>NC_054883.1:19785866-24785866 GCF_018320785.1 Cheilinus undulatus | reverse complement strand
CTTCTTTTGTCTGGGCCTTTTCACCCCTGGTGATTGGCCCAGAGACTTCTGGCAATTTTGAGGCCCTTGGGAAATCCGCAGCATGACCAGGGGCTTGTGGCAACCCTACTATCTGCCCAAACAGTACCCTATAGCTGTGCTCACTCCCCACATCCCCCTCTTACTCCACCCTAAAGGTGTGGACTTTGTTATTTTTTAACACTATATTTTCCCATACCCCTGCTAAAATGCAAGGACATCCAGAGCATGACTTGGGTTGCATCAATCCTCCTTTCTGCCTGATGGTGCCTTCAGGTGTGATTACTCATCATTACACTCTTTACTTCAGCTTCAGCTCAAACATGCCTAAAACTTATGCACAGTGCTGTGTTTTTGTGCTGCCACCCTATGATGGTGATGGAAAGGAAGATTTAGTAAGGAATCCCTCTTGTGCACCTGCATATGATTGAAATGTTTTGCATGATCATGAAAAATCACATACAAAGACCGTTAATGTGCAGTACTGTCCCTATTGTAGGGATAGAGTTATTGTGCAGTAACTGCAGAAATTAATCACTTTACAGTGAGTGACCGTGAGAGTTATGAAAATGATACATCGTCTCCTACAGTCTCAACAGTGTGAACGGGCAGGTGTTTAGACATCACAGTGGCAGTTTAAACTCTTTGGTCTGAATTGGAATTAAGTATTGTAGCAGGATCACTGTCAGCTGTCAGTCAGTGTTCTGGTACTGCTAGATTAAAAAAATGGTCATATTCTGCACAGGTTATCATAGCATTAAATGGCAGAATTAAGCGAAGTCTGCTCTGTGCTTTAGTCCACTGTGACCTACAGAGACAGCGGATCATCTGTTAGTATCAACCCTATATTTACTCCTCTCTGGCTTTTCTGTCTCTGGGGGGATTCTGCTGAAGTATAACCCTGGCTTTTCTCCTCATCAGTTAGAGAAGCTGAACAATAATATTCTTTAATCAACAGGTGGAAGCTATAAATATAGAACTTTTGCGTTTGTGTTTCTGCAGCTGTTCACTTTAGCTATTAAAATGCTTGAATAAAGGAACACTGAGCATTTTAAAATCAGACTCTGGCTGCAAACTGACTCTGTGTAACTTTTTCTGAAGCAGTTTTAACCAAATCTGATGTCTCTGTAAACTGATTTAATACAATTTAATGTTGCATAGGGACTAGTCGCCCACTCAGACATCACCGTAGAGAGTAATGACTTAAGCAGGTGATTGTTGGTTAAAGCATCTAACATGGGAAACCAGAACAAAGGCAGATTATCCTTCAGATTATCCTCTAAACTGATATCACTGAAACCTTTTTCCCAGCAGTAGGTGTGTGAAAGCATCTCCTGTGAACAAAATTCTCAAAAATAGTCTTTTTTTACAGCAAAATTCCCACAAATCCAGGTGAACACAACACGTACAACAAACTGAAACTGTGTCTCTAGACATAATTTGTCTCATTTTCACTAAAATCCAAAAGTGCTTGGAACCAACTACAAAAAATTAAAAACAAAAAACATCTCTCCATAAACAGGATATGAAGTTTTTTTTTCGTGATTGTCACAACGCTAACGCTAAACCTGAGCCTGTTTGTAACCTCTTCATCACACGGAAGAAGAAGCGATCCAAACGTTGACATCCTGGAGATCCTCATATTCAGTCTCTTTGTGATGCTGGTGTGTGATTGGTGCACTAACAAGGCTAATGCACACTGATTGGATGTGTGTTTGAAGCAGGTTATCATGAGCAGATCTCTCTCACGGCATGTAAATGTATGGGCTGGACTTGTGGTGCCCCGTGTTCATCACACACGGCATAGCGTTCCTCTGGCCGACCATCATGGCCTGGCTAATGTCGTGAGTATTCTCTGACCACGGCGGCGAGTCCATTGGCTCCCTTTTGATTGAGTGGATCAGTCCGTGACCTTTGAACTCGTACGGGCCATGCTTGTTGTAGTCCGGGTGCATGTAGGCCTTGTGCGGGTCCTGCTGGTAGAGGTGAGAGTCCATGAGGTTGACAGGTTGGTTGCTGCATAGAGAGTCTGAGTGCGAGAGTCGCTGTGGACTGAATGTGTTGTTGTCGTTGTTGCCCAAGTCTTTGTCACATTTCAGCAGACGGTTGGCTGCATTGCCGCTGTTGTTGACTGCATAGTTTTGATAGTTTCCATTGTTGTATGGCGGGCTGATTCCTGCCTTGCCTCGCTGACAGGGAGAGTACTGCGGGTCGTAGTAGTCAGCCTCAGATTTCAGGTGGAGGCCTGCAGCGTGGTCATAGACGCCATTAACATAGCGACGGTCCATGGATTCTGGGTCGCGGCCCACCCAAGGTTGCCCATAAGTGTCGCAGCCGTTCTCAGAGTCTGAGTCGTGCTCAACTTTGATGGGCGGCATCAGATGGCCATCGTAGCATTCGCCATATCCATTCTCGCTCTTCACCAGGTCCACACAGTATGCATCAGGGTCTGAGGGGATCTGGACATTTCCGTAGAGCTTAGAGACGAACACCTCACCTCCTCGGCCGCTGTGACAGCCCGGGGAGAGGCGGTACGGCTTCCCATATGGACCGACCTTGTTCAGGCGATTTGAAGGGATATATCCGACACCCTGACCTGCTCTGAGAGGACCTGAGTTTGGACGCAGAGGCCAGCCGCCACTCAGACCTGGGCTCACACCTTTATGAGGACCCATGGATGACTTGCAGTAGTTGAGCGGCTCATCCTGGTTGTAGTAACCGTCAGGGCGGTACTTGAGGTTGTCTTTGGAGAGAGGGGTCCAGGGGGTGTGGTGGCCTCGCTGGTTGACACCTGGGGTGGGACAGGAGAGGAGGAGGGGGTCTGTGATGTCACCCATCCCTCCGCTGAAGGAGTGTCTGCGGAGATGCTCCCCTCGCTCACTGTGAGAGGCGGCAGGAGGAGAAAAGAGATTAATCACAAACAGATCGAGTGTAGATTAAACAAAGTCTGTAGACTGTTGGGACATTTATTTTTTTTATTTTTTTCACATTTCTTTGAGTTTGTTTCTTCAAAGTTTGAAACGTCCTCAGCCTGAATGTTTTCCTGCTGATTGATGACTCACAGCACAAACATCTACGTATGTCTGGTTCATTTAAGTTCAGGACAGAATCGTTCCAGAAGTGACTCATCTTTTCCAAGTTCTCGACCCAAAGGTCGATGACGGCCAGAGCTCCAAGATTAGAGACAGAACAACACAGTATATTTTATTACCTCAAAAACTCTGCACCAACTAAACATAATGTTTTTACTGTGTAGCTTTTTCAAATAATGTGGTAAACCTCTGAAATTATTTTTCTGATCTCAGGATCTGAAAGATGAATTTACCAAATGTTCTCCAAAGACTTTGATTAATGCTTCCCTTAACTGAATTTCTGTTTTCTTTGTTGCAACTTATTATTGCAGCTCAAGTAAATTATTTTTTTTTATAAAAGCATCTCCCTCTGTGATGTGGATTTTACTTTATTGTTGGTGTTGTTTTTTATTGCTCTTGGTTTTTAAATGACATTCTACTGCTTGATTTGTTCTTGTGCTGCCAGTGAGGAACATTTTTACATTTTTAAGCTGCAAAATTTGTTTAAAAAACTGTAAAAACCATCCATTCCTGTGATCTGACTCAATCGTTTGTTTGTAAAGTTCAAAAAGGCTGTTTCTTTCTAAGGAGTATGTTGGTGGACAAATCTTTTCTTTAGACTAAACCTTTCATTTATATTGAACTAAACTAAACCTTACCTAACTATCATAACCTAACCTCACCTAACCTAATCTAACTCACATTTTTAACTTACCTAACCTAAACCAAACCATACTAAACTAAACCTAACCTAACTAACGTAACCTAACCTCATTTAACCTAATCCAACTTACCTTTCCTAACAAATCTAAACTAAACAAAACCATACTAAACCAAACTTCACCCAACTAAATTAAATTAAACTAAACATAACCTACCCAAGTAACATTATCTAACATAACTTACCTAACTTACCTTTCCTAACTAATCTAACCTAAACAAAACCAAATCATACCTAACTAAACCACACCAAACCTTACAAACCTAACCTAACCTAACTTAACCTAACTTACCTTTCTTACTACCCTAATCTAAATTAAACCTTGCCTAACTTGACTAATCTAACCTAATTTAACTTGTCAAAACAAACCTAGCCAAGCCTAACCTAACAAACCTAACCTAACTAAAACCAACCCTTGCTAAACTAAACTAAACTAAACTAAACTAAACTAAACTAAAGTTACCTAAACCTAATCTAACTAACCTAACCTAACCTTGCTAAACTAAACTAAACTAAACTAAGTTACCTAAACCTAATATAAATAACCTAACCTAACCTTGCTAAACTAAACTAAACTAAACTAAACTAAACTTAACTAAAGTTACCTAAACCTAACATAACTAACCTAACCTAACCTTGCTAAACTCAACTCAACTCAACTCAACTCAACTCAGCTCAGCTCAGCTCAGCTCAGCTCAACTCAACTCAACTCAACTCAACCAAACGAAACTAAACTAACACTACCCTACCTAATCCAGCCTCACCTTACCAAACTTGCCTAACCTAAACTTAAAAAAATGTTATTTTGTCAGAAATCTTTAGCCTGCAGAGGCGTGATGTGTAAGGACATTTACATTCATAATTATTAATGTCTTTTTTTAAATCAATATTCCCTTAAATAGTTTCCTCTAGATGGAAGACTCTGGCTGTCTGTGCTCCATTTTTAAGAAATTATGATTACATGTTTTAGTCTTACTGCTGTTATGTGCAATATATCTTAGTCATAGACTTATATTTGTCTTCTATGATGTAAGATTTGTGAAGTGTTTCCAAATCTGTGCCTTGTTTTTGGCTGTCGTCTTAATTGTTGCAATTGGGCCTGTTAATAGGTGTTATATGTTCTGTTGTCTAGCATTAATGAGAAAGACCACTTTTAACAGCTCTTTTTTCATTATGTGAAAATCATCCATGAAAAAAAAATAGTGGTTCGCTGTTTATATATCAATATATCATATTTTATTATTTCATCTTTGCTTTTAATTGTTCTTAAAACGAGAGATCTCGTTTGAATTGATTGTGTCTTGGTTGTACAGCACTTTGATCAGTGGTGGTTGTTTTAAATGTGCTTTATAAAGAAATGTTTTTACTTGACTTTGTGTCTTTCCTGCAACATAATATAAATGCACACAGGCTTTGGCCGACTCTATAAGTATATTTTTGATTCTTCTTTCAGTTCAAACACGGTCCATGTTGTCCTAATGATACAGAGTCAACAGCAGAGGGGGTGCTCGGTCTCTGCTTGCTTACTCTGCAGCTCTAAACTCCCAGTCAGTCTGTTAATAATGCATGAAGCACACAGAAGGAACTTTTCGAGCTCAGTTGAGTATTTGCTCTTAACAGACCACAGTCAGGACATTCAGAGCTTGTTTGGTTATATGTCAGAGCTTCTGGGTGAGGAGAGGGCAGATCTCAGGGTAAATGGTTGTTTTATTATGGTTTTATAGCAAAGAAATCATATTTTCACTCTTGAAATAAAGCTCAAATAAAGAACTGATTCATAAGGACTGACTTGAACTCTTTTTAATGTTTTTCCTTGTTCATAGCAGCCATGAAGTGTGTTTTTTTCACCAAATATAAAGTTATGATAAGAACATAATGATGTTATAAGGCACAATTACCAAGTGTTTCTTAACTCCAGGCTTTAAAAAAACACATCCGATGATGCAGATGTGTTTTGACCTTTACTTTGAGCTCCCCTATCAGAAATATTTGTGCAATCTCCAGAGGCCACAACAAGGTGTCAACATGCATCAAACCTCAACTTTGGATGGTGGTGTTTTGACATAAAAGTTTGTGCTAAAAAGCTTGACCTTTAATTAAAGTTTAGCACCTCTATTAAAACAATAAGTGGGTAGGAAAGTGTGATGTGCATGTTTATTATCCCTGGAACTTCAAAGTTTTAATTCTTCTCACCCGTGCTCGAGTGCAGAGATCATGCCTCCTCCTCCGCCCTTGGTCTTCCCCCTCATCAGCATGTTCTTCATCTTCATCTCGGTGATGGAGGGCAGCAGCAGAGGAACACCTATGCAGAAGAGAGCCAGCTGAGGAGGAATCAGAGCTCCAGAGGCTGACTTCTTTTTCTGACCGTGAAGGAATTTCAGGCGACCCTGGAACTGCATCGTCTGGGGAAGAAGAAAATGTTCAACAGTTGTCAAATCCAATGCCCTTTAAGAAGTCTAACAACTTATAAAGTAAGATTTTGGATTATTATCCATGAAAAAGAACCATCACTTTTAATGCCTAACATCTTGCATTAAAAGGATTTGGGCATTTGGGCCTACATCTCAAAGCCATACTATCCATCTTTATTCAGATAGGTGTATTTCCCATCTCTGTGTTCACACTTTGTGGCTGTGGTTGTTTTGGTGCAACCTTCCTGGAGAAGTGCTAAACACGTTATGGAGCAGCTTTCCTGCAGAAAGCCCTGAAGGCAACACCTCCAGTTATCAGCCTAAGCAGTAAGCTCAGCAGAGACAACACTGCAGAGAACAGAGTGTAAAGGATGATGGGAAGAAAGGAAAAAAGGAGTCAGAGCTAAGTAAATCTTGCACCGGCTTTGACCCTGAGACAGATTGAGTGAAATGCTCTGAAACTGCATGGAGGATATATCACAGAAAAATATCTATTCTGGATTAATATTGGTTTAATGTGAAATTTAGGACTGCACAGTGGCACAAGGGTTAGTGCCTCAAAACAAGAAGGCCCCTGGTCCCTGGCCTTTCCCCACTCCGTGGGGAGTTTGCTTTTTCTCCCCTTGTAGTGTGGGTTCCCTCCAGGTAGTCCAGCTTCCACCCACACACCAAAAACATTCTTGTTAGATTCACTGGTGACTCTAGGTGTGACTGTTAGCATGCCTGGTTATTTGTCTCTATTTGTCAGCTCTGTGACTGACTGGCGTTTGAATGAATCACAATATAAATTCCTTTTGGAAACCACGGACACCTCCTCTGGACCAAAGAGGAGAGGGATCATCCCCTTTGTTATCCTGGCATAGTTCAAAAGCCTGCATCTCTGATGGCATGGGGTAGCATTAGTGCCTATGGCGTGGGCAGCTTATACATATGGACAAGGAACTATCAGTGCTGAAAAGTAGATAGAGGTTTTAGAGCAACATATGCTCCCATCCAGACCACGTCTCTTTCAGGGAAGGCCTTGACTATTTCCACAAGACAATGCTAAACCACATACCACATACATCACAACAGCATGCCTTCACAGTAGAAGAGTCCGGGTGCTGAACTGGCCTGCCTGCAGTCCAGACCTTTCCCCAATAGAAAACATTTGGAGCATCAAAAAAGAAGACCCAGGACTGTTGAGCAGCTATAATCCTACACCAGACCAGAATGGGACAACATTCCTCTCCCAGAACTCCAGCAACTGGTCTCCTCACTTCCTAGACATTTACAGACTATTGTTAAAGGAAGAGAGGATGCTACACAATGGTAAACATGGCCCTGTCCCTACTTTTTTTGAGACATGTTGCTGCCATCAAATTCAAAATGAGCGAATATTGTTCATGACATATGATATGTTGTTTATGTTTCATTGTGAATCAAATATGGGTTTGTGTGATTTGACAATCATTGCATTGTTTTTTTCACATTTTACTCAGAGCCCCAACTTTTTTGGAACCGAGGTTATAAATTGAAAACAGGATATTAAAAAAACGGGTGCCTGGGACTTCCTATTTTTTGGTTTAGTGTAATCTAAACAGGTATCGGTGTCATTTGATCCATTTGATTACGGTATAAAAATGTCTGGAAATCCCTGATTTACTCAGGACTTGGCTAAAGATTCCTCTTGGTAATCAACAACTAGAATTCCTGTTGTGCAGCAAACATTAGAGTAAAACAATGACAGTGAACTCTGCCGACCCCGATGAAAACACAAATATTATAAATATATTCATAACATGTTCTACTTTCTCTGTCATCGGGGCTTTTTCCACTGCTCTTCTCCAAACCGCTGCAGTCACAGCCGAGAGCGATGAACCAGGCTGCTGTTCAGCTGCTGTGTCGCCTTCCAGTACAATTATAAATAACCATACACAAGTTTCTCTGAACCAGCGGGGTCATAATCCTTTTTACAGGCCACAGAGTGGGCAGCATTTACTCTATGATTTATTTTAATGCATATTCTGCACTTTTCTGTTTGCTGTGCATGAAACTAAAGTTACTGTTGAGTTCAGCTGGCACACTCAGCGCCGACCACTCACCAGGAAGCCAGAGGTGCTGTCCAAGAGGCATCGAACTCTGGCAATGAAACATCTGTTGAGGAAGCAGGAGAGCTCTGGAGGAATTCCCCCGGCCTCTGGAGAGTGAAACAGGCTGCTAACGACGAAGTCCTCACCTGAGATGCAGGAGAGAGAAGGATGGAGAAGAAACTCAATTTGGGCTGCAAAGTTAAAGACATAAAAGGATATCATCCCAGACAGACTAAAGACAAAAATCTTTTTTTCATATTCTTATTTAAGGAAAAAATACTTCAAAAACAGGTTGCAAATGAAATGCTTAATGATGTCTGAGACTGTGTTAAGTTTTTACCCTTTTGCCAGTGATCTACCCACCTGTCCCTGAAGGTATCTGGCTGTCCTGATGCGTGGACGCCCCCTGGTGCTGTGGAGGACACATGGACCAGTGCAGCTGACGTCTGAACTCCTGACGGTCGTCTATGTGGATGTAGTCATACACGTTCTGGTGCATCACGTCAGTCTGTGGGGCAATGTGTGAAAAATTAGTTAAAGCATAGACTGTCTATAAGAAAAGGACAAAGCTACAGGGCTGTTTCTCGCCAGAGAGTATGTACAGAAAAGCTGCAAAGAGCAAACACACTGGGAAAGTTAGAAAACCATACAGTGACCTTAGAATGACTTTTAAGACAGGGATGAAAATTGACTTGTTTTTCATTGGCTGTGTGCCCTGCCATGTTCATAAATACTTGAAATAATTCAAGCTGAGTTATGTTGGCTTCAACCTGGAAGGAATAGATCATAACGGTTCACAGAGGTTGTTGGGTCACGGTTCTGTAAAGGGTTAGGGTTAGGGTAAGAAAAGGCTGATGACATTTACCACTGCTTATCTGTGTGCACTAGTGTGGGAATAACCTATGCAGTACCGCCCTTGTTGTTAAGCCATTGACTGTGCAGCAAATAAAACTAAAAAAAAAACATTTAAATCGAAAGTGAGTGGCTATATGTACATCTACCGATCACAGGTCTGAGCAGATCAGGTATTAAAGGTCACATATTACGCAAAATACACCTTTTCAGGCTTTCTAACAAAATATGTACCCTGGCCTGTCCACAATCCCCCCAAGAATCAGAAAAAATCCATTCCCTCCCCTCTCTCTTTCTCAGCCTTTCAGAAAATGTGTGCTAAAACAAGCCCTTCTCATATTCTCCCCTCATGATGTCATTTGGGAAGTTAGCCCCACCCACAGGTTCAGTTGCCCCCCCTTGGGAATGAGGTATGAGGTATGAATGACCCTATAAGAGGGCACCTTATGATTTGTCTTGTCACCCCCTGCTGACCATAAAGCAGGAAGCAGGGTTGAGGCCTTTTCTTCATGTTTCCTAGAAGTCTTAATAAACCAGAGATTGCATGTCTACATCAGCATCACACTCTGATGTTGGACTAGGCTGCCATCATTCCAGCTGCTAGCTCCAGTTTGGACGAGAGATTCCTTTTGTTGCTGCTCACATTCACACAGCCTGCCTCAGGATTCACAGGGAGCGTGCTAATTCCCTTCATCACACACACAGGGACTTTACTGAACACACAAAGTCACAGAGACATGCATGTACTCATGTATATACACACGTAGAGGGGAATAAGTCAGTACAGTATGAGTGCTGGGGCAGCTGTAGGGCCAGCGAGGGCAGCTGTGTTTGTCAAACATCGCGTGACACCAGCTCCTGAACAGCGGTCCAGCCCAGCGAACCCTCCCCATCCACACACACTCAAACACTCATATATAAAGAGAGTGGGGTTCCAGCCCACTCTCGTCATGCCTCTCTCTCTTTTCCAGCTTTGCTTTCTGTCATTCCCTGACAGATTCCTCACTAAAACGTTCAACCTTCTCCTCTTCCCTTGCTCCCTCCTCCCGTGCTCTCTCTCCATAATTTCCACACTGGTGGCACGCGAGGCTTTTTGATCGCCTGCCTCTGAAAACACAATCTGTTCCCACCGTCTTCGGCCTGTGGTTTGGTTCCCTACCGGCAGTCAGGCAGACGGATCGAGTGACTATTGTTTATGTTTCTCGTAAAAATCACAGAGAGGAAAAGAGGAGGGAAGAACGGAGAAAAAGTGATATTTTTGCTGACCTTCAAAGGCGAATGGCCTCGCTAACAAACGGGATCAAAGGCCAGCAGAGGTTTTCTGCTTTTCTGCAGAGCTTTCTTGTGGTGCTGTCCTCTTCTGTGGTACATTAAGGATAAGTGTCTTTCTGACTACAATTGTGGGTTTAAAGAGTTTTACATGTTGTCAAGGCCCAAGAAGCAAACAGAGTGACTTAAAAACAAAGAAATCCAAAATACTTTGCAATATATATTTATATACTTTGGGAAAGACAAGAGGATGTTTTTACTACAGTTTCTGAAAGTTAGCATTCTATTCTGCTTCATCTTTTATGTAGTTGGAGAAGAGTGGGTTTACTGTTGACAGCAGGCTCATTCCTATGAGGGATGAGTACGGGTAAAAAGGTATTTGTTGTTGTCCTATAATAAAGTAATGATTCACTTCTGATGCACCTGCATGTGCATTCTTTTAGGCTATAGTAATTCAACTCAGTGTTACATCTACCATGCAATGTAAATTTTATTTACGCTGTTACATGCGTAGCTTAAGTTCTATCAGAAGGAGAGCCAGTTCATATTGTCCTCCTCTTGACACATCCATAACTGTTTTCCATAATCCAACCCATAATTGTTTCTTATTTTCCTTTTTTATGAGCAAAAGACCGCTACAGTCACTTAGAGCACTTCTGCTGTAGAGTGACTGACACTCTTTGACCAACCCCCCGTCAATCTGTGAACTCGCACTCAGTCGCAGAGACAGTGGTGATGTCCATATACAGTGAAGGATCAGGATCACTCTTGTAGTGTGGCCAGGTTGTCGGCCAAGACGGGACAAGATTTTTTTGCATAGTTTGACATGGTGCTGTTGTGAACGCCTAAAAAAATCGTGTAGTCTGAGCTGACCTTAGGACCAAGCCAGAATCACAAGGCACATCATATATTGTCCATATATGGACAAAGGTATTTGGCCACTCCTGCCATTTTGCAAACATTAGTGATCCTAAATGTGTCGTTCTGAAGAACTCAGTGACTTCAAGTGTAGTACTGTGATGGATGCCACCTTTATAATAAGACAGTTGGTGAAATGTCCTCCTGATAAAAATTCCGACGTGTTAAAGTAACAACGACAGTACCATACCTTGAAATACCTGCAGGATCCAATTGAAGAAGAAGAAGAAACTTTGAAGAAACAACAGCCAAATCTAACAAAACAATGCTTACTGAAGCGCAGCTATTTAACGGCATTGACTCAAAACCCTGCATCATCAGTTGTAGATACGCCATCAAACAGGTAGCTCAGTCGTGGTGGAAAAGCAAATCCCCTGCTATGCTGGGCTGCCATGCCAAGTCAGACAAAGAAGAGCCAAGCTGCTCAATGTAATGGAAAAGCCCCAAATGTAAACACTAAAACTGTGCGGGAGGAGCGTCATGAAATTTCCATGGCCAAGCAGCTGCATGCAAGCCTCACATCACCAAGTCCAATGCGAAGCATCAGATGGAGTGACGTAAAGCACACTGACACTGCAGTGGAAACATGTTCTGTAGAGTGACTAAGCACGCTTCTCTGGTTGCAGTCAGATAGGTGAGTCTAAGTTTGGAGGATGCCGGGAGAACGTTACCTGTCTGACTGCATTGTGCCAACTATGAAGTTTAGTGGAGTGATAATGATATGGGGCTGTTTTTCAGGTTTTGGACTAGGCCCCTTATCTCCAGTTAAGGCTAGCTTTGATGCTTCAGCATACCAAGACATTCTGGACAATGCTATGCTTCCAACTGTGTGGCAACAGTTTGGGGAAGGCCCTTCCAACATGACTGTGCCCCAGTGCACAAAGAAGTACTATAAAGACATCGTCTGATTAGTTCAGTGTGGAAGAACTTGACTGGCCCGCACAGAACCCTGACCTCAACTCCATCCAGCACCTTTGGGATAAACAGAAACAGAGATTGTGAGCCAGGCCTTCTCGTCCAACATCAGTGCCTGACCACATAAATGCTCTACAGGATGAATGGACACAAATTCCCACAAGAACACTCCAGAATCTTGTAGAACGCCTTCCAAGAGTGGAGGCTGTTATAGCTGCAAAAATAGAGACTTGCCTCTACAAATATGGTGGGCATGCTGACGTATCATAACACCGAGCACACAGTCAGTATGGCGTCTACGTATGTTACGTCTATGTCTGTTCACATGTCAACCTTTAAATGAAATAAACGCTGATATAAGTCTAATCTATTTATCATCTACTACAATATGATTTTATTTCCTTTGTCCACACCCCCTACTTACACACCCTTAAACACACACACAGACAGTCAGACTCACACACTGTGGCAGGATCTCTCAGACCGCTTTGGTTTTCATGTCGATTTCATGGCGCTGGGTTACTGCCCCCGTCTGCTTGTAAGCCAAGTGGGAGAAGTGAAGCAGAAGAATTTCTCCCCCAAAGTGTCAGTGTGTTTATGTGTGTGTGTTTGGGCAGACGTGAGGTTAAAGGAGGGATTTGAACAGTAAAAAGCACTTTATTCATGGTTTTGAAGGAGAGGGATGATTTCAGCGAGGCAGGACAGCCGAGCCCGTGTTGATATCATCCATAATTAAAGACCGGCTGGTACCGCCGCCGGAGAGGAAGGAAGCTGAACCGTTGGTGACTTATCAGTGCTCACAGACACCCACAGAGTGTGTGTGAGGGTGAAGCTGAGGTCTTCACCTTCCTGTGGCCTCTCAGCTGTGACTTAGTGGGTTCACCCTGCCGTCTAGATCGAGTTATCAGACAGACGGAGAGAAGGAGAGGTTTTTGCTGCGGCTCATTAGACGTAAGATGAAAGAAGAAGAAAAGGAGGGATGGAGGCAGGATCAGCTGAGGGTGAACTCGCTGAATAATGTCAGAGATCTGAACACTTGTTGAGTGAAAAACAGGTCTATATCAGAGGTTACAGGGTGAATTTAATGGTTAAAATCAAAGGAGTTGTACTTTTCTGATGCAATAAGGATTCTGACATTTGGTCAATTACTTCAGAAATGATCCATGTTTTTGAAGCAGTATTTCAACATTAGGGGAATGATTATCCTAACTGTACATATCTGATGTCATGTAGATTAAAGAGATTCCAGTTAAATAGCTCTCAACTTTTACTCCTCCTCTAAATCCTTTTTTTCTAACAAAAGACTAATTCCTTACACATTTCAACCTACTTGGTCATAAACCTTCATCTGACTCTGATCATTAGCCTTTTAGTCACAAAGTGATCAAGCCAATCGTAACCACAGGCATTAGAGGAGGACGCTGCTTCTGTTAGTGGGGTGCCTGCTTTAAGGACTGAGCAAAACCAGCTCCTAACTTTGAAGAGCTGAGTTATATTGGCACCCGTGATGACTTATGGAAATTACAGGTTTGTTTCTTCCACTATATCCAAACATCGACTCTGTTTGTACTCCATTGATGTTTTAGGAGAAAATCAGTGCTTGCAGAAACTGGAAAAAATCCCAACAAAGTAAGTCCTAAATCTTTGCATTAGCTCTGTTCACAGACTCTCTGAGACAAACATCAAATACAGTCATGGATGAAGTATTGACACCCCTGGAATTTTTCCAGAAAATACACCATTTCTCCCAGAAATTGTTGCAATTACAAATGTTTTTTGGTGTCCACATGTTTATTTCCTTTATGTGCATTGGAACAACACAAAAAATCAGAAGAAAAAAGACAAAATTGACATAATTTTACACAAAACTCAAAAAATGGGCTGGACAAAAATATTGGCACCCTTTTAAAACTGTGGGTAAATCATTTTATTTCAAGCACGTGATGCTCATTTAAACTCACCTGTGGCAGTAACAGGTGCTGGCAATCTAGAAATCACACCTGAAGCCAGTTAGAATGTATAAAATTTGACTCAACCTTTTTGTTGTATGCCTGTGTGTGTCACACCAAGCATGGAGAAGAGAAAGAAGAGCCCAGAAACATCTGAGGACTTAGGAAGCAAAATTGTGAAAAAATATTAAAAATCTCAAGGTTTCAAGACCATCTCCAGAGATCCTGAAATTCCTTTGTCCACTGTGCACAATATAATCAAGAAGTTTATAACCCATGGAACTGTGGCTAATCTCCCCAGACATGGACAGAATAGAAGAATTGACAAAAGAATGCAACACAGGATAGCTGCAATGGTGGATAAACATCCTCAGTCAACTTCCACACAAATTCAGGCTGTCCTGCAGACTCAGGGTGCAAAAGTGTCAGCTCTGACATACGTGGTCATCTGAATGAGATGAAGCGCCATGGAAGGAGACTGAGGAGAACCCCACTGCTGACACAAAGACATAAAAAGGCCAGACTGGAGTTTGCAAAAATATACCTGAGTAAGCCTCAATCCTTCTGGGAGAACATTTTGTGGACAGATGAGACTAAGGTAGAGCTTTTTGGAAAAGCACGTCATTCTACTGTTTACAGAAAATGGAACGAGACCTACAAAGAACTCAGTACCTACAGTCAAACATGGTGGAGGTTCAAAGATGTTTTGGGGCTGTTTTGCTGCCTCTGGCACTGGGTGCCTTGACTGTGTGCAAGGAATCATGAAATCTGGAGACTATCAAAAAATTTTGGGCCACAATGTAGGGCTTAGTGTCAGAAAGCTGGGTCTGCATCAGAGGTCATGGGTGTTCCAGCAGGACAACGACCCCAAACATACCTCAAAAAGCACCAAGAAATGGTTGGAGACAAAGCACTGGAGAGTTCTGAAGTGGCCAGCAATGGGTCCAGATCTAAATACCATTGAACACCTATGAAGAGATCTTAAAACTGCTGTTGCCAGAAGCACCCTTCAAATCTGAGAAATCTGGAGCAGTTTGCAAAAGAAGAGTGGTCCAAAAATCCAGTTGAGAGGTGTAAGAAGCTTGTTGATGGTTATAGGAAGCAATTGGTTTCAGTTATTTTTTTCCAAGGGTGTGCAACCAAATATTAAGTTGAGGGTGCCAATAATTTTGTCCAGCCCATTTTTTGAGGTTGTGTAACATTATGTCAATTTTGTGTTTTTTTTTCTCTGATTTTTTGTGTTGTTCCAATACATATAAAGGAAATAAACATGTGGACACCAGAAACATTTGTAATTGCAACAATTTTCTGGGAGAAATGGTGTATTTTCTGGAAAAATTCCAGGGGTGCCAATACTTTCGTCCATGACTGTACCTCTTCAATATAGATGAAAATCTTTAACATAATAAGTTTCAGGGAGCATAAGTGTTGCAGCTAGACTTCTGGAAATGCTCCAAAACAAAAATTAAAAAGGAAATAGCTGCTGGGGAGCCTCCTAAGATAGACACTTTCTTGTTACAATGCCATGATATAACCATAGACTGTAGAAAGACTTGGACAAACCCTGTGTGACATCAGCCATCTGCTTACAATAGGGGGATTCAATCCGAAGCCAATCTTGAAGCCAATCCACGGAGGCTTCCATACTGAAATCGTAGTCTCAACCGAACTTTGGATCAACCCAACAGCCCGCCCACTAAGCTTGACTTCCTGTCAGCTAGCTAGCTAGCATTCTGGTTGACAGAAACTTAGCCTTTGTCCAGCTATCTGTCAATCAAATGAGATGCGCCAATAAGTCCGCAGTGAGGTTTTTCCTAAATATAATCTGAACTATTGTGGTACAAAAAAATTCACCCCCCGTACAGTGAGAGTACATGAAGACATCTACTAATGAGACAGGTTTGGTTTTTTGAACCAGGATGTAAACCAGTTTATTTCTAGTGTAAAAACAGCTTTTTAACAGGTGTCCAGATGGGACTTCCTGTGCTCTTACAGCCAGCCTCAAGTGGACACTCTTGGAATTGCAAATTTTGCACTTCCCCATTGGCTTCATTTTTCAGGACTGGAGGTTGCTGCTTGGATATAACAATATCATGGGCAAAATATTATGATATAATAAGATATGATGAGATGTGATGATACCATATGATACCATTATGCCATACCATTCAATATGTAAGATAAGAAAGGTAAGATCTGAGATAATATGTAAGGAATAAGATAGAATATGACACCATTTGGGGCGGCACGGCAGCGCAGTGGTTAGCGCTGTTGCCTCACAGCAAGAAGGTGGCTGGTTCGCTTCCCAAACAGGGCCTTTCTGTGTGAAGTTTGCATGTTCTCCCCGTGCACGCATGGGTTCTCTCCAGGTACTCCAGCTTCCTCCCACCACCAAAAACATGCTCATTAGGTTAATTGATCACTCTAAATTGGCCGTAGGTGTGAATGTGAGCATGCCTGGTTGTCTGTCTCTATGTGTTGTCTGTCTCTATAATTCAGCCCTGCGATTGACTGGCGACCAGTCCAGGGTGTACCCTGCCTCTCGCCCAATGACAGCTGGGATAGGCTCCTGCCCACCCCCGACCCGGAACGGAATAAGGGGTATAGAAAATGGATGGATGACACCATTTGGTACAATAAGAAATGGCACAATACAAAACCATGTGATATGATATCTCAATACGATATATTGATACGATTCTGTAAGACAGGTAATATGCCATTGACCTAACCTTGCAAAGCAGATGGATACGCCTGTTTCAGTGTTTCTCACTGGCGAATGAACCCATCTGAACCGTTTGGGCCCGGTTAGAAAGTGACAGGACCAATCAGTGACGAGGGGCAGTACTTTCGGGTGCGGAGGAGTCATGTGTTTTATTGGTCTGATTGGGCCATAAAGATGTGACAGACAGAACGTTCATCCAATCACCCTCCAAGTTTTTAAAGGCTCTGCCCTTTCCCAAATGCTGTCTATGAGTGGCGTGCCAGGTTACCATTGACCTGGATAGGATTGAACTGATACGGTACAATAAAACAGATAAGATTTGAGAGAACAGGATATGATATGATACTTAACAATAGGATACCATACCATACAAACGGCTATGACACGATGTGATACGAACATGGTGACGTGACATACTGCAATGCAATATGATGTGAAACGATGCAATGTGATACAATGCGATACAATGCGATTCCCTATGATGCCATAAAATACAATGCAATAAGTTGTAATTTGATGGAAGGCAATATAATGTGATACAATACGGTACAATGCAATACCATGTGATGGATGCGATAAGATGTGATATGATTTGATTAGTGCATTACAATGTAATACAATGCAATACTATACAATGAGATACAAAAAATGCAATAGGAAACGATGTGATGTGTAGTGAAATGATGATGGGAAAAAATTTGATATGATGTGATTTGATGTGATACGACAAGATCCAATACAAGACAATCTGATACGATGCACGTCAACGCGATATGATGCGATACCATACAATGCGATATGATATGATATGAGAGGATACGATATGGTATTGCAGGATAACATACCATAATATGATAAGCATGAGAAGACTGGTAAGATTGATACAATGTGATACCATATTACACAATACAAAAACATAAGATACAATATTGTATTGATACGATATGATAAGACAGGTGTGACAGATGTGACAGATCAGGATATGATAGGATTGATATAAGATACGATACATCATGCTATGATGTAATACAATATGATATAATAAGACAATTAAGATGTGATTGATCAGTATACTACATGATATATGATACAATATGGTATGTTGAGCTTTGACAAGCAAAGATACAATACGATAAGATGTAATAGATCAAGATAGGACAGCAAATCTTATGAAACATGATTGATATGAAAGGATACAAAAAGGTAAAACAGGATATTATATGAGTTACAATGGGACAGGTCAGCAATGAGAGGATGTTATTGTCCATTTTGTCTTGGACTGGCTCTATTGACTCAATGCTTTGAGCTGCACAAGTTCACATTAAACTAGTTAATCTATTGAATAGGAGCCAAAAGACCAGTTTTTATTACTGAACTGATCCATATGATCCAGATCTCTAAAAACAGCTGCAATCCCCATCACTACTAGTAAGGCTGAATGGACAGAAATAAAGCCACGCTTTTTGTTTACTAGAGCTCTAACACAAATTATGTCAGACGATGGAGCAGTACTCATATCACTAAGTGAGTACAGAGCAGTGTTTCCAAGACCACATTTATATGCAGTCTTAGATGTCAGATATAGAATTGTCATCATTATGATTTGAGGTGTGTCCACACCTAGCAGTAAGGATTACCACTTGGTGTATGATTGCCCAAGTGTTTTAGATGATTTACATTTGCCAAAAAGCTTAAAGGTGTAAAGAAGCAGTTTGTTTTGGAGCAATTTACTGAGGTCCCTGTGATCTCAAAATAACTCAAACATTTAACTCACCTGATGGAACCCCAGGTAGTCCACGATGGTCGAGGAGGCATAAAAGACCATCCCATCACTGCTCACCACCAATGCAAAGCCTGTCAGAGACTGCACACATACACACACATACACACACATAGGGAAAGAAAGACAGAAATAAGTGGTGACTCAGAGCAGCTCATGCAGCAAATAAATTCAAGTGCAGCAAATACATAATTGACAAACACAAACAACTGCATTTATTGTGTTTCATCTCTGCAAAGATGGCGTGATTACACCCGACAGACATACTGAAACCGCTTTATCTGCAAACAGAAAACAGACTTTAATGTACAATTATTTCTCTTAAGCTTTAGAAAAATGTTTTCCAGGCCTTTTTTCTAGCATATTATTTAATTCAAATCATTCTTTCCATCATTCTCAGAAGTGAAAAAAGCAGAACAAAAGAAAGAATAACACAACTGTGGAGGAGAGATGAAACACAGATGTGTATGGAAGTGAGGTGGCCAAATTAAACTTGCAAAATATTATTTTTGAGCGTCTTTTTGAAATATTTTCTGTTAGATTTGGAATCAAGGATTTTTTTAAAGCAGCAGATATGAAAGTGAAAATATACATCCTTTAAATTTGTGAGAAACTTTGATGATTTAATCTGTTTGAATGGAAATGCGCTTTGATTCTGATATCAAACATATTGATTAAAAGCAGCAAAGCTTCTGACAAAAACACAGCCTGGTTTCCAAATTCTCATCTTGCATAGAAAAGTGTGTAGATGCACAGATGCGATAGCGTGACAACTGCAAGGCTACTTGACTTGCGTGACTGCTGCTGCCAGAGTCTGTCACCTCTGTTTTACTGCGAGACTTTGCAGGTCTTCCCCAGCATGTGTGTTAATGTGTGTGTATATTCTACCTTTCCCTGTGGCCTCTTAATTCACATTTACACACACTTTGCCTACGTCTCCTTCTCTCTCTCCTCACAGTGATCTGATTGCCTGAGCGAGCTGAGCGCTGCAGGAAGCCCTCTCATACCTGCTGGGGTGTGCGTGCGTGTGTGTGTGTGTGTGTTTTGTGATGTGTCCCGAGGTGTGTGAGTCATGTTGTGACACAGCAGTGCAGTGACAGGGACATATCGTCACAGTGACATGACAACATGTGAGAAACATATATGATGAGCTGGGAGCAGAAGAGGATGACTCAGGGTTCTTTGTGGTGAAGATGAAGATGATATTTGACAAGGACAACCTGCGCGGATTCAGGACATGCAGAGGGGAGTGTGGCTCTGCTGCACACAGACATTTCAACACACAGCATGTGCAAAGGAAGAACTGATGCTACCAATTCAATGTAGAGAAGCACACATGTATTAGATTCCCTCCCATTTTCCTAAGTCTGAATCAACTCAACAAAACCTGAACATTGCGGATCTACATACATACTGTTTAGGCTGCACTGAGGTCAGAAATAAAGTTGCTGCTTCACCTTGCATTCATGCATGCAACTTAAGCAGTCTTCTATATATACTCCCCTATACATGACATGTTTCTCAGGAACACCACTAGGGGGCGCACAAGAGAGCTCAGGCCATTAACAGCCACATGATGTGTAGGATATAAAATACAAACATGGAAACACACTCAAGGAGGTTTTACTATGTTTATTTCTAGGATCAGGACTTCTGTAGTATTAATTTATAATACTGATAAATTATATTATATTATATTTAGGGCTGTCAAAGTTAACACGTTAATATCGAATTAACTCAAATTACTTTTAACGCCGCTAAATTTTTTGTCGCACGGGTAACGCATGCGCATTCTGTATGACCCTCGACCCATCCCATAGTTTGCCAGACCAGGAAGTGGTGCCGTCGTGATGCGGTACAAGCAAGCAGAAATGGATAAAGGACAGACACTTTTGAATGACAGGTTCAGCTTTCAGATCATGTCAGATAAGACTTAAGTTATTTTCTCCTACTGTCGACATGAACGGAGTTACAGGAAGTTCGTAGAGTCTTAAATAGCCCGTACCACTCGCTGGCCATGCACACCGCTAATGCAGAGAGCCGCCCCCCTCGCCATGCTGGATTTGTTTACAATGGAGACACTCAGACAACACTGCAGGGATGGACTCGCTATCTGGCATACCGGGCATTTCCCAGTGTGCTGACACACTTATGGGCCAGTATGATTTATTCATTTATTTAGGCTATTATATCTGCCATGATCCGGCACCACAGCTGCGCTATTGACTGTTGACTGGTCCGATCACATCTCCTAAAGGTCCACTCTCATCCCCATACAGCTCCTGCTTGAAAGTGAAAGTATTCGGAAAAAAACGAAACTTACTAAAACAATCGACAGGAACTGTAAATAAAAGTCAAATTTAAATAACATTCAATCAAGATGCTGCAAAACTGTCAAAGACTCTGCAGTCCCCATAGGAGATTGTCTGATGCATGGTGAATGTACAGCTGCATCATGAGGAGGAGACAGAGCAGCGGAGGCTGGTGTGTGACAGGAGAGCAGAGGTTAGTGAATGAGCTCTGTAGAGTATCATAATATAAGCTGAAAGCATTATTAGACTGTGGGTCTCCTTTATTTAGGAAGAAAAAAATTATCTTTGAGCTCAGACTACAGAATTTTCTGGACTTTATCTGTTGTTGGTTTGGGTTGTTGACATGAACAAACATTTGCATAAAGAAAGCATTTTTGTCCACTTGTGTTAATAAGGGTATTTAAATCTTGAGAAATAGTACTGTAAGGTACATTTAGAACAGACAAAAAAGTGTGATTAATTTGCGACTAATCACAAGTTAACTACGGAATTTGTGAGATTAATCGCGATTACAATTTTTAATCTATTGACAGCCCTAATTATATTACATTATATTGTCTAAACTTGCAGTGTATTGGTTGAATTAGTGACCATGTTAACTGGTGACTTTTAGCCAACTGGGCTGTAATTCTTGCTATTACTCTTTCTATAGTTTGTTGTTATAATGTCCAAATGCCCTTATCATATATTTATTTAATGAAAACATGCATATTAAACATCCACGTTAGTTAGCACTAAGTACCAAGTACATCTGCAGCCTTACAAGCTCTAAAGAGGGGAGCAGTAGATAACTGAGATGCTATTATAGACAGTAGTCAATTTACAGACTAATTCCTGATATAACCATAGCTGCATGCTACTTTGTATGTCAGTGTTAAAATGCAGTGGTCATACCACAGCTATCTAACTTTTGAATATTTCTGCATAATAATTAAGATAGTTTTATGATGTTTGTCATAATGATGTTAGTGTGCGGCCTTCATATGTTGTTCACTGGGGGTTGAGCAAACATCTGGTAACGGCATGCTGTTTAAAATGTAAAATATTTATGAAAACTGCATTTTTTTTACCATGCCATCCAAGGAAATATGAAAATATCTGTTTTATATGTTAAATAAAACCTCCAGGCATCTATCCCCTATTAAAGCCATGTATATATGTGCAGATAAGATGAGTTTATCTGGTGAAGATGTGGTATTGCTTCACCAATGGGATCTTTTTCTGTTTCATTCACACACAGTTAAGATTTCTAAAAATGTTCATCCAGTTGCAAAGCTCTTCTGTACCCACTAAAGCCTTTTGCATTTAAATCTCTGGCTCAGTGACCTGAAATCTGTCCAAACAATGGGGGCAAAAACAGGCTGAATACACTCCACTGTTTAGTTGCCTTCAGCAGGACCGACTGCAATAAAAGGACTAACATTTGCATGATGAGATTTTTATTTAGCCAGTTCACCTTTCTTTTCCAAGTCATTAAAATGCAGCAGTATATTTTTCATTTAAGACTGTGACATTTTTATTCTGCTGGAGCAGAGGCTTTGGAAAGAGGTCAGGCTGTATATTTTGTTGGGTGATTGCTGTAATTGAATTTCAAAAGTGAATACTTGGGAGAAAACTTAGTATGAGTGTGGTGTTTTTGTATTTCACATGTCCAAATCCAGCATGGGAAACTCCTCATTAATGCTGGAACAAGACAGTCCAATTATAGGTTATTTCACAGAAAGTGAGCCTTGAATAAAAAAATGAGAGAAACATTTTTTCTTTAGATGTACAGTATGCAAGCTCTGCTGCCACAGGGATACCAATCAGAACAAAAATAAAAGACAATGACCAGATGAAAAAGAGGCAAATAAAAAAATATAAAATACATATTTCAAAATCCCAATTCCCAAAAAAGTTGAGGCGCTGTGTAAAATATATATAAAAAAAACATGCAATGATCTGCAAATCTATTATTCACAATAGAACATAAACAACATATCAGATGTTGAAACTAAGACATTTTACCATTTTATGAAAAATAGTTGCTCATTTTAAATTTGATGGCAACAACGCATCCCAAAAAAAGTAGGGACAGGGCAACAAAAGGCTGGAAAAGTAAGTGGTACCAATGAAAACCAGCTTGAGGATCATTTTGCAACAGGCCCCTAGCATGACTGGGTATAAAAGGAGCATTTTAGAGAGGCAGAGTCTCATAGAAATGAGATGGACAGAGTTCACCAATCTGAGAAAACTGTATCTAAAATGGTGACTCCATAAATGTCTTCCTTTGAATATCCCACCTTCTATTGTCCATAATATCATCAAAAGAGTCAGAGAATCTGGAGAAATCTCTGGGACAAGAGAAAAGGCTAAAGTTTATTATTGGATGCTGATGATCTTGTGGCCCACGGGGCCACTGCATTAAAAACAGGCATGATTCTAGACTGGAAATCACTGCAAGGGCTCAGGAACACTTCCAGAAATCACTGTCTGTCAACACAGTTGGCCATGCTGTCTGAGAATAACAGTTAAAGCTGGATTATGGACATAAGAAGCCATAGGTGAACACGATCCAGAAATGCTGCCATCTTCCCTGGGCCAAAGCTCATTTAAAGGCCCTGTAAAGTGAAAATAAATCTGTGTTTAGGTTTGTTGTATGACAGGTCACTGTGTAATGAGCCCCCAGGTCAAATTTCAGTGAACTAAAATATCTCTAAGTTTATGAAATTAAGCTTCAAAATCATGAGAAATGAAACAGTAAAATCTGCTCCAGGATGGTGTGGGCGTGGCTGTTGAATAAGCTGAAGCCACGCTCACTTAGGTGAAATATGATCCTCTCAGATTTAAAGAATTCTACAATCTGAATGGAGGACAGCGCTCACACCATTATCCTGTCTCTTGACCTTTTGTTAACCTCAGAAGAAGAGACATAGTCCATTTTCTGGCTCAAATCACTGTTATGATACTTTAAATGATTCACAGGCCACTGTGACTGATAGATTTGGCAAATTTACCTCACAATGATCAGAAACAGCATTTAACTGACTGTTAACTTTCAATGAAGGCAGTGACATCAGCTAACAACAGACTGTACTGAGATGAACTGCTCTGTGATTTTATATGGTACTGTTGGGGGGGGGGCATTCCTCACTGTGGGCTCATGACATCATGAGCCCACATATTTGCCCGGCCCAAATTAAACCCAGCCAGAAAAGAGGTGAAAAACTTTCTGACAGTCTCAATCCAAAATTTAGTCAAATGTAGATCTCAGTGTTTTCACATGTTTACAGCAATCATATTCCAACACATCTAGTGTGTTAAGACAAAAACTTTGGATTTCACTTTACAGGGTCTCTAAAATGGACAGGCAAACTGGAAAACTGTTCTGTTGTCAGAGGAATCAAAATATAAATTCCTTCTGGAAACCATGGATGCTGTCCTGCTGCCAAAGAGGAGAGGGACCATCCAGCTTGTTAGCCTGGCTCAGTTCTAAAGCCTACATCTCTGATGGTATGGGGTTGCTTTGGCGCCTATGGTGTGGACAGCTTATACATCTGGAAAGGCACTATCAATGCTGAAAAGTTGAGAGAGGTTTTAGAGAAACATATGCTTCTATCCAGACAACGTCTCTTTCAGGGAAGACCTTGACTATTTCAGAAAGGCAGTGCTAAACTACAGACCCCGTCCATCACAACAGCATGGCTTCACAATAGAAGAGTATGGGTCCTGAACTGGCCTGACTACAGTCCAGACTTTTCACCAATAGAAAGCATTTGGAGCAACAGAAAAGGAAAAAATTCAGCAAAGAAGACCCAGCTAGAATCCTACATCAGGATAGAATGGGACAACATTCTTCACCCATATTCCAGCAACTGGTCTCCTCACTTCCCAGACGTTAACAGACAGTTGTTAAAGAAGAGGGGATGCTACACAGAGGTAAAAATGGCCCTGTCCCTACGTTTTTTAGATGTGTTGCTGCCATCAAATTCAAAATGAGCGAATATTTTCATGAAGTGGTAAAATGTCTCAGTTTCAACATCTGATATGTTGTTGTGTATTGTGGATGAAATATGGGTTTATGAGATTTGACAATCATTGACTTCTGTTTTCATTTACATTTTACACAGCGCCCCAACTTTTTGGGAATATGGATTGTACATAATGTTAGTATGCAACAAAAAAGCTAAGAAAACACAGGAGTAGTCTTTACTTAAAGAAGGGAAAGAAAGATAGCTTGAATGAGGGAAAAAACAAAGGACAGACAAATTTACAGTAATTTCTTGTCTACAGTGTTTGATGCTGTTTTTCTCCCCCTGTTCCCTCCATCACATTTCCCTCGTTCCTCACATACTGAAGCCTTTAGCTCATGGAAACAGGCACCTGCTGCTGGCTCGCTCCTCCACAGATCTGCAGCTACGACGCCCCCGGCTCCCATAACCGCCCCTGGGAGACTAAAAGCTTTGACTTACAAAACTTAAGAGGCGCTTTGCACGCAGAGCCCAAAATAAAATATTGGTTCAGTGAATGTGGGAGCAGAGAAGGAGGAGGAGGGAGGGAGGAGGAGGTCTGTCTCATTGTTTTTACATGGTTTCTCTGGTTTTTCCTCTGTCTCGCTGTGATGAGATGAAAGCAGCGACGATGAGGTCAGAGCAAACGTTTAACCTTTAACCACCTTCAGCACACTCATCCTGAACACATGTTAGAATAATACTGCAATATGATACAGAGCATGAAAAATGCTGAATATCAGCCAAATAAAAGCCTCGAATAAGACACATATGATTCTTTTTAATTTAACTTAGGTTTGATACATGCTATCAGTGACATCTGTAATGGCTCACATAGGTCATGGTTTCAGCACAAGTTTTGTTCAACAAGAAAAAATAAGGTCCAGGATGCACACCTTTTTAATCTATCTTATACTAACAGAGACTGTTTTTCCATATTGTGTTATTGAGAACTACCTTTGATTGTTGGTAAATCCTGCAGTGTTTAAAACATCACACAAAAAAGAGGAAAACAAAATAAATAAATACAAAATAAAATTTAAAACTAACGTGAAAATATAAACACACTGAAAAAAGGTGCATTGATTTATGAAGCGAGCAGTCAGATGGTGTTGAGTGTAACGGGAGGACCATCCATCTGCTGTTAGTGACACAGCTGCTGCAGCAGTTATTCATGCTCACCAATACATTATACATCCCCTTTTCATGTTTTAAGTCACTGAGTGTTCATTTCTTCAGATGCTGTAGTTTCTAAATCGGTATGTGTGGTTTAAAGTTTCATTTCCCCCACCTTTTGTTTGGATTTTCAGATTTCTGAGCTGTCTTACATTGCTATTATTCGAAAAAACATTCCCTTTCCTGATATGGCTGTTTCAAAATAAAGGCATGTCAACCATGTAACTACTGGGTACTTATACATAATTGAAATTATGGGATTTTTATGTGTTTATCACTGATTTACCTGAGCTTTAGCAGAGCTACAATTAGCCGAGATTTTGATAACACTTTTAGGAATAATGGTATTTACGGGTTCTCTTTTGACCATGAATCAGAGACACAGCCTACTTCGTTTTTACCATCTTAGCCTTAAGATGGGCAAGACGGGACAAGAAGGTTTAAAGTAGAGATGTTCCTACACATTTTTTTTTCCTTCCTGATACCGATTCTGACACCAGAGCGTTGGGTCTTGGCCAATACCAAGTACTGATCTGAAACCAGTGTAATCATTGAGAGTTTAACTGCTATATATCAAAATAACAATGACACTGAAGGACACATCACGGGCTCTCTATCCTGCTTTCTCTCCACTAGACACTATTCAGGCAGTCTTCCTAATGATCTGCGTCTTTAAGAATGCACAGTTTGACACAACATGATGTGATGATGGAGCAGCCTGCCATTGGTTGACAGCCCCTCACAAAGCATTCTGGGAAAACATTATCCCTGTTAGAATTTGGGCTAAAGATTGAAAATTGATAATAAAACAGATAAAAAGACGTTCAATGTAGGATCTACTGATGTTGCTGAAAGTCTCCAAGTTCCAGGCTAGCTAGACGTCTATGACGGCATGGATAGTATCATTGACACAGAGAGGAGAGATATTTAACTTTTAATAACTTGTATCATTTTTTATTGTTCATGACAATGCTGGTCTGGAAGAGTTTTAAACAAAACTGTATCAGAACGGCTCACAAACACGTGTACTAGCCAGTACCAATACCTGCATTTTCAGCAGCATCAGAAGTATTTCTGATGTTGGTATTAGAATCAGAATAACTCTAGTTCTGACACACCCTCAGCAGGCAGACCTGCTGTTGTTGCTTAGGTGAAATGGTGGCAAGCCATTCGAGGACATGGCCTGTGCATTCTCGGAGTAGAAGTAGGTAAAAGCAGTAAAGAAGAACTTCCAGGTCTACTGTCAGTCACTAAGGACAGTCAGCAGTGACGTTCCAGTACTTTGTGTTAGAAAGGATAGATGCTACTTTGGTAGTGGCTATAATAATAATTCGATAAATAAAAAGAACAGTTGATTTCTACTAATATTCTCCACAACTAGACCCAGACATAAGTGAGCGACATTAACAGATTTGCAGATTTAGTTGAGTTGTACTGTAAGCTGGTAAAAAAAAATGGCAGCTGGTGGAAAGATAAGCTTGGATGGAGCTATAGTATAACAATAGTTTAATCAGAGCTGGGCCACAGTACTTTGGGGTTTTGTAATTGTACTGTAAGCCTGTGCATACAATGGCTGCTGGTGGAGCGATTAGCTCGGATGTAGCTTTAGTATAGCAGCACTTTCATCAGACATGGGCCACAAAGAGTCACACTGAAAGTTTGCTGAAGGAGACATTTTTGCACTCCTCTCGAACTGCCTCGGCATGAGTTTTTATACTCAAACAAGCTCCACTGTTCAAAAACTATGGTGGCGTTTGCCTGTCGAGAGCAGATTACCACCAGAGTTGTGCATGCGTGTGAACTCACTTTGTCTTGATGCTCTGATTTGCCCATCACAAATGTAACAGCAAAGTCCTGCCCTTCGCAAACACTTTCTATGGGAGGTTTCCCAGATGAATGTGAAATAAGTCCATGCAAGGGATAGGTGAAATAGTCCATCTGGTGTGTCAGGTACTACCTTAATATCAAGTACAAAAACTCCAACATTGTTATTGCATTATATAAATATTGACAGAATATCAGCCTCCTGAAATCTGGTGTGGTCACTTTAACAGACACACACTTTAACGACAAAAACACAAACATAACCAGACGCTGACAAAGACACGCAATCCAAGACACAATCATGCACACATATATCCATCGTCTTCCTCTCCTGGGATTCCGTCGCCATAACGACTAATGCACAGTTTGCTGTGAGGCCCCTCTGCAGGTTGAGTCACGCAACGGGAGGCGGCTCATCACGACGGTCAATCTCTCCTTTTGTTCAGAGGCCCTCTGAGACAACCTGACACGTTAACAGAAGCATCAGTGAGTCAGCTTGCCTCCCTGACTGTGTCTGTGTCCCTGTGTATCATTTCTTGATTTAAAAACAACAATAGGGATATCGAGTTTGCAGAAATGATCTGATTCTCCCACAGTTCTCATGGAGTCCCATCGCTCTGATGCCTCCAAGAGAAACAATCAGATTTCTAAGAAGTCAGCAACAAAAGCCCTCAGGTTTAATCCAAAATATGCATCATGAGCATGTGTGCCAAGTTTAACTGGGTGTTCTCATTTCATGTCAAAATAACAAGAAGTTTCGTGTGATATCAGGAGAAATTTGTATGTATAATTAATCTGTGATCACAGACTGATTAGAGGTCACAGCTCGACCGACAAACACGCCTCTGCTCAAAGCTCTGATTGGTGTTGACAGGTTCGGTGTGCTCTTCTCACTCTCTTCTGCTCACTTTCACACACGACCACATGCGTTCAGACACAGAGGCGCTCATACATGCAGACACACACAGAAGCACGCACACATGACTGGCTTCTGAAGCCGCCAGCGTGTGTGAGTCCCCACCTCCTTCATCAGCTCTGACACTCCCGTCTCACCCCGATGTCACGCAACACGGCTGCCCTGCAAAGGAGGTCAGGGAAGAGGGCGAAGGGCACACACGCACACACAAACACTCTAAAACCCCACCCTCGCTCCCCTCTACTTCCCAATTCTCACCCCATCACTCAGACACAAACGGCCTCCTCACTTCGCAGGCTGCTGAGCATTTCATGTCACACAGGTTCATGAACACGCACACACAGTAACAGCCGTGTGGTTTCTCACCTCCAGCAGGAGGCTGCTCTCGTTCACTGAGCTGCCCAGTGGAAGGCTCTCTTTCCTGGGTTCAGGGTTGGAGGATGCCGTGTTGATGATCTGCTTCCTGGAGGTCTTCTCTTGAGTTGCTGTGAGAAAGAAGAAGAGAAGCATGAATGGACTGGAATGAGGGAGATTACTCACATTAAAACAACTGAAAAACAATGCAAACTATGTATTTAGGCATGCAAGGATGCTGCTTTAGCATCCATACATCCTGGATGTTCGCAATAACATAAACATCAACTCTGCATCCACTGTTTTCCCTTGCAGACAAGAACTGGCCAAAAATAACTAAACAAACCTGTTTAAATGGAGCTTCAGCAAGCTTCTCTCCCCCTATGGTCAGCCAATATGCAATTGTTTAAGTGTGTCAATTCAAATAGAAATTTCTACCTTTGAATGCTCAAACACAATAAAGCATCTTCAGTTTTACTTGTCTCAGTATAAGTATTAACTGATCCCATTCATACACTTTAAAAACTCTCTGAAACTTGGGTGCAAATTTGATGTTCAAGGACACTTTGACAAGAGCTGAAGATCAAACCCCCAACCTCAGGTTGAGAGATGACAGACTACTAGGGCCTTGCAGAGAGTTTTATAAATACTTTGGAGATTTAGGGGAATGCTACTCCCCAAAAATTGTATTAACTTCCCTGATCTAAATATGTGCATCTTTGACTAGGGTGAAAGCATGAAATCTGATGTGTACGCTCTGGTTTGAAGCATATAGGCTGGTGCATTTTTGCACCAGGTTTTGTCGGGAGGAATCAAAACTACAGTACCAAGACATTTATTGGATATGTAAATAATTGGCAAATCATAAAAACCTTCAGTCAAGATGCTGCAAAAGTTGTCTCTGCAGTCTGAACAATAGAGTCTGCAGCTGTAAATATGCAGCAACACTTGGGCCACACAGAGACAAATTCAGGTCTATACGCAACGTTTTTTTGTTGTATTGGCGTGTCATCCACACAGGAGGCCGTAAACGCTACTTTTTGAAACCGGCTCCCAGAGTGAACAAATCTGTATATGCCTACCATTTTGTCTCCGTGCGGACAGCCAACCGCATCTTTCTTCAGCTTTTACAGCAAAATCTGATGCTACTTTACTGCCACCGAGAACAGCATACACCAGATGTTCTTAAATCCACCGTGGAGAACAACCAGTAGGGCAACCTGGAGAAAGTTTGTGGCAGTTTTTTGTAATCTTCTTCTCTCTTTTGGTGCATTTCTGTGGCAGCAATACAGCATCACTCACAAGCTTGGCATTGATACTAGAGCGTTTTCAGTCGTTTTCAGTGGTTCTGTGCTTACACGGACATTTCCTGAAATGATCCCATATTTATGGGAAACTTTTCTTGAAATGAAATGGAAATATATAATTTTCATCTCCGTGTGAACAAGGACTTGGAAGAGGAGGTATCGTCACACACCAGTGAAGGTACATGGTGAACATGAGAGTGACATATTGAATGAGCTCTCTCGAGTATCATATGAGGCTCATAAGCATAATCAGACTGTGGGTCCCCTTTATGGAGACAAAAAGAAGTTTTAGATTAAATGTCTAGCTCTTCTGTGATATAGACAGTGAAGAGATCGTTAGGTCCTCCTAACACACCTCAAAAGGGATTTTATAAAATAGGCAAACTATAAAATATGTTCAGTTTTTGGTGAAAGGGACAGGTATTACAGAACAGATGGACTCAACATTAGAAAATCACACTAGGTGCTCGTCATTCAACCTTAGCAAAACAGTGATTTCTCCACATTTATGTTTTTTCACAGTCTGGAAAGTGAACCGAGAAAATCTCCAGCATGTTTAACTCCTGTCTTTGATATTTTGGTTTGCTACACGCTCAGAGCAAAAAGTTGAGACAGAAACAAAAACATGGTGAGAAATCCTCTGATAGCAGCAGTGAGAGGGCTGGATGACACTCACACATGTGGCTGACACATTAACTGTATTAGACTGTTTTTTTCTCTCTCTGCTAACTCCAGGTATTAGTGTGTGTGGTGGGCCTGACTAACAAGACAAACAGTGAAGGATTTCATGACTTTACGGGATTCCTCTCACACGATATCCACACATGCACGAAGAACAAAACAGAGGAGGGAGCAAGGAGGGCGTCAGGATGGACAACTTTGAACTTGTTGACCAAAAAAACTGAATATGTGGATGTTTCTGCAGCACAGATAACAAAAGAAAATAATATACAACATAGAAAAACTGTGAATATCAGCTCTGGCATTAAGGCTGGCTTAACACTGGATGATTTTTGTAAATACATCAAATTTAAAAACGTGTTAGACCACAGATGTGAGGACTGTGTCAACCCATTTTTGAGGTTTTAATCCTCTGAACACACACAGTAGAGGAAGTGTGCATGATCAAAGTGAATGCAGAACAAAAACAAACATGGAGGATGGCTGATCTTGTCAGCTGGCTGTCAGACCTAGTGTGGAACTGTTTGTCTTACTTTACTTTTTTTGCCGTCATAATTTCACCAGCTGGTCTTCTTTTTTAATATTCCTTGTGGTTTAAGGCAAGTGTTGGGTGTTACGTGGTATAAAATATCACATAGCATTTGTCTGTAAAATGATAATCTTGTTGCTTGTGTTACTGTAAATTCTACAGCTATGTGTGAAACGGGAGCACTGAGAAACAACTCAGAGATATGAACACTACTTTGGATTTGTTGCCGAAAAGGACAAGAATGTGACGGTGAAAAGTAAACTGTGACGAGACAGGAACAACGCTCCACTGCCATGAAGTCAAAATCAAATCTTTCTGAACACCTGCAAAGGGAACACCTTAGCACAAAGCTAGTAAAGACCCCTGGATCCTGAGTGAGATAACTGCATGATGCTGTTACCTACCAAGCAGCCAGAGCTTGAGTTTTAAAGACTATAATAGGTAATCAAAAAAGCTGAGATAAACAGGCCTGTGGCAGCAGATATGGTTGAGGAAGTGTTCCCTACTGTGGCCTTAGTCAGGACACGTTTGTCTGGTCTGATTTTCACAACTCTGCTGTCGATTTTTTGTTTGAAAGAACATAAAGGAGAGATCTTGTGTCTGTCCTCCTTACTAGAAAGATTAATAATAATGATTAGGATGCAGACAGTCTTTTGTTAACTTTATTAGCACAACCTGACTTCACATAACATAACAGACGTACTTGACTATTCACTTACTTCTCGTGGACCACATATAAACTAAGTCCCATCTGATAACACTGCTTCTTGTGTTGACATCACTCACATATCCTTACGTCTTTAAGTGCATGAAGTAGTGCCATTATATATTATACTGATAAGGTTAAGCATTACCTGCAATTTACACATATGACTGCGCCGCGCACAGAAGCACTGCGGGGATTGCTCCAACCAAAGGCGAGTGACCCGCCACTAAAAGCATGTCTAGAGCGCTGTGCCGTGGCACGCAGCCCTGATCAGTGGGCAGAGAATAGTTTGTGAACAGCGGACTATTTTACCTTTTGGCATTAATTTGGGGAATATTTTATTTTTGTTGGATTACTAAATAATAGTAGCAACTACAGTGAGCTAGACAGTTTGGGGAGAAATTTCAGAATGTTACCTTTCTAAAGACACCTTGTTTCAGCTTGGAATCCAGATGGTTTAAACACAGCGTTCAATTTAATTTAGGTATTCCTAGACTAATTTAACTCTCAATTCTAAGGGGTTTTAATCACATGCTTTAAGTCAAGTTAGCATCTCCCTGCAGCCACACAGGTGTAGAATAAGTCCACCACAGCTCCTTTATGCTTCATTTACCTTTAAAAACTCACAGACAGCTCAGTGGACAAGTCAAGAGTCATCACTTGCCTTTTTCTGTTCCTTTATTGCCTTTCAATCCATAACAAGTTTCTTTTACTGAGGTTATGTTCATGTGATAATCTTCAATCTACCTGAAGGTCCTTATTTTGTTTCAAAATAAAAGCCTGTGTGAATCCAAATAGGAGGTCAGTTACCCTTACTTCAAGAAAAAAATATCTAAAATGAACCAAAAACAGTTTAAAAGGAAGCTAGTGAGGATTCAACATAAGGGAAAAGTGATTGTGATTGAAAGGTTCAACCATTTGACAGCCCTTATTTGAAGCATTTCAAATACGGTTTGAGAAGTTAATTTCATAGTCCATAAAAGAAGGATGTGTCTCCACAAGATGGGGAACGAGCTACAAATCTGTTAAAGGACGTTTTCAGACACAAAAACTGCAGGAAAATCCGCCTCCCTGCTGAATACGGTGACAGCTCTCCAGTTCCACAATGAGCTTGACCTCTGATCCCTCTGTGAGGGGAGCTAACTCACAGGGAAACTTTACATCTGGAGCTCAAAGGGGGGTCCTCTGAAGGGTCTTTAGGAGCTTCAAACAGAGTTAGGAATCTTTATTTTCTTTATGTGAGTCCAGCAGAGATGATCCCTGTGGTTGGACGTGAAGACAGAATTATTTCTGTGATCTCATGCTCTCTGCATCGCATCTCTCCATTGGTAGAGGAGAAAAAGTTGTAAAAGCATCAAGTCACACTCCATTAAATACTACTTATAGTACATCCCAGGTTGTTCTACTACCACACTAGTGTGTAGCATACATGCAATTAGCCTATAGGAGTGTGGCGTGCAGAACTGTCACATGTGCATTGGTGACGTGTGTGTTGCGTGTTGCAGGCATGTTTGCGTGTTTCTCTTATGGGTGTGCTGTCAGGGGGCATGTGGCTCACTCCAAGAGATCAGCCCTACGCTCCGTCACTCATTGTAGCAGGCACAGATTAGTCACGCAACACACATGCACACAAACCCACACCCACACACCGTAGCCTCATTATGAAAAACTATCTAAGTATGGATGTCTGTATCTTCTGATGCTTTCTATAGACCCCACCCCCACAGGATAACCCCATTAATGCCTCCCCCCTGTTTAACCTTCCACCAGGTTCATCCCTCCCCCATCCACCCTCCTCCCTCTACTACTCCTCCACCCTTTCTTTGTTCGATTGGGCATCGCAGGCGATCGTCGACCGATTTCGTGATGCTGGAAGCGTCTCGCTTCTCTTAAACCCGCTCTGCAGCACGCAACGCTAGAGCGCCCGTCCATACATTTTGTCAGGATTAATTCATTTTAATCATTTATTTCCTGCATAGCTACAACAGCTTTATTCAGCCTGTATTTGAAAAATAAAGGCCGTAATGCGTGAAGACTTGTGACGGGCAGCTTCTCAAACTCAAAACTGCCAGGAATGACCTTAAGAGTTTTGTCATCACCTCCACACACAAACAAACACAGACACACACGCATTAAATGGCTCTCCATCAGTGGAAAGTAGCACAGAGGGAAATGAATCTAATGAGCTTCTTTATTTCCCTCCTTCATCGCCTCATGTATTTTTGTTTTCTCTCTTACGGCAGCTCTTGGAGAGGATGCAGCGTCAGGAAAGACAAACACTCAGCATGATTAATTATCGGCCCCAGTACTTCCTCGGCCAACAATACAGGCCTTTATTCACACACGGCTCGTCTCTCTAGGTTTGCTTTTCTTTGCCTCCCTCTCTGGTCAAAAAAAGGAAAACAGAGGAGGTAATAGCAAGGCGTTTATGTGGTCTGTGCAGGACAGGGTGTTAAGAGCAAAGTGACAAGGAGAGAAGGATGCACATGGTGCCAAAGGGTGAGGCCTAATGTGTCTTGCTCCTTTAGTCAACCAGGTATGTCTTTTCCATTTCCAGTAAAATTAGGACCACCCGCCAAATGTTGACCTTCACTGTGCCTCCATTTGCAGAATTTCAGCCCTAATAGTCTCAGGACGTCTCTACTTTTGAATAGAAAAAGACATCAGGTAAGTTTGACCAGATTTACCAAACAGATAGTGTCAGAAAGACAAAGGAAATGTGGGAAAATACTCAAAAGACAGGTAGGATTGATCCTTAAGACTCCTAAAAATAATTTCCACGGGCATCATCATGCAGGCATTCTTGGCCCCATGAAAAGACAGCCCTGTTATACAGCTGTGATCACACCTCCATTTACATACCCATCCAAAGGTTTGAATAAAAGTAGTAAAAAATTCCATGCACGTTTAAACGACACAATCTCTGTTCTGTAAATGACTCATTCAACAGAAAGTACTCACACTAATGAGAAATATGCATAAGAGAAGAATAATGATCTGTGCAGGCTTCAGTTTTGATTGGCTATAACTCATATGACATTCACCCAGTCAAACTCTGTGGAGCATGAAGTGAGACTGTGGAGAGAGCTGAGCTAAAGTAGTGTACTTTTTAATTAATCAATATTATCCATGACTGGTAAAAAAAAACATTGATTAAGATCATCGGCCAAATGCTGAATATTGGGGGGGCATGCCTTGGTAACGTCTTCGTTTGTTTTGTTGCTCTAATTGGCCCATGAAGATGTAACAGACAGAATGTTCATCCAATCACCCTCCGAGTATTTTTCCAAAGGCTCTGCCCTTACCCAAAACGCTGTTTATTAGAGGTTTACCAGATGGATGTGTGAAACAAATCCATCTGGCGTGTTGGGTTAAGGGCTCGGTGCTAAGCTGGCCTACTTCAGTTTAAAGTAGTAATTAATGAGGAATGGTTAGGCTTAGGTCCTCCAAGGTCTAGGTGTCAAGGATGCATACTTTGCCTAAAAGTAATCGAGAATGAGGAATGGTTAGGGTCAGGACAATGTGCCAGGACTAGGTGTTAAGCTGGCGCAACTGAGTGTTCAGTAGTTGTAAACAAAGAATGGTAAGATTAGGACAGTGCCAGGACTAGGTGTTAAGTTGGTGTATTTAGGTTTAAAGTAGCTGTGAACAATGAACCGTTAGGGTTAGGGTAAGGTGCCAGGGCTAGGTGATAAGCTGACCTACTTTGGTTTAAAGTAGTAATAAGGCTGATGTACTTAGGTTGAAAACAGTCATAAATGAGGAACGGTTACTGTTGAGGTAATGTGCCAGGGCTTGTTATCAAATTTACATATTTAGCTGTAAGTCAGTTTTAAAATATAAAGGGTTTAGGGTTAGGGTTATTAATACTTTACTGAAGCTTCAATAAGGCTTTTGCAGCTAAGTTTATAACAAGCAAATAAATACATCAATAATGATTTATAAATGATGAGCTAAGTCTTTACTAATGCTTTACTAATGCTAAAAGTGTGTGGTACTGATAAAAAGTTACCAGAGAAGCAAGATAACTACAGGAAGTACCAAAATATTACATTGCAATACCTAAATATCAAACAGCTCATTACCTCTTGGAAGAGTATCATGACTGAAACTCAGCACAATCCACAAATTCATATGTCTATAGGGATCTACCTGACTTGAACAAGCTCCTTTTGATGCTTTTTTATTCCCTTGTCTTGTGTTTTCATAACATCTTAATCACTGAAATTATTTTAGACGTCTAACATATTTGATGCACACTTACATCTTGTGGCCTGGGGGACACCCAGTGGGACGCTTGACTACCAAGGATCTACAACACCCAGAAGTCCTTCAATTAGTAAGAAACAGCTGCTGAATCTTCCCTTTCTTTTATGCATCAGGTACTAATCCCAGTGGCCTCTAGGGGGTGAGGGTGAGTGTGTGTGTCTGTTTCAAAGCCACTTCCTCCAACACGCCACATACAAAAGCAGAAAGAGGAAACATGACGAGAGAAGGGAAAGAAGAAGCTGCTCCTCTGGAAGGATGTCCCCGTGGACCTAATGGTGTCACTGACAGGCTTTTATTCTGAGGATAATGGAGATAAAACACAAAGTATTGTCACACAAAATGATGAAGATGAATATTTCAATATGAACATGTACATTAGAATCAAAGAAAGCACAGCGTGACATTTATTTAAAGAGCGTTGCATGACTGGAAGAGTTTCATGACTCGTGAGTAAAAGAGAAGACATCTTCAGTGAATGGTGGTTTTACTCCACGTCCGGGTCTTTAACTCAGGGCACAGTCACTTTTTACACATGACTGCTCAGACACAATGCTCCTGCTGCTGTACAATGCCAGATCTTAAAACCTCAATATGACACTAAGGATACCTGTTTTGATCCCATGGCATCAAAAATAGAACTCGTAGGCACCCATTATTGGGTAATTTCTTGTTTTTAGCTTCCAAAAACTACAAGCAAACTCCTGCACACTGTCTAAATGATATTAAAATACTGGTACTGTGTCAAGCATCAAAATGAGGTCACCTGTCCTATTTAACAGTTGTAGTTTATAATTTTCAGTGCATTTAAATTCTAACATCAGTATAAAAAAGAAACTGGGTGGTCATAAAACCCTTGCTATTATAAACTCTGGGATTATCAGACATTTTGACAATCTCACACCACTGCTACAGGCATGCACGTAGGCGTCTTACTGCTGCTTTCTGTCTGTTTCAACACGCCATTCTTGGCCAGTTCAAAGTTATTTGAGGCTGAATTGAGATTTAATTCTATTTGTGGATATGACTAATTTCAGCCAGTAACATTTGTGGGAAGTATTTTTGAAAGCACTGCTTTGCACGCAACCAATAATTTCACACCAAAACAAGTTGAGCTACAGCAGTGACAAATCTGGTCTGGTTAACCAAAGCCATGCTTACTGAGAAGTTTGAACTTCTTTAATGAATTCACAGTGTTATCTGATGTAGGATTATAACAGAATAAAACACAAACATGTCACATGCATGTTAACACATCAATATATTGTGTTTTTGACAAATGTGCAGATGGAGGATTACACCATGCAGGATTCTTCTGTCAGCTAGGGAAGTTCTTAAATATTGTGCAACAATGTATATTACATAACATGTACAAAATGAGTGTTATTTAACCATTACATATTATATTTCAGGAACACTATTGCATAAATGTGTGAGTAGCTTTTTGTGGTTTTGAGCTGTTGCACCGCACTGTTAGAAACGAAACAGCTGTCTGACATACACCAGTATTACATGGCTTGTTTATGTGCAGGTATGAGGAAAAGTACCCTTATGTATTGTATACTAACAGTTTACTTTCAGACAGAAGCTCAGGTGGAGGATTGCACCATGCAGGATTAGTCTTTAAACAGTTAATTTACTAAAAAGCTGGGCACAATTCTCTTGAAACATTTGTGAACTAGAAAAGCACTCAGAGAGCACAGACCTCTGCCATTAGCCCTATATCCCAATTGTACAGAATCCCTCAAAAAATTCCTGGATCCAGACTGTGATCCAGATCACTCCCAAAATCAAATCAGTTCTTCCTTATGCCATTTCTGACATTTCCTGAAAATTTCATCAAAATTTGTCCACAACTGTTTGAGTTATGTTGCTAGCAAACAAAATAACGAACAAACTAACTAACAAACCCTGCCGTCATAATCTCCTTGGTTGAGGTAACAAACTGCAGTAATCAATACCTCAGGTTTGCCAAAGGGAGTCAAATAAGAGAAGGAAAGAAACTTCAAAGATTTCCCTAACTTTTAAACCTGTGACCCTACCAGAGACCCCCACCATCCCTAGAGGAAGTTTAAGTGTGCTATTTTTCACACATTATCACTCATAAATTTATACTTTACAAAGTTTTTGTACACATTACTCACATTTAAGCAAGCTTTTGTCTGTCCTGGACTTATTGTCTAAAAACATAAACCTTGTGGTGCTCAGTCAATCTCTTAACATCCTTTTTTTAGTACAGCCTAGACTAAAAATATGTTACTGCAATAATGCCACTTGACTTTTTCAGAAGTTATGGGGCTATTTATTTATTTATTTTATGTATTTATCTAGATCCCCATTGGCCACTACCGAAGTAGCAACTGCTCTTCCTGAGGTCCACAAAGGAAAACACTAAAACTCCATGTAGATTACAATGATAAAAGTGCAAACAGGAAAAACATACAAGATGTTAAAATCTTGATTAAAACAAAAATAATGATGACAATACAATTGTAATTACAATAGAGACCAATAAGGCCAAATTAAACCTACTAGCAATCAAAAAGGTAATCTCTAATTGGCATATATTGAATGTTGTCACAGTATAGTCAAAGTGTTCTGTTTCCTCTTACTACAATGAATATAGTAACTTCACAATGTGTGTCACACAAAAGATAACCAAAAAAGATTTAAAAAATATTTATAGACAAAACAAAAAACTGGAAAAAATGGAAATTAAAACTGAAAGATTTTTCTGAAGCCTTTTTAATTTTTTGCACACACTTGTTCTGCCGTCTCTTGGCGACCAAGAGGCAAAAAAATAATAACTCTGTGACAAAAAGTCTTCAAAATATTCATACATTTACAAAAACAAGTCCTTGTGCTTTTTTTGAATTAGCTGAATTTGAGCCATTATTCAAAGCAGTTCCTGTCTGCAGAGACACAGAGGGCCACATCACAGATCACATCTCTGTCTTTCCCTGCATTATGAGCTATTCAGGCCGTCTCTTGCATGATCTGAGAGTAAAGACATGCACAGTTTGGCAAAGCATGAAAAAAAATGGAACAGCCTGCCATTGGTTGCTAAGTCCCATGTGACAAGACAATATGGTGGAGGAAGACCCTGTAAAGTCACCCAAGTTCCAGGCTGCCACCATTAGGACTATGAAGGTGTGGATAGCGTCACTAGAATGGCACAATGGCAGGCTGCATTAGTAAAAAAGGTGAGTGGCTGTGATTAATGGTTCAAAAGTTATTTAACTTTTTAACTTTTTGTAACCTGTGTTTCTTCCTGTTGTATACAACATCAGTCTCAGAGGGTTAAAAGCAACCTGGTGTATTTACTAAACAGTAAGCTGACTTTTTAGTTTCACTAATGAATTTCACATAATGAGGAAGATACTGCCACCTTGTTAATGTGTTGACAACCCCAAAATCTTGTATAAACCCTTTCAAGAAGAGTGGAGGCTGTTTAAGCTGCAGAGGTACATGTTTCTAAATAGAATGTCATTACAGTACCTGTTGGTGTAATGGTCAGGTGGCTGAATACTTTTGTTCATATAGTGAATTTTTAATCAGTTAATACCAAACAACGGATAAATGACTTTCTCTTTCAGATGATTGGCGTTTTTCCTCAGAGATGTGACACCCAAGCATCTCTGTGATGCGTGATTGGAGCAGCGTGGGTGCCATCTCTTGGCAGCTGATGCTCTCTCTCTCTCCCCCTCTCTCTCTCTCTCTCTCTGAGCTGAATCTGAGAGTGCTCAGCAGCACAGCAGGCCCCTCCCCTCCCACAAGGGTTGCGTGAGTAGAGAAAACGGTGTGTGTGTGCATATGTGTGTGTTGAGGTTGGGTTGGCTTACAGCCACTTCCTCTGCCTGTTCCCGCCCCCTTCTCCCTCTGTTCGCGCTTGCTCTCTCTCTTTCTCTCTTTCTCTCTTTCTGCAAGCAGGAAATCCACAGCAGAGCGAGAAACACTGACATAGAGAGAGAGAGAGAGAGAGAGAGAGAGAGAGAGAGAGCAGGCTGATCAAGGCCTGGTTGTCACGCGAGCGAGCCGTCTGTCAATCTCCCCCCCCTTCCTCCTGACAGGGTGCTGGCGGCCGGCCAAGGCCTTGCGTGCAAGCCGGCGAGCCACATTAGCCCATAAAGAATTTCATAATAGCAACAGCTGTTAAATATTGATGACTGCTGGCAAGCGCTCAATGGTGCTCTGCAGAAAGGTTAAGCCTGCACTGTAATGGAAGCTAATACTTCATTATGCCACGGATCAAATGTCCGGATCTCTCCTTGGCCAAATCCAAAACCTACTGTTTCTTGTTTTTCTAATGTGGCAGAAAGAGAGCAGAAAGTTTCTGGCTTTTTCACAACTTTAGAAGACAAACAGGAGCTTTCTTTCCTTCTCGTCCGCTGAAGATGATGGATGAATTCTGCACCGATTCAATCTTCCATCATCCTTGATAACAACATTAACATCAGACTGAGTCTTTAATCTTCCTGATATTATTTTGAGTGTTTTGTTTCCACTCTGACATACTGTATAAGATTACTTTTCAAGGATTAAGAGCAATTCCCTTTTGTGTGTTAACAAAACAACCTCGACAAAAAGTACTTTTGCACGCAAGGAATCGCAAATATTCATCTTTCAAAGGAGATTACAAAGAGAGTTAAAGAGGGATTTTTGTTCTTCTGGAGCTGCTTTGGATGCTGAAAAAGATTCCTAAACAGAGCAAAAACAAAGGCTTTGCAGGCTGAGATCCAGACTTAGCAGGAAGTGATATTATGACAAAGCAAAAGGATGATAAACTTTCCACTTCTGTTTGGGTTGGCAGTTGTCACCGTGTTGAACATCTCTGCACGTGCCCTTTAGCAAAACAGACCTGTACAGCAACTTCACTATACTGCTACTGTTTGAGGCTGCTGGCGCCACATACACACCAAGTGGAGGCCCATTAAAGCCATCATAATGTGAGAGTCATCTAATTGCGTCTATAAATAGAGAGCATGAGCACATGTGTTATGTGAGGGAGAGTTTTTCAGATGAAAACGTCTAAAAGTGTCTCAGCATCATGAACCACAACATAAGGCTGACATGCTGCAGAATTTATACAGACAATTAGAAAAACCAACAGGATGCACATGGACAGAGGCACACACAGGCTGAATTCATGCATGCATTGCGTGAGCTGAGACAGTTACATCTGAGAGGTTTTAATTTGAATGTACCCAAACGAACGCAACGGTTCTTTAATTGAAGACAACAAGACGCTCCTACAGTCAAGTGGGGAATCTGTCCCACCAGCTGAGCGAGCGAGTGAGCGTCCACCCTTTTGCTCAGCGGGGGTGAGCTCAGGACAAACACTCCCCCCTGAGTCATATTTATCCCAGCAGTAACCCTGCCTGCAGGCTGCATGACAGTGCTGTGAACTGAAGATTACATGTACAGCTTGTAGCTGCAGAAACAAACACAAAATTCTGACATATATTGTGTGGGAGAGGAGGAAGGCAAACTTAAGCGTACTTTCCTGCAAAAGCCGGAGAGGAATTTGCAGGGTTTTGTTCCTGTAAAAGTATTTTTAAATCTGCCAAGTGCTCAGCACTTTTTCACTTCTTGATTTTATGATTCATGTTCTTCTTTGTCAGTTTGAAGAATGTTCTTTCTGTTTATGACTTTGTGTTGTTGTTGAGCAGATTTCCTCTCAAAATAAAGGGTAATTTCCACTCTCACTGTCAGACTTTTCTCCACTCTGATCATTTTTGTGGGGCTCAAGCTCAGACATACTTTGATTTTTGTGAGAAAACAACAAGTTTTTCCCACAGGAGATACAACCTCTCCCTTGTTTTTGCACAAAAAGATTATCATTGCACGCTTTCCTGTATAACTTGCTGCATTCTAATGGAAACGCTGTAGTAGAGTTGTGTGTAATGTATGCAAAGTGCAGCATTCCCGTCTTACAGTAACCCCTCAGCTCCTGCATGCCTGTGTGTTCCTTCTATAAATAGCTCTTCCTCTGGATTCCTGTTTTGCCGAGGATGTCTCCGCGGCTCTCATGGAGCTGCTGCTGCCGAAGAAAAGTTGCATTCAGGAACCCCACCTGGCCACAATAAGGCCCCGTCTATTTCTGCACTCACACCATCTCTGCTTTCACGAGCTGTCTGACCCCGAAGAGCCCGACATGTATGTCCAGTCCTGTTAAAGCGTAAAGTTTGTGTGAGTGATTTTGAGTTTAATTAGAGTTCAGTTTGAAAGAAAACTTCTCATTCTTTATAAACAAACAAGTCGCTTGGAAACAGATGTGCATGCAGAGGTGAAGGGAGCGTTTTAAATGAATTAAAGATGGAACTCAGGCAGAGAGGACGAGGGAAAGTTGAGCAGGAGATCATTCAGAGTGGAATTTTAAATCTTGATATAATACTCTTAAAAATCAGACAATAGCTTTTGGATATCAGGGCAACAAAAATAGGAGTCCTAGGTACCCAAAAGTGGATATTTCTTGCTTTTTAAAATTATCACTTGGATATTTTAATGATCAAACCATTGCTAAACATTTCTGTTTTTGTGCATTTAAAACATGTGCAAGACATTGCAGATTTCCACAGTGTTTTTCCTCTTCCATCAACCCTTTCTGAGGTGTTGTTTTTCTTCCTTTAACATAACAGACAACCTAAAGTTTTTACAGTGATGCTCTGTGGCATCTTTAGTATTTCTGTCTACAAGTCTACTATAAAATTTCCTTAATTTTGGAGACTTTTAACAACCTTACATTTCTGGTAAACCCTCAAGAAACTCTGTTGCAATTTGAATCTAACAATAATATTGAATTAAAGTACAAAAAGTATGTTTCTTTTTGGCATTTAAATCATTTTTAAGCATCTTGAATCTTTTGTATCGTGCTGCAGTTGATTAAAAAATTTAATCATTTACAGGCTTTGTAATTCGTTAATCACAGTTAATTTCATATGGCATTAATTTGGGGCAACTTAGCGATGTTGCCTCACAGCAAGAAGGTTCCTGGTCCACTTCCTGGTCAGGGCCTTTCTGTGCAGAGTTTGCATGTTGTCCTTGTGCATGCATGGGTTCTCTTTGGGTGCTCTGGCTTCCTCCCACCACCAAAGACATGCTCGTTAGGTTAACTGGTGACTCTAAATTGTGAGGTGGGTGTGTGAGCATGCATGGTTGTTTGCATCATATGCCATTATCTGTATTTCATTACTGGTAGATTTAAACTTAATAGAAACAAAACAGTCAGGAAGAACATGCCTCTTAATGGCATCAAAACTTTCCCCCTAGCTTTTGACACGAGAGAAACTGAGACAGAAGGCAGATTGTCTGCTTACTAGTCAGTCTAAGATCGCGCTAATCAGGAGAATATGGATTTATCCTTAAAACTAGATCAGTTAAGAGCAGAGAGATTTTTTACACGTTTACATCAAAGTTGCAAAACATTTAGCTGGTTGTGTGATGGCATCAGAATGCAATTAATAATCTGCGTTCAGTTTCTTATCGCATTTTAACCCCTGTGATTAATGAATCAAACATGAATTTATAATTTTTTCAGCACTAATATTTCAGAATTCTTTTTCTATTTTCAGAGAAAACAACACGGTGATTTCTTTGAAGAATTTTACCTTTATAATGAGAGAGTGACGCAAATCCAAACCCATCCATCCATCATCAGGGCCTGGGTATTCATTTCCATTTTAATCACTCCCACAACATCCATGATGCACTTCAGTCATTTCTTTGTCCTTGGGCATAGTTAAATTAAGAGTTTTTATTAGAAATCCCAGCAACTCCTTTGTCTCTCCTGCGTATTTAAACCGAAAAAGGAAGTATTAAAGAGGGATTGGGGCTTCCTTTGTATTTTCTACATTCCTGCCTGAGAGCAGAGCTACAGTCAGCAGCTCCTCACTCACCTCTGTCTCAGTGAAACACTGCGTGTGTTGCGTGCCAACTTGTGCCACTCACATTATTCTAAATAACAGGGAACGGGCTGCACAACAGCATCAGATTATCTCGCTGGTTTTCTCTCCTCTCTTTTTGTGGTCGCTGTAAACAGTCAGCAGGTTTTCTGGAAAAGATCCACACCTTTCATGTAATTCATCAATGATCCTGTTAGGTTTCTTTCTTCTTTACCCACACTGCCACTCCATAACAAGAGGCTAATCTGTTAAAAAGATTATGGTGCCGTTTCGGCCCATTGAGGCAAATAATAATGGGCAGATGGTCCCTCAGGCTGAATCCATATGGGAGGGAAACTACACTAATGCTCCTGTAGCACGCAATGCTAAGCAAATGCTAACCGCCAAGTGACTGAGGGGGACTTTACAACCTCAACAAGTTGTGTTCAATTTGCAGAGATCTGACTCAAGCAGGGGGTGTTTTGGTGGAGGAAAAGCAAGAACAAAGTGGCTGACATGATGATGAATGGAAGAACATAGTAATGCAGCCGCAGCATTGTTATTTAATAATCTTATTTATCCATTTTTAAACCAAGAAGTCCTAAAAGATTGAGACATTTCAGAGGGAGATCTGTCCAACACGGATAGTTTGATCAAAAATAAAAACAAACAAAGGAATACAGGCATGAAGCACATGTGGAAAATATCAGACAGAGCTCCAATTAACTGAGTGCATTCCTCAGATTACAGTCTTTTTTTTTTTTTTTGGTTAATCTGCAGTGGAAAAATCTCCTTTTAGAGCAGTGTATCTTCAGTGCATCAACGTGCTTGTTTTCAATTTTATGACTAAACATTTCTAATAATCTGACAGCTTTTTAATAGTTTATTCAACCTGAGAAGTGGGAGGATATTTCCATCACATTAAGGAACACTTAATCCTGCAGAGTTTTTTCCCCTGCAGGCTTCATGATGTGTAATTAAACGGGTGTGGGGTGGTTAACCTGCTGATGAGAATCCAGTGATCGCCATGATGCTCGCCATGTTTTATGCATGAAAGTCATTAAACTGTCAGTCAGAGCAGATGCTATCAGAGGTGTCACATCCAGATAGTGTTACTATCTGGATGTGAGACGCTGGTCTGTGAAGCAGGTAATCAAGAGCGAGAGCTTTATGCAGAATTTAAAGTTTCTCTTCCTCTTCACAGCAGCTTTTTCATTTGTTATGTTTTATGAAATCATTGGCTTATTTATTGGCTCTTTGAAACTTTACTTTGTATATTAAAGCAGATTTTTTTTTTCTTTTTTTTAGCAAAAGAAAAATAATAAAAAATCTAGATCAGCCTTTCCCAAACTTCAGTATGCTGCAGGCCAGACTAAGACCTGAAAATGTACTGAGGCCTACTGAAAAAAAAAGCAAAATATTTACCTTTCTATTCATCATATTTCTGTTTCATTAACAGATTATTTCAAATGCTTTGCTTTCAGATACATGAACATTATATGTGAAGCATTTGTGGGATCATAAAGCAGAATTAGTGAGCCACTGTCATTTATTTAGTCAGGCATTTAATTTATTTATTTAATTAATTAATGTAATTTATTTATTTCATTTATTTCATTTAATCAGGCATCTGCAACATTTCTTTTCTAAGATTAATTTCTCTTACTGTACTTTGTGACTCAGAAAACTCTCATAAAAGTCTCTGAAGACAGTAATAGAGTAGTAGTGTCATCAGTTAATCTAACACCAGCTAAACCATGACACCAGCTGCATACCATGTCACTTGACACTAACATGTGTCACTTTAATTTCTTTTGACTGCACAGAATGTTATATGTATGCCCCTTTTATTTAATATTTGTATTCATTTTTTGTTTATGTTGCTTATTCTTATTCAATTCTATTGTATTTTTTTTATCATTTTTCACCATCTTATCTTATCTTATCCACCAGACAAAATAAATGATAAAAGGTGGCCTATAATGTCTGTTTTATTTTATTTCAGAATGTGATTTAAACCAGGGCTGAACAATGTGAGAAAATAATCTTATTATAATATTATATAATATTGGTCCCCAATATCAACATATATTATATATTATAAGATAATAATATAAAACAGGAAATAAATCATTCTATATTATAAAAAAAACACAATACTACATTAAATAAGGATTGAACAATTTTGAAAAAAGTTATTGTCATGATTTGACTCATATTGCAAAATTGGATATGAATTGACACATTGAAGGGAATAATGTTTTTTATGACATTCGCAATTTTATTAAGAAAAACATACAAAAATGAAGAAAGCAGGATTTTTGTAGACTATTCTAAAAAAAATGGCACTTGAATGATTGCATGATATATAATGCATAACATCTCTGGTATTTTCACAAAAAATCAAGTTAAAAAAAATAGTGCAAAGAGATTTTAAAATGGCAGCAAGCCATATTGCAGTTTAATTTAATTTGCAATTAATTCCCTAGCCCTAATAAAATAAAATAAAATAAACACCTTCAGCACTTCTGAGGCCCCAGCCCACACTTTGGGAAGCATTGATCTAGATCAATGAAGCAGACAAAAAAAGAAAGGAGTGCATGGCAATAATTTCCTTGGGTGGGATAAGTGACAAAAAACTTTTATGAAAGTAGGGTTGTCATGAATTTTAAACTTCTATATTATTCTCGTCAAAATGGAAAACAATATTAATACTGACTTCGACCTGCGACTGTGGCTCAGAAGGAAGAGCCGTCATCTGAATGTTGTGGGTTTGATCCCCAGCTTGGCCAGGACGCTTAACCCCAGTTTGCTCCCACTGCTTTATCAGTGATATAAATGTGTATGGATGCGTTTGATTGGCTAATACTGATGGACAAATCTCCAAAGTAAACCTCTGCCATCAATGTGAACGTGGAGTAAAGGGTGTGAATGGGTAGGTGTGACCAGTGGTGAAAAAGCACTTTAAGTAGTAAGACAACTAAAATAAAGTCTTTATAAGCTCAAGTCCATTTACCATTTACCATTGCAGCAAAAATAAAGTCCTAGGCGCCCAGTATAGGGGGAATATTTGGTTACAATCATCAACAGTGAGAAGCAGACTCATGCACGATGGCATTTTTCTTTTAATATCTTTCTGCTGTCTTTTAAAGCTCTTAATGTCATAAATGTTCTCTTAACTCTGTAAAGTACTTTCAGTTGCTCTGTCAGGGTGGGATATTAGCACCTGCCGACCAGCCAAATGTGGTTATTTTTGAGCAGTGTCAGGTGAATTTGCTCAACTTATCAGCTGGAGCAGTTAAATAAAAATAATTTAACAGAGTGATTTTGTGTTTGCTGCTTGTTCCTACTGACTTTATGAGCAGAGCTCAAACTAATAGTTTGTGTTCATTTTGGTGAGCCCTGTAAAGAAAACGGTCCATCTTTTCTACCCTTGTCCTGTACATGCATAGTTTAAAAACATCCTGCGTTCTTTAAATGTGGGGCACATGGAAATAGCATGATAACAAAATGACACCTCTACTTTCCAGCATAACCTTTATGATTTTGATAACTCACCTGATGTGATAGTAACTTTATTTGTATAGCATTTTAAAAAACAAGTGTTAACAAAGTTGAAGTGTGCAGAAGCAAATAGAGGAATCAAATATAAGCTCATAACAATAAAGCGATCATCTTTCTGCTCAGTTAGTTAGTTGTAGTTAAAATCTGCATTTGAGGACCTGAATGGAACCAGCCTCAAAAAATAATAAAGTTTTCTCTGTTTGTGAACAAGACAGGGAGCATGCAAGTATTTTTGTTAATAGTATCTTTATTTAAATAGCCTTTACCTCAGATTCTACCTGTCTTGAGTATTATGATATTTAAAATAGAGCTTTTTATCCATCACTAAGGTAGGAAGGCGATACAGTTAATTTCCAACCCTGCCTTGTGTGTGTATGGTGTTCTAAATTATAAAGGCCTCAAAGAAACATTGATGTGCAATTTAGAGAGCGTGCAGGAGTTTGGATGCCATTTTTGATGGATTTATTCCTCCAATAAACACAAGTTAAATTTCAAACACACTATAAAACACCAACAGTAAAGATTTGAAAGTCAGTGGTTAAAAGAGAAAACTCTCATACCAAACCAAAGATTGAGGAATAGAAGCACATGATGAGGTTTATTTTAGAAAAAAACAGGCAGTGTGGTGGATGGCTAAAAAAAGTATAAAAATGATACGTTCGATTCCTCCTCTGCTGTCGATTCAGATCACCTGAAGACGACAGACTCCAGCTCCCATTTATCCTCACGTCAACTCATTTACTAAACAACAATTAGCCCAAAGGCTGCTCTTCTCACACTTTGATTGCACATTTGCACACCTCCAGAAATTCCCATTCCCCTCTAAGTCATCAGCAGCATTCAGTGAAACAGATCCTGTTTGTTCACACAGACTAACAGTTTTATCCTAATTTGATTTCCCTGACATCTCCTGTCAGCTTCTTTCAAACACAGCGTCTCATTTCTCACCAACAATATCACACAACAATCTGGCCTGTGATGGCGCTAATTCATTAAGCAACACGCTAACGGGCCAGTAATCTGATTATCTCTCTTTTTACACCTTCGGCCATGTCAGCGAGCATCAGCGGCAGCTGCAGGAAGAAAACAGAATGCAGAGATGAATCAGCTGATGTCAAAAATGACTGAACACCAGAATAAAGCATAATGCTCTTTATTCTGCTTAAATGTCTGATTTTATAATTCATAAACTTTTGCAAAGTTTGAGCCTTTGATGGACGTGCACATTGGTGTGACTCAGACATTTTTATATTAATATTCTGTAGCAGTGGTAATCAACCTCATCGTAACTAACAAGCTTTAATGCTGCCATTTATTTACAAGAATTCCAGCAATACATTTCCATTCATAGCCATATTCATAGCCAGGATTTGTTACAAATTTATAGAGCAGAGGAGGGAGACACCTGTCCTACAAGTGCTCGTAAACTGGAAGCACCTGTGTCTTTCTCCTAATCAGCATAGAGTAACATCCCTTTCATGTCCATATAAGGGCGTGAGCTTGCAGGGCTGCAAACACAGACTTTTTTGTTGTTCAAAGACAGTCTGATTGGATTAAAAGTTACATTTATGCTAAAACATTTTAAAATGATAGAACATCATTTAAACACATTTGAATGTCTGAGTGTAAAGATCAGTTTGTATTGTTTAAAATAAGTATTTACTATCATTATTAAACTCCTATACATTACATTTATATTTATAATTTAACATTTTTACAGCTAAGATCAAACTGCAACCTTGAAGTTATACTTCACCATATCTAAGTCACATTTGTGCATTTAATCTAATTAAATAAAAGTAATTAATTGAATAAAAAAATGCAGTAAAATAGAATTAAAAATAGTATTTTATTGTGTCATTCTTAATCCAGTAGATTTGAGTGCTGATGAGTGCAAAGTAAAACATTTTATCATCACTTAAATGTTGTGCTCTGGAGTGTTTTTAGATTTTGTTCTTCACTAAGAACAAATCAGAAAGCTTTGGTGAATGTCAGAATCTTCTTAAATTCTGTGTAAGAGGGAATTAAGAAGTGATTTCTTCTTAAGAACGATCGGTGCATGAGGCCGTTGATTTTCTGATCTTGACTGATGAAAAAAGGCAAACAGAACCCGGGGTTTCCCTTCCTGCTGGATTACTTAGATTTATGTTTAATTTGGAGTTTGACTGTAGTTAAAATGTAATGTTTAAAATAGTGATTTTTACATTTGAAAACTTGATTCAACCAGTTAATAATTAGAGCAACCTTTAGATTTATTTCTAATAATTTTTATTCACTTTGTAAGGGTTAGGTAATTTCAATTATTCTATCCTATGAAAAATAAGTATATATTAAAATTAAATAGTAAAATAGTTGCTTTTGAATGTAAACATTTTAAGGATTTGATTTTGTATTTCTTTCATGAATTAAAAAATCTTTAAAATTATTATATTTATAAAAAAATGAACAATTAATGAAATATAATATAAATACTTAATTTAACTAGAAGTTAAAAAAAATGCATGTCTCATGTAATAGTCTACATTTAACTAAAAATTGTAAATATCTAATCTGATCAATGTAAATAATAATTCTAAAAAAAAATCTACAATTGAACCTCAAAGTTGAATAACCACTTTAATTTTCATTTAACTTAAATATTAACTTGACTGCAATTTTTTTTAAGCTAACCCAGAAGAACTTGACAGGGACATGATTGGTTGGTTGATACAGCTGAGGATGGAGGGAAAAGCAGATTTATATGACCTGCAACAAACCAGTCCAGTTCATAATGTTTCCCTTAAATATAAATCAACTTATTTGTCATGTATGTGTGAATAAAAATGCTGGTTTACCTATGATTATTAGATTGTTTTAGTTTGTGGTGCAAAAAATCATCACCAAAAAAATTAAAGTAATATTGCAACAAATTCATCACTTTCTTGTTTGTTATAAGAAATACAATTCCAAACTCTTCACATTACTAAACAGTCAGACTGAAGTATTTCATTAAGTTGGCTTTGCAAACATGCAGCATGTGCAGATGTCACATCATTCTCTGGGTTGTTTTATTTTAGATGCTTTTCATGACATTATTTAATGGTCAATCTTTGATCATGCCACGTATGAAATAATGCAATAAAACTAAAAGCTGAAAATTAAAAAAATGTCTTTAAAGTGCATATGCAAAAGGTTCAGATTGCTGGCTCTTATTGTGACACATAACGTGAGTAATGTTGAATCATATTTCACCAGTGTGTTATTAATTATGCCAAATTTGAGGAAAAGACATGATGTCTCGAGCCACAACCTCACAGATGCCTGACACTTCACAGTCTCCTATTCCAACCTCAGCTCTACATCAGAGCTCTTGCTGGACAGGTGAGATGAGGAAAGGTGGGTCAGTCTGATCTGTTCTGTCAGGTCTGGATGTTCCGTGACCGTTCACTTCATATTCTCCATCTGTGCCCCTCTCGCATGTCATCGCTCTAATCCAGGCTGTTTATACCAACACTGCTCCTCTGATCACTTCATTTGGCTGAGGGAGGGAGGACATATACCCCTGTGCTATGGCCCAGCAGGCTATGTGTGTGTTTGTTTGTGTGTGTGGGGAGGATATAAGGGGCGGAGGGCATGATGGGAGTGATGGTGGGATCACGCAAGCTCTCTAAAAGAGGCAGAGTCAGGAGAGTCACGCATGGCGAGGCTTTGCTGTGGATGCCACTCTGTCGCCACTCCACTTCCTGGCATCTGGTGTTAGCGTGATGCTACAACTGTATATGAATGTATGTGTGTATATATATGTGTGTGTGTGCAGAATTCCCAACCAAGCGGAGAGATTTCCGAAGTGTAAACAAACACCAACTTGTCTGCCCGCCTGTCGCTCTGAATAGGAAAACTATTTCTCTCACTGGATGTGTAAAGCTGCTAACTGTAGCACCAGGCCGCTGTCAGAGGGAGCGCTGCATGGAGGGAAGTTTACCATAAACCTGTTCTAAAGGGTCACTGCAACTGTTTTCCCTTAATTTAATTACTTCCAGTAAAAACAGATGTGTAACTGTATTCTGTGTATCTGGAAAAAAATCTGCCTCTTTCACACATGCACTGCATTCCTGATTATTATCCAACATTTCTGAGGCAAAACTGCATGTTTGCATGCAAACAGCCTGAAATATTTTCTCAAACTTATCCTGTGACAGTACATAACAAGTGAGGGACAACAAACAAGCGATGCTTTGCAGAAAGGTGCAACAGTACTACGTGCAAAAACTGCAGTGGAAACAAGACGAGATAGAAACTTCTTTCAGCCTTTCGCCTGCAAGAACTAAAGACAATTTCACCATGCAAGAGAAGTCTGTCAGTGCAGCAGGTAGCATTCAAAGAAAATCACAACAAGCGATTGGCTGAGGTGATTATATCTAGGCCTGCGGTCAACCAAATAAAACTTGGTGAATTGAATTTACACCAACCACCAACTTTCACTTTATCTCAAGGCTACTTTTAATCTGTGTATGGCTCATCTTTGTACCCTTATGGTTGTCTGAATGACCTTAGGAGTCAACATAACAAGGTTTAAGAAGCATAATTTATTTTCAACCTTATTATGTTACACTGAAATATTAACTGATGTATAGACAGTCAGGGTGCACATTCCTTTAACCATGTAATTCTGATGTCAAAGAACACAAGCACTATGCAAAGTTGAGAAGATGACATAACAAGCAACATTACAGAGTTTAAATGGCCATAATGTTAGCAGTGGTTAGCTGACTTGAGTTCTGTGTTTACAGGTTGTCTGACAAGCTGTCTGCAACCCCTAGACACATAAAGAACAGTCTTGCTTTCACCAGTCCACTAAATGTTGATCATTTCTCTTTAGGCCAGTCAGTGTGTTCTTTGGAAAACTCTACCCTCTACAGCATGTTTTTTTTTTTTTCAACAGTGGGACTTTGTAGGGGCTTCTTTCCCCTGGCCTGCCTTCACATAGGCGTGGTCTAATTGCACCATCACACTCTGCTCATCCTGGAGCTGATCATTAGCTGAGTCTTTACCATTTTGGTTATTCTTCCATCCATTCCAATGGTAGTTTTCAGTTGTCTTCCACAGTTTTCTGGTTTTGGTTGCCATTTCACAGCATTTGAGATCATTTTAGATAATTTTCTGCCCCCTTCTCCTATCAAAGTATGCTGTTCTTCTGAACAATGTCTGGAACAGCCCCTTTTTCCTTTTTCAGAGAGAAATGCACCATACAAAGGAAAGACAAAAAGGAGCACCCTCCCAACAACAAACTTTTCTTTAAACAGACTGGTGACTGTCAAGGTTTTAATGCATAAAATAACAAGGAGAAAATTATTTTATTTACAGCTAAACTCCACAAATATTTGTGACTAAAAATCAACACACATTTGCCCCTACTGCTCCTCATCATTTTCCTTTAAAGCTGATTCATTTAAATGATAAAAGTGCATAAAGACAGTAGTTTTCAGCCTGATTTAAACACAGAAAAGATGTTTTAGTCCAAACAGACCTTTGTGTTTACATGACAATTATTTATTGTTCAAATAAGGCTATTGTGCAAACAGGCTCTGCAGGTTTAACAGTGTAATCTGACATAACTACTCCTTCATTCTTTGAGCGACTGCATCATCAGGTTGTCATTTTCACACCAGGTTAAGCGTAGAGGTGTGAGAGCAGACACTTGAGAGATTTATGTACTGAAGAAAGCTGTAGGGAAGAGCTCAGTCAGAAGAAGTTCACTTCACAATAAAAGTCTCTGTCTGTGCATCATGTGAGGGTTTTAACTGAGAAGGTCAGACCGTTTGATGCTCTCTGCATTTATTCGTGTGCATACTGGTCCCTTTGTTACAACCTGTTGATGATCTCATCAGTGTGTGGTTAAATCCACTTTTATCACTGAAAATAGACTCTGCTCTGCACGAAAGCAGTGGTCAGTGAGCGTTTGTTTGTGTGTGCATCACTGAAGAAAGACGGATTGTTTTGGACAGCGATGCAGTCGGGCACACCGGGGTCAGCAGACAGAATCGAGAGTCTCTCCATCCACTGACCCAAAAGCTTCTGTGTCACAAACACACGACTGTAACCTTCGCCGCTTCAACATACGATGCAGTACAGAGACGGACAGAGTCAATCTGTGAGGGCGGACATGGACAGCACTGGACCTGTTTCAGTGCAGAATAACCTGCTTGATCAGGGAATGATTTCATTTTACTCATTGGAAATGTTCAGATTAAGAGATTGGGCTGAGCTAGAGTAGGCTGACCATAAATCCCAGTTTGACCGGAAACATCCCATTTTAAGTCCCAAATATCTACAAAACTCCAAAATCCTCATGAGACCCTGCATGTATGTATTTAGTAAGTAATTTGCTTGAAATGTTGGGAGAATTTTTCTGGACTTGTCATGGAAATGTACGGGAATTTGTTGTGATATTTTTGGGGGTGTGCTTGTAAATTTAAAGTATTTTCAAGGAAATTTTGGAGATATGTTTAAATATTTTGGAAAGTTTCATTGGATGTTTAGGGGGGATTTGTTTTAATTTTCACAGGAATTTAAAAAATTTGTTTGAATTTTTGAGAGGGATTTTGCTTTGAAATGTTTACATTTTTACTTATAAATTTGGGGTTTGGAAATTTGACGAGGAATTTTGGGGCACTGTCCTGTGTGATTTCAAGAATTTTCATGGAAATTTCTGGGAATTTGCAAATACATTTTGGGGATTTTTTAAATGCATTTTCATTGGAATTTTGAATATTCAGATGTTAAGGGGAAATTTGCTTTCAATTTTTTTTTTTTTTTTTGTATTTTATAAAAATTTGGGGAAATTTATTTGTAATGTTTGGGACATTTTGTTGGGGGGGTTTCTTTGCAAGTTTTTTAGTTTTCATGGAAATTTTAGGGAATTCTGTGTGGTTTTTGGGGGACTTTTGCATCTTTTTTTAATTTGGGAAATGTAATTGTGAAGTTTGGGAATTTGGATTAATTTTTTGCTTTTAAAGTATTCTGGATTTTCATGGAAATTTGGAAAGTTTTTTTTGTAAATTTTTGTGAGTCTGATTGAAAATTATGGATAATGTGTTTGGAAATTTCTTGGATTTTGAAAAGAAATTTATTTTAAATTTGATTGAGAATTTTCAGGAATTTTTTCCCTACTCTTTGAAAATATTTTGCTGCCATCAAATTCAATTCAAATGAGCATATATTTTAATGAAATGGTAAAGTGTCTCTGATACGTTATGTTCCATTGTGAATAAAACATGGGTTTAGGAGACTGGGCAATCATTACATTCTGTTTATCGTTACATTTTACACAGTGACCTAACTTTATGGGAATTGTAGAAGCATTTTAATTTAATAACAAACCCCTGAGTATGAACTCATGGTGTGTTAGGATTTTCATCAGTGCATCTTTCAGCACAATAGAAGAAGCCTGAGCAGAGGAAGATCAGGTCTCCTAAGATAAAAGCTTTAATCAAACCTGTAACTATAGAAAGAAGGATAACACCAGTGTATCAGGACTAATTCAGTCATATATTATCATCAGTGGCCTGCACTGTGACACACTTTGTCACCTTTTATAACCACATAGTGGTGGCAAAGATGCCCTCATGAGTGAACTGTTAACATGGGTTGTCACCTGCATTTACTTCAGAGAAGTAGGTCGCAGTGGTGTTACTTCCTTCCTGTACCCTCTGTTTGAGTTTGATTGATTTAGTATGGCTTTGTATGTCAGCAGTCCTTCCGCAGAGGACTGAAACATCTCGCAATATGTTTAAAACACAGCATCTTCATTACCTGGTACTTTTAGGGGTAAGCTGTTCCTCTTTGGCAAAGCTGGCTTCCTTTTTGGCATGACAGCTTCCCTACCTGATGTTACGCAGCAGCTCCTGTCATTCTGATGAGCTGGGCTAGCTAAGCAACAGCTACATGCTGGGATTGACTGACACACTTTAACTTGCAGCATCAGGGATATTCTCCCACTCATTAAAACAGAAACAACACTGATTAACTTTGGTTTAAAAACTGAGGCAGGGCTGTTCAAAACTGAGGCATATTATCCTCCTGAGACCTGAACTTTTGTTAAGAATGCATTTTTAGTTTCTCCCTCTTATAATCCTGTTCTGTCTTCAGCAGACCAGTAGCAAGTATGATCCCGACTACCATCATATGCTGTCGTCATGACTACTGTGCAACCTTATAGGACACCAAAAAGACTCGACATGTTAGTGTTATTTGGAATGGGCTGCCATTCATCTCTAACTAGTATTGGATTGTCTTCTTAAGATTTAGTTTCTTTATAATGCCATTGATGATTTAAAAAATTAATATGTGTATCAGTCTATATCTTTAAATTTTGCTGACTATTTCTTCTCTAAATGCAAAGCTAGTGAAGACCCTTTCTGTAGCGCTGAGGCAGAGAATAAATGTGGAAAAAGTTTCAGAGGAAATATCACAAGCTAATTTGATTTCTGTAAGCAGTAGGTAATGTGCAGTCATTATATAATTTGATTTGTAAGGATTTATGTTTCTCATAAAGACAGCTGCTGAGAAAAATCCTGGAAGAAACACAGAGTGAGATCATGAGCATGTGAGGTTTGTTTCCAGGCTGGAGACAGGAATGTAATCAGAGAGAACCGACGAAGGATTAAAAACCAACGAGGGTTAGGGCATAGATTCCTGACAGGACGTCTGGAGGGTTTAAAAATATTCTGTTTTAAAACAAAAAGAAGACAGAAGTGTAGCTTCAGTCCTCTTTTAAGTTTAAGTGTTTTTCTCGTGCACGCTCCTTAAACTAAGTGTACAATTATCACCTCCACACTAATGAAGCTCACATTACAATCTGTGTCAGTAAACCAACATCGGGCTCTGCAGCTTATAAACCTCCATGCTGGCTCTTTGGTGTAGCCCTGCAGCTGAGACCTGCGGGCAACACCGCTGGACCAGCGCCCATAATGCCTCTCTGTGACTCCAACAATGCCGGCTTTTTTCTTGCCTCTACATTTCCAGAGAAACTGTTCACATGGGACTTCTTCAGCCTTTATTATGTTTTTTAATAACACAGGACATAGATATGCCTCAACACCTCAGCAACAAAAATAGAAGCCCTAGCCACCCAGGTCAGGTCAGGTATGAGAGCATATGCCGGACACTTTGCAGCATCAGCCTAGGTCCTGTAGTTGATCCTAGGCACCCTGTACGTCTAGCTGGACTAGGCCTTGGAAAGAGTGACAGGTGACTGTAGAGGAATAGCTGTGTCTCCTAAAACAGTACCTAAAAATGCGCCTAAGAGAATTCGACACAAAGGACCCAAAGACTGACGTTTGTCCACATGTTTGGATACAGCCTATGATGCAGTGGAGAAGCTCTACTGTATTGGTGTGCATAAAAATTGTAATTTCTTAAAATTCCTTTCATTTATATACATTTTATCTGAAATATAATCAATGTTAAAACCTTAAATCCTCACCAAAAAGTTATGAATGTTTCATATAACCAAATGGAGAGGCTGCATGTTGTCTGAAAAATGACACAGCAGCTTTTATAAGACAACAAACATGTCTGTGGTTTTAAACCCCGCCGACTAAGAATCTGCAGAAGCTGCTGATGCTCCAGAGTTGGTTTTCACAGTTTAGTTTACTGAATATTGAGCTGATCAATCAGAGACTCCCATACAGATCTTGAAACGAATGAAGACATAAGAGGATAGAAGAGCTGTGATATTGTTTGATTTCCAGGGAGAGAAATTCTGCAGAACATTGTTGTTTGAATGCTCTGTTCTCTGCGTCCTTCAGTCTTTTCTGCTCACAGCTGAGCTTTGATTTATGAGCAGGACCACAGAAATTCCTCCGGAATCGCTTCAGGATGTCTCTGGAATAAAAGCAATATCTCTGATTTGGGAAAGTATTACCAGCTTAAAAACAGTGCAGTGTCGCTGTGACCGAGTCACGCGAGGCATGCATGACTCTCTCTTTTTCTCTGTGCTACATGAGGACGCTGTAAACCGGGGCAGACTTTTCTGTTTTTTTTTTCTGCTCTGTTGTGAAATCTGATGGGATCGCTGTCGACAATTATCAGCTGAATAGAGAAGAAAAAGGACCAGATCTCTGCTGATTTATTGATTTGGTGTAATGTGATTAGATTAGGTTAAACTTTATTGATCCCATGATGCAAACTTTGAGTGTTAACAGCAGCAAAGACTTTTTAAAAGGGACAAATGGAAATACAGTGTAAACAAATAAGGACTTTCAAAACAACATAAACAGTTACAGAGATGCAAAAGCTGCAAATGAATACTGCACATTAAAGAGCAATACAGTATGCAGAAATACTCATGCATGTTTTTGCATGATCAGAGTTATATTACTTTTGATAAATGATTAAATGTCATTATTTTTGTGTTATTGTTATTGATAAAAATGTCTGACTGCAGCTTGAAGGACAGACGTGTGGTATCTCTGCTTCACACTATAAAGAAATGTAATGTTTATGCTGCTTCATATTCCTTTAATACTATCAGAAACTATAAAAGTCAAAATCACTTTACTGTCACTTCTCTAATAAACTCCAAGCAAACATGGGTGCAAACGCCATCTTCTCCAGGTCAGACACATCAGAAAAACCAGAACAGAAATAAAATACAAAATTATAGTTTGCATCCTGCAAAACCCTAAGGGCTGTTGGTAAAGCTGCAGTATGTCTTTACCCATTATTCTGCTTTTTTACAATCGTTTGTTGAACAATCCTGCAGAAGCTCCACTCGACAGAGGTACTTGCAAAGTTTGAAGTTGACAAAGAAAGCAAAAAAGAAGCACACTCCAACAATTAACTTCTGAAGGTGTACAACAAAAAGACTGAGGAGTCAGCACTCAAAAATGTAGTAGTTTTATTTCTAGGCAAGGCAGCAGCCACAACAACTGAGGTCATTTACATTTTTTCCAGTACTGGGATGAATGGATCATGCCTGCAACCTAGAGATGTGATAACTTAAACAAAATCAAATGAACGTGTCATTTCAATCTGAGAAACATGTGCTTGCATTGATGATGTGCATGCATATGAAGAACAAATTTTGTCCTTTACACCTCAAATAGGTCTCCTCCTCCAAGCCACCTCATGGTTCCTCGTCCAGCTTCTCAGAGTCTACTCCTCATCTGATCCTCCATCTTTCATCAGCACCACCACCAGGGTCTAAACTCCATTGGGGGTATCCTATGCCTGCAGTTTGCCTCACTACGATGAAGTCTCATTGCCATAGACATTGAACATTTCTCTATAATTAAAATCTTTAAGCCTCTCCTGATTGAAATGTTCTCTATTTCACTACACTAGTGACAGCCATTGCTATTGGCCCCCAGTGCAACTAAACCCCACCTGTAGCTACCAACTCATTTTCCTCAACTGATGCTGATTGGTCAGATCTTTTCTCAGAGATGGCACAAACGTTGCAGATCGAAGCTTTGCAAGATGGATTTGCCTGATGAGAGACATGGAGTCTGGCCCATGCATCTGCTTTGGAAGGTTAGGTTTTACGATGTTTGCTAACAAAATAAAGTGAAAAGATAATAAGAAGTTGATTCAATTGAGAGATCAAGCCTAAAAAGCCATGATATTCATTTGATACTGAGCATGAAAAGTCTTCAAAAGAAATGTGATAAGGGAATGATTTGGAATAAACAGCTTAGAAAGTTCAAATGTTGAGATAATGATATTAAACAGCTGCAAAGACAGCTAAATAGGTCTGCTTTGATTGAAAACTGCTCAAAAAAGTGAAAAAACATACACAAAAATATTTTAAAGATCATGTCAAAAGAGTAGAAATAGATAGCTTCAATTTATGGATAAAGTATCAAATCTGCTGGCTCAAAATCACAGATGAACACCTAAAAATGCTGCATAAATGAAGGGTTAAAGGTCTACAATCCTTTACCTACACATGTACTGTTATAGCGAGCTAATAATCAGATTCATCATCTGTTTCTGCAGAAATTTGGTGCACGTTTTGACCTTCTTATTGCCCCTGTTATGTATGAAACACCAGAGAGTGAATGAGTTACAAAGAGAGCTACAGCACTGTCACAGTTTGGAGAAAGTGTCACACAAGCCTCCAGTTTCTGATCCACTTAAAGGATGCACGCACACACAGAAACACACACCGGTACTAGCGGATAATCCTGATGCAAGCATGTGCATGTAAACAATTCAGCCATGCTCTGCTCATAGAAACTTCAGCAGCGCCCACAGCTGCTGCTGCAGGGCCCGGACCGTCCGTTAAGGGGCCGGTCTCCCGTTACACACACAAAATAAACACAGCGAATACCCACATCCTCCTCGCCCAACAACAGTACTGCAACTGTTTCTCATGTGACAGAGGGGTGGGGGGGCTGTGAGCGGAGGGAGGGAGTGGCGTGGAATAGCGTGCGAAGACCTAATACAACGTTTCAGGCCCAGATGGGTCACATCAGAAGCCCGCAATCAACAAATTTAGTCCTGCCAAGTTTACACGCTTTACACGTCAAAAAGAGAAACCTGTTTCCTCTTTTATCCCCCCCCCCCATGATTCTTTTTACTGCCTGCCACGGCTTATAATTACTAATTACTATGACTGCTTTTTCCACTGTGCAGGAGAGGAGAGAAAATGAGAGGAGCTCAGTAGGATGAAGACTAAACAACAATGGTTTTTCTCCTGACATATTAGCATTTTATTAAGAGGGTCACAGGTCAATCTGATGCTTTGTCTTTGCTCTTAATAAGAATTTTAGATCAGCAGCAGGAGCTCAGATAAAGCACAGTCAGCCGATCCATTTCTTCAGTGACACCAGTGATTATTAGCAGCATCTCAAAGCCATTTAGAGCTGCCAAAACACCTTTGTCCCTGTCCAAAACTGTTAGGACGAGCCCAGAGGACACCTGGAGCGAAACTTAAGACGGACGGCTTCCTGTAGCGTTCACAGCGGGGATGTTTAAACAGAGCTGATGATATCACGGCCTCTGGAGGGATAGAGAGCCAGATAACCAAATTATCAGTGACAAATCACACACATGCATGCCTGAATCTGCACAAACACAGAGAGGACGAGGCGTACAGATGCAGAGGAGATCTCTGCCATGGCAGTGTGTGGTCTCGTCATTCAGCCTTTGTTTCCACTGTGGCCTCTCATCTTTAAATAGCCGGCTATAATCTGTCCATTCAAGCACACACATCCAGTTTCAGACCGAGTTTTATTCACTGTGCAGTTTATACCCACTGATGTGAGCGGGCCGGCACTGAGCATGAGACGATGGAGACTCAAAGGTTATCTGGTATTTTTAAATCTGGGCTTTCTTCATCTTCAAACATGGCCAAATGAAAAAGCACTGCTGTGGCGAATAAGAGACCACAACTAAGATTTCAAGGGCAATTCTGGCAGTTTTAAACTCAGGCTTTCTAAAGGAATACATATTCCAGGGTTTGAATGACTAAAAGGTATGAAATGATCTCTTCTAATCAGGCTGTACTGGCTGCAACAAAATCCCTTGGTTGATTCATCTACTAAATGAAGCCTAGCGTTAATTTATACAGGACACAGTAGTCCTATGACCAGCCATGGTCAGCTGATCCCAATTATCACATCCCAGCTCTCACAGCCAATCACCCTCTCTCAACACAGCGGTGTATTTAAATGATGTACTTCTCACTAATCCCTGCTTCATTAATACTGATGCACCATGCCGCTGCTGCTGGCAAAGCTTAACCTCCTCCACCCCAGCTGCCCACATCTGGAGTTCTCCATTGCTGCATGACGTCATTTGCAAAGAACCTATAACGGTGATAATCTGTCTCCTACGTTTAAGTCAATGCAGCGTTCATTTAAATTATTAGCATTTTAGTCTATTTCATTGGTTTATTTGGCAGGGACAGATGCAGTTGTCTGTAGTAAATTTAACAACCAGTTTCCAATGCACTGGGCCACAGCCTTTATAGCTAAATCTAATTTTCAATTTCCAAAGCCTGTGTGGTACATCGGATTGAATCTTAAAGTAAAGATCAGAAAATTATCTCCTGCACTGAAGGGATATTTCGGTTTTCTATCACTGTGAGAGCAGGGAGAGGTGCTAAGTTGAGTCCAGCTGCTGCACCGCTTCAGTAGCTAAAACTACAGTGCGCATTAAGAGACAAAATAGCATGTGATTAAAGAATGTAACATATAAATGACAGCCCTAGTTTTTACAGTTTTCATGTTCGATTTTATAGCCTTGTTGTTTTTAGCTGTGCAGCAGAAATAGATTTGCATTGGATAAGATAAAAACCTAAATGTACAGAAATGTTCCAGATTGATGATGTCAGAGTATAATTAAGGAAAAGAGGCTGCTATTCCTGCCTTTAGCCCATAACTGAATGCTTTAATTGGTGTTACTGTGAGGTAGGGATTTAAAAAACTGAAGTCACTGCCTCCAGTCATCAGGACCTGGTTAAGGATGGCTACATACCATCTTGCAATTCAGGCATTATTTCCATGGCTCCTTAAACCCTAAAAGCCTGTCTACAGAAGACCAACAAAGAAGAGGTTGAAGGGGAAAAAAGGCTGGAATCCTTTCTGTGGGATATTAAAAAGAAATTTGGAAAGCACTGAGGAGATAAAGAGAATCCAGGGTGGGAACTGTCATAAAACGAGCAGAGAACGAGATTCAAAGTCTTTTTCCCACCGGACAATAAAACATGAAAAAGTATGTGTTAGGAGGAAGCAGAAATCCTCTGTGGCTCCGCTGTGCTGTGAAGGAGACTCTCACAGATCCAGATGTGTCTCAAACATGCTTCAAGTTTCACTGTTAGATGAGCGAGTCTCACTGAAGACGACTGAGGACTGAATGAAACCTGATGAGGGATGGATGGTGTTCAGCTCAGACAGATGGTTCACAGATGAGAGGCACAGGGATGGGTCGAGCCATGATTATACAGTTATCTTTTTAAGAATAATAGAAGACAACATCCACCCAATTACCCTGTTTTTTTACTGATTTTAGAGCTAACACAAAGAGGATGGGTGCATTTTAACTCCACCAGCATATGTCTGATTGCACATGCCTTCAGTCCTCAGCATTTCTACACATTTAAGAGAATTAATACCAAACATTTTTGGCTTTTCTTGCTTTAACCTGCACTTTCTTTTAGATGCACGCCAGCCTGAATCATGAGGATCTTAATGTAATCTTTTTGCATGATAACGGTGCATTTTTTTTTGGCTCCTCTGTATTTGAGGAAAGCATGAGCACACACACTCAGAGGAGATTGTAACATCTACCTCATTTCAACACTTCCCCAATGTGAAAGCCAGCCTGACATCACCTCTCCTCTTTCCTGCCTCTCTTCCTGCCTCCCTTTCCTCCCCCTTCCTCCCCTCCCCCTGTTTGACGGTCGCAGCTTCTCCCTGTCTAAACATTTACTCTCATTGTGCCACAATAGTGAAATTCACTTCCGATCAGCAGCGCTGAATCACTGAGGCAGCGAGGAGTCTAGAAAACGAGGGGGGTGGGGAGATAAAGTGTTATTTGAGCTATAATCATCTGTGAAATCAGACATCAGAAATACTTTGTTTATCCCGGGGGGGGGGGGGTTAAGTAATTACAGTTGCTGTTAAACACAATAAAGTAGTAGGGAATATAGGAATAAAAACAAAACAAGAAATAAAGCTGTGCACAAAAAGGAGAGCACTGCAGAGATGGCACCATATGGAAAAAGGTGCAACAAACTGCAGATGGACGCTTAAATTGTTTATCTGCATATTTCTAATCTGCATAATGAAATGCATTATGCAGATTAGAAAATGAGCATTATAAAAAACACGCAATGATAAAAATGTAAAAAAAAAATGATTTAAAAAGCACATTCAAGCATACTGTGTAAGGGTTTAATAAATATTGAAACAAAATCCCAGAATGAATATTAGCCATTAAGATCCTCATTTAAGATGAAAAAATAACAAACAAGGACTGAAAACCAATAAAGATGATAAAAATCAGGAAATACTCTCTGATTAAAGTATTATGGGACCAGACGGAGAGAAAACACAGATTTATACAAACTTATTTCCTCAAAATGCAACAGATGACCGCCTTGGGATCGTAAACTCTGTTCATAAAGGATTTAATTTAATTTAATTTAAATTCATTTTGACATTGAAAAAGCAGACAGACAGAACAGGGTAGTATTTAATTCTAACATTCAATGAATATTCAAGTCAAGAAAACTTCATTCATATAGCCGATTTAGAAACAATAAGGGTTGACCAAAGTTTGTCATACAGAATTATGGTAAAATCTGTTGGGATAAAATCCAAACTAGAATTTAGGGATGCACAGAAGGACTGGTTTATTATCTGCCAATACCGGCCCTTTAGGCACACTTTAGCCACTGGGAAATGATGTGGGACACTTATCTGTTTCATCATACTTATTTAACGCTGGCCTGAAGCTCACAAACAGCTGATTCAGAGAAGAGATTTATTATCAGGCAGACATGACCTGTTGTTTTTACGGTCAAACGAGAGAAAATAATGGCATTATGAGGCAAGTGTTAAGGTCTTTGCACACCGGGTCGGTTGTTTTTATCTGCATTTTTTCAGGTTCCTAATCTGTGAAAAAAAAAAAAAAAAAAGTCACACACTTGAAACTTGCACAGAGTACTTTTATTTGTATTCACTGCAAAAATTCGTAGAATGTGGCAAAGTGTTTTGTACTCTGATGAAAATAAGCAGTGAGGATGAGCCTGTGGCTCTGTCCAAAGGGGTGAATACTTTTCATTAGCACTATGAAAATGAATTTGCAGGACTCTGTGCAGGACTGTTCTTGTTTGAAAGATATTAAATAAATCTGAAACCGCTAGGAATCTGCTGCTCATTTATCATTAAAAATGCAACTTCGTCTGCTCTGAAAACTCACTTGTATCCATGCATCACTGATGAAATGTTGCATAACTAAAACATGACAGGTAAATGAAAGACTGATGGAGTTAATAAGCCGTAGCTGCATCTTTGTACCTTTTATTTTTCTTGACTTGGAGCCAAAAAGGCTGTTTGAAAAGCTGCCAACTGGAACATGAGCTGTTACTTCATTGTAGAACTGTTTTTTAATCCAACACAGGCTGGATGCACATTTAAATCTGGGGTGTAACCACAAGCCATCAGGGGAGAATGAAGGCATCTGATTGGTTGCTCAGGTGATGGTTAGTGTGCATCATGTGTGATTTCATCTGATCAGTGTCAGGTATGACAGCTCTGCATCCTCCAGACGTGCACGTATGTTTTGCTGTGCGTGTCCGAGTGATTCCACCTGATCAGCGTTAACCATGTCAGCTCTATATCCTAAAGGTGTGTGTGTTTGTTAGTGTGTGTGTGTGTGTGTGTGTGTGGAGGAGAGTGCTGGGATTCCCTAAAGCGTGTTCAGTAAATCCTCGACCGGCACGGATTCCCAAGCATCGCGTGCAGCTGGGTGGGACTCCCGAGATAAGCCCCGCCTCTGCACATATACACACAAACACACGCACATATAAATACAGTAGACAACAGCTCATAGCAGTGGCTGGTGTGAGCCAGTGTCGTGGGAGGGTTAATGGATTTCAACCATTTATTCACCTGTCAGCCCCATTAAATCCACCGCTGGTCGTTCCGTGACCAAACGAGACCTCTTATCTCTGTATCAGCCCCCGTCTGGTTAACCTCAACCCCGATGTGTGTGTGTGTGTCAGAGGGAATGCACATCCCATGTTTGCTGGAGGCACAGCGGCTGGAAACACAGAACGATACTCATTGCATGTAAATATAAAAGCATGATCCGATTTACCTGCCTGCAGCACCTGAAGATTAATGTGTCTCCAGAGTTAAAGAGCAGTTTTTCATCTTTTCGCCTCACACTTTAGAGAGGTTTCGCTCGCAGTGTGGGTGGTCAGTCTGCAAGAGATCCCAGCACTGACAAGAAAAACCAGTCCTCTGTCTGTGTGTGGTGGGTGAGAGTGCAGCCTATTATGGTCGACCGAATCAAAACATGTCATTGCTGAGAAATTGTCCACCTCCAAACTATTTTCATCCTGCAGAGCTGATTCTACTGTAACCGAGCAGATAAACAGAGTCCCATTCCTGCTTGGATTGATGAAATATCTGCAGCTGAAACTTTACTTTTAATTTGAGGAGTGTTAACATCTTTCACAGTCTGTTTTAAGTAGGAATGTTTCTGTGCAAGGCATGCATATATTTGCATTGAAGAGGCCTGCAGTATAGAAGAAATATCTTTCAACAGGACTCTAATGAAACTTAACAAGCTGCTGGAGCTGCAGGCTGAGGACTGATTTGGTCTCTGCACAAGCAGTATTCTGAATGACCTGCAAAATGCATGAGTGAAAGTGCATTTTTACAATGTCTACACTGAGGTTGCAACTCAAATTATTTTCATTAAATGTGAGTAGTTCTTAGCCTTTTTCTTTCTGTTTCTTCCATAATTTATGTTCTATTCTTGCTGTGATCTCCTCTGCAATGATTGAAAGTATCATACTTTTTCCTTTTTGTATCATTCCCCTTCTATTTTGTGTCAACCTTGCAAAGCGAAAGGATTAGCAAGATTCCATTTATGTCATCAGGTAGATCAATCTTGCAAAACTTAGAGATGAAACATTTGTTTCCAGAAAATGGACATGCCAAGTAGTCATTTTAAGGAGAAAGAGGGGGTAGCTACAGGTGTGGTTTAGTTGAACTACAAGTCTGTAAACATGAAGTTTATGCCAAAACAAAGAAAGACACAGAAACTTGATTTTTAGAGTACCGTTAATACACAAAGATATCCAAATGGTATTAAAATATTCTCAAAGTGGGGTTGGCTGCAGGGACTGAACTATACAGCTGAAGTTGCAGGCAACAGTTATGGTTTTTAGCTATCCATGGGGTTAGATGATAAAAAAAAACTTGCTGAGGCCGGTCAGGAGAAGAGAAAAACATATTTTAGGGTAAAGAATGCTTTTATTTTCTTGATTTTTATTGCCTACTTCTGTACTATAGCTACATCCACTGGCAGCAGCCATTGCTACCCTCTCCCAGTACAACTAACCCCACCCGCAGCTACTGCCTCATTCTCCTCAAATGATACTGATTGCTCAGGTCCTCGTTACTAGTTCAGATTGTAGCGTTGCAAGATGGATCTACCTGATGACAGGAATCTGGCAGATCCATCTGCTCTGCAAGGTTGATATTCGTTAATGTTGTATCTTGAAAATGCATGAAGGGACTTTCTTCACAAATGTCTGTTCTGATCAAACTGATTTGATTTTGGAAGTCATAGGTCAAAGGTCAATGTCACTGGACCTCATCTTTATCCCTTGCTGTGAAGGCAGTAACTCAAGAATGACTCAAGGGATTTTCTACACAAATGTCCACTCTGACTCAGGGATAAACTGCTTACATCTATGAAGTACAAGGCCAAGGACAAAACCACTCCAGTCTTTCCTCTTACCCACCACTGTAGTTCACTGTATACTCTGCAGAGACGTTAAATCAGCAGGCGCTAGTTGTAGTTTTCAGTAGAGTGGTGGCATTAAAATTGGTGATATAATATCTGTGCCTAGCTCACCAAATACACTATATATATTTAAAATAATAATTAAAAAAACTAAAAAAAAACAGAGACCATGTGGAGAAATACAGTGACTGACATGCACCCACTCATCTAGTAGTACAAATAAAAGATAAAAGCAAACTTTTCAGACAGAATTACTCACTGGCTTCAAATTAGAGACACAGTGCTGCTCAACCTGCCTCACTTCAGGTTATCAAAACTTTCATTATGTCAGTATTTTGTTTATGTTTTATTATGATGATTATGATTCTTTATTGAAAGAGGAGCAAAGAACCCCACTGAAAGCTTTTCTTGACAGGTGATGTTTTGCACTTCTCCCGACTGAAACTACAACAATGTCTGCCTGCAGAGAAAACATTACTTGATGGAGCTGTGCATGTCTACTATCTCATTTAGTCCTCCCCCTTCCCAAACACTTTATGTGGAAGGTTTTCAGATGAACATTAAAAAACTATCTAACATTGAAAAACTTTCTTCACACTGTCTAGATTGCACAAAAAATTGGAAAAGTGTCTAAATATTGCTAGTGTTTGGTACAAGCTGGACTGTGCACGTTTGCTTACCATATTGGATTGTTAAAAACAAGAAATTACTCATTATAGGGTGTTAATTGCCAGGAAATGATTAAAAAAAGGCATCCATGTTGATAGATTTTCACTAGAATTGTATGGAAGTTTAAATTCTGTTATTGTGACAACTGCCATGTACAGTGCACCAGTGTTTACATGTGTCCATGTGTGAAGCATTGATGTTTAAACCTGAAATCATTACAACATGTGATGCACAACACCTGTGCAAACAGCACTATAAAGACTGGTCTTGTTTTCACGGACTGACCCTTTAATTAGGCTTTAATTGGACCATAGCTCCCACAGTGAGGACAGAGAGACACGGGCAGGCAGCTGTGGAGCCGAGCAGACACAGAGGAGAGAAGAATGACTTTTGCCTCTCAGTAATTATCATTTTACATCATGACGCAGGATGTGTTAATAGAGGAGGGTATTTATGTGGAGATAAATAAGCTGAGGGTGTAAGGTGAGGAGGCTGTCAGCACACACACACACACACACACACCTCCATACCCCCAAAATACTTCATGATTTACAAACCGCATCTGAGAAGTTATGCAATGTTCAAACATGTGGCCGGTATTGAAAACAAACCGTGGCACGCAACGGCAGCGAGGTCATTTCGTACACTGCTCTACTCTCTCTCCCCATTCTCTGTGAACCTCACTCGCCCGCTCTCTCTCTTATCCCCGGAGGAGCACTTGTGCAGCTCACAGGGAAAGCGGTCAGACATTATTAGCTCAATATCAAGTCACTGAGTTTTTCCTGACATAAGTTGAGGCCTTAAATAGACTTAACGCTGCAGAGGGACACGCGATGTCTTCTACTTTTAGAGCCATTGATGAGAACAGGAGAGATGAACAGTAGTGAACAGAAAGAAGGATGAGAGGAAAAATGGCAATATAACACAATTAAATGGCACTAATCCAGATGATCTGATAGAGATAGAGCAAAGCATGTAGGTCATGGTTGATAAGAAACATGTGACAGCTGCTTTGAGGTGCTGTATGCTGTGTTATAGTCATGTAATCGCTGACACACAGAGGGCTGTCTTTCAATTTTACACCTAAGCCCTGATTATTGAACTCATTCCTTTTTTGTCCAAACCCTTTACAGACATCCTCATATCCCCCTCAAAAGTTAGATATTATTTTGCTTTTTCCAGGTTCTTGGGAATATTGACCCTGCACTCTGTTATTTATGCAAAGTTAACTTGAGGGGCAAATATATGTCCAATCAAACTACTAACCACTAAAAGCTGTTGTTTTTGATACTGACAGACTCATATTGTAATTCAAAGGGTCTAACTACATAGACCTCCTTTGGGTTGAGAAAGCCCACCTTCAGTCTTTGCAAAGTCATTTAAATATTGAGCCGCTGTCTGACGTTGGTTCTTCTGTATTATTGTGCTGGGAAAAAATGGCACAAACCTTTTCCCACCAAAGGAGCACAACAACATTCACAAAACCTACCTAAAAAACAGAGGCAGACCACCAACTCCTTCACCACACAGTTGCACGAATGGTGGCTGGCTGTAGCTTCATTAGCTTAGCTAAAGCTAACATATCTATGCTAGCTCTGTAATTACTGTAACAATCAAAACCAATGCAGCTAAGTTAGCTTTAGCAACATGACCTTTAGAGATAAAGCCAATTTAGCTAGGCATCTATGTAGCTAACCAAGCTGCTTTGAGAGCCTGGCTTTAGCTACATTAGCTATGGAACTCCGTTATCTACGGCTAAATTACCTTAAGCAGTGTGAGCTGTTGCAACATGAGCTTTCGTAAACGTAGCTAAAGTTAATTTAACTATCGACGTAGCTAACACAGCTGTTTTGTGAGCTTAGCTTTATTTACATGAGCTACATAGCTTTGTTATCTATAGCTGAATTACCTTAAGCAAGTCGAGCTCTAGCAACTTAAGCTTTAGCAATTTGAGTGTAGAAATTTTAACTGAAGCTTTATACTTACATACTGCTTTGTGAGCTTTTAAGCTACATTAGCTATGTAGCTACATAGCTTCTTTATCTATAGCTAAGTTAACTTAAGCAATGTGAGATAGCAAACCTAGCTAAAACAAAATTAGCTATTTAACGTAGATGTGTTGATTATATAGCTGCTTTGTGAGCTTAGCTTTAGCTATGTTAATTATGTAGGTATCTTCGCTACATTGTTGATACAGCTTAGGGAGGTACATAAGCACCATGCTGCATTAGAGTGTCTTCATGTAGAATGAGCTCTTCTTCTTAGTAAGGAAACTGCTTATTTAATGTTTTGTAATCAGGATTTGCAGGTCAGGGTTTTTATCCAAATATCCTTAAGAAGTTTAATCCAACTTTAGTTCAAAAGTTTTAGCGTGTATTTCAATTCTGTGATTTTTTTGGCGTCAGAGATAAGTAGCCTGCAGCCAGACTGTCTTGAGTTAATTATCTACTTAAATAACCAACACAGACAAGAGCATGGTAATCTTCATATGCAGACATTACATATTAAGCTGTTTTATCTCAATTAACGGTATTACACTATCTGATTGTGTTCCCCTCTGCACCCCTGCCAACCCCCTAAGGGCAGCACCCACGATTTAAAAAACACTGATTTAAACCACGACATTTAAAGAAAAACAGAATTCTCCTCTAAAGTATTGAGAAAGCAGTTTTGGGTCTGATAGGGGGGAACCGGCACAAAGGGCTGTTAATGGTAAAAATGTGGTTTTATGATTTGATTATACTAATCGTACGAGCCCAGTGTTATTATGCAATTTTATAGGCACTACATCTCCAATCTGGCTGCAGTGATTACTCTAAAATACCCAGAGGATGGTAATGCTACAAATCAGATGTGACGGTTGTTCCTAATTAGGGATGGAGTAGAGAGAGGAGGAATAAAGTGAGCTAGCGTTGAGTTCATTCACCTCCATGTCCTGGTTTGAATGATAAGGAGTCAAATATAAAGATCACTGTAGGGAAGTCATATGAGGATGTTTGAAAATTACTGTGAAGTACAGTCTAAAGTTCTAATCCAAGCTCTAACTATTCAGACATTATTTGTGGATATGTTGGAAATCTGAACATGATCTGACTCTGTCTTCATGTTTAGAGGTGTTAAATTAAAACAGAGCAGCATATGTAAATGCATTGTTCTGGGTGTGTGTTTTTGTGTGTCACACGTGTGTGTACATGCTGACAGCTTCCTGTGGGGCAGCAGAGGGAAACTGTACCATTGTGTTTGTGTGTTTCGACACCTCCTTCCTCAGCAGCATCTCCACCTTAACGGACACACAACAGGAAGAAGTGGGTTTTTCTTTTGAACTTCTGACTACCTTTAAAGGTGATCGCCTCTGGGTGTTACTCAAAAACAAAACGAATTATTGGAGAGATTCCTCAAATCCTTCCCTCCTCCTAATTTAATTCATTTGAACAGATGTTCTGAAGAATCCTGCTGCACTTAACAAGCAAAATAGTCACGTTTTAACATCTTTAAAACTATTTTAGTCCTAATGCTGCACCATTTTTGTGAGTTTTCTGTTTAAATTAGGCACTTTAACTACATTGACAAAGGTGGTCAAATCCTAGGTATAATTCCTGAGACAAGCATAGACGAGAGGAGTAAATCCATCAAAAACTGCCAACAAATGCTGTCTACATTGTGCAGCACCTTAGGCAAAGTATCCGTGCAAGAGTGCAGGAGTTTGTTTTTTAGTAAAACTGCCTGCAGAAGGCTTTTACCTGTGCCATCATGGTACTGATATTATTTGATTTTGATAGAATCATATAAAAGTCTCGATGCTGGTGTCACAACAACCACAGTATGGGCTGTTTTCGAAGCTACAGCTGTGAATAAGAGGGCTAGCTTCTATTAACAGCTCAGTCCAGCTGTATTGGATTTGGCAGAGTGTAAACCTCAGTACCTGAAGCCAAAAAAAGTCACCTGAGATAGTCGTACGATCACCCTAACGCTTTGTTTTAACCTTAATCCCTTAATCTGTAATGCAAGAGTGAAAAATCCAATTAGAAAACAAGCAGTAAGAGATCAGTGATTTGCACAAGGAACAGTTTTATTTTGGAAAAATATAGGCAACACATTTCTGCAAGTAGACTGTGCAGAAGTTTGCATGCAGTTTCTTGTCATTGTAATCTGTTCTGGCCAAGGTTCTGGAAGAAAACTCAGATTAAAGCCGGACTGGAGTTCACCAAAAGGCACATGGGAGACTCCATGATCAAGTGGAAGAAAGGTCTTTGGTCTGATGACACCAAAATGAGACAAAATGCTGTTTGGCTGCTGCACATCACAAACACACCATCCCCACTGAAGCACGGTGGTGGCAGCATCATGCTGTGGGGATGCTTCTCAGCATACAGCCCGGGAAGGCTTGGAAAGATAGAGGGTAAAATGAAGCAGCAAAACACAGGAAAATCCTGGATGACAATCTTATTCAGTCTGCAAGAGAACTACAGCTTGGGAGAAGAATTATTTACCTGTATGACAATGAGCCCATGTATACAGAGAAAGCTACACAGAAATTGTTTAAAGACAGCAAGGTGAATGTTCTGTGGCAGAGTAAAAGCCCAGACCTCAATCCAATAGAGAATTTGTGACTGAGCTTAAAAAGTCCTGGACTGTTCAGGCCTGATCCCAACCTGACAGAGCTTGAGCGGTTTGACAAAGAAAAACAGAGTAAAATTTTAGTGTCCAGGCCTGATTGAGACAGGAAAATCATTGATTCTATTCTCAATTAAAATTTCTTCAGAGTACATTTATGATCCGTATTTTCATCCTGTGTTGTTTCATGACATCCTGCAAAGCTGCAGTGACTTCACAACAACGCTAGACTCATGCACACGGATCAAACTCCATGTGTTTCTTATGCTGAATGGTGGATACTTCACTCATTTGTCTCATGCAACTTTGATGCCATACTCTGCTGCAGAATCCAAGGAGGAAATCTTCCTCTTTATCAGGTCTGGTCACCAGATCCTCACTCTGTCGTGAGATGGACAAACACAAGAATCCTCTTTGGAGAAGCGTGAGCAGGTATCAAACATCCTCCGTGTGCCCCACAATGTACATACTGAATGACACTCCATTAAATTCATTCACCCACAATCCAAGTGGATGCAACAGCTGTGTAGAAGATGAATGGCTGCATGTAGTAGTAGCACGAGGGAATGATGGAGGATGCACATATGGAGGGAGAGGTGGATTGGCACGAATTTCCCATAATGTATTGCTTCCACAGGATGCCCTGCACGCTCAAAACAAGCCATAATTGGCCCAGATCACGCTCAGCCATTGGAACATACAGTCAAAGTGACAGGCAGAGCAGAGGGGGGAGGAGGGGGAGGGCAGGGGGAGATGGTAAGGCTTTGTGACAGAATGATTTTGCTGAAGAAGATGAACTGTAAATATTGACCCTGCGAGGAGGGCACAATGTGTGCATGGTAGTCTGTGTTTGTGCGTAGTATTGTTTCTCTGAACCAGCAGGGAGGCAACAAAACACACAACACCGCACACACAAACACACTAACACGCACAGTACAAGTTCTCCAGTGGTCTGGAAAATGCAGCAGCTATGACTCTTATTGAGGAGATAAACATCACGCTGGTTTTTGAACCGTCACAGAGGCTTTACTTCTTGTTTCAGAGCAGAATCTGCAGAGATCTTTTTGGACATGGAAGAGAAGGGAAAAACCCTTAAACCACACAAAGACATCACTTGATATCAGCAAAAATAAAGTCAGGATAAAAGAGAAGAGACAAGATCAGGCCGCACTGCATACGCGATAAGAGGTTTGGCATCTGTGTGCTCTTAAATCACCAACATTTAACATTTTCTTCCATTTCTGGCTTATAAATACATTTATTTCTTAGTTGTGAATTTATTTATATTCTACAGAAGCACTAAGAGGACATGCATTCATGCATTTCTGTTTAAAAATCTCTCAAAATGACATAGCATATCAGCAATTGACAGCAGAAGTAGTGGACAAAATCTGAGTGATTCCACCTACCTGATTTTTATTTTTACTGTAAAAATGCTCATTTTAACATGTGGTTGGCTCTGCTGTATGGGAGGATCCCACTTGATAATAACACAAGCATTTGACAGCTCACTGAAAGTGAAGCCAAAACATTTGGAGATCTCGTACCCTTACTATCCAGCTGCAGCCCCCGGTGTCACCTCAGTGATGCAAAGATAAGAAACTACAGAGATGAAAGGTAGGGAAATTGCGAAGACACGGTGAGCCACATTCAAAGTTAGAAACATGTTTGATAATTAGGGCTGTCAGTTTAATGTCATAATTGTGATGCAATTAAGGTCCATAATTAGCTCATTAACTTTTATTAAAACCATGATTAATCACATGCCTTTCAGTGCACTAAGGCTAAACTACTGCAGCGTCTCCCTGCAGCCACAGTGATGTAAAACAAGTCCACCGCTGCTCCTTCATGTCTCATTTTACTAACAGAAAGCTCTGAGGACATGTTAAAGTCATGTGCACCTTGTGGTACCAAACATTTAACTTTTTACTGTTTACCTTATAATCTTTGATCTACCTAGGGTTCCTTATTGTATTTCAAAATAAAAGCTGGAATCCAAACAGGAAGTTAAAATAGATAAATTGCTATTAACAAAGAAGATCTGAGATTTATTGGGAATGTAAGAAAGACAGCCCAGTTGATACCCAGTAGCCGCCCTAAGGACACAGCTAATGTTAGTACTCAGAAACTTCCTTTTACATACTGTAGACCTGGGCATTTGTAATGTGTTACAAGATAAATTATACTGAACCTGTAGTTTTAAGTTTCAGTCTTCTTTTGCTGACCTGTGTCAAACAGCTACTGAACACCGTATTTCCTGATGTTGTCCTTCACAATAAAAGCACTCAGGGAAAGCAACTACTACCGACTTTTATTGTGAAGGGTATTTCAGCAGTACCATGTTTTGCATTGATTTAACTCAGCTTTAGCAGCGATATCAGCAAGTTTACGCTACTAGAGTCGGCAGCTGCTTCCGTGACCTTGTTTATCACCACAGCTCACTTCTTTGAATCATCATGGACTTAAAACAAGTAAATCATTAGTTCAAACACAGCTGTTGTAATACGAGTCACTGCAGTGCTGGGCTAAAGACAAACCATCTTGAGGCCAGTTTGTATTGAAGCCCCAAGCAGGCAGACAGAGATGCTGTGCAACACTCGCTTCATGTTGCTGTTATTACAGACACTAAACTTTGGGAGGAGAAAACACTATTTACTTCATCTCTGTGCTTCACATTTCATACAAATGGTGATGTTTGGTCTCTTATCAGGCTGATCTTTGTCTGACTGAACTCAGATCAAGCTGCTCTCTGTCACATATCACCTTTTAATGCTTGCAATGGGATCGTTTATGGCAAGAATTTTACCCATGATGGTATTGGTACTGGTTGAATGTAACATTCATGGTTTGGTTCTAACTACAGACTGCTGTTTTTAACATCACTATATCATTTATGATTTGAATGCTAGGAACAATCAATTATTAGCTGACCCTTGAACATTTCTTTGTAATCCATCCGTATCAATTTCATGTAGCAGATATTATTCATGAGACATGCGGCTGACCTGACTGAAGGGCTGGCATGGTGGAGATGTTTGTCCGGAGATTTGAGGCTTGCTTCAACTCTGGATCTTTGCCTGGTGATAGGTTGAGAAAAAGTTAGTTCGAGATTGTATATTCAATATGGCCACTGCCATCAACATGCTTCAAAAGTCCCCTTCAGTAGCTAGATGGTTGGAATCACCAGGACTTTATCAATGTACTGTATATATATAAACATAGCCAACAGTCTGTGATTTAATAACATGTTAAAACCCAGGCTGGACTTTCTTGAAATCTTCAAGTAGTCCCTATTTTAAGTTTTAATGTCACTCTGTTTTGTCAAACTATACTAATTTCCCAGCCAACGGATCCTCTGAGTGCCCCCTACAGGCCTGGAGCACTTCTGGATTTGCAGTGTTTGTCTTAAAATGCAGATGTTTCATATATGCACCATAAAGGGGTGGGTTAGGGTTAGGGTTATGCTCATGCATTTGCAGCATACTTGATGTTAATGCAGTTATTTTGCCTTTTTGCTGCACATTTCTTTTATTTGCTTAGTTAATGCATTTATTTCCAACTTTTGCATTTGCATTTGAATCAAAGCTGTTTCTAAATTTGCTGCACATAATCCCCAATGTATGTAGTATTGACCATTGTGGATTGTTTTTCCTCATGGGCCACTGTAGTTTTTACACTGTAAGAAAGCACTGCTTAAAAAGAAGCATTTCTATTTTCTTCTGCAGCTGTGCAATGACAATAAAGGCATTCTGGCTCTTAGTTTGCCCATCACATATGTTTATAATTAGATGTATTTACAATGCAAATCCAAGTTACTGCACAGTTCTCTTGCTTTCCAAGAAACCTTACATTAATTCCTGCATGCAATGTTATACTGAATTTATGTTTTGCACAGTTCATCTTTGTTTTATAATACTGTACTTCCTCTTGGTGTTAGACCTGTGAGTGGAGCCTCAGGGTGTGGGACAGAGTGTAAAAGTGTGTATCTCACACCAAAAGTGTAAAAGTTGGCAGCCTGGATCCAAAACAAAGATCATGATTGTCATGTCAGAGACCCGTTCTTTCTCTCTCTCTCTCTCCTCTTCTCGTCCCTCCATCTTTCTCTGGGCTGTTGTCCTGGTGTGCCCTCCCTCCCTCCGTCATGCTGCTGTCCCTGTTGAGCGACTCATGCATGGATACAATGTGCTCCTCTGTGCTCTTTGAAGGCTAGCATTACTGCTCACACGCAATCCTCACCCAACACCGATACGTCTCTGCCCCTCCCTGCCTGCCTCTCTCCCTCGCTCTTTCAATCCTTTAGCTCTCCTTTCTTATATTCACCCTCTTTAAAAGGCACAGAGGGTTGACCTTGAGAGGCAGTTACAATTTCCACATCTACAGGAATTTGTGCAGCGAATTTCTGTTTTCCTAAAGTGAAGTTTAAACTAAAAATTTCAAGGAAGATATTTCCTACAGGGAGCATTAAATCTTCCAACACTGGAGTTACTTTTTGTTTAAATCTGCCCCAAGTGCAAAGGCCAAAGGGCACATGCCAGCTTGAATTACAATACATCCTCTTTTATCATTAAATGCTTGAAAAAATAAGCTGAATTCAACTAAAATAGCATGCAAAATGTTCCCAATCATTACTTTGTACCATTTCAAAACCTTTATACCACAGTGTTAGGTGTTAGAGTGTGATTTTGAAGGCATTAAAAGCCCTGAAAGTTGTGTAGAATATTGCATTAGCAGAAGAAAAGCATCATTTCATGGGGATTTGACACCTGTATTAATACTGAATATCATACAGATGATTTGATGATATTGTCAAGCATTTATAGAAGGAAATACTGATAAGTGGGAAAACTAATGACTAGAGTTGCCTCAATACCGGAATTTCAAACTTCTATATGATTTCACTAAAAATCATAAAATAAAGATGCTGTTTTAATTGCACAGCACCAAATCTAGAGGTGCAATGCATCCAATTTTTGGTCATTTCTAGAGATCAGGGGCCATCGTCTCTGAAATATCCAGCAAATGGGCCATTCCTTATTCTGACTTTTCCTTTTAATGCATGTGCCAAATCTTTGAAAAAGCGCTGAAAATCTCTCCTACATTGGCTGTAACAGTTTATTTTACATGCAGCTATAGTTAAGGTCATGTGTGACATGCCCCCAGTGCATTTCTTACATTATGAAGGTTACATACTAAAGTAAAGACTCTTATGAGGGGGGAATTTCATTATGAAACTAGCTTAATTTAACTTAAGCAACAATAATAGTGTATGGAAATGTGTAAGTTGCAAAGAATGAGACAGTTTAGATTGTTTTTTTTCCCCACAATTTACACTAAAGATTAGCAAGGTTATTAGTGTTACAAGATCATGGGAGAACTACCACTTCATGTGGAAAGAGTATGTAAACAACAGATTATTTTCCCTTGGTAATCGGCACCAGAACAAGGAGTTGGTTTAACTAATTCTTAACATTTTTTGAACAGTTCAGGCCCAGAATCCCGGACAAACACCTCGTTCAAACTGTAACCTAGCCACTCACCATTACTTGCTCTTATAGCTGTTCTAGATTACTTCTGCCTTGTTGTCACAATGCAAACAAGGATGAACAGATAGCACCAATAGCATCTTGTAGGATTAGCATGGCATAGCACTACATGGTCCAATGGTTGTGCATTAAAGTGATAAGATACACCAGAAAAGTTAATACTTGTTCATAACCACATAATTTGCAGGAGGTAGATGTTTGGCAGCATGGCTGATATCAATGTTAAACTGATGCATCTGTGCATCCTGTGTTTTCAATGATCATAAATTGCAGGCAAACTCCTTCAAAAACTGCTGATGTTTTTTTTTTTTTTAATGAAGAGAGTGTGCAGGAGTTTGCCTCCAATTTTCAATGGATTCATTCCTCCCCTGTCTAAATAATTCATAGCTATTTGATTGATTTAGATAAACGCTATAATTTTCAAACATTTTTGCAACCTTAGTAACTAAAACAGAAAAGTGGCAATACCTAAGTATAAGTTAATGTAAAGTATGGTTGCTTTTATTCACACAAGAGAGATTAAACTAAAGAAAAAACAACATTAAACAGAATTTTTTACATGATTTGCCTTTTTAAACCTCTCTGTATGTAGAGGATTCTTTCCAGTTTTTGAAAAACACCACCATTACTGACTCTTGTTGCTATTTTGCTCTTTTTTCCCTCAGCGACAAAAATGTTCCACTCCTTTCCTCTCCCTTCTTTCATCTCTGACTTTTTGCTTCAGTCCGCTTGCACTCTCTGCTCCCTGTGGCCTTTCCACTGCCCTCTCTCACAGCCATGTTTAAGTATAGTACAGACAGAGAGCGCACAAATGTATGAGTCTTTGTGTGTGTGTGCATATGTATTGAATACCTTAAGGAATATGAGTGTGTGGCAGCTCTCCAGTGTCATTCAGTGATAGTATAGCGCAAATGAGCTCATTTCTGCAGGGCTGGTCTCTCTCTCTCTCTACCTCTCTCTTTCTTTACGTCTCTCGCTCTTCCCCTCTTACATTCACTCTCTCTCTCTCCGCTCGCTTCGACAGATCGTTTTCATAACCACTTTTCTGAGGTCACAGCCTCGTCTGCAGTAGTCACGCAAACCCTCGCCTGCTCAGTCAGCGTTACATGCAGAAGGCACACACATACATAGTATATGCCCACATACACTACCACAGAAACACTACACGGGAGCCTGTCTTAAAGAGGCAGTGTGCTGCTCTCCCCCTGCAGCCACAACATGTTACGCACTCAGCTTTAAAGGGTCGGCAGGTCTATTTTTGGCTCTCTGTGCTCAAAGCATTCCTCGCTGCAGGAAACACGATGTGCAACCTGTAGCTGACGAAGGGGCAATACAACACCAGATAAAGTGAATGTTTCAGACAACTTTTGCCAGACATTTTCTTATGAAAGCACATGTAAATACATCATTTCAGGGTGCAGGAAAAAGTGATCAATCTGCTAACTTTCTGCAGCAGAGGACCCAAAAAATGGCCTCTTTTCAGGGATGGTGCATCCCTACAGAGCACCGAAGTATTAGACAATGCCACTGAGTAAAGTAGGAGTTAGTTAGTAATGAGGAGATTAAAAGTGTTAAAGAGTGATATAATATGTTATTTTGACAATTATTAAAATAAAAAAGTTATCAAAATTGTTAAAAATGCTACATTTTATAGAAAAGGTTTGTAAAGAGCATGCAAGATGCAAAAAAGCTCTGCACACCACACTAGCAAAGCTGTTTTTGTGCAGTTTAGGCAGCGCAGGAGTTTGTCTGCCACTTCAGGCTATCAAAAACAAGAAACTACTATCATGTTTTAGGACTGTTACTTTTCTTGCAAAGACATCCATGCAGACAACAATATTTTCTGCTTTTTACAAAACCTCATACTGAACTCAGTGATCTGATCAATCAAGACAACCTAAAAAAAAAGCATGAGCAGAAACAAAGTGATCATTGTGGTAACTTTCAGCTTTAGGGGATCAATACAATTCTTCTTTTCTGAAATATGCAATTAGAGAATTTTATGTTGCAGGAAAAAGATACTTTCTGCTACAGGGAGGTCATAAAGTTGTTTCCTACAAGGGCAAAGTCATGTCATGCAAAAATGTTTAAAGCACATGAGAGGACTAAAACAGATTCTCTTAATGCTTGTTGGTTTCTCTACGTGCAGGACTTCCATCTGTCTGTGCAGCAGTTCAGTTCCAACAATGTCCTGCCCTGACCCGGCCTTTCCATCTTCCATCTTCCTCTTCCTCATCCTCTTGTTTCTATCTAGTTGCCTCTCTTAACACCTCTCGGTCCTCTCATCACCTCCCCTCCACCAGGATACCCCAGGGATAAATATGCAGTAACCCGGGATGACAGAGAGCCAGAGGGAGAAGACGAAGGGCAGACAGAAAGTGAACGGGTTCAGGAAGACGGAGAAACAAAAGGATCATTCACATCACTGCAAATTCCTACAGAGGTCTGGTTTGTTGGAAGTCTTGGAGGGAAGTGACCAAATACCAATTTCAAATGGTGCAATGTTGAAAAATGTGCACGAAGAACTAAATATTTATACCAGCATCCTCATTTATATTAATTTTTTGTGTCAGTGCACAAAGAGTCAACTTAACAGAGGTGTATCCTCCAAAACCCATGGACTCAGGGGACAGTTTGTTCTAAGTTAAAATCTCTAAAGTACTATAGCTAAATACATCAATCTTTTAAGACAAAAATAACACCTAAAGTTTTTCCTTTCTCTTTAGTCAGGCTTTGGTTAAAAGGAGTAACTTTAGAAAGTAGACAGGCTGTCCAGATTCCATGTCCATCATCAGGCAAATCTATCTTGAAAAGTGGCAATCTACAGTGACTGTGCCAGGTCTGAAAATTGACCCAGCCAATCAGCATCGTTTGAGGAGAAAGAGGCAGTAGCTACAAGTGGGGTTTAGGTCTACCAGAAGATGATAGCAACGGCTACCTCCAATGTAGCAGTTAGCTTGGATTTAACCTTATTATAATGCAATTTATTAGAACTGGACCACACTTCTTTATGAAATAAGGAGCAAAGAGCTACATTGAAAGATTTTCACAAAGGAAAAGATGTTTTAGCTCTTCTCCCAACCAGCCTCATCACAAGTTTTATTAACCAACAAGCTCTGCTGTCCATAAAGTACCACACAGTTTACCACTGGAGCTGTGCTTGCACACTACCTCATATTGTTTTGTCTCTCTGATTGGCCTGTAATGACTGCCCTTCTTAAAAACTCTTTTGGAGCTTTCTTAGATGAATATGAGATATATCCATGCAATCTAAATGTCAATTACCATCTACCCCACCTTTTTTTGCTTCTTTTATTGCAGCTTTACTCAACACTGAAATATTTTTTGCAGGGATTATTCATGCAGGAATGCACTTTAGAAGACTTTAAATCGATTCTTCCACTGATAATTGACTGATAAGTGCACCAACCTCTCATTCCTCCTCGTTGCTCTGTCTTTGCATGGCTAACACAGTTGGCAATGCAAGTTTCTATTTAAATCCTCTAGTGAAAATTCAATTTTCTGACAAATTTGGATAAAGAAAGCTGCTGTGTTCTTGAAGGTAAATGCCAAATTAGTTAAAAGATAGCTGTGACTAATGTTTCAAAAATTCAGCACAGGTTATGAAATATGGAATAAGGATGTCAAAGCATAACATGCTCTTATGATCAGAACGATAAAAGCACTGACCTTTGATCTGTTTCAAAAGACGATGGGTTAGGGAAATTTGCAGACTGAGAGTTATCAACACGTTTGTACCCAGTGTTCAGGAGTTTGCCTGCAATTTCTACTCACTAAAAATATGAAATTACCTGGTATTTGGCACCTAGCATCTTCTATTTTTGTTTCTGTAACACCAAAACGTCACGAGTTAAAGGCTTAGCACTGGCTAATCTAACGTGCAAATTGCATAATGTATTTATTGCAAATCATTGATCTTTTACTGCTCGGTTTCTAATTGGCTCTTTCACTCTTACATTACAGAGCCAAGGCTTTAGGGATTAAGGTTAAAACAAAGTGTTAGGGTGATCGTACGACTACCTCAGGTGACTTTTTTTGGCTTCAGGTACTGAAGTTTACACTCTGCCAAATCCAATACAGCTGGACTGAGCTGTTAATAGAAGCTAACCCTCTTATTCACAGCTGCAGCTTTTAAAACCACCATTACTAGGGTTGTTATGACTCTTGTATTCAGCCCTTGGAAATCCAAGCAACCTTTTTGCTGTCTTTGGACCACCAGTATTTTTACGCAAAAATGCATGTAGAATCTATCAGAATATGTGTGCTGCAAGGATGTCATACGCGTGTATCAAAAGTTATATGACCAGAAAGACCAAATAAGAGAACCTAATGGCTCTGATTGGTCACTGGCACCAAGAAAACAGTATAACAAGGATATAGAGCATCATAATAGGCTGACAGGTTAACAGGAAGTTGTTGCCTTTTACTTCTGGTGTAAAAATAGAAGAGTGATAGCAACATTGCTACGTTTTTCATCACAAAAAATGAAATAGTCACATTATCATGGATTTAGCAATGTTGAGTTGTAGTGTCAAAGCTCTGAAGAAAGACTGTGCTGTGTGCATGGATTAAAAATGTTCTGGAAGAGATACAAACGCCAGGAGCCATCTGTAGATCGGCAAAAAGGTAAGCTTCAGATCAAAATGTATTCCACTGAGATCTGTCTTATGGTTCCAGAGATATTGTTATCAACACCTGCGTTACCATTTGAGATCATCGGTGATCAAGTGGGGTTAAAAGGGTTATATCATTCTAGTAGGATTAAACTGTGTCAATACCTGTTTGACAAAAGAAGTATAAGGCAACCAGCACACTGAAAAACGTCTTATTTTCAATCATCAAAAATGCAGGCAAACCCCGGCACACTGCACAAAACACCAGCAAAGTTTCAGCGTGAAAATGTTTTTGGAAGTGGAATTGTGACAGCCTTAAAGGCCAAACAAGGAGGAATTATCTCAGCAGAGTTTGTTTCTAAATAATGTGAAATCTAATAAAAAAAACCCTCTTAAAATACAGCAAAGGGTAATACTCCAGCTAGAGAAGCTAACCTTAAATATATGCAGGTATATGAATGATGGAACACAAACCTTTTCTAATATTATTAGCTGCTCTACAGCTGTATAACCAGAGCTGACACTTTGACGCTTTCTCTACACAGAGTGGACAATAATCCTTTACAAACTGGAATGAGATTTTCCAGCTCATCAAACCTCAGTTTGTGTTTTTTTGTCATGACATCAGCAGCCGAGGAGGAGGAGGAGGAGGAGGAGGAGGCCTCTCGACAGGCTCAATAAGGTCTGGAAATGGACGGAGAATTTGGCCCGCTGAGGATGCATGAGAAGGAAGAGGATTTGAGGTAGCAGAGAGGAGCAGCCTGCCAAGAGTAAAAGGCTCAAGCCTGAAGGACTCTGGCAGGTGTTTGACTCTGTGATCCGTCCAGCTGCTGAAGGTGTTACAACACAATCTATTAGCTGAACACACAGCCTGTAATCTCACTAATCTGATGTGCTGCTGCTAATTACGAAGAATACTGAAAATACTGACTGATCCCAGATGAAATAGGTGGTAGTGTCATCATGATGCCAGGACCTCGGACTTCCATCTAGACTATATAGGAATCTGTTTAGATACAAAAGCAGCAAGAAGACACACCTTAGAAAACAAGAAATATTGGATAATTTCTCATTTGTAATCATGGGATACGACAGGAAAACTCCTGCACTCTGTCTACATAAAACAACATCATTATTGCCAATGCATTTGTGCAATTTAGACAGTGTGCAAAAGTTCATCTGCAATTTGCAAAGCCTGAGTTTTGGCTTTGGACTGCAGACAATGTGCAAAAAATATTAAATTTAAGCGAGTCTTATAATGCAGGAAAATGCCTGTGGATTTATAAGTGCCCCTGAAGGAAGCACAGCAAACGATTACATGGTAGAGTACAGGACAAACTGACCAAAAAGCACAGTTTAAAATGAGGAACAGAGGGGAGTTTTTGTGCAAAACTCCCTATTTTTAATTAGCATGTAACTTGAAGCCCTGATTTTTATTCTATAAATCATTAAATAATGCTGCTTGTTAAAATAAAGTGGCTGGAAAAAAAAAATCTGTGTGGCTGGTAGAATTTTGAAACCACCCACTACAGTGGCAGGTAGATGACAAGTTAAATTCTAACCCTGCAACCAATCATCACTAAAATGTACTTTCTAGTTTTCAGTGATCAAAAATGTCAAGCAAACACATGCATCTTGTCTAAATTGGACATTTTTTGATATGCATAAAAGAAATGGTGAGTGGTATATAAAAAGCCAAAGTTTGCAGTCATAAGTATGTACTGAAAAGGCAAAATTTAAAGTTGTATGTCATAATTCTGTAAAAACTTATAAGAAAAAACCTGAAAATTACAAGAAAAAAATGGAAAAAAAAGTCAAACTTAAGGAAAAAAGGTAATTTGTGTATGTAAAGTTTTGATTACAAGACAAGTGAGTGCAATTCGGAGATAAACAAGTCCACACTTTGAGATTTAAAAACTTCAAAGTCAAAGTAATGAAATTATTTTTAAAAAAGGGGGAATTTTAAGGTGAAAATTTCAAGATAAAAACTGAGATGAAGAGCTGCTGTTTGAAAATGTTGCCTGTGTATTTGTGCAGTTTGTCCGGTGTGTAGGAGCCTGAATGTGACATTTAAACAAAGGAAGTGTTATTGCGATGCCCTGATGAATTATGCAGCAGGGTTCCTCTCTGTCTATTTTATTCTGCCTTTAACATGCCCTGTCAAATGCAGCACTGTGCTCAAATCATTCATGAAATCATAAATTACTTATAGGGAGTCGTGTTGACCTCATTGTTTAAAGGTCTTTTTAAAATCAGAGCCGATTATTGCCAGGGAGACAAAGGAGCCGATACTTGAATGGTTTTGACTTCTATCTCAACTTCACTCATAGGTCTGACTTCTTCTGTTATATCGACTTCTCTTGCAGATTTTTTATCCTATTATTTAATTTTTAATTTTATGGTTTGGACTTTAATGGAAATTTGATCCCAAAACTTTTGACTAAATATCTTAGAATGAGATATTTTTCTGTCATAATTTGTCCATACTTTTGATTCTTTCTCTCATAAGTTTGCTCTGTATTATTAGTCTGACGTTGTATAACACAGTTCAGACAGTCCATGTCATAAAACAGACTTTGACTCACAATTTGACCTTTAGTCTACCAATTATGACTTTCTGCTTAAGGTTTTATTGGGAATTAGCTACAGAAATAAGTCCTGTTTCTCCTTTTCTCAGAAAAAGAGACCAGATGAAACTTCCTTTATATTTATTCTGGATTATGATGTAATGTCTCTGCTTGGAGTCATCATCTGTTGGAAAGTGTGTATTAGGGTGTGCTAAGATTTATCACTAACTGTGGATTTCTCACTCACCATTTTTCTTTATATTCTAAAGTCAGCTGGACTTCTTTGAGAACACATCGTTTTGGACTTTCTTCATTTAAAAAGCCATTCTCTGCAAATATCTGGAGCTTTCCTCCCTTTAAATCTTGAAGGATGGATTACACAACCTGCATTCATTTGACTTTGTAAAATGTGTTGCTCCAAAAGTCCAAACTGAGTTGGGAAGGTTTTTAGTGTCTCTGCACCTTTTCCTTGGAACAATCTGCAGACTGATTTTAAGCAGCGTGTATGGACTTCCACATCTCAGGGCTCTGCCAGGTTACAGAGAAATTTCTAGAAAAGTGAGAGCTTGAGTTAAAGGTGAGAATATGAGGAGTCAAATATGTAAAGAGACACAAACATCAGTGAAAGAGCGAGTGTGAATCCACACCAGCAGGCCCTCAAGTTGAGTCTATCCAGACCTGCAGGCTGACAAGCGGTGGCACCACAAGAATAATATATATCAAACAGAAGATTTAGAAGCTCAGTGATGGCCAAACAAATAAAATAAAATAACCCTGCTGCCTTAAGGTCTGAATATAAGGATAAAGAGAGAGATTGATCCAGAAAACACATGCACAGAAGACAGCGAGTCTAATTAAGGTGATAAAATGACTGGAGAGGAGGGCTGTGATTTAATCTACTGTAGGTGCACTAACAGCTGATTTATGTGAGGCTGTTAAACTTTATTTTACAGCTGAGCTATGGTTCTAAGGGGTGACAAAATTTAAAAAAATAAGTGACAAAAATGCATTTTATTACAAAATATTATTACTGAATACCAGTATTAGATAACTGAAAACTTGGCATTAACCTTGAAGTAATAAAATCTACATAAAATGCATTTTAGTTTGTCTGACAGAGTTGACAAAAATCAAGATGATGGGCAATAAAAGAAACATTTTGACAAATAAAGTTGAATTGAATTCTGTTTCTTCACACAACTAGTTGAGACTTCAGCCAACACTAAAATCCAGTTCTAATTATAATAGTAAAACAAAGTACAAAGTCAAGTTGCGAGTCAGTTCTATCTCTTTTTTCAAGAACCAGATGAAAATATTCAGACAAAAAATAAAGGTTGGCAGTCAAATAGGACATTTAAAGTTCATTGTTTAAGTGTGGGAAACAAACTGAGTGATGTGATTCACAGTGGATCATTTCTGAAGTCAAGACTTTCCTTCTTAAAGTTTTTCTGGAAGAATATTTTATCCAAGTAAGACTTAAAAGAGCCACATGTTGTGTATCGCTGATTTAAAGTAAATCATATATTAACAGCCTGATCAAACAACATTGTGAGAGCTCTTAGCTCTACCTACTCTTGTGTTTTTTAGCCGTTCTTTTTGATGAGTAATGATGGCACCAGGAAAAGCTGTTTCTGGTTGTTTGTCGGGGCCCATGTGGCAGGATAGACAGCACTGGTGTAGGCTCCACCTGTAGCTACAGAGACTGGATCTGCTGAAGGCGACAATGCTGGTTGAGCTGAAGGGGTGCATGTTGTAGGAGAGGTCAAATAGGATGGGGATGGCTCTGAGGTCACCATCCAGCCTTTCTGAGGTATTGTGTGATCAAGATGACAAAACTCCAGTGAGAAGAGCTTCCCACTTGACCACCCTAGTGACGTCCTGGCTCTTGATCTCATACCCAGGTTAAGGGATGTCTTTGATTATCTTTTCATAGGGCACAGGTATCTTTTTAAGCTTTAACAGGGCAGTAATAAAGATTTAATAATATTCATACCTGTTTTGATGTCACCGCAGAAAGAGGAAGTCATAGGCGCCCAATATTGCTTGTTTTAAATTACCAAAAACTGCATGAAAACTCCTTCACACTGTCTAAACTGCACAGTACTTAAATATTGCCAATGTTTTGTGCAGTTTAAGCCATATCCAGGAGCTCACCTGTAATTTTTTGCTGGGTTTATCCTCTCTATAGTATCTGTCTAGTGAAAAGATGTAGTTTAATTGAAGCTTGCCACTACTGATCATTAAAGAAACATCATTTTAAAACCCATGAGACCCAAAAATAAAACTGATGATTCTGACCTTGTTTGGGCCTCCATTATTTGGAGAGATGTTGTCTGTAAGATGATACTGATAATTGTTTGGATGAAAGCAAAAGGAGTGCAGTATAAACAGATGGTGCAGATGATCTGTCAGCCAACATCAGCTGATTCGACACATCGACACACTGTGCAGCTCCTGCGTGTGCATGAGAGCGAGTATTTATAAAACTATCAGCACATTATCATGCCTGAGACATGTGAGCGGGCGCGGCATCTTCATCCTTAACTTGTTTAGGACATATTGAGGTCATTTTCCCTGGGTTTACACAACATTGCGTGAGAAGGGAAGGGTATCCGGTGGATCCAATTGCCCTCTGTAAGGGCGGCAGCGCCTCCATGAATGTGGCCTTTGAGTGGCGAGAGGCCAGCAGACATACAGACAGCCTGTACTTACTGTATCTGGGAAATAGGCCTGATGCGACTTCAAACAGCCACAATGATGTTATTATGGTCCCCCCTCCTCCTCCCTCTCTCCTTTCTGAGAACTTATTGCCCATGAGTCACAAGGAAGGAGTCTCCAGTGATCTGCTGTTTACCCTCCTATTACTCATGGTAGGAATCACTCAGTCTATTTCAGTCTAAAGGAGATGTTTTCTCTTATCACCTCCTCAGAAAGCTATCATTATCTAAATTTAATCTATTGAGAGTGGCGGAGAAGCTTTCACAACTCTTACTTAATTTAGCAAAAGGATGATAGCATAGGCTGCCAGTCTGTGCAACCCAGTCCAGAGAAAGTCACATCTATCATCCATTTACAGAGGATTTGACATTGTTTAGTCAGTCTGTAGAAACTCTAATTCATTACATACAAAATACATAATTCAAGCAAGGCTTAAGCCACCACAAAGGTAGGCGACATTAAGTTCATGACAGACAGTAGCAGTGGAGGGGTAGAACACAAGATTTGCCAAAGGGGTGACCCAGAGTTATAGCAAAAGGGGGGTGAACAAAAGAAATGCACTCACTCAATTTTATTAAATGACTAGAGATGCTCGGTATTATTGGCAGTATATCGGTATCGGCCAATAATAGCTTAAAAAGTTAATTATCGGGATTGGTCGATAATAAAATTTACGCCTATCTGTACAGCCAATAATGTGACATCATAATTAAGCACCGGACGTGTGCCAACAACAAACTTTACACGTCGGCTTTGTGGCAGAAGTTTGAGGTGTGGGAACAAGACAGCAAAGTAGCTGTTTGCATCGCTTGTAACGTACATATGATACAAAGAGGACTCGACAGTTTAATTCTGCATCTTAAAAACCATCACCCTGATGACTACAAGGACTTTCTTAAGACATAGAATGACAAAACTTTGTGCCAGGGAAAACTCGTCAACAGCTTCTACTTAAGTCATTCGACAAAGCTAAAAAATACAGCAGCAACCACCCAAAGGTAAGGAGCTGAACAGGATAATCACTGAATTGTATAGCTCTTGATAATCAGCCTTTCAGCATAGTAGAAAATACAGGCTTCAGCAGGCTAATGATGCATATAAAGCCTCTCTGCGTTATACCTAGCAGGCGTTTATAGCCTTACCTAAACTGCCAAACTTTATTTCCAGTCACGTAGATAAGCTCCTCGTTAAAGCTAAACATATTAGCTTCACCACGGATATATGGACATCAAGTGTTCGTCCTATTAGCATGTTGAGCCTCACTGCCTAAGTGGTTAGATGAGGATTTCACTCTTAAAAAAACCTGTCCTGCACTCACAGGAGTGCTCACTCAGCAGCTGCAATTTTAGCTGCTTTTGATAACATGTTTCCAGCATGGAAAATAGAGAAAAAGAATGTGCATGTCATGCTAGGTGACAGTGCGCGAAACATGGCAAAAGCAATGATGGTCTGTGTGCCAAGTCTCCATGCATGGTGTACGAAGGTGCTATGTCTCCAGCATTGGAGATGTGAGTGTCACTGTGTTGTTAAAGAGCTGTTTACAGTGAAATGCCCATTAAACTTGGTCGCTTAGATAGTTTGTGCTGTTTAAAGCTTTTTGTTGTTGTTATTTAAAGCACTTTGTCAGGAGTATCTCAGGGAGCCAATCAATCTAAATGTATAAACTATTTCTTTTTTTCACTGTGGAGCTCAGTGTCAGCAGGTTATTTTGCTGCTGTTTATTACCCTCAAAGATGCAGATGACTTTGGCTGTACTGTTATAAATATATGTAAACGGGCATATCCATCTGCTTCGCAAGGTTAACGTAAGAAGGTATCTTGCAAAAAAGTACCTTGACTTGATGTGAGAGAATGTATCATAAAAAAGGAACTTGACATTACTTGACATAATGTGACATGTTTGAGCGTATCTTGCGACAAATTTACTTCACATGACTTGACGTGTATGAAATTATCTTGCAGAAAAGGAACATGACATGACTTGTGGATGTGATGTGCAAAAATGATCTTGCAAAAGAGTAAGTTGACATGACTTGATGTGACATGACCTGATTCAAGGTTACAATGTACAACTAAACTGTTACAACTAAATGCAATGTGATGTAACACTACGTAAGAATGTAACAAATGTAACAAAGTAACATTCCATCATGTTAGATAATACAATGTAAATGTCAAGTACCATGATGTCACTATGCAACTTGACTCAACAAAATGCAAGTCAGTATATATTTTTGAGAAGCACTTAATCTTTTAGATTTATTTTTAGGATTTTGACAGTATAAGAGACAGGGCAGTGGACAGGATTGGAAACAAGCAGAGAGAGAGCAGGCAATGATATGTGGGAAAGGAGCCACGGGCCAGACCTGAACTTGGCCCACTGGCTTCAAGGACAGCTAACCACTAGACCACCTTCGCCTCACAATTTTTCATTTTAAATCTTACTAAACTGAAGTGACTCCAGGTGGAGGAGATGAACAGAACAGTCATGATCACTGCCTGTTATCAAAAAGTGTTGCTGTGATACTCGTCTCTCCTGCAGTGTGAAATTGACTTATGTTTGTAGTAATCATCAACTCAATGAAAATAAGAGCTCTGTTTGTTTGGCTCTACAATAAACAGTCTTGTATAATGTTTCTAACAAAGCAGACGCCCAGCATGGTTTGTTGTTGTGTTGTATTTTCTATTTCAAACAGTGCTGTTAGATTAAGCTGTTTTATCATGTCTAGTCAAAACAGAACATTTTCCTTGTCTTTAAACAGAAAGGATTAATGCATGGGATGTAAGATAAGCTCTGAAACGTGTCCAAACATGGACTTTTATTACTTTTGAAGTATTAACTTTATTGAGACTTTATAAACCCTGGGCAAACAAATATTTCACACTCCTTCATCCTAAACTGGGTTATCCATAACTTGAAGCAAAGATTTGCTGTTTCTCCCCAGAAAATCAAATAAAAGCTCCCAGCAAACATTTGACAGCAGGAGGTAGCAAAGTTCAACATCATCCCAGGCAAAGTTTTTACAATATGATGGTACAGCACAGTGAAAAATGTGAAAACACTTGTTTTGAACTATATCAGTCAGATATCGAAGTCCTGGTTTCTGAAAATGACGCAGGTGGCAGCTGTATGGACGACGGATGGATGTGACTCGGGTTTGATTTTGCTGCTATATTTACTCTGCCTTTAAACATCGGAACAGGCTGTCACATCAACATCGTCTCAATGTCACAGCGTTTGCTGGGCCATCGTGAACGCTGACAGAGAGAAACTGGGTTATACTTCATGCTGACAATTTTATCACTTTTAATTTGTCAAATTATCCTCACAGATTTGAGAAGCAATGCTTCAGTCAGATGAGATGTGGTAATTTATAACTAACCGTACAGTATCTATTTCAGACTAGGTTAAATTAAGTTTGAGATAAGAATATCTCATTGCATGAATTTATTAGAGTCAACAGCAATTTGATGTAAATCATGCGTTCATTGAAAACCTACAGGATGTTGTTCAAATCTCTGACCAATTCCAAAAAGGCTGTTTAAAGTGTGATTTTTGAGGGTTTTTTTTTTAATCCTGGTCCTTATTTGGCATGTTTTGGGTTCAATCCTGAACATGTGCTCCAAGTTTTGTAACTGCTCCAGCAGACTGCTTCCTGACACTGCAAAACAGACTGTAATACTTCTGACAAATATGGCCTATCAATGAGGTCACTGAGGTCAGGACCTCTGTATTTTTCTCAGGTGTTTCCCAAAAATAACATCACATTCTGTAGCAAATGCAAAGGTATTAAAGACGCAGAGAGAACAACTTGCTCCTATAACATAGTTATTGTGTGACTTTGCAAAATGCAATTTTGGTAGGCAACTTGGCAAAAGCGGAAGTGAAAAAAGTTCAGCGAAGAGAAGAAAAGATCCATAAAATGAAGGTAGATCTACAATTTCTAACGTGAGTTACTGTGACCCCACACCTTGTTAACATCTCTGCCTGTGCTGTTACCGGTCATAGACTCATCACTCTGACTACAAGGAACAAACACAGGCATGTCAGCAACACGGTGAATTAGCTGCATTAATGAGCTGTAATGTGAGTAAATAAATCAGCATCCTGCCAAATACAGACAACCCTCCTTTCTCAAAGTTTTCCAGTGAATTCTGAGCATTTTCATTGAACATTGATATGACCCTGTAAGCTGTGAGTTTGCTCATTGAAGCTGCAGACCCTGGGGTCACTCAGTCAGATTAGCCTACCCACACGCGCTGTAAATAACAAGGATGGTGGGCCTAAATTCAAACAGAGTCTGGCTTGTTTGGGGGGTAAAAAAAAACAAAAAAAAAACAAAAAACACTCTCAAACCACAAATAAAAAAAACTTGATTACCATTAATAACAAATTCAGCTGTAACACGTTATTTAACATCCAGTTAAGCTTGTGATTAAAGGTTTTTGTCAGACATGTATCATGCAGAATAAATATGTGATCTTAAAGAAAGATCAAACTTTCATTTATGATTTAGAGTGAAAAACCTCCATATTGAGAGAAGACTATAAGATAGGTAGTCTACACTACCTTCTTTCCTTTATAACATGACCTGTAATTTCCACATATACCAGCATACTCTGCAGCAGCACGGTTTGCACACTGGAAGCATATCTGGAGAGCTGCGCTGCACAGAAAAGACAGGGAGGTCAGAGATCATGGGGGAACTGCAAGTTCACACAGGATTAGAAAGCCAACAGCTGATTATTTTGCCTTTTGGGGGTTGCTCTGCCATTCATTTTGACATGATTCAATTATTTTATTGCTTCCATCATGGGTAACCACATTATGAAGTTAAAAGGTTTACGTTTGCTACAGAGGATGGGTGAGCTCATGTAAAATTTGGTGGTTTTCCACTTCAAAAGTTAAAGTTTCCTCGTCAATGGCACCGTTGTCAAGACAGTCTGTATATCTCAGAAATGAACTGCTTTATTTGCTGGTACAATGTACTTCCAGTTTTAGTTTTTATTTTAATTCAACTTTACACATAAAACCTTGCTGTAACATTCATGAAATAAGCATATAGCAAAAACTACAGACTGAGCAACATTTAATAACTAAAACAGAGAAAAGATCAGCTGTCTAATCCAGGATTGAGTTATGAGTTCTTGCTTTGGCTTCATAAGCTTTGGCTAAAGCTAACAAAGCTACGCTGGCAACATAATTTACATTGTTACATGAGCTAATGTAGCTAAGTAAGCTTTAGCAAACATAGCTAAAGTGAACTTAGCTACATAAGTTACATAGATATGTTGCCTATGTAGCTGCTTTGTAAGCTCAGCTTTAGCTACATAGCTTCGTTAACTACCCAGCTCCATTACCTATGTAGCTTACACATCTTACAGAGCTATGTTTGCTATGTAACTTCATTATCTATGTAGCTTATGCAGCCAACAGAGCTATGTTCGCTACATAGCTACATTATCTACATAGCTTACACAGCTAACAGGAGCTATGCAAGCTACATTTGCTGCGTTAGAATGTTTACATAGAGGATGAGCTTTTTTTTAAGACTGTTTATTCGGCTTTATTGAACTTCTTGTAATTTTGATTTTCAGGTCAGGTTTTTTTCACTTTTAACTTTTGGAATCCCAACCGTCACCCTAACACTGAACAGAAGTTTAATCTGACATTATTTTGAAAATTTCTGCATGTTTTTCCATTCTGAGATATATGGCATCTCAGATGTCTGTGCACTGTGTTGAATTTTGAGGTCGACTGAATACTTTGCACATTTGTACGGCTGTTTGGATGGATCTGCTCTACATGGATAGATTTAAGCATGGGCAGTAGAACTGCTCAGACTGACAAGATAGGGGCGATTTGCTCAGAATGCCTGTCGCTGGCAGATCACAGCACAGCAGTTGTATTTGGAAAGTAGAGGCAAGTTTTGCCTTCTTCAAACATTTTTTGGTATACCAGATTGCCAGTCCAGCCTTTCATCTGCCAATAACTTGATTCTCCTGTGGTATATGCATTCTGGGACAAGGACAAAAGTCCAATTACATTGCCTGATCATGTTAGAACTGTAGATCTACTTCACTGTACATGAAAACAAACTGACCGATATAGAGTCAAAAGCCTGCCATGAGCGTGCTGGACTCTGTTTCTCCATCCACCATCTTGGATTAGCTGCAGCATAACACCCTTATTTCAGCAGCATCCTTTTTTACATCACATTTAGTCTTCCCCTTCCTCCACTATGCATGGTTGGAGAACCCGATGAAGTTTGAGAAATCTCATGGCGTTAATAACACCCTGGATACCAAGATCGTCCCAAAGTATCACACTGAGGAAATGCACATCCTTATTATAGAAGGCTTTCTGCCCTTTGGTCAAAGTGCAGCTGAACCATCTTTACTTTCTTTCCATCCTGTATGAAGAATGCAAAAAGGGGAGGTGCTCTAGGAACTACAAGGTACCAGTTCCACCCAGCCTGTTCCATGGCCACGTCAGGCCCATGTATTTGAAACACATGAACATTCAAATGTATTTCAATGTCTTTGAAAGACACTAGAGAAATTGCAACTGGAAGTGTCAGTGGCAAACTGAGACATTTTCGTCCTTGCCTGTGTAAACACCATTATGATTTTCTTGCAAAGTTCAAGTATAACACAATAGTTTTTGAATGCAAAACAACAAAAAATGTCTGCAGTTTCAAATCAATTTTAACCTTCACTTTGTTTAGAAATAGATGATTAGTAGTTATGTTTGTGTTTGAATGTTTAAGTATTCAAGATTCAGATTCCAGTGTGCACCGTGTCCATGTACAAACACGCTAAGCCTTCTCTTTAATCTGCGTGTTCTCTCATTGTTCTACCACACTGAGAAAAATTACACGTGTTAATCTTGAGACACCGCCGGCAGGAAGGGCATTGAAATTCTGTAAAGGTCAAAAACTGTTGCATTAGAGATTAAATATGAGTGAAAAATGATGGGAGTGGTGTCTGAAAAATAAACATGGGTGGAAGCCGCTTCAGCTTTTATTTGACAGATGAAACTGTATGAAAACACGTATTAGACTGTCAGTGCTCTGAGTGGATAATGTGGGTAGTCTCAGTGTGTGAGTGTGTGTGATGCATATTTAAAACATTTGCAATTTGATGATGAAAACAAACCCTGGCACATTAGCATGGAGAATTTCCCAGCTCCGCACGCAAACTTAGAGCAGGGGAGGGCCGAAATGTGTGTGTGCATGTGTGAGTGTGTGTTGCTGTGGGTGAAGCCGGCAGCTGTTTAAATTCAGTCTAACAGTGCTCTCCCTGCAACATGCCAATTTAAACACGATCCTCTGGGACAGAAACACAGTCTGACACTTCTCCTCAGCACCTCTTTCTGTCATTTTCTCCACTTTTCTTTCTCGCTCTCTCTCTCTTTTACTGCTTCCCTTTGTTGAAAATATCCGCTGCACTGCCTCTGAATTCAGCAAACACCAGAGCGCTCATCGCCCTGCCTGCACAGAGCTTACTTAACGGGCTACATTAGATGCAATGATCTCCTGCACCTGATATGACGATCTGACTTGATCCCTCTGCTCTCTGTCATGTAGTGTCTTTAAGAGGTCGTGTCATTGTGGCCCATGAATAAGTCATTAGATCAGTGCTGAGCTCGTCCCTAAAAGGTCCATAGGCATGGTGCCTGTGGCTCCTTTTCTAATAAGGTCACAAACACAAAGAGTGTTGGTGACAGACAGCAGATTCCTGCAGAAACCACCCCCCTCAGAAAACTCTGGACATTTTTGGAGCGCTATGCAAAAGAAAAGACTTTGGAGTGTTCCTGAGGAAAATTGTGCCCATTCACTCTCTTATCAAACCATGTCTTTAGAGTCCTTCTTTGTGCACTGGGGCACAGTCATGTTAGAATAGAAAAGGGCCTTCCCCAAACTGTTGCCACAGTTGGAAGCATAGCATTGTCCAAAATGTCTTGGTCTGAAGCTTTAAGGCTGACCGGCTTGATTCATCACTCCACAAAACACGTTTTTGCTGCTCCACAGTTCAGCATCCAATCCACCAATCCATTCATGGAAATCCATTCCATGAAGCTCCTGCTGCACAGTTGTAGTGTTTACACTGATGCCAGTTAAAGTTCAGAACTTTTCAGCTATGGAATCAGCAGAGTGTTGTCAACTTTTATGCAATATATGTCTTAGCAGTCGCTGACCCCGCTCTGAGATGGTCTTCTGCTTCGTGGCTGAGTTGCAGTTGTTCCTGAACTCTTCCACTTTCTAATAATATCACTTACAGTTGACTGTGGAATATCCAGCAGGGAGGAAATTCTACTAACCATCTTATTGCAAAGGTGGCATCCATTACAGAAGTCACTGAGCTCTTCAGAACAACATATTTAGGATCACAAATGTTGGAGACTGCATGTCTAGGTGATGATTTTTATACACCTGATTAGATGTGGCCAAATACTGAGGTCATTATTGTGTATATCTAATACTATGGATACAACAATTCCTTAGGCAGTCATACCACACACCTAGACTGTCAGTGATTTTTGCTGGCTTTTTCCTTCTCCTCATTAACAATCATAAAATCTAGCCTTTCTTTGTCCTTCTAACACTTTATATCCTTAGATTTTTGCTAGTCTAGCTTTCACCAACCCAGACACCTGCAAATACTATCAGCCCACATGAGCAGATTTGAGAAGAATCAGATTTTCTAATATAAGGATTAGTCCAAATTGAGAGGGGTCACTCATACCCCCCTTTAATATTGTCCTGCAGAGTACAATTACTACCACAGCTCTGGTTGCATGCTTATTTTGGGTTATTGTTACCTACTTGAATACTGCTATCATGAAAACTCCACAGTATAGGATAACGTCAAGAAACCAACAGTTACAATGCATTTAATATGCTTTGTTTTGCATGTCCTGCGATTCTGTTTATGTGAAAGATCAGGATAAAGCCTTCTGATAAGGTGCTTTTATGTCCTTTGTTATGCTGACCTTCGACACAACTCTTAAAAGAGTGTTCTTCTCCTGTATTATTCCCCTTCTGCATGTTTTACTCTCCTTTCTCTCTTTATTTTAACAGTTTAAGCCATTTGGAAAGCCCCAGAGAGCTTTTACCACAAACTCCCCCAGCGGACATTTAGTGCTGCTGGTGAAAACCTCCAGAGAGAGCCAGCAATCCAGCACACAAACACGACTGAACACACTGGCCAGGAACCAAACTGTTGTCATGAAAACTGTTTGGCGTGGTGTTTTTCAGTGGAATTAACTGGTTTCAACACATTTGTCAATACAGGAAATTCTTCTAACATGAGTGTCTTGACCCCGCATATCTTCTAAAAAAACACGAGTTTCCTTTGAATGTGTGGTTTTACTAAACCATCCCTTCCCACCAGAGTTTTTCCCTTTCCACTGAAACAATGTGATGCAATTTCAAGCATTCTATGCAAGCTCAAATCACTTGCAGCACCTATTATTTTTTTGCAGGGCACACATGGACACATGCATTTTAAATAAATCCCAGTTAGCATTGGGGCTCCGTCATGGCTCTGTTTACTGTTGAACACTTAAGATATACCTTCCTTTCTCCTGGCTAACAAATAAAGCCTGGGGGCTGAAGGGCTGAGCCAAGCACTAGTCACGCAACCGCCTCTCTCTCATTCTCTCTCTCTCCAAGTCTTAGTCACCCTCTCCACACACATTCACATGCACAAATACATGCGCACACTCTCTCCATCCTGACTCACTAGGTACCTGGCTGCCTGGGTGAGACATTTGGCCCTGCAGAGCCTCTCCTCTTTAACAATGTGCCTGGACCATGTCAAGTCAGAGAGCGTCCTGCTGCTGACTGATGTTTGTCCTCAGTGTTTTTGTCGCTGAGTAAAAGTGGACCAAGGTCATCAAAATGATCCATACTTTTTTTGGTACCATGTGTTTAAAATAAAACAATCTCTGTGGTTTTCATGATCAGTACTGTCTAAAAGTATCAGAGCTCTAAAAAAGTAGATGCATTCATAAGAAGAAGTATGAATCCATCAGTAATGGCGGACTTGCACAAATATGTTGGCAACATTTTGGTATGGGTTGTAGTGTAACCTTGTATGTCTGCTAAAAACACTTGTTGACTACAATCCAAAAGATCTCTTCAATACAGAATAATTTGTCAGAGTAAGATGTTTTTTAAACTCACCTTACCCGAACACCAACAGCTGTCATATCACTTTATGCGGAGCAAATATTCATGGCTAAAACTTGGATATTACCACCCATCACATAGAAGTCTGTGGTTTACCACTGCATCATTTTCTCTGTGTTATACTGACACAAAGACATTTCTTTTTGAATTACCAATAAATGCATTTTAAGGAACACTGAATATCATTTTGAGGCAGCAGCAGACCAGTGACTCCTCTGTTTGCTAAGGTCAGTTGAGTCTGGTGGCATTTTAGACAAAAGACAGGGGTCACACGATCCTACAAAAGTCTGAGATTCTTAGGTTTTCAAAATGTAATGTCATTTAATGTCTTAAAAAGTCCTAGTTTGTTGCTTATGTGAGGTCCCTTATTTTGTTTTCATGTATACAGTCAGCCTAGATGATTTTTATAAATCTATTTGGCATATTGTTCATGTAAAAATTCACATAGCAGCATATTATATATTCACAAACTAAAGTATAGGTTCAAGGAAATTTGACTTTGACAAAAAAAAATTACAGGGACCGTTTGAGGGGGGAAAAGAACAGAAAGGACATGCAAAATAGGCAAGCAAGCTTTCCAACATGTGTCCCACATGAAATACAATCGCCTCCATGCAGTGCAAAAATAGTGTTAGCTTTGTTTGTGTTCTTTAAAAGTCTGGAATTAGAATTTAAGACCCTGAAAAGAGGGAAAACATAAACCTCAGTCTTTGACCAAAGAACTGAAGTTGTCTTTATAAAAACTTGATTTTCTCTGAATTATTTTAAAAGAACACAATGGGCCTCATATACAAATATCTTCCTAAACTTTTTTTTCTAAAATTAGTTCTTAAGATAATTCTTAAAGAAACCTATGTGGGATTCATGACAAGTTCTTCAACTGCTAAACTGTTCTCTCCTGTGTTCTTAAATTTATGAATGGCAGGCACTCTTAAGATGGAAGCATATGCACCATTCTCCTAATTAGCATGAAGAAATGCCCCTTTTTAGGCCCATATAAGGACATGAGACTGCAGGGCAGTGTGCAAACACAAAAGGCAGACAAGATCTGATATTTAGGATCAGGTCTGATTCTGATTAAGAATTTATGTGAAAAAGTTTGAAAAATATACACTGTTTACATATTTTTGATTGTATTGTTTATACTGCCATTTTGAGCCACTTACACCCTGAGTGTAACAATTTCTTCCTCATCAGTTGATGGTTAAAAAAAAAAATTAAAAAAGGCAGACAGGAGTGAGAGGAGAATCAAACCCTACCCCCACAACACTTCTAAATATTTTAGTGCTGCTCCAAATGACACCAAAAGAGGAATATTTGATCATGTTCCTTGCACCAGTAGTGGATATTAAATGTATGCTACAACATATTTGTTGGATAATGTAACTGGTTCAGACAGGGGAGGGCTGTTTTGTTAACCTGACACTTTAAAACAATGGAACAATGTTTAAACACATTTTACTGCCTGCATGTGAATATAGCTTTTTATTGTTTCAATAACTTAATGATTAAACTCATACACACGATAGAATAATATCCAGAATTTAACATTTTACGGTGAAGATCAAACACAGCATGTTAAAATCAAAACTTATTTACGTCAACTATTTTTGCATATCACTACATAAAGATGTTAAATTGATAAATGGTACAGTAGAATTGATAATCATATTTATTGTGTCACCCTTAATGAAGCATATGTCAGTGCTGATGAGGGCTAAATCAAACATTCTATCCTGTCATATCAGCGCTACAATGCTGGTCAGAGTGTTCTGTATTCTTAAATCTAGTTCTTAGCTAAGGTAAAATCAAAGATAAGAGGACCTTGGTGAATGTCAGAATCCTCTTTAAACTACATTAGAGAGTTTTAAGAACAAATTTCTTATAAGAACGGCTGGTGAATGAGGCCCAGTTTTTGCTTTGCAATGACCTGTGGTATCAAAAGTAAAAGAAAATGCAAAAACTCAATGTATTACATAAGACAGGTACTTATAGGAGAGGACTAAATCCATGGGTTAATGTACAGAAACTTGCTGATGCTGTTAAAACTGCAGAAAAGTTGGCACATGGTAACTCTTACCCATTATTTTTAACTTTTTACTCATATTAAGAAGTTTTTATCTAAAAAATTTCTTTTTCAAAACCTTCATTTGATAATTTTGACCTTGTGTCACATAAATTTCACTTTACCTGTCATAATTTCAAAATCTTTTTCAAAATGTTGACTTTTGTCACACAATTAGCACTGTTTTTGTCCTATTTTGGCATTTGTATCTGAACTATTAAGTTCTGTCTCATATTTATGACCTTTAAGCTCATATGTTGACATTTCCATACCTGCCAACACTCTCGTTTTTCCTGGGTTTCTCCCATATTTGGGGTCATCTCCCTCCAACCTCCAATTTTTGTTATTTCTCCCAGAAAACTCCTTTCATTTTCATGGCTCTACTATAAAAGACTGATTAATAAACACAGAATCACATGTTTGCATGTTTGTCTGAGGATACCTTAGCTGCCAGCTCACATAACATAAACACAGTTTCCATCTACATTAATTTTAACCCCCCTGTCCCTGTGACCTGGCAATCCACAACCTTACATTTCAGCTGGAGCACATGTGGCATCAAGGCATATCTCTTCATTAAAAAACAAACACATAGATTCAAACCTAAATGTTGGCAGCTATGCATTTTATATCATTTTTTGTGCAGTTTGGACTATGTGCAGAGGTTTGCTTGCACTTCTGTCATTTCTGAGTTCTCAGTACTGGGTTCCCAGGACTTTTATCTTTGTTGCAGTTGTATTGAACAGTCTTGGAACAGTATTGATGTCATTTGATTTTTACTAGAACTGCATTGAAGTCTAAAATCCTGGTATTACGACAACCCTTCGTTGAAGTTTAAATAGGACGTTATGTAGTTTAATTGATCTATATAAATAATCTAATTATATATTTCTGAAAAATGGCAGGATAAAGAGTCTGCCTGAATAGGTTTAATCTCACATTTTAAAAGCTACTTCTTTATTTCAAAGAAAATAGTAGTATAAGCACTTTAAAGTGGAAGATCACATCTCTAAAGCTTCTGCAGCCAGCAGGATGGGCTGCAGGCTGAGCAGTTGCTTAAAGATTTTCTGTTTTTATGCATAGCTTTGATATCTTGTGAATCTCCACAAAACAGTCCTGAAACAGTGCTGGTGTTTCTTGATAGTGTGCATGAGTTTGCCTGCAATAATCTGATGATTAAAAGCAGGATCAGCCTGGTAACAGATGCCCAGGACTTTTACTTTCATTGCTGGTGCATCAAACAGGTTGCTTTGTCTTTTAATCATTAGAAGGATCATATCAAGCTGGAAATTCTGGTGCATGTGCAGAACGAGGGACTGTCTTTACAGTCTCCACATCCTGCTGTCTCCCCTCTGCTTGTGTGTCTCCCCATCCTAAAAATATTTACAGGGGCTCACTCATTCGATCATAATTCAGAGGAGAGCAGGAGTTCAGTCAGAGTTCAGGCTGAGTAGCGGGTTCAGCCAAGCCCACTGCCAATAAAATCACACAAACCCTTTTAAAAAACGCTTGCTTCACATTCTCCGCTCCCCATTAATTAACCCCCCCACCTCCCCCACTGAAACATAGCACCGTAGTTTCTCTAATAGCTGATAAATTGTTATGTTAGGTTTACATGATGCTAACCCAAAGACTGAAAAGAACGGCTCTCCCCCCAGAGCGGCTCCGTATAACCCTAACTGTATATGACAAGATCCAAGGAGCTGTTTTTACTGAGGCGAGTAACGTGCTCCTGTTTCCCCTATATCAAGTCCTGATGAAAGGGGACCTCATCTGGTTGACGGTAGTTAGCGTATTGAGCCAGATCGGGTCAGATGCCACCTTTGCTTAGTGATCTTTCCAACCACATGGAAACATATTGATTTACACTTGGAAACATCAGCAGAGAGCGGGCTTGTCCACTGCTGCTGCTGCTGCTGCAGCACTGGAGCATGCTGCAATTAAGATAAACGGAGGTGACAGACAAAACAAGCGCTCAGATGTACAGTAAGAACAGGCGGTGAGCAGACAGGGGCTGAGGAGTCTTAGTGAATGAGGAAATTCATGAGCTGAATTCATAGCAGAAAACATTTATTGCAGGCATGTGCTTCAGCTCCTTTGCTTGCACTTTTTCACTCACATCCTGGTGTTTAACTGCAGACTGGAGCCATGACTACTTCAGGATTTGGCACATTTATCAGCTAAGTTGACTGTGCTACAGTATAATGAGCATTCAAGTGTATTTGCTGAATGGGGCTAATGTGTAATGTGAATCAGCTTTTACATCCTCTTCCACCTGCTTTTACCTCTGAATGTATCTGAATGAATGGTATCAATACATGTATTCAAATATCTAAAAATAACCATAGAAGGGTTAAGATTGGGGTTCATCTGTTCTTATAAACTACTACTGACAAGTAATTTCAACCTGCTGGACAATGAGGTCATTAAATGCCAGAATTTTAAGATCTGAATAAATTCTGACAATGTCTTTACTGGTTTGGATACCATAGCATCAAAAGCAGAAATTCTAGGTGCCCAATACTCAGAATTTTCTTGTTTCATTAAAAAAAAAAATGCAGGCTACTTCCTGCAAACTGTCTAACTTGCACAAAAATTATATTTGTACAGCATATTTGTGAAACTAAGACAGTGTGCAGGAGTTAGCTTGGAATTTTTGAAGCAATGATTCCTCTCCTATGCACCCATCTTGTGTTTTTTTTCTCAGAGTTTAGCACTTTTAGATAAGCCTACTATAATCATTACAGTGATTCATAATGTCCCCCAGACGGAATGATGACAGGGAGATCAGCAAGGCAAATAAAAACACTATGCTGGAAAGCATGTGAACATTTTGTGAGGTGAGGTGGTAAATGTGAACATGACACACCAGATAGACTGTTTCATTACATAGAAATAGTTCACATTCATGTGGAAAACCTCCCATAAAAAGCGTTTGGGAAGGACAGGGCTTTTCAAATATTCTTAGAAGGTGATTGGACGAACGTTCTGTCACATGCATTAAGGGCCAATCAAAGCGACCTGCTCAGTCAGTTAACCAACTGGCTGGTAAGTCCCACACCCGGGAAGGAAACTGAAACAAGGTTCGGATCTCACAACTACCACAAAATCCTCTCTAAAAAGTGTGTTTGCATGTGTGCTGTTGGCTTTGATACAAGAAATTTGGGGTTCAAATCCCAGTCTGGGCACAACTAGTGGGAAAGGTTCTTAACACCATGAAAAACTGTCTGTGCCATAGATATACATCACTTTGGAGATTTGCAAGATGGATTTGCCTGATGACAAAAATGGAATCTGGCCGTTTCGTCTACTCTGCAAGGTTAGGTAAATGTAGGGCTAGCAATGAATCTACAGCAGATGTCATAACTACTGATACAAATATAAGAAAGCCACTGTAGTAATCTAACAGACTGGATTAAAAAAACATATGGCATCCAAAGACTATCAAACGTTTGAGAAACGTTTGCTTCATCATCATGATCTAACAAAAACAGTCATTTTGACTTCTACACAGGATCTGCTTACTGTCTTAAAATGATATCTATGCATTTATGTCATGGCATTGGCGCAATTCATGATCACCCAATGATATACTGGTAGATAGGTGTGTTGAAATTACTTGTTTCTACGATGCTTTGTCATGCAGACTTAAAAGATCCAACAATAATGCAGTGACAAGCCATTTTTTTCCTTTTTTGTTTGTCATCACATCTGCATGTCCCTCCCATGAATGCACCAACTGAGGTTTCATGTCTCATGCTCAAAATGAAGCCTTGTATGTTGTCATCTCAGTGTTATTCTGCAGCTTCTTGCTGCCATTATTATCCTGTATTCCTGCACTCTTGGATGGTGGTCATCCATAAGCATTCACACATGCAGCTCATCTAATATATAATGCTGATGAATGCTATCAAATGACAGAAACACAAACATATCAGGATGGCTGTCCTTACCTCACAAGTGTCCTTCTGTGAGAAGTTCTGTATTTATCTGGCTGCTTGTCTACACAGATGAGAAAGTAGCCATGTGCAGTAATTTACAAATTTAGGATCCAACCCAATGTGATGCATTGTGATATCAAATTGCACTGATTTGTTAACAGATAATCGAAACATGAGACCAGTGAGGATACACTAGTACCCGTGCAGCTTCTCTTGCATGATAAATATCTATTTTTGTCAATAAAGTTTGGTGTCTTTGAATAAATGATGCAGCAGTTGCTTGTGACTGAAATAAAAACACTAACAAAATCATTTGTCAGACACTTTCAAAAAATGATCAGTCTTTTGAGAGGGAATACAAGCTCTTTAAGTAGATCTACAGTATTACACGGTCACAATACAGTCCAATTCACAGCTCTTGGCTCCCAAAATGTATGAAATGTCCATTTATAAAATGTTAAATTCCCCTTTAAACTTTCTGCTGGTTACTGGTTTGTGCTGTTGATCCTAATCGTGCCAGAGCAGCGGTGTCATTGAGTTCACCCATCAGCCACTGTGAATAGCCTCTCCATCCGCTCGGTTTAGCCATCAACAGATCGCATTACTGACACCAGTGAGCTTTTTATGCGGGTGGCCATGTTAAATTGGTTGTGCTGTAGCTAATAGGCCTTGGGTGTTCACTAGGAGGAAACTGGTGGCCATTTGAGCCAGGATGACAGCCAACGTTCAGTCCAGGAGAGTGAATCTTTTATCAATCAGTCTTTTGTGTTCAGTTTCTAAAGAATGCAAACAGGACAAGAGAGGGACACAGACAGGCTTGGCAAAAAGACTCAAGTCTGATTCTTGGATGCTACTATTGATTAGGTTAGCTCTGCAATGCTAAATTCCAATCAGTGCAACTTATGAGCCTTTGTTCATCTGCATTCCTGCTCTGTAGCTAAATGGATTCTCAAATTCAGTAATTCCACAATAAACAGACCCCAAATACTTTCCTTAAACTCAGGGAGCTGATCCTGTGCCCGCATGTCACAACAAATTAAAAAACATCCAACTGTTCTGGGGCTTAATGACTTATCAAATGTGCTTTCAACATGTGGCTCTGGGCAGTGCTGAATCTGGGGGCCATATTGCATGTTTGCATGGAGATCAACAAAGTCTATTTGTTTGTTATGAGGAGGAAAGAGAATAAATGTGAAATTAGTTAATCTAAGCCAAAAGGGCTGCAATGGATTTAAGCGTTGTTTGTAAAAATAGCACAGCAGCTTCACTGTAAACCAGAAGCAGAACAAACGTTTGGGAGAAATATAGTATCTGACTGTAAGATTGTCATTCAATAACTGAAGAATAGCTAATATTTGAGCACAACATGAAGTACCCTTGTCAGAATTTTCTGTGGTTTAACACTTTTTCCCTGCCACGTGTCTTAAAATGATGCCATCTCTTATATTTCAATTATTGCATTTAAGAGGAATACGTCCTTTATCATAACGTTGCAAAGCTGATGGATCGTCCAGATTCCGTGTCTGTCATCAGGCAGCTCGATCTTGCAAAGCTTCAAGCTGAAACATTTGTGCCCGGTCTGAGAATGATGGACCAATGAGTTTCATTTTAGGAGAATGAGGCAGCAGCTACAGGCGTAGTTTGTTTTTACTGCAAGCCAGTTAACAATGACAACCAATTAAATGATTTCTTCAAAAGTAGCAACAGTGGCAGCATTCTACTTTTTTTTAATGAAGAGCAAAGAACTGCAATCAAGACATCTCCTGGTGGAAATTACGCTTTTGCTCTTCCCCCAACTTTTGCCAAGACTTTGACCTTCCAGCTGGTTCCACTGATAGTAAATAACTGGTTCCACTCAAGTGTGAAATATTTCCCATGCCATGGAGATGTGAAACAGTCTGTCTGGCATGTCAGTTGGAGAAGTCCTGCACAATGTCTCAAGTTGCAGAAATTTGTTGTCGGTGATGCAATACCGAATTGTTGCAAATGCATCTGTGCCCTTAATTTCCCTACAGCTTTGGGTTAAAAATGCAACCAAAGATTTGGAGTTTTTCCAAAGATTCTGCTCTTTCAACAAAACCATTATTAAAAGAAATGGGGATTTTATTGTGTTACAACATTAACATAGTATCCAACAGGACTGAAAAGTTTAACGTTAGTTAAACTAGTAAATTAGTTAGAAAATATCCTTTTTATTGATCTTATGTAATATTCTAATTTTCTGAGACACTGAATTTTGGGTTTTCGTTATCTGTAAGCCATAATCACCAACAATTCAAGAAATAAAGGCTTGAAATTTTTCACTCTATGTGTAATGAGTCTATATAATATATGGGTTTCACTTTCTGAAATGAGTGACAAAAAATATTGAACTTTTTCATGATATTCTATTCTTTTTTAGATGCACCTGTTTATGACTGGCAGCATTCAAAGTGCAAAAATAAGCGCATTTTTGATTCTTAAGCAAGAGTCAAGCCTCCATCTAAAGCTTAGAGGAGCAGTTTGACACAACACTCCTGTATGGTCCATTCCCACAAAGCAGTCCGGTTTGGCTCAGTCCACTTTTGTCATGGTTTAGCTCTTTAAACTCTGATCTTGCCCATATTTCCTCCTACAGATCCAGATCATTTGGCTCAATTGAAGCACAATCTCCCCCGTTGGCTGACATTGCTGATGAAGCGTCGAAGGTCTCTGTCACATGACTGAGGGAGCGTAATCTGATTGGCTGGAAGTTAGATCAATTAAGACAGGGATCGATTGCTTCTCCCTGGTTTACTCAGTCTTTTTTGATGCTGAAGATACATTTTTAGCTGTTGAATTTTTTGACACAGATTTTTTTTGACACAGAATTTTTTGAGACGTTGAATTTTTTTTACACTGAATTTTTTACACTGAATTTTTTTTCGATGTTGAATTTTTAAAAACTGAATTTTCTGAGACATTGAATTTTTTACACAGAATTTATTTTCGCATTGGATAAAAATTCAGTGGCAAAAAAATTTTGGTGCTAATTTGATGGTTTTTCAAATTCAAAATCCAATTTTGATGCTAAAAAAAATTCAGTTTTAGAAATTCAAATTCGAACTCAGATGGCACTGATTTACTTCCATACCAGTTTGGTGTTTTTATGTAGATCAAATGAAGACAAAGGATAGAGGAAAGGAAACTGGCACTTAAACAGGAGCTAGCTACCATGGCTAACATCCAAGAGCAATTTAGCAGAACAGCCTTGCAAGGTTATAATACTTTGGGATTTTTCATTAGTTTTTATTTTTATTTCATGTTCACTCTCTGTGTTCGATTTCAGTTTAGTTTTTATTAGTTTTGACTGCTGGTTTGTTAGTTTAGTTTTTATTTTGCAAAAAATGCTTTGTTTTAGTTTTTTACGGACAGATGTCAGGGCTGAGTGAGCGTCATACATTTTTAAAAACATATTCAAACAGGCCACTCTTCTCTTATTTAATTTACTTAATGATGATGTTTCAATACAACTCCAGACATAAAACTACCACTATGTGAAGTCTTAACCAATCAGATCAGTCAATTTTACACTCCCCAGACTTGGGTGTAGGTGCCAGTCAGTATGGTTGTGTCAAAGACTAAAACTAAGGATATTTTGTCTCCATTTTTATTTTATTTTATTTTAGTTAGTTTTGTGAGCGCACTATACAGTTTTAGTTAGTTTTCGTTTTTTGGTAAAGCTTAGTTTTTATTTTGTTTCAGTTAACTAAAATGATTTTTGAATTTTAGTTCTAGTTGTTTAGTTAGTTTTAGTTAACTATAACAACCTTGCAGACTTTTTTCATGAAAGACACATCATCGCTCAGTCGCTTAACTCACAAGGTTTATTGGGTTGCTAGTACATCACCGTTTCAATTAAAAGCATGCTGTGGCTCTTGGCTCAGTGCAAGGACTCCTAAAGTCTCCCTATATCTGGCTAGACAACTCTAGGAGGTCTGCAGGACTGAGTATTTGTGATATCCTTAACACCGGGTAAATCTGTTAAACTGTGGAAATAATGACTTTTTGGAAAGTGTAGGAATTGTACTTAATGTATTTAAAAATGTTCCGGCAAAAATACCAGTGTACAGGTCCATTTAGAGCTGTAAAGTTCTAACTCTCCTCCTTTCTTATTCATTTTCAATGGCTGTCCTCCACTTCCTGACCTCTTTGAGGATTCAGAATCACATGACTGCAAACAACCAATAGGTGGTTGCGTAGGGCCCCTCAAACTCAAAGGGGCCTGGTATGAGCCCTGGGGACAGGCTGAGTAAATACATGCACATCCTTTTAATTTTTACAATAAAAAGGTGTGCATATATCAGACTATGGAAATTTCAACATATCAGATATTGGCAAAAAAATATTGTGCATCCCTACTGTTAACTTTAGCTCATTTTGTCTCTCTGATTACCATCCAGCCATTCAATGACTAGAACCCTCATATGGTTAAAGAAAAAGATGAACAAAAGGTAACAGATGACAGGATGTCTTTGCCTTTCTTTCTAACCATGGAGTTAAAAATGTACCTTTATCACAGTCCAGAATTGAGGTCATTCATTTCATCTCCATGTCCTGACCAAAAGCGTATTTGACTTAGGAGCAGCGTGTGTGCTTTTAAACCAAATCCAATTCTATTAAAAACCATGTAAAACAGACTCTAGGATTAGCCAGTGTGTTTTTAGCGCCGCTATATGCTTAAAGTGCTTCCATGATATAATTTTCAAGTTAAACTCCAGGGGCTTTGCAGCGCTGCTAGCTCTCTTCCCCATCCCTGCGTGCTCTCTGTGTGCAGGCAGAGCGGCGCACTAGGCGGTAGCTGTGGCAGTAATTACACAAGACAGCTTCCAACAATAGTGTTGGGCCAACAAAGGCTTCTGCTCCCTTTGCATGAGCCCTGGCTGTCTATTCACACTCACTCAAACTCAAACACACACTCTACCCGTCTGTTCGCACACACACACTTGCACACAAACACACCTCTTACTGCAGCTCGGCCGCCACTAGCTGTTACAGTTAGCGTCTAACGGGGGGCCCCCTTCGGCACTGATTTGAGTAATTCACTTATGGCCTTTTGTGATCCCAGGGGGGCTCTACGGGCCCCCCCAAGGACCAACACAGTCCAACTCCACTCAAGCGAGTTCAGTGTCTGTGGCACGAGAGGCCAGGCAGGGACAAAGACAGTGTCATGCCTTTGATTCAAGCAACTAATGAGTTAGCTGTGAGGATCCTAAATGCATAAGGCGGCTCCGCCATTCATGCTCCTCGACACATACAAGGGATTTGCATGGCTGCCCTGTCGCACTAGTTAACAGCTATTGTGTGACCGAGGGGGCCGACACACATGCAAAAGGGTGGGAGAGTGAGTGGACATGCAACTAATGTGTAATTTAGCATGAATCATTAGGCGGGTAATAACTGTATGTTAGCTTCAACATGGGAAATACTGATAAACGTTTAGTAGCCAACATACAAGAAAGTAGAGCCAAAGTGGTTTTTCTCTACAGCCTGAGGAGAAATGGAAAAATATACACCTGCAGGAGTTACAGTTTTATCAGCGCCTTACTTGTAATCTTAGACAACACTAAACCTGGTGGTCCATATCAAAGATAAGATGTCAGGCTGTTCTGAAGAAACTCAAGTGTGTCTTGCACTTTTCAGTCATAAAGCAAACATAACGGTAAGGGATTGTTCTATGATCACATTTGCTGTGTTTGTTTCCCATTTCTGATAGTGAGTGAAGGATCTTTGGGGTTTGGATAGTTTTCTGTATAAAAACAGCAACAAGTAGCACAAATGGGTCTAGAGTAGCAAAAAGAGTGGCAAAAAATGGTTGAAAAGCAGCAAAAAAAATTGTTAAACATGTCAAAAGGGTGACAAATAAACAAATAAAGCAGCAAAAATGGTTTAGAGACAAAAAAGTGACAAAAAGGTTTTCAAAAGGGGTTAAAAGTGGCGAAAAATATTCAAAAAGTGGCAAAAAAGGACTCAAAAATGGCAAAAACATGTTAAAAGTGGCAATAGCAATCAAAAATAGCACTTATAAATAAATCCAAGTTAGAACCCAATAAGGTTGACAAACTTTACATCTCCAAAATAAAGTAACTGTTAGCCAGGAAGCTAGCACCAATGCTACTGATCCATTCATTAATATCATCCATACATCACAGCCGGGGAGGGCCCATTAACTGGGTTCAGAGGCCAAATCAACTCTGTGGGCAGTCCTGCTCCCCTCTTTTGAGTCTGAAAAGGTTATTCACGTTTATAACTTGTTGCTCAGACTATTGTAGTTCATTTCACATCGGTTTTGATCAATCCTTGCTTCGTCGTCTGCAGCTGGTCCATAATGCAGATGTACGCCTTCTGACAGGGACGAGACGACGTGATCATTTCACACCAGTTTGGCTTCCTGTCAACTTAAGGATCAAGTTAAGATTCTTTCACTGGTTTTCAAACATTGCACAGGCTAGCCCCACATTACTGGTCTAAGGTGTTGCTGCCCACATCAGATGCTCTTAGATGGTTGTAGGTGCAGGCTTCAAACCAGAGGAGAGAGTGTTTGCGATGGCCACTCCGAGGTTGTGCAACAGTTTACCTGAAAAAATGAGAACGGATCAATCTTACTCCAAGTGCTTGCTTAAGACTCACCTGTTTGGACTTGCTTATCATAAAAGCTAAGCTTGACATCTTTACATTCTATGTCTTTTTCTACTGTTTATTACTGCAATTTTAGAATTCCTTTGTATTGGGTTTTATTGCTTCTTATTACCTCCGCCAGGGAGGTTATGTGATCTACAGGGTTTGTTAGTTTGTTAGCAACATAACTCAAAAAGTTATGGGCGGATTTTGATTAAATTTTCAGGAAATGTCAGAAATGGCATAAGGAAGAACTGATTGGATTTTGGGAGTGATCCAGATCATTGTCTGGATCCAGGAATTTTTTAAAGGATTCTTTACTATTGGGAGATAAGGCTAATGGAGGTCTGCACTCTCCGAGTGCTTTTCTAGTTCATATTTGGTACCAACACTGTCTTAAGTATAAGCTGTTTTAAACATGCAAATAAATTTACTTTGACTTGATGTGCATGTAACCAACTTTTCTTTCTTCAAGGGTAAATAAAACAGAATATCCCAACAACTGGTGAGTTTTAGTATGCAAACGTTCCAACTTAAGATGCTCTAAATATCCACTCAATTACTGCCAGTAGTTTATATTAAAAGTCTAAAAACATCATGAGAGGGTCCACTTAGTATCAGCCCATTTCTGTCTAGGCCCATTCAGAATAAATTATCAGAGTTTTTACCTGTCAAAATACAGGACAGAAATGACTAGACCTGGCATTAATGTACAGTCTTAACAAAGAGAAGGCATTAACATTATGAAGCAGCCATACATCTACCTTTGTATACAGAACTCGGAGCTCGGACTTACAGACATCGCATGTGTGGAAAAGAGGAAGGAGAAAAGCCTGAGCACTGGCATTTAGCCTGATCACGCACTCTTCATGAAGCACATGGAGATGAGGTGATTTTTTTTTTTTTTCTACAGGGGTCAGCGAAACAAACAGAAGGGCAGAACCCCATAGGGAGGAGAAGAGGAGGAGGAGGGACAGAAATGTATGAAATGGGGTGACAGAGTCATCTGTACCCCCCGTGAAGATGATAATCACGCCTAAGAGCAGATTTGATCTGCTTCATTGATATCACGCACAGATCGGGACGTTGGGAGTCATTGTCTCTTTGCATGCTCTTACATTTATCAGGAAGAGTTTGGTGGTATGATCGTGCACATCATCTTATGAATGTGCAAAAGGAATCATGTCCACAAAAGGAAAAGTGTCATTCAAAGCATCACCTTGCATGATGTAAAAGTAACAGAAGAGCTTAGGGTGAAGCGGAGATGTCGTGCCACCAACACCAGAACAGCGCTGGCCAGTCTGCTTGTATCCGCCTGCAGACTTGTTGTGACATATGACATTTAACTGATATGATGGGCCGATGAGTGGCTGAAGTCCCAGCATCCTTTGGGCTTTGAGGCGTTGCGTGCTGCAGGACTAAAATATGCAATCGTCCAGCATCAAAAATCAGCATTGATTTACAGCTCCTCACGTTGAGACTAATTACCCGAGAAGTTTAACTGATTCCTCTCTGCTGGTCGTTCCAACGCTGCGATTGAGTCAAACAACGGGGGCAAGGGAGGAGGTCAAAGGCTTCGACCTTCACTGGATTTGAGTGTTCACATCAAAAAAGGTAAAGACAGATGTAACAAACGGGTTAATGAGCCATGGAGCCGATCACTCAGTGTGCCGGAGCTTAGGATGATTCTGGTGCCACAGGTCAACATGAACAAGACCTTTACAAAGACTTAGTACCAGTCTATCAGTTTAACACAAATAAATAATCTGACCTGATGATGGCGGTAATAAAGGTTGACCTCTTTTATCTAAAGCATTAAAGCCAAACCCATGCTATAGTAATGGATGCAAACAAGTGTTTGGACTGTTTGCTTCGCATTGGTGCCTCTTCAAACTCTTTAGAATGCCCATTTTCTAAAATATTTTGTCCAGTGAATTAAGAATGACCACAACCTACCATAATCAGGCCTACACAAGAAAGAAATGAGATATGTGATAGCATTGTTCCATGCAGCAATAACCAGAAGAAATAAAGTTATACTTCAAATTTTTTCATGTCGATACTCCTTCTATGCATGCTTCAAAAAGCAGCTTTTTTCACAACTTAATTGGCTACAGTTAAAGGGGAGCTGATATGATCTATTTGGTCATATTTTTGGTGAAGAATATCCTCTAGATTATAAATGAGAACAAGTTTGACACCCTGATCAAACTTGTAAAACTGACCCAAATATGACACAATAGCATCAATACCCCAGAAACAGTCTATATGCACACCACATTAATTTTAGAGGGTACGTTTGTTCAGTAGAATCTAAAAATGTAATATCAGAATCTGTAACGGGTCAATAATTGCTCTTGTGACTTTTCGTATACACTCAGGGTGTTAGTGACCAAAAATGCCCCATTAAAACCCATCAAGACTGCAATTTTTGATCTTCCAGACAACATAAATTTTATGATATTAGGTTTTAATTATGGAGGCATTGCTTTAAATATGCAGTTTTCTTGTTTGTCACCAATCGTCAGCCATTTTCCATATTTCCAAGGATTTGAAAATCCCTAAAAATTTTCAGACTTCATTGAGTTTCATTGGAAGTTTTAATTGAAATTTTGCATTGAAATTATTAGGTATTTTCAGAAAGATTTAGGAAATGGTTTATTAATTTGGGGGAATTTCATAATACATTTTTGGGAAATTTGCTTTAAAATGTTTGGAAATTGCTTGCAAGATTTCAGAAATTTACATGAAACTTTTGGGGACAATTTTATTCGAATGTTTGGGCTCCACAATAAAGTTTCACTGAAACATTGTGGGTATATTTTTTTTAATTTTGGGGTATTTATGGGTACTTTAAAAATAGGTTAAAGAATTGTTAAATCATTTTAGGCAGTTTCTTTGGAATTTGTGTGGATTTTAAAAAGGAAAATTTCAAAGAAATTCAAAACTTAGTGAAAATTTTGTTCATGCTTTACCTTTATAAGTCCTTGTGGGCAAAACATCTGCTCTAAAACTGATCTAGGTCCGTATTTTCTGCAGAAAGAAACAAAAAACGCATTCTAAACAAAAGCCCAAGTCTCAGGAGGTTAAAATGAAAAAACAAAGTGATGTATAAAAATTAAAGTTGTTGCTCATTATTAATATATCCAAGGTTGTGATAAATACCTTCAAGGAACTAAATAGTATTTTTCATTTTCTTTTTTGCTTTACAGACATCAATATTTGATATTCATGATCAGGTCTGATGTTAGTTAAAAAAATGTATAACAGTTGATTTTTTATCGTTACTTTTGTATAGTGTCCATTTTTGGCCACAAACACCCTGAGTGTAACAATTTATTAAAATCTTCAAATAAAAATGAATACAAATGATCACCAGTAGATATTTAAAATGTAACTGATGTTTTAAGTTGTTTTCTTTAAGCCTAGTCCAGATTGGTCGGTTAAAGTAAATTCATTGCAGGCCAACCAACATGAGCCGTGTCATAACAGCCACACAGAAGATGGATAAGAGTGTGAAGACTGCTTTCAACATGTACTTTATTAGGAGTAATGACATCTGTTAAGAAAACTAATTATGAAAAAACAACCATGATCTTATTGCTCTGCCCTCTGTCCAAATATGCAAACATATTACAAACATAAATATTGAAACAGTGTCTGTTAGTGGATGGTTACCGGTACTTTAATAGTGCCGACATAGCTGTCTCCCAACCCTCCACTCAAACAGGGCGAGGCTCGAGGCTGATGATAAACTCTGTCAACAGCTAGAGTATTTGAAGATTGGTTATTACACCATGAGAAACATGCATTCATTCCTTTCCTAAAGTGAGTTATGAGAAGATTGATACCACTCTCTTCTCTCATGTAGGTGCAAACCAAAGGAGGCCAACAGTTACTTTATCTGCACTAAAAGTTTTTTAAATGCACAACTGAAAGTTTGAGGAAAAGTATCAGGATAGGCTACCCCTGAAATTGCTCTTTCACACAATTCCCTAACAATACAAAGTTTTCCCATTGGACAAAATGGATGGGGAAGATGTGATAGCCTGCAAAAGGTGAGGAAAGCAACAGTGTGATGCTTAATGAGGACTTTTTGCTTTTGTATCAAACTGGACACATTCACAGTATCAGTGAAAGAGAGGAAAAGAACATTCTGGGTGCACAAACACCGCCCTGTTTGCAAGGTTTAAACCTCATCAACCAGTACATTTGCTTACTCTAAATTTGCCAGAATTTTACCAGCTACACTAACATATCATAAGCTTGACCCAACTTGCTGCAAATGTCTCATGTAGCAGGCAAAAACAAAACCTGACAAAGTTAGGGTGAAAAATTTGTGCATTTTCACACATGCAGCTCACCAGGAAAATTTCTGGAAACTTTGGGGAGTTTGTGCATGTGTCAAAAAAAAAAAAAGGCTATAAGGACATTAAACTTTGGAAACAGCTAGCCTGAAAGTCTGCTGATGCTATGATCACAATGTCTGTCTTTCCATGGAGGTAAACAAACCTACTGAGGAACTTTTTGGCATGTTTGGGACATAAATTGAGGTTGAATTAAGGCATATATGTGACAAGTAAACTGCCTGAGGACAGGAAGGAGGATTGAAACACAACCCAGGGCATGCTCTGGATGTCCTTGCATATTACCAGGGGCATGGGAAAATAATCTGTTGGGCTGAGTAAGGTGTGGATGTGGTAACTAAGCAAGGCCTTGGGTACTGTCAGGACAGGTGGTAGGGTTGCAACAAGTCCCTGGTTGGGCTGTTGGTGTCCCAAAGGCCTGAAAACCACCGACAGTCTCTGGGCGTGTTACCAGGGGTGAAAAGGCCCAGACTGAGGAGATGCCATCAAGCTTGACCTTGGCTGCTGGGAGACATACATGTTTTTACGTGTTGAGCTGGCCACCTTTCCACTCCCCCTCCAGCCCAGGTTGTGGCATGTCTGGCCCCACGGCAAATCCTTAGCGCCCTACATGCCTAAAACTTATGCACATGACAAGCTCAAAAGCCAGATGTGTAAGCAAGGGATAAATCCATCACAACAAAAACAAACTCCTACAAAATGTTCAAATTCCACAGAAACACTGGCAACATTTCAGTACCAATACACTGCCAACATATTTACTTCTGTGATTCATGGTTTGTTTGCAATGCAATCTCTGTTATTTTAATAATTCATAGTATTGTAAGTGCTGAAGCTTTAAAAACTATGTCTGTTCATTTGACAGGTGAGTTGGAGAGGAATAAATCTATCAAGGCCAGGTCCAGCATACTGTCTAAATTGCTCAAATGAATTGGCACCATTTGATTTTTACTAGTGACACCTCTAGTTTCCTAAACTGTGGCCTAGAGGGGGAACATAACATGACTCAGGGCAAAAACATGTAGTGTTCTGCACTGAAAAATAAGTCTAGGAGACACTGGCCTTGCTGTAAATACTACCTTTTGCTAAAGACTTCGAGTAACTCCTGGTTGCAGTCAGTGATTCAGACTTCTTGTTGGGAAAACAACTGTGTTGACCACATGTTGACCTTTCTCCTGCTGAACCTTTTCACTTCATTTATGGTCTATGCAGCCTGCTGATTCGTCTTGGCCTCTGCCCTGCCGTCTTGTCTGCCGTTGGGTTGCTGGGTTTGGGGAAGGAACAGAGTGGGGTCACTGAGAGTTTAGTAAACACAAAGTCCGACTATAATGTGACCTGATACCCATTTTCACCCCTCAGCAAAGGCTCCATTCAGAAAGAGCTATCACGCTGCAGCACTTCCCTCTCTGGGAAATCGAGCGGTCTGAACTTTGTATTGACTCGATTAGATACAGACTCGACATGAAAAGGATTAACCCAAATAGTCAGAGAGAAGGGGCTTACATCTGTGAAGTCTGTTAAATTCAAAGATGAGAGAGTAATGATCCAGACTGGATGTTTTCTCTCCATGCCTCCTTCCTCTATTGCATGATGGAGGGTTCGTTTCAAAACTGTCTGTTGACGTCACGAGTGGCGTACGCCTAGCGTGAGTCTGTGGCTGTGTGGCCTTTCTCTTCCTCTTTTATTAGAGCTCAGACAGCAGTTAGAGACACACAACAACACACGCTGAGAGCGGCTGGCACGCGTCCGGACCTCAGCACCGCAGACACGTCGTGCAGATTTAAACACTCCTGTATGGATTGTTTGCAGCAGTAACTTGGCTCGGGCAGGTACACTTATACTGGAGTCTCTCATCACGCCAGTGTATGCTCTCGTTGGCTGTCATCACCCTGACTGGCCTGACAGCTATGAGGGAAGGTGGGGCTTTAATGAGAGCTCATACACATGCTTATAAATACACCTCGCTGTGAAGTGGGTTCATTTACACCACAAACCCATTTTGGGCCTGAGGTTTGTTTGGTGGTAACTTTAAAGCTTGTTATGATGTTCTGCAAGATTTGATGATTATTTACTGAAAACAAAGAGTACAGACGCTGTTCAGGAAGTTGTGGTGCAGCAGGTCTGTCTGATGAGTGGCTGTTTTAACGTCATTGGTCCTGACAAGCATAGATTTATATCTTAACTTGACATGTTTTAAATTTTAACATGAAGACTGGTCACAACTAACCTGTGATGCCAGATGACTGTTAAAGGTATCCTTTGCATGAATATATTTTTCACATTCATCTGGGAAATCCCCAATAGAAAGCATATGGGAGGGGCAGGACTGAAAAATAAAATCAGAAGCTGATTAGAGGAACGTTCTGTCTGTCGCATTCATTATGGGCCAATCAGAGCAACAAGACAAAGACAAAATTAGGTAGTATGCATGTGCAGCTCCAGTAGTAACCTGAGCTTGACAAACAGTTGTCCCATGTTGGAGCTTGTTGTTGGATAACACTTACGCAGAGGCCGGTTGGTAGAAGTGCAAAATTATCTTCTCCACCGAGGGAAGCTTTCAGTGTGACTCTGTGCTTGTTTTAAAGAAATGTAATCCAGTTCTGATAAAATTTCCGCCATACTAAAGCTACATCTGAGCTAAATGCTACACCAGTGGCAGCCATTGCTATCAGCTTCCAGTACAGCTAAACCCCACCTGTAGCTACCGCCTCATTCTCCTAAAATGGCGCTGATTGGTCAGGTAAATTTTCAGACCTGGTACAATAGTTTCAGATTGCAGCTTTTCAAGATGGACCCACCTGATGACAGATGCAGAATCTGGTCAATCTATCTGCATGCAAGGTTAGGTCACCAACAGGAAGATCTTTAAATTTCAATTTACAGTTAAATTCAATTTGTTTAAACTTAGTTTTTTTTTCCATGTTTCTGTACCTTTTCTGGAAGATCTAAGACACAAACCAATTGTGGCAAAACCACTGAAAAACATGGGACCAGTGATGAGTTATATAACTGTTAGTTCAGGCCAGAGCAGGAGAGCATTATGAAAAAGAATTCTTTGGAAAATGGCTGAACTTTCTGAGGAAAGATGGATATATTTGGCATTAAGAGAAAGACCCAGACAACACCACATTGGCTTTGTGCTTCAAGGAGGGAAACAAACCATCAACCATGAGGTTGCAGATCTGCTGTGTGTTGTTCTGCATGGCAGATAAACTTTAAAATCAGAATCTTTAGTTTTATATTTACCCATACGAAGCACAGAGCTGAGCAGAAAACTGTAGCTGCAAGCCATCTGTCAGGAGGATGAGCTTAGTCGCCTGTGGGATCCAAAATCCGAGCATGTGTGTGTGTGTGTGTAGTTAGCACTTCATTACATGTAACTTTAACATCATGTTTAGTTCATTCAAATGGGGTTAGATTGTTTCAGGGGGACCATTAATGTTGGATAAAATAATGTTCTTTCACATATATCTACAGTGAAGATAGTTTGAAGGCATTGAACGATACATGGAAATCTGCATCTCCTCAAAACACTGTCCTAAGGTCATCCACTAAATTTAATCAACAAGTTTCGATAGTCAGATCAATTAAAATTGGACAAAACTTTGCAAACAACAAAGTGATTTGTTGGATCAAAAAACATATTCCTTCTAGTCAACACTGAGGGTTTAGCAGAAGCTGTAAAACTTGAAGGGTAAATTCCTCGTATGTGATCCAAGACTGACGATGAGGGCAGACTGAAGTCGACATGGCCAATAAGAAATACATGTGGAATCGGGCCCAGGCTGCGTTTTTCCCAGGGGTGTGATGGGAAATCTGATCACAGAGTTGTGAGGGTCAAGACCCGAGACAGCGGCAGACGGTGTCAAAATAAGCCTCGATCACACCTCATCAAAATACAGTACAGACAGTCTGAAATAGCACCAAGGGCAAGTGCATATAAATACAAATGGTCTGCAGACAGACCAAACTCACATGATTATCCACATTGGACTGTTGTTTTCAGGGTCAAAGGGATTTTTCAAAACCAATAAATGTGCCTAAAAACTCTTAGTCATGTTAAATATGAGTGTAAAACTGCAGGCAAGCAAGCTCAGCACCTGGACTCTTCACCAGTGAAGCCATGTTGTTGTAATGGATGTGGTATGTGGTTTAGCATTGCCTTGCTGAAATAGTCCAGGCCTTCTTTGAAAGAGACCTTGTCTGGATGGGAGCATACAGTATGTTACTCAAAAACCTCTATCTACTCTTCAGCACTGATATTTCCTTTCCAGATATGTAAGCTGCCCAGCCCATAGGCACTAACATAACCCCAATCATCAGAGATGCAGGCTTTAGGACTGTGCCAGGATAACAAGCTGGATGGTCCTTCTCCTCTTAAGTCCACAGTACATATCATCTGTGGTTTCCAAAAACAATTTCATATTTTGATTCCTCTGACCACAGAACAGTTTTCCATGTTGCCGCAGTCTATTTTGAATGAGCTTTGGTCCAGAGAAGATGGTAGTGTTTCTGGATCATGTTTGGTGCTTCATCTTTGTGTGATCCAGCTTTAACTGTCATTTGTGGATGGCACAGCCAACTGTGTTGACAGACAATGATTTCTGGAGGTGCTCCTGAGCCCATGCAGTGATATCCAGTACAGAATCATGCCTACTGCTGTTTTTACAGTAGCATCACTTACTTTCCAGCTTTTTTTGCCCTTTTCCTACTTTTTTGAAATATGTTGCTGCCATCAAATTCAAAATGAGCTAATATTTTTCATGAAATGGTAAAATGTATCAGTTTCAACATCTGATATGTTGTTCATGTTCTACTGTGAATAAAATGGGTTTATGAGATTTGACAATCAATGTCATCTTGTTTTATTTACATTGTACACAGCGCCCCAACTTTTCTGTAAGTGGGGTTGTAGATAAACCACTTTATATGTCATCTATGGAGTCCTAAGAGTGGTCTGAGTTGCACCTTAAACATTTCCTTAAGACACATAAACCTTGGAGTCTGTTTTCTGCATTTTAAGCATTAAGTAAATTCCCTTGTGTGATTATTCTCCATCTAATTTTAGATTGCAGCAACATTTGCATCATGGCTTTAGAAATGTAAGACTTTGTCAACTTCTGTGACTGTTCTTTCTTTCTTGGTATCAATTTCATTTCCCTTTCATGTACATTTTGTTTCGTGTCGAGTTGTCAATAAGAGAGATGATCACTGGAGGCAAACACAGCATTTGATAGTCCCAGGGACATATAACAACATTGTTGTAATTCCCAAATCCACAAAACATCCTCCTCTCAGCACATCAGAAACATTAAAACAAATTAGTCTAAACTGAAAGATTCCCTTGAAATGTCCCCTTCTAAATGCAGCTCATAATCTGATTAAAAACAAAGCAGAATTCTAGTTTTAAATAATGAGACAATAACAGCAGTGAAACACAATCACTCCAAAAGGAAAAAAAGGCATACCAGAGGAGAAATGTAGACCATCGGGGCAGAAAGACAAAGGAGGAGGTAAAGTTAATCCTGAGGGTAAATATTTAACAAGCTCAGCAATTACAGGATGAACATTGAAGAGAGAGGGGACACACAGATGACAACTGACAAACAGGACACACACGGGCCCACTTGCTTGAGGAACTGCCAAAAAATGCTGAAAACATAGATCTCCTGATCTAAAACAAAAATTAAAAAATGAAAGACAGATAGCCTTACACAGGCTTCAGGCTACAAAATGATGATTCCTGTTTTATTGACATTATTTTTTAAAGTGGTAGTTGTTCCCCTCTGGATCCGTGGCCCATTTTCACTGCCTGGACTTGACTGAGCCGAGCCAACGTAACATTTAAACATGACTATGTGCACAGTGGTTTAGTGGTGTGTGCAGAAGTGGGTATACTCTTCATTTTAAAGTGTTTATGGTGACAAAAAAAACAAGATGTTATACTTCGTATACCTGCATCTACCGTGCGTGCACCTCTACTCTGCAAGGAAATTAAATAAGTCTTAAATGACAGGTGATAACTATATGTTTTTTGTTTATAGTTTGCACACAGTTCAATCAAATGTAAACTTTCTGTAATGCAAAAATAACTCTCCATATGATATGAGTCCAACTTCAGTTCTGATGGGGTCTAGCTACTGGAAAGATCATTAAAGATTCATATTGTCTGCAAGTTTTCACTCCAAGATCAGCCTTAATAGTTTTCCACTTACAACTGGCATGTTTTTATAAGGAAAAAGGTCAAAATGGGGGGTAAAATGAACAATTAAGTCATTGTTTGTAGTAAAAAATGACAGGACATATTTTTAAAAAATGTTCTGAGACATCAGAAATGCCTTTGGTTAGGGCTGTGAGCATAAATGTCTTCATTGCAATGCAATTCTTTTTTTTTAATTGCATCGATCCCATGCTTGACTGCCCCTTTCAGCACACTTCAGTTGAGCCACCCTGCGGCCACAGTGATGTAAAATAAGTCAACAACTGCTCTTTAATGTCTTTTTTCACTTTAAAAACTCAGTGGACAAATCAGATGTCATTGGAACCTTGTGGTTTATTAATCCCACCCTTAGTATCACATTTTAAAATTCCACTATTTTGCACTCAAAACTGTATTACTGATGTTTTGGGTTTTCCAATCGTCTTTAAGGGTAAGTGTTTAGATACAGACCTGCTATAAGAGGTAGCTCAAAGATCATAATGTGAACTTAAACATATTAAAAGGGATTTGTTATAGATCTTAAAAGAAATGGACAGTAAAAAGGTAAATGTTCAGCTGATTTTTAAGTGTCCACTGAGGTGTATGTGAGTTTTTTTTAAAGGGAAATGAGACATTAAGGCTTGGTCTTATTTTAAATTACTGTGGTTGCAAGGACACACTCACGTGGATTTAACAAAGCATCTTTAAAGGGACAATAAAGCATGAGATTAATCACATTTTTTTTAAAACTTTGTGCACTTATTGTGGACATTGATAATTCCTAACAACCTTAATTCAGACAGAGCAAACTCGTCCTGTAAACTCACAAGGAGGCTGTCATGTTTTGGTCCGTGCTGGCGTTGTGACATCACAGTTTCACAGTGCTCCTCACCGTTCCTCTGCAGTAACGCTGTTTCAGACTGACAGCCAGTGTTAGGGCTGCATCTCAGAGACACTGCACGTCTCACAGACAGAGAATTTTAAAATTTGAGGTCTCTTCTATTGTTAATACGCACCATGAGCAGTTATCTGTCCGTCTAGACAAGAAAATGATAAATACAGAGCCATATTTAACTTCTTGTAACAAATATTTATGTCCACATCTGCAGGATATGTTTCAAGTCCGTTTCTTGATGAACCAGATGAAGGCCGTGAGCCAAAATGCGTCTGTTTAATAAAGCTGTTCCCCAAACTTCTACTCTTTTTGAAGCTCTCTGTTTCCACATGGTTCAGGTAAAGGTAAACACAGTATGAAAGCACTTCCGGTTTGTGCTTTTCAAGTAAAAGACCACTTCAGCATTTCTTTGGAGAAACTCCCTTCATGTGTACATAAGACTTTAATTTTAAAAAGCTCCTGGCACGCTTCCATTATACACTGAATCCAGTCACTTGTAGGGAGTTTTATTGAGGTAAAACGTAGGAGGAATGACAGAGCTTTGACAGCAGGGAGACAATGCTAACATGCAGCAAACTCGTGTTTGGTATGAAAGCTGTTATGGCAGCAATGGCTGCAAGCAAAGAAAAAAAAACATCTGAAAAATGGTTACTGCATAGGAACGGTGAGGAGTGTCATCGGGAGCACTGTGACGTCACACTACCAAAACATGGCGGCCTCCTGGTGAGTTTGTAAGCTCAAATTTACTCTAAATGCATATATCTAGTGAGTTTTTTTAAGTTCAAAATAAACAAGAGAGATACAAATATGTATCCAACAAGACGAACTGGTCTGATCATGCAAGGTTCCTTTTACGATCCTGCAGACACCCTGTAATATCTGTCAATATTGATAACATACTGATAATACTATGCATCCCTAGTTACAGATGAATGAGAGCAAAAAGGAATCTAGCACTGACACAGGAAAAAGGGAGGAAACACTGATATCAATATTTTAAAAAGCTGGAACATTACTGAGGAAAAATCAAAGTAATAGCAGCAATGGCTCGTAACATGAAAACACATCGAAACAAAATCACCTGATTGTTCTTCAGTGATATTTGCAGCCTGCAGGCAGACTACTCTGAGCTCATTAAGACAGGTAAATCTAGGCAAACAATTTACAGAGTATCTCTGTATATAAACACTTTAATTTTTTGTTGTTCTTTACTAAAAATGTACATTCAGCATCACAGAGTCATCTCAGGGCATACAGTATCTCCCTGTGCGCATAAACACGTCACATCTGACTCCCGTATAATATGATGAATAAGTGAAACCAGCTGAAGTGAATCTCTGTCTGATGTTGCTTTTTGTGTACACACACACACAGAGGCAGATACACACAGCCTGGGGGGATATTTGCATACAGTTCGTAGGTACACACTGTTCACAGCGCTCCACCCTTCAGCAGTCACGCAACAGAGACAACAGGTAGAATCTCTGACAACACCTGCTGCTTGATTTAGCTCCTCTCCTGCACAGTGCTTGAGATTATAGTCTTATGATGGAGTCATACAGGCGGTGAATCTGTGTTTTTGTACATGCATGACACAAAAGATGCAGCCTTGCCTGCAGCCAAGCCCTGTGTGTCACAGCTGAAGTGGACACTGCTCATTACAGAGACTTCACACAGTCCCCCTGGTGGGCAAAAAGGAGAAAGCATGAGAAGAAGTGAAACAATTTTTTATTCTTCCTCAATTCAAACGAAACTTACGGTTGCAGGTTCTGTGGTTTCATAGCATGTTCTCGGGGAGTGAGTCACTGTTTGAAAAAAAAAAAGAATAAAACACAAGTATGACTGTTGTTCCAAACCACAGGACGGATGTGGACATGTACTTCTGCTCATCTTAGATTTATCTGAAAAGACTCTGGCTGCACGCTTAATATCAGCGGAAAAAAACTGTGGGATAAGTGAGCTGACCAAACAGGGAGAGGGAGGGAGGAGGAGAGATTGCACATGCCAAAATCCCTCATGTTCCACTCTGATTAATCTCATTAGTAGAGCATCAAAGGGCAGTTAAGCTGGTCACTACTGCCACTGATAACAAGGCGTCCAGCAGAGGTGGAGTGAACAAATATAGGGCTTTGGCATTAAGTAAAGCGTTCAGAGAAAAACATCCTAAATAGATGCCTTGAAACATCCTGTACCTCTGGAAGCTATTAACACCGTCAAAGTAGGATTGCATCTCGCTTTCAACATGCCTTCAACACTTTTAGCAGTTTCACACACATGACTGAACTGCCTTTTTTTCAGTGTGGAGGAGCGTTGCAGCTCTCTCCTGGCACCAAGCCTCCTCAGCATCACTCTTCATCGACACAGCGGTTGTTGAGTTTATCTCTGCGTGATCCCTTATCCAGGAAAGGCACCTTTAATAAGTCCGATTAGCACCTGTGACTCTGCGTGATGGCTAAGCTAAATGAGCATTCAGGGTTAAACAAGTTAACGTGTGCGTTGTGTGTTTCTCGAATGTTGCATGACTCAGGCCAACAGGATGCCAGTTGTTTGGTGCCATGCCAAAGCAGGGCAGCAGATGATGAAGATTAAGGGAGCTGCCTGCGAGGATCAGAGAAGGGGAAGGTGAAAGAGGAGAGAGCCACATGTGTTGGGAAGACTCATGATTCCTTCACTGACTTCTCATTAAACACTCCAAAGATAACACAGAGATACTCAGTCTTTCCCAAGAAACAAAAAACTTTACCTTCCACATCCAGCTGTGCCACTAACCTCTGTCCTGAAAAAGCAGCCACCAGACTACGACACGCTCTAAAGCAGGCCATGAATATTTGACGTGGACCGTGGAGCAATGAAGGAGGCGTTCAGTGGAGGGGTGGGGGGTGGGAAAACAAGTGTGGGCTTCATTGTGCCTCTTAATTACATGTGACGACCAGACAAGGAGGAATTATGGGGACGAATAGATGGATAACACCTCAAATCTAGTGTGATGATGAAACAAACACTTCTTCAAATCCTTAATGAATGAATAAAACTTTGACACTAAAAAGTGTTAACACTTAAAAATAAAGAGCACATTTTCACCACAAGCTAGTTGCAAACTGGCATCAATATGAGCAGCATATGGGCTCTTTATTAGTCCTTGTAAAACACTTATTAGCTTTATTCTGCATGACTATATTCAACAACTATCTGGCCACTTATAAAGGACATATTTACTTCAATGATCTTAGTTTGCTTAGTTTTTGACTTTAAAGATGAACAACTAGCAGGCAAAGCAACTTATTCAATATTCTAATAACATAGTTAACAGCCTAGTATCACAGAAGTGCCATCACAGAGAATAAGAGCTTTAAATGACTCAAAAAGCACTAATAAACAGGGTGGCAAGTAGCAAATTGCATTTACTCGTGTGTCTGTAATTGAGTAGATTTTTTGTGATGGATTTTGCAATCTGTCATTTAACTTTTGCTCAAGAACATTTTTGCAGGGAAAGTATTCCAGATTTGCTGGATTTAAAATAGTAACTGTACTGAATAAGAAAAGAGGAGGTCCAAGCTTTCTGTCAGCTACATAAAAATGTCCGTTGTTTGGCCATTACAACCACATGATGGTCAGGAGCACACAACAACACAATGACTCCACATCCATGCATCTATTATCTATACTGCTTATCCCGCTTGGGGCTGTGAAGGGGCCAGGGCCGATCCCAGCTGTCACTGGGTGAGAGGCGGGGTGCATTCTGGGCTGACGCCACACAGGGTTGACATATAGAGCCAAACAAGCAGCACATTTACACCTACGGATGATTTAGAGTCACCAATCAACCTAACGAGCATGTCTTCGGTCTGTGGGAGGAAGGTAGAGAGAAACTGCACAGGCACGGGAAGAACATGCAAACTCCACACGGAACAGTCCCGTCCGCTGGGGATTTGAACCGTAACTTTATTGCTATGAGGCAGGAGCACTACCAACATGTACAATATTCCACATAACTTTTTCATGAATGTGTTGCTTATTTTTGTGCACTCAACACAAAGAAAAGATCATATGTTACTTGTAACCCTCTCTGGAATAAAAGTGCTTGGTATTTTAATACTTCAAAAGAATAACTTAAACTTAGGCTCACTTACTGACACATTACTTTGCTTCTACTTTAGTAACGTTTGATGAAAGTAACTGTAATTTTCCTCAAGCCCAATATTTGTGTACTCTTTCTACCCCTGCTTCTAAGCAACTGGTAAACAATAAATATTTGTGCCCCACTAAAAGTGCACCAAAAAACACAGGCTGGAACAGATGAGAATGAGACAACTCTAAATAAACTCTCCAATATAAGGAAATGGTGCGTGACCAAACAATGTAATCAGACAACACAGATAATGCACACATGCTGTTGTGTTTGCACTTTGCATTTTCAGAGAATATCTGACAATTCAGACACAAATAGATCACCCAAACTTAACTGGTATCAACAGAACTTTTTTCTTTTTAATTTGAGGTGTACAGTCTGATAAACTTATGATAAAAGTCTAAAGCAACAAAAATAAGGCTCTTTCTATTAAAACCACTCAGTGTCTTTATCCATCAGCCTGAATCCCGCACAAGGGTGCATGAAGTTTGCAAGCAAAATGTATGAATTAAAAAAAGTGAATGCATGAAAAAAAACATGCAAAACAGTAGCAGCAGTAGTAGAAACCATGATTTCCCTGCATCTCAGGCTGCTTTGCCTACAAATACGCTCTACCACAAATACTGATAAAACAGATAAGTGATATCTTTGCAAATTCATGTAACATCTTATCTGAAAATGAAAAATCCCACTGTGAGGCTTTCTCCCTAATTACCCTATCATAAGTTGAAGCATTCTGCTCATTTTTGTCTAATAATGTGCAAGGGTTTACATAGTTTGCAAGCAACTTTTATGAAATATAACAAAGAGAAAGCTTTAGAATTTTTGCAAAATAGCAGTAATGATAGAAACCATGATTTCAAGTATTCCAAGGTACCTTTGCTCACAAATATGCACAACTACCAATACTAATTTGATTGATAAGGAGATGTTTTTGCAAATTTGTGAAGCAATTCAACTCAATCTCATATGGTTTTACAGGAATACAATGGCAAAGACCATGATTTTACAAAGGTTAATCTTACTGCAGATATGCACTCCTAATAGTTCCCCGAAAGACATAAAATCACTAGCTTAAATTTGTTGCAGGCTGTTAGCGGGTCAGTTTAATATGTGCAACATAAAGTAAATATTTAATTTATTTGAGATAGACACTATTTTGTTAACCTGTTAAAAATACATAAAATTAGCAAAATATAGAAATATCTTTGAAATCAAATGCACTACAGCACCTTTTATCACTAGTATGAATGATAAACCAGCAGCTGAAGTATGACCTCTCTGACAGGGTCAACAAAAACAGAATAATTTAAAGTTCATATTCATGATGTAGCCAGTGATTTACAGATTTACATCTGCAGATAGCATCCCCCATACATAAGAATAAAAGTCAAACCAACATGCATGCACTCATAAATGCAGCCCACTCAGCCCTTCCACCTGCCTCCACAAAAAACATCTCTCCACCGTTTTCACCTCAGGCTGGGTCTCTATATTTGTATGTTTTTTTTTTCTTTTCTTACCTTGGAAGAAACTCTTGACGCGGAGGTAGGAGACGGCGAGACGGAGCACAGACAGCTTGTCCAGCTTGGAGATGACATCCGGGGGGAACGGCAGCAGGCTGGCCAGCCGGTCCAGCTCAGCGTTCAGCCTGTCCCTGTGCCGCTTGGACGGGTTGGTTTTCTCATTGGCAGAGGACGGCTTCCTGATAATGACACAGGAAAGAGACGTGAGGGTTTGTGTGGACGGAGTCGATACAATAAGAATTTTAAAAAACTGTAAAGATCACAACTTAATCACAGATTTTTGCTCTTACTTCATACATATTTTAGCACATCAGCAGGCGGTTTGTGACAGCTGCACACACAGAACAATTTTATAATTTAATTTTGCAACCTTTTGGGACGTTTTTCAATGATAGGTCAAAAGACAGCAAAACAAGAAGACAAAAAACCTTTTGGTGAAGTTTATAAAGTCAGCTCTTAGACCCCAATTTTATAGATAGTTTGCAAATATTTTGTCGTCAATATATCTTACAAAAAATTGAGGCTATTTGGCAAAACGTTGAACAGATAAGGCTTAAAATTTTAATATAATGACAGGACAAACTAAAATCTCACTAGCTCCTGTAATGTTTGGCCCTTTGAGCTACATTCATACACAAATGTCAATGACAGGGTGCAGAATGAGTGGCAATATTCTTATAGCTGTAAAACACAGCAAGTGCATTTTAGTGGCACTAAAAGATGACCTACCAAAGGAGAAAAAAAAATTGTGTTTTATCTTCCCACCAAATAAGAATTTTTTTTTCCAGAGGAGAATAATAAAAATATCTTTCACACAAGTCCTTTACAGTTCTTCGATTTTTATTTGGCTACAGTTGTGACAAAACAATTTTCAATAAATGTTATAAAAGTTGGTCCTGGTATGAATGTATTTTTAGTAAAACTTTCTAAACAGACGCCTGTTGCCAGTAGTTAATATTTATTACCAAGTGATCATGTTTTATGTGACTCGTGCTGAGTTTGGCAACCCACACAGAGACATATGACCAAATAAACCGCCATTTTTATCATTAAAACAGTCAACGATGCACCTCACTGATTTGCATGTCCAACAAGAATAAGTCTATTTAATTTCTTCCTTTGAATTAGGAAAAATACATTAGATTCAACAAATTTTACTTAATAACATGTGAGCAAACTCTCCACATTTTGAAACTATATAAAACAAATTAGTATTAGCAAAGATCCTCAAGCTCTCCTGACAAACTTATAATATTAGAGTTATTTGACATATTTAATTTTCATCTTTTAAGTGATACTAAGACTTTCAGTAGTCTGTAACATTTGGAGATATTTGTGTATTTCAGTAAGTTGTTCTCTGGCTCGCCAACTGAACCTGACATGATCCGTATGTGTAATGATGAGCTCCCATTTCCAAAGCTGACAGATCAGAATTTGTCTTGTTCTTATGAGCTCAAATCTGGTTTGAATATCTATCAAAGAGTGCCAGATTTTCTATTGTAGGTTAAGTTAAAACAGAACTACGTTTTGCTAAACATCCGAATACTGATCCTAAAAAAGGAGGAGCGATGGATTTAAATATTCAAGCACCAAATGTCTTACGGCAAAAACTGCACACTATAATTTTAATGCACGTAAAGGTTCAGATGGTACAATTTCAACTCAAATCAACCGCAAAGGGAAAAGTGAACACTTCATAAATGCCACAGACCTCCTTAAATTCCCACGTCCCTCTTTGAAAACTTATATAACCCTTTTTTCATTATTCATAACATCAGCTGACAAAGCTGTCCCTAAAAAAAGGGTGCCCTCAAAAACTTAAAGACACCTCAAGCAGCGTAAAGCAGTGTCTGACTGTAAACACATACACATGCAGAGTTGAAACAACAACTGTAACTTCACTGCCAAGAATCTGGGATTAAGAGAGTGCCATATATAAACTAAGTTTATCGATCAAATAAATAACAGCTTAAAAACAGAGGACTGTAAACATTATAAATAGTTAGAAATTATGCAATCAAAAACAGGATGTTTTTTTTTGCAATATCTGTGATGTTAAAACAAATCATATATTTGTGTATGTTTAAGTTAGGGCATTTTCATACCTTCATGCAGCTGTTACCCGAAACTTCCTCTGATTTAATTATGATTTAAAAACACTTCAAAACCAAAACTGTGAGAGTGATATTTGTCAAATCAACATGCACTCATTTTTCAAAAGAGCAGCTTCTTAACTGTTTTTGGATGGGCTTCCTCCTCTTCCTGCCTGCATACATGCAGTCTCCCGGAGGGATCATCGTCCTGCGCTCCGTGGAGGTAACAGGTGCGCTCCTGCAGGGGTGACAGAGCCCTTTAGTGACTGAAAACTTTACACATGTTGCACAGCGAGGATAAAACATGCCCAGGCTGGCCGTTGCATGTTATGACATTAAATAGTTAAACTAAAGTGAAACCAAACATAGAAGTAAAATAACACTAATTAAGGTACTGTTAGAGCACTAACAAAATATATATGAGAAGCACTGATATTTTAGTGTAGGTCAAAATTAAAGAAAAACTTCCTACATGAGGCAACTTCTCTAATCAATATTCAGGACATGCCTAGTTCCTAACAATAACAATAGTAACAAAAATAATGTCATTAATTTAGCAGCCAAACCGTGATATAATTCATAGTACTGACCTGAAATCTCGGTGGATGTGAGTTAATTCCAGTATAGAGCTGTTTGTGGAATCACTTATTTGAAGTTGCACAAAAAGAGATGCCTCTCCCAGGGTGCACCGGCCCCGTAAAGCCAAATGATAAATCCAAAAGAGCTAAAATAAAGCGCAGAGGTCCTGAACGAGCTCCGAGCTGATGTTTTCATCAGCTCTGCACTGCTCGGGGCAGATGTTGGCTGATGCTTTATACCCAATTGAGTCGCCTTCACTTCCTCGCGTTTCAGGTGGCGGATTCCTCTGAATGACATGTCGAGCTCTTCGCACGCAACTCTGTGCCTCACAAACAGCGGAGCGCGAGGGCTGACACACACACACACACGCACACACTGGAGGCTTAGCCTGTGATGCTTTCATGGTTTTCTGGTAAATTGAACAACTACCATTCCTTTTTATTATGGTTGCGCTACAAACCCGCGTTTAGGACGTTTGATTTCTCATAAAACACGCCTAATGAACAATGCGCCTCATTCATGTTGTCATTCTTTTTGATTTTACATACAATGATAAGCCGAACAACAAAGTAAATCGACTTAGAAACAAAATATCCTCCTTTGTTCTAGCTACAACTTTTAGTTGAATTAACAAAACTCAGTTTAAACACTGCCACATACCACACAAAAATACTCGCATACTATCCCTATTAAACTATTTTGATTATCGTGTTTTTAATAAACAAGGGACTATTTTTAATTTTTACAAGGGGTACGTGAAAGCAGCACTAGCCCAGCCCGACCTGAGCTTGCAGTCGCGCGCAGCACAGAAACGTTCTGTGAGCAGCGCGAGGGGAGGGATCACACGCGAAGGGCAGCTGAGGCTCAAATCTCCGTGTTCATACACCGAGGCTAAACGACGGACGGCAGAGCTCCTGGACACGAGGGGCTCTCTGCAGCATCGATTCACCGAAAAACTTCGAAATAATGTAAAATATACCGCGGGGCTGGATGGGAACGACCTTCTTCTCGATTAATTCGATGGATGTAGTCATGGAAACCAAGCTGGTTCGGCGGGGAAAGGCTTAAGACGCAGCGTTACACTCGGTACATACGTCGGAAACGACATTCAGTTTCGGAAAAATCAATAATATTTCATGGATTTCATATCAGAAATGTAATGGGATTAATCGCTTCAGTATGTGGAGTAAAATATAACGCTGATGTGAGTGTCATCTGTGCTGCAGATATCCTCTTTTCTGAAGCATCGTGTAAAAGTCATTGGGCGAGCTCTGATGCATTTTGTCATTGCATTACTACATGTAATCTTTTGTTATTAGAAATTATTTTAACGAAACTTTGAAATAAGGCTCAAACGCAAAGACTTCGCCTGAGAAGCTTTATTTTGAATGCTAAAAACGGAAGTGCTGAGTCAATTGGGATCAGTGGTTCTCAAATGTTTTGAGGCAAGATTAGGTGTGCTGTCGGAATTTGAATACCTTTATTTTAATATTGCAACAATACAATAGCTTTACTTAAATACGTGTTAAAGGGGCTATTTTACATTTATATTGTTAAGAAAAAAGATATAAGATTTGGGATTAAGATTAAGGAATAATGGTTCCAAACCTGGGGTACAGAACCCCCTAGGGGGGACGACAGAGGTCTCAGGAGCTGTCAACATTAGATTTGCACATATTGAGTAAAATCCTGATAAAATACTAAATAAGTAAAATGGTCTGTAAATAAGAAAAACATGTAGAGCCATTTTCTTATGGTATTATTAATGAAACAATTAAATAGTTGTTTTTTTTCTTACATGTTAAAAAATAAAATTGTGTGTTTTTGGGGTTGCTCCAAGAAAAAAAATGGTTGGGAACCACTGCTCTAGATGACTGGTTTGGTTACTGTAATGTATGGAACACCAGCTTTGATTATTTGCAAATACACTCAGCTGAAGTCTTTCTTTATTCATCACTTTAAAGTCTGTTTCAAGGACTTAACTCTGGGAATTTGTTCATCCTCAAACTTTAAATTGTGTGTTTTAGGGACTTATGTTTGAGGTCTATACTACATTCAAATATCAGTATTAGATTAGGCCTGAGCTATTTGGGAAAATAATCCATAATTGCCACTGCCATGCATCCCTAATAAATGGGTTTGTCGGTTTCTCTCTGTGTTCTGATAGCATTGCATTACGACTTTATATTTAGGATCTCTTTTTTTAATCAAGAAAAGCCTGAACAGCATTTTTATTGTGGTGTGGTGTAGCTGGTGTTGATATGCACCCCCAATAGTGTAACACCACTTGTGTAAAATATGCTGTGTTGGTTCCTACCAACATAACATTTCTGGTTTCTGACTTATTTCATTTGCATTTAACATTGCAGTTCATTTAGGTTTCCTCAAACTACCTTATAATGTTGTATTTCAATGCTATATGTACCAAACCAGTATAAATGTAAGCTTGAGCAGCTGACTGATGTTTGCATGGATGCAGACAACCTCTGCAGCCACAAATACCTGTAAAAATAAGCAAACAAGGAACAATTAGCATCAGCAGTGTCATTTCACCATGCTAGTGTGACTCTACACTTCATGTTTGAAATGACAGCTAACAAACTTACCTTCATGTTTGATATGTGAATTATTTCACATCTTTATTTCTTAAGTGTTCATGTTTGGTTTGTGAATGTCCAACCTAATAAAGTTTACGTCTTTTACATGCTGTCTTGTCTTTGCTCCAACTAAACTAGTCTGAGACTACCTGTACAGTTCATGTGTGTGTGGCAGTTTACTGTGCTGCTCTCTAGTGTACAAATTCATACACAACAAACAGCCAAGTGTTTCCCATTCGTGTACACACATACTTATTGTGTATTTATGTGTACTTAATCATGCAGGCAGGCTTATGGCTGGGATTCAATTCTTCTTTAAATAGAAATGACATAGTAGCGGAGGATCCCCCAGGTGTTGTTACACGTGATGGCAAAGAAAACTATAGATGGAAGAAAACACCTGTTAGGGGGTCAGCCGTTTACAGGATCTTCAGTCTATATAAGTCATAGTCATATGTATTTATTGCTCTGTGTATGTTAACTTTTTTACTGAATTTTACATTAGGCAATACAATTATTAAACATTTATAAAATACTTTAAAAACTTTTCTTGGTTGATCTTTTAAATCAACCAATTATTTTTACAATGTTACATGCAAAGTAGATTTTTCTCTTCCTGGTCATCAGAGCCTGGTACAAGTCAATAATTTTTGGCAACATTGATTTTTATGCATTATTATGTTTGGCACAGTGTAAAATGTAAAATAAATGTGACACATAAGCTCTTAAAGCCAAAATAGCTCCTTTCATTAATTAGGCTATAAAATTAATAGACATTCATTAAATATTTAAAAAACTTTTTTGGTTAATATTTTAAACCAACTCCCTCTCTACTCATAAAAATTGAATAATCACAATTTTAAAGAAATTTAACCCTTTAAATGCCAGGTTCTGTCACTATACTCTTCTGTGTTTTAGGTGGGAAAGACGAGTTATTACCTCCGCCAAGGAGGTCTTGTGATCGGGTGGGTTTGTTCGTTTGTTGGTCGGTCTGTTTGTTAGCAACATAACTCAAAAAGTTGTGGACAGATTTTGATGAAATTTTCAAGAAATGTCAGAAATGGCATAAGGAAGAACTGGTTAGATTTTGGGAGTGATCTGGATCACCGTCTGGAACCAGGATTTTTTTTAAAGGATTCTGTACTATTGGCAGAGGTCTGCGCTCTCTGAGTGCTTTTCTAGTTTTTAATTTAATACAAGCAAAGTAGATTTTTTTTCTTCCTTGTCATCAGAGCCTGGTGTATGTCAATAATTTTTGGCTAAATGTATTTTTATGCATTACTATGTTTGGCACAGTGTCAAATGTAAAATAAATGTGACGCATAAGCCCCATATGACCAAAATGGCACATGTCATACATTAGGCAATAAAATTCCAATAGATTTATATTTTTTTAAACTTTTTTTGTTCACTTTTTCAACCAACACCCCCTCTACTCATAGAAATTAAATTATTATAAATTTAAAGAAATTTAACCCTTCAAGTACTTTTTTTTTAATAGTGAACAGATTTCCTTTGACAATTTATAAGACTGAATATCAAAAAATGGCAATTATTTGGCGCTTTTATACCATCTCTGCTCATAAAAAGTACATTTTGCAATGTTACAGCAGCAAACTACAGACTAAGGAAAGTGATTTTTAAATTTTGATATGATTTGAGTAAAAACTAAATAAATCAGACAATACTAACCTGTTTTGATACCAAGGTGAGAAAAGTAGAAGTCTTAAGCACCCAATATTAGGTCATTTCTTATTTTCATGTTTAAAAAGAAAAAAAAAAGAGAAGAAAAGAAAATAGTGCCAAAGTACTTAACACTGGCTTAACTGCAAAAAAACATTGGCAGCATTTTGGGATTGAAAATAAGCCCATGCTTTGGTACAATTTAGGCAGTTTGCAGGAATTTGCTGCAAGATTTTATTGATTCATTTCATTGATGTTTTTTTGACACTATCAATAGTTTAAATAACAGAATATTTTGCTTTAAATCATATGGTCCATAATGTCGGTCTTCTCATTTAACTTATGTAATTCTAAATGAGGTTGTGGCAAATCCACCATTGCAGTTTATCTGATTATAGATTAGGCAAATGCAAAGCCTGGTTGATTATAAATTAAGTTGTCACATACTGCTTATATCTTCTAATTCTTAAAAAGACAGAGTGGTGTGACATGGCCAACATGTGGTGCTGTGATGTGGCTCCACCTTCTTAAATTAAGTCCACCGATAAGATTAAGTCCAAGTATAAAAGCCTCCATCAGGGGTGATGTTTTGTTTGTTGTGACAGGTGGAGCTGAGGATCTGCAGAGGTCCTGGGGTCCCGTTAACACTGTCAGTGGTTGCCATTTAAGCCACGGGGAGCTTTGGTATCAATGCAAATCCACCAGAAACCCTATCCAAGCTGCCGTACAGATTAGCCCGGGTTTAAAGCCGTGCTAACGCTGCAGGGGCAGACCTTCGCACGCAAACATGGATGTGTGAGTGAGTGCATGCTCATGTCCACTGTGAGTGTGTTTACAGCACGTGTGTGTGTGCAGCCTAATACACATTTCAAAATAATGACTGCAGAGCTCTGTAGGACTTACTAACAGCCATCTGCCAGGTGCATCAGTGTGGTTTTCATTGATTAAGATGTGTGTGCAGAGCTGTGACATGTTTGATTCTAATGGACATTTATTATTAATAGGATGGCTGATTGACCAAGGAGGCAGCCTAAAACCACAGCTAACAGCATTCTCTTTGTGTCCGGATATGTAGATCTGTATCCAAGCAAAAACTATTACGTAAACTTGTGGAATGGGAGTTGTACTTTTTAGAGCTGTCAACCCAAAAACATTAAGCAAGAAGAGAGCCCGTTGTTCTAATGTGGTTGTAAAGCAGGAATGGGGTTGTCAGGATTTGTAGAGCCTGTATATAATCCACGACAGCTTCTTAACGGACAAGAGCAGGTCAGGAGGCCCTGTGAGGTCAGTGATGTTCACTTTGAACATACATGTTCGTGTACATCATGTTCAGTCATACAGAAACAGCAGTGCTACTGCTTGATTTCATCTCCTTTCACAATGCTACAGCAAACATTGACATGGTGACCCTGAAGTGTTTAATACCACATACAGAGGGACGGTTTTATTGGGGACGAGGAATGGCTCGGCTGTCATCTCATCGGACCTCGAGGGTTCAATCCAGAAAAAATCCGATGATGAACTTCAGAGACATAAAGCCTGCGACACAGGAAAAACAGTCTGTAAACAAAATATGATCAATATAAAACTTTGAACTCTAGCAGTTATCCACTAGGAAATATAGCTGCTGTCAGTTTGCATCTCACATGAGAGGGGACTGTATAAAATGGTACCTCTGATGTTTTAAGACCCTGGCCCTATCTTTACAAGCTTTGGCACTCAATGGCTGTAGAATGTTTAGGAAATGCACAAGTATTACTTCAGATGACTTATGTGATACGAGATGCATTGTAATCCTTGGGGGAAAATGTGCGTGATCAAAGTAGGTACTGGGGTATTGTGTGCCACACAAATAATTTTCTGGATGGAAACAAACCACTAAAAACTACAAAGTCACACAATGCTACAAACAAAAACAAAAAACATCTGAGACAGAGATAAAGTCATATCTCCAGGGTAGAGATGAAACGGTTACCGGTATTAACAGTATTAAAATTTCCATGGGCATCATACGGTTCATATTTTAATTACCACAAAAACTGTATAATATTCACCCTCTGCCATGACTTCCAGTTTTCCAGTGAGACCATAGGTGAGACTGTCAGTGCATCTGTTGGCACCAACAGGCAATGCTTCCACCATGTCAGTCCACCCATAGTGAAGCCAATGCTTTGCCTCCCCATGTGTCCCCCCCACCGGGGAGGGGGTAATCGGCGAATGCCGTGGTGGGGGGCACATGGGGATGGATCCAGGAATTTTTTAAAGGATTCTTCAATATCGGTAGATAGGGCTAATGGCGGAGGTCTGCGCTCTTCGAGTGCTTTTCTAGTATTTATATATTTTCCGTTACCTCAGAGTGATTTTTGTTTGAATAAATTTCACTTTGCTGCAAGACGCACAGACAAAACAGAGACATGGTGTCCACTTCACACGGATTCCTCTATGCCCTCTCATCACTGAGCATCTCCTTATCACCTGTATGTATTTAATAATATTATTTATTTATTTTATTTAAAGTTATTTAATCAGGAGAGCCTCATTGAGATTAAAAATCTCCTTTACAAGAGTGTCCTGGCCAAGACAGCAGCAAGTCAAAGAACACGTTTACAGACAAAGATACAAAACAATGACAAAAGCAGATCACCATATCCAGTTTAACATCAGAAGAGAAATAAATCATCTTCAGTCTACTTTTAAAAAGATTCAGAGACCTGCTCCCTCAGGCCCAACTCCTCCTGCAAGAGGTTCCACGCAGCAGGAGCCGCATATCTAAAACTCCTTTTTCCCATTTCAAGTTGTACTTTAGGAACAGACAGCAAGTATAGGTCTTGAGAATGGGAGACCGAGCGAAGACTTTAAGTTCCAACATTTCTCAACTTGATATAATCACATAAGTAAGAGGGAAGCAAATTAAGAATAGCCTTATAAATGAGAACATACCAATGATTTTGTCTTCAAACAAACAACGCAGGCCAACCAATTCAGTAAATTCATTTAAATCCCGTAGTGACCAATTAAAACTCTCTTTACTGGAGAAGAGATCTGACATTTTATGAAGAAATAAGTGTGGGCACATAAATTTTAAAAAACTGCAGCGATGCTTATGCATAATGGTGAAAGGTGGATTTTCTGTAATGTGACGTCGTTCTAACCATTTCCGTAACACTGTAACTGTCCTTTCATTCACAAGTAACTCAGTTTGCGTGTCAGTTTATTTTCTTCGACTTCCTTCCTGTTGTCATCGAAAACCTTTGATCTACCAGCTCATTTCAATGCATTTGCATTCATAAGGAGCTTTGCATTGACCGTTGACTGTAAGCATGTAAAGGGCGGAGCAGGAGGCAGATCTAAATGTGCACATTTCCATGTGGGCCAGGATTTGAAGATGTGCGTGGGCAAAGTTTTATAAATCTGTCTATAAATAATTTTGCGCCATTTCCAAGGTTTTGGCACACGTACTCTTTTAGTCTGGTTTCTATGCACTGTTTTATAAATGAGACCCCAGGTCAGGTCAGGTATGGGAGCGTATGCTCATTTGGCACTTCATTGTGTCAACTTTGGTCCTGTACTGCTCTGGCCTCCTGATGGCCATCGTCCAGGCCTGCACCAGGCCAATGCCCCGCCTCTCCAGGTATCCTTCCAGCTGCCCCTTGTTTAGCAAACTAAAAGTGTATAGGCTAGTTCCCACACTGCTAATCAGATTTATAGTGTTTTTTTTTTTTTTTAAATCAAACTTGATTACATGATTTGAAACGATGAATCGGTACTATTTTAGATTTTTAGCTAATTATAACAATACCAAAACGTTTTATGTCACCGTTATCGTGATATGACATTGTATTGTTGTTACTTTTCTACTCCAGAGGTCTGCTGGGTAAAATGTCCATTTGTCAAGGATGATGTGGCTTAGAAATGGACAATTTAACAACTGTGTCTGGTTACAATAAAGAACTGGATTACATTTCTTTCTGAATAATAAGCAAAGAACAGCTTCCTTTTCTGCTAACCTACTTTGGCAAGAGTTTGCGATAGCTACAGATTAGCTGTAGTACAGTGGCTGGTTTATCTGAACTGTTCCACAATTGTTTATTAAAACAAGACAGTGTTTTTGCCCATCTCCTGACAGGCCTCGGCATGAATTTCATCCACTGTCAAGCTCCTCTCTTCATACACTATGGTAGCCTGTAGAGCTCAGGTTACTACTGGTGCTGTTAATGTCTATGATCTCATTTTGTCCTGTCACTATGATTGGCCCATCATGGATGTGACAGAACATTTATCCAATCACTTTCAAAGTTTTTTTTAAAGTCCTGTTCTTCAAATATTTTGTATGGAAAGTAACATTAAACTTGTGAAATTCATTTCCAAAAGTTTCAAGAAATCCTCATTTGTGTTTTGCTACTTTCATCCAATGGACCAAACTGCTACAAAAAAAGAAAAAAAAAAGGCTGTCACAGTGATTTATTCTCATATTTGGATGCACCTAAGCTTTAAGAGTTGAGTCAATCCCTTTGAGAGGGAAATTGTGTTTAAGGGCTCCGTTGGGATAATCTTTAGTTGACATTTGGATTTGGGTTTTTCAAAAGGTCACTCATGGGTCAGGTGGTGTTTGTCCTCCATGTTTCCATCAGAATCTCTGTAAACTGCTCCATGCTGAGACTGTGGTTATGTGTAGAAAGAGAGGGGGACGGCGAGGGAGCAAAAAGGGCCACAGTGTTGTGTAACCCTGAGGATGCTGGGAAGTAAGCGAGTGAGTCACTTTAGCGAAGATGAATGTTGACAGTGAGATCAGGCAGCGATTGTTTGTTTGGACATAATCTGCACAAACAATACATAGGGCTATGAAAGTCGCTCACGCTGCTTTAGCTGTAATTAACAGCTGTTTAAAACTGCTCCAGTTTGATGGATGATGGGTCTGCAGTGAGAGGGCAGAGTGGGTTTGAGACGTAAACCGAGGGAGAGAGAGAGCGTAAAATATGCGGTCAGTGTGCTCAGAGAGAAAAGCCTCCAGAGGGCTCAATTCTGCAATCCCTTCTCCCCACTAAATCACAGTCTTAGCATTACCAGGCATCACAGCACCCACACACACTCACCCACAAGAACACACACACTGTAGTAAAGCCACTGCCCTAGGTTATGTACATCTGATAACCGTGCTGGCTTGTACAGCCAGAAGCCAATGGCCACAAAATGAATTTTATGGTAACGTCGCCCAGGCTTTTAGAGAAGACACCCAAGCTGAGAAATACATCACAGCTGACAACTGACTCTGCAACTATAAATATGACATGTAGGCCTACAAATGACAGAAATTTTGACCAGAAATTTTTACAATGCAAGCTTTGGAAAAAAACAAAAAAATAAAACTAAACTGAATAATTTCAATTTAAGTGGCAATGATGTACTATTTACCGTGATTATGTGGGGATACTTGTGTAAGCTGGAGCACACAGTGGAACAACTTCTATGTATGGAGACTCGGCAAGAATAAAGAGAGGGGAGAAACGTCAGCAGAGACTGGTTAGCAGGAGAGATCCTGAGTTACCTAGTGGTGTAGGTGTAGAAACTGTGAGCCCATGGACGCAGAGAGTTACTGCTGTCATGGTGGGACTTCCCAACACTTCACCTGGACATTTCTGTTATTGGATAATGACTCAGACGCCTCAAGTGTGCATCACTCTAAGTCCAGAGTTCTGGGCCTTTCTGCATGCTGCTGTTTTCCTGACCTTCAACTTTACGAAGATAAAGCGAAAAAACTAACTCTCACCAGAAGAGCTGGATAAAAATTTGTCATCCAAGTAAGTTTATGAACCCCTTCACACTTAGCTACAAACCGCCCTAATGTCTGCCGAAGGTCCCCCACTGAAAAAGCCAACAGAACCACGTTATCTGCTAAAAGTAGGGATAAATTCTGACCGGAAAACCCTTCTCTCCCTAGCTGAACCTAGAAATCCTATCCACGAAGATCACAACCAGAATGGGAGATAAGGGACAGCCCTGGCAGAGACCAATGCACACTGGGAATGTTTCCGACTTTGTGCCTAGGATGCCAACACAGCTCTCACTTCGGTTATACAGGGACCTTATGGCATGTCGGAGCAACCCTGGGACCCTATATTCCTGCAGTATCCTCCACATGACCCCCGTGGGACACGGTTGTTAGCTTTCTCCATGTCCACACTACTCATGTAGACTGGATAGGCAAAATCCGATGCTTCATTGTGAATCCCTGCAAGGGTAAAGAGCTGGTCCACTGTCCCACAACCAGGACGGAATCTGAGGCTCAACAATCAGCTGGAATCCCTCTCTAGCACCCTAGAGTAGACTTTCCCCCAGGAGGCTGAGTAGTGTGATACCCCGATAACTAGAGCACACCCTCTGGTCCCCCTTTTTAAAAATGGGGACCACCACCCCACCACTGAAGAGGATTTATTGTTTTATCTACTGATCATGGACATCCCTAATATGAGTATGCACCCACAAGCCCACACTAGCCCTGAAATTTGAGGCTCACAGTATGTCAAACTATAAGGAAACACAAGGAGTAAAGATCGGAAAACTGGCACTTCTCTGAATCTCTCCTGTGGATCCGAACCCAGACGGACTCAGGTTCCTTCAGTCAGCTGGTTTTACCGCAGAAAGACGAGTTTCAGTCCATGAGGGAGACATCTAATGCTCTGTGGACACAAGAGTTTAAAACAGTTTGAAAGAAAAAATTTTTTTCATGAAAGAAATCTAAATCTGAGTCACTTTTTCTGTGACCTCTGTGCACCCATGATGTATGTCTGTTGTTTCTTCCTACTGCACGGCTACTGTGTTGACAGAAACAAACAGTGTCATTACGATTCAATCCATCAAAACCTTCTGTGAGTGAAATCAATTAGGAGCAAATTGAATGAGTCACTCCATTTGCTGCCCACATGCCACAGCGATGATAATATATCCCAAATGTATTCGTCTCTCCTACAGTTTCAAAAGGCTGAAAATCTGAGCTCTCAATCTGCCACAAAGTCTGCAGAGCACAGCTGAGCAATGCTTTTCATTAAACTCTACAGGAACCCTGTCGCCTGTCTGTCGGCCCGCACCGCGTCCAGCTCATCAATAATCATTTCAACAACGCCATGCTGTGTTGCTATTTGGTCGTGTTTGGGGGACGGTCTGTGTTTTTGAATTTTGGTTTGAGAAGTTTGAAACATTTGCCACTTTTAACCATTGCATTTTTCATCTCATTTAGCTCACATGGAGACTGTAAAAAAAAAAACAAAAACAGAGCAGACAGGAGGGACCGCGGTGTAAACAGTGAACATGTTCTTCTTAAAGGCTCTCTCTACTCACAAATGTTCTTTACTTAAAGTGGATGTTTTAGCTTTACAGTGCAGTCTGATCTATGTGCAACGCCTCCACACTCACTATAAATCTCCTTTTACCACGTCTATTTACATGCAAGACTTAGTGTCATCATAGGGTTTATAAAGCTAATCATGTCTATAATTCAGCTAACAATGGCTGCAGCTATTTTTATTTCCACTGGCAAGAACTTTGATTAATCTGTAATGGCAGCTGTGTGCTTCAGATTCTCAGAGTTGTCAGATGGCTGTGCTGATCTCATTAAAGGCCTTTCTTTATTACAATGTATTATTATCTTAAGGTTGAGATTTGCAAATTAAAAAAAGGTGGCACAGGTAGTCTCAGAGCATGAGACATTTGATTTGGAAGAACTCCAACATGTCTGTCTACCCTGATAAACACATATGAAAGAAGTTATGTAGGAAATAAACAAAATGCACTGGTTCAAATAAAAAATAAAATGTGTTTTTTGTTGCAGGTTATACAACTAGTGTTTAGTATATTTTTCTCACCTATATAAGTTGCTCTCATAGCTTTAGTTCATTGCAGGGTTATCAGGATTCAAGGTTTTAAACATCAAAACAAATGGTGCATGGATTGTGAAAATTAGGGCTAATACTGATACAAATACTTGCAATAGAAATAGAGGTTACTGCTCATAACAATGCTTTTTTCATAGCTTACTTCTTTCCTGTAAAAGTGTGGTTCTTCAGGTAGATGCAGGGGTTTTCAATTGGTGAGTCGAGACTCAAAAGTGGGTTGTGAAGCTTTCTAGTGGGTCACTAATATCTGCCAGGAAAAAAATTGACAAAAAGTTTGTACAGAAGCCCTAAGGGGACATAAAGTATATTTATACATAGGTTTTCCTACGATGATAAGTACATTTAAGTATTTGTCCTGAGATTTTTACTTATTAATCCACTTTTCTTTTGCTAACACATCTGTTTTTTTCCAAGATAACAAGGAAATCCCTCAAGAAAGCACCTAATTTCATGCTGTCTTGGTTTAAAGTAAGATTTATTCATGCATGCATGTCTTCCTGTTATGACATGTTTGATTTTTCCAGTCTCTGTGGGTATATTCATTTTTATTTTGGGGTGCAAACTACAACATTTTTCATTAAATGGTTGAACATTTTCAAAATTATGGGTTGCTTAAGGGACAAGTGGTGGGTCTTGAGGCCTGACAAGTTGAAAACTACTGGGTAAATGTGCTAGATATTCACACTAACCTAAGTGACAATAACAGAAAAACAACAAATACTCAAGTCGGCTCTTGACACGTTGTTCACTGATGGCCAAGTTTTGTTAACAGTGCCTATATTTGCAGGTATTGATGCTAAACCACCGCATGATGCATCCCAATTCTCAACCCCCATTCCAAAAAAGTTGGGTTGCTGTGTAAAATGTAAATAAAAACAGAATGCAATGATTGTTAAATCTCATAACTCCACATTTTATTCACATTTTAGATGTGTCTAAAGAGCCCAGAACAACTGACAAGACACCACTGAATGACTTATCCAAGTCAGGAACTCTAGTCTCAAAGAAAACAATCACTGGGGCCAGCACAGGGATGGCCCAACATTATGTATGGTGGAAGCATGTCCTTTGGTCAGATGAGACCAAACTAGAGCTCTTTGGAGAACTACACTGGTGATGTTAGAAGAAAGAAGCGAGAGGTGTATCACCCAAAGAACACCGTCCTCACAGTGAAACAAGACAGTGTGAGGATTAAGCTGTGGGGATGCTTTAGTGTCTGGAACTGAGAATCTGGTAAAGGTGGAAGGGATCATGAAGAAAGGAGATGTAAGGATTTATAAAGAAAACCTCTAAGAGTCAGCAGCTAAACTGGGTCTGGGTCATTGCTTTGTCTTCAGCACAACAATGACCCAAAAACACACGGCTCCTGGTGGAGAACTTCTTCCAGGAGAACAAACTGAACCTTACTAACCAGCCTGACCAAAGACCTGACTTGAATCCCACTGAAAATCTGTGGGGTGAAGACCAAGGTCCATGCCAGAGGACCATCAAATCTGGAGGAGCTTGAGAGATAGGCCAAAGAAGAATGGGCTGGAATTCCTCAGGAGATGAATCTGAGACTTAAACTACAACAAATGACTAAAGGCTGTTATCCAGTAAAAAGGAGACACAACTGACTAGTAGCATCAGGGGGATCATCATTCAGACCCTTCAGTTTTTTTTTTTGTGAAATAATTTTGTTTCTGTGTGTAAAGTAAAATAATGCTAGCATCAAAAATAAAACTAGGTTGTTAAAATTGCTTGCTCTGTATAACAGCACTTGGGAAATAATTTTAAATATGAAATTTTCATAGGGGGCTAACAGTTTGTCCTCATCTGTAAATTCTTGAATATCATTCACTCCTAATTTGACAGCACATGATTGCTTTAGCTAATCAGAATTTTTAGAAGCCCCATAATCCCCTTCAGAATGTGAGACAAAGTAAAAGCAGACAAACGTCTGTGATTGCTGTTACTGGAGTTGTATTACTGATGAATTTTGATTTTCATTTGCTTTCTTTATTTCAAAATGACACGGTTCACATACACACAGCTAGACTGAAGCACTCGGATCATTAATTGCATCAATACAAGTTCAACGCCATCTTGTGGAAGAAAGTTGGACTTACATCAGAATGCATTTGTTAGATTTTAAACACCAAGTAGGAGCTAAGGCTTGTTCCCAAACCTGAGCAGCATCATTTACACTTCATTTGTGATTCATTCTTCCAACAGATTCCTTTGAAAGGTGTACAATAGGTTTATTCAACATGTTCCCTTTTCACAGTACATTAATGAGAAGGATGCATTCTCATCTTGGACCCACCTTCTGACTCCTCGGCTTCTCCTTTGGGTTGAACATTTAGACCACAAGTACCTGATATTTAGGAAAGATATAGTGCTTCAGGCAGACTGCCTGTGTAATAAAGGAGCCATGTGAAAAACAAAGAACAGACACAATGGAAAATATTGCTCAATGCAGCTCTTTCAAACTTAATTTAAACTGCTTATAAATGCTCCAGAAATGTTTTTGCCAATTTCCTCTCATCATAAATCCAATAAGATCTTTCAAATATGTATATATATGGTTATTGCATCGTCGTATTGTTTATGCACTCATGGCAACTCAGTCTGTTTACAGAGAGCCACAGACAAAAGAAACAAAGAGACTGAAAGAGTAAAAACACTATGGCTGAAGTCCCTTTCTCTGTCCTTAAATTCCCCTATCAGTGCACCTTTAACACCTGTTACAGTTTATTTCCATCCTCTCTCTCTCTCCCTCTTTTTGCTTACTTTCTCCTTATCAACTGGGGAAATCCTTTCTTTTAAACCTGGGCCCTCTTTTTAGATAATTCACTGTCCTGGTAGATTTCCTTAGCCGACAGCGGTGAATCAGGCTGTAATGGCAGCAACATAATCCTGTGTGGAAAATGCCCCCTATTAGTGCGAGGATGGCCACAAACTAAGGTTTTAAGCCCGATTCTGGGCCAAATTTACCCCAGACAATCGTGGGGGCATATGCCAAGTGGAGGCTTGCCGCAAATGATTATTTGTCTAAATAATCCCCAAGTGTATGGTGTCAACATGATTATTTCACTGTTCCAAATCACGTCGTAGCCTATCAGACCTGAAAATCTGCATTGTGGATTTTAATGGCTCCGATGGAATACCTTCAACAAACACTGAGAGAGCAAACTGCGTAGTGTCTTCAGCTCGGTGTTTCATACTTTCACCTTACAAAGTCTAAATTTCAACATTTTTTTAGTTTATAACGTCAGAATTTGGGCTTTTTTAAACTTGGAAATTTCTAGTTTGGTTTCTTGAAAAAATACAATGTTATAATCTCACAAATTATATTAAAAAAAAAAAACTGATCCTCTATTATGTAGCCTTTTAGGGTGGCCCTATTATGCCATCATGATTATGAAAAAATATATAGCGCTTAACAAATTTATTAGACCATCCTAACCCTAACCAAAGTAAGGTTTATGCCACAGCTTCCCTAAATTAACAGCACTGGTAATTACTGAAATAACTTCTTATGCTTCTGCAATGGTTAATACACCAATATGTAGAAGCTCTTTAACACAAATGATATTTTTAATGTTAAAATATAACTACTTTTGTTATCCATGAAGTTTCAAATTGACTGATTTACAAAAAAACTGAATAAACAGTAAAGCACATCATTATTTCTTGATTAATATGTCAAATTATAGTTTTTACTCGCATTCCTGAACAAAAAAATAAGTTTTAGTAGTCTAATGTTATGCTTGATTAATTTCTGACTTCTCAGAGAAGCCCAGTGAGCTGGCTTAAATTTGGGTGAATTTAGTTTGAAATTCCTCATTCCTGTTCAAAATGGTAAACCGTGGAGAGCTCACTGAAAATGAAAGTGTCCGCATTAAAGCACTTCATGATGCTGGATGGTCTTTGAGACAAACATGACAGGTGGTCTAATACATTTGTTAAGCACTGTATATATATATATATATATATATATATATATATATATATGTATATAAATATAATTTTGACAGTGTCAGAGCAGACAGGGCCCTGCGCCTCTCCTGAGATCTTTTGCACTGCCCCCAGGGTTGCCTGGACCCCATGATGGGAACCGCTGATATAAGACACCCCTCTCAAAGAGACAGTGGTAGACCAGCAACTCCTGTGTTCCTCAGGTTAAAATTACATCTACAAGTCTGGATGCTTTTAGGAAGGCAATATAAAGGCTGACACAGATCAAAATCAAAGAAAAAAAACCTCATAAACCTCTTGTAACCTTTAGGATCTGTGTTTTTTTTCTGGCACCGCCTTTTTTCTAAACCACTGCAGTTCAGCGATTAATGCTCAGCGTCCTAAGCTCAAAAACGTCACTGGCAGCTGTTTATGTCGCACTCATTCAAAAGTAGTTCAGCTTTTAGAACACAGCTGTGCTCTTGAATGTCACTTTTCCTTACCAACCAATCACAGTCAAGGAGGGGCAAGACCTCTGGTCTTAACTCCGTCTTTAAACAACGGTGGAGAAGAAATTGACTTGTCTTTTTAAAATTACAATTACCAGGTCTATAACTGCTATTTCTGGACAGGACTCCTTGGCATTATTAAGTTTTCTAAGGATAATTTCCTTAAATTAAAGCAAACAATAAACAAAAAACAAAAAACAAACAAACAAACAAACAAACAAACAAAAAAAAACGAAAAAACTGACCTAATGGTCACAGCTGAAGGAAGCACTAGTGATGTGAGCCAGATTGCATAACTCTAGCATCAATAAGCATTAGTGGGAATGCTCTGAAATTAAGGGCATGAGCGCTGCCAGGACAAAAAAAATGCTGTTAATACACACAGGACTTTAACATTCAGACCACAAAACATGTAAAAATAGTGCCCAGTTTTAAAAGTACCCAGATACCCATTCAACTTGCCTTTCTTAACAACACATCTGCTCTTTCCCTCACATTTGTTTGGATGTCATTAAATCTTTCTTTAATCATGCTTATTTTATAATCTATTCTCATTCTGCACCCTAATCTCTCATTGATTCGTGCTGCATTAACAGTCAATGTTTTCAACTGCACCACTATGGCCAAAAATGTAATTTGCCATACATCACACACTTTGTCAAACAGCAGCAGTGCTCTGGACTCAGCCGACCTGGTCACCCCCCCTCTTGCTTTAGAATCCGTAAGAGGAAACCACGAGGCAGTCCTGGAGGGTCCTCTAGGTCGAGTTTTAAGAGACTGGTGTGCTGCAGTGTCCTCTTGTGCTAAATCAGTCAGCGGTCTGGGACACTGGCGTCCAAAAGACTCCACGTTAGTGCCTTTACCCGAGGTCACCTGTGTTTTATTCTAGGTACCTTTGCCGGACTTCCTGGTCTGGATCGGGGACACAGGGTTACCTTTTGCTGGCTGGTCGCACCTGGTGCCTCATCCAGCCTGTTGGTGCTGAAGAGAAAGAGTGGAGAGAGAGGAAGTCAGAGAGGGTAAAGGTGAGAAACAATTTAATATCTCAATTTCAACCTTTGGTACTTACAGCGTGGTTCACCTGTTTGCCGTGGGTTACTGGCACTGCTCCCAAAAGAAGACTGGAAGTTATGGATGGTTTCCTGAAGGATCTGCCTCTCTCGGCCCTGAGGACAGAAAACATACTCCTCATAAGCCAGGTAACAGCTTCTGGCAAAGAGGATGCTCCTGCTATACTTCCCTCTGGTATCTGATAGAAGTCCTTTTAATAATTTCTATCCAGCTCTGATGGCTCACAATGTTCTTATTATTTCCAGACACAATATTAAGTTTTTCAGTGGGAAAAAAGTCTGACCTAAGTCCTGAGAAAGCTGAAAAGACAACAAATTCCTGTGAGGTTTCATTTTAAAGAGGCACTGTATATGATTAAGGAGACAAACCTTTCCAGCGTTGAGCTCTGATATTGCAGCCAGGATCTGTTGTCTTGGTCCGTCTGTTTTGATGCCAAGTTCCTTCAGGTCTCCGTCTGTTAAAGTCAGAAAAGCTTCCATATCCACCTAGAGGAGGAGAAAACAATCCTAAACACAATGCGAAGCATGCAGAGCTGTAAAGATGAGCACAGTCCTTTCAGCTATGCAGCCTAGTAATGAGAATATAGAAATGCAGGTTTTATTCACATTCAGTTTTAATATATGAGTGAATATGAGTGCTAATACTGAGATCAATGTTTAAAATAAAAATGTAGCCAATGTCATTCTATCATCACTTCTTATAATGAAACACTCCCGCCATGTCTATATTTTCTCTCGTGTTTGACCATGAAAACAGACCAGAGGGCTCCCAACAGGTGACTTCTTCTGCCAGGTAGATAATCTTGTTCTGGATTCAGCAGTGAGGTGTGCTAGATCATTGGTTCCCAACCTTTTTTCCTAAGACCCCTCCCTACTTCTTGCATCTAAAGCTGTGTTTCCACTAGGTGGTACAATTTGGTATGGTTTGGTATGATTAACCCAAAATAGTTTGCGCTTCCACAGACAACTGCACCTTCACTGGGCTGGTGGTGTTGTAAGCTGGATGACAAAGATAGGCCACCAGTTAGAAGGCCTCCTTACGCCTCACATCACCGTCCAATTCCCTCTGCACCTCCTTTGTCACCGATAATCACCAAGAAGGCCTGTGCCTCCGAGGTCATTTATGTGTGGTGTTACACACTGACATGGTTAATTATAAATATAAACTTCTTTCAAAATCTATGGGATATTTAAACACTGCAGGTTCCCTGCTTGTGTTTACTACCACTGTCACATGGGAAATGACAACCAACCAGTGAACTGCATTGTCTTTTGTGTGTGCAGTTCCACAGTTTAGGGACAGATACGTAAGCTTGACACCCCTACGGAAGGGTGCCAAAAAAGTTGGACAGTACCAGTCAGCTAGTTGGGACTTGTTCCAACTTTTAATAATGGGAACGCAAATAAAAGCGTACCATGCTGTACTGAAATGAACCAGACTGCTCAGCAGAAACGACTTATTAGAAAAATAAATAAATAAATAAATTAGAAAAGCCAAGCCTTCTCCTGGACCAGCATAGATGAATTAAATACAGTTCTAATTGTTTTCATTAATAAAATCCCAACAGAATAGGCTGACACCCACTTTTTTCTTGCAATGACTATACGCATAAACTATGTGTCTAATACTGATTTTAAAATTATGTGCAAATCTATTTTGACATTATCAAAGTAGACAGAGCCTCATGCCCCCCCTGAGAGCTTTGGCATCCTGAACCCCAGGTTAGGCACCATTATACTAGATGAAAGCATTTAATAGATGTGGCACTACAGATAAACAATAGTTTCTTATACCGGTTTAGGTCACATTATTTGCCAATGACTACATATTTAGTGCCCAGAAATTAAAAGTAAGAATACCTCCTGCTCCTCAAAGATGGGCTGGTATTTTTCCAGGGAAAGTTTCTTCAAAATACCAGACAGCTCATCTGAAAAAAGAAATCACATTTTAGAGTGTGAAAACAATATTACACTGTTCCTATTATGGATCAGGGTGCACACAAGGCTTTTCAGAATACCAGGATTTAAACTTACATACAACAATGATGGAATCAAACAACATAGATACCTGTACCACAGCAGCAAAAAACAGAAGTCAAAAGCACCCAAAAATGAGACATTTCTTGTTTTCAGTTAACAGAAAATGCAAGCAAAGGTCTACACACAGGCTAAACTGCAAAAGTAAACTGACAATATTTTGGTTGATATCATCTACTATGTTCTCTGTTAGTAAGAGATGCAAACATAACTTTTACATCTTAATGTGACACTAAAAACACTTCTGAAACTTCAATATTTGCAGGCTTGTCTTGCAAAATATGACTGGAAATCTAAAGTGATTTTAGACACATGTACTTTTCCTTGCTATTAATCATTACAATAGAGGAGACTGTATAATTCTGCACAGTTTTAAAATGTCAAAAACAATCAAGAATGTTAAGAGCCTCAGTAGATACAGTATATGACCCTGTTTTAGTCTGTGTGAATGGTAAAGCTTGCTTAAATGGCTAAATTATTGCCTCTTATTTCATCTGTTGACAATTAACAACTAGAATTACTTAGATCTAAGTATATGTGTGTATACATACACAATACTTTAAGAAATGTATTAACAATTTAGTAGCAATCAAAACAAGTAGAGATCTTTCATGCAATGAGGCACCTGAAAAGATTTTTACTGATGCAAAATCATGCTCTGTGTATATGAGCAGAAAGTTTCAGTAGCAATAATTGTAGCAATCACAGTCCCTCTTTAACATATCAGCTTGACAGTAAATACTGTTTTCTTGCTTTTTTGCTTAGTTTAATTGCTGAACTAACATGGAATTAATGCCTGCCCACAGAGTGAAATTCAGATGAATTTGGTGTCACCTTCATCAGTGATGGTCCCACTGCTGGAGCCCCCGCTGCTCTTAGAGCGAGGATGTGAAGAGGCTGACGACAGAGAGTCTCCCGGCCCAGTTGGGGGTTTGGGTGTTGGGGAAGGTGACGGGGTGAGAGTGGGTGACGTGCTCTTTGAGGTGGAGGAGTTTCCTGACTGAGGTCTCTTCTTCAGCTCCATCTTCTGCAGAGGAATAAAGAAAGCACAAGTTTAGTGACAGGAAAGAAGACATTTAAAGTCATGACAGAGAGAAGACACAGACTCTTCTGGAGTGGAGGTCTGAGGCAACCAGGCTGGGGTGGGTGTGGATGTCTGGGAGGCTGATGTCAGGCAGCGGCAGGCCGGGGGCTGAGGAGGGGAGGGAGGGTGTGTTCTGTGGCTGACTCTGCTGTTTCTCTGGTGGTTGAGTCTTCACATCTACGAGACCTGCTGCACGTTTCCTTTGTGCTGCTATCTGTGAGAGAACGCTGTCTGCACTGCCACCTGGTGGAAGAAAGATGCACAAGAGTCACATATGATTTGCTGCCATTGTTTAAGGGTGTAAATAAGGAAAAGTGTATGTTTTTGTAAACCTGAGCGGTTGTGAGAGTCCCGGTTGATCCCTGCAACTCCATTGGAGCCTCCTGAGGAGTGGGGGGAGTGGTAATGACCAGAGTTTGATGGCGAGGAGGAGGAGGGCCCCTTAGGGATGCTGGGAAACTTAATTGACCTACTGACCACACGACTGATGGACGTCTGACACATAAATGACACAATGAGGAAGAGAGCAGACTAAGAAACCTAACGACAGGATTTCATCTGAGTTTTCTGTGTTGTACTCACAATGTCTGAGTTTCCACTGCTGTTCAGTTTCCTCTGTGGGGGCATTGGCAGACGGGGGGCTTCATTCTTTCCCTCCCTGAGGAGGCGTGATCGGTCTGAGTTCCAGGGTTCAAAGTTGGACGGAGGGAGAAAGGGAGGGATCACAGCTTTGAGCTTGTCATTGGGTAGACGGGTCAAAGGTGCACCACTTCTGAGCTACAGGAGATGGAAAACATAAATCACTGAAACAATTTCACCAATAACAACCAGAAATCTAAATAACAAAGCACTTATTGAAACAGTTTTAAAACCCCAGACCCTTCACTGATTACATTAAGAATCAATACACAAAAATAACAGCTTTGCTGGAGGTTCAGTGAGCCAAATATTATTATTTCTTTCTGCTGTGCAATAAACTATTTAATTTTAACATTGCCCAACATTGATTATTTTAAATAAAATCCTCCTACCATAGTGGTTATAAGAAAGTCCTCCTTTTCTGAGGTTGCTCTGCAAAGACCTGTAAAAAAGAACAAAATATTGACATATTCACTGGAACATATCTTTATGCAAAATTGTACCTATTTAAAGTCGTATTACTCTTCAAATGTATTTTTAGATATAGAAGATGTTAAAACAATTCTGCATGATATGTTAAAGATGTAATGTAAAATAAGTGATTACATAAATATTAACATCCTTTAAAGTGACTGGCCTAATTCAACAGAGGTTCAGCCAGTTAGTGCTTGTAGTCTCACAATTGGTGAAATGGGGATCAGTGATTGTAGTATAAAGAGACCTGTATCTGGAAAGTCCAGTCACTGGTAAATCAGTGTTGCTGGCTACCATTACACCATCAAGGCAAAAGAACACTCCAAGGAACTCAGAAAAAAAATGGTTATTGAAAAGTCTAAGTCAGTGGATGGACACAAAAACATTTCCAAGGCTCTGAACATCCTCAGAATTCAGTTAAATTCATCATTGAGAAATAAAGGAGTATGGCACATCAGGCTGTCCTCACAAACTGTGTGAGCATGCAAGAAGGAGACTAGTGAGAAAGGCCACCAAGACACCTATGACTACTCTGAAGGAGTTACAAGCTTCAGCAGCTGAGATGGGAGAGACTCTGCATATAACAACTGCTGGCCAGGTCTCTTTACCAGTCAAAGCTTTATGGGAGAGTGGCAAAGAGAAAGACACTGTTAAAGAAAACTCAGATTAAATCTGGACTAGATACATACAGCGAAAGCTACACAGAAATGGTAGAAAAGAAAAGACAACAAGGGGAATGTTCTGTAGTGACCAAGTCAAAGCCCAGACCTCAATCCAATAGAGAATTTGTGGCTTGACTTGAAAAGGTCTGATCCCTGTGCACCTGACAGAGATTAAGCAGTTTAACAAAAAAGAATGGAGAAAAACTGCAGTGTTCAGATGTTTCAGCCTGACTGAGACCCATCCACGCGGACTGTGATTGCAGCCAAAGGTGACTTCTAAATACTGACTTCAAGTTGGTGAATATTTATGCAACCTTATTTTACATTACGTATTTTCATCTAATTGTCATTACTTTGTAGAAGTCAGTTTTTCACGTTGATGTTAAAGACTGGGTTTCTGTGGTCAAAAAAAGCCAGATTATGTCAACCATGATTGATTTATGAAACTTAAAAAAAAAAAAAAAGGTCAAACATCCAAGGGGGTGAATACTTTTCATAGGCTTAGTACATGCACACATTACTCAGTCACGTAGTTAACTTGTTAGCCAGAGACACAGCTGAACTTTATGGATGTATTGAAAGCCCAGTGGACCAGAACATAAACAAGCGTGCAGGCTGATGACAGTTCAGCATACAACCACTGACAAATGTAAAAACTGAAAACAGATTCAAAATTTAATCATGGTCCTGCATTCAAGACCCTTTAAAAGCCTCAATTTCCACTAAATTAATTTATCCACTTTTAATACTTTATGAGATGCTGAAGACACCCGAGGCAGGCTTTGTTATGTTTTTGAAATGGGCTGAAATTTGTCTCACCAGCATCTTTGGTCTTCACGGCCCAGGCGGTGCTCATGTCGTTCCCTCCTGAAGAAGGGCTCGGTGCCAGCGTCCCGTTGGACTCAGCAGTGGGTTTCCTCTCTGCTTTCATTGTGGAATCCAATGAGGTTTCAGCATCGTCAGGAAACGGAGCGAGGCGATTGGATGAGAGGCCGTGTCTCAGCGTGTGGGTCAACTTTAGCCGCCTGAATCGATTTGACATCCGACTCCACCAGGACTGAGAGGGAGACGAGCCAAACACACAAGAGTCACAGAGTGGAATTTTTCATTCTTAAACTGACAGACAAAATTTAATCTTATCACAGCTGGTTTGTAACAGGACTTGTCTTCTACCTTCAGTCCCCCCTTGTCATCAGGCGGTACCGGAACGTTGTTGAGTGATTGTCGGCTTTTGGAACGAGTCATTAATACCCTACCACGGTGTTTGGACTTGTCTTTGCTGACCTGCATACACACTGATGCTAACAGACGCACCAACTCAGTGTCTGTGAAGTGTCAGAGAAAACAGAATAAAAATCAGGATGGACTGACAAAAACTTAGACTTAGAACAAGACAAGATTTCAATGCACTCTCATGTTAAATGTCTTATAGTTTAAGATCAACAACTTAAAGAAAGAGTAACATCTAAAGGATTTAACTGTGTAAACATTCATTTGCATTTCTGAAAAATCATGTTTCCACAGGCTTACATATGTAAAAGAAAATTATCTGTTACTAATGTTATCAACAGTATTTTAACACAGAAGTGTTTTATCTGAAAAAATATCTTAAAGAATAATTTAAAAAGTAATGATATTTGAGGTACCTGGGTCGTTCAGCAACATCACCAAGTCAAAGGCCGTGTATCCATTCTTGGCTCTGAGGTTCACATCAGCTCCCTGACTCAGCAGGTACTTCACAATGTCTTTATTACTGGAACAAAAAGAGAAAACAAACCAATTAACTGCTCTCTTACTGAGGCTTGGAATAAAGAGCTAATCAAATAAAAAGTATCCCCTTCTTACCCATGATACGTAGCCTGCATTAAAGCTGTCCATCCATGAACGGCATCTTGTTTGTTGACGTCGGCCTTCTTCTCTACCATTAGCTGCACCACCTCTAACTGACCGCTCACTGCCGCCATCATGAGGGGAGATGCTCCCTCCTGATTGGATGAATTCACCTGAGTGGGATCCTCCTCCAAGATCTCTTTGACCAGCTGGGAATTTCCTGAAACAGCAAACACATTTATGATAGATGATACTGGAAATATCAAATATAATCAAATCAGTGGAATCACCAGCTTATATTACAACCTAAACAGAATTTAGTTGAAGCTTTTCTGCCTCTGTAAAGTTTAAATTTGACTCACCCAGCTTGAGGGCACTGAAAACATCGGGTCTTCTTCTATCGTCGTCTGTGAAGAAAACAGAAAGACTGAGAACAGAAAAGAGCTGTGGTATTCTTTGAAACAACAGCTGTTCTTGGACACTCTCCACATATTTTAGTATCATCTGTTAGTGAGGAGGGGTTTGTGTAAATAATCAGAGAGGAGATCACTGCTCACACTAATAACAGAGTACAGTGAACAAAGAGAAAAGAAGAAGAAACCTGGCAGAGCACAGAAACATTTACTTTTCAATGCAGTTATGTTGTAGGCTGATACTAAAAAAACTCTTTTCTCTCAGATTCCTCCAATTTCTTTTGATTGCTGCTGAAATGTTTCTCCACTTGAATGGCATCCATGTGTGGTAAATTAAATTGACTGGACATGATTTGGAAAGCACACACTTCTCTATTGAAGGCATCACAGCTGACAATGATACCAGAGCAAAAACCAAGCCATGAGGTCAAAGGAACTGCCTGCAGAGCTCTGAGACAGGGCACAGATCCAATCTTCTAATAGAGACAAGATAGAGAGACATCTTAATCAACATGTCTTCTAAAATTTAAGACCTCTCACTGGTGAAAATCTGACTTTTTAAGACTTTTCAAGGATCTGCAGGAACCCTGAAAAACCCTTTTAGAATCCAGGGTATCTTTGCCAAACTATTGTATGTCACTTCCTGTTAAGACCTAACCTGACACTTAAACTGAATAGTGTTTACACCTGAAGTAGTGGTGAAAAGTCAACAGAGATGAAAGAGGCTGAGAGACAGTACTGCTGGTTTCACTCTCACATTAGTGTTAATTGTAGTGTAGACACAGACACACAGAAACAGGCTGATGTTACTTAAAACAATGAAGAGGAAAGTCAGCATTTCAAATCTATCTATCCACAATCCCAAAAACTACGCAAATAGCTCACAGCACTAACCAGGAAGGCCACTTTCAACAGCTTTTCTCCATTAATTCATCCATGAAACAGAAAACAGTGAATTATTATTTAACAAATCTTCTTTATAAAGTGCTGTTTTCATTGGTCATAGTTCGAAACTAGAAGTCAGCTGTGGAGTCGGGCCGGGCTGAGCAGCATGTGTCTACGATGTTTTGCTCTTGCTTTGATTGAGCCCTGTTTTGAAGTTAGATACAGTGCAATAAATTCCAGCTTCAGGATACCCTTTTTGCACCTGTACATAGATTTGTTTTGCAACCAGCAAGATGCTGACATCCATTCCTACACATGGTGATAAAACAGATATTAAAAAAACAACAACATTTGAGGAAAAAGAGTTTTTAAAACAAACAAAAATCTGAAAAAACAGATGATAAAAATGTTATTTAAATAAAACCTATGAAAAAATATCTATAGTAACTAACTTTTGAAATTGAGTTACAGTATGTAGAATTTATCCACTGAAATATCTATATTAATTCAAAAAGTGACCATTCCTATGTATGTGATATATACTTTTAACTGAATCTCAAATATTTCCTGACATTTTAAAAGACAGAGAGATCCTTCATTTTCATAACTGAAGCAGGATGTATCTTTTATGGAGGCTACTAAACAGAAAACCAACATTTTGTTTTCATTCATAAATTCCTCATAAGGCAGTTCCTGGTGAGTGTGGGGTTTCCATGTTGCAGAGGTGAGATTAAAGGGATACTTCAACATTGTGGCAAATTCGCCCATTGCCATAATCCCTATAGTCTTAGCAATAGGTTCGTTACCTTTAGTTGTTGGTGCAAGCTGTTTTAAGATCGGTGGGCCTGAGATACCAGCTGCTCTGCCTATTCTATGGAGTCTTACGGTATTCCGGCTTTCCCTCATCAAACTCATCAAATACACAATCCAACAACTCCAAAACGATCTCATGGACAAGTTGTGACCTGCACACTCACCAGGAACTGCCTTATTTAGCGTATTCCTCTCTCATTATGAGAAATTTATGAATGAAAACAAAATTTTGTTTTTCTGTTTAGTAAATACGCCTTATGAGGTGCCATTTTTATTGAACAGTCCTCAATTCAAAACAAGAGAGGGGAGCTGGGCAGCACTGGTCTGTACTTATCATACTGTGTTACTGGTTTGGTTGTGAGACCCCTGGTGGTGGAATTCAAATACTGTGCATTTAAGCTAGGGTAAAGCAAGTTCAGAACCAAAATAAACAAATAAATAAATAACTGAAAAGATACCAATTAGACCTTTAAGCTATGAGGATCTAGAAACAGTTTACTGAGTAGTACACAAATGCTGCTAGTTGAAGGGTAAACAATGTGTAAACTTTTTAATATCTTTTTCAACTTTTGGTTCATAAAACTTGCACTGTTTACTTTGTATGAAATGCTTTAGCACTTAATATCCATCCATCCATTTTCTATACCCCTTATTCCATTCCGGGTCGGGGGTCAATTAATATCAATAAATAAATTTGAATTTTACATGCAGAGTGAAACATCACCTGTCTGTGGTCTGACGGTGGTGATGGAGTCCAGGTACGCCTTGATGTCTCTCTGTTTCAGCTGCATGGCGAGTTCAAACGCTGTCTTAGACAGGACGTTTACTCTGTCAGGGTCGGCTCCTCGCTCCACCAGCTGCTGGGCTACACCCACCTTGAAACACACACAAATTTATTAGAATTTAGCCAGTGACAGACCTTTATGTATCTTTTCTAAGATCATCAAATTTTCCGTACTCTTGAGACTTTCTTCACGTTGAAGTGTTGTGAAACAGTACAGTCTCAGTACTCAGTTCTTTCAAATATTAGTAGTACCAAGACACCAAAGCTTTGAAAAACTACAGCTATTTCATATGATAGATGCACTGTAGTGGAAGGAATCCATCAAAAAGTTCAAGCAAAGTCCTGCACACTGTATATATTGCACAAATACATTACATGGCCAGTGTTTTTTGTGCAACAGAGGCTGTTTAGCTGCAAATTTTTGGCAATTAAAAACAAGAAATTAACCAATACTGCATTCATTTTTGTTGTTGTGGTATCAAATCATGCATGGATGATATTTGGTGTTTACTGTAGATTTTTTTTGACGTTTAATATTTTGGCACTCTATTTTTGTATTAAAACAACCCCAATTTCTGCTTGGTGCAGGTGCATGGGAGAGGAGTGAATCTGCAGGCAAACTCCTGAGCACTGTCTTAATTGCACAAAAGTTGGTTTACCTAGTTTTATAGTACATATTGTATTGTGGGGAGAATGTATTGTTTTAGAGGAGAACTACACAGTCTGGGGTGCTTAGTGCTCCTATCTCTGTTGCCATTGAATCAAAACAGTTATCAGAATGGTTTGAACTAGTCTCTTATCAAAGTTTACATTTCTATCATCATGACTACTCTAGTTTGACTGCAGCTTATTCTCTGATGAACAAATATATCAAAGTCCGGTAAACCATCTTAAAGCCCACCTTTCCACTAAGCGTTGCTGCCATCAATGGTCCCCAGCCGGTGGTCTTCTGGGAGAAGTTGACATCAGAGCCCCACTCCAGCAACAGACGCACTGTGGCCTCGTGTCCATACTGAGCTGCAACCATCAGAGCTATGATGTCCATAAACTCTCTACCTCCTCCTCCTGGACAACCTTCAGCAGCTCCAAAACCAGCTCCACTGAGGACCCAGAGGGGCCAGACAAGGATTAAAAAAATGATTAAGGGCTCTATTCAAATAATTTCTAATGGCCAGTTCAAAGTTATAGGACCAAACCTGCAGCTGTTGTTGTTGTTCCCGTTAGACACAGCGTCTGAAGCAAGAGCCAGATGATCGTAGTCGTCAACGTAGGCCCGGTTCTCCAGGAGCAGCTTCACCACGTGAGTGTGTCCCCCTCGGGCTGCCATAGTCAGGACACTTGCTCCAAGTCTGTTTCGTCCATTAATCTCTGCCCCATTTTCCAGCAAGATGTGTGCAACTGTAAGATGACCAAACCTGGGTGAAAAGACAGAGTAAATGATTAATAAATATTACTCACTCAATGGTAGGCTTTCTGTTCATTCTGATCTTTCTCTCATATTTATGATTAACCTAATAATTTTGACTTAGTTAAAACGGCGACATTTTATATCATAATTACAACTTCTCTCTCATAATGGCATTTCATCTAAAAAAAGTTTTGACTTTTCATCTCACAATTACAGATTCTTATCTCGATTTGACTTTTGGCTCATAATTTTGACTTTAATCTCAGAAAAATGAATTTTTATCTCATAATTATCACATTTATCATCTCAATTTGATGTTTTATCCCATGATTTTGATTTTTATCACAGAATAATGGATGTTTATCTCATAGTTTGACTTATCTCATAAATATGACTTTATATCTCATAATCAGGACTTTTTATCTCAGAATTTTAGCTTTTATCACATCATTATAACTTATCTCACAATTTTGACTTTTCCTCTCATAATAATGAATTTGTATCTAATAATGATCCATTTGTATCTCATGATTTTGATTTTGTTTTTCCATAATAATAAATTTTCTCTCCTAATTTTGACTTTTCCCCCTACAAATGTTTTTTCTTTATTGCATGATTATGACTTTTTATCTTATAATTATGACTTATATTTATTTTTACGTTTTAAATCATAATTATAACTTTTTATTACATAAATGAATTTTTAATCTCAGATTTTAGACTTTATCTCATTATTATTAATATTTATCTCATAATTTTGACTTTGACTATTACAATGGCTGACAATCCAATATGTAAGACTTATGATTTTTTTTATTCATGTTTTAAAAATTCACAAACTTTCATATACTTTCTTTACAGCTTCCATGCTACTTAAAAGTCACCAGCTAACACGATGTGAAAGTGAAATACATTCGAGTTTTTTTTTTACCAAACTCTGTGTTTCTTATAGACGATTTTATGAGCCGGCTTTAACATGTCTTGCGTTGTATTGTCACATGTTTCAGAGCCGGCAGTACAATATAAAATATTAAATCCACATATGTTTACGTAGAGTTTGGTGTGCAGAGTTCTTCAGCCTCACCTAGCAGCCTGCATCAGCGGGGTCCAGCCGTAGTTGTTCCGGCTGTCCACTGAAGCTCCTTTCCGAAGCAGAAATCGGACCAGGTTTTCATAACCACTTGCAGAGGCGAACTGCAAGGCGGTGTTCCCCTCCTCGTCCGTGCAGTCCACCGGTACCAGAGACAACATGTCCGCGGTGTTACACTCCGAACCAGCCTCTGACCGCAGCCTGCTCTGCCGCCCGGACTCTCTCGGTGCTCCGGGCTCCAAGATGCCCCGGGCGGTGTCATAGTCCCCCTCGTCACAGGCACGGAAAAGCAGCAGCGAATTTGCAGGGACACCGAAATTCATCTCCACGCTTAGAGAGTGAGTTTTTCTCTGATTACCTCCCGTTAGCTTCACTTACAGTAACGGTCCAAAAGTTTCCCTCTGTCCCTCGGCGGCGGCCTGTGTTTGGAAGTCATGACGTACATAGAAATAGAATCTCAGAGTGAAAGACAGCTAACTATTCTCAAACATAACACGTAAACCAGTGTCTTTATTTTTCTACTCAATCTTTTTTCTGACTTTCTAGACGGGCATGACAAAACAACTTTCTGGCAACCGGTCGCCACTGCCCGGTTCCGTTACTTGTTTTGGAATCTGAATAGCATCAATGTTGAGGCGAAATAAGATTAGACTTCCGCTTTTATCTTCCACAATAAAAGCATGACAAGATACGCCATAGCTCATGCTCAAATACGTCTTACGTTAAATTTTTAGTGGTAAGCAAGACATCCAGGCTGGTCTTTGACTTACAAAATATGTTTTTTCTTTGTTTATACAAAAATAATCACAATTCTGTTGCAAATAAGTGTATTAAATTGCACTTGAGTACAGGTATAAAGAGGTAGACTTCAGAATTTTCTCAGGGAAGGACACCAGAAAATACATATACGTAGGCCTGTTACATTACATGCAAATGTGTTGTCATTTTCTGGGTTATATACAAGGAGTTGGGCAGTTTTTGTGTTACCCAGCTGCTGGTTTACATTGTTGTTGGGTCAAAGTATGTCAGCATAGATGCCACACTCGTGCTTTACTTGCCATATTTTCATTTAATTTGATTTAAAAAAGTAAAACTTCCATGTATTCTAGATTCATCATACATAACGTGCATTATTTCAAGCCTTTTTTAACTTAAATTATTAACTGTCAAATTATTATTATCATTAGAAATCATTAAAATACATGTTTGTATTCTATTTTGGACTGTTTTGTCATATTCTAGTATTCTGAGATAGTGGATTTTACATTTTTGTCAGCTGTAAGCTATTATCATAAACATTCACAAAAAGTCTTGATATATTTCACTTTGTATGAGATTAATCTAGAATATATGGAAGTTTCACTTCTTAAATTATTCACGGGATTAAACAAACCTTTTCATTTTTGGATACACCTGTACATGTGCTAAAGAGATTGAGAAATAATCTATCATCAAAACTCTGCTTATAGGATAAGCTAATGCCAGTGGCAAGAATATGGTGTGTGTGATCTTTCTTGTGCCAAGAAAAGATTTTAAAAAATTCATTAAGCTTGGGTTTTTGAAAATTCATGAGTCCAATAAGTTGTGTTAATATGAGAAAAGTAATCATGTTATGGGGAAATGTTTTTTTTTTTCTTTTCACATTTTGAACCCTAAAAGTTCACACTTTTATAGAATAATTAACATTAATCCTTTAAGATTTTAAGTGAGGCTCATCCTGGATTGTATTTCGAAATATGTGACCGGATGTGGACTTTAATTAATACTTCTACCTTGACAAAAGATCTGTGGCGTTGACTGTTGTGGACTACACTGCCATCTAGTGGTTACAGTCAACGAACTGAAGCCAATTGATTCGCCACTTGATGTCGCTGTTGGTTATGCGTTAACATACCCACCACAGAAGAAGAACCGGAACCCCCGGATGAACAGTACATATTACGGAAGTAGTCCTCTGCTCGTTCTTTTTCCCTGAAGAGCTAACCACGTTGGTGGCGCCTGTTCCTGGCTCACCGCTGTTCGCTTGAATTTCTTCCGAATAAGTCGGTCAGGAATAATCACTATGGTATGTTTTATTTAACTTTGACTTAATATGTCGAGCGAATCCCAGTTTGTTGTTTTAATCGTTGATAAACGGCTTATTTCCCCATTAAAATCTCTGTTGTGCGGTGGTTAGCACCGACAGCTTTATCTAAGTCCCGCCACATAACAGAGAGCTCAATGATGAACATATTTATTAACAGGTCAATTAGTTGTATATTGATGGAGACAGAAAAATTACACTCTGAAGTTCTTTTTGAAATGGACTAACTTAAATTCCCCCCCCAGGTTTGTCACGTTTTTGTAGTTTTGACGTGCCGCGTGTATTATGAAAATGCCATTTGTTGGTTAATATAATTATGACAACCTTGGAGTAGACAGCCTCACTCTACTTGAGATTGGGGACCAACCCATCAGAATGGTTATGAAGGTGGCATAAAGTTGGATTAAGTTACTTCTACATTCAACTCAGTAACTAAAAACAACCATGCTATACTAATTTAAGCTGGTGAAAATACACGGATCCAAAACATAAAATTACCAGCTGATACTCTGCAGATGTTGTGGTCAGATGATCAGTAATTCATTCCACTCAGCATTTTTTTCAACAACCTCAAAGGTTTGCTACATTTTACCCAGTGTTACTTATGTACCCCGCTGACCCCAACCTTTTTCCCCCCGCACCTGCAGGCTTTCAAGGACACCGGCAAGGCACCCGTTGAGACCGAGGTCGCCATTCACCGCATCCGCATCACCCTCACCAGCCGCAACGTCAAGTCCCTGGAGAAGGGTGAGTTATTTCAATAATAGTCCATATTAATAATGATTAAAGACCTGAGCTATGAGGATAAAATTATTACCCGATGAACCCTGAAGACGGTATACGCTATTCTGAGCCAAGGCTTTAAAAAGTGAAGTGAAATCGTTTCTTGTTAATTGTGGTTAAAGTTTATTTTTGTACTCTGCAGTGTGCGCAGACTTGATCCGTGGAGCTAAGGAGAAGAACCTGAAAGTGAAGGGACCTGTCCGTATGCCAACCAAGGTACTGAGATATACAGGCTAGATCAACGTGATGGTGCAAAAAGGTGACAGATTTGTTTTAGTAATGTCAGAGGAGCAAGATGACACCAAAATGAATAAAAATGTGCCAGTTTAAACAATATTGAAATAGTCTTTAATTGGATGATGTATTCTGTACAAGATCCTCCTATAAACATGAGAGTGATACACAAGATTCAGGCTGTTTTCCCCCATAATGCACTTCAAACCCCATTTGAAATGTTATGCAGTTTGAAGCTGATTCTTTGCTAACAATTTCACCTTAAACCAGGCATACACTGCAGTTTTCCTGCAGATTCCGACAAATTTTGAGTAAATAAGCCCACCTGTGTACCTCCAGCTGATATGGAATATTTACTTAGCTGCTAGTATTTTTGCCTACAGTGCTGTTCCCGTGTGAGAACAATGGCAAGAGTGCTTTTGTCATTTGAAGCATGAAAATGAGACAGATCTCTTAATGTTCCATGTGAGACTTTTCAAAGGAGACTTTACTGACACCTGTTAGAGTCCATCCTGGCATACAGTGTGAGCACAGTGTGGTTGGGTGTGCATCATAAATGGTTCAGTTGCACAGTGTGAGCTGACATTCCATCACAACCGTTGTGAAGCAGCAAATAGAAAAGCCATGTTCTTTTTAACTGGTTTGTCTAAAATCTTCTCCCTTATTCGCCTTTCCTGCAGACTCTGCGTATCACCACCAGAAAGACCCCCTGCGGTGAGGGATCTAAAACCTGGGATCGTTTCCAGATGAGGATCCACAAACGTCTGATTGATCTGCACAGCCCATCTGAGATCGTGAAGCAGATCACCTCCATCAGCATTGAGCCCGGTGTGGAGGTCGAAGTCACCATTGCAGACGCATAAATGATGCAGATGATTCAATAAAGAAAAGGGTGAAGAAATAGATGTGGTGTTTACTGTCTGGTCTCTAATATCTTCAACATTCTGTTGCTTATGATCTGACATTTTCAAGTGTCAGCGCTTTTAAAGGACGGTCAATATTAGAGATAACCGCATGACGGCAGGATCTGAAGCTAACTTTTTCTTTATAGTGGTCTTTTTTCATTGTATCTCCTCAGGAATCACTTGAGTAGAGTGTAGCAAGAAGTTTATAACATGCTATAGTTATATAGTTAGTTATATAAATAGATATAACTGAGTTACTTTTTGCAAGCAGTGTAACTGTAACTAGTTACTGTTCTTCAGTAACTTGCCCAACACTGCTCGTAATTATTACCAGACCTATATCTGAGATGCATAACATACAGAAGAAAATGGACACAATGAGCCTTTATCAGGGTTCTTACACACTTTTATAATTAAATTTAAGACTTCAAGACCTGAACTGAGTAAAACTAGTACTGTTTTGCACAGTAAACAGCCTGAAATGAAAGATTTGTAAGTACATCAGACCAGGGCTGAATATTCTGATTAAATGTCATGTTTATGAAATTTAAAATGGTGAAGGAAAAAGGTCATTGGTCATAAAGGCTGAATTTGATTATTTCTGGCACATTTAAACCCTCTATTCCAGTGGTCATCAGCCGAGAGCCACATCAGGTCCCCCACATCTTCCCATCCGGCCCCCAGAACATTACCAAATTCAGAAATATTCAGAGGAAAAAATATGTGTGTGTGTATCGGGCATCATTTTTTAAAAATCCCTTCAGCTAAAAAAAAAGAAAAAAATGTCCAGATTGGTTTAGTATTTGGTCCATTTACCAGAAATTGACCTGTTAGCCATTATTGTCAAATAAGATGCTTGATAGACACATACTTATAAGTCTACTCTTGATTAATACTGTGGTTGTTTTTTCAAATTCAGGTGTTTTCCTCTGAGAATCAAAAATAAAGACCTGTGTCTTGCATGTTTTTTTCAGCAATTGGGACAGCACATAGCAAAACATAACAGTCCCAGAAATACCCATCAAAAATATCTCAATCGCCACCTTGTGGCAGGCTACAGTATGTGGACTGATCTCATTGTTGGATGCAAAAAATTGCATATATTTAAAAAAAAAAACAATCATCTTCTCTATTCTATCAAAATACCATGTAGTGATTTTATAACACATTTTAGCAGGTGTGTTGAGCTGATTCTAAACAGTCTATTTAAAAGAAAAACATTAAAAGGATGTGTCAAAATAAGAGTGGGCTGCTCACATTTCCAAGTGGGCAACTTTAGAAGTCCAGAGGTTAGAGAACTGGACTAGAGTTAGACAACAATACAGAGTTTATTTAGTAATATTAAACCATGATAAATCAAATATTTAAAGCTAACCTTAAAGACAAACAGGAAATAGTAGAAAACTGCAGATTTCACTAAAATATAGAGATCAGCTTGTTACTGTTGAGCAGAATGACCTCAGTTTATGTCTTTCTGCCTGCCATTTTAACAAGGTCTAGCCAAGCTAAAGTCAGGTCTGTGGCTGTTCCCTCATTACTTCCATCACAGCTGTGCTTACTTAAACCTGATGAAGATCTCTGTCGATGTTCAGAGCTCAGCAAGCCTTCATGCCGTGGAGATCTCTAAAATATCCTGAGAATCATCCTCAGACTGTTGAGTCTTGATTTCTGCAGAACACTGGTCACACCTTCAGTAAACCTTACCAGTGCATGAACTCAGACATTTTTAAGCTCAGCATGAGTGAGGTTATTGACGTGGCCTGTGAGGAAGGAGATAAAGTGCAGCCTGAGGATGTTAACATGAGCTCTGATGTTTCTCCTGACAGCTCTACATCCCAGCAGGTAAAATGTGAAATCAGATTTTTTTATTTTGCTTGATTCGTGTTATTCTGGTTTTAAGAAAGGCTCCTGTGCTGATATCCTCGGTCATGCTTAATCAAATCTAAACTCCTTCACTGCCATGTCGTCTTTAGCCTGACGGTTGTCTCTTTGTTTTTAGACTGAAGGTCCCTTGTGTGTGTCAGAGCGGCAGACTATGAGGATCTTCCTCAGAATCAGACCCTTCTCTAAGGAGGAGCTCACTGAAAATGAGGATCAGGTAAAAATGCTTAGAGTTGCAGAATAAATGAAATCTGCCGTTTTTGACATTGAGCAGCTGTTTTATAAACCGGCAGGTTTTCCTCTTTGGTCTGTGCATTTATTTTGTATTGCACTTGTGCACTTTACATCAGGAACTAAATCAAATGTACTAGGGTAGTGATCTTACTCAACTTTTATTTAAAAAAATGTAGCATAAATTCTATTTTTGTTGACCCTTGCTATAGTGTATGCTGCACTTACATGCTCTCAAATATGTGTCGATTCTAGGTTCAGTATGTTTGACTCCAGTGTGTTGATGAATTTTTGTTTTATGGAAACAAAATGAAGATGTGTGCCATCTAACTTTTAAAAACCTAGTACCATTAAACCAGCAATAGAAACAAATGACAAAGGATAAACAATTTAATCAATAAGATTACCATGAGTCCAGTATTTAATAATATAATAGTTTATTTTGAATAATTTCACAGACCCCAAAGCTGTGGCTTGCGAACCCCCAGGGGTCCCCTTGGCTCCAGTTTAGGAACCACTTTGCTAGGGAGTAGTACATATTAACAGGAGAAGCACAATGCTTCTTTAGGCCCTCAGGGGCCACCGCATTAAAAACAGGCATGATTCTGGACTGGAAATCACTGCATGGGCTTAGGAACACTTCCAGAAATTTTTGTCTGTCAACATAGCTGGCTGTGCATCCACAAATGACAGTTAAAGCTACATCATGGAAAGAAGAAGCCATTTGTGTACAGGATCCAGAAACTCTGCTGTCTACTCTGGACCAAAGCTCATTTAAAATGCACTGAGGCTACATGGACAACTGTTCTGTGGTCAGATGAATCAAAATTTGAAATTGTTTTTAGCGACCATGGAAACTGCATCCTGCAGACAAAAGAGGGGACCATCTAGCTTGTTATCCTGCCTCAGTCCTAAAGCCTGGATCTCTGATGATAAGGGGTTGCATTTGTGCCCATGTTGTGGGCAGCTTACACATCTCAAAAAAAAATATCAATGCTGATGCTAAACCACATTGGCTATCCTACTGGACACATCACATTGCAGTCTTTGTCATCACTGTTATCATGTATTTATTCAGTTTGTCCTTTTCTTCACAGGATTGTGTGCTGATTGAAAACAGCCAGACAGTGGCCCTGAAGGCACCAAAAGGTTCTGCCACCATGAAGAGCAGCGAGAGAGGCATCGGCATGTCCATCCACAAATTCTCCTTCTCCCAGGTCTGTATTAAATCAGCCTACAGTACAGTAAACCTTCCTTGTTTAACACTGATGAATGTCGTCCTGTTTGATTTAAGGTTTTCAGACCAGAGACGACACAATCTGAGCTGTTTGAGGACACGGTCAGAGCTCAGACGTCAGATTTCTTGGATGGAGAAAATTCCCTGATTTTCAGCTATGGAGTAACTAATGCTGGGAAAACCTACACAATCCAAGGTGAAGATGCAACATTCAGCTAAGTCTTAGGAAGTATTTCTGATAGTCTAAGTGTGCTGTTCAATGTTTCAGGGAGTCCTAAAGAGCCAGGGATCCTGCCTCGGGTGCTTGATGCCACCTTCCAACACATTGGAGGCCGTCAGTATGAAGAGATGGACATAAAACCTTACCTGAGGAATGATGCACAATGTCTGGATTCTGATCAGGTCAAGCAAGAGAGAAGTGCTAAAGTGGCTGTTTTTGCTTCACTTAAAGAAGTAAGACATAGGAGTACCATTTTTCTGCATTCACCCAAAAACATCAGCTGGTTTCCTTGTGCAACTGAAATGTTCTGCAGATGAAGCTGTAGCATGCACAGCTGCATCACATAATTTAAGATGCACTTCTGTGTCTTTGCACCTCTCCAGGATTGTGATGCTCTGAAAGTCAGCAGAGGCTCAGAGTCTTTGTTCTACTCCAGCTCAGCTATCTCATCCTCCTCTTTGTGCACCAATCAAACTGGTAGTCTTTGCTTATTTTATACAGTTTTTTGCCTTTCATGTCAACTAAGGTTTATATTATAGTGTAAACTCAATCAGACATGGGTAAATTGTCTGCACTGACAGAAGGTGTTACTGCAGGATTCCTGCAGGCCTCAAATGTTTCTCATTCTCCATCTTTTATCCAGTTTTTTTCTTCTTTTTGTTTACCTTCAGACAATAATCCATCAGAAACAGACAGCAGCCAGTTTGCATTGTGGGTTGCATTTTTTGAAATCTACAATGAATGCGTGTATGACCTGCTTCAACCTCAACTGTGCTCAAAATCTAAGAAACGAGCTTCTCTGAGAGTGTGTGATGACGGGGCTGGAAATGCTTACGTTAAAGGTGAGAAAGTAACCTCGTCTTTGCTTTTTACTTAGCTGCAGCATTCGGTGTGTTTCTAAAGGCTTAAAATCTCACAAAGCTGGTTTAATTTTAGATCTGAGGTGGATAAACATCCAGACTCTGGGTGAAGCCAGCAGACTGCTTCAGTTTGGAAACAAGAACAGAAGTGCTGCAGCTACAAAGATGAACCAGTCATCCAGCAGAAGGTAAACCATTGTTGAATCCCATCTACACCCATATCTCAACATTTAGAATTTAAAACTCACACCAGTTTTCTTCACAGCCACAGCATATTCACCATGAAGTTACTGAAGATCGATGGTAGCACAGTCAAAAGGATCTCAGAGTATGTATCTCCATTATCATGAGCATTAAAGAACATTACCTTTAGTATTGTTTCTTAAAACATTTTCTGTGAATCATGTCAAATGTTTGAGCTGAATTAGAAACAGCAATGCACTACACAAACCTAAATATTTTATGTAAGGAGGCACTTTCAGTATAAGACTTATACGTCCAAGCATGGTGATGGATTGTCCACCAGCTTGTTTGAATTCAAGAGTCTCTTGAACAGAAACTGCATTTGAGAGACCTTTTGCATCGGTCATCAAAATGTCTGTCCCATCCAGCCCCATCCCTGTCTGGATGACAAAAGGGAGATTTATTCACTAAATGCTAGTGATCAATAAATCCCCCTGAGAAATTCCCAGAAGTACTCAGTGTAGTGCACATTTTGTACAAGCAAAGTTTAGAAAGCTTCGATGCCTGACTGTAACACCAACAAGGACAGTAATGACATTGTATTCACATAAATATACTTCAATATAGAGTTGCCCTCCTTTTGCAGTTTTAACAGCCTCCACTCTTCTTGGATGGAGTCTTTCCACAAGATTATGGAGTGTTTCAGTGGGAATTTGTGCCCTTTCATTGAGTATGTATGAGGTCAGGCACTGATGTTGGGCCAGAAGGCCTGGCTCACAATCTCTGTTCCAGTTTACAAAGGTGCTCAATGGGGTTGAGGCCAGGATTCTGTGCAGGCCAGTCAAATTCCTCCACAGCAAACTCATCAAACCATGTCTTTATAGTTCTTCTTAGTGCACTGGGGCACAGTCATGTTGGAATAGAAAAGGGCCTTCCCCAATCTGTTGCCACACAACTGGAAGCATAGCATGTCTTGGTACACTGAAGCATTAAGATTGGCCTCCACTGGAGATAAGGGGTATAGCCCAAACCCTGAAAAAGAGTCCTATACCATTATCTCTCCTCCACCAGACTTCACAGTCAGGCAGGCACATTCTCCCAGCATCTGCCCAATCCAGACTCACCTGTGTGACTGCCAAACAGAGAAGTGTGATTCATCACTCCACAGAGCACGTTTCCACTGCTCCACAGTCCTGTGCTGGTGTGCTTTACTCCACTTCATCCAACGCTTGATATTGGACTTGGTAATGTGAAGCTTGCATGCAGCTGCTCAACCATGAAAACCCATTCATGAAGCTCCTGCTGCACAGTTTTAATGTTTATATTAATGCCAGTGGAAGTTCAGAACCCTTCGGCTATGGTAACTTTTATGCGCCATGCATGTTGACCTCTTCCACTTCATGGCTGAGTTGCTGTTGTTCCTGAACTCTTTTTAATCCCTAACAGTTGACGATGGAATATCCATCAGGGATGACATTTCACCAACCATCTTATTGCAAAGGTGGCATCCATCACAGTACCACGCTGGAGATACCGAGCTCTGCAGAACAACCCATTTAGGATATCAAATAAATAGACTGCATGGCTAGGTGCCTCTTTTTTACACCAGTGGCAATGGGTCTGATTGAGACACCTGGTTTCAATATTCAACAGGTGTGGCCAAATACTGAAAGTGTATATTCGTTTGTGCATCAATAAGTGTTTGCAGGTATACAGTCATGGACAAAAGAATTTTTCACCCCTGGAATTTTTCCGGAAAATAAACCATTTTTGGAGTTTTGTGTAAAATTATGTTGATTTTGGCTTTTGTCTTCTGTTTTTTGTGTTGTTCCAATGCACATAAATGAAATAAACATGTGTATACCAAAAACATTTGTAATTGCAACAATTTCTGGAAGAAATGGTACATTTTTTGGAAACATTCCAGGGGTGCCAATACTTTTGTCCACGACTGTAAGAGATTTCAGGTACCGTCTCAAAATAGATCATATTAGATTTTGTAGTACTCCAAATAGGTTTTTTGAAGAAAAAAGAAATTATAGGGAAATACTGGGAATTTTGCCAGGCTGAAAAAGAAGCCAAGGTTAAAAAGGATGAAAACCTTGTATGAATGATAAAAGAATGACTGATTTGTCTGCATTTATAGGTGTCATTCTTGTAGCTCCAGCATCCTAAGAGAAGCTCTGTCAAAGGTGTTAAAATGAGCTTGATTGCTCCTCTAGGTTTTCTCTGTGCGACCTGGCCGGCTCAGAACGATGCAACAAATCCAAAACGTTTGGAGAGAGGCTGAAGGAGGCTGGAAACATTAACAACTCCCTTCTCATTCTGGGGAAATGTATCACAGCACTCCGCAACAATCAGATACAATCTGACAGGTAAAGGTGAAGAGAGTGATTTCAGGTGTTTACCAGCTGCAGATCCATCTATCTATAATCCTCTTCATTGTCTTTTTGTCAGAACGAAGAGCAGCTACATTCCTTTCAGAGAGAGTAAACTCACAAAGCTCTTCCAGGCTTTTTTCTGTGGTAAAGGCAGAGCATCTATGATCGTCAACATTAACCAGTGTGCTTCTACGTATGATGAGACTCTGCATGTGATGAAATTTGCCGCTGTGGCCAAACAGGTTGGTCTGGTTTCGTGAGGATGTGAGAGGTAGTTCTATTCGTTTTATTCCTCTTATCCAGCTCTGCTGTCTGCAGGTGGTTCAGGTGATTCCAGACAAACACCTGGAATCTCTGGCTCCGTGTTTGGTCGGCAGTGATGGGAAACCTTTGGTGAAGAACGGGATGATCGATAGCCAGGTCCTGGAGAGCTACCTGTCTGAGGAAGAGCTACTGGATGAGGAGGACGAGGCTGATGTGTCTCTGTTGCCTCAGCATGTAAATATACCACTATAAGCCATATTCACCCAGTGAATATGAAGCTCACATGTTGTTTTAACTTGCTTTTTTGTTTCAGGTTACAGTGCCCATTCACTCAAAATGTTTAACCCTTTTATTGGCTTTTTTTTTTTTTTTTTTTACAAGAAAAGCCACTGTTGGACAACACTCAGATTAAATCTGGACAAGAGTTTTGCAAAAGGCGTCAAATATGAGTACTGTTTTAACAAGCGTTTTACAGGATTGTATTTCTCCAACTCTTCCAGGAACTTCTGAGCATGATTGAGAGTCTGAGGTCCAAACTTTTGGCAGAGCGGAGAAGAAATCTGGTTCAGGAAATGGAGATCCGTAAAGAAATGGGAGACGCGATGTTAGAGCAGCTCATGGAGAGTGAAGAGCTCCGCAAGTAGGTTATTTCAAATTTCAGTTGTTAAATAATCAAGGTGATGCAAAACTCTAAATTTAAGCTTGAATTTACACTGAAAACCAGATGCTAAAGTTTGCAATAATTTTGTCCAAATGAAACTTATGAGGCAAATGTTTGTTTCATGTTTAGTCGACGGATAGAAGAGCTGAAGGAGAGCTACGAAGCAAAACTGGAGAGCACGTTTGAGATGTACAAAGATGCCATCAAAGAGTACGCCTACAAGAGCGCCATTAACAACCTGGAAGACAACTACGTGCCGCTGGACGAGTTCATGGCTGAGCAGGAGAAAGTGGAGGTTTGTCATATCAGCTGGTAACCGAGCAGAGACATACAAGGTATAAAAGATGGGAAGATGTTGGGAAAATGGCCTTGTGGTTTGGCTGTGTCCTATGAACACGGGCAGCCTGGGTTCAAGTCCAGCCTGTGGTCTGAGCTGGTTTTTAACAGACATCACACCACAGGAAAATCTGGCAAGATAATCTCTAGAAAAGTTGGATAGTCAGGCCTTTGCTGAATCTGATTGTAAGGACGAATGGGGCCCAAAATCGTCCCAATTCTCTTGTTGTGTGTACCCTGCCTTAGATGATGGTCAAAATGACAAACTTGAGATTTCACATTGGTTGACAATAAAACAATAAATGACTATGTGCACTTTTTATAAAGTAAACTAATTTTAACTTTGTCTTGCTAACTGTGAAGGCTCTGAAGCGAAAAGTGTCAGAACTGGAGAACTTAATGTTGAGTAATAGAGTGCAGGCAGTTCAAACCGTGGATCAGTCATGCCAAACTCAACCACAGAAACCAACAGATTCAGGAGGTCAGTGCCTTTGTTTCACACCACTTTATTTTGTTCCTAAGTAGTTTTAAAACAAATTCCTCTTTAAGATGCATTGCTCCGACTTTTTCTTCTGTATCTCACTAAGTTTCTGACTTTCGTTGTAAAACTCCACTCAGCTCTCTCTATCCTGACAGCTGATGATCGCTGCAATCGTCTCTACAGAGAGAAGTGTGCCATAGAGCGGATGTGTGAGGATAAACAGCAGGTGACAAAGACTACTTTAAATTCTGTGTTTATCTTATTTCATCACAAGCTCAGTTTTCCGCTTTGTTTCAGTTGATTTTGTCTCTGGAGAGACGGCTGATGGAGCTCAGTGACACCCTGCAGAAGGTCAGAGATGGTTTCCTGGAGAAGTCTGCTGATCTGGAGCTTCTGCAGAGAAAATCTGATGACCAGGTATAGCCATCGGGCTAAAATCCCATGTATTTACATGTAAATGTAAATGTCCATTAATGCATATTGTCCTATTTTTTAAAAAATAAATAAATCTCAAATCTCAGGTGAGTCAGAAGTGATAGATTATCCAAAATTTTAAAAACCCAATTTCCATCATCAGGCAATCCATCTTGCGAAGCTCTAATCTTAAACATTTGTGCCAGGTCTAAAAACAGATCTGGCCAATCGGCATCATTTGAGGAAAACAAGGCGGTAGCTACAGGAGGGGTTAGTTGTAGGAAGCTGACAGTAATAGTTGCTGCCAGTGTAGCACTTAGTCTGGTTGTAGCTATAGTGAAGCAGCAGTTTCATCAGAACTGGACCACATCTTAAAACATTAAAACAAAAGCAAAGAGCCACAATGAAAGCTTCTCTTGGCATAGATGTTTTTGGTCTTCTCTCAACCGGCCACAGCATGAGTTTTAGCTACCGACAAGCTCCACCATTCATAAACTACACTTTTTTAAAATTTATTTGTTTATTTAAAAGGGACGGTGCACATTAATGTACAAACGTAGGGGGTACATATTGTAAATGCAGCACCAGTCAGAGTCGTGCTCGACAGCCAAGGTCAAGCTCAAAGGCATCTCTTTTGTCCGGGTCTTTTCACTTCTATTAATATGCCCAGAGACAGCTGGTGATATTCAGGTCCTTGGGACATCCACAGCCTGTCCAGGGGCTCATGGCAACCCTACTACCCACCTGGACGGTACCGGGCAGGTTTGTGTGGGGCCGCTCTTAGCCAAGCCTGCAGCCCAGCTTGTTTGCCCCATTTTCGCCTTCTCGCCCAATGCTGTCACTGCCTCCTCCCCACTGGCTGTAGGTGTTGTGCTGCTCCACGTCCTCCTCCTGTCAGTCTCTGAATGCCCAGTTCTCCGGATAATCTCCATCAGGAAAGGTTAAAACTTTTAAACTAGCCAGGAGTTGTAGTTGAGACTGAGATCCTCTTTTCACCTTTTTTTGGGTTTTTCTTGATGAAGATTTCCAGTTCTTTCTCTCAAAGGTGTCCTGGACCATCTTCTTTGTTTTCAACATATGTTGTCAACTTATTGTGAAAAACACTGCAAGTCCAAGATAAAACTTAAGAGTGCATCTTTCTTGCTGCCAACCTGCTAATATGCAAGGGCATCCAGAGCACTGCTGGGGTTCTGTCAATCCTTCCTGCAGAGGCTTACTTGCCATAACACACCTTAATTCTGCCAGAATTTTTGGCCCAAACATATCTAAAAGTTCTGCACAGTATGGCAATTCAAGTACATTTTAAGCTATATTTAGCTTATCTATAATTTAACAGGGGAATATCCAATGAGCACCCAGTAACCTGAGCTAATCTAGTCATACTTGAGTTTGTACAAATAACTGCATGCTAATTTTTTTTGGCACCACACATGCTATGTTAACTTGCAATATTTTTCTTTTCTGTGTTCTCAAATTAAGCTTTAAACTCAGTATTAGTCTGATCCAAAGGTCAGTCTGACAGGCAGCCTGAGCGTATCTGTGACTATTTAAACCTATTCTAGTAAAATGTAGACTTCATTCTTGCAGCATCATGACCTTACAATTAAATTCTCAAATTTCTTCTTTCTGAAGGATTTTTTTGTTCCATGCAGTTTGAAGGTTTTTGTCCCTTTTTGTTTTTATCCATCCCAGGGCAAAAATCTTGAGGACATCCTGCGACAGAACCTTGAGAAGGACAGAGAGATCGCCTCACTAAAGGCAGAAATTGCCAAGCTTTCCCAAAAGTCTCCTGTGCAGCAAAAAAACAAACGCAGTCTCTTCGCCAACATCAGGGAGGTGGTGACTTCTCCACGGAAGACGACCTCCAGCCGGACTCTGAGGAAGACCATGAAGAAGCCAGACCACTGAAACCTACCTGTGTGATGCTTTATGTAGGTTTCAGATTAAGTTTTTAAATGTTTTAATAAAATTTGAATTTAACTCTTGCTCTCTGCTTGGTCATTTCTTGGTCCCCACTTCCTTGGATAGTTTTTCTCTTCAACAGAGAGATCCTGTTCTTTTACTGCTATAGTAATAAGCAGTATTACTATACAAAAGGTTCTATACAAAAACGTAGAATCAGTACACAGGGGTCAGGATTTTCAGTATCACTGTTTATGTATTGTCAGGCTTTGGTGTACGAAGATGAAACTGTCCATGTGGATAGAAAAACCAAGGTAGAATATAATCCGTGCTAACTGCATAAGCTGAAACACAGTGATGCCTTTTAACAATTTCTTTATAGACATATCTGCTTGAAAATGCTAAAGATCCTTCATAAATCATAGACCAGATGATCGACTTCAGTTGGAGGTTGCTGCTGTATTAGTGTTTTAAATACGTAATCTATTGCATATTCATGGAAGGCTGGCTGAACAGACAACCTGGCATAGACCTTCCATAGACGGTGTTTGGGAAAGGGTAGAGCGTTTGAAAAAACACTCAGAGCAACAAAACACGTGACATCATCACTACCAAGCTGCGCCTGTACCGAAGGAGTAAACTCCATACAGGATTGGTTAACATGAACCATGGCGACTGTAGACATGTCAGTACATGACTTAAGTCGTTTATGGAAAAAAAAAAAATACAACTCAACGCTGTTCTTTGTCCTTCCTTTAAAGAAGAAATGTCAAGTTCTGATAAAACCAGCGCTTTAGCAGCATCCATGCTAATGTCTTACACCATAATTGCACCGGCTTCTTGTTGCAGCTTGCTTACATCACAACTCTGCCCAAAAGTACTGCCCCTCAACACTGATTGGTCCTGTCACTTTCTAACTGGGCCCTAATGGTTCAGACAAAGAATCAACAGAGATGAGGTCAGCCTACAGAGGATTGTTAAACATAGCAGATTCAAGAACTTAGGGGAACTTCACAAGGAGTGGACTGAGACTGGAGTCAGTGGATCCAGAGCCACCACACGGACTACAAGTGTGGTGAACCACACTGACTGTTGTGGTCCAAAGTCCTGGTTTCAGATGTCATTAAATTTTGGATATCATTTAGAAATCAAGGTTCCAGAGTCTGGGGGAAGATGAGACAGGACCAGAATCCTTCAGTGCGTGATGGTTTGTGCTGCTGCTTTTGGTCTCCTGGTCTTTATCAAATCCAAATTTAATGTTGTCAGCTGTCTACCAGGAGATTTTAGAGCACTTCATATATCCATCTGCTGAGAAGCTTTATGGAGATACTGATTTCCTTTTCACATGCCCACAGTGAAGCCAGAACTACCAGAAACTGGTTTACTGACCATGGTATTGCTGCGTTTGATTGGCCAGGTCTGACCTGAACAGCGTAGAGAATCTCTGGAAGATGAGAGACACCAGACTCAACAATCCAGATGAGCTGAAGGCTGCTATCAGAGCAACCTGGGCTTCATAACACCCAAGTAGTGCCACAGACTGATTGTTGCAGTTATTTGTGCAAAAGGAGCTCCAACTATGTACTCAGTACATAGATGAGCATAATTTTCCAGAACGTCTACTATGAATCCTTTTTTGGACTGCTGTTCTGTGATATTGTAATATTTAGAGATAGAGGATGTTTGATTTTTGTAAACTGCAAACCGTAATCATCAAGATGTAAATAAAAAAGTCTTGAAATATTTTGAATTTTATGCGTTGGTTGTCAAAACTGTGTGTTGCTGCAAGAGATGTCTGACCTCATAGGACTAACCTGGCTACATCAAGGCTGATTAAATAAGTCTCTGGTGTAAAAAAGTGCATGCTAAGGTCTGACAAAAAATGATTTTTTTTGAGGGTCCTCTTGAAATGCTGTCCACACATACAATCTGAGTCCTTCCGTGACTAAAAATCCACGTTTAAGCTTGATTTCCTGTCCTTTGATAAATCTCGGACTCTTTTTTTCCGCTGCTTTGAGGTCATTTCTTGGCCACCGCACGCTCCAATATTGTTTCTATTTTCGTGCAGTGATTTTTCTGCATTGAGACCCCGTTGTTCATCTCTATAGGAATGTCACGCCAGGGAATTCATACTGGAAATGCACTGAACCTCATATCAGCCTGGTCAAATGAGGCTGTCCATTATCCACAGCCTGAGGGGAAGAAGCACAAAAGACCCCGATGGTGCAAAGATGGCATGTGCAACTTCAATCTTTTAAATGCATCACTATTGAGTGTTTACTCATTGGTGTAATTTTACACTCAGTTTGTAAAATTCACTATTTTCCAATGCAACATTAGAAACAAAATGCTGATTTTTAAAAAAAATTATGTTGTGTAGTTTTCCAGCCCTTCCACTGGGTTGAATGTTGTGTATCCGTGTTGTTGCAGAGCCCAGCCTCCTCCCAGTTAAGGGTCATTGTGGCAGAGACAGCCAGCTGCTCATCTATCTCTCTGGTCTCAGTGATACTTAATGAGATTAGCTGTTGGTGTAAGCCTGCGTCAGTCCAAAGGGGTCAATCACAGGATTAGCACCTTGCTCAGACTCACATCACTTTATTACACTTTTTCCTCTTCACTTTCTTGGCTCATGTTTTTTTTTTTTTTAACAACAGGAGCATGTCCACCTGTAATTCTGCTGACCAAAGTTGGATTTTATGATGCATCATGCAGCAAGGGACTGACTCTGTCTGGACCCTTAGCCATTGAATGAAGCATCATCCAGGGGAGGAAGAGGAGCAGGGGCAGCCGGAGTAGTGAAGGGAAGGGGCCGCCTGGCCGGGATCTGTGAGTCTGGACCATGCCGCTGGTAAACAACAAGGTGGGCGATGGAGGCACAGTCGGAACAGAGAAGGCTTTGGTTGATGGGAAAGCTCTGGTAGATTCTTTGGTGAAGGTAAGCCGCCTCAAGTTTGAGCTTATTTTATACATGCAAATTATTTTTAAAGACAGAATCAATGCTGTGTGCAATTTTAGCAAAAATTCCACTTTATTCAGGTTACCTTTTGATATTTCCGAGCACAGATGCTAAATGAAAAGTTAAATATATTTCATATTAGTAATTATAAAATCTTAATTTGTAATCCCTTGTTTCAATCTTGATTTATGTCACAGACAAAAACGACATCACAACATCCTCAGCCCCCTGCAGCTAAAAAAGCACTCACTGAAAATAACTTTTTGCTCCACTGCATCTTTATAACCGCACTGTCTGTGTTAAAGGCACAGACATTTTACTCCATTGCAGGCCTCTATTTTTTAGTTTGACCCATAATTCTCTGCTGTAATTTTGTTGTAAAACAAGTAGTTTAATTATGTTTAAGCGTTATTTTTTCAGTGTGAGACAAAGAAACGTGATTGACTACACTAAAGAAACTGCTACGGAGTATTTCTATCTCTTTGTGCCACTTAAAAAATGATGGAAATTCACAGCGTTTATTGTGGAATAGGATCAAATCAATTTACAGGTGCATCTCAGTAAACTGTGAAAAAGTTAACTTATTTCAACTGTTATGATTATGGCTCACAGCCAAAGAAACCCCAAAACCCATTATCTCAAAAAATTACATGACCAAATAAGACTAATAAAATGGGATTTTAAGACTTAAATGCTGGCCTTCTGTAAAGTATGCTCATTTATGCACTCAGCACTTGCTTTAGGCTCCTTTTGCATGAATTATTGCATCAAAGTGGTGTAGCATGGAGGCGATCAGTCTGTGGTACTGCTGAGATGTTATAAAGTCCAGGTTGCTTTTTTCTCGTCTAAATTTTGGGGTCTGGTGTGTCATCTTCCTCTAGATAGTATCTCAGAAATTCTCTATAGGGTTAGGGGGTCTGGGTCTGGGATGTTTGCAAGACAATCAAAAACAGAAACATCATGGTAATTTAACTAGCTTTTGGCATTTTTGGCAGTGTGGGCAGGTTCAAAGTCCTGCTGGAACATAAATTCTTCATGAAGCTTCTCAGCAGATGGAAGACCTGTCTGTGTGGTGGTTCTTAATCCACTGACTCCAGTCTCAGTTCAGTCCTTGTGAAGCTCCCCTAAGTTCTTGAATCTGCTTTGTTTGACAATCCTCTCGAGGCTGAGCTCATCCCTGTTGGTTGTGCTCCTTTTCTTACTACACTTTTCTCTTTAGCCAACTTTCCTTGGATCTTCTTTGATACGACCTCTGAGAACAGCCTGGCCTTTAAGTAGTGACCTTCTGTGGCTTACCCTCCTTGTGGAGGCTGTCAGTGATTGTCCTCTGGACAATCTTCAAATCAGCAGTCTTCCCCATGATTATGGTTGTGTGTACTGAACCATAAAGAGAGAGAAGGAAAGCTCAGGAAACCTTTGCAAATTTGACTTTTTCACAATATCATAATTAATTGAGATTGTGGGGTTTTTTTTGTTTTTTTTTTTGGCTGTAAGATGTTATCTTCAAGATTAAAACAAAAAAGTCAAGAAAATATTTAACTTTGTGTGATATAAATCCAGAATAAATGGAAATAAAACTTTTTAGTATTAAATCACTGGAAAAAGCTGAACTTTTGCATAATATTCTAATTTTTTGAGATGCACCTGTATAAGCTTGCTCACCTACTTCATGGCTTTGTTAAAAGCTTTTTTCTGGCCAGGGTGCCAACACCATGAAATAAGGGATGAGGACAGGACAGACTCAATGAACGCTAAATAGAATAAAATCCTCAGCGTTTTATCAGTGTACAGAAGTCCAGTTAAAGATCCTAATCAAACATAACCATTGCTCAATTTGATTGTGCATGTAAATGCACTGAGTTCACCTTGCAGGGTGTGGAATAGCTGTGCTGTGTTTTGTTCATGTTATTTTTGGTGTTTGAAATAGTGAGTTTAGATCTAACAAAGTATTTGTCTTGCACATAATAACACAAAAGACATGCAACTGAGTCAGGCAGCTGCAGATGAGCAACTTCCACTTTTTGAAAAGGCAAAATTTTTGATTTTATCAATGGCGTCTGGTGTTTTTTGTGGAGTATTACTGCAAACTTAATCAGAGGTGTGTACACAAAAATTAAAGAGTCATCAGGTCTGAGACAGAAGGAGCCTTCTGCATGTAATCCTCCCTGAGCTTTATATGTCAAGGACATTAGAACACATAATGGCCATATTAACTCTGTCTTAGCTGGCAGCTTCTCGTCATAAGCACATTTAACTCTTTCTTCTCCTCACTCAGGTGGTGGCATGTTACAGACACCTGGCCTCGTGTGTCGGTGGCTGCACAGACAGTCTGCAGCTTCGGGATGAGCTCCGACAAACACGAGAAAAGGCCCAGAAGTTAGCCGTGGACATCTGCAGTCACCTGACCTCTCACCTCAGAAATAAAAGCCTCCCTGAGGAGCAGCGTAAGGAGATGGAGCTCCTCTGGGTGGCCTTCTCCTCCAGCCTGGAGCTCCTCCACCTCGACATGTGCAAAGTGTTCAACATGGGTGACACCTTCTGTCTGACCAACACAAAAGTTCTGGTGAAGACTGGTCTGCAAGGTAAATGATGGTCCTACTCAGAAAATCAGCGGCAAGCACATCGTATTAATTGTGTCATTAACCTACACTCAACGACCCAAACTGACAATGATAAAACACACTTTTTTTAGATATGAAAATACTGAATACTGAGGGCTGCATGGAGGTGCAGGGGTTAGCGCTGTTGCCCCACAGCAACAGCAGCAACTTCTGTGTGAAGTTTGCATGTTCTCCCCATGAACGTATGAGTTCTCTCCAGATACTTCGGTCTTCCTCCCACCCATGCTTGTTAGGTTAACTGGTGACTCTAAATTGGCTGTGAGTGTGAGCTTGCCTGGCTGTTTGTCTCCATATGTCGGCCCTGTGATTCACTGGCAACTAGTCCAGGGTGTACCCCGCCTCTCACCCAGTGACAGCTGAGATAGGCTCCAGCACCCCTGCGGCCCCCAACGGAATAAGTAGTAAATGGATAGATGGAATATCACATTGACATAAGTATTCAAACCCTTCACTCAGTATTTACTGAAAGCACCTTTGGCAACCTCAAGTCTTTTTAAATATGGCAACCTCAAATCTTTTTAAATATGATGCAACAAGCTTTGCATACCTGGATTGGGGAATTTTCTGCCATTCTGCTTTGCAAATCCTCAAGCTCAGTCAGGTTGGATGGGGACCATCGATGGACAGCCATTTTCAGGTCTCTCCAGGGATGTATGACAGGGTTCAAGCTGGGGCTTTCACTGACAATATCTCTGCCCCATTCAGCTTTCCCTCATCCCTGACTAGTCTCCCAGTCCCTGCTGCTGATAAACACCCCCACAGCATGATGCTGCCACCACCATGCTTCACTGTAGGGATATTGGGTGGGTAATGATTTTTGGCAGGTACAACTGTAAATCATCTGCATAAGAATGAAAGCAATCTCAATGAAAACTGACCAAATGGTGCCTGGTAGAGTGAAATGGCAATGGAACCAAGGGGACTAAAAGAGATTCAGTCTTCTGGGCATCTAGCTGGATTGACAAGATTCAAGAATTTTGAACTTAGATATGAGTAAAAAAAACTTGATTTTTACACCAGTAAAATTAGGTTGGCAAAAACATACAAATCTTAAACACCCAACACTAGGTAGTTTCTCATTTTGAATTGCCAAAATTTGCAGGCAAACTCTTGCATCCTGTGTACAAAAGCTGGCCTGCAATTTTGATGGACTAATTGCATTGCATTTATTACTGTCTAAAACAATCATTCTTTTTAAATTATTAGAGACTATATCACCAAAAAGGAGATTATTTAGAATATGGAAGTTATGCCAACTTTAGCAATTGAATATTTAAAGGTAGGTTCTTGGTGAAGCCACAGAACTGATTTGAGCATGATAATACTATGATACCAATTCTAGATTCTCTAAAATTGCATCGATAGTTGATATTAAACCAGGTTTATTACAACCAATATGTAGACTGAGAAGTACTTTATTTAGCTTTTATGTTCAGGAGTAGTGATTGCAAAGTAGTCGCTCTTGTCCAAACCATTTAATTTAGATGAAAAAAGGCTGTCATATAATGTCATTAAGAGCTCAAACGTGACTTTAAAAGAAAATCTCAACCCTCTATCAGACATTTGTTCAAGTTAAAATGTAGACTAATGCTGCTCTTTGTTCAGACCCATAGAGACACTTTCTAGAGAGGATGTGCTTTGTGCACAGCTCTCCTCAGCAAGCTTTTGTCTCTTCACCCTTTACAGAATAAAACCATCTGGCCTGAGGGCAGCACCGCTTCACTTCCTCATTTGTACATGTACCACAAGGTCTTTCAAGAAACACTCAGAGTGCAAATTAAACAATCAAAGTTCAGGGAGTTCAGCTTTTTATCCAGGGTGCAGGGTTAAACCATTTCTACACAGATGTGAATTACTGCAGTTCAGTCATCATCATGGTCAAAGAATAGTACGACCCATTTCTGTCTGAAATTATATTTCAAGATTGTACAAGACAGCAGGGGTGACCCCAAATCATCCATCATCAAATAGATGATGTATACAAATAGTCATGTCAGATTTATGCAAACTAAACCAAATTTTCAGTAGGTCATTGGAATCCTATTTAATTCTCAAAAAAAGTCTCAAAGCACTATATGGACAAAAATATTTAGCCACACATGTTACCTAATGAATTCAGGTGTCTCAGTCTGTTTCCACAGGTGCATAAAATCATCATCTACCCATGCACTCTCCATTCACAAGCTTATGTGATCCTAAACGGGTCTTTCTATAGAGCTTAGTGACTTAAAGTGTGGTACTGGGATGGATGCCACCATTGCAATAAAACGATCTATGAAATTTCATCCCTGTTGGGTATTCCACTGTAAGTAATATTAGAAAATGGAAGAGTTTGGGAATAACAGCAACTCAACCATGAAGCAGAAGACCAGGTTAAAGCACAGAGCAGGGTCAACAACTGCCAAGGTGCATGGTGCATAAAAGTCTCCAACGCTCTGCTGACTCCATAGCTGAGCTTCATCAATGTTATTCCATGGCCGAGAAGCTGCATGCAAGCCTCACATCAGCAAGTCCAATGCCAAGGATCAGATGGAGTAGAGTAAAGCCCACCGACTCTGGGCTGTGGAGCAGTGGAAACACTTCTATGTCTGGCAGTAAGATGGGCGAGTCTGGGTTCGGCAGATGCTGGGAGAACGTTACCTGTCTGACTGCCTTACCAAATGTGAGGTTTGGTGGAGGAGGGATAATGGTATGGGGTTGTTTATCAGGGTTTGGGCTAGACCCCTTATCTCCAGTGAAGGCCGTTCTTAATGTTTCAGCATACCAAGACATTTTGGACAATGCTATGCTTCCAACTTTGTCGCAGCAGATTGGGGAAGGCCATTTTCTGTTCCAACATGACTGTGCCCCAGTGCACAAAGAAGGACTATAAAGACATGGTGTGATGAGTTCAGTGTAAAAGAAGTTGACTGGTCCAAACAGAGCCTCGACCTTAATCCCATAGGGCTTTGTTTTGCTGCTAGTGATGGAGCGCCAGGCCGCTGCTTTTGTAATTGCCATCCCGTGCTACCTCAACAGGTAGCATTCAGGGGTCTCTTGTTGATCAGGCAGTGTTTGGTGGCAGTTACTGGCAGTTGTTGTTAGCTTTTAAGCTAGCCAGGAGTTGTAGTTGAGACTGAAGTCTTCTTTTTCACCTTTTATGGGTTTTTCTTGACGGAAATTTCCCGTTTTCTATCTCAGAGGTGTACTGGACTATCCATCTTTGTTGCTTTCATCGGTTTCAACATATGTTGTCAACTTATTGTGAAAAACACTTTAAGTCCAAGATATAGCTCAAGAGTGCATCTTTCTTGCTGCCATCCTATTTGAATAGAATATCATTACAGTCTATGTTGATGTTATGGTCAGGCGTCCGAATACTTTTGTCCATAAACTGTATATCACAATTTGTCTTAATATTGTGTAACTCTATATAACAAGACGCCAGTTTATTAGGTACATTTAGACACAAATAACGTACCACTACTCTAATGTAACAGTCCTGTGTATCAAATCTTGTTTTAAGGTGATAATATTGAGATTTTATGTGAATTATGATCATTAATTTATGATATTTTGTGTTGTTTCTTTCAGGAGGAGGCAGTGAAGTGTGTGCTCGGGCCCTCAGTCTGCCGGATCTGAACCAAGCTCAGACCTCCACCCTCCATTCAGGTTTGGAGATCCAGGAGCGCAGCAGCATGGAGAAGGAGATCAGTCAGATAGATCACATGATCGACGACATGGAGATGAAGGTGAACGTTCTGCGCTGGATGGTGGAGCCTCGGGGGCCGAAGCATGTCGACCAGCTGAGCTGCTCAGACAGCACGTCCTTAGCTCTGATGTCCATCGATGAAGAGCAGCAGGAGCCAAAGTCTCTGTGCCAGCGCAGCCCCATCTTTGTGTTCTTATTACTGCTGGTGGTTGTTTTAGTGGCAGCGACTCTCTCTGTCAGCATTGTCCTTTTCTCATGAGCAAAAACCTGAACATAATAAACTTTGCTTTTTAAAACTTTAGCAGACCACTGCAGAAAACTGCTGCAAATGAGGTAGTTCTCTCTTTTTATATTTACTCCAAAAACAGTTTGGGGAGGAGCTAAATGAGCTTCAGAATATAAAATCATGTATCTGATAGTGTAGTCATTCATAAGCTGCCATACAGCCTACTTTAAACTTTGTTTGTTGAACAAAGTGACAATGAAACTCCTGGCTGCCAGCTAATTTCACTTAAAAAGTCAACACAGTCTGGTTCAGACTGATTTTTGAAAAGGTTAAAACCTTTATGATCCCCTTTTTCTTCTGTAATTTATTGAAAGCATGAAATCTCTCCATATTTATTCCTTGATGCCACAGAAAAAGTCAAAGGTAATGATGCTGTGTAGTTTAACATCTGTAAGAGGCAAAATATTCACTTCTAATTATTGTGGATTTCTTTGATATATCCTGTACATATTGTTTGTAATAGAAAAGTTATGCATTATAAAAAATGAACCTTGATATGATACCATTGTGTTGTCCATTTATTTCTATTATTCAATCAAAAATTACCTAAATATTTGTATGAAAACACAGAAAAAACACTGGTTAAATACTATCCACATTTTGAAACTTATTACAGTAAGAATAACAGAACTCTGTGATTCATTTAGCCTTTGAGACACTGAGCCAGATCTTTTAGGCTATTACGAATAAATAACTTTGAAATTGTTTAGAGTAGGGCTGTCAAGATTAATCTAATAAACCGTGATTATTCAAGGTGTACAATTAGTGCACTAATTTTGAAAATTGCAATTAATCAAATGCTTTATTGTCTCTTTCAACACACTTTGGCAAAGCCAATGCAACATCTCCCTGCATCCAGTCCACAAGTCCACAAATGTCTCTTAATGTTTCATTTCTCTTTAAAAACTCACGAACAGCTCAGTGGGCAAGTCAAAATCATCTGTACTTTGTGCTATCAAGCATTTACCTTTTTGCTGATCCCTCATTCATTTATGATCCGTCGCAACTTCATTTTGCTATGGTTAAGTTCATGTTAAAATCTTTGATCTGCATTTATAAGTAGGTCTGTATCCAAACAGGAAATCAATTTGTTCAAGACACTGTGAAAATCCCAAATATTACAACAGTCACACATGCAATACAGTGGAAGTTAAAAATGCAATAAAAAGAGGGCGACTAATCATAGTGAACTACAGAAATTCAGAGATTAATCACAATTTAAAAGGAGCCACTTGGGAAAAATGGAAAATCGGTTTCTAATGTTTTAATTTACAAAATCCCAACATAATAAGCCTGAATAATAGGTTCTTGCAAAAAAAAAATCAGTCTAAAATATCCATAAATAGGAGCACTTAAATTAGGTAATCAAACAAAAGGATTTTTATGTTAAAAAATAACTAAAAGTCTTCAAGTTTAAAAAATCATAAATTTAAGAGACAAATAAAATACAGTTTTGACCTTTAAAACCGTAAACTCAAGAGAGAAAAAAACTTTTACTTTTAAAGTCGTAAATTGGATTGACAGAAACCCTTAGTTCAATGATACAAAATTCCTTGAACATCATTAAAGAGGAAAGGGAATTGAATTATCTATTTAACTAAGCGACGATGAGCATGCTGAGTTAATCAATGCATCATTTGTCTGAAATATGAGTCATACTTCTCCAGTGCTTTTATTTTGAAACATGCAGCGTGTATCCGGTCTCGGCTCTTCCTGGTGCTGAGTTGAATGCGCAGAGAGGCTATACACCGGCTATGACTGTGTTGTTTAGCTGTATGATAAGTTTTGTTCTGTTTTTAAAGTCTTTGTGTTGGTAGTGATGTTAACGTTAGCTTAGCACAGACCTACAGTCATGTCTTCTGGAGGGATCCAGACTCTCCTCCTCAAACTTCATGAATCACTTTCAGACGAAGACTCGAGAGCTGCAGCGTTAAAATGTCACGATATTGTCGGGGACTTGGGTCAGGAGTGCATGCTAACACCAACAGAGAATGAGCTTGGTAAGACGATAAAGTCCATTAAATACTACATTAGATTAGGCATTGAACCGGTACCAGACTCCATTCACAAACCTGTCCGTTCAACATGAATCATGCTCCTGTGAATGATGTGTATCTAAAACCTTAGAGGGTTTGTAGTTTTAAGAACTGTTAGAAGTTGATTATCAGTTCGTCCCACTCTCAAATGTACAATAATGTAGAAAAATTTATTTTTTAATTTACTTTACCTGCACCATGAGAGCTTGTTCCGCCAAAACGGCATCATGGTGGGCGGTAACGCTCAATCTAGCCAGATGTATGGACCACGCATGACCGTGAAGGTGGGCAAAGTCTGCAAGTGCCACAGTGACACTTTATTTACATAATAAAAGATAAAGGATGTCAGTGTTAAAACAATCCTCCGGTTTTTGCAACAGAGGGTTTGTCCTACCAGACATTACAGTGCCTATAACAAGTATTCATCCCCTTGGATGTTTCCCCTTTTATTGATTTTATAAATCAATCATGGTCAGTATAATTTGGACTTTTTGATGAAAAAAAACCTTTTAATGTCAAAGTGAAAATGGATTTCTACAACGGAATATTGATTTAATAATAATATACCATTTAGAATAAGATGCATAAATATTTCCCCCTTTAAAGTGAGAGACCTAATTCAACAGAGGTCCAGCCAATTGATGCTAGCAGTCTCAGAATTAGTAAAATGGGGATCACCTGAGTGCAGTGAATGTTTCTTAAGTGTTTATATTTCAAAAACACCAATGTCTGAAAGGTCAAGTTACTAGTTAGTCATTATTCCTGGCTACCATTATGCCATGGAGACAAAAGAACACTCCAAGTCACTCAGAGAAAAGGTTATTGAAAAATATAAGTCAGGGGATGGATACAAAAACATTGCCAAGGCTCTGAACATCCACCAGAGTTCAGTTAAATCCATCATCAAGAAATGGAAGAAATATGGCAAATCTGCCTATATCAGGCCATCCTCACAAACTGAGTGAGCATGCAAGACGGTGACTAGTGAGAGAGGCCACCAAGACACCTATGACTACTCTGAAAGAGTAACAAGCTTCAGCAGCTGAGATGTGAGAGACTCTGCATACAACTGTTGGCCAGGTTCTTTACCAGTCAAATCTTTATGGGAGAGTGGCAAAGAGAAAGCCATTGTTGAAGAAAACTCTGATTAAATCTGGTCTAGAGTTCACCAAAAGGCATGTGGGAGACTCCATGGTTAAGTGGAAGAAAGTTCTTTGTTCTGATGAGATCAAATTGGAGCTTTTTGGCTGTCAGACAAGACGCCAAACACTGACATCACCGCAAACACACCATCCCCACTTTATAGCACGGTGGTGGCAGCATCATGCTGTAGGGATGATTCTTGGCAGTCTGCTTTTGAGACTTTGAAGCTGCATATTCACTATATGTCCATTGTGTTCAGTTCAATCTTGCTGTCATTATACAGATTGAGATGTTGTTAGTGTAATTCACATTCGTCTTTTCTTTTTATTTTAAAGGCTTACACACATCCCTGTTGTTCTCTAAAGACTATGGACTGCTCATCTTCCTCAGGAAGTCCCTGGTATCAGATGAGGTAAATTTAAATTACCATCTCATGGACAGTAATTGAATTAAAGTTCTTACACTGATGGAAACTTCTCTGTTCAAGCTTCGGGACACCAGAGTTGAAATCTTGTGTTTTCTGGAGAAGTTTCTGGACCGAGTCTCCCCCAGAGTCAAAGGATGGGAGAAGACGTACGCTATTGACATCAAAGTAAGCAGCCCATTTACAGACCAGATAAAATGTTTGTTTTTATAGGGAAGTTTTGTCTTGCCACTAGGAATTTTTGCATTTATATGAGTAAGAGCAGAGAGAAGTAAAAGTATTACTGAGGGAGCAGATCATTTTGTACTGATGTGCCCTTTTTATTTAATGTTTAGATAACACAATTTGGTGTCTATTAGTGCCCTAATTATTGACAACTTTAAATGACAAACTAACAGACAGGCTTAACTGTTCAGACCTAGTTTCACTTGTTTTTTATTTTCTCTTCTTTCTTGTTTTCTGCAGGACACGTGTTTGGTTGTGTACACAAAGGAAAAAGCTGCAAAATGCAGAACTCCGACTCTGGAGCTCCTAATTAAGGTCAGATTATTTTTATATCTTCTGAATAAAAAGCGGCCTTGGAAAATGTAACCAGACCAAAGGAGGAGATCCACTGTCAACAGTATGATATTATTCTGCTGAATCTTAATCTTCGGGCCAGTTTTCCAAAACAAATCCAACAGGACTGCAGCTACTAGATTGGATCAAATCTTAAACTTCAGTTTTGAGAAGTTTGAAAAAAAGTTTGTGTTGTTGAAAGCTTTTGAAAAGGGTTGTGATAGCTTTAATTCAAAAACCAGGATTATTCTAAATCCAAAAGAAGCCTGAATTCAGGCTGGATTACAGGACAGATTGCAAGACAGATTTAACTGGTCTAACAATTCAACAGTTTTCACAAGGCAGTTGATGTTGTCAAAATTAAAAGATAAAAAATAATTTCCAGAATACTTTTTTGCTTTCATGAGGTAAAAATTAGGGTAAAAAGTCTCTAAATGATTTGCTCTCATAAAATAATTCACCTCCTCCATGGATCAGGTTGGTCCATCATAGTTTTTCTGTGAACTAGCTAAAGTGAGCTGGATTATGTGATCTTGGTTAATACCAAATCTAGATCGTTCTTATCTGAATAGATCCTTCAGAGCAACAACCTAAACAGGTAACAATAAAGGATTATTGTATTCATATGATCCACTGTACCTTATCAAGTTGTTGCTTCAAAATTCTCCCCAAACATTCCTCTTATTCTCCCCAGGTTCTCCAAACCACAAAAGCATCCAGCGTGGCTGCAGACCTTCGGATCTGTGAAATGTTCAACAGATTTTACAGCGAGCTCTGTCAGAAGACCAAACTTTCAGATTCTGGTCAGTCTTTTTTGAGTCCTTGAATAACTTAGTAAAAATGCCTCATTTGCTGATAGCATTCACCAGCATTGTTCCATGTTTTTTGTGAAATGTCTCTCTTAAGTTTATTGTTTAAATTAAGTGTGAAGCATCTGCAGGGTTATTTCAATCATTCTATGATCAATTCATCATCATTAGTAAGCATGCAAGCATTCATGCCAGAGGCATACACAACCTTGAATTTAAGTATTTTAGTTTATTGGCATGGTGCTCTTCAGTCATACTAGCTTAACTGCCATAAACTCCTGAAAACGATGACTACAACAGTGGGTACGGATAATATTCAGACCCCCTTAAATTATTGAATCTGTTAATTTGCAGCAATTTGCTAAAATCATTTAAGTGTTTTTTTTCCTCATTAATGTATATAGAGCAGCCCATTTTGACAGAAAAACACAGATTTGTAGACATTTTTGTAAATTCATTAAAAAAAGAAACACTGAAATATCACATGGCCATAAGTATTCAGACCCTTTGCTGTGACACTTGTATATTTAACTCAGGTGCTGTCCATTTCTTCTGATCATCCTTGAGATGGTTCTGCACCTTTATTGGAGTCCAGCTGTGTTTAATTAAATTGATTGGATTTGATTAGGAGAAAACCAGGCACCTCTCATCACCTGCCCAATACAATCCCAACAGTGAGGTATGGTGGTGGCAGCATCATGCTGTGGGGGTGTTTTTCAGCTGCAGGGACAGGATGACTTGTTGCAACTGAAGGAAAGATGAATGTGGCCAAGTACAGAGATAGCCTGGAAGAAAACCTTTTCCAGAGTGCTTGGGACCTCAGACTGGGCCGAAGGTTCACCCTCCAACAAGACAATGTGCCTTAAATAACAAAGGAGTGGCTTAGGAACAACTCTTTGACTGTTCTTGAATGGCCCAGACAGAGCCATGACTTAAACCTATTTGAGCATCTCTGGGGAGACCTGAAAATGGCTGTCCATCAACGCTCACCATCCAATCTGACACAACTGGAGAGAATCTGCAAGGAGGAATGGCAGAGGATCCCCAGTTCCAGGTGTGAAAAACTTGTTGCATCATTCCCAAGAAGACTCATGGCTGTATTAGCTCAAAAGGGTGCTTCTACTCAATACTGAGCAAAGGGTCTGAAAACTTGTGACCATGTGATATTTCAGTTTTTGTTCTTTCATAAATTTTCAAAAATGTCTACAATTCTGTGTTTATATGTCAAAATTGGGTGCTGTGCGTACATTAATGAGGAAAAAAAATTACTTAAATGATTTAAGCAAATGGTTGCAAATTAACAAAGATTGAATAATTTGAAGGGGTCTGAATACTTTCCATACGCACTGTATATCTATATTTAATGATATAAACGTGCAAAATTAAGGAAAAACACACGTCCTAATGATTCAACAATGTCAGATTTTTTTATTGTAAAAGTGGATTTTCAGAACACATTCCTTCCTGAGAGTAGAAGGACAATGAGCCCATAGACTTTGCCATGAAAATATGAAAAACTTTTCATTGTTGTTTCTTTCCTGAATAGTTCTTGGAAAAATCTACGAGCTGCTGGGAGTTCTTGCGGAGGTTCATCCAAGCGAGATGGTCAACAACTCTGACAAACTGTACAGAGCTTACCTGGGGGAGCTGAAAGAACAGGTGTGCTTAAAGGCAACGCTGCAGAGAGAGTTTAGTGCTCTGTTGTATGTTGATTTTCTGATCCTGTGATGGGGATGCAGCCAGCTCAAAACAGAAAAATAAAATAAGCTTTTTGTCCTCTGTTTAAGATGACATCTGCAACAAGAGAGCCAAAACTTTTTGTTGTAGCCGGATGTTTGAGAGGAATCACTGCTCTGATGGTTAACTTCACTAAAACCATGGAGGAAGGTTTGTGTTTACATGTTTTACTTGTCATGTCAGTTTATTTCACATTTACAAAATGATTCTCAGATCTGGTTCTAAAGCTGCAGGATGACTGAATCAGTGTTTGTGTTTGACATCAGATCCAGCCACATCGAAGGACATTTTTCAGTACGCTTTGAAGGCCATCAGTCCTCAGGTAGATTTCATCATCTTCACTTTTACAGCTGTGGTTCATGTGTAATGAGGACATAAACGCTCAGGTGTAGTGAACAGGGATGGGTGCCAAACTTCAGTATGTTTCTCTATCAGCTGAAAAATAGTTTTGTAGTTAGAGGCACAAACTGTTTACCAAAGCAGGATTCTAAATCAATAAGTATTTCCTAATGCTATACTTAACTTAAGAGAAGCTGCTGATGGGTTGTGTTAATTGCATTATGCTAAATGGCAGCAATACTCAGTATGTGCAGACTTGGGTTTATAACTGGAGTGTCGCAGGTTCAGGTTAGAGCTGGGCAATTCATCGCAAATTAGATTTAATCGCAACTGACCTGCTGCTATTTTTAAATCGCAGACAGTACAATATTTCCTCAACCTGAAATGTGTTAAAATACCAGTTTAATTCAATTTTTTGCCTCAGAGATTTTTTGCTCTACACATTATGCAGAAATTTAAGTGTCTTCTTTTAGAATAGTTTACAAAAATCCCACTTTTCCTGTTCATGTAAATTATTTTCTTAATGAAAATGAGAATAACATGGAAAAATACCCACTTAAGTAAAGCAATTGATATCAAATTTTTTATGTGAGCCAAAATTACAATGAGATTTTTTTTTCAAGTCTTTCTTTCCCTTGTTTAATTCATCTACAATATTGTGCTGGTTAAAATATATAAGCAAAAAATCATATGATTTATTGCTTGTGTTTTTTGAACAATACACAACATGAGGAGCCTAAAAATAATTTCATATTAGAACGCAATTGCAATATTAGGGGGAAAAAAATCACAATTAGATTATTTTCACAAATCGTTCAGCCCTAGTACAGGTTCTTGGTTTGGCCAAAGTTTGCAAATAGGACTGGTTTCTGTAGAGGTGCTTGTTCATTTCCTGAGCACTGTAGATGTGCCCTTAAGCAAGACATTGAAATCCTAACGGCTCAGGGTGCAGCTCCTTCACCCTACATCACCTCATTACTGCATGTCCTTTAATAAAGTATTGGAATAGAGTAAATTAAAAGATAAATAAATGAATAAATAAACCGTTAAATCTTTCCTGTAAGCTCGTCTTCTTATTTTTTTGTTGCAGATGGAAATGACTCGCTATGCTGTCACATTCGGTAAGGCCAACTTTTTCCATATGGAAATTAAGTTAAAAGTTAAATGCATAGTTCACGCAAATATTTGCAAAAAGCTTGCAACAGGCAACTATGTACCATTCTTAAAGCCTACCAGTTCACGCCGCTGAAACTGGGGTAAACAGTGAATTGTTTTCACAGTGATAATTCCCACATTCAGTTTAGCTGACTGGATTTGTTTTTTAAGCTGCTCTGAGCTCAGTGTGTCTCTACAAGAAGGATAATAACTGCACATGCACTGTCATGTACATGTTGGGGCGTGCACATGGCAGCAGCCACACATACTGCAACACTTGCTTACTCTTTCTTTACACAGTTGACAGCTTACTGTTTATGCCAGGATTTTTTTCTGTATCTTTGTCGTCATAAGGTTTACCATTAGGCTGCACAGTTCGTGAATTCACTACTGGTTCTCTTTATTTACCATAAAATGCTGCATGCATGTTAGTATAGTGCTGAGAGCCCTGCCTACGCAGGCAGCTGATGAGGGGATTATGTCATTTCTCATAATTTGTGCACTAATTATCGAGCAATCTGGTACTTAAGTTTTAGAAGAAATCTATGAAGTTCTCTGGTATTTTCTTTTCCAGCGGGGCTTCGACTCTTTGCCAGACATGCAGCTCAGTTCAGCAGCTGCCTAATGGATCACTACAGAGCTTTGTTTGATGTCATGTCTAAACTCTGCGGACACATCAACGCTGAGATGAAGAAGACGAGTTACTATGCTCTAGAAGCCTTCCTCAAACAGGTAAATTCTGCAGCCAGTTTCACAGAAACGTGTTCAAAAACAGATCAGTACTTCGTTCGAAAAAACCTATGGACTGTTCCATGATGTCAGCTGCCAAAATATCACCTTAAAAATGCTTTTGCGATTGTCTGTAGATTGCGATGCTGGTGGCTGAAAATATCGAGGAGCACAAAAGCAAGTTGAAATTCTTCATGCAGAAGTTCTGCGGGATCATTAAGACCATGGACTCGACTCACAAAGAACTGTCCATCGCCATACGAGGATATGGATTCTTTGCAGGGGTATGTGCCTTGTTTTATTTCATTTAATCGTCATTAGAGCTTATTTAAGCCCAACACCAGAGGATAAACGGATTTTAGGTGTAATATGACATGGAGCAGGTTTAAAAAGATTGCCAGTCCAAAATCAGCTGTAGCTTGTGAGGGAGGATTTATAGTGAATGGGTTGTTATTGAGGACTGGTGTTGCACCACAACAACAACCAACTCATTTTAAATCATCCACCTTTTACACAACTAAACATGGTAAATGGACCTGAGCTTGCCTTTGCCATCTGATCACTCAAAGTGCTTTCTACACTCAAGATCACACGCACCCACTCACACCTCACTGACACAGTTACACGCAGGGGCTGCTTTGCAAAGTGCCTATCATTAGTAACTAATCCCAGTCATACACATTCACATGCCACTGATGCAGCAGAGAGAGATGCAGCAGATGTTTTTGTCTAAAGCAACGTACATCTGAGAGTGAGTACAACACAAGGAAAGATGTAGGGCACTAAGGATTCATCACAGGTCCTGATGTGCCACAGCCTGGGGCTGTAGGGTGGTTGGGGTGCAGAGTCAAGCTCGTAACATGTCGACACACGTGTGTCTCTCAGCAGACAAGGTCAAGCACAAGGGCATCTCTTTTATCTGGGCCTTTTCATCCTTGGTAATACACCTGTGGACTGCTTGCCATTTTTGGGCACTGGGGGCATCCACAGCACAACATGGGGCTCACGGCAACCCTACCACTCACCCAAGTAGTTGTTACCCTAGACCATGCTTACTCACCACATTCACCCCTTTATTCCTCTCTAAAAGTAGGTGTGGACTATTTTTTCAACCGGTTATTTTTCCATGCCTCTGGTAATATGCAAGGACATCCAGAACAGTACTAACCTGACACGCCAGATGGATTTGTTTCATACATCAATCTGGAAAACTTCCAAATAGACTGTGTTTGTGAAAGGACAGAGCCTTTAAAAAAAACTCGGAGGGTAATTATGGATGAACATTCTGTCTGTCACATCTTAACGGGCCAATCAAAGCAACAAAATGTGACATCCTAGCCGCTACGGAGGTGCGCTGCAACAGATGAGTAAACTCCACAGAGAACTGCGTAACACAAACCATTGCGATGGTAGACATGTCAGTACACGACTTTTGTTGTATTTGAAGAGAAAACAACTCACTGCTGTTCTTTGTTCTTCTTTAACGAAGAAATGTCATCAAGTTCTGATAAAACTGACACACTATAACAGCATCCACGCTGATGTCTTCCGTCATAATTGCACCGGCCTCTTGTCACGGTTTGCTTACATCATGACTCTGCCGGGCCCGAAAGTACTGCCCCCTGACGCTGATTGGTCCTGTCACTTTCTAACCCAAACTGTTCAGATGGGAGCTTTGCAAGATGGATTCGCCAGTGAGAAACACGGAAACGGGCGTATCCATCTGCTTTACAAGGTTAGACCTGAACTAGGGTTGTGTAAATCCTCCTTCCCGCCTGATGGTGCCCTCAGGTGGCTAACTTACCACATATACGCCTCAATTTTGACCCAAATGTACGGTAGTCGTACACAGCAATATATGTTGCACCAAAGCAGGTCCTCTTGAAAGGCAAGATGGAAAATGTGCATATGTGATCCACAGTAATGTATGATTAAAAACACAGTAATTCCTCTTTCTGTGAGTAAACAGGGAATGTTTGATAAGGGTTAAGTGTTCTTTGGATTTGAATATTTTGGGTAAACCAGCTCCAGTTATTCCAAGATAATAAGATAAAATAAGTCAAGATCTCAAGAAACCAAAATCAAAATTTCCGTGTTTCCACAAGAAAACAAAAGGAAGTGCATACTGATAAAGTTTATGGACTATGCAAACGGTAGGAACACCTAAAGTCACAGGCAGGAACTGTAACTCAGTGGATAACTTCACCCATGGTACAAATAGTTCTCACATCAAATACAACAGCAGTCCACCAGAAACATAACGAAAAGAACCCCAGCAGTTATCTCTCTTTATGTGCTACAGTACAGTCAACAGAGGTGGAAAAGAAAAGAAGTATTGTACTCCAGTAAAATTAAAGTTACTTTGGATAAAACTTAATTCAGTAGAAGTAAAAGGGCGTTTTCCAAAATCTACTCAAAAAGTACAAGTACACCTAAAAACTACTTAATTACAGTCATTTGAGTACATGTGATTACTTTCTTTCCACCCCTGTATGTCAGCTTCAGACCTTTCTATGTCAAAGACTTTGCTACATTTTTTAATAAAAGGAATACATGTACAACCTGCAGAAAGCAGCTCTGTGAACCCACTTTTGGGTATTTTGAGAACTCTGATATAGATAACTGTACATTTGTATTGTGAATTCTGTTGTTTTGGTATAACTTTGACCTTTACTTTTTAGAATAGTCAAAGAGAAATCCCTTTTCCTCCTGCAGCCGTGTAAGAAAGTATGCCCTCAGGATGTGGACCTGATGTACACAGAGCTGATTCAGCGCTGTAAACAGATGTACCTGACGGAGTCTGATGGAGAGGATGACAGCTTCTACCAGCTGCCCAGCTTCCTCGACTCCATCGCCAGTGTCCTCATTCACCTGGATAAGGTAGAAAAACACCTCCACTGTCGCAGAGATTCACACATTGTAAGCATTGACTCACTTCTGATCATCTCCTCCTGCCTTTTCTGGATTCTTACAGATCCCAGAGGTGTACACTCCTCTGCTGGAGCGCCTCCTGGTGGTGCAGATCGACAGCTTCCCTCATTACAGTGAGAGGATGCAGACTACATGCTACAGGTCTATCCTGAAGGTGCTGGTTGCCATGGCCTCTAAAGGGCCTGTTCTATGGAGTTTTATCAGCTCTGTGGGTGAGTTGAACAGGAGCATGGTATTAAAAACTATCATAGAATATATGGGCCTTTATCAGATCAGGTTCACATTAGTAAAAAGTCCAATAGATGCTTTCAGGTTATCTGTAAAAAAAACAAAAGTAGAACTTGACTCTCATTTATGCTTATTTTTCAGTGCACCAGGGCTTAATCCGTGTCTGTTCAAAACCCATCATGTCGAAGGTCAGATCCCTGTTTTCACATCAATGCTTAAACTCACAAACAGTGCCCCATTTTCAGTCTCATTCTCCTTCAGGTCAGTCATCCTGTTTACAGGGTTTTTACTGTTTTTGTTGTTTTTCTCCTCTTAGGAGAAAGACAGCCCTTCGTTTGAGTCCTCAGAGGTTCGGACTGGAAAATGGAAAGTTCCTTCGAGTCAGAACTACCTTGCTCTGTATAAAAACCTTCTGGACTGTGATCGGCTCAAGGTGCACCTATGTATTTATCAAACTAAAGAGTTTGACAACCTTATCCTGTTCTTCTGTAGGAGATACTTAATTTTCATTTGAACAGATAAAAAGACATCCTGTTGTAGCAGGTAGTTGTTGCACCTTTACTATGAGACCTCTTCATAACATTTTACTTTCTCCTTCTCAGGATTCAGGATTTTTGGACGGAGCTTTTGAGAGTCAAAACGCTGCTCTTGGTTCTCTGAGTCGACTCCTTTATGACGAGGTGGTGAAGTCCATTCTCAGGATTGTGGAGAAATTAGACCTATCTGTGCAGAAAGTGACATCAGGAGAGGAGGTGAGGTGACGGGTGCTAAATACATCCAGAACATTATACTCTTCATTTCCTAGGCTCAGGTTGTTTAAAGTCCCAGAGAAACCTTCTGACACCTTCTAACAGAACACTTCTAAAAAGCTTGAAATGTTTTGCATACCTGCTGCTGAAGTTTTTTACTTTACACATGATTCAGTTCTTCAGAAGTCTTTCAGTTGGATGAAGAATAATTGAAGACACTTAATTTTTGTCTGTAGGAACCTGACGATGCTGCTCATGTCCTGCCCTCTACTGACCCTACAGCTCACCTGGTTCCCAATAAGACCAAAGACTTTACCGCCTTTATCAACCTCGTTGATTTCTGCAGGTAATGGAAACAAAACACAAAGAAAGCTGTCGAAATAAGCAAATACCTGTGTCTATGCTCAACATTTTAGAGCTCTGTTAACATATTTACATGTCTGAGAAATGTTGTTTGAGTTTTGACCACAGTTTTCTGGATTTTAGAGCCCTAAACTTTAACTCACAAGGTCTAATATGTTAAAATGACTGCAAATAATTACAAGTTTTCTCCTTTTTTAGAATTTGTTTTTAAATTCATATTTGTATTGTTTGTTTTTGTTTTGTTGCTCTTACTTCTTTTCATCATTTTTAATTTCTTTAACTGCTTTCACTTTTTTGCTTTTGTGGCAAAATGCGCTAAGTACACTTGGGTGGCAAACTTTCTAGGCATGTTAGCACCCCATCTGATTAATCCTTAGAGCAGTGGTTCCCAACCTGAGGTCCGGGCACCCCTAGGAGGGTTGCCGAAAATCTCAGGGGAGGCGTTCTGATGTTGTCAAAATTACATGTTCATATATATTTTTTTTAAACCACGATTAGAGACATAATGTCGAAGGGCCAACCTGAAAGATTAAAAAAATAAAGAGAATCTGTTGATTTTTGTGCAAAAACATCAACATTTTTGAACCCTCCCCCCAACATTTTAGAGATTATGGTCATATATTTAGATGGAATCAAATTCAGAATTTCAGGGTTCATAAAGTCAGAAATTTGCTCGAAAAAACTTGAAATTTCCTAGTTTTAAAAGACTTAAATTTTGACATTAAAACTCAAAAATGTCAAGTTTTAGGTCCTAAAATTTACAACAGTGAAAAGTGAAATGAGATACAAGAAAGCTGAAAACAGTGGTTGGATTTCTGACTTTATAGTCTCAAAAATTGTACGTTTTTGTTCAAGTACATTTACAACTTTTAAAAGTAAAAAGATTTTACATTTTTAAGGCTTAAGAATTCTGTATTTTTTTTCTTGAAAATTAACAGATCCTCTTTATTATACATTGTCAATTTAATGGATAGTTTATACATAAATATTTTGTCAAAAGCCAATGTATGTAGGTACATTATTATTATTATTATTATTTATTTTTTCTCAATGAAAACAATAAAATTTATGTTTAATTTTTCCAAGTTCGTCTTGGAGGGTTTGATTGATATAAAAAAGGAAAGAAAGCTTAAAAATTAAGCTTTCCACACTAAGTGATTGCAATGCAAAATGTGATTTTATTTTCATTCTATCATGTGACAAACATAGCGGATGATGAAATCTCACCCGCATGATCGTGGACCCGTAAGGGTTAAAGTGAATTGTTTAGTGGATTTGGTGCAAAAGAGGAGCTATTAGTGCACTGCAAAAGATTTTAGTGAATGTACATCTGAGACTGTTATCATTCCAGAAAAGCAGAGTAGTGTGGACAAGATCTATAAAACCGATTTTCCTCCTAGTTGCAAGTCTAAATTTTTCTGGGCTCATCAAAACCTGAGATGTCAGACATTATAAGGGCCATAAAAATGTTAAATTAATTCATTGGTGTCTTCAGACATCTTAATTATTCACTTTAGCACATGTAGAGTTTATTTTAAACTGTGGCTGTCAGTCTGAGTAATTTAGTGTTTATTTTACAGTGAGTTGTTGCTGAATAATCATGTGGAGTATTTTGAGTCCTGGGTGTTTCCTCTGAGCCACGAGCTCATCCTCCACTCCATCAGAAACCCGCTCGTCAGCGGGTTTTACAAACTACTCTCAGTCAACATGAAGATATCAAAGAGGATCAAATACTACCAGGTAATACTTGCTTTAGCACAAAGCAGTATCTATCACATTACTTTTTTTGCTCTAGCAAATGCATTTGAAATATTATCTTTGAAAGTCCAAGCTCTTTATTTACAAGTGAGCTTTTAAGATAAAACAATTGAAAATTTTAAAGTGAAGACATAATAGAAACACAGACATGTAGGGTAGGATTAACCACAGCTGAACAGGAGTTACAGATTGTTGAAGTTATCTCTTTTTTTACAGGGCATTGGCCTGAAAAGCTCTACATCCTCCCCAAGTGACTCTGTGAAAAGTGCCACTTTAGCACTCATCTCAAAGTTTGGAAAAGAGGTATCATCATTTTAAACACATATTTTTATCAGGCTGTGTGAAGGTTAATGTGCGATATTTGAGTTACCTGTAAATTCCCTCCAGGTGTGTGTGAGAATGAAGCAGTACAAGGACGAGCTGCTGGCCTCCTGCCTCACATTTGTCCTCTCACTGCATCACAACATCATTGCTTTGGACATCAAGGCATACTGCCCCGCTCTGGAGGTGAGACTTTTCTTTTTTAAGCATAATCTTATGAACTAGAATAGGTAGATAAATTAAAACAGCTGAACACTGTTATGTTGTAGCCTGATGCTAGACTCAGTACCCCATCCTGACAATGTGAAACAGAAGTTTTAGATATTTTTGCAAATGCATTAGAAATAAAAACTAAAATATCACATTGGCATTAGTGTCAGTCAGTCAGACCTTTTGCAAAAACACTTGATATTTAGCTCAGGTTCCTCCCATTTCTCTGGATTGAGATGTTTCTACACCTTGATTGGAGTCCACCTGTGGTAAATTAAACTGATTGGATATGATTTGGAAAGGCAGACAACTCTAATGCCTATAAGAGCAAAAACTCATGAGGTCAACGAAACTGCCTTCAAAGCTAGGAGACAGGATTGCTGCATCTCTGCTGCACTGAAGTTTCCCAAGAACTTAGTGGCCTCCAGAATTCTCAAATGAAGGAACTTTTGACCAACCAGGACTCTTCCAAGAGCTGGTTGCCTGGTCAGACTGAACAATCAGGGTGGAAAAGGGCCGTACTAAGAGAGGTGACCAAGAACCTGATGGTCACTCTGACTGAGCTCCAGAGATCCTGTGTGGAGATGAGACAAAGTTCCAGAAGGACAACCATCACTGCAGCCCTCCACTGATCTGGGCTTTATGGTAGAGTGGCTAAAAACACTTAAAGCCTACTTTGAGTTTGCAAAAAAATCTCTAAAGCACTCTCAGACTGTGAGGAACCAGATTCTCTGGTCTGATGGAACCAAGATTGAACTGTTTGGCCTCAAATGCAGACTAGCATTAATGGTGATAAGTACATTCAGAAGAACATTCAGAGCATAATAAATGTTGCAGATTAAGAATGGGATATTTGAGTGTATTGGATAGCAACTGTTTTTGTTTGGTCTTCCTTTATAACTTGTTTGTTTGTTTGTTCTTGTGCTCGTCGATGGTAAATCCAGGCAGCTCTGAAGCTGGGTTTGAGCCATGTTCCTCTGGCTAATGTTGCCCTCGATGCTCTGGAGGACTGGTCCTCTCACATCCCTCCTCAGACGATGCAGCCGTGCTACTCCAACATCCTCCCTCTGCTGGATGGATACCTGAAGACCACCTCCACTGACAGTATGGCCTGAGTATTTATTACACACCAGTTAACTAATTCATTAGAAATCTAATTTTTCTAATTCTTACAGACAAAGATGACAGCAAGTGGGAGGTGATGTCTTCTGTGTCATCAAGCAGTGGCCGAGGATACAGCAAAGTGATGACCAGGCTTCTTAAAAAATCAAACCAGCTAACAATGGTACCAAAAACACCTGGGACTTCATATAAGTTATCAATATTTCTTCTGCAGATTTGCATGTTTGTTCCAACTTCCCAGCCCTGAAGAAAATGTATTTGCAGTTCTTACTTTCTCTTGCCTCCATATGAGTGAAAGAATGACTCTTGGTTGCAGGAAGATGCTCCTCTTGTCACGGTGAGACTGAGGGTGGTGAAGTTACTTGGTCACCTGGGAGGAAAGCTCAACAGGAACCTTGTTACTGGTAAGGATTTACATTACTGCAACACCGAGAGGAGGGTTATAAAGGCTAAGTGATGTTTCAAAGCACTTTAAACATGAAAGTGAAATAAGATATTTGATTTTTTTGTCAATCAGAGGTCTCATCGGAGGAGATGATGAAGAAATTTGTGTCTTGGGACTCTGAGAAGAGGCTCAGCTTTGCAGTGCCGTTCGCTGATATGAAGCCGGTCATCTACCTCGACCCATTCCTGCCCCGGATCAGTGAACTGGCTCTGTCCACCAGTGACAGACAGACCAAAGTATGTCCTCATAATCTCCTGATGGATTTGATGCAAAGATATGATGAAATGAGTAGAAATGAGGGATGGTTTTAACCCAGCTTGTCTTGTGTTTTTTCTGTAGGTTGCAGCCTGTGAGCTATTGCACAGTCTTGTGGTCTACATGGTGGGGAAAAGCGCTCAGATGGTGCAGGGAACAAATACTTTACCTCCGATGTACAAACTGCACAAGAGACTGTTTCCTGTCCTGCTTCGTCTGGCCTGTGATGTGGATCAGGTACGATGCTGCCCCATAAAAACTACTAATGTTTAAATATCACAGTCACAGATAAACAATTACTGTAAAAGCTGTTATGTAATTCACACTGGTATATAAGAGGCAGTTGGATTTGGTGTCTCCTGGAGAGGAAACCACAACATGCAGTTTCCATGCAGCTGTGTAACTCTTGTAAATAACCTTTTATCACCACATGGAGTTTGTACTCCTGCTGGTTTTGGTATGGTAGTTTTGCTCTCAGCTTACAGTATCATAATAGTTGTGAAATACAAACCCACAGCCTGTGAGAGGGTCTGCCCACCTCCTCCATCACTTGTCTTTAATTGAGGAGTCTTCAATGAAACCAACACTCACAAAAGATGACTAACAGTGAACTCTTGTTTTCTTGAAATGTATTTTTATTTTAGTCCTGATCTGTTCCAATTTCTATACACGTTCCGTTACCTGATATTAATTCTGAGCTGCTGCAACAAACTGAATATTTAAAAACCCTTAGAGCTCACCCCTTATAAATTTCTTGGTAACATTTGAACTGTAAGTCATGGGCACTTACTTGTTTTTTACTCTGAAAGCTCTGTGTTGTGTCTTTCTAATGGTGTTCTCCAAAACCTGACCAAAAAAGAGCGTCTGTGATCCTGTTTCAAATTTTGGGTGAAAAATCGTCCATTTTTTGAACAGGTCAAAATTTGACCCTAGTTGAGCACCTGTGGCCCTGTCACTGGATTCATAGCTCTTACAAAAAGTTTTCTGGTCAGTCTGGAACTTGGCTGACTTTCCAGGGTCTTTAAAGATTAAATCCATGCCATTAACTCCGATATTGAACGTCTTTTTATCAATTTATAATCCATTTTTCAATCATTCTCAAAAGTTAGCCAGTTACCCCACTGCCATATTGTCTGTTTGTATCCCAGAATACATTGCGACCGTGCTGTGACATCCAATGGGAAGCTGATCTGTCGACTTAGAAACTGAAGGAGAGTACAAATGGCTCATAATAAAGACAAATAAACACAGGGAGAGTGTAATTTATCCCTCAGAGTCTCTACACTTTAAATAATGACTCAAATTCCCAAAAGTGCAAGGACTTTTATTATAAAAATGTGAATATTTTGGAGACTTTTTGTCTCAGTATTATTTTTTTTTATTCTTTAGTCCCAAAGAGATAGAAGAACAAGTTTGTCCAAAAAAAAAAAAAACTCATAGTCATCGATGTTTACTGTGTTTAATACATAAAAGTCTTTGAGTTTCAATTTCCATTTAGTATTGTCTTTTGTCTTTATAGCCCCATTACTTTTTAAAATTTTTAGTGTCATGGTGTGTGCATTGTGTTATGTTGGCAGCTGCACTTGCAGTTTAATGTTAGATATACCGCGGACCCACTGCACACTTACTCATTTGAAATGAAAAGAAGCAAATACTTGAATGGATTATTTGTTTTGATGCAGCTCAGTTTACCAATGAACTGAGTGAGGAGCAGTGCAGACTGTTAACAGACAGATAATCTCTGAAAGGCTCCACACGTTTAGTGATGTCTGCACATCTGCTCCTCCTCATATAGGGGTTTGTGGACTGATCCACAATACTGTACAGTGATGAATGTTGATTTCTTTTTTATCAGGTGACCCGTCAGCTCTTTGAGCCGCTGGTTATGCAGCTGATTCACTGGTTCACAAACAACAAGAAGTTTGAGAGTCAAGACACAGTTGCTGTCCTGGAGGCCATTATGGTTAGTTTTTCTAATCTATCAGCACTTTAGAGGCTCTTCTTAAGATGCAGTCTTTTCTGTCTTCAGTGTTGCTTTTTGTAAATACCTGCTGCCTCCTCTTCCTCCTCTGTTTGCCTTATTTCTCATTATGGTCTTCAGGACGGTGTTGTTGACCCAATGGACAGCACTCTCAGAGATTTCTGCGGACGCTGCATTGAAGAGTTTGTCAAATGGTCGATCAAACAAACGACCCCAAAGCAACAGGAGAAGAGCCCCACAAACATGAAGTCTTTGTTCAAACGGATCTACAGCTTGGCTCTCCACCCAAACGGCTTCAAAAGACTTGGTGCAGCGTTAGCGTTCAACAGCATCTACAGGCTGTTCAGGTATCTGTCTCTCCTCCTCGTTTATCTACTCTCTTTAAAACCCCACAGCTATGCTGATTTAATGATTGGATTCAAAAGGATGGAAAATCAGTTTTTCTCTCTGTGTTGTTGTTTTATGTCTTCAGGGAGGAGAGTTCGCTGGTGGAACAGTTTGTCTTCGAGATTCTCGTCATTTTTTTGGAAAGTTTGGCTATGGCACATTCAGATGAGAGATCCATGGGTAAATAATTTTTCCAGTCAAAAATCAAAGACAGGAAACTTAGTAATAGAACAATAAAGTAATTCTTGTCATAGATTAACAAACAGCTTTTTGTTGAATGTATCAACTGGGACTGAAAGATATGTAAGAAAATTGTGTTCCTTTTTGACATTTCAGAACTTTGCTTTTAAATTTGGCTTGGTTATTTATTCATAGATTTTGAACAGACTGTCAAATTTAATGTTTTCATATATAGACAGACCATGAACAAAACTCAGGCTTAGTTCACATTTTGCAGTTGAATGGACTCTCAAAATACCTAAATATATCTGCAAAATATATTAAGATGAGGGTTTTTCATGATACGTCCCCTTTAAATCTGGGAAAATCTGAAGATAAGGGCATCTCTGCAGCAATACAGTTCTTTATTACAAAGCTGTTTGCAAACTTTACCTGAAAGTTTCATTTTTTGGGTACAAATTAGAGAAATGGGTCCATCCCAGTTTCTTTTTGCACAATGGTCATGATCTTGTGTGGACTCACATGATGAATCTGAACAGTTTTGGACCAGAACAGGTCCAGATTAATAGAAATAGAAAAAGTTAATGTTCAGATAGCAAAGACATTTGGCCCAGATCTAGCTCAAAGATGTCACAGGCTGTGCCAGCTGTGAGGCTGATCTGGTGCAAATATTTTTGCTGGATGCTATCTAAAACTACACTGAGAGCAAGAGTCCTTTGGCTCGGATATGTACCAGATGAACAGCAAAGATATCCTACATTTAGGAAGTGCATGGCGGCCAAAATCTGACCCAAGTGTGTGTCAGCAGTGAATAATAACAAAACCAGACCTCTACCAGGAACACACCAAATATAATAGCTGATTTGGCTCGTAGCTGGGCCTTATATCTTTATGGAGGAGTTTTGGTATGGAATTATGGCCCTTTTTTGGTTGCCACATGTATCTAAAAGACCAAAACTCAATAGCATTCCCTGAACCTAGCCCAATTTATACCAGTGGTTTTCAACTGCTCACATTTTACATGCCCCTTTCCTCATGATAATGTGTAAGTTTTAGCCAATTTTCCAGATATCTTGAGAAATTATTTCATTAACATGGTAAAACCCACTCTTTTATTGCAAGAAAAAGAGATAATAAGTTGAAATTGTGATAAAACATTTAAATTTGCCCATTATCACAATAAAACAGAGTAAAATAAATGGTACGAGTGCATGCTCTTCATAGACTTTTGCAACATTTTTTTTTTTCTATACACACATTTGCAACCCGCTGAAAACTGCTCTGCGACCCACTTTTGGGTCCAGACCCACCAGTTGAGAAACACAGATTTATTCCAAACCTTTGATCTGGTCAGATCGTCCCAAAACTGGCTTTATTAAACAAAATGTGAAATCACAACAAAATCAGATAAAAAACATATAAGAATATAAGAACATAGAAATGTCAACGAAACAAGGAGTAACCAGGAAGTTGGGACACATTTTCTCCAATAGTCAGAGGAGCTTGCTGCTGTGGATTAACGTCATTGAATTCGTTCAGTGTTTGAATTTAAACCTGTCCGGTCTGCAAGGACTGTCCCACATGAACACCCCTGTCATTCTGATGATTCCATCCTTATTTGGTGCGAAGGCGCTAAGCAGGTGTGATTGCTGGGTGAATCTGGCAAGTTGAGGCTGGGCTCTGAGTCAAATGCTATCTGTTTATTTTTCAGTAACTGGCATGTTGTGCAACCTGATCAATTACTGGTTCATTTATTTGTTCAGATTTACTTAAGAAGTGTAAATATCAGTGATACATTTCTTGTAATGTTTTACTGAAAAACAACTAGAAAAAACTAAACAATTTAGCTCCTTTAGTTATGGGTTTTATGTTGTTGTTTCTTAGGTACGCTGCAGCAGTGTGGCAGTGCCATCGATCATCTGCAGAGAATCATCAAACAGAAAGCTCCCAGCCTGAATGAGCGGAGTGCACAGAGACGCATTCCCAGGTTTGTGCTCTGAGAATAAAATAACACATTGTTGAACTGTATATTTTTGTCAAAATATAAAAAGACAGTGTGATTAATAATAAAGATGACTGATGTCAATTTCTGGTTGTGACTAAATAGAAATAATATATAGAGATAATGCTTACAGACTTGGTGAAAAATCTATTTACATCACTGTCTGAAATATAAACACATGATGATACATTTTTGTATCTTGACCATTACTCTTTATCAAACAATTTGTGCCCACTCTCCTTTTTTTTTATTCCCTTGATGATTTATGTGTATGCCCTGATTAGATATTTTAACTCCTGATTGGAACAATCAAACATGTCCTCCTCTTGCAGAGGTTTTCCCCCTGATGAGAAGCTGTGTCTCTCTGATGTGGTTTTGTGGCTCCTTGAACAGTGTGGCCGACCTCAAACTGAGTGCAGACACAGATGTATGGCTCTCTTTTATGAGTTCACACCTCTCCTTCCAGGTGAGCAATCCCACCACGCACAAGCATTTCATAAACAGAAATAATAAACTGTTTAATGTTTAATACATCAGCTGTGTTGATGGTTTTTTATGTTCTATTGTGAGTAAAAGATGGGTTCTTTAGATCTGACAGTCATTAAATTCTGTTTTTATTTACATTTTACACAGCGTCCAGATTTTTTGAAGAATTGCAGTTGTAATTCAATGATATGTGGGACTCTCTTTAGGTAAGAAGTCTACTGCTCAGTGGTTCGACAGCATGCTGAAGGATCAGGGCGTTGGTTTCCTGATCGCTCGGTTCGAGGGTGGGGGTCTCCTATCCCAGCCAACCCTCAAAGAGCTGAGAGGTCCGTTCAGCATCAGAGCCACACTGCAGTGGATGGACCTGCTGCTGGCTGCCCTGGACTGCTACAACACCTTCATCAGTTTACACATCATAAGACCTCACCACATGATGAGTAAGTCAGCCATACTGGTGAATAAATACTGTTATTTTATTATTTTTTTAAAGGTTTATTTTGGGCATTTTTGTTCCTTTATTTGATGGAGGAGGATAGTGGATAGAGTCAAAAACAGGGATGAGGAGGGGGGGAGACTTGCGGTGGAGGGCCTCAGGCCGAATTCGAACCCGGGTTGTCCGCGTACATGGGGCGCGCCTTAACCACTTGGCCACCTGCGCCCCGTAAATACTGTTATTAATGGGACTGAATATAGTGACCCTGGAATTTATGCAGAATTTTGTTTTGCATGTTTGCATGTTAACTGGAAAGGGCAAAACAGTTTTAAAATGTACTTAGAGATTGAAATGACTGATAAAAAAGGACAAACAAAAAAAAACTTTCCTCCTTTATCTTGAAGACTTGAAAGAGAAATCGAGTTTTCTGAAAGCAGTCAGTTTCTTCCTGACTGAGCTGGCGACCCGGGACCTGTCAGCAGCAGAGAGCTGTTTCCCTGTCAGTGAGAAGACGTCCCACTTCAGCCCCAGAGAGGTGGACCAGTACCACTTCAGCAAGTGCACCATCATCGTTCGCCTGCTGGATTTTGTCACTATGATTCTCATGAAAGCAGACCAGGAGTTTTGGAAGGTAGTACTAAGTCTAAGATGAAGAAATAAATGAGTTATCATGTTTTCTCACCGTTTTGGTTTGGGTATCCACAGCTGCTGGAGCAAGATGTTTTCATCCCAGCTTTTTTTGAGCTGACATCGCTGGTGGTGTGTGAACCATCCTCTGTTGGGTTCAACATGGCTGATGTGGAGGTTATGAAGAAGCTTCCAGAAGTGTGTGTTCCTTTACTGAAGGCCCTGCTGGCCTCTCCTTACCGCTCTCAGATTGAAAGCAGTTTAAGGACCAAAATCTCACGTAAAAGGTTTGTCATCATCCCTGAATCCATCATGATGACCTCGTTATGCATGCAGTAACTATCATTAAGAATAATATATAGAACAGTATCACTTTCATTGTTTTTCCTTACAAAGGAAACTCTTTAAAGGAATTATTGTACCTCAGAGGACTTTGGTTAAAGAAGTACAAACAGGCAGTTTATTATATGATGTCTTTCTCCTTTCTGTGGTGTTCCTTCAGTGTGGAGGAGTTGTGTGTGGTTGATCTTTATCACTGTGACTCTGTGAGCTGTCAGGATCAGATGGAGATGGTTCTGTCTTCTTGTAAACAGATCCACAAAGCCGGCTCCCTCAGCTCCATCCTGCACAATCAGGTATTTGACCTCAAATCAACATATATTTTAACAGTTATGAATGCTTACCTGCAACAATTTAACCCTTCTGAATTAATGAACATATTTCACCTGAATCTGAACAGTGTTACGAATAATTGTGCAATGGATTTTCCCCTTACAAGTCACCATCTTCAGCATTTTAAAGTCTTATTATAGGGTTAATCTAATGCTATTTTTGTACTGAAACATCTGTAATCAAGACTAAAAATAGCTGAAAACCAGTACGATTGGGGGAAAACCATCAGACACAAACCATGCATTCAGAAAATATTCAGACTCCCTGAGGCCTTCAGGTTATTTGTTTTGCAATCTCAAAGTCAACTTTCAGAGTCTTCCATCTAGCCACACTGCCATAAAGCCCAGATCAGTGGAAGGCTGCAGTGATGGTTGTCCTTCTGGATCTTTGTCCCATCTTCACACAGGATGACTGGGGCTCAGAGTGACCAGCAAGTTCTTGGTCTCCTCTCTTACTAAGGCCCTTCCCCCTGAAAGACCATTACCATTTTTTTAATTTATGAAGCCATTTCAGTGCAAAAAACATCAAATATTGTACCTTTGAATAAAAGAAATAACTTTAGCATTGCTTACAAAATTGAAATTACAATTAAAGGTTCACATTCATAGTAATTTTAATGGTGTGGGACTGGATTTTGGTGCAAGAAGCATTTTGCTGTCCATTTGTAGTCAGTGTTGTCATCCAGGTGAACAATGCAGTTACCTTTTTAATTATCATTAATTAAAATATATTTAAGCTTTTAAATAATGAATTTTTGTATGTATGTAGATTTACTTCAACAATGTAGATTGTAGATGATGTTCCCAGATCATGCTCTCCATTACAGCAGAAACCTCACATTGTTTTGTGCTTCTTGTCATTTCTAAAGGATGCAGTCTTTACCAAATCCCTTGGGTCCAAACTCCTGATGACGGTGTATAAAGGTATCGCTCCAGGTGAGGACAGAAAGTCTCTTCCATCTTTGGACATCAACACAAAGAGACTGGCAGACGGACTGCTGCAGCTCTCCTTTTCTTTGAGTGAAGAGGTTTGTAAAAAAAACACTTTAAAATGGAGGAAAAATACATTTAGGATAGATTTTAAACCTCCTGACTTTGCCTCCCGTTCTTTATTTCTGTGTTTGCAGAGTGAGCAGCTGGTTGAATTGTTGTTGAACACCATCATGCTGTCTGTGCCGATATCTGGAAGTCATAGCCGTAACTTCCTGAGTTTTTCACATGGGGAGTACTTCTACAGCCTCTTCCAGACGACCATCAACACCGAGCTGCTGAGAAGTCTGAACTCCACCGTCCCACACCTCATGAAGGCTTCATCTCAAAACCAAAGCATGGTACCACTGCTCTTTCTCTGGTGCTTTTACAAGGATCATTATCAGCAAAATTATAGTTTGATTTTCATTTTAACAAATGGAAATGTAAGTGATTTAAAGTCTCTTCTGTTTAGTGCAATGAAGCTGCTCTCATGTTAATGAATATTATTGTATTGCTTTGTGTGTGCTTGTTTTCTATTGTTGTATTTGTCATAAGGTAAGTGTGTTGCTGAACGGCATGCTGGATCACAGCTTCAGAGAGCGCTCTGTGAGGAAGACTCAGGGCAAGCAGCTGGTGGAAGAGGTGCTGAAGAGATGGGCCAGTCTACAGTCATGGTGGGAAGGACCGTCTTCAACTGCAGAGGGCAAAACAGCGATTCTTCTGCTACTCTCTAAACTCCTGCAGGTATTACCGAGCTCATGTTGGTACTGCCCTCTAAAACCTGATTTATACTTCTGCATCAGAGCTGCAGCATCACTTCCAGTGCTGTCACGAAGTGTCTTTTCAGGGTATTTCTCCCTCTTTATGAATGAAAAAAGAACGTTGCTTTTCTGTTTAGTAAATGCTTTATGAGGTGCAATTTTTATTGAACAGATTCCTCAGTTCTAAACAAGAAGTTATGGTCAGAGCTGGTCCGTACTCCTCATACTGTCTTATTGTTTTGGTTGAAAGCCCCCTTGTAGTGGGATTTTACATACCACAATTTAAAAAAGGGAATGCATTAATGCTCATTGTTTAGAGTGAGCACATCTGAAACAGTAACAATACATCACAGTCTGAAAATGCTTACACTATTATAAATATCAATTTTGTCTTTCTTCCATGACTTCTTTCTTCCACTCCTGTCAGATTGACTCATCCGTCTGCTCTGATATTAACCATCAAGCATTCAGATCAGTGTTTTCCACTTTCACTCTGCTGCTGGTCGACATGACTTTGCCCCTGAATCTGAAGGTAACATAGAGCCTAGATGCTCTGCCATTAGCCATTCTACTTTAACCCTCTCTGCTTGTGTTTTAATTGTAAGTCTTTTTTTGGTGTTTTTTCTCAACTTTTCAGAGTCAGGCTTTGCTGGTGCTGCCATTCTTCACCACCCTCCCTGATGAGCAGCTCTCTGAGCTGCAGAAATCTCTGGATGCTCTTGTGGCCTCTCACTTCCCTATGACTTCAGACGAGTTTGCCAAAGGATCTCTGCACCGCAACAACTACATGGACTGTATCAGAAAGGTAACAGCTACAGTTCTTATAACAATCGTTTGTCTCCTTGGGTGTTTTTCCTTTTTATTGATTTTATAAATCAGTCATGGTCTACAATTTTTTTGACAAAAAAAAAATACAGAAAAAATCTCTTTAATGTTAAAGTGAAAACAGATTTCTAAAAATTAATGTCAATTAAACAATGTTATGCATTGCTGTATGCATCGGCACATTGTCTTACTGGAAAAAAAACCTTTCAAGCTTAAGTTCTCTTGCAGACTGAATAACATTGCCCTTCAGGATTTTCCTTTATTTTGCAGCATTCATACTACCCTCTACCTTCACAAGCCTTCCAGGGCCAGCTGCCAAGAAGCATCCCCACAGCATGATGCTGCCACCACCGTGCTTCACAGTGGGGATGGTTTCTTCAACAGTGGCTTTCTCTTTGCCACTCTCCCATAAAGCTTTGACTGGTGAAGAGCCCTGCCAACAGTTGTATGCAGAGTCTCTCCCATCTCATCTGCTGAAGCTTGTAACTCCTTCAGAGTAGTCATAGGTGTCTTGGTGGCCTCTCTCACCTTCTTGCATGCTCACTCAGTTTGTGAGGACAGCCTGATCCAGGCAGATTTACACATGAACCATGTTCCTTCCAGACAGGTATCTTAATACTTCAATCACTTGAAACTGAAATTGATCTGGTCTATCTGACCCTAAAGGGGACCATAATTTACTAAATGAACATGGTGTATAGAGGAAGACTTGAAACTGACTGATAAAATCACCCAGTGCTGTACCTTTTAAATAAAGAATGCAGCATGTTTAAGACGTTATGTGCTGGCTTCCATTGGAGACCAAAAAGCTTTGACCACTTCCTATATACTTCCAATTCTGCCTTTGTCTGTCTTTAGTTGCTGGACACCCTGGAGCTCTCTCAGAGTCCTCTGCTCCTCAAACTGATGGCAGGAATTCTGTGCCGAGACAAAAAACACATCATGGAGGAAAACTTCCAAACCTGCTTCCAAAGAATTGCTAAGCGGTGAGTAAAGCCTGCACAAAACATCACAACGAGGTAATAAATGATTATTTACTTTCTGTTCTAATTGCTGCTGGGTTTGTGCCATTCTTCTTCTGTGGATCTGTCTTACCAGGTCAAGTGTTGAGCGTCAGCTGCAGCTGCTGTGTGCAGTCTACCAAGTGGTCCAGCAGGGAGACGTGCCGATGATCTCCATGCTGCAGGCGATGATGGAGAGAGTTCTGCTGCCTCTGGCCTCAAACTGCAGCACCAAGGCCCTCAGCGACTTCTTTATAGCAAACATCTCTGACATGACAGCTCTACTGCTCAGCCGCTTCACTAAGGTTTGTTTCTTCAGTCCTGTGCATAAGGTTTAGGCATGTTTGGGCAAAAGAATGAGGCTGCAGTAGGGTGTAGATGTGGCTAGTAAGCTGCCTGGGGGCATCATTGAACCCTGGCTGCCCTCTTAGAGGACTAGCTTTTGTGCGTAGAACATAACCAAACTGCTAGGCCATCCTAGCCCCAAAGCATATTGAGATTTTAACTGAAATCACATGCTTGGCTGCTATTTACTTTGTATATTGTATTTCATTTTGTAGATAATTAATTTGTTTTATTTACAGTCAAATGAATTAACATTTGAGACTCAGCTGCTGAAGAAGAATGGCTGCTTCAAAATGATGGAGCTGCTTTATTCTCGACTTCCTAAGGAAGAAGTTTACTCAAAAGAGTCTCGTATTAACCAGGCATACTGCCGTTTAGAGAAGACAGAGGGCAACGAGCTGTCCAAGATGTTAATCAAGTATGATTTAACAACACTCACAGAATTTAGGAACTACCTAGAATATTCATCCAAAAATAAACGGTGGCTATTATTTCATCAGGTCCTGTGTTGAAGCGTTCACTGAAAATATGGCTGGTGAGACTCAGCTGCTGGAGCAGAGGAGACAGTTTCACTGCTCTGCCTATAACTGTGCCATCGCCGTCATCAGCTGCAGCTTCAGTGAGCCCAAATTCTACCACGGCTTTCTCTTCAGTGAGAAACCTGAGAAGGTACCAACAGTTCTCTTTTCATGTATCCATACACATTTCTGATGTTGTCTATTGGTGATGATTTCCTTTCCTTTTCCAGAATCAGTTCATTCTGGAAAATATTATCAATGTTGGACGGACCTACAACTTTCCCATTGAGATAGAGGTTTGTGTTTATTTCACTCCTACCTCTTTGTTTGACTGTTTTCTGGCCGTCATGACTTATTCTATTCTTTTTTATATCAATGTAGGTTCCACTTGAAAGAAAGAAGAAGTACGTCATGATTCGAAAAGAAGTGAGCGAGGAGAGTGGAGGTATGTTCAGCTCACAACCTTATTGGCTGACTATGTCTCACTTGTGTTTTAATGTAAAGGTGAAATGACAAATCTGTGTTTAGCATTAAAACTATCCTAGTGACAGCATTGAGGGTTATTCTGGTATTTTTAACCTCAAATTTCCACGTATGACAGCTGCACCACAATCCACTTGCAAAGCACACTGTAGAGCTAATCACTCCCTTTTTAGCCAGTCTTGCAGTTCCAGTGCTCGTGCCCTTTGGTAGCAATTACAGCCTTAAGTCTTTTTGAATATGATGGAACAAGCTTTGCACGCCTGGATTGGGGCTCGGTCAGGTTGGACGGGGACCATCAGACATTTTCATGTCTCTTCAGAGATGTTTGACAGGGTTCGGGTCAGAGCTCCAGCTGGGCCCCTCTAGGACATTCACAGAGTTGTTCCTAAGCCACTTCTGGGTTGTCTTGGCTGTGTACTTAGGGCCATTGTCATGTTGGAAGGTAAACCTTCGGCCCAGTCTGAGGTCCTGATAGCTGCTGAACAGGTGTTCCTTGAGGATATCTCTGTTCTTCACTGCATTCAGCTTTGACCAGTCTCCCAGTCCCTGCTGCTCAAAAACACCCCCACAGCATGATGCTGCCACCACCATGCTTCAGTGTTGGGTTGGTATTGGGCAGGTGATGAGTGGTGCCTGGTTTCCTTCAGACATAGTGTTAATAAATGAGGCCAAACAGTTCCATCTTTGTCTCATCAGACCAGAGAATCTTGTTTCTCACACTCAGAGAGTCCTTCAGGAGTTTTTTTGCAAACTCCAAATGGGCTTTCAAAGGATTCCGTCTAGCCATTCTGCCATAAAGCCCAGATCAGTGGAAGGCTGCAGTGACGGTTGTCCTTCTGGAACTTTGTCTCATCTTCACACAGGATCTCTGGAGCTCAGTCAGGGTGACCATCAGGTTCTTGGTCACTTCTATCACTATGCCCCCCCCTCAGATCTGTGCCTATCAACAATCCTGTCTCTGAGCTCAGGAGGCAGTTCCTTTGACCTCATAGCTTGGGGTTGCTGAGTGGAGATTAATGAGAGAAAAAAATTAATTTAATGACTGTAGTATCAGAGAAAGAAGATGCTTATCTTGATCTTTCAGGTGTATTTAGTTTACAATAAGAGTAGTCAGATAGTTTAGAAAAGAAATTAGACAAAAAAACCTGCTAAGATTTTAGTTTTTGCAGTGGAACAGCCAGTGCATTTCCAGTTTTTGTTTTTGTTTTTTAAGATTTATTTTTGGGCATTTTTGTGCCTTTATTTGATAGATAAGGACAGTGGATAGAGTCGGAAACCGGGACGACAGCAGGGAGAGACATGCGGTAAAGGCCCCGTGCTGGACCCGAACCTGGGCCGTCAACCACCTGGCCACCCCGCATGTCCGGTTTTGATGATTCTCGTTCATGTTTTTTGTTTTTCCATAGAAGCCCCGGTGTATCTGTCCTCTCAGTCGTACATGGCTGACAGCAGCCTGAGCGAGGAGATGAGCCAGTTTGATTTCTCCACCGGAGTCCAGAGCTTCTCTTTCAACTCCCAAAACCCTGAAGGACACAGACGCACCATCATCAAGAGAGTTAGTGATGATGCTGCAGTGTGATTTTTAGTATTGAAGGGCCTAAAAATGTTTCAGAAGAGGTTTTTCAGCACTAATTTATGATAATGTTGTCCATTAAGGAGACAGAGGAGGCAAATCCCTCCCAGGAATCAATGGTGGATCTGGAGATGGATGAGCTGAATCAACATGAATGTATGGCGGCGATGACTGCTCTGATTGGACACATGCAGAGGAACAGCATCACCCCCAAAGTTGAACAGGTCTGTGCCACTAAAACAGTCTCAAAGAGAGGGTTAGCTTTGTCCTTAACAGCTACTTTGGTACCAGATTAACTAAAACATTGTTAGATTGTCAGCAAATATAATTTCATAACACACTCTCTCTTCAAACTAACAGGGAAGCTCGCCCAGTGATCTTCCTCCTTGGATGAAATTCCTCCACACAAAGCTCTCCAACCCAGCAACACCACTAAATATTAGACTCTTCATCTCAAAGCTCATCACCAACACAGAGGAGGTCAGTCTTTTTTTTTTTTTTCTTTTTTTTTGGTTACAAAAATGGCATGTTTGAAGCACTGCATTTTTCTTGATCTTCGTTGTTGTAAGGTTGTCTAAACTGACAATACTCTATACCACACAGCTGATACCACACATTTTCTATGATATTTTAAATATCAATACTATCAAAATGTACTGAACTAGACAAATGCATGAGACACTTGTGTTACGGAGTAATAAATCAGTCCAGAAATTGTCCAATGTTGTGGTACCAAGAACTGTTTTATCTGCTGAGGTATTGCTATTATTAGATATTTTCTAGTGTCAAAAAGTTTAAAATTCTGGTATTGTGACGACCTTTTGTTGCTGATCTTCTAGGTGTTTCGACCATATGCCAGACACTGGCTCGGGCCGCTCCTGCAGCTCGTTGTCTCTGGAAACAACGGGGGAGAGGGGATCCACTTTATGGTGGTGGAAATCGTGGTCACAGTTCTCTCCTGGACGAGCGTGGCTAGCCCCAAGGTAGAGACAGTTCTGTGCAGAACTTTGGGGCATGTTTTGGCCAAAAACTGAGGCTGAAATAAGGCGTGGAGGACGATTGACACAACTTTTTTGTAGTGCTCTCGATGTCCTTGTGTATTACCAGGGGCATTGGACAATAATCTGACAAAAAAGTAACAAAAAATAAGTACACACCTTTAGGGCGGAGTGAAGCGTGGATGTGGCGAGTAAGCACGGCCTAGGGTACTGATTCGGGATGGAAACTTGGGTTGCCACAAGGCCTCTGGTATTGTTGTGGATGTCCCTAGGGCCTGACAACCACCAGCACTCTCCAGGTTTGTCCCCAGGGGTGAAAAGGCCTGGACTAAAAAACATGCTCGAGCTTGACCTTGGCAGTTGAGTGACACAACCTCTCTGGCCTTGTGATGAATCCTCAGTACCCTACATGCCTTGAACTTGCACACAAAACTGTAAATGCATTTAAAAACAACAAACAGAAATAAGTTGGGAATTTTAATCATGACTGTTATATCCTAACATATGCAATGCATTTTTCCCAAAAAATCCAACATATCCCCAGTCAATGTCACCAACCAATAAAATACTAGTATTTAATAATCACTTTTATTTCCCAGGGTAACCCCAGAGATGAGGTGCTAGCTAACCGCCTGTTGGAGTTCCTGATGAAGCACAGTTTTCATCCTAAGAGGGCGGTTTTCAGACACAACCTGGAGATCATTCGCACCCTGGTGGAGTGCTGGAAAGACTGTCTGCATGTTCCCTACAGGTAAGATTTGCACAGGTGTGTTTTCTACGAGTGTAGTTTAAATTTGAGCTGTTTGTAAAGCAGATGGCCACAGCCTTCTGAAATTGGCTGTAGGCAAAGTGTTCAAAATGGTGCCTAAAATGTATTTATACATTTTCTTATTGATAATCAAATTTCCGCCATTTCCAAAAAGAAAATCTCAGAAAACATGATATAGTCTGTAGTACATCTGATACTTAAGCGGTCCTGAGCTTCTTTGCTTCTTTTCTGTCCTTGTAGTCTGATCTATGAGAGATTTTGCGGCACCGATCCAAACAGTAAAGATAACTCTTTGGGACTTCAGCTGCTGGGAATCATCCTTGCCAACAACCTCCCTGCATATGACGCATCGTGTGGAATCGATTATGACAGGTAAACTGAAATGTTTCTGTGTAGTGTGGATGGAAAGTAACTCAAAAAGTGCGCATCATTTGCTTTTTCTCTCTGTTCCATCTTAATGTCAAATTACAAAGCACATATTGAGACATATTGATATGTGATTGATATATATTATAATATCTCTAATTGATACTGCAGTGCAGATACCACCAACTCTCAGTGGAATGCCTTTTCTCACTCTGTCATGGTTATTAGCATAGGTATTAGTGTGTGAATAGGAGTTTTGCATTGAGACTGATTTGCAAAGAAAAGGGTCAACTTTTCCCCAAATTACCTTCTAATGGATCATTTAAATATGTGCTACCAGCCCTTTCTTGATTGCCATAAATCATTAAATGTTTTTTTTTAATTTCAGGTACATCCAGTCTCTGACCAACAACGTGTCCTTCGTGAGGTATAAAGATGTCTACGCAGCTGCTGCTGAAATAATTGGCCTCATTCTGAAGAATATGACAGACATGGAGAGTGTATGAGTCTTTATTATTTTATCATTTATGATTAAAAACATTTTTGTATGTTGATCCTGTGGTAAAGTCAGTTGTACAGATATACTCATATCTTTGTGATGGATCCAACTGACCGACAGTACCTATTTGAGAAAATCAATTTTAAAATTGAGCACTGATTAGTTTCATTTTTCATTCTTGTCTCAGCATCATCAGGAACTTCTGAGTCTTGCTGTGAGTAAAATTACAAATCTGAAGAAGAAAGAAATGGATGACAAGTTCATAATCTGTCTGGACAAAGTGTCTAAGCACTTTCCACCATTCATGGATCGGTGAGTTTGTAGTTTTTTGGGGTTCTTTTTCTCTTTTATGAATTTTACCAAGTCTTATTTTTAAAAGTTGTCTGACCTTATTATAACTGCAGCTTTATTTATTTTCAGGTTTGTGAACCATGTGTTCTTCCTGCTGCCGAAGCTTCATGGCATCTTAAAGACTCTTTGTTTGGAGTGCGTCCTGAGCCGAGCTGAGGTCATCCCTGAAATCTTTATGCAGCTGAAGACCACCGGATTCACCCAGATGATGGCACACAGGTTGGTCCTGATTGTTATCTTCTTCCTTATTTCAATACTTGACATCTTTTTTCATGAGTTGTTTTTTTGGTTTCCATCCATCAGAGTAGAATAAAGTTGGTTAAAATCTTTGCACCTGCAAATCTGCATCTCTGAATATCATGAATAACATGTTTGAATATTCACATGCTTACGTTTCTCCACCTTACTCTGCTGTTTCTGCAGGGATGAAGCAAGACAGAGAGTTTGTTTGGATATCATCCATAAGATCATCGCTCTCCTGACTCCGGTTCAGCTTCAGGAGCTCCTGTCAGCCGTTACAGCATTCATCTCTCATCCTTCACTGGTGTGCAGAGAGAGGATGTACGACATACTTATGTGGATCCAGGACAACTACAGGTACTCTCAGTGTAGGAACCATGGATGTAGGTTTATTGTATCTTCTGTTTCTTGTTTGACTGTAAGAAAGCTCTCTGTGGTAAAATGTAGGGGTGTCAATGACTAAGGTTTTTCATAGTCAAATCTGATTCGTCAGATTTTGCCTTAAGTCAACTAATAGTCGAACAGCGTTTCCACTAGACTTTTTTGTCCCCGGTCAAAATGACAGGCAGTCTTCAAGAATTCCAGCCATTTCGGACAACTACCGGACATTTGCTTTAACATTATTTTGTAAGATTAACAGCAGCAAAATGCATAAATCTCTCTCTTATTTTTTTGTGTAAGTGGTTTAAAATATCAAAATGAAAGCTGCGTGCTTTTCCTTACACAAGCAGGCAGTTACACAATATACGCCCACGTTAAACTCATAAACAACAACAGTTAGCTTCACATTAGCACTGTTAGCCTGTTAGCACATTGGCCACAACTATAACTTAGCAGCTCACAACAGCCAAATACCATCCTCCACCGACAACAACGAAGCATCCAAACACATAACAAAAGTGCTCTCTTAACTGGACACCGCGTTAGAAATCTACATTTCAATGAAAAATGAGTCTTACCGTCAATTGTCTAATATCAGTCCTCATGATGACAACTGAAACCTCTGTTAAAGCTGGAAATCCAACCATCCTGGTTTATTTGGACTAGTCCCGAAAATACAAAAGCACCACAGCAGATAGTCTGGTCCAGTCCTCCTCTCATTAACTGCTTATCCAAGACTACTTCTGCTAATTAGCCGGCGTAAGCCTCTCTCTCTCTGTTGCCGCATCGGTGCTTACGGCGCTCGGCTATAGTTCCCTATTACTTGCAGCGATGTCACAACATCCCTCCATACCGCTGATGATATTAAGCCTACCTAACCAGGAAAATCTCAGATTAAAATTCTGCTTTACGAGAAAGCTCTGGTCAAACTTTCCCACTTTCCCAGGACAGTCCCCAGCGATACTGAGCTTGGGCAGAGAGATAGACTTGCTTTGATGTCATCGTGCATACATAATTAGCCATGTGCTTGCCGTCTGAGGTGATCAACAACCCCAGCACCGCAGGACAAGTGGGTGGAGTCTGATTTGACTATGAGGTTCATAGTCAAATCAGACTCCTCTGAATCGAATCGTCGAATCGCCGACTATTCCAGGTCACCCCTAGTAAAATGCCTCACCTTATATGCACGTTTGGACTAGTTAATGTATAATATTCTGTTATTTACCTCATGTAAATCTGCCCACATCCTGATCATGTCTACTCAGCATTCTTGAAATGCATAAATCTAATAATGGTTTGTCTTTTCAGCAACAAACATCACAGGCATGTTTTTGGGATCTCTGAGACCAATATAAACTTGTCTTAAAGGGGTAAAATATGTGATCTTTAAGCATACTTGGCCAATAAAGCTGTTTCTGATTGGGTATATTTTGTTTTATCTCATTGCAGTGACACAGAGAGCATGGAGGATGAGACCTCATTGGAGGTTTTGAATACAGCTAAAGAAACACTGCTTCAGGGACTGTCTGAGGAAAACCAGGGACTCCAGTAAGTACAGACAAAGACAAATATGAAGACATATTGGGAGATTTTTTTATGCCTTTATTCATAGAGGAAGACAGTGGATAGAGCCAGAAACTGGGATGAGAGAGTGGGATAGAGATAGAGGCTACAGGCCGGACTCCTTCAGAGATGCATCAGTTTAGCATCGGTATCAGCAGATATTGGCCCTTTTTTGACCAGCATTGTGGGCATGAACCTTTGTCAGTAGCAACTTATCTGTTGTGAATGATCATTTTAATCCTTGAATCTTGCACACCTAATGGCTGATTCAGAGAGCAGGTGGTTTTATAGGGCCAAAGGTATGGGCTGTTGGACAAACTCTGGTCAGTTTTCATCCTCAAACATAAGAGAAAATGTGGCATAGTGGGAGTGTTACAACAAAAGACACTGGCAATTCTTATTTTAACAATCTGTATATCAGCATTGTGCCTGATTGTCACAATCAGCAACTCTACTGTGTTGCTATTGTTTTGCAATATATTGCAGACATTGCACAGGGCTTGTGGACATCTTTTATTATGTATTTTCAATATTTCTAAACAGTTGAAAGCATTGTTTTGCCTTAAATTCTTTAATAAAATCTCCTAATGTTGGAAGGAAAAAAGTTTCATTAAACATACAATGATCAACCTGAAAACATCATATGTCTGTTGTGTTTTCAGGCTTTATGTCCGTAATTTCTGGAGTCAGGAGAAGCGTCTGCCCACTGCCACTCTGGAGCGGATGTTGTCAGTGCTTCGCTCTCTGTACTCCTGCCAGATAGAAAGGTGTTTCCTAAGTTTGGCTACCAATCTGCTGTTGGAAACCACCAGCCAAAGTCCTGACTTTAGCAGAAACATGTTTGAGTATCCTCTGTCAGAGTGTACCTTCCAGGTCAGACTCACTCCTCTGTTGCTTAATTTTTATTCATATGTTTCTGATGATTCATTGACTGAATGTTCCCTCTCTGCAGGACTATGTAATTGATTCTGACTGGCGCTTCAGGAGCACAGTGATGACTCCCATGTTTGTAGAAACTCAAAGCTCTCAGAGTCCAGAGAGTGTGGCAGCGTCTCAGTCTGGATCCATGAAAGGGAAACTCAGAGCCACTCAGACAACATTAGAGTTCTCCCAGACACAAGCAGGTATGCTATCCTAAGTTTAAATACACAGAGGGTGATCTATAGCAGTAGTTGTGCTGTCCTAGAGCTTTCAGGTTTAATTCTGTCTCATTCTTCCCCTAAGGTCGAAGTACGACGTATAACTGGCTGACCGGCAGCAGCGTGGACACTCTGGCAGAGTACACACTTGGCTCTGAGTCTTTATCTTCACTGATGGTGTTTGAAAAGAAAACAGAGAGGAGAGCTGCAACCAGGAGAGCAGTAGGGGAAGGATTTGGTCTGAGACGTCTGACCGCATCAACAGATGAGGTGGACAGTCGCACCAAAGGTGGGTCTAGTCTGGATGGTCTGTTTAAACATGCAGCTCACTCCATTCTCAAGGTGCAGGAGCTAAAATAGTCCAGTAACACCAGAACTCTTAGTGTTCCAATCAGTGATGATGGTATGTTTTGTGTCTTTATGTCTACAGCAGCAAACGAGCAGCGCATCAACATCCTGAGGTTGAGGCGCAGATTTCTCAAAGATCAAGAGAAAGTCAGCTTGAACTTTGCTCAAAAAGAAATCCAGCAACAACGACAGAAAAGGGTAACAAATACCACCATACTAACCTTTAAAGGCATCACCTGTGCTAATGAATGTCAGTGGTTGTACTGTTTTATTTTTTATTTTTTCTGCAGGAGGAGAAGGCTGATCGAAGGCTGAAAAAAGAAGCTCAGGTGACTCTGTATCGTAACTACAGAGTGGGAGATTTTCCTGATATCCAGATCTCCTACAGCAGCCTCATCGCGCCCCTGCAAGCTCTGGCACAAGTAAGACTGATTCATGACCATGGAAGCATCAGTCTGTGAAACAAAGAAGCTTCCTTCTGTGTAAATGTGTTTGGTTTTTTTTGTTTTTTTTTTTTGTCTTTTGACGTCTTGCAGAGAGATCCGATTTTAGCCAAACAGCTGTTCAGCTCTCTGTTCGCTGGAATCCTTCAAGAAATGGAGACTCACAAACCAAGGGGAGAGAGCATGAGGATTAAAGAGGAGCTACAGACCCGCATGAACACGTTTCTGAGCAAGAGCACCGTCTGCTTCCCTCCATTCATTGCATGTGTACAGGTATGACTACCAGATAATGTCCAGTTATTTTCACTTCTGTGGTATTGTCATACTATCTGATAAATGAATGTTTTAGGTAATGCATCAAGAGTGCGTTCAAATTATGACAAAATTATCAAAACTTGTTAATTGTGTGTTATTTTCAATGAATGGCTCTCTGTCAACCCCTGTTCAGATTTTTGCCTTTCTTTTTTAATGAGAAATGTTTTCTTTCCTTTTGCATGAGCTGCATTTATCAAACGCCTTTATTAGCTTTATTGTCATTATTAACCTGCATTAATAAGACTAATTTCAGGGTTGTCAGCTCTCCTTTGTATACATGTTAGCACGATCTCCTGTGAAACGTAATGTACTTAATATTACATCAAAAAAAGGCTGAAGTGCTGATAAACAGCAAGCAGACTGTTAAAGAATGATGCAAACATTCTTATCCATTCAAAGAAATAAAGACGTACTTGTATTTTCAGGACATGTGCTTCCAGCACAAAGATCTCCAGCACCTTGATCCAGCGGCGATCAGCTCCACCTGCCTGGTGAGTCTCCAGCAGCCATCGGGGATCGTGCTCCTGGAGGAGGGTTTGTTGCACGCTGCAGGCCACGATGAACCTCCGACTAAACGTGCACGAGGACGCAAAGAAATCCCCCCAGACACTAAGAAATGGATCCACCTCGCAAAGTATGCCAATGCTTCTTTATTTCCTTAAGAATATCTTTGGGGCTTTTTGCCTTCATTGGTTCAGACAGCTGAAGAGAGAGGAAATGCGGGGAGAGAGAGTGAGGAAAGACAGTGGTACAGGGTTAGGTATATAAATGAAGGACATGAGATGGCCTGTGTCTCAGGACCGGTGTATTCAGAATCAGTGCATACATTCAGCTGAGGCATGTCAACACATAGGCAGGTACGTGAGCCTAACATGGCAGTCAGCATCCACAGAGTGGAGCTGTTGACTTCTCTATTACAAGACACCCTGTAACATCTCCCTTTCTTTAGCAAGATACCTTTCAAAAGCAGAATACAACCTGTTGATTAGCTGTTAGAGCATTAGAACCTGATATAGAACCATAATAAACAACCAGGACACCTTGGGCTGATACCTGCATCATAATAACATCAGAACAGCAAGGTGTGTTCACAGTCTGAGGGGATTGGAGTCATGACCTTGATGGCAATGACATTGAAGACTCCAGAGTGCAGGCGGGGGGTGGCTACCTCTGCTGGTCTTAGATCAACTCTGTTGCAACGATACATGGTCCCCTCAATGTTGACAAGATAGGATCGGTGTCCTTCCTGCTGGATGCATGCACTTCTCCTCCATTGGCCCCTCCTCTCCCCTGGGAGGGGCTCTCCCTGTACTGGCTGGCCGATTTTCAGCTCATAGATCCCTCGCTGATCCGTCATATGTTTGCTTTGCTGCCAGACGTTTCAGTCTCAACTTGTCAACCCTTGTGGTGACCTGAGGCACCAGCAGTCAGCCTCAGGGAGGAGAGTCCCAGTCTCTGTGACATGAGGCGATGTGGTGGTCTGCAGTGCATGCCCTCTGTTATGTGTTTCTCCAGCAGAGGAAAGTCTTGAAGAGTCCTCATTTGCCTGCTCTACCAACTGAGCTTAATCAGAGCCTGTCAATGCATTTTTAACTTAACGCTTTCTGAATGTATTGGTCTTTATCTGGTGTGTTTCATTGAGACAAAACAGTGATAAATGTAGGAATATAAGTCTGTCTGAAAAAGAAAAAACAATGCTAACTGATTAGAAACAGATTGTTGTTAATTTGATTTAATGTGGTCACTTACTGAGCATGCTCTCTGTCTTACAGGCTTTACAGATCTCTGGAGGATTATGATGTTGTGCGTGGAATCTTTGGAGGAAAAGTTGGGACCAAAGCGATCACTTGTGCTGCTCTACAAGCTGAAGCCAATTCTGACTTTGCAGAAGCTGTGAAGCTTTACAACGAGGTACTGATGTTCCATGGACAGAAGAAGCTTATGGTTGAATCCTGGATGTGAAGAAATTGATTTAGCTACAGTTTTGGTTGTGTAAAACGGGTTCTTTCTTTGTACTCTTAGGCTCTGAACACTGAGGAGTGGAGTGACGGTGAGCCCACAGCCTCAGAGAGGGATTTCTGGGATGTGGCTGCGATGGAGGCCTACGGTCATTTGACAGACTGGAAGTCTCTTCAGTACTGCTCCACAATTTATATAGATGAAAACACTCCACCGAACCTGGACAAGATGTGGTCAGAGCCGCTCTACCAGGTGAGTAGTCTGACATACTGGATGTGGATTGTACATTTAAGAGTTTAGTAGGCAAGAAATGGGCAAGAGTCCTTCATGAATCTTGTGCATCTGTTTCAGGAAATGTACCTGCCTCACATGATTCGCAGCATGCTGAAGCAGCTGCAGGTGGGTGAGACGGATCAGTCTCTCCTGAGCTTCATCGACAAAGCCATGAAGGTGGAGGAATGCAAAAAGCTGCTGGAGAGTCATTACAGCCAGGAGCTGAGCCTGCTTTATATCCTGCAGGAGGACTACGACCGAGCAAAATACTACACCAACAATGCCATGCAGCTTTTCATGGAGGTCTGATGTTACTTCACATCAGCTTTTAGCTATAGACTAATGAATCTATAAATGTCCACTGTAGGAGAAGGAAAGATTTTTTTTACTGTAAAGAGGATTGCATAAACAGTAATGTGCACAAGTTTTAGGCATGTAGAGATTCACCACAGCTTGACACATGTCAACACATGTGTCGCTTGGCAGCAGAGGCCAAGTTCGATGGCTTTTCCTTTGTCTGGGCCTTTTCAGCCTTGATGATATGCCTGGACACTTCCAGTGGTTCTAAGAACGTTGAGACATCCACAGCAAGACCAGGGGTCCGTGGCAACCCTACTACCTGCCCGGGAAGTTCCCTAAGCCCTGCTTACTTGCCATGTCCACCCTTACTCTGCCCTAAAAGTGTGGACTTTTTTATTTTTTCAACAGTTTATGGCCCTGATGTAATGCAAGGATATCCAGAACATGACCACAGTTATGTGAATCCTCCTTCCTGCCCTACTTCAGCTTCAATATTTGGCCGAAACATGCCGTAAAGTTCTGCACAGTACTGTGCATGCTAATGCACAAGTGTTTTAAATTCTCTATGAATGTGTTTCAGAAATGCATTACCTCTTAACTCCAGTTTCTGTTTTCTTTGTCTAGAATTACTCCAGTGTCGATTCTCTGCTGACTCAGAGTCGACTTGCCACCCTGCAATCTGTGCAGGCTCTGACTGAAATACAGGACTTCCTTTTGTTCATTAAAGGAGAGGGTAAGAGAAAAGACATTCCCAAAAACTTAGAGAATCAGAAGTTCCCTATTATAATAAACCAGAAATTTAAACCTGGGGTTCTTTATTTACATTTTATTGCCACAAGAATATAATAGTTGCATAAATAAATTTGAACTTCAGGAGGTCAGGAGCAGGATCTTAAGTCGATGCAGAAGCTGACCGGAAGCCATATATGTTGAGGTCTTTCAAAATTTAAAGGGATCATGCATATGAATACAGGCTCATGCACTGTGATCTGCCTTCTCTCCCTCAAACAAGCCGGTGATATCAGTTAATCAGTCTTTGTACAGCACAAATTCGTTACCCAAGTCACCTCAAGAAACTTTACAAAGAGGGCAGGTCTAGACCGTACTTTTTGATGTATTACTTTAAAGACCCAATATTAAACCACCATGAGCTCAGCACTTCAAGGATAAGGAAAACCTTCACTTGAACGGGCAGAAACCTCGAGTAGAACCAGACTCACGCTGACAGCAGTGTGTCTGTGATATGATTCTTTGCTTGTGTGTGTGTGTGTGTGTGTGTTCAATTTGCAATGAGTTTTAGGGTGCTTTTTCTGTGAATTGTGTTAAACTGCTTCTAAAACATCCAATTTCCTGATATTACTGTTTCATAGTAAAAGCATTTCAACAGCATAGTAACTGGAGTTTAAGTTGGAAAAGGTTGTATGAGTTTAGTGGGCTTTAGTGTGCAGCATATTTGACTGTGTTTGCATCTTCTACAGCCTGTGTTAGGGCTGCATGCTGAATAATTTCACTGTCTTTGTTTAAAGCTTTAAATTAACCTTTCTGCTCTTCCCACTGTGCTCACTTTAATCTTGTTTTAGTCTCTGTGAGTTCCCTGAAGCGGCTCATCAGACTCTGGACTGAACGGTATCCTGATGCCAAAGCAGATCCTGTGAACTTGTGGGATGATATCATCACATCTCGGTAGGCAACCTAATGTTTAGGTTGAATATCCTTTGAATTATCAGGAAATCAAAAGGGATAAACTGATCTTTTTGTTTCAGATGTTTCTTCTTGGATAAGATCAGGGAGAAGCTGCGAGGCCATGCTCCCTCTGACAGCATGGAGGTGGATGGTTCAGAGGACGCAGCAACGGATATTGACACGTTAGTGGACGACTGCAAGTTCAGTATGAAGTCACGGATGGCTGACAGCGCCTGGAAGCAGGTGAAGATACGCCAGAGGAAGCACTGTCTTCTATACTGTCATATTTACCTCTTAATGACCATAGATGTTGTTTCCAGAATAACTTTCCTGTAGCCACAAAACTGCTGAAGGATCTTCACAGAGACGCTAAAACGAACAGACGCTGGCTACTACGATGGGTCCACAGCTTCAGTCGATATAGCCACAAACGCAGTCAGAGCCAGGGACCTGTGGAGCAGGTCAGCTCCATCATAAAGATCATCCCACTGCTGGGTGAGTGCAGGATAGGACATAACTTACTAGATTAACCACCTGAGAATGTTTACTTTAGTGAGAATTAAAGTACAATGTTTTATTTCTGTTGTCTTCTCCCCTGCAGAGGACCTGCAGGCTGACTGTCAGAGCGCCTCAGCCAAAGTTTTCAGGTACCAAAAGATCCTTCAGGGTACGTCTTTCAGCATCCTGGCCAATGCTTTGGGTAGAAGCCCCTCAGTGCTGGAAACCATTGATGCTAAAAAAGCAGAGAGAATTGTGACGCTTTCTGGAACAACTTGGCCAAATGAAAATCCAAAGGTACTGCTGTTTAATCCAGCCTACATGACCTGGTAGTTTTAAATAGAGCCTAAATAAATGATAGTGAATTCATTTGCTATAAATATGTTAACCCTGCAGACAGTGGAGGTTGGGCTCCAGCTTAAAGCCCTGAAGCTGCTGTGTGAAGCGTCCAGGAGGGCGGATGAAGAGCTTCAGTCGTTCTCTCAGGACTGTGTGGAGAGCAGCAGCATCACAGAGACATACATGACTTTAGCAAACTTCTGTGACAAAATACTGAGAGAGGAGGAGCAGAGGGAGACTGGTGAGGGACTCTGTATGTCCTAACATGTTAATACTCTCTGGAACAATTGTTAGCATTTTATATCTGACAGATGTTAGCTCTACAGTCATCATCAAAACTGAAATAATTGTTGGTTTTAAGTATTTTAATGCCACTTTGTCTCAGTGACTCAATTTACCTCAATCTATTTTTCCCACTTGGGTTTGGCTAGGACCTTTGGTCACATTTTATATCTGTCTCACTGTATTTCCCCAACAAAACAGTGATTTTGTTGTTAACATGAATCAAAGCTTTAATCATTAGGGTTATCAATTAGTCAACTGTTTTATCACACTACAAGTGTCTCTATAATTCAACAAAGGGAGTTAGGATTCATTTCATGACATTCATGACAATTTGTACCATTTTACACAATTCAGTTATATTACACCCAAAGAAAAAAAAAGGTTTTGTTTTTTAACACTCTCATTACAGAATTATTTCTGTCATTTAAAAACATTCCATTTGGTTTATTTTTTCCCATTTCACATTTCTAGCTTGCAGCATTCAGAAACCAGCTGTTGGTGATTTGACAAACTGAATCGCAGACAATATGGTGACCTGGCCTGATTCAAGCTGAGACAGGCACAGTTCACACAGCTGCAATTGTCCCCTGGGACATTCTTTGACAGTCTTGTCGTGTTGTGAATTTTTGACCTTAGTATTTTGTAAATTTGAGAAAGAAAAGAAAAATTTAGGTTTCCAGTATATTTCCCTATAAATCCTAAGTTTTCTGTAAATAGACAGATCAAACAAACAAAAAAAAAGTACCCACTGCATTTAAGTTTTGTGTCTTCAGGAGTAAAACAAAAGAAGGCAAATGATTCACACTTATGCAGAAATGCTAACCCTACACCTGAGACTCTATTTGGCAATCTTTGGAGAAAAAAAAAATCTTAATTGCGTCTTTTTTATACAGAGAGCCAGTTTCCAGATGTGATGTCGCTGCCTGTTCATGTGGTGGAGAGCATGCTGAAAGCTCTGAAGATGAACTCAGAGGAAGCTCGGCTCAGGTTTCCCCGTCTGCTGCAGATCATTGAGTCATATCCGTCTGAGACTCTGGACCTCATGACCAGAGAGGTGGGTGGACTCAAACAGCTCATGATTGCAGGGATGGAGTTCCATTGATTTTTGTGCACTTAACTTTTCTATGTCACTCTTCTGTGTTTTCATCGTGTAGATGACGTCAGTGCCATGCTGGATGCTGATTGGTTGGATCAGTCAGATGGTGGCTCTGTTGGATAAACCTGAAGCCGTGGCTGTGCAGAATTGTATTGGTCAGATCGCAGACTGTTACCCTCAGGCTCTGGTTTACGCTCTCATGATCAGCAGTGAGAGTTATCAGTTCGAGGACTCGGCCATGGGACATAAGCAGCAGCAGTTTGTCAACAGGTGACCTGAAGAAATTAAAAACTAAACATAAATTCCCTTTGCTTCTCTGAGATCCCTAAGAGAGTGGTATCCTGAGTTTGGTTCTAAATCTGTATGTTTGTGTAGGCTGAGGAGCATGCTGGATAAAGACGGAGCTGTGAAGAAGTTCGTTGATGCTCTGCAGCAGCTGACGAACCCTGACATGATTTTTAGGGTAACAAGTTCAACCTTGAATAATTGAAACTAACCCCTTTAGCACCTGTAAATCTTACCTGTCATTGATAATTATATTAATTCTTTTGGATCAGGACTGGTGGGATTGTGTGAAGAATGAACTGGAGAAACCGAGCTTTGATAAGAAACGGATGAGCCACATGTATGATGAGATGTACTCATCACTTGGGGATCACAACACAGAGGGGCACGGGATGTTTCGCAAGAAGTTTATCAAGGTTTGTGTTTACTTTATCTTTTAATATTTGTTTAGCAAAGACCATCAGAGGTGCAGCAGTTGATAAGCTGTCAACTGTTAAATTAATATGAAATTAAGCAGCCAACTTTGATTTACAATAAGCTGTTTGTCACCACAAATGAAGGCTGGCTACAGATCGACTCAAAATTCCTCGGGAGGAACACAAAGTTTTCAGTTCTTTAGAGCCTATAAAATGTTTTGAAACTCTTGTTTAGCATAATGATTTGAAAATGTGCATTTTCAGTTTTTTTTTATTTTTGAAAAAAATTATCATTGGGAGGTTTGTTCAGTAAAATTTGAATAATGCTGTAATGGTTGATGACTTGAAAATTATACTGCCTGTCATTTGCATCAACTATTTACGAAAATCAGAGAAAAATATCATTTGCATAATAATTTGGAACACAGTGTATAAACTAGTCCACAATCTGTTACTAGCAGAAAGGAGGTGGTTAAGCATGAATAACCCGTTTTGGAAGAAGTAGTATTCACTTACCAAGGTAAATCTACCTAAGGCACACAGCTGCTGCTTGTTGGAATCTAAACCATCTCACCACTGTTTTTATGGGATTTGTTGCAGAGATTTTCCAAAGATGTGGAGAAAGTGATTGGTCCCAAAGGCACTAAGCTGTATGAGAAGAGGAAAGAGAAGAGCATGCTGCAGCAGGTGGAGGAGCTGGCTGCATCCATGAGAGGATTTCAGAAGGAACCCGGGAACCTGAAGGAGTACTCACCGTGGCTGAGCGGATTTAAAGCTGACGCTTTCAGCAATGAGCTGGAGATCCCCGGTCAGTACCGCCTCACACATCTCCAAACAGCAGAACTTTTGAGAGCATCTGTTAAAGCCGTTTTTACCTTATGATCTTCTTTTGCAGGACAATATGATGGCAGATCCAAACCTCTGCCAGAGTACCACGCAAAGATTACAGGCTTTGATGAAAGGGTACACTCTTAATGTTTTTCTCTGTTGAATATAACACTCCTCTATCAAACACGTCTGGGACTCAAAGTGAATATCTGCCTGCAGGTAAAGGTGATGTCCTCCATCCGCCGCCCCAAACGTCTGATCATCCGTGGCGATGATGAGCAGGACCACCCCTTCCTGGTAAAAGGTGGAGAAGATCTCCGTCAGGATCAGCGCATCGAGCAGCTCTTTTCTGTCATGAACATTTTGCTGAGTCATGATGCCGCCTGCACCCACAGAGGCCTGCAACTGCGCACATATCAAGTCATTCCCATCAACACCAGGTACTGAAATACAATCAGCATACTGACAGAAGGTTATAGAGAAAAAGGCAAAGCAACATTTCCTGATGTACTATGATTTTATTAAATCGGATTATTCTTTAAAAAATCCTGGAAGAATGAAGGTGGTCTGTACCAAGAGAAAGCACTTGTTTTAGTGTAAAAATCTGTCTCAGAGGAAGTCTTTCATTTACACTCCTGTAAGTAACCCATTATTGAATTTTCTGATGTGTTTCCAGGATCGGTTTAATTGAATGGATGGAGAACACGTGCACGCTGAAGGAGTTTCTGTATAACACCATGACTCCAGAGGAGGAGAAGAGAGTAGCTGGGTACAGTATTTCATTTACTCTGATTATGTTACTGTCAGCCCTTCATTCCAAATCAAGGAGTTTTAAAAATGCTGCTCCCACATAACCTTGCAAAGCAGATGGATAAGCCCGTTTCCTTGTTTCTAACTGGTGAATCCATCTTTCAGAGCTCCCGTCTGAACCATTTTGGTCCTGTTAGAAAGTGACATGACCAATCAGTGACAAGGGGCAGTACTTTCAGGCACGTCGGAGTCATGACGTAAGCAAGCAGCAATAAGAGGCCAGTGCCGTTATGGCGGAAGACATGACAATAGCATGGATGCTGCTAAAGCACCAGTTTATCAGAACTTGACAACATTTCTTCATTAAAAGAAGAACAAAGACCAGCAGTGAGTTGTTTTCTTTTCAAAAATGACAAAAGTTGTGTACTAACATGGAAGAAAGTGGTCAGTCTGCAACTCTATATACTTTGCAGAGGTCATTTTCACATCTTCAGGAACCCTAAAAGGGCCTAACAGCGCCCTCCCCATGATTCCAGCTCAAAACATGACTCCACCACCTCCTTGTTGATGTCGCAGCCTTGTTGGGACATGGTGGCCATCCACCAACCAACCACTACTCCTCAGTCTGGACCATCCTGGGTTACACAGCACTCATCAGTAAACAAGACTGTTGGAAAATTGGTCTTCATATATTTTCTTGGCCCACTGCAACCATTTCTGCTTGTGAGCATTGGTTAGGGGTGGCCGAATAGTACCTTTATGTACTGCAATGGACTGCAAGCCTCTGGAGGATCCTACACCTTGAGGTTTGTGGGACTCGAGAGGCACCAGCAGCTTCAAATACCTGTTTGCTGCTTTGTAATGACATTGTAGCAGCTGTTCTCTTAATCTGATGATTTTGTCTGGCAGAAACCTTCCTCATTCCTCATTATGCCTTTATCTGCACGAACCCATCTGTGCTCTGAATCAGCTAAAAATGTCTTCACTGTATGATGGTCATGCTTGAGTTTTTGTGAAATATCTAATGTTTTCATACCTTGTCCAAGGCATTGCACTATATGAGGCTTTTTGGCAGCAGAGATCCTTTTTCTTTCCCACATTGTTTGAAACCTGTGGCCTGTTTAATAATGTGGAAAGTCCTTCTTAAGCAGTTTTCCTTTAATTGGGCTCACCTGGCAAACTAATTATCACAGGTGTCTGAGATTGATTTCAGTGATCCAAAGAGCCCTGAGACACAATACCATCCATGAGTTTAATTGAGAAACAAAAAATGAATGTTTATGACACTGAAATCCAGTTTGCATGATAATCTGGAACACGGTGTATATTAAACTAAAATATTCTCATTTGTGATCCATTTCCCTTTTTATTCCATTGTCACTGGAAAAAAATGTACATTAAGATGACTGGTATTAACATGTAGTGAAGGACAGTCTAGAATCCTCTAATCCTGAGCATTTTTCTTTCAGGTCTGCAGAAATCTATAATAAATGGCTCTCATCATTTTCTCCAAATTCGAAGTCTCGTAACGCTGCAGCCCTTTATCCTCCGGCTTACAAGTAAGATTCTGTTTTTCCTATTAAACACTCCTGAAAATTATACCTCAAAGTTCTTGATCACTATTCAGCATCTACAGCTCTTTAAATCTCAAAACTATTGTTTTAAATTTTAAGCAACACTTACTTGTTGAAGATGAGTCAGGATTATTTAACACATCTTTTATTTACCAGGAAAGCTAAACGTCCCGAAGCTGTGAGCAACTTCCTGAGGGTGTTGCAGCATTGGCCCACAGACCTCCTGAAGTAAGCTGAATGAAAGGACTCTGATAATGTGATGTATAACTAAACTTTGTACTGAAAATGCCAACGCTTTGTTCTCTTTATTTAACAGGAGAGCCTTTCTGAAGTTGTGTAACAGCCCGGAGGCCTTCCTCTCTCTACGCTCTCACTTCATCAGCTCTCATGCACTGCTCTGTGTCAGCCACTGGATTCTGGGTATTGGAGATCGCCACCTCTCCAACTTCATGATCAATATGGAGACGGGAGGAATGATCGGCATCGACTTCGGTCATGCATTTGGTTCGGCTACACAAGTAAGCCATGATTGTTTGGTCCTGTTGGGACTAAATGTTCAGATGTATTCAATTTAGGTGAATATTAAAATCAGTACAATAATAAACATTAGATTTTGATTTAGGGTGTACTTTACACCAAAACTTAAGACTTAAGTCATATAGAGCTGCTGCAACAGGATGCAGGCACGCTGTAAGTTACTGTATATGTGCTGCTCCTAGGGTCATCTTTAGGAAATATTAAATAACAATTTAAGGGGAAAAAGTGAATAATTAAATTAAGTATTAAAATATTCCTATATTTTGTCTCTTGTATAATTAACCCTGCGTCTCTTCTCCCAGTTCCTCCCCGTCCCTGAGCTTATGCCTTTCCGGCTGACTCAGCAGTTTGTGAATCTGATGCAGCCGTTAAAGGAGCTGGGTTTGATCCAGAGCGTCATGGTGCACTCCCTCCGAGCGTACAGGGCGGAGCCTGACCTCCTGCTCAACACCATGGACGTGTTCGTGAAGGAGCCATCGCTGGACTGGAAGGTAAACATCACTCTACCAAAGGGAATAAAATCAGGCTGGCCATACACTAGAGCAGTGGTTCCCAACCTTTTTTCCATTGTGCATCCTCCTTTCCAATAAGAAGAAGAAGAGCTGTGCCCCCCTCAGGACCCACATGGAAAAAAGTGACATATTGATGTCAAAAATACACATAAATTTGTATTGTTTTTATCGGGCAGATACAACAGCCCAAATCACAAATGTTATTAACAAAAAACCTTGGTATGACCCATTCATATGGGTTTTATCAGGATTTTAGGTAGTTTGAGTGAACCTAATATTGATAGCCTCAGAGCAAACAGGCCATCGCACCACCCCTTAAATCTCTGCCTTCCCCCCCCACCCAAGGGGTCCTGGACCCCAGGTTTGGAACCAAGGCTTTAGAGGATTTTAAAGAATAACTCATTCTAAAAAACATTGGAGGCCAGCAACATAAGGACAGTTTCAAACAGTTTTAACATTATTATCCTCCGAGAGTACATACAGTACTAGACCAGTGGTTCCCAACCTGGGGTCAGGGACCCACTAGGGGGGGTGCCAAAGACCTCAGAGGTGGTGCGAGGCTTCCTCTGCTCTGAGGTTGTAATAATAAGATTTGTATATATTAAGTAAAAATCATGATAAAACACTTAATGAACAGTTTATACAATGGTCTTTTGGTAAGAAAAACATGTGTAGAGCCAGATTCTTATTGTTTTATCAGTGAAACACTTCAATGGATGTTGATTTTTGGGGACGATATGTTGAGATTTTTTTGTGTATGTTTGGGGGGGCTCAGCTTTGCTTTAAATACGAGTACGAGGGGCTCCAAGGAAAAGTTGTTGGAAATCACTGTACTAGACAGTGCAGCCAGACCATGAGACCAAACACCTACCATTGTTATAACGACTTTAGTGAAGAGGGTGCCAGTGGTGAACACACGAGATCTGGACTGGGAGGGGACCTGGGGTGACCCAGGCCTTGCTGAAGGAATTATATATCTTATCTGGCCTTGGAACGCCTCAGAACCCCCTGGAGGAGCTGGAAAATGTTTCTGGGGAGAGAGATGTCTGGGCTGACTTGCTTGGCCTGCTGCCACCGCAACCCACAGATATGCAGAAGAAGATGGAAAGATAATTTTGTCACAGTCGTTTAATTTTATGTATCACAGACATAAGAGTAGTTGATTCAAGACTCTTGATATAGTTAATAAAGTAAGATTTTTTTTTTTCTTGTTGCTTTGATGCAGAACTTTGAGCTCAAACAGCTGAAGAAAGGAGGAACATGGACGGAGGACGTAAACACTAAAGAAATCAACTGGTATCCTCTACAGAAAGTCAACTTTGCCAGGAGAAAACTAGAGGGAGCAAATCCATCTGCTATAACCAGGTACCCACCAGATTACATGTTATACCACTTAATAGTACTTTGGTAGTATGAGTATGAGCTTTTACTGGTTTCTGACCAAAAACATTTAACTGGCCTTTTAGAACCAAAAATCAGAATTTGAATTGAACATTTTCTTTTTGTCAGTGAGGAGCTGAAGCTGGGCTTTGAGAAGACTGACGCCTTCTCTGGGATGCAGTCGGTGGCGTTGGGAGCTGAGGAGCACAACATTCGTGCTCGACTTCCAGCTGCAGGTCTGACCGTGGAGCAGCAGGTTGACTGTCTGCTAGACCAGGCCATGGATCCCAATGTGCTTGGCAGAGTGTGGGTGGGCTGGGAGCCGTGGGTCTGAGAAATTGTCATCCAGGATAAATGAAAAACACATCTTTGAAAAAGGTGTGTGATGGTACATTTCCAACCAATTGTCTGGTTTTGGTATGGTAAACCCTGATCTCTCTTGTGTTTCCACAGTACTCTTACGTGGTAGATGGGTGGTGAAAGCTTGAGCAATACACAGACATTGTGCCCATAAACATGGCACATACTGCGTTTCTTTATTATTACAGTTGTCACATGGGAAGTGGCGGTTCTTTAGACCAAACACAAAACAGAGCGTCCATCTCAGACGGCTTGGTGGAAACTCAGCTTGGATGAGACTATAGAGAATGGGCAGGGAATTCTGGGAACGTTTTCCTTTATAAATCTAAAAAAGCCTTTAACGTCACAGTTTCTCTTTTGTACCTGTTAAATAAATCTCATGTTTACTGTAATGGAAGGATCGGCTTGTCATACATTATATCTACCTAGGAATAAATCTCTTTAAGCCTGGAGTCTGGAAATTAATTATTTTAAATCATCCTGTATGGAACACAAAAAAGGTCCAAAGCCATACTTCGAGATTATCAAAATATTTCACTGTGAACCAAAGTTGTCTCATTTTGATTAGCTGTCTTTGAACCAGGAATGTTTGCACAAGTTTTTTGGCAGACAAATTTAAAGCTTTCTAGGGAAATGTTCAACCCATGAGCAAGGACGCTTACAAGTTTAGCTCACAGATATTTATTTCCAAAAAAGTCAGAGATACTTCTGTTTTATGCAGGTCCGTGGTGTTTTTTAAAATTTAAGGAAAGCTCGTTGTACAAATTAATTCGATATGCAATGCACATCTGCGATTTCCAAACTCTGTCTGGTACTGAGAGTTTTGTGGCTTTAAATAGGAATTAAGAGTATTTCACTTCAGGTTTAAAATCTTGACTTGGTGAGAAAATGGCTCTACAAAGCAGAAGTGGTGTAACATCTGAGCTGTTGACATTTTGGTGTAAGACCGGAAACTGCAGCTGCAACAACAGAACAGAATGCGAAGAAGAACTTCTTCCTGAAATTCTTCAGAAATGATCTGATGACTTTCTTCAAAGTGGCTGGTTTTATAAGTTACCTGAAAACCAAACCAAAGTTTGGGCACTTTTGAGATTTAAATCAAGTCTGGCTTTAACTCACTCTTTCCATATTAATGAATCTGTCGTTTTCCTGGTTGAAACTGAAGACCGTTTAAAATCATAAAATTGCAAGATATGCCATCAACTCTTACACCAAAACAAAAAGATGATCAGTTAATAATTAATCAGTGAAAATTTCCTTATTATGCCATTATCAGTCAATCGTGATAATGTGAGGCCAGGTCTCTGTGTAGGCCAGTGAAGTTCTTCCACACCAAATTCATCGAACCATGTCTTTATAGTCCTTTGTTAAGCATAGTCATGTGGAAATAGAAAAGGGTCTTCCTTAACCTGTTTCCACACAGTTGGAAGCATAGCATTGTCTAAATGTCTTGGTAGTCTGTAGCATTAGGATTGGCCTTCACTGGAGATAAGGGGGCTAGCCCAAACCCTGACTCCCTTGTGATAATTGTCTGGAATGTCCACTGAAGTTTAAGTAATTTGTATGAAATGTTGGGAGAATTTGCTAGAAAATGTTAGGATTTTGGAGTTTGAATAGTTTGGGGAGCTTGCTTGGAAATTAAAAGATCTAATGAAAAATCTGGGAATATGTTTGCACCTTTTGGAAAGTTTCATGGAAGTTTTGGGTGGATATTCTCCTGGAAATTTTGGAAATTTATTTGTAAATTTGGGTGGGGATGTCGTTCAAAATTTTCAAGGAAAATTTCTGAGAATTTGTTTGAATCTTTGGAGCAATTTTTCATTTTCATGAAATTTTGTGGAATTTTGAAGAATTTGACAAATTGGGGGGGGGGGGGGTGTTCATTCGGAATTCTGGGAAATTTGCTTGAAATTTTTCATAGAATATTGGGGACTTTTTTGTTGGAATGTTTAGGCTTTATGATAAAGTTTCACTGAAACATTTAAGGAAATTTTGAAGATATTTTGGAATAAGCGTTATGAATACTTGAAAAATATGTTAGAGAATTTTCACTGAATTTTGAAGTATTTTCTTTGAAATTGCAGGGGCTTTGTGTGGATTTTGGAAAGGAAAATGTCCTAATAAATTCTGATCTTTTAGTGGAAATATTATTCATGCTTTTCCTTAACAAGTCATTGAGGTCCATCACCAAAAAAACAAGAAAAATGACTCCCCCATCCCTCTCTCAATGACTGACCAACTGGCCAAGACCCAGTTTAATATGCTCTAAAAACCGATCCAGGTCTGTATTTTCTGCAGAAACAAGACCCCCAGGAGATCTGTGGACACATCATTTTTGGTAAAACGAATTCTTCCTTAAAAACAAGACTTTGCCTTTAAAATTTTTACTAATCCCAAATACAGTGCTTATCAAATTTCTTAGACCATCTGTCATAAGTGTCTTAAAGACCATCCAGCATCATGAAGTGCTTTAATGCGCACTCTTCTATTTTCAGTGAGCTCTCCACGTTTTACCATTTTGAACAGGAATGAGGGATTTCAAACTGAATTCATTTGAGCCAGCTCACTGGGCATCTCTGAGAAATCCAAAATTAATCAAGCATAACATTCAACCACTAAAATTCATTTTTCTGTTCAGGAATGCAAGTAAATAACTATAATTTGACATATTAATCAAGAAATAATAATGTGCTTTACTATTTTTTCAGTTTTTTTGTAAATCGGTCAATTTGAAAATTTATGGATAATAATAATTATATTTTAGCATTAAAAATATCATTTTGTTTAAAGAGCTTCTACATATTGGTGTATTAACTATTGCAGAAACATAAAAACAAATTTGGTAATTACCAATGCTGTTAATTTGGGGCAGCTTTGGCATAAACCTTGCTTTGGTTAGGGTTAGGGTGGTCTAATAAATTTGTTAAGCACTGTAAGTGGGATAAACTTTAAAATGCATTATTAACAAAAGCTCAGGTCCTAGGAGGTTATCAATATTGGTATTGACTGAAATTATTTTGTAAATATAGGTGGATATCAGCCAAAATCCAAAGTTGTGCACCCCTAGTTATTATGGGGTCAGTTGCTTGTAATTTCCTTTTACCGTTTAATTTAATTAGTCAATTCAGAAATTATATATGGAAAATGTATCTTTGATAATAAATTAACACTGACATGAAGACATAAGCAATAAAAACTTCCAGCAAAGGCCAGAATTAAAAGGCATGAGTCACAGAGAGGGAAGTTTTTTGAACATCCAGTGGCTGTTTTTTTATTCACTTATTTAAATCTATTCTTGTCTTAATTTATTTAATTCTTAAACAGCATTCAAAAGATAACCATTGATGTGATGGATCACATCTGAGGTTCAGTAAGTGAGGATAGGGGTTAATGAAGTAAATTATGAAACCAGAGGGTTGCAGTAATGCAGCTTAAACAGCAGCCGTCTGTCGAAAACCTCAGCGTAGAAGAAGAAAGTACGCGTTGGTAGTATTGGTACCAGTGGTTGCTAGCCAAAAGAAGCGAGCTTTCACTCCTTTTTCACAAACATACATTTAAAGCTACTTCTTTAATATGAGTGCTTTACTCGAAGAAGAGTCTAGTGCGGGAAGGAAGAGAAGACGTGACGTGTGGTCACATTTCTTCTACATTAAAACTGAAGAGAAGACCCGGTGCATCGTTCCAGATGAGTACGGGGTTCCTTGTGGCCACAAGATGGGGGGGAAAAACACCACCAATTTAAAAAGACACCTGAGGCTGAAGCATCCCGAAGTGTCTGCCCAGGTATGTCAAAATGATCTGTGATCTGTGATGAATCCACGACACGACACTGTCAAACACCTACATCAGATTTTACAGTGTGTCTGGTGTTTTGATTTAACGAGTGACCGTGTTGACTGGTGACTTTTGCCGGATGCAATCAAAATACACCTTAATGTTTAAATGTGTTTTATTGGAAAAATGAATAAAACAGCGTTACCGAGGCTTTTCTCGGTTGTTAAACAACTACCACTTTTTGCTACAAGCTCAGATCCATTCAGCAAAGAGACATCAGGTAACACGGTCCCTTTTTAAACCGAAACATCAAGCGATAAGTTTGCTGTTGTAATGAAGTAAAGAGTGATTACAGCAACTGACAACTTTGACACGTACATACGGGCATCCGGGGGGCGTGACCTACCCCAACAGTTCCCTTGTCGAGTTATCTAGACGGGTCTGAAATAGGTCGAAATTTAAATTGCTGTTATGGTGAAGTGTTTCAGTGCACGGACCTGCCGAAACCACCACTTTATGAGAAATGAAGACGGGAGCCCTAAATATTCGTTCTACAAGTTCCCGAGACACGAACAGGAGCCCTTGAGATGTTCTCATAACAATCTCTTCAACTGCTCTAAGATATTTTTCTTCTTCATGTGCTCAGAGAAATGTTGAAAAGTGCTCCCAACCTTTGCAACAAGTCCTGTTTGTTAAAAATGTTAACCCAGTGAAGAAATCCGTGCTGAAATCAACAGACTTGAAGTTAATTAGCGAACTCAGCCAGCTGAAAGACAGAAAATAAGGTGCGTTCAGGTAACCTCAGGAAATTAGACGACTGTATCCTATATGTTCAAATGTCCCTTAAAAAATATGAAAATTTATTTTTTGACAAGAAACCTCAATAAATGCACCCGTGAATATGAGGAAATTATTTGCATTTGAGGGATATGAAGTAACCTAGATGTTACAGACTGTATTATGACATTTTAACCAAAACACAGCTCAGTTTTTTACCACTTCTATTCTAAGTATTTCTCCTCATATTGTCTCTAACCCAAACGAAAAGAGAAAAAAGAGAAAAGTATCATCAGTGGTATCGATAAGGACTCAGATCGATAAGGAGTGTCGAAAGCAGTATCAGTTTCTATAAAAATTAACGATCCCCATCCCTACTCTTGCAGCAAAACTGGATCTGGGTTGTTGCTTTGTCTTCAACACAACAGTGACCAAAACATCTGTGGTTCCTGTACTGTTGAAGAACTAGCTTCAGAAGACCAAAGTGAATGTTATTGACTGGCCTGACCAAAGCTCTGATATTGAAACCTGTTGGGTGAATTGAAGACCAAAGTCCAAAGAGACTAGTCTGAGACTAAAACTACAACAAACGACAGCAGGCTGTTAGCCAGCAAAAAAGATACACAACTGACTATGAGAACCAGGGGGATTCATTTAGACCCTGGTAGCTTTTGGTTTTTGTGGAATAAATTTGGGGCCCAGAACTGTTACTGGCTCATGAGTGTGTCTTGTTTGTTTGCAACTTCAACAAAACACTACATATAGCAAAATAATGCATCTATAGTTGTTGTAGGTTAGATTTTCATTAAAGACATACCTAATGATTATTTTTCTGATTGTAAAATATTGAAATAAATAATAATGTTGAACATTTTGTCTTTCAGATTCCTGAGACTGTATACCGACCACAGAAACTATGCAGTGAAACAGTGAAAGAACAGTCAAGAATTCCCAGCATGCTGACTTCGCGATTACAGTACCATCTTGGTGAAAATGAGCAACAAACTAAAGAGAGAGCTCTAGCTCTGTGGATAGGCCGCAGCGGTCTGCCAGTGCGGACAGTGGAGGATAGGGATTTCATTAAACTGATGGAAGTAGTTGACAGGAAGTTGACCTTACCAAGCAAAACCAGAATCATTAACCTGGTCGAGGGCATCTATAGGGACGAAAGAAAGAAATTCAAAGAGAGACTGGCCACAGCTCGGAGGATAACAATCGGACTAGACATTTGGACCACAAAGAGAGTAAATTTCTCCTTCCTGGCTGTAAGTGCATGCTTCTTTTGCACTGTAAAGAACCAACCTGAGCACATTCTACTCAGCGTCAAACAGATCTCTCATCCCTACACTAACAGGTCCGTCAAAGCTTGTGTTGACAACTGCACTGAAATGTGGGGGATACCAGAAAACAAAATCATCACGGTCATCACAGATAATGGGAGCAACATGGCTGCTGCATTTAAAACACCGGAGGAGGAGGGGCACAGCTCCTCGGATGAGTCAGAAGACGATGAAAGTAGCGATGGAGACTGGGAGGATGAGGACGAGGCGAGGTAAGAACAACATTATCAATACATGTGGTCAAAAATGTTTCAGTACTTTAACCTTGGGATGCCTCGTAATTTACAACAGTACTGTCTGTTAATTTGACGATCAATTGAATTGCAAAGTACTGAAGCTTAAAATAAAGTCATTAGACAGGGGTATAAGTCCATCAAACTTGCAAACAAACCCTGCACACTGCCAGTGTTTTTGTATAGTTTAGACAGGTGTGCAGTTGTTTTGCAGTAAGTGACAAAGAGTAAATAGAAACAGAAATGAGACAAGCCATGCAAGTTTCAGTACCCTAGTTAAACAGTTCATACAGAAAGTATTCAGACCCCTTCATTTTTTCAGTGTTGCAGCCTCATTAATCTACACCCAGTACCCCATTATGACAAAGTGAAAACAGAATTCACATTTTCTGCAAATTTATTAAAAGAAAAAAACTGAAATATTACACCAACATGAGTATTCAGACCCTTTGCAAAAACACTGGAAATTTAGTGTGGGCTCCTCTCATTTCTCTGGATCTTTGCTGAGATGTTTCTACACCTTGGTTAGAGTCCACCTGTGGTAAATTAAACTGATTGGACATGATTTGGAAAGGCACATACCTTTCTATAGAAGGCCTCACAGCTGACAATGATATCAAAGCAAACACCAAGCCTTGAGGTCAAAGGAATTTCCTGCAGAGCCCAGAGCTCTTTCACTGCACTGAAGGTTCCCAAGAGCACCGTGGAGTTCACAATTCTCAAATGGAAGAAGTTTGGCATAGCCAGGACTCTTCCAAGAGCTGGCTGCCCAGTCAAACTGATCAATCAGAGGAGAAGGGCCTTAGTGAGAGAGGTGACCAAGAACCTGATGTTCATTCTGACTGAATGCTAGAGATGCTGTGTGGAGATGGGACAAAGTTTCAGATGGACAACCATTACTGCAGCCCTCCTCTGATCTAGACTTAGTGGCAGAGTGCCTAGATGGAAGACTCCACAGTGCATAACCTGAAGCTCACTTGGAGTTTGTTTGGCCTCAATTCTAATTGTTATGTCTGGAGGAAATCAGGCACCACTCATCACCTGCCCAGTACCATCCCAACAGTGAAAAATGGTGGTGGCAGTATCATGCTGTGGAGGTTTTTTTCAGCAGCATGGCTGGGAGACTGGCAGGGTTGAGGGAAAGCTCAATGGAGCAAAGTACAAAGATATCCTTAATGAAAACCTAATCCACAGTGCTCAGACCAGGCCTGAAGGGTCACCTTCCAACATGACAATGTCCCTAAACACACAGCCAAGATAACACAGGAGTGACTTATAGTGACAACTCTGGTTAAGCCACTCTGGGACATTCACAGAGCTGTGACTTGAACCCTATCAAACATCTCTTGAGAGACCTGAAAATAGCTATGCACTGACAGGCCCCATCCAACCTGACTGAGATTGAGAAGATCTGCAATGAAAAAAATGGCAGAAAATCCTTCATTCCAGGCGTGCAAAGCTTTTTGAGTCATATTCAAAAACACCTGAAACTGTAATTGCTGCCAAAGTATAACTTGTGTCAAGTCTTTTTCGTGTTCCCTCTAAAAATATTTAAAAATCATAAAATTCATAAGGATTTTATATATATAATTTTTAACATGTAGATGTTATGGGGATACATGGTGTGTTTCCAGAAGTTTGGTTCTTCGGGAGACCACAAAGGTCTCATTTAGGTCTCAAACTGAAAAAGCTTGTGAATCCCTGGATTAAGGGATTGTTTTTGTAGAAAACTGTATCTCAGCTTTCAAGAGTAGAGGTAGCTTTAGCTAACTTGGTAGAGCAGGAGCCCAGATATCGATAATGAAATCTTCCTCTCTGTGTTGTCCTCAGGTATGGAGGCATCGAGCGGATACCCTGCTGTCTTCACATGTTGCAGCTGGTTGTCAACATGATACACAAAGATGATTCTGCTTCCCGACTTCTGCAGAAGGTGAATGCAGTTGTCCAACAGTTTAGAAAGTCTCCCAGTGCAATGGTGAAACTACGTCAGCTGTGTGGACTGACTCTTATTAACGACAGTAAGACGAGATGGTCCGGCACATTTCAGATGATCTCCCGGCTCCTGCAGGTCAAAGATTCTGTGGCTCAAGTTGCAGATGAGATGGGTTGGGATTGTTTTCTACCAAGTGAATGGATCAAGATGACGGCCATCCAAGAACTCCTGCTGCCCTTTGCAGAGCACACAAAAACCCTTCACAGTGATACGATGTCTCTGTCTATGGCAGTGCCAGCCTTACTCGACCTGATGGCTCACCTCTCCCAGTTCTCTCTGCAGTCACCTCACAGTGACCTTTGCAGACTGGCAGACAGAATGAAAGCAGACCTGCAGGAGCGCTTCAGCTGCTTCCTGCATCCCAGTGCAGCTAAGTTCTCTCCACTTGCAGCCACCGCTTGCCTTCTTGACCCCACAGTTGCTGGCGATGCTCTTATTGAAAACACAGATGATGGAATCCAGGAGCTTTTGGCTGAAGCAGAAAAATTTATCCTCAGTGCTGTCACACCAGCTTCACTAAAGAAGGAGGACGAGTGTGAAGATGGGGACGAGTCTGTGAGGGAAGACGTTCCCCCTTCAAAGAAGCGGCTGTTTAGGTTTCTGTCCACCAAGTCAGCATCCTCTAAACTGTCAAAACAACCCAACATTTGTGTTGCTCAACAGGACCTGAAGAAATACAAAGAGGAGCTGTTGTGTCCAGGAAGCTGTCATTTTGAGCGAGGCATTGACTTTTGGTTGGAACAGCAAAACTCGGCATATGTGACTTTGAAACCTCTGGCTTTAGATTTACTAGCAATGCCTGCGTCACAAGCCTTTGTTAAGCAGGTGTTTAGTATAACAGACCTTAAAAAGGCAAGTCACAACAAGGCCAGGGTCATCTTTGAAAGGAGTGCCTTCCTGAAACTCAACCAAGATAAGTAAAGTGTTGGAGATAGACTGAAAGAAGCCTGCACTTTAAAAGTGTTCACCCCCTTGTATAGTTTACCCTTTTATTAATTTTATAAATCAATTAAATCACCATAAATATAATTTTTCTGTTTTTTAATTGTCTTTAATTTCAATTTGGAAACAGATTTCCACAAAGAAAGAAAGAAACAAAAATATCTAGTGGCTTCATAAATATTCACCACCTTTAAAGTGACTGACCTAATTCAACAGAGGTCCAGCCAATTTGTGTTAGTTGTCTTACAAATAATGAAATGGGGATCGACTCAGTGATTGTAGCATAAAGACACCTGTGTCTGGAAGATCCAGGCACTGGCTAGTCAGCATACCTGGCTACCATTACACCATGAAGACAAAAGAACACTCCAAGCAACTCAGAGAAGATGTTATTGAAAAGTATAAGTGGGGAGATAGATACAAAAACATTTCCAAGACTTAAGACAATGAGCCAAAGCATACAGAAAAAGCTACACAGAAATGGTTTAGAGACAACAAGGGGAATGTTCTGGAGTGGCCGAGTTGAAGCCCAGACCTCAATACAATAGATGATTTTTGGTTGGACTTGAAAAGGGCAGTTCACGCCTGATCCCTGTGCAACCTGACAGAGCTTGAGCAGTTTAGCAAAGAAAAATGGAGTGAAATTTCAGTGTCAGGTTTGAGCCTGATTGAGACCAATCCACACAGACTCAGTGCTGTGATTGCAGCCAAAGGTGACTCTACTAAATACTGACTAGAAGGAATGAATATTTATGCAAATTCAATAAGTCATATGAAATCTGTTTTGCTGTGACATTAAAGAAGTTTTTTGTCAAAAAAATACAAATTATATTAACCATTATTGAGTTATAAAATCAATAAAAGGCTAAAACATCCAAGGGGTTGAATACTTTCTATAGGCACTCTATATCTTAACTCCCTTTTTCGTCAGTGTGACTGTAATTAGTTTAACTGTTTTGTTCACGCTTTACTTTTGATGATATACGGTCATTATCGCTCAGAAGCTGTAAAAGAAATTGTTAGGCTCAGATTGCAAGCGGCCAAAAATGTCAGCAAACATAAACAATAAAAATTATCCCAAATTAATGAGGTGCAAGATAACATGAACAGAATAAACTGCAGAAAACCTTTAACAGATGACGAGAGCGGTTCCTATCCTAAACACACGTGTAACAGGAGGGACAGGAGAGATCATTCACTGTTTTGTTGATCGTGGACAACTTGCTGTAAAAAAATATTAAATACTTTGGCACGTTTGTAAACTCTGTTTAAAAGCATATGTATGTGAAGGAAGCCTAACCTGCAAACGGGTGCACCACATTACATTTTTGTATGGAATTTACAAGTAAAAATCCACAATGTGTTCATTGCTGCTGTCGTGCAGGACTTCCATGTTTTCCTTCAGAATTAGACGAAAATTTAATTACATCCCAGACTGCAAATGCACTGCACCAAACACTGACGTCAGGGAGTGATTCATAAATTACCAGAGGGTCACAGATAATACTAATCCCATGCAAATAGTGCTAAAGGTCTACTTTTATCTAACTCACAATTTCTGAGACAAAAAATGTCCATGGTTATCAGTTAATCCTTTTTTAATAGATCATACAATCAAAAATAAAACAGAAGTTGAAACAAAACCATCAATAAGTCCATATTTCAGTTACGCTGATCCATATCATCAAACCCAGAGTCACAGTCATTTAAGTCCACATTAAGTCATCCACAGTTCACACACTTTATGGACTTGCCTTTAACACTGTGATGATGGTGATGTTCAGAGATACATCTCTGAATTATTCACTGGTTTTTAACTCCTTTGGCATTTTAATTCACCTGAAATGAACACTGGTAATTTCATCAATCATAATACTCCTTTTGTTCCTTCTTCGGGTCTCTGAAGTGCCGTGACTTTGCATAGAACATGAACCACCAGATGACGATATTGTAAAAGGACAGATCTTACTCATCCATAAAACATGATGACACTAAGAAAATCTCAGAGGAAATCTGCAGAATTACCTGGACACAAGGCATAGAAACATTACGTTTTGGTCACTGTGCATGTACTGTAACTGTGGCTTACAGCTGATCAACTTGTTACTGTGATGCATGTAGTAGTAACCCCAATTACAACCCAAGTTATAATGGCTACAGACTAGATGATTTAAGGCCCGACTTGCCCCCTAAACAATCAAAAATGAGTTTCCCAATTTGAGGCTTGTCACAACCAATTTTTTAATTAATAAAACCCTCAAGTTTTCCCACCAATATGATCATTTGTTGCTCATGATCAAGTCAAAGCCTTGACTGAAGATCGGGCTGCAATTGCCAATGAGAGCAAGCAGAGTGGACGGCTTTACCAGCTAGATGTAGTGTAATTTACTGCTGTCACACAATGCCGCCTTCTTGGCCAGGATTTCACATATCCTTGTTTTTTTGTGTTTCACTCAAAAATAAATACAGCCCAGGACAGGCAGCTGATCACATCAGTCATCCTCCATATCTGATTTTCTTCTAAAAACACATTTAATCACGAGTTTCTGTGAGATCTCATCTGTGGAATCACCACGGGAGTGTGGCCTCTTGGTCTGTCTCGAGAATTTAGAGGATTATAATGTGAACAAATCAGTTGTAGCTGTCCCCATGTCATTCTTAAAATTAGCTAAGATTTGAAAACCATCTGGTGTGTAGCCAACATCACACAGTATAAACAAAAGACTGAAATTTGAACATGAGCTTTTTTTTTTCAATAAAAATTATTTCAACATCAGTAATCGTTCTTTTAAAAAATAACATTATATTCGCACTTACATAAAAAATAAAAATATCAAGTAAAATATGTAACATTCCACTGCTAAAAGCATCAGCGGAGTAGAGACTAAAAACAACAGATCAGACCTGTGTTTGTACAGAGGCTGCTGCTGCTGAGGCACCTTCATGAATCAGCCACACAAACAGTCTGTCCTTAACTACTCTGCATCGTTCTACATCCAGATACACGAGTTCATTCATAGCTGCATAAATTAAATAACTCTAAATTTAAAGTTAATTAGGTACCATGAAAACCATATTAAATTTGAGATCATACTGAGTATCTCTAAATTTGGAGCATTTTATAAAGACTGTTCTGTCACTAGAGGTGAAACATTTTAAGGTCTGTGGGTTTAAGGCGCGATCATTAGAGAACCTTTACTGTACAGAGAGGGAGAACAAAACGTAAGTACCATTTGAAAAAGCATGCACTGCTTTTGTCTACATAGAATTTTCTTTTATAGCTCTATAGTTAATGACCTTCTCTGCAGTTAGTCTGAAATCTACCAAAGTGCATGATGCATAATTCATGTTTACATAGACCGTCCACGTCATTCACCTCTGGGGTAAACTTTGCATGTTAGTTATAAAGTTGGGACATAATTCTCTTCGGCCAGCGGCCATGTTTGAAGCAAGTAATAAGAATTAATTTTACAATTAAAAGGCATTAGATAGGAAAAAAAACTTGCATAATGATATCACATAAGAACCGTTATTTGGATTTGCACTTGCAGAGATCTGTGAAGAAAATCACAGAATATATGCTCCAACAGCTTGATGATGTTTTTGGTTTTACTTTTTTTATTTATAAGTATTTTCTATTAAGAACTGTATAGCTTCTCCATGTATTTTTTTAGTGTTTATATCAGCACAAAATCACTGATTAGCTTACATTAATTAATGTCTTTTTTTATGATGCAGACTGAAAGTTTTACTACAAAACTTCAAAGGGGTTAATTTTGTTAAAAGGACACTGATGGAACAATGGTAGGTTTTACTGTATTTTTAAACTGGGCATAACACAAATTGTTATTTATTCATATTTATTTCAATATAACTGGTACCAAAGGTGCTAGAACTGCAGCAGGGAAAAAGATTTTGATGTGGGTTTTTTGGTGCTTTAAAGAGTTTGACTAGATCCAACTAGGGGTGTGCCCAGAGGGGTGCTTACGGGTGGCCACCCCAAAAATCCTCCTCTTTGACTGGATGTTTGCTGTGTGAGAGTTGAGACCTTAAGGATGCACGATATTATCGGTATCGGCAGATATTATTTTAAAGAGTGAATTATTGGTATCAGCAGATATGAAGATTTCTGCTGATATTTAGAACAGAAATTTTGGCTATAAAATCTGCCTGTACCAACTGAAAATATTGGACGTATGAACAAATAAGTTGGAATTTTAGGCTGGACCAACAGACTGATTCATCCTTATTCCATAAACTTTAAAGTGCATTTTAAGGACTAAAATTTTAGGTCTGAACTACATTTAAATATCAGTATCTATAATAATGTAATTTGTAAGTACTGGCATATTGGGCGCCAGCAAAAATCCAGTATCCTGCATCCATATGAGAGTGTTAAGTCTGCTATTCAAGCTGTTACAACAGGATACTAGTAGTGCCTACATGTCAATGTAGCATAATTCTTTTTGTTGGTATTTAAATTGTAAATAAATACTCTGTTCATTGATTTCATTGTGCAGGTATTCAGGAAAAGAGTCCATAAAATGTTGCAAGGTAACTTCTTCATACTGATGTACTTGCAATGAAGTTACTAGTAAATACATTTTTGCATGTTTGTGTTGGAGCTGACATGCAGAATTTTAAAGCTAGGAAGATTTGAAGGTTGCCATTCTGTTGTGTTACAGTAAAATCCAGAGAATAAGACAGTATTCTTCGGGGGGGGCTTCAAGAGGGAAAATTTTTTAAACTGTCTTCCTGCAGGATGAGTTCTACTATGTTTTGCAAGTTCTGTGCAGCTGTGTTTCTCTATTAGCGACATCTGTTTTCACCATGTGGAGGTCAGCTGTTTGATAGGTGATAGCATAGTAGATGAGGCCTTAGCATACAGTAACATTCACAGTTATGAAGTGAAGGCCCAAGTTTGTTCAACTCCTCAGGCGACTTCTTGTCTTAAATTGAGTCTTCAATCAAACCAACCCTCCACAAGGTTTATTTACTATGCAGTACACCGCTGTTAAATTAAATGCAGCATTGTTATCCTAATGACAGAGATGGGATGGTAAAAAGTGGCGTAGTCAGTCTGGTTTATTCCAGAAAATTATAAAAAATGAAGCACATGAATGGAAGTGAATTTTCAATAGTTTCTGGTCATGTGCAGTGAATAGCCTTATTTGCACTTGCACAAAATTCCTCAAAATTTCCTAAATTTTTCTGAGTGGGGTGCATGTGTGAAGGAAGTTATACTTAGTTTGTCTTCAAACACAAGCCAAATGTTCTGGTTTGGCTACCCTGAAAATTTCCACATCATTATTCATTATTACTTTTTAAAAGAACATTTTCAGGAGTGCTTATGCAAAAAGGGCTCAGGATGATGGTCTTTGTCTCAGCATTTTATACAAGTATATTGGTCTATTTAGATGAAAACATAGGTACTAAAATGTTTTATTCACTGGATTTTACCGTACTTAAAAGCAGATATTATTGGTGAACTGAGGCAGAGTAGGTAAATAAGTTACTCAATGCCACCCCTGTGCAAGTCAGTGCCGTAGTCAAAAAAGCTGGGACACATCGTATCCAACACAACATCTTGTGACATGCAATCACATACAAACTAGCAGGTCAAGGCAGAAGTTGCCCAGTACACATTAGGGTGAAATTACTGTTTAAGTCAATGGAGTCTGTCCACTAGAATGATACAGTGACTATCTTATGGTTTGGAAATTCATTTTTGTCTTTAACACAAAGGTACATCTCTGTAGGGATTATTTCATTAATGTCAGACACTAGAATAACAATCCTAGCCTGTGTGCGACAAAACAACTAGCAGAGGATGGACTTTAGCCAAGTTGCCCAAAGGGATGAAGCTGGCTTGTTCAATTTTGTGTTGGGCCAAATAATTCACTTTAGCACCTCCAGAAGTTTTTTGAATTTAAACCAGTTAGACCTCATATTGTGCACAACTAGAGCCAGGTTTAGTACCAGAATTACCCTCAGGATGTACACGTGATTAAAATGTGAAAAGAACAGGTTTATCTCGAAACCTGTGAGCTAAATTTAGGTTTTGGTTTTATAAAGGAGCAACATCCTCCTTTACTGGACCTTGGAGGAAGCAGAACTTAACCCCATACTTTTCATTATTTAACAATCTATTGAATTAAAATCATATTTTCTGTTGGTTATCATGTCCATCTATTCATCACATTTTCCATCGCAATCAGAATCACTCTGTCTTTAACAGGAACATCTCTTGAAAGATGTTTTCTTGTCCTTGCTGCATCAATGTTTAACTTTAAATAAGTTCTTTTTTGTTTTTATGACATGAACACTTGTAGGCTTTGGGTGAAAAGTACTAAGAAGAAGCCGACATGAAAACGTCTTCATGAAAGTGCCGAATGATTTCATTCAATTAGTAAAGAGCAGTCACAGAGGGGACGTGGAGAAGAAGCCTCCTCCACAATAAGGAACATGGATTAAGTTCATATTATACAAAACAAACTCTGTGGCTTGGTGTGTGCATAGCATATATACTGAAGGCATCACCGTCTCTGGATTTAGTGTCACATACGGTCAGTTAAATCTTGGGCCTCCACCCGTTTATAAACTGCATCAGTTTCTTCACCTGCAGTTTGCTCAGCTTGAAGTCCTCAGACAGAATCTCCTCTGTGAGCTGCAGAAGTAAATTACCATCAATCTTTTCGGACACAAACAGAGACACGATGTCGTCAGGCAGGCCGATAAACCTCAGAGATTTAGAAACCTCTTCGATGGACAGACCGGCGAGACAGGGTGGGGGCTGCCAGGATGGACAGTTAGGAGTTAATGTGTTGATGATGGAAAATATCTCTTTAGTTCCCGGCTCTGTCTGAGTCAGAGAGCTGTTTGATGTCTCCTGTGTGCCGTCACAGATCGATCCCGTCGGTAAATCTGTGCACTTCTTTACAGCGTTTGATTTTGGTGTCCTGGGTGGTAAAATTGGACAGGAGAGGCTCTGCTTAGTGTTTGATTCTTCTATCGGTTTGTCTCTGTACATGTCTGAATTGTAACTTGAAGATTTGGTGCAGAACTGGTTCAGAGAATCTTTCTGTAGCCTGAAGTCTTTGCTGCTTTGTGCGTGCTCTCTGCCATCGAAGTCGACCAAGCTGGACGTGCAGGTCTTCGGGGTGCTCGGGGTCCTTTTTCTGGGGTAGCTGTAGTAGCTGCGACAGCTGGTTGGCAGGAATTCATCCATGCCGTGGGATTCTCCTCCGCTGAAGTTATTTGGCCAAGACAATCTGGAAGACATCCCGTCAGATGGCAGGCTGCCACTGGACAGCGTAGTGTTTGGTTCAGTGCAGCTGGATTTAGCCCAGTTACAGGGATAGCACACGTTACTCTGCTCTTGTGGTTCCACCGCCTCTGGCTCACTTGTTCCACTACTGTGGGAAAAATATAAGATTAGCATGTATAACATCATATGGACAACTGTAAGACATTGGTTATTTTTAAACAGAGAGAGACATGATCCTTAAACGTTCTTAAAGTTGAAGGCAAAGACTTCTAAAGTAATACTTCTATATGATAGAGTCTTGTTTAAAGACAATTCCAGTGATTTTATTCCCAGATTTTAAAAATACCACATACTCTACGGTCTAAAAGACCATTAAAACTCGATTTCTTCAGCTGTAAACAAACAGGTAAAAATGGCTGCAGCTTATTTCTGGAGGTATATGTTCTTGTCTAAATTTTCTTCTAAAAGTGACATTTTTGCCACTGAAAGACTTAGGTTTTTTTTCCTTAAATTGGAGAAATGCTTGCTTTTAGTTACACACATGCGTGACAGCTGCTACATGTCTCCAGCATCTGTTTAAAACGCCAGCTGTGCATGCCCTCCAGAATTAACACATAAATTGCAGGAGGCAAATTACTTTACAAGTAGGATTCAATGGTGGGAAGTAAACTAGTTTTAATACCATCACTGGTAAAATTTCTGCCAAGGGATGCATTTCTGTAACACCGTCTTTACAGGTTTAGCCCAAACATTAGCACATTTTGGTCTAGCATTAGGAGCAGCTGGGTAATGAACCAAATATCCCCCACCCTTTACTTATTTATTTTATTTTATTTTTTCTACTAAACATGCATACAGATAAAAGGCATGCTTGTTCCTCTCCAACTCTAATGGCTATAATAACAGCAACATACAGCGAGTATTTGCTTTTCAAAGCATCTGTCTGTCTGGAGTTTTAACACATGGTACATGCTGCATTAGTTTGTCTTGGTTTGTCTTGAGACCAGTGCTGCAACGGTTCCTCTTACAAAGGCTCAAACAACCTTTTAAAGGTGTGTTTTAACTTTTGATTGTCTTGTGTGAAGTCCATGATAAGTCAAATATCCAGGCTGTGGCATTACACGAGGTCAGAGAAACAGCTGTAAGCTCTTAAGCTGCGTAAACTTGACCGTTAGGCAGCCAAAGCTAAATTAAATCAATGATAGACACGCTACTTCTGTCAAGGGCATCGCAATAAAAGTCCATAGTTGTTATTTTTCCTCAAATTCTTTTCTTGTGATTGCCCATGTCAGGAAATGTGCCAAAATCAGTAGCAGCTCAACACACCTCAGCAGTTAAAACTATGAATACAGGAGAAAGAAGGGAACACAGAAAGACTTATAAAAAAATGTTTTTCCGATCATATGAGTTCAGTATGCCAACACAGGCTTGTTTAAGGGGGAGGAAGAGGGTTTAAACATGTGAATATGCATCTATATGCATTATCTCTTTTAATTTTAAATTACCATTGCCGTAAACTGCAAGAAAAATTTCCCTTACATGATGTTTAGGCCATATCACCCAGGCCTAGAAGAAGGCAGAGGGGATATAACAGAAGCAACATAACATCAGGAACAACAGCTGTGGAAATCAGAACTAACTGACAGATCAAGTCTAAAATCATACAGATTATTAGGATGTGTTATTTTTATTACACAGAGACAAACATGCCTGTTGTAGGAGGTTGGCACAGATAAGTTTTGTTAAAGAAATTGACATGGAAACCTGAAAAATTAATGGGAACAAGACTGAAGTACAGTCTACAAGTGACCTTATAACTGGTGACATTCAGCTGAATCCCTCTGGGGCTGTGCTTGTATTAGTTGAGTTTTTCATTAAATACATATCTGATGTATATTTGGACATTCGGGAAGACTTTTTCTTGTTCATGAGTAAAGGTAAACAGTGTAACACTGAAAGGCAGATCGGTGCAGCATCAGCAGTATTGTGGGCATTGTGTAGGTCCGTTGTGGTGAAGAGGGAGGCAGGGGGGCCTTGCTGCTGGAAGGCAAAGCTCAAGATTTACTGGTAGATCTACCTTCCAACCCTCATCTGTGGTCATGAACTCTGGGTAATGACTGAAAGAATTAAATGTCGTATACAAGCGGCTGAAATTAGTTTTCTCCAGAGGGCTTGGCCTTAGAGATGGGGTGAGGAGTTCAGACATTAGGAGGGATTTTGAAGTAGAGTTGCAGCTCCTTTGCATTTGAAATGAGCCATTTGAGGTTGTTTGGGCATCTGGTCTGGTCTGCCTTCCTTTGGAGGCACGTCCGGTTAGAAGGAGACCAAAATGTGCTGGAGGGATTATGTATCCTGTCTGGTCTGGGAACGCCTCGGGATCCCCCAGAAGGAGTAGGAAAATGTCACTTGGGAGCGAGATGTCTGGATTGACTTGCTCAGCCTGTTGCCACCATGACCCAGATGAGGATGAATGTTTCCATTTTCAACAACTTCTGTTACGATGAAATCTATGGACGCAATCAGCTAGAAGTTGCACGTTAATGCGGTCACAGTTTAGACCAAAGCACTCTGGCTGTTACGCTCGCATACAGAAAAAGCTGTCTGAGAAACAGAGCCCAGACTGTGTGTTCTGTCCTCCAGTCATGGGTCATATTATTATTGATTATCGATCTTTATTACGCATGTTCTGTTCTCCATAACTAAATGGTAGCTTCCTTGAGCGCCTTGTAAACATCATCCCAAATATTCTTCTAAACAGACCAACTCAACTAGCAAAAAGAGTAACTTCAATGTTGAGTCTTCTGTACATCTTTTACCTCAGCTGTTCAGTTGATTCTGTGTTGCACAAATACCATGTTGGATTATAAAATAACCATCTATAAACGCTCAATAAAACAAACCTGCTGTTTCCATGTGTCGCATAGCTAGGGTTAGTACTGTTTTAGTCCATGCAGAGTGGTAGCTTTGGAAGGAGTGACAGAATGGCTGTTTCTAGTTATTAATATCAGTAGCCAATCTATCAATTAATCAATTTAACAGCCCACCATTAATAAAAGGGCTGGCTTTAATGGTTTGAAATGGTCTTTCTTAAGACTTGTCAGGTTTACCTTTGAGAGATGTATCATTTTAAAAAACAAGCTAGATATCCGGGGACAGCTTAGCAAGGAAGAGGAAAAGTATTTTTAAAACCCTGTTAAGACTTAAAATGTAATATGCAAATGTTACTCAAAAGATTTAAGTTCTTACATGTTGTGGAGTCCAGAGGAGTAATAGGAGAGGGTTGGACTTGGAGACCGGGTGTCTTGCTGCCGAGGCTTGGATAGGACGGGGACTGTCGGCATCTGTTTCAAACTACGTGGAGGAATAGGAGGGGCGTTTAGAAGACGGCATTCTTCCTTCACCTGGTCAGGAAAGAAAAAAGTTTCAACATAAAACAAAACAAATATTCAATATTTATTTTAAGCAAGATTAGTACCAGACAATATTAAAGCAGGGTATATACAGGAACTCTCACATTAAATGTATTATTTTTTAGACTTCTCCATGTATTTTAAGACCTCATTTACAGCTTCAGTTTCTAACCAGTTACACTTGCGACAGTTATGTGCATGTTTTGTTTGGATGGTAGGATAAAAATGTGACTACTTGGTAAAGAAAGCACAGACAGTATTTGTTGGTGCTGTAAGCAAATAAAGCTTACTTTGAAATGTCAGCAGTGCTAACATTAACATGCTGTGTGCCAGTATTACACTAGACAAAAGCTTCACTGCACTATCAATGGTTCACTCCAGCCTCAACTTCCATAACCTTCTCATGAAACTTACATTGATCATTTACATGCACACATCACTGAATCATACTGTCAACTTCCTCGCTAGGGACCAACGGAGCTTTATGGATGAAGTGGTAGCTCAATGGGCCAGAACATTAACATGCGTGCAATCTGAAATAAATGTGAAAGCTAAAGCAGGAAAGTTGCCTGCAACCTTTCTTGACAAACATGAAACTGAAAATAGCCACAAAATGTAAGACCACATGGTCTTGTATTTATGACTTTTTGAAACTTTTTAAAAGGTTATTTTTGCTAAATTGGTTTATCAACTTTTAATAGTTTTTTAAGAGCCTGTAGACACCCTGCAAAGGTCTTAATCAAATAAAATGTTTTGATGCTTTTTGTGTGATACAGTTTATCTTTGGAGAAATTCAAAATAATGACCACTGTTAAGACGGATCAGCTATGAACGTCAAGAGTGCCCAATGTATGATATAGCCCCAGGAAACAGTAAATTCTGACAGTTTTGCATCAAAGAATATTTTAACATTTTTTTAAAAAGTGGTGTAAAAGGGCTCATACTTCAACACATCAGCCAGGTAGCAGATATAATTGTGCTGTGTTCTTTTATGGAAAAATGCTCTCACTGTTAGCAGCATGAAATCAGAACTTTGATTAAAAAAAGTTAAATACAATCCAGATAACAGTTGGATAATATTAGTTACTGAATGACATCTGTTAACTTGTTTTTTCTCCACAAAAGTAGCAGAGAGTGTGAGAGCATTTAACTAGACTTCCTGTTACAAAAATAACCCAGGGTGTTGCAAAAACAACCAAGACTGAAAATACTGGGTAGTAACCCTTTAAGTTTGCTAAGCCCTATTCACACTTTAACAAAACTCCTAAAAACTGTCTGAAATGTTCAGGGTAAGCCACATGTGTTAACTTAAAGAGCCAGTTGTAGAAAAGACTGTTCCTTTATCTGCCACTTGGGTTGTTCCTTTAACATCATATCATGCCTCCTAACCCTGGACTTCCACTGGGTCTGTCTCCAAGTCTGTCACAGTTGCACTGTAGTTTGACTGAATGCCCTGCCGTCTGTGGTCCAACATTTGGCAAAAATAGCCCTGCATATCTGCTGAGGAGTGCCGTGATGGAGCAACGCAATGGTGCTGATGGAAGCACTCTCATTGGCTAAAACTGAAACCTATCGGTTCCTTTGCTGTGACGGAGCAGAGACAGACTGAGAATGCGTCTGGTGGAATTACAGGTAAGACCCTTCCTTCCCATCCAACAGGGATGGTCTCCCACATATATGAATAAGATTTCTAGAGACAGCTTGTCTGAAATTTTCTAGAACTCTTAGGTGCACTTTGTGTGAATATATGAGGTGCATACTCACAGCTTCAGATTTGGGTGGGACAGGTGGTGGAGTCAGAGAAACATCTGAGCTTGTCGCTGCACTGAGAGGACACGTGACCGGGAATGACAGAGCTGCTGTTGAAGAACAGCCATTGTTGATGCCTTGAAGTCCTTCACTCAAAGAAGGTTTAGGGATCTGACTTCTCAGGTGATCCAACCACAGCTCCTCATAGGGGACATCTGACTTGTTGAGAGACGTTTGTTGGTTTGTGTTTTCTAACAGCTCGGGAAAATAGTGTTCATTCTCTCCTGAGTCTGACGGGATGCTATCAGACGGCAGAAGAGCCCAGTCTCCACACAGCGTCATACAGCCCTGCAGGTTCACCTCACTGTTCCCGTGCAGGTTGCTGCCGTACACACACACAGAGAGCCTGTGGAAGGACTGCGTGAGCTCATCACGGGCATAGGTTAAAGAGCTGGGGATGTGCATGTGGTTGGGACATCCGTTGGAGGTGTTGCTCCCTCCGCTGCTTCCACTGCAGCTTCCATTCCCGCTGCTTTTCTTCGGGCTCTTTCCTTCATCGTTCCAGTCTGTCCGTACATCCCGGACAGCTCGGGAATAGTCGTCAATGTCAAACTGCTCCTGGCAGAAGGAGAACCAGCGATGCACCATGGTGTCAAGCCACAGCTCTCCCTGCAGCAGCTCCTCTGGGATAATGAACCGGGGCATGGCCATGTGGAAAGGGAAGTGGGTTGGGATAATTTTGTTGCTCCGCAGAATGCAGCATACAACCACAGTTTTGGTCTGAATGTTGACAAGTTTGTAGCGATGACCTTCACGGATGAGGTGGAGGTCGTGCTGGTTGCGGGGCGGACTGCTGGGCACTGTGACATTAACTGGGAGGCGGGTTTTCTCCACGATGTTCCTGATGGTGTGCTCACCGTCTTGCATCTGCAGCTCGAGCGGACTACATGTGCTGAACCTGCCTTTACACTGGAATGGCAGGCTGATGCTCTCATTGGTGCGATGGTTCATGCAGATCAAACACGGCATCTTTCCTCGACCGATCTTACTGATCGAGTTTAGCTTCCCAATCTTCTTGAAAATGGTGTTGAATCTTGATTTCTCTTTGGAGGTTTTGGCATAAAGGATCTCAGCCTGGCCCATTAGTGTCAGTTCATCACCTGTGCTCAGAGTGATATTGTAAACTTCAGTGTCTTCATTGCATTCCCCTGAAGCCATCTGTGGAAACATGACATAGCGCATAAAGATATTATAATGGCAGGCATATTTATACATCACTCACAGCATTCAATTCAACTTAATTTGTATGGCACATTTAAAACAATCAGTATCGACCAAAGTGCTTCACATTGTCAAAGGAAGGACATGAAATCGGAATACATCATGAGGAAATAATATTGTATACATAAAATAAATTAAAATATAACATAAAATAAAGGTTAAAGAAATAGTGATATCAAATCTGTTGAGATAAAACAATCTCATCCTGAAATGAAAGACAAAGAGAGGAGACGAGTTGAACAATGACTGGGGCTGATCTCTCTGGCCTATTTGGAGGGGTAAGTTCCACTGTTCCACAGTTTCAGGGCAGCTAATGACCAAGCTGGAACAGCCCTGGTTTAGAGCCTTGTTTTGTACCCATCCAGGAGCAGCTGGTTGGCAGACCTCAATATTCTAGCTGGAGCATGTAAATGAAGCAGTTCACATTAGTAAGATGGTGCCAAACCATCATGAGCTTTAAAAGCTATCAATAAAATCTTAAATTCTATCCTGTAGCAAACAACAAGCCAGTGTAGTGACAGCAACTTGGGTAATGATGTGGTCCTTCTTTGTCGTGCCTGTCAGGAGGTGGGCCGCCACATTTTGGATTAGCTGTAGGGGTAGTACTCAAGTCCAGATGATATAAATGCATGCTTAATCTTCTCTGAATCTTTGAAAGGGAAATGCAACTTTACTTTAGATATTAGCCTTAGTTAAAAAAAAAAGCTTTACAACAGAAGAGATGTGCTGATCAAATTTAAAAGCATCATCAAAATAAGCACCAAGACTTCACTGAAGAATGCACACAGAGGCAAGAGGGCTGAGAGTGCTTTCTAGCAGATCAGGCTGACCAAACACAATGACCTATGTCTTGTTGTCGCTCAGATTTAGACCATTTTAAAGTAATCTATGGTTTAACATCTTTAAGACATGACTGAAACCACTAAAGTGAAGCCCCCCTCAATCCTCACATAGGTCTCCAAAAGTAATAAAAGGGTAGGGCTAGCTGATTAATTGATTTTAAACAATATCACACCTTCTAAGACTGAGGTACAGTCAAAGCTTATCAGTTCAAGCTCATCTTAAAAGCATTTAATCAAACAAAATTTTCAAATAAATTGAAAAATGTGCTAAAATGGAGGAACAAGCTTATCTCAGAATAGCTCACACTCAACCTAAAAGCCTCCTCAGGTAATGAAGACTTGACTCAGATCCTTCTTTGAGCATTGGTGGCTCAACTCAGACTTGAACTTGAGGTTTGGTGACTTCACACACCGTACATCTCTGACTGATCTGTTTTAAAAAAGGCTGCAGAAACCGTCACAAATCTTTCTTTTTTTTAACTATTTGTATTTTTTCATTATTGTGTAGCTTTCTGCCTTTATTAGACAGAACAGCTGAAAGACAGGAAAAATTGGGAATGAGTGATTGGGGGAAGACCTGCACCAAACAGAATCAAGATCAGGATTCATACATGTGACCACAGAATCGAGGACTGCAGCCTCCCAACTGAGCTAAACCAGCATGCCAGGTCATAAAATTCCTCAAAGAGATGATGTACCTTAACATTGAAAGTTATTTCTTCCATGACGTAAACTCTTTCAGGGAATGCTTTGGCAACCTCCTCTACGCTGTTGAAGTACTGCACTGGCTCCTTCACATCTCTGTCCTGCTCCAGAAGCTTAAACTGACCTGAAGAACAACAACATAAATCAGTCACACTTTAATAAAATGCAAAGACACAGGATGCATTCAAGCGGAAGTCGCTTACCTTCATAGTGAACTGGAATCTCTATTTTGGGCCCAATGACGTAGTGTCCCTCCTCTAGACTGTGAGCAGTAATAGTTGTCCACTGACGGCAGGAATGAATCAAGAGGTAGTCATTTTCCCTGAGCCCTTCAACCAGCTGACCTGCAGGAGTGAACACAGTGATAACACATCACAGTCCAGGAGATGCTGCAATACTGCAAGATGCTATAAAGAGTGAAAACCACAAAATATTAAAACTATGTACGAATATCTGTACTCCCCTTTGAACATCACATCTTATGACATCTGCAAAATGTAAAAGTACTTAGTTAATACTGTAGCTAAATGATGAAATGAGTCTTTTTACTGGAGTTTTGATAAAATTGGCATAAAGTGGCATTTATTAAATCAATACATCTGACAAGATCATGTGCATAAAGAATATTTCATTTAAATATTATCTCAACTATGCCAAGGATAATTGCACTATAATCCATTCTCTCTTTTGTACTGCCCCTGTGTCTGCTCCACTCATGCCAGGGCATTGGATTTCTCAGCTAACTCCAGTCACTATCCTCTACGGACAATGACTAATGCCCTAATCCATACCTCTCTAAAAGCAAGCACTCCAGTTTAAAAGTAGCAATGCACCTTCACAGTTCTGCAGCAGAGGCGCAGCAGAGTGTGACAGAGGTCTCAAACAGGATAAAGCACAAATCATAACTACTGCTGAGTTCAGAAAGTTTCCATTTAAACTGCGCATCAAAATAAACTCAACTTTCTACAGATTAATCCACATTAGAGGTTATATCATATTGTATCACATGTATCAAAAATAATGTACTGAATTATCAAGCAATTTGCTTAAACAGCTCTAAGTTTATGTCTTTTACAGATTACAGACTTAAAGGGGCAACTGAAGCTGACTCATACTGCTACTACTGTCTCATGGGAGAAAAAGACAGGTTATGCAAACAAAGCATTTTTCAAAAAGGGAGACATTTGACCTCACACTGGGTCAAGCCACAAAAACGTTGGATAAAAAGTCATCACCCAAAGAAGACCTCTGGTTATTACATACAAACACTTTTCCCCAGACATTAGTAATCTAATTGTTTTTTGTGGCTCCGACCATGTGTGCAGGCACATCTTCTTCTTTTGACCAAAAGTTGCTGCCTGTTATACAGGGAAGCAGCAGCACTGGCCGATGCAGATTATTTATCATTTAGGTCAGACTCAAGACACTCTTGCAGGTTATTACTGAGAACTTGTGATTCAGTTTTGTGGTACTGTAACAAGTATCATTTTTATCTTTTTGTACTATAATCAACTAGAAGTAAACAACATTAAAAAATATTCTCTTATCAAGCTAACCCATTCTCTAACCAGCCAACCTATGGCTGATCTGTTAGAGAGTCAGGAAATGGAAAAGTTTATCTGATCTAGGGGTGGACGATATATATATATATCGATGTATTATAGCTTTTGCCATGTGAGATGTATTAAATGGCAGTACCTCGACTATCAAGTTTAAAATAGGTGAAAGTTTTTAACAGAGATCACAAAAGAGAGCTCCTTGATCAAGGTCTGAAAGATGCTCTCATGTCATGGAACTTGTCAGAAACTTGTCAAGTATTCATCAGCGCAGATAATGGGACTAATGTAATCAAAGCTGTGGGCCTGAATAGGCAGTCCAGACTGCAGTGTTTTGGCCATTGGATGCATCTTGCGACTAGAGTTTTTGCGTAGGTTTGCTTTACCCTTAATGAGGTAAGTCTTTATTTATAATCAACAATATCTGACATGCCAATATTTACAAATTAATTGTGGAGAATACCAATATTTAGATGTAGTTCAGACCCCAAAATTCAGCCCTTAAAACAGAAAATTCAAAGTATGATGTTGTACAAATTCACACATTTACAATCCTTCAAACACACTTACAGTGCAAGGAATGATGATGAATAAAGAAAAAGACTTCAGCCTGTTGGTCCAGCCTAAAACTTCATTAACATTTGTTTGTATGGACAATATTTACAGCTGATTTACAGCTGATATACACATACTTTAATAGCCAAAATACGGATTGAAATTTTGTGAGAAATCTTCCAATCTGCCAATACCAATAATAAACATCTGCTGACATCAATATCATGCCAAAAATAGCGTGCATCCTTAAAAGATACAGTATGTAATGTGCATTGCATTTCTGCAGGTTACAGTGTGAGTCTGGATACATTTTTAGTAGGTTACCCCACCCCCCTACCAAAAAGCCAAACAGTGGGTGCCTAGGACTAAACCTCTAAGCTGTAGTATTGGCACCGACACTGACATTGTTTGATGTTTACTGTAAGTAGACTTAAGTTAAAAAATGTGGTATGATATAACTTCAAATTGCATTAAGTTTTGTTTAAGTTCACAACTGGCAGTCTTCTGATGCTTTCTTTTTGATTTCCCCGCACATGTCTTACAAGTACAAGTCAAAAAGGGCATAAACTGTTTTTAGTATATTCTACACCATATATACAGTATATAACAGCAGGACTCTATTGAGAATACAGGACTACTCTACATATTTGTGAGTTTAACAAGACATAGCAAAGACTTAAAAATAGAAGTGTCCTTAAATATCAAACTGTCATGGTCATAAAAAACAAAGTTCCAGTAATATTTACATGCTACTGTTGCAGAAAATTACTGAAGTATACACCACAAACCTAAAGAAAAAGTGTGACACCAACGGCTCGGTGTCTATGCTAACAGCTAACAGGCATTTTAGCAGCTAGCATAAAAAAATAGCAGTAACATAAACTTACTAACCGTTATCAAGCTTGACAATCTGGGGCAGCCTGTAAGCACTGACCAGTTGATCTAGCGGCAAGGACGTCGTGCTCCATGTAACATCTTTTAAATTGTTGTACAACATTGTTCCAAGGTCCATCTTGCTAGCTTACATTAGCCAACTGAAGAGTTAGCACTGTGTAAACACGGTCACAAAGGGATACGCTAAACTAACTAACTCAACAGTAATACACCCGGTTATCTACGCCTTTGGCTGGCATTATTCTGATTAATCGTCGCATACTTGCTATATCTTGTGTCTACGTATCGTAAAGATCTGACGTCTGATAAAGTGGCAGAGCCATGTTTGTTTAGCTCTCGACGGCTACATCAAGGCGACTGTCCACATCAATAACGGAAATACGTCACTTTCCTTTAAAAATAAGAGTTTTATTTACTTTGGGGTACACATGAGGAAATTTGATGAAGGTAAGGATTAAAAAGTATTAATAGTTCCTTCTAGAAGTCGCGTGGTTGTCTTAGAATTTACAGTAAGATAGTGAAACCTATAGAAATGGGATGTGAGGGTTGGCAGGCTCCATTTGACCGTGTTTCAGAAAAGTATTTCGCAAACGTTTGAAGCATGCTACTTTGGTGTACTAGTTGTCAAATCTTTTTATCTTTGTATCTTTTATTTTAGCAGATAACCCACTGAAACCAAGGTCTGTTTTCCAGGTGTGCCCTGTCGCAATGCAACAAAATAGAGAACCGAGAAATATAGAGCAAACAATTACAATTACAACCACAATTCCAAAAAAAGTTAGGGCACGGTGTAAATTGTTAATAAAAACAGTATGCAATGATTTGCAAATATCTTAAAACCATGTTTGATTCATAATAGAACAATAGAGCATTTTAGAGGGGCAGTCTCTCAGAAGTAAAGTTGGGCAGAGGTTCACCATTCTGCAAAAAAAATGCGTCTAAAAATTGTAGAACAATTTTAGATAAATGTTCCTCAACATAAAATTGCGAAAACTCAGATGTCTAGAGAAATCTCTGTGCACAAGGGGCAAGGCCGAAGGTCAGTTTGGAAGTTCAATCTTCAGTACAAATGGTACTGTAGTAAAAACAGGCATGATTATGTACTGGAAATCATAGCATGGGCTCAGGAACATTTCCAGAAATAATTTCAACACAGCTGGCCGTGCCATCCAAAATTGCAAGTTAAAGCTGTATCAGGCAAAGAAGAAGCCGTATGTGAACAGGATCTAGAAACACTGCCGTCTTCTTTGGGCCAAAGCTCATTTAAAATTGACTGAGGCAAGATGGAAAACTATTCTGTCATCAGAGGAATCAAAACTTGAAATTCTTTTTGGAAATTATGGATGCTTTGTGCTGCGGACTGAAGAGGAGAGGTACCATCCAGCTTTTTAACCTGGCACAGTTCTAAAACCTGCATCTATGATGGTATGGGGTTGCATTAGTGCCTATGGCGTGGACACCTTACACATCTCAAAAGGAACTTTCAATGCTAAAAAGTAGATAAAGATTTTAGAGCAACATATGCTCCCATCCAGACATTGTCTCTTTCAGGAAGGGCCTTGACTATTTCGGTAAGACAGTGCTGAATCACATACCACATCCATCACATGGCTTCACAGTATAATGGCTTCAGTCGACTTTTTTGGATTTGAGGTTTAATGATGTCAAACCTGTTATGTCCTAGAAAATCAAATGAAACCTGAACTGTATTGTAGAGTGAATAAGTGACAATAAGCAGACCTTTAAACAGGTGGTGGTGCTGATTGTGTATATAGAGTTGACTCACTTCCTATTCTCATTGGTTTAAAACAGACGCACTTCCTTAACTTGATCATTAGACCTGTGTGCTTTCAAACTGTCACCATGTCTTTCCTGGACACTCTGCGTCAGTGGGATGAGGCTGTGACCTATGTGGACCGAGGGGATTTGTCAAACGCTCTGAGGATCTTTCTCTCTATCCAAGAACCAAACTCCAAAATCTATTTTGACATTGGCTGCCTTCAGCTTCTCAACGAAGACCTGGAAGCTGCTGAGAAGGTAAATACAATCCAACATAACATACACATCTCTATATTTTTATTTCTTAATAGTACTAAAGAGTAAAACCATGACAGGATTTAGGTGATAAAGCAGGGATGAAATGCTGTGACATTTTTATGTGTAAAAGTGCAAGTCACTGAAAAAGAAGAAGTCACTGTTTCTCTTTTCTTCCTAAGGAAGTTACAGTTTTCTTTTATTTCACAGGCCTTCGATTGCAGCATAGGAAAAGACGAGCACCTTGCCGTTGCCTTCTTTCAAAGAGGAATAACATTTTACAGAACCAAGAGGCAAGATACTCTTGTTATCCTAATAAATGTCTGCGTTTATGTTTTGGGATTGCCAAAATATTTAGATATCATCGGTTTAAAAAAGAGATGAAACTATTTCTGAGTCAAGAAAAGAAAAAACTATCAACAGTTTCAGATAAAGTCCGGATGCTGTCTAAATTTTACATATATGTTTGCAGCAATTAAGTCCTAACACAAGGCCTTTTTTTAAATAGCCTTGTGTAAAAGTTTTATTTCTGGGGCTGAGACAGTCCTTGTCCTATTTTACATTGGGATTTACAGTGCTTATAAAAACTGTTCACCTCCTAGGATGTTTTACCCATTTATTGATGTCATAAATCACTATAATTTAGCTTTTTTGTTTTGTTTTGTTTTGTTTTTTTATAAAGTTATTTTTTATTAATTTTCATGCTTCCCACCACAGGGTACATAGCCTTTTTTTCTGAACAGTACAATAGCATGACATAACATACCATAACATAACATAACAATATAACACAATCTACATTCTTCCACAGTGGTGTCAGAATAACATGAAACATTTATACATTTATACACCAACATAAAAAACACACAGTAAACAATTACAACATTTAAATCCATATACCACTCCTGCAGTCTCATACCCCCAACAAGAATCACCCTGTACACCTGTACATATCCTCATACACACATACACACAACACTTAACATTGGTCCCTGTCCTGTGTTCTCCACTGATGCCCCCCTTTACCCCATAATTGTAAAATTGAATGTTTCAATAATTCGAATTTCACAATGCTTCATGAATCTGTTTCCATACATCATTAAATTGTTTCACCTTATTGTTATCTTCAGCTAGTGTCTTTTCTGTTGTCAAGTAATATCTCATCAATCCTTTCCATGCATATAGAGAAGGAGCCTCTGTTTTTTCCAGTATTTTAAAACTAACTTCTTATAAACTAAGGCAGAGAACAGAATCTGCCATCCCAATGGATAGTGATAATTTTTATATATATATATATAGTTTAGCTTTTTTTTGACAAAAACTTTTACAAAACTTCTTTAATGTCAAAGTGAAAACAGATTTCTACAAAGTAATGTCAATGTCAAATGTCAATTAGTAAAATATATGTAATGTAAAATAAATGACTGCATAAATATTCACCCCTTTTAAAGTGACTGACTTAATCCAACAGATGTCCAGCCAGTTGGTGCTAGAAGTCACACAATTAGTGAAAAGGGGATCACCTGAGTTCAGTGATTATAGTATAAAGACACCTATGTCTGGAAGGTCCAGTCACTAGTTAATCAGGATTCCTGGCTACCATTACCCCAATGAAGACAAAGAAACACTCCAAGCAACTCAGAGAAAAGCTTATTGAAAAGTATAAGTCATATGATGGAAACAAAAAAATTTTCAAGGCACTGAACATCCCCGAGAGTTCAGTTAAATCCATCATCAAGAAATGGAAGAAACATGGCACATGTGTAATTCTGCATAGATCAGGCCGTCCTCACAAACTGAGTGAGTGTGCAAGAAGGAGACTAGTAAAAGAGGCCATCGAGACACCAATGACTACTCTGAAGGAGGTACAAGCATCAGCAGCTGAGATGGGAGAGACTCTGCATACAACACCTGTTGGCCAGGTTCTTCGCCAGCTTTATGGGAGAGCGGCAAAAAGAAAGACAAGAAAGACATTGTTGAAGAAATCTCAGATCAAATCTGGACCAGAGTTCACCAAAAGGCATGTGGGAGACTCTATGGTTAAGTGGAAGGAAGTTCTTTGGTCTGATGAGACCAAAATGGAGCTTTTTGACCATCAGACAAGACAACAAAGGCTGCACATCACTGCAAACACACCATCCCCACTGTGAAGCACGATGGTGGCAGCATCATTCTGTGGGGAAGCTTCTCAGGAAGGCTTGTAAAGGTAGAGGGTAAAACGAATGTGGCAAAATATAGTATGATGTATACATTTACTTTTACTCTGACATTAAAGAGTTTTGTTTTTTTTGGTGTCATTTTTTTGTTGAAAAAAGCCAAATTACATTGACCATGACTGATTTATATAACCACTAAAAAGGTAAAATAATCAAGGGATGAATACTTTTATAGACATTTTAAAAATGTTGTATATTAGACTCAGCCGAGCTTTAATCTCCACTCCAATTCTCATCTGTCAAAAGTTAACAGATGTATTCTTTATATTCAAAGGTTTGAGGAGAGTTTAGGTGATTTCAAACACGCCTTCAAAACCCTGAGAGGAAACCAGCTGATCGACTACAAAGCTCTTGGCCTCAGATACAAACTATATGCATGTGAGGTAAGAACATGTAAACACAATTCCCCTTTTTTTCCCTTTCTACTAAAGAAATACACATTCACTTTGGACCGTTTCTAAACAGCTCGACTGATGTCTGAAGCAGAATTTTACACTTTTAAATCCTTTAAAATTCATTACATCAGATGTCCAGCTTTTTTCTTCATCCTTCTGTTTGCATAGGGGATTTAAAATGCCACAATTTTAAATAAGACTGTATCTGGCTGCAGGTTCTTCATAACATGGCTCTGTCTGAGGCTCAACTGGGAAACTGGGAGAAAGCTCAGGAGAACCTTGTGAAAGCTCTCGACTTTAAGACGGAGAACAAGCTCAGTGTCATTGACCGAGCGCTGGAGTCCACACTGGTCAGTGAACATGACATTATTTAGTAAAACACTCAGTCCTCAGGCCAACAAGGAATGACAACCAGCAACAAAAAAACATTTCGCTGCTTTACTATTTTCAGTGGTTTGGTTACTATCAGTGAGATTTACAGATATTCAGCTTTCATGCAAATCGTATTGAGTTTAAGAAAATATCCATTCCCTTTAGTCTCAGGATGAAGTTTTGTGACACTCCTCAATAGTTTAAGTGTAGGCATCCGTCCATTTTCTACACGGCGTATCTCATTTGGGGTCACGGGAGGCTGGAGCCTATCCCAGCTAGTACTTCCATCACATCAGGGCCATAAGTCACTACCTCGACTCTTCTTCTCTGTTGTCCCTGATTGGTGGAGTGAATTGCCCAACTCCATTCGATCCACAGAGTCCCTTTCTACTTTCAAAGAAAAAGCTAAACACCCAGCTCTTTAGAGAAAGCTATGCACTCAGACAGCAGCGTCTACCAAATGATATTGTAACACTGAAAGGTGATGACTGCAAAAGCTCAAATCTTAGCAGGAAGTGCTGCACAATAAATCTCAGTTTTATCATCATCACAGTATAAGCTTTCACATCAAAACATTGTGAAAGTTGGACTTTATTGGTATAAATTGCAGAAGATTTTATGCAAAGAAGTAATGCTTATTCACTCAGCCTGTCCACATTGTAGATGCTCTTACATAATTTCCAAGCAGTCAAATGAAACTAGCCTTAAGATGGCCTGTTGAAAATTTAGTGTTAAAAATGCTTCTTTATAACATTCTGGATTGATAAGAAACATGCTGCAAACAGCTAAAGCTTAAACAAATCATTTACCATACAGTTAGAAAGTATTCAGACTACCTTCATTTTTACTAGTTTTGTTATGTTGCAGCCTGATGCTACAATCATTTAAATCCATTTTTATTCTCATTAATCTACACCCTTTACTCAGTACTTACGGAAGCACAGTGATTACAGCCTCTAGTCATTTTGAATATGATGCAACAAGCTTTGCACACCTGGATTGGGGGATTTTCTGCCGTTTTCTTTGCAAATCCTCCCTAACACAGTCAGGTTGGATGGCGACTGGCGCCGAACAGCCATTTTCTGGTCGCTCCAAAGATGTTGAATAGGGTTCAGGTCAGGGCTCTGATAAAGTCTGATAATGTAAAGTTAATGTAGCACATATCATTCTGAACAGTGAGAGCTCAAGCGTCCCACATAGTGAGATTTACTTATCAATAAAAATGTGTTTCATGTCATTAACGCTCAACAAACAGTTGTATTGTGGTTCAATGTCCCCACAGAAACAAAAACTTTTCAAACTGGTGGAGTTCCCATCTAAAGTTCTCTTCAAACCAAATAAACACTACGTGGCTGAGCTGGAGAAGAAGGACTACCTGGGCAAAGCAAAGGTGAAACTTCATCTTGTGAATTGTTAAAATTATCTATAGTGTGATGTGGGCCTCATTATACTGAGTAGAGCTCATTTTAGAGGAAAATATTCTAAATTAGACATAAATAATGTGTTTTCTCTGTTCTCTGTTCCTCAGATCATTTCCTCTGTAGTTCCTCAGGATGATTTCTCTGGATTTGCACCGTTACAACCACAGGTAAAATGTTCTTGGCTCTTCTTTAGCAACTAAAACAGAAAAAAATTAACCAATAATATTATTTCCAAAATGAAATATGGATTTTTTTAAATGTCTCCTCATGAGTATAAGCTCTTGCCTATAGTCTACATCTCTCCACCAGTTAGTTGGATTTGTGGCAGAAAGGAGTTTTTTTTCTTGTGTTTTCATTTATTGACAAACAATAATGAATGGCCCAATGTTCTGCTTCACTTTGGCTTGTCAGACTAAGTTATGGGTGGGACACACTTCAAGCATCAGTACCCAATTCTGTGCCCTTTGGCATTGATGTAGATCTTCCTCTTAACAGCTGTAACTATGCTGAGTCATATTTACAGAACTGATGACTGAATTTATTGCTTTGTGCCTTTGTTTACACCTGACAGGTAGAAGATGGTCCAGTTCACCCTAAAGAACCTGAGGTTCTGAGGTACAACAGGCACTTTTGATGCTCTAACCCTAACCAAAATACATGCTATTATTACTGAAATGATAAAAGAGAGAGAGAGACCTTCACAGTTACTGCAGTGCACGGATGTTTCATGATAATTCTGGGTGGCAGCCTTCAGATTATATAAAACGAAATACAGATAAAGCTAAAGCCACAAGGTAAAAACACTATGCTGCATGTTTCTAAGCGCTCTGCATGTGCATTCAGAAATAATTTTTAAGAGGATATTATTAAAAGCTCAGTCTAAACTTGCAGCAGCAGGACAGATACTGTATTTATCATACCATAGTTATGATCAGCACCAGTGTGCATCCTCAGCTGCATGTTGTGTGTATGTGTTTGCATTTTCTCAGGGCTTTAGAGGGAGAACCGCACATCGTCTTGTTTGAGTTTGTTCCTGAGACTAGTGACGAGCTTGCTGTTGTGCCGGGTAACGTCGTGTTTGTGCTGCAGAAAGGAACTGACAACTGGGCGTCTGTCGTCTTCAATGAAAGAGTAAGAAAGCATTTTAATAATGTTTTATATAAGTATGGACATCCTTTGTCACGTTGTGTAAAGAGGACTCATTCATGGATGGTTGTCACAGAGAGGGCTTGTTCCTTACAACTACCTGGAGCGTTATGAGATGTCGTTAGCTTCAAAGCAGAACAAGGTGAGGAAATAAATTAACTTCTAATTTACTGTTAATACTATGCAGGTTTGACAGATGGCATTTGTTGAAATTTTGTTCTTGGCTGAAGTTGAATTCCTTTTTATGGTGCTTACATTCAGCAAGGGATTTCTGTCCCTCCAACTCGAGAACCTCCAACCAGACCTGAAAGGAAACAAGGTAGTGACCTGACCTCTCAGAGGAACTGAAATTACTACAAATGTGCTCTCCCTGCTACAAATACAATGAGTATTCTTCACATCACAGACGAAGCCACTGCAGGAAATTTAGGAGCAATTATCTATTCTGTAATAAGATTCATTTTAGAAATCAAAGTCATACAGACACATGCTGACCTGGGATGAGACAGGCTGGCTACACACCAGACATGTTTTAGCCTGATTTGCCTTTGTACTCATCACAGTCTCATCACTTTAGATTTTATTTTCTTTAACTTGATTTATTTTTTACTTTAACTGCTTTTCAAGACTGACCTGTTCTATCTTTTTATTATTCCTTTATATTTTTTGCATTTATTCATGTTGATATTTTGTATTTGCATCCTGATCTTGCATTTTAAATTGTGTACTAGTCTTTGTTTGACCTAACAATCCATTTTTATATGCATCCATTTTTAAACCTGCTTTATAAATAAGTTCTTGATATTATAGTCAAAATATGAAAATCTTGTTTTGTGTTTCAGGTGGTACTCGCAGTGATAAAAAAAGTGGAGAGACACGATCAAAGGTATGCTGACTCTAATCCTTCATTTGTTGAGTTTGCTTATGAGAGCAACACTGCACACTCCTAATACACAATGCCGTAATAGCACTTGAAGGGTTTAAATGTCTGGTGTGTTTTTAACTGACTGAGTAAGAGTGCCTTTTAGGCACAAGTTCATAAGTTTGGGTATTTTCACAAAAAAAATTTTTCCGGATTAAAAGCAAACACCATATTAAGAAATTAAAAAAAAAAAAAAACATTGCCAAAGGTATTTTTTGAAATTCTTGAAGATCTCAGTGCAGCATTTGAAACTGCTGACCACTTTGCACATAGCTGGTTGTGTTTTTATTTTGCTCTCTGCCTTTAAAAGCCTTCAAGGAACAGCTACTGACAAGCACTCCCACAGCATGATGCTGCCACGGCCATGCTTCACAGTGGGAATGGTGTGTTCGTGGTGCTGTGCAGCGTGTGGCATCTTGTCTGATGGCCAAAAAGCTCTATTTTGGTGTCATCAGACTAAAGAACTTTCTTCCATTTGACCATGGAGTCTCCCACATGCCTTTTGGTGAACTCTGGCCTAGATTTGATCTGAGATTTCTTCAACAGTGGCTTTCTCTTTGCCACTCTCCCATAAAGCTTTGACTGGTGAAGAGCCCAGCCAACAGTTGTTGTATGCAGAGTCTCTCCAATCCCGGCTGCTGATGCTTGTAGCTCTTTCAGAGTAGTCATAGGTGTCTTGCTGGCCTCTCTTACTAGTCTCCTTCTTGCTCACTCAGTTTGTGAGGGCAGCCTGATCTACGCAGATCTACACGTACCATGTTTCTTCCATTTCTTGATGATGGATTTAACTGAACTCTCGGGGATGTTCAGTGCCTTGAAAATTTTTTTGTTTCCATCATATGACTTATACTTTTCAATAAGCTTTTCTCTGAGTTGCTTGGAGTGTTCTTTTCCCTTCATGGTGTAATGGTAGCCAGGAATCCTGATTAGCCAGTGACCTGACATGGGTGTCTTTATACTACAATCACTGAGACACATTCATTAATTGTGAGACTACTGGCACCAATTGGCTGGACATCTGTTGAATTAGGTCAGTCTCTTTAAAGGGGTTGAATATTTATGCACTTTTTTAACATTACAAATTTTTATTACTTGACCTTACTTTGTAGAGATCTGTTTTTATTTTGAGATTTGTCCTCTAATAATCTCCAGGATTCGCAGCCTGCAGACAATTCATTCACCGTTAAAGTCCGCTCCTCGTTCACCTTTGCTGTCTCAGTACCAGCTGAGTCTTCAAATGCAATACTGATCGACAAAATCAGCAAGAAACTGAATCTCCCATATAATGGGATCACCTTAAGGTAGGGTCTGTGTCCTAAAAGTAGAATTTAAAAGAAGTTTAAATTGTGTATTGTGTTTCCAATTTAAGTAAAACCTCTCTATCCAGGGATGTTTGTTTAATCATATCTGACTTTTTCTTTCTTAGGTTTATGTTCTATAACTTAATGCTTATATTCAGTTGGAGCAATAGTAATGCCCAGGCTTCCCATCTAGAATTACTGAAGTGTTTCTGATTCTAAATCTTTTTAGTCTGACCTCTGAGGAAACAGAACAAAGTGTAATCAATGCAGACTCAGACATGGAGAATGTGTGGAGTCGTGCAAAAGGCAGACGCATCACTCTGTGGTGTCACACCAAAGAGGTAAGAGGGTAATTCTCATTGTTTTCAGTTTTAAAAATATATTAATTCTATTCCATCTTGCTAAAAATTAGGAATGATTATGAAAGAGCTTGGAGTAGTTAGTGGAGATATTGCTTCATTCAGTCTGTTTTTAGTGCAGCTGCACAAATTTTGTGCTGGAAAAGCCTGTCAGTGAAACTTTTAGTGAATCTCATTGATCAAATCTTTCAGGGGTTACCTGGAAACATTACAGCCTATCTTGTAGCTGCTGCCCGAAACAATTTGCAGAAATTCTAGAGTATTTCAGAACCTTTTCATAATATCAAGAGGACCCAAGTTTAAAAAGATCAAAATTCCTCTTTAATGTAATTTGCAACTTCAAAGGATATGACAGTTTTGACCAGAAAAATCTGTTTTTCTTTGAAATCTTATGACAGAGTATTAGAGCTGCACAAACGACAAAAATCAGAGATTTTCAGACTAAAATAGAAGATTTAACAGAATTAATGATAAAACTGACTGCCAAATGTTTGTATGTATTTGTTTTCAGCAAACTGATGGAGAGCCTCAGACAGAGATTCACTTTGTGGCCCTTCACTCCTACGAGTCTTCAAATCCAGAAGATCTCAATTTTCATGAAGGAGACAAAATCATATTCCTCTCTAGAGGTACTACTCCTTCCTTTTACTGGTTTTTAATATAGCATAATATTTGAAGTTTTAATCCATGTTTTATTTTCCATTTCTTTAGTTAACCAGGACTGGTTGGAGGGCCAGTGTAACGGGAACACTGGAATATTTCCTGCAGCTTTTGTGGAAGAGGTTCCTCTCAGTATGCAGTGATTTTAATGAATGGCTCAAAGCAAGAAAAGCTAGTGGTAGAGAGAAGTGGCCAAAGCTAGAACCCCTTTTATAATGGGCTAATTTAAAGATAGAACTAATTTAAAGCTGCTACAGTCAGTCCATCAAGAGGAAACTGTCAGCTATTTTAATGGTCTTTTTCGTGTTTTAGTCATGTCTTCAATAAACATGTCAAATATCTCGAGGTTCAAGCTTATTGAGTTTTTTAGACTTTCTGCATTTCTTTATCATTTTTGGCAGTGAATGGAGCATCTTTGGGGTTTTTTGGATGCTGGTTGAGGAATGAAGCAGTTTGAAGGTGTCATTTTTCTGACATTTCAGGAGATTATTCAACAATAAAACTAGATCCAACTTAGGCTTTAACCCTTCCATGCAAATCTCAAAATCAATGTTAACTTTCACTGAATTACCACCAGCAATGCACGACGGCCAATTTCATGGAGAGCAGTTCAATAATGTATTTCTCTCTTCATCACTTCTCTAAACAATCAATACTTTAAAATGTTAACAGTAGCTTTTTTTCTTAGTCATTACCCTAGACCAGTGGTTCCCTGCCTGGGGGTTCAGAACACCTAGGGGCGCCAAAGATCTCAGGTGGGGTAATTGGACCCTGTCTGTAACAACCATGTCAAAATCAGATGTGCATATATATACATATTTAAAAAAAAAATCATGATCAAAAACATAACAGTGTATTAAAACCATCCTGATAGATAAAATAAAAGATCTGTTAATTTTTGAGAAAAAAAAATGTTTAGAAAATCTTTAGAAATAAAACAAAATGCTTGAGACTATCAGTCTTAGTTTTTTACAAGAAGCCAAACATACAATTCCTGAGTTTAAGACTTGGCAAATTTGGCATTTTAAGTCCAGACTTCCAATTTTTTAGCGTCATAAATTTATGATTCTTTAAAGTCAAAAATGTGTGACAAACCTAACTGAAAACAGTGGTTGGATAGCTCCACTTTACAGAAATGTATCTTCTAAGTCCAGACAATGATAAAGGGATAATTCTGGGTTAAAGTCACAGGTACTCCCTTATTGATTAGTCCCAGCGAGGTATAACATGATTAGGTTTGCCACTGCAGGACATGTGCAAGGAAAAGGCTTAATCCAGGATCATTTTCTTCTACACAATCGGCTATTTTTGCTCAATTATTTAAAAAAAAAAAAAGTTTGGTTCCATATAAAGGTACAACGTTTTTTTTTTTTAATGAACAGATCCTCCTTTTTTCAAAGAGATATACATTTGCAATGAATACTTTCTGAATGCACTATACAAGTCTAAAAAACTGATATCATACAGATGTAGTGAATAAAAATGTTTACAGTAAAACCAGCAGGGTTCTCTTGAATAGCAGGTTTTGAAAGATATTCCTGTTACACAACTTTTGTGGCTTTCCATCAGCCATCCTGACAATAGGGGGCAGAACATGTTAGGACTAACAAAAGTCCACTTAAATGGTCATAGTGAAACCATTTCATCTAAACCACTGGTTCCCAACCTTAGACCTGAGCCCCCTTTGAGTGACCACCAAAGATCTTAGAGAGGAGCTTGACGCTTTCTGCTCCTAGGTTGTTAAAATAAGACTTGCACATTAACTAAAGTCATGAAAACAAACTTATGGGATTGGATAGTTTATACAAAGTTCTTTTAGTATGTAGGCACCTATTGCTGTGATTTTATCCATGCAAACAATTAAAGTTGTTTTCATTTTATGACCAAAATGTGTCACTTTTCTGTGTGGGTCCTGGGGAGGGGGGTCTGGGAGTCACAGATCTAAACCCATCCTTGTAGTAGAAACCTGCTTATAAATAGTTGTCCACTGTAGTGACCAGTATGTGTGAAAGGGCTTACAAAATTAACATTTAAGTATCAAAATAAAGTCATTTTTATTTTCTTCATCCATCTTTAGACAGATTACAATATTTAAACAGAATTGCAGGTTTCATTGTACGCTTAAGAGACAAAATCAGTCATTACTCGTGTCTTACAGCAATTACCGGGAGCATACATTTAAAAGAAGCAAATGCAGATAAACATTATTAAATACTCAGTTTGGTATCAGTGTTAAATCATGATCCCTCCTCTTCGTACGCGATGGCGATGCCTCTCCTCCCCTTCACTGCCTTCACCACAGGAGTCTCCCCCAACTTCTGCTCCAGACCCCGCCAGCTTCGCTCTGCCAGAAAAGAGGCTGAAAAAACACAAATGGGTATTGAGATATTTATAATCCTTTTTACTGTTACTGTGCACATGGTGTAACAATAACTGCATGTGTTTGAGATATAGTTGAATACATTTTTTTAAAGCCAGGAAATAGAGTGAAACTGAGTCTCTGAGCGTCTCGTACCAGCTGAACTGGTGTTGGCCACGGTCAGAGTCTGATTCCTGAGGACGACAGAGGAGCCAAACGACGATTCTGTAGGCTCGCTGATCATCAGGTTGCTGCTGCGTAGAGCTCCAGTGATTAAAGAAACATCGGTTTCTTCATCGCCATCCTGCTGATCTGCTAAAGGAACATGACTCTGCCCACCTGGAGCATGTAAGAGATAAAAGAAGGCAAAGCCAAACACTGGAGATTAAATATAATAGACAGTATCAAAAAGTAACAAAGAATTTAAAAACTACCTCTGGTTCATAAGACAGGTGTGTAGTAGAGGAATTAAATATTGCAGGTAAACCCCTGAGCACTGTCTAAATTGCACAAATACAATAATGTTTTGTGCAATTTAGAAAGTTTGCAGATGCTTGCCTGCAATATTTGTCAACTATCACAAGAAACTGCCAAACATTTGGTGCCTAGGACTTCTATTTTGTTACTGAAAAAGGTATTAATATTGTTTCATTTTAGACTAGAATGACAGTAAAGTTTGAAGTTCCAGTGTTGTGACAACCCTACTTCTAATATCCCCACACCTGCACAACTAGTCTTGCACCATAAACTTAAATAAATCCCAGTCTAACCTGGCAGAAGGTGTCTGAAGTCAGTGACATATTCCTCTGACCACTCTCTGTTCTTGTTGCAGGCCACCTCCATCTCAAATGGCGTAACCACAGGTTTATAAAACTCACTGGAGTCTAGCAGCGAGTTCTCAGGACATGCAATCAACACAAAAATGTCAATTTCTAGAAAGTTGGCCAGTTTGGGCACATTGAGTTTCCCCATGGCAAACATGTAGCTTTTCTTTCCTGCTCGGCGGATTGTCTCCTTCAGCTGCTGGATGACGGTGAGATAGTCTTTCACACCAAGTGTGCCGACCAGGATGCCAACCACGTTAGCATCTTTGGCTCTTTCTATGGCATAATATCTTTTCATTAATGCACGGTTTATACTCAGTGACTCGCTCCTTCCTGTCATTGTTTTAGGGTCAAAAGAAGAAAATGAGCAGCGATTCCAGGTCATCATGAAGTTAGTGAGAATGGGTCCCTCCTGTCCCACATAAAACATGCTGTAATCCTTTATGCTTGAGCCACTCTTTAACGACAACCGCCGTCCAAACTGACAGATAACGGTACTGTCATCTCTCTCTGACGCACTGCTGTCATCATGCCGTCTTTTAACCCAGCCATGGCTGTAACACTGCTCCCCGTCCACCACCAGCTCTGACAGGACCAGGTTTGGATACTCAGGCAAGAGAAGGGAGTGAAGATCATCTGGAATCACAAAAATAAAGGTTTTAAGTACAGAGAGGAAAATATTAAACTTTTCTGGAGTTAAAATGTGGAAAAGAAGAGATATTAATACTGTCTGCCTTGACAGAATGCATATGTACAATCGAGACTCATCATGATACTACATTTTGATATGAATCTTGTAAAAATCAAGTAAAATCAATACAAACAAGAAAAAATCAGTAGTCCTATGCACGCAATATTGGGTGATTTTCTTATTTTACAATTGTTAAAAATTGCAAACAAACTCCTGCATAAATAATCTGTGCAGTTGTGTAAAATATTAACCAGAAAGTCTTAAAAATTATCATATGAAAAAAAGGTTTGTGTTCACTAATCCGGGACTGGAAAACTTCTGGTCTGAAAACTTTCTGGATGCACTGTATTTTATCAATTTATCTTCTCATGAGAACGAAGTAGGGATCTGTACAGTAACTTACTCATAGCATGAACATAGTTGACATCATAGAGGATGATGATGTGACCCTGTGTATCTGGGTAAAGTTCTTTAAATGAAGAGGAACACTTCTCCAGATCCAAATCTCTCCTCTCAAACACGTACATTAGTGGCAGCCGCATGGAGGGGCTGAGGCAGGCGCCACCGTAGTGAACAATGCAATCTGCTCCAACATGCTCTGCGGCGACCTCATCCACACAACAGCTGTTCAGAGGAATCAACAACTATGTTTGAATGTGCAAAAAACTCCCAACACTGAAATTTCCAGGAGTGAAAGTGTGAGAATTGAAGAAGCAACAGATAAAACTGGTCATATTCTGGACTTCGTATCAAAAATTAAACCTAGTTGTTACCTGCCATAGGATGTATCTCCTAAAATATACGGAGTGGCTTTACTGTTCCTCTCGATTTCTGCTGCAACTGCAACTGAATCCACCAGCAGCTCATCAGGAAACTGGAGAGCAACCTGTGAAAAGTCATCAGACAAATTTACTTCTCAATCATGTCACATCAATGTGTGCCCTACCTGATTAACAACAAGTGATCATTATTAGTGATCGGTGACCAGAAAAATGATTTCTCATTGACAAATCCTAATTTTTTATAATTTATAATGGGTTCCCAATAACTTAGGGCATCTCTAGTTGTTTATAATGGAAAAATTTCACAACGGACTCTCTCTACACTGCCAGATGATAATTGTGTTGACTATTAGTGTATGTTGTGAGGTGTGCAGCACAGAAGGTGAAGGATGATTTCCAATTTTAGTATTGACCCATAGCACTTTGAGCGCTAGCCAATTACTCGGTCGAGTCTGGTATTGACTGTATGCCTGGTTTAGTAAAGAAGTTAGGCAAGAAGACAGATTTCCTGTGAGAGTTTAGTAGATAAATAGAAGCCAGTGTTTCTTACATCCAGCTAACGAAAGCTATTCAAAATTGTCATACAGGATGCTATGATAACTGGAGTAGCTGTTACCTGCGATAAATCTGAGGGAAGACCGATAAACCGAGTCTAAAGATTTTAAAGTGAAAGCAGAAGCATGTCTGTGAATTACATCTCTATAATCTAAACAGACATAAAGACAGATCCAATTATCTGCTTTCTGCAAGTCAATGGGAAATTGTGTTTATTTCTATACAAATATCCAGTTTATTTTGTCTTAATATTTTGGTTAGCGAATTGATAATAGATTTAAATGGCTGGATAGCCCAGTGGTTTACATCTCTGACTTGGTTACAGGCGACTGGGGGTTCTGAGAATCCAGTGTGGACCTTTGGTCAAGGTCCTTCACACCATGAACGACTGCCCCAGATGTATGTTGCTTTGGACAAAGGCATCTGCTAAACGGCATTGCAGCATTGTAAATGTAAGCTCTTGATCCAACCAGATGCTGAGACATTTGTATTTAGGGGGCATTTCTATTTCATGACCATCCAAAGTAGATACATGTAAATTGTTGTCAGTGTAATCTCTGCATTTGCAGAGGAGCATATATTTATATTTTGTTTGCATTTAGGCTAAACGTCAGTTTAAAGAGTGCATTTTTCAGGTTGTAGAATGCTTGCTGACAAATTTTGCTGGCCTTCTGTGCTATGTTGGCAAAACAATACAAGACTGTGTCATCAGCATAAATACAGCATAACAGTGTAACAATAGTGATACAATTTTTTAATACATATAATATAAAGAGTAAAGGGCTCAAGACAGAGCCTTGTAGAACCCTTTTTGATAATGGTAAGTATACCAACTTATAATCTTCTAATATTACACATTGTAGTCTATAAGACGGATAAACATGAAATCATCAAATTCAACATCATGTGACCACTGCAGGACAATGTATCACAAAAAAATTATAAAAAGCTTTGGTTAGTTCGACAAACAAGGCAGCACAGTATTATTCTTGGTCGACAGATATTATATCATTTAAAGCTAAAGTGACTGCAGATAGATTGCTGTGCTTAGCTCTAACACCAGACTGGTACTTCAACCGGACTTCATGCAGAATTTCTTGAGAAGAAGGATTTGAGTTGATTATTGACTAAAGATTACAAAGATGGGACAGTTTGGAAATTGGTCAGTAGTCACTGAGGTCGTTTCAACACAGTGGGACAACATGGGCACATTTCCATATTTGGAGGATAAATCCAGTTGTGATAGAGAGTTACTTTGTTGTTATAGTTTTATAACAACGTTGGGCTTTCTTTATTGTGTTGTCTGTGTGAGTCTGTACTAGAATATGAACTAAATACCATCCTATACAAAGTAACATCATTATTATTACACTATTTACATGTTTGGAAGTTAAAATATTTTCCTCACCTTTTTGAACTGTCTTTCGCTGATGAAGTCAAGAGTCTCCTTTATCTGATACAACTCTTCAAGTTTCTCCACAGGGGTGTGGGTCTTAAACGTAACATCGACCACACGCTGTATTACGGTCTCCGAGCTGCTACTGAACGCATCAGCCATTATAGCAGATGAAACATACAGCAGCCTGAAACAAAAACAATAAAAACATATGAGTGTATCTACTAGAAACAAGCGGAAAAAGAAAATGAAAACCCTTAATCTTTCGTTTAACTACTGAAAAACAGTATTAAAGACTCAAGTCAATATATTTACACATCTGGTACCACTACTACTATTATAATAAGGAATTATATTGTACTTTTTTGTAAGTTTTGGGCTATATATCAACAAAAAATGACACAAAAATGTTAAATCTACAGTTGCGTATTCTTTAAGATAGCCACGGTTTCCTGTTAGCTAAACCGCTGGCTGATTTAATTCAACTCCAGAGTTCTTTGTTAGCTGGAATCATTCTAAACTATTATTAAAATTCCTTATCAATGCATACAAATTAATGCCATACAGATTAAAGTCTCTTTGACAGATACACACGTGTCAACGATGAGGAGTACATAACAACCACGGCTCAACGGGGAATCACTTCCGGGTTCTTCTTCTTCGAGTTATTTGTAATACGGCAAACAACGCTTTTGAGCTTTACCGCCATCAACTGGAGCATTGACTGTCGGCAAATACAGGCCGTTCTCACTAATACTTCAACTCGCTGAAGGAACATTTAGCAAGACGAAAATATTCTTATTCCAGCTCTTCCTTGTTAGATATTTAAATTGAAAAAAAAATATATATATATCACATGTTTTTATACTTTCCATGTAGCATGTGGAATAATAGTCCAATTTTTTTATGAAAGGAGGTGGTCTTAGTTTCATATTAATGTGCCCTAGTGCTGTAGGCAAACTTCCAAATAAACTCTCCAACCTTCATAGGCAAACTCTCATATGTTGGTCCCCTCTGTATCGATATAACTATTCTCGGGGCAAATGTTTTTATGGGATAACATCAATGTAACATTCAGAAACAAAACATTTTTTTAATTGGTTTAATAACAGAGGTGGCGAGTAATAACAACTTAACAGATGACTGTAACCATTCTTTGGGGTTCTTGTCCTTTTTTTTTGTATATTTTGAAATTAGTAATTTTACTTCCACTTAAGGATTCCTAAAAAATTATATTCCCCACAAGACTGTCATAATAAAGAGACACTTTGCACAGCGTTTGTATTGGATGATAAATCAGTTTATTCAGTTGTCCTCAATAACTTCTATTGACACAACAGTAAAAAAAAAATCTCTGAGGCTGTATATCTGAGTACTTAAAAGTCGCACAACATAAACCTTCCATGATGTTCTCTTCAGTTATTTAGCTTAAAATGCACATATAAAATAATCAAAGAACATTTTTAAAAACTTCTGTTTCAAACAGATTTTTCTGGAAACACAAATCCTTTATAAATGTTTGTACATTATCTAAATGGAGAGTTTCCAGAATGACCGTTATTTTCCATGGGAATAAAAATGGACATAAAACTTTTAATAAGTACACCTGCCAACTGTACAGAAAAAATAAAACAAACAAAGAGAAAGGCAGCTTAAATTTATCGGCCTAAGGCCCACAACGGTTAAAGCTTTCTAAAGTCAATATAACTTTAACTTGATCAAATGTTTTCTTCCATTATCTAACTTCTGAGAAAATACTAACACTGCAAAAGAAATGAAAATTCAAGTGTTACCAGAGTTTATAATAAAATCAGAGCTGTAGTGATGCTTACATCCAAATACGATAGAAACCAAGGACCACAGTTAGACAGGTGAACACTGAACCTGTAAGAGACAAACAGATCAACAGATTTTATCTTCTACTTAAACATGTTTTACTCCTATTAGAACAAAGTAAAATTAACGCAAACTTGAAAAAATGATCCGAAAAGATCATCCTTATTTGATTCCAGAGGAGAAATTTAGTCTTCGGGCAGCATAAATGATAAAGCAAAAGCAAAACAAGGAACGGTTGGTCGAGAAAATCTCTTTTTTGTACATGCACTCCTGCATATTTCTTAATGTATAAGAGAGATTAACACTAAAAAGCACTTTGAAGCTGTCATGGTTTCAGACCAAACTCCAGTAGCAGTGTGACAGACATTGTGTCTAGAATAGATTACAAATATGGAATAACAAAATAGTTTTTGGTGCAAAATAACCTAATTTAAATCATACATTTAACAAAATAAAACTGATATGATTATTTAAAATTTAGCAAATTCATTTGAATTGAATAAGTGATGTTTGATTACCTTTATAAAATAAACAGTAATATAATATACAGTATTTTGTATAAATTGCAACAATATTGTAATAATATTCCTGATGTAGTATAGTAGTAGTCAGAATATTCAAATAATGGATATTGTCATGTAGAGAATGTGTGATACGAAATGAACCTGTATATTGTGGGCAGTGAAAGTACAGTATAATCTATGATAAGAGATACATAAAAAGTACAGTATAGTATAAATATAATCATTATAGAGTCAGTATGCCATTGAATTATTAATTCAATGGCGTCTGAAAGTCTGATGTCCTACCTGCGAGGTATTTGATCGTATCAAGCTTATGAGACTCTAACATGGTTTTCAAACCAGCCACTTCAGTGTCTATTTTCATGTTGGTCTGAGTTAAATATCGTTCCTGCTCTGCCGTCTGAAAAACAAATAAAAATGAAAAGGCAGAAAGAAACAAGTGTTAAAAATAGACTGAAACAATAGTTTTTAAAATGGCAAAATAGATATCTTTAAAGTTCCTTTGGGGATTATATTTCATACTTACAGTGGAGTAGACTCTACACATGGAAAGATAGAGAAATGATGGAGATTTACTACACATGTACTAACCATTTCCATTATGTCAGTCCGTGTTTCTAGAAGTTTCCTTTCATGCTCTGCTTTCTGAAAATGAAAAAATATGTCTAATTAAGAGGAGAAACACAAGCAGAATCTGAATATGTACATTAATCATAAGGTCAATTTTTTTTAATAAACACAAGATACTTGTGCCCTACATATAGGATCAGCACTCAGTGAAGAAATCCCTACTCCATTGCTATTTGCCTCCACAAGTCAACCACGCAGACCAAAAGGTAGCAAAAAGCCAACACTTCTCCAGGGTTTTCAAGCAGGAACTCCCTCTTCAGTGGTGTTTCCTTTAGTTAGTGCCATGACACCTCCAGAGGGCTGAACACTGACCTCCAGCGTTCCAGAGCCACCCCTCCCCATGCCAGCTCACACCCGCCTCCATGTCACCACGGAGACATCATCATCTTATCTACCTTACCGCACAGCCCACACTGGCTGAACAGCTTGCCACCTTCAACAGACCCAGGATTCGTACATGCAAGCTCCAGGTAGTGATAATGCTGATACTACCAACCCTGGCACTACTCATAAATACAACTACAATGATCCCTAGCACCAACATTACACACGAAACTGCAAGGGAGGGGGAGAGAGAGAGAGAGAGAGAGAGAGAGAGAGAGAGAGACAGAGAGACAGAGAGAGAGAGAGAGAGAGAGAGAGAGAGAGAGAGAGAGAGAGAGAGAGAGAGGTTAGCAAGAAGGTGGGGGAGGCAGAGCTGAAGATGAGGTTCCCTGACTGGAGCGCTTCTTGATCTGTCTTTTATCCAGTAGTAATGCTCAGTTAATCCATGAAATAACTTAGTTTAATTCTTACCAATTCTTTTACACGACTTTTCTCCAGATTCATGTCCAGGATCGTGTCTGAGCGAACTTTATTCAGGACATCCTACAAAAACAGAACCACAGTTAAATCACTACAGAATTGTTGCTAAATTTGATGAAAAAAAATATGAAAGTGGTGTCTCAATGAACATTTAATAAAAAAAAATTACTAAATGATTTGAGTAAAAAACAATCAAATCCACTTACAGCCAGTTGTACTTTAAGCTGCAGTAACTGGATCTTTAGTTTCTGAGAGAAATGTTCAAATATTGAAAATATGAAGTCAGTATTAAGACAATAAGCTCTGTATAGACCACATTCTTACAAGGGGACTTTAAATTACACCAAAATACTTTCTATGCAAGTGCAAAAAAATGCTGATAACATTGTGCATCCTGATTAAAAGTCGTATTATATTTTACCGAGATTTCAATGAAGCATGAACTACCTTCCATGAATTCAAGTAAATGTTCTGTGAACTATCTTAGTCAAAAGCGTGTTTATTTCTCTGTGTGTAAATTCCAGCTATATAGTCAGCAAAGAGCTAAGATTCAATGTAAAAATAAATATGGATATTTTATGGATTACGTTGATAAAAATACTAACCTCATTCTCTGCCAGTAAAGTCGAAAACTCGCTCTTTTCAAGGATAATCATGTCCTTCTTTACAGCCGCTATCTGAGACATCACACGCTGCAGCATGATCTCCTGCAAAAAAACAGACAACAAATGCAAAAGTTAGAAAATAAACCTCCTTATCTCTGCAAAAAAGCATAATGGTTAGGGGATGTAAAGAAGAAAATAATGGGCCATTGATCAGTTTTAGGAATAGTAAATAGCTGTTTTTATATCTTTGCCTGGTGCTGTAACAGAGACAGTGAAGGCTGAGCTCTCCTGCTTGTGGAGCAGTGACTACATGTACCATGATGCATTGCATTCTGGCAGACTTCAGCATTTCTACAGCCCTACTCTGTTGGTCAAATAAATTAAACTGCATATTTAAGTCAGCTTTAACACCATGCATCTCTTTGCCTATAACAAAATGTGCACTCATTGTTTGTGGTGACATTTTGTCAATTTGAAGTGCAGTTTTGCAAATATTCTATGATAAATATGAAGGTGGAAACTAGAAGTTGAAATAATATGTACTACTTAGCTAGACAAATTACTACAAATGATGTCGCTGGTGCAGGAAGAGCAACAGCTGTGCAGCAGGTTAAAAATCAGTGAAACTGTCCTTTAAATAATGTTAAATGAAAATGCATTTTACATGCCTCCCCCACCGTCTCACCTGCTGCACTTTGGTCACCATGTCGCTGTAAATGACCTCCATGTTGGTGTTCGTCATCCTCACTAGTACTTTAACAATCACTTCAGCCTGCTGCGTTGTGAAGCCTGATTAGGAGAAAAGCTGGTTTTAGGACAAATCAGCAGACTGGTTTTAAAAGAATCACTCTGTGATTTCTTCTTCTGAAGCACCAACCGTTGTTCTCGAAGAGTCGAACCACAGCATGCGTATCAAACATCAGTCTGCCAGGTTCAGATGTTGGTGGGCCTGGTTTTAAATCATACTGGAGGGTGTTAACAGAGGTACTCAGATCTGGAATGAATCACATAGGAGAGGTAGGGCTTTATGAAGTTGTATCTTAACTTTAACCTACAATATTACACTTTGTTGTACCGTAACACATCTACAGGTGCACACAGATGACTAAATAAAACATTAATTGGAGAAAAACACACTCTGTAATGTGACACACCTGGAAAAATGTAGGCCTTTAGGGATATTTAGTAAATATTGAGCGTGATGTGGGACAAGGTTTCAGTTGAAAACATGGAGGGTTAGGCATCAGAGTCTGACTTTAGAAACACACAACACTGAGGTGCTGACCAATGTTTGCAGTTAAGAGTCAGAGGAGTGTTTTCAGGACAGAGCCCCTACTGATACGAGGCAGTGATTATTTCAGAAAGGAATCATACACCCCTCACTTTGTTAATTTTCACAATCAGCAGCCAGATGCAAGAGACATTTGCATTTTTTTTTCTGGTGATCTACACTGGTGGAAATACTAGAAAAGCAACAAAGCTTTTGCATGTTATATGTCCATAAAATATCAAATATTCCCAGAAGAAATAAAGAAGGGTTAAAAGTTTACATTAAAACTGAGACAGAGCTTGTAACCACGACCTTAAAGATTTATGGCTGGTCTAACAGGCTTACATAAATAAGGTCAGAAACGCTGTCTGCAACAAACTGCATGAAAAGTAGGTTTTTATAATCATTAATGTGTCATTGCTGCACACAGCAACTGCATTAAAGGAAAAACTACGGTTATTATTGTTTATATACTGCAGCTATTAACTGTCTGAGAAGCTCTGATTACAGTCTTACTCAGATTGGCGGTTACCTCTCGTTGGGATTTTCCCCACAGCAGAATGATTCATCATCTTCAGCCCTGCTCCTCTTCTTCTCCACATCAACTTCATGAAGTTACCGGAAGGGTCGGTGAAACACCGGGAGCACGGCGATGTGTTGACAGCTGCTGTCAGAGCCCACATCGTCGACCGTGACACCACAGAAATGTGATTTGAAGAAGAATCGAACCAGAGTTCAGGATTCTTCACAGGGAGAAGTTTAAAGCGAGAATGACTCTGTTTCAAACCCATTTTCATGTCTGTTTATTCTCCGTCTGTGGGAAGGATCAGCTTCCGTTTGCTGTACTCAGAGTCACTGAGGCTGATGACAACTTTTCACCCAGTTCTTTTTTCAATAAAGTTAGATTCAGTGGGGGCTTACTCAAACACTTCCGGATGCACTTCAAAATAAAACGGATTGACTGAGAGCTTGGAGCTTCTTTGCACTTTAAGTTTTCTTTCATAGGGTCGGTATAGTATGGAAGCTATGGAAGCTTATTTCCTCAATTCTAAAAGAAAATAAATTCCATTAAAATTATGAGATAGTAAGTCATAATTATGGTATCAAACGTTGAAATTATGGGATCGAAATGCCAAATAATGAGAAGATGAGTCATCATTTTGAGATAAAAAGACAAAATTATCTGATCAAAAGTCAAAATTATACAAGAGTACCTTCCTGCAGACAACGGCCCATAGGGGAGAGTGGGGTGAGTTGTGCCAGTTTTTACTCAAAGTGACTTTAAAGTGAGGCCATGACAGTAATGCCTCCAACGTATGTCTATATATTTCAGCATGTGGTGCAAACCTGGGAACAGTAACTTTGGATCTGAAATAAACTATTTAAGAAATATAGCTTTTGGGAAAAAAAAAATGGTCTCGTGGCACAACTTGCCCCTGGTGCGGGTTAAGTTAAAATTGTGCCAGTGATTACTGAAGTACAACAGAACATTTTAATCTCATAAACTTTAATGCTATATAAAAGCAAGACAAATTCAATACAAAATTAATAATTTAAGGTTTATTTAGAAGTTGTCACCCTATTAAACTATTGGCATAAGTCATATTTTCTAGTTTTTGGGAAAACTGGTTGGTTTGGTTGTGTGGATTTGTTAGGGTGGGTGTGTCAGGTGTGTGTCTGGCTCTGTGCGACTGGAAGTGTGGGTCTGGGTGAGAGGGTCTGTGGGTTAGGGTCTAGGTCTGTTGGTCTGGGATTTATGTCTCTGGGTGTGTGGGTCTGCATGTGTGGGTCTGGTTTTGTGGGTATTTGGGTCTGGTTGTGTGGGTGTCAAAATTTGGGTGTGTCTGTGGGTCTGGGTTTGTGGGTGTTTGGGTCTGGCTGTGTAGGTTGAGTTGTGCCACTGGCAAAACTTAACCCAGGCCCTTTGACACAAATCACCCCAGCCCCACCATTTTGAAAAACTAGCATGATCCGGCAGTTTAGAGCTAAGATCATGCTAACTATATAGACTCATTGTGTAGCCTCTTAAAGCACTAAAACATGTGTAAACTTTTTTCAAAGTTGTCTATAATTGTTCAGACACAATGATCAAAAAACCTTGCTCATAGAAATTTTACTTTGAAAGGCAAAAACACTTTTTTGAGCTAAAATGTGCATACCTCTCATGCCATGTGTCTTTCTTCTTTGCAGGATGAGTAAAATGGACCAATTTCTTCTATGGTTTCTACACACAAGGGGTGGCGCTACTCCCCCCCCCCAGCACAAATCACCCACCTCTCCCCTACCTCAACTACATACCGGAAGTTGCTTAACCTCAGGTGTTCTTGTGGTTCAAATACATGGGCCAGACATGAACAGGCCAGGTGGATCTGGCACCGGCTAGTTGCTAAAGCAGAGTTTGGTCCCTCTACAAGAAGACATAGCTAGCTAGATAGACAGATACTTTATCAATTCCGAGGAAAATTCAAGAAAATCCAATTCATCATCTGTGCTGCCGGAGCAAGCAACACTATAATTATGACATAAAAGTCAAAATCATGAGATCAAAATGCCAAATAATGAGAAAGTGAGTCATAACATTAAGATAAAAAGTCAAAATTAAGGGAAAAAGTCATATATGAGATCAAAGTCGAAATCTTGAGAAAATAAGTCACCATCTGAGATAAAACTATGAGACTAAAAAAGTTGTAGTTGTGAGATTAACCTAAAGGGTTTTATGAGATTAAAATGTTGTTATTATGAAAATGTGTGTCTTATTAATCTGAGTTTTAAAAAAAATTCATATTATGCCTTACTTTCCTATCATTTTGGCTTGTTATCTTGACACAAAATTCAGCTATTATCAAAAGAACTTTGTTTTATAATTCAAATTTAAATGGGACAAGGAGTAACACATTCAACTGTTAAAGAAAAATGTGCTCTTTATTTAAACAAAAGAGATGACATTACAACAACTCATAACAACACATATTGCAAATTAAACAGGGAATTGCAAAATTCATCTTTATGCAAATGATGCATTGTTATACTCCACTACATTCTGTAAAAATGATAGTAAATCCCTTTCACAGCCACGACTGATTTCAACTAGACAGCTCTTGTTCATCTAAAATGTTGAACCTCCAAAAAACAAACAAAAAAATCATGTATGATTTTCTCTTGTATTATTATTATTTTTTAATCTGTTCTTCTCACTTGTTTGCTGTCTTTACAGAATGTTTTTGAATTGTTTAAAATAACCAGCAGATGGAAGCATTTGTCCTCCACAGTCATCATGAAGCCATGTGAGATTGCAGTAAAAGGTGCTACTTTCATATGAAGCTCTGAGGCAACCCCCCTCCAGAGGAACTTCACACCCACTCGCACGTGAAGCTGTTGAAAAGAGGAGGAGTAGGCCTGTGAAGGAGATAAGAGAAAAAAACACTTGACACATCTCTACTACTCGGGTTTCCCTGATGTCAAACCAGTAGTAGATAAGCATCATGAGTAATGACATTTAGCATTTGGGAGGAAACAACCTCAACTCTGACTGTGTGTTTGTCTAACATGCTTGAACTTTATTCTTACATGGAGATCTTGATAAAAACAAAAATAAAAAGCTCTAATCAGCTCACAGTCAAATGTAAGTTCTGGCTTTCCTCCACTATATTGCTCTTTTCTGCACACATATGGCTCAAAAATTCCAGATTATGTAGCAGCAATGTGATTAGTAATACAATTCCAAATCTGGGGCAGTAAGAGTGTCCTAGTGTAACACTAAAACAAAATACAACCACAATTCTTGAAAAAGTTGGGGCACTGTGTAAAATGTAAATATAATGAGAATGCAATGATTGTCAAATCTCATAAATCCATGTTTTATTCACAACAGATAATAAACATGTGAGATGTTTAAACTGAGACATTTGACCATTTCATTAAAAATATTAGCTCAATTTGAATTTGATGGCAGGAAAACATCTCAAAAAAGTAGGTACAGGGCCATGTTCAACCACAGTGTTGCACCCCCACTTTTAACCATAAACATCTGGGAAGTGAGGAGATCAGCTGCTGGAGTTTTGGGAGAGGAATGCTTTCCCATTCTTGTCTGATGTAGGAATCTAGCTGCTCAACAGTTCTGCGTCTTCTTTGTCAGAAATTTTCCTTTAGTGCTCTAAATGTTTCTCCTCTGTGAAAGGTCTGGACTGCAGGCAGGCTAGTTCAGGGCCCAGACTCTTCTACTGTGAAGCCATGTGGTTGTGATAGATGTGGTATGTGGTTTAGCATTATGCTGAAATAGTCAAGGCCTTTCCTGAAAGAGACATTATCTGGATCTGAGCATATGTTGCTCTGAACCTCTATCTACTTTCAGCATTAATAGTACCTTTCCATCTGTGCTGCTCACAAAATAGGCACTAATGCAACCCCACACCATCAGAGATGCAGGCTTTTAAACTGAGCCCCAGTAACAATCTGGATGGTTCTTCTCCTCCTAAATTCACAGGACTCAGCATCTGGAGTTTCAATTTTGGATTAATCTGACCACAGAAGAGTTTTCTATTTTGCTTTGGTCCATTTTTAATGATATTTCAGCCAGAGAAGACAGCTGTGTTTCTGGATCCTGTTCACATATGCCATCTTCTTTGGGTGACCCAGCTTTAACATTCATTTGTGGATTTATGAGATTTGTAAACCCTTGCATTCTGATTTTTATTTGCATTTTCTTCAGTCCACAGACGTGCATGGAGTGCTGTTAAAAGAAAAGGGGATGAAACCACAGTGAACATGGTTCTGTCCCAAGTTTTTTGGAACATGTTGCAAGCTTAAAATTCAGAATGTGTGTGAATTAAAAAAAAACAGTATCTGTTTTTTTTACATTAAATATCTTGTCGTGCTGTATTCAATCTAATATTGGTAAAAAAATGCCTCTTTTGATTCACATTTTACAAAAACAACAACTTTTTTGGAAATGGGGTTTGTCAGATGGCTGATGAAATGACACAGAAGATTTTGAATTCTCTTTTTGTACAAGCAGAAATCCTGTTATGAAAATGTTTAAATTTCAAAAATTACTGAAAAAGCAAAAGTTGTGTTTCCCTTATATTAACTAAAGCAGTATGTCATAGGAAACTGTCACTCTGCAGAAGTAACACTTTTGTAATGCTTGCTGTGAAACGGCTGCTCAGGACAGCACTTTCATCCAGTCTGAGGTATCTGGAGAGTTATTTTATAGATTGCTACAATTTAAGCACAGCCTTTTGTACACCCATAAGGATGCATCTTAGCAATTTCAACTGAATGTAGAATTTCTCAGTGACTCTTGGCTGGATGGAGCGTGTTGACCAAACTGCAAAAATTACATCACCTTTAAATGGTGTTTTACTCCATAGCACAAACAGGAGTGGAACTTGAATGTCCCCCACCTACTCTCAACCACAGGACCATTTTCACTAACAGACAAAACTCATTCTGTTCTTTCCATTAACAATCATCAGTGGTCAGGACCGTCATTTCATTATCAAACACCAAATCTTTTCACACTTTCAAAGCGTAACATTGTGGATGGAGAGTCAAAGATTCTGTTTGTCATTTCCAAACGATAAAAAATGAATAACTGTTGCATGCATCATTTATTTATTGTTTTTTTTTATTTTATTTTACAAGAAACTTACAGATTTTCAAAATTTTGGCCATTGCATTCCTGAATAGGAAAGAAAAATCCTTCTGATTGAATAGTAATGTTTATTCCACTATGCATCAGTATGAGGGCTTGAAAAGGTGTTATCATTTACTTTGCCATGCAGAAGGCATTGAATACCATAGTTTGCATTACTCTAAACACTGTCTGCAGCACATGTAGCATCACATCACAGCTGAGCAGACAATAATGGTTAAAAACATACAATTTGTAAATATTTTTATTTAAGTTGTTGAAAATCAACCTCTTTAGGGCTTTTGTAGAGCCACAGGGGTGCAAACATTTGAATCCATTGGGACTTTTACTAATGTGGTTGCTATGATAAGTTAATGTTTTCTTTTTAAAATAGTATCTGTTTTGGTCTCAAAAATAGTGAATCACATTGGCTCAAACAAGCACAGCAGGCCTCATCTCACAGGATGTAGAAATCAGAAATCAGACCTCACATAGAAACTGCATTTGGCCAACATCATAACATTCAAATTCCACAGGAATTAACAAGAGGAAGTCCTTTAAGAACTACATATTATACATGTTTGCATTATACACACATTCTTTAACAGGTAGCTTACATATTTCACCTGTAAAATAATATTAGATTATATGCAGTTGACTTATGAAACAGCTGTTTGATTCCTGATCTAACCACTGAAACATAGCATGCTCATTTCCAGTAGATCCTTCACCCTGATGATCCACGTTGCATCTCTTTAACCACTGTCCAGCAGTGGTTTCCATTTCTAAGTCTGAGCTAAATCTTTTCCTTCTTTGTCTCTGGTCTCCTGTAAATAATCACAGTCCATCAATGGGTCAAGTCACCTGCAGCAGGTGATCCTTCTGGAAACATCTGCCAGCTTCCGTAGCGGAGAGTGAGCCATTCTTTAAAGAAAATGTCCAGTTTCATTTATGATATGCTGCAGTTCGTTGCTAGCCATATTCTGAAGTGGGGGGTCCTGTCACCAGTTTAGAGTAACCTGACAGGGCCCCCAGGTCGATGTACAAGGAGCCGTTTCTTCTGATGTGACCAGAGTCTTCACAGTACAGAGAAGATTCTGCAGAAAAAACAAACAAACAAATGAACATGTTATAGGGGTAAAATGGCTATCATTGACCTGTATAGATTAACATCAGCATAGGTGGTTTGCAGTCACGTTATGCTGAATGTCATGATGAGGGACAGCCATTAGGAATAAATGTGATCGGAGTTAGTACTTTAAAGCTCTAAACAGGACTTCAAGCTGCATTTATTACCAGAAAATTTCTACATACAGGGAGTAAGATCCTTACACTTTACAAAAGAAGTCCTGACCTCCTAGCTTCTAGCATCGTCTTGTGGGGCTTTTCCATCACATTGAGCAGCTCGGTTCTACTTGGTTTAACTCAGCACAGCAGCCAAGCATGGCAGGGGATTTTCTTTTCCACAACTGAGCTACCCATTTGAAGGGGCATCTAGAGTGGATGACACAGCGTTTTGAGCTGATGATATTAAATAGCTGCACTTCAGTAAGAAGTACTGTTTGGTTTAGCTGTCAACCCACATCATGCCTGTGTGTGCTGTTGTCCTGAGGTATTTCAAAGTTTGGTGCAGCTGTTGCTACCTAAACATATCAGTGCGGTGTCCCTAAATGATGACGATCTGCTGTGACATCATGAGGCAGACAAGCATGCTTGGGCCCTGCTCCAGAGCAGGACCCGGTGCAGCAAAACTGGTGATGGAGAGTAAATTAGCATGGCTTGGCTTGGATCGGTATGATCAAAAATCATAGTGGAAAAGCTCCATTGTACTGAGCTAAGAGGCTAGCTGCGCCTCTTAAACACAAAAAAATCATTTTATCACAAACATGTTTGTAATTGGAACGGTGATGTACTTAACCAAATTAACCTTGTGGGATGAGCGACCGCATAAAGATGTGCTGTTCAAGAACTAGCTCCTGTTTGAGTGCCAGTTTCCTTTCCTCCATCCCTTGTCATTATTTAATCCACATTGAAAAAGCCAAACTGGTACCAAATGAAGACCCATTTGGAAGCCAAACAACCAGCTCTGCTGAGCTGAGCCGAATGATCTGGATCTCTAAAAAGAGACAGATTTCCCATCACAACCAAACTGGACTGCTTTGTGGAAACGGATCATACATGAACATTGTGCGACACTGCTTGTCCAGGCTTTAGACAGAGGCATTTTAAATTCACATTGCAAGATAAAACTATAATAATACAAATGTTTTTACCCTGATATTTCACTTCTTTTGAGACACAAGAGTAGAATAACGGATGTTTCTATTTATGTACTTAGAAAGCTTTGCATAGTTGTAAACAGCCCAAAACATGGCCTTTTTTGTTGTGTTTCTCTATGCAGAAATCCCATCTTGCCCTCCAAGGGGAGTTCTCCCTGCTGTGTGATGTCATTTTCAAATAACCTAACCCAGTCCTTACCCTGTGTAGCCTCGGCCTGCTGGCTCTGCTGCCGTAGTATGGTGTTGTTTGCCTCCTCCAGAGCAGAGTCCAGGCTCCAGCAGCGGGGCTGATCTTCTCTGGGTGGGTTGATAGCATCATCCTTTAAAAGCTCAGAGGCTGAGCTCCTCAGTGAAGGGTTCCTCTCCAAAGCTCGCTCAAGGAAAGAGCGGATAGCCAGGCTACAGTCCTCTGGTATGTCCTCCAGAGGGGGGGCCTGCTTGTGGATCTGTAAGGGGGTTAGGAAAATGCAACATGAGGGAAAAATTTGAATAGTAACAAACTCAAAACAATGAAAACAACATGTAGAATTCCTCCTGCATCAGTGACCTACTTTTAGTGTTTGTAGGAGCTGTGAGACTCAAACTGTTCCGGCAGGTGTCACTTTTAAGTTCAGTTGGTGCACTTTTAAGGTAGGGACTTTCACTAAGGAGTCAGTGTTACTCATTTAGGTTTTTATTGCCACATTGAGTAACTAATGCAGAGTGTTGTCTCGTGAATCTTTGTATGGATTTGTATGCACATTGTTGGGATCTTGCGTACAAAGAACAGTGAAGAATGTTACCAGTAAATATTCCATAAAAGAAAGACTGTCTTATTTCACAAAAATTCACAGAAGCAATGCCATGATGAGGGACTCACTGAATTAATTTGCCCATCTATTTGCCTTCACTGGCTTTATGTTAGCCATTACAGTGCCATTCTGATTATCAACAAGTCAAACAAGTTTGGTGCAGCAAAAGGAAACAAGCAAAAGTAGCAAAGCTACTTATAAAAGAGACAGAACATCACTTCCCCATGACGGCAGTTTCATGAGGAAGTGAGTAATGATCTGAATCAAAAAGGCTAAAAGTTGTTTTAAAAACAGAAACGAGACATTTAGAGAGCAAGGAACCTATGTCACGGAAAACTTTAAAAAGCAGAAGAAGAGTGACTAAATGGCGCTAAAGTCTTACGACTATCAGTCGTGTTACGCCTTCTTTTATCCCATGATAATCTAGGCTGTGGAAGACCCGAGGCATGTCACAGGAAAGTGTGTCACTGTGCAGCAAAAAACAAATACACTGATAGAATCAAAGTCTGGTTTGATAGCTATGTGACTGGATAGTGAATCTCTGTAAACAAAGTACAGCTCAAATGATCTTGGGCATCATAGTTAAAGCAACAATATAAAGAATGTTTGCACTGAGGTCTAAATTAATTAATAAATGTTTACTCCTATGTTTTATACATTTTAGTTGAGATCTTACATTATCTTAAATACTTCCAATTGATTTTAAAACCAGTGAAATGATTCAGTTTTCAAGTTTTAATAGGGCATTCCCTGTGTTGGCAGGATGTCATTGCTGCATCTCATTTATGCTACCTCCTTATGGAGGAACACAATTATTCTCTGCCATAAAATCAATCATGTAAGCTCACACCTGTAAAGGGAAACTAAACAGCCTCTCCTATGTAACATTTAGGGCCCTACCTGGCATTCCCAGGTTGTGTAGAAACCAGACATGCTGCTAAGCTACTCCCACCTCCCTTTGGAGAAAAGCTGTTAAAAGAGCACTTCCTGCTTTGCCTTGCAAGCAATACTAGAATGCTTTTTGGGTAGCTTACAGCATTAACCAGTAGGGTCACTACAAACAGCATTCCTCCTTCATTATGCGAAAGCCACCCATGAAAACCATTGCAAACTCATGTCGAAGCGAGAGGGGTCAGACTGCAACCACAGCTCTCAGACACACCCTTCTGTCAGGACAGAACCAAAGTCAAGCAGTTAAATTACATGTTTTAGAAGCAGCTACGTGAACAGTGGCTCGCTTTAGCTTCTTGGCTCTAGGCTAGCTACATAGTTGGCATTACTACACAAGCCAATGTAGCTGCGCTAGCTTTAGCAATGTAAGCTTTAGCAAATGTAGCTAATGCCAATGTAGCTACATAGCTATGTTAGCTTTAGCTAAGCTAGCTATTTAGCTATTTTAAGTGAAGAAATGTGGGATTTTAAAAACTTGTAAAAGGTGTACAGTCTTCTGCTATGTTAACTTTGTAGCTTACGCAGCCAATGTGACTTCATTAATTTTATCCTTAGCTACATTATACTCAAACTTACATTAACTCTGACCCAAACCTCACTAAAAATTAATCAGATTCTATCTTTAACGTGTAAGCATGTATTTCTGTCCTGACAGAAGCAACATCTCATAGTGGTCTGCAACAGGGGGCGTCTGAAAGCTGTGGTCTGCAGCCAGCCTGTTAGGGGCTTTATTTAACAAAGAAATGTGGCCCAATTCTGATAAAGCTATAACTCATTCTCCTTAAATGACGCTGATTGTTTCAGAACCTTTCTCAGACCTGGCACAAATGTTTCAGACTGGAGCTTTGTAAGGTGGATTTGCCCAATGACAGACATGGAGTCTTGTCAATCCATCTGCTCTTCAAGGTTATTCAGTATTTCCTAATCCTTTACTATTGCTTAATGTTGTATAGGCATTATAATAAAGTGTTTCTGTAATTTCATTTAAGACCGAGGTTGTGAACAAATAGACTAACCAGCAGCCAAAACGCATCAAATACTTACAATGTAAAGGTAAGATGGGTATGCAGTGCGTGGGTATCTCCTGACCCATGGAGGGCTCCCAGTCTGCATGTGAATGATGGTGGTTCCCAGGCTGTAGATATCTGTCTTGGTGTTATGTCCTCGACACAGAACCAGCTCCGGACTCATGTACATCTATATAACATAAAGCACAACATGAATTAAACATAATAGTAAAGTAGAGGTTAACTGTAAGAGACGGTGTGAACTAGTTCCTATTTGAGTGGTTTGCACCTTATCTCAAACTGTGTGTGTCAAGATGAGGGCAGTTAAAAAGCAAATATCCCTCTCTCTCTCTGCTGGAAATTCCAGGCTGTTTCTCATGTAAATGTGAGCCTGAGCAGCCTGGTGCAACTGCTCACTCTGCCTCTTTTAGTATTACTGCTGTTTGTCCGCCCTGGGAATTTCCACAAGTCAAATTCTGAGAGGCCAAGGCTGCATGTGCAGGGACCAATACACAGTGACACACAAACAGGCCAAAACATGGGAAAGAAAGACAAACAGATAGTGGGGGGAAAAAGGCTTGTGGAAGATGTTTTGTATTAATCCTTCAATTTCCCGAAACTGCTGATTAAATCTGCCCTGGGAACCCTGACGGCAAACTATTATTAGCATCATTAAAGTCAACAAGTGCACCGGCTGCTCTGCAGCAATGCTTGCCAATCACTGACAACCATTGCTTTAAAAATGACGAGTGCTGACAAGTCTTAAGACTTTCAGACCATGGAGAAGGCTAGCATCAGGATTCATTGAGACTTGTTACTTCTGTAGCACACCTGTGATCAATTCTGTTAGTTATTGGCCCAAACAATTATAAAAGAGAAGATAAGTAGATGTATATTCCCTAGGGTTTCATTAATAAGGGACCATACTAAGGCCCCATTAGTAAGGGACTAGTATTATCATGGCTTTCTTGAGATTTGCAAATAATCTTAAGTTGTCTGTGTGCTGGAAAATCTGGGGAGTTATTTTTACCAAGTTACAGAGATACAGTAATATTTTCCTCTAAAATAGTCCTCCTTTAAGTGTATTTATTACCAGCTGCTGCCAGAGTTGGAGGCTTTCATAGCTGCAAAAGAGGGCCAACTCCATGTGAAAGTACATTTAACATTTAATATAATTTCATTACAGTCCCTGTTTGTCTAATGGTGAGGTGGCTGAATACTTTTGTCCATATAGTGTGTGTCTGGTATAAGTGTTTCTTTAAAATTATAACACTAGGTCTAATTCTTGCGTAAATACTAAAAGAACTCCAAAACCACCTTGTTTTTTGTTCCCCTCATTACAAGCAGCAGGGATAGAATGATCTATGTAGAGTAAAATGGAGCACCATATAAAGAGGAACATTAATCTATTTAAGGTAAAATAAAGCTCAGCATAAAGTGTTTCCCATTTCTATATGGAGAAAAAAAGAAGAGCTCTGAAAGGATTAAATCCAACACTGTTCTGAATAGTGGCGTGATGAGACACTTGTCTCACAAGACGAGTGTACTTTTTAATGCTCTTCACATCAAACTTTTCATTTCAACAGTCAACCACATCTTTATTTTACTACACAATGCACTCATCGCTACAATTACAATAATCATATTTAATATTATATTTGATTATACATAATAAGAGCATTTCGATTATTTTAAAGTACTTTAAAACTATTTACGACCGAGTGAAAGAGCTGCATCAGTAAAATCAAACTATTTCTCATCCTCTTTAAGTACATCCATATTTAAAACACTCAAAATAAATCTTTCTGTCAGTAACACATTTGCTGTAATTAAAAAAAATAGATTATTTTATCATTTTGCGGTCTTTCTTTCTCATACGAGCTTTGGCAGTGTTGGACAGTACGCACAGATGAGCGTTATGTGTATGCGTTGGTTAGCGAGTGTGTGTCTCTGCTCTGTCTGCTGTCAGACAACAAACATGGTGTGTTTAACTGGAGCTATAACTTCGCTTTTTAGAGCCAACAGTGGACTCTATGGCACTCAGACAGAGTTTGTTTTGCTAAGTTTACCACTGCAGTATACAACGGCTCGTTGCACTACTCATGTTAAGCTTCTGACTGATGATAGCACAGCCAACAGCTGATGGGTGAGTGACTGACATACGGTTAGATGAGAAGGAGACACAACAAAGCAGCGACTCAAAGTTACAAAGTCACAGATACCGCCACTGTGAGCAAGTCTGCGTGCATGCAGGAACAAAATAAATGCTGTATTCTCCACATGGAGACTCCACAGGTTTCCAGCAGCAGCATTTCATCATTTCACACCATTATGATGAACTGAGTATGAAGTTACTAATCTCAGGATTTTTGTTGTTAATTGCAATTAATCACACCCCTTGTATCACATTTTAAAATTCAACTAGTTTGCAGTTTAGACTGTCCACTGAGCCATCTGTGACTTTTTTTTTGTGAAATGAGACATTAGGAATAGTGGAGGATTTATTTTACATCACTGTGGCTGCAAAGAGATGTTGATGTGGATTAACTAAAGTGTGTTGAAATGGATGATAAATCATTCAGTTAATCGCAGTTACATTTTTCTTAGTGCTTTAATTGTGGATTGATTAATGTGATTAACCTTGACAGCCCTAGTTTTAGTGTTAGTTTTATTTTTTTCAGCAATATGGGATAATCGACAGGAGAGAGATCCATAAGGGCCATAAAAAGTAAACATCATACAACTTTTACAAATACCGTCAAACAGGCTGATTTCACTGTTCATTGTATTTATTCAAATTAGGTGTCTGAATACAACTCAGGACCTAAAATTGACCATTTTATGAAATCTTTCTCTATCAAATCAGGCTATTTTTCTCTCCCCACACTTGGGTGTTCATGTACATGTCAGTCTGCTGCTGTCAAAGACTAGGAGATTTTATCTCTAATTTTACTTCATTATAGTTAATTTTGCAAATACAGAATTAATTTTTAGTTACTTTTTAGTAAAGCTCAGTTTTTATTTAACTTCAGTTAACTAAAATGATTGTTACATTTTGTTATTTAGTTTGTTATAGTTTACTATAATAACTTTGGCCAGTGCAGCCTGTTAAACAAAGATTTGGCTTGTCACACACAAATGCTCAGCAGGAAGTACATGTATTAGTCACACATTGTCCCCAGGTGTTACTACTTTTATGTAAATAGTACTTTAGACTTGATTACATGTCTTACCTCAGTTCCTCTCAGGTCTCTGGGACTGTATATATCCTCTGTCATCTGCACTGCCAAGCCAAAGTCCACCAGCACTGCCTTGTCCGACATCAGGACGATGTTACTGGCTGAGGATGACAGAGAAATAACAGCTGTGATTCCCGCATCACAGGGGTGCAATCTCTGCAGTGCAGGCTGGGATTTAAGGGAAAACTTGCACTGTGTTCCTTTAAACTGGGAAACAGCTCTATAGCTTCCTTAGAAGAATTCAAGCATGCCTTGTGCTGTTAGCCCTGAGTTTGACAGATAACCTCAGGGTAAGACTTTTGACAAGAGACTCATCCTTTCTCTTAAACCCCACCAAGGTTTAATAAGATAGTTTGATCACATGAAGAAAACACTAAAGCCACAGCTACATGTCACTGAGCCAAACTGGCCATTGTCATGAAAGACTTGCCTCTGTGGACCCTCAATTAACCCACGAGAAGGAGGGCTGGAATTTCCAGACACCAAACAGCCCTCAGGCTACGAGGCCTGACACAAGGCGCTGGAGGAGTCTTTGATCCCAGAAGCTCTACTGCGGTCCAACCACTGTTAAACTACCTCTTAGCTGAACCACGCCTACTGTAATTGACATATCTTCCTGTAATCTAAGTAATTAGTGACCACATTATGCGACAGTGTGACCTGACTATGTTTTACCACTATCCTAAAGTGTGCGTAAGAATTTCAGTCTGAGATTTCTGTAAGCTTCCTGGTTTGTGGTTGTGTTGACTGAATCACCTCTTTCCTACTTGGCACTTAACTCATCGAGAGCTGCATCCTGCTGTGGCTTGACTTTGACGCAAAGGGGGTTTAAAGTGACATTACATCATGTACAGAAACATTTGTGTTATCTTTGTTAAATTTAGCATGACCCCCAAAAACACTTCACATGCGTCTCTGTTGCACTTACGTTTGATGTCGTGGTGGATGACTTTCTGTGAGTGTAGGTACTCCAGGCCCCGCAGGACTTGCTTGGTCACCCAGATGATCTCGAACTCTCTCATTGGTCCACAGCTGTCCAGCTTCTCCAGGACTGAGCCACCTTCTCCAGCCTCCATGAACAAGTGGACGCTCTGGTCCCAGAGCAGAGCGCCGAAGAGTTCAGCTATGTTCTCGTGGTGGAAACGGGCCTGGAACTCCACATCTGCTGCCTTGAAGTGCTCCAAAGGGATCTGCCACAATGATGGAAAAACATTACCTAATGCATTTAAAGGAGTTTATCGTCAATATAGTAAAACATTTTTAAAATATGCAGGGCTGAAAATGCTTGATGCGTTTGTCAGTCTGACTTGTCTCCATGTAAAGTAACTTTATAGGTCTGCAAGACTCATATTTCACCATTCAGACAAAACTACTACTTCATGATTCATCATTTGACTGTTTTCAAAACATATTTCAAATGAATTGAAGTCCTGTGAGCTTGAGTCAGCAACTATTCTGCAAGTAGTCCCTGAACCTTGATGGCCTTGGCCTGACATGTGTGAAGGTGAAAAAACAAATCTACTGGTGCTAAAAATCCCCTAAAAAATAAACTTGTTTGTTTAATCCATGCAAAAAAAGAAAACAAAGACAAAAGGATTTTTTTTTCACAAAATGGTAGAAATGCACTATATTGTATGCATGATAGGGGCATCAGCTGAAATTAGCTTAAAAGGTTGTTTGGTGGTACTGGCAATTGTAAAATTTCTACCAATATCAACACTGAATGTATTGGCTGTAAATATCAGTCTGTATCAGCTGTGAATATTGGCCAATATCAGCTTTTAATATCAGCATACATCAGCTCCAAATACTGGCCTATATCATACAAATACTTGCCTATTTAAGCTGTGAATAGCAACCTATATCAGCTGTAAATATACTGGCTGTGAATATCGGCCAACATTAAATATATATTGACTTAAATCATCTGTAAATATTAGCCTATATCATACTAGTATTAGCTTATGTCAACTCAAAATTTGAACCATATCAGCTGTAAAGACACCTATATCATCTGTACTTATTGGATTATATCATATAGATATCAGCCTACAGCAAATGTACATTTCTACTATGTAATCTCTAAATATTGGCCTATATCATACAAGTAATAGCCTTTATTAGCTGTAAATAGCAACCTTTATCAGCTGTAAATATTGGTCTGTATTTAATAAATACTGGTCTATATCAGCTGTAAATATCAGCCTATATGGGGTTTAAATATTGGAATTTATCAGCTCTGAATATAGGCCTATATTATATAAATGTCGGGCCTATAACAGCTGTAAAAATCGACCTATATCAGCTGTATATTTTGGCCAATATCAGCTGAAAATTTTGGCCAATAAGTGCTGTAAATATTGGCCTTTATGATACAAAAACTGACATGTATTGGCAGAAGTTATCTTCCTATATATGCTATGAATATTGGCCTGTATCATATCAGCTTCAAATACTGGCCTGTATCATACAATTATCATCCTATATCAGCTGTAAGTGTTGGTCTATATCTACTCAAAATATTAGCCTACATCAGTGCCAAATATTGATATTTTTTCACAAGAGTTGATGGTATGGCTCTTTGCCTCTGCTTTTACTCTCTATATAAGTATTTTCCCCATCTATTGTTTGCTTTTGTCATGGAGCAGATGTTAAACAATGATTTATTGATGTGTCTGTCTTCTGATTTACAGTATGCTTATGCAATTAAGATAACAACTAAATAAAGCAGTTCCAGTAAACCCTCTTATCTGTGTGTCTAACCCACCATGTCAACATTGTGATCTGATGACAACAGCAGACGAGGTAGTAACTATTTCCTGCCTTAGCGGTCAATATTTTCCAAGTGAGAAACAGTAAACACACTGTCACATAGCCCCCCTCTCACACGGGCCAATTCATTTTCCATTCTTGCACTAGTCTTGGCCCATTTTTGTTGCAAGAAACGGATGTTTGTCTTCTTTTGAAGTCTGCTGTTCCCCTTTTACTCAAAACACAAAATGTCATGTTGACTCTAACACCCGCTGAACAAACGGGAAAAGTTACAGCGAGAACAAATAGTTCTTGCCAGGTGAACTACTGGCACTTATAAAGTTTTGAGAAGCCAGCAGAGGCTGCTACTGCATTCCAGTCTTTGCTGAACAGGACTCACCAGTTTGCAAGCCATCCTTTTTCTGGTGCTTGTGTCCTGAGCCAAGTGGACTTTCCCAAATGAGCCCTTAGGCACGAGGGTAGAGCCGTGATTTTTGTAGGTCAATTTCCATGGAAAAAGAAGCACGTCCAGGTTAATCTGGTAGCGACTCTTCTTCACAGACATGTACTTCTGCAAATAAAGGTCAGCCAAATAATGAGAATATGTATCATGTGTAGTAGGGTGACTCATTTGCATGCACACAAACATTCATTTTGACTATTGAGGTGCTTCTTACCTTGTTCAACAGGACTCCCATCTCCTTTGGTACATTCTGCAGGGCTGCTGCCTGCATGTCAGAGAGCAGGTTGACAAAGGACAGGAGGTCTGCCACTGTCCCGTAGCGCACACCACCAACCCCATCAACCCCAAAGTCCTCCTGCGGACCCCTAGAGCCCACTGAATCCTCTTGCACCTCACTGTCATCCATCTCCTCCTGGGAGAGACTTTCCTCTTCGAAAGACAAGCCCACTTCTTCCTCCTCCTCCTCCACTTCTTCAAGTTTATACAGCCTCTCTGCAGCGATTATGATGTCCTCAAGGTTCATGTGAGCCAACAGCAGTTCTACTCCAGTATCATATTTGTAATCCATCTTGAAGTTTGGTTTCTGCTGCTTGATCTAAAATGAAACATGAAGCAGTTAGTTTCTCAACATTCCTGCTGCTGTACCCAGATCAGAAGAGCAAGAGACCATGTCTCGAGCTGAAGCAGAAGAGACAGAGTGACACCTCTCTAAGGCATGAAACTTCAGTGCAGCTTATCTGGGAGGGGCGTAAGATTGTTTTCCTAGCAAATGAAGGGAGTTTCACAGTGCAGCTGGGAAGCCCCCAGGGAAGGTAGACCTCACTTTACATCTGCTGCTAACTGGTTTCAAAAGTCCTCATTATAGGTCAAGTCAGCAGCACATGAAAATAGTTAACTGCATAGATAACATACACAGAACTTTACAAATTAAGAGCTTATATCTAATTGATAAAAAAATGTGAGGTTTCATTTGGAAAGCCGTTCAAAAGTTGCAACCTAACACGCATTAAATAAAAGTAGGTATATCGAACAGGTCTACTGCATTCTTTAATCATGTTGGGTAAGAAATACAAACAAAAAGAAAATGTACTTGCCGTATCAGAGTCAGGAGTTTACTAGGACTCTTCTCTATCCATCGTACGTCGCCCGTGGTGTCCTACGCAGACTGACTGTCGCAGTCTGAGGTCTGACTGTGTTTAGAAGGAAGTAAACAGAGGAAGTACACGCGATCAGCGCGTGGGAGGTGTGTGCTTAATGTCAGGTGCCTGCGCTTTGCTATCTCTAAGTTTCGTTTTCCCTTTCTACTGATTGCTCAGATGAAAAACAAATTTTATGTGGCATGATTACTGAAACACAGATCATCACCTTCCACAGAATCGCTGGGTGTTTTCTGTGGGAAATCTTACTTTTGTGAACATCAGCTCATAATACACCTTTTAATGTTGTACAACACCTCTCTGTCATGGCGGGGGAGCAGCAAAACAGTGATCCTTTCCTTACATGGAAGTTTTTTTAGATGCATGGTTGCACAGCTGTCTCAAGATACAACGTTTTGCTCTTGACTTTTTTTTTTTTTTTTTTTACTGTCAATTCACTTACCATCACAATAAATTGCACCAGAGCATCCAGAAAGCATGTTGTGCTACAATCATTTAAGTATTTTTTTTCTTATGAAGTTACACTCAATACCCCAATAATAACAACGTGAAACAGAGTTTTTTAAATGTTGTAAATTCAATTAAAGGACAACAAAACAAAACAAAACAAAACAAACAAACAAAAAAAAAACCCAACAACAACGAAATTTCACATTGACAGAAGTATTCATGTAGCTAATTGGTGGAAATTTCTGCATTGTGTTTATGATGATGTGAAAGAGACTGCTACACTGGGATTTTCTCTTTGACCAGTTTTAATGTCTGGCAAAGATATGAGAAAAAACTTCCATAAACTTCACAGCCTGCTCCGGATCCTCTCCCACAGGGATTCATTGAAAAGGGGGACATGGATTAAAATATACATTTTACAAACAGAACAGTGCATACAAGTTTTCATTGAGGATATCTGTGCTCCATTTAGTTTTCCCTCAACCCTGACCCAGTCCTTGCTGTTGTAAAGCACCCCCACAGCACGATACTGCCACCACCATGTTTCACTATTGTGATGGTATTAGGCAGGTGATGAGCTGTGCCTGGTTTCCTCCATATTTTGAGGCTAGACAGTCCAGTCTTAGTTTCATCAGACCAGAGAATCTGGTTTCTCACAGTCTGAGAGTCCTTCAGAGACTTTTTTTTTTTTTCAAAAACTCCAAATGAGCTTTCATATGTTTTGCACTGAGGAGAGGCTTTGGTCTTGCCACTCTGCCATAAAGCTCAGATCAGTGGAGGGCTGCAGTGATGGTTGTCCTTCTGGAACTTTGTCACAGCTCAGAACAGGATCTCTGGAGCTCATCAGAGTGACCATCAGGTTCTTGGTCACCTCTCTTACTGAGGCCCTTCTCCCCAGCTGCTCAGTTTGGTTGGGCAACCAGCTCTTGAAAGAGTCCTGGTTGTGCCAAACTTCTTCCATTTGAGAATTCTGGAGCCCACTGTGCTCTTGGGAACCTTTAGTGCAGCAGACATGTTTTTATAGCCTTCCCCAGATCTGTGCCTGTCAACAATCCTGTCTCTGAGCTCTGCAGCTCCGCAGTCCCTGTGACCTTGTGGCTTTGTTTTTGCTCTGATATCATTGTCAGCTGCGAGGCCTTCTATGGAGAGGTGTATGCCTTTCCAAATCATGTCCAATCAATTTACTTTACCACAGCTTGACTCCAGTCAAGGTGTAGAAACATCTCAGCAAAAATCCAGAGAAATGGGAGAACCCTGAGCTAAATTAACTAAAGAGTTTTAGTGAAGGGTCTGCATACTTATGTCAGTGTGATAGTTCTTTTTTTTTAATTTGTCATAAATTTTCGAAAAATCTAAAACCCTTTTTCCACTTTGTTGTGAAGAGGGACTGAGTGTGGAATAAGGAGAATAAAAATGAAGTTATACGACTGTACCATCAGGCTGCAACATAAAACGGAAAAAGTGAGGGGGTCTGAATACTTTCTGAATGCACTGAGTTGAAAAAGACTCTGTTGAATATCACTACCTCTATAAATATACTGCTGTACTTTGCTGTTATGTTTTTGCTTAGGTTTTGTTTTTTTTGTGAAAGTCTAATATGTAGACATGATTTGAATGTATATACGTTAATTTTCCCGCAAAGCCTTTTTAAATGTTCTGTTTATTTATTTATTTATTTTATTTTATTTGAATTTTGGTCATAGAGTAATTCTAATTTAAGATTTAAGTATAGTTTAGTATAACGAGTATAAACAGCGGTATTATTAGGGATATATAATACAATCACAACTTGATCGGTTTTGTCTCTTTCAGTTGCCGTAGACACAGCCTTGCGCATGCGCCTTATCATTTCTTCCCAAGCAGCAATGGCGTCCTCCTTTGCGGTGTGCAGATTACATATGACGGGTAGGGGCAGCCTGCTGAAGTGCTTAAAGAGGGTCGACAGTCTCACTAAAAGAAACATCGTATCAAATGTTGTTGCGGCTCAAGGCGAGGCCGTCCACAAAGAAGAAACTGGTTCGTATTTAAAGCTGTCAAATGAACAAAGTTAGCCTACTGGCTAAACTCTTAGCATCTTACCTGAAGTGACCGTTGGTCAGAACGCCATCAAAATATCGTTGTATTTTCAGTTGTTCTGCCGTACGTACAAAAGTTTTAAGATATTTTATAGAAAATTAAGATGTTCATAAAACATGAAGGGCTCTGTTGAGTTCGGCATTACGTTCGTTTACCAAGAGTGACATTAAAGTAAAGTATTTAGCACAGTTATGGAAGTAGCCTCATTCAGGTGGGTTTTATTTGGCTCTGCTGTGGGCAGCATGAATGTAGAACATACTGTACTTTTCTTATTTTTGTATATGTTTTTTTTATTTACAATGTGAATGGCATAATAATGTTCATTCCCTTCAATACAACAGCTCATATTAAATCTGCAATATGTGATGTTTCAGGGAGTGATCCTTACGGTATTTACATTTAGATTAAGAAAAATAAATGCAATCATGAGAAAAGTAGTACTATTTGGTAAACTGTACTTAAAAATGATACATGAATGATTGTATGATGTAAAAGACATAACATTTTTGCAGTAAAAACAAGGTTTGACACACATTTCCCGTCAAGGAAATATTGCACCTTCTGCAGTTCGAAAATTGCAGCAGATTACATTACTATTTAATGTAAATTTACACAGCTAGTGTGTACACTAGCCTTGTTCTTTTGTAGTAAGCTTCTGTTCATCTTAATTTTTGGTGTTGTTTTCCTGTTCCTTTATTTGGATCTAACACTATTTCAACAATACACACTATGGGTTTCCTTTTGAGACTTGTCTTCATTCATCAAAATAGTCCAGGTGATAAATGGGACAGGGCTTTAAATTAGGATGAGCTTTTATTTTAAGTTGAAATGTAACTATTTACAATGTTTTCAGATGAGAAGGGTGGACCCCATTCTATGCCGACCCTCCTGTTGAAGAGACAAGAACAGGCAGAGAGATCTGTTCTCATCAACTGCCTCGTCAAAACCAATGAGAAAAAGTTTGTGGAATATTTATCCAGTCATGGAGAAATCAAGAAATACTTCTTTTATGAAAGTTATGTAAGTGCATAATCATGCTTTGGTTAAGCATTTTTTTTTTTTCGACATTTCTCTTAATGTATACATCAAACTTTGTCATAAAATGGTTTGTGTGAAAGATGAAAGGGCGTGTGTGTTGTTTTTATACAGGGAATATATGCTGTTGTAGAATACACCAACCGGGAAAGTGTCTCCTCATTACTTGAAGATGCAGCTTTTCCCAGTGTCAACCATGAGTCCATGGTGCCTTTTAAATCAAGACTACTGTCACTGAGGAACACCGGTTCAGCTGACACAACAAACAAGCAACTAGACCAGCTGTGCCAACCACAAACCACTGTTCCCATCAATGAGCTCATCCAGAGGCTATCCAGGGAGGAGAGTGTAAGTGCTTTAAGTGAGTTAAAGTGTTAAACTTTTGTCTCTCTGTGTGTTAACCAGTCTCCTCATTTCCCCATAGATAGACCAGCAGGTAACCTCCTTGACAGAAGCTTATCAGCTAACAGATGAGAACACCAGACTGCGCTTCCTCGTCTGCTCTCTGCTCAAGGACATTGCTGTTGCTTATTTCCCAGAATGCACTATCAAGCCCTTTGGCTCATCAGTGAATGGCTTTGGGAAGCTCGGCTGTGACCTGGACATGTTTCTAGACCTTGATGGCATCAGTGGGAGAAAACTGGTAATACTGGAGTTTGAGGTTGTCTTTTACTAGGTGTCTAAATTAGATTGAAGATTTACAGGCATAAGTATGAGCTAACAGGGAGATTCAAAATATCATTTGTGTCATAGATCAATTTAAAGAAGACATTACAGTTATGTCACAGCAGTGGTGGCAGGAATAACAGTGGGAGCAAGTGGGGAGAAACATGTAGGAAACAGGGCAGGGTCTTTGGTGTGAAGGGAGGAGTGTCTTATTGTGCAGCTGGATGTCAAAAAAGGATCATTAATCAACACGACCTTGATTTGTCCATCAGTTTTGTCTGTTACATTTTGGCCACAGTAGTACATCACCACTACCTCAAATTCATAGCTTTTTTATAACACGTTAGTGTGGGTTTTTTTTTTTTTTTTTTAGATTTATTTTTGGGCCTTTTCATGCCTTTATTTGATAGAGTTAGGACAGTGGATAGACTCGGAAACAGGGAAGAGAGTGGGGAGAGACGTGTGGTAAAGGGCCACAGGCTGGATTTGAACCCGGGCCGCCCGTGTTCATGGGTAGCGCCTTAAAAGAGTGCTAAGAGTGTTAAAAGTGCAGCCCTACAACATGCCAATTGGTTTTGACTTTCCAGATTAGATTAATACAACACTTATGCTGATTATTCAATAGAGACGGTTCTTGCATGGGACTGCTGATCACTTGACTATGAAATTAAGAAATAGTTGCAGCTGTTAACATGTGCATGCATCAGCTTTGTACCACATTGGAGCTGTTCATAGTGGGTCAGATGGAAAAAACCCCCAATGACAGACACTGAAATCCCACCAGAGCAGGTTTGCACTCCTTTATTAGAAGATAAAGGTCTGACTGTTTACTTTTAAAAACTGGTTGACTGGATAGGATCTTTTTGTATGATATGAATGGCTTTTTACAAAGTTGTTAAGAAAATGGTTTATTAGTGAATTTAATACAGTTAGATTAAGATAGTTCAAAATCTCCAAACTCTGTGTATTGCAGCCAAAGTCTGGTCTGTCCCTGGAGTACCAGATGAAGAGGGAAAACTCTGAGCGGGCCGTCACTCAGAGCATCCTGTCCGTCATCGGGGAATGTGTGGATCAGTTTGGACCTGGCTGTGTTGGTGTGCAAAAGATTCTTAATGCAAGATGTCCCCTGGTTCGCTTCGCCCACCAGCCTTCTGGTTTTCAGTGTGACCTCACAGCCAACAACAGGTATTCACTCGAACACATGCATACATTAACAGAACGGCTCGGTTTCATGTTGTCAAAATTTCAGTTCGAGTTGGTCATAGTTTTGCTGCTTCACAGAAACTGCGAGGCTTTGTTGTCTTGAATGTTGTTGGGGCCACACTGACATTGTAAAAGCCCCAAACAGAAACCTGACTAATGCATAAAGTGCTATGACAGTTCATTTGACTGCCACAGTCAAACTGAACAGCAGGGCCAAAGAGGGGGCTTGTCTGTGTTTCACTTCTTCCCTCTCAACCACACAGAGGTCATGGTCTTTGCTGAAGGCAGCATTTTGACACGCACACACCTGCTAACGTATAGAAAACCACACAGCAGTTTCGAAGGAAATAAAGTTGAACCGCCCAGATGTGGGTGGATGTTAGGGGGACTTTTCTCCTATTGAGCTGATAGATCTCTGAAGCGCAGCACTTTTCGACTGTGTAGAAAAGAAAACCGATAGCAGCTCAGTGTAGCAGAATGAAGGCTGCCCTCTAGTGGTGGTATCACTGTTTGTAGTTTCAATGACCTCTCAAAGACAAATTTTACCTTCTGTAACTTGAAAGCCTAGAGGAACTATAAATATGTTTTTAACTCTACATCTACATCCTCTTTTCAAGTTTGAATTGTTGGTAATTTATTTAAGATTTAAAGGTGCTATGTTGAATTACATACTAATGAAACAAATCACTAGACATTCTTGTAAAATAAAAATGTATAAAACTATGATCAAACCAGGAATCCTCTTAAAATGTTAATGTCTTTTCTGTGGAAACCCCAGCAAAAACAGCACAAGAGTAATCGTTCAAGTTTACACATACAAGGACTTTCTGTCTTTGTGTTTTTGGTGTAAAAAAGAAAAAACATATAAGTAGAATTATAATAGTGTAAAGCAAGTGAACAGCATTATTTCTGCCATCAGGGGACTAAAAATAAATGAAACAAAACATAAACCAACTTGAATATGAAACACAAAGACAAAAATCAACAAATTAAGCTCAAAGATGGAAAATTGATTTTCTTAGCTGCATGGTTTTGAAATTGCCGGTGCCAAAACCTCTTAAATCTTTTGTCATAAATCAGTGCTGATGGTAAAAAAGTGTCAGGAAGATGCTTATTATTACTGTTCAGTGTGAAATTGTCTGAAAAATACAGTGTGTCTCCTCCCCTGAAAAGTGGTGTTTTTTGGAGATAAGAGGTTATGGCCCAACAGCAGCCAAATGGAGTCTTGGATTTTTCCAAGACCACTAAATAATTGAAAATGATTGCATGCCGTCAATAATTCTTTAACATTAAATAAAGGCTGAATAAACGTTTAAAGTAGAATTATCAGCACATTATCCCATGTCTCAGGAGTAGTAGTATTTCTGAGCTGCATGAATCTCCTGGAACCAAGTAGGAACACCACCTAGTGGATTGTTGCTAAAAATTGATGAAGATATTTACGTAATTACTCATATTGTTGTTATTAATAGTTATTAAGGTAAAGGCCCAGTTCAGTCAAACGATTTGTGATGCAACCAGACAGTTTTAAATGTCGCTGGTGAGAGCTGCAGCAGTCTGAACTGAGATGTTGCTGCTTGAGTGAAGCTCTCCGAGTTGGCTGTGATTCAGCTTGTCAAATTGCAGACAGCTGGTTTTAGAACATTGTAAATGGGAAAAAGGAAATGAAAACAGTTTGAAAGGCGACCCGCCAATTTCATCAGCAAATGTCATGCCATTAACTTTGGAAATGATTACATCTATATATTTTTTCATCGATCATCATTATAATCACTTATCATCGTAGTGTGGCAGTGAAATTTCATGGCACGAATAAACACCAAAATAGTTCAGCCTTGTTATAACAAAGATATCTGCTGAGAGTCATTCATTTTCCCCTGAAAAATTAACTCTTATAGCCTTTATTTCCCATGTTTTCTCTTGCAAAGAACAGCATGTCCTGCTCATGAGCAAAGCTGGAAAAAGGAGTCTTTTCAAAACAACATTTCTATTTCCCATTTTCAAAATGTATGTTCTTCTTGGAAATGAAAAAGATGGCAGTTTGCAGCTGAAATAAAGTTGTTTCCTGCTTCCTACAATATGGCATAAAATGCTGTAGGTGTGCATTAGGCTTAGAAATATAAACTTATACTTTGGCACCAGTGTTTACTAACCTTCTAAAACCTTCATTGTCCACCGCTAGAACAGCTGTAGGTCTTAGGTGATATACGGATTCTGCGCCGTCTGCTCTTCAGTCTTTTCAGGGGGATGATTTGCCGAGTGGCTCCTTGTTTCACTTGTATTCCCCATCAGTAGTGTCTCCTCAGTCTGACAGTGTCTGAGTGCTGTTTTTGTTTGTCCTTCTCCTTTCTCATTTTGTTGACACTGAAAACCAAAATGCTTCCTCACGTCAGATTTAAAAGTCGCTGGAGCCTCCATAATCTCTAAAACTTTGTCATTTGGTTCTCCCTTGCCATTTGTAGCATTTTTGTGCGGTTGGATCAAGCCGGTTGGTGGAGCATGAAGGGTGATGGGTATGCAAGGGCCGATGGTAACTGTAGTTCCCACGTCCCTTCTCTCTGCTCCACTAAAAAAAAAAAAAAAAAAAACACTTTCTGCCCTGAATACCTATTGTTTGAAACAGTCACATGTCCACAACTTTAATGAGATGCTTCTGTCACTGTGATACGGTGAAATACAGTTACATCTCTTGTGGAAATGCAAGCAAACTGGGATACCTGGTGGAAACACAGTGACATGAACAGCAGGGGGCAGACTGATGCCTACTCAGGGCCCAGATTTATGCATCATGTATTTACTGTCACATCCCCACCATTTATATCTACATCTAATATTCAAGAAACTAAATATGCCATTTTAGGCTGTAGTGTTTTTTTTTAACCTATATACAGTAAATATGCTTTAATAAACAAACAAAAATAAGTAAATAAAACTGTCTTTGTTTTGTTCAAGTAACCAGGCCACTACCACTAACAGACAAACTTAGGGAAAACTTTAAAAAGCCTTTTTTAGTTTTAGTCTTCTAACCACATTTTAAGTACTCTGAAAGAGAACATCATCCATCTTGATCCTTAAATAACTTATTTATGGCACTTTTTTCAATTATCCCCACTTTAGAGCATACACATTAGTGTGACCTGGGGACTGGGAGTGATCCAAAAACATCATAAATGTGGTTCCTCTATGATGATGAACTTGAATCCATGTACTGAGATGTCAGAGAGTTCACTACCTTCAAAATCCATGAAATCTTAATGGTTTAGACACAGTGATAAATAATGCACTAGGACAGTTACTTAAGAGCAGGAACAACCCCCCAAAAATCCAGGATTGGTATCTGGAGATTTATTCTGATGCTTTCTAGAAATAAAAAGGAACATGAAAATACTGTGGTGTATGCGCCAGTTACAAAGAGCATTTAAAATTTAAAACTCACACACAATTACACATTTAACACACTTTTAATTATTCATAAGGACAGACATGCTCAACCATGTACCATTGTGCAAAGTTGTCAAGTCTTTATCCAATAAATTAATATCAATATTAAAGAACTGGCTGTGGGAGTTCTACACATACATGAATACATGCAGGGAGATTACAAGTAGGTCATGTGCATTTTGCATGAAAGGACAGATTCAACTTCTGTTATGCTTATATGGGGACAATAGCAACCACAGAATTTCAAATGCGTTATTGCAACACAATGTAGGCTCAAGCATGTTTTTTCTCCTTGGTTCAGTGTTTTCTCATTGGCTGCTCAGAGCAGAAAGCTGACTCTTTATCCAATCAGTGTAGACCACAGATGAAGCTCAGGAATGCAGAAATCATTTCTTTCCCTGTATGTAAATTTTTACACTGAACAAAGTGTGCTGAGTGATTATTGAGTTAAGCAATTCTGCAGCACAGATGTTAGACAGTAATACTGAATGATCTCCACAGGGTGGCGATGAAGAGCACAGAGCTGCTCTACCTGTATGGGGAGCTGGACCCACGGGTCCGCTACCTGGTGTTCACTGTGCGTTGCTGGGCCCGAGCTCACGGCATCACCAGCAGCATTCCTGGAGCCTGGATCACCAACTTCTCCCTCACCGTCATGGTGTTGTTCTTCCTGCAAAAGAGGAGCCCCCCTATAATCCCAACACTGGACCACCTCAGGGACCTAGCAGGTACCACCAGTCCAAACTTTCACTCCTTCTTTTTTCTTTGATATAGCTTTTTTTTCATTAATTTCTGAATCTTTAAAACCAAGTCTGTATTGGTCCTCCTAAGCAAGGTAACACCTGATATTTATTCACAACAGTTACAACAATGGGAAGCAAAAAATAGGAACACTGCCTCATCTTTCTTATTACGGGTGAGAGGAACTTAAAAATGCTGTTTCAAATATATTTCTTATCTCATGCTATCCATGTAATTCATTTAGGTTTCCGCTCAGTGTTAAGGCACCTTCTGAAATAAACTTGATGAATAATAGACTTATTAAGCCATCACAGTGCACATAGCAGGAAGGTGGTAAGTTTAAGATTTGTTTGAGCAGATAAGTGTTACTTAAGAGTTTCAAATAGATCTATAGAAAAGTCTGAGTAATTATCACCAATTGCAATTTCTCTAAGCTTCAGAAGTCGTTTAAAAAGTAACTAAACCCCAGAGTTTGAGCAGAGGTGCAGCTATTCTGGAATTTAATTCCTTCTGTCCCTTATCAGCAACAAAATCATTCAGTCTATGCTGCTTTTCAGATTTATTATTAGGCAGAATATTATAACCATTCAAGGTGGACTTACCGTAAGCTACCTGAGTGTGAAGCGATGATATGCGATCATGTGGAAGACATAGTTTGTATAATAGCCACTTCATATGAACAAAGACATGGTTCAAAGGTTCTAAACTCGGCAGTGGAAAACTCCTGATGGGGGAGTAAGAAGTGATTTCCACATGGAGAAACTCCACCAACACTATGCCAAGTGTTCTAAGTACAAAAATAAAAACACTCTTAATTATTAAGCCACTTTTGTGTCCTGAAAGTAGTGAAATATTCAGGTAAAAGAAAGATTAAATAAACTTACAGTGAAATAACAGCAGGGAAGGATTTAAAAAGCCTCCATCTAAAGCCTAGACAAGCGATATCACACAGCACTCCTGTATGGTCTGTTTCCAGAATGCAGTCTGGTTTGGTTCAGTACAGTTTTGCCATGATTTTAGCTCATTTAACTCTGATCTTAACCATGTTTCCTCAGCTGATGCCCGTCCAGTTTTGCTCCTTGTGATGAGAAATCCGTCTCATTTTAGAGGTCTAGATTATTTGGCTCAGTTCAGGATAGCTGGTTGTTTGGTTCCCAAACGGTTCTTCATTTGCCCCAGTTTGGCTTTTTAAATGTGGACTGATTATCAATAAAGGATGGAGGAAAGGAAACTGGCACTCAAACGGGAAACAGTCAAAAACCAAGTAGCACCAAGACTGATCTTGTGACCAGTGCAGTGAGGACTGTAGCACCTGTATATGGTTGCCTGCTCTATCCACTGAACTAAACCAGTTCCCACATGATGACATTTTAAGGCTCCTATATGGCTTACACTGTGTTGGTGATTCATGGCTCACTTTGTTTGCCTCCAGCTTCTACTATGCCATCATCGTGGCCTTGGCCATAAAGGGGTGTATACTTTGTGCTTTAAATTTCAAGATTAGGACCCTAACTGATCAACAGTACTTCATACCCATGTGCATAGGTTTACCTCTGAAAAATTAATCTGAGGGTTTAGTTACTCTCAGACAGTGCTGGACATCTTTAGTTGTCACGCTTGCTAATTTCCTTTTTTTTATGAAGTTGTAAAAATCTTAATCTAGGGCTTCAGTTAACCATTGTTTTTACTCTTAACCCAGTCAGATTTTTCCAATTATTCAATAACTATTATAAAACCCACAGTGTAAGCAGCTATTTTTATACAGGTACACTGTAGTTAGTGTACCTGTATAAAATACTTAAACACGTGCAGGCTAAACTGTGATCACAGCCACCCCCATCACCCACTGCACACGACCTGATGTGATTAAATATTCACCCCCATGAATTGTGCATTGCAAGAGACAGCTTCACTGTTCAGAATGTGCTGGGATACACAGGAAGGCCTTAGCTTCTCCAAGCTATCATCAAACAAACTTAAAGATATTCACTTTATTCAAGTATCAGGTAAGGGAAATTGGAAAATAAAGGGAAAATAATAAAACAAACTGATACAGATATTCGGATCAGGATTTAGAGGGAAACTGATTTAGACTATCAACTACCATAACTTTCATTTTTCTTTGCTGATAAGGATTACCCAATAATTACAAATAACCAAGATGAAGCAATCAGTTTAAGTGCTCAAAAACATGTTTTCTGTTCTTGTTCATATCTGGACAGAAACATACTGTTAATGTAGCTTCAAATGAGTTTTTTAGCTAAAAGCAGCCCCTCAATGTCAAGAATGACCTAATAACCCTCAGCATGCACCTAAAGTACCGGGTATTTCCATCTTTAACTTCTTCCGAGTGTCTTCAGTTGTTAGTCTTTTATTTGACCTATCTTAGTGAGCTCCATGTTGGCTCTGTAGAAAACTTAGGAGTGTGTCTCGCTGTCTTACTACCAAATATAAATCTGTCCTGACTGTGAACCACCAGTGCACTGCAGCTCCGCCGCCCTGGTCTCCTCTCTCCCTCTGTCACCTTGGCTGCCTGATAATTGCCTTCCAAAAGCAATCTACCCCCACTCCTCCGCCTCCTCCCGTCTCGGCCTGAGTTTAGCGCAGACTCTATCACACAGAGTGCTTACAGGACAATAAAAGGCCCATCATTTCTGGAAGGTTGATGACCCCGCCTTCTCTGGACACACAAGCTAGTGCGCAGGCAGCTATTTAAACAGTGGAGTAAAACACAGACACAGCCGCATCATTGGGGTAAAGGAGACTGGTAACAAGGGCAGAGCTTGAGAAGTAAACCAAACAAGGACATGATCCACTGTCCACGTGCATATTTCTCTTCGTCCTGTGTCTGTTTCCTCCTCATGAAAGCAAAGTCACCATCCATCTGAGTCTTGTTTATGGCTATCACCGACCTGTTACACCAGCCATTTACCTTGTATCCCCTCTTTCCTCCCACAAGGTCCCACAGACAAGTGTGTGATTGAGAGCAACGACTGCACGTTTGTCACCGACTTCAGCAAGATCCAGCTCCAGAGCAACACAGAAACCCTGGGTGAGAAAGAGAGCGTTGAATCAGAGCTGCAGGGCTACAGTTCAGTTTGACTGATACTGATGATTCTGTCGATGGCTAACTCCACTTTCTAACTCTCTTTGTCTTAGAGAAACTTCTCTGTGAGTTCTTTGAGTTCTACGCTTCATTTTCATTCAACAGGATGTCCATTAGTATCAGAAAGGTATGTATGATTAATGCTCTATAAATAATAAGCCAAATGATTGAAATACCCTTTTCCTCTTATTATTGGAGAATTTAGGAATACAATGCTGTAAATCTTGAACACACAGTATGTCAGTTCTACCACCAGGGGACTCTCAATCAAAACAATCATAAAGATGATGTCAAGGGTAACCCAAACCCTCCACCCCTGCAACGTTACCTAGCTGCTACAGATTGATTTAACACAACAAGCAAAAAATCTGATTCACATGAGTTTTAGAATGTGGCAATTCTAAAATAAACAAAGATTTAAAAAATTTCCTAAATCATAATTGTGAGATAAAAAGTTGAATTTATGAGATTAAAAAAAATCAAAACCATGAGATAAGAAGTCATAATTCTGAGGAAAAAGATGAGATGGATTGAAATTATGAGGAAAAAAAGTCAGAATTGCGAATTTAAGTCGAAATTATGAGATAAAAAGTCAGAATTATGAAATAAAACATTGAAATTATGAGATAAAAAGTCAAAATTATGAGCTAAGTCAAAATTATGAGATAAAAAGTCAAAACTTTGAGATCAAAAGTCATAATTATGAGATAAAAGCCAAAGTAATGAGTTACGTCGAAATTATGAGATAAAAAATCAGTCCAAATTATTAGAATAAAAGACAAAATTGTAAGATAAAAAGTCAAAATTATGAGATAAAATTGGTAATGAGATCAATTGAAATTATTAGATTAAAGGTCGAAATAATGACAGTCATAGTTTTGTGATAAGTCATAATTATGAGATAAAAAGTCATGATTATGAGATGATTGTTTATCTCATAATTATGACATTTTATCTCATAATCCTACATCATAATTGTGTGATAAAAGGTTGAAATTATGAGATTAAAAAAATTTAAACTATGAGATAACAAGTCATAAGTCTGATAAAAAAGTTATAATGATGAGATAGGTTGAAATCATGAGATAAAAAGTCAAAATTATGAGAAAAAAGTCATTATTATGAGATAAAGTCAAAACTATGAGATAAAAAGTCATAATTGTGAGTTAAGTCTAAGTATTGAGATAAAAAGTCGAAATTATGAGATAAAAAGGCAAAATTATGAGCTAAAAAGACATAAATATGAGATAAATCCAAATTATGAAATGCAAATTTTAAATTATGAGATAAAATGTCAAAATTGTTAGATAAACAATCATCTCATAATCATGACTTTTTATCTCATAATTATGACTTATCACAAAACTATGACTGTCATTATTTCGACCTTTAATCTAATAATTTCAATTATCAAAATTATAGATAAAGTCAAAGTGTTGTGATGAGAAGTTATAATTATGAGTTAAAAGTCATAGTTATGAGATTATAAAGTTGTAGATGACTGTTTATCTTATTATGACTTTTTATTTCATAATTTTGACTTTTTACTTTATAATTTTTTACTTTTGAATCTTATTATTATGAATTTCTCCATAATTTCGACTTTTTCTCTCATTATTTTGACTTAGGATTCTTCATCTTGTTGTTTGTTGTTCTTTTTTTCTCTTTCTCTTTCTGTTTTTTTTTTTTTTTTTTTTTTTTTAACAATTGCCTAACTTTCACATTTTTCTTTTGTTAGTGGCTGAAATGGGCTTCCACAGTAACCTGACATGCCAGATCGACTGTTTCATATCTCCATGTATTTCATATTCATCTGGGAAAACTCCCATACAAAGCATTTGGGAAGGGCAGGAATGACAAAATGAGGTAGTAGACATGCATAGCTCCTGAAGTGGCCTGAGCTTGGCAGAAAACCGCAGTTGTAGTTTTGCAATAGTGGAGGCCAATTGTGGCTAAAACTCAGGTCGGTTGAGAGAAGTACAAAAACATCAACAAGAAAAGCTTTCAGTGCAACTCTTTGCTCTTGTTTCAAATGAACTGTCGTTGAGTTCTGATATAACTGATGTTATACTACAGCTACATCCAAGCTAATCGCTACACTGGCTGCAGCCATCGCTATCGGCTTCTAGTACAGCTAAACCCTGCTACAGGCAGAACAGGAATGTTTCTTTGCAATATGAATTTGCCTAATGGCAGACATGGAATCTGGTCAGTCCATGAAGGTTGCGCAAGGTTTGCAAAGTTGGATTTTCTAGGAAGGTCTCATTTTGGGGCTCCTTTAGAGAGATGTTTTTCATCAGAACGATGATTAACTAGAATTAAAGACCGTTATACACCCTCCGCCCCACATCCCTTTATTGCTCTACTGTATTTTTTATGGCAAATTTACTCTCTTTTGAGAAAGAGGTTAATTGTGGAGATTTATCCCTCACCAAAGCCTAATCTGGAGCTTGATCAGCTCCCCAAACCCCAACCTTTGAACTATAAATCCTTCAGTCGTTCCTCTGCGTGTCCATGACCTGACTTTACAAGAGGCTGGTCAGAAATCCGGACAAGATTGGGCTCCATTAGGATGAGAGGTTTCTGTGCAAATGGTGAAACTCTTCAGCTCTGATAAAATCTTTGTAACTTCTTAAAATAAAATTAGAAAAAAGACATAGTTCTCTCTCCACCTCTCTTGAAAAATCCTGCCATCTCTATCAGCCTCTCTCTTTCTGGACAGTGTTTGCTGAGCATGCAGCGCAGTGTGCCATGCCCAAGCATGGAATAGTGTACTCACACTACTCCAACAAACTGGAGATTAGGCTCAAACGTGCCCAGATATGGTACAAAATGCATCGTGTGAGTGTGCCTTTAGATGCCCTGTCCCTTTAACAAACTGTTTGCCTGATGAAGGTCTAGTACTGAAACTTGCAAGTAAATTAACCCTTTTTGTGCAAAGTGGACAGTATGCAGAGGTTTGAGTTCCTTTGAATTTTTTGTGGAGACATTCCTGTCCGCACATCTATTTCTTAAGACCCTCCTGTCTTTTCATAATGAACTAGGTATAAAACAGTCCTGTACTGTCTGGATGAAGCCCTGAGAAGTAATAACAGAACATTAACGTCACCAAAAAGCCGTTTTTATAACAGATAGATGATGCCAGCCTTATTCCATGTCTTAAAATAACATTGGACTCCTTGTGGACTTTGCAGCAGGACACTTTTTTTTCTGAGACTGCAGCCATTGTTAACACTCTTTCAGTAAATCAGCCAGCTTTAATAATTGCTTGTTGCCACTGTGTTTTTTTGACAATTATCTGAAAATGTGCAGAAATGCAAAGTTTAGTTTTTATTGAAATTTTAAACAGGATTAAAGCTTATTGTTTGATTACTGACCAACGCATTTTCTAAACTCTGGAAAGTGTTTTATGTTTAGTTTATTTTTAAAAGGTTAATATCAGCCTTAAAAATTATTTTGTAATTCTCATATCTTTATTGGCAAAAGCCTTGGAAATTCAAAATGATCCCTCCATCCCTGGGGACATAATGCTGCTTTGCTGGCGTCTGATCTAGTCTGAAAATTAAACTGTTGCATCACTGAGAAACTACAACAAAAACAAAAACTCCTTCCAGAAAGAGCTACAACACTAAAGGAAACCCAGTTCAGCCTTCTTTCAAGTTTCCCTCCCAGCTTCACAGCCAAGCTCCAGCAGAGAAATCTGTTGGTAATAAAGGCAGAGTTTGGTGCATGGCGTCTTCCCACACAGATGACAGCTGTCCTTGTCATGTGTGATTGATGTCGGCCCCACAGAGCATGGCGCCCTTGAGCTGGGATCCCAATTAAGAGCTCCATCAGGCTTAGAGTAAACAAACACATATTTATTCTGTTTACACCCACTGCCTGTGCAGTAATAGGATTGCCACTGTAAAAAAAAACTAAATCTCTAAAAGAATGACAAAAACACAGAGGGATGAATGCATAAAAGTATTAATTAGTGAATAAAATATGTGGAAATATAAAGACAAATAGAAAAAGTGGGACAGAATGTGAGAATACACAGTTGCTCTAAGGCGTTGTCCAAATGTAGGGAAGTATTTTTGAAAACTGAGGTTTTTCTGTGGGTTTTAGCCTAACATCTTTTAGAAACTCCTTCCAGGGTGAAGACTTCTAGAAATTCCACTTGCAGTGTTTAAATGTGAATAGGGAAAATTTTGAAAATGAAATGGTCAAAGGCATTGTTGCCGTCTGTGGGTGAGCTGCTTTAGCTGCACAGTGAAGGACAGAATACTGTTGACATGACGTGCCCTTTACAGCGGTGCATTTTTACATGTAGACAAAAGAGTTTTTGAGAATGTGTGGACAGGATTATTTGTGTAAACAGTGGAAGAAAACCTCAGAAATACCCGTTTACATGTGGACTCTGCCTAAAAAAAAAAACCCAATATTTTTGTGGTGTAAAGCCCTGAATCCTGCTGAAAACCTGCAGGTAACCTGAAGAGGGTTGTGCACAGAGGAAATGCCCTTAGTTCTTTTACAATGAAGAGTGGGCAAATTCCAGATAGGTCTCATTGACTAGACTTCTGACCAGAGTTTGGATGCTGTAATGAAATCAAAAGGTGCTTTCATGAAGTATTAGACGAGGGACATGCAGATTTATAGTTTTTTAGTTATTCCTACAAAAATATTGGCTTTTTTTCAGGTTGAATTGTTCATGTTTCAGGTAGGGGTGGGCGACATGTCGAGTATACTTGATGTTTTGCACTTTTGCCATGTAAGACATATAAAACGACCATAAATTATAGGTCAGTGTGTAATTGTCTCTGGAGTTTTGTTTCTCCTACTGTCTCCTCGTGGCTCTCTCACAGCAGACGGCACACTACCCTGCTAAACCAGCAAACTCTCCGCCATGCATGTGAGTTTTTGCATCAGAAGGAGATGGAGGGGACGCATGAGAGCGGGGAAAGTAAACACAGCGCCGAGGCGAGTTAACAGACAATTTGGTTCCCAAAAATTACAGCACTGAATCTGTCATCTGGCAGTTGTTTGGATTTTAAAAAGAAGGATGACGAAAACACGTGGTAATCTATAAAATATACTGCAAGATTATGCCGAGATTACAGCGGCAGTAACACAACACATCTTCAGAAAGTGTTGTTAAAATGCCAGAATTTAAAAATTCTCATATAGACACTTAGCTTACAGTATTATTATTAACCCAGGTGCTGATTTTTTGCTGAAAACTTCCTGCCAGAGTCAGTAAGAGAAAAGGTAGCCACCTCCCACCACCAGAGACATGCTTGTTAGGTTAATTGGTAACTCTAAATTGCCTGTAGGTGTGAGTATAAGCATGCCTGGTTGTTTCCAAATGTCATCCCTGTAGTTGACTGTTGACCAGTCCACGGTGTACCCTGGATCTCGCCGAATGACAGCTGGGATTGGCTCCCCCCTAGGATGAGCGGTGTAGATAAATGGATCTGTGTAGACTTTTTAGAGCCACTCTAAGGATTCCTAAACTAAAAAATAGAAATTACACAAGAAGAACTAAAGGGACAAATGGAGAAATTGTTGAAAATTCTTTATTTTTTTACTATTATCGTTTTGTCAGTCAATTGATTATTATTCATGAATGACCTGAGAGACAATCAGCCTGCTGATGCCTGTTGGTAAGTCTTTATAGAAGCAATGAATATTTTTCTATGGTGAGACTTTTGAGTTTTTCTGAATAAAATAAAGAGGCAAGTTCAAGGTCCTTAGACCCATCTCAAAAGTTACACTGTGTCTAAAGGGTTATATAAGAAGGATAATTTGTCCTTTGCATGTGTACAGGATGGTTAATTAACCTACCTTTAAAATCTGCATCATTTAATAACATCCTATTAATCAGCTGCTACTTTTCCCACCAGAAATGTACTTGATGAAGTAGGTGTTCATGCTCCGGTGGCACTTCTTGGAGCTTGGAGAATAATGAATCGATGCCTGTGGGAAAGAAGGACCCTGCAGGCTAATATATGAGACTAATATGAGGTTGACACAGTGGAGGAAGCTAGCAGGTAGACTGTGGCCATGACCCATACCTATAGGCTTTCACCAGAGGAGCAACAGCCATAAATCTGCTTTACTGTGCAACAATTCTCTGGTTCACTCCCCTCCTTTGACTGATGGCTTTATGTTGCCATCTTCTGTCCCCCGCAGCCCCGTCCCTTTATCACTCCTGCCCCCTTACTGTCAGGCTTTAGGCAGGACACGGCATGCAAAGCACCCTGTGAGGCTCTTGACTTCTGTGTGACCCACATATTAATGGTTCATCTGAAGGCCATGGGTGGTAAACAGAGCAACAGATCATACATGCTTCCGTTGATAATATGTACGGCATGCATAACAGGTTTTAATACCAGTCCCACACATTCCTGTCATTATTTTGTTCCACTTGATGATTTATTCTCACTTTCTCCACTCAAGTCCAAATCCCTCCCAAGGCCATGTCCGAGTCGATCCGTCTCCCATCTGCTGGCATGCAGAGGGGGGCTTTAGTCAGCTATAAGTGCCCCAAATACAGCTGCAAACTGCTAAAACCATGACAGATACGATAGACTGGACCATGTCATACTATACATACAGGCCTTATGGCTACTGCTGCTTCTTAAGAATGTGTTTTCATCTGTCGGCGTTGTCCCCTTCCTTCTTTTTAGGGCAAAGAGCAGAACAAGCCAGAAGTGGCCCCACTGCACATCCAGAACCCTTTTGAAACCTCTCTGAACGTCAGCAAGAACGTCAACGCTGCACAGCTCAACCGCTTCTTAGCTTTGTGTCAGAACAGCTTGTGGCTGCTCCAGCAGAACGAAATCAGGACACCAGGAGGCACAAACGCTGCCACACCTTGGGGACTTGCCTCTCTCCTCCTGCCCTCCCAGGCTGCGGGGGTCAAAAGTAGGAAGAAGAAGAGACGAGAGCCAGCCAGTGAGAGGATAAAGAGCTTGCTGGAGTCATTAAAAAATAACCAGCAAAAGAAAAGCTAAGACTCAGCTCAGTTCTCCAACTATAACTTTAAATCTTCCAGTCGTGGGCGTCAGGGTTTTATTGCCTGATGCTGCACAGAGGAGGTGAGGAGAAACTTCTGTTGTCAGCTGTTGTTCAGAACATGGACACTGGAGGGTGCAAGTGAGTCCTGTATGTGCTTATTTTTGGGACCTGAAATAAAGGAGTTGTCATTGTGTATTATTCTGTAAACCTACATTCTCTTCTTTTATTAAAGCCCATACTGTAGAGACTGAAACTGATGCAAGTCATCCCAGATTCTTTAGGATGAGAGACTGTAGATTTACATTTCATTTAAAGTGGATTTTGTTCTTCATGCTGATCAAATAATATCTGTTTACACCTGAAACAAAATCACTTTTAACAAGGCTTGAATTACATAATAATAACCATGGTTCAGTTCCAAATAATGTCAGCATATTTGTACCCACAAAGGCAGTAAAGGGAATCATATACTTAAAAATCAACTGCAAACTTTTCACTAAGGGAGTAGAGTTTTATTCCTCACACAGTTTTTTTCTGATTTACAATCTCTTCATACAGTAAATTAAAGACTTTGTATATAAATTGTTTTTGTGTCCGATTTTCTCATTGTAGGACTAGTCTTCTTACCTTTCTTACCTTAAGCACAGGTAGCTAAATAGCAGCTTTTTCCACCAACAGCCACCTAAATTAACCACATAGGTGCATCTTAAAAAATCATAATGTCATGAAAAAGTTCATATTTTTCCAGTGATTTACTTCAGAAGGTGAAACTTCAATATATTCCAGAATCATCGTTCTTATAGGGCTTTTTATAGATTTTGAATTATATTCAAAAATTTATGCACATTTTCATTATGTATGTAAAACATTAAGTTGCTTTAATCACCATGTAGTTACACATTTGTCCACTAGGGAACCCTTCAATATTATATTACAGATTGCAATGAAGAAATAATGAGCTAAAAGCAAAAGAAGTTAATGTTTATTTTTATGAACTTTTTAGTGCAAACACAGCCACCTGCACCATTTAGAGGCCTTTAACGGGTATTTTGGTACTGATGGTCAACTTTAAAACGAACACACGTGTTAGAAATTAAATGTCAAACAAATAAATTAAATTGCACCGCTTACGCCAGTGATGACATCATGTTTTTAATGAACAAAACATTTAAAATATGTTGGTACTATCTTGTTCCTACATGTTTTTACCTAAAAAACACGAGGTGATCCCTGTTTTCTGTACCAAGAACAGAGCGTTCTTACACCTACATATGGGTGAAGTAGAGGCCAAGGAGAGAGTGGAGAGACTCGAGAATAATTATAAACAGTAAAAATATTTTTTAAAAACATGCTTGAATAGTAACCTCAGCTTTCAAATATTAATGAGTTTTGAAGCCACTCTAAGTTTTTAGCCACATATTCAAATTATATTCAAACCCTAAAATTCATTCCAACAGCCTTAATAAGAATACTGTGGTCAAATACAATTTGCAAAGGTTTCCTGAGCCTACATTCTCTCACTCTGGATCAGTACATAACCACAATCATGAGGAAGACTGCTGACATGACTATTGTCCAAAAGACAATCATTGTCACCCTCCTCAAGGTGGGTAAGCCACAGAAGGTCACTGCTGAAAGGTCAGACTGTTCTCACAGGCTGAATCAAAGCATATTCATGGAAAGTTGACTGGAAGGGAAACTTGTGAGAATAAAGAAAGTGCACAAGCAACAGGGATGGGCTTAACCTACAGATAAATTTCACAGACACACCAAAAGCCTTCCAAGAAGAGTGGAGGCTGTTATAGCAGAGAAAGAGTGGGCAATGCCATGCTAAAGTTCATGTATTGGAATACAATTACAGTCTCTGATGGTGTAATGGTCAAGCAGCTGAATACTTTTGTCCATGTAGTGTATGATGCTTAAGTTTGAGAAAAAGCTGACGAATGAGTTGGATAAGGTAAAAAAAGAAAAAAAAGGTAGGATTGATTTCTTAATGGTCCAAGAGCAACATTCACATCAAAGAGGCTATTAAAAAAGGTTAATTTACAAAACTAACATCCCTTTATTAAGTAAAAACCAAGGCCAAAAAGTCTTTGTTTGGAAAGAAAACACGTTTGGTTCAGGCCCTGGCAAATGTTGTAATCATTACCGTATTTTACAGTGAAAGACTAAATGTGATTGAAACTGGATTTCCATGAAATTTTACCTCAATTAAAACATCTATTAGTAATACAACTAGAGTTTGGATAAATTCCAGTCTGGCTTTTCTGTAATTTGCTTTATACAGTAGAGTCTTCCTCAGTTGTCTTCCATTAGGTCCACTTTGGCTCAATCATTGACGGATGATACGTTCTGACACTGAGGTACCTTGACCTTAAAGATGACCTCTGATCTCTTTGGAGATTGTTCTGGGCTCTTTGGCTTTGGGTCTTTGCCCAGGGAGGCTGACTACAGTCCTGAGGAGCTTAAACTTCTGAATAGTCTGGTCAACTGTAGTCACAGGAACACCAAGCTGCTTGGAGATGGTCTTAATACCTTCACCTTTAACATGCTTGTCTATCATTGTCTTTCTAATCTCCTGGGACACTTGTCTCCTTAGCTTTCTGTGGTCCATGTTCAGTGTGGTACACACCATTATACTGAACAGCACAGTGACTACTTTCACCCTTTACAATGTTACAATGTTACAATGTCATTTAGCAGACGCTTTTCTCCAAAGCGACTTACATTTAAATAGGCAGACTGAGTGATGACAAGTTTGAAGACACCTGTGATGCTAATTACAGGACACCTTATTTTAACATATCCCTATGCTCCATTATTTTACATCTTTTCTTGGGGTACCATCAGTTTTGTTCATTAGTTTGTTTTTTAAAATGATTCTGCTGAACTGCATTTCAAAGGCAATGTCTGATTTTCATGATTTAATTTTTTATTTAATTTTTATTTATCATTACTATTGTCTGTTTCAAGTTATTTCACTGACCACTGTGGGTTTTTCTTTCTTTAACAGAAGGGTAAAAACTATTCTGTCCATGAGTGTATGTGTAATAAACAGCAAGCATATCATTGGCCTACAACTCCAGCCTAGCGACTTATTATTGGTGGGACACCAGTCCCAGTTTTTACCCCCTTTCTCCTATTAATGCAACCCAAAGCCACAGATCTCTTTATTTACACTCATTTGTCATTTGACAATAAAATGTATATTAGCATTGTGTTTTACATCGCTAGGCATGCAAAACACAATACAATAGCTTGACACTGCCACCAATGTTTAGTTTTGTAATTTATTCCCATCCGGTCTCTGCCCAAATGGGGGAATGGTCCCTCCAGGGAGCAGGAAGTGACATTTGACTTAAAAAAGGAGTATATTGGCTTATTTCACATTTAGTGGCTCAGTAGAAACACCAGATACCCAAATTTATGTGCAAAATTACAAGAGTGGGTTTTAATAAATCTATTCCGACATATGTTGGTCAAATGAAGGACATCATGCAACTTTCTCTCCAATGTTCCATCTGGATTTTAGCTGAAATATCAAAGGCAGTGACATAATGGTAAAGGCATGTTAAATAAATCTATATAGAACCAGACAGGCCATCAACTTAGTCACCCAGTACACTGGAAAACCAAAAGTCAGCCAGTTTTGTGGTGAAGACTGCAGAATGGATTGACCTCTTTGGAACCCTACTTGTTAATTTATCATATTAACTATATGAAAAGTGACTTCTACCTTTTAGCATACTTAATTTAGTTTCCAGTGTCTTAGTCTGCCAGTAAAACTGCTTAAACGTGGTCCAAACCCCAAAAAGTCAAAACACCAAAAAGGTCATGTGTATCCTATTTTCCTTTCCAAAGTTACATAAGCAGTGTAATGTATGTGCATGTGAGACAGAGCAAAGGAAGAGGACCTTAGGGTGCGTGTGTTAGGAGAGCATGTGCAGGTTCACATCCTATGAGTGTTTGTATATATGTGCTTCAGGCCCATGGGACACTGTAAGGGGAGTGAGAGTGTGCGGCCCACAGCTGTTTTTCCGCTCATTGCTGTGGGAGGTCAGAGGGGTGAGAGGAGAGACTTTTAACTGCCTCCCCCTCCCCTTCTACCACCTCTGCACCCTTTGCCACGAGGGCACTGCACGGCTGGGACCAAAGAACTGAGGCAGAGTAGAAACCCATCTCCGCCACTCAGCCCCCTGCCCCTCCTCCCCGTCACTCTGGGTTTGAACTTCAATCACTGTCCCTACCTTCTCCTCTCTCTGAGCTTTCATTACCTCTCTCTCTATCTCAGTCATCTCTTTCCTCTCAGAGTGGCAGTGCTCTTTGAGGTATGCAGTTTGTTTATTTCTACGAGTGACTTTCTAACTGATGAATCTGATCTGGTGGAGCAACAGAGTGGTTATGAAATGCCATGGTTTGGGGGGAATTGGGTGGGGAAATAAACACCTCTGGAGAATCTGATGAAATAGGACTGCTGGGGTTCATTTGAAGGTGTAATGTCAGCATGGTGCATGTTTGATTTCTATTTTGTGGTAAGAATGTGCATTACTTTTAACACTAGGACTGCCATTACATTATTAACTACAGTTACAATTATTGTAGTAATATAAAAAGAAGAGAAAACTCTGTGAAAAAGGGATACGGGTTTGGACCCTCTGGCAGTGCTGCACTAAAAACAGGCATGATTGTGTTCTGCAAATCACTGCATGGGCTCAAGAACACTTCCAGAAATCACTGATATGGACAAATGACAGTTAAAGCTGGATCATGCAAAGAAGAAGCCATATTTGAACAGAACCCAGTAACGCCGCCATCTTCTCTGAACCAAAGCTCATTTAAAATGGATAGAAGCAACATGGAAAACAGTTCTGTGGTCAGATGAATCTCAAATTCTTTGTGGAAACCAGAGGCCCCATGTCCTGCAGACTAAAGAAGAGAGAGGCCATCCAGCTTGTTTACCTGGCACAGTTCAAAAGCCTGCATGTCTGATGGCATGGGGTTGCATTAGTGCCTATGGCATGGGCAGCTTAAACATCTGGGAACTGTCAATGCTGAAAAGTAGATAGAGGTTTTAGAGCAACATATGCTCCAATTTAGACAACGTCTCTTTCAGAGAAGGCCTTGACTATTTCAGCAGGACGGTGCTAAACCACATACCACATCCATCACAACAGCATTGCTTCACAGTAGAAGAGTTCATGTCCTGAACTGGCCCACCTGCAGTCCAGACCTTTCGCCGACAGACAACATTTGAGGCATCATAAATGGGAAAATTCAGTAAAGAAAAGACAGGACTGTTGGGCAGCTAGAACCTGAATCAGACAAAAATGGGACATTACTCCACCAACACTCCAGAAACCAGTCTCCTTACTTCCCAGACATTTACAGCCTGTTGTTAAAAGAAGAGAGTATGCTACCCAATGGTAAACATGGCTCTTTCTCTACTTTTTGAGGTGTGAATATAGGCTTATGAGCTGTGACAACCATTGCATTTATTTTTAATTTTCATTTTGCACAGTGACCCAACTTTTATGGAATTGGGGATGTTGGGGATGTATATTCGCTTTAGCTACCTATCTTAACCTAACATGGCTGGACTTGCTATGCAGTCAGTGAAGCTATATAGGATAATATAGCTACAGAAGTTAACATAGCCACATTAGCTACAAGCCTAGCTGTAATAACTTAAGTTTTAGTAAATTTAGCTCAGGCAAACAAAGCTATGTTAGTTTACTTAGCTACTTTAGCTACATAGCTAATGTTGCTCTATTTGCTTCAGCTACATTTGCCAAGACACTCTGGCTGCAGACAAATCTCAGACTACCCTGTCAGTATGGATCTATGTACTAAAGCTTCCAAAGTAAAATCCTGATAAAACTTCCGGTTAGGCTAAGGGCTAGCCAAAGGTAAGGGTTAGGGTACCTTAAGTTAAAAGCCTGCCAAGCCTGATTATAAAATGTTTCACAAAGCTGTATAAACAATAAACAGCTCAGCAGAAAAAACGTTGTCCTCTACTCTATCACAGCTAACATAGTTAAGGCTTTAAGCTAACAAAACTACGTAAGCTACATAGGTAACATTGCTGAGGCTAAAGCTAATGAAGTTATGTTAGATACAAAAGTTATGTATTTAACTTGGCAAAGTCACTTACAAAGCTAAAGCGAACAAAACTAATTTAGCTACAATAGCCTTTACTAAGCTAGACCCATTTTATAAGAAGTTACATGAATGGTGGTTAGCTTTAGCTGCATTAAGTTTAGCTAAAGCTGACATAGCTACATTGGCTTGAGCAGTAATGTTAACTAAATAGCTAGCATAGCTATGTTAGCTTTGGCTCAAGCTAACAAAGCTAAAGCAAGCCACTGTTCATGTTTTTAACTTCTAAAACAGCTCTACACATAATTAAATCCCACGTTAGACCCCTGACCTTTATTCTGTTTTATGTATGAAATGCTGTTTTGTCTGTAATGTGTTTATTTTTATGAATGTGACTGACAGACTTTGTTCATGAATAAAGTTGAATTTAAAATAATCAAAAGTGGGAATTAAGTCATACAGAAGATAGAAGAGAAACTTCATTTCTGTCATGACACATGTCGTTCCTTAGCATCGTGGTTTTCAAGAGGGGGCGTCTGATGTCTCTTGTTGTGTTTCAGTGCTTTTATGGAGGATAAGCTTTTTTCCTGTGTGCAGATAGTTTAGTTGGCTTTATTAAATGTTTTGGAATCCACTTTTGCAGGTCAGAATCTTAACTTTTGGTGTCCTAACCCTCTCACCCTAACTAGAAGTCTAACTTGACTTTATTTAGAAAGTTATTACAGGTAAAATTTACAGCATAACAAACATTTATTTTCCCACTGATTTATTTCACCCTACCAGATAAATAATCGATGTTGCCATCCAGAACCCTCTCTATGGCTGCACTGCCTAATCAGAAGTTATAGATCAACCCTAAACATGGATACTACAGAAAAAAAGACATTCATCATTGTGAAATGTCAATGACTATGGTGAAAGCTATGGTTGAAGAAGAATCTGGTGGTAGGGACGTTTCAGGACTGAGCCATCAGTCCTAAGATGGTTTTTGATGCAATGAATCATCTTCCGTTGTGAAATTCACTCAGATAAAGGGTACATTTTACCTACTGGCTCTTTTGGATATATAGAGATCCCTGAAGGTTCTATTGTTAGATTTATAGACCTCTTTTCTCTTTTTGATGCCCCTCTCTGCATCTATTGAACGCTTTATGGGGTAATTACAGGGATATATAGAAACTGTGGCCACTTGCCAAAAGGCTACCACAGGTCATTGACAAGGTTAATGATATCTTTTTGTAGCACATCTCATCTGCTGTGGGGTCAAGGTTTTTATGTGACCTTCAGGTGAAGTCTGTAAAAGGACCAAGGTTGAGTGTGGCTAGCCTGACCTTCCTCAGGGGTGTTTTCATGCATCACAGCATGAGCTCTGATTTATTAGAAAACTGGCGTTAAGTCCAATGTGGATCACAGGAAGTCCAGAAGTTCAGCAGGGTGATGGCCAGAGTTTATGCTGCTGCCTTTTCCACAGCTCCAAAGAGCCTGAAAGAATGTAAAAGGGTGGCCTGAGGGTTTGAAAACACGGTGAGATTTGAGGTGAAAAAAACAACACTTAATAAAAAAGCGCTTGGCATGCAATTCAGGTCGAATACCTCTGTAGAATTATTAAAGTCTTTAGCGGCGTCTTTCCCAGACTGTTTTTAGCGCTGCAGGGTTTTGCTCTGGGAGAACTTGGTGTTTGATGTGGAGACCTTATCAGCTGGAGCACTTTCAGAAGTTGTTTTATCAAGCCATCCGATCAACACGCCACTCCTTCCACTTACCTCCACAAAGACCTCAGAGCAGAGTGGAGAACGTAATCTCCAAAACACTTCCCCTCTCGGTTCCACGTATTGTCCCCCATAGCACTGGGAGAGGTCTGGTTTCCTTGGTTGAGGGACAAGCGTCTTGGTGCTCCTATGGGATCTCTTTTACTTCCAGCTTTTCCACACATCAACACCCCAGCTTGCTGTGCATTGAGGGTGGTGAGAGGGAACATTTGAGCTGCCTTGCTGCACACAGAGGCCCCTAAGGTTATCAGTGTGTGCATGTCTGGATGCAGTTTCCACAGCGAAAGCGCAGATGTTGAAAATCTGCCTATTGTGAGCTGCATTTAAGTAACCTTTGTAAGCTGTATCTCTGTATCCACTACAATGAAGTGCAAATGTCCAAGATAACAATGATCAAAACTGTATGTTGTACGGGAATGCATGCTTACAGTACCCACCAACAGCACCATTGTTTCACTGTTGGACGGCTGCCTAATTGGAGTCTGGCACAGAGATAGTGGCAGCCAGAGCGTCCCCAGTGTCAGGCTCGTTGTGGTTGGCACATTCTTTCTCTCTCTGGACAGTAGAGAGGCTACATCCATTCAGCAGCAGCCAGACCAGCCCGCTCTGACGGAAGATGAGCTGGGTGCACCGCATAGACACACATGGCTATTGTACAGGTCGTGGTGTGGGTATCCATGGAAACCCAGCAACCTCATCCACAGCGCTCCACCAGGCTCTCCTGGGTGACTTTACAGTGTGAGTAGAGAATGCATGTGTGATCCCACATATATACATGTGACATGAGTCCCTAGAGCTCCAGCTGCTGCATGTGCGCCATCACACCTGCTCTGTTGTTCTGTCAGAGCTCCCACTGTGCCATGAACAGGCTTATACTGAAGATCTACAGCATTGGATATCAGAGTTGCACTAAATATAATCAGTGAATACAACTGCTATTCCAGAAAAGTTGGGACACTGTGCAAATGTGAATAAAAGTAGAATGCAATGATTGCCAAATCGTATAAACCTATATTTTATTCACAATAGAATATAAAAAAACATACTAGATGTTAAAACTCAGACATTTTACCATTTCATGAAGCTCATTTTGAATTTTATGGCAGCGACACATCTAAAAAATTAGGGACGGGGCAACAAAAGCTAAGGCAGGGGCAGAGTCTAAATAGTATTTATGGGCAGATTTCCCCAATTTGCGAAAAAACTACATCTTAAAGTTTTTGAACAACTTCAGAAAAATGTTCCACAATATAAATTGTGAAGACTTAAAAATCCACCATCTACAGAACATAATATCATCAAAAGATTCAGCCAACCTGTAGAAATCTCTGTGAGCAAGGGACAAGGCTGAAGGTCAATATTGGATGCACATGATTGTCGGGCCATCAGAAGCCACTGCATTAAGGCCCCGTCCACACAGAGACAAATTCAGGAGTATACGCAAAAGGTTTTTGTCGTATTGGCGTTTCATCCACACGGAAACGGCATTTTGGGAGGCCGTAAATACTACTTTTTGAAACCGGGTCCCAGGGTAAACAAATCTGTAAAGGCTTACTGTTTCGTCTCTGTGTGGACAGCCAACCACATCTTTCTTGAAACAATTACGTCACACATAGTGCAGTACACTTAGGCCGCATGCGCATGTCGAACCAAAACAACAATGGCGGACTACAAGGTTGTGTCCGTGCTGCAGAAGATATTGAGCTTATTGTGGCTTTTACAGCAAAATCTGATGCTGTTTTAACACCACGGTGAACAAAATACACTATATGTTCTTAAATCCAACGCAGAGAACAACCAGAAGGGCAACTAGGAGAAAATTTGTGGCAGTTTACAGTGATCTTCTTCTCTCTTTTGGTGCATTTCCATTGCAGTGTTACAACGCCACTCACAGGCTTGGCATAGATACTGCAGCGTTTTCAGTCGTTTTCAGTGGTTCTGTGCTTATGTGGACATTTCCTGAAACAATCCCCTGTTTACGGAAAACTTTTTCAAAACGAAATGGAAATATATCATTTTTGTCTCTGTGTGGACAAGGCCTAAAAACCTAAAAACAGAGGCCTTAAAACAGAAGCCATATGTGGACAAGGTCCAGAAACACAGCTGTCTTCACTGGGCCAAAGCTCATTTAAAATGGACTGAGGCAAAATGGAAAACTGTTCTGTGGTCAGATTAATCAAGATTAGAAATTCAAGTTTTTGAAAATGTAAAATCCCAAAACTTGTAATTCTGACCTGCATGCAGTCCAGATCTGTCTCCCATTGAAAATGTATTGCATATTACGACCTCACAATCTCCACAATGGGGTTGAGGCCAGGGCTCTGTGTGGGCCAGTCAAGCTCTTCCACAATGAACTCATCAAACCATGTCTTTGTAGTCCATCTTTGTGCACTGGACACAGTTATGTTGGAATAGAAAAAGGCCTTCCCCAAACTTTTGCCACACAGTTGGAAGCATAGCATTGTCCAGAATGTCTTGGGTATGCTGAAGCATTAAGATTGCCTTTCACTGGAGATAAGAGGCCTAGCCCAAACCCTGAAAACAGCCCCATGCCATTATTCCTCCTCCACCAGACTTCACAGTTGGAACAATCCAGTCAGGCAGGTAATGTTCTCCCAGCATCCTCCAATCCCAGACTCAGCCATCTGACTGTCAAAGACAGAAGTTTGATAGGTCACTCCACAGAACACGTTTCTACTGCTCCACATTCCACTGTCAGTTTTCTGACCTGGATCCTTTTCGGTTTGCTTTAAAGGCGAAGGCAAGGTACAGATGACTCCATCAATGGCATCACCCACCTCTCACCTCACCTCAACTCTAAAAAAATCTTGAAGACCCAAAGGCCTATGCACATCTTTTATTTATTGATTTTAGTTCTGCTTTTAACATGCCACAGTCTCATTTACTGATCCAAAACCAATCAACTGCCAGTAACCCTTTTATTATTAAGTGGTTTTATTATTTTTTAACCAACAGAATTCAAAAGTCCGAGTCAACAAGGCCATCTCTGACTCAATAACCATCAGCACAGGCCTCCTGCACAAAGACTCAGATCCCTCACTGCACTTTAATGAGGTACAGTCTTTTGTCCACTGTTGTGATGTTAACTTTCTCACCATAAATGTAAAGAAACCTGAGGAGATGGTGCTCGACCCTCGTTCAGTTGGTGATCATACCCCACTGCTAACCAGATCAGCTCTTACAGGTATCTAGGTGTGTACTTAGATAACCTGTTTAGCTGAGAAATACATTTTTCAAATTTGTGTTCTCGTTTGCAGCAAAGGCAATATTTTTCACATCGACTCATGATGTTTGGTGTTGATCAGAAGATCATGTTTTTGTTTTATCAGGCTGTTTTAGACAGCATTATTCAGTATGGGATGTCAGCCTGGTGCGATAATCTCTCTGTCCAGTTAAAATCTAAACTTGCTTGCCTGCTGCAGACTGCCATGGAGGTTGTAGGGAGGACTGAAAACTCTTCCCTGCAGTCCATCTATGAACAGTCTGTTCTAAGGCAAGTGCAGCGAGCTTTATCCGATCCTTCTCAAATTCTCTACCCTGAGTATGAACTTTTACCATCTGGTAGGCGATACAGTGTCCCCAAATATAAACTGTAGCTACTGCTTTAAAAACTTGTTTGCGCCCACCTCAATAAGGGTTCTGAATAATGTTTCCTGAAGATGTAGCCATATTGTGCTATAATGTCAATGTCATGCTGTCTTTTTATCTGGCTGTATTTTACTCTTTGTCTTTTTTATTTATTTCCTGCATTTTTCTTTTTAACTATTTGTATGAGAGTTTTGTGCAATGTGTGTGGGTCATATGGTTGCATCTTTATTGATATGTGCAACTTCGTTCACGAGGTTATTGTTGGCATTTTTCTAGTTTATTTATTACATGTTATCGTATATCATATTGTATTGTATCGCATCATATCTTATATTGTATCGTATCGTACAGTTTATTGTATCGTATAACGTATTGTATAATGTATCGCATCATATTGTAAATTGTATCGTATAGTATTTTGGATCGTATGATATCGTATATTGTATTGTATCGTATAACTTATTGTATCTTATCATATATCGTATTGTATCTTATTGTATATCGTATTGTATCATATATTGTGTCGTACTTCATCCAATGCTTGGCATTGGACTAGGTAGACATGATGCTTGCATGCAGCTGCTCGGCCATGGAAACCCATTCATAAAGTTCCCACCGCACAGTTTTAGTGTTTACATTAATGCTAGTAGAAGTTCAGGACTCTTCAGCTATGGAATCAGCAGAGAGTTGTCATGGCTCAGTTGCTGTTGTTCCTAAACTCTTCCACTTTCTAATATTATCACTTACAGTTGACTGTGGAACATTTAGCTGGAATGATATTTCTTTCTTATTGCGATGGTGGCATTAATCACAGTACCATGCTTGAAGTCACTGAGAATGACCCATTTAGGATCACAGATGTTTGTAAATGGAGACTGCATGGCTAGGGGCCAGGAGCTTGACTGTGTTTCTTTCACACTCCTGACACCTTGTTCAACTTTATCGATCAGCAGCAAGTCAATTTTGATCACCTCCTATTTAAAAGAGTTCAAACTTATCATAATTTACATCCTGAATGTTGTATTTTTTTTCTCAAAAAATTGGGGATTAAGGGATGAAAAGTAGATATCAGACCTTCAAATGTACTGTTGATGTAACCCTGAGTCAGTGTATCTAATCAGCAGTCCAGCATGTGTTTGATATGGACCTTGAACTGACCATCAGGCCTGGGTCCACAATGTTTGGTCTGTGTGTAAGCCCCTGAAGGAGTGTAAAGACAAGGCTACACCAAGGACAGCAGGACTGGAGAGCAGGCTGAGAGTACAGTGTTAGAGCTGTAAAGATAATAATACTGGCCTCGTGTGTGTGTGTGTGTGTGTGTGTGTGTGTGGGGTGGGGGTGGGGTGAGGGGGGCTGATCACTAACATCCCCCTCTCCCTCCTCATCCTCATGAGCCAGATTTCTCCTCCCTTTTCTATAAGAGCTTAATCTACAGTCTGCACCGCAGCCAGAGAGGCCTTATCAGCTGTGTGAGAGCCTGCACGTCAGCTCCGGCCTTGGCTCCCTGCACTGCACGGACCTGGCTGAGTTTATGCACACTCGTATGGACGTGCATATGCACAGATACAAGGCCGGTTCAAGTTCACACTCGGCTTAGAAATGACTGCAGCAGTGTCTCAAGGGTGGTAGATTCAGGAGTTATAACGGCTACAGAATAATAACCAGAATCAGCTTTAGATTTCTGAGTACTGGTTCCACATTTTCTTTGACTTGTGATTCGTTAAACTAAAAAAAACCCAGTCTATGGCCAGCTCCACATCGATCAAGAATGATGTGGCCTCTTTTTACATTCCTCTTAAATATTTTAAGAGCTCACATTCCTTCATATTACATGACAAAAAAGCAATTTTGCAGGATTTTTTTATTTGGCATTAAAGCTATAAATCATGCTGGCAACAAAATTGTTGGTCAGTCAGCAGGTCCACTGCACAAGATTAAAATAGATCATCATCTGTTGGAGATAATGCAATGACGTTTGTTCAAAGATTTATGATTCCAGATAATAAATCATAATGCCTTTGCTGATTACATGACATAGCTATCTTGAGTCCTAGCGGCCAGAGCTATCTATTTTTTCTTATGTGCAAAGACGCTGACTGATCGCATCCGTAGGTACACCTGTTCAGCTCATCATTAATGCAAATATCCACTTGGCCAGTCACCAAAGCATTTAGGCACATAGAAATCGTCACCATGTTTCACAACCAAGGTTTGCAGAAGAGTGTCTTTGAACATAAAAACACATCGAACATTGAAGCAGACGGGTTACAACAGCAGAAGACCAAACAGGGTGCCACTCCTATCAGCTAAGAACAGGAAACTGAGCCTAGAATTGTGTTTTAACTCAGTGTGGTTGTGGCAGATGAAACAATATAAGTGTTTGGTGCTGTAGGAAAACAAGAGAAATGCTATACACACTGAAAGAGAGAAAACCTGCGGGATCAGACGTGAACAGCCCTTTTCAAGTCCAGCCACAAATTCTCTATTGGGTTGAGGTCTGAGCTTTAACTTGGCCACTCCAGAAGATTTTCCTTGTTGTCTTTAAACTATTTCTGTGTAGCTTTTGTGGTATGCTTCAGGTCTAGAAAATAAAGCCTCTCCCAACTTCTCTTCCCCAGAATTTTCCTATATTTTACGGTATTCATTTTACCCTCTCCCTTTACAAGCCTTCCAGGGCCAGCTGCTGAGAGGCATCTCCACAGTATGATGCTGCCACCACCGTGCTTCACAGAACTTTCTGCCACTTGACCATGGAGTCTCCCACATGCCTTCTGGTGAACTCTAGAACAGATTGAATCTGAGTTTTCTTCAACATTGGATTTCTCTTTGCCACTTTACCATAAAGCTTTGACTGGTGAAGAATCCGGCCAACAGTTGTTGTATGCAGAGTCCTTCCCTTCTCAGCTGCTGAAGCTTGTATCTCCTTCAAAGTAGTCATGGGTGTCTTGGTGGCCTCTCTCACTAGTCTCCTTGGACACTCACTCAGTTTGTGAGGATGGCCTGGTCTAGGCAGATTTACACATGTGCCATATTACTTCATTTCTTGATGATGGATTTAACTGAACTCGGGGGGATGTTCAGAGCTTTGGAAATGTTTTGGTATCCATCCCCTTCAGCCGGGTTCTGACTTATACTTTTCCATATCCTTTTCTCTGAATTCCTTGGAGTGTTCTTTAGTTAATGGTGTAATGGTAGCAAGAAATCCTGATCAACCAGTGACTGAACTTTCACTGTACATGCTAAAAACCCCAAATTGGATATCACTCATCCAGATAGCACTGCCATGAAAGGAGACATGACTTGCACTCTATAAGAAAACGATGTGTATTATATTCAAAATTTTTCATTTTTCAGTTAAGATCAAGGGCACAATGACTTTAATCATCACCTTGTTTTCACTAAGTGATCTTGGTGACAGCTCTGTAGAACTGTCTACTATTGATCTGAGAAGGCATACAAGGCTTTCCTTTCACTGCAGCTGTTATTTAATTATCCAGCACCTTCATGATGTGCATATCAACCTTCTTACAAATAATACCTTCAAAGATAAGATTTTTTTGCAGCAGTTCTTACATTTATACGGGTGTACTATTCTACATTTGCTAAAACTTAACTCTAAAATTGATTTTGTGTGACACCTTAGCTCCTACTGTACTGCAACTCAGCCCTGGATTTAAATGTTCCAGAGAAATAAAAAAAAAGTTCCATGCAATTACTACCTTTGATAGACTGAGCTCAAGCTCATTTGCACTGGCTGCTGCAGAACAGAATAATGCATGTGCATATGTTAAAATGGGCACCATACCCCTCTACCATCTCTGCAGAACAGACTATTTCCTGTGTTTGGGTTCTTTTGGCTCCCAAGCATTCAGACATAATGGCGTTCATTCCAGGAAATCATAAAGATACAATTCAGACGCTCTGTTTTTATAATCAGAAACTAGGGGCTGCTCCTTTTTTCTATTATTTTTCCAATCAAAGCCGCAGTATTTCATTCCCCCCTCAGTGTAAAAGATTGTTTTCTTTCAGCGGTATTGCTCGTGCAATATAGACTGCGACCGCCATGTGTTTCACTTCTACGGAAAACATTTTCCTCCCTCTACTCCTCCATGCGCAATTAATTTCAGATGTCACTTGTAGGTGGCTGGTGAATTCCTGAAATACTGGAATGTTGTTTTTTCTCTGCTTCACTGTATTCCAGTAAGTACAAATTGGCGATCTGTGCGTAAGAGAGAGGCACGGAAATGAAATGAGACAGACTAAAAACAAGCCTTGTACTGCCAGTGCCCCTCAGAGAGATTTATTCAAAATCACTATAGCTGGGACTTAAGAGGGATAAAAGAGGAAGAAAAGCATCCAAATGAAATCCTCTTCTTCATTAAGGTGCATGAATCCATCTTTGAAACTACTGTTGGCATGCATTGGACAGATCCAGAAAGATGCATCAGCCAAGTGTCTCTGCAGCTCTGTGACATGATATAAAAGTGAAGCCGAGACTTCAGGCTGCATAAATGGAATAAAATGTCATCTCGCCTTTTTTATTTTTGACTTATTCCATTGCAACACAAACATCTTTGCAACAGACCCATAAAAAAAAGCTATATCCACAAACAAAACAGGTTGTTTCATCTTTCAATCTACCATAAAAATAGCTTTATCACACACGTTATGGATTCTTCTGCTGACAAAAGATGAAATGTCAGAAACAGCTTCACTGCTAAAAACAAGGCTTTTGTTTCCAGCTGCTTCCCTTCCCAGAAATTATGTCCAAATATTAACCAATCAGAATGTTTCTCAATTACAGATCAGAAAAAGTGATGAAAGCCCTTTAATCATGAATCCTTAACTAATTCATAGAGAAGTAATTTTCACCCATTCAACACTGTCTTCAGCTAACCTAGCCTTAACAACCAAAAATGATTCACATTGGTAGTGATAAGGATCACAGCTGAGCCATGATCTGCTTATGTTTCAGGCTGGATGTCAATATGAAGTTAATTTAGTCTTTTAAAATATATATTATTATGGGATTATTTCACACAAAAATCCTGGTATCTTGTTGATAATTAAATGTACATGGTGTGTCAAATGCTGCTTCGACTTTCCTCCATATCATCCTACTGCATCTGTATTCATTGTGCAGGTATCAGCTGTTGGCTGTGCATGGCCACATGGATGTTTCAGACTGGATGTGTGGGTGCTGCAGAATCACGGTTTGATTTTCATTTTGGCTTGCATGTTAACAAGTCAGGCCTTTTAGACTGCCTCTGTTAGCGCTGCATCTCGTGGAAAATCTAGAGGATAGCTACCCTGACATGCTAGATAGACTACACTGCAGAGATATATTGCACATTCATCTGGAAAACCTCCCATAAAAAGTATGCCATTGCATACACCGGCTTATAGTACAACCGAACCCCACCGGTAACAATCTTGTGCTGAAGCAAGTCAAGAGAAAAGTGAAAACATGTTGTCTTTGCTCTTGTTTTAATTAATAAATGTGGTCCAGTTATGATAACTGCCACTGTGGCTATAGCTGAGCTAATCACTCCACCAGCAGCCATTGAACAGGCTACATCAGCTTATAGCACAACTTAACCCCATGCGCAACTCTTGCAAAATTCTTGCTGAAAGAGATCAGCTGAAAAGCAAAAATATCTCTTCCGTCATGAAAAGCTGTCATTGCTGTTCTTTGCTCTTGCATTGACAAAGAAATGTGGTCCAGTTCCGATTAAAATATTGCTACACACTTGTTTACGTCCGAGTTCAGCGCTACACCTTTGGCAGCCATTATTTTCAGCTTTCAGTTCAGTCAGGAACACTCTTGTCATACATTTGACCATTTTACTGTAAAATAGAGCTAGAGATTTACTTGGTGGATAAGGCTCTGCTTCAAAGATGCTCCCTGGATTAAATTACTGGGAGAGCATTACTATGAACTTATGCTAAGCTTCATTACAACTAAACCTTTCTCATGACTACCGCCTCGTTCTCCTCAAATGTTGTAGATTGGAGTTTTGTACATTGGATTTGCCCGATGATAGATATGGAGTCCAGCTAATCCATCTGTTTTGCAAGGTTAGAGGACAGCAGGCTTGTCTGTTTTTTCTGTGTGCATCCCTCAGCCAAAATAGACAGGCTGTTTAGATGAAGTTATGTCTGTCTGCATGAATCTCAACAAGCACTATGAATATAACTGGATTAGGCTCTGTTGCCTTAGCTTTTTGGTGCACTGTTTGGTTTTAAAATGATGGTGTGTAACTTAATATGATATTGATCATGTACATTTGGTCTGTGTTAGTCAGCGTGGATGAGGGCCTGAGCGCTCGATTCCTTGGGAGGTGGAGATGCTACAAGGGAGGGACAGAAACAAGCACTTAACTTGTTGGGCTCAGTTCAGGACAATATGGACATGAGGGTGGAGGCCACAAAGACAGCTCTGTGTTTCAGCCTCAGCTCCAAGTGGCTCTGCTGGCAGCCACACATAGATCCGTATTGTGTTTGTGGATAATCCATGGGACCCAGTGTTCTGTCGAACCCCCGCAGTGTCACATGAAAACATCCAGATGTGCTGAGGATGCATAACAATGAAGGGAAAGCGTTTGACTCCAACAGAATACAAAAATAAGAAAAATATTACTGTATATCTGTTATCACAGCGACAGCAAGATTATGTGTTGTCACAGCGAACAATGCCTGCATCTCCTATTTATCTCTGCAGCTAAAATAAGGAGAGCACGTCTCGTGTCACCTCTTGCACCCTGACATAAAAAATCTACACTGGATAAATATAGGCTCTGAACTAACTATGGAGGCATCCATACTTAGAATCAACCTAAATTCTTAAACACTTCAAAATGCCTCCCAAGCCAGCTTATGTCAAACATCACAACTCTTTGCCTCAAATGATTCCTGATGCCTGCCGGCGGCACAACAGGATTGAGGTTAGCTGTGCAGAATCGAGAGAAAGGGAACAAACACAAACTCATCCTCAGGAGCATTATCCTATTTTTGCGGCACATTTCTATTCATCTCTTCCTTCGCCTCCACCTCTGATTTCCTCAAGATCAGGAGGAATAGCAGAATAGGCAGAGATGAAACGTAGATTATACTCTTTCCTCTCTGCCGTGCCCCCTCTCCCACCAGCTCCCACCTTGCTTGTTGGCTCCAATTAAATCAGACTTTTTTCTTTTCTCTTGCGCAATAAAACCCTAATAAAACCCCCTATCAGCTTCCTGTGGAGGTTCATAGTGTGGTTAATGAAGCTGCGATCAGCTCACAGAGCGGGACATGGTCTTATTAGAGCCAGTGGAATGTGGCGAGGGCCGCTGGATCAGAAGCTTCCAGCTCATTAGAGGGCGTCTGTAGCAGCCCGCTTACACGAGAGACCGACTGGCTGACCAGACTGATTTTAACATTTCCACTTCCTGCAAAGTGCATTATTTACTTGGGATTCATTTGGTGATTTCCAATAATAGATGAGCTAAAAAAAATGCCTATTTGTGCAGAGTTCAGAGGTTTTAAACTTTATTGAAGCTCTGTGGTGTAAATTAGCAATGTTATATTTTCCTTTGACAATAGGCTACAGAGAATAGTCTCTGAGTTGCTTTTTTGTCTCTGTCTAGCATCTTTTATGCCCTCTTTAACCCAGAAAGAAGGCACAACTTTTTTAAGACTGAATGAGACAACTTTACCCTTGTGTTTCCTTGTGTTTTTTAAGAATGCTAATATTCAGTAGTTAAAAGGTGATTTGTAACACACATTAGCAATTGGTGTACACTGGTTTCCTACCTACTTTGATTGTTCTAAAGCAGAACACTTTCGCTCACTCATTTCTAGAATTTCTCCAACAGGAATGGCAGTATTACTATGAGCTTCCAGTGTTGGAAAGGGTTACAAAGTCTTTTCCAAGGCTTTGGTACTCTACGCTGAGAGCCCACAAATGGAGAAAACTTTCAATCTACCTGGAGAAAACAGTGAACCTTCCCTGGAGTGTCCGGCCTACCAAAATGACTCCAAGAATGCATTGACAACTCTTCCAGGAGGTCCGGAAAGAACCCAGAAGAACATCTTAAAACCTGCAGGCCTCACTTGACACAGTTAAGGTCAGAGTTCATGATTTAACAATAAGAAAGAGACTGGGCAAAAATGGCATCATGGGAGAGTTTTAAGGCCAAAACCACTCCTGACCAAAAAGAACACAAAGGCTCGTCTCACATTTGACTAACAACATCCTGATGATCCCCAAGACTTCTGTGAAAATATTCTGTGGACTGATCAGATGAAAGTTTTGGAACTACACGCCCTGTTCCATCTGGAGTAAAACTAACAGCATTTCATCAAAAGAACATCATAATAGTCAAACATGGTGGTGGTAGTGTGATGGTCTGGACCAGGACCTGGACCATTGTTGTTGTAATTGATAGGACCATTAATTCTGCTCTCTACCAGAAAATCCTGAAGGAGAATGTCCAGCAATCAGATCATGACCTCAAGCTCAAGCACACGGGTTATGGAGAAGGACAATGATCCCAAACACACCAGCAAGTCCACCTCTGAATGGACTAAAAAACTCAAATAAGAATTTTTGAGTGGTCAAGTCTGGGCCTAAATCTGATTTAGATGCTGTGGCATGACCTTGAACAGGCTGTGCATGCTCAAAAACCCTCTAATGTGGCTGAATTTAAACAATTCTGCAGAGAAGAGTTGGCCAAAATTCCTCCACAGTCATCTGCTTGCATTCTTTGCTGCCAAGCCTGGAACAACCAGTTATTAGGTTTAACGTGGAATGATGTTTCCAAATAGGGCCAGGTATAGGTTTGGATGGATTTTTTTCTCTTAATAAATGAAAGTCATCATTTAAAAACAGACTTTTTCATTTCCTCCGGGGTAATCTTTTTTTTTATATTAAAATTAGTTTGATCTGAAACATTTAAGTGTGACACATATGCAACAAAATGTTATATATGATTATAACCTATTTCTCCTGTATAAAATCTGTGCTGGTTTTCAGTCATCCAGGTTATCCAAAGCTTGATCTGCGTGTGTTGTTCAAGGGGCAGCGGGGAGGATACCTGTAGAGATGGACCATGGGCCTGGAGGATTGCCATCAAGAGGCCAAAGCAGTACAGGGCCAAAGCTGATGCAGCTAATTGCCAAACTGGCACAAGCTCCCATACCTAAGCTGACCTGACAATCAGACATCTGTGTCAACTGTAGTTGAAGTGAAAGGTTGTAGTTAAAGCCCACCTAACTAAAAAACACTCATGTTAACTTGACCAGCATGCAGATTATTTGTCTGAGCATGCTAAGAGGGCAGGCTTAACGCTACCTTGATTTTAAGGTGGACATTTCCAGGCTAACCTTGGCCACACCCTAGACTTTCACTCTCTCCTCAAATTTCCCATCTCTCTTCAGTGGTTCTATCAAAATGAAATCAAAAAAGGTAAAAAAAAAAAAAAAATCTATCTTAAACATAAGAAAAAGAAACAGTTCCTTGACCCACTTTTGGCCTCAACCCACCACTTGAGAACCGCTGCTCCAGCAGACTGGTAGAACAACTGAACCATGAGCTGACCTGAAAATCCAGACTTCTGCACTCCCCTGTGTCCTGAAATATCTTGGTCTATAAAAGCCATTGGTGTACATGAAGGGGAGAGGGGATAAATAAAATAGCAGCTTCAAGCTCATTTTTCCAGTCCTGGAAAAATGAGAGTCATGCCAATCACTCCCTGCATGTCTGGTGACTTTATACTGCACAGTGCATCATGAGTAGAGACATTACTATCTGCCTTATAGATGGATTATCAGCTGTTTAATGTTTCTGATGGTGAATTACTCTTCTAAGATGGCTGAATCTGCCCTGCATAACCTACAGTTCAGAAAGCTAGTGCAGGAACATTGCTCTTTAGAGATTATGTCTCAGCAGTGAATCACTCTGTGAATCACTTAGTCTTTTATGTGCTTGGTATTATCGCTGTAAACCCTTAAATATGGCTGTAATGTCACTATACTTTAACATTTCACTCCATGCGCTACTATGTTTAATAGCAGCAATCAATCCGGCGCTCTACTCGAACTTGTGCTCTCCCTGCAGCGGAGTCAATAGGTCAGCCTGAGGAAGCGGACGGGGGTCAAGCTCCCTGGGGCTTTCATGTCAAGAAAACCTATTAACCAGCCACTGTTCAGGACAGGCCTTTGCTTTAACGTATGTTTAGGTTGTGCATGTCCAAAACCTCTGGTTCTAGCTGCCCTTTTCATGAGGAAACATCCCGTCATCTGTCTGAAAAGGGCCCCCGAAATAGAGCATCATTGTCTTGGAGTTCGGGACAGCCAATGTTGGTTAAGATGGTGCATTTCTGCTGCTCAGAGTTCATTAGAGGTCTTCTTTAAGATGAAATGGATGGAGCGAAGCTGAAAAAAGCATCAGGAATTAAAGATGAGAGACAGACATTAGACCAGAGGATTGGAGCCTGACTGGGGGCCTTTCCTCTACAGGGATTCATTATGGTAACACGATAGCTCTGTCTGGGATAATGGAGAGGAGAGGAAAGAGAGGAAGAGGCCATGCAGGCGAGGACCCAGAACAGCGTGATGTCCATGCTTTCTTCCTGGACGGAGGCTGTTCGCCACAAAAATCCAGCCTCAAATACGCTGTAACTATATCTGTGTTGTGGTTCGAAGAAAGCCCCAAAAGCTGTTCCGTTTGTACAGATTCAGCTGATGTGGAGACTGATATGGAAAGCAGTCTGGCTCTGGACGATGGAGAGTCCTACAGCAGGAAAAACATTTGATTATTTTCAGGCTAGGATTATTTTTCTTATCATGTTTCATTATGGATGAATGTGGAAAGAAAGAAATTCTGTCAAGCCATTTATTCAAAGTGTTACTTGATAAGAATGTGAATTGAGAACTATGGGCCTCATTTGCCAAAATCTTCCTGACATTGTTCTCACATTTTTTAAAGAAAGAGAATTCCACCTTGGATTCATGGCGTGTTCTCAAACGGCTGAATTGTTCTCACCTGTGTTCTGAAGTCAGTGGATGCCATGTGATTAAGTTGGAAGCATATGCACATGTGCACTAACACCTCTTTAATGCCCATATAAGGGCATGAGGCTGCAGGGCAGTGCAAACATAGAAGGCGCAAAGGAGTGAGAGGACATGACAGAAGATACACTATATGGATAAAAGTATTTGGCCATAGCCTAACCAGCATGTCCATGTGGCCCCATATAGGTTATAGGTGGGCTGCATGTGGGTTTGTCTGCAAGTTCCATGGTGGCCTTACCTATGATTGCCCATGTGGACTCCCAGTGGGATCTACCTGGGATCTCTTCCAATGGGGTCCATATGGGTCTCATAAACTGCCTAGCTTGGCCTAATTTGCAAGTCTCCATTTGCAAACATCCTAAGTGGCATCAGGCATGGTACTGTAACGGATGCTGCCTTTGGAATAAGACTGTTGGTGAAATTTCATCCCTGCTGGATATTACTTAGTCAACTGGCCTTTTCACAATGAGTGTATTTTTTTATCTGAATTTTTTGCACATTTTAAAGGAAATCAGTCTCATGTTGTTTTAATCATGTTTGCCCACTGATGCTGAAACTTTCATCTGTCATTATGTTTTTTGGAACAGGTTCAAATTTTATGCAAAATTTTGAATGAGTCCCTTTCTATCTCCCTCTCTTGCACCAAAACCTCCCTTTAAAGACCATGGTCTGATTATGTGGATATCGACCATGGAAATATGACACATAAAGGCATATTGTTCTCACAACCTTCTAACCAAGACCAAATTAAGACTTGCTCTCCATCTATCCAACTTGGCACAGCTGTGACGTACGAGCTGGTGTCATATGAAAATCTCTGTCAGGGTGGATGGAACCAGTCATATTCTAAAGGAGTGATAGAGCCACAGGCTCATCCTTATCGCTTATTCTCGTCACAGTATGAAACAATCCCACATTCTACGGATTTTCACAGTGAAAATAAAATGCAAAGGACTCAGTGTGCATGGTTCAAGTGTGTGACATTTTGTTCAGATCAGAAATCTAAAAGAAACACATCTAAAAATAACAGACTCAGTGTGCAAAGACTGTAAGTGATATTATAAGAAAGTGGAAGTGTTTAGGAACAACAGCAACTCAGCCATGAAGAGAAGACCTTGTAAAATCACAGAGCGGAGTTAACGATTGCTGAGCTGCATATTCCGTAAAAGATTACAGTGCTCTGCTGATTCCACTGCTGAGAGTTCTGAACTTCCACTGCCATTAATGTAAACACTAAAACTGTGCAGCAGGAGCTTCATGAATGGATTTCCATGGCCGAGCAGCTGCATGCAAACGTCACATCACCTAGTCCAATGCCAAGCGTCAGATGAAGTGGCGTAGAGCAATGGTTTTCACCTAATCCTGCCTCAGGACCCACCTAGTCTTAAATGAAAAATCACAACCCAAATTTCTCAACAACTCATGACTATTTAAAAAAATAGGCAGTTTGGATCTTGGATGGAAGAAAAATATATAACTAGAAAAAGATATTGGGCAAAACTAACATGTTTTACACCCCAAGTTTTACAAAATTTTTAGAGATCTAGAGAAATTACCCCATTATCATGGAAAATAGAAGATTTGTTGTCATAAGAAAAGGGGATACATTAGTTAAAATATTAAGAACAATTGCTTTGCTTCCAACTGTGTGGCAACAGTTTGGGGAAGGCTCTTTTCTATTCCAACATGACTGTGTCCCAGTGCACAAAGAAGGACTATAAAGACATGGATTGATGAGTTTGACCTCATAAATGCTCTACAGAGTGAATGGGCACAAATTCCCACAGAAACACTCCAAAATCTTCTTGAAAGCCTTCCAAGAAGAGTGAAGGCTGCTAAAGCTGCAAAAAAATGATAAACTCCATATTAAAGTTCATGTATTTGAATACAAGGCATTACAGTCTCTGTTGGTGTACTGTTCAGGAGGCTCAATACTTTTGTCAAAATGGTGTAGCTATTTTGAATTTCAAATTAACACAACTTTATTGTTTTATCAAGCTGTTACTGCTCAGTCTTACAGTGTGCATGAGTTTAAGAACAAATTTCTTCTTAATAACAGTTGGTGAATGAGGCCCTGTGTTTTCTTTTGGTTTATTTTCTGCAGAATAATGTAAGAGCTGAGTGCAGGGCGTGCCCACCTCTGCTGTGTTTAGGTAGCAGGCGTGGGGGTACATCGACACGGGCCAGAAGTCTCCACGCTCCAACAGCAGGTTTCAATTCTGTAGGTTAACTTAAGCAGACACCAATATGTGAATATGGCCACGTTTATTTTCTTTTGATTAAATAGGCATTTGGAGCATGTGCAGCCGGGCTTGAGCTTCTATAATGCCTTTATTCTTCAGGCCATAGCCCGGGGAGGAGAGGTGTGAGAGAGGAGCCGGATAGGGAAAGTGGCTCTGAGGAAAGAGGTGGTGGGAGACTGTGAGTCCTCTCCTCTATTCCCTCTGACATCTTCGCCCTCTTCTCCATCTCCTTCTCTGGCACGAAATTCCACACATGCCTTTAATTTGGAACAAGGCGGCTCAGGAGCGAAGTTATCTTACCACTGTGGAATTTTCCACTCTTGCCGTCGACGTTAGCCCAGAAACAATTAGGTGGAAAAAAATCAGAGTGGGGTGTATGATGGGATTGGAAAAGAAGGGTGATGGCTGTCTGTGAATGAGAGCAAATGCTGCAGTCGCTTCTGTTTTTCAGGCCAGCATTTACTGCAGAGTGAGTGTGAGTGAGAGTGGCAGGATGGGGAGATAACGATGAGAAGGTGAGAGGTGACGGAGGGATAAATACTGCAGTCCTCTGAGGGTGAACTGAGAGAGGATGGCTGCAAGAATATTTATCTAAACCTAGGTGATCCCTGCTTGTTATCTCACTTTTCTCTCCTCAATCATTCAGAAACTGTTTGCCCATTACCCCTCACATCTAAACTGACTCATGCCTTTTAATAAGCTTCCCAACCGCGACAGAATAATGACCACTGTTACATAAGAACGGGAAAGAAAACATTTCGACATCCCACAAAACAGGCCTTCTTCCGTCTCACCCGTTCTCCTCATGGGAATCTGCGAGGCGTGAGTAACCCAATCACGGCCTGCGTGGATCAGCGGGATATGTTGGATCCGTGGCTCTGCGTTTGACCGTGTGGCCTGCTTTTGTGCTCACGTCCTTGGTTTCGTTTCTGTCCTTTTGTCTAAAAGCCGGGTTATAAAAAGAACAGTGACGGAGGGCCTTTGAAGTATTCTGCGAGAAGTCGTGCAGCAGGCTGGGGAAACAGTTGGGTCCCTTCTACTTGAAATAGTAATTATGCTAAAGCTTTGAAATGTCAGATACTGGGAGCACATGTAGAAGCTTTCTATTCTCAGCAAGAAACAGAGAGGAAAAAAAAAATCCCATTCTCTTGAATAATAACCACATTGATGCTCCAAAAAGATCTTCATTCCAAACTGACTTCAGAGATGTGCTCTCCTTTTCTTCCTCCAAAAATCTGAGAGAAAACCTCCTTTTCAAGCGCTAATTGATATAGAATCTAATGACCAGCCTCTTCCTCCTTCTGCGATAAAGGCTCCAGCTGCATGCCTGAAAAGCAGATTTAGTCCTTTTGTGCAAATCAGCATCATAAGAAATATAGGACACACTTAGGCCATGCTCTAGTTTTTCTTCTGTATTTTCCCTTTTTCTTTTTTTCCCTTTCATTGTTGCAAACATCATGCAATTTATACAAGCCCCAATTCCAATAAAAGTTAGGACGTTGTATAAAACATGAATATGAAAACAGAGTCCTGTCAGGAACACTCTTGTCACACATTCAACCAATTATTGCACAGTTTTACTTTGGTGGAGAAGGCTCTGCTCTAAAGATGCTTCTTGGGTTTGTCAAGCAGTATGCTTTGACTTTCAGGGGTAAGGCAAAGCTAGAAATCTCCATATGGATAGATACACTTATGACAATGCATACTGAAAACAGACAAATTAGTTCAGAAGCAATTAATCTATAGAAGCATCTGAATATGAGGGTGCAACAAGCTTTATGCTATAAAGGAGGAGGCTGGGGTGGAGGAGGTCAAGCTTTATGCTTTAAATGAGGAGGCAAGGGTGGAGGAGGTCAAGCTTTATGCCATAAAAGAGGAGGGTGGGTTGGAGGAGTTCAAGCTATATGCTATAAAAGAGGAGGCTGAGGTGGAGGAGGTCAAGCTTTATGCTATAAATGAGGAGGCAAGAGTGGAGGAGGTCAACCTTTGCCAGCAGCAGCAAGCAGGGCTTAGTGAGGAGGCCATCATATTTAAATACACTGCTGTGTTGAGAGAAAGAGCTGTGATTGGCTGTGAGAACTGGAAGGCAATAATTAGAGTCAGCTGACCATCAGCTGATCACAGCTGGGCGTATGACTTCCGTGTCCTGCATGAACTAAGGCTGAGCTTCATTTCAGTTATTTACAATCTTTTGTAAATCATCGTTGTTGTAATTTGTTTTTTATGCAATCTTTGGTACATTGAAACTCCAGTCAGTACAACAAATTGACCTTTTTTTTTTTTCTTTATTAGATAGAGGAGGACAGTGGATAGAGTTGGAAACAGGGTCAAGAGTAGGGGAGAGACATGCGGTAAAGGGCCTCAGGCCGGATTCGAACCCGCACCGCCTGCGTACATGGGGAGTGCCTTGAACCACTTGGCCACCTGCTCCCCCAAATTGACCTTATTAAGTAACAATAAAGACCCTTTAACCTTGATTAAAAAATAACCCTTCAACATTTCACAGGTGAGTAGGTTAGTTGGTAACAGGTGATAGTACCATGATGACTGAAAGGCTGAACGAGTCTTTTGGTCCTTGGTCCTCCTGGTCTTACTTTACTCTTGTGAGTCCTGGACACTGACTGATGGCCAGAGACGCCGGCTGACTCCTTTGTGACAACTTCTCTTCCGCACTTTTTGGGTATTGTTAGCACCCAAAAATACACACAGGAGAGCAGGGACGGGAAGGGTCAGCTGCTGGATGCTGTGCTTTTACATGCACCTGGTGTGCTCTCCTGGGCCTGATCCAGCTCACCGGGACCCAGTGGGTTGGACCAGACCAGGGGGGATACCTGGAGAGATGAGGCATGGGCCTGGCGCAGACCTGGAAGATGGCCATAAGGAGCAGTACAGGGCCAAGATTGACCTGGCAACGTACCAAACTAGTTTATTTTCCTATACCTGACCTGACTAGAAAGGCTCAGTGATTTCTAAATAATGGTGTTGCAAGTTTATCTACTTTGCAAAAGTCTGTGTGGGCAAATAGTCCCAACAGTTTATGAACAGTGTTGCATTTATCAACAAAATCCAGGAGGAATGTCAGCTTCTTTGGACCTGAGCTCATCTGAGATGGACTGGCCTAACTGGGAAAGATTCCCATGTGGTCTGATGACTCTACAATTAAGATTGTTTCCAAGAAAAATGGCTGTTGAGTCCTTTGGGCTGTGTAGGAAAAGTACCATCAGATTGTTATCAATGCAAATTTTAAAAACCAGCATCTGTGATGGCGTAGGGGTGTATTAGTGCCCATCACATGGATCACATGCATATCTGTGCAAGCAGCATTAATACTGAGAGGTAAATACAGGTTTTGGAACAACATATGCTTCCATTCAGATGAGGAATGTCCCTGCTTATTTGAGCCAGACAACGCCAAGCCAATTTCTGCATGAGTTACAACAGCATGGCTTCACAATAAAAAAGTGCAGGCACTAGACAGGCCTGCATTCAGTCCAGGTACATTGTAAAGAACAAAATGCAACAATGGGAGTTCACTGTTGAGCACCTCAGGATGTACATCAAGTGAAAAAGGAAGAAAATTCTGCTTGCTGTTCTTCATCAGTAAGTGTCTTCTTTCCCCTAAAGCTTACAGAGAGTTGTTAGAAGAAAATGTAAGTGGTAAACATGCTCCTGCTTCAACTTTTTTGAAAAATGTTGCATGCATCAAATTGAAAACTTTTGTATGTTTCTGAAATAGAGGATAAATTATGAAGGTTTGAACATGAAATATCTTATTCAGTTGAAAACAGGTTGGAAATAATGTGCAAATCTCTGTATTCAGTTTATTCCCATTTTACACATCCTAACTTTTTTGGAATCGGGGCTTATATGCAGCAAAGAGAAAGGGGATCCCTAGAGTGCCTCAACACTTTGGCAGCAAGTCATCATCTTTATCATTTTTAGCCAGAAAAACATACGACTGTGCTGCTATTAGCAGGAAGTAAACTGAGAATGATTTTGAGGCCTTTGCACAAGTCTGAGTTACATGAAACCCACCCTCGCTGTCTGGCCAAGTCCTGCTCTCCGCCCTGTGCTAGAAAACGAAAACATGGGTGTGTGCTGCAGAAGGAGGGAAGGAAGGAAGAATGAAAAAAGCTTTCCTTCTTATGAAATCTGTCTTTTTTTGCCTGGCTATTTAGGATATCCAGAGTCTTAGAAAAAAGTCACAAAACAAAGTGATGACAGGCCAGTTTTTTCATCACGGACACAGAAAGCAGATAGACAACGAGATTACAGGAATAGAGGGTGTAGGAAACAATGGAGAAACTGAGAAATAGTAAGCAGACAGATGAGTGGAGGAGTACAGACTGAAGAGTCTTTTCAGGGAGTCGAGGTGAGCAGTTATGTAGTGTGAAGTCTGTGCGCCTCTCTGACAGTCTGTGTCCTCTGCCTGAACTCAGACACTGTGAGGTGACACCCCTGTCGTCCTTCCAACAGTCGATATCTGTCGGACGTCACTGGGGGAGGAACTGAGGGAGCAGTGATGCTCTTTGAGGGATTTGTAATGGGTGTGAAACTGCACTTTTTCATTAACGTCAAGTCTTAAAAAAGAAGGTTTGACTGTCGGGTCAGACTGGTGAACTGAGGCCATGGCCACTGCTGCCTGTTTCACTTTGTTTGAAACATTCACTACTTTTACATGCATGCAAAGTGGAGCTGCAGCTATGGCTTGACTATAATATTTAACTTTCCCACTGCCTTTAGATGATAATGGCCCCCTTTCTACTTGTCAATATGGAATATATCGAACTAGTTAAACTACCAAACTATGGTGGAGATGTCAATTCAATGTTGTTGAAGAGGGAAACTTTTTGGAGTTATACTTAGGACACGTTGTCTCCAAGGGGGCTTAATGAGGACTTTGATCTTAAGCCTTTTCCCTAATGATTTTGTTAATGTGCTCACCGAGCCTAGGGTTTGAATTGTGTAGTTTATTGTGTGGATGTCATTCTCCCAGTCAACGGTTTAAATGTGTATATTGTGTGTTTTCCATTTACTGTGGGATAGATATTTACATTTAGTCACAACCTGTAGTATGAATATTTCTATACAGTTATTGTAATTATAGATTGTCACTTGTTTTTAACTGACAGGGGTAACTTTTTGCTGATCATTGCATGTCACTACGATGATGGTTCTCAGCCTTTTTAATGATGTATTTCTGACTCATTTGAAATTTTGATCATAGATTGTGATTTCAGTAATGTATATTTTCCTTAAAATGTGACTTGCAGTGCACATATGCAGGTGTATATAATTCTTGGTATGTCTTATCTTTACACTGACATAATAATGTCATATGACTTGTCAGGTGATTCAGACTGTACATATATGGAGTTGTACCCCCTGTGTCTGCTTATGTCTGATGAAGGGCTAGGACCCGAAACGTCACATGTGGTGATAATCTTCATTAAATAAGCCTTTGGAGCAGCTTCTGGTGTGCTGACCTATTTTTCTATCTTATTTGTCAATACGGACCTTCTTCCTGTTAACTGTGCTCCTGAGATTAGAGCTTGTCTTTTTTTATGCATTTTTAGTTTCTCCCTCTTATTTGAGATCAGTAGGACCTGATTAGTTTAAGGCCTTGTCCCCACAGAGATGAAAATATTTATATCTGTTTCATTTTTGAAAAAGTTCTCTGTAAACACTGGATCATTTCAGGAAATGTCCGCGTAAGCACACAAGACTTGGTGCTATAACGCAGCCACGGAAATGCACCAAAAGAGAGAAAAAGATTACAGAAAACTGCCACAAAACTTTCTCCTGGTTGCTCTTCTGGTTGTTCTCCATGGTGGATTTAAGACCACCTAGTGTATGCTGTTCTAGGTGGCGGTAAAGGAGCATCGGATTTTGATATAAAAGCCATAATAAGCTCAATAGCTTCTGAAGTACATGAGTCTGTTATCCACCATTGTTGTTTTGGTTTGATTTGCACATGCGGCGTAAGTGGGCTACGCTATGTATGACGTAATTGTTTTCAGAAAGATGAGGTTGGCTGTCCAAACGGAGAAGAAACGGTAAGAGTTTAAAGATTTTTTTCACTCTGGGACCTGGTTTCAAAAAGTAGCGTTTACAGCCTCCCAAAACGCCATTTTAGTGTGGATGAAACACCAACAAGACAAAAAAAACTTTTGCGTATACCCTGAATTCGTCTCTATGTGGACGGGGTCTAAAAGTTCCGCCTTGTCTTTGAACAGGATGTAGCTGAAAAAAAAAAAAAAAACAACGTCCGCAAATCTCTTGAATATCCTGCTTCTGCAGAAAATACAGAGCTGGATTGGTTTTAGAGCAGATGTTTTAGCTGAGTGTACCTAATGGTCAGTTATACAGAGATAGTTAAGGCCAAGCATGAACAAAATTTCCAATCCGACTTTCTTTCCAAAATCCACACAATTTTCCTAAATTTCAAAGAAGTTCCAAAGAAGTTCCCTAAAATTTCTGTGAAAATTCTTTAACATATCTATAAATTATCCCAATAAATATATCCCCAAATTTCTTCAAATATTAGACTTAGACAAGCTAAGTCCCCCTAAGACCCGAACAAAAAATTATATTGTCAGATTGTTGAGGCTTTTCCCAGGTTTTTCTTACCAAAAGACCATTGTATACAAACTGTTTATCAAGTGCATCATCATGATTTTACTTAATATTTCCAACTCTAATTTTGACCCCAGAGCAGACAAAGCTTTGTGCCCCCCCAAGAGATCTTTGTTGTGATTCCACTGGCAGGCCTGCCAGTGGAATCATTAGCTGGGTTTTGTCTGGACAACATGTCTTAATCCACACAAGCGCAGAGAGGAACACTGAAAGCTTTCCATCACAGAAAAATGTTCTTGCTTTACTCCTGGTCTGTTTTGGCATGGCTTTCCGATCACGGCGGTGGGCTTGTCCAGTATTGTCCAGAGTTAGCTTGGATGTTGCTGGAGGACTGCTGCTGTTTACTCCGAACTGGACCGCTGTTCTTGTTTAAACCAGAGCAGAGAGCCACACTGACAGCTTGTCTTGTGCAGAGAATACATTTTTGCGCATTTTTTGTAATGATGTCTTCCCTTCCCGCCCTAATAGCACAGAATAAAGAGAGCTTATGTCCTCATCACAGTTCTCTAACTGCAGCTCAGTTGTTGTATGTCTGTGTTTAACCAATCAGATGCGATAAAGAAAAGCAGAAGGGGAGGGGGGGTGACGCTACTCAGGGCTTCATCACATACAGAAGGAGACAGACAGAGACAGAGGACAACATGTAGCTTTTTACATTTCAGTAACCACTTACTGTAACTTTGGCTAAAATAATAAACAAATAACATACATGACAAAATCACTCTGCCAGAACGTACATTTCAGTCAGGCATTTCAACAGGCATCCCAGATAGTTGTGGTCAGCTATATACTAGGTTTTTACCTAATCTTTTAAAAAAATTTTTAAGTAAAATGTTTTAAAACCAAAACCCATGACCTGAATGATGGTTTAATGCAGCTTTGTGATGTGACAGTGAGAGTGAGGGCAGCATCCTAAACACAACTCATCTTTGATCTGTTGATGACATGTGAAAAGGTGGTTCAGCTTTCTGAACACTTTAAAACAGTCAGAGAATAGAACTATAAATTATGTGTGTTTAATGTCAGATCTATCTTAAGCTGATTTGTATTTATAGATTCTGGCCTACTTTCTACTCTTTATTTTTACCTTTTACACACACAGCACAAAGAGATGTGTGATTAAGTTCTTAAGTCCATCTATTATCTACACCCCTTACTCCATTAGGGGTTGCAGAGGCTGGACCCAATCACAGCTGTCATTACAAGAGAGATGGGTTACATCCTGGACTGGGAGGAAGCCAGAGAAACTAGAGAGAACCCATGCATGCACATGCAATGTGGTTATGTTGGTCACTCTGGCACTAACAGCACGCCCAAGCTGATCCCACATGAGGTTGAGGTCAGGGCTACTGGCAGGCTATTCCATCCTCTCCACTCCTAAATTCTGGAGGAAGTCTCTGATAAAACCCTACTCTGTAGGGGGCAGTGTATTGAGATTGCCTCCAATGATGACAAAACTTGTTATTCCAGTGAGGGTGATGCCACCCCACACCATCACACTGCCTCCAGCAAAACATGTTACTCTACTGATACAGCAGTCAGCATTGCCTTCTTTGTGTCTTCCCCACACCTTGACCCTATGATCCAACTGGCAGAATCTGGACACATCACTGAACATAACGTTCCTCCACACATTTAGGTTCCAGTGCACGTGTTACAGACACAGGAGCAAACACGCCTGACGGGCAGTCATGGCAGATCTATGAGGCTGGAGTTGGCTGCTCTGGATTGTCAGAGAGCCTGCAAACCTTGACTGCAAATCTGTAAAAGACAGCCTACAGTCCCTGAGTGCTGACAGGATGAGGAAACAGTATTCTTGGGGTGTCAAAGCAAGAGTCAGTAACAACAGCAGAATAAGCTGTTAGATTTGGCAAATTTTTAATGGACCAACCCACGTACTCCGCTCTGCTGCTCATCCCGCAAAGCATGTTCCATACAACTGTGGCTTCATTTAAAAGGGAAATAAACAGGCTTGAAAATGGTTTAAATTCAGTGGAGAATTTTGTCTCCTATAGCTCTGCCAGGTTGAAAGTCTAGTACAGACAGGTTATTCAAACTGGGTTAGTGCTAGTTAGGTCATATTAAGTAGTTAATTTTACCTAACAATAGTATCAGCATCACTGCCTACCGTCTGTGTTCTGGGCAAAACTGTTGGTTGTAATATTTTGCCCCATATCTCATGGTATGTTTGCGTAAAGTCTGTTCTTTCTTTCCCTAAAAGTACAGAGGAGTTTCTGGCAGTATTAAATTAAAATCTCCTCTGTGTTTTCTGTAAAAATTATCAGTACGTGCTTCCAACAGAGTAAAGACGGTCTTGGTTTAAAAAACAAACAAATAAAAAAAAAAAAAAAAAAAAAAACTAGGTAAAAACCTAGTATATGTCTGACTGAAATGTGTGTTCTGGTGGAGTGATACTGTCATTTTGATTATTATTTTATTATTATTATTTGTTGCCTAATGTACTGTAAGAGGTGAATTTATATAGCAACACGTTCTCCTCTCTCTCTTTTTCTCCCCCTGTGTGAGTGGAGACAAAACCTTGAGCAACGTTATCCCCCCTCCCCTTCTGATTTTCTTTTATTGCATCTGATTGGCTACACAGAAACATGTGCCCACAACACTGACACATCTAGTCAGCCACAGTGCTAATATTGGTAGAATGATGAGGAGGAATTATCCTTCCTTTCTGTGCTGTTTTGTGCAGGGAGGGGACACGTCACTACAGGAGACGCGCAAAGCATCTTCTCTGCCAAGACAAGCTGTCGGTTTGGCTCTCTGCACTGGTTTTAACAAGAAAAGTGGCCTGGTTCTGAGTGAACAGCAGTGGTCGTACAGTGATATCTGAGCTAACAGCTAATGTGGCAGCAGGACTGGACAAGTCCGACGTGATGATCGGAAAGCCATACCGAACCAGACTGGGAGTAGAGCATAAACATATTTTCTGTCATGGAAAGCTTTCAGTGTTGCCCTATGCGCTTGTTTTAATAAAGACACATTGTCCAGTTCAGACAAAACCGCTGCTGCAGCCAAAGCCAAGCTAATCAATACACTAGCACGCCTTATACCACTCACAACAATTAACACTTTCCCCCTCAACTATCACATACTCCAGCCAACCTGCCAAAGCAGGTCAAGGAGTGACAACATTGTTTTCTGTTGGGGAAAGCTGTCAGTGCCGCTCTCTGCACCTGTTTTGATAAAGAAATGCTGTCCATTTTGGGAAAAAAGTTCCTCTGTGGCTAATTTTGAGCTAATCGCTCCACTAGCAGGCCTTGTATACAAGCACTCACACAAGTAGTCCTTCCCTTCCTTATTACATACTCATGCCAAAGCGGGTTAGCAGAAGAGTGAAAACAACTTTCCCAACATGAAAAGCTTTTAGGGTTGTTTCTATTCTTTATTTCATACAAAGATGTGGTCCAGTTCTGGCAAAAAAGACTTAATGCTATAGCTATATCTGAGGTATTTCTAGCAGTGGAGACAGCCATTAGGGGGCTTCCAGTACAACGCAACCCCGTCCATAAACAACTCGTACATATGGCTCTATTTACCACAGTGTAGGCAGCCATTACTGAAGGCTTTCAATACAAGCAAACCCAACTCTGTATGCTATGGCTCTGAAAGTTAAGGTAGCATCACTCAGTCAGTCAGTCAGTCAGTCAGACACAGACAGAGCCATCTGTAGGGCTGACCTCAGCAGTCAGCCAAAAAGTGGATGCAGGTGGCATAACTTCACTGAGGGGCTGTAGCCGACCAAAAAAACTTACTGAAATTACACAAAATCAGTCGATTGGTGATTGAGAAAAAAGAACATTATCTCTAGGTCAGAATTTACTAACTGATGCATAACAATGATCCTAGAATTTGCGAAATACGTACATGCACACTTCAGATATTGAGATTCAAAATATGTACCCTGAAAATAGACAATAAAAGTAGAAAAAAAGCACAGAAATATTGTGTATAATAACGCTGTTTTAAATTAGAACTGGGCAGTTTTGTGCAGGAAAATGCAAAATGTAGTCTACCAGTGCATGTTCAAAACAGGAAGACTAAAGAATAAATGTAATTGCAGGAAAGGGCCCAAAAGCCCATTATCTGGATTGCATCAATGTAACATTTAAAGGTCCATTTGGGGAGAAGGGAATGGACAAAGAAATAGATAAAAGTGGCCCAGCAGATTCAGGAGAAAAGGCACAATTTAGTGAAAGCATGTTGTTCAGGGACTAAGGGACCTGAACACTCAAATATCTCTGGGCAATTCTTAAACTAACATACCCCAAATAAGAAATGTGGTTTTAAAGTAACCCAGACTCACTGAACTGCACCATTCATCTCTTAACGTGGCGACCATCCAGAAAGTGTCCCGTGACCCGTTTCAGGACCCTTGCTGAGGATGACTGAGAAGTAGTGTGCCATGAGGGCTGTCGATGTTACTCCTGGAGGCCAGTCACCTAGTGTGAACTTTTCTGGTTCAGTCAAGACCAGGTTTACTGATCCGTACTCTGGGACTCTCAGCAGACCCTCAGCGCTCTGCCCCACTCCCCTGCCTGCTGGGCTTCCTGTGCTGAGGAAAGAGGGTAAGAGCGGGAGGCGAGTGGCAGGCAGCCAGCTGCCAGGAGCATGTGTGAGCAATCTGTGGAGTCAGACCAGTGGAGGGGTGTGCGTGTTTGAAGGCTGCTGTGTGTCTGAACGAGTGGGAAGTTGCTGCTATACCTGCTCCTTGTAATCACGTCTTAATCATACCTTCCAATGTTAGTCTTTGCATTTAGATGCATACGTGCAATCTTTCAGCAGGCGGTTAGTGATGAGACGTTTCATCCTAAGGTAAAGCTGCAGAACCTGGCTCAGTTTAGAGATTTTTAATCTTCACAGGAAAGACACCTCATGGAATCTCGCTCCATTTCCATGAACACAAAAAGCACAAAGGCTGATTTCTCTCCGGAGGACTGATTTGTTTGTTTTTCTAATGCCCAGATTAGTGTATGATTGCGCAAGCACGCAAATCAGTGACCCTGATCCCTCAAGGTCCATCCAGTCCTCTGCCACCCCCGAGGCCTGGTGAGCTTCTGAGCCCCTGACCCGGGAAAGTGACCGCCCAGCCCTGTGAGATTAACCTCCGACCTCTACCTTCACTAATATTTGACCTTTGTCCAGCCCCCGCAGAGATGCAACAGAGCCCCATTCAGATGACAGACTCCCTGTCTGCTCGTTAGACAGACAGGCACTCAGGGCGGTGTGGGCCAGACCAAACATTGCACTTCAGATTGCTACCCTGAGACGCACTTTACTGTTTACTCCAGCATGCACGGGCTGCAGCATCTGAAACGTGACTTCTCTGTGTTTGTCCCACAGCAATTTATTAGAATTTTTTCTTTTGCACCTTTGGGACAACTCACTCCCTTATTTTCACAACATAGTCTAGCTCAGGATCCCAGAGGACCCTGCTTTTACCAAAAATATGAAGCACCAACAGAGTTTTTGTTGTTGAGTCTGTCAAGGTTGCGTTTTAAGCACAATTATAGCCCAGTCTGACAGTCTTAAGGTTTCAGTTCCTATCAGCCCTAATAATCAATAATTTTATCTGTGCAGTGTGTCGTAGTTGACGATAATCAAGGTTGAATCAGGGATGCCAACCTCAATGAATGAACGTTCTGTCTGTCATATTCAATACAAGCCAATCTGAACAACAAAACATATGATGTAAAGGGGAGTACACTTTGTAACATGAGCTCAACAGGCATCCATTATCTTTTAAATATCAGGGGCAGATCAACAAAAGAATAGTGCTGCTTTAGGTGCGTCCTGAAGCTGTGAAAATGGCAAAAAAAGAGAGCGTCCAGTCCACAGAGAATGTGCAAAGGAGAAATAACTTAACTGCACACAAAATGCATGCAAACTGCTTATGCCTGGGATGAGCATGTCCCATTTGCATGCATGTAAATGAGGGAATATTTAAAAATTCTGCACAACAATGCACCCCTCAAATGCAATTAATCTCAGTGCACAAAGTAGTCATTCGCAATGACCAGTAAAAATTGTGCAACTTTGCATCAAAGGTATTAAATTAGAGCTATTTCTATCCATCTCACTTCTCCTCTCCCCACTTAAGTAATTTGTTCCTGTGTATCTTTACATTAACTAATATTAATAACAATGGGTTTCTGGATGGGAAGGATCTGGGCATGACCCACTTTTGATACATCTTTAAAAAAAATTAGATGCATTATTAGTCATGGAAATCTGCCTCTGATACCATATGTGTATCAGGAAGTTTTACATTATTTTATCTGAAAACCACTCCAGCTCCAGTATTTGAGGAGCAGTGGTGAGTTTGAGATGGCTTTGTTTAGTTTGAATAGTTTATCAAACTTTAAAACCATATCAGTACCCTTTATCAATGATTATCTTTATTTTAGTGTTTACATATTAAGTGATAGTGTTTAAATATATGGTAGTTTGTGTATTTATTGCTTCGTACTATGATGTATTGTCATCATGAACAATTGTCAGTCTTCAGCAGGCAGGTCATGGACACAGGACACTCCATCCAATCACAGGTGCTGCTGTAACACCTTAGCATTGTGGGTACTGAAGTATTTTGGCAGATATTGCAAATAAACAGTCTTTTCTTTAAAAGGGGTTAATATCTTGTGAAATTTGGTCTTCTAAACAGGCACAAGCCATCGTTTCACACTCGTGTAGCTCATAGGAGTCTGATTTAGATATCTCAAAAAATAACTGCTAATAATCAATTCACTTTGAAGAAAATGAATGGGATTCCAGAACCACACTGTTGAGCTCTATTTGCAGGCGTCTGGAGTGTTGGGAATGCACGTCCCCTGGGCCACAAACAAAGATCCAGGCATTTGGGGATGCTGCCATTGAATTCGTGTCTGTGGATGGTGAGAGCATGGAAGTTGTAACCCATTGATCTGCTGACTGTGAGGCTGAGATCAACTGCAGACTTGGACTTGCACGTGGGGCTTGCTGAGCAAGACAGTGTTAAAGTCTGAGCATATGTGTTTAAGTCAGAGTCTTTTGGTCCTTGGCCCTCCCAGTCCTACTATACTCTGGACATTGACTGATGGTCAGAGGCGCCGACTGGACTCCTTTGTGACGACTTCTCTTCAGCGCGTTTTTGGGTATTGTTGGCAAGACTGTGCATCTAATGCTGATGTGGAGGACGGGAAGGGTCAGCTTTGTGTTTATGGGCACCTGGTGTGCTAGCACCCATTCTAGGTGCAGAGGACCTGGTGGACTGATCTGGACTGCTTGGGTCGACTATATGTGTCATGGAGGGGGCAGCTGGGAGGATTCCTGGAGTGGGCCTGGCACAGGCCTGGAGGGTGGCCAGAGCAGCACAGGACCAAGGTTAATACAGCAAGGTTGTTCAAATGTTTTGAACAAGGTATGGGCATAATTAGCTAAATATGGAAAATTGACCAATGTTTTACGTGGTGACAGGCCACTGATGATGAGGCTGGACCTTGAGCTTGGCCAAGGCATTTAATGGTGTTGATGATGAGATGGAGGAACTGTTGGAAAGTAGAGCAAAACCAACTAAAACCACTGACGGGTACAGAACTGCCTAAGCATAGAATTAGATTCTGTAAAACAGAGTCACATGTTCATGTACCTGTCCCGGACCATTTAAGGATGGCTGTAAACACTGCGTTACTGGTCTTAAACCTGGAGTCTGTTATTATATTTATGTCGGTTAAGTGACGGTTGGTGCCGGCTCGCAGGCTCCTCAGGCTGGCAACGCTGTACTCCCTGTCTGCCTTTGTTGACTAGACAGCAGCATAAAATTCTTGCAGGGTATCATTCAAAACATCATCGGGGAAGTTTTCAAAGTTTGTATTCATCCTTTTTTGAGCAAGGAAGTTTCTCAGTGTTTTAATCGCCCATTTTGTTTTTGTCGTGTTGATTTCATCCTTCTCATCTTCGAGTTGATTTAAATCTTCCAGTGTTAACTCTTTGTGCCGCTTCTCTCTCTTCATTTTTTCCTCCAGTTCCTCAGCAGCATCCCAGGCATCAAAGTTGTCGTATTCACCAAATAAATTAAATGAAATGAAAAAAATCACTCATCACTGTTTTAATTTGCTAATTTCTGTCCTCAGAGAACTTCACGTTTACTTATCAGAAAATCTGACTGTGTCAGGTTGCTATGGTTACTCCTATCATCTAACGGCTAATGGCTGCTGCGCATTAATTTGGAACAGTGTAATGATTTTTTGACCGGAACTACTTGAGAAGTTTGAAAGGTGTCTGTATATCAGAAGTTAATTGACACCATTGGAATTTTCAGAGCCAATCAGAATTGAGTATTCACCAAGACCATGGTGTAAAACTCAATACTGTATGTTTGCATACAGTTTTCTTTCCAGGTGTTGTCTAGCTCTGTCCTTCCTTTCATCACATCGATCATGATGATTGGTTTGGTACCACTTAGTAGTCCGAGACGGATTTATGTCTCTGTGATCACCTAATCTACCCAGTGACCCTCATCATAGACACAAAGATTGTGTAGTAGTGTTCCTAGGCATTAAAGACACACTGTTGACTAAGGCTGTTTCTCTCCTCACATGGATGTTGGATGCTGTTGCCATCTTGGACTTGGCCCGTACCTTGAACTCCTGAAATCTATTTGAGTAATGTGTGGAGGTGTATTCCTCGAGAGCTGATTCCTGCTAAAGCCCAAAACAACACACTCCCTCCTCCTCCGACCTACATGGTAGCCTATTAAACTGACATGACGAATGGAATATCTTAGCTTTACAAACAATCTGCATGTGGGTGTACACTTTAAAGCTCATGCTATAATTATGATGGATGTCTTTTGTTACTGTGTGCCTTCAGAGTTCCCGTCAGTGCAGTGCTCTGGGGCAAAAACTGTTTCTTGATGGGATCAAGGCGTCTTGAAGGCTTGTATTTATAGAGTGTTATCAGGTTTGTTTTGGTGCACTATCACAGAAAAGCGCTATCAGTTTCCCATGCTGTTATCTCCTGGAATGCGGTTTGCCAAATGCTGGTTTCCCACCATGATGGGATGGGTGTGTCTCCCACCAGAGACGCTGTCCAGAGCGAGCAAGGACGCTGCAGGAATTACAGTTTTCCTGGAAGTCAAGCCATGGCACTGATGGCTGTGAGGCAGACTTCTCTGAGTATGTAAGATAAAAACCAGAGGAGGAAGGGAGGACTTGCTGCAGACGGGAGTGAATCTTTAATTAGACAGCATGCTTTTTTAATCTCCTGAATCATATTGAGGAAAACCCAACCCTCAGACACAAAAGAGGGTTACATAATTATTTGCATTCCATCAAAAATCATTCAAAACCTAAAAGTCGCCAAAAAGATGTAAATATTGATGTCAAGTACAAGCACAAATTCCTCAACCCCTATGAGGTCTAATAACAAGACCATGTACTTTTCAATCATTTGACAATACGCATCAGCATTTGTTAGATTTGTCTCGTGTGAATCCATCTGTTGATTGTATTTCTTCCTGACTGTGATGTGATTTTGATTTCCACCAACTATGTCCATTAGATGTAAACAGGAATTCCCAGAGAATCATAACTCTTGTTTGGCCATGTTTCAACATTGGTCCTTCCCACCTGGCACTCTCAGGTGGGCTTACTCACCATAATACACCTTTGGGTAGGTGAATATGTGAAAAGTTGGTCATGTTTGTAGTGAAAAGGTCATGTTGGGATAAGTTAGACCCCTGCTGAAGTTGTACTGGTTTCAGTGCAAACAGAAGAGGCCCCATGATAGAGCCTTTGGGAACTCCACATGCAGTTTTTGACTGCTCAGGTCTAGTATTGTGTCAGAAAGTCACACAGTTCTTCAGTTGGTCAATTGTTGCCACACAAATGGAAGCATAGCATTGTCCAAAACATCCTGGTATGCTGTTACTGAAATTTACTTAATTATTCTGTAACTTTAAGTTTGTCAGTAAGTACATTTTACTTGATTCTTGCAAGTAAATTGTACATGATAATAGAGCAGTAAAATTTACTTAAAGTGTGTGCAAATTGTTATGAGGATTTAATCATGTACATCTTATGAGCCGTTTCTTTCAGTATGGAAGATAATAGAGTTCTCTGCAGACTGAATAAGATTATCCTTTAGGATTTTCCTATATTGTGCTACATTCATTTTACCTTATGCCTTTACAAGCCTTCCAGGGCTGCTAAGAAGCATCCCCACAGCATGATGCTGTCACCACCATGCTTCACAGTGGAGATTGTGGCGATGTGCAGTGTTTGGCTTCTCAATAACTTTCTTCCACTTGACCATGGACTCTCCCACATTCCTTTTGGTGAACTCTAGTCCAGATTTAATCTGAGTTTTCTTCAACAGTGCCTTTCTCTTTGCCACTTTCCCATAAAGCTTTGACTGATGAAGAACCCGGCCAACAGTTGTCGTGTGCAGAGTCTCTCCCATCTCAGCTGCTGAAGCTTGTAACTCCTTCAGAGTAGTCATAGGGGTCTTGGTGGCCTCTCTCACTAGTCTCCTTCTTGCACGCTCACTCAGTTTGTGAGGACGGCTTGATCTAGGCAGATTTCCACATGTGCCATATTCCTTCCATTTCTTAATAATGGATTTAAATGCACTCTAGGGGATGTTCAGAGCCTTGGAAATTATCATGTATCCATCCCCGGACTTATTCTACTCAACAACTTTTTCTCTAAGTTGCATGGAATGTTCTTTTATCGTCGTAGTGTAATAGTAGCCAGGAATACTGATTTACCTGATGACACAAATGTCTTTATACTACAAACACTGTATCCTGACCATATATAGTATAAGCTATGTGTTGCAGATGTAAGTGTGTGACGTCCTGTGTTGTGCTTCTTATCTCTCAAAGGTGCATGTGGCTCAACAAGTCGGCTGGATTCCTGTAACCTTCAATTTTGTGCAACAACACCATTTCTCAATGCATTTGTGTATTAACCTTAGCAATATTGTACAACACTTAACTTGAGTGTTATAAAACTGTCAAAGCAAAGGCAATAAAACTTTCTGCATCTAAATTAAAAGACATTTTCTGAAAGGAACAACAGGACTGGTTGACATTTCTCTCAATGAAAGCACTTTCTTATGCAAGTATAATAAAGGACAGGCTAATGTGAACTTAAACTCTAAAGTACTCTGGAAAACCACAGACATACAGACTGTGACAATGAAGTAAGATCATTTTCCAGGTGAGATGTGCAAATCATCCTCGGAGCTACATGTGTTTTATATTGGGGTTTACAGAGGCCACAGCTGGCTGAGGCGATAGGATCTGTGGCTCTTCTGCTAAAGATCTCTCCCTTATGTTTTCTGAACCTTGGCGTTAAAAGGTGGAGGCCCGCAACAGAATGAGCCCAGACAGGGACGTTACATCACTAACAGCTGTTCCCAACAGAAGCAGAGTGTTGAACTGGTGCTTTTTTCTCTTTTCAACCTCAATTTAACTTGCAGGTGTAAAAGCACGCGGCACCTCTCCAAATAATACCCAGCATTATCACAACAGCGACGTCATTGCCGGCCTCTGCACGAAAACCACATGGGTCAATATGTTTGTAGTTGTCTTTCACATTTTCTCTTTCCATAGACATCAGCAGAGTTGATGCAAACCCTGCAGCAGCACTAACAGCAGCAGGGTGGGGAGGTCGGTTTAAAGCGACCACTAAACTAGCCTCCCAACGTTGGTGGTCTTCCCAGTCTGACATTTTATGGCACAAGTCTAGTCAGTGCTTTCTTGTGCAGCAAAAGGGGCAAGCACAAGTAGAATGCTGTAATGTACTTCATGTGGGGAAGCACCCTGATGTGTATGGAGGGCTATTCTTCCTCTCCTAAACAATGATGGCACTGGAGGCTACTGTAAAGCAGGCTGCTCCTCACAGCTGACACCGGGCCAGCTGCTGGGGGATGAGCAGCTTTGTGGTACATGAAACTGAAAGGCCAAGAAGAAAAAAACTCAGTTTTGGGATGGAATTCTTATCAAGTGAAGAGAAAGCTGATAAAAAGAGTCAGCATGTAACATTCTATCATCTTTTGTTTGATACAGTATGGAGGTTTCATGGCCGCCTATTTGGTGTCCCTGACTCCCACTGCTGTCCCTGAGCTACAGCTGGATGGCAGTTTACTACTGTTTACAGAGGAGGAGGGAGGTAACTGAGTAGTTCGTTGCTGGCTTCAGATCACAGGTTGTGTGCATTCAAACCTTGGAGAACAAACCGGCCATGCCACGAAACCTCTCCTCCTTGCAGCATGACCTGGTCCTTAACATGCACTGCTCCAACCATGCTTTCACCAGCGCTCACATCACTGCACTGATTTATCTTTTGCTTAACTGGTTTATTCTCGCAGGGACATCTCCTGAAACACTGTACAGACCGAAGAATTTGCCAATGGCTACTTTGCATCTGTTGTCACCGGGCAGACCAGCAGTCAAAAAACAACCATTGAGCAGAAAATACTTCAAAGTTTATAAATGTGGAATAATAATCCATTTCATACAGCTTTTGTGAGAAGAAGTTCCTACCTTAAAGATAACCCTAAATATAATAAATAATTTAGAAGAGTTGCAAAATATGAAGTGGCAACCTCTGGTATTAAAAAAATGAAGCAAATGTAAAGCTTCATTTTAAAATGCCATTTTTTCTGCAGAAATGAACATGTTAAAGTCCTGGTTTGATAGCATTTTATGTCTGAATGGCTCATGTCTTTACAGGCAAATATGGAGAAGAATTGCTTCATGCATACCAGAAAATCTGTAATATGTCAACGAAGTGTATATTCTTAGCAGGTGTGTTGCTCTTTTAGCACCATCCTTATTTGCAGCATGGAATTTGTGCATCTGCTAGCTATAATGCGATAGTTTAGCTTTCAGTCGGCAGTGATTGCAGCCTGAAAGTTACTCTACCCTCCTCTACCTAACACTTGTTGTCTTCAACTGAGGATTTCTTTATCAAACCACCACTCCATCTGCTTTATTTTGTTTTAAATGCATGTTTATGACCTAACAAGGGGGAAAAGCAGTCAAAATATGGCGCCAACCTCTAGTGTATTTTCTAGCACATTTTCACCATTCTGACTGGTTGGGAGATAAGCCGGGCACACACTGTGATTTCATGCCTGCTCTCCTCACACTTGTGGCCGAATGTCAGCTCATACTGTGCGACTGAATCGCTTATGATGCATGACCATCGTGCTCGATTTATGTGCTGACACTAAATGGCCAGACACTCATCCATGAGTGAAGTCAGGACTGATTGTACCAGAAATCTATTTTGTTTCCTTGAAGTCAGATCTAGACTCTCTCTTTCTCATTTGCTATCTCTCTCTTTCTCATTCGCTACCTTTCTCTAGCACACACGTTAACTGCATCACCATCCGTGTCAGCCAAAGGTCCAGGGGAAGATATATTTTCCACTCATCTATTTCCCTTTTTATGGGGGGCAGCAGAGAATCATTCCTGTCGTTTTCATGCCAATTTAGGACATCTGACAGTCTACAAAGGAAAAATGCATCAAAGTTGAGGAGTCTGCTCTGAATCTGGCTCTGCTCTCACTAAATGTTTGCAGTCATGTGACCAAAATATCAAATATGTCAGAAATCCATCCAACCAGCTGTAGTCGGGTTGTCGTCATGTAGATTGCATGACAAACATCACGCAATCTGACTGAAAGTCTGTACAATGTCCAAGTGAGTCGTACAAGTCAAAATTTGTATTCATCAGATGTTATCTGCACGGTGCAGCTGCATGCACTTGCAGTAATGATAACACTCGTGCATCACTGCAACGGTATAAAAGCTGCAGCCAACTTTTAGATGAAAACTTGATATTAAAAGTGCTGTTCATGATACTGATATTAGGGTGGTTTTTACATTATCTTTAGTCTTAAAGTCAGGCCTAATTAGTGTCTGATCTGACTGACAGAAGGATTAATTGTAGCTGTTGGTTGGACATGAAAGGCCTGCCTCAGCTCCACCTCTTTGTATAACGTCAACAGAAAGTTAGTTTGAGAAGACATTTCCAGCATCAGCATCAAAAATCTGCATCAGAAATCGATGAGTGACGCCTGAGTCTATGTTGATGTTTAATACTGTTTATAAAAAACACACAAAGAAAAAAAATCTAATACTGCATGTACTTTCTAGCTTGCAAACATGACCTGGAATGAGCTTGTTTCATTAAAGGAAGCGTACAACAGATTTTTATTCTGCCCATTCATTATTAATGGAGCAGTTGTTTGTTGAACATGGACGCTCCAGTTAATAGCTGTGATTCCACCAGATGTGAATGAGTAAGTTTTAGAAGTGTCCAAGAAGAGGCTCTCCACTGACAGAAATAGACTACATGTCTGAGGGTCACTTGTTATTCTTTCTGTTATGAAAATTTGATGGTTAAAGATTTTCATCCATGAAATTTTCCTTTAGCCAAGAAAAGGTGTTTAAACATTTATGATGTCATTAAAATGCAAACAAGTGGAGGGGACTAGTGCCCCAGACAAGCAGGAGAAACCAGATTTATGTCTTCCCAAAGAGAAGGAAAACCAGGGGCCAGAGACTTTGGGTCTGTTATCCAGCTTTTGTATTAATGTCATACATCCATAATCACCAACACAACTTTACTACTTAACAGTGTTAACACTAGCAACATTGATCCGTGCCCATGCCCCGGCCCTGTACTCAGTCTGATACAGCAGATGGCTGTATGCATGTAGCTGGTTTACTAATCTGCCAAGGAGGAGAAAGAAGAAGCTACCATGGGAACCACTCGGGTCATGACCTGAGTGAAGATTGTTTATGTTTTAACCTAGCTAAGAAGTCCATCCTGCTTCTACAGATGAGTTAAAGTCCCTTTTTAAGATGCCAGCAAAGTCACTCTGCTTATCTATACATCTACGTGCAGCTCAGAGGATTTTGGGCTCATGCTGCATGGATACAGCAGTTTTTGAGGTGACAGAAGGCTTTTATTGCCTTTGCATCTCATCTTACTGACTCCAACTTGTGTTTATCCATAAGGTGAGTCACAACAGACCATTTGTTGACTTGATTTCTGTCTTTTATTGAGGAAAAATATGGACAAACTGCTGCGCTGTGGGAAGAAGTTTAGTTTTAACGATGAAGTCATATAGCTGATACGACACTCTGTCCTGTATCTGGCCATTTTCATCTCATTCAAACCGTACCTAACCTGACACGCCAGATGGATTTGTTTCACACATCCGTCTGGGAAAGCTTCAATAGAAAACGTTTGAGAAAAGGCAGAGGCTTTAAAAAAAACTTAGAGGGTGATTGGATGAACGTTCTGTCACATCTCTACGGGCCAATAAGAACAACAAAACACGTGACGTAGCAGCTATCGAGCTGTGCGTGCGCAGCTACCAAGGAATAACACGAAACATGACGACTGTAGACATGTAAGTACACAACTTTTGTAGTTTCTGAAAAGAAAACAACTCACTGCTGTTCTTTGCTCTTCTTTTAATGAAGAATTGTTGTCAAGTTCTGATAAAACTGGTGCTTTAGCAGCATCCATGCTAAGCTCTTCTGCCATAATTGCACTGGCCTCTTGCTGCTGCTTGTTTACATCACAACTCTGCCCAAAAGTACTGCCCCTCATTGCTGATTGGTCCTGTCACTTTCTAACCGGGCCCAAACGGATCAGAGGGGAGCTTAAGAAGATGGATTTGCCAGTGAAAAACAAAGAAATGGGCGTATCCATCTGCTTTGCAAGGTTTAACAGCACCAGAGTCCTCTTGAATCGAGACCCCCTCCCCAAGTAGGCCTGGTGCCCGGGCGCAGTTTGTTTGCATTCACACTGACCAAAATGAACTGGACTTTAGTCTGAGACCAGGCCCTTAGTGTGAAAGCCACCTAAATCAAGAAAAATATAGTCATTTGTCTGCTTAAGATGAACTGAACTGATAAAAAAGCATTATTATGGCCTGTATATATCAAAACTTTGTTGAGAATGCTCTATGTAGCCTCTGTTATTTTTTTAATCAGAAAAACTGCACATAACACACCTTCCACCCTAAATTACAGCGATGCTGATTCACACAGGATTAGTATTACCTCTGGCCCTCTGTGTGCTGAAATATGGTTGGTAATTTGCCCTGGAATTTTTACTTTGCACATTACATACATGCAGTTTACAAGTTGCACAGTCTCAAAGTCAGCACCATTGATAAATTTGACTTGGCATGATTTCATTTGGACTAACATGTAAACATGCATTTTAGAAGTTCAGTTTTAGTATCACATAAACTTCTCACAGCATGTAAACACACTGACTGTAAACACATGAGGGGGCTGTGTTTTTTCTGTAACTTTAAAGGTGGTCTGCCCCCTCCTCCCTGGGCATGTCTGGACAAGCCAGAGCAAGTGTGGACAAGAGCTTTTCTGCATCACAGGCTGGTGAAGATGTTTAACTGTTATTTCAAAGCAAATGGCAAAAATTGACAGAGCATTTGAAGGCCTGAGCTTCACCAGCGTTTAGTCTAACTCTATAAAGCCCTGTCAGTCCTGCATCATTCATCAGTCTCCATTACCTCTGCCATCGTTGTGTGATGTCTGTGCTATCTGTGCGACTGTCGAAGAACAACACACTAAGAACAACTTGATAGCTGGAGTACATGTTCCTTCTGTAGTGCAGACAAGCTGATCAGATACTAGAGCACCTAGATGCATACATTAGCATACTAATGACAGTGCCACATCCTCTTAATACTTTAAGATTATATTAATAGCTGCCAAGTGAAGTATGTTAGCTTAGACATAGGTGTGTTCTAATTATTGCATCGATTTGCACATTTAATGACCTCTGGCATTTCAGGTTCTGTTTGATATATCATGGTAATGAGAATGAGGATGGTATAAGGCTCAACTGCCTCAGAGCTGAACGGGCACATTTGAACACAGATTCCATGGCTCCTAATTAACTTGTGCATAGATTAGATTGTATACACACCTTAAACAGCTTTAAAAGTGAGGAGTTCAGCTGGAGGTTGGAGCAGCAGTATTTCACCACAGCTCCATCTGTATTCAGCAGCCTTGGTCTACGGCTCTGACTAAACTCTGGAAGAATGATTCAGTGCTGATGCTCTGGTTTTGCCCGTGAGTACAGCCTGCAGTCAGTGTGGAAGGACTCACAGACAGTGATGTGCGATTGCTGATAATGTTAATAAACGGCCTGCTGGGAATCATCATGAAAACACGGAAACCAAAAGCCATAATGATCTTTGTCATCCATGATATTTATACGTTAACGCAACCAAAACATCATGAATGAGTCTACATTCAACTCTGAAATATTCTCATTTATATTGCCGTAAACAGTCCTGCTAAAGTCTTTCAGTGTGATTAAGCTTAAAATGTATTACATTATTAATTCTGCAATCCAATCATGGGAAAAGTCACACTGAAGCTATTAGACCTTGTACACTCAGTATTACCACTGCATGATACTTCACTCACAAGGACTTTTTATGACTGCAGCATTTTAGTTTGGTCCTTTAGATCAGTGGTTTTCAACCTGGGAGTGCAAGACACTGAGAGGGGGTCACCAGATGCCTTAAAAAAAACTAAAAATATTTTTAAATGATTTCAAATTGTATGTTTTACCCATTTTAGGGATATATATGCAAAAAAATAGATAATTGTAAATGAAAACATGGTCAATTAGTGAGATATATGCTGAAATCAAAGTAATGTTAAAAAATGTGTGTGAAAAGAAGGACTGCACACAGGCCTGCCCATGTGGCTGGGCCCCCTGATAAACCCAGAGAGTGGCCCTCCCCAGCTGTGATTTATTGATGATATCAATGAATCAGTAGCATTGGTGCCAGCATCCTGGATAACAGTTCCCTCATTTTGGAGCTGAAAAGTGTATCAAACTGTTATTGGGTCCCATGTTGAAAGTATTTATTTGTGCCACTTTTTACACTTTCCCCACCATTTTGCCACTTTTATTTTCCAGTTTTCATAAATTTTGCATTATCTGTGCCCATTTTTGCCTCTTTTTACCCATTGTTGCCACCAATTTTATCAAATTTTAACCAGTTTTAATCACTTTTTCCCACCATTTTTTCACACTTTACACACCTTTGTTTGCAACTTAAATCCAATTTTACCACCTTTTCTGCCCACTTCTTCTACTTTTCAAGACATTTTTTGTCACTTTTTAATCCCTTCCAGCACTTGTATGTGTTTTTCACTTACAAACCAATTCTTTGCACTTTCTGCCTATTGATGCCTCTCTTGACTCATTATTAACCATGTTTTATGCCCATTTTAACCACATTTCACCATTTTTTATGCCCATTGATGCCAGTTTAACACATTTTTGCCAATTCTGTCCATTTTTCTGCCGCAGTTAACCCATTTTTGCCAGTTTGAATCATTTTTTCCCACTTTCAAACTCCATTTCGCCACCCATTTTTGCAACTTTAAACCAATTTCTGCCACTTTTATTCCCCCTTTACCACTTTATATGCCTGTTTTTGCCACTTTAACTCATTTTTGCCTTTTTATTTCCTTTCTTGACATTTTTTTCTAATTTTTGCAACTTCTAAACCATTTCTGTTACTTTTAAAATCCCACTTCACCAACTTTCCCTCCAGTTTTTTTTTTCATTTTTAACCCATTCTTGCAATTTTATTTCCGTTTTTATGAAAAGGGATTTACATTTTTAAATGGCTATATATGGCACAAATTAATAAATTATAAGATATTTGTTGCTTTGATAAGAGTGGTTATTATTCAGGTTAAAATAAAATATGGATATCACAGCTTATCTTTAAAATGGACCAGGTTTTTCTGACCTCCATGGGCCCCCAGTTTGGCTGGCCCTAGAAAGCTCTCCTCTGTATCCTCTTTTAAAGACCCTGTAGAGTGAAATCCAAAATGTGTCCTAACACACTAGATATGTTGGAATATGGTCGCTGTAAACATGTGAAAACACTGAGATCTTCATGTGACTGAATTCTGGGTTTAGACTGTTAGAAAGTTTTTCACCTCTTTGCTGCCTGGGTTTCATGTGGGCGGGGCCAATATATGGGCTCATGATGTCACGAACCCACAGTCGGTAATGACACCGCCCCTCTATCACTACAATATAAAATCACAGAGCAGTTCATCTCAGTACAGTCTGTTGTTAGCTGATGTCACTGCCTTTATTCAAAGTTAAGAGTCAGCTAGATGCTGTTTTTCTGTTCATTGTGAGGTAATTCTATCAGCCACAGTGGTCTATGGATCATTTAAAGTATCATAACAGAGATTTGAGCCAGAAAACTGACTTTGTCTCTTCTTCTAAGGTCAACAAAAGGTCAAGGGGCAGGCTAATGGCACGAGTGCTTTCCTTTATTCAGATTTTAGCATATTTTAAGTCTAAAAGGATCGTTTTTCTCCTGATTGAGCGTGGCTTCAGGACATTCAACAGACACGCCCACACCATCCTGGAGCAGATTTTACTGCCTCATATTTCATGGTTTTGAAGCTTAATTTTAAGAGCCTAGAGATGTTTTATCTGACTGAAATTTGGCCGAGGGGTTCATAACACAGTGACCTGTCATACAACAAACCTAAATAAAGATCTATTTTCACTTTACAGGGTCTTTAAGAGTGGCCTTGTCTGCACATGACTATTCTTGAATGTGCATGGCTGTGTTCAACCACCTTCAGGTACAGTGAGGGTCCCTGGTTTCTGGCACTTTTATTTTGGGGGTCGCAGACTGAAAAGGTTGTAAACTGCCCAACCAATCTTATCTTTTTCTGTCTGCAGGAGAAACCATGGCTTGGGTTTTATTTATTTACTTATTAGACAATGAGCCGAAGCATACAGAGAAAGCTACACCGAAGTGGTTCAGAGACAACAAAATGAATGTCCTGGAGTGTCCAAGTCAAAACCCAGACCTCAGTCTAATAGAGAATTTGTGGCTGGAGTTGAAAAAGGGCTGTTAACCCCCGATACCTGTGCAACCTGACAGAGCTTGATCAGTCTAGCAAAGCAGAATGGAGTCAAATGTCAGTGTCCTATCCACACAGACTCAGTGCTGTGATTGTAGCCAAAGATGAATCTACTAAATACTAACTAGAATATTTATGCATTACATATTTTTTATTTAATTTACATTACTTTGTAGAAATCTGTATTTCCTTTGATATTATAGAAGTATTTTTTTTGCAATTTTTAATCAAAAAAGCCAAATTAAATTGACCATGACTGATTTATAAAATCAATAAAAGGGTAAAACATCCATGGGGGTGAATACTGTTTTAGGTACTGTACACAGTTCTGGTCTAAACAGTAAAATAAGCTGTTTGGGATAGCTTTGCTGGTGTTTTGAGTGTTTTTAAACTTCTGTTTTGGTCAGTTCTGAATGAAAACATCAACTTTGAGTTCATATCTGCATTCCCACTGTTTCAAGCCAATTTTCCAGTGGCTGTGAGCACTGTGTGGGTATGCATCGTCGTCGTAGGAGGTCTTGATTGGAGCTGAGCTAATTGGGCTGGGCTCTTGGAATAGTAGAGCATCTAGCATCAGTCCCTGATCCTCCTGCTGTGTAACAACACATTGTTTACAAGTACACAAACTAGTGGAGATGAGCAGCCGACCAGACGCATGAATAATAAATCTGACAAACGTGACACCCTTTCCAGCTCGGTCCTACAGCTTACAGTGGCGGAGCAAAAAATAATGAGGCAGGGACGGGCCCCTGGGAGTTGTGGATTGAGCCTTTAACTTCATCCTTGAGCGGCTCCTTGCCCCAGACCTCCAGCGTTGTGCAGAACAGCACAGAGAGGTTAGATTCCACTCAGGATCAACAAGCTGAAAAACAACAAACGCTTTTAGTCCTTTTGGCTCAATTTCTGCGCTCAGCTTTTACCTCTCCGGAGCGCTCACATTGGAGCTCGGCAAAAATAACAATGTGTCATATTTTCCTCGCCCCAAAGTGATTTAATGTTCAATTGAGCTTGAAAAAGGCGAGAGCTTTTGTTTTGATACACTCACTACACACCTCTCCCACTTACTCCTTCTCCATGCTCCTCTGTGTCTTACTGCTTATTTCTATTTTTCTCTCTTTGGCTCGGTTTCCCGCAAATTTTTGCTTCAGATAAAACAATGTTTGCCAAGAACTCCAAATAATATCCCTCGGAGCAGACGCTCAGGTAAGCCTTTTTAAGAGTAGTGGGAATTATTCTACATTTTTCGGAAGTACTTCTCATGCCATCGGCTTCCACTCCACTCCTCAATCCATTAAATAAAAAAGGAGCAAGAAAGTAGTTGTTTCCAGCACGTAAGAGGAAAGTTTTCCTTACTACAGGCGAAGGCCAGGGAGTAAGTGGAACAGCTGGATGTAGGAATGGGTGCAGATAGGCTGACGCTATAATTAGTCACTGTAAGGGTTCTGTGAAAAGCTAACAGTGGCCGCTGTGAGTCCTCAGGACGGACGAATAGAGTTCCTTATCCTCTAACTACACGTCAAGAGAGGGAGGCAACCTGCTGAGGAATCCCAACCATGTCTGCTCTCAGTGTGAGTGTGTTTCCGTGTGTGTGCACTCTCCATCAACCTTTGTCACTCATCCATCTCTCACGCCTCTTTCCCCCTCCATAGAGAGAGCCATACTGCTAATGTCTCTCCTGGGAAGGATGGATGTCTTTCTGTGTATTTTTGTGCAAGCTAAAAGTCGGGGATTGATGATGGAGACACGCACTAGAGAGTCAGTCGTAACTTATATACCTGTAAAGAGCCATCAGCACAGAGAGGGTTGCAGGTTTAGCTCCATAAATACAATATCATCACCCTCAGCAATTTTGGAATTCAGTTTCAGTTTAGATAGGAAAGACTTTACAGACGTTCTGCAATCCTGTGGTTTTGGTCAGTCTCTATGTTCCCTCTCTGGCTGCTGTTAGGTGAACCACTGCTCTGCTCGACCACTGAATATCAGTTAAAAAGAGATGGAGACTTTTCCCTCTGTCAGGACGCTTACATGCACTAAATCAAGTTAGTTTACGCTGGATTAAGCCAGATATCGATGTATGACAGATGTATGTCTTTGCTATGGTCAGAGGTAATGCCAGAATTCCACTGCCCCATGCAGTGGTGCCAGAAGCATAGAAAAAAGTGCAGGATTGGGGGTGTGGGGGTCCTTCCCTGAAAACTTTTGAAAGAGTAGATGTAATTTCCTACAATTTGACTGAATTTTAAACAAGTGCTGATTATTATTTTTGTCAGCTGACAGAAATGTACAGCCTACCATGCTGCAGAGTGGGGCTTTGTGATAAACTGTTTGCCATAGACAGCTGTTTGTCAGCTGAAAATGACAGATTTTGGGCCTGTGTCCATAGCCGCTGTATGTACCAGATCTGTCCAGGGCCTGTACCTTCTGATGAAACAGCACATCATGATTGGCTGTGATGACGTGTCGCATCATTATCAGTTGGAAGCTTGCGGGACAGCGAAGCCATTTGCTTTCCACAACGCTAACTTTGAAAGCTAACTTTAGCACTGTACGTTATTCATACCGTGATTTCCCTTCATCTGTGAAACACCCTCTCTCAACACTCTATATTTTTTGAGGCGATGTTGACGGTATGAGAAACATAATTTTGAATAAAATATTCAATTCTATGTCATACACAGCGTCTCGGACAGCGTGACTCCCTGTTTGCTCCTGTCACTCAGAGAGATGTTCTGTGATTGATGGCTTTCGATATAAAACATTAACTTGTGGTTTGTCCACGTGGAGTTGCCATAGTCACCAATATTTGTGACTTCATCAGAAGGTGCAGGCCCCCGGACACATCTGGTAGCCACACCAGCTTTTAAAATCAGTGCTTATTTTTAGTCCAAAACCAGTTTAGTCCAGCGTTCTGAGCTCTCAGTGCTCTGGGAGTAAAAAGTGCACTCAGCATCAGCTGTTTTTGTTGCAGCGCTTTAAGCACTCTCAGTTGAAAACTGTTCAACCGGTCTTCGGTGTCACTCCTCCCTCACTTGTCAATCAAAATCAAGAAGGGGCGGGACTTCTGACAACAGTGGAAGAGAAACTGATCTGACTCTTCTTTCTTTTTCTTTTTCGGAGGGTAGTTTTCAGGTCTGCAGCTGCTTCCTGTGTCAGGATTCCTATACATTGCCTGTATGTCTTCTGTGTGTTATTTCCAGAGATATGAAGCATACAGAGCTATTTTAACATTACAGAATATACCGAGGAAAGAGGGATTAATTTTCTTGTAGCATAGCAACAGGAAGCGCTGGCAAGAAGTGCTCTGGAATTGAGGTCCTGAGCACTGAGCCAGTGTAAAAAAGCTGTCTATGGACACACAGCCTTAGTTATAATAACTTACTTTCTCTTCTATAAAAAGCTTTCTGTGTATAGGGCAGATCCCAAAAAAATAGCGTGTTAGCATGTTTTTTAGCTGTGAAATGACTAAATAAATTGCATCTAATCCACAGAACCTATGCAAGAAGGAAATCCACACTAGTTGCAGACAAAATGCATGCAACTGGAAAATGTTTCCTGGCCGTTTATTTGTATGTAAATGAGGAGTAGAGGGAGGACTGCTTAAAAGTCAGCACAAAATTGCTCCACTCATATGCAATTCAGCCTCATCACAAATAAAAACATATCCACAAAGGCTAATGCTAACTGCAACAGGCAGGAAAAGTGGTGCATTTTAACACCAAATGAGGTCAGGCATTAAACTGGTGCTATTTTTCTTTATTCTGAGTCTGAATTAAAGCAAACCAAGATCAACCTTTTCAAGCAGTAGTAGTCACTGGTCAGCACTAGGGTTCAGCCCTCTACCCTGCACCCTCACGAACCACACTAACTTCCCAAATGGGCTCAGGTTAGTTTAACAGGTTTGTGGTGAATGCACCCAAATTTGCAAACATCAAACTGATTTTATGTTGAACACATTTATTCAGCATGTTTATGAAACTGGACTTCTTGTTAAAGCAGAAACTGCAGAGCATGCTCTGAACCCTTCGACCAGTTTTGGGTCAATGAGGGTGGTCAAAATTTAATACATTGGCTTTGTACAGTTTTAGTCAAACAAGTTTTTTTTACTGTTTTGAAAGCCCTGTTCTTGTAAGAATAACAAAATGAAAAGATTTTTTTAACATCCTGTAAACATACTGAGAGAAAGCATCTAAACAGCAGACACAAAAGAGGATTTTTACTCTCTAGTGCTGCGTGTCTCCAGTGAAAGCGGAGCAGAGACCGTGTTTGGGGCTCCAGCTGTGAGTTATCTCGTCCAGTGTCGGTGTCCCGGCATGCTCATCATCAACCCCCAGCTGGGGTCTTTGGACTGAGTGAAAGGGGAGGAGGTGGAAGTAGGGGTTGATTGGGTGAGAGGGGTGCCTGGTACTGGTCAGTGTGGGATTTGCGTCTTTCTCCTTAATGGGGATAGTTAACAGCAATTAGAGAAACACTTCAGAATAGTTGTGGGTTGCATTGACCAGAGTTATCTGTTGTTGAAATGTCTGCCTCTACACCAGAGAAAGGAAACAGGAACCTCCTGTAGGAGCAAATAAGAACTAAAATAATGAAACTTTCAGACACAACATTGCTCAATATCACCTAAACTGTCTAAAAAGGCAGTCATTTTCAGAAGAAATGGTATTGCTGTTTTTGCATGTACAGCACCACACTTGCAGCAGAAGAGGTCAGACAGTGTTGCCCCTTATAGACATTTCAATGTGAAAATAACCCATGAAACAGAAAGGTTTCGAAAAATACCCCTATTTTCACATCCCCTGGTTAAGCTAGTTAATTTTTCCTCATGTTTCTAGTATTGTCCTGTTTTATTTTGATACTTGTATCTCTTCTCCTTCCTGCCCATCCCTACCGGTTTCCCCGCGTCCTGATTACCCTCATGTGTTTCACCTGTGTCGACTGACTGAGTGGCTGCACCTGGTGATCCCTGGCTGATTGTCTCCCTCCTTGTGTATTTAGTTCATTCACTCCCTGTCTTCTGTGTGAGATCATCTTGTTACCCCAGTGTGCAATTCTTTCGAGCCTTATATCCTGACAGATCCCAGTGTGTTTAGACCCAGTTCCTAGTTCTCGGTTTCTGAGTTTAGCCTGCCGATTTTGTACCTCTGCCTGATTATTATTTGACCTCCTGTGTACCGAACCTTTTTGATTAAACGGACTGAGACTTTTTCCTGGTTGTCCTGTGTCTGCTTTTGGGTCCTTTTACCTGGCACTTCGTTAAACCTATAAGTGTGGAGTTCATTTTTTAGTGAAAGACTCCTCAGTCAGTTCACAGAACATGCCATCTGTGGTTTCTTAAAAGAATTTCAAGATTGGATTAATCTGACCACAGAACAGTTTTCCATTTTGCCTCAGTCCATTTTAAATGAGCTTTGGTCCAGAGAAGACAGCTGCATTTCTGGATCATGTTTGCATACGGCTTCTGAGCCCATTTCAATCTTTAGAAATGCCTGGAGACAAGGTGTAACTAATAGACGTAATTAATATATGCACAGTGAAGTTGTAATATCAGTAATTTTGCCACAAATTAAGATTTTATTATAAATTTTATGCCATTTTTGGACACAGTAAGCCAATATTTAATATATTTGATACTTATAGAAATCTACCTTGCTTGATATAAGAAATAGGGGGCTTTCCGAGGTCTTGAACCTCAGAGGGGGGCCCAGGGGCCAGCTCACATTCTACATATTCATCTTAATAACCAAAATCTACATATATTGTTATGTATGCTTTAAATTTGAAGCACCTTTGCCTGTGCCTCGAGCCCCCCTGGTGCAGGAGGCTCAAGACATTTGCCTTCTTTTGCCTAATGGTAAAACTGCATCCAATATTGACCTTCAGCCTTGTCCCTTGCTTGCAGAGATTTCTCCAGATTCTCTGATGGTGGGATATGATACTCAATGGCCTTGCAATTTCACATTGATTGAACAATGCACGTTCCTTACAAATGTGGCATCATTTACAAGGGATATACACAGGCTTTCCAGTGACATAAGATTTATTGACAAGAAGCTTTGTTACAACAAAGCAATAATCTACGAAACACTCATTTCTTTACTTTTTGTGCCAATTTAAATGTAACATTATTGATTTACACCTTGGTGTCATAACGCTCGACCAGGGAGCAGATTTCACCAGGCCCGCAAGATGTTTTGGGAGGAAAACTCTGTATAAATTGAGTAAAATACAAGCACACATTTCAGTCATATGTCAAAACATTGCTAAATCTGACTGATTTAATTAAGCCAAAACGATTCCAGATGAAGAACTGTACGGGAGCAGTAAGAGTCTGTTCTTCTTGCTGAGCTGAGCCAAATGATCTGGATGCCTAAAAAGAGCCAGAATTCCCATCATCACTGCTACAGTGATAAGTGGACATGTCCAGACATGCCTGCAAGAGTGTGGATATTTAAGGACAGAGAAAAGGTTGGAAAGATTACAGTATAAGCAAGTTTACATTTGAGAAAAAACAACATTTATCATTCAAGTACAGCCAATTTCTAAATAACACATGCAAATACGACCGAATTAAGCTGCACCTTGGCTTGCGTTTGTGCCCCATGTAGGATACCCAACGGGCAACCGAGTGTGCCCTGTAAAGCTGAACCCATCTGGCTAAAGTGGTGTGCTTTTTTGTGCACATTCCAGCACTTTGCATTACAGTAAACAGAGTTAGACTGCTGATGCATGCTGGAGAGTTTTCCAGATTCAGAACTACATCCTGTTGTTGCACCATACAGTGGGTCTTTCTTTGTTTGCATACCACATGCAGCATTAAACTCCTTACTTCTGCTATATTAACAAAGGGACCTTACAGAGCATTTGTATAGAAACAGCTTCTTTGGTACATCATGTTTCCAGTGAAAAGTGTTGACTGTGGATTATGTAAAGTGACGAAATTAAAAAAAGACACCACAAGAGTTTAGCAAGAGTGGTTTGTGGGCGAACAAGGCCTGCCACCTTTTTCATCATCCAACACTCACTCAGCCCAGAATGTTCTTTCTCTTGCATTGTCAGGCTGCTAATTAGGTTAGCGGTGGAGTAATTACACATTACTGCAAACTTATGAAAACTTTTTGCAGATTGGAAACACAGAACTGTCTACACGATAAGCCTGTACTTTTCCCTCTGGCACTCTCCCATCCTCTTTTGCTCACTTTTCCATGTCTGGCTCTCGGGGCTGTCTGAGTGTCTGCTGCGCTCCAGTCAGGTCCCACGAGAAATTGGGGACAGACTGTATTAGTCTGACCATGTGTGCCTCTGAGTGTGTGACCAGGATGTGAGTTCTGCCACATAACAGCCGAGTGATACGAAGAGGAGCGAAAAAGGAGAGCAAACAGCACACTGAGATGGCAAAACACACACAGAGTGATTCACTGGGTTGTCTACCAAGTCTGGCAAGTATTTTCCAAAACAGAGATCCATCATGGTGCAAGTATTCCAAGCAGATCAGTCATCCAAATGATACGTGTTGTGAAGTGAATTAAACATAATGATTTATGAAGGACTGCTTCGTGCAGTATCCTAGTAATGTGAATCAGATCATCATGACTCTTCTATTACCTCTCACGATATTTCATCTCTAAAAGCCCATACGATGACATCCATCAGTCTCTCTGACTTTCTCATGTGTTATCCCTCTGAGAACGGTACTTATGTCATTTCTGGCATGAGCAGAGAGTGGACGTATCAAATTAGCCAAGATGTCTGCATGAAAGCACTTATCTGCATGACTCATATACCAAACATAGGTCAAATATCTCCCCCCAAGGCACCTCATGTCCTGCCTTCACGAAACATCTCTATCTTATCTACCTCTGATAATGGAAGACGTACTTTGGCATTCAAACAATGTGGAATGTCAGAGAGAGAGTGGCAGGCTAGAGTCCTATGCTTCAAGCCGGATTTTATGTGTCCATTTATTAAGAGGAAAACACCACATTGACCATATTTAACTGACGGAAACTTCCCATGATATGGGAGGTTTATACACTATTATCATGTTGTACTGCTGCTGCAATAATTGTCATATCTCTTAAACCCACATTTTATTCACAGTAGAACCTGAAACAACATATCAGATGTTGAAACTGAGACATTTAACCATTTCATCAAATTTTATTATTACCTAATTCTGAATTTGATGGCAGCAACACATCTCAAAAAAGTTGGCACAGGGCCATGTTAACCACTGTGTAGCATCCCCTCTTCTTTTAACAACAGTATGTAAACGTCTGGGAAGTGAGACCAGTTGCTTAAGTTTTGGGAGAGGAATGTTGTCCCATTCTTGTCTGATGTAGGATTCTAGCTGCTCTTCCAGTCAGATTTGTCCCCCTCTGGTGCTCCAAATGTTTTCTTTTGGTGAGAGGTCTACACTGCAGGCAGGCCAGTTCACTCTCTCCTGTGAAGCCATGCTGTTGTGATGGATGTGGTATGTGGTTTAGCATCTTCTTGCTGGAATATGCAAGGCCTTTCCTTGTCAAGATGGGAGCATATGTTGCTCTAAAACCTCTATCTACCCGTCAGCATTGAAGGTTCCTTCCTGGATTTGCAAGCTGCCCATGCCATAGGCACCAATGCAACCCCATACCATCAGAGATGCAGGCCTTTGAACTAAGGCGTCTGTGTTCTCCATAAAGAATTTCAAATTTGGATTAATGTGACCACAGAACAGTTTTCCATTTTGCCCAAGTCCGTTTTAAATGAGCTCTGGCCCAGACAAGACAGTCGTGTTCACAAATGGCTTCTTCTTCCATGATCCAGCTTGAACTGTCTTTGGTGGATGGCACAGCCAACCGTGTTGATAGACAATGATCTCTGGAAGTGTTCCTGAGCCCATGCAGTGATTTCCAGTACAGAGCCTCCCTTGATTTGCTTCCCTTGGCTTTTGATACTGCTGAAAGACCTCTCTAATCTGAGCTACATTTCCTCTCTGTGAATGTGTATTGTATGCCATGTTATTTTGCCCTGTCTATAATCTCCTAGATTGTTTGGTTGTTTCTTATTATGCTTTCAGTGGGAAGCTCTTTGGTCAGCTGAAAGCTGTTTTAAATGTGCTATATAAATCAAGTTTACTGGAATCATGCCTGTTTTCAATGCAGAGGCCACTGAGGACCCCAAAATTACCAGCATCCAATACTGGCATTTATCCTGATTCTCTGAATCTTAATGCTATGATGGACTGTAGATGGTGGGATATTCAAAGTCTTTGAAATTTTATGTTGAGAAACATTTGCTGAAATTTTTAGACTCCGTTTTTCTCAGATTGGTGAACCTCTACCCTGTGCTGTTCGCGGTTGTATAAAAAGCAGACAAAGCCAGATTTGGGTCTACATGCTGTTTCCTGTCTGATTGGAATTATGGATATTAGTTACAAAATGTTTGAAAAAGCAAAGAGCCATTTCATTAATTTAGCTTAGAGCAATTATAGCTGGTGAATAAAACATTTTTTAGCATTATTTTCAGTTATCAGAGCCACAGAACTACTGTACATCTCTAGATTTTTTAGTAGTAACAACATACACTATATTGCCAAAAGTATTCACTCACCCATCCAAATAATTGAAATCAAGTGTTCCAATCACTTCCATGGCCACTGGTGTATAAAATCAAGCACCTAGGCATGCAGACTGTTTCTACAAAAATTTGTGAAAGGATGGGTCGCTCTCAGGAGCTCAGTGAATTCCAGCGTGGTACATACTGTGATAAGATGTCACCTGTGCAACAAGTCCAGTCGTGAAATTTCCTTGCTCCTACATATTCCACAGTCAACTGTCAATGGTATTATAACCAAGTGGCGATTGGGAATAACAGCAACTCAGCCACAAAGTGGTAGGCCACGTAAGATGGCGGAGCGGGGTCAGCGGATGCCAAGGTGAATAGTGTGTAGAGGTCGCCAACTTTCTGCAGAGTCAATCACTATGGACCTCCAAACTTCATGTGGCCTTCAGATTAGCTCAAGAACAGTGCGTAGAGAGCTTCAAGGAATGGGTTTCCATGGCCAAGCAGCTGCATCCAAGCCATACATCACCAAGTGCAATGCAAAGTGTCGGATGCAGTGGTGTAAAACACACCGCCACTGGACTCTAGAGCAGTGGAGATGTGTTCTCTGGAGTGAGAAGTTGCTCTTCTCCATCTGGCAATCTGATGGATGAGTCTGGGTTTGGTGGTTGCCAGGAGAACGGTACTTGTCTGACTGCATTGTGCCAAGTGTAAAGTTTGGTGGAGGGGGGATTATGGTGTGGGGTTGTTTTTCAGGAGCTGAACTTGGCCCCTTAGTTCCAGTGAAAGGAACTCTGAATGCTTCAGCATACCAAGAGATTTTAGGCAATTCCATGCTCCTAACCTTGTGGGAACAGTTTGGGGATGACCCCTTCCTGTTCTAGCATGACTGTGCACCAGTGCACAAAGCAAGGTCCATAAAGACATGGATGAGAGAGTTTGGTGTGGATGAACTTGACTGGCAGAGTCCTGACCTCTACCCAATAGAACACCTTTAGGATGAATTAGAGTGGAGACTGAGAGCCAGGCCTTCTCATCCAACATCAGTGTGTGACCTCACAAATAGAAGAATGGTCAAATTCCCTTAAACACACTCCTAAACCTTGTGGAAAGCCTTCCCTGAAGAGTTGAAGCTGTTATAGCTTCAAAGGGTGGACAGACATCACCTAAGTTAATATGCGAGTCAAGGCAGGTGAATGAATACTTTTGGCAATAAAGTGTATCTCAAAGTTGCATATTTCAGTATATCAAAATGTGTGGAGATGAGTTGTAATTAATAGAAGTAACAAATATATTCACAGTAAAGTTGTAATATCAGTTCTTCTGCCACAAGTCTGGATTTTTCATCTATTTTATGCCATTTTACCACAGAAATACAATATTTCATTGACTTGATACTTTTATAAATCTAGGTGTCTTGATATAAGACATACAGGAACTTTTTGAGGGGTCTGAACCTAAGAGGGGGGTCCAGGGTCCAGCTTACATTACAAATATTCATCTTAATTATATGTATTTTCTTGTTTACTTCACATTTGATGCACCTTTGCATATGCCTCAAGGCTCCCTGGTGCAGGAGGCCCAATACATCAGCCTTCTTTTGCCGAATGGTAAAACTGTCTGTGCAAATATGTTGTTTCAATGCAGAAAAATGGACTGATGTGCATCTATTAATTTTCTATTAAGCTGGTGATCAGTCCTCAACCAAGACATCATAACAAGGGGTCAGATGTGCTTTTTTAATAAGCCTTGACTACAGCAGCTCAAACTGCTATGAGATCCACAGATTCCTCCTGATCTTGGCATCAGAGGAAAATGGCCAACATGTGAACACTATGAATTCTTGATTACTTTGAGCCTTACCACGAGGCTTAATCATAAAATGAGAACGGGATGTCTTCTCAGAGTGGGGTCTTGTGACCTTGGAGGCTTTTCAAGGAGATCTGAGGCTGGCAACAGCAGAATGGAGGGTGGATTTATTTAATTAACCAATTAGCACAAGGAGAGAATGGGTGTTACATTACTTCATTGGTTCCACTCCCACCAATTATTCCAACGCTGTTAAACAGGCAGCTTAAAGCAGATTAAATGAAATCTAAGAAAAGCAAAGAGGGGAGGTTGATGAGGTCTGCAGCCAGATGGCTCACTGTTCTTCAGTCCTTGGCTTAATATCCAAGATCCAATGAAACAAGCAATTAAGTACAAGGATTGTATTGATGCAGAGTGCTTCCTCAGAGCATGAAAGTCTTTATTCTCCCTGGGCAGCTCAGCAGTCCATGCTTTGACAGGATACTGTTAGATGGACTTTCTTAAGGCTAATGAACACTTGAACAAATGTTACAAACAGCTTCAGCGTTATATAGCTTCATTCTTGACATAACACTGACTCCATCCAGAATTAGATCAGAGGTCAGAGCTGCTACAGAACATGACTTCCACTTCTGACTCTCTCCCTCTGGATGAAAATGTTTAAACTTGTTTTTACCCATGAAACAGCTTTACAGCATCTCTTACTGACATTTCCATCTTTGTCCATGTGTTCTAAGGAAGCCCTACATCGACATGCATACATTTATCTACAGGGTTTTTCTCATTATTTCCATTTTGAGTCTTAAGCGATGTTGAACAAAATCCAGATGTTTTTGCATGATCTGAACACCTTTGCAATAAGACGGTTTGTGAAATTTCATCTCTGATGGATATTCCAAAGTCAGCAGTGAGTGATATTATTAGAAAGTGGAAGCATTTAGGAGCAACAGCAACTCAGCCAAGAAGCAGAAGACCATGTAAAATCATAGAGTAGGGTCAACAACTGCTAAGGTGCATGGTGCATAAAGTCGCCAATGCAACTTGAAGAGTTCTGGACTTCCACTGGCATTTATGTAAACACTAAAATGTGCAGTGGGAGCTTCATGAAAAGGTTTCCATGGCCAAGCAGCTGCATCCAAGCCTCACATCACCAAGTCCAATGGCAAGCATCAGATGGAGTGGTGTAAAACACACTAACACTGGACTGTGGAGCAGGGGAAACGTGTTCTGTGGAGTGACCAATCACGCTTCTCTGTGTGTCAGTCAGATAGTGAGTCTGGGTTTGGTGGATGCTGGGAGAACGTTACCTGCCAGACCGTAAAATTTGGTGGAGGGGGGATAACCATATGGGGCTGTTACTCAGGCTTTGGTCTAGACTCCTTATCTCCAGTGAAGGCCAATCTTAATGCTTCAGCATACCAAGACATTTTGGACAATGCTATGCTTCCAACTTTGTGGCAACACTTTGTGGAGGCCCTTTTCTGTTCCAGCATGGCTATGCCTGAGTTTATATACTTAGTTATTTAACCTTTATTTAACCAGGAGAAAATACCTCTTGGAGATTAACAAATTTTCTTTTTCAAGAGTGTCCTGGTCAAGATAGTCAGCAGCACAGTCAGAGTTACAAACAACAAATAGTCATGCAAATAAAATGTCCAACACATGTACACTTAAAGAGAAAACAGCAAATATTTGTTAAAATCAATGACAATCAAAACACATCATTCAGAATAGTTACAGCCAAATCTGACTGCCTCCAAGTCAACCAACCTCCTTGTAAAAGCTGTTAATGAGACCAGCTCTCTAAGTTTGAGGTCTTTCTTTAAATCATTCCAGGCAAAGGGAGCAGTAAATTTAAAGGCATTTTTTCCCAGTTCAGTTCTGACCCTGGGAAAAGATCCTGAGATTGTTGATTATAAGCTCCATAGTTCTTTAGAATGATGTAGACAGAGCAAGGACTTGACCAGTTGTGTGACTTTCTGGCACAGCACTAGATTTGTTTAAAGACAAGGACTTCTTTTGAGGTAACTAAACACCTGAGCAGTCAAAACTGCATGTGGAGTTCCCCAAGGCTCTAACGTGGGGCCTCTTCTGTTTTCATTGAAACCAGTACAATTTTAACAGGGGTCTAACTTATCCCAACATGACATTTTCACTACAACCATGACCAACTTTAACTAAACTCACCTACTCACCGACACAGATCATATAACCTGATGCGGCATATAGACTATTTCACATATTCACATACCCAAGGGTGTATCATAGTGAGTAAGCCAGCCTGAGAGTGCCAGATGGGAAGGAGTGACACAACCCTAGTAGTGCGCTGGATGTCCTTGCAAATGCAGGGGCATTGGAAAATAACAAAGTCCATACCCTTACGGTGGAGTAAGGGGTGGATGTAGCACAGCCTACGGTACCATGCAATAGGATAGCTACAAGCCCATGATGGATCCTTAGTGCCCTATATGCCTAAAATTTATGCACATGACTGTATATGGTATCAAGCTAAAGGTAGGAAGGATTCTAATGTTAGACTACAGTATTACTAGAAAGAATCTTAATGACAGGACCAACAATACTCATCACTTCACAAATTCCTGATGAATCAGCAACGTTGTTGAGCAAATGTAGGCCAGTGTGTGGCTCTGAAGCCAGACAAACTCATGCTTTACTTGTAAGTGGACACACAGCCATAAAATAACCAGGTCAGTATTTAAGCATGCATTATTGGTATATTAGGGAAAAAATAAAAATGAAGTCCTATTGCAACACCCACCTCATTCATGGCAACTGCAAAAGTACTCCCAGGGTACAGCTGACTGTTATCACTGCTAAGTGCTTCAGAGGTTTGATGAAAGGCCTTCTGGGAACTGTAGGAAGTCATTTAAAGAGTAGAAGCTGCAAGTTGGAGAAATGAGGGCGACTTGAGAGAGAATTTACTGCTTTTCATGCCAAAATGAGTGCTGAGAAATGTGATTCAAAAGGAATTATGTGATGTCAGAGAAAGTGTTGGTGACGAGGCCTGATATCAGCTTGGAAAATCAGGCAACTACCCAAAGCTTTATGATTAGCAGATTAAATGTTTTAGTTGAATGAATGATGAGTCATAAAAGTATATTTATGAAGCTTAAATTGAGGAACACAGCGAGCTCAGCAGGTGCCAATAGCTCACTATTACCCCCTTTGCCCCCCCTGCTGGCTTAATCCAGCCCTGTGGGAGAATATTTAGTCTGGACTGGTATCATAAAACCAGGTAGATGAAGATTTCTAAAAGCAGCTCCCCCCACACAATATGATCACATTTATTGTTATGAGTCTGGATCCAGGTGGATCAAAGTGAATCGCTACAACAACACAGGGCAGCTGTTCACACCATGGGTTCAGAGGTGAGGGGGCTTTACATGATCCTCATGTGTTGAGAGTGGCCCGCATGCCCTCTTCTCCACAGATCTCTTACCTTATAACAATAACCACAATCCACAGCCGGACCAAAACACAAAGAAATCCCCGGTCGGCCTCTCAGATCTCCCGAGCAGAGGCCTGTGGGTGGTGTGATACACCCAGGGAGGCTCGGACCTCTTACCGTCAGACCCTCTCCACATCTGGCCCGCGTTACAGTAGGCACTTTACTCTGTCAAAACCCAGCTGCTTTAGGATTTGCTTTGTTGGTGCAGATCTGGTTAGATCCCATCTGCTTAACGTGGGAGAAGCCTTGAAATCATATTTGAGAGGATTCAGGGCTTCTGTGTTTGTTAATGCTTTAATAAAGTTGTTATTTTTCTCACAGTTTGTCTCTGCTGTTTCAGCTAGTTACTGAGCGGTTGCCGTGGGATCATATCCCAGAAAAATAAAAGCTTTCCGGAGGAAGAAACTGAGAAGATTAGATAACCAGTGTTGGGATATGATGTAATGTCCTCACTCCCTCTCAGTGTATTTGAAAAGTAATCATCTCGTAGCATGTGATACAGTGAGTAACACGTTCTGTTTTCATTGGTTTGGTTGGAGACAGACAACAGTGTTACTGAGCTCTAAACAAGGAGCACATGCTCATCATGGCTGCACAACAGTACCTCAAATGTTGACAACGGTTTCCTGCTGTTGCATCTGAGGCGGCAGTGACAGACAGAGGAATGTGGCACAGAATTAGTTTTGTGTTTACGTTGCACTGTGGTGTAATTGTTTGTGTTCAGGGCAGCTCCTGTGGCTCTGTCAGATAGATTCAGAGGACGCAGTGACCACTGGGTACTCTGGAGTTCCTAAAATAATCCTAATTATAGGTCTGCAGATGGATTCTGATGGGAAATGGACAATTCTGCTCCACAAGGCCCACAAATGTGCAGTTATAATAGCTGAGCCAAGTTTAGCACATTCTTTCTGTATGAAAAAGCATCCAACTCCTGAAATCAGACTAGATAGAGCAGAAGCAATAAAATATCATTCTTTGGCGTTCTCTTTGAGAGCGAGCCATTGAAGTGATGTTAAACAAAATCCATCTGGAAACAGTTTCACGTTCCCCTTCAAATGGCTTGGTAAATTCTCTTTTTGTTGCAGAGAATGAAGGTTAAATCATCATCAGTTATTTGTCAGAAGAGAACTGAAAGAAAATCCTGTGATCCGGCCTCAGCCTGACCAGCGGCCGTAAATTAGGCTGATCACAGAGAGGATGGTGTTTGCCAGGTGGCACCGAAGCCCCCCGATGGTAATCTGTCCGGATCATGCCAAGCTTTAAAAGGTGGCCGCGCTCGCTACATTAGGATTGCTACTATTACATCCTTCCAAAGCCCATTACCTGCTGATCTATTTAAAGCTACTGTAGCCAGCCTCTCTCCTCAGCTGCCTTTGAAGTGAACCTCACCTCAGCAGAGGCAGCTCACACAATATACCATATACACTGATTAGATATAATCATAGTCTTTTAGGGCACACTGAGGCGACACGCTGTGGACTTACATTAGGCAATGTAATTTATAAACCACTTTCATAATATAGAGCAAATACAATGATCCCATTCAGCATGGTTATAAACTGAATACTAGATTGCAGGAGTTTTATTAGAGGTGATTTAACAGGTTGTCATTTGGCAGCTTCCAACTTAATCACAGCCCACACATTCCACAAGTCACGAACATATCTGCACCTTCTCACGTATAATCTTACACGCAATAGCAGCAACTTACTAGCTACAAACTTATAAATAACTTCCATCAAATGTCACAGCTACATTTGTAGGGATTTGTCATGTTTATTCAAAACTTCCAGTCATGCAACTGCGCAGCGACTTAGAGTGCAAAGAAAACTCAGAACAGTGGTAGCTACTGAACTCTACGTTAGGATGTAGCACCAAGGATTTTATTCTCTATCATTTCATGTTTACAGCAGTTGAAAACTGTAGAACTGGAACCCAGATTGTCTCGTCCAACATCATTGCGTCACCTCATAAATGCTCTACAGAATGAATGGGCCCAAATTCCCACAGAAACACTCCAAAATCTTGTGGAAAGCCTTCCAAGAATAGCTGACGCTGTTAAAGCTGCAAAAGGAAGGCTGACAATATTAAAGTACATGGATTAGAATATAACGTCCTGATAGTCCCTGTTGGTGTAATGGTCAGGTGGCTGAATACTTTTGTCCATATAGAGTATCATATTATTCCTGCCAAGAATGTGGATGTTACGTCAAATTCCGCTCCAGAAGGAAGCCTAAACTGCTGCTGAAAGCTGCCGTTCTGCTGCTGTATCTCATTAAAGACTGTGTTGCTTTCTTGCCATCGACAACAATTATTCTCTACCATCAGCTGTGCATCCTATCCCCAAAGTGCTTCCATGCCATGTACTACCTCCGCACCTTTGGTCTCCACTGACCCCATAATGTTGCTGCTCAACTAGACACATCCAAATCAAGCTGCTCAGCTCTGCTACTTACTGATCTGAAGAAAGAACCCTGTTCAATAGGAGCTACACACAGGCTCACCCACAGAATTTTCTGAAGCCCTGACAAACCCAAAGAATGGGCCCCTGACAAACCCAGAGAATGGACCCCTGACAAACCCAGAGAATGGACCCCTGACAAACCCAGAGAATGGGCCCCTGACAAACCCAGAGAATGGACCCCTGACAAACCCAGAGAATGGGCCCCTGACAAACCCAGAGAATTGGCCCCTGACAAACCCAGAGTATAGGCCCTCCTCAGTTGTGATTCAGTGATCTATATATCAGTGCATTATGTATTGCAGCATTGGTGCCAGCATCCTGGCTAATAGTTACCTGTTTTTGGAGCTGAAAGATGTGTCAAGCTATTCTTGGATTCTGATGTTGAAATAACTTATTTGCGCCACTCTTTGACCCCTTTTCATCAATGTTTCTCCCTGTTTTTTCCATCACCCCCATATTTTTCCACTTTTAACCTATTGTAGCCACTTATTAACCACCTGTCACCATTTCCCTCCAATTTTTGCCTGTCTTCGCCTTTCGTGACCAATTTTTTTGCCTTTTACCTAATTTTTGCCACTTTTAACCACTTTTCACAATTTTCAACCCATTTTTGCCCCTTTTAAACCCATTTTTGCCATTTTTAACCACTTTCACCATTTGCCAACCCTTTTTGCCCCTTTTGTTGCCTTTCTTATCTAATCTTCCCACATTTTAACAGCGTTACCCATTTTTTCCATTCATTTTTTTGCCCCCTTTTCACCTTACTTGATCCATTTTTGCCATATTTAACCACTTTCAAAATTTTCACACCCATTGCTGCCTTTCTTGATCCGTTTTTCATCTTTCAACCAAATTTTGGCACTTTTAACTGCTTTTCACCATTTTCCCACCCATTTTTGCCCCTTTTAACCCAATTTTGCCATTTTCAACCACTTTAAAAATTTTTCCACCCATTTTTGCCTTTCTTGACCCATTTTTTGTCTTTCAACCAAATGTTGCCACTTTTTAACTGCTTTTCATCATTTTCCCTCACTTTTTTGCCCCTTTGTCACCTAAATTGACCAATTTTTGCCACTTTCAACAATTTTCCCCTGCCATCTTTACCTTTCTTGATCCAGTTTTGCCTGTTTCTAACTATTTTTAGCTATTTTCTTTCCAAATTATTTCATTGTTTTTACCCCAAAGTTATTTCAGTTTCCTCTACTTTATCCTTTTGCATCCTGACATTTGTGCACATCATGGCTTAGCTATGAAGTCTGACATCACTGTCCAAAATGTTTTGACAATTTGCCCATGTGCATTGTTAATATAGGCAAAAAAGGGAATTTCACTTTAAAAAAGGGGTTTACATTTTCATTAGGCTACATTGTACTACAAAAATTTTGAGTTCATTTTTTTGTGATTATTATTTGGGTTTAAAATAAAATATGGTCATCACAGCTTAACTTTACAGTGGACCATGATTTTCCTGACATCTATGAATTTTACATAAAGAAGGAGAGAGGTTGTCTTAAGTGGTATTTATTGTCAACACAAATGCATTGAAACGAAGCTCTGCCATCTTTACACCCTCTAACATTCTATTTGATACTGTGATGGTGTGAATCTATGTGTCCTCATCTATCGCTTCACGGCACTTTTCAGCTTTTCAAATCACCAAGACGTCATCATCAGCCATTTCTGCTTTCCCCCAGTCTTTGCAAAGTGTTCAACCTCTTTGTCCCACCAGCTTCACAGTCCGGTCTACACATCACAGATTCATTTCCTCCTTCATCCAATCAGCCATCATCAGGATCACCCCAGTCTTCACAGTTTAATCAGCTTTTCTATCTTACCAGCCTCAGATGACATCATTAGCCTCATGCAACATCATTAGCCAATACCTTCAGCACCAGAGTCTAGACTCCACAGAGACAGATCGTACTGCTGCTCAGGGCATTGGACTTGGTGATGTGAGGCTTGCATGCAGCTGCTTGACATTTGGAGACTTTGACACACCATGGACCTTAGCAGTCATTGACCCCACTCTGTGATTTTGCATGGTCTTCTGCTTCATGGCTGAGTTGCTGTTGCTCCTAAACTCTTCCACTTTCTGATAATATCACCTACAGTTAAATGTGGAATATCCAGCAGGGATGCAACCATGTTATTGCAAAGGTGGCATCCAAACCAGTACCACACCTGAAGTCAGTGAATCTTCAGAACGACCCATTTAGGATCACTAATGTTTGCAAATTGGGACCGCATGGCTAGCGGATGATTTTATACACCTGTGGCAATGGGTCTGATTGAAACACCTGAATTCAATAATTAACAGGTGTGGACAAATACTTCATGCATCATTTTAAATTAATGAGACTTTTTAGTGCACAATATCTACATATGGTACCTCTTACTGACAGATAGATGTTTTTAGTCTGTTGCCTTCAAGCTTTCCCAATCTCAGAAAAAAAGGGGTAGGTTTTCAGGGCTTTGACACAATTTAAATGCAGTTCCTGTCAAAGATGTCCTTGATTTTTGGTTTAACTTTCATGCCCACGGAAAGCAGCTTAGTGTAAAAGAGTTGTCCTGAATCAGCTTTTTAAATTTGCTGCTCTGTTAGAAATGCAGCTGCCCTGCACAAAGTTAACACTCTTAAGATTCATGAATTCATGTCAGACTTTTCTTCAAGGCTGATATCGCTCACTGAGCAGAGAGGCAGGGAGATATCAACACCTACAGAGTCAAGATGTTACAGGCTTCAGTTAAGGGGGAATTTTACAGCAGCCCACCGTGGGCAGAGCTGCTCCCAAACGCTCCAAACCACAACTGGCAAACAGAGCGGTGACATCAGCATCTCTGCACCACATTTCAGAGTGTTGCATATGAGCTGCATATGTACGGAACAATTGGTAACAGACATGGGCAGATCTTTGAGTAGTAAAGGCGGCATGCATGCTCAGAACACTGGGAGCAGCAGGAGTGTTGACCTTCTCTGATACTGAGCAGATGCTGGTTAAGTCACAGCCAGATTAAATGATATGTCTCCTCCAAACTACTGTAACACAACAGTTCAAGTGTCTCATATCCTATTGTTCCTGTCAGCTTTCTTTAACTTCTCTCAGTCTGCCCTTGCTTTGACACTCCAAAATAATAACCTCTGCTGTCTAAATGCTGCTTTCTGCTGTACAAGGGAACAAACCACTCAGTACATGACTCTATCAAGCCATTATGGATGTTTTTCTCCATGTAGAAGTGGCCGCAGGATATGCAAAGTCAACAACTGGAACAATAGCTAGCTTAACAGGAAAGGAGATAACAATCGAGTAGGTTATTCAAAGTTAGGCTTTCTAGATGTAAACATGATCATTAGTGTTGCAGCCTTTGCCAAGGGGACACATTAACAGCAGTGGTCAGGCAGACTGGACATGCAAAATGGATGTAATAAATGTCTTTCAGTGGTCAGATACTCCACAAATGATTTCCACAGGGAGAAATATACAAGCCAGGCCTACCAGCCTCCCTTTAGTTCAGGGGGATTTAGTTATATGCAACATCTGTGTCAATATTATGGAGGTTTTAGGGTCCTCTGTTCTTTTAAGAGGTGGAGTGGACGGACAACCTTTTGCTATGAGGGCCCGGAGCCAGACGGCTGCAAAGTAGGTTTTGGAAAACCTGAGAGGAGAACAACCAAACAAAAAAGAGGAGCAAAGATCGATCAACTACACTAAATACAACATAAATCTAACATTAGAGCATTTCAGGATTAATGTTTAAAGTCGCAGCATTGAATAGTTTTCAAATTCATCTGTTATTTTTCCCGTTTTGTACATAAACTTCCTGAGACCTGAGCTTTTGTTTGGAATGTATTTTTAGTTCCCCCCTCTTATTTGGGGTCAGTAGGACCTGATAAGGTTAAAAACTCAGCCTTCAGCATTAGTTTTTACCCCCCTGAAGGTCGTGTTTCAGCAGAAAATACAGCATTAGATTGGTTTTAAAGTGCATGCTTTGGCTGTGTCTGCCAGTTGTTGGGGATCTCAGTCATAGTCGGTCAGTAAGAGAGGTATTGTGGAGGCATTTTGATAATGGACCACAAAGATTCGTTAAGGTAAAGCATCAACAAAATTTCCACTAAAAGTTCTGAAATTATTTGAAATTTCCTTTCTGAAATACACATGAATTCCCCAAAATTTCAAAGAAATTACCTAAAATTTGTGTAAAAATTATGAAACATTTTTGAACCATCAAGTAAAAAGTACAGAAAAATGTATCAAATAATCCCCAAATATTTCAGTGAAACTTTATCGTAAAGCCTAAACCTTCCAATAAAAAATGCCCCCAAATCTATTCCACAAAACTTCTTATCAAATTCCCCAAAATCTAAAAATACATTCCCCAAAATTTTATGAAAATGATGGAAAATTCCCCCCAACAACCACACAAATCCGCTGAAATTTGCATAAGAACGTTAAGGTCTGGGCTTTGACTCAGCTGCTCCAGAACATTTCTCTTGTTGTCTTTAAACCATTTCTGTGTAGCTTTCTCTGTATGCTTAGACTCATTGTCTTGATTTAGTCTTTACAAGCCTTCCAGGTCCTGCTGCTGAGAAACATCCCCACAGCACGATGCTGCCACCACCGTGCTTGACAGTGGGAATGGTGTGTTTGTGGTGATGTGCAGTGTTTGCTGTCTGCCAAACATTCTGGCGTCTCATCAGACCAGGGAACTTTCTTCCACTTGATCAGTGAGTCTCCCACATGCCTTTTGGTGAACTCTAGTCCAGATTTAATCTGAGTTTTTTTCAATGGTGGCTTTCTCTTTGCAACTCTCCCATAACGCTTTGACTGGTGAAGAATGGCCAACAGTTATTGTATGCAGAGTCTCTCCCATCTCAGCTGCTGAAGCTTGTAACTTCTTCAGAGTAGTAATAGGTGTCTTGGTGGCCTCTCTCACTAGTCTCCTTCTTGCACACTCACTTAGTTTGTGAGGACGGCCTGATCTATAGGCAGATTATACATGTGCCATATTCCTTCATTTCTTGATTATGGATTTCACTGAACTCTGGGGGATGTTCTGAGTGTTGGAAAAGTTGCTGTATCCATCCTCTGACTTATACTTTTCAATAACCTTTTTCAGAGTTGCTTGGAGTATTCCTTTGTCTTAGTGGTGCAATTGTAGCCAGGAGTACTGATCAACCAGTGACTGGACACAGGTGTCTTTATACTACAATCACTTGAGACACATTAACTACACTCAGGTGATCCCCATTTCACTAATTGTGAGACTACTAGCACCAACTGGCTGGACCTCTGTTGAATTAGGTCAGCCACTTTAAAGGAGGTGAAAATTTACGCAGTCACTTATTTTACAGTACAGATTTTTAATTAATTGGCATTACTTTAAAGAAATCTGTTTTCAAGTTGACATTGACAAGGATTTTTTGTAGAATTTTTGTGTAAAAAAAGCCAAATTAAATTGACCATGACGGATTTATAAAACCAATAAAGGGGGAAAACATCCAAAGGGGGTGAATACTGTTTATAGACTGAAGATCATGGAGGAAGAAAGCCTTTGAACATGACTGAAACAAACATGGATGTAGTGACAAAGATTTCCATAATTTTCTGACTGAATGTTTGGCACAATATGCAAATCAAATTTAGATTTTCTAATTCATGTTTGTCCCCTACCCCCATCCATACACCAGCCTGAATAAGTTATGTAACTTAAAATGTGAGGAGGAAAAATTTTATAACATTTTGTCATAATGATTGTACCTTGCAGTTTTTTTTTTCTTGCAGAGAGTTCCAACTATTTTGAAGCTCTGCACATAAATCATGTTTATTCTAAAAGGACCATAACCCTAACATTCACATAGATAGATAGATAAATAGATAGATAGATAGATAGATAGACAGATAGATAGATAGATAGATAGATAGATAGATAGATAGATTGATTGATTGATTAGTGACCTTATCTATGAGCAGCATCCAGCTGCCTCCCCGCTGGAGAGCAGAGGAGAGGAGAGGAGGGATGTTTCCTCGCCGCTGTGCAGTAGAGGGGCTGTTCCCTCACCACTTTCCTGCTCAGTCCGTCCAGAGCAGCGGCGGGGATGAGCGCTGGGGACTAGGCGGCAACGCAACGACGCATTTCACAGGTAAGGCTGTCTCCAGGTCCGCCTTCACCCCACTCATTCGTCGGGTTATCGCTTTTTTAATTCACCGACTCGTGGCGGAGGAGGCGGACAGCTCCTCCTGAGAGGAGCAGGCAGAGGTGGAGAGAGTCGCATCTGCTCTACGTTCAACATTTCCAGCGCTCCTTCAACTTGCAGCCAAGCCGAGCCAGCTACCTCCTGCCCGGCTGCGTCTGCCTCCTCCGCCCGGGATTAGAGCACTGAGGACGGAACTGTGGCGCTCCGAGGACGCGGCATTAGAAGGTGAAGGGGGTGTTGGGAGGACGGCGGAGGTCTTGATTTTTTTTAAACTTGAAGCGTGAGCGGTGGAGCCTGCCACTGTTTGCGGACGCGCTCCTCTCAGCTGAAGGTTAAAGATTGCTGATGGAGCTAGCCAGGCTAGCGTTAGCCCAGCTGTATGAGCCGCTCTCTGGGCTGTGGAAGAGAGGCCAAACTCCCTACAAATACGCAGTTTTATATGTTCCACCGTAGGAGTCCATGTTTTTGTTATGGAGAAGAACGCTACTCCAGGACTTAAGCGGAATACTTTGACATGGCATGCATTTGCTTGGCACTTTGTGTTCCTTTTTACTGAAATACCAATTTTAACTTGTGGAATTGCTTTGTTGTAAATTTCATCCATGCATGATAAGGTGTTAGGCGCCATATGGAGTTATAAAACAGAGCAATCTTCGCATAGTAGGTCATTCATCCGCCAAATTTAACCAAAGACCTCCACTTATCCGCGTAAAGTCTTCAATCTCGTTAAAATAAGCATTAGTCTAATCCCCAGTAGGAGGAACCCTTAAAAGCAGATGTTGCCGGGGACTTTGGCATCTGCATGTGTGATCTCCGCGCATTTGGGCCAAGCTAGAAAAGCTATGGCAGCAACCTGCATAGGAAGGGAACCAGCGGGGGCTAGCTGCATGCCAAGCCTGTCAATCATTTCATAACGACATGGTGACCGCACTCTGGTCCAGTATGTGCACAGCTCTCGGTTCTGCTCGGCTGATCAGAAACACCAAATGGCCATGCAAATGAGCCGCAAACAGCCCCCAGCAAATGGTTTAATGCCAACTTGAGCTTGCTTTGATGTTTGCATGTTGTCACTTTGTCACACCTGCTGTTTGCATGATGATGGCTGCTGCTTGACCTCTCTTCTCCTTCCCCCATGCAGACTCCTCCTGCACGCACCGCCTCACAATCTTGCATGACTACACCATTATGATAGAAATACCGCTCTGAGTGAGCTGAAATAGGTAAATAGTGTTATATGCATCAGATTAACATTAAATAATGACCGCTGAACTTAAAAGGTTTTTACAGTGTAGTAATATTTAATAGCCTGGATGGATGAAACACTGCTGCAGCTCTGCACTTTACTCGAACCTCTAATAATGTCACAATGTGGTTTAATGGCTTTAATTTTAGATGATCTGGCATATAAACTGTTACTGTCACTTGGGGAACTTGGGAGGCTGGGTTGTCAAAGCCAAGATTTCACCTGAGCTGTTCAAGTTGGAGATGATGTGAACACGTAAATGCTACAGGGAACTGATGGAGTACCATGCTCCAAAGTGCAGATCTTATTCATGCAATTTCCTCCTCTTACCCAACAACAGTTAATTGAATCACTCCTCTCTGGACTGGTCTGTTATGGCTCAAGTCTATTTTAGAGCCAGACTGATAATGGATTTGTAACACTAGGGATGTACAGTATTATAGGCACGCTAGTATTGGAAAATCTCTTCCAATATTTATAACAAATATATCAGCATCCTATCTGAATTAATATCATCGAAATGTGCCAATGTATTATCAGGTATAAGTGATTGCCTGGCACCACAGACTCAAAGGGGGCCAACTGTGAGCCCTGAATATTTTATAAAATAACTACCAGACTCTCTACATCCACACTTCCCTCGCAGCTTCATTTGTCTCGGCCCCTCTTTACACAGGAGACACTTTTGAGCCATTTTTTTGAAATGAAAAATATATTTTAGGCCTAGGTGATACGGCCTAAATATCATATCAAAGTATTTCCTGATTTTCTGGTGTAAGCATATTTAACATTGATTTAACTTTAGCAGCAGTACCAGTGAGTTCATGCTATTACAGAGTCTACAGTGTCTTCTCTGACCTTTTTTTAATCACCACAGCCCGCTTCTTTGAATATTCATGGATTTAAAACAAGCAAACCCTCCATCTAAACTCACCGTTAAGCAATTGTTTAAGCTGTTTTGCTGCGAGTCGCTACAGCACTCGTATTAAATCCCTAGACAGGCCAACGGAGATGCTGTGCAAAGCAAACACTCGCTTCATGTTGCTGTTGTTACAGACATTAAACTTCAGAAGGGGGAAAACACATCTTTCCCTTAATACCGTGCTTCACATTAATCACACGAATACAAACGTGTGACGTTTGGCTTTTTACCTGGCTGCTCTTTAGTGTCAGAATGAAACAAGCTGATGATTGGACTCAGACTGAGCTGTTGTCCTTCTCATATCATACTGTTATGCTAACGGCAGTATCGTTTTTACCTCTTGTGTGCACAATAACAACACGTGCATTTTAACCAGTGATAATGTGTTGCAAAAATCTTCTGCTGTTGTTTTTCATACTTATAATATTCTGGTTTCACCTTATTGTAAGCCTACTTGCATTTATAAGAACTTTTTTTCTGTACTTCTGCATAAAACGGAACAGCTGCTAATGAACCCATGAGTGGGGGTTGAACAGCGCTGCTGACACTGCCTGGAGCAGCTGCTTGAAGCCTTTGTTATGCTTTTACTCTTATTAGCAATAGAAAGTATGTTACCATGATACCAACTTGTTTTGGCGTGAGGAGTGCAGCATGCAGTTTTACACCTGCCATCTGCTGGCTTTTTCGTTAACTGCCCCATGGAGGGTGTACATTTTAAAACTGCCTTTCAAGCATTTATGGCCATATTGATTACACAAAATCTTTATTGATATTGGCAAGGTGCATGTGACGATATATTGCCATATCGATTTTTTTGAGCACAGGCTTTCTGTCTACATCCACACTTCCCTTTCAGCTCCATTTGACTCAGCCTCTCTTTGCATAGGGTTAGGGTTAGGTTGCATAGGGTTAGGGCATATATTGTATTGGTTTTGGCTGAAATTACTTTGAAGTGTTGGCATTTTCTGCAAAAAGCTAATATTTTGCATCCCTATTTAACATCAAAGGCTTGTAAAAGAGATGCACCAATGGTTAATATTAAGGCCAGTGCTGATACAGAAATAATTTAGCCAACTTAGCTGATGTTTTTTCACCACTTGTCTCTTTGAAGCATGAGTTGGCCATGAAAAAGGATCAGAGTTAGTCCAACAGATCACCTGTTCTGCCCAATATAAACCTAGCCTCTGAATCAGCATCAGCTCATGCCTCATTCTTTCTAGATGGGCCGATGTTAGTCAGTAGGGCTGTTATCGGTCCAGACTGATGTTAAACTGATGCATTGGTGAATTTGTAGCTTATAGAGGGTAAAATCCAATCAGTATGTTTACATACAGGCATGAAAAGCTGATTGTGTTGCTGTGAGAATGCATGGAAATGTTTATCTGCAAGGTCAGACTACATGTTTCTCAGGATGAAAACGTGGTTAAATATCAGTATTGGCCAAAATTATTTGTAAATGTCAGCGTATCGGATATCAACAAAAATCCAATCTTATGCATCCCTATCACAAATGTAAACAAAGCAAATGGCAACGCCAAAGAAGAGTGATAAAGTTGTTCTGAGATGGAACTATGAGACTGACAACAACATCTTGCGTCATCAAGAGACATGCTAGCAGAATTAGCAACCGTGAATAACTGCCATTAGCATAGCATCAAGCAGCCGTATCATTCAACATAACATCTGGATAAACAAACAAATCTAGTATAGTCCAGTTTATATCATGTTTATTTACAGTCTTCTTTCTGACTGCCATCTAGCCCAGCTCCTCTTCCTTCCAATGTCATCACATCTGTCACAGTGATTGATCGCGTACTTCCATGTAGTCTTCCATGTCTGTCTCGGCACAAATTTATGCCTCTGTGATCGCCTAATCTGACAGAGTGACCATCGGAACAGACAAAATATCATGTAGTCTGACCTCAGCTTAAGTCTGACTGAAATTGTACTGAAGTTAATTTCTCTAAGTGGGACTAACATGACCAGACTGTGCAGCTGGGATTGATTTACCCCTACATTAATGCACTTCAATCAACCTCAAACTGGACGAGGCAGTCTGTGTATCCTTCACAATTTCTGCAGAGTTTTGACCAAGAAGTCAACCAGCATAAAGGAGTATTGCCTATTTCTATTACATAGTAGTAATATCCGTTCTGGTAATGAGCTTGGGGCTGATTTTATTGTTGATCTTGTGTATATTGTCCTTTATGTTGTGTTATTTTTATTGTATCTGACTTTTAGCCTTTTTAATTGGGGCTTATTTTATTGTCAGTGTCCTTGTGTACAGTGTGTTATCTTCTGTTTTCTCCTCCTGCAAAACTAATTTCCCCTTGTGGGACAATAAAGAGGAGCTGTTGGAGCCAGTGCCTATAGATGCTGCAGGACTCGATGCACTGGTCACAGCTTCGAGTCCTGATCTGTGCGATGTCTCTCCCCATATTTCCTGTCTCTCTTCAGCTGTCCTATGTACTGAAGGGAAAAAGTCCCCAAAAACTAATCCTTGAAAAAGCTGTGTAGTTGTCTGCCTCAGGGAAGGATAGCCTGTATGTCATTTGTGCCAAAAGTGAAGCAGGGTATGTATGAAATGTACAGAGCTATAAACTTTTATCACGTTTTTAACCAGTAAGATGCCGACTAACTTGTTAATGAGAAGGTTCAGAAGTTGCTAGACAAAAGGGAGCATATTACTACACAATCATGTGCATACAATTTTGGCATGTAGGGCGCCAAGGATTCATCACTGGGCCTGATGTTCCACAACCCAGGGCTGGGTTGCTGTCAAGGTGAGAGCATCTCTTTTGTCCAGGAATTTTCCCCCATGGTGATATAACCGGAGACCACCAATGGTTTTCAGGCCCTTAGGACACCCACAGCACAACAAGGGGCTTGTGGCAACCCTACTATCCACACAGATGGTACCCTAGGCTGTGCTTACTTGCCACATCCGCATCTTACTCTGCCCTCAAGGTGTGGAGTTATTTTTTTCAAAGGATTATTTACCCACATCTCTGGTAATATGCAAAAACATCCAGAGCACGACCAGGGTTGCGTCAATCCTCCATCCCGTATGATGATTCCCACCATTCAGGGTCGCCCAATCAGGGAGGCCTTTAGATTGTAGTTTTTCTAATATTAAGACTGAATTCTGTCCAGTTCAGTGGCTGTGCTCAGGGTTGCCTTAATTAATTGCAAACTAGATGAAATCGCAATATGGCCTGCTACAATTTATGAATTGCGGGAGTTGCAATATGAAACACTTCTTAAACAGTAGCTGTGGTTACATGAGACATTTTTACACAATCTGATTACACTTACTCTGATTGGAGATTTTAACCTCTCTGTTCATATGGATGCCAAAAGATGTGATCTGATTCAGTTGATTGCATCATACATTTGATCTGACATGTGCAGCACTGTCCCAGTATCTACCAAAAATTTGCCATAAACGCCGAAATTCTTCTTTGCCCTTGTTGTTAATAAACTGCAGTCACCTGCTCCCTTTTTTCCCTCTCCTCCCCATGTGAAATATTGGATTGTTTTACTTTCACACGTCTGTATCTCATACTATTGAACCAACTATTCTGAGCTAAAGTTTCAAGGTAAAAAAAGTCATCTGATGGCAATAAATCAGTTTTGTTTTGCTCCTGCCTTGTCTCTGTCCGTTCCAGACACGCACAGTAAGACAAAAGTCAACCCAAACAGAGAGAGACATTGATTGTTTTCATGGACGCTAATGTGGGCCCGTGTAAACCACCTCTCTCAATCGAAAATTTCTTTCTGAATGAGCCTGATCGGATGTTTTTATTCCGAATGAAGTGTTTACATGAAGAATTTTATTCAGATTTATTCCGATTACAAGTGGTCCATGTAAACATAGCAAGTGAGGGCCCGTGCCCACACCTCGCTACTGCAGCCTGTATAATCTATTAACTGCCACCCTTATGGCACTAAAACCAGCCTGGCCTATTGGGAATTCTCCTGTCTCTCTGGATTAGCCACTCCGGGCCTGTCAAAAGTCTTATCTATGTGTGGGAAACACTAACTATTGCATACTAGGATTGGATCTGTGCATCCCTAGCTGTATGCTAAACAAAAAGGTCTCACATTGTGGAAAATGATGATGCAGCTTTATTTGTGATAGACCAATATCAGACTCTTCTTTGCTCAGGCTAGTTTTTGTAATAGAAGTTATCAGTGTGTTTATCCCTCTTGATTGATGAATTGATCATGCATTCAGTCACTGGTGATGCTATTTGATCTGAAGTGAAAACACAGAGCTATGCCATTACTTTAAAGTCTTTTGGCAGGTGTGCATCACGGTCCATGCCAGTGCCAGACAGATAATGGAAAGCAGCCAAGATAAGCTGGGTAATAATACTTTCTCTCCTCTCAGGAATAAATGATCTATGTGGAAATGTTTCAGTTTTCAGGGGAAAAGAAGAAATGCCAATGGATAAAGCAATGCCACATGCAGACAAGGCTACAGTGACATTAACTAAACAAACCTGGCGGCTTCCTTAAAAGCAAATAGAGCATTGACCCTTGTGTGAGTGTTAAGTTTAACACTTAAACATGAGAAATATGGCACCTGATTGTGAAGGAAGGACAGTCAGTTTTACTTAAAGTGATCCATTCTTTCATTTTAAATGTCTGGCAGTCTGGTGATACAATTCTTTAATCTTATTTTAGTTTTTAAATCTGATAAATGCCACTGATTCTCTAATAAATAGACCTATCATACATCTGACATTGATCACAGGCCCTTGAAATAAATTGAATCAAATGCTTTCAGGCCTGACTTAGTCATATCAGTGAATAGAGTGGATTATATCAATCCTGATGATACTTGTGAATTACAGTCTAGTATTTATAGATGAACTGTTGCCTAGGAGTGATCTGTTCCATCTTGCAAAGACCTTTCACAGCTCAGTGAGCTTGCATGTGGAGCTGACAGTAAATGTCAGTAAAGACGCATTTTCTACACTCCGTGTGGGAAAAATCTGCAGATTACAACGACTGATTAATAAAATAAAGACCCAGCGCTGCTAAAGTAGCACCAACAGTATCAGTTTATGTGTTTTTTCCCAGGAAAAAGCCAGAAAGCTCTCTAGTGTGGAGTGTTTTTTTGTGGTAGGTCTTTCACACATCCTTGAGACCGGGATGGTGTGTGAACACAAGACCCTGCTAGATGCCCCGAGGTGGGGTGGGGTGGGGGGAGTGCTGGGACGGGGTGCATATTAAGGAAGGGAAGCAGTTCATTAATTCCTTCCAGCAGCGAAGGAAAGGGTTGGTCAGCGAAACTGGAAGGGGCCCTCCACGACTATGAAATGAGTCATACCAGTTCAACTTTCAGGAGTGCTCCAGCGATAAGTGTGGGCTTGGATAACTTCCTGATGTTGCAGGCAGTCTGGTTATCCCAGGGCTAGACTTTCCCTTTCCAGTAATGTGTGTGCATGTGTGTGATCCAGTCGTATCAGCAGGTTAGAGAGATTATATTCCCCTCTCTCTGCCCCGCTCTCTGTCTTCAGTTTAATTTCTAGGCCAAGTGCATCAAGAAAATTAGTTTTTTTTCTATTGGATCACTGCAGCTCTAGCCATCTGATGTTTGCCCGGCTACAGGGATCCCCTCGGAGGTCCTGCCTGATGTCACATGTGATGTCAGAGCCGAGGTGACGCAGGCAGGCATGCAGGAGGAAGCAGGCTGGTGGATGTAGCCAGCCAGAAACGTGTTAAGGCTACTGACATCTGCCAGCGTCTCTCTCTGAGAGAGAGAGCAGGATGGAGAGTCTGAGGGCTCAAATGAAATACACATTTAGCATGCATGATGTGATGACGTAGCCGGTGGATGTTCATGTGTTTGGCAGATGGTGGAGCTGCCTGCTTTGTTATATCTACGTGTTTTATGCGTGTGCAATGATTACGCTCCTGATATAACCCTGACTATTTATATCAGTTCAGTGGATCATGCATCATAACAACTCTGTGGTTACACTGAGTGGAAACCTTTTCTTTTGTAATTTTCATCACAGTAAGCCTCCTTCTTCTGCATCCTATCAGCTGTCTTTGAAATGTTGTAGGTAAAAAACACTACAATCGATTGTAACAGAGTAGTTTTCCTTGAAGAGCACCCCCACTTGGATGTATTAACCTTTTATTGATTTTATAAATCAGTCAGGGTCAATTTAATCAGGCTTTTTTACCCAAAAAATCTACAAAAATTTCCTGCAATGCCTATTAAACATAAATATGTTGTGTAAAAGTGACTGCATAAATATTCACCCCCTTTAAAGTGACTGACCTAATTCAGCAGAGGTCCAGCCAATTGGTGCTAGTAGTCTCAAAATTAGTGAAATTGGAATCACCTCAGTGCTGTGATTGTGTCTCAAGGGATTGTGGTACAAAGACACCTGTGTCTGGAAGGTCCAGGCACTGGTTAATCATTATTCCTGGCTACCATTACACCATGACGACGAAAGAACACTCAGTGAAAAGGTTGTTGAAAAGTATAAGTCAGTGGATGGATACAAAAACATTGCCAAGGCTCTGAACATTCACCAGAGTTCAGTTAAATCCATCATCAACAAATAAAGGCATATGGCATATGTGTAAATCTGGCTAGATCAGGCCGTCCTCACAAACTGAGTGAGCATGCAAGAAGGAGACTAGTGAGAGAGACCACTAAGACACCTATGACTACGCTGAAGGAGTTACAAGCTTCAGCATCTAAGATGGGAGAGACTCACTTCAGCTGCATACAACAACTGTTGGCCGGGTTCTTCACCAGCCAAAACTTTATGGGAGAGTGGCAAAGAGAAAACCACTGTTGAAGAAAGTTCAGATTAAATCTGAACTAGAGTTCACCAAAAGGCATGTTGGAGACTCCATGGTCAAGTGGATAAAAGTTCTGAGAAGACGCCAAATACCGCACATCACCACAATCACACCATCCCCACTGTGCAGCACAATGGTGGCAGCGCCATGCTTTGGGGATGCTTCTCAGCAGCCAGCCCTGAAGGGCTTGTAGAGGTAGAGGATAAAATGAATGAAGCAAAATATAGGAAATCCTGGAGGACAATCTTATTCAGTCTGACAGAGAACTACGGCTTGGGAGAAGTTTAATTTTCCATGGAAAGGATAAAGCAAAAGCTACACAGAAATAGTTTAAAAACAACAAGGTGAATGTTCTGGAGTGGCCGAGCAAAAGCCCAGACCTCAACCCAATCGTGAATTTGTGGCTGATCTTGAAGAAGGCTGACGAAGCTTGAGCAGTTTAGCCAAGAAGAATGGAGTAAAATTGCAGAGTCCAGATGTTTGGGCCAGATTGAGCCCTATCGACACAGACTCAGTGCTATGATTGCAGCCAAAGGTGACTACTAAATAAACACTGACTTGAATATTTATGCAGTCACTTACTGTACATTAGATATTTTTATTTAATATACATAACTTTTTGGAAAAAACATTAAAGCGCTCTCTTGCAAGTTTTTTTTTTGTCAAAAAAGCCAAATTATATTGACCATGATTGATTTATAAAATCAATAAAAGGGTAAAACATTGAAGGGTAGGAATACTTTTATAGGCACTGTAAGTGTGCACATGCATGCATCTTTGGGCTGTTTAATAAGTTCTGCACAGTGCCAGTCTTTGGATACTGTCAACTCCCCTGACTCCAAAATAAAACCCAAAAGCAGGGTTACACTATTTGCAGAAACAGTGTTCATTTTTGCAACTCTGATTGAAAAAAAATCACAGTTCTTATAAGCTACAACTAATATTTTGTATATGACATTTTTTGTGTTCCACACAATACCTATGTTTACAGCTCGTCCCTCCTGAATCCAGAATAAATCCTCTCACTTCTCCTCAGCTGTCACGCTCACTAACCCTGCAGTCAGCACCAAATTGACACTGGGTCAACTCCATTTCACTGTGCAGGTGGGACGTTTAACATGTAAAAACGGGGGCTTTTAACAACCACTAAAATAGAGTGTCATCTGTCATCCAGCGAACGCTTGATTGTCAGCTGACAAAACAAACAGGAAAGTCGGCCTGCAGGGCAAAAGCCACGGTAGCTTTCCTGGTTAACAAATAATAGCTGTCAGGGACAGTTATGTCCATGATAGGATTTTATTCTAAGTAAGCCTATTTTATGTAACCCTGCATGCCTAATCAGTTCTCTGTCTTATTAATTTTGCACGACTTGTTTTTGTTTGTTTCGACCATGTGGTAGAGGATGGTGTGCATGCTGCTTGTATAGCAGTGAGGCACACTGCATATGCAACTCTTACAACACCTTTTGGATGGGGTTTTCCTGTTCATTTTGATACAGGATGGCTTTTTGTGATATATTTATTGAGCATGATAATGTCACCGAGAAAATGGAAAGCAGCTTCTTGTGTATCCCTGGTATACTGTGCATAAAACCTGAAGAAGGCCACTTTACCAGCTGTAATCTGGGTAGTTGAGGATATTTCTTTTTCTAATATCTAACTTATGCTTTTGTAACATATCTTGTGTGCCCCAGTGGAGTTCGGTCTCCTGATTTTTGTCTTTGTACTGTATGTTAATGTCAGATTGTACCTTCCCTTTATGATTCTGTGCAAGAAGCATGCAGAGTCCATCTGATTAGCAGCAAGCCAGAGCGTGCTAACCCTTTGATCACTGTGTTTCTGGCTGATAAACCATGCCACTGTCATCTCTAGCAAGCCCCAGACCTTGACAGACACTAATTACCATCAAGCCGGTTTGGCGTACTCAGAAACACAGCATGGGCTGGAAATAGTTCATTGCAGGTGAAACCTACTGTGTTTCAGAACAGAGCCTTGGTGGATTAGTGTGCCTAATAACCTCTCTTTCTCTCCCTCTCTCTCTCTTATGAAATGATAATCGTCAAATGTTGGCATGGGCTGTGCTGTTTGGGAGCAAATGGCCTGAATCTTCCCTGATATTCCAGTGTTTGTTGCTTCAGATGAAGGAAATCTCGTGACGTCAGATCGCTGCATGTCAGCTGAACAGAGCTTAGCGTGCTGTACAATAGAAAATGAATCCATTGATGTAATTACTCTCACATCATTGGCGTCTTACTGGTTGCTGCACAGCTTCGTCTTCAGCATTAATGAGCTATCAGCTATACTGTTTTTGTGCGTAAGCCAGCTGTTATTGAGCCTTTTCTTATGATGAAACGCCGATACAACGCAAGACAAACGTTTGGCTGGACTATTTTTGACAGCTTGAAATGAATCAGAACCAGACCGCTCTGTTTCAGGCTCTGATGTGTTGGACTATGGTGGAATAAAAACACCACCCCAGCCCCCACCACCCTTTACCCCCGCCCCATCCTGCCTTTGATTCTGCTGCCAATGCAGTCTGACTGTAATAAGTTTTGGACTGAGGCGATGCAGCGGGAATATCTTTGCAGCCCACATGCTATTGTCTGTGAGCTGCCATTCACAAAAGCAAAACAACTGTTGCCATGCATACACTCAACAAAATAAAGTGGGTGTTTTTTTGGCTAAACCTTTCCATATGAGCTAATTGACTCACAATGCTCAGGCCCAGTCCGTCACTACTCTTCACCAGGAGGGCGTGGCTGCTGGAGAGAGCACATGGATGTTCTAATGGCAGTTACCAAACATGTTTTTCAACTTATTTGTCTGTAAGTCAGACGCATGACTTGATCAGATGTCATTATTTCAGTCTTGCTGTTGAAGAAGATGCTTTGACTGTTCTGTCTCCATGAATCTGATGATTTACATGTGAGATAGAAGAGTTTCACAATAACTACAGATTTTTTCAAATGTTTGATATCACTTTTTAAAACGTTACGATGATCACAAGCATCTTAAATGCCAGAGCCTTAAAAAATGTTTTCTTATTTAAAATGCAAAGCTGCCGTGAGCTAAAGCCAATGCAACCTTGTGTTATTTAAAGCAATGGTTCTCAACTGGTCTCAGGGCTAGGGCTGAACAATTTGCAAAAGTAATCTAATTGTGATTTTTCCCCCCAGTGTTGCTATTACAATTAAATATGTGGTTATTTTTAGGTTCCTTATCTTATGTTTTTTTTTTCAACAAATTCAAGCAATAAATCATTCAATATTATAACCTAAATTCAGTCTGGAAAATGCTCATGATACATTTAACCATGTTATTGCAAAGTGGATACGCAGTTTTACTTGGCAGAGAAGAATCTGCTCAAAAGATGCTTCCAGGGTGAGTCAGGCAGCATACATTGACTTTCCAGGGAGCGCATAGCTGTGAAAACCTCCTTATAAATACATAGATTTATGACAATGCACTCAGAAAACAATTACATTATTTCAAAAGTAATTTATCTATAGTAGCATGAATCTGAATATGAGGGTGCAACAAGCTTTGAGCTATAAAGGAGGAGGCTGGGGTGGAGGAGAGGAAGCTTTGCCAGCAGCAGCAGCAGCTTGTTCAGCATTGATGCAAGCAGGGATTAGTGAGAAGTGTGTCATATTTAAATGGACTGCTGTGTTGACACTTGAATGTTTTCAACTTCTGCGATTTCTAAATAGCAGCAGGCCATACTGCGTTTTTATCTAATTTATGATTAATTGCCCAGCCCTACTCAGGACCCACCAGCATTTTTAATGACAAATTGCAACCCAAATTTCCAACGATTTTCAGCAACTATTGTTTAGTTAATGAAAATGTTTGTATCTTGGGGGAAACCAAAATTTATGAAAATTGACTTGTTTGAGACCCCCTTTCCCCATGATAATGTGTAAATTTTTGTTATTTTTACAGATATTGAAAAAGAGCTTGAGAATTTACTTGTCATGGTAAAATATGCTTTTTCATTGAAGTAAAGGAGATAAAGGAGTTGAAATGTTGATAATGTTGATAAATGTTGATGAAACCTTTAAAACCTGTATCCATTATCACAAGAGAGTAAAATAAAATATATGGATGCATGTCCACTGAATGCTTTTATACTTCATAGACATTTTGCCACCATTTTTTTCCAGACACACATTCGCAACCCACCAAAAACTGCCCTGTGACCCACTTTTGGGTCTCAACCCACCAGTTGAGAACCACTGGTTTAAAGAATGTGGTATCAAAAAGTACCAAAAGCATAAAAAAATTTTTACACTCCTGCCTGCTGACTGAGGCCACTTTGAGTAGTATGCATGCAAATAAAAGCAGGTAAAATCAATAATTATGCTGTCCCAAACAATTTTAAATGATCAGAAACTATATTTTAGTTGCTTTAAATACACCTGGGTGGCCAACCCAAGTATTGCCAATGTATGGGAAACACTGACAAGGGTAGAAAATTAGTTTTCCATGTCTACTAATACAAACTGCACAGCAGCGCTGTGGGATAACAAGAAAGTACAGCAGCAGCTCCACATTCACTTATGGTCAGATGGGCACAAACACAGTGCTGCGCTCCCTGATGGGTCTGCCCGTTCTCTGTTTCTTCTTCTGAAGCTCACACAGAGGGGGCATCACTACATCATCCCTCCAGGATGTTCATAGTGGACTCAAAGGTCACGGGGGTGTAATATCACGCCTTGAAATAGCACTCTCAGTCAGCCTGTCTAAATTGCAGAAATACATTGACAACAATTGGCCTGCATTTTTTGTACTTGTTAACAAGGAATTCTAAAATACTGGTTGTTTTTGGCTTGCTTTTTGTTGCTGTAGTATCCAGACTTTGTAAATTTGAGGTCGATTGTTTGTGTTTTTAGGGCTGATACTAATACTGATTATTAGAGGTTCATGAGACCAATAATCAATATTTACAACCTGATATGCATTTAACATGAAAAACAAAATATACTTAATGTGACAACAGAAGAAATGCTAGTACTAGCTCTGTCAACATAGAAGACACACAAAGCAGGACAGGAGCAGCCTCACTGTGTCAGTGGTGCTCATCCTTCAGTGCTGATTGGCTAGTGCTTGTGTGACATCTAGCCAATCAGATGGTGATTTAGTCTGAAAATTAGGTAAGACTGTGGAGAGTAAAAACAGAGCCAGCCAGGGGGAAGACAAAGATTGCAGCAGAGCCAAAGTAGCGCATTTTTTTTAACTGTTTAATGTTACTAGTAAAATAAAATGTTGATACAGACAATCAGAAAAATGCCAAACATCAGCCCCCATAAGTGTGCGGCCCCTGTGGTAAGTATACCAGAATCTAATAAAGTGTAATATTGTATCATGACAGCTCTAGTGCTGGCTGAATATAAATTAGGATATTATTGTTATAATACCAGTATCAGTAGATATGAACATTTCTGCTGATATTTACAGATGAACATATGAGCATTCACGGAAAGAAACCTAGTATTTTTAAGATTCCAAGAGATGTATTAGGATGTACAGTGGTGCATTTGTTTTAGGCATGTAGGGCGCTAATGATTAATCACAACCAGGGCTGGAAAGGGGAGGGGGGCGTCCAGAGTCAAGCAGGACATACGTCAACATATGTTGCTCAGCAACCAAGGTCAAGCTTGATGGCATCTATTTTGATTGAGCCTTTTCACCCCTGGTAGTATGCCTGGAGATGTTTTTGAGCCCTTGTGGCAGCCACAGCACATCCAGGGGTTTGTGTCAACCCTACTTCCCACCTGGACAGTACCCTAGGTCGTGTTTACTTGCCACATTGCCCCCTTACTCCGCCGTAAATGCATGGACTTCGTTTTTTTTTTAACAACAGATTATTTTCCCACACCCATGGTAATATGCAAGGACAACCAGAGCAAGGTGGGGGTTGTGCCAATCCTTCAAACATGCCTAAAAGTTGTGCACAGTATTGCACATCTAAAGTTCTTAGCTTAATGCTAACATATGATGGAAATTGCCATCGAGGGGCTTACAGATTTAGCATTGCTTGGTTATAATTATGCATTTTACTTGACAACACTAAGTGATAAAGATGATTCAACCGATCACTTTCATAAAATGTTGAGTGAAATAGAATGTCTTTAGTCAAGAGAAATGACATCAGTTTCTTAGCTGTGTCAGAAGAAGACGGTACTGTTTTTATTATTTTGTTATTTAATGGTGATGTGCGAACAGCTTGGTGGTGGTGGTTTTAAATCAGGATAATAATGGCATAAAATAATACAGCTAAAAGAAGGCTAAATATATTTTAAAAAATGCCAATCCCTGGCGCGCCAGTAGTCGAGTGGTTAAGGAGTGCGCCGTATACGCAGGCGACCCGGGTTCATATCCGTGCCTGTGGCACTATTTCCTGTATGTCTCTCCCCGCTCTCCTCCCTGTTTCTGACTCTATCCACTGTCCTATCAAATAATAAAGGCAAAAATGCCAAAAATAAATCTTTAAAAAAAAAAAAAAAAAGGCCATCCCTTGTTTGACCTTGTAAGGCAAGCTTTATTTTTGGGGATTTTTTTTTGCAGAACCTTATACGTATCGTAATGATTTAAGAATCGGCAAGAATGATTCTGGAAATATCATCATGTCAAATATGTGCAAAAATTGAATATTGTGCATCCCTGAAACTTTTGTAGCTAAATTCTTTCTGCTTTTTTTCAACTTATGTCGCTGTAGTAGCTTTGCATTGCAATAGACACTGGAGAGACAGACATTGTACAACATTTAGTCTTTTTAGATATTTAGATGATCTGGATAGTTTAAGACATTCTGAGAATATAAAGCTAAATCCAAACAAGCTGGTGGCAGCTCAGCTTGAATCCTGTTGCCTCATTCCTGCTGAAATTGTCTTGTAGTGCTCTCTCATGTACACAACAGATTTCTGGGTGAGCTGTGTGTGCACAGAACACCTTAACTTTTTTACCCTGACTTTATCCAGAGTTTTTCTTGCAGCCCCTCTGCATGAATTTGGTTTCAGAGCCCAATTGGAAATTCCCTGGAAAGTTAAATTTAGTGGCTGTCTTTGTTAACCAGTGACCAAGTTTCTTTGTACTCATTCATGCCTGCAAATATGTCATCATAGTGTCGGATGCTGCTGCTCTTATGCCGTTTCAGCGTTGTCTTTTATAACATCATTCTCTGCCTCCTGTGAGGTGCAAGTGTGGAAAGGAATGTCACAAAGGTTTTAAGAGCAGCCAGTATACATGTGAAAGGAGCATTCAGAAAGCATACAGTTGCTGTTAAAGTGTCTAATTACTGTGTTGGTCTGTTCTGGAAATAAGTTGACCTTTGAGTATAATTCTGCTCCCAGGAAAAACACTAAATGCTTATTTTCTTTAAAAACTCTGGTTATAAACTTAATGGTTTGGCATTTTCCAGAGTACATTATAAAAATGAAGTTATCTCAGTGGCACAGCTTCATTTAAACAAAACGCAAGCCCACTCTGTGTCTCCCAGATTGATGACTTCAGTTTTCCTTATGTAGTGGTTGATGTTTTGTAATAATGGCCCGAAACTCTAGTCTCATGTCTCCTAAGCCCAGTGGGATCTCCCTGATGGATGGTGAGTGCTCAGAGGGCAGATAGCTCCCAAGGTAATGGGCCCACACTTTGAGTTGCTGAGTTACAGTCTACCTAAGGTGGAGAGCTCTGTGCTTTCCAGGGTCAGCACTGGTAAAATACAGCCTGAGATTGTTTTTTTGCTGTTCATTCCTCTGACCTGGGCCTAAAAACAGGCCTCCAGCTCCTTTCCTCAGGACAAACAGGAGCCCGCAGAGAGCCTGATTGGAAACATTTGCGACACCGTCGTCTCTCCTCTGTCCACACAAGAACGCACTTCCTCAGGAAGAGAGACGGCCCCTAGGCTGGACGTAGTGATGTCACATAGATAAACAATCTGTGGACGGGTTGTTGCTTGCTGAATGTGATGTGCTGTCATCCCTGAGAAACCCCTGTGCGTGCACAGCCTTAACAGATACAGGCCAGAGACTAGCCAAGCACACTCCCACTCGGGTCACTTGTTATACATCCAAGGAGATTGGGAACAATGTGTTGGAGAGGTGCGGCTCTTGTGGAATATTTTGGGAGGCAAGCTAATCGTCTTTTTGCTTCCAGGCTGGAGATTTCTTTTGTTGTGGTGTATTTATGCTGGGGCCTGTTAAATCCAGATTTGTCTTTACTTTTGATGTGCTATTTTAATACATCTCTGCATCGTCTTCTGCATACCATAAATCACTGGTGCTCATTCTGTTTTTTAACTCAGGATCTGACTTAGATATTCATAAGTGCTTTCTCTAAATAGCCTGTAAGCTGTGCATGCAATCTGGACTATTTACTAACACCCTCTCACTCTGCAGCTTTGTCCATCCTGAGGCCTTATTCAGGTCTCTGTCCTGCATTGTCTGCCACCCGTGCTGTCCCTCTGCTTCCCTTCCTCCCCACCTCCCCACCATGCCCTCATCTCAGTTGGGCCATGAATAAGGAGCTGACACCAAACTGTCAACCTGCAAACCGTCATGCCCCTGCAGCCTGCCTCGGGTGTAGCCACCAGTAAGAAGGGCACAAGCCCTCCCCATCGCACAGCTAAAAAAAAAAAGAAAGCTGTGTATCTCTTTTTAATTAACACACAGTGGCCTGGATAGAAGTTCACATGACCTTAGAAGAGGTGTTCTTGCAGGTGTCACTGTGCAGCAAATATAACTGATGTTACATTACAGTAATCATGGCTGAGAATGTGGAGGCTGGTGTGGGGGTCGTCTGCAGGGAAATGTCAGCCCTCAAGCGGTTCCACTTATTTTTAGCTTACATTGCAGCATATGTTATCCATAAACTAAATCATTACCTTCTCTTCTGAGTGAGCCGTGTCATGAAATTGAAGGAGATGTGAACTTTTTTCCCCCTAGCTGACTAATTCAAGTGCCTGTAACGGCAGTCTTTTTCACACAAGGAGGCATTGTAGCGCAACACAATGTTGTTTGTGTTTAGGCGGATGAAAGCAGACCATTGTTGCAAACCGGTGCTTGAATCTGAGGTTTTATTTGATATAAAATGGGTAATTCCATTGCATAACAGCATTAGCAGTATTTAAACAGAGCTTGTCAACTGAGGGGAAGGCATAGGGGGGCTGGGTGGAGGTGAGGCTGAATGAAGGCAGGTCACTTTACGGGAAGAAATCCTCACTTTTACTGATGACGGAGATGATCCTCATTTAGTGATGACACCAGGAGCAATTGCCTCAGATTAAAGGTTTAGTGAGATTAGACAGCATATGGGTGTACAGTTAAAACAGGTTAATGTGCATAGATCATAACAAAAGTGAAATGTCATATTACTGTATTAGCCCCTGACCTAAAGCTGACTTCATTAAGCTGTAGCCTGGTTAGAGGGATGGGCTTCATCAGGAGGGAAAAGGTAGATAGCTGATCTTACAATCTGATTGGCTCTGCAGAGAAACCTCCGGTGGTGCTTCATTAAAAGTAAAGAAAGTTTAGATGAAGAGAAAAGTCTTTCTTTAGACTTTGAGTTTTTGGTCAATAATCTTCTGCGGTGACAAACGACTACTAATATCACCATCCTGGATGCTCAGATTTGCTGACATTTCAGCTCATGTGAGTTATTGAACACAGACACTGGCCTACTGCCCAGCTCAAGTTCAACCACAGTTCATGAAATAACTGTCAATAAAATCTGTGTAAGTCGCTGCAGCAGCCAGCTCAATATCTGTTCACTGATTGGTTAAAGTGATTATTTTTGTAGATATGAGCCAATCCTGATGCCAATGTTGATGTTTATTCATCACTTCTCTGGTGATTGGCTGCTATTAAACCAACATTTTCTCTCACAATTTGCCATATTAATGTGCAGATGATCACTATGCCCAACTGGTCAGTTCTTCTGCCCTGTAAAAAATATCTTCAACAGATGTGTTAGCATTAAACTGGCATACAACTATGCATACATTTATTATTAACTGATATCTGTTCATGCAAGGGCTGAATGATTTAGGAAAATAATGGTATTGTGAGTTTGTTTTCTCCATATTGTGATATGATATGCAATTATTTAAACGAAATAACTACGCTGAACATTTTTGAAAAACAAAATCTAATTGAAATGATTTTGATTGTATTACAAATTGAATATGAATTGTTGTATTGAAAGGAGTGATAATTTTTATGTAGTTCTCATATTTAACAAGAAAAATGTAAAAAAATTAAGAAAGTAGGATTTTTGTAGACTATAAAAATGCACTTGAATGTTGGCATTAGGGTTGAGTTTCATTTTGTTTTTTTCTGATGATAAATCAACACTCTAGAGAGAAAAAGGGTGCTGAAAGTCGGTAGGACAATGCAAGCAGAGCTGAGACATTACTCCAGACAGCAAAACAGTTTCAAGGCATTTATGCTCAGCTGAAATAAAGTGAATGTGCACAAATCACACAAATCTCTAGGGCTGCAGTAATAGATTCTTTTTGTAATCGAGTACTCTATTGATTCTTCTGTACTCTAATAAAAAAGATTGCATTTTTTTAATCAGTCACTTTTGCTTTTTCAAGAGAAGTAGTACTAGACAAATGAGAAAAGAAGCTGGGTCCCTTAAATGAACTACTCCTATAATAAAAATTGGTATTAACAGATTCTCTTAAGAAAATATATTTTACAAAGTGCAATGAAGTTCTGATGACAATTTACATTTCTTAAAGTTACAAGGAAAGGGAGGAAAATAATGACATTAAATTATGCCATATTTAGGGTTTTAGGGATCCTTTACCAGGAATTGTTTGGTGCCAACACTTTATTTCTTTCATTGTAGTTTATTTCTATTCTCCAAGTTGTCATTAAAGTAAAGGGACACTTAATCATTTTAAAATCCTCTATTTTATGCATGAATGTAACATTTCACATTATAGCAAGAATAAAGCTCCATCATTCACACAGCGGCCTAATGTCTGAACAGTGAACCTTTAGATTACAGGAATATGGTCTATTTTCCAAAAGGGTGTGCACTTTGCAAATTTTTTGGAGTTCATCCACCATAAATTAAAAATATGACCTTTCAAGACATCCACTGACATGGAGAACACATTTTAAGGGATAAAGCTGCTTCTATGACCTGTTGAATCCTGACTGTATGATGATGAACTTTAACCTACTTTGTCTCTGTCACTGTCTGTGGCAATAAGGTGTTTCTATTTTATTGGTGTCAATTCATTATCAATATGAGTCATCAAATCATTTGGGATGCTAAACATTTTGAAAAATACACTGCAATCAAGACGTCAGTGCGCTGAATTTTAAATAGTTTATAATTTCATGTATAATGTGCGCATGCGAAAAAAAAGGGTGGGGGGGGGGCACCTAAACAGGACTGGAATCATGAAGCCTGACGGTGTTCTGTAAAACTGTCAGGTCAATCAGAGAAGTTTATGAAATTCCCTGAAGTCTGCAGACACAAAATGAGCGCTGCAAGTCATGCAGGCAGCACGTAAATTCAGAGACCTGTGTAGGTTCACCGGTGCAGGCGTAGTGTCGTATCTGCTGTGAAGCCGCGGCCAGTGGCTGTGTGAAAACGCAGGGCCAGTGCCTGTAAACATCACTGCATCAACTTCTCTTCCCTTGTGATTTTCACACCTCGTATCATGCATGTTACGTTATAGTAACAGCAAAAACAAGGGCATAGCCGTCCATGCGAAACACAGCACACCATGCAACACATGGCGCGTTGTCCAGGCTACAGCATGGCCGTATATAAATACAGGACTGATTTAAGCGAAGCCTCGAGGCAGGTAATTTGCCTTGAGGAATTTTTTTAATCGAATTACCCAGATAATTCGAGGAATCGTTTCAGCCCTACAAATTTTATAACATATTCCATGCCTTTCGTTTGGTGTGCAGTGGAGTCACACTGGGTGGTAGGATATCAGAATGAAGTATCGATGTCTGTGTTTGAATTTGGTCCGGTAGGTATCCGATGCGTCGGTACCGGATTTCAATACTCATCACTAGATTGCATGATATGCAATGCACAACATCTCTGCTGCAAAAAAGTTTTGGACACCAATTTCAGGTTAAATAAATAGTGCACCTTCTGTGATTTGAAAAGTGTTGCAGAACATGTTGCAATTTAATTTTATTTGTCATTAATGCCCAGCCCTAGTTCATGCCACATCATTTGCCAAGGCTGAGATGAGTAAATATGGCCGATGTCAGCGGCTTTATGCTGCTATCTTGAGCCTCCGGGGTCTCTAGCTTCTAGCTTTGTGTTAGTCAGCTGCCTTTGCAGAAGTTTGGAAAGATCTGATGTGGAGTTCACAGCAGTGGAAAGTTCTTTCTGGGCACAGTTTACACTTCACTGCCACATTCCTGTCCTTTAGTGTAACAAATCAAAAGTAGCGGTCACACCTCCATGCATCTAAAAATGTTCTTATTTGAACCCCTCTGCTGATTCCCTCCCTCTCCTCCATGGACTCGAGCTAACGTGCCAGTCACCTGAATCAGGGAATGTTGCGTGAGCATGCGTTGAAAGGGATGCTTGTTATTTTCTCCATGCTCCCGTTTTACACGTAGTTGGATTCATAATATTGCCTGTAATGAGATTATAATTTTACAGTAAATGTAATGCGATTACTAAGTTAGCAGCAGTGCTGGTTACACAGCTGCATTACAGAAAAATGTAATGTGATTACAATGTCATGCTACCTTGTACTGTGCTTCACTAAATACTAAATGCATTTAAGTATAGGACAAGAAGTTAACTTTAAACTGAAAAATTAGGGATGCACGGTACTATTTGCATGATATCAGTATCTGCAGGTATGAAAATTTCTGCTGATATTTACAACCAACTTTTGGCTGTAACAATCTGCTTATATCAGTTGTAAATATTGGCTGTACAAACACATTAGTTAGTAGAGTTTTCAGCCACCAGACCTACCTCATCTTAAGTCAAGCTTAAGAAAAAAAAATCCCCAATAGTACATGCCTAAGGGTGTACTCACACTAGGCCATTCGTACCATGCCTGGGCCCGTTTCAGCCTAAAGTCCGGTACGTTTGGCCAGTGTGAGTGCAATCATTCCGTGCTTCAGCACGGCATGCTTCGCAGTCCCGGCACAGATGGGAATGTGACGTAACAAGAGGTAACAACAACAGGACCTGCCTCAGAGAGCCTACCAGGTAGCAGCTGCATGCTAGAGACAGCAGGATCCCAGTCCAGTCCACATTTCTGACCAGTTTCTGGCAAAGTCAGGCTTTAATGACTGTGAGAGGACTTTTGGTTTTGGAAATTAAGTTTCCCCTCTTGACTGAGCCACACACAGCAGCTCACGGGATACCAAAAACACCTTTGATCCTACGTGCGTAAAGGAAAGTGCAAAATACGCAGACAAGTGTGTGCCGAGGTTAACTACACGGCTGATTTAACCTCGCTTATTGAAAAATTATAATGCCAAACTATCATCCACTGAAATAACTTACCTCTAACTCTATTTCATGTTACCAAGAAGTGAAAGTGGAATCTTGATCGCTCGTCTTGGTAAAAAAAAAAAAAAATCAATGGTGGATTCTTCGTGTGATGACGTCGGCGCATGACGTATCCGTGCCCAGGCCTGGATGCGTTGAGCAGTGTGAGTGCGGGCCAAAGGGGGGGCAGGGGAGGGGGTCAAATGGGCTTCAGCATGGTTAGAATACGGCATGGTATGGATGGCCTAGTGTGAGTACGCCCTAAGAAAAAAAATTTGGGTGGTTTGATGACCTATGCCACACATCTGAACATCTTAGGTTCCTTTCTCTAACATTTACAGCATTTTCAGACACACTGGGTGACTTACTGAACACAGTCACTGGCCAGCTTCCCAGCACAAGTTCAACTACAGTTCATGAAATAATGGTCAATGACAAACTGTGAGCGTTTCAGGTTCACGTCTGCTCATCTGAAGGCAAAACTTTTTACATGGTTCAGAAGTGGCTTCTCCTTGTGGAGATTACTTCAAATATGTAAAGAGTTAAACTCAACAAAAGTATTAACTGGGTAAGCTCCAAGAGTCAATCCCCCAAAACTAACAGGTTTAAGGTTTTAAATGAAAAAGATAATCTTATTAAAGAGCCATACATACAAAGAGAGCGGCATTTCACGGTCTTGGATCCTCCTAATAACCTAGTAGGCTATCCCTGGGTTCAGGTACAAGAGAGGAAAAAGGGGGAAAAACAGAAGCTATGATGCTGCCCTCTGAGTCACTATCCTTTCATAGGTGGATTTTTCCATCTCTATGGGACTATCATGGCTAAACAAATGCTAAGAAGCAAAACAAATGCAAATCTGTTTGCTGCTGAATACATTGTGTTGAGGCTGTGTCAGCCGTCTGTTTTTCAGAAACGGAAAACAAGCAATTTGGCTGTGCCATTAAACAATCATAGTGTGATTGGCTTTTAAACTGTCTGAACAGCATTTGATTCTGGCAGCCATTCTCACACTGCTGTTCCTGAATGCCATTTCTTATTAAGGACAGCCAGGTTGTTGGCAGTCTGTTCCAGTGGAGAGTATTGAATGAGTGGGCTGCAGCAGCATCTGTCCTGTTGACAAGGCAGCAAGCATGGCTTCATCAAGGGCATTACATCACGAGCAGATGCACCCTGGGTATCATCAATTCGATTCCTCATCAGTGCTTGATATTATGGAGTTGTTTTTCGGCGGAAAGCACAGGATTGTCACTAATTTGCTTTTACAGTCTCTGTATATTAAGAGGGTTTACTCACTGTAATTGTATTGTCCTTTGCTTAATTGTCCTGCAGCATCCCATATAGCTCTGCATAATATGAGGAAAATCTGTCTATGTTAAAAGATGCAGTAAATCATAATGAAGAGGATATATAAGCTCTGACTTCCTTTTCTTCCTGCTGTCACACATTTTACTCTAACCTGTGTTTGTAACATTCAGTCTCGCCTGAATCCAGTCTCCTTCCAAATGGCAGAAGTGCTCTTCATGCTTCCTTAAAGGTCTTTATTTCCTCACTCTTCTCTCTAAAGCCCATATACCAAGGCTTCCATCTTCTAGGTAACATGCTCCCTTGCTGAGAGCTAATGCAAGGCCTGACAGCGTAAAAGACTTTTGCATCTACATAGCCCTTAAGGAAGTTCTCATAAGCTTTTCAAACACGGTGATGAAAATGTGATTCATTGTGCATCCACAGTCTTGAAGACATTTCCAACCTTGCAGCTCTGAAAAACACTCTCAACATTATAAATGTCATTGAACACGTGTAGTCGAGAAAATGTCATCACAAATGTCTTCACATTTCCTGTTTCATCAAGCAATGATTGTGGCACCAAATATATTTAACTGAACACCAGTGAACTCCAAAAATGTTATTTCAGAGCTCCACAGATTTTAAGGTCTTCTCCTTACACAGAATATCCACAGTTTAATCAAAAATTTGGGGTGTAAAGCGTTACCCAAAATCCTCTAAACCCCCCAGACTTCATGAATGACATGTTACAGACACCCACACAACTACTGATCACTTTATTAGGTATACCTATTCATCCATCCATCCATCCGTCTTCCACTACTTACTTGGGGCCAGGTCGTGGTGGCAACAGGCTGAGCAAGTCCACCCATACACCCCTCTACCCAGCGACACAACTCTCAAGGTAATCCCAGACCAGATAAGATAATCCCTCCAGTGCATTATGGGTCCTCCCCTAGGTCTCCTCTCACTGGATGTGCCTGGAAGACCTCCAAAGAGAGGCAACCAGCAGGCATCTTGATCAGATGCCCGAACCACCTTAACTGGCTCCTTTCGATGTAAAGCGGCAGCTCTACTCCTTGTTCCTTTCAGATTTCTGAATTCCTATCTCTAACACTGAGCCCAGCCACCCTCCAGAGGGAACTCACTTCTGCCACTTGTATCTGCAATCTCATTCTTTCAGTCATTACCCAGAGTTCATGACCATATGTAAGGGTTGCAAGGTAGATCAACCAGTAAATCGAAGCTTTGCCTTTCAGCACAGCTCCCTCTTCTCTACAACTACACGGCTACTTCCATGCTGTCATAAAGTTCTTTATCCCAAATGTTACAAATAATAGCTGTTAACATCACATAATTCAGCACTATTTTGATCTGAAGAGGGGGGTAAAGTTGTACATAGGCTGTGCCAGCCTAAACCTCTAAATATCCAAAGCATTGCGCAATAACATTTAGCACAGGAATGTGGACCTTAACTTGCAAAGAGTATTGAATGCTGGTGGTGTTAGCACTACTAAGCAGGTCATGTCAGGTATGGGAGCATATGCTGACCTTGGCCTTATACTGCTCTGATCTCCTGATTACCATTGTCTAGGCTTTCACCAGTCCCATGCCCAATCACTGCAGGCGTCCTGTCAGCTGACCCCTCCGTGACGCACATGACTGCCGTGCTAACCCTTACCATCCCTGCTCTCCTGAGCACGTCAGCATTAGACACATGGTCTTGCCAAAGATATCCAAAAATGCGCCAAAGAAAATTTGTCACAAAGGAGTACAGCTGGCACCTCTGGCCATATATCAATGTCCAGGCCTCACGGGAGTATAGTAAAACAAGTAGGACAAGGTTAGGGCCCTATGAAATCTGATTTTTTTCGCCAAATTCGTTTTTTTTTAACCTTTTTTACACTCATTTTACCATGAAAAAGAGCATCCTGTTTATTTAAATGAATAAAATGTTGAATAGAAATAACATTAAATTGATTTAAAAAAGGGCCACAGTTGGCCCAGCAGCCATTGTTTGGATAACCCTGAGATAAAATACTTATAACCAGTGATGTTTTCAACATTTTTAAGACACATCCAATTATATAAGCAATGAGGAACTCCTTCTGTTCTCTCAAACACAGATAGTAAATTAATCAGAAAGTAACATTAAAGTTAAATGGTTATTGAATGGTTATTGTTTATTGTTAAATGATATTTAATTAGTGAACATTTTATACATTTACATAAACAAGACACTCTTTGTTTTTGTAAAATTAGTGGAAATGTTAGTGGAAAAAAACAGAATTCCAAAAAATTAAAACAAACAAAAAAAAAACAAACAAAAAAACAAACAAAAAAACAAACAAAAAAACAAAACAAAACGGAATTTGGAAAAAAAATAAAACAATTTGGAAAAAAATAAAATGGATTTCATAGGGCCCTAATAGAAACATCACTATAAACAACTTGACAGCCTGCCAGACCACCAACGATTATTGCAAGTTCAAAGTCCCTATGGTTTTCTCCCCATTCTGCTGCTCAGTGTGAACCTAGCAGGTTGTCTTGACTATGTCTATGTGCCTAAATGCATTGGTTCCTGTCATGTGGTCCACTGATAAGATATTTGCATTGATGAGCAGTTGAACAGGTATGCCTAATAAATTGATCAGTGAGTGTCTTAGTGGATTTCCATCCCTGTAAGTGTGTCACAAAACATAATATATGCAGCTGAAGCACTTTCGCATTTTCCTGAGCCACGTCATCTTGGTTTCTATCATAACTATATAATTTTACCCCGTGTAGAGTTTCTGACTGCTTATGAATGAAAGTGGCTAAGAGGCAGCTTGGCTCTCGGCCCCCGAAGCCCCAGCTAAGTGAGTTGGAAAGACACTGAATTTTTAATGTGGAACTGTGTTAAACAGTGTTTTCACCACTTTTAATTACTGGGTCCTTGTATTCTGCTGCAGAGGAGACCTCTGTGGGTATTTTGGCTCTTATTTCTTTATCTAAAACAAGATGAAAAGCAAACCCAAGACATCGTTAACAGGAGGGCAGCTCATAGGCCTACCTGTGTTGTGCCTGAAGAACAGCACTGAAAACTTCTTACATTGTTTTTAGAGACTTTTACCATAAAGTCAGATTGTTCTGCAGAGGGGGACACCTCTGTACACACTTTAGCTCCTGCTAAAACTCCCAGAAATGCAAATTTTGTGTGGTTACAGCCTGCAATAATGAGGGTCATGCATTGCTCTAGGTACAGCCAAGTTACAGGATAGCATTTTAGGTGGGGTCCTCTTGTCTGATGATCCTTTTTAAAATTTTTATTTATGCACAAATATAGAATTGCATGAAATCGGATTATAAACATATAAAAAATGTGTCAGAAAAGGTGAAGAAGCCAACAGGCTTATACAAGGGACTTCAGCTTTCTTTGAGACAAAAAAGAAAAGAAAAAAAGAATTATGAACAAAAACTATGCATGCATACACCTACATACATTCAAATAAATGTAGGTGCTCTTTTCAACATGTCAACTTACACTGCTGTGACAAAGTATTGTTCCCCCCTATTTTTCACACTCAGATGTTTCAGATCATCAAACTAACTTGAACATTTGACAAAGATAACCTGAGTAAATAAAAAAGCCATCTTTTTTTGGAAAGCTGAGTTGAATTTCCCTCTCCATGCCAAGGCCTGATTACTGTCAGACCTGTTTGAATCCAGAAATTCCTTAACTAGAACATCTATCAGTCTGGAAAGTATGGTGAGAGCCACTGTCCACAAACGGAGAAAACTCGGAACAATGGTGATCTTCCCAGGAGTGACCCGCCTACCAGAATGATTCCAAGAGCACATCGACAACTCAACCAGGAGGTCCGGAAAGAACCCAGAACAACATCTAAGGACCTGCAGGCCTCACTTGACTCAGTTATGGTCAGAGTTCATGCTTAAACATTAAGAAAGACACTGGGCAAAAGTGGCATCATGGGAGAGTTCCAAAGCTAAAACCACTGCTGACCAAAAAAGAACATTAGGCCAACAGTCAAACATGATGGTGGTAGTGTGATGGTCTGGACCAGGACCTGGACCACTTGCCATAATTGATGGAAGCCTGAATTCTGCTTTCTATCAGAAAATCCTGAAGGAGAATGTCCGACCTGCAGTTTATAGCCTGAAGCTCAAGAGCACTTTTGAGTGGTCTAGTCAAAAGTCTGGACTTAAATCTGTTTGAGATGCTGTGGTGTGACCTTAAACAGACCGTTCGTGCTGAAAACCCTCCAATGTGGCTGAATTAAAACAATTCTGCAAAGATTAGTGGGCCAAAACTCCTTAACAGTTAAAGACTCACTGACAGTTATCGCTTGCAGTTGTGGCTGCCAAGGATGGAACAACCAGTTATTACCTTTGGGGGTCAATGAGTTTTTCACATAGGGCCGCGAAGGGTTTGGATGGCTCAGGTCATCTTTGTCCAGTACTACAATTTGTTTGATGATCTGAAGCATTTCAAGTGTGACAAATATGCTAAAAATAAGAAATCAGGAAGGGGGAAAAAACTTGTCCCAGTAGTTTTCACTTTTTCATTGCGCTCTACATATGGGCACTCACCATAAAGAAGAACTGGAGCATGCTTTATTATTAGTTTAGTTCCTTATGCTTCTAATATATCTCTATTTATGTCAATCCTCATTTTTCCCTTAAGAATTCAACTGAAGGAAAAAGATTTAAAGTATGCAAACCCTTATCCAAGTCTTAAATTTTTTAAGCCATATAGCTGAGAATATGTCCCCATCCCTTTAGACTAGAATAAGAAAATACTTCAGAGATGAAGAAAAGATGTCGAGAGTGAGAGGAGGCGGAGGTGAGCAGAGAGGAACACAATCCCCCAGTCGTCTCATTCATGCAAAACATGAGCAAGGGTTGGCTGTTAACAGCTACCTTGCAGCCACTGTATGGGAGTCTGCAGGGAGCACACTGTAAACAGTGACATTTCTCTGCAGAACCAGCAGCCTTTCTCATCATTTTTTTCGGGTTGATTTTTGGGGGTGTTTGTTTACCCCTGTCCTCCTTGGTTCTGGATGGTGTCGGTGATCTCCCAGAGAGATGGAAACAAGGTTGTTGCTAGGATGACTGGAGAAGGGAGGAGGGAGGGACAGGCTGCTAGGAAGGCGGGTGATCTTGGTTGTGTTGTGACGGTTCCGAATTTTAGTTCGGAGGGTCTTTTTTGTTCCATCCTCTGATCTGTCCAAATGGGTTGAGACCCTTGACAAAAATGGGACACGGGTCGCGGGGATAATGGTTTTACCGCCACCTTCTTTTCTCCGTCTCTCCTCCTGTCTCATGTCGTCCCTCTGTTTTCTTTTTTCCCAGTGATGGCCTCAGCTGCGCAGCTGTGCCGGTGATCCTGCCGCTGCACGTCGGGAAGAAGCAGAGACGCTGTGACAACCGACCTACCTTCCTCTCTCGCTCAACAACAACAACAAAAAAAAAAAAAGCAGAGAAGGAAAAAAAAGAAAACACCAGCATAAACAAATGCGACCATGTACAGCGTGGAAGACCTCCTCATCTCTCATGGATACAAGCTGCCCAAGCATACCAACACCCCCTCGTCAACCCCTACCCCAGCCCCCGCATCTTCATCCCGCCAGGCTCCCTCATCCTCACCGCCATCCTACAGCAAACACCATGAAATCCTGGAGAACACGCCTGGCCCCAGGACAGTAAATGGATATGAAAGAGGGCCCGGCATGCCCTTTGGGAACAGTGGGGGACCCAGGCAGCCCCAAGCATACGTCAGCGGCTGTCCCAACAACAACAACGAACCCAGGGACAGGAGCCAGTCCAGGCGGGAGGGCGAGAACAGAAGCCAAATTGACACCCACTCACTGGGAGAGTCACTGACCTCAGACAGCGGGTAAGACGGTGTCTGCTGACCCAATTTATGTTCAACCTTTTGCACGCTCTAAACCTTTCTGACCCCCTCTTAACCTAACCTGATCAACACTGTCCTCATCCTACATTGATTAATTACAAAACCATCAATTTTAGTGGTGCTCAATAGAGCAGATTAATGAAATTTAGTAACTCATCAAAGAGAGGAGCATGGGGATTTTGTGGCACGTCTTAAATGAAACTGCTGAACACTGCTGCTCAGTCCCTGCCGCCATCTCTCTCTGCTGCTTCTGTCTTCCCCCTTGTGTGTAACTTCCTCTCATTTCATCTCTATTCCCCCTTCTCCTCTTCTTCCCAATCAAGTCGTGGGCATGGGAGGAGGGATAATGTGTGCTGGAGTCTTAATCTGCCACATGGGACCTTGGAGTTGTAATCAAAACAGCTTTGGGCAAACCTATGTGCACCCGATAGAGCATGCCCAGTCTTACACAAGCAGGTTGCCAGATTTTTTAGGATACCCCCTTCCCCATTCCACCCACAAACATTACCTACACTAAACCTGCTGCTGCTGTGTGTTAAGAATCATACCTACTTCAATGACACGTGCACAACCCATCAATAATACAGAACTCATATAGGGTTTATTTAAATATGTATATGGAGGATAGGCTATATATAGCCTGGTCTGGCGTTATGTAATTGAAACCCTCTCGGGTAGGGACTGTTAGAGCGTTTGATATTTCCAGAGATATCACCAGGCTGCAGCCAATCTGTTTTATCCTGAAAACAAGATTGTTTGATTTGCCTGTTTGCACCAGTTCTGGGGTTAGTGTGCTGTAACTGAGACAAAGTCAATACAGCTTTTCCCATGTCCACATAATTAGGCAGGCTCATCAGATACCCCCCACCATATCCTTACATTTTGTTTGGCTGACAGTCCTTTTTTATCCCTAATCCCTTTTTGCCACCAGCCAATGACTGAGCATCTGAAAATAGTCAGATGACCTTGAGTAATGTCAGCGGTTGTGCTGGTGGTTTTTTCACTTTTCAGTTTTTATTCTTTGAGACGAGTAATCCGCATTTTCATGTCGCTGCTGTGCCAGTGTTATCAGAGCATTCTGTGGGGAATGTGGGAATCACTAAGACATATGTTTTGTGATTTCAGTCTGTTGTTTGTTCATCCTTCTTTTTTCCCCCCTCTCATCCAAATCCGGTTTGCCTGGCAGCTTTAGTTTAGATAAGGAACGGGCCTATCTTGGCACTCCCATTAGGCTCTACTACTTAGACCCAATTAGACTAATGATGGTAACTCATCTTACACGAGATGCCCTCAAATTCAGCTGATTGGCATGGCCAGCTTTTCTCCTCCCCCAGCAAACGTCTGTGGTCAGTGATGATCACGGATAAAAATGTCAAGGACGCTCAGCGGCCTCGGCCTTCAGGGGGTGTACACATGTGCTTGCATCTTGTTTGCATTGTCACTCACTCAGTCACTCCACAAATAGTCAGGCTGTCTGCAGAGACCGCACTGCATCTTGTTGTATCCCACCAGGCCTCCCATCAAACATCCAGAAAACACTCAGAAAAATAGCAGGAGCTTTCATTAACACTGGTTTAGAGCATTTCCTCAACTTTGGACTATTTGGTGAATTCACAGAGTAAATGTCAATGAATCGACCTCTAAATTTTTCCTCTCTGTTGGAGGACATCCGGGACTAACAGACACAGTGTGTCATTGTGTAATGTGTTCATTATGCCCCATAGAAAATCACAATTACTAGACACTACACTGCTTCTTATGGTCACCTGTCTCCATCTAGTGGGAGTTGCTTTATTTCCTTTATGAATCTGTCCTCATTGTAGAATGATATCTCCGTTATTTTCCTTTTATCCATTGGACCACACCTGTTTATCAATTTAATGACCCTGAATAACTGTTTAGCAGTGGTTTTATAGCTCACACAGTGCCTATAAACAGTATTTATACCCTTTCAATGTTTTACCGTTTTCAAGCTAAAACTTAACATTTTCAACACAAAAAAACGTACAAAAAAACACTTTTATGTGAAAGTGAAACCAGATTTCTACAAAGCAATGTCAACTGAATAAAAATATGTAATGCAAAATAAATGATTGTATAAATATTTGTCCCCTTCAGGTCTTGATAGGTCACAATAAGGCTAGCACATCTGGACACTGCAATTTTACTCCATTAACTCTGAAAAACTGCCCAAGCTCTGTCAGGTTGCATGAGGATCAGGTGTGAACAGCCCTTTTCAAGTCCAGCCACAAATTCTCTCCTGGATTAAGGTCTGGGCTTTGACTTGGCCACTCCAGAACATTCACCTTGTTGTCGTTAAACCATTTCTGTGAACCTTTCTCTGTATGCTTCGGGTCAATGTCTTACTGGAAGATAAATCTTACCCCAAGCTGTAGTTTGTCCCACAGATTGTCCCCAGGATTTTCCTATATTTTGTTGCATTAATTTTATCCTCTACCTTTACACGCCTTCCAGGGCTGACTGTTGAGAAGCATCCCCACAGTATGATGCTGCCACCATCGTGCTTCACAGTGGGGATGGTGTGTTTGTGGTGATGATCAGTGTTTGGCGTCTTGTCTGGTGGTCAAAAAAGCTCCATTGGTCTCATCAGACCAAAGAACTTTCTTTCACTTGACCATGGAGTCTCCCACATGTCTTTTGGTGAACTCTTGTCCAGTTTTCTTCAACAGTGGCTTTCTCTTTTCCACTGTTTTTGCAATTTTTCTCTGTTGCTGGTAACCAAAAGAAATAATAGACAATCTGCCGGCCGACAAAAAGGTTTATTCTTGCAAGGTCAATCAACACATACAGCGGTCATGTAAACATCAAAAGACAAAGAGAGAGAGGGAGAGAGACAGAGACAGAGAGAGAGAGAGAAAAGGGGAGGGAGAGGGAGAGGGAGAAGGAGAAGAAGAGGGAGCAGGAGAGGGGGAGGGAGAGAGAGAAGTGGAAGGGAGCAGCGCAAAGGAGCTAAAATCCCATTACAGCACTCTCCCATAAAGCTTTGACTGGTGAAGAATCCAGCCAACAGTTGTATGCAGAGTCTCTCCCATCTCAGCTGCTGAAGCTTGGAACTCCTTCAGAGTAGTCATAGGTGTCTTGGTGGTCTCTCTTACTAGTCTTCTTCTTGCTGCTCACTCAGTTTGCAAGGACGGCCTGATCTAGGCAGATTTACACGTGCCATATTCCTTCTATTTCTTCATGATGGATTTAACTGAACTCTGGGGGATGGTCAGAGCCTTGGAAACATTTTTGTCTCCATTCTCTGACTTATACTTTTCAATAACCTTTTATCTGAGTCGCATGGAGTCTTCTTTTGTCCTTATGGTGTAATGGTAGCCAGGAATACTGATTAACCAGTGACTGGACCTTCCAGACCAAGATGTCTTTATACTACAGTCACTTGAGACACATTGACTGCACTCAGGTGATCCCATTTTCACTCATTTTGAGACTACTAGCACCAAGTGGCTTGACCTCTGTTGAATAAGGGGGTAAATATTTATACAGTCATTACTTGTATTATTATTTTGTAATTTTAAAAAAGCCAAAATATATTGACCATGATTAATTAATAAAATCAATGAAAGGGTAAAACACCCAAGGGGTGAACACTGTTAATAGGCACTGTATGTGTGAAAAAACTCACTACTTTGCGTAAATCTTTGCAGCATGCCTATCATACCACCGTGCATTGTCTCCTCTTTAAATCAACCAGAGCCGGGGAATGTAATGTCACTAGTTTAGGAGAGCGATAAAAAATATTGTTTCACTATCGGAGAATAATCCCTGATAAGCACTGTACAGCCACTGCTTTCCTGAGCTCAAGCAGGTCACAGTAATGCCAGAGCTCTTCAGACACTGCTAAAATATTTACATGGTGGTCTGCGCTATCGTCAAAAAAAGAGAAAGCATTTCTTCTACTAAAGGTGTTGCGGACATCTGAAAGTGGTTTATTTTTGCATGTTCAACTTAAAGCAATATCCAGTGTTAAATTTGATGACAAATACTTTATCTAAGACATATCTGTCCCCACCTACAGGTTTTGCGATGGAACCAGAGGTTCACAACCACAGTCCAAGGATGTGGCATACTGGAGGAGGAGAGGTCAGGACTTCACCGTGCTGCTGGATTATGCAGACTTCAGAGATCCCCATGGAGGAGCAGGGCAGGGGGGTTACAGCAGGCCAGAGGGTCCCCAACAAGCGAGAGGCCAGGAGTTGTCTGCAGAAGATCGACAGAGGCTAGTCCAAGAAAGGCAACGCTGGGCAGCCCAGGCTCAGGCTCAGGCGCAGGCTCAGGCCCAGGTTCAGGCTCAGGCTCGTTCTAGAGAGAGAGAAGCAGCTCTCCATCAGTGGAGGATGGTAACTGAGAGGAAGTGCCAGAGCCTGGGGACAGACGAGTGGCGTCCAGCTGTTAGCTTTGCTCGCCAGCTTTCACAGAGTGAGGGTGAGCGCTGGACACAGGAGCAGCAGCGCCTCCATGCCAGGACTCCAGAGGGCATGGTAGTCCACCCCAGGACCAAAGCCAAATCTCAGTCCCTGCCTAGGATGGTGCAGCCTGAGAGCCTGCAATATGTGGACATTGGAGGCCAGGAATTGTACAGGCGGGTCAATGGCCACCCACTGTCACACCACGACCTCTATAGGGCACCCCGCTGGCCAGAAAATGGCAGGCCAGCTAGTGCAAACCAACTTTCAGTGACACCAAAGCCCCGCTTCACCCGACCCCCCAGACCTCCCTCCTATGAGATGCACCAGCAGATCAGGGGAAGCTGTGAGGTGCTGTCTGGGAGAAACTCTGTGATCTCCCAGGCAAGGGACAGGACACCACTTCCCATATCAAGGACAGGTAACCCACAACTGGACTATTTTGCACAAGACTCTGGACCTCCAGGATACATCCCTCCTCCGTCATATAAAAGAGCTCCTTTAATGGGAGGTGGCCGTCGGGGATATGGGGAAATTACTGTTGACTACAGGTAAAGTCCTTTTTCTGACTCTCTTATACAAAATATGTAAGGAACTTCACAACCAAAATGGGGCGTCTTAGAGTCAGCACCTGGTTTTACATTGATAGAATTTGATTAACTCCCTGAAGAGGATCTGCTATTAACCATTAGACTAAATTCTATGCATATTTTGGTACGAGCTGCTCATTTAAGTCAAATAAACTAACTTTTGTTCATTTAACCAATTCATCAGTTAACCTAAATAGAAGTTATTCTTCATATAGAATATGTTAGCCACTGGAAACTTGCAATGCCATGTCACATTAATGCACCTTCGATGTTATTCAACTATAAAGAGAGCAAATAATAACTTCAGACTACCTATAATGTAGGCAGTGCCTCCCCCAGTCAGTCAAGTCCGGCCATATGCAACAACACAAACTTATATACAGAAAAACCTATGTCATGCAGATAGCAGATGGGATGGGAAGGAGTATGGCTTTCTAAAGATACAGGTGATGGCAAGGGCGAAATTTGAGCTATCATATTTTAAAAGCTGTTTACACAACAATGTTCTACATTGTTTTCCGTCTTTGCTTTCAAAAAGTTCCACATGAAGACGACAACGTTTTGAAAATAATCTCTGTGCACTCGAGACTATAGAAATCACTCAAAAACTGTAGTATACATGCCAGGCCAGTAACTGGTGGTGTGATTTTGCAGTGAACCAAAACATGCATATGTAGTGACCCTTTCTTCCCCGAAGCATGAGTACTACAGTGTAAACATCAAAGATGGCGAGCACACGACCATTTCTACAGACCGACGTGAAGGGATTTGTTACTTCAAGTGACCCTTTAATATCGGGCTGGTAAATAAAAAAAAAACATGTAGAGTGGGAGTCATTGCAGTCACCATTGTTGTTGTGGTCTACCTGCCTGTGCATGTGTGAAAACCCTACTCTTGAATATGGCATTTGATTGCAACTGTATTGCGCATGTTCATTTCCAGAAAGTTGTGTTATGCCTATTGGGATGTTTTGAAAACTTTTCAGGCACCCAAAATACCCTTTTTTTGTAGACAGACAAATTGCGACAAGTTTTGCGTTTTCACCTGTTTGATTGCAGTAAGATTGAAGTAAATCAAAAAACATGTAAATTAATCACTGTGACATCACATGCCACAGAAAAAATATAATTACAGAATTACAAATGAACTGTATCCCTCATTAATAGGCCTGAATGTAAAGTATAAGGGCTGAAATGGAGCAGGAATAACTATTCAGGTCCACATGTGTGTAAATGGGTTCAAGAAAAAAATCTAAAATAGGAAAAAAGAGGCCAAAAGGCCTTTTAGAAAAACTTCTTATTGGTGCTTTAGAGTGGTCAGAGTACATGAGGAAATAAAAATGTTGGCACTGAAAATGTTTGCTGTTGTAACATCAGCATGTTTGAACACAAATGTCTTTTTTTATGTTCCTAACTAAAAGGTTATCAGGGGCCCTAAATTTAAAAACAATATTTAATGAAATTTTAACAATATTTGCAACCTAACTAAATGTTACTGTTGTGAAACAAAGGTCTATTCTATAAGATAGATTGTTTTTTCAGTTAAATACAGAACTCTAGTAATAAAAAGGCAAAAAATACCTTGTGCATTAATTTTTTTTATATCGTTTGTAGGCTCCAATATCTGTTCTAATCAAAACTGTACCATCGTAGATTTTGTGATATTGGCAAATAGGGTGTTGTTGTCCAAAGTATTGACAAGGTATGGTATCGTTATGAAAAAGGTGATTTACACCCCTACTATGTACCCCGGTGATTGTTGGTGACAATGGATGAGTAGTGAGCTTAAGCCATTCTTTTCCTTGATTTTTGTCAAAACTGTGTTACTGTTGCCATAATAAACCAGAACTTTGTTTCCCTACCTTAGGTACCGAGGGGATGTGTACCAGCAGATTCATGTGGCTCCAGATGGATCTCACTGGTTTACCAGACATCCAGCTGATCCCTGGACCGACCCCCAGAGTGGGAGGATCATACCTGGTCAGAAACAGTTGTACCCTGTGTACACTACCCAGGAACACCCTGGTGGAGGAATCCAGTACATCCCCTTTGATGACCCCCGCATCCGCCATATTTCCTCAGCCCTTGGTGGCAACTCCCTAACAGATGCGGACAAGATCCGCCACATCCGCAATGAGCTTCCCAGTGTCACCGTGTCGGAGCCTGCACCCGACGACAGTGCCTTCTTGCCCCCGCCATTGGGGCCTTTCATCTCTGCCAAACTGGCCGACGATGCTAACAAGACGTCTTCTAGCGACTTCGACAATGACAATAACAGGTGGCACAGTGATTTGCACAAAGAAACTGTAGATAACTTCCCAGCAACTGACCAAAACTGCAACAACAGATATCCCAAAAATCCACGCCCTCCTCCATCTCCGTCTTCAGCCTTCCAGGCCCCGTTAATAAGGAGTGCTTCTCACCTGGGAACGAGTTCAGAAACCATTACCCAAGTGAAGAAAATTGCCCCAGATTCAGTGCCAGAAATCAACAGGAACACTAAGAGGAGAGTGAGTGAGACCATCTTCTGCCTTGTGTCTGTCCCTGTTCACACACCAACTATCATTCACAAAGACTCAGATCAGAACAACAATGAGACAGCACCAAACCTGACCGTCACCAACACAAACACTTTCGCTGTAGGCCTCAGAGAGAGCCCGAATGTTCGGAGCAGGTCGGTGAATGAAATGCCCATCAAACACCACTACTCTCACTATCACACCAGCAGCACATCCTCAATGAGGAATTACAAGAGGGCTCCTCTAAGGAAGGAGATTATAGATGCCTGGGCACTTCAAGCCAGGGAAGACAAGGAGTTATGCTACTCTGGGTCCTGGCCTGGAAACCAGTACCGTAATCAGGAAACCCAAACTGGCTCACCTTTGTCAGTGGTAAAAAGTCCAGAACCCCAGAGTCCACCTGGTGAACAAGACCCTGTTCAGTCCATTTCAGAGCCAACAACTGCCGGGACAGACACTAGCTCCTCTTATAGCTATCCGATGGCAGGCCAGAAAAACCTTCACCTCTCCAACAACAGCGCCTTTTCTCGACTCAGCCCAACACAATCATCGTCACATCAACCCTCACCAAGAGAATCATCCTCCCCATTGAAGGCCCAGGATCTAAGGGATCAGCCATCATCTCCAAGGAAGAGCAACTCCAGTCCAGAGAGCTCAGAGCAAGTGGCTTTTGGCCAGTTCCTCTTAAAGCCGGTGAACCGACGGCCCTGCGATGCAATCGGTGAACTGGAGAGCATAAATAAGGAGATGGAGGACACGATCAGCAAGCGACCCAATGGAGGTCTTTTCACTAGCGGTCCTGAACCGGGCAGGGAAGCAATCAGTCTTCCACCAATGCACACAGAAAAACCCTGTAGTATGAAAGTCAGATCAAAATCCTTGGCTTCCACTGCTGATCTTGACTCCATGGACTTGAAGAGCTCTTTCGCCAGGCCACAGGCCAACAACATACCACCATCACATGAGCTATCCAAACTATCAAACCCAGGCCTCAAAGATAGTGTGCTCCTGCCTTTGCTAACCCCAAACAATGAGTCAAACCGTCTCTATAGACAGGACATCCCAGTTCCTCAAGAGTCTTTGCAGAGGGATGTGGGGTTAACTGTCTACACAGAGACCCCTGGTGGTCCAGGGGAGCCAATAAAGCGTTCACTCTCAGTCCCTTCCCCGCTCGATCATAAGGAGTTGAGTCAGTCAGTGCAGCCCTCGTGGGAGAGCAGGACGTCACTTGTTAAAAATAATAGTAGCCCTGAGCACAACACAAATAAGGAACTTGAAGCTGAGGTTGAAACAGAGGGAAAGGCTAAATCAAGCAGTGTTTTCAGGGGGGAGGTGAATTTAAGTATCTGCAGAAGTAGAAGTGAAAGCAGTAGATCACCTAAGAAAGAGGGTTCACCACGCATCAGCAGACTGACCAGGGAGGTTTCTTTCATGCTTGAGAATGTTGACAGCGATGAAAGATACTCTCTCTCTGAACCTATGACGTACAAGAATGAGTCAACCATTGCAGACAAGCACCTGGAAAGCTTACTGATTCAAGAGAAAGCCAATTCTTTACCTGCAGAGGACCTTAGTAACCTGTACGAAGTCAAATGTGCAAAAGGTATTCCTGAAAATGAGTCCATTGAGGAGAGGGCTGCTCGAATCCTGGGCATCGCTGTTCCAGTGGAGGCCTTGGGCGTGGCTGACAAGGAGTCAGAGGACAACCAAGATGAGAACGACACCACTGTAGATGGAGGACTACAAAATCAAGGAGAAGAGACACAGCAGGTGATAAAAGAGACAGCGCAAGTCAAAGAGGAGTCCCTGGTTGATCAGGGAGCTGAGATAGATAAGGCTAAGGAGACAGATTTAGATCATGAAGACAAACAAAAGCACAGCAGTGATGGTGCAGCTGATGAGGACGCTGAAGGCCAGTCCCTGGTGGTACTGGACCTGCCTGAGTTCCCACCCAGTAAGCTTCCCTTGTCCCTACCTGTTGCCACTGATGAGAAGTTCTCACTCAGCATTTGTCATGTGGAGAAAAAGGGGCGAAGTGGAACATGCAAACTAATAGAATCCCTCCAAGACAAGCTAAATGCTTCTACATCTTCAGCTGCTACATCTCAGGGCAGGACAACCCCAGAAAGGATGGCTCGTCTTAAAGAGCTGGACTCAGTGTCTCGAATACGACGTCTGAGTCTCAAAGGCTCAGAGTCTGAGGAGAAGGAAACCAGCAGAGAGGAAAGTGAAGTTCAGGAAGAGACAAGGGAGGAAGACGCAAAGCAAGGAGAACAGGAAAGTGTTCCAAAGCCCGAGGAAGAACAAAGAAAGGAAGTGGAAAACCAAGATGAAAATGAAAATGCACACGACTCTCTACAGGACCAGTCAGGGGATCCAGAAGAAAATTGTAACTCTAAAGAGGTAACCAATGAAGAGATATATGAAGAACCACAGAGACAAGAAGCAAAGACAGAAGAGAATGTTGAGATTGCACTAAGACAAGACAATGAGAAGAACGAGGAAGGCAGTATTGAAGTACATGCAGGCCATGAAGGAATAGAAGAAGCCGATGAATTTAAAACAGAAAATGAAGAGAAAAACAAAGCAGACATTGTATCTACAGTAGAAAATGTAGATCATAAAGAAGAAAATATTGAATTAAAAACAGAAAATGAAGAGCATAAAGAAGCTGAATTAAAAACAGAAAATGAAGAGCATAAAGAAGATGCTGAATTAAAAACAGAAAGTGAAGAAAACAAAGAAGTAGATGTTGAATTAATGACAGAGGTAGATGAAGTATCGAAAGCAGAAAATGAAGAGAAAAAGAAAAACGTGGAATTGAAAAAAGAAAATAAAGATAAAACCGAGGTAGACGTTGAAATCAAAGCAGGAACTGAAGAGAAAAATGCAGAAGAGAATGAATTAAAAGCAGAAGAGCCAGAAGAACAGGTGGGGCTGAAAATTGTGGAGGATGACAAAGAAAAGCCTTCGGAGAAGACAACAGACAGACAGAAAACAACAGCAGTCACTAAGGCCAACACAACACAAGGGGCAGGGGGGAAAAAGTTACCTAAACCGAAGCAGCGCACCAGGCTCCAGAAGCCACCTTTGCTTCCAAAACCACGCAGTGTTCCCAAGAGAGAAATAACACTGCCACTCAGCTTCAGCACTGGGACCTGTGGCCCCTCGAATCTGGAGGATGAGGACATGCTCTCTGTCTCAGGTGGGTTCAGAGAAATGAAGAGGTGAATATTTAGATGCTTTCAGCATGAAGAAGTCTGACAGCAGATTTGTGGTGCAGTGTTGGATTTCATTTGATTATTTAAAGGCTGTTTTACAGTTAGAAATATGCTCCTAGAACAGGATGTTGCTGTCACATTGACATAGGAATCTAAACCCTTTACTCAGTACTTAGTTGAATCCAATTGGCACAGAGTCATTCCTAAGCCGCTCCTGTGTTGATTTGGCTGTGTGCTTATGAAAATGAACCTTTGGTCCAGTCTGAGGTCCTGAGCGCTGCAGAACAGGTTTTCATTGAGGATATCTCTGCTCCATTCAGCTTTACCTCAACCCTGACCAGTCCTTGCTGCTAAGGACCCCCACCATGCTTCACTGTTGGTATGGTGAGTGGTGCATGGTTTCCTTTAGACATAATGCTTAGAACTGAGGCCAAACAGTTATATCTTGGTTTCATCAGACCAGAGAATCTTGTCTCTCTAAGTCTGAGAGTCATTCAGGTGCATTTTTACAAAATCCAAATGGGCTTTCATGTGTTTTGCACTGAGGAGAGGCTTGCATCCCTGCTTTACAGCCCAGATCAGTGGAGGGCTGCAGTGAGATCCACACAGGATCTCTGGAGCTCAGTCAGAGTGACCATCAGGTTCTTGGTAACCTTTCTTAATAAGGCCCTTCTCTCTTGATTGCTCGGTTTGGCCAGATGACCGGCTCTTGGTTGTGCCAAACTTCTTCCATGTGAGAGTGATGATTGGTTTGTAGATTGGCATTGGTGGGACAACAGGCTCTCCTCCTGTGCTCTTAGGAACCTTCCGTGCAGCAGAAATGTTTTTGTAGCCTTCCCCAGATCTGTGCCTGTCAACAGTCCTGTCTCTGTGGGCGGTTCCTTTGACCTCATGGCTTGGTTTTTCTGACATTTCAGTTTTTTCTTTTTCATAAATTTGCAAAAAATGTCTAAAATTCAGTTTTAACCTTATCACAATGGGGTACTGAGTGTAGATTAATGAGAATAAAAATGCATTTAAAAGACTGTAGCATCGGGCTGAAACATAAAAAAAATTGAAAAAGGTGAAGGGGTTCTGAATACTTTCTTAATATGTTTTCAATAAGACAGCCTCCACAGATTGGCTTCAAATGCCAGTCTCAGTAAGCAAATGACAGCTGCCACTCAAGCTTTGTCCAGTATTTTCTACAGCCTACAGTCAGGTCCCTGTCTTTGCTGTTTTTGTTTTCTGTTTTTGCATAAATTAACCGGATGAAGAGTCATCATAAATTTTCTTCTGAAGTAATTAGATGAACATATTAGCCAAAGCAGCAGATTGCCTCAAGACCCATGACACCATGCTAAGTGTTTTGGAGAGACAGATTTTCACCACCAAACTGCTGATTCAGTGTTTTTACTATATCTAAAAATAGAGAATGTTTGTTTGGAGGCAGAGGAGACCTCGTCTGATCTGGGAAAAAGTTTTCCATTCAACTAAAGACCTGGAATATTTAAGTTTGCACGATGCAGTCGCTCAGAAAATGATTACTTTATAGAATAAACTCCCGGGGGTCCCTTTTTTCCCAGCGTTTGTAGGAGAAATAATACAGTCCTGGCTTGTTTCGATTGTGTTAGCTCATCTTTTCTCTCTCTCTTTTCTCATTAGACTCCTACGACCCCAGTCGAGTGGAACGAGTGTGACCCCTGACTCTGCCTTCACCACTGTGGAAATCGGTCTTTCTCAAGTTAACAGCTTTTTCCAACAACAAAGACTTTCATCTCACCTCACGGCTCAGTCAGCTGTGACCCTCCAATATTGTTATTTCTTACAGAACTGACTGTCCTGGTGCTGCGAGAGCATTGTTATAGCCAAATAAAGGCGCCTCCCGGTGCCGATTCTCCGGGCCTTTTCAACCATGACTCCCTTGTCCTTCCATTTTCTCTCCACCTCTCCAAAAAGTTTATTTGCTCAACAAATGGACAGTGAAGTTGTCTTATTTTGCTTCTGGAAAAATGCATGTCATTCTTCCCGTCTGCACTTTGGCTCCTTCTTGAGCTTGGGTGTTGAAATATGAATGTAAAAGTGCTTCTGCTTCACAAACTAAAGTAATGTAACAAAAAATAAGGCAACAGTATTGCATTACAATCAGTATTAACCTACACCAAATGTAAATAAGACAGAGTTATAAGATTTTATGAAGAATATAAAATTCAGTTTAATTGCTGAAGAAATGTATATTTTCATATCTGTTAAGAAAAGACTAGATTTTTTTGGAAGTGTAGTCTTTGGGTGTATTACTAATAATGAAACCCTGTGCTCTTTATTCTTATACTTGTGTGATAGAGAATGTACTCCGAGAGCCTGGATGCAATGAGAAACACTGTGGTCCGTGAATAGTTTCACTTAAGAGCAATATAGTCGTCGTATGTGGGATGTTTGTGACATGATTCGAGTAGTAAGTCTCCATTTCACGGAGCTCATCCCATTTAAACGTCTGCTTTAAAGCTCTACCTTTTGGTACAAGTGTTGGATTTGCACTGCTGAGATTATTGGCTTTATGTTACCAGTGAGCACCCTAATAATCTCTTCAAATACTCAGAGATTACACTCGGAGGATTCATGTTCACCCCCTCCCTGTTCTCGGCGCCGTCACTCTCAGCATCAGCAGTCACAACGTGTATCAGAAACGTCTGACGTGCCATTTTTGTTCATCCTCATACTATTGAAAAAAATCTATATTTTGTGGCATTAACAGAAGTCTATATTTAACCGTGAAGTTCTTCTTTTCCTTTAGTCACATCTTAGTTCATGTGTGATTTCTGAAGTGCTTTTTTGCAGGAAATGATAGATGTAGCTATATCGATCGCAGTGTGCCTTGTACACACTGTTTCTGTGGAGAACTAGTATTTTTGGTTCAGGTTTACAAACCCTCATTTAAACTGGACGTCAGTATTTCATCTCTAGTTGAAACATTGGGGCTGTTCTGGCAATAATAATGTAGTTTAGCCGAAGAAGCTTAGTATTGATACTGTAAAGAACAACTCTGTGAGGGTACCGCTCACAGTATTCCACCATGTTCAGTAGTATACATATCAGTGCTTTATAAGTTGTGGGCATAACTGGCAATTGGTTTACACTCACGTCACTTATGGGGTAGCAATACACGCTAATACAAACACATACCAAACCAAACTTTATGCTATGCATTTGGACATCTACATTTACTGGGTTTGACACCAAATTCAAAGCTAGAACTGCAGCTTCTGTATGCTCGTTAGACCCCGTCACTCTCTGGTCCAGCTGTATTTGACATTGTTGGATCTGGTGTTAGACTTGCATGGAAGAATCTCTGACTGGAGTTCAAACACAAAGTTTTGTCTTTGTCCTGTTACCAGCCCAGTACCCGTACCTCTGTGTTCCAGGTAATTATGGTGTTATCTGGTCATCCTTGTAGGTCTTTTTGTACTGCAAGTTCTTTGTAACATGATATAGACTATTGGTGCACATCTTGCTTTGATATTTTCTATTTTCATACAGAAGTATGTACAGCTTCTTTTGTATGCGCAACATCTTTTTTTCTTCTTTTCTGGTGCATGAGATGCGTAAGAAGTCACAGAGAGAAGGTGTATTTGCATATAATTGCATTTGGTACTATATAGTCTATCCAATAAACAACTGTTATATTTCATATAATGTATATTTTATTTTCAAAAAGTTATGCTACATATTTAAAAAGGTATTTTTAGATTATTGTGAAAAGGGAACTGTTTGTGAAGGCACAGTATTTGTCTACATTTGATCATTAAGAATGATCAGAATTGGAGACAAATGTGTGCTAATGTACAGTACAGCAGAGTATTCATAAATAAAAGTCTTTGCATGAAACGGCATGTCTCTCATTTCTTATGATCACTCAGACAGTTCACTTTGCGGTTTATTAAAGATAATGTATAAGAAGTAAATATAGCCAATGCTACACAGTGACTGGATCTACTTTAGTTTTGAGAATTATGGACATTGATTTTGAACTTGAAAATGTTTTCTTTTTCTCAAAATTTAACTAATCCTATCTTTTATTAATGTATTCATTCGAGTGGTGCTTGTATGCCATCATAACTATGGGGGCTTAGCTTTTCTTAGATAATGGGGGGGGCTAAGGAAAAAAAGGTTGAACCATAATACAATGTAATACATACATAACATAATGGAGTGTAGATGGTGTAATCATCAAAATTTCTGTGCACATGCACATTGAAGAATGTTGTTCACAAAGTGTAGAGCCTTGATTTTCACTCACAACTTTTGCAGAGAACTTACTACTTGCCCAATTTTCACAGTCAGGTTGTTTTTCAGGAGCTAGAAGTGACCACATTTGGATCGTGCTTTTGATGACCGGGGTCAGCATGATAGGGAAGGAAAATGGTGCATTGCTGTTTAGGAAACACTGCATACATACAGTGTAACATTAATTTAATTTATAAATAAAATGGGTGCACAAGTAATCAAAAGATGTTGAAAATTTCAGTATGGCAAAGTCTGACAAAGATGCTGCAATTTTGATTAAAAATGTGAACAAAAGACAGAATTATAAGGCACTGCAGTGATACAGACATGCCCTTGCCTATGATTCTTCTCCTAATGCATGAAAACAGGCTGAAACAAATGCTAATCTTAGTGATTTCAATATCTTTTTAAAGTGAAATAGAATGGTGACGCAAGTCCAACTAATCCTGAAAATCCAGAATCATTTTATTCCCTCAATCCCTCAAATTAATTTTTATTTTTCCCCATATTGTCAAGAGCCATGGTTTCTAACTGGTAGGTCCCAAATGTGGGTCATGGATGTGTATTCGGGAAGAAAAGGAAAGTTTTGGGGAAAAAGTTTGCGTTGAACGTCTAAGTACTTGGGATTGTGGGTAGCTGATGCTGGCTGCCATCTGGTTTGATGCTGCCAGTTTAACATGCTATCCCAGGACAACAGGGGCCAAGGTGAAATATGAAGCCTTCAAAAACTCATACTGTGATGTTTTGCTCTTTTTGCATCATTCCTAATTAAAAGCATTTGATTTAAAACAAAACTGGTCAAAGTCCTTAAATTTAGTATTCACTATGTTGACCATAATGGGCTCTCCAAAGCACTAGTTTAGAGCATTGGTTCCTGACCCAAAAGTGGGTGGGTCTGGAAGATCTGCCTGCTTTGAGACGGTCAAAATTGTACATTTACACATACATGACTTCTGGAGCCAGCTCTTTGTATTTGGACTTGTTCTGATTAGTTATAATAGTAAGCCCTTGACACAAGAAAGTCTTTTCATCAAATTGGTCCAATCATCCCCACATCTGCGCCTTCAGAGAGAAGGATGATCACACAAAATGTTAGAAGATATAATCATAGGCCCATAGAAAAAGAAACCGGCGTAGCCTCCTGTCTGTGCAGCTCTTTAATACCATAAAGTCACAAAATCCACTTTACCCAACATGACCTACATCAGTAAAAGTATCACCCGGTATCATGGTCTACATCAAATCGTGGCATAAATTAATCCATATAGAGGGGTTTTAAAGGAAATTAGGATTCAAGTCATTGGACCTTGAAAAGACAGCTGACAGGATTTTCTGTGGCTCCTGGCTGCGGTCCAGCACATCGACTGCATCAGAATATGAATCACGGCTTTGAAGGCCTCCATGCTGACGCTTGACCTTTGATTTAGCTCTTAGTTTGCATTGAGGCATGATTTAGCTCCGCAGCTATATTTTACAGAGAAGTCAACATGAATATATTGGTGCGGCTTCCTCATTTACTAGCTTACTCACATTAATTGCCTCAGCTGCACTCTATTACATCCAAATATTGATTTAAAGTCATTGCTGAGCTGGCTCTTTGTTTACTGCACTGAGGTTTTATTACTGGTGCTTTGTTTTCAGCATCTGATGTGATACAGGTGACCCTGACTGCCATGAAATAAGCTGTTAAATAAAGTTTATTACTGTAATTATTTTGTTTCAGTACCTTATAGGCCCTTATAAGTAACATCAGCACTCCGAACTGCACATTTGCACCCTTTCTAATTAGATTCTATAATAAATGGTAATTAAACTTGTCTGTTAGTGTTACACTTTAAATTTACTTAATTATCTTTACATTGCTGCAGTGTTAATACTTAACTTCCAAAGAGGCAGGTCTACAGAATGAGCATGCTGCCCTCTTCTGGTCAAAATATGTATTACCACAGAGAAACATGCTTAAGGGTTAAAGTGTAATCACTCTAAAACGTTGTTTTAATGCAGTAAATTCAGCCCTTAGCTGGACTGTGGTGAATCTGAAAAGATCTGTGACTGTTTCCGGGAGATCGCAAAGTCCTCCACTCCTCTGTCTCTGCTTGGATGTTACAGGTTTTACCTTTTTGCACTTGGGTGGAAGATAGGGCCCAGTCTTCCTCCTCTTTTTTGGACTTTCTGTCTGTAGAGGGTTGTGTTGGAGGCCCTGAAGGTCCTGAAGACTGTGGTGGAGTGGATATTTGTGAAGACTGATTTCTTCCTCTTTTTATCATCCTCCTGTCACTCTTGGAGACCCGCCGCATCAGCATCCACACTAGTACAGGACAATAAAATACATTTTTTGCAATTCCTTAACAGTAATAACCTAAAAAAAAAAACCCTCCCCACTTCTAAATTTCTCTTCCTCTGACACAAAAATAAAACCTTAGAGGGATTTGCAGCTATAAAGCACAGTAGTCGTAGTTCATTTATCTCCTATGTCAATCATTTAAACCATAATTATCATAGCAACAGTGCTTTGTTTTAGGCTATATTTTGTTTGCTTTGCAACTCTGTCATGATCAGCTTTGTTTACATGAAAATCCACCCTGTTATAAGATATCAAATAGCCTATAGGCTACTCTGATGTAAACTTTGAGATCTTTATTAAGCTCAAGATAATAGGCTATAGATCAACGAAGTCCTATCACTACTCTTTAATTATGTCAATCATAACCTGGATAATTTCATGAAAGCGTGACTTACCCGTAGTCTGACTGTCTCAGCTGATGCTCTCTGAATCTTCTGTGTACTTTTATCTACTTTATTCCCTGTATCTGTACAAAAACAAACAGTCCCTACACAGATCAGCGTCTTTATCCCATCGGAAAATAACAAAACTGTGCGTAATTTGGTGACATAAGCTTTAGAAGGCCACAAAGTTCACCAGTAGGTACTTTGAGTAGCTTTCTGTAATGGCTGCAGACAGCTGTCGATTACGTTGTTCGTTTTCATGAACATTCAGCTTCATGTGAATCCCAGATATGAAACAAGAATTCAAACGATTAACTATGAGGTGGAGCGCCGATTCTTCCCTGCTTTTACTACTTGGTTTCCCTACTTTAAGACCCGGCTGATCTTGATAAATATGCTAGTGTAGTGTGAACATTCACTTCCTTGCTCTTGGGGGCCCCCTGGTTGCGACTGGACCCCAAGCAGCCACTTATGTGGCTCATTCTGTCTCATACTACTATCGTTATAAAACAGAACTTCACGTCAGTGGCTTATAAAAAGGAGTGTTCGTGGTATGATATCCTTCTGTTGTATGAGCCTTTGTTGAGGCCGTTTGCACCAAAATTCTGGCTTTTGCTGAGAACGTTTGTATGACGTGCGATGGTGGTATAGTGGTAAGCATAGCTGCCTTCCAAGCAGTTGACCCGGGTTCGATTCCCGGCCATCGCAGCACCTTTAAATTTATAGACATCACAGTGACTCAGAGTATCTCAAAATCAGCAAAAACGGTTTGACATTATTACGACCTTCGTGCGCGCGGGGTGATAGATTAAATGCAGAAGGTCCCAACAGAGTAGGTTATCTAACGTTGGGATAATGATTGACCCCGAAGAAATTTCTGCAGATGCGCGTCTTCACGCACTGATAAAACACCATACTACACTGGTGTTTTATATTATGTTAGAGCAGATTAGACATTTCTTTCTTGTTTCAAGTAGTCTGGTGGTGAGGCTGTCATGTGACCAAAATGACAAAACTAAAAATAAATAAATGAAGAAATAAATAAATGCACGCAAAAATGCTATCTGTATTCATATCCTTATTTTTGTATTTATGGACATGTTTGATTTTTTTATACATATATTTTTACCATTATTTATTTTGATGTTTATTTAACCTATCCCACTTCATGTTGATGTCAGGAACGCCAACAGAATAAAATGCATTGAAATATGAACATAAATAATAGTGGACAAATAAATTAATAAATGCGGATATAATGAATAAAAAATGTAGAAATAAATATATCAGAAAATATTTAAAATGACATAAACAGTTACATATTTTACATTTCTGCATTTATCCTTCTGCTCATTCATTTATTTGCTTTTCTTTTTATTCGTAGTTCTGTATTTATTTCCCTATTTATTTATTTATTTATTTATCTGTTTTCTTAGATTTGTTATTTTTGGTCCCTCATACATGTTACAGGTAGTCTGGTGTTTAATAATGCAGCACATTATTTTTACAATATTAGGCGTGAATGTGCGTAAGAGTATTACTGGAAACTGGGAAAAAAATTTGGAGACGAATTTTTTTTTTTTTTTCACTTGTGAGAAAAAAGTCAGAATTCTAAGATTAAAGTCAGAATTCTGAGATTAAAGTCAGAATTCTGAGAAAAAAGTCAAACTTTAACTAAGTCTCTTTTTTTCAGTGGCCCTAATACTCTTCCATATGAATGGCATTTCATGTAATGCTCGTTTATTTATGTTTACACTCAGTTTGTAGCGATCGACTCTCCATTAACACTCAACCTCTTCTCTATTCTTCTACAGGCTACCGAAGATATTTATGTTAAGGACAAAAACAATCTGCGTTGGCCGGGAATCGAACCCGGGTCAACTGCTTGGAAGGCAGCTATGCTAACCACTATACCACCAACGCTCTAATGCTTGTCAGATTGCGTAACAGCAGGTCGAGAAACTCAAAAAGGGGAACTAAGTCATGTCAAAATGATGTAAGAGGCGCACTGGCGCGATCAGAGGAGGAGAAAGCGGTTTGATGACGAGGAGGAGAGGCTTAACCTCCGTTTTTCATTCTGTTTCAGAACTTTATCAGCCCCTTAACATGCTCTACATTTAAACATTCAGCTAATGAATGAATCCCACTGTCAGACACGTTCTTTGCAATGAAATCCCTGTAGTTTCCAGTTTATTTTCAAAAATTGTCCATCAGAACATAGGGAACTGTGAGATGCAACCCAACGTGCTGATTTACGCCTGCACGCCGAGATCCGCGTGCAGGTCGCGGGAGCGCGCGCGCTCCGCCAAAACGGAAGCAGTGACTTACCGTGCTGTTTTCTACGGCATAGTACTTCTTGATAACGAAGCGATACTTTTTGTTCAGTTAATCAGTAACTACAAAACACCCAAAGTACATAGTATATGAAAGTTTGGAGTTCTTTGCATTAACATTTGCACTGTAATGGCGCTTCATCTGAAAGAGAACTTTTGCCGTTGTCCGTCAGCGTGTATTTACGTAGTCATTGGAAACAGCTGTTAGGCGTTTTACCGCTCTGCACTTCCATTCCTCCCTCTGAGTTATACGATGGGCCCTTTCTGAGAGTAGGGGCTGGGTGATTGCTCCTTATAGGTGTCAAGTAATGCATCGCTTATAGTTTCAGCTCAGGTCGTACATAAACGTATTTTTATTCAGTCAAGACAATATATGTCGATAATGCAAAGCATTTGATTCATGCATATCTATAAAATATATCCTTATATCATTCATTTAACAGCAAATATGAGGGGGATGCATTATTTGGCAGTGCTGATTTTGGATCTGCTGACATTTGCATCCACTGTTTTTTGGGCCAATATGAGTGCTATATTTATGTAATTTACATAGTTTAGTTAAAATACACCAATTTATAATGCAGATAGCATCATTTGGTCCCAGAGTGTTCAGAACAGGAAATATGAAGGGGATGCATTATTCGGCAAGGCTGATTTTGGAGATTTGCATCCCCTGTGAATTCCATAAATATAGCTCTCACACTGGACCAAAAACAGGTGATGCAAATCTCGGCAGCTCCAAAATCAGCCCTGCCGAGATTTGCATCCCCCTCATATTTCCTGTTTTGGACACTCTGGGATCAAATGATGCCTTGTGCATTATATGTTGATGTCAACTGAACCATGTGAATTACGTACATGAGCACTCATGTTGGCCCCAAAGAACAGAGGATGAAAATGTCGGCAGATCCAAAATCAGCTCTGCCGAATAACGTTTCCTCCTCACATTTGCTGTTAAATGAATGAGATAAGGATATATTTTATGGATATGCATGAACTTTATTTCAGCATATGCATGAATCAAATGCTTTACATTATCGACATATAATGACAACATTTATATATAGACATATATCTTGACAGAATAAAAATACGTTTATGTACGACCTGAGCTGAAACTATAAGCGATGCATTACTTGACACCTATAAGGAGCAATCATCCAACCCCTTACTTTCAGAAAGGGCCCATCAAATAACTCAGAGGGAGGAATGGAAGTGCAGAGTGGTAGAATGCCTAACAGCTGTTTCCAGTGACTACGTAAATACACGCTGACAGACAACAGCAAAAGTTCTTTTTCAGATGAAGCGCCATTACAATGCAAATGTTAATGCAAAGAACTCCAAACTTTCATATACTATGTACTTTGGGTGTTTTGTAAACTGAACAAAAAAGTTTCGCTTCGTTATCAAGAAGTACTATGCCGTAGAAAACAGTACGGCATGTCACTGATTCCATTATGGCGGAGCGCGCACGCTCCCACGACCTGCATGCAGATCTCGGCATTTAAAATGCTAAACCTAACCTAGCTTCGATAGGCTGCTGAGCAGATGTAGACATGTGTTTGCACATGCGCAGTAAAAATTGGGTTTCCGGGACGGATCAGGTACCGACACTTGGCACAACACCTGTTGTGGCTTGGAGGCGCAGGATAGGGACGGTCTGCAAATTTCCATACCGAATAAAAGTGTGACAAAAACTTTAATTGCTCCACTCTGGGTGAGTGGTGATTGTCCATAAAATCACTTGATGCACAACTTATCTTGTGTTATTTAAATACTGCAATTCACAGTTTGAAAAAAATGTGCTTTAACATATTTTGAAGACTTTTTAGATAGATCATTTGCAATAAAAATCACTTTGATAAGTTGAATGCGACACAAAATTCATATTATTAGGCTGTCTGATTCAAGGACAGTAAGCTCTGGTAAATGTTCTGTTATGTACTTGTTTGGGCTTTTTATTGGTTGTAATTTTAATAATTCACTATAATAAACTACTGGGTCTAATCTAAATATAATTTACTGTGTAACTGCACTACTGTACATCAGTGTACTTTGGTGTATTTTTCAGGATTTTTTTTCTGAATTAGATAATGTAATTGATTGTCAGTAATGCCAGTATTGTACATTGTACTGACACCAAACTATTCTCACAAAATAATCATGCCCCATGGTTTTTACTATGGCACTTTGCCTTGAAAAGAACATGAATTAACTGTGATGAACTGCATTTCTCTGGAAACCTGATTCCAGTTGACTATCCACACCCAGGCCTGACGACTGCCAGACCGTTTGAATCCAGAAAGCCCTTAAATAGAACCTGTCTGACAAAGTGAAGTAGGCTAGATCTCAACACATCATGGTGCCATCTAAAGAAATTCAAGAACAGATGAGAAACAAAGTCACTGAACTCTATCAGCCAGGAAAGGGTTACAAAGCCATTTCTAAGACTGTGGAACTCCAGTGAACCATGCTGAGAGTCACTATCCACAAATGGAGAAAACTTGGAACAGTGCTGAACCTTCCCAGGAGTGGCTGGTCTACCAGAATGACTCTAAGAGTGCATGGACGACTCATCCAGGAGGTCCCAAAAGAGCCCAGAACAACATGTAAAGACCTGCAGGCCTCACTTGACTCAGTTAAGGTCAGTATCATGATTCAACAATAAGAAAGAGACTGGGCAAAAATGGCATCCATGGGAGAGTTCCAAGGCCAAAACCACTGCCGACAAAAGAACACAAAGGCTTGTCTCACAATTGACTAAAAACATCCTGATGATCCCAGAGACTTTTGGGACAATGTTCAGTGGACTGACCAGACAAAAGCTGTACATCATACCAACAGTCAAACATGATGGTGGTAGTGTGATGGTCGTGGGCTGTTTTGCTGCTTCAGGACCTGGACCACTTGCTGTAATTGATGGAACCATGAATTCTGCTCTCTATCGGAAAATTCTGAAGGACAATATCTGGCCATTAGATCATGACCTCAAAGTCAAGAGCACCTAGGTTATGCAGCAGGAAAATAATCTGAAACACACCAGCAAGTCCACCTCTGAATGGCTTGAAAACTAAATAAAGGTTTTGGAGTGGCCTTGTCAAAGTCTGGATGTAAATCTGATTGAGGTGCTGTGACATGACCTTCAGCAGGCTGTTCATGCTGGAAAATCCTCCGATATGGCTGAATTAAAACAATTCTGCAAAGCAGAGAGGGCCAAAATTCCTCCAAAGCGATGTAAAAGACTCATTCCATCATTGTGCTTGCCATTGCACATCTTTAAGAATGCAGAAGAAGCCTAATCTACTAAGGACTAAGACTAAGCCTGTCTTAGTTCTCAGTTCTCCATCAGACAGAGATGAGATCTCTGGCAATTAGCAGCTATGGCAATTCCTAACAGATCTCAAGCCATTTTTGTACACGTTCCTGCCTTTGGTGCTTCATTTATCTCCTCATCTTGAAACCTATGGACGTTGTCACCTGTGCAGTGAGACCCTAATGGATTTCAAATCCATCGCCTTAACGGCCACAACAACCTTGGTTGCTGAACTAGTGTAAAATATTCCAAATCTATCAATTAAGTCCAGGATTACCATCAGTATTTGAGGTGGTGAATATGTTTTGGTTCAATCTTTTCTCTAAATTTTCTTACAACTGTGTTAATGTACAACATAGTTAGAAAGACTTCACATAGTATCAAATAAGAAAGTTCAATTTTTTAATGAAATCTCCTTCTTATATTTATACATCAATCTGGCACATTTCCCCTCCACATTAAATGCTATAAAACAAACTTATAGCAAATGCTGAAAGCAATGCATTTGCATTTTTCAGAACAGAAACCTGAAAATTATGACTAAAGTGCTCATGTTGGACAAACTGCCTAGAGATGGAGGCCAACTCTGTGTGGGGTATCTTTATTTTGCCCCCAGGAGAGAGGTTACACTTAAAAAATCCCAAAGGACCTACACCTAAAAAAGAAAACTGTGTAAACGCAGAAAAATATTTTAACTGATAACAGACATTTAGATTCAGTTTTTGCAACTCAGTTAACGAGATGCCAGCAGTAAGTCATTTCTATGGCTTACTGCGATGAAGAGGACATTCTTTTTAAGTGAGTGCACACTTTTTAATTGCTTTGAGTGGAGATGAACATACTGAAAGCTTGCTGTTGTCATCTGAAAAGCTTGGAGATGCCAGGGATTGAACCCGGGGCCTCATACATGCGAAGCATGCGCTCTACCACTGAGCTACATCCCCACATAAATAAATCCATTTCACACATTAAATCAATAACATGAAATTAATAGTAGTACATAAGGAAACAAAGCACATTATTGCTCATTATTGGATTGTTACTGCTGTCAAAGCAATATATTGTACTTGCTAAACTATATGGACAAAATACTTAGCCACATTTGTTAATCATTGAACTTAGGTGTTGTAATCAGACCCATTGCCACACTTGTATAAAATCATCAACTAGCCATGCAGTCTCTATCTGCAAACATTTGTGATCCTTAATGGGTCGTTCTGAAGAGCTCAGAGTCATTAAGCATGGTATTGTCAGAAATGTCAACTTTGCAAGATGGACAGTGAAATTTCACCCGCTGGATATTTTAGTCAACTGTTAGTGATATTATTTGAAAGTGGAAGAGTTTAGGAACAACCACGAAGCAGAGGACCACATAAAATTACAGAGCGGAGTAAACGACTGCTAAGGTGCATGCTGCATAAAAGTCTACAACGCTCCGAGTTTAGAAATTCCATTGGCATTAATATAAACACTGAAACTGCAGGTGGAGCTTCATGAATGGGTTTCCATGGCAGAACAGCTGCATGCAAGCCTCACAGGAGTGGTGTAAAGCACACTGACACTGGACTGTAGAGCAGTGGAAACGTGTTCTGTGGAGTAACAAATCACACTTCTCTGTTTAGCAGTCATATGGGTGAGTCTGGTTTTGCAGATGCCAGGAGAACGTTATCTGCCTGACAGCATTGTCAGGCCAATGTCATGCCAATTGTGAAGTCTGGTGGGGGAGGGATAATGGTATGGGGCTATTTTTCAGGGTTTGGTCTAGTCCCTTTATCTCCAGTGAAGGCCAATCTCAATGCCTCAGCATACCAAGACATTCTGGACAATGCTATGCTTACAGCTTTGTGGGAACAGTTTCTATTCCAACATGACTGTGCCCCAGTGCACAAAGAAGGACTATAAAGATATGGTTTGATGAGTTCTCCATCCAGCACCTTTGAGAGAATCAGTGCCTGACCTCATTAATGCTCTACAGAATGAATGGATACAAATTCCTGTAGACACATCCCCAAATCTTGTGGAAAGCCTTCCACAAAGACAGGAGGCTGTTAGAGCTGCAAAAAGGGGGCTGACTCCATATTAAAGTTTTTGCTCTTTTGTTCTCCACCAGATGGCGGCATAAGCCTGTGACATAAACACAGCCACTGAAGAAGCTCTGCATGGGGCTCCAATTAAAACAAAAAAAGAGAAAGTTTAATCATGAAATTCACTTTAAAACAACCAATTTTCTGACATATTTGCAGCACATAATAGAACAGTGAGTAAGCAGATTTCCCAGATAAAAATTCTCCATATGTCTAAATGTGTGAGTTAAATTGTGAGTGTATTTGTGCATGGGTAAAAGCTTTGACACATATGGAGAGAGACTCACTAAACCTGATTATGTAGCAGATTGATAGATGAGTTGACATTTGTGTTTACTCCTTCACATGACTTTTTCATGCAGCTTTATCTCTGTGTGTCCATCTTTGTATGTGTGTGTGTGTGTTTTAACTGTGTTAAAAGGAAAAAAAATCCCTATATGAAAGTGTATGTGTGTTTGTAAAGCCCTCTAATCTCACCCAGGACTAACAGAGGAATCTGAGCGGTCACAATGAGGTCTTTGTGATGAGTGCGGAGCCAGCAGGTAAAACCCACATGACAATGATGAGTAAGTACAGCGTGCCGTATTATCTGCATGTATGTGCCTGTGTTATAAGTCCGTGCACAGTTTGGATGACCTGGGGCACAAATCTTGGACTTCTATTAGGCATGCCAACAAAGATTAACCATGTTTAAACCTTTGAGGATTAAGTGATTTTGAAATCCATAAGTCCTCATTAAAACACAAACACAAAGCCAAAGTGTTGTGTGCAAAATTTAAGATTACCAAACCTCATATAAATCCAAATAGGAATTTTCTAGAATAAGAAGAGCTGGGGCCTGGTTGCAGGCTGAGTTTCTCCATCATCACATACAAATATGGATTTGTGCAGGGTCTGCTCTCTGCTGTCAGTCCGACAAAGATGTGTCTGTGCCTCGCTTCAAGAGCAGAACATTCAGCCTGTGACGTTTCAGCAGATGTTTCCATGAGGACGTAATTTTCCTTCCATGAAACCAGCAGAGGCACTGACGACGCTGCAGGTGATACTCAGCAAGGAGGACATGCTCCTGCTAATCACTCCATTTTAAAGAGGTGTTGAAATATGAAATATTCCTGTACAATTCGCGAGAAATGGGTCAAAAAAGCAAAATAAAGTGGAACATTTTCTCTATTAGTAAGTGCTCCAGTGCCTTAAAAATTTTGCTGCCCATAACCTTCTACAAGTGTCTGTATATTTTGTTTGCACATGCTGCAATGTGTTAATGATTCCACCTACCATCATTCTCCATAAGTTATCATAATGAACAATATTTACTACTTTAATTTTGTAAATGTTGTTTGAATGAATTCTGAACATGTAGCATGAGTGCCCTCTGTTGGGCCCCTGCAGACTCTTTCAGCCCATGACTCTAGAAAGAGTTCCAGAAACTGGAGAGCCTCTCTGTCCTCACACTCTCTTATTGAAGTTTCCCAACACTGGCATATGAACAACCCAACAAAAGAAAACAGCCTAAGAACTATGTTTTTTTTTTTTTTTTTTTTTTTTTTTTGTAATTAAATAGATTATGAAAAAAAATCCTGAAACTCCAAGTACAAAAAAGTTGGGACACTGTATAAAATGTAAATAGAAACAGAAAGAAATGATTTGTAAATGGCTAAAAACAATATTTTTTCACAATAGAACATAAACAACATAAAAATGTTGAAACTGAAACGTTTTAACATTTTATTAAAAATATGAGCTCATTAAACTGAGTGCAGCAACACAGCTCAAAAAAGTAGGTATGGGGCAAAAAAAGGGCTGGAAAAGTAAGTGGTACTTATGAAAAAGAGCTGGAAGAGCATTTTGCACCTAATCAGGTTAATTGACAACATGTCAGTAACATGCTCCTAAAAGGAGCATTTTAGAGAGGCGGAGTCTCTCAGAAGTAAAGATGGAAATCTCTGCACAGGCTCAGGAACACTTCCAGAAATCATTGTCTCAACACAGTTGGCTATGCCATCCACAATGACAGTCAAAGCTGGATCATGGAAAGAAGAGGCCATATGTGAACAGGACCCAGAAACACCGCTGTTTTCTCTGGGCCAAAGCTCATTCAAAATTGACTGAGGGAAATGGAAAGCTGTTCTGTGGTCAGATGAGTCAAAATCGGAAATTATTTTTGGAAACCCTGGACTCTGTGTCCTGTGGACAAAAAAGAGAGGGACCATCCAGGTTGTTATCATGGCACAGTTCTGCAGCCTGGACCTCTGATGGTATGGGGTAGCATTAGTACCTATGGTGTGGGCAGCTTACACATCTGGAAAGGAACAATCAATGCTGAAAGGTAGATAGAGGTTTTAGAGCAAAATATGCTCCAATCCAGGGAACGTCTCTTTCGGGAAAGGCCTTGACTATTTCAGCAAGACAATGCTAAACCACATACCACATCCATCACAACAGCATGGATTCACAGGACAAGAGTCTGGGTCCTGAACTGGCCTGCCTGCAGTCCAGACCTTTCACCAACAGGAAAACATCTGGAGCATCAGAAAAGGAAAAATCCAGCAAAACAGACCAAGGACTGTTGAGCAGCCAGAATCCGACATCAGACAAGAATGGGGCAACATTCCTTTCCAACAACTCCAGCATCTGGTCCCCTCAGTTCCCAGACTTTTACAGATTGGTGTTAAAAGAAGAGGGCATGCTACATAGTTGGAGTTGGGGAATTGGGGTTGTAGATTGGGACTTTAGGATCCTATTTTGAAGTACTGGGCTGCTTACTGAGCTACTGTCGATATGGAAAACTGGAGATGTGTTGTTCATGTATGAGTAGCACACAGTCTTTGCTGAAGTGCACACAAACAGAAGGTAAACCAATATGAGAGAATAAATAAACAGAGCAAAGTATACACAAATACCGATAATGAAGCCACAAGCACTAACATCACACATTTACATTTACACCCAGGATTATTGCCAATACTAGGCATTTGTTTACATATTTCAATTTTTACATTTTTTGTGCAGCGTCACTCTGCATACTCATTGTTTGACTTGGCTGCCATCGCCTCCTGCTGTTTGCCTGTTTGTGTTACCCTCCACTGGGCAGAGCCTTAGACCTGCAGCCCAGCAGGAATGACTCAGAAGGACTTATTCTTTCGCCTCTTTGGGGTTGTGGTGGGGGGTTAATGTGGTCAGGAATTGAAGCACGTTGAAGAGGTAGAGGGTTTGGACGCAGCCTCATCCCATGAGAACCTGTGGACTGGCAAATTTAAACCATCATTTTGCACAAGAAAGACAGCACAGAAGTTAAGCATTTGCAGAAAATCAGACTCCAGATTACAGCCCAGGAGGATGAGGCAGCGCTCCTGCCAAGTTTGCTCTCTGAGTGATGAGAAGGAATATGAGCAGGGAAGTGAAACAACCTAGATTTCATGGTGTTGCCACAGAAATGCTGGATGAAGCAACCGTGGTGTCGCCCTGGAACAACCTCTGTGTTCAGAACTTTGCACCCCGGGGAACAGCCGCCCCTTCAAACATCCTTTCATCGCCGTTTTCTCTTCCAGAAATGCAGCAACAAACACACAAATCAAAGAAAACAAACTGGTGGAACTTTTGTCACCAGAGGATTTTTCCGTGTCACTAAAAAAGACACATGAACAGCGCTGACACAAAACCTCTTTGAAGACTCAGTTTGTGGTTTTTACTGACTTTCCGCTCTGCATGCCACCGTGTACTAGATTGTATGTTGTCACTGGCAATATAAGGGTTATACAGACTTTCTCCTCAGAGCCTATCCAGCACAATGGCATGACTGTCATGTTGGAAAGCCATTAATCTGGATCATTTTAAAGCCAATAAACATCAGAAAATAGATTCATTGTGGGTTGCAGTGGAGAACACAAGCTGCCCAAACTACAAACAATCTCTCAGAGAATGCGTCACACTGGCAGACTTTTCCTTCTGTGTAATCGCCTCAGCCAAAGAAATCACACTGAATTGTTCTTGACATTTTATCAGGACTAACTTAAATCTCTCATAAACACAATGTCAGGTACATTTAGAATCCCTGTCATGTATACCTTTTCAACATCTAACCACAAAGACCCCATCTGGAGGAGGCTGACAGGGACCAAGGCTGGAGGTATTTTTGTGATCTGGAGAAGCAGGTTCTTGCCTCTCATCAAGCCCCCAGTATGGACTCCATGTGTCTCATATTACTGGCTGCAAGCTGCTCTGTGATGAAGGTGTTCCTCGGTGGATGTTTCAACATCACAGAACCCAGGAACCCCCTCTGAGATGGATATGATAACAAAGCAGGACCAAGATCACGGCCGGCTACTGTAGAGTCCGGGCCAGCGGCTAGCTTCCTGACGTGAGGCTGCTGATGGAGTTTAGAGGTTCATTCAACATCCTGGATATGTACAAAGCTAGACTGCAGTGTTGTGGGGTCAGAGATAAACAGTCTAAAGCATGGGAGAAAGTCTGATGTATGGGAGAAACCCATTTTTTTTACCCTAAGATTAACCGGTCAGAAACCTTGAGCAGAACTCGACTCATATTGAACAGCCATCCGCTGAAGCTGTTGAAAAAAGGAAGAGAGGGAGATGCAGAAAGAGGGGAAGAGAGATGCTGAAATAGAGAACTGGTAGATGCAAAAAGGGAGAAGATGGAGGTGCAAAAAGAGAAATAAGAGATACAGAAAGAGAGACAGCAGATGCAGACAAAGAAGAAAGGAAGATGCATACAGAAGAGGAAAATGCAGAAGGAGAGAAGAGAGAGAGATTAAAAAGAGAGAAGGAGGTATCTGAAGAGAGAAAGGGAGATAGAGAACGTGCAGAAAAGGAGATGCAGAGATCAGAGAAGGATGCAGAAAGAAGAAGGAGCTACAGAGAAAGGAGGAAGCCGCATAAAAAAGAGACAGGGAGATACAGAAAAGTGAAGTGGATGCATGAATCAGAGGCAGATCCAGGAAGAAGAGGGAGATGCCGAAAGAGAGAAGAAGGAGATGCAGAAAAAGAGAAAAATGAGATGCAGAAGAGACAAGGGGGAGATGCTGAAAGGAGATGCAGAATATGGAGGAAGCAGCATAAAAAGGAGAGGGAGATGCAAAAAGAGGAAAAAGGAAGAAGAAAGAATAGGTTGATGAAGAAAGCAAAAAGGGATGCGAAAAGAGAAAAGAGGGAGATGCAGAAACAGAAAGGAGACAGATACAGGAAAAGAAACAAGCTCTCACACCTATGGATGATTTAGAGTCTGTTATCAAATTTTATTTAGTTATTAAAAAAAAAAAACTTTTTTAAAGCAGCTTTCCCAGCAGCCAAATAAATAATTATCCCATATCTGCAAGCACATGAAGTAAACAGGGGATGCTTGGAAGCAATATCATTAAAAGTATACAGTAATGCACAATATCTGGTGCTATGTATCCTTTTTTCAATATTAAGTAGAGAGAAGCTAATGATGCTCCAGCTGTTTTGCTGACTTAACCAGTAAGTTAAGAATTTGTTCTTCTGCCCTTAGCTGGAAAAAGTTAAACAAATAAAACAAAACAGAAGTTAGCTTAGAGACACTTTAGAGCAGTGTTAAACAAGACTGTTTTGTTTAAAATCCAACCACATTTAATCTCAAATTTCCAAATGCCCTGATGAGAAGGGAAGAATTACGATCCACTGTATGCATTCTGGGAAACCAGCGGATGTGATTCAGCGCCATTACTTAACCAAACATGCAGTCATACTTCAGCTTTAACTTCCGTGCTTCAGTTAACAGTGTTTGTTTAGCTTTAATCATCCTCTGTCTCTTATTAAAGATAGTTAGCTTTATGACTTCCTCTGTCTCAAATTCAAACCATATAACACACTCTGCTCTCCCACTCTCAGGAAAATCTAAACTGCTTTCTCACTATTTATTCTCCTCTATATGAAGCTGAGCGTGAGCTTTGTCTGTGTAAATACAGGTGAAATAAGAGAGCTGCATGAAGGAGGGGGATATAGGTTAGATCTAACATAGTTATTTTACGGTCTCCTTAGCTTTAATCCTTATTCCAGAGGACTTGGCATGCATCAAAGCTTTCAAACACTGCCCGGCCAATGTTAATAGAAGCACTAAATCTCAATTAACAACAAGGAAGCATATTCTGTGGCTCCTGAGGAGATTTATCCTCCATGGCAGACAGACGTGGGGTAAAGAGAAGGAGTATTAGGGAGGATTGAAGATGGAGTCTAAACACATTGTACAAGTTACAGCTCATTAAACAGCCACTAACCCTCTCACACAGAGCCCAAGTGTTTTTTCTTTGATTTATCAGCAACACCACTGCTGATAACAACCTCTAAAGCCAGCAGAAGAGGAAAAAGCAAACAAAAGTCTCCTAGGTTTGCTTTGTGCACTAATATTTCTCTGAAGGTGAATTTGTTTTAGCAGTGGCGCTTCAGCAGAGCTATCTGTCCATCAGACCCCGTTCCTGTGTTGGTTGTTGTACTTGTTCTGAGACCTGGTCCTTCAGAGTCCGTGTTTTAAATTTTGCATCTTGTTGCAATGTGTTTGATGTCAGATCAGCTTTTTCTGCAGAACGTTTGTTCATTTGCAGCATGTTTCCAATTGCCCTCCTCTTATCTTTTCCCAACAGTTTCTAGGGAAATACCCCTCAATGACAAACATTCATGTAAGGATTTGTCTGATCAGATTAATTTAACAATGCACATGTAACACTTGTTTGGGGACTAGGATCGATGAGATCCTAGTATGAAAAGGCACTAGATCTGACTGCTGGAGCCCAGAAGAAGTGTTCACTCAATTTATGCTTTTTTTTTTTACATGTGACCTCTGGTCCTGAAAAATGAAGCTGATGCAGAAATTGTGCTGTGCAAAAAATTGCAATACCGCATATGTCCACTTGAGGCTGACTGCAGAAACACCGGAAGTCTCTCTGAACACCTGTTGAAAAGCCGCTTTTTACACTAGAAATAAACTGGTTAACAGCCTGGTTCAAAAACCAAACGTGTCTCATTAACCAATGTCTTCATGTGCTCTCACTGTACAGGGGGTGCATTTTTTTTGTACCACAATCAATTAGATTATATTTAGGAAGAACCTCACTGCGCATTGATTGGCATGTCTCATTTGATTGACAGATGGCTCAACGGGCAGAAGCTACGTTTCCATCAACCAGAATGCTAGCTAGCTAACTGGCAGGAAGTCGAGCTTAGTGGGCGGGCTGTTAGGTTGATCCAAAAGTTCAGCTGAGACAGTGATTTCAATATGGAAGCTGCCACAGATTGGCTTCAGAAGCAGTTTGAGTTCACCTATTGTAAGCATACAGCCGACGTCACACAGGCTTTGCCCAATTCTTTCTACAGTTGATGTGCTGGAGGCAGGCTTCGGATTTGCTGATACAACTACCTGTCCTTGGTAGAATAAGGGCACTTAGTTTTCATTATAAATCATATTTTTTCTTTTAGCATTTTTCATTTTAACTTTTGACTTATTTATCAACTCTGTTTTTATTGACTGATTAATTTATTCACATTTATGTGACAAGGTATTTTCATGAGTTACACGTGGAGATCCCTCAGTGAATACTTGATGTTATAACTTCCCTCATGTTGCAACTGGTGTCTGATCCCTGACATGCATCATGACTTGACCATAAGCTTTGAGTTTTCCACTTTCACAGTCTCCCTGTTTGAGATGAATGAGCATTCAGATCCCCCATGACCTTTGACCTCACAGCGAGGTGGTGCTTTTTCTTTCTTTCCAGACACCAAGTGTTCACATGAGGCAGAGAACCAAACACTTATGGAGCTTACATTGTTCTCAGGACGACCTGCTGCTGTCAATCCAATCTGGACCTCCTCCTCCTCGGTCTAGCCACATCCCTGTCTCCTTCTCCTCCTTCAGGTTCTCTTCAGGTCTCTCTGTGAGGGCTGGGCTGACCACTGCTCCCCCCGATCAAAAGACCATCACCCTGACAGAGCACACAGGCTGTGCAAAACTCTAAAGGTTGCTACTTCAAAGCATTTTGCTGAGTGTACTTTCACAGTCAGCTAAAGTATGTCATAGAAAGCATTTATAGAAAGTAGTTTGTTTTATTTGCTGTCATGGGACAGTGAGACAAAAAAAAATGCAAAATATAAATCATGATGAAAGTAGTGTGCACACAAGCTTTTAAATGTATTAGTTGTTGGGCATTGTGATTTTTTCTGCCTAGCTCTGTTGACTGGCAGATCCAAGCAGTGGTGAAATAAATCTATACAATGGATATATCAAACATTGTATGGTGTGTCAGGTTATTCAGTCACGACCTCTCCCGATCCAATCATCCTGCAGCTGCCATATTCTAAAATCTGTTCTCCTCTTCTCTGCAGTTGCAGTGTGATAACTGCAACACTCCTCAACTCCAGCTACCTCCATTACATCTCATCAATGTTTAGGTCCAGCTACATTGTGCCATCCTGCATCCATTGGCGGCTTTGCCATTAGGCAAAGGTAGGCAATTGCCTGGGGCCTCGTCCATAAGGGGAGCCTCAAGAATTTGCTTAGGTTTGTTTTTCTACATATTTAAGCTCACTTATGTTTTTGCCACTCCCCAGTCACAGAAAATTATCATAGTTTAAAATTTAGAGCAGGGAGGAACATCATAAAAAAAGACACACGGCAGAGCGCACAGCAGCACAACTGCAGCATCATCTCTGCTCTCTCAGTAAGTCTTGTCCTGTACACACCTCTATTTTCTTGCACAAGGGCCTTAATAAATGTCAAATCCAGAGGTTTTTGCCTTGTAAAACCAAACTTCTTCCCCTGAGTGGAAGTGGAGCCTCATGACCCCTTCAAGTACATGAAGTCATCACAATAGAGTCTAAACGCCAAAGACACTCCATTAATACCGCTACACCTCCAGTTATTTAGCATTTCTGGTGACTCAAACTGAAGTCTGTTCAACCTCCTGAACTTGACTTGACTTTATCTGTACTTAGCACAATAATCTGTGGACATGCTTTAGCACTGGTGCTGAAATTTAAATGGTATAATTTCTGGAGAGTTAAACTGTGAATCATCAGCTGTAGACTAGTGTCTCTAACAGTTCCCAGGTTTCTCTTCTTTTTGTCCTTGCAGCCACCGACCTTCTGCTTTGTTCCTGTCTGTTTGCACGGCAGAGACTCTTTTACCACATTTGTATTGAGCACAAAAATGTTTGATGTCCAAAAGAAAAGAGACCATAAAAGAGAGAGCGGCCCAGATACAGTTTGTAAAAAGCAGGTGGATTTATGTTGGTCCTCCATGCTTCTCCTGACCTTTTCTTGTGTCCATGTGGTGTTCTGTGTGCTTTTGCTCACATAAAGACTGTTTGCATCTGCATGTGTGTGTGATCTAATCGTCACTCTGCCTCTCTGGTCTGTTTGCTTTGCGCTGACACGCGGCGCAGTGGCCGTTTATCTGCACCTTTACTCAGCACACAGGCCGTTAGGAATCTGTGTGGGAGAGGACGGCGCTGAGCTAACAGACTCTTCTCCCAGCGTCATCTCTGTTTACCTGCTATTGTTAGCAGCTTCTGTGTGGAGAATGGAGTGATTTATGTGCACAATGACAACAACAAGTGTCCGGGCTGCAATGGCGCCAATGCTCTTCTTTATCCAACAGAATCGGCTGCAGCCTGAAGGCAATGTCTCGTGTTTGTTTGTGGAAACATGAAAAAATGCTAAACTACATAACTACTACATGAATGCTATTCATGCTGGGATAAAATTTTTTATGGTCAACTTCAAAGCTGGGGAAATTAAGAATGACTTGATTCCTCAGTGAGATTACTTATTTTGAGTCTTTTTCTTCTTTGAAATAACACTCAGCAGGCCAAAAAATCCATGGGAAGAGACAGACATGTCTCTTAATGAAGTCCACCAGCCCCTTCAACCCCTCCTTCCTTTTTCCTATGCAGCATCTGATATTGTTGATGTTGTTTTTCTTTCTTCCTCCCTGAAAAATGAATAGTGGCTCTGTCACGTCGACCAGCACAGGGTTCTGGGTTGTCTCCTTCCTGTTGCCTGTCTTATCTCCAGCATAGATCCCAGCCAGGCCGGCCTCACCCCCACTGTGGATACAAGCCGGGTGGGGGCTGGGTTTGTCTGCGGTACCCCCCATTTCATATTCCGCTCCCTGAGAGTTTAGAGCAAAGGCAGGAAGTTCATACCAGCCTTTTCCTCCCTGGGATGCCGAGGTTTGCTTTTAAATGGAAAGACCTGAGATACAAGAGGAGTGGGGGATCGGCGTGTGGGGGCTTTTACTTGAGGCCCCACCATGAGGTCCTCATTTGTTCCTGGGGCCATTACTGTGACAGACTGTTTACTATCAGCAACAGATTAGGTTTACTTTAGGATTTATGTTATTCCTTTAGCTGAAACATATAAACACGGCTGATGCTTTTCCACCACCCTGCTGTTATAAATTAATACTGCCTGTCCAGACGGCGCGGCTCTCTCTAAGCTTGCTGAAAATGTGTGGTTGCTAAACTTTGTACAGGAGAAATAAGTTCTTGTTCTTTCCCAAAGAGATGAGGGCAGCTCTGGTCTGTGTTCCTCTGCCTCCAAACCTCTCTTTTCTCACCTCAGAGAGCTCAGCGACCAATCAAGACCCACTACCTGAGCCAGGTCCAGTTCAGATTATTCAGTTTTAATATATTGAACAAAAACAGCAACAATATTCATGTTAGACATTTTTTACAACCCCAGTTTGAAATAAGTTGGGGCACTAAGTACAAATCTCCTCAGAACATATTTTATTCAAATTAGAACATTAAAAAAAAAAAACTGGCAGCAACACATCTCACTAAAGTAGGGACGGGAGAATTTAAAGAGGCAGAGTCTCTCAGAAGTAAAGATGGGCAGAGGATCACCAATCTGCAAAAAAGCTGTTGCTGAAAAATTGTGGAACATCAACGCAGAATTATGAAGAATTTGAAGATCCCACCATCTACAGTCCAAGATATCATCAAAATATTCAGAGAATATGGCTTAAGGGGCCCTCAGGGGCCACTGCATTAAAAACAGGCATGATTCTGTACTGGAAATCACTGCATGGGCTCAGGAACACTTCCAGAAATCATTGTCTGTCAACACAGTTGGCTGTGCCATCCACAAATGACAGATAAAGCTGGATCATGGAAAGAAGAAACCATATGTGAACAGGATCCAGAATTGCAGATGTCTTATCCGGGCCAAAGCTCATTTAAAATGGACTGAGGCAAAATGGAAAACTTTTCTGTGGTCAGATGAGTCAAAGTCTGATTGTCCTGCAGACTAATAAGAAGTGGGACCATCCAGCTTGTTATCCTAGCACAGTTCTGCAGCCTGCATCTCTGATGCTGTGTTGCAGCATTAGTGCCTGGCATGGGCAGCTTACACATCTGGGAAGGCACTATCAATGCTGAAAAGGAGACAGGTTTTAGAGCAACATCTCTGTCAGGGAAGGCCTCGACTATTTCAGCAAGACAATGCTTAACCACATACCACATCCATCACAACAGCATGGCTTCACAGTAGGAGAGTACAGGTGCTGCACTGGCCTGCTTGCAGTCAAGACCTTCCACCAACAGAAAACATCTGGAGCATCAGAAAAAGAGGACCCAGGATGACTGAGCAGCTAGAATCTTATCAGACAAGAATGGGACAACTTTTATTTAAACTTTAAATTTGATGTTCCCTCAAGCTTTGCATGTACATCTGTCCCCCTGTACAGATCTACCCCGTCCTGTGGCTCTGCCTGAGGGAAACCAGGACTCCTCTGATCTTTTTAGTGACAAATAATTAAATAATAAATAATTAATTCCAGAGAGGAAATGATAAACATATGAAACAATTACACTATCTGACTTTATTCAGAGCCTCTGCTTTTAAGTTTACAATGCTGGATTGCTGTTGTTGATTTTATTAAAGTGCCAGGCGAATGTTTGAAGTAAATGTTGTTAGCTGCAGTAGGAAAGACTAAAATAATTATTCTAACAGATTTATAAAATTCCCCCCAGCTTCTTTGATCCCACTTTCTTTAATTTTTGTGCAATAGTTGTAGTCCAAACCGCACAACATGAAGTTCATTAGCAGCTAGCCTGTAATCCATGTTTTTCATATTTGAAGGAACTTTGGCTGACCTCCCAACCACCTGCATGCGGACGTTTTTAATTAATACACTTCTTTTTTTTCCCATAGGTCTGTTTGTTCTGAAAAAAGGGAGAGAGGAGAAACATGGCATCCTGGGCGGGTTGGTATCCGGAGTAAGGTTTGGCATGCAGCTCAGTGAAACCACAGATATTCCCCCGGACTTCCATCTCCTCTTCCCTCTCTCCTCAAGCTCTTTCACACTCCTCACACAGTCGTGGAGGAGCTTCGGCTAACAGTGCAGCGCTTTCACCACTCAGGCTTTTCATGCTGAGGTTGTGACCTAAGCTGACAATGCTACTCTCTTCCTTTTCTTTAGACGTGACGAGGCTCGTGATGCTCTAACAGAGACAGCAGTATTCTGTTCACACATTATAGAGACAAACTGCACACATGTGAACACACAGAGCAGTTTGTCTCATTTATACCTGCAAACAACCACAGTCTGTATGTATACGAACTCTGCACAGATTTATGGTGTGTGCTTTTATAAGCAAAACCAGAATCTCTTCCAATAATTCTGTACCACATTCAGAAAAAAATCAAGCTTTTAAATGTAGATTATCAGTTAGCAATAGTTCAGAAAGCATTGTGCTGTCAGTATTAACTAGGATGGCCAAATGATGCAATGCAACATAAGTATTTCTGTGGTTAATCACATTTAATGGCATCCTTTTACATTGCTTTTGTAAAAGTTGTAAAAAGTTGTAAATTCAACTTTTATTTCTTCTGTCATAATCTAAAGGTAACTGACTTCCTGTTTGCATTTAGACCTGCTGTTATAGGAAGGAGTTAAGATCATGACTTGACTTTAACTACAGAAAAAGGAACCTGTAATAGATTAAAAAGGAAACAAGAAGACAGTAAAAGGTAAATGCTTGATATCACAAAGTATGCATGACTTTGACTTGTCCACTGAGCTGTCTGTGAGGTTTTTTTAAATTACATTAAAGAGATATTTCAGTGTTTTTGTTGGGTTGTATGAGGCAGGTGTTCTCCAAATGGGGGTTGGGACCCTGAGAGGGGTTACAAGGTACTGAGAATGAGTCTTGAGATGGCTTCGAACAAGAAAGAATATTTTTACATGATTTCAGTTAATGCATTTTCCACCTCATTGTGTGTGTCCGCATAGTCAGCACAATGTCGGACACATTCCCAGTGCGTGTTGGCCTCCGCCAATGTTGCCCCTTATCTCTGATTCTGTTTGTGATTTTCATGGACAGGACCTCAATACACAGCTGTGGGGAGGAGGGTTTCCGGTTCAGGGACTTCAGGATTCCATATCTGCTTTTTGCAGATGATGTGATTCTGCTGGCTTTCTGAGCGGGGGGCTCCAACCGGCACTGGGACGGTTTACAGCTGAGAAAAGGGTACTTGACAATAGTAGTGGCCAGGCAGGGTGCTATGGGCAGGCCTTATGGGCCTCGGCCCATCCACCTGTCAGTTTGGCTCATCCCAAAAGTTTAGGAGAAAATACAATTTCCTTGCTTGTACTTTTGTATTTAAAAGGTTTTTAAAACCTAATGTACAGTTTCCCCTTTAAAACATGCAAACCTGGGCACTGGGCTAGCTAGGGTGGAGCGAGCGCCCTTAAACAGAGGCTGTGGTCCTCAATGCTCTGGTCGCGAGATTGGTTTCTGGTCAAGGCAATGTTTGGTGCATGGTTCAATCTCTCTCCCCATATCTCCTGTCACTCTTCAGCTGCCCTAACTAAATGAAGGCAAAAATGCCCAAAAAATAATCCTTAACAAAAATGAAAACATGCAAACTTACAATTATGCAGCTATCAGGTGTGTATTAGACCATGCTGCTGGTGCTTGTAAAATTACCACGTTTCTCAGATGATCATCAGATGATTCATGAGGGACAAAGAGAGAGAGCTACAGGTGAAGGGGAGACTCTAGTTACAACTGGTAAAAGGCAGAGAACTTCTCAAGGTTTTATCACCATCTTTCCTTCATCGATCTAATCTGCAGTCACTAATAATGTACCTGCTGAGAATCAGGCTTTCTCTACTGGATTAATGTTTCTTTCGGCCAAAAACTGACAAAACAAAGAAGGAGAAAGAGGAGTTATAGCTGAATGTTCCAGTCTGATTTGACTGTCTTACATCATTTCAGCTCACAGTGAAAGCGCCTCATGCAGCTCTTTTCCATTCATCTCTGACTCTTTGCTGTTTAAGGACAGTCTTCTGATGATTGATTTATGGGTCTTTAGGAAAGCAGAAAATGAACAGAATCATATTTTTGGTTATGAAATGAACTGTATGCTTAACTAGACTCAGTTAATAAATTAAAATGACTCGTTAGCTGTCTGTCATGGGCTAAATATTTTAAACATCTCTATTTTTAGTAAAAAATCTAGAACTTATTCATCAATAAGAAGTAGAAAGGGTTAAACTTTTGATATTAGTTGGCCCAAACAAAGTTGTAATCCTGGTGCTACGCCTGGTCTGCACCCTGTGAACCACTTTGACCACCGCAGCACGTTTGGAGGCATGCTTGAGCCCTGCACCAGAGCAGGACCACTCTGGACGCAGCTCGGCATGTGGCCAAACTGGTGAAGGAAAAACAAGTCAGCACAGCTTGGTTTGGATCAAAATGACCAAAAGTTATAGGGGAAAATCATTGTAACTTGAAGGGGCAGCGCTCACTGAAATCACTGAACCACATTCACGCAGTGGCACAAGTGTCAACCGGCCCAAAGTTCACCACCTCTGAGGGTTTGTTTTTGCCTGTTTAACACATCCTGGGCACATGGAGCCAACACAACTAATACTGTGCCCACACAAGTATGAAACAGCCAACATCAAGGGGTCGGCTCAGAGACTGACACAGTGGTCCTCAGTGAGATCACATCAAATCCAGCCAAAAGGCCTGGATGTGAGAGAAAACACTGAATTTATGTCAATCTGCATGGTCACTGTTGGAAACCCCTTATATGTGTGTCACATTATTCAACCACTGTCCATTCATGTAACAAAGCAGAGGTTTCTCTCATGAAGGCTGGTTTATGCATCTCAGAGAGGAAGCAGAAAAAGAGGGGCTAGATTCATGAGTCTGGGGGATCCACAGAAACAAGTTAAGCTGCCCCTTGTGAGGAAACAGTCAGGATGGGGGTGGGGGAACAAACATGGCAGTCAGGAACTAAGTTGACTCACTCACATCCTGACGGCCACTCCATTGTGTCGTGAATACAAAGTGGTGGATATGTGTATTTTTGGACACCTCGGTTCCGCTGCTCCTCAGTTGGCGTGGCGATAGCGGTGAAAGAAGCTTTTTTTAGCTTAAAGAAATCCAGGGCTGAGCTGGAGTCCAACCAAAACACACACCAGAGACAAGGGGACCATCCTATCCCATCCCAGAGTCCCCTAGCTTCCTGTTTTCCTTCAATGAAGGGGCAGCAGAGACCTGAATGTGTGATTTTGGGAGGATGTTTGGCTTGGTAATAGATTGTATTTAAACTGACAGGAAACAAGTTTCATAGACTCATGGGAGGCAAGTTTAAACCCAACTTGTGGGCTGCTATTTGAAGATAAAGTCTCTTTGTTTGTTAGAAATAACAGATGCTTTTCTGTCGACCTCTGAGTCAGCAAGGTTAGTGGCAAGGGTATTTAGAGTGTTGAGGTTAGGCAATTGCACAAGAGCTGATGCAGTAAAGGGCAGGATAAGTATAGGACAGAGCTAAGTAGTGTTAGCACAGTGGTGGGCTTGTTACTTAAAAAAACACGAGTATTTTAAAGAGACTCAGTTTCAACCTTCAGACCCTGAACTGACAAAGAAAGCCTATTACAGTAAAAGAAACTGGAGATGTGGCCACACACTGTACAAACCTGCATGTGAGTCCTGATGCAATTTAGTGTGGCTTTAAGACCAAAATGGCTCAAGGGTTAAACTGCATCAACGAGTCATATAAACCTTCTATTTGCAAAGGATGAATCAATCATTCAAGCTATCCTCTAAGACATAATTTCACAGAGGTTTATGTCTCTCTGCTCCTTGTATCTGTCCATCCTGCTGACCACATCTTTAGTGAAAAGACAGTGGCATAAAGAATGTTCTGGATAATTAAACATAAGAAAAGACTGTGAAGAGGTTCCACAACAGTGCCTCTTCAGATGGGGGAGATGTACTTTTTCCTAGAAAAAATCAAATTTCATTGCAGCTTTATAATTTACACTCAGTACCCCATCATGACAAAGTGAGAACAGAATTACAGTATCACGCTCATATCAGTTTTCAGACTCTTTAGTTGAGGCAACTTTTGCTGCAATTTCAGTGTACAATTCCAGTCTTTCTGGATATGATGCAACAAGATTTGCACACCTGGACTGAGGGATTTTCTGCCATTCTTCTCTGCAAATCCCCTCAAGCTCAATCAAGCTGCATGGGGACTGTCGGTGGACAGGTCTCTCTGGGGATTTCTGATAGAGCTTAATCAGGGCTCTGACTGGGCCACTCTAGAACATCCACAGGGTTTTTAAGCCACTCCTGTGTCGTCTTGGCTGTGTGCTGGGGTCATTGTCATGTTGGAAGGTGAACCTGTAGACCAGTCTGAGGTCCTGAGTGCTGTGGAACTGGTTTTCATTGATGATATCAATGAAAACCAGTCAGCCTCAACCCTAACCAGTCTTCAAGTCCCTGCTGCTAATTAACACCCCCACAGCATGATGCTGCCACCACCACGCTTCACTGTAGGGATGGTATTGAGCAGCTGATCGGTCCCTGGTTTCCTCCATAGTGTTAAGAATCGAAGCCAAACAGTTCAATCTTGGTTTCATCAGACCAGAGAATCTTGTTTCTCACAGTCAGAGAGTCCGTCAGGTGCCTTTTGGCTTTTATGTGTTTTGCACTGAGGCGCTTCCATCTACCATAAAGCCCAGATCAGTGGAGGGCTGCGGTTGTCCTTCTGGAACTATGTCCCATCTACACACAGGATCTCTGGAGCTCAGTCAGAGTGACCATCAGGTTCTTGGTCACCTCTCTTACTAAGGCCCTTCTCCCTCCGATTGCTCAGTTTGGATAGGGGGCCAGCGCTGGGAAGTGCCCTGGTTGTGCCAAACTTCTTCCACTGGAGAATTATAGAATTCTACTGTGCTCTTGGGAATCCTTGGGAATGCCTTAAAAAACTAAGAATCTTTTTTAAAATGATTTAAGAGGTGTGTGCCTTCCCAAATCATGTCCAATCAATTTACTTTACAGAATCATTCTTTATTTCAACAGATCTTCAGTGAATTGAATCATGGCCTTTGAATCATGATTTAAATTGAATCGTCTTGAGACGGAGAGATTCACATCCTTATTTCATATTTTGAGAATCAGCAGGAAGTCTTTTTGGCACAAGCAGCTTTCCCAGCTGTTAAGTTTGATAAAGAAAAAAAATCTGTTTTAATTTAAATGGTTTCTAACAGATGATCTCTGGTAGGTTTAGTCTTGAGATTAAGGCCAAGATGAGTTTGATGAACGATCCCAAATCCAAAAAATGATGGGATGATCCAATGGTGTTTCAGCCTTCCGTTGACAAATCAAAGAAAATACTTAAGAAAAATGAAACTGTACGATTCACAGGCAGAGATAAATTGGCTATATAGTACGATCCATCCATCCCCTCTCCCTCTACCTCTCAGGCTGCTCCGTAATGCCTTTCTGCCTGTCTTCTGACCCGTGATAAAACATGGAGGAAGTCCCCGTCTACCACCCCCAGCTGCTTCGTGCTGACAGCTGATAAATTCATGCTCTTGTAATTGGTCGACCTGTTTGCACATAAAACAGTTGAAAATACAAGATTTATGCAGGTGGAAACACTGAGACTTCTGTTCAGTCATGGTGGGAACTGAAGTGTGTGCATGTGTGTGTGTGTTAGAACATGTATGCACAGATCAGGGCTGATTTTCTGCTTCTGAGGAGAATCACATGTGTGACTGCTTACTGATAACACACAGGGCCACCCTCATCTCTCAGCTGTTAGACATTGTGAAGATATTCTAGACCTTTTCAAACAAAATCAGAACAAAAGTGGAGTTGTGTTACACATATCCTAACTTTTACACATGCCAGACATTCAGAAGGATGAGATATCAACTTGTATCTTTATTCATGCAAAAGGAAATTTAATATCATTTCAATAAACTTATACAACCATGACCAACATGTCCTTCCTTAAATCTGTTGGTTTGATGATCTGTGACCTATGCCCCCCCCCCGTCTGCTGGAAGACTTTTGGGGCCCTCAGTCCTGCAGAGCATGTCTGTCCACTGCCTCCAGAGGGGGGTCCTGCTTGCAATATGGGCTTGTACACACTGACACACCATCCCTCTCTTTATCCTCCTCACACACAAAGACTACACCTCCCTCTGAAAGTCATGATCCTAAGTGACGGAGTCAGCTGGGTTCGTCTCAAGGCGAGTCGGTGGGGGTCTTCGACATGTCCCTCACAGCCCTCCCAGTCCTTTAATAAGGCCTTTCTCTAGGTGTCAAAAGGAGATGGGAGAGAGGCCCCTGACGGGGGGTAAGGGCCACAAACAAAGGAAAATTACCGTAAAAATCTGGACGGTTTAACTCTTAAACTGATGCTTTTAGGAGAAAACAGATATTTAATCATTTTCCCTGAAAGAACCTGCAGATTTTAAATGTGTTTTCATAAAATACTGATCATTTTTTCATGCTTTTAAACTCTGGGGACAATTGAACTTTACTTTATTAGATGGAAGACATCCGTCATTAGTGGCAGCAGTAACCTTCTCAAATTCCACCCTGAGGTTAAGCTGTCTGTCAGTGTGCTAGCTTATAGACAGTCATTTGAATCGGACTCATGTCCAGCTATGGCTAGAGCTCAATTAGGCACTTTAACTGGACTTCTGTCCTTGTCCCAGCATACCTGCACAGAACGAGAATGAGAGATTTCCACCTTAGCTGTGGTAGGTGGCGATATGCCCCCTTTTAGCTGGCTAATACAGACCTTCTTCCTGTTGCCTTAGTAAGAAGTTGGCAACAAATTACTTCACATTTATTCATTTATTAGTCATTTACCTGTTTGTAGGCCAAGATGCACACAGCTTGAGATTCTCAGTGTGTGGAACTCATGTATCAGGTGTGAGTCGCAGTGCTCACTCAGGTAGAGAGCCCTGACTTAACATGCATGCTGAAACTAAAATAAGTTGTGCTGCACACCCAGTCTGAAACAGGATTTATAACTGCAGTTTTCTTTTCCATTTCTGATTCATAACTTTGCTTGGCCTTCTGACATTTTTCTAACCTTGTAAAGCAGATGGATATGCACATTTCCGTGTTTCTCACTGGCAAATCCATCTTGCAAAGCTCCCGTCTGAACCCTTTGGGCCCGGTTAGAAAGTGACAGGACCAATCAGTGACGAGGGGCAGTAATTTTAGGTGCTGCGGAGTCGTGGCGTAAGCAAGCAGCAACAAGAGACCATTGCAAGATGCAGATGACGATCGCGTGTATGCTGCTAAAGCGACAGTTTTATCCGAACTTGACTACATTTCTTCGTTTAAATACGAACAAAGAACAGCACTGAATTTTTTTTTTTTTTGAACAACAAAAGTCGTGTACTGACATGTCTACAGTCACTATAATATGCGTTATGCAGCCCTCTATGGAGTTTACTCTTTTGGTAGGGGCGCAGCTCGGTAGCAGCTACGTCATGTGTTTTGATGCTCTGATTGGCCCATAAAGATGTGACGACAGAACGTTCATCCAATCACCCTCCACATTTTCTTTTTAAAGGCTCTGCCCTTTCCCAAACACTGTCTATGAGTGGTTTACCAGATGGATATGTGAAACACATCCATCTGGCATGCCAGGTTAACATTTTTCATAAAGGTCAAGGAAAATAGATGAGAACAGACTTTTGGAGTAAAGTTTTGGAATTCTCAAACAAATCTCATGGATGCGACAGGAAATCAGTCTCCAACCGATAATCTAAGTCTGTTTGTCCGACTTTAGGTAATTAGATTTTGTACAGTTTCATTTGGGCTACAGGCCTTTGCCTGGTGAGTCCATTTCTTTGTTTGAGAAAACTGCAGGTTCAAAGGAAACATGATCTTATGCTGTGCTAACCATATACTGGAGCATTATATGTATAAGTTTTTGGCAGAGTCAAGCTCAACACCTGTGTTGCTCTGTGTCGCAGCTAAGGTCAAGCTCGAAGGCATCTCTTATGTCTGGGCCTTTTCACCCCAGTTATACGCCCGAAGACCACCAGGGGTTTTCGGGTCCTTGGGATATTCACAGCATGGCCAGAGGGCTTGTGGCAACCCTACTACCAGCCCTGATGGTACCCTCAGCCAGTGGTTCTCAAAGTAGGGGGTCGCAAAACACTGAAGTGGGGGTTGCAAATTGCTTACCAAAAATTTAAAAAAATTCAAAGTTCTTTTAAGTGGTATTTATTTTCTATTTTAAAACAAAACCATGGCACGCCGCTAGTTGAGTGGTTAAGGCGCGTGCCATATATGCAGGCGACCCGGGTTCAAATCTGGCCTGTGGCACTATTTCCTGCATGTCTCTCCCTGCTCTCTTCCTTGTTTCCGACTCTATCTGCTGTCCTATCAAGTAAAGGCAAATGGCCAAAAATAAATCTTAAAAAAAAACAAACATGGTAATTAAGTGAGATTTGTGCTTTAATGTAAATTTTAATTATAAAAATGCCCTAAAATGTAAATTTGTACATGATGCATCGTGCAGCATCTTACTAACCACCTCCAGGGATGGCGGAGGTCCCCGGTCTTGGTACAGGTATTATGGTGGTCACAGCTTGGGAACCCCTGCCCTAGGCCATGCCTGCAAGCCACATCCAACCTTCTCTGTGCCCTAAAGTATGGACTTTTCAACTGATTATTTTCCTTTGCCCCTGCAAAGACATCCAGAGCACGATTTCGGTTATTTTTGTGCAACTCATGCGCTGAGTCAAAATCCACATACATCGGTTGACTCAGCACCCGGGCTGTTTGTGCTTTGAAAGTCATGACGTCATCGCATCATCATGTCACCTTCTCTTGCCATCCACCATGAAGCACCAAGCTCGATACGAAAATCAGCACCGGGAAAACCCGACTGATCATCCTCTTGGAGAGCCAAGTCAATAATAAAAGGTTTGTGCACACTACATATTTAATTCACGTTGTCTGTTTTTCGTTACCTATTAAAAGAGTATCTTTATATTTTTGTTATCATGGAAGCACACACGGATACATTTTATCAGTTCTCATCCATTTACCGAATGAATTAATGAAAGTAGTTCATAATGCCCATGGGCATATGGTCATGTTCACTGAGTTCGCTGGTTTGCTAGCTGGCTCACTAGCCGGCAGCACGTGCAAACCAGCTAGCTAGCTGTGTTCACTGTTCAACCACAAACAAGCTTGTTATCTTCATCGGATTACATTGGATTACATTCTGTTGCTAGTCTGCATTACTTTTGGTATGGTGATAACTGAATAGTTAATACAATAGCAATTTTATTTTGCTTAAGCTCTTTTTGTGATTGTTTCAGATCTATGGACTGATTTGTTATTGATACGTTGATTGAGTGGCAGCTGACAGACCTAAAGGTAAGTGTTAAGATCCTTCATGTCTGCTGTGACTCCTCTGAAGATCAGCAGGCACACATGTGCAGCCTGCAGCAATCAGCCACAGGTGTAGCCACTATGGCCTAATCAGGAGTCTATAAAGGACTTCTGAGCCCATTGTTCAGTTTGCTCTGCTGCTGACAAAACACATTTTCACCCTGGCTGTCAAGTGCGTCAAAAGTGAGTGTTATTTTATGCTAATTTATGAAATACATTGTATCTAATTTTGATTGTTTGATCAGATAAATTCTGTGTTAAATGTAAACTTTAGCTTCTGATGAACAATATTGAATATTATTGAAGACCATCAATTAATTATGTTACCTTTCCTTTTTGTTAAATACAGAAACACCACTTGACAGCCTATAAATAAAACCCTTTAACTTGGACCTTTGTCTTTGCTTTGAGTGATTCCTCACCTTCAAATTGATGCCGATAAACATCAGCCCTACAAAACCGTTACACATTTAGAACAGTAAGAAATGTATTTTATTGTATTTTTACCATCCACAGTATATCAAGTCTGAATTGCTAGTCCAAGTGATAATTTAGACAGTCATGGAGTTGACTGCATTTTATTTTTTTGTATAAATTCTTATGAAATACAACTTCCTCTTTTTTTCCGATACCTTCCATGTAATGTGTCGATCTCTGGATTAAATGAATCGATATCGTAAGTAAGAAATGAGAATCGATCTGAATGGGAGAATTGATTTTCTAACCCAGTCCTTGTCAATAAAAAATAAACGCATCAGTGTGCAAGATTTGAATGCATGAGATTTTTTTATTCGATTAGGGAAAACAAAGTAGAAAATATCAGACCTTAACATGCATTTTAAAAGTCCAGTTTAAGTTGGACTAGCTCAATAGCTTGACATTTTCTGACTGCATGCACATGTACTGGAAGGTAGCACAGAAATGATCCCTTCGAGTCCTGGGCATGACGGGACTTGTTGAGAGGGTTCATGGTGTGGTCAGTGGCAGCCATTAGTTCTAGTGGCAGCATATTAAAAATGATAAATGCTAATTCCCCAGACTCAGGGCCAGTTTAATTAAGAATACTGTTCAGAGAGGAAGTCATACTGAGGTGGAAAATAGGATTATAAAACTAAAGAAGACAAAATGCAGTGTAGGCAAACGTGGAGGATTAGGGTAAGAAACACAGTGAGTGTTTTGGGGACTGAACTTTCCCACACACGCTTTCCTCCGCTCAGTCTGAGTTAAGATTAACCATTTTTCACAACCGCCGCGTTTCCACACAAAGGAAGGTTTGTTCCAAGCGGTGTTTGCACAGTTTATTAAAATAGATGCTGCGCTAAAGTGATCAAACCTGTCCGTTCCCCCTCTAAATCTAAGTAGTCACTCTGAAAATATTCAATATGCACCATCAGCGCAAAAGCAACAAGCCGCCTCTCAGCCTCCCTCAATGCCTGCACTTTAAAACAACACACACAGACGCTGAGGAATGCAGCCGTATCTCCCCAATAAATCCCAGAGCTTTTGATTTTTCTGTGATGCCTCTGGTGGAAAAATGCCCTCTCTGCATGGAATGTCTCTCTCGTTCATATGCGACCAATATTGCCTTAAAAAAAATGAATACAGACATTGTTTGGCAGAGAGAGAGAGGGAGAAAAGGGGCCAATAATGTTGGTGTTGTGTTGGCCCAGACCTCCCTTTTGCCATGTGAGGCTTTATCTTCTTCCCTCATCAGGCAAAGTCTGCTTTGGGTTATTATCGCTGACCTCTGGGTGCTTTAGCCGGCGGACAGAAAGCTTTTAACCCTTCTATAATTTCCAGATTGTGTACACCATGCCTTAACTGTGTACACATAGTGAGTTTAACTTATGATCATTACTTACAGGCAGTTTTTGACGCTGCAGCTTTTCTTATAAACGCTTTCTGCTAGTGTAAATATTCCGCCACACAGGGCTTTACATTACAGGGTGATTAATTCCATGTACTCCATATGACCAAAATAAAAGCTCGCCGCTCAGCTCCCTGTGCAGAGGAATAAGCGAAAACATCCGTGTTCTGCTCGACCCGAAAACAAACCCGACATTCATAATATCCACAAAATAAATGACCCCGCTCCCTCTGAACTCTGGGGGAGCCGTGTACAGTGAAACATAATCTGCATTCAAAGTGTGGGACGCACAGGCCTCGGCTCTGTCCCTCAGCGGTGCCCTCCTGCTCGACTCCAAAAAATGACACACACTCAGAGCAGCACTGTCATCCCCTTGTCCTGTTGTCACCCCTTCACCCCCTCAGTGCCGCCATCCAACCCCGCCCGGCCTTTTATCTGAAGAAAGTGACCATTATGTGGGTGGATTGTTGCAGAAGAGGGGTGTAGTTGCGCCCTGTTGGCGGGTGCTGATTTTCTGTCTGGGAAGATAGGGCATCGCTGATTTGTTTTGACTTCAAACTCTTTGGTTCAGTACTCCAAGGATGGGATTTCAACTTTATCTCTAAAAATATGCTAAAGAGGGACATGGACAGCTCTTATTTCAAAGACAATGTTCCACAAAAACAAGACGAGAAATACGTTATTCACAGTAACATTGTGTGCGTCTACAGAGCTCAACAGTGTGATTTCGGAAGTAAAATTCCCATGAATTGTTTTCCATTGAGGATTTGATTCTAAGCCATATTGTTGGAAATATCCAAGTCAGACTTACCACAAGCTGAGTGTTAGACACTGGTATGTGCCCCTATAGAGGACAAATGTTTGTAAGATAATCACCTCCTTTTAAGAAAAATTTATTTGCAATCATGGCCAGTACCCAAAACCCCCTAGTGTCACAGCGATGACTGTTATTAGTGTGATCCTTGGTAAACATGGAAATGTCTATAGGTCCTGCAAATGAAGACTTTCAATGACAAAATATGCCGTCATAGTATGAAGCAACATGTATAAAAACTACGATATATAGAGCCCCAACTCCAAAAAAGTTGGGACAGAGCCATGTTTACCTTTGTAACAACAGTCTGCAAACATTTTGGAAGTGAGGAGACCAGATGCTGGAGTTTTTGGGAGAGGAATGTTGTCCCATTCTTGTCCAATGTAGGATTCTAGCCACTCAACAGTGCAGGGTCTTCATTGCTTCATTGCTTCATAATGACCAAAAGAACAAGATCATGGATAAAGTGGTTGAAATGAGTCTCTTCCGGAGGGTGGCTGGGCTCAGCCTTGGAGATAGGGTGAGGAATTTGGACATCTGGAGGGATCTCAAGTAGAGTTCGAAAGGAGCCAGTTGAGGTTGTTTGGGCATCTGGATGCCTCCTGGTCGACTCCCTGTAGAGGTCTTCAGGCCACGTCTAGCCAAAACCTTGCGAAAGACCCAGAATGCGCTAGAGGGATTATGTATCCTGTCTGGTCTGGGAGCTTTTTGGGATTCCCGAGAAGGAGTTGGAAAGTATAATTGGGGAAAGAGATGTCTAGTTTGAATTGTAATCGTTTTTAATAATCGTGATCACAAAATCAATAAAAATAGTCTTCATTATGTTTTTTTATTTTTTTTTTATTTTTTGCCAAACCAAAGCAGCTCTAAAAAAACTTTGATCTACTGAGAGGTCTGCAGCAGTATACTGGGTCAATATTTCATTCACATTTGCAGACACTGTTTAAGTGCGAACATTGTGCTCATTTTAGTCGACATCCTGGAATTTAAGTTGTAAAAACCTTTTACAAGAATATTAAGAACACTTTCTTACAAGAGTCGATTCTTCACAGTGTGAGCCTCATTTTACTTTCCCTCTTTTTAACTTTCCCTCTTGGAAAATCCTCTTCAGCAGGGCACACAAAGCCTGTCTTCACGGTGGAGGGGAAGGAAGCTGTGGGAGACTGAAATACCAAGTCTGTCCGCGTCAGAGCCTCAGAATGGAAAGTCATTACAGTATAATCCCCACCGAGGAGCTGGCATAATATTTACAGTGTTTGTGAACACACCGAGGTGCTCACTGCAGCATCTAACCCAAAACGTGATGCAGCGGGCCCCCATCAGGGTCCCACTGTTACTGTGAGATGATGTTGTCATTGTGATGGCTGCCAGGTTTCCATGACCCCAACGCCGCTGCTGCTGCACCACTTCTTTCCACACCAACAGTTAGCATGTCCACTGACAGTGATCCTGGTTCAAGTAGCACTTTGTGTGTTTTATTTTCTCTCCATGACTCTTGAGTATAATTCTACTCTTGTCCCACACAGTTCAGACCATGATGCTATCTTTCCCTCTTTCCTCGCTCTCTATTTTCCTCCTGGTGGTCCCTGCCGGGTGAAGCCCACTGTTGGAGGGATGAGCCCCTCTTTGAAGTGCAGCGCCTCTCAAAGGCGGCCTGACTCTTTTTGAGTGACAGAGCCCGCCTGCCTGGCAGACATCAAACAGACAGGTCGTCCAGTTCCTACTGTGACATTTCAAAACCCTCACCCCCACGCCTTCTGGACCCCACAAACCCCCATCCACATCAAACTTGAACTTTTTTTGAGCTTGTAATTAAAACCAGGCAGCCTGTAACAGAGGTGAGCTGTTTAGGCTATAGACGTGCTGCTGGGGTCAGAGGCCATGTCGGGTTTGAATCCCCTCTTGTGGGAAGAGAGTGGGCTCAGATGAACAGGGAGCAGGGTATATGGAGGATTAAATGATGAGGAGAGAGGAGGGTGATCTGCTAAAGTCATGTCATGGAGAGGAAAACCAAGTTAAGATGTGTGCATTCATCAGAACTCAGTGTATCCGCTGATCCTTTAAAAGTCTAACGTCCAATTCCCACATACAGTCACTGCGCCGCTTTGGCTGGTGAATCGTACTGTGGAGCACATCGCTCCCTCTCTAGTCTGTAGGAGTATTTCCATGTCCCTGGAGCACCGCTCTGCTCTGCTTCATTCGAGATACTCTGCAGGTCTTTTTCAGTGCCAGCCACAGCCAAACTGCGTCAGTTCCTGTTGATCAGAAAGCTCCAAACAGGAAGTCACAAGCATAGAATATCCGGTTCTTTCAAAATACAACACAATGCACTGACTCCCAATCATCATCAACATAACGTCTCATCCTGCAGCGAGAGCAAAGGAAAAGTTAACTTTTGAGGAACTTTAGCCAAAGAAATTAACATAAAACCACAGATCCTTTAAGCAAACATTAAACTTTTAACTTCCTAATGTACTCACCTAATGATGGAAGCAAAAATATCATGGACTTATATCAGAAAGGATGATAAACTAGAAAAGCACTCAGAGAGCGCAGACCTTGGCCATTAGCCCTATCTCCCAATAGTAAAGAATCCTTTAAAAAATTCCTGGATCCAGAGGGTGATCCGGATCAGTCCCAAAATCTAATCAGTTCTTCCTTATGCCATTTCTGACATTTCCTGAAAGTTTTATGAAAATCCGTCCATGACTTTTTGAGTTATGTTGCTAACAAACAAACTAACAAACTAACAAACCCACCTGATCACATAACCTCCTTGGTGGAGGTCATTAACTTTAAAAGGTATACCAGGTGGGCAGCGAGGTTGTCATGTGAAAATTGCTGGGTAGTGATCATTACGGGGGTTAGTTGCACTGTAAGCCTGTAGATCAGGGGTCATCAACTCCATTCACACAAGGGCCAGCTTTTTCTTGACAGACACAGTGGGGGTCAGACATTGAAATAACCAAACTCAAAATATTTTTTTTTTGTTGAATTAACATATTCTTGTAAAAATATTTTCTTGACTGGTCAAATACACATGCAGGAAACAGGTCTTTTGTGTGGATTATCAGAGAGGAAAATTGCACTCTGAAATCCTTAAAGCTGCAGCTTTAAGCAAGACAGGAATGATAAGTATTTGCCAAATTACAGAAATACGATACCTATTTGCTACTTGTTTGGAAAGTCGCTACTTTTAAGGTTTTGTTTCAACTTTAAGAAAAAAAGGTAAATAATAGCATGCCATATTTTTTTCTTCTCAAATTTTCTGAATTAAGTTACCCTCTGGGGGCTGGATAGAAAGCCATGGTTGGGGGTGGGGGTGGACTGGAGGGGCTGCTAGCGAAGTGATGAACTCCAATGTAGCTATGTTATTTCAGCCCAGGTGCTGGAGGGGGTGACTAGAGTCAAGCTCAACATGTTGACAAACGTGTGTCGCTTGGCAGCCAAGGTCAGACTCGATGGCATCTCTTTTGCCCTGGCCTTTTCACTCCAGGTAATACACACGGAGATCACTGGCAGTTTTCAGGTCCTTGGGACAACCATGGACTCATGGCAACCCCCCTGCAGCCTGGTACCAAAATATACCCCAGTACCTATCCAACCCTTACTCTATCCCAAAGCTGTGGCCTCACAATACGAGGAAGAGGTCAGTTACAGGACAGCCCTGCCCCCTGCACTGTGACTCTATATCAAAGTTTTAGTTTTGATCCATGTAATCAGATAAGAACTGATTTCCTCTTGGCTCTGTCTTGGCCTAACAACAGGATCACACATTCTTTGTGACGTAGTTGTGTCTGTCATTAAACCTAGCAGTAGAGGGGTTTTATGACCTTAGTGTAAAACTCAAACATGAAGGAATGACTCATGTAAAAGCTCGGATGTCTGCTCGAGCACATTCAGCAGAGCAGCACTCATGTCACTGACTCTTTGGGATGGGAAAACTAACAAAAAGGAAAACACTGTCATCCTCAAATTGAGGCTTTCAGGATGTTTGATGAGGAGTTTCTTCAGGGACTCCATGTTGCGTGATGCTCCCTCACATCCTCTGAGTACAAGTAAGTAAACATAACCAAACTATCTTTGGGTTTTTGTTTGTACGACTCATTAAAACGTGACTTTTATTAGCTTGGTGTTCCTTTTCATTGGGGCTTTTAGCTCCATTAGTCTGCTTAGTCGTCTCTTTATACGTCTGAGAGTGTTTATCTAACTACGTTGCCTGGGCCGGATGAAGGGAAGGGCAGGGAAGATGAAACACAGCATGCCAAAACTAGTCACTCAGCAGTCTATCAGTGATGAGCCGTCCAGTCTGAGATGTCAGAGTAAGCCTTTTGGCTGTAACAGCCCCCCCCCCCCCCCACACACACCCCCTCCAACAGCTCATCAACTCAGATCTCTACAAACACGGGCTGGTTACCTTCACTAGTCCTCTAATTGCTAATATGCCTAATGGATGTGAACTCAAGTGTCTATAGTTATCTGGGCCGGGGGGACAAAAAGCATAGAGGGGAGGAGGTCACTGGAGACCCCCTCGGGGGAATTTCTGCTCCGTCTGAGCACTTTACAGGATTATTTAGGCTAACTTTCATCTCGGTTGCTGAGGCTAGGAGCTCGCAGAGTGCTCTGACCTCCCGACCTCCGCCTCTGTTCCTCTCTCTCTTTGGAAGGAAAAATTCCAGCATGTGAAGTGTCTCTCCTAAATGCTCTCTCAGAAGTATCATTCTGGCTAAGCTCACCGCCAGGTTTGCCTTGCAGCCAAAAGACGGGGTGTCATTACCCAAGTAAGAACTCACAAGGTCAAGTTTGCACAAAAGGCCTTTTTCAGAGAGGTTAAGAGGAGTTTGAGCTAAGCTGGAGGAGCGTCTCTCTCTGGGACTTTATGGTTGAAGATAGTAGGATGCTACTGTCATTTATTCTTCCTTTTTTGGTTTAGCATTAATTTCCACAAAAGTTAACCTCACATTTATTATTCTCATTGTCTGACTCAAACCAACAGCGTAAATACTTTTTTATGCTGTTGGGTTTATGTCAGAGATGTTCAGTTGAATGTCTGCTTTGAAGACAGTGGTGTCCAGCAGCTCAGAGCTTTCTCAATTGGTGATCTATTTTGTTTTGTTTTTTTGCACAGATTGCAAAGTTTTTCTTCTTTTTCTATGACACATTCCTTTCTCAAATGTTGATTTAGCCAATGGTCCCCTCTGTGAACGCCTTCATATTTGCATTGTTCTTTGGTATTATGAACTAAGTGTGGGGGTGACTGTCCAATGAAAAATCCTAGGTGGATATATCACCCAGAGGTTGTATTTCAACCAGTGAAAGAAGAAAGAAGCAACACATTTTCTTCATCTTAAACCTGAATCATCAACAAACTGAGAAAATACTGATGACTGCAGGTGAGGAAATGTAAAAAAACCCAACAGGTGCAAATCCAAAGAAAAAGAAACACCTTTAGTGATCAGATGAAAATCAGCTGTCAAATTGCTAATGGAGTGCTTTGTCAGACTCCACTGGTGCAAGTGGGAGTGTCTTATTTCTTTACCATGTAATACTAAGGTTCCCTAGCTTTTTTATCGTTAGTGACCCCTTGCTTTGAGAATGACTGATGTAAAAAGTAATCAATCTCAGAACCAACTGAGTATTACCTGATGAAGATCTAGTCTATGAAATGGCTGCTTATGACGCTATTAAACATTAGAAGCCTCTGAACAGGCCAAAGTGGGGTATGCTGAGACTAAGAACACAGACGTGCATTAGATTTATTGTCACACTTCAACTGTTTCTGTATTACACAGATTAATAAGTCAGTTAACAGGGAGAAAAAAATGAGATCTTCTTTTTTTTGTCATTCAAACACAAGGATGTAAATACGTCCGGATGAACTCTCTATGACAAACAAATTAGCATGTTCACAGCAATGAATTCAGAATCCTATAAAAGTTCTAGTGAAATGTTTTAGTGTGAAATGTTTCCCAGGGCCATGCCTATGGAGAGTCAGGGTCACCTAATGACCTGGGTATATGCTGGAGATCGGCATGCAGCCCCTTCACCCCCCACTCTCCCACCACTTACGCCCTTATGAAGGAATGTAATTGTATTTTGGCTAGACCTTTCAGCATGTGTATCAGATATTGAATTGGTGTGGGAAGATGACGGCTGCTGGGAGGGTCTTTGAGGATCAAGCCATGAGGGACAGAGGGGGACTGGAGACAGAAAGGACAGGCCAGGGCTTTGATTGTAATGGGATGATGCATGATTGCTTTATATCTAACAGGATGAATGACAACATGCATGTTTTTCTGTGACTCTCTGAAACACGTAAATGCAAACATGTTAACTAAAAAACTGTTTGGTTAGAAAGCCAGTAATCATATTCCTTCTTTCTCCCTGACTTCTGCAGTTACTTGTAGACACAATGCAATGACTATTACTAATGTAGATAATGTGGAGATTCATGCATCCTTTGGACCATGATTGGTCTATGTCTCCATCAGCAAACGTGGCTTTTTGAATTTGAGTTGAAATCATTATGCTATGCTTCTACCTAAGGTAGCCTTAGGCTACCTAAGCATGCCTTGCTGTTCACCTGAAAGCATTATGAGTGATGATAACTGCCTACATACATACACATGCCACATACATTGGTTGATAAATGTCAGCTTTTATTCAGACTGTACTTTTGTCAGCTCTTGCTCGTGATCCTGAATGACATCACCCAGAGGTGGCTTGTTGACAGAGTGGTAGAATCCTCTTGATTCAAAGTTTTTATTCATGTCAGCTCTCTGAGTCGTTTCTTTGGCTGCTGTGGTACTGTTGGAGACTTTCTAAAGAAGGTGAAGGATGAGTGTCGGTGATGAAGCTTAGTGGAACTGCTAGCTGCTCCACGTTGTGAAGTCAGACTAGTCATGACTATGACCGGTCATGACTAGATGGCGTGTTGATTATGTTCTTGTGGTTTGCGTGGCATGCCTCTCTGTTCCATGTGGAAGAGGAGAATGAAAGGGGAAAAGATGGTCAGGTTTTAGTTTATAGAAACATTAAAAAAAAGAGGCTAACCTGGCATGCCATACGGATTTGTTTCATACATCCATCTGGTAAACCCCTCACAGACAGCTTTTGAGAAAGGGCAGAGCCTTTAAAAAAAAAAAAAAAAAAAACTCTTAACTGTCAATCAGAGCAACAGAACACGTGACATAGCCAAGCTGATTTGTCGTATCAGCAGGAATAGTATGGAGCCTAGAGAGAGAAAGTAGAGTTTATGTGTAAAACAGAGAAATGTAAAGCCACTGTATTCACCCTCCACATTTTTGTGATTGGCATCAAAAACCAACAAACATGACTCTAATGTTCAGCCGCCTGCCTTTTCCAAACAGTAGACCCACCATTAGGAAAGCAATCACTGCCCATATGTAGGTATTTCATGGTACATGAAATAATGGGAAAGTAGTGAGCCAGAGGGCCCCTCTGAACAGCAAACTACTGGGAGCTGGAGTCAGGCTTGGCCCTGTTACCAGGATACCAGGGTCACCCCCTGTGGGCGGCGGAGCTCATTGGCCGGTCTGTGGTTGGGAAGAAGAGAAAGGGGAGGTAGAGCACGAGTGCTGATCAAAGTTTAGCCAGAGCCCCGCTGCTCTCCAAATAAATCCTCCCACCGCTGGGCTCTCAGTGCCAGCCTTGTTTCAATAAGTCTCCCTTATTGTACACACAGCCAGGGGTCTTTGAGCTGAGCCATTCACTGTGAGCTTCCCACAGGATTACATATCTAAATATATGATGTGAGAAGAGCCACTGCAGCCTGAGAGAGTGACCATGTGTGTGTTTGTACATGTGTGAGAGGCGTTTAGTGATTCTGTTAAATTAACCAGAGCTGAAGAGGATCAGCGTGTTGAAGGGGCCCGCCTCACACTGGCTGCTCCTGCATTAGTGGGAATTTACCAGTGATCCCACTGTGTACCTAGTGTGCATAACTTCAGCCATATTGAGAAAACTACCCATGATTTACTGCAGGAGGAAAGTCACACATCTTCTTTATCTAAAATAATCTAACAAAGAAACGTCCAACATTTGATTTGGATGAGAGGATATCAGTTCATCCGTGTTCCAGTGAGCGCACTGATCCAGGAAGTAGAGCATCCTGCAGGAGCTTAAAGCTGTCTCCTTCACTATCTTGATTCAACATTTTCTCATGAGTAAGAGGTGGCTCATCTCAGACAGAAACTACACCATATTAAATCATTATTTTCTCAAATTCAGTCCTGAGAATTTTAGGAAATTTTAAGCAGACTGCCTCTGAAATCTTCTTGATTTAGTAGACCACACATGAATCTGTCTGATCTGGGAGTGATATTGTGATCAAGACTCCAGTTCATCTCCAATAAGGATTCTGTTAAATCCCAAAGGTGTACAAGTAGACCTTGTTCCAATGCAGTTTATTCTGTATTAATCTAGTATAAGCCGTTTCAGGACGTCCTTCCTGTGCACTGACTTGGTATCAAACACACCCCTGAGGTTTGAATCTTATGGTCGTAGTTTTTAGATGTGGAGTTAAATGACATACTATTTACTAATGAGTAGTGCTGTAATACTCGAGAACGGTCTTGGTCTTTAAACTGTTCTCAAGACCACATTTTGAATGTCTTGGTCTTTTCTCTCGACAAGACCGGTCCTAGGTCTCAGACTGGCTGGACTTGGGATTTTCCATCAAGACCAGTCAAGACCAGCAATGATCTGCTGTTCTTCTACTTCAATAATGTGATAATAGGGAGAAGCACTTGCTAAAACAACAAATAGCTACACCTGCAAAAACTCATCAGTCTATCTTATTTTTAGTCAGAAATACCACTGAACACTTACTTTAGGCCTCAGTCAGCTGACAAATCTAGATTAACATCTCATTTTCAGATACTTAAAATGATTCAGAACTTGTTAGTGGCTTTTAAAAACATACAATGATTCAGTTTTTGCAGGTTAGTTGAACAAATTTGTTAAGATTTGAGATTTTCGCTTGTTGTGCTTGTTGCAGACACCTTGTTTTTGTCTGTCAAATTTATTTAAAAGAAAACTCAAATTAAAGACAGAATGCACTAACTGTTTCACCTTGTCATGGTTTTTTTTTAAACTGGTTTTAATGATCTTGGTCTCAGCTTGTGTTGGACCCCAAAAGTCTTGGTCTAGTCTTGGTCTCGGTGGACTCTAGTCTTGGGCAAGTCTTGGTCTTAGATAGTGTGATCATGAGTACAACACTACTAATGAGAATACACAGTAGAAAATAGTTTGCACAGGTCATGTGAACAGAAGATTTATCCCAAAAGGAAAAGGAGTTTTATCAGGATGAAAGTTTTTGCTAAAGTGGCAATACTTCTAAGGATTCCCTGTATAGGTGTCTCATCTAGCCCTCTCTATAAAACTGGAACTATCCCTTTAAAGAAAGTAAGGGTTTCTATAGGTTAACTGGGATTCTACTGCAGAACACCCCGGTTCAGGGGGAGCTGTTGGTGTGGTCGTCTGTGTGTGGCGGAGCTAAAAAATGGGCCGTGGTAAAGGAAAACTAAGGTGACCATGTGGCCATTTATAAATACAGACAGGCACAAATGCACATCCATACACACTCATAGTACACACACAAGGGAGTTGGCGATATGGGCTGCGTAGGTTGAGGCGCCCCAGCTGCCGAGGCCCCCGCTGAGGTGAGGAGGTCAGGAACATTACCCACCATTTGTAAAGGAGAGAGGAGGCATGTCCAACAAGTCCCACCTGCCACTTTATTTATGAAATTACTCACGCAGCGTTTGGCTTCCATCAGGCTGACAGTGGGAAACTCAAACTTCTATTAGTCTGCACCCATATCTACTCTGTTCCAGGCCATTTGGAAATGCCAGAAGTTAATCCCTCGTCCTGATGACTAAGGATCAAGAGGAATCATGTTTTGGTACGATACTGGGCCTAGTATGAGAATACCAGTACAGTCTGACAGCACCATTTGTTGGTAATCTTCTGTTTTTGTTGGTTATCTCAAAAACAACAAAACTTGCAGGATTATTTGTTTTTAACTTAGCTTTCACTTTTGTATCATTATTTTTCTGCTCAGTCAGCACAGTCTCATTTTCCATAAACTCTCTGGTGACACTTTGTCACCACTGGTCTCTGCGGTAGAGGGGATAAATCACACTAACGCTTGGTATAAACATGTCAGCGTGCCGGCTTGAGGGAGGGTGAGGAGATCCAGAGCTACTGCTGAGGTTGGAGCGGGGGATGAAGCTCATGACAGAAGGCTGGGAGGTCATCAGAAACACAACTCATAACTTATGGTGCTTTCTCACCTAACCTGTTTGGTTCAGTCACCCACATCAGTTTGACAGGACGTGCTAGTGTGAAGGTTTTCTGTCAAAGTGCAGACCAAACTGTAACAACGTTGCTTGAAAGGTGGGGCTCATTTTCTCTAAGAAGATGAACTGACCTTAGTCCAACCTAATAAAGGAAGCATTGTACTTATTTGGATTAGACCAGTCATCCTCAATTTCATGATTAATCTTGATTAAAAAATATAGACATCTTGGGCCCTTGTGCTAAAGGTGAGTTAAAGACCACAGGTTTACCTAGCAGGTCTTCAGAAACAATGTTGGTGGATGAGCAGGTCATGGTCCTGGGGTATTACCATGCACCCTCAGCGACTCAAATACATCCACATTATTTGCCAGCTGCTTTGTCTAATTTCATCATTTTCCAACAGTGGTCGCACAGAGTCAGTTCAATGGAAACAAAACAGACATCATGACAGTAACTTCACTCACTTTGTGGCCCGTTATGACTTGTTTCGGCCTGATACAATCCTTTTAACACTCTCTTGTTTGAAATGATTATCAAGAAGAACAGTCATGCCGATCCAATGTTACCATGTATGTTATTTTTTCTGCTCCTCATCCTTCATGTGCATCTCTTGGAGAAGAGCTATTTGAACGCTGTCCTTTATAGCAGAATTAAAGATAGCCTTCCTCTTTAAAATTATAGAGGAAAAAGCTTTTTCACGAAAGTGCCTACCTACATGGTCAGAGGACTATTTTGATGTCAGAAAGGAATATCTTGTCCCATCTTAGCTCCGTTTATTGCGTGTATATGCAGACTTCTTCCTCTTTCTCACAATTTCCATGCAAAATCCCAAATAGAATGAGACATTACTGCTCCAAATGTTTAATGTGCCTCTGTTTGTACCTCTGGCTGCTTGAATTATTTTCTGTTTAATAGTATAATCATGCATTCTTGCCAGGACGGCTCTCTGTCCTTCTTTACCAATCAGGAAGAGGAACTGAGCAATCAGTTTTCATACTCAGAAATTCTGCTATCCACTTTTCAAAAGTGCCAACTGGAGTTTTGCCCTCCGTGCCCTCTTTTCAGACCAGTAATTCTCAAATTGTGATGGTGGCTCTGGTTCTCAAAGGTTTCCAGGTGATCCTATGCTTTCTTAGGTTGAACTTCCAGTGCTTTCACTGTGTATTGTGTTAGGTGACATGTCCTCATGGTCCAAAACTGTCCCCTGCTCGACTGTCCCCATCCTCTGTATAAAATTGTTAAGTTCAAGACTTTGTTCACTGGTTGAATTATGTCGGCCAGCTTGCTGAAAAAAATACATGACTCCACCCTATCCCACCCCCCTACCCTGCACTTTCCCAACCCCATCCCTGTCCCCTCTTCCCCACCCCATAATCCAAACACAGTATTGGCACGTATATCATAAAGCACTTTGAGTTGTTAGATGACTAGAAAAGACCTATACAAGCTCAAATCCATCCACTAAGTCCTTTTTATATTATCCGAATGGATTCAGTAAGAACAGGAACCTGTGTACTAAGGAAATGCATCTTAAAATCAAATGAGGAAACAATGGAGGTTAGGTTAAAACAAAAAAATGAAATAAAAACAATCAAATGAAAACAGAATAAAAAGATACAAAAATAAGGATATAAGCACAAAAATAGCTCAATAAAATTTTATAGAATAAGTCTAATACATATGAAAAGAACTTGGTAAATAGTGATAAGAGGATAGAATACTAAAAGACAATCCTAAAATAAGCCAGACTAAAAATTATGAATTGTTGATGGTTACATCTCTAAATTCCTTGCTGAGGAACATTGGCCACAGACTTATTGACTGTTCACTCATAAAGTGGAGAACCTTGCATCATTTTTTTGTGAATGACTGAGCCTTGAACAATACTTCTTTTTGTACCCAATATGGTACTAATACCAGTGTCCACCTCAGCTACATACCTGTGGAATGTTCCAGGTTTTTTGAGCATTCCCCGGTTTTCAAAATCTGTCCTTGCTCCTGTTTGCAAATTAGTGCATTACCTTTTTAGTCAAAATTTACATATCCCAACCTTTTTTAAACTGTTTTATCTTAAGAACAAACACTAACTTTTGACCATTATTGATACTAGTAACATTTGTACTGTAAAAGTAGGGTAAAAAAATTTATTTTAGGGTAACTGAAACAGCATTTTTAAGCTTCAGCAGGTATCTGTGGGATATTTAAGATTCTTTTTTGTTGTTTGCATAAAATTTTGCCCTTTAGATCCACACAAAGCCCCCCCTTTTTTTAAGCCCACGTGAGAGGACAAGAGTTTTCTCCAACTACTTTCCTCTGGCTGCCATAATGGGAACATAAAGGTGACATAGGCTGACACAGAGAGGAATGTGTCCTCCTTGACCATCAGGAGACAAGATATGAGTCTGAGTGCTGCGGCTGCTTTAGTAACGTCATGTCTTAGAGGCGGCGAGTGGAGCGGAGAGCCAGGAGGTCAGGCGTCATGGTGATATGGCGCGGGATACCGTCATGTCTGCAGCTGCTGTGTGGCGAGGAAGACGAAGAAAGATGAAAAGAGAAGAGTGCGTGGCGAGGGAACAAAAGTGGCTCACATTAAAAAGAGAAGCGCCGAGAAGGACAAAAGAGAGACAACAGGAGAGGGAGACAAGACAAGTAGGCAGCAGAGACAAACAGCGAGTGGACAGAGAGTGTATTCTCCTCACCCCCACAGGCTGCGGTTAGATAGCGATGTGTAATAAGATGTTACAGTAAAAGGCTAATGTGTTCCTCATGTGGAGAGGGACAGGGGGACAGAGTGTCTCCATATCCTCAGGCCACAGGGGTCGGCTCATTAAAGCAAATGTCCCCCCACTGAAGACATTAGTGCTCTTTGAAGAGGCCGAGGGCTCCACGTCAGCCACGAGCACACAGATAAACTCCCGATCTCTGCTGCTAAAAGCCACTCTTGTGTGGGGCGGGGCCGGGGGCTGAGGATGTCAGGGGTCCCACTGTGAGAGGAGAGAGCTTCAGGGGGATTACCAGGAGCAGATAGAGAGGCCGGATCCTCCTGCTAACCCTGTGTGTGATGATACAGAGTGGTGCTGTTCATTGTTTGTGGTGGTACTGTTCAATGAACAATGTTCATTGTTTTCAGCGTTGGAAATAGAACTTAAATCCTTTTAATAGGTTAGAATAGCTGAACCACGATGACAAATACTCAGTTTAAAGCTGACGTGTTCTTATTGTTTTCAACCAGAAAAAGAAGGGGACATATATATTTTCAAAATTAGCTCAGTGAAGTGTTTACTGATAAACATGTCCCTGCAAGTTAATGTTGTGGTCATATGAGCAAGCCAGTTCCCTCCCATTCCCCCCTTATTTTAAGGCATCCTGATTTTTAAAAAATATATGTTGTTGTTTTTTTGGCTTTTTATGTAGAGAGGAGGACAGGGAGCAGAGTGGGGCGTGCAGGAAAGGAGCTGCAGGCCAGACTTGAACCACCTACATACATCAAATCAACCACAAGGCCATCAGCATCCCAGCATCCGGATTTTTTGGTCCTGGCATGGCAATGTACAGTTGAAATTTACTGGCTTAACAGTAACATTTAATGGACCAGTGACTATGTCCATCCATCCATTAGGCACGCTCAGACTCACACCTACGGCTAATTTAGTCACCTATTAAACTAATGACCATGTCTTTGGTGGTGGGAGGAAGCTGGAGTATCTGGAGAGAACCCACGCACAGGGAAAGCATGCAAACTCTGCACAGAAAGGCCCTGATCGGGAAGCAAACTTGGGACCTAGGGACCACTAATCCCAGGGTTGGTTTCTGAAGCTATGCACAGTAGAGTGCAGCCCTGAACAGCTCGAGATGAGAGCTCATCAAATCATGAGGAGAGGATTGGGCAGTATCTGTTTTTAAGTACTGTCAAACCCTCTCCAAATTTAACTGAGGTATACGATATCACCCCCAGGTGTTAAAACATCTGAGACCAACTTTATGTACGACAAAAAGAGACAAATATAAGTAAAGTTAAATAACTTTTGAACTTTAAATCGTGGCCTCTTACTTTTTTCCTCTTGCTGCCTGCTGTTGTGCCGTTCTAATGACGCTATCCATGCCGTCTTACCTCTCAAGGTAGCTTTTCTAGCAAACCTGAAACCTGGGTGATTTTCCAAAGATCTTTAAAGATTAAATCCATGCTAGTAACTCTGATATTGAACATCTTTTTCTCAATTTTTCATCCATCTTCAATTGTTCTCCACTAACAGCTAGCGCTATCCACCATATTGTTTTGTCACATGGGCTGTGACAACCAATGGCAAGCTGTTCCATTGTCATGTCATTCTTTGCTAAACTGCATTTCTTTACTCTCAGATCATGATGCATACAGCCTGAGTAGCCCACAAAGGAGAGGGTCTGTGATGTGTGTGTCTGTGAATATTTTGGAGACTTTTTGTCACGGAATGATTATTTCTTCACTTTTTGGTCAAACAGTTGGGAGTTTTAATTTCCGTGTGTTTTTTTTTCTTTAGTCTTCAAAGTGCCATAACTTTATTAAAAGTCAAAGTGACATTACTGCAGCACACATATTCTTAAAGCCCACATTGTCCTAAAATAAAAGGATGATTAGAGCTTGACTGTGCACCACAGGGCTGATGTTTTACAAGCTTTTCCAGACAGGGCTCAGGGTTCAGGGGGTTATGAAAACATATTCTACAAGCACATGCAAGCACAATGAGCAGGTATTTTATTCAATCTATTAACAAAATGTTTTGGCTCTAAAAAAAATAATGGTGATTACAGGGGTGCTGGAGGGGATTTGTAATTGAAGCATTGTTTTTAAAACTGCACGGGTAAGCAGAATTACGTTAGGACTGATTATCAAGTGATCCCTGGTCTCCTCTTTTCTCTCTGTGCTTAAAAGCTGCTCTGCACTCTTTTCCCCATCATTAAGAGGAAATATAAAAACAGCAATCCACAACTGTTATTAGACAGGATCTAAGAATTTGAAGCAATGTTCTGTGTGCTTTCAAAAAGATAAAGATTGGCCTTAAATAGTATCTATTTATGAGTTGCCCAAGATGGTGAGCTCCATCCTGCTGCGAGTTCACTTTAAAGGAAAGCATATGAAAAGTCACTCCAGAACCTGAAATAACCAACGAGCACTGATTAACTCCATCTACATCTCAAATAAAACGGGTTAACATTAGTTTAAGGGTGCAGTGTGCACAATTTGGGCTATTAGTGACATCTAATAGTCAGATTCTATATTGCAATGCTCACTTCTTGTGGTAAACGTGGCAGCCTATGGAAGTTTATAAAGTGTGTCTGCTATCTGGTTCCTTCTGTGGTACTGTAAAAACATGCATAATACAAGATGGCAAATGTGCTTCATCACTGATCTTTGTCTTAGACTTTAGTACAAATCTGGGAGGCTCTCTCTCTCTCTGTTTGTTTGTGTGTTTGCTGTGTCTGTTCCCACCAAACCTTCTCCAAAAACCCACTTATGTGTCTGAAAATCAAATAAACATGATTGCCTGCAAAAAGCATTGATGATGTCACAGTGGTCTCTCTCTGGCTCACTCTCCTGCAGCTCTGGGAGTGGACACGGGTCAGAACAGTCAAGTTGATCTTTGTCATGGTGAACATGAAAGCGATCATCTCTGATGTTAAAGAGAAGATAACAGGTCAGCCCGCCAAAGGCTGAGGTCATACTTTGGATGAGAGGAAGGTAACACGCACATGTTGAGCTGATTTTTGCTTCCTAGTGAAGCAACACAAAGTTTTTTGTTGACAAAACTTCTCCAGCTCTGATCAGTATTTGTTTAACAAAATATGTTTGATTCATGCGCCGCTGCCTTCTGCTGACACAGCTCCCAGCGGGCGTGTCATCATCAGACAGTTCACCAGCTCTCCAAATAAACCTGCTCACCCTCAAATCACAGGAATACAAATGATCCAACTGGTGAAAGGATAATCACAAGCAGACTCAAGGATTCCTTCACTAACATGAGGAGAGTCTGCTTAACCACACACGCAGTTCATCTGCCTGTCCTGACGGGGGCAGTCATGAGTAGATCCTGTGTCAAACGGCCTGTGAGAGGAAAAGAGCTCTCAGCTCTCATATCAGCTCTGGAGGATGTGTGCAACATAGAGCAGCAGATTTCCATTAGATATGCCAAACCTGACGGTCTTTGTCAGAATGGTGCTGCTCATTTCTGATAGATATTAGACAGGGAAATTCTGCTGAATATATTCCTATGTTTTTAAATATATTATAACTGTAGCCTTTATATTAAATTAGACTTTATTGCCATTGCACAAGGGCACGAGGTGAAAACATAAAAGCAAATCTGACCAGAGGTGATGCTGTGGCACAACCTGAATTAGGCTGTTCATGCACTACATTTGACATCTAAACCATTACCTTAAGCCTTACCCTGACCCTAACCAGAAGTTTAATCTGATTTTATTTTGAAAGTTTAAGCGTTTATTTCCGTCCTGACAGAGGCAGCGCTGTGGTCTGTGAGGAAATGGGCTTTGAGAGCTGCAGTCTGCAGCCAGACTGAATATTAAACATGTTTAGCTCTGCCCCTGCTAACTTCATTTACTTACCTACATCCTGAATTAGACACCTGCAATATATACCAGAATAGCTGGGACAGGAGCATGCTTACCACTGCCCAGTCTGGTACCTCCCCTCTTTTACTGTGAAGCCATGCTGTTGTAACTCCTACAGAATGTGACATAAGCAGGGATGTGTGTCACTAAGGAAGCACTAAACAAACTAATGGCAAGGTATGTTGTGAAGACATACTTCTTATATAAGCTGTAGAGTCTGCTGCCTTCAGGGAAATAATGAGAAAAAACAGTTAAGATGAGAGACAGGACCGTCATACAGAAAGACATTTAGAGAGCATCTGGGATTTAATCTGTACACTCCCAATAGAGTACAGCTATTTTAGACTGTGCACAAATACTTTAACAGTGTCAAAAGTTTGTTCTATTGTTTCACCACTTTCCTACATAATGATAATGGATACAATATTATACAAAATTTGAGAGTTATGTCCTCTCATGATGCTTCAGCAACACATATTAATGTGATGTGTGCAATAATGAGCATGAAACAAAAAGTAATGCCTGAGTTACTTTTACAAAGCAGTAACTCTGTTACTTTTTGCTAGCAATAACTAGTAACTGTAATATAGTTGTTAATATTTTTCAGTAACTTGCCCAACACTGCACACCATCACAGATGATGACGGCTTTGATCTTTACAGGAATAAAAGTCTAGATTGTCATTTTCCTCTGTAGCCAGGAGGACTCAGCATCTATCCATCCATGGTCTACATCACGTTTAGGGTCACAGTGGGGCTGGAGCCTATCAACTGCAGGGCTGACATACAGAGACAACCATCCAGGCATGCTCACACTCACACCTACAGGCATTTTAGAGTCACCAGTTAACCCAGTGAGCATGTCTTTGGTGGTGGGACTAAGCCAGAGTACCTGGAGAGAACCCATACGTGCACATGGAGAACAAGAAAACTTGGCAAAGAAAGGCCCTGACGGGGACTTGAACCCTTTTGTTGTGAGGCTGCGCCACTGTGCAGATTCAAAAACCAACATTTCCTAAAATAATATGAAATGTGGACTTGTCAGACCACAGTACACTTTTTCAGCTTTGGGTCAGTCCATCTCAGAGGAGCTCAGGTCCAGAGGATTTAATAAACTTTGATGTCTTCAAATAATAAGCCAACTTCAGAGAAATCACTGAGAGAGCAACCCTTATTTAATGATGTTGAGTAAAGAAGACATTAATTGAATATAAAGCAATTTAAAGACAGAAGAAAGATTTAAAAAATGAATCACTGAGCTATGGTTAACCTCTCTAGACCCTGCATGCACATATGAGGACATCACATTTTGGCTAACAAATTTCTATGAGATAATTGTCCAGAATGCCCTATGAGGTTAAATTAATTTGCATGAAATGCTGGGAGAATTTGCTGTTTGGGTATTTCAGGGAATTTGCTTGAAAATTTGTAAGTATTTACATGGAAATTTTGCAGATTTTTTATATATTTTGGAGAGTTTCATCGGAGGTTTTGGGGAAATTTCCTTTATATTTGATTGGGAAAAGGAGGGAGGTCCTTTGACATTTTCAGGAATTTTCATGGAGGTTTTTGGGAATTTGTTTAGATGTTTCTGTCATTTTATGGAATTTTAGAAAATGTATAATCTTTTTTTTTTTAAATTTGCTTACAAATTTTAGGGGGGATTTGCTTGAAAATTTGTAGGAATTTACATGGAACTCTTGGTAGAAGGTTTTGAAATGTTTGGGCTTTATGATAAAGTTTCACAGAAAGATTTGGGGACCACTTGAAGAATTGTTGGGGTACTCTTAATGAGAATATACTTTAAATTATGTTTAAGAATTTTCTGCAAAGTTTAAGGCAATTTCTTTGAAATTTTACAGACTTTGTGTGGATTTTTGAGAGAAAACCTCACAAGAAATTCCTGTTTCAAGACAAGGCAGATGTTTTAAATTATGTCATACTTATCCCAAGGGAGTGACTAAAATGTATTCTGAACAAAATCTCAGGTCTCGGGTTAAATACTGAATATAATGTCTGAAATTTTAAGATAGAGGAATATAAGGTAAATGAAGCCAAAACTGATGAAAATGGAGAAGGTTTAAAGATTTAAATGTTTAAAATTAAAAATAAAAAGGTAAACTTGTAAAACAAATGCAACAAGAAACTTGCATTCTCTATATTTACTCTCATTTTGTCTTTCTACATTTTTCCAAAATAATAATACCAATTATAATAAAGTTTTATGGATTTTGAAAAAGATATTCTATATATTCAAATGCACTTTTTAGATTATGACTTACATTTTATATTATGATTTGCATAATCTACTTAGCCTTACATCATTAATTCTCAATATTCAGAAATGTATTCAGTATTAAACTCACGTTTTACATCTGTTGAAATTTAAATGCGTTGAGCTGCATAAATTGAAAACTACATGTCCAAACTAACAATATATGTTTGGGTCCTTTAGTTCTACTAAATCAGTCTTGTTTTGCATACATTCCTGTTAATATATTCCTGCTGTTATTGTATACTTTTAGCTTACATTTTTAAATATGATTACTATCATTCAATATATTTGATTTTATTCTCTCATGATTGTCCTTCTATGTACTCAGATTTACTCTCCTTATGCCACAACTTTCAGTCCATACATTAAAACTTCTATAAATTCCATTTGTGGCTGCATAAACTAAACCCTTTATCATTAATAATAATAATGATTATAGGACTGTTGTAATTATCTTGTAAAAGCTTTACCATTCATTCATTTTATTTGCCATTCTGCTATGAAATCCACTTCATCTCAGTTATTTCTGATAATAAATTAACAAAACTAAAAAGGTTTCAGGAATAATTCATCCTGTCAGCTTTGGGTCTTCGTATCTCTGCTGCTTCCTGCCTGAGCAGGAGGCTAATCGATCAAAGGCATGCTAATCCTCACTGCGTGTCCAGTCTGAGTCTGTGAGCGCTCACAGGCTTTATCAGGGAACAGATGACCTCTGAGCCTGAACTGACAGCAGGTCCTGAGACAGGAAGAGGTCAGGGGTCATAACAGAAACTCATTCACACCTCACAGTGCTGCTCTGTGGGGGGGTATCCTGCTGGGCGTCTGTGAGCTCCCGGTAGCTAAACAGCCGCTGTATGAGAAAGCAGAGACGTGAAGCTGTATCAGAGCAGATATCGAGTTCGTCTGCAGTCTAGACAGAGAAGAAGGGAATTCAATCTGCCCTCATGTCCTATCTTTATTGTTTACTGTCAAACTTTACTGTCAACACAGCTCAGGAAAACATTTCCTGGAAGTAGACACATGTGGCATTCTTTTTTAAATGATTTTGAACTGGCATTGTTGTGATTTTACAGCATCAAATGAAGACTCACTCTACATGGCAGATTCCTGCTCTTCTGCCTTTTGGAGACAAAGAAAGGAAAAATAAAGGACAAAATGCAAGGAGAGAGATGAGAGGAAAGAGAGGAAATTGCTGTTATAAAAATGATAGTGGTAACTTTTGATGTAGCTATAGCATTATGAATAAATAATTAATAAATAAGTAATTAAGCACAGATTTTGGATCAGCATCTACAGAGCAAACCACAGGAAACAGTTTAGTTAAATGCACAGTATGTGAAATTCCACCGCTAGGGGAAAACAACACCATATGATTAGTACAAAACCAGCACTGCCCAGCGCCGCTGTTTACTTTAAGCACCTTATACAGCAGGGGTTCAAACTTTTCAGGGCTAGAAAACCCTCATAGGACCCCAACACGCTGATTAAACATACCTTAACTTACATTTGTACTCCTAGATGCTGTATTTTTACTCTTCAACCTAAATACAAGCTCTTGTTCAGTGTGGCTTCTTACTTTATGCAATCATTTGAGCAGCCAAATAAGAAGCTCTCTGTGCTTTTTCTGAGGTTCACCATTTGTGTTTTCTGGGGAATATATTCCTCACCCTTTTGTCGGAAAAAGTCTTTGGTTTTGACCTTAAACTCTGCGTGCTTTGTTATCAGATGACGCTTTAGCTTGGCGGGCTTTATGGCTTCACATGAAGATACACAACAGATTTCGGTCTTCCGTTGCCGTACTCAGTAAAACCAAACTCGAGATAGCTGGGCTTAGCATCACTTGCTGAAGTGGACCAGCTTTATTATTTATCCAGTGTTACTAGCTGGACCTGCACACCAAACGCATCCTGAGCAAAGCTACTGACGCATGAAGAGTGATAGATTTATGTGATATGTCACAATCATATCTGAGTTTTTAATGTCCCAAAGCTGACCAAACATTGGCTGAGTATGGTTTTTTTATGGCATTGTAGTCTCTATATGTATTTATTTGGTCTGTATGGCATTGCTTTAATAATTTTTTAAAATTATTTTGTAGACCCCCAAGCTGTAACTTGCAGACCCCAGGGGTCCCCGGACCCCAGTTTGAGAACTACTGTTATGCAGCATACCAACTAAGCAGTCTTGTTTTCATTCATAATTTTGCCATATTTAGGGAGAAATTCGCTTCCTAGTTGGGAGCAGCCCCAGAGTGCACATGTACGTTAGAGCATGCACAGCATTCCTTTCAGTGCAACCAGGAAGTGCCTTTTTCAGTGCATTTCTACGCTATCGTCTAAATAACCCAAAATTGTAATGCTTGCCGAGTATTGTGTTTACAATACTAAACATTTCAGTTTAGCTTGAGAGCATGCTCTTCATTTGTGAGCAATGAAAACATCAAAAACATCCAAATCCCTGAACATAATGCTGCTATGCTACTATAAAACAAAAAATACAGCAAAAAAGGTTAAGTATTTGTTTTGTTATGACTTACTCCTCTATGAAAGCACATTAGAGTCGCAGCGAAAAATTCTAAAATAAAGAGGATCCCTTAATTTTGAGAACAAACGCAGCCTTATGAAGACTATACACCTTATTCCTGGGGTTTCCATGAGCTGTGTGTGGAAACCATTTCAGCAAAATCATGTTTCTCCCAACAACTTACTCTAGTCATCTGGATACATCAGGTAGCTATTTGTGATTGTTTGAATATTAATTTAACAATAACAATTATTATTAACAACAAAATTTACCAAACTGAAGAGGTGACCACATGAATCATAGCTGGAGAAATAAGAATATCAGTAAACCCAGAGAGATGTTAGCTCTGACTGGACTCTACATCTTATTTGAAGCACATGGCCGTGTCCAGGGCCACCCCTGGCCAAAGTGAGGCCCTAAGCAGACTCTGGTATAAGGTCCCCCAACACTACCCATGTCTCAACTCCATAAAAGAAAGCAACTCTCCCTATAACTGTGCAAATACTGATATGAAGCCCGTTAAGTTAGCTTAGTGTAACTTATCGGAGATCATTTTTTCATTTTGACCTCTCCAGTAGAAGGGGGAGGAATAATATGATCCTGTTACAGGTGAAACGGATAACACATATTTCAATCACTAATTCACTCTAATGATCAGGATTTGCATATCATTATAATAATAATAATACTTGGATTTATATAGAGCCTTTTAAGGGACCCAAGGGAGCTTTACAAGAACACATAAGACATGGACAGACTATGTGAGGGATAAGATCAGTGTAAGAGGTAGTTTAGTGAAGACTGTAGGCTGTGGTGAACAGGTGTGCTTGAGATGTTTTTTTGAAATTATACAAAGATGGAGCGCAGGGAGTCGGAGTGAGAGAGGTATTGAGGAGCCAGGGCATGGAGAGATTTATAAGTGAGGAGGAGGATTGTGTAGTTGATGCAGGATCTGATAGGAAGGTGGATGAGGGTCGGGGTGATGTGCTGCCATGGTATGGTGCTTATTTTTTTTTCAATAATGTTATTATCATGTAATTATTTTCTGAAATATACTTTCTCCTGAAAACACCTTGTGGGCTGTATGATAAACCTTTAAACAATATTGATGAAGCATCAAGAAGGAGTCCTAAATCTATGGTAGAGTAATTTTCACATAACATACAGACACACACAACATATAGAAAATAATAATAGTACTAATGATATACAACAGCTCACAAACAGGATCTGGATCTTATTGTTCAGTTAAAGGATCTGACCCACAACCCATCACTAGTTCTCCTAAATGTATGACCTTTTAAACTGAAAAACTACGAGTTTTCCTTGTAAATTAATGACTTAACTCCAAAACTCCCCTCCTGACTACATTAGCGACTTCAAAAGCTCCAAAGAAAGAGAGCGGTACAATCCTGCTCTTTGAGAATTCTGTTTTCCAGGACTTGTCTCATGACAACAAGGTGAGTGAGCCGCATCGACCTGCCCACGCACCACAAAACAGCGTCTCATAAAGACGTGTATTATCAGGTCTGCACACTGCATGACTTTGAAAGGAAAGGGTAAAGGTATCAGTTGAAAAGTGTGATCAAACTTTGTCATCCAGCCAAGGCCTCTGCGTCTTTGTGTGCTACAGTATCAAAGCGACATGGTGTAGGATCATCACAGAGCATGGGCTTTGATCTGCTGACGGCTCGGTGTCTGCGCAGCTCAGCGGCTGACCTTTCATCCGGCCCAGAACCTGGGATTCACTCTGGCTTCAGTAATAAGATGATTAACAATAATAACCCCCCGAGAGAATGGAGAGAGGGGGAGGAGAGATAGACGAGCTTCTGAGTGAAGAGAGCACTGAGCCGCTCTGTCTTTCTCTTCTCTTACTCTCTCTGAAATGTCTCTCCACTTAAAATTCTCTCCCTGCATTTCATATAAATGTGACATCATCTACAAACATCCCTTTACAAGAGGACCTCACTGGCTTCAACTTGTCTCTGTAGGTTTAAACTCTGCATATTTTTTAGAAGGAAAAGTACTTTTGTAGGCCTGATGCATGTTCCAGATTTAAAGGGGACATATTTTACCCTATTAAGATAAATTTATATTGGCCTCAGAGGTCCCAAAAAAATGCCTGTGAAGTTTGTTGCTGAAAAAAATACTCCAGTATAGAATTTTTCTATGTCTAAAAAACCCCTCTGTTTCAGCCCTACACAGAATGAGCTGTTTCTGTGTCTTTAAATGCAACTGAGCTGTCTGACTCCGCCCCTGACCACACCCCTCTCAAGAAATGGATGTGGCTTAATGGATATGGCTCTCCTGATCTACAAGGAGGATCAGGAGAGGAAGGTGGAACTTTCTTCCAAGCGAGAGGGCCAACCAAACCTAGGGGTTGGGCTAACTCCCCACATGACATCATGAAGGGAAAATCATACATTTTCTGAAAGGTGGAGAAATAGGTGGAGGGACTGGATTTTTCTGGTACTTGAGAAGATTGTAGACAGGCCAGGGGCACATATTTTTGTTAGAAAAGATGCCGGGAGAATTAGTCAGGAAAGTAGTGGCATCTTTTGCAACTGATGCTTCTCCTAATCAGCCTCAACGACTCTGACTAATTCAACACCATGCATGAAAAATCTACTTTTGCACAAAGACATGCAGTTGTAATTTTATTGGTCTGTCTCTGAATCAGTGTCCAATTTTATCTGCACAGAGTCCTGAGTTCCTCTGTATTGCCCATTTTCTGTCATAAAGAAGTTCAGTGCTGCTGTTCAGGGAAATGAAACCCTCTAATAAGAGACTATAGTAAGTGTAATGGCATGTGATGAAAGTTTGGTAAAATTCTGACCTATGAGATGATTTATCATCTGATAATTATCTGCAAACAGCTCTTAGTTGTACAAACGTAGAAGACGTCCCGTTTATTTGTGCTGTCTACTCTCCAGTTTGAGGCTCAGACGAGGATCCAGCGTGGCTCAAAACAGGAGCCGTGAAGGGGGGGAAGTGTTTGCTTTTTTAGGACACTGTACAAACACATTAGAAGTCCATTAAAGCAAGCCTTGCTGGAGAGAAACAAAGAAAAGATGTGTGAAGTGTTTCCCTGACATTGGGGATGTTGTTCATTAATAACAGAGGACATGAGGAAGCAATGAGGCCAGACAGCTAAAGCTCAGGCTGCTACTGCTCTGGATCTCTGTGCTGGGTTGAAACTGGGCCATGCACTGTTCTCTCAGTATGTTTTCATGCACAGATGAGCTAAAAGCTTAAAGCTTGTTTAGGATATTTGGTTGGAATACTGACTTTGTAAACATGCATGGAGGGTTACTTCTCAGATTACACAACACCAGTGGATGATGTGGGTTAAGCCAGTCACTGATGACTCAGTGAAAACTTATTGTGCTCTGTGCCTCCTCTTTTTCCCAAGAAAAAGGGAGTTGCAGAAAAAAGAGGGAGATGATGAAAGACGGGAGAGGGAGATGCAGAAAAACAAAAAAAGGGAGATGCTGGTAGTGAAAAGAAAGACATGCAAAGAAAAAAGAAGTGGTCAAAGCAAAACACAGAAAATGGAGATGCAGAGAGACAGAAGAGGGGGAAGCAGACAGAAAGAGTCCAACAGGGGAAGAGGAAGATGCTGTGAAAAATAAAAGGTGCAGAAGAGAGAGGAGAAAAATGTAAAAAAGCTACAGAAAGAAAGAAGAGGGAGATGCAGTAACAGGAAATGAAGAATTAGAAACAAGAGAAGGAGAAGATTCAAAAAAGAGAGAAAATAAAAGAAGAAAGAATTAGAAGGGAGGTGCAGAAAAAAGAGATGATAGGGACGGAACGGGAGAAGCTTAAAAAAGGTGGGGAAGAGACAGAAAGAAAGAAGATGCAAACAACCAGAAAAGGGAGATGCAGAGAGAGAAAAAGGCAGGTGAAAGAAGTGCACAGGAAATGAGGAGAAAAGGGAGATGCAAACAAAGAGAAATGGACTTGCAAAAAAGGAAAGGGAGATGCAGAAATTAATAAAGGGGTGAGAAGAGAGAAGAGGGAGATGCAGAAAAAGAGACGAGAAAGGTGTAGAAAAGAACAAAGGGGATTACAGAAAGAAAGAAGAGGGAGATACAGAAATGCAGATGCATACAAAGATAAAAAGGATGAAGAGGGAGATGCACAAACAAAGAGAGAAGGAAGATGCAGAGGGAAAGAAGAGGCAGATGCACAAAAACAGAATGGGGTTGCATAAAGAGAGTAGGGAGATGCAGAAAGTGACAGGAGGGGTGTGCAAAGACACAGATGCAGAAAGAAAGAAGAGGGAGATGCAGAAAAACAGAGGCATACAAAGAGATATAAAGGATGACAAGGAAAATGCATTAGAAAAGAGTAGAGACAGATGCAGAAGATGACAAGAGGGACATGCAAAGGAAAAAAAAGAGGGGGGTGCAGAAAGAGAGAAGAGGGAGATGCAGTGAGGGAGGAGATGCAGAAGGAAGAGAAAACAAGCAGGGCAAGGACATTGCCTTGGATAATAGGTTTATGGCTGTCCTAAATCCATATTAAACTTATTCTCTTAGAAAAGGTTCTAATGTCAGTAATAATGGTATCAACATGGGAAGAATTAACACTGACAACCATGTTTATTGGAAAACTAATATTAGCATTAGCAGCCAAGATAATTATAATATAGAGAAGACTGATATCAGTTACATCTGATAAAGTTGAGCAATTTCTAGAGTCATCAAAATAACTTAATACTCTAAGAAATATAAAAAAGAAAGAATGACAGAAAACAAACTGTTTCACTGATATTGGTGCATTTCAATACATTTTGGTTTATTTACCTACAATATTTCATTGACTTTGTAAAAAACAGATAGAGAAAATGCAAATGAAAGAAAAGAAGCTAAATAATTTTGAAACTACAATTAAATTCTCAGTGAAGCTTCAAGACATAGTGTCTGAGCATCTTTATCTGTATTACCCTTTTTCCTGCATCATTTGCATGCCTACATACAGTTTGAATGTCCACTTTTACATGGATTTGCACAATTATTCAACTTCTTCTAACTGCCACCTCAGCTTTCAGATGCACAACTGTCATATCAAACTGTGGCTAGCCTATTACAGTCCCTGCTCCTTGGTTTGTGTCATATCCTCTGAAGAATGAAGAGACCTACATTTTGGATCTGAGGGTTCTGACCACTCACCACAAGAAATGCTGGTAAATATATATCCATAAGGGCTCCCTACCCTTTACTCTGCTGGCCCTGGGGACTTAATGAAATAGATGCTGAAGGCCCCCCTCTACAATCAGCAGGCTGAGGCCCAGGGCTCAAATTATAATCAGCCTCAGTTTACACTTTGTTTGTTGTGGGGCAATTAGGCTGTCCGAGCTCAGACAATGTGGTTAAACTTTCCTGCAGAAAATGGCCTGCATCCTGTGCCTGAACACTGCCAAGAAAAGCCTCAAATACCATCGGAGAAAAAGGGGAAGAGAGATGTGGCTTCTGTGGCTCTTGCCTAAGAACAGGCCTCAACCTGGCAGCATGTTTGTCAGCAGGGAGAATCAGATATGGCCTCATTTCCCTGGAAACCACCTCCAGCCACCCTCGCCTCACAGCGCCTTGGACTTTTTTTTTTTTTTTTTACTCCCCTTTGTGCTTCTTTTTTCTTTCCCCCAAAGTCTCGCTTGCAAATTATTAGTCTGCACTTTCCGTTTCTCCAAGCCTTCCATCTTTCCACTGGAGATTACAAGAAAAGGTAGACAGGGCTCAATGCAGAAATTGAATTCCACTGCAATGCATTGACTGAAGAGAGCCTGCTGTTTTTTTCTCTCCTTCTTTTGCACACATGGTGTCATCCTGCTCTGGAATTTATGGGATGTTTGCTCTTCTAATCTTGTGAGTCTCATACGGAACTGATTTACTATCTACAGCAACTTGGCAGAGGCTCAAGTCCCCTGATTATATCTGGTACGACACACCAGCACACAAAATTTGTCAAAACATGTGGCCTTTATGCATTCTTTTCTCCTTCTTCCTCTTCAAATCAACCCCACCACCGCCGCCGCCGCTGCCTCCCTTCTTCTCTGCCGCCATCCCTTACTTTTCTGAGGATCCTCCGAAGATCAGAGAGACGACGGCGACACGAACCTTACAGTGACAGACAGAAACACTTTTATCAATGAGATCCCACAACCAGATGTCTGTGAATGTAGATGAAAATACCAGCCAGAACAAATGTGTCTAATCCTGCTGTGGAATGTGATTGCATGTTCAAAAATACCAACATCTTCCAGGAAAAAAAGACAAACATAGATATCTGTGTATCTCTAGAGGTGCTGTCACGCTATGGCCTGGCTCAGCTTCTACACAAACACAGAAGGATTAGCCCAAGTCCCCCAAAGTCTCGCAGGATTAAAACTTGCACTGGTATTTGAGTTGTGCTGGCTACTTGGCAGGCTATTTAAGCTACTGACTAGGTAATGTGAACACAGTGGGAGGCCTTGCTGGACATGAAGGATTTGTTTTTGACTTTAGTGTCAGCAGGAATCAAATAGGATGCAACATAAAGAGAGGTTTATAATAGAGGCACATGACAAGACCTCAAGTCAATTTTAACCCGAGTCTGACCTGTTACTCCACTGTGAGGCCAACGGGTTTGTGGTTTTGTTCAAAGATTTGCAGTTTTAGGTCACACTCATGCCAAACATATTGCACCATTCCTCAGAGCATTATTCCCATCCTAGACATGGAACTTACTGATTTTCATTTGGTATGACACTGAACCCCAGATTGCTCCAGTTGGCTTTCAACTGTGTATGAATAGGATAAGCTAGTACTGATTTGTGCAAAGAAAAAAAATTAAAACTGAAATACCACAGTGACATAACATTTGGGACCCTTTATTCAGTTCTCAGTTGAAACATCTATTCCCGGCTTTACACCAGAGGACTTTGCTAAAACTAAAAACTGCAAAAACAAAACAAAACAAAACAACACAAAAAAACCTAAACTAACTAAAAACTAAAAAAAGAATTAAAAAAAAAAAGAAAAACTAAAACACACTAAAAAGACTGACATTCGAGACCCTCTCACATCCAAAGACAATATTGGCAAGACGTTGAGTTTTTAGTCTCAGACTGAGATTTTGCAAAGACTGGTGGTCACTAACTACAAGACTAGAATACTATTCCTTTTGAGATTATTTCCCATCATGCATCTGGTGGAAATTCAAAACAATTTTTGAACAGAGAACAAGATGTAGAAGGGGATGGTGATTGCATCTGAGTTAATATCTCTTATAACACAATGTTTTTAAATCATTTACATTGAGTATAAACAAAAGGAAAGGTAAACACCAAAGCAACTTTGCATGTTACTGCAACAACCAAGGAACTATCCCGGAAACACTTCAGAATAAAAGTACCGAAAACGCAAGTCATCTCACCACAGAAACAAACTTATCAGGCTTTTACTTTGAAAATCCCAGTGCTGGTTTACCGTACCTGTCATGTCAGTCTGGAATGAACTGACAGACAAGAGACACAAACACACAGGTGCAGATCTGACTGCAGCTCTGAACAGAAAAGTTTTTCAGTCTTTAAGTGGCTCCAGAATGATCTATACTCACGTTTATATTTTGAAGAATGAAGTGAATTCATGTGCTTACTCACAAAAACAACTCCCATTGGTTGTGGATGACGGTTGTGTCACTGAGAAACACAATTTGCATATGACCAGACTTAAGATTTACGCCAACACTGAAGAAAGACCGCCTGAAAACGGCTAAAATCAAGTCTTCTGACCACCTTACACCTAATGACTGACATAATGACTGATGATAGTAGTAGTATTGTGGTCACCTATACAGTATACTGCTACTCTAGGGAATAAATATTTATTATCTAACTGACCTTCTACATATGTGATGGCAAAAGAAATATTAATCTGAACCTAACTGTGAAGTTTCTTGCTTTTTAGAGCTTAAACTGCATTATACACATGTTTAGCACTTTCCCCATAAAGATGGACTCAGATCAATTACTGAAGGACAGAATGGTTCCCCCCATGAAGACTCCATGTTTTTAACCCTGCTCTACCCCTGTATTACATTTTTTATAAGTAGGCAAAGCCTAGTGTGAGGAAACAACTGTCCTTTTTTATGCCTTTGTAGGTCTGAATGCATGTTTGCATGGGGGAGTTAGTCTGCTCATGTCAGTAGAAGGGCTGCTGTGTGTCTGAATAATGTGATAGTTGAACATGTTTCAGTCCCAGTGTTTCTTTGCAACGTTATTTGGTGTAGAACCGAGAAAAGTTGTTACTGTGGATGCAGTGCAGTTGCAGTGGTAGATATAAACAGACCATCTCCTGTAAAAGACAGTCAATCATATGGAGTCACAATAGGACTTCTCCAGCCTTCCAAAAAAAGGACTCAGAACACTGGCATCTACACATAAGCCATAGCTAACTCAGTTATATCAAAAGTGATCTCTAACTGGCTAATGGCAACTTTAAAATACTCGTTATTATATTACTAATCACTAATAACAGTGATCTGAAAACTGTAACATGGTGCCTCTCAGTCCTGGTCCCTGGGACCCTTTTTCGCTTCTTTTTCATTGATTTATTTAATAATTGGATTTACAACAAACTGATCATTTGGTTCGGATGTAATGAAGAAGACAAGCATCTAAACATGCAGGGTGGGATGTCTTCAGGGCCAGAGTTGAAAACCACTGCTTCAGCAAAATGACTCTAACGGTAGTGGCATAACTGCACAATGTTGCCCTCAGGCAACGAACCAAAAAACTCATTTTTTGTAACTAAAAAAATATCATAATATGTCTATTAAAATAAAAGATACTTCCTAACATATTGATGCACATGCACATATTTTTATTTATGAAGTTATTTCAATGTAATCATGTGAAATAACAGTATTTAAATTGCTGATCTCTGGCGCCGCATCCTATGCCATTTTGGCTCCAAAAAGTGATGCCCCGCCCCCCTATAAAATATCACAACCACTGCTAACCCTTTCATTATTGTTAACAGTTAGTTCTTGTGATATTATATTAAAAAAAGAACACCAAGAAACTATAGGGGGAAGTTTAATGACAATAAAACTGGTTCGTTGTTATGCAGTAGAGGGTTAAATAATTTATTCGTCCTAGTTTGATCATAAACTATGGTGCTCAGGTCCTGGTCAGTTGCTTTGGGAGTGGGGTGGGGTGGGGTGCACTCTCCCTGGTAGCTAACCATTTCCATTATCTGGAAAATCGTCATAGCTGCAGCCTTGCTTTAATAGATCTTTCTTTAGCTTTTTACCCTCTTACCTGACCACCTATAACAACTTTGACAAACTCAGTGTCTTTCTCATGAAGAAAATTTGCATGCACCCACACACACACCCACACACACCTCATACACACAGAAAACAGCACCCCGACCCCTTTCTGTTTTGTTTATCGCATTTCCTCCAAAACTGTAAAACCAGCCTGCTTGTATGCTATCTATCCTGTCTTGTTACATGTCTTGTTCTTTGTCTGTATTGTTTGTCTTACAATAATAAAAACAAATAAAAAAACAAACAAACAAAAAAAAAGGAATTGAGGCCAAACAGTTCAACCTTGGTTTCATCAGACCACAGAATCTGTTTCTCATTATCTGAGAGTCCTTCAGGTGCTTTTTCTTACAAACTAGTAGGCTTTCTTGTGTTTTGCACTGAGGAGAGGCTTCTGTTTCGACAATCTGCCCAAAAGCCTAGATCAGTGGAGGGCTGCAGTGACAGTTGTCCTTCTAGAACTTTGTCCCATCTCCACACAGGATCTCTGGAGCTCAGTCAGAGTGATCATCAGGTTCTTCGTCTCTTCTCCTACTGACGTCCTTCTTCCCTCTCTGCTCAGTTTGGCCGGGCAACCAGCTCTAGGAAGAGTCCTGGTTCGTCCAAGCTTCCTCCATTGAGAATTCTGGAGGCAAGTGTGCTCTTGGGAACTTTGAGTGCAGCAGAAATGTTTTTGTACCTTTCCCCAGATCTGTGGCTTACCTTACAACAGTCCTGTCCCTGAGCTCTGCAGGCAGTTCCTTTGACCTCATTGCTTCATTTTAGTTCTTATATCATTACCAGCTGGGAGGTCTTCTTTAGAGAGGAGTGTGGCTTTCCAAATCATGTCCAATCAACTGAATTTACCACAGGTGGACTCCAATCAAGGTGTAGAACCATTTTAGCAATGATCGAGAGAAATGGGAGGAACCTGAGCTAAACACTCTGAATGCAGTGTACCATTCACCATTTCTGCTTAGAGTTGATAAACTTTAGACTATGGCTCAGGATCTGTGGCTTAAGTCTCAACCTTGGATTAGACCAGAGACTAATTAGAGTTTGACCTCACAGGGCACCTGTTTTGGAGTTGCTGGCTCTGACTTGAAACTAAATTTTGGACTTTTTACAGTGGACTTCCTGGGACTTATCTGAACTGACTTAAGCTAGGACTCCCTGCACCTGTTTCGGGGCCTCTTGTACTTTACTCAAGACTCCTTAAGACTTTGTGAATTTGATGTTTGCATTCAAGGCCTGGGGTTTTCATGACGCCACAGTTTAGACACAATTAACAAACGCACGATCACTAAGTTTACTTGAACTTCCCTCCTTTTGCCTCGAAGACCCCAGTGAGGTGCCATCTTGGGTGTTCCCTGCTCCCTGAGGCCTGTGGTGGTTGGGTGGGGACCCTCTGTGGGACACTTTTCACGGGACACTGGGTCTTTGCTTTGGTGGCGTTAATCAGACACACATGTAGACAATTTGGGGCCACATTTTCTCTTTTATACACATATTTACACAAAGATTCGCGCTCTGCACTAACAGGCAACTCAAGGTCACATCACATATAGTCCTATATGAAGCAGACCTAACCTCTGTAATTGCACTGGGGAGGGTTTGCAAACCTATACATTTATAACCTGTACATCCAAACATGGTGGTTTTCTGATGAAAATGATTACCTCTGGAGAAATGCATGCATGTGCTTTTTTTGCTTGAAAAAGTCTGTTTATACAATAACAAGCAGTGAAACAGGATCCAGCTCCGCGAGGCCACAGGTCCCCACTAGGAAGCGAGTTGATTTATTAAAGGCATAAGTGACTTGGTGGAAAATGTACTTTTTTTCTGTCTTGTTTGCTGGACAAAGAGTCACTGTGCCATGTGAAGGGATTTTTTCTGTAAGCTTGGAGAAATAGCGTTCTAATAAAGCTCTCACAGCAGACAGCTATGATTTAATTAAATGAAAAATCCATTTCACAGTCATCCAATTCTCAAAGTCCGTTCATAAAAATAATTAAAAAGATTTATAGCCCTGTCTGGAGACGGGCACAGTGAAGTGAGTGTTAGCTTTTGTGTGTTTCTTACGTCTATTAAGGGAGTCACTCATGTGCTTGAACACATGACAAACATTCTCGGAGAGGTCAAACGTACACGTTAAGTTCAGATAAAAAGTGGGTATTCCCTTTAAAGCCTGCTTACACACACTCCAGTGTCAAATGTGAGAGAAAAAATTCACACACAACAAAGTAACTGGAGTGCACAATCAATCCTCATTTTCTCTGTCTGTCTAACAAAAACAAGCTATCACGAGCATTCAACGGGTCTCAATAACCCCATGGTTGTGGGTTTTCAAGCATTTGGCGGCTCTCTCTCCCGCTCTCCTCCAGCTCAGATCCCACACTCTCATTACAGAGGCAGGGGCCAGAATCTCCCATTATCCTAGTCCCTTCTTATTACCCGGCCCATTATTCCCACTGCATAGACAAAGTGAGACAGGAAATGAAATAAATGCAATGCAGCAGGAGAAAATGAATGGCTTCTGATTGAGGCCACCGCTTTTTTGTTTATCATGGCACCCGTCCACTTACTTGTCTTTTCCATCATGGGGATGCTGCGTCAGCTGTTGCTGAGCTCAGTCACGCAGCGTGTTCACTGCAGTTAGACTGCCTTTATGGATGCAAACTGCAGGAATGGAGACAGACACAATGCACTCACGGCTGGCTGCAGTTTGCAGAGCATGAAGTCATCTTTTCTTCATTAGATACAGAATTTGGACCCACTCTGAAAACAAGAAGCCTTGTCAGCACAATGCCATCATTATACTCTAATCACAGCTTAATACTGTTGGGATTTTACTTTTATAAGTCCCATGTATTGATGGTGTTATTTGCTTTTTCTTAGTCAAATAAGATACTTAAAGTTAAAACCACAGCATTAAAAACATGAGCATTAAAAGACCCAGCCATGTGCAGAAGTTTTAGGTCAGTAGGGCACTAGGGGTTAAATCACGCCACTGGTTTTCAGGCCCTTAGACCATCCAGGGGGCTTGTGGTAACAACTACTACTACCCACCCAACAGTGTTAATTTTGGCAGCCATTTCTAGATTTAGTCCTAGTTTAAGTCTTAAGACAAAAATTGTTTAAGTTTTAGTCACGTTTTAGTTCTGTTCACCCTTACTAGTTTTAGTCGACAAAAAGTCCTTATATTTTTGTCTTATACCTTTAAGTACATTATATTTTCTCTCTCAAAAAATTAGCCAAATTATTTAAAAAAATCATTTCATACAATCAAAAGCCTAGTAATCTGAAATAAACTGGTGAAAATACTAATATACATTCAATAACAGCCTTTAAAACATAAATCTGTTTTTAGCACGTCTTTGTCCCATCTTCCTCCTTGAAAGAAGCTCTTTAACAACGTTTTTCATCATAAGATGAAGGCAATGGCTACCACTGATGTAGCGTTTAGCTCAGATGTAGCTTTGGTGTGGCTGCAGAATTATCAGACCTGGACCACATTTCTTTATTCAGTAAATAGCAAAGAACAACACTGAAAGCTTGGTGTTTTTTGCTCTTCTCTTGACCTACTTTGGTATGAGTGTGCAATTGTTACAGATGGTGTTTAGCTGGCTTAGTTACACTGGCCGCCACCAGTGTAGTGAAATGCTTGGCTGTAGCAGCAGTTTTATCAGAGCTGGCGCCATGTTTCTTTAGGGTGCTTTCACACCTGACCTGTTTAGTTTGATTGAAACCAACTGGAATTCATTTGTAACGTTAGTTTGGTCCGTTTGGGCTGGTGTGAAAACTGACCACCGAACACCCAAAAGGTTGGCATTAGTATGCCTTGGTTTGCACTCTGGTGCAGTCCGTTTGTGGTGAGAACACAAACCGCCTAACTAAGGATGTGTTGAGCTCTTTTGGATTAAATGAGCCACTGTAGCCAGAGAGATGTGTGTTAGAAACTATGGGCAGACCTAAAAGACCACCCGAAACAAGGTTTTTCTTCCTCCCATCAGGCTGGTTTGGTCCGCTTATAAATGCCTCCATGTGAACACGGACCAAAGCTGATGTTGTATGCATTAATGTAACAAATTGCTTCTTAATCGAGACCAGATCAAACGAACTAATGTGAAGATGCTCTTAGTAAAACAAGACCAAAGAGTCACACTGAAAGTCTCTTGGCGGAGAGGATGTTTTTCCTCCTGCCCAGCCTTGACATGAGCTTTATCTATCTACTAGCTCCATCACTCAAGTAGCCTACTTCTCGAGTTCAGGTTGCCATCAGACCTGTGCATGCCTACAACCTCATTTTGTCTCCTTGCTCTGATTGGCCTGTCATGAATGTGACAGACAGAACGTTCGTTCAATCACCTTCAGAAAATTCTTTTGAAAAGCATTTCCCAGATGAATGTGAAGTATATCCATGCAATAGAAACAGTCTATCTAGTGTGTCATGTTACACTCTGTCATCCCTATTTCCAGCTCAGACCACTGTCCTCTGTGTATAAGAGCATGAAAAGCCTAAAAAATGGTATCAGTGGAAAAAAATATATATACTGTATGAGTCATTTCTATATCAAGACATGACAGCCAAAGCCTTTATTTTTTGCTTGGACACTGAACTATTTTATCTCCGTTTTATGATTAAGAGACATCCGCTGATATAACGTACACATGCACATATAATATTCAGGAAAATGTTGAAATGCAACAATGTTGAAAAATGAACAGTGATCCTCCCTAAAGATCAGTTCTAGATGCAGAGCAGCTGTTTTGCCTGTTTCATACAAATATCGAGGGACTTTTTCTGTGGTCTGGACGATATCTTGATATCAGACTTGTCATGACTCCAGCCAGCAGCGAGAACAAACAGCCAAGAGAGTGGGACAGCCAGCAGATCAGACAGATTATCTTCAGTCTCTGTAGACAGAGAGAACACCATAAGAGCAAACAGGAGACATTTATTCTATAATATTTTACTGTCAGAGATTTTTACATTACAAGATTAACTTACACAGAGGGGGTTTCACAGCAGTGTAGTGCAGAATAGAACGATTCAGAGCGTCAACCGAGAAACTGGAACAGAACTTTACCTGCAGCAGGTGGTGACATATCTAATAACATTTACAGATACCAGGGACATGAATGTATCATCATTTATTTCTCAAATAACACAAAACACAGCCAGTTAAACAGGGAGACAACATGTCATTTCTTTATCTTTGCAGCTACAAGAGTGTGACACCAGCATTCAACTCTTCTCACTATTATGTCTACGGCTAATTTACAAAAACATGAATATTAATCAGTGTTGGGAGTGATGTACAAGGTCGCCCATAAGGGGGGATAAGGGGGTGGCTTTCTGGGGCCCAGCCAATTGGGAGCCCAGGTCAGCAAAATCATGGTCCATCGTAAAGTTGAGCAATGATAACCGCATTTTATTTTCAACCTGAACAATAACCACTCTTATCAGAGCAACAAAAAAGGAATTTTATTTAAATGTGCTGCAGTACAATATAGCTTTTTGAAAAATCGAAAACCTTTTTCTTAAAACAGAATGACCTCTTAATTGTCTTTTTTTTGGTGATGTTGACATTTCTGATGGGCACATTGACCCACACAATTAAGAAGGTAATGTCAGACTTCATAGAAAGGCCATAATGCCCACAAACGACAGGATGCCAGAAAAAAAAGCAGTGAAAACTCTAAGAACTTTAATAGAAATAGGTTAGAGAAGCAGAATAAAGTGGCATGGGCGAAAAGATGAAATGGAAAGAAAGCAGCCACAATGGATAAAAAGTGGTAAAAATGGACAGAGTGGCAAAAATTGGTTAAATTGGGCAAAAAAAGATGCAAAATTGGACAAAAAGTGGCATGAATGGGTGGAAAGTGGCAAAACAGGAATAAAATTGCCAAAAAGAAGGGCCAAAAAATAAGCAGAAAGGAGTGAACATTGGTAAATTTGGGTAAAAAGGGACAGAAAGCAGCAAAAATTGGTTTAAAGTTGAATAAATGGGTGAAAAATGGCAAAAAAAAAAAAAAAAATGCATTAAAGTAAAAGAGATGGCAAGAATAGGCAGAAAGCAGCAAACATGGGTAAAAAGTAGGGCTGAACAGTTTGGGAAAATAATCCTATTGCAATTTCCCCCCAACATTGCAATTTAATATCCTCAGCTTATGTATTTCTCAACAAACAAGCATTAAATAATTCCATTTCATAACAAACACAACATCTGGTACATACAAAAACAAGAAAAGTAGGAACCTTTGCAATCTATTCTAAAAAAAGATGACACTTGAATGTTTGCATGATGTGTAGAGCATAACATCTCTGCTGCAAAAATTTATTAAACTGGCATTTTGACACAGATTTTGGGTAAATATTGTGCCTTCTGTAATTTTCAAAATTGCTGTAGGACACTTTGCAATTTAATCTTAAATTGGATTATTGCTCAACCCCAGTAAATAGTGGAATAGATGGACAAAAAAGCAGCAAAAGTTGGATTAAAGTTGCAAAAATTGTTAAAAAGTGGGAAACATGGGAAACAAGTGCATAAAAGAGCAGACCTGTTTTTGAACAGCTCATCATTACTCATTACTTACCCCACAAGTCTCCGCCCAAGCCGTAGTTCTCTGTCAGACTGAATAAGATCGTCTTCCAGGATTTTTGTATATTTTTCCACATTAATTTTACCCTCTACGTTTACAAACCTTCCAGTTGACTGCTGAGAAGCACCCCGACAGCATGATGCTGCCACCACCGTGCTCCACAGTGGGGATGGTGTGTTTGTGGTGATGTCAGTGTTTGGAATCTTGTCTGGTGGCCAAAAAAAAGCTCCATTTTGGCCTCATCAGACCAAAGAACTTTCTTCCACTTGACCATGGAGTCTCCCACATGTCTCAATCTGAACTTTCTTCAACAGTGGCTAACCCTAACCATCTTGCACACTCACTCAGTTTGTGAAGACGACCAGATCTAGGCAGATTTACACATGGGACATATTCCTTCCATTTCTTAATGATGGCTTTAACTAAACTCTGGGGGGATGTTCAGAGGCTTGGAAATGTGTTTGTATCCATCCCCTTACTTATACTTTTCAATAACCTTTTCTCTGAGTTGCTTGGAGTGTTCTTTTGTCTTCATGGTGTAATGATAGCCAAGAATACTGATTAACCAGCAGCTTGACCTTTTAGACTCTGGTGTCTTTATATTACAATCAGTGAGACACATTCACTGCACTCAGGTGATCCTGCTAGCACACTGGCTGGACCTCTGTTGAACTGGGTCAGTCACTTTAAAGGGGGTGAATATTTACACAGTTGCTTATTTTACATTACATAATATTTAATTGCCAAGGCAGTGAGTAATTTTATAGGCACTTTGATGCATGTAATGTTAATGATACTGAGGAATCAAGAGAGGAACACTGCTAGTGTTAGGGTATATTTATCAGTTGTCAGGGAAATGTAACATGAATGTTTAACCTCCATTAGTAGAGAAAGATCAGCATCATTGGCTCTGATTTTGCATTAAGCATTATAAAGTATTTAATCTGAAAGTAAATGTTTCATGCTGCTTTTCTTGGACCAGCCTGTGCGTTAAAATAAGTGCTTCTGATTACCGGTAATGACTTTTAGTTACACTTTCCAGAAAGCTTTACTCAAAATGTTTCACATCATAGGCTAATGCAGTGGAACTGCTCGCTGAGATGATTATGCAAGAAAAACAGTTGGATAAACAACTCAAACTTGTAAAGTGCGGCTCATTTTCTCAAACTCGCTCACTTCCTCTGACCCCATCACTAATGAAAATATCCCCAAACATCACCACCCTCCCTGCTGGCTGCATTACACTCTGCATTCCTGCATAGTGAAGTTCTTTGGCCCCTGTTTTCTGTTGGTACAATTTTTACTCCAAATGAGTCAGTGGGCACAGCTGCTCCGGTTCGGTCTAAGCCTCAAGCATGCGACAGCCAAATGTTGCTCCATGCTTCTGTAACCTGTAAAGACAAAAGGGAATTTTCTGTTTTTTATATGTTACAGTATCAGAGTGGGATGATGGGCGTTAATTTCCATCCCACTGTGCAAACAATAACAGCCTGGTCTTCTTCTCTTTCTCTATTTACCTATGTGTCAAATTAGCTTTCAGGCTCCAGCGGTGGTCCCCTCGGCTAACCAATTAGCAAGGAAGTGCGCTGCTTTAACCTTCCACTGGGATCCAGTGTACCCTCCATAATATATCCAGTTGCCAGGGAAATGTGATATCCAAACAAACAGAGAAGGGGGAATGTTGACTCAGGATATTGCTAATGTTTTACATTTAGCCGGCACAAGCCCAGGTCTGTCCTGGCCTGAGGAGCACGCTGCAGCCTATCAGCAGGAGAGAGATCCACATCCTGACAACTGCACAGGCTTTTAATAGTGCACAGCATCACCCAGAAGAGACGCACACTTCCTGTCCCACACAGGCTCCCTGATGAAATGAAATATTGTGGGAGCCAGAGCATTTGTTATGGCATTAGACACATGGTATTATCATCAGACAGCTCTCTGTTCTCTGTGATGGAGACCAAGTTTAACCCACTGGACTGTCTCCTGTATGGTTCCTCCTCTGCCTCTGTGATGATAAAATCACATTTTAGTAATTAAGAAAAGGATCTGAAGTCATGTTTAAGGGTACTTCAACAAATAATGTGCCTTAATATTGGTTTTGATAACAGATTACATTATTGGCTCTCTATCACTTTGAGCCATAAGCTGTTTTTTGTGTCTCTCCTAGAATTTTTGTTATATACTTTTTATACCTTTTGATAAATTATATTTTTCTCAGATTTTTCTAACTAGTTGGTGCAAATGACAGGCAGTATAATTTTCAAGTCATCAACCGTTAGCGCATAATTTAAATTTCATTGAACAAACCTCCCAATGACAACTTTTTTTTTCAAAAATGAAAATACTCAAAATGCACTGTTCCGAATTATTATGTACAACAGAGTTTGAGAACATTTTATAGGTTGTACAGAACTGAAAATGGTCCTTTGATGACTCTGCAGCATTGAAAGGTCATATTTACTGAAATCAAAAGCTATTTCAATTAAAAACATCTTATCAGGCAAAGTTCCATGTTAACATAGGACCTCTTCTTTGATATCACCTTCATAATTCTTGCATCCATTGAACTTGTGAATTTTTGGAGAGTTTCTGCTTGAATTTCTTTGCAGGATGTCAGAATATCCTCCCAGAGCTGCTGTTTTGATGTGAACTGCCTCCCACCCTCATAGATCTTTAGCTTGAGGATGCTCCAAAGATTCTTAATAGGGTTGAGGTCAGGGAAGGATGGGGGCCACACCATGAGTTTCCCTCCTTTTAAGCCCATGGCAGCCAATGACACAGAGGTATTCTTTGCAGCATGAGATGGTGCATTGTCATGCATGAAGATAATTTTGCTACAGAAGGCACAGTTCTTCTTTTTGTACCATGGAAGAAAGTGGTCAGTCAGAAACTCTATATACTTTGCTGAGGTCATTTTCATACCTTCGGGGACCCTAAGGGGCCTACCAGCTCTCTTCCCATGATTCCGGCCATAAACATGAATCCACCACCTCCTTGCTGACGTCACAGCCTTGTTGGGACATGGTGGTCATCCACCAACAATCTACTACTCCTCCATCTGGACCATCCAGGGTTGCACAGCACTCATTAGTAAACATGACTGTTTGAATGTGAGTCTTCATGTATTTCTGGGCCCACTGCAACCGTTTCTGCTTGTGAGCATTGGTTAGGGGTGGCTGAACAGTAGGTTTATACACAACTGAAAGCCTCTGGAGGATCCTACACCTTGAGGTTCATGGGACTCCAGAGGCACCAGCAGCTTCAAATACCTGTTTGCTGCTTTGTAATGGCATTTTAGCAGCTGCTCTCTTAATCTGATGAATTTGTCTGGCAGAAACCTTCCTCATTATGCCTTTATCTGCACAAACCCGTCTGTGCTCTGAATCAGCCACACATTTCTTCAGAGTATGATGATCACGCTTAAGTTTTCGTGAAATATGTAATGTTTTCATACCTTGTCCGAGGCATTGCACTATTTGATGCTTTCCAGCAGCAGAGAGATCCTTTTTCTTTCCCATGTTGCTTTAAACCTGTGGCCAGTTTAATCACGTGGAACGTCCTTCTTAAGTAGTTTTCCTTTAATTTGGCTCATCTGGCAAACTAATTATCACAGGTGTCTGAGATTGATTTCAGTGATCCAAAGAGCCCTGAGACACAATACCATCCATCGCACAGCCCTGATCAGCGGGTAGAGATCACAGGAGAACTGCAAGTTCACACAGGCATAGTTTGGCAACAGTGGATGATTTTACTTTTTGGGGTTAATCTATCCTCCAGTATAAGTCCATGATGTCATTGCTTCCGCCATTGGGTGAGTACATTAGGAAGTTAAAAAGTTTATGCTAGCTTAAAGGATCTGTGGTTTTATGTAAAATTCTTAAGCTAAATGTCCTCAAAACTTTTCCTCATCAATGGCGCTGTTGTATCTCTGTGACCCTCTGACCTCTTGGTGACCCTTTGCTGGTGCTACAGGATGAGACGTAATGTTGATATAGTGATGATTTACAATCTAGAGTCCATGCATTGTGTTGTATTTTGAAAGAACTGGATATGACTTCTTGTTTGGATTTTTCTAATTGACAGGAATTGACGCGGTTTGGCAGCACTGAAAATGCAGTGTATCTCGAACAAACGAAGCACAGCAGAGTGGCACTTCAGGGACACATCGGTGCCGGACTGGAGAGCGGGCAGCGGAACTGCTCTGATTGACTAGAAGGGGAGCGATTTGCTCAGCAGCATGATTCACTGGTGGATTGCGGAACTGCAACTGTATGTGCAAATTGGAGGGTTAAACACAGTCTATATTAATGAGTTTCTATTTGGCACATACATGTTCTTCCATCTCTTGGGGACCAAAAAGTTAAAGAAATAATCATCCAGTGTCAAAAAGTCTTCAAAAATTCACATTCTTACAAAAACAGTTCTTGCACTTTTGAGAATTTGAGTCATTATTCAAAACAGTTCCTGTCTGCAGAGACAGAGGGCCACATCACAGACTCTCCACCTATGTTTACATGGAGTACTTGTAATTGGAATAAATACCTGATCTGAATAAAAATGCTTCATATAAACACTTCATTCAGAATAAAATCCTCCAATCTGGCTCATTTGGAAAGAAATATCATTCCAGTGGATAGGAGTGGTTAATGCTGATAGCCATTCTGATCAGGGTCCATGAAAACACTTGATTTGGTTGTCTCTCCATATTTGGGATAATTTTAATTTTACTGCCGATGTCTGCCCCCATGGACTGAGTGGACAGAAACTTAGCAGGAGCAAAAGAAAATGTATCCGTTGCCGAAACTTCAAAAAAGCTCAGACTAGTTGATCAGATACACGGTACAGACACAAAACAGTAGAACAATTTTATTTTGAAACAAAAATAAATGAGTGAGTGCTGGCATTTTTAGTCAGATTACATGACGTATGAGCATGCACATCTGCATTGGACCACATATTTTAGTGACCATATGAACAGAGAAGTTTGAATCTCCAATCAGAAAGAATTTAATCTGATTTTGAAAAAAACTGATCACGTAACAGCAGCTTCTGTGTCTCTTTATGACTATCATGAGTCACTCATGCTCTCTCCTTTGGTTTATAAGTCTGTGCATATGCATTGTTCAACAAACCATGACATGACAACGGAACAGCCAGCCATTGGTTGTCACAGCCCATTCACAATGCATTCTGGAAAGCAAACAGACAAGTTTAAGTTTGTCAAGACAAAAAATAATGATTAGCATAAGAAAGAAACAAAGACAGAAGAAGCGATACTGCATAAAGCTGTTACAGGGAGTGTTTTATCAGCCTGATACTTCACCTCAACCGTCACAGAGACAGCTTTTATTTTACAGGTAAAAAAATACACGAGTGACAAGTATGGCAACACAGTTGGTGATCCGTGTCTGTCAGCGCTCCCATCACTTTGGTAAACATGCTGTTAGTCATCACACCTGGTAGGATGTAATAATAAGCAAACACACGTTAGCCAGCTCAGTGTGTCTGTTTGGACCAACATCTATCAGGAGAACAGGAGCCGTTTGTGTTTTCAGGGCAAAGTCACTCCTTCAAGTGTTTGTGAGGGAAAATAGGATGTACTTTAACGATGCTCTTTCTGTGAATAAAGCCCGTTTACGAGATCTGGAAACGGGCGATGGAAAGTCAAACATAAAACAGAAGCTTTAGTAGTTTCTTACACAAACACACACGTGCGTAAGCGCTCATTCAACCACAGGCACACATGATTAAAAGTGTTCAGCAGCATACATGAAATGCACATGAAATGAACTCAGTCCCTTCACCACAAACAGCTTAAAAAAACGTCCACCAGAGACGATTGTGCGAGTCTCTGGCCGGGTCGAGTGAGTGACACACAGGGCTATAATTCTCTGCATTTCAGAGAGGCTTTCCAAGCCATACTGACGTCTCTGAGACTGCAGCGAGACGAGTAATGGCCAGTGTTTATCACCACAAACTTCCCCATCACTACAGGACCGACTCTATAAGTAGCACAGAGTAACTGAGCAGACCAGGCAGCTTCGGCTCTTCCAATTCCCCTGAGACAGACGGAGAGAAGGGGCGGGAGGGAGCGAGACAGGGACAGAGCTACACTTTTTCTCCTCATGCACAAAACACCAGGATTAGCGAAGGAGATATATATTTTACAAATAAATAAAATGTTATAGAATGTAGAGAACTGCCCTAATTAATGGAAGAAAACCCTGAAAATTGATATCATTGCAGCGTATTTTATATTTATCCATTGTACACCATAGCCTATGCATATATGCAGAAGCTATAGTCCTAATGTTTGTAACCTTTATCATTTATTTTTATACCTCTGTGCCTGAGATAGCTAGGGGGCAAAGACGTCAAGTTTACATGTTGTTAGTTAGTCCAGTGGTCCACCCATCTGTCTGACCAACTTCCTCTGGGGCATTCTTGTGAATACATCTCATATCTCAGGAACACTTCCATTGATATCCTTTTTTAGAGGTAGGAGATCAGTGTCGTTTGGCCTCATATTCATCCCTTACTTTTGAACACATTATCTCAAGCACACTTGACAGGTTTTCTCTTTGGACTTTTCTCCAAAGCCCTCTCTGACTCTAGGAAAAACTGAAGACATTTTGGAGGTAAGGGGTTAAAACCAACTCAGCCCTTATTCTTGACCAACCACTGTCCTTCCACTGTCTGGTAATAACACATCTTGTAGAGCCTTGGAACTGTCAGGCTCTAGTTATACGATTACTATTTGGCTCCTTACCTCATATTTCCACATGCAACAGCTGCGCCGTGATCCACTCACGAAGCCCACTGCAGAGCAAATCTTTCCCTTTCAAGTCAGTCTTTGCAATTTCACTGCCTGTGCTCTGGTCTGACTCCAGCTCGTCCCAGAAATGCCAATCTGCTCCACTTTGCTTTAGATACACGTCAAGTCTATTTTTAGGGCTGGATGCTGCCAACCTGCATCAGTCCTGTTAGAGCAGATCCATGCAAACAGCTGGAAAAATGAGCAAAGTATCAACTTGAAAATACAACACATTTCATAAATCATCAATATATCAACATTGCTTCATGACACCACATTTGACCGCGACGCTATAGTGTAACACGTTACTAGCTAACTTATTATCACGTTAAGCCCTTTTCACACAGCCGCGCGGCAACTCGCCGCCTCCAGTCATTTTAATGAGGGACGGGCGGCAGATGGGAAGCGGTTTTAACCGCGGCGGTAGGACCCAGAAGCGGTTGCCGCCCACGTGAACGCGCACGGATTTTGCCCTGCCGCTCGGAGTTCGGCGTGTTGAACTTTCTGGCAGCAGCCAATCATGTCGAAGGAGGGAGAGAACCCAGGAAAAGCAGGCTTCGTGGGTCCAAGCAAACAATGGAAGAGCTCATAATGTTGGTGTATCCTGAATATCCTGAGCTCTACAACACGGCTCCACCTTTGTATAAAGACAACTAGAAGAAAAATTGTGGAACCAACCACTGAAACATCTTCTCTAGGGGGAATTATTTTGATGATGGAACCGTATTTTTCACTTCGTTTTATAGTACATTATACATGTTAATATACAGAGATTGTGAGGTACTCTACCGTGTTTTTGGGGAGGGGTGTGTGATGGACTTGTGGGTTGGCTCTGTTGTGACGTTCACCGAATCACCTCTACGTCATTGCTGCCTCGTACCGTGGCGGCAGCAGCTGCTTTAAAAAACGCTAGGCATTTCGGGGGACTCCTCCAGCAGGGAGGCGGTTTTCAGGGTAGTTACCGCGCAGCGTTGTGAAAAGGGCTTTACTGTTACGGTAAAACAATGTCATTATTGGTGTTGCTGTAATTCCTCTAACTGCGTGAAAAATGGTAGCAGGAAAAACAAATCAAGCGCCTCTTATTGCACGCTCAGACAACATTCACTGTTTCGCATGAATGACACTTTATCTTGAGTCCATGGAGGAGGGAGAGGGAAATGGAAGAGAGGTTCGTATAAGGACATCTTTAGATACAACCCTTCACTGCTGTGAACTTAGTGTTAATTTTGACAGCTATTTTTAATTTCAGTCTCAATCTTAGTCTTTAGATTAAATATCTTTTAGTTTAAGTCACATTTTAGTCATTTCTACCCCTTATTAACCTGACACGCCAGATGGATGTGTTTCACACATCCATCTGGGAAACATTCAGTAATAAGTGTTTGGGAAAGGGCAGAAGATTTGAAAAAATCTGGAGCGTGGGCACCAGAGGAATAACATGGCGACTGTAGACTTCTGTCGTTTTTGAAAGAAAACAACTCACTGCTGTTCTTTGTTCTTCTTTCAGAAGAGAATGTCATCAAGTCCTGATAAAACTGGCGCTTTAGCAGCATCCATGCTAATTTCTTCCGCCATGATGGCACCAGCCTCTTGTTGCTGCTTGCTTACGTCACAACTTCGCCGTGCCTGAAAGTACAGCCCCTTGTCGCTGATTGGTCCTGTCACTTTCTAAATGGGCCCAAACGGTTCAGACAGGAGTTTTGCAAGATGGATTTACCAGTGAGAAACAAGGAAATGGGCGTATCCATCTGCTTTGCAAGGTTAACCTCTTATAGTTTTAGCCAACTTTTAGTCTTCAAAAACTTCAACATTTTAGTCTAGTTTTAGTCCATAGAAAGTCCTCACAGTTTAGTCTTAACTTTCATTCAAAACATTTATTCTCTTGCCTAAATCTGGTACAAATTCTTGGTAGTGTGTTCATTCAGACGCAGTCTAGCTATAGATGTTTTGTATTTACACAGATTTACCCACAGTGGAGAAATATCATTTTGAAAGTCTGAAGAAAACTAAATTTCATTTTAGTCTCGTTTTAGTCATCTTGACGAAAACTTTTCTCTTTAGTCCATTTAAGTAATCAAAAACCTTTTCTGTCTGGTCCTGGTCTAGTCTTTCGCATGGAAAGCCAAAGTTTTTTAGCTGCTTGGGTTTGGCTGCTAATTTTCAACAACAGCAGCAGGAAAACACAAAATCTGAGATAAATGTCAAAATTCCCCCAAATTTTTCTGTCAGGTGCTGTAGTGGTATTATTTCAACAACTCTGCCAACACCATTTTTGTATTAAAGACCAGAATAGAGAGATCTTGTGTATGTCCTCCTTATTAGATGATGGATCTGGGCCAATTGTAGTGCAACTTCTAATTTCCACATACAACAGCTGCACCAGCAAAAGGCCTCTCCAGTCAATCTGAGCCGTTCCACTGACCGCGCTATGGTCTGGCTCCGGCACGTCCCATATAAAAACGTGCAAAGTTTCTGGTTAGCTTTAAAATACAATGCTTCAGACACGCTTCCGGTTTGCAAGGTTGCTCACCTGTGATCGGAGCAAAAACGTTACCTGTGGCACAGCCAGCACATGTAGGAATCACAGGTAACTCTCTTACTTGGGTCATATTGTTTATTCTTTTTGCTTACTAAAGCTAAACCTTGATAAACCTTTTTAACAGCCAAAGTTATTATTATTGCACACAGATTCGTCCATCTGGACTATCATTTTGAATGCAATATCTTAAGAGATTTCCATTCAACTTTATCACACATGTCCACTCTGATTTAACCTTAATGCATGCTTTTCTTGCTCATAATTCTGCATGGGCATTTTTGTGTGAAATAAATCAAACAGAAGACTTCCCAGAGGGACACTTGATATGTTGATGTATGAAATCCATAAAAGCATTCATATGTGCTCTGAATGCACATGTGGGTTTTCCTCCTGTGTTGTCTCTGGTGCTATATGTCACAATCACTACATTTTGTTCCCATGGACTCATTTTCTGGAGAACAGTGAGGTAGCCGTAACAGTTTGATGGAATCTGATGTTTCCAGAGTCCACAAACCACAAAGTGCTGAAACTGTACCCCAGTGAGTCCTGTACACGTTTATATAAACTATGTATTCTTTCTAAATGTCTGGCTGCAGCGCCGAAACGACCCCGCTTTTCTCTACAAACAATGGCTGAAATAGAAAAGTGTTATCCACATTAAGCTGAACTTTCCATCATAAAAGGCGAGTCTTTGTTTTCCATGGTTCCTGCGGTGAGCGAGGAGGCCGATGGAGATGAATGAGTCAGAGCAATGATAGCAACTGGCACTGAGACGCTGCAGCTCTCTGGAGCCCTTCTATCCTTCCGCTTGAGCATCCCAGCTTCCTCCCAGGCCGTCCCACACACGCTCATCAGGCATGTGGATGAACACCGGAGCCTCCCACAAATCCTCATTTCCCTTCACAGAGGATCTCTCTCTCCTCCCGCTCCTCCTCGGCAGAGCGGCTGCGGTCATCTCCTGTGTGTTCCTGATTCTGTCTTCCCTCTGTGGCCGGGGAGGCTTCTTGGAGCTCTGCCTGGACATTTGTGATTCATCAGTGTTGTTGCCTTTGTTCTTATGGAGAGGGTCCAGTAAAACGCAGATGACGCACTGCTGTTCTTTGGGCGTGCAACCCAAACACAGCTACCAAACCCCCTTTTTCTAAAACCCTTATTTCAGCCTCCAATCTGAGCTGGACTTCCTTGTGGTCTCTTAAATGCCACGCCCTCCACCCACACAAACAAGCAAGCACTTAATCCCACATATCCCCTGACAAAGAAGCCTTTCGGGCCACTATTTTATTTCACAAGAACAAATCACAGCACCATTTCCTTTAATAAATCTCATCCTCACTTCTCATCGCCTCCTCCCTTTCCTCTCTTCCGTCATCACCACTTCTGGTTTTGTGTGATTTTCCTTCATTACCTCTTCAGTCAGTAAATAAAAGCCTTGAGTAGTTTGAGAACTAAAAGCCCTCCTTGGGATCTGTGCATCCTAACGTGCATGCGAGGGTCAACTTTGCATAAACACAGCAGACGCTGTGTGGCATATCCCAGCATGTGTGGCAGGGCAGCTGACAGAAGTTTAGCAGAGCCTTGTCGCCCATCAGTCATCATAAATCAGCAGCACATTCAAAATGAGAGCGGAGAAGAGGGAGGCAGTGTGAGGCTGACTCATTGACTCATTGTGCGTGCTATTCACAAAAACAGAGCTGAATGGAAAACAACACATGAATGAAAAACTTTTCCCACTGTCAGGAGAGAATGTAAATTCAGGCTAGTTGTGCTCAGCTGTGATTTATGAAAGCAGAAATAAATGAGTTATGTGCATACTGGTGGGTTTATTCTCACTTTAGGAAACAAAAATCTCTGCAGAGTTTCTGGACAACTGCACAGACACACCAAGTCATAACAATGGTTGTGTTGACCGTCTCAAAAAACCATTTCAAAGAGAGACTTACTGGATCTTAAGATCTGATGCCATAGCTTATCCAGACCAGGTCTCAGTGAGATGGATTTCAAACCTTTGTATAGATTAAATAAAAAGACAAAATTTTCAAGTTTGTTGCCCTGTGCTCAATGCCAAGTCTGCAGTTGATCCCAGCTTTGCAGTCAGCAGATGCACAACGTCCACGATCTCACCATTCACAGATACTGACTCGATGGCAGGATCCAAGGCATTCCCAAAGGCCAGGATCCTTGTTTTGGCCCGCATAACATCTTAGCTTGCTCAGCAAGTTGACCCTCTGAGCACTAAGCTACTTTTAACCGTTGTGTCTCACCTGGACTTTTTGTCTTAAAAAGCTTGTAAAATCTCAACCCTGTGGTGCACACTCAAGCTCTAAACATCCTTTTAAGACAACCTGGGCTGTGCTGCAGTGATGTCACTTGAATTTTAAAAAAGTTATGGAACTATATGAGGGTCAGCATCTCCAAGCCCAAGGCCATGGTTCTCTGGAAAATGGTGGGTTGCTCCCTCCAGGTGGGGAGAGTGTCTTTGCCCCAAGTGGAGGAGTTCAAGTACCTTGGGGTCTTGTTGTTTGTGAGGGAAGAAGGGACTGCAAGATTGGTAGGTAACTCAGTTTAGCACCTGTGGTATTGCAGATATTGTACCACACCATTGTGGTGAAGAGGGAGCTGAGCCGGAAGGCAAAGGTTTCAATTTACCAGTGGATCTATCCTCTCATCCTCACCTATGGTCATGAAATCTGGGTAACGACCGAAAGAGTAAGATCGTGGGTTCAAGCACACAAAATGAGATTCCTCAGGATGGTGTCTTGGCTCAGGCTTAGCGATAGCGTGAGGAGCTTGGACATCTTGAGGGATCTCGAAGTAGAGTCGCTGCCCCTACTCCTTTGTTTCACACATCCATCTGGAAAACTTTTCAAAGACGGTATTTGGGAAAGGGCAGAGCCTTTGAAAAAGAACTAGGAGGATGAATGGATGAACATTCTGTCTGTCACATCTTTACGGGCTAATCAGAGCAACAAAACACGTGATGTAGGTGCGCCCCTACCAAGGAGTAAACTCCATAGAGAGCTGCATAACGTGAACCACGGCAACAGTAGACATGTCAGTACACGACTTTTGTCGTTTTTTTGAAAAGAAAACAACTCAATGCTGTTCTTTGTTCTTCTTTTAATGTCAAGTTCTAATAAAACTGGCACTGGCGCTGGCAGCATTCATGCTAATCTCTTCTGCCATAATTGCACCAGCCTCTTGTCACTGCTTGCCTACATCACAACGCTGCTGTGCCCGAAAGTACTGCCCTTCGATGCTGATTGGTCCTGTCACTTTCTAACCGAGCCCACACTGCTCAGATGGGAGCTTTGCAAGATGGATTCACCTGTGAGAAACATGTAAAATTGGCAAATCCATCTGCTATGCAAGGTTAGGTGGTTCAGGCATCTGATCAGGATGCCTCCCTGTGGAGGTTTTCCGGGCATATCCAACTAGAAAGAGACCCCGAGGTAGACCCAGAACTTGCTGGAGTATAACTTATCTGACCTGGGAACACCTCGGAATCCCCCACGAGGAGCTGGAAAATGTAGCTGGGTAGAGAGATGTCTGGATTGACTTGCTTAGCCTGCTGCCACCCTGACCCTAGATAAGAAGAAGAAATTAGATGGATGGGACTATGAAAAAGGAAAAAAAAATAATTGGAAATTAAAACTAAACATGGTAAACATTAATGACTAAGGTTTTTTTTTTTTTTCAAACTAGCAGTTCCTGTTTGCAGTGAAAAAGAGAGACAAATCACGGCCTCTCTGTGTTTCTTTCTCTCTATTGTGAGTCATTCACGCTCTCCTTCAGTTTCTAAGCCTGTGCACTTGTGCTGTGCAGCAAAGCATGACATGATGATGGAACAGCCTTCCATTGGTTGTCACAGCCCATTCACAATGCATTCTGGGACACAAACAGACAATATGGCCAAGAGCTAACTTGCTAGCTGCAGGCACGATCAAAAAATGGACTGACTAAAAAGACGTCCAATATTGGAGTTACTGGTGTGGATTTAATCTTTACAGACCTCTGAAAGTCACCCAACTTTAAGGCTCGATAGAAAATGTTCTGTAAAAGCTCTGAAGGCATGGATGGCGTCATTAGAATGGCACAACAGAGGGCTTTCAGAGGAAAAAAACAAGGGGCTCTGATTTTAAGTCCAAAAGTTGTGCAGTTTTTTTTTTTTCCTGTTGTATACGGCAACGTCGTCCTCAGAGGGTTTAGAAGTCCCCACCAGGACATCTACAGTCTCTGCAAAGATCACAGCATCATCAGCAAAGTCCAGATCAATGATCTGGACATCACCAAATGACACTCCACAGTTCACACTCCCTGTTACCCACTCCCTTTATCCAGTCCATATGGCTACTTAAGAGCGTAGGGGTTAAGATGCATCCCAGAATTCCAGAAAAAAAAAGGCCTGACGGTTAAGTCTGTGCACTGGCAAGCAAAGTCCACCCAGCCTTAAGAACATTTTGGAGGTACAGGAAAGTTGGGAATATGTGGGACTACTGGTGATAATAGAGAGCTACACTGAGAACTTGTTTTTCTAGGCCATTCTAGACGTTATTATCACGCTGGTTCTGTGGACAGAACGCCATATGTAGATATCTCCAGCTAAACAGGCAGAAACGTTGACCAGAACCACTCTCACCCACCATCTACAAATATTAAAATGGTCTGCAGTCTGGGATTTGGACACAGATGGTGTTAACTAGAGTATTTAGGGAAATTAAAGTGCTTTATTTCCTGCATAGATAGTGTTTGCTTAAATGAACATGACGCTGAGCAGCCGTGTAGGAAACATCTGTGTCTACAAAATCTAAAACAAACTCTTATGCTACTCTAATTTTGTGGTGGCTTTTCTGTCAAGAACATTAAGTTTAGGGTTGACAGTATGCTTCTTTTTTCCATAATGGGCTACTCAGAGACAAACTATTTACTGGACTGAGGCTCTTTAGGGGCTCTTTTCTTTCCCTGACTCCATCGTGTAGGTCTGAGTGTTTGGAGAAGGAAACTGGACGGCCTTATGGATCATGTAACTCACTTCAAACTGATGTGGGTCAAGCTGACAGGGAAATTGATTTTTCCTTGTTTTCTTTCTTCAAGAATGGGTCTCACATAGAGCAGCAGTGTAGCAGAATGTACAGCCTATTATGATTATTTCCTTAAAATAATAGAGATTGTTCCAAAAACATGGGACGGTTTGAGTTCAGGAGCTTCCTTATTGGAGCTGGCTGAAAGTATTCAGTGTCTAATTGAATTCGACATGATCCACTTGTTTTAAATGAAGGGAAACGATTTTCTTTGGACATGTCACAAGACAGAAGACATGTAATGTGATCGGTCAGAAAGTTATGAATGGAAAACATTGGCTGTTTGTCAGATGGACACTTATTGTTGAATTCATGAAACCGGATGGGATTAGTTATAAAGAAGCTCAGCTCAGACTGTTTGAGTTTGGTGACAGTTGGGTTCTTTGCTCTTTTTTAAGTGACTCACAGAAAAACATTTAATTTCTCTTTTGTTAAGACACATGACAAGGCTGATCACCACATCACACAAACATCAAAGATCAGTAAGAAGGAATGGGTGAGGTCGATGCTAGTAAAGTACTCTTTACTTACGTTGGTACAAATAACAAATTAAAAGCAAAAAAATTACCCTGTTTCTTGAGGAAATCTCTTGGCATAAAAGTTAATCTCATCTGTGTATCATGCACAGATGAGGCAACAAAACTAGACATTTTTAGATGCAATTCTGCATGTATGACAGATGTAACATGCATAACATTGAGTCTACTGGACTAGGGATGTGTGCAGTTAAATGGACATTTTTTTTTTTATCAAAGTAGCCAGCGCAAAGTTTTCAAGTGGGTGAAACTAATTTCCTATCATTTTGTAAAAACACAGGCTCGAAATTCTTGTCTTTAATGCGCTTCAAAACTGTAATGAACCTCCTGCCACTAGAGGCCACTGTAGCTTCAGTTTATGGTCACCGGTCTATGAGAAGCTAGGTGGTAGCTTAGCCGTTAGTGTGTAGTAGTAGTAGCGTGGTGTGACAGTTTTTAAAAGTAGTAAATGGAAATTAAGTAGCAATTAGGCTGTTGAGGGTTGAACTCATGTATAGCCACCGAACCGAGGTGAAAAGAGGCCACATATCAAAGCACAATATTAATCTATAAAGAGGAATGACGGCTAGCAGCGCTAGCTCTAAATGTTAGCCGCACTGTAGTACATCAGGCTCACATCACGTCTGCTAACACAATTACCCTGTGAGGAATTTGACTTTTTACTAAGGATTTTCTCCTCTTTGGACTAGTTGTTAAATTAAATTTAAATGAGTGTTTATCCGAATGTGGAAATAGATGCTTAGGAATATCCGTAAACTGGAAATGACAAAAGTCAGTCAGTGTCTGATTAGATTAATTCCTATTGTAATATCCTGACAGCATGTTGGTTATGTTGCATGTTGTGGTACAACATTTTTCCACAGTTTCCCTCTTCTTATTTTCCTCAGGAAAGCTGGGATGGGAAGGGTCAGCTGCTAGATAGCAGCAGCCACTTTTCCACAGGCACCTGGCATGCTGTTCAAGGCTTGATCCAGTTCACTGCGTACTGGGGGCCCTAGACCCAGTTGGCTGGTTCAGACCTCTGGGATATGACCACGTACGTCATTGAAGGGTCAGCTGGGAGGATACCTGGGGAGATGGGCCTAGCACAGGCCTGGAGGATGACTTGCTTTACAACGTAGACATAGCTGTGCTTTTATAATATCCACATTTGTGTTTTGACCGTTTTGCGCTGACTTGTGTCAACATGGAGCCAAAAGTATTCCGCTGTCAATCGCTGGCCTGTACAAAGCCCCACAGTTCTGTTTGCATTTGAAATAAAAGGGCCTGTTGTCGTATTTTTAACAAAGGAAAACTACAATTTTAAGTGCTGAGAATTAAATTTTGAACGGGTGCAGTGTGGAGAGTAAGCATGTGATGCAACATCTGATGCTTGCATGCTGTCTGGACTCGGTAGAACAATGTACTGTCTTTGACAGATTAAGCACTTTTATATCAAGACCATGAAATCAAAACTCTGGGAAGAATTTCCTGATATTGAAATGAGGTTAAAATTTTGTTTTAATTTAAATTTGTATCATGTGATTGAAACTGTGCATCTCCTGAGCCAAAACAACAATCCAGGCATTTAGGGATGGCTTGGATGCTGACATCAAATCTGTGCCTGTGGATGGTGAGAGTGTGGAAGTAGTGGAGCAATTCACCCACCCTGAAGGATAATCCATCGATCCACTGACTGTGAAGCCTTGGTCCTCCTGGTCTAACTATACTGAAGCCTTGGTGCATTTTTGGGTACCATTGGCAAGACCATGTGACAAATGCAGACGTGCTTATGAGAGCAAGGATGGGACGGGTCATCTGTTTGAAAACAGCAGCTGCCCTTCTACGGACACCTGGCGTGCTTTTCTGGGCCTGATCCAGTTCACTGCATACTGGATGCCCTGGGCTGGTCCAGATGTCTGGGGCAGTTACGCGCACCATGGAGGTGTCAGCTAGGAGAATACCTGGACAGATGGAGCATGGTCCTGGCACAGGCTTGGAGGATCGTCATCAGGAGGCCAGAGAAGTACAGGACCAAGGCTGATGCAGCAAAGTGCCGAAACTGGCGTATCCTTCCATACCTGACTTGACTAGATTGAAACTGTGATTAGTTGCAATTGACTCTTAAAGTTCAGCCATTGAGCACAATAAAAAAGAACAAATCTAAAACATAGAAGGTACAGGTAGTCCTGTCCCTCATCCCAAAGTGCCTGAGTGAATTAAATGAAGAACTATGATCACAAATACAACATTTAGAAACCATCAGGTAAGTGTAAATGTTAATCACTTGTCAATGAGAAACTAAATCAGAAATACACAGGCTGTGATTTCTGCTATTATACATTAAAGTTGCTCATTTATGTGAGGACAATCACCGTCCTCTGGAGGGTTTATCAGCTTCAGAACTGGTTAGTTGTCAGAAACAAAAGTCAAACATGATAACAGCTTTATTATAACCACTATGTACCTTGCTGTGTGAACTCTCTCCAACAGTTAAAGTTCAAACAGAGTGAGCGAGTGAATTAGACGTCATGAAGCTCCGTGAGAAGCCTCGGGCAGCACCAAGCTCTTCATGCACATCCCCAACTGAAACACACCTTTGTCCCATAACTGTACCTGAGACAATGGTCGGGGTTATTATCTCAGTTTTACTCCCTCCCTGTCAAACACACACACAAAAACACAGCCTCGCATCTCACTGCCAACTTCACAGAAGTCCCTTAGTCATAATTGTCCTCTTCCAATGGTGCAGGGAATTTTCCTTTCTGTCTCACAAAGGCGTCCCGTCACTCAGGTTTGCCACTTATCAAATCAAACATGGCATGAAAAATGGGCGTCTTTGTGAGCGGGCGTCGTGTGTGGGAGCGGACGATGGGATAACAGAGGGGTATTCATGTCGCTGTAGGGTGAGGAGGGGTTTTTCTACCACCACAGTAGACTAACCACAAAAACAAGGTGATTTACTCGACTTATGTGTCTGCTTTCTTCACAGAGCTGTCAGATCTGTCACTGATGGGATCCTCTACAGCATCCTTAACTATACATAATTACTGGAGGTCCTCATATTCTCAGTTATGTGTGATTATGCTAAAACAATACCTATGCACAGAGAAACCATCCAGTTCAACAGCCAAGAACACTGTCAGTGTAAAATCTGAATAAATGATATTGTAAGGATGTCGGTATTTAAGGATATTTTGATACATTTGATATCATCAAGATTGAAACAGACCAAAGTCACCTCCCAGGGAAATTGAAGACCTAGTGCTATCAATTCACCCTTTACCATTGCCTCATGTGGCCGCTGGAGTGGTGATATCTCTGCAAGAGCAGTGCAGAGAATGAATCTAAAGGCAAACATCTGCAAAGGCATAGATGAATATTGGAAGTGGCTCGGGTTAAAATAGACCTGGCATGTATTTCCAGTGTTGCAATGCACAGTAGCACATCTGGCACAGGCCAAAGCAGACCATAGTACATGATGTGGAAATGCAAAGATTGACTAGAAAGGATGCAATCTAATCCAGAACTCAGAGTGCATGGGAAACACAGTGCAGATATACTAAGCCTGTTAATTTCCCTTTTAACTGGAGCCACATTTGTAAGGATCATGCATTTGTGGGATGAGCAGCAGAGCTGAGTGAGAAATTTGCCAAATCTTCTCTGCCAGTGCCAAATATCTTATTCTACCATTGACTCCTGTTTGGGGTTGTTTGATAGATTGCACGATTGAAGCCTGAAGTAACGAGATGTATTAGGTATGTTAATTTTTCATTAACAGCAGGAGCCTCAGTATCATGTGGAAGAGCCATACACAGCCACAATAGCCTGGCACCTCCTCCTCATGCTGGTCACCAGCCTGGTCACACACTGCTGTGGAATGGCATCCCATTCTTCAACCAGCATTTGTCACCAGTCAGCCAGTGTGGTTGTGTTGGTCACTCTGGCACCAACAGCCCGCCCAAGCTGATCCCACAAAAGTTCAGTGAGGTTGAGGTGAGGACTGCTGGCAGGTCATTCATCCTCTTTACTCCCAAATTCTGGAGGTAGTCTCTGATAAACCTCACTCTGGTTGGTCCAGCTACGTCATCTTGGAGGATAGAGTTCAGTGTGCTCACTGTGGAGATACGGGATTGACACTGGTGACAAGCCTCCTTTCTCCACTACCTCCACCAAAAGATGTTACTCTATTGGTGCAATCAAGATAGTATTTTGTTGCTTCTCCACACTTTGACCCTTACAAATGTGGCATACCCTAAAATTTTCAGAGGTTTAAAGACCCTGTAAAGTGAAAATAAATCTGTACTTAGGTTTGTTGTATGACATGTCACTGAGTTATGAACCCCTAGTTCCAATTTCAGTCAGATAAAATATCTCCAAGTTTATAAAACTAAAGACCCTCTAAAGTAAAAATCAATCTGTATTTATGTTTGTTGTGTGACAGGCCACTATTTTATGAACCCCCAGTCAAATTTCAATCAAATAAACATCTCTAAGTTTATAAAATTAAGCTTCAAAATCATAAAAAATAAGGCAGTAAAATCTGTCTTTTTCCTTAAGACATCCTCTTATTTATCTTCATGCTGAGGCTTTAACAGGTATTATTGATTTAAAGGTTAAAAAGGTGAGTATTACTAAAGAAAAGACAAAAAAAGGCAAGAAAGTGAGGCGCCCACTGATGACCTTTGTGAACCGTTTAGTGTGGAAAGGCTCACACTGAAAAAAGAGAAACCCAACATATACTGTAAATCTAGTTTAAGGGGCCCCTCTCCTCTCTCTCTCTCTCTCGCTCTCCGACATGCCGGCCTCTGTCCTGGCAGCGGTGGAAAATGTCAGGCCGTGGACTGGCAGGGGATGAAGGACTGTGGGCGGAGGAGAGGGAGAGAGAGAGAGGAGGGGTGAGGCAGGGGCGGAAGAACGACGTTTCTGAGGTTTTCAGACACCATATTTGTCTAACATTTCTACCCATTTACAACAAGTTCAGTCACAGTTCATGAAACAGAGCACCTCCATTTACCGTCTCCTTTGACAGGCTGCTGCTTTATGCTGACTGTTTAACACACGCTCATACAGACAGGCTGAGAGAGAGAGCATAGGTAGAAGTATATACACTGACAAAATGATTTTTCCTCTTTAGGTTTTCAGAAACAGAATACATCTGTTTCAAACATTTTAACATTTATACTTGGCTTTATGAGAATCAAATAAAAATGTATACAGGTCTTTTAGTAGTCACAACATTAATTACAACATCAGGGGAAGTAGGAAGCAGGAAGTACTCAAACCACCTTCACTTTGTTCAATTTTGTTATGTTGCAACCTGATGCTAGAGTCATTTACATCTATTTGTTCTCTCATAACTTGGACTCTGCAAAACTAAGCAATTGCGTGAGAAGGGCCGCAGTAGGAGAGGGGACCAAGAACCTGATGGTCACTCTGACTGAGCTCCAGAGATCCTGTGTGGAGATGGGACAAAGTTCCAGAAACGCAACCATCACCGCAGCCCTGCACCAATCTGAGCTTTATGGCTGAAGCCTCTCCTCGGTGTAAAACACATGAAAGCCTGCACAGAGTTTGCAAAAGACTCTACAGCTGCATGGATCCTGGGTCCTAGCTAGATGTAAAGGAACACTGCACATGGTGATGACCACAATGAAGCCAGATATGGGTACAACAAAGTAGAAAGAAAAAAGAACAACTCAGAGTAACTCAAGGAAATTGCCTGCAGTTTCCCTTGTAGTCTCTAAAGTTGCATACTTTTTACATTATTAATGGTGCTAGTGCATTTGTATTGCATCTGTGTGTATTCTGTGCTTTCAGTGGCACAATAAGAACAGAGAGGGTAAATAAGCTGCCTGTAGTTTGGTCTATTAAAGGATAAAGACCTCAACCCCCAGTGTAAATACTGACACTCCAGGTTGCAAGTGCACCTGGCTCTAAAAGGAGCTGACACCCTAATTGTTTTGATAATAATATATTACCAAAACACATCCATGTAAAAGGGACTAAATCCAACCTCTGTACTCTGCACCAGACTGTATGCCTGGATTGTGTACCCTGTAACTAGGAATCAGAAGACACTGGACATGCAAAAATCACTCTCTTTGCATGTTTTTTTTATGGTTCTTTGTCAGCATGCTTGATATGTGCATGGTCTGTAGTTTCAAATATTAGAGCCCAGTCTTGCAGAGACTCAGGTATTTCTCATCCTGATTGAACATTTTGGCTGATTTATTCCTTTAATTAAATCCTGGTCATCGACACAGGGGTCAGTCCGGTGTGTGTCAATGTGGCGCTGCAGCTCGTGATCCATCAGGCCGGTTCAGTCATTCCAGGAGGGGGCAGACAAAGAGGGTGCAGAGGTGTGTTAGACGACTGATACAGTAAGGAAAAGAGAGAAAGGGGCACAGCCTGGGTTTATGACCAGGGCGGGCAGAGAGGGGCAGAGGTGGGCGGTGGGGAGGAGACATGGATCAGAGGCACTGACGCCTTCAGACAACAATGCTCTGTTTCCCCCGTAATCCTGTGATTCATCGAGCTCAATGGAAGACACTCGATAGCAGATGATAATGAAACTTCAACCCCAGACAGCCTGGCTGCCAGGGGCTTTTCCTCACCAGGCCAACGACTGCTTAATGCACACCGTCTGACTGGACTCTTCGCCTTTCAGACACAATCACTAACACAGGGTGGTTCTGCACAGAGATGAGCTCATCTGGTCCCCAGGGGATTTAATCTACTGGTATCGCCTCATTGGAGAAAATGTCTGATTTTTTTGTGTAATGTTTGCTACCTGCTCCTTTCTCAGGGGGCCCCTGTGGGTTTAGGTCAATTTGAGGTCATTGTAAAAATAGTCAGGCCTGTAAACACCAAAATAACTCAGTAACTAATGCATGACTGCACCTGTGAGACTGACCCTGGGCAAACACTACAGCACATAAACTGACATTTTTTCTAAGGTTATGATTTCAAATTTGGCAAAACCAGCCGAGTTAGTCCTACGGCTGTGAAACATGATAGGAAACTAAATATTGAATTTCTAATTTGTTGTCCAATATCAATATTTCCAGAGCAACCATCTGTCAGTGCAGATATAAAATTTGTCTGATGATGTGAACACTTCTATTCTGACAGACATGGAGACCACTTTAGAGATCACATACCCCTTTATGACAAGTTTATATTGGTCTCAGAGGTCCCCAAAACATGCCTGTGAAGTTTGTTGCTGAAAAACCACCAGTATTGGATTTTTGAAAGTCTAAAAAACTCCTGTTTCAGCCCTGCTCAGAATGAGCTGTTTCTGTGGCTTTAAATGTTAATGAGCTGTCTGACTCTGTCCCTCTCAGGAAATGCATGTTGCTCTCCTGATCAGAGGAGGGCAGAACTTTCTTCCAAGTCGGTTGGGCCACCCGAACCTGGGGCCGGTGCTAACTCCCCATGACATCATGAGGGGAAATCTGAGAATGGCTTGTTTCAGAGGGGAATAGATTTTTCTGATTCTTGAGGGAATTGTGGACAGGCCAGGGGAACATATTTTTGCTAGAAAACCCTGAAAAGTGTATTTTGTATAATATGTGGCCTTTAAAGTTTTATTTACAGTATGGAACTACCTGAGAGAGATTTGCCCCACAGTAGGATTCGCTGGCGGATCATGGCACAGTCACTGTATGTGGAAATTGGAGGAGATACCACATTTAAAGGGACTTTTGATTTGTGTTTTTCCATGCTTCTGTTTTACACATAGTTGGAGGATTTACAGTACGCCAGAAACCAACTGATTTTACCATAACAGTAACGTGATTACTAAGTTAGCAGCAGTAACACCTAATCTTCTGCAGTGTATTTCTCTAAATGTAAAATCATAAAAGTAGCACTTTCTGCCAAATATTTGTTTTACATGAGATGTTCCTGTGACTGTCTTGACTGCATTTACACATGCACTGTTTTAAACTTTAGATTTAACACCAGCATTAATACTTTGTGAAAGCCTGTGGTTGCCAACATTTATATTACAAACTGATTTATTCCATTTTTCTCCTAGCTGCAGCTTTCATGCTCTGCCTTGCGTAAGCCCATAAACTTTCTTTTTACACCAAATAAATGTCAGCCAAACGATGGAAACAACAGCAGCCACAGGTAGTTAATACTTTAAGAAGGCTTACTGCTGTTTAGTCATCAGTTCTTTAACATCAGCGGGGGAAGAGAGCGCAGCGCGGCGAGGGGTCGGCTCCCTTAGGCGATGTGTGTGGCTGCGTCAGTGCCGAGAGAGGCATCCAAGTTTTGCTACATTCTGCACAGAGGGAGACGAGAGGCTTTTGCCAGAAACTTTTCACAGTGAGAGAGTGTTCCAGTCCAATGAAAGTAATATGTTGGAGGGGGGAGGGAGGGAGGAAATATAAATCCACTGTTGTTTTACCTCCTTGAGGGAAAATCCATTGTTTTCCTCCGGTGCCTGGCTGCCGCTGAAACTGACACACATTCAAGCAGCAAACAGGCACATGCAAACTCACATGCATGCTTTAAACATAGATATATGCATGCACAAGTTCATACAAGTCAGTGCTGAAGTACTTAAGAGCATACTGTACATGCTCTGAAGCACATATACACACATGCACACAGGGATGAGGTGCAGCCTGCAGAGTGACATGGTGATGCGAGGTTTGGGTGAAACTTCACAGGGGTTCTGTTGAATTCAGTCCTTAAATTTCTTCATGTATACCAGCCTTGTCATCAGAGTTTTTCAAGCTCTTATGCTTTAATAACTTCTACAAACACCACCACTCCCAGCTAATGGTTTTATCAGTGAAAAACTACTGTATATTTGGGATTAGGCACATGAGTTTAGGTATAGCCTTCACATCATCATTCCAACTCCAGTCCAAGACTCTCCAATGATGCTTTTCTCAGCTTCTCTGCCCAGATCAATAACACACGATGGGAGGCTGCCAGACCGGGGTTGGACGTCTCTGTTCCTAAGCTGCAGAAAGACATTGGCATCCCTCTCCTATGATCCCTCTCAAAAGTCAGGTGTTTTTCAAATGGATGCCTCTAAATGTTATATTTTATCATAATGCACTCTTTGCACATGATGCACATTGATTTTGCATTAGGGGTCGCAGTAAAACAAAACATACTTTGCAGTCCAAGCAGGGATGTCTTTTTATAGCTGACCTACCAAACACATCTAAAATGTTTGAACTGAACAACATAAGTGAATCTCTGTTTCAATCTGTGCTGCACATAAGTGATGAAGGAAGATGGCTAGCTGACAGGCGATTTTTGATTACACTACATATGCTGATCAGTTATTTTATTCATATGTTGGATTCATTTATGCTCCAAGCAGCAACCTCCAGTCCTGTTAAATGAAGCCAATGCAGAAAAGTGCAATACCGCGAGTGTCCACTTGAGGCCGCCTGCAGAAACACCAGAAGTCACTTACATGACCCATGTTTAAAAAAAAGTTTTTTACACTAGGAATAAACTGGTTTACCACCTGGTTCAAAAATGAAACATGTCTTATTAGCTAATGTCTTTGTGTCCTGTCACTGTACAGGAGGTGTTTCTTTTGATTATATTTAGGAAAAACCTCTCTGCGCACTGATTGGTGCATCTCATTTGATCAGCAAATAGCTTGACAGGCAGATGTTACTTATCCATCAACCAGAAGGCTAGCTTTAGTGATAGCTTAGCTGACAGCAAGTCCAGCTCAGTGGGCAGGGTCTTGTCTGCCATTAAGTTGATCCAAAGTTCGGTTAAGACAGCGATGTCAGTATGGAGGTTGCTTCAAAAGTTGTTTGAGTTTGACTGTAATCAAACGACTGACATCACACAGGCTTTGTCTAGTCTATGGCATGCTCACATGTATGTTTTCATTTTCAAAAACATGCAGAAAAGAGTGATATTGTTTTTCTTTTTCAGGCTTGTGTGACGAAGCTTAGGGAGAGATCTCCCCCCCTCCATCCTCAAAAGTCTTGCCCTTTTCTAAACCCCTTTATTAAAGTCTGACGGAGCAGATTTTCTGTGCTCATTAACAAGCTCAGATTTGTTCAATGCCTTGTTATAGCATATGGTTCATAAAGCTCCTTTCTCAGCAAAGCCTTCATGTTTCAGATAGTGCGATGAAAATGCATGAAATTTTCTGCAAAATAACCAAATTCTAAACTGCATGTGCAGAAAGAACAGCAGAGCTTACAGCGGATCTCCTGCTCAGGGATCAGATTTGAATCTGAGGCCAAATGTGACTCTGACGCAAACAAAGTCAGTCACATTGGAGAATTATCTGCTCCAAAATCCAGCTTGGGTTCTGACTCCCTGAACAATACCGCTTTTCTAACAGGGTTTGCCACCTAAAATGAACCCTGAATGCACCGAGTGATTAAGGAGGAAGTTCTGCCATCATGAGCATATTACAGTTACTAAAGCTTTGGATCAGGTTAGTAATATCAGCTGTTTATGCTCGTTACTGAGGCCAAAACCGTTAGTAGCTTTCATGTGATTTTATAATCAGTTTTAAGGATAATTTCACAGATGTAAGCATTTTTTTTTTTTCACTTATTCTGTTGGGGGTCACTGGGGGGCTGGAGCCTTCACACTTACGGCCAATTTAGAGTCACCAATTAACCTAATGAGCATTTCTTTAGTGGTGGGAGGAAGCCGGAGTACCCAGAGAGAACCAACACATGCACAGGGTGAACATGCAAAATTCACACAGAAAGGCCCTGAAAAGGAAGCGGACTAGGAACCTTCTTGCTGTGAGGAAACAGTGCTAACCCCTGTGCCACCATGCAGCCTGATGTAGTCTTTGTTTATTATCATCTGATGTTTGCTGTATGAAATGAACTTTCTGTTCTGCTGTCTTGACCAGGACCCCCTTATAAAAGAGATTTCTGGATCTTCATTGAAATACATCTTGTTGAATAAAGGTAAGATCAAATGGAGGTCCTAGTATGAGTTATTGACCCCGTCCAGTTTCACAGGAATTAAAAAGTTGTCTGACACGTCAGCTGCCGTCAGCCATCTTGGGTCATGGAGGATGCCTTGTTCCTCTGTGCTCACCCTGTGGCTTTTAATGCATCTGCCTGCTGTGCTGCGATAGAGCCGTGTCAGGGATGTTGGGTGACAGAGGTTAAAACCGCAGCATGTTTACCCGCTCCGAGGCCAAATCTCCTCTTCCTCAGGATAAGACCGGAGCAAAGGAAGCCTGCCAGCAGCCGCGGCTCTTCCATACAGACTTCATTCCAGTCCGAACTGGAGACGAGACCACCAATTATTTTTATTCTGGGTGATTTGGGATTCTTGGGGTTAGGATAGAGGAGGTGGGAGGAGTTGGTTGGACCTGCTAAAAATAAATCGATGAAAGTATGCTTTCTGCATGACTACAGAGATGTTTGCTTCTTTTTTAAGTCTCTGACTGTCATAAGACTTAGGATGTTTATCGTGTCTGAAATCAGAGCGCTAGAGGAGGGCAGGAATAAAGAGATAGCTGGTGTTTTAAGCCAAGCAGGGCTCTTTGATCCTGGTAAATCAGGGTCTAAATGACATTAGTTCACAAAGTTTCGGAGAGCCACTCTAGGCCTGAATGTAAGCATGTTTGGCTGGACAATTTCTCAAAGTCGACCTCACTCACTATCTTTGGAGGTCTTTCCTGTAAAGTTTCAGACACTTTGGGTAACAATCAGAGCCTGTGAGTGACAAACTTTCCTTATAATGCAGTTGAATCTATTTAACCCATTCTAGTATTTGTGCCTTAACCTCAGACGTATATTTCCTCTTCTTCATCACTGAGATGCTGAGATGTCTGGGTTGGGATAGGGTTTTGCTGACAACAGTCCTGTCCTGGTACAAACCAGGACATCCTGGGAGAGGCCACAACAGCCCCAAGGCAAGGAGGGCTAGACAAGAGGGAGGAAGAGGGCTGAAGGAGAAGAGTGTTTACTGTTAGCTTTCCTTTGGCCTGTCAGTAAACAGGAAAAGGGCCGTACTGTCCAAGTTAAAGCGCTCATTAAAGCTACACTTTGGTCCTGTCCCGTACGGTCCAGGGGATTTCCTGCTCTTGCTTTGCCAAGTGACAGAAAAGAGACAACGTGGAAGGGAAGGATTGAGCATGGCACTGCCAGCTGTCCACCAGGACTGTCCCGCTTGGTCTCCACCCCCCGTCACTCCCTGACTTAGAGCGGAGCGACAGCCAAGTTTCCTCCAGCAGGCACTTAAAATAAGAGACACATTTTTTATCCATTCGTGTATGAATGCATTAAGAAAACATGGTAGGAGTCATAGTGCCAGTTCTGACATCTAAATGAATGAATTTAAAAAATCTGAAACGCTCATTATTATAAAAATGTCAGGAGAGTTTTCTTATAGACGATGTGTAAACGACACTGAGCTCATGAACCCTGACAGACGATGATGATGCAATGGTTAAAGTGGTGCCTTGGTTTTTCCATACCTACTGGAAAGTGACGACCTGGGGACTGTGGAGCAAAATATGGAACTGGTTATGATTCCAGTTTTCAAGTGTTATAGCTGGGTGTACATCCAAGTATTTAATTTAAAGAAATGAATCCATAGTGCAGGATGAAAAGGTCCTCAATATTAAGACTGGAGTTGAGTTTGAAGTAAATGTTTTATGATTTAGATGAAAGTAAAACTTGGTGACTTTGTGCATATTGCTAAAGTTTGATTTAATTTGTTAATTTAGCTCAGGTTCCTCCATTTCTCTGATCTTTGCTGAGATGTTTCTACACCTCGACTGGAGTCCACCTGTGGTAAATTAAATTGATTGGACATGATTTGGAAAGGAACCCACCTCTCTATAGAAGGCCTAACAGCTGACAATGATATTAGAGCAAAAAACAAGCCATGAGGTCAAAGGAACTGCAGAGCTCAGAGACAGGATTGTTGACAGGCACAGATCTGGGGAAGGACAGCGGCCTCCAGAATTCTAAAATGGAAGAAGTTTGGCACAACCAGGGCTCTCCCAAGAGCTGGTACCCTGGCCAAACTGAGCAATCAGGAGAGAAAGGACAAGAAAAAATAGTCAGCCTAACTGAACTCCAGAGATCCTGAGTGCTGATGGGACGAAGATTGAAAAGAGCAGCCATCACTGCAGAGTGCCAAGATGGAAGCCTCAGTGCAAAACACATGAAGGCCCACTTGGAGTTTGCAAATAAATAAATAAATAAATAAATAAAAACACCTGACTCTCAGAACGTAAGAAACCTGCTCATTACCATCCCAACAGTGAAGCATGGTGGTGGCAGCATCAAGCTGTGGGGGTGCTTCCCAGCAACAGGGACTGGGAGACTAGCCAGGGTTGAGGGAAAGCTGAATTGGGCCGAGATATCTTCAGTGAAAACCTGCCCAGGACCTCAGACTGGGCCGAAGGTTGGCTTAGGGACAACTCTGTGGATGTCCTAGAGGGGCCCAGCCAGAGACCTGACTTAAACCCTATCGAACATCTCTGGAGAGACTGCTCCACTGATGGTCCCCATCCAACCTGACTGAGCTTGAGAGGACTTTAAAAGCAGAATGGCAGAAAATCCCCCAATCTTTGTATGCAAAGCTTGATGCATCATATTCAAAAAGACCCAAGGCTGTAATTGCTACCAAATGTGCTTCAACTAAGTACTGAGTAAATGTCTGAATTCCTATGTCAAAGGATACAATACAGTATGTTTAGGTTATGTCATACATTATATATCATAATATGATTGATTATGGTACAGTTTGATCCAATACATTGTCCATGGAAAGTTGAAGTCTCAACTGTTGTACTCAAACACACTAGAATAAATCAAGAGGAATGACTAGTACATGTAGCCAATAGTTGGATCATTTAGCAACGAGCATGCATGCAAACATGCTTTCCTCTTCTAGTTTTGGGAGTCTGGAGATAATGCCTCTTCAGGAAGGTGTCGCTCTGCTGATTGACATGCTCCTTCTTCTCCTGACTCCTCCTCTTCATCCTTAAACTCCTGTCTCCTCCACCTTTCCCAGCTCTCTCTCTGTCTCATATCTTCCACTGTGCTTATTATCTCAAGTTCATGCATACTGGATTCTCCTGTGGCCTTAACCATGCAGCCTAAAGATAAATCATGGGCCTAAACTGTTGTTTTCCTATTGTTGATGTTTATGACAGTGAAAGCTTCCTATCCTAACTTATTATTTACTACCTCCTCCAATTAGCACTCTGGTCCAAAACGTGACAGATGGAGGTATCACAAGTGGGAACAATACCAAAGGGAGGGTTAGCTATGATATGTCATGTAATGAAAAAAGATCTCTTGGTGGGGAGACCATATCCTGGAAGTCCACTTCGAGCAGAGTTGACTGAAACAGCTGCTGTGGCTTCTGAACCAAAAGAATGATGAAACTGAGGTAGGAGGAGGAGAGAATCTTCCTCATCCCAGGCGCTACGAGGCCTGACGTCTGAGACAATGCCAAGAAGAGATGATAGGCCGCAGTAAAACCAGGCTGGAGCGTCTAATTTAGGAGCACTGGACGGCTCACAAAATACCAAGAGGAAAAAGAGAATAGCTACATGGAAAGAGTCTGAGAGGAGTCGGAGCCAGTTAAAACAAACATGAAAATAATCGACGCTGCCGCGCTGTCAGACAGCTATGATTGTGAAAGTGTTTCAGTGGCACTGCGGCTGGTTGACATATCTCAGTAATGACGCTGGAGGGTCTGCTGGTGTTATCGGGGAGGTCTTCAGCCTCTCTGTGTGCTAAAAGCCTTCAACCCCGCCAATCCAATTAGCTGAGCCCCTGTCTGAGGAATGGGAGGATGTCTCCCCAGACCTGCATGATGATTTCCACTTCCTGTTTGCACTCCCTCACTTTGCGGAGTTCACCACACTCAAGGACATCTGGGGAACACATTCACAGTGGATCTAATGCCACCAAGTAAGCCACACAGAAAGTACTAATGCACATACAAACAGGAGAGGCAGCAGGGGAAGCTCAGGATAATCCAAAACACCACTTTTCATTTTCAACAAAAAGAAGCCTCCTCCAGACCCAGAGCAGCAGTTAAGCACTATTTCTTGGTCTTTACATGCCTGAAATCATTAGCTAATACTCATTACCTTATATATGTACATTTTTGCACTTTGTAGGTCTGAAATCTTTGCCTAATTAAACTCAACCAGCTTTGAATTCATACAGAACAAAAAACAGGTGTCTGTAAAAACCATTAATGACAAATTTCCTTTTGATGGCCATGACAGCAGGTTTGAATCTTGTTTTTTCCCTTCTGTATTATACCGTGTTCCAAATTATTGTGCAAATGATATTTTTCTCTGATTTTCCGAAATAATTGATGCAAATGACAGTCAGAATAATTTTCAAGTCATCACCTGTTAGAGCATAATTTACATTTTATTGAACAAACCTCCCAATGATAACTAACTTTTTCAAAAATAAAAAAATCAAAATGCACTGTTCCAAATTATAATGCACAACAGAGTTTCAAAACATTTTATAGGTTGTACAGAACTGAAAATGGTCATTTGTTGAATTTGCAGCATTGGGAGGTCATATTTACGGAAATCAAAAACATCTTAACAGGCCAAGTTCCATATTAACATAGGAGCCCTCCTTTGATATCACCTTCACAGTTCTTGCATCCACTGAACTTGTGAATTTTTTGAGAGTTTCTGCTTGAATTTCTTTGCAGGATGTCAGAATATCCTCCCAGAGCTGCTGTTTTTATGTGAACTGCCTCCCACCCTCATAGATCTTTAGCTTGAGGTTGCTCCAGAGGTTCTCAATAGGGTTGAGGTCAGGGGAGGATGGGGGCCGCACCATGAGTTTCCCTCCTTTTATGCCCATAGCAGCCAATGACACAGAGGTATTCTTTGCAGCATGACATGGTGCATTGTCATGCATGAAGAAAATTTTGCTTTGGACGGCATGGTTCTTCTTTTTGTACCATGGAAGAAAGTGGTCAGTCAGAAACTCTATATACTTTGCAGAGGTCATTTTCACATCTTTAGGGACCCTAAGGGGCCTACCAGCTCTCTCCTCATGATTCCGGCCCATAACATGACTCTGCCCCCTCCTTGTTGACATCCCAGCCTTGTTGGGACATGGTGGCCATCCACCAACCATCCACTACTCCTCCATCTGGACCATCCAGGGTTGCACAGCACTCATTAGTAAACAAGACTGTTTGAAAATGAGTCTTCATGTATTTCTGGGCCCACTGCAACCGTTTCTGCTTGCGGGCTTTGGTTAGGGATGGTAGAATAGTAGGTTTATGGATGACTGCAAGCCTCTGGAGGATCCCATACCTTGAGGTTGGTGGGACTCCAGAGGCACCAGCAGCTTCAAATACCTGTTTGCTGCTTTGTGATGGTATTTTAGCAGCTGTTCTCTTCATCCGATTAAATTGTGTGGCAGAAACCTTCTTCATTATGCCTTTATGCATTTATGCCCAGATCAAGGTCAATCTTCAGGTCCAGTTAACACCATATGACTCTAATCTAATCATCTAACCATCTCCATAGACTAACACCTTTTCTTTATCGGAATGTAGAGATGGGCTGTCGCTGTCTTGCACAGAGAGGAGAGGCATTGTGTCAGTAAGAGTGGTAACCAGGACCTACCTGGGCCCCCTGAAATTTTAACTCATTAATCCAAGTTTAGAGTGGATGCCAACTGGCAACGAGGCAAAGCGTTTTGTATTCTATTGAAATTATGTTAGCATGTCTCTCATAGAAGTATCTTAACACGATCATCACACTCATGCATGCAGCAACAGAGCTCTTTTCTTCTGTCCTCCTTTTTTTTTTTGGCTTCCTGCAGAGTCAGGAGCTATTATCCCAGTGACTGCTGACCTGTGGACCCGGCTGACAGAGAGGTCAGGGAGGAGAGTGATAGGAACGGAGATGAGGCAGAAAAGTGGCAGGCCAGGTCAAACCAGGGGGACCGGAGGCCCCTGAAGATGGAGACTGGGGGACGCTCTTAACAGACTGCCAGAGGGGGTGAAAATAGGGATCCTAACAAGACTGGCTGCAGGGACAGGTCAGCTCCCAAAGGATAGGAGTGCACTTTGAGGAAGGGTTCAACTTCTGGAAGAGTTAAAAACGAGGGGTCAGCTATAGAAAGATGAATGACATTCATGCTTGTGTAGGATCACCAAGTCAACCAACCCATACAGAGTCGAGGGTTTTTATACTGTTAAGCACAATCAACAGAGGACTTTCTGAAACTAAATGACTACTGATGGCAGTTACAGATCCTCACATTATCAATCTCACATAATATGTGAAACTTGGAGTTTGGCTGTGAAACATCTCACATATCACAACTCACCCAAACTGAATGAAGTCTGGATGAGAAACTCATTTGTCATATGAACTGACCCATGCATTGCACCTTGAGAATGCTGGGTAATTTTCAGAAATTTTGTGCAAGTATTCCAGGCTGCAGTGACCCTCAGAAATGGTTTCCCAATACTAACACAAATACCTTGTAGCCTTTACCTTTTGATTACACCAGTAGCGGCTCCCTGCTCCATGTAGAAACTTTAAACACCTCTTTATAAAACATCCTGCTGTAAAAATACCACATGATTGAATATAAACCCTGTTATCTGATAATAAAACCAAGTATGTAGTGCACATATCTGATTATAAAAGCATTTCTATCAGATCAAAACATTGTTAAAACAACTCTTTAACCTTGAACATTGACATGAAAAATGTCAGCCCAGCCTTTTAGTAATCACGCCGATAGCACTGAATACAGATAAGTGGTAATAGACATGGCAGGCACATTCCTTCTTGTGTTTTTAAAATGATAATTGAGTCTAATTGCAGCTCGGTGCCGCAGAGCGCTGTCCTGGTTGTGTATTTACTCTCAGTGTATCTAATCAGCTTCCTGCTGCCTGCTCTATCTGCAGGGAGTCTCTGAACAACAAGCTGGTTAACCATTGGCTCCACACACGGACGGATTAGATTTATACACACCGCCTGCATCCTTGCCAAAACATATTCTGGTCTCCTCAGTCTCCTTCCTGAGTCACTGTCTGGATATGACAAATATTTCCCCATATTTCCCTCTTAATAAGACAGGGATCTGGCACAGACTCAAGCTGATTCTCTGCACTGCATTATTCCTTAATGAGACTCAGCCACTGCAGTGATTAATGGCTTTTTATTTTCACTGTGCAGAAGCAGGAGTGCTCAGGAGCTTCTCAGGGTTGCGTGTTTGTGTTAACAGGCTGCTGTAAATGTCATCAGAGTAAATGTTGTTATATAAAAGAGGAATGTGGGTCAATGGGATGATGGCCTCAGTGTCACCTCCAGTCACTTCCAGGCCAGTCAGGCAGAGCGGGCTTCATTAGATCGCTGGCTGCTGGTCACGAGTTCTGGCTTACAGGTCGCAGCCAATGTGTGTGTGTGAGAGAGAGGGAGAGAGAGAGGATCACATCAACTATAGTGTGTGGCTTCTTATTTAGTCTTAGGTTAAAAGGAAAATCTTAACGTTTTAGCCTTTTAAAGTTGGATAATGATGATGCATTTTCATTCCTTGGTTCATTTTGTCCAAGTCCAAGTACAAACAGTGTGTCTGGTTTTGGCTGGGATCCAGTTCAGCTAAAATGTGAAAAGGGAACACTGAAAGGAGTGAATAAAAGCATAAGAACAACCTGTACATTGCTTAAACTATATAACTAACAATTAAATGTATGTCTTTTTTGCACTAAAATGTTCAAATTAGTTCAAAATGACTAAACCTGTTGTTGTTTTTCTAACTGAGTGCTAACATGACCTCAAATATTTCCAACAGTTTACTAAGTCAGAGAAATCCTTAATATTTGTAGGTGTAGCAGGTTGTGTCTTGCCATAGCAGTCAGCACTGTAGTGCACAGCAAACGCAGCTGGAATTCACACACTTAGTTTCTTTTCTCATTTCTTCATCCCCTCTGATGCACATCATTAAGTATGTTGCATTTTTTTTCCAAAGCCATGGTTCACCTTACTCTCAAATTCCACATTCTACACTTGCCCAATGTTCCGGGTGTAAACTGGTTTACTCCTATGTCACCCACTGGATATGTTTCTGGATCTGTGCATTCCAGAAGCTATGATTTTCTGGAGTGATCCATTTCTGGAGCCATGCATTTCTGAAGGAATGTGTTTCTGGAGCGAAGCACATCAGAGTAAAGCCCTAAGCAGTTGGAGATGGAGGTCACAAGATCATGAGAGAACCATGATTTTACGCTGAAATAGAAAATGAACAACAGATTAATTTGACTTTTTGAATGTACATGTGTTTCTGGAGCAATGCATTACTGGGGGAATGCATTTCTAGAGCTATGCATTTCTGGAACAATGTGTTCCTGAAGCATTGTGTTTCCAGAGAGATAGGTTTCTGAAACTATGTATTTCTGAAGCAACACATTTCTGGAGTGGTGCATTTCTGGAGGAATGTTTCTCTGGAGTGATGCATTTCTGAAGCTGGAGCCATTCATTTCTGGAGCAGTGCATTCTTTTGGAGTGTTGCATTTCTGAAGTGATGTGTTTCTGGTGTTTTTGTAATGATGCTACAGCCGAGCGCAGCTCTAAGCAGCTGGAGACAACTGATCATAACATCGCAAGAAGTTAAGTTTGCATTGGAATAGTATGTAAACAACAGATTATCTTGCTTTTTTGAAGCTGATTTGCTGTTGACTTAAATACTGTTCTGGGATTCTTTTGTTTCTACCATGGTGGAGTACATTAGAAAGAGAAAGGGTTTATGTTTCCTAGAGAGAACATGTGATATTCTGTGGTACTGCACCTCAAAGGTTTACTTTTCTTCATCCGTGGTTTTGTGCTATCCCTCTGTGACCCTCTGGCTGAATGATGACATGATCATGAGATACAGTTGGGAGCCTTTGCATTGCACAAAGAAGCCTGGACCAGTTCTGATAAAACTGCAACTATACTACAACTACAACCCAGCTAAATGTAACACTGCTGGCAGCCATTGCTACTGGCCCCCAGTAGAACTAATCCCTGCTGTAGCTACCACCTTGTTCTCCTCAAATGACGCTGATTGGTCGGGCCCGTTCTCAGAACTGGCATAACGTAGAATGGACCTTTGTAAGATTGATTTGCATGGTCTAGATCTGATCTTTTTGTTAACTTACTTGAGATTACATTTATTATGAGTTTCTGTTTTAAAAATGAAAATAAACTCACTTCAGGATTATGTTTGATCAACATGTATGAAGTTCTTGTCCACATTTTTTAGATGTTTAAAGATGAAACCTACTCCTAGCCCTCTCCTCCCCCTTCTTCCAGCAGATAGCAGCCTCCTTTGAGCAGAGCTGTGATGGGACAGCAGATAACAGGTCGCTCTCAGGATAAGGAAGAAGCTGCTGACTAGTGGCCATCAGGACAGGTCCAAACAGGCTCCGTCTGTGAGCTGATGTGGAACTGAGTCACGCACAGACACACATTTAAACTTCCACAAGAAAGCTGGTACAACTGCTAACAACTATTTCTCTTAAGCCTTGCATAAATTAAATTTATTTTTAGATTTTAACCAATTGTGAAAATGTGAGAGCCCAAACATAATATCAAATAATGACAGATTTAGTTCTGATAGTGTATTGTGCAATAACATGACCAACACAGCACACACTAACAGACTCTGTTTACTGATAACTGGGGTCTCAGCTCTCATAAATCAGAGCTTTGCATGGTCAAACATAACTATAAAGAAGAATAGTTGTTGGTGGATCTGAACTCTTTTAAACCAGTGCGTTAGGTGGAAAAAATAAGTGCCAATCTTACGGAGGTAGAAAATAATAACGGCAGAGGTATAACATCTCCAAAAGTGACTCCCACTTTATTCAACTCATACATATGTGCAGTGAGCCATATGAAACAACTGCTTTCTAACAGCTACGGTAACTCTCTAGGGACAAAAAGGCAAGTACAAATAACAAAGGCATGACAGTCTTTCTGGGGACTATTAAATCTGCACCATTAAATCCCGCACTAGTTGTCTTTTTATCCATTTTGTAATCCATTTGTCAATCATTTCTGCTGCAAGCAGCTAATGCTGTTCATTTTGTATCACAATTCATCCAGCTTATTTGCCCTAAACATACTGTAGGCTCAACACTCTCATGCTGCCTTATCTAACTGTTCCCCTCCTGCCACCCTTCTCCACCCCAGCTCCTCCTTTATTCTGCTTCTGACTTTATGAATGCCATTCTGTTGTTGTTGATGCCTGCTCTGCTCTGGAGTTTCTGCTGCTTCTCTCCCTGCCTTGTGCTTTCCTTATCAGCATAGGAAGAGCAGGAACATGTGCTGTTCCTGGTTGATGCTTTTCACATGGAAGGGCAGAGGGATCCCAGGACAGCCAAACTGCCAAATATAAATAAGAACAAATAAACTGCTAATAAAAAGAATTTAAAGCTTCAAATCATGTGTGTTTCAAGACTAAAGTGTTCCTGACTCAATGGTTATAAAAAAGCTTAGGGCTCAGAGGGTTGAGTCTGACCTGGACCCTAAGACTGGGGATGACTGAGCATTTCTTTGTCACACGTACGCCCTTGTTTTCCACTGTTAAGTTGCCCTGCCCAGTGCACCTTAAAAGCAAATCTACACTTGAAAAAATCCAACTTATTTTTAACAGATTTAATGACGTGTGACATTTCAGTCTCATTGTCTGTAGTCGAGTGTGTTAAAAGTGGCGCTGGGTGACTGGATTGGAGGCAGCAGTTGGTGCAGATTTTTCTTTTCCCTGGAGCCGACTGCGGCCATGGCAGGGAGGTGAGTTAGGAGGTGGGATTGAAGGGGAGGGGGCTTTGCAGAAACAGTGGCTCCTTCTGTGAACACACAACAGCAAGGAGGCGACTCCCCCGTGCCCACCACCCTCCAACGCCCCCTTTCTGCTCGCTGTAACTCTACCCCAGAGATAACCATCACACTCTGGGCCTGCAACGTGCCCCGCCTGCCCCCCCCTTCCCCTTTAGCTCCTGGGTCACTGAGGAGGGGGCAACACTTTCACATCAATGCGGGCCTGTCTGGAGGCCTCACATAGCTCTACTGGAGCTGATAACTGGCTCACACATTTACACCGTCTTTGTTTTAAAGCCGCCTGGTCACGTCTGTTCCTCCCGTAAATGCTGCATGTGTGTTTGTGTGAGCAGCTGGGAGGTTTGCTCGCTCAGCGGAAGACAGCAGTTATCATTATCCGTGATTATACGAGACGGTGGCTATATGATGACACTGCAAAGAAAATAGGAAGCTGCTTTCTCTGCAGCGTGTCGACTCCTGATGAGAAAATTGAGGGAGTAATTTGGCTAATGTGGAGGGAAAGCTTCCTGAGTGTTAGGACAGTGGATGTCTGCAGTGATGGAGTATCATGTGGATCTAAATCTAAATGTTTTTCTGTCCCAGCCTCATTATACGTCAGGGACGAGCTTTCTGAAAAAGCCACAGGGCCTAAAAATATATTTGGTGCATTAGCGTGGTCTGGAGGAGCAATTTGGAGCTGAGTTGTCCTGAGCTCTCACTGAACAGAGCTGAAGAAGACACTAGCTGTGTTTACATCTGACTATTTCTTCAATATTTCCAATTTATTTATTCTGACTGGGTTTTTTCAGTGTTCTGTTTTATATGGATGCTTAAGAAAGACATCTGAATAAGGCTTTAAGACATGTACAAAGTTGCTGCTGTTTCAGTTTGATTTCTAAGTTGTATTAATGGCAGAAATCTGTTCAGATAAGATTGTAATGTGCGCGGCACTTAAGTTTGTATTACAGACACGGCTTTTAATGCAAAAAGAATGGCAAGCAGACATGAGGACATCACTGTGCACTGAGGCCACAGAGGTTTTCAGAAGATCATCAGCCTGCAGACGACTTTAGTGGAAAACTAAGGCACTTACACCAGAGGACTCTGCTAAAACTTTTAAGACATCTAAAAAGGGTGGCAAGTCTTTTAAATCATTTACATCGAGTAGAAACGAAAGGAAAAATAAACACAGATGCAACTTTGCATGTCACTGCAATAACCGAAGAACTGTCCCGGAAACACTTAAGAATAAGAGTTCCACATGAAAACACAAGTAGTCTCACCACAGAAACAAACTGATCGGGCTTTTACTTTGAAAATCCCCATGGAGGTTTACCGTACCTGTCATGTCAGTCTGGAATGATTGGCAGACAAGAGACACAAACACACAGGTGCAGAGATGCGACTGCAGCTCTGAGCAGAAAGGTGTTTCAATCTCTTGAGTTCTGAGCTGACACTCATCTTCTCTAGAATGATCTACGCTCATGTTCGTATTTTGAAAAATGAAGTGATTTAATGTGCTTATGCAGAACACTGGCTCCCATTGGTTGTGGATCATGGTCTTGTCACCAAAAACACAGTTTGCATACGACCAGACTTAAGACTTAGGACAATATCAAACATGTTTGACATTGTTGTAACGCCAAGACTGAAGAAAGACCTTAAGATCAAGTCTTCTGACCACCTTACGCCTATCGACTGAGACAACTAGAGGGAGCTGCAACTTTAGCAAGACCCTCAGAATTTTATTCTGACTTCGGAATTCTGTCTGGGACTTTGAATTCAGAGGAAAAGGTGTAAGGCGGCCTTAAGTTTTGATAGAAAGATAATCAATTGAAGTATTTGCTTCTGCAAAACCACTCTGTGTGTGTGGAGAATGTGGAATTAGCAGGTAAAAAATTAATCTTTTTAGTATTAATTAAGGCTTGATGAGTCAAGTATATTTTTTTGTTAATGTGGATCAGGATTGACCTGGTTTGATCAGTTCTGTGTTTATTCCTCTGTAGTTTCAGTCTAGTTTTTTGGAATTACGTCATTATCCCTGACTTCACCTTAAACAAACACCACTATCACATGTTTTGATTTAAGGATGGTTTGAAAGTCACCATTAGTCACCGCTTGGTCATGTCTCTCCCTTCTTACATTCCTTCTCTCCTCCTGCTCTGGTGGTCAGCTGATTATGGGCATTCACTTTCTTAAGAACTAAGCTAATCAAATTCTGCCACAACCTCATTTGACCAATCGTCATGCTCCTGTCATATTTTAAACCTTTCATTATCCCTTTCAGTGTGGGCACTGAAACCCTTCCCCACCCCAGCCACTTCCTTTTAGTTCATCAACAACCTGTCCAGATCCTCACAGGTCTTCTGCTCCTCTCATCCTGCATACCTCAGTCTCCTCCTCCAAGCCACCTCATTGGTGTCCTGGTCCAGCTTCTAAGAAGTCTGCTCCTCATCTGATCCTGCATCCCTCATCATCACCACCACCAGGTCAAGACTCAATAGGGCAAGGGTATCAACTCAAGGCCCGGGGGCCAAATCTGGCCCTTGGTACAGTTATCCCAGACCTACAAGATCATATCATATTCTTATTATAACTGGCCCACTATTATGAGGTCTACAGATTTCCTCCAATATAAAAATGTAAACTTATCCGATGATGATGATGATGATGTAAAATATCCTTATTAAGTCATAAAAAATTTAAAAGGTAAAGAGTAAAAAAATGTAGATACAGTCAGGAATGTTGAAAAATAAATTTATTTGTGTTTTCATTTGATATTTTCAATTTTGCATTTCAAAGTTATGATTTAAACTTATGATTTTGACTTTCTATTTAATATTTTGACCTTTTCAGGTCATAATTTGGACTTTTTATCTTATACTTTGACCTTTTAGATCCATAATTCTAAATTTTTACTCATATTTTACTTTTAAAACTCATGATTTCAACTTTCTATCTCATAAACTTGCCTTTTGAAAACATTACTTTTGACTTTTAATTCTGGGTTTGGACCCTTTCAATTAATAAGTTTGACTTTTATCTCAGATTTATAGCCTTTAAACTTATTATTTTGCCTTTTTGAATCCCAAAATCATTTATCATCAGTGCTAAGTTTTTTCCTCCTTAATTTATTACTGGTAAAAATGAAGTTGACATTTAAATGTTGACCCTATCAAGCTTTCAGGTTAGACCATAATTCAGAATCTGGCTGTGATTAGGTTTGACACCCCTGCCATAGGGGGTATGTATCACGATAGTCTAATCAGCAAAGACATAGCAAATTTCTCTTTCTTTAAAATTCATTAAATAAATATTGTTAAACTTGTATTAGGTCTAAATAAATGACCCTGTAAGATAGCCTGTCTTTTCAAAATCTGATGATCAGTGGGTAAAATTTTAAAAGTTAAAGGGTGTCACACTTAGGTCTTTTAAACTTGATTTTGTGTTAGGTGAGAGGTTGAAGTCAGCTTGAATCATGTGATATGACAGATGGTTTTTGGCAGGTGAGCTGTGGACTTCTAATGACACAGGTACATTCACAGGAACAGGGAGGGACTGGCAGGTTGTTTGCGCTACATCTGCTAATTGCTTTAGTTCCCTGCAATAAAAGCAATAAATTCTTATCACTTGGTAAATAAAGCTGACCCATTACAGCCCAGGAGCATCATAAATATTTCCCAGTTATCAATAATCCAGCAGTGTGGCGTCTGATATGCACACATTTCCCTCTGAGCGGCCATAAACCTGAAGCTTTAGCAACGTAAAGCTGGAGGAGAAGATAGTCCTGCATTCCTTTTCTTTCTTATAGAAGGGAAAACCAGGGGCAATTTTCTGGAAAGAAATATGTGGAGCTGAAAATGCTATTTCTGCACACATATACCCCCTCTCTGAGTTCCTGTGAGGCTGAATGGACAGTGAACCACTCAGAGCCAGATCAGGTTTCTGTTTGTGTTCTTTCCATTGTGTCCTACACAGGATGGTCGTGTAATTGCTCAGGAACAATACACAGTGAATTGGCTGAATAAACGCCGTGCTGTTATGAGTTGTGGGATCTTTATGTTTAGATCACGCCGCTGACTGGACGGAGATGTAAACAGGCTGCGTTCACAAAGCAACAAAAACTGCAAAGGAGTGCTGACTCTGGACTGCCAGGTCATCGAGTGCTATCGCAATGTTTTCTCTTTAAAGAGTCCTGCTGTTGCTCCACATACAGAGAAACCCCCTCCTTACTGTTTGACTGAGATTGACCTTTTGGTTTTTCTCACTGGAAATAGAGACTGCATTTTAGTGGATAGTTCTAGTGAATTTAGTTTCAAAATTCCCACCATGACTCAGTCGGTTGGGTTTGAGAGTCAACAAAAACTGCTCTTGGAACACAACACAGCTTGACATATTCAGAAATGAATTATGATTTAATATGCCATTACTCATCCTTTGTATAACAAATATTTGGAAATAGAAAATGATTGATGTCCACGCTGCAAAAATGCAAACCAGAGAAAATAGTTGTAATTTCTAGTCATCTTGACTTTTATATGGAGGGTTTTTTTTGTGCTGCATTCAGCTTTCCTTCAACCCTGACCAGTCCCCCAGTCCCTGCTGCTGAGAAACACCCACACAGCATGATGCTGCCGCCACCATGCTTGGCATTGGGCAGGTGCCTGGTTTCCTCCAGGCATAACGTTTAGGACTGAGGTCAAACAGTTCAATCTTGGTTTCATCAGACCAGAGAATCTTGTTTCTCACAGTTTTAGTACTTTAGGTGCTTTTTTTGCAAACTCCAAGCAAACTTTCATGTGTTTTGCTCTGAGGAGTCTTCCATCTATCCACTCCTCCAGAAAGCCCAGATCAGTGGAGGGCTGCAGTGATAGTTGTCCTTCTGGAACCTTGCCCCATCTCCACATAGGATCTCTGAAAAACTTAGAGTGACCATCAGGTTCTTGGTCTTCTCTCTTGCTAAGATGCTTCTCCCCTCAATTGCTCAGTTTGGCTGGGTGACCAGCTCTTGGAAGACTCCTGGTTGTGCCAAACTTCTTCCATTTGAGAATTTGAGGCCACTGTACTCTTGGGAACCTTCTGTGACTGTCAACAATCCTGTCTCTGAGCTCTGCAGGCGGTCCCCTTGACTCATGACTTGATCTGTGCAGCATGGTGTGGAGCCATCAGCCTGTGGTCTTGCTGGGGTGTTATAAAGCCCAGGTTGCTCTGATAGCAGCCTTCAGTTCATCTGAATTGTTGAGTCCCCAGAGATTCTGTATGGGGTTCAGGTCAGAAGGGTGTCATAGATTCTCTTCTGCACATTTGTTACATCAGCAGTCTTCCCCATGATTGTGGTTGTGTGAACTGAACCAGAGTCAGAGAATTAAGGCTCAGAAAAGCTTTGCAAGCTTTGGACTTTTTCACAATGTTGTAATATTTTGAGATAGATTTAAAGGGAAAAAGAACTTTTGCGTGCTACTCTACCTTTCTGAGATGCACCTGTAAATGTAAGCTTTACCACAGCACTTCTCATCCTCACACAGCTTCTATCCAGCCTGTGCAATCTTGCTCTAATAGTTGTATTTATCTCACTTTTTCTCCTCACATCCATGACCTGTAATCACATCTTCTCCTGAACCCTGGAGATTTTGTAGCCTTTTGCAAACCTCTTTTCTTTCTTTCAGATCAATAAAATACACTTTAAACCAACAAATGGTGTGAAAGATCTCTGCAGAATTATTTTTCTATTCCCTGCCTTCACTGAATTGAATGACAAATTAGCATTAGGTAAGTGCAGAAAATAATATAATTGGTGTTAAAATGCTTTTCATATGCTTCTCCATCCCTCTGGCTCTCATTTGCCCTGCAGCAAAAGGGTAACTCCCATCTGACAGCATAAAACAAACACCAGGCAGTTATTATTGACCCTTTTCTGCACCCCACCTCCTCATAAAGTCCAGTAAACAGAAATGCACACAGCCTTTGCATCAGCTCGATGCACGCCTATAGATGTCTCTGCTCTTAGTTTGGTAGTTGGAACTGGCGGCAGCAGCATTTTATGACTTCTTTTCCAGTAGATGTTGGAGCACAGTTTAATTGCTGCATGAATCATGCTTGTTCTGCATTCCCAGCACTGTGTATTAAATGCTTCATTAGACGGGCCAAGTGAGCATTAGTTTCCAAAATCCCTCCTCGCCCTCTCACCCCCCGGGCGCTGGAGTGTGGGTGTGATGTCTGCTCCTGGCTGCGTGCCCTTCTGTGTCACACGGACAGACAGTGTTTGTGTCTAATTGTTTATCCTTTGCTTAGATGTCAGGAAGACACTGACTCAGAGGTACTAATCTTCTTCTTAAACTATTAAATGCTCGTGTGAACTGTTGTTTCCTTTGTTCATCAGGAAGTGCCGTCTCCGGATCCTCCTCAGGCATTTTCTGTAACTGTACACATGTACTGTTTGATATCATACTACTCCTTACTGTTGTGTGCCAGCCTGGGAATGTGTTCATAACCAGCTTAACAATAAAAGGTGCTGAGCAACTGTCAGGACTCGTTTCTATTATTGATTCTTCTCTCTCATTAAAGCTAATCATCGTTTGTAACACTTCTTTACCAGCTGTAACATGTATGAAAATAATTTAGTGCCTGATGTCGCCAACTCTTAAATAATAGTCCACATTTAGAAAACAACTTGCCTCCAAAACTGACCTTCTCCTAAACGTCAAGAGCATCTGAGTCAGCAATGAAAACAGAATGTGGGAAATACCAGAGCTGGACTTTCTCACTTCGTCTGACTCTGTCTGGTGATAGCCAAAGCCTGAGGCTGTAGATCCCTGTGTCTGTCCATCCTTACATGGAACATTCTTGTCAACACAATATCTCAAGAATGATTTGGCAAGTTTTCTGTGAACTTTCATGGTCAAAGCCATTTGGTCTCATGTCCATCCCTTACTAGTAAGTGAAATGTCTCAAGAACACTCTCATAGATTTTTTCAGACTTTGCACAAAGTTTTTGACTGATGGATGGCCTGGTTAGCTTTTGGAGGTCAAATCTCTGCATCAGCATCAGAATTATCTTTATCAGCCAAGCCTGCTTGCCTTGGTTAGCTTTGCTCTCAATCTACAGAAATTAAAAATGTTTGAAAAGATAAGTCTTGTTGGAAAGCCTGTTTATTTCCCTTCTAAACTGTGCCACATTTGTAAGGAACATGCATTTGTGGGATGAGCAGCAGAGCTGAGTATGTGGGTTGTGCCCTTGTTGCAAATGCCAAATAACTTATTCTACCATTGACTCTTGTTTGGTGTTGTCTGGTGGATTGGATGATTGAAGTCTAAAGAAACAAGACATATTGGCAATTTCATCATTTAACAAACAGAAGCCTTATTAGTGTGTGGAAGAACCGGCCTGGCACCTCCTTCTCATGCTGGTCACTAGCTTCTCCACACTTTGACTCTATGATTAAACTGCCTGGACTCATCACCGAACATAACGTTCCTCCACATGTTCAGGTTCCAGTGCACATGTTGCAGACACCAGTGCAAATGGGCGTGACGGTGAAGGGCAGTCATGGCAGGCCTCCTGGAAGCTCTATGAGACTGGAGCTGGGCTGCCTGCAGTCTGTTCTTGATTGTCTAGGCAGAGAGCCGTCAACTATATTATCCTGCGAACATCCACTGCAAATCTATAGAAGACAGCCAACGGAAACAGTCTTCTTGGGACTCCCACTTTGCAGCCTGTCTTTAACAGGCATATGGAACTTGGCCTTCAGTGTGAAGCTGGTACTGGGGCTCAAGCCAAATAATGCCACAGCTTGGTTTCGCTGAGCCCCAGCTTGAAGTTGCCCTACTGCACAGGTCCTGCCCAGATTAGTCAAACATGGTATGCTGATTCTTGGAGCAGACACCTACTGACCTCTGTAGCAGGGCCCATGCTCACAGGTACTGACAATCAGATGCCAATTAGCCACCTGGTGTACCAAGAGCTCTAAACAAGAGTCAGTTGAAACAGCAAAATAAGCTGTTTGGCACTGGCAGAGAAGATTTGGAACATTTGTAATGGATGCAACCCACATACTCAGCTCTGCTGCCCATCCCACAAATGATTGTTCCTTACAAATGTGGCACAATTTAAAAGGGAAATAAGTGCAGGCTTATGAGATTTATTGTATATATGTATATAAGTCTATGTGCATTAATGCTGCAAGAACTTTCCCTTTACGATTAAAGGGCAAAGTTCAAGGTCACTGAGCTGCTTATTCATCCATCATTTATAAGGGATGTATGACAATACTATTTATGTGTACCACACTGTCAAATAGGCCACCTCAGCCCTTCTTCTGAGACACCCTTAATTTAAAGATATAATGATAGTAGTACACCTCAGAGAGTCATGTAACCACCAGGCATTTAGTTCTAGTTTCAGTATGAATTAAGAATTGTAAGCAGAACAATGCGCTGGCAGCACTGTTGGTGGCCTCCTCTCTAAAAAGCATGATTACCCTTTATTTGTCCCCTGTAATATACAATAAAGAGACTAACTAGACCCACCCTGAAACAGTGCAGAGACAACAGTCAGCCTAAACAAACCTCTGCTGAGTGTTCTGATAATAGAGGCTATGTTGTGGCGTTTATATGATTTAGATAAAAACTGTAATAAAAGCTTCACTTATCCACACAGTCCTGCAGACATATAAAGATACTCATGAAAGGCATGTGAGCTTATAATGGGACCGACAACTTTATTGGTCTACAGCAGAGCAGAGTGTAAAGTCCACACCTACTTAGCTTTGAGTTCACCACAGAGCCATCAAGCTGAGAGTCAAAAAACCCTGAAAACAACATTATTTTAGTCAGAGAGAGGCTCGGGTCTTACGCTGGCATTGTTCTTATGGGCAGGAATCCACTTTGGTTCAGTCTGGAAAACATGAATGACAAATAAAGGTAGAACTCTTCTTGCAAAATGTTCAATTTTTTTTTCATTGTGAAACTCGTTAAAAATTGAAGGTTGAAATTGAAGCCAACTTTGAAAGTTCCCTGACTGGCCACTAGGAGCAGTCTGCAGAAGCACACCCCCATGTTTTTAGAGGGCACACACTGAACAGGGGGTGATTTATGTATTTGTTATTTCAACTCATCTGTTTTGGTTGGATAGGAAGGACACAAGTTGAGCTCATAACATATGGCAGACTCAATGACATCTCATTATAATTATAAATAATAAGAATTGTTCCCATTCATTCTGTAGAGTGTGCACTGGGGCACAGTCATGTTGGAATAGACAAAGGCCTTCCCCAATCTGTTGCCACACAGTTGGAAGCATAGCATTGTCCAAAATGTCTTGGTATACTGAAGCATTAAGATTCCTTCAGTGGAGATAAGGGGCCTAGTCCAAACCCTGAAAAACAGCCCCATACCATTATCCCTCCTCCACCAGACTTCACAGTCGGCACAATGCAGTCAGGCAGGTAACGTTCTCCCAGCATCTGCCAAACCCAGACTCACCCATCTGACAGCCAAACACAGAAGTATGATTGGTCACCACAGAACACATTTCCAATGCTCCACACTCCAGTGTCGGTGTGCTTTACACCACTCCATCCTCCACGCTTGGCATTGGACTTGGTGATGTGAGGCTTGCATGCAGCTGCTCGGCCATGGAAACCCATTCATGAAGCTCCTGCTGCACAGTTTTAGTGTTTATATTAATTTTGTGAAGTCTAGTCAAGCACCAGAAAGGCTCTTTGTTTTCTGCATGGAATGCCATCGTTCTACTATGCCTCACAGAGAAACAAGAGAGAAGATAAATGTGATGGTCTGGATTTACCTGTTTAACATATTTGCTCACATATGTAGCTAAACTAAAATCCATGGATTCTACTGTTTCTGAAAATGTCATCAACCACACCAGGAGTCATGAACTTAAAACTTTCAAAAAACTTAAATATAATGTGAATACTACATGGTGTTGGTGGTCTTTTCTCTTTATTTCATGCTATGGTCATTATTGATTGTTCATGTTGTCTATACTGATGACATTTACAGTTGTCTTAGATTTTAGGGATTTCCCAGAAGTTTCCTCTGACACTTTAAATCAACATGTATCTTCATGTTTGATAAAACCCCTCTCACAGAGCTTTTTTTTTTGACTCAGCTGAAACAATGGCATACACACACTCAGACAGACAGCTGACAGAGGCAGACTGAGGGGCTGGGGCCGGTGGTTGTGTTGGTGCCTGGGGCCCCAGCGGGTTTGTTTGTGGTTTGTTTGTCGGAGTGGCGAGGGGGGTGAGAGGTTTACCCACAGCGCTCTCTCTGGCACCAGTCTGTCCCGAAGGAGAAAAACCAGTCTCTGTTCTTAGACGGACGCTGACGCTGTTGGGACGTGGCAGGACAGATATGTGATGGGAATACAGCAGGGGGTTATGGGACGGGACAGTTGGTCAGTTTTTACATTTTTGTTGATTAAAGCAGAACAACACAAACACCAGAGTGACGCCTTTAGTGGTCCTTAGAAAGATTTTAAAATACCAAGATCTGCAAAAAACGGCTAAAAATGGTGTAGGACACATACTGAGTGGGTAGTTGGCGGTGTGACTTAGGAATGAAACTACACCAGCCTGCACTAAACTCATTCATTCTACAGAGTGATGAAGTTTAAGACATACAAAAATGGCTTACACACTAGTATTTGTGGGGGTTGCTACTCCAGCTAATCTTGGCCCACAAAGCAGGTAAATTCTGGTTGTGTGTCTTGCTCCATAGATCCATCCATCCATTTTCTATACCGCCTATCCCAGTGGGGGTCATGGGGGGCTGGAGCCTATCCCAGCTGTCATTGGGCAAGAGGCAGGGTACATATAGAGACAGTCAACCAGGCATGCTCACATTCACTCCTACTGCCTACAGATGATCTGTCATCTTTCTTTACTCACATGCCTTCACCCTTCTTTGAAAAAAAACTTTGTGAGGAGTTGATTTCTCATTCTGCCTTTTTTCTCTTTCTTTCGGGCACCTGATTTAAAGTGCTCACATGGTATCTCTCCTACAATTTAAAGTCACTTTTTCCTCTTAAAAACAAACAAACAAAAAAACATTAAAAAAACTCTCTTAATTCCAAGCTTCTCAAGGCCCCACCTGCTGTGGGCTTGGGTAATCAGTACCTCTTTCCCCCTTGTGCTACACCCATAGCTGCTGCCACTGTAGTGTTTACTTTGGTTGTGGCTATAGTAGAGAGAAGGACCACTTTTCTTCATTAGATCAAGAGCCCTACTGAAAGCTTTACCTGACCTGCTGCCGTATGAGATTGTGATGGATGGGGTTTAGTTGTACTGTAAGCTGGTATACACAATGGCTGCTGGCAGTGTAGCCATCAGCTACAATGTAGTTACAGTATAGCAGCAGTTTTATCAGACCGATGCCAGGTTTCTTTATTAAAACAAGAGCACAGAGCCACACTGAAAGTTCCTCTTGGTGGAGATGTTTTCACACTTCCCCCGACCAGAGTCAGCATGGGTTTTGTCCACCAACAAGCTCCACTGGTTATAAACTGCTCTTTGCTTATGTTATAATACAGATTTGTGGTCAATGTCTGATCAAACTGCTAGTTTTCTGCAGCTACATCCGAGCTAATCACTCCAGCAGCAGCCAGTGTAGGCTCACAGTACAACTAAATCATGCCTGTGATACATTGCAAGGTTAGCAGCTTCCTGGTGCTCTCCACTTTTTCTGCACCCATTATGGGGCATGCAACTGCTGTAATGTAAATGTCTACTGCAAATTGATACATTTAGGAATGACCTGTAACTGACCATGACTGATACACATCAGAGTAAACAATTATCTCCCTTACTTTTTAACTCCGACATATAATTATCACTATGCCCTCAGATATCTATGGTTAACATTTCTTCCAACATTAATTTTTGAAAAATCCTAAGCTACCTAGCTAGAGTTGGTTTGTAAGTTTGTGGAGATAAAGGTTGTGTTTTGGGGGGATAGGCTTAAGTGTGTGAGTGTTTAACTCCAGCTATTATCCACTCACTCTACCTCCACCATGATTTATTTTTCCCTTTTCTAACAGAACCAGACAGGGCTCCACAAAATGGGCTTCCTTGTAATTGTCTTCTGACATGGAGAGGCCAAGAGTCAGCTTCCAAATATAAATAAGCCGTAATAAGGGCTTTGAAAACACAGCAAATTACAAAATCAACTTATCACAGAGGCAGAGAGATCATCTGGACTGCAGCTGAGACAGCCGCAAAGACAGAGAGAGAACCAGAGAGCAACTAACAGAGCAGAAGAAAAGTTAGAGAAAAGTGAGAGTGAAAACCAGGAAGTAGCAGAGGAAGAGAGCCAAGCAGTAAACATGAATTTGTGTGCCAGTGAGCTCAGAGTTTTCTTTCTTTACTCAGATCATAATGGGAGCCATTCTCATTTTTAAAGTTTCAAAATAAAAGCCTTTCTTTAATCCCTTCTGCCCTGAGTTTGGCCTCTGAAGTCAGCTCTGTGGTCACAAATTAATCTAGAGTGGAGCCTACTGTATATTCAACCCTCGTTTTCTGACAAAGCCAGCTTTGAGCGTGCTGAAAAACTAGAAACATGAGTCATAGGTATTAACAAGGTCTTAAAAGAGAAATATCACATGTGTGAAAATGAGTCAGAGCGACTTAGCATAACCATAACCATAATTATTATGATTTACTACAAAAATGTGGACTAAAAGCATCATTGTGAGGTTTTCTGTTAAAACTCTGAGCCATGGGAGCATGACTGTTTTCTTAGCATTTTGGCTTACTATAAGGCTAAATGTTCTAAAGCCCATAACCTGGGCTCAGAGTGGTCCAGAGTGAGTTTTAGCACAAGGAAAAATAAGAACTGCTGCTTGCTTGCCTTTAAAAGGTTTATAACTACTGGACAGTGAAAGTAAAGTGGTGAGTAAAGACGATGGACAAGGATGGTTTCTGAGGTTTCAAAGAAATCAAATAAGCAACCTTTGATCTCCAAAATCTACTCAGCTCAACCTTGAGTCAAAGTGGATGCTTCTGCAAAGTTTGAAGAAAATCGAAGCGTTCTTGTGAGGTCATATTTACAAGAATGGGATGAACATGAGGCTTAGTGACCTTTACCTTTAACCCTTTAACTCTAACTGCAGAGTGTGCAGTTTTTATTGAACAGATTCCTCAATAGGTTGTTTGCAATCACGTAATCCAGAATGCCGTATGGGGGACAGGAAGTGGGCGGCAGTTTTTAGAAATGATTGGAACAGAGGGAAGTCTAATACGATTCCTTCACTTACAAAACAGTGATTTTTTTATTTTTTTTTATTTTTACCACTTTTTGGAGGCGATCAATTTTGCAAATCACTCCTTCCTGGAGACCTTCTGGCATTATCCAGCCAGATGAAGGGAGACTAGCTGAGCCCCTTTAACGTATAAAAAAAGTCCTCATTTTGTCCCAAACATCTTTTAATTGAAACTGTGATATACTATCAACTCAATAAACCTTGGTGGGTTGGGGACGTTCAGGAACAAGACTGCTCTACGAAACAGCTCTTTAATGTGAGCCCCTGTAGCTAGCTCCTGTTTGAGTACCAGTTTCCTGTCCTCCATGCTTTGTCATTTTTGAACCACATTTAAAAAGCCAAACTGGTACCAAATGTAAAAGCATTTTGGAGCCAAACCACCAGCTCTACTGAGCTAAGCCAAATGATCTGTATCTTTTAAAAGACACTGATTATGGCCAACCTCTACCTTCACATGCCGACCAGGGCCGACTGCTAAGAAGCATCCCCACGGCATGATGCTGCCGACACCCTGCTTCACAGTTGAGAACTTGAATGTTTGGGCGAATTATGCTGAACTTTTTCAGAATTTTCACAGAAATCTGGAAAAATGGTATTGGTATTTCTTGGTAATTTAATTAGAAATTTAATGGGGAATTAAATTTGAAAATATGTTTTGGAATTCCTTAGAATTTCAAGGTGATTTCATAGATTTTTTTAGGAAATTTGTGTGGATTGAGGAAAGGAACATTCCAAAGAAATTTAGAACTTTTTGTGGAATTTAAAAAATGGACTCCCCCATACCTCTCTCAATGACTGACATAATTTCTGATTGACTGAAGACCTCCAACAACACAGCTGACTGGGTCTGAAACTAATCCAGTACTTTATTTTCTGCAGATACAGGACCTTAATGAGATTTGTGGACATCATTTTTGGTAAAAAAAAAAAAAAAAAAAAGAAAGAAAGAAAGAAAGAAAGAAAGAAAATCAAGTATTAGTTCAGGCAGGCCCCAGAGTCAAGCACTGCTTTGATTGAGATCAGCTGATCTCATACAAGCCCCTCATCAGCTGATGGCCAGCTGATTTGCTCTGAGCACGCCATTGGCTAATTGCTCCCATGCCACCTTATTTAAACTGTTCTTACTAGCGATGCTTTGCAAGCTGCTCTTGCAACCCTCCTCCACCCCAGCTTCTCCTTTATTTTGCTTCAGACCTTATCAGTGTCATTCTGTTGTCATTGATGCCTGCTCTGCTCTTCTCTAGGGTTTTCTCTCCCTGCCTTGTGCTTTCCTAATTGGCATAGGTAGAGCAGGAACGTTTGCTGTTCCTGCTTAATGCTTTCCACGTAGGCTCGTGGAAGGGCAGGGGGGATCCCAGAGCAGCCACACCACCAAATATAAATAACAGCAAATTGATCACTGCTAATAAAGAAAAACTGATGGCCACGAATAATGTGTGTTTTGTTGTCCTGACTGACCTACTTCCTGTTCAAATACAAGGCATGGTTTTTAAAATTAGGTCCTATTGATCCCAAATGAGTGGAAGAAACTTAAAAATGCTTCCAAACAAAAGCTCAGACCTCAGGAGGTTAAAGAGTTATGTTATTTCAAATCTTTGTTTCAACATTGAATGCATCGCTGTCTCAGATCTGACATTCCTTAACTGTTTCCAAATAAGACTTATTAGACTGAAGAGGCACATTGTTGCCCTTAAGGTGTTTATTTTCATGCTTCACTCATAATCCTCTTATCTGAGTAATACTTAATACTGTACCAGAGGATGTTTATCATGTCTGTCCCCCATGAAGTAAAACATCCCCTTTCCCTGTTTTTAATGGTGTTTGGCCTACCTACTGTGGCTTTTGTTTTCCTCTCTTAAGCTGTGTCACGGGGCTCTGCTGTGCCGTCCTGTTTGAGGAGGGAAATCTTTTAATTCAGGACCACAAACTCAGTATTTACTCAGTGTAGCGGATGATTAGCTTCATGCTAATGTGAGCCAACTTTTCTCCCTCCTTTTGGACTGTGCAGTCAACTTGCTAATGTAGTGTTTGCTTGAGTGTGTTTGGGCATTAATGGCACATTAGCTTAGGTGTGATCCAGAGGTTAAAGCAGCCCCTCCCTCCCTGCTCCAGTGCTCTTGTTTACCGTCACTTTAAATGATTTCTGTTGCACTGCTGGAGCTTTCATGTCATGGGTGTTCCTGTCCTGGGAGAGGTGAAGTGGGTTCATGTTTTTGACTTGTTCAAAAAGTTTTCCATTAAAAAACAAGGGGGGAATATGTTTAGAGGCAGAGAGGACAGATGAGTTATGAGGAGAGAGGAGGGCAGGAAAAGCAGCTTCCTTCCTCCCTCCATCATGATCGCCCGGGGGCCGTCGCTCTCACAGCAGTGGCAGTATTTTTAGCTCTAATCGGAGGGGAAATGCCACCTTGGGGTCCTCAGGGTCGTTGGGGAGCAGTCCAGCGTTTCCTGACCCATCAAGACCCACACTGTCAGAGACACCTGGAGCCAACCTCGAGCTCTGCGGGACACCTTAGCCAGGGGTCAGAGAGCGCAGGTTTTCAGTCTGTGTATGAGGGAGATTTAACGTAGACAGAGGGGAGAGAGGCCTCTGAATTATAGATATTTAATGTTTAATGGCCCCACGAGAGCTGATGGAAGAAGGATATTTCATTTTTAAGGATTTCTTGTAACCTAATCATCTCTGTGGTTCTGCATTAGGACATAAATGTGTGTTTATTTGTGAGCTTACGGGGTACAGGAGAAACATTCAGACCCCATGTATAAAGAGCAATATTGAGGTTCAATTTTCTTTCTAGTAGCAAAACATTTGATGGTACAGCTTTGTTTTTAGTTTCAAAAAAAGATGGGACAATGAGCAAAATACCAGCAAGGAAAAGAAAGAGGATAAAGGTCAACATATACAACCATGCATCCACTTTCTATACCACTTATCCCGTTTGGGGTCACGGGGCGCTGGATCCAACCATAGCTGTCATTTGGCAAGAGGCAGGGTACACCCTGGCAGGGTTAAACTTGTCGACTAAAACTATGACTAAAAATGTTCATCGACAGCCTTTTTTTCCATGACAAAAACTAGATAAAGACTAACAAAAATAGATCTGTGATGACTAACACTGACAAAAAGTAAGTTACGTTTCCATCAAGATGATTAAAAATGTAATGTAGTTTTCGTCGGAAATTTAAAATCCATGATATTTCTCGACTGTGGGTAAATCTGTCAAAAGTAATATATCTGTATCTCTTCTGCCTCTCAACCGTAGAAAGCAGGGACCCCAGGTTTAGCAGAGTGCATAGAGCACACTACCATGATTTGGTACCAGATTTAGGCAAGAGAATAAATGCTTGGACTAAAAGTAAAGACCAAAATGTGAGGACTTTTTTATGGACTAAAACTAGACTAAAATGTTTTTGAGTTTTTGTCAACTAAAACTAGACTAAAAAATGTGACTAAAACTAAAGACATTTCATTTTAATTAAAATTAGCTGCCAAAATTAACACTGCACCCTGGACTGGATTGTCATGGCATTACGTACCTGACGAAGACATTTGGGGATTTTATTATGGGCCTGGACCTTGCTGCTGTGGCCAATAACCCTCTACAGAGACTTTTTGTATATTTAAAACTTATTTTGAGTTTAATATATTTTTTTGCATTCAAAATACATGCCTCAGTCCCTAAAAGGTATTTTAGATATACAGTGCCTATAACAAGTTTTCATCCCCAGGGGTGTTTTTCCCTTTAATTGATTTTATAAATCATTCATGATCAATATAATTTGAATTTTTTGACAAAATAAATGGTCAAAGTGAAAACAGATTTCTCCAAAGTAACGTCAATTAGATCAAAATATATCTGATGTAAAATAAGTGGCTACTGTACATAAATATTCAGCCCTGAGTCTGTGTGGATAGGCCTCAATCAGGCTTGCCCATCTAGACTCTGAAATTTTACTCCATTCTTCTTTGCAAAACTGATCAAGCTCTGTCAGGTTGCACAGGGATCAGGCATGAACAGCCCTTATCAAGTCCAGCCACTAATTCTCTTTTGGATTGAGGTCTGAGCTTTCACTTGGCCACTTCAGAACATGTCCCTTGGTGTCTTTAAACCATTTCTGAGTAGCTTTCTCTGAATGCTTTGGTTCATTATCTTAGTTGATGATAAATCTTCTCCTAAGCCGTAGATCCCTTGCAGACTGAATAAGATTAACCAGTGACTGGACCTTCCAAACACAGGTGTCGTTATACTTCAACCACTTGAGACACATTTATTAAACTCAAGTGATCCCCATTTCACTTATTGTCAGACTACTAGCTCCAACTGGCTGGACCTCTGTTTAATTAGGTCAGTCACTTTAAAGGGGGTGAATATTTGTGAAGTCCCTTATTTAAAATTACACATCTTTATTTATTGACATTACTCTGTAGAAATATGTTTTCACTTTGACATTAAAGAGGATTTTTTGTCCTCCAAAAAAGCCAAATTATATCAACTATGATGGATTTATTAAAGTTTTATTGTATGACAGAAAAATCCAAACGTTTCAGAGGAATAAAAAAGTGTATGAATCAAGAGCGGTGTTTTTCAGACTGATATTTGGGACTAGCAGACCCTCCTCTCTTTGCACAAACAAACCCACAGTATATGGATCTGACAGAAATTAAACTATCAGAGGAGTCGCTAATCTTTAATCCAGATATTGAAAATTAGAGGCAGACGCTTTTTCCGGCTGTCTCCCTCTCTCTCTCCGTCCTTTTTCTTCCCTCGTTTCTCTCGGAGAATCCCTCTCACAGATCCTCTGGTTAGGAAAATGTTTAGTGGTTGGGCCTTGCTTCCTGTAATTACTCCATTATTCACATCCCACTGATGGAGAGAGAGACAGAGAGCTGGTGGGGTAAAGGGCGCCCGGGCTTTACCCAGACTACAAGAGGGAATTCAGTGCAGAATGTCAGACATGCAAACTGTGCATTCCCTGACACACAGAGACACACAGAGACACAAACATGGAGCTAATGCAGACGTCCCTGCAGTGCATGATTGTTTGATGCAGGATTCAAATGATTAAGAAAGATTGATGTGAGGTCCAGCTGCAGAATGGCTTTGGTCATGTCTCATCTCTAAAGACACAGCGGTCGTGTCAGTGCAGTTGTAATGGAGTGGTCAATCAGAGCGAGCAGCGAGGCAGCCTCTCTATTAAGTTAGAGCAGACATTAGCACCAGCTCTGTCTCTCGCCTTAGACTCTGTCTCCTCTCTGTTCGTCTCTATCTGCCGCTCAGCACAAAGAAGCTCGCCTCCGCTCTGCCCGCGCTGCCCAATAGCATCCACTGATCATAACCTAATTGGATTAATGTAACTTGTTTTCCAGCCCATTCAATCTAATTTGCCTGGAGCCAGCCGCACTGAAATAATTGTCAATATGATCCGCTCTTTTTGCTCTGTCTGGCTCTCTTTCTGAGGATTCAGCCAGGAGGATGTGGGAGCAGGATGAGAGGCTGAGCAGTGCAGGAATGTGGAGCACTCAGCAGGATGAGGAGATAGATGGGGAGGTCTGAGGTGTGGACAGCCAATTGAGTTTGAATGGGATTCAGGTTTGGAAGAAGTTTGGAAGAGCTCAGAGGGGAGATTTTTTGTATTTTTCACAATCTCTGCAGGATTTCAGCTAAAAGAACTTTTAATTTAACAACTCCCACTCCCAGAAATATCTAAAAATGACAGAGTGGATTCCAGGTTTGGGTAAACCCATCTGACCATTATTTATTATTGCATTTAGTCACACTGAAATGCCATCCATCCATCTATTTTATATATTTAGTTCCGGGTTGCGGGGGGGCTGGAGCCTATCCCAGCTGTCATCGGGCAAGAGGCAGGGTACACCCTGGACTGGTCGCCAGTCAATCTCAGGGCTGACATATGGAGACAGACAACCAGGCTCACATTCACACTTAATAACCTAATGAGCATGATTTTGGTGTGGGGAGGAACCCGGAGAGAACCCACACATGCACGGGGAGAACATGCAAACTCCCACAGAAAGGCCCTGGCCCTGACCGGGAATCGAACCAGCAGCCTCTTGCTGTGAGGCAACAGTGCTAATCCCTGCGCCGCTGTGCCGCCAAAATGTAATGTTTGGAACTAATTTTTATAATGGATAACCTGAGTATATACAAAATGTAGTTTTTAAATTGTGACATCATTTTTAAGGGGAAAAACACCATCCAGACCTAAATGGCCCTTTGTGAAAAAGTCATTGCCCCCTTTGTTAAATAATGAATTAACTGTAATTAAACATATTTTAGGGGAAGTTGAATGCAATTTCACTATCCACACCTAGGCCTGATTACTGCCAGACCTGTTGAATCCAGAAATCCCATAAATAGAACCTGTTTGACAAAGAGAAGTAGGCTAAAAGATCTCAACACATCATGGTGCCATCTAAAGAAATTAAAGAACAAAGTTATTGACACCTACATCCCATCATTTGAACTCCAGTGAACCTTGCTGAGAGTCATTATCCACAAACAGAGAAAATTTGGAACAGTGGTGAACCTTCCTGGGCGTGGCCGGCCTACAAGAATGACTCCAAGAGTGCACTAACGACTCATGCAGGAGGTCACAAAAGAACACGTTAAGACCTGGAGGCCTCACTGACTCAGTTAAGGTCAGAGTTCATGATTCAACAATGAGAAAGAGACTGGGCAACAATGGCATTATGGGTGAGTTCCAAGGCCAAAATCACTGCTGACCAAAAAGAACACAAAGGCTCGTCCCAAATTTGACTAAAAACATCCTGATAATCCCGAAGACTTTGAGGAAAATATTCAGTGGACTGACCAAACAGTCAAACATGGTGGTGTCAGTGTGATGGTCTGGGGCTGCTTTGCTGCTTCAGGACCTGGACCCCTTGCCGTAATTGATAGACCCATGAATTCTGCTCTCTACCAGAAAATCCTCAAGGAGAACATCCGACCATAAGTTCATGACTTCAAGCCATTAATCTTTTTGTCTACCTGCCACTGTGGCTGGTGGATTCAAATTTCTATCACTCACTGTATTTTTACTAGCAGCATTATTTAATGAGGTATTATCAAAATGGAGGCTTACTGTATTCAAGTTATAGGCTGTTGAAGAAGAGGGAGTTGTTGCACAACAACGTACTCGATCATGCAAATGTTTGCTGTGCTTCCTACAGGGGCACCACAGATTAATTTTCCTGCATTGTAAGTTTTAGAGTCACTAGAATTTAATATTCTATTATGCATTTTCAGTTGTCTCAAGCCAAAATTCAGGCTTTGTTTAACTTTCTTGGAGTTGAGACTGGCAGGACATTGGTTCAAACGCACCTTTAGCAAAGATACCAGTTGCAGTGGTGGGTGCTAAATTCCTACTCTGCTTCAAACTCAAGCACACTTGGGTTATGGAGGAGGACAATGATCAAAAACACTCCAGCAAGTCCACCTCTCAATGGACTGAAAAAACTAAATGAAGGTTTTAGAATGGCCTAGTCAAAATCTGGACTTAAATCTGATTGAGATGCAGTGGCATGACCTTAAACAGGCTGTTCATGCTGGAAAACCCTCCAGTGTGGCTGAATTCAACAATTCTGCAGAGAATAGGGGGACAAATTCCTCCACAGTGATGTGAAAGACTCATTGCCAGCTATCATAAATGCTTACATGCAATAGTTGCCGCCAAGGTTTGCCCCTTAAGAGGTTTAGGGGTAAAATATATAAAGGGTTAGGGTAGGGTTGTAATCCGCTCACTTTAACATATAAGCTGTCTGATAATCAAACAGTTGACCAGCTTCTTCTGAGGTTTCCTTGCTTTTTGGGTGCCACAAAAGAAACAGAAGTACTACACATTTTAGATTACATTTATGGAAAAGTGGCAAACTAACAGATTACTTTCAAAACAAATACATTATCTTACTTCTTGCAGAGAAAAACAATCTTAATATTCAAAAGGATGATGTTGCATCATGGTACCTTCAGCACTGATAAGGATAAAAGCAAAGATCTACTGGAGGACATGTAGGAGGCAGATATTTCCCACATTTCAGTCTCCACTCTGCTGAAAAGAGAGATTTAGAGTCAGCGACAGACACTGAGAGAGACTGTTTTGACATGAAAGAGCCGAGAAAGCTTTCCTGAAGATAAACAGTCCAAAACATCCTCAGAGTCTGTCCCCGGTCCAAATGTGTCCTCGTCCAAAGCCACCGAGCCTCACGTAATCACAGAGGCCTCGTATAAATTAGTGAGCACTCAACCAAACTGTTAAACTCTGGTTGACATCTGTGAGCGTCATTAAACTCCCTGCATATAGACTCAAGAGCTTCTCTGTGTCTCTGCGTGTTTATTCAGGGTGTTAGCATGTGTACGTCTGTGTAAACAGACACGACGACTTCATTGTGCCTTCACGGGTCAGAGGGTTACAGGCTATTTCACATGTCAGCTCTGAGAGGTTTTTTTTCCAGTGCTGTAAAAAAGTGTGTGACAAAGGAAACTGATCTTTGAGCACTCCAGTAACAAAGTATCTCTAGCCGCAGCTTTTGTGCCGACCCTCACAATGCAGCGTGTGATATGGATCCCTCTCAGACGGGCAAAGTGGACGCCTATTGTGCAAGGCGAGCATACAGGATCGCAGGCGAGCCTTACTCCTCAATGCGGTCAGAGTAATTATGATATAATTTTTCTTCAGGATTTCAGCAAGTCTTCTCAATTTACTCAAAGAGGCCGTGATTGGGCCGGAGTTAGGTGGCGAAAGCCGCGGTGCTGGAGGGTGACGAGATTTCATAACAGCCCTACAATCCCCAACCTTTGAGAACTGCTCTGAGGTTTAATTCTCAAACTCTACTCCGCCTGGTTATTCAGATGAATATAGTTAAATACCTCTATAGTTCCATTTATACACTGAGAAGTATGACTATAACAGAGTTTCACCAATAGGAACGTCTTTTTTCATCTGAACAGATGGGTGCCAAGTTCTGATAAATCTGGCGCTTTAGCTAACCTTGCAAAGCAGATAGATACCCCCACAGTGGGACTGCAAACATTTCCTTAAGAGTCTTTTGGCCTGGCCGGATTTTGTTCCTCGGATCTCCGTGAATCTTTTCATGATGATGATTAATCAAGTGGCTCGTCATGTTACTGGTATTCCCCATGAAGTGTGTCACTGCAATCCAGCAGTGTCTGCATATTGTCTTTTGTTTTCCATCACTCTTTCTCATTTCTTGATACCAGGAAGCCAAAATGTTTCCACACGTCAGATTTAAAAGTCACTGGAGCCTCCTCACTCTCTAAAACTTTGCCACTCGTCTCTCCATCACTACTCCATGGATCCGCCATTTTCGCGCTGTAGAATCAAGCAAGCAAGTGGAGCGCAGGTCATGGTTGGTACACAGGGGCTGATGGGAATGGTAGTTTCCAGGTTTATTAGCTCTGCATCACTAAAAAACTACACTTTCTGCCCTGGAGACATACCATTTAAAACCGTTACCGATACTGTTACACCCCTAGTAAATGTCGATCCGTGCGTGGAAATAGCTGCTCACCCAGTTTTCTACCAAACATGTTTGATAAATATGGGAAAGTATGTGAGTGTTCATTTCTGACTGTTTCCTAGAGTTTTCACTTGAGACTAGTTGACTAATGCTGTTAAAGCTTTCACTTCACAAGATTTGACATTAGTCACCTTTAAAAACCCTTCCCTCCCCATCCTCATATTTATACTCTCTCCTTTAAAAGAAAAGTGTCTGAATGTGAGTGAGAGCGTTACTCAATATTTACCAGAATCTGTTGCAATCTGTCCTCATCTATTTCAGTTGTGTCAATATTACAGTGGGTTGAAACAAACACAAGTCTTTCTGGAGGTTTAACTCCAAATATACCGCCGTCACTGTGGCGCGGGTCATCAGAGGCTCTGACATGCAAACTGACATCATGATAAACACTAAAATGATATCATCACCGAGCTCTCACGTCTTGTTGACACCCATACGAGCTGCTGGCCTGTGTTAGTGAGAGCCGCCTGCAGCCAACAGGTTGTTCCTGCTGTTTACACAATAAGTCCTGTGAGAGATGGGCTGATAGCAGAGACTCCACATCCTGTCTGCACCCTCTCACTAGGGTGGCCATATGTCCGGCTTTTGGACAGACAGTCCGGAATTTGAATGTTGGACGCTTATTTGTCCTCCTTTTGGAGTCGCACCTGAATGTAACGCAGCATATTGTCCATTGCTCTCTTTCTCTGCACATCAGTCCTGTGTTTTTTTTTTTTTTCAAATATTTTTATTGAAGAAAATGCTTCACATAGCATCCACAAAAACATTTTGCTTTTTTCTTTACACAAACAAAAGCTGTCAAGGCCTGACATCATAGTCAGTGATATCAGTAAGGTAAGCTATCTCAACCTTATTACTGGCAAAAATGTCTCCCTACTAAGTACAAAATGAACAACAGAACAATAACATATAGTTCTCATCCTGATCCCAACCTCAACCCACCCATGGAGTGTCACCTGGATCTATATGTGCAATGTTAAATAGATTATTCAGCTGTGCAAAAAGGAGATTAATGGGTGCCAAATCTTCTCAAATTTATCCAATTTGTCTTTGAGAATGAATCTAATTCTTTCTAAATGAAGCATTTTCATCAGTTTAGTCAACCACATTTTGATAGTAGGCACTTCTTTCTTCTTCCAAAATAAAGGTATGAGTTTCTTGGCAGTGATAAGGCCATAGGATAGAAGATTTTGTTGAGTAACTGGTAAACTTTTTGATTCTTTTGCTACTCCCAAGACAATCAATAGTGGATCAGGTTTAATCTGTGCTGTGCTGTGGAAATGGCCACCCTACCTCTCACCCTCGCTCCTCACTGCAGTTTCAGATGACATGACAGCGCTGCTGTGCATCACACAGAATCATAGAACAGTATATCTGAAAGAATCAGCCATGTTTAGTGCCTCTATGATGTAAGGAAGAGGGGGAAGGGAAGTGTTTACTAAATGCAGGCCGACTACACAGCGTATGCAGTTTCACGTCAACAAGGAACACAAGAGCGCCAGTCTATTGATCCCGTCCGCAGGGAGAGATAAGCTGTCGCCACTCATGAAGTCATTTCATAGGTTACATGCTGCGTGTGGAGAAAGAGCCTGTCTGTGAGGACTGTACATACACAGAGCTTTATGCTGATAAAACAAGAGCATGATGGGAACAGTACAGGTGGTTGGGGTTCTATTTACACAGGACTTTAAAGGATTAAGTCTGCTGAGAGGTACTCGGTGTTAACCTTTAGAGCTCAGCATTAGCAAAGCAAGAAAACCAAGAAATGGCCCTGACAGACAATGAAGCCCACGCAAGTAGTACAGAAGCCTCAGCAGACCTGCATCCGTGTGTTTAAACAAACCCTTTTCCTTTGGTAAGAGTCAGAGAAAAAACATGCTGTGTTATCCTGAGATGAATTGATATATATATTCTGTATATATTTTATTATCCAGAGATATCAAAATTAAATTGAGATATCAAGAAAGCAAATATGAATAGCAGAAAATATCAGTAAAACCAGCATTGTAATCTTGATTTTCATTGAAAAATTGATTAAAATAAATAAGTGGATGCATGTCCACTCAGGGCTTCTTACCACAGAGCTCCGCCATAGCACTTTCGATAAGTCCATCGTCTTTGAAATTTCATCTTGAAAATTTCCAAGCAGGTGACCTCTCAGGAACTGGCACTGTAAATTTAAAATTACTTTACTGCAGGGGTCATCCACTGCATTTGGGCCAGTTTTTTTCTAAACAGACATTTTGGGGGCTGAACTTTCAACTAAACGAAATAAATTTTCAAAATAGTCTAATTAACATATTGTTGTATATATATATTATCTAAGTTCAAATGTAAGCAATTTTATTTATATTTTATTTATTTATTGATATTATATATTATTTATAGAGATATTTTAGATGATTATTTGTGTGGCTGTCATGTTGTCTATGACTTGGTTTGATGCTAATGTGCTGTTTAGTGATTATTGAAAAACCCAAGCAGGAAAATTGCACTCCCAAAACACCTAAAGTTAAAAGTTGCCATAGAAAACAACATTTTATTTTTAAATCAAGAATGAACTGATGAATACATGTTTAACATGCATCATATTTGCTAATAAAGGCTTATAGATGGATTTCTCAAAAAAATGAAAAAACACAATGTCATTCCTGATTAAATTGTTGTTTTCGGAGTTGTTTTTATAGCTGTAGGGAGTTTATTAAAAAAATAAAATAAAAGCATTCTCAAAGTACCGAAACATTTTTCCTATAGAATTTTCCTACGCACATGTTTTGAATTTGATCGTGTTCTGAGGGCCAGATGGGAAGATAATGGGGGCCTGACGTGGCCTCCAGGCCGCCAGTTGATGATCACTGCTTTACTGTATACTTTTTGAGAAAATTATAAGATATGCGACACTTTCAGAAAGATAAATGGGGACAAGTCTAGTCTAAAGCTAAGAGACTATGTTACTTTAATAGCTTTTCACCCTGTTTTTGTAATAAATGAGCTTTTAATAGAGACAGTAATATACTGATGAACAAATAAACCCTGCAGGGTGAGTGACCAAGTAATTATGTGTTGCTAAATGAGCCGAGCCAGTTCTATGAGCCAGCCCTTTAATATGAATTGAACTGTGCTTAAAGAGGGCCTGTGCACTCCTGAATGCCATACTGCCAAATCTGAATTTTACCACTTGGCACACTTGGACTTCTAACCAGTTGCCAGTATGCTTTTCTGTCATCTTCACAGCCTACAGTTTTTTATAGATCATGTACTGTGTAGGAGAAAAGGCAGAGTAACACTGGACAGTCCAGTGCTAGACCTGATAACGCCTCCACCGAAGGAGCCTGACTCTCAACTTATACCTGGTACTACTGATACTGCAGAGATGTCAACAATAATATTTTATAACAATGACATTATGGCTGGATTCTTTCTGATGATGCTCTGATTGTGGACGTTCTTTTGGGAGCTCTTAACTAGCTGAGTGAGGAGGCTGAAATGTTAGGAATGCCAAAACAAAGATCCAGGCGTTTGGGGATGACTTGGATGCTGACATCAAACCCTTTATGTGAAAACTGGTATCTGAGCATGCAGATGCATGCAGCTAAGCTATCAGTGCATGAATGTGGTGTCAATGGGTAAATGTGACCTGCAGGACAAAAGTGCTCGAGCAGTTGGAACTCTACAAACGTGCTCAAGCTCAAGTCCATTTACTATCATTTTCCTTCATGCATTATTTTGCGCAAATATTCAGTGAACATTTGGAGAAAAATAAGATGAAATTCTGCAGTTTTTATATTGCATTTCAATCCAATATTGCAAAACTTCCTCAGTCTTTGTTTCTGCAGCTCAGAATGCATTAATACCACAGTGCTCACAACATTAATCAACAGTAATTTAGCCGTGATGTTAGTTTTAGTTTCTGCACAGACCACCTCTCATTTATTCCCCCTGACGCTGCAGCAATGTTTGCAGAGCTGTAAAAGAAGTTGAGGCTGTGCATGGGGGGTGAAAGGGGGTTTACATCTGATGACGAACTTTACCTTGCCTTGTTTCCTTCACTCATCACTCTCATTTGGGGCCTACTTCCTTTGCAATATTTATGGGGGGCTAGAAAAAGTGTGCCCTGGATCAGATGACGTTGCAACTGCAGAGGCAAAGTTTAGCAGTTAGGCTGCATACAGAGAGTAGACATAAGATCAGTTGTTTCTGTCTCACTGAGGGAAATCTGTTTTTTTTCTCTTCATCATCTATATTTGTGATGCACAGAAGCCAGACGTCCTGCACAATCAGTCAGTCGCAATCAGATAACGCTGTCTCTCTGTCTCCTGTCCAGTCTTCCCCTGTTTTCTCAGCAAACAAAAGAAGATGACTGACAACGCCGGTCTCTGAGAGTCAAAAATCCATCTATAGATTTCAGAGTCCTGTTGCTCGGCCCCCCTTGTCCCCACTTCCACCCCCCCCCCCTGCCAAATCAATTCTATGCAGGGACTTTTATTGACTCAGGTAAAGGGTTTGTGATCCAGCAGTCAATGTCTGTGTCTGCAGGGCGGAGGGAGGGCTGGAGACACACAGGGAGCAGGCGGTGTTAATGCACCCCTCTTACTGGGACCAGGGGACTGTTGTGTGTATTTGTATGTACTTATTCTGTGCATACTTAAACATACATGCACATGGATGCATATTTTACGTCCTTGATTGTGCTCTGTGTGTATCAGCGGCCTTTAAAGGGAGCTGAAGAGGCAGGCTGGGGCCTCGGGGTGCAGAGGGGCAGACATCGATTACCAGGCGCTGTGGAGCCACTGGTCTGTCTCCACTGGTTTGTAGAGGAGCTCCTGTGGCTGGGGGCTACAGAGAGAGACAGGCCAGGGGGGTTAAATGGTAATGGTGGATAAAAGCTGGGGGTCTTCCTGTTTCTTTAATGATTAAAGGAGGATGTGACACCCTCCCTGGAGTCACACTAGACAAGAATCCACCCTGAGGTGCTTTAGTGCTGCTGTCCCTGTCCCACCGAGCATTGTCATTGTGCTGATATCTGTCAGAGTTCTTCGCTGGAGCCAGGATGAGAGTCTGACACACCTGGAGAGACACTAGTCTGACCAAATTTATACCACCCGTCACAACTTTTGGGTTTGTGACTCAGATCCCTGAAAAACAGTTTAAGAGACAGAACGTTTACATGCACAATCAAGCAGAGCCAAGGTTATGGCATGCTTTGGATGCCTACTCCAGTTTGGATGGAACTGGGGTTTACACATGTAAAGAAAATTGATCTCTAGCTGCACTATCAAGATACGTATGTCTGACTTTGAGTAGATTTATTCATGTTAGCATGAATGCATTTTAAATGCAGTTTTAGTCATACAAACACAGTAGTTACACTTTTTATGATCACTTCTTGTGGGAAAAATCTCTTTCTTTGGTCTCATTATCCATTTTTTATATTTTGATACTAAATTTAGTTCTTAAATATTAATGCTAAGGTTTTTATAAACATAAACAACTTTTTTCCAGCTGTTAATTGCAGTTCATCTAGGGATTTCTGTAGTTAATCACAATAAATCTCACCTTTTATGGCATTTTCAAATTCCATTATTTTGCATTTTAGATTTTTGCACTGTCTTGGGTAACTTCATATTTGGATACAGACCTGCTTTTATTTTGAAAGAAAATAAGGAAGTTTGGGTAGATCTAAGATTCTGACACTTAACTGTGGGAAAAGGAACTTGTTATGGATTGAAAAGGGAACAACAGAACAGTAAAAGGTAAATGTTTGATAACATAAGGTGCAGATGACTTCTGAGTGGACCCCTTTTTTCATGTGAAATGAGACATCAAGGAGCAGTGGTGGACTTACAAAATATAGACAAAGTATTTGGCCACATCTGTAAATTATTGAATTTGGGTGTTTCAATCAGACCTGCTGCCACATTAGTATAAAATCAAGCACCTAACCATGTGGTCTCCATGCGTGATTCTAATCAGGTTGTTTTGAAGATCTCAGTGACTTCAAGTGTGGTACTGTGATGGATGCAATCTTTGCAACAAGATGGTTTGTGAAATTTAATCCCAGCTGGATAATCCACAGTCAACTGTAAGTGATGTTATTCGAAAGTGGAGGTGTTTAGGAACAACAGAAACTCAGTCACAAAGTGAAAGACAGTGAAAAATCACAGAGTGCCTCAATGACTGCTAAAGCACATGGTGGAGAGTTTTTCAGGGTTTGGGCTAGACCCCTTGTCTCCAGTGAAGGGCAATCTTAATGCTTCATCATACCAAGACATTCTGGACAATGCTATGTTTCCAACTGTGTGGCAACAGTTTGGCAAAGGCCCTTTTCTACTCAATATGACTATGCCAAAGTATAAAAAGAAGAACTATAAAGACATGGTCTGATGAGTTCATAGCCTTGACCTAAACCCCATTGAGGACCTTTAGGATGAACTGGACCTGAGATTTTGAGCCAGGCCTTCTGGTCCAATAGCAGTGCCTGACCTCATAAATGCTCTACAGCATAAATGGACACAAATTTCCACAGAAACACTCCAAAATCTTTTGGACAGCATTTGAAGAAGAACGGGGGATGTTATAGCTGTAAAAGGGGGACAACTCCATATTCAGGTACATGTATCTGAATCATTACTGTTGGTGCAATGGTCAGGTGGATGAATACTTTTGTCTATATAGTGTATGTCTCATCACCATGGCTGTGGGGAAAAGTTGCACTGACTTCATCAAAGATCATCCCTTTATTATGTCTTTTAAATGACAATGGGACAAGAGGAAAACTGTGTGGTAGATCTGGTGCAGATCTTCTCATTAAAGACCATGAGGTGATGTCCAGCCTCCGTCCCGTTATGACCCCCTCCCCCACCCCCCGTCTGAGAGCCTCAGTACTGTACATCAGTGCAGGTCACCTCGGCCCCGTCATGGTGCCAGCCTACCTCCAGCAGCTCTTTGATCAATAGCGGCCCGACCGCCTTGTCTCCTCTCCCCCCATTCGCTGCTCTTCAGATGAGCCTGCTCTCTAACCCCTCCATGACTGGAGCCTCATTAAAAATACATCTCATCCAAATTACATTGATCTCTTTTACTCTTTTCATTTACTTTCACTGCACCTCCGTTCTTCTCCTGTTCCGCTGTGTCATGATGAGGAAAAAAAGAACAGATGAGGCATTTTCTTTTTGCATCTTTGTGCATGGGCAGAAGTTTATTTTTCTGCTACACTCTTGAATGACACACAGCCTTCTTTTTGCAGAATTTAATATAAAAAGTGACATGAATGACCATCCTGTCTCTGCAGTTTTTAAACTTAATGTATCAAAAATGCATCAAAAAGGGACATCCTTCAGGGTGTTTTTCCTGCATTCTTCCTCACATTGAAGCCTCTCCATCTGACTTGGGTGGCATTCCTCTGGGAGATAATAATGAGTATAGCTGAGGGCTCACCTGGGGACTGCAGGGCGAGTCCATACAGGCCACTCTGCTTTCTCACAGCAGACAGCCGGCAGACCAACCTCAGTTTGTGATGTGCTGATACCCAGCCTGCCCGGCCTGCTCTTCATGTTGCAAGCATGCAGTCACAATAAAGGTGACCTGCCTATTTTACACAGACATGCCAGTGCTCAAAATTACAAAATTCAACGGCTACATCAATACTATGTCCAGCTGCAGTTGTGCTCACTAATGTGACGTAAATGTGCATGGATTTTTAAGTATGCCAGTGCCATCTTGACCAAAATAGAGAAAGTGATTCGGCTCAGAGTCTCATTTAAATATCACTTCATGAACTGGAAAGGTCTAAAGACATTATTTTAGTCAGTCATCTCATGTTTTAAATTGTTTAAGTATTTATTATGGCAGCTAAAACCCAGGGCAGAGCTGCTGATTGTAGAGTAGAGGAAGAGACTGGAAATATAGCAGCTCAAATAGATCCCCGAGTAAGGAGGATTTGCATGTGATTTAATTGTGATGCATGTAGCTTGCCAGCCACTCCATCTGTATTCATCCTGAATCATCATGGTTCAGGAGTCACAGTCCAGAACACGTTATGAATATGCCTGGACCGGGCAAAAAGGCAGCCCAAAAAAACAGTAGTAACTGCCAATCTAGGTGGGAGTGTGGCTCAGAGGGGTTTTGCTAACTGTCATTAAATAACCAATGAAGAAGAGGCAGAAGCAGGCACAACAAAATACAAGAAGAAGAAAGTAAACTTCAGTGGCGATGGCAGTGGAGGTGTGGCCTGTCATTCCTCTCCTCGCCTTCTCTGTGCTGCTTTTAAAGGCTAAAAGCAGATTTAACTGGTTCTAAAAATATATGGGTTAATAAAAGCAAAATAAATGATTTGTTCTCTCCTTTGTTAAAATATTGTGAAAGACATCAATCACAGATTGTCCTTCTGATAACCAGCAAGAGCAAACAGTGAGTCATGGCCATTTCAGACACAGGAAATGTCACAGAATTAAAATAGTTTATTCAAAATTATGTTTCTAACTCCCTCAGCATCGCCAAACATACAGAGGGGTTGAAAACAGTTGATTTGGAGGTAAAGAGCACGTAGAAGTTTGAATAACATTACGACACTGAAGTTAGCTTCCAACGTTAGTGTCGCAGAAAGCTAACAGGCTCGCTATCCCACGGTGTGAGCTTCCAGCCAATAAAAATTCCCTACGTCATCACAGCCAATCACAATCTGTTACGTCATCAGCAGGCGCAGGCCCCTGGACAGATCTGGCAGCCCGGACACATCTAGTATCTACACCAGACTGGAAAGGTTCAACTTCTAACACTGGAGGCAAAGGAAAGCCTGTCTTTGGGTCAGAAGAGTGGAATCAGGATGAAAACTTTACTGATCATGTTGTAGTGTGTTCCAGGCTTCTCTAACATGTGTGACACTGTGGCATTGTTTCCATAGTTACAGTTTACAATGTTATCAACGTACTGTCCCAGTTCCAAAAAAGGTGGGACGTTGGGACGTTGTGTAAAATGTAAATGAAAGCAGAATGCAATGATTGTCAAATCTCATAAACCCATATGTTCATGAAAAATATTAGCTCATTTGGAATTTGATAGTCTCAGGATGCAGATTATAAGGTGGATTTTACAGTTTTTACAGTCCAGGAGCGGGAAATTATACAATATAAATTCTTCATCTGGTGGATATCGTGACTTGATTTCATTATTACACTACATGCATACATAGAGATTTTCCTTTCATAAATATTCACAGAACTAATATTTTTCAACTATTTATTAAACTGCATCTGAATGGTAAATTCACAGCAAAATACTGGGAATAAAGAAAAAAAAAGGTGTATATAACCAACATTTAAAACAAAGATGCTGACTAAGCTTGTCTAAGGGGTTCATTTTGATAAACTTTGACCAATGGCCTCGATACATCTTAAAAAGTTCTTCCTACAGCCCTGATGAGATTATTTTACGAGATTTTTATTTTTACACAACATTTGAAGAAATAGCGTCGAAAGCTAAAGGAAAAGTTAGAGTTTTAGGCTGTTGATTCATTACCAGATCACACTGAAATAAATGTCTGACAGTAATATGAGGGTTTTACATTGAATCAATACAAGACGGACAAATCTAACATCAGTTTCTGTCTCAGTGTCTGAATGACTTCAGTCTGATCTGTGGACCGACTCTGACACTTTTAAATTCTCCATGATAAACAAAGCTCTTTGTTAATGATGATTGGAGGTGGCAGTGCAGGAACAAGAGCTCCAATCAGGCGGTGAGTTCAGGTGAGTGTTGATGAGACAGACAGAGGAGAGAGAGAGGGGGGAAGAGGGAGGAGGGGGTGGGAGCTGGGGGGAGCTGAGGAGGGCTGTGGATGTGGAGCTCAGCAGAGGGAGCTCTTTCTTTTGTGTGTGAGTGTGTGTACAGTAATAGGACTGAAAGCAAAAAGAGAAACTTCTTCCATAACTTTTTACAGTTTCTTTAAACTTAAACTGTTAAAGGTTCTATAGGTATCTATATAACATTTAAACATGAAAGTTACATTTCATTTAGAACTGTCAGTGTTAATGCATTAATGCAGGGGTGTCAAACTCAAGGCTTGGCAGCCAAATCTGGTCCGTGGAACAGTTAAATCTGGCCCGCAAGATTATATCATATTTCTGTTATAACTGGCCCATCAGTATGAGGTCTGCAGATTTCCTCAATTAGAAAAATGTAACTTATCCTTGATAATTTAAGATATCCCTGTTAAATCACAAAATCTGAAAAATTAAGGATAAAAAATAACTAGATAAAAAGTCAGGAATGAGGGAAAAGAAATTAATTTGTGTTTTAATTTCATATTTTTAATTTTGAATCTACCAATTAGGACTCAAATTTAGGATTGTGACTTTTTATTCCATACTTTGTGTATTTTAACTAACAAACTTGACTTCTTGTCTAATATTTTAAGCTTTTAGATTCATAATTTTATATCTTCAGTTGTATTTCTGCATTTTAAACTAATAATTCTGTATTTTATTTCATATATTCAACTCCTCGTTTGACTTCATGATCCCTTAGTTCGACCTTTTAGATTCACAATTTAAAAATGTTAATCATATTTTGACTTTCACTTTCATGATTACAAATTTTACTTCATATTTTGACCTTTTAAACTTATTATTTAGACTTTCTTTCTAATATATTTGATTTTAAAAAAACAATTTTTTCAATTTCATGATTTGACCTTTTTGAACTAAGAAGCTTACTTTTTAGGCTAAGTTTTTTATAATATCTCTCTGCATTGAGATTTCCTCCAATGTGTAGCAGTCATCACAGCATTCTCTGCGTCTTCTCCACACTTTGACCCAATGATCCAACTGCCATAGTAGGATCTGGACTCATCACTGAACAAACAGGTGCTAATCAGACACCTGATTGTCAGCACCTGGGTAAAAGAAGCTCAAAACAAGAGTCAGTAGAAACAGCAGAATAAACTGTTAGACACAAGTATAAATTTGGCAAATTTTTCAAGGGTGCAACCCACATACTCAGCTCTGCTGCTCATCCCACAAATGCATGTTCCTTACAAATGTGGCACCATTTAAAGGGAAATAAACAAGCTTTCCAACGATATAAGATTTATTGACAAGAAGAAATGTAACAACAAAGAAGTAATCTACCAAACACTAACTTACTTTTTGTACTAAATTTATGATTTTAACCACCAGTGTAGCATTTAGCCTTGATGTAGCTGTAGTATATCAGCAGTTTAATCAGAACTGGGCCTCATTTCTATGTTACAACTAGAGCAAAGCGCCAAGCCAGAGTGTCCCATGTCCCAACAATTTTGAAAACTCACATGTGAAGATGAATTCAGATCTCAATCCTGGTAAATTAGAGTTACTAAAAATATTTTACGGCCTGTTGCTTTCTTTCCAAAAAGTCAAACCACAGTGATGACTGGGGGAAAGAAGCATTTCACCCAGATGCTCCAAAAAGAAACCTTTGGCCAACCCAGCACATAATATGTAAAACACTCACACTCTTCACAGGCTTTGACACGGCAGACACCAGAAGACAGATTCATCAAAAATAATGGACTTTCTATGGTTGCTGATCCATATTTTTACTCACATAAAGATCCTTTTTAGTTTTACCTTTGATGTCTGGAGCTTTTCCAGAGTCAAGAAACCTGATACACACCTTTGAATTTCTGTTTCTTCCAGAAATGACCCTGATCCAGAGTTCAGAGCAGAAAAGGGTCCTGAAACTTTAGATTTAATGTCCAAAACTGGGAGCTCAGAGTAATCCTCCACTCACATGGTAGCCAAAGTTATCAAAAGTTTTAGACACCTTCACAGGCTCCACAATAAAATTCCTCTCATCCACACACTGTGGGAGGGGTCGCCTAGAGGTGATGAGGGGAGCAAGTTTCTATGGCGACAGTAATGAGCGAATGAGGTCGAGTGCAGGGACCCGGGGCTGCGATGCGCTTTGTGCCTCCCTTTGTCCCCATAACAGTGGAAATTAAGGGACGCAGGAACAACAGGACTGAGTACACATGACCTAATGAGGGTCCAGCGTGGGCCAGGACTCTGGGAGGGGAGGGCTGGGGGGGCAGGAGATTGTAAAGGGGCAGGGGAATGTGAGTGGGAGGTGGGTGCACAGAGTAAGGGGTGGGATTAAAGGTGTTATGTCACTATGGTGTTTGTTTTGAGCTCATTTTTGTATCTTTACATCCAAACTAAAGCAGGATAAATGACTATATGAATTCCTCCCCTAAACTTCCAAAGAGCTCATCCAGTCAAACCTTTTCTCCCCTCTTCGTACTGCTTCTCTCTCCTCCTCTCCTCCTCTCTCTCTCCGCTCACTGCCCTGACTCGAAGTGACAGCAGCTCTCATTAAAGATGAAACACCGGTCACATGTGGAATTGACCTCGCAAGTGTTCTGGGTCACCCTGTCCGGCCGTCCACCAGGTTTGACTTCCATCAGCCCCCCTGGAGGGAAGCGACCAAAGCCCCAGAGGTGTCAGGTATGGAGAGGGGAGAAGGGCTGGAAGGGATTTCCTTTCTTAATCAGTGAATTTAATGGACTTTAACGTGGACCGCCTATTATCAGAAGTTAGCTGCTACCAAAGTAGACTGGAGGAGTTTCCAAAATAAAATCTTAATGACACAAAAATCAATTTTCTGTTCACTCGTATGAGATTTGGACCATAAATGCCAGATTTGAGAAATTGTTAAGTGACATGTCATAACTAACTTCTGTTAAAAAATCATTTAAATATTGTCTTATTTATCATACATGATATTGCCAAAAGTATTTGCTCACCTACCTTGACTCACATATGAACTTAAGTGACATCCTATTCTTAATCCATAGGGTTTAATATGATGTCGGACCACCCCTTGCAGCTACAACATTTTCAACTCTTCTGGGAAGGCTTTCCACAAGGTTTAGGAGAGTTTTTATCAGAATTTTTGACCATTCTTCCAGAAGTGCATTTGTGAGGTCACATTCTGATGTTGGATGAGAAGGCCTGGCTCTCAGGTATTCTATCAGGTTGAGGTCAGGACTCTGTGCAGGCCAGTCAAGTTCATCCACACTAAACTCTCTCATCCATGTCTTTATGGACCTTGCTTTGTGCACTGGTGCACAGTCATGTTGGAACAGGAAAAGGCCATCCCCAAACTGTTCCCACAAAGTTGGGAGCATGGACTTGTCCAAAATCTCTTGGTATGCTGAAGCATTCAGAGTTCCTTTCACTGGAACTAAGGGGCCAAGCCCAGCTCCTGAAAAACAACCCCACACCATAATCCCCCCTCCACCAAACTTTACACGTGGCACGATGCAGTCAGACAAGTACCGTTCTCCTGGCAACTGCCAGACCCAGACTCGTCCATCAGATTGCCAGATGGAGAAGCATGATTCATCACTCTACAGAACACGTCTCCACTGCTCTAGAGTCCAGTGGCGGCGTGCTTTACACCACTGCATCCAATGCTTTGCATTGCACTTGGTGATGTATGGCTTGGATGCAGCTGATCGGTCATGGAAACCTATTCCATGAATCTCTCCACGCACTGTTCTTGAGCTAATCTGAAGGCCACGTGAAGTTTGGAGGTCTGTAGCGATTGACTGCAGAAAGTTGGTGACCGCTGCACACTATGCGCCTCGGCATCCGCTGACCCCGCTTCATCATTTTACATGGCCTATCACTTTGTGGCTGAGTTGCTGTCATTCCCAATTGCTTACACTTTGTTAAAATACCACTGACAGTTGACTGTTGAATATTTAGGAGCGAGGAAATTTCACGACTAAACTTGTTGCACAGGTGGCATCCTATCACAGTACCATGCTGGAATTCACTGAGCTCCTGAGAGCGACCCATTCTTTCACAAATGTTTGTAGAAACAGTCTGCATGCCTAGGTGCTTGATTTTATACACCATGGCCATGGAAGTGATTGAAACACCTGATTTCAATTATTTGGATGGGTGAGTGAATACTTTTGGCAATATAGTGTATATCTGGACTATATCTGGTTTGATAAGAGCAGGCCAGAGAGGCTGGGTCTGGTAAGAAGACCAGGTCTAGATTGGGCCTAAAAACTGTTATCACGGTTTCCATAGCTAACAGAGAACTCTGTTTGTGGCCCTGAGCTAAGTCTGGTTTCAGTCTAATACTTAGATTTACAAATAACCTTGCAAACCAAATGGATTGGCCAGAGTCCACATCTGTCGTCATGCAGATCCGTCTTGCAAAGCTCCAGTTTGAAACGTTTGTGCCTGGTCTGACAACAGATCTGAACAATCAGCGTCATTTTTTGGAAAACAATTCTCATAAATTCTCATCCAGCAAGACTCTGCTGCAAGGAAGCTGGATGCTCAAAACCTGTTTTGTGTTGGGACGATTATGATTACATCTACAATGGTTGCCTTGACAATATTGAACAAAAGACGAAGGCAACGGATGATAGTTCAGAGGCAAAGTCGGTATGTACGGCAAAAGCCATAAGGGTAGAAAGTATGAAGTTAAGAAAAATTTCAGCCTCCTCTTCTGCCCACACATACCACGTCATGTTGTCTCAGGGAGAACTGGTCACGTGACACCTTAGGTCATGTCCTATGACATGTAAATACGGAAAAAATGTTTCCATTGCAGTTTGCATTTTATTACTATATCGAGACCTCTGAAAACCTCCTTATAGTAGCGTAAAAACTTTTTAGCGATATTTGTGAGGTTTTTCGAAATTCAAGTGTTTCCATTACAGGTTTTTATTGCACTATTTAGATTTTGTGCATTTCTAAGGGTAATGGAAACACAGCTAGAGTGGAAACAGGGACTGTAATGATATTTTATTAAAATACATGTATTGTAATATGGAGTTGCCCCCCTTTAGCAGCTATGGCAGCCTCCAATCTTCTTGGTAGGCTTCCCACAAGATTCTGGAGTGTTTCTGCATGAATTTGTGCCAATACATCCTGTAGAGCATTTATGAGGTTGGGCACTGATGTTGGACCAGACAGCCTGGCTCACAATCTCCACTACAGTTCATCCCAAAGGTGCTTGCTGGGGTTGTAAGGGCTCTGTGTGGGGCAGTCAAGTTCTTCCACACTGAACTTATCAGACCATGTCTTTAAAGTCCTTTTTTATGCACTGGGGCACAGTTATGTTGGAATAGAAAAGGGCTTTGCATTAAATGGAGTGATGATGTGAGGCTTGCATGCAACTGCTCAGCCGTGGAAACCCATTCATGAAGTTCCAACCACAGTTTAAGTGTTGACATTAATGCCAGTGGAAGTTGAAAACTCTTCAGCTATGGAATCAGCAGAGTGCTGGCAACTTTTACCCTTCATACACCTTGGCAGTTGTTGACCTGCTCTATGGTTTTATGTGGTCTTCATCTTCATGGCTAAGTTGCTTGTTGCAAAGGTGGCCTCCACAACAGTACCACGCTTGAAGACACTGAGCTCTTCAGAACAACCCATTTAGGATCTGTAAATCATACCTGTGGCAACAGGTCTGATTAAAATTCAGTAACTAACAGGTTGAAAAAAATACTTTTGTCTGTATATGCACTGGATCCTGACCACTTTACCATGGGGTGGACCAGTGTGACTGGCTGTATATGTGCTACTGATAAAAGACACCTTAACAAACATCTCTGAGTCTAGATTGAATGGGTTCATTATCACAATGAGGGAAGTCATACCTTTCACCTCTGCAGGTGCATTTAAGAGATAACTGATTTTTGCACACAAAACCTTTAATCAAGGCTCTGTGTTTTTATGCCCTGTGTCTAAACTGACTGCCTTTTTGTCCATCTGTCTGTCTGTCTATCTGTAGGTCTGTCAGTGCACACGCGGCCCAGCTGCTGTCTTATTGCTCTTGGCTGCCTCTGACAACTTAATGGGATGTTTGATTTCCACGTCAGACTTCCTGCTCGACATTTAGCCCTTTGATAGTTGGACTTCCCCTACACACTGCTCACTCCTCCAAACAAACACAGACATATTCACACATATATAAACACACAAACACAACGCTGACCTCATTTCACCTGCTGCACACATTACTAATTTCACCCAGAGCGAAGCCAAAACACACAGCGGTCGTCAGCTCATACTCCTCGGCCAGTTCTTTCCTCTAAAACTGTGAAATAGTTCAGCAGAGACGAGCCTCTCTCCAGGACCATCAGACATCGTGTTTGTCATCACATCCAGGCCATGAGGACGACCTGCTCTCTGCTCAGCAGTATCACTTACACACAACGATGGCTATCTCTTGCAGCCGTCCGTGTCCGCTCTCCGTCTCTGAGACGTTCGATGATAAAAGACGTCTTCTGACTCTCGTGAAGAGATGACTCTGGGTCACAGCCCTATGTGACCTTTCTGACATTACCTGCCTGTTTGAATGTTTTGTGTAAAGGACGGGAACTTTTCTGAGTCACTCATTAAGTGATTGTCAGGCCTGCCCACAGAAATGGCCAGGCCCCTGAAAAACCCAGTGAATGGGCCGACCAGTTGTGATCTATTGAGTATCAGAGCATATTATCTATTTTATTCTTTTCAAGAGTCCATTTTGGGGTTCTAATGTAGGAATTATTTTTTTCATGCCACTATTTAACCCATTTTAATCCCTTTTCATCACCATTTTAATCTATCTCACCACATTTGTCTCCACATGAAACCCATTTATGCCAATTTCTGCCACTTTTAACCCATTTTTGCCAATTTTTTTTTAACTGCTTTTCACCATTTTCTGCCTATTTTGACACTTTTAGCCAATTTTTTTTTTCCCACCTCAAGCCAAATTTTGTGACCAATTTTTCCACATGTTCAACACTTTAACCTTTGTTTTTGCTAAGCTTTGCCACTTCAGGTCCATGTTTGTGACTAATTTTTGTCACTTTTTTAAACTGCTTTTCACCATTTCCTGTCCATTTTGACACTTTTAACGAATTTTTTTTTCAATTTAAGCCAAATTTTGTGACTTTATACTTATTATTTCTACTCTTTAAATACTTTAACTCTTATTTCAACCCCTTTTTTCAACTTTTAGCCAAATTTTGTGTTTTAGATTAATTTTTCCACTCATTCAACACTTTAACTTTTATTTTTGCCAACCTTTGCCACTTTAGGCCCATGTTTGCAACTAGTAACCCATTCTGGCCACTTTTACACTGCTTTTCACCATTTTTACTGCCCATTTTGACACTTTTAGGAAATTTTTCCAACTATAAGCCACATTTTGTGACTTTAGACCATGTTTTTCACTCTTTCAACTTGTTAACTCTTATTTAGGCCAATCATTGCCACCTTAGACCCATGTTTACCACTTATAACCCATTTTTGCCACTTTTTAACTGCTATTCAGTTATTTTTAATGCCCATTTTTGCCACTTATAGCCATTTTATGCCACTTTAGACACATTCTGCCTCTCTTTCAACATAAAAATTTAGTTCTATTTTAAGAGAATGGTTTACATTTTGAAAATCCTGTATTTTACAACAGCATAAACAAATAAAAATCATTTGTTGCTTTTTTATAGAAGTTGTTTATATTAAGGTTAAATATAAAATATGGTTGTAATAGACAACCTTTCCTCTGGATCATGATTTTCCTGACCTCCATGAGCCCCCTGTTTGGCTCAGCCCTAGAAGGTCTCCCCCTTTATCCCCCTTATGGTTGCTTTAGTGGCCACTAAACAACCAGTATTCATAGTTCTTACATGACCTTACTTATCCACAAAATGGCTAGAATTTAAGTCAACAGCAGCACAAGCAACATGTGAACAGGAAAATAAAGGTTCTCAATGGACTATGAACTAAATTACTTGAATGTAGCAGCAGGTCTACACAATTTATTTAAAATAAAGCAAGAAAAACACAAACGTCTGCTCTACTTCAGCAGTTGCCCTCTACAAAAAGCATTACCAACCACTCCTCCTTGCCAAATATCTGTCAATGCTAACACTCAACACTAAATGATTCACACTTAACCACATTAACACCACTGACGCCTCTTACACTCACACAACACAACCTCAATTATATTTCTCAATTATAACAAACCATTTGTGTTTACATTAGCATGTCTGCTTCCTTTTTTTTCATGGTGGACCACGGGTTCGATTACGACACCATCCATTAAAACAAGCAACGTCTGTCAGACTGGTTTAATAAGGTCAACACAGTCTCATAAAACATCAACACATAAAAATATCACTTAATGAATTTAATTTGACACTGAGGTGACATGGAATAGTATAAACTGACTTATGCAGTAATGAATGATTTAGTGTCACCTTTAGTATTCTTAATATAGCTATATTTAACATTTATTAATAATTTATTGCTCACATTTCTTCTCACATTTCAAAACATGATCAGAAGCAGCTGAAACACTGACAATTCAGTCCATAATTTGAGTAACCTGACATTTAGACTGTTTGACATATACAGATATACAGTGCATTCAGAGAGTATTCACACCCTTTAGTTCTTCGTTGGAGCACCTTTGGCAGCAACTACATGCTCCAGTCTTTTTGAATATGTCGCAACAAGCTCTGCACACCTGGATGATGGGATTTTGTGTCACACCTCTCAAGCTCAGTGAGGTTGGATGGAGATTGTCGATGGACAGACATTTTCAGGTCTCTCCAGAGATGTTGGGTAGGGTTCAAGTCAAGGCTCTTGAGGAGCTCTCTGTTCTTTGCTCCATTCAGCTTTCTCTCAACCCTGACCAGTCTCCCAGCTAAAAAACACCCCCCACAGCATGATGCTGCCACCACCATGCATTGAGTCCAAACAGTTCAGTTTTGGTTTCATCAGACCAGAGAATCTTGTTTCTCACTGTCTGAGAGTCAATCAGGCGTTTTTTTTTTGCAAACTCCAAACAGGCTTTCATGTGTTTTGCACTCTTCCATCTATCCACTCTGCCATAAATCCCAGATCAGTGGAGGGCCGCGGTGATAGTTGTCTTTAGGGAACCTTTCCCATCTCCACACAGGATCTCTGGAGCTCAGTGGGAGTGACTATTGGATTCTTGCTCACTTCTCTTACTAAGGCTCTTCTCCTGTGATTGCTCAATTTGGCCAGGTGACCAGCTTTTGGAAGAGTCCTGGTTGTCCCAAACTTGGCCACTGTGCTCTTGGGAACCTCCAGTACAGCAGAATGTGGATCAACCTTCAAGACTGTTTTTTAAATGATTTGTTAAGTCTTTCAGCATCAGTCTACTTCTTAATCCCTTACAAGTCAACCTTAATGTCAGCGGTGTTGTGCATGGTAATGGCATTCCTCTGCTCTCCACAAAAGTAATTTTGGCATATGCAGATTTTTGTTTGCATTTCAACTCTTTTTGATCAATAACTTTCGAGCATTAGCTGTGTTACATATCCAAGTTCACATTAAGGAAAGCAACTGTGCCTAAATCTGATGTAGTTTTGCTTTTTCGCCAGCAAAAACTTTCCATTCTTTCAGTGTTTAAGAGGGACATATTTATGAAACTGGCCTGACACACTTGGATGAACAATACTTTCATTCTTTATTCAAGTTAGAAAATTGAATGTGGTCATAACTTTAAACAAAAAAACTTTTCTGGTCTTGTTTCTGATATTTTAGGCACTAGGCTGGTAAAAATGGCTCACTATTCAGCCTTTTGTTCAAACTTCAGTCCATAAAAATAGTAAGCAGAGAGAGGACGCCTGCTGATCTGGTGCACCAGGCTGGATGTTGCCTGTAAAGCAAACAAACAGAGACTGTGAGTCCTCTGTGAACTCTGCAGGCTGTGTGTGCATGGAGTGTTGGGTGTGTGTGTGATCAGAGATCAAGCAGATTATGAACACGTAGGTAAACAAAAGAAGAGGAGGATTAACTATTTAAAAGAGGACAAACATTTCCTGACGCTGTGCATGTTTGAGAGTACACGGAGCAAGTGTCAGAAAAAGTTCATCCCTGTGCACGCCTGTTTGAGGACAGTTTGTAAGGAGAGAGAGAGGCAGAGGTCCTGCTGCTCTGGTTCTGTGGACTTGTTCCCTTTGCCCTCATTAGATGGTTAACCAGTGTCCACTCAGGCACAAATAAAGGGCCCCTCCAACTGACCATCCGTCTCATCTCCAGAGACAGCAAACAAACCTCAGCGCAGCATCGATCCAGCGCTCAGAGAGGACACCCGCTGCAGCTCCAAACAATCCAAAAAGACAGGTCGGGGTGAATGAAAGGGCTGGGTTGTTGAGGAAACAAGCAGGGGAGGGACTTTTCAATCGATTCGCTACATATAACCACATTTGACGTGCATGTCGGTAGCTGCTTGCTAATTACGGCGAGAATCTACACTCGAAGGTTGTTGTGTCACCGGGAACAATCTGCTGATTGTTGTGTGAGAAGATTGGTCGGACAAGGGCCGGCCACTTTCCGCCCAATTATCCCCATTTAGTGGTTCTGCTTCAAGCTGCCTGGATGGAGACAAGGGAAAAAAAGGAGGAAGCAAAGGAAAAGTGAAAGACGTTAGGAACGAGAAAAATGGCCCGTCGGTGAGCGAAACATTCTCTCGGCACCAAACTGTGGAAACTTGAGGCTTTAACTTTGCAGCCGCAGTTATTTTAAGAGTGAAGTGACGGGCCGTGGCCTAATGAGCTCAGCTACCCCCCCACCTGCCCAACCCGCCAGTAGGCGCAAGAGGAGGAGGGAGGTTGGGGGCAAAAAGGACCGATTATGAATTGAGTTAATGAGCCTGTATCGGGGTGAGGGTTGGTGGGTTCGGAGCAGCCTGAGAATTCAACCTTTCCCCCTCTGTCCGATGTTTCCTTCCTCTTTTCCGTCCCCACTGGAAAAAAAAAAAAAAAAAAAAAACTGCAGCAGGTGTTTTCAAAGTGTGCTGATTCACTCTGATGGATTCCCAGTGTTAAAGTAGGAAGTGTCAGATTGTCCAGACGTGACTGTGAAGTGAAGGACTTGTTGCTTTTTTACAGGCCATCTTTACAGTGACTGTTCCTGAACTTTGACCTCTTTCTTACTGAGGATGAGAGAGCAGTCAGTCACTATAATACATATAAATAATATTCTGACTAGGGCTGTCAATAGATTAAAATTTCTAATTGCGATTAATCTCACAAATCTTATAGTTAACTCAAGATTAATCACAAATTAATCACACTTTTTTATCTGTTCTAAATGTACCATACAGGACTATTTCTTAAAATTTAAATACCTTTATCAACACAAGTGGACAAAAATGCTTTTTTTATGCAAATGTTTGTTCAATGCAACAACCCAAAACAACAACAGATAATATCCAAAGAAATCTCTAGATTAAGCCCAGAGATACTGAACGCTCCAAAAATATGCTGAGAGCATAACATGCCCAACAAGGACAACAGATGGAGATACTGACCTTAATGTAACTTTACTGAATAATACTACAATGTAGTGTCCAACTTGAGACTTCTAGAAGTGAAATCCTCTGTTGATCGCAGCAGCGTAACACAGAACAGCAGATCTCATCATCACACATGGACATAAAGAACATGATCAGTGAAGTTTAAATCTTTCAAAGATCATTCCTGATCCTTCACACTTAAAGCAGAGAATTTCAACCTTTCATGGGGGAAATAAAGGCTCACAGAAATATCCCTGAACACCAAGAGGACTCACAACAGGATAATACAAAAAAGAGAGACTAAATACAGTTAGAGAATCACACTCCAGATTACTGGGAGAAATCCAGACTCAGTGAGAGCTCAGCAGTAAGGCACAGACACATCTAATGGTGTTTCACTGCTCTGATGTGGTCAGAGGTGTGTAAGGTGGACACATCTGCACTACTCAAGAGAAAAAGCAAGTAAAATGTCTGCTATTATTTATCATCTTTTCTTTTCAAATTAAAAATGCCCAAATGTAAAATAAATGCTGACGGTAAGAAATTACTGTCTTCAGTCCAGTAGATTTACTGGAATGATGTCAAAATACACAAATGTGGAGCTGCTTTTCAAAACTCATGAACACACAAAGTAAAAGATTAAAAGAATTCTTTGTGGAGTACTTTTAATGTGTAGTAAGAGGACTTAACCATCTTTTAATTCTTCAGATCATAGAAGAGCTATGAATTTCATCTCAAAACAATTTTTCTTCATAAAGGGCCCCACAGTCCAACAATGTGTATTAGCTTATATCATGATAATCTACAGAGCTCATTTACTGCTTCATTTTCAGGCTCGCCTGCAGCACCTCTGCTCCTGTCACACACCAGCCTCTCCTGCTGTCCCCTCCTCCTCCTCCTCCATCACATGCTGTATGTTCACCAGCGTCAGACCGTCTCCTATAGGGACTGCAGTCTTTGACACTTTTGCAGCATCCTGATTGACTGTTTCTTTAATTTGGCGTTAATTTACAGTTCCAGTCGATCGTTTTAGTGCGTTCCGTTTGTTTTCTCCAAATACTTTCACTTTCAAGAAGGACCTGAGTGGGGATGGGAGAGGGCTAAATGGACCTTTACGAGACGTGATTGGACCAGTCAATAGTCTCAATCAGATTTAAGTCCAGACTTTTACTAGGCCACTCCAAAACCTTCATTTAGTTTTTTTTTTTCAGTTCACTCAGGTGGACTTGCTGGTGCATTTGGGGTCATCGTCCTGCTCCATAACCCAAGTGCGTTTGAGCTTGAGGTCATGAACTGATTGGCCAGACATTCTCCTTCTGCATATCTTTAGATGTTGTTCTGGGTTCTTTTGTGGCCTCCTGGATGAGTCGTCCATGCTCTCTTGGAGTCATTTTGGTAGGCCAGCCTCTCCTGGGAAGGTTCACCACTGTTCCAAGTTCTCTCCATTTGTGGATAATGGCTCTCAATGTGGTTCCCTGGAGTCCAGCAATGTTGGTGTGGCTTGATGATGTGTTGCTTTTTGAGGTCTTTCTGCCTACTTCACTTTGTCAGACCGGTTCTATTTAAGGGATTTCTAGATTCAACAGGTCAGGCAGTAATCAGGCCTGGGTGCGGATAGGGAAATTGAGCCCAGCTTTCCAAAAATGTGGTTAGTCACAGTTAATTCATGATTTAACAAGGTGGGGCAATGACTTTTTCACATAGGGCCTAATTCTGATGATTTTTCCTGATAATCACTGGTAAAGAGGGTTAATTGGAGGGGCTTACAGGGGATAACATAAAAGATATCTAAAGTGATTTTCTGTCAGAAATGACTTTAAGACCTCATATTTGTTCTGCTTTAAGTACTTAGTGTGACTGATTTATTTATCCGTCCACCCAGCCATGCTGGTGTGAGAGGTGTACAGAGGTGATCCTGTGGACACGGTGAACTCTGTGGCCGAGCGGAGCGGGATGGAGGACGGACAGAGAGACAGGAGGCAGGGAGGGGAGGCGAGGTGTGTTTGTGTTCAGCCTGGCCTACTTAGACTGATTTCAGCCCCAGCAGCAACCCGGCGGAGCTCCTGCGCTTCACCCACTGAGCTCGCCTCAACACCCTGACTTGATCAGTCAACCATGTGACTCAGGCCGAGAGCCAGAAGGACTAGAGACAGACAGCCAGGAGGGGGAGAGGGGAGAGACGGACAGAGGGAGGCTTGATTTCACAAGTTACTCACATTTTACAATTTAATTTTCAATCCCAAAGGCCAGATTCAGTGGTTGGAGATTTGTATCAAACCACTTATCTGCACAATTTATCAGACAACCTCAAAGTTGTGGCTCATCAGCTGGGCTTAGGGGGATGACATAAGGTCAGAGCGATGGACAAAACCCCTCTTTTTGTGCATGCCCTCTTGAAACCAAGCTGAACTTTTCCAATGCAGATGATAGCAGACTGCTGATCTTCAGCTGCGTATCAAAAGACAGCCGTTTCCCACACTGAGGCCTGTCTCTTTCCCACAGACGACTCAGATAACTGCACTCTGTCTGTGTGTTCAATATGAGCCATGCCAAGCTTATCATCAGCACATTCTGACAACAACTCTCCACAGGCGCCCTCATTCACTCCCTGTTTTCATTCTCCATCACCCCAAAAAATGCAGTTGAAAAAGACTCAAATAAAAGAGCTTTCTGTGTAAAAGTCAGGCGCTGACTACAGTAAACAATAAAAGAGCTCAGTTACCGTATTACAGCGTTTATTCCCTTACATGGAACCACACTCAGACATTAGTCAAACTGAAGCATTGTCGTCTCTGTCTGCAGGATGTTTGATGTTTTCACACGCTTCAGCAGCAGTGCTGTTGGTTTTTGTTTAAAGACAGACTTGATGGAGCAGGAGTGACCTGGTGACATTTATCCAGTGACAGCAGCAACACACTGTGGCCTTTCAGCTCCACACGGTGAAGGGACTCATGTAGATAGTAGACATGAGTCTCTCTCTGTATGTGTTTATGCAGGACAGTGAAGAGCAAACAGTGAGGATGTTTGATCTGTCTGTCTGTCTGTCTGCAGTGATCCACAGCAGGTGTCAGGCTTTAAGCCAAAGAAAAAAGGGTTAGAAACTTGTTATACATAATATTGTTTAGAAAGGTGATTAAACATGTTTCTAAAAGTGTCTGTTATTTTTTCATGCAGTGTTAATTTTATTTTTTTTTTTAATTTTAATCTTAGTCTTAGTATTTTGATTACATGTCTTTTAGTTTTTGTCACATTTTAGTCATTTCTATCCTTTTTAGTTTAAAGGGGATACATTGTGCAAAAATCAAATTTTCAGGCTTTTCTAACAAAAACATGTGCCTCCTGTCCACAATCCCCTCAAGTACCAAAAAAAATCTATTCCCTCTTTTCCTCTCTTTCCCCACCTTTTAGAAAATGTGTGCTAAAACAAGCCATTCTCAGATTTTCCCCTCATGATGTCACATGGGGAGTTAGCACCACCCCCGTGTGTGGTTGGCCCTCCCCACTTAAAAGAAAGTTCCTCCCTCCTCTCCTGATCTTCCTTTCAGCTGTCAACTAAACCCCACCCACAGGTACACCTCGTGCTCCTCAGTTGATGCTGATTGGTCAGATCTATTTTTAAACCTGGCACAAACATTTCAGATTGGAACTTTGCAAGATGAAGCCAATCAATCTGCTTTGCAAGGTTAGATCAAGGTCATATTGTTGCGTCTTATACCTTCTTGACTCACCACTGTACTTTCTGTGATTATTAGGTGTTTGCCTCATGAAGGCACACACCTGCCAGGCAGTAGTAGTTCACCATGCTTTTGTATCCCTCTTATGATTTAAAGTGATTGAAAAGTTTATTTTAGGTTTTCTTGGATTGGTGGTTCTTGGTCTGTGAAAGCGGCTCCAGGATGTCCCATTAGGTCCTTAGCACCCAGGTGCCATTCTCAGCTTGCTTTAGCATGAAGGTGTCAGAAACATGATGCTAATTATCTGGGGGATTTACAGCCGTCACTCTTTTTTTGTTTTCTACCTCAAACTGTCAAATCTTTTTTTTACAATCCTGCTGAGCTGTCAAAGAGAAATGATTTCTTTTGTTGAGTATTTCTTAAGAAGGTATTTTCAGGTCTGATATTTAGTGGGAGATTCCCTCCAGCTAACTTCAAACCTTGCTAAACTTTGACAGAAACTGTCATTCTTTGTCTGTCTGTGTTGATATTATGTCATTGATCAGCAGTGAGTTTTATCTGACAAGGAGGTTCAATGGGAGCTTTGTGTGTTTGTACAGAGTTCACTGCTGTGTTATTGCCTTACAGGCAGAGCACTAACAACCATCCAGATTAGAAATATGTACTTTTAGTAGATCAAATCTAGAATGATAAGTGAAGAATAAGTGGTATTACCAGTTTGTACTGACGCCAACCTTTCTGTGTGGTTTAGCTTTATCAGTCTGTTAAATATCTCATGACTCTCTATCTGTCTCTCAGTGATGGCTTTGTTTCTGTTTTCCACCACACAGAGGTCTTATATAAATCTCTATACCAGTAATGCCGGCCTTACGCCAGAGGACTTTGCTAAAACTCTCAAAAGACTCTAAAAATACTGTAATATGAGACTCTCTCACATATAAAGACAATTTCTCAGCAAGCCGTTGAGTTTTTAGTCCCAGACTAAGATTTTGCAAAGACTGGTGGTCACTAGCTACAAGACTAGGATACGATTCCTTTTGAGATTATTTCCCATCATGCATCTGTTGGGAATTCCCAACAACATTTTTTTAACCAGAAACAGGATGTTGAAGGACATGGAGACCACATTTGAGTCAATATCTCTTATAATCAGATGTTTTTAAATAATTTACAATGAGTAGAAATGAAGGGAATGTTAAGCACCAAAGCAACTTTGCATGTTACTGCAACAACCAAAGAACTATCCCGGAAACACTTCAGAATAAAAGTACCGTATGAAAACGTGATGCATATCACAACAGAAACAAAGTGATGAGGCTTTTACTTTGAAAACCCAAACAGCAATTTACCGTACCTTTAATGTCAGCCTGCAATGAATTGACAGACAAGCCACACAAACACACAGGTGCAGAGATCTGACTGCAGCTCTGAGCAGAAAAGTTTTTCAATCTCTAGAGTTCTGAGCAGAAATTCAGTGGCTCTAGAATGATCTACGTTCACGTTCATGATTTGAAGAATGAAGCGATTCAATATGCTTATGCACAACACCAGTTCCCATTGGTCGTGGACGACGGTTGCGTCGCTGAAAAACACAATTTGCATACAACCAGACTTTAAACTTACAAAAACATCAAACACGTTTGATAATATCGTAACGCCAAGGCCTGAAGAAAGACCGCCTTAAAACGGCTCAAATCGAGTCTTATGACCACCTTACACCTAACGACTGAGACAACAGGAGCGAGCTGCGACTTTAGCAAGACTCCCATGATTTTATTCCGACTTTGGAATTTTGTCTGTCTATATCCCAGCCTGGGAGCACCTTGGAATCCTTCAAAAAGAACTGGAAAATGTTGCTGAAGAGAGGGATGTCTAGGTTGACTTACTTTGCCTGCTGCCACGGTGACCTTACCTCAGATAAGCAGAGGAGGATGGTGGACAAACATTGGCCCCAAAACCAAGGAACTAACCTCATCATGACCTCTGTAAAATATGTGCATTTAGTGGTCATACAATCACTGGATCATGCCATCATAAAAAAAAAAACAAAAACAAAAGATTCATTGAGTTATTGTTCTGAGAGCGCTGCCTTTTCTGTTGCAAATATATCAGTTATTGAAATCTCTCTATGGCGTTAAGACAAGCATACCCTAAGATTTATCCATCTTAAAGCTGCTTAAACTTCATATTTAGTCTGAAATCATAGTCATAATCCTTATTGTGTTTATTTGAAAGAATCCACATAATAAGGCTGAAATTGGATAAGACACAGGAAGACCCAAACTGTAAACTTTCCTATCACAAAGAGAGAGACTGATCCATTTTCTTTAACATGAACTTTCCCAGGCATCCTGTCTTTATTATCTGAATCATCTAGAACATGAAATAGTTTCCCAGTGAAGACAGACAACACTTTGTGGTGTGGTTTAAGCGTAGCAGGCATGACATTGCCATGATACATGTATGTCTAATTGACTGGAGTCCTGTGAGTACTTGCTTTTAAAAAGCCTCCAGACTCTTCTCTTCAGGAGTTCCCACAACCAAACAGAGGTGAACGTGTTTTTGAGGAAAAGCAGCTCTCAGCAAATTTCACAGGAAATTCCCAGTGACGATCAATTCCCCTTTTTCCCAAACCACCAAATCCCTCATTTGACTTGAGGGAGGAGAGGAAGGAAACTGCCTCGGTGCCAAAACCGACAAGTGAATTAACCGATGCTTTCAGGTCTTTTTTCTATTTTAACCTGTGCTTCCAGACATGAGCTGTCACAGAGGATGAAAGGGATGAGTCATACAAGTGCTAAAAGGCCATGCAATACTTCTCTATTGTGGTTAATGTCATTAAACCAGGGCTTTAACCTTTTTTGGTATTTTCTTTCACCTCGCAGAGTTTTATTTTGATTCCAGCTCATGCACATCTATCAGGCCTTCCTCTCACACATTTATTTCTGTCTCCCTCTGATTAAAATAAATGCCTTCCCAGGGAAAGAGGGAAAATGGTGGAAAAAAGGGTATTTAACTCAGTGCTCTAGATGTGATGTTGATATGTGCCGGACAGGCCTCCACAAAAAGCTTTTTGTGCGGTTTAATTGCACCCAGTGGGTTGTGACGGCAGCGGGGAGTGAGGTAAGGGTGCTGCCTGGATGGCGGGTTGGGCTGAGCCTTGCCCTTATGTTGCCACAGCTGTCATCACCTTATTGTCCCACCAATTACCCATAATTACTCTTGGCAGTGTTATCGCCATTCAGAGATGCCAACAAAAGACGCTACCTTCCTCCCTGTTGATGATGAGGATGTTACTGTGGTGTCTGGAGAGGCACAGAGAGGAAGAACGGGCAAATTATCTGTTTGCTTGAAGACACAGGGAACTTTTTGACTTTACTAAACTCCTTGAACCTTTGGGTGATATAAAACAGGCCATAACAGTCTGTCTTTTCTAAACTGTGTGTATTTCAAGTTCCTGTATGTTCAAAAAGTGCCTTTTGACCCCTCTGTAAGGAAACAGTTGTTCTAGATCAGTGGTTTCAATCTTTTTTTTTTTTTTTTTTTTTTTTGCCCAAGGCAAAATACTGACATTTTATAAAAATAAGCCTTGCACTTTTTGGAATTTCCTTCTTCTAAGCCATTATTCCTGTCTGCTGAGACGCAGAATGACACGTCACAGCCTTTCTGTGTCTCTTTCTCTCCATTATGAGCTATTCAAGCTTTCCTCCAGTTTCAAAATGGTTGCACAGGCACTGTTTGGCAAAGCATGACTTGATGACGTAACAGCCTGCCATTGGTTGTCACAGCCGAGACACAATGCATTCTGGGATATAAACAGACAATATGGTAGACAGGATTATTTTACTCTAATACAGTTTTCTATGCTGCTTTATTGCAAAGTGTGTATTTTAAGAGACACAGTCAATATTTGAAATGTTATGATGCCTTTAACCTTAAACTGTTTGAAATGATGCCTTTTGAAAGTTCTCTAAATCCTGTGTTGTAAAAAAAGATTCTTCACACCTCTTTTTCCACACTGTCTTTACTTCCTGACATTTATTGTCAGGTTAAATGTGTCAGCGCGTCTCTTCATGGATCTGTAATCTTCTAACCCAGCTCCATGTCCTGTTCTATTATGTCAGTGCAGTGTAGCAGTGTTGATAATTGGCATATAACTCACATAGTGCTCCATGTTACAGTCACTAAATCTTTCACAATGAAGCCCATTATATGACACAGACTACACTGCAGATGTTTCTACTCTCCTGTTATCACTGCTCCACGTATGTGTCTGTCTGCTACTGGTTATCCAAACCCGGGTTTAATCATTACAGAGAGGCCAGACATGTTCCCATGCTGCGTCTGATTTCACTGTCATTTTTCATCCCTGAACGGCTGGAACTGACTTTACAGCCTCAGCTCCTTCACTCAATCATCTTTTATTGCTCCTCTGACCCTCGCTCCTGAGAGTAGATGGCAGTACATGGCCGGCCGGGGCCTTAAACTAATAATTATAAAGGAGCTCACTCACTAGCAGACAGACACGTCCTCTGATAGTACACAAAGAGAGACGGAGGCAGCAGACCGTTGAGTCTGACCACAAAAAAAGTCCAACTCAAACACTGGGGAGATGGATGTGTCACTTTTCAGAGGAGAGTTAAACTAAGCTGCATGAAAAAAGTAAATGTTTATAGCTCAACTTTCTCTAATCTTGAGCTCACAGATTAATGTAAGCTCTGTCTGATTCTGTCATCATGAGGTTTTATTGATTAATAAAGCTGTGCTGCTGTGTGTAACTACAGTTTCTCTCTTTGTATCTCTGGCTGTGTCTGATGTTGTGGAATTGTTTCAACAGATTTATTTTAATTCTCTGATCAGTGGCTCTTGTGTGTTTTCTGTTTGTTTAGTTGAACAATAGAGGGATATAAAATGACGTGAGCTGACCAGAGCATTGGCTATCACAGAATAAACACTGAAACAGGCAGTGAAACCCACCTGCCTGTGAGCACACCTGGCTTTTAAAGGAAACAGAGGTGACACTCTGGTTTGATTAATGTTACAACAAACATACCTGTGCAAAAGATAAAAACCTGTCGTTACATAAGTGAGAGGGCAGAAGAGGGCATCTGAGAGGACAAAGCCCCCTAACACTCCCTTGTGATGCTGGGCTGGAATTTTACTACACATCAGCTGGCAATTGGTATGGTCTCAAGTGATTGAAGTGGAAAGACACCTGTTTCTAGAAGGTGTAGTCACTAGTTAATCAGTATTCCTGGCTACCATTACACCAAGAAGACGAAGAAACACTCCAAACAACTCAGAGAAAAGGTTACTAAGAAGTATAAGTCCGGGGATGGATACAAAAGCATTTCCAAGGCTCTGAACAAGGCTCTGAGCCCTTCTAATGACAAAGTGCCCTCTATGGTGCCCTTCCAATGATAAGGTGCCTTCTAGAGTGCACTTCCAGCTGCAAAATGCCCTGCATGGTGCCCTTCCAGTGACAAGGAGACCTCCAGGGTGTCCTTCCAGTGACAAAGTGCCCTCTAGGGCATTGGTTCCAAACTTGGGGTCTAGAACCCCCTTGGGGCAAAGATCTCAGGAGGGGCGTGAGGCTTTGTCTGCTATGAGGTTGTCAAAATTAGATTTGCAAATAATAAGTAAAATTATGATAAAGACCACTGTATAAACAAAGAGAATATACATAGGTCTTTTGGTAAGAAAAACCTGTGAAGAGCCACTTCGTTAGCATTTTATCAAAAAAACAATGGAATGGATGTTGATATTTAGCAACCATATGACAATATACATTTTTTGTTAGGGTCTTGGGCAGGCTCAGCTTGTTTTTGAAACAAGTTGGAGGGGCTCCAAGGAAAAATGGTTGGGAACCAGTGCTCCAGGGTGTCCTTCCAGGGTCAGAGTGCCCTCTAGAGAGCCCTTCCAATGATGAAGAGCCCTCTAGGGTGCCCTTCCAGCAACAAAATGCCCTGCATGGTGCCCTTCCTGTGATAAAGTGACCTCTAGGGTGCATTTCCAGTGATAACGTGACCTCTAGCGTAGCTTTCCAGTGACAAAGGGCCCTTCAGGGTTCCCTTCCAGTGGAAAAAACATGACAAAGTGCCACATAGTGTGTCTGTCCAGTGACAAAGTGCCCTCTAGGGTACATTTCCAACTACAAATTTGCCCTGCATGGTGCCCTTCTAGGAGTATTACATTCTCCTTTAGGATTTCCTTCCAGTAGACAAAACTTGATAAATTGCCTCCCTTTCTCTAACCTGATAAAGTGCAGCCGAGAGGGCACGTGTGCAGTTACGGAGAAAATGTGTCTTAAGCTCCTCAGTATGAAGTTTATTTTCACTGACATGCTGACGTTAACTTTACGTTTGTGAAATAAATGGTGATCTGTTTTAATACAGAGATGCAGTAGGTGTGATCACATACTCAAAACATTCAATCCTATCCTGAGTTTCCCATTGTTTCATTCTAAATGCATGAGAACTTTTTATGTGCTTGGCCTCACTTCATACAGCAGGTGTCCTTCATATCATTTTTGCCCCTGGCCCCTAAACACCCTGAGTCTGCCACCAATCTGCCCCGAATGTGAGATCACCCTAACTCTGTTATGAAGCCAAATCTTTTCTGTATCATAACCACATCCATCCAAAGCTAACAGTGCCTTCAATACCATGAGCTACTGTTCACACCCCACCACATGAGGCTGTGACAACAAACTCTTTCATTGTTGTGAATTAAGCAAATGTGGGTTTTTTTAAAAAATAAATTGAACTTTTCATTTGCAGAGAGAAGACTGTGTTATTTCTTCTGTTCATCTGGCTTTAAACTCCTTTCTCAGTGTTCATGATATTTCTTCTACCTCCTGTGATTCCCAGAAGAACAGCCGCGCTGCCAAGCTGCCGTATTTCACGCACAAGCTCAGAAAGCGGTGGCACACAGAACAAGGAAGTTCTCTGAAAAACACGAGTGAATATGATTCTGTGGTATGACTGCATAACTTTTTACACCTCTCTGTGCCAGCGTCAATACCCAAGGCCTCCAAACCACACTGCACTCACTTCCAGGGCGCACACTAAGAACTCACAACTTTTCATGAGGATAAGTTTATTAAGAAGACAGACCTTCATAATATTTATTCGAGGAAAGACCAAGGTCAGCTGGAGATCTGTCCCTGAGCTGGTGGCGGCGGTGCCAACACCTCCACGGTGCAGAATGGAGACTTCCTGAGACCAGGCACCATCTCTGAGACTTGACCAGGGAAGAATCTGTCCTGGTTGGACTGACCCGATGAATTTGCTCGCTTTCAATTAGCATGTGCTGCGGTTTCTGCATGGTGTATCAAATGTGGGTGAATGTAAGTTTTATTAAGTGAACACAGATCTGTAAAGTCTGAGACGAGCCTCTTGGATGTGGCCCAAATCAGAGAGGACACGGCTGAAGGGATACCGCTCCAACACAAACCTATAAACCGAGAGCTCCACTCAGCTCCCACAGTCGTACTGAAGAGCCTTTTTATGATCTGTTTATGTTAGTCCAAGCAGCATCCATTTTCCAGCCTCTCTTTGGTTTTCTTCTACTGTACCCCCCCCTCCCATCGGACAGATCAGGAAACTCTGGATCCAGCAGCGTGGGAACACAAAAACCAGCCAGGGGGAGCAGGCGAGACCATCCCCCTGACTTTACCCAAGGCAGACACAAATACTCTCCTCCGCCCCTCGTCCCCCTGCGCTGTCCTCACCTGCAGCAATAACTTTGTCACGTCATAAAAAAACAGTCGCTAAAATGAACACCATTTCCACATCCACCTCGGCCTCAGGTAGCGTGTGAGGAAACACCTCTCTGGTGTTTTATTCAGAGGGTTGACTCCAGCTTTCAGCATGTCTCTTACACTTGGGTCCGAGGCCCGCACAGTAAACCAAACAGCATAACAGCTTCTTTGTACATTCAGCATTTATTACTGGCATTTTCGTGCCGTGATTGCACAATGCCTTTATTATTTTCATGCACATTATGCACGGTGGAAAATGCTTTGATCTCAGGGCACAGTGGCCCTGCCCTCTGCATCGTGGAGACGCTCAGTGGAGACGAGGGTCTGCGCCTGACACAAGTCACACTCAATCTGTGCTGAGGGGAACCAGCAGCAGCTGCAGGCACTCTGCACGGGTCGACTTTTCCATTCATTTGATTTACATTTTCCTTCTTTTTATTCCCTGCTCTCACTGAGCTCAAAGGTGGTCATGATGTTCGAGGTTACATAACAAACAAAACTCTGCTTGTTTGTTTAATTGTATGGTCTCGTTTAGATATATTAGCTGTGTGATAAAAACCATTTTGATGGTCTGCCACACAAAAATCCTCCATTATGCCCTAAACAAACACTATTAACACTAGAAAGACCACAGCACTTATTTTGACTGTTTTGTATAACTTTTCTGGCATAAAAGTTACAATGCTGCTGGCCCCTACCTTTCCTAAAAGTGCCTGTATTTTGATTTTATTGAATTACAAATAGGCAAAGAAAATGTGATGACTTCAACTTAGAAAAAACTAAGGAGGTCATTTTGACTGCATAGATCATCCTTCATTTGAACTGCATCTTGGGTTCTTGGTGGCTTGCAGAGTAAACTTCCTACTGGACCTAGTTAGGCTGTTACTAGTCAGGATGAATGTGTCACTCTGTGGTGCTGATCAAGGGCAGGTGTGAATTAGAGTTTCAGGGTTGACCATACTAAGACGTCACATCTATCAAGCTGTTATGGAAGGAGACATCAGAAAACTCTGTAATGGCTGTCATCAGAACATTTAAGAATGGTTTCATAAACCAGATCTACCTCAAGATTTACAAATTTAAGATTATTATTTTAGCAAAGAGAAATCTAACTGAACATGCAAAATTAGCACTGACAAAAAAACCCACTTGGTTTGATATGAAAATAACAACATGTTAGTTCATGCAGGAAGTCACATACCCAGCTGTGATCAGCTGATGGCCAGCTGATCCTATTATCACATTCCAGATCCCACAGGCAATCACAGCTCCTTGTCTCCTTTTTACCACAGTGGTCCTTTAAATGTGAAGTACTTCTCACTAATCCCTGACAATCAAAGCTGATGCACCACACTGCAGCTCCAAGCTTCCTCCTCCACCCCAGCCACCTCTTTTATAGCATAAAGCTTGTTGCACCCTCATATTCAGATTCATGCTAGTATGGATTAATTGCTATTGAACTCATTCTATTGTATTCGGTATGCACTGTTGTAAATGCATACTGTCCATATGGGGGTTTCTAGCAATGAGCTTGCTAGAAAGTCAAAGCATACTGCTTGACTAGCCCAGGGAGCATCTTTAGAGCAGAACCTTCTCCTGTGTTTTCCTCCAACTAAAGAGTGGTTGTTATTGCTGTGTGTCTGTGAGCGTACACTGGTGGACTTTGTCAGAATCTTGAGATTTTTCTCTGTCTTAGGGTTAAGTCAGGAAAAATCTGGTCATGTGTTTTACCATTTTATTGCAAAATGGATCTACAGTTTTAATTGCTGGAGAAGGCTCTGCTCAAAAGATACTCCCCGCGTTAGTCAAGCAGCATGCTTTGACTTTCCAGGGAGCACATGACTAAAAAAAAGCCTATGGATAGATAATGTTACAACAATGCATATTGAATACAATGAGATTAGTTCAAAAGCTCACATGAATCTGAATATGACTGTGCAACAAGTTTGATACTATAAAGGAGGAGGCTGGGGTGGAGGAGGTTAAGTTTTGCCAGCAGAAGTGTGGTGCATCAGCACTGGAACAAGCAGGGATTAGTGAGAAGTGTTGACCCCTTAAAATTCCAAGGGGCCTCTAGTAGTCCAGGGCCCCAGGCTATTGCCTGCCTTTGCCTAATGGTTAAGTCTGCCTATGAATAGAACTGCAGCATTTACCTGAAAAGTTACACCCAAACTCTCTAGTGATCAGGACAACAATTTCACAGTGAAATCTATTAATAGTTCATTTATGAGACTTGGGTATAATTTAACCATAAAATGAGATCAAAACTGAATATTTCATCATCAAATCAGATACAACCAGTTATCGTTGTCTTGTTCTAAGAGTGTGAGATGAGTTATCTGTTGTAAATCTAGGTGTTTTTCTATGGAGTGGTTACGGTTTGCTCTATGTGATGACAAATAATATTTAGATATGTCTACCTGAACTATTTTAATTTACCTTTTTGTGTTATTTCATTTCTTAAAGGATATCCCAGCATAATAAAGTTGTTCTGTATGTATTTTCAGAGATAACAGGGTTTGTAATCAGTAGAGTAGGTCGACCTCGAGTAGGTCTGGAATTCTGGCCTTTCTTAATTACATTGGTCTCATTTAGATGTATGAGCTCTTGAATACAATTTTCTTGGTCTGCCACACAACACTCTTCCATCATAGCTTAACAAGCATTATTAAAGTGGTAGCAGAGCAGGCCAACATTTAATTCAAAAAGCTCAAGCTGCTTTACCATCTATAATTATAAGATTTATACTCCCACAGCTACCTATTTCCTTTTTTTTTTTCTTTTGCTTGCTTAAAAATTTTTCCACCTCAATTTCCAGTTACATCCGTAAACAGTAAAGGAGCTCAAATTAAGCGGCCGCAGTGGCAATCTGGTTCCTATTTCAGGACGTAAAAGATCGAAAATGTAAAAGAAAAAGAACAGAGAGAGAAAGAGAGCAGGCTGCTGCCTGCCACCACCGAGATGCTAACCATTTCCATGTGTCTGTGTGTCTTTGCTAAATCCCCCAGCCCGCCTTCTCTTTTTTTCCGGCCGTGTCCCGCTGCTTCTTCCCCTCGCTAAACAGACTATAAAGAGCATGCATGGTGGTGGGAGGGACTCAACAAGGTGCAGAAACTTCACACAGCCAATCAGAGTCCTCCTCCTGGGGCTGGGCTGCTCTTCGCCTCGTGTGATTGGCTGCGGCAGGCGCACAGATGTTTCTTCTTTAATGATTTTTGTAACCATTAAGTTAATAGTTGTTTATGGCAGTGAAATGCAGGAATGTAGGGGGAAGTGGAGGAGGGAGAGTGGGCTGATGGGGACTTTTTAGGGGAGGGGAGGGGGCTCCTGGGATAAAGCTGAGGAGGGGGCTTGCAGACTTTGGGCCAACTGTGGTGGAGACTGTGGGCTGACATTACAAGGGGATGGAGACAGGGGCTTCACACATACTCTGTCATGTAAAGACACACAGGCACACTCACACGAAGCCACATGAATGCAGGAACATCCTCTGTCAGACATCAGAGTCATAAATACAGAGAACAAGGCTGAAAGGGACGAGCTGTATAGTAGGGAGTGATAGAAAATCTGAGCGTACATACTGTATACACTATATGGACAGAAGTATATGTATTTAAATACATATACTTTAATGTGGAGTTGGCCCATATTGTGCTGCCATAACAGCCTCCACTCCTCTTGGAAGACTTTCCACAAGATTCTGGAGTGTTTCTGTGGGAATGTGTGCCCATTCATTCTGAAGATCATTTATGAGGTCAGGCACTAAGGTTGGACCAGAAGCCCTGGCTCACAATCTCTGCTCCAATTCATTCCAAAGGTGCTGGATGGGGTTGAGGTCAGGGATCTGAGTGGGCCTTGTCTTTATAGTCCTTGCTTTGTGCACTAGGGCACAGTCATGTTGGAATAGAAAAGGGCCTTCCCTAAACAGTTGCCACACAGTTGGAAGCATGGCATTGTCAACAGTGTCTTGGAATGCTTTTATTCCTCCTCCACCAAACTTCACATTTGGCACAATGCAGACAGACAGGTCACTTCTCCCGGCATCCACCAAACCCAGACTCACCCATCTGACTGCTGGACAGAGAAGCGTGATTCATCACTCCACAGAACACGTTTCCACTGCTCCCAGTGTTCATGTTCTTTACACCGGTGGTTCTCATTTGGTCATGCAGCAGGATCCACCACCACCTGTCTGGATCTTTAATGGAGCAAAACATGACTGAACAAAGACAGGACAAAAGAAACATGTTTGAAAAGCAAAGTATTACAAAACAACACGCATGCATATATTTTATTTTACTCAATTTTTCCTAAAACAACATGGAAATTTAGCAGTTTCTCAATGAGTTTTATTATCCAAGAAAAGGAGATTAAATTAGTTGAAATCTTGAGGGGAAAACTAAAATCTACATGTTATGTGGAAAAACAGAGAAAAATACACCACTTGTCCACTTGTGCCTTCTGTACATCATAGGTGTTTTGCCACATCTTTTTCCTGGCAACCCACTGATAACATCTTTGCAACCAACTTTTAGGTCCCGATCCACCACTTGAAAACCACTTCTTTACACCACTCCATCTGACACTTGGCATTAGACTTGTTGATGTGAGGCTTGCATGCAGCTGCTCGGGCAAGGAAACCCATTCATGAAGCTCCTGCCGCACAGTTTTAGTGCTTAGGGATTCTGCTTCTTGGCTGTTGTTCCTAAATGCTTTAACTTTCTAAAATCACTGACAGTTGACTGTGGGATATCCAGCAGGTTTAAAATTTGTAGCAAAGGTGGCATCCATCACAGTACCATGCTTGAAGTCCCCGAGATCTTCAGAACAACCCATTTAGGATCGCAAATGTTTGTAAATGCAGACTGCATGACTAGGTGCTTGATTTTAAACACCTGTAGCAACAGGTCTGATTGAAACACCTGAATTCAATAATTAACTGGTGCGGCTAAATGTTGGAGTCGATAAGCATATGTTTTGCTCACATGCATTAGTATGACATTAAAGTATTTTAGGCAGCTGTACCTACCTCATTTTTATATTATAGTTCCCTTTTAAAGAGTCACATTGGCTTCAGAGATGGAAGTCAGAAGAATGGATCTATCAGTTACCGTTGCTTGCCCCCTCACTGGCTCACTTTATACGAAATGTAGGAGTTTCTACCAGGGAGATACTGTAAACAAGCCTTGTGACTTCCTCTATATACTTGACTAAACGCTCCATAACAGAGTTAAAAGCCTGGAAAAGAGGGGGATGTATTAATTATCTGAGACAGAAGAAGATTAATGGTTTCTGGCCCACACTGTAAAGAAAACAGAGGATCACTCGCTCCCTCTGAAAGCTTCTCCCGCTCTCTCTGTCTGCATGTTTGTGTGCTTCCCTTCATATCACACATGTCACACATTAAACATTCAGCTGCCTCATGGTATTTGAATTTTCCCTCAGACTTCTGTTGCCACTTCCTCCTCAGGTTTTTTATCCTAGAGGACTAAACATCCATCTAAACCCTATCAGGCAGGAGCTTTTATAACACACAAGTCAACATTCAGACGGTGGTTTCTGCCTGTAATTCTCACTCACCCACTCTGAATTTATGCTAATCTGGAGGCTTCGCATCACCTCAGACAGTGCCTAGCGGAACCCCAGAGGAGGTGTGGCCTGCTGGGTCAGCATGAGTCCCTGGTATTCCTCACAGGGGGACTGTGGCTATCGCTAACGATGCTAACACAAACCGTCTGTCATGGCCATATAAAATGCTGCCCCTTATTAGTGGGAGAGGAAAATGAGGGATGGGTTTCCTAGAGGGTCTCCTGAGGTGCTCTGTGGAGCGTGGCATGGAAGTTGGGAGGGGGACTGCCAATATAAACCCCTGCATCAATCAGTCTGTGGGGCTGTTCCTCTTGACACTTGAAATCCAGCATGACTGATGTGCAGAGATAAAATGCAGACACTTGTTTTCTGTGTTTGTTTGCTGATTTAGAAGGTTTTGGAGCACGGCCCACATTTATTACATAAAACAGAGCTATTTAAGTGAGCTGAGATTAGCTGAGTTCTGACTTAGTCACATCAGTCTGGGGACCATCCTCTAAAAAGTACGGGAAGCACACTACAAACAACTAAAAGTCAAATTTTCACATATTTGTTAATGGACACGTTTTAAATTTTAACAAACTAGTCTAAGGGATGTGGTCTGACTGACCTCTGAATTTTTTGGTTGATTCTAACCATAATGAAGATCTAAAGTTGTGCAAAATGAGAGTTTTTACCATAGGACAGGGCTGAGACCAGAGAACAAAGTTAGACTACTTTTTACTCATTTTTTGCAGTGTAATAACACTTTTAATGGCCTATAATGATTTAATTAGTTGGTCAATCATCACCAAACCTTATGGGGTTCATCACACATTGATCCTGACTACATTCATGAATCAATACCATTACTTGTCATAGCATCCCCTTTGGCCAAATTACAATGTATTTGTACATTTTCAACATAAATAATTTAAATCTTTCATTTCTCACTGACCATTCAACTAAGGTTGTTGATTTTTTGCTCTTCATAAGTTTCACTGTTAATCCTTCTAAAAAGCCTTTTGCACCCATACAAGAAGTCCACCAGAATCATCTCAATTTCAAAATAAGACTTTTGGAAGCACTTTATTACTACCTAACTACCCAGTAATTCTATAGTAATATGTGTAATTTTCTTTTAATCCCTCTAGAATTGTGTGGCAATTCAGTAAATTGGTATTTTACCAACTTCTTGATATTCTCTGGTCATTGACAAGCCAGATGGATTTGTTTCAGCATCCATCTGGAAAACCTCCCATAGACAGTGTTTGGGAAAGGGCAGAACCTTTAAAAAAAAACTTGGAAGGTGATTGGATGAACGTTCTGTTCATCACTTTTTTATGGGCCAATCAGAGCAACAAATACAGGTGACGTTGTTGGTGTGCGCCGCTACCTAGGAGTAAACTTCAGAGAACTGCACAACACGAACCATGGCAACTGTAGAAATGTTAGTAAAAAGAAAAGACCTCAGTGCTGTTCTTTGTTCTTCTTTTAACGAAGGAATGCAGTCAAGTTCTGATAAAACTGGTGTTATAGCCGCATCCAGGCTAATCTCTTCCGCTGTAATTGTACCAGCTCCTTGTCCCTGCTCGCTTATGTCACAAAAGTACTGGCCTTACTCCTGACTGGTCCTGTCACTTTCTTACAGGGCCCAGTCTGTTGAGATGGGAGCTTTGCAAGATGGATTTGCCAGTGAAAAATACAGAAACGGGCAAATCCATCTGCTTTGCAAGGTTATCAAGTAATTGCTTAGAATTAAGATGATAATTTTTATATTTGACCTGATTGATAATTCCTTCCTAAATATTTTTTAAGTAATTTGTAGGTAATAAAAACAACCGAAGGTCCTAAAGTATTGTTTGCTATGGTGATTCTTATTTCTATTTCTATTATTAGAATTTCTCCTGAATTAAAACAATACATTGCCTGTGCTCATGGCAGCGTTTCTGCTAGACTTTTTTGTCCCCGGTCAAAATGACCGGCAGTCCTCAAGAATTCCGGCCATTTAGAACAACTACCGGACATTTGCTTCAACATTATTTTGCTGCATTAACAGCAGCAAAACGCATGAATCTGGTATTCTGTGATACATTGATACACAAGTCTGCGCTAAACGGGAGAGAGGACACATTTTTATTTCCAGACCTGACCCAAAACTGAGACAGTATAAACCAAGCCGACAGTAAACCTGACTAATTATTACCCCGTTATTAAAAACAGGAAGACACGTGATTAGACACTAGAAACGACTGCACAAAGACTTTCTCTTATTTTTCTCTGTGTAAGTGGTTTAAAGTATCAAAATAAAGGCTGCGCGCTTTTTCTTACACATGCAGTTACACAATATACGCCCACGTTAAACTCATAAACAACAGTTAGCCTCACATTAGCACCATTAGCCTGTTAGCTCATTGGTCACTAAGTTCTTTGTAGCTTACATCAGCAAAATACCATCCTCCACCGACAACAACGAAGCATCCAAGCACATAACAAAAGTGCTCCTCTTAACTGGACACTGCATTACAACTCTATATTTCAAATGAAAAATGAGTCTTACCGTCAGTTGCTAATATCAGTCCCCATGATGATATCACTGTAACCTCCAATAAAGCAGTAAATCCAACCATCCTGGTTTATTTGGACTAGTCCTGAAAAGATAAAAGCTCCAAAGCAGATAGTCCGGTCCAGTACTCCTCTCACTGATGCTTACCAAGACTACTTCTGCTAATTAGCCAGGGTAGGCCTCTCTCTCTGCTGCTGCATCAGTGTTTCAGATGCTCAGTTGTACCGTTCCCTTTGATTCAGCCCCTTGATTACTCACAGCGATGACATATTCAAAATCCCTCCATACCACTGATGATATTAAGCCTTTGGTTAACCAGGAAAGCCTCACTTAGATTAAAATTCTGCTTTCTGCGAAAGCTCGGGTCAAATGTTCCCTGCAGAGCATAGACTGTTGCAGAGTCTCCAGCAGTAATGAGCAGGCGCAGTAGAGAGATGGATTCGCTTTGACGTCATCGTGCATACATAATTAGCCATGTGCTTGCCGTCTGAAGAGATAAACAACCCCAGCACCGCAGGATAGTAGATGTAGTAAGATTAGGCAACTTTTAGTTTATATTAACGCATTCTCGCAACATATCTTCTAGGTTACACAAAATATAATATGCCAGCATTCAGTTTTTACTTATCTGGTCATTTGCATGTTTTCTGCCGGACATTTTGACTGGTTATATTTTTATCTGCCGGACTTCCGCCCTTTTTACCGGCCAATGACTGGCAATTACCAGCTAATGGAAACTCAGGCTCATGGTGTGTGTCATCTGCTTGGAGCAGAATGGAGGCAGAGGCATCAAAAGAGTGGACAGAAGTCCAATTCAACATGATGAGCAGATAATTGATTTAATATCAGCTATGATGCACACGACAAGGCTTGCTATTGTGAAATGTTCAGCTCATAGAAAAGGGAACAGTGACATCATAAGAGGCAACAATGCGGCCAATGAGGCAGCAAAGAGTGCCTCTAAAAGCCAGATAGCCATATTGGCACCAGCAATATCTCTGGCACCTGCTGCAATCTATAAATACCTTCCTTAACATATCCCAAGTACAGGGCTAGCTAGTTTATTTTGGGCCAAAAAAAAGAAATTAACTGGGAATTATTAAGCAACTTATATAAAGACATATCATCTTATTTCTAGGAAATTACTCATATCCCCTAAATATCACCAAAGAAGAGAATTGCTGCAACATTATGGGGATTACTTTTGATTTAATACATTAATACTTCCATAATATTACCATATTTCTGAGTTAGATGTATCCTGATAAAATGTCATTTCTATAAGGAAATTGCAACCTTATTCTTTAGGAAATTACAGGCTAATTATACTTATTACTATAAAATTACTAGGTAATTAGAGTCCACTAAAATAAAGGGCAACCACCTTTTATATGCTGCTACATTCAAACCTGTTGTAACGCTTGTGTTCACTACTTCATATTCTTTGCTTTAGTCCCCCTACTGGCAACAGGAAGTGACACAATTGGGCCATTTTTCTGTCCCTTATACTGTGCCAAACCTATCAAGCTCTAAATTTGGACAAAAGGCCACAGCTCTGACGTGTTTCATTAAAGGACACCTCATGGCGAACTAACATGAAGGATCTGATTGGCTTAAAATTCTACATGTATATTCAAGGTCTGCACTTGTGCACATTTAAAATTTTAATTTCATTGGTTTCAGCAGCATTACCTACCCAATATCATATTGAACATCAATGTCCCATCTTCTTAATTTCACATGATAAATATCAGTCCTAGCCTACACTGCTATGTAATTGCATCTCTCTGTCATAATGCCACCTGCTGTTGATGAGCAGTATTGCATCATATACAAAGTGCAACATACTCATATTGCACATCTGGTAACAGTCCTGGGACGATCTACATGGCACCCAGGGGTGGCTTCACATCCACAGATGGACACATGCCAACATGCACCAGGGTGCCCTTCAGTGCTGCTTGCAGCCCTACTTTATTTCTTTTGTGTGTTCAAACTGAAACATCTTTGTATCAACACTAAACATTTGTTTTAGCCTTGTCTTCAAATGATGATGTATCTTTTTCTGCAATTTTTGACCTGTGAACGTTGAGAGGGTTTTATTGACATAAATCTTGCTCCAGGCAGCCACAATCAAAACCACAATGTTATAACATTAAATGCCTCTCAACACTCACTCTCTCCCTGCTCCACCTGTATGTGTTGGCCGAATATCTTAGATTTAATGCTACACTTCACCTACTAGTCTCACCTCCTAAACAGCTGAGAGCTACAGCCGCTGCCTAATCCCCCTGTTAAACTTGTTTCTATCTGCAACCCGGCCCCGTCCATCAACAGGAAATTAACCCCAGCTTCCCTGTAATGTGAAACAGCATCGGTCTCCATAACAGCGATTCTCATTCACACACACATGCACGCGTTGTTAAAAATATGCCCTGACGCCTGGGACGGGGGTGAGGATGAAGTCATCAACACACATGCAATAGTTTGGATTCGGGTGCGCTCACATTCCCACACATATACACCCAGCCACACACAGGCAGTGTTCCCAGCACTAACTGGCAGCGGAGACAGCCGTGTTATGGCTTCATTGTGGGCAGACGTACAGCTGGGAATGTGGGACGTGCAGGCGGGATACCTGGCAAGGCCAAAAGTCTGGGAAAAGAATGCTGCACTGACAGGAAGGTATGAAGAGGAAACTCCAGGTATGTGTTGGCAGTGACACACAGGCCATTGTTGTAAACTGGTATTATCATTTATGGCTGAAGGTTAGAGCCAGCTTTGAGTTTCAGGTGAGCTGAGATAAGGCAAAAAGCAGATAGTTTTGATCTAATCAAGGAAATACATCAGGCCTTCTGATCTGAGTCCAATTCCATTAGAGCCAGGAGGGACAGTCATTAGTGCTGAAACCAGTCCATTAATGAGGGGCAGGGCTTGTGTCAGCTCATTTTTCTATCACTTAATGAGCTTTATACGTTCATCATCCTCAAACAAACTGAAAGTTGTACAGGTGACATCTCCGTGTCTTTATAATTTCAGTGCTGCTGTTTCCTTCTCAGACTCTGCTTTTCTTATCATATTAAATTTAATTTATTATTCACAACAGACTGCTATGGCTGCATCCAGAAAGTTAAAAAGCATCACTTCCTCTTCAGGAAGAGATATTCTGCAGGAAAGTCCCTCCAGACGGAAAGTGTTTAGAGCAGTAAATAAAAAAGCTTTTATGATAGGAGATTGGTGTCAGCCTTCTGGCGTTCATTAATATCAAAGAGGTCACTGATTATTACATTACATAAAAGCTATGTATTTACTCCACATGTGGTACTATCCCTGGATAAATAACTTAACGTTACCTAACATTACCAGTTACAATATCTAGTGGAACATTTTCATTTTTAGTTGTGGAGCGGGTGAAAAAGGTAGACAACCACATATTTTAACCCTTTAAGACAAGTTTATATTGGTCCCAGAGGTCCCCAAAACATGCCTGTGAAGTTTGTAGCTGAAAAATTAACCTCTACTATTGGATTTTTGTATGTCTAAAAATGCTCGGTTTCAGCCCTGCTCAGAACAAGCTGTTTCTGAGTCTGTGGCTTTAAATGTTAATGAGCTGTCTGACTCTGCCCCTGACTCCGCCCCTCTCAGGAAATGGATGTGGCTTAATAGGTGTGGCTCTCCTGATCCTCCTCCCAGATCAGGAGAGGAGTGCGGAACTCTCTGCCAAGTGGGGAGGGCCAACTGAACCTGGGGGCGGAGCTAACTCTCCACACAACATCATGAGGAGAGACCCAGAGAACGGCCTTGTTTCAGCACACATTTTCTGAAAGGTAGAGAAAGAGAAGGGAATGGATTTTTCTGATTCTTGGGGGGATGGTGGACAGGCCTGGGGCACACATTTTAGCTAGAAAAGCCTGAAAAAGTGTATTTTGCATAATATGTGACCCTTGAATTAGGGCTCTTCAGCCTCGACAGAGATCGATGCTGTTTCCATGAGCATGGATATTGAAATGTGGCCACAGATTGAGTTTCCTGACGTTTATGTGGACCTGATTTAAAGTACATCAGCCAGGTTCATCAGTGAATTAATGTAGAAGTTTCAGATGAATTTATTCTCTGTACAACCTGTGAAAAGATTGATCTCTGGTTGTTAAATCTGTCTGTAAAACTTCTGGCTGCAGCCTACCTTAAAATGAGATCAGCACACCCAGGATTTCTTACTTTTTCTAGTTTGTTTTTAACACCAGTTAAACTTTTAGTTTATTTTAATGTGACAAATTCTCATGGTACAGTTTTTATATTTTGTCATATAAACTGTTATACAGTCAGATATATTCACTTCATGAAGCATTCACATGAAATAACTTCAGTATTTAAATAAATCACATACATATACAAAGGTTCCTTTCTTTAGTCTGGGTTGAATACTGATGGACGTAACAGTTTTTGTTATTTTATTTATTTATTTGTTTTGCTATAAAACCAGCTATAAATTCAGAAAAAGGTGGGACTATTTATACAGCTTTAAAGCAAATTCCATTGTCCTTAGATGCCTTTTAAATATTATTTCACCATCTGGTTTATTTGCTTGAATTTGAGTTCTTGATTTTCCTTTCAGAAAAAAGGAAGGTGTTTAGAGTTGAGTTTAGATTATCATCATCATCACCACCAGCTGAATGCTTTTGGTTTCTACTGTACAGCCCAGCTCCATCTTGTGTCTTTATCAACGTAATCCTACGTGAATAAAATTGATGCGAAAAACATCTTCTCTGCAGTGGCAAGCTTTCTGTGTGACTCTTGGTTCTTGTTTAATGTGGTCTATTTCTGATCAAACTGCTACTTTCCTACAGCTACATCCTAGCAAGCAGCTACCACAGCAGACTGGGAGAAGAGCGAAAACATCTTTTCCTTCATGAAGACCTTTCAGTGTGGCTCTTTTCTCTTGTTTTATTAAAAAAATGTCCAGTTCTGACAAAACTGCTGCCGTAGCTACATCTGAGCTAATCACTCCACTAACAGCTATTGTATACAACCACTCACAGTACAACTAATTAACACCCTGTAACTCTTATAAACTCATGCAGCAGGTCAGCAGAAGAGGGGAAACATCTTTTCCATCATGAAAAGCTCTAAATGTTGTTTTTCTCCTTTATTTCATACAGAAATGTGGTTGAGTTCTGGTAAAACTGTCACTGTGTTGTGGCAGCCGTTGCAATTGGCTAGTACAACTAAACCATGGCCATAGCTACCACCTTGTTCTCCTCAAGGGACGCTGACAACCTGTGTGGATTTGAGCTTTTCAAGACAGATTTGCCTGACAGTGATGGAGGCTTTTCGAGGTTAATTTTCAGCGTCCAAACCATATTCTATCAAACAGGACCCCCTGATGGAAATTCAGCTGATTAGTGTAATGTTTCAGACGTTGTGAGTTTACATACATATGGCAAATTTCATGAAATATGCTGCTATTTTCCACAAAGCACGTTGACTGGTATGGTATATGATCTTTCATGGAGAGGCTCTATCTCTCAACACAAAGTCGAGGCTAAATTTTTGTCTCGGTTGGCCCTGTCTACTCTGTAAAACAAGTTAACAAGCTCTACAGAGCGAAGAAAGAGAAAGAAAATCAAGACAGTGTTTTTGTTTATTGTGATCTACAGGAACAGGGCCACAGGAAAAAAGCGCTATGCTTTGCACTACGTCATGCTACATTATGTACTATCACATTGCATCCTGCTGGACTGGAATCAATGTAATCAATGTCGCTCATGCACCTCACATTGCATGCAATTAGGACACAGTGTAACCTGCAATTTCCACATAGGACCACTGCGCCACGCACAGAAGCGTCGTGGGTTTGCTCCGAGCAACCTCGCCTACTGGAAGTGTGGCTAGGTGCACAGCCCCAATCAATGGGCAGAGATCACGGGAGAACTGCAAGTTCATGGAATAATATGTCAACAGCAGCCATTTTACCTTTTGAGGTTAATTTATCATCCTTTCTGGTATAAGTCTATGACACTATTGCTTCAGCCATTGGTCAATTAGGAAGTTAAAAGGTTAATGTTTAATAAAAGGATGTGTGGTTTGATGTAAAATTCTTTGGCTAAATGTCCACAAAAGTTAACTTTTCTCATCAATGGCGCTGTTGTAGCTCTGTGACCCACTGACCTCTTAGTGACCCTTTGCTCTCGCTGCAGGATGAGACGTTATGTTGATATAGTGATGATTTGCAACTAGAGGTCCATGCATTGTGTTGTATTCTGCACTTGTGACTTCCTGTTTGGAGAACAAAGCGGAGCGGAGTGGCACTCTAGGGACATGCCCCTGCCGGACTGGAGCGCAGGCTGTGGAAACACTCTGATAGACTAGAGAGGGAATGATGTGCTCCGCAGGACGATACGCCGATGGATTGCGGGCATGGTAGCTGTGTGTGAAATTGGAGTTACGAGTGAGGGGCTGCACATAGAAGGCTCCCAACTTTGGGTCCCAAATTCTGGGAAACCCTACTCAAGAGTAAATATTTTCCAAGGCTGTGTTTGCCACATCGGATCACTCCAATCATGAGAATTCATCCTCTCAAGATTTATTTCATTTCATGGTTACTCACTCAGTAATGGAACATTCCTTTAAAAAAATAAATGTCAACCCTTTAGCGGAACACAAACTTAAGTCAGGGGATCAGCAGAAACACCAGGATCAATCCTCTGAGGACCTGTATGAAATAGTGATGATTTCAACATCTGACAACATTGCACCAACCAACTGACTAAAACGCCAAACCCTGGAGCCGTGCTGCCAGCGCCAATAAAAGCTGGGATTCACTAACTGTAAATGAGCAGACAGACTGTGTGACTGTATGTGTTTGCACACATCACAGCAAATAAAGTGATTATAAAAGAGGCCGGCTCCTGCAGCAGTAGCTGATTAGGACAGGATACAGCAGATAATAAAAGTAGGAGGTAATTTCAAACAATCTGTAGAGAGATTACACAGCTGGATGACGTCTTAAAGTCTGACAGCCTCGACTGGTAGCAGACCACAAAAAAGACAGGGGGAAAAAAATCATGTACTCATACAACATCTGAAAGTGATCTACTCTCCAGCTACTGATTCAGTCTGACACCAACCAGCACTCATATACCCACCAACATCCAAACTCCCAGTAACACCAGCACTATCCCCAAACCCACATCTGGGTAGGCATGGAGCACCTTATGAACAATCCCTCTCTCTTCATAACACCAAATTCTTCAGGATCATTAGGTAACCATAACCTCTTTGTGGGTTTGAAATGCTCGAAAACATAAATCCTTATCCCCTTAAACCAAGTAACAGCCAAAATAAACATATGCATGAACAGAGCTGGAGTTTTGGTTTTAAGTCAGGGATTAATGTGAAGCATACTGGGCCTATTAGCCCCCGCTTTAAAGCTCGGCGAACTTCAAACGCCAGAGTGCAGAAGGAGCAGATGTTGCTGATTTATTAACACAACAAGGAAACTGCTAATGGTATCTGCACTTTATTTGTTTTGGCTAATTACAAGGGAGCAAAGTCCTGAGAGTGACAGGCGTGATAATGCTGAGAAACCCGTCTGCTTCACTCTCTCAGCATCAGCACGGACAGGATGAACTGTGGCTGAGGTTTCTTGGCTCGGTCTGGTGTGCAACAGCTTCAGGTCACCGTGGTCAGGACGGACCCACAGTGTCTACATACAGGTCTATTGTCTGTGGACAATACTCAGTCAGGGCCTCAGCACGGTCACTGGGGCAAATACATCACACTCTGCTGTCAGACAAAACACATCTACCTTAGCCCGCTTTAACATGCTCGCTCTTTCAGGTCAGACAACAGGATTGATCCAGGTTTGCTCTACAGAATGTACAATGTTATATGTCTTTATCCACATTAGCTGCAAACATGCGAATGACATCAGCTACTATCACAACGTACATGTTAGAAAGCAACCTGATTTGGAGAGAGGGGAAAAAACGTGACCATCATATGAGCATGACCACATATTTGGGATGAAGTTAATAAATATAATTTGGCTAGCTGGTTAGCTTGATAATTTACAACCTCAATTCTAAAAAGTTGGAGTGCTATGTAAATATAAATAATAACAGAATGCAGTGATTGACATATCTCATAAACCCATATTTTATTCACAATAGAACATAAACAACACATCAGATGTTGAAACTGAGACATTTTACCATTTTATGAGAATATTAGCTCATTTTGAATTTGATGATAGCAACACAGCTCAAAAATAGGGACAGGGCAACAAAAGGGCAGAAAAGTAAATGGTACTAATGAAAAACAGCTGGAGAAGCATTTTGCAACTAATTAGCTCCATTGAAAACAGGTCAGTAACCTGACTGGGTATAAAAGGAGCATTTTAGAGTGGCAGAGTCTCACAGAAGTAAAGATGGACAGAGGTTCATCAATCTGCAAAAGAAGTAAATCTAAAAATTGTGGAAATTTTTCAGAAAAATGTTCCTCAATGTAAATTTGCCAAGACTTTCAACATCCCACCATCTACAGTCCATAATACCATCAGGTGATTCAGAGATCTGGAGAAATCTGCTAGCAAGGAACAAGACAAGGTCAATATTGGCTGCTTGTGATCTTCAGCCCTCAGGGGCCACTGCATCAAAACCTGTCATTTGCTTATATTTCTCTGAAATGCCAGTGTGGATTTTCCACTGCTGTTACGTTTTTGAACAGTGAGTCAAGTGGGAGTCCATTAAAGTTAACCGCTGATGTCACTTTATTGATGCTAAAGATTATTTGGTAGAATAAACAAATACTGGCCTCTTATGGAGAGATTCTTTTCTATGAATAAGAGGCTGAAGGAAAAAAAACTCACTTTAAATGAATTAATAAGCCTCTGTCTGAGTATCTGCATGTGTGTATGCATCTACACTGTACAGCATGCATGTGTCTATGTGGATTTATTACCGTTTCTTTGTGTCAAGAGACAAGGATACTTCACTCCTCTGCCACCTGTGCTTTAGTTCTCACACACCGTGCTCCAGCCTGTGTTTGTGAAAGAAAGGGGATGAGCCCCATTTTGAAGCCCAAGGGAGAAGAATGGGTTCATCATGAGGTAGTGGGGGCAATTTTCATACCTGTCCTGTTGGTAATAGAGCACGGATTTCACGGGGCCCCAAATAAGACTAAGGGGATTAGAGGGACCTGCTCTACTGAAGGAAGACAGACTGCAGGAGGGAAATTATTTTACAGTGATCATATTTAAATGAAACAAAAAAATGACAAAAGCATGAAAAGGACAACGTAGTTATTTCATTGCTGTGAAAACGATCAAAAGCAGCAGAAATATCTGCACACAGTTGCACACTGCAACACTGACGTCTGTCCAAAGTTGGTTTAACCATGATAACGACTGAACTTCTCAAAATCTTGGATGTGGTTCTTTACATAGCATCTCTGCCTCGTTGAATTATTGTTTTATCATACTTCTCCACAGGTTTAGGCGTCCTCTTGCAGTTTTATTTTGGCTTCGTTACCAACTGCACCTGCACAGCCTGCATACATGAGTACATGTATGCAGGGGGGAAATTAAAGGTAAATAGAGAACACACAAACAAAAAAGTCACAAAAAACAGACGTATTAAAAAGGGTTAGAAAGAAAGGTAAGAAAGGAAAAAAACTCTACATTTTAATTCATTTAATTAATTTTTTTTTTCTATTCTATCTCTCAAGTCCATCTAATTCTTTGACCCATTTACTCCAGTTCCTTATGAATTCCTCTTCACGGTTTCTCAGCCTGTAGGTGATTTCTTCCATTTATTTTCCATTGTTAATTTCCAAGCATTAACTGATGCTGGTTTAACATCCATCCAGTCCCTTGTAATCTGCTTTAATGCCGCTTTGCCTATTATTGTGTACAAGTACTTATCTTCTTCGTTTCCTATTCCTGGAGGAGGGATACCTAATATGATGTTAGTTGGTTGTAACTGTTTCTGTAGATGAAGAATATGTGAGGCTTTCTCCTGAACTTACCTCCAGGACCTTTCTAATACAGGACATGAATAGAAAGTATGTAGATGATTGTTTCTTCTTCCCCACAGTCCCTCCAAAAAGCAGAGCTACCTGATAGATTATATTTTGATGTGATTTATGGTGTTATGAAAATTGTCATATTGATTTTCCAGGCAAACTCTTTCCAATATTTGGAATGTGTTGTCTTAAAGGCTCTTTCACATACTTCTTTCCAGTCTTCTTCTGAAATTGTTACTGCCATTTCTGTTTCCCATTTTTCTTTGGTATTGTCTGCATTTGTCTTTGTTTCCTGTAAGATCTTACATAGTTTGCAATTCTATAGATGTCCATTCTTCCAGAAGTTTGTCTGTTTTATTAGGGATGAATTCTGGATCACTTGCCATCTTCCTCAAGAAAATGCAGTTTTCATCACATTTGTACAGTTTACGAATCTGTCTCCAATTTAACAATGTGTTTTCCACACATGTATTATTACAGATGTATTTTTGCATTTCCTTCAAACCTAAATGAGGTAATGTTCCAACTGATGTTTGTGTTGATAGTTTTGCTATTAGTTTCCATTGGTTTTCAACTCCATTATTCATCCATTTCATAATGATATTTATTTGAGTAGCATGAAAATACAACATTAAGTCATGGAAACCAAGTCCACCCTTTTCTTTTGGCTGAGTTAGTTCACTGTTTCTACTAAGTTTCATAGGTATCTGTGTCAAGATTTTTTAAGTCTTCTGTTACATAGATTCCCAAATATTTAATTTTCTTAGAGTCCCATTTCTATTTAGATCTATTTTTTTTATTCTGCTGATATGTTTTCCAATTGTTAGGGATTCACATTAACTTTCATTTAACCTGTAGCCTGAACACACACTGTGTTCCGATATCACTTCCATTAAGTTTGACAAAGATTGTTCTAGGGATGCCAGATATACTAACACATCATCTGCATATAATGCCAATTTATGTTGTTCGTCCTTTATTCTTACCCCTTTAATGCCATCATTTTCCTGTATACTTTTAGCAAGGGTCTCTATGCAGATGGCAAATATGACTGGTGAGAGAGGATCCCCCTGTCTTGTTCCTTTATGCACTGAAAAGCTTCTATACAATGTACCGCTAACTTTTACTCTGGATTCTGATACATTCCTTTAATCCACTTAATGAACTTTTCATGAAACCCAAAACTATGCAGCATCTCAAACATAAATGACCATCGCACTTGGTTGAAAGCTTTTCTGCATCCAATGTTAGAAGTAAAAGATGAATGTCATTTTTCTGTGTATAATCTATTACATTTATAGTCCTTCTAATATTATCAGCAGTCATTAATATTACCTGAAATGAACCCGCACTGATCATCATCTATGATATCAGGCACAATATCTTTGAGTCTGTTTGCTAAGATTAAAGATATTTTATGATCAGTATTCAGTAATGAAATTGGCCTATAAGAAGAGCATTCTGTAGCATCTTTCCCTTCTTTATGAATCACTGTTATTATAGATGAGTTCCATGTAGGTTCCATCTCTGGAACAAAACTTGTGTCATTGCAGAAAAAGCCACAGACTGAAATGCAGGCTCACAACCTTAACGACAACATTGTTGTTGTGTTTGGAGGTACTGTCAGAGTGTATACTGTAATAGAAAACTATGTGCCCGGTACGAATGCCAAGAAAAGTTGAAATGCCCATGATACTCATAAGTCCTCCTAGTAAATCAAATATGAAAACTATACTTTGGCTATTTTTTCTTATGCTTGTGTGTTTTCTGTATGGGCCCTCATCATTTCTAAAAAAAGGCACACAAGTTTGATGGAAAGACAGACACAGAGACTAAGAAAAACATTCAGGACAAAGATAGTGAGTTTGGAGAGCTGGAGGGTGAAAAATGCAGGAGTGGATTATGGGAGATTACCGTGCAGGAGCAGAAGCAGGAGCACGGTGTAGGGGAGCCTCAGAGAGTTAGCTTTCATCTGGCTGCACAAGACAAAGGAGCTGCCACTGATGGGCCCAGGGTCCCCCTACAGCCACGCGGGATGGTGGATGGGGTGTTGGGGAATGGGATTGTGTGTGCGTAAAAGGGGAAGTTGGCTAGTCAGGGAGTGGCTGAGGAAAAGTGACAGAAATGAAAGAGTCCAAATTTATCAGGATAATGTGTAAACTATTGCCTCTTTTGACTAATTTATGTGTCTTTTAGCACTAGCGAGGGCAGAAACTAAGACCACATTTTAAATAGTTGTTAAAATGAACACTGATGTATTATAAATGAGAAAACAGTCAAAACGACTGCCGTGGTCTCCCATTCCAAGTTAATGAACACAGTGTCAGTGTTGTCTGCTCACAGACATAATGATGGAGTTAGAGGGGAGGTCTCTAGATTAGTGTTTGTAGCAGGGTGAAGGCAGACAGTCTAATTACACCTCTGCCCCACACCGAGCTACTGTCTTACTGTAGGGTTAGCACACATGAAGGGCTCCTTTGTGCTCTCATTAATGTGTGGTTGTAGGTGTGTGAGAGGAAAACGTGACCATGAAAGGTGAGGATAAAGTCGGTTAGAGGAAGCCTTTTGTTCCTTTGTTTTCTGCTTTATTTGTTTATGTGATTTTGCATGAGTGCTGGTGACTCTATGCTGAGCTGTGTGGGTGTGTGTGTTTGAGTGTGTCCGTTGAAGTTCTCAGATTCCACCTCCTCCGGTCCAGGCGTGTGTGCAGATTTTTGTGTGTATTTGTGAATGGCAGACTGAGTGTCTGGTTGTGGAGAGTTTACATGGATGTTTATATATCAGTCACCAGCTATCAGCTACTGCCATCTCTCTCTCTCTCTCTCTCTCTCTCTCTCTCTCTCTCGCTCTCCCGATGTGCTTGAGTGACTGAGAGAGTGAGAGAGAGAGCGAGAGAGAGATGCTGTCACTGTAATCCGTCTATGTCATCCACCTCGCCATATCTAATGACCACTAACAGGCGTCTGGACTACCTCAGCGTACAGACCTTTACTCCCATTTCAGTAGCCTCCCTATACACACACTCAGTCACAGTCACACTCCGCACATGCACACAAGAGTGTCTTTTTCTGTCCCAAATGCATATTTATTTTTATCTATCTGGAAATGGATTTTCATATTAAACAAATCTAGTCACATCCACCATTGTGCATCCTGACCCTAACGACAGCTCATGCAAATACACATTGTCACCTAAGAAAATCTGCAACAGTCAGTGAATAAAAACAGACAACATAGTGAAAACCCAACCCCTTTGTACAGATGTTGCAGAGGTGGAAAATGTATTTGCTTTTTTTATTGCACATTTATCACACTTAAATTTTTCAGATCAAACTCATTCTAACAATAGACAAAGATAACCTGAGAAAATATAAAAGTTGTTTTTTAAATCATAAAAATGCTATCCAAACCTACCTGGCTTTATGTGAAAAAGTCATTGCCCCCTAAACCTAATAACTGATTGTTCCATCTTTGGCGGCAGCAACTGTAAGCAGGAATTTCCAATAACTGGTAATGAGTCGTTCACATCCCTGTGGAGGATTTAGTCCCACTCTTCTTTGCAGATTTGTTTTAATTCAGCCACATTGGAGGGTTACTTAGAAAAGAGAAGCGTCCAACACTTTAATGATATTGCTTTATATCAATGTTACATCTAAGTATTCAGAGTATTCCACAAAAAAAGTGGTTAAAAAAACTTGAAAATGAGCCTAAAGAGCATGAGGCATCGTCATTACGTGCCTGAAAATCAAACTGGTCAAGTAATAAAAGCGTAATTACCTCCTCCAGCTCACATGTAGGGAATTTCACAGAATATCTCCTGCTATATTCTCACATTGCCTCCTTGAAATTTAACTAGATTTGCAGAAAAAAAAATTTCTGAGCCCATTTAAACACTTGGTGGGATGACCAAGTACCTACGCTGTCATAGGAACATGTATGATTTCACCACACTGCTCATGAGTCTTGGTGATTACATGTTGTCAAACTTTTCCAAGCACTTTTGGCTCAATACCATCCAAAACAGCACCACGAACAGTGAGATAATACTAGAACCTGTGTAATGGGGAACATAGGACTTTCTGATAATGACACAATGTAAAGCAGATCTCTGCCAGGACACACCCCTTCATTCAGCCCCCTCCCTCAGGCCCATTCCCCTCTGTGCTGTGATGGCACTTCGTCTTTGTGGAGCTTAGAGCTGTCTCTCAGGTATCCTTCAGCTAAGACTTTAATCTCAGCCAGAAACTAGAGCCACACACAGCCCTAATGGGCCATAATGGCTGACAAAAACACACAGAACAACCTGCAGGGGCTCTCTGGCTTTTTCACTAATTCCTCTGTCTCAGCCTCTATCTCCCTCTGTCTTCCTTCCTCTCCTCTGCTGTCCTGTAATATTCTCCATCTCTCTCCTCCTCTGATCTTATTCTCTCTCTCTCTGCAGGTCTGTCAGCAGTAGTTGATTCCACGCTCTGCTGCATACTTGTGTCTGACTGCAGCTTTGTTTTTGACCTGCTGACCTCCACACTTACAGATTCTCCTTCATATGAAATCATCTTACAGGGATGTTTACCTGCAAGGGTCTGTAAACTGTCTGCATGTATTTTGTCATAGAGCGGCGTGTTTTTACCCATGTATTCTCACAGTGAATCTTCCTTTCTGATGTAAAACACTCAGCAGAGTGGCAGCAGCTCCACAGCCGAGGGCCTTTTCACAACAACTCCCTTTGTTGTCCTTTCTCTTGACTTAAGAGCTTTTCTCCTTCAGTAACCTGAACAGTTTATCATCCTCTGCAGCCATTCAGCGGCACAATGCGGGTGTGGCGAGAGCTGCATGAGCAGAGGCAGAAGAGGCTTTGAGAGGTGTGTTTGTTTGTTGTTAATGGTGAAAAAGCCTGACCTCCACTGAAAAATACTCACCCAAAACATGGTCTGTTTTCTCGGTCAGCAGATTTGTGTGTGTGTTGTCTTTGTTTTTAGATCTGACTGTTGTGTTTCAGCTCACGTCACTATAAAGATAAGACTGAGTCACCCAGTTTTAATTCATCTACGAGACATCTGAAAAAAATGTCTTTAAGAACTTGAGATGAGATGTGAGGAAGATAGGAGTTGTGTGCACAATTAAAAGAAATGCTTATTTCCTGAATGATCATTCTATTAACTTGTAACTAGGGTTGGGTTATATCGCGTGTACTCATTGTATCATGGCTTTTGCCACGGAAGATGTATAAAAATACAATATCGTGACCATCATGTATAAATTACATGGAAGTTCTAAGCTGTCAGCGTGCAGTTTTCTCTGGAGTTTAGCTTCTCCCACTGTCTCCTAATGCCTCCCTCACAGCAGACGGCACATTACTCCATCTATCCAGAAAACTCTCCACTGCACATGCACATTTTTGTATCAGAAGGAGAGAGAGGAAAGCATGGAGAGAGCAGAAAAACAAATTAACAGCCAAAGTGAGTTGGTGAGAGGATGTAGTCTGAGATGGAGACTGTTGGTATAGTTCTGAAGAAAAACAACACTGGATCTGTCAGTGGTTCAGATTTTAAAAGGAAGCTATTGAAATCTGTAAAATATGCTGCAAGAGCATGCCAAGATTATGGCAGCTGTAACATAACCCATCCCCAAAGACGTGGCTGTAGAAAGTGTTGTTGAATGGTAGGATTTGGATTTGAAAATCTCAGAGATGCTCAGTCTTGAGTCGATTATTTGCACAGACAAATATTTTTTGCTGAAAAGATTAGCCTCTTCTAACGATTGTGTCATAGCCTCTCAGACCTCAAATCCTAAATTTAAAACACATTTGATATTTACAATTCTAAGCTGTAACACCTCTGACGGAAAATCCACTACAACCAATAAGAGTGAGCAGACTGAATAGCGTCACTGTGTTTGTGTGTTACCACACACAAACACGAATACACGATCACAACTGAGTTCCCTTATTTGAAAAGGTCAACAAACCACAGGTGGAAGGGAGAAGCCTGTCTTCCTCTTTCTAAAGAAAGAAACTTTTACACACACCTGTAGGATCAATGATTAACTTGTAATGTCTTTTTTATTTAGTCCGTATAAAATCTGACCTTTGAATTTGAAACATCACATATAGGATAGGAGTCAGATATTTCCTGGAGTCTCAAGAAGAAACCAATCACCTATAATTTAAAGTTGGCATCAGTAGAACAGTCACCTCATCTCACCTTTTAAACGAATGTTTCCTAAGTCGCTGACTGACACACTAACATGGTATGACACATCCTCTATCATCGCTGCCTTGTTCATTATCTCTTTACTCTGTGTAATATTATCATGTAGCTGCTGACTGAGTCATCAAACCACAAAAGCCACCAGAAACTACCACCAACAACTGATATCCTCCTGGAGGTGAGAAGCAGGAGTCAGAGAGAGGAATCTTTAACCGCCATTGTGTTCAGAGACGCCGATTTGGAGAAAACAATGTGAATGCAGCTTTCAGAGACAAACAGGCGTCAAGCTGTCAGTCAGCTGTGGTGTCACACAGACGCTTACAGACCTCTGCTGCTGCATGATGCAATGTGTTACAAGAGCCGGTGAAAGTTGTGTTTGCATTGTGTTTCATTTTTAGGATTCATGCTCACTGCTATCTGCCATCAACCAAAGCAAAAAGTCAAAGTTCATGTTGAATTTATGCTAAAATTACATTGTATTTTTACAATTAGGTTTTTTTAAAGCGTCCAAACACTTTGATTGTGCAGTTTGAGGTTTATTCCAATGTAGAAAATGGCAAATAGTTATCTTGCTAATACTAACTCCAGAATTCCTCTGGCAAGGGATGAGGATGAGGCCCTTTGACCTTGACTTCTCTACCACAGCTTCAAGACAAGTTCATCTCTGAGTCAGAGTGGATATTCATGCAAAGTTTGAAGAAACTTCATCAAAGCATTCTGTGGACATAGTGTTCACAAGTAAAGACATGAGCATGAGGCCCAATAATCCTGACCATAGGTCTGCAACCTTAATAATACATTCACTTCAGATTTTGGTCAAAGTGGACATTCTGAAGAAACAGAAGGTGGTTATGGTTATGAAGGTGTGAATGAGGGTTTCTGCCACAGGGTCTGGAAGTGATGGTCAGAGTCTGGAGATGTTCTTGAGGTGATAGAAAGCGGATTTTATGTGGGACTGGAAGGAGAGGGTGGAGTCCAGGATGACGCCCAGGTGAACATGAAGCCAAGCGATCTGGACCATAAGTCTACAACCCCCAGTATAGACGCAGTTTATCCTTTACTCAGAGTTTATATTCATGATAATGATACTATTGACTTTATTTGTAAAGCACTTTTCAAAACAAGGATTTGACATGTGCACATAAACAGAACAATTGAGGCCCAACATCAGCAGAAACCAAGCAGTTCAAGAAGCCAAACAAAACCCTAGTCAACATCCTAGGGCATCAAGAAAAACCCTAAGACATCACAGGCATGATGAGAACACAGACATCTCATGACAATCTAGGTACCATGGAAACTACAGGAACCCAGGCAGTTTGGATAAAACACAGTTAATGCTTTCTTGAAATGTCGTGTTCACAAGCAACAATTAAAAATAAGGTCACTGATCTTGGTTCATGAGCTCCAATGATCTTAATCATAAATCTACAACCCCCAAAACATTTTCTGTTCATCGTTAAGAAATGGCGAAGCGGACATTTGTGAGAAGTTTGGAGAAAATCTCTTGGCATAATCTTGGGAAATCACATTCCCAAGTAAGACATAAACAAGAGTCAGAGTGGACATTTGTGGACCATTTTTACAGAAATCCCTCTCAGCACTCTTGTGATATTGCATTTACAAGAAAAGGATGAACATCTGGCTGGGTTGCTTTGATGTTGCACCAAAATCTTCAAAAATCTAGTGTGTACATTTGTGCAAAGTTTGAAGAAAATTGCTGAGAGCATTCTTGAGATACAGCTTTACAGGAATGGCCCAGAGAGACAGGTACATAATTCCAGCGTGAAAACCAAATACATCTTCAGAAACAAAGTAGCCATAAGTCTTTTTTGCACATATTATGAAATTCTTACTCTTGCCTGTCTCTCTAATGTGTCATCCACACTGACTGAACTCCCCTGTGTCTCTTTAACCTCTGATAATCATTGTATCTAATCCCTGTGTGTCCTCCCTCATGCTGCTGATGTGTTCCCTTGGGTGGCTGCATTCTTCCTCATGACATTTTTTTTTCTATTGTTTGATTATTGCATGGCATCTTCTTGCCCACCCCTTACAGCTTTGTTTACCTTGTATTTTTTCATTACCTGCATACCAACCTGAACCGTTCATTAAACTCTTCCTTGTTGTCATACTCTGCCTGTGTGAGTCCTAACTTTTTAGTCCGTCATTCTGCTTGCACTGGTTATAATATGAACTGAAGTCTCATTGTTGTAAAGTTCTGAAATGCACAAGACTGATGGAAAAATCTTGTGCAAATGAGACAAGTTGAAAATAAGTGTGTGTAAATTGATAAATATCTGTTTGCAAAGTTCTGAATTTTCAAGACAGCCAAAAAAAATTAGTTTTGCATTCTCACTTATTTTAATGTAGGACTGTGTTTTTATTCCCTGTAGTGTTCAATAAAATACAAATCCAACTTTATTGGAGGTGTAGTTAAAAAAGTTAGCAACTCTGGAAAGTACTATCTCAACACTTTAATGTGCATTTTGACAGTTATGAATGAATTTGTCTGCATTTTGCATGAACTGTAGGAAGAAGTGTGTTATCTGCCGATTGTCTTCTTCAAGAAAAACAAGTTTCCTCCCCTCAGCCTGCTGGTGCATGCCCTCCCAGGATCTTTTCCCCAAATGACCGCCTGATAAGTTCAATTAGTCCCTGTCTTCCAGCAAAAACCCAAGTCCAAACAATGCCGGGCCCCTCAGAGTCAAGTGGCCTCCCTGGCTTTCATCAAAGTCACTGAGAATCTCCCTTTTCCTCCTCGGTGCAGGAAACTCTGGTGAGCGAGGAAAAGTTCTAGGGTTTCATAAATTATGTTTGCCCTCCTTAAAAAGGGAGGCTGGGATGTGTGTATGTGTGTCTGCCTTTTCCCGTGTGTGCTTGGACTCATTAGGAGGCCATATCAGAGTCTAGTTTCCCCCCTTGACCAAAAAACCCTGCTCTCCACCCGACCAATCACAACATGACCCTGGAGAGAGCTGGTTTTAATCAGCATGGCTGTGTGGAGGCTCCCTAGTATTTATAGTGTGTCCTTGTGTGGGTGCTTTTCTCTCCCTCTCCCTCTCTCCAACATTCATTCATAGTTCTTTCTAATCTATAGCTGTAAGTAGCTGAACATAATTTTAGAAGAGGAATGTGCAGATAGAGAGATAATGTGCCCCTCAGAAAGCTTAAATCCCTCCAACATTCCCTGACAGCTTTGGTTTGGCAGAATATACCGTTTCATTTCAATCCAATATGGAGAAGTCATTTGTGGGGGGAGTCGTTCTCATGCGGCAGCCTGATGTGCTGCCCTGTTTTAAGTTATTTCTGACCAAGGCATGGACGTGGAGAATTGCCCCCCTCCTCTGTGCCTCCTGCGCTGGTGGCTCTGGATGTTTGGTTGAATCTTAAAGGATTTGGACTGGATACAAGAGGGCAGAGTTCTTGTTCGTCTGATACGCAAATGTGTGACACAAACCAGTATGGCAATGTTCAGAGTGGGCTGTTTTTAAACCCTGTTTTCATATCTTTATATGTTAAATTAGTCCTGTGCTTCAGTAGTTTTCTTCTGCTCATTGTTGCCCCCTGTGTTAGCAGTTGCAATTTTCTGGAAACACTTTTGGTACAAAAACAAGAGACGCAAATGTGGATATTTGTATTATTATTTCACTCGTGCATTGTGAAGATGAGCTATGGTTAAAACTTGTCTTTAAACCATTTCTGTGTAGCTTGCTTTGGCTCATTGTCTCCCTGGAAAATAAATCTTCTCCCAAGCCATAGTTCTCTTGCAGACTGAATAAGATTGTCCTCCAGGATTTTCCTGTATTTGCAGCATTCATTTTACCCTCTACCCTTAAAAGCCTTACAAAGATTGCTGCTGAGAAGCATCCCCACACCATGATGCTGCCACCACTGAGCTTCACAGTGGGGATGGTGTGTTTGTGGTGATGTGAAGTGTTGTACATCTTCATCTGATGGCCCATAAGCTCGATTTTGATCTAATCAGACCAAAGAACTTTCTGCCGCTTGACCACGGAGTCTCCTACATGCCTTCTGGGGAACTCTAGTCCAGATTCAATCAGAGTTTTCTTCAACAGTGGCTTTCTCTTTGCCACTCTCCCATAAAGCTTTGACTAGTGAAGAACCCAGCCAACAGCTGTTGTAAGCAGAGTCTCTCCCATTTCAGCTGCTGAAGCTTGAAGCTTAAAGTTTGAAGCTTGAGGACAGCCTGATCTAGGCAGATTTACACATGTGCCATATTCCTTCTATGTCTTGATGATGGATTTAACTGAACTCTGGGGGATGTTCAGAGCCTTGGAAAGGTTTTTGTCTCCATCCCCTGACATACTTTTTTAATAACCTTTTCTCTGAGTAGCTTGGAGTGTTCTTTTGTCTTCATAGTGTAATGGTACCCAGGAATACTGATTAGGGGTGGGTCCAAACAGTCCAGGTTTGACTTGCGGCTAACTGCAGGTAAATGTTCAGGTTTTGGTTATAAAGTTTGCAAAATTTGACTTTTGAAGGATTTAAGTTAGGGAAAGCATTTCCATTATGGTGACCACCATCAGTGGGCTTTGAAACCCCTCTACAGAACCCAGTGAGACATCAATAAGACTAACGTTTCTCTTTCGATCCTTTTTTTGTCTATTCTACTTTAATCATTCAGTCTCCTATACTGTTTTTCTTTTTTAATCTTTTGTTTTCCTACGTGTTCTGCTCTATCTCTGTCTCAGCCCTGCTGTTGCTCACTCCATCCCTAGTTTAGTCTCTCTTTACAACAGACTATAATCTTGGCCTGGGCTCCAGCATCTCATCCTACCCTTCAATCTCAAACAGCCATAATTATGGCCACACCAAGCACCGAGGCTTCTAAATCATTCAGAGATGGTTTGGCTTCCTGACTCTCCTCCTTCTTAAATAAAGTGGGATAGAAGCTCCATTTGGGCCTCGCTCTGAAGGCTAAATTATAACTGTGCTGACGTCCCTCTTTCACTGAGTCGCCTTTTGATATTTTATCTTGCACTATTTCAGGCATCTTATAAAAAAAGATAGGTTGACATTATAGGGGGGAAATGTGGGTTCCAGCTCTTAAGCTGACTTTTCCGAGCTACGTATCAATCTGTCATTCAGTTTGAACTCTGAGGCATCTAAAAAAACGGCTTCAGTTTTAGCTCTGACTTTAAGGCTTCACTGTTTGACAATGAATCCTTAAATGTTCCCTGACAAATGAATGACTCCTTACCACTGAAATGTTCCAGCTATAGGATCTGGCTAGTGACGTTTTTAACCCTTTAAGAGCAGTTCTTTCATTCTAACAGCAGGCAGCAGGGGTATACAGGTAAAACACTCCATGTGAACAACAGCAAAACAGTGGAACACTATTCGTGACACACCAGCCCCAATAACATTATTCATGTGTTGATTTATCAACCATGCTTGTTTGAAAAACTACCATTTCAAAGTTGTTGTTTTTTTCTCTTCTTTATGATAAGATAGTCTAATAAAGCTTGACTTTTCACTTTTACAAATATGCCTTATGATGTGGGTATTTTGGGAAACTTTATTTCCATGAACTGTGGCAAAATCACCGTTAAAATGTTTATATTTTGGTCTCAAACTGTTGTGAGTTGTAACTTGCATTCTGAACAGCACCGTTTCAGTTTTTTGTAGACACAGGAAAAGGAAGTCTTGTCTGCCCCCCCTCTTTGGAGTCTGGACATTGGTGGCGTTTTTGATGAGGGATCCAGGATCAGATGAGAAGTAGTAAGCTGGACCAGGAACCAGGATTTGGACTAGATGCTGATGAGCTGAATGGAGGATGCTGGGGTGGAGGAGGGTTGCAGCTTCCACAGCAGGCAAAATGGACTCTAAGTTCCACTTTCTAACCTGAAATTTCCATGAACAAGGTTGAGTGACATTTGCACACTGAATGTGTGTCTATAGCACTGCGCCGCAGTGCAGCCCTGATCAACTTGAGACAAGAGGGCCGAGATCACAAGAGAACTGTGAGCTCACACAGGAATAGTATGTCAACAACGGATTATTATGCCTGTCTGGGGTTGATTTGCCATTCATTTCAACATGGTTCCATTATTTTATTGCTTCCGCCATGGGTGAGTACATTTTAAAGTAAAAAGATCAGTGTTTGCTACAAAGAATCTGTGGTTTAACATAAAATTCTGTGGCTTTTTACCTCAGTGGTTAACTTTTCCTCACCAATGACGCTGTAGTAGCCCTGTGACCCCCCTGGCCTCCCGATAAGCTCGTTTGTGCTGCAGGATGAGACGTTATGTTGATACAGTGATGATTTACTAGCAGTCTGTGTATTGTGTTCTATTTTGAAGTTGACTGAATACATTGGATGTCTTTCCGGATCAATGTGTGTGCATTTCTGTGGAGAGACTCACCTTTGTTTTCACAGAATACTTTTTTGCTAAGTATTTTGCTGCTCAGGTCAGCTATATAGCAAATCAAGAAATGTAGGGTGTTTAACTGAAGCAAAACTTATAAGAAAAGACAGGAAGTTGCAGCAGGGAGACAGTACACATGATCCTGGTGTAAGAGCTGTGACAGTGAGAGCCAAAGCTGATCATGTAGCAAACACGCACCCAGTATGAAACAGCTGTTATTGATGACCAATTTGTCATAGTTTTGTCTGTTTTCAACTGTCAACATATTTTTAGGACATCAGAGAACTTCACATCCTAACAAAATCATATTTTAAATCAAACAAAATAGCATCAACATGACAGAAATATTTGTTCAACTGAAAGAAGTCAGAGTGGTGAAAAGTCTGTGGCCTGTGTGGTCTGGCTGAGCAGTTCTCATCAGAGGAGCTGTCTGTCTGTGTCTCCCAGGAAAGGGCGCTGCTCTCAGTGGCATGTGCTTCACTTTGACCTGATAACCAGTAGAAAGGAGGGAGGACAGAGACCAGGGAGGACAGACAACAAAGCCAGGAGAGATAGAGGCACACAGATATGACCATGGAGTCAGCGGGACGAGAGGAATCAAAAACCAACATGAAAGACGGTCAGAAAAGACAAAGGTGAAGCTGGTGGGCGGCAGAGATGAAACAAATCACTAACCACTGTCCATCAGTTTGAGATCTTCTGTAAATACTTTCATATAAGTTTATTTGGCCAGAGCGAATCCCTGCCAGTGGAAGAAAAACAAAGTTCAAACAGCACTAATGTGATTATGGAGAGATCAGAGCGCAGATCCTATCACTCCCCTGGCTTCAAAAACACTGAGTCGCTCCACAAACTCCACACGCCACCCTCACATATGACAGCGAAGAGGTAGATGCCGCTGTGTAGGAATCCTAAAGCAAAGAACAAGAGAGCCTATGGGTGCTGATGGATCAAAAGGAGGCCGTTTGGATGTGATGTGAGGATAAGAAGAGTTTAGGGATAGTAACCTCTGTCTTGGTAAATTAGAACTATTTCTAGATTTTAGTGTTTTAGAACTTTCTTCCACTTTCTGCCACTTGATCACAGAGTCTCCCACATACCCTCTGGTGAACTCTAGTCCAGATTTAATCTGATCTTTCTCCAACAGTGGCTTTCTCTTTGTCACTCTCCCATAAAGCTTTGACTGGTGAAGAACCCTGCCAACAGTTGTATGCAGAGTCTCTCCCATCTCAGCTACTGAAGCTGAGTAGTCATAGGTGTCTTGGTGGCCTCTCACTAGTCTCCTTCTTTTACGCTCACTCAGTTTGTGAGGACGGCCTGATCTGGGCAGATTTACACATGTTCCATATTCCTTCCATGCCTTGATGATGGATATAAATGTCTTTGTACCCATCTCCTGACTTATACTTTTTAATAACCTTTTCTCTGAGTTGCTTGGGGTGTTCTTTTTTCTTCATGGTGTAATGGTAGCCAGGAATACTGATTGCCCAGTGACTGAAAAAATTCATACATAAAACTCAAACCGGGCAAGGACAGACCTTTCTTTGTTTAGACCTTTCAGTGTCTTAGTGACATCATTCAGATTTAGCTTTGATTTCTGTTGGAGTATCTAACTCTGAAATTAAACTACCTTGTAAATTTGCCAGCACTGTGATAGGACATTTATGGACCATATAGTTTGCACATAACGTGCTCGAACGGCATATCCATTTATGCCCTTTCCTCATGGTTCTTGTATTTGCTCTGCACACTATTTATGTAACACGTGAAGAATTTCCTGTCCAGTGTTTTATGATCGTATATTATTTAATCTTGCATGTTAACCACCGGGACACACACCTGATCATACCTCCTTCCTGCGTTACACCACACGCTCACAGCATCCCTGCACAATGACCTCCATTTACATCGCCTGCCTTCTCGCTGAGCGCTGAGCAGAGGAGCATTAATATCGAAACGCCATCAAAGCTTCGGAGGGATCTCTGAGGAGACGGGAGCTTTATGGTCTGACTTCAGCCGGCGGCTCCTGCTCAGCTCGCTCACACCTCTGCGTGTCATTCAGGCTCCAAGGCGAGCACAAGAAGTTACGGTGGGAGGGGTGTTGCATAGTCTTTTTATTATATTACTGTTCATTCATGAGTCGAAGGGAGGAATGTGCCAAGAGCTGGCAGCTCCATTCACTCCCTCTTTTTCTCTCTGTTAGTGATTTAACAGGGTACACGACCTTTGGGAAACAGCAGTTAGAAAACAATGTGGGGCAATATGGGAAAAATCAAAACATAACTCCGGTAGAGCAACACTGTAGGTTACATAAACATATCCTGCTGCTTTAATGGTTTTATGTTGGAGGTGAGCAATAGAATCATAGGAGGTATGCTGGGTAATGCAGCTCTTGTTTGACGTGCAATAAATTCACAATGCATGAAATTATGCAGAAGTGGAGAAAGATTATGACATCCTGATTAAAATATATTCTTATTTCAGTCAAGAATATTTTAAACCATTTATTTTTATTCAGAACCAACACAAATGTATGAAACCCAGCACCCCTTAGAGGTTCCCTCCCAATCTAAAAACATCTGGATCCATTCATCAGAATATTTCAATGGTCTCACTGTTCAAACAGCACACAGCAGCCTCCCTGTGTAAGACAAACCAGGCTTTAATGAATGAACAAATAAAAGCAGAGCCGTGTGTATCTCTAGGTGTATCCTCAGCAGTACAGGTGCAGCAAGGTTAAGGCCAAAAGGTGGGAGATACCGTCTGGATCTAACCAAGGGCGGTGATGATAGAGCTGCTGGTGAAGGACAGAGATAGTCGAGTTTGTGTGCAGCCGTTTCACCACCTGCAGCCGGCGGCCACTTATCATCTCCCATCTGGCCTCTGGAGGACAGACAGAGGAGGCATCTAACTCACCTAAGAGCCAGCCTCTCAGTGGGCCACAATGACCATGGAGGCGGGGGGTCAGGACGGATACAGAGGGGCCAACTCTGGACACATGGAGCCAGTTTGCCATGCTAAAAGCTAGTGTCATGTCTGCTGCATCTCTACCTTGTCATTATCTGTCCCTGCATGCCCTAATTTCAGCCCCCATGGCTCCCTGGGACACCTATAATGATGGCGACGCAGAGAGAAGGGCTGGTGCCAGTGGAAAAGGCCCCGGGGCCGGCAGAGCAGTGACTCACACCATAAGGAGGGATGAGCACGCAACCCCGCCGGACTCTGAAGATACAAGGCACAGTGGGAAATTAGAGGCTGCACATGGTGTAAACACGCATGCAAACATACAAACCACTACCTCCAGGTCTGATCCCACCAGCTGCCACTCTGCACATCCATAATTGGCTGAGGATGGTGCCCCTTAGCCTGGGGAGCTGCAGAGTTGACGACTAGAACTAAGGCTGAAAATGTGAGCCTGCTCTCTTTATTCCAAAAAAAAAAAAGACTAGACTAATTGTTAATAATAGATCTTTAGATTAAAAATCTGACCAAAAGATAGTTTAGTTTTCATCAAGGAGGCTGAAATAAGACGAAAATGTTAGTGCTGGACAGTAGCACACTCAATTCCACAATATTTCTCCACTGTGTCATTTAAAACTAGGGATGTCAAGATTAATCACATTAATTGTTAATTACTAAGGTCCACAATTAGTGCATTAATTCATTTTTTGCAGTTAAATGCATGCTTTATTGCCCTTCAGAACTCTGTGATTAAACCATGTCAGTGTCTCTCTGCAGCCACAGTGATGTAAAAAGGTCCCCCACTGCTCCTCAACATTTTATTTCACTGTAGAAACTCACAGACAGCTCACTGGACGAGTCAGAAGTCATCAAACATTTACCTTTTTACTGTTTTATTTCATTTCAGTCCATAAAAACGTTTTATTCTGTGGCTAAGTTCATGTCATAATGTTTGAACTACTTATAAAAGCAGGTCTGGATCTAAACAGGAGGCCAATTACCTTGAGTTTAAGACAATAGAAAAATCCAAAGAGGCATTAACAGGCTGCATAGATGCACAGCAGCACATGCCATGAAGTGGTCCAGTTGAAGTGGAAAGTGCCCTTCTATTGCTCCTGACACTTTAATATCATTTGTGTGGCAACTAGCAAAGTAACAGAGCACAGCTGACTCTCTGTAATCTGTTTCAATCATTGCTATGCATTCGAGCAGGACCTCACTCGCACTTTTAAGAAAATGAATCATCATGGTGCAGTACATCTGCTGCTGCTTAATACCTGTGCAGAGTGACTGTCAGAAGAATAAAGTGTTTAATTAGTGCACATATGCATGCAAATTCTTGCTCAGAGATGACTTGTAAACTGATGATGTTCGTTATTTTGTTCCTCAACTTTCCTCCCATCATCTCTGCACCTGTTGCACATCTATCAGCTGTTGGCTGCATGTTAAATACATGCAACTAGAACAGTTTTTTATACATAGTGTGCAAAAATCACCAATGCAGCTGCATGCAAGCCTCACATCCCCAAGTACAATGCAAAGCGCCAGATGGAGTGGTGTAAAACACACTGACACTGGACTGTGGAGCAGTGGAAACGTGTTCTGTGGAGTAACGAATCACGCTTCTCTGTTTGGCTGTCAGATGGGTGAGTCTGGGTTTGGAGGATGCTGGGATAATGATATGGGTCTGTTTTTCAGGGTTTGGGCTACTCCCCTTTATCTCCAGTGAAGCATTATCTTAATTCTTCAGCATACCGAGACATTTTGGACAACGCTATGCTTCCAACTGTGCGGTAACAGTTTGGGGAAGGCCCTTTTCTATTCCAACATGACTGTGCCCCAGTGCACAAAGAACAACTATGTAGAGAAGAACTTGACAGGCCCACACAAATTCCTGTCCTCAACCCAATCGAACACCTTTGATGAACTGGAACCGAGATAGCAAGCCAGGCCTTCTGGTCCAACATCAGTGCCTGACCTCATAAATGTTCTACAGAATGAATGGGCAGAAACACTCGAGAATCTGGAAAGCCTCCCAAGAAGAGGGCATGGTCAGGTGACCGAATACTTTTGTCCATATGTGAATTCATTTCAGTATTTTCTTCAGTGTATCTTGTGTATTGGCAAAATGTTTCAAATTCCTATTAACTACATTAATAACATCATGACTAATAAAGTCAGTTCAAAGAGTTTTTGACAACTAAAACATGACTAAAACTTTCAAGACTGAGAATGAATAAATATGACTAAAACTAAGAGTAAATTTGAAATATCTGCTAAAATGAACCGTGTGGAGCAGCCGGCCACTCAGGGCCTCTCTGGTAGTCTGAGATGTTTATGTGTGTAGTTTGCAGTCTAAGTAACAGCGCTGTATCCCGGCCTAATTCAAAGCTCTGCTGAGCCCAGCGCCCCGCCAGGCGCTGCACTTTAATGTCAAGGGGGCATGGGCGGAGCCTACGGTGCGCCATGCAATTATCAAGCATGATGGGACACGGAGAGAGGAGAACATCTGGCACTGGTGGACGGAGGCGGGACGCACCTCCAGCCACCCTCCCTCCCTCTTCTTCTTCTTCTTCTCCGGCACAGGAGAGGCTTCCCTTTGATCTCCAGCTGGAGCTGTCTGCTGTGCCTCTCTGGATCAATCACGCCGACACCAGATTAGCTTAGCCATCAGTATCATCGTCCTGTACTGAAGTCAGACGTCGTTTAGGCTTAACTGCACATTGAAGATTCGACTTTTCTGAAAGCGTGCTCACCTATTAACCTCCTCTCCTGCTGCACACAGCCCAGCATGTCCCCTTCTGCTAATACCTGTTTTTTTCTTACTGTGCCGTACAGTCAGCAGTCTGTATGTATTTATCATTTTCCCATAGACAGGCAGACTCCCAGAGACCAAACAAGGTTATAGTTTAACTTCAAAGTGGCCAACACCGACTTATATTTGACTCTCCTTACTGAGCAGATCTCCATCCTAATGAAAACAAACTGCTCTGTCATAACAGCGGCAAGCTTTGTAGACACTTGCTGTAATTAATTCAGATCTAATGACACAACACATGGTGTGAGGTGAGTCACAAAGAGCCAAACATTTACTCAACATCTCACTGTCTGTTTACTGCTTCAGCTTTAACGCTTTGAGCTGCAAAAACAGGTCCAAGTCATAACAAATGGAGGAGGTTGTCGCAGACATGTGTTCGCCACTAAAGAGCGCCATCTTGTCATGTTTAGGGCGTTTTAATGCCATGTGACATCATATTCCTGACTCGCGGGCACGCTGTCCTTTGTCCAATTAGAGATGTTGTGGAGGAAGGTAATGGAAAACTGATGTGTCCTTTTAAGCAAGAAAAAGACAACAACAGAAAGAGATGGCTTAATTGGAAAGTTAAACAAAATAGTTCTCTGTGGTGTCTTTGAAAACAGAGGCTTCAGTCAAGAAGAGAATCGGGGACAAAGAGGAACTTTCCGGTTCCCACCAAAGAAAAAGTCCTACACCACTAACGTCATTTTAATGGAAATTCAATATATTTTAAAAATCCCACAATGTCAAGATATTGGGGTGAACGTCTTCTTCCTTTGTTGTGTGCGAATTAAATTGCATCTGATGACGACAGTAACTGTCCTTTCTTTTATTTCCATGGGCTGCTCCGTGCCCAGGATGGGATAGCATTGCTAACAGATGTTGTAGAAGATGTTTGGAGCACTTAAGTTCACATGGAAACAAAAAAAAAACAGTATTGAATGGTACGATATTGTTTTAATAGGATTCCCTGGGAGCTTTTCAAAGCCTCTTTTCATTTTCAGAAGGAAATGATAAGCCTTTGACATGCCAAGCAACATGAAGTTCTGAAGACCGTGACACATGTCTGTCATTTCTCTTCCATTTTAGTGTAAAAGGCCTTAAATGGAAAACTCTTGTAGGACAATGAAGCTATCATTAAATTCTGGATGCTTCTTGTAGATGTTGGCAGTGTGATCAAACACCACTAACAGCACAAGTAGCGTCCTTTACTTCTCTGTCTCCTCTAAATATGGGTTTGGGAATCTCCAACCTTTCAACAGCTAGCTTGAGGCACATTGAAAGATCATTTCTGTCTGCCACTCCCCATCTGAAAAATAACACACAAAGCAGTTTACGTCATCCTTTTCTTCCCAGAGACAGAGGTGAAAGGCTTTTAGGTACATAGAGTACAGAGGAGTGGGTTGACTTCAGCCATCATAGAGAAACAATGGAGAAATAATGCACACTTGTATACGACCATGGAGTCCTAACTCATGATGGTTTGTTATGTTTACCAAATGGTCTTACAGCCACTTTGAAAAAGCCTGAGGAAATCATTACAGCTCAAGCAACTTGTTCAGTTTAGCATGTTCTGTTTTCATGCATTATTTTTCATGTGAATTTCAGAGAGTCTGCAAAGTAGTGGGGATGAGGGTCAGCACCTCAGTCCGAGGCCGTAGTTCAAAATCGAGGATACAAGCGAGAATGGCTGAGCAGAACCTAATGCCTTCTACAGACTGTGCATTTTTAGTAGTTTTATAAGTTTATGGCATGCTACACTGTGTGACATGAATCTCATTTGACATCAAGTTTGAGGTGGGCAAACCGAACAATGACACAACCCACCAAACACTGCTGGATCGTACATCGGTACGCAAGAAATAAAAGTTGCATCTGTGTGTCATACATCTAGGCCTCCAGTTCCATGGTAAATGATAAAGCAAAGCAACAACAAAGCTGGTGTAATGGTAGAATTAATATATTTAGAAAAATATCTGAAATCAAGTTGTTGGAATCCCACAGAATTCTACTTTTTTGGCAATCTCCATGCTAACTAATACAATCTTGTTTGTATGTCAGCGCTTGTATCTCGCTTATCATTCCATCATTTCTCACTGCCTTCCTTGTCATCCTCACATGGTCAAATGGTCATCCTAAATTTCTGGCACTGTCAGGATTTTATCCCAGGTTATCTTTGGTCGCAAGACCATGACAACCTGTCTGTAAACCTGTGTCACAATAGGACCGACATAGGACCACTGTTTCAGTGCCACAACCAAAGATGTCCCCATGATTGGTCATCTTCCATCTGGGACAGCCCAAAATCGCAGTGTATGCAGTGTATACCAGACTTTAGCGATGATGTGATGAGTTCAGACATCCAGAGTGGTCTCAAATTAGAGCCGTTGCTCCTTTGTGTCAAAAGGAGCCCGTTGAGGTGGTTCTGGCATCTGATCAGGATGCCTCCTGGGCACCTGCCTTTGGAGGTCTTCTGGAGGTACATCAAGCTGGAAGAAGACCTCGGGGAAGACCCAGGGACAGTTCTGGGCATTGCTATAGGCTAGGTAGTTGTTTATAGGTCCTTTTCACTGAGTGGTCTAGTTCAGTTCGGCATGGCACGGTACACGTTTTTTTTTTTTTTTTTTTTTTTTGCATTTCCCATGAGGAAAGGTTGGAAAGTGTCCCGAAAAAATGACCCGAACCATCCCACTATCTGGCAACCTTCCGTAGGGTTACCAATCACACCTATCCATCCCAAAAAGGTGGAGTTACACACAACAGTAGGGGTTTGACTGACGTCACGTCAGCGCGCAACACAACTGCTTGGCACCAGGCTGCAAAACACAGAGGTCTGCTCTGTGAGGAGTGGGTGAAAACAGAAGAAAAAACGACTAATATCTGCTTAAAGCTGGGGTATTTGGACTGGACAGAGATCCACACTGTCTCCCAGTCAGTGGATGTTGATATCTGGCCACAAATCAAGTTTTCTGACATTTATCTGGACCTGATGTTAAGTACAGAAAGCAGAGCTTGAAGGCTCACATCAGCTTGGTCTATCTGCAATGGATGTGAAACTAAATTAATGCTGAAGTTTTGTGAATATGAAGTTTTATATCAGTTGATTCTCTGTATTGTAAGTAGTTACTCTTATACTCCTTACTTTAGGTAACCTGTGAAACTTTGGCTGTTTCATGTACTCGTAAAACTTCGGGCTGCAGCCTATTTTAAAACAAGATCAGCACACCCAGGATCACAGACTTATTCATGTTTGATTTTAACATCAGTTAAAGCTTTAGTTAATTTTAAATGTGGCAAATTCTCATGGTACAGCTCTAAGCTTTTATATTATGTTGTATGAACTGTTATAGACTAGATATGTCTGATATTAACGTACCATTACAACTCAAACATGTCTGTACACGTATTCCATCAGCTGAGGATCTGTACCGACTGTGGTTAACATAATTAAGATGTAGTTATTTTTTTTAAAAAGCACTTTCAGCTAAAGTAAAGCTGTTTACTTCTTATTCTCTACTGATTTTTGTCACTTACCCTTTCTACATCTCAGCGGCTGGACCCGCAGACTTGTGCCGTATGTGATTTCACATTCATAGCTTTTACATCCCGCCCACCAAGTGAGGGTGTGGATGTTTGTGGAAACACAAACTTTTTTGGTGTTAAGCGTACCGAACCATACTATACCATACCATACTCAATCAAACTGGACTACCTGGTGGAAACGAGGCTCAGGCTGATGGGAGAACTGGTGTGAGCCCTCAAGAGTTCCAGAACAGCGGTGGGTATCTTGGAGGACATAAATTTTTTTTACAGTATGTTTGTATTTAAATAAGGGCCTACAGAGATCTAGATATACAGAATATTAAAATATTAGATCAGTGACTTTGGTCTTTGGATTGCTGTACATAAACCTGAAGTATCAGGGACTGTTGACATGTTTAGAGTTAGATATTATTTTAAAACCTTTACACCAGCTTAAGTTCAGTTGTATTGTATATGATTGTTATTTATTAATATATCTGATTGATTAAAACTGATCATTTAATATTTAACATACTTTGCTCAAATACATAGTTCTTCCTGGAATACATCATCCACATAATTGTGATGCCGCAGCCAAAGCAGGGCCTCACCAATACGAGTAAATCATGTCATTACACAGTTTGAACAGGAGAGGTTAGGCCTAATTACAAGCCTGCGGGGCGGCTCGAGGTGAAGAGGCGCCAAGGTGAGCTTCAAGCCTGTTTATGTAACGGAGGAGAATGTGAGGAATGACAGAAGAGCCGCGACACAAACGGCCAACAGGAGCGTCTCAGAGGTTAAGAGGCAGGTAGGAGGTATCCTCGCCATTCCTCACATTGTTCTCCATCAGGCCAACAGGAACAGGTTGTGTGAAATGACAGACTCAGACTTTGGTTGACACTAAAACTCTGATGTGGTGTTGTTGGTGCCTGTCACTAAACCACTAATCAAACTGTGCGGATCCTCCTTCAGGTCAGCTGTTCCACATTCTCTTTCCTAGCATGTCATTTTGTCGACTACAGCAGGTTTTCTATCTTTGGCTCCGTGCTTTTATCACGTCTCCTTCCAAAGCTCCACTATCTTAACACTGACCTCATGTCAGAAAAGTCCAAAAAAGACAGAAAGAGGTCATGTTTCTCTGGTAGAACTTGTGGCATACCTCAGCCATAATCTTGCACAAATAAAGTCTCAAAGCTCAGACCGCTTCAAACAGACCTGAACACGGTCATCTTTGATCGAGAGTGCCTCCACTTTTGCTCAATAATAAAGCACTCTTTCATTACAGCAGCTTTATGTTTTCCTTCCAGTTTACGGAGCTTATCTCTGAAGGCTTAGCTCTGTTTCTCTCAGGACAGACGGCGTCCATTCAGGGTCGAACAGACGTGTTTTAAGCGATAAAGGAAGTGGCACCAGGCCAGGAGATATCCTCGTCTGGAGGTTTGGTTCCTCTTCCAAGGCTCTGCTGCTGAACAACACTAAACACACAGCAGATAAAGAGAGAGAGGCTCTGACTCTGGAACATGTGTCCTCCAGTGTTATCATGCAGAAATAGAAAGAGAGAAGGGGAGGTGATTGGTGGGTCTGAAAAAGAAAAAGTATCACAGAGGAACTTGGTAGAGGCAAATCTAATGTTGACTATGCAGAAATATCGAGGCTCACTCCCTCCTCTCATACACAGCGTTTGGGAAAGGGCAGAGGCTTTGGAAAAAACTAGGTGGAGGGTGATTGGATGAACGCTCTGTCAGTCACATCTTTACAGGCAAATCAGAGCAACAAAACATGTGACGTAGCTGCTACCGCTAAATGACTTTAGTTGTTTTAGAAAAGAAAGCAAGTCATCAGTCTTCCCCATGATTGTGGTTGTATGTACTGAACCAGAGTGAGAGAATGAATGTTCAGGAAACCTTTGCAAATTGGACTTTTTCCACAATATTCTAAAATTTAGAGATAGTGGGGTTTTGGTTTTGTGAGCTATACGCCGTAATCACCAGGATTAAAAAAAAAGTCTCGAAATGTTTCACTTTGTATGAGATTTATCTAGATTAAATGGAAGTTTTCATTTCAGAAAAAAATGAACTTTTTCATGATAGTCTAATTTTTGAAATTCACCTGTATATCAGAGATTTTATTGTGACATATACAGGAAATTTATCACAAAAATCCTAGATTGCATCAAGAGTTTTTTTCCTTATTCAATCGAGCAGTGTTCTAAATCCAAAGTGAATTAGACTTGGTAAGACTATAAAAAGAAAGGTTAAGAAAAGAAAGTTGTTATAAAATACTCAAAACTGTGAAGGACAAACAGAAATTTGTTCTGTGTAACTTATCACATGCAGAAAATCTAATAACTCGTTTTAACTTCCAGGAAAATGAGGCTGAACTCTAACTGACCAGTAAAATAGTCTTTCTAGAAAATCCCTGCTCCCAAACTCGTCCCTGGCAGCCCCTCTGCCCTCTCTCACCATCCCCACCCTCGCCAGGCCCTTCATCAGTCCCCAGGCTCCGGCCTGCCGACGCTGAGGCTGGGTATGGCTCGGCTCCGCACGGCCCTGTCCCTCTGAACCCAAAAGGACTGCCCCGGACCCCGGCGCGCGAACAAAGAATTCATTGAAAGGCAAAAAGCGAGGTAAGACAGTTTCTCAGGAGAAGGACAATGGGCGTTCTCCTCCATTTGGCTCAGCCTTTCATCCTCGAGCGTCCACAAGGGACACAATTGTTTGGACACTGCGATATGGGGCAAAGCTTCAGAAGACGCATCGCTTTTAATTAACTGTTGGTAATGATCTCATTATTGGGGCCGAGTGGGTTCCCCCGAGCCCAGCGTTGTGCACAGAGGTGAGTCTGGGGTCATCGTTCTGAAGGCCCCATGCTAAGCGACAAAACATGGAGGAATTTTTCATGCTGCATCAACTCTGATACTGTAAAAGTGGAGCTGCTGTCAGAGTAAAGGGAAATTATCTTTAATATAAGCTACACAGGGGTTACATTCTCCAGGAGTAGTAACCTTAATGTTTGTAGTCTTCATTTCTCAAGTTCTATTTAGAAGGAAAAATATTCTGACACTTTACAAAGTCTGCAAAGTCTAAATCACAGTGACAAACACCACAATGAAGATCTAAAGTGCATATGCAATATTTTTCAGAGATTGCACAAACTATGCTTCATGGCAATCAGTTCACAAAGAGAAATTAAACTGCTGCTCTTGTGTAATTGGATTTGTATGAACTAATCATATTAGGGTTTGAAATTCCTCCTTACAGGCAGAAAAACCCTCACAACAATGCATTTTTGAAGCCAAGGAGTAAAATCTGCTCATCACATTTGGAATGTTATTCTATGACCTGAACTAGACTAATATTTATGAGAGAAAAGTGGCAGTTTTGGTTGAAATTTTGTCTCTTTTTTCACCTATGATGCTGTATACAGAGGAGTGCTCTGTAGAAAAGGCCCTACAAACATTTTAAAAGGAAAAAACATTTATTTGGCTCATAATGATCATTGTCTTACTGCCAGCAGCTTTGGGACTGATAGATAAAACTTGCAGCGTCTCAGATAAAAGCAGATTTATTAGCGTGCTGATTGGCCTGGTGGATAGTTCACATGCCCCATGTTCAGTGGCTGTTTCTTTCAAAATACGCAGCAGATTAATTTGGTGGAGGTGCATTTTTAAAATGCTGTTTGATTCGAATTGCGAATTGCTGTTCTTCCTAAACGCTTCCACTTTCTATGATATCCCTGAAAATTGACTCATATTGATCATTTAATATAATTATATAATATAACCACATTATATGGCACTACTTTTACCCATCCAGCTTTACTTTGTTTTGTTTTGTATTTGTTTTTGTTTGTTTTTTTAGGAGAGGGAAAACAATGTGCATTGGATTGTGGGTAATTCCTGCAAGCATAGGATATACATGTGCATCCTTGGAAGTTCTCTGTTTGAAGAGAATTCTCAGTCCTTGGAAAAAAACTGCTGTTCAAGGGTCCTTCCTTGGCTTTGAGAAACAGCTTCAGTACAGAGTGGTCTTTAATGTGGACAGGAGGCTAGGGATGGGGTACAGTTTTCTTCTTCAGCTGCTCAGATAAATGCTGAAAGGGCTCCCAAATTTTGTAGGAAGTCCTGCTTGTTAAGAACAAGAAATCTGTGGTGGGATCAGCAGAATTAAAGTTAACTAGAAAACTAAATGAGCTAAAAGACAAGAAATATGATGATCCAGGTAACCTCAGTAATTCAGATGACTGTATTCTATATGTTATGATGTGCTCAAATGTGATATGGAAAAAATGGAAAAAAATTTGTTTTTGAAGAGAAACCTCAATAAATACAGTTGTGAATATGAAGAATGTGTTTGTATGTGAGGGATATAAAATGATAATTCTAAAATAATAATTAACTCAAGCATTATTCAAGTAAGACCACTTGTAGTTTAGATATTTGCCATCGTTTTGTCTTTCCACTAAACTTTAGAAAAGTATTAATATTGGTATTGATAAGGACTGAGATCAATAAGGAGTATCAATATCAATAGAAATGAACAATTCCCATCCCTACATAAGGCAAAGTGTCTAAATTATACAAAACCAATACAGGCGATGAAACACCAGACCACCTCCAGCATGCACTGGGCTGCATCCATACTTTCAATAAGGGTTACCATTTGGTATCTGAATGCAGAAAATGTGGTGTTAATGCAAGGTATAAACCAGGTCTCTGCAAGGTTGTTCTCTGGGTCAAAGGTGAGCTTTTCTCTCAGATAATCAAAATATTTTGATGAATTTTGGCCCTGGACTGCTGGAACCACAGAGAAGAGACGTTGTGGGAGGAGAGGAAAGGGTTTAAGATAAAGTTGAGTGCTGAGTCGAGACTGAGGAGGGATTTTTCAGAGGAGTGTTCGAGGTTCTTATCTCTAGACAGGCCGGAGGAAGGTCTGGATCCCTCAGGGATACATCCTCAACCACTCCTAACCGCCCACCTCACACACACTAAAACACACACACCTAAGATAACCCAGCACTCATGTGTGCATGCTCATGTGATCGTCTGCATAAGTGCACGCACATGCATCCTTGAAGAGAGGAGAGGGTTTTGCTCTTATTGTCTATGTGGTTTGTTCCTATCAGATGCTGCAGTCTGTTTATGTCAGTCTTCCTGCAGGGTTTGTCCTCCGCTTGTATCTCTGTCTCTGCAGGAAGTCTCATCTGCAGACAAAGAAGTCACACTGGAGGCTCTGTGTGCCTATAGCATACCATGATTAGTGCTCTAATGCAGGTTTTCTTTGAATTCAGACAGGTAACAGACCCATGCAGCACCACTGCAGAGCAGATCTGTGTTTTTTCAGAAGAGCCACACATTGAGACAAAGATTTAATTATACAGTGAGTAATAAAGACCCAATACAGACACCTGAAGGTCTGATAGGTGTGGTGAAAACACTGAATCAATGGGTGGGGCTTCTTTTCATGGCAGCTCTAATTATGGGATAATAGTGTGTAACGTTTGCTTTGAGAAAAAAGGGCAGCTGGGCAACATACTGTCTGAGAATTCATCCTTCACCTCCAGCATGCAAGAACTTACCTTAAAGAATCAGTCTTATACATCTAAAGGTATGGACCCAGGGATTTCCTGTCCGTTACAGAGATCTGATCCCCACAGGATGGACAGGTACGGATCTTTTCAGTCACAGGTCGTAGGTGTTGGGGGTTTGCCCAAATAAACATCACCTACATTAAAAACTTTAGCTTTAAATGAGTGTATGTTTACTGGCTCAGGTAATGTATGGAGGGTAGAAAATACAGCACACACATGTATCTCATACTTGATCTCAAATACGTATGTCCAGCTGTTTAACTCTTGTTTTTGGTGCACAGAAGCTGATACTATTAGTTTTCTGTCCCAGACTATCCCAGAAAAAAGTTCCAGATAAAAATCCCAGTAAACTGAAGTCTGCAGTGTCACCATTTAACCTCTTTAGACCCTACATATACATATGAGGAGAACAGTGTTTTTCCTATAACACAATAACAGAACTTCTGAGATAATTGTCTAGAATGTCCACTGAGATTTCATTTATTTGCTTGAGGGTGAATGTGCTCTTAAGTTTTCAATAATTTCCTTGGAAATTTTAGAAACCTGTTGGAAAGTTTTATCTGAAGTTATGGTAAAGTATTTAGGTATTTTCATATGAATTTGGGATATTTGTTTGGATGTTTGGGGGAATTAATTGGAAATTTTCAGGCATTTTTTATGGAATTTTAGGAAATATATTTGTAATCTTGGGGAATTTCATGAGGAAATTTGTTTTGAAATGTTTAGGTTTTTTCATTGAAATTTGGGAATTTATGAATATAAATCTATAAAATATATATTTATAAATATATGGGATTTTGTATCAATGTTCTGGGGGTTTTCCATCATTTTATGGATTTTTTGTGACTGTTGTTGTAAGTTTGGGAAAACTTCGTATTAAATTTTCATGCATTTTCTTGGAAATTTTGAGAATTTCATTGGAGTTTTGGGGGAAACTTCCTTTGAAGTTTTTGATATTTTCATGGGAATTATTGAATATTTTTTTTAGATATTTGAGGAAAGTATTCAGGCAATACATCATGGAAATTTGGGAAATGTTTCCAGAAATTTTGGAGAATTTTATTGGGAATTACAGGGGTTGGAGTGTCCTTTGAAAAAGAGTTTTAATTAAAATTTCAGTGAATTTCTATCTAAAATTTTCCATAATTTTCATGAAATGTTTGATATTGAATTTTTAATTTGGGGGGATTTTGATAAAAAAAACATTAAGGAGAATTTCCTCTGAAATTTTAGGGAAATTCCTTGAAAACGTTTTGGATCATGGATTATTTGTGAAAAATTGTACTGAACTGGCTGTATGATAAGATTTTTTAAAGAGAACTGGATTTTCAAAGAGATTTTGGGGTACTTTTTATAGGGAACTTTGAAAATATCTTTAGGAATTTTTTACATAAATTATAAGTAATTTCTTTGACATTTACAGGACTTATATGGACTTTAGAAAGCAAGATTTCAGAACTTAAAGTGGACATTTATCTTCAGCAGCTGAGATGGTAGAGACTCTGCATACAACAACTGTTGGCCAGGTTCTTCACCAGTCAAAGCTTTATGGGAGAGTGGCAAAGAGAAAGACACTGTTGAAGAAAACTCAGATTCAATCTGGACTAGAGTTCACAAAAAGGCATGTGAGAGACTCCATGGTCAAGTGGAAGAAAGTTCTTTGGTCTGATGAGATCAGAATTGAGCTTTTTGGCCATCGGAGAAGATGCCAAACGTCACCACAAGCACACCATCCCGACTGTGAAGCATGGTAGTGGCAGCATCATGCTGTGGGGATTCTTCTCAGCAGCTGGCTATACATTTTACATTACATATTTTTATTTAAGTGACATTATTCTGTAGAAGTCTGATTTCACATTGTATGTTTTCAGTTTGAACATTGAATATCTTGTGTTTGTGCTGAAGTCAATAGAAAACCGGGTGGACAGCATTTTACCCATTATATTCTGTTTCTTCTGTCTAAACAAGGTTCCAACTTTTTTGGATCTGGGGTGTGCACATGGTGAAGGTTGAAAACTATAATCTTTAAAATAGATTTTGTAATCAAAGGGATTCAGCTAAGTTTGGAAATCACAGCATGCCGTGGCCTAAAACAACAAAAGAGGGATTTTTTTATTCTAATCTTGACTTTAATCCTGACTCCAGAGATTAAACTCTGCATTTTTGACCCTTCAGTGTCCCTGACTGTCACACCAAACTGACATTATAAGTAATTACTACTACTGATACTTCTCAAGCAGTTGCTTTGAGCCCTGAAATATTATTGTAGACTCGTCCAAGTCAGCTTATAATTAATTGGGTTTCATTTGGACAACATTGCATCACGTTTTATTGGTTTATATCCATAAAGTGAGTGAGAAAAGCCTGAACTGTGTGACTGTGATGTCAGGGATGTTTAAAAGCCAACAAAACAGCATTCCTCTCGTTGTCAAAGCAGAATAAATCTCTCTTCATAAGAATTACTGAGAAAAGTCGTAAAGAGCGCTGTGACACGGCTAAAATGTCTCGTTAAAAAGACAACGCTACTTTTGTGTTCTTGAAAATGCTGCAAAAAAAGTGTCAGAAGGAATCTGAGCAGTCCCAGCAGAAAAGCTTTTGACAAATCTCATGTTTTATGTGCTCTCTCTGCAGCACTCGCGGCTGCACGGCTAATTCAATTTAAGGCCCAGAATTATCCTTAACCAGCTTTTATCGCTCACGTCTCTGTGTTTCTCTGTTTCTCCACTTAAACAGAGCTGGCTGTGACGGGGATGAATACCCACATTGTTTATTTTATTCATTATCTGGAGCTTTGCCAAGGAGCCTATTACTGCTAATAGAGCGTTCTGTGGTGCATTATAATATAAACAGAATGTTTAACATGCCTATAAAGACAGAATATGAACATTCCTATAGAGAGCCTCTAACTGGATCCATATAGGCCACAGCAGCTCTAAAGCAAGAGCAGAGGAGACGCTGGAAGGCATGCTTGGGCTTCTTTGGAGCTTCAAAGGAGGGGCGTTTCCTGGACTTTTTAAGACTAAACACAAGGAGAGCACGCAACATGGAGTGTTTTTGTTTAGAGTACCTGAGGGCTCCAGATTGAACACTTGGACACTGTTTTTGTGTGTGAGCTTTGTGAGTAAATCAGTCTGTGGCCGGATGAGTCAGTTGCCCTACTTTAAAGACCCTCTCTCCAAACAGACTGTGGTGGGCATCCGATGTCAAGTGGTAGACCAGAGGACGGAAAGAGAAATAGTTCCTGATAAGATGGAGATAAACACTTCCAACCAGTGACACAGAATCCAAATGTCTGCAGGCTTCAGACAATCAGAGAGAGGAGAGGAAGAGCTGAGGTTAGGTCACTTCCTCCCATCATCTTATAGCTTCAAACACTCTTACAACATCCAGTGTGCTTCTCCTCTACAGGTGCTTCATCTGAGTCAGACAGCTCTGCTTACAGCTGCTGTCGATGCAACAGCCGTGTCGGCCTCACAGGTTGTGATCTAACAGTCATAAGCAATGCACGCAACCTGGGCCACATCGGAAACATCTGTAAAGACTAACTAGCCTGAATGGGTAGTTTACAAAATGATCAAACTTATCATTCCTTTAAGATGGTATAATTCATTTTGACCTTTGGCATTAGTTAAGAGATTTGATTTAGGTTTGTATGAAAAGCTCTAAAGTTCAGTGGTTGTTGAAGGAAAACCACACTTCAGGATATTTGTCAAGACTCGCTTACAGAAACAGAGAGTGCATAGAAGACCAACAGGTAAACCGCATGATGTGCACAAACATCAGGATACCAGATAATAAAGCAGAAGGAATTTAAATAACTTTAAGGGTGGGTGGGGTGGGGGGGGGGGTGTAATTAAATAATTGCAGAAAAAAATACAACAATTGGCAAATATGGGTTAAATGTGGCAAAAATTGGCTTAAAGTGGCAGAAAATGTCTAAAAACTAGATCAAAAATGGATGGTAAAAATGGTGAAAAGCGTTAAAAAATTTGCACAAATGGGTTAAAAGAGGCAAAAATGGGTCTAAATAAGAAGCGAAAAGTGGTCAAAGTGCAGCAAAAACTGGTGAAAGTGGCAAAAAAGATTTTTTTATTCTAATCGTGACCTTAATCCTGACTCCAGAGATTAAACTCTGCTTCAGTGATCCTGACCATCACACCAAACTGATATTAGAAGTAACTAGAAGAGCAGTTGGAGAGCGCAGACCTCGACCATTAGCCCGATCTCCCAATAGTACAGAATCCTTTAAAATATTCCTGGATCCAGACAGTGATCCAGATCACTCCCAAAATCGAATCATTTCTTCCTTATGCCATTTCTGAAATTTCCTGAATATTTCTTTAAAATGCGTCCATAACTTTTTGAGTTATGTTGCTAACAAACAAACTAACAAACCCTGCCGATCACATAACCTCCTTGGCAGAGGTAATAACTATTACTGACACTTCTCAAGCAATTGCTTTGAGCCTCAGATATTGATGTAGACAGAAAAAATACAAAAATTGGCAACCATGGGTTAAAAGTGGCAAAACTTGGCTTAAAGTGGCAGAAAATGTCTATAAGTTGCAAAAAAATGGGTGGTAAAAATGGTGAAAAGCAGTTAAAAAGTTGCAAAAATTGGTTATAAGAGGCAAAAATTGGTCGAAATAAGTAGTAAAAAGTGGTCAGAGTGTGGCAAAAATGGTTGAAAGTGGCAAAAAAGAGGTTAAGAGAGTTAAACAATGGACCAAATATTGGTTAAGAAAGGAAGGAAGAAAGGCAGAAATGGGTTCACAGTGGCAAACAACTGGCTAAAAGTGGAAAAAATGGGGGGTAAAAATGTTAAAATTGGTTGAAAAGCTGCAAAACTTGGTTTAATTTGGCAAAAAGGGGCAATAATAGCAGCTAAAGTAGCGACAGGGTTTAGCATTCTGGGCACCCATACGAAGGAGCATTTTAGAGAGGCAGAGTCTCTCAGAAGAAAAGGTGGGCAGAGATTCACCGATGTGCGAAAAACAGTGTCAAAAAATGTTGGATCAATTTCAGAAAAATGTTCAACGTAAATTACAAAGACTTCAAATATCGAACCATCTACAGTCCATAATATCATTAAAAGATTCAGATATTCTGGAGAAATATCTGTGAGCCAGAGACAAGGCTGAGAGTCAGTATTGGATGCTTGTGATCTTGGGGCCTTCAGGGGCCACTGTATTAAAAACTGGTATGACCCTGTCTCAGCTTTTTTTCAGATGATGTGATTCCATTTGTTTCCTTTGCTGGGGACCTCCAGCAGACATTGGGATGGTTTGTAACTGAGTGCAAAGCAGTTGGGATGAAAGTCAGCACCTCCATATCTGAGGTCATGGTTCTCTGCTGTAAAAAGGTGGATTGCTCCAACCAGATGGGAAGTAAGTATCTGCATCATGTGAAGGAGCTCAAGTATCTCGGTGGCTTATTCACAAGTATGGGTAAAAGAGAGCGTAAGATTGTCAAGCACACTGGTGAAGCATCAACAGTACTGTGGGCATTGTGCTGGACTGTTGTGGTGAAGAGGAAGCTGAGTCAAAAGGTAAAGCTCTCCATTTACTGGTCAATCTACCTCCCAGCCCTCAACCATGGTCATGAACTCTGGGTCATGAACAAAAGAATAAGCTTCAGGGTGTTCAGCCTCAGTGATAGGGTGAGGACTTCAGACAGACTTCAGACATCCAGAGGAAGGTAGGAGTAGAGCTGCTGCTCCTTCATATCGAAAGGAGCATATCTGATTAGAATATCTCCTGGGTATCTCCCTTATAGGTCTTTTGGGCATGTCTAGCTGGAAAACTGTTCTGTGGCCAGATCAGTCAAATTTGAAATTCTTTTAGGAAAACCACAGACACTGTGTCCTGCAGACTAAAGGAGGGACCATGCAGCCTGTTATGCTGGCTCAGTTCTAAAGCCTGCATCTTTGATGCTATGGGGTTGCATTAGTGCCTATAGCGTGGGCAGCCTACACATCTGGAAAGGAACTATAAATGCTGAAAAGTAGATAGAGGTTTTACAGAAACATATGCTCCCATCCAGACAACGTCTCTTTCAGGGAAAGAGAAATCCATCACAACAGCATGGCTTCACAGGAGAAGAGTCCAGGTGTTGAACTGGTCTGCCTGCAGTCCAGACCTTTTATTGAAATAAACATTTGGAGCATCAGAAACGGAAAAATGCAGAAAAGAAGACCCAGGACTATTGAGCTTCAAGAATGCTACATCAGACAAGAATGAGAAAACATTCCTCTCCCAAAACTCCAGCAACTGGTCTCCTCACTTCCTTGATGTTTATTGTTAAAGGAGGGGATGCTACACAATGGTAAACATGGCCCTGTCCCAACTTTTTTGAAATGTGTTGCTGCCGTCCAATATCAAATATATCAAATATAATACATGAGATTTGACAATCATTGCATCCTGTTTTTATTTACATTTTACTCAGTGTCCCAACTTTTTTGGGATTGAGGTTGTGTGTTGTTTTCCTCTTCATGTATGCAATCTGATTAAATAGTGGTTACAGTTCGTGTAGTATTATCATTAATGTGCATGTGTGATAATGGACTGAATATTCTAATCTCAGCATTAGCAGGGTTTCTCTGTCCTTCTCTGGGTCCAGCTGTAAACTACAGTCAGACTAGTTGAATCCTGTCCTGTCAGACCTCCACAGGAGCGGCCTCGGCTTAATGTAAAGCAGTTCAAAAACAAACAGGGGAACAAGAAGACAAAAACTACCCTCTGAAGTCTGAATGCACCCCAGGGCAATTGTATGCCTCTTCCAATCACTTTATTCCTCTTTTCCTAGAAGTTGGCTCGCCCTCACTCATTTGCTGCCAGTTTCAATTAGCCCTCTGCACGGCCGCAGCATTCATCCGATTACAGAGAGAGTACATGCTATATGTTGTTGGAGTTGTGATGCCTGTTTGTGGAGCTTTGTGTGATTTTGATTAAATTTAAAGGATAAAAGCAGGGTGCTTAGTGACATAAAGAGAATGGTATTGTGTCTGTTGGGTGGAAACCTCACAGCCCTATGGTGCCCCACAGAGGGTTTTTTTGGGAGAGGAAGCATTTGAAGCTGTCCCGCCTCCCTTTTTCTATCCAAAATACACACTTAGATGGGGGTTATCAGTGTGTGGCTCCTTCCTTTATCTGCATGCTACTCCCTTTAAATGGAGAACAAAACTCAGGAGGAGAGTTTGCTCTGTCTTTGTGCATATTGAAGCCCCTGTGAGTGTGCGATTGCGAGTGTGTGGTTGTTAGTGTGTGTCCTACTAATGGCCTCAGCGTTAGTTAATGAAGGCCTCTGTCTAAACATCCCTCTGGGGGTTCTCAGTGGACAACATAAACACTGTTTACATAATGAAGAGCTGGAAAGACCCGAACCCCTCCACCCTCCTCCACCACACACAGTATGCAAACACGTAGACACAAGCCTCCCCCGGCCCTACAGTGACTCCAAACACAGATTAAAATGAAGCAAAGTGCAGGATGTTGTAATTAACACACACCTACTCAACACATCCTCACAGTAATTCGGTAGCTGAGTGTTTGTACACAAACTACTGTCTGCTGGTGGGAGATGTTAATTGAACGGCCGCGCCTCAGTCTAAACAGCCCTCGTCTTTCATTAAGTCGGCCTCCTGGGGAGTCCAGCAGACAGCACGGTAAATATTTGCCCTCTATCTGTCTCTACTCCTCTGCTGCTGACATGCATGCGTTTGTTAACGCCCCCCACGCACATAATCACTTCAACTACCGACCCTTTCTTCTCCTTTTTCTTCCCCTCTCTTCTTCTACAAACAGAATGAAAGCATGGAGCCGGCAGAACAAACAAAACATTTCAGGGTAAACAGTCAAAGAGCTGCTAGTTAAGCCTTAACACATGTCAAACACACTGATGAACCATCAATAATGTACACATGCATGGTGAGCAGAGCAGCTGCTCTTAACTGAAACTACACTTATTAACATCAAGAAGACATTTGCTTTCTGGGACACTTTAACATGGAGTTGTCCTGTTTTTGCAGCTCTAACAGCCTCATACATCTTGGAAGACCTTTCACAAGATTTTGGAGTGATTCTGAATTAATGCCCACTCATTCTGTTCCAGTTCATCCCAAAGGTCTTTGATGGGGTCGAGGTCAGGTCTGTGTACAGGACAGTCAAGTTCTTCCATACTTAACGCATCAATTTATGTCTTTGGGGCACTGTGGCACAGCCAAACCCAGACTCACCCATCTGAGTGCCAAACAGAGACTGGCACTCCTCAGCTCCACAGTCCAGTGTTGGTGTGATTTGCGTTACCTCACCCGGCATATGGCAGTCTTGTATGCAGCTGCTCCACCATAGAAACCCATTCATGAACACAGTTTTTGAGCTTACGTTAATGTGAGTGGAAGTTTAGGACTCCTCAGCTAAGGAATCTGCAGAGCATTGGCGACTTTTATGCACCTTTGCAGTCATTTACCTTGCTCTGATTTTACATAGTCCTCTGCTTTGGCTGAGTTGCTGTTGTTCCTAAACGTTTCCACTTTTTAATAACATCACATACAGCTGACTGTAGAATATCCACCAGGGATGAAATTTCATCAGCCATCTTATTGCAGTTGTGGCATCCATCAGAGTACCATCCTTGAAGTCACTGAGCTGCATGGCTAGGTGATGATTTTATACACCTGTAGGAACAGGCCTGATTTAAACAACCTGAACTCAATAATTAACAGATGTGGCCAAATACTTTTGTCCATATAGTGTTTGTAATTGTAGTTGAGCTTGGTGGTCTTTGTCTTTTATTTCAAAAAGGGATAGTCGCTGGTGGTCATATGCAGTGGCTTGAGTCCTCGACATACTAGTCAATGGATCAGTTCAGTCCTGGTGCAGTTTGATGCATATTTTCCCCACTCTCTCTCCCTGTATTTCCTCTCTCTTTATCTGTACTATAAAATTAAAGGAAAAAAGCCCGGAAAATAATCTGCACATTCACGAGAACACATGTAAATATGCTGGCAGGCTTATTTCTATCAGTAGTCCATGTGGCTATGTGGGATTTTGCACAAAACAAACCAGGGACAAGTTGAAACCAGAGGTAAATTGCTACAGAGGATTTGCATTTACAGATGCATGCATGTGTATATTACACAAGGTTAGCATACATAATTTGTTGACATATGGAGTATCTTGCTGGAGGTACATATAGATGTATGTATGCACCATGGTGTTTAGACTGTATATTTGAGACCATGAGTCAAGCTTCTGGGTATAACAGATTTAAACCCTATAATGTTCTTGTTGGACACCTCAGGCTTTGACATCATGTGGAAACAGTGAGCTTATGATGACAAATACATCACTGAACTACATGCTGAAGCTTCCAATAGGCTGAATAAGTATGGGAGTGTGTCATTTTATTAAACGGTTATTTAATGCTCAGACACAGCAAAAACTGGAGTCTGCAGACATCTTACAGTGGACGCTGTCAGCTCTGTTTACTCATTACAGAGTCTTGTTTTTGTGAATATTGTGAAGTAATGACACTTTTTAACCTTCATAGGTTACATTTCTTTAGCCTTGCATAAAGCCTGCAGGCCTAGCTTCAGAACCCAGGCCCTCAGTAAAGTCCACCTCTGTGAGCGTCTGCGTAAATGCTGTGGATCTATGTTTAGAGGCACGGCCATTATGAGCTGGCGCTGGAAGAGAGCCGGAGGAGAAAATGAATGGAAGAACCCGAGGGAAGATGAGAAGTTTCTCGAGGCTGGAGCAGCTCAAATGACAGGGTGATGGGACCAACAAAATCTGTCCCAGACACTCAAAGTGCAGTCTGCAGGCGGAGGCTGACGACTGAAGTTAGTCCACATTGTGTTTGAAAGTGGCGTTGTTTGTGTGGATAGAAAAAAAAGACAGATTTGGGTTAATAATGTGTGATTTCACTACAGGAGCTGGTAAATATATTTCCTTGTTTATTATTTAGATCCCCCCTTTTCATCTCAAAAAAGAAGAGACAGGTCCCCCCTCTTCTTTTAACATCAGTCTGTAAATGTCTGGGAAGTGAGGAAACCAGTTGATGGAGCTTTTGAGGAGGAATGTTGTCCCATTCTTGTCTGATTTTTCCTTTTATGCTCTGAATCAGTGTTTCTCAACTGGTTGAGTCCCAGGACCCACCATCAATTCCTAAAGGAGAATTGTGACCCACATTTTTTAGATTTTTTTTTGGCCAATCAGATGTACAGTATTTAATAAAAAAATAGTAGAGCTTGGGCCTAAGACTGTACAAAGGGTGTAACAAAACAATGGATCAGGACAGAACATGCTTGTTTTGTGGAGTCTCATAGACTATTTGGTGCTTTTTTTTTTTGCCCAGGCACGCATATGCAACCCACTGAAAAGGGCTTTGTGACCCACTTTTGTGTCCTGAACCACCAGTTGAGAAACACCCCTCTAAATGTTTTCTAACATGGAAGGGAGGTTCCCATTTTTTCTGTCCATTAATCTGCACAGTTGACTTGCTGGGGGCAGTATTGAGGACATAATTGGGTTCAGGGATTTCTTCACGGATCCTTTAATCAGAGCAGAAACAAAAGAAAAGGTTTTTTAACAAATTGAATTTAACCCTGAAACCACAATGGCGCTGAAAGTGTTGCTTTAAGTCTTTGTCTCTCAGAGAAGTCAGAAAGTCCCGCAGAGCTGGTTGAAACCAGTTTAAGGGTGAAATGACAGGTCTGAAGCTGCTGCAATTACACCGTTTGGTTAAAATGCTTCTGTTCCTGGAAAATGATGGGCAAATGAAACACCATTGTTCAAACAGCCTCCTCGGCTCCTCACATTTTTTTCTCATCCCAGGGAAACAACCTAACAAGTCAGCGGTCATCAGTTTTCTCACGCTGCTGTTTCAGAGAAGAAGAGAAAAATGTCATCTAAACTTTGAAAACCAGTTGTTCCTCCCTCCCTCAGGTTCCCAGGTGTGTGTGTGTGTCCATGTGTGTGTTCGTGTGAGTGCGGGCCTGTCACCAGGTGCTTCTTCTTATTTCTGCAGCACTGCTTACAAACACTAATTATTGTGGTAAACCATTCCCAGGCTGGAGTAGGTACACATTATCATGACAACTACTGCCTCTGGCACCATACCACGGAAAAACAACAGCAGGGAGAGAGCCAAGTCCAAGAGAGGTGTCAGAAACTACAAAATGCTTGATTGGGCCTTTTACGAGCTTATAATACAACGGAACAGCGTGTAAAGTTTCCAGATAGTCAGAGAGAAAATCAGGAGGAAACTGTCAGAGAAATAACAAAAGAAAGATTAGATCTCAAATATGCTCTCTACTGAGTAATTCAGCCCACAACAGGCAAAAACTATGTTATTCAGATTACCTCATTCATTTAGCACCATTAATGCCACTAGCTTTCGTGTTACAGGCTTTTATTCTACAGCTTTAGGTTTAATAACAAAAACAATATGGACTCTACAAATATGATGTCTTATATTTTATTGCTTAAAACAAATCAAAGTGGAAGAATTTAGGAACAACAGCAACTCTGCAACAAAGCAGAAGGCCATGAAAAATCACAGAGCGGGGTCAGCAACTGCTAAAAGCTCACCCTAACCCTAACCCTTTCTGTCAGTACTCTTTATGGGTACAGACCAAATGTATCTATACCACCACCAGTCATGGGGGGGGGGGCAGTGTTGAGCAATGTAGCCAACAGTAAGCATAACAAAGACGAATCATTGGAAAAAAAGGTGCAACTTTATTGAGTTTTCTGAGGAAATACAGACAAATACTAAGTGAATTGTTAGAAAATACATACATATCAATGATGTTTGCTCATCTCACCAAAAAGACACACATTGTAGGAGTAACTGTAACCATAAGAGCACAGCATCCGTGTGTGACAATGACCCTTAGTGGATTAGGTTTTTAATGTCCAACCCATCGTAACAGGTGAAGGAAAGTATGACAGCATTTACACCGAAACATTTACAAACATGGATCTATTTTTGTAGAGCATAACTGATTCTTTAGGCTAATGGTGCGTAAAAGTCGCCAACACTCTGCTGATTCCATAGCTATAGAGTTCTAAACTTTAACCATGCAGTCTCCATATGTAAACATCTGTGATCCTAAATTCATCGTCTGAAGAGCTCAGTGACTTCAAGCGTGGCACTGTGATGGATGCCGCCTTTGCAATAAGACCTTGCAGGAAATTTCATACCTGTGGGATATTCCAGTCAACGCTTTGTGATATTATAAGAAAGTGGAAGCGTTTAGGAACAACTTCAATTCAGCCACGAAACAGAACACCACGTAAGATCACAGAATGGATCCAACATCTGCTAAGGTGCATGGTGCTTAAAAGTTGCCCACGCCCTGCTGATTTACAGCTGAAGAGTTCTGAACTTACGCTGGTATTAATGTACTAATAAATAAACCAGGGATGCACGATAATTAACGGTATCAATAAAGGTATATATATATTATATATTGCATATATTCAACATATTTTTATTACCTGATAATAAAATATGAACCGATAAAATCCACTGATATATATATATACAATAAAGCTGTTTGTTCTCTTTCTCACAAGACTACACATTCAGAAACAGTAGGTGGTGCCATGGTACACGACCCGCTGTTAAGCACCAGAGAAGAAGAGGAAGCAGTCTCAGTGCTGAGGGCTAATAACAAGGTGGAGTTATTCAGTATTTATGGGGAGGATAACATGACAGTGTTTGTAAAATGTGCCCCGTAAAGATCGGAAGAGTAGGAAACAGTCCTTGATTTTTAACACGACAGATTTATAAGTCACTTAAAAGTCATCATCCTAATGACTTTAAAAATAAGCGGCAGTAGCCACTAACCTTAGCCACTGGCATTAGGACCAAGCCAAAGGCTAATACAAGGCAGAGTGCTGATTCAGCAGCATTTTATCCTACTTCTGATACGACTTATGTCAGCTTATATTTTTAATCTTTATGTAAAATATTAGCTCTCTATATTTCTGACTTAAGCAGCAAAAAACATCTCTGTTTGTTAAGCATGACATCCTGTTATCATTTGGTTTTATGTCTGATTTGACATAAGTCAGCTGAATTCTTGTTTAGTTGATTGAAAAGTCAAATTTGACCACTTGTCAAGATACTTCAATACATTTCAAGGAAAAAAGGGGAAAACGTACATCAGTTGTTTGTGTATGTTGTACTTTGTTTAGTACACAAATTTAAAAAGAAAAAAATCATAACAGTTATGAAGTCAAATATTTCTTTGTTTTTTGATGTAACCATCAGTGATGTCAGTTAGAATTCGTTATAGAGATCTTTGCTCACTACATACTAACCCCTTCTTACCCCCAGATGTGCATTAATACATCGAACAAACTTCTTTTTTAAAATCAACAACTGAAAAAAAATTATCGGTCTTCGGCTATCAGGAGTAGGAAATTATGGGTTATCGGAACCAGTTCAAATAAATACTTATCGTGGATCACTAGCAAGAACTAAAAGTGTGCAGCAGGAGCTTCATGAGTGGGTTTCAATGGTTGAGCAGCAAGGCTCACATCACCAAGCCCAATGCTAAGTATCAGAAGGAGTGGTGTAAAGCACACCGACACTGGACTAAGGAACATTGAAAACGTGTTCTGTGGAGTGACGAATCAGGAGGGATAACAATGTGGGACTGTTTTTCAGGGTTTGGCCTTGGCCCCTTATCCCCAGTGAAGGCCAGACTTAATGCTTCAGCACACAAAGACACAATGCTATGCTTCCAACTTTGTGGCAACAGTTTGGTGAAGACCCTTTTCTTTTTCAACATGACTATGCCCCAGTGCACAAAGAAGGATAATGAAGACATGGTTTGATGAATTTAACATGGAAGAACTTGACTGGCCCACACAGAGGCCTGAAATCAACCCCAGTGAGCACCTTTGAGATGAAATGGAACAGAGATTGTGAGCCAGGCCTTCTGGTCCAACACCAGTGCCTGGCCTCATAAGTGCTCTACTGAATGAATGGATAAATTTTCCCAGAGAAACACACCAAAATCTTATGGAAAGCCTTCCAAGAGGAGTGGAGGCCGTTATAGCTGCAAAAGGGGGGCAACTTCATATTAAAGTATGGATTTGAATACAATGTTATTACAATCCCTGTTAGTATAATGGTCAGGCGGCTGAATACTTCCATCTGATCTTGGATACTGGCTGCAATTTAAAAAGTTCATGGACACAGACACCAACCAGTCTAACTTCACGTCTCATTTTAAGGCGTCTTAATCTGATCCAAGTGGACAACTCCTGTCTTCAGTTGCATAAACTGACTGAGGACATTGCATCCTCTTGACTAGTGAAAGAGGCCTTGTATGACTCTTTCGGATGGGATTGCTGACCCCACCCTCATTCAAATGATGTCACACCATACTGCGGTCAGGACAGTGCTGCATGGACCAGATGATCACTTCCAGCACTGCCCAGTCCATTCAAAGATCTAGTATTTATTTACATCACCTCAGAAACTTTAATCAATATGTTCCTGTTCACACCTCTAGCCCCTGCTCTCTCCCTCTTGAAACCCCAATTATGACATGATTCAGTGGAGTCCTGAACTATTACACATCATTTGGTTGTAAAGAAGGAAACACAGTGAGAGCAGACATGATCCTGCTCTGCTCTGACGCCTCACACGTAACCTTTACTGGTCTGTAAGTCTGTGGGTGTGTGTTTTATAAAAGTATACCATACCCACCCACCCACACCCACACAGTCATTTTGCCAAATCACCCACAATGTCAAATTGATCTCATAAACTTGCCTGCAATTACACCACAGTTTGGCGTCTGTGGTAGCAAATCACAGCATGGAATTTACACGTTTTTAGTGAATGCATAGAGTCAGTCACAAACATCTACCACCTCTGCATCCCAGCAGCCCCTCACTGTGTGGTACATGCTCACCCTTAAACTCGTAAAGCTGCGGCTTCGTCGAGAAAACTCGTTAGATTTCTGAGCTTCTCAGCACCTTTGCTAATGGCAAAACATAAAATTACCAACAGCTTCTGGCGGGGCGGAATAGCTGCCAATGGGATTATGAGTGCAGGATGAAGAAAAGGAGCGACGCTTCAGCACTAGTGAGTCATCACAGGAGGACAGAAACTTGAACCTTGGTAATTAAAAGCTATCGGTGTGTCAATATTGTATTTGGATTTGAATTTATACGCGGATAAAGCTCGGGACACGCAAAGATTCTGGTGTTTTTTCCGAGTGTAATCCTACATTGATCTTATTCTGAGATACTAAAGGGGTTGTTGTCTTTGCAAAGATGTCGTCATGCATTTTCTCTTGTGCATCCCTATCTAAACAAACCAGCATTTACTCAACTCCAATTCATCTGTTTTGCAGCATCCTTTTTGAAGAGCTTTTTAGAGATGCATGTCATGTCTGGAAAAGGTTGGCTTTTATCATTCAGAGGGTGGAAAAAAGAAAGAAAACATCCCGTCAGCTTTCCTAAGGCTCTCTTTCTCAGCAACAGGAAGTCTAGCAGTGTTTGAAAGTGTAACCAAACCTGCGCCCCCTCCTCCTTCTCCTCCTCTGCTCCCCATCTTTGATGAGCGTAATTGGGAGTTGGTTCCATGGAAATGAAAAGGTAGGGCAGTCTCAATGATGTATAATCATTGTGTGCAATAAAAACTGAGAAAGAACACTCCTCAGGAAGGGGAGGGGGGCTTAAAGCAGAGAAGAGCAGTTCACAGACGAATTAAAAGCACGCACGAGAAAGAAGAGTGTCCTAAAAAAGATGTAATCTGGTTTAAATGAGCAAAGACAGACCTCTAGCTCTGCATCTTTAGCTCTCTAATTTGTTCAAATGTTTGTGTTCCTGCAGCAGAAAGAGGGAGTGAGTATGGTAACGTCTAAACTGTAGCTGGTAGCTGCTCCAGGCTGTAACAGGATATCATAATGAGCCGGCCCTCCCGCTGGGAATTTCTTCCTGTCTCTGCTCTGCCTGAGACCGTCTACCTGAAGGAAGCAAAGTGCTGGCCTAGCTTTTATTTTCATCACAACTTTGTTTTATAATGTTGCTTTTTTTTGGATAAAATTGTGCTCTTTATTCATGTACTTTCATGCTTTCAGCAAAAGTTCCAAGCAAATTCTAACCTACTATTACAGTCTCAAAGACCCTGGCCTCCATTGGTTCTTTTCATGTAATTAAAGATCCGATCTATCATCATCTAGAGCTTTAACTACACTGACTAGTCTCGACTGAATAGGGGCTTTGTCCAGTAACACCTGTTTTTTTACATTTGCAGTGACCTCAGATTCAGAGCGCTCCTCATCAGCCATTTCTGTTGCTAAGCCACATAAGTTGGCCAAAAGTGATTTCCTCTGTAGTGCCCATTGGGTCTGTTTTGTACACAATACCCTTTGAATTAAGATGGTTTGTGAAAGTGGAAGCATTTAGGAATAACAGCAACTCAGCCACAAAGTGGTAGACCATGTAAAATCACACCGAGGGGTCCGGCAACACTCTGCTGATTCCATAGTTCAAGAGTCCTGAACTTCCACTGGCATTAAGGTAAGCACAAAGAAAACTGCACAGCAGGAGCTTCATGAATGGGTTTCCATGGCAAAGTAGCTGCATGCAAGCATCATATCACCAAGCCCAATGCCAAGCATCAGATGAAGTGGTGTAAAGCACATCGACACTGGATTGTGGAGCAGTGGGAATGTGTCCAAACCACTTTTTTCTGTTTGGCACTCAGATGAGTGAGTCTGGCTTTGATGGATGCTGGGAGAATGCTACCTGCCTGACTGCATTGTTCCAACTGTGATGTTTGGTGGAGGAGGGATAATGGTATGGGGCTGTGTTTCAGGGTTTCAGCTTGGCCCCTTATCTCCATGCAAGGCCATTCTCGATGCTTCAGCATACCAAGACATTCTGGACAATGCTATGCCTCCAACTTTGTGGCAACAGTTTGGTGAAGACCCTTTTTCTTTCCAACATGACTGTACCTTAGAGCCCCAAAGACATGGTTTGATGAGTTCAGTGTGGAAGAACTTGACTGGCCTGCACAGAGCCCTGACCTCAACCCCATCAGGCACCTTTGGGATGAACTGGAACAGAGATTGCAAGCCTGGCCTTCTCATCTAACATCAGCTGTACAGATTGAATGGGCACAAATTCCCATTGAAACACTCCAAAATCTTGTGAAAGCCTTTGACTGACCGTTTTTTTTTATTTAATACACTTAATATTAGGGTAGGTATATTGTGATTTATTTACCTGAACTTAGCCACAAGTGGGGGCTAGTCCTGGATCTGTCTGAGGACAACTCACTCATATCAGCAGTCCTTGATTAAACCGGCCTAGATAGTTAGACACATCCAAACACTTTTTCATGAGAAGAGGAACAACTAAGTTGTATCTAGCTCTGTGTCCCAAGGTTTAGAATAAGGCCTCGGCTCATAGCCACAGGTAGGCTAGCTGTTTGACTGTGTATTCAAAACCAAGATATCTAGAGGGTTAACAACTTTGCCGTGTGTGTATCAACATAGTTTAAATTTAATGGCTGTTCTGGGATCCCCCTGCCCTTCCACGAGCCTGTGTGGCTAGCATTGAGCAGGAACAGCACACGTTCCTGCTCTTGCTTTGTTGATAAGGAAAGCCTAAGGCAGCAAAAACCCAGAGCAGAGTAGGCATCACTGACGACAGAATGGCATTGATGAAGTCAGAAGAAGAATAAAGGAGGAGCTAGGGTGGAGGAGGGTTGCAAAAGCAGCTTGCAGAGCCATCGGCTGATGAGGGTTTGTGTGAGATCAGCTGATCTCAAGAATGGCAGTGCTTGACTCCATGGCCTGCCTGAACTAATGCAGAACTGGCTGGACTTGTAAAGGCACCGTAGATGTTTTAGTAAGTATTTAAATTCTATGTTCATAAATACTCCCTAAGCTGTTTCTTTACTCAGCAACTGTGATGTTGTTGTTTCCAGTGACCTTACACACAAAGCCCACCCACCCTGCAGATGTTACTGTCAACATAGATGAGACTTTCCTCTCCTATTGGAGCTTTTCCCCATCATCTTCCTGCAGCTGAAGAAATCAGGAAAAAGAAAATTGTTCTCTCTAGTAAAAAACAAGGGGGGCTATATCTAAGGGTGCTTTATGAGAAGCAGGTAGGAGTTGATTGGAGCTGTGATATGTGTTGTAACCAGCAGCAGACATGGGGGGCTGGTCTGGAGGAGGGGGTGGAGGGTAAAGCTATCGTGAAGACAGACATGCAGGGGAATGAGTTTCATTAGCAGAGCACTCAGCGGGCCGCTGTCACTCACTCTGCTACTGGAGCAGAACAGCTCTGGACCTCTAAATATGAGGGAATCTAATCATAAGCACATAGCAAAATAATTAAAGGAAACTTCATTTACTAAAGCAGCAGTCAGGTTTATTCATAAGGTTGGAATTCAAAGGATTCACAGTGGAATGTTTGGCTTTGGAGATTTGGAACCAGATTTGTTTTCTTTTTACCTCGACATTTGGACATAAACGACTAAAGTTCACATCAAGGAATCGACCATAAAGCATGAGGTTTTACCGACTGATTTCACAGTTCAACAGTGATAGAACATGATACATGCTCTGCAGACCCAAAGATTGACCAAAAAGGCCTGGATTTTATCCAAAAGTGTGGGGCATGGACAGAACACTGCACAGACTTATGCCAAATCCTTAGTTGCTTTGATTAAATCCTTAATCCTCAGTGCATTCTGAAAATGGTTTAAAATCTGACAGCTGACACTGCAAGGTGGTCAGGGATGCCTTCATATGAACTCAGTTGGTTGTGTAGATACAAAAACCGATGTGATCTCCTGAATTCTGGTGTTAAACAAAGGCATGGCTTCATCTTCATCAATCCAGCCTCGTTTAGAGTGATGAACTGCGTTTTTTCGTTGAGATCTGGACTGGAAAATGGTGCCAAATGACTCTTCATTTGGTTCCATTTTCGTCTTTTTGTCTTATAGAAAAAGCACTACCAGGTAATGCAAAGTGCATTATGAAGATGTGCAAATGAGCAATAATAGTGCAAAAGAAGAGCAGCCTAAGGGCTAATTGCTGTTAAGTAAATGAATAGCACAGGGGATAAATGAGACCTGGATTCTTTTTCGTCTTCCTCGCTGGAGTCCTGAAATGACGGCCTGAGGGCTAAAGCTCAAACTCACTCTGAAGTGGAAGAATTGGACAATCCAGAATAGCATTAGCACTCCACAGTCTTTATTTAAGGTCATTAACCCAGCCTGTCTTTCAAATGGGTGCTGGCTTTTCTCCTACCATCTCATCTGGGCGGGAGAAAAGCTGTTAAAGATGTGCCACTAGCCTCTTAGTTTGTGGCTAATTCAGTCTCATTTATATTGCAAGTGGCTTCACTGTACACAGCAGGCAGGGATTTTCTTTTTGGCAAACAGCCCAGTAAGAGAGACACAGAACGATGATTGGGCTGTAGTTTGCATGACAGGCAAGCAGCTGAGTTCCATCATCATGCAGGTCCATCTTGCAAAGCTCCAATCTGACATGATGGTGCCAGGTCTGAACACAGACCAATCCAATCTGCCTTATTTGAGGAGATTGAAGCAGAAGCTACAGGTGGGACTAAGTTGTAGTGGAAGTGGATCACAAAGGCTGCTGCTGAAGTGACGTTAAGCTGTAGAATAGCCGCAGTTTAATCAGAACTGGACCACATTTTGTCAGAGAAAAGAACAGCATCGACCGGCCTCAGCATGAGTTTTATCTACCAACAAGCTCCGCTGTTTATAAACTACACCAGCCTGTCGAGCTTAGGTTACTATCAGAGCTGCACATGCCAACTACCTCATTTTGTCTTATCGCTCTGATTGGCCTGTCATGATTATTACAGGATGTTCTTCCAATCGCCTGAGAGTTTTCTGGAGAGGCCTGCTCTTCTCAAACACTTTGCATGGGAGCTTTCCCAGAAAAATGTGAAATATATTCATGCAATGGACAAATGAAACGGTCTATCTGGCATTCCAGGTTAAAGTTCTAATACTGGGTTATTACTGAAGATGTATTGTTAATGCATTTATGTTAAACTGCAGTCAGTTGGTGTCCCAATATCCAAAATGCATCAATTATGCAAAATTTAAGCAATGCCTTAATGTTAGTATGACCTTTTTATTAGTTTCACTTCAGGGTTATTTACATTCTGCATGCTCATCTTTATTCTTTCAATTATTGCTGATGCATGCTTCATATTTTATGCACACTTTTGCCTAAAGGTCCCTCTGTGCACAAGGGCCAGGTAATTGCTTAACAATTATACCGCCTAGATGTTCAAACAGAAAGGTAAAGGAGTAACTCTTCAACACTTTCTGACCCTCACCTTATTCTTTTTAAATCTGAAGTAAAAACCCCAACAGCTTTTCCTGCCAACCATATCTTTACTCTCAGAGGGGTAATGTCAGTAAATTTGATTAAAGCTGTTCAGAGAAGTTCTCCAACATCGTGAGAAACATAACCTTGTGTCATTCCCTGCTTCTCAAATCTGATTTATCAAAGACTGTACGTGTCAGAGTTCTCCTCTTTTGCAGCCCAAGGCCTTCACATGTTGGACCACAGTACAGCTCCTTTCATTGTGCAACTTTTGCACCGTTTGGTAGGAGAGTTCACAGACCTCACCACAGTGAGGCCATGGGAACTGAGAGAAATGTGGAAATTGATCCAGAATGTGGTTATGAATTCATGTTTCATGTTCAATGCTGTGATTCACTACTGCAGGAGGAAAAACTGTTGGACTAGAGCTTACAAATGAGGGACAAATTGTTTCTACAACCCATAATCTACCATGCATCCAACCGTTTACACCATCAACTGTTCTTGCTCTGTCACATCCTGCCCTTTTAGGAATCCAATAACACAGCTTTACTTTTTATGAAGTTGACCTGGGGTAATTTAACCTTATAACCAAACCATTTTACTGAATATGATCCTCACTGGGGAGATCTGATGTGGAGTACTGATTTGCCAGAACACTTCTGGGGCTGTGGTTGTGCCAAGAACCACTTATCTCCTACTTAGCATCCTCTAAAGCTTCAAAATGAAGTCAACTGGCATAAAACCTGCAGTTCTCTGAGTGGCCATCAGAGGCTTGCTCCAAAATGAGTCACTCCCCATAAAGTCCCATATCAAATACTCAACTTCAAGCAGAAATAAACAGGTTTACACCTGGTTAGAGAACAGTGGTGGCCTCTGTAGTTAAGATCTTAATTCATGAAAATGTCAGTGTGTGTATCATTTGGACCATGGTTGATTTTGTGTTTATCAAAATATGGCAAAAAACAAAAGTTGCTTACATTTTAGTGACTGATGGCTGCTGCTGCTTTGTCACCTCTGCTAAATTAGAGCCTAATCTTCATCTCTTGGACAAATTTAAGGTTTTAATGATTCATTTTGCGCTGCATGATATTTCTCTTTCAGACCATCCAAGCAGTCCAAGCGTACATTAACATGTAAGTAAAAGCCCAATTGTGCAGTTGGTCTGACTAAAACTGAACTTTTTAAATTGCATCCTATATAATGTTGTTTATCAATCTCTTACATGTACATACCTCAACCACATGCAAACTGGACTTGGCATTCTGTGGATGCTCCTAATCCTCTGCAGTCTCCATTCATGAACATTTGTGATCTGTGAGTTACGAATCAAGATTCTCTGTTTGTAGTCAGATGGGCGAGTCTGAGTTTGGCGGATGCAGGGATAAAGCTATGGGGCTGTTTTCCAGGGTTTGAGCTAGGTCCCTAATCTTCAATGAAAGCCAATCTCAATGCTTCAGCATACCATGATATTTTAGACAATTATTTATTATTTGACTTTATTTAACTAAAAAAAACCTCATTGAGATTAAAAATCTCATTTACAAGAGTAAGCAGCACATTTAACAAAGGCACAGACACCAAAAAACAAAGCAATTAAAATCACAGAGATACCAAATCTGAGTCACAGATCAGAAAGCCATCAGTCAAAACATCTACGACCTGATACATCATCCTCCAATGCCTCAATCTACCTTTAAAAAGATTTAAAGAGACCAGCTCCTCAAGACATAAGGTCTCCTGAAGAAGATTCAAGGCTGCAGGAGCAGCATACCTGAAACTCATTATACCCATTTCAAGACGGACTTTGGGTACAGAGAGCAACAGTAAATCCTGTGACTGAGTCACAGAGCAAAAACTGTAGCTTCCAGCACTTTTGACATAAATGAAATCACACAAATAAGATGGAGGCAGATTTAGTAAAGCCTTAAAAATAAGGATGTGCCAATGATTTATCCTACGTGTGTTCAAAGAAGGCCAACCAACTCGATCATACAGAGTACAATGGTGAGTTAGGGACTTCAGGTTCGTTATAAACCTCTGTGTCCCGTAGTACACAGCATCGAAAGATTTAAGGCATTAAGAAGATGCATGCATGTACAGAACATCCCCGTAGTCAATCAGAGACAGAAAAGTGGCAGAAACAAATCTTTTCTTTGCTTCAAACGAAAAACAAGACTTATTCCTGAAATAAAAACCCAGTCTCAGCTTTAACTTCTTTACAAGTTGATCAATATGTAGCTAAAAGTCAAAGAATCATCAATCAAGAATCCAAGATATCCATAAGAAGATACATATCTTAGTTTCTTGATGATGATTCTAGAATACTATGCTTCCATCTAACCTGACAGATCAGATGGATGTGTTTCACACATCCATCTGGAAAACCTTGGGAAAGGGCAGAGCCTTTGAAAAAAAAACTCAGAGAGTGATTGGATGAACATTCTGTCTGTCACATCTTTACGGGCCAATCAGATCAACAAAACACATGACTTCATAGGTGTGCGTCGCTACCGAGGAGTAAACTCTATAGAGAACTGCATAGACTGAAACATGGCAACTGCAGACATGTCAGTACATGACTTTTGTGGTTTTTGAAAAGAAAACAACTCAATGCTGTTCTTTGTTCCTCTTTTAATGAAAAAATGTCGTCAAGTTCTGATAAAACTTACACTATAGCAGCATCAACGCTGATCTTTTCTATTTGCAGCGGCCTCTTGTCACTGCTTGCTTACTCCTCAGATGACACTGACTGGTCCTGTCACTCTCTTACAGGGCCCCATCTGTTCAGTTGGGAGCTTTGCGAGATGGATTCACCAGTGAAAAATACAGAAACGGGTGAATCCATCTGCTCTGCAAGGTTAGCTTCCAACTGTGTGGCAACAGTTTGGGGGAGGCCCTTTTCTATTGCAACACAACTGTGCCCCAGTAGGCAGAGCAAGGACTACAAGACATGGTTTGATGTGTTCAGTATGGAACTTGACTGGCCTGCATAGAGGCCTGACCTCAACACCATCAAGCACCTTTGGGATGAACTGGAATGGAGATTGTGAGCCAGGCCTGCTGGTCCAACATCATTGCCTGACCTTATAAATGCTCTGCAGAATGAATGTGCACACAGGTGGCTAAATACTTGTATCCATAGGTTAGACATGTTTTTGTGAGGGCATCAGTACTTTTGCACAGTCTCTACTGTTCGCCAATGCAACACCAGTAAAACATGTTGGCATCCCAGCTTCGCTGTGGAACAACAATAAAGACACTTTATCCATCTTTTTCTGCATAATTCTTAAATCCACCTCTTTTCCATCTAAATACGAGCACTTTTGGCTCCTGGAAAACAAACATGCCAATGGCCAGAAAGCCGCACTCAAGACTCCACACTGGCAGTTCACAAACTAATGGGTGACATCATGATGGCTACGTCCACTTTGGTCCACAGTTTATCTTCCCTCCTCAGCTGCACTGGGGGAGAGAAATCCTGCTTGTCAGCACTAATCACACCTCATCTGGTTCCTGTTTGCAGTTTAACAGAGCTGCTGCCATGCCACACTTAGGTCGCCAGTAGTTTCCTCACCATTTTAACTCCACCAGCATTTACCCTCAGAAAGATGCACAACTGTTGACTCAGATTTCCTGAAAACATTACCAAAGGACACAGCTCTGGTGTTGAATTCCTGACTTTGGTGTGCAGTGGGATTATATCAGATTAAATGAATGGTTCTTGCGGTAAAGATGGACTTAATGAACACAGCTAGAGCAACAGCTGTCTGCACAGTTAGCATACTAGCATCTACAGCATCAGCATAAATATGAAGTCTGCAAAGATACAGTAGATTAGATTTTCACAGGATTGCTACATGCAACAAGCACCAACGGGAAACTGAGAGGAATAACCGTCACAGTGTTTGAGATCCATGGCAGTGACATCACACAACCATCGGTTAGGAAAACAGCGAAATGGACGGTGAAAAATTCCTGGACGCTGCTGTGAGAACGTTAAAGACCTGCCAACAGCGGATGTGTGCCTCACACACTCTCACACAGTCACTAATCCACTCACAGGGGCACAGTGACTTTCTGCACACATAAACACCCAAAGACTGACCAAAAGAGTCAAACATGCAAACAATTCCTCAATAATCTGAGCTAACTTGGGTAAAGCAAACACTCTAGGTTGGATATGATGTTTGCATTGTAGTTTTGCCTTCCCTTTTGCATGCATTGACATTTAATCTTCCTGTTTTTCTAACTCTCAGACACCGCACTTCTAGTACTTTGATGACTCACCTGTTAAATGTGGAGGAAACGCCACATTATGGTAAAACCTGTTTCATACACACATGGGAGACATATCTGCAGTTCTCACATTTACAAAGCTCTAGCTGTACTCACAGCCTGCTTTTACACATCTCCTGTGTCTCCAGAGCGGCCAGCCTGGTCGTAGATTCTTTCCTCAGAGCACAGCTCAGCTTTAAATGCAGCATTTTGTTTTAACAGGAGCCGATTCTTCCTCTAAGGCCGCAGACAGTTAACGGGCTAAATGTTCTTTTCCATGGTGCCAGACGGAGGCTTGAACACAGCACCAGTCTGTCAGTCAGCCAGGTAATGGTGTTTATGGACTTATTAACATCAGCGATGGTGTCAATAATTTCACGTTACATTAAGAGGAAGCATTTGGCTCCAGAGATGTGGGAAACTCTTTTTATATCAGATGATGTGCACATAGAAAACAGTGTCCTCAGCGTAGAAAATGCACTCATTTGTCTTGTGTTGCACATTAAAAATAATGCATTAATTAGAAACAGTCCCTGTTGGTGTATTGCTCAGGCGACCGAATACTTTTGTCCATATAGGGTAAGTCTGAAGGCTAGAACAGCGACCCTCCTGTTGATGCATGCATCTATTAAGTAACTGCCTTTTTAGGCTCTTCAGCTAAGTCTTGTTTGCGCGGTTGGTCTGGGCTCAGTCTACCACAGGTCCCATCAAAGCCGGGCCTTACCAGGCCAGGCCGGGCCTCCTGTCATCTAAATGGGACAGGAGTTAAGCCAGGGCTTCCTGTCAGACTGCACGACTCTCAGGTTCCACCTCTGGTCTAAATTATGTCTGTCTGTCCCACACTGCCACATTCACCCTCCTCCCCACACCATCATCATCCTCATGCCCACATCCCTCTCCCCCTCTGTCACTTCTCTACCGATGCAGGACTGGAAAAAGCAGCAGAAACCATGATCGAGTAGAGACGTTCCCTACAGTGGAGGTAAAATTACAGGGTTAAAAATAGGCTTAAAGGAAACAGATTCAATATGTCAGACACAACATGTTTGAGTTACTGGATACCAAAAATGTACGTCTGCTGTGTCTGACTAATGAGGGCTTGTGGGAGACAGTGAGAACAGGAAGCAAATGTTTGCTAATCGTGGGAATTTCACAGGTAAAGTTTGTGTAGTCTGTGTTTATTTACCCTGGAATATACTTGGTTAACTTAGCAAACATTAGCTCTATGCTAGTTAAGGCCTTATATTATGCAGCTATTATTTCCTTTTTTCTTCCTTCTGCAAATTTCATCAGGAGCCCAAGCACCGAGGGTGTGAGTAATATTGAAATTGAAAAGGTTCCTCAATGTTTTTTTTTTTTATACACCCCAGGCTTTTTGGGCCTCTTAACATGCTCAAAAATGAAAGAAAATCGGCACACATATGTGGGGTCTGAAAAAATGCAAGTATGATATAGGTTTCACAGATGGCCCTCAGGAATTGCCTCAATAGCGCCACCTTTGGTGCTTCTACAGAACAGCCCCAAAAGGGACTTTGACCTAGAGTTACGAAAATTGATATGCAGATTCATCTAAGGGAGCTCTACAAAAAAGTCTGCTTGAGCAAATCTCTATCTCCAACAAGAAATCCACCATTTTGAATATATCAGCCCAAAATGAGGTGTTTTTGGCCTGTTTCAGGGGTCAGACTTGATCCTCCTAGCTCAAGGGATTTGATCCAGTTGACTTGTGATTTGGCACCGAGCTAGATGAGACATGGATAATGAAGGTTATGTGGGCATGTTTGTAAGTCAAATGGTGTGGCTGTGGCGAGCCCTCAAATTTGCATATTTTTTGACAAACAGGAAGTTGTTAATAACTAAGCTGTGCATTGTCATGAATATATCTATCCATTTACGCTCCCTGGAAATTCAAAGCATGCTGCTTGACAAACCCAGGGAGCATCTACTGATCAGAGCCTTCTCTGCCAAGTAAGACAGTATATCTATTTTGCAATAAAATGGTCAAATGTATGGCAAGAGTGTTCCTGACTGAACTGCGTTTGAGTGGCCAGCCAACTGGTCTGACCTGAACCCCGTAGAGAATCTCTGGGGAAATGTCAAAAGGGAGATGAGAGATACCAGACTCAACAATACAGAGGAGCTGAAGGCTGCTATCACAGCAACCTGGGCTTCATAACACCCCAGCAAGTGCCACGGACTGATCGGCTCCACGACATGTTACAGAGATGCATTAAGTTGCGCAAAAAAGAGCCCTGACCAATTACTGGATGCATAAATTAGCATCGTTTCCAGAAGGCCACTATATACACAAGTATTATAACCAACTTTGAGACGTCCTATGAGTAAAGTGCATAAATCTCCGTAGTCTAAAGTGGCGTATAACTGGAGTTGCTTCTCCCTCCATGCCCCTCTCCCCCTTCTCTGACTGCGGCTGCAGACTGCAGGGGTCTGCCCAGCGTTGGGGAGACAGCCTTAATCTACTTCTCACTCTTAATGCTCCACAGATGAGGGCACCACCATCACCTCAACCACACAGGATGTCTCTGACTCCCTCTCTGAGCCGGCCCGGGTTAGGAGCAGTGTGGTGGTGGGCTTGAAAGAAGGGAGGGGTGACGTGGAGCGCAGAGGCCGGCAGAGAAGTAGGGCCGCAGTAAAAGCATTTTCCTGTACAACCCACAGGGGAGTCAAAGGAGCAACGGGGGAAGGAGAGGATTATCACAAAGATCTTTTGAGAGGGGGAAAACTTTTAATGTTATAAAGGTTAGAGCGGTCACATAACCTCCCACACTGAAATAAAGAGTAAATGAAAGCCAGAGCTCGTGCTCCCAGCTCTCAGGTTATGGAATTAAAAGTAAAGGCCATGGAAATTTAATGTTATGTTTGAATCACATTGTCTGCAGGCGAATCAAAGGACAAATAAGAAGAGATTTACATAAACATGGAGGAGTAAATAGGGGCTGGGAAGGGAAACAGCCACGGGAGAGAGATAAACAAGCGTGCCGGATGTCTTATCCTGAGAGTCTAAATGGCTTTTAAATGTCCTCTTGTGGCTTGATCTTATGAATCGGGTTAAAATGGGCTACTCTCGGCCCCGAGGCGGTGGGGCCCTGTTAGATATGATCTTCAGTGTGGCCTCTGCATGCTCAGGGAGAGCTTTAACAACAATGGCTCATCTGAGAGGGCCCGTAAACATGTGCCCAGGACCTTGACCCTGGCAGTAAACAGTCCCTCCACCTGATGATGAATAGCAGGGCTAGGCCGCCGCTCAGGAGAGGCCTGGTGAGCTTCCTCTGTTTCTTTCTGCCTCTCTTTTCGTACTCAAACACTTCATTAAAAGGCTAAATGAATCACTCAGAATTTTGTTGTTTGGTTACTGTTAAAGACAGAAGCTTTTAGAACAGAACTATACCAGCATCATTTTGATGCTTCTAAAAGAACTCTGGATGTTTAAAGTCTCTCATGTTTTCTTCTACATGACCACACTCACTCTGGTTTATTTATAAGTGTACATCAGACTTGATTTGTGTGTCCTACAAACATAAATTCATGAGAAAATAAGAACTAAATCGGCAAAAGAAAGCTTAACCTCCTGTTTTTCTGTCCCCCTAATCTTTCTGACTTCTTAAAGTGATGTATTTCATGATGTAAAAGGATGAAAAAGTGACTGCAACAAGGCTGGAGTGATAGTTTTTTGCATAATCCTGATAACATGGCCAATGTAGAGATGAAAATAATGTGTATGATTTATTCAACATGTATACTGATGTCATTCAATCTTTCAGGCTTTTCTAACAGAAATATGTGCCTTGGCCTGTCCCCAATTCCTCCAAGAATAAAAAAAATCCAATCCTCTCCCCCACTCTCTCTCTCCATCTTTCAGAAAATGTGTGCTAAAACAAGCCATTCTCTGATTTTCCCCTGATGAAGTCATGTGGGGAGTAAGCCCCGCCCCCAAGTTTGGTTGGCCCTCCTCCACATCCACCCATACTCCTGCCACATCCATTAAGCCATATCAACTTCCTGAGAGGGGCGTGGTCAGGGTCAGACAGCTCAGTAACATTTAAAGCCACAGACACAGAAACGGCTTGTTCTGAGCAGGGCTGAAACAGAGGGGGTTTTTGGACATGCAAAAGTCCAATACTGGGGTGTTTTTTTTAGCAACAAACTTCACAGGCATGTTTTGGGGACCTCTGACACCAATATAAAGTTGTCTTAAAAAGGGTAAAATATGTGACCTTTAAAAACTACTCAACAAAGTACATGTACACAAAAAAACCACTCAATTACATTAATTTGAGTAAATGTAATTAGTTACTTTCCACCCCTGGATATGATACATCACCAGACTATACGATACGATGTAACACAATTCTAGGTGATAAGAACAAGATACAATACAAAAGGAAACTACAAATTACAATCTAAAATGATAAACTAAAAATAGTTTGGTCTCAAATGCTCCACACATTTTCCTGCCTTCAAAGTTTCATCACAGAATAAATGAATAAATTAAAAAAGGGAAATAATTAATTAATTATGAAAGATTAGCATAAAAACATTATTTGATAAAAATAAAAGAGCATCATGCCAGGATTTAACCGTCAACATTAGAAAGTGTCATTTAAATTTTCATGCATGAGGGCAAACCAGACATCTGTAACAGAATTTCATCTCACATGAAAACTGGAGGAAAAAAGAGTTTTAGCACTAAAGTAAATGATTTTATTTCATTCATTCATTCATAGAGACCTTTAGAGCGGTTTAACTCTAACAGATGGTTTTCCAATGATGAAATTAAGTTACTATGTTTTTATATAAAAATAAACTTATGAAACACTGTTTTATAATGTTGTTTTCTCTATAAAAATAAGGGCAGTATTAGAGACCAGAAACATCTATTTGATAAGAGACGAATGAATCTACTGTAAATTACATCCATTTCCCTGCACAGTCTAAATGGTACGGCCATGCCAACATGGTTGTGCAATTTAGTCAGCTTGCAGGAGTTTGCTAAACTTTTTGACAATAAAAACAGGAATTTGCACATTTCTGTGAGCCTATAGGACTTCTATTTTTATTTGGGTAGTATTAGAGCAGAATTTGACTACTGCTGTTTTAAAGTCAATGCATGTTATGAGCGCTCTATGCTTTGGTTTTGCTCCTGTCACCTCAGTCTGACTTAAACCAACCTTTTAATCTGATAACATGTAAGTATCAGATTTCTGTGAGGTGGTATGACCCGGATGCTATCAACTGCCAACAGGAGAAGTTCTCGTCATACTTTCTGACCCTATACTGGATTAGAATTGCTGTTAAAGCACAAATACCAGTGGAGTCATGTTCTAAAGGAGTGTTGGAGATACTCTGTAAGCAGCAAACCTCTTGAGTCCTCGTCTGGAGAGCAGTGCCGAGAGGAAGCCCTCTGTTTGTTTGACTTGACCTGTTACGATCAATCCCCCGAGAAAAACACGTCGAAACATATTTATGGAAGTCTAGAAGTCAACTTCCCCTTTTCCACCCAAGAAGGAGAGGCTCCCTGACATTTTATACTGGAGAGCTGTTTTTTATTTTCAAGGAAATGTTATCTTATTTCAGAGTCAGACAGCACGTAAGGTCTGATTATCTAGCTAGAGGGGGCTGAAAAAGGTGTAGTTTGCATGAAGATGGCCTCTAAAATGTTCTCAGTAAAGATGTTAGTAAAAGTTGAAACAGGAGAAGTTGATATGAACATAATAAATCTGCTGATTTATATCCTGAATGAAAACTGAATATTGTGTTCATCTGCAGCTTTGAGTTACTTCCTGCTGAGAGACTCACACCGAGGTTAGGATGAGGTCACTTCAAGCTAGACCCACCAGCCATGCCGAACCTGCCTAGAAAAACAGCCAAAGCCCCACAAAGAAAAGAAACAAGGCGCCCGGCCTCACCAGCCTCCCCTGTGGATGGCTCCGATCCTGCAGGGTGCAGGTAGCCGCTCTCACATTGAGACACAGCAAAGGATGGGTAATCTGCAGAGACAGAGCTGTTTATGTGTGGCTGCTCCAGTTTCCAAACAGGACACAGAGCTGGGAGAGCAGAGAGGCAAAATTTAGATCCACTGATGGAGCATGAAAACTTTGTTGACAAATTTTGGAGTCCAAAGAAATGTTTTTGTTTGTGTTTCTGCCTTTAGAATCGAGTGGATCCATATTTATGTGTTTGATTATGAAAATCTGATCTTTGATTTTGTTTAATCAAAGAATGGCAATATCTAAACATCATTATAGTTTTTCAGCCACAAGCAGTAGGTTGTGGCTTCTGTACGGTGGCCAACAAGTGCAAAAAATGCTGCAGCAGTTATAATGATAAACACATTTAGAAACCATGCAAAATAAATATACATGCAAAAGTCAAAAACATAACAGAAATGTGGTGCAAAGGAAAAATGTGCTGCAAAAATCAGGTTTTGAAAAACTGCATTAACAATGTGCCTTAAATTCAGTTCAATTCTATTTTATATGGCTTATTTCATACAAATGTTAACTCAATGTGCTTTACAGAAGATAAAAACAGACACAAAACCAACACTAAAAAAGACACATCAGTGAGTCAAGAAAAACAGAAATTTCAGGAAAAATAATAAATGAGTTTGGACACACCTTGCACCAATCTGTACAGCATTTTTCATATATTGATTTTGGGGTTTCCTAATAAGAATATACTCAAATCTGTGAACGGAAGCAAAGGACAAAAATGCTTCAAATCCAGCCATCACAGCAGGATAGTTTCATGATTGGCACTGAGGGGAGCAGTTGTTATGATTTGTTTTCATGGGTTTCGATCATTCGTCCTTGACAGCCATCTTAAATCTAGTGATAGATATAGACAGGTATAGAATCACAATGCACAAAAATGCCAGAGAATATATTATTGGATCACTCCGCATTGTCTTTAAGGCTGGATATATGCCTAATGTCAGCTATGCATCTGCATGCACATCATGTTTACAGTTAATACAGTCACTGATGAGCAGATACACCTGGAGCATAACATCCATGTGCAGAGGACAACATTAAAGAAACAGAGTCCATATATAGTGTGTTCTGACCCCCAGACATCAGACTAAGCTGATCTGGTGTTAATATTTATTGATGATAATATTATGCAAGTTCTGATCTCAGATTTATAAGTTATCTATACACTGTAACTCAAATGGGGCTTCCTCCCACCACCAAAGACATGCTCATTAGGTTAACTGGTGACTGTAAAATGCCCATAGGTGTGAGTTTGAGCATGCCTGGTCTGTCTCCATATGTCAGCCCTGTGATTGACTGGCGACCAGTCCAGGGGGTACCCCACCTCTCACCTGATGACAGCTTTCTGTGGTAAAATGCCTCACTTCATGTGCACATTTATACTATTAAATCTACTTACTGTACTAATAACTAATTTAATCTATTTACCATATCCAAAAGCTGCAAGTAATTTATCTATTCACTTTAACTCGACTGCTGTAAAAGGCTCTCTGTGGTAAAATGCCCTATCTCATGCACATTGCACCAATCAACTATCTTATATTATCCTAGATCCCTTGAGTAAATCTGCCTTCCTTGCACATTTTATTCTCTGACCATGTCTACTCAGCATTCCTGCACCCTTTGAACACCTTGCAACCATACTATCAATGCACAAGCTTCTATATACTAGAAAAATACTTACAAGAGCTTGTACAGATTTACATCTTATTTCTTAATAGTTTATTTATTTTTTTTTTTATTTAATGTTTAATTCCTGCAAGGCTAACCGGAGTCAAACTCCATGTTACATAGGCATACTTGGCCAATAAAGCTGATTCTGATAGTAGAAATGTAATGAACTTCTTCAAGTTATTTAAATATTTGTAGTTTTCATCCCACACAGGTAGAAGCTCCCATGTGTGCCCTCCAAAGATACCACCAGTGGGATGCATCATCTCAGCTTCACTTCTCACACACAGAGGCTAAGTTCACTTTTATATTAATACTTTTATTTTTGATGCTTTTTTCTGGTGATCAGTCTTAGAATGCTACATCATCCAGATGTCTTCTACAAAGCTTATTTTCAACTTTAAAAAGAAGATCCTCAAATTGACTGTAAGCTTTAGTAGATTCGTGATTTTTAACTTTTACCTACATCCACTAAATAACAGGTAAGTTCATCCCCCTCATAAACTTGATGAAGAGATTCTCACAGACTAAATACGGCAGTCTGTGTGTGTATCTCCACATATTTTACTGCTCCTCTTCTTCTCCTGTTTATTCTGGCTTTGTGGAGTGAGGCCATCCTACGTGTAGAAGAAAAATGCTCCTGTGTGTATTTAGACTGAGAAGGCCGACCACTTCACACTCATAGTGATAAAAGCAAGTGGAGCGCTCAAATCCTCTCAGCCTGACAAAATGAATTTATCTATTTGTTTATGTTTGAGCTCTCGCTAACTGACACAGCGAACACATGTGGAGCGTAGCGCCTCAGGCCATGTAAAATATGTTCAGCGGCTGCATGATCGGAAACATTGGGTAATTATTTTCTATGCTGGATGACATGTTGTTGGGAATGTTGCGCTAGAATTTCTCAGAAAAACCGTCTCCCTATCCCTGTTTTATCATGAACTGAAAACCTTTTTCAATAAATTTAAAACATTTGAAATGTGGTTCTTTTGTCGTCTTTTACTTTGAAGGGTAAGTTAGAAAACTTTAGACATCATCATCACCATCACCTCCTCATCCAGAACAGCTTGGCTCCCTCGGGAGACGACCGGATACTTATTAGCCAGTGATCCTGCTCATGAGGCCCTTAACCTGACCCCCTGTAGCACAGACACTTAGGGGTCAGTGCCTCCCCCATCATGTCCTCTTCTACTTCCCCCAAAACACACTCACTTAAACACAGGAACATACACACGTCTGATTAGAGCAGAACATACTGTCAGTGTGAACTCCATCGCACTCTGTTGATCTGTTCTTGTTGTTGAAGAAAGCTCATCTGCTCAGTTTGGTTTGATTTTAGGAGAAAGAACCCAACAAACTGAGGTCAAACTGGATAAAGGCTGTACTTTAGATAGATATCCATCCCAGGGTCCAAATAACTTTATGTGTCATAAATATGCTGGGAAAATATTTTAATCTTAAATGTGAGGAAAGGCCAAGAAGCTTAACTGAACAGAGGGAGTTTGGAGGAGAGTCATTCGCTGAGGTAGTTCAGAATCTGAAAAATATGTGTCCCTGGCCTGTCCGCAACACCCCCAAGGATCAGAAAAATCCATTCCCTCCCCCTTCTCTTTCTGTAATTTTAACCTCAGGCGAGACAGAGCCCCCCCCCCCCCCCCCCGAGACCCCCGGCGCCCACCCCAGGGGGTCCCGGATCCCAGGTTGGGAACCAAGGCTCTAGAACTTTTAAAATAAGTCAAAAGGCACCGCTTTAATGCTCGACTTCCTATGTTGTTGGCATATCAAACATGTAACATTGTGCAGAGACACTGAGCCATTATGCAGTTATTCACAGCAAATTCCCAGAGTGAAAAAATTGGGAGTTAAACAAAGAAGAGCGAAAGAGTTAGATTTTCAGAGTACATTCACAAACTTAGACTCCAGCTAGTGTTCAGTGATGCTCCTGAGCAGTGTTAAAAAATGTAGTTCATTCACACGGTGTTGAGAGCAGAGAATCAACTCTGTTCCTGAGTTCATTCCCAACGGCTTTGTTGCCACAGCTACACTGCCACTTCAAATCTGGGGAGCAGAGATTTCCCATCATGCATTGTGTTTTTGGATGTATTTTAGATGTTTTTAGGTGTATTTATATATGTTTAGATGTTGTCTGTTGTATAGTTATCACTGCTGTTTCATTTGCTCATGTTTCTGGTGGGCTATTGTTGATTTGATGTTAGATACAGCTGCACCATGAGTGACACTGTCCACTGAGTTATACACTTCCCACATGTGGCAAGGGCTGGTATATGTAAAGAGACAACAAGCTGACTGAGAAAGAGTTCACATAACTCAAGTTGGGAGTTAATTTTACTCTTAGTGGGAGTAGTATCTTAACTCCCGTATGAGTTCAGTTTAACTCCTGATAAGAGTTAAAAATCAACTCCCAGAAAAGAGTAATTTTAACTCAGCTCTAGTGTTTATTCAGTGGTCTCACATGTACACTCAGATTGAGTTGATTTTAACTCATACAGAGTTTGTTCCAGTGACCCAAATTTGCTGTGTTTGGAGGAAAAAAAAATCCTTCCATGCAAACTGGCCTTTTTGCATTGATTGCTTATGATCAGGATTGTAATAGCTTATATAAAGTGTCTTTCCTGGTTTGTCCTGCAGGTCATCCCTAAGTGTTTTGCATGTAGCTTGCAGCTTTGACCGGGGAGGCTACTTTAACAGCTTTACTCATCCATTATATGAAGCACATCAATGAAACCAGAACATCTGTTTACCGTTTGTAAACAGCCATGTTTGTTGACTAAATCTAAAATGGTATCCTCTCTTTTTGATTATTATTATCATACAGTTATAAGCCTTCATGATATTTCGAACACATTGAAAAGTCGTGTGTAATAACGGCTGAATGACACGCCAACAACAGTGAGGATAGAATTAGAAGTGAGCAACATATGTCAACAAATCTTCAACAGGTAAATATAGTAGGTTATAAAATTTACAGTTCTCAGATAGTTGTTTACACTCAGTCCACAAATATGGCAAGTTTTCAAATGTTTTTTTCTTCCTTTGTTTTTGCATGCCAAAATGTCTGTGTAAACGCACCACATAAATGCTTGTCACTAGCATAAAGCATGCAATGGGGATAAAGCTTAAACACTGGACTATAACTTCCTGCATCTGTCTAGGCTTTTCTTAAAACTTTAGCTGTAACACCAGCTTCAGTGTACAAAGTCTGGAAGAATCCATCTCCCAGACCACATGTTATTTTAGACCACTTCCTAAACTCTGATAGTGCTTTTTAGCCTTGCTCACTCACAGACACTGTCAGAAACACACAACCTTCTCTGCTTTCAGCCGGTAATCCCTGGATCTACGCTCACAATGAACACAGATCAGAGAGCAGGCAGGCAGCGAGCATCCAGAGGCTCGGCTGCAGCTCGAGGTGCACATGTCTGCTAGGTAGAGAGAGCTGGATATCTGCCAAACCAAATGGCTTTGTGGGAGTCATTATCAGCAGTCTTAGCATGCACGCAAGCTTTAGGAAGTGGCCACACCTCTGGGTGCTCTTCATCCTGCTGCAGATTCATGTTATTAACCATTCATCATGTTACCATGGCTGTTCTGAGTTTACACTTACAACCTCTGTTATTATTCAGTCCGCAAATGTATTCAAACCTTTAAATGTTCGACATGCAATTATGTGATTACCTCCAAGCCACTGTTACCCCAGGCTGTAGGCCTGTCAGGATTCTAACTTCTCTGCAGGCTGAATAACAATACTCTGCAGGAGGGATGAGTGGTCGAATTTTCCCTCTTAGACTAAAGATAAAAGAAGACTGGTGCAATGTTTATCCACTTAAATGGGACAAATAAGTACAGTGAAATCTGGCTAACAAGCTTATAACTTGTAAGACAGTCTAATTTCACACTATTATCAACTTAATGTATTTTTCTTTTTATTTATAAGTATTTTTTGGACAGGTTACAAATAAATAAACCTTATAATACACTAAATGTATAATTTCCTCCACTGTAAGGATGCTGAATCACCAGGACATAGTCTTCTGCCTCTCAGTGTGCTTGAAAAAGTCAACATTTTTGACCAAATTCTCCTTCCTGGACAGTAACGGTAGTTTTCACGCTAAAATCCTTTATTTTCAAATTTAATTGCACAGTGAAAAATAAAGCCTCTAGGGGGCGGTCAGTCAAAACAACACCAAAGGATGACAAGTAGCCTCTTCAAAATTTCTGGGATTGCTTGCACCTAAGCAAGCAAAATGGCCACTTTTAACAGCTTTTCTCCCTCATTTTGAGAAATGTCTGTGAAGTTTGTTGCTTAAAAAACACTGCAGTATTGGACTTTTGCATGTCTAAAAACCCCCTCTGTTTCAGCCCTGCTCAGAACGAGCTGTTTCTGTGTCTGTACATTTAAAAGTTAATGAGCTGTCTGACTCCACCCCTGACCACGCCCCTCTCAGGAAGTTGATGTGGCTTAATGAATGTGGCTCTCCTGATGCTCCTCTCAGGTGCAGCTGAGAGGAGGATCAGTGAGGGCCAACCGTACTTGAGGGCGGTGCTAACTCCTCATACTCCCCATCATCAGGAAAATCTGAGAATGGCTGATTTCAGCACACATTTTCTAAAAGGTGGAGAAAGGGAGGGGGCAGGCTAGGGGCATGTGTTTTTGCTAGAAAAGCGTGAAAAAGTGTATTTTGCACAATATGTGACCTTTATTAGCAGGTTGTCTCTTCTCTCTTGCAGCAGAGATGGTTTTAACATAGTTGCGCCTTCAGCTGACACAGAAGAGACAGTCTGACCAAGGAAGACAACAACACGGTCCACAAGGACCTGCAGCTGACAGCGACAGCCTGTCACTGTCAGGCCTGTAGAAAGCCACGAGAGCATGCATACGAGTCGTTTTGTTTGGTCTCTCTTACTGCAGAAAATCCTTCATTAGGAAGATTTTAAAAACCTTCCTATTAGCAGACTCTGACATTTAGCTTCAAGAAGCCTGTCCCGTCCTGTAAACATTCCCAACATTATTATTTTTCTTCTGGGGCAGATTTATATCTGAATGTTAACAACACACTGGGGTAAATGTTTGGATGGGTGGGGGGAGGTATACAGGGACAGGCTCTGAAAGCGTAGATTTATCCAGGGGAAGGAAATGAATTGGCCAAATATTTAGATCAAGTCTTCTTTCAGCGGATGTCTGTCACCACAGACGATGATTTGTATCTGCAGTCAGGCTGATTTGTCAATTAAAGATTCTCTTTTTTTGTGTGTCTTCTGGGATGACAAGTAGTATTTATTTTCTGGAATGTCTCTATTTGTTTGTGGTTGGGGCAAGTAAACAGTCTGTGAGTATCAGCAATATGATTTAGATCATGGCGGCTGCACACTGAGGACAAGGCATCAGAGTGAAGCTGCTTCAGATACAACACAGAGACAGAACAGATAGAAACTGCTTCAATATCTCTTTTGATATATACTAGTGCTGTCAATTGATTAAAAAAATTAATCAAGTTAATCACATCACCATGCTGTGATTAGTAATTTCTAGATTTTTAAATGTTTATTTTCAATATTTTTACTTTATGTACAGCACTTTGAAAGCACTTTTTACAAAAAATGTATTATTATTTTTATTGTTATTATTATTATTATCTATAAATTTACATTTAAAATACTACCATTTACTTGTATTTTTGTTTGAGATAAATTAGTACAAGAATGGTGTCTAAATGAAGAAATATTAAACAAACTAGAGTTTTTAAACTTATTTGTGGTTTGTAAATCAGAGTGTCTTAATTAACTGAGCAATAATATTTATAGAATGCAAATGAGCCCAGCAGACAAACACATCAGGTACAAAATAACTTCTGCTGCAAAGTGAATGATCAGGCGTGCTGTTACCCCGAGGTAGCTGTGTTTGCTGACTGATGTCCAGTAGTCTCTCGTCAGTGTAATAAATGTAGCTCGGGCCAGCTGCTCCACTTTAGTTGCCTTTTTAGCTGTCATACAGTTCAGGGATTCTTGTGACAGTAGTTCTCGTAGGTGTTCTGTGGTATAGGTCATCCGAGACGACCTGGATGATGTCTTGAAGCCCCTTGTTGTCAACGATGTCGATGGTCTGCAGTCTCTGGCGACCCATTAGCGATCGCATTATCAGCTTAGATGTTGTCGTTTTGGGGATAAATCCAAGTCTGCTGGACTGCGCCGGTGTAGCTTAGCGTTATGGCTTGATCCTATGTTGTTGTTAGCGTCTTTGCTAACATTAGCAATCATGTTTTGATCTCGTGTTGTTGTTAGCTTCTTTGCTAACATTATCAAAGATGCGTTTTGCCCAGAGGTGGTACTTCAGACTTGCTTTGCTTCGGCATGAATACAGTTCATCACCGCAGTATGTACACACAACTTTTGTTTTATCCAGACTTCTATTTGGCAGCTTTTTAAATCAAAATTTGCCATGAAGCAGACCTGGGACTGTCTCCTCACTCATCACTGCTGGCTGCATTTGGCCCGCCTTTAACCTTTTCACCTCAGGGACGTAAATTTCCATGCAGGAGGACTACGGGAGGAAGTTGTGGTCAAACTTAGTCATGTGATTAAAAAGTGGTATTATTTTTTTAACACGTTAAGCTTTCCAGATTAATAACAAGTATTAACGCGTTTATATTAACGGGCCTAATTTATACATAAGTCTTTACATTCTGGGGGGAAAAGGGAACAGTTTCAAGAAGAACCTGATGCACTGTTACTCATGAGTGAAGCATCCCTATTATGTAAAAATAACAATCTTTAAACGTTTCCCTCCACAATCATTAAAGGTTTGTTTTCTGCAGGGCAGAAAGAGGTGATATATAACTATACATTTAGTTTTTGTGGCAGACAGATAAAAGATTGGTAAAAAAAATACTGGACTTTCACCCAAACATGCTGTTTCTTCTCCTTCTTAAACCGAAAGTCGAAATTTACTCTGTTCAAGTGTAACCTCTCTTTCATTGTGTTGCAAAGCTGATGGATGGGCCAGACACTCTTGAAAATCTACAGTGTTGGCACCAGGTCTGAAAATGGATCTAGCCAATCATTTGAGGAGATTAAGGTGGTAGGTGTAGGCATGGTTCAGTTGTACTGTGAGCTGATAGCAATGGCTGCCATCCTGTGTGGCTTAGATGTAGCTGTAGTAGTGTCAGTTCAATCAGGAGCGACTTCATACGAGTTTAACAGTAATCTATTTTACAAACTGAATGAAATAATTGCGCAAAGTCTTTGGCGATTAGACTCCACTGTGATAATTTCATGTATTTGAAGGGGTAGTGAAGCATGGAGTCTAGACACTGGTGGTGGTGTTGAGAGATGCAGGATAAGATGAGGAGTAGACTTCTGAGAAGCTGACCAGGAACCAGTGAGACAGCATGGAGGAGGAGACTCAACTATGCAAGACTAGACGCTGATTAGCTGAGTGGAGGTGGCTGGGGTGGAGGAGGGTTGCAGCGTCTGCACAGAACAACTGGCTGACTGTGAAAGAGAGAATGACAGATTTAAAATCTGACAGGTGCATGATGATTGGTCAAACGAGCTTGTGGCAGAATCTGATTAGCCGAGTACTTAGGAGAGTGAACGCCCATGATCAGCTGATCATCAAGGGAAGTTGAGGAGCCCAGGTTCGTACCAGAGCTGTGCATGTCCACTACCTCATTTTGTCTTCTCACTCTGATTGGCTTGTAATGAAGGTGACGGACAGAACATTGGTCCAATCACCTTCAGAGATTTTTTAAAGTCCTGTTCTTCCCAAACACTTTTTATGCGAGCTTTTCCAGATGAACGTGAAATATATCCATGCAATGGATTTATGAAGGAGTCTATCTGATATGTCAGTTCATATCTTTATCCTAACATCAAACATGCTATTGCATGTTTGGCCTTAGAGTTTAAGATCATTTGTTCTTGTATGATTCAAATGTTGTTTGCCCATATTTAAGCTTACAGAAACTCCCTGAATGTGTAATAAGGAATAACTTCCCTTATGGAATTAAGGAACATTTTAGCTGTCTTAGCTGTTTTTTCGATCAAGACATAGTTGAAATTAACTAAAATCATACATCTGAATGATAGTTGATGATACAGTGTCAATATTGCTTGCACATATTAGTGAAATATTGAGCTTTAGTTATGTTTAAACCTCACTGTTCTGCAGTAATGTGTTGCACAAATGCTCAGAAGTAAACAGAAGCCTTTACAACGATGTAAAGGTGGCTTAGCAGCCGTTTTTGATCAATCAAAATAATTGTCTGTTAATTGGCTGTTGATTACCCATGTATCTGTCTACCTATCCAGCTCCATACCACATAAAAGTCAGTGCTAACTCTACCTTCATGTGTTCAGGATCAGACGAACTGGCAGTTCCTGGTGGATGTGAGGACATGGAGGGAAGAAAAACCAAAAAAAACATACACCCTCTGAGTCGGGCTTGTTCCTACCCTGGGAGGTGTGCATCCATTACTGTGCTCAGGTGTTAACAGGTTCCATGTGTGTTTACACTTCATATATTGTTCCACATGCTGCTGCCACCACAGTGGGTACAAGGCCTTTCTGGACTATTACTGCATTTTGAGAGGGAGAAACACAGTGGAAACAGATTTAGATCCCTGCGTGCTGTTAACCCTGCTGCAGGAATGTCAACCACCTGAGGACGGAGGAGGAGCAGCCTGGAGGCAACAGAGGAGGCGCTGTAGGGCGGGTAAAAGGACAGTGGAATTTGTGTTAGAAATGTGCATCAATAAAAACCCACCAGCGGGTGTCAGCTTGAAGTCGCTTCAAAACAAATTGGGCCTCTTTTGATGGAGGCTGGTTGGTAACCTCATTAAATTTGCATCTGAATGCAAACAGCTTGACCGCCCAGTGCTGCACAAAATGGCCGATGTAAATGACCGTGTAGTCGCTGCTGGATGCAGCTTTTGTGGAGGCTGAGCTATAACTGCTGGATATCAGCATGCTGAGAGAGGCCTGGAGACGCTGCAGCAATGTGTGTGGTGGACATAATCATGGAGGTGTCACTTTTTATTTCGACATTGAACCCTCTTTGAAATATTTTTGAAGCCAAGTTCTTCCTGACAACGTATTTATGCTTGCATATGAAGGCGCAGCACCACTTTGTGACATCAGTTTACTAAAAAACAACTTAGAACCAAGGCCACAAAGGCACCAAGCAATCTGAATCAACCCAAGCAGTTTGACCCACATAGTCCAGTCTGTTTGAATGCACATCTGTGGCTCCTGCAGTTAGAAAAGGTGGGCTTTGGCACAGCATGGTTGCTCCAGTTTAACTGAGTATGGTTTAGTATGGTCCAGTATGGTAAAACTCAAATGAATAGTTTTTAAAGGCACTGTACATCTAAGCTGGGTGCAGACTTCCCAGAGAAGCTTCTGCAGAGGCTCTAGTGAAAAGAAACTTTGTGAATAGGAACTCCAGGTAGGTATGATGGTTATTTTCTCACCTCCCCGGGGCCACCTGACACCCATGGGTGAGCCGGTGAAGTGGAATCAGGCTAAAGCAAACAGCAGTCACATTAGTCCGTCCAGGCTGGGGACATTGTTTTTATTAGGGGGGTAATAGTCCTGGGGGAGGCCCTGAGCCTCGCTAATGTACGCTGCTGCTAAGTGCTTAGCTGCTAATAGTGTTTTCCTGTCCTCCTAATGGAAAGAAACAAGGGTCAGTGCTCTGCACGGAGACAAACTCAGCGAGGCAGACTTTAAACGACTTGCAGGATGTCTAACTCTGGCTGTCATGGCGACCGGGGAGGCCGTTGGGTGTGAACTTTTCAACCCAACAGACGTCGTCTCTCTTTGTGTGACGCAGATGCCACCTAATACGTGGACTGAAGCCTCCCTCAATGACTGCTGTGACGTTTAGAGTTCTAAAAATGTAAATATTCAGCTCCAGTCCAGAAACTCCTGAGGAATGAGCGCGACAGAAACCTAATCCGTGACTCCAAACAAACTGTCAGAATCCAGCATTTCACCATTCTGCTTGTTGCTGTTTGGGTTCACATTTTGCAAGAATTAAGCCAGATAGAAACACTCTCCCATTATGGTTAGGACATTTTGTTCCACTTAGAAATGATGCAAACAATGATCAATACATAGAAGCATTCTGCAAAAGGTTTTCCAGTGCTTCCCTCAAAGGCCTCATATTCTCAACGGGCAAGTTCATCCATACTGATCAGGATTCTTCATACTTAGAGGGCACTGAGACCCTAAAAAAATGAACTGGCTGAAAAACAATCTGAATAACTACATACCACAGTATAATTCAGAAAAATGGCAAATTAAAAAGCAGAAAATGCAACAAAAGGTCCAAAAGTGACAGTCCTTAGTCCCTCTGACTGCTAAAATAAGTGAACCTTGAGGTCTCAAGTTCCATAAACCTGCCAAATATGTAGTTTCTCTTTTCAACACGACAGCTGGACTTTTTGCACAGAAAGGTACTATTTTTTTGCTGTGGATGCATGCATATCAGTCACAGTAGCAATCCAGGCAGTAGTGTAGTGATGTTGGAGTTATTTAAATCTATTACTGTTCATCTTAATGGTACTGAAGCAGTCCGTCATTGTGTAACATTAGAGAGGGTGGTGCTTCATGATTCTCAAAGGGGGTCCAGTGATTTATTATCACATGAATCCATCTATAAGTGCTATGATGACATATTACATGACTGTGTTGATCAGGGTTGAAGCAGTCTTGATGTCTGTTTTTCCTGTGCTGTGATCATTTTAAGGTTTCCATGAATCCACACTTGGATGTGTTTTAATTTATTTCATCTGTTTAGTTGTGTAGCAGAAGGGCAGACAGAGAGGTGAGCGGACTACTTCTTTATAGACATCATTATTGGGCTGTATACTGAGGCCCAGTTTCAGACCTGAAAATCTTCTGGAGCCCACCAAAACCCCTGTACAAGTTTAACATGAAAACCAAATGTTGACCTTTTATTTAACATGTTTGTGTCTCAAAAACTGAGACTTTCCATGCAAATGCTTTCAAAGACATTGGCATTTCTTGGAAAGTGTTTTGGGATCACAAAGTGAAATTGCTGAGGCACAGTATTTTTTTTTGTTTTGATCGGACACCTGCAAAGTCTCTTAAATTTGCCAATATTAATCTCTGTAAATGGATTTTGTGGCCCAGCAAACTCTTCCTAAGCAGCGATAATGTCTCCAAAGACACTGGTAAATTCTTAAAATTTGCAAAAGGAGAGGAAAATTTTGAACCATACTTTTTAAAACTCTGTGCACCTCTCATTGCTGAACAAGTCACTTATCTGTTCAATCTCTCCATTAATACTAGAGTCGTCCCTCAGGTCTGGAAAACAGCTCATGTTGTTCCTTTACATAAAGGTGGTATTAGAAATAGTTGTAATAATTATATACTAATCTCAAAACTATCCTGTCTTGCAAAAATCCTGGAGTCATTAATCAGTATTCAGCTCAAATCATTTCTCTCAACAAACTGTATTTTACGCCCACACCAGTCCGGTTTCAGAGCCAAGCACAGCACTGTATCTGCCACTACATTAGTTGTTAACAATATTGTGTCTGCCATTGACAAAGGGAAATTCTGTGCAGCTCTGTTTGTTGACCTCACCAAAGCACTTGACACCGCTGATCATACTGTTCCACGAGAAACATTTGCCCTCCATATTTGGGCCCTTTACTCTGCACAGTCTATATCAATGACATTACATCTGTTTTATCACACTGTAATACCCACCTTTATACTGATGACACAGTTCTTTACTGCTTTGCTAACACTGCACAACTGGCCACTGACATATTGCAACAAGAGCTTCACAAACTGCAAAATGCACCCCTCAATCTGAAATTAATTTTGAACCCAGGTAAAAATAAATACATGCTTTTCATTCTATCCAGAGATCCTGCTGACAGTACTTCACATTCAAATCTCACATCAATTCACTTGTTATGAAATTAAGACAGAAATTAGGATATTTATACAGACACAGAACTAATTTCCCTACTTCCTGTAGAAAACAAGTTATTGAAGCCACTTTTTTGTAAGTTTTGGAAAATGGAGGTGTGATCTACAGGCATGCTACAGCTAGCTCACTTAAACCACTAGACTCAGTTTATCATTCCACCCGAAGATCCATTACTGGTGACAGTTACTCAACTCACCACTGCATCCTGTATGACAAAGTGGGCTGGCCCTCATTATCAGTTAGACAAGACAGGCATTGGTTACTTTTTATTTATAAAGCTCTGTCTGGACATCTGCCGTTACACCTCACCTCTTTATTCAACGTGTCCACTAGCCATTAACAAACTCGTTCAAGTGACTGGATAATGCTTTAAGGTCCAAAAGCAAACACTGAAGTTGGAGAAACATCTTTCAGCTTTTGTGCAGCCCACACCTGGGCTTCTGTACAGCAAACACTAAAACTTAGTTCAGGTATTAATATAGGTCAGTTACGAAACATGATAAGGAACTACTATGTACATGTTTGTAACTGTTTTTAAACTGTGCTCCACTTATTCTCAAGTATCTATGTCTATTTTTGCATTTTTGTTTCTTTCGCCTTGCTTATTTATTGTCTTGCATTTGTTTTAATGTAGTCTCGACATCATTGCGAATGAGAGCATGCTCTCAGTGGCATCTCGAGATTAAATAAAAGTTGAATGAATGAATGAATGAATGAATGAAGTGAGGAGTGCAGATGGTGGTTAGAGTTGCACCCCATGTAAGCTCTCTCCACTATCCTGCTCTCTTAAATAAAGTCATAAAAAGCCCCAAAAAATATATTCTAAAAAGACTGAAAATGAGCAGCATAGTAGAATTTTTAACTGTCACCATTTAATCCAACACCAGTTAAACTGTGACACCGGTTGTATCCATCAGCCAACATAAATGATAAATGGTGACCTAAGTTAAAACTTCTGGCTGGGTTTTGCTACTTCTGAGTCTTAAAGTAAGGGCTGCATAGTGGCGCAGGGGTTAGCGCTGTTGCCTCACAGTGAGAGGGTTCTTGGTTTGCTGGGTTTGCCTGTTTTGCCTGGGTGTCTTCCTCTGTATATCATCCTGCAATTGACTGGTGACCAGCCCAGGGTGTACCCCGCCTCTCACTCAATGACAGCTGGGATAGGCTTCAGCCCCCCACGACCCGCAGCAAGATAGACTCTAGATGGATGAGTCTTAAAATAATAATGATTTATATCATTTATTTTTAAATTATTTGATGATTTTTAGTTATTGTAAATTACCTCTGGGTCCTCGATAGGCCCCAGTCCACATTTTAGGAAGCTCTGATCTAGAGCAGGGTTTCTCAACTGGTGAGTCCAAAAGTGGGTCACAGAGCTGTCACAAATGTGGACCAAGAGAAAAATTAGGCAAAAGAGTCTATGTCATATTGTGCATTTTCTGTAACAGCATGCACTCAAGATTTAATTTACCATATGGATGTTCTTGATTTTGACAGCCTAGTATCTATTTTTCTTTTATGTGGGTCATAGGAGGCCCAGCATGTATTAGATAAAGGAAAAAAAGGAAACTACAAGTCAGTGTAATAGAAGCAAAAGAATCTTTCCCTGACACTGACACGGGCAGCAGAATCTCACTGACCGACAGCTTTCTGAGCAAGGACGAGGTCATGGGCTGTATTTTCATGCATGTCCACAAAAACAGAAAATAGAGGAGGTGCTTACTGGCATTAGAGAGACTTTAAAGTAAACAGCACAACGTCCAGGATAAACCCAGCTAGTGAGGAGGGGGGAAAAGTTATTTGAAGCTGAAAAGGTGACCTCTGAAGAGGGTTCAACACGGACTGACAGATGCAGGAGCTCTACTGTAAAACAAGGCCTCACTGTCGGCTCCACACTCTGAGCAGCACGCCAAGGCTCCACGACAGAGCTGGTGACACATACTGATTTAAATAACACGGTTTAATACACTGATTTAGCTTCGTTCAGTAAAAACTCCAGAGTAACCACGAAATAAATAAAAAGTCATTTTAATGGAAGTTTCTTTCACGCTCACAATCAAGCTTATAGTCTGATCACAGAGAGATGTTGGACATTCACCCAGAACAAGACACACAGGGGTCACTTTATCAGACAAAAATATATATATTTAAATCTTTACAATAAGCTTGAATCATGAAACATACACAGAGGAGTGTGCACACCTACAGTCAAAACACTGATTTCTTTTTTAAACTCCTCGAGAGAAACAAGTCCGCTTTTGTACCCTGGTGTCAGTGTAAAATTCATGTTTTAAGCAACAACTTTTGTTTTTTACAAATGTGCAAATAAGACAGATTTGGAATCCTTCAGCGCTCAGTGTTAAAAAAAAAAGTCCAGGATCCTGCAGAGCAGTGACGGAGCTCACCTCAGTCCTGCCCGCTCAAGTTTAAATACAGCTCCTCGTTGCTTTGCTCTTTCATTTTCAAGTAAAGTGCTCCTCTAGCAAAAACCACACGGCATGAGATCAGTCTCGTATTCTTTCGCCACTGGTTTAAAAAAAACACAAACCCAGAAGTCCAACGGACAAAAAAGGGAATGTCTTTTTATGTAAAAAAGCAAAAGCCAACGATTCGACGCAGTCCTGGCTGTTTGTGTCACAAAGTCCCAGCAGGAATCATACAAACTCCAGCTTTCCATGTCCGCTGTACATCCCCCAGTGCACCAGACTCAGGATCTTATCGTTGCCCAAGTCAGCCTGCCTCATCTTATCGCAGGTCAGGCAGCAGTTCTCGTGTCCTGTCACTGGAACCATGCACTCCAGGTCCAGCTTTGCCACATGGCCCTTCTTGGTGTGGTGGCCGTGGAAGCTGTAGTGGAGCCGGGACAGCATCTGCTGCCGCTGGTCCTGCAGGCGTTTGTTCTCGCTACGCAGCATTCGCAACGCCAACATGATGAGCAGAACCAAGATAAGGCCGCCAGCAATGGGCACGGCAATCACGGCCGCCCGGAACCACACCTCTTTCGCTGATGCCAGCTCCTGAACCCGGGTCACGAGGTTCCTGTTGTTGCTGTCTGGCTGATACCGACTGTGATCTGCACACAGAGAGAAATCATCTGTTTAGCCTTATGTTACACATTCGACACACCAGGGTCATCTTTGAGTATCTTAATGAGAAGCTTTCAGAGTTTTCTTAGCAGTCATGCCAGTAACCACAGACAGAAAATAAGACCAGAGAGAGGAAGTGAGAGAGAGGGCAGCAGAGCCAAAAACAAATGAGTCACCTTGTCCCAACACAGAGCCAGAAATTAATTTAAGGTAATAAACTATCGTCTGCTCAGCCGGGGTCACAACAGAGTCTGCTGAGGACAGTTCCCCTTCCTCTGTCTCTCTGTGCTCCTTTCATAACTACATGCTTGTATTTCTACCCAACATGCAGCCTTGTCAGGAAATATTTTTTCTACAAGGCGCATTCCTCCTCAGTGGGAAAATTACATGGTGCACACATAATAAAAAGAGGGAATATATCTGATCTCTGTCCAAGTGCTTAAGGTAAACTGTCTGCTCCCTGCCTTTCTGGGCGCAGAGCTGGAGCCCATTAAAAGTCAAATTGAAGTTCTGTAAAGCTAGGAAGTTGAAAAAAAGGGAGGGGGCAGGGGTGGCCTGCATGTCCATAAACAGCAGAAGTGTTTGAAGAACCCTACAGCTCGACGTATTGCTCCTGGAACAGGAAAGGGGAAAATATTGAATATTTGCTGAGGAGGAATCATAAAAATCCCCCCAGAGAGCCCGACAGTATTAAAACCAGTCAAACAGAATTTGAGATTTCAGTTACAGGGCAAAGGCAAGCATCTGAACAGCCCGTGATTCAGCGAGGTTCATAAGGTTTCTTCTTTACCTGTCGAGTCCCTGGTGTGCGCCAGGTCGTGCAGGCCTCTGTAGTTGCACATGTCGTCGTGGCAGCACTCCAGCGTCGCAGCAGAGGATCCGCTGAGGGCATCCGAGACCCTGGAGCTGCTGCTGCAGACGTCCGCTGCGTTGGCGATGGGGTCTAAACACCCGTGTGTTAGGGGAGAGTTTGCATTGAGAGGGTCCAGGACCTTTGTGAAGCAGGCGTTCAGTTCTGATTTGCACATGTATCCGGTGGCTACACAGTGAGGTGCATCACAGTAACACCTTATTTCTCCTGGAAATGCATACAGGAAAAAAACAGGGTTAGAGAAACAAGAGGATTTAAAGCTGAAAAAGAGCATCATGTCAGGAGACAGTAAGCCATTTATTGGTCTGAACTTGGCACAAATTTAAAGGCCTTTAAAGAAGATGTTATTATAATTTAGCCCCCTGACCATGATAGTTTATTTCTTTAATGTTTGTTATCCAGTTCTTGTTGTTCTAATGGAAGCATGTTGGGTTTTAGAGGGACTTTCATTTTGAAGTGTTTGCTCATAAAGTGCCTGCTCTGCCCTGCAATAAACAGCCAGGTAACTTTAAACACCTCATGAGAATATTCCTCTTTTGCATCCATTCAGCAAAAAAAAAAAAAAATTGCCTACAGTTAAGACCTCCTCATGCAAAATTCTCCTTTTTGTTTTCTGTTTTATAAAACAGGAACCGTGTAGCTTATAATTAGTGGTTTGTTTGCCAAAGTCAATTTCTTTCAACCCAATAGGAAACTCGTAAAGAGGGAAGGGAGAGAGGGGGGCCGGAGCGCGGCACAGGAGTCTCCTTTCCCCCCACTGTTTGCACGCAAAGCTTTACTTGTGGTCAGGAGGAGAGCCTGGGGTTGGAGGCTGGGGGTGGAGGGTGTTCTGAGGTCCCATCTAAAGAGCTTCCAGCAACCTTATCATTACAACTGCCTGCTTTGACACGGGCCCACTCATTACTTCATCCAAGGCTTCTATTTTAGAAAGCAAAAATGTGGGGCAAAGAGCTGCTCTTAAGACGCAAGATAGCTTTTTTTTGTGAGCACACACTGTCTTATAAGTTAGTGGTGTCTATTTACATATTTATATGCTGAGCATTCTGCAGAAAAAGCAGTACCCAAGGGGCCATATTGAAAAAATTCTATAAATAAAACAGTTAACACTTAGCTTGAAGTCTCCTTCAAGTTTCTACGAGACACTTTTATATCCAAGCTAAAATTACAGGACTTTAATTTCTGTTGCACACTTTTTTCGTCTCAGTGCTAATGTCCTCTGAATGCACCAACTCGCAGTGCAGGAGCACATTCATCAGATCAGTGTTTTCCCTGTGAATGATTGGAGCAGCAGGGCCCGGGCAGGTCATTTGGAGAATATTTCATTAGAAAGGAGAGGCCCCTTTGTGGGCTGATGGAGGGAGGGAGGGGGGAGAAAAACAGGCAGAGAAGCGAGGCTTTTTAGTCCTGCTAAAATATCCAAAACTAAGTTAAACAGAAGTTATTTTAGTGAGACAGTGCAGCCAAATGACACCAGGATTGAGTATTTGGGTGTATTGGAGAGTTTAAAGCCTTGTTTGAGGTGTTAATTTGTTGAAACTATTATAAAAAGGGACATTAACTCTAAATCAGATTATTTTGCCGCAGGGTCGTTTTAGTCATATCTAATGGTAATTGTTAATACATTTAAGGATCATGCATTTTTAAATGAAGCAACTAATTTTAAAGCAATATCATGGTGTAGTTTCTACCTTGAAATGATCATTTTTGCAGCAGCATCCAAATAAGCAACTTTTGAATCTTTGCCCTTATTTGTTTATAGCGCCATTTTTATTTGGTTTTGTTGTTTTATTATTGATTTGAGCATTCTGTCTTGCAGTTTCAAGTCCAAGGGTTGACAAAAAAGACAATAAATTGAGTAGTATTCACACTATCTGGACATTATGCTAAGCAAATTAGCTTTTACTGAAAGTAATATGAGTAATCTGAAAAAATATTTCATAAAAGTTTGGAAAAGGCTCAGGGTTTTAAGGGTGAGATAAAGTTGAGTGGGGCGTAAGTTCACTCCAGTTTTATCGCTGTTTTATCCTGATTTAAAGTAGTCGACAAACAAGCCCTGCCTAGAGACCAAAGTCTATTCACCTTTAGTAAGAAGAACAGCCATGGCACAAAGTTCCAGTTGTAGCCAAATGGAAATGAAACTGGACTGGCGATCCATTTACACCAAATTAATGCGCAAAAAAAACGTCCTCGTTTATATCCAGTAGCAGCAGCAGAGTCCGCTGGGCGACAAAAAGATTTACATGGAGCTAAAAACGAGACATTCCTGTGCTCAAACACGACAGCTCACAATCCTAAAACAAACAAAAAGTGGCAAAATGTCTCTGAAATGTCCCCTTTCCCACATGGAGACAGAAATGTTACGTTTTAAAAGAGGTCCGACATTTCTGGAGGACGCAAAACTATGCGTCTTCTTCTTCGGAGGTGAAAAAAAGCGAAATATACTCCTGCAGAAGAAAAGAAAAGTTGTCACCGGTGGTCCTCCTCTGTCTCTGAATGCGGACGGTCACGGTGGAGCATCACTTTTGTATTCCTGGACGGAGAAATGTGAGAAAAAGTTGGACAACTCCGCCGGACCGAGGACTGCACGCAGACTCCAGGCAGACGAGATTTAGCTGAAGAAATAGCTGTGGTCTGTCAGGGCTCCGCCCCTTCCCTCTGATTGGTTAGCTCACCGAGAGGGAAGTTAGGTAGATTATAGGAACATTCTATCCGAAAGTACTCTTCAGAATAAAAGAAGGCAAGTCAAGCTAACAAATACACTACATTAAGCGAGAAGACACATGATATCATTATTTAAACACAAATTCAAACGTTAAGGTTGATTTAACTACAAAAATAGATAAATATATCTTTTTATATAAGAAGAGGAGAATATGTAACCAAATCATTTTTTACACTGAAATTTAATGCAAAATTGTGCTTATCATAACTACATTTTGCTTTAAATTTTCCCTACATGAAATATAACAATTGTGTTGTAATGTTTAATTAAAAATCGCGTTTATTTTTGGCTAGATGAAAACCAATCTGTTTAATCACGTAAATATTCCGGATTTCTCCTGTCTGTCGCTCTCTAGCTTGATGGTGTAACTCATGTAATGCCAGTCCATTCATGATCCTTCATTTCCATAATACCATATTCCATATGTCATTATAGGATTCCAGTGGCCATGGTAGCAGTCTTTCCGACAAGATAAAAGCGTCCCTTTAATTGCAGAGTATAGAGTTTGGTCGTTTTGTAAGTGCAACATTATTCTTTTTATACATTTTAATATGGAATAACACTTTGAATTATTTAAGAAAGCACAAGAAAACACCAAATTTCTGTCTTCCTTCAGTACAACTTCGTGTTTTTCACAGAGACTGTCAGCTGCAGGATATTCCACAATGTACATTTAAAAATATTCACACATGCATATTATTCTACAGACTGTCCAGGATGCCATGCATTTCATATTTGTACATTTGTTAAAAGCCGTAGGTGTTTTATAGAGTCAGACAGTCGTGCAGCAGCAGCAGCATTTACCTGCAGTGTCATGGTGCAGGCAGCCAGGTTGACGCCGCGCTGAGCCGCTTCCCTTCAGGCTACCAGACTGCTGCTGCAGGGAGGAGCGGACAGCCGTTTAAAGAAATTAGCAATCCAAAAAGGCGCATGGCGCCACCGAGACGACACACAAACACACGCACATAACAAGCGCGCGCACGGTCACAATTGCTCTGGAACAATTGGCAATACAAAATTATACGTGCACGCGCGATTGGTATCAGCAAACTCTCTATTTGGCAGTCAACAAACATTGAATTAAAATGTAGGTTAGTGAACGATGTAAACGAGCCCCCTCCTCAATATTTTAATTGACTTTATATTAAAAACAAGAGGAAGTAAAATAATTTAATCCTGGAGAGACTGAACTGTCACAGCGACATTATGTCCTGGGGGGGGGGTCATTACGGAAGACCGAGCCTGTCTCCCTGTCTGAATTAGTAAAGCCTGCAAAGGCCGGGACCGGTCGACAGACAACAGGAAGAGGATTCTGCTTTAGGGAACAGAGAAAACTACTTTTTTGCAATTACCGTAATTATCTGCAATTCCACAGAGGCGCCAGTCCACGACTGGCGTTACATCCTTTATCCAAACACGGCTGAGAACAGCTGAAAAAAGGGGTGGAAGGGCACAAAAAGGGTCTAATGGGTGTTACAATGAACCATGACATTCTCGTGAGAAATTACCTTCTTTAGTTTGCATAAGTTTCTGTGATACTGGGAGCAGCCTGGGTCTACTTGTCAAGTTTAAAGCACAAAAGGCTCAAACACGTGGAACCCTCTGTAGAATAGTGCATCCACGTTATATTTTTTTTTAATTACAACCAATTCAACGCATTAAGCAATGAAATGTATTTTTAACATTATAATCAACCAAACTGCACCTGAACTGCCTGGGAGCTTCGCCTCACTGAAGCTAAGCGCTGCTGTTTCACAATTGAATAACGCCCTCTGGTGGTCAAATAGTTCTTATTCCTCAGATGTGTATTTCCTTTACTAACATTTATCTTCCATGACCAGCTCTTTCCACTTTTACTCGGTAAATAGATTGAAAGGTCTCTGGTCATTATGATTTATTTACTTGATTAATTAATTTCTAGAGGATCTGAGTGGAGCTGAGGATGCTGTGATTTTATGTCTTTGATTTAGTCTGTTTTTTAATGCAGAAGCTAATTTATCATGTCAATGTTATCGTCTAACTTCTTTGATAATCATTATTATCAATACACGATTCTGCTTTAAGATTTATAATAAATGTAGATTTAGATTACCTTAAGTGTTTGTATTTGTCTCCTATCAATGTGACATTTTGATTGTTTATAGATGTTTTTGTTCATCTTTTCAATTTCTTATTACATTGTATTACTTATATCATTATATTTTTATTGTATTTCAAGGCATACCCACAGAAATATATTGACCCCTGTAAGCTCAGTAAATGGGGCCCACCATAGATGATTATCAATAAGGGCTGTTAAGTTTAATTGTCTTAATTGTGATTAATTAAGGTCCGCATTTAGTGCACTACATTTCTTTTTATTCGCGATCAGTCACATGCAATTGCATTGTCCCGTTCAGCACACTTTTGCAAAGCCACTGAGATGTCTCCCTGCTGCTACAGTGATGTAAAACAAATAAGCCACTGCTTCTTCAGGTTTCATTTTAGTTTAAAAAGTCACAGATGGCTCAGTGGAAAAGTCAGAAGTTATCTGAACTTTGTGTTAATAAACATTTACCTTTTAACTGTTTTTTTTTTTAAACTTCACAATTTTTTTTCCCACTGTGATCCTTAGTTCCAGAAAAATGCAAAATAGTGGAATTTTAAAATTCGATTAAAAGGATTCAATTAATTGCGATCTACAGAAATAGATTAATTGCAATTAAAAATGTTTAATCTTTTGACAGCCCTAATATCAATGTATGCATGCCAAACCAACAGTGCTGGTGCCCGCCTCCTTGCAAACACTCTGGCCTGTGTCCGACTGCTTTTGAAGCTTTTAGTAAACAAGTTTCTAGATGAATTATTGTTGAAGTCAAATGCTTTAGCCAGTGACCTTCTCCTTTTGGTTTTGGCATCCTCACTTTTGTTGAAATCCTGGCATGGCTAACTATCTGACATCATTGGTTTAACAGTTGCATGCACAAGGTGCATGACTGACCCATTATCTCATTGCCTTTAAATAAACAGAGTGTGTGACTGTAGGACTTGATAAATCAGCTAGACCATGACACTGAAAATGTGGAAAGACTTTACAATTCTCACAAGGTAATACATGAGTAACTTACTGCTTGTCACTGATTCAGTAGTGAGTATTTCCTAAATATGATGCTTTACTTTACAATAGGGAACAAAAAATGAGGAATGAAGAGAAGCTATCATTGAGTAATGATCAGTATTGAACGCATCCTCAGTATGATGATCAACTACCAATTTACAGGTTTTCTCAATTGCTTAAACTCTAAATCCCATTCCCTGAACCAAATCATCAGTGACCTAACCCCTTATGGCTGAACCTTTAGCACTTTTATCTCACAGATCTCCTTTTATTGCAAAACTCTTAACACATTCTAGCTCTCAAAGACATATTTTGCACTGAGATTCACCTGTGACGCAGAATAATAACTATAGGTGGTAGTCGTCAAACACAATTACAGCACAGTGCATCAAAACTGGAAGCAATGGTTGCTGATGATGTGATAAAACCAATATAAACCAGTTTAGAGAGCAAAAGTGAGCTGAAAGTTGATATGGAAGATGGATGGTGCCAAACTGTAAGTGATGGCCCATGAGGATGAGGAAGAGTGTGCATGGTTAAATGATGTGCAGGACAGGTCACATGCACCCATCGTGATCATGGATAATTTTAACAGTCTGAGGTCCTGAGTGCTGTGGAACAGGTTTTCATTGAGGATATCTCTGCTCCATTCAGCTTTCCAGTCTCCCAGTTCCTGCTGAGATACACCCCTACAGCATGATGCTGCCACCACCATACTTTACTGTTGGGATGGTATTGGGCAGATGATGAGTGGTGCCTGGTTTCCACCAGATTTAGAACTGAGGCTACTCAGTTCAATCTTGCTTTCATCAGACCAGAGAATCCTGTTCCTCACAATCTGAGTCTTTTGGGTGCTCTTTTTTGTAAACTCAAAGCAGACTTTGGACTACAAGATGAACCTTTTTGAAGATTTCTACAAAGTTTGGTCTCCCTGTGGATCAAAATATGAATAACCATGACCTGGGGAACTGAGACCGTCGAAAGTAAGTGGAACAACTGTGGACTTTTTCTTCTTACATGCTTCTATAACCCTCTTCAAAGAGAATCAATGGAAGCACTAAGACAACCTGACAGAAGTAAATAAGGTGTAGGTAGAGCCAGACAGAGGAAAACTACAGAGTGAGTCTTTGCATGCTGAGAGGATGAGCGTTGACAAGCTTTCAGCTCAGGGTGGGAGGAGGAGGAGGAGGGTCTTCTAAGTGGCCTTTCAGGTAGTGATTACACCCCACAAGTTCAGGTTGTGTCTGCTTTCACACATTAGGAGATACTTGTAGGTGTGACCTGGGACAGACAGTAGGGGCTTTGCTTTACAAAAGACCCCATACTGTTGGATCAACGATGGCTGAGTCTCTGCTCAGATAACAAGAGAAGAGACTGGAGGTCAAGTCTACCAGAGAAAGCCTGTCTGGATTTGAACATTGAGCACAAGATAAGAAACTCCTCAAAAAGAGGCTGAAATGTTCTTATTGTGCAGAAATGTTCCCACTTTGAAGAAGTGAAGCTCTCCACGACACATGAAGACACTCAGAGGCAGACAGACTTCCTCCGACACCTCTCAGCTTCCTCTCCTCTCTTTGATGTGAGCCATATCAAGGTCTCTGAAGAATCCGAGACAGGCAGACTGTCTCCGTGCTCCATGATCTATTTTATTCTCCTGCAGATAATGGAGCACGCACACACAGACAGAAAGAGCGCTGTGAGGATACAAAGTGTGGATGTGCAGCGAGTAGCTTTGATGTTACAGATTGAGTTACACACTCAGCATTCAGACGCATTCATGCAGAGTTTATCTGGAGTGCTCCAGGACAGGAAACTGACAGCATCCACCTTTGTTTTTACTCGTTTTATGTGGAGAATTAATTCAGCAGCACTCTGTTCTCTTCTCCACATACAGAGATGACAGTGAAGATAATGTCTGTTTGATCATCAGGGGGTGTGCAGACATTATTCCTCAGCTCTGCCTCTGTGTCTGAAGATTCACTGAAACTTTAATAGCACACTTCAGAAAGAAAGGAACAGTTTTAGAAGAAATCTTTAAACTCTAAGGTGATTTTATTGCCTATATATGAGTACATCTTTACATTTTTCAAATAAGTCAAAACAGCTGTGTGGACAGCAAACATACTGAAATTCTAGAACAATCCAAATAAAAAATGCACAAATCCAGAAACAGCTGTAAAAGAAAACTGCATCAGTTGTGCATTTGCAGCAAGTTTAATGTTAACATAATTGTTTCTGCTTTTGCAGCAAGTTCTTTCATTTGCAATGCATCATGTTGCACATGATTAGGACTTTTGTGCGCATTTTTGCACATTTTTATCTCTGTTCATACAATGTATTAAAGACTACACCACGATGGGATTTGCAGTAGTCCGCTAATAAACAAAAAACATTTCATTATTTTCTGTATGACCATCCAAGTGCATATCCAGGGGGCAGCCATGGTCTACCTATCAATGGGTTCATCTTTACAGGCTTCAAATAAGCAGAACAAATCTGTGAACAGAAAAACATGCTGCAAATTCAAAGACATTCTAAATCAATAATGCACAAATCCAGAAACTGCTGCAAAAGAAAACTCTGCACCAACTGTGCATTTGAAGCAAGTTTAATGTCAACATAATTGTTTCTGCTTGTGCATCAAGTTCTATCTATCTGGTTCTATCTCATTTCCGAACATTTTTATCTGTGTTTATACAATGCAATAAAGACTGGACCATCAACTGACCAGATCTGCAGTAGTCCGGATAGTAAACAAAAACCATGCCTATAATTACTGCATGTCCTTCCAAGTGCATTTCCAGGGGGCAGCCATGGCCAACCTATAAATCTGAGGGGCCAGGCCAGTGATCCCCCAGAATTCTTCAACTATATTGACTATGTGCTTGATCAGAAGCATGACTTATACTTCAATACACTTTTTGGGCTGCGTTGCAGCAAGTGAAGCTATGAGTACTTACAATGTACCGGTGCATCTAAAAAATCAGACTATCATGAAAAAGCTCTAAGATCTCCTGGTAGACTGACAGCGTTGACTCTGGACTTGATAAAGACCAGTAGACTAACAGCAGCAGATGACATGGACCCCCAAACCATCACTGTGGAGACTGGACTTTGAGATTCTTGGATTCTGTTCCTCTCTGATCTTCCTCCAGACTCTGGGACCTTGGTATTCAAAATTAACCTGCGTCTGAAAATAGGACTTTGGACTAATGAGACCTCAACGGTCCAGTTCTTTTTCTCCTTGGGCCAGGTGAGACGCTGATGGCATCTGTTCAGGATTGGCTTTACACCAAGAACACAACACTTGAAGTCCAATTCCAGGACCTGTCTGTGTGGTGACTCTTGAGACACTGACTCCAGTTTCAGTCCAGTCCTTGTGAAGCTCCTCTAAGTCCTTGAATCTGCTTTGTTTGAATGCTGCGCTCATCCCTGTTGATTGTGCTTTTCTTACCACACTTTTTCCTTCAGTCAATTTTTCATGAATCTGCTTAGATACAGCCTCTGAGAACAGCCTGACCTTTCAGCAGTGACCTTCTGTGGCTTACCCTCCTTGTGGAGGATGTCAGAGATTATCCTCTGGACAATAGTCAGGTCAGCAGTCTTCCCATGATTGTAGATGTGTGTACTGAACCAAAGAAAGAGAATGAAGGCAGGAAACCTTTGCAAATTGTACTTTAACACAAAATTCTAATATTCTGAGATTTTTTATTTCATGGCTGTAAGTCCTAATCATCAAGATGAACCCAAAACAGTCCTGAAATATTTTACTTTGCATATAGAATATATGGAATTTTCACTTTTTGAAGTGAAACACCTGGAAAAAACAATGTTTGCACAATATTCTTTCTTTTAGATGCACTTGTTTACTTATGATCACTTTCTAAAGTAAACCTGTTCAACTGCTTATTAACACAAATGCTTAATCAGCCAATAGCATCGCAATGCAACCAATGCATTTAGGTATGTAGACACGGTCAGGGCAATGGGTTGAAGTTCAGAGGAAGGAGGAGGAGATTAAGAGGAAAGGTGAGTTGTGTAGGAGCCTTGTAGTGTTTTGTCACTGATGACCTCTCCTCTATCCCCAGTAGCAAAATCTGTTTAGCAGCCAAACACAGTCCTTCAATGCAAAAGGACATCTTGATTACTAATCCTGTAAACCATGAAGATTCTTTGGAGACCTCTCAGTGTTCATTATCATGTCCAAGATGTTTTCCTGTGAATGCAAAAGAAAAGTTGTCTCTGCAAGTTGAGACTGGAGCAGACATACCAGGAAGATAAACGTCTGTGATCTGATAACACTAATCTGAGGAACAGAGGCGCTCACCGTTCCCACAGTCTGCAGTCCAGGAGGTAAAAGAACCAGCAGGGGGCAGCAGAGTTTATGTACAGAGACAACTGATCTGTAAGCATGTTTTGAGTGCTTTATTTTTTTGTGAAAGTGGGGCAAATAATAGAACATTCTTCTTTTAGCTCCTTTAAGATTATACATTTAATGAGAGGATTTAATTTTTTTAGCTGTTGAAGGAAACCACATTATAAAATAAAAAAGGTGTCAGAAAAGGTTTACTAGGAGCAAGGGTTTTCTTTTAACCTTAAAAGTATATAACACATTTTTTTCTGACAGTGTCCTTTTTTATTTTTAGTTCAGCCTGTTAGTGATTGAGAATCTGTGATTTAAAAAGAAGCCTGGACAAATCTAAAAGAGGACTTATGGGGAAAAAAAAATAATAATAAAAATAAAAATAAAAATTTAGATATAAACTACTGTACATGGACAAGAGTTCAGATGTTTGATCATTACTGTCATATCCAAACCAAAAAAAAAAATTCCATTATTTTGTATGGAGTTAGTCACCCTTTTGCAGCTTTAACAGCCTCCACTCTTCTTTGAAGGCTGTTTTTGTGGGAATGTGTGCCTATTCACTCTGTAGAGCATTTATGAGGTTAGGGACTGATGTTGGACCAGAAGGCTCAACTTCATACAAAAAGTGGGGTTTAGGTCAGGGCTCTGTGTAGGCCAGTCAAGTTCTTCCACACCAAACTCATCAAACCAGCATTTCATAGTCCTTCTTTGTGCACTGGGGCACAGTCATGTTGGAATAGAAAAGGGCCTTCACCAAACTGTTGCCACACAGTTGGAAGTTGGCCTCCACTAGAGATAAGGGGCCTACCATTTTCCCTCCTCCACTAAACTTCACAGTTGAGACAATGCAGTCAGGCAGGTAATGTTCTCCCAGCATCCGCCAAACTCAGACTTGTCAATCTGACCGCCAAACAGAAAAGCATGATTCACAGTCCAGTGTCAGTGCACTTCCTTCACTCCATCTGAAGCTTGGCATTGGACTTTGTGATGTGAGGCTTGCATGCAGCTGCTCAGCCATGGAAACCCATTCATGAAGCTCCTGCTGCAAGTTTTAGTGTTCATATTAATGTGAGTGGAAACTCAGAAGTTGCAGGGCGTTGCTTGATCAAACTGTGATTTATGCGGCCTTCCGCTTTGTGGCTGTTGTTCCTAAACTCTTCCACTTCATATCACTAACGGTTGACTATGCAAAATCCAGCAGGGATGAAACTTCACAATCTTAATGCAAAGGTGACATCCATGAGAGTACCACACTTGAAGACATTGAGCTCTTCAGGACAACTCATTCAGGATCACAAATGTTTGCAAATGGAGACTGCATAGCAAGGTACTTGATTTTATGCACCTGAATTCAATAATTTACAGGTGTGGCCAAATACTTTTGTCCATACAGTGTCTGGTCCAAGAAGTATTTCGGACTTCTAAATTTTGCATTTATTCTTGGCGGTCAGAGATAGCGGCTGAACGAAAGGAGCCACAAGCTAAATTTAACCCAACTCGCCTTTTTTAAGGAGAGCAGTCTCCATACATGGGGCACATGCATATAGCCACTGGGGGCAGTTGCCTGTTTCTAGCGTTAAAATCAAGATTATTAATCTCCACCCAGCAGTCAAATTTCACAGAAATGAGAAATACATAAGCACAAGAACTAGCCATTTAGAAAAAAATAAAATGATTGGCCCCAACACTCCACTTGCCACCACCTCTAATTTTCTTTTTGCAGTAAAACAAGGAAAATGATTGGATCTGCAGGGTTTTCAAGCAGCCAAGAACGACATGATCCTGGAGAGACATATTTTATTTCATTTGTCAATATACTTCAGGAAATAATATACAAAGCAATGATGTGGTCACCTTTACTGAATGTGTGATGCTGTTCAGTTATAGACTCAGAGATGCATGGTGGGAAAAAACAGGCCTTACTGCAGCTCTTTGACTGAAGGGATAAAAAAATGAAATAGAGATGAAACGTGCTGGAAACAAAACCCTTGTTGAAGATCTTTTCAGAGAGGATCAGAGACAACGTGGAGTCTACTGTTAAAACGCGATTTAAGACTTTCAACAAGGCACTAGAGTCAGAACCAAACCAATGAAATAACCAGTGCTCTCTTTAGTTGAACATGTTTATTACAATACATACATTTCACATTTGAGCTTGTGACCTCTGCCGCCCTGCGCTGACACAAAAAGGTGATCCACATACATCCCAAAACCACTCCTAAAAAAGTGTGGATATCAATGTGATTTACTGCTCACCACTACAACTCTTTATAAATAAAACCTTTTATATTCTGCATCCTCTTCTTAAAACTCCACCGTTTGTTAGCGACTGTACAAAGGAATGAACCAGGAGGGAAAAAGAGGAACAAAAAAAACACACAAGGGTGTGAGGTGTTGGAGTCTCAGGGTGTGGCAGGGCAGGGCTGAGGCCAGGGCAGGGCAGTGGGAATGGTCCAAAGCAGCACGCCATCACATCTTGTATCTCAATCACTCACTCCATCACACCACCAGGCACTGTTATTTTTTCAGACTGGGACATGCAGGGCCACCAGAAGCTGCAAATAAACCACTGAACGTTTGTGAGCGATGACCTGCAGAGAAGGGATGTTTGCTACACCTGAGAAGATATCACAGATTCAGTTTAGTATACTCTGAAGAGGAAAACTACCAGTGTGTTATGATTTCTGATGTGTTTTGTGTAAATAAACGGCTCCAAACATCCTCCCTTCACATGCAGGCCACACATGCTCCCAAACAGCTCAATGATGATTCAATGAACTGACGAAATGAAGCTTGAAGTCTGCAGACGAGTTAACATAAAGGAAAGGCTAGCTAATGAATGTAGCAGCCTAGGCGTTGATTAGTTTGGATGTCAAAAGCTTTGATAGGCATGGCTTTCCATGGCTTCAATCTACAAAACATATTTACAACATAGATAATAACATCTACAAGAAATCTACATTTTTTTCCGCTGTGGTTTTCTTTTTTACAAAACCGAGTCTTGTAAAACCACCCGAACTCCAACTCGTTCTCCTCCTCAGCAGCTCTTCATGTTTTCCTCTCAGATCTCGCAGCCCAAACGGTCCAAAGCCAACCTGCCTGCAGCTCCTGTGTATTTTTAAGACTGGGCTCTAGAGGAACCGAACAACTGCTCTCCCTCCAGCTTCCAACTATGTGCAATGGGTCATCCTCCCCTTTTTCAGACTCTGGCTTCGTCTCACAAACAGAAGTCCTCAGACCATGAAAGAATTCTGGTTCTTCAACTTTTCAAGTTCTTTGATTTGCTGTCTAAGAAACAGTATCCTGTAGGAGAGACAGAGGAGAAAAAAATGGTTAGGTTTCTTTTCATAATATTGAGGGCAAAATTATTAGCCCCCTGGGGGTCCTAACATAGCTTTTCCACACATCCTAGTTTTAGATGCTTTGTGTGCTTTGCACACTTAAACAAAATTATTTACCAAAAAAACTGCCGGGGTTTAAATCATTAGCACAAATCACTGTTGTGCAATGATGTAACTTTGGGCGCACTCAAACTAGGCCATCCGTACCGTGCTGAATTCTAACCGTGCTGAAGCCCATTTGACCTCCTCCCCTGTCCCCCCTTTGACCCGCACTCACACTGCTCAACGCATCCAGGCCTGGGCATGTATACGTCACGGGCAACGTCATCACACGACACATCCAGCGTTGATGAATGTATACGTGTTGATGACTCAGTATATATAAATGTTGTTTTATAGGCTGTAAAATAGCAACAGATTAATACGGTATTAGAGTTATTTCAGCTGACCTGGGGTCAGCAGCTACGTTAACTATAAAGAGCACGGTGAGGGAGTTCCAAGCACTTCTGATGAATGAAACCCGGACTTTTTAACTCGTATGAGCCCCTACAGCCGCTCTTCTGCGTGTCAATATACTATCTGAATCCCTGTGAAATTCTTTTACGTGCCATGAACTGAGCTTTTTTCTCTGTGTTTGGATGCCTTTCAGTGCTGCACCAATCAAGCTCTCATGTCACAGGACAGCCTGTGTCCAGAGCAGGATTAAATGATCAGATAAAAGATTTTTTTAACAGTGACGAGAGCAATTTCAACCATCTGATGAGAGCTGGAGGTGAATGCGCTTCAGGATTAATAAACGATGTTTTGACCAAACATCAGCGATCAAGACCACAGTTTCACTTCTTGGTGACATGATATAGAATTAGAGGTAAATTAATTCAGTGGATGATAGTTTGACATTATAATTTTATAATGAGAGGTTAAATCAGCCATGAGATTAAACCTGGCACACACTTGTCCGCGTAATTGGCACTCTCCTTTACGCACGGAGGATGGAAGGTGTTTGTTATCCTGTGAGCAGCTGTTTGTGACTCAATTAAGGGAATAAGCTTTATTTCACAAACCAAAAATCCCCTCACAGTGGTTAAAGCCTGACTTTGCTCAAAACTGGTCAGAAATGTGGACTGGACTGGGATCCATTAGAACAAGGTCGTAGTAAAGCTGTGTGAAGTTAAATTCTTCAGCCCTTATAAAGTCGTTGTAACTTGTTGAAATTCAATGAGACAAAATAGTTATAACTTTCTAGAAAAACCCTGCTGTCTCTAGCATGCAGCTGCTGTGCTCTCTGTGCTCTGAAGCGGGTCCCCCTGTTGTTACTTCATGTTACGTCATATTCCCGCGCTTGTGCCCCTTCATTTGCATCCATGCTGTGCCTAGGCCCACATCGTCCTTCCGTGCCGGGGCCACAAAGTGTGCCGCGCCGAAGCACAGAACAATTGCACTCACACTGGCTAAATGTACCAGACTTTAGGCTGAAACAGGCCCAGGCACGGTACGGATGGCCTAGTGTGAGTGCACCCTTAAGTTTGTAATGCTGAAAGCTTGCAAAATCAAGGTAAACTGAGGGTTATTTTTAGTCCAAAAACTTGAGTGAGGGTTTGAGCTGTCAATGGAGAAAGCAGCATGGCAAAAAGCAAAGAAATCTGTTTAAACTGGAGAAAAATAATTGTTGATGCTCACAAAGCAGGAGAAGGATCTAGAAAGTTATCACAGCGTTTCAAAGAGTCAAGAACTGGAGTGAGAAGGATCAACAAGAAATTCAAAGAGAGTCACACAGTCCAGAACAAGCCTAGCAGAGGTAGGGAGAGAAAGATTTCAAAGACTCTGGAAAGAAATCTAGTGAGGGATGTGTCTAAAGACCTCAGAACAACTGCCAAGACTAGTGAAGGACTTGGCCAAGTAAGGAACTGCAGTCTTAAAGAAGACCATCACTAGAGCCCTGCACAGGAATGGACCAAGAAAAAGTCTGCAGTAGAGACACCTTCAAGCCAGACTGCAGTCTGCTAAGGACCACCTGGAGAAAGATTATGATACTGGAAGCATGTCCTTTGGTCAGATTAGACTAAACTAGAGCTCTTTTGCCACAGAGATGTTGGTGATGTTTGGAGAAAGAGGGGAGAGGAGTATAATCCAAAGAGCACCGTCCCCACAGTGAAACACGGCAATGGGAAGATAATGCTGTAGGGATGCTTCAGTGAATCTGGAACTGGGAATGAAGGACATGTGAAGATTAAGAAAGAAAACCTCAAACAGTCTGCAGCTAAACTGGGTTTGGGTTGTCTCTTTGTCTTCCAACATGACAACTAGGGCTGCAACAAATGATGATTCCAATCATCGATTCTTCGGATGATTATTTTCTCGATTCATCAATGAATCTGACGTTTTTATGTTACTGGGGTGGGGGGTAAATTCCTTTTAAAAAACCGTCTATATGTCTATATTTTTAAAACTAAAAGAACACTACATTTTTTGAGTTCTGTTAAATGAAATTACTTGAACATGCCATAAAAAAATAATAAATTATTGTTAAAAAAGATATTGATATTTTTAATGTTTTTACCTTGCCTCCCTCCATACAAACATACATAAAAAATCTAAGATCATACTAATGACAACAGCCTGGGGATATGATTTGAATGAAAGACTCCTATAGTGGGATTCTGCTTTTATTACGTCCTCTTACAATTATTTTATCCCAGAGGAGCCACAGGTAAGCTTCAGCCTCCTAAAGTTATTTATATTATGATAACTTAAAAAAAATGTCACTGACTTACTCAATAAGCTACAGTTAGTTTGTTATTGCTTGTTGCCAGACTGACCCACACTCACAGACGGACACACAAACTATCTCTCCTCTCTGTCACACACACACACACACACACCCCTAACTGCTCCTCTCGCCCTGTCACTGCAGCTCATGCTTTTACTTCCTCTCTCCTGTTTTAGCGGACATTTAGAACTCAAAGTGAGGCAAATATCATGGATTATATGAACGCCTGACAGTCTATCGCTATTGTTTTTATCCAGTCTCGTATCGTAACAGAAACAAAACTAAAGTTCCATCGGAGTTTTTACGACAACAAGCTATTTTTAGATCTCTGGCATCTCATCCTCATCATGAGATACGGTTGACATCGTTGCCATCACTTTCAATTATGGATTTTTATCAATTTAATTGATTCATTGTTGCAGCCCAAACGACAATGAACCAAAACCTCTGTGTCTCCTGGTGAAGAATTACCTTCAGAAGACCAAAGTGAACCTTACTTACTGGGCTGACCGAGGCCCTAACTTGAACCCCATTGAAAATCTGTGGGGTGAACTGAACACCAAGGTCCATGCCACAGAGGACCACCACATCTGGAGGAGCTTGGGACACAGATGGCCTAGTGGTTAGGTTGCAATCCTCATCTGTGCAGCTGTTAATACTAGCCATATGTACACTGCCTGGCCAAAAAAAAAAAAGTTGCCACCTTGATTTAACTAAGCAAATAGGTACGAGCCTCCTATTGGATAATTACTGCATGGGCGATTATCTTTCAGCTGGCAACAAATTATTTAACCCCAGCTGATGCAATGAGTAACTTCTCATTTCTTAAACAATGGATTTTTTCTTCCCTAATGGCACGGGCATATTCCAAGATGACAATGCCAGGATTCATTGGGCTCAAATTGTGAAAGAGTGGTTCAGGGAGCATGAGACATCATTTTCACACATGGATTGGCCACCACAGAGTCCAGACCTTAACCCCATTGAGAATCTTTGGGATTTGCTGGAGAAGGCCTTGCACAGTAGTCAGACTCTCCCATCATCAATATTAAAATTAACGCAACACTGGATGGAAATAAATCTTGTGACACTGCAGAAGCTTATCGAAACAATGCTACAGCGAATGCGTGCTGTAATCAAAGCTAAAGGCGGTCCATAAAATATTAGTGTGTAAACCTTTTTTGGTGGTGACTTTTTTTTTGGCCAGGCAGTATATGAACAAGTTTGTGGAGATTTAGACTGGACCAACAGACCATCATCAGATGAAGTCTTTCTTTGTTCATCCTTAAACTTTAAAGCATGTTTTAAGTTTTGGGATCTAAATACGTTTATACATCAGTATTGGCTAAAATGTATATATATAAGTAAAGGTATATCAGTTATCAGCTAAACTCCAGTATCATGCATCCTATCCTCTGAAAACAGTGGAGTAGAGTAGATGCTTGGCATAGCATTTAAAAACTGGGCATTGTTGATATGAACCTGACCCAACATCAAGTTTCTCCTTACCTTTGCTCACGTAATGTTGCTTGTATTTCACAGACTCTGACCAAAGAGCGCAGGTTTTTGAGCTCGGTGCAGTTCTCAGACATACAGATGCTCCCCATGGTGTGAGCCTCTTCACGTAATCTTGACGCCTTTGGTGAACACATAATTTAGTTTTACGGATGCTTTTTAAACAAAGGCATATCAAAGTTAAGGACGGATAAATGGGAGTGGGACAAACCTGTTTCTCCGCGTGTTCGGCCGGCCACCCTTGTACATGTTTGATGAGATTCTCATTGAAATGGGAAGCGAGGGTTGGGGTGAAGGAGCAGGAGGGCCGGGCCGCTGAGGCAGCGGGAGGAGCAGAAGTGGAGTTGGGGGCGTTGTTGCTGCTGCTGGAGGCGACGTGGTTGGGACCTGGGGAGGGACTCCTCTGACTGCTGCGATGAACACGGAACAAGAGAGTGAGTGAGCATCAATGTTACTAGCGTTACATCAATGTTACTAAACAAACATCTGACCTATCAGAAACCATACAAATGTTCTCAGCAGCCATGCTTGATGACAACCCCCCTGCTTTCCAAACTTTTTCTCACTTACTTAAAACAGAAATTTGCAAAACACTGCACTCTTGCTGCCACTGCATAAAGACAGACATGGATGACCTATGTGAAACACTGATGAAGGCCTTCCATACAGTAACCAAATGTGTAATAATGCTAAAAAAAACTAGATTAATAAAGCTTACTAAATGCTAATGTAATGTAGACTACTTAAAAACTTAGCAAACAACAAAATTCTTTTAGCTGCAAATCCAGCATGCTTCTGTGATCCTAAGGTCTGAAATAAAGGAAACAAACCACCTTCTCTTGGGGTGTCTTTATGCAGCTTTTTACATGTTCAAAGCAGCAAAAGCGACATTACATATGTCAAAGCTTGTTTTTGTCGTTAGTTAACCAGGGTTTTGTGTATGACAGCAGGCACCATCAATATTTCTGCAGGCAAAGTCATACGGTCTTCCTTTAAACACAACTTGCACAAAAAACAGCTCTAATTCCACTTATTAACAGAAGCTGAGTTTTATTCTTTGATAAAATACATCCAGTGTTTCTCTTTTATATCCTTTGGATACTAAAGAAAAGAAGCAACTTCTACCTTTAATTGCAATTACAAAGAAAGCACAAAAAGCCTTGCAGCTAGCTTACTCTGCCAGCTTGAACACTGAGGAAATGTTCGCATTTACACCTCAAGCACTCAGATGAACCATGAGTCAATATAATAGAGGTGCACCAGTTGTAAAAATTATGGTTAATGCAGATGTCTGAAATGTGCTGTACGATTTGGGCAATAATGGGTAACTCAGCCAGTCCCATTTTCAATAAAGGAAAAGTTTTAGACTTGCTGTGAGTTCTACCATTCCAGGTTAGAGGAACAGCAACAGCCAACAACTGCCAACGGACACAATCGGACAATATAAATAAGAAGAAACATCATCTGTTTCACGTCACAGACCGGTGTTATGGTATCACCAGTGACTAAACATCAAACGTGTCTGTGGTTGTCTCAATTACATAGCCTATCAAAAACTTAAAGAGCCCCTTTTAGATTTTCCCCAAATTTCTATCTTCCAAGCTTTTTGTATACATAATGGTAATACATAATTTTAAGTGTCTTAACAGTGTTGTAATTATGACAGCTACTGACATATTCAGCAGGAATGTTACCAGTTAATATGGTCACTAATTAAACCATAACACCTCCTGTAGCATTATCAACATTGAAGGCTTTAGATTTATGATTATTTTTTCACCGAAAGATCCTAGTTAACACTTCTCTTACTTCAGCCCACACATTTATCTCATATTAAATAAGTTTGCAATTTAAGCACAAATCAAGGTTTTATTTGTTTTATATTTTACCTTATGTATTTACACTATTGTAATAAGCTGGGGAAAAAAACGCTACTCAATTATTCCTGTTAGAAAATTGTAAAAAATAAAAATTCAAAGAGGACAACTGAAAAGAGAAACCACTTGCTGTTCCATCAATGACCAGCAGGTGGTGGCACAACACAACACACTGAGGATTGTTTACAGTCAGAACAGCAATTCTCCAATGCTTATAAAATCTTCATTCATGAGCAGCTGTGAATGGGCAGTAATAACAACATCATGGCTTTAACATCACAATAACAAATGCACAGTGAACAATAAGTAATAAAAATACCTCCTGATATCAGAACTGGACATTTAAAGACCACAAAGCAGAGTGGTTTTTCATACCCTTGGCGCTGGAGAGAGCGCGGTGAAGCTGTTGTGGCATCGTGACTGTGCTGTTTATCGCTGGAGAGGGGCTGCTGGGATGTGGGCTGTGGATGAGATGCCTGCTTTACTGATGGCGTGCTCACCTAAAAGCAAAGAGAATAACAATAAAAAAAAGAGTCAAAAACAGTTCATGCTGGATCAAAAGTACTAGCTCAAAGATATTCTGATCATCTTCCCAAAGAGCCTCCTTAAATCTCAAACCATGCAGAACTTAAAATACAAAAGGAGTCTGGTTTTTGTCCTTGTCAGTATCAATGTCACATTATATTTTAAATACAGTTCACCAAGCACCAAAATAAAGTATGAATGCACTGGTTGAGACAAGTTCATTCTAAACTGCATTTTCAAATTGTTCAAATGGGATGCAACCCTTCACTCAACTTTGCAATTTTATCTAAACTGACAATTTGTGCAATATAACCAAGGCTAAGAAACTCACAACAGCCTCTCTGAAATGCAAATAGGAAAGAAATGTTTAATGCAACTTTTTCCAACTCATTTTTTACATGAGAGAAATGTCCATTTTATTTGAAAAATACAACTTTTTAAACAGTTTGCCGCAGAAGCCATTGTTAGGTCAAGAAGGCATTAATCTACACTTCTTCTTTAACACTTTCCTTTCTTAAACTAGAAATAAAATCCATTTAGTTAATACTTAGGTTTTTTAGTGTAAACATGTAGAAATAATTCATAAAATACAAAACATCGTGTTGATCAACTGAAAGTCTGTGCTCAGTGGAGCAGCAGAGAGTAACAGATGTCATGGTGTAGAGCTGAGGCTGCAAAAAAAAGCGTTATTCCAATCTTTTTCTCTGAGGATAAAGAATATTCAAAATGTACAAAAGTCTAGAAACTGCTTTTTTGTGTGCTTGCACATCCAATTACCACCTAAAATACCATGCAAGAGTCTATGGACAAATACAGTTATCATAGCCTGTTAAAGATTAAAACTTCTATGCATTGTAAAATACAAGAAAACTTCCACTGTCAACAGTTGGTGCAAGCTTCATGTGCAATTTAAACAGCACAATAAATAATAATGTCATGAACAGAAACAAACACCTTAGCTGACATAAGTCTGTTTGTCATGCCTGTAACTCTACAAACTAATTCATAAATACAGCTGATATAAGCCAATACTAGGCGTATATATTTGTGCTAAATATCGCAGACATGTTAATATCTGCTGATATTGATAATCAACTTATTAAGCTCATATCTGCATATGCCAAAATGTAAATAACATCATTATCCCTTGAAATAGTGACTGACATGTCATACAATTTTCAACCACTCGAATAATGAAAAAAGTTGCAGTTTGGACCTTAGTGGAACAAAACATGACTGAAGCCACAAACTTGACAAAACTAACATGTTTAAACATTACATCATTACAGAAGCCATGGGAACAAATGCCTGTATACATTTTACTTGGACACATGGACATTTTGGTTGTTTTCTAGCTATTGAGAAATTAAAACATCATGCAAAAATCAGCTCTGTTAGACAATGAGATATAACTAAGTCAAGAAGATGAAGAAAACAACCACAATGCACTTTCTATAAGGGCAAACTGAGGTACAATTAATGGATTTATGTCTGCTTACAAACTTTAAAGATGTTTTGGTGCCATTTCTTTTCTTCCCTGGTACACAATCATGACACAATGAATACAGCTTTGTAACTAACTTTTGGGTACTGACAAGTGATGCAACGAATTGTCAACAAAATTCATTACAGACAAACTTAATTGTCAAGAGTCACTGGATGACTGTTCTCACACTACATGCTTTCCTTTACAGAGCTTGAAGAGGAGTGAACTGTCTCATATCCTTGCAATTTTTGCTCAGAGATGCATGCAAATCAGCAACCACAACATGACACAGAAACCACATTGTTGTGCCCCAAAACAAAGAAACTCCTGGGCCTTTGGTCTCAACGCTGCAAATCTGAGTTTTAAACTTTCTGTTGTAGAGGCCTGACAAAAGCCAGGAGCACAGCTGTTTTAACTCATGCAACAAGCAGACACGGGGGGCCAGCTTGAGCCCTGAGGATGGACCTTAATTATTGGACTCACCTGAGACAGAACATTCAATCTGTTCATCCTTTCAGCTATCGACTACTGTTTCTCCTCTCTCCCCCTCACACAGTGGGTGTGTGTTTATGTATGTCACACACTTTCCCTCTTTTAGCTTGTCAAATACAAAACTTTGCATCTCCTTTGACATAAAGATCATCAGTGATATTTTTAAAGTAGACCTTCCATATCGTGTGTGCATAATGGTAAAGCATGAGCACAAGAAGGCACACTAGCAGTTTCTCGTTCAATTTTTTAACCATTTATCGTAACAGTTTAAAGTGGCTAAACTTTACATAAAGAAAATCATCCAACCTGCATCATCACTGGTTATGTTTAAATCCAAAAAATTTTTATTTTAAATTCTTCATGGCATATCACATCAATAACAGCTGTGAAGTAAATGCAGGAAAATCAACCTGATCAGTCGACTATTTACCTCAAAAGTCAGCAGCCAGTCTACAGCAGAGCTGTATCCCTTCTCCTGACCCACCAGTTGAGAACATCAGAGCTATGATACTCAACAGGGCCTTCAAGTGCTTCACCATTTTGTCCTTTTTTTCCTTCTCCACTCTATCGTGGTAAAAAGGGAGGACACGTCAAACTAAATTCACAAAATTTATTGATGGACAGACCCTTGAGAGGAGTTTCTTGTTTTTGAGGGATTTAGACACGAAAAATGCAGCACAACACAAGTGTTGCAAACACTTTCAATATAAACCCAAACACCAGCTCTCATGTACCAAACCACCTACACATTGTTTCTACAGGCCCACTACACAATGTAAATAGGAACAGAATATCACAAAACCTATACTGCAGAAGGAATGATGACAATGGCAGCAGTAATAGCAACAAAGATAATTACAAAGGTAACAAGCAGCAGCATAACAATTAGAAGGCAGGACGACAAAGAGGTATTCTTAAATGCATCCTATGTAGATGTAGTCTTGCAGTGATTGACCAAGCAAGATCCCTGGTTTTTGCAGAATCTTATTCTCTAAATGAAACTTGGTGAGTTGCTGAGACATTGTCTTTAGATGTAATAGTGTGAGACGCCATACTTTCACAAGTTACTGCAAAATACAATGTTTTGCCAAATACCACTTTGCTGGATGTATAAATAAAGGCAGCAAAGTTTTTCAACAAGAGGAAAATCTTCATAAAGTCAATCCAACATTTGAGCATGCACCTACAGTTGCACGAAAAAGTATGTGAACCCTTTGGGATTTCTTGGATTTCTGCATAAATTGGTCATAAGACGTGTTCTGATCTTCATCTAAGTCACAACAATAGACAAACACAGTCTGCTTAAACTAATACCGCACAAAAAACGATATGTTTTCATGTTTTTGTTGAACAAACCATGTAAACATTCACAGTGCAGGTTGGAAAAAGTATGTGAACCCCTAGGCTAATGACTTCTCCAAGAGCTAATTGGAGCCAGGAGTTAGCCAACCTGGAGTCCAATCAATGTGATGAGATTGGATGTGTTGGTTAAAGCTGCCCTGCCCTTTAAAAAACACACACCAGTGTTGAATTTGCTGCTCTCAAGAAGCATTGCCTGATGTGAACCATGCCTCACACTAAAGAGCTCTCAGATGACCTACGATCATGGATTGTTGGCTTGCATGAAGATGGAAAGGGTTACACAAGTATCTCTAAAAGCCTTTATGTTCATGTGCCCACGGTAAGACAGACTGTCTACAAATGGAGAAAGTTCAGCACTGTTGCTACTCTCCCTAGGCGTGGTCGTCCTGTAAAGATGACTGCAAGAGCACAGCGCAGAATGCTCAATGAGGTGAATCCTAGAGTGTCAGCTATAGACTTAAAGAAATCTCTGGCACATGCTAACATTTGTGTTGACAAATCTACAATAAATAAAACATTAAACAAAAATGGAGTTCATGGGAGGACACCACAGAGGAAGCCACTGCTGTCCAAAAAAACCACTGCTGCACTTTTGAAGTTTGCAAAAGCGCACCTGGATGTTCCACAGCACTACTGGCAAAATATTCTGGGGACAGATGAAACCAAAATTGAGTTGTTTGGAAGGAACACACAACACTATGTGTGGAGAAAAAAAGGCACAGCACACCAACATCAAAACCTCATCCCAATTGTGAAATATGGTGGAGGGGCCATCATGGTTTGGGGCTGCTTTGCTGCCTCAGGACCTGGACGGATTGCTGTCACTGACGGAAAAATGAATTCCCAAGTTTATCATTTTGCATTTTGCAGGATAACTTAAGACCATCTGTCCGCCAACTGAAGCTCAACAGAGGATGGGTGATGCAACAGGACAATGACCCAAAGCATAGAAGTAAATCAACAACAGAAAGGCTTCAACAGAAGAATATACGCCTTCTGGAGTGGCCCAGTCAGAGTCCTGACCTCAACTCAATTGAGATGCTGTGGCATGACCTCAAGACAGCGATTCACACCAGACATCCCAAGAATACTGCTGAACTGAAACAGTTTTGTAAAGAGGAATGGTCCAAAATTCCTCCTGACCGTTGTGCAGGTCTGATCTGCAATTACAGGAAATGCTTGGCTGAGGTTACTGCTGCCAAAGGAGGGTCAACTAGTCATTAGCCTAGGGGTTCACATACTTTTTCCACTCTGCACTGTGAATGTTTACATGGTTTGTTCAATAAAAACATGAAAACATATAACTTTTTGTGCGGTATTAGTTTAAGCAGACTGTGTTTGTCTATTGTTGTGACTTAGATGAAGATTAGAACACATTTTATGACCAATTTATGCAGAAATCCAAGAAATCCTAAAGGGTTCACATACTTTTTCTAGCGATTGCAGTTTTGTAAACTAGTGTATAAACTTTAAACAAGCCACAGGTGAACGATACACTGTGACATGTTACTAAATGGCACAAATTGCAAATGTCCAGATTTAGTCATAACTTTGGACTTCATATTTTATTATCCGGTCAGAAATTTTCCTCTATGAAATCCCTAGCATGAAAAAGACAGGAAAGAATCAAGTCTTTACTGGAAACTTTTCTAGCTCATACATGCCAATCGATTTTTTTTCCCCAACTGGAAATGCAGTATGTTTCCAGTGAAATCCGTTCAAGACTTCACATCCATCCAACCATCCGCTCCACTCGATAATGCACAGTATGAGCTAACTGACTTATCACAACTTACTTTTTGCTGCGAGATGACAGGCTGTGTGCTGAGGAGAGGTTTTAGGGGGCCAGCGTTGGTCTGTGGCGTGCTGATCCTTGGGGAAACATAAGACCTGGGCGATGAGGCGTCTGATGTTAACGACATCGGAGACTGGTTTGATTGCTGAGCTGCTCGAGATGGAAACAAAAAGAAAGAGGGGTCAAAATATCAAACGTATTCAACATTTAATGAGCAACATGTAGTGTAGGCCCATCTTCTGTTTTCTGATAACGCATATAAATTTTTTAACTCAAAGAACAGTGGCAAAAATAGTGCTCTCTGAAAGCGGAGCATATCTGAACACAGCAGTGGTAGAGAAAGGTTTCTGTTTTGGCTTTGTGTACCTTGGTTTGAGAGTTGAGCAGCTTGAGAGAGGATAGTAGTGATATTGAAAGCCGAGGGTCCAGCAGTGAGAATCTTATGGAGCATCGACTGTAATGAAGCTTGTGTGACAGCAGCTGTGAGAACTAGAGAGAAACAAACAGACAGATTTTTACAATGTGCACTCACAAACAAGGTCCAAATACTACAGCAGTTTGATTGACAGGCAAATTAAGTTATGTGTATAAACATGACAAGTCAAAATTCAAGCCTGAACAGAACGCAAATGAAGAAGCATTTTCACGTTTAAGATTAATATGCAACAACGAATTTTCTGCACTGAGAACTAGAAGAAAGTAAACAAGCATTTCATTTTTTTGTCATTTTTTCCCCACATGCCTTTTGGTGGGGAAAAAGGGCATATGGGGAAAAACACGAGCGTTACAAAAACACAGAACAATTGAAAATAGCACAATACGTTCATCAATGTTTCTGTTTCAGTTAAAATTAAGTTGGGAGGAAGATAAATGGCTTATTCAAAAAGGCTGCAAGATACTGGAAACCACTAACACATTTAAATTTTTTTGGGAGCCTGAAAACACTACTTTTTGAAAGCAGGCCCCAGAGTGAAAAAATCTGTATACCCCACCCCTCGTGTCTCCATGTATACAACCAAGCGCATCTTTTCTGAAACCTTAACCTATATGCGCTAACCCCACCAACAACAACAGTAACTGCAGATTACATGATTGTGTTCATGCAGCAGAGGCTTCTGAGCTCATTATGGCCCTTACACAACATCTTATGCTTCTCTTCACTGAGAACAATCAACACCACATGTTCTTAGATCCGCTGCGATGTACACCCAGATGGGCAGCCAGGAGAAAGTTTTCGATAAGAGAAGATTTTTGGATGCGCATGCTCTACAATCTTCTTCTCCATTTCTGGTGTATGTCTGTGGCAGCAGTACAGCGTCACTTACACGCCTGGCATATACGCTACAACGTTATTAGCTGTTTTCAACGGCTTGATAACTGAACTGATGAACTGAAAAGTATTTTGTTTGAGTTGATAATTATTGGGCAGCTGACTTACTGCAATTATTGCAAAGAGGGGAACTGGAAGGGTTGGAGGAGATAGGGTTTACAGATGCTCAATCAACTGTGACAGAGGTCCCGTTTACCGAATATTCTCGATCACTGATGGATTTTTTGAAGGATGACGGAGAATTATGAAGGCTGTCCGTCATTTTGACGGACTGGAATGATGAGGATGAGCCTGCATTTAAGCGCACACACAGAGACAGATGCATAGACTTTTTCCATTTTGCACACATGGACTATCAAGGAGGTTATTTAATCTAGTAATAATCTTGTAGCTAGTGGGCTCTCTCACTGACCTTGACGCCATAGATTAGTGAAAGCATATCAGTCTCTGTGCTGACAGTGCATTGAGAAGCCGCTGCAGGTGTAATAGTACATCACAGAGGGACACAGGTCGGCATACAGAGTGTTAAGGCCTTTGCACAATGAGTCCATTTTATGTTCTAATCATGTCTCTGAAATTGCCGTTTACTGTCGTTCCGTTTTTTGAAACAGGTTTGATTTTATGGAAAATTTCGTATCAGTCCAAGTCATTTAAATGGGTGATTGATGATTCAGATCAGTGTTTGCTGCTTCCACCACGCTTGCTCCCACCGCACGACCCTCCCCTCTTTCTCTCTCTCTTGCATCGAAACCTCACTTTAAACACCAAAGGTTCCTCGTTTATTATGTTAATATCAGCCATGGAAATATAACAGAGAGAGATGGGTGAATGATGATTCAGATCAGTGCCTGTTGCTTTATTCTGTTTGCTCACTCACCCCTGCCCAACCCTCTCCATATCTCTCTCTTGCACCGAAACCTCACTTAAAACACCATAGTTTGTGTAGTATGTGGATATCAACCCTGGAAATATAACAGGTAAAGGCATACGTTTGTAGCCAACTCACAGGTCATAACAGAGACAGAATTAAAACGCTGTTCTCCATCTTTCCAAGTTGTCTCAGTGCTATGACGCATGAATGTGCTGTATGAAGCTCTGTCAGGATGGATGGATCCAGCGGGATTTTAAATAAGTGACAGAGGCGCAGACTCGCAGTACGAAACAATATGCCACACATTCTACGAATTTCGCAGTTAGGCAAATACAAAAGCACCCGACTCATTGTGCAAGATCCGAGTGCATGATGTTTTTTTCTGATTACGACTCCTGTGGAGCAGACAAAGATGAACACAGCTCCACAGTGCAGCCTTTTAACAACTTGTTATCAGCTATGGTCAACAAACTACACCATCTTGACATTAAAAATATCCTTAAAACTGCACGTGATATCTTAAATGGCGCGGTTCATAGTTACTTGCTCGAAGACAGAGATTGCTGCTCCTCCATCAATGCGTAAAAATGAGAGGAGTAAACGCTGTGCTGCTGTGTTCATCTTTCTCTCAATGCCATTAAAAATGCATAACCTCAAAGATTGTTCTTTAAATATAAGTTGGGAAAGAGTTCTTCATTAATTAAACACTACTAACAAAGTCATGTTGAATTATATTATATTACAGATATTGAAGAGAAAATTATAATGACGGATTGTAAAAATGGTATGATGGAATTTTTTATGACTCATTCCAACAAAATGACGGACAACAAAAAAGTCCAGCGCAACCTCTGACTGTGACAGAGGAATTTTTGTGCTCGTTCAGCCACTGAAAGGGACATGGATGAGGAAATGTATACCTCTACTTATTTTCTAGTAGATTTGACAAATTTGTTTGCTGCTATAGCCTTTTTTCTCACAAAATATGCCTGTGACATGACTCAGACTGGCAGTCACCTGCTGCCCATTACTCCAGCATGTAGCTGCAGTCTGTGTAGTTTGATGGGTACATTTTTTTAGCAGGTGGGTCAGGACTGCACAAACCAACAACGTATGCAACAGGGTAGATTTGACACTTTCAAATCAGGCTTAGGTTTAATGCGTGTAGTAGAAGATGAGCACTCCTCTTGGTACCAACGGAGGTGAAAAAGCCCAACTCAAGCAACAAAGTGATTGATTTATACACTCGGAAAATAAATACAGTGCTTAACAAATTTATTAGACCACCTGTCATATCTGTATCAAAGACCATCCAGCATCATGAAGTGCTTTAATGCGGACTCTTTCATTTTCAGTGAGCTCTCCCCGTTTTACCATTTTGAACAGGAATGAGGAATTTCAAACTGAATTCACCTTTTTATACCCAAATTTGAGCCGGCTCACTGGGCTTCTCTGAGAAGTTGGAAATTAATCAAGCATAACATTCAACCACTAAAACTCATTTTTCTGTTCAGGAATGCGAGTAAATAACTATAATTTGACATATTAATCAAGAAATAATAATGTGCTTTACTATTTTTTCAGTTTTTTTGGAAATCAGTAAATTTGAAAATTCAAGGATAACAATAACAATTATATTTTAGCATTAAAAATATCATTTGGGTTAAAGAGCTTCTACATACTGGTGTATTAACCATTGCAGAAACAAAAAAAATGATTTTGGTAATTACCAATGCTGTTAATTTAGGGCAGCTGTGGCATAAACCTTACTTTGGGTGGTGGTCCTGTATATGTACAAATCGAGGGTGTGTTGTATCCTTTACTTAAGTGTCTGACCAGCTCAGTAACAACACCTTGAATTAAATAAAATCCAAGTGTCTTTTACTGCTTTTCACTCTGACCCTCACCCGTCCAATTCTTGATAATTCCCCTCTTTGCTTATGTATTCATGTTAACCAGCACAATTACAGGATGCTGCTGATAAAAAGAAACACTGAGAGGCTGCCTTACATAAATGAACACAAGCCTCTAGCGTACTGGAAGAATTATCTCTGACAGTAGCCAACTATATGCCTGTTTTCTTTCAGGGTTTATGCAGCCTCTGCATGCACAGATATCACTTATCAAAATTATCAAAGCTTTGTGTTCCGGAGAAGTGGCTCAAGGGGCCTTTTCTCACAGATTAGTTATAGAAAATGAAAACCTTACTGCAAAAAACCTAACGTCTTGCTGTGAATTTGCTTGGAATGCACTAAGGGTGAAATGCAACCACATCTCAGCCATGAACCATTAGGAAAACAATCTTCTTCAGGTAATAAAAAAAACTGGTCAGATAACAGCACAAAATGTGATTATTCAATTAATCATTTCATTAATCAACTAGCTGATGATCAAAAAGTCGTTAGCAGCAGCCCTGCTATGCACGTCTTGCATGTGCACAACTAGACATGTTAAAACTTCAGTGTTGATGTTTAATCAAAAGTTTGCACCTCTGTTTTGGAAGTTAGCTATATATGTAATAATATATACATTTTAATAAAATACATTAATAAATACACAAACCCACTAGTACCATAAAAACCAGAGTATAAACCAACATCAGGGTTCCTCCAGGATCTTTTGAAACTCTGGGGGAGGGCTTTGTCTAATTTTTGGGAAAAGAGCTCTAAGCAGGGCTGTAGGTTAACTTTTTTGTCCATAACACTGGTGCTACAAAGGTTGACAAACTTATGGCACAGAACAAAAACCTGTTACAAAATATCTAAAATGTTCTGTTACATCTCTGTAACCTACCAGTTACCAAAATATATGCTCAGTAAGTGAAAAACAAAATCAGAACAGCCTAAAATACGGCCCTCATTTATTGTCTAACAAAGATAACAGCCAATGACTGTTAAGAATTTTGGGGTGCAGCAGAGAAGAGAGGCACTGATGGTTCATCTCCACATTCAAACACAAAACAAGCAAACTGCAGGAAGCTGACTATGATTGTGTAGCCTACTGACCCAAACGGAGACACAATTTAAAGGCTCAGAAACCTTTGCAGGTGTTTTGAGTTAATTAGCTGATTAGGGTTTGACACCATGACTTTCCAATATTTTCACAATATTCTAATTTTCTGAGACACAGAATTTTGGGTTTTCATTATCTGTCAGCCATAATCATCAAAATGTCAAGAAATAAAGGCTTGATATTAGGGGTGCAACGATCGATCGGCCAAGATCAGTATCGGCGCAGATTTCCTTAATTTTAGGAGATCAGTGATCGGCCGATCCTTGTAAATAAGATCGGTGGATGAGATCGGTTTCATACGCCTCTACCTACAAAAATGTGAAAAATGAAAGACTACAGGAACTGATATAATTTAGTAGTTTGGACAGTAATGCTTTAAACTTTTCATTTATATTTAAGAGAACTACCTCATGTGCAGTTAAAACAACAAGTTTGTATTGTTTCACGGGTACTGTTCAATGTTATTCAATAAAATAAGATTGGAACATTGAAGGTGTATGCGGTCAGTTATGAAAAAAAATCGGTATCGGCAAAAATTGGAATCGGCAGGTCAGGCTTTTTAAAGATCAGTGATCGGCCAGAAAATTACAATCGGTGCACCCCTACTTGATATATGTTACTCTATGTGTAATAAGACTATATAATATATGGTTTTCACTTTCTAAAATGAGTGACAAAAAATATTAGAACTTTTTCATGATATTCTAATTTTTTGAGATGTACCTGTACATGAACAGATCCCTCTTTTCTCTCCAACAGTGTACTGATAACATCAGTACTATTGGAGTTAAATGGTGAATAGAACAAAAAAAATCTATCACCAAATCATGTCTTTACCCTAACAATACACACAAAGTTTATGCAGTGTGGGGCTGTATTGATCTACTCCCTGCTCCTGTCACTCTCTCTCATCTCTGCCTCATACACTGCAGTCTGTGTTAGTTTTTATTTTGGCGTGGCGGTGTGTCATGATCAATTACATGTAGAGGAAAACCCTGAATGTTTACTACTAATTTTTCAGCTTGAAATAAAACATATCTATGACTCAAATAGCTTTATGAACATTACTATTCGTGTGGCTGCTTTTATCACACTCTGTAGGAGCCCTAATGAAATTGAAAATTCACCCAATTTTTTGCATTAAAGTGGCTACTACTACTATTTTAAATCAATTTCTTTTTAACAAGTGCTGACCATGGGATGTATGGATTTACATGGAGCCATTTCAAGGTGGCTACTTCAATAAATCAAGCCTAATATAACTGTTTACTAAAAATCCACAGCCCCAAAGCTTTGCCACAGAGTGTCAAAGCTGATGAATTCAGTAATTAACAGATCTTTATTACTTTCCAAGTCTGTGGAAAGGAGACCTCTGTGTAAAAACTTTACACAGAACAATCACTGAAAGGTCATTTAAAAAATGTTTATCCAAAGATCAAAGCCTCAATCATTTCTACTTTGAAGGTAACATCAGACACTAAAACAAGGCCCAGGATTTTACTGAGAAAATGTTCCTGAACACAGATCCTTCTTTGCCAAAACCCTAGTCATTCAAAAAAGCAGCCCTACATGCCAGATAGTCTAAAAGCATTTGGGATCACACCACGCACTTCTCTAGAACTTGAAATAGAGCAAGCTCAAGGCAGCAAGAGTCCAGTGCAGCTCCCAGTGGCTGCTTTATAAGCCAGACTGTTTTATAGTGGCACTTATTAACCCCTTGTTTCCAATCACTGTGAATCACCCATCTCAGGAGACATATACTTGTGTGAAAGTTCTGAACTCTTCTTTTCAAGTGCACCTCAGCCAAGAGGAGTTCTTCCTCCTGACAGCATCATTAAAAAAAAGAACTAGAGGAAATTCAGGATGGACAGGGAAAACACTGTGCTTAGAGCAACAGAAATGTTTCAAATACTCCATTACTCAACAGTTCAACCAACAGCCTGTCAAACAGCCACTGAATGTGAAAACTGTTGAATGTTGATACTGCATCTCTCCTCTTACCTTCGTTGATTTTCGCCATGTCCACACTGGCATTGTTGAGCTGTAGAGCAGTCTGAAGTGCTGGGAGAAGCTGTCGCAGAAGGGTGGGGTCCTGGAGTAGCGGAGGGGCGGGGGACTGCAGGACAGGGGAGACGGGCACCGTGGACGCAGATGATCCAGGAGGGCCCGATGAAGGGTTCAAGCTTGCTGAGCCTGAGGATGAGGACTGGGACTGAGTAGTTGCAGGTTTCTCCACCTGGGCGGACTCTGGGAGGGCAACAGAGAGGACAGTGTTTTATTTTTAATTATATCTATCTAGCCTGCAGTAAATAAGTCAAATGTCCATGCTGGTGATGAAGAACAGACTTACAGTTAGAGCAAAGACCAAGAGACTTAGAACATCAGTATCAGCAGGATGAGCTTTTCACATCATGTATATAACTGGAATAGTAAGAGCTAAGATAGAAAAAACTGCAAATATTCCCTTCAGGTTGCAAAACATCTCAAGAGCAGATACCTAAAACATAAAAGCATTTTTACGGTAAAACATAGGTTTTATAGTATTAACAACCACATTGAAACATCCTCAAAAACCTGTGACCCACTCTTGATTACATGCAGACTGAAAAAACTGCTTTACTGGGCATCGACTGAAGCACAGAGCGAAATCTTGATTTTGCATATGACTGCACCAAAACTCAGAGATTCATCAGAAAATTTTCACCTTGCTTAGTGATGACACAGTTTTCCATGGGAGTAAAAAATTCTGAAACTTGAAAGAAAAGTGGATAAAAAGCCAAAGGCAACAATAACTCTGCAGAGAGCTGGCTGTCAGTCAACATCATTATGAGGTGAACTGCAGGTGAGCTGGTGTTCTGCACTGAAATCTCATGAACTAGAAAATGGTCTCTCCCAACACACTACGATACTAAACTGTGACTGTCCAGCTTTTATTGCTGTGCTCTATTCAAAATCATTCTGATATATCCATTGATATATCCAAAGGGCAGCATTACAGAGAAAAACAGTTTGACTTTTTCCCCATCACACACACACTAAGTGGACCACAATGAAAATCATTCTGTTTAACCGGTTTAAAAACAGGGCTCAAAGGATTTATCTGAGCTAGAAAAATCACAGTTTTTAAGTTAAGATTGTTTACCGACTTCATAGCAGGATCTCAGACTATACTGGAGAAGGCACCCCCCTCTACCAGTGACGACAAGAGTCTCTAGATATGCTCTGCAGGTAATTAGGAAGAGAGAGATTTGCTGCCATGTCCCTCCAGTTGATGCATTTATTTAAATAAATCATCTATGAACCTTTGCAACAGATTTGCTATGGCATTGTCTCAGTCTGCTTTCATACCTAACCTGTTGAGTGTAGTTTGTTTGTGCTGGTGTGAAAGCTGACCACTGAACTCTGGTGCAGACCAAACTACTGTACCAAGACTTTTGAAATGGAGGAGGTGCTTTATTTCGCACTCTGGTGCGATTCATTTGTGGTGAGAACACAAACCGACCTCCATCATGCCTAACTCTGGAAGCACTGAGCTGGTATGGAATACAATAGCTACTGCAGCTAAAGAAATGTGTTAAAACCACAAACAGACCTGAAGGAGTTTCATAAACAATCATTATATAACAATCATTATTAACTGTATTTCAAATTTTACAAAGGCCATATGCATCCAGTGTTTTAAACATGAACTTTACCTGGATTTGGTCATATACTGCTCTATTTTTGGAGAAATAACATGGCCTGAGATCAACTAATCCACATTTTGTAACACAGACTGTGGCAGATATCATCTAGCATTTTAACTATCTTTGTGCAAACTAATTAATGTCCATGTTTTTGTGGAGGAAGACTATGGGTGACTAAATGGTCCTCATGTCCACCTTTAAGGACTGGTGAACTGTGTTGTGGGGAGGGCATGATGTGAAAGGCTACAGTGTTTTTATCGTATTATGGAAACCATCTTTCTTAACAACACTAAGACGGCACAGGTTCTTACAAATAAAATTATGTACTGACTGTGTGATTATGGTTGCACGAGATGAGAAAAGCTGTAGCTTCAACAGCTTCCTTTCACATTAGCTGTTAGCTGTAATGCCATCTCTATGATTCGTTGTGTCATCTGAGTAATTCACCCTGGCATGGTCTTGCAAACGGCTTGACTGCTGTCTGTAATGTTTTGGAAGCCAAAATATGTCGACAAATCAGCTATGATTTAGGGCTGGGCAAAAAATCGCAAGTTAGATTAAATTGCAATATGGCCTGCTGCAATTTACAAATCGCAAAAGCTGTAATATTTCTTTAACTTGAAATGTGTGGAAATACCGGTTTATAGATATTTTTTGCAGCAGCAGAGATTTTATGCACATTATGCAAACATTAAACTGTCAACACAGCAGTCCATTTAAATATGACATGCTTACTAATATACATACTAATCCCTGTTTGCATCAATGCTGATGCACCACACTGCTGCTGTTTGCAAAGATTCACCTCTTCCACCCCAGCTGCCTCCTTTATGGCTTAAAGCTTGTTGCACCCACATATTTGGATTCATACTACTACGGATTAATTGCTTCTGAAATAATTTCATTGTTTTCAATACATACTGTCAAAAATGTATCAATCCATACGTCCCTGGAAAGTCAAAGCATGCTGCTTGACTATCCCTAGGAGCATCTTTAGAGCAGAGCCTTCTACGGCAAGTAAAACTGCATTTAAGTTCGACGACATCATTTTATTGCTGATCAGAACCAGCGCGGGAACTTCACAGAGTTTTATCATAAATTTACAATGGTAGAAAGTGAAGTTTGACAAGAGAGGATGCAGACATGATGAGAGTTTCTGTGTAACAGAGAGAACGAGAGAGAGCGAGAATGAGAGAGAGAGAGAGAGAGAGAGAGAGAGAGAGAGAGAGAGAGAGAGAGAGAGAGAGGGGGGGGGGGGGGGCAGAGCAAGCTGACACTGCGCGCCCATAATTGCTCATGGATGGCACCGATCTCCAAAAAGGATATCTTCAGGGTTAATTTACCAAGGTGTGAAGGCCAGGTAAAGTTTATGTTTAGAAAGCGTTGTATAAACATACCTTGATCATATTAATCATACACACCAGTCTGATGTACAGAGAGACGGGAAGTCAGAAAAGAAAAAAATGCTCAAAGTGAGGCCCCCCTGGGTGTTGAGGCCCTATGCGCTTTGTGTAGTTTGCATTTAGGGAGGGGCGGGCCTGTCCACTTTCCAAAATGGCAAGGCGTCTTCTTTTCAGTTTCCAAATGCTTTGGTCTGCACGAGCGAACTGCTTGCACTCTTCACAAACCAATCAGGTAGCAGTATTCCCCTACCTTCCCAGAGAAAAAACTGGTGATGTGAAGCCCTTCGCGCTACTATTTCCATGCTCTCGCGCTTGTAGAGTGAAAGTTTTTATCGAATTCAAGGCTCCCTTCAGGCACGCGCACGTTCACAGTTCACTGATAATCTCTGGTATACCTCCATGTCCGTCTATTCAGATGATTTGGACTTGTATTGCAAACTGGATGTAATTGTTGCATTGAAGGGTTTTTGACATTCTCATATTTAATAAGAAAAAGCTACAAAAATGACAGTAGGATGTTTTTATAGGCTAGTCCAAAAAAAACTGCCACTTGAATGATTGCATGGTATTTCATGCATAGCATCTCTTCTGCAAAAAATAGTTTAAAACTCCTATTTTGACACAAATTTCAGGTCAAAAAAATATTGCATCCTCCGCAATTTGAAAACTGCGGCAGGCCATACTGTGATTTAATCAAGTTTTTGATGAAATGTCCAGCCCTAGTACACAGTTTGAGAAAGTATGACGCAACGACAGAACCGCCTACCATCAATTGTCACAGCTTGTTACAATGCATTTTGGGATGCCAAACAGACAATATGGCAGATAAACATTAGTTGCTACAGCAGAAATGATTCAAAAATAAACTTTCAGTATCAGAGTTACTGGTGTGGATTTAATCTTTAAAGACATCTAAAAATAATAAATAAATACATAAAGTTCTTGTATTGTATTGTATCTGAAAATCACCCAAGTTCCAGACTCTAGAAACGCATCCGTAAAGGCTCGAAGACATGGATAGCATCATTGGAACAGCAAAGCAAAGCTTCTAGAGCAGAAGAAGTGGCTATTATTCATGGTGCTTTTTTGTTTTTACTTTTGTAACCTGTGTCTCCTCTTGTCAGGGGAAGGCACAGGGGTGCCAATAGCCTAGCCATTATGTCCAAATGCCCGTGGCGGGTGGCTGGGGTTCAAATGGCTCCTTTACCACATTATTCCACACTTTCTCACTCCCCTTTTTCTGACTCTACCCACGGTCCAATTTAAATAGTTATAAAATTCCAAAAAATAAACCTTAAAATAACCAAAAACATGATCAGTCTATTTTTTTAAACACATACAGTTATTGACTTGTCTCTGTTACCTATGAAACATGGCATATATGACAACATGTCAGACATAAGGTCAAAGTTACCACAGTCCTTTGACCACTAGAACAGAATCATTTCATCCTACAGCCTCAGTAGACGACTGTGCCAAATTTCTAACAAAGTCCCTTGAAGTCTTCCTGTGACATTATGCTTGCAAGAATGGGACAGACGGCCCAAAACAACAAAGCCTCTGGTGCCGGCTGCCACCAGAACAAATGAGTAAAAATATAGACATGCTATTCTTTTAGATCAGTTGCAGCAGACTCTTGAGGATAACGTGTTGCAGCATTGTGTGTCACACTTACTTGCACCAGTAAAGCCAGGGGCTGTCGATGCTTGCATTGCCTCCCGTCTGTAGTCCCTGTCTTTGGGGAAACTGTTGACAACTGCCGTCTTTGTTGCCTCTTTTTGCTTCTGCTCTCTGTTGAACAAAAGCATGCATGCAAACAGATATTAGCCATTTCTTTTACCTTTCCTATATGTGACAATGATTTCAATAATGCAATGTGATCTGGGTTTAAGATTTTTATAGCTACCTCTCCAGCCATTCTTTGGGCTTCTCCCACTGGGACACTTCTGTCCTGCAGTTATAATAATACTTCTTTCCAGACGAGCTGATGTGCTCCGACCAGTCATCGCCAGGTTCATAAGGCTGAGGGGAAAAAAAGAATATTTTGGGACACAAGGTCAGCCAGAGACCAAAGTGTGAGCGTACGTGTTGAGGGGATTCTGATGCAAGAGCTTGTAATATAATCTGAAATGTACAAAAGATGTTGGGGATGGCAGACTGTTATAGCTGGCTTGTTTTCCACAAAGCGCCTTAAGTGGGAGGAGGGCTTATTCCTGAGGAAGCTGAAGAATATTGAGGTTACCAAAGGGAAATGTTTCCTATTTCTTAACGGTCAGCTGGACTCTTGCCAGTGTGAAAAGCAAACCGTTTTTTGTTAGCTTTCACTCTGTAATCCTTCAGTTCTTCCACATTATAACTGTGCTGAGTCAATAAGGTAAATATCAACAGGAATCACAAAAAAATCCAAGACAGTAAATCACAGAAGCGCCCTATGTCATGCTAGCAGACTTTAAGTCTGACAAGAAAAAAAACAAAAACAAAAAAAACAAAAAAAAAAAAAAAACAAGAAAAAATGATGGCCTCTTCCTGATGTATCAAGAGGAGGACAACATAGACAGACTCCTATTCAAATACAACTTGAGGTAGGAATGTGAAAAACTGTTGAGGAAATCACTGTATGTACACATAAATCCCCAGAGGGAGAAAATGTGGGGGGTTGTATAATGTCACTCTGTTAAATGACAATGCAAAGATAAGGAGCAAATGCTCTCCTGTTGTCAGGATTTGCCATTGTTGACGTCAGGGGTTCAAACTAGACAACAATGCAAGAAAAATTCTGACATGCTACTCTTGTCGAATTGGGGTCATGGGGCGCTGTGGACCCATCGTTAACGATGTCACATTATCAGACTGTCTTTCGTTCCCGAAAGCCTTTATTTGAAAATGAGCTATGACGATGCAGTCGCTGAATTCCTGGAGTCTGAGCTGGCCTTCAGCAGACCTGGGTCTATCTCCTCACTCATCACTATCACCTCTTCACCCCCAGGCATGTAAACATCCATGCTGGAGGACTACAGGAGGAAGTTGTGGTCAAACTTGGTCATACAATTAATTTGTATCATTATTTTTAATGCATTAAGGTTTGTAGGTTAATCATGGGAGTTGTCATCATTAACAGCCATATTAATTATAAACTAGAGATTTCACCACAACAAGGGGTTTTTTTTTTTTAACAGATTTTTTTAATATATTAAGCACATGCACATCTGTGTAGCACATAACATTTTACAATTCTTCCTGTGCAGGCATCACTAGTGTTTTCAAAGGAGCCTGAAATAAAAGCTGAGCCCTCTCCATGCAATTTAACGCAGTTCTTCTTTCCTTTAATTATTTTGCTAATATTTATCAAACAAATAAGTATGCATATAGCTGAGCCTCAGCACACATAATGAGGGGTAAGGTACTCTCAGTCAGATGCCCTCACTCATATACTGATTTGAAATGGAAATTTCAGGGAAAGGGAGTCCAAACTTGTTAATCAAAATAATGCAATACACTCAACAACAAGAAAAAAGCAAACAGTAACCAAGTCATTTATGTACAATAATATACATAAATGCACTGGACAGACTGTTAATGTATGCTGACAGGAGCATAGTTTCTCTCTCTCTCTGTTGAGATACTTATAGACATGCTGTCAGACACTGAACACAACAATCTGAACATGGCACTGGCAAAAACAAGCCCTCTGTGGGCGTACTACCAAAGCATTCCACTGCTCCTATTGCATCTGTGGTGATCAACAAATGGACCTTGATTCTTTACCAGTAATAACTAAACATGTTTTGATCTACATCACCAAAGAGCTGTGTCTTGAATGCCTTTCTAACCTTATATCAAAAGACAAAACCTGAACTCTAAACTATCAACTACAAAGGACAAGCTTCTATCAAGAACTATTTCAGCCTGTGTTCGTGGAAAAACTATGTCTAATTAATCATCTAGGGCCCTATGAAATCCGTTTATTTTTTTCTATATTCCGTTTTTTCCTTTCTAATTTTTTGAAATTCCATTTTTTTTAACCTTTCCACTAATTTTACCATAAAAAGAGTGTCTTGTTTATGTAAATGAATCAAATGTGAACTATTTGCATAGAAATAAACTTAAATTTATTGAAAAAGGGCCACAGTTGGCCCAGGAGCTGTTGTTTGAAAAACCCTGATATAAAATAAATATAACCAGTGTAACTGTCAGATATGTCCAACATTTTAAGACATATCCACGAGTATAATCACATCCTAACTGATGTTTATAATGTGAAGAAATCCTTCTGTTTTCTCAAACACAGAGTGATAGGGACTTATTAAGAAAGTCACAGTAAAGTTAAATGGTTAAAAAGCAAACCTGTTACCTACACTATTCTTTACTCCCTCAACATGTAAGTCCATGCAGTGTGATGCTGCATTGTGTTCTACTCCTGACTGTAACGGTTCTCTCATCATCTCCTTCCATCCTCGCTGTCTGTCCGTCTGCCTCGTATCAGACCGCTACATTATTGCAGACACTTGTTGGCTCGTTAAGCAACCAAAGGGAACTACAGTATCTATGGGAGGAATTATCAAACCAACCGTTACTTGAATGTAACATCATTTGGACTACGGGACTTCATAAAATCTCGAATCTGTCCGACTCGAGTTTGAAGCCTCCGAGTGAGGTGAGCAGGTCTTCAAGTTGTGACTTCAGCTGTGTACCTCGCGCACAGACATACCTCTCTCTCTACGTGACTCTCTGGTGTGGTGAGGTAAAATACTCATAGCAAGGATGAGTTTTCTTGAAGGTGCAACATTATTGTGACGATACTGCCCCATGTTAAACTACGTGATGTTTGCTGTGTTTCGTGCAGCTGCTTTGACATGCTGTTATTGTTTAGGAGGGGGTGGGGTGAGTGTTTGTGAAGTGAGACACAAGTTGTGCCATGCTTCAGTGATTCCCCCGGAACATATTCCCGGATATACATTCCTCTTTCTAAAAAACACAGCATTTCAGTCAAATTCATTCAATTTCTGCGCTAAATTGTCAATTCCGGTTTTATTGGCCAATTCTGCCATTCTGTCCGCGATTCTGTTAACGTGGAAACCACAGGGCCCTATTCATCTGTCCCCGTGTGGAAGCAGAGGTTATACTCACTGTGTCAGAGGTCTTGCTGGGGTTCGAATGTGAGTTGGAGCTGTGAAGGGAACTGTGGTTGTGAGAATTTTCCTGTGGAGAATAACTGGTCCCTGCAATAAAGCACAAGACAAGGGAAAGACATCATCAGTAACAGCCAATAATTAAACTGTGCCAAGTTCACAGGCATGACTGAAAAACTTGGCTGAGAACTACAACAAACAGCACAGTAGGGCCTAAAGCGATTTACACTCACTGTTCAGTCAGAAAATGGAAAAGGTGGTCATATATTAAACATCTACTGTTTTAACATATGCTCAGTAAGATGAAGAATATTTTGCCTCAGTTTTTAAAGCAATGATTAAATCTCCTATGGAGAATGCAGACTATGCAATAAAACCCCACTGTAAGGCCTAATGCAACCTTGGTTAAAACTAAATCATGGTAATGTACATAGTCCAAGTAATTTCTGCTATATTGCATATTTCAGTGAAAATATTTTTTTTTAAATAATTGTAGAAAGCTGCAAGTCACATCATTTACCTACTCCCTACTCGTAATAGCATACAGTACGACAATAAATAAAGCTTTGGTCCTTGCAAAAGCTTATTTTTTAATAAAAAAAAAAAAAAAAACAATAGAGGGGGGTATCATTAAGTCTGACATGGCCACAGACAAGAGGCTAACATGAGCTGAAGTTTCTGCAAAGTAAGCTTAAGCGAATAAGTATTCAAGCAGTAGCATTTCATTTAGGTATGTTTCTGGCTGACAATTTCCTAGCCTGCTGAAAAGAAATTTAAATTCATACTGACCCACAAGTCTAAAGGTAGGAAACCCCACGAAAACAGCCAAAAGTTGAGCAACAGTAATTGAATCTGTCTGCTGATAAATTATGTAATTCAATTCGATTTGCAGAGTGTGGCTAGCATTAAAAGTACACCACAGGCCTTTAGTCCTTTTGTGATAACATCCACGTTACTTATAAAATGTGGTTTTAAATCTGACATCATCAACGTACATTTCTTCCCCCTTCTTCTCTGGACTAAAATACATACTGTTCTGCCCCTACAAGATGCTATATGTTCACTGTGCTTGTTTGCATCCAAGTAGCAAGGTAAGAAGGAGAGGGCAAAATAGCTGAAGCTACAGACAGGTACTAGGAAAGGAAGTTAAATAATGACATTAGATTATGCCATATTTAGGGTTTTAGGTATCCTTCACCAGGAATTGTTTGGTGCCAATGCCAACACTTTATTTCTTTCATTGTAGTTTATTTCTATTCTCCAGTTTGTCATTAAAGTAAAGGGACACTTAATCATTTTGAAATCCTCTATTTTATGCATGAATGTAATATTTCACATTATATCAAGGATGAAGCTCCATCATTCACACAGTGGTCTGATGATGTCTGAAAGGTGAACCTTTAGATTACAGGAATATGGTCTATTTTTCGAAAGTGTTCACTTTTAATTTTTGCACATTTCTGTTTGTGAGTTCATCCACCATAATAATCTGACCTTTAAGACCATCCACTGACATGGAGAACACATTTTAAAGGATAAAACTGCTTCTATGACCTGTTGATTCCTGACTGTATGATGATGAACTTTAACCTATTTAGTATCAGTCAAAAAAGTCTGTGGCAATAGCATGTTTCTATTTTATTGGTGTGCATTCATTATCAATTTAAGTCTTATCAAATCATTTGGGATCCTAACATTTTGAAAAATACGCTGCGATCAAGACGTCAGTGAGCTGAATTTTAGATAATTTATAATTTCATGTATAATGTGCACCCAGAACAGAGCAAGGGAGAGAGGGAGGGGGAAGCCCCAAAACAGGACTTGAATCGTGAAGCCTGACGGTGTTCTACAAAACCGTTGGGTCAATCAGAGAAGTTTATGAAATTCCCTGAAGTCTGCAGACACAAAATGAGTGCTGTGAGTTATGCAGGCAGGGCGTAAACTCTGAGACCTACGTAGGTTCACCGGTGCAGGCGTAGTGCCGTATCTGCCATAAAGCCACGGCCAGTGGATGTGTAAAAATGTAGGATGAGTGCCTGTAAACATCACTGCATCAACTTCTCTTCCCTTGTGATTTTCACGCCTCGTATCATGCATGTTACGTTAGAGTAACAGCAAAACAAGGACATTGTGCCACACAAATAGCTGTCCGCGCGAAACACAGCACGCCGCGCAACACACGGCACGATGTCCAGGCTACAGCATGGGCATATGTGGATATATGACTGATTTAAGTGAAGCCTCAAGGCAGATAATTTGCCTCAAGGAATTTTTGTGAATTGAATTACCTGGATAATTTGAGGAATCATTTCAGCCCTACTAGACGATAGGGGTGTAAAAAATGATCGATGTATATCGATATATCAATTGGTTGATTGACAATCCAATCAGATCGATGGAAAGTCAAAACATTGATCTAAATGGATGCTTCAAGCTACGCTTTTATTTTGAAATTCCTCCCGCATACCCGTTGACAGTTTCCGCCCCAGGCAGCATCCATAACAAGTTAGCCACAAGCTAGCTAACTAGCAGCTGTGGCTTAAAGTTTTGCGGCTGAGGGAAAGAGGATTTCCTCTCCTCTCTCTGCTGTTTGGATATATTTCAGACGGACGCTACTGCAGGACAGATCTCTCCCCTTAGTTTGCCGACTACATCTACGTCTTTATCCGTATATAACCGCCATATGAAATCGTTCATGGATAATAACACTCCACCCGTTACGGTTGTGGGAGCAAGCGCTGTCTGCAGCAGACTGCAGATACACAGAGAGGAAAAGTCTGCTGCTGCACATCTCCTTTGATACACTTATTTTAAATCGCCGTCTCACGTTAGATTTATAATGAAAATACAAGCTGTCCAAACTTAACGTGGTTCAAGCAGGACAGCTGTTCTCTGTATAACCCCAGCCCCTCACTCTTGTTATAAAGCTGCACATCACAGGAACGTCTTTTATAATAAAACTTTGCTCTAGTATTCTGTCGAACCTTTCCATTTATTAAAATCAAGGTTGCAATAAATAAAAAATGATAAAGAATCATTATATAACATCATATGCCCCATATTTTACCTCATAAGGTGAATAAACTAAATGAACTTATCTGCCACATTAAGAGGCCCCTGTGTGAAGTATGAAGAGCTGATATAGAGCAGAAATATCTGTTGAAGTCCACATGTGTGTAAATAAGTTTAAAACAAAAATCTAAAATGGGAACACAGGCTAAACATTTTGATCATTATTATAAAGGGCTGCAGAAAAAATCCATAGCTATTGGTGCTTTAGAGGGATCTGGGGATGTGAGGAAATAAAATGTTTGGTACTGAAAAAGTTTGCTGTTTTAACAAAAATGTGCATAGTTGTGTTCCTAATTTAAAGGTAATTGGGGTAATCAGGTCTTTCCTGTTTTTGTTAAAGACATATTTTTATTAAATACAGAGACCTGTCAAAATTTAATTGCAGAAACTGTTTTTTTTTCTGTAACTGTGTGAAATTTTTGCACAAAATCACCTGATATCGATCCTGGGCCCCATATCCAATCAAATTGAAATCGTATTGTGGCAGATTTTGTGATGTCGGAAAAACTCGTATCGTTGTCCAAAATATCGAAATCGTATTGTATCGGTATGAAACTGGTACTAGACGATGCTCAATTCTGCTTCATTCTCCTCGTTCTCTCCAGTTGTGCACGGATGGTAACCGTGAGTGAACTGTCAGTGAGAGGACAGAGCGCTCAGTCTTTGCTAACTTCTGACTGAAGGTTAAGGAATAAAACGATGCATTTTCCCTTCACTAATATCGTAGCTGCTGTTGTGTGGTTAACAAGCCTAGTCTGAATTTAGCATACAGGTCCAGTATAACACAGACAGACAGCAGCATATGACGGAGAGACGGGAGAGAGAGAGTGACAGGAGCACGGAGGAGTAGATCAAAACAGCTTCACACTGCAGAAACTTTGTGTGTTGTTAGGGTAAAGACGATTTTAAAGACAGATTTACTGTTTCAATTACCATTTAACTCCAATAGTACTGATGTTATTATTACACAGATTTATTTATTTATTTCTTTAATGTTTATTTGTATGGGGACAAGTATGAAGCAAGTAAACCGTTGCCACAAACTATAGCATTTGAAGCTGTAGAGAGAAAAGAAAGAGGGATCTGTTCATTTATAAACATCAGAACCCAGTGTGAAAGTACAACATGGACCAAACTCTAACAGTGTTCAACGAGTGTCTAATAATGTTAGGAATAGTTTCCTATTACTCTGAGTATCAGTAAATATATAAGGGGTGTTCAAACTGTGGCCTGTGGGCCAACTTTGGCCCTTGGTCCTTTTAAATTGGCCAGCAAGAAATCCATTAAATAAGGTTCACATAAGAACATAAAACTTGTACTTTATTTTATTTCTTAGTTTGACTAGGAATGCACAATATTGGGGTTATACAAAATGGCAATATTTACAAATTAAATCTAGCCGATATCAATACCAATATATGAATAGGCCTAACATAATGTGGTGATGAACCATCAGCATCATTTCTCTACTGCACGCCGAAGTTCTAAATAATGATTGGCTGTTTGCTTTGATAGACATTAACTGAGAGCTATTTAGGCTGTTTTGGTTTGTATTTCAAGTACATTCACTTACTGAGAATTTATTTTGGTTACATGTTGGTTTTAGAGATGTAAGAAACATTTTATATATTGTGCTACAGGTTTTTTTTTGTTCTGTGCTACAAGACTGTCAACCTCTGTAGCACCAGTGCTATGAGCAAAAAAAGTTAACGTAGAGCCCTGAAGTAGTAAAAAAAGAACGCAGCAGCTCTGGTATCAACAATCAGATCTAATGTATCAGCCATGATTTTCACAATCAGTACATCTCATCAACATCTACAAAAATGTTGATTTATTGTTACATCTATACATTAATATGGCACCACCATTTAAATAATTTTTCACCTGCTTATCTAACAAATCATACTAAGTTTAAACTCCTCGTTCCAGTACAAACCTGTTTTTTGACCTGAAAACACTGCCAGAAGCACTATAGGTAATACAAGAGTGGCAATCACATAGCAAGACTAAACCTGTTTTTCTAATCCTCTTTTTGGCTCTGTCACCTGTTATAGGATGCAGGAAGTGTATGCACTTCAGGATGCAATGTCATGTGTATCATTTTTTTAATTGCTTTGTGGCTATAACTACATGGAACGGAGGATGACCACAGCATTTAAATCAAGTGACTGCATTTTCTTACATAACCCAAGAAAGGAAAAATACAGTGAGCACACCAAGTCTAGTGATCAACCAAAACAGCCTACAAACAAAAGAGTAAGAGCAAAAGAAAAATCAACTCAGCCAAGCATCGTCATATTTGTTTATACAATAAACTAGGGATGCACAGATGTATCGGTTTGACATTGGTGTCCGTCATGTTTACAAACATAGGCAAAATTCTGTGTCATGGACAGATACCAGTTATCAATGTGTATCTGTTCTGTCTTATTGATTTTATGCTGGCATCTGGTATATCTGGCTGCTGAAAAAAATAAGAGAATGCTTCCAGATCATAGCTGTTGGACTTTATCTGATTCCACGGTCAGATGTAAGAGAGAAAATGTTGCCTTAACAGGAGTGTTAAATGAAGCAAGGAAAGGTGGCTAGAATCTTTTACTGGTTATTCACCAAATACACACTCAAGCATACACATGTAAAAGATGGCGCTAGATCTTGTTTGGAGCACTTTTCATGCTATCAAATGTCTGTCTGCGCCACAGCCATAATACTGACAGACCATTCAAATTCACAGGTCGACAAATGTTGGGTTAGTCTTCTTGGTTTACTACAGCCTGACATTAACCTTGCAAGTCAGATAGACTGTTTTATATATCCACTGCAAGGATAAAATTCACATTCATCTGGGAAACGTCCTTTGCAAAGTGTTAGGGAAGGGCTGGACTTTAAAAAAAAAATCTTGAAAGGTGAATGGCTAAACACTGACCATCACACTTATTATGGGCCATCAGAGCAACAAGACAAAATTAGGTAGCAGGCATGCACAGCTCTGGTAAGTAACCTGAGCTTGATGGACAGGCGCTACAGTAGTTTATGAATAGCTGAGCTTGTCGTTGGATTAAACTCATGCCGAGGCCAGTTAAGAAAAGTTCAAAAATATCTCCTTTTGGCATGGTTCAATACACTTGTTTTAATATAGAAATGGGGCGCAGTTCTGATAAAACTTTCACTATACTTTGGCTACAACTGTGTTAATCGCTACAACTGCAGCAGCAATTGCATATACCAGCTTAAAGTATGACTAAACCTTGCCCATAACAATTGCAGAAAGGCAAAACATCTTTTCCTTCATGAAAAGTTTTCAGTGCTGTTCTTTGCTCGTTATTTCACAAAGAAATGTGGTCCAGCTCTGGTAAAACTTCTGCCATGCAATAGCTATATCTAAGCTAATCCCTACATGGGTGGCAGCCATTGCTATCGGTTTCCATTACAACTAAACCCCACCGATAGCTACCACCTCGTTCTCCTCAAATCATGCGATGGCGAGTCTGACATAGGTGAGCGGCAGCTTGAGCACCATCTTTTCTTATAGCCCTCTTATAGCCCTTGACTCAGACATGTTCCAAACACAGCAAGCAGTGTAGAAACCAAAGGTTAATGGTGTGTTCCATTTAATCACAGAGCTCAGTATACTCCTATACTCAGAAAATTTAGAGTATAGCCATCAAAAATGCACCCTTAACTTGAAATCCTGACTGAGAAATTTGGAGCAATTTCAGCACCTGAGTTAAGAAGTTATAGCAAATGGAACATAATCAACTTGGGTGTGATGCCATCTCCGGCTTGGACATCTGACTTTGGAGGTAAATTGAACATCACATAAGAACTAATAAAACTAAGGCCAAGGTCTGTGCATATAAATATCAGGGGTTCCTCCAGGATTTTTTGAAACTGTGTGGGAAGGCTTTGCCTAATTCGCCGATTACTCCCTCCCTGGTGGGATGTAGACACGGTGAGGCAAAGCATTGGCTTCGCTACGTGTGGTAGTCATGGCAGAGGGTATATTCCTCTATTCCTCCCAGCACTGAGTATTCTCGCTACAACTCGCTGTCTTTCTCCGTGTTAAGCTCTGACTCGTGTCTCTATATACTACAAAACTTTGAATAAGTTACTCATGTCCGCCATCTCCTGGTGTAAAGTGGTAACAGCGCAGACATTTCCTGAAAATTTCATCAAAATCTGTCCATGATTTTTGAGTTATGTTGCTAACAAATGAACGAACAAACAAACAAACACACCCACCTGATCACATAACCTCCTTGGTGGAGGTAACTAGAAAAGCCCTCAGAGAGCGCAGACCTCCGCCATTAGCCCTATCTCCCAATAGTGAAGAATCCTTTAAAAAATTCCTGTAGGCTGCAAGCTTAAATGCGCCTGTTTGAAAAAATTGTTCTCTAAAGATCTACTATTAGTGAAACTTTCTGTCTCCACACTGGTAGAATATGTCACAGGAAAGATAAACACTGTATGAATGCTTTTCTGGTTTGTGCTTTTCAAATTAAAAGCCCGGTTTAGCATTTCTATAGAGAAACTCTGTTCACTTGTACAGAATGCTCTTATTTTGAAAAGTTCCCGACACACTTCCTCTGTACACTGAATCAAGTCGCTTTTATAAGGGGGGGTTTACTGATGTAAAACTTATGAAGAAGGACAGGGCTTTGAGAGCAGGGAGATGCGGCTGACAGGCAGAAAACCCGCGCCCTGTGTGAAAGCCACACCAGCAGGAACCGGAACTAACACGCGCGGCACACTCAAGCAGCAAAACAAGCCGAGTGAGTCCGACTGCAGCAGGGATCGGGCTGCCTGTGAGTGCTTAGGGACGAGGATGGCAGCCCCCGCTGCTCAGTGAGAAGAGCAATGATACGTGCATTCACGTCAGCGTCTCCAAAACTCTCCAGTAACACCAAAAAAAGTCGCTAGATTTGTCGCTAGTCACTTTTTTGAAAAAGAGTCGCTAGAGGGGTCTGAAGACTTGCTAAATATAGTGACAAAGTCGCTAAGTTGGCAACACTGAGTGAGGGAGAGCTGCTGCTGTACACTGCGTCTGGGGGGTAGGGGCCAGGCACTTGGGCTGAGTTCCACATGGACACACACAGAGCGACAAGGGTAAAAAGAGAGAGAGACAAAATCCCAGCGCAGCAAAAAAGTTAATCGGCTACATATTGGCTGATGTTGATTAATCTGTGAAACACTATAATCAGCCCAACTAATCGGCCCGCCGATAAATCGGTTGGGCTCTAATGTCCAGTTACATTTTCTCAGCTTATGAAGACATTTAACTTTCATATTTGCTCAAGCCAATACTTTCAGCTCTTGTTTATTCTGGACTTGTTTGAACATCAAAACTTCAACAAGAAAAAGACAGACCACACAGCTCAGGCTGTAATGTTGCATTTCACCTGCAAAAAAAGTTAACTGTATGTCTGTTATGTAAGCAAATGTTTGTGCAAATGTTTAGGATTAACTGAACTTCTAAGCTGGTTTTATCTTGTACTAATTCTTAAGTGACATATCTCTAAAGAACTGAAATAATGACTGGGGGGATTCAACATCATCTCAGCTACAAGACTTTGTCTGTCTGCAGTGTTATAACTGACATATCACAATGATTCACAGTTACTGACAATTAATATGCCTATTATCTAAAACCATGTTTAGAATATAGCAACCTATGGGTGTTTAAGATGTTAAATGTACAGTCCAAACTGTCTACTCAGTGCATGTTTCCAAACTCTGCAAGTCTTTGCTCTGACACTGCTGATGTTCTTGAAATGCTGTTGACCTTGGTCATTTTTTATTTGTAGTTTAACACCATGATAAACCAGGGACAAGCAATGATAACATAATCCAAACATGAGATGTAAAGGCTCTAACTGGAATTTCATGTCATAGAATTCAACAAAAAAGAGTTCCCTTACTTAAAATGAACACTAATACAAAAGTCCATTTCCTTGTTTATAATTTTGAGTTCTTGTGGTTTCCATTCCTTTAATTGTTACATATTTGGTCCACTCTTTCTAAATTTATATAGTTTGATTCCTGTGTTGACTGGGTTTTTACGACATGTTTCTTGGGTTCATCTAAAGTTTGGTTTAATCATGGTGGTTTATTTTGTTGGCTCTTTAGCTGTTCGGGGTGATACCTAAGCTTAGTTCTTTCATGCCTTGTGTTAAAGCACAAGATAACCCCCTGTGTCTGATAAAGTTTGGCTCCTTATTTAAATCCATTTCTTCTGATCTTTTGCTCAGCTCATACCAGCTATCAAAAATGCTGCATACTCCATTTACACACTAACCACAAATGCACTAAGTGACCTACAAGTGAACCTCACTTCATGAAAAAATAACAGCAGCCAGCAGTAAGATTGGGGAGGTCAGTGTGTATAAACGTGATGCAAGGAGAGCATCAATGGGACTGGGAAATGCTTCTAGCTAAGCAGCATTGTATGATGTATACCAGACATCTGAAGTAGTGCTGCAGTGGAAAAAGTAATATGAATCGAGAAAATGTCTTCAAAGAGAGGCTCAGTAAGAGATCCACTGTGTGAATCTTTCTGAACCTGTTTCAAACTAATAACTTGTGCATCTTCATGAGATGCCAAAAGAACTTGACAAATGACACTATTGGCAGTTCTGTGAATGAAGGCAGTTTGCTGTGACACTGTTGTATACACAAGATGAAGCACAGCTGCATTAAAACAAGGGTTTGCATTTTCATGCAGTGTTGTGCAGAGATGACTGTGCTTTAAGCATGCTCACTGTAAAATAACTAGAAAATGATGTCTTATTTATGTTTCACTGCTTTGTTATTGAATGTTTTTGCTCACACAACTACCTGTAGCATCCTGTTCTATTGTTCATGGCAGCTCTTGGTATAAATAGCAATCGTGCATATCTTTAAAGGCTTCTGCACTTGACATCAGCAATCCTAAAATGATTAGGCCTATTTCTAGTTATAAAATAAACGCTGCGATTTCACGATTTTCCTTTTTCCATGTTTATAAAATTACCATCCGTGCACACAACAGAGACATCTGCTAGTACATCCCTTCTATAAACCTAACAACTGTGGTGCAACATCTCACTGGTTAAAAATTCAGCATTGTATGCTGCTGTTTCAAAAACTTTATTAGCTTCTGCCCACATTCGCTTGTACACCTCAGGAGTCTATAGGAACATTTTTTCTGCCAATTTCAAGAAAGATGCAACCAAACTGATTGTGAGATCCTTCATCATACGGCAAGATAATGAGCCAAAACACACTCCCAAAACAACAAAGGAGTTCATCAGGGGCAAGAAGTGGAAGGTTTTAGACTGGCCAAGTCAATCTCCAGACTTACACCCATAGAGCATTTGACCTGCTAAAGGGGAGACTGAAGGGAGTAACCCCCCAAAACAAACAACAACTGAAAGAGGATGCGGTGAATGCCAGAAAAAGCATCACAAAAGAAGAATGCAAAAGTTTGGTGATGACAATGGGTCACAGGCTTAATGCAGGCAATGCAAGAAAAGGATTTCCAACTAAACATTAAATCTTACTCACTTTAATCTGTTTTAAGTCTATCTGTTCCAATACTTTTGCTCACCTACAACTTTGGTGTTTCATTACAAATAAAGCTCTCTTCTAGGTTGTGTATCAGATCCGGATGTAAATACCTGGAAATAAAAGCTGAAATGTTGAGCTCTTGCCCTATATTCATCATTTTGTGTCAAACCCAAATGTTTTCAGTCTACAGCAAAAGTAAAGGGATTGGGCTCACCGTTCCAATACTTTGAGGGGAATGTATATGCACAATTTAAATATAAAACAAATGGCATACTACATACTAATAATAATGTACTTCCCCTTGCATACTGAGGAATCCTCAAGCTGCTCTAGAATTGTTATATCACTGAACTGAAACAGTGAGTCATTGGTTTTCATTTGTGATTTAGCCCAGTGTTCACATCACACTGTACATCCCTGCAGATGACAGTAAATCTTTCTTTAGATTGATAAATAGAAAAACAAGCCTGAAAGCCTTCACCAACAAGTACAGTCATCCTGAGCGGTTTGTTTGTTTTTGCTACACTGACCAGTTATCCCACCAACACAGTATACAACGTTTATTTTTCTAAGAGAAAATGTTTCCAAAGCTTAAAAAGTAAAGATACCACTTGAATTTTGAACCTCAATATCAAGAAAAATTAGACCTTATTTTATGGATTGTCATCCTTGTTTAAAACCCTCTGACCTGACCTGAAATGTACTTACTTTAAACTAAATAATAAAAAAAAAAAGATATTCATTTTAAAGGGTAACAGCACCAGTATTTCACATACTGCCAAGTCTTAGAGTTACAACATAAAATGTATGCAATTTAAAGTCTACATTGCTAAAAATGACTAAACCTTCTATGGTCAAGTACTTCAGTACCTCAAATATTTCCAACAGTTTACAAAGCCAGAGAAATACAGTTGTAACAGAATGGGCCTTGTCCACCGTGAGAGGTACAACTTGTATATTGTTGCTCTGGAAACACCAGATGTTACGTCAAATATGGCTACATAAGGGAGTGGGAACTTCTACTGTAAGCTGTGGTTCTGCTTCTGTATCTCATTCATGTCATGTGCTGCTTACTTTTGATGGAAAATGGTCATTTTATGCCTTTGACTGCACATTCCGCCACCCTAGTTCACCCTGTAATGCACAAGCTTTCACCCCTTCTACCATCAGTGTCAACTTTCTTCATTGTTTTAATTGAGAAAACCCTGGCAGCAGAATTTACTACAGCAGCGTTTGTTTAAATACAACAGCAGATAATGGAAATAAATCTCTCAGATGGTAGTGTCAGTCAGATTAAGTTGAGATTTCCATGTCAAATATCAAGGGCTCTATATGATTAAGAATTCAGTCAGCACCATCGTTCAACATTCCTTTTACATATTAAAATCTATTTTATACTGTTTTCTATATATATATCTGTATATCTGATCAACACATTTCAATCCCTCAGGTGACTTGCTGCCTCAAATCAATTCACCTCTTTTTTAACATCATCATCCATAGTAACACATTTCATCCAATGTCTCCAAACGTTACTAAACAAACCAACTGAGCTTTAGTTAAGGGCAGCTCTGCCCATGATCCCTAACACTGGTTCTATATTTAAATCAAATTTGGTTTTAATAGATTTTAACTCATCAGAGCTATATGTTTTGCTTTGGAGGATCCACTTTGGGTAATTCAGCTACAGCAAGAGCCTTGTAAAGTATGAGCAAAGACGCATAATTACAAACTTTGTTTTAAAGACTCCAGCCGTTGAATACTTTTGCTCCTGCATTGCTCTCTATGACAAAATTGGAGTTGATTCAAGTCATCCTGATGTTGAAGCATTTAACTAACTTACATCCACAGTTATGATTCAACACTTCATCACTAATTCAGTTAGATTCTACAAACGTTGTCTACATTGGATTCACTATTTCAACTAAGCAACTAGAAAAGCACTCTGAGAGCACAGACCTCCGCCATTAGCCCTATCTCCCAATAGTGAAGAATCCTTTAAAAAAATTCCTGGATCCAGATGGTGATCCAGATCAGTCTCAAAATCTAATCAGTTCTTCCTTATGCCATGTCTGACATTTCCTGACGTTTTCCTCAAAATCCATCCATAGGTTTTTGAGTTATGTTGCTAACAAACTAACTAACTAACCCTGCCCATCACATAATCTCCATGGCGGAGGTAAATATAAACTAACTGACCCTGCCTATAGATCTATTCACCCTCTTTTACTCTCTCACTTGTCTGTAGAAATGTCCTGGACTAATTCTGCAGTACCTCCAGCAGTACACCAGTCCTCATAGGGGTTATGAATAGATTACTTACAGAACTAGCTGGGATAAACATTGTAATTGAAAATTGCACTCAAGCAATCCTCACAGAACATTCTAATCTGTAATTATCATTGAGGATCACTCAATGTTTCCTCACCACTTTCTATTTCGTGCCACATGTGCAGTTCAAACTGTTTTTCTGAACAAAAAAACATGTGGGAAAAAATTTAATCCACAACCTTTAAAAACTGTCAAATACCTGATATAATAGGGCAACATCAGAAAAACAAACTTATAAACACTATTTAAAACTTTGGAAATGACCAGATGGAGAACAAATTCAGACATAAACCCTAAACAACACATGAAGGAAGTCACTGCTCTTTAGAGAGCAATTTAAATAGAGTTCAATCACCTCTAAGCCTGTCGTTACTTTCACAGAAACCACAACAAATGTACAACTAAAAACAGAGGATCATTCAAAAATAAAACGCTACTTCATTATGCAGAAATTGGCTTAGCAGTATGCATTTTAAGCTTCATTCAAAACAGCACCCAGCGTACCTATTACTTAACACAAACATAACCATAAAGGCAGCTGCATTTCTGTCAGAGTGTAAAAGATAGAAATTGCAGAGTTTTGACCGTCAAAGCTTGTAGCACTCCTGGTCTGCATTATCTTTAGCAAAGCTTGTTTTCTTCTTAATAACAAGTGTGTCTCACCTCCGTCCCTGTCTCTGGCCCGGTGTGTGTGGACAGCCTTTGCTCTGCCGTGCCCCGTGCTGTCGATGTGTTTGTTCTCAGGGCTGTCAGACCTCCTGAGCATTTTGCAGGGAGGAGTGACATCTGAGGAGTCTCGCATCTTTTCATGGCGGTGGTCCCCTCCTGGATGGCTCTTGGATGAGTATTTGAGAGTCTGTGGACAAAATCAAACACTTCACTAGAAGCTCTTTTCTTTTATTGTACAATGATTTCATCCTTTAATGACAGCCTTTGGAGGATCACTAGAACAAGTGTCTCCTTCTTGTTTAATCCCATATTTTGCTTTACAAAGTGCTATAATGACAGAATACTTATGCATTGAAGTTACCCTATTCCTGCTGTTGATATATAATATTTTGGAACAGCTGATGAACATTTAATGATCAATTCTTGTGTAAGACACCCAGTTTTTCAACATTAGCTCGGCTGGAGCGGATCCTTCACAGTTACCCCCTTGTTGACATGTCTAGCCATATGTTAACACATTGATGATTCTTAAAATAAAGACATAAACATGTCATTATCACTCAAACTGACGTCAGCCTTCGTTTTGTTCTTCGTTTATAATTTGCATTTGAATGTATATAAATCAGTTTGAGATATACATTTGTTGCACTCTTATGTTAAGAGAGCTTAGCTAGCTTTATCTTTAAAATGACAGATTGCGGTCAGGCCCTAATCGGGCTGGCTAGCAAGCCAGCTAGCAGTAAAAGGCTATCATTAGCTTTGAGCTGTAATAAAACTCGGCTGCACCTCTCCAAAACACCCCAATTCGACGAATAAATTTAGTCTTTGCTTCCTTTACCCGAATATGGTTACGTTAGGGAACATTTGTAGCGCTCATAGTGGCATTTCACCTAAATTCATACACTTTTCACGTTATTTTCCGCACTGGATGAGGCCTGCTGCTCTCAAGAAGCCTGAATCGGAGTGTCCATTTTAATCTTATTTGCTGCTAGCAAGCTAACAGGCTACGGTAAGCTAACAAGTACCTGATAGGGCTGAGAATCTCTTCGGTCGCACCTGCAAATATAAAGAAAACTGTTGTTAGCATGTAGCTTCAAATGTCAGTGTTGAGAAATAGTTAAAGTGTTGCAACAGCTGAACGTGCAAGTTTCCAGACACTTATTTTGGTTTCAATAAAAATGGCGGATTGTCAAAGCGTAGCTACGAGGAAAGGGAAAATCAGAATAAGTAACGTTAAAAGATGTTTACCCATCGCCGAGTCTCGGTTGTTTCCTTGCATACATTACCATCAATGCCGTGTTAGTGTGTTTAGAGTGGGATGTGAAAGACTGATAATGCAGCTATAATTTTGTTGTTGATTCAGCGACCTGAAATCGTCAATTATTTCAACCTAGCTTGTGGGTATTTCAATGCTATCAGCAGCGCTGGTCGAAAGAGCGCCCTCACTCAGTCCATCTCCCACTCAGACACACAGCCGTGTCTCTATCTACCCCGAGAACGGAGCAATGGAGCTGCGCGGAGGGTTGCCAGATATTATACGTTCATCAATATGGGAAAGCTTTGACGGACTTAATGAGAGTTTCATCTGTCTCTCTGTATTATGCCATATATTAAAACTGAACTAATGCTGCCTAATGGTTGCTGTAAAATCAATTTAAAATGTTTTGCTTTTTGTTTCCTACAACTCAGAATATATTATTCGCACATTATCCCTTTGTTTGAAAACAAAGACTTTTCCAGGAACAAAATAGAGAAAATTATCATTGGATGAAACCATAAAAATTTTACCAATTGTGTTATTGTTTACATAAAACACAGAATCTCAGAAATGCCCTTTAGGTATTATTGGTAACTGTAGTTATTATACCAACCTGGCAACCCCGACTGCAACCCCCTTTTTTCTCCTCCCCCTTCCGATGGCAACATCCGGGACTTACACTGCTTATTATAGTAGAGCACTCTCTAAAACTTGTGAACCTCGTCGTCGTGTTATTGTATCAGAAATTATTATTCACATGCTTTATTAAACTATTGCTTACTAGAGGAGAAATAATGATAATAGTCGAATATTCGACCAAAGGCTGTTGTAAACGCCAGCAAAAGACTGAATTGTGACTTATTCTCCCCTGACATCTAGTGGTTATTATGTGACAACGCAGACAAAGTTTACAGAGGCATCTTTAAAAATTAGGATATCATAGAAAAGTTAATCTTTTTCTTGTGAATTAATTCAAGAAGAAAAACTTCTAGATTAATCTCACACAAAGGTAAATATTTTGTGATTTTGTCTTAATCTTGACGTTTACAGCTTACAGCTCACAAAATCCACAATTTCAAAATATTAGAATATCACTTAACATCAGTTCAAAACAAGATTTATGATACAGAAATGTTCACCATCTGGAAAATTATGCATTTATGCACTCATAACTGGTTGGAGCCCCTTTTGCACATATTACTGCAACTATGTGGTGTTGCATGGAGCCAACCAGGTGTAGCTTTTAATAGCAGCCTTGAGCTCATCTACATTGTCGAGACTGTTGACTCTCATCTTCTTTTTGATATTTCCCAAGATTCTCTAGGTCAGGCCAGTTGGCTGATCAATCAAGCACAGTAACATCATGGTCAGCAAACCAGTTACTAGTAGAAATTGACCTTTTGTGGCTTACCCTCCTTGTGGGTGGTATCAGTGATCAAGTCAGCAGTCTTTCTCATGATTGTAGGTATGTGTACTGAACCAGATGGAGAGAATGAAGGCTCGGGAAACCATTGCAAATTGGACTTTTCCAGAATATTCTAATATTTTGAGAAAGTGGATTTTTGTTTTGTTTTTTTGTGAGCTGTAAGCCATTATCATCAAAGATCATCTCACTTGTTTGTGTTGAATCTGAAATAAAATATTGGGGGAAAAATACACATTTACATGATAAAGAGTTAAATTATATTGTTTTAGATGCACTTGTATATCATTCATCCAGCCAATAAGCTATGTATTAAATCTGTGAAAATACATCCCTGCCACTCCCAAGAAGGCTTTAAAATATTTGAATATTTTCTTAAAATGTAATTATTTTTTAAGGCAATTAAAAGCTATGAGACAAAAGTTGTTTAGGGTTATGTTCAAACATTTTTGTAATTAGTATGCTGATGAAAAAAGTTAGATCTGCACAAACTGTGTTTAAAGAAAACAATAAATAGATCAAAAAATGTACATATAATAATACAAAAATTCAAATGTATGTAAGGACTTTAAAAAAGAAGAATTCCAGTGGGCAGTAATTTGGTAGTTGCCTTAGTGCGCATGCAGGTTTCTTCAAACTCTGTGTCTTTGACAGGATTGTATTGATGGTCCAAGAGTGAGTATCTGTCAGAAGAGGGCTGCTGAGCTCCATTGTTTCCAGACAATATATCCCACATCATATCCCAGGCTGAGGACAAAAGAAGCTGCGGTTCAGCATTTTGTCACACAACACACTTTAATGTGGGGGCAAGTGGGCACAAAGGGGGGGTGCTTCTATTGTTAGCACATTTCTGGAACTTTCACACACATTCATGGTTTTTAGACCCTCTGTTTGACTGAGATCTTTTTGCTGTATTTCACTGATTGAAAATGACATTCATGTGTCAGATTTTTTGGTAGGAGAGAAGAGAGATGAGTGTTGAGAAACTGTTGTATTGGTTTTAGGACATACTTTTTGTATTAGACACATTTTAGAAGAATCCTTAGCCAGAAAGAAATCAGAGCTTTTAAAGTTCCCATCTTTGCGGTTTGGCTATTTGTTGCTTTCTGTCTCACTTTGGCCTGTAGGGGGAGTGGTCACACCATTTTTAAACCTCTATCATAAAAGCAACAGATATCGGTCAAGTTTACCCAACATAAACATAAACAAGCCAAAATAAATAAGATATAAATACGATATTTTAAAATAAAACTGCACAGTAATTTTTACTGACAAATATAAGAACTAAATGGGCTATAGATAATGAAAATATTGCTATTTCAAGTCTAATGTGTAATCAAGGGACAGCACATCAAATCACAAGAAACTAAAAGACGACATTTGCATTGTTTGTATCTGTCCTATTTTGGAGCATTTTTAAGAACCAACAAAGTAAAATATCCAAAAGCAAATTAAAGGAAATACCTAAAAAAAGAGAGAGAAAGAGATAAAAAAAAAAAAAAACACTCATGTATAACCCAAAGTTAACAGTGCTGCAGTTAGAAATTGTCTTTATATGTGGGGATGTCTGGTAAAAGAAATATATATATATTTATATATCAAAAAAATCTAATTCGCGTCTGCCAAAGAAAACATGAATTAACCTCGGGTATTCTGTTTTTTTTTTTTGACTCGTAAATTTAATGTGGATTCATATACATACTGGTGTATGTATGCCTCACAAACACTAATTGACCGTTTACGTGTGACTGTGTTTTGTTTTGTCTGCGAGGAAAGTAATTTACAACGGAGGCGTTAGCTTATGATTGAAAATTCTTTTAGCCAATCAAAGTGGAGAGCTGACGCTCTGATCTCGCCCTTTTGGAACACTGACCAATGAGCGAACGGATTAGGCGGACCGCTTGAAAAATCCCTGTACTTGGCAGATCTCAGAACAGTTTCGTGTTGACACATCCCCTCTTCTAACACGGTGAGTGAACAAATCAACCGTTTCTAGATCAGCACCTTGAAAGGAGACTTTATCTGTCGTGGAGAGTGGCACAGCCGTGCTGAGGCGTAACATTTTGAAAGGTTGTGTTCAGTAGATAGACCCAGAGAGCGGGGATGAGTTAGTTTTGGAGGTTTGACGGGATAAATCTCCGTTTTGAAGTGGGAAATAGAACAGCTGATACGGTTTTTTACCCTCGGAGGAATCGTTGGAGTACACAAAGACCAGCAAGACACCGTTCAACTCCTACCTCCAGTGCAAAGTGAGTAACGTTTCTCACATATTGTAGCTAAAAACTTAAAGTTACCAAGCTCAGAGAGGGTGTTTTATTCTTTAAAAGGTTTAAATATTGCCTTGGCTATGAGGCATATAGAGGCTATTACTATGAAACTATTAAGTCATGACAGAGCATTATTACTGACTTTCTTCAGTGTGATTCTGTATTCAGACGCCAATTTGCAAACTTATGTAGGTACCAGCTAGTTCCTCATTATTAAATAAATCAAGGTGGATAACCGCTAGTATGCATACGAAAACGGTTTCAAAACTTAAATAGAAAAGTCCCTTTTAAATTGAGCTTTTTTCCTAATGAAATTTCACTTGACTAATTCTCATGTTGAAAGTGAATACAGTTTAAGTGCACGGCTAACAGAATGCTTATAAATTACGTGAACAGGTGCAAAGCTTCACCAAAAACCACATAATTAGCACAGCTTAGCCCTAAGAACAAAAGGAAGTCATCGTCTAGGTATGCTAACATGTACACAAACCAAATATGACAAAATTTCCTCGTGACACAGCATTCAGCTTCCACAAAACACACCCACACCCTGAAGCTCCCACTCTTCAGGAAGTACAGTGTGGCTCAATGAAGCATCATGCATTAGCAGAGACAATACAGAGCCCTGTGCCCTGCAGAGTCAAGTGTGGTGACACGGAGCTTGTCACTGGCTGACAGCGCCAAGCCTCTGAGCAGGCATCCCTCTGGAGACTCAGCACTTGGACAGCTTCCAGAAGACCCCATGTAAACCATTTGTTTGCTTCCAATTTCAATATTATAATTGTTATCCATTCCTTTATTAAGAATATGTCTTTGAGTAGCCATGATGGGAATGAACCCATGTCATGCAATACAGTTGATGTCCTTGCACATCTTTAAACATGACAATGTGAAATAACAAGTAAAGCTGTGTAATTGATAGAAATTTAGATTAAATTGCATTTTGTCCTACTGCAGTTTTCAAATAGCAGAAGGTGCAATATTTCTTTTACCTGGAATATATGTCAAAATGCCAGTTTGTTACAATTTTTTTGCAGCAAAGATGCCATAGTCTGCACATCATTCAATCATTCAATTGCCATTTTCAGTAGAAATTAGTTTACAATATATTCTTATTTCCTCAATAAAAATGAGAATGATGTACAATGATGATTCCCTTACAGCAGTTCATATCAAGTTAGCAATTTGGGTCAAAATAATCACAATAATTTTTTTTTCAGAATTGTTCAGCCCTGTTTTAGTGCTCTCAGACATGGTTCTAGCTCGGGCTCTCGCTCCACTCTGGAGTCTGAGAACCTTGGTTCTTTCTAGCAAACCAGCCTGTGTTCACGCCATTTTAAGTGGAACTAAAGTGAGAGTATGTCACTCCATGTTACCTTTTTTTGTTTGTTTGTTTTAATTTATTTGGTTATTTGGTTTGGCATTCAGGGGAACCCAGCCATAGCCATCTTTTCTGCAAGTTTGGCACATAACTTCCTCCTCCTACTACTAATCTCCAGCTTCACCTGGAATACTGTCAATGCCCAAATCGCAACCAAACATTTTGTCTCCTCACCAGACCACTTTTTCTCTATTTCTGCTCGTCTTCACAGTGTCACAGTTCCTGAAGAAGAACCAACTACTTTTTGGTTCCAGCTGAGAACCAACTTTAAAGGTTCTGAACCAATTATTTTATTTTTTTTCGTGTTTGAATTTGCTGGCCGGCTCTAAATCCATTTTGGGAACTGGTACCAGCCAGCAAGGTTATTATAATTAACTAAAACTATCTAAATAACTAAAACTAAAATTCAAAAATCATTTTAGTTAACTGAAACTAAATCAAAACTAAGCTTTACCGAAAAAAACGTAACTAACTAAAACTGTATAGTGTGCTTACAAAACTAGCTAAAATAAAATAAAAATGGACACAAAATATCCTTAGTTTTTGTCTTTGACACAACTGTAATGACTGGCACTGACACCAGTCTGGGGAGTGTAAAACTGCCTGAACTGATTGGTCAAGACTTCATACAGTGGTAGTTTTATGTCTGGAGTTGTGTTCAAACATCATCTTTAAATAAATACAATTAGAAGTGAAGAGTAGCCTGCTTGAGTATGTTTTTTAAAAAGGTATGATGTTCCGTCAGCCCTGACATCTATCCAAAAAAACTAAAAATAATAAAAATGAAAGTGAAACAAAGCATTTTTGCAAAATAAAAACTAAACTAAACTAACAAGCCATCAGTAAAAACTAATTAAAACTAAACTGAAATTAAAAAAAGAAAGTGAAAACAAAATAAAAATTAAAGCTATTGAAAAATCCCCAACTATTATAACCTTGCCAGCCAGGGCCCTACCAGTCTGATAGGCCTAACGATTCTGAAAAAGTTCCAGATACCAGAAGGCACAACGTAACAGTTTGAAGTTCAGAAATACTCCTGGTCCCTACTGACAAAATTTGATGGTGTAGAAGGACGTTCAAACAAACAAACAAACAAACAAGTCCAAGGTGGAAAAGGCATGAATCTGAATCCTAAAGACAGACAAGGGTAAAAGCAAGAAATTTAAAAAACTAGAATAAAGCTGGAAAGCAATGTGCACACTAAGGTAACAGACAGTTTCACAACTGAGGAGGGCACGCAAAGGAGTTAATATTGTGGCTGGCTAATGAGCTAATCAGAGGCAGGTGAGTACTGAGAGCAGCTGCTGGCAATCAAGGAGCTGAGACACACCTGAGGGAAGACTGTGAAGTGACAGAAGTTGTTGGATTTCAAAATAAAACAGGAAATAACTATTAACTTGATGTCACGGTTACTGACTTTCATACTGATATTTACACCATGTTTGTTTGACAGAACTTTATGTAGTCATGATGATTGTATAATAATTTCATATCAAACATTTTAAAAATAATTGCGATTATTTCCCCAATCGTTCAGTCCTAATGATAACCCTCATAAAAGCCATAATAACTTCTGTTTCGTGATGTGGTCAAACTTGGACGGACTCGAGTTGTCAGCGGTAATGTCATGTTAGTGGAAATGTCATTATTTGGCATTCCATTGAGTCATTTTCTCCCCTCAACAGAGTCAGCATATTTCTTCAAAGCACACATGGACATCATTCACTCAGCAAGTCAGCTCAGCAAGCAACACGATGGTTAAACCTAAACAAAAGGTTCAAACTGATACTAATCTGCTTGTGTAACTTGGGTTAGGGGAATATACTTCCTTTTTTGTTTGTTTGCAGCATATGATTTTCTCATGTAATAGATATTTTGCTTGCTAGGTCCTTGGTCTAACTCGTATCATAAATCATGCTCATAGTCTGCATTAAGTTGCCTGCCACTGTGGCAGGTCTCTGGCCATATCTTCTCACCACTCTGTCTCAGTCTATAGGAGTTTTCAGACATGCACATCTGAACATTTCCTGAAATTATCAGGTTGAGCTTCATGTGTAAATGCAAGCAGCTGATGCTTTCACCTTGGTAAATTTTTTGCACATACTCAGGGTGAGTTGATGTATAATAGCAGACAATATTCTGCATGATGGTACTGGTGAGGGATAAAAATGGAATGCAGTGATTTGCAAATCTCAAAAATTCATATTTGATTCACAATAGAACATAAACAATGCATGAGATGTTAGACATTTTATCATTTCATGAAAAATATTAGCTCATTTTGAAATTGATGTCAGCAACACATCTCAAAAAAGTCGGGACATGGCAGGAAAGTAAAAGGTGCTCAGAAAAACAGCTGGAGGAGCATTTAGCAACTAATTTGGTTAATTGACAACAGGTTAATAACATGACTGAGTATAAAAGGAGCATTTTAGAGAAGGAGAAATCATGGAACAATCTCAGGACAATGTTCCTCAATGTAAAATTGTGAGGACTTTGAATATCCCACCATCTACAGAAACCTGTGAGCAAGGGAAAGGACGAAGCTCAGTGTTGGGTGTTTGTAATCTTGGGGCGCTCAGGGACCACTGCATTAACAACAGGTATGCTTCTGTACTGGAAATCACTGCATTTACTCAAGGACAGTTCAAAAAATCATTGTCCGTCAGCACAGTTGGCCGTGCCATCTACAAATGGGAGAGTTGGATTATGCAAGGAAAAGCCACCCATGAACATGATCCAGAAACACCGCAGTCTTCCCTGGGCCAAAGCTCATTTAAAATTGGCTAAGGCAAAATAGAAAACTGTTCTGTGGTCCAATGAATCAAAAATTGAAAACTCTCTTGGGCGGTGTCCTGTAGACTAAAGAGGGGAGGGATCATTCAGTTTGTTATGAGCGCACAGTTCTAAAGCCTGCATCTCTGATGGTATGGGGTTGCATTAGTTTCTGTGGTGTGGGCAGCTTACACAGCAACACATGCTCCCATCCAGACAACGTCTCTGTCAGGGAAGGCCTTGACTGTTTCAGCAAGACAATGCTAAACCACATACCACATCCAACACAACAGCATGGCTTCACAGTAGAAGAGTCTGGGTCCTGGACTGGCCTGCCTACAGTCCAAACCTTTTACCAATAGAAAACATTTGAAACATCGTTAAATGAAAAATCTGGCAAAGAAGCTCAGGACTGTTGAGCAGCTAGAATCCTACACCAGGCAAGAATGGGACAACATTCCTCTCCCAAAACTCCAGCAACTGGTCCCCTAACTTCCCAGATGTTTACAGAATGTTGTTGAAAGAAGAGGGGATGCTACACAACGGTGAACATGGCCCTACTTTTTTGAGATGATTTGCTGCCATCAAGTTCAAAATGAGCTAATATTTTTCATGAAATGGTAAAATGTCTTAATTTCATCATCTGATATGTTGTTTTTGGTCTATTGTAGAAAAATATGAGATTTATGAGATTTGTATTTTACACCATGCCCCAACTATTTTTGGAAGTGGGGTTGTATTATTTGAAAACATGGTCATTAAAAGTATGATGTGTCACTAACTTTCACACCCGTTGTGGCAGGAACAAGTTTTTTGTGTTTCATTTAAAGTCAATGTTAACTTTGTGCTGTTGTTTTCCCTGCAGTTCCCCATCATTCACCAACATTGTGTCTGTTTTCCTCCTAGTTACTGTTGTGGTGGTCTAGCTGTGACGAAAACACAGACAGTGAGAGGATGACCTTCTTTCTCTTGTATTTGAGTGCCAGAGAGGGGACTCTCTAGAGGGCCGACATTTGTCTGCTTAAACTCAGAAACCTCCACCTTTGCCAGCTTCTCTGCTCCTTCTGGGAATAGCCCACTTCTTCTTTTAAATCCTGCCTTAAAAAGATGGGAGGCTTGTGTTCTAGCTGGGCCAGTGGGGTCTCCTTGGAGACTTTAATTAGAAGTATTTTTGTCCATTTTATAACTGCTTTATGAGGGCTCCCAGACTTTTAAATAAAGCCACTGAAAGCAGCATGCAGGGCAAAAGTGGTCATTTGAGCAGTGAAATTTTTTGCCACTTTTAAATTTTCTTGGGTAAGCTGGCCTGTGAGGGAGCCAGTGATTAAAACCATTTGCTTTTGTTTCTTTTCACCACAGTAGGGCTGCCATGATAACAGAATGTTAAACTTTGGTACAGCTGTTATAAAAATCAGCAATGATACCTGTCCAGACTCAAAAATGAGGTTGCACTCTCTGCTAGATTGTTATGATAACCCTTTTTTTGCCCAATCAACTAAGATTCTCCTGGTATCATTAAATCTTGAATCAAAATAACTGAGATGATGTTTATGTTACCATAAAGCTTTCTAACTGTATTAAGTGCATGCACACAGAAGCAGCTGAGGTCAGGGTGAGGTTGGATGTGGTGGCTCAGACGTAGCCCGTCATGAGAGGCTTTGCCCGGTGTTGGTTGTCTGGACAGGTGTCTCCGAGCTGCAGCCCTGCATAGCTCACATTCCCAGGGTTTTGTTCTTGGTGAGAGGGGTCACACAGCGTAGAGGGAGGGAGGTGTGGGAACTAAGAATGCTACACTCGCAGAGTTCAACTCCCAGAATTCACCCGAGCAACCTGCTGATGGAAACAAATGCTTCCTGTCACTGCAGCGGCCCGGCTTGTGTTGATGAGAAACCTGTCAGCAGCTCATTGGCCTGTTCATGACTGAGGACAAACAGAGAGTTGGCTTTCTGAACTGCTTGTCAGCAGCAGGGGTATTTTCTTGGGGCTTAAGGGTGTGTAGGATACAGTGGTTTAAGACGCTTAATCCAAGCATTAGTTTGGATCACTATCATCAGCTCACTCACAGGATATTGCCTCGTCGAGGAGAGATGTCGTCCTTTAAACACCATCCTTTATTTCACTCACCTTGTGTTCTCACCAAGGACACCTCTATTAATCATTCATCTTTAATCCCACACAGGAACTAAATGGATTTTATTATTCTGGTCTAGAGACAAGCTAAAAGCAAAGACTGTCATTATGTAGGCCCTGAATACAGTCATTTTAAATGACAGAGGTGCAGAAATGCTGGGGGAAGTAAAACAAGTGGATAATATAAAGAAAAGATAACAGTTTGGGACTTTAAGGCAATTTTTGTATTCTTATTTTTAAACTCATTCAATGCAAATGCTACAAAAACTTCAATTTTGATGTTATAACCAAAAAATTCCCCTCTAAACAGACCTCTTTGTTGAGGGGAGATAGTTTTATTTATTTATTTATTTTTTAATCAGTAACAGCTGTTTAGATCAACTGAAAGCAATGAGACCAGTATTGTTACTAGTTTGTCACTTCCTCGTTTGGGTTGTAAAGGTTCACCTCAATCATACAAATCACTATGACACAAACCAGTCACAAGAAAACAGGCAAATGAAGTAAGGCTGGACAGTTGATCTCAATTTAGATTTGAACTGTAATACACTGCATTTTCACATCGCAGAGGGTGCAGTTTTTCTTTGACCTAAAATTTTTCTCAAATACCAGTTAATACATTTATAACCAAGATGTTATACTGCAAACATCATGCAAACCTCAAGTGACATTTTTTGTAGAATAATTTACAGTCCTACTGGCCTTGTTTTTGTATATTTTTGTCATATTAGAATAAGTACAGATCAAAATAGTCATTCCCTTCAGTACAGCAATGCATATTGATTTTGCGATCAGTCAAAATAGTTGCAAATAGGTATTTTTCAAAATTGTTCAGCCTTAGTTTCATCCATCAAACATTATGTTATGATAATTGAGGGGTTTATTGCTTGTTTTTGAGAAATACATGAGGAAAAACTTTAAAAAGTAATCGCATGTTAAATCAGAATTTCAATATTGGGGGAAAAATATCACAATTAGATTACTTTTCCAAATCACTCAGCCCTAAAATGCAAGCATGGTGGCCACCTTTGAAAGTGTCTCAAAATGAAAAGGATCCTAGTGAAGATTAACCTTTAGAGTTAAAGCTGACATGCTTTTGAAAAACCAGAAACAGATGTTGAAGTATTTTCTTCAAAAACCTCAATTTCAATTGAGAAAAAATGCTTGATAACCGTGGTTGCTTGTCTATGGCTTGCTATTATTGGTGACTTTAGTGTTCTAATGTTTCGTCCAGAATAAATAAGCAACCCCTAAAAATAGATAAAATAAAAAAAATAAATACAAAACAGTGGCAGCTGCGGACAAACAACTCTCACATTAGATTCTGACAGAATGTCAATGAGGTGATGGCTGTGAAAACGATATCTGAAGCTGTTTTCTAGATTGAGCAAAATCATCTTGAAAGGTTCATCTCTGAAGGGATCTTCCTTTAGCTACTTGAGAGATAGAAAATAGAAATCAAATGCTGAAGTCACCCATGCACAAAACTCCTGAAAAAAGGTTAGAGCTTCATGTCTGAATATGAATGAATGAATGAATGCTTTATTTCAGTTTAAAAACAAAAATAAAATCCTTTTTTACATAATAATTTATCAGACAGCAACCAAAAAAGGAATAGGCTGAAGTTCAGTGGCTTATTTTTGCCTATCGTGTAGAATTTTCATGGTGAGTTTTGGTTCTGAACTGGGCTTAAGACACTCATATAGATTCCATGGCGGTGTGACATATGGTGTCCCTGTCTGCTTGGTTTCTTGGTCTGAGAGAGAACGGCACAGCAGGACCTCCACATACACACAGTCAGACATGCACACACACATTGTTGTGCTTGGTTGCTGGATCTGCTTCTCGCCTCTGTACTGCCTCTGTTACTACCTCTAAAGCCTGCTGAGAGTGAAAAGTAATTCTGTTCCCCCCTTATGTTTCAGTGATGTTCATTTTAAAGGCAAAACATAATATCAGGCCTTGAAATGCCACTGTGAAAAATTCCTTTTGATATGTCTTGTAGACACTACAACTACAGCATCTTTTTAACATCCTGTACCTCTTTTGAGACTACTACTCCTGTCCAATAGGAAAAAGGTCACGCTTTGAGGGGTGTGTGAATACCGACTTTGGAAAATTTCAGGAGCAAACTGTGCTGAATTTTTCAGGCATGTGTGAAAACAGCTTCAGTCTGTTATTGGCAAAATAAAAGTGTTGATTTGCCTATTTATACTGAAAGATTTCATTGCAGCTCTTAGAGCCAGTCTTATGCATAGACTGTAGAAAGAACTGGACAAACCCCATGTGACGTCAGTCATCTGCTTACAATAGGCAGACTCAAACTGCTTTTGAAGCCAACCTGTGGCAGCTTCCATATTGAAATCGCCTAGCTTTAGATCAACCTAACGGCCCGCCCACTGAGCTCAACTTCCTGTCAGCTAGCTAGCTAGCATTCTGGTTGACAGAAACGTAGCTTCTGCAATCAGTCCGCAGTGAGGTTTTTCCTGAATATAGGCTAATCTAAACCGTTGTGATACCCCCCCCCCCCCCACAGTGAGAGCCCATGAAGACATTAGTTAATGTGACATTTGTTTGTTTTAACCAGGCTGTAAAACAGTTTATTTCTAGTATAAAAACCATCTTTTTAACGTGTTCAGATGTGAATTCTGGTGTTCCTGCAGCCAGCCTCAAGCAGACACTCGCTGTATTGCAATTTTTTGCACTTCCGCATTGGTTTCATTTTTCAGGACCGGAGGTTGCTGCTTGGTCTTACGCCGACAAGCTATGATGGGAACCAGCTTATATGCTCACAATGCCTTTTAATAATGACTCTGTTTTAGGGTAGTTTTGGGAGTTTTTGCCCATTTTTGTAAAGTTGTTTCTCTTCTCAGGTCCCTGCGTGCTGCCCCCCTGACATATTGAGTTGAACCGACTTTACTTCCAGCCATTGCTAAACTTGGCATCATATGAAATATGAATACAAGCATGTTGCAGCAGCTTAATCCACTTATAAAATCCTCTACCAGATGGATCAAAACACAAGTGTACTTTTTCAAATGGATATTGTGGCTCTTAAATCTCATGTTTTACTATGATTACACTTGTGTTGAGTGTTGTCCTGCATCCATATTGTGAAAGTGACAGCTATTAAAGTGACAAGATTATGAAAACAACTTCATGGTGACAGTCTGTCAGTAGTGGAGAGACATGTTTGAGTCTGCCTCACTTACAGCTAACTGAAGATCTCATCATTACTGTTTTGTTGAGTTGAGCAGTATAAATACAGAGGAGAGAACATCTGTGTGTTGATGCAACCGTCCTAACATCCATGGTCACATCTGTCTTTTTACTCACTCAGCCTCCATTCATATTTCTCTCTTTCATTCACTCTTTTAATAATCCAACCTCCTTCATGCTCATTCTTCCATCTATATATCCATCCATTCTGCTATCCATGCATAATCATCATCTTTTTCCATAGTATCACTAATCTCTTATGGTGATTCTGCAATGGACTTGTGAGTGTCCTGCTGCTCCGCTGATCCCAGACTGAGAGATTAAATCGTCGTACTTGGCCAGGTCTCTGGTAGGGTCACGGTTGACGAGCATCACCGGGAGAGATTCCGTGTTGTTTTGGTTCAGCCGTCCCCGCAGACGTGTAGGGTTTCTTTGAAAAGTCCCAAAGCCTCCACCGTGCTGTAGGGGGAATGAGCCCACCCAGCACAGGCCAGCTATCAGACACCTGCGTTGGCAGGTCGTGCACCGGCTCCGTTGCTGTGCTCGCCATGCAGGCATGTTGCTCTCCTGACTCACTGTGGGATGTAATTTTAATGGAGAAAGCAGAGAAGCTGATTGAATAAATGTGGCATTATTAAATAGACTGAGTGTGGGAAAGCAAGTCTGGAGGAAGGTCATGTTGAAAGTGTTACTGTAATGCAGATGTAGACATAAAAGTCTGAACTGGGCCTGCTCGATAGGAGTAAAATATGAAATGTGCAATAATATTAAGTAGTGTAAAAACAATATGAAGTGCAGTATACACCAAACCCAAGCTAGCATTATAGCTACACACAGTTTTTATGCAAACTGTTCTGCACGCATCCTTGTAGGGAGATTCTTTTGTAAATTCTGTCTATTCCACCAGAGCTCAGTCCGAAAAGGCCACTGCCTTTGCCTGCCGCCTTGTCCACACCACAACTGACGCCCATGCCCAACTCTGCAGATGGCGATCCCACAGGGTGGCCTCCATGTTGCCTTTTGGGGGTTTGTCTATCACTTTATGCTCCATGGAGAGAAGCCCGACCTCCAGATACTCCCCAGCAAGCTCCACCCCCAGGTCTGGTTCCAGTGGGATGCCCTGACATCCCACTTCAGAGTAAGGTGGTGGGGTTCACGATCTGCCTATTCATGGTGGTTTCTTGAATCACTCTGTCTGGGTCCTCCTCTGGGACCAATTTGCCTTAAGAGACCCTTTCTAATTGGAAGGACACAGCTCACAGGTTCACAGGCCCACACAAATCCTTTTACCAGGTGGCGATTTGTTAGGGGAGCCAGTTGAGGTGGTTTGGGCATCTGATCAGGATTCCTCCTGGGCACCTTCCTTTGGAGGTCTTTTGGATACATCCATCTTGGAGGAGACCCCAGGACAGACCCAGAACTACCTGGAGGAATTACATATATCTTCTGGCCTGGGAATGCCTCAGGACCCCCAGGAGGAGTTGGAAGTGTCACTAAGGAGAGGGATGTCCAAATCAACTTGCTTAGCCTTTTGCCATTATGACCCTGCCACAGATGTGCAGAAGAAAATGGATAGCTGGATGAATAATCAGATATCTGCAACCTTAAAGTAGACAAGCGTCCATGCACTTTATTTGACTCCATTTTCTGATGGTAATGAGATTTTTTTCAAAGTTTTATCAATTTATCTTGCTACAGTTGCATTACAATGCTGATTTTCTCAAGATAAAGAGTTAATTTCTTAAGATCTCAAGAAAACTCTTGAAATTAACTCATCATAGAAAGATGAGGCAAAATAAATGTATGGATGCTTGTACTTAAGGCTTCTGTAGATATTGCCATGTGCCATTTGATTGTCTTTCAGTATAGTTATTTTAAACTCAGTTTATCAAGATGCTCTTGTATTGTGTCATATTCTTTAATTTGCATTTCTATTAAGAACAGAGATCTGAGCCTTTCACTTGCTCTGATAAGATGCATTTTTCTCCTAAGGATTGATTACCGTAGTAGTTCCCAACAGATTTTTAGGGACCCCTCAGGGGCTATTTGGAAAAATCAAACATCAGTTTTGGTTGTTTTCATTGACAAAATACCAACTCAGTAGGCCTTCTTACTTTATAGGTTCTTGCCAGAAGATCTATGTTTAAAATATCCATTATTACCATGGCATATAAGGGCTACTTTAAAATATAAAACAATAAAGAGGGTCTGTTAATTTTTGACACCCCCCATGTTAAGTTTATAAAGCTGTAAATATACAAGAAAAAAATGTTTTTTTGTTTTTGCATTAAAAAGCTGTAAATGTACGTAAACAAAAGCTTAGAATTTTTTAGAATTTAAAGCCAAGTATAGCTGATTGCATGGAAAAAAATCACACCAAATGAAGCTGTTTTCCCTGCACTAATCCTGCAGTAGAGTCTAATCACTGGGAGTGAGCAATAAGGAAATACTTGTGCATACTAGCATACCGTATATGCACAATGAAGGATTATAATGTAATTTGAATGTCCAGCCATCCAGAACTGATATTTTAGTTTCTGACAAAAAAAATAAACTTTGTTTTCATCAGTTTTTATCAATAAAAATGTATTTTTTTCCTTTTAGCTTAAGTTTTAGTTTGATCTTCCTCAGAAAAAAGTTGGTCAACTCAAACTCTTATTCATAGTTTTAGTTGACAAAATTAACACTGGTCCTTAAGGGAAACAATTCAAGTCAGATCCAATTTGTTTCTCATTGTAACAAGCTGTTTCCAAGCAGTTCGCATGTACTCAACCGAGCAAAGCTCAAAGGAATGTTAGAGGACGACCAGGAGAAAATCTAGATTTCCCACAGGGCCAATTAATCAGTTTATTTCTAAGGCAGACAATGAATCATTCTGACCAAAATTAATTTAAAGCTTCTGGTTTAAAAATGTTTAATTCCACTATATAAATACATTCAAAATGCACAGTAGAGTGATCTTCTATTCATGTTGTCCTGTAGCTTAACTCTGAGGTCTGCATTTTCAGCCTTGGGTTTGAAGAGAGTTGTACAACAAGCTGATGTTATAAACACAAACTGTCATTTTACTAATTATATTTTTGGATTCTATTGTTAACGTGATAAACATTGTTTCAAGGAATTTTTGCACAGCCAAGTGGAGGCATTCTGTAAGTCTAACAGCTTGTAAACAATTTGTCAGCTGTCAGTGAAGGCTATAGTCTTACATAGAGGGAGTGGGTTCACTCAAGTGACCCCAGCTTATTTGTCTAATGTTGTTTTATTTATGAGGGTTTTTCCATGCATGACTCCTGCCTAGCATTACTACGCCTATCCCCCTTATGGTGGCTCTGTGAATAATTCAGCATACTTTGAGTGAAGAGAGCCAGAATAGGCTGAAGTTTTATCTTGTTTGTGGCTCTGTCCAGTAAATCTCAGCGACCACATCGTGCATGTGTAATTGTGGTTGTTGAATGGATGCTGATGTTTGTGGAGAATAAAGAACCTGTCAGAATGTAACTTACAACTAAGGACAGTCAGTTTCAAAAAAAGGTTCAGGACAAGGTATTACATGCCACTCGGTATTTTGGCCACCTGACCTCACAGTCTCCAGCTTGCAGAATCAGCATGAGAGGATCTGTGTCTCCTGCCAGTGATGAGTATCCGGTGCCATATTAATGGACCGTAAGGGCGCAATAATATTCATGTAGCCTGTGTTGATATGTGGGCTGCTTTAGGAGCTGAGCTACCAAACACCAGTCATGTGACACATGTTTTCCTCCGTGCCTTGATCTCTAAAGATGATAGTGACAGTAACTTGACCAGAGTATGAGTTTTAAACTGTAATACATCTTATGGAAATGAGAGCCCAGCTATGTTGTAATGACCACAGTCCACTGATGTCACCACCATCTGCTCCAGGCTTGTTGCTGTGAGAAACTATATATAATGATAATAAAGGGGGACAAAACTTTCTCCCAGTAAAAATGTCATATTGTTTTTGTCTTCAAATAGTAAAGAGTTCAGTGTACAGCAAAAGAAGGAGAAGAATTTTCTACAGTTTTTTCCATTAAACATCAGTAAAGTTAAATCCTGGCAGGGATTTTTCTGATACTGGGATTTCAAATAGAGTCTCAGGTACTGTATAAGAGTCTGCTCTAGGATGCTGGGGGGGTCAGTCAGTTAAATGATCTGAAGCCACGCCCACTGCTCAAATTAAACCAAGCCAGGAAAGGGGTGAACAAACTTCTAACGGTCTAAATCCAAAATTCACAAGTCACACCTGGATCTTGGTGTTTTCACCTGGTTTACCTGGTTCCAACATTTTTAGTGTGTTAAAGGGAGATTTCTTGATTTTTTTCAGTTTGGTTGTATGAGGTACTTGGCTATAGTAGTGGCATTTGCCTCCAGTGATTTCTGTGAAAGTTGATCCTGTGGTTATAATGAGTTCAGAAAGATCCACGGCATATTAGCTGTAGATGGACATTTTATTTACGTAGTTTAATGAGTTTTACAGAAAAATGGACCAAGAAAATATGTCTGCTCGCCTGTATGCTGTGCTAAAGAACGTCATTTCTCCCCAAAAACCCTCTGTCAGGCACTAATTTACGATACAGCTTTTGTAATTTTGTCTCTTTCCACGGCACACTGATATTCTCTGATCAGCTGTGTGGGTCTGCGAGCTTCTCCAGGAGTAATAACACCACACCAAGCTAAAACAAAGATAATATGAGTGATTTCGACTCGAGTGATGATGATATGCTGTTTACTGTGGATACAAGAAGACATTTGTATGAACCGGAGTGCACCGAAGAAAAACTTGTACAGATGGAGAGTCAGCCCGCTGAAAGAGAGAGAGAGGAGAGAAACTTCTTTTGATAGTTTTGAGCAGGAAAGTTCCAGGGCATGGGTTTGCATTTTCCACATCTACACCACCAGGTAACTCGGGATTTCACATTATCTTTGTGTTAGCTTGGTGTGGTGTTATTATCCCTGTAGAAGTCTGCAGTTCCACACAGCTGATCAGAGGATATCGGTGCGCGGCAGAAGGAGACAAAATGCCGAAAGCTGCATCAGGAATTAGTGCCTGACACAGAGGGTTTTATGAGAGAAATTAAGTGCTTTTTACATTTTCAACAAAGCGTACGGGCCAGCCAACATATTTTCCTGGCGCATTTTTACATAATACTCGTTTGACTACGCTGATAAAACACTCGCATCTACATCCACTATGCCGCGGCTCTCTCTGAGCTCATTATAACCACAGGAGCAACTTTCATGGAAATCCCTGGAGGCAAATGCCAGTACCTCATACGACCAAACTTCAAAAATCCTGAAATATCCCTTTAACACACAAGTTTAGACTTCTCTTACAGGCACTTTAAAACCATCCATAAGAGACCTTTTATTTCATTCACCATACAACAGGGCAGCTTTATCATGGTATAGATCATAATCAGTCATTTTTTGAAAAATATTTTTGGATTCTTTTGCCTTTATTTTGACAGGACAGCTGAAAGGAGACAGGAAACATGGGGGAGACATGCACCAAACATGCTTTGAGACCGGGAATCAATCCCACAACTGATGCGTTGAGGAATACGGCCTCTGTATATGGGTACCTGCTCTACCCACGGAGCTAAACCGGCCCCAATAATCAGAATCGTTTCAACTGATTGTGAGATGACAACTATTTAACATGTTTTCTCATCTGCAGGAATTCAGAATGATCAAGTATATTTGTTGGGTTACCCAGCCACTACTGTGTAACAAATTCTGAATGTTATTTAGTGTTCCAGATCTGATTCCCAAAAGAAAGCAATAATCTTTAATCCTGATGATCTTTTTTCATGACTGTGGGTGGAATCATGGCTAAAACAGAAAACTGATTACTCCTCCGCTCTACCACAAAGTGCAGCAGTGAAATAGAGCTGCTAGATAATCAGTCATGACTTAACTATTAACAGTGCTGCGACAAGGAATGAAACTAAAATAAGTGAATCATCATCACACTTTTCTCAATATGAAGTTTTTTGAAAAAACATTGCAGACATTAATTGACTAAAAGAAGCCAGTAGCTGCTGGTTAAACGTAGACAGTGAGCTGAAATAAGCATCTCTGGATGTTTTCATTTCAGAACAATATAAATGATCAGAAACCAGAGGAGAGTTCACTTTTTAACTGCCTAATTGCAGTTTGATTGTTGATGTCAAACACAATTGAAGCCCAGATTGTCTAATGCAGCTTACCTCTCTGATCTATTGTCCCTCTAACTCTAATGCTGTTTAGCCACATTAACTCCCTGGGTGGCTGAATTCAGGTAATCCACCTGTCATTTTCAGATGTCAGCCAGCCTTGAACCTTTGAACCTACTACTGTATAATTAATGATTTCATGAGTGGCAGCAGACGAGGCATAAAAATCAGGTAGTCAAAAAACTTTGGTATGCTGAGCTTTTGAAACCTGGGTGAGGTCTTTCAGAGGCCTCCAGTCATTCAGAAAAGTGCTGATTATCCAAAGAGGTTTTTCTTTAGCTGCCTGTTTTCTCTAAGTTGGCAGTGACTCTCTCCAGACAGCAGCACTAGTTTTCAGGGGTTTAATTCCCCCTTTGTGTGTTGGGCGTCTGAAGTAGTGTCAGCTGTAGCTCTGTACACTTGTTGCTGTGTCTCCTGCCACCTCCTTCTGGCTGCAGACCCCCCCTCAGGCTGTATTTTCCTGGGCTTGTTAACATCCCTGCCTCTCTAATTTGCCTTTCGCCCACTCCACAACATGTTAATGTTTGATCAGGAAAAAGGAGGTCTGTGTGTGCTTGTGTTTGTGTGTGAATGCATGCTGTTGTTCGTGAACTTGAAAGCATGTTGTGTGGCTTCATGTTTGTGTGTGATTGTATAGGACAGGCATTCATTCTTCTATAGTCCTCTTGGCACACTCTCTGTATGTTCCCTGGTTGCTCATTGAGTGAAATTACAGCGATTTGACTGTGAATACCCCTTCACAACAGACTATTAGGACCATTAACCATGCAGTCATCACTCTTTGATCGTTAAGCATTGTTCAGACTGGATGATGGCGGACAAGGAGTGGCTCTGTGGGCTCTCTAAACCAATGGGACTGTACTCGGTTACTTTAAACTCTTTATCCTCTTCCTGTGAGGCTGTCCACTAACATACAGGCCTTCAGCTGTTTTCACATGTAGACTCCTGTAAAATTCTTTCAAAATCAGAGTCTGTGTCTTTAATCTCTCTGAGTTGATTGGTTATACATGCCCATCAGGAATATCTTCTTTTTGGATGAGAAGGATGGGTGGGAGGTGTCCCAGGAGGCAAGCCATGACACAAGACAGACACTTCAAAGCCATAGAGCCCATTCTCTGCCTTTATCTCAGTGCACAGTGTAATTGAACTCAGACTTCCCAACACTGTTTGATACCATATTTTTAAAGGTATAACCTCTTTCAATTGAATGAATTGTAGTTTTTAAAAAAAGCAAATCAATTGCGTGAGGCAGGAGAGAAGGAGAGTGATGATGATATCAAAGTTTGAAAGCAACTGCTGCAACTTGAAAACAATACAGTTCGTAGAAGATGCTTGAAACCTCAAAACAATAAACTTCTTTGTAAATTGTGCCGAGAATATAGGGCTTGGTATTTTCCAGCGCCTCATAATGCAATACATTTTATGATACAAAGCCAGGATACATATCACGATCCAGAGGCCATGATACGATACGCATAATAATACAGAAGCTACAATGCAATACATATCATGAGACAAAGGCTGCAATATGATACGTATCACCACATAGAGGCCACGATACAACATGTTTCATGATACAGAGGCTAAGATGCAGTACATATCATACAGAGGCCAAAGTGCAATACGTATGATACACAGACTACAATATGATATGTATCATGATAGGCCATGCTACATGCATCACGATGTAGAGGCCACAATGCAATACATATCATGATACAAAGGCCGCGATATGATACATATCACGTTACAGAGGCCACAATACAACTTGTATCATGATACAGAGGCCACTACATATTACATATCATGATACACGTTCTACACTGAATTCACTACAGCAGCATGTCTTAATTGTAGACAATTACAGTAAAGGTAGTTCAAAGAATCCAACATAGTGCATCCCTACTTTTTTGTTAACCGCTAGCTGCCTTTCTGCCACTCTGTTATTTTTCACTTTTTAAAGTAACTGGAGTACATTCCACCTGGATAATTCAGCATTTATGCAGTGACAAAAGACAGTTGATTATTGCGTCTTCACTTGGCTGCAGATTTTCCAGCTGTGGCTGGACTTATAGAATATATTTATTTTGTTAACAATGTAAAGACATCATTGTTGACATGTAATGTCATATGGAAAACTGAGGATACAGCCCATTGTAATGCATCATGATGCATCATGGTATTGTATCAACTTGAACTGTTATTATGATAAATGTATTCACATCATGAGACCAGTCAAGATGCATAACCTTTATAGATAAATTTTCTTCATTGAGTTTTAAAACTTTCTGTTATAAAATTCCTAAAATGGATGTATGCAGTATAAATGATGGGACAGAGAAGATACTGAAGCACAGCAAACATAATAAAGCTGTATTATGCATTGAGATCACACCAGCTGAGCGATGGTCACATGATACAGTATAAACATTATGACCCCATACCTGCTCATTGGCAGTGAATATTCCTCAATATTACCTGTTTGATTCACATGTTGGCTCACTCTGGCTTCTTGTAAAATATAGTTGCATAAAACAAAAATGTAATAGTACATAGTCTCTGAACAAAGTGAGACCTCACAATCAAACCAGGTGATGTAGAAGTTAGGCGAGCTCTGAACTTTTAAGAAACAAACTACTCCGTCTCTGAGAGGCTCTCTCAGCAACTCTAAACCGAAGCACTTCTGGCTCATATTTTATGTAATGCAAAACACATTTCTGCAACTATTTACTGTCATATATCAAGCATGCAATTTGCAAGTTTATACTCATCGCTTTTACCACTTGTCTTAAAGCATCCAAGGCTGACGTCAGACTAGATAAACCATCACCAACATATGTTCCTGCCATAATAGGAGCCTGATGCACCACAAGTGTAAATTGGTATTTGCTCTTCTTTTAAGAAGCATCCCAAGCTTAAAGCAGCTGTGATCACTCTGCAGCCTAACATACGGAGCCTTCATATCAAAGGCTAGCATCGTCTGCTAACTTGCCCCTTTGCTCACCATAATTACTGAGTAACCTTCTGGAGAGGTCTGTGAGCCGATGCTACTGACTCTGGTGAAATTAAAGTGTGATATTTATAGTCTTCTTTGGATTGTTGAGCCTTGATAACAGAGGGCATGTGGTGTTCAGTTCAGTTTGTGTGAGAGTATTTGACTTTGTCTGGACTGATTGGGACTGTTTCTTCATGCAGTCTGTAGATCTGGTTTGGATTTGAATAAAGTTTGAATAAATAGACTCGGCAGGATGGAGTGAGGTTTATTTTGTAGGGTCACCGGGTCACAGAGTTTCTTTACTTTGTCCTGATAGTAAACTCAGCCTGTTATTGTGTTGTGCTTCCATACAACTCCAATCTTTGTAGCCATGGTTTGCCTTAATTTCAAGTTTCCCAGACCAACTGAATAAAGAACAGACACATTTTATGGTATATGTTAAATACAAACAAATAGACCAATTAACTTCACACAAGGGATTATTGATGTTTTATCCTGTTTGAATAAAGAAAGCAACTGTATTCATGTTAATTTCAGATGAAAGCAGAAGTTTCTGTCTTCTGCCGGCCTTATTTATTGATGATCTGGTAGCACAATGCTAAATACGAAAGGTTACCAATGTTTGCTTTTAATCCTGTTTAATTTGATTTTAAATTGCCCATTGAAGCTAAAGCATCACTTATGTTTTTGCAAAACATTTCAATTATACATTTAAAAAATTCCACAACTTAGTAGGCACTCAAAGAGAAAGAAATTAATAATTGACCAAACAGTTAATAATACAATATGTGGAATGTTTGCGCTGAAATTTCTGTTATTTTAAAAAGAGACCATGCCTATGTTTTATTTTTAAATTCAGGTCTTAGAGTATCTCAAATATTTCCTTAAGTTGTCAAAGACAGGTAAATTCTTCCATTATCTATAACGCTTATCCCGTTGGGGGTCCGGGGGGCTGGAGCCTATCCCAGCTGTCGTTGGGCAAGGGGCAGGGTACACCCTTGACTGGCCACCAGCCAATCACAGAGCTGAGGCACACTCACATTCACAACTATGGCCAATTTACAGTCACCAGTTAACCTAATAAGCATGTCTTTGGTGGTGGGAGAAAGCCAGAGTATGCACACACGCACAGGGAGAAAATGCAAACTCTGTCCAGAAAGGCCCTGACCTGGAAGTGAACCAGGGACATTCTTGCGAGGCAACAGCGCCAGAGGTTGCGTTAACCAAATATTCTCCATCATTGACAGTTTTGAAGGGTGACGGAGAATTTTGAAGGCTGTCCGTCATTTTGACAGACTGGAATGGTGAGAATGAGCCTGCATTTCAGCACACACACAGACAGATTCATACATAGAACTTTTCCATTTTGCACCCATGGACTATCAAGGAGGTTATTTAATCTATTAAAAAATGCCAGTGGGCTCTCTCACTGACCTTGACGCTGTAGATTAGTTACAGCACGTCAGTCTCTGTGCTGACAGCACAGTGAGAGGCTGCTGCAGGTGTCTCAGTACATCAAGGAGGGATACAGGTAGGCATGCAGAGTGTTAAGGCCTTTGCACAATGAGCAGAGACAACACCAAAGACATGCCCATTAGGTTAACTGGTGACTCCAAATTGGCCGCAGGTGTGAGTGTGAGCGTGCCTTGCTGCTTGTCTCCATACGTCAGCCCTGCACTTGACTGGCAACCAGTCCATGATGTACCCGACCTCTCGCCAAGTGACTGCTGGGATTGGCTCCAGCATCCCCACAACCCCAATATACAAAGAGGTGTAGAAAATGGACGGATCGATTAACAAAATATAGATATTACAGTATGTTGGTACTCAGTGGTGATCACTTGTTACCCTTCTATTGAAATGTAGTCACCTGCCACTTGTTATGGCTGAAGCCATAAACTTGCAGCAGCTCTAATCAATTAGTACATTTCCATGCATAGTTACTGTTAATCCTTGATTAGGACAACAGTTCCTGTACCAATCCACATTGTGGGAGAATGGATTTATTGATGGAAGCATGTCCAGTCCCACCATGGGAGGTGGTGATGTCCCCTTCTCAGTGAATTACTATGGGCCTTCTCCTTGTTGACAGCAAGCAGCTAACCTGCTGCCAGACAATGAAAATAGGGAAACTCGTTCTTGCTGTTACTATAACGTAACATGCATGATTTGAGGCGTGAAAATCACGAGGGAAGAGAAGTTGATGCAGTGATGTTTACGGGCACGTATCCTGTGTGATGCAGCCAATGGCTGTGGCTTCATGGCAAATATGGCACTATGCCTGCACTGGTGAACCTACGCAGGTCTCCGAGTTTATGCGCTGCCTGCATGACTCGCTGGTGTGAGTCAGTGCTCAGTTTGTGTCTGTGGACAACAGGAAATTTCATAAACCTGTTAATACCCATTTTTAATATAGAAGTAGTTCATTTAAGGGGCCCAGCTTCTTTTCTCATTTGTCTAGTACTACTCTTAAAAAAGCAAAAGTGACTGGTTAAAAAAAATCGAATACTTCTTATAAGAGTACTCGATTAATAGCCAGAAGAATTGAAAAAGTACTCGATTACAAAATGAATCGATTACTGCAGCCCTACTTCTGGGTATGTTTTTTAGCTTTTTGGTATATAAAGTTTCCAAAGATATACCAAAACATGTCCTCCTTTTAAAAAAATATATTTTGCAGAATGCTGAGGGCTAATTAACCATTTAAATTGATCTAATATGATACAAGACAACAATCAAAGTGATGACAGTTTTTATAGCTCCTCTTGAAGATCTCTTTGTTCGTCACCACAAAGACTCTTGTAAATGCTTTTTCCTTCCCCCAAGTTTCCTCTCTTACTTCCTGGGTTGGTGGCACCAGAAAAAGACAAAGCTTCTCTTTCATTGTTGTCCCTTCAGCCACTGGATGCTAATCCGACTGACCATCAGCAGCATGGACAGACAGAAACAGAGAAAAAAAAGACGGAGGGAGATAGCAGAGGGGTAGGGAGGGGTGGCATGGAGGGTGATGACTGGACCTTTTGGCATCCGGTGAACAGAGGAGTATTGTGTGCCAGTGGGCCACAGTGGAACAGGCTGCTTCTTTACAGGATGGAGGGCACTGAGCGTTAAATCTCCACAATCATGTGGGGGAAATCTTCCAAAAAGACAATTACCAACAATCCGCCTGAGAATGAAATACACTGTGTAAATGGAGTGCAATTTCCCGACATCAACAAACTTCTGTCACAGGCTAATCCCGGGTAAATAAACAAAGCCAGAATCTGAAGCCCTAACATCAAGTGTAATAAAGAAAAGGTAGGAAAAACAAAAGACTGGACTGGTTTTCAGTGTAGGAAACACAGGCAGGGTAAGCTTACCTGCATGCTGGTGTAGTCTAAGCCTTCAGCCTAGTTCGCTCTGGAAGCGTTGTGTGGTTCGGCTAGCTCAAGCTTTGTTACAGTTCAGTTTTAGTTTGGTTGGATTTTAACTTAAAAACAATGACAAGATTTTTTCAAGTCCGTGGGAATTGGTTTGCTGCAGAGTCTGAGTTGGCGTCTTCTCCTTCTCTCAGTGGTAGCGTTCCCACTACCTGAGTCTGGTGATGTCATTTAAAGGTGACAGTCACAGTTTCGCGTGCACTGCTGTCATAGTGCATTCAAGACTGTCGGACATTCCAGCACAGCTAACCCAATGTTTATTTCCCACATGAAAACCAGTCCAAAACAATTTACAAAGAGAAAAGAAAGGAAAGGGTGAGGAACTCTATTTATCATGCCTGAAACTTCATGACATTTACTTAACATAAAGGGCAAATTCCAGTTTCTTTTCTGTATGGTGTTTTGGTACCCTGCTGTATTTTTTCTGATTTATTGTTTGAACACAACCAAAAACACCTGTTAGTCCAACAGGAAACTGCAGAAGAAATCATCATTTGTTCAGAACTTTTCAGCTATGGAATCAGAAAAGAGCTGGCGACTTTTATGCACCATGCACCTTAGCAGCCGTTGACCCCGCTATGTGATTTTATGTTGTCTTCCACTTCATGGCTGAGTTGCTGTTGTTCCTGAACTCTTCCACAGTCAAATAATATCACTTACAGTTGACTGTGGAATAACCAGCAGGGATGACATTTTCTGAACCATCTTATTGCAGTTGTCTTATTCTTTACTTAAATTGTATGTTTGGGTGTTTCTTTTGTTTAGTTTTAACACTTTAATGTTAGGGCTCATGGCTCCACATGCACACCAGGTCAGTTTAGGGTTGTTTTTACACTGACATCTATCTGCAGTGCAGAGAAGTGTGGGACTAGATCCTATAAATTTGACTGGATGTAAAGGATTGTCTCTCATTACTCTTGTCTGTTTTATTTTTCAGAGTCCATGTGGGCTAGGCACCCCTTTTGGTGCAGGACACGTTGACAAATAAAGGACTACTACTTCTACTACTACTACTACAGTTGAGGTAAGTTTAATCACTAAATGACTAGATTGCATTTTGGGATTATGCTCTGTCTTTGTCTGTGACCTGGAAAGGCCAGGACTGTGTCCTAGATAGAAAAAAAATTGTTTATGCTACTATGTTACAAGACTAAATAGATCTAAGTTGATTGGTTAATTAATGTAAATATTAAGTTTAAAGGCTATTTGATAAAAATCTAAAGAAAATAGGGATGTCACATATCAAAAATTCCTGCATGCTGCCTGAGTTGCACAAATTGTGCAGTTGTCCAATATAGAAAAACACTTTCTTCTGATTGCTCATTGAAGTTTGGGGTTAAAAAAGTGCATCCTTGTCTTTTCAACACTCTTATAATAGTCCTTTTTTGTCACAGTTGGTTCTTAAAATAATGATAGCTTTATTGTTGTAGAACACAAAGACTGGCCTCTATTCAAAAAAACAACAAAAACATTTGTGGCTGTACATTAAATATTGTTGTTAAAATTTGTATGTATTACTCCTCAGGTATGCCTAATCCTAGGCTTATGTCCTTTAGAGGAGAATAGAAGCAGAACAGCTTGAGATAACCTCGTCTATAAATCTAAGAAATGTCAGAACTGAGCTGGAGGTGAAACTCTGCATGAAAGCATAAACATAACACCACATTCCACTGAAATCTAAATGCATCTTTAACAGGCAGGTCCTGGAGCTCTTCATGCTTTTAAAGCTCCTGTGTAGTTAGAGTACACGCCACTTAGCCTAATCAGCTAACTAAGGGAAAGGTTAGCTAGAGGTCAAAAGAAATCCTGGAGGTCAGCTAGCTATCTTAAGCTTTGCTTTCAAACTATTTTACAGTGCTAGCTGACTCAGTAATGATCTCAACTATTACAACTCAACATGGTGCATATTTTCAAATACAGCAGCAGCTGAGTTGCACAACTAAATGCAGAGGGAGGAACTTTAAACATTGAGATCAACTTGTGTAATGTTTGGAGTATCAGTATACACAGTCCCAGACCACAGCAGCTGATAGTTGGGTACAAGTAAAACATAGGATTTATAATATTGCCTGCTCAGCACTGTAGGCTGTTTTACCTCCAAGATGTTTGTCTGCTTACGGTTGGTGAGATCTTCAGCAGTCACCGTTTGGTATGTGGGATCATGTCTTCTCTTATCTCAGCAGCTAAGTCTAGTATCTACTTTGATTTATCCATAAATGTAAAATAATCCCTATGATATAACCTGACAGCTAGCTGCAGGGTGAGAGAGGCTAGCTTGGCCAACCCCCAAATCCTTAACAGTGATTGGCTGTTGGCCTTGACAGCCAGAAATGGAAAGCTGTGATGATGGCTTTGTTATTCTTTTAGCATATCCACTTAATAAGTATGAATTAAACTACATCAGATTGATTATACTGACTTTAATACGCCAAAGGTGAGGTATTTAGGGACCTTTATATCAGGGACACCCCTGATATAGACGGTGTAGAATGGGTCACTGTTAAGGTTATGCTCTTTTTGCAGTACATATGCATACACTCACTGATAAAGTTCTTGGATTTATGTGACTTGTTTCTTTTTTGTCTTGGAGCTTGGCTTTGTGTTTATTTATTATGTGATTAAAAAATGAAAGTTTGTTTACTGAAAAGGACAAAAAGGGAACATCTGAAATGCTTAAAGCAGTTGTCCTCAACTGGTTAGACATCAGGACCCACCACCAACAACTCCTGGGAAATCAGGATCCAAATTCTGTAAAATGTTCAACGGCTCAAATTGATTTTATGACAGATTTTGCAGTTTAAATGTAGCACATGATTAAACAGAGAGACAGGATAAATAAAATGTTTACAAAGCCCATCATTACAGAAACACTTGCATGCATACATTTAATTTTACTCAGTTTTCCTAATGCAGCATGGAAATGTGGTATATTCTTGAGGAAGAGGCTGTGTGGTATCAGGGCCAGGACCAGCAGGCTCAAAAATAGCTTCTTCTCTGTAGCTGTGAGGCTGCTGAACGGCGGTCCAGAACACTGCTTTGATACAAGCAAATAACTAATTCTTCACCTTCTCAATTCTTGAAAACACCTTTTTAAGGACATCATGAATACTGCCACTCACTACTGTTAACTGCTGTCATTGCAATGCACAGTATTTATCTATTTGTTTACACAGGCTGCTGTGCAATACTACAAATGTGCAATATTACAACTGCAATAATACCACTGTCATTCACACCTGGGATAACATGGTGGCAGTCAGGACTTTGTTTTCTCTTGTGTATAGTTATATTTTTAGTATTTTGTTTACAGTGTACAGTTATTTTAAAGTCTATTTGTTGTATGTTATTATATCCTATTTTTATTCTATCCATTTTATTCTATTCTACTTTAAATTGGGACCTAGGTATCCAATTTTACTCCTGTCATGTGTAACATGCTGTTATGGTTGGTATGTATGGTGAACCCAGAATGCAGACCAGAGTTGGCAAAAGGTTTAACAGATTTATTGATAATTGTGCAGTAGAGGAGGGGGGAATCCACAGGTCCAGGGGGTGAGGAGGTCCACGGGAGGAGTGAGAGTCAGTGAGACGCTTCTTGAGAGAGTGCTGGGTTTTAGGGCAGACGTGAGACGAGGGGGGAGGCACTGGAATAAAAAGAGAGACAAAAAATGATCAAAAAGCGAGTTCAAAGACACAGGAGAAATTGCGATCTTACAATAGAGTTTCACTGGTAAATCTCTGGAGACGTAGTACCACTGGGCCAGGCAAACAATACTCTGGCGCTGAGGCATCAGTCTGCTGCGAAGAAGTGTGCTTGATTGCGGAGCAGCTGCAGGTGTAGTCAATCAGCCTCAGCGCCGTGGGGGAAGGGGAAGCCTTAGGGAAAAACAAAGTTAACACAAAGCAGCAACAAAACAGAAACAAGTCTTCCAAAAACAAAATTTGTGAAAGCAAAATCACCACACATGCTGCAGAATGACAATAAAGCTTCTTGCTTCTTGAATCTTGAGTCATGAAAACCAGCTTTGATATACTGGAAAAAGGAGATAAATAACTTGAAATCTTGAGCAAACAACCAGATTCTTTTGACGATATCCCATATGCCGATATTTGCAAATCAATTTTAGCCAAAACCAATTGCCATGCCATTATTTAAATGTAGTTTAGACCTAAAACTTCAGTCCTTGAAACACACAATTTCAAGTTTGAGAAATTTCCATATCTGCCAATAGCAATAATTTACTTATTAAGCCAGTATGTGCTGATACCAGTATCATAGTGATAATACAGTGCATCCCTATCTTTATGATTTCATGTGGTGTTTTAACCCTCCCAAAGTTCGGACATGAGTCCTCTGAAGGAGAGGTTACAGCTGAGCAGAGGACCATAAATTTTTAAATTAATTTGCATTCTTGTAAGGACCCATGAATGGGTCATTGTCATAATGTAAAGCAGTTTATCTCACAAGGCAGTGTAACGTGATAAGACATGCTGAAACTGTCACTGAGGGGAGTTATAACTGTTGAAAGGTTAAGTGTTCTGCTGTGAAATGGAGCTTTCATTCAGGGTCAAATTTAGGAAACTCCGCCTCATGCACATTTCATTTTTTTTGCATCAATACTAATTCCTCTATATTTGTATTAATGCGTGTTTGGCTTTTATAGAAGGCGTTAAGATGACTGCTCTGCTTCACTCAAACCACAGCACTGAGTTACTGAGCCTTCCTTATAGAGCCATCTCAAGCTTCAACAGTTTTAAAGGATAAATTGGCAAACACTTAAATTCCCAGCAAACACCTGTGTCTAAGCAACTGTGACTGAGATGGCTGTTGTTAAGCAAGTGTGTGTTGCACACCTGGGTATATTTACATTGGCTGTTTGGTCATGGTCAGTTTGTCAGTGCGTATGTACTCTGTTTATGGAAGGCCTTGTTTTGAGCCATAGCTGAAAGGATCTTTAAAACTCTTCTCTGCTATTTATAGTAACTATTAGATTTTCCTCTAATGAGCGTTTGACATTTCTGAAGTGATGCACATTCATTTCAATTACTCACAGGTCAGTGAAGTCTAATTAGGCCTTAAAAATCCTTAGAATGTGGAGGAGTTAGATGGCTGCAGTCATGCAGAGCAGAAGGCAGATATTTTGTGTAATCACAGCTCTTCATTGAGGACAACATTCATGCATCTATCAGTGGTATTATGAGCTGTATGAGTGGATTGACTTGGGGTCACTTCCATGATTTTTTCAAGGGCTCTGCAACCCACTTCTGGGTGACCAGTTGAGAACCACTGGTCTAAATCATCCATGGAATAATATTTTTGCATCATAAGAGCAGCATTATTTACTCGTGTGTGTATTAGAAAAACTAAGCATGTAATAGACAGTCATGCTTTGTTGATATAAAATGGGAAAGTACATTAAATAAAGTATTTTGTGGTTGTCATTTGAGGGGGTCTCGTTGGGGTTATGGGCTGGCATCCCATCTGAATTGGAGGGAAAACACAGGGGTCCACATCAGCTGATACAGATGTTAAAATGATGCAGTGTTGCATTCAAGGTACACCTGTCATATGTGCATATAGAGCTGTTAAAGGCATATGTTAGACTCGGGATTAAGGCCTTCCTTCATCATCTTTGATAAAAAAAAGTTAGTGTTTCTGCTGCTGTGCTCTCTACAGAAGAGTTTATTACTGAGAACCACCGTCCTCTTTCAAGCTGTCCTTTTGTTTTTGCCGCTTACCTGCACATATATGGATCTTTTTGACTCCTTCTCAGTGTCTTCTGCCTCTATTTGCTTGCATATATTTTTATCATAGTGCCATGCTCAAAGAATTAAAAACCGACTTGACTAGGCTCATTCCTCAGAAGGAGAGAATTTTTAGCCTTGACATTATCTTATTCACAGTGAACATAGCAGCCAACTACTCCCTCACTGACTCATCCACATAATCTAGACTTTCTCAGCCAAATGATGATGTTATACCCAAGAATATGTTATCTAAAGCAATTTCAAAAGGTTTCAGTCTATTACTGGCATGCCTCTCCTGTTTGCACTTGGAGGTGTTGGGAAATGTATACTGATAATGTTGCAAAGGGATTTGAATATAACAGATGCATTCAGCAACATTTAAAGTTGATCAGTGACTTGTTCTTCACCCTGAGTCAGGAAGCTGATTATTTCCAGTCAGGAAAGTTGTTTATTTAGCATCTGCAGAGTTCATGAACTTGGCAGTTCCCTCTTTAGTTGTGTAAAGTCAGAAGCTCCTCGGTTCAAAAGTGGTTTCAGGTCAAGAAAAACAGTGACAGAGCGGTAAAGTTTAACCACACTTTAGCTGTGTTTGTGACCAAAATGACAAGTGGAAGGTTGGTTAAGGCTAAATAACATAATGTAATAGTGGTTCACGTGATGGGTCCATATGTCATGTATCCTATTTTTATTCTGCTGTTGTTCAGCAGAATGACCTTTCCTCTGCAGCCTGATTAAACAGTTAAAAGGTGAAAAGTCCTACATTTAATCACGCATGTCCCAAGAGTTTGTGTGAACATTTCTTTTCCTGCTGTTTAAGAGAGTTGAATGTTTTACTCCAGGCATAACAAACTGCCTCCCAGGTCTCAGATTTCCCTGACAAAGCAGCAGTGAGTCGAGAGACAGGCTGCAGGAGAAAAGTGATACCTCTCTGCTCGAGTGGAGGAGGAAGCACAGGCTGTGTGTCATTGTGTGTTTGTGAGGAATGTAAAGTACAGTGGAGATAAGAGCGCTTCAGTTTAGAGTGAGTGATGATGAAGGTGGGTTGAATTAATGAAGAGGTGTGTGTGTCCATGTGTTATTATGTGGCTGCTGACAGGTGCTGCCCAAACACTTAGAACCACTGTCAGTGACTACAGTGATCATCATTGGCGGGGCAGCATGGTTCTCTGCAGGCAGCATCAACTTCTGATGGAAGTTTGAGATGGTTTGCTTTCTAGGATAGTAATTCAAGGGAAGATTACCCATAAATAGAGAGTCGTTTTTAATTTTAGAGGCTAGAAGGTGAAAGGGACCAGACATTTTTTAATTGCTCCAGCAGATTCTTTTACCACAGGGATTGAGCAGTAGCTTCAAAGTGTTCTTGATGTTTTTGCCTTCTTTTCTTTTTTTTTTTCCAGAGTGTGGAATATATGTTGATGGCATGTGTTTTTATTTATTTTTTCTGAGAAGCCATGTAGAGGCAGCTACATTTGTGCATCACTGGAGTCCAAGAATCATGTATCATACATTATCGTTCTATCACACTGAAATGTTTGCATTGTTTTATATTGTGTTCTTTGCGTAAGGCAACATGCAGCAGCAGCAGAAAACTCCCCATGGGGTGCAAGAAGTGATTTCTGCTTAGAGAAAAGCTAAGAACATGTTCTGAGCTGTTAACCACTATTCCAAGCATTCGAAGTGCAAAAATAAAACACATTGCTCATGCTTAGTCTACTTTTGTGTTCTGAAAGTAGTGAAATATTCCGGCAAATCAGAAGAAATAAAATATAACTTGCAGAGAAACTGCAGCAAGCAGGAATTTAAAAAGCCTCCGTCTAAACCGTGGACCAGCAGAGTCACACAATACTCTTATATGATCTGTTTACACGAAGTGGTCTGGTTTGGTACAGTTTTTCCATGGTTTTAGCACATTAAACTCTGCTCCTGTCTTAGCTGATGTCCATCCAGTCTCTCTCATCGTGACGGGAAATCACACTCTTTTAAGAGAGCCAAATCATTTGGCTGTTGTTGCTTGTTGTTTGGCTTCCAAACAGCTGGCTTGAATCCATTTTCATCCATTTTCATTACTGCTTATCCTGTTGGGGGTCACAGGGGGCTGGAGCCTATCCTAGCTGTCATTTGACAAGAGGCAGGGTTCACCCTAAACTGGTCGCCAGTCTATCGGCTGATATAGAGCCGAGACAAACAACCAGGCGCACTCCCATTCACACTTACGGCCAATCAAGAGTGATCTAACGAGATTTGGTGGTGCAAGGAAGCTGGGGTACCTGGAGAGAATCCACACATGCAAACATGCAAACTTCACAGAAAGCGAACCAGGAACCTTCTTGCTTTGAGGCAACAGCTCGAACCCCTGTGCCGCCATGCGGCCCGGCTCGCTTAAATGTGGATTGAATAACAACAAAGGATGGAGGAAAGGAAACTGGCACTCAAGCAGGAGCTAGCTACATTGGCTCATGTTGAAGAGCTGTTTCATAGAACATGCTTGTTCACAGAGGTCATCGTCTGGTTTGTACCTCAGTTTTGGGGTCAATGGTCATGGGGGTTCAGTTCATCATTAAAAAGGATCATGAAGTCTCAGGGTTATAATTCTAGACTTATAATAATAATAATAATAATAATAATAATAATTATTATTATTATTATTATTATGTGTTCTCTAGAACTATCAGTGATAGTTGGTGCAGCCTGTGATACATTTAACAAAAAAGAGGGAAACACAAAAACACAAGTGAAAAATCCTGCCTCGTACTTGCCAGTGCAGAACCCCTGACTAGCTCATGCAAACACAAGAGGAAGCTGCAGAGGAGTGTGAGCAGAGCGCTTAAAAACACTCTTGTACTCATGTTCTCTTCTTCTACCTGTCTGTGTATAGTCTTTAAAATGTATGAGCATTGGTAATGTCTCCGACCCTCTCTGCTCTTAGGAGTGGATCAACAACTCCTGTCTTGAGTGCAGAATTATGTTTTGTCAGGAATTTGGCGCCTTTAAGGCTGTTCCTAGTTCTTTCTTTGTTGGGAACCTATCTGTTGTGTTGTCAGACACTTTGAATAAAAATGAGCCTATTAGTGTCAAAAACAAGCCCCTATTTTGAACATACCTTGATTTACTCTTTCTGTCCGGATCCCCCCCTTTAAAAATCTATGATATTTAAATGAGGTGGGTCACATTCAGAGTTTGTGGCGCCCTCTGATACTCAATCGAGGCATTGTTTTTTTATAGTTTTATACCTCCTCTCCTCTTCATGCTGTTTCTCCATCCTAGCAACCAAAGCTGGTTTAAATAAAGAGGGGCACCAGGAAACAGGGTGACAAACACCCTTGTTTCCAGTTATCAGACGTTTATGCGCTGTATGGGGGATGGAGGAATGTGTTAATTGGGGGGAGCCCATTGAGAGATAAAGGCCGAGGACCCTGGTACAATAATTCAGAGCACTGATCACTAATGTGATGGTATTTTTATGCTTAATCATGCTGTCCTCTTTTCCTAGTTCTCTGCCTCAGCTGAACCCAGCTCATTCACTGTAGATAGAAGAAAGCTGCCAAGCTACTTCACTATACATAAACCTCAGCTGGTATCTGTGTAAACTCTGTCATTCTCTCTGAGCTTTGATAATTGCATGTAATAACTCGCCCACTGTTGGTCTAGTTCTTGTTCTCAGGAGTGCAGAATTACAGGCAGCTTAGTAACACAGTTCAAACACAGGAAAGAAAGGCTTACGATGAAACTTTCAACTATATTTTCTCAACATCTTTGAGATTAATGTAACCTCCAGGTGGAGTGGAGTGGTTGTGACCAAATCTACTCCTTTCAAGTGGCTCACTCTGTAAGAAAATCTGGATATATTTATATATGTTAATAGAATAGAGCTGCAGACTGATCATCATTTTGGACACTGGACAAATATGAATTCAAGCATATGCATCATACTCTGAAAACAGGGTAATCTTTCCACAAGATTGTCAAGATTGTGGAGTGTTTCTGTGGGAATTTGTGCCCTTTCATTCAGCAGAGCAGGGTTCTGTGCAGGCCAGTGAAGTTCTTCCACCCTGAACTTTTAAAACCATGTCTTTATAGTCCTTCTTTTATGCACTGGGGCGCAGTCATGTTGAAACAGAAAAGGGCCTTCCCCAAACTGTTGCCACAAAGTTGGAAGCAAAGCATTGTGTCTTGGTGTGCTAAAGCATTATGACTGACCTTCACTGGAGATAAGAGGCCTAGGCCAAATGCTGGACAACAGCCCCATACCATTATGCCTCCTCCGCTAAACATCACAGTTGGAGCAGTGCAGTCAGGCAGGTTACATTCTCCCAGCATTCACTAAACCTAGACTCACCCATCTGACTGCCAAACAGACAAGCATGATTGCATGCAGCTGCTTGGCCATGGAAACCCATTCATGAAGCTCCTGCTGCACAGTTTTACATTAATGTCAGTGGAAGTTAAGAACTTCTACTTCATGTCTGAGTTGCTGTTGTTCCTAAACTCTTCCACTTTCTAATGGTATCACAGTTGACTGTGGAATAACCAGCACTGTCACATCCATCAGAGTACTGCACTGAAGTCACTGAGCTCTTCAGAACGACTCATTTAGGATCACAAATGTTTGCAAATGGAGACTACATGGCTAGGTGATGATTTTATACACCTGTGGCAACAGATGTTGATCGAAACACCTAATTTCATTAATTTACAGGTGTGGCCAAAACTTTTGTCCATATGTATAACACTGAATCTGTATTGCCAAAGGTCCACATAAACATAGAAGTAATTTTAATACATTTAGATGAGAAAAATAAGCTAAAATGCAGTCAGAGAACAGATTTAGAAAGTATGAAAAGAGAAGAACCCCACAATGTTAACTCAAACAGCCTTAAGAGACATCATACAGATTTGAATCAAGGCAGGCACACAGTAGAAAAGCTTAAGTTTTGTGCAGTATATCTTACCCAGATAGAGGAAAAATTGGATTTGCTGTAAGCCAATCACAGGGTTGTGAGGGACTCCAAAAACCTGTTCAGTGGTTTGAGGAAATTAATGGAAAGCAACATGAAAACCACAGGAAGGGATGAAGAAACAAGAGAGAGCTTGAGATGGCACTGCACACTTTCTTGTTTTTGCTCAGATGGCCCTATGCTGATGAAAAGGAAGTGGGGTCTGAGACATTGTTAAGCACCTTCTATTATCTTTGACATAGGGATGTTCCTAAAACGTTAAAAGGCACGCACATCCCAAAGGGTCGAGTACTAGGTGCGGAACCAAAAAGTATAACAGGCAAGACAGAAAAATAAGTACGCACACCAGAAGCTGCTCCAAAGGCTTATTTAATGAAGAGTATCACCACATGTGACATTTCGGGCCCAAGCCCTTCATCAGACAAACAGAAACAGGGGATGCACCTCCATATATGTATAGTCTGAATCCCCTGACAAGTCATGTGACATTATTATGTCAGTGTAAAGATAAGGTATACCAAGAAATATATACATCTGCAAGTCACATTTTTTTAGACAAGTATACATTATTGAAATCACAGTCCATGATCAAAATTTGAAGTGAGTCAAAAATATATCAAAAGATGGGTGAGAACCATCATCATCATAGTGACATGCAAAGAATATATAGAAAAAAGTAGTAAGTTACCCCTATTAATTAAAGACAAGTGACAATCTTATATCACATTAACTGTATAAAGATATTCATACTACAGGTTAGGGTTAGGGTGAATAAATTCCCCTGTGGCTAAATGCAGATTGCAGATCTTTTCAGCTGAAGTCACATAAATACGTGCTTTAAACCAACTCTACACCAACAGATTTGTCCCCGTCAGTGCTACTGTTTGCGGTTGTTTTTATTGCAGTAAAGCACAATATACCATCAAGGCAGTAGTCATTAAAAAGAGCTGCAGTGGCTGCTATTGGCAGGCTGCTAGTTTAGTTTAGCGAGTTTAGTAGGAGCGTTTGACTTGGATTGTGGGACTAAACTGGTTTAAAAAATATTGAAAATTAGGTTAACTGATTCTTAAATTTGGCGCTCACTCCAAAGAGATCCGACTCAACCGCTTAGTCAGCTAACTGGCACATCCCTACTCTGACAGTTTATTCTGTTTAAAACATTCGATGTGTTATTGTTGTGTGTAGAGTTACATCTAATTGAGACCTGGATGCCAGCCATTACTGGTATCTATCCAAGCAGCATATGGAGTATGTTTTGGTTTATGTAAATGCAGAATCATATTCAAATATGTGCTCAGTATCACTCTGCTGCACCCTCAATCAATGTACCACAGACAGCACTGGTGTCTGAATGCCTTCTGGTCAAAATAAAGACTTCTGGAATGATTTAGCTGAAATGTTTTATAATATTTTACATTACAAACAATTGTCCGTCATTTTTCCACCACTTCTCTAAGGCTTTGCCCAGTTTGGTAAGGGACAGACTGGTTGGAGATGCTGCATCAGACTGAGCCACAGTTGTATTATTTGTGAACTTCCTTGTCTTTTTTTTTTCCTCAACACATGTAAAACCAAATCAGAAAACCATACAAGAGTTTGATGCACGCTCTTCATCCCACGTCATTGTCAAGGCTCCTCCTACTGTGAAACTACATGGTGCACTTTTGGAGATGAGTTTACAGCCTACACTTCATCCCAAAAAGAAAAAGTAAGTTTGCTTTTGTTAGATGTTGTTAATGAAATAAATCCAAAACTTGCTTTAAGTCATGTCCTTTTCATAAGTAGGTAAGAAAATAAATTAACATCGTAAATCAGTTTTTGTTTGACAGAAATCTGAGATTTTATTTTCAGGTCACATCGCCCAGCCCTACAAACAATATTGAGAAAATACTCTGCAGGATAATGAATAAAGAAACATAAAAGCAATAACTGTAGAACATGCAAAATATTTGTCCCTTTGTACTGTTACATTTTGCATCAAATGTGAGAAGTCTCATCATTTCAGTTCCTATATTTCTTAGTAGAATCCCCTCCTCTTTTCCCCAGCAGGCACTGCAATTACAGCCAGAACATTCAGGCCGCCACACACAGACCTGTTCATACATGCTGTTACAATCTAACTCAGCCTCCAGAAAGATTATGGATTTATTTTCATCTACTGAACGAATCCTGCAGAAACAGACACGCACTGATGTGACGAAACATCGACGATACCTCCTGTCTGAACTTGGGTATGAAATCAGACAAATCAAATGAACTGAGGAGCAAAAAGATCACAAATAGAGATCACGTTATAATCCATCTTTTCTTGTTCTGACAGGCTCTGAGGAGCCCCCTTAGCATGTAGACTTTTCTTATCAGTAACCAGAAGAGCTCAAACAGAGTTATAGTACAACTACCAACCCCATCTTCATTTTAGCTCACCCCCTTTACCCTGCAACCTGACTCTAAAGCTCCTCTGACTCTAAAAACAGACCAAAGTCTTACCACAGAGCGCTGCTTCTCAGCCCCTTTAATTGGGAGATGACCTGGGACCCATTACACTTTTCTGCAGCACACATCTGTCTCTCTGTTTCTTTTCACTCCTAGAAACTCCTCCCCAGTCTGAGGCAGCAGAGTAAATGAATCGCAGTTTTTAATTTCTTTGTCAGGTTTTTGTGAGTGTTGGTGATCAGAGAGAGAGCACTGGTTTGATACAAGATTTGACACTTTCATAGATCACCTCTTTGTACCTCACACACACTACCGGGCTGTAGGCTGACCTGTACTTGTGGGTAATTTGGGAGGTGCTGATCGCTGACACTCCATTATAGCTGCTGTAAATGTGCCAGGAGATGGCTATGATGATACTCGCATTCTGACAGCCTGTGAGTGTGACTCTGTGGAAAATGCTGTCTTGCAGTCTCGCAATTTGTGCCTTCAAGGTCAGGCCGTCCGTCTGCATAGAGATTCTGACTGATATGTCAGGACTGATCGTGTGGATCCGTCCCATCTGCTCTGTGATTGTGTCAATGTCCTCTTAGAGAAAATAAAATCTTGACAATATGACGCGATGACAGGATTATCATATTTACACTCTTATACACACACTTGGGAAATGATGGATCTGCCAGTCAAAAGGTGATGGAGGGTTTATTCTGATCACCTGCAGGATTATAAAAACATACACTAGTGTTTAAGTGAGGGTGTCTGCCTAACATTACATTGCAGAGATGCAGCTTCCTGCTTCTGCTGTGTCATGCATGATGAGCACAGTTGTAACTGAAGGTTCAGAGCTTTCACAAGAATCTAGAGACATTTTAGTGTGTTTGCACAACAGAGCGCTCAGTTCCACCAAATGACAAATCAAATTGAATTTCCTTTTTATAATGCAAGATAAATCATTTGGGGAATAAACAAAAGATGAAGTACAAAACCTGCGAGTGAACTTGTTGTACATTGTATCCTAATAATCTAAATGAATCATGAACTATAACAGTACATAGTTTTATTTGATTATCATGCAATGAGCAATTTAAGTAAAGCAGAGTATTATGCCTTCTGTCTGAAAACTGAAGGTTAACCATCAGAATGTTTGATTCTGTAGAATTTTACAATTGTCCAAAGTCAAGGAGATTCTCTACTAAATTTGATCAATTATCAATTTTATTGCGCGGATGGTCAAGTGGTTTAGGGTGCTACCCATGTACTTGGGTGGCCTGGGTTCGAATCCGGCCCGTGGCCCTTTACCGCATGTCTCTCCACACACTCTTCCCTGTTTCTGAGTCTGTCCACCGTCCTTCCTCTATCAAATAAATGCATGAAAAGGCCCAAAAATAATACAAAAATATAACTCAATTTTTATAGCAATGCAATTTCTGTTACTGTGGCACTTAGTTCTACCACCGTCTTCAGATAATTAGTTTTTTTTAATATATATAAATCTGCACTCAGTGCCCGTAATGACAAAATGAAATCAGAATTCTTGACATTTTAGCAAATTTATTAAAAATAAAAAAAGTTTTTAGACCCTTTGCAAAAACATTCAGTTAAGCTCAGGCTCCTCCCATTTATCCTGATATTTGCTGAGATGTTTACACCTTGACAGGAGTCCACCTGTGGTAAATTGGGTTGATTTGACATGATTTTGAATGGCACACACCTCTCTATAAAAGGACAATGACAGTGATATCAGAACAAAAACCAAGCCTTGAGGTCAAAGGAACTACAGAGCTGCAGACCTCAGAGCCAGGATTGTTGGCAGGCACAGATCCGGGGAAGGCTGCAAAAATATTTCTGCTGCACCGAAGTTTCACAAGAGCACAGTGGCCTCCATAATTCTCAAACCAAAGAAACTTGGTGCAACCAGGACTCTTCCAAGAGCTGATTGTCCGTCCAAACTGAGCAATGGGGAAGAATGGCCTTAGTAAGACAGGTGACCAAGAACCTGATGGTCACTCTGACCCTGTTTTCAGACAGACACTGTTCTGGTTCTGGCTCTGGTTCCGTTCTGGAGTCTCAGAAGCTTGGTGCTTCCTGGCAAACCAGCCTGCATTCACACCAGTTTATGCAGAACCAAAGTGGGAGGATGTGATGGACATGTATCACAGAGTCTTTCTTGCTGTCCAGGTATTCCTTCTTCAGGTTATTGAGTTATTTAATTATTTTGTCTGTCATTCAGTTGAACCCAGCCTTCATTATCTCTTCTGCGAGTTCAGCATATAACTCACTCTTCTTTGTTTGACTCTCCAACTTCACCTGAAATTCTGTCTATACCAATATCACAACCAATCATTTTGTGTCCTTAGCAGACCACTTTTTCCTCCATCATCTGCTCGTCTTCACAACTTAGAGTGTGATAAACCCACTGATGATGTCATGGTTCCCAAGAAAAAAAACAACTATTTTTGGTTCCAGCTGAGAACCAACATTTTAGGTTCAGAACGAAATTTTTTTTTTTTTTTTTTTTTTTTTTTTTTTTTGGGTTTGAACATGCCAGCTGGTTTAAAATTAGGTTCAGGAACCGGCAAGGAGCTCTGAAAGCAAAGTGGGCTTTCATTTGTTTTTCACTGAGGAGAGGCTTCCTCCTAGTCACTCTGCCATACTAAATGCAATTTACCCACCCATGTGTGGACAAGGTCTCATTCTTTTCACTAGAACCTTATGTTCCTTTTATGCATTAACAGGGATTTAAGTTTGGCCTTTTGGGCACCAAGACGTCATCTTTAATGCTTTGTGTGGTTGCCTTTCAGTGTGTACTGAAAATGGTTTGATACCTGATACCTTCAACTGCATCCAGAGGGGGTCTGGGATGCCTTCATCCACATTGGATTGGTTGAGTAGACTGCAACACATTAAAGACCGCCCTGCCAACTAACAGAATTTGCAGTCGGCCACTGGTAAACTAAAAGCATAGCTTTATTTACAGTAAATCTGTCCAGCAGCCTCAGTCAAAGTGATGGGATTTCTGTCTGTTTTAGAGATTTTTAGGGCTCAGCTCAGTAAAAAAAGCCAGTCTTATGGTTACTAATGTTACGTGTGAGGTGTGTGTTGAACCTAGAAGCAGACAAGGATGACGAGTTTAACAGATTTATTGACAATAATAGTGCCGGGGGGGGGGGGGATGAGAGGCATGGTTAAATTCAGATCAAAGCTTCTACAACAAGAATTACTCAAAGTAGAGAAGTAGTACGAGAGGTAACCAGAGAGAGCTGATGTACCATGGTGAGAGGTAGATAATACTCTGGCGCTGAGGCGAAAGTCTGCAGCCTTCTTCAGGGAGAGCTTGATTGCAGAACAGTCTCAGGTGTGAACAATTAGCCTCAGCGCCACGGAGAAAGGAGAAACAGAGGTATGTTACCCATAACAACCCAGGAAAATGGAACCAGACGTCACCAAAATAAAACAAGAAAAGACGAAACCACCACAACTAATCAAAGCCACAGTAAGAAACAGAAAGGATGTTTGGGCTTTTATTTCTAAGAAAGGCAAATAAGTTCCAATATCAGGTCATCACTGAAGACGTGTTAATCCACTGTATGGATGTACACACTAAAGTGCAGTCATTTGTATCTAAATGCCCAAAATGGATTGTTAATCTGGGATAAGGCATTGTTTAACCTTGCAGACAGAATCATTGGCCAGCAACATGGAGTCAGAGGTATTTGGACCGGTGTGGCTGTCCTGGCAGACCGGGATAGTTGCAGAATTAGCACTGTTAGCATTAACAAAGATAATGCTCTTGTTAATAAATACTGCAATTAATTAATTAATTAAACACTGCAGCATTTTCATCAGGGCTGATCTGCAAAGAATCAGCAGATGCATCACTCAAACATGTCTAAATGTATCATGATGAGATGCATCCTCTTGTGTTACTGCACATGGTTACTTTAGCCTTCAGTGAGCACAAACAGTTAGATTAACAAGATTATATGTTGATCCTTGGCTAGAGAATGTAGCAGCAACATCATTACACACTCATCATTTATGTTCTCTCACTGAATCAATGTATAGTCATCCTCATCACTGAGATGATTAATTTCAACACACCTACTTATCATTGATTATTTCAAAGCAGGAAATTCTAATCATTATAAATTCTAGAGGTAATAAATTACTCTCAGTCCACAGCTCTTGGCGTCCAGTCTGGTGCTGTGCTGACCGTCACAGCCTGGCCAACAGTTGTTTGTTTGTACTCAGAGGAGCAGCTTTAAAGCGGCATCTGCTACCAGAAAAGCTGCTCTGCACACTCATCACATTTCTCTGTTTGCACCGTCACAGCCTTCCATCTGGTGTGAAACGAGTCAGCATGAACAGCTTCTGTTGCCTGATTACTGACATGCATGCTTCATTATACAGTAAATTGCCCCATCATTCAGCTTAACTAGTCATTAAATATAAACAGACTTGCATAGATGTGCATGGTTATGTGCACAGTCTTAATGCTGATTGATAAAATTTGAGAGTTAAATAATCTCAGGCTGTTGAGAAGTTAACTTTTCATCCTGCATGTCTCTATGCAGCGTGTTCACACAGGTTCAGCATGATCGAATCAACAGGCTCTCTGACTGTTCTTACTTGTCAGCATCGCTCTCACTGGACTGAAGTTCACACCTTATCTCTCCCCATTTCCTGTCAGTATAAATTGATAATGATGTTGTTTGACACACAGCATGCATTCATACTCTGCAGACGGACCATCTCATGTGTCGCTGCAGCTCCAGTGTAGAGTTTCATGTGATGATGTAAGGCTGGAAGAGCAACAACACACCAGAGAGCTCAGCCCTGCAGAGCTTGAGTTGATTATTGAAGCATGCTGATCTAATAGTAATCAAATTAAAACTGTTATCTCCCCCTTAATATCTGCCTCTGAGTTCTTAGAAGGGGATATTTAAAAAGCTGGATATATTAGCCAATAATGCAAACAAAGACTGATACGTATGAGTATTTCCTGCATGGGACTCCTACTCCCTGTGCATCCTGCATGGATTCTGACAATCCATAGTCATGTTAAATATTCAGAATAACAGACAGTGCGCTTAATTAAAGGTAATATTGATGTGATCACTTCAGCACCACCCTGATGAAGTTTCCTCTCCAAATGAGGGAAACCCTAAGAAAACAACCACATCCTTATTATTCATAATGGTGCCACACATGGATTAAAAAGCAGCTGGGAGTCTCAGATTGATTTAACTCCCAGTTATGGCTAAGCAATAGCAATGTCAAAGTAATACTTATCGACCTTATTTACACATCATTTGTTTTGAAGTCATACAGATGTGAAATTGTTTCCAGATCTCTGGAAAGTTTGTGTGTTACAAAAACTGCAGCGCTCAACCATCTGCTCTCATAGACAGTAGACTCATCTTTATTTATGCCGTGCTTCATCATTAGATGCTGAATGCAGCTTTGCTTGGAAAGGGTTGTAATTTCGTCAAATAGCTGCATAATGGCTTAGCATCTCTGAGAGAATTGAAGCTGTGCCATTTCACTTATTTACAAAATTTTAGTGCGCACAGTTTTTGTGGAGCTTTCACAAAGCATCACACAAAAACCTGCTGGCACTTTCATGTTGGCTGTGATGGACTCTAAAGATTTTCATAGCTATTATAATATGATTTATCATCCTGTATAATTTATGAAATGTGACATTTTCTTGTTCTCTCTGTGTTTGTCAGACATCTTGCTGAGGCTCCTGTTACATTATCTTCTCTATGACAGGACTTTTAGAAAAACGGAACTGGCTGACAGAGCTGTAAAGGTAGTCCAGTGTATTGTGTTTTGCTAACAGATACTCATATTAACATGATATGATTACTGAATAGCTTGTTAAAATGTTTTTTAAATCCCTATAAAATATTCTCTAACATTTTATAACATCTTCAAATGACTTCACTTGAACTTGTTCTTCATTCCTGCCTGCAGTAATAGTATAAGAGGACATTTCAGTCTCTCCCTACTTTCTTTCATTAATGATGAAGGCATATCTGCAGTGATTTTTGCTTACGTTGCAGGGTTGTGCAGGTTACATGTGCATAAACTTGAGCTTCCCCAGTGTCATTAGGCTCAGTGTGGGGCTCAGCTGCAGGGTGCTGAAGCCCATCTGTCTCTCTGTCTTGTGTGTCCTGGTCAGGGTCAGGTCTGGGTCACTTCAAGGACTTGCTTCATTAGTCTCTGGGGGATCACATGTCCGCAGAGAGAGGGGAGTGGACAAGAGGAGAATAGAGGGCAGAGTAGTCTGGGATACATCTGGTGGGGTTGAAGGAGAATAAAAAGATGCTCAGACTCCAAACATCAGTCATTGGTGCAGGAAAAGACTCTTGAATAACCAAGGCAAAAGCAGTTATTGTGTTTGAATCAGAATCAGTTTCTGTGTCCCTCTACAGTCCCTCTGGTCTACTTTATCATGTAGTTGTTTTTGTTTTTCCTTATTGTTGCCAGGGAGCAAAGTCCTTGACCATTATGATGTGTGCAGGTTAATTCGAGAACAATGTGCGAGCAGGTGAAGCTGTGTGAGGACAGCTGAAGAGAGCACGGCAGCCTTTCAGGCCACAGAGAGGGAAAGACAAGGACGTGAGGCTAGAGCTGCTGGACTGTGTCCAATTAATGCTCTAATAGGACATATTGCTGATGTCTCAATACTGAATGTTCATCTACAGTTCTCTGGGGTGTTTCAAGTGACATTTGGTTTCAATTTCTACTAAAGATGCGTGTCAAACCACAAGGTTAAGCCAGCTTTAGATAAAATAAAGTTAAATACGAATAAACCCAATTCCAAAAAAGTTAGGGCATTGTGTAACATGTAAATAAAAACAATGATTGTCAATGATTGTCAAATCTTATAAACCATCATTTTATTCCCAATAGAACATAAACAGCATATCAGATGTTGAAACTGAGACATTTGACCTTTTCAGGAAAAACATTAGCTCATATTGAATTTGATGGCAGCAACACATCTCAAAAAAGTAGGGACAGGGCCGTGTTCACCATTGTGTAGCATCCCCTCTTCTTTTAACAGCAGTCTATAAATGTCTAGGAAGGGAGGACACCGGAGCTGGAGTTTTGGGAGAGGAATGTTGTCCCATTGTTGTCTGATGCTGCTCGACAGTCCTGTGTCTTCTTTGCCAGATTTTCCTTTCCTTTTCCCAAAGTTAAACTGATGCATCAGTGCATCCCTAGTTTATAGATCTGGTATTGACTAAGGATGTTCCTAACCATCTATTTCCCTATTCGGCTAAAAGCTCATTTAAATTTCGTTTAACTGAGTTCAACCCTTGACAGCCTACATACCACTTTTTTTTCCCAACCTACTACTTAAAAACCTGTCATGCCACGCTGTTCCTACTACACACTAACTGCTAAGCCACCGCTGAGCTAGTTACATCCTGTGAAATGCCAGACAGGAAGGCAGCAGCCATGAACTAAAGCTACAGCAGCGTCTGGTGACACAAGGGTTCATTACAGTTTAGAAGAGCATTATAGACTGAGGTTTCAAGCCCATGTTTATGAAAAATGCTAGGTAATTAGTTAAACCAACTGGTAAATGCTGCGGCAGCTAATTTGATAAACCCATTAACCCAGTAAATTAACCCATTAATTTACTGATTAACCATGTGCATCCCTAGTATTGACATAGGATAATTTGTTATGTCAAACATCAGTTTCTGTACCTGTATTGTTATCTTTTAGACTGCATTTTCAAACATAGGTCTTGGCCCTAATTTTCCTCAATCAGTGCATCTCTAGTCTGGACTAAAATGAGCTTTTGGTAGACATCATCAGCAATCCGATATCATGGATTGCATGCATAGCCATAACCCTGGGTGTATTTTACAGCTCTAAAATCAATTTAAAGTTGCATAACTCAAATGATTTCTGATACTTTTTTTACAAGTGCCACCTATAGTGCTGTTACCTTAACATACATTGTATTCCAAATGTTACTATTTTGATCAATACTGCAACATGAAACAGAGACAGTGTATCACTCCAAACAGAGCATCTTTGCCCTCTCTAAGAAATGCTTCTCTCTAAAAGGTTGGAGCACTACCTCCTTTTTAGCTCAGTTTAAGTTAGAGGAAGGTATTTAGAAACTGTTTTCTCATGACTACTCCCTTATTCACGAGACCCTCAGCTTAACCTCCCCCTCTTAAACCTGTTTCCTTAGAGGCCTTCAGTGTGGGAGTGTAGAGGAGTGTGATTGAGGACGACATTGAGGATGTTCAGTGGTTTAGTATTCTGCTGCCACAGTGACCAACAGTGGGGATGGTAGGGCTGTCACCTCAGCTGATTTACACCTGTGTTTGTGTGCTCCTTGTGCAGTGACTAGTAGATGAAGTGGCTCCAGTGGGTGGCACAGTGGTCTCCACTAAGACTCAGTTCTGAGATAATGGCAGGACCTGATTACTGGATGTTACATGTGGTATAAAAACAGCTGTTCTAGAGTGTCTGGAATGAGTTTCATCCTGTTTTTGAGGAGGTTGTGAATTTTTCTTTTTCTGTGTTTGTGAGGGAAGCCAAAAATGTGGCTACATGATTACAGCCTTTCTTCTTCTCTCTGATGCTTCTGACCTACAACTGTGGCTGCACTAGACTCAGAATATCATCACTGGAATCAGGCATGGCATTTTCAATGACAATGTGAAACTGTCAGGATTTTCTTTGTTTAGTGCTGATCAAAAACTCCTGTATTAGCCTACAACTCATGTTTTTACTGCACCTAAATAAGAATTCTGTCATTAGCTCTGGCTTTCCTTCTTGTGATGTTGTAACATGATGCATCACGAGTCGAGCCACGTTATCTGAATCAAATCACTGGTGCACAAATGATCGTGTAATTGAGTTTTTGAATATAATTTCATTCCCAGCAAGTAAGTTTTAATCACATCAGCATTGTGAATCAAATAAAACCAAAAAGCAGCATCATGGACTGGTGGCTTGAAAAATAAACCGCATGAACTCTAAATTTTAGAAATAGAAGTCATAGCAGTGTGAAGTTTTTATAATTTGAGGAAAGGGGACAGTTGTCCTAGACTGCTCTGGTGTTTTTGAGAAAAGTGGGGATGGGATTATTATAGCAGCAAGACACCGTGCTAAAACAAGAAACTTTCTCCCAAAAGTATAACATTATTATATGACTTTATCCCATGATAGTATGGAGTGCTGTTCTGATTCTGATACCAGTATTAGAAAGATGTTGGATACTTCTGAAAATGCCAGTGAGCATACTTGTTTATGAAAAGATCTGTGTGCATATATTAGCATTATAAACTGGAAATCAATTCTTCCATGCTTGAAAACACTGCACACATGAACTACTGTTTTTAGAGCAGCGAAGAAGAACTCATTGATGATGTGCAGCAGAGCAAGCTTAAAGGGATACTTCAACATTTTGGCAAATTTTCCCATTGCCATAATCCCTATAGTCTTAGTAATAGGTTTGTTACCTTTCGTTGTCTGTGCAAGCTATTTTTAGATCGGCGCTGCCTAGTTCGGAGCTGCTGTGCCAACTCAATGGAGTCTTATGGTATTCCGGCTCATCAAACTCAAATACACAATCCAACAACTCCAAAACGCTCTTGTGGACAAGTTGTGACCTGCACACTCACCACACTATGTTATAATCATGGAACATTACGAGACGGAGATGTTTTAAAGCTAAATGCAAAGCTGGAACTACCAAGTAACTACGGCACTGCCACAGTCGCGCACTGTGTCACTCCGCCCAGTGATTTACTCAAAAAGTAGTTCAGAGTATTTACGTCATGTGTAGTAATGTTACATAATTATATGTTATTATTTCATAATGTGGTGAATGTGCAGGTCACAACTTGTCCACGAGAGTGTTTTGGAGTTGTTGGATTGTGTATTTGATGAGTTTGATGAGGGAAAGCTGGAATACGGTCTGCTTACATTGAGTTGGCACAGCAGGTCCGAACTCGGCAGCGCCGATCCAAAAATAGCTTGCTCCGACAACTAAAGGTAACGAACCTATTACTAAGACTATAGGGATTATGGCAATGGGCAAATTTGCCAAAATGTAAAAGTATCCCTTTAATGTTGACAGTTTAACAGAATTTTATACTTGGAAATCAGATGAGTAAAACTGCAACATATACAGTATGAAAGCTGGTGATTTCAAGAGCAGGCAGCACTGTTGCCAACTTCAACACGAGCGACCAAATAAAACATTTGAAGGTGCAAGATGGGAAGGAGCATGACGATTTCACATCCAAACGGAGGAGAAAAAAAGACCCACTGCTGCAGCATAGTGACTGACCTAATTCAACAGAGGTCCAGCCGACTGATGCAAGGAGTCTCATAATTATTGAAATGGGGATCACCTGAGTGCACTGAATGTGTCTCAGTGATTGTAGTATAAAGACACCTGTGTCTGGAAGGTCCAGTCCCTGGTTAATACTACTTCTGGCTACCATTACACCATGAAGACAAAAGAACACTCCAAACAACTCTGAGAAAAGATTACTGAAAAGCATAAGTCAGGGGATGGATACAAAAACAAAGCAAAGAGAAAGCCACTGTTGAAGAAAACTCTGATTAAATCTGGACTAGAGTTCACCAAAAGACTACATGGTCAAGTGGAAGAAAGTTCTTTGGTCTGATGAGACCAAAATGGAGCTCTTTGGCCATCAGACAAGACACCAAACACACCATCCCCACTGTGAAGCACGGTGGTGGCAGCATCATGCTGTGGGGATGCCTCTCTGCAGCTGGCTCTGTAAGGCTTGTAAAGGTGGAGGGTAAAATGAATGCAGCGAAATCCTGGAGGTCAGTCTTATTCAGTCCGCAAGAGAACTACGGCTTGGGAGGAGATTTTTTCTCCAGCAGGACAATGAGCTGAAGCATACAATGAAAGCTACACTAACTAATGTTTTTGTTGTGAGGGGAAGCAGTAATCTTTCATCATATTCTGTTTTCTGCTCCCTGTGAAATCTTAGAGAATCCATCAAGTGTCAACAAGAGTCTTCTGGAATAACTTTAAATGATATTTTTTCAAGTACTGCTTTATGTAAATTTTAGATAGAAGTTATCTTCTGCAGTGCACAAATACATGATGGAAAGTTTTAAAATCATATAGCTTAGTCAGATTATTACTGTACTCCACTTCTGTTATTAAATTACCAAGTATCAAGAACCAACCCAGCATTTTACTGTTTAACTGGACAGAATCTCACAGCAGGGAGTCTTTATTCTCACTCTGGAGTCTACTCTCTAGCAAACATGATCCCACACACCACCATCTGGGTGCCATCTAGTAATTGTTTGTTTTCTATCATAAGCAGCTTAGCATCAGGATTATCAGCCTCTACAAGTGATGCTTTCTGTGTCACAGCTGGAGGGAAGGGCTGCTTCTTATTTTACAAAAACATAAATGTCACATCATTATTCCCTCTATATTACATGCACTCTGTCAGGGAGGGGAAAATTGTGTCTCTGCCTGATCCTAATGGGATGGACCAATCAAGTTTTAGGAGGACTTGGTTGTAAAAGCGGGCACAGTTCATGTAGAGAGTAAACACACAGATCAATCCTTGAACAAATCTGCTCTGTTCCTTATTCTCTTCAAAAATGCAAACAACTACATTCATACTTCAGTTGAGCTACAGTTAAAGCTCAACTATGATGTTCAACTGGACTACTTTTGTTGTCAAAGAATAAAAGAATATAGGGGAATACATTTCTCACTTAGTGGGCATTGGACAGAGTATGGCAAATTTTGTGGTCAAGTGTCTTCAGATTCAAGCTCTGATCCCTTATGTGATCAGGACCATAGTAACGTTAGCATGAAGAAGTAATAATTGTATAATTGCTTTGCATTCACAAAGATTCACAGTTTTTCATTTAAACTTAGTGGCTCAGGGCTTTTTTTCTATGTAGGATCCAGTGTGACTTACTGAGGTGTATTTTATGAATAAACTTTTAGTCTGTTTAAAAAAAAAGTAAGTAACAAACATTTTTTTCTCAGTGGTAGTGAAAATATCTTTGGCATATCTATGTTGAAAATTTTGTTAGTTCTGTACGTCATCAGTTTGACTTAAAACTTTCTATTGATGAAGAACCAGGGGTGTCAACACAAGTCTGGGGTCCAAATGCAGCCCATGGCCCATTTTTGATCGGTCTGCTGAAAATTCTAAAAAAAAATCTAATGAAATACAGCTGACATTGGAACATGAAACTCTTACTTGACTGTGCTGTACTTCTTAATTTCAACACTTGGTGGTGCTGTTTTGTTAATTATGTAAACAAACATTCTGACAGAGAAGAGCTCAACATGCTTTTTATGACTAATGTCATGTTTCTCACTTGAACCCAAATTTATTTTTCTGGAAGTTACATTTGAACACATCATCTGACTTTACTTTGCCTGATTTTGATTTTACTGACTGGACCTAAAACACATCATAGTTTACGTTACATCAGCTTCAGCTATCAGATAATGTACGTAAGCTAACAAGTTTTTATCTGTTGGTTTCATGAAGGATTTAAACACAGATTTTAACCCTGGGTTAGTGTTTTTAACTGAAGGGACTCAAAACAAAATTCTGGAGTTTTTACCACCTACCTGCCTTAGGTGGAGGACTGATTAGCAGTAACAGTAGTAACAGTAGTAGAAGCTGCAGACACTAGAGTATCAAGTAGACCAGGGTATCTCTAACCTAACCTTTATTGAATTGGTTATATTTTTTTTTACACACTAATGTTGAGGTACATCAAAGCATCCCATTTTTTTATTTTTTTTTTTATCGATATGTTGCCGTCAGTGAAAAAAGATTTCAGGAGAAATGTTGCCAAAGAAAACTGTCCGCCAACATGCTATTTCTGCAGTGAGCTAAAATCAGCTGATTTGATGCCAGGCTTTCCTCCGTCTACATTCAGGCATGCTGCATTAACAGCTAGCATGATCTGACCACTTCCATGCTTCAAGTTAAAGTTTAACACAAATGGCCGGCGATAGTATGAGGGATTATTTTTAGCGAGATGAGTTCAGTTATTTTGGGCTCTAAGTGGGCTGGATAGCATGGAAGTTGGGTGGATTGATACAGGGATTATAGATGGACTGATTTAAACCTTTTTTTCCCTTTTTTGTCTCACTTTTTCTCAGTCCATCTGTTTTTACCCTTCTCATATTCTTTAGTTTTATTTTCTTTTTGTTTCATCTTACTTTTCCTTACTTTTCTCGCTGCATCCTTCACCGTCTCTATCAATTATGCATGTGTTAGTGGTCTCCCTTCCACTTCCCACTGCAGCTCCATGAACCTGCCATGCAAACACTTAACAGAGGCATGCCTGCGTGTGTTAACATGACGGAGAAGCGTGCATACCCTACTTTACCTCGTTGACCTCTGTTGCATCATAGCATTCATTCTGATCTGTTTGATCCCAGCTGTCCATCTGTCTCCTTCCTGTTTCCGTGTGTGTCTCTCTCCGCCCTCCCACAGTCAGATCACTCCAGGTAATTCAGTCGAGTAATGACGGTTGTGGATGTAGGTTACTCTGCAGCGCTTGCATTTAGAAAGGCTTCCAGATTAGCAGGGCTTATGGCTACCTGCTGCTCTTTTTGTGCCTCTCATTACGGGAGCATTGCTATTTGCAGCTTAAATCACTCCTCAGACAATTGGTCATCATCTAATTAATGTCAGAGGAGGCGTTCAGAGTGAATGTTTAACACTTGTAGGGGGGATTAATGCACCGGCGTCTCCATCAGCATAATTTCATTCATGTTTGTCTGCTCCAGTAGAGCTTAAATAAAGCAATAAAGCACTCTCATCAATGATATTTTTTCATTAAGCAAAGTGAGTTCCCTGCAGTCCACTCATCCTCCCTTCTTTTTTATCTGTCTATTGAGTTGATAGCATAATTATTCCAGCCGTTTCACGGCCAGGGTTAATAGAATTGATTGTTAACAATACCTTAGTGACCCTGCATGCTGTGACTGTGTGTGTGAGAAAAACACAGAGGAATGTGAGGAGACTGATAGTGGCTGTGGTCTCCTCTCACTGTTAACAGGTCAGAGAGAGACAAAGAGCTGTTGTGCCTGCATGGGAACCAGAGAGGAGACAAAACCACAACACAGACAAGGAAGTAATACAGAGTAAAGTATAGGTCAGCAGCTAATGATTATTAGTAATTCATTTAAACTAATTTACTATTTTTGGTACATCCCTGGTAATGGCTTTAAATAAAGTGTATATGGGATATTTTTTATTGTCCTTTAAAGTCTTATCTTATATTCTTTTATTCCAGTGTCATTTATATGTTGTATTTTCCTCTCTTTTAAGTAGGAGGTTAATGGTTTAAAATATTTTGGTAATGAATTAAAGTTTATTGGGTTGCATGGTATTACTAATAGGTGTTTAAATAAGACATTATAGAAGCCCTTGCTGGCATGCATGTGCAAGCAAGAGTGCACACCTCTGCAGGTGTTTCATTCAATCCTTTAACAACATCTCCAAGTCTAAAACAAAAGACATTGACTAAAGGGGTGCAGGAAGTGATTTATAGTTTAAGCATTGTTTCCACACTTCACAGGTAAATGGAGTTGTGTCAGACCAGAGGATCAGATGATCTTCCATCTCATTTTTTTCCTCTCTATGTGCATGATAGCTTTTATGCACTCTGTCCCCCATTGTTAAGAAGACATATGGAAATAATAATCCACATCTAATATCAGACAGTATCTAAGAATGTGAAGTAATGTTCCTGTATTTTTAAAGAGATGAAGATTGGTGTTTAATATTGCACAACAAGTTGAGTGCCGTCCTGCTGTAAGTTCACTTTAAGGGAAGCTTATGAAAAGTCAAGACTACTGGGGCTTTTCCACTACGACTTTTGGCTGCGCTGGGCCAAACCAAGTCGTGCTGATTTCCTTTTCCATCATCAGTTTGGCCCAGCTCAAATGGCCCTGTTCATGAGCAGGGCCAAAGCGAGCCAACCCCAAAGCGGTTTGCGGGGGGTTTTTACACCTTCTTCTACTAATACCATCCCCCTGATAAATTTTCAACCCACAGGGAGTTACGTTTTATCCTGGCCTCTGCTCCAGCTGTCTAACTCTGTTACAGTGGTGTGGTCTAATGTCAGCATTCACTGTACAACTTAAACATTTATGGCAAAAGCAAAAACTCAACATTTATGTACTCACACTATGGTCTAATAGTTGCGCACAGCTGGAGTTCTCACACTGATGAGCAAAATCAGGGCAGACAAGGTGCAGATCCAGGATTCCAACTTTTTTGGCACCTACTAATAACAAAAGCCTGTGACAGAGTCAGTCTTTAATTTATTGACTGGAGCTAGTAAAGCATGCAGTTCTCACTGCCCAATCCAAAAATAGGATTGTGTTCATTTTCTGCTATCTAGAGACCCAATAAATAAATAATCAGAAGAGTGTTCTTTAACTTCTATGCAGGAAAATTCAGCATAAATCAGGAATTAACTGTGATTAACTACATCTTTTGGGAATCAAAGGTGAATTTCTCTAACCACACCTGGGTCTGAAATAAACCTGTCTGACAAAGAGAAGTAAGCTAAAAGATCTCAAAAAGCAACACATCATGGAACCATCTAAAGAAATTTAGGACCAGATGAGAAACAAAGTCAGTGATATCTATCCGTCTGGAAAGAGTTAAAAAGACATTTCTAACACTTTGGGACTCCAGCCAACCACAGTGAGAGCCATTATCCACAAATGGAGACTGTGAACAGTGGCGAACTGGCCTCAGTTAAGGTCAGAGTTCATGATTCAACAATAAGGAAGAGACTGGGCAAAAAAGGCACCATGGGAGAGTTCCAGGGCCAAAATCACCGCTAACCAAAATACACACAAAGGATCATCTCACATTTAAAGATAAACATCTTCATGATTCCCAAGACTTTTGGGGAAATATTCTGTAGACTGACTACACAAAAGTTTTGAATGGTGTGTGTCCCGTCCCATCTAGAGTAAAACTGACACAGCATTTCATCAAATGAACATCAGGCAAACAGTCAAATGTGGTGGTGGTGGTTTGATGGTGATCTGGGGCTGCTTTATTGCTTCAGGACTTGGACTACTTAATTGATGGAACCATGAATTCATCTCTCTCCCAGAAAGCCTGAAGGAGAATGTCCAGCCATCAGTTCATGACCTCAAGCTCAAGCACACTTTGATTATGAAGTAGAGAAATGATCTCAAACAGACCAGCAAGTCCACCTCTGAATGTACTAAAAATACTAAATGAAGGTTTTGGAGTGGTCTAGTCAAAGTCTGGACTTAAATCTGATTGAGATGCTGTGGCATGACCTTTAACGGACCGTTCATGCTCCAAAACTCTCCGGTGTGGCTGAGTTAAAACTGCAAAGAAGAGTGGGACAAAATTCCTCTGCAGGAATGTAAAAAAACTTAACAATGATCACAAACGCTAGCTTGCAGCTGCTCAAGCCAAGGTTGAATCAAGAAGTTATTGGGTTAAGAGGGCAATGCCTTTTTCACACTACTGTAGATATTCAGATATAGTTTTAAAACATATGGTGTTTTGTGTATTGTGTAGGTTTTTTTTTTAAATCTAATTTAGACATGTCAGTGTGAAAACTTAACAAATTGTACCTTCCACTAACAGAAAGTCTGATGTGTGTTTGTGCATGTCAGTGTTCGACCCATCCTGCTGGCAGCCTGAGAGGTCTCTCTTTGGATTTAGTAATGCTGCGGCCCTGCAGGCAGGCAGTGTATGAGCTTAGTGATGCCCATCTTTACTGGTACCCTGAGGCACATCTGAGTTCATGACGAGGACAGACTGATGCACAGTCATCTGTTAAAGGTTGCCTGGTAACTCACCTGGAAAGCATGCAATTCATGTAGGAAGACGGTGTAAGCATTACAGTGTGCACTGGTGGGATTCCCCCTCATTATTGTTGATGAATCCTTTTTCACACATTCAGCTCAACTTAAAATTTATCCCTCATTACCAATGTGCAATGAAAAACTGATGTATTTTAAGCATGAATAAATAATGGATTAAATATTTATAAAGTAACCAAAGAAACAATCAAATAGATGATAGTAATCACTCACAATATGAATCAGCTTTTCCCATTTCAATGTTCTTTTCTTTTACAGTGAGAAAGTAATCAGCAGCAGTGAAAGCTAGGGTGACATTTTCTTAGTAAGCTGATTGCTCCATCTTGTGGTCAAGGCTTGTCATTACATCTTCTCTGAATTCTCTGGAAGTGAAGAAAGAAAAATGGAGTGCAGTGCATAATCAGTGATAACCTGATTCACCAGATGGATTTGCTAGGAAAACCTTCAGTACTAAGCGTTTGGGAAAGGCAGAGGATCTGAGGTGCTTGAACTGAGTGTGACTGGTTGTACGTTCTGTCTGTCACATCTCTACGGGCCAATCAGAGCAACAAAACACGTGACGTAGCCGCAACCGAGGTGTACATGCACGGCTACAGAGGAATAACACTAACTATGGCGACTGTAGACATGTCAGTACACGACTTTTGTAGTTTTTGAAAAGAAAACAACTCACTGCTGTTCTTTGTTCTTCTTTTAACAAAGAAATGTCATCAAATTCTGATAAAACTGGTGCTTTAGCAGCATCTACACCAAGCTCTTCCACCATAATTGCACCGGCCTCTTGTTGCTGCTTGCTTACATCATGACTTCACCGCACCTGAAAGTACTGCCCCTTGTTGCTAATTGGTCCTGTCACTTTCCAACCGGTCCCAAACGGTTCAGATGGGAGCTTTGCAAGATGGATTTGCCGGTGAGAAACAACAAACCAAGCATATCCATCTGCTTTGCGTGGTTAGTGCAGTGACACACCATGGAAACAATAGTGCCAAGTCTATTCAGATTTTTATTCCTCACATAAATGGATAGAATAACCTGTCAGGATGTGTGTGGAATCGAATAAAAGAAAGCCCAGGTAAAGCTGTGGTATACTGGCAATGGTTTCTTTCACTTATGAAACCATTCATTGTGCAACCTGAGCTTTATGTTGTGTCGCGTTATCAGGAATTATTTCAGACCCAATGTTGAGTTTTTATTTCTTTTTAACCATAAACTAGTGGGGAGGCTTGAGTTCTTGTCTAATCATGTCAGTCTGCTCTCCCAGGGTCACACTGGTTTACTCTCTTTTGTTGACAGTTGTAATGTAGTCTGAGGTTCAAAAAGAGAAGGTGGAGCCTCTCAGGAGGAAGAGAAACTTGAGTTTCAGGTCTGTTCAGGTGAGGCCAAACACCTGGTGGGCGGGTGTTTTCCTGTATGGGAGGATTCGGTCTGTATGTGCTGTGGTAGTGTAGTGGGAGTGCCCACTGCTGTGAGTGAAACTGTGTCGCTGTGGCAGGAAGAAAGTGTCCTGGTAAGTCCCTGCACCGCATTTGAGCCTTTTTTTTAATTAATGATTGTTTCTATTATCTACAACTGATCGTCTTCCTCATTTGTTTGATTAGACTTTATCTACTTTGCCCTCTGGTATTCCTGCGTCAGCAGAAGAATTTCTTTGGTGTTTGTGATTGAATCTTTCTGTGATATAGTGAGGACAAGCTGACTGACCCTGTGTGTCAGTGTTTGTGGCTTTACTTCTGGATCATTTTCCAGATGTATAGTTTTAGACTCTTTCAGTTAACTGTGAGGAAAACTGTATTTCATCTGCATATTAAGACATAATGGCTCTATTAGATTAGCATTAGTTTCTTTTATTTGCATGACTTTATTTCTTTATTCTGAATGAATTAAAAACAAGTTTTTACTGTTGTCCAAAGCACCCTAGGTAGATAGTTGCACTGTTGTTCTTCCTGCATCATTCTGACTGCACTCACCTCTGTTTACATTACAGTCAGTCTTATTTAATGCCCTCGTCTCTAAAACTACACTCAGACTAACATTTAAAGGCTCTGAGGATGACACTTCACTGGAAGAAGAACAATGCAATCGTTTGGCATCACTTCCCACAGTGCATTACACAATAGAAGCCTACATGTGAATCTATTATTGAGATCACTCAAAATGTTGAAATCTGGTGTTATCTTTACTATAAACAAATAAAACACACTGATGTTAATCTAAAAGAGTGTGTTTCTTCATATGCAGGGTTTCTTTAAATGTCTGCCATATTTTCAGCTAGTTTTTAGTTATTTATTCTGCTGCCCTCGGCATCAGGCATTCCATCTTTTATGAAGTCTTTGACACTGTGCAGCACTCTCTTAACCTGACACCCCAGAAGGATGTGTGAAACACATCCATCTGGAAAACCTTCAAGCATTTGGGAAAGGGCAGAGGATTTGAAAAAAACTCGGAGTGTGATTGGATGAATGTTCTGTCGGTCACATCTTTATGGGCCAATCAGAGCAACATCATGACTTGCTGACTTGCTTACATCATGACTCCGCCACACCTGAAAGTACTGCCCCTTGTCGCTGATTGGTCCTGTCACTTTCCAATCGTCCCAGACGGTTCAGATGGGAGTTTTGCAAGATGGATTCCCCAGTGAGAAACAACGAACCGGGCGTATCTATCTGTTTTGCGAGGTCAGCACACTCTGACAAACCCAAATTCATGATGTTGATCTTTGACTGATGATTCTGTCTTTTAAGCTTTATTCTGAGTAACTTGTAAAGAAGTTTCAGGTTGCAGCTGGGCTTTTTTTTCCAGAAATAAGCCTGGTTTATCTTTTCCTGCAAACTTAAGACTCTTTGCTGCCAGTTTTCTGCCTCTACCTGACTTTAGGGGATGGTTTATATGTGCTTAAATCTTCTGTATACCATTAAGCATTGAGGTTCACTAGTAATCTCAAGTACCTAAGTCCTTGCTGTACTCTCTATGGTTGAGTTGGATGGCATTCATTGACAAACTGGTTCAAAGAGCTGGCTCTTTTATGTAAACAATGGGAGCCAGGTCCTATTTGACAGCCGGTTTCCTTGTTGTTGTTGTTGTTATGTTAAAAACAGAATAAACGGGTCTTTTTTACGCCACAGAGCTACACCTCACACACACGGCTGCTAATCTGCCACCACTGTGAATGTTTAACATGAATGTGTAGACCAGGGATGGCGTAAGGCCCCGTCATTTAGCAGGTGACAGTCAGCCCACAAGATGTTCTGGGAGAAGGGATATTTAACAAAACAGTGATATAAGAGATTTTTATTGATACATGCTGTTTGGTGTGTAGTGTCTATCACTGTGCCTTGTGGTTTATCACTGGTTTTAGTCGCCTCACTCCTCATTGTGAGCTGTATATCAAAGCTGATGGGCCTTCTCTGAGTGTTGGACTCTGATTTAAAAGACTCTTCTTGGCTGAGTTTCTCCTTCTTTGTCAGCTCTTCTCTAAAGAACTAAAAGCCACTTTGCCTTGTGTCCTTGTGACATTTTCCATCTACTTGTTCCTCGTGTAAGTACCGAGTTGGGGAAAAGAGCATTAAGTTGTGCCGCTCCCCCTGCATGGATACTCTCCAGACTGAACTCATCTTGAGACTGTTGAACAGTGCCTGTGTTTTCAGATTGTTTTCGTGACCTCAGCTCCTGCACTTTAAATCAATTTGCACATCCTGAATAAATGTTTAATGTTTATTTGTATAAGTACAAGTATGAAGCAAGTAAACAGTTGCCACACCCATGGCATTTAGAGCCAGAGCTAAATTGTAATGCTCATCCCTAGCAAGGCTTTAAAGTATATGAAATTCCACAACAACTAAACAAAAACAGTCACATTAGAAAGAAAAATTCAATGGCTAGTCATCTGGTTAAATGAAGTAAATTTTAAAAAGCTGAGCTGAGCCTAATGATCTCTAAAAAGACAGTTTTACTTTTCCTTTATTTTCCTAAAGATCCATGACTAGTTACCTTTTCCTTGGTTGAGTTATTATTATTATGTTTTACATAATTGATTTTTTTAAGCCGATACAAAAACAGCTGTTCACCAACAAAGGAAAAATAGAAACCTTACTCGAGATAAAACCACAGACATAGCAAACTTCATATACAACAAACATGCAGAGCAACATGGTTAATAACCAACACAAATTATTTTTCACTGTTTGGACATTTCAGCAAAGGGTCTGGGTCTTCTCAAACTCACGTCCTCTCGGTCTCTTACGGTGCAGAGGGTAAGCCATTCCCCAACCGTAAATCATGGCTGGGTGTAAAACCCATCTTCCATATTTTCAGAATTAGCTTGTTTGCGACCACCTTACTAAACAAAACCACTCTCTTTTCATACTTGTTAACAGCAGTTAAGGAGTGTGTAGCTCTGAGGATGGCTACAAGTGGATTCAGTTTCCAACATTTTCTGAATGCCTCAGAAAAACAATGAAAAACGCACAACCAAAATGCATGTGATAAATTACTGGTTGCAGATTCACATCCTTGACAAAGAGGTGAAACATCAGTCAAAATCTAGTTTTCCCTGGGATGTGTGAGATTATGTCTTACATTTACTTGACAATACTCTTCAGAGATTCTTCCCAGCCTGAGCCTGAAGTGTTCACTGGAACTGTGATGCAGGATCTGATCAAATAGGAAACTGCTCCTGGGTTAACCCAGGTCAGGCCAGGCATGGGAGCACGTCAGCCTTGGTCCTGTCCTGGCCATCCTCCAGGCCTGCATCAGACCCGTGCCCCATCTCTCCAGGTACCCTCACAGCTGACCCCTCCCATCCCCGCTCCCCTGAGCATGTCAGCATAAGGCGCAGGCCCTGTTTACAACGCAACATTTTCAGGTGAAAACACAAAACTTTTGGCTGTCCGTTTACACCAGAACGACGTTTTGGTGCCTGACAACAGAGCAAATTGGAAACTGGCTTCTGAGTGAACTTTTCAAAATGCCCCTGTCTCCATCTTCGTGCAAATAGGGACAACGGCACTTTCTGAAAACACACATTTGCACTACGACTGTAGTCAGTTGTCAAGCGTGAGTGCCGTGCTCTGAACCTAGCCGTGGCAGCTCCACCTGAGCCGTCTGGTACAGTATAGTTACCTCTGATTCAAGTTGTCAAGTCCCAGACAGCTGGATTTAGAAAAGGGAAACATTATTCTCATTTGGAGGACTGTCAATGCCAGTTTATTACGATAAAGCCATGATATTTTTTTGAAATAATTACACCAACCTTTTTATCGATCATCATGATAATCACCGTCATCACCATTGTAGCGCCTCATATTAACACAAAATATGCTTTGCAAGCAACCCTCAAATGTGCACTGAAGACACCCAGGCCTAAGAGGAAGGTAAAATCAGAAAAACCAAGGTCTAGAAGACTCTTACTTCTCATCCACAAACATGTTTGAAACCGGGAATGCCACACTGCCTTAAGCAGCAAATCTATCACCCCATGTGTGAGTCCAAGCCTGCAGTTGAGCTCAGCCTTGCAGTCAACTGGACTGAATTAATTTTAAAATGTTCAGTCTTCCTATAAAAGCAGGTCAGTATCCAACAGGGAGTCAGTTACCCTTAATTTAAGAAAGTAGAAAAATGACACAACAGTTTTAAATGCAAGAGAGTGGGATTTTAAAATGCCATAAAATGGGTGTGATTAATTGGGATTAAGCAGTTGCACCACATGTCCCATGGTCACAAGATCGATTCCTGGTCTTTGGATACAGTATGTTTTGTGCAGATCTTCCCTCCACTCTCTCTCTCTCCATACAGTATGTCTCTCTTTAACTGTCCTATCAAATAAAAGACAAAATGCCACTAGTATCTTTATATCAGACATCCAGTGTTACTGATGTTAAAGTGGCTTCACTGTGAGTTTATCCTAACACCAACACAGCTGACCTTTAGATGTAAGAAACAGGAGATAGTGCAGCCATAAAGCATTGAAGCAAGTTTGACTCAGCCAGCAGACATTCATTGTAGTTTTGTGTCATAAATTTCTGCTACACTGGAGCCTCTTAATGTGTCACATTTGATTTTCTCTGAGCGCTGTGACTCATATTCTTCCATATCAATGATCCTTGAAACATCTTTCCATCTTAGTTGTAAATAAGACGGATCTCTATTAAATTCTTTAAAAAATCTCCATGCAGAGTGTTGAGGCGACAGAAAGACGGAAAATCACTTCATGCATCTGGACAGATGGTTTGACCTTAACACGAATCTGAATGTGCTTACAACACAGATATGTATGGTCACATGGCAGATGTGTTTTATGTGGAAAAAAGGGACGCTTATGAGTAACATGTGCAGAGAGTGTGAGCTGTCAGAGTCCCACCTGAGACCAGAAGAAGAGAGCTCACTGTAACTTCTCCCCTTGGATGAAGCCATTCTTGTTGAAAAGTCTGTCATAGATATTCCACATTAGCTCCCTAATCTCTTTCCATTTACTTCTTAGTTGTATGCATGTATTTGCTCTTTGTTATTCTGCCTTTTCCAGTCAATCTAGGAACATTCACTGAGTCTTCTAACCCTAACCCCTACTTTACCCCGAGTTTCTGGGCACCCTCTTGAACTAGAGTTACTAGGGGTAGTGATGAAATCTTTATCCATGACATGGGACGACCCATTGCATATTCCCCATAACACATTTGGTGTGTGCCTGTGGAAAATCTCTGTTAGAATGGCCATGCACCCCTACCCCTCCATTCCAACAAGAACAGGGGCGTCCTAGCCCTGACGTGAATGCACAAAACATAAGCTTAGTGGTGAATGCAAGGGTTGCACTGGAGCAACCACAATCCCTCATAAAGCTAACGTCTATTAACAAGGAGATGCATGGCACACGCCTGAAAACAAAGCCCCATCCCATCAGCGTTACACACTTAGTTTAATAGGAATGGACATGGTGACATTTTGGCAGAGCAGCTCAAATGCAGGAAAAAAGACGTTATTCCACGATGTTTTTCCAAGAGAAAAAGCTGCGTATGCTGCGCTGGCATTAAGTCTTCTTTCCTGCAAAAGTTTTACAATCTTAAAATGTCATTTGGATAAATATTCCCCTGACCACGCTTTAATACACTGCAATTATGCACAGCCCATTGACATGTAGCTGCAGCATGTGCTCGTGTATGTAGATGAATGTTCTTCTTTACCACAGCTGGATACACTGCAATTATACTCTTATGATGGTGTCATGTATGGCTGTGTGCATGTGGCTGTAACTCTATCTACGTCTGTCTGTCTGACTCTGCACTTTGTGGTTCCTACAAGCCAATATGATGTAGAGAAGCTGAAATACAAATTGATTTTACATCCAATCTGTCTTCACAGCTACCCCGTACCAATACCCCAAAGCCGGAGCTCTTAAATGAAGCTTGAAGTAAAAGAACATAGTTTTCCATAAAAGAGCATTTATTGCTTTTCTTTAAAATCCTCATGGCAGATCACCTCCATCTTTCCAAGTCCTCAGTCATAACTTACCTCTCTAAACAGCATCACAACACAAACATCTGCAAGAAGAGGGAACACAGCCACCTTTATTGAAGCACACAGGAACTCCCAAGACAGTGTCACCAGTGAGCAACTGTGGATAACACATTGCAATATTTGACATTTTAGCTCAGGTTTAGGTTGACTTTTAAGGTGGAATTTGCAGGATGCTGTCTGTTTTAAGCCCCATGTGTATACACTACATTCAGACCCCCTTTTTTGTATTTTGTTATGTTGCAGCCTGGTGCTATAGTTGTATAAATTCATCATAAACTTTGCAAAGTTTATGATGATTGGATTGTAAGGATTTAATATTTAATATTTCAGATTAAATATTTTAAAAATGCAATTCAGTTTGTATAGGTATGTGTATATAAGCATAAATTTGATAAAGGAAATAAAATCTGTAATGAATTTCCAATTTTGATAATAGCAAATTAGGAAATTTTAGGGGAAGGGACGGGATTAAATAAGTGTGTACTTCCTCCCACTCCTTTTTGGATATATTACATGTGACATTTGCATTGCACTGCATTTTTTATTAATTTTTTTTTTATTTTGACTAAGCATTATTTTCTTTCTTTTTGAATGACCACTTTGCACTCTGTTTTACATATTCAAAATAATTTTCTAATCTAATCTAAATTAATTTTTATTCTCATTTGTCTACTCTCAGTACCCCGTCATAATAAAGTGAGAAAAGAAGTTTAGACATATTTGCAAACTTATTAAAAGTAAAAAACTGAAAGATCCAACTGACTGAAGTATTCAGACTCTTTGTGTCAACACTAGAAATGTAGCTCAGGTTCCTCCCATTTCTCTGGATCTTTGCTGAGATGTTTCTACATCTTTATTGAAGTCTACCTATGGTAAATTAATTGATTGGACATGATTTACAAAGGCAAACACCTCTCTATAGAAGGCCTCACAGCTGACAATGATGTCAGAGCAAAAACCAAGCCATGAGGTCAAATGAACTGCAGAGCTGCAGAGCTCAGAGCCAGGATTGTTGACAGGCACAGATCTGGGAAGTGTTCAAAACATTTCTGCTGCACTGAAGGTGCAACTCTTGAAGCTGGGTGCTCGCTGCTTGGCCAGACAGAGCAATCAGGGGAGAAGGGCCTTAGTAAGAGATGTGACAAGATGGGACAAAGTCTCAGAAGGACAGCCATCACTGCAGTCCTCCACTGATCTGTGTTAGTAGTAGAGTGGCTAGATGGAATCTTCTCCTCGATGCAAAAAACTACAAAAGTAAATGAAAGCTTGGCTTTCATGTGTTTAGTGCTGAGGATCGACTGCATCAAGTCATTGTGCCATAAATCATATCAGTGAAGCTTTTTAACAACTTGTGAATGTGCTATGATCTTCAAACTCCTTTATTATGATGTTGAAAATATTCTCAAAACAGTCAGTAATATCAGAAATGACACAGTTCATATTTGCTCACTTGAGGACAGGGATTGTGCTCCTGTGCCAAAAACATGACAGGAGGAGTGAACAACATGCAGCTGTGTTCCTCTTTTCTCTCCATGCCATTAACAAATCATAGCCTCCAATATTGTTCTTCGTATAAATATTATTTCTTAAAAGGGTGCGTTATAAATTATACAAATAAAGTCATCTTTTATAACATGAAAGTACTGAAGAGAAACATTTAAATCAGTGGTTCTCAGCTGGCTGGGCATGAGGACCCACCTCCACCTCCTTATGAGCTATCGCAACTTCAACATATTCAACCACTTAAAAGTTTTCAATAAAAATGTTACAGTTTGGACCATAAATGGAACAGGAGAGACAGGACAAAATAGATGTTCTGTAAAGCACATCTTCACAGAAAGACAAGTATGCATTTTATTTTACTCCGTTTCTTCCCGAGATGGCATTGAAATTTGGCAATTTCCCAAGGAATGTCCAAATTATCTTGGGAAAACCAGCTTTGTTATCCAAGAAAAGAAGATAAATATGTTGAAATCTTGAGAAAAAGACTGAAATTTTCTTGCCATAATAAGAAAACCTAAATTGTGTAGATGTTCTGTATGTCCACTTATAGCTGTTATACATCATAAACTTTTTGCTGTATATTTTTTTTGGCACAAATTTCCAACCCTCTTGAAACAGCTTCCCGACCTACTTTTGGGTCCTGACCCTTCAGTTGAGAACCACTGATTTAAATGATGGATTGTAAAATGGTATGAGCCCAACCTCTTCCCCAAACTTAGGTTTATGTGATCAGCACAATCACGTCTGGTCACTGAAAGGTCCTGTAAGACAAAAGCAGCCACGATAACGCTGATAACTCCTCAGTTTTCCCTCTGCCTCCTTGGATCTTCATCTCTTTACTTCATATCATTGATAGTTTCAAAAATATGGCACTAGCCAACATTATTAAGACTAAACAGGTGACTTGTCTGGCTTAAACTAATCAGAGTATTTCCAGAACTTCAGAGCGAATCAGCAAATGTTCTCCCTCTGTGAGTAACACATGTGAAAGTTTAACGCTCAACAATGTCCAGACCTTCTTTCCTGGACTTCTCCTGATAAAACAGCCCAAGATAACTGCATAACCAAAGCCTATCATTATCCACAGGACAGAATAGGTAACCTGAGCAGGTGTGAAACAGCCTGCCAAACAGATCTTCTCAGATCTCTGGATGGAAGCACTGGTGTAGATAATGAAGTGGCTCAGCAGACGCTGAAGATGGAGGAAAGCTTTGGACCAAACTGGTCCTCTGAGCAGAAACCAGATCAGGTGTGACAGCAGTGACTTTGGTTTGGCGTGAAACATGCAGGATTAGCGTCATTCATGGTGGCCCAGTAAAACAGCCGTCCAGTAGCTGGCCTTCCTGTCACTTGGTGTGTGACAATCCAGGCTGATTAAACCCAACACCTGTACAGCGCCTCAGGGAGGGTTTAAGTGGTGCTGAATGGCAGGGCTGACCTCTGTAGGGTCCTGGTTTGGTATTTACTGTGCAGGACAGACAGAGGCTGCCTGAATGAAGGACCATGTCATCCAATGAACTATGTGAAGGCCTCAGAGGATAGCATCCCCCTTTTCTTGATCTGGATCTTGTTTCTAATTAGCCTTTCTTGTCAAATCCAACATAAGTAGAGTAGAGGACTAGAGCAAGAGATTGAGTCTTAGAGCTGTGCCAGAACTTTGTTATTTTGGACTCAGCTATTTGATCCAAACATGCTCGACTATAGCTGTTTTCCACAATACTCCTGAAAATCTCCCATCATTTTTTGGGTGAGTTGCAGTCAAGAATACACATAGCATTTTTTGCTCTGACTTGATCCAAAACTTTTCTTGCTGTTTTCATCTGTTGTGAATTCTTCCTCTGCACATTTTGTTGATATTGAAATGACTTCAAATCACATCCTGTAGCACCAATATCAAGGAAAAAGTCATGGTCACTGTTGGATTCTGTCACTTTGTCTGCAATCTTGATTCCCTTAGCTTCTATTTTTGTCATGTCCTACTTCCTGTCCTACTTCAGGTTAAAAGCAGAGCAGCTTGGAGCCTGTTAAGCCCTTAAATTCAAGGCAGTGCAGCACGATTTGTCCTTAATGTGCAATTGCAGTTATACTGGACAATATTGCCATTGGCAAATGGGATTAGTATATAATACATAATCAATGAAATGCAGAGAATAATGATAGTTTTGATGGTTGTATTTCTCGACTCAAAACAAGCAAATATTCAGAGGCATAAAAATACAAAACCAGAAATTTTTACAGAACTGCTTTAAAAGTAAGTTTTTTTCTTTTTTTTTTAATAAAAATGCTTCTAAAAAGTGCAATAGTTGCATTTTTGTTATCTTGAAGGCCTTTCTGCAGGGATTTTTGTCAACCGTTTAAGTACTTCTCCATTCAACAAAACCCTGCAGTTTTTTGTTATGGCTCAATTGCTATTAGATTACTTGTGCAGCACTTATCCAGAGCCTTAGCATGATGTGGAAAGTATTCTGCAGAAATCACAGTTACACTAAGTGGCAGTTTTGCCTTTATATCAAAGCTACATTTAGTTGGACATATTTACAGTATCAGCCAATGAACACGTATCACTAGCTCTGTGGATGCATGATGTTATTGGCATGTCATATGTATGACCAATGTACTGGCTGTAGATATCTATGGATATGAATATTTCTGCAAAAGTTTTTATTAGTTATCCACATTCCTTTCCTAGAACTGTGGCTAAATTTTTCATTAAAACTTTAAAATATGTTATTTCAAGCACTGTGACAGGATCGTCTCAGTAAACCACCCTAAAAACAGCTGTTTAACCTGAGCTTTTCTCTGGAAAGGATTTTTAGTTATTTCCGCTTATTTTGGGTAAGTATGAGTAAAAACATCAGCCTTGTCTTTAAACAATACTAACTTAGATTTTTTTTCCTTTCCAATATCCAAACAAAATTCCCTAATTTTAAAAGAAAGCACCTGAAATTTCTGTGAAAATCCTTAGGCATATTTCTAAAGTATCCCATAGATAGTACCTCAAAATTTACTTAGAGTCCTCAAATCTTTCAGGATATCTTTATCATAAAGTTTTAATATTCCAATAAAAATTACAACTAATAAACAAGCAGGCTGCAACATTAGAAAATAGAAAAAAATCATTCAGCTGAAGAGTCATTTTAATACTTTTCCCAATGATTTTACAGGTAACAATGCTTTAACGTGGAACAAAGGAGAATTGAATGACAAAATGTTTTGTCTCTGACATTTGGAGCCTTTGCAGAGAACGGCCTTTTGAAATATAATACTATAAAAGTCAGTGTCTGAAATCAAAGCATGCTCCCAGTTTGTTGACAGACCCTCTGTAATGTCAGGCCTTGGTTGTTTTTAATGTCGGTCATCCATCTCATGATGGTGTTATTCTTGCCGCTCACCTCATCAACACCCAGCTGAGAGTCAGACGACTCCACCCGTGCTTAACCCCTCAGGCTGGACGGACGAGCTTGTTTTTGAAATGTAAAGACGAATAACAGTCTTCTACACCTCCCTGTTTCCATCTTTCCACCTATCAATCCATCACCCCGAGATATTTTCTCTTTAAATACTGATTCAACCTCGGGTTTCACACTGATGTCTGCTTGTGCAGCTTTTTTAGGACGCTTGCAGTGGAGAAAGTTCCCACTAGATGGTGGCAGAACCATTTGAAGTCGGGTCGTCTCAGCAGGGTTAGAACATTTCACTGCAATTAGGCATATCCTCTCTCTTGTCCACATGGTAAAGTGTCCTTCGGCTTCCCTCCATGAGCATCTGATATCGTGTGATCTGTACAGACACAGTGACAGTGAGGAATGTCTCTTCAGGTCCTTCTATTACGATCCTTTAGGGCCTTTTAAGAGTCCCAGGTGTTTCCAGCTCTGCGACATGCATCCTGGCCCTCAGAAATCCTCTGAAATGGAAAGATGGATCCTTCCTCAGATTGGGGAATATGCGCTCATTCCCCCTTGGATTCAACAAAAGGCCGACGACTGATATTACGGCTCGGCATACCTTCTTCATGTCCCTTGTCTTTTCTTTAGTCTGCCATTCTAATCACACAGTCTTATGACTAAACCGTGCTCTCTGAACACTGAACTGATTTAGCATGGGTCAGTTCACTTGGCATGAGCTCAGTGGCTGTAAGCTTCGGTCCCCTGTTCAAATCGGCCTGCTGGAGAGATTTTGTGGTCACTGCTCGTGGCGCCGCTGCCCTTCTCTGCTGCTCCTCTTAACCCATTTAATTGAAATATGCAAAAGTTTGAATAGCGCTGAACTCAGATTTCATCAGGTTTTTCACCCATCTTTTATGCACATGCAAAGCTCATGCAAACGACGCAAGAATCTGGCGCTCACATGGGCGCTGGCGTGACATACTGGCAAGATTTGGAATTTGTCTCCCAGATCCCCTGTCGTTGGAAAATCAATCCTTTCTTTAGTGCTGTTTGATGAATGCACCACATTTTGTACATCTCAATCCAGAAGAAAAATACTCTCTCTCTCTGATATCCTCTTAGCAGCTTGCTAACCTGCTCGCTCAGGCATCCTCTGGACTCTATTGTCTCAGATGCTTTTTCCACAAGACTCCATCTGGGGTCTGAGGGCCCCAGAGGTGAGTTCACATCACCGTTTATGTCAGACAGGCGTGGTAGCATTTTGCTATGTGGGCTGCTTTGGCAGGTTTATGTATTTGTACACACATGTGGTGCAAAACGCCAGAAAATGCTTACTTCTCTGCAGCTGTCATTGTGGGGGCCGAGTGAGAAATTCTTTACAGAAAACGCACTTGTAACAAATTTCCAGACCACTTTGGCTCATCGGGATGGACATGAAGTCAGCGCAATTCAAATATGCGCATCCTACGCCACCCAGCCATCGATGGGGGTCTCAGTGAACTGGAAGCTTGAAGGTGTGACTCCGTGTCCAGCCCTGGCTTGGTTAAGTGACCTTATCAACATGGGAGAAACATAATGCTTATCTCACAGCGAGTGTTTATTCTGAGTGTTTTCTTCCAGTGTAGCAGCACCCTGAGGCGCTACAGTTTAGCTAACAGGGTTAAACTGAGTCACACACATGGGAGCTGACATATTACGGATCATTAAGCTGTGGACTGTGAAGAACTGGATGCAGAACAGTGATTGTTTTCCATGCTCTTTGTCAGATAAAGCAGTCATGGTGGTGTCGGGGTTTAAGGCCTTTTTGACTGGACTTTTAACAGGAGGATTATTGGTCACTACATTGAGAGGAGTTAGCGGTTTGGTTTATGTGGCAGAAGGCCTCTAATGAGATCCGAAACATATCCAGGTTTTAGCTTCCTGATGAAGGTGCCGTGCGTGTCACAATGTTTGTCCTGATGTAATTGCAAAAAAGTGACTTGTGGGCTCCAGTTTCTTCTTTGGATTTTCCTGTGAGACAGATCCCCTGACACACCTTTTGCACGTTACTGGTCCTTCCTGTGAGCATCAACCTCCACTTTAAGAGACTCCCTCTTCGTCGTTACCTGTGTATTTGTATAGGTTAACAATATACGATATTAGGGATGCATTGTTGGACTTTTGCAGATATCTGATATGCCAATATGCCAAAATTTCCATACTCATTTTAGTTGGTACCAATATATTCACACCTTTTCCACTGTAAAAAAAAAAAAACAAGTGTTCTCAGTGCAAAAAAGGCTTAGTCATACAGAGCTGAGGGAGTAGTGGGGAAGTTCACAGTATGGTAATTGTTTTACACTTGGAGCTTGATTCAAAATGTTCATGGATCAAGGGCGGTCTCCTTAAGTATGTTGCACCCTAGGCAACTGCTTTGACCAGATGGCACACTTGCATATCTTGCAAATACACATTTTTTTTCTCCAAACTGTTTTTATTGTTTTTTTAAACATGCACAAGAATATATAGCAACGTTTGCACAAGTTTGTCCATACTCTTAAAACACACAGTTGTCAGATTTTCCACAAAATTAAACAAAAACAAACGGTAAAATAAAAAAAGTAAAAAGATAGCACATCTAAAATATATGAGAAAACTGATAATGAAATATAAACATATTCAATTTACATGAGTTATAACATTAAGAAAAAAAATACATAATAGTAATAAATTTAAAAAACAAGTAAAGTGTGTCCTTGTTCCATGCTACACCTAAAGAACCCAACTAACTTGTGTTCATATCTTTGAGGTCAATGTATATTCTGCTGATAAGGTTGAAATCTCTAAATCTGCCTATTTGAGATGTTTGAGGTGATCAGAGATTATCTTGTATGACATGTTTATTTTTTCACATCTAATTTTAACGTACTGCTTTGCATATGCTGTCAGTTGTTTGATTAAAAATTGATGATGAAAGTTAATACAGTATTTTTATGTTGTTGTGTATTAAATATGCGTCAACACCTCTGGGTTCAGTTGCTGTAGTTAACTTGTAGGGAACACAGATACCAATATCAGTATCGGTCATCGGTGCCGACACCATGGCTAAGTACATGTACTCATAAAACACTGCAGTTACTGTACTTGGTATCATTTTAAATTATGATGTGAGTAGTCAATGTTGGAGTCACGTCTGCAGTTTAAGGATATTTTAACATGAATGAAGATCACAAACCACTTTCAAATAAGTTTTAAGAACAGTTAAGTTGTCATTAAGTACTCACAATTGTACTCAGTCTGAACAAATGTGGTATTGGTGCATTCCTATTGTCATACAATAAGCTGGTAGGATTTTGCCTGTTTTTTGCGTTCAATGTTGCAGTGACTTTTTTTTTCACTTCTTTTTTTCTCTACAACAAAGTAGGATTTTAGTCAGAAACATTATCACAACATGAAACAAATGTGAAGAGTTTGAATTTCCAGATTTAACTCAGTTTTCAAAAATGACATAAAAAGACTCAGACCTTGGTGCTAATGATTTAAAAGTTAATAGAGCCATGTCTTCACTCAAGATCTGCCAGTTTGATTTTGAAGTCATAAATAAAAAAATAAAAATTGAGTCATTTGGTCTAAAACAGGTGATATCTGAGTCCAGTCAAATTTAAACTAGTCTAAGCTCCTCATATTTATTGATCCAGAGTCCTAAGTCTGCTTCCTTCAGTGGTGGTACTTGCTTACATCATGCTGTTTTCCAAAGAACTGCTTTGTGTTTTCTTCTTGTTGCTGTAAGTTTTTATCTTACACTCCTGTGTGCAGAGGCAGACTTCAATGAACCACAGGTTTTCGTGTTTGTCTTCCTGCTCCTGCTCTATCTGCCTTTCCAGATGAGCGCCGTTATTTACGAAGCGCTGCTTTTCCACGCCTGTTTGATTTCTCACAGGTCTGATGCATTTGCTTTGCTCACTTACCCTTAGCCGATAAAGCTCCCCTCATTTCCGCTGCAGGATGAATAAAAGTGTGGGATAGCTGCGTGTCTCTCTACATATGTGTATAAACGGGCTGCAGGTGAGGCTGCGTTGGCCCGTGCACAAAGCAGGATGTTCAGCAGCTTAGGGAAAAAGTGTCGGGTTGTAAACACCCAGAGTCACACACTCTCAGTGAGTCATTCTCTGTCAATCGTTGGCTCACCTACACACAATCACATATAGGTGCGAATATGGTTGATGTTCATTTCCATGGCTACAGGCTGCTAACACACACTCACAACACAGGATCTGACTGACACACACGTGCATGCGGCCATCCTGCCATTTGACAAGTAGCCTCTAAAATCTTGTTCTCTTGCAGGGCTCCATGGCATAAAGCCCGTCCTCACATTCAGCCGGTCCCTGCGGAGAAGCTACCGAGGAGCTGCTCTGACGCCCCGCTGCCATTTTCCACAGCCTGAGGGGAACCAGGAAGCAGCCGGCAGGAGCCATGCCTGCCCTGGCCACTGGAGCCGGCCACGAGCCAGGTACAGAGCCTCCAGCCAAGAACACAACCTGAAATACAAAACCAGTAAAATGCACTCGTAAATATGAGACTTCCAGCAAATATTACAGAAGTTTTCTGCTACTTTAATAGACACTTTTATCTCTATAATCAATTTATTTTGTTGCATACATAATTTTAGACTCAAGTTCCAGATAAGAGACAGGACATAACATGGAAAAATGACACACAAAAGCAGAATGTATTCATAACAAATCATAAAAACAGCTTAGAAAGTATTGATTCCTTCTGCAGCAAGCGTCATGCATCTTTAGAAACTTCTTGAAATCTCAGCCTGATTGTATTTGAACACTGATATGTGCTCACATTGTTTAAATATCAACTGTACCTGCCTTTTAGTTTGCACCCATAGATCTGTTTATCTTAAAAAATGAGTGGTCAGGCATAAAACTGGTGAGTTCCTATCTCGAGGCAGCTTAAATGAACTGTTCCTTTAACCACCTTAAACCTGGTCCAAAGGCTGTTGTGCAGTACGATATTTCCAGGACACATCAGAAAGATTGACATACAGTACTGTGCAGAACTTTTTGGCATGTTTGGGCCAAAACTGAGGCTGAGTAGAGTGTAGATATGGCAAGTAAGCCACCTGAGGGTACCATCGGTCAGGATAGAGGATTGACACAACCCCAGTTGGGCTCTGGATGTCTTTGCATATTATGAGGGGCTTAGGAAAGTAATCTGTGGAAAGAATAACAAAATCCACAACTTCAGGGCAGAGTAAAGGATTGGATGTGGTGAGTAAGCACAGCATAGAGCACTGGTTCCTGACCTGGGGTCCAGGACCTCCCAGGGGGGTGCCAAAGATCTTAAGGGGGGCGCGAGGTTTTGCCTGCTCTGGGGTTGCCGAAATTAGATTTGCAAATATTGGTTGAAACCATCATAAAGCAGATTTTAATTAGTTTATACAAAAGTATTTTGATAAGAAAAGCATGCGTAGGCCTTTTATAGGGTTTTATCAGTGAAACAATTAGAATCTGTGTTGATTTTTGACGGCAGTGTGTCACTTTTTCTTCACCCTTGGGTCCTTGGGGGGCTTCGCTTTTCTTAGGTACATGTAGGGGGGGCTCCAAGAGAAAATGGTTGGGAAACAATGGCATAAGGTACTGTCTGGGCAGGTAATAGTGTTACCACGAGCCCATGCTGTAGATGTCCATAGGGCCCAAAAACCACCAGTGGTGTCTGGGCGTATAACCAGTGGTCGTATCGGAAACAATATTTAAGTAGTTTGGATATTAATCTTACTAGTTAAGATCATCTTTATGTCTCTGTGGTGTAGCCAGACAATGACACAACTTTACTTACAATTTAACTGGTTTCAACGTAGGGTTTAGTGTGCACTTTATGCCAGAACTTCAGACAGAATTTACGCATAACTGGTGCAACAGCTCAGCACAACAGCACATTTGGTTCATTCATTTTATTGGACGTTTTCCAGCGTTTTCCAGCTTTGCATGGGCTTTCGCTAACTTAACACAGGCTACCGTGGGCTGTAGTTAACACCATTAAAACAATTTTGCTGTCTTCATCGATACATGAAAGTTTGGTTCTCTTGAAGACAGGCACGCTCACACTTGACAGACACAGGCAGCTTGATGTGCACACTGTCTCTTGGGCTCTCTCCAAATCACAATAGGACTTCCAGTGAACTCTACAGGCTACTGGGAGTTACTGACAGGCCTCAGAAGTGATACTGACAGTTCGATGCGTTCGCTGACATCGAGGAGAACTTAACTAAATATGTTGACAACTAAGAATGTAATGCAGTCTCTTAAGATGCAGTTAAAAACCAGCCCAAAGTATAACCCACCCTAGCCTATTTTTACCTACACAATCTGTCATAAAACCACCCAATCTGATTTCAGACAGACAATTCTGTGAAAAAAAAACATTTGCATCATATGGATAAGTGTTTTGAGAAGAGGACAATTCTGCTGTGGTCACATTGTCTCAAAACTTACTATAGGCCACAATGAGCATATTGATTTTCAGATATGTGCTAAAGCTAATCTTCTTTACCAAATTGCATTGCTGGTGTGACAGCTTGCATTGACTAGCCACAAGAAAAAATGAAATAATTATGTGCAAATTAATGGTACACAAACAAGTATTTTTAGTTTGTGATGGCCTTCACTTGGTTAAAATTTACAAAAAACAACTTAATGCTTTACAAGACCAAAGTTTTGGAGGCATCGGTAAAAAATACCATTAACCAGAGTATATTCTCTTTAATTCAAATAAAATAACACAAGTCTGGTCCATATTTATCTTCAAAATAAAACTCAATATCTGGTACTTATTTAACCAGTTTAACAGGAATTTTAAAGCACAGAATACTTTCTAAAGCTTTTAGCATTTAGTCTTTTAGGCTTAAGTATTACCAGTTGTGTCTTTGTTAAGTGTTACTAAATAAAAGCATTTAGTAATCACGAGTGCAGAGGAAGATTCGTGCAAGCACTGAGTGCTTTAGAAGTGTATCCACCACTCTAGGCAGAACACAGATTGTTTTTCAGATAAGGAATGATCAGAACCAGAACCAGCTTTATCGCCTAGAAGATCTGCACACAAGATAATTTGTTTTAGTGTTGTCGGTGGAATAAAAGAGTAGAACAGTGAAATAGTGAGAGTAACACTAGTTGCTCTGTTTTTGACTGGCCTCTAATAGACTTTATTGAAGGTAAAATTTTAAACGTTGAAAGAAATCACATAATTTCCCCATTCTTTCTGTCTCTACTTGTTGAAAAGAAAGCCTTTCCAGGTACTGATGATGTAATTTACAGTTTACAGAGACAGAAATCACAATAATGTCAAATGTGTGAACATTCTCCTTCATTCTCTCTGCTTGGTTCCAAGGTGTGTGTGCATGTGTGTGGATGAGAGTTTGGATAAGGAGTACGTCAAGCTTGTCAGCACCGAGACAGCTGCCAGAAATCACCAGCTCTCCCCTCAGGAACCCTATCCTCCTCTCAGACTGGCTTAATGGCCGACTACATCATCACACACACACACAACCACACACACCAGAAGGCCTGACCCGGCAGAGCAGGATAGCAAAGGACAAAAGGAGGACAGGCATTAAGTCCTGCTCTAATGGATATAGAGTGTGTGCAATTCTCGGTCCAGACTTTTAACAGAGTTACCAAAGCCCCCGTCATTCTGGAAATTCATGCAGACAAAGTAGAAAGCCAGACCGTCAATTACGATTAGAGTCATTTTGGACAATTACCGGCGAGGGCTCACATTTCCAAATAAAACACGTAAAGATTCCTCCGGCCCATCTCCTCTGCTTCCCAAGTGATGGTCCTGTGAAGCCGTGTGCACAGGTGAAACATGATGAACATTATGGATGAACGTCAGGTCGCTGATCTGGAAGCTGCTGAAGTCACAAATAACTGTGGCCTTTAAATCAGACTTCCAGGAATCATGTACGGAATACAGCTAGTGTTACACTTCTTATCATAACGGGTTGTTTATTCAATGGACGAGGCTTTATCAGAGGTTGCATTTTTTCATTTGACAAAGAAGAAAAAATACATCTGCATCTGTTCTTGGTTAGAGAAATAAGTCATTTGAAAGCAGGCACCATGCTGAAACTATGCAAAGTAATGCACTACAAAATCAGATCAGATCTGAGCTAGCAGCAATAAATGATCAAAAAATTGATTTAAAAATTTGATAAAAAAGATGTTCTAATTGGATCTACCAGTGTGGATTCAATCCTCAAAGTCCCCGACAAGTCCACCAAGTTCCAGGCTCACTATAAAAGCCTCTGCAAGGGCTACGAAGGCATGGGCGGCATCATTGGAATGACATAAGCGTTACCTTTTTGCTGGTTAACAGCCTGCAGGCGTTTGCTGACACATCCCCTGAGGAATCCAGCCCATTCTTCTTTGGCCAATCTCCCAAGCTCCTCCAGATTTGATGGACCTTAGTCTTCAGTTCACCCCACAGATTTTCAATGAGATTCAAGTCAGGGCTTTGGCCAGACCACTCAATGAGGTTCGCTTTGGTCTTGGAGGTAGTTCTTCACCAGGAGCCACGTATGTTTTGGCTCGTTGTCGTGTTGGAGAGGAACTGATGAGCCAGACACAGTTTTGCTGCTGACTGCTTCACATATCCTTCTTTCTCCATGATTCCCTCTACCTTTACAGGAGCATCCCCATAGCATAATACTCCCACTGCTGTGTTTCACTGTGGGGACAGTGTTCTTTGGGTTAAAAGTGCCAGAAATTGAAGTGAAAAATGGGCAGTTAAAAGGGTGAAAAGTGGCAGATATTGACTTAAAGTGGTTAAAATGGGTGGTGAAGATGTTGAAAAGCAGTTAAAAAATGGCAAAAATTGGTTATAGTTGGCAACAATGGGCAGTTAAAGTAGTGAAAAAGGTTAAAGGTAGCACACATTGGCTGAAATTGGCAAAAATTGGTTTAATGTGGTAACAAATTTGGTAAAATAGGAGCAAACAGTGATGAAATATCAATGATATGATGCATTAAAAGAGGCATGAATAAATAATGTAAACATCAGAACCACATAAGCTTGACACATTTTTCATCTCCAAAATGTAATTGTTAGCCAGGACGCTAACACAGATGCAACTGACCCAACACACATTCACTGATACTATCAATAAATCACAGCTGTGCGGGCCCATTCTCTAGGTGTTAAAGGGGCACAGACAACTCTGTGGGCAGGCCTGGCTGTAGGGAATTGAAACCCAGTGACATGTACCTTCAGTCAGAGCAGAGTTTCTCAGGTAAAGCAAGTGGCAAGTGTAGGTATGCTGCAGGAATTTTTACATTTTTACTAGAATTACACAACAACAGAAGACACTGTAACATGTGCTAAAGAGGTGATTTTGTATAGATATGAGATTGCCATGCCTAGTGATTCTGGCTCGATCTTAGGTGAGTCTTTGGCATAGAAGTTTGAAAAATACAGAGTTAGAGTTAGTCCACATCAGCGGCAGAAAAAGCCCTGTACTTACAAAAAGAGATTTGGCGTGTGGGCAGCAACACCTCAGCAGAGACTAACAATACCTCCTACATGTGTTGGCCGCCCACAATTACAATTACAATATCCTGGCAGGAGCGTGTCCTTTAACACCACCAGCCTCACCACACTGTCTCTCTAATACACTGTGTTTGGGCTTTAACATATTAGGGAAAATATTATCATTAATATAACTATTCTTTGGTGGCAGCTCTCGTATTTCATCACCACATTTGGAGGCTGTGTGAGTGCAGATCTTATTGAAATGTTCATTATTGGAGTGTTTGGAGAACAAACACGAGGGCAGACGAATGCAGGGCACATGTAAGATCATATCGTCTCTCCCTCTCCCTGATTCTCGGGTTTTCTCTCTCCATCTCTGCCCAAATAAACAACAAGACCTCTGTGTGAATTAGAATCTAATAAATGAGACCAAAAAAGTGAGAAAAATAAACTTGAAAAACAATAAAAGCTTGGAAGTGTGGTCTTGAAATACGACAGCGGGGAGTGTTGGAGAGGCTGACCTAGTGGTTTGGTTACTGTGGACTTATTTCACTGCGCTGTGACTGTTAGGTTTTTAATAAACGCTTTGGAAGCAGATTAATGTCAGGGTATTAACTGATGATGCTGGCAGCCTTAATGGTGTTTGAAACATTTTGTCTGTCCAAGAAATACCTCCATCCTTCAATGTGTAGAAAACTCTGCCCCACATTCAGGACGCAGTTATGAGACATTTTATTGGCTCTTTTCTTTGAAATCTTTAACACAAACATACATTAATTCATATTAAAGCCAAGAAAGGAAAGAAAATGAGCTTTTAGTTCTGCAGACACCTCACAGAGCTGATAATGGGGAGCCTGCTTCGACAGACATTTAGGCCATAAGTCAAATCTCAGAAGCGCTGAAACAACCCGAGCCTCCTCCAGCAGAGCTCTGCAGCTGCTCTCCAGGACCTCTCTCTCCTCCAGACCTCTGCTGTTTAGTCATTTCTCCTCCTGTTCAGCTGTTTTGTTGTGGGCTCAGATTGGGGATAGATAACTGTTCCGCCTCCGCTCACTTTGGCTCGAGTCTTCTCAGTTTATTTCAGCTCCCACTCAGGGATCTTCAGACAGACGAACCCAGCCCACTCCCTCTGTCTGTTCCTCACTATTTATCTCCCTGCTGAACTCCACAAGCTGCAAGGTCAACTTTCCAGATTAGTTTTTACCTTCTTGTTTTTTTTTTGTTACTCTGGTGCAGTGTCTCTGTGGTGCTGCATTTATGATGTGGGCTTGCAGAAATCTCTACAAACGCCCCAGCATCACAGGATGTCCAGACAACCTCAGAGATAAACCGCCACCTCCCTGTTACAGAGACTCATAAACATGGACAAAAGAATGCTAATTTAGAGGATATGGGATTTTATATATTGTCTTTTTTGAATAATGAAAATAAAATTTTTAAAAGCATAAGATAGATACATATATTGTGCTTCTACATTGTAATGTGCACCTATTTTGGTTTTGTTTTCAATATTGAATTTAATTGCCATTAGACTTAAAATCTAAATATAGAGCAGGATTTTTTCTTTTTTTTCTCTACAACAAAGTTTGACATTATTATTTTGTTTTGAAAACATTGAACACTTATTTATTTCACAAATTTTCATGAAATAGAAATGTGTAATGTCTTTGGCAATTGGAGTCTAGACATCGGTGACAGTGTTGATATGGGATGCAGGATCAAATGAGGAGGAGACTACCGAGAAGTTGGACCGGGACACCAGTGAGGTAGCAGGGGGAAACTGAGGTATGCAGAATGAGGATGAAGACCTGTGAGGACCTGGACTAGATGCTGATGAACTGAGTGGAGGTGGCTGGGGTGGAGGAGTGTTGCAGCATCCACATTAAAAATATGACGGGTGAATGATGATTAGTCAAACAAGGATGACACAGAAGCTGATTAGCTTAATACTTAAAGAGCAAACACCCCTAATAAGCTGATCACCAGAGCAGGAAGAGAGAAAAAATGGAAGAAGGGAGAGATGTGAATGAGTGGTGACTAATGAAAGAGTAAGAAACAGTCTTCCTATTTGAACTTCCACTGAGCTCCATTTAAATGTGCTGTCAAGTTTAAAAGACGCTCAGAAAACACTCAGTACATGTACATGCAGTTAGCACTGCTGAAATAGCTGATCTTTCAAAATGCATAGAAGAAGGCCCTGGACATTGTGGGGCCGTCATGGCTGACATGCCTCTTCAGTGTTTCGTGGAAGTCTGGGACAATGTCTGTGGAGAGACAGACTGGGTTTGGGTTTGGGTGCTCAGATTATCGGGATATTACACTCCTCAGCTTACTCTCTGTGGTGGAAAGGAGGCTCATCGTGCCATAATCCTTTCATTTTTGGATGATGGATTTAACTGAACTCTGGGGATGGTTAAGTGCCCTGGATTTTTTTAGTATCAATCCTCTGACTGATACTTTTTCGATAACCTTTTCTCTGAGTTGCTTGGAGTGTTCTTTTGTCTTCATGGTGTAATGGTAGCCAGGACTACTGATGAACCAGTGACTGGACCCCTCAAATACAGGTGTCTTTATACTGCAATCACTGAGACACATTCACTGCGCTCAGGTGATCCCTATTTCAATAATTATGAGACTACTAACACCAGTTGGCTGGACCTCTGTTGAATTCGGTCAGTCACTTTAAAGGGGATGAAAATTTATGCAGCCACTTATTATACATTACATATTTTAATTTGATTGGCATTACTATGTAAAAATCTGTTTTCATTTTGACATTATTGAGGGTTTTTTGTAATTTTTTGTGTCATAAAAGCCAAATTGAATTTACCATGATTGGACATAGTCTTGGCACCAATTTATCCCTAAAGTGCCCAATCACTCGTAAAGAGTTTTTTAGTAGTGTCTGATCACTGTCTGCAGACAAGTGGCTTTCCTCATCACTCCTAACTTCTTTTGAAGACTCTGAAATACACAACATCTGGTTTGTGCCACTCAGAGGTCAGTGAACCTCCTGGAGAGAGAGTGGGTGTTTTCTCCTTGTAGCACCATTTCCTCCCTGCTGCTGCAGTTATGTGATTGCACTTTAGTGGTAAAATGGTTAGCATGAGGCGGAGAGGTGGAATGGGGTAAAAACAGTGATTTAGAGTCTGAGATGTCAGAGTAAAATATCTATTTGATAGCAGTTGTCATCCTTCTTTTTCTATCTCTAGTTTCACATGATTTCAGATGAGTCTATGAGACAAATCTGCCTCATAGCAGCTGTTTGCATTCATATACTATTAAAGAGGTCGAAAGACATCTAGATATATATTTGATAACTTTCTTGAATTTGCGCCAGTACTGCTCTTTGACATTCTTCTTTAATAAATGAGGAAAGCGTTCATGAGTGTGATTAATCATGCCCAGTTTTGCTCGATTTAAAATAGCTGGTTTGAAATGCCCTGCCCGAAGCTGTAACTGATTTAACTGTGTGGTGACAAGCCCCCTATGCGCCATAACAGTCACAGCATGGCGCCCCTTAAACCATACATCCGTAACCAGCCTAAATCCTTACACAAACTCTTCAACAGGCACTTCTAATGCTGACGATGCCCTTTTATTAACCTTATTAAAGTTAACTGTGTTATTGTAAACCGGACCTGCGTGTCCTATCAAGGTTTACGGCCCCCGCTCTGCACTTAAAGATAAGGGTGGTTCAGTCATGCACAGCTGCGGAGGAGGCGGCGACACTCGCATGAGAGACTACACATGGAAATCTTTGGACGGGGACAACTCTTTTACCAGATACGCTAATAACTTACTGGCTGCATGTGTGCATGTTTGTGCGAGAGTGATAGATGAGCGACTGCAGCTTTCTTCTTCGTCTCTCCGATCTTAACCCCCCCCCCTTTCAGACAAGGTGATGGCTCTATAATGATTCTGAGTAATGACATGCAGATATTTCTAGGACCCCTCTGTGACTTTACTTCTTTGTAGGGCAAAAAAACCCTCTAAATAGTATGAGCCACTTGTTCCAAATATTAGATTTTTTCTCTGTAATGGTTAACAGTTTTTTGTTTTTGTTCTGATTTTAAGAATCCAGAGCATCTGGCCTTGGCAGATTTTTACATGTGGGAGAAGTTCAGAAGGTTTGGAGGAGGACCGGGCCGGTGCTGAGGGGTTCGAGGTTGTTGTTCCTCTGGGAGCTTCCAGCCATTTGTCGTGGTCCCTGGTGAATAGCCAGCTCTGTGCCGCAATGATACAGTACTGAAACACGAGGATTTGTTGCCACTGGAAGAGCTCCCTGTTTCCACTTACATCAGAACAAAAGTTTCCACATGATTTCAGCAAAGAAAGTGAAAAAGCGTTTAAAGGAAGCAGATGTAAAAGAAAAAGAATCCAGCGAGTGCGACAGGGAGAGAGGAATGATGATTGTTATTTGTTTAAATATGAAGAATTCTTTTGCTTTATGTTGAGGTAGGATGACATCTTCAGCTGCTGCCTTCCAAAGCACACAGGGTGCTAAATCAGTCATGGACAAGCGGGGCATGCTCGACTGCATTAAAAAGAAGCTGAGGCAGTGTAACATAGAGTAAAACCCTGATAAAGCCCTGCTGGTTTCTTTTTTCTAAAGGATTGTGTGATCTTTTTGAAACCGGTAAGTTAATATGCATTTATGCAGGATTAAGTATATCTCAGATCACATTATGTAGGTGTGCTACTCCAACTTTAAGGAATGCCATTTATATTTACTATTTACACAATAACACAATAATTCAGTTCTTCAATTCTTCAAAGATATTGAATCTGAGATGCTTGGTGGCTCATTGGCAAGCAGTGTTGCCACACAACAAGAAGGTTCCTGGTCCGAATTCAGGTCAGATGGGGACTTACTGTGCAGAGTCTGCATGTTCTCCTTGTGCATACAGTACATGGGTTCCCTTTGGGTTCCTTGGCTTCCTCCAACAGTCCAACGACATGCTTGTTAGGCTGATTGATGGTAAATTGCCCGTGGATGTGTGTGTGAATATGACTGCTTGTTTGTCTCAATCTGTCAGCCCTGTCAGAAAGGACTGGCTCCAGCCCCCTCTTTGACCCCAAACGGGGTAAATGGCATAGGTTCTTTGCAGATGATGTCTCGCAGCAGTGGAGGACTCTCGATGGGGGGCAAGAAGTGATTTCTGCGTAGAGAAATCCTACCAAAACCCATGTGTTCAAAGGTTGAAATTAATAACATTCTTAATATGGGAAATATTCAAGCAAAGACAAAAAAGCTTACTAAGGTTTACAGAGAAACGCCAGCAGGCAGGAATTTTAAAGCCTGGAGGAGTGGTGTCACATGGTCTGTTTCTATAAAGCGGTCTGGTTTGGTTCAGTGCAGTTTTGTCATGGTTTAGCTCATTTCTCTTGGACCTTCCCCATGTTTCACCAGATGATGTATGTCCACTGATGGGAAATCTGTCTCTTTAAGAGATACAGATGATTTGACTCAGCTCAGTAGAGCTGGTTGCTCTTAATTTGTTACCAGTTTAAAAAAAATGACAAAGAAGGGAGGAAAGGAAACTGGCACTCAAACAGAAGTTAGCTACAGTGGCTCACATTCAAGAGTTGTTTTGTAGAACTGGCTTGTTCATGAAAGACACATCATTACTCAGTTACTCACCCTACAAGGTTCATTCTGTTGGATCGTGTATGGATCGTACTCAAAGTATAGAAATGTTGTGATGATAATTGTAGCATACAGGAACATTTAGAGTAAAGCTAACTCCCCTAACTTCCCCCATCAGGCATCTGGGATTGTGTGATTACAAACAACCAATATAAAAGTGTCCACTGTCTACTTAATGACAAATTGCAACCCACATTATGAAAATTTTAAACCATGTAAATTTACAAAAATTGTTTCCAGTCCTACTCAGTTCAGATCAACACAAACAATGGGCTTGGTTTGGATTGAAACCAGACCTTATTGGTCTTCTGATTATGTAATCCCTTTTTGTTCTTTTTAACAACCACTCTTTGAGACTGTGTCCAGTCCAGCCCCTTTATTTATGTTGGATTACTCTTGAATAACTGGGCCCAGAAGATTAAAAAGAGACAAATGAAGGCATTGAGTTGTGCTATAAATGCATGATCAAATTAAATCCAGTAGGTGGTATTGGCTTGTAAGTATCTGGCCATGGCTTTGGACAGAACATACAGGCTTGTTCCAGAAAGTTGCTGCTGTTCCGTTGCCACTATAAGCAGAGGTGGCAGATCATTTGGATCTGGCCAGCTTGTTGTGGCTTCTGTGTTTTGTCTACCATGTTTGAGTTGATCTAAGATTAGTCAACTTAAAATGGACCAAACAGCAGCCTTTCATCGCCATCTTTACCACTGCCAAAATCAGTCTTCCCACAGACTTCAGGACCTTAAATCCCAGAGTCCAATAAAGACAAGACTGGCACTCTCCATTACTGTCAATCCTTCACAACTCATTCATCTTTCTCCATGATGCTGACTCTGTCATCATCTTTCTGTCTGCTCAGATACTCCCAACCTTGGTCTTTTTCTCCACGTTGGGCTCCCCTCCCTGTCCGTCGGTCCTTACATTATATTTTTGTGAGTTTTGGAGAAATAAGTTGGAGGAAATTTGACACCAAGTTCCCATTTTTACCATCTCTGGTGCAGGTGCTTCTACTCAGGCCTCACTTGTCTGTAGTGTGATTGTTAAATCTGTTGTAGCGTAAAACACAACCAGCTCTTCAGGCTGCATGCCTTCAACCGTGTTGATTAGACTTGTACTTTTGTCCTGAACTCTGTTTTCATGGTGCTGACAACCCTTTGAAATGTTAAGGCATGTCAAAGCTCTGAATGGAACAGGTGAAACACCTCAGACCAATATTTGAAGGCAGGTTAAAAATAAGATGAAATAAAGTCAATTCATTTTGAACAGCTTAGCCTATCCTGGCTCTTTAATTGATTCTGATAAGACTCAGCATCCTGGTTTCTTTTGCTCCCCCTGGTCGAGGCATGAGGCCATAGTTTCTGCAGTCAGAGTTCAGCCTGCGGCAGTGAGACAGTCGATATATGATCGCAGGGACGGTTGATTGCACCTGGACTGATCCGCTGTACTTGCTGAAGTCATTTTCCATGCCGTGGAGCTCTAACTAACATCTTGCAAAGCCACTTTGTCTTTTTTCTCCTCCTGAAAGATGGAGTCATTCAGAAAGCGTGACACGGAAATGTTCTCAAAGCTGATATTGGAGGGCTCAGTCCCCTGACCTTTTTTAATGTGGAGAAGTGGTTTGGTCTTTGGAACTGGGAATGGGGGGTTTGTGGGCTTGAATGGAGCGCAGACTGTTATGTTCATAGGCCAGGCTTAAATATTATCCCTCCCCATGGTCTATCACTGTTATTTCCCTTGTAGAACACTGCTGGATTAATTGTAACTTATGTTGAAAGATTGCACATCTGTTCAGCTAATACATGGGTAATACTGTATAATTTTATGTCTGGCGGAGGATGCTGCACCAGTCTGATGGTCACTTTGTCCAGACATATTTTTACTCATTCTAAAACCCTAAACTGAATGCACGCTGTTTTCATGCAAATGCACATTAATGAGCCGTACAAGCAAAAACCTGAAAGTATTTTCATAAAGACTGGAGGATACTTTGTACACTTTGGAAAACATGGAACCATGAATGCAATGCGAGTTTTGTCCTTTGACAAAACTCGCATTGCAGTGCATTGCAGTCTCTAGTCTTTTGACTAGAGATGCTCCAGTTATGAATATCAGAGCTGATACTTATGCCATTTTTTTCTTAGAGGTCACACATTATGCAAAATACACTTTTTCAAGTGTTTCTGGCAAAAAAATGTGCCCCTGGTCCGTCCACAATCCACCCAAGAATCAGAAAAATCCATGCCCTACCCCCTTCTCTTTCTCCACCTTTCAGTAAATGTGTGCTGAAACAAGCCCTTCTCAGGTTTTCCTTCATGATGTCATGTGAGGAGTTAGTACCACCCCCAGGTTCAGTTGGCCCTCCCCGCTTGAAAGAAAGTTCTGCCCTTCAGCTCATTAACATTTAAAGCCACAGACACAGAAACAGCTCGTTCTGAGCAGGGCTGAAACTGAGGGTTTTTTAGACATGCAACAACCCAATACTGGAATGTTTTTTTCAGCAACAAACTTCACAGGCATGTTTGGGGACCTCTGAGATAATATAAACTTGTCTTTAAGGGGTAAAATATGTGACCTTTAATCACTTTTTAGGTGTAACGCTCCCAGTTGCCAACATCCCTCATGTTTGACAACGAAAACAGATCAGAGTCAGTCCAATTGGCCGCTTCTTCTACCCAGTTAAAAATCTTTTTGATTCAGAAGTTAGGTGTGCCAGATGCATGCAGTAAATTGATTTGACTCTAGGGCTGGGCAATTTATAGAAAATTCGATAAAATGACACTATGGTCTGCCGCAATTTTCAAGTTACCAAGAGCAACATTTCTTTAACCTGTAATATGTCTCAATACTTGCACCTGCAGCAGAGATTTCATGTTCAACACATTATGTTTACAAAAAACCCTGATTTTCTTGAGTTTGTTTGTATTTTTCTTAATTAAATTGAGAATATATAAAAATTATCCTTTTCTCCAATGCAGCAATGCATATCAAATTTGCAATTTGACTTAAAATAATCACAATTGCTTTTCTTTTTATCTAATTTCATTTATTTGTTTTTTAATCTTAAATAGTCCTGGTTATAATAAAGAATGATTTATTGCTTTTAATTTTTTGAAATATACATGAAATGAGGAACCCAAAAACAACAGCATTTTAAATCGCAATTGCAGTATTGGACTTAAAATCTGTTCACACCAGATGTAATTCAACCTTGTGAATCTTCACTGTTGATAATACAAATGAAGTCTGTCTGTGCAGCATGCTGGGAATGACTTCATCTGACAGACCCAGAATATTATCTTGAAATTAATGGGTAAATTCCTGTATATGTCTGTACATGAGAAATTTTGTGGAAAATCAAAATCCCCTCAAACTTGTTCCAATGTGTACAGGGGAAATCACCAGTACTGTCCGCAAAAGCCTCAGACATTTAAAAAGAAAAAGTCTCATAGATGTACAGTACTGTACTAATAGGCGGGTTTGGGCCGAAAACTGAGGCTGAAATAAGGTGTAGATGTGGTGAGTAAGCTTCCTGGGGGCACCATCAGGTGGGAAGGAGGATTGATACAACCCTGCTCTGTGCTCTGGATGTCCTTGCATATTAGCAGGAGCAGAAGAAAACAGTCTCTTAAAAAATACCAAAGTCCACAACTTTAGTTAGGAGTAGGGGGTGGATGTGGTGAGTATGCATGGTCTAGTGTACCATCAGAGCGGGCAGTAGGGTTGCCACTGGTGGTGCTGTGGATATACCATGGGCCTGAAAACTGCTGGCAGTCTCCTGCCAGCTGCTGAGGAACACACTTATTTTTGAGCTTGACTCTGGATGCCCCCCATCTATCCAGCACCAGGTTGTAGCATATCAGGGCCCGTGATGAATGATCGTACCTAAAAAGTATGTACATGACTACATATACAACGGTCTTAATTGCATGAAACTAAATATCAGTAATCAGATCTGTTCTATGAGTAGAGCTGTGAGTACCACAGCCTTGAATGGTACCAAACATGAAAGTAAAATCTGTTAGCACTAAAAACAAGCTTTACTGAACTCTGTAGAGCTACCTCAAAAGTACTGAAGATGCAAACAATCTGGGTATCTATTCATTGTATACAGATTTCTTTGTTTTTCTTTTTTCTTTTTTTTTTTCTTTTGTAGATAGAACTTTTTAAATCAGGTCAAACACAGGTGGATGACTGAACAGATGCTGACTAGGACAAGTGGGCTGCTGACATATTCTGTCCTGTCCTTTGCTGGCTGTGAACAGGAGACCCTAAACACTTCTCCTTATGTTTGGCATCTGTCACCACACCCACCATCTGTCTTGAGTTTCTCTGTTGGACACAACGTGTTTACATAAGTGCAGGAATCATCACTGTAATTGTTATTTCTAGCTGTTGTAGAATCCTTTAATCTTATGTCTTTTAGGGCTGTTTCTTCTCAGCTAGTGTGTAAAAACGTATATGTCTGTGACAGTGGGTTTCTCACATGCTGTGTTGCTTTGCTTCAGTTAATCTTCCTCTTTGTGCTCTCAGACTGTCCCTTAAGTGTCAACTCAAAACCTGCTTAATCCTGTCGGTGAGATCTAGGTAGACAATAGTGTGTTTTACAGATAAACATGAGTACTGCCAGCTTCATTCCTCTCTGCACTGTGTGAATATTCTCGTTAATAGTAATCTCTATAAATAATTTCCATCAACACTGAAAAATAGCAACTACAGATCCTGTGTCATTCCTTTTCATTTCTGTTGTCTTTTCTTCTTTAGTTTCAGTTTTGGGCTGAATCCACTCACTGATGTCATGATGCAAAAGATATTTGATTGTGCAACAAGACATCAGCACCAGAAAAGTTGGGGCACTATGCAACAAAAATGTAAAAATGATTGTCAAATCTCATAAACCCATATTTTATTCACAGTAGAACAAAAACAACATGTCTCTTGTTGAAACTGAGACTTTTTGCCATTCAGGGGAAAATATTAGCTCATTTTGAATTTGATGGCAGCAACACATCTCAAAAATGTTGGGACAGGGCCATGTTTACAGGAGTGCAGCATCCCAGCTTCCTTTAGTCTGTGAACATCTGGTGAGAAAACCCGTTTCTGGTGTTTTAGGGGGAGGAATGTTTTTCCTGTAATGCTCTAAGTGTTTTCTCCACTGTGAAAGGTCTGGACTGCAGGCAGGCCAGTTCAGGACCTGGACTATTCTATTGTGAAGCAATGCTGTTGTGATGGATGTGGTATGTGATAGCATTGTCTTGCTGAAGTAGTCAAGGCCTTCTCTGAAAGAGACATTGTCCAGATGGGAGCATATGTTGCTCTAAAACCTCTATCTACCTTCCAGCATTGATAGTTCCTCTACAGATGTGTAACGTCATGGACACTAATGCAGCCTCATACCACCAGAGAGGCAGGCTTTAGAACTGTGCCAGGACAACAAGCTGGATAGCCTTGCTCCTCTTTAGTCCACAGAACACGGCGTCTGTGGCATCCACAAAGAATTTCAGATTTTGATTAATCTGACCACAGAACAGTTTTCCATGTTGCCTCAGTCTGTTTTAAGTGAGCTTTGGCCCAGAGAAGACAGCAGCAATTCTGGATTCTTTGCATGATACAGCCTTAACTTGAACTGTGTTGACAGTGATATTTGGAAGTGTTCCTGAGTCCATGCATATGCTTGTTTTTTAATGCTATGGCGCCTGAGGGCCCCAAGATCACCAGTATAGACTTCCAGCTTTGTCCCTTGCACTCAGAGATTTCTCCAGTTTTACGTTAAGGAACATTTTTCTGAAATTGTTCCATCTTTTTTGAACAGATTTTTCAGATTGGTGAAGCTCTGCTCATCTTTACTCTGCCTCTCTAAAATGCTCTTTTTATACCTTGACAGCAGCAGATTTAAGAATTTTGTGAGCTTTAAGCCATAATCATCAAAATGAAAACAGAAAAGGTGTTGAACTATTCCACTTTGATCAGGATGAATATAGAATATGGAAGTTTAACTTTTTAAATTAGATTACAGCCAAAATGTCCTTGTTCATGACACTCTTAATTTTTTTTAGATGCACCTGTAGTCTGTTATTGCACTGAGGTACCTTGGTTGGAGCTTTCGATTGAGCATCTGAATCTCATTGGACCAAAATGTCATGCTTTGTGACCCTTGCTGTGCTTTGGGTTCACACTTCCGTCCTCTCTCATATGAAGAGGCAGGAGATAAATCAAGCCTCGAGTGGGTTACGCTGCACAGTCTGCAGCTGCTACTTTTGCAGCCACCCAAGTCCATCACCTATTTTTTCTGTATGGAGCCATAGCATGTTCACAGAGTAGTGTTTAAAATACTGACCTGCTAAGAAAGCTCCCACATGTTGTCACAGCTCTCTTCCTGCAGCAGCCTTTCACACATTGTGCTCTCTCTGCTCCCTGAAGGTCATACGAGGGAGGTCAATAACTCATTCAGCACCTGGGAGAAAGTGCAGGAGGGAGGAAATTGAGTCGAAACCCAGCGCTCATTTCCTGTATGTGGACAAGTTCATTCAGAGCAGACAGACGGACGGTTTGTCTTTATGTTACAAGATGTAAATGGGCTCCCTGAGCTTGTGTGCTGTACAGTCAAACATGTTAAGTTATGCACAGACTGATAAATTGGTCTCCCAGCAGCCTATGTAGTCCATAAGTAAACAACACTGGAGTTAGGGTGTCATGGCGAGGGTCATATTTTACAACCATGCGAGCTCTGTGTTGTCAGATTAGCCCCTATAATTTCCTCGTCTTGTGAAAACCCCTGAGGTCGTTGACCTTTGTGACTAGCAATTTTATGCAGATCATGTTTAATGCATTTCATTGTCTGGGATTTTTTGAGTGTTTTACATAAAAGCGATCCGTGAAAAACACTGTTATTTTCTTAAACCGCTATGGAGGTGTGGGCGTGGGACAGGAAGTGCTGTTTGGCAGTTAAAGTGGTCACTTCCTCCGTACGGGAAGTTTTTAGAGGCCCCAGTCTCTCCGGTTTCTCTGAAGATTTCATCGGCTGCCCTGCACAACATCACGATGGTCTTAAGGACCTCTGGGCCGGGCAGGTCCACAACCAGCCACAACAGAACCAAGTGGTCTACGACAAGAAACACCGCCAGGTCCGCAGAACACAGCCGCTGCATGAGAGGGTCCGGTATAGTTCGGCCAAAACAAATCACATGAAGCCAGGCCAGCGCTGCGTGAAACAAGTCAATCCACCCTTTAGCGGTGAAGGTTTGGCGCTATCATCTTCTTCCCCTTCTCTCATTTTGACTCTAACTGTCTGTGCTGGACACGGTTTCTGATCTTACAAGTCTATACATGTGTCCATACATCTGGCCTTAGGGTATATTTTTAAAGTGTCCACACACAGTGATTTCACCACCACTGTGGTTGCTTTTTGGCTCATTTCCTCCCTGTCTTTCTGCCCTTGTCCACCCATACTTTCTTCTATTTAATTTCAGCTTTACCGAGTCTTTGTTTAGCTCCTGGCTCCTCTGCAGCTCTTTATGTTGTTGTTTGAAAACTGGGTTTTCTTCGGTTCATGAGGTTCAGCCTGACACAGTGACCTAAGAAGGCAAACACAGTGGCTGCTTCACTTTTATCTTTTTTCCCCATTATGTCATTATTTCTGATCACTTACTGGAGCTGATGTGTTTTCCATCACACGGCCTGTTTAGGTTTCCCGGCTCGGATAGAAAGGAATTGTTGTCAGAAGGAATAAAGAATTGAATCATTGAGAGTGTAGACAGGAGGGGAGACTTCGCACCTGGGGAGAATAATGCTCTGGGACTCTCCCTCTCCTTCTCTCCTTTGCTCCCTTCATCTCCTCCTACCAGTATCTCAGCACTGCCAATACTAATGACATTACCATATCCCTCCCCCCGTCATACACCCCTCACCTCATCCCCTGTCTCTTTAAATCTTTCTTTTAATATATTATGTGAGATGTTATGTCGGGGGTTCCAGGTTGTAAATGGCCGAGCCTCCAGGCCGGTTTGTGTTTGATAAAAAAGCTACAACGTTCCTGGTAATGAGGAGTGCAGAACCAGGCATCGGGCGATCACATACCAGGGGGAATATCTCACACTGAGTGTGAGTAAAACCACGGGGGTCGCTGTAAAGACTGTTGCACATGTGTTTTATATCAAACTAGAGATATTCTGATATCTTTCCTTCCTTTATTTAGATTCTGAAGTAGGATTTGGAGAGCACTCATCAGAGACAGTGTGATGGTCTGTGGCTGTGAAATGATTGCTGTTGTTGCTGCACATTAGGCTCTGATTAAACATTTCATAAGAAAGGGAAGACATTCTTAAGTAAAATTTAAGCCATAAAGCTTTTGGCAAAAGTGGTGAATTTCTCTGTCAATTTTATGGAAAGTTAGGCCTTGTCCACATGGAGAGGAAACATTATGCTTCCATTTCATTTTGAAAAAGTTTTCCGTAAATACGGGATCCTTTCAGAAAATGTCCACATGAGCACGGAACCACTGAAAACAACTGGAAACGCTGTAGTATATATGCCAAGCCTGTACATGGCGCTGTATTGCTGCCATAAAAATGCACCAAAAAAGAGAAGAAGATCACAGAAAACTGACACAAACTTTCTTCTAGTTATCCTCCTGGTTGTTCTCTGCGTTGAAGAACATCTGGTACAATGCTGTACGTGGTGGTGGTAAAGTAGCATCAGATTTCGCTGTAAAAAGCCATAATAAGCTCAGTAGCTTCTGCAGCACGAACACATCCCGCCATTGTTGTTTTGGTTTCGCATGCTGGGTAAGTGGCCTACGCTATGTGTGATGTAATTGTTTCAAGAAAGATGCTGCTGGCTGTCCACGCGGAGACAAAATGGTAGGTATATACAGATTTATTCACTCTTGGACCCGGGGTGCACCCTAGAGAGGGACTTGATCACCCACAGAACAAGAGAGCATGAACGTACAGTGCACAGTCCACTTTGCACGACATGTTTTATGCAGTTCTGGAGAAATATGACCAGAAAGGACGAGCACAAGCAACTGTGCCATTCAAGCCAGTGAGCGAATATTAAGCTCTGCTTGAGCTGGTCCCTGGTCCAGATGAGGAAGTTAGAAAATCGTGAGTAAAGAAAGCAACAACAGTTAGTTTGTGCGTCAATGTCAGCCAACTTATTATTTTAGAAAGGGCTAAGAAATTCTGCAGTCAGTCTGGAGCAAATTGTGAGACTCAAACCAACATTATAATCTGAATGGTAACACTATAAAACTCCTCTTGTTCTGTGGCCTTTTCCCCTCCTTTGTTCTCCGTCCTCCTTTACCACAGGTCTGATGTAGCAGCAGTGAGGTATGAGGTGCTAACACTGCACAGAGTCTGCTGTGAGCTGAAGAACAGAGCAGGATATCATGTCGATGTATCCTGCGCCTCTGCTCGGAGATCTCTCAAACCCCAAATCACCTCCAAATGAAAAACAGAGGCTTTAGAGGTGCAGATGACACTCCATCTATCTGACTGCCCAGAAGCAGCAGCAGCAGCAGCCAGAGCAGCACATGACATGAGCTCAGTCAGTCAGCCCCAGCCGTCCTGCCAAATGGTCAGAGCTGCCAGCACACACTTGCTCTAACCCAGTCAGAGAGCTGGCCAGTTCATCCAGTCAGTCATTCATGCAGCCAACAACGTCAGCCGTTGTTTTCAATCAATCATTTTTAGCTACGAATTACTCCATTTGTGGTGGGTTTTTTTCTGCTCCCTCCTTCCCCTCTTCCTCCTGATGAAAGACGCTCTCAGAGAGGTAGCCAAGCCACTCGAGTTTGTTTTGACGTTTCGATGGCTCTGCTGTGAACGTGTTTAGAGTTCCTTCACATGATCAGCGTTACATCAAAGGTTTTAAACATCGTGTGGTTGTGTTTGAGAAGCTTGAATCTGGGAGGCCACTCGTCCTTAGCGCGTCTTTTAAGCATTTTAAACCAGCCTGACTGATCTGAGTAAAGACCTGACCCAGGTTTAGTGGATCAGAGCCCTGCTGAGCACTAAAACAGAGCAACAAACAAGTTTCTGCTACCCCTCCGCACCGGTCCTGCACCGGTCCTGCTCCAGGACGCTGTTGTGTTTGGAGAGAAACCTGACTCACTCTCTCTCCCTCTGAGGCCTTCACCTCCCTCGCTGCTAAATCTTGAAAATTTGTTTCTCTGTTAATTTAATTTGAAATATTCATTCTTATCATGAGCCAGAGATTTTTTTGTCAGGGTGTATCATTCTGGAGGGATTCAGTCTGAGCCATGAGACAGCAGATCCATGCTCCCTGTTTGCCTCACTGTCACCCACAAGCTGAGCTCACACCATGGTGATGAGCTGTATACAGGCCACTAAGGCCTGAGGTTACAGCTAAAAACCACTCACCTTTGAGCTCATGACATCAGTTGATACACAGCCAAGCCGTTTCTCTTCACTTCCCCTAAAAACAGCTATTTTAGAGTTTTTTTCAGAACAGCTGTCTCTGTTTAAGACTTCAGACACAAAAATACAGACAGAAGCAGTGCTTTGTCCTGTACAGCAAAGAGTCCATTCTCAAAAATTAACGGCGACAAAATGCAAACTCCAATTCCTAAAAAGGTGGGACAAATTGTGAATATAAACAGAATACAATGATTAGCAGATCCCTATCAATTCACTGCAGTATATTCAGTTGATTACAGTATTTAATTTTCAAACTGACAACTTTTATTGTTTTTTGGAAATAAACACACATTCTGGATTTGATGCATGCAGCATGTTCCAAAAAAGCTAGGACAGGAGCCTCTCAACCAATGTGTTACAATCTTTTCTTCTTACAACACTGAAGACACTTTTTACTCTTTCAAGACAATTTTAAATTGGTCTCAGAGGTCCCCAAAACATCCCTGTGAGGTTTGTTGCTGAATAAACATTCCAGTATTGGATTCTTTCATGTCTATAAACCTCTCTGTTTCAGCCCTGCTCAGAACAAGCTGTTTCTGTTGCAATGTCAAGGAACTGTCTGACTCTGCCCCTCTCAGGAAATGGATATGACTGAATGGATGTGGTTCTTCTGATCCTCCTCTCAGCTGCCAGCTGGTTCTAATTCTTGGGGGGATTGTGAACAGGCCAGGGCCACATATTTTTACTGTGAAGCCATGGTGTTGTAACTCTTGCAGAAAGTGGCTTGGCATTAAGACAAGGCAATTAGATTATGTTACAATATACCTCTCTGCAATTTTCAAATCACAGAAAGTGTGATATTTCTTTGACATGGAATGAATGTCAAAATACCAATTTCTTTTTTGTTTGTTTTTTTTTTTTTTGCAGTGGCAATGTTGTGCTCTACACATCATGCAACATCCACCTTTCCTTTTTATTGTATATGTTTTTAATAAAAAATATGACATCTGGGGGCGCAAGTGGTTTAAGGCCCAGGTTCAAATCTGGCCTGGGGCCTTTATCGCATGTCTCTCCCCCGCTCTCATCCTTGTTTCCAATTCTATCCACTGTCCTCTATCAAAACAAGGGTACAAAGATGCCCAAAATAAATCTTAAAAAAAAAAACATGATATCAGACGATCCCTTTCAAAACAATTCATCTTGCAATATGAGTCAAAATAACCTAGAATAAAATTTTTTTTGAAATAGTTTTCAAAATGCACTCTTCTTATGGCCCTGGTTTAATCTGTTAGTTTCAGTCTGGTGAGCAGAAAAAGAGTTTGAATCTGCTTTAATACATCCACAAAGATCAAATCAGTCATCTGACAGGTGTAGAATATAAACATAACCTCTTTCCACTTGAGCACAGTGGACTTGACTATGACTTTATGTTCACAAATGCAACCCTGTCTCAAAAATGTCTGGAAATTTTCAGGACTTTTCTGCATGTGTCAAAAAGCTACTGACAAGTTGTATTCCATATTCAAATCAGTGAAGAAAACAAAATTGGCATGACTTAAATGAGGTCAAGTATAAAAACTGAGGCTGAAACAACATTCTTAAACCAAAAATAGCACATGTTGCCTTATTTGTAATATGTTTTAATCCAAGATTTTACTTTCTGTAGTGTTATCCACTCAAATCTTGTGTTTAGTAAGCACATGCACTCTTCTCATGAAGCTGATTGTTTGCAGACGATGACGTCTCTTTGGAATTCATCCTGGGGGATGTGTATCATCTGAAAAGTAGGAAAATAATATTAGACATCAAGCTCTTCAGCTGATCAAAATTTGTAACTGAAATTAGCTTGACGTGGAGTATCTGCAGTTGTTTCTGAGTAGGAACAGCAGTCTGCATTCTTTGAACCACAACAAATGTTGGGACAATAACAGGAAGCAGAGGCTTAGGACGAAGAATGCTTTTTGCCTCTGTGTTTCCGTTTCCTTCCAAAGACATGCAGAATAGTTACGTAATGTAACTTTATAGGGTGTTTTTATTTATTGTACTGATTTGAATGAGGTCATCTTAAGAAGACAAGAAACACACAGCATCTCAGACTGAAATTTGTTGTGTTTATTTGAGTATAGGTTTTTCATTTGTTGTCTGTAAGTGTGATGTCCTCGTGTGTCTTAGCTCTGTGTTCATGTTGGGTGTTTATTCCTGCACACATGCAGCACTTTTTTTTTTTTAATCTTCTATTCACATACAGGTATGTAAATCTGTGCCTGTGCTTTTGTTTTGCTATGCGACTGTGCATGCATGAACTCACATCCCCTTCTGTTTCCTGTTCCTCGTCTGCAGGTCTGTACGAGCTGCTGGCCGCTCTGCCCTCTCAGCTGCAGCCGCATGTCAGCCACCCCGAAGACAACACCTTCCTCCAGGACATGTTTGGGGAGAGGGGCCTGCAGTCACTGGTCAAGGTAAAACAGAAGAATTTCTTTCAGAGAGAGTTGTCGAAGTTTTGCTAAGTGGTTTCTGTGACATTCTTTCCTGCTTTAAATATATGTGCTGCCTTTGCCAGGATGCTGCTGTTTGTCAAAGAGCAAAATTCTTTTCAGTTAAATTTCAGGCACTTATTTATTGTTGATGTCCTTGACATCAAGCTGGAATAGTCATATATTTTTTTTATTTCATGCACTTGAATCAGTATGCAAATTTTGTCTTACCTTATTATAAAGTAGTGAAAAGACTTTGATTTGCTTGCTACATGGTTTGATGAAGATGAGGAGCGAACCTTAAAATGGGTCACTTCGACCCCTGGATTTGTCTTTCCTCTTCTAAACCTCAGTTCTACCACCTTTATAGTGACATTCTTCCTCTCTGAGGATGGGACATGATCCGTATCCCCATCCCTGTGCAGACCTCTCCAGCTCACATAGAAACGCACACTTTCACATTTTCCTCGACACTCTTTTATTCAACCTCCTCCCATGCCGTCTCGTTCATGCATTACAAAGTTTATTGTCATTGCAAAAGTGTAACCCACCCAGATCTTCTCTCTCCCCCTCTGCCAGCATGAATGGACCCGTGGTCCAGGGACTGCCCATTAAACCAGATAGCTGCACAGTTTGGGCAGAAGATGAGAAAAATCCGATATCTTTATACGCTCGCAGGCAGACAGAGATAATGAAAGTAACACATTCAGTCTGTCTGACTAACCGTAAATTTATCTTCACTTGGGATTCTCTGCAAGCAGCCCATCTTCTTTATCTCCCGCTGGTGAGAAAGGGTCACACAGGGTTTCTGTTCGCACTATTTAATAAATATAGATGTATTTAAGGGCTGTACAAGACTCAGACATATCAGATTCAGCACTTTAAAATGAAACTTGTACTGTATTTGTCCTTTTTTCAGTCAAGCACAAACTTAAAACTTCTATATCAGCCCTCAAAAATGTCATCTTTACCTCTGTCACACTCAATCAGCTGTTTTTCCCAAAGCTCTGCCCATGAGACACAACTCTTCCAGCTGACAACTTTCTAAGTAAAGTCAAATCATCAGCAGTTTTTCTCATATCAGAATGAATCATTTATCCATCCATTCATTTTCTATATCGTTTATCACGAGGGCGCTGGAGCCTATCCAAGATGCCGTTGGGAGAGAGGTGGGGTACACCCTAGACTGGTCGCCAGTCAATCACAGGGTTGACACATAGACAGACAACCAGGCACACTCACATTCACGGCCAATTTAAGCATGTCTTTGGTGGTTGGAGGAAGCCAGACTGGAGAGAACCCATGCATGCACAGAAAGGTGCTGACCAGGAAGCAAACCAGTAACCTTCTTGCTGTGGGGCAACAGCGCGTACCCCTGTGCCGCTGTGCAGCCCATGAATCATTTAACTGAGCTGATGTTGGTGACGGCTGAACTAACAGCCTAAAGATCCACCAAAGCTAATTGTAGGAACAATAGTTGCTTTTACACAACCTGTTCAAGTATAGACCTCCACACCTTTGTTTCAAGCCTCCTGGCCAACAGCTTTAACATGCCCATCTGTTGGTAAGGTTAGCTTCGCCCTCCAGTTTTGCATAACTTTGGCCTTAACATAACCAAAACTAGTTAGTTTTTTTTTTTAAATCCCTCCAGTGCAGTATGTTCCAGTAACTCAGATCAGAACAGCTTTTTGTTCCAAACTATAAATATTTTTATTTCTGCTGCCAAAATGGACTTTTAGTATAGGTTTGTATGGGACTTGGAGAGCTTTAGGAGTCAGCTTTAAGTGGACATTTGAGGAACAGCAGTTTTTTCACCTCCACATTGGTTTTACTTTAAATAACTGGAGTTTCCACTCTGTAAACTTCACACTAAAAAAAACATAAGGCATTGTTCATTGTAAAACTATAAAGTCAGCATCAATGCAGAGCTTTGTTAAAGCACTGTTGCAGAATCCCATGTCAGAAAGCTTCATGGTTTAAGATGTGACGCTGTGTTTAGCACTTTCACCTATAAAAACGTGTAGAAACTAAACTTAAAGACAAGCTGGGCAGCTCACAATGACTTAGCTGTACCTCTTTTTCCAACCTGTCGTCACATTACTTTTCAGTCAAAGGACAGCTTTTCTGAAACAAATATGTTTTTAAATTTGACTTTGAATATCTGTTTCTATTGAAGAAGCAGCAATTAACCATTAAAACTTCACTGGTTTTATGCATTTTAGCCTGGTATTATTACTAGGGTTGCAGTTATCCATTCATTTTGTAATTGAGTACTTTAATCGAGTGCTCTAATAAGAAATATTACTTCTTTTTTTTTACCAATTACTTTTGCTTTTTTAAGAGAAGTAGTACTAGACCAATGAGAAAAGAAGCTGGGCCCCTTATATGAACTACTTCTATATTAAAAATTGGTATTAACAGGTTCTCTAAAGAAAATATATTTTACAAACTGCTATCAAGTTCTGATGGCAATTTACATTTCTTAAAGTTACAAGGACAGGAAGTTAAATAATTACATTAGATTATGCCATATTTGGGGGTTTAGGGATCCTCTCCCAGGATTTTTTGGTGCCAACACTTTTTTTCTTCTATTGTAGTTTATTTCTATTCTCCAATTTGTCATTTAAGTAAAGAGACACTTAATCATTTTAATGTCCTCTAGTTTATGCATGAATGTGATATTTCACATTCTAGCAAGAATAAAGCTCCATCATTCACACAGTGGTCTGATGATGTCTGAAGGGTAAACCTTTAGATTACAGGAATATGGTCCATTTTTCAAAGGGTGTTCACTTTTAATTTCACCAGGTTCACCAGTGCAGGCATAGTGCCATATTTCCCATGAACCCACAGCCACTGGCTGCATAACACAGGACGCGTGCCTGTAAACATCACTGCATCAACTTCTCTTCCCTTGTGATTTTCATGCCTCACGTCATGCATGTTATGTTATAGTAACAGCGAAAACAAGTTTGTTGTGCCACATAAATAGCCGTCCATGCAAAACACAGCAGGCCGTGCAACACACAGCGCGATGTCCAGGCTTACTTCATGGGTGTATATGGATACAGGGCTGATTTAAGCGAAGCCTCGAGGCAGATAATTTGCCTCGAGGAATTTTTGTATCAAATCACCGGAATAATTTGATGAATCGTTTCAGCCTTAATTTTTATACTTAATATAATCAATTTCTGCTTTTTCTTTTCACTAGCAGCTAAAAACTACACTGCAGGCATCAAAGTGGCAAAATGTAGACTCAGTTTCTTTTTGACTTATGTATTAGATCATGGCGTTTATGAAGCAGCTCTTAAATATGTGCAACAGCAGCCTCATCTCTGTTTCTAGCTCTAAATGTAACTGAGAATGCTGTATAACTCAATTTACAAGAAAAACTTCCATAATTGTTAGAACCACATTTGACTGTATCCTTTGTATATTGTCCTCATTTGAAGGCGTGCCCAGCTATGTTTTAATGTTCTGGCTTGAAATGTTTCCACATTTGGTGGTCTCACTTTGTTTCCAACACAGTCATTATGTCACAGAGACGATTTGAGTGAAAAATCTACATCATTTTCATCCCCTCCCTTTAAGGAAATCTTCTCTGTGTAAGCATGTTTGTTCAGAATCAGGGTTGTAATGCGCCAATGTAAGCTTGTACAAGTGCCTGAATTATGGCACACCTCAGACATTGAAGTTAAACTCCGATGTCGGGCCTTGAGGAAGCCAGAAGGGTTTCATTTGAAACCTGGATTGTTATAGATGGCTGAGGAATAAGGCATCTTGTACATGGATAATGACGGGCAGGTCTGAGCTCTCGTTCTCGGCCCCAAAGAAAACACAGCACAATGTGGGGCAGAGAATATGATGCTAATGAAGGTGGCATTATGTTTCTGTGATATTTAGCCAGACCTTAGGGTGGAGCTCCAAGAATTTACCTAGACCTCTAACTACCTATGATTAGCCACAGTTTTAAAGGAATTTGAAGCACAGAAGTGTTGGTGTAGCTCAGACAGAAGTGCCGTATCCCTGGCGCTTTACATAGAGTGCAGAAAGAACTGCACCAAAGATCCAAGTCAGAATAGTCACATTTCTCTCTAAAGGTCAATATCGCAGAGAAATACAACAAAGAATCAGAATGGAAGATAGACTGTAAAAGAAAAACATGAGTAGTCAATTTAACTGAGAAGAAACCAAGTCAGACAGAGATAAGAGGGGCTGCAGCCCATCCTAGCTGTCACTGGGTGAGAGGTAGGGTTCACCCTGGACTGGTGACCAGTAAATCACAGGGCTGACATATAGAGATAGACAACCGGGCATGCTCACATTCACACCTGCGGGCAATTTAGAGTTACCAGTTAACCTAACAAGCATGTCTTTGATGGTGGGAGGAAGCCAGAGTACCTGGAGAGAACCCAGTCATACACGTGGAGAACATGCAAACTCCACAGAGAAAGGCCCTGACCGGGAAGTGAACCAGGAACCTTCTTGCTTTGAGGCAGCAGCGTTACTGTGCAGTCCACTTTGTAGTCCCCATCTAAAAATATGAATCCATTGTTGAAATCCTTGCCAAAATCTGCAGGATAAAAGTCAATAGTCTTAGTCACACTTCTATTTTCAGCATCAGAAAGTCATTTCAGCTGTTGTCATGGTAATTTAGGATGTTGTTTTTACAGTTTACAAAGGAAAACAATACCCCAAAGTTGTTTATTGTGCTAGAGTTTCTGCTTTACTGTGAAGTGTCTGGAGTCATATGACCAAAATGTCAAACATGCCAGAAATCCATCCGACTAGTCGGGAGCAGCTCGTCAGGTTGTAGTCGGGCCATGGTCAGCCATTGTATGCCCCTGTTCACAGCACGACAAACAACGCCAGATCCGACTGAAAGTTGGAGTGAGTAGTGTGACTCAAATGATGAAAATCGCACAGTGTAGGCCCGGCTTAAAAGGTCTGTTGCAGATCAGTAGGTAGTATCAATATCAATCAAAGTGATGATCCCCATCTCTACTTAGCACAATTAACCACAGATGCTATGCAGCTGAATTTAATTCTTACCTTCATTCCCAATCAACTAGAATGCACAAATATTTACGTTTACCTGGCGGGTAAATTAGTTACTATGGACTTCCTTTATTTGCATAGGTACATGCTAACTGGTCCCTGGTTTTGTCTTGAAAATAAAACTGCCTTTTACATTCACTTGGTGACTGTAAATAATGACAAACAAATGGAAAAGAAAGTTGTCTTTAGTTATCAGCTATCCAGATATCTGCTGGCTACACTCTATTAATGCACACCCCCTCGGAGGCTGAATAGCTCTCAGACAATAGTAGACATGTTGCCTGGACAAGTGGTGATGTATGGATGGAAAAAACAGGAACAAGATGTGTCTACAATACCAAGCCTAACAAATGCAAAACGGCAGTGAGGGAAGCAGATGTGTGCATTAAGGGTTTAATGGTAAAACCATCTCTCTAAATGCCATAATGAAATCTGAATTCCACTTTGTTCATGTGCCAGTAAGATACCAAGTGTCTCTCACTTTGGGGCCTGTGTCAGTACAATTCAGTTCATATCACTGATGGTTGAAGCTAATGTTACCCAATTCACTAATGCTACTGTAGCAGAGTAAATTCCCCTAGTACAGCAGAGTTATGCTCCTTTCTGCCAACAAAGCCACAAAAACGATCAAATACGTCAGTGAAAGATCAAACAACCCCTTTATTTCTTCAAAAAACTAAGCCTCCTCGATTTTTTATTCTTCCTTTTCAGTCAATGGAAGGAAACTGAGCCGCATTTAGAGTCTTATCGTTAACATGTAGGCATAAATGGAACCTGCCCCAGTCCAGACAAGCAGAACTGTGTGTTTCCTCCGCTTTCTCCTTGGTACTTAGATGTGAGCCAGCCTGTCAGCCAGCGAGCCAAACGGACGGACTTTGAAACACAGAGGAGCAGAGAACAACCATCTCGCCTTACAGCGCTCAGACTCAACATTCAGGTGAACATGGCTAACATCAGTGGCACACCATTAATAAAACCTTAATTGTCCCCTTCCTCCAAAGCCCCACCACCAAATCTTCACATGCTCCACCAAGGCTGTGAAGGAGAGACTTTGGGAATGGCTAAACAGCAGAGAGAAAACACACACATCACGTTAATCTGACAGGCTCGGCAGCGCTGCACGCTCATATGGAAACGCTCAAACCTCACCTGGGTAATTATGGAGCATCAGTTACTGGTCAGCCAGTCTGGAGGGAGGGAGCAGAGGAAGAGTGTTAAAGATGGACAGGAAGGAGGAAGACCTACACGAGGGTTTTATCTGTATCTCCTCATCTGATGATTCAGACAGCCTCTCCTAGTACGAGTACATCAGGGATGAAACAAATATTTTCTAATATCATCTTCCAGCAGGGTTCAGAGCTCAGCTCGCCTAATTCTGCAGACATTTCATATGTGCAGATGAGAGCTGACATGGAATACGAGTGCTGGCATGTATAGCCAGTATTGCTATAATGAAGCAGACAGTTCCTCTCATTTCAATTAAAGGGACTCACTCCACTGTGCTTTCTATAAATTCCATACTCACTATTCTGTTGCCAAGCTCCAGCTCCGCAAAAAAGGCCACAGGAAATATAATACAATATTCAATTTCCACCTGCCTCAGGTGGGGCTCTCTTTCAAGACCAAGTTTCTGTCAGCAAGCCTTTAGCCCGTCCTCTAGATCTGTCTTTTTGTGGTCTCTCAGTTTTCCTTTAAATTCTGCTCCTGTTAGCTGCTAATAGGCTTGGCGCTTGTGTTATTGCAAAGAATTATTGATGCAGGCTTGCCAGTTTGTTCTTACCCTGACGCTGGTACCCAAATGGAAAGTTTTAGCTATTTTTGATGAATGAGCTCACTTTAAGACAAACTGGACTGTATTCATTGTGTACCAGACTTGGTATCCCATGAATAACTGGATCGAGATACAGGTAGCCTTCCAAGTTTAATGACTGGCCCTGTTTTGTTCATCAACTTTCCTCCCTGAAGGCAACCGAAGACAAGGCCTTTGGACGCATGCTTTGCACAACAGAATACATACCTGTTCCCGTTCTCCATTACAAAGGATGATGACAAAAAGAAAATAGTTCTGAACCTCTCATCTTGCTGCGTTACCTCCCAGTGAGTCATTAAACCTCCACACCCCGTACCCACAATAAAACCTGGCAAATCATCTCCCATTCTAGACTCAGTCTGTAAACCTATACAACCCCTGAGATCCCCTCAAACTGTCTGTGGTCGGCAGGATTGTGCTTCGTTACCCTCAGGGGTCTGGATTTATTACTTTATGGAGAACAAGATATCATCAGAGAGGTAGGAAATACCTGCAAGCTGCTTGGATGATAGAATAGCAACAGCAAAAAGAAAATCAACATAGCTGCATGTGCAACCAATCCCACGAGTGATCACACAGAGTATGGTCAGGTTTGTCTCATTTTAAAAACAGGGACAGCTGTGATTAACCTCAGGTCACCTGACAGTCTGATCTGTAAAAGGGGTACAGTAGCTGAAGGCCTCTTCAGTGGACTTTAAATAACTTAGGGTTCGGGTAAAAGACCTCCTCCTGATGACCTGAGGAGCTGTGTTGAGTTGTAGTCAGAGCTAGTCAGTTTTATATTCAGGAGCTGAGTCATTGAGTGTGTGCATTATAGAGTAATGGCTCTTTCAGACTGGGTGCGTGCAGCTTTATTCCATTTTGGCATGCATATTAACAACTAAAGGCTTCCAAACTAATGAAACACACAGAGCTTTATTCAGCCTTACTGTAGCAGATATGCATGTCCTCATCAGAGGACTACATCACAGGTAAGATAAACATATTTCTAGTTTGTCCTTTTCAAACTTAAAGCCCTGTGTTGCATTGCTTTGGAGAAACTTGTACAGACCGCTTTAATGTATTTTTTTTCCCAGCTGACCTACACAATGGAGGCCTGACAACAGAACATTTGAAAACATGGTCCAAACTATTGAAAATGGCACAATTTTCCATCACTGTGCCAATATAAAGATCTTCTGAAATGGAGACAGAAATAGAGCCATACACAACTAAGACAATGACAAAAATTGCAGAACCCCCAAGTTTCATCCGTGCCGCTCCAAATCAAAATTTTTCTTCAAATTTACTCACTTTGTAGTCTGGGGCAGTAGTTCTCAAATGGGGTGGCGTGGCACACTGATGTGCCTTGAGGCAAGTGTCGGTATACTGTGGGAATTTACACAACCATACATAATTACTATAACTATACAATGAGTAAAGATACTGCAAGAAGTATGAACCCTCTAACTTTTGAATATTTTCCTCTTTTAGCCTGCCGATGTGCCGTTCTAATGAAGCTATCCATGCCTCCATAGCCCTTATAGACCTACAGTAACTTTACTAGCAAACCTGGAACTTGGGTGACTTTCCAGGACATTTTAAAATAAATCCACACCAGTAACTCTGATATTGAATGTCTTTTTTTCCATTTTTAAATCTGTTTTCAATCGTTTTTGCCACTAGCTTAGCATTAGCTACCATATTGTTTTCCCACAATGCAGTGTGACAGGATGTAAAAACTAATGGCATGCATAGCTCATGCAGGGGATGGACTGAATATGTCATAAAGGAGAGAAAGAGAAATGGAGAGCCTGTGATGTTGCCCTCTGTGTCTCTGCAGACAGGAACAGGCATAAAAACAGCCTAAACAAAAAGGCGCAAGGAGTTCTTTTACTTTTTATGTAAGTATGAGAATATTTTAAAGACTTTTTGCACACATTGATTATTTTTTCATTTTTTGGTCCCAAAGAGATGGGCAAAAAACTCTGTGGAAAAAAGTCTTAGTAATTGTTGTTTACTATGTCACAAATAAACATCTTTGAGTTTTATAGTCTCATAACTGCCCAGGTTGTCCAGAAGAAAAGGATGTTTAGAGCTTGACTGTGCTCCACAGGGTTGATGTTTTACATAATTTTTTAAGACAACAAGACTAGGTAAAAACCTAGTATATGGCTGACCACAACTATCTGGGATGCCTGTTGAAATGCCTGACTGAAATGTGTGTTCTGGCCGAGTGAATATGTCATGATTGTTAGTAGTTTATTATTTTTAGCTAAAGTTATAGTTAGTGGTCACTGAAATGTAAAAAAGCTACATGTTGCCCTCTCTCTGTGTCTATCTCCTTCTGTGTGCAGTGAAGCCCTGAGCCGCATCATCCCCCCTCCCCTCGTGCTTTTCTTCTATCCCATCTGATCAGTTAAACACACACAGACACACAACGACTGAGCTGCAGTTAGAGAATGGAGGGGAAAATATGCTCTCTGTATTCTGTGCAAAGGGGAGTCATCACTAGAAGAAACAGGCAAAATCCTCTCTGCACAAGACAACCTACAGCGACATCCAAGCTAACTGCTAACGCCGTACAATACGGGACAGTTCTGGTGAAAAGAGGCCATGCTAAAGCTTCATATGAGTATTTAGAGCAGTGGAGGCAGCCATTAGAGGGCTTTCAGCACAAGTAAACCGTGCCCATAGCGCAACTCTGTATGTATGGCTCTAGTTAACACAGTGGAGGCAGCCATTACCGACAGCATTCAGTACTGCAAACCCAACTTGTTTGGCTTGTAAATTAGGGTCACTCACTCAGTCAGTTACTTACTTACTTACTTACTTACTCAGACACGGACAGAGCCATCTGTAGGGCTGCCCTCAGCGGTCAGCCAAAAAGTCCAGAATGATCTAAATGGTCAAAAAAAAAAAAAAAAAAAAACTCAGGGCTTGAAGGATTTAAGAGGCTATTTGGTATTAATATGAATATTGTTCTCCATGGGATTTTGGCTAGATCTCAGGTGTGCCTTGGGAAAAAAGTTTGAAAACCACTGATCTAGGGTCACTTGGGACCCAATCTCATTGTTTGGCTACACAAACTTGCATATCTATTTTTATATGTTTTACCTCACTGCTTGGTAAGGAAGTATATGTTTGCACATGTTTCATTACAAAGTCACACTGCTTATGGTTTCGCATGCATACTGTGGTATTTACAGTTGTTTTTTGTTTGTTCACATTCATGGCATTTTCAGTTATGAAAATGCTGTCCGAGCATCAAAACAAAAAAAGGAACTCCATTTTAAGGGGAATGCTTTCATGTAAAAGTGGCTTATATTATACAGAGGAAAGAATGTTGAGGACAAAAGTCACATATTTAGATATTTTTGCATGTTTTTGCATGCATACTTTGTGCTTTTTTTATATTTGCTGGAGCAGTCCCACTGAATATTTGGTATAGCCCTGCAGAGCATCTAACCTTGGAGGAATGAATGCGTGAGCTATTTTCCTTGTATGATCTGCATTTTTTAAATTGATTTATTTATGTGTGAGATGACAACATTTGTATTTTAAATTTGACACCCAGGTCCAAATTAGAAGAGATGATCCTGATTTTTACCCCCCCCCCGTACCACCAACCAGGCCAACTATGCAGATTGTTTTATGCTGATCTACTAACAGTAAATTAAACTGACTGCTAAGGTTTTGGCTACCGGGATTCAACTTGCCATTTGTTTCAAACAAAGCTGGGTTGTTATTACAGTTAAAAGCCTGAATTGGATCCAGAAGAAAATTCCATTCCTTGCAATGTTAAACCCTCCATTTGGACAACTTACAAATATTTTTACAGGCGTTCATTTATAGACTACAGCATCGGAAACATCATTCTTGTGTCCACAAACCAGCAAACCCAAATAGAGTCAGAAGAGCCAGACAAATGGATGAAGTCAAAGGAAGGGTTGTGATAGAGGCGGTGTTGAGGAGGAGGGAAACTACTCATCACTGCAGACAGGTTTCAGTGTGGCCTCTTGACTACTGGATAACCTTTTAAAATCATTGATTTAAACATTTCTATCATGCTGGGAGGACAGGGAAAATGAGGAGAGGCCTACAGATCCACCAGGCTCCGTTCAATCAGTCAGACGTCTGTACTGGCAGTCAAGGAAGTCTCTGGAGTCATTCACAACCATTACCCAACCAGGTCGGATTGGGTGACCCCGATTTTGTGTCCCATATGAGGAAATGAGGCTCAAAGTGAAACCAGGAGGTCTGTACATTGTGAAACTAATCTTTATGGGAAATGGAGCGTGGAAGTAAGACAAGTGATAAAAAAAAAAACAAAAAAAAAAAACAAGTTAATACTGTGTGTAGTGTATTTGTGACTCCCTCATGGCATGCAGACTGCAAAAAGTTCTTCATTTGGAGCTTTTATAACCTTACAAAGCAGATTGATACGCCTGTTTCCATGTTTCTTACTGGCAAATCCATGTTGCAAAGCTCCCATCTGAACAGTTTGGATCCAGTTAGAAAGTGACAGGACCAATCATTGTTGAGGGGCAGTACTTTCAGGTGCAAGCAGCAACAAGAGGCCAGTGCATCTATGGCAGAAGACATTAGGGTGGATGCTGCTAAAACGCCAGCTTTATCAAAACTTGATAAAATTTCTTCGTAAAAGAAGAACAGAGAACAGCAGTGAGTTGTTTTCTTTTCAAAACGTTAAAAGGCTACACTTTCTCCTGCTTCAGGGCATGTTGACACCAGTTACACTCAAACCAAGCTGGATTTGCATCCCCCTCTGTCATCAAAGCGGAAAGGGGTTATGCCACTGTGAAGGAGAGCGGATGCTACAGTGAACACAACACTCTTGAGACAGTGTGTGATATGAGATGGCGGCGCCCTGCTGCTAGAGCCAAAACACTTCTCTCCTCTGGCTTTTCCCAAAGCCTCGGCTTTATCTTTTGAATCGGACTACCTCATACACTGACCTGGACCACCTAGAGGATTATATTGGCCTTTATTACAACAGATTCTGCACAATGAGTACGGCCACTTCATCCACCTCAAAACTTGGAAAATCCAGCCTCTCACCAGACTAAGACTACCCTGTTTAGAATCTCTGCCCAGTACAGGTACATCTCCATCATCATCCCCAAACAAACTCCGTCAGCCAGAGTTAAGCGACATTCTCATTTCCATAGAACAAAAACTCACCGGACTCAACACCAGAATCGCTCTTGTTGAAAGAATTCCAGTCATTACCCCAAAGCCTGGAGTTCAACCACAAACAGATTGAATCATTCACCAAAGAAAACAAAACTCTATATCACACTGTCAGTACCATCACCAACCAGCTTACCTCTGTCACAACCCAGCTCAACTCTGTCACTGCTGAAAATAAAGTCATGAAAGAAACAATCACATGGCTACATAGGAACAGACATATATTTTTCTTCCCCAGATATCCTTAAAATCATTACCACTTCACTGCTCCCCCTATGCACCAAAGCACATGCATGCATTCCATACACTCCTGGCACACACACACACACACACCCATGGGCACATACAGACACAGCTCTTCAACGCCCTCAACTCAACATGCCACAGTATGTTGTTAGTTCCCTCCCAGGTCTGTTTTGTTATTGTCTTAGCGGCTTCAAGTATTTTCACTTCTTTTTTGTCCTTTTGTCAATTATTATTTTTACATTTGTATCTTGTTTCTCACTATTCTGTTATTGTTTGTATTGTCTTGCATCACTTAAAAAAAAAAAAAAAAAAAAAAAAAAAAAACGTTAAAAGTCGGGTACCGACATGTCTATAGTCGTCATGGTTCGGTAGGGGCTACGACGTCATGTGTTTTGTTGCTCTGATTGGCCCGTAAGGGTGTGACAGAACATTCATTCAGTCACCCTCTGAGTTTTTTTTTCAAAGGCTCAGCCCTTTCCCAAACGCCGTCTATCAGAGGTTTTCCAGATGGATGTGTGAAACAAGTTCATCTGGCGTGTCAGGTTAGAGCTTTTAAAGGTAGTCTTCACAAAGTCGTATTCTCAAAAGCATTGAGTCAGTCAAACTGAGTATGTATGCATTAGCTGTATGGTTTTAATCCTTCTTACATGCTTTCTATGGTGATGACAGCTTTGTACCTTCAGAAAGCCTTTAGGTGGTTGAGGAAGGAGGATGGTGCCACCTTATGACCTCACCCAGGCCTCAGGACATTAGGTGAGACTGTAGATGGTCAAAACAAAGCCAGAGGGAAAGACACCATCCAGTGGTGCAAAATTAGCACACCTTTGAATTGAGTGATTTTATCAGTTATTAGTAAAATGACATGCTGATTCATTTGGATATTGGCATCAATAATCAGCCAGGCTGATAATTGTTCGACCCTTAATAAAAACTCACAGTTTATCAGGACTATATGATATGCAGCCAAGTCTACTGACTGATCCTCCAGACGACTGGATTACATAGAAACAACAAATTTAGCCTCTTATAACATCAGCAATGTCAGTTTGGTTTCACAGGGATCTTAGGCCTCACCGCAGCGCTGACTGCAAAAGTCACAGCCAAGTTACTGAATTAAAACATGCTGCATTCCTTTGTCTTTTCACTAGGCATTTTTTTTTTCAGACTGTTGGACAAACCGAAACCGTGCAGTGAGGTTTTTAGCTGTGTCTCATGACGATTGTTGTATGTACATGACTGGTTTTACAGAATTCATGGCGTCTGTAAAGGTGTGCCTGGGCCTCTGTGTCCCCTTTCTCCAGGACCTCTAGGAGGAAACATATGCCCATATCTAAATGATGTGTCTGTCATGATACCTGGCCCTCTGCCCTGTTCTCACTCCTTTTTCTACATTGGATCGACTGCCGGTTCTTAATTAGCTGTCACATTCTCCAGGCCTTTTCCACAACAAGAGAGAGACAAGCTCAGAGTCCAGACCATGCTGAGTGAGTTTTGGTCAGAGAAATGTTCTCCAAGTGTTTTGTTGTTATTCTCAGCTTGAATATATAAGGGCTTAAATATCAGCATTTACCAGTTAATCAGATAATGATCATTCGTCATGAAGAAAGACCTACAGCGCAGTAATGTGAGCTGAGTGCTGGGCTGGCCTGGTTCAGTCTTCACTGTTTCCTCTCTTTTTTTTTTTTTTTTTTTTATTTGTATGTTTTGTATGTTTTCTTTTTTCCCAAAATAATGTTTAGACAGATTTTGTCAAGCATTCACTTTAGTCTGGCACTTTAGAGGTCCTACAGTTAAAACTTGACAAATTGCTTCCTATCCTAGTTTGAAAACCCATGTGTTGTGTTGTGTTGTGTTGTGTTGTGTTGTGTTTAGGCAGAAGTAGACTTAAAAAAAATTGTGCAGAAGAACACAATTTCCCTTTCCTTTCAGGTCCTTTAAGTCGTGATATTCCCTTCTCTGATTATTAAGGCCCAATTGCTTCATCTTCTCTTAGGAGAAAAAAGGAACCTCAGCTTAAACTAGAACCTCCATTTGGTCGTTGCCAATTTTGGAAAAAAAATCTAATGTAGGCAGTTGTGATTTATTATGTGATTACTTGTTAAGTTCCTAATCTTACTCAGGCAATAAATCAGTCTGCATTACAACCAGCACATTATAAGACTGAATAACCAGTGCTGAACAATGTTTAAACTGGTATTTTGACAATTCAAGTTAAAATAAAATCACATCTTCTGTGATCTAAAATATGCATTAGGTCATTTGACAAACGGCCCAGTAGGGATGCACAGTATTATCAGCCTGAAATTAGTATCGGCAAATATTAGCTAAAACAGGCAAATATCGCTATCAACAGATATCAAAATATCTGCTGACATTTACATCTGATAATTTGGCCGTGAATATCAGTCTGTATTGACTGAAAGAAATGGCCATACATTCTAATAAATTAGTGGAGTTTTAGGCTGGACCATCAGACCTGTAGTTGAGATCTTTTTCTTTATTCATCCTCATTCTTTAAATTTTAAAGTGTGTTTTAAGAAAAAATTTTGATTCTTACTTTATCCTCAAACCTTAAAATGGGTTCAAAGGAGTAAATTTTTAGTTATGTAAAACATGTTAAACATCGGTATCGGCTGAAATGAATCTACTCTGTCAGAGCGACTCCTGACATGGCTCAGTGTGTGTGTGTGAAATTGTGTGGGGTTTTTTTTGACGTTTTTTATATGGGATATTGCCATGTCATATCATATTGATTTGTATTGTACAGTATTGGACCGTATTGTATCATAATTTATTATATTGTATTGTATTGTTTCATGGCGTATTGTATCATATTGTATGTGTCATATTGCATGATATTGAACCATATTGTATTGTATAATGTCCTGTTGTATCGAATCGCGTTGTATTGTTTTCAGCCATATTGAATTGTATCATTTAGGTCATGTTGTGTCATATCATATAGTATCCTCTCGTGTTGTATGGTATCATGTCGTATCAGATCGGATCGGATGGTGTTGTGCTGTGTCATGTCGTGTCATGCCGTGTCGTATCATATCATATCATTCTGTATGGTATCATGCCGTGCTGTGCCATGTTGCATTGTATCATACGGTGTCATGTCGTTTTGTGCTCCATGGATCTTCTCCTTGATGATACTAGGTTGATTCTAACTTTGTTGAGAGTGGTAGTGTCATCTGCAGAATTGTTCATGAACCACATCACAAAGTCCAGGCCCTGATGCCATCATACCAGGGCTAATGCCAACACTTTAAAACTGATTAACTGTTAGAGAAGAAAAGCAGGTCTCAACTCTCCTTGAGTAAACATATCATGTCAGAGCTATTCTAGTCCAACCCTGCACGTCTGTCTGTATTCCTCTCTTCCTGTCGCCTGGCTGGTCTAGTCTTCCATGCCATGGTGTCTTGACAAGAGATCAGCCTCTGGTGGATTAGCAGAGGCCTGATACTGAATCCGCTCTGGTAGGTAGATACAGAAACAGCAGTCAGAGAAAGATTGTCAAACTTAACCAATCTGACTTAGAGTTTTCTGGGCAGTGGACACAAACCAGAGTTCTCGAGTCTCCTTGCAGAAACACTATCCAGCCTCTGATCTCCAGACCTCTCTTTCTCCTTCCATCAGCACACCTCTCCATCTATTATCAGGCTTCTGCTCTCCAGCAAGCTCGCTCCTTTCTGTGCCAGGATTTTCCTAGTAAAGTGGGTCTAGATAGGTTTTTAAGGTGTTTTTTTCCTAGTTGTGCCTCCAAGATGATGGATGCAGTGAGACAGCCATTGTTTGCTAATTATGGTGCATTTTCACAGAGGAGTCCACTTTTGGTCCAGTAAAGTTTGGTATGGTTTTGCACTGTAATCTTTATGTTCCCACAACCAGTGTTTGTCCAGTCCAGCTCATAATGATGGGAAAACCAGCTCTTTGTAGAGAACCTGATCATTTGGCTCGGCTCAGGAGTAAGAGCTGGTCTTTTGGTTCCCATACCGTATGGACTTACTTATGTCTATTAAACAGTAACAAAAATGGAAACTAAAGGAAACTGCCCTCAGAAAGGAGCAGCTGCCATTGTTTGGATAGCACTCTCCACACTGGCTCCTAACTGGTTGTCTTGAAATGAGATGTCACTTCAGTCTAACCTAGTGATACTCAACCCACGGCTCTCGAAACACATGTGGCTCTTTAGTGACCAGCTGTGGCTCTTCTAAGACTTACTTAAAAAAAAATCCTCCCGAAATCTTTTATAAAGGTGAAAACTGTCAACAGTAAAGACTCACTGGAATAAGTTATATCAATAAATCTAATTCCACACAAAGAGGACAGACTTCAACTGCCAAATTTAAAAAAAACGTATATATTATTACTGCCAGATGCACGCTGGACAGAGGAGCTGACATAAAAGACCGCACAGGAAGTCCGCTGGTGGTGCGTCTTTTCAATAGGTTCATTCATTGAGGTGTGCTCTCTTGTGCTCAAGTTGAAGCTTTAAATGCCCTCGTTTGAACAAATTTCTTCAACCACATCCCACCAATGCTCTCCCATACTCGTATTTGATGATAATTTTTGCATATGCTTATTTTCAGTGAAATATCCTTTCTTCTGACACTATTCAGACATTTTTATGTAGCCTATTTCATCCCATTTAGCAACACAATAATCCACCAATTATCTGTTTCGTTTTAACTATGGATAGATTGATCATCACATCCCCAAATTTGGATTGCAGCTCTTGCAGAAATATTTTTAAGACGATGTGGCTATGTGGGTAGAATAAGGTTAAGTACCACTGGTCTAACCATTAACCCCAAATGTTTGCTTGCTTAATAGTGTATCATTGTTTCCTTTGAAAGAAATGGCGTTTTTAGGGGGAAATGAGGAAGAAAAGTGGTTGAAGAGGCACCACTAGCCTCTTAGTTAAATTCAAATCATTGCAAGTTTTGTGTTTCCCGTTGAATGGCAGTGCACTGGGGTGGAAGGAATGCAATCCTCATTCTCTGTGCTCTACAAGTCTGCCTTCTGCATCGTCCTCAGCTGGTTGGTTGAGCTGATGGCCAGTGCTAGCTTGGATAACATTAATTTTGGACTCCATCTGGTCCTGACCAGGTCCTTTTTGCTTTATGAGCCTGGAAGGGGCTACTTTACCTCCGTCACACAGGTTTTCTTTCATGCTTGTCCTCTTTGGCCTTCAGTGGCTGTCTGGTCTGGAACGACATGTTTCTTGTTTATTAGCCAAGCATCAATGACCGTGACTTTTGCTCATTTGTCATCCAGTGGCTGGTAGAGCCTTACAGTGTTACAGGGTGGAGCTATAGCTAACTTGCACAACAGTCATACATTTTCCATTAAAAAGCAAAGATATTCTGAAAACTCATTTGGCAACTTTCTCCTACAACCCATCCGTGGGCCCTGACCCAGACTTTGAGAATGAAGAAGTGGCTCTCAACTGGTGGGACCAAGAAGTTGGTCACAAAGCCGTTTTCAGTGGGTCACACATATTTGCTTGGAAGAAATAAATGGCAAAAGGTGTGATGTTTTAAAGCCTTAAGTGGACATACAGAACATGTATGCATTTTTTTTAGGTTTTCTTATGATAGCAAGCAAATTTTCTCAAGATTTCAACTTCTCAAGCTGGTTTCCCCAAGATAATTAGGAGATTCATAGAGAAGCTACCAAATCTCCATTCTGTCTTGGGTAAATACTGAGTAAAATAAAATGCATGCATAATTCTCCTTTTGTAAAAATGTGCTTTTTGAAACACATTTTATTTGTCTTTGCTCTTTTGTGCCACTTCTGGTCCAAACTGAAACATATTTCATTAAATACATTTAACTGGGAGACATTTTAAAGAATTTTGGTTGCCATTTCTTGTAGGAGGTGGAGGTGGGTCCTCATGCCCGGCCAGGCAGGATGAAATTGTGGGTATCTCTCTTGTATGCAGTCGGTGATTACATAAAGTTTAAAGAAGAAAATGGTAGGCAAATATACCTGGGTGGCCCACTCATGTAAAGTCAAAGTGGGAATCACTGATTACTGCTGTTGCACAGGAGGTGAGGACTAATGCTAATGCTAATAGTGGGACAGTACAGGTCAGTTATCTTGGTCTCACCCAACTTTTTAGTTGAATTTCTAATTGTGCACCAAACAGAACTGAACATGACTGCTTGTTGAAAACTCAGCTTTACTGCTACATCATCATCATATGAAGAGCATAGATTAAGTTTGAATGGCTGAATCTTGTTACTTAAGATTTCCTTAAACCTCCCTGAGGCATCCAGTCCACTCCCCCCCCACCCAACAGTGATGCTCAGCAGTCGTCTTAAGAAGATGAAGATTGATGCTCCGTTTTAACTCCAGTCATTCATATCATTTTTTCATTGATGGTTTTTTCCTTCATAGTTTCTCTTCTTATATGTCTCTGTGTGTATTTTAAGCCCACAGGGTATTTCTGGAAGCAAACACAACTTAGTTTGAGGCCTCAGTGGAGACAGACACACTGCTCTGTTTGTAGCATATTTTTTTCCAAATCGTTCAGTGAAGGTGCACATTCATTTATCTTTTCTCAGACTTGGTCTCTTACTTTTAACCATCTTGATCCTGACTTGTCTTCCTTGTTTTATGAAAACCTACCAGAATATTTCTCTTCAGAGAAGCCTCAGAAACCCAGCCTTTGATTTGGTTGTCTTGACTTGCAGTCTGGTTAAAGCTGAGCCCTCCTTGGCTGTAGCACACTGTTTCACTGTGATTTTTTTTTACTCCACCTGGCTGCTTCTCTCCTCTGCCAGGAGCTCTGTAGCCTAACCAAGGGGACAGAAAAAGACGCTTTGCAAAAAGCAGGGTAATGACTTTAAAGTGCATTAATGCGTCATGGACAGGCACTTGGAAAACGTCCCGAACTGTAAATAAAAGCATTTCAATCTTGCATTTCTCGCCGAGCAGAGCAGAAATTCCACAGTAAATAAGTAAGCCGAAGTGGCGGAGCTGCAACTACCTAAGCAGATGTCACTAGGACTGTGGTATGTTGGAGCACTGAAGACAACTGGCAACCTCTCATCTATTTCATCTGTTTTCTTCCAAAGATGATGAGGACAGATGAAGTAACCGGAGCTGCCTGCCTGTCCGTTTACGGGCTTCTACTGCAGAAGAACAGACAGAGGTTTCAGAGCACTGGGTGGAGATGTTGGGACTTCATGAACAGAGGAGAGTAACTCTTCAAATATGACGTGGCTGTGTGAATTTAAACAGATGAGCATGAAAATTTCCAGGAATTGCCCGAGAGTGGCAGTCTTAAGTTTGATGCCATGAAACATGGAGCACACTGACAGCAGCTTAACTCTGTTCCACTCAGAGTCTCACCCTGCCAGGGGTTTGGACTGTTTTTGTTCTTTTTTCAAACAGAGTGGGGTTGTCATTAATAGTCGGATGTTATCCATTACCATAGCAATCAAACTGTTTTTCCGAGCAAAATGTCTATCTAAATTAGACTTGAATGGAGGATTTTACTGAGGGGGATTTCTTGCTGGGTTTGACCTCACCATCTTCACTGTTCCTGGAGTCAGAGACCTGCTGTAAATCATCTGGTGCTGTATTCTTTTTTACCAAACTGGCGTCCTTCAGTCTTGGTCTGCCCATGTTCATTTAAAGTATACTGAGTGTGGTTGTCCACTTGTCCGGCTACAGTGCCAAGTCCCCAGCTTGGGAAACCTCCTCCAGGGCTGCCTCGCTATTAAAAAAAACAAAAAAAAAAAACATTCAGATCTACTCAGGGCTGTAACTAAACTAAGTGATGAGTAAACAGTCCCTCTGGAGGCATAAGAGCAAGCATACTTAGATTTTATTTATCTAATTTATTTTATTAATCCTGGCACCAGCCAGCCCAGTTCCATGCCTGGGCTTACTCTAAACCAGTGACCTTCTGGTTCTCAACCCAAGTCCCTACAGACCAGGGCAGCAAGATATGGCTTAAATTTTTTATCACTGTACTTTTTTGCTCTTTATGGCAACAGTACTACACTGTGGTATTACAAAATTCAACTCAACTCACTCTGCAGAAGTATTGTGTTTATCGTTGGTTTAACTTTGCATTAGCAGAGGTGCCAGTGAGTATACGGAGCTATCGTGTTTACAGCTGCTTCTCTGATCTCATAATACCACAGCCTGCTTCTTTGAATTACCATGGTGTTAAAACAAGCAAGTCATGTGTTAAAACGCAACCTCTAACTGTTTTTCGAGTCACTGGTTACCAATTTCAAGTCTGGGACACCCTTAGGGGCACCAGAGGGCGCAAGGGCCTGTCTGCTCTGAGGTTGTTAAAACACAGTTCACTCGTGCTATTTAAAATTATGATAAAACACTTACGTATGAGTGGACTATACAAAGGTCTTTAGCCAAGAACACTTGTGTTTTGGGCGATTTAAACTGATGTGTATTTTTGATGAGAATAAACCACTTTTTGTGTGGGTCCTGGTTGACTGCAGCTCTTTTTAAGTTTGAAAAGAAAAAAAAGTAGAGAAGCACTGGTTTAAACCCTTGATTATATGAATCACTGTAGTGTTTGGCTCAAGACAACCCTAGTCATTCCATTCCAGCACTGAGCTTGTGCCGAATCCCCACACAGGCCGACAGAGACGCTTTTCAAAGAGAGCACACTCGCTGTATGCTGCTATCATTAGACAAGGTTGATGTCTTGGAGAGGTCTTGGGTGATGTCAGGGTTGAACAGAATGCACTCTGTGGCAGAAATTGTGCAGATTAACTGCCCACCACTGCTATGGAGAGTTACTGCAAATGTCTATATTTTTTTGCAATCCTATTTCACCAGGAGCAATGGATATATTTTTTCTTTCTGTGCAGTTACCAATGGGGCCTGGCTAACAGTTGCATGGCATGCATGATAAACTGGATTTCAATGACAGTATGAAAGCAATCTAAGCAGGTTATCATCCAGTTTTACATGCATCCTGTTATTTTGGGGTAATTTAGAGAAAACTGGGACAAACATGCTCCCTGATCTTTAAGAAATAGCTTAAAAAGATGAAATAACAATTAAAAAAAAACACCATGGTAAACTGGAGCAGGGCTATGGTAGTGTTTTTGCTGTGCTCCAAAAGTGTACCCAGTTTTTATCTCCCTCCAAGCCTCATCACTGAACTCATGCAAGTTTTTGCATCTCAGTCCATCCATTTATCCATCCATCATCCATCCATTCATCATTTTAGTCCACTTATCCGGGGCTGAGCTGGAGTGACAGCAGGCCAAGCCATTTAACCCAGACACCTCATCCCCAGCAGTTTTCCAGCTCCTCCTTGGGGATTCTGAGGTGTTCCCAAGCCAGAAGGAATTCATAATGCCTAGAGTGGGTCTGCTCTGAGGTCTTCTTCTAGTCAGATGTACCCAGCAGACCTAGACAGGAGGTCTCCAGGAGTAGAGACAAGCATCAAAATCCAGTACCAACATAGCATTGGTGCCAACACATCTGATTGCTGCCATACCAAATTAAATCACAGATTTTGGTGCTTCATTTGGTACTCTGATGCCCTGACAGGACCTCCGCAGCTCCAAATGAAAGGGCCAAAATGCATTATATCAAATGATACCCAACCTTATCAAGGAGGTATCCTGAATAGCCGCCTGAACCAACTCAGCTGACTCCCTTTTATGCAGGCAGTTTGCAGCTCCCCTCGGATGTCTGAGCTCCCCTCCCTATCTCTAGGTTAAGCCCAGTTTTTGCATCTCCTCATATAGTATAAGTATCATATTATAAAAACCCTCTCTCTCTCTCTCTCTCTCTCCACTCTGCCTTTCGTGCGGTCATATAGTGTTCATTTTTGCACCCTACAGCTGAACAGTGCAACCATCTGCCTCCCTCAGGCCTTCGACAGATTACCTCCATGACGTGCCTAATGCACCATGTTTTATAGCCGAGTAATGTCGGCTTTACGCAGGGATTTGAACCTCTAAGCTGACCTTGAAGCATGGCTGCTCTGCTGGCGAAGTCACAGTCCTAACTGGTCGTGATATATGACCGGGGAGTGTGAGGATAAGTCAAGCTGAAATGGCTGTACCTGTTAAAGGCTAACAGTTGAGCCAAAGTTTGAAGGGCCATACATTTCCTTTGAGGTTTAACACGTAGCTCTGATGCATTTTTCTTACTGGAAGTTATTGAAAATGCCATGTGGATGCTGCTGTCTTTGTTTTCTTTCTCTACTAGTTATCAAAGACAGATGACAACTTGAGAAGATTCAAATGAACTCATCTGCACATGTTGTTTTGCTTATCAACTTAAATTCTAGCTAAGGCCAAAACACTGGGAAACATTTCCTCTGAGGATGTCATTAGTGGGGACAGATCTTGGCCTGTAATCGTGTCATCTTGAGTTCACCACTCTTACACTGGTATGTGCAGCAGGGATGCTTCTGTCTAGATAGAAACAGAGATCTTGTAGTGAGAAGAAGATTTATGTCTGAAATCTCTAAACAGATGTTTTAATTGCACAAATCTGTGGCTTCTCCAAGTGACAGCAAACTAACTGCTTTCCTTGTCACTGTCTTCATCTCACTAATTGGTTCTCTGAACCTGCTCCATCTTTGTGTATTTGCTTCCACGTTTGGGACACCCAGAAGCTTCTGTGTCAATCACTCTTCAGCCTCTAGATCCTCTGTTCAACCATCCTGCTAAGGGTTTTCTGGGACATCCAGCTGGAGGCGTCAGGACGGGGGCCCAGCTATCAGTCAGACCCATGGCCCGGCTCCTCCTCATCATGCTGAGAAGAGGATAGAGTCAAGAGTGGCTGTTTGGGAGGATAGTCGTCCCTGTCTGATCTCTGATGGGACCCGACAGCAGCCTGCATGCTGTCAACACATTCCTGCACAGCTGCTCCTAAATCACAGAGAGGATCGCTGTTGTGTTTGTGCGTCTGTGTCTGCATAGCCTGAAGTTTGAGTGTTTTTTGTTGCATGTGTGTGGGTGCAAGTGTATGAAGAAATGATTCCTTCTGTGCTCAGATTTGACTGATGAAGTGTTTCTGAATGTGTAAATGAGTTTTCAGCAAATCGGGGCTACTTTCCATTTTAGAAACTCTCCAGAGATGCAGCTTTGTCTCTGTTGTGCGTTTGCAGCACTGAGGCTGATAAGGAAATGTTTAGCCAATTTACCAAGGCTGCTGAAATGATTTGGAGTCCTCTCCAGGCCACTCGGGCATATCAAGTGCAGTGTGGAAAACTGGATTGTTTGTACAGTGGATAAGCGAGCTGAAATACTTAGCACTCTGTTGTGCTCAGTCATGTATGAAAGAGCAGCGTGTGTGCCTTCACTGTGTTCACGCTTTGATCCACTGAGAGTCTAAGATGGTGAGGATGGAGGCTCTACATGTTTTCATACGTGTTTGCTCAGGGAGGCTGTGCGTTCGGCCTCAGCAACCAAGCCGTGACCTCTTCTCTCTTTAGTAGAGAAGCAGCTCACATAGCTAGATCAGGTCTCAGTGATAACTGATCAATGGGGCTGGCTGATCCTTGCAGCCAATATGAAGGCTGGCACTGATAACAGTGAAGAACTCCAGATTAGGGCCAGGAAGTGATTCCTTCATAGAGGAGTGCCAGAAAAGTTTTGTGATGTTTACAGCTGTGCTTCTTAATCACTGAATTCATTTAGACCTGATACCACATAAAATCAAGCACCTAGCCATGCAGTCTCCATTTGCAAACATTTGTGATTCTAAGTGGGTTATTATGAAGAGCTCAGTGACTTCAAGAGTGGTATGCCACCTTCGCATAAGACAGTTCATGAAGTTTCATTTCTGCTGGATATTCCACGATCAGCTGTAAGACATGTTGTTAGAAAGTGGAAGCGTTTAGGAACAGCACACAGCAGAAAACCACGAAAATGTCACAGGTCAGGGCCAAGGCACATGGCATGTAAAACACTCTGCTGATTCCATAGCTGGAGAGTTCTGAACTTCCACTGGCATTAATTTAAACACTAAAACTGTGCAGCAGGAGCTTCATGAATGGGTTTCCACTGCCAACCAGCTATATGCAAGCTTTACATCCCAAAGTCCAATACCAAGCATTTGATGGAGAGGTGTAAAGCACACTGACTCTGGACTGTGGAGCAGTGGAAATGTCTTCTGTGAAATGATGAATCAAGCTGCTTTAGATGGGTGAGTCTTGGTTTGGCGGCTGTTGAGAGAGCATTACTTGCCTCACTGCACTGTACCAACTGTGAAGTTTGGTGGAGGAGGGGCTGTATTTCAGGGAAGGCCAATCTTAATGCTTCAGCATACCAAGACATTTTGGACAACGCTATGCTTCCAACTTTGTGGCAACAGTTTAGGGAAGGTCCTTTTCTATTCCAATATGACTGTGCTCTCATGCACAGAGAAGGACTGTGAAGACATGGTTTGATAATTTTGGTGTGGAAGAACTTCACTGGCCTGCACAGAGCCCTGACCTCAACCCCACTGAGCACCTTTGGGATGGACTGGAACAGAGATTGCGAGCCAGGCCTTCTCATCCAACATCAGTGCCTGACCTCATAAATGCTGTCCAAAGTGAATGGGCACAAATTTCCTCAGAAACACTCATATAGGGTACCTGAAGGAGTAGGTTGTTTAGGGTCCTTTTCTACCAAGTGGTTTGGTTTGGTTCAGTTCAGTTTGTCACTGTTTCAGCCAGCAAACTGATCTTTTTTGTCCTAACAATGCTCATGTTCTTAGTTTGTGTAGAAAGTCTATTTCCTTCTGATATCCTTTCCTTACTGATCAGCACTCTCTTATTTCCAGATCCATGAATGGCTGCAGAAGTATGAAGACAGCAAACCCATACCAGTCCTGGACAACGCTGCAGCTTTGGCCCACAATGTAAGTTTGAAAGGAAGATCAGATAAATATCTAGCATTCTTAAACTGAGTTGTTGATCATTACGAACACACATGACATGCAGTGTCCCCATACAGCTCAGTTAATGAACCAAAGGATTCAGCTGGTGTTTTTTTCAGTTTCAGCCAAAATTTTAAGTAAATGCTACATTTAAGCTATTTATTTTCCAACGCCTTAGCAAAAATGTGCTCTTCATTCAGTAGCTAGCAGTGAACTAAAGATGTTGCTAAAAGGAATTTAAAAGCAGATGTGCCTGAATACCAACCTTTAATATATAACACTTGATGTGACTGTGTGAACCACATGGTTCTATCCTCATAAGAGCAGGAACATTATTTAATAGCCATATCTCGTATGGGGGTGACTTCTATGGGGATTTTTATTCCGGATTTTACATTTGCAGTAGAGATAATGCCTATTCGGACAAAAATTCACAGGAAGATGACACTGAATTATGCAGGAGAAACATGGAGCAGAATTCTCACCCTTGGCTCTACCAGGGCTTGGCAATTAATCGCAAATTAGTTTAAACTGCAATATGGCCTACTGCCATTTACAAATTGCAAAAGTTGCAATATTTCCTAAACTTGAAATGTGTCAAAATACCAGTTTAATATATATTTTTTGCAGCAGATATTTTATGCACATTAGGCAAACATAAAAATTCCTGCTTTACGTATGTACATGTTTTTCTTATTTAAAAGGAGAATAACATAAAAATGATCTTACCTTCAATATAGCAATTGATATCAAATTTGCAAAATGAGCCAAAAAAAAAAAAAAAACTAATATAGAATGATATATTGCTTATATTTATTGAAAAAAACGTACGATGAGGAACCTAAAAATAATCACATATTAAATTAATATTGGGGGAAAAATTTGCAATTCGATTATTTTCACAAATCATTCAGCCCGTGGCTCTACTTATGCACTCATTCAGACATTCTAGTCTTTTAGGATCTCGCTTTGCTATTAAACTTTAAAGTTAAATATTTCCCTTAAAGCACTGATGTTACAAGCTAGTCTATGAGTCAAGTGCTAGATAAATACTGGAACGTCTACTCCTGATTCATCTGTGCATTTACAGCTTGGTTGAGATCTGGTGGAAGAATCTGAATTCATGCTTCCCTCCTAATTAATCTCCGTTTCCCCTCCATTTGTCACCAGCCTACACACACATTATGTCTGCTCTGCCTTTGCATGCCCTGTCTCACTGTTTGTGTGGAGAATACATGATTTGTTTATAGTCGAATCCAGAGAGACGTACTGTAAGCAGGGCCAGCCATTTGTCTTGTTCTAAAGAACAACAGTTGATATTGTGCAGATTGAACTTAAAAACTTTAGCTCACCAGTGCCAAGACTCATATACAGACACTCAACACTCTTCGCAGTAGCATGCGAGAACCTCAAAAATGAGCGTCTTCCACCTCTCACCCTGGAGTCAACTCTGAACTTTTACCCTCCCTGTTTACTTTAAAACACTTGCTCTCTTTAAAATCACACTAGACTGTCTGTTTCCTACATCTGTGATCAACCCTGCCGCCCATTCTGTGTTCACATGTCAAGCCATACACCACAAAATCCAGTACAGCAAGAACAGACAGAGGAGGCAAAGCCGCTCATTCAGAGAAAAGCTGCAGACAGATGGAGAAAATTGACAGTGAGGTACAAAACATGGGTGACTGTAGATAAATGAGTTTGGATATGTAATCTGGGGATCTTCAACACACTGAATATCCATGAAACATGATTACAGCATCACCTCTCGTGTGCAGCACCTCTCATTAGTTAATGAGAAGTCATCACACAGACAGTAAGAGCACAAATGGCACCACTCATGAGGATTTTCTTCCGTTGGCTCTGCTCTTCTCATCAAGCTGTGAAAGAAATTTAGCCTGATTAATACAGTAAAAGTCCTCCATCCTGACATTTGTTTCAGTATTGTGTATCTGCATCAACATGCTTTGCACATCAGCACGCCACTACCCGGCTCTCAAACACCTGTGTAAACCCCAAAACCAGCCTGGCACAGCGAACGGAGAGGAGGAAAAGTCCTCCTTACTGGTGTGTGGTTTTGTTTGAAATCTGCAGCTCTGTTTATTGTAATCAAAGTGCCTCCGACCGTTCCACCTCCTCCTCAGAAGCCCACAGCCATATATCATCCTAATTAATACTGAGGCAGGGAGAGACCAGAGAAACAGGGGCTGATTTCTTTACAGTCAGTCGGGGTGAAGACCAACAGGGAACGAGTTCAGAGTGTCCCGACTAAGAGGAAAGCTGTCTCAGGGTCCATACCGCTTATTCTGACCTTTGCAGACCTCAGGTGTCAGTACAAGAACCAGAACATTTCCTACTAGTAGGTTTGCATGCATTTAGCAGGGTTAGGGAAACAAATTAAGACTTTTATGATAAGTGAGCTGAAGTGTTTCAATTGCTGAAAACAACCTCTGGTATTTTTCCAACATTCAACTAACTGCACGATTAAAATGCACAACCAACCAATCTGATCATGCTTTTAGCCCACAGATCCATCAGATTGCTACTATCCTTTTTGACACTTACAACAGGAAAGATTCAAATGAGCCTGAATGTTTGCTGTGCTCTATTTTTCTGCCTTTGTTGTCTGTGTTTCTCTCCCACTCTGTTGTTAGTCTTGGTGAAGGCTAGTATTAGCAACTTAGACTTCACCAAGGCTAAGCTGACTCCTCCAAGAGTCAGTCTGGGCAAGCCCAGCGGCTTCTGGGCACCCTGTGAGGTGAGCTGGATCGGGACCAGGGGGGTGTGCCAGGTGCCTGAAGAAGCGCTGCTGCATCTCCTGTATCCAGCAGCTGACTCTTCTCATCCCTGCTGTCCTGAGCATGTCAGTATGAGATGCACTGTTTTGCCAATGATACCTAAAAATACACCAAAGACAAGTAGTTACAAAGCTGGCTTCTCGGGTCATCAGTCAGCGTCCAGGCCTGACAAAAGTATAGTAAGACCTGGAGGACCAAAGACCAAAAGACTGACTTTTTGCTTGCCTTGCCCAGCAAATCCATCACCCCACACATGTGGCTCCCTGAATTTGGATTAAAATTCGGAGGAAAACTTACTATTGGAGGTTAAAAACTTTCAGTAAAGGGCAAATGTTCTTTTTTTTTGCTGTGTTTATTGGGGAAAGTAGAGAGATCATGTTCTCATATGTGACAGGAATTGTGCAGTATTTCTGATCATTAATGCAGCTTGTAATGCACCAACTTTCTGATGTACATTTTTGGTTCAAACAGCCCTCAGCTTCTGTTTCCCTTCCCTCAGTCTGCTCTGCCTCCTCAGGTTCATGGCAGTAGGCCACAGACTGTTCCAGAGACCCCCAACTATCAGCCTCAATCTCTCCCTCCCCTCACTGATTTTCTTTCTCCTTTTTTTGTCAAATTACAGACTTTTAAATTTATGCTTCCTGGTGAATGCCCCGCAAAGCGTCTCCTCGGGATTATCAGGTATCAGAATTAAGCTCCGAGATGGCGTATCAAAGCGTCTAACAGCACACTGAGCCCCCGGGCAATGGCTGGTCAGAAAAAGAAACACTCCTAACCTGGAGCAATGTGCTGTATTTTTAAAGCGGATTGTTTTTCATCCATGTCACCGCTCCAAATGAACACTATTGAAGTGGTGACTGAGGTCTGAAGTGTAACAGGAGAGATCTACGGTGAGATGAAATTCATTTCAGGCTTAAGTTTCGGGTAATGGACGCTTAATTTATTACCTAACATAAAATGACACTTCAGCCTCCGTCTACCCCCGGCTGCACTGTCTCGCTCACACAGCAGGTGGCTGTGCCCCCGCTCAGACCTACGAGCACCGCCAACGCCGGCTGAAACACGATCAATACTGAGCCCGGGGAAAAGGTGCTGCGTTACATACATATAGAGACATCGCTGGATGACTGCACACACACTTTTTATGGATGTACAAACACATTTATTACAGTTTGTCTCCAGCTCCTCATTAGGAATGAAATAGAAGCACTATTGCCTCATAGTGGAGTGAAAAACACCACATAACATTAATCAAAAGGACTAAATCGGCCTCAGACATGAAGCAGCTCCATGTAAGATCCAGTCTGTTGTTTCAATCAGTCTCATTGCTTTAGAAGTAAACTTTCACTTGTTAAAGATCGGCATTGAGATTACAGTGGCTGTCTCTTATCCTTCCAACCTCAAAATAAGCTTTTTACTTCTCTGGCCCACTTCCACACATCTTTATCCTCATCCAAACCCCTGCTGTTGCTGGGAGAGTCCACTGGGTGCCATCAGAGAGCACTGGTCTACAGTCCCAACCCTGAACTGGTAATGGGAGAGAGACAGAGATAGAGGCAGGGGGCTCTTACATGTAATTTTCCCTTTATAATTAACAAATATGTTATTTTCTGTTGGAGAGAACACTGATGTAAAATCTCTTGTGGCATTTGTAGAGTTTTTAGATCATACCTGTAATACACCTTTCAGAACTAGAGTTACAAGCTGCCTCACAAGGCATTTAAAGATAAAGGACAATTTTATTATATGAAGATGTTAAAATAACAAGAATTAAGTGTAGCGGTTGCTTTCATTCTCTTGCATTTTGTGATGAACCAGGAACAAGAAGAATTTTAGGTCAGGGTAAGGGTTAGTTGTGATCTTTATAATGCGATGACATAGAAACAAATAATTTTGCTAAATTCTGGTTAACAAGCTACACCATGGAGCTTGATAGTGAAGCTTTGACATTTGCTAGCAGAGCACAGAGTAGTGAGCCTGAATTACTCAATAAATGAATATCATCACAAAAGTGGTTGGTATTGATTTTGGAGATTCTTACAAACATGTTGCATGGGTAAACATTACTTTTACCAAGAAAATGAACATGTTTAAAAGTTAATACAAGTCAACTCTCCACAGGGACAGCATTAGCAGACAGACTACAAGAATTCAGTCTGCAGGTCCTCAGCAGAGACAGTGGTCAGTCATGTTACACAGAGTCCATGTTCAGCCTCCAGACCATTGTACCAGCATGGACTGTAATAACACTGTATTCAGAAACATGTGCTTTAATATGGTCGGGCATTGATGTTGGACGAGAAGATCTGGCCGCCATCTCCATTCCAGTTCATTATGTCCTTATAGTCCTTTGTGCACTGGAGCACAGTCATGTTGGAGTAGAAAAGGGCCTTCCTCAAACCATTGCCTGAAAGATGGAAGCATAGCGTTGTCCAAATTGTCTTGGTATGCTGAGGCATTAAGATTGGCCTTCACTGGAGATAAGGGGCCTAGCTGAACCCTGAAAAATAGCCCCATTACCATTATCCCTCCTCCACCAAACCTCACAGTCAGGAAGGTAATGTTCTCCTGGCATTCACCAAACCAAGACTCACTCATCTGACTGCCAAACAGACACAGACGATTCTTCAGTCCACAGAATATATTTCCACTGCTCCACAGTCCAGTGTCAGTGCACTTTGCACCACTCCATCCGACACTTGGCATTGGACTTGGTTGTGAGGCTTGCGTGCAGCTGTTCAGCCATGGAAGCCCATTCATGAAGCTCCTACTGCACAGTTTTTGTGCTTAATGCTAGTAGAAGTCCAGAACTCTTCAGCCATAGAATCTGCAGAGCGTTGGTGACTTTCAGGAACCATGCACCTTAGATTTCCCCAGTTTCTGGGCTGGAATGTCTGCCATATAATCTCTCAGGGCTGATACAGTAAGTCTGATTATGATATACAGTTATGTGCATAAATTTTGGCATCATCTTTGGGCCTGATGTGCCACAACCTGAGGCTGAAGAGGGAGAGAGGGCACCCTTTGCAGATCAGCAGCCAAGGTCAAGCTTGACGACATTCATTAGAGGCCAGCCCTTCTCTTTGACCTATCTCTATGTGGGGCATTTAACCTCCAGACAGTCGTTCTACTTTTAAACTGTTCTAACATTTCCCTCTTCATTGACATCAGACTTCATTGATAAAAACAGTGATTTTACCCCGCTGATCTTGATTACCGTTGTTGCCCAGATGCCTACATCTGTTTCTTTTTTTGTTTTATTTTGTTCCGAGTTAGGGCATCTGACTAACCATTTAAGAATACCAGAGTCACCGAAGGGTACAAACAAGCTAACAAGTTCAGACAGCTGTGCTTTTGGATGGAAACTATTCAAAACAAATGGTTAGGATTGACAGAAAAACAAAAGGAAGACATTTGACATAAATAAATGAAATCAACAAGGACGAAAAGGAACGAACCCAAACAAGAGCATACTTCCACATTTGGAGATGTCAAACACAGAGATAATGATGATAATAATTTAATGCAAGCCAATGTCCTGTCCTGAAAATGAAAGTGAGACAAAACTTCGGAAAATCATCCAGGTCTCCGAGTCCTTGAGCCTCTCCAAGCACAAAATTAGGAAGCATTTATAAGAGCATGAAAAACACAACCTTGTTGATCCAAAGTTGAGACTCCCTTTGCACCTTTTGTTTCCTATCATTAGACTCCTATTTTATTGTCAAGTTGTTATCTGCACCTTTAAAAGGAGGCCTTGCTTTCTGCAATCATACTTTAGTGCTAATGGCTTTTGAGTTAGTTTTTGACGTGACTTGAGTGGTAAATATTCAAAGTTATTACAGCTGGTTAAAACAGGATGAGTTTTCAGTTTCAGTCTTAAGAATTCTGATTAAAATCTTTGAGAAGGAAAATAATCTGGATTTCACTCACTAAGAAAAACAGTCACTTCCCCTTCTATTCCTTCTTTAAAAAACAATGTTATGAAGCTATTGTTGTTGCACAACTATATGCAAATCTGTAAACAGATCCAGAAATGCACAAATCAATCTGCACTTCACAGTATGCATGCATCACAAGTCATCAGTTACAAATAATCAGCTGTGTTTTAGTCTTTGTTTACACTTGTCTTTGTTCCACAGATGTGTGAGCCCAGACTCAGAGGCTTTCTTTGGCCAAGGCTGGCTACAGACTTGACAGTTATGACAGATAAAGGGACAGTTTGAACCAATTTTTATCATTATAATCATCCAATTGCACAGTCTAGACAGTTCTGCCAACGGAGACCACACACCTGCCGTTTGTATTTTACTGTTAAAATTCAACAAACAAAAAAATCTCCCAGAAACTTTCCTGATCTAACTCGACCTCAAAAGAAAAACAACTACAGAAGATGATCGCCACCATCAGCTGGCTGTCCTGGCATTTGTTCTCTTTTGCATTGATGAAAAAAAGGGAAGAAGAAACTGAAGAAAGTTGTTTTTACACTACAGGACTGATGGAATTGTATTCAAATCTCTGTACTTTAATATGGAGTTGTCCCCCTTTTGCAGTTATAACAGCCCCCACTCTTCTTGGAAGGCTTCCCACAAGATTTTGGAGTGTTTCTTTGGTAATTTGTGCTCGCTCTGTACAGCATTCATGAGTTGAGGCACTGATGTTGGACTGGAAGGCCTGGCTCACCATCTCAGTTCAAGTTCATCCCAAAGGTGCTCGATAGGGTTGAGGTCAAGGCTCTGTGTGGCCGGTTTTTCTACACTGAACTCGTCAAACCATAATTTTATAGTCCTTCTTTGTGCACTGGGGCACTGTCATGTTGGACTAACAGAGGGCCTTCCCCAAACTGTTACCACACAGTTGGAAGCATAACATTGTCCAGAATGTCTTGGTATTCACAGCTGGCACAATGCAGTCAGGCAGGTAATATTCCCCCGACATCCTAAAAACCCAGACCTTCCCATCTGACTGCAAAAGAGAAAAGCTTGATTGGTCACGACAAAGAACAGGTTTCCACTGCTCCACTGTTTGGTTTCTTGGTGCTTTACTCCTCTCCATCCGACACTTGGCATTGAGCTTTGAGATGTAAAGCTTGCATGCAGCTGCTCGGCCGTGGAAACCCATTCATGAAACTCCTACTGCACAGTTTTTGTGTTTACATTCATGTCAGTGGAAGTTCAGAACTCTTCATCGCTGGAATCAGCAGAGTGTTGGTGACTTTGATTCGCCATGAGCCTTAGCAGTCGTTGACTCATCTCTGTGGTTTTACATAGTCTTTCACGTCTTGGCTGAGATGCTGTTGTTCCTAAACACTTCCAGTTTCCAATAATATCACAGCGACCCATTTAGGATCACAAATATCTGTAAATGGAGACTGCATGGCTAGGTGCTTGATTTTATAAACCTGTGGCAACAGGTCAGATTGAAACACCTCAATTCAGTCATGAACAGGTGTGGCCAAATACTTTTGTCCACATAGTGTATGTTTTCTGCCATGTTTTTGAGCTGTAAAAGTGCATAACATCTAGTTAGTGACATTCCAGGTCCACTTGCTGGCATTGCCAGTATTCTTATGGATGCAGCCCAGACTGGAATCACAAATTTGATATTAATGATTCCAGATTGGTTAGCTCACTCTCGATCAAGAGCAATCAAATACTTGTATTGACACTAATAACTTGACTATTATTTGGACAAATAATCAGTTGCAATTTTAGGCCCAGATTTATTTTTGGACCCCAACCCCCCCAGTCCTTTTGTATAGCCAACCGTCCTTTTATCAGCGTATCGTCACTGGTAGAGTTGTCCCACCACACCAGCATTTTATTCAACTAAACCTCAAACAATATCCGTGCCTGTTTGGAAAGCTGCAACAGAAAGGGAGTTCTGGCATCCAGTATTAAGTAACTTGTAGTTCTGGATGACCAAACACTTGCATGACAAACACTTAACCCATCAAGTAGACTCATGATATGACTGACTATGACTATATTTGACTGATATTGCTGTTGCAGATCCTAATAATGTCCAGTACTAATGCAATCACTCATTATTACTTAATTATACAGCACTTATTACAAACTTTGATGTTTTTTTTTATCTTTGTACAGCATTTGAATGTTAAATAAAAGCACTTAACATGGCTTCATCTTGATGAATTGTCAGTCTTCTATCAAGTCAGTACGTTTTAAGTCTTTCAGGGTCAAGGGAGCGCTCTAAACTGACGTCCTGGGATCAAACTTATCCAAACACTGCTCTGCCTGCCATGACATTTTACAAATGAAATAAACAACGTCTCAAAGGAGACCAGCATCGTTTTTCTCCCTCTCCATCTGTGAAGGTCTGAGGATGGAAAAAGTGAGTGAACCTGGAGGTAGAGATCAGAGTCAAACATGTCCCATCTGTCCTCCATGCTGAGTTATGGGACAAGGTGCTTTAATAAGACAATATGAGGGACTGGAAATTTACAGTTCTCTGTCTGTGTTTGCCTCCTTCACATGGCTGTATGCAGCTCAGCGATGACATGATACATGGATCAGTATCATAGCAGGAGATTTTCCTCTCCAAAGACCCCGACCCCAGCTCCCCTTTATCTTTACCTCACCTCTCTCCTCCTCAGCTCTTCTGTTTTCTTTTCTTCTTTGTCATGTGGGCTACTTCTTTGTTTCCTTTTCCATTTAGAGAATAAAATAAGGCTTTAAATGGAATTAAATATTATCTTAATCAAATGTAGTAGTCAATAATTACTATTCTGACTTACATTTTTATGTCAGAGCAGTTCTGTTGTTTGAACTTTGTTGTTTACCTGGGTTGTAATACTTTGTATTGACATGTTAGTTTTGACCTTTTTTAATAGTGCTGTGGTTAATAAAAGTTTTTTTATTTGAATACTTTTCACACTTAAATGTTTCAGATCATCAAACAAATTTTAAAATGAGACAAAGATAACCTGAGTGAATACAAAAGTCAGTTTTTAATTAATGATTTCATTTATTAAGGGTAGAAGCCATCCAAACCAATCTGGCCCTATGTGAAAAAGTCATTGCCCCCTAAACCTAATACATGGTTGTTCCGTCCTTGGCAGCAACAACTGCAAGCAAGCGTTGCAGGCCACTTCAAAACCTTCATTTAATCTTTTTAGTCCATTCAGATGTGGACTTGCTGGTGTGTTTGGGATCACTGTCCTGCTCCATAACCCAAGTGTGCTTGAGCTTGGGGTCATGAACTGATTGGCAGGAAATTCTCCTTGAAGAGTGTCTGATAGAGAGCAGAATTCTTGGTTCCATCATTCACAGCAAGTGGTCCATCTCACAGCTTCCAAAACATTTGTCTGATCAGTCCACAGAATATTTCCCAAAAAGTCTTGGGGATCATCGGGATGTTTTTTTGTCAAATACGAGACAAAACTTTCTGTTCATTTTGCTCAGTGGTTTTAGTTTTGGAACTTTCCCCTGATGCCATCTTTCCCAGGTCTCTTTCTTATTGATGAACCATGAACACTAACCTTATATGAGTCAAGTGAGGCCTGTGGGTCTTTAGATGTTGTTCTGGGTTCTTTTGGGACCTCCTGGATGAGTCATCGATGCGCTCTTGGACTAATTTTGGGTTGGCCGGCCACTCCTGGGTAGGTTCACCACTGTTTCAAGTTTTCCCCGTTTGTGGGCAATGGCTCTCAGTGTCCCAAAGTCTTAGAAATGTCTTTGTAATCCTTTCCAGACTAATAGATGAATGATGTGTTGCTTTATGAGCTCTTTTGGCCTTCTTCAGACAGGCTAAAAGACAGGTTCTTTCTCTCATATAGGTTCTATTTAGGGCATTTCAGGATTCATGAATTTATGGTTTAATAGGGAGGGGCAATGACTTTTTTTCACATAAGGCCAGGTAGGTTGGCATGGCTTTTTTATTGTAATAAATGAAATCATCATTTAAAAATTGACTTTAAAATTAGTTTGATGATCTAAAACATTTAAGTTTGACAAATATTTTTAAAAGTAAGAAATTGGGAAGGGGGTGACTACTTTTTCACAGCACTGTAGCTGGGGCTTTTTGTCTTTTTTTCCCTTTTTGTTGTGCTAACTTTCCTCTCTGTAATTTTCTCACCGTCTCCCTCTGACCTCTTTCATAACCACACCTTTCATAAGTTTGATAAAGTGAAGTGGTGCTGTTTTGACTGAGCTCCAGCTAGAATAACCTTGACCACTGGGACTATTCATTAGTAGGTCTCTCTCCCTTTGGGGGGTCAAAGATGATTGAAAATAAGGAAAGAACCCCCCTAGACAAAAGCCCTTATTCCTACCTTCAGGTAAAGAGACGTAGCACCCTCGCTAACCCCTGCCTGACCCCTCGGCCCCCTGCTTTTACCTCCTCCTCACCTATGTAGCCTTATTCCCGCTCCACAGGGGTCATTAGTCAAACAAACTGTAGGTTTTCTCACCCTCTGTCATCGTCTGTCTTTAAGGAGAACCCTGCACACTGGAAAGATTCCCCCCGGTTACGTTTATCTGCAGCACGATGACAAGAAAGGACCTAAATGATCCATGGGTCTCTTCACGCTTCTGATTCACACTTTTACTCCAAGCAGTTGTGTGTTGGTGTTATCGACATATGGTATTATGTGCAAAGAAAGGACAGAATAAGCCCATGTACAGTCTGACCAGAGTGTAGAAGCATGACTCTGCATGACTGTTAGCTCTCCCTCTTCACACAGTCTGTGATCTCTGGCCCTCCTTTACTTGTAGCCTCTGATCTCAGTTCAGCACAAGTCAGTCTTTGTGTGCGACTCCTCGTCTCTCCTCTCCACACTCACACCACGTCCAGGAGGATTACCCATAAATCAGAGCACAGACGGAGGAGCGTGGCCTGGGCTTTAGAAGCAGTCTCTGGTCTCAGAGCTACCAGACATCCATCACAATGGCTGTCCAGCTCGGTCCCTCTGCTGTGAGTCGCTCTCACAGCTCCCGGTGTTTCAAAGACAAATTGGAGTGTTTTTCTTTTGTTCCTCAGATTTTTCATTGAGAAATGATTCTACTAAATAGTAAATTTAGTCACCAGGTGTATGGATGTGAGGCCAGGTGACTAGATATGACCTCATCTCCCTTTAAGATGCTTCTAATTTAAGACAGCATCACCTTTCCTGTCCCATGGACCGTTACACTTAGCTTTGGCTGATAGCTTATAGCTAAGAATGTGTCTGCTTATTTGGCCTATCCATTTCAAGGATTACCTCATTATTAGATTCTCCCTTACTGGCTGTTTTACTATTGTTCTTGTTGTTTTCTGTTCATTTTCTTCTGGTTGATCATAGCCACCATGTTGCAACCTGATAAAGCTTTTGCATATGCATCACATCCTAACCCTAAACCCTAACCCTAGAAAAAAAACGGCCCGCTGCAGCAGCAAAGTTTGGAAGCAGCATTCCAGCTGCTTAAGAAATTTCTCAAAGACAGAGTAAAAGCAATGAAGATACATGTTACTGTTTTACCCCTCAGACTTTCAAATCTTAACCCTCTGAGGTCTAAAGGTGTTTCCTCAATGTGTACATTATTTTTAAATTCGCTTTTTTAAGGTACTTGCAAATAACACATTACCCAAGTGTTTCATATCAAATTTTTCAGGACAATCTCAGCTTTATGCACACCAAGGCCCATTTTTGTCCTAGAGGACTGTGTAAATTATTTTAGCTGAATTTTGAAATCTGATTTTTGAAAAATGTTGAATCTCTTGTGAAAACACACCTTCACTCATGTGGATGAATTGTTTTGGTGTTTGAAATAGGTTTACCAAAGTCTTAATTTCACAAAAGTAGTGGAATTTATGAATAAAATAATCAGGAAGTGCAGAAAACATGTCTACAGTGAAAGTGTGTCATATTGTTTTGAAGCTGTGCCCCCTCCTCACTTCTTCTCAGCAAGGCTTCTGCAACCTTCAAATGCTTCACCATCATCGCAGATCAGCAGGTCTAATTCTCTCCTCTCACTCCTGCCCCTCGCCTTACCTCTCCTGGAAAAAATCGTGATGGGGCGGCCTTAGGGATTGCAGTGTCAACTGGTCGACAAAAGAAGGGTTCAACTATACTAAGCATTGCTGCTCATCCCACAAACGCATGTTTCTCACAAATGTGGCACAATTTAAAAGGGAAATAAACATGCTTTCCAACAGTATAAGATTTTTTTTTTTATTTATTTTATTTTATTTAACCAGGAAAACCTCATTTTGATCAAAAATCTAATTTACAAGAGTGTCCTGGACAAGAAGGGCAGCAGCAAGTATGTCAAGAATTGTTGTTACTACAAAGAAATAATCTACCAAACACAGATTTCCTTACTTTTTGTGCTAGATTTATAAATAAATAAATCTAGTAATAGTAAACACATAAAAATGTGAAGTCATGCAATTAAACCTGTATTTCTCCTGACATGTATAATACATCTGTGCTGTGTTTAAAAGTGCTAAAGTCTGAGGTTAACCTATGCAGCCAAACCTCTCTCTAAATCCAAATTTCTGTGCACTTTAATGATGCAGAACTTTTGTTGAGCCTTGCAGAAGTGAGGAGAGTGATCAGTATCCTTTCATCAGAGTTGATATCCATCACTGTCATGTAGTACATCATTTTTAATGTTTCAATATTTCTTCTGTTTGTGTAGTTGTCTGTTGAGCTGGAGGGAAAATCAACCAATGAAGATATCAAAGAGCTTCTCCAAATACTTGACAAACCCCACGTCAAGGTGAGTTTGGCTCCTCAGAATAGTATGTATATTTATTTGTCTTATTTGTAGCTGCTAATTAAGAGAACCACAGTGTCAAATCAAATGTGTTTGCTGTTTTTAGAAATGTTTTATTCTCGATTCTATTTCTCAGATAAACTTGAAAGTTTGTGATTAATTTTGATGTGATGCCCTTCTTTGTGTTGCTTGTAGGGTTGAACAATTCGCAAAAAAATCTAATTGTGATTTATTTTTCACAACATTACAAATGGAATTTAATATGAGACTATTTTTAGGTTCCTCATCGTATGTATTTTCGACAAATTCAAGCAATAAATCCTAAATTACCTTCATTCAGTCAGTCAGGAACACTCTCGTCATACAGTTTACCATTTTCTTTCAAAATGGAGTTACAGTTTTACTTGTCAGAAAAGGCTCTGCTCAGAAGATGCTCCCTGAGTTAGTTAAGAAGCATGCTTTGACTTTGCAGGGAGCACATGGCCAGAAACCCCCATATGGATAGATATGACAATGTACAGTGCTTAACAAACTTATTAGACCACCACCCAAAGTAAGGTTTATGCCACAGCTGCCCTAAATTAACAGCATTGGTAATTACCAAAATCATTTTTTATGTTTCTGCAATTGTTAATACACCAATATGTAGAAGCTATATAACCCAAATGATATTTTTAATGCTAAAATATAATTATTGTTGTTATCCATGAGTTTTCAAATTTACTAATTTCCAAAAACTGAAAAAATAGTAAAGCACATTATTATTTCTTGATTAATATGTCAAATTATAGTTATTTACTTGCATTCCTGAACAGAAAAAATTAGTTTTAGTGGTTGAATGTTATGCTTGATTAATTTCTGACTCCTCTCAGAGAAGCCCAGTGAGCTGGCTCAAATGTGGGTATAAAAAGTTAAATTCAGTTTGAAATTCCTCATTCCTGTTCAAAATGGTAAAACATGGAGAGCTCACTGATAATCAAAGAGTCCGCATTTAAGCACTTCATGATGCTGGGTGGTCTCTTAGACAAATAAGGAAAGACATAAAGTGTTCTCACAGTGTGGTCACGTATGCTTTGGAGTCAGTTGCCGAGACTGGTTCTTACGAAATGTGCCAAGGAAGAGGCAGGAAACCAAAGTTAACTGAAGCAGATGTCAGACACTTGAAGATTTTAAGTACCAGAGACAGAAGGAAGACCACTGCTGATCTTCAGGTAGAGATGAATGCTTCTAGATCAGAGTCTGTGTGAGGATACTCACTCCTGCAGCTCATTGAGGTAGGTGATGCAATCATTCAACTCACCTGCAGAGTCAGGTGTGTGGCTGATTAGCCTTGATGATGACCAGGTGTGGGAAGCTTATATATGCTTCTGAGCTCCAGCTCTCCTTGCTAACTCATTATCTCACCTTCAGAGATTCTGAGAGCATCTCCCTGGGTTTTCTCGTGTGTGTTTTGCATGAAAGAGTTTTCACAAGCATTTATGAACCTTTCTAAAGGAAGTCTTAGTTTACTGGTCACTGCAAGATCATTGAGTATCAGTGCTGAGGGTTTTTACTCAGCCATTTTTGGTTTCCTTGTTTAAGCTGATCTAGTAGCCTTTGCATGTCATTTGAGTTTACTCAGTCTCCCAAGTTGTTCCAGTTTGTTGTCAGCTGCTTGGCAGCAGTGGTTTAGTTTCTTGTTTGGAATTTGAATGGGAGCTTTTAGGTTATTTTTCACCAGCATATAGCTTTTGTTTTCTTTCCCCTCTTCCTATTGATCGCTTACAATTGTAGTGGTTATCCTTTTAGGATAACTTAAAGAACCCCCTGCCTTATCCGTAACTGTCCTAATTCCCCTCGCCCTGACAGTCTGAGAAAGTCTCCAGAATGACCATAAGCAGACGACTGACGGAACAAGGCTTAAAGGGAAGAATAGCTGCTAAGAAGCCATTACTGAGGCCTGCAAAAATCCACAAACACCTCAGATTTGCCAGGGAGCACAAACACTGGACTGTTGATGACTGGAAGAAGGTACTCTGGACGGAAGAGTCCAAGTTTGAACTCTTTGGTCAGCATGGTCATGTTTATGTCTGCAGAAAAGCTGGAGAACGTTTTGATGCCAGATGCATTGCACCCACAGTGAAACACGATGGAGATTCCTTTATGGTATGGGGTTCCATTAGTGGATACGGCGTGGGAAAATAAGTGAAAACTGACAGTATCATGAACAAAAACATCTACCACAACATCTTAGTGCATCATGGAATCCCTTCTGGACTGAATCTGATTGGTCATGGGTTCATATACCAACAAGGCAGTGACTCCAAGCATACTTCAAAGCTGTGCAGAGACTATTTGACCAAGAAAAAGGAATCTGGAGTACTGAAACTGACGGACTAGCCAAGTCAAAGCCCGGATTTGAATCCTATTGAGCAAATTTGGGATTTAGTAGATTCAACGATTGATCGCACAAAAGTTTCATCTAAAGCAAGTATGTGGGAACAGCTAGAAACTATTTGGAACTCAATAACAAAAGAGACTGTCGAAAAGTACATAAAAACAATGCCAGCATAAATGAAAGCTGTTATCAAGGCCAAAGGAGGCCATACAAGTTTTTTGGTTATTATGTGTGAAAATGGACTGTTTAGTTGTTTCAGTTTATTTGCCAATTAAATAACAATAACATTTTTAGTTTTAAACAAGTTTTTGAAAGATTTCTGAAATATTTATGTTCTCATTTTTATGACAGGTGGTCTAATAAATTTGTCAAGCACTGTATATCGAGAACAATGAAATTATTCAAAAGCAATTCATCCATAGTGGCATGAATCTGAGTATGAGGGTGCAACAAGCTTTTAGCTATAAAGGAGGAGGCTGGGATGGAGGAGGTGAAGCTTTGCCAGCAGCAGTGTGGTGCATCAGCATTAATGCATGGGAAGATTAATGAGGAATACTTCATGTGTAGATACACAGCAGTGTTGAGAGGGAGAGCTGTGATTGGCTGCGGGAGCTGGTAGGCAATAAATGTCATTAGCTGGCTATCAACTGATTGCAGCTGTGTGTATGACTTCTGTGAACTAACGCTAAGCTTCATCAGTAATAGATAGAATGATCTAGGGCAGAATAATTTTAAAAATATTGAATTGCTATTATTTTTGCTCATGTTGCAAATTTGATCAACTGTTATATTAAAAGAACTTGTCAATTTAAGTCTCTCATTTTGATTGCATAAAATCTCTGCTGCAAAGAAAGTATTAAACTAGTATTTTGACACATTTAAAGAAATATTTCAATTTCTGCATTTTGTAAATTGCAGCAGGCCTTAGGACATTCCAGTAAAGATACATGTGTGCAAAGAGAAGTTTTCCTTTTCTGCAAACTCAGCAATGACACAGTATTGCTGAAGTGGGACTGCACAGTCTTTTTGTTTGTTATGATAGTCACTGTTTCAGATTAGGGCCATTATTAATATTTAATATCTGCACAGTGATCCACATAGACTCTGTTAAAAGTTAACTTCTCTTAGTGAATGGTTCTTTAGCAGCTCTGTGACCCACTAACCTCCCAGTGACCTTTTGCTTGTATCACAGGATGAGACGTAACGTTAATAATAAAATGAGGGTTTCCTGTCAGGAGTCCATGCACTGTGTTGGATTTTGTTGTGTTGGAGTTGACCGGATGTGGCTGTCAAATAGCCATTCAAACAGGGTCTTTTGCCCTCATCTTCAGCTGCAGATCTTTGTCATTTAAAGCCATTACAATGATATCATCATCTCCATGCCTCACATGAATGAAAAAGTGAGATCCCTTCTGTGCACTTTACTTCTCTGCTCGTCTTTTTGGCGTCTTGACTCCGCTGGCCTCGTTATCCAGACGCAGACAGCTACAAAATGAATTTACACATTTTCATTTCAATAGCGTAACTTGGGTCATCCATCAGGCGCTGCAGGTGTCTGAGCCAGACAGAGCTGACTTCACGATCATGGTGGGACACAAGGAGAGCTGGACCGGCTCTGTTTTTAAAGCTCTGTCGTCATGCTTATTAAGGATCTGCCAGAAACAACAGCTCAGCATGAAGTCCTCCCCGCTACAATACACATGCAGAAAAGAGAGCAGGGGATACAAATACCCGATACCTCTCTGAGTTAAAGGTTGTGAAAAGACAGGGGGTTCCAGAAAGTATCAGGCTCACATCTCAGATCAGCACGTGGACTTTGGATGTCAACGCTAGTGATGTCATCTTTGGATAAAAATCAGTTTAGTAGCAGACATAAAGAGGGAGTGATAATATGTGCATCATCAAAGTATGAGCAAATCCAGTCCAATTATCTCCTCACAATTAACAAACATAATATCAAACCGTCTTTTTGATTGTGGTTAAACACTGAGCTGCACACTCGCACCACTACAGTCCTGGAAAAGAATGGTGGCCATCTATCACAGCTCGCTCTCCCGCTTTGCTTCATGGGGACGATGTGATCTCTTCTGTCTCTGTCAACCTGAAGTGAAATGCTCCGGCAAACGATCAGCACGCTCGCCATGAGGCATGCCTGTGTCAGAAATCCTCCGTTTATTATTTTAATTACTCTTACTGAGGAGGTATTTGGCGTGTTGAAGGATCGATCCATCACATCACACAGTTTCTAAGAGTCATCGATCAGGGAGCTCTCCAAACTTAAACCGACGGCAGCAGACAGGTCTGTAGGCCAGGTGTGCACAGACGCCAATGCAATCCACACAGCAGTCACCATGACTGCTCTGTTGGCAGGTTCACTTCCCGAATCCCTTTAGATTCGTTCTTTGTTTTATGTCTTGCACCCTTGCAGTCCCAGTTTACAGAATGAATTATGAACCTGGTCTCTTTTGTTTGTCTCATAGTTTAAAGGATTGACAAGTATGAACATTTTCTAAATTCCCCAGTCGACAGGAAACACATTATCTCCCTCCTGGCTATCACACACAAAGAGTTTTCATGCAAACCACAGTTCAACAATGATGAAACTAAGTTAACAATAAAACAAACTAAGTCAACAATTTTTCAAACAAACTTAATATGATCAAGGTTAAAACACACTTGGATCTCCCTTTAACAAAAGCCATGGCCATGCAAATCCTTCAGCCCTCCTTAAGCTCTTACCCAACTTGCAAAGGTCAGGGTTAAGGCCTTTACACACTAAGGACGACACAAATAACACAATATTGCAAATAATTCAGAGGCAAATTTTGACACGCCTTTCTACACATGTCAGAAGTGATGTGATTTTGCAGATGAATTATACTAGAGCCCTGTGAGGGACTCTTTCTTAGTCCCACTCAGGCTTGATATCTCGCCTTTGCTGCCTGCCTCCTCAGCACGTGCCATCCAATCCTGCCTGCAGCCTGCACGGATTCTGGCAATGTGTGTTAAATATTCAGAATAACAGACTGTGTTAAATCAAAGTCAATATTCATATGTTCACTTAAGCACTACCCTGATCAAGTTTTGTCTCTGAATGAAGGAAACTCTAAGAAAACAACCACAAGCTTGTCATGTGTAACCGTGCCACATATGGATAAAAAGGCAACTGGAAGTCTCAGACTTATTAAACTCCTGGTTATGGCTCCAACCTTATTTACACATCATTTATTTAAAAGTCAAGGTGAAATTGTTTCCTGATATCTGGAAAGTTTGTATGCTATAAATAGTCCAGCAAACTTCCATCAGCTTTCTCAGACAGGAGGCTGATCTTTACTCTATTTATGCCGTGCTGTTACCATCCTCATCATCAGATGCCTTATACAATAATGCCAATTTGCATGGAAAGGGGTATTTTTTTTCCCTAAATTAACTGCATAATGGCTCAGTGTCTCCACGTGCTGGTGCATAATATGTGGTGATAGACCAACACCAAAAAAAGGGGAGCATTAAAGCTGTGTCTTTTGACTTATGTACCAAGTTTTTGTGGCGCTTTAACAAAGAATCACACAACCCACCTGCTGGGGGTTGCTGACTATGCAGAGACAGACTTATATTCAGCACCGGCTACTACAGCTGACAAAACGACAGTCCAACAATGATTTCTCAGTGAATAATTCTAACAGCAACATGTGACATGTCCCCTTTATTATCTTGTTTAAAGGGGACATAATTTACCCTTTTAAGACAAGTGAATATTGTCTGAGAGGCCCCCAAAATATGCTGAAAAAACACTCCAGTATTGTATTTTTGTATGTCTAAAAATCCCCTCTGCTTCAGCCCTGCTCAGAACGAGCTGTTTCTGTGTCTGTGGCTTTAAATGTTACTGAGCTGTCTGACTCCGCCCCTGACTACGCTCCTCTCAGGAAATGGATATGGCTTTCCTGATCACGAGAGGAGGGAGGAACTTTCTTCCAAGCGGGGAGGGCCAACGGAACCCTAGGGGTGGAGCTAACTCCCCACATGACATCATGAGGGGAAATCTGAGAAAGACTTGTCTTAGCACAAATTTTCTGAAAGATGGAGGAAGAGAGAGGGGGAGGGAATGGAGTGTTCTAGTACTTGAGGGGATTGTGGACAGGCCAGGGGCACATAATTTTATCAGAAAAGCCTGACAAAGTGTATTTTGCATAATATGTCCCCTCAAATATGAGCACAGAGAAGTGCTTAAAAGAGAGCTAACCTTGAACAGGGATCATGGAGCAGGTGCATCACCTTATCCAAATATGTGAGCGTGTTCCATCAAAGCCCAGTTCTCCAGCTCTTTCACTTCCTCTTACGAGCTTGTAGCAAATGGAATGCATTCAACTCAGGTGTGATGCTGTTCCTAGCTCCGACATCTGTACTGCTTTGGCTCTGCTGCAAGGTGCATCTTACCCTCTTGGTCTGTTTACCTTCTGCACAATCTAATGTCCACTCAACACTAGGGTGACATTTTACAAAAATGCAGGTCTAAACTGTAGTCACTGATGTAGCCTATTATTACCACCATGAGCACTAGCTGTAAAGAGATATCACATAATATACTTTAAAGGACATACACTAAAAGTAAGACACTCCATTCTTATACGTAGATTTAGTGTCATTTATTTGCATTAAACTCTTGTGCTCTGATGGGATTGTTCAAATAAATCAGAAAAATAATTTCTAATAAAGTATTATCTGAATAGCTGTTGTTGTCAGGTTAAGTAGTTGATATTTCTGTGTGTTTAAAAGCCTTCACAGCATCTCTGAACGTGACAGATGACCTCACTCTTGGGTTTTGGTTCAAGTTTTGAGCACCAAGGCCTTAAAAATGAAACCAGGCTCCCTGCTGGCTTCAGTGTGAAGACTTGGTCAACAATAGATTGGTTCCAGTATCTGAGAATGGAGGGAGGACTTGACATTATCCTGTCTTTGTGTCTCACTTCTTGGCAGCATTCTGGCTTCAGGAATAACGTATGAAGACTTTCTGTCTCTTTTCTCCCTCCATCTGTCCTCCAGGGCACTTGATACCGTACCAGCCAGCCCCAGTGTAAATCACGAGGCCTGGGGTGTAAAACACAAGCAGATGGCTGCTGCCTTTGAATGGCGTCTCTGTGCGATAGTAACTGTATCACTCTTAATTATGGCTGAAATGATCCATTCCTAGGGTGGGGATATAAATCAGCCTCTTTAAAACTCCCTTCTCTCCTGCTTTCCCTCTATGCCTCAGACTTTCTCTTTTACGATTTACACATGAGAAAACAACTTTGGAGCATATTAGCCCCCCTCAGAAAGACTAATATTGACAGTGATGAAAGTGCCAATTATGATGGCCGCCTGTTTCCGTCAGCGTGTACGGCGGTAGGTGCCTGCTGAATGCGTTTGACTCAGGGCGGTGCACGCTGAGGTTCAAGGATTTGAGAGGGTGGGTGCCTGATCCCAGCTGGTCTACAGCAGCGCCCGAAACTCTCAGCAGGATCCATCCCGCCTTGGGGAGAGCAGTTACCTCGCACTGATCCAGCACTGCCGACTGAAAAACGAGTGGGCCCGTGACAGGACCAGGGGGCTTTAATGAGAGGCCAACACCAGGAATGTACGATGGAGTTTATTTAGTCAAGCTCAGTGATCTGTTTTTCTAGGATCCCTATTATGCCTAATGAACACAAACACACGAACCAAGGAAGGACGGGATGCCTGGAAAACAAGGGTGGTTTCACTTCCCCTCATGTTTCTCTCAGTCCTCTTGAGCTGCAGGGCCGACACAAGGATATCAGTCCAGATTTGATTAGGCTGCTAACCCACTGACACCGGGGCATAACAAGACCCACTGACTCATATCTGCCCAGGAAGGAGGCCTCCACTCAGAGACCCCTGCTCTACCTGTGTAGTTAGACTCACATGTCAGCGGTCACCAGCCAGGCCATGTACCATGTGCTATCTATTAGCATACAGCTGTTTTCGCTACTTCCTAGAAAGTTTTTACAAGGAATTAGCTGTGGCTCTGTTACGGGTTGTTAGGCTCAGCCGTGGGGGAGAATGTGGCGGTTTGGGGAGCAATGCCAGATTTAAGGAAGTGCCATGGATGAGAGGACACTCACAGGTCAGGATATTGGGCATGATGGATGGAGTTTAGAGGAAACAGCAGGAGGCAGGTTAGTGGAGGAAAGGTTGAGGAGGAGCGATGAAGGACTGAAGTTTTACTGTGGGAAGTTCTCTTAACTTTGGGACTTTTTGTTCAGTATCTGAAAAAGTTCTTTGATTTCATCACTGGCAAAATTTTTCCCTCCAGCTCCACTAAGAAGTAAACAATATATCACAGACGAGTAAATAATTCCCCTCTACACGGTTCAACTGAAGTTTTTGAATACAGAGATTTTTCTTGTCTGTCTTCAGAATTATCCTGTCCACACGCAAAGTTTTAAAAACATCTTTGCACCAAAACACAAAATGCCCAGCTGTAAAGAGAACACCGTGCCAACAGTAGCCTGTCCTTCATAGTGTGGGTGAAGCAGCAACAATGTCCTTGAAAACTCTCTCGCCATTTTCTCCGTGAGGACCATTTCAGTTCCAAAGTCGCCCCATTAACTTGAACCGGGTCGTATTCAAACCGGCAACTCCAGTGTCATGGTTTGTGTCTTTGTACTGTTGTATGAAGTAGGACTGGGCAATTGATAGATTGAATCGCAGTATGGACTGCAGCAATTTGCAAATCACTGTAATATTTCTCAAACTTGAAATGTGTCAAAATCCCGGCCTAATTCTGCAGCAGCAGCAGCAGATATTTTATGCATATTATGCAAACATTCAAGGTGTTTTTAGAATAAAAAATCCTGCCTTACTTTTGTGTACGTTTTTCTTATTTAAAACAAGATTGCCATAAAAATGATCATCCCTTCAATATAGCAATTATATAAAATTTGCGATATGAGCCAAAAAGAGTCGCAATTAGATATTTGTTCTAAATTGCTTTGGCCTAGCTTATTAGTTCTGTCTAATAATATGTATGTTGTAACATGGAACGATTTATTGCTTGTATTTATTGAAAAAAATATAATACTACTTAGTCAATCAACTCCTGTGTAACAAAGCTGACATTGACTTTAACGCCAGCCTAACAAATGTAAGTGCTATCTGCTGACAGAAACATAGAGGGAGAGAGCGAGTCAAGGAGAACAAGAAGAGATGTCAGCTCAAAGGATGGGTTCTTTCATGTTTGTTATGACCGTTTGCCCCACTCCAGATTAACAGTGTGCCTCGTATGTTTCAGTACTTTAGAGATGACTGTATAACATTACATTTCCCTATAAACTAGCACTGCCTTACCTAGCTGAACTCCTCCATTTTCACTCTCCAGCTTGAGCACTGAGATAAACCAATATGATCTAGATAGGACTAAATCTATGCTTTACATGTTTGCACCCAACTATGCTGATTTGGACCATTTCTATAAATAAAACTCTCAAAAGGAAGAACGGCAGAAAATCCTCACAAATTTAGCAAATTTGGCTTGTTTTTGCCATGAGATTCTTTGGTTGAGTTCATGTATTGTCCCTTTTGTTTATTTTAAAACCAGGCTGTTAATACCCTGAAAGAAATAAGATAAATCAATATTATTATTATTGTAGATTCCTGTTGTGTCTAACCAAAGTCCAGTTTGTTTCAGCATCACTGCAGTCTCATCAGGTCTTAAGCTGCACCGTCCCAGCAGAGTACTGTAGTCTAGCTCAGTGTCCCATGCTGAGACGCTGATGGATGCCTGCCTGACCCCCCTGTTGTTGTAAACCAGATCAGGTGCTGTGACTGGCAGTCAGACAACATAAAGAGAGCCACAGCGCTGCATGCATCCAGCCTCAAGCTCAAAAATCATTTTCTTTTGTGCAAAGCTTGCCGTCACTGCAGAGGCGAACTTTCACCAAAGGATGTTTTCAGGACATCTAATCCAACTCCACATTAGAATTAGATTTTTAGTACGCCCCTGTGGGAGAAAAATCAGGAAGAGAGACGGCTGCTACATGGCTCAAAACATCCTTGTGTAAATATTTGCCCTGTGATACCTCATGCAGCTCAGTGCTACTTTCATACTGCAGTGATAGCTCTGTTCAGATAAAAATCTAGAAACATAATTGAGGTCTTTACATCCCTTTGGTTACCATGAACTCTCCGTGTGCTGTCTCATGACATGACAAAGTGCTACAATCACAAAATACAGTCTGTTACCTGGAGCTCTATCCTGTTCTCTTTACTTTATCGTCCTCATCTGCAACAGTTTTCTTTTCTGGCTTTCTAAGAGAATTCTTAAGAATGTCAGCATCCTCAGACAAACACTACAACACCAAGTGTGTGTTTACACACGCTGCAAACAAAAGCCAGAAACACGTTGTTAGGTCTGTTCTGAGAAATGAAGCTGGGAACATTTCAGGAAAAAAATCCATAAAAGATAAGAATGGAGAAGAGAAAGAAGAAAAAGAGAGGGGATCAAGGTTGTTTGAGATAAGTTTGGAGAGAAGAACCAATAAAAATAAAATTTAATTGAGGAAAAATGTGAAGAAGAAAAAGATGAAATTAAGTGTGTTTATTTCTAGGAATTCTTTTTGGTTTGTGGTCTCGTTTTTGAGTTACAGCGACGTTTATGATCATTGTCAAGATAACATCACCAAATTAGACCTGAAGAATGCACTTCTGGAACACTGATTGTGTTTTATTATGACTTAAAGACATTTTGAACTGAAGTTAGAAGTTAGGAAATGTGGGAAGTGAACGATAAGGAATGCTCTGCTGTAATGGTCCCTCACTATACTAACGGGAAATGTTAAATTATCCTAAACAAATGCTTACTAAATGACTGTCACAGCAGATTTATGGAACAAAACAAATTTGGACACACCTCCTTCATCTCTAAGCTCAGCCTCCCTCTCCTGCTGCCTTCCTCCCCCATCCCTCCTGCTGATGAACATTTGAAAACAAAATTCTGTGGTTATTACATTCATTCATTTTCATTGACTTCCTGTCTGAGTACAGAGCTGCTTTTATAGAGGATAATGACATGAACTTACCACAGAAAAAGGAACTTGCTGTGGATTGAAAAGGGGAATAAGGGAAGTGGTGTATTTTTTTGAAACACAATGTTTAGGTGACTTCTGACTTGTCCACTGAGCTGTAGGAGTGTGAGTCAGGTATTTGAGCATACGCTGGTTCAACAATTTGCCTGTACTGTTCTGGCCTCCTGATGGCAATCCTCCAGGTCTGCACCAGGCCCATGTCCCACTTTCCAGGTATCCTCCCGGCCACCCTCTCCATGATGCACGTGGTTGCCCACTGATCCTGGGTACCCAGTATGCATTGAGCTGGATCAGGCCCAGGACAGTGCTGCAGGTACCCAGGCGTTTCCATCCTTGCTCTCCTGAGCACATCAGCATTAAACACATGGTCTTGACAAGGTTAGCCAAATATGAGCAGAGGAGAAGTATTCACAGTGGAGTCCAGTCTGCGCCTCTGGCCATCAGTCACCATCCAGGCCTCACAAGAGTGAGGACAGGAAGACTCGGACTTTTGTCTGCATGCCCACATACAAGGAATGCCACATTGTCTTGCTCAGCAACCATGCGCCCAATGAGCAAGTCCAAGTCTGCAGTTGATCTCAGCCTCGCAACCAGCTGATCGATGTAATAGGCTTTCAAGGTAGGTGAACTTTGGCCAAGGAGATGTGCATTCCCAACACTTCAGCCTCCTCATTCAGCAATTTAAGAGCCTGCACAAGGACATCTACTGTCTCTGCAAGGATCACAGCATCATCAGCAAAGTCAGCTCTGGACATCACCAAATGATGCTCCACAGTTTTCTACACTACCCGTCCCATTACTCAGTCCATACAGGTACTGAAGAGCATAGGGACTAAGACGCACCGCACCCCTGCCTCACCCCCTGATTTGTGCAGCAGCATTTGAATGGTAGGGTCAGAATTGGGCATGAACATCACAAAAGCCTGCCAGACCAATAAACATGGCACGTTCAAAGTGACTTAAATCACCTTAAATTCTCATGCTCAGTTTAAACTTGCTTTACTTGTTACTGCACTAGTGATCAGGGGGTTTTCCTCCTAAACTGGGTATTGGTATCTTAAAACTGCCTGGCTGCTCTGCTCACAGGTATACAAATGACCTCTGTTAGTGTGTTTATGTGTTTGGTCAGCTTGTCTCAGTGGATCCTTTCCATAGAGCTTCACTCGTGTCTCCTCCTCTCATCTGCTCCCAGTTAGCAACATCTTGAACGCTGTACTGCAGCATGCTCCCATGTCATAAAACACACTGCTCCTCTTCTCACCATATCCTTCTCTCCGTCTCTCTCTCTCTCTCCCTCTCCCTCTCCCTCTCTCTCTACGTCCGTCTGGCACATGGCTTGGAAGATGTTTTTCTCACTTTTCTCTCCCCCTTCCTCAACCACGGAAAAAGCAGCACGCGTCCAGCTGCATCTCAGTCCTGGACAAGGAGTCGTTAAATAGTTTGAAAAATGAATGTCTCAATGGCATCATTCTTGTCTGCGTTTCGTCTTTTTTTTATGTCTGCTCGTGAATGTGTGAAATATCTGAGGCGGCTGAGAACTTCATTTCTTTGAGCCTACCGCCGAATCGTGCAGAACATCGCCTCTCTGAGTGCCCTGGAAAACATAAGTAATAAAATGGGTATCTAAGGCTGCCACCCCCACCTTTTCTCTCAGTTTTGAGCTAAGCTTCGGTTCAGGGTGGCTGCCTTTAATCACAGAGATGTATGGAGGGAGAACAAGGGTCTAATGACAATTAACCCATGTAGCTTTAAGTTCTGGCTCTGAATGCTTTTAGATCCATCACCCAGGCCTTCACAGAGACACCCCAATTCATAACCATCCTCCCTGCAGTCTCTGCACTTTCTCTGCCCGGCTCATACAAAGAAAAGATAGATTGGATTCTTAATAGCATGTATAACTACTCTTTACTTAGCTAATTAGACCAAGGTAAAGCAAAGGCCTTTATGATTTGACTGATAACCTGTGCCTTTTGTTTCTTTCCTCCCAATTATCCCTCTCCTTGCTGCAGAGCCTTTTGTCGGTCCATGACACTGTCGCCCAGAAGAGTTACGACCCAGAGCTACCTCCACTGCCTGAAGACCTCGATGACGATGAGGATTCAGTGAAAATCATAAGACTCGTCAAAAATAAGGAGCCTCTGGTAAGTCATTTTTTCTTTGTTGTCTCAAGCTAAAATAATACAACCTCCTTCCAGAACAATATGGGCTTCTTCAGACAGAAACATGATTGTGCCATGGACTTACCAATGTATTTTATATTGGGATGGGAATCAAGAACCGTTTCCACTTGAGAGCCAGTTCCAATTAGTTCCAGCTATTGACATCATTAATATTTAATCTTAAAGATCCCCTTATCAATGCTCTACTCTTGGTGCAAGAACAGAGAAGTCAACACGATTGCTCAGCCAGGCTGAGTGGCAAAACAGCCTGAGAAACAGCTGTCTGCTTGATCGGAAATGAATCGAAACTGGAGGAAAACAGACTAATACCTGCTAAAATATGGGTATTTGGACTCTACAGAGATCCAGACTGTTTCCTAAAGAAGAGTTTTCTATTCTGTGTCTGATGTCCAGCTCATCCCACACCCATAATCTCCCCATCCTGACTCACATGTGTGAGGGCCTGCTCAATGCTCCTAGCAGCTTTAATTGTGGTTTACATCTCTGCTATCTAGACTTTGTTTACAAATTTCTGAATCTGGATTTCTGCCTGATTCAAAGCAGTAGCTTCACCACAAGCCAGGCCAATACCATACATGCTTTTGAGGTTTTCACTTGTGGGAATCTGACCCACAACCTTGAAGTTGTAATCGCACCGAAACCGTCCGCAATTACCCAGCTCTTGGCCATGAGTATTTTCAGCCAGTCTTGGCTCCATGTCTGTGAACGGCGTCCTTTTCTGTCCTGGTCGGTGTCGCTCTCTCATTGTAACATGCTTCTTGTCCGTGCTCTCCAGACATCAACAACCACCCATAAGTCCCTGCCTGGGGCCCCAGCTATACGTCAGTGATATCTAGACCTGCTTTTTTCCTTCTGCCTCCACCCTGTGGCACACAATTGCTGTATGTGTTATGTGATGGATGCCATTCCAGGCCATTCCCTGGTCTACAAGCTAATAAGGCCCATCAGGGATGAGCTTCACCAGAACTTAGTGGGCTCTTGTTTTGGTTTTGCAGTTGTTATATTATGTCTCTCACAATTATGCTCTGGGAACAGCATAATAACGTCTGGTTCAAACATAGAATAAACACAGAGGCATCAAAACCAGTTTTGAGGTAATAAGCTCCATAAATGCTCAAACTTGGAAACAGATATAATAGATAACTGTTAGCACCAGCTACACCACAGAGATCAATAAAGAAGGTATGAACGGGGGTTTACAGATGCTATCTCATCACTACTCAAACTCAGCATGTTCAATACTTTTGCAAGGACTGATGAGGACGTAGCCTGACCTCAAACATTTGCTGTAACAGATGAACAATTCCAAATGTGATTTATACAACTGAAATGTGATCAATATTGTCTCAGCTGATCACATTCATAGGTGATTAGTGTTCAGCTGCAAGAAATCTTATCAGAGCATCCGTAACAGAAATGTCTGATACTGATTTGGGAGATTTTCCCATACAGCTACAAAGAAAAGTAGAATATCATGAAAAAGTTAATTTTTTCCTGTTTAATTTAAATCTTGATGATTTCGGCTTATAGCACACGAAAAAAAAAAAAACATACTATCCCAGATTATACCAATATTACAAAACACCAATCAAAAAAGGGATTCATGAATGCCGCAGAAATGTTGTTGATGTCTGAACTCCTTTTACATGAATTTCTGCATCTATGTAAGTGATGTTTCATGGAGTCCATCAATCTGTGGCACTGCTGGGGTGTTAGGAAGCCCAGGTTGCTCTGATAGCAGCCTTCAGCCTGTCTGGATTGAGTCTGGTGTCTCTCATCTTCCTCTTGACTTTTACTCAAAGATTCTCTACGGGGTTCAGGTCAGAATCAAGCACAGTAACAGCATGATTACCGAACCAGTTTCTGGCAGTTTTGGCTTCAATGTGGGCAGGTGAGAAGGAGCTCAGTATCTCCATAAAGCTTCTTACCAGATTGAAACATGAAAGGCTCTAAAATCTCCTGGTAGACAGCTGACAGTGTGGACTCTAGACTTGATAAAGACCAGTGGACCAACAGCAGCAGATGGCATGGACCCCAAACCATCACTGACTGTGGAGACTGGAAACACTGGACTTCAAGCAGCTTAGATTCTGGGCCTCTCTGGTCCTCCTTCACACTCTGGGACCTTGATATTCAAAATTCTTTTTCATTTGAAACAGGACTTTGGAGCACTGAGCACTTAGCCCAGGCGAGACACTTAGAACCTTATCTATGGTACAGGAATACTTCCACACTAAGAAAACCACACCTGTAGTCCATCTCCTGGACCCGTCTGTGTGGTGGCTCTTGATCCACTGACTCCAGCCCCAGTCCACTCCTTTTGAAGCTCCCTTAAGTTCTTGAATCTGCTTTGTTTGAAAATCCTCTGAAGGGTGAGCTCATCCCTGTTGGTTGTGCTCCTTTTCTTACCACACTTTTCCCTCCCAGTCAACTTTCCATAAATCTGCTTTGATGTAGCCTCTAAGGACAGCCTGACCTTTAAGCAGTGACCTTCTGTGGCTTACCCTCTTTGTCAAGGGTACCACTGATTGTCCTCTGGACAACTGTCAAGTCAGCAGTCAGGCTTTTTGATTTTCCTGAGCAGAATTAAAACCAACATTGAGTCATTCCCCTTTGTGTGTGATAAATTTAGAATATAACTTTTTTCTGGCAATGCAAAGTTTTGAGGTGCACCGGTATTATATGTATTAAAATACTTCACCAAAGTATTTTAGTAGAGCAGAGCTTACTGCAAAGCAACTAACCACAGGGACACCCTATTGCAGACTGACTATAAGACTTATGCTAAACCACTGAAGTCTGAAGAAGCCCCAACAGGGGGCGCTCATGTTGCACAAAGTACCAGTCCAAGTGTAAAGTCATAAGAATACACGATAAACGGTATAAAGAAAATCAAACCAGGACAAATCATGCTTGGTGGAATCACTGACACTTATACAAGGGCATCACTAGTCTTTTATAACTGCAGCTTTGTACAGAGTTATCATTGTTTTACCGTTTATGTAATTTTTCTTTTGATTGACCTCCAAAGTAAATGAGAAACCCTAACATAAACACTCCTCTACACCAGTACTGAATGTCCTCTCAGAGACCTCCATCTGTCATCATACCACTTTGTTGTGCCCTGAGGCCACGCCCATCCCTGATCCATGCTGGACATGCCCCAACCTCAGCGGCCTCTATTTTCATTTTGTGGTTTTCGCCCTGACCCCCGTCTTGGCTCCAGGCCGGCGCTCTCCTCTCACCACACCCCGGGGGGAAGGAGAACACACCTAAGCCATTTTTGGGTTCCTGCCCTGTTGCATGTTCTGCCGAGCTGCTGAACGTAATAATGTGGCTTGGAGGAATTCACGCTCCCTCTCACAACACACATTGTCGCGGGCACTTCCTGCTCATGCCTCTCCAGAGTCTGATGTTGGATCGCATTCCCTGAAACCATAATGTGATTTACACCCGGCCCGGTCTGTATAATTATCTGGCTGGTGTTATTCCATTACACGACCTGATTCTTTCTTGTCTTGGTGATTTGGCTCTTGAGAACATCTGAAACACACATTTACGATGTGTGATATTGCGTATTATTGTACAATATTGAAGGTGTTAATTATGGAGGATATATTTTTGTAGTAATGTAGCTACTCACTTTATGGGTTATGGGTGCTCAGTGGTGTTTGTGTGTTCCAGAGTCACTGCATGTAAATAGAGAGGGTGTTGTGTTCTTCAAGGGGTCAGTGCCAGGTTGGTTTAAAAATACTCCTTTAATTTATAATAAATGAATTTAATGCTACCCTTTAAGTACACTATATCATCTATTACCAATATTATTGCAATGGCTGCTTAATTTCCTTCTAGTATATTTAATGAAGCTCACTCCTGGCTTCAAAACTGGATTTATAGCAGGAAATCAAGTCCTGATAACATCCAACTTGCATAAAAAGCACATGTTATTCATAAATCTAACAGCTAAACCACAGACTTTTCCACTGCAACTAATTACACAGAAGTGAGAAAACCAAGATCAAACCTACTGGGTTCATACACACTGTCGTAATGGGGAGAAAGTCTTAATTCACTGATACGGGTGGTTTATTCAACTTCCATCTCCCTGCTCAGTGCACCCACAGGGTGCATATATCCTGATCTTCTGTGACTCTAATTCAAACCTGACAGGTGTTTGGGCACTGATAGAAAGCTAGTATGACCCTCTGAGCCAATATAGATGAAGCCAAGACATCATATTCTGTTTTTCAAAACCTTTATTGACTTTTAAATACTGGCCAAAAAAAAAAAACGAAAACATTTTTTTTTTCAGAGACATTTATAAAAGTAATAATTAATATTAGAATCAGATTTATTGGCCAATAGGCATACGCAATAAGGAATCTGAGTGCACTTAGCTTTGCTCTCAATGTACAGGATTTAAACATCAAATATAGAAATAAACAAAACTGAAAAAAGATATATAAAAATATTTAAGTATTTGCAAGCTCTTATAGGTATTTTTTCAAGTCAGTGTGCATTGATAGTGTGGTTGCAAGATGTGCAAATGGTGCAAGAATGCTGAAAAAGATATGATCAAAAGTATAAAAGGATGTGGCAGATACTTAAAGTATCTGAGTAACAGCAGGGCCGAATGAGTCCAGATATTTTACCTTACAGGGCTAAAGTTTTATTCTCAGACACCCTGTTACTATGAAATGTCCTTCAGCCTGGGATGTGTGGGGTGTGCAGTGATGTTACCTGCATGTTTCCTGACCCTGGACTGGTACAAGTCATGGATGGAGGGGAGGTCAGTCTCGATAATTCTTTCTGCAGACCTGATGGTCCATTGTAGTGTGCTCCTGTCCTGTTTGATGGCAGCTTAAAACCAGATGGTGATGGGAGTGCAGAGTTAATTTCATCAACTAAGACTAAAAGTGTTCATCAACTACCTTTTTTTCCATGAAAGGACTAGACTAAGACTAAACAAAAATAGGTCTTTGATGACTGAAACTTACTAAAGGTGCATTTAGTTTTCGTAAAGATGACTAAAACTAGGCTAAAATGTAATTTAGTTTTTGTCAGACATTAGAAATTCATCAAATTTCTGAGCTGTCTGTCACTTTGAGCTGTCAAGTATTTCACATTCCCTGTTCCCTAATTTTCCTTTTCAATCCATATAAAGTTATTTTTTTCAGTGGTTAAAGCCATACCATAGTCCTCTATCTAGCCAAAGGGCCTATTTTATTTCAAAACAACAGCAGGTCTGTACCCAAAAAAGAAGTCAGTGACCCTCAGATGAATCACAAACAAAAGTAATTGCAAAATTGTGGAATTTTAAAATTTGACAAAAGGTCTGATTTATGATTAAGAACTGCAAATATGAGATTAATTGTAATTTAAAATGTTGAACCTTTGACAGCCCTATTATTTATTTAATTCAGATATAATGTGTTTTATCCATGAAAGGACAACTGTCGTGACCTGGACAGATGACATTCTAACCAATCTTTAAATTTCGAAAGGTTTTCTTGGGTTGCCCCTTTACATTCGTCCTATTCCTAACAAAAACATACCTGAGGAATTCAAATTCAGTGCATTTTTTCAGCCAGTCTCAGTGGTGATCCTATGAGAGTGCTGAAGGTCAGAGGTCACTGAGACGTACTAAAAACATTTCTGAAACAGCTGAAGTTGAACTCTGCTGACTGGGATAGGGAATAGTGTAGGATAAACAGATTTAGAGAGAACATTTTCAACCCAAATCTTCATGATCTCAATACTCATGAAGGGATACTACAGAAATAGTTGGAGAGAATATTTTAAAATTTGGAACAACTGTCCACTTCCACTTTTGATTTCCATGGCGTAACCTCAGAGTAACTTTGGCTGAAAGTCCATTGCAGTCTTTTGTTGTTAAATCTCTGTGTTTTAATTTTCCTTATCTAAACCATCCACAGTCCCTGAATATACCTGCTCTCTCTGCTGAAGAGAGAAGGCTTGAATGGCAACCCCACAATCTGAAAATATAACTCTTCCCAACCATAATTATACCGCCATTGGAAGAGAAAAACATGGGAGTATGTCAACTATGTAATCTACAACTTCACTGGTCTGCAGAGTTCTAAATGACAGAAGTGTGTAATGACCTTGATTTTTTTTCTGTGGTTACTAAGAACTTGAATGACCTTTGTAGATTTAAACAAGAGAAACCTCACAGAAAGGCTTGCATCTTCATTTTACTACTTGAAACCATGTTTCTTCTGTCACAACCTTGGACTCTTATTTGATCAGCACAGATGAATTTATTCATCCCAAGGGAGAAGGACTTTAATGCTTCATTCCTGAGTGAATCCTCCAGTGATACAAATCTAACAGAGACAGTGAGACTTCTAGAGCGGCTGCTTTTTATACTGCACTGTAGCTAAAGGCCTTTTCACACCAAGTTTATGCTCCGTTATTCATCATTTTTCCTCACCTCAACCTTTCACACTAAGCCAGTTGTAAATATACAAGATTTGCAACAGAATGTCATGAAACCTGTGAAAACATAACTCTTTAAACTGAAGATCTTTTATGTATTTTTATTGTTTTGGCCTCTGACATCAAACATCATTTATAGTTGTCTTTTTCTCAGTGTTAATTTTGGCTGCTATTTTTATTTTTAGTCTCAGTCTTAGTCTTTAGATTAAATGACTTTTTTTTTAGTGACATTTCAGTCATTTCTATCCTTTTTAGTTTAATCTATTTTCAGTCCATAAAAAGTCCTCACATTTTAGTCTTTACTTTTAGTCCAAGCATTTATTTTCTTGCCTAAATCTGGTACCAAATCATGGTGGTGTGTTCTATGCACTCTGCTAACCTGGGGTCTCTGCTTTCTACAGCTGAGAGGCAGAATAGCTATAGATGCATTGTTTTTAGACAGATTTACCCACAGTGAAGAAATATCACAGATTTTGAATGTCCCAGTACTACACTACTAAACTACATTACATTTTAGTCTTGTTTAAGTCATCTTGACGAAAATAGAAGACTTAATTTTTGTCAGTCTTAGTCATTACAGATTAATTTTTGTTAGTCTAGTTTTTGTCATTGAAAAAAAGGCTGTTGACAAACATTTTTAGTCATAGCCAGCTTTAAAAAAAGATTCCATAGTTTGTTCAAGATCCAGCTTGTAATTTGTGTTAGGATAAAAATATCTACAATCACTGATCACTTTATTAGGTATACCTGTTCAACTACTCAGAAATGCAAATACACTGTATGGACAAAAATGTTTGGTCATACCTGTCCATTATTGAATTCATGTGTTTCATTTAGACCTGTTGCTCAATGACTTCTAGCGTGATACTGGTATGGATGCCACCTTTGCTATGAGACAGTTCGTGAAATGTCATCCCCTCTGGACATTACACAGTCAACTGTAAGTGATGTTATTAGAAAGTGGAAGCATTTTGGAACAACAGCAACTCAGACATGAAGCGGAGTCAATGACTGAAGCATGGTACATAAAAGTCGTCAATGCTCTGCTGATTCATAGAGTTCCTGAAGAGTTCTGAACTTCCACTGGCATTAATGTAAGCACAAAAAAAAAAAAAAAACTGTGCAGCAGTACCTTCATGGTTGGGTTTCCATGGTCCAGTCTGGTTTTGGCGGATAGTGGGGAGACCGATACCTGCCTGATTGCATTATTCCAACTGTGAAGTTTGTTTTAGGCAGGATAATGATACAGGGCTATTTTTCAGGGTTTGGGCTAGACCCTTTATCTCCAGTGAAGAGCAATCTTAATTCTTCAGCATACTATATTTTTGACAATGCTATGCTTCCAACTGTGTGGCAACAGTTTGGGGAAGGCCCTTTTCTAATCCAACATAACTGTGCCAAGTGCAACAAAAAGGACTATAAAGACATGGTTTGATGAGTTTGGTGAGGATACAAGAACTTGAATGGCCTGCACAGAGACCTGATCTCAACCCCATCAAGCTGCTTTGGGATGGACTGGAACGGAGATTGTGAGGCAGGCCTTCTGGTCCAGCATCAGTGCCTGATCTAATAAGTTGGTGTTTCCCAACCATTTTTCCTTGGTGCCCCCCTATATGAACCTAAGAAAAGCTGAGCACCCCCAAGATCCAAGAGAGAGGAGAAAGTGACACAGATTTGAATTTTTTCACTGATAAAATGAAACAAAGCCTGGGAGTTGTTTCTGTCAGTAATCTCAAGCACAATCATTCACACCTGACATGCATCTTAATCAAATCACATGACTCAAATCCTCCTAAACTAGCGGGCTATATAAGCTGCAAGATTTCCTTTCTCTTCCTCTGCTGCATCGCTGTGCCTGGATCAACATTGTGCTCTTGCCTTCAACCCACCTCCACCCCAGCATCCCGCACCCCATTGGCTCCGACTGGGGGATTTAAGCTGTTATCTTATCACTCCTCAAATTCTGTATGTAAAATCTGTGAGGAGTGATTAAGTCGGAGCCTGACTTCAAACATATTATGTTGCATAATAAATACTTAAACAAACTTCAACGTGAGATTATTGGCTGAAACACTAATACAAAGGCCTATGCATGCTTTTCTTATTCAAAGACTGTTGTATCAACTACTTAATAACTGCTCTATCATGGTTTTAGTCAATGCTTACAAATCTAATTTTGGCAGCCTCAGAGCAGACAATGCCTCGCAAAGATCTTTGGCACCCTCCCGAGGGGTCCAGTATCACAGGTTGGGAACCAGTGTCATAAATGCTCTATAGAATGAATGCAGTGTGCTGCTTTGCAAACGAATCAATGTATATTAATTGGAATGAAATTTAACCGAACATGGCCCAAAAAGATGCGAGATTGCTTTCTATTTATCCTAGTTAGATTTTGAGAGCCTCTTATTTTACAATCATTTCAAGGTTAACCCTGGCCTCTTCGCAATTTGCATCCTGCAGGTCTTTAAGGGTAAACTGACCTAATGAGCACTTAAACTGACATTAAGGAAAGAACCTGCAGGTCAGACACTCATGGTGAAGTCACAGCCAGTCCACTTAGCAATTTAAAACCATCTAATTGTGCAGGCTTCTCATTCACTGGCGCAACAAATTGATTTGGATGTGCCCTTTAACTTGCAATTTCATATAATCAGCCTGAAATTCTTAAACTTGACATCATAGCAACCTGGCTGAACAAGATCTAATTTCCTTTTCGTCTCTCTTTACGTTGCTCTCCTTTATTTTCTCGTTCTCCTCTCTCATTCTGAATGGATAGGCCGCTGTTAGCATGCAGGCTTCTTTCCCTGTGACGCATCCATTAAGTTAATTGTGATTAGTAGAGTAGACTGTGTTCAGTAGCTCAGGTTAATTGCTATAATTTCTCAAAGTGTTACTTAATACCACTTTTTAGTTAAACTATAAAAACTCGATCTTTCAGGACTAACTACCTCTCCTTTTCCTCTCCTCCCTTGTTGAACTTTTTGCCCACTCTCCTGCTGCTCTCTCAGCTCGGCTGATTTATTTTCTCAAGTATGGGGACAATGAAATAATCAGGGAGCAGCACAAACATGTGTGTGCATACAGAAACATCAGCTCAGCCGTGTCTTTTTTATTGGAAGAATGTGCAGTTTGGGTCAGGTTTCAGAAAACTTCAACTGGGGTCTAAAGTGGAGAGTTAAAGGGGTCACTTCAGGGCTGAGTTTGTCACTGATATACTGGTAAAAAGGGCTCGAGTTCAGACTGACTAATCACCAGCCATTAGATAAATTGGACCAAGCCTGAATGCACCGGTGTTACACAACTTTTGTTCCCCAGCCAGGAGCTTTAAGGCCTTAAAGACTTGATTAAAGAATATCATCCGCTAAAGCCTTTGTAGTGTTATGCAGCATTCTCAGTATTAATATAGCAAAATCAAATGGACCTTTGTAGATTTCTGACCTCATAAAGTCAAACTTCCTCTGGGTTTGTTGTTCTCAGCTCTCACCTTGTACATGTTCCACTGCTACCACATAGGAGAAATCCTGCCCACTCAGGAACACTGTAGAGTCCAAAGCTTGTTTCAAAAGGGACAACTGGACTTGGTCAAGGTCGTTAAAGCCATTTCACCTCTTTTCCAAAGGCTTCTTCAGTTCTTAAAGTGACCTGAGCCAGAGCTACCAATATTGCCTCTGTTGACCATTAGTATGCCAGTGGTCTAGGTCAGAGGTGTCAAATACTGTAGCCACATCCATGCTGATTGCTACCAGCTTCCCGTACAGCTAAACCTAACCCACAGTGACTGCCACGCTCTCCTCAAATCATGCTGATTGATCCGGTCTGCCCTCTTGTACGTTGAGGGCCAGAGTACTGTGCATGAGGCTGACAGCAGAGGGTCCTGATGGACCTCAGCCTCCTGCCAGAAAAGATGGTCTCAAAAAGTCCGTTGTCGGGGGCGAGAGGGGTCAGCTGCAATTTTACCTACACACTTTAGAGTGCTGACAGTGCACAGGTCAGGGAGAGATGGAAGATTTCAGCCAGGGTTAGGGTGTTTCTGCCTGCCTCCTGTTCTAGTGCAAAGTTTAAACACTCTTACTCAAATGCTGCCCGCTTGTGATCAGATCACTGGAACCACATGTTATCAGGTGTAAACAGGCTCAAACATGCATCCTGGACTCCCTCTTTTCCTGCGTTTCTTTGATATAGATCCAGCATGCACTGGATCATCCAGTGCATGCGAGATGGATGACATCTCATCTGGCTGAGGATTGGGCAAAGATTCCCTGTCAGGAGGTGGAAAAGTTTAAGGGGAGAGACATCTGCACAAACTTTCCTCCGTGCAAAAAGTAGTGTTAAAAAATCTTTTTAAAATACATTTTTTGGTCACAGTGTACAGCATCATCCCTAAGAATTCTTGAAAATGTAATTCAGACACACTGAAATGTGTAAAGCAGCAACAGAGGATTCTGAACACCCACAGAAAGGTTCACCACAGCTGCTTGGACTGACCGTCACTATGATGTGAGAACATTAGAGGCTAACAAGCCTGCTGTGGCCGGCTCTGTTCCTCTCATTTCGATGTTGTGGATGCCCAGCGCAAATGTACATAACAGACACAGAGACTTTCGTTGCCCCGCTGTTTTCCGGTGCATTTTATACACCTCTTGTCAGTGACACTCAGTCAGTGCCGTCCCATTAGCGCCAGTGTGCCGTTCATTCACTTCTTTCTTGTACTTCATCTTTGTTGTCCTCCTGTGCACCATCTTTCTCTTATTCAGTCCCTCTTACTTCCACTCTCTAATGCTGTCATCTGTTTAAGCCATCAGGCGCATTTCTCTGGTCATTTAAATTTTTGGTAACACATTTTATTGGACATGATGTAAAGTCATTTAAGGCATTAAAGAGGTTAATTATAAAGTATTTCACAGTCTTTTAAGTGTTTAAGTGTACATATGTGGACACCTGATGTTCATGAGTATCCAAAATAGTTATTAATCCTCCAAAATTGTCACTCTATCCATCTTTTGCCCCTCAACTCTTCCATACCAGGTTGTTAGGCATCATTAGCATCCATATTCCCTCCAGTGCCAGGAATATGACAGGATCAATGTCAGCCTTCACTCCTCTGCTCCCTTTTTGTCCCTGCTCTGTGTTGTTTCACACACAGGATTGGTTTTCCCATTATAACTTGGTGTCACTGGTTGCAACCAAATGGAAACTGTAGACTGCAGAGTCTGTGCCATCCAAACCTACATAGCATCCTGCCTGGCACCAGCTTGCAGCAATCAATACAACCGTACCACTCCTGGGCTCAACCACCCAGCCACCCGCGCCACTGGATACCCATGGATCGGCTGGACTTCTCATTATCGAACCACAACTTCAAAGCTGTAGTAGCTGCTCCGCATACAAATGCAGATGACATGTCCAACATTATTATTGTAACAGCTCCAACTGCCTGATTGATGTCGGTGGATTTTCTTTACTTTATAAGCAAGTCGATAATTGCAACAGGACAGGAAAGTCTGGTGATCGATTCGGTTTGTGACGAAGTTATTTTTCCATGAACGCCTGTCGCTGGAATGAGCAATGGGCAACTTGACATGCCATGCTTTTCTCATCTGTGTTAACAGGCCTCCTCTTCTCTCTGACACAAGTAGGACGGTCGGATCACAGCCGCTCTGATTCATTTGTCTGGAAGCTTTCACAAACACATTCATTCAGATAAATTAAGTCAGCCTGCTTTTCTATTGACGTCTTCCAGCTTTGCTGCTTTAAATGTATACCAACAGGTTTCCACCATGACTCAAGTCAGAATTTCCCTGATGACCTTGTGAAGAACTTCCTGACTGACACAGTTATCAAAGGAAGAAACCAGGCTGATATATGGGCTTTCAAGAGAAGTGACTCTTCTATTGTCTGTTTACATCAGAATGAGGGGAGCAAGGGGAAAGTAATGACACTGGGAATTAATGGAGCAGTTAATGAGATTAAAGCAGACAGCACACATGTTAGTGTTTTAAAGCTAGACCCATGTGCTTTAAAAGCAATTCTTCTTTCACTTGATGGATTAGGCGGCAGAGTCTGGGGAGCTGCCATGGCTGAAGATGGAGCACCATGCTCAAAAACACAAGACAAGTGAGGAATCGGTCCTGCTGTTAATATACACAACTAGGGTATTGTTATTTATGCTTTTGTATGGGTTAAAAGGGATTTAATATGGCCGTTTTACCTGCTTGCATGTGTTAGAGCCTCATAGAATAAAGTTAAGTTAGTAAAACCTTAAGTTATATCTTGGTTTTACCTTCTTAAAAGTTAAAGGATTTTCTGTAAATGGCTGTAAATGAGAAGTCTTTGTGTTCTGGAATATCCTTTGGACTAAATGTTATTCAGTTATCTAAAAATATGTGTTTTTTAATATTTCTAACCAAAAGCTAAATAAAAGAGAAAGAGGAATGTCTGAAATGCTCAGATACACTTGTCACATTCTAGTACCAGAACAGTTGACTCCATCTGGGGTCTGCTTTTAAGTTTTTGGTATGAAAAACAAGAAATTATCCAATATGGCGAGCCAAGGACTTCTATTTTTGTTGCTGTGATACCTTGTTTTGAAACATCTACTGCTATCATACACTTTTTGGTCAAAAGTATTTGGCCATACCTTATTAATTCTTCTTAGTAAATTTTAATCAGACGCTTTGTCACTGTGAATAAAATCAAGCACCTAGCCATGCAGTCTCCATTTATAAACATTCATGATCCTAAATGTGTCATTCTCAGGAGCTTGATGACTTCAATGGATGCAATAAGATGCTTCCTGAAATTTGTTAACTGTAAGTGATATTATGAGTAAGTGGAAGCGTTTAGGAACAACAGCAACTCAGGCGCATAGTGCATAAAAGTCGCCAACACTCTGCTGATTTTCTCTGACCTTTCTCTTCCCTAAAGGTGTGGACTTTGGTATTTTTTCAACAGATTATTTCGCCATGCCTTTGGTAATATGCAAGGGTTAATATGGGTTAATATGCAAGACAACTTCAAAATGCAATTTTTATAAAAATCGTTATCAATGTTAACAACCTTTTACAGATAATAGTGAAAGAGCTTCTGGTGTTTTTTGTGAAGCTGCTTGTTAGTATTTTAATGTGAACTATTCAGAGATTAGGTTACTCTTATAGTAGTGGCTAAGTAAACACTTAAACCAAGGAACTTGACCACATGGCTGCAGGAATCATTCAGAAATTTGCAGTCCCTTTTAAAGCTGACATGGAAAAGCCTCTGTATGTTCTTATTAGTCTGCTTGTTCAACCCTCAGTCCAGCAGGTCTTCCACCACACTCACAGCCTGTTGAGTTGTGAATGTGAAAACACTCTCAGCTTCCAAAGCCACATCTGAGGCATTCCCAGATCTTAATCTCACGGCCCTCTTAAATAAAACGTCTTCCTCCCATCATGTGTAATCATGAGCGTGGACACACATCCCCACACTCACGCTCTGTTCCGCTCTGTGTTACGACAGCCAACGAGCTCAGAGGGCTGAATGCGGGCATTGTTGGTCGCTGGAGCCAGGGGTTGCTCCTCAGTGGCCCTGATTCCCAGCACAACTTTGGAAACGAGAAGTGACATGTGAAAATGCTGTTTTCTTTACACGGGATAACGACAGGGAAACACTAAACAATCCCAGAGCAGTGATAGACCTCTCCCTGTAACACAACTGTCTCTTTGTATGCTGGGATATAACTCATACAGCGCTCTCAGACACATATATACAGTACATCATGACTTAATATCTGGCACTGTCCGGCTCATAGCAAAGAGGCGATATTCCACTCAGTCTACATGGTGATTCATGCGGACAGTATGGAAACAAACACACACATTTGGTGAGATATCCACAGAGATTCACACACCCACAATCCCCAGCACCTGAAGTGTGAAGTTCTGGTGGGCCGCTAAGTGTGTTTTCATAGCAACTGAGTTGCTCTAACATTAAGGTTTAAAGAGGAAGAGAAGGAAAAGAAGAGGAAGACAAATGAAGGTAAGCTGCTCCATCACAAGGCCCCTTTTGCATTACATTACCTGGCAGTTCCTCCTGGAATCACTCCTGCACTGTAATTATCATAATAATGACCTGCAATTTTCCTTTTTCTCAGTCCACTTGTTAATTACGACTGGTAGGTCAAGATCAGGGTTAAGGAAATAAAAAAGGGAAACTGGAGCCTGGTTTAGAGTGAAAAAAGGATGAAATGAAGGAAAAAGGGCAGGGCGAGGAGGAGGGAGTAGCTCTTTTATTAGTTTTCATCACAAGTGATTTAATAAAACAGGTGGAAAGGCTTGAAACAGGTCACTCAGAGGGGACAGACCTGCAGTGTGATGCATGATGCATTAGCTAGAAAACCATTTTGCATAAAACCCTAAGTGCCTTTTGTCTTTTATGATAATGTAAAGTTTCATCTGGACTCCTGCTAATTCTTTACAGTGCTGTATTAATCTTTATAGGCGGCCATAACACTAAATGGATTTTCATATCATGATATGACTGTTTCTGAGTAGCACCAGAGTCCGTGGCATTTAAGGAAGTATGTAAGAACTCGTAAATATGTTGGACTCGGCGTGTGGAATGGTCATGTGTGGGGGGCTCGGTGCCATCTGAGTGAGGTAAGATGAAATGACACACTCCAACACCAGATATGATTGGAGGTAATTGTATTTTAATGTCCAGGAGGCCCGTTCCCACTTGTATTTTACTTTTTCCATGGTCGACATCTGGTGTGAAGAACGGCGGCATGTGTTTCCACTACACTTGTATTTAGACCTCTAAACACAGCAGTCAACACAGCAGTCGGCAGGAGTTTATTGTCGTTGTTACACTTTTGCTGTTAAGTGACATCATGTCAAAACACGTCGGCCTCTCTGCCCAGGCCACTCGTGTTTGTTTTCCCTTGTCGCTCTCAATTTAGAAGGAGAAATAATGTTTGTCAAATGCCACAGCGCTCGGTTCGGTTCACGGGGCGATGTTTTGAGTTGTTGTTACGGGCCGAGGGACGCTTGTTTGAAATGGAGCGCCATGCTTGTTTTCCCTGGCGGGTTTGGACTCGTGGAGAGGCTTTGCTCGCGGTCACAGCGAAGGTAAAGAGATCATAGGATCTATTTCTTAGACAGGCCACACATAGACCTCAAGACGCGTCACGAGCTGGGCCAAGATAACCAGCCAGCCTTCTCGTCATCCATACAACCAGCGTACAAGCCAGCCAGCTTCCATCATGTCATCCAACCATCCATCTACTCCATCACCCAGAGGGCACTCTAACTGCCCCAGAAAGACCCACTCTGCCAGAAATGCTTTACAGCCAATCTCAGGCAAGCAAACATGATGAGACGTTCAACTTGTTTTACTCCTCTTATCTGCTTAGGTTTCATTGCACTACTGTGCGCTGACAGTTCCCTGGACAGTCTTTCCTCCATTCCATTCTCGCTAATAAACACACACTCTCATACGGCACAGGATCCAAATTTTAGTCCCTCGTCTCTCTTTTTTCCTGCAGTGTATGAGGTGTGAGCCATTTGTCATCACGTACTTAATGTGGCTGCCATGTCTGCATGCCTGCTCCACTGCATGAACTGGGAAGAGTTGATGGCCCTGATATGGACAAGCATCGCTCCAGTTCTCCTCATCATACTGCACAGACTAAGCTGTTGCCTTTTTGGCCGACCCAACAATAACAATCAGAGGCATTTATGTGTTTGAAACTGAGGAATATGGAGGCATAGAGCAGAGAGCAGCAGCTGCATATGGAGCTGATCAGTTAGGAGTGAAGGCTTCGGATCGCCTTACTGATGACTAATTGACCACAGCTCCCCAGCCCAAGATGACCCCCCCCCCACCAATCTGTATTTGTGACTGTGAGTTTCTTTGACCTTCATATTGGACAGCCCAGGCTGTTTGGGTTTATTTTTATGCTCATTTAAAAGACAAAGCTGCAATGGTTGACAGCAGGAAGAGAGAATTGGCCCCTACAAATCAAAACATCCTATATTCCTCTTCATGTGTGCCCACTGGGATTGGGCGGTGTTCATTTTAATACTATTAATTTTTCCCAAAATTTTCCCGGGGTATACGGCTTTACCGGTTGTTTAAAAACCACATTTAACAGGCAGGAGCAGGTCAGACAAACCATTTACACTAGCATGCTCTGCAGCCGTTTCATGTAGGGATGCACAATATCGGATTTTGCAGATATCCCATGTGCCAATATTTACAGAATAATTTTAGCCAATACTGGAATTGATACACATATTTAACTGTAGTTCAGAATTAAAATTTCAGCCTTTAGTACTCTCTTTAAAGCTGAAGGAGTGACGATGAATAGAGGAAAAGACAAGTGAAAGTAGGTCTGGTGGTCCAGCCTAAAACTCTACTAACTTTTTGGTACGTACAGCCAATACTTACAGCTGAAATAGGTAGATTTTAATAGCCAAAATATCAGTTAGAACATCAGTTAGAATATAAAAGTGGCAGAAAGGGCAGAAAAAGTAGTGAAAGGAGTTTGAAAGTGGAAGAAACTGAGGGAAAAGGAGGGGAAATGTGAGTAAAAAGTGACAAGAATGGGTTTCATGAAAATGGGCAGAAGTGGAAAAAATGGGCAGATATTATGTAAATTGGGATTGAAAGTGGTGAAAACATGGCTAAAGTGAAAAAATTGGGGTTAGAATTGGTCAAAACGAGCAGAAAGAGTGGAAGAAGTGGTTTGAAAGTCGAAGACACCGAGAGAAAGGTGGGAAAATGGGATCTAAATGCAACAAGAATGGGTTTAATGCAGAAAAATGGGTTGAAAGTGGAAAAAACAGGCAGAAAAAATAGTAGTGGGGTAGAAAAAAGGTGGGCGAGTGTTACATGGGATCAAAAATATTAGAAAACTTTGTAACCAGGATCAGGTGCTCCTCAGGATTAGAAGACACAGATACAATGTAGAAAAAAGGACCAATGACTTGCCAGATTACTTGCAAAAGAGTCCATAGTATAGATGGCAGTCAAAACTGAGAATCCGAGGAACTCTGATGTAAAATAGTAAAAAGGGGTTGAAAGTGAAATAAACTGAGGGAAAAGGATGGAAATTGGGATAAAGGTGGCAAAATATGTTTAAAGCTGAACAAAATGGGTTAAAAGTGGCAAAAACAGGTAAAAAAGTGGCAGAAATGTTTTTGAAGTTACAAAACTGGCTTAAAAGTGGCAGAAATGGGCGGAAGGGAAGGAAAATGGGAATATAAAGTGACAAAAATGTGTTTAAAGTGTCTATAATGGGCAGAGGGAAAAGTGATGAAAAGGGGTTCAAAATGGCAAAATTTGGGTTGAAGTGGCAAAAATAGGCAAAACGTGCAAAGCTGATGAATTTCAACATCTGTACCCATGATCAACAGATTTTTCGGCTCCAAAATGAGGTAGCTGTTAGCCAGGATGCCTGCACCAATACTACTGATCAAACAGTATTGACAGTATCCTCTGGAGGGCTCCTTCTCTGGGTGTGTCAGGGGTGCAGATAATTCTGTGGGCAGACTGCTGTGGGTAAATCCATCAAAGCACAATGCACCTGTGTTAGTTTTGCCTCTCAGTTGTAGAAAGCAGGGGTCGCAGGAACAAAGAACACACAAGTATGTTTTAGCTGGAGAAGAAAATGTTTGAACTAAAATGCGATCACCTACAAGGGACTAAAACTGGACTGAGGTGTTCTTCCATCTATCTTCATCTGCTTATCTGGAGCCGGGTCGCCGGGATAACAGGCTAAGCAAGTCCACCCAGATGTCCCCTTCCCCAGCAACACTTTCCAACTCCTGCTGGGGGATCCCAAGGCATTCCCAGACCAGACAGGATAATCAATGCCTCCAGTGAGTTCTGCATCTTCCCAGAGGTCTCCTCCCAGCAGGACGTGTCAAGAGCACCTTCAAGGGAAGGAACCAGATGCCCGAACCACCTCAACTGGCTCCTTTCAATGTGAAGGAGCAGCGGCTCTACTCCTAGCTCACTCTGGAGCCTGTTCTGTCCATTCTTGGTGTATTTTACCAAACAGGTCCAACATCATTGCTTTTATAACATCTTAACACTCAGACAGTGGTGCTGCTGCTAGAAACAGAAACACATTCTCAAGGCATTTATTTAGATATTCCCTCATCACACAATACCATCTTTATGACCGTTATTGAAGAAATACTGTGGCTATTTTTGAGAAGAACAGAAGAGCCATACCACCCACTCCCAGTGGCCACCATGCTATCTTTTTCCATGCATGTAGTGCAGTTGAACCACTTGATGGTTAAGTGGCGCCCTGTCTCTAATTGCTAACCCAGCCTAGCCCATTAATCAGGCTTAGTGACTGTCCAGCATCAATCATGCTGCTCTTGAGGTTTCTCTGACCTCTTTAGCCTGGCTCCAGGTAGAAGCTCAGGGCTACACTCTTATAGAAATACACACATAGACAAGCTTGCATGCATACAAAAACACACCGACACATGCTGTCACTCATGCATACATGTGCTTTGACAGAAGTTGCCATTCCCCTTCTGACTTCCTGCACTATTTCCATGCAGGAAGAAAAGTCTGAAATGACTTCCATGTGCCAGCAGGCGTTGAAGGCTCAGCGTAAACCCGGCCATCATCGTGCTAATGCTTAGCTGCTACAACAGGAAGCCCATCCTGCTGCTGCAGGCTCTTTACCTACCGTGGTTCTTCCTCACATACCCCCCCTCCCCTACATACACACACATAAGTGGCTTATTTAGGTTATTGCCTCTCTGTTTGTGTATTTGTTTAACAGAGCAAGGGCTCCTCATTAGTGGCCATGCTTGGCTGGATGCTGATGATAGCACCCATAGGGTACCAAGGCACGGGGGGGGGGGGGTGATGCTGAGTTCAGGAGGTTGGATTTGTCTCACTTGTTCCAGCAAACTTCCACTGCTTCCAAGGTATTCACGAGACCTCCAGGAGAGCCGATGTACCCCTGGAAGACTGAGAGAAGGAGGTCTGCAGATCGTAACGAGGTGAAGGGGGAAGCCTGGCACTCTATGATGCTACGAGAACCTGGAAAAGGCAGAAAATGCATAAATATTCAACATTTTCTGCCAGTTTCAAGTTATTTTGTAGATGTGAAGGCTTTATTGTTGAAGTAAAAGTCAAATAAGTCGATCAAATGAGGTCAAATTAATTTTCTTAATGTTCCAGTTAACTTTGCTGGAGCACAAACAGAACAACCAATAATTAAAACAATAATGAAATAAAAAGCTCTGAACCTAATTGTTGAACTGTTTACCTCTCCATTTCTTTCTCTTATGTTGCATTTGTTCTGATTTCTCACACCTCTTCTTACTTTTAATCAACAACCCCACTGTCTCTGTTATTCCCCTCCCTCCTTACTCTCCCCTGGTCTTCCACTTACCCTCAAGTCTGGCTCACTCTCGTTGCCACAGCAGCACTTGGCCTCTCTTACTGTTTCTTATCAGACAGAGCTCATTTGGCCACTGGAGCAGAGCAGAGTTCAGCTTGGAGCTGGCCCCCACCCTTCCCTCTATAAACTTTCTCACTGCTGTCTTGGCTGGCTCGTATAGACCCATCACATTTTAGGGCAGTAGGTCAGTGAGAGTAAAGGCTTCAAAATAACTGCAGATTGAAGAACTTCTAGTAGAGTCAGTAGGACAATGAGCACAGGGAAATTTATCAACTGGTACCTGAGATTGAGGCTGGCTGCAAACCAGATGATTTTCACTTTAGACCCAGACATGAGGACAGTCTCAGTGGATTTCTAGCTGGTAGTCTTTTGACTACATGATTTGTCGAGGTACATGCAGCTTGTTGTCACAACTTCACAGTGGAGATTCCACAGACACGAGATCTTGCAGATGCAGGATCAGATAAGTTCAGCAGAAGGCATGCATTCTATTTTGAAGTATTGGATTTGTTATATTTGTTGCTCAACAGGGACAAAACAGTTTAAAAGAGTTTCAATACAGAGCATGAATCTCATGTGCTGCATGTTGTCTCATATATACAGCTCTCAACAGTATAAAACAGCTGCTGTTGAAACTGCTCTACAGCATAACGGTGTCTCTTTAAAAGTATTAAAAGCTTATAAATCAGTTTAGCAAAAATGAAGGCTTTTTAAAGTACTCACGTCTTAAATGCAACACCATAAGGTCTTAAATTTTGTAGCTACAATTTTTATATTTGTCAAAAGAGGTTGTAAGCTAGTTTTACTGCTTTCATTTTCCCATTCAGTTTTGCGCGTAAGTGAGATTCTGATGCAACTTCAGCTAATCTGACATCAGTTTGCATGTTTGTTTATGTCTAGCATATCAGTGGATCCTTAAAACTCCACAGCATCCCCAGCTAGCAGGTTAACTCTGTGATCAAGTCATGTGTGGATGTGATAGGTAAAAGCAAGTTTTCTGGGAAGTGGTTGGAGGAGAAAGAGTTGAAACTGAGGCGTTTGTAATTACTTTAAAGTTCCTTTAAAGTAATTAAAAATCTTTATTATAGGTTTGTTGTATGAAAGGCCTCTGTGTTCTAAACTAGCAGGAAAAATTTATAAAGTTAAGCTTCCAAATCATGAAAAATGAGGCAGTAAAATCTGCTCTAGGGTGGAATGAGCTGATGCCACGCCCACTTACCTGAAACACCATCCTCTCAGACTTTAATGCTCTAAATCAATCTAAATTTAGTCACACCTAGATCTCAGTGTTTTCACCTGTTTACAGCAACCATATTCCAACATGGGCAACTGTGACTCGATGAGTCGGTTGTCTCACAATTGGAAATTTGTGGGTTCAATCCCCACCTCCTGCAGTCACATGTCGATGTGTCCTTAACCCTAACAACCCCAATTTGCTCCCACTGCTTCTTCGGTGGGTATAAAAGCCTGCGAATGGGATTTGCCAATACTGATGGCCAATTCCCAATAGCAAACTCTGCCTTCAGTGGATGAATGTGTGAGCAAATGAGTGTGAATGGGTAGGTATATCCTGGGGTGTAAAAGCGCTTTGACCAGTCAGATGACTAGAAAAGCGTTATACATTCTCAAGTCCATTTACCATATCTAGTGTATTAAAATACAAAGTCTGGGTTTCACTTTATGGGGACTTTAACATTTTTCGGATTTTGCAAAAAAAAAAAAAACAGCTTTTGCAGTGAAGCTTTTTTGCATGGGGTAAAACTAGTGGAGAGTCTGTTAATGTTAGCACTGCTAGCATCTCAAAGAAAGCCTTATTTACTAAAATAACAAATACTTTCTGCATTTTCTTGACTTTTTTGTCACATTTTTATTGTACAATCTGCACAAAACACATAACTGTGTCACTGAAGTAAGTGGTTAGAAATGAAAGCTGCAGTAGAGTCTATAAATATTTTTGGAGGGTCTTTAAAAAAGTCTTGAAGTGTTAAATTTTCTGTACAATAATTTTAGTACTCAATGGGCTACTTTTTAACCTGTACTCTTCTTTTTTATATGTAAAAGTAATAGAGTAACTAAATATACCTCCCCAGTGTGTTTTTTTGTGGTCAGAGAAGAAAAGAAAAAATGAAAGAAAAAAAGGATGCTCCACAAGGAATCAGCACAGTTTCTGTCTCCCTCCTATCGTTGCCATGTTTGCATGAAGCTACGTGCCAGTGGAAGGTAAACATGGTTTGTCAGTGTGAGATGACAGCAAGGACAGCGGTATACTATGGCATTACCTTTTATTTATGAAAGAGAAAAGAAAATCTTCATGGTGGAATGGATGTTATTGCGTTCTTTTACTGAAAACACTATGTAGTCAGTCCAGTGAGACATACAGCTGCATAATACTGTTCGCCTCTGCACAGTTTGTTGTCAGATTGTGAGCATATTAAGGAGCTGTTACTGCAGACATACAGGTCATGGGCCATGGGATGTCCCTGGTCTTATTTAGATCATTTTCACTGAGTGGTCTGGTTCCGTTTGTTTGATTGCAGTAAAATGATTGTGTTGACACCACACACTTGAGGGTTATTTAGGTGGAGTATTTAGGATCAGTCACTATGAGCCTCAAACTGGGTCACACTTCTTAATCAGTGGGGGCCAAATCAAGCCCAAAATCTTGCCTAAAATCGTCCAGTATGTAGCCAGCCTTAGTGGTCTGAATGGAGATAAATGTTCTCCTTGCTTGAGTTCATGACCCCAGGCTTTTGTGTTTGCATGCTAAACGGACTGGCCTATAATCACCATTGCCACTTGCAATAAAAGTCGTAAAAGTAGTGTGTCTAAATGGCGTTGGGTTTTCACTGTGTGATTTAAGCCATGTGTGTCAAAACCCGATACATATCTACGCACCATATGTGAGCAGATTCCATAGATAGCTGCAGACATGGTGGTGTAGAGTGCGTTTGTGCAGACAGCCCATTGTCGTTACAGGCTCCGAGTCCAAGGCTGCCTCTCTGCTGTTTAGTTAGCCTCTCGACTGCCACCAGCCACCAGGCATCCCGGGGGACGCACTAAAAACATCCATCAGACCACTGGCCAACATCCAGCATAGGGAGAAAAAGCACTGGGAGAAAGTTAATGACCACATGTCTGAATACTCCTGTGAGATTTCCTACAGACTCACCCCGTTGTCTGTCAGAGCCCGCTCTATTCTTTCAGACACTCACACACAAACGGCCTCTCTGTCTGTCTGGAGGTTATTGCACCACAGACGGCTGCTTTAAGTCACTCTGAGGGGTTATACATGACCATGACATAGAGGTCTGACAGTGCCTTCCCCACTCACTGACCTGCTCCACTGAGTTCTCGCCTACTGCAGCCTCTCAGGTTTCTTTAATGAGCCCAATTATTCTATTAGGTGCATGACTCTCTGTAGGCCCTACCACTGTCTTGTCCTTTCCTGTCTCCTTCTCCAGACCTTAAAAGCCTTGAGGAAACCATTATCTAAGAGGAAAACCGTTAGGTGTGAACAGGTCATGAAAACAGCAAAGATGGCATGCTAATGGTATCGGCGAAGTGGCACAAAGCAGAGCTTCCTTTCGTCTCAGCCTGAAGGTGTGACATAAACCGGGGCTCCAGAACACAGATTGAGCTGTCGTTGTACTCCAGCAGTCTACCTGTGCGGCATGGACAAGGACAGCTGAAATAAAGCACAGCTAAGCCTGACAAGGAAGGCTCTGTGTCTGATGTTTCTTTTTTTTTATGTCTGAAATGAAAACAATCTCTTTGGAGAAAATGGGAATAGCAGCTCGAACAGGGTGGAGGATGAGTTGCAGCCTTGACAAACTGTGTCAGACTAGACGGCCCATCCGTCTGGTCCCAAACAAAAATGATGCAACACTTTAGCTCGCAGTTTGCTATCCGATTCCATCCTAAATCCCAGCCTAGGCTGAAGAAGGAGGGCTTTGACAGGTTGGCACCCATTAAGCCTTTTGTTTTACTGTAAAGGGAAACGGCTATTTGGGTTTACTGGTAAACGCATCACTGCTGAACACCGTCGTTCTAAATATGGAAGTTGAAACTCTATCTGATTGTCTGGTTGTCTCTCTGGCTGAGCACCAAGCCCATAAAGAAGGGCAGGGACTTGAGCAAGCGTCTGTGTGTGTTTCAGGCTTTATGTCTTATACCTGGTAGGACTTAACAGTCCCTGTCTAGACCAGCACTTTTTTTTTTTTTTTTGCTGAAAACAATGATGCCTTCTCCCGCTGTCCATTAAGAACCAAGCAATGCATATTCAGTTTCTTTGTGAGGTGAATGCAAGGTCAGTTTAAAGATGAAAGATGTTGATGCTCAAAATCAATCTGCATATCTGCTTACTGCAGTTTGATTTCCAACAGTAAAGCACATCTACAGAGCAATCTGCTGGAGTAGAAATGTTTTTAGCTACCATGAGGCCCAGTGACCTTGACATTTGACCTCCAGAATCTCACAAGTTCTTCCTTGAGGCAGAGGTTTGAGCAAAGTTTGGAGAAAATCCTCAAAGCATTCTCCAAAATACAGCCCCAATTCCAAAAACCTTGGCACGTTGTACAAACAAATACAAACAAAATGCAATCATTGCCAAATCTCATGAACCCATAATTTATTCACAATAGAACATAAACATATGAGATGTTGAAACTGAGACATTTTACCATGTGATGTAAAAAATAGCTCATTTGAAATCTAAAGGCAGTAACACATCTCAAAAGAGTAGGGACAAGGCAACAAACGGCTGGAAAAGTAAGTGGCATTAATGAAAAACAGCTGGAGGAGCATTTTGCAACAAATTGGTCAATTGGCAACATGACTGGTCACCAAAGGAGTATTTTAGAGAGGCAGAGTCTCTCAGAAGTGAGGATGGACAGGGGTTCATCAATCTGTGAAAAACAACATCTAAAATTGTGGAACAATATCGGAAAAATGTTCCTCAACACAAAACTGCTCAGACTTTTAATATCCCACCATCTACAGTCCGTAATGTCATCACAAAATTCAGAGATTCTCTGTGAGCAAAGGACAAGGCTGAGGGTAAATATCATATCCATATTATGCTCAGGTCTTCAGGTGGTACTGCATTGGAAACAGACATGATTCTGTAGTTGAAATCACTGCATGGGCTCAGGAACACTTCCAGAAATCTTAACAGACATCCACAAGTGACAGTTAAAGCTGGATCATGCAAAGAAGAAGCCATATGTGATAAGGATCCACGCTTCTGAGCCAAAACTTATTTAACATGGACTGAGACAAATGTAAAACTGTTCTGTGGTCATCAAATTTTGAAATTCTCTTTTGTCCTGCAGGCTAAAGAGGAGAGGGACCATCCAGCTTGTTATCAGTGCACAGTTCAAAAATGACCACCCCATTCATCCTTGAGTTGAGTCTGAGTGGTCATTTATGCAAAGTTTGATGACAATCTATCAGTGTTCTCAAAGTATTGCATTCACAACGATTACACATGTATGGATGGTCAGACAACCAGAAAATATATTACCTCTAGCCTCGGGTATCAACATAAAACCTAGTGCATGACATCACTTAAACACTCACTCCTGAAGGTCATCAGTTGCACTAGTTATACTGCTTTTTCATCATTTAGAGAAATATGAAAAGAAACCGTACATATGTCAAGATCAGCATGAACCCTTTTTTCCTAAACAGGACATTCACCAAACCCCCTTCATGCTCTTCAATACAAAAAGGTAGCAGTAAGAAACCCGAATGAAGTCCTTGTGATTTGATCAAATAACTCTTTAACCTGTTTGGTGCATTATTTCAGATTTGAACAGCTCAAATTAAGCTGAAATGTAAAAAAAATTACTTTGTCTAATATTAAGTGACTGTATGTGGTTGTTTTTTTTAAGGGAGCAACGATAAGACGTGATGAACACACAGGAGCAATCCTCGTAGCCCGGATCATGAGAGGAGGAGCAGCCGACAGAAGCGGTCAGTCTAGTCCCCTTTCTTTAGTGGTTAGATCATGTTTGTGTGAGTGTATGTCTTTTATTACATGCTGTATGTTTGTGAATCTTCAGTGTTGGGTCAAGAACAAAAATGTTTCAACAACTCCTGTGCCATATGTTGTCCTTTCTCTCCTGTAAAAGTGATCAGAAATGACAAGTTTACTGAGAACTCCCGCTTGCTGTCACATGTTTCCTGTTTGACTCTGTGTTCATTCTGTCCAGCCTGTTTGTCGGCTCCTCCACAGTGAAGCCAAAGGCAAAGTTCCACATGTGTCAACAATAACATTTTGATACTTTTCCAATCCTCAATGCCACCATGACGATAAACATTAATCTGCTTTACTGTACACATCCCCAGGCTGTGTGAGCTTTTTCACAGTAGCTCACTTATATTAGAACGTTAAATCATGGAATATCAGAGCGATTGAAGATATGCTAATGTTGTGTTTGTGTGGTAGGACTGATTCATGTGGGCGATGAGCTGAAGGAGGTCAATGGAATCCCAGTGGATGACAAGAAACCGGAGGAGATCATTCGAATTCTGGTGAGGCTTGTCCAAATGAGTGACTGAAAGATGCTCTGTGGGTGCAGACTGTCAAAAGCTGAAGGAAATGTTTGCACAACACTGATACATACAATATTACTGCAAAGTTTCAAGAAGACAGAGTTTCTAAGTTTATTTTTTGACCTCTTTTACCTTAACTGCAGAGGACATTAAAGGTATGGGGGGTGGCATGTACCAAATCATCCCAGGTTGAGGGTTAGACTGTAGCTTAGCAAACCGCAGCCCATACCTCCAAATTCCACATACAACAGCTATGCTCTGATCCATCTGTGAAATGCACTGTGGTGCAAATCAACTAGAACAGTTCTAGTGTTCAGGTCAGGCTCTGGCATGTCCAAGAAGTGCCACTCTGTCACTGACGCTGCAGATCTATATTTTCATTGCTGTCCACTGCCAAACCACATCAATCCACACTGATCAGATTAGGACTGGGCAATTATTAGATAATAGATTAAATTACAAGATGGCCTTCTGCAGTTTTCAAATCACAGAATGTACTATTAGATTATTTTCACAAATCGTTCAGCCCTAGAGCAGATTGTTCCCAACAGCCAGAAAAACATGCAAAGATTTCTGACTAGTTAGAAATACAATACAACTCACACAGTCCCAATCGTGAATCCTCACTTTATCAACATAACATCTCATCCTGTGGCACAAGCAAAAGGTCATCTATCAATCAGAGGATCACAGAGCTACTACAGCACCACTGACAAGAAAAAGTTAACTTTTTATTTCAAAAACCACAAACCTTACAGACAACAACCGATTCTTTGTAGCAAACATTAACCTTATAACTTCATAAGGTACTTGCCTGTGCTAGAAGTGATAAAATCATGGAATCACATAAAAATGAACTGCAAATCAACACCATAAAGGCAAAATAATCCACTGTTGACGTACTATTCATACATGGACTTGCAGTTCCTTGCCATCTTGTGTGCGAGGTCTCTTGCCTTCGGTCGGAGCAAAACTGTGGTGCTGTGGAGCGCTGCAGAGTGCGGCACAGCCGGTGTATGTGGAAATTATGTGACACACATCGGCCCTCTAGCCTTCCAAGCAGTCTGCACAAATTGGACCTGGGACTTCTTTTCCTGCATGTTATTTCAAACTGTCTTCCCCTGATTTCCTCCACTTTCCACTGTCTTCTCTAAATAATGGCAAAAAGCACCTAATCTTAATCTTTAATCTTTAAAATATAAAAGGAGTGGTCGATCCAAACTCCATGTACAAATGACGCATTTTTTTTGTTTTTATCTTTCAGCATCTTTTTTCCATTTTTTATGTTGCCGCCTGATGCTACAGTCCTTTACATAATTTTTAACCTATTGATTAAAAATAAAAACTAACAAAAATATTCCAACCTTTTGCAACAATGCTGTAAGCTTAGCTCAGGTTCCTCCATTTCTTTGATATTTGCTGAGATGTTTCTACACCTTGATTGGAGTCCACCTGTGGTAAATTGATTGGACATGATTTAGAAAGGCACACACCTCTCTATAGAAGGCCTTAGGGGGTGGGGGTGTTTTTCAGCAGCTCCATGTTTGACATTGAAATAGCAACAGCATTGCTTGAGAGGTGATCAGTACCCCATAAAAACACTGACTGATTTAATTTGCATGACAGATCCTGGTACCATCCTAGCATGACCTTACAAAGTGGTTATGAAATTCAATGCTGATCAACCTCAAGTAGCTTTAAAATTGAATTTGAATAATGTCTGATGCTAACCTTCACAGAAGATTTTAAATGAAGTAGCTGTGTTTAATAAATGTTCTGATCCAAAACACCCAAGCATTTGGGTTTCAGACCTTTCTGCAGGGCTTTTATTCACATTTAAGTTTAATCAATGCAAATAAATACACAAACCTCAACCGTGAAACTCATGAAAGAAACACAAAAGAAAATTTCACTTCACTTTTGGTCTGAACACTGCTTAAGGGTTTGTTTATTTGAGCTCCACTCCTTTGGTAAATTTTTTTATTCACAATGGCCAAACAACAAACTCATCCAAGGCCCTGCGGCTCCAATCACAGTGCTGAAAAGCAAGCACTGCCCTTTCTCTACGTCTTTCCTGGTATTTGGACCACATGCTGAGAAGATCAGATCGTTGCTCAGTAGTTCCTCCAAGCAGGCCTCAAATGAGCCCCATCATTGGTCTGAAGTCTGCCAGGAGGGACAACTGGAAAGGAAAGAGGGAGTCTCTTAAACTCAGACACAAAGGCCTTCACAGCAGATGATAGCTCTCAACACTCCTCTTTTTACCCCCACACATACTCTGTCCCTGCCAAGCCGAGTCATTCAATCCTTATATGCCTCCATTGTTAGAAAAATCTAACAGTACTTAGTTTATGTGATTTTTATTGGATTAGAAGCTTTGTAAAAAGTTTGCAGGACAGATGACTGATGGGTGGTTCAACCCTCTCCAGTAGTACTCTAACTATTATATCTGTGATTGTTTTTTCCTATATTAAGGCCCAGTCTCAAGGAGCCATTACCTTTAAGGTTGTTCCAGGGGCCAAGGAGGATGCACCGCCCAAGGAGCCGAAGGTAAGCATTGTGCTAAACCAGAGAATAAGCTTCGGAATGAAACTTGATTCAAAACATTGCTTAACACACCTTGTTGAGTATTTTGTACAAGGTCATAATGATATTGCATTTGAGACTTAATTGCACTGAGCCCCATATTCAGTCCTGTCCAAAAAAAAAAAAAAAAATGCCCGGAAGTAGAGAAAAACATTCTTATGGTCTACATCCAAAATTTAGTCAAACAGCGCCTGGACCTCAATCCCATCAAGCACCTTTGGGATTGGCTGGAACAGAGATTGCGAGCCTGGCTTTCATATATGCTTTAGAGAAGAACAGGCACAAATTCCCACAGAAACACTCCAAAACCTGGTAGAAAGCTGTTCAAGAAGATTGCTGGGTTTAGCTGCAAAAACTCCATATTAAAGTACATGTATTTGAAAACAATGTCAATACAGTCCCTGTTGGTGTAAGCATGAGGCGGCCGAATACTTTTGTCCATATAGTGTACTGCTTAAATGTTTCTTTTAGAACAGTTAATTTGTTCCAATATATTATGTGTGTTTGGAAACAAACTTCTTATTTGCTTTAAGGGTCTTTAAAATGAGACTGTCTTTTTTTTTACTTTACCTCCAGCTTTGAGCTCTTGATACACTTATACACTTTGGTTTTCTCTGGACACAAAAAGGTGACTGAGGTTTGGTACCCGTTCATGTAAAAGGAGTTTATCCAATCATGTGGGCAGCATCAGGATCTCCCAGACATCCGTTCTGAAGATTCTTTAACTGTCACTCTAACCAGCATACCATCGCTCTCACCCACTGGGATGATGATACATAATTTCTCATGTGCTCATCCATCAGTGGCAGACAGAGGCTGGTTACGCTCAGTGGTTTTTAGCTCCAGGGTCGTCTGCGTTTTATCATTATTCAGCCCACCCTGCATGTGTAACAGAGGCGTACAGGACAAGGTGGGTCACTGACATCCTTTGTCATCATGTTATGGTTAAACTGTCTAGTCTTTAAAGAAACCCAGCTGAAAAATAGCCCTGCAGTGCCAAACACTCAGCCTCTTCTTCATGAAAACATCCTGCACGCTTACATCAGGTACTGTCTATGCATCAAAGGGCAGCTAAGTGGCCAAACAAGCATGGGCCAAAAACACTGAGCCAAGAGAGGAAAAGCTGGGGTTTTAGGAGTGTGGATGTACAAGTGTAATCTGCTGGATGCTTCAGCAGCCAAAGCTGCTGCTGTGACCCAAACAAAACATCTCTGTCTGAAACATAATTTTACTACATGGCACCAAGCACTCTTTAAATCAATAGGATATCAAAAAATGAATCTAACTTTCCTTCTTCTTTTTTAGATATTTCCCACACATTTCCCTACCCCTCCGAGCTTTCTCCATGTGTACTGAGGTGTTGTAGAAGTGATAACTCATCATGACAAGTCTCAGCTTAGACAGAAGACACAGCAAGGCGCTTTAAGTTGCAGCTTTCCGCCCACTACGGGAAAAGATGTCGGAGATTTTTCCACTATAAGGTTCGGACTTCTTTGTGTTGATGAGGTGTCCCATCAACCTCTGCCAAATGAAATTAGAGCACCTACTTAAAGAAAGAAAACAACTTTTTTTCACAGATCCATTTTTTCCTTAACCCTTATGACTCAGCAACAGTGTTACTCTACACGTTCCTTAAATCATATTTCTTTACAAAACCCCAATCCCAAAAACGTAGAGATAAGTAAAATGTAAATAAAAACAGAATAAAGTCATTTTCAAACCCTTTCAGCATTTATATTTATTTGAATACCACACAAAGACAAGATATTAAATGTTCAAAGTGATAAGCATGTTTACTTCTTTGTTACATCATCTTTTTTTCTAACAACACTGTAAGAATCTGGGGACTGAAGATACTATATGTTGAAGTATTGATGATGGAGTTCTCCCACTTTCCTGCTCGATGTACATCTTAGGTTGCTAAATAGTGGAGGCTATGTTGCCTTTATTTCGCTTCATAATACGCCATACAGATTCAATGGGAGACATGTCTGGACTGCATGCAGGCTCTTCTAGTATCTGCACTCTTCACTGTAAAGCTAGGGTGTTGTCACTCATGCAAAATGTTGCTTGGCTTTGTCTTTCTGAACTAAGATGGGACGTCCATGAAAAAGAACGTTGTCTTGATGGAAGCATACGTTGCTGCAAACCCTATATGTTCTCCTTTGTATTAATGCTACCTTCATAGATGTGCAAGTGACCCATACTATGGGCACCAATTCTTTAGGCTAGAGGACTCAACAACCAGTGGACTCATCAGACCACAGCAAACTTTTCTACTTTAGATCAGTCCATCTCAGATGAGCTTAGACCCAGAAAAGTGGCATTTCTGGACTAATGTACGACTTTCACTTTGCATCATAGAGTCTTAGCTTTGTTTGTTTGTTGTACTGGAAGCCAATAGCAATGGCTGCAACCAGTGTAGCACTTAGCTCAGATGTAGCTATAGTATAGCAACAGTTTTATCAGATCTGGACCATATTTCTTTATTAAAGCTTTTCATGACAAAGAAGGTGTTTTCAGTCTTCTGCTGACCTGCTTCGGCATGAGTTTCGGTATTTGAGGAAGGGTGTAGTATGAGTTTGGATATACAGTGGCTGCTTTTACGTTTAAGATAAGAAAAAAGAGTCCAGAGGCTCAGGTGTTAAAAGGTTAAAGTGTTGAATTTAACTCTATATGTGTAAAATCAACATTCATTCAATTTTGCAGTGTATTTGACTTGATTACATAGGTGTGACTTTATCTGAACTACCTGTTGAAAGATCTTTTCTCGTCTATTTCTTGCCAATAAGGAAAGATCAGATTTTACCGTAGAAGTCCTTAGCATCTACTCAGTACTTAAATAAAACTTTGAATTAAATACTTTTACTTGAATAGATTTATAGACCAGTACTTTTACTTTTACTTAAGTAAATTTTAACCAGAGTAACTGTCCTTTTACTTGAGCACAGTTGTCGTGTACTTTTTCCACCTCTAGTTATCGGTAAGCATTCACATGACAACAAAACAAATCTCAACCTTTTGCTGCAACAGTAATAAACGTTCTAGCTATCAAAAAACTTATTTAAAAGATTCAAACAGGACTTTGCAAAAAACAGGTTCCCTTTTCAGAGCGTTAAAATGGAAACATTCCTGATCGGTATGTGGAACAGAGCGGTTCCAACTGGACTCTCTGGCTCAGGAGGTTTTAAAGTTGTCTCTCTAAGATGATGGTGACAAGGTTAAGTGCTTCTTAAGTGTTGATGGAATAACAAGGAGAAAGAGAGACAGGTTATGTTGTCCTGCAGTTGCAGGTTTCAACTTCTGATTGCTCTGACCTTTATAAAGTAATTACCTAGACTTTTGGTGAAGCACCTTCTGATCTTGCATGATTGATTGCCTGTAGCGTTTACACTCTACGCAATGGAGGGAGGTAATTTGCTGCTGCTTTTCCTGTTGTGACATCAACCCAACCCTTACCCCCCCTTTCCTCTCCTTTCCTCTCCTAGGTGTTCGTGAAGGCACTCTTTGACTATGACCCTAAGGAAGACAAAGCCATCCCATGCAAAGAGGCCGGACTGGCCTTCAAGAAGGGCTCTATCCTTCAGATCATGAGCCAGGATGATGCAACCTGGTGGCAGGCCAAGCACGAGGGGGACACCAATCCTCGCGCCGGCCTGATCCCGTCCAAACAGTTCCAGGAGAGGTAAGAAACAGCTCAGCCTGTCTTAACAAGGCTGTCTTTACTGACACAGTCACACAAGTTTCACTCTCTTTCTCTCCCTCCTTCCTCATTTTTTTCCTGCCTTCACACTGCCAAAATAGTCTGGATTTCCGCACAATGTCTGGCCTGAAATGAGTAATGACAGAAAATGATAGTGCTGGTACCGATCCACTTTGGACAGCAAGTGGATGGAAAATGGAACATCAGCGTGCACTCGGACGGCCGCGCTTGATGTGCAACACAGAACTGAGAAGGCCGGGGCAGCAACTTGGCACACTTCACATGCACCCAAAGAAAAACCTTAAAGAATCAGGAACGATTGCAAAAGAAACACGAGTGCATTTAACAAAAGCTCATTTTTAACCTTACAGTTTACTCAAGAGCAAGTGCTTTCCTTCACAGCCTCACTCACCAGTCTCTGCTGACAGAAAGAAACTGGTGAATATTGACAAGTGGGTTCTCTGTAGCATAGCAGGGAGTGTTTATTATTCCCTGTGCGGTCGTGAAAACCGATGGTTTTATTGTTCCTTTTCTGTCTGTTTCTGTATCCTCCTCTCTTTTCTTCCAGGAGATTTGCACTGCCGCGACCCATTGCCACCATCCCGTCCCAGAAGCTCTCCAGACGATCATGTAAGCATAAATTATCTGTTGTGATAAATTCTAAACATCCACTTCATGCAGCAGCTGGGTGGGCTAAAGAGGGGTTATAAAGAACGGAGAAGTCAGGGACGCTGAGGACTGAAGCACAGATCCACTGCCTATCATCAGAGGAAGTGTTGTGTCTGGATTTACCTTCCCTCTTGTTCTCCTGTCTGCTCCATGTTTTCATTCTCCTAGTGTCTCCTTCAGCAGCCTCTTCCTAGAATCTCTTCCTATGCTCCCCCTCTGCGACTTCCTGTGCTGATGTGCTCGTAGTCATGCAGAAGACGCTTTAATGTTCTCCCCTTTTAGAAAACCTCCTTTGCCTTGACACCTTCCAGCCAAAACAACAGCCAGCCTCCTCATCCAGCTCACCTCTCCACATCTCAGAGAGCCTAATGACAGATTCATGATCTGACACTAGAAATGCAGACATGTTGGAGACATGGCTTTGCTCTCTGTAGCTCATGAGTGTGCTTTATGTAGGCTCCTGTGATATAGATAATGCAGAAAAAATGAACAGGGTCACAAAAAGGGTCAACATGATACCAAAAATGTAACGAATTCCTACCAGGTGCTAAACATAGAGCAAAGAAACACTCAAACACTTTTGTTAGTCATGAGAAAAACAACACGTAATGTCCGTTTTTATCACAACACAAAGTTTTAGAAGATTTTCTGGGATCAAATATGTCAATAATTATAATTATTAGTGTCATTTGATTTCAAATGTTAAAATCTGAAATACTTTATTAATCCAGAGGAGAAGTTAAACAAATGCACTTTCTCTTGTACACAACATAATCATCAACATAAGAGCAATAAAACCAATACATGGAGAGAAATAGGAAAATATAAATAAATATCAATTAATGAATTTAAAATGAGATATGCATAGATATGGACTTCTAATAGAGATTAAATTGTGAGATAAAGGAATTTTATCTGTGCATTAATTTTATTTGATATTTTATGGATGGATGGATGGATGGATCCTTTATTGGTATATAGTGTATATTCAAAAATATACACCAATTAGTGCACCTTAGAATGAAATTTCTCTGCACTTAACTCACAATCAGACTAATAAAAACACTAAAAATCTTAAAATATGACCATAATTAAAATATGACAATGCTTAAAAATATGACTGTGACTATACAGAATTGAAATAAACATAAAACATATTCCAAGAGTGTCCTGGCAGGCAGCAGCACATTTTTTAGTTCAGCGATATTTATACACAAATGGCATTAAAAGACGTGAAATCATAATTACAGCAGCAGATATTTGTTAAAATGGACTACAGTCATAAAAATTCAGGCAGGACACCTACAGCCAGACGTTTCTGCCTCCAAGTCATTTAACTTCCTCTTTAAAGCATCCAACAAGAGCAGCTCATTAAGTTTCAGCTCTTTTTGTGATCACTTCCAAGTAAAAAGAGAAGAACACTTTTTTTCTCCAGTTTAGTTCTGACTTTTGGAATAGACAGTTAAAGAACCTGAGACTAAAATTCGGATTTTTTTTGTATTTTTCTGTCAGGTGTAGATGGTACACAGAAAATTACAGTACACCAGCATTTAAAGGTACTGTGTGTAAAATAGATGCTGCATAATACTGACATGTAAAGTTAGGTTTTTTTCACATCTGCTTAGCAGTGCTAATTATAGCAGCTATTCTGAATTTAAATCTTAAGGCCTTTGCACATCTTGGAAAACACAAATAAACAACATGAAATAAATAATTCAGAGGTGAATTTTGACCTGCCTTTCTATGCACATCAGGATTAGTACGATGATGCATAAATGATGAACATTCTAAAACACACACATGTTGCAAAAGTCTACAGTGTGTTTTGCACTATCCTCTGGTGAAGTGAGATACACTAGAGTGGATGATATAGTGAGGTTTCTGCCTCTCTCACCTCTGGTCTGTGTGTAACAACAGCTTTACACACAGGTAGGAGGTCAGTGCAGTTTTATTTCACTGTTTCATTTGCCATGCTGCTCCCTTTTTCCACCTGAAGAAGCTTTGGGGAGGGTCCAGCCTTTCATTCACTGTACACATTGATAAATATATTAATAATGTTCGCTGGAGGTTCACAGTTAGAGATGGCTCACCTGTTTGTACTGACAGGTCAGGGGAGTAATTCCAGAGAAGTGATAAAAAACAATCAGGGCGTCAGCAGGGTCTTAAATAGAGGTAAAAGTTTATTAATCAATTCAAAATTAAAGCTGCTAAAAGTATTGAAAAGTCATAAAGGTGAGACTATGAGGTCTTAAATTGTGATGTTATTTTTGTATTATTTTTAGAGCAATGCTAAGAAGTTGTAAGCTCTAAGATGCTTTAAAAATCAGAATTAGAGTATTTTCATTATCCTGCAATGGGCATTTATACCTTGTATTGTTCTGAAAACCTAGATAAATGTTGATCTTCTTTTATTGCAAAGTTACAGCTACCTTATATATCAAGGTTTTTTTCCTCATAGTCTAAATTCTCCAAGAAAGCCCAATCTGCATACCATAATAACAAATCGTTCTGTTATTTTCTTTTCTTTGATATAGAATAGTTGTCCTACTACTATTAACTGTGTCATTAATGTAATGGGTTAGAAATTAAAGATGCATTAGAGTCCAAAAATGTATGAAGAGGGTCTTGAAAAAAGTCTTAAAAAGTCTTAAATATAATGTCAGGTTTTCTGTGTATACCCTGACAATGTGCTCCAATTGTAAAACACAGTTTGAAAATTATGAAAATACAGAAAATGTGTAATTTTTAAGAACTTCAGTTTCACATAAAGCCAAACTGTACAGTTCTGCTAATCTGGGCCAGTCTGGTAACAAAAAAAAAAAAAAAAAAAAAAAAAAAAAAGAAACGTTAGGTTGAACACATCATCACTGAGAGTACTTAGCAGAGATTTGCTACCAGAGGCCTGAATGTTGAGGATCAGGAAATGAGTGGAATATAACTAAATTACCCTTATAAATCAAAAAAGGTTAATTGCTTCATAATGAAGACAGAGGGCATAAATCATGTTACAGTAGTTCAGGACAGCAGCAGAAACAATTATAAACGCCTGCAGACCGTGGCTCAGAAGAGATGTTTGTATTAAGTATAACAGAGAATGATCCCCATGGTTGAGTGTAAATAAAAAGCTTTAGTTTTTAATTGTTTAATATAAATCTTTGAGTCAGTCCGATCTCCACATGGTGGTTGGAAGTTCTAGTAATGTTGTGAATGAACTTGATTTTGAGGTAACTGAGATTTAGAGGGCCAATTTTAGATGAAATTAAAAAGGAATGTTAATAATGTTATTGAAATTGCTCTTATTTGCTTTAGACCATGGATTTGCTCATGGCTTTATCAAAATGGAAAATATTTTCAATATTTAGGGAGCAGAATACATAATAGTCTCTAAAACAAAGCCAGCTGCTGCATCATCAACAAACGTTTTGATTTAACAACAATATTTAAATATTCTAGCCAGTCTCCAATCCTACCAGCCTACACAGAGAAATGCAGACCTGAGGGGTGTGCCGTAGACGTCTGCACAGTCTCCGCATGCCCCTGCTGTTTATGCCATGACTGGTTTGGCTCAGAGCAGGACTTTTTACCCGTACCTGACCATGAAGCTCGACAAAACCCTCCCTGACATGCATGCTTAAAATAACAAAGACATTAGCTCTGATTTACAAACAGCTTCCAAATGGTAATGTGATTTGTAAATGGTTTTAGTTACAGTGCATGAATGGAGGACTATCCAGCTGGCACTGGGACTGCACATTACAATATGACTGTGTGTGCTCGCCTGTAGCCATAGAGGAGGGAGACAGGCTGCCAGTATCTGCTGTGGGTCCTGCAGAATTTACAGGACAGCTCACCCCACACAGACTCAGCCTGCAGTTTACTGACTCTATGCAGTAATGTTTGCACTTTTGTCTGTTTTCTACACTAAAAACAAAGTTCATGAATGCTGGCTCATGCAACTTGAAGAGTTGATTAGGGCCCCCTATAGCAGTAAATATTACAAAAGACTTTATGAATACAGTAGTGTTAAAAATATTCGAATTACCTGTTTTTAAAATATGTTGTGTGCAGTAGACATGTTAATACCAGCCACTGATTTACAGTTTGGCTGAATTTTATGGGATTTTTGGAGCCTGAAGAGACCAGGTTTAAACTACACTAAACAAAAAAATAAACACAAAACTTTTATTTTTGCTCCTATTTTTCATGAGCTGAACTCAAAGATCTAAGACTTTTTCTTTGTACACAAAAGGCCTATTTCCCTCAAATATTATTCACAAATTTGTCTAAATCTGTGTTAGTGAGAGCTTCTACTTTGGCAAGGTAATCCATCAACACCACAGGTGTGGAATATAAAGATGTTGATTAGACAGCATGATTATTGCACAGTTGTGCCTTAGGCTGGCCACAATAAAAGGTCGCTCTAAAATGTGCAGTTTTACTGTATTGGGGGGATCCGGAGTGTCAGAAAACCGTTTGCCTTATGCAATGCAACACATCTCCCCTGCATAGAGCAGATCAGGTTGTTGATTATGGTTGGTGGAATGTTGGTCCACTCCTCTTCAATGGCTGTGCAAAGTTGCTGGATATCAGCAGGACCTGGAACACGCTGTCGTATACGCCGATCCAGAGCATCCCAAACATGCTCAATGGGTGAGTATGCTGGCCGTGCAAGAACCGGGATGTTTTCAGCTTCCAGGAATTGTGTACAGATCCTTGCAACATGGGGCTGTGCATTATAATGCTGCAACATGAGATGATGGTCATGGATGAATGGTACAACAATGGGCCTCAGGATCTCATCATGGTATCTCTGTGCATTCAAAATGCCATCAATAAAATGCACCTGTGTTTGTTGTCCATAACATAATCCCACCGCCACCATGGGCCACTCAATTCACAACAGTGACATCAGCAAACCACTCACCCACACGACACCATACACGCTGTCTGCCATCTGCTCTGTACAGTGAAAACTGGGATTCATCCGTGAAGAGAACACCTATACAAAGTGCCAGACGCCATTGAACGACGAACTACAGTCAGGTTGAGACCCCGATGAGGACGACAAGCATGCAGATGTGCTTCCCTGAGATGGTTTCCGACAGTTTGTGCAGAAATTCTTTGGTTATGCAAACTGATTGTTGCAGCAGCGGTCTGAGTGGCTGGTCTCAGACGATCTTGGAGGTGAAGATGCTGGATGTGGAGGTCCTGGGCTGGTGTGGTTACACGTGGTCTGCAGTTGTTAGGCCGGTTGGATGTACTGCCAAATTCTCTGAAACGCTTTTGGAGACAGCTTATCTACCATAAGCTGTAAGGAACGAACATTCAATTCAAGGCCAACAGCTCTGGTTGAATGCATGCAGTTCGCAAGCCAATTGCACGCTCCCTCAAAACATGTGACACCTGTGACATTGTGCTGTGTGATGAAACTTCACATTTTAGAGTGGCCTTTTATTGTGCCCAGCCTAAGGCACACCTGTGCAATAATCATGCTGTCTAATCAGCATCTTGATATGCCACAACTGTGGTGTTGATGGATTATCTCGGAAAAGGAGAAGTTCTCACTAACCACAGATTTAGACAAATTTGTGAACAATATTTGAGAGAAGTAGGCCTTTTGTGTACATCGAAGAAGTCATAGATCTTTGAGTTCAGCTCATGGAAAATAGGAGCAAAAACAAAAGTGTTGCGTTTATATTTTTGTTTAATGTAGTTATAGACCCTAACCCTGATTCACCTCAAAAACTCGGCCAGTATCAACACATGCTGGTGAAAGCCTAATTTTGATGTGCATCAGCAATTCACTGTGTTTGTGACATTACTATTGCACAAAAAAAAATAGCCTTTGAACAAAACCCCCCAAAAATAAAATAAACTGCAGCAATTTAACTCAAGAAGACCACCATTTAATAAACATACAGGAGACCCCAGAATACTAGTTTTCACCACATGCTTATGCAAAGCAATTTTGTCTTAGAATAACCTAAAATGTACTTCTTTTAGCAGTCACTTTTGGCATCAGTGTATTAATTACAGTACAGTTATAATAAACTAGTAAGGCACTTCAGCATCAGATTTACATTTAAATATCGGAGGCAATCGTGCAGCCCTGATCCCTTCTCTGGCATGCGCGCTCAATCTCTCTGTGTCCATGGAGGGCAGAGGGAAGATATCAGAGTTCAGACCCTGGCTGAAAATGATCAACAAGATGTCTTCTAATTGTTATAAAAGAGCATGTGTGTGAGAAAATAGAGTAGAGAAACTTGGAGAAAGTTGATATTGACATTAACATTTCTTTTTCTACCACTAACTCTAAGTAGCCCACCTTATACTGTATGACAGATGCATAACAATTTCACTTTAATATTAGAGGTTGACATTTATTGTGTATTTACAACGTTTTCGCAAAACATCTCAGCAATTTAAGCGTGACCTGCATGGGACCTCTCTGTGCTGAGCAAAAGTCATGAGGTTTGCAGGACTCTTCCCTTCACACCTTTCCTATACTCCTCACTTCAAGCTTGCTTCTTTCTCATATTCTTGCCTGTTTCTATAAAATCATAACCCTGTATTTCTGCCTTATGAGAGCACATACAGTGCAGTGGGTTCTGCACCAAAATAAACGCCTTTCCTCCGTCCTTTCATTTTGATTTCCCAAACGTATAAAACCTCAGAAAAATACACTACACTTGTACTTGGGCTTTGTAGGCTTGCATTGGTCGCATAATGACCCCATTGAACCAAAGGCTGGTTCTTTTTCTCTCATATTATTTTTTACTGTGGATTACTGCTTTGAGACGGACATGTCCATTTGCCTACTTGTTTCCCCCGACATGGCGGTGAGCCCTTAATGTAATGTGACTCTTACTCAATACCAAACTCTGAAATAACCAAATAGAGCTACTCTGACCAGCCCTAAACTTAGCATTAGGTTCGTTTTGTTTCAGTTTCAAGCCCTCGGGTGAATTATGGATGTTGTCATTTCCTGGTTATGTTCAACCGCATATTGGCATACATGGTGCAGGATGGCCAAAAATAGCCTGCTAAAAAGTAAGAGAGAGACAGTGCTGTACTGTTCCCTTACTATTTCATTTTAATGGCCCAGTTCCTCCTGTGAGTTATGGGATTTGTAAACTCCCCCCGCTCTCTGTGCACAGAGGGCAGGTGCAAAATGTAGCAGAGTCGGCTGTGGCCTAGACCGAAGGAACATAAGTCTCCTTTACACTGAAGCAATACTTTCTTCTTAATGTCATACACACTGTAAGGATTAGTTGTGTGCAGCAGCAGAAGTAGGAAGTCCCTTGACATGGCCCCCATCAGGATTAGATGGATAACTGGGGAATGATAACAGTTAGCTCTCTGTTCTTGCAGAAACTCGCACACATTCATTTCAAAAATACCAAAAACTCTCTTAGAGGAAATGTTGGAGTAGAGGCAGATCAGTGAGTAGAAGTGAAAAGTCTGAAAGAAACCAAATAGAGGAGATGCAGAGAAGCAAAAAGACGGTTATGGATGGACTTGAAGATGAATAGAAAGTCTCGGGGTCATGTTCAGTAGCAGATGTGGCCCTGTGGAGTGGTGATGGCTGGGTCAAGAGAGATGGAGGGAGACAAAGCTTGGATGCTAGCCCTTTGCATGTTGGACCGGCTGCATCCCGGGGCCATAAACTACAACCTAATTGAAGGATACTGTAGAGACCCCACTGTTACCGAGCAGAGCATGGTGGTGGTGATTGAGGAGGGGGTCCCACTCTCTCTCTAGCTTTCCAGCCCGGGAGCTCCGTCGGCTGGAACAATATTGGTCTTGGCGAGGGGCTGCATCGAGCATTGCTTAACCGTGTCCATTTACGCCCCACATTTGCAAGATATAAATAATCCTTTCCCTCACTGTTGCTCTCATGAATGCATTCCTCGGTTATGAAACCAGTGTTTAAAGTGCCATCAGTAGCCCTATCTCAGCCAATTATTAATCTGGATCTACCATTTTACATGTCCGGCTGCCAGCCTGGCCTTACCTGCCCACTACTATCACCACCTGGCTCCCCTCCAGCCTCCCCATCTGTTCTGACGTACTAACAGCTCTCTGGGCTTTTATACAGCATGTCTGTTCGTCTGTCTGACATGCAAACCTCTCCACTGTCTGATTGTTTGGTTTGGTTTGCTGCCTGCCAAACACGTGGACGCACTTATCGCTAACCTTGGGGTCTCGCTGTGTCTCTCTCTCCATACATTACAGCGCTCTCCCTCTTCCTCCTGCTCCACCTCGCTCCAGTGAGCATTTTGAAATGGCGCCCAAGATTGGTCTTAAGTGGCCTTGAACCTGGCCCTGATGTTCAGTTTATGGTCTATTTCATTTTTCAACTTTAAGTAGTTGCAGACACAGGAGATCTATAAGCACAATTGTATGAATAAGAAAAGTTTGGTTTTATTCCTAAAAGTGCCCACAATGCTTTGTTGTCTTTGATTCACTTGTTAATTCTCACTTTTAATAAACAGCTCTACACTTACTGTTTATACTAAAGGATTCTTTGTCAATATGGAAAATTTAATTGATCTAACAAGAGTAAAGTAAGACGGAGAGAGGTACAAAGATAGAAACCAAGTGAGGAATTGACAGTGTCCACTTAGTTCAAGCAGAAGGCAATCTGTATGCTGGCTGTGAGGACGACGTCAGCCCATAACTTAGGGTCTTTAACAGGGTGATGACTAAAGGGTCAGCCTTTTGTCTCGTCCTTCCAAGAGTGGACAGGATAACTAAAGCACTGACACTCTTCTGGATAGTTCACTACACTAGATTTAGGTCGTGTTCACACGTGATAGTCCGGGGACTCGGTCCGTTTTGGAACAGAAATGGCAACATTGTTGCACCTCCCTTTGGTTTGGTTTGCATTCACACTGCTCTCTTTGGTCAAGCAGACCAAACCGTCTGAACACCTACAACCTCGGCTCTTTAGGGGCGCTGTCGCCACAAACAAATGGCAACAAAGAAGAAAAGAAGGCGTAGAAGAAGACAAAACTCCTTCTGTCAGTCTTTTCGTCCACATAAACAATGAAAAACACAGAATTTACGCTGTCTTGTGGTTTCTGCTCTTGCACTGCGGCATTATGAGCAGCCGGCAAGGTGGTGAGCTGTCCAGCATGTCGTCCTTTACACGAGACAAATAAATCAGCACGGACTACGACGCGTTGCCATGGACACCCAGACGCCAAGGGAGGTACCGACATGTATTTGAGCGTATTAAATCACATACAAATCCATATATCATTACGGTTTATGCCTCATCCTGCCTTTGACTCACAAGTTGGTCTGCTTTGCATTCACACCTCCAACGAACCGCACCAGGGTTAGTTAGGGAGCCGACCAAGACCCGTGTTTCAAGCGGTCCAGAGTCCACTTGTTTGGTCCGGAAGTTCAGTTCGTGTAAGCGTTCACACCACTCGAAACGAACCGGACTATCTGGGAAAACGGACTACAGTTCGGTTAAAGCGGACCAAACAGCTCTGGTGAACACACCCTTAATCCAGCTCCATTCAAGCACAGTTTCAAAATAGATAACTATTATCTTATGTGTGATATTCTTTAACCAATGTGTCTCTCCTGGACTTTTTTGTCTTAAAAAGCTTGAAAACTCAAAGATATTTTTATGTATCACACACTGTTAACAATAATGACTAAGTTGTTTTTTGTTTTTTTTTTTTGCACAAACTTGTGCAAAGTTTGTGCAAAAAAACACTTTGTACATCTCTTTGGGACCAAAAAGTAAAAAAAAAAAAAAAAAATTCTGTGACCAAAAGTCTAAAATTCATATTTTTAATGGCCTCTTGAGAGCCATTATTCAAAGCAGAGACACAGAGGGACGCGTCACAGCCTCTGTATGTCTCTTCCTCTCCATTATGAGTCATTCAGGCTCTCTAAAATGAATTAAAGGCATTAAATATTGGGATTACTGGTGTGGGTTACATCTCTTCAAAATCTCCCAAAATCACCCAAGTTCCAGACTTGCTTGAAAATGTTCTTTAAGAGCTTTCCTCTGAGAGAAGGCACAAGGCAAGGGGGCCCAATCCCAAACAGAAGTAGCGACAGTGGGCAGCCCTGCCTAGTGCCTCTCTCAAGAAGGAAAAGTAAGTTTGCATTGTGGCCAAAGGGGATGAATATAGTAATTCAACCTGACCATACTTATCTTCTTAAACAAGATAAGGAGAGACACACACACAGCTCATGGTAAACAAAAAGAGGGAAGGCTTAACCAGACCCTTGAGATGTGATCTCTTTCGAAAAAGCCTTGGACAGGGTTGACAGGGTTGACAGTGACTTTATTGATAGTGACTTTATTGTCCACACTGGTGGAATATTTTTGCAATTTGTGTTTTGTTGACCCTGATGAATGCAACAAGCTGAAACATGTTGACCTGATAAAGTTGTTCTCTAAACTACTCGAGCTTTCCATCTCCCTATTAAACAAATATGTCAACAGATAGATAGAAGGTTAAGGTAAGATACAGTATAGCTGCTCTTCCAGTTTCTGTTTTTTTATAGTAAAATTCTGGTTTAGCATCTCTGTCAAGACACTTTTTTGTACAAAATGATTTTGTTGACTTGGTTAGGCTATACAATGAATCAAGTTACTTGTAGGTAGATTTATTGGGATGAAACTTGCAAAAAAGACAGTTCTGTGACAGCAGGGAGATAAGGCTGACATGCAGCACACATGCACCTGGTATGAGAGCCATGATGGCATAAACTAGACCTAAACACACTTCAGCTGTCATGCAGCGAACATACATCCAGTCGTAAACAAGCATAAGACCAAAAATTCATGATAAATTTCAATGTCTAATTTTATCAAAGTATCTAAACAAGTCAAAGACAGGCTTACGACAGGAGATAATGCCACTCTACGGATCTTAGCAGTTACCATGCCGACCACATTGCTCTCACTACCCACTTAAAACAACAGGCAATGCTACAAAGAATGCCATTTTCCTTGATATGATACAGACACAACTGGGTTTACCACTCCTGTCTCCCTGTTTGTCATCCATCCTTTTCCAGCACTCCCCTCAAGTCACCCCTTCTGTCATCATGTGTGGTGAATCCCTGCTCTGTGGGCGACATGTGATATACCCCTTAGTGTGTGTCCCTTCCAGGGGGGGTAAGTTGGCCATGAAGCATCCAGTCAGGCTGGTTTGGTGGACTGGTGGTGGACCGGATGACTGAACATGTCTGCGATCGTCAGCCATGGCTCCCTTGCGCTCAGCTAATGACAGGGTTTGCTGCCACCATCATTGCGGGCCTGGTCTTCTACATTTTCTCTCATCACACTGACATCCTCATCAGTGCTCTAAAAATAAATCTAAAGGCAGTGAGAAAGAGGGAAGTAAGCTTCCACTGTCCAAGATAGGCCATGCCCTTTTGACTTACATGTTACTGCGCTGCAGTGTTATCATATGGTGCTTCATTAAACAAGGAATGCTCAGGTACAAGACTAAAGGCCATCAGGAAACAAATGGCAGATAGGCACCAGATGAAAGCCTTCCACTGTGTAATAATGGCAGCACTTGGAAGGATTTCAGATATCTCCTCCTCTACAACCATTTGACTGAAAATGTGGTTTAAGAGCTGGTTCAACTTAAACTGTCACAGGACAGCAGAAGGAAGCCAACACGGGGAGAAACACCACCGTGAACGCTAACATGTGAAACGAGACGTCAGATAAAGGCAGACGCATTTGGCTCCACACTTCAAAACGATCAGCGCTCTCAGGCCTGATGTTTGGAGCTGTTGTCTTTATCAGTCCTGACTGCTGTTTTGGCTAGTCATTAACTGTGGGCCGTGACGCAACATCTCCCCGAGCTGCAGTGCGCTCTGGGAAATGACCATGGTGCTGTAAGATGAGCCTCATACTGTGGTAGTTGGTATTATGTATGTTTTGATTTAACCTTGTTTGGCTAAAATGGGAACATGTGAAAGGGAGGAAGCAACTATAAGTGCCTCCAAATGTTTTTAGGGCATCTTAAACCAGACACACGCTCACACCCATTCTGCATTAGCTACCATTCTGAAAACATTGTCTTATAGATGTTTGGATGACATTCTCAACATCTGGAGACATTTTTTCAAACTACCGCAATTGAAATGAGCTATCATTGCATTCCCATTTTCAGAAATTAAAGTCAGTCTCCTTCCTTTATGAGCTTTTCATGGCAAGAACAATATGTTGGTGTTAAGTGGAGGTTTTTGAATCTAAATGTGATTCTGTTTCTAATGTCACAGTGGATCTACCACAGACCAGAGACTGTGTCTCACTAGGTAACAATGTTGATAGATGTTTTCTCATAGAAACAGTAGAAATGTAGAATGTGAAGTCTTATTTTAGTGTAATGAAATAGTTTTCAAAACTCAAGGTCCATTTCTGTCTTTTCCAAGCTTTCAGTTTCATCTTGTGGTCTCAGTCTCAAGGGGGTATGTTGTGTCATCATCGCTTGGTGGGGATAGAACCTCATTTCGGGGTTGAAGTTAAGTTAGTTCGCAGTGCATGGAGGTCAGTTTGTTGCATTTCCACTCAAAGTATTTGCACCTCTAAGCCAGACATGCACTGCTGATTTCATCTGATTCAGACACGATATTGGAGTCACACAACTCTCTTGGAGGTCGCACCAACTTTTAGTCATATTGTGCGTCATTTAACAAGATGTGTGCGACGACCGTGACCATGTTTTGAACAGGGCCCACCCAGCAGCTCCAGACTAGTCGGATGGATTTCTTAGACCTTAGGTCTAAGTTTAGACCTTAGGTCCTGAGAGACTTGGCTCTTCTGATGTAAAATCACAACCATGAATCATTGACTTGTAAAGATCATTTGAGACTTTGGAAAAGCAATTATGTTTACCTTGAGTGTATTTTTTTGTAGATTGAGTAGAATTTAGTAATCTTACATAAGGACACAATAACACTGTCCTCATAGTAACCATTGTTGGAGTGCCACATAGCTTGCACGCTTTTCACAAACTTGACAAAATGAAATAGAAACACAAGCTGTTTCTATTTTGTATGGGAATTATTAATATGAACAAATATTTTTATGATTTGTCTCTATATTGTGTAATGTAGAGCTTCAGTCCGCCTTCACTATAAGTCTAACTACAATGTTTCACTGAGGTGTTAACCCTTGTTTTTGTCATCTGTTTGTCTTTTGCTTTTCAAAGATGATGTGGCTGTAGAGTTTGGTAGGTTCACTCTTTCTTCTTCTCCCATCTCATCCCTCACCTTCCTTCCTGCAATCTCAAATATTTCCTAACTAAGAACCAATCCCATTTCTTGCTTCAAATGCACCCACAGCTGAGGAGATCGGAGGTACAGTTCTTCTTCCACTGACTCAGATTTTACTGACATGTCCTTGAGTGATAATCCAGCTAATACCAGTCAAACCATTGTGACTGACTTCCTTTGTCTTGTTTTCATATGGCCTGACTTCTCATGTCAAAGCTGATCACTCTTAGAGTAACATCAGACGTCACTGTACAGACATTAAAGTGATGGGTCCAGGCCTCCCCTTTCACCAGTTCATGTCATTTCCATCACAGTACATATCATATAATAATCATATATACACCTCCTGATAACCTGCTCCTGCTGACCTCACTTACAATACTGAAATATCCATAGACGTTTGAAAAACATCCAGAGAAATGGCAGATGTAATAGCATATACAAATATATTGATTTAAGTGATTAGTTAGAGTTTATACAGTTTGTCCATATTTTGGTATTATTAGTATGTTGGCTCTTTAGTCATTACAAGGACTTATCAATGGTCAATCTACATCTGCAACCAGTAGGAAAATCACAGAAAATCTTCAAGACACACTGGCAACATGCTCAGACACCCCAAACTGTTTTCAGGCCCTTGATGCATCCACAGAACAACCAGGGGCTTGTGCCAACCTTACCCGTCTGGCCAGTACCCTGGTCCGTGCTTACTCTACCGATCAACCCCTTACTATGCATTTACGTTGTGTTCAGACCAGAAGCGAATAATCATTTATGCGAGTTAATTACACGCAAAATCAATGTAAAGACACAAGGAGATGTGAGTTCACCTCAGTGTGCGGTGCGAATTATGCAAGTTGAGTGGGTATTCGCCATGCTTACTTGCCACATTAACCTCTTACTCCCCACTGAAGGTGTGGACTTTTTTTTATTTTTTCAACAAATTATTTTCCCTTGCCCCTGAGATTATGCAAGGACAATCAGAGCACCACCAAGGTTGTGTCAGTCCTCCTTCCTGCCAGATGGTCCCCTTAGACTGGCCACACACCAGACGATTTTAAAATCTGAAACAATTTTTAAGACATGGGAAACCACAGACATAAGGACAATTTCAAATGATATTTCATCTTTATTCCTCTGAAGGCACACACTAGACAACTCAACCAGACTGTCAGATCACTGGAGAACACACACCTGTTGACCTGCCAGCAACCTCACGTGAACACGTGACTTCAGAAAAACAACAAACACAGATGTCTGTCCAAATCCCCTTGCTGTCCCTCCACAACAGGCTGTGGCATGCATCACAGGTGCAGAAAAAAATCAAAACAAGGGAAGGACTCAGGATGAAATCCTGGCTGGAATGAAGCTACAGTCATATTTATGGTTGTGAACAGTGAAAATACGTGTGATGCACTTGTGATGCTACACTGTCTGCTCACTGTCATTGGTTGTTGTAGGTCCTCCATCAGAGGCATAATGACCTAGAATTGTAAACATCAAACATGTTTAATATTTAAAATTCGGGGTCTGGGAGGATACGATGCAATTTTGAGTAGCAAAATAATCGTGTTGACACCACACACATGCAGATTATTTAGACAAATTATTGTTTGCAACAGGTACCCCTCAGGATATGGCCCCACAATCGTCAGGGGAGGCAAATCTTGCCTCAATTTGGGCTTAAAATCCTGAAGTGTGTGGCTGTAGTAGCTTACCAGTCTCTTCTACGCCTTACTTCAGCCTGAGTTTTTGACCCAAACATGCCTAAAAGTTTTGCACAGTACTATACATTGTATCATATGAAATTAAATATCTGAGTGAAATATATCACCTCTTATTTTATAGAATCTTATCATATTGTTTCCTATAGTATCACTTTGCATCACATTGCACACATCTGAAGGGTTTTACTGAGTCCTGTATAATGACTAATAAAGAGCCTATATGCTACATAAATGCATTAAAGCAACAAACTGATGTTTTTTATTAATGCTGCTAAAAAATAAGATTGAAGAGAAACTCATTTGCTACTACATCTCTGGCTGTGACTCTGGACAAACTAAAACTCAACAAACTTAAATAAAACAATGTTTATCTGTGTTTTCATCTTATTTTCTGTGGATTTGTCTTGATACTTTTTCAGTATCTGTTCAGGCGATTGGGTTTCTGTTGTATTTTTTCTTTGACTTGATGTTGTGCCTCTCTTCCGGCTTTTCTTTTCTTTTTCTTCTCATCACCAGAGGAGACCGACTATAGTAGCGGATTCAACCTAGGTGAGAGTTGCTGTTTTCTTTTCTTCCATTTCCCCTCTGCCCTCCTTCTCATGATGCAGTGAAGTAGTAAGTCTGTGCATCCTCTCCATCACTGCTTTCCTGACCCTTTAGTTAGATGACCCTTCATATCTGACGCTTTCTAGCCACTTCATTTTGTGCTATTGTTCTCGGCATATCACTTACAAGCCCAGTGATTTTGGTGAAACTGATTCCCCCATGTACAAACACAAAGAGTCGTTCTGTAGTGGTAAACTAGCCACACTGGGCTATTTCTGTTGCTCGCTGACAGAATGAGTGCACTGGCAGATCATGTCATGGATTTGCAGAATGTAGTATTTATCCTGTTCTGCCTCTGCTGTGGGTCTGAAGACATCTCTGAGAACAGGCGTTCTGGATAAATTTGGGTTAAAAGGACGACTTGTTCTCCACGCTTTGTTCTGGAGGTCCGGCAGAAGGCCGCTCTCACTGATGTGGTCTCGGTCAGACAATCACCATGGCCCATTTTGGTTCCTGCACCCTTTCCAAAGAGCTGCTTCCAATTCTCTGTCTTATACAGAAATGTTCCCCATCATGTTTTTATTACAACTGTCATTTTACTGACAAATCATAAGGTATGGTTCCTCTGGAGGACCACAGACTGCTCTAGCGGGCTTATACATAAATTCTCTGTTTTATGCTGTATTTCAGTTTCTTTATCTGCTCTCTTTCTTTGAACATTTTTGCATTATTCTGTTTAAATTCAGTTGTTAAGGTGAAGAGGTGAACCCGCCTCAGAGCTGTGTGCTTACTGTTACATCTAAATTCCAGATTTCACAGGATTTCCAGAGCACACGCGAGTTTATAAATACTGAGTTTGAGCTACGTCTGCCAAGCCCAATCAGGGTCAGTCCTGAAGGCCTAAGTATGCCAAACACCAGCCCCTTTTTTTCCACTCCTCTTTGTGCCCTTCAGGCTTGCCCTTACTGTCACCCTGCCTCCACCATGAGGTCACTGACCTCAGTCTTTCTTCTACCTCTCCGGTGCCCAAACAACATCCAGCACTAGCGGGTTAGCAGCATTTCTCGACTCCAGCAGCCCAGAACGAGGTTTAACTGAAATGAGAGAACCTCAAGAGGAGAAAGGGGGAAAAAAATGTGAGTTATAATAACATCTTCTCTATGAGAGTACTTGCTGCATGGCTTTTCAGCCTGTTGGATGTGGTTGTATGATTTAGAGTTGGCCTGTCCCAAAAAGCTTGAAATACTAGAACTTACAGATGCTTTTGCAATGCTACTGAGGTTGCATGGGGAAATAAATGAGGCGGTGGGAGGGGGATGGCGGTTGTTGTCCTTAGCTTTTGGTTTGTTTTCCCTACATGCCTTTCTCAGTGATGCAACGTCTGTAAGGTCCTTCGCCCAAAGAAATCTACAAGCCAATCAGAACCAGAAATAGATACTATTTTAAGTCACTGAATCCTTTTTACTCACCTTGAGTCACAACCAGGGAATCTGTATGAATGAAAGGTGATGCATGGAGGCAAATCAGAAAGAAGTTGTCAAAGTCGACCACTTTTCAATGGATGGATGGACTGAGGGCAAGCACGAAAGCTCCAATCAGTTCAAGGGCTGGAATATCCATTAGCCCCCAAAATCCAATTATGGCCATGTTGAGGAAAGAATGGAAAAGTGTTATAAACTGAATTAAAACGCTCCATTTCCAAAATGGGATGAGTTCATCTTCCTTCAGGTTCAATAGCTGTCGAAGACCTGGAGCTGATACAAAGTTTTCCACCGGTTATGTCCAAACGTTCACTTATAAGATTGAAATGATTCTCATTTTGATGGTTATCCAACATTTGCATAGCATCAGAGCAGGTACGTGCACAGACTTGACAGGAAGGCTTATCAGCACTATTCACCAACCATTACAGCTGTTTGGGTTGGAAAATAGACATGGATTTTTATGCATCTGCACCAGCAATAGGCAAGAGGCCAGGCATTATGTTTTCAGGTATTTCAGGTATAGGTAATGACATTGCATTCAAATACATGTACTATACTATGGAGTTGGCCCCCTTCTGCAGCTATAACAGCCTTCACTCTTCTTGGAAGGCTTTCCACAAGATTTTGGAGTGTTTCTGTGGGAATTTGTGCCCATTCATTCTGCAGGGCATTTCTGAGGTCGGGCACAGATGTTGGACAAGAAGGCCTGGGTCACAATCTCCGTTCGAGTTTATCCCAAACGTGCTCCATGAGGGTGAGGTCAGGGCTCTGTGTGGGCCAGTGAAGTTTACACCGAACCATGTCTTTACAGTCCTTGCTTTGTGCACTGGAGCACAATCATGTTGGAACAGAAAAGGGCCTTCCCCAAACTGTTGCCACACCTTTGGAAGCATAGCATTGTCCAAATTGTCCTGGTATGCTGAAGCATTGAGATTGTCCTTAACTGGAGATAAGGGACCTAGCCCAAACGCTGAAAAACAGACCCATACTATGATCCCTCCTCCACCAAACTTCACAGTTGGAACAATGCAGCCAGGAAGGTAACATTCTCCCAGCATTCGTCAAACCCAGACTCACCCATCTAAAGAAGCTTGACTCGCCACTCCACAGAATACGTTTCCACTGCATCCCACTCCATCTCACACTTGGCATTGGACTTGATGATGTGAGGCTTGCATGCAGTTGCTCAGCCATGGAAATAAAGCTTAAAGCTTCCCCTGCATACATTTTAATCTAACATTAATGACAGCAGAAGTTCAGAATTCTTCAGTTATAGAAACAGCAGAGTGTTGGCGACCTTTACACACCATTACCCCACTCTGTGATTTTACGTGGTCTTCCACTTCTTAGCTGAATAATTATTGTTGTTCCTACGCTCTTCTACATTCTAATTATATCACTTACTGTCAACTGAGGAATATCCAGCAGTGATGAAACTTCTCTAACCATCTTATTGCAATGGTGGAATCCATCACAGTACCACATTTGAAATCATTAAGATCTTCAGAACAACCCATCAACAGAGCCGATTGAAACATCTGAATTAAGAGGTGTGGCCAAATACTTTTGTCCATATATCCATATAGAATACTTCAGAACAGTCTGATTCAAGGATAAACTGAACCCCCCCTTGAATTTTCACTGTCTGGCTCTCTGAGTTCTCTGACTATCAGATTGTAGTTCTGTTTCTTGACTATGGTTTGTGGAAGAGCTGTCTCAACATCAGACAACATTTATTCTCTGTACTTTTCTGACATCAGGGATCTCATTTGGCCAGTTGAAGGACTTTATCAGAGGCCAAAGTACTTCTGTATAAATCAGCTGTTTTTTTTTTTTTTTTGTCAACACCCAGAGCATCAGGCATCATTTTGAGGGAAGATATTCCCAAGCCCAATGAGCTGTGGGATAAAACAGAGAGGAAAAACAAATGCTCCTCGACACAAATGGACTTGTTGCAGCCAGAGCTCAATTCCAGTCTTGAAGCCGGTAACACTTGGGTTGGGTACCACTTTCCAAGTGCTTAGTGCAGGGGCTGTGGAAACTACTCCCAGAGCACTTTCTCCCCAGATAACACTCTTAATGAGTTCACCACGGCGTAGACTGCTACACGTAAGGATTTCAAATATCACACCCACGATGTGAACCCTTTGCTTTTACTGTGTTATTAATGGAGGAGTGAAATACATCATCTTGGCTGTAATTGAAAATGTGAATTATTAATGGCCCTGGTTGGGTAATGTATGTATGTTGGATTGTTATCTTTTCCAGAAAGATTTGAAAAATCAGATACTCTAAGATAAGCCATGGAGCAATCTTTACTACAGTACCATGATCATTTTCACAGATGCCTGTTAGCAGTATTATGGGGAGAGCATTTGAAGGTCATGTCTTCATGATTCTCCTTTGCTACTTCGTCATCCTTTCATTTATTTCCAAATTCTTCTCCCCATTAGTTTCCTCTGTTGTCCTCTGTTCCTTCCCTGATTCATCTCCTGTCCTTATTCTTCAGATTCTATATCTTTTTAAATTCATCTTCCTTCCTGATTCCTCTTCTTTTCCTTCAAGATCTTTACAGATTTCTTTCTATAACTCTCTGGTCCTTTGCCAGATTTTATTTCTATCCCTCTGGGTCCTCTTCTAACCAGATTCTGACATCCCCCGCCCAAATTCATCTGTCCTCCACCTATTAAAATATTTACCCTATTACTTTGCTATACCAACCCAATAGGTATGCATGCTATTATCAGCATGATATCCATGTTGGCAGATATGAAGATTTCCAGTGTTTTGGCTATAAAAATCTGCCTTTATCAGCTGTAAATATTGACTATATGACCAGATACGCTAGTAGAGTTTTAGGCTGGACCAACAGTGTAAAATTAGAAAACAGACCTTTGTCATCTGATTTGGGTTTGATATGAAATTTCTGTTTTTTTTTTTTTATTGATAATCAATAATTTTGTATTTTCAACTGAATTTCTCCACAAATTGTTTCATAAATACTCTCCAGAAGTCAGTGTTTGATGCTCAGATTTCCTGGTGGATGAGTTGTGGCTTGTAAAACTAGTCCAGTCCTCTAACGTCTGGGCTACCAGCTTGGCCATTTAAAGATTCCTGCAGCCCATACAAAGATCTTCCTTGACAAAAAGCGTTATTCTGCTTCTTAATAATTAAACTGTTTAGGATCACCTAATGCATCCTATAAGATGTGTTATGATGTATCACCATAGGGCACATTGATAGGATAGAGGCTTTAAATGTTCAAGAAATTATCAAATCTGGGCAAAAAACTTCTTTGTCTGAAACAGTTCATTAAATCACACAATTTGGTCCTGGTTTTGGGTACCAAGAAATTGCACATGCCTGTCATTTTTGATAGTTTGCAGTGCAAAATGTGGAATTTTTTTTGTGTGTATCCTCAGACTTTAAATTGTGTTTTAAGGACTTCAGCTTAAGGTCTGAACTACATTTGAATATCGGCATTAATACCTGTATATCGGAGAACAATCCTTTATCGTCCATCCCTATGTCCTGATTCCTCTCAGCTTTCTAACCTTTGCATTACTCTCTAAATCCCTGTCCTTTCGTCCTCTGACTCCTTTCCTCTCAGAAATACCTTCCTCATCCTCTGGAGGCATTCATGGAGGAATGTTGGCCTTTGGTACATGGCAGAAGAATCCAAGTATGTTTTGCCTCCAAAGTTCAGCATACATTTCTGCAACATGCAAGCACAGCAGACCAGTGGTACACAGCAGACTAGCAAAGCAATCCTCAGGTCTCCTCCAGTCTGCTGTATCTTCATCCCTAAGCAGCAGTGCTCCTCTTCCTCTTACTTGGATAATAATGGCTGACAGTGTGGAAAGAGTCCTCCACCCCTTAAGCAGCCTTCCATGAATCTTCCTCATCCCTTCCCACCAAGCCAGTAATGGGCACACAGAACGATGCCAGGAGAGCAAGCTGGTAATGCTTCCCACATTCGGTGCCCACGAACGGGACTAAGTGTTACAGCGTTAAACCGCAGCGTGCTGCATGGAGTCGAGAGCGAAAGGCTCCCTTAATCCCCAGCTGCCATGGCTGGTTAATTCCATGGATGTCGTCTCCATTAGTCCAGAGGAGAGAGGGCCCCTGATGGGAGAGCCGGGATGGCACTGGAGCTGTCAGCACAGTCTCCTGTAGTTAGACCACGGGCCTTCAAAGCATCAGGGCCTCACAACAGGTGGTTTCACTATGAGCCTTTCCCTCTCAGCTTCACTGCACTCCCTCTATGAACAAATGAAACTTGATTGGAAGGAAAATGGCAGTCATTTTTTATTCTCCTCTGTGCTGTCATCTTACCGATCGCCTACGCGTGATGTCTGGAAGACCTGATGCTTGTGTTGCTCTCAGGCTTCTCCTATTTCAGACACCCATTGGCAGATGCAGGACTTATGTTTTCTGACTCATCTGTTATTTTTTATGGACATTTGTTTGACTTCACTGGACTTTCTCTCTGTTTTACAGTCGGAGACGTTTCCTGTACAGGTGAGGGTTCACAGGATGTGTCCGAGTGGGCAGTATGAGTCTGGAGAGCCCTCGGGTTGCTTTCTTTCAGCATATGCTGAATTTCCTACGTGGCTGTTAGATATTATCACACTGGAAAATGGGCTTGCAGAGCTGCTGGAGACTTCCAAGCAACTGTGTGTGTCTGTGTGTGCACAGTCACAGCTTGTATTTACACTTGTGTTAAATATGCTCATCTCTTTTTCCTTCACTATGTTCATGTTTCTGTTCTGTTGAAAGGTCTTTGAATCAGAGCGGCTGAGTGTGTGAGGAGAGGACTGTGTGTGTTCGTGCAGTATTTAGTTGCAGTTCTGGCAGTGACCCAGTCACAGCCTGGTGCACACCATTAGGAGGTGCGTGAGTGAGACTATAGCAAGGAAAATTCAACCCAAAGAGACATAAAAACACACCAGGATGCTGCCGTTACTCTGCTTTTATTCCAGAGAAATCAGAACTACTGTCAACAAATAAAATTTTTCAAATTATTGACAGGTATTGGATCTCTGTGCCACATATTTCAGACATTCCTTTTCCACTAGTCAGCCCTGAGCTTGGATCATCTTTTGGTAAACATGTTGCCTGCAAATAGGCAGATTTCATCATTGGAAGATGACTGGAATCATTCCTTTACTCTGGATCGGATCAGTTGTTATCCTGTCCACCTACTGGACTTTTTTCATTACCTAAGGCTGGCCACACACTACAGAGTTTTATGACATATTTTAGGCCAGATTTCCCTCCCCCGATGACCGTGGGGGTGTGTCCGAAGTGGAGAGTCTTCACAAACAATTATTCCTCTGAATAGTCTTCAAGTGTGTGGTGTCAAAACAATTATTTTACTGCTCCAAATCATGTTGTATCCTCTCAGACCTTAAATTATTACTATTAAACATGTTTGATATTTACGATTCCAGGTCAAAATGTCTCCAACAGAACACCCACAATAACCAACCAGAGCCAGCAGACCAGGTAGCATCATTAGCTGGATGTTATGTACTTTCACTCCTGATTCTTTTCACTGTTTCATGATTTTTGCTGGAACTGTAATGCAGACAGCCTGTTGTGTGAATATTTAAGTACTAAAAGTACTGTAAATCCCTAATCTCTCAAGTCTGTATAGCTATGTCAAGATCTTTACGGGCCAATCTGAGCAACAAAACACGTGACTGCTACTGAGGTGCGCCCCTTCCGAGGACTAAACTCCATAGAGAACTGCATAACACAAAACGTGGCTGTAGACATGTCAGTACACAACTTTTGTCGTTTTTGAAAAGAAAACAACTCAGTGCTGTTCTTTGTTCTTGTTTTAACAAAGACATGTCATCAAGTTCTGATAAAACTTAGGTTTTAGCAGCATCCATGCTAATCTCTTCCACCATAAATGCAACAGCTTCTTCTCGCTGCTTGCATACGCCACAACTCTGCCGCGCCCGAAAGTACTGCCCCTCATCGCTGATTGGTCCTGTCACTTTCTAAATGGGCCCAAACTGTTCAGATGGGAGCTTTGCAAGATGGGTTCGCCAGTGAGAAACACGGAAATGGGCAAATCCATCTGCTTTGTAAGGTTATCATATGGCTGGGTTATGCTTTCTACTAGCTTCTTCCTTGCCGCTAACCAATATTCAGCCAGAATATTGTGTTTTCAAAAATCACATCTTAAGCGTGTTTTAATGCAAGTTATTAGAGATGTTCCTATACCATTTTTTCTTTCCTGGTAGCGATTCTGATACCAAGGTGTTGGGTATCGGCCGATACCAGTGTGAACTTTCTGGACTGACTGTGCAGACTAGCAAATTATTTTAGACCTATATTTGACTCAGAACATGGCTCAACAAATAGAATCATAATGTTCAGCACCTCTGTGACCTTAAAGTTGATTTTCTGCTGATTATTGAGTTTTATTGCTAAATATGAAAATAAAAATAATACAAGGGGCTGCATAACAGACCCTATCTCTCTCTCCATTATGCTCTATTGGGGCAGCAGGACGTAATTATGGAACTCTCTTGGCAGAGAGGATGTTTTTGGACATCTCCTGGCTCAGGCATGAATTTACCCATTGACACCCTCCATCATTCAAATACTATGGCAGTGCTAACCTGATAGACCATTTTTACAAGCCGCCCCTTAAAATGAAGCCCTGGCAAACCTGAAGAGGACACATCCTCAGGTCAATGACTCTGCCAACGACTCTCAGGTGACCATGCAGATCATTAGCATGTGGATGCTTGACGGAGGCTTTAAGTTCCAGCTCTAGCCCCAGTCATTTTGAAACTGAAGAAGCCTTTTGGAGGAAAGAATGTGTCTTCAAGAACATAAATCCGGTCTAGCTGCCCTTTTTATGAAGATTTTGTTAACCATGACCTAGATGAATAAGAACCTTTACATAGACATCTTGAAATCTCTGTTAAAAATGCCTGCAATATAACAAATGCAGCAATGCATTACCAAAGAGAAAAATACACTTGTTTCAATGGAAATCAAGTCTTTTTGCAGTAAGGCATAGTTTTATACCATACTTCCACCTGAGATGGTCTCTGGTAGAGTAGATTATGGCTCTTATTGGTCATGGCCATTGCTGGTAACCATGGATGTATAACTAACAGCAGCAAAGAGATTACTTTATGTAATAAATCACTCAACCAGTAATGACCTTACAGAGCTAACAAAGAACCTTACATTTGTCAGTTAAACTGGAAAAAGAAGATTCTTGTTCAAATCAGCAGTCCTCCAACACCATTCAGAAAGAGAGGCCGTTTCTGGGTCAGGATTCCTTCACTTATCGTCTTTCACAGGAGCCAAATTATCTGCAGAGGTCCAAACCAAACATTGTTTTAAACTAAAAAAGGATGAGTACTGCAGCAGCTTTTCATGCTACCATTGAAGTATTGGTGAGGAATTCTGACACTCAGGTTTGGGCAGGGGAATTCTTCCACCTATTTAGATTGAGCTGTTGAGAAAAGATTGAAAGATCTAGAGGGATGATTGTTAACTATGGACTCCTTTTAGCTGACAGTTATTTATATGAGCTGCGGAGCCTCCTAATGAACTCTTGTACACCTGCCTACCCTATGGAAACTCGTGGATGTTGGCCTTGGCCTGAGCCAAGGAGAAGGCAGCCTGTCATACCCTTTGACAGACAAAATTAATGACTTTACTTGTGTTACTTAAAGCCTAATTAGCCAGTAGTGTGTTTACATTGTGATAAATGACGGACCAAAGTGGTTTTAAGGTTTGAACTTTTCAACAACAGTCTGCTCACTTTCAATAGAATATCATTACCTTATGCTTTTCATGTTTATTGTAATGATGTCAGCCCTGGTGGGTTTCGGTTACAGTTTGATGTCTTTACAGGAGAAATGCAGATGAGCGGTGTGTTTTCCACTGTGAGGCAGACGCTCATACTCCCTCAGTGGGGGCAGAGAAGGGGGGGGGGGGGGGGGTGCTGAATGAGTGGATTTACCACAGGAGAAATGGCACAGACAACATAAGCCACAAGCTGCCCGCAGTGGAACAAAGTGTGCCCTAAATGTTTGATGTAACATTAGATTTATTTCTCCGGCACGTGTGTACGCTCATTCGCATTCACTAAGCTCATGCAAAAACATATAATGACTTATAGCGTGTTTCATTTCAACGTATATTCACAAAGAACAGGCTGAGAAGAGTGCAGACTTCTTTGTCTGCACAGCCTTACAGTGGTTTGTGTTGTGGAAAGTATTAAGGGGCGGGTATCACGGCTGATTCCTCTCTCAGTCCATAATTTCCATGCAGTCGTCTTACTGGGGCATATTGCATCATGAGCTAATTTATCACTGATTAAAAACTGGAATAATGAAAGAGAAGCCATGACCATAATCAGAAATAGAATATTAGATATCCTGTGTTCTGCAGATTTACCCCCTCTGAGGTTCAGGCCACATCTGTATCAGAAAAATTAAACCCTGCTCCTTTAATTAGGGATAAACGTCCCTCTTTGATACTCCTTGAGATGATCACATCAGGGCGTAGACGCTCTTTGAACAAAACATCAGGAAGCCTTTGTGACAGTGAGAGGATGTGATGATCACCATGAAACAGTCAGCCGAGACAGCTGTTGTAAAGCAATGGCTCTCAACTGGTGGCTCGGGATCTGGGGCTGTTGTCAGCGGGCAAAATATTTCGAATGCAGCCGCTGGCAGACATGCATCCATGTTTTCTTTACTCTGTTTTACTGAACAAGGAGTTTCTTGAGATCTCTTGTTATTTATCCTGTTATGGTGGATGCAAAAATTGAATGAAATAAAATGTTTGCAAGCATCTCCTCCTAAAGTTTTGGCCACTCTCTTTGTTCAGTCATTTTTTGGCCCATCTAAGGTCCAAACTGCAAAATTTTACATCAAATTTAGTTAAAGAATGTTTTAAGATTTGGATCTCATGGCTGGACCAGTTGAAAACCGCTTTTGTAGAGTGGATTAGACACTACCTGTGTCTTTAGAAACAGCCAAACACCAAATGACCCTCAAATATACAGAGCATTCAGGAAGTTTTCAGACCCCCTTCACTTTTTTCTGTTTTGTTATGTTTCAGCCTGATGCTACAGTCATTTAAGTTCATTTTATGCTCATTAATCTACACTCACTACCCCATAATGACAAAGTTACTGGGATTGATTGGACATGATTCGGAAGACCATACTGCCAACAATTATATCAGAGCAAAAACCAAGCCATGAGGTCAAAGGAACTGCCTGCAGAGCTCAGAAACAGGATTGTTGACAGGCACAGATCTGGGCAAGGCCACAAAAACTCTGCAGCAACGAAGGTTCCCAAGAGCACAGTGGCCTCCATAGTTCTCAGATGGAAGAAGTTTGGACCAACCAGGACTCTTCCAAGGGCTGGTCACCCTGCCAAACCGAGCAAATTGGGGTTTGCAAAAAAGAACCTGAGGGACTCAGACTGTGAGAAACAAGATTCTCTGGTCTGATGAAACCAGGACTGAACTGTTTTGCCTCAATTCTAAATGATAAACGTGGGTCACTCATCACCTGCCTAATACCATCCTGACAGTGAAGCATGGTGGTGGCAGCATCATGGTGTGGGGATGTTTCTCAACAGCAGGGAGTGGGAGACTGGGCAGGATTGAGGGAAAGATAAATGGAGTAGAGATATCCTCTAGGAAAACCTGTTCCACAGCGCTCAGGATCTCAGGCTTCCAACATGACAATGACCCTACGCACACAGCCAAGACAACACAGGAGTGGCTTAGTGACAACAACAGCTCCTAGAGAGACCAACCTAACTGAGCTTGAGAGGATTTGCAAAGAAGAATGGCAGAAAGTCCCCCAATCCTGGTGTGCAAAGTTCGTTGCGTCGTGTTCAAAAGCTATAACTGCTACAAAAGGTGCTTCAACTAAGTACTGAGTAAAGGCTCTGAAAACTGATGTCAATGATATAGTTCTTTTTTTTATTTTTGATAAGTGTGTTCAGTTTTCCCTTTGTCATGATGGGATATGGAGTGTGATTAAAGAGAGATAAAGGAATTTAAACAACTGTGGCATCAGGCTGAAACATAATGAAATTGGAAAACTGAAGGGGTCTAAATACCTTATGAAAGGACTGTATATACATGAATTATAAATAAAATATATTAAGGGGTTAAACTGATGCCTAAGATTATCATACCTACCCTTGAATGTATGAAATGTTAACTTTAGTAGTTTAAGTTGCTTCATGTCCAAGCAGAGCAAAGTATCAAACAGTTTTAGACAAAAAAGTTCCTAAATATGTCAAACTAAAAAATAAGCCACCAAAAAAAAACTCAGCCAAGAGCTTTGGTCCTTTCATAGATCCTGTTTTCGTACCTCATCTTTTACACAACAAAGTCCCAGCAGCCTGAGAGATCAGAGAATAAAAGCAATAATATATTTTTTAAAATCCTGTGTGAGTCATTCTTACGTTGATTAAAGATGAAATATTGCTGATGAGAAAACATTAAGTAATGCCTACACCAATCAGAAACCTTTAAAACCTCGCTGCAGCCTGCATGAGATTTGTGTGTGCTCAAAAGACGAGATTTTAAATCCCTGACATGTCACTAGGGGAAAATGTGAGTCAAGTGTTTGAGTGTGATTTCCAGGGAAACTGTTGGCTGAGTGTTGCTCTGTTCTTCTCTCACCTACAGCACAGATAGCTGTCATAAAAACGAGCTGCACAATGCAATATGAGGTATTGGACATGGAGCAGTGGAGGTGTTTGCCAAGACACCGAAGCGATCATAAATTGGGGAGCACAGCTGCAGGCTTATGTGTGCATAGGGTTGTGTCTGAATTCAGACACCCCAGACGCACGTACTGACACAAACATTTATTTTTGTTTTATTTCTGTCCTCTCTCTTCTCCTGTCGTTTCATCCCAACCTTCAGCTGGGTTCAGAAGAAGCTTCCGTCTCAGCAGGAGGGACAAGAAGACCAACAAGTCTATGTATGAGTGCAAGAAGAGCGAAATGTACGACATGGCTGATGTGCCCACGTACGAGGAGGTGGCACCGTACCGCAGGCAGACGGGAGCGAAACACAGGCTGGTGGTCCTTGTAGGTAAGTGGAGAGCTGTGACCATTAAACCAGAGATGATCTGTCCAAAGTTTAGGACCATATGTTAAAGATAGTTTGTAACATGGTAGTATCTTTGTTTGGTTTCATTAAAGCAATATAAGATTGAATGTCACATCCAAACTGACCAAATCACAGAAATTGTGTTTTCACTTTGTGAAGCAAATCAATGAAAAACTTCTTTTGTTACAGTTGGTGCATTCTCATGCAGTTAGTAACAACTGGACTTTTAAAATGCATGTAAACACGATGGTTTGATTGAAATCACACAAAATTTCCTCCAAGTTGGATTAACAAACCAAGACATTGGGGTTTGAGATCAATTTACTCGCCTAAATTTGACTTGATCTGGACTAGCCGTATTGCCCCACAGTTTTCACGATGGACTTTGACCCAGAAGTCGCTGAGCATTAATGCTGATCATACCAGAAGTGGCTTTGGCAACTACCTTCAGGTATTATCGTAAGCTAGAGGGAAAGTGTGCATTGTGCTGTGATGGATGCACCTTTGCAAAAAGACAGTTTGTGAAATATCATCCTGGCTGAATATTTCACAGTCAGCTGTAAGTGATATTATATGAGAAAGTGGAAGCATTTTAACTTGCAAAGCAGATGGATACACCTTGTTTCTCACTGGCAAATCCATCTTGCAAAGCTCCCATCTGAACCGTTTGGGCCCGGTTAGAAAGTGACAGGACCAATCAGCGACAAGGGGCAGTACTTTCAGGCGCAGCAGAGTCGTGATGTAAACAAGCAGCAGCAAGAGCTGGTGCAGTTATGGAGGAAGAGCTTAGCTTGGATGCTGCTAAAGCGCCAGTTTTATCAGAACTTGACATGGTTTGATGAAGTCTGTGTGGAAGAACATGACTGACCCGTACAGAGCCCCGACCTCAGCCCCTTTGGGATGAACTTGAATGGAGTGTGAGCCAGGCCTCCTGGTCCAACATCAGTGCCCGTCTTAATAAATTCTCTGCAGATTGAATGGGTACAAATTCCCACAGAAGCACTCCAAAATTTTGTACTTTAAAGAACAGCTGATGCATGTTGGTTTTGCATTGAAAGTGGGCACTGCCATTGTAAAAATGGCATTCACGGATGCATTGACTCTGGTGATAGGAATGTCACCATCCTTATTTAGAAATTTGATGCAACCTGTTAGAGAAAACCCTCATTGGGAAACCACTAAGTCTTGAAGCTCTTGTGTTCCTTCTTACCTCACACTTTGTTTTGCTGTTAAACTTGGCACCAGAGATTTTAATAAAAACCCTCACCTCCCAGCATAACGACACATAAAGATTGCAGATATGACTATGTGACTCAGAGCTCTGCAGCTCCAGAAGCACCAGGTGGCCTGACTTACTCTCCTACGACCCTCAAATCAAGTAAAGATGTCCCGTGTGGGACTCTCATGCAGTCATCCAGGGCCTCCTTCATTTAGAGTTTTAGCACCCAGAGAAACCGACAGACTTCATATTCATCAGTCACATTTAATGCTTTCATTTACAGCACCTCACTCTCAGCGTTCTTTCGATGGAATTGTTCACACCAGCCATAAGGAGGGAGTGTTACAAATCCCTCCAAAGAGCTTTATAACACGCCAAGGTCTTGAAATGAGTTTAGTGGTTTCTTTTTCTGTATTTGTGGTTGGAAGAAGAGCCTTGCCAATGAATGGTGGAACAATATACTAATCCAGGTGTGACAGTCAAGCCTTAAATCTTTCTCAGGACCTGCTCTGCCATCAATGACTTCTAGGGTTTTCCACATTTTTCTTTTTTAGGTTTGTTACTCAAAAAATGAGAAGAATGTCCCGCTCAGAGATGGAACAAAACATTCCTGAAATTTTCAGTGACTCTTTCCAATCTGTTTCCATTCATCAAGGAGGAGCACTAAAAAGTCTGTTCAAGTGTTGAGTCCTTTCATTTCAGATCTTCCAACAGCATTTTTTATAATTTGTGAGCAATGAAAACCACTGGCAACATACTCTCAAGGTCTTATTTTTCCCTCTTGCATGCTCTCTGCAGAGGTGTGCTCCCAGCCTGATTGACCAGGCCTTGGTTAGTACACCACCAAGGCATGGACTTCATCAGACTTGCTGCTAATTAGCAAGCTCATTTTCCTGCCAGCATGTCACCAAAAGGACACAGAACCTCTCCCTGCTGTCACGCTAATGTAAATATTTTCAATTAACTTCCATAATTTGGAGGACAACCTATGGACAATTTCACACGTAACGAAGCGGAGGGCCAAGGCGAGATCTGCTTTATGTTTCTCCGCCTCCACTCTCTCCTGCACCTCTCCCTGGAGTTTCTTGATTTTTCTTAATAGAAATCTTTTCTATCCAACGCCTTTTTTTCTCTAACTGCTCTTTTTCTATTTTTTTTTTTTTTAAGGAAATCACTTACCTTAAATAGAGTCTGCTCTTCATTTAATACATAAAAACATGTTTTTTAAAGTCCAGGCTTTAATTTTCCCCCAGCGCCCTTAGCTTCATACATACTCTGTCTTTTTTCACTTTAAAAATGAACAATTCTGAGTACTTATTTAGTTTTTTTATAACTTTGGAAGATTTATAACTGTTCTCAAAGCAAAAGTGCTTTAAAGTCAGACAGATAAAGACAAAAGCAGACTCTGTGTTACGAGCTGTTAACCATCAAATCTGTCTGCTGAAATGACGATAAACAATAAATGATTCATGTGGATGTCTCTGGTAATAAAGAACAAAATTGTTCTTATAGTGGAGTGTACAGTATGAACTGAAACAAGCCAGTAAAGTTGGGAAAAGTAGAGGACTGTGTCATCCATTAGCTTTTATTAAAAAAACAAAATCTAAATTCCAACTTGTTTTTTGTAGTAAACAAAGGTCTGAATTTACACAGCCAATTTTCAACCAGTGACCAAAATTTTTATTATAACCAAAGACAGTTTTCAACTAACATCTTTTTTAAAACACTGAATTTAAAGCACTTGAACCTTAAACTTGTGTTGTCTCTAGTGGCCATCTCAACTAGCCAGCTCAGACTACACTAGTTCAGACAGATTTTAACCCAATTTCAACGTCGCAGCTCATTGTCAACACTTTGACCTGATTTAGAGCATCAGGAACGACAAACGGTCTTGTAGTGTGACCTGGCAATAACGACGTGAATCCTGACATTTAACAACAGGAGAATATTTGCTCCTTATCTTTGCATCATCATTTACAAGATTCCCTACTTTTAATCCCTCTGGAAAACAAATGTGTAAGTTTTATGTTATTTTATTTACAATATCCCATCCATGTGGTCCTCTTCTTGTTACACCCATAATTGTAATCCATAATCCAATCCATAATTGTTTCTTGTTTGTTGTGGTTTCCTTTTACGAGCAAAAGACTGCTACAATCACATAGAGCGCTTCTGTTGTAGAGTGACTGACACTCTTTGACACACCCCCACCCCACCCCACCCCGACAACCTGCCAACCCACACTCAGTCGCAGAGACAGTGGTGGCATCATCATACGATGAGCAGTAGGGATCACTCTTGTAGTGTGGCCAGGCAGTCAGCCAAGACGGAACAAGATCTTAGTTGCATAGTCTGACATGGTGCTGTCATGAATGACCGAGTGTTACTGATGAAATAATGTGTTGTTGTTTTGCTTTGCTGTGTCCATTTGTATCCAGTATGGTGCCTTCACCTACACACTGTGACTATAGTAGCCTGGTATGGGCTAATGAAGTGGTTTTCATCTGTTTCAGCATCAGGACCCAGCACTGCCTTCTAATGATAAATGGTGACCCACATTTCTTACATTTCTCAATCATAACCAAACGTTTTTAATGGAAATGGGATAGTTTGGACTTATGATGGAACAAAAGGACAAAGAGCTAGAGATTTATCTTTCAAAATAGAAGTGCATCACAGACATTTTGCCACATATGTTTTCCAGTAACTCATCTGCAGCCCACTGTTGGATCCTGATCCACCAGTTTAGAACCAAGGGGCTTCTGTTTGACTCCTGTTGTCTAACAATTAAATCCCATGTCAGAGGCGATAAACCATGTTGTTATTTTCTACATACCTCCTGAATTTAAAAGGATTAGAAGAAAACTTTTAATGATCTAAAACATGAGTATCTCCCTCTCATAGAAATCTTTAAGTACCCAAAGGCTTCATAAATATGAACTCACAGGTCTACAGTACCCTCTAATGACTGACCTGCTGCCAACCTCTCCTTCAGAGCAGCTCAGAGTCTGAGATCTGTTTCAAAGACAGGTCTAGATGCTTATCTGGGTTTTTATACAATTTAATTCAGACAGCCAATAAAAATATATTTTAACATTCTGCATGCATAGCTCGACTGAACCACTGATGGTTTTGAAAGAAATCTGATTATTTGACTTGACAAATGGTGTGCTGATTTCCACATTTCCTTGTAACCTGACACACTGAACTTCCAGACAGAGTTTGATGAATTGAATGTTTTTAGTTTGGGGTTGAGCCCGAATGTATTTCAAACACTCTGAAGCCTTAGCGAATGTTTATGTGGTATCCAAATTTATAAAATTGGATCTCTATTTAAAACCCTCTCTCATGTTGAAAGTGTAGTAGCGGTGTGTTGTAAATGATCTGTGGTTACCACACTACACCACTGTCATCCTTTAAATGTGGTAACAGCACAACCAGCACAGTAAGCAGTGCTGTAATACGCCCTGGATGCTTTGGTTTTGAGGCAGGGTCGAGGCTCCGGGGGTCCAGGGCCTTGCCTGGCCTCGACCTTTCTGCACAGGCTATATGTGATGTGCTCTGCACTTGGCCTGGAAGTTATTAAGCTCGCAATATTAAAGGCAACATCTCTAATGAGTGGGGTAATGTAGTCTGACACTTTTACTGGCACAGCACTCCGAAAGACCTGGAGAACAGCGAGAGGGATGGAGACACATAGAGGGGGAGAGAAATGCATAAACATGATGTAAATACTGCAGCTAAGTGCAGAAAAGTTAAGGAGTTATAATTTATATTTTGGCATTTATATTTATAATGTTTCTGTTGTATTGAGGCATTGTGCAAACAAACAATGAACAAAGAGGAGGCGTGTTTAGGGTCAGACGGAGGAACAGGACCACAGGGCTGTGATTTAGCTTGTAAAAGGCCTGATGGTGTGCCTGTTGGGCCTCCTTGGCAGGCAGTGGTACAGCTGGAATAAACTTTAATCACCACCTGAAGTATTCTGATGAAGGCCTGCTGCCATGCATCATTGATATCACAAGTGGCAAGCAAGGGAGCGATGTACAAGGTGAAAACGTTTTAACGGGAGTGCAGAAGTGGGGCCGCACGACCAACCAAAGGTAGCATAAACTGCAGCGTTGGTCCCCTGTGCCCCGGCCCTAGTATCCACGCTCAGCTTCAAGCAAACAAGCGTGTGTGGAGGTTCGTGGCCTGCAGGGAGGACTGTCTGCACGGCTGTGATAGGGCTCATAAAAGAGCCTCTATTAGCACGCTCTGCCACCTTCAGCACCTACAACAACATTGGTCCACATCCTTGTTCAAACAGCGCTGCTGCATTCCTCCCAAGCTCCCGAAACAAATTCAAAATGAGCTCCATTTCCTCATCTTAATAAATCAACCAAAGTCTGAACCCCCAGGTTTTCCTTGGTGAAAAACTCCCTCTCCCCTTGATAAGATTGATCGCTGTCTGGACTCGTGCTTGTTTATGAGACGGTAACCACAAAATGCTCACGCCGTCCCTCCAAACTGGGTCGGGTATTTCTCTGTATTTTTCTTCTTCTCTTTTAAATTCACGGCAGGGTCTGTGCTAAGGAAACAGCTTTTATCACTTACAGCAGTGGCACATAAGGCCCAAAACCATGTGTTTCCGTGCGCAGGAGCAAGGGTAAAGCATGGGGTGTGAATTTGTCTGTGTGCGAAGGCTGCCAGTGTTCAGAGCTTAAACTTAAAAGAGCTTCGTTGTCCACACCTTGTTATCAGGTTGTGGATCTCTCCTAAGCCTTCCTGCTTCACACCATGTGTAACATAGGAACAGCACAGATAGAGGAAACAGGGGCACTTTTTCTGCCTGTCTTTTTAACATTTCTCTCCTCCCTCTCTCTCTCTTTCCATCTAATCCACTCCGCTGAGTGAACTCATTGTCCGTTTGTTTTAGAGGAGCGGCCTGCGAAACACATTTGCCTGGAGAAGCGAATTTCCAATAGGATCTGATGCGATAGTAGTGCCTGCCCAGAACGCCAGGCATGCGAGGAATCTCCAGCTCAGATCAGGCGCTGTCTCTAACTGTCCTCATTCTGCAGAGGAAAACTGCGGTTACAACAAATTAAACACAAAGCCATTCACTTGTAGCAGCAAGACTGATTTCTTGTCCACTTAGGGGGAGACGCTGATATGTGTCAGTACAAATTATGATGATTGTAGCACCCTGGTAACAAAAACACCAAAATACTGGAGAATGTTTGAATGCACAGACGGAAAACTTAAAAAGGAGAGACTGGAGACTCAGAGACTTTAACTAAAGTCAAATCAGTATAAACAAAGGTCCTGGATTCAAGAAAGTACAGATTTCTCTGCATCTAAAGGTAGTAACTTTTTTTTTTCCTTGCAATTTATGCATTTTGTCTGCTTTCACGCAGCCTTCTTGACTCCCAAATTTTGTGTTTTTCTGTACTTATGTAGTAATTATTTTGAATACTTTCTAAATATTTGTTGGAACCCCTACATCCAAAAAAAAAAAACAAAAAAAAAAACAAAACAAGAATTAGATACTCTGAAATAGAATAACATAAATCCTCCATCTGTATCTGGTACAAAAAATAGTTATAAACATGCAAAAATGAATGGCTTCACTGCACCAAATAAACAATCAAATCAATGAATACATTTTTTTTTAAAAGAGAGAGAACAGTAAATGATAGGAGATCATGTGTAACGTCAATTCCAGTACTACAGGTAATAAAACTTTGGGATTACAACCTTATGCATTGCAACCCTGCTAAAAATTCCATAAACATTCTATTTTCCTCATTGTATATAAAAACTGCTATTATATGAAAAGCAAACCACAGTATGTATACCAGTTGCATTTTTATTGAAATAAAAGCTTTTGGACCTTCATTTGTCTCAGAAGCAGTCAATAATTACACTCTAAGAAAATAGTAGGTAGGGGAGCAGGTGGCCTAGTGGTGAAAGGCGCTCTCCATGTACACGGGCAGCCTGGGCTCGAATCCGGCCTGAGGCCCCCCACCGCATGTCTCTCCCCCACTCTTGACCCTGTTTCCAACTCTATCCACTGTCCTCCTCTATCTAATAAAGGCACAAAAATGCCCAAAAATAAATCTTTAAAAAAAAAAAAAAAAAAGAAAATAGTAAGTATTTACATTTACCATTGAAATAATTTGTTTCTACAGTTTTGTAGCATTTTTTTATGTTAACTGTTTTTGGCCACTTTTGCCAGTTTTCTATGTTTTAATTACATAACAAAATTTCATCCAGTTGAGTTTGAGTAATTTGATCTTGCACCAGAAATGTCTCTCATTGCATGAGATTGAATAAAACTGATTAACAGGCCAATAGTTGAAGTAATTGTAGCTCATAGAATTTACCTTCACTGTTAGACTGAACAGTTGAAGGTTGTAAAAAAAAAATTTAATTGTGTTAACATAAAAATCCAGATTGGCCAGCTCTATGTCAGCTCTATTTCTTTGAGTTGATTGAACACATTTTTGTTTTTAAGTAAACAGTTATCGATCACTTTGGGTATTTTTTGCAATTATTTGACAACCATTCCTTCTGGAGTTTTCCCAGAATGCCTTTGGGCATTTTGCACCATGAGTGAAGTTACAGACTCAGTTTGAGAAGGCCCACCTGTGGGTAGCAACCACAATAAACGGTGGATGGTGTGCTGAATATGATGGAAGAGGACTTCCTGTTTCTGTGTGCGCCTTTCCATTAACGTCACTTGTAGTGACTTCAGTTGTCCTTCCTTAAGTGGCATAAATGTATTAAAAGACATAAGGGAACATTGCAGTGGATGAAGAACGTGTTGCTTGTTTTGAGTTGAATTTAAACAGAGTTTTTAAGTGTAGGAAAGTTTCTACAGTTTAACTTTAAAAGGGTAACCATGGCTCCTTTCCTGAATGTCTTACCCCCACTCTCTCATCCTAGTTTCTCAGCTCTGTCCACTTTCCTTCTCTCTGATTAAAAGCCTTAAAAGATATCTAAGTACCTTTTATCAAACAAATACTGTTTTTTTCCAGAGAGTATAAGTGCACATTTTTACATAATCAGTTTCCTCCAGTGTTTTGAGTTCTAGTAACTCATTGGGGACTACAGAATAAATTATATATTTAAAATTGAGTCATACCAAAGACAGGATAACAAAACAAATATGTAGTCATTGTCATTAGTGTTGTAGTACTCGAGAATGGTCTTGGTCTTGAGACCGGTCCCAAACCACATTTTGAATTGCTTGGTATTGTCTCGAACCGAAAGCATTTTTACTCGCTCTTGTCTCGGTCTCAGAGTTGCACTCAGGACTCTGAATTTTCCATCAAGACCAGTTGAGACCAGCTCTGATCTGCTATTCTTTGACCTCATTAATGTGATAATAAGTAGCATTTACTAAAACAACAAATAGCAACACTTACAAAAACTCAGACATTAGTCCATCTTATTTCTAGTCAGTAAAACCTCTGAACACTTACTTTAGGCCTTATTCACCTGACAAATCTAGATAAACATCTCATTTTCAGATATTTAAAATGATTCCAGACTTGTCAGTGGCTTTTAAATACATACAAGGATTTATTTTTTTTACAAGAAGTTAGTTAATTTATTTAAAAAAAAAACTACAATTGAAGAGAGATTGCTCTTTAACTGTTCAACCTTGTCATGGTTTTTTTTTTTTATTGATTTTTATAGTCTTGGTCTTGTCTTGGTCTCAGATAGTGTGGTCTTGAGTACAACACTACTAAATATTTTTTTTAGTTTGATGCATTTTTACCAAGTCTTTGAAAATTCTTCATGAATGATCAGCCTAGTAGAGCAGCAGCTATTGTAATTCAAAAGTCAATTCTTCTGATTGTTAAAAAGATGGAATATCTCCATGACTTCTTTCCCTTTCCACCATACTGTAGTCACACTAAAAGAGGCTTCAGCTGAAATGGAGGGAGTATCAGGTTAAAAAGTGGCTGTAACTGTAGATTCTCTGTTGCTTTGTCATATTAAATCAATTATCTCTGCCTTCACAGGGTTGATTGTGTTTTAATAGAATACGAAATTTAACTCATCCTGTGGTAAATTGATTTATTGTGATGTAACAAAAACAGAGACGCATTTTCCTTTTCAAAAAAAAAAAACAGTAGAAATACAGTCAGGAGAGGAAATATGTAGAACTTATACTGACTTTCTAGAACTTTAGAAGCAGAGGAAAACTGACAGCACACCAACATAGAGACAGAAAAACAATCCAAAACAAACAAAAAAAAATGATATAACTAATTCTACAACTCTGCTGTAACCATAAACCTACTTGTTTTTTAAATTATAATCATCTATTCATGTGCAATCCTAGTCAGGGTCTAAATTTACCATGCCTTTTGTGTTTGTTACGACCGATATGTGCTTGCCTATTTAAAGGGACACTTCAGATAACTAACCGTGCACATTTCTAACTATTGAAAATGAATAACTGTGTGTTAAAATATTTTAAATTGAGCTTTTTAAGTCAGATAACTGATCCTATTGTTTTCTTATTTGTTTTTCTGTAGGACCCACAGGTGTCGGCCTGAACGAGCTGAAAAGGAAACTGCTGATTTCAGACCCCCAACACTTCAGTGTGACCATCCCACGTAAGTTCTTAGCACATTCCTCTAAGAGCAGTCAGACTTTTTATCTTTTAATCCTTTCCTTCTGCCTCGTCTAAGTGTATTTATGCGGTATTACATGCTTTTCGTCTGTGTGAGCCTTTTTCCAGAGCATGGTTTGGTATCTTCTCTTCACTGGCTAACTTACAAAGAATATGAAGACACCTTGGGCTGTTCAGACATTAAACATTCACATCTGCTTCTAAGAAAGCCAGCTGGACTGTGAGAAAACACACAATAGTAATAGCTTCTTTTTGTTTTGCTGCAAAGGAGACGAAACATGGCACTGTTCAGCTTAAAAATGTGTAATTTAGATTTGCAGTTCATGCTTTTGTTCTCTACTCATTAATACCTCTGTCCCAGAATTAGATATACTTCATCAATCCCTGCTGGGACATTCATTTTCATTAGAACAGAATTTATGTGGGAAACGAGAATAAACACTATTTTAGTACGCAAAGAATTAATATTTTGGCCTTGTTGAATTTATTTGCATGACATGAAACAAGCATTAAGACACTTTTAACATGGCTGCAAAGGGGGGAAATCTAGAACTGCTCTGGTGCTAGGCCAGCAGTAAAAAAATAAAAAATATAAATCCAACCATTATTTTTGCTTTAATCAGTGAAGTTTGATTCCATCTCTTGTTGAAACGAAAAATATTGTGCTTGAGGTTTGCTTTCATGACGTCCAAATTAACCTTAGCATAATAAACATAATAAATCGAAGAAAAATACATGTATGAAAATAAAGATTTCTAGCTCCTGTCTTAATCATGTTATTTGTTAAGTAAATGACACTCAAGCTGAGTAATCACAGGAATCAGTCAAGTCTCCTCAGTCGGATTTATACTTCTGCATTGCTGCTGCAGAAGCAAACGCCTGACATGCATGCATCAAAACAGAGCAACCCCTGTGATCAGTCACCTGTGCAACTGCAAGTCTCTGAGTGATGTCCGCAGGCATACTAGCCCTCTTTTATCAAATGTGCATATGACAGAAGTTTGATCAGACCGACATTTCCATGCATAGATCAGCATTTATCAATCTGGACGCCAGCTCTCAGCTCGTATATGCATGTTTTCAACTCAGTGTGACTCGCTGTGCAGCATCATTTGGGCAGTGTTAGATTAGATATGGCTTTTAAAATGTATTTAGCATTACACCCATTGTTATATTTGATGAATGAATGTTTTTTTTTTTTTATCAGTGTATTTTACAAGTAAAATAGACCGGCTGCTCTCAGTAGTTATTTAAGGTTTGTTGTACAGCATATAACATAAAAAATAGTGTGGGAGATTTAAGCAGAAAAAAAATAGCAGCTAATCAGAAAAAAAGGTGAAACTTTTGCATCTTAAATGTGGAGTATATTTAGACTGCTATAAATTAGTAAAAGGTTTAATGGGAAGAGGAGTGATTTAGTTTAAACTATTTAACCGTATAAACCTGGAGTGTGCGTGGAAGAGCCTTATAAAGAACACAAAACATTAATTCAGATTGGATTGTAATCAATCAGCATGTCTGGACACTTGCTCTGTGCGTGTGATTACACATGGATGAATATCTGAAAGCTTTAAGACTGGGACATCTTTAATGTAAGAATTACAACTGATATCTTTGTGATTAAAGCCATTCAGATTAGAGATAGCAATTATAATAAATGCTTCAGTTGTTTTATATGCAACTGGACCTTTCAAGCTTTCTTAAATCTCCTTTGTACAGTCAGAAGAGAGCATTTTATCTATGCCATGAACTGGTGTATCACTATCACTTATAATAATTATTATTATTATCATTATCACTTATAATAAGCCTCTATTTATAATAAAATCTGAGGTTTCACAGCCACTCTCTTCTCAGTCTTGGAGGGTTTCAGGCTGGCCTCCTCTTGTTAATGTGCTTCTGTCACAGATACAGAAATTAAATATTCTTATATCAGCTAGAGTTTGGTTGTCCTCAACAATGCTGATTCAGTTTAATGTTATTTTACAGGATGAGAAACAACAAATATTTAATTTTCTTTTACTTCTCTGAACTGGAGCCTGAAACCATAATAAAGGGGGCAGGTTTCATTGCCATATTACATATATCCATGTTATAAACTTTGGGGAAGGCCGGCTGAACCATGGCTATAAAGGAGCATGTTATTTAAATGATCCTTGTTTTCAGCTGCTGCATTTATGGATGACTAGTCTGTCATACACTGTTATTTGCTAGGTACGTATGTTTTTTTGTAAGATGATTTCTACACCCAAATCTCCACCAATTTCTACAGAAGTAGAAAACATAAATGCTAATTTCTCAGGTCTTCTTGCTAATATCTAGTGTGTTTATTCATCTATGTCTCTGAGTGGTTGAACAAGCGCAGAAAATTCCCTGTCCTCTGCTTCAGCTAATTCAGCGGCCGTAGAGTCCGTCCCCGCCGATTTCTCCTCTCTTTTCTGGTTTTCAAAGTCGCTCACTGCTCAGTGTTTACTGTATATGTTTGGTTTCAATTGCTCTGGTTTCCTGAGAGCAGAAACTGGTGCTATAACAAGCAAAGAAATTAAGATGGAGTATTGCAGAACTATGAAGGCACACAAACGTAGAAGTATGTAGTGCTTAAAACACTACAGGCCACTACAGTGTAGCTACAGCATAGTTTAGATGCAAAAGCATAAGACAGACTTTAACAGAAGAGGTCAGATTTATCCAGTATGTACATATGTACACATTAGAAACACATTCTCAGAGAAATGTGGGCTCACAAGATGTCAGATTAAATTTTTATTCCAGCACCCTGCTGCTGTCTCGTCCAGAAAGTATGTGGAAGGGTTTTTTCTCCCGAGGTCGAGCCGTTGTTTCTCCTCCCGTGTTATTGTCAACCTCTCACAGCCTGCCTGACGAGCTCTGAATGATGGAGGAAACAGCGTTCTTCTACCTCCTGAGGACATGCCATTCCACTGCTTCACAAGTTGGCACTGAGCGGCCTGCTCTCCTTTCTTTCACAGTTTATTTCTCACTTTCTCTCAGTCTTTTCCGTGTCACTCCTCTTCCCTTCTTTTCTCCTTTTTGAACCTAACGACTGCACGCCATAATTCTGAATATCATCCAGGTCTGCTGCAAACAGTTAGCTCTCCAAGTCTGCAAGCTTTTTATTAATTTTTTTTATCACAGCGATGTCCAAACGCCAGCATGTTGGGACAAATAAATCTGTTTGATTTATATATTTAAGCAGAGTAGAGACAGTAGAAATGTGTAGTCACCGTCTCTGGCTTAAAGGGAAACTGCTACAATAGTTTTGGATCACAGATATTAATTGCCATGTTTTTTACACACTGTGTGGCATAATTGATGTCCCAACTGAAGCTTGACACTTAAAATGTCCCTGGGATTAAAATCTCATTGGTGAGGCCTTTGTTGCCACACAGCTTGTTAATTGTTGTCAAATGTGACCCATGATGCTGTTTAATGAAGCCCAGACGGGCTGAGTCTGACCCATATAGGAGACGTATGGCACAAGTCCTCTCAATGAGAGGAAAGAGACTCGGAAAGTATCCTGTCTCCTTCCTTTTAATGTTTGATTGCTGCCAACACACACATGGATGTGTTTAACACTTACTGTTGTTTTGGATTAAGCCTGAAAGCGTTCACTCTTTTTGTTAATTTGAAAAACGGAGTTTCAGAGACCGTCGGCTCACAGTCCTGGTTGACATTTGAGGATTTTTTCCATCTCTCTCTGCTTGTTGGTGTAAAATATAAACCAGTCCTCTTAGAAAGCGTTGCAATAAGCTGTTAGAGCAAGGGTTAAACGTTTTGATTTCTATCCAAATTACTGATATTTTCCGTGGTTTTGGGACAAAATGGATGAACATTCCTTAGTGCTACTGTAATCATTTCATGCACCACTAAACAGACACTAAAGTAACATGGTGTAACTACCGCTCATACTGTGTCCAGTATACTTCTGAATAAAAGGTTTAACTTTACAGTGCCTAAAAAAGAATTCACCCCTTGAATGTTTTACCCTTTTATTGATTTTATAAATCAGTTACAGTCAATATAATTTGGCTTTTTTGACAACAGAAAAATACATAGAAAGTCTTTATTGGCAAAGTGACAACAGACTTCTTCAAAGTAATGTCAGTGAAATAGAAATATGTGAGGTGTCTCAAGTGATTGTAATATAAAGACACCTGTGTCTGGAAGGTCCAGTCACTGGTTCATCAGTATTCCTGGATACCATTACACCATGAAGACAAAAGAACATTCCAAGCAACTCAGAGAAAAGGTTATTGAAAAACCTAATTCAGGGGATGGATACAAAAAACATTTCCAAGTCTCTGAACATCCCCGAGAGTTCAGTTAAATCCATCATGAGAAATGAGGGAATATGGTACATGTGTAAATCTGTCTAGATCAGGCCGTCCTCACAAACTGAGTGTGCGCGCAAGAAGGAGACTAGTGAGAGAGACCACCAAGACACCTATGACTACTCTGAAGGAGTTACAAGCTTCAGCAGCTCAGATGGAAGAGACTCTGCATACAGCAACTGTTGGCTGGGTTCTTCAACAGTCAAAGCTTTACGGGAGAGTGGCAAAGAGAAAGACACTGTTGAAGAAAACTCAGATTAAATCTGGACTAGAGTTCACCAAAAGGCATGTGGGACACTCCATGGTCAAGTGGAAGAACTTTCTCAAGTTTGATGAGACCAAAATGGAGCTTTTTAGCCATCAGATAAGACAGCCAACATTGACATCACCACAAGCACACCATCCCTACTGTGAAGCACAGTGGTGGCAGCATCATGTTGTGTGGATGCTTCTCTGCACCCGACCCTGGAAAGCTTGCAAAGGTAGAGGGTAAAATGAATGCAACAAAATATAGGAAAATCCCGGAGTTTATTTTCCAGTAAGACAATTAGCCGAAGCATACAGAGAAAGCTACACAGAAATGGTTTGAAGACAACAAGGTGAATTTTCTGGACTGTCTGAGTCAAAGCCCAGACTTCAATCCAATAGAGAATTTGTGACTGACTTGAAAAGGGCTGATTACACCTGATCCCTGTGCAACCTGACAGAGCTTGAGAAGTTTAGCAAAGAAGAATGGAGTAAAATTGCAGAGTCCAGATGTTTGAGCCTGACTGAGACCTATCCACACAGATTCAGGGCTGTGATTGCAGCCAAAGTTGACTCTACTAAATGCTGACTTGACAGGGCTGCATATTTATGCATTCACTTGTTTTACATAACATATATTAAATATAATGGACATTATTTTGTCAAAGTCTGTTTTCACTTTGACTTTAAAGGTTTTTTGGTCAAAAAAGCCATATTATATTGACCCTGGTTGATTTAGAAAATCAATAAAAGAGTAAAACATCCGTGGGGGTGAATACTTTTTAAAAGCACAGTCTGTTTTCTTATGACATGATTGTTTGGCCTCTTCTTCATGTTTTCCTTCTGGTGTCTGAAGCTGATGACAGAAAGTCGTTGATCTTCCGTGGTGTCTTCTCAACCACAGCTGGATTTACGGCTGTCTTTCCTTCTCGAGCGAGTGACACATCATATAAATCACACCATTGGTTTTCCATGAACCTTGTAGATCAGCCTGGACCATTTAAAGGAAAGAAAATGGTCCACTAGCAGGGCAAAGCCTGAGCGCACGCTGACGAAAGACCAGCTCAGAGGAGAGTGAAGCAGAGCTTGGCCATTTTGGTTGCAGGTGATAAAAGTTTAATAGTTTGTTTTGGAGCTGTTCGGAGCGTGCAACGGCTGAACACCTCTCCCCTCTGACCTTTGAAGCACTCCTGAAGCGAGCCGGAGTGTGAGCCGACCCTTTGACCCTTAAAAATCCACCAGCGCCGCCTGCTCGCTTTTTCTCCACGCGCCGCTCCCTCCGCCCATTTTACAACAAGGCTCTCTGGTTTATGGCCAAGTAAATGTAGAGACTTGATGTTAATGAGAGCTCCAAACTCAATTACCTTACAGAGGCTAACGCTGGCGGCTAATGCTACGGCTTCTGTTTCTACAGCCTCTGCAGCCACATTACAAGAGACAAATTTAATAAGTCTCAGTAAACCTCTGCTGAATGTCATTTAAGTGTCTGGGCCTAGTGCTGCAGCCCTACAGGTTGTGTATTTTATGGTGCTATTACACAATAATATATACAAGGGTTGGCATGACTGGGTGTGCTGAGTTTCAGACTTCCAGAGATGTTAATAAGGGGCTCGGTTCAGATGCTTTCAGGCCCAACAGTGAGTCAGACAGTCTGGGTTTGAGGTAATCACTCATTTCTTCTCTCTCTCTCTTTCAGACACAAGTCGGGCCAAGAGGAACCAGGAGAGCGACGGCGTGGAGTACCACTTCATCTCCAAACACCTCTTTGAGACGGATATCCACAACAACAAGTAGGCACAGCTGGGTCGGGTAGAAGTATAACAACAGTCCTAATGCTTTAGATTCTTCTTTACACAACAGATGTGAACCCAATTTCCTTATGATGTCAGTACTTGTGTTTGACTTTGGCTTCAGAGAGTGCTTTAACATTTAACACAAGGCACAAGTTGTGCAACTTAAATGTCCCCTACTGGGACCTTTTCCACATTCTGCATATCAGCTCTATTTATCTTTACTTGTGTCTTTCTCTCAGACAAAATCCCCTTTTGTGAAGGGTGTTTTATGTTTTACTCTTCATAGGGCACTCAAGGAAATACTTGGAAGGTTTATCTTCCAACCTTACAATATTATTGGTGGACATCCCAAGACTTTTTTAAAATTTTGTCACTTAAATATTATTTTATTATTATGGTGAAAATCAAGATAAACCAAGTATGCAGTTCCTTGCCTGTTTATCTTAAAAAAAGAAAGAAAGAAAGAAAGAAAAAGAAATTCCATAAATTTTGTACACTTTAAAATGTTGATAATAAAAAAATAAACATATATAATGTAAAATGAGTATTTACTTACATATTACAAGTTTATTTAGATGCATTTTTTAAATTTTATACACACAACTGTTTTTTGGCTCTTAATCCTCTAGGGTCACACCAACTCATACTTAATACCCTTGGCACCCAAGGGCACCCACCCTTTGGAAAAGTGCTACAAAAATCATACAAATTAATATTTTTTCCACTTTCAAAGCTTAAATCTTCAGCCTTACTCAGAACTATAAAGTTTTTATTCATTTCTTTAGATATGTTTTACATTTTTGTGTTGTTTTTGTCATAATAACAACTCCCATTTTAACAAGAAAAATATGAAATCCAAATTATGATTTGCAGTGTGGAATCCTTGGGAAAAGGTTTTTAAAGCCTTGTATATGTCAGTAAATTATAACAACACTGATTTTGTTACATTATTTTTTAAGCAGTACAGGTTTTTATCAAAAACTCACACTTAGTATCCTAGGAACCAAAACGGGTCCCTGCAGAAAAAGTGCTAAAAACCATATAAATTAACACTTATTTACTTTTTTAAAGCTTAAATCTTTTAATAATGTTTTTATTCATTTTTTAAATATTTGATATGTATGAAAGGACCCAGTTGGGTCCCAGGGCCCCCAGAGGGTTAATGGAATGACAAAAAAGGAATCAACGTTCTGCTTCTCAATAAAACTTAGGACATGGGGGCAGGAACAGGGACAGGCCAAACCTAACAGAGCCATCTGTGGTGACTCCTGACAGCCTCAGGGACAGATTCGGACATATTTCTGAGGTAACCCATGACTAGCTGTAGAATGCTGTTTAAGTAATGGAGATACCACCAGTTTTCTCTGATAATTCCAACAGGAAACCTAAATATCACAAATATTGAATAACTAAGTGAATTTCTGCAGTGATCAGACTCACAATAAAAATTATAAAAAATGATTTATAACACTCAAGTATAATAAAATGGTTATACTGTTGTTAAACAGACTAAAACTGCATTTCTTTCACATTCATACTTTCTATGTTTTTTATAATTGTACCAGAAAACCTAAAATAAATGCAAATAGTAAATGTCTAAATGAATTTAAGCAGAAATAAGGCACAGTTAAACTAAAAACTGGTATTAACCACACAGTATAATAAAACTGTTATAAGGTTATAAACCAGACCAAAAATCAAACCTATTTTTACTATTTATGCCTTGAAATGTTCTATAAATTAGTCAGATTTTCCACTGGATCCATCTTTATTTTTTTGTAAACCTTGGACAACATTTAACTACACTATAGAGTACTGTTATCCTTCATTGTAAGTTACTTGTAAAAAAAAAATCCTTAGTATCACTTGCTAGATGAATTGGCCATATTGCACTTTATTTTCGTGTCATGCACCAAAAGTGCCCAATCCTCATGGGTTTATAAGACACCAGAAATTCAGTTGCAGTGTTTTACAAAAAGATAAATTCATTACAAAAACAAAGTTGTGTGATCTTTTCCCATCTCAGTAGTAAAGAATACACTCTGACTTTTCTCCCTGGCTTTGCAGATTAAATCTGCTATGGTAAAGGTTCCCTTTCTGAGACAGAGCTCAATTTTTTCATAATCATCCACCCCCAAAAAGTCAGCATCAATCAAAAACATTTTCCTATAAAGTAAATCATCGTAAATTGGACAGTAAAACAGAAAATGAATCCCATTCTCGCACTAAGGAGGTTGACCAAAGTTTATATATGGCTCTTTGCCCCATTAAGGGTTAGATTAACTCTGCTGGATAAAATATACTTAAGTAATCTTACTAGATCATTTTATGTCTTTTTGAGGAGGCTAGACTAGTGGACAAGTGTTGCTCAGCAGGAAGAGTCAGTCAGTCATACATCTGGATCACTAGTGCTCATGAAGAACTAGGTGTTCAGTCCTGAGGTAGGACCAGGGTAGAACCACTGCTATCAGATGGGTTTACTGAAAAAGTGTCTAGGACATGGTTCAACCTCATGAAAACAACAGATCCCCTCTCCATCTGCTCACTTGACCACTAGGGGCAGCAGTGAGAGCAGCAGTCTGGTACTTGCCTCCCTGTTCACACTCAGTCTCCCTGCTGTCCTCTGTGAGTCTCTGTAGCTGAGTGTGAGCTGGTGTTGACAGGGCCGAACCCTGTGTTGGTAACGGATCTCCAGACAGTGGCCCCGAGGTCTCCTGTCTCTGCTTCCTCCTTTCCTCAGACGCTCTCTCTGAATCCAGCCACACCACGGCCCGCCTTGACATTTGCGGCCAACAAATTGAAATGCAAGTTGTAATAGTCATAAGAATGATTGATGGCTTTGCCGCTCTCACACGAGCTGGAGGAAGGAAAAAACATTGACTGTAGGGTGCAGATACAAAACATTTACGCACGCAAACACATATGTAAAAGTTATGACATAGAGGGACGCCTGTGGCGGCAAGTGCGTATAGAGTGTCAGAGCATGCAGGGAGAAGGAGAGAAGGGGGGTGTATATTTAGGCCATGTTGTGGTGAAGGTCAAGGCATGCAATGTTTTTCAGGGAGTCGGAGGGGTGAGTGGCAGGGCTGTGATGTGGGGTGGATGCGTGGGACTCTAAAACGACTGAAATTGAAATTACAAGGCAGCAAAGTAGACGAGGAGTCAGATGAACTTGTTTGCGTTATGCCTCATTGCATGCAGCAACAACAATGCAGAAATAAAAGGCCCAGGAGTCAGAGCCACAACAACGTGTCTTTAACTCCAACAACTTTCCCAAGGGAAGCCCTGTTCTGTGTCAGAATGGCAACAATCCATCGTCCCAGTATAGCCCAGACCTCTGCTGGCACACCCTCCTGTAATCTACACTCCTTTTAACAAACAGCACAGAACGTGTAAGGTGTGACTTTTTAAAGACAGGCTACTGTAAGCTCTTAAATGAATTTCCCATAACTGACTATGAGGGTTTTTACAGACTTAAGCCTCCTGTCTTTTAAAAAAAATGCTGAGTAAAACTTTCTTACATGGGCAATTACCATAAAACTTTATTTTTTTACATGGCATAATTCACACTGAGGCACTCATTCTGCCCGACACTCGTCATGAGCAGACTGCAGCATACCACACAGTCCTATTAGCTCAAATTCTTTCCACATCGTTACTCTCCTCCCTGCCTTTTTCCTTCTTGTTTTCAGCTAAAAATATACCAGTGGCTTTTCTTCTTCATGACAGCTGATTGGTGCGAAATGAGGAAGATCATCCGGTGGAAAAGTGTTTGTTTGCTTGTGTCTGCTTACTGTGCTAAAATCCTGGGGGACTACAGGAGGGGAGGTTTGGCATTCGGTGGCTTTGTGGGCTTTCTGGAACAAACAGGTGTTACTGATTGAAAGGGGTAGGCGTAAGAGATTATATAAAAGACACCCCAGCCAAAACGTCTGGTTTTTAAGTTCTGCTGGAGAATGCTATCTTCAGATCTGTCAGTGGCTGAAAGCGTAATCCTCCTGTCTCTGTGGATTTGTTGGATTTCTATGTTGCATTATTTCTAAGATGAATCTCAGCAGCGTGCTGACACAGTCGTACAGATAAGTCTCAGAATCTAACGTTACTCCCAAAGGTTGTTAGTGTTGTAATAGATACTAATCCCTGCTCACAAAATATCAAAAAATCTTCTTAACTATCTCCTCATCTCTTCATATCTTCTTCCAACACACCTCTCAGGTTCATCGAATACGGCGAGTACAAAGGGAACTACTATGGGACGAGTCTGGACTCGGTACGCTCCGTGCTGTCCAAGAACAAAGTGTGCCTATTGGATGTCCAGCCACATGTAAGTGACACAAACCCAATCTAATCCCTCCATCCTCCATAGCTTCTTATTTTTAGATCTCTGGCACCACTTTACCTTCATATCAAGCACAGATCTTCTCTCTGAAAGGCCTTGGCTGCATACTGCAAGCAGCTTTTAGAGGGGGCATTTCAAGGGAGCAATTACTTCCAATTTTCACTATTTGAAGATTTCCTCTTTGGCTTCTGTATCTTGGGTGGTGGCGATCAGAACCAACACAAATGGCCAGCTCGTAGCTAAATCCATGAGCAGGATTCCCATTAAGCCAAGGCTAGGCTTGTATCGTTCAGCCTTCGCCCCACCATATCCATTAGTTTGTTTTCACTTAACGCCCTGACACAAATATACCATTACAGATGACTTCCCAAACTACCCTGGCCTAAAAAGTACGCCCCAGATCCCTCAGCTGTTACAGCGAGTCTGTGGAAGCTCATGTAGGTGCTATAAACGTCACCTTTTGTCCTACATTTGTATCGTTTCGTAAGCCAGCAGTCATTCCCCTCACCTCCACATGACTCTCAGATCAGATGATCAGTTGACTTGGTGAGCGGCTGGTGTGAGCTGTGAGGAATTTCCTCCCAGCGGTTCCTCTCCTGCTCCTCCTTTGGGTTTTTATCCTTCTTCCTATCAGTTGTGGTTTTCGACCCACTGTCTATTAGCACAGTGAGAAGCCCTGATCGCGGTGCAGGATCCAGGGGCAAAGCTTGAAGCTTGACGCCACCGCTAACTGCAACCTCTCTTTTACCTCCCAAGAAATAGACTGTAGGTGTTATTTCATGCGATTGTCACCAGTTATAGACAAGAAGGCAGGGCAGATTCAGAAACACATCTTTCATTTTCCTCTCAAAGACACCCATGTGTTAACCTTAAGAAGCCTGTTTTTTATTTGATCCACCCATACATTAAAGTGGTGGTTTACAACCTCTTAAAGGAGCCAATAATTCCATCCACCCAAACAAATTCCTCAGATAAGGGTTATCATGCTGGGTGAAGACTTCCATATATCCTGCTTCCCTGCAGTGCTCCTCAAGCTCCTCCTCAATAACCCAAAGGCATATCAGATCTATAATCTAAGCTCACCCAGAGGTCTCTTCCCAGTCTCATCTGTCTTAAAACCTCCAAAGGGATTAGGCCTGGTGGATCCAAGCTACATGCCCAATCTACTGAGGTTAGACCACATTGCAATGGTCACTGAATCAGATTAGGTGATCTCAGAGTTATAAATTCATGCCATGACTTTACCCACAGACACAGACTTCACAGTGGTGTCTGACCAATCATCACAACTGATGTGATGACACTCCAAGGAAGCAGGGGATGGACTAGACGACACTTGAAACCAGGATGTAAACAAACATGCTGTATTTATTGCTGTATTTGTTTGTCCATCTGAACATGATGATCAATGTTATGCAAGCTTGATGCTAATGCTAATAACAGTTACTCACTGGTATGCTGAGGTAGGGTGAATTCAGCTAAAATTGTCTAGTTTTTTGGAAGCCATTTAGTGTCCTGTATTGCATGTAAGGATATTTTTGTAAATTACCACAAGCTTTTTGAAGGTTTATATGTAAGTAAAATGTGTGAATAATAAAATCACTTTTTGATCATAAAAGCTAGAGTATAGAGATGCTACAAAAAATGTTCAGGTCAAATGAGCCAACAGTGATTTTGCATTACTCAGCTCTTAGTTGAAGAACCTTTGGCAGCAATTACAGCTTCAGGTCTTTTTGAATATGCAAAACTGGGTTGGAGGGTTTTCTGCCATTCTTTGTAAATCCTCTCAAGCTCAGTCAGATTGGATGGGAACCATTGGTGGGCAGGGTTCAAGTCAGGGCGTCGTCCCTAAGCCACTCCTGTGTTGTCTTGGCTGTGTGCTTAGGGTTGTTTTCATGTTGGAAGGTGAACCTTCAGCCCAGTCTGAGGTCCTGAGCATTGTAGAGCAGGTTTTCATTGAGGATATCTCTGTACTTCCTCTCAACCATGACCAGTCTCCCAGTTCCTGCTGCTGAAGAACACCTCCGCAGCATGATGTTGCTACCACCATCCTTCACTGTTGGATTAGTATTAGGCAGGTGATGAGTGGTGCCTGGGTTCCTGCTGACGTAACATTTAGAATTACATTCAGTCTGAGAGTCCTTCAGGTGATTTTTGCAAACTCCAGCAGACTTACATGTGTTTTGCACTGAGGAGAGGCTTCCATCTTGCCACTCTGCCATAAAGCCCAGATCAGTAGAGGGCTGCAGTGATAGTTGTCCTCCTGGAACTTTGTCACAAACTCAGTCAGAGTTACCCTCTTGGTGACCTCTCTGACTAAAGTCCTTTTCCCCTGATTGCTCAGTTTGGCTGAAAGACCAGCTGTTGGAAGAGTCCTAGTTTTACCAAACTTCTTCTGTTTGAGATTTATGGAGGCCACTGGGCTCTTGGGAGCCTTCAGTGCAACAGAAATTTAAAAAATGTATATAAATGATTGTAGCATCAGGCTGCAACATGAGAAAAAAGAGGCTTAGATACTTTCTGAATGCACTGTAGATGTTATATTTTCCTTTGCATTCTCTTGGTTGCATCCACTAATACTATTCTGTCCTTTTTCACTCACCCTTATTTTATCTTTCCTCCTCTCTCCAGACATTAAAGCACCTCCGGACAGCAGAGTTTAAACCGTTTGTTGTGTTTGTGAAGCCTCCTTCCATCGAGAGATTGAGGGAGACCAGACAGAATGCCAAAGTCATTTCAGGCAAGGACGACAAGGGAACCGCCAAGCCATTCTCGGTAAGAGATTCTAAAGAGAAGAACTAGCCTGTTTTCTAGCCGGTTAAATAAATGATCAGCTGAACCTATAAAGCAGTAAACCAGTAGAAGGTGTGTCATCGTTTTCATCCCTTTCTTTTAAATCCAGTTCGTCTATTACTCTCTGAACATACAGTCCGATGATGTGATGGTGTTTTTGCTCTGTAGAAACTCCTGACTTTACACCTAACAGATTAGCAGCAGCAGAAATAACAGAAACCCTATCTGGACCCCGAGTACAGTAAGTGTGAGTGAGTGATGAGGTCATCCTCACACACCTTTATCCCTGCTCTATGGGGACGCACATGAAACCAATTAGCTGGTGTTTGGTGCTGCTGTGAAGTTGTTGGGAGGGGGGACAGAGAGCGGTGAGGGAGGATGATGGTTTTCCCAGCTCCATCAGGCGTGGTGCACGCTCGCATGTCTCGCTCGCCACAGGCAGCGTTAAGGCCAAGATCCTGGTCAGTGGAGCAGCAGACGTGGTCTGGTGGGACTCTGGGAGGTAAGAAACACAAAGAGAGGGGAAGGATGACTGAGAGACACGCTGTCAAAGAGGTGGAGACTGACTGACAGCAAAACAGCACAATGATGAAGAACGGGAACAGTGGGGGGGTGAGCTGGGGTCTGCAGGTGCACATCCAACATGGCGGGGTTGAATTTATGCTTATTGGAAACACATGGATTAAAAATATTAACTGACAATTCAGATTTTAAACCAACCATGTTCTGTCTCCTTATGTTTCCACCCTCCTGTTTATACTTTCCCCTCATCTGTCCTACAACCACCATCCCCAAAGAACACAAGTCTGTGTGCCATTAACCATGCAACTCAAAAGTTCCTCTAATTAGTTTACAAATAAATCCACGGGGAGCTAATCTAAAAAAGGAACGCCCTGTAAGTTATGTAGGATTTTAACACTCTGGCGTATCTGGTGAAAGCCATTCGTTAAATGGCAGAACTGACAGTGCCCCTTTATTTCAAAAATTATTTAATCCATAATATACAAGCTCAATTCCCAAAAAGTTGGGCATTGTATAAAATGTCAATAAAAACAGTATGCAATTATTGCAAATCCCATAAACCCATATTTAAGTCATAATAGAATATGAACATCATATCAGATATTGAAACTGTGACATGTAATGAAAAACATTCTCTCATTTTGAATTTGATGGCAGCAACACATCTTAAAAAAGTAGGGACAGGGCAACAAACAACCAGCTGGAGGAGCATTTTGCAACTTATTAGGTTAACTGGATTCAGTTAATTAGCAACAGGTCAGTAAGATGACTTGGTATAAAAGGAACATTTTAGAAAGGCAGAGTCTCTCAAAAGTAAAGAGTAAAGAGGTTCACCAGTGAAGAACTGTGTCTACAGATTGTAGAACAGTTTCTGTAAAATGTACCTTAACATAGAAGTCCATAATATCATACAAAAATTCAGAGAATCTGGAAAAATCTTTGTGAGCAAGGCACAAAGCCGAAGGTCAATATTGGATGCTTGTGATCTTTGTGCCCTAGGGGCCACTGCATTAGAAACAGGCATGATTCTGTACTAGTAATCACTGTATGTGCTCAGGAACACTTCAAGAAATCATTGTCTGTCATCACAGTTCTGTGAAATCCTCAAATGCAAGTTAAGTTGTATCATGTAAAGAAGAAGCCATATATGAACAGGACCCAGAACTGCTGCCAACTTCTCTAGGTCAAAGCTTACTTAAAAAGGAATGAGGCAAAATGGAAAACTGTTCTGTGGTCAGATGAATCAAAGCTTGGAATTCTTTTTTTGAAAACCATGGATGCCGTGTCTGCATCTCTGATGGTATGGGGTTGCATTAGTGCCTATGGTGTGGGCAGCTTACACATCTGGAAAGGAACTATCAATGCTGAAATGTATATAGAGGTTATAAAGCAACATGTGCTCCCATCCAGACAACGTCTCAGTCAGGGAAGGCCCTGACTATATCAGCAAGACAATGCTTAGCCACATACCACATCCAACACAACAGCATGGCTTCACAGTAGAAGAGTCTGGGTCCTGAACTGGTCTGCCTGAAGCAGTTTTGGGCCTGCCATCTTCAAGAATGTCCCAAAGCTCTTAAACTGCTCTGAGGACAGAGGATCAAGGACCAAGAACTGAAATCTGAGGACAGATGAGAAAGAACACATGAGAGGCTTCCTGTAAATCGCTTTATCTGAAAGATCCGCCCCCTTATGTGATATTCACTGATTGGATGCTGCAGAACAGCAGACTTTAGTGAATTTCTGCAACACCCACAGAGTTTAGCATTTAATAAACAAAAATCAAAGAATCACATTTACAGATATTCTGGTCAGTCATTTTGATGAGGTCAGCAGCAGTGTCCATCCGCACCCACATACTTTTACACATAAAATGCATCAAGCAGCTTAAAGATCTGCTCAGATGCAGAAAATCCTGCAGATATTTCACTTTACATTCAGCCTCCACACAGACACAGAGTCTGCCTCAATGTGTCAAATAGTGAAATATCATTTAGCTTCATTCTGCTCCTCCTATCCCAGCAGGAGTCCTCAGCTTTAGCCGTCAGAAAGGGATTATAAGTAGCATCCATGCTGCTGCTGTTATTACTCACTGCTCTAGCATCTGCTAGAGTCTCAAGTAAAACAACGCACATCTAAAAACTGTGAGACAGACAGGCATATTTCAGCCAGGTAACATTCTTTGTAAATGTTCTTGTACCAGACAGATGTAGGCCTCCCTAGATTTGCTTTTAAAGGACCCTGAAAGAGAAAATGTTTTGGGGTGAGCCATCTCAGACATATCTGACCCTCTGTGGGCTGTATTTCTCTCTCAGAGAGAGACAGTCATCTCATTGTTCCAGCACAGCCGTCTGACTTTGGCCCCATTGTTTGAGCTGGAAATGATTCAGACTAAAAAAAATAAGCAGCTGAAGCATGACGTAGAAACAAGCAAAAAAAAAAAAAACGACTGATGTAATGCAATATTCAGGATGTGATGCAAAAAAATGATTGTCTGAGATGGCTTCATCTCTTTTTGTTTTACTGGGATCAATAAAGCAGGTATCCTGCTGAGGACGTGGTGTGTTTGGTGGTTTATGCCAGAAGATGATACCCGAGTCTGCTGCTTTATGCCGCTAAAGTGCCGAAAAAGTTTATAGACTCATAAAGTGAATTTTGCTTTCTGGAGCAAATTTACAGTTAAACGTGAGCTGTAAAATCACTGATATAGTAAAGAATAAAAATAAAAGCATAAAAACATCACACTGATTAAAAGCTTTCACACTGAGAAACATAAGTGTAATAACTAAGTTTGGGGAGCCTCATACTGTGCAATGAAAACGACCATTTATCTTTGGTAGAAAAGTCCATAAACAGGCACAAGACGCTGCATTATTTCATGTGGAAATAAAGAAATCAAACTAAACTGGGGATGCATGAGTCAGGTTTGGCCCTGAAAAAGCATTGGCTCAAACTGAGGAGAGAACTCCTGCTCAGGCCAGTGGACAACAATGAAATTTCCTCAGTTTTCATTGTTTTACCTTCATTACATCAGCCTCCCTGCCTCTGCAAAATTTTAATCTCCTCTTTCTTCAGCTTTTTGGATTTTCATCCATTTTGCTACCATGGTCTCTTTTAATGCAGTGGTTCTCAACATGGGGGTCGCAAGACACTGAGAGGGGGTCGCAAGATGCCTTGAAAAAATCTGAGAATGATTTAAAAAGGATTTCTAGTTTTTATTTTACAAATGTTTTATGAAAATAAATGCATAAAATTAGTGAAAGGTAACATAAAAACATGGTCATTTGGTGAGATTTATGCTGAATTCAAAGTAATGTTTAAAAACTCTTTATTATTAATCTAAATAATCTTAATATTAATCCATGTAAAAAGTAATACTGCACAGGCCAGCCCACAAAGAATGGGCCCTCCCCAGTTGTGACTAATTGATTTATCAATGTAAGTGTGTTTTATCAGTAGCATTGGTGCTAGCGTCCTGGCTAATGATTCAGTCATTCTGGAGCTGTAAAGTGTGTCAAACTCTTACTGGGCAATAATGTTGAAAGTATGTATTTGTGCCACTTTTTAATCACTTTTCCCAACCAATTTTGTCACTATTATTTGCCACTTTACATCTGTTTTGGGGAATTTGCACCCATTTTCACTTCTTTTTGCCTATTTTTGCCATTTTTCACCAATTTTGCCCTGTATAAGCCCATTTTCATCACTCTACCTGCCAATTTCTGACATTTTTAACACATTTTTTCCACTTTAAACCCATTTCTGCCCCTTCCTAATCTCATTTTGCCTCCTTTTCTGCCCAATACTTCCACTTGTAAGCCATTTTTGGAACTTTTAAACCCTTTCCAACCCATTTTCTGCCCATTTTTGCCTTTTGTAAACCAATTTTTGTCACTTTCTCCTCTGATGGCCAATTATTGCCATTGTTTACCTCTTTTCACCACTCTATGCCCATTTTTTCCAATTACTACTTCACTATTTGTTACACCCATTTTTGCAACTTTAACCCATTTCTGCCACTTTCTTCTTATATTTCTGCCTTCATAAACCCATTTTGTCAATTTATTTTAATTTTTCCACACTTCAATCCCATTTTACCACCTTCTCCACCCATTTCTGCCACTTTTAAGACATTATTGCCACTGTTAACTCCTTTTTATCACTTTTTATGCCTGTTTTTGCCACTTTTACCCATTTCTTCTTCTAAAGTCCTATTTCACCACATTTTATGCCATTTTTAATCCATTTCTTCTTTGTTTTATGAAAAGGGATTCACATTTTTAAGATGGCTATATAATGCAACACAAATGAAGGGGAAAGCTTTCTGAGTCCCAGAAGGTTCTGCCCTTTATCCCCCCCTTATGGGCAGCCTTGTCTGCACATGACTATTCTTGAATGTCCATGACTGTGTTCAACCTTAAGGTACAGTGGGGGTCCCCAGTTTCACACATCTTTATTTTGGGGGTCGCAGGCTGAAAAGTTTGAGAACCCCTGCTTTAAGGGACATGTTAAAACAACACAGACACAGAAAAAGCTTTCAGGTTCTTGGAACAGATCAGAGAGGTTATGGTGGACACAGTCTGAAAGTCCTGGTCCAAGAGTTGAAATCCTGCAGGGGCTTTGGTCCAGATGACAAAGAATATAGTCCCTCTGTGAAACCGTTCTCTCCACAGACTAACAACCTCCTGCCCTCCCTGAACCGTCTCCTTGGCTCAGCCTGTCCTCTGATAAAACCATCACACCTCCCTCACTGCAGACAATAGAGCTTCACATGGAGCCGGTCCACTTTCTGTTACATTTGAGACAGCCAGTGAAAAAAAAAAAAAAAAAAAAAAGCAGACAGGACCTTCACCGAGTGCAACAGCGAGTGAGTGTTTATATTTAGCCGTGCAGCTAATCCATTATAGAGCGGAAAACCACCAGAAACATTCTGAAGTAACTCCTGGCTGGAAGGAATGTCTCTAAAAATTGAGCCGTTTAGGAGTTTTCAGATTTAACGATGCAGTGTTTATGTGCATACACATTGTACACACACTCTGCGGGATCATGCATCTTTGTAAATGTGTGTTTGGTTTTCTGCGCCTGAATGTGCATCTGTGTGTATTTATAATTGTGTTTGGCGAAGACGCTTAATATAAAACCATATCTGTGCAGAAATCTAAAGTTGAGTGTTCCCAGTAAAAACATCAATCTAAATCAGTGCAGCCTCTTCAGCTCTGCTGCTGCTCTGAGGTTGGGCTCAGCCCGGGCCCACACAGCTGGAACCACCACGAAGAGATACCTGGGCTCTCTCAGAATACCGTGTCTATGAATACAGGAGCCCCAGATAGGCAATGTTGACTCCCCACCTGATAAAAATATGTTATATGGCTATTCCCCTCAGTTACGATGTGGTTTTCTGCTTTACACTGTTGACTTGGGGCAGATCATTTGCATATTGGCGTGGAAAGTCCTCAATTCACCTGAAGGAAGGCTGTTTAAGTCTCATCTTCAACATGGAACCATATTACCTTCCCTACAATACTCAATTTATGTTATATAATTACCATTAAATATAGCATGGTAGAGATAATGGTGATAGCAATGATGCTAGGCTAACTCCAGCATTGCAGGCAAAACAAGGCCACCTTAGAGGTGCACAACTGGCACCCTATCATTATTAATTCATTTTATAGTAGAGATACACTATATGGACAGAAGTATTTATACATCTGACTATCACACCAGCAGGCACTGTGATGGCAATGTTTTTGAATACATGCAAGTGCATGTATTCACAAACATGACAATATGAAGTTGGGCCCTTTTGCAGCTTTAACAGCCTCTACTTGCCAAACTGATCAAACCATGTCTTTATAGCCCTTCTTTGTGCACTGAGACACAGTCATGAAGGGGCTCTCCAAATTGTTTCTGCACAGCTGGAAGCATAGCATTGTCCAGAATGTCTTGGTATGCTGAAGCATTAAGATTGTCCTTCAGTGGAGATAAGGGGCCTAGCCCAAACCCTGAAAAACAGCCCCATGCCATTATCCCTCCTCCACCAAACTTCACAGTTGGCAGTCAGGCAGGTAATGTTTTCCCAGCATACTCCAAACTCAGACTCACCCATCTGACTGCCAACAGAGAGGCGTGATTTGTCACTTCTCAGTCCAGTGTTGGTATCACACCACTCCATCCGATGCTTGGCATTGCACTTGGTGATGTGAGGCTTGCATGCAGCTGCTTGGCCATGGAAGCTCCTGCTGCACAGTTTTAGTGCTTACATTGATGCCAGATGCTCTTCAGCTATAGAATCAGCAGAGCATTGGGGATTTTCACACACTTAGCAGTCATTGACCCTGCTCTGTGATTTTACATGCTCTTCTGTTGAGTTGCTGTTGTTCCTAAACGCTTCCACTTTCTAGTATTATCACTTACAGCTGACTGTGGAATAACAACCCTCCTAATAATGCATTTCTCTTCGCCTTAGGGGTATGGAGATGAATGTGTAAAGAAATTATCTTTTCAAACCAAAGCCATTTTGTGTACCATGCTGTAAACATGTTTATGTCTGCTTTTAAAACAAGCATTTTAATATAGAAATTAAAGAAAGTTTGCATGTAGAGCAATCCTGAGGTGGACTCTCAAGCAAGTCTCGTTTTTGCTCTTTACACTGGCTGCATTTTTCAAATTTGGAGATTGCCACTTGGTATTTTAATTTAACAGTTTCTTATTTCTGAGCTGAATGTTTTGCATATTTCTGGTTATTTTTTGTAACCACTGACAACCCTTATACATAAGATGATTAACATAGAAGCTTTTGTCTGTACTGCAAAATGCACTTTTGCCTTCAGTTATGTTTACTGTCTTTGATTGCATATGTCAGAAGTTACAGAATATATGATTATAATTGATACTGCAGCATGAAACTCCCACATTTTAAGATGTAGCAACTGATTTTTTAAAATCTGACTTACTGAAGATGACAACTATATATGCAGCTTTGATGAAAATCTTCACTCCACTCCAGACTAATGACTAGTATGGGGGTGCAGCAGATCTCAAGTCTGCCACTCCTTGTTCATTTTTTATGTTTAGTTTTAATCTCTATCTATTTAAGATTTAGGAACCATTTAGAGAATCCCTTCTCACACAGGTAGGATGTGTTTAAGGAAGGTGTGTGGCTCTCTTCATTACTCACTGTTGTACAGTTGAAGCCAAGGGCAAAATATGACTGGCTTTATTTTCTTTCTTTTTTTTGGCCATACTTTGCTGGTGCTGCAGAATGTTGTGCACAGTTTTGTTTGGCTTTGCCGTTCATCCCTCTGTCATAACTTCACTTGGGAATCCCTGGATTATACATGTATCCACTGTAAGAAAAAAGGGTTGATTTTTCATCAGCTTTAATCCAAACTCTCTAACAGAATGTGTCATGTTTGTTTTTGTTTTTAAATTTACAGAAGTCAGATGTAAAAATGCACACCTTCAGCTTTCATTTGTTCTTAGATTTACTCTGAATTTTTGCTCTTGAACATCTGGAATGATCTGAAGGCCTCAGTCTAGACCATGTCTCTTTGGCCCTTCATCATCCCGTCCAGTGGACAGAGCTGGCCAAGCGGCACGCTCTCATGGTTGCAGTTCTCCATTCTGACATTTAAACGGCGATGCCACAAGCTGTCATTTAGCCATCACACGTATAAAATCCAGGCCAACAATAATTTACATTCTACATATCTGTATTTTGGACAGTATGGTTATGTTCTGTCCCGTTTATTTTGAGAAATTTTCATTTTCTTTGTGAATTGGATAACATTGTGTATTTTTCAGAGGAAATGATGAAAATTCCTTGAGGTTAGGTCGTTGCATGGGGAGGTTTTAGTGTGTGGTTTGTGCCAGGGTTCATGTGTGGGGACTATGTTATAACCGGCTTTGTACGGGCCACTTTATGTTTATTTGTGTGTTCAAGGCCATGTAATTTGTGTTTACTGTATGTCAGTGTATCTCTGCTCTTGTTTACTGTGGCTGGTTTCTTCTCTGCAGCCAGGGAGACAAAATGAACACTTTGGACTTTGGTTTGTGCATCTTTCTCTTTTCTTTTCTTCACTTCTGTCTCCTCTGTTTCCCTCACCCTGCAGGAGGAGGACTTTCAGGAGATGGTGAGAACAGCGCAGACGATGGAGAGTCAGTACGGCCATCTGTTTGAGAAAGTCATAGTGAACGATGACCTTTCGGCCGCCTTCGGAGAGCTCCGGCTGGCACTAAAAAAAGTGGAGATGGAGACTCACTGGGTCCCAGTCAGCTGGACTCACTCCTGAGATTATAAAGGGAAGGGATTTTACAAAAAAAAAATGACAGTTTTTATCTTTTTATGTCTGCCGTGGCTGGTGTTGGGGGGATAACGGGGATAAAACAAGACAGCGCCAGTTGGCTCTGTCTCCATACCTGACCTGCAAGGAGCGAGAGAACATAAGCTTTAGCCTGGGATCAGGTTGGATTTCCACCTAAGCTGTGGTCTGGATATGGATCTCCAAAGCTGACCAGATCTGACAGAGCTGAGGCTAAAGGGGCCCGTCTAGAATATGAGCCTCGGACAGTGATCCAGGGCTCAGACTGGGTCACACCACCACGACCACGAGTCAGACCTCTTTGGTCCAAACTAGAATGCGGAACGAGCCTGGATCATCACAGCAGCAGCAGTCCTGCCAGCACATCAGCGTTTGCGCCAACCAGGCCTCCATCCTTAGTGTGTTTATGACATTAGACCATTAGAAACCAAAGGGATCGACATATTTCTTCATTGTGGACAACTTACATGCATATGTCTGTGGAGGGACAACCTCAGAGGGGGGAAAGAAAACATATTTGCCTTTTTACAATCTTGCTATATTTCTTTGCTTTCATGACTGTTAGTCCAAACCAAACATAGTCAGGTGCATCTCAAAAAAAGGGCAGTAGGTGTGATTTTATTTAAGAGAAATTAATATATTTTCTGATATCCTCCACTAGGTATTCATATCTTGACTTTATGAGCAACCTGATCTCAATTTTAGCCCAATTTTGGCAGTTTTTTTTTTCACTGGAGGCATCTCTTCTTTCATTCAAGTGTTTTGATTTAATCTCCCAAGTCTGGTTTTTCCCCTAAACAGCACAGAGAGAGCCGTTTTATTTAGGTGTTATATATTCCATTTTCAAAAGCCACTCTGCGTATGAAGGTGCCCAGCATAACAGCCCTGCCATTGAAAGTCCCAGAACTGGACACTTTTGGCTGTCTGTGAGAAGAAAATGTTCACAATTGTGTTTTTATTAGGGTGGAGTTTTTATTTTTACTCACATAAAAAAATGGCTTCAGCTAAGGCTGCTAATAGAGTCTACAGCTCACGTCCAGGTTTTTAACTCGAGAAGTCATTCCTGGCTTTATGAGAATCACCAGTTTTAGTCTCCAACTCCCAATCCAATTTAGCATTTTTTTTCTTAAGCCTTTATCACAGAGGTAATTTCACGTCCTAACATGTTTGGTAAAAGCAGCAGAAAATCAGTCCTTTCTGTGTTATTATCAGTAACATATTACATATCAAGCTAAAGATGTGCAGTGAGCTTTGGCAGACATGCAACTCCTGTGAGATGTCTCACTGCAGCAGATGGCAGAAGAACACTTAGGGCTTCTTCTGAGTATTTGGGAGCCATAAAAGCAACAGAAAGTCAAACAATAATATCAGCTAATTTAACACAAATTGTCACGACTCTGTCTAATGATGTGAGTCACCTCGAGGGTGCTTACAAAGAGAAACTTGTGATAAAGTAGGCGTTTCTTCATTTCACAAGCACTCTTTCTGTTTTCAACATCCCATGCAGTTGAATGTAACCAGTAAACATGGTCGCATTTTACACCATTACACCTGTGTTTACTTCCATTATCATTAGCCCAGTCAGTGCTTCTATTGCAGATAAGGTTTTACGATGGAATATGCTTTATTTATGCTTTATGCATACAGCAGGGAATTTGTTTTTGGCATTAGCATCTAGCTACACTGTAAAACTCAACAATAGCTGAAACTGCTTACATTTTTGTTGAAACTGATTACATCAAAGTTTTTAAGTAGTTGAAACAGATTTATTTTTAGTAATCATCTCTTGTAGATTTTTTATTTGACTTTTATAAATTAAACTGCACTGTGCAAACTTTCCTACACTTAAAAATTCAGCTTAAATCCAATTAAAACAATATGTTTAAGTTAAGTTTCCCAGTTTTCCCTTTTTTTTAAGTGGTTTAACGTAAGGGACTAACAGTGACAATAAATAGGTGCACACTGAACCATCATGTTCAGTAAACCATCCACATGTCACTCCTCACAGGCAGGATTTGTCTAATTGAGTCGGTAACTTCACTCATGGTGCAAAAGTGTCTAATGCCCAAAGGCATTCTGTTAAAACTTTGCAGATTAAGAGAAGACTTTCAAATAATTTAAGTACAATTACAAAAAATACTCAAAATAATTGAGTTCTAACTAAAAATGTTTTCAATCGACCAGAAAATGTGATATAGTTGAAATAGCTAGTACGGATTTTTAAGTCACCACAGCTAAATTTTTTAACAACCTTCCGCTGTTCAGTCTTACAGTGTAGTAGCATCCTTTTCACTGTTCAGGCTGTGATGTCAGCTGCAAAAGATCCGTAACCTACACATCAAATATGGCTGCCACCTAAAAGCTGCACCTTCAAAATAAAACTGAGAAAACACTCAAAAAAGCAAGATTATTTAAAATTTGTCATAATGAGATTTTTTTTTTTTTTTAATCGAGCTGCCACTACCTTTTTCTTAGATACTAACTTAAAAAAAATAGCAACTATTATTATTTAGCTGTCTTTACTTTAAAATCAAGGTTTCTTTGGCAGAGCACTGGGGGCTGTAAGCTCACTAGCTGTCTGTAATGTCTATCCTTCATCCATTTATGTCGTTACAAGCAGGTGGAAGTGACATGAAACTAAGAAAGTAGACTGCTGGGAATTTGAAAGTCCATCTTGTTGTTGGCATTCATAGTTAGGACTGATAAACAAGAATCTAGCAGGTTAAAGAATAAAGCGATTCGTGCAGGTTTTTATTATGGTTCTGGAGTGAAGTAAAGGAATGATTATTTTAGCTTCATGTTGATCAGTTAAAACCATTTTCATGTTTTAAAGAAAGTGAGATATATAGATTGAAACCAATTCTATATCGTCATTTTATATCTTAAAATGGAGCTTAGAAGCAGTCAGCCTAGCTTAGCATAACGACTGTGGAAACACCTGGTTTACACCTGTGCAAAGATAAAACATATATACAGTACTGTGTTGAACTGTTAGCTAGAAAGTTTCCTTCTCCTACAGCCTTTTTGCTAAGCTAGGCTAAGTATATTTCCTACAATTTCCCACTATTTTAAATGTTTTCTTTAGACCTAGATTTGTTATCAATTTTGATCAGTTGACCACAAATGTCTTTAAATCATCATTCACTGTACGAGCTGTATGGCTATCTCAGGTTGCATTGCCCATATTCTTATGTAATTCTCATATATATAGATATTTTACCCCCTTTATAGTGTTTGAATATTTGATTTTTGTCTATTTAAAAGGGTAAATTTGAGTTTTTATTCTGTTTATTGTTGATATCAGACATTTAAAGGGACTTTAACACCATGCACCTTTTAACTTTGGCCCTTTTTTATTTTTAAGTTCAGGTTTATAATTTAACACTCTTCTTATTGTACCCCTCTGTTGGATTTTATTGTCTGGAATCAGATGTGTAGAGTCTCCAGGAAATATTTGTAAGTCTTGCTGTAAATGAGTTGCTGTTTATGAGCAGGTTGTATGAATCAACATTATTCTTGATAACTACTACATTTTATATTAAAGAAAGTCCAGCTAACCTTGTTTCTCCACAGTCTTCATGTGTTCATGTGAGCAGAGACGGAGGGCAGTGATGTGTGAGGTGGAACAGTATGAGGAAAATGTTCCAGTGTTTCTGGGATTTGTGCCCTTGAGTGCCATTCACCTTCATCTTTGTTCTGATGTGGAGAAAAACACCCCAGCACCATCGCTCAGCTGCCCCACTGAAGTTCAGTCCAGAGTGAACAGTTGTGTAAACAGAGCTGACACCTTTCATGATGAAGCTGGAGAGTAGTAAAAGCCAATCATGGGCTGTTTTTCTCACCAACTACAGCTAAGTTTTATTTTGATAATACTAGAGAAGTTCTCCATAATCCACCTAAAGTGGATTTTAATCTTCTGGTGTCTCACATGAGCCGTAACATTTGGAGCGTACCTGTCTGAAATGTCACAAAGGAATCTTTAAATTCTTAGAAGAAATGACTGTTAATTTGTCACTGCATACATGAGCCAAAACCAAGGTTTAAACAAGATTTCAACATTCAGGACCATTTTTAAACAATGTCAGGAAAATTAGCAAAGTGCTAATAAATGCATGTTTCCATTCACTACTGTAGGTTTCCAACAAGTGGTCTAGTTAAGTTCAGCTCAGTACAGTATGCAGCTGTCAAGTTTTGAAAGGTGTCAAAATTACTCATCTGTACTGTCACAATGTTTTTGGCAACCTTCTGTTGGATTTCCTTTCTGACCTTAAAGCCCAAAACACACAGCCTAGACATCTGGACACGCCACGCCACATCAACTCGACACAGTTCTTTTTCCAGTGCGGCCGGCTGTGTTTTCCTGAGAGAACAGCTGTTTAGTACATCTCGGCTGCCGTAGTAGCAGCTCTGTTTGAGAGCAGAGAACGAGAAATTCAGTGCCATCATCAGGTCTAGGTGTAGAGTGACATGGTTCCTGCAGATCCTTGAACAGTCTTAAATAGGACATTTGAAATTCAAGACCTCAAAAAGTATTCAGTGAGAAGTCTTAGATTTTAGAATGCACATTGACTATGGCTGGCCACGCTGATTTAAGGCCAGATTTGTCTCCCATGATGGTTGTGGGGCGTATTCCGAGTGGAGCCTTGTCGCAGATGACTATTTGTCAGAATTATCGTCGTGTGTGGTGTCAACACGATTGTTTTTCTGTTCCAAATGACAACGTAGTCTGTCAGACCCAGAATGATAAATAACATGTTTGATGTTTACTTTTCTAGTTTGTAGAGCCTCCAGCGGAACGCCTCAACAAACAATGAGACCGGGTAGCGTCACCAGCTGGATGATACATACTCTCACCACTCACAAGCATAAACACAACTGTACCTTCATTCCAGCCAGGATTTCATCCTGATTCTTTTCCTTGTTTTAAGATTTTTGTTGCACCTGTAACATGCCAGCAAGCCATCAGTAGACACAGTTTTCATATTCTTCTGAAGTCGTGATGCAAGGTTGTTGGCAGGTCTGTGGTCTACTTGGTCTGACAGTCTGGCTGAGTCATCTAGTCCGTCTGCTCAGAGGATTATAAGATGAAAAATCATTAGAATTTGTCCTTATGTCTGTGGCCACGTTTTTAAAATCCAGCAGATTTAAAAATCTGTGTGGCCAGCCCGAAACATCTTTGTTTCCTAGCCAACCTAGTTTTATTTTAATTGTTCTTTTCTACGTATATATTATTCGTCCAAATTACTTTTAATTGCAATTACAGCAGTAATTCCTTTACATAAACTGTGTCAGCCCTGTCAATGAAAATATATGTGTAGTACAAATGGAGGATCAAAATTGTGAATTGCATGCAGCTTAAGCTAACGTAGCTTCATTAGCTTTACATATATTAGCTACATGGCTGTTTTATGTGAATAAAATATGGCCTTATGAGATTTGTTAAACTTAAAAAGATGTACAGTTTTTAGCTACCTTACCCACGTAGCTACATAGCTAACATAGGTTAGTTAGCTTTAGCAAATGTAGTATAAGCTAACATTGCTTCATTTGCTTTAGCTGTGTTGGCCACGTAGCTGTTTTATGTTGATAAAATATGGCTTTATGAGATTTGCAAAACTGTAAAGATGAACAGTCTTCAGCTACGTTACCTTTGTAGCTTGAATAGCTAATGTAGCTAAGTTACCATTAGTAAAGTAACCGCGCATAGCTTCATTAGCTTTAGCTTTAGCTACACAAGCTGAGTAGCTATTTTACATGACTAAAATGTGGGTTTATGTGATTAGAAAAACTTTAAAAGGGGAACAGCCTTCAGCTATGATACATTTGTAGCTTACCTAGCTAATATAGGTGCATTAGCTTTAGCTGCATTAGCTAGGTAGCTGTTTTACATGATTAAAATATGGCTTTACAAGATTTGTAAAACTGTTAAAGGTGTAGTCTTTAGCTACATTACCCATGTAGCTACGTAGCTCACATAGGCTAGTTAGCTTTAGCAAATGTAGCATCAGCTAATATTGCTTCTTTTGCTTTGGCTTTGTTGGCTACATAGCTATTTTATGTTAATAAAATATGGGTTTAAGAGATTTGCAAAACTGTAAATGCCTAGCCCCGCCCCCTCAGTGTGACCACCAGCAGTCTCCAGGTGTATCACCAGAGGTGAAAAGTCCCAGACAATAGAGACGCCCTCGAGCTTGACCTTGACCTGACATGTGTTGTCGAGGTTGTGGCACATTGGGCCAGGTAATGAATCTTAAGCGCACTACATTTCCAAAACTTACTTAGAGCCAAAATGAAGAGCTTGGCTGAAAAAGAGAAGTAAGACAAGGGTGAATGCAGTGTATGCAAAAGGCAAGTTTCTGAAAATATAAGAACCTGATTATCCCAAAATTACCAAGAAAACATCATGCTTGAATGTGTGGGAGACGAGGACTTTTTAAAAAAATATCTTTACTGATCCACAGTGCAAAGATCTGCTGATTTATTTAATAGTTTACCTTCTTTATGAGGAGGTGAACTCTACAGACAGCTGAAGCAATGTAAAGTTCAACCTCTCCTAAATGCCTGTCATTCTGCACTCTAAAATCTATTTGGTGTCTTTAAGAAAGCTCCTAAAGTGCCTTTAACAATATCATTGAAAATGTGTTTGCAAAGATGCAACATGGGGAGAACTATAACCTTTTTAAAAGCTCCCAAAAACGCCACTAATCAGGTTAATCTAGACTGAAAATTCAATTTGAAAGGATGTGGATGGATGTGATTTTAGCTGTAACCTGGCCAGCCGGATATGGTGCAATCTCAAAGAGACATTGAACATTTGTTGGATCAGGAATGAAGAAAAACTCCTGAATCCAGCGAGCACTCAAACCACCAGAGCAGTGCAGCCCAATTAAACCCCAGTGTCCTGCAGCAGCTGTGTGCCAAATTACTAACTCAGATGTCACTGGACCTTTGAAAACAGAGAGTCTGTGAACTATGGGGAGACGGTGGGGGTGGTAGAAGGGGGCTCTGGAGAAGTCCAGCCTCCAAGTAGAAACCCACTGGAGGATTGTACACGCCTTCGCTTGATGAGGATCCAAGAAGTATCCCCCACTGGTCCTAGTCAGGTCACCTTACCTTCACATTCCCTCTTTTTGAAATGCTCTCTTCAATAGCTGTTTGATGCAGGGGTTGGTGAAGCTAAGTCTAAGTAAGATGCAGTGAGTTAGGAAGGAGGAGGAGGTTGTAGGGTCAGTCAGGAGGAGGTATGTCACTCAAAGAGAGGAACCAGTTATCTCAATCACTTACTGTACTTTGTCTTCCTCTTTAACTAGGAAAACAGAGAAACAAGGCTCTATCCTGTAAATGCAGGCTGAGTGAGTGAAAAGGTGAGTTGGTATATTTTCCTCCTAAAAGTCAGGAAACCCAATGATCCATGGTCAACACAAGACAAACACCAACTTGCTTTATCATAGGTATTTCAACAGAAACTCCAAGTGTGACTTGAAGTTTTCTCCTGTCATAACTCAGTTCTGATTTGGGAGACAACTTAGGGCCTTTAAAGCAAAGATTTCATGAGTTAAAGGGTTAGTTCTGAGTTTTTAAATTAGGTTGTATAAGGCACCAGTCTATGGTACCAGGTTCTGGTTGGGCCAATTGTCCCAAGACACTCCTGTGTTGTCTGTGCTTAGGGTTAATGTCATGTTGCTACATTGCTAACCTAGCTACATTAGCTTTATAAAATGTCAAGTCACAGTGAACTTTAATGTCAAGGATCAAAATTGCGAATTTACGTGCAGCGTAAGCTAATGTGGCATTAGCTTTAGCTACATTAGCTACGTAGCTGTTAATGTGATTAAAATATGGCTTAATGAGATTTGTAAAACTGTAAAAGGTGTACAGTCTTTAGCTTCATCACCCATGTAGCTATGCAGCTGACATAGGTTAGTTAGCTTTAGCAAATGAAGCACAAGCTAACATAGCTTCATTTGCTTTAGCTGTGTTGGCTACGTAGCTATTTTATGTTAATAAAATATGGGTTTATGAGATTTTGAACAGCCTTCAGCAAACATTTGTTGCTTAAATAGCTAGTGTAGCTAGGTTAGCATTTGTAAAGTAAGCTTACATCACCTCATTAGCTTTAGTTACATAAGCTAAGTAGCTATTTTACATGACAAAAATATGGGTCTGTGAAATCTGTAAAACTTTTAAAAGTCTTCTTACCTAGCTAATATAGCTGCATTAGCATTAGCTTTAGCCCTAGCTTCATTAGAGTGTTTTCATGGAGGACAAGGTTTTTTCCTTTGAGCAGACATTTTAGTCTGCTTTAACAAATGTTTTATAACAAGGATTTGCTGGTCGGGTTTTTGATTTTTTAATGTTGGTATACTAAACCTCACCTCAAACCTTACCCTGACTGGAAGTTTAGTTCCAGCTGATTTTATGATTTTATTTAAAAATGTATCAACAGCATCGGTTGGTGTGCAGCTTGGGATGGTGTTGTCTGCGCTCATGATAATGATGGCCCATGTCTAGTAAAGTGGCCATGCTGACTGGCAACCCCACATCAGAAACAAGGAGCCTTTGTAGCTGGTGACCCCTCCTCTTTCAGTGGTGGGTCTGTCCTCTTACAGCAGGTCTTAACTCACCTACTTTCTCACTTGGTGTTTTCTCATACATTTATTTTCAACATGATCTGACTTCAGATGTTGAGGATGATGATCTTTGTTTTTATAGCCCCATTCCCCCTGGATGGGATTAACACTCCCATCATGCTTTCTCTGTAACAAATGCTGAGCGGCTGACTCTTTAAAGTAGTGACAGACATACTCCTCGATTCCTTGGCCGGTCATTAGCTTGCGCTCTATGGAGCCCACGCCATTCTCAGAATGACGGGAGGGCCGGATGCTATCCTTTATCCGCTTTCAACGGAGGACGACAGAAACACGTGTTCTCATATTAGGTTTACATGGTTAACAAAGATCCAGGAGTCGACCACATATGCCGAGGTACTTAAGATGAGGGATGATGTAATAGTGTGATGTACAATGTGCATACGTTCAGGTCTGTGTATTTGATCAGGACATGGTAAAAAGCACCACAGCAGCAAATAAAGAGTTGCTTTCATAAATCTCCATGTAGCTGCATGAGAGTCTGCCTGACTGATTTAAGATAACAAATCCCCTGTGCTCTTTATTCATCTTTGTCCCGCTTCCCTTGATAAGTGAGCTGCCATGTGAGTAAAAGCCAAGCGATTGCTTCCCCAGATCAGACATTAACACTGGTACTCTCCAAATCAAAGTCCAGCTCTCCGCCTATCCCACTCGTTCCAGCGACTGTAATAGTTTAACAAAACACGCTAAAAACTGAAGATTTATTAGAGGTTCAACTTTTAAATCAAACCCTGTTGGTCTCATGAATCACTCTGATGTCCATAAATTTAAGCATTAACTGAAGCTGTTGTTTAGAAGATGAGGGCAGAAATATAAGGAGAAATGGAAGCCAAAAAGGCCATCCCCTCTTAGGCTAAGTGACTTGTTTTAAGGCTTCCTGTAATGCCCCCCCCCCTTTTGCATTTCATAAAGCATTTAAGAAAAAGTCTGTGCTGCACGTTACGCTGCTGCAATCATTGTGATTTAGTGCGTTTAAATTGAAGCGCCAAGACCAATATCCTGAGCGATCAATGTGATAAGCCTTGCCTTTGTAGCAAGACAAATTGTACATCATGAGCATGAGAGGCAGGCTAAGAAGGAAGGGCTCCTGCTGAGATTTTCATCTTTTTCATAAGTCTTGAATGAGCCTTTCTTTCGGGGTCCTCGCTCCTCTGTGGCGCTCTGCTTTCCGGCCTTTCATGTGGTGACTCAGTTCATCACCACGGCTTTACCGTAGGAGCCAGCGAGTGATGCCGCTCTGTTTTCCTCATCCTCGGTTAAATGCCCTTGACCGTAGGGAGACTGTTCAGTAGACTAATGGAGCTTCAGGCCAGGAGCTTCTGCCCACCCTGTCTCCCCTGCCTAATTAGCCTCAGCATTACCTCATGTCTGTAGGCAAAGGTCTTCAGGGCAAGCTACCTTGAGCTGTTTTTCTCAATTACAGGACTTTAATAAGAGAAAGGAAGGCAGCGAGGAGTGAAAACACCCTTTTCACCTTGATGAGAATTTGTGCAAATCATAACAGCACGCTTGCTCTAATAGCCGTAGCGTATTGGTCATTAATGCAGGGTGGCGTTTGTATACACTGCCAGCCGAGGCCATGCAGGTTAACCTGATTCTGTGTGTGCATTTGAAAGTGAGATGAAGGGGTAAAAGTTCATCTGAGGGTCCTCTTGAGTGTCAGAATTCCTCCGACACATGTGGAGCTAAAGCAGGGCACAGGGGCCGAGGCTGCACAAAGGCGTTGACTATGTTACAGCTGTCCACCTGTATTTTCTTAAACTTTCCTTGCATCCTTCCCCCCGAGTCTTGCTGGCCTCAATGGGAGCCGTTTTAATTACGCAGACTCTGAACTGTCATCTTTAAAGTTAGCGCTCCGAGGGTCAAGACCTTCAATGTGTGTGCTACAAATTAGCCTCAACACCGCCACGATTCCTCCGAGTGAAAGGAAAGGAGGGAAGACAAAACATATCACCTGCTTTCCAAATGTGTCTGTCCTCATTGCAGTGAAGCATTCTTTAATAGTCTGTGTTATCCTGACGTGATTCCAGCTGGGATGTCATTTGAACAAGATTGTGCAAGTTTTAAAAGTCCACCTCATATAAATAGAAGTAGCAAAACAGTGTTTCTCTATCTTCCAAACTTTACGGCACTCAGCAGGAATGCAGTGCAGCATCCAGCTGGGGTATCCGAGCCCAGCAGCAGTAGCCATGCTGACCCTGTGTAATGACGGTAAGTGGATTACAAGGAGGCCCTGGTCACTGGTCATTAATATTTAGTCCACTAGAGTTACCTCTGTGTGGCAGCAGCTACACCACGGAGACTGAGCCCAGGACCTCTGAGATACATGAGACACTCACTGCTCTGTGCAGGGCAACTGACGGTGAGCTAAGTCTACAGGAGATAGAAATATTGTAATGTGCAAATATTTCTACCCAATTCTCTACACAAAGGAGCATACTTTTGCAAAAGTGTCTCTGCCTTCTGATTTTAGTCCATGTAGAATCTAAAGCTTTCAGGTGATGTCACACACTTACTTGCCCACACAGAAAAAGCTGGAGTTTAAAATCTCTTTGTTCAACAAACTGGAGATAATTTTTGTTTCTGGTTGATTATTGTTGTTTTTATGTTAGGCACTTTTGCACCATGAGTGAAGTTATCCACGGAGTTAGGGACTTCCCACCTGTAATATATTTAAAGTAAATTTGGAGTAAAAGGTGGTGCACAGTACTTCATTAGAGGGTGTTTCCTAGCTCTGCATGTGTCCCTTTACTGCAGTCTTGCGAGAGACACCCTGCTTTGCAACAGATGTTAAACACAAGGTGTCAATCTTGATTAAATCTGAAAATTAAATTACAAAGTGTAAATAATTCAGATTTTTAAATATGCAAATAAACACCCAAAGTGAAGGGAATAGAACACATTATTATGCTAAAAGTACACTTTTATTTGTTTAAAAACCAGTTTGTTATAAATCAACACTATAAGAGAGTTAAAATGTTAACACATTTTAAAGTGTAAATTTAACTCAGAACCTAAGAATTATGAAAAAAGACCATGTTAAATTCAACACTATGGGAGTTTAATTAACCCTTGTGATTTTGCTCTAAATCTTTTCTGCTGGATGCAATGAGATTTTTGTTAACTTATTTAAACTGTGATAAATTAAGCCTTTAATTAATACATTAAAAAAACTTATGATCACAATTAATATCAGAATTACAATAAAGATTAACACATTATCTTTAAACTTTTTTTTGTTTAGTTTTGGATTTTATTTTTAATTTATTTTCTCAAGGGTAACTGACTTCCTGTTTGGATGAAAACCTGCTTTTATTTTGAAATAAAATCAGTATATTGTGGTAGATTAAAGACTATGACATTAAAACAGAAAAAGGAAATAAGGGAGTAGTAGAAAGGTAAAGGTTTAAAAACAGAACCTCTCACTCGTCCACTGTGCTCACTGAGTTTTTAAAATGAAATGAGACATAATGGAGTGGTGGTGGACTTATTTTACATCACTGTGGCTGAAATGAGACACTGAGCTTAGCTGTGTTAGTTTTCATACAGTGATGGACTTTAATTGATTGCGATGAATGTATTAATACTGATAGCCCTGGTAGCAAACAAAAGACAGTTAATGATATGTTGGATGAAGGGGAGTAATGCTCTTTTAAGGAATCTCATCTGAAGAAAAACTCAGAGAAAAGTACACAGGAAAATCTACTCAAAAATAGTAAAATTTACTCCTTTTTGAGTGTATGTACCACCAGCCACTATCAGAGTTAAACTTAAACCACACCCACTTCAGTTTTAACTCAGCTGCCATCACTCATGGACCGTCAAGGCTGCAGCTGCTCCTTGGTAATCAAGACCTACACACCTGGTGATGAACTTTCAGACACCTGTGTACGGCTGTATTTTATCAGGTAACCTGGCTCTTCTTTAACCTTTAAATCTAGTCATTTTTTGTCTGTTTTGTTGCTTTGTTTAACTCCATTTTGTCCTAATTTCTTACAGTGTCTCCATCTCTCTGCCAGGACATCATCATTGTCGTATAATAAACTTCTTTAACCTTACTGCCTCATCTCATGCTCTGCTCCTGGGTTTTTGTCATATGTTTATCACAGTTGTTTCTTTAATATAAGGACACTATTTCTAATACTGATATATAGGCAAAATCCTCTTTTGTTGTTCCTCCATTTATCGGTAGAAAGGAAGCAGAAATATCGATCAAGAGAAAAATGTAGTTCTATATAAAGAAGAACATCAATCTATTTACAATGTGATAGAGCTCTACATGAAGGTTACCTGTATGGAGAAGAAATAGTTCAACAATGAGTGGAGAACATTTCTGTAATGACTGAAAAACAGCTTTGGAAGGACTAAATACGCCACTGTATTGAGTGTATGAAGTGCTGTAGAGTTTCTATTATTTTGTTCATTCCATTTCACCACTTTTCCCACCAATTTCGGCAATTTTTAACCCATTTTAGCTATTTTTAACCCACTTTAATCCTGTTTTTAAGAAAATGGGTTCACATTGTTAAGAAGGCTATATACTATGGCACAAATGAACTAGAGCAGATATTTGGGATATTTGTTGCTTTGATAACACTGGTTATTATTCAGGTATTAAATATGGGCCCCAAGTTTGAATGGTCCCAGAAGGCTCCTCCCTTATGAGTGGCCTTGCCCGCACATGACTATTCTTGAATGTGCATGGGGTTCCCAGGTCTCTGGCACCTTGATTTTGGGGGTCAAGGTTAAGAACCACAGCTTCAGGGCAGTGGTTCTCAACTGGTCAGGCCTCAGGATCCACCAGTCTGTCTTATGACAGATCACAACCAAAGTTTAAAAAACAAAAACAAAAAAAAAAATCAACAACGCATGTTTATTTAATTGAATATGTTGCAGTTTTGAATGTGATTGGACTAAAACACCTGGTATAAAAAAGAAACAGGAAAAAACTGACAAATTTTACATTCTCTTTCCCCATCATTGTGTGTAAATTTTTGCCAATTTTTCACAAAACTTGTGAAATTACTTCATTATCATAGCCATTTATTGCAAGAAGAGGAGATAAATAAGTTGAAATACTGATCAAACATTTAAATGTACCCAATTTCACAGTAAAACAGGGTAAAATAAAAGGTTTCAATGCATGCCCAATAAGGACTTCAGGACTTTTGCCCCACCTAATCACGACCCACTTAAAACTGCTCCATGACCCACCTTTGGGTCCCAACCCACCAGTTGAGAACCACTGCTTTAGGGAACAAAAAGAACACACTTCTCCTGGCTTTACTGAGTTGGAACCCAAAGGCAAGCATTAAATCTGTGGCTGTAAAGATGAATTGCACTGACCATGATTAATCAAGGTCCATGATTAGCGCAAAAATGTTCAAAATCCTGATTAAGCTCAGGCTTTATTTGGCCTTTTAGCCCACTTTGGTTTAACAATGCCAGTGTCTCCCTGAAACAGCAATGTAAAATAAGTCCACTAATGCTAATAGATAGCTCATTTCACTTTATAAACTAAAAGACAGCTGAGTGGACAAGTCAGAGTCATCTGTACCTTGTATTCCCTCTAAGATCTGTTTCTAATCTAAAGTCACGTCTTCGTATGCAAACTGTAAAGAAATCTTTTCTGGGAGTTGTTTACAGCTTACTTAGACTGCAGTGAGCTCTACTTATAAGCTCATATTTACATCTAATATCTGGTTCTTTGTGTAATCGTGCAGCCAATCTGTCTCTTCACAGCAGCCAAAAATAACATGAAATACATATGTGGTCTTGACAGTTTAGAGGGACATGCGCAGGCTAATAGGGGGAAAATGCTGGACTCCCCACAGAATAGTTCAGACATGAGCTTGATTTCACATTTACAGGTCTACAAGGCCACTTATCATCACATTATGAATCCATGCAGTTAAGAAAACAAAGATATACTCTAAAAGCAGTGTTCATGAATGTACAACTGTGAAACCCTAGAGCTCGGAGGTATGTGTATCTGTTCATTGATGCCGGGTCTAACCGCATGAAAAAGACCTTGTAACGGACACAGACATCATATTATTACTGCTGTGTTCAGAGAAACATGGTGACATGTTAGGAGCTCTTGGCATCTCTGTATCAACACAGCACAGGGCTGACAGGAGGCCAAGCCTGATCATGACAAACACAGATGTATCACTCAGCTTGTTCCCAAAGCCTAAAAGCCAAGGCCCGGCCTTAGAAGCCACAGTTGCCACACACCATGTTATGACACCTTGTCATCATTTTTTGGATGGGTATGATGGGTGGCTTTGGATACACTCGACATGTGCTGTTTGTGTTTCTAATCCAGTGCTTGCACAATCTTGATGGCCTTCCTGCCCACATGAGAGCAATGATGGGAACTCAGATGATTTGAGGGGAGGATAAAAAACAGATGAAATCAGGAAGGGGATCATTTAAAGGGGACCAAATTGGAGCTGGGATTGTGACTCTCTTTGCTAAGGAAGAATAACAAGAAGAAATGGGATTTTGTAATGGGTCGTGTCCCTTTACGAGGTGACGCAATTTCCAATAAAGCGCCATAGGTCTAGTGAGGATATGAGCTGAGCAGACAGGAGGCTGAGCTACCAGGTTCTGTCCAGAGCAGAGGATAGATCTGTGAAGGGTCTGCTCCACACGACACTTTAAGACTTAAAAGCAGTATGGACTCAGATGAAAGAAAACAAACCGTAAAATGTTGAACCGGTAACAGTTTGTCCAACACTTAAGTGTGATGACTTTTGTAACCCTGAGGTGTTTTTTGAGGAAATGCAGCATCAGGTCAAAAGGAAATGGCAACAAAAAGGGGCATCTGACAACAAAGGTGTCAGGAAAAGAAAGAGAAGCTTGGGGCCTTGTTAGGTAGAATTCAGAGGCCTGCAAACAGACTTCCAAACAGTCAGTTGGAGCCTGTGTGTTAGCAGGTGTTGATGGTGGGGAGTGGTGCTGCACTGGCCTGGGGAGCTGTTGAGGTTTTGGCTGCAGACAGCAGTTCTTAATGAGTGATGCACCACAGGGGCTGCTGGTGAACAGCCAGCCGGGGGTTGACAGAGTCGAGCGCCATGTTTAACCAAAGCCATCTGAAAGGAGGAAATGCCCACGGTCTAAAGTCTGGCTGCCTGGCACTCTGACTGCTCTGCAGCCCTCCAGAGAGTCTCCATCATGAGGCCTGACCCGGTCTCCTCCCAGACGGTCCTTCAGAGCTACACGCAGGCCACAGACAGACTGATTAGTCCTCTGAGTTTTGTGATCAGACTTTGTTGTTAACATTGGAACACTTCACACTTTGACTGCGTTTTCTTGGCTTGTTAAAAACTCATATGGAAATATATCATATTTCCAAAAATCATGGCTTCAAAGTGACTCAAGGGACACTTCCTGAGTGAAGCTGCCTTCTCTTCCAAAACTAAAGAGGCTACTGTTTGGGAACAATAGGGAAGTTATAGTTGTTTCCTGATGGGCCATCAGTGATCTAACCCTAATATGGACATAAGTATTTGGCCAAACCTTTTATTTATTGAATTCAGGTGTTTCAATCAGACCTGTTGCCACAGGTATATAATCACCTAGCCATACAGTCTCCATGTTCAAACATTTATGATCCTAAATGAGTCGTTCTGAAGAGCTCAGCAACTTTAAGCATGCTACTGTGATGGATGCCACCTTTGCAATACGATGGTTGGTGAAAGTTCATCTCTGCTGGATATCCTGCAGTCAACTCTGAGTGATATTATAAGGAAGTCAATCACAGCTCTTTTTCTCAGCACAACGGTGCATTTTATATGATGTACTTCTCACTAATCCCTGCTTGCATTAATGCTGATGCACCATGTTGGTGCTGCTGGAAAAGCTTCAACTCCTCCACCCCAGCCTCCTGCTTTATAGCACACCCTCATATTCAGCTACTATGGATTAATTGCTTTTGAACTAATTTTTACTGTATTCAATACACATTGCCAGAAATGTATCTATCCATATGGGGGTTTCTAGCCTTGTGCCACCCCCCCGGACATTCAAAGCATGCTGCTTGACTAACCCAGGGAGCATCTTTTGAGCAGAGCCTTCTCTGCTGAGTAAAACTTTAGATCCATTTTGCAATAAAATGGTGAAATGTACGACAAGAGTGTTCCTGACTCAACAAGAATTAAAGGGCTATTTTTGCATGGAAATAGAAATGTGTGCCTTAAGCTTTAGACTGGATCTCAGGTGTGCCTTGGGTGAAAAAAGTTTGAAAACCATTTTCTTAAAGTCTTCAAGTGTTAAATTTGAGATCAGACCTTCTGTACGTTGCTTGCTTCTGCAGCAACTCCCCCCAAAATATTGCAAAAGGTCTGCAAGAGGAAATCAGCCAAAGTGTCAGCTATTTGAGGTTGTTAATGGTCTTGAAAATGACTTTTCATGCACATTTTTATTACTGTTGCCTTGACTTTATCTGCTAATAATACTGACTACAACCACAATAGAAATGAGGGAATGAAGGAAATATTTTTATCTTCAGGTACTTTGGCACAAGCTCAAACCAAACACACGTCTGAAGCCGTGACAGTCGATACATAGACACTGACTAATTATAAGAGAGAACCCCAGCTGTTTTAGAGTTGAATGCTTTTTACCACATGCCAGTAAATTATTTGGTTTCCTTGTAAAACACTCTTTCTGTGCTGTAACACGGTCAGCACAGGGGTAAAATAAACATGACATGTTATACCTGTGGTCTAGGTCTATTTTAGAGTAATGGGTCAAACAAAGACTATTTATGATCAGTCCTACATGCTTTTACTGTGACCGCCTGCTAAAGGGATATTTCGGGATATTTTTTGTACAACCTAGCTTCCCTTGCAGAGTCTTCTTTAACACACACTGAAATCTGTTCTGAATCCAGAAAAAAAGCCTCTAGCTGCCATTGCTAGTAACAATACCAACGTAAAAAGTGTAAGAACAGACAGAAAAGTTTGAAATCTCTCCGTTAGATTGCTTAAGAACCAGGAAAAGAAAACCAAGATCATTTACAGCTTTAACAGAGGTGTTCTACTTTGAGCTTAAATGATGCAATGATCTGAGTTTCTCCTGGCAAAGTCTTCTCTAAATACTATTTGTCTATTCACAAAAGTCTGTTTTTTCTTCTATGTCTTTCAAGAGGATGTCTCATTATTTCCAAGGCGTAATATTCTCTCTCTCTCTTTCTTTTTCTGATTAGCCCGGCGGCGCCAACATTGGAGCTGCACCAACATAAAGGTCTCAGACAGCACCTCCTCTAATGACAGGAAGTTGAACCAGCCTCTTCTTTCATTCACCTCTCACTACACTTAACAGGTCGCCCTGTTAGTCTGTTCTCACTCTCTCTTTTCCCATCATCCACTCAACATCTATCTTCATCTAAGCTCGCTTTTTTCATCCACGTGTTCGTCTTCACTCCCTTTCCAAAGAACAGGCCTACTGCTCACTCCTCTCCCCTCCCTTGTTGCTTTACTCACTCCTCCTGTTCTCAGCTGCTACCTCGGCTCTCCCTTCATCCTGAGACAGGGGAGTGAAGGAACAAAGGGCCCCTGATGTCTTCCTGGAGAGGTTATAAAGTGAAAGTCAAATTGCATTAGCGCTTTCCTGGTGTGAGCGAGCGAGGCAGTGCCAAGCGTGGACGGCCTCTCAGACGGCACTTTCAAAATAATAATTACACTGTAAGAGCTGAAGCAGGGGAGACAGGAGGGCAAGGAGGTGAAGGGAGGAGGAAAGAAAGAGGAGGGAAGATCTGTGTTTTCATTTAGGCGTGCTGAACGTCTTGAGAGAGTAGAACCAGCTGCTATCTCCAGGCGAGAAGAAGGGGGAGCACAGGCATCAAGATCAGTCGAGCACATCGGATTTTGCCAGCTCAAGGGTATTTTGAAGCCTTTATCTGGTAAACAGGTCAAGGTGGGGCCAAGATATCCTTACGTGAACCAGACCAGAGACAGATTTTACAATCACTCTGCAGAGAAGCTGCATGGGCATTATCACCTTTATTTTAATAGTGGACAGTAGAAGGTTAACAGGAAATAGTCAGAGGAAAAGAGGAGCTGATGTGCAGCAAATGCCCTTGACCATCTTTGACTCAGTAATGTTGCTGTAACTGTTCATTTTCAATGCAACTCCAAGGCTTAGAGCAGTGGTTCTCAACTGATCCGGTCACGGGACCCACCATCAACTCCTCAAGGAGTATTGTGACCCAAATTATGGAGATTTTTTTGGTCGATCAGATGTATTTGATAAAAAAATAATAGAGCTTGGGGCTAAGACAGTAGAAAAGGTGTAACAAAACAATGAAAGCAGACAAAACATGCATGTTTTATAGTCTCATGAACAATTTGGCGCAGTTTTTTTTCCCAGGCACACATCCGCGACCTACTGAAAAGGGCTTCGGGACCCACGATTGGGTCCCGACCCACCAGTTGAGAACTACTGGCTTAAAGTACCAAAGCTAAGTTACTAATGCCTGTTTCAAAGCGGGTGCGTGTAGGCTGCACGACAGCTGCAGTGAAAGTCAGCTCTTCCTTCTGTCTTTCTCCATACATTTTCATCTTCATTGTATAATTGAGCTGGTTAAATTTCAACACAAAAGCACTAAGCACAAACAAGGTCAGTCTGACCACAGGCCTTTACTTTGAAAAGCACAAACTGGAAGTCTAACCAAACAGTGTTTATCATGCCTGTGACATATTCCACCAATATGGACATGTATACCTGCTAAGACAAGGTAAATATCCCACTCATTAGGCTGGCTTCCAGATGGCGGGGGTGGCCACATGCAATGTGGGGGGTTAGCTGGGAAGATACCTGAGAGGTGGGGCATGGGCCTGGCACAGGCCTGGCTGATGGCCATCAGGAGGCCAGAGCTGCACTGGACCAAGATTGATGTGGCGAAGTGCTGAACTGGCATATGATCCCATACTTGACCTCCTCCTTAATGCCTGATTTCACTTTAAAAAACCTCAAAGACAGCTCAGTGTACAAGTCATCTACTCCTAGTTTCATCATCATTTTTTACTATCAAGGTACACTGCTTGACCTTAGGGTGCATCTTTTGAGCAGAGCCTTCCCCACAGAGTGGAAAAGTGGCACCCAACACCAGCCAAATGCTGGTAGTGTACAAATGTGCATGTGACTTGGTAAAAAAAAAAACATTTTGTGCTGATGGAGGACTACAGCAACTAAAAAAGTCCAGCCCTTTTGGATCATTATGATATATGCAGGATTATAAAGTGTATTTGCTCCAAAGAATCACACTTGTGACCCTCTCCTGACTGCACACAGTCGTTTAACATGGTTGTCATGCTTTATATTTCTGTCTGTTTCTGCATTAAATGACAAGCTGCAGAGTAAAAGAAAAGCCTGTTTTCAGCCAGTCAAAGATCTGGGAATTCTCAACTTTATGATGATACGATTTTCTCTAAGATATGTTTTGTGGTTACATGTGCGCATTCAGCTTTCTGGAAATACATAAAAGATGTCGCTTCGCTGATTTCACAAGAGGAGCCAGGTCGTGCTTTGCAGAAATGAAACCAAAATAAACAAAATGTGTTTTAGGTCATGTAGATTTAGGTTTTGTCATTGGTTTCCCCCTGAATCCCAATGGTCATAAATCTTGTGTTACTTCTATATTTGACAAGCATCCATCCCCTCCAAAGAAAGCACTGGCACCAAGTGATAGCCACTTGAAATATATACTGTACACAGTATTTGGAAGCCACAATTGCAGGTTTAGGTCCAAATGAAGCTCTAGCAATGAGATTGTTGCAAAAAATATTCTCAGCAGTATCATGTTTTGTTTGCAGAGGCTCCTTTAGAACGGATTTTCATTAATTTTCATGTGAATGTGATGCATCCAGCTTTAAGTGGCATTCAGAAGATTTTATCTTTGAAATCTAGCAGTTGCTGCCTTATTTTGGCTGATGCCTCATAAAAGCTCTCTCATTATAAAGGGTAGCATGTCACAGTGATTGGTTAATGTGGATATTCTTCTGACTGTGTGTATTACCAATAATTATGTCCAGTTTTCTTTGGCGCTGCCTCTGGTTATCCCTCTTTACTGCCTGAGTACAACCTAATGCATTTTTCCATTGGTCTCTTTGCCTATTTAAACAGTCAGTAAACCCAGCAATTACTTTTAGCAAGCAAATGATCTCATGGTTGTCTGTCAGGATAAAAAGATAACCTTGTTAGCAGTGACCCAGAGTGCACTGCAGCATACTCAACGTGTGCTATAAACTGCTCCGTGGAATAAAGTTATATTAGAGGCCTTCTTATCCGTCACAAGTCACCCATACTGAATCCCATTTAAAAGCACTTGCCCCATATTCTCAGTGCCTAAAAACACAAAGGATTATGGGAAATGACAGACGGTATTCTGGAGATTTTTACAACCAGGGGATGTGGTCACCGCCTCTTGTTACAGTCCCTTTTATCGTTTTCTATTTTAGAGCCTCACATGGATTAGAGTGACATATCTCACAAGTTCATACTATGACGGCCAGCTTCATAAGGCCGCCTTAGAGGGAGAGCTTTCTGGGCCCTGCCAAACTGGGGGCCCATGGAGGTCAGCAGAATCATGACTCCTTGTAAATTCAGGCTTTGATAACCCTATTTTATACTTAACCTAAACAATAATCATTTTTTATCAAAGCAACAAACAATGATTTTCATTTATTAATGTTCTAGTACAAAACAGCTTCTTTTTCAAAATGTAAACCCTTTTTTGGGTAAGGTTAACAATGTGGACAGGCACACAGAACTGAACAAAGTGGAAGGTAATGTCAGACATCAGGATACCAGAAAATACAGTAGAGGAAACTGTGCCAACTTTATTGGAAAAATGCTTTAATTATTGCAAAATGATACAAAAATAGGCAACAAGCATTGAAAATGAGTTAAAAGCAATAAACAAAATGGCATATCTTGATATAGTGTGGCTGTGAAAATGGGTTGAAGTTGCAAAGATGTAGCGGGAATTAGTTTAAAGTTGGAAATAAGTAGCAAAAAGAGATTAAGAATAGCAAAAAATTGGCAAAAAGCATTTTAAAGTGGCAAAAATTGGCTTGAACTAAATCATTTGTAAGGTGATGTCAGACTACAGGATATCAGACAATAAAGAAGAAGAAACTGTTCAAATTTTATTGAAAAAATACTAAAATAATTACAAAAAAAGTTGTGTGACAGAAATGGATTAAAATGTGCAAAAAATGGCAAAACTTGGCTTTAAGAGGCAAATAAAGTTAAAAATAGGTAAAGACTGGCTAAAGGTGTCGGAAATTGGTTAAAAGTGACAAAAAGAGGATAAAAATGCCAAGAAAGCGGCAGAAATAGCTTAAACCTTTTTTAAAAAGTAGCAAAATGGTTAAAAGTGGAAAAAAAGTGGTGGATATGGGTTCAAAGTGGTAAAAATAAGCAAAAACTGCTTAAAGGAAACCAGCAAAATATTTTCAAAAGTGGAAAAAAGAGGTTTAAAGTGGCAGAAATGGTATAAAAGTTGCAACAAAAGTGGAGGCAAAATGTTGTGGAAATGGTTTACAGTGTTTAAAAAAAGTTTAAAAGTTTAAAAAGAGGCTAAAAATAGGTTAAAACTTAAGGTGGCAAAAAGAAATTAAGTGGCAAACAAGAAAGTGGTGGAAATGGGTTCAATGTGTCAAAAACTGGCAAACATTGGCTAAAGGTGGCAAAAGCAGCTTTAAAGTGGTGGAAATGCATTTAAAAGTTGCAAAAAGTGGCAAAAAGTTGTGAAAATAGGTTGAAAGTGTCAGAAATTACTTCAAAGTGAGTCAAAGAGATTTTAAGAATAGCAAAAGAAGAGGTAGAAATAGGTTATACCTTGTAAAAAAAAAAAAAGTGGCCAAAAGGTGTTAAACGTTAATTAAACAGTGATGGAAATGGGTTAGAAGCAGCAAAACTGCTTAAAAATGGCAAGAAACAGTGAACATTGACTTGAAGTAGCAAAAAGGTGTTGAAAGTGGCAATAAACAGGTGGCAAAAATTGATGGACAAGGTGCTGAAAGGGGGAAAAGTTGCACAATTAAAATATAGTATTTCAAAATCAGACCCAAAAATAGATTGACACACTTTTCAGCTCCAAAATAAGGTAACTGTTAGCCGGGGCGTTAGCCTCACTGCTACTGATCCAACACACTGCATTGACATCTTAAATAAATCTCAACTGGGAAGTGACTGTTCACTGTTTTTTGGGCAGGCCCGGCTTCACCTCGACTCTGCTTGAACTGCACAGGTGTGAGCCGGCCCGCTGAACTGGATTTGACTCCCAGCCTGTAAAAACTCCATGGAGGATGTAAATCCATGCCTGAAAGCTAAGGGAAGCAATACAGGAGACATGCTCTCAAACTCCCTTCAAACCATGAGGAACAGTAGTCAGGCACCTCCTCATCATCACTCTTCTGGCTCACGCTCTGCTTTTGTGTGTGTTTAATGTTAATGGAGTGTTGTTGACTTTGCAGTCATGATGTGCAGCAGTTCCTTTCTGCGTGTCATCGGCATGTTTCCATGCGCTTCAATCAGAGCCTGAGCGCAAGGATGGGGGAGAAGCATGGAGAGCAGTTGTGTTTATTATGCTGTATTAAGTTTAAGACATGTAAGGGCCAGTAGGTGCTTCTGAACTCCAGGTGTATTTATTTTACTTTGTAAAAGACCCAGGATGGGGAGAGCTTTTCATTTAATCCTCTTTAACAAACAGCAATTAGGCTCACTAATGAGACCTGGGGTTAGCTGTATTAAGACCTTGCTATCCTTCCCTTTCTCTTTATTTTAGTCTTCCATCCTTCTTTACTTTATTATTTCTCCTTCTGCCTCACAGTCAGACACACAGATGCACAAACTTTACGTCATCTCTGTCTGAGTTTGCTCACCGTTGTGTCTGAGCTTAGTTGCCTTCAGCCCCCCAGCTCCAAGACCCAAGTGCATATCTAAATGCTTCTTAATTTAGACCGCTTTCCCCTTAGTCCAAATAAAATATCTGGAGGGAGAGGCAAACTCATAAATCCACATCTCTAGCAACAACAGCATCCAGAATGATCTCTCTTAATACCAGAGATGAGCAACTACTACTTCTCCCCCCAGGGATCTCTGGTGATTGATTTACATGCAGGCTCAATTCAGCTCACACGAATGGTTTAGGAGACAAAGTAGTTCCACCTGCAGTGCCTGCATGCACGCAGGGCTGAAAGGAATAGGTCTCTGCACCGTGACAGTGTGCCAAACATGGCAAGACCCAGTGGAAATCAGTGGTTTCAACCGCCATAAGATACCCCATCTCTCAGTCAGCCTAAAGACACTACAGGTGGGCAGCTGCCAGACGGTAACGGCACAAATTTGTTCTCTATGAAAGAGGGGATTTAATCACATTGAATGAAAACATGTCTGCATCCCATTTATGAATCATGTGTCTGGGAGCATGCTCAAACTCATTCAAGCTGCCTGGGAGGCCTGCAGATAATCTTTCTGTGTCTGTCTCATATCACATATGAGTGAATGTGGTTGTAGTACGATAACAAGGGCCCAAAGCAGGATTTTCTTGAGCTTTGCCCTCGTTGGGCCTGCATTTCACTCTTATGCTGCCATGTGTTGCATCTCTCCTCATCCACATTAAAGCCAGTTTCTGAGAAATATTTTACTAATTTATGGGAGAGAAAGACAGCTTAGGTATTGCTTTACTATGCATTTAAATACAAATGGGTGGCTTTTCTATCTGCCAGATTGCCTGGATAAAATATCTGCATTGATAGTGTTATTAACTCTGAACTTAGTGAACCTATTTGCTGCATCTAAACCAAGAGAATCCACCCAAATAGACTGTTTTCATCAGCCAATGTTTGCTTGAATCACACTGCCAAACCAGTACTGAGAGAGGAAATAGGCTCTCAAATATGTGGTTATGTGGACTCTCAAAAATGGAAGCATACAGGGATTTTTTTATTCTGACAACATTTGAATTTGACTTTACATTTGAGTCTGACCGTGCAAGTGATTAAAGATATTATAGAATATCCAAACGTGTAGATTATAGCCCTGTTTTTAGGAATCATTCTACATTAGTGTTGATTTTGCTGACAGTGTTAAAATGTCGATGTTTTGGGTTGTAATTGAGTAGGGGGTGGGGGGTGGGGGACAGCCTGGAGAAGAAGGGTATGAAGAAAGAGGAACAAGAGAAACAACAAAACAACAAATGGAAGACAGATTTATTTTGTTTTGGCCATAAAATTATTTTTCATTTTCTAATATATGGCTAGAATCTCAATTATAACATTAGCAGTAAATGAAGTATAAACAATAATAACCATGACTGATAGAAAACAGAACAAAGCATTTTTAGCATTAGCAGCAATGATAATGAAATAGAGAGAACTACTGTCAATAAATAAAGCAGCATCACTCTTAGATACAATTTAACTGTTCTAGTAATGACAGTTAGTAAGTAAATGATTATGTTGGTAGATGTAGCAGTTGTAGAAGGGTGGATCCACAGATCCACAGTAGGCCTTACATGTCCATAATAACAATGATAATATCTATCTATCTATCTATCTATCTATCTATCTATCTATCTATCTATCTATCTATCTATCTATCTATCTATCTATCATCTTTAAATATCATCTCTCTCTCTCTCTCTGATTATAAATAGAATAGAATAACTGATAATAAATATATAAGAAGATTCTGCTTTTGTGTTCAACTTGTAAATCTCATTTATGTATATGTATATGATATTGTATATGTGGTGGTTGTTTTTTAGATGTACTCATATGTTTATGGCTTGCTAACGATTCATTAATGTGATTGTTGGTGCTTTCTGTCCAAAAACTCATATATTTCTAGTCTACTTGTATTGCCTTATGTAGCGGACCTGCCTCTGGCAATATGGCGGCGACGTTGACGTACGGCAAGTCAGTTGTCTTTCTACAGTCTATGGCATGGACATAATATAAGTAAATTATAATATAAGTATGTTATATCTATGGTCTATGGTAGCTACTCGTTTTTTAATTTCGAGTTTTGTTTTTCAAGATTTTTGATCCAACTTGCCTTCCGTTGTGTTTGCCCGTATCATAGCAACCGAAGGGGTGGTAACGTCTCTCTGAGGAAGCGTATGGTTTCCATGGACACTGTTGAGAGCAGCAAACTGTCAGTGGAAGTTTTGAAATAAAAAAGAAACCAAATAAATACGGTAAGTTTGTTGTCTAAAGTTACATTTTCGACGTAATAAGGCACAGTAGGCATGTGTAAAGTGGATTTTATTGAGGGAAAAGGATAACAGTTGTTGTAGTCATGCTAGCCTTAGCTAAAGACTAAAATAATGTAAAGCTAGCACGTTAGCTTGTAACCCTTCTTATTTCAGTGTCATCAAAAGATGAACCAGACAAAAAGCAGTTTGTGTAAAAATTATTGTATATTATTCTTTGTCTTTAAAGTTACTTCATATGACCTGCAGAGCTATATCTGAAAAATTTAGGCGAGGCTACAAGACGTTTAGATAAAGATTCTGAGGATTTAAGGCAATGTATTTTAATGAGTCCATTGCCCTGATGAAATAAAGTCTTTAATCAACGATCCCTCTGAGTGTCTTAGATCTCTTCAATGTATTTTAATATGAATTTGAATATGAATTTATTTACAAGACCCACAATTTAACAAAGCCTCATACATATTTTCAGAACATTCAGAGGTTTGACATAAATGTATAATGTCATTTTAATATAGTGGGTTCTCAGTGGATTAGGTTGGCTTTTCCCCAATATATATTGAGCATAAATGTTTTTGTTAAGATGGTGATTCTGAAGTTACCTTCCTAAATAATACTAAGATTAAAGTAGTAGCTGATTACTCTAAGTGTTGCTTGGTAGGTAATTATCATTTTAACTCTAATATATATTAATGAAAATGCTGATAGATTTTACATATATTGTTGGTATTTTCATGTGGAACTTCCATCTCAAAGTTAATCAGAAATGAATTTGAGCAATGCAAGGCTTCTTGCTGCAGTATTTGCCTCAAAATGTTCAAAATAAGGATTTTTTTATTCTTTTGTTTCAGTGTCAGAATATCACAGCCAGCTATGGGGGTGTCACTGACCAGGGCAGCCCAGTGGACCACCACCAGTTCTGGTACTGGCAAACTGGAGCTCACACCCATAAATGAGTCCTTGTTGAGAGAAATCTTACGCTTTGTGGAACAGTTCAGCTCCCGACACCCGCTGGAGGCAGAGCATGTGTTTGAGGAGCCACTCCGGTGGACTACCACTTTAGTGGCATCTGATTTCAAAACAGGCTATGACATCAGGTTGGTCTAATCATGAAGCAGGCAGCTGGCTGGCTGCTGCTTTCAGTATTACGTGTCTGTGCAGGATATGCTGTCACCATGGTGTCCAAATGTATTTTACCTTGGCTTTAGTCAAAGAAGTATGCTATAATTAATTTGTTTTTCAGCTTCAGTTAGACGAGAGCACATTCCATTTTATTTCATCAGAAGTTCTGCTTTTCTTTCATGCATCTTGGAAGCCAAGAAGTACAAAAACAAAAATAAGGAGCTGATCCCCTTTAGTGCAGTGACATTATAATCTAGAAGGAAATGATGCTTAATATGTATGAAAGAGAGTTATCCCTTTTTGGTGTGTTTTTTGTTCCCTCAGTGACTCAGAAGTACAGTCCAATGAGAAAGACAGTCAAGGGCGTCCACTGTTGCATTTCTCTCCTACTGTTGTTTATGTATGCAACTTCAGCCAAATCACTAAACTGCTTCATCTGGCAGATAATACGAAGCTGGAGGAGGTTCGAGCATGTCTAGAAGGTAAGCATAACCACAGGATGGATTTCAGTCCAATTTGCGTCCTAAGTAGTCCAGACGCCAACATACCTCTATAACCATCAAATTATGTGGAAAACACATGATGAACTAATGGCTGAAAATCTTTTATTGCTAGATGATTTTTTTCTTTTCTTTCTTTAAATACAGAATCATCCCAATTTAGGAACCGAACAGTCTCTGTATTTGAAAATTTGCTAAGAATAATCTTAATTTGTTAAACAGAAAATAGAGGCCTTGTGGGGAAGATTCTTGGGCCCAGCTTTGCTGGCATTTTGGAGAGAGAAGACGCCCATTCAGACGTACTAAACCTGGTGGACAAGATGAAGGAGGAAGGTCAAGGAAGCGCCTTAGAAGTCAAGGTGAAACTCTTCCTACTGCTGCAAAATTTGGATGACCAACTCCTTGACAACTGCCTCAAACAAATATCTGAGTATGTACTTCTTTTCAATATTCACTCTATCTATCTTATGAAAACGAAACTTTACTATTTTCAGCTATCTTCCTCCAATGAGGTCTCACCCGTTTGACTGTGACACGTGGTTGTTTTGAATTGGAATTGTCAGAGGGCATCAGGAAAGGAATGAGTGAGTGAGATAAATTGGATGTTTGTCTTGTTTTGTTTTTCTGCATTTTCATCACAGACAAGTCAGCCTCGATCCCACCACAGTGAAGACAGAAGTGGAGCTGCTGAGACGTTTCTGCAGTGAAGGGGAAAAGAGAGTGTTGAAGTCACTTCGATACACATCAGGTTTGAATTATCTCCACATTTCACTGGGTTGTAAGGAAAGCAATTGCTATTAACACTATTCCATAGCATGAAGAAGTTCCCATTCTGCTGCCACAAAAGCAATGGAAGCCATTATATCTGTCAGATTCAAGTTTAACAAGTCGTTAGTCAGGACATTTATTTTGCTTCAATCCAGTATATTTATCATGCTCTAGTCAAGCATGTGAAAACATAGCAGCTCTTTCTTCAAGAATTGTGCGACTGACTTTTTTTTGTTTTCTTTTTAGATTATGAATTTTCTAATGGCTGCCGAGCCCCTCCATGGAGGCAGGTGCTCGGTGAAATTTGTTATCTTGTGATCGAGCCCTGTGACACTGAGACTCTCTACATCACATGCAGCACTGCTGGAGTTTTTCTCAATGGGGTAAGACTGGGAAGATAAAGTCCTATTGACTACACTAGCTCTAATGGAAATTGAATAATATCTAATATTTCAGTTTTTTCTAATGGAACTATTCATTGATGCAGAACCAGAAAAGCAACTGCAAATTCTCCGCTGTATGTTTTGGTACAGAGAGCTCCAGTTCCTTTAGTGCTGTTATTCAGTCTTGAGTGTAAGAGATAGACCTTACCAAATGTAGCCCAGTGCTCCTCTAAAACAAATAAATTTTGAGACTTTTCTGTCTCGACTTAACTTCACAAAATGTCTCAACAGCTTTTGTCATTACTACCCATGCTCCTCACCTACAGAAGAGGACAAAATTATTTTTTCCCCTGCAAGAAAATTTCCGATTTTGCATAACAATGATTTTATCTTATTTAATTTTTTTTTTTTTTGTAGTAGTAGTATAATCCACAATAAATTTACAGACAGTATAATGTAGATATTTTCTTTTTTTGCATTAACAAACATAAGAACAAAAGAAAACAAATATTTCAGTTTTTAAAGTATTTCCCAGGTGCTATTAAACAGAACAAACAATTTTTAAAACAGCCTTTCCAAACATCGTAGTTTTATTTTGGATTCTTACATTATTTTACTTTGCACACAGAAACAAAATAATCTCATAAACACCAAAATCTACCAGGGTCTAGGTGATTAGCCCCCTTTAAAACTGATCTTTTTGTTTATTATTTTTTTATTTAACCTTTATTTAGCCAGGGAAGTCCCACTGAGATCAAAGATCTCTTTTTCAAGGGAGACCTGACCAAGAATGGTAGCAATGCATAGTTTCAACAGCACATGTGCTCAAACTCACAACAATACACAATAAATATAAACAACAATAATAAAATAATCATCAGTTGGAACAGTGGCATTCAGAGAATGTTGAGCCATGGTGTAAACCACTGTTGTGCAATGGTTTTCTTTAACTGTGTAATGTTCAAATCTTGTAAAATCAACTTAAAACTGAGTTATCTTCACATTTACACACAGTCTAAAATCTTCAATAAGGGTGTGAGCTGTAACTGGAGAAGGCATCATAGCAAAAACCAAAGAAATCAGTTTAGAGTGGAGAAAAATAATTTTTGATTCTCAAAAAGCACAAGAAAGAGCTACAAAGTTATCACAGCTTTCCAAGATTCAAGAACTGGAGTGAGAAGGATAATCAAGAAATTCAGTGAGAGCCACACAGTATAGAACAAGTCTGGCAGAGGTAGGACGAGAAAGATTTCAAAGACTGGAAAGAAAACTAGTGAGTGATATGTCTAAAGAGCCCAGAACAACTGCCAAGACTCTAGGAAAGGACTTAACCAAGTCAGAAATCGTCATCTCAGTGAAAACCATCACTAGAGCCCTGCACAGGAATGCACCAAGAAAACATCCACTTCTGCAGAAGAGACACCTTCAAGCCAGACTGAAGTCTGCTAAGGACCACCTGGAGAAGAATTCTGATACTGGAAGCATGTCCTTTGGTCAGATGAGACCAAACTAGAGATCTTTGGCCATAGAGATGTAGGTGATGTTTGGAGGAAAAAGGGAGAGACGTAAAGTGAAACAGGGCAGTGGGAGGGTTATGCTGTGGGGATGCTTTAGCCTGTCTTTTAAAGGTGGAGGGAATCATGAAGAATGAAGGACATGTATAGACTTGAAAAAAACTGTAGCAAACAGTAGTCAGCAGCTAAACTGGGTCAGGTTTGTTGCTTTGTCTTCAACACAAAAACGACAAAAACATCTGTGACTCCTGTTGAAGAACTACCTCCAGAGACCAAAGTGAACCTTAGTGACTGGCCTAACCAAAGCCCTGACTTGAATCCCATTGAAAATCTGTGGGATAAACTGAAGACCAAGGTCCATGCCAGAAGACCATCAAATCTGGAGAGCTTGGGAGATTGGCCAAAGAAGAATGGGCTGGGATTCCTCAGGAGACGTGTCAGCAAATGCCTGCAGGCTGTTATCCAAATGAAAGGAGACACAACTGACTTGCATCAGTGGGATCACCATTTAAACCCTGGTAGTTTTTGTTTTTTGTGAAATCATGTTGTTTCTGTGTGCAAAGTAGAATTATCAAAGCATCCAAAATAAAACTGGGATGTTTGGAAAAGCGGTGGTAAAAATGTTTGACCTGTTTTCGGCACTATGAAAAAAAGAAATCTTCAATACATTTCTGCATTTTCTTGTGTTTAACTACAGGACATTTATGATTAGATCATTCTTGAGACAAGACTGGAATAATAGAAGGTACAGTCACTGAAATAGTACTTACCATATGTATTGAGCTTATTAAAACAGTTCTGAGTTTCCAAAACTTTAAACACATGCATTTAGTAACAAAGGAATCGGTCTAGAGTGCTTCCCTGCTCATTTCAAACAGATCTTAGTGCACCGTAAGTTCTTCTGACAGCTGTGAGTCTCCCTGTACATCGTTCCAGCTGGAAGGGGCTCCATATTTAAACAGAGTTCAGCCATCTACAAGATTACCACACCCAGTAATAAAACAAAGAGTAGTCTTACATTACATATAACTTCCTTACACTCAGTCTGGGCACGTGCATCACCACAACCCAGTAAAGACCAAGACGTTGATGATATCAGACTTGAATCCATGATGTTTTCTGATGGTATTTTAAGTGTTTTAATAAAAGGGAAATTTAAGTTAAGTTGTACAGGCCTGTATGTTCATAAATATATTGACCAAGTTTTTTTCAGTTCAAATATTCACTATTAGGCTTTCAGTGTCACAGAGAGCTCCCAAATGCCAGAAATCTCCATCAAATGTGTTAGCAATCATTTCTAAGAGAGTATTTTTCATGCTGCTCCACCTTTCACTCTTTCTTTGTCTCTGCTGACAGGCTATAGGTTTCCTCCCCCTGTTTCTTCACCTGGAAACAGTTGGACTGAGGTGGAAAATCCACAACCTTTCACTGAACAGTTGACACTGATGCAAATGAAACCTCAAAGAGCAGTAGTGTCTTACACCTAATTTAGTGGTTTACATGGTTTTACACTTCCTTTTTGAGGCTGCCTGGAGATACTCTGAGCCCTGTAGCTGCAGCTATTCCAGCTGACATGTGGGTCACATTATAATCGTGGTTTGTAGAATTAATGAAGCTGTTTTTCACGTTGTTTTCACAGGCCATAAAACAGGAGGGGGAGGAGAATGGCTACACGCAAACAAGTGATATCTACAAAGACCTGGTCTCTCTTCTGAAGAGCCGATCTCCACATTTTGCTGAGAACATAAACAAGAAGGTAAAGTGAAAATCCAGTTATCATCAGCACCTTCAGACCTCATTATGTATCCTTGAATTTGAACCTCAGAGCTTGATTGTGTGGGCGTTAAATGCCTCTTTGTCTCATGAACAAGGTCCTTCTCTCTACATCTCTGATTTGAGCTCTGATGCGGGCTGACTCATATTCGTAAACAGAGTTAGGATTGTGTAATCAGTGTCTGTGCTGTTCCCTGTTAGTGAGCTAGTGTCTGCTTGTCACTGTGTTGAAAAATTCCTGAAGCGACCACCTTCGTGTTTCCAACATCAAAACAGCACAGCCACTATCCCAAACAGCACACACCTCCTCGACACAACCACGTGTAGACACACAAACACTCATCTCTAGACACTCAAATATGCAGGATTTTTTCTGAAGGGCTACTTCCTGCTTTGGTGATTTGACAATTTAACAAATCACCTCAATAATAGATTCCAGCTGGATTCAAAAATCTGTTTATCATTTGAAAATGTGATCTTTTTTTCTCACTTAGACTTGGTTTGTTGAAAAATATATGGTGATTAGAGGCTCATCAGAGACTTTAATGAGCTGTAAATTCATGGTTCCATCAATTAGAGCACACCGTCTGAAGAGTTCAGCTTTTTTCTGGTCAGTCCACCGAATATTTTCCCAAAAGTCTTGGGGATCATCAGGATGTTTTTAGTCAAATGTGAGACGAATCTTTGTGGGTTTTTTGGTCAGCAGTGGTTTTGGCCTTGGAACTCTCTGTGGATGCAATTTTCGTCCAGTCTCTTTCTTATTATTAAATCATGAACATTGACCTTAACTGAGTCAAGTGAGGCCTGCAAGTCTTTAGATGTTGTTCTGGGTTCTTTTGTATCCTCCTGGATGAGGTGTTGATGTGCTCTTTGAGTCATTTAGGGAAGGTTCTGACTGGGAAGGTTCACTACTGTTAGAGGTTTTCTCCATTTGTGGATAATGGCTGTCACTATGTTTGGCTGGAGTCCCAAAGCCTTGGAAATGTCTTTGTAACCCTTTCCAGACTGATAGATGTCAGTGACTTTGTTTCTCATCTGTTTTTGAATTTCTTTAGATGGTGCCAAGATGTGTTTGAGATCTTTTCGTCTACTTGCCAGACAGGTTCTATTTAAGGGATTTCTGGTGTGTGTGTGTAGGGGTGTGGGTGGGTGTGTATGTGTGTGTGTGTATACTTTTTCACATAGGGTCATGTAGGTTTGGATGGCTTTTTCCCTTAATGAATGAAATCATCATTTTAAAACTACATTTAGTATTTACTCAGGTCATCTTTGACTAATATTCAAATCTGTTTGATGATCTGAAATGTTTTAGTGACAAATATGCTAAAAATTAGAAATCAGCAAGGGGGCAAGTAGTTTTTCGGAAGTTATGTACAGCTTTTAACCTCTTCTGAAGCAATTAGGCAGATTTTAAGGACTGGTCAAATGAGGGGAAGGTATTTCGGTTAAATTTTAGTCCAACCAAACAATGGAACTGTGTAAGTTACTTCCAAGGACATCTCAGTGTGGGGTTTAACTTTGAACAGTAAGATTGTACTCTCACATAGCTGCAGATGAATGGTGCCAGGCTGAACAGAGTAAAAAAAAAAAAAAAAGAAATTCAGGCTTTTATGTTTTACGAGGCATATGTGAAGAGTGATGCCCTGAGTCTTAACAATCTAAAAATGATGGACAGCTGCAGTAAAAAAATGCAATGAGGTTGTTTGAGGAGGCACAAATCATTCTAGTCTATGTCCTCTGGATTATTTCCCTCCTTTGATATTCCCCTCCCAGTGTCCTGATACTTATGTTTCACTCTCTCTTCTTCTAATCATCCTCATATGATGGGGTCAACTTTAAAACACAATACTTTGAAATCCACTTGATTGATTTGTGATGACAGCAATCAAATAGTACAACATGCATCCTGAGATAGTAAGTAATGGCGTTCATTCTTGATATGATCCATTCCAGTTGCACGTTGAAGGTTTAATACATGGAGCGTCTGTCAGAAACACAATCTGGCATGGCTTCGACTCAGTTCCCTGATTGCAACTCAGAAAGTTGAACTTGGAAGGTGATAGCCAAAGATAACAACACCTAATCTCTAAACATATCTGTGCGTATTCCCAATGTGAGGAAGCGGGTCTCTTTTAACAGTTTTATTAGATTAGACAGCCTCAATCAGACAAGCAGAGGCGGCCAAAGGAGTCAAGGGCTGCAGAACTGGAGGAAGCAGACTTGCCTTCGCTGTTCTGTATTGTGGATTCATTTTGACATCACAGCGTGATTGGAAATTGGACATGCTGCGTATTTGCATGCACAAAATGCTCCCTGAAAAGCAGAGAATTCCCCTGGTTGTAGATTTGTTTTCCTCATCCATATTGTGAAATTAATACGGACTGTTTCTCTGTCATAATCAGTCAGTGGTGGCTTCCTAAATCTTGCCACTTACAGATGTTTTATGGCTGATGACTTTGGGTTTACTGCCCCGTTGATTTTCTATCAGTGTGGATTAAGAAATTAGGCACAAGTCTACCACAAGCATATGTAAATAGTTTATATTTTATTAGTCAAATGCTTGGAAAATATGACAAATTAAGAAACGGGAAAACCATGCAGGCGTCACTTCTGCTTAACACAGTGCTTGTCTTTAAGCCTGCAGCTCTTTAAGAATCAGAAAGGTACCTGTGATAGAACTTTTTACTGTGACATGTCAAGGAATTCTGAGTGTTCCCTTCTGTGTGAGTGTGTGGACTTTGTCCATTTCACATATAATAGAATTAAAGAAGGTTTGTTAGCCTAATAAAGTCAGACTGTGCGTCTGTGGTTTGGTGAGTTGACTTGTATGTTTCCAATAGCAGGTCACTTTGTGTTTTATGAAAAACAAGTCCTTGGAAAAGTGATTAGGCATTCTTGGCAGCAGCTTGCACATGAACACAAGCCATAGAAATACATCTTAATTCTTTTTCCTCTGCCCTTAAAAAACTGTAGAGCCCTTAACAAACAATGACAGTCTGAGCTTTTTCTGCAGCGCAGGTGTCTGTGATTAAAAACTCTCCTGCCTGCAAACCATTCATATGCGTCTTACTGGCATCCATGTATAGGTTGTTAAATTTGGTATAAGACCTTCAAAACTACAAAAAATCTAAATAAGAGTGACACAAAGGCTTATTTTGTCTTTGCCAAGCTGCAAGGTTTTAAGTGGAGGAATGTACAGAAACAATAAACTTTTGATATTGTTCAGCCAATCAACAGACGGGGACGTCATCTATGTAAAGCACTGGCAAAGTGTTATTTTAATCCAAGTTCCCCATAAAGACTGGATTGTTATGCAGGCCTGTACAAGGCTTTTATGTGAGTTTTATGTTTTGCATGTGTCACTGATACTGCTCTGCAGTTTTATTTCCCTCTACTGGAGTGAACTCGCCAACACTATGTCATACATTTAAACTCAATTTGTCAAAAATAATGAAGAGAGAACCATCATGATGATTATTGGATAAAAGCTCTTATCCTTACAAGAAAGTAAGGTGAACATAAGAATGGCTGCACTTTATAAGCATCATTCAGAAAAATTTATACCCCTCAAACATATGGTTTTAAATCCAAATTTATTGTATGTCACCCCAGAAGAGTTTCAGTGCAAATTGAAAGAGGTCTGTCTCCTCACTCTCCAGCCTTTGTCTTTTTCCACTTACCAACAGGATTTTGCAGCTCAAGAACTTCCATCAACACAAAAGATCCCGCATGTGGAATCGGTTGATGCGGAGGAACAAGGCCAACCCCAGAGGTCTTACGAGCAACAGGAAAAGAATGTGCATGAGAAGTGGAGACAACACGCGCCGTACAAGGCAGGCGGCAAGAAAAAATACGAGCCATGTCCGAGATGGAGGAATCTCGGCCTCATTTCTCCATGTGGGTATGTGATAAGTCCTGTCATAAGATGGAGTTTCTTCAGGGTGATGTGTGAGGTGGGTGTCCCTCTTGTTAACGACTTGAGCTGTCGATGAAAGTGATGCCAAGCTTTCGTCACATGTGCTTAAAGCATCTGCCAGCACCCGCACATTACAAAGACAGTTATATGGTTTTAAATGTTAGGGTAACTGCAAATATTCCTAATTACACATTGATCTCAGTTAATAAATACGTTAGCAGTGCAGAAACATTTTCTGCCCAATTTCAGACAGAAATCTTGGGAAAAAGTCTTAGAAGAAATCCCCAAAAGATCTATCACATGTGGTCTTTGATTGATAAATAGATCTAGCATGGGCTGAGCTGTTGCAGCTGTACTTTGTGATAACTGTACCCATTTGAGGAGAAACTGGCTCAAGATAAAAGTGTCTAAATTGAAAGAAAGTGCCAGCTGAACCCTTGTCTCGTATTGTTAAATAATGATTATGTTAAGAAAATAACCATTTTCAAAATAGAAGTAGGCATAATGACTCTTATTTCACATCATTATAGCAAAGCAGAAGAAAAGAAAACCAGTAAGAGTCCCGGCAATGAGAGGTCTGGGGAAAAGCTGAAGAAAAAGTCAGCACTGGGAGCCAAGAGCAAGATGAAAGCAGAGTTGTCTGCGCCCTCTTTACCTGTCCTACGCCTGTCCTCCCAGAAGAAGATGTAAGTTTAGAATTTTTGCCCCTTTTTAGAGTCTGAAGTACTATTACCACGGGACTAGAATTACCTGCAGACCTCTGATAATTTGTGAATTACCTCCCTGACATCAGTGTTTTGCACGGGTTAAGCGAAGTCTGTAATGTACTCAAATTTACAGACATTTCTAAAGGAAAACCTTTGGGTGCTGCATGGCTGAAGCTATGAAAATGCACTAACTGTAATCTTACCTAACTCCTTTTTTCCTACGATAAATTAATTTCTTCTTATATATGGAAAGGCAGGACCCCCAGGATTAAGAGAGAGTTTTTACAAAGGCACAGATCTGTTGGTGGATTGTCGCTGTAGATTCAGGAACTAACATTAGACTGGTGTGAACTTGAAGCCAAATCCTGTTGCTCCACCTCTCTTTTGGCTCTTTTCACATCTAAACTGCCAATTCGACCAACCTTCTCATTCAACCCAATTGTTATTTCCAAGTTAAGAATCTGGCTCCAGTTCAGATGTGCTTTTGGACTCCAGGGGTTATCTAGCCATAGTACCATACATAAGACCCCCCCCCCACACACACACACACACTAATGAGGCCTTTTCTCTATTTCAGAGATCAGGCCTTGTTAGACTAAGTGATCTTGACATTAAAGATGTGCAACTTAAGTGAATTGTGTGTAATATCTCACTCAGCGAAATCCCGTTTATTCCAATACTTTCAGGTCCGCAACTGACTAAACAATGCCTCTGTCCCCAACATTCCTCTGAGCTCTGTAATTGATTCAATCTTGGGCATCACCGTGAACCAGAGAGGCCTTTTTATTAAAAAAAAAAAATCCGTAGTTTAATTTCCAAACTCACAGAGACCTTTTTTGGTTCATATTACAGACACAGGATTAAAAACACAGACACAGTGCAATTATTACAAATTAGCAGAGTTTCCTTGGTAATACTAGTCCTGTGAAATAGGGCATAAGGAGGGTTTCTGGTGGTTTCTGGTTCTGAGTTACCTAAACTGTAATGAGATTCCTAGGCTGGTACAAGGAGCCGAATGTTTTACTTGAAGTGGATTTTTGTTGAGGAAAGTATAACCTGCAAAAAGAGCAAGCATCAATGCAGGTTTTTCTTCCTCCTGCTCTCTGCAGGTGTTCTTCCTCAGCTGTTTAAATACTTTCCAATATAAATACACCAGTAGCATCATAAATTAAGGCCAGCCCCTTTTCCTGATAACATTCTTTACTGCTCATCACTTAGTGTAAAGGCAATAAAGACCCCGGGGTGCATTCACTCAATCACAAGCATGAAAACCACCCAGAATAAAGGTCTTGTCCTCTTCAGTGTTTATCATGTTGATTTGTGGAAAACATTCGCTCATAACGGCTGGCTTCTTCTGATATTAAGCTCCCCTGGCAATGCTATTTGTACATACATGGAAAATGTCTCTCAGCGGTCCCATTTGAATACGTACCAAATTTCATTGCTCCACTGTGCACAGTTTCATGATCCTGTTGTCCAGCGACTTTAAAAAGCCATCTGCAAATTTGTTTGCATCAAATCTTTGCTCTGTGTTTAATGATGACTCCAGTCCTCTCATGTCATTGTTCCAATCTTTACTTTCCTGCTGCTCAGTTTCTGAGGAAGTCAGTGCACTTGACACTTGATTTGTAAAATCTTTGATGTGTCTTCTTGTGTGGGAAGGCCTGGCTGTTTTTCCAATTCAAACATAGGGAAAAGAGATTTTGTGAGTTTATATTCTCATCCTTTTGTCCGGCTGTATATTTCATAGTTGATACAATATCCTACACCTTTATAGATCGTTATCTTTGGTTTAAAGTAGTCTGCTATCTGCTCTGGTTCGTTCAGTAAGACCCCAGCAGGAGCCATGCAAGTGGACGTTTTCAGTGTGAGTTCATCTGAGAGTGAGGAGGAGGAGGAGCAGCCAGAGCGGCGTCCAGAGAGCAACACAGACCTTCCGTCTGAATACTGGCAGATCCAGAAACTGGTCAAGTACCTCAAGGTATGCAAAGCTGCACTCCTATATCCCCTCTATTGATTCAAACCCCAAATACTGATCTGTACAGAGAGCTGCACATCAACAGACAGGAAACAATAAAGCTCTAGCTCTTTTCCTGTCATCAGAATAAAAATTTGATGCTATTCTGAGTCTATATTTAACTTTAAAAACCACTCTAGAATTTCAGTGCATGGAAAATCAGATTTAGAAATGCAGGGTAAAATAGCTGCTATCACAAATGGTAATTTTGCAATAACATAATCATAATCACATAACCTTCACTTGTCAGCTCTGTTTCAGCCATAAAAAAGGTGTGATTAGTAAGTAAAAGCATGTTGGATAAACTGCTGCATAGGTTGCTCCTAGTTTCACTGGCGTTTTGTAGGAAGATGCTTATTGAAGTGGTTAGCTCTGCTTGTGGATTCCTGGCGTCCGACACGGACCTTTTTGGTTTCACATGTGAGCCAGAGCACGGGAAGAGAGCTGTCTGACGGCAGCAGCTGTATGCACTGTTTGCCCACACCGCAGAAGCATAAAAATGAAGCGCTCCCTCTGATAGGTCTGACAGGGCATATGGTGAATATTAATGTGTCAAAACATGGAAGGAAAGGAAAGAGGATAGAAACGCCAATGACCCAGACTGGCTGGGAATATCTTGAACCACTTTAGAGATAACTCTACCTTACTCAGTTATCCTTATTATCTATTTATCAGGACACTGTCATTACGCAGCTTATGTTAAAACAGATGCCGTTTGCTTTATTTTGACAGGAAACTGTTCTGTTTTCTGTTACAAACATGGCCATAAGAGGGGATAAAGTGGAGAGCTTTCTGGGGCCTAGCCAAAAGGGGGCCCATGGAGGTCAGAAAAGTCATGGTCCATTGTAAAGTTAAGCTGTGATATCCATATTTTATATCTATCCTGAATAATAACCACTCTAATAAAAGCAAAAAAAAAAAAAAAAAAAAAAAACCAATTTATTCCTGCTGCACCGCAATACAGCCTTTTTCAAATTATAAACAATCTTTCTTGACATAGATTTACCTTTTTAATGGTAATGTTACCATTGTTGATAAGCAGATTGACTAAAATATTTGGAAAGTAATGCCAGGTTTTATATCTAAGTCATGATGTGCACAAATGTCAGGATACCAGAGAACAAAGTAGAAGGAACTAAAATAGCTATAATGGTATTATAATCAAATCATTGTGAAATAAAGCCAAAAAATGGCAAAAATGGGTTGTAAGAGGCAAAATATTTTGGCAATAGGTGGTGAAAAATAGTAGGTAAGTAAAATAGTAGTCGGTAAAATAGGTAAGATGGGGCAAAAATGGGAAAACAGTTGCAAAAATGGGTAAAGAAAGGCAAAAAGTGACAAAAGTGGGAGAAAAAAATAGAGAAAAGCTGTTAAAAGTGACAAATATGGGTAATAATTAGCATAAACAGGCAAATAAAGACAGAAATAGGTTCAAAGTGACAAAAAATTGCATCATAGATAATTAAAAGGGGTTAAAGGTGGGGAAAAAGTGATTAAAAATAACAAAATTGTGATAAAAGTGGAAAACATGGGTTAAGAAAGCCAAGAAAGAGGCAAAAATTGAGAAATACAAAATGGTGACTAAAGCAGATAACAGTGGCAAAAATGGGCACGAGTGTGAAAAATTTTGATAAAAGGCAAAACTGGGATAAAAGTGGGTGGGTTTAAAAAGGCAAAAGAGAGATCAGAAGTGGCATAAATTGGAGAAAAAATGGTGAAAAGTTGTTTAAAGTGGCAAAAATAGGCAAATATTGACAAGATACTGGTTCAAAGTGGCAAAAAGGTTTGCTCAAGCAATGAAAAAGGGGTCAAAAGTAAAAAACAATCAGCAAGCAGTGGCTAAAATTGACTTAATAAACAGAAATGGTTTAAGAAATAAAAAGAAAGATGGAGAAGTGACAAAAATGGGTGAAAAAATGTTGAAAAGCAGTTAAAAGTTACAATAAAAGGCAAATAGCAAAAATCATTTCAAAGTGGCAAATAGATTCAAATCAGCAAAACAGTGGCAAAACAGGGGGGCTTAAATAATGAAATTGTTTAAAAGAAGCGAACATGTTGAAAAATGGATGAAAACTGATGAGAATGAGTTAAAAAGTGGCATGAATAAACACTTTGAACATCAGAACCCATTATTAGCTTTGCACACTTTTCAGCTCCAAAATTAAGTAACTGTTAGACAGGATGTGAACATTAATTCTACTGATTCAACACACATGCATTGATATCATCAATAAATCATAACTGGGGAGGGCCCATTTACTGGGTGTTTCAGGGGCCCAGCCAACTCTGTGGGCAGGCCAGATCTAAGAATAGAAATCTTTAAATGCTGCATCTTTACTTGAAGAAATAAACTACTTTAATGTGTTTCAATAAGCATATCACATTACATAGTTATTTAGTGCATGGAATTTTTTATATCACTATCAGACTGGGTTCTGTGGCTTTGTGCAAAATGCAACCAAGAGAATCTTTTATAGAAAACACTGCTGTTAGATCCAACTCCAGTTAGATATTTTCAGCTTAGTAAAATGGAATATAATAGAAGGAAATTCCCGCTTTAAATGCAGGCTTTTATTTCTCCCAGAAAGGAAAAAGAAGATGGAAATGATATGAAACAGGCAAATCAAAATAAAAACTCTTCAGTGTGATTGTGGTGTGAGTTTCAGGGTTGTGTACGTTCCTCCTTCTACAAGATGCAGCGCTGCAGTTACCAACATGTCCCTGCTTTTCTATCTGTCTGGAAACCACACAGTGCAGTTATTTATGGGGTTTGTCCAGTAGTCATTTTATAATATCATTACCATCAGACGCTGAAACTCACCCAGAGCCAAGTTAAATATCTGTTTTATTTTAGGAGGGGATCTTTTTTCCCTCCTTTCCTTGCACTATAGACAGCCGTTTGTACTCGAGGAAGTTTAACACTTTCAGAAAGCGACACACGGATGTTCTGTTTTGTGTTTTAATGATATTTTTGTAGGAATGTTTGCCTAGTATTTCTAAGTGTTTGTTTTTATACTTGTATGACTGGAAATCTGTGCCGTGTAAAAGGGTAACATGGCTTCTCACAGAATTCAGCATGTAGATTAATGTCTGTATCTAACAGGCATGGAGCTTCAACAGTAGGTCTGTGTTTGTGTGGATACATATGTGCATGGAAGAAGATTTCTGCAGCGTCGAAAGAGAGCTTTTGAAATCATACACTTTTTAGTCTTAGATGCCCTAGTGATATGTTATAAACAAACATTTTATCATGCTTTATATATAGGCATGAATACTTACAGACTAGTTTGCATAAATGTGCAAATAAAGACAAAAATAGGCTCAAAGTTTCAGAAATTGATGGTAATAAGTGGTAAAAAGTAGTCAAAGTGTGGCACAATAAGGTCAGAGGGGGCAAAAATTGGATAAAAGTTGCAAAAATAGGTAAAGAAAGCCAAATGGGAGGCAAAAAGTGGCAGAAATGGGAGAAAAAAAGGTAAAAAGTGGTTCATAGTGGCAAATGGGCATCTGAAATAATGAAAAGGGGTTAAAAAGTGGGGAAAAATAGTTAAAAGTGACAAACTTGAGTGAGCAGTGACAAAAAAAAATTTAAAAGACAAAATTGGATAAAAGTTTAAAAAATGGGTTAAGAAAGCCAAAAATGAGGCACAAGTGGCAGGGAAGGGTCAAAAATGGCAGAAACTTGAAAAGTTGCAAAAATGGGCAAATGTCTGCAAATCAGGTTCAAAGTGGCAACAATGGGTGGCTCAGATAATGAAAAAGGGGTTTAAAAGTTGAAAAAGAAGTTAAGAGCGTCAAAATTGAGCAAGCAGTGGCAAAAATTGGCTTTAAAAAATACAGAAATGGGTTATGGAAGGCAAGAAAGGCAAAAATAGCAGAAATGGGTAAAAAAATAGTGAAAAGCGGTTAAAAGTTGCAAAAATGGGCAAATAGCAGCAAGAATGGGATCAAAGTGGCAAAAATAGTGGCAAAAATGGGTGGCTTAAATTATGAAAAGGGGTTAAAAGTTAAAAAAAAACAACAAAAAGTGGCAAAAATTGCCTCATATATAGGAATAAATACTTACAGGCTTTTTTCAGTAATTGTATCGTCAAGATAAGAGAAGATATATTTTAATGTCTCAGTAGGGAAATTAGTCCTGGACTCCATCCCACAGTTACAAAATCAATAAATTCATAAGATCCCAAAACACATCACATTACATCCTGTAACAGCAGCAGTTCTATCTGATAATTTTCCAAATGTACATAAAAACTTTCTGGGGCACAGATGGATGAGCATTTAGGTCGCGTCTCATGCACACGGAAAGTCTGTGGCTTCTTTCCTGCATGTCTCAACCCCACTCTCTCATCCCTATTTACAACTCTATCCATTGTAAATAATAGCATAAGAAACCCAGAATATCTCTTAAAATGACTGTGTGGCACATCTTATATTACCTGTTATTCAGAAATTTAATAGACATAGGTGCAAATGAATGTTTAATTGGTTCGGCTTGGTCTTAGGGATGCTAAATCCTCTTCCTGTGGGTAAGAGCTGAAACTTAGAATGAAGACTGAGTGTTGGATTCAAACAAAATTTTCTGTGCCTGCTTTACAACAGACTGCCCCATAGAGTGTTTGGAGAGATGGGTGCTTTTTGACACCCATGATTTTTATTGCAGTATGCACGAGACAAACAGCATGAAGACCTCAGCTGCAGGGTTCTTGTATTTTTGGTTGCATAAGAGTAAAAAAACAGTGTACAAAACTTGAGCATTTTGTTGTTCTAGCAAGGTTCCCCATTTTTAAAAATTTGTTACATGCACAGCTTCAAAGATGACAAAATATCGCGTTTCAGCTTCATTTAAAATTCATCAGTTATGTAAAAATGTCATTTCACAGGATTAAGTGAAAAAAACAAGTCTGCTTAGACACAAAATTAAATTATTTTTCTTCTTATTGGGGCTATTAGGATGAATCTCATTACACACAATTAAGAAAGCTCCAAAATTAGAGCGCAATTATTTTTAAAAAACTTTGATTAATCACATGCCCTGTTTTCCCTTTTTAAACACTTTGATGAAGCCTCATCAGCGTCTTTCTGCAGCCACAGTGATGTAAAATAAGTCCACCGCTGCTCCTTAATATCTTATTTCACTTTTAATGTCACAGACAGCTCAGTAGACAAGTCAAAAGTCCCCTGAACCTTACAAAGGGCTTAAAGTACTCCAGCACTCCAGCTGCCCAAGAAACTTTTTGCTGCTGTAAACTGGAATTTCCCCTTGTGGGACTAATAAAGGAATATCTTATCTTATCTGATCTGATCTGATCTGATCTGATCTTATCTTATCTTATCTTATCTTATCTTATCTTATCTTATCTTATCTTATCTTATCTTATCTTATCTGATCTGATCTGATCTGATCTGATCTGATCTGATCTGATCTGATCTGATCACCATGTAGACACAACTTTTTAGGCCAGGAGAGAGCACTTTCTTACCGCTGGTGGCATGCAGAAGGCTAGCTCCCTTGAGAACACCCTGTACAGTCAAGCGCCCAGGTCCTTTGGTTTGTGGCATAAACTACCAAAACACTCCTTGTTCTGTCCACTTTCTTCCATCAGTGGCCAGCCCCTGGCAGGTTGGTGGTTTATGTGTAAGTGTAAATCAGAAATGTGCATAATGAAAAATAGAATAAAAATTTGAAAATGTCAGTCATACAAAGCATGAAATATTGAAAGTAAAAGTTTGTAAAAACACTGTCAGTAATTCATGGAAACTAGACTGGAAATAATCTTGAACCAATGCTGTTCAAGGAGCTGATTGTAGTAATTAAGGATGAAGAACTGATGACATAACATAGTCACTAAATAATGTCTTTGTGTTTTGTGACTCTGTTTAATAAAAGACAAAATTCTCCAGCTGCTGTCTATTATACTGGCCCATGTCTTTCTAAACATAAAACAATTTTCATATTTTAGTGATACAAATATTATGTCTGATAAAAAAAATATGTTGCCGGTTCACATCTAAACATTTACAGTAAATACTGTGTGTAATAAACATGTTTGTTATTTACTCCTCTTTCTTTTCATGAGAAAATGCCCCTTTTCTAGTCTCTCCTGAGAAGATGATTCTCCAGGAGGGTTTTAGAAACTACATCCTTTATGTAGAGCCTTTAAAATGTCTTCCTACAGCTCTGAATTCACCTTCAGCGTAGAAATAGTTTCTATAAACAAGCCAAGCTGTCCTTCACACATGCTCTGTGTTCGGTCCTCATTAAGGGTGCTCCCCCTCTGCTGGGCAGTAACAGTACTACTGCTCTCATGAGAAACATTCTTCTAATTGCTCCACACTAATCCTGTCTCCAGTGAACAAGAGCCAGAATCAGCTCATTTTCTCAACTATTTATAGCTCATTATGCTCTAGATAGAGAAACATTTTCAGTATTTTTAAATACTTCATCAATCAGCCAAAATGAATCATGCACTGTAAGTGATTGTAATATCTACAGCATGTCTTTTTCAGGAGAATTACTTGCAAAAATATTTGTATCATTGAATTCTAAAGCAACGTTTTGCTTCACTTTTATCTCTTTATGCAACTCAGGCTGAAAATTGGGATATTTTTTGTCAAGTATGAAGCATAAAACAAACCTGCAATCCTGCAGTATCTTTTTTTATACTGGGGCAGACTGGGTTTGTTCTTGTCATTAGTACTCTTCCCTCTATGTCTGCTGCTCGCTGCAGAAAAGTATGAAACCTCATACCTCCTCTATGGCCTGACTCTTCTCTCTCACACAGAGCTCTACGAAGCGCTCACAGTCACCACCTGTGCATCAAAAATACAAACTCAACTGCACCTCATCATATATAATATGCACATTAACACTTTCTGGATCAAATCAAACCCAAAAATCCATTCATGGAGACAGTACTCTCACTAAATGTTATCATAAAAGGGGCCTGAGATTATCAGGGTGTCACTGATGACCTGGGTATCCCAGCATGCTGAGTACAGAGTTCAGACAAGACAGGCTGCATCTGTAGAATCTAGTCTGATGTTCAACAAATTCCAGAGTAGTGCTCCTGTTTTGGTAGGCACGACTGGTTGCATTTCTGTTGTGGGGTATTTACCTGGTACTAGGCTCTATGCTCAGCAGGGTGTGACGTATTTCCAGGGGAAAATTAGACGGCCTGAAATCTTCCAACGATACGTGCTAAGCAAAACCAGACCTACTTTCATCGTTCTACAAAAATAGACCGTCCTATACTGCATTTATTTGTCAGGGTTTTTTGTTTGTTTTTTTCAATTGTCATTTGTGTTTACTCTTTATCACGATGGCATCCAAATGTGCTAAAACTATATTTCAAAAACGGGTTAATAGCACTTAGGACATCTTTGCTGTGTGCTGCACTGTACATCTTCAGCTAAATTCAACTTGTCATCAACAGTCACCTCGGGTAACAGTGGGTAAACTGCAACAAATCTGCCATCATACACCATTCTCTTCTGCATTAAATCTCTTGACGGGAAGTTTAAGAGTGTGGAAGTGATGCATGCATGGAGACCATTAGGTTCCTAATATTGCTGCTAACTTTGCCAAGAGTTTTGCATATGGTTTAATCTTATTTAAAAAAAAGACTTTCATGGCTCTGTTGATGTCTATTGTTGGTGTGTATCTGTCTGAATAACCATCTCTGGTTCAAAATTTTGTTAAAAATTATGTTTTTGTGGACTCCCATGAAGTTTTGTCCAGATGTTCTTGGAATAGTTTGATCAGTATGGGATATTTACATGCACAACGATTATCAAGGGAAAATTCTCCATTCTCTGGTATGGCAGTCGATATGGGTACATTTTTTAGACCTAATGATAATTGATCAGATGTTTTTTTAGATTTATTTTGGGTATTTTATGCCTTTATTGACAGAGGAGGACAATGGAGAGAATTGGAAAAGGGGATGAGAGACTTGGGGAGAGACATGCCAGAAAGTGCCACAGGTTGGATTGGAGGGCCAGCTGTGTACATTGGGTGTGCCTTAAACCACTAGGCCACCTGCACCTCATTTGATCAGACTTTTTCTTCAGACATGCAATGCTGAGGAAGGGCCCAGAATTAACACTCCCCAAAAGCCAAATGCAGGTAGATTTTCTATTAGGTGAAAAAACTTCAGAGAGCTACAGTATGTGCTGTATGCAGACTACAGCCTTCCAGAAAGTAGAGCTACTTTGATAGTGTGGAAGTGGTTAGGATGCAAAAGGTCAGACCTCAACCAACACAACACTGCTGCTTCTACCTTGTTGCAATTAACTCACAAATTAGTCTGTCGGCAATGACAGTAGCTCATTAGAAAATAAGGTTGAGAAAAGACCTTCATTTTGTTTGTACTCATCAATGCTGCAACCACATAAATGTTGTTGGATTTTTTATATCATCGTAAACATCATCACTGTAACCTTCCTTGAAATAATGTGATACCATTTTTAGGGAAAAAAACAAAAACGGCAGCAGAGTAGGTCATGACTTGCAGATTCTAGGCAAAGCTACCATACGCCAGACAAACCGGTGCATAGATATTACACTACTTTTTCCTTATATTGTCCAGGGGTCCAATAGTGGTTGAATTGGTTCCACTTTGAGCATCTGCCCCTATCATGCTCAAAGAGTCAAATATCTTTCACCATAAAAGATCGTCAGATGTTCTCAATGTTTAAAAGAATGTCGACAGTACTTCAAGAGCAGAGCTAACAGAAAATGAAAGCACATGATCTGTTTTCTGTTCCCCCAGCTATCACTCCAAAACATAGCTCTTTTTTTAGTTGTTTTTACAAGGTACGAACCTCTCCTGCTGAATCCTTTGAAGAGTGAGAACGGAGGACATAAAGGAAGCAGTGGATCCACTGCTGTTAATGGGCAAATGGTTCACATTTAGTCTAGCATCATGATATGGAGAACACATGTGGCTGTTATCCTGCTGTGTCAGAGCACCGCTCTGTGAAGGAGATATGATCAAACACCACTTGAGTTTGTGGTAAAGTTCCTCACTGATGAGCCTGCCCCTGTAACAGCTGCCTGAAACAGATTACTGCCCCGCTTTTCTATACAGTAATGGACTATTTTCTACTTATATGGGTAGCTGATCGCATGGCATGTAACCTTTTTATGTTCGGTCAGAGAAATCTACTTAGGATGTTCCTGGAGTCTCAAATTATTTGGAAAGTGTGCAAGTAATAAAGGATATGAAACTCTGAGAGGAAGATGCGGCCTTGAATCTCCTGAACGGGAATTCTATCTGTAGCACATTAAAACCACTGTGAAAGAGAATAATATTTGATTGTTCCCTTGCCAGATGATTTTGGAGAGGACATTTCAGTGTCCCATATCAAAGCAATGTAGCAGGACTTGTATTACAGCAGCTAACTATTCCATTTTCTGCCATGAGCTTCTGTTTTATCTGACTCTCTTTTCCTGATCAAAAACATTGCATGTCAACAGAGTCTGTTGTGCAGACGCTGATGATGCATGCCAAATATGGTAACAAGAAAGTACCTTTAGACTGGTATTTTAGGTGCCATAATCCTGTCAACATCCTTCCAGTGCTTGGACGTTTATGTGGATTTATGCAGTGTGAGGAAAACTTACAAAAAGACTACTTAATTTAGCAGAAGTCAAGTTCTGCCACAGCCACACAATTTAGAATTTGACCACACATGCCCAGCTTTAAATCTCTGTATTGTTTGTTTTCTCAGTGAACACATTGTCACTTAGAGGCTATAAAACCTAATCAGTTTTCTGCCAAATGTGTGCAAAGCGGCTTAAATTTTGCACATGTTGTCCTTGGACTGTTGTAGTTACTAACTTGCTAATCACTAGGGTGCAGGGCTGTAAGAAAATGTGAGCATGTAGCAACTGTCAAAACAAATTCAGCTTTTGAAAGGCAAACTCATCATTAGTTTCAGTGCAAAAAGTGCTATTTCATCTTAGGGTCACTGTCTAATGGTTTTGGGGTTGGCAGTGGTGTCAGAGCTCAATACTCTGCTAGATAATTTCCTTCTACTCTTAACATTTACCAGGCTGGGGTACCAACAAAACAACCCCAGCAGGAGTGGAATCATGTGGGGGAACAACAGAGGGAGAGGGAGTTTTAGGGGGATGGAGGGGGGTTGAATCCTCCTCATATGTCTGCACAATGTCTAATTTTCTCCTCTTTTTTCTCCCTTTTTCATTCATCCAGGGAGGCGACCAGACAGCCACTGTGCTCACTCTGGTCCACATGTTGGACTTAAACTTGATGCAGGAGACGTGCCAACTGGCCATCCGGGATGTAGGTGGCCTCGAAGTCCTCCTTAACTTGCTGGATACAAATGAAGTCAGATGCAAAGTGAGTAGTAAAGCCAGAGCTGGATGTGGATGGCCTGAGGGCATGAGCAGAGACTGCTGAGTGTGCCAGCCTGCGTTTGAGTAACAAAAACAATAATGTTGGTTAGAGAGCGTGCCTTTCAAGACACAGGGTAGCAATTACTCTCCAGTTTTCCTAATGGCATGTGGGTGTTTTTTAACCCTGGTTTTATTAGGGCTTTTTGTCCTTTCTATTTTTAGTAGAATGTGGCTAGTTTGGGTATTAGATACTCTTGTATGTACTATTCAGACATATTAAAGTCTCATGTTGGCATAGACACAACATTTAACAAACCAATACCTGTCTTACAGTTGATAGACAATAATTGTGTGTCAGTGAATTTCATCTACTAAAACTAGGACTAAAAATGCTTGTCAGCTACCTTTTTCCATGAGGAAGATGAGACTAAGACTAGCTAAAAACAGATCTTTGCTGATAAAAACTCTGAGAAAAAGTAAGTTTAGTTTTCTTCAAGGAGACTGAAACTAGAAGAAAATGTTAGTGCTGGACTGTTGGACATTCAAAATCCGTTATATTTCTTCACTGTGCATATAAGGGACCCTATATGGACAAAAGTTGAGACCACCTGACCATTACACCAACAGGGACTGTAATGACATTGTATTCTGTGGGAATTTGTACCCATACATTCTGTAGAGCATTTATGAGGTCAGGCACTGATTTTGGACCAGAAGGCCTGGCTCGCAATTCCCATTCTAGTTTATCTTAAAGGAGCTTGATGGAGTTGAGGTCAGGTTCCGTTTGGCCCAGCCAAGTTCTTCCACACCAAACGCATCAAACCATGTCTTTATGGTCCTTCTTTGTGCACTGGGGCACAGTCATGTTGGAACAGACGAGGGCCTTCACCAAACTGTTGTCACATAGTTGGAAGCATAGCATTATCCAAAATGTCTTGGTATGCTGAGGCATTAAGATTAGCCTCCATTGGAGAAATAGGACCTAGCACAAACCCTGAAAAACAGCTCCATGCCATCATCCCTCCTCCAGCAAACCTCACAGTTGGCACAATACACTCAGACAAGTAACGTTCTCTGGCATCTGCCAAACCCAGACTCACATCTGGCTGCCAAACAGAGACGCGTGATGCTTGGCGTTGGACTTGGTGATGTGAGGTGTGCATGCAGCTGCTCAGCAATGGAAACCCATTCATGAAACTCCCACCGCTGCACAGTTTTTGTGCTTTTATTAATTCCAGTGGAAGTTCATAACTCTTTGATGACTCCATGATTTTTCTTGGTCTTCCACTTTGTGGCTAGGTTGCTGTTGATCCCAACCTCTTTTTAGTGTATTAATGTAAGTGTTTTTTGTTTAGATCAATTGTACATTTTGCCTGATTTAAATTGTTCAAAGACAATAAATTCCTTGGATATTAGTAAAGACTCAAATGTAAAGACCTTTTCTGACTGCTGAATTATTTCTTATTTTTTGTCAACTAAGGCTGAACTACAACTTTTCAGGTCAAAATGAAATGTGATTAAAGCAAAAAGCATTTTACTCAAAAGTCGAACACTAAATGTAAAATACATGCCTAAATTAACATTGTTTACACTGTGTGTTTCTTTAGATTGGATCTTTGAAAATCCTGCGAAAGATAAGTCACAATGTGCAAATCCGGCAAGCCATTGTTGACATGAGAGGCCTGCAGAGCATCGTGAAGATCCTGGACTCTCCAGTCAAAGACCTCAGGGCCTTAGCAGCTGAGACCATCGCTTATGTTGCCAGATTCCGCAGGGCAAGAAGGACTGTCAGGCAATATGGCGGCATCCAAAAACTGGTGGGTTTAAGCACAGAAAATGCAAAGTGTACTTTAACAAAGAAAAATAAGAAATAAGTGTCTGTAAATCCTAAATTGAGTGCTTACAGAGATATTATTGCATATAAGGACCCGATGTTTCTTTATGGAGATTAAGAAAAATCATCATGTCCTACAGTGGCATATTTTCCATTAAAAATCATTTCTCTTTATGTCTGTGTCAGCCAGTTTGAAATTTAGTGCTAACCTTTTTGTACTAAACCACAAAGCCCCAGGATCTGTGGAAAAACGGAATGTGCCTTTTCTAAAGTGATCCCCATATTATCATTACTATTAGGCTTAAAGTCAAAAACACAAATCCAGACCTTTTTGCCAGATAGTGGTCCATCAGTCTCTTTACACCCTCTTTTTGAAAACAGCAGAGCGGGCAGTAGGGTAAAACAGATAGAATGTCCTCTACATCCTCTGACCTGCATTCATGTTTGTTGACAGAACGACCTGTGATTAAAGCCTGCATGCCTTGTATATTTTCCTCAGCTCCAAATCGGATGTTCTCATGTGCAAGTCACTCACGGAGGAGGATTAATTTCACGCTATGCTACGAGACCACCTTTGAACTGTGCTGTGTGTAATAGCTTTGCCTGCTCTGTTTCACTGGCCAGGAACTATGGATTAGAACACTGAATGATGGCCATAAACCGTCACACTGGGCTTTTCAAACCTAACATCAACATCAATCCTGACAGTTTTCCACTCCTAGCATCTCTGGCTTTTTCATCCTTGCAAACCCACTGGTAATAGAATTTTAATTACACCCTTAATCACAGCAAATAACCTGCTTTCCCCATCTGGAACCATCCATTATCACCCAATCCTGCAAGCAAGCCTTTCAGAGTCCTTGAATGTATGTCAAGTAAATGTGTTTAAGTTTTATGCCTAAACATGTGTGGTCTGCCCGCTTGTTTGCACACATTTTCATGTTTGTGTTTGTTCACCTCTAAATCTGGCTGCCTCGTCTCTCTCTGTGCAGGTAAAACTGCTGGACTGTGCCCCGGATTTAGCCAACCTGACTGTAAACCAGGAGAAGGATGTGGAGGTGGCTCGCTGTGGGGCTCTGGCACTGTGGAGCTGCAGCAAGAGCACCAACAACAAGGTGGCCATCAGTAAGGCCGAGGGCATCCCTCTGCTGGGACGTCTGCTCAAGTCTCCACATGAGAACATGCTGATTCCTGTGGTGGGCACACTGCAAGAGTGCGCCTCAGAGGTAGAGTGGACATCAACGTATTTGTATTTAATGTAATACAACTGATTAAACTAATTAGAAGGTAGACCCTAAACTTGTCTTTGTAGTTCTTTAAAGGAGAGGGGCGAGGATAAATATTTTCAGCATTGGATTAATTCTTTTTCTGTGTATATTCAAAGCTTGATATATTTTATTCCAATGGTTTCCTGACTTTTTTTCCATTAAACAGAGGGTTTTTAGACATGTAAATATCCAATATCCAGTACTGAAGTGTTTTTTCAGAAGCAAACTTCACAGACATATTTTGGGGAACGCTGAGACAAATACAAACTTGTCTAAAAGGGGTAAAATATGTGACCTTTTAAAAATGGGCAATGGGAAAATGGACACCACTGTCTTATGTGATGTTTACAGTGTCTTCTTCTTGTTCTGTGACTGCAGGAAAGCTACAGGGTTGCCATTCAGTCTCTTGGAATGATCAAAGATTTGGTCAAGAACCTAAGCAGTGACAATGATGAGCTACAGATGCATTGTGCCAGTGCAGTCTTTAAGGTACCTGTTTTTCATTTGTTCTCTTGACATGGATAGCCTGTCCATGGATATGCATATCTTTGTCTCCTAATTAGATCTAGCCTGAAGCCTTAATGTAGCTCTTGCAACAACCCACCCCCACCTTTTTCCTTTGCAGTGTGCGGAGGACAAACAAACCCGTGACCTGGTGCGTAAGTATAAAGGTCTACAACCACTGGTTTCACTGCTGAGCAAGGCAGACAACAAGCAGCTCCTGGCTGCTGTGACGGGGGCCATCTGGAAGTGTTCCATCAGTGTGGAGAATGTGGCTAAGTATGCTGGGCCTCGCTGTGTTACCTCTCATTAACACACACAAACTTAACATACCAGAGATACAGAAACGCATTGTAGCTGAATATTCTGGGCTGCATTACTGTGTGTTTGCAATTAGTGGTAACAGATGAGTATGACTGTGATTAATCACTCAGAATATCTGGCTAATGAGGATCAGTGTATAAAGGGTCAATTAGAATTTCACCCACATGTGCTCATTACTTTTTGAAAATACCTTTGCAGAGATTATGTGGTTTAGCAGTCGTACAGTATCTGAAGCCAGAGCAGCAGTGAGAGCTTGATCTGACTTGCATGCATTATTGTCACACCATCATCACATATGTTGCTTTTATAGGTGACTCTTTCATTCATGAAAGTGCTATGCCACTTTTCCACTCGCTCTGTTGTATTTTTACCATTTCATCTGGCTGAAGTGATTATTTGCGTAAAATGAAAAGTTTTTGCACGGATTCTGTTCGCTCTGATCTTTTACGTGAGCGTATGCTGCTAGAATTACATCGTACCCACAGTTAACAAAAGCCCCAGTCTATGTGCTGATTTTACAGCCCTCTGTTGACGTGTTTGTCAAGGCCTGTTAGTATAGAATCAAACATAGGCATACAGCAAAAATCAGTCTTGAGATGGTGGTTTTCTAATGTCAGAGGACGCTGGCTTGCAGAGCCTTTAATCATTTGTCATTTAAGGCATAGGGTTTATTTAAGTGTCACTGAGCCTGGCTCCTTTAGCAGTGACATTTCTGGAATGGTTTTTGACTTACACTTCAGTGCAGGATGATTTTTAAATCAGTGATTTTCCCTCTTATACAAATAATGCCTACAGACTGTGCCCTGGCAGCTCCATACATTTCCACTAGAATGATTTAGCTGTATTTATTTTCTTTTTCAGTTTAAGGCCAGGAGCTTGATCTATAGCCTTCATGCTGTAATTTAGTAGCTTGGTAACGTGTTTATCAGTTAAAGCCTGTTTCAACAGATGTAGCCAAAAAATGATAAGACATTGCATTTTAATGACATTAATGACATATGAGACTGTGTTTCTTCTGACTTAAAGCTCAAATTGCGGTGGAATTCTTAAAATAACAAGAAAAATGAGTAGTAGCACTCACAGGGATCTTTCTTCACTTCATATATCATAACTGACAGAATGATATCCTACAGTTAAAGTCTAAGTTAAGTCCTCCCAACTGGGACTGCCGTGCCTGCTGCCACTATGAGTTAAGTGAGGATTCCTTTACGGGAGCAAAGGCATGATGATTAGGCTACATTCCTCTTAAAGCAAGAAGGACAAATCACCATCATTTCAGTCAATATCCTTGGAGAAAATCATTATGGGGGTTTTATTTACTTAAATGGATTATTATAAACAAATGATTAACAGTTGTGACATGGCAGTAAATCTAGAGATTGATGATTTTACTTTTATGGCATTAAATCAAACATATAAATGAGCTGCCAAATCATTTTTTATGAGTCTTTTCTTGAATAAATAACAATTTGGCACCAGGTTGAACCTCTATGACTTTTTTCAGCAGTGGATGAAAAAATACAGTAACTGGGCTGGGCATGAGTAATGTTGTAGTTTTATACACTTTCTGCCAATGTCAGGCTCCCTGCCATTCATAGTGACTTGTCACACTGTTGCTATGTTAAAACCTTACATCAATACTGATGATAACAATAATAGAATTATTCTAATGGTAACATTGATTACATATAAAAGACATTTAATGACAGCTCATTTTAGCACTAAAAAGTACTTTGATTGTGCTGTCTTAAATCTTTTCTTGTCAAAAAAGGTACACTATATGGACAAAAGTATTGGAAATCAGGTGTTTTCACTCAGACCCTTTACTACAGATGTATAAAATCATCACCTAGCCATGCAGTCTCCATTTGCAAACATTTGTGATACTAAATGGGCTGTTCTGAAGAGCTCAGTGACTTCAAGAGTGGTGCTGTGATGGATGCAACCATTGCAATAAGACAATCCATGAAATTTCATGCCTGCTGGATATTCCACAGTCAACAGTTGGCGATATTACTTGTAAGTGGAAGAGTTTAGGATCAACAGCAAATCAGCCAAAAAGAAAAAGACAGAGTAAAATCACAGAGCGGGGTCAACAACTGCTAAGGTGCATGCATATCTCCAGTGAAGGCCAATCTTAATGTTACAGCATACCAAGATATTTTGGACAATGCTATGCTTCCGACTGTGTGGCAACAGTTTGGGGAAGGCCCTCTTCTATTCCAACATGACTGTGCCTCAGTGCACAAAGACAGACTATAAAGACATGGTTTGATGCGTTTGGTGTGGAAGAAAAATTGGCTTGCTCAGAGCCATGAGCCCAACCTCACTGAGCACCTTAAGGATGAACTGGGCCAGGCCTTTTCATTCAACAATGACCTCATGAATCCTCTACAGAATAAATGGGCGCAAATTCCCAGAGGGACACTATTGTAAGAAGAGTGGAGGATATTACAGTCCCTGTTGGTGTAATGGTCAGGCAGCCAAATGCCTATGTCCATGTAGTGAATCTAACCAAGAATAAGTTGTTTTTTTCCATTTCAGGGTGTATTTTAGCATTTTTGACACTGTCTGGAACTGAATGACACTTGAATTGGGTTAATAACACTATGCATGTCAAACACATTTAAAATACACCATACAGTGGAGGTAGATCTGTGTGGTTATACTCTCTCTCTGGCTTATTTAAATCACTTAAATGTCTAGGTCAGGCTAAAGCTTGGAGTAAAGTGTCTGAGTCATTACTGTCAAAAAGAAAAGGCTGCTAATGGGAATAGCATTCAAGGGGCATGCACCTATTTCAGAATTAATCACAGTCTGAGGAGTGAAAATAATTTCAAAATGTATTTTTTTGCAACATTAGTAAAGGCAGAGATGTTTTCTCCTCTCTTACAACCTGGTCAAATGAAACGGAGCTTCTGGCCCTCTTGAATACTTTTTCTTTTATGGTTTTGTGGTCTGGACATTATAGAGATCAGGGGACCTCCAGTCAAGACAAGAGGCAGCATTTCTTAAGCATTTGCTTGATTAATGATTCGTCAGAATGAGAGATGATTGATGCCCAGAAATATAATTACTCTGAAAACTTAAGTGTGTTTGTTTAAAGACCACACGAGTTTATGTTTTTCCTCAGACTCACTGTATTTCAGAGCGCGCTATGTGGGCCAGCCTTATATTTTCTTGGAAAATGCTTTTTCTTTGCTGTTTTATGAACACATTGACACGTGGCCCCTTGAGCCTATATACCAAGGTGTTGTAGACACACAAAAATGCTATGAAGTGTGCCAACAAAAAAGTGAGGGAATAACTTTGCAACGGAAAGTAATGGCTGCCAAGTCTGACTGTATGTGCCAGTGCAAGTAATGTGGGGGTCAAGATTGTGGGGTTTGCCTCCAATTACTGGCTACCCCTCCATCCTACCTCTGTCCTAGCAGTATGATGAGCGCACAATAATTCCCCCTTCAAACGGGACTCCTCCTATCCTGTGCTCACCCAACTGTTTTTACTACTCTGCTGTGAGCAATCTGTTTGATTTCAGGTCTAATGATCAACTGTCTCTGTCTTCATGGTCATTGCTAAACATCTCTGGGTGCCTGAAATGTCTTACTTCTACTTCCAAATAACACTTGTTATTATATAAGGCAGCATTTACGCTTTCTGCACTAACTTCAATTTGCAACCAGTGTAGAAGAATGAGAAGAAAAAAAGGCAGGCAATCAATCATATAAATCTCCCGCACGGAAGCCCCACTGTGGTTCCTATGTCTTCTGACAGGCTTTAATAAGCTTGACGATGTGTGGAGCCCAGTGTTTGCAGCAGAAGCCGCTCCAGGCAGACTTTTATGCTATGTTACTCTTGCCATCACGTAATTACTTCATCTGGGCTTGGCCAAACAAAAATAGGCATTACTCACTGTTCGTTTATCAAAAGTTATGTCTGTGATTACAACGTAATTCTAGTCGACTGCAGATGACACTTCAGCGATGGCACAGGAAAACTATTGTTTATCTTTATGGTGAATTCCACTGAAGTTAACTTTGGCAGCTCCTCTGTTCATTAGCAGTGTTTTCACTTGCAAGAATAGGCTGTGTTTATGGGGAACCTGACCAACACCAAATGACCCCGGCCATCTACAATGGCTCACTGCCCCCGATGCCAGTAACCGTAACTGTGAATAAAAACAGTCATAGAACTTAACTGTATATCAGAGGGTTTGTTGAGGTTTTCAGGAACCGCATTATATCCCTTTTAAATGTTTACTATAGTTTACCACTCCGTAGCATTGGCAAACAAGTCAAAATCACAGCAAAAGAGGGAGGAAGTTTTTCCAAGCCACAGCAAAGCTTTGGTTATGCAAAGTACGTACGAGGGACAACTGTGAGCAGCCGTGGGAAACCTGCCTGTTCTGCTGGGTTACATGAAGACTTGTGTGCCCATATGGATGGAGACACTGTAGCTGCCACTTGTCACTTATACAGTTCATGGCATTTTTACCCAGAGGTCTGAGTCTAATAATGACAGCTGGTCTGTCTGTTGGCAAATCTAGTGGCTTGTTCATTCACAACATACTCCTAATGAAATACTGCAACAGATATGTAGTATGATGGATTGCCATGAAAGTTTTTCCAGAAATTCATGGTCAGCTTCTTTTCTAAAACACTTTAAAAATGATCAGAAATAATACTTATTTTGCTTTGAACATTCATGATTGACAGGCTTTTCCTAAAATAATCAGATGATCTTTGATGAGAATTTAAGTAGGATTAACATTAGATGTTTCCTGTAAAAATTCCTCATCATTATTAGTTTGATTCTCTTAACTTGCTTTGGAAAGGATTGTTATACTCATTAAGATTTTCAGATGCCATTGTATTAAATCTTTGACTGCTCAGTATTCAGGTTCAGGCCAAACAGCTGGAAAACTATCAAAAAGTCAGCCCACACTAGGCCTAAATGGCTTAAATATTATATCACAGTATTTTTTGTTCTTTGCAGTACCGGTTCTATATCATGGTATTACAAAATTGAAAGATAAAATGCATTCAAATGCATATCCAGGTATTACAAACCCCTTCTCCCCTCAAAACAAACCTATGATGCCAGGCTACAGTCATGTATGAGCATAAGGAAAATGTTTTTTTAAGTATCTCTGTGTTCACGTCTTTGAAACTAAATCTTGTTAGCCTCATAGCATAACTGCCTTAGTCATTTTTTGGCCCAATTGTGATATCTGCCTAACTCTACTCTCCTAACACTACTGATTCATAGTGCACTACTGCCTATATCCTCAGCCAATCAGATTGCTTGTTACAGTCCATAATCACTATATGCTTAAGTCATCTATTAATTATTATCTATTAAGTTACTTTTATTTGTTATGTAGTCCTTGTTGTGGCTTCTTTTTTAAGAAACTTGTTTACACATCTGGTAGAACTTACTGTTACAGTATAAATAAAACAAAAATCCGATGTGTTTCCCAAAATGTGTTTTTTCTTTTTTTCTGAAAACCTTCAAATTTGACGAAAGCATTTATGCTATGAGGCTAAAGACCTTTAGTTTTAAGTTTCATTCCTCTTTTGCTGAAGTGTGTCAAGCTGCTACCAAAAACACCACATTTTCTGATGTGGGCGTTCACAATGAATGCACTGAGGCAAAACAACAACTACAAACTTTTTTTTAACCCTTTTTTATCATTGATGTAACTTGGCTTAGCAGTGGTACCAGCAAGTTTATGCTACTACAGAGTCTACAGTAGATTCCCTGACCGCATTTATTGCTACAGCCCTCTCCTTTGAATCATCATGGACTTAAAACAAGCAAACTATTAGTTTAAACATCCTTATGCAGCTGTTTAAGCCATTCTAGCATGAGCCACTGCAGCACTGGACTGAAGACACACCGCATTGAGCCCAGCTTGTATTAAAGCCCCAGACAGGCTCAGCAAAGCGAAGACTCTCTTCATGTTGCTGTTATTACAGACATCAAACTTCAGGGGGAGAGAACGTGTTTTACCACAATATTATTCTTCATCATAATCACATGGAAAACACAGAAACACAGACAACATGAATGAGAGTAAGGGCAGGGGCATCATCCTCTTCCATACCTGTATGTGTACTGATATAGAGCATTAACAATTCTTTAATTATACTCATGTATTGGCACTAATTGTCTAAAGTATGAACAGATTTTTCAAGCAGAATCAGCTCATGGTGACCATTATACCAGTTTAACGTCAGAATGTTGGCACCATTACGTGTAACCACTTTGTTTTTATTGTCACTGTTAACTGCAAGAAATTGGACAAAAAAATGTGGAGTTTTATATTAATATGATGCCTGCTTCTTTTCTCCATCCTACAAAGGTTTCAGGAGTACAAAGCCCTGGAGACTCTGGTCAGACTGCTGACTGATCAGCCAGAAGAGGTGCTGGTAAATGTGGTTGGAGCAGTGGGAGAGTTTTCCCAGATTCCTGCAAATAGGGCCATTATTCGTAAGTGTGGAGGCATCAAGTCCTTAGTGAACCTGCTCACTGGCACCAACCAGGTACTCTCTTGTTCTGCATCTAAAGTGTAAAACCTGCTTCTGTGTCGATTCATGCTACTTTTATGTTCTGTTTAACCAGGAGCTGCTCGTGAATGTAACCAAAGCAGTGGGTGCCTGTGCCACAGATATGGACAACATGGCGTAAGTCTCTTCCAGTGTACCCCACCAGCTAATATGCTCTTTGATGTTTATGTTACAGTTCACACCGCGCCCAAAGCCCCATGTGAGGTGTCTCTTTCAGTGTGATCAGTAATGTCATTACCAAATTAGCTCAAAACTTCTTAGCCATGCACTGATGTCATATGTTATGACAAGGGAATGACACCAATCCCAAGGCCCAAACACAGTATCATTAACCTGTCATGGGCTGATGCTTAAAGAAATTTATGTCCTTTTAATTTGTTATTACGCAGGTACTTGTCTCTTTCATCCCCTGTTTAATGACAGGTTTTACAAGCTTTGTTTATTGTACCTACTGTGTTAAATATGGTTGTGGTTTAAATCCCAGTGCTTTACTATAGCTTTGTGGTCACTCTCGGGACTCAAGCTGGTCAGACGAACATATCTAAAGCCTTGCCCCATCCAAGACTACATGACAGGGAAAAACACAGTGAACCACAGTCCAGAGCAGTCTTTGTTCTGTGTTTTTTTTCGTTCTCCTCCTCAATACTGCACAGCATTGTAGTCCTCCCATCTGTGCCTCATTGTTTTTATGGGATTGTTATGGACTACAAGATCCTTCTTAATTAGAACTGGACACTTATACAACTTAATGACTAAGTTTACACACTTAGTTTGCTGTTAATGCTATCATACGAGCCTATTACATTTGTTTGGCAAAAGAAAACAAGGGGTTCAATAAAAAGCAAAGCATGTCAGCATGAAGCCAGTAAGTGTGGTGAACTTCACACAAACTGAGACGGGTTTCACATTGGATCATCATGTTCTCCATGTTTTCTCACGGTATTTATATTTAGACCAGAACTTGTAATTTTTCAGCCTTCACACATAGCTGTAAACAGAGAGTTCTTATTTCAACAGTGAGCTGTCTGTTTTGTGGTGATGGCTTATTTTAAGGCATGTATGTGTACAGTAGTTTTCTGAGCAATTAACATCACTCACATTCGGTTGTTTCCTGCTCTTACCCAACACTGCTGGAGTTGTTTTTCAAATCCCTGTGATTAAGCAGTGTTTGGCATGCTAACAAATAGAGTGATGATTTTGGGCCCCTAGAAAGAAAATGACACAGGGCCCCCCTCTGCCAGCCAGCCAAGCAAAAATGTTCCTATATTGATGAGCCCTATTTTGATATGGTGAAATCAGGTTTGCTCGCATTATTTCTTTCAATTTATTTTCTGTGTTTATTAGTCTCTTCTTGCTCTCTAGTCCTGCTTTCAGCTCCACTATCATACTAATCTTGCTCCCTGCCTGCTTTCTTCTCCTCCATGGCCCTCATCTTGCTCTCTATCTCTGCTTTCTTCTCCTCCAGCATCCGTATCTTGGTCTCTGTCCCTGCTTTCTTTTCTCCTCTAGCATCCTTATCCTGCTTATCTGTCCCTGCTTTTTTCTCATCATCCCCATCTTGCTCTGTGTCGCTACTTTCTTCTCCTCTGTCATACTCTTCTTGTTCTGTATCGCTGCTTTCTTCTCCTCAATCATACTCTTCTTGCTCTCTATCCCTGCTTTATTCTTCTCCATAATCCTCATCTTGCCTGCTCACCCTGCTTTCTTCTCCTCTATCATCATCATCTTGCTCTCTATCCCTGCTTTTTTCTCCTTCATTATCCTCATCTTACTCATCAATCCCTGCTCTCTTCTCCTCCATCATCATCATCTTGCTCTCTATACCTGCTTTTCTTCTCCTCCATCACCCTCATCTTGCTCTCTATCCCTGCTTTCTTCTCCTACAGCATTCTTATCTTGGTCTCTGTTCCTGCTTTCTTCTTCTCCATCATCTTAAACTTGCTCTCTTTTCCTGCTTTCTTGTCCACCACCATCCTCATTTTGCCCTTAATCCCTGCTTTCCTCCCTTTATCATCCTCGACTTGCCCTAATCCCCACTAATCCCCACTTCTCCTCTATCGTCCTCGTCTCACTCCCTGACCCTGCTCTCTTCTCCTCCATCATCTTAAACTTGCCCACTGCCCCTGCTTTCTTCTCAACCATCATTATCATCTTGTTTTCCATCCCTGCTATTAACTCCATCATCCTTTCATTCCAGGCTTCTCAATGACTCCCTGCTACAGTGGATCCTGTTCCCATGATCCTGATTTATATGCTACCACATAGTTAGCAAAAAAAAATCCTGTCAGTTAACATGACTTCTTTCAACCAGCAGAAACTTTTGTTGATCAGGGTAATCATTATCTCATCATCATTCAGGTTATCCATAACTGCTGAGCATCCAAAACAAGCCCAGATCACTTTCAATTTTTCCATCAAATACTCGTTTGTTTATTTTTATTCTCGACCAGTAGGCAGTGTGTGGTTAATGACATAGTACTTCCTCCCATGAATCTTGTGTAGCTACAAGAGTGAACACACGTTGTTTAATGCCTCCAGGGTTTGTGGTCTCCTCCTCTAATCCATCACTGTCACCCACAACTTCATTGCTAATCTTTTTCATACCTGCTTCATAGGAAGAGCGAGCTGTTTTGGCGGATGATATGACGCTTCACTTTTGTTTTTGGTCCAGATTTAAGAGGCCCAGCAGACTAGAATCTGATGTTATGATCCCTCTAGACTGATTTATGTGCAAACGGAAGACAGATGGCGCAAGGGACGTCCCTGATGAGTGTTCGCTTGTTGCCAGTCACAGAGATACTGTGATTAGAGAGTGTTTAAGTAATTATGACAGCATTCAATGTCGGCCTTGTTGGTGGAAGCACACATGGGGAACACGTTACATGTTATTTATACCAGACAACGGGTGCTCTGTGGCGTAATTCTTTGGGTTCCCAGACCCCGACTGCAGTTTTGAATACAGTCATGTATACAGCATGAAATACAGCTTATGCCTAAGTAAACTCTGCTCAGACCCTATGAAATATAGAGCGACCTGTCTCTGTCTGTGTTTGATTTGGAATGAGGTCCTCTTTTTGGCTTTGGTTGAAAAATAAGCCTCCAACATAAAGTGTAAGTTTGTCTCAGTTTCTATTTATAAATCCATGTATGAGGCACTATACACAGATGTATTTAAGTCAACATCCGTGCTCCATGGAGGGTGATTTAAGTGAGCAGACAGTGGGTGGGTTTCAGACCTGCAGAGTAACTGATATTCATCGAAGTCAAGCTGTAATGAAAAGCCAGTGCTGAAATCGATAGATTCTTTGATCCTACTTGGCTCCCGTTGTGGTAAACCTGTTGCTAGCCAGCTGAGGCAAACACAATCAAAAGACTTACACTCTTAAATCTTTCTAGTAGAAAAGCAAGCTTAATGGAAGATCCAGTTAAAATCACAGCATCATACAACCTTAAAGTAATACAGCATTTCAAACTCTCAGAGACCTGGTAGTTTTGGTAGCTTTATCTTGAATGCATACCTCCATTTTTGGAGTAATTTCTACACTATTCAAATGATAAACTTGCAAAATATATCCCACTGTTAACTAGGGATGTGTGAGGCTATGACCAATTCTGTGGTTTTGAGTTTTGTTTCTCTCATGAAGTTGTGAAAGGCTGCTACTAAAACCAACCGAATTCCTGCTATTATTTTTCATAATAAAGCTTTCAAACAAAATAACAAATGGGGACTTTCAATGTGAAGAACTTGTAAAAAACATCTTACTTTTGTTTTGACTTACTTAACTTTAGCAGAGCTGCAGGTAGCATTGCGTGTATGGTGTTACAATATTTACAGCTTCTTTGACAATAATCTGAGCCACAGCCCGCTTCTTTAATCAGAAGGGACTTAAAGGAGGTCAGTAATTAGTTCAAACACACCATTTAGCAGTTATTTAAGCTGTTGTAATAAGGGATGCATGTGATTAGCTCAAAAATTAAATTTGGATCCCTTTGTGGTTCGTACCAGAATTACAAATCATTTAGATGAACTATTAACATTTTTCATAAACTGTAATCTTGGTAGAATGCTTCATCTACAGTAACTGTAACACAGCTACCTACCACTAGTAGCCACTGTAGCTGTTCATAAAGACCTCTGCCTGGCTGCCACAATGCTCTTTATTCTGACATAAACAACCAATAACTGCTTTAGCATCACTAGCATCTTGTAAGAACAACACGGTTTAGCATTATTTAATCTAAAAATAGGGATAAAGCTGTCCAGAGGCTGTGTCAGGTTATACTTACATATGCTGTATGGACAAAAGTATTTGGCCACCTGATGATTACACCAACAGGGACTGTAATGACATTGTATTCAAGTAATTGTACTTCAGTGTGGAATTGCCCACCTTTAGCAGCTATGACAGCTTCCACTCTTCTTGGAAGGCTTTCCACAAGATTTTTTTCTGTGGGAATTTGCGCCCATCCATTCTGCAGAGCATTTATGATGTCAGACATCGATGTTGGACGAGAAGGCCTGACTCGCAATTTCTATTACAGTTCATCCCAAAGGTGCTTGATGGGGTTAAGCCAGTCAAGTTCTTCCACACTGACCTCATGTCTTTCTAGTCCTTGCTTTGTGCCCTGGGGCACAGTCATGTTGAAATAGAAAAGGGCCTTCCCTAGACTGTTGCCACATAGTTGGAAGCATAGCATTGTCCAAAATGCTATGCTGAGGCATTAACATTGGCCTTCACTTGAGATAAGGGATTTGGCCCAAAACATGCAGAACAGCCCCATACCATTATCCCTTCTCCACCAAACTTCACAGTTGGCACAATGCAGCTGCTTGGCCATGTAAACCCATTCCAAGAAGCCCCTGCTGCATAGTTTTTGTTCTTGCATCAGTACCACTGGAAGTTCAGAGCTCTTTAGCTATGAAATCAACAGAGTGTTGTCGACTTTTGTGTACCATGCACCTTAGCAGTTGTTGACTGAACTTTGTGATTTTATGTGGTTTTCACTTTGTGGCTAAGTTGCTGTTGTTCCTAAATGCTTCCACTTTCTAACAATAACATTCACCAAAAAAAGAAATCCCTGGAAAAACTTTAAATAAAGTGGAATAAAATGCAACGTTGTCAATGTTTCATTCTTGCTTACTTTGTCTTCACTCATTCACACACTTCACTTACGTATGTCTCTGTTTCTTTACAGAATCATTGATCAGCTCGATGGAGTCCGCCTGGTGTGGTCCTTATTGAAAAACCCCAGAGCAGATGTTCAGTCTAGTGCAGCATGGGCTCTTTGTCCCTGCATAGAGAATGCAAAGGTAAAGTACAGAGAAATGATTTGTCTTCTTCCTGTAACATGTGGCAATATGGGGGATGTGCCAAAGGCACATAAATATCCTCTTAATCAAAGAGTTCTGCAGAGATCGTGCAAGAATAAAGGGTTCTCCCACTCACTAAAGAGAGGTCTCCTTATATCAGCATGCTTGTCTGGAGGCTCTCCCTCCAACCTGCTGCTGCTGGGAGGTTAGCAGGGGCATAGCTGTTTCAGAGGAGGCTTACATGAACCTCAGGCTAATATGAAGCAGAGAAGCCTCCTTGGCACACTTGGATTGGTGAACTGGGAGAGCGACCGAGTAATATCCTGTGGCATGGCTTCTGATTTCCCAGCTGAAAATCCTCCCTCAACATGCTACTAGTTACAGAGGCACACTGTCTTCCAGAGGGTATCAGACAGTTCTGTGAAACTGACTTCTCTAATGAAAACACTGCACAAATGGCTTGCAGAAGAACCCACAACATGGCCAAGAATACAACCAAGTCTAAACCCAGGAATTGAGGCACAGGCTGCAGCCATACCAGTGTTATGTGCTTGATTGGGATTCTTATTAGCTGTCTTTGGGTTGTCTCGTTACCTTTTTTATAAACTATCACAGCTAGTAAAGTGATTTGTTACCCTAATATATGATTTTGCCCTATATTAAACTTTTATGATGTTTGATTGTGCATTCACATACAGATGCATATAATCCATACACAACTCTTTGATTTGTTTAAAGTTTGTAGTTTGGTAAAGTATAGGTTTAGGTAGATCATGATTTCAAAATCAAGAGACCCTATTTTGATGATGTAAAGTGTGCCACCTAAAATGTGCAGCACAAAGTGATTCAGGGCTTGTTACATGACACACAATCTAAACACAAAAATAATCACAGGGTGCAAGAGGTTGGATTAAGTTTTTTTTTTTTTTTAAACATAGGTGAGTTTTATGTTAACATGATTCAAAACGATCAGAATGTCAACTCTCATATCTTTAAGAATCATGTGCTCCTTTAAACTGGCTTGCTCTAATTTAAAAATGTTATTCATTTTAAAATAGACCACACTCATGCCAGCTTATTTAAGTGTCAGTAGTCTTCCTTATTTGAGTTTACTTTTCAGTGCAAATGTACTTCACATGCACTCAAAAAAATTAAGTATTTGGTTTAGAAGTACAGTACTGTGCAAAAAAAACTGAGGCTGAAGTAAGGCATAGATGTGCTGAGTAAACCACTTTAGGGTACCATTGGGCAGGGAGGAGGACAGGCACAACCCTGGTCATGCTATGGATTTCTTTTTATATTCCTAGGGGCATGGGAAAACAATCTGTTAAACAGTGTTGGGGGTAATCTGTTAGAGTATTCAGATTACTTTTTTGGAGTAGCGAGTAACGTAACGTGTTAGTTTTACAATTCAAGTAGTCCCGTTATTAGTTACATTTTCATAAAAGTAATCCGTTACTGAATGAAAAATCCCAAATTTCCTCTCTCTTCCTTGGCTTTAAAAAGAGAGAAAGAAAAAAGGACACTCCTTGAAGCATCTGCTCTGTTTGTCCTTCTCTCTTCCTGTAGTCGCGTTGGCAAGTGCCAGCAGAAGGTAAACATTCTGTGCCAGTACACGCACATTGTTAGCTTGTTGAACCAGCGAGATGACAGCAGGCCACTGTGGAATTATCCCCATTATGATGGATTTTTGGATATAAGGGACAAGAACGACATCCTGGTGAAACGTAAGTTTAAAAGCTCCGTTTACTTTCATTGAATCAGCTGTGCAGCTGTTCCAATTATGCGCTGTCATTACGCACAGCATTGGAGTGATTCTGTCTGCCTCTGCTCAGCTTGTTGTCAGATTGTGAACTTGTTAAAGAGCTGTAAATGTTTTCCTGTCTGTAGGTGGTGTTTTCAGGCTGCATAGATACAGATTATGGGCTGTAAATTAAGCTGTACATTGGCATTAGAGTCTGCACATTCAAATGCAGAAGTGCGGTCGTTATCTGTCATTTTTACAACCGCTGAGTGTAACAAGTGGCTAAAGGGTTTTAATATTTAGTAACGCAAAAGTCCTCTAACGCGTTAGTTTTAGAACTAGGTAACGCAGTAACGTAACAAATTACTTTTCTCAGTATGTAACACAGTAATCTAACAAGTTAGCTTCAAAAGTAACGCTACCCGACACTGCTGTTAAACAAAATTCACACCTTTACGGCAGAGTAAGAGGAGGAGGTGGCAAGTAAGCACGCCTAAGGTACTGTCCAAGTGGGTAGTAGGGTTGCCTTGAGCCCCTGGTTGTGCTGCAATCTTGCAAAGCTGACGGACTGGCTAGACTCCATCTCTTTCATCAGGCAAATCCATCTTGATAACAACGTGCTGATCAGTGTTATTTAAGTAGAACAAGGTGGTAGCTACAAGCAGTTCTGTGTACTGTGAGCCGAAAGCAATGGCTTCTACTTAGTGTAGTGGTTAATTGGATGTAGCTTTAGTATTGTGCCAGTTTTATCAGAACTAGACCACATTTCTTTAAATAATGAAAAGCAAAGAACAGCACTGAAAGCTTTTCATGATACAAGAGATGTTTTTGCACTTCTGCCGACCTGTGTCAGCATGAGTTTGCAATCGTTACAGGGAAGGGGGAGTTGTGGTGTGGGTCTGAATACTATGGCAGCTGGCGGCTTGATAAGCTGATATGTAGCTTTAATATTTCAACAGTTTTGTCAGAACTGGGCCCCATTTCTTTATTTAACCAAGTGAAAAGAGCCACAGTCCTCTTGGTAGAGAAAACGTTTTCACTTGTCCCCCAGTCGGCCTCGGCATACATTTTATCCACATAATGCTCTGCTGCTCATTGAGACAGCAGCGTTTGCCTTTCCAGCTCAGTTTCCCTAGAGCTAAGGAATGTATAACCTTATTTTGTCTTGTCTCTTTGATTGGCCCGTCATGAATGTGACAGACAAAATGTTGGTCCAGTCACCATCAGATAAAAGTCCTGCCCTTCCCAAATGCTTTGTATGGGAGCTTTCCCATTTTAATGCAAAATATCCATGCAATAGATATATGAAACCATCTATCCCGTGTGCCAGGTTAAATGTGCTTTGGATGTCCCATGGGCTTGGAAACCACTGGTGGTCTTTGGGTGTATTACCAGGGGTTAAAAGGCCCACTCAAAAGAGATAAAGTCAAGCTTGACCTTTGCTGCCAGCGGCATATGTGTGTGTTGAAATGTAACATTGGCCACCCCGCCTCCAACCCCGGGTTGCGGCACTTCAAGCCCCGTATTGACTCCTTAGTGCCCTGCATGCCTAAATCTTAAACGCACATGACTGTAAGCAATTTGGAACTCGCTGTAAGACTGGCTATAAATTTCTCTTTGGTGATAAAAACTGACAAAAGGTAAGTGTAGTTTTTGTCAAGGAGACTTTACCAAGACTGAAATGTTAGAGCTGGACTGCTGGAATTTCAAAAGCCATGACATTTCTCCACTGGTATGTTGGCATTTTTATGTGTATTTTAAAGTAGTTAAAGTATTGATAGTGCATTATACATTTATTTTACATTTGTTCTAATTTTTCAATAAGGCTAATAAAAGTTGTTCAAAGTGCTTTGTTCCTAGATGGTTTGTTGCTGATCAAGTGCCCTTCTTAAACACTATGAACTGACGTTACATAGTAGCCTTGTCAATAAGTTTTATCTTTTCCCCACAGATGTGGTGTTGTTTTATTAGATTATCACCATGATTAAGGTAAACAGCTTGACAATCTGGTCAAGTTTAAGTGGATAAATTGGGCCCAGGCAGGTGTCTTGGAGGTGAACCCCTCTTTTTTACATGGTGGAATTTATCTGGCCCAGAAGTACAGAGAAAACGATGCATGGTCACCATATGGGCGGAGAGCAAGACTGTGGACTTACTATTGAGTGCTAACACAGTTTGACAATGTTTGTCAGGAAGTCAGTTTGCCAATTTCAGGGGAAATTCATGAACATGCTCTTGGGGTGATTTTTTCATAGGACAGGGGCAATGACAAGAAGTACTCAGTGCTCTTTGCCCATCCTGTAGAGGAATCTGATACAGCTGCTTTGGTGCAGTCGTTATTTAGATAAAAACCCATGTGGTTTGAGTTAGCAGCTCCGTAGTGGATTTATGAGAGAGCTGTGGTAGAAATGCATCTCAGGGATGTTACGTACAGTACTGCTGCCCCTCTACATACACAGGTTCTTAGGCCCACGGGTCCACTGCTTGGAGTGGCTTCGTACCAAATAATTGACGTTGTTCAATTACCTTTCTTCTCCAATCAAGAAAGTAGAATCCTCCCGGTCACAGGTAATGGGGTGTAGCATTAATTTTCCTGTACGCTGAGGCTCATTTAGATGCTGGATTTATTTTTCCTTTACATAATAGCCATGTATGTTATAGAAGCCTGATTGCTCTTAAGAAAGGTTCATGGCACGCTTCTGCCACTCTCAGCTTGGCTGGCTACCATCAGCTTGAGATCACGCACAGCAGATAATGTGTTTTCTATTTCATTTCGTCCCTGGTAAGATGTGGCGAGAGAGAGAGGATAGCAAGAAAAAGCCTTTTCGTGTGCTGCCTCATAATGTTGCGGTTTCAGATCTGGGGGCCCGTCCAGGCCATGAAAGAGATTCTAGCTAGTCTATCGCAGCTGGTGGCTTGAGAGAGCTTCCTCTGTCGCAGGGACTCCCGGCCAGCCATCATCAGTATTCCTGAGGAAGGGCTTCCTGTGTGTCGGAGGTCAGCTCCTGGCCCCGGCACCCCCCTCTCCCTGCCCTACACTGCACACATGGCTCATCCTTTGGCACGGCATCACAGGGCCCATACACCGCACTCTGGCTTGATCTCAGCTGTAGCTCTCTGTTAGGGAGGAGAACACAACAGTACATCCAGCTCTGCTGAAGTAGCTGTGCTCTTAAACTGTAAATCATCCACTGCTGTTAGGCAGAGCTGAATTTAATCAAATCTCCAAATATCAGAATAAAAAAAGAACAAATGAGTAACAATAAAAACATTCTATCTTTACTGAATCCTGAACCATTCATCAGCTGTGGAGATGTAGATTTATGTTGAAACATACTCAATTTAAGTCTGCTTTGTGATTTACATGTATTTATCCATAATTGCATGCTTTTGTGGAAATTTCTGTTCTATTTTAAAAGCACTGAGCATTACAGACTCTGCCACCATGTTGTACACTTCCGTGGCTGGGCGATATGGTGTGTTGTGATTTTAAACAGCAGCCTAATGTGCCAAACCATACTGAAGCCAGAGATCTTTCCAGCTCTTCCTCTGTGGTTCCCAAAGCTCCCCTAACCAGCTGTTTGGTAGGCTCTGCCCCACAACAGACTGTGAGCCCTTTGGTACTGTCTGCTGCCATGGGCTAAATGCATTAAGCCTTGAGAATATACAATGTGCCAATCTGAGGCATGCATTTTCAATGTCTACCAAGCTCTAAGTTTGACTTTTCATATTCACAATAATAAATTATATAGAAATGAAGAACACTGGTAAGGAATCAGTGGGAGTGGAGAGAAGTTAGGACATACATGCTGCAATTATTAGAAAATTATACAATCACATATATGGTCAAAAGTATTCGACTGCCTAATGGTTATACCAATAGGTACTGAAATGACATTATATGCAAATACATGTACTTGAATATGGAATTGCCCCCCCCCCCCCCTTTTGCAGCTATAACAGCCTCCACTCTTCTGGAAGACTTTGCACAAGATTTCTGTGGGAATCTCTGCCCATTCATTCTGCAGAGCATTTAAGAGGTCAGGCACTGATGTTGGACGAGAAGGCCTTGCTCACAATCTCTGTTCCAGTTCATCCCAAAGGTGCTTGATGGGGTTGAGGCCAGGTCAAGTTCTTCCTCATTCAACTCATTAGACCATGTCTTTATAGCCCTTGCTTTGTGCACTGGGGCACAGTCATGTTGGAAAAGAAAAGAGCCTGCCCCAGACCGTCACCACACAGTTGGAAGCATAGCATTGTCCAAAACGTGTTGGTATGCTGAAGCATTAAGATTGGCCTTCACTGGAGATAAGAGGTCTAGCCCAAACACTGAAGAACAGCCCCATACCATTATCCCTCCTCCACCAAACTTCACAGTTGGAACAGTGCAGTCGGGAAGGTAAAATTCTCCTGGAATCCGCCAGACTCACCCATCTGACTGTCAAACAGAGAAGTGTAATTCATCAAACTGCAGAACACATTTCCACTGCTTCACCGTCCAGTGTTGGTGTGCTTAACACCACTCCCCCCAGTGCTTGGCGTTGGACTTAGTGATGTGAGGCTTGTATGCAGCTGCTTGTTCATAGAACCATAGAATTCATGATGCACAGTTTTAGTGCTAACATTTAACTATGGAATCAGCAGAACGTTGGCGCACCATGTGCCATAGCAGTTGTTTGAACCAGTCTGTTAACATGGTCTTCTACTTGGAGAATGAGCTGCTGTTGTTCCGAAACACTTCCACTTTCTGATAATATCTCTTACAGTTGACTATGGAATATCCAGCAGAGATGGCATTTCATGAACTGCCTTATTGCAGTAGTGTGAGCTTTTTCAACTTTTTGTGCCACTACTTTGTGACTCAAAATTAGCTATGTTATTTTTTTCCTCCAATTTGAACCATTGGCACAGATGTAAACACAAACTCTGGGGGATTTGATCAGGCTTCTGCTTGAGGAAATAAAATCCTGACCCCACCTGGAGTTATTTGCCTTTACATGAAATCATCTGCAAACAACCTATGGAGCAGCAATTGAAATATTAGATAAAAGAAGATAAGTCAGGTTATTCTGTTTAACTTTATTCAAACTAATACATTAACACTGCATGACTAATCATTCACCAATCATCCTTTATTAAGAGAAATTAATCTCTTCATTTGCTAATGTTAATAAACATAACAGGGATTGTTGCTCCATGTGTAATCCAATCCCCAGTTTACCTGGTAAAGCCTGATGCTTAACCTTCTCTGAACCCTATTGGCTTTCACCATGCACAGTTTACTTTTAGTAAAAATTGTTTTCTCTGCGTGTTAAACCTTATTTGCCTGTAAGGGCTGCTCTTAGATTTAAGCTTGTGTGAATTAATTAACCCAATGAAACGTGACAGTGTCATGTCAATATTGCATCGTCATATTTATACCATACTCCCAGTATGCACATAAAAAAGGTTAAATCACATTCATATGTACAAAAGTTCACCTTTTTCAGTGTATATAACCTACAGCCCAGACAAGACCACAGGTCAAGTAAAGGAGAGTTTTTTTTTTTTTATTTAAGAAAGCATCTGCTAAAAACAGACAAAGATAGTTCTTCTGTTTGGCCTGCTCTGATAGCTCTTTGATTGTTGCCTGGACTGTCTTTGTACTTTTTTAGTATCTCTTCTTTTTTTGTCTTTTTAAATGCCCCTGTCTGCCTCTACTCGTCAGTCATTAGGCTGGCTCCCTCTTCATCATCCTCCTCATTCATTTTGACAGAACATCGGCTAATAACAGACTCTTTCCTTATAGGATGCAGGGGAAATGGTGCGCTCCCTTGTCGGTGGGTTGGAACTGATTGTTAATTTGCTGAAGTCAACAAACATTGAAGTGCTGGCAAGCATCTGTGCTGCCATCGCCAAAATAGCCAAGGACAAGGAGAATCTGGCAGTCCTTACGGATCACGGGGTTGTCCCATTGCTGGCCAAGTTGACTGACACAGTAAGTTCACTTCACTGCTGGAGACAAAACAACAAAGTTCTGCTAATCAACAGTGCTGCATTTAATGTCAGTACACAAATCTTTACAATGTTTTTTTGTTGGCCCATTTCTATTTAATGCAGCATAAATTCAGGTAATGAGTAGTAAAGTGTGGCCAAGAGTCTCCTGCAGAGCTGTAGTAGGGTTTTTTTGTGGACATTGTAAAGTGTGGTCTCTTGGGGTCAAAAGCATCCTGTTCTTCTCTCCACAGACTGATGACAAGCTGCGTCGCCACCTGGCTGAGGCCATCGGCCACTGCTGCATGTGGGGTAGCAACAGGGCAGCTTTCGGTGATGCTGGAGCAGTGCCCCCGCTTGTGCACTACCTTAATTCTAAAGACACAGCAGTCCACCAGAGCACAGTGATGGCCCTGTTCCAGCTGTCAAAGGACCCTAACAACTGCATCAGCATGCACCGGAACAGAGTGGTCAAGGTCAGTTATAACCAATCAATGAATCAATCTTTGGTTGTATAGTGCCTACTCATAACTGAATTTATCTCAAGACCCTTATGTAGAGGGCAGGTCTAGACTGTATTTTCTGATGTAGCCTATTTTTATAAAGTCCAACACTAATCACCACAAGCTCAGTGCCATTATTCAGCCTTGTAACAGTGGCAAGGAAAACCTTCCCTTTAAGGGTAGGAACCTTCAGCAGAACCAGACTCAAGTTAACAGCCATCTGCCCAAGCTGAGACGGGGATGCAGAAAGAGGGACAAGAGAAACAACAAAACAACAAATGGAAGATAAATTTATGGCTGTCATGGTAATGAATCCCCTGTTTTGTAGGATAAGGCTATAATGACAATAATTATAGTAATAACCTTGCAAAGCAGTAATAGGACTATAAAGACAAATTGAAAAATAAACAGAAATCAAAAGATTTTTATGTGTGACACACAGTAAATGATAATTCTCAAGACTTTATTTTTGCACAAACTTGTTCTACCATCTCTTCAGGACCAATAAGTGAAAAAGTAATCATTCTGCACCAGAAACATCTTCAAGATATTAACATATTTACAAAAAAAAGCCCTTACACTTCTTTGTATTTGACTTTCTTTGTGCTATTATTCAAAGCAGTTCCTGTCTGCAGAGACACAAACATCACAACATCATAGGCTCTCTGTGTCTCTTTCTCTCCATTATAAGCTATTTTAAACCATCTCCACCATGATTTGCGCAGTTATAGCTGTGCATTTTGACAAAGCATGACGCAACAATGGAACAGCCTGGCAATGGTTACCCAGGCCCATCACAAAGCGTTCTCAATAAAAAAAAAACACAGTTAGCATTAACCTAGGATGGCTATTTCCACAGCACCAAAAAGGAGGACACTTTGCAGCCCTTAGGAAAGCAAGAATAATCACAACAAATAGGACTCTAGTGTGTTCCCTGCTACAATACAATTTTGTCCATGATACCGATGGCATCATGAAAAAGTGATTCTGAGATACTCTATTCATTGAAGGACAGTTTGATCCAGGACTGCCCCTGGCAAAAGTGAGGCCCTAAGTAAGGCCATGTAAAGTTTATGTTCGGTCAATGATGTATATACATTACCTGGATCATATTTAACATACAAACGCTAGACTAATGTGCAGAGAAATAGAGCAATGGACAATCAGCTGCGTTACGTTCAGGTGCGACTCCAAAAGGAGGACAAATAAGCCTCCAGCTTGAGGCTGTGGATTGACTGTTGTGGATTTACTCTTCAAAGACCCTGGAAAGTCACCCAAGTTCCCAGCGCAGAAAAGCTTCTGTGAGAGGTACGAAGGTATGGATGGCGACATTAGAAACAGCTCAGTGGCTAGCTGCAAGTAGGGAAAAATAGCAAGTTGTTTAACTTTTTATAACCTGTGTCACTTCTTCCTGTCATTCTCAGAGATTTAAAACAAGAGCAAAAAGCCACACTTGAAAGCTTTACTTGGCGGAGAAGATGTCTTTGCGCTTCTACGACCAGCTTAGGCATGAGATTTATCCACCAACAAACTTCACCATTGATAAACTACAATAATGCCTGCCTGTCAAGCTCAGGTTTACATCAGAGCTGTGCACACTTACTACCTCATTTTGACTTGTCTGCCTGATTGGCCTGTAATAAATGTGACAGACAGAATATTCATCCAGTCACCTTCTGGTAAGTTCTGCCTTTCCCCAACACTTTCTATGAGGGGGTTCCCAAATGAATGTGAAATTTGTCCATTCAATGGATATATGAAACAGCCTATATGGCCTGTCAGTTTACAATTTACCTTATATCGATGTGATCAATATTACAAATTGGTCCTCCTATTACACGCCAAGCCAGATAAAGGGGGGGCAAGAGTCTTGAGGAGTAATTTACTGAGCTGATGAATGTGAAATATATCCATGCAGTGGATATATGAAACTGGCTATCTGATGTCAGGTTAGGTCAGTTATATTTCTGCTGAATCTAGATTTCTGACTCCTTTTGCTTCTTCATACACAGTTAGCAAATCTTACTGCTAAATCTGTCATGATAACACTGAGGGAGAAGTGCTTGGCCTCCCACCACCCTTGTTTTAGCAAAGTGTGAAAAACACTGAGTAATTAACTTTGAAAAGCTGTGACTATTTTCAGAGACTTTGACCAATGGAGCAGAAACAAAGTGGGTTTTATTCAGCGGCGGAAACATGACTCCACTTTCTAGCTGTCATGGGAATTCAGAAAAGCAAACAGCTCAGTGTGTGCGCAGTGCCATTTCTCCGGTAGACCCTAGATGCCATTACAGCACAAGTCAAAGGGCTGTAGCTGGGGGTAACTGTTGCTAAGGGCTGTTCCTGGACATCAGGGCAGAATGCAGCAGTTTTAGGCCAAAGAGTGGGGTCGGGGCTAAAAGAGAACAACGTTTTTTTATGGTCAAGGGTTTTTTTTTCCTACATCCGCCAGCTTTCTTCATCATTACTGTTATGAAGCTCTTGCCCAAAAAGAAACAAGCATTGTTTTGTCTAACATTTGAGCCTTTTGGGCTATTTCCATACTCGGCTCCAGAGACTGTTTATGTTTGTCTTCGACAATGACGTCTAGATTTTAAGTTCAGATTAGGCTGTCGTTGTCAGGGATGATCATGCACCCCTGTTTGAACCCTGTTAGAAAATCTTATTCTATCTTCGTCTTTAACCTAATCACACAGACGGACTTTTTGCATGGAAATCTTCTTGCAGCCCAAAGTGAGTTTAAATCCTTTTTCCCTCCCCTAAATAACAACTGTGATATAAATTATAAAGTGGTTATGCCATTGCAGCCAGATCCTTTTTCCCATGTTCATTAAATGGTGTACTTTAGCTTGATCTGCTGTTACAGTGTATGTGGTTCGACACTGGCCATAATTGGTAGCTGGACTGAACATTGGGTGTTCCAAGAGAGTTATGTCCAATTTGCAAAAGTCGTTAAGCTGAGTGCTTTTTGTAGTTTGAGCCACGACAAAAACTGGACAAGCCCTCTTTTTTTTCCCAGTGTGTGCGTGTCTATTTGAAATCCAGTGTGTTTGCATGGGTGTAAGTATGTGTGCAAATGAAAGGCATACCACCCTTTTTAATCTGTCTCTGTGTTTGCCCTTATTAATGTACCAGTTAAGCATTGCAACACTACTCCTTAATGTATTTTTGGACTTTTAAAGAGCTTAATTACCAAAGGCCACGTAACTGCACCAGTATTGCATTTGTTCTTAATCTCAGACGTGGAAACACAACACAGGCAGCCTCATTGTTCAGTCTAGCCTCAGTCTCAGCCAGTCTGGGAGGGAGGCCGATACTTACCTGCCTGACCCTAGAGGAAACCTTTCAGTTAGGGACCTTGTCAATCAGTTCCAGTATCCACTGGGCCTCATGATATACACCCAGCTAGTGGAGGGAATGTGTTAGAATCATAACTCCAGTAGATGTGAATGTGTTGGAGAGTTTATTGAGGATTGATACAGAGCCATGAGTCTGATTTACTGCCGTGTGTAAAACTCTGGACTGCCTCTTGTATTATTGGAAAAGTATTTCAAAGAGCTTTTCTGTGCCGTTGAGAAGCTCTGCAAACATGTTCACCCACGTGTAGTATATGATCTGGTATGAGTGAAGCTCTCTCTTGCTCTAAGGTTGGTTTAGAAAATAACTTTCCCCTTTGGAGCACTTAATGGTGTATGACCCAGTCCCTCAAGATTCACAGAGGAAACTCAACATGGAGGAGAAAGCTTTAAACACTGGAAAACAGATTAGCAACTTGTCTTAGATTTCTGGCCTCAAATTTGGTCTAAAAATGATCTTTGGAGTCCACTTTTGTTGAATTCTTTAGTTTTTATTTCATTTCCCTTTAAAAGTACCGTGTGTAATGATTAGCGAGTGGCATTTAGTTGCAAACTTTGTGAAAATGAAACATAATGTTTCTGAGTAGATCTATCTAAATGACTGTTTAATCACCTAAATACAAAAACAAGTTACTTTTTTGATTAACTCACAGTAAGCCTTAATATTCATACCTGGGGAAGGTCCCCTCCACAGATGCAGGCATCTCTGATTTTTACATTTTGCATGTTTCTATAGCACCATAGAAGGAACCAAATAACAGACACTTTTTTTTTCTTTTTTTAAATTCCACTGGTTTCCAGAGAACTGAGCACCACAGTCTAGAACTGACTGTGAGATGCTGCTGATATTCTCAGTTATTACACACTTCACCTTTAATGGTGATTTTGGACCATGTCCATATTTTAGCCCAGACAACCTAATTTTCAGATCACTTTTCACCAGCGTGAATCCCGCTTTCCTTGGTAGTATCTGTAATGTTGTTTGAAAATAGCTCTATGGGTGTCTATACTATGGCCTGATGTGGCCTGTGGTCCAATTTTGATTGTCCCATAGCAAACTCTAGAAATAAAATCAAATATGGCCCACATTTGAATATGAAGCTTGTGCTTGACTGTATTGTACCTCATAGTTTTAGCACAAAGTAGTGCTAATAAGGAAATATTTATAGCTGCAAATCATGTGTGTTTCTTAATAAAGTGGTCCTGACTGAACTAGCCATTTAGGCATACTCAGTCTAAGCACATCTTAACCTACATTATATTGGTTTTACAAACCTTCAAATACCTCACCTTGTAGATTTAAAAGTGGCCCCAACATCCTTGTGTATTTCTATATGTGGCCCTCATTTGAACATTTGACACCCCTGCTCTTCATACTGTATTTCCATATTTCAATGAAATATCACACAAACAATATGCAGGCAATGTAAAGGAATCTTGTCCTGACACAGGCAACAGCTGCAGACATGAAAACTACCCTCAGGAAAGGAGGAAGAAAGTTGAGTCGTATAAATTCCTCTTCCCCTATTGTCAACCCTTCTTAATTTTGATTGGTAAGTGAGGGAGAAATGACGCTGATGAGCACAGTGCTGTTCCAAAAGCTGAACAGTTTTCAACCGAGAGCACTTTCAGCACAGCGATAAAAACAGCTGACGCTGAGGGTGCTTTTACCACCCAGGGCGCTGATTGCTGGACTGCATTGGTTTCACATTGAAAATAAGCACTAGAAAAGCCAGCTATGGACACAGGCCCTAATTGAGGTCCATAATTAGTGCACTGATTTTTTAAAAATTGCAATTCATTGCATGCTTTATTGTCCCCTTCAGCACACATTGGTTAGCAATGCAACATCTCCCTGCAGCTACATTGATGTGATCTACAGCATGCCTCTTTAGCCATGGTTAAGTTCATGTGATACTCTCTGATCTACCTGAAGTTCCTTATTTTCTTCTAGGCAGGTCAGCATCCAAACAGGAAGTCAGTCACCCTTAGTTTTAGACAGTTCAGACATTCAAAATTAAATAAAAATAGTTTAAAAAAAAAAGGGAATCAGAGGGAATTCAAAATGCAACAAAATGTGAGCAATGCTTCTAGGTTAAATATTACACACTGCTTGCACCTTTAAATGTTCCATGCCATATTTTCCTTGGAATCAGTCTACCTTTAAGATCTGGAGAAAACAGATTCAGGTGCAAAATACACAGCAAAGAAAAAGAGAAAAGATGAATCACCCTCCCCGTTTGATTTGACATCCACTCTTGGTATCTCACAGTTTTATACGGATGTACTTCATTCTGTGTCATGTACAAAACCAACATGCCTTCCCCTCTGAGCTTTACATTGCTTCCAGAAGCACTGGGAATTGTTTGCTTAAACCATAAATCCTTGTAGACAGCTTCAGCAAGCTATTTGCATTAAAGAGGCTCTTTTGTAAGAAAAGCTTTGTGAAGTAAATGGATGAAAATTACAAAATGTGGCGGTAATGATTGGTAATTTTCAACTAAAGGCATTCCAGAGCATCGCTTCTGCCAGGTCCTGGTATGTATTTTAGGCGTTTGCTAATCTAAATGAGAAAAACGTTTGCACTTTAGTTGCCATGAGCACACTTATGCCCCAGCATGCTGCGTGTTTGTTTTATTTTTTTCTCTCTCCTGCAGTCAGACATGAGGAGTGAGAGTACACAGTGATGCTGTGGAGGGCAGAAAACACTCTAAATGTGAGGGCAGGAATTAAAACCAAACAGAGCATTGCAGGTTTACTTCTTCTGCTTCCTGTTGGTTTGTGGGTAATGTGACTTCAGGTTGAAGGTGTGGTGAGAGGATGGTACTGGCTCTGTGTGATGCCTGCTCTGTTATGACTACCGTGTTTTTACATCCGTGGACAGTAATATTTTAGTGACTTTGACCTCAGCTTCTCTTCACGCCTGGCTTAGAAATGCCGAGCAATGCTCTTCAGGTTAGACCAGGGCCACTGCTAACCTTGCAAAGCAGATGGATACGCCCGTATCCTTGTTTTTCACTGGCAAATCCATCTTGCAATGCTCCCATCTGAACCGTTTAGGCCCGGTTAGAAAGTGACAGGACCAATCAGCTACGAGGGGCAGTACTTTCAGGCGCAGCAGAGTCGTGACGTTAACAAGCAGCAGCAAGAGCTGGTGCCGTTATGGAGGAAGAGATTAGTGTGGATGCTGCTAAAGCACCAGTTTTATCGGAACTTGACGACATTTCTTCGTTAAAAGAAGCACAAAGAACAGCAGTGAGTTGTTTTCTTTTCAAAAACGACAAAAGTCGAGTACTTACATGTCTACAGTCCCCATGTTTCGCGTTATTCCTCAGTAGCTGCGCACGTGCAGCTTGCTGGCGGCTATGTGATATGCTTTGTTGCTCTGATTGGCCCGTTGAGATGTGACGGACAGCACATTCACCCGATCATACTCCGAGGATTTTTCAAAGCCTCTGCCTTTTCTCAAACGTTTCATATTGAAGCTTTCCCAGATGGATGTGTGAAACACATCCATCTGGCGTGTCAGGTTAGGCCATTGCTTCTTCAGATTAGAAGTTTTGCCCTGGTAAACCTTGAATTTCATGTCACAAATACTGAAGCATAACCTGCATCGTATTTTGAAAAATGGAGCCATACTTTCGACCTCTTCTTATCAGCCATGCTTGGTTTGTTGATTCAGTTAGCTGCTACCGATGTCATTACTCTTGTGTGTGTGATACTGCATTTGCATCCAGCATGGAAAATTGACTACTCTTCCCCACTCTTGCAGTCACAAGATGCGTTTAGGTACCGAAACATGGTACCGTTTGATGTTACTTGAATCGGTACTTGGGAGTACCAATTGAATTCGGTGGGTACCTATAAAAGTACCGAATTTGGTACCCATTCCTATCAGTACCCTTCTCCTGGAGATCTGCAGCCAGACTCAGATTCCTTTATTAAGAAAATGTATACAGTCCTACCATGTCTGCCCTGCTCCACTAGTGTGGGATAGTTGCGAGAGGCTGAGGTAACTCCAGCAGACTCAATTGTGGCCCTTTTACCAGCCCTTTAATGCTTCACTGTGTCTAAGGCAAATCTTCATACTTTCCATCAGCCACACACAGAATAACCTACTTCCACCTCAAACCTGCTAGACTATGTCTCATGAAATGTTTAGCTATTGCATCTTCATTAAAGGTAAAGGCTTGTTTTGTTACACCAAAGATCAGACTAAGAGAGGCAGAGAAATCAGGGAAAGTAAAGCTAACCAGACCGAATCTGAGAGACATTTTTCAACTATCTGACCTAATTAAATCTGGTCAATGAACACTCTTCTCTTTAGCCAGCTGTTTCATTAGCTATTTCAGGAAAGCTGTGGTTCAGACCGAAACTTTCCTCTTAAAGTCATTGGTTTTAAAGCTGCTCTCTTGCCTTCTCTTCCTCCTCTTCAATCCCAGAAACAGCAGCTTAACAGTCTCTGGCTCACTGGAGGCTGCAGGGAATGTTGTTTACCCTCACTTCCCTCACCAACTTCCCTTCAGCTCTGGCTAAACACTGCTGTGTGTTTGTGCTGTTTGCCCCCACAGTGGAGTCTAAAACATGGGAATGCTGGGATCGAAAGGGGCCTGATGGAGCCATAATGGCTGTCAGAGCAGACACAGGGGAATATTAACCTGAACTCCTGTGAGCAGACGTGGTCCAATAGGGCACACTTAACACCATGACACCTCCATGTGCGATACCATGTGTATGTATACACATGCAACAATGTTGTGCAGCCCTCCCAGGCTGCATGCCTGCTCCTCCCCTTCCCTCCAGCCAGCCAAGTGAGGGAGGGAAGCGTGTTCCCCAGCTCCCTTCTTGGAGGTCAGAACTTACTGAAGCTCTCTGAAGTGCAAAAACCTCAAAAGCTCACGATTCAGCTTTCAAATGTGGGGCAAGTGTTCATGTTACCACAGTCAGGGAATATCTAACAAGCAGCGTATTATATTCTGAGGGATCCCAGCTGGGAGGGAAAGAGAGAGGTTGAAAAAAGGCAGCGAAGAGAGACATGCTTATCTTACCCGAGCCGCGCGCTTCGGGAGACCTTATTTGGCTACGTCTGAATAACATGCTATGAGGTTGGCAAAAACTCTGCCTCTGGCACTTTTCAGGCATCCTCTTTTCACAAAAGAGACTTGTTTAGCAAGCTGCATGTTTTCTGGAGTCCGTGGATGTAAGTTTACTTTTGGAGGTGTTTTGGGTGCTATTTAAAAATCATATAAAACCTGAGGCAAATGTTTCACACACACTCTACCACACCGATGCATTGAAGGGAGCTTGCATTTTGGACTGCTGTATGTCTGTTAGCACAAAATTAATAAGGAGACAAATGATAATTTTCTCACTGTAGTTGTAAAGCCCTTTTGCTCTCATACATGCAAGCTGGCACACCTCATTTTTCATGTTTTCCTCACACTGTTTGTCTTTGCTGTGAAAATCCTGGGAATGTCTTGTCACTGTGTCTTTGGCTGTTTGCTAACCACACAAATGTGCCGAGTCGTGTTTTAAGTTTGCATGTAACTTGACAGGAGGGTAAGGGTCAACCACGGCCCTGCTGTTACAAGCTTTAGGTATGGGATAGAGCTGGGCAATACGACCTTAAAATCACACCATAGTATTTTTTGTTTACTCTTTTCTGTGATGGTATTACATTACAGTCTTACAATTACACATTTAAATGCATGTTCAAGCACTACAACTCTCCTTTGTCCCCTGAAACAAGCCTGTTTTGTAATATTCATCCCATGTCTGTGCATAGATCACAGAGAGATGCTCTTATGAGTCACTGTGTATTTACCTCTCTGTTTGTTGCAGCTAAAGCTGTGACCAATTCTGTGGTTTTGGTCATCGAGTTGTAAAAGGCTGCTACAAAAACCAACCCAATTGCTGATTCAGTTTTTCATAATAAAAGTATTTGAACAAAATGAAAAAACTGGGGGCTTTTATTATGAAGAACTTGTTAAAAATAACTTGAACTGAGCTTTAGCAAAGCTGCAATTGGTGCTGAGTGTATGGTGTCCCGGTGTTTACAGCTGCTTATTTACCTACGATCAGGGCCACAGCCCATTTTTTAAATCATAATATAACAACAATTAACAACTAGGTGCTTTTATTATGAAGAACTCATCAAAAATAACATGAACTGAGCTGTATGGTGCTACAGTGTTTACAGCTGCTTCTTTGACTATGAACAGAGCCACAGCCCACTTTTTTAAAACCATAATATAACAACAAATAACAACTGGGGACTTTTATTATGAAGAACTTGTCAAAAATAACATGAACTGAGCTGTATGGTGCTACAGTGTTTACAGCTGCTTCTGTGACTACGATCAGAGCCACAGCCCACTCTTTTATCATCTGGGTCTTAAAGGAACTCAGTCATGAGTTGAAACACACCTTCTCATAGTTATTTAAGCTGTTGTAATTAGCGTGCCATTAGCCAGCTAAATGCTTAAACTTGGATCCCTTTGTTGTTGGCATCAGAATTGCAAATCATTTAAATGTATTAACATTTTTTATCCGTTGATGCCCACAGTCCTGGTCAAATGCTTTGTCTAAACTGTGACACAGCGATCCTTTACTGTAGTTGTTCTTAATGGCTACTACTTTGCTGCCACAGTATTTCTTAAAGATTATTTTTGGGGCTTTTTTGCCTTTATTATGATTGGATCACTGAAGAGAGACAGGAAACATGGGGAACAAAATGGGGGGAAGCAACTGATACCGCAGCGAGTGTGTTACTTCTGCATATAGGCACCTGCTCTACACACTGAGCTAAAAGGCACCCTGCTGCCACAGTGTTCATTACTCCTAACAAAAATCAATATAAAAGAGACAACTGCTAATACCAATAGCATCTTGTAGAAAAAGCACTGTTTAGATCTAGAAAATGGAGAAAAAGTTGTCCAGAGGCTGTGTCAGGTTATACCCACAAATAAGCATTGAGTGAGGATAATCAGCTCAGGAATGTGGATGCTAACCTGCAAAGAGGATTGAAAGACAACTGTGCTAGTATAATGATAGCCACATTCTATAAACTAACTTTGTAACGTTACAGTGTGATATCGTTTTACTGTTGCAGTGTGGAGTTTGTTTACAGTATTCATCTGACTTTAGACTAGTTGGCTAAAAGCAGTTTTATTTTGAGTTTTATCGGACAGGAAATTAAACGCCACTAGTTGCTGCTGTGGTGGGCTTGAGGCAATTCAGCACACAGCTTGTGTTAAAATCCCAGAAAGACAGATGATGATCTGCAAATCAAGTAAATGTTGCTGTTATTTGTGGACATATAGCTACACTGTAAGGGCACAGTTGAAGGATGTTAAAAACAATGGGTTGTGTTAACTTGAAAATCCGATATTTTAGCTTTATTTTCCTGAGTTGATAGAACACATTTTTAGTTTTACATTTACAGTGTTCAATCATTCTAGGTGTTTCTTGTAATTGCATTCAAATTATTTGGTAATCATCCCTTAATCTGCAGAGTTTTTCCCAGAATGCATTTCGGCATTGTTTTATCAGCAGCTAGTTTTCTAGTCACTTTAATGTCCCGATTAGTTGCAGATAAAAGAAATCCATTATTTCCTACTTGGGTATTTGGCACTACCTCTAATAATGTTGGTTAAAATTTTAATAAACTGACATGGGGAGAGCAATTAAGTTTGCCAAGACATCAAGAAACATTAGTCTGCTTTACCTGAATCTAACCTGCTTGATATTATGCAGTCAAGATTGTCAGTTCTTTGGTCATTTCCTTTGACAGAATCAACATTGTCATTGTTCTCAGTGTTGTTCAGAATCAACAGGTATGTGATAAAGCTGTACTGAAAGAAGTGAAACAGTCCTGGTGGTCTCTAAACTCCACTTATGATTCTGCTGCAGCATTATCTCTCTTTGATGAAACCCTTTCTCATTTGCTGAGCACGGCTTTGATATATGGAGTTTAAACATGCCCCAGACGTCTCAGCAGTTGCTGTATTTATCAAAGCTTCATTGTGTTAAGTAGCAGGGAGGCCTTAAGTGCTTAGTTGAGGGATGCAATGCTGCCGTTGGTTCATTATAGATGTAAACAAGATGATCCCAAATAATTGAGAGTGTGGCTTTGGGAACCTCTGTGGCACACCATTGTGATTTCACCAAGGAGCACACATTGAACAAATTTAGATCCATCCATTACACCAAAGAATTTGTGCTTACATTTACATTTACTTTGATTCAGCCAGGCAGACGCCCACAAACATAATGTAGCGATTTTGCTGCAGATAAAATAGAAAAATGGCTCAGTCCTACAAAGCACATGCCACTCAGTGGTATGCCATATATCCAGTGTTCCTTTTTGCTCATTTCTGCACAATACGCAACTCTTTGAAGTTACGAAAACCTTTTTTAATGTTCACTTTTATGTAACCAAAATATAAACTTCCAAAGCTGGGGAATTCTGGAGAGCGCAAAACCTTGTTCTGCAATAAGATCTAACGAGATCCATTACACAAGCCACTAATAGTCGGATATAATCTGACCTTTGGAGCAGCGGAAAGGCTGTCAAGTTGTGTGGTTCATGCTCAGGTTTTTAATGTCGAGCCTGCCCTGTGAGACTTTCATCTGAACAAACTTACAGGAGCATGTGTGCTTGCAGCTGTAACCCGTTTGCTGAGGCATGGTTTGGACGGGGAAAGTGGGACACACACACTTGCACACTTACATTACAGAGGACCTCAAGTTGGTGCTGCCTGGGAGTGTCGCAGCAAAGACGTATATCTTTGCAGCCTTCTGGTGTGGTTAGGCGAACACTGATAAATCACTGGCACTGGCCATGTGTGCATTTAGTTTCAGCAGGTGCTGTTATGAGTGTATTGGTGCATTTTCAGACAACAACATGATATTTTATGAGTCTCTTTCTTTTTTGTCCCCCTGCAGCCACTCATCCACATTATGGGCTCTGATGATGAGACGCTCCAGGAAGCTGCTGCTGGCTGTGTGCTCAACATCCGCCTGCTGGTCCAGGCTAACAGGGAGGAAAAGTCATACTATTGATTATGAATGATCACTGCATGCCTGGTAATCACGCTGACCTTAATCACACAGCTGCCATGTTCTGCTGACGTCACACTCTGGGTGGAAAGCACAAATGCTGTTACAATGTTGCAGTGCTGGGCTCAAGGTTTGCAGATGTACCAAATGTGATAAATCATGTCATAACTTCTCCATTGATTATTCTGAAAAGACAATGTTGGGTAAATCATGAGGAAAAGCAAGCCATTTACAGTTAAATCAACATTTATTATACTCATTTAATTCATTTGTTTACATTAGCAACTCTGAAGAAGTAAACTTGGATTCTCCAAACAATAAAATTGTCTTTTCCTAACTCCTGCTGAATTCTCCTGACTCCTTTCCTTGACCCTGTGACATTTTCAAGAAAGGTAAAGTAAAAGTATGCAAGAAAGATTTATTGTTTTTATCATTTAACTGCAGCCAATAACTAGCTTTAGCATTGTCAAGGCTTTGTCAGCTATGAGACTGTCAAAAATCAACTTGCAATCAGAAAGTATTCAGCCCCTCTTCATTTTTTCACTTTGTTATGTTGCAGCCTGATGCTACAGCAACCATCACTGCAACCTGTCACTGATCTGGGCTTTATGGCAGAGTCTGCAAAAAACTCCCAAGTGCACGTTCAAGTGTTTTGCACCAAAGGGAGGCTTCCATCTAGCCACTCTGTCTGAAAGCCTGTCTGTCTGGATTTTTGTCCCTTCTCCACACAGGATCTCTGGATCTCTGGAGCTCAGTCATAGTAATCATCAGGTTCTCGGTCACCTCTCTTACTACGGCCCTTCTCCCCGATTGCTCAGTTTTGCCGGGCTACTAGCTCTTAGAAGCAGTGTTAATTTCATCAACTAAAACTATGACTAAAAATGTTAATCGACAGCCTTTTGTTCCATGAGAGAGACTAGTCTAAGACTAGCCAAAAATAGATCTTTGATGACTAAAACTAAAAGTATGTTTAGTTTCCGTAAAAATAACTAAAACTATACTTCAATATAATTCATTTTCGTGGGACATTTAAAATCCATGCTATTTCTCCACTGTGAATAAATCTGTCAAAAGACAATGCAGACTAAAACTATTAAGGATTGAAATGACTAAAATCTGACTAAAACTAAAAGGCATTTAATCTAAAGACTAAGACTGAGACTAAAATTAAAAATAGCAGTCAAAATTAACACTGCTTGGAAGAGTCTTTTCTCTCAACACAGCAGTGTTTTTAAATATGACGTACTTCTCACTAATCTCTGCTTGCAGTAATGCTTATGCACCACGCTGCTGCTGCTGGCAAAGCCTCACCTCCTCCACCCCAGCCTCCTCCTTTATAGCATAAAGCTTATTGCACCCTCATTCACATTCATGCTCCTATGGATTAATTACTTTTGAACTGATGCATGCATTCTCATAAATGTATCTAGCCATATGGGGGTTTCTAGCTATGCACTCCCTGGAAAGTCAAAGCATGCTGCATGGCTAACCCAGGGAGCATCTGTTGAGCAGAGCCTTCTCTGCCAAGTAAAACTGTATATGTATTTTGCAATGAAATGGTTAAATATGATGAAGGTGTTCCTGAATGAATCAAGAACTTTGCAGTTAAATTTTACAACAGCCTTTCATCCTTATTTTCTTAAATGACAATAAAAAAATCCAATTAAAGGATGCAGTTTAATTGTTTAATGTGAATTTATTTGTTACCTTGCACTAGTTTTAGAGATCTGTCCTGATTTCCTTGTTTAGATTAGGAAGTCCTGCTCACACTTTCTGACAGAGATGATAAAAACTTAAAGGTTCTCCTTTATGTTTGGTCTTTTTTTCCAAATACTGCATACTTGACTCAGCAGGAAACACTTCTGAAGCAACATTCCTAAAATAATCCGAGACCACAACATCCAAACAAGGAAAACATCTGTTTGAGATGATCTGACTCTCCGTCTGTATACTCGTTTACTTGTTTTTAATATTTATGACACATCCATACTTAGAAAAAGACACAGAGCCTTTAAAATCATCCGAAATCTTATATTTTCATGTACTGTGAATTTGCATGATGAATAAAAGAAAAAAATGCAGCACAGTCAGTGTGCAAAACATCTTTAATCACATAACACATTTAAAAAATGCATCTGCATTTAAAAGGCTCTGAAGCCTTTAATTTATGATCATTTTTCCACATTGCACTGAATTTAGTTGAAGTCATTTCAGATTTTATCAGGGTTTTGATTACAAGTAATTTTCTCTGTAAAAGCTAAGATGATGTCCATATTTTCATCCCTGCATCAAAACCCTTAGGTGTAGTTTATTTAGCAGCATTATAAAACAACTTAATGAAGGATTTCTGGGAAATATTAATTAGAACAGAATGTTCTGCTTTTTCCCACAAGTGGTTGTTGTTTTTTCTGTTTTCAAATATCATTTTTAAAAGCCTTTTTGTAATACTGATCTGTTTTTTTTCTGCAAATATTTATGCACTGTAGTAGTAATGGTGCACAGCTGATCTGTTTGTCTTCTGCTCTTGTTTATTACAAACAGGCCATGTTAAGCTTGACAGCATTTTGCATGTCAGATCCAGAAGAAGCCTGCTGGCGTCCACTCCTGCTGCCCTCACACAGCCTGTCAGCCTCTCTGTCTCTCTGATCCCTCTGTCCTGGTCCCAGTTAGCTCAGATGCTCAGCACTCAACCACAGAGGCTTCTGCTAAATCTCTTGGGACTTTTATCATTAATATCAGCAATGCGCTAAAATAGAGAATTAGCAAAACATTGAAAATATGTGGTTGAAAATCTTCATCACTCTTTGAAGTTTAAACACTACCAGCTGTTTGAAGGGTTCACTGGGAGAGCACGGATGGAGGAGGGTATTTGAGAAGCCCTACAACAATGAAGATCCTCCAAAAACACAAAACTAGGAGCTGAAAGAAGCCACTGTCTCCAGACCAGTCAGAGAAAATAAATTCACTATGATTAATGGCTTTTTAATTCGACACAGCCAGTTTTATGGCCTCTGCAGCAAGCCCTATGTCAGAACGGATTCTCTCGAAATAGTCAGAGAAAAGTGATTATTCGCTTCAGCAAGGAGGGAAACATTTTGTTTTTCTTGATGTGTGGCAATCAGGCTTTGCATTTTTTAATGGGGTGGATTTTTTTTCCTTTTTAAGATACTAAGTTCCTCTTGTTTTAACCTTTACTACTGGCAGCAACCATTATGTTTTTAAGTTTTAAAACAGAGCCAACAAAGACATAACAGGTGTACTAATTGCAGATGTATAGCATATGATATATACCTATGCTGATGATATAGTTTCTGACAAAGAAATTTTCAAGTCCAGCCACATAATCTCTATTGGATTGAGGTCTTGACTTTGACTTGGTCACTTCAGAACATTCACCTTGTCTTTAATCCATTTATGTTTATCTGTGTGCTTTGGGTTATTGTCTTCTCCCAAGCCGTGGTTCTCTTGAAGACTGAACGAGATTTTCCTTCTACATTTTGCTGCTTTCATTTATCCCTCTACCTCTGCAAGCCTTCCAGGGTCGGCTGCTGTGAAGCATCCCCACAGCATAATGCTGCAACCACCGTGCTTCACAGTGGGGATGTTGTGTTTGTGGGAATGTGCAGTGTTTGGTGTCTTGTCTGATGGCCAGAAAGCTCCATTTTGGTCTCATCAGACCAAAGAACTTTCTTCCACTTGGCCATGGAGTCTTCCACATGCCTTTTGGTGAACTCTAGTCCAGATTTAATCTGAGTTTTCTTCAACAGTGGCTTTCTCTTTGCCACTCTCCCATAAAGTTTTGATTGGTGAAGAACCCGGCCAACAGCTGTTGTAGTCAGAGACTCTCCCATCTCAGCTGTCAAAGCTTATAACTCCTTCAGAGTAGTCATAGGTGTCTCTCACTAGTCTCCTTCTGGCACGTTCACTCAGTTTATGAGAATGGCCTGATGTAGGCAGATTTACACATGTGCCATATTCCTTCCATTTCTTTATGATGATGCCTTGGAAATGTTTTGTATCCATCCCCTGGCTTCTACTTTCAATAACCTTTTCTCTGAGTTTCTTGTAGTGTTCTTTTGTCTTCATGGTGTAATGGTAGCAATGAATACTGATGAACCAATTACTGGACCTTCCAGACACAGATGTCTTCATGCTAGAATCACTTGAGATACATACACTGCACTCAGGTTATCCCCTTTTCACTAATTTTGAGACCACTAGCACTAATTGGCTGGACCTCTGTTGAATAAGGTTCATAAAATCAATATAAGGGTGACACAACCAAGAGGGTAAACACTTTTTATAGACACTGCATTTAAAGGAGCAGGACAACAACTTGCAGTCTGCAAAGTAAATATTTAAAGCTTAACATCTCCAACTAACAGCTTAGCACATTGTATCTCCCTGTATTTAATTCAGAATACACAAATGCATTTTGTGGGTTTCTGGGAGAATTACACGTTGGATCTACTTCTTGACCAAAAAACAAATCCTCCATCCAGCCAGTATTTCTGAGTGCCAGGCAGTTGTTTATTTCAGAACATGACTTCCCCTAAAACCACAATTTGTCTTGATTACATTTCTCTTTGAATATGGATTAAACAAACCAAGATACAACATGCTAATTAACCGAGCTGGTTGGCGTCTATTTCTCAGTTTTAGCACAACCACTTTGGCAGCTTCTTCCTTCTCTCTTCCTCTTCTGCCAAACTTTAGGCTAAGCTAGTCTGACCACATCCTGACTCCAGCTCTCTACTTAACACACAAACATGAGATTGGCATCAATTTTTTCCTGTCACTCTTGGAAAGAAAACTTTTTTTTTTAAATGTTCAACAATTTCTTTTGAAAATTAGAGAAATGTGAAATTCAACTGCACTTTATTGTCAGTCAAGGCTTCTGTTGCTTTCATTGTAACCTGATTTTGCAAACCTAATCTGAACAACAAACCTCACTTGAGGCAATTGTACTGAAAAATTAGAGGAAATTATAGTTATCACACTGATTTCTTGGCTGTGACTGTCTTGGTGTATACGTGGATTTGGCTTTAAACAGGGTTCAGTGTGCAGCTCAAGATGTTTAGTAATAAGAAGAGAACAACGGATTCTTTCTCTCCTGCACACTGGCTCCTATCATGTCTGAGCTGAACTTGATGAGCCTTGATTTGCCATCTTTAAACACTTGTTGGAAAGAAATGGTGCTTTCTTTCCTCTCTAAACCCTGATGCCGAACCTTGCAGAGCACAGAGGAAGAAGAAAGTTCAGTAGGAGTCTTATGTGCTTCACCATTAACCTGTCTCTTTAACAGGGACAGTTCTGCACATTCAGTGTTTTTGTTTGTTTTTTTGTGTTGTCATCATGATAATGCATAAAATGTATATCATATACTTGTGTAAGAGAGTAATTCATCATTAAATCCTCCTTTTCATCCCCATCATAGGGTGGAAGTGCAAATTCACAGCACATACAAACACAAAAATGCAAATTTAGCTCCTACAGCCTTGAATTTCTCATGTATTAGCTCATACATTGCTGCACATCCTGCTTACATGCGCAGCTGATGGAGGAGGAGGAGTGTTTACAGGCTGAAGTGTCCATGTGAAAAGTAATTATTAAAAAAAAAGACCATATTCACTGCATGAAATTGACTAGCCTTTTCTACTTTGACCAAATATTTGTTGGCCTTTATAGCATATCAAAACAAGTTTTCCATTTCCCTTTTCACATTTAGCTCCTTGCAAAGCACTAAAATCAGCTGTCTGCAACTTGCTTAGCCGAATTTGAGGCGACGTCACAGACGGTTTGACTCGAGCTGCAACCAGCAACGTTCTAAAACAGTCCTGTTGCATTGTGAATCTTTCGCCTGAACTGGGCTTTATACTGTAGGTCGTCAACACTGATTGGTCACTCAGAGTAGGAAGTCAGCAGCAATAAGCTAATACTTTGACACAAGCAACCGATCAGTGTTGACTCTGATAAAGATGCAGTACTCATTGAAATACTAACTTTGTTAAACTGTAAAAAGTGACTTGTGTGCTCCATTTTCTTTGGAGTTGCCTGTGAGAAAGAATCCATTGAAATAATAATATATAACAGAGGGAGTAAGTTCGTTTCAGGAGCCTGGCCCTCAGGCCCATCGGTCATAAAGCTATGGTTGCATGTATTAGCCGTGCCACAAACTCTCTGAGAAAAGAAACTGCCACTTTCTTTGGCCTGCCGTCCAACACAGGGACATTATTCACGGGAAATTAGAGGTTATATGCCTCCACGCCTCGGCAGAGGCAGCAATTACGTCCTGCTCAGGCCGTTTGGTCACCACTCAAGATCTGATGCTTTTCATCGCTTTACGGAAGGAATGGAAATAGATGAGGGATATCCCTTATGTTGTTGCTCCTAATTTGTTGGGACATGTGGGCTCTGGCATCTGCCACACCCCTGCATCTCATCTGGTCTGTCTCACCAATGTCCCGACCTTCACCCTGCAGAGACTCCAGTAGAGGTTTCCCTCAGGTCAGGGTGATGGATGCAACCACACTTGATTACTTTAAAACATATTGCACAAGGCTTATGTGTGGAAATATCCGTTCTGCAGTCAAGAAATTTGTCTGTCTTCATTCTGTGTGGACGGAGTAATACATTAATGCATTGCTTATTTTCATAGTAGGGCCGTCTTTCAGCTGTGTATTGTGATACCAGCTCAAGTGTTTATAATAGAAATGTTCTTTTGAAGTTTTTAAAGATCCCACATATCCTCCAGCACTCTGCAGCAATATTTTATAAAAGAAATTAGGCGTAGTAAAACTCCTTTCCAAATACTAGAAGTGGCTTTAGTGTCTAAGGGCCATTTTTAATAAAAAATCACAAACTGTTACACAGCAGTGGCAGCAGCATGGTCTGCTTGTGATGCTGCCATTAAAAACATGCTGGTACACAACGACCTCTCAGAGCTGCCTCCAAACAGAGACTCGGCGCTCTCTGGTAGCTGACGACCGCGGCTGAACACAGCTTCTCTTCTCGATCTGTAAATTAGCTTTCATATCATTACAGCATGCTCACACCAGCTCTGTCAGAGCGAGCCTTGCGTGTCACTCTCTCACCCTCTGTTTGCTCAGCAGCCTCCCTTCTGCGCTCGTTTCCTTCCTTCAGTCACTCACAACATCGCTCCATTCCAAACTCCACAGAAATGCTGTCCTGTGATCCCCGTGCGTTTCTTCCAGGTTTTCAGGACCTCTTAAAAAGGGCTTTCACTGGACTAATGGATCCTGACATCCCCTTTCATAACACGTAAATAACGAGCCAGTCTGATGTATAGTAAACTACATAGAAAAATGTGTGAACAAATTCTCGAACCCATGGATCAGATTTCAAGGCTGCAGGGTTAATGTCTGTATAAAGCTGTCAGAAAAGCTAGTTATATCTATATTGGTCATGACAGCTGTGGACTAGTTCCTGAATTACATGGGCATGGCTTTGCACAATATTAAAATGAACTGTTAGGGAAGCCCGCAATGATCTGAGTAAAGGGATGGTTTGGCTCATTTAGGCTAATAAAAGGTAGCCTTCTGAGCCAGTTAACCTTTATAAAGCCATAATCACAGAAAAAGTCCTTGAACTAAAAATGTATCTTAAGGTCTAAAGAGGGGGCATGATTTTTAGATATTTTACTTATTAATTTGATAAAACTCCTTGTTAAGAAAATTTAAAATTCTGTTATTTTATTAGCGTTTAGGTATCATGTAGCCTGACTCACCACATAGACTGTTTCATATCTCCTTTGCATGGATATATTTCACATTCATCTGGGTAACGTCCCACACAAAGTGTTTGGGAAGGACGGAACTTTTATAAAACTTCTCGGAAGGTGATTGGATGAACATTCTGTCTGTCACCATTACAGGCCAATCAGAGCAACAGGAGAAAATGAGGTAGCAGATGTGCAGCTCCAGCTGTAACCTGAGCTCAACAGACAGGCTAGCTAGCGCTGCCGTAGTTTCTGAACAGCAGAGCTTTTCAGTGAATAAAACTCGCTGAAGCCAGTCGGTAGAAGTGCAAAAACATCCTCTCCAGCTTTGCTCTTGTGTAATGTAGTCAAGGTCTGACTTACAGTGACTGCCATTTTACTACAGCTACATCTGATCTAAATGCTGTTTTTGGTCCTCCTTTATCAAGGAGTCGGGAAAACCACCATCCTCCAAGAAGACTAAGAAGGGCCTCCTGCAGACAGCACCATCATGGGAGATGAGGGTGGACCTGGGAAGGAAACATCCAAACCTCCCTGAGGCCCAACATGGTCATATGGCATGAAGAAGATAGTCCTGATTGAACTGATGGTCCTGTGGGAGGATGGATGTGTCGAAGCCTCAGAGAGGAAAGCCACCAAGTACCAGGACCTGATCCAACTACGTAGGGACAAAAGGTGGCAGGCCTGGCTATTCCCAGTTGAGGTCAGGTGCAGGGGCTTCCCGGCAGGTGCCTGGAGAAGATGGGCAGAAACCTGCTAACTGGCGAGCTGTGGTCCAGAGTTGAAACGCCCAATTAAAGTCAGACACCACCTTACGACATCTTCTTCTGGCTGAAAACTAGAGTCACTACCGAAGTGACTGAAGGGGGTAGCATCACGATGTACTCAGTAGCCAGGTAGGTAGGTAGTAGCTAGCAGCGAACCTAAGACGTGAATGTGAACCATGTAGTTTTATCCTCATAAGAGCAGTGTCATTATTTAATACCCATACCCTCTATGACCAAGCAGGACCACCTCTGGCCAAGGTGAGGCCCTAGGCAGACTGGTATGAGGCCCCCCTACAGTGCATGAAAACCTTTTTCATAGCAGAAGACTACAACTTGATTGATAAACAGTGCTAGAAATAAATACATCAGTGTGACTTTTTAGTTGCTCCTTTGTAAAGAGTACTTTCTAATGGAATTTGCTGCTTTTCTGCAGTTGATGAAAGGTGGTTTAGGAACAAAACTCTCATCTAAGGAGAAAGCATATCTGTAAGTGTATTTGTGGTTAAAGTTTCAGCTAATATTGTCCACCAATTGGACCATCAAGTAGACATTTTTGTTAACAAGCTTCCAAACAGGTTTTTCAGAGATGCTTCAGATTTGATGAAGTCAAATGGCCTGAAGTCTTTGCACTGAATAGTTCTTTTTTTAATTCTGACATTTTTCTTCTATAAATACAAGAGGTGGAACAGATTGGAGGAGGCAGCGTCCAGGACTTTGTCAGATTAGTCATCCTTGCTTGTCCTGAACTGATATGGCACATAACATCCGAGCATTTCCAATGAAACAGTCTTTACTCACCGGAGCTGATGTTGGTGCGTTTGCTGCAGTCCTTGTAAGGCGGATAAAGGGAGGGGAGCTGGAGTTCAGGACATGCCTGTCAACCACATTAACAGATCAGAGATTTTTTTTCTCTCTACCTGACCTTGAAATTGAGAAATTGTGAAATTGTAGACACCATTCCTTTGATTTGATGAAACTTGGAAGGTACGACTCCTGCTTGGATAAATTGCTCTGATTAGGGATCTTTTAAAAGGAACATCATGTTAGCAGATATTTTAGTGCTTTCACTTTCTCAGTCTGTGATGTGACATGTGAGGATGTTTAGTTTGTGTTCACAGAAGTTCAAGTGTAACCTAAAGCCTTCTGGACCTCTTACACCAAACTAGAGAGGACATGATGGTGATAGCCAGCAACCAGTAATATTCAATTTGCAGACAATGTCTAGAAAAGATGCTAGAAATTTCCTTCACACAGACGGTGATGAGTTGGCACACACTCTCATCTGCACAGCTGTGAGCCATAAGCCCAGCCAGGCTTCCCCTTGCTGGATCAGGAACCAACCTGAGAGCTCCGTATGGCACCGCACCAAAAATTATATTATCCCATGGTTTTCATCACAGTCTTTTCATCAAGCTATCACAACTCTGGACCTGAGGGGAAGACGTGCTGCACAAGGGAATAGCACCAAATCAACAAATCATCAGCAGGGCATTATAGAACATCCTATTTAAATCTGTAACTGATTGCTCGCTATGAGACACGAGCACAAATCAGTAAAAGAAGCTCTCGGATAGAGTTCCTCCTCAGGATTAAGAATAATATTTGTAGAAGTGGACAATTGAAATACATTTTCCTGCTTTGGTGTGGCGTGTCCTTTTTATGTGGTTATTTTCTCCTCCGTTTGACCACTGGACTCCAGTGTTTCTGAGGCCTTTTGATGCTCCTGCTTTAATTCTGACTTTTATAAATGTCCTTTCCCTCTGCACCACGCATAAATAACCCCCTGTTCCAGTCGAGCTCACTGCTGTCTGTCAGTTTGCCCGAATACTCCCAAATACTTCAGACCTCTGCAACGGTCTACTCACAAAGAAAAATACCTGTAGACTGTACAAGCAGAGATAGCTAAACCAGAATTATAGAGGTGATAACTGAAAGCCTTCACAGTGGCATTATTAATGACATTGTCAGACTTAATTCTTTGTTATTTTAACATGAGAGCTACTGGCAAGGTTGAGGATCACAAAAAGCACATTTTGTTCAACTTAATTCAACTTGGATCGACAATGTAAGAAAATAAGAGGGTCCAGTTCACAGTGAAAGCATGTCCCCTGACAGATGTATCCATCACCTACTTGTTTGCTGGACAGGCCCGCCCACAGAATTTGTTGGGCCCCTGACAAACCCAGAGAATGGGCCCTCCCTAGTTGTGATTTATTGATGTACGTGTGTTGGATCAGCACTGGTCCTGGCGTTCTGGCTAACAGTTGTGTTTGGTAAACATTTTGAGCTAGAAAGTGTGTCAAACTTAGATCTGATGTTGAAGTTTTTAACCAGTTTGAACCACTTTTAACACCTTTTTTTTTGCCACTTCTCATATATTTTGTACACTTTCTACCCAGTTTGCCTCTTATTACCAATTTTGCCACATTTTGTTGCCCCTTTTCACCACTTTTTCTGCCATTTTTGCCACTTTAGACTTATTTTTTCCCCTGTTAACCCATTTTTGCCACTCTACCTATTTTTTTGGCTCTATTTACTCTTTTGCCCTACTCTTAACCAATGTTTGCCAATTGAAACCCATTTTTGCTCCTTTTCATCACTTTTTTCAAACCCATGTCACTATAATCCTGTTTTTGCCACTTTTTAACCCTTGTTCACCACTTTTTCTGCCATTTTTGCACTTTTGTACTGGTTCTTCTGACATCTGTCAACCCATTTATCCCACTTTTAAACAATTTTTGCAGATTAAAACCAATTTTTGCCCCTTACTAATCATATTGGACCACCTTTTATGATCAATTAAGGGGGCTTTAAGCCTTTTAGCCACTTTATCTGCCCATTTGGCCCCTGTTTACCCTTTTTGCACGACTTTTAAGTAACATTTGCCAAATTTAAACCCATTTGCCAATTTTTTCCCCTTTTCATCACTTTTTTTTCCAACCCATGTCACTATAAACCAATTTTTGCCACTTTTTAACCAAGTTTCCCAACTTTTTCTGCCATTTCTGACTAATTTTGCCTCTATTTACCTATTTTCCCACTTTTAACCAATTTTGCCAATTTAATGCATTTTTTTTCCTCTCTAAAACAATTTTTGCCCCTATTAATCATATTTGACCACCTTTTTTGCTCATTTAAGAGAGCTTTAAACAATTTGGCCACTTTTCCAACACTTTTTCCTTCCTATTTGGCCTGTGCTAACCTATTTTTGTCACTTTTTATCCCCTTTTCACCACTTCTGCTGCCATTTTCTTCCACTTTAGGCCCATTTTTTCCCCAGGTCACCCCTTTTCCCACTTTTAACCAATTTTTCCAAATTTAAACCATTTTTTTGCCCCTATTAATCATATCTAACCTCCTTTTCTGCTCATTTATGAGAGATTTAAGCCATTTGGCCATTTTTTCTGCCCATTTGGGCTCTATTAACCCATTTTTATTCTGTTTTTAAAAAAGGGGTTGACATTTTGAAGACGGAAAACTCTCCCCTTTATCCCCCCTTATGGGCAGCCCTGATGCTGAATACCATCTCCTCCCTGTAAGGTTGCCTGTTTAGTTACCGTTTGTGTATTCTTGGAGCGCCATTTTTAGAGAGACAACAAGGTTTAAAGCGAATCAGCTGTTCCAAGTTGCAATTACTCCCCACTGTAATTTCCAAGGAGTGATTCTAGTGACTTCTAATGGCGCTTGGTTTGGACTCTTGATTGCTTTAGTCGACAGCACAAGTTATGACTCGCTGATTAGCGTCCCAAATGTTTAAATCTCTGAAAACAGTAATTGGGTCATTTTAGACAACCTGCAAATTTTCTCCTCAGTCACATTTTCCAGCAAAGCTGGCAAACTATCGAACAAATATGTCTGTGGCTTTACAAGTAGTCCGAGCGGTATGGTGTGTAATTCCAAGGTGGTTTACATGAAGAAATTAAGTCCAAGTCTGGAGTGAAAACATCATCTTAAATGAGGAGCAGATTATGGGTGCAGAGTCTGGGGTTTTAAAAAATAATTTGGATTGTAATGGCGTAAGGTGTTGACATTAAGCTTACACTGATTTTTAGTAATAGCCACCTTTCATAGCCAGATCCTTTAATACACATTGAATGATGAAGTAGCCCGAGGCAAAAAACTGGGTGTTTCCTGCTGGATCCATGACGTACGACAAATGTCTGCTTTTCAATTTTGCATTCACAGCTTGAAAAAAGGCACTCAAGTCTTTCACTTGTGTCCGATCTTCATGTTAGACTTTCTTTTATAAAAACGTAGTAGTTGAAAATCAAAAACACTGCCTCTTAAACTGGTTGTGTTCTCTAAATGGGTCAGAGTTATATTGGAGGTTTCTGGAGAAAACAAATGTTATGAGTTCAAGAAAATAAAACTTTCACTGCACCGCTCCTCTGGCAGGCCACACTGAACCCGCATACAAATGAACTCCTGCAGATGTGATATAAAACAATACAAGAGTGATTAACATGAACATAAAACACAACAAGATGGATGCAATGACACAGCTCCATGTTTCCAAAATTACTCTGACATATAAATTCAGTTTTACTAAGAAGATGTAGGGTGACGCTGAGCTGAGGTTTCCCTCTTTTCATAGAAAACCAAAAATGAAAACAAACTTCCAGAGGTTACGACAGAGCATAAGACCATAAAGAAACATAAACCAGTACATGAATAGTGGAAAATGAGCATGCATTAAAGAGGAATCCTGGCGTTGGTAGTATGCTATTACCAAAATAAGGCAAAAATGACAAATCAAAGAGAGAATGTCTGAATCATGACAGAGGAGATGTAGATATTCTGACTTGTAGGCTCTGTCAAATTAGAATTTTAACATCTTTTCCTAGCCAAAGTTCCATTTTTGAATATTTTTATTGTTTCATTTAAAAAAAGTTTGCAATTCCAGTGACGAAACAGTCTTACAGCCTTCACCTTTTAGTCACAGAACACAGAAAAGACTGAGTTCAACATGGATAAAGATACTGATGTTTAGTTCTTTTGGATTTATCAAACCCTGTGATGAATATGCTGCTAGCACATTGTCCCAAAAACCAACAAACTAAACCATGTTTGCTGTCATTATTTTATTTTATTTTTTTTTAATTGACTCATTCTTGTAAATGTGATATTCCAGCTTTGGGGACCCTTTATGGACATGCATCTGTACATTTTATTGTTTTTTTCCCCTGTCAAAGTGCATAGTTTCCGGTTGTTTTCTTGAGAATTTAAATATTCCTCAGTTCTTCAAAAGTGCAGAAGTTTAAAGCACACATAAATTGGCCTATTTGTTGGCAATGATGGCATGGCATGATCTGGTCTCTTATTTTGACCACCCTAATGTTTAGTTTGCTACAGTGCTAAAAAAAAAAAAAGAAGAAAAAAAAAAAAGAAATTGGTATCATAAATAAAAAGCCTTGTTACCTCAAGTTTACAAGATGAATCAAGCCACTGGTATAATGGGATAGCAAGAAAAATAAGTCCAATCTTGAGGGGAAAAACCTGAAGGTACTCTGAAAAGTTAAACAGTGAGGTTTCAGTGTCAGTGGGAATGTGTATCACGACAAGCTCAACAATTTGCCTCTGATGCAATGGCAATGACGATGTGTGGTTCACCATGAAACAGGAAGTGATTTTTTCAGTGGCTTGAAGATCACATATTTAACTCTTTTAAGACAAGTTTATATTGGTCACAGAGGTCCCCAAAACATGCCTGTGAAGTTTGTTGCTGAAAAAAAACACTCCACTATTGGATTTTCGCGTGTCTAAAAAACCCCTCAGTTTCAGCCCTGCTCAGAATGAACTGTTTCTGTGTCTGTGGCTTTAAGGGCGCATTCACACCAGAGCTGTTTGGTCCACTTTAAACGAACTCTGGTCCGTTTCCCCGAATAGTCCGGTTTGTTTGGAGTGGTGTGAAAGCTCACACGAAATCTGGTGCGGACCAAACAAGCGGACTCTGGTCCGCTTGAAAACAGGGGGTCTCGGTCCACTTCCAAACGAACCCTGGTGTGGTTCGTTAGAGGTGTGAAAGCAAAGTGGACCAACTTGTGAACCAAAGGCAGGAAGTCCGAGTCCCCCGGACTATCAGGTGTGAAAATGACCTTAATCTCACTGAGCTGGCTGACTCCATCCCTGATTCCACCCCTGGATGTGACTTGACGGATGTGAAGGGAGGATGGAACTATTTTCTCAGTGAGGAGGGCCGACCGAACCTGGGGGCAGTGCTAATGGGGTCATGAGGGGAAAATCTGAGAACGGTTTCTTTCAGCACACATTTTCCGAAAGGTGGGGGGGGGGGTTTCTGATTCTTGGGGGGACTGTGGACAGGCCAGGGGCACATATTTTTTACAAGAAAAGCCCGAAAAAGTGTATTTTGCATAATATGTTTAAAACTCTTGCATAGTTTGGCACATTTTACCTAGATCTTTGAAACTTGGTGGTCATGTGTATGATATCAGGACCTTTCGTAAGCCTTTTGAATCCATAGTGTAAACCAAACAAGTCCAACATTTAGGTTTATTTATTTATTTACTTAGATTTTCAGAAGTAATAATATTTTTCCTTTTAGTCCATTCAGCCAAACAACTTCATCTTAAAGCACAAAGTCATAGGTGAAATGTTTTAGAGATAGGTTAGTTACTCAAAGGGCATGGCCAAATTTGGATGACTTGCCATGTCACGAAAGTGGCTGGTCCTCACAAGAAAAGGACCATTAATACAAGTCCTCCTTAAAATTGCTGTGTAACATCCAAAAATCATCCCCATGCTATCTAGAAAAGCTTGCAGGTTTACAACAATAGCTGTTACCAACATTTTTTTTCGCCATGAAACAGGAAGTGCGTTTTTTTGAAGCACTTAAAACATGTATGAACACGAAAATTGGCAAAGTCAACAGAGACATGACAAGGTTTATATAGGTTATGTCAGCTGAAGAGGCTCAGTGGCGCCCCCTACATTTTTTTTTAATTCCACCCCCTGCAGCAGGTTGCAACTTATAATGTGAATGTGAAATTTGGCAGGCATATGAAGAGACCTGCAGAAAGCCTCTTGGTTCCATATTGTAGCTCATTTTCTGGACTTTTTTCATCCCATTAAAGTTCATAGAGAGCTGATAGAAACAAAGCTTTTCATGGTACATGAACAAATTTAATAGGACAAGGCTGTGGCAGTTTGTCAAAATTAGATTTTTCAACAAGGAAGTTACTGTATTTGAAAAATACGGAGTACAAATTCCTGAGACTGTTCTTGTCTGGGTAGAGTCCCTGTTTGACCATATCTTTATGCCAACAATCGATACTCACTATCATGCAATCCATACCTTTACCATTTGCCTCAGGGACTATATCACAATGCTCTCACTTATGCCCCTTATGGCCGCTTGCAGCTTAAATTTACTTTTGGTTTAAGACAGAGACACACCCTTGAATTCCATTTGAATGCATTAGAATATCAGCTGTCACATAATAGTCCATTTTTACCATTACAGGGGTGGATGTCTGAGCTACTACATCATTTAAGCAAAATAACTGTTCAAATCTGCACAATGTCAAAGCTGTCTGCACTTCAGACTCTACATACTCTTCTATTGGTTTTGGTGCCAGGCTTCAAAAACCATCATTTGTCAAACACCAGTGACTAGTAAAGCTAGAAGGATTAGAGGGCAAAGAAAGCAGATGCCAGTGTTATTCATGAACTCCAGTCTGAGTAGGAACAGAGCTGTGCACAGAGATCTCCTGCGGTGTCCCGGCCACCAACCCCCACAAGTGCCGGACACCGTGATTAATGTTGTCCTTCTACCTGTTGAATCGTTCTGTACGCCCACACTGGACACGAGCAGGAGGCTGACACACTGAGCCAAAACAGAGCCTAAAAAAAAAAGGTGGATTAAGATGAAAGAGTCACTAAAGACAGGGCTCCATAATTTCTCTTCCCTCAAGGAAGCCGCCATGCCCCTGGGTTCAGATAACAGTGACAAGGTCATGGGAGGTAACGGAGGGTCACTTCAGGTGAGGGGGAAAGCTTACACATTGTGAATGACCAAAGCAAATAAACCGTCCCAACCTTAATTAAAGTGATTACATGACTGAGCCTTTCATGGGATGTTTGCACAAGCAGTTAGTGAAAGTTAACTTCCCCCGTTAAATGAAAATAAGCACAAATAAAGAATAATTACACAGATCCCGAACCCTTCATATGGCTGCTGCTGCTTAGTCACGTCCTTCGAATCACTAGTTTGGATAAACCCCAAGGAAACACACAGCTGAGGAGCTCAGAACCTATGACTCATGGGGCCATAATGTGACAGCTTTTATAATGGAAGTCAATTAGAGGGTATCACCAGTAATCAACAGTGGCATGGCTATATACAGTAAGAAACTCTCTCTTTTCCAGAACAGAACCAAAGCAAAGTTGGATTTTTGGTTTAAATCTTATTGAATAATCGTCCTCGCAGTAGAGGCAATTATCCAAATTTGATGCCAGCTTCAGCTTCAGGCAGCGTGAGGATAAATGTGGTTAGACTATGAAATTACACACAAAACCATTTATAACCAAGGTGTGATCCTGCAGGAACATGATACAGCCTTTACAAGCATCCAAAACAAGGTTTACAGCACTGTAAAGTCAGCCTGCAGCAGACAGTAGGTAATGGGTTTAGCTTGGTACACAGCGTGGCTCCAAAAAACGTCACTCTCACTAAACAACTTTGTTTTTTCTTGGTTGTTCTTGGTCCTAGTGTTTCCTTACTTTGGACAGATTTATGAAGAAAACGCAACTTATTTGTAAGGGCATTGGCAAAACTGTAGTGCTTTATCAGTTATGCAGATTCTGCACTATCCACCCATCCATTTTATATACCACTTATCCCATTGGGGGTCACAGGGGGGCTGGAGCCTATTTCAGCTGTCATTGGGCGAGAGGCAGGGTACACCCTTGATCACCAGGCTGACATATAGAGACAGACAACCAGGCATTCTCACACCTACAGTCAATTTAGAGTCACCAATAAGACTAACGAGCGTGTCTTTGGTGGTGGGAGGAGGCCGGAGTACCTGGAGAACACCCACACAAGCATGGGGAGAATATGCAAACTCCACACAAAAAGGCCCTGACAGGGAATCAAACCAGGGACCTTTTTACTGTGATGCAACAGAACTAACCCCTGCACCACTGGGTAGCCAGATTCTGTACTACGAGTAGTTTAACAATATAGAATCTCCATAAAACTGTAGACTGTATGAAGTGGTTTCGATATGGGATGCATGCAGTTAGTCAGCTTAACACTTCTATTCAGATCCCTCAGTAATCTGCACCAGGATTACCAGTTACTTAAACTAATCCTTAATATTTTATATCAGTTCAGGCCAACAATCCTGGTCAAACACATAATCTTAACTTCTACAGCCCCTCTACCTGCTCTTAAAGATGACTGCCTTGCTGCCACAGTGCTCTATAACCCGATGTAAACAATGGTGAAATAATAGCATCGATAGCATCTCCTAAGATAAATTACCCTGCAAAGAGTATCAAAGGAAGCTTGTTAACAGAATGTGTTTATCTGACTTTAGACTGGTCAACTAAACAACCCTGCCTGGAACATACACTATATGGACAAAAGTATTCGGCTATACCTGTTTATTATTGAGGTGTTCCATTCAGAAGACCAAGTAAAATCACAGAGCGGGGTCAACGACTGCTAAGGTGCATGGTATGTAAAAGCACTCTGCTGATTCCATAGCTGAAGAGTTCTGAATTTCCACTTGCATTCATGTAAACACAAAAACTGTGCAGCAGGAGCTTCATGTAATGGGTTTCCATGGCTGAGCAGCTGCATGCAAGCCTCACATCACTAAGTCCAATGCCAAGGGTCAGATGGGGGGGTGTAAAGCACACCGACACTGGACTGTGGAGCAGTGGAAATGTGTTCTGTGGAGTGAGCAATCACACTTCTCTGTTTTGGCGGTAAGATGGGTGGGTCTAGGTTTGGAGGATGCTGGTAGAGCCAGACTGCATTGTTCTAACTGTGAAGTTTGGTGGAGGAGGGATAATAGTATGGGGCTGTTTTTAAGGGTTTGGACTTGACCCCTTATCTCCAGTGAAGGCCAATCTTCATTTTTTAACATACCAAAATATTCTGGAGAATGCTCTGCTTCCAACTGAGTAGCAACAGTTTGGGGAAGGCCCTTTTTTATTCCAACATGGTAGTGCCCCAGTGCACAAAGAAGGACCATAAAGACATGGTTTGATGAGTTCAGGGTGGAAGAACTTCTCTGGCCTGCACAGAACCCTGACCTCAACCCCATCAAGCACCTTTGGGATGAACTGGAATGGAAATTGTGAGCCAGGCCTTCTCGTCCAACATCAGTGCCTGACCTCATAAATGCTCTACAGAATGAATGGGCACAAATTCCCACAGAAACACTCCAAAATCTTGTGGAAAGCCTTCCAAGAAGAGTGACGGCTGTTGTGGGTGCGTGGATGCGTGGGGGGGGGGCAACTCCATATTAAAGTATATGTATTTGAATAAAATGTCATTACAGTCCCTGTTGGTGTAAGGCTCAGGCGGTTGGACACTTTTATCCAATAGTGTAGCACGTTTTGATGAATTTTATATTAAAAACAAGAGCTAAGCTAAGGTTACGTGATTGTTTGCATGTTAACAAATTTGTTTTTGTACAGTGTTGCTATTAAGATTTTCACTTAAATATATGATTATATTTCAAGATGATTTTTGCCAAAATCATCTAGTAGCACTTCAGATTAACTGATAAATCCTGATAAATTTCATATCAAAGTGGTTTATCTGACAATATTTCAAATTAAACTGTTAAATATGACTCCATGTAGCCTGTTGGCTATTTAGCAACTTATCTGCTAGCATGCTAACATAGGTCTGAGGGGAGGAGTTTTGCTGTGTATCACAATGCACTTCCGGTTTACTTTACACCATAACCCCAGGTAAGCTAGGTGGAAACACCAACAGTTTGCTAAATTACTGGTAATTTAAAGACACCCTTGAATTATAAATTACTTATAGGATACAAAGAAACACAGAGGGACGAAAAGTGAGTGTGAAAATATGTTGGGGGATTTATCTTGAGGAACTTTTGTGTACCTTTCAGTTATACTAAACGGTGTTGTTAAACCATTTTCAGTGCTTTATAGACAATCTGATTTAATTTTAAAACCATAAGGCTGCTTAAGTTGATTTGCAAAAACCGACACAAAAAACAACATGATCATTTTGGCGATGTAACTCTCCGAGGACAGTCCCTGGAGCAGGAGATGTTTTCCCATGTCACTCTGATACATTTATTTGGAGATAAGTACCGTTTTCAGACTCCACCATGCATTCAGTGATTCAGACAGACAGCCTACTTTTTGCAGCGTGCAGCCTCCCTCCCTCTCTTCCTTCCAGCTGCCGGCGGCCCCTGAACCGGTGTAAACCATCCACAGTATGTTCGCAGGCTCGGGCCGTGTGCTAGGAAACATGAGCAGGGTGAGATATTCAGAGTCCCGGGCGGCGCGGCGCAGGCCGCTGGATAAAGCGGAGGAGGAGACGGCGGTCCGTGTGGTTTGAGCTCAGAATCTCAGGACGGGAACATGTGAGCGGGGAATGGGCGACTGGAAACAGGATTATTGTTGTACACAGCAGAGAGACGCAGGAGGGGCCCGGGACAGGTAAGTGACCGAGATACGATGACACCCTTCAGGAAGGGAGAGATAGTTTGGATATGGGGATGAAATAAAGGATATATTCACTTTACAGAAGTTTGAATGGACATTGCTAAGTTTGTACTGCGCATACTCTGACATCATTCTGATTTATTTTATTCTTATAACACCCCAATGGTAGAGAAATACAGACATGAGCTCAACATCTACTACCAGTTTGGGGGATAATTTTTATTCCACTTGGCATCACAACATGGCAGTGTTAAGTGTTTGGCAGCTGCTGATGGCACCACATCACGGTGCGTCTTTCCCCCTGACAGATCCAATATGCAGCCTGTACGGGGACTTTCTAAATTGGAAGTGAAGAGAAAAACAAAATGTCACATCTAAGGAGCAGGGGGAATTGTTTGTTTTCAATTTAAAAAATGAGTGCATGAACCAAAATAAACTATTGAGGCTTTATAGCAAAAGGAGACCACTGTGCAGAGGAGGCAGAGCAGGAATATTCAGGAAAGTGGAATTACAGCTCGACTTTTAAAGCCTTTATAGCTAGGACACCTGGTTTTTAATTTAACTATGTTAAGATCTGTTTCTTAGTTGTTCGTTTTAAGTGAAATTGAGTAGAATCTGATTGATTTTTTAAATGAAAAGCAGGTGTTCTGCGAAATAACCGTTTTATAGGGATATGAGCTGCGTGGCTGTATTACGCACGGATAAAATGTCATTTATTTACACTCATTAATCATGCTGTCTGCACGAATCCCTCAGTTTCCCCCTTTAAACATCTTTGCAACGAAATCCCAACAAACTTTTTTTTTAATTGTTTTTTTTTCTATGTTTGTTTTTTTTTTTTTTTTTGGAAGCAAAGTGGCTTTGACAAACCTCATGTTATGGATCTGAGTTGCAGATGCAAATGTTTGCAAAGAGCAACCTTTCAATGACGCATCAAAACAGCACAGTTACGCATGCACCTCTTGATAGTTTGCGTGCAGATAAATGGAGCTTATTTGTTCTGGCAGGCATAAAATTGAGGGTGACTGAATTATACACACCTGAATCAAAGTGTCCAGTTACAAATTCTAGCAGAATTTCTGTAATTAATCTTCAATAATTATCAGGGGTAATTGGTGTGGATTTAAATGATTTTTTTATGACTGTTTCAAAACAAGTTTCATATTTTTGAAGCAAGAAAGTTTCTGTTTTGTATTATTTAAGTGGTCTTTTTCTAAAATATTTATACTTGCTCTACAGGAGATAAACGGGGACACTGTGACACATACAAGGACCTTTTTTCACTTTTTGATTTTTGCGCATCAGTGATATTTGAGGATTACCTGTTCCAAAGATGAACACCATCGTGTTTAACAAGCTGAGCAGCCAGGTCCTGTTTGAGGAGAAGGCGAAAGAAGTGGAAATGAGCAGCAGAAATTATCTGGAAGTCATCGACGGGCAACATCCAGACCTCCTCTCCAGCAACCAGACCATCAGAGACAACCAGGGCATCAGACACAGACGGAGCGGGTAGGTGGAGCAGGCTGCTGGTCGGCATGCGAGGCTTGTATTAATGTGTGGATTAGCTGTTATTTCGCTTGGCACACGTTAGCAACAGCGAGAGCGTGGATGAGAATGATGATTTTGTCTGGGGTTGCCTCTCCACCTTGTGTGAGAAATGAAGCCAGGATAAGAAATATCAAACTTAGGGGATTGCGTCTAGGGTCAAGTTTCAGTAAAATTATATCGGTTATTAGTGCGCAGGCGAGAGCCTGATTTAGTTCTAATAAGCATGGGTGCATTAAGTTTCAAACGGATTCAACAGCAGTGCGTAATTTTCACTTTTACGCACAAAGTCAGACATTTACGCACGGATAAAAATCAACATAAAAGTTTCAGTTTCACACCTAAAAGTGCATCTACTTTGTGTCACAACACAGAATTTAAGCATCAATCTCGTTATTCGCTCTCTCCCTTTTCATGCTGCTCTTATGCAACAGAATCGAATGGACCAGGGAGTGAATATTTCCCAGTCTGGTCCTCATTAAAATGTTGATGTTCACAGCTAATCTGAAAATTAATAAGTAGGACCAGCCTGTTCAGTAGCGTGTCTTATGTAGGTCTCCATCTGTTTCCAAGGAATAAATGTGCCCTTCAACTCTCTGTGTGGTCTAGTCATCCCATCAGAGCCATGACCTTTATTTAAAATGTATATTTTATTTTGTTTGGCTTCATTTCCATGAGTCAGGAAGCAGGTGTGAGAAAAGATGTGGTTTAATTACTTGCTGTGCTAATTAGAGGAGAGAAAGGAACAGCAGTGACCTTAAGGAGCCTCCTTGAGGAGCCAGTCTAAATAAAAAAGAGGAATATTTTGAGTTTCTGTAAGGTGTCACTTCAAGGGAAGCATGAGTCCTAATGAAGAACATTAGATTATTAAACAGAGGTGTTCGTGGATGTTTAAACCAAAGTTGAGAACACGGTGTAAAGAGTCCTTTCGGATGTGCATACTGATCTAGATTACAAGGAAAATATTTGTTGAACATGAACCTCCGGCAGACTTGAGGTTAGACTAAAATATGTTACATCTGCAGCCGGTGGAGCTTTTTGGTGTGATAAAGGGAGCAGTGGAGCACAGCACCATACTGACATCTACAGGTTCATAAAACCTGGAGGGAAGGTGAGGCTGGGACCTTCACAGCATCATCAGAAACAGTTTTAATTTTCACAAAGGAATGTATAGGAGATCTTTGTTTCTTTATTATATGGATATAAAGATTTAAAGACTTTTTTGTGTTTTTCTGGTGTACCATAAGAGTGTTCTTGACAAAGCTCCAACTTTTCCCCACTGGGTTGTTGATTTAGGACAGTAGAATGCATCTATATGTATTTTCATCTCAGTCCCACGGTATATATTTTGCTGTGATATTTTTATACCATTCTCTGGACATGTAGCACAGCTCTTTTCTGTAAAAGAAAAACCAGAAGTTTAATTTGAGCTCTCGGTCAGTCCCCTGTGTGAAGGCTTGGCTGTGACTCTGACCCGGCTACATTGTTCTTGGTCCACTTCTCCAGGGTGTGAAATGTTCATCTGGCCAAAATATCCGCTCGGCTGAAATGTTTTTGTTTGTTTCACTGCGACGTGTTGGCGGTTTGTGGGACACGCAATGAAAAATAAAGCAGCCGGCCCCCTCTCTCTCTCTGTTTCCCACTCTCTCTCCTGTTTTGTCTCTATGTCACTCTCTCTTTTAATCAAACTTCTCTCAGCTTAATTGCAGCTTAGGGTGAGAAAATTGTACACTGTAGAGAGTGTTCACTTTATGTGTCATGACTCACAAATTCAGACATCATGCCGGCCTGCTCAGGTTTCCACCGGTTTGGTTTACTTCAATAAACAACATAATTCAGGTTCTCTTTATGGCTTTAAAAAGCAGATTTAATTTGGAGAATCCAAACTGTTAGGGTGTCAGTTTATCCTGAAATAATGAGCATGAAGCCAGTAAAAAATAAAAGCAGGGAGCATGTCAGCCCATTATCTTTACACCTATAAAGAAGTGCTGCATTTCTTGAAAATGTGTTAATCAAAGAGAGCAAGCATCCCAGATGGATTGAAGCAAACCCTCCAGGTTAAGAAATTCATGAAGGAAATTTTCATTATTATTATTTCTGGCTGACATCTCTCTGTTTCTCCACAGAGGTCGTCCCAGCGGCGGCAAGGTGCGACACAAGCGTCAGGCTCTGCAGGACATGGCGCGGCCGCTCAAACAGTGGCTCTACAAGCACCGAGACAACCCCTACCCCACCAAGACGGAGAAAATCCTCCTGGCCCTTGGCTCACAAATGACCCTGGTCCAGGTGAGTGCACTTTACAGCAGCTCCAGAAAAAAAAAATCAAAGCTGATTTAGTTATAAAAATGAGGCGTTTTTTAAGCATTCTTGCAGGGGCGAGAGTGATCAGAGAGGGAAAATTACACACAGTATTTGAGTTTCTGTCTAATCAGGTCTGGAAAACCGGAGTTGTTATGGGATTAACAGGCTGTGAGTAGAAAGTGTTTTTACATCTTGAGCTGTTTATTTTACAGCTCTCCTGCAGGGATGGTTAATGTTCTTTCTACCTTCTACCAAATGCAACAGACTGCAAATCTTTTCCTTTTTTTATTTCCTCTAAAAATAGCTGCAGCAATAAATTAAATGTGGATTTATTGAACCTAGCTTTGTTGATTTATGTCAATAATACTAGATAACTTCCATCAAAGTCATTTTAATTTTTCTTTTTCCAATTAAGGAGGTAAACTACTCAGAAAAAGTCTAAAATATAGAAATAAACAGCTTTTTTCTGCAGCAGGGATGCATTTTCTTCTTATGTTTTCTTTGGTTTGTCACTTTAATCCTCATATGCACCCTTAGACGCAGGTGTATTTAAGTCATTTGTAAATGCTTTAAGTTCTATTGCTCCCTCTGCTGATTCTGCCAGACTACAGTGGGCGTCTAAGCTTCAAAAACACAAACTGACCCCTCACAGAAAACCCCATCGGTGAATTTGTGTGCGTTTTGTGCAGCTGTCTGTGTGTACAGTATCATCTGTTTGACGAGGTCACTGATACAGCCTAACAGCGTCTGCGGCGGCTCCCTTGGGCCGCCGGCCACGCTGCTTAATCTGGTTCTCATTTTTGGGAGCCTGATGGAGCTGTTTGTTTTGTCGAGGCCGAGCAAAGTGCCGAGGAATGCTTTGTGTTGGACAGCAGGGAGGCCGAGCACGCACACAAAAAGCTCACATGCAGACTTTTAAGGCTGACACCCAGAGAGTTGCAGCAGAGGTCAGAGGATGAGTTTGTGAAATTGTACAAGGCGGATAAATTACATGAGCTTTGTGAGCTTTTTTTAACTAAAGGTTGGCTCTACTGTGCAGTGGTTTCAAAAGAGATTTAACAAAAAGTAGTTTTTAAGGAGAAGTCTCTTGAGTGTCTGCAGTGTGCAAGCCTGCTGCCTGTTCTGATTTTATCTCTGTACTTGACATACAAATGTTAAATATGTTTATAGTTTTGAATTATCAGACAAAAAAAGACTAAAAAAATCATCTTAAGCCACAGCTTAAACACAGATAAAATTTTACTCCCTGAAAAGAGAATCAAAATGGAGTTTATTAAGGAGGAAGAAATCTGCCCTTCACTGCTGCTGCATACAGATGTGTTTGATTAATAGAATACAAAAAAGAAAAGAATAGATCTGCACAATACTGGAGTTTTGCTGATATCCACTATGATACCATTATTGATATATACACACTTTAATGTAAAAAAACGGTTAAAGGAAGGTTGAGTCAAGCAGAGCTGAGAGAGAGAAGTCGACAGTCTGCCGGTTTTCCTGCCTGGCAGCCTGACATTCAAGTCTAATATAGAGTTTAGACTGCAGGTATGTATGGCTGATATAATGGCTGTAAATATCAGCAGAATTTTTCATAAATGCCAACACTGATATTTAACCTTTTAAGCTAATATCAGCCAATAATGACGTGCATCCCTTCAAAAAACATGCGTTGAGTAGCAGTACTTTACTATATTACAAGATTAATGCTTTTAGATAACAGCTTACCATGTTACTGCATTACAGCAGTGATTCTCAACTGCTGGGTCAGGCCCCAGAAGTGGGTCTCTGGGTTGTTTTCAGGGGGTTACAAATGTGTACCTAGAAAAAAATACATTCTGGCAACAAAATAGGGCTGCACCACATGAATTGCATAATATCAGTATCATTAGATATGAACAATTCTCTTGATATAGTCAATATTCTGGCTATAAAAATCTGCCTCTATCAGCTGTAAATATTGGCCGTTTGTGGAGTTTTAGGCCAGCTGAAGTCTTTGTCTTTATTTATAGTTCTTTACACTTTAAAATCTATTTTAAGGACTGAAGTTTTAAGTCTGGACTACATTTGAATGTTGGTATCCATATCAGATTGGCTAAAATTACTTAGTAAATATCAGATATGGGCAAAAAAACATTTCTTTATTGTCTCAGTTTTGCTGTGATCAGCAGAAAATCAGCAAGTATTTTTTTCTTGACTTATTTATCTCATTTGGGTTTACATAATAAAGCTGGTTTGATTGAATTTTTTTTAGCTCCCTAGAAAACAGCCAGCATTTACACATTATCATGGAAAACTGAGTAACATAAAATACATGGATGCTTGTCCGCTTAGGGCTTTATGTTATGATGCACTTCCCTAAAATTATTTTTTTGTCCTGCTGCTGTGTTTAATACTATTTTTTGTTCTGTCTTAGGTCCAAACTGCAAAATTTTCATAAAACAAATTTTAGCAGGTGGAAATTTGGGTCTCATTTTCTCAGTAAGGAGGTGGTGGTGAGTCCTGAGGCTGCACCAGTTGAGAGTAGCTGTATTAGACTACTTTTGCATCACTAAAAATTAAAAGCCATTTGCAACTTGCTACAAACTCAGGAGATTTTTAGACTGTAGCCAATTGTGTGTCTGCCCTCTACTGTCATCTCCAGCCTAATTTAGAGCCCGTATCTATAACTTTGCAGCTAAATAACAGAATAACAGCCACATTTACCTTCACAGCTCTTTGCTCTAAACCTGACAATGAAAAGGGAAAAGGAATACTGTATAACAGCGATTCCCAACCTTTTTTCCTTGAAGCCCCCTTCACCCTACTTTCACCTAGGAGAAGCTGAACCCCGCCCCCCAGACACAGACAAAACAAAGTTGATGTATAGTTAGGGTCAATTAATACTGTTTTTTCGATTATTAGTTGTGCATGTGACTGATAACCAGTATTTGGAGTCCATATGCATTTGTCATGACAAACAAAATGAACTTAATGTGAGAAAAAGTAAAACTGCATGTTAAAGATTAAGGAAAATAAACAGTTTAGCACTAGCTCTTAACATGAGAAACAGCACAGAGCAACAAAGTGGTAGCAGGAAACAGGAAGTGATTGCCGTACACTCTCAGTGTCAGTTCCACCAAGGCCTTAGTGCTGATTGGCTGGTAAGTCAGATAGTGATGTGGGCGGGACATTAGGTGAGACTGTAGAGAGTGAAAACAGAACCAAAGGGAAAGACAAACCTTGTAGTGAAGTCAAAGTAGTGAACCTTTGAATTAGTTGATTTTAGCTGATTACCAGTAAATAAAGTGCCCAGATGGCTAATCGGCTAAATGCCAGATACCGGCATCAATAATCAGCCAGGCTGATAATCAGACAACTCCTAAGATATAGATGTAAAAAAATCTGCATTGATTTTAGTTTTTTGATCTATAAAACCCTTAAAGTTGGGAACCAGTGCTGCATCAGACACAGCAGTTAAAACAGTATGACACAGACTCTTAAACATATGCTTTTTGTGGTGTTCTTGTCCCTTTCTGCCAAAATACAACATAATGGGGATATTTCCACAAAGTAACTGTGGTCCTCTTTGACAAGTTGCCAGTTTAGCCAGCTATGCATGCTCACTGGCACAGCTGTTGGTTTACCCTCTGCTGGTATGCAGCTATTTTCACAGTTAGGAGAGAAACAGAAACTGTGCACACGCCTCTGGGATTTGTTCTTTTTGTTAACAAAAAGGAATGGGAAATGTGGCATTTCTGCCTGTAATTAATTAATTTTATGCAAAAGTCACTATACAGTTGATCGGTTGAATTGCATAACGCCCCCCAGTATTTAAAAAAATAGCAATGATGCAATAAGATACTGTTACAAATGACATAAAACACTTAATAGTGCACAAGTGTTTCATAGCCTCTGTGTAGAAAGGACCTACTGACATAAATGACCATAAAATTAGGAAAGATGCACACTTTCACTGAATGTAATCTCAGCTTTTGATATGAATTTAATATTATTGCACCCATATGAGTGATTCTTTTCTTCAAACATCCAGGCTATGAAGCCATGAACTACCCAGATCTTCCACTGTTTAGTCCAAACAAACCAGCTGCTGCTGCCAGTAATGTAGAACGCATCACTTCCTGTGCTTTTTCCCTGGAAACACCCACCTGGCAGCAGGTGTTCAAAGCGTCTAAATCTGTCATGTTTTACTAAAACAGCCATTTTTTCCATGTGAATGTTGTAAACTATGACTAAAATATTATGCCATGGGTGCCATCTCTCCATCACTGCATGCTGTCTCCTCTACGGTACACACAGTGCAGACAGATCACGGCTCAAATAGCGGCTCTGGCTGCTGGAACAAAACCTTTTTTAATATCTCTGGGTGTCATCTGTGCAGGAGGTGCCCTCCTTTCTCTTTTCTCTCACCTCATTGACAGCCGTCTTTCCTCCAGTCCTCATTAGCAAGCCGCCCACATCTTGCCTCGCCTCACCTCTCCTGCAGCCAAGATGCCATCTTTTTCCTTGGTGTGCCACATCGCAGGGCTGGAGACAAAAGCATGTGGGATGGTCTTCATTAACGAGAAACTCGATACTGAAAGAAGGGATCAGAAAAATAAGTACTCTAGCATAAGGCTCCCATCTTGGGCCGTTCATAAGCCGCTTGAAGTCTATTGAGCATGAAAAGTTATTCTAGTATAACATCTAATGGTCTGCCTTCCCAGTGAAAGGAAGAGCGGCGGCTCAAGTGTCTTTTTTTTTATTGCATCTTGAAGTCGGTGTTGGAAAAAAGGGTATTATTGGAGGAAGGTTGCACCAGTCCAGAATAAGCACAGTGCATGTACATCTCGTTCAGAACATTAGTAAATGAAATGTTGCGATTGCTGGCGATTCAGCGTTTCAGGGTGTTAAATGTTTCTACATGGTGTTGTTACAGAAGAGATGCATGCTGGGATGTCTCTGCGGAGCATCTGGGATGTTTCTTAAAGCTCAGTTTCAGAGCTACTCTGCAACCTGAGCCTGTTTCTGTCTTCTGCCTCGAGCCTCTCTCGGTTTTTGTGAATGAGACGGATGGCCGGCAGCGAGCAGACGTTTTCATAAAGGATAGTCTTTGTTTTGTCAGGGATGTGAAGGTGTTTGAATTCAAAACAATAACACATGTTTCTGTTTGTTATGTCTTCCCGCTTCCTTCGACTTCTCTCTGTCTGTCTTTCTCTTAGGTTTCAAACTGGTTCGCTAATGCCAGGAGGCGACTGAAGAACACGGTGAGGCAGCCAGACCTGAGCTGGGCGCTGCGGATTAAACTCTACAACAAATATGTGCAGGGCAACGCCGAGAGGCTGAGCGTCAGCAGTGATGACAGCTGCTCAGAAGGTACTGATACTCGACACAGGAGCCGGAACTTCTCTCTCATAAGGGCGTTTATATTTTTTATAAGGTGAAAGAATTTGGCATTCAAGAGAGAGGAGTTCAATCAGAGATGCTCTGAGTGAAATTACAACAAACATTGCCCCTCTTCAAGAACATTTATTTAGCCTTTAGCATTTATAGGATAAGATAAACCCTTACTGATCCCCCATTAGTCAATTTGATTATTACAACAGCTCATATTAGAGGGCAAGAGTCACAGCATGGGGAATACAGAGTGGGGAAAACATGCATTAAAAGGCTGATGATAAGGTTGGGTGGACATATGGTAATACCAAATCCCAAGGTATTTAAAAATAGTAATGACCAGGGGGCGCAGGTGGCAGAATGGATAAGGCGCGCACCCCATGTACGCGGGCGACCCAGGCTCGAATCCAGCCTGAGGCCCTCCACCGCATGTCTCTCCTTGTTTCCGACTCTATCCACTTTCTTCTCCTCTATCAAATAAAGGCACAAAATGCCCAAAAGTAAAGCTTAAAAAAAAAAAAAAAAATAGTGATGACTTCCCTTTAATTAGCATCATGAAAAAAGGTGCTGTGTAAAGTTTTCATGTTTATATTGAATGCCTTCAGAGTGTGTCTGTTTCCATCAGCAGCACTGTCTGTCTGAAGATGCTGAAAGTAATAACAAAACTCCCGATGATAATGTAGGGCTAATTTAGCCAAGTTACAGATCTTATCTAAAGGATGCAATACTTAGTTGAGCTCATACTTGCGTCACATAATCCCATTCTGCTGAGACTTCTCTGTCTACTCTGGCTCATGAAGTAAACCCTTGCATCCAAAGTAAATAGCACATCATCACCACTTGCGCTGAAATCGCTCATTTTAGTGTCGTTTTAGCTTAGTCTGGTATTGTTTCCTCTGACGAAGTCCGCAGGCCCACAAAGCTGTTCAGATAAGCTGAGGCAGAAGACCACGCAGCTGCTAGCCAGAGCTTGCATTTCAAAATAGTGGCAAATAGAGGCTTTCCAAATGAAAAAAAATCTATCTGATATAGTGTACAATTTAGCTAACATTGTTTTTAGCCAATTTTTGCCCAAAACGCCTTAAATTACACAACTCACCTGTACCTGTCTGTAGCATGTATAGTCTAGTTAGTCATGCCTAAAGGGGCAATACTGAGTGAAACCTCTGTAGGCTAATGCCACTGCTGTTGACAAGTACCTTAAAGCTGCATTCAAATGTCTGTCTAAATACTTTTTGCACAGGACTTGAATTACCTGTAAACTTCTGCTAACCCCTGACGTCAGTGTTTGGTGCGGTGCATTCCCTTGGGATAAGTGAAGTCTGTAATGTACTCAAATTTACAGATATTTCTTAAGGATAAGAGATAAGGGTGCTGCATGGCTGCAGCAATGAAAACACACTGCAGATTTAATTCATGCAACGTTATACAAAGAACTGCAATGTTGTGCACATCACATTCTGCAGTTGATGTTTTCTTCATGCATTTAAGTGATTTTTCCCTCTCTCTATAAATCAACATTTTTTAGATCTACAGCATGACTGGTGAAATATCTCCTCTTACTCTCCCATTACACATCAAGGTTGCATAAGTCACCTATGCGTTTCTTCAGCTGATCAGACAGAGGAAGAGAAAAAAAGTCAAGCATCCTGCCTGTTAATGTATGAGAAAGGGTGATGTTTGATGTGAGATGTGAACTTCTCCTGTTAATTTAAACTATTTTTATGCAGGCCCTCTGCAAATTTGGGATCATTGCGCATCCACAACAACCCTTCTCACACAGATCAGCTGTTGCAGCCTAACCACTGAATACTAAACAACAGATTTTAAAACCTGTTATGTTGTGCATGAAATATACAGCTAAATAATACTGATATTAGATCAGGCACTGATCTTGTTAACAATCTTCTATGTTGCCTCTGTTATTTTTGATCATGTGATAACATAAGTACCACCCTAGATTGCAGAAAGAAACTCGCATGGGATTAGTATTACCTTTTGACCTCTGTGTGCTGAAATATGCTTCCTAATTCGCCTTGTAATTTTTACTCCACAAAAAACAGACATGTCCCATTTGTATGGGACTTCAAACACAGACGTCCTACATAATGATCACCAAAGGTCCCTAGGCAATTCTAGTCCCGTGTGAACAGGATATGTGTCCTTATTTTGTTTTTATACTCTGTAAAAGAGGCATTTTTTAAAAGGGGGCAATTAATGAGGTCTGAACTCTGCCCACCTGCATGTGCCTGGTCTGACCTTCTTGTATAATGTGACTTTTAACTCCTGGCAATAATGGCGTTTATTGTGGGAACATTTTAGGAAGGCTTAATGGTATAGAAAACCAGATACCTCCCAATAATTAGAAGTCAAACCTGCAGCTGATGTGTCGAGGAGTTCACTACTGTGCATGACTGATTGAGCTAAAACAGCGCCCCCATTTTGGCCATACTTTTTCTATTTGCAGTTCTCATTTAAATCTCTGGAGGCTAATGCCACTACTATTTCTTAGTACCTAAAAATACTGAAATATCCCTTTAAGACTGATTGCATGTTAATAGACATGCCATGAAAGCAAAAGCTGCATTGAAATGTCTGTTTAAATGAAAATAAACATGTTGTAAACCTGATCTATCCATCACGTTGATTGATGATCTTTCCAACGCCGTCAGATCTAAATGGCCTTAATGATGAATGGTCACCTAACCTCACATGAACCTGATGCCCTTTGTACAGTTTCAGAGAAAATCTCCTTACGTCATACTTCTAGTGCCCTGAAATGTAAATCTAGCATTATGACCTGACTTGAGGCCAAAGGTGCTGTGTGCCCATCCTAAAGCTGGCTGATGCTATGCAGAGCCATGTTCTCGGTGTACGAAAATGGTGAGTGTGTGAGCCAGCCAAGCGACGCCGAGGTCGGCATGCTGTGACACGCTGTCATTAAGACACCCCGCTAAGCCAACCTCTGCCTCCCAGCCTGCAATTGTAAATGAGCAGCTCTCTGTCAGCCGTGTATTTACAGCAACAGCCTTTTTCTACTCGCTGACAGCACCGAAAACATGGTCGGGAAACAAAAAAAATACAAAACACGTGTGCTCGTGCAGTAAAAGAATGAAGAGAAAGGAAGAGCGCTGTGGTGTCAGTGATCTCTAATTAAATTTTTGAGGAGGAGCGGCTGGGCTTGTGGCTTGCACAGGAATGTGTGCATGGTGTTTGCATTGTGTCCGCCACAGGCCACTGTACCACCGGAGGCTCTGTATATCTCTCTGACTCTTCTCCCTGTCACATTATGGTTATGAAGCTATCCGCAGCCTGCTCCCACTTCTGACCCATGCGCTAAAAGCCTTCCATTATGTTTTTAAGTCTATGCTTTTGTTCCACGGGCTATTTATGGGGCCAGACCTGACCCCACTGACTCTGCAAACATTCCTCTTACTGCACAAAAATCATCCAGCTTGTTTTGTTTTAGATCACAAAGAGAAACTGTTCTCAGCACGAGGTCTGGAGAGGACACGCTGTTATAAAGGTGTGAAAAAGGCGTCTTCTTATAAAGGTGACAGAGGATCAACACTGTCCTCTGGTTATTATGACAAAGCTGAAGTACTATCACCCATATGGTATAACAGAAGATGCTGAATTGTCTCTGAACTCAACCTTAAACTTCACATAGAGAGGGTTACCTCCACTATCCTACCTCCATGTGTTTCTGATAAGTGGCAGCCATAATTTTAATTTGGCCCAGGCTGAATCAAAATTACAAAATTACTTTCTTGGCAGGGACAGAATCTAGAGCGAACTTCTCTCTAATTTCCCTCCTGCCAGAGGATATCTGGTTTTTCAGCGTGGTGTTTTATCTTCCCTGCTCCTTTCTTTCATCAGGTACAGACCTGTGCTTTAATTCGATCTTCGGCTGCAGAGCACCCTGGAAATTATTTATTTCTTTAGGGAAAGAAGGGGGCAATGTGCGCTTGATTTTTGATGGAGAGGAAATAGGCTACCAATCCGTTCTGGTTTGGTAATGCGTCTCAAGTCTCGGCTGGGCTTTCTGCTCTTGAGGCGATGCCAACAGGAGAGCAGGCGGGTTAAAATCCCTCACCCTGGGTTTTAGATTCAAGATTAGCTCAAATAACCAGACTGTGGGTCAGGAGGGACGGAGGTACAGAAGTTAGAAATGCATTTAAGGAGCAGATTCTTGAAACTGCAAATGTCATTATCATTAAAGTTAGCACAGTTGATAAATGTGCAAGAATAAGCCTTTTGAACATTTTTATTAGATTTGGATGAGAGAAATAAACATTAAACATATAAACATAAAAATACAGACAATATAAACAAGAAGGTTTAAAGGTCCTAAAGTCCAAAAACTGATGCAATAACTTTATGAAGTTGCTCAAAATAAATGTATATTTTTGCATATGATGCAGGAATGCACTGATACTGCACCGTACCAATACCAAGGCTAAGTACTTGTACTCATAAAACACTGCAGATACTTTGTCTGATCAGCTCACAGTGGCATGTTTGTTCCTTGTTATATGAATAGGAAAGCAAAGGTGGAACCATGTCTGCAGACTGGTGGTATTTTAACATAAATAAGGAAGTGTAGAGCAGGATGCAAAATACGCACAGATAAATTGTCAAGAAGAAAGGGGAGGAGCATCTGATAAAATGAAATGATTCAAAGTAGATTAAAAAACTATAATGGTGATAATAAATATTCATTTTGATTTAGATTGGTGAGAACACAAATTTAAGTGCATGTAGGGGAAAATATGACAGAATTTGCCATGAAAACCTGAAAAAAATAAACATTTCTGTTAAAATCTTCATTTACTAGTGTACAGTACATTCAGAAAGAATTCAGACTCCCTTCACTCTTCAGTTTTGTTATGTTGCAGCCTGATGCTACAGTAAAAAAATCAATTTTAATTCTTATTAATTTACACTCAGTACCCCATCATGATGAAGAGAAAAAAGAATTTTAGAATTTTTGGATATTTATTAAAAATAAAATAAAAAAGAAATATAAAATTGACATTATATTTAGACCCTTTGCACATGCTGTAAATTTAGCTCAGGTTCCTCAATTTCTCTTTATCCCTGCTGAGATGTTTCTACACCTTGATTAAAGTCCACATGTGGTAAATTAAACTAATTAAATTGACATAATTTGGAAAGGCAAACACCTCTCTTTAGAAGGCCTCCAGAGATCCTGTTTGGAGATGGGACAATTTTCCAGAAGGACAGCCATCACTGCAGCCCTCCACTGATCTGGGCTTTATGGCAAAAATGAAAGCTCTCCTCTGTGCTAAATACATGTAAGCTGGTTGGAGTTTGCAAAACACTCTATATGAAGATGCACTGAGGAGACGCTTCTGTCTAACCACTCTGCCATAAAGCCCAGGTCAGTGGAGGGCTGCAGTGATGGTTGTCCTTCTGGAACTTTGTCTTGCATCCACCCAAGATTTCTGGAGCTCAGCCAGAGTGGCCATCGGGTTCTTGGTCTCTTCAATTAGTTTGGCTGGGCAATCAGAAGAGTCCTGGTTGTGCCAAACTTCTTCCATTTGAGAATTCTGGAGGCCACTGTGCTCTTGCGAACCTTCAATGCAACAGAAATCCCTTCATAGCCTTTCCCAGATCTGTGCCTGTCAACAATCCTGTCTCTGAGCCCCGCAGGCTGTTCCTTTGACCTCATGGCTTGGTTTTTGCTCTGATATGAGACCTTCTATCGAGAGGTGTGTGCATTTCCAAATCATGTCCAATCAATGTAATTTACCACAGGTGGACTCCAGTCAAGGTGTAGAAACATCTCAGCAGCGATCAAGAGAAATGAGAGGAACCTGAACTACATTTCAAGCATTCTTGCTAAGGGTCTGAATACTTATGTCAATGTGATATTTTAGAGCTCTAGTTTTCATAAATTTGCAAAAAATTCTGTTTTCACTTTGTTATGAAGGGGTATTGAGTGTAGATTAATTTTAACAAAAACATTTTTTTAATGTAGCATCAGACTGCAACATAAGAGAACTGAAAAAAATTGAAGGGATCTGAATGCTCTCTGAATTCATGGATGTAATTGGTTATAAATGTTTCTGTAAAACTTTTTTTTACATGCATTACTGAATGCATGTTTTCAAACAATGGATATGCATGTGATTTTTTCAGTACTTATTGTTTTCACTGCATTAAAAAAATTTAAACTAAAATTGATTTAATTCTGTTTAATTTCTATATTAACAATTTCTATATGCACTTGAGTTTAAAACTATAAATGTTAAAATAATTAATGAAAGTTTCATAATTTTTCCTTTCATTGCATGATAAGCAATCCCAGTGGTTAAATTGCCCATCCCTAAAATAAACTTTTGCCTTTGCAATTTTTCCTCTCCATAGACGGGGACAACCCTCAGAGGGCACAGAGCAGCCCAGAGGAGCTCAACAAGCCGATGTACCAGAGCGTGATCAAGAAGGAGGGCTCCTCCATGGTGGGCATGGCCATGGGCATGGGCATGGGCATGGGGATGGGAATGGGTGCAGGGCTTCGTTCGGCCGCCGAAGCCGCTTCACTCGCTGAGGACTATGTGTCTCCACCCAAGTACAAGAGCAGCCTGCTGCACCGCTACCTGAACGACTCGCTGCGCCATGTCATGGTAGCCAACGCCGTCATGGACGCTCGCAAGAGGAACCACTCCGGCTCCTTTAGCTCCAACGAGTATGACGACGAGCTGCTCTCGCCATCCTCCTCTGAGGCCGAGGCAAACTTTGTTTATCGGGCTGGTAAGGAGCCACATTTCTTACATTCTTTCCTTTCAAGAGTCTCCCTCACACTCACGACATCCTTCACTTTTGTTCTTTTTTCGTCCCCTCCATCTGCACATTTTGTTTTAATTCCTGCAGCTGGTCCATTATTTCCAACTGTCTGCCTCCCTGCACGTCCTCCTGCCTCATTCTACTGCAGTCTCCACAAACTGTTTCCCTGCAGCACCATACTTTCAATGATTTGGGATTAAATGATTTCCAAATGTAAGTTTTTGTGGTTACTGAAATGGTGATGCAGAAAAGAAAAAAATTGAAAAACCCTAGGGAGGCTGAGTGCATGCACAACACTTGCACATATTCATACACTAAGCTCATGTACAGTCGCTGCACACACTCTCACACTGGCTCTCTCTCACACACTCCGAGCAGAGAAGGAATTCCCCCCAGCCAGCTCCTCTGACCGGGCTTTAGCTGGCCAGACACAACAAGGCCATGTGGGACACGCTCACTTTCAGGCTACTGTTTGGCATGCCTTTGATCCTGCCATGAGGTCGTGCTGAGAGAGCCGGCGCAGGGCGAACACTGTTTGTGTGTCTGCAGACTGTGTGTGAGACATGTTCAAGCACACATTTCTGTTTAAAGACAGCGGGAATTTCACCTTTAAAGACAAGTCTGAAGACGTGCAAAAGGGAGGATCTCCTGACATGGGTCAGTGGTGGTTCAAATTATGTGTACTGATGCTCTCGTGGCCAGTAGAGCTGAAGGTGTCGGCCTCGTGTTGTGCAGAGAGAGTCGTTTTCTGTTATTAATCTGTCTGCAGGAGGAAGCACACATTCCAGAGTGAGATAACACCAGATGAAGCTACTGTTTGATTATTTCTTGTTGCTAAATGTGCACTCCTGCACAGAATGTTCTGTCCTCTTATTCTGAAATAATTTCAGTAGAAGATAATCCTAAAAAATGAGGGTTCAAAGAGTTTATTACTTCATTACTTTGTATTTATGCAGCAGACTGAAAATGAAATTCAGTTATAACCGTCTGAACACAAAAATGCAAAATACAGCAAATTTAAAGCACATGTAGACAGAAAATACTGTGATTTAAAGGTACATTATGTGGAAATTTTGCACTAAAATGTCCAAATTTAGAAATGCACCAAACACAGAGATACTGGGAATTATTCCCATGACCAGTGTGTCGAGGACCAGAACCTCTTTTCATGGGCACCTGTCTTAATTCAATAAAAATATCAAACATTATGTTATCTATATTTTAAGTTCCCTGTTTGTGGGGGTGTGGTAACCTTGCAAAGCTGGTAGATTGGCCTGACTGCAATCTTGCTAAGCTTCAGTCTGAAACATTTGTACCTTGGTCAGACAGTGGACAGACCAATGGGAGGAGAATAAGACAGTAGCTACAAGTGTAGTCCAGTTTTACCGTAAGCCGATAAAGAATGGCGGTGACTGTAAGTGATATTAAAAAATGGAAGCATTTAGGAATAACAGCAGCTCATTCATGACGCATAAGACCATGTAAAATCTCAGAGTGGGGTCAACGACTGCTAAGGTGCATGGTGCATAGAAGTCGCCAGCACTCTACTGATTCACTGATGAATTCCAAACCACTGGCATTAATGTAAGCACAAAAACTTCATGAATGTGTTTCTATGGCCCAGCAGCTGCATGTGGAGTGAGGAATCATGCTTCTCTGTTTGGTGGTCAGATGGGTGAGTCTGTGTTTGGCAGATATCAGGAGAACATTACCTGCCTGACTGCATTGTACCAACTGTGAAGTTTGGTGGAGGAGGAATAATGGTGTTGGGCTGTTCTTCAAGGTTTGGGCTAGACCCCCTATCTCCAGTGAGGGCCAATCTTAATGCTTCAGCATACTAAGACATTCTGGGCAATGCTATGCTTCCGACTGTGGGGCAACGGTTTGAAGAAGGCCCTTTTCTATTCCAACATGGCTGTGCCCTCGTGCACAAAGACGGACTATAAAGACATGGTTTCATGAGTTTGGTGTGGAGAAACTTTATGGAGCACATTTTGGATGAGCTGGAATGGAGATTGCAAGCCAGGCCTTCTGGTCCAACATTGGTGCCTGACCTCATAAATGCTCTACAGACTGAATGGGCACAAATTCCCACAGAAACACTCCAAAACCATGTGAAAAGTCTTCCAGGAAGAGTGGCGACTGTTATAACTGTAAAAGGTAGCCAACTCCATTACAGTCATTACAGGCCATGCTGGTGTAATGGGCAGGCAGCAGAATACTTATGTCCATATAGTGTGTGTCCCATGCTATGGATATGTTAAACAGTCTGCCTGGCAGGTCAAAGTCATCTTTTGTTGCTGCTTTGATTAGGAGCCCCCTCGTGTTGGGATCTAAAAGATAGGGCATTTTGAAAAAGACTTTATGCAGTTGTTCCACTAATTTGAAGAGATTTGACTTGAAATGGTTTCTTTTCATTGTCAAACCATTCTGACCCCATAAACAAGTGTCTAAACTCTCTGGAGAGGCTATTTTTACATAATGAATGAGTATCCTCTGCAAAGACATAGCTCCAGGAGCAGCTTCATACAGTATGTCATCTTTGTTTGACATTTTAATGATTCATGTGCTGACTTAGAGACCATTTTTCAAGCCCAGACATATTTTCATAGCATTTCAGAAAGTTTTTTCTATTGATGCTGATGTTTTTGAAAGTGTGAATTTATTGTCTGGCCCTCACAAATCACCAAACTCTACACACTGCAAAGTCTTTCACAACTCCTCAGCTCACAGTTTGTCTGATCTGTGAACAATCAAGGTCAGCTCCGTCCAAGTTCTTCTTCAGCTCAGAACACTGCTCCTTTTGTTCAGGCTGACTTCATTACCAATAGTTATGTTTTCACTTTTTGTCGGGCACAGACAGGACCCAGAGGGGGCGGATTTGAAGGTGAAGCCGAGTGAGTGACAGAGGACGGACGGAGAGGCTTTGTGCGGGGAAGAGCACATTTTATTGTGTTTCATTCAAAGCTCCTACAATGTGTTTCATATTATGTGAGTGTGGAGGAGGTGGTTTGTATGAAATGCATCAGAGAACTGCAGTCCTCCTGATCAGAGAATTCGAAACCCTGTGACCTGGACGAGCGTCAGGCTTTTTTTTACTCTGAAGCACCTGCTGCGAGTCACAGATGGAGAAATAAAGACGAGATGGATAGACCAAGTGAGACTTATAACTCCCTCTGTACCAGACTTTAATAAGACAAATCCCCCAAAACGGATTAATTCACCTGGCTGGCCTGCTGTTTTTAATAGAGACTAACTATTTTATCTCTATGGTTAATATAACTCCTTGGCGCTGATGTCTCCCTCATGGATTCTTCTGACTCTGGCACCTTTTCAGACGTGTTACTCTGTTACATGAGGGGCTTTTGAATCCACACACGGAAAGTTCTCCGAGGCGGTGTTGACTCATGGGATCGAACACCTGCTGGGGCCCTCCGATGTGATAGCCCAGCTTAAAAAAAAATGAAACAATGAAAAGTCAGGAAAATGAAATTTTAATTCCACATCTGATCTCGCCGACGCAGACAGAGGGAGGCAAATCTGAAGCTTCTGAAGGTTTGCATCATTTCCTCTGCCGTTTTTCATCCTGTGGCAGCACATTCCAAATATTTTTGCAGTGAACACATTCCTCTTTTACAAATAGTTTTATTATGTTTGTGTAGAAACAGAAAAGTCATTCCCTGAGCTGTAGACTTCACATAAATCTGACTTGTTTCAGTTATTCAGAGGGAAAAAAGGAATAAATCGGGTTTAAGCTCGGAGAATGTTCCCCCTACTTTCTTTCTGACAATGACTAAATGTTTGACATTTTTAGGCAGAGGAGGAGAAGAAGAATTTGAACTTGACTGTAGGAGTACAAACGGTGTTTTTTGGCACATTCTTCAGCCTGTAACACGATTTGATTGGTCAGAGCAGGAGTGGCGTGCCTGGCAACCTTTGTCCCATTGGCTAGGAGACCATTAACGGGCCGGCTGGCCGCTGTGGCCGCAGCCTGAGCCCTCAGTGTTATCTGTGACTACAGAGGGCAGTCAGACGTGGCAGGAGATGGAGAGTGTAGATTTACCCCAGTGGAAAACTACTTCTGCTGGCTTTAAAGCACTCACACACTCATGCACCAGTCCAAACAGCCACATGCACACACACCTCCAGTTCAAAGCCTGTGGGGAATTTCATTGAACACAAGGAGCAGGAGAATTCCATCACACATGCCAGGGGTTTCATGCCAAATTACCCTTTAATGGGATATTAAATGGCAGGAATCTGGCTCAGTGTTTGTCTTCTTGCTCCGTACCAGATTTCGCCCCGTCCGATATCATATAGATCATTATGCGCTAAATAACTCGCAGCATTTCTGTGGATGGAGACTGAGAGATCTCAGTCAGACATTTTACATGAGACTGACAGTCGTACAGTTACTCAGGTTTTCTCTTTTATGCACTCTGGTTACAGCTGACTAAAGAAGCCTAATGGTGAATACGGAAAGATTGCCAAAGATACTACTGATGTGGAAAAGGCCTGATGGCTAAAAGCCAGTCAGCGGCCATTAGCACGTTTAAAAAATGTCAGTTCTAGGGTTTTATGAAACAAGATTAAGAGAAGCAAACAAAAATGATCCAAATATCCAATGCTTTGTTTTTCTTGTATTAAGTCAGTGCTAACAGTCAGAGCATTTTCGCCAACATTTTTAACCTTGCAAAGCAGATGGATAGCCGTGTTTCTCACTGGCGAATCCATCTTGCAAAGCTCCCATCTGAACCGTATGGGCCCGGTTAGAAAGTGACAGGACCAATCAGCGCCGAGGGGCAGTGCTTTCGGGCAGGGTGGGGTCATGATTGGATGAACATCTTGTCACATTCATTATGGGTCAGTCAGAGCGGCAAGACAAAATGAGGTGGTAGACATGCACAGCTCCAGTATTCACCTGAGCTTTAAAGGCTAATGCTGCCTGAGTTTATAAATGACGGAACTTCTTGGTAGCTAAAAATCATGCCGAAGCCTATCAGGAGACATGCTAAAACATCTCTGCCAAGAGAGGCTTTTGGTTTGTTTTTTATCTTGCTTTAGAAAGAAAGTGGTTGATGTCTGATTAATCTGCCACTTTTCTACAATAACATCTGAGCTGATCACTACAGCAGGAGCAGCCTTACTGGCTGACAGTACAACTCAACCCTATCCATAACAATCGCAAACTCATGCTGAAGTAGATTGGAGAAGTTTGAAAACATTTTTTCCATCATTTAAAGCTTTTAGTGTGGCTCTTCGCTCTTGTTTTAATTAAAAAAAATGTGTTGAAGTTCTCATAAAACTACCACTGTACTATAGCTACATCTAAGCTAACTGCTTCACCAGCAGCAGCCATTCCTCTTGTCTTCCAGTACAGCTAAACCCCACCTGTCACTACTGTGTCGTTCTCCTCAAATAATGCTGATTGGTCCAAACTGTTTTCAGGTTAGGCACATTTGTAAATTGGAGCTTTGCAAGATGGATGACAGACTGACCAGTCCATCTGCTTTGCAGGTTTAGATCCTTAGGGCATTGGCATGCAATGCTTGTATTGAGTAGAAAACACAACAATTGAGGCAAGTGGGGATGCCAATGATTTTGCTGGTATTTGATTGTATTATTGGGCAATATTTGATTTGATGATATCACTTCATCATGAGTTGCAGAAACACTAAATTGAAGCCAACTGGTCCTTAGGGAGATATAAATGGGTGTACCAAATGTCATATCAATCCATCCAGTAGCTGTCGAGAAGTTTGTCAAACAGTCTAGATCAGTGGTTCTCAACTGATCCAACCTTACAACTTACCAGTCTCTCTTACAACTAATCGCGACCCAAAGTTCAAAAGATTTTCAACAAGCCATGTTTAGTTCAATAAATATGTTGCAGTTTGGAGCATGATTGGGCCAAAATACATAATGTGAAAAATAGAAGGGACAAAACTGACAGTTTTTACACCCTCTTTTCCCATTCATTATGTCTAAATTTTGCCAGTTTTGCAGAGATCTTGAGAAATTGCTCTATTATCATGGGAAAAGTAGCTTTATTCAGTGCAAGAAAAGGAGAAAAATTAGTAAAACCGGGTAAAATTAAAGGTATGCATGCATGTCCACTAAGGCCTTCAGGACTTCTTGCCACCATTTTTTTTTACAGACTCCTATTCACGACCCACTGAAAACTGCTCTGCTACCCACTTTTGGGTCCCGACCCAACAGTTGAGAGCCACTGGTCTAGATATTTTAGTCCAAAATGCTGATGTGTATCAAATATACTTTCATAGTGCATTGGCAATTTGAAAATTTAACCTATTTGAAAGTGGAGGACCTACCAAAGTAAAGGGACTATTAAAAGAAGCAAGGGTATCTGTGTGGCTAAAGACTGTTTATTTAATTCCACACACATCTGTTTAAAAGATTCTTGGCCATATAAAACACAAAGTCATCCTGATTATGCAGCAGTAAAGTAGTTCACTGATAAGTAAGGTGCTTTTCAACACGTAGCTTTCTTAGAAATTAGTTGCATGAAATCAGAAGCGTTTTACCGCAGCCACTGAGGGTCTTTCAAATGAGGTCGTATCTGCTGCCAGACAGTTATTGAATCCTTGAGAGTTCAGCGGCCCTTAAGAAGGTCTGGATCCGTCCAGGTAAATGGAGGAAAAATAACCCTAATGCGGAAAAAAGAATGTTTGGATTTCTTGTCTGGAGGTAGAAAGGTTGAGAGATCGGATGTGATAAAAAAAGATTTCTATCATGGCTGTTTTCATATTTCAGCCTAACAAGATACATTTAACTGGATTTCCTTTACCATTAATGTGTCTCTTGTTTCCCCTCCAAAGAGAAGCCCCACTGTGATGATTTATACAGCAGCGTTGTTGAGGGCTGGAAGCTGTTGTGTCTGATTTCAGATGTCAACTTTGCTGACTGATGAGCGGCGATGTAATTTACTGTAAACCACAGCTCAACAGCAAAGACAATGCTTGACACGAGGCTGCTCAGTGACAATGAGCCACTCCCAGACAGTGATAAATGAGGACTCATCATGAGAGGAATCCAAAGATGTGGACAGACTGGCTACGATCTGCTCTTTCCACAGTTTAATAGAAAAGAGAAGACAGAGAAAGGGAGGAGTGGGTTTGGGATGTTGTTCCAAGACTGCAGCTTTTGCCAAAACTCACTTGGTTCAGGTTGGACTCTGGGAATCGGAGGACAAAAAGAGGAGAAGGAGGCTCTTGTTCCATGAGATCCAAAGTGGAGTTTCTCCGTCAGCGGCCTGAAGGGAGAAGAAGTCAGCATGGCGGCTGTGACTTAAAGGCAGAGGCTGTGGTTGGAAGAAATGAGACGTGTGTGTGTTTTCTTGTATTTCCTCTTACAAAGATAGGGAGAAAAGGGAAATCCGCCAGACTGAGGTCAGTTGACTAGACCTCACTTTATTACAGGGCTGTTTTGGGAATAGAGCTCGGATTCGGGGTTTGTGTTAGAACAACAATCAAACTGATTCCAGGATTAAAGTTCACATATATTTCTAAACATATTCCTGCACCTGCTTTAAATGCTGTCTGACTGTGATGATAGTTTTTCTCTGAATGTCTGACTCACACACTTCTAAAACAGATGAGGAGAGTTGTATTTGTTCTCCTCAGAGCATTTAAAAATGTCATCTTCTCTATGAAAAAACATTATCTTCTCAAAAACAGCTGGATTATTAAGAGACATGCCTGCTGTTTCTCTTGTACCTGACAACAATTGAAAGAAAACATCAACAATAACCAATAATAAGTTATTAATGCCACATTTTTGGAATGATTCTTAGTAAATTGGTCCAGCTGTTCTGCTTTTGTTGCTTTAAATTGGGTGGAACATTGTCTTCCAGACTAATTTTTCTGGCATATTTAGCAGAGATTTTAATATGAAGGAGCACAGGGTCGGAGTCCTGTTTGAAAACTGGAATCCCTGTTCACTTCTTACAAGAACTGATTTTTTTCATATTACTCATTATATATTATATGACTCAGGCCTGGTTTGCATTACTTTTAAAGTAACTTATGTTGCAGTATTATTGCCATGAAGATGTAGGTTATTGAGTTAAAGTGTTTAACTTAGAGAAGTATGAGACAATGTGCTTTTGCCTTAACAAAAATTAAGACTGTGCAGAGTTTGCATGTTCTCCCTGTGCATGCCAGGCTCTCCAGGTTCTTCCCACCACCAAAGACATGCTCATTAGGTTAATTGGTGACTCTAAATTGCCCGTAAGTGTGAGTGTGATTGACTGGCGACCACTCCAGGATGTACCCCACCCAGTGGCAGCTGGGATAGGCTCCAGTCCCCCCGTGACCCTCAAAGGGATAAGCGCAATAGAAAATGGGTGCATGCAGTTTGTACTGGACAAACAATTGTTCAAACATTTGATTTTATTTTTCCATTATCATAGCCTTCTTTTCATATGAGCAATTAATTTGAAAAACTTGATACTTGGCGGACAAGACGATACGATATATCGCCAGACAAAATATCGCGATACTATGCTGTATCAATTTTTCTCCCCCAGGGAAGGTGAGTACAGTATTAGATGCAGCTGTTTCACTGAAAAAAAGACAGCATGGACTCTTAAAGTTATGTCACTGTGATGCTCCTGTTCCACTTGTCCAAAATTCAACATTATGGAGATGTTTCCACGGAGTAGGTGCCCTCTAAGTCATCTTTAAGGGGTGACTGTGGTTCCCAAAGGTTGTGGGTTCGATCCCCAGCTCCTACAATCAGCAAGACACTTAACCCAGTTTGCTTCGACTGCTTTTTCAGTGGCTCATGGATGTGTATGAATGGCATTGGCTACACTAACAAAAGAGAATTGTTGGATGATTTTTATAAAAATAACTTCAGTTAGAGGTACTTTGAATAGACAAAATAAGATCAACTTATTTCAGATTCAGTCAACTGAGTTCAAACTACAACTTTTTTAACAGAGAAATATTTTAAGATACTTGTTACAACAAAAAAGTAATCTGAGTTCTCTAACTGGTTACTTAGCAACATTTTACCCCAACACTAAAACAGCTTGTTTCAGTAGTTACATGACAATCATTATGTACTTCTTAAGCCCTATTCACATTGTGAGTTCACGATGCGAAGCTCCAACATCACACCTTTGTACTTTTTTTACTGAATCTGCAACAGCATAACATGGATGTCCCAGGTTTTATTTGACATATCTTATGGTTTTGGCACGCAAACAGAACAGATTATGTTCGTTTCTACCTGTGAAGCCAAGTGGTGGAATGACTTTGTTCTCTTCTTACAACTTTATGATATTTACATTAATAGGGAGAGGTAACATGGGCATAAAACTCCAGTGTTAAACTCACAATGTAAAAGGGGCTTTGGTTAGTCATCATGTCATTATAAATGCATTGTGGTTGGTACTTAACCTCAATTGATAGTAGAATTTATGTTCTTGATTTACATGTGTTTTTTTATTGATTATTTTGGGGCTTTTTACCCTTTGTTCTAAAGCAGTGGTTCTCAACCTGGGGGTCAGACCTCCCCTGGGGGTCACAAGACACTGAGAGGGGTTGCCAGATGCTTTATAAAAAACAAAGTATATTTCAGAATGATTTCAAATTATATATTTTACCCATTTTTAATGCAAATATACACATAAAATTAGTTAAATATAATATAGAAACATAGTAATTTGTGAGATGTATTCTCAAATCTATGTACTGTTTAAGAAAACCTTAAAATGTAAGTCTGCACATAAATATTCTTGACTGTGCATTGCTGTGTTCAATTATGCTCCAACCACCTTCACATACATTGGGGGTCCCTGGTCTCTCGCACTTTTATTTTGGGGGTGGCAGGCTGAAAAGGTTGAGAAACTGTTCTAGAGGACAACAGTGGAAAGAGTCCAAAACAGGGATTAGAGAGAGAGGGGCATGATGTGCAGTAAAGTCTGACTCAAAGCTACCTTAAGACCAGAGTGTGCATGGGTTGCAGGCCTGAACCGCAGCATCTAGCAGCTGATATTAGGCAAACCTAAACTTGGTCTTTCTCCTGGGCTGCACAGCGGTGCAGTGGTTAGAGTTGTAAGAAGTTTCCTGGTTTGAATCCCTCATCAGAGTTTGCATGTTCTCCCCATACATATGTGAATTCTCCCTGGGTACTCCAGCTTCCTCCCACAGGCTAAAAACATGCTTGTTAGGTTAACTGGTGGCTTAAATTGCCTGTAGGTGTGATTGTGAGCATAAATGTTTGTCTGCACAAGGCCCATAAGAGCAGAGGCCAGTCCAGGGAAGACGTTTCGGATCAGGACCAAACAGTAAAGTGGCGTAGATAATGGATAATTATGGTCTTTGTCCTAAATCTACCCAACATAGTTTTATTTTCCTTCACCGAACAGAACTAAAACTGTCTGCCAACAATAGTTTAGAATTATAGCTTGCTTGACCATTTAATTTAGTATATTTGATTGTATTTTTTGCATGCATGCATTTTTAAACTGATCCAGAGCCCCTGCTCTAGATCTTGAAGCACTGGGCCACCGACCAAGCTGCTCCACATCATGAGTTGGAAGTGAGAACTTGTAGGCATATGCATCAAAGTTAAGTTTTGCACCCTGTCTGTAAAACGTGGGCTCTTCACTGAAGTGTATAAAGGCGGGGAAGGGTCCTTTAGGGAGTGGCTGCTCTGATGGTGGGAACAACATGAAGTTGGCAGAGGTGAAGTTAATCCTGGCACTGAGACGTAGCGCAGCTTCATGCGAATGGAAAGGTGGATAAAAAGTAGATCTCTGTCACTGGAAGCTGGGATACTGGCTCGTGACCACTAACAGAGTCTGGGTGTTAGGCAGACAGAGAAGACAGCAGCAGACTGAGACTGTGTTCACCCTGCAGGGACATTGACATAGATGGTTCATACACAGCTGACGTGACAGAGCGAGGAATAACGTGCTCTCTCAACCTGATCGTTTTTAAATCCGTAGCACGACAGTGGTCTCACACAGTCACGTCTCCTGATTCCCAGCTGCCTGCACAGGCAGGGAAAGTGAGCGGCGCTGCCTTGCTCCGTATAAAACACAAATTGTTTCCATTTTAAAAAACCGAGGAGAACAATAGGCTGCCATTGTGCATTCCCACGGGATGAAGGCGAGCAGAGGGAGGTTTAATGAGAGAGCAGAGGTGTGACCCAGCGAGGATACAGAACACACATACACACAGAAATCCCCAAGGAGCGTAAGAGGGCCGTTCAACCAACCACTGTGAAGAATTGCAGCATAATGATGCAGGGAGTTGAGCGCTAACGTATCATTTCGCCTCCAAAAGATATTTTTGAACACATGAAAACACTTAAAAATCTGAATAATGTTTACTTGCGGTTTCTGTTTTTTTTTTTTTTTTTCTCTAATGTGTGTGTGTTCAGTTCACCACAAACAGCAGCGGTTATTCCCCGAGGATTATCCACACAAAGCTGTGATGTAATAGTCTAAATCTGGGATCACTGTCATGGCTTGTTCCCTTTTATTACCAATGCTGTCAGAGACATGATAACAGACTCTGACGTTCATCGTTAATCTAGTGATATGTCTCAGTTGTCATCCTAAGAATAAGTGCTGTCAGGGTTTCCCCAAGAAAATTGTTGGTAAAGTATCTTTGGAAAACTGACGGAAGATTTAAAACTTGTGGTAAACAATGCAATCACACAAGACACTTTTAGGACTGATTTGTCAAGACAGTTTTAACAAAATTAGACTTTTGAAATTTGTCCCAATCTTTGAACAGTTGTTTGAATTCAGCCACATTGGAGGGTTTTTGAGCATGAACAGCCTGTTTAAGGTCATGCCACAGCGTCTCGATCAGATTTAAGTCCAGACATTGACTAGGCCACTCCAAAACCTTTGCTTTGTTTTTTTAAGCCAATCAGAGGTGGACTTGCTGGTGAGTTTGGGATCATTGTCCTGCTGAATAACCCAATAAATATTCACAGCTGATATATCTGTACATGCCAGCTTTATAAATCATATATCTGCCTTAAATGTAGGCAAAATGTACACCTGTACGATCAGGTCAAGATGCCCCGCACTCGAGGAGGCCCACCATGAGCCCTGAACATTTTTTAATAAAGCTCCAAATGTAAAACAACTACCAGACTGTCTGCTCCTCCACTCCTCTCCCAGCTTTGTTGACTCAGCCTCTCTTTGCACTTGATGCTCTTGGGGGCAGATCCACTAAAGAAATGCACCACTTTGTATGTTTTTTTGGCCGTGGAAATGGCAAAAAAAAAATCTAGCATCTACTCCACAGAGTTCATGCAAAAGGGAAATTCTTGCTAACTGTGTGCAAAATGCATGCAACTGCTCAGTGGAGCAAACAGCACCCTGTCCCATTGCATGTATATGAATAAGGAGCAGGAGGAGGAGTCAAAATTCAGTACAAAATTGCTCCACTTAGATCCAAATTAGCCTTTTCACAGATAGCACCTTTCCACAAAGGCCAGTGTTTTTATCCTATTTCTGTTCCATTTTGTCATTAGATGTTGGTGTGCTAAGTGCAAAGCCCCTGATGTGCCACGTGGTCTCTTGCAAAACATGCTAAATATGGTGGGTCTGGGTTTGCACCTGCATACTATTAGAGCAAATTCCTTAGTAAAAAAAGATGAGCTATCTTGCACTAAAGTCAGCACTATAAGCGTGATGCAAAAAATCATCGTGGATCCGACTTTTTTTACAGTAAAAAAGTGTGTTTATCTCTCAGTATTGGCTAGAGGAACAATGTGGATTCAACCTTTGCCCTAGGAGAGGGGACCAGCCCTTTTTCCCTTGCAGATCTTCTTGGGTGAGCATGAGAGTTTGCTCATCCAGTCTTCATGTGTTTGGTCATATGGGGGGTACCGTGGGAATATGGGTCCCCAAGGCTGGAAAGAGTTGTGTCCACATTCTCTTCACCAAGTCGAACACATTCCCAGTGCGTGTTGGCCTCGGCCAAGGCTGCCTCTCATCTTCAATTCTATTTGTGATTTTTATGGACAGGATCTCAAGTTGGGTTTTTTAGTTCAGGGACCTCAAAATTCCATCTCTGCTTTTTCCAAATGATGTGGTTCTGTTGGCGTCCTCAGTTTGGGACCTCCAGCATGCACTGGGGTGGTTTGTAGATGAGTGCAACAGGGTTGGGATGAGGGTCAGCACCTCCAAGTCTGAGGCCATGGTTCTCTGCTAGAAAACAGTGGATTGTTTCCTCCAGGTGGGGTGCGAGTCTCTGCTTCTCTGAGTTGAAAGGAGCCCATTAAGGTGGTTCGGCATCTGATCAGTACCTACCTTTGGAAGTCTTGTGGGTATGTCCAGCTGGGAGAAAACCCGGAATGTGTTAGAGGGATTATACATCCAGTCCCCCATAAGATGTTGGAAAACTTTGCTGGTTTATTTAGCCTGCTGCCTTTAGACCCGGCCCCGGATGAGCAGAAGAAGACGGTGATGGATGGCTTTGACCTTACAGACATAAAACAAAACCTCCCAGACGTCTAGGCCCACAGGGTTGAACTGAGGGAAACCCAGGCTCTGATTCTCTGATGATATCTCTCCTTTTAATTCTGGGGTGCTGATCATGTCCTTGTGATCGTCTGTTGTCACGCCATTTCCCAATTCCTGATCTTTTTTTGTTTGTCCGTGACACCCTGGCAGTCACGCCCTCCCGCACAAACATCAGAAAGACTTGCACGCTCGCCATGACAACGTATTTACTTCTCCGTCGAGACGATCTTCCCATTTTGGTTGATTTACTGGGGCCCTGATTACACTGTGTTTACTGGCACTCGTAAACACAATGACAACCTGGCAGCACTTAAGCATCTTGAAACACTATTATTATTTCTCCATCGAGCAAGAAGACACAGAGTGGAGTCCTCTCTGCTGAATGTTGGTTATCTGCCCTGACCACAGCCACACCAGTGTGTCATCTGCCGGGCAGACGTGGAAACAAAACAAAGAAAGGATGGGAGTCATATTTGGGCAGCAGATTGGTATCTGTCTGGCTCTGTCACTGTGTCTATGATCTATTTAATAGTGGAAGAGCTAATTGTTCAGTGTTTGCTTAAATGATGAAAGTGCTGTCAAGACAAACAGAGAAGGCATTAAATTCACAGAGTGTATGATGTCTTTGGCCGGCTAAGTGGAATTGACAGTTTGGTTCTTTGGAGCCTCGGACTTATTCACCACCTGTAGAGACAGAGAGAGGCAGAGAGATGGCTGGAAGGAGTAATAGAAAAGAAACGTTGGCAGACAACAAGGCGGCACAGTGCTGAGGCATCTTTAACTTCATTTACAGACTCCTCCCGACGTCATTAAAAACCTACATCATTAAACTAATACAAAAAGAGGAAGATCTGGAATCCTCAGAGTGATGGCTCCGTGTTGCCCCTCATGATGCAGACTGTGGTTTGGTTTGTCGTCAGATCAAAGATAGCATCGTGGGACGTCCCCTAAAGCATTCCCTCGTCTCCTTTTTGGTCAGAACCAGACGAGTTTGGCTACAAATTTTTATGCTCCGTGCAGTCATGACTGCAGAAGACAGTCTGTGACATTACACCAGGATTAATTCATGAGACATTTACTGGAGAGTTTTATTACAGATGCTGTTGTGATTTTAGAACATGCTAGATTATATCTTTACTACATTGAAGGCTGTAATGTTTGTAGTGACATAATAGGGCATCTTTTATGGCCCATTAACAAAAAGTCAGTCAGTTTGTGTTTATTAAAAACTGATGAATGAATGATGAAATTAGACCAGACCTCTAGGCAGAAGAGGAGCAACGAATGATGTTTTATTAGAACACTCATGCAATCTTAGTACTTTGGCTCTAACGGGTACATCGGTACTTTTTCATTCACAAAGCCATTCTCTGTAAAATTACAGATAATCTTTTTACTAATCTTGAAGGATGGATTGCACAACCTGAAATTGTTGAACTTTTCGTAATTTTTTTGTTCCCAAAATCCGAACTGAACTGGAAAAAGATACTTTCCAGTTTTTGCCACCTTTTCCTTAGAAAACTCTGCAGACTGAATCTAAACTGCAAAACTTGATGACTGTGAATATTTTAGAATTCTAGTGAAGACTTTGAATCCAAACTTTTCAAATGTCACTGTTGTAAATGATCACTGGAGTACTATATGCAATGGTCAAAAGTATTACCTGTGGACCTCTGATAATTCATGAATTACCTCTTAATATCAGTGTTTGGTGTGGTGCATTTGCACTAGGGATGAGTATCGAAATCCGGTACTGATATTGTACTGATACAAACACATCCGATATCTACTGGACCGAATTGCAACACAGGTATTGATACTTCGTAGGCAAGAGGGGACACGGTGGAATTTGTGTGATGTATGTGTTGGGTTACACTGTTTTTTTCCTTATCCCATATCTTATAAAGATATTCCTGTGTATCATTTACTCTACCCAGACAGCTTTTAGTCTCTAGCTGACTGTCAACACACTTTTTTTCTCTCAGTAGTATTGATTCAGGCACCATTCAGGCACCAGTACCATATAAAAAGTACCAATTTAGCACTGGTATCAGAAAAAACCCAAACGATACCCATCCATAATTTACATGGGATAAGCGAAGTCTGTAATGTACTAGAATTTACAAACATTTCTGAGGGAAATCATGAGGGTGATGTAAGGCTGCAGCAATAAAAATGCATGGTAAGATTTTATTTCTAAAGTTCATAAAAAATAAAATGTTGTGCACATCTTGTTCTGCAGGTGGCGTTTCCTGCATGTGTCCTATACTGTTAACCAGAGTTTCGATAGACAGCATCCGCCTAAGTGTTTTTCCCCTCTCTGTATCTATTTTAACATTTTTTTTAGATCTGTAGCAAGCGGTCCATGACTAATAAACTAGTGAAATAATCTCCCCAACTTCCATTAGGCATCGAGGTCTCTTAAGTCACCTGTGTGTATCTGCAGTTGATCAGACAAAGAGAAGAGAGAGAAAGTCGAGCATCCCGTTCATTAATGTTTGAGAAAGGGTGACGTCTAATATTAAATATAAACCTCTCCTGTTGCTTTTAACTGTTTTTATGAAGGTGATGCTGTGAATATTATTCTGCACTCTATATATGTGTGAGCAGTGGCTTAGTAGTGCTTTAAGGGCTGAGTAACGATTCTTTCCCATGATTCCTCTTAGACATTGTTGTTTTGTTCTTCACATCTGAGTTTGTGTCCAGAGATGAGGACTGACTCACCTGGTGACAGTAAGTCCTGACTCACCCTCAGATCCTTACCGTCCGCCTGAGAAATCAAAGAAGCCGAGCGCTGACTCGATGATATGTTCTCATCCTGACCTGAACTTGCATAGGTCAGCAGTGAGGGGATTGTTGAGTCTGCAAACTGCTCTCTTTCTCATCTGGTGCTTTAGGAGAAATCAGCTGAGCTCATTTCCTTACTTTAACAATCAAGGATGAATCTGTGTGGCTGTGTGTGTGTGGGTCCATGTTGTGCAATAGTCGTCTTATTCTGGCCAGAGTTAAAGCATTTGACCTTCTACCTGCTGATGTTTGATGCAGCTTTCTAAAAAACGTACATTTACAGATTAGCTATTCTGGCTGCTTTTAAGACTAAATGGAGATAACAGGTGGCTGTAACTCAAGTAGGGCTGCAGTAATTGATTCTTTTTGTAGTCGAGTACTCTAACAATTCTTCCGGCGATTAATCAAGTGCTCTAATAAGAAATACTGCATTTTTTTACTCTGTCACTTTTTCTTTTTTTAAGAGAAGTAGTGCTGGACAAATGAGAAAAGAAGATTGGTCCCTTAAATGAACTACTGCTATATATCTTCCCTCGTGATTTTCACGCCTCACATCATGCATGTTACGTTATAGTAATAGCGAAAACAAGTGCATTGTGCCACACATAGCCGTCCGTGCAAAACACAGCATGCTGTGCAAAACACGGTGCGATGTCCAGGCTTACAGCGTGGACGTATATGGATACATATGTGATTTAAGCGAAGCCTTGAGGCAGATAATTTGCCTCGAGGAATTTTTTGAATCAAATCACTCGGATAAATAAAATCAGCTCAGTTGTGTTTATTTGATCTGAGGATAAAACTTTTGTTTCTGCTTGATAGTATAGTATAAAGCCATAGAGCATGGGATGTGAGGAGGCTGGAGATTTTGGAGAGGAATGTTGTCCCATTCTTATCTGATGTAGGATTCTAGCTGCTCAGCAGTACTGGGTCTTCTTTGCCCCAAATGTTTTCTATAGGTTAATGGTCTTGAGAGAAGCCAGGCCAGTTCAGCACCCAGACTCTTCTACTGTGAAGCCATGCTGTTGTGATAATAATAATAATAATAATATCTTGAATTTATATAGCGCCTTTCAAGAAACCCAAGGACGCTTTACAGGAACACATAGACATGATGATGTGATGGATGTGGTATGTAGTTTAGCATTATCTTGCTTGAATATGCACGGCCTTCCCTGACAGAGACGTGGTCTAGATGGGAGCATATGTTGCTCTAAAACCTCTACCTACTTTTCAGCATTGATAGTGTCTTTCCAGATGTGTAAGCTGCCCACGACATATGGAACTAATGCAACCCCATACCATCAGAGTGTCTGCTGTGTCCACAAAGAATTTCAGATTTTGATTAATCTTACCACAGAACAGTTTTCCATGTTCTCAGTCTGTATTAAATGAGCTTTGGTCCAGAGAAGACGGCAGCAATTCTGGATCCTGTTCACATATGGCTTCTTCTTTGCATGATACAACTTTAACTTGAACTGTGTTGATAGGAATTGATTTCAGGAAGTGTTCCTGAGCCCATGCAGTGATTTCGAGTACAGAATCATGGCTATTTTTAATGCAGCGCCACCTGAAGGCCCATAGATCACCAGCATCCAATATTGACCTGCAGCCTTGTGCCTTGCTCACAGAGATTTCTGAAGATTCTTTGAATATTTTGTTGATATTATGAACTGTAGATGGTGGGATATATTAGAAGTCCCTCCAGTTTTACTGAAGTTGTTCCACAATTTTTAGCCACACTTTTTCACAGATTGATGAGCCTCTGTTCATCTTTACTTCTGAGAGATTCTGTCTCTCTAAAATGCTCCTTTTATATCCAGTCTTGCCAATAATCCATAGTAGCATAGATCTGAATGAGAGTGCAACATGCTATAAAGGAGGAGGCTGGGGTGGAGGAAGTTAAGCTTTGCTAGCACCAGCAATGTGGTGCTGGTAAAGCATTAATGCAAGCAGGGATTAGTGAGTACGTCATATTCAAAAACACAGCTGTGTTGAGAGCACAACATGTGATAGTCTGTGGTAGCTGGAGGCAATGATTAGTATCAGCTGGCTGTCAGCTGATCTCAGCTGGACATATGACTATCATGTCCTGCATGAACTACTGCTGTGCTTCATTTATTTGCAAAATGCCCCTCTAGCTGTTTTTCATTAGCTTTTTGTTGCCCCGTCCCTATTTTTTTGGATGAGTTGCTGCCATCATATTCAAAATGAGCTAATACTTTTAAGTAAATGGTAAAATGTCTCAGTTTCAACATCTGATATGTTGTTTATGTTGTATTGTGAATAAAATATGGGTTTATGACATCTGTTTGTGTTTACACTGAATACAGCGCCCCAGCTTTTTTGGAATTGTGGTTGTAGTACACGCTGTAAAGCCTCTGATGTTTTTGGCTGCGTTTTGTTTTCAGTGTTGTAAGAATTGACACTTATTCTAAGTCACATTTGTAAAGACCACCAACTACAAGCCTGAACCTTCAACGTCAAAACAAATGTGTCTGTGCTGGTGTTTATTTGTCTGTCTAATTGAGTCCAGCCCTCAGTTAGTACAACAGAGCCTTCCTTGTTTATTGTTGTATGTTGCTAACAACAGCAGCAGATGGTAATGATGATGGTCGACTGCTCTCCTCCGCAGTCGTCTTAGCAGGTGTTACCTCACTCTCTAATTTGTCAGCCCCTGCTTGTTTTCCCTCCTTTCACTAAGTTTTCTTAAAGCTTTTTACCCTGTTGCTGCTCTCTCTTCATTGCCCTGTGGTGATGTAAAGTGAGCTAGTATTTTTGGACTTCCAGCGTGCTGCCAGAAACCATCCAGCTCTTTATCTTCTCCCCTGTGGCGGTCCACGAAACCCTGCTGTCAGTGAAGCCCAAAGGCAACAGCAAAGTGCGACCAAGTGTTCAGTAGCAAGGTATTAAAAATGGAAAAAAGAATGAGAAAATATTTAAAGGTCCTGCGTGATTTATTGCAGATTTATTGAGTCTTTGGCGCTGCTCTTGTTTTCAAAAATCTGAGTTTTAGATGTTTTAGGCACAGAGCCTTGGAAATTGAGTTTTTGTAAGCAGTGGTGCATTTCCAGATCTTGGGGTCGGGGGCAAGGACTAGTGCTTGATCCAAAGGGGGCAGTCCTCTGCATCCGACCTCACTCCACCTGCCAGGAACCTTTAGGAACATTGTTTTCTGAGAGGAGCATCTGGACAGTGGCTGTACTGGAAACACTTAACGCTGTGGATGGAAAGACTTGCACACACGGTACTTCGCAGCCCACAGAGAGTCCACAACACACAAAGAGACGCTCTCTTCTGGTGGCGTTGATGTGGCTGGTAGTGACCTTCCTGCTGCTGCCACCAACTCATCTATACGACGAACACCGCAGCAGTAAAAACCGACCTAACATTTTTTGGGGGGACATAAAACACACTCAAAATGGTGTAATTTTCCTGTAATTACAGAGCTGGGATTATGGAGAACGGTGCATATTTTTAATCAGGAACATTTGCAGCAATAAAGAGAATACAGGAAGAGAAAGTCTAAAATAGAGAAGAGATGGACATCCATTTATTCACCTCCTAACACATAAGCTAGATTTTTTCCATATATAGCTTACAACTGCCCTTGAGATATGGACAAAAGTATTTGGCCACACCTGTTAAATATTGAATTTGGATGTTTCAATCAGACCCGTTGCCACAAGAACCTAGCCATGCAGTCTCCATCTGCAAACATTTGTGATCCTAAATTTGTCGTCCTGAAGAGATCAGTGACTTCAAGAGTGGTACTGTGATGGATACCACCTTTGCAATAAGATGGTTGGTGATATTTCATCCCTGCTGGATATTCCACAGTCAATTGTAAGTGATATTATTAGAAAGTGGAAGCATTTAGGAACAACAGCCACAAAGCAGGAGGTTCCTGACATTAATGTAAGCACAAAAACTGTGCATCAGGAGCTTCATGAATGGATTTCCATGTCCGAGGAGCTGCATCACCTGGTCCCATGCCAAGCATTAGCTGGAGTGGTGTAAAGCACACCGTACTACGGAGCAGAGGATACGTGTTCTGTTCCAAATGTGTGGCAACGGTTTGAGGAAGGCACTTTTCTATTCCAACATGGCTGTGCTCCAGTGCACAAAGAAGGACTATGAAGACATTGTTTCATGAGTTGGGTGTCGAAGAACTTCATTTCGGATGAACTAGAACGGAGATTGGGAGCCAGGCCTTCCCATCCAGCTTAAGTGGCTGACCTCATAGATGCTCTACAGAATGAATGGGTACAAATTCCCACAGAAACAGTCCAAAATCTTGTGCAAAGCCTTGGAAGAGGGGAGGCTGTCATACCTGCATAAGGGTGGGCAACTCCATATTAAAGTACATGTATTTGAATGCAATGTCATTACAGTCCCTGTTGGAGTAATGGTCAGGTGGCTGAATACCTTTGTCCATACAGTATCAACAGGGCTGTCAAGATTAATTGCATTAATTGCAGTTATTTACAATCTGCAATTAGTTCCATTAGGCAAACTTTTAGCTACGTCAGCATCTCCCTGCAGCCGTAGCAATGTAAAATAAGTCTATCTGTTGTGTCAGGTTCAGTGATCGCAGCTTTAAAGTAAATTTGAGGGGCACATTTCAAATTTTCAGCAACTTTTATTTTGAATAGTGTTCCAAGTGCATAAAATAGCAGCAAATAGAGGTTTTTATCATAAAAAGAATCTGAGAGATAGTCACCTAATAAGGTCTGAGTGGTGCCCTAAAGGGCCAAATGCAGTTCTCTCATTGCATGTTCTTTGCACATTGTTAAAAGTTCATATCATACTGTTAAGCTTTGTATTTTACCATACAACAAATAAAAATGATTCACTGTTGCAGAGATAAACTGTCATACCAATATTAGTGAGCTGATGTGATGGTGAGATGCACCAAAGGATAATCTCACTTAGGGCACTGAAAACACTTCGGTCGGCCCTGGATTCAATAGAAGGCAAAGCAAATGGTCAAACTTAACACAGACAGGAAACATTTGTCTTGGCTGAGCTGCACATCTCGAGTACCTGGATCAGGAGGTGTAAAAGCAGATTCTTGCTTCAATGAGAGAACAAGCAGAGGACAGAAGCTCAGGAACTTGAAGGAATATCAATAAAGGGAAGAGGCCTCGCTGATAAAGAGAGATAAAGGAAAAGATAGGACAGCAGGGAGTTGTGGTCAGACAAGAACGTGTGGATTCAGTCGCAGCGCTTTGACGCACTAAGAGCTAAGATCTCATTCTGTGGTTTATATGTCTGGGTTATCATGTCCTCATCTCCCTCTCACACGTGCAAACACATTCCAGGAGAAAATTGGGCAGAGTGAAGTCTGTCTCTCTCTCTGGAATATACTTATTACTGAACGGACGGAAAACTACAGGAAATTTCATAATCAGGCCATTATTAGCCCAAGGCCTTGAAAACCCGGCGCGGGTCACTCTAAAGGGGAACATTTTTGGAAAACAAGGGAGGAACAAAGCAATACATTGGGGATAATGAGGTGCTTATGGCAGCCTGAACACTGGATCCAGGTTTTTGGAAACTCCACGGAGGGCTTAGGCGAGGTTAGAGGTGACAAAGCAGAACAGTTAAAACCTTTTGTGTGCTTTCTCCAACACCCAGAGGAGTCTGGCTCCCCATCTCTGTGGCTGTCTGCAACGATGCCTAACCCCCAAAACAGCGTCCCTGTGTGACCTTTTCCAGTCCCTTCTAACAACTAGGGAGATGAAACTCAAGTGAAAATGACGGGTGCAGATTTTCATTAGCAGCAGGGAACTGTCACTAACGCCTGTCGACGGGTGTGTTGCGGTGACGGTGGCGGAGAGAAGGCCTCATTAAAATGGCAGCTCAGGTTTTCACATTTGCTTTACTGGAAAATGTGGCGTGGCGAAGTGTGTAGGGACTCGTTGTTCCTGGGTGCTGTGACTGTGGTTGGATGGCTGCAAGTTTGAGGAAATTAAGTTCACGCAAGAATAATGGTGTTTTTTGTTGGAGAGGGCTGGGATCAGAGTTTGGATCCTCAAATTTTCTTGGAAGAGATGGACAACAAAGTGGCTCTGATGTCAGGCTTAGAAGTTGGCTGCTAAAGTGAAAATGTATGGAGTAGACAGTTCAGAAACTTTGTCAGAATAGTTGTCTATTATTTAACAAAATAGCAGTTAAATAGACAACCCTGAATGTCAAGGTGCAGTTAGAATGTAATTATACTTTGCAGAGTTGTCAAAATGATCACATCTTAGTTGCTTTCAAGCATCAAAAACAAAAACAAGTCTCCAATAAGTTCCCTAGTATTGAAACATGTATCAGGGCCATTTGAATTTTGCTAGTATTGTATAGGTTTGTTATGACACCAGGATTTTAACATAGGATATAATGCTGGTTGGGACAACAACGACTAATCTGCGGAGCCTAGTTGTTATTGCTCTCTGCTAATTACACAGGTGTTGTGTTTCTATTAAGACTGGTGTTGCTGAAGTGTTTTACCTTGTTTACTGCACAGCTTGCATGACTCTTGTCCAACTTCTGACCCAATATAATCTAGTTTCTTTGATTTTAGCCTTGCAGGCAGTAGATGGACTGTATGATCCAGCAAATACTACCTCTAACCTGTTACGGTGCAAAAAGACATGCACTGCATCATGCCATTTAGCATCTGCCACCATTTATCGCAGCTTTTGTTAACTTCACCATGGGGGTTGTGTATTCTAAAACTGCCTACACAACATTTACAGCGATATCTATTCTGTAACATCTGTATCGATACACCTAGTAACAGGCCTACTAACTAGTTAAGGTTAAATCTTTTTAAAGTCTGTTTTGATTCCACATCACCAAAAATAGATGTCCAAGGCACCCAGTACTAGATAGTTTCTTGTTTTTTAATTTCCAAGTTCTTAACAAGAACTGCATAAAAACATTAGCAATGTCTCAGAACCAACATTTTTCTAATGTATCTGTACTACTGAGACTGTGTGCAGAAGTTTGACTTCAATTGTTGTTGGATTTGGCACTGCGTTCATTGATAGTACTTCTGCGTAACTTTTTGTTGCCTCAGCAGAACTCTTATGGTAGGTTTTAAATATCTCTGTTTTTTTTTTAGCCTTTCTTTAGCCAAGTTAAACCTGGCGCACACCCATTACTTTTAATGTGAGAGATGTCACACATTTATACGACAGATTGTGGAGTTTTACAGTACTTGTATAAACACTGGTGTTGCTGCCACAAATTAACAAGGTGATCTTCTGTTTCTGATGGCTCTCTAAGCTTCGTGCTGTATGTTTACTATTTTTGCCATTGCTGTGTGTGTTGTGCTTCCTCCTTCAGTCAGCTTGCTTCTTGATTGGCTGTTGCTCAGCTTTCCTCAGTGTCTGCCCCACACAACAGGGTTTCTGATCATGTTTAATTTCAACTCATAACACATCACATGAAAATCTGTCAAAACAATCTTTAGAACCATACAATAATCTGGCCTTTGCTGAATTTTGTTGGAAGGAGTCAGGCCAAGATTTGGCAAGATTATCTTATAGTGTGAAAACCTGAACGCTTTCTCTCCTAACTCAGTTCAGACTCTGGGGACAACAAAATAGCACAAAGCTAACTAATCAAAAATTGTGCATTCATTCCATTAAGATTAAAAGAGACGAAAGGTAGTCTACGATCTTCCTAGCCTGAATGAAGACATGCCAATGCACAGAACAACAAGTACTTAAATCAATCCAACTTTAGGATGTAGGGTTTAAGAGTCCTGGCATCATAAACAACTCTAGACTTGGAAGCTTAACCTCAGAAAAGGTGAATCGGATGGGTTTCTTCTCCACTATTGCTGTTGATAAAGCTGATCGCACAAACCAGAGAGCAATGTTCTTGATTTTGATTGGTTGGTTGGTTATATAGAAAGGACATCCATCTTGCTGTTTCAAAAGTTAAACTTTTTTTTTGACTGAGAGTGCTGAGTGCAGTGACAAAAACAGCATTTTAGTGCTCAGGACACTGAATACCGTATTGTTAATTGTACTGAAAATGGGCACTGTTGATGGACACAAACCCTTTATTTCTCTCTCATTCACCTGTCTTGTTGAATAGACTTTCAAAATTTTCAGCTCCTTTCAACAGCATTTATTGCTCAAATAAAAGATTTGTATTATTTTGAAGTGTGTGATTAAAGCATTGAAGTTTCTAAAATTTTGACAACTCTACGGCATCAGACGTTCTGGTACAATGTCAGCTCCATTTCATTGTTACTTCCCATTGTCGTCATAGAAAGGTCTATCATACTGACTGATTAAATGTTTTGTTGTAATGTTTGGGAGGGAAAAGAAAACTCATGGGTTGGTGGTGGGCCTCTTATTCTGCTTGAGCCCTGACTCTCTAAATTCTCATTCACATCCCTGCGACTAAATATACATTTCTAGAGATTTTTTCCCTCTTTTGAAGATTCTTTAGTCAGCCAATCATCTATACCTGAACTTCTTAAAAGCTCACAGGGCCTTAGCTGTTTGTTTGGCCAACTTAAGCAAGCGCCTGGAGGCTGCACAGCTAGAAAATCCAGACGCTCTGCTCTCTTTTAATGCCTCATGAACCGCCAAGCCTTTGTCATCAGATTCAGTGCCAGGCGAGGCCTACACCTCAGTCTGAACCCCAGACAGAAGACAGGTTCAGCACAACGGCACATGCACGCGGTCTTCCGTTTTGCCCCGAAGAGAAATTTGGTTTCATTGTTTAATGACTCCGCTATTCCTCGCTAATGTTTCACATATGAGATAGAGAACCATCTTTCTCTCACTGACTCACTTTCTGCCCTCTTATTCCCCCTCGAATCTTTTACACTCTCTCATTCGATCTCATTTCCAAGTCAATTACATTGGCCCGGGCCCATTAGTTTTTTTTCTGCTAAATATTACAGAATGGAGTTTATGAGTCATAAGAAACATCTTTCAGCACAATCCTATTAGTCACCTTGTTTCTTGATGGCTTCTTGCTAAAAACGTCCTCGTGGTCCAGCATTTGAGTGATGAGAGAAAACAGAGCAACACATGTTTGCAAAAGACACACAGCCATGCGCACAAACATCTCCTGAGCCTGTATGTTCAGCTTTACAAACTCTCATCAGCCCTGAAGAAATCTGCAAAATTAACCAGTTCTTTCCTTCTTTTGCTTCCAGAAACCACAGAGCACGGATCGAGTAAATGTGACAAGTAAGTCGACCTTCTTGAGATGACGTCCTTTAACTCCAAGCATTACAAGCTGATCCTGACCTCTAACTCCCTCTCTCTGTTTTGTTCTTTCCTGTGCATGTTTGCGTGTTTCCCTGATCATCAGCAGCAGCGGTGGCGTCGTAGCTGCGCAGAAGGAGAAGGTGAAGGGCAAAGACGAGACGTACTGGAGGGAGATCAACGCCGCCATGGCCTTGACCAACTTGGCGCAGGGGAAGGACAGCGCCTCCGGGACCACCAGCTGCATCATCCAGAAGTCGTCCCATATAGCAGAGATCAAGACTGTGAAAGTGCCGCTGGTGCAGAAATACTAGCTCCTGACGTCATCCTACCAGCTCTCTATGCAAAAACCTGCAAACATTCCTGCTCTGGAGTCCAAATAAACTCCCCCGCGCTGGGAAGAAGGAGAGAAAAACTCTCTTTAAAAGTGCAAAAAGAGGCCTTGACCATCATGTTTTTTTTGCTGGCTTGATGTGTGACAGACAAGCGTTGATGATGCAGTATTTCCAACAAAAAGACACTTTTGTAATGTTAACTTATTTTTGTGATTATTTTTTATTTCTTCTTTTTTATTCTACAAAATTTGTACTTTGCCAAAGTGCCTTTCTTATTTTTAGACTCTCCGACTGTGGTCAATGCAAACTTCCAGATGCTTTTGTGCCTCTTTTACAAAGAAAAGAGTCATGATTCAGGAGATTTGTGAATGAAACTCCTCCTTAAGAGTCATCCTGTGCCTACATGACTGAATGAGCTCACTCTTGCAAACATTAATGAAGCACTCAAAGAACACACCCAGCAGTATTTCCCTGAAGATGCCTGTTTTGACTGGAGTCGTCATTTTGACTGTAAACTGAACACTGTTTTGTCTGAGTCCGCCTCTTGTTGCTGGCAGGACAGCAATGCCTAGATAAGTTCCCAACATTCGATAAGCAGCCAGCTTGTCCACATGTCGGCCTTGGATTTCATCAACCAGCGAAGGATTTTCGGTACAGAAACGTGCACAAACGCTCAGCTGGACCCAGTGAAGTCACGTTCACTACGTAGATCTTCTTAAGGCTCAGCTCGGTATCTCTTAAACAGAAGAATGCCATGACCTAAAAGGGATGTTTTCGCTTTGCATTATCAGTGTTTTTTCTCTGTTGCCTTCTCACATGTTAGTGCTCAGAACAAGATAGACTGGAGTGAATGAGAAAAGCCACCCTTGCCGTTTGATCCTCAGCCCTCTCAGCTGTTTAACATTACATTTAAATTGCTGTTTACAAGAAGCCAGAGGAGACTTAAACGTTTGACTTTCTCCCTTTTTTTCTTGGTTTGTCTTCAAAAATACATTCCAGTATTATCTATGTGTCGGCCAAGCAAGTGTTCAGAGTATTTGTTTCTGTCAGTCTATATTTGTGAGGTCGTTTTTGTTTTTAATCAGAACTTTTGTACTCGGTTTCACTCAACCATGTGGCATTAAGGGCTTCTTTCGTCATCCAGTGGAAAGAATCTCTTCTACAGAGTAGTCTTGTATGGTGCATATGTTAGAAACGTTTGTAGCAAAGGAAGCCAAGTTTTGGGGAAATGAAGTCGGACTTGTGGGAGAAGTGAAGTTGGCGCTCTGTGCTGACTTTTTAATTTTATGTATATCTTTAAGGTACTGTTTATGTGTGTCAAAATGTACACTCCTTCATGAATGGTGCAGTTTTTTTTATTTTGAACTTGCTGCACAAAGAGACTTTTTTTACCCTTTCTGTGTCTTGAATGTGCAAACTGTTTTTTAAAATGAAGCTGCACTTGCAATTGTGGTTTTTACCAGAAAACACAGCCTCCATTTAGAAGTTTTAGTAAAAGTGAAAGAAATGAAGGACAAGCCTGTATTATTCCTGTTAGCGTGCCTATGGATGTATAATGAAATCAATCGCACTAGCCAATCCCCAGGCACTATTTGCTTATGCAGCGGGGGTTTTCAGGCTCCCACATGTGTTTTTTATACACCTGATCCAGGCAGGGTAGCTGCAGGGTAGTGCCGGGCAGGCCGCCTTGTGTTTCTAATCGCACCTCTGAACCTCTGGACCACTCAAGACCCTCACACCTCACACGATACTGGCTCACTGGGAGAAGGAGCGAGGGAACGAGGCTCTAGAGACGACAGGGCGGCCTCTGTTGATTCTACCTGCAGGAACCCCCCAACAACGACACTACGAGTACTAGCAGAGAGCCTCCTACAGCCCAGACTTTGGTACTGTACACGCCTTTCCCTCTACCATTGCTGACAAATGGGAAGTCACGGTATGCATTAAAGCCTATAAATTATTACTACAGACTTTGTAAAAACAAAGAAAGTTTGTTTTTTATTGTTAAGTTATATAAATTGAGATTTTTCTTTTTGTTTGTTTTGATAGAGACTGGATTTCCAATCCAATGACCAAATGCATATCTCTTTGTTGCTCTCATGTAAAAATTCTTTTATAAAAACAGATGTTTCATGGTCAAAGCAATGAATAAACCTCTGAAGGAAATGAAAGCAGTGTGTCTTTATTTATTTGCTCATTTTCATAAAATTAAACTGTTTGATTTTGCAGAAATGTTTTCAACAACACAGTACAGATACATCTGAGCCCTACTAAACATCTGATGCAAAGCATTTCAGCAGGTTTCTTTCCCATTTTTTACCTGGTCCAGAAGTCGATTTTTACATCCTTTGCTCACGTTGTTTAAATAGTAAATGCACTTGGGTCGTGCATGCCTTAAAATGAGGGGAATCAGCTTCAAAGCCAGCACATACCTGTCATAGAGATACAGAAAACAGCTGAGTCGCCTTAGCCAGAACTGGACCACATTTCTGTATGACAAAGAAAACAACCCTATAAGCTTTTCATGTTTGGAAAGATGTTTCACTCTTCTGCTGACCTGCTTTGGCATGACTGTGATAGTTGAGGGGGAAAAGGTAACTTCTTGTGTGAATGCTTGTTTACGCTGGCTGCTCGAGGAGCGATTAGCTCTGAATTAATTACAGCAGCACTTAGTCAAAACGGGACATATCTTTATTAAAACAAGCGAAGACAGCAACATTAAAAGCTTTCTGTAAAAGAAAAGGTGTTATTGCTCTTCTGCCAAACTGCTTCAGTGTGAGTGTGTGATAGTTAAGGGGTAAAGGGTTACTTGTTGTGTGAATGGTTGTATTTAGGGCCTGCTAGCCAAACGTTAGCTAGGCCTTAGCCAGACCAACACATTTCTTCATCACCATTTTTTTTTAAATACAACACAGCTGCAGTAACTCTTGAAGATCTGTGGTAAGGTAGGTTTCCTTGGGGAAGAAGAGCAAAAGAACCCCAGCAGGAATCACTGTACAACAGACAACATCCAAAAACAATGAGACACTCTGCCCAAGGGCATGATTGGAAACTTACACTGTCAAATCACTCAAACATTAAAGAGCATTTCACTCAGAATGGAATTAAAATGGCATTTTGGGAGTTGAAATGTTTAACGCTGAGATATTAACACTTTTGTTTTGGGATGTGGAATCGTTCTCTCTCTTTGTGCAACTGTGTAGTACCCTTAAAAGCTAATCAATCACAGTAATATGAGAAATGTGATAAGTTACTTTCCACCCCTGGTGATACTAAGGGTTATAATAGCACAGCAGTGCATACACTATCAGATTGATGTGCGTTTCAGTTATGGCAGGACTGACTCTGACTTCTGTTGTAGAATCTGATGGCAGTGGACACAAAAGATCGTCTAAAGGTGGCCTTACACCTAACGACTTCTGTGATTTCAAAGTCCCAGACTAAATTCCAAAGTCGGACTAAAATCATGGGAGCCTTGCTAAAGTCGCAGCTCTCTCCCGTTGTCTCAGTTATTAGGTCTAAGGTGGTCATAAGACTCGATTTTAGCAGTTTTAAGGCGGCCTTTCTTCAGTCTTTGTGTTACGATATCAAACGTGTTTGATATAAGTCTTCAGTCTGGTTTTTGCAAATTATATTTCTCAGTGACACAACTATTGTCCATGACCAATGGGAAATGTTGTTGTGCGTAACCACATTAAATCACTTCATTCTTCCAAATACCAGTGTGAGGCTAGATCAATCTAGAGCTGCTGAATTTCTGCTCATAACTCAAGAGATGGAAAATCTTCTCTGCTCAGAGCTGCAGTCAGATCTCTGCACCTGTGTGTTTGTGTAGCTTGTTTGTCCATTCATTCCAGGCTGATATGACAGGTACAATAAACCGCCATTGAGATTTTCAAAGTAAAAGCGCAGTTTGTTTCTGTGTGTATGTTTTTTCATACGATTCTTTTATTCTGAGGTGTTTCTGGGATAGTTCCTGGGTTGTTGCAGTAACATGCAAAGCTGCTTCTGTGTTTAACTTTCCCTTCATTTCTACTCGAGAGATATTAACTCAAATGTGGTCTCATCTCCTTTTAGATCTTGTTCAACAGGTATCAGCAAAAGCAAGCAGAGATAAATCTGCTTAGTCTTGTCGTTTCTGTATTAAAGAGAATAAAATGGATTTTTTTGAGTTCTTCATGTTAGAATACGGATTTGTGCATTCACGGTCTGTGTCATCCCTTTCAAAGAGCAGAAAAGACCATCACAAACACAAACTTTCAGTTGGAGTTTTGCTTTGTTGATGTCACCAAACTAAAATCTTAATTCTAACCATTGGCCACGTCTCGACACTGTTCATAATATAGACGATGTTTGTTTATGACACGCAAGGCGGGGTGGTTTTTAGACCTAAACAAACTAATCATGACAAACTATTGGAAGAGCTGAATGTATACAGCGGTGATGTGCCTCAACCACATCCCACACATTAGTGGTTTGGGCCCCAGCGCCTCCTCTCTCCTGTGTATTTTTGCTACCTTTAGAAGGATGTTTGGCGTTTTGCTTTATTTGTTTGACCCAGATCAGATAAAAGTCAGTCTCTGCAGAGTTCAAAAGGGCAGAGGGATAAATGGATTTAAGTAAAGATAGTATGGGGTTTTTCTATATCCGCTGCCGTGTTGTGGATACCTAAGGAAGTCTATATGTATAATTTGAACAATTGTGGGATTGTGGGTCCTGTATGATAGCGCCGATAGACAGCCTGGCCTTTGTGCGATTTATGAGCATGTGGGTCTCTCAGGGAGGCCAGGGGAAGACTGGATTTATATCTCACACTTCCTAGGTGTGTTCCTTTTCCTCGGGGCTTGTTCTCCCTGTTCTTTCCTTTGTATTAATGGCTCCACCACGCCAGCACCGCTCCTCCTGAACCTGAGCTCTGCCACAAAGCCAAGGCCGAGACCCCTCTGACGTCAGAAGCAGAAAGAAATTACAGGACATGAGACGGCATGAAGATTTAGGAGTGTAAAAAATGTTATTGTGGCTGGTGAAGGTTCATTCCTCTAAAACAGGGCACTGAACTTTGTGAAAAAAATGAAGAACTCTCTGACCGGAGACAGCGTATTGCTGCATTTGTCTTTTAGTCTCATCAGTGTCCAGGTCCAGCTTCTCCATGCTATCCTGCATCCCTTTATCCTCAACTCCAAGTAATCTTATCAGAGCCTGGGTCCAGCTCCTCAGAAGCCTATTCCTCATCTTAACCTACTCTTTCCATCACCACCGCCAGAGTCTTGACTCCAAAGGGGGGTATTCTATTCCTCACTACCCCTTTAATTTGATAAACACATCCCGATGGAGTCATCCGTCATGACATTTCACATTTTCAAACATTTCCAAACTTATAAAATAAATTATTGTTAGCCTAATATGACATCTCTCCTGATTGAAATTAAGAGTGGAACATCTTTACACAAGATGTACAAAGTATGGCTTTTAAAAAACAAGACTAATGGTGTAATACAATTATATTGAACATTGTTCTCCTTCAGTCTCCGCCCCTCCTGCATGGACACACTAACAGTGGTTTTAATCATTTTTGCTAAAGACCCTGCCTTTGTAGGTAATTTTTATTATACAATACCAGACGTACATTTATAATTAAAAATGTATTGGTTAGAGTGACACATCTGTACATAAAATTTGTTCATTTTTTTTTTTTTGTTCACATATTTTTATTGTACTTTTTCACTTTTAACACATTCAAACATTTTAAAAAGTGCAAAAGTACAAAGCAAAAAAAGAGAAAAAAACAAAAACACACGTTGGCCACATGAACTTAAGTTCTTATCTAAATCTCAGACACGACATAAATGTCATACATAACTGTTATGCCATTAAGACTGTCTTGGTTTCAATTCTTATATATATATATATAAAAAACACTCAATACATAACAGAGACAGTTGACAGTAATGCACTAATTAATGTACATAAACAAGGGTTAAAATTAAAATTAATACAATTACTGTACAATTACTCTTCGATAAAAGCCCTTAACCTGAGGACTAGGTCGACCCAGGAGCAAAAACTTGGGATTAACATTTATGTTGGCATTAAAAATCAAACTTTGTGTATCCACAGATTTACCCCAATAGTCTTCAATATGAATACACGACCATACGCAGTGACTATAGCACCCCACCTCTACTTTACATTTTGAACAAGTTTTAAGCAAACTTGATTTCATCCTGTGTCACAACAGGGGGGTAATGTGTAAGTGATGTAGTATCTTAAAGGAAGGCCCCATCCGCATGGAAACGAATTCAGGTGTATACGCTAAAGTTTTGGCATTTCATCCCCACAGAAACAACGTTTTGGGTGACTGTAGTCATTTTGTTTTTGGATAAAGCTACGAATTTGTAACAATCTAAAAAAAATGATTTCTGGAGAGGGAATATTTTTGTTGGATCTGTTCAAATATTAACATCACTCTTTAGTCAAATACATTGCCCAGTTTCAAAATTCCCTTGTCTCTCCAGATGTTAAATCCTTGATCAAAACAGGCAGAAAGTCAATGTTACCTACTATAGGAGTCAGAGGGGAAAGGGTTTTTGAGCGACCCTCCAGCTTTCTTATTGTTTTCCAAGCCTGCAGAGTGGTTCTAATTATTATGTTGTTATTTAAATCAGTCTTGGAGTTCTTTAGGTCTATTGCAAATAAAACAGATGGGAATGTCTTACCAGCGTTAAATGATTCCAAGTTTAGCCATATTGATTCTGGGTCATTATTAATCCAATCAGCTATGTAACGCAGTTGTGCAGCTAACTGATAGAGTCTTAATATTCGGAACCGCTAAACCTCCTCCCTCAACAGGCATCAGTAGTTAAGTGATTTTTAATTGTGGTTTCTTTTTATTCCAGATAAATGTAATATACTGACCGTTTCAGCACCCAACAGTATAGGGATCATTTGATAAAGGAGTCTCAGCAAGATGTCCATCTTAAGTAAAGCTATCCTTCCCAACATAGATAATGGTAGCAATGTCCACCTATCTAAATCATCGCTAATGTATTTTAATAGGGGTTCATGGCTTTATACATTTCTTCAATAGAAGGGGTGATAGTAATCCCCGGGTAAGTAAAGCCTTTGGGTTAGGACATGAGGGTTTAACACAAGTATTACTTAAAGGCATAATTTCAGACTTTGAGAAATTAATTTTGTACCCTGAAAACTCACTAAATCTATTTACTACCTCCAACACAGCAATTATAGATGTCTCTGGGTTAGTTATAAAAAGTAGGACATCATCGGCATATAAAACCAGTTTATGCACTTTACCACTGACCGAAATTCCTGAAATATTTGGACTGATCCTTACCACCTCAGCCAGGGGTTTGATTACCAGAGCAAACAACAGTGGGGACAAAAGGGCACCCTAGCCTCGTGCCTCTCCCCAAGGGGAAGCAGGAGGAGGATTGACTATCCAAACTGAAGCAAGTGGTTTGTTATACAACAGCTTGACTCATCTGTAAAATATATCTCCAAGCCCAAAATTGCTTAACACAGAAAAAAGAAAATGCCATTCGACACGGTCAAAGGCTTTTTCCGCATCTAAATTTACCACCAAACTGTCCAAGTTCTGCTGCTTGGATAACTGGATCACGTTTAACAGCTTTCTCATATTATTGCATGAATTTCTACCAATAATAAATCCTGTCTGATCATTTATAACATTACAGGGTAGAATTTTTCAAGACGTTTTGCAAAGATTTTAGAAAGTATTTTAAAATCAATATTTAATAAACTAATGGGGAGATATGAAGCGCATTCATCAGCTGGCTTCCCCTTTTTAAGGATGAGGCTAATACTGGCTTCAGTTAAGGATCTAGGCAAGACACCTGTCTCAGAGGATTCATTTACCATCACTAGAATAAGGTCTATCAGTTCAAACTTAAACTCTTATAAAATTCACAGCGAAGGCCATCAGGTCATGGGGCCTTCCCTGGCTGTAGAGTCTGCTTTGTATTAGGATAATAAAGTCCTTGTTTTTGTTCTATTAATTTTGGCAGAGTTAGTTTAGACATAAATTGATTAATCAAACCCTGTAATCCTTGAGGCTCTTCACTAGTGTATAACTGACTAAAAATATTTAAAGACTTCTATAATATTCTTTCCATCAGATTTAATATGTCCTTTTGAGTCTTTAAAAGAGGAAATTGTCTGAGAGTCCATCGTTTTATTAATTATTTTTGCCAGGTAGTTACCTGGTTTATTACCATTCTCATACAGCTTTTGCTTAGCAAACCTGATATTCTGCTCTGCCCTGTGAGTAAGATGGGAGTTCAGAGATGCTCTCGTTGCTAGCGTTGCTTTCATGTTAATATCCGATGGGTATTCAGCATACTTTTTTTCCCACTCTGCAAATTCACCTTTACTTTGGGCTTCCCGAGCCTTACTTTGTTTGCTTCTGACATAGGAAACTATTAGGCCTCTAGCATAATCCTTGCTAGTTCCCACAGCATGGAAGAGGAGATATCCAGAGTTTTGTTTATAGATTAAAAAAAATTGAACTGTGATTTAAAATATGAAATGAATTTTGGGTCGCTCAGTAAGTGTGGGTTACATTTGGTCCAAGGACATCACCTGGAGAAGAAACTATGCTTTGTTTTTTAATTTCTCACCAGAAGGAAAAATTAAATCAATATTGTAGGATTTCGTGCTGCCACAACAGAGCATGGTTACTCAGGTGCTTGCATCACTGGAAACACTTTTTTTGATATCAACAGTAAAGAGGGGGTCATGGCCATTTGATAAACCATAATGCAGTAACAGACAGGGACACCAATGTAACGCCATTGTGGAATCAATATGAACGTCTTAAAATGTAATAATGTGAGTTTTCTTTCATTTTGGCAGAAAAGCACTATAAAGGGTTCATATGATGCTATAAAGCTTTAAAGAGCAGGACCCTCTCCCCCTTTTGTTCTAGCATGCTGCACCTTTCCTCTCGCTCCTTTCCTCTATTTCCTGTTTGCCTCTAATCTGTTGGCCCTACAGGGGGTTCAGTGTGCCTGGGAGCTCTCCTAATGAGCTTCCCAAAATTGATAACAGCAAGAGCATCACTTGGGATTGTTAATGCAATATAATTGATTAATAATTGTTAAATTGTATCCTGACTTTACAAGTGAAGGATTGTATTTCCTCACTAGATGATGGCCACCAATTCTTTACTTAACAGAGCTGGTTTCAGTGTTCTGTTGACCCATTGTCGAACCATGGCCTAATTTTTGGTGTCATGCCTTAGTGGTTTTCCATTAAATCTCAGAAGCCATTGAAGCCTATGATATTTCCTGAATTGACGATATCAGGTTTGTTAACCTCTCTTTCTTTATTTCTCTGAGCTGGTGGAACTTCACCTTCACTGAGACACATTTTCCACAGAGAACCTGAGTGATATTTCATGCTGCCTATAGCTCTGATTTTTCCCCCATGCCTCCTTTCTGTGCTGCTGAAAGATGTGAAAGAAGTCATGCAACTGCATGGTTATCTCTCTACACAAGACGGACAAGCGGAGATTCCCGCTTGGCGAGCCCTCAGACTTGACAGACTCCAGACTTCACCTTGGCCGTTTTCGTCCGCCAGAAACTCAACGTCACTGACGGCGGGCAAAACACACGGAATGAAATCCAAGAACGCAGACCCTCTGAAAATCATTTCCCATTTGATGAGGAAATCTGACTCCTGTGGCATGCTGAACTAATTAGTAACCTTGCTGTGAAGGATGCTCCATGGAGCTCACGCTTCATTAGGGCCACGGCTTTGTCTCTCTGCTAACTTCTGCCCTTGGACACAATTATGAGAAAAAAATGCTGGGTCTAATTGTTAGATTCCTGAAAGATTTGACTGATTAAAAACTTGGTCCGGCCTTGCAATCATTTTGGGACTGGGGCTGTTTTGGATCAGTTGTTAACTTCATGGATGTTTGAGGAGGTGATGCATGTGGCCGCTGCTCAGATCACGGACACTGCATGAACCGGAGCTAATCACACAGGAGACAAAGGGTCAGAGGAGCCTTATTACCGCACAGACAAATTACACCCGTTAAATTAGCAGATTTTCCCTGAGGCCATGTCTGCAGATGAGAACAGCTTGGGTTTGCATGATATTAAGAGCCTTAGCTGGATGATATGAGAAAACATTAGCTTGGGATCCCAGTGATCAGAGCTTATACGGATTACTGACTAAATTAATGACATTGATGAAGGAGCAATGCACTGGGAACAATTTGTTCATTCATATTAGCTCTAGTTTATTTATTTTCTGCCACATTTTATTGTCAGGTAAAAATTTTCATTATGACTTGGATTTAACAGTTCACAGAGGTCACCATTCAGTTTGTAGCTTTTGTTTTGGGGTCAGGATTCAGTACCAGCTCAGGTCATTGGTAAAAGAAGAACGTAGAGTCCTGAATTATAGATCTACAGTTACAGATTGGTCTGTCTCATGTTATTGAGAACTACTTGTAATAGTTGGTAGTCTATGCTGTAATAAACTGTGGCCACTGAACTGTGGCAGCTGAACTGTGACCTCTGAACTATGACGACTGAATCTTGACCACTGAACTGTGACTACTGAACTGTGACCTCTGAACTGTGATGACTGAACTGTGACCTCTGAACTGTGACCTCTGATCTGTGACCACTGAACTGTGACCACTGATCTGTGACCACTGATCTGTGACCACTGAACTGTGACTACTGAACTGTAACCTCTGAACTGTGACCACTGATCTGTGACCACTGAACTGTGACTACTGAACTGTAACCTCTGAACTGTGACCACTGATCTGTGACCACTGATCTGTGACCACTGATCTGTGACCACTGAACCTTGACCACTGAATCGTGACCACTGATCTGTGACCACTGAGCCTTGACCACTGAACCGTGACCACTGATCTGTGACCACTGATCTGTGACCACTGAACTGTGACTACTGAACTGTGACCTCTGAACTGTGACCACTGATCTGTGACCACTGAACTGTGACCACTGAACTGTGACCAACCATTAAACTGTGATGACTTCAAGCAATCACAAATACCATTAACAATAATTCACACATACAACGGCTGTGCTGCACCTGTCTTTTCTAGAAGGTGAACAACCTCTCACACTGGAAGTGTGTCTGCAGCAGCAGTGCAGCCCTGATCAGCTTGAGCCAGTAGTGGACAAGATCACGGCAGAACTACAAGTTCACTGTGGAAGAGCTTAGCAACAGCAGATTTCTTTGCCTTCCTAGAATTGATTTGCTTTTCATTTTGACATTATTCAATGATTTTTTGGCCCTGCATGTGGGAGTACATTAGAAAGTTAAAAGGTTTAATTTTGCTACAAAGGATGTGTGGTTTCATGTAAAATTCTGTGGTTCTTTACCTCATTAATTGTGCCATCATCATAGCTCTGTGACCCACTGACCTCCTGATGACCTTTTGTTTGGGCCAGAGATTGAGACGTGATGTTGATAGTATGATGATTTCATTCTGAGTTGTAACTGAAGGTGACCAAATACTTCGCACGTTTTTCTGGCTGTTTGGATCTATCTGCTCCATGTGGATTGATGCAGTTTGGCATTGACCAACACTGAAAATAGACCTGCTACTTATCTCCAATGAAGCGAAGCAGAGCAGTGCTTCTGGGACATGCTGGCAGTGGAACTGCTCCAACTGACTAGAGAGATGGATTATTTAGTGTTTTTTGGATAGATTTACAGAAGCTGTATGCAGTCTTTATTTCATGTTTGTCTCATTTTGTAAAGCTTTGGTTTAGGAGGGGACACCAGACCTTGCAAACATAAAGAGAAATGGGCTCTATAACTGAGTCCAAAATTTTTATCCAGATTTAATGCTCCTTTTGATGGTGTGAAGAGCCTTTCTTACTTATCAGGTTGTTCACAACTTTGTTAAAGTTACTGTTGTGCTAATGTTAAGGCCGGGGTAACTGTAGTTTTTAGTGTGTTCAATCTCAACTTTAGCAAGAATTCATACTGGTGGAACTGGGATGTTTTGCTGTTGGAAAATCATAATTTGGGTTTTGGTTTGATTCACTATCAGAGTTCAGGTGTTGGAAAAAATCCAGGTGCTGTTGTAGTCCTTCCTTATTCCACCGCAATGATCATTTCCACAAACTATAAACGCCAAAGTCAGCAAACTATTCACCATTTCTCCTCTTGAGTCCACTGTTCCACTAAAGCCGCATATTTCAGCTCTTCTTCTGGATCCAGATCTGCAGCAAGGTGGTTCTGGGTCCATGTTGAGCTAACCTTAGGCAGTTGAAAAATATTTCCTGTCTTCATTACTCATAATAAACCACCAGAAACAAGAGGGAGAGAGCTACGCTTACACAGAACCACAACTAAATGCTGAGTTTGGCTGAAGGAGGACATGCTGGCTGTTTTTCCAGGTGGACATCATCACTGTTTTGTTTTGTAAGATCCTCGGAAAAAGTAGGAAAATGTGACACATGCCAGTTTTTAACAAAAAAGGTCAACTGGGCTTGTAAGACCATACTGTGAAGGCATGCACGTTTTTCTGACCTGAGAGAATTGAGGAATGAATTAGAAACACTCAGCTCAGCTGCCAGGGTAAACCTATCACACAAAAAGAGAGACAGTTTTCATGAGATGGAACAGGAATGGGTCTTCAGGGATGCAGGAAATCTTCGTCAATACCTATGTCGTGATTTAATTCACGTTATTTCATCGACTTTGCCGTGTTGTCGGCAAGACAACGCTTTCACAAACTGCAATCACACAAAACATTTCCCCTTCCTCACTGTGAGTGATCCCAGTCACGGTTTTACCACAAATACCTGCAACATAACAGCTCCCATGTTCAGCACTGACATTCAGGAGTTAGTCTGATCCTTTTTATTTGCCTTCCATCATCCAAACAAAGCCCACCATGCACACATCTCTTTGTTTATTGGAGGGTAATGCCTGTGAATTTCCTCCCTAGATCCCATGTCAGGGTCCATCCAAGAGTCACGGCATCAGCAGCAGGGACGCATGAGCTCCTCAGCTGTTCCCAAACGGACTAAATCCCCGTAATTGCCTGTTTTCTGAGCTCCTGAGACAGATTGACTAAACAGCTGCTACAAACAAAGAGCCCCCATCCAGGGGCGCTTTGTGTCGTGGCTAGAGAACGTCTGCCAGTGAGGGATCAGGAGGAACCTGCAGAGAGCAGGATGATACGTGAGCTAAGGGGTGAGAACTGGTACTTTACTTTTGTAAGTGCAAACAAACTTTAAGATGACAGATCTGTTTTCATACACACAGAAAATCCCCTGATGATAGCAAGCATCTCAGCGTTTGAAAGTAACCCCCAGATAGAGTCAAACTGTTCAGATGTAAGCTCATTCAGAGTCATTGTTTGGAGCTCACAAACACATCGCTAGCCCACCAATGAGCATCTCATTTTGGATCCAGAGGCCGGCCAAGGAACATCAATGAGTCAGATTTGAAATGCTACCTCACATCAGAGCATGCTTGGCCCCTTTTTCCTTCACAATCTTTAATTGAGATTCAACAATCACTACTAAACAGTGTTTTTCTGTCTGCCAAGGTTCTAAGTGAGTTAAATCCAAACATATTGTTATTTCTCTGAGCTAGATGTCAAATCCAGGTCAGGAGTTCCTAACAAAGGCCAAACCAGAGGGGTCACAAAACAGGTAACAGTTGAGATATTTCTGTTACAGCTCATGTTTACAAAATACATTCTTGGCAAATGGAGAAAAACAACAGCTGTTTGCTTGATTTATGGCAATGTTTCACATCATATGGTTATTATTATAACATGACTCTAGCTGAGTCTTCATTTGGCAAATTTATTCTGCTTGTGCTTTATTTTTTTCATGATTATTTTTCCAAGGAGCATCATTTCCTTACGAAACAGCAGACATGAGCACGTACAGTAATTCTCTACAGCTATGATCATGACCTTCTACATCACCTCTGCTCACTGGCTGATGAATTCCAGTGTTGGGATTAGTATTCAAAAAAGTTATACATTTACATTGCTTACTCTTTGCGGGAAGTAATTAGTTACACAATTAAACATATGTGTTTGGTAGATTATTTAGTTTAACAACGCTTCTTGTTAATAATTCTTCTATGTAGGAAAGCCTGTTTATTCCCCTGTGTAAATGGTGCCACATTTGTAAGGAACGTCAGGGGCAAGAGTGATGTTCCAACGTGCCCTCTTTGCCCTGGAAAGGGGACGCTGGAGCACACATACACGCTGGAGCAGAGGGGATAGAATGTCCTGCCAGCAGTTCTGACCTCAACCTCATTGAACACCTGTGGATCAGCTAGGGTGTGCTGTTCATGCCAGAGTGACCAACACAACCACGTTAGCTGACTTACAACAAATGCTGGTTGAAGAATGGGATGCCATCCCACAGCAGAGTGTGAAGTTTTGGCAAATTTTTCATGGGTGCAACCCACATACTCAGCTCTGCTGCTCATCCCACAAATACATGCTCATTATAAATGTGGCGCCATTTAAAAGGTAAAAAAAAACAGGCTTTCCAACATTATAAGAAGAAGAGTTGTTACAATGAAGAAATAATCTACTAAACACTCATTTCCCTTACTCTTTGTCCTAGGTTTAGTTGTATAACTTTTGAATTACTCTGTAAAATCTCCTGGAATGTGCCGTCACTTAATTACCAAATGGAAATGATAAGTTGAACCGTACATATGACCACGTCAGCACAAATCTTTATTTGAATGAGGACAGTCACAAGATCAGTCTTCAGAGTTCTGGCTTTGTCGTCTCTTGCAAGCCTAAAAAAATCCTTTATATGAGAAAATGATCCCTATGTTTATGTCCAAAAGCAATAGCATTTAAGGAGGAGAGTGAAGAAGATGCTCTGAGGATAAATAGAGTGAGGTATAGCTTAAGGCGTCAGTGCAGCAGGAGGCATACTGGGAAATAAAGGATGTAGTGTTCTGGGAGACTTGGTTCACAGAAAAAGGTCATGATCACGATGCTTCAAATATATTTCAGTTTAAAAGGTATTATTTCTGCAATGGAGGAACCCTCTCATTGCAGTCTTATTTCAGCTTCTGTGAATGAAGCCTGGGTGTTGCCATTCGCAGAGGCAGCATAATTCAAAAATACCACTCATGGCAGCACCATATGCCATGATTGCATGATTGCTGTTTTCACATTCTGTGGTGTCACCAGTAGAGCCACTTTGCCCTCCAGAGATCGTCCTCCAGAGCTGATAGGACTGCCCGTTGTGTGTGAGGTTTGCTCCTAACCAGGCACTGAAATGTTGGGTTCACTCTGATGGATTGCGTTGTTAAGCGAAAGAGGAATCTTGCTCGGTTTGCAAGTTGTACAGACAGTACCTCATTGAGGTTGGTGCATCATCCCTCCATGGCGATTTTTAAAGGAACTCTTAGATTTTTACCTCAGAAGGAAGAAGCAGCTCAACATCGCTGTAAAGCTTTTAAAAGCGGTGTTTAATGTTAAATGTGTGGCACCAAGTTAAAAGATATATCAAAGAAAGCGATCACCTCTCACTTTGAGTAATGATGTAGGATTCAAAATTTGGGAAGAGAAGGGAGTACAGCAAAAGGAATGTTTACAAGCCTGACAAACATCTGATGTCTTCTGACAAAATTATGGTGAATTATAACCCATAAAAACTTTTTCATGTATTTACAATTAAGAAACTTTATTTGAACACAGCAAAGCCAGTCACTATCTATTCCTGTCCTCAAAAACAGAAGAAATAATGATAAAGGCCTCTAACAGAAGGGGGTTAATCTCTAAGAAGAATCATTAGAATCATCTATAAAAGACTACAGGCATGGAGAGATGACCTACTGGAAAACACCACTATTGAGGAGTGGGAGAAGGCATGTGCAAAGATACAGTCACAAACTGTTAATCCACACCTCAAACTACTACAACATAATTGACTTATGTCACGTACGTAACACCAGATAAACTTAACATAATCAACAGCGCTTTATCATGCCATTTGTTTCTCTCCTTTTATGCCCATAGCAGCCAATGACACAGAGGTATTCTTTGCAGCATGAGATGGTGCATTGTCATGCATGAAGATAATTTTGCTACAGAAGGCACGGTACTTCTTTTTGTACCATGGAAGAAAGTGGTCAGTCAGAAACTCTAAATACTCTGCAGAGATCATTTTCACACCTTCAGGGACCCTAAAGGGGCCTACCAGCTCTCTCCTCATGAATCCATCCCAAAACATGACTCCATCACCTCCTTGCTGACGTCGCAGTCTTGATGGGACATGGTGGCCATCCACCAATCATCCACTACTCCATCCATCTGGACCACCCAGGGCTGGACGGCATTCATCAGTAAACAAGACCATTTGAAAGTTAGTCTTAATTGAAGGAGCAGAGCGCTGTGCAGAAATGAGAGATAGGTGTCTTCAAGTGCATTTAAGGGCCTTGTTAAGAAAGGATAAGGTAACTGCTCTATTGTTGATACACAAATATAAATTTAACGAATGTTAGAAACTTCCCTTTAAATAAATGTTTATCATTTACTGGAATACTCAATCATGAATTAATGCTAATCATAGGGGTTAAATTGCGAAGTTTAATTTCTCTCCTATCAGTCTGCTTCCACACAACACTGTCAAACAAATGTCCACAACAGGACAGTGTTTGAAACGTTAGGAGGGCGGGGAGTATTTCCACCAGTCGTGTTAGTTGTAGCAGCAGCAGACAGCAGAGTAAAACAGAAGCCACAACCACTCATAACATAATGACAGCCGGGGGATCACAAATACAACGCGGAGGAGAGCAGAGCCGGGTGTCTCTGTGTAATATTTCATCACAGAAAAGCTAAATAAATTCCTCACTACAGTCAAGTGAAACCACGTCAATGCAGCAGATGTAAGAAATGGCAGCTGCCGGAGGAATGCGGTTTGGCAGCAAGTGAGGCCTGCAGAGAGGCTGGAGGGCCCTCTCACGTTAACACTTTGTGTTTGGGAACACAAAGATACATTGTTGATGGACAGAGCAACTTTCAAACGCGTTTAAGTCTGTGTGAAAGAAACAGAGTGGTGGGTCCGGTTTCTATTATCGCCACATGGAGAAACTGCTCACAGCGCAGGCCCAGATTTAGAGGGCATATTTCAAACGAATGGCATACAAAACACGTCTGACACGTTTTTATAAAGGCATAAAAACAAAAGCACACACACATTTTATAAGATTTGAATACACAGGGAGGCAGACAGAGGCTGCAGACCTGGCAGGCCGCATGGCATCGGTGTAGCAGCCAGTTTGGACGGCGGGCGAATTAACAGGCCAACAGTTAAAGCCAAAACTGTAATGTTACCATAAATTAGGAATCAAACTGGCACACAGGAGCCCTATCCTCCAGATGTTAGTTATAGATGTCCTAATTTTATTTTTTTGTCCTCCCACAGACAGATAAATACACACACATGTTCAGTGTAAAACAGAGAAGTGGAGCTGTCTGGATTGACGATCTCGTCATGGGCGATTAGCCGTTTGATGAGATCAGATTAGGACTGGGCTTGCTGCAAACACTGGGATGGTATTTATTTCACATTAAATCCTCTCCTCTCTGGCATTTATGAGCTGCTGGGTAAACATCTCTGAAACCTGCAGCATCAAAAAATAATTTCTCTCATCACGCAGTCTGTAAAATGTTGGGAACAACATTTGGAATGCCACGTGTTTGATCTGACATGGAGTCGTTTTTTTCTTCAAGCTGCCTCCATGAAATAATTTCTGCTTTATTCAACGGCTCTTCTCTGTAAAACCGACCAAATTTCATGCACTTTTAAATGAGTTAAGATGACTTTTAGTCACATGTAAACCACAATGAAAGCAACTGTTAGTGATCATCTGCTCAGTCATATGTTAGAGCCTTACAATCATGCTATCTTCTTAATGTGAAACACTTGAGTGTTTTTTTACAAGACAAAATTTTATTTCATCTGAACCGCTGCAGACATTTTAATTGGGTTTCATTTTCTGTGGAGAGATTAAAACATGGATCACTTGGTTTTCTTAGATTAAGAAGCTTAATTTTTAACATAGCAGTAGATTAAGAGATGTGCAACAACCTCTTTAGACCTATCTCACAGGCTTGAATTTATATGGTGTAGTTTTTTCATTGTTGAGAGTTTTCCATCCTCAGGGCTGTTATTCTTTTTTATTTTAATTGATTTATATTCACAGTGTCTATAAAAAGTATTCATACCATGGCACAGAGTCTTTGTGGGTAGGTCTCAGTCAGGCTTGCACATTTGGACACTGCAATTTTGCTCCATTTTTTGCAAAACTGCTCAAGCTCTGTCAGTTTGCACAGGGATCGGGCATGAACAGTCCTTTTCAAGTCCAGCCACAAATTCTCTATTGGATTGAGGTCTGGGCTTTGACTTGGCGACTCCAGAAAGTTTACCTTGTTGTCTTTTAACCTTTTCTGTGTAGCTTTCTCTGTATGCCTCGGCTCATTGTTTTGCTGGAAAATAAATCTTCCCCCAAGCTGTAGTTCTCTTGAAGACTGAATAATACTGTCCTCCAGGGTTTTCCGATATTTTGCCGAATCAATTTACCCTGTACCTTTAAAAGCCTCCCAGGGCCGGCTGCTGAGAAGCATCCCCACAGCATGATGCTGCCACCACCATGCTTCACATTGGAGTGATAATGTTTTGTCTGATGGCCAAAAAAGCTTCATTTTGTTTTCATCAGAACAAAGAACTTTCTCCCACATGCCTTTCGGTGAACTCTAGTCCAGATTTAATCTGAGTTTTCTTCAACGGTAGCTTTCTCTTTGCCACTCTCCCCTAAAGCTTTGACTCCTGAAGAACCTGGCCAACAGTTTTTGTTTGCAGAGTGCCTCCAATCTCAGCTGCTGAAGCTCGTAACGCCTTCAGAATAGTCATAGGTGTCTTTGTGTCCTCTCTCACTAGTCTCCTTCTTGCACGCTCACTCAGTTTGTGAGGACGGCCTGATCTAGTCAGATTTACACATGTGCCATATTCCTTCCATTTTTTGATGATGGATTAGACTGAACTTTGGGGGATGTTCAGAGCCTTGGAAATGTTTTAATATCCATCCCCTGGTATACACTTTTCAATGACATTTTCTCTGAGTTGCTTGGAGTGTTTTTTTGTCTTCATGGTGTAATGGTAGCCAGGAATGGGACAAATCAGAGGACGCTGTACATCAAGGACATCTTATCAAGCCCAATGCAAAAAAAGGAATGTGGTGCGCTGCACCATAGTCACCATGCATTCAGTGTGAAACTGCAGCCAGAACAATAAGTACACATTCGTACTATGAAAACATCAGAGTAACCTTAGTAACAACCTCTTTTGAGGTCACAATTTCCAGGTTCTTTTCCTGCACTTTGCATTAGATTCTTGGACATTTGGCTGGAGAAACTTCATGAAGAATGTTTGATTTCTCCCAGATTCTTAGTAGTTTTTGTCTTTTCCAGTTTAAACACTGGCCGAAACAGATGATGCAATGCCAAACACAATTTCTTGAGTGGAGCTCTGTGTGATATCCTCCTGTTGGAGACACAGCAGCTTCATCTTCATCCATGCCTCTCCTGCCTCAGAGGAGACCTCAGCGAAGTTTACAGTAACACTTTATAGCCCACAGCGTGACTTTAGCACCGTTTGGCATGGGCCGCACAAGACCTCCGGAGGATTTTGGAAAATATAGTCCTTTCACTGCCGACAGAGCACACTCTGTGCAACACTCTGAATTCTTCCTCTAAGCTCAATCATCACATTTTATACCATTTTTGGGTGCAGATGACTGTGGGACCACCTCATGAGGACATATATGGTCACATACAGAATCCTTTTCATTCAGAATGGCCTGGCTGTGACCATCCAGGCTTCATTTCAGAGCTGAGGGAGGCCATTATGTGAATCAGCATTACCAACAAGAACTATGCAGAGAGGGCATGCTAGCTTGGATTCATGTGACAATATCGAGCATCCGAAGTCTTCTTTCTCATGCCTCGCAAGTGACACAGAAATAAGTATTTATGGTGTCCAGGAAACTGCATGGAGTTGTGTCTTGTTCCAGCTCTATCAGATCACATCCTGAAGCTTCAAACCCACACGATACGCAACTGAGAGCTTGTCAGTGTTGCCATGACAGAGAGTAAATATTACACCATTTACCTGAGACAGCTGTCGTAATTTCTGCACCCACAGCAGCTTGGCTGAGTTAGCATGAAGAGCAGTGAGATATAGCAAGCGTTCGACAGCCTAATGGCCCATTTGGTTTGTATTTAAGGAGACGGATCAGTGCAGACATAACTGGCTCCTCTGTGTCAAAAATGTGTCTGAAACTAAAGCAATCCATCAAGTAGAGAGACAAAAAATAATACATGTGTTTTGTTTGGTAATTACCTCTCAGTAAATGATTCTCTGACCCAGCTCACATTGATATCAGATGCTGCATCCTACTCTTAGAAAACTGATTTCAAGAAATCATGCTGATTTTTTCAGAAATAAAATATCAAAACACTTTAAAGGCTTCAGTCCAACCTTAACCAGAAAACTCAGTGACTGACATCAAAGTTTAAAAATGTCTGGGTGCCTAGTAGGGATGTTCATTCTCACATGCTGAAACTTTCGCATGTGAGAAAGGTAGGTAGGTAGGAGGGTAGGAATGTAAGTAGGTAGGTAGGTAGGAGGGTAGGTAGGTAAATGGGAAGGAATGTAGGAAGGAGGGTTTGTAGGTAAATGGGTTGGAATGTCATTAGATAGGTAGAAGGTAGGTAGGGGGACAGGTAAGCAGGTAGGTAGAAATGTGGGTAGGATGGTAGGTAGGGGGTAGTAGCTAGGTATGTTTCTAGGAAAGTAGATGGGTAAAAAGGAATTTAGGTAGGTAGGTAAGTACGTAGGTAGGTAGTCTTGGACCTCCTGGTGGAAATGCAGCTAATGTAAAGTAGGGCATCCAGTAAAGTGTCATGCTAAATCAGGTTTTTCTGGAGACAAGAAGTCCTTATCTTTACACATTAGAGGTGGTGATGGATTTCAGCTCATGACCTCATTGAAGTAAATAAGAGCTACTGTCTGCTGCCTGACTGTACAAATACAGATCTTCAAAGGAGGCCTGCTGAGAGGCCGAGCGTGAAGCACCAGGAGTGAATTTGGGAACAGCTCCAGGCTGTACAAGTAAGCAACTCAAGTTAAAGCTATGTGGAGCAAAATCACGCCACAGCCCCACAACACTGTTACACTATCTGTCCAAACCCCAGGGGGACACCACATACAAGCAGAGTGGAGGTAGGGAGGGTGGTTGGTGTTGGTTTGGTCTCTAATTACAAGCTCACTGTGAGTACAGTGTTTGTGAAAGATGAGGTAAAAACAGAGGTGGTCTGTTGTCGCTGCTGTTCGGTGTTAATACAAGCTGGAGCTCAGCGGGGTAATAACAGGAGCCATATTGGAACTGGAGTTGGTGATGTGTAGACAAAACAATGACCCAGTACTGTAGCTACTAGAACACGCACACAGACAACATCACAAAGACATCGCATGCCAGGCAGGATTACAGGAATGTCCACATACATGCACATCTGGTTAGCAAGTGTGAGGCATCAAAGGTGTCAGTTTCCTCTGACATCTGAAACAATTGAAGACAATTCTCTAAAAAAATCCCAAGAATTTTCTCCAATTATTCTGGTCTTCAAACAGAATCAGTCTTTTTGTCTTCACGGCTACAAATAATAAAACAAAAAGGTTCAACTCCAAAGTCTGCAGTTCATTGACTATCAAGATGTTTTTGAAAGCTCAAACTTCAATCTCAATTATCTGACATGCCAGTAAATAATTCTGGTTTACTCCATAAATGAGACAGTAGCAACCCAGATCCTGGTAAAGGATGAGTGAAACAGCAGCTCAACATGGCCTTTAAACTGCCAAGATTGCAGCAAACTGTATGCAGATTGATTGATTAAAGGCTCCTGTAAGCAACTTCAGGTTTAGCATAATTTTGGCTCTCCATATGGACAAGTAGAAACTTAAAACATCAGAGCAAAGAAAAAAAAAACAGCCATGAGCTCACAGACTTGCTGCAAGGCACAGGTCTGGGGAAGGCTGCATTTTTTTTTTGCTGCCTTGAAGGTTCCCAAAGAGCACAGTGGCCTCCATAATTCTCAAATGGAAGAAGTTTGGCACAACCAGGACTCTTCCAAGAGCTGGTCAGCAAAACTGAGCAAGACAAGATACTCTGGTCTGATGAAAGCAAGATTGAACTGTTTGGCCTCAATTCTAAATCTGGAGGAAACCAGGCATCACTCATCACCTGCCCAATATCATCCTAACAGTGAAGCATGGTGGTGGCAGCATCATGCTGTGGGGGTGTTTCTCAGCAGCAGGGATTAGGAGACTGGTCAGGGTTGAGGGAAAGTTGAATGGAGGAACGTGTAGAGATATCCTCAAGGAAAACCTGTTCCACAGCACTCAGGACATCAGACTGGCCTGAAGGTTCACCCTCCATCATGACAACAACGCTACGCACACAGCCAAGACAACACAGGAGTGGCTTAGAGACAACTCTGTGAATGAGTGTCCCATCTAACCTGACTGACCTTGAGAGGATTTTTAATGAAGAATGGTAGAAAACCTTCCAATCCATGTGTGCAAGGCTTATTGCATCATATTCAAAAAGACTGAAGGCTTAAAGATGGAGCAGGAATGAAAGACCTGCGGAGGTCAATGTGAGGCAGACCTCCTGTGGTAAAATGTTCCACTTCCAAACCAATGCAACAGATGCATGTGAGCAAGAGTATTTTTTTTAAATGCATGGCTCTATGTTTGTAAGAGGTACTGGGGAGCATAAATTAGCCTTAAAATCTCAATAATGACCCTTTAGAAATGTGTAGTGGTGTCTGTATCTGTCTATTGTCTGGCCAAGACTAAATGAGGCAAAAAGGTGCACACCATGAAGTCATCTGATGTCTCAAAACATGTTATGATGGTGGAGGTGTATGGTAATCCCAACCCAGCAGTCGAGAAAAAAAACCTCAGTACCACACCAACTTTTTCAGTAAACATGTTGTTCAAACCCAGAGCAAAAACTTGTCACATTGAACCTGGCCCGGATTACATCACCATCTTCATTTCTCACCAAACAGAGAAAACTCAAAGAGGTGGATGAAATTATACCTAATCTGGTACCAGCAGGAACTTTCCTGCATGAGGAGCAGGCTGGGGATGTTATGAATGTGTAGGACTGAAGATGCTGAAACTCTTCAAAGCTTGCAAATCACAATGTCAGCGAAGATGGACTGCTGAAATAATTGAGCTTTCTTCTTTCTGCCTTTGAAACTGATATGTAGGCCAGACTTTTGTGTTATCTCTTTACAACATGACGACAAAGCTGAACTCCACTGTATTTTGGACCTTGCTCACAAAGATGACAAATCTCCTCTCAGAGACCAGTTTCCGTCTTTCTTGATCGGTAAGTGGCTTTAAGTAACCAGAGATCAAACAATGTCCTCTCCTCAGGCCATTAAACAGACAGAAGTACCGCTGCTTGAACCCCGCTAAATGACTCTGGCGAGCTATGTGGTTACAAAACACTTGTCACGCCTCTGTTATTCTACATAATCTGATTGAAAGGTAATCCTGGGACAAAGTGGAGAGTGGATACAGGCAGTCTGAGTCCAATGTAACCTCCGTACATGCCCGGAGTCTGATGTTTGTGTGACCTGGGTACGATTTCCTCAGAGAGGGCTTTATTTGACTTTAACCCGCTGGTGGGAAGGTTGGAGAGACGCAGGCTAGCTTTGTGTTTTCAAATTCAATTGTCCACCATACGGTGAAAGAGCCTGAGCGTCCTGTGGTTCGCCGTAATAAACCTAAAGTCGGGTTTCATCTGGGGCTGAAAGGGCTGCAGACGGTCAGGAGGAAAAACAGAGATGTGTGGACATGGAATAGGGTTAAGGTTAAATTCTGGGAGTATCTTTTCCATCCTTGAGTTTTTTTTTGTGTGTGTGTCCTTTTATATGCCTGTTAACGTTATTGTTTATGACAGTACATTTTCTGATCCAAATGTGGATTTTTACTGCAATTCTTTCCCCTTATAATCTTTGTTAATCAAGATATAGTTGGGGGACAATTGGTGGTCTCATGATTGGGCAGTTAGTGTTCACACACGGGTTGTGATGAGAAGAAGGTCCATATCCATGCACTGACTGATTTTTTGTCACATTAATGGCATGCTATCGTGTGCAGCGTGGTTAAGCTGGATCATACTTGCATCTCCCTGCTCTAACAGTGGAAAATACAGACACCACCACTCCTTAATGTCTAATTTCACTTTCAAACACTTGCAGACATCTCAGTGGATAAGTCAGAATTAAGACATACATGGTTTTTGTGAAACTGATCACTTTTATTACCCTCCCTTTAGCTGTTTTGATCACTTTTCAATCTGTAAAAAGTATTTTTTTCTGTTGTTAATGTCATACAAGTGGGTCCATATTTTCTTTCAAAATAAAGCTTATTTTTTCTCTCTGAAGAGGATGTAAAAAACTCGTAGCTGAAAAAGGGACAAATGACAAATTTAGAGCATAGAACAAAAACAGTTACTTTAAAAAATCCCTTTAAAGATCACTTTAACTGAATTACTTATACTGAGGATGAAGCAGAGCATGAACTCCTAAACTGTTAAAGCTATTGCATCAACTCGGATCACTGGACGTTAGTGAGTCATTTTGTACATGCAGTCTCTAAGCATATTTCTGCTTAGGTAGCAGTGCTAAATAGTAACCTGACACACCAGATGGATTTTGTACATCAATCTGAAAAACCTCCCAGGGACAGTGTTTGGGAAAGGGGAGAACCCTTGAAAAACAATGTCATGTTAGAATAGAAAAGGGCCTTCCCCAAACTGTTGCCACACAGTTGGAAGCATAGCATTTTCCAAAATGTCCTGGTATGCTGAAGCATTAAGATTGGCCTTCAGTGGAGATAAGGGGCCTAGAGCAAACCATGAAAAACAGCCTCACACCATTATCCCTCCACCAAACTTCACAGCGGGCACGATGCAGTCAGGCAGGTAGCATCCTCCCGGCATCCATCAAACCCAGACTCACCATCTGACAGCCAAACAGAGAATTGTAAATGGTCGCTCAACAGAACATGTTTTCACTGCTCCACAGTCCAGTGTCAGTGTGCTTTAAACACTCCATCCAACGCTTGGCATTGGACCTGGTGATGTGAGGCCTGTATGCAGCTGCAGTTTGCGTGGCTGAGTTGCTGTTGTTCCTAAGTGCTTCCACATTCCAATATATCACTTACAGCTGACTGTGGAATATCCAGCAGGGATGACATTTTACCAGCAATCTTATTGCAAAGGTGGCATCCATCACAGTACCACACTTGATGTCACAGAGCTCCTCAGAACAACCCATTTAGGATCACAAATGTTTGCAGATGGAGACTGTATGGCTAGGTGATGATTTTATACACCCATGGCAACAGATATGATTGAAACATCTGAATTCAATAATTAACAGGTGTAGCCAAATGTTTTTTTAGAGTTAGGGTTAGGGCTAGTAACCCTAACCATCAGGTACTCCATGCACCACTATGCAAGACCATTTAGGTAAGGTTGTAAAAATGTAGAAAAACTACATATATTTCATGAGGAGTGAAAGGGGAGTGGATTCATCAGAAATTGAAGGCAACTCTTGCATGTAGTCTAAATAGCACAAAACATTGCCAGTGTTTTAATTGCCCAATATTAGGTGCTGGGGGACTTGTATTCTTGTTGCAGTGGTTGGAGTGAAAATATATCCTCTTAGACGCTGCCAGGCTGAGGTCTTGCCTGGTGGAAAAACAGCCTCCTCCTAGAAAAGACAGTTCTTCCAGAGCCTTCCAGACCTCCTTGTCTCTTCAAAGTCAGTAAAATTGGGGTCTTTAGTCTTGGTGGTTTACAACACATTCTCTGCTCCAACCCCACAATCGAGATCAGCCTGGCAAAGAAAAACAAGCAGCGCAATTACAACACAGGGGCTCGATTATTTATACGAAATAATGAATTTGTTTCTATACATGCCAATCATCTCACCCAGAGGGGAGTTTATTAATGTGGATTCCTGTTTTTTTTTTCACCTCGCTGCAGCAGAAGCATGCGTCGAGTCCATGAAAATGTTTGAGGCATGTGGAAAGCTTACACCCGGCCCGTGTTGATACAAAGTGATTAGTTTATTATGGAAGCTGATGGCCAGAGTACATGGGTATTTGCTGCCATGTTGTAGGGGTAGCATGAGTGAGATCCGGCTGGTTGAACTGACACACTGAATGACGACATCTGAGAAGGGGAGGCGGCGTGAGGCCACCTCGAACACGGGTGAGCACGGGTGGTGGGATGATGAATGAAGAAACTCATCCTTCCAGTTTTGTTTCTACATCTTGCAGCACCCCTGCTGCCGGCCTGTCTTCGGCCCTCGTTGCTTATTGGCACAGTAACCTGAGGCCTGGATGAAAGCAACCCCCGCTGTGAGAGGAGTTTTCTCTTCTAGGGTGAGGAGTCCGTGTCTCCTACTTTCTTCAGGGGCCTGTACATAGGTTGCCCTGTTTTTGAGAATAACAAGGCTTGGTTACAATACAATCATTTAGGCTTAAATTAGATTGACAGAGTATCAAATACAAGGAAACTCAATTAAGGCTCCATTACTAGCTGAATTGACTTACATGGACCCAAGGCCAGAGGTTCACACCAAACAAGGAAGGAGGTTTCCTGCTTACCTGGGGCCTGTCCTTATTAAGTTAAGGGGGCCTGCTATGATTGATGGGTACACATAAGATCTCAGGGATTTTAAGGATGTAGGTTAGCTCCTGTGTTGAAAGAATCTGTAGAAATTCCTGTTCCTAAAGATGTTTTTACTATACATCCAACACCATGGAGGTAGACTCCTTAGCAGGAATATTACTGAGTATAAAAATACTACAGCGAAGCCCACACAAGAAGGTTCAAGGACTGTCATATGGGCTCAAGAGAAAATGGGGGTGCTGGGGTTGACTGACTTCTCGGTAACCCAAAGGACACACAGGCCTGGAGCAGGTCACAGCGCTCAAAACAGATCAGAACCCTGAAACTGGAAGCTGCCATCGCCTGACGAAATGTCAAAGGGTCTAAATGTAAACGGGTGCAACAATGTAAACACAAGGCTCCACGTAATCAAAGTGTTTCCACCTGCAGTGACAGAGCCATCAGTTCTGGGCACGCCGGTCATTACCTCACAGACTTCTGGTGCTCAGAGGGTAACCTTAGAGAGGCCAGAGCTTGGCTTTGGATGGCTTTAAAGGAGGTAAAGAGCACGAGCAAAGGGTCATTTTCCTCTACCTCACCTCAGAACGTAAACAGTGAAACAGTCAGCAGACCTGCAGGAACCTCAGGGTCTTTTAGCTAGGACTGGACCCAACTCTGAATTTACTCAGTGGAATCAGTTTGGTAAAAAGCTTAGACTACTCGTTCCTTTGGGCCCAGCACTGCTCCAAATCACAGTATCAGCCTTCATTAATCTTAGAATTTACCTTGAAGATGCACATTTATTAGAGCTGTTTTTATGGCAGGCTGTTAGCTTGGCATCAACATCAACAGGTAGGTCAGGTTTAATAATTAAACATTAGAGCAAAACAAAATGCTTCTTACAGTAAAATCAGTGAACAAATTAAAAAAGCTAAAATTAGAAATTGAAATGTCAAATAAGTCAGTAATCCAAATTAGCTGTGCAATTGCATGTGTAGACTCAAGGCCAACCATAAATAGGAAGGCCATGTAGGTTTGCAAAAAGTGAATGCATTCTACACTTAATACTAACACAATCTTATTCTAAAGCTAAGCACCAACCCTTATTTATTGAATAATGTGTCTTAAAGTGAAGGAAGGATCCTGGAACAGTCGTTTTTGAAGAAAACTGTGCCATCCACTGCTGTCAGGGGACTGTTAAAATGTCAATGATCCTAAAAATTCACAGGAATAACCCACAATCCAATGCGCACCAATTTCCTTCTCTTCAAAAAAAAAACAAACCAAACCAAAACAAAACAAAAAACAAACAAATAAAAACAAAACAAAAAAAGTGCAAAATCATGAGGAAGCCAGGTCCTCAAGCGCTCAATGCTCTTAAATGTCCCGTTTCCACCTTAAATATGTTATCATCATTATTTTATAGCATTGAATCAAAGCTGGGTGGGTGAAGCAGTAGTATCAATTATGATTATATCGAATTATGAATATAATTGTATTATTATATATAATATGATGATATGATAGCATATTAGATGGTGCTGTGTAAAAGTGGGATAATGCTGTTGCTATAGACACGACCATTCCAAAGATGTAATCACACACACTGCTGGCCTATTCAAGCTGCAACCTCCAGTCGTCAAAAAAGAAGCCAATGCAGAAGTGCAAAAAATTGCAATTCCATTAGTGTCTACTTGAAGCTGGCTGTGGGAACACCGTAATTCCCGTACTCAACACATGTTAAAAAGCTGTTTTTAACACTAGAAATAAACCGGTTTACAGCCTGGTTCAAAAAAGCAAACGTGTCTCATTAGCTGATGTCTTCATGTCCTCTCACTGTACGGGGGTGAAGTTGTTTTGTACCACAATTATTTTGATTATTTTGAGGGAAACCCTCACTGTGCACTGATTTGCCCATCTCATTTGATTGACAGATCGCTTGACAGGCAGAAGCTATGTTTCTGTCAACCAGAATGCTGGCTAGCTAGCTGACAAGAAGTCAAGTAAGTGGGCGGGCTGTTAGGTTAATCCAAAGTTTGGTTGAGGCAGTAATTTCAATATGGAAGCCACCTCGGAGTGGCTCCAAAAGCAGTTTGAGTCCGTCTATTGTAAGCAGATGGCTGATGTCACACAGGCTTTGTCCAATTCTTTCTACAGTCTATAGGCCCGATCCAAATGTGCATTTAACAGGTGCCAGGGAAGACTGTCTTCTTGCGTTTGTAGGACCTGAGGATCCTGGACTTTGAGAAACAGCAGGTGTGTTGATGCCAGGGCCTGCAACAAACTTTTTTTCAGTCAGCATCAAAAGCTGATCAGTCCAGGACCAGGAGGTGAATGTCAGCTAAGAGGCTAGCACTAATGCTGCTGATCCAGTGTGCATGTATTATGGCGAACCTAAAGAATCCATCAAAGGCCACCTCTAATTTCATTGCATCTTTAGTTAAACAGTGAAAAATCTTCTATACAGATGATACATTGTTTTAAATGGATCAGACTTTATTCAGTCAAACTCTCTCACAGCTGCAGCAGGATTTCAACTCATTGCAACGAATCCTGGTTAAGGCTTATTCGTCTTGATGTTCATACAAAATTAGATCCATGCATATTATGAAACATATTTACATGCAGCGGTTTTGCTGAAGTGAGCATTAAAAAAAACAATCCACCAGATGTCACTGTCTCACAAGGATCCCCTCAACTCCATGGTAGCTGCTCTGTTGGCTCCACCCAGCTAGTCTGTGGTAGTTGTCCGTCTTTGTGCCCAGGAGAGGTAACATCTTGTATATGGCAGCAATATTTCATCAGAAAGTTTGATTAAATTCTCCCATCCTTTCATTCACTCCCCCTATAATTGGTATTGCAAGTTTTGGGCAGAAAGCTCTGTTTGTATAAGTATTGATTTCAAACATAGAGCATAAATGAGCGTTTAGAGCAAAATTAATGCTAAATGACATAAAAAAACAAAACATTGTTTTCACAAGACAGAACCTGGACTATGATGCTATTTTTTCTCTGTTAAAAAAAGTCATTTTTGAACAGGTTCAACATGTGGGTATTTGGCTGGATCAGGACACCTGTTTTAAGTCACATATTTAAAATTGAATTACAATATAGGTAAGAAACAGCTGCCTTTAATGTCTTTGACCTGCTTTCTTTCCTTTGTTTTCCTTTATAATCAACAGATTGCATTGTTTGGAAAAGCAAACCTTTTTCCAGTTAAAGAAAAGGCACAATAATTCCCATTAAACTTGACTCAGAGTCTTCTCTAGTAATGATTCAAACTATCCGATTCATGACAGTCCCTCTCTTTGCCCAGTGCAGGGGAGGTCCTCAAAGGGAATGGAAAGAAGAGTGTTTGGGATTAAACCCGGAGACCCAGGGCAGTAAAAGTCTTGTCCAAGAGCTCTGTTAAAGTGAACTCACAGGGGGCCCGCTGTAACTCTCGCTATCAGCCATATCACATTCTCATTATCACAGGGCTGATCTTATGGAGAACATATCAGTTCATCCCTTAAATAGACAACTCTGGTAGTTTTGTGGTAGGGGAAGATCTTTCTAATCATCTTCACACTCTCCTCTTTACTCTAATAAGACAGCATGGCAAAGCGATTACCTGTCAGTGAGCATGACAAAATGAGGGACGTCTGACAACCCGACACCTTATGAAACGATGCCCAATGTCTCGTAACGTTTTTACACATGACAGCATGACGGCTCTCCTGAGGGGCTCGTCTGAGTGCTAATCCATAAGGCCTGACACGGCTGCAGATCCGAGGAGGGGCAGGGAGAGACACGACTGTGTTAACGAGAGCCAGATCTGCTCTGTTAGCTCAGGGCCTGACTGCACGCTCAGACACAGAGAGGAGGACAGAAAGCAGTCCATCACGCTTCCCCTGCAGAGCTGCTTGCAGGATTCACAGGCAACAAAGTGAGGCAACATGGAGAGTTTAGTCATCCATTCAATCTTTATTGGCCAAACTTGTGTAACTGCTGACTCACTGCTACTGGTTTCATGTATCTTTGGATGAAGTGGTCAACAAAAAGTTATGCCAGTTGGGGAGCTTTGGCTGCAATCACAGCTTTAGCAGCATCCACGCTGATGTCTTCCGCCATAACAGCACTGGCCTCTTGTTGCTGCTTGCATACGTCACAACTCCGCCACGCCCGAAAGTACTACCCCTCGTCGCTGATTGGTCCCGTCACTTTCTAACCGGGCCCAAACGGTTCAGACGAGAGCTTTGCAAAATGAATTTGCCAGTCTGAAGCAAGGAAACAGGTGTATCCATCTGCTTTGCAAGGTTAGGATTTTCCTATATTTAGCTGCATTCACCTTCACAGGGCTGACTGCTGAGAAGCATACCCACACAGATTTACACGTGCCATAATCCTTCCATTTCTTGATGATGGATTTAACTCAACCGTCTGAGTTACTTGGAGTGTTCCTTTGTCTTCAGGGTGTAATGGTAGCCATGCATACAGATCTACCGGTGACTGGACCTTTCCAGACACAGGTGTGTTTATACTACAATCACTGAGACACATTCACTACACTCAGGTGATCTCACTTTCTACCAGCACGAAGTGGCCAGACATCTGTTTAATTGTATTGTGTCGTATTGTTATCAACCTAAGGATTGGACCATAAGATGCTCAAGACACAAAATCATGAATACCAACAACTTGATGTTGAGCTTTGCAGGTTTTTTTTTTTTTATGTTTTTTTTTTATTCATCCACGAAACTGTGCACGGACAGAGGATTATTTATCAGTTATTTCAGAGAGTTAGTTCCTTAATTAGCATATTTTCTGACATCTCTGCTGTTCCAAATAAAAAGCATTCCTGTTTTCATAGAGAATTAAAGTGGATTAAGGAGGTGCTACTACACACTGTCTGACTTCCCGTGATGTGGCAAAATAAGGAATGTGAATCGACCATCTTTGTAAATGATTCTCAGATAGTATCGAAGCTGTCAGCTCAGATCTCTGACTTGCTGATGTTTTTCCACTGTTAGTTTGAGGAAACAGCAGCACTACAGCTCAGCACATGCTTGGACCACATGAAGGCACTATTACGCCGTGAGCCTCGTTGTTGTTTGACTGAGACATATTTCCAGACGGCTGCCTGGACTGCGGGCAGGAGATGAGGGATTTGCTACAAGGGAAGGGTCCTCGCTGCCAGACCCAGACCCTTTCATAATCGCCCAGGAATTATGCACATCCCAGTTAAAGCACTGGTAGAGTGAGTTATGGCCATGGTGGTGTTTCCTGAAGCGTCTGCCAACGAGATGATTTAGATAGATCACACGTCTGGGGTCTGAGGGTTCCTCGGACACTGTTTAAACACTACTCTTCATTCGGGCGACAGAGGAATGTGACGGCCGCTGAGTGAAAAACCCGCCACCTACCAGTGACATTTCCAACATGGCAACCATGACAGCAGAGTTATTGGTCATCTCTGCTCAAGATTTCAACATCAGAGGACAGTCTTCATTTTTTATAAAGAAATGCTCCAATGGTTACCGTGTCAACAGCTCCACAACACAGCTTCAAGCTGCGGTAATGGAGCTGCAACACCACCTAATACATTGTGAATTGTTTTGAAGAAAATATTCTGCAAATTTAAACTATTTCAATTTCAATTTTATTTTAAAACATTTCAAGTGTCCAGCCTTTAAGATGCTTATTTGCAACGGTAGATGAAATACACGACTTCATTATTTGAGACAGTATCGATACTGATGGTCAAATATTACTCCAGGAGAAGTGAGAGCTGCTCAGTCAAAATGTTACTTGATTTGAAGTTCTGGACTGCTTGCTTCTATTTGCTACTTCTGTTTTCACAATGCATGGCTTATACCACAGATGCATGAGTGTACATTGTACAAGATTAGTTTTGTTAAGAAAAAAACACTTTTTAAACTCATATGTATGCTACAGATTTCCAGATTTGCAGCTCCAGAATATTAGGAATAATTTAAGTTATAACCAGGAATTCCAGATGGCCTGTGAAAAATTCTGTCAGGCTTTACACAGAGAAAATTCAGTAGCAGCAAAGCCTCTTCAACTGTGACAGTAACATATCCCACCTGCCTTTGCACAGTGAAGCAGCCACTTCCAGTACAAAAGGAATAGGGATGAACTGCTGCACTGAAGGCTCCCAAGAGCGCAGTGGCCTCCATAATTCTCAAATGGAAGACGTTTGGCACAATCAGGCCTCTTCCAAGAGGTGGTCACCCAACCAAACTGAGCCATCAGGGGTAAAGGGCCTCAGTAAGAGAGGGGACCAAGAACATGATGGTCACTCTGACTGAGATCCTATGTGGAGATGGGACAAAGCTCCAGAGGGACAGCCATTACTGCAGCCCTCCACCAATCACAGCAGTCTCCCCTTAATGCAAAATGCATGAAAGCCCATTTGGAGTTTGCAAAAAGCAGCTGAAGGACTCTCAGACTGTGAGATATAAGATTCTCTGGTCTGATGTAACCAAGATTAAACTGTTTGGCCTCAGTTCAAAACATTATGTCTGGAGGATATCGCTCATCACCTGCCCAATACCATCCCAGCAGTGAAGCATGATGGTGGCAGCATCATGCTGTAGTGGTGTTTTTCTGGAGCAGAGACCGGTCAGGACTGAGAGAAGGCTGACTGGAGCAAAGTGCAGAGATACCTTCTATAAAAATCTTATTCCATGGTGCTCAGGACCTCAGACAGGGTTCACTACAGCCAAGACAACTCAGGAGTGGCTTAGGGACAACTCTGGGAATCTCTTCAAGTGGACCAGTGGTGGCAGCATCATGCTGTGGGGGTGATTTCCACCCTGACTGAGCTTGAGAGGATTTCTTGAAAACGGCAGAAAATCCCCCAATCCAGGTGTGAAAACCTTGTTTGGTCATATTCAAAAAGACTTGCGGCTGTAATTGCTGCTAAGTAAGTACTAAGTAAAGGGCCTGAATGCATCCTTTTATATTTTTGATTGGGAAAAATATTTTAAAATTGATCCAATTGATGCTTATAAAAATAGGAAATTAGTTTTCATGGGAACAACTTCAAACTGCGACCCAAAAATCTTGCATTTTGTAGCTTAAAAAAGGAGTTTTATTCAGTTTAATACATAGGGAAGTTTGTAGTGAAATATGCATACATTCAGCTTTACAATTCATACAGCAATCACCAACTGAGTTCCTTAAAATACACACATTTACAAGGTATACATGTTCCAACATATTTTCAAACACAAGAAAGAGACTACTATACCAGTTAAATTAGTAAAAGCCTACTTCCTTTTTGTTTAACATACCATTAAATAAAATGGTAAACATATTTGCAAGGTCTTAGTTTAGCTAAATATAGGTTTAGAGTAAAAAGCCGATAATGGCTATTCACTGGACGAACAAAGATGGCACGCAGAAATTCACATGCAATTAAAGAGATAAAAAAATCAAACTGTGACGCTTGTATGCATGTCATTTTCACTGAATTCCACACACAAGATCACACTCTCAGAGCTAGATTTCCCAGATTTTTTCCAAGAACACACGTCAGCATTCAGATCCTACAAACATGGCCAGAGGTCAGGGGTACAGTACATGTATAACTGCTTCTCAGATACAAAAACACACAGATAGGAGTACTGTGAAATCCATTAGCAATGTGGAACACACAGCTTTGTCTTTGATTTTCCAAACCCAGTGGAAACACCCTCATGACTCACTGCCTTGCTTATATTGAACACTTTTCCTTTGTCTCTGTCCAGTCAAACGGATGTGTATGCAAAGCTGTAGCAGTGTGAGTGATATTTCTGATATTATCTGTCTGCGTGAGCGAGTGCCAGTAAGTCGCACTCCATTAAAGCAACTCGTTACAACAAAGGCGTGCAATTTTAAGAGGCTCCCTCTTCTTCGGGCACCCAGTGGAAAGCACGCTGGTGCCAATCTCTTTGATTCATGCACTCTCCAAAACACACCACAGGTTTGAAGTCCAAGTCAATAAAAGCAGTAAAATGTGGTTCCAGACACTTGGTAACTCTATTATATTCTGAAGAAATGAGGCAGTTTGTGGACAACAAAAGAAACACATGATCCAGGCCTTTAGACAGACACTGGTGAGATGGAAAACAGGTCAGCCTGGCTTGATAAGCTTCTCCATGAGCAGGGTAATGTTCAATCTGAAGGGCAGGATCAAGCAAAGATCAGGGCAGAGGAAATACTAATACTGAAGAGAAGTTGGCTTTGCATTGATACAGATGTGCTTGCTAAGGCAAGGTGCTCCGAGGGCGATATGCATGCTGGAGACAAAAAATAAAAGGAAACCTTTGTCAAAACTGTTTCCGCTCTCATTCCTCACAGATTCATCCCTGTTTCACAAGCTTTGGTTGATACTTTTGGACTTTTTTTTGTACTTTTCTAGCATCTGGAACATGTATAGGACATGAGAAGGGCTCAAATTTTGACCAAGGTTCAAAACTGCACAAAAATGCAACTCAAGACAAAAAAAAAAAAAAAATCTGCTGAGATCCATTAAGAGGAAGGCTGAGCTGCAGTTGCATTTTAGCGAAGTGTTATTAGAAAGTGTGCAAAAAGTCTGCATGAGGACAGTCGACCCTCAAGACCTCCACTGCCTTCATGTCTGAGAAGGGAGCTCCGCTCAGGACGACACAGCGATAGGGGGGTTTGTGTTTGCGATCGTGTTTATGTTTAAGTGTTTCTGTGTGAAGGTGTTAGCCGTCTAGACGAGGGAGCAGTAGCCACCACAGGCTCCTCCTCCTGCATCTTCGTCGGTCAGCTGCACTCCTCGACCATGGTTCTCGCTCTGCCATAAACCGGGCGTCTGGATAATCTTCTCCACCAGCTCCTCGAATGCACACTGAACGCCATCCCTGGTCTTGGCACTTGCCTCTGGAAGAAGAGAGCAAAGAGGGAGGATTAAAGCTGGAAAGAAAAGAGATGAAGACAGATACAAAGGAGGAGAGGAAGAGGGGAAAATGTATGAAAAATTTTATTACAGTTATAGTTATTATAGTTTTATTGGAAGAAGAGAGGGATAAAGGGGGGGAAGGGAAGAAAATCCAAAACAAGAAGGAATTCTATCCAGGACAGGCAGAAATATAACTTACTCACTGTTGTTCTGCTTGTTTTCTTTCTTTCTGTGCTGCTTTTCTTTTTCTGTATCTTACTCTTTTCTGCATCTCCGTATTTTCTTATCTGCATCTCTTTCTTATCTTTCTGCATCTCTCTTAACTTTTGCCGTCTTTTGCTGCATCTTCCTCTTCCCCATTTCTGGGCCACCACCTCCTCATTTTCTGCATCTCCCTCTTCTCCTTTCTGTATCTCTTTCTTCTCTTGCTGCATTTCCCTCTTCTTTTTGCTCTTCCTCTTCCTTCTTTCTGCACCTTTGTCCTCTTATTTTTCCTCTTATTTTTACTTCACCCTCCTCTCTTTTCTGCTCCTTCCTCTTCTTTAGTCTTGCATCTTCTCCTTTTGCATCTCCCTCTTTTCTTCTTATGCACCTACTCCTTGTTTTGTCTCTACTTCCTACTCTTCTCTCTTTCTGCATCTCTGTCTTCATTTTCGGCATCTTCCTCTTGTCTCTTTCTGTCTCTCCCCTTGTCTATTTCTGAAGCTCCCTCTCCTCTGCTTCTCCCTTTTCCCCCTCTTTTCCCGATCTGCATCTCCCTCTATCCCTTTGCAACCTTGACACAGCTTGAGCAGATGGCTGGTCAACAGAAGTCTTGTTCTGCTTGAGTTTGTTCCTGGTAAAGTGAAGTTATTTCTTGTCACTCTTATTTTGTTAGATGTTGCTCAGTGCTGAGGTTATGGTGGATTAATGTTGGGGTCTTGATAAAAGATACTATATCAAAGAGTCAGGTCTAGACCTACCCTCACTGTTGGGATAACTGACTGATTGAATATTGCAAATCTGAAGCTCTGAAAAGAGGTTACTGGTGTATTATTAAGGTTGATATGAGCCTGTGGCAGATAGATAAACCTTTTTAAGAACAGCGCGTGACATAGATTACTGGTTCCCAAACTTTTTCCTTGAAGCCTTTCCTTCTTTTGTTTAGGAAATCATGAATCCCCAGGACCCACACAAAAAGCGAAAGACTACTGTCTAAAATTATCATTAATTTAAAGTATTAAGAGTGATAAAACCTCCACATAATAGGCTTAAACTTGCTTGTTCTCACCAAAAGACCAATGTATAAACAGTTAGTGTTTCTAAGATTTCAGTCAAGAGGAAATTCATCCTCTGAGTACATAAGTCCTAAGTGGACATGCATCCATACATTTTATTTTACTCCATTTCACTGTGGGTACATTTAAATGGTTTCTTTATATTTTAAGTTATTTATCTCCTTTTACTGCCATAACAGGGCTGCTTTGCCCACATAATGACATAAATTCTCTGGAAAACTGTCAAAAACCTACAGGTTCTCATGGGAAAATTGGATGTTAAGCATGCTAGTTTAGTCCTGAATGTTTTTCAGACACATATTCGGTTCCATCTAAGCTCCAAAGTGCAACATTTTTCATAAAATGAACATGCATTGTTGAACATTTTTGGAAATTTGTATCGCAATTTGTCATCAGAGAGACTGGTGCATCCTCAGGATAAGAACCACAGTCCTCAGAGGGGTCTAGGACTCTTGGTTGGAAACCAGTGATGAAGAAAATAATGCTTTACATGATTTAGAAACATCACATAGTCCACAGCTGCATTGCAACAACATAAAATACTGCAAACGTTTAATTATTTTGCATATTTTGCTCAGGAAAGTTTAACCCCTTAAAGCCTGAAAACACAAATAATAGCCAGAAAATTCTAATTTTTTGGAACTGAAATGTTCATTTCACTTTCTTCTGAAATATAAAAAAAAAATGAAATTTCCATAAAATTTCACAAATATATTTTTAGTATTTCATTTCATTCATTAGGTGTTTTTGGTAACTGATAATCCACTTGAGGGCATTTTTTTTTTATCATTTATCAGATTGTATTCAGAAGTTTTTTTGAGTAATTTATGGAGCATATGATAGAGGTATCATAAAAGTATGTATCAAATATGCGACAACAGGCGTTAAGGGGTTGAAACAATCTTAGTTTAATACAAAAACTGAAGCTCTATAGGCTAGGACAAAAAAAGACAATGATTAACACACAAACAAAAAAAGGATTACGTTCAATAATTCAGAACGACAACAACTGTTTTAGACTCATATAATAAAAATACCGGGGGTTTAAGGTTTAAGGTTTAAGGTTTAAGGGGAAAAAAATCTTGCATTTCAATGCATATTACTTGAAAAATTCAGAAAGCAGCAATTCAAGTATTGCATGGTCATATGTTGGTAAAACTGCTGCAAAATCCTCACAAAAACAGTCTATTTCTTTGTTTTCAAGCAGAAAAAACAACTTTTTTGGATGCATATAAAAACTGATTGCAGTCTCAAACGTCTCATATCGGGCGGGCTCCTATCTGGATGTCATTATCTGCTGAGCTGTAGAGCTGGACGAGTACGTGGTGGAAAATACTTCAACTATAACTGTCAACCTCCGACACTAACAGTGAACCAAGGAGGCTGTTAAAGGACGGAGTCAACACTCCTTCAAAGACGTGGCATCCAAAAAGTATAATAAAAGCAATAACCGGTGGATGGAGAAATCAATTTTGTTAATAGAGCCACATGAAAATTAAATTTGGGAAATTCTTTTCAAAAATTGGAACTGTTTGGAACAAAATATTTCCATTTCTACAATTATTCCTAAAAATGACATTTAGAGAGCTTAAGTAGATGAAGTATAGGTAGTTCGTAGTTATTTCAGCTTTTTAGAGAAGACACCCACTGAAATTAAGTCAAATAAAAAAGGAGGAGGAAAACATAGGCCCATGGAGGATGTTATATGAACCTGCTTTATAAATAGAAGTATGAGAGCATTCCTCAGAAAGTATGATAGTTATTTCAAAGCTGTTTCCTCCAGTGTAAAGGTCTGCTGTAACTCATGCCCAGCAGGTCTGAGCAGGGAATCCTCCTGACTTACCTATAAAAAGCATGGAATGTTTTCTCGCAAACTTCAGCCCCTCGGCTCTGTCTAGCTCGTGGTTTTCCTAAAACAAAAGAGAGGTAATGGCTTATTTGAGGTCTGCCGGGCGGAGCTGTCAGCTACTGTGGTCGTCACAGGGTGGAGAGGAAAAGTGATTTTCACAGACAAAGAACAGGACACAATAAATTCATAATGCTCTACTTAGTGGGCATTTTTATCCTGGTAAAAGAGAACAGCTGCCAGAAATATGAACGAGGATCTGTCACCGTCATTTAGAGTGGTAATTTGTCAAATGGCTGTAAGCTGACTTTTTCAAAGATAATAATTTTTTCCAGTTACTTTCCTTTTCTTTGAAATATGTGTTGAAACAAAGCTCTGTGCATTTCTAAATCTGGAAAACATTTAAATTTGAAGAAGAGGTAGAAATCAGGTCCATTCAAGGCTTCTTTGATCATCGTAGCTCCAAACTAAGGTTAAAAGTGGGACAGTCTGGGTTTGAACATCAGAATGGGCTGCCAGTTTTAATCTTAAAACCTCGTTATCCCAGGTGGAAACACATTTAACACATCACCACAAACACACTCACCCGATCAATCTTATTCCCCACGAGCATTTTGACCAGGTCATTTCTTGTGCAGTATGTCTCTAACTCGTTGAGCCAGTTGTCAAGCTTGGTAAAGGTTTCCCGTCTCGTGACATCGTACACTGTGACAGAGAGAAAGGAAAATGACAAACTTAAAGAAAATACACGTTTTTATTTCCGAAGTTGGTTCTTTAGCATAAAGTAAGGTATGATAGAATCCTTGATCAGGACATACTTAAAGTCACAATTACAAAATCATTCATTTTTTCATTTTTGTTCATTTATCTTTTGCAATGTGTGCATATCTGTGTGTGGAGAAGAGAGCTAAAGGAAGAAAGCTCAGCAGATTTAAGTTGTTAAAAAATGTATGCAAGTTGGAGAATAGAGAACAAAATATACAGCCTCAGACTGTGCAAGCATGCCCTATTAGTCTATTTCTTCATTATTTTCAATAAAGGTTCCTATGTGGTTTTCTATGGGTCAAGTGTGCATTATAAATGCAAATAACCGCCATCAATCATGTTTCTCTGATTACTGGAAGACCAATATGGTGCTTGTGATTAAAAGTGATTGTGTAGGGGACCCCTGGACCCAATTGGGTCCTTTTAGACCATTTTTAATTGTCAATAGTCAATATTTTTTCTGTGCTAATGCTAATGGCATGAGATTTTCCAAAAGTTTATGGTTTGGATCAAAGGTAAAAGTTGCAAACTCACTTTTCATCACACCTCCACAGTTTGGTGATTTAGCACTTTAGCACTTTTGATGGGACCCGTTTGGCTCCCAAGAGTCCTAAGTGTGAACTTTTGATATAAATATGTACTGCTTAAAAAAAAAAAATGCAGCAAAACCCATGTTGTTAGAATTTACTGACCTATTCAAGTCTCTAATAACGTCAAACCAAACATTCCACTCTGCAATTCATAATTCATGTTTTGCATTTTTCTTGTTAAAATTGGGGGCGCTATAATGACAAAAATGGCATAAAAATGCAAACAATATTTTAAAAATCAATAAAAACGTTATATTTCTGATAAGGACTGGAGCTGGTTAAAAGATTTAAGCTTTAGAAGAGGAAACACATTAATTAATCTGATATTTTTGATATTTTTAGCACTTTCTGAAGGGACCCATTTGGGTTCAAGGGTCCGAAGTGTGAGTTTTTCTGGGTGGACCCTGGAGGAGGGTGGGGCAAGGAAAAATGGTTGAGGAACACTGTGTTAAGCAATATTGATACTGCTAACATTTAAGGAACATTTAAGGAATGTTGGTCAATAAAACTTTGTGTATGGTCATTTAGACATTATAACAGTAAGAAACTTCTTTCTCAAAGGTAAGGCAAAACTAGTGGCACACCGATGGTAAAAAATCAGGGCTGATACCAATGTTTGATCAGCCAATGGCTGGTAATGATGCTGATGTTTTTTCCATTACTTCTTTTGGCGTACTGCCTCACCATGCCATACCAGTACTAAACTGATACAACACAACAGAAAAACATCTGCTACTGACATCAGTTCATGTCCCCATTATTTGCTAATGGCTGATGTTTGTTGGTAGGGCCGATACTGATGTTGAAAGGATGCATCTGTGCAGCCCAGGGTAAAATGTTGTCAAACCTGTGAATTAAGGACACATCAGTGTTTTAAAGCTCTGTTTAATGCTCTCCTTACTTCTCTGGCTGTAGCAGTGACCAGGTTTCTCTAACAAGGAAGCTGCAAGCTATGGCACACTATACTCAGGGCTTATACAGAAAATCTGACATTACATTTAATACTTATTAAGACCCTCTTCATTCATTTTAAGATCCCATCATATCTTCAATTTCTTGACCCTTACAATAGCAGCAGTTATGAATGTATTTTGTGCACACTGCAAAATAAAAATGTGACTACATAGCAAAAGAAGCAGTAGAAGTAGGATTTCTTATTGTATGTGACTTAAACTTCCTCGGGGCATTTTGAGATTAGACTATGAGAGAATAAAAAGACACTGGTTTAATATCATAAAGCAGCAGGCAATGGAAGGACATGTTTTCTACTTAAGCAGCCTAAAAGTAGTCCTACTGCAATGTTAAAGTTTTCTACTGCAGTTAAAACTCAGAAGTAGATCTAAGATCTTACAGTCTTGCATTTAAGACTTTTACAGTTACAAAGTCTTAATTTTCCACTTGGTTTATTTATCAACATTTAATTTTTGGACTCCCCAAGGGATCCTGAAACCCACTTTGGGAACCACTGGTTGGAGCATACATCTTTAGATTTTTGCAAAAATGCCAGGGTGATAAGAAAACAAAACTATGAGAAACAAACATGCTTTGTTTTTATTGATTAAAATATTCAGATCAATTTAAATCTAGAATGAACACCCTTCTAAACATAAAGGACCAGACTTTACAGCATCAGTTTTAAATGAGCACTTTTAGAGGTGACGAAGTCTAGTCTGATAGAATCACAATAGGAGCCCTCAGTGCTATAGGAAGGCACCTAGTGTTTCTATACTGAGCGGTTACAAGGCTGCAGAGGATGTCTGTTTTAGAGGTTTAACTCAGTTCCTGTCTGTGTGTTCATATACATAATGTACATGCATGTCCATATGAGCACTCTGACTTCAGGCAATAAACCAAGGAGAGGCAGGAGTGTGTGCTTGTGTGAGGATCACAGGATGAAAAGCCATCACATCTTTTTTCATAACCAGAGATCTAATCTGTAGATGCTGGGAGCACACACTCACACACACTGTCAGCCTTACACACACAGGTGCTTCAGCTCTGATGGTATCAACTTTTGGACTCACCCAGGATGACTCCCTGGGCGCCGCGGTAGTAGCTGGGCGTCAGAGTTCGGAAGCGTTCTTGTCCTGCAGTGTCCTGAAAAAGAAAAAAAAGACACAAAACTAGTTCAACAATACCGGACATGGTCAAAGGAACAAACTCACAGGGAAGGAAAACAGGCAGGAAAGAATGAGGCTGGGTCTATCGGAGCATGGAGGCAGAAACAGTGTAACACTAGTGCCATCTTCTGGCTACTTGATGGTATAGACAGACTGGAGTCTGACTGCGTTCACTGAAACACTTAAAATTTGTCACAACCTTTGGTTTGTTAGAGTATAACAAAAACAGCATTTTTTAAAATGTGTTCTTAGTATTTACAACATGTTAAGGCAAAATTCACTTTTTCACAGTTTGAACAAAGGTTCTTTCTAAACGTCTCAGGATTAAAAAGAAACTCCAGTCATAGGTTTTTACTAAAAAACTGCTATTATATCTCACACACACACAACCACACAGGACCCACCCAGAAAAATCAAGCACCAATTTTAACTGATTTCAATAAAGAAATCCCAACAAAAAAGGTTGACAGACACTTGTTCTTGCATAATTTCTAGGCATGTAGGAATTCATGTGGACTTTGTTATTTTTTCAACAGATTTTTTCCCATGCACCTGGTAACATGCAAGGACATCCAGAGCACTACAGGGCTTGTACCAATCCTCCTTCCAGCCGATAGTACCCTCAGGCAGCTTAGCTGTCCAGTCTACACCTAACTGCCGCCTAAATTTTTGGCCCATACATGCCTACTGTGCCACAGTCCTGTATGCATACCTTTCAAATACAGCGATGCACTATTATCCGCATGAGATAGGAGTCAGAAGATATTAGCTTAAATATTATTATTATTATTATTATCATTATTATATTAGCCTGCAGATATGAAAATACCTGCCAAGATTTACAGCTGATATATCGGCTGTAAATATCGGCCATGTGCACAGATAGGTTCTGATTTTCAGAGGGATTTTGGGCAGGACCAACAGAAGTCATTCAGCTGAAGTCTCTTTTTTTGTGTTGTGGACTAAGTGTTTTATGGACTAAAATGTAAGGTCTGAACTACATCTATATATCAGTATCAGCAAAAATGAATTGAAATTTAAACATCAGACAGAAAGAAATCCAATACCATACATGTTTATGCACCAATCCCATGCAATTTGGTAAAAAACATTCTGACATTGTCAGATACAACAAGAAGTGACAAGGGTTAAATGTTAAATAACTTTTGCACCATAAATCCTAGCCTCTTTCTTTATTTTCCTCTTGAAGCTAACAGTTGCACCGTTCTAGGGATGCTACAGGAGTGTTTCCTGATGAACCTGGAATTTGTGTTACTTCTCTAAGATTCAAAGATTAAATCCACACAGGTAGATCTGCCCAACTGCTGTATTGTTTTCCCAGAATATTTTGTGAGGGACTGTCGAGCAATGCTCCAATGATCACATGCAATGCTGTGTCAAACTGTGCATGCTTAAACATGCAGATTATTATGGAGACGGCCTCATAATGGAGAGAAACAGAGAAAGAGAGAGCCTGTGATGTGTCCCTCTGTGTCTCTATTACTATTATTAAGCAGTAGTAATCAGGAGGAAAAACCACAAAATGTAACAGAGAGGCTGTACATAACCATTCTATGTACCGAGTTCTGATGAGCCAGTTTTCCACAGCAGTAGGTCCAGAAAGTTTAGACCAATGGCTCTGGTATCAGAATCAGTATCAGGTAGGAAAAATGGTATTGGAACATCCTTAGACTTAATCAAATATGTTTCGAACCATGATTCAAAAAATCAAATGCAAATCTAAATTTGACAGTCTCGGAGCAAACAGAGCCTCACTGATGTATCCCCCTGAAAACTTTAGCAAACCCCTAGGGGGAATCTGTCAAAATAAGCCACGTTACATAAATTGCATGTATATGGAGTGGCAAGACGTTTCACTAATTCTGAAATATTTACATCGATAAAAACATAATGCCAGATTTTTTACTTTTAATAAACTACAACATAAAATATACCATAGAGTAATGCTAAATGAAATGCTGATTTTAATCTGTGGGTTACACTCGATTAGACTAGATCTGACTGAAGTGTAACTGCAAGCACATTTGAAAAAACAGTAGCGTCATAAGCAGATTTTCCTCACCTTACATGCTTTACAGTGTGGAGAGTAAAATCTTGACCCTTAAAATCAGCTTCTGAGGATTTCTGAGACAATTATTTATCTTAAGAATATCAGCTGTCTGGTATAAATGTGAAAGAAAGAAGAAGAAAATCTGAAAAAATATCTCTGGAGACCACCATCACTGACAAAAAAACCAACACATTTTTACAACTTTTCTAAAGTGTCAAAGAAACATTTCATTTTGTCTGCTATGCGTAAATTATCGACACAATAACTTCACTTTGACACGGGAATTTAAGGGTTTGGGTGAGTGGCAGACCATAGTGATTTGTCGAAAGTCTGAGCTTTTTCAGGACAGCATATTGCTGCTCACAACTTAAAGAATTTTTAAAGAGACATGCCAAGACTTTTAAAAAAAAAGCTCTAATCTCTGCTCTGACTGACACACTAGAGAAGAGAATGAGAAACTTGCAATATCATGAGTGACCAAGGAGAATGCACACAGTTTTTACTCACCCATATTGCGAGCTTTGCCTTGTTACCATCCACGGTAATAGTCTTCACCTTGAAATCAACACCTAGACAGAGAAAAGTCAATCAGTCCGTTAGGGTGTCATGCTTTCCTCATCCTCCTTCAGGCCCATTAGTCATTCTTTCACGTTTTTGTGAATGCTGTCAAGAAGAGGCAAGTTTTTTTAAACCAGAACCTTAAAAACGGTTGCAAATTGGTCAGTGAAATTGTTAAAGTAAACCTTATTATAAGCCCTAATTTTTGCAATCAGTGCATCTCTAGTTGATGTACACATATGTAAACCACAGACTCTGAACTTATGTTGACCGCAGCCTTGTGTTCTGGCATTGTGCCCGTTCTTTGTCCCATACTTAAACCGTGAAGGGACTGTTAATTCATATTCATCACAAAGGGACAGTTCTGTCCTAGACTAAAACAAGTGCATATTTGTATTCAAATAATAAAACCCTGCACCTGTGCTACAGCTCAGACAGCAATGATTCACCTCTGTAAATCCACCAGCTCTCAAAGGAGCAGACATTTACACGAGAATAACTACATTGTCCCCTTTCCCCTCAACAAGTAAATCTCCTGTATTGCTTTTGTGCAGAGTCCCGATGTGTCTGGACGACATGTCAGCCACAGTTTTAGCATCCACTGACAGATTTAGCAGGGAGGCGCAGACTTGTGACAGGCTTGTTTTCACATCTGGGAAGTAGGGAGGGAAGTTAAAGTTTAGAGTCAAAACAGACTAGGAGAAAAGTGGACATGAAAACAAGCTGAGGATATATGGCATACAGTACCACGCATAAATATAGAGCCTGTTCTCACAGTAAATCACAACAACTGGCTCTTCCTCCTGACCAGCAGGGTTGCTCAGATACTGCTGCCAGACGCATGTGGAGAGGAGTTTACACTCACATTTCTGGACCAGTCTGTCCTGATTTCATTTAGTACACATGCCTCTAACAGGGAGCACACAGTAAGGCATCTGTTTGCAATATTATAACACAACAAATTATAATCTTATTAGGCCAATCTGTTCATGATGTACCGCATACAGTCGTTTATTATATGTAGGAAAATAATGGACTCAGAGTTTGCTGTATAAAATTTGTCTAAAACTTCCCAATTCAGTTCTCCTTTTTTATGAAATCAGTAGGATGACAATGAAAAAACTTTATTAAAAAGTTTTCAGCCAACTTGTTTCACAACATCATTCAGTCATTTCATGATTGTTTTACTTTTATAAACAAACCAAGCTATGAATTTTGGTCAATTAGCAGCTAAGTTAGCAGAGACACACCTAAATACCCACTGAAGTGCATCCAACACTCTTTTTTCAAACATTTTAATGGTTATTGAGTGCGCAGGAAAAGTGTATAGAGTCTGAAAGAGAGACTAGAGAGTTAGGGATGATATGTGGTAAATGGCTGGGGATGGGATTTAAACAGAGAGCTGTTGCTTAAGGGGCCCAAGGCGATGAAACTGGGACATGTGATTCATCCACTGTGCTAACTGGTATCCTGAGACACTATTTCTTCAATGTTAAACTGCCACATAGTGTTCTCAGCTGTTACTGTTGGAGAAAAGAAGACCTTAGATGAATCATGTAAAAGCATAATTTGAATGCACCAATACCCAAAACCTGTATTGGGTATTGGTGCCGATACCAGGCCTAAGTACTTGAAGTCAAACACTGCAGATATTGTAGAGCAGTGATCATCAACTGGCGACCTGAGGGCCACATCAGGCCCCCCACATCTTCCCAAGCGGCCCCCAGTACATTACTGTAATCAGAAATATGCAGGGGATAAATATGTTGTGGTTTCTCAGTTTTTAAATTCCCTACAGATATCAAATAAAACCCCAAAGCAAATGAGATTGAAACTACTTTATTGGGATTGGTTAAATGTTTGATCCATTCTACAGAAATCTACCTTTCAACCATTATTAGCATGTAAGATTTATAATAAACAAATGCTTATCAGTTCATTCTTGGTTAAAAAATTTTTTTAAACTGAGGTGTTCTTGTCTAGAGTCAAACTCAGTGATGAAGAACATAACAGCCCCATAAATATTCTGATAAAATATCTCAATCGCCCCCCTGTGGCTGGCTCAGGTATAGGGACTGATCTCACTTTTTATATTTGTTTTAAAAATGTTTTTAAAAACTATGCTAATTGGATCAAAATGTCTATCTATTTGAGTTTATTTTAAAGTCCGGCCCTCAAAGCATCCATCAAGGAAAAGCTGGTCCATGTACAGATGTAGGTGATGACCCCTGCTGTGCAGTTTGCAGATTCTGCACCCCCCTCGTCTATTTTCTGCAACCTTCATCCCCGTCTTTCTGCATCTTTGTCTTTCTTTTTTCCTACACCCCCGTTTCTCTTTTTCTGCACCTCTATCTCATTACAACCTTAGCACTGATGGATTGTCGACATAAATCTAATTTTGCTCAAGTTTTGTTCCTGTTAGAAGGAAGTTCCTCTTTGCCACTGAAACTTAGTTAAATGTTGCTTAGTGCTGAGCTCATTGTAGAGCACTGCTGGTTCTGTCTGTTTAAATAACATAACAAAGAGTACGGTCTAGACCTGCCCTCCTAGGTAACTAGGGCTGAACAAATAATCTAAATGCAATCTTTTTTCCCAATATTACAATTGTGGTTTACTATGCTATTATTATTAGGTTCTTCATCTCAGGTATTTTTCAACAAATTCAAGCAATAAAACATTCAATATCATGACCTACATTCAGTCAGGAACACTCCCATAATTCATTTTACCATTTTATTGTAAAATGGATATACAGTTTTACTTGGCAGAGAAGGCTCTGCTCTAAAAATGCTCCCTGGGTTAGTCAAGCAGCATGCTTTGACTTTCCAAGGAGTGCATTGCTAGAAACCCCCTTATGGATAGACACACTTAAGACAATATATACTGAAAACAATGAAATAATTTCTGAAGTAATTCATCCATAATAGCATGACTCTGAATATGAGGATGCAAAAAGCTTTAAGCTATAAAGGAGGAGGCTGGGGTGGAGGAGGTTCAGCTTTGCCAGCAGCAGGGATTAGTGAGAAGTACATCATTTTTAAATGGACCACTGTGTTGAGAGGAAGAGCTGTGATTGGCTGTGGGAGCTGTGAGGCAATAATTGGTAACAGCTGGCTATCAGCTGACTGTGGCTGGGGCTATGCGTTCCATAAACTAAGGCTAAGCTTCATCGATATTAGACAGAATGAACTAGGGCAATGAAATAATCTTCCTGAGATTATTTTTAACACCAGACTTAAAAGTGTTGCGCTGGTGGTATGATACAACTATACTGAGAGCAAAGCAATACATCCTACACTAAACTAAATAATAAGCTGTTCACAGCAGAGGAAATTGTGAGTCAGTGACAGACCATGTTATCTCTCTTTCACTTCTGCAGTGACTGTACCCAGAAGAATCAAGCTCAGAAGAGTCACTGATCACACTCCCCTATCACATACTTCTTGGCCAATACAGTGTGTGCTAACAGAACACCAGACTGAGAGAAATACAGCTCCAGCTGAACTTTTTGAGGTGATAGGGTTGAAATCAAGTGATTCTGGATTTTAAGTGTTTTTTGTCTGATGTGAGGGAGCAGGAAAAAATAAGGGAGGCTTGAATCCAATAAAGTCATCTGTTTGGCAAACTTGGAAATTTGGCGGGATAAAACAGAAGCTATCCAAGTCTTGACCTTGTTTTAACTGTTTTAACCTCTCCTTGAATCTGTGTTTTTGCTTGACAAAGAAACCACTGTGAGCCTTTACAAAAGCATGCTGGTTACGATAGGAAAAAACCATGCCAACGAGGAAATAAATCGTACATTTTAATGAGTACAAAACATCAATGCTCTTTCTGGTTATTACAGCCTCAAGGCCCTGTGTCCTTGGTGAATGAAGTGATTTGTTGCATTAATAGGAGATGATATCATCTGCAGGTCCAACAATATTTGGAGGAACCTTCAACTCCAATGTACCAATAAGCTAAAAGTTTTACCAGCCTTGTCTGCAGCAAAACTCCAATTTAAGTTTGAAATAAAACAAATAGCTTTTCAGACTGGAAGTACAGGGTTTATCCTGGTAATTTTCACTTTCAGCCCACCATGTGCTCACACCATCTGTCTGCAAATGTCTGCACGGAAAACAATTCAACAAGTTGACCTTGTTTCTGATTCAAACATTACAAATACAGGGTGTGCAATTACAAATGATTGTGCAAATTTGAGCCATTGATCGATGTTTAATGTAATTTACATATCTGCCAGCAGTCTCATACAGATCTGGAGACCAGGATGCAGATTTAAATCAGTTTATTATGACTATACTGAATGTGGGAGCCATTGTTCTCTGCAACGGTTGTCTGCACTGCCTAAAAACTGAACCTTCAGCTTTCTCAGACAATTAAATGCACCAATATTTGCTGTCAAAAAGACTGTTCTAAGTTGAACAGCAAATGACTGTCATACTGAAAGAACTGCTCTCTGTTTCATCTTATGAAATGCACTAGGATTTATAATAAAATGCAATCAAGAACAACAGCTCTGCTACATATTCTACCTTACAAAGCTTAAAATGACCAGTGATTGTTTAAATGGTCAGACTGGATCTTAAACTCGTTGTGCGACTTAAGGTGACCTTACACCTAATGACTTTTCCTCAGATTTCAAAGTTGCAGACAGAATCCCAAAGTCGGAGTAAAATCATGTGAGTCTTGCTAAAGTTGTGTAAAAAACTGCTTTTTAACATGCATTCAGATGGGGCATCGGGTGTTCCTGCAGCCAGCCTCAAGTGGACACCCGGGTATAGCAATTTTTTGCACTTCTGCATTGGCTTCATTTTTGAGTACTGGAAGTTCCCGCTTGGTGTGAATGCACAGCATCAAACACTTACATCAAAAGGTAATTCACAAATTATCAGAGGTCCCCAGGTAATACTAATCCCATACGAATAGTACTATAGTTGCATTGCTGGCAAATCAAACAATCTCAAATGAACTGAAACAAAACATAAATATAAACCCACAGCATTCAGCTTACCATACTTTTAAATAAGCTGTGTTTATGAGTGGAGCAGGAGTGTTGCATCACATTGCTCCAGGAAGCGGTTGTACTAGTCTCCTCTGCATGTTAGCTTTTCACAAGTAACTGTAACAACAGTTTGCTTACCTTGCAAACACTGCTAGCAATGCTTCCTGTGTTGTTAGCTTAGGTGTTACATAAAGACCTGTCAGTACAGTGGCTATGGTTTTAAAGATGATCTCTGAGTGATCAGTATAATATCAAAAGTATTTCTCTAGAATCAGACACCCAAACTTTTATTCCAACCATACATGAGTTGTTGAGGTCGTCGTCTGTTTGTATTGTGATTAAATGCATTATACTCAACTTTATTTGTAAAACCTTTCTCCCTTTTGTAATGCAGTATATTAGAAACCCTGACAGTTTAACACAGATCAGTCTAACACCAATGAAAATTCTGACTTATTCTGACTCTCTGGATGATGATAGTCTTATAGTTGTCACAACCTTCTGACACACAATCTCATTTTCATTGTCAATGTCAATTTCCTCTTTTAAGTAATGACCTCAGTGTTACTCACCTATCGTTGCTGCCTGTTCAGGATCAAATGTGTCATCCGTGAATCTCAAGAGGAGACTGTGGACAGGAAGAAGGGAAAAGTAGATTAAAAACCATTATAAGCTATTAACACAAAGAGGAGAATGGCTTTTAATCATTTTATTTCATACAGCTTAGCCATCTCAGGGTCTTTGGATCAGATTTCTAATCCCTTTGTTCACATAACCTTTCCCGTGGCACCAGAATTATCAAATTTCCTATCTCTATCTCTTTCTATTGATCACTTCATCCTTCACTTGCATTACGTGTACCAGCTCTGGATGATATCACTGTCAGATTACAGTCAGGAGGGTCAGGGTTCATTTCTTAACTCTGACTCATCAAGAGCATAGACTTTAATCACAGCCTTGATGATTGGGATAAGCTGACTCCTTTCCTCTGACCCGAGCATGATTCTCTTGTTTTTCTCATGGATCATCAGGAGGGATGCTGGAGAAATGAGTGTTTATTGTTTTGGGTCTATACAGCCGATGAACAGCGCCTGGAGACAGCCAAGTTTAGAAATCATTCTGTGTGGGTCATTTGTTCGAGTAAAATGAAACTTGTGTATCCCTGCCAAGTATGATGGTTTAAGGCTTTCACAGATTGCAGGGAAACAAGTTAAACATCTGTTAGCCACTTAAAAATTAGTCCAGTCAGAGAAACTACTAGACAATAGCACAACTGGCATAGAGTAATTCAAATACTGACATTTGAGACTAATTATACTCTGAATTGGTTTATTGTATTAAGCAGAAATCTATTAAATAATAATAAGGTACTGCTTTCTGGAAAAAACCCCATGGACTGTAAACAGTATAGCACTGTTTTGTCGAAATACAAGCAAACCTACGGTAGATTTATATTCTGGAATGCATAAAGTCAATACTTTTGTGCTAAGTCAAAACAGAGAATGCAGCGACTGCTGGAAAAAAAACAGGTGCAGACATAAGATTCAAGGTACTGCCAAAAAAAAAAAAAAAAAAAACTCAAAACAAAACAAAACAAAAAAACCCAAAACAAACAAAAAAAAAGTGAGTTGCGTAGCTCTTTCCAGTGGGTCGCAAAAGTGTGGATGGGATTCATACTTTTTAATTAACTCAGTTTACTTCAGCATTTCAACTTATAAACCTCCTTCCAGGATATTAGTGTTTATTTTCCCAAGACAACAAAGTAATTCCTTTCTATGCTGTCTAAGGAAAAGGGAGAAAAATATTAAGCATGTGCATGCACGACCTTCTGTAGCTTTGCTTTTAAAATGTTGTTTACTTCCACTTCCTTGTTTTGTTCCTCCTTGCACTTTGGCCCATCCAGGGTCCAGACTGCAATTTTTGTCTTTAGATACATTTTAGTGATGGAATTAAAAAAAAAAAAATTGGATCAGGGGATTCCTGATGCCCAACTAATTGAGAATCACTGCTCTAAAGCACTTTCCAAATAGTTTTACAAGGCACCGGTTTGCTCAGGTGATAAAGAAGGCTCCTGCACTATGGTCGTGGGATTGATTCCCAGTTTTGACGCTGTCTGGTGCATGCCTTCCCCCATATTTCCTGTCTATCTTCAGCTGTCCTGGCCTAAATAAAGGCAAAATCCAAAAAGTTATCTTAAATTGCGTTAAAGTCTTTGATAGGATAAGTCTACTCATGTGTTGCCTGGACGATAACTGATGTCCAAAGGCACCAGCTGGACTAGACTTTCCTTTGGCACATTTTTGGATATCGATGGTAAGACCATGTGTCCAATTCTGGCATGTTCAGGAGAGCAGGGATGGGAGGATCAGCTGCTGAATATGAGAGCAGCAGCGGTGCTGCTACGGGCATTTGATCCGATCCAGCTCATGGCATACAGGGTACCCGACCTAGTGCGTTGAACTAGATCGGGCATGCCCCGATCGTGGTAGTGGAGGGGACAGCTGGGAAGGTACCTGGAGAGGCGGTGGAGGGGCCTGGCACAGGCCATGGCCATCAGGAGGCTGGAGCAGTGCAGGGCCAAGGATGACGCAGATATGCTCCCATACCTGACCTGACAGGATAATTGTTGTTGAATCGAACCATGAGACTATGAAGATGCATGATCGATGATGAACATGATCGGCTGGGCTGATCGGATCAAATTACCGATCTCTGATCAATTAAAAATGTTTATATCCCATTCGATACATATAATCAGCATCAGGACAACCCTGTTTAAAATACCGCTTTCCCTGGTTTTCTTACAAACACAGATAACACTTTCTAACTTAAAATTGAGGAGACACTAACAAAACAATGCATTGTTTTCTTATGAATAGTGAAACTGGTGACATCTTACTGTTTGTATGAAAAGGATTTCTGCTTCTGACAGTGCTCTCAACAGACAAATGGAGTAATCAGCCAGTGGGCAAAAGCAGCAAACTAGAAGGGTTTAAAAAGCTTGCTACCCTGTTTTTTTTAAACATAGTCAAGTACAAGTAATGAGAGGGATGTTTCGGGAAATTTGTAAGCATCTAGCGTGATTGAATAATTAAGCATCAATTTGTGGTGGGAATTCAGTTATGCAAAAGGAAACAAATATTAGTGGTTTAACATAAAAAGCAATCTAATAAGAGAGTGTACCACCTTTAATGATGAAATTGAAAGCAAACTTACAGTTTAGAACCTTTGTCACAAACCTTACACAACTGCCAAACCATGAATAATAGTTATATCATGCATATTGCAAAGAAACATTTCCATCTAAAATTACTTTAAGTTGATACACTGTTGAAATTAATCTAAAATGTAGAGGAAAAGCTATTTCATCAAGTTCACAACAGGAAAAACGTCACCAGCTGTTTTTAGTGAAAAGTGGCTGACAGCCGGCCCTGCTCTGATGGATAAAATATAGAAATGCATGATATCCCTATGGGCAGTTATGAAAATGTATGCGGATATTTACAACTGATTGGTGATAAAAAATTTGCCTATATCAGCTGTAAGTATTCACCATATGAACAAATATGTTTGTGATGTTTTATGCTGGACCAACAGACCTAAGTGAGCTTAGGTCAAAACTACATTTAAACATCGCTATTAAAATCAGTATTGGCTACAATTTGTTTGTCTTCAATAATCAGCAATATATATATACAGGGGTTTTACTGGTAATTTTATAGAAAATTAATTGCTTGTAATAATGGGCATAAACATAGTATCATATAAAATACAGCCCACTGCAAATTGAATCTTACTTGGCAGATTTTGGTGAAATTTTAATTGCCCACCTATTACTCATGCTGGTTAATTATAGACTACTGCACTAACGTATCAGACAATTCTTTATTTAAGGTGTTAGAATTGAAAAATCAGATATCACAGCATCTTTAATTTGGTGTAAAAAGCAAGCATAACAGATAATATATCTTAAGAAAAAAATCAAATCCACCCTACATGTGTTGCTGCTTCAGGCAGCTCATTATCCATGTACAGTACAGTGAGAGGCAGGTGGTGCTGGATACCATAGCCTGCAATGTTATGGTTGATGGCTCAGGCTGTCTAGCAGGATTCTTTCATGCAGTCTACAACACATTCATGGGGACAAAATAACATGAACTAGTCTGCTGATATACAAAACATTATTATTAACAGACTAATGGTGAAAACGCAAGACTCAACTTTGAATACCAGGCTGGTTTATGATGGCTAACAAGGAGCTCTGAATACCTAATTATGGAAAAAAACATCCATGTGGTCAAAATAATACAACAGTTTCCCATTTAGAGAGGGTTGGGTATTCTATGAATTTGTAGTTGTGTTTATTTTTACATGTAAGACACGGGTTACTGAAGGAAACTAGCGCTGAAAATAGAGTAAATAAAATCAGAAATAGGGATTACTCCTTGACTAGCCATCATAATTATCTACAGCGACTAACTACCCATCATATCTTTAGTCTAAGCTGCTAATATTTAGGTTCAGCTTACGTAAATGGCCGAGTACAGCCATGAAGACATGGCAGGAAAGTGATCCCGATTGCAACATCTTCAACCAGCTCTGTGAACAAAGATGATGTTACATACAGCTACTGTGAGCTAGCTTATGTTAGCTAGACATGTATCTCTACATGTGCTATTTTAGCTGTAAATACCCCGGTCTACTATCTCCTACAAAGAGGACATCCCCTTAAAAACTCTATCATCTCATCGCTGTACATTTTGGGTTTTCCTGCTAAGCTAACGCTGGCGAGCTAACGCTAACAGGGAGCCACGACATCATTTTCTTAGAGATATCTTAAGCTTACCTTGACTTGCCAACACCACTTTCTCCTATTATTAATATCTTCAGTGTCGTTAGAACGTCGTCTTCCATTCTTCCTTCACAGTAAGCAGTGTTACTGTCGATAAAACGGCTAAAACAGCCTTTTTAGAGACGTTCCCGTGGAACTTGCGTCCCTGTTTACAGCTTCTAACAAAGATAGTTTGATGGTAAGATGCTCACTCCAACCATATCCGCTGTGACTTTTGGTACTTCCGCTGCACACCGTGTCTGATTAGCTCATCTGTATAGTTACTCAATAAAGCGGAAAATACAGTAATATCTGATTCATTCGTATTTACAAGCCTATTTTCCTGCTACCTTTAGTAAAATCAATTTACAGATTAGGACGAAATTACCAGCTCCACAAAGGAAAATTATTTTTCTGCTAACACTTTATTTTGGTGGGCCTGATTACCTTGCAATTTTATAGTAATCAGTGTTATCATCAGGTGATTTCTCAGTAATAAGTTGGTAATTACCTAGTAATTAGTCATGAGCATTTACCAAGTAATAACTTGGAATTTTGGTAATGTTACACAAGTATTTACGTAGTAATAATGTAACTCCTTGTAATGTAGGTGGTATTTTACACCTAAAATTATTTGAAAATTTAGGCTCACTTTAATTTGGCCAAAATAACAAAATTACCTGGGAACTATCAAGCAATTTACATAGAAAATTATCATCTTATTTGTTATTTGTCCTCTGTGCAGCTGACTCCGGACTACTTACCATTCTCATCCTCCTTGACCTCAGCGCAGCATTAGACACCATGTCTCACTCACTCCTTCTGGACCGCCTGGCTGGCATTGGGATCACTGGTGCTGCACTCTCCTGGTTTACATCATACCTCACCGACCGCCAACAATTCGTGCAACTAGGGAACCACAAGTCTGGGTGTTCGGGTGTTTCACTGGGTGTCCCCCAGGGGTCAGGCTTGGGTCCACTTCTCTTCATCATTTACCTCCTTCCCCTGGACACACTCCTCCGTCACCATGGGGTCCATTTCCACTGCTACGCCGATGACACACAGGTCTATATCTCCTCCAAACCCACCGCTGCCATCCCTCCCACCTCCCTCATCATCTGCCTGGAAGACATCCGGACCTGGATGAGCAGGAACTTCCTGAAGTTTAACAAACCGAGGCCCTGTTCATCGGCTCCAAATCCACCCTCACCAAGTTTAAACACACCCCAGCTCCGTCCATCATCATTGACGGATTCCCTATACCCTTCTCCCCTCAAGTCAAGAGCCCCGGCGCCATTTTGGACAGTACCCTCTCATTTGCACCTCATATCCAAAACATCACCCAGACTTTCCTCCACCTCCCCTACATCTCCAGACTCCGCCCATCACTATCCCAATCCAGCACCGAAATACTGGTTCACTCACTTGTCACATCCCGCCTCGACTACTGCAACGCCCTCCTCACCGGACTCCACGCCAAACTCATCAACACACTGCAAATCATTCAGAACTCGGCCGCCCGGATCATTACCCGCACCAAATCCTCTGACCACATCACCCCTGTTCTCATTCAACTTCACTGGCTTCCTGTACAATACCGCATCCACTAACCTTCTCACCTATAAAACTCTCCACAACCTAGCCCCCACTTACCTCTGCGACCTCCTTCATGAATACACTCCCTCCCGCACCCTCCGCTCAACCTCTGCTGGACTACTAACCATCCCCATGTCACGCCTCGGTACTATGGGTGCCCGAGCCTTCAGCTGCTCAGCACCCAGACTCTGGAACTCCCTCCCCCCACACATAAGACAGTCAGACTCCATCACTTTATTCAAATCCCAACTCAAAACCCACCTGTTCAAACTGGCAGACTCCCTCTAACTGGCCACTGTGCACTTCACTTGTATTTTATGTTGATGTTTTAATGTTGTCTTATTATGCTTTTACTTTATGTAAGGTGACCTTGGCTGACTTGAAAGGCGCCTCCAAATAAAATGTATTATTATTATTATTATTAAATTACTTGGTAAAATACCAACTTATTACCAGATAATTGCCATGATATTTCAAGGGTTAGGCTTATGGGATTAGAGTAAAATACCACCTAATAACCAGAAAATTGCCACAATATTATGAAGAATAACTTACACAACATTAATACTGGATAAATACTTCTTTTATGTTATTGTTATTTCTTGGTAAATACCAACTAGGCAATTACCACTATATTCATCAGAAGTTACATAGATAATTTCACCTATTACTTTAAAATTACTTGGTAATTAGGGCCCACTACAATTAATACATTTTTTTAAGGATTTCCCAAGCACTGGGGCCAATTAATAAGAGCAAGGCCCAGGTTTTAAAATATTGGAATTACTCCATCATGTAATACTTTATGTGAACAGAGGAGGAAGAATTTATTAGCCCCTCCCTGTAAAAAAAAAATCATTTTTTAAGTGTTTCCCAAGTGCTGTTAAAAAGAGCAACTTATACATCTCACAGCTTTTCCAAACATCCTCATTTTATTTTGGATGCTAACATTATTTTACTTTGCACACAAAATCAAAATTATTTCACAAAAACTGCCAGGGTCTAAATGACTAGCACAAACCACTTTTGTGCAAGGATGGTTTTTAACTTTGCAATGTTCAAAGTTTGTAAAATCAAGTTCAACTGAGGGTTATCTTCACATTTTCACACAGCTGAAAATTTCAGTAAGGGTTTGGGCTGTCACTGCAGAAAGCATCATGACAAACACTAAAGAAATCAGTTTAGACTGGAGAAAAGAATTGTTGGTGCTTACAAAGCAGGAGGATCTACAAAGTTATCACAGCTTTTCCATGAGTGAAGAACTGGAGTGAGAAGGATCATCAAGAAATTCAGAGAGAGCCACACAGTCTAGAACAAGCATGGCAGAGGTGGGAAGAGAAAGATTCAAAGACATTAGTAATTTCTCTTCTCTATAAAGTTATGTAATGGATATCATCTGAGCAAAGCATGGCAGGATGTGAAAAGGATGTCATGCTCCACATACCTCAGTAAAACCATGCAGCAGACATTTACCAGCCTTTCACTGCAGCTAACTTTAAAATATAGACATTGATCACTTGATTTAACTTCAATACCTGGCCCATAGCTCAAGTGTTACTGCCTCACTATTAAAAACACTTGTAATAATATCTTTGCACAAAGAAAGACACGGATAGTTTTTGTCATTTATTTAATAAATAAGTCATAACAGCATTGGGAGAGAACATGGTATTGAAATAAAAGGCACTTTGAAAACAACACTGTGAAGGCTTGTGTGCGGCGTTTTAGAGGCATTTGGCTGTGAAAGCATCTCAGAGGTGATTCGTATAACGTCTAAACAAATACTGAGAAGAAAGACGATGAACACAACTGAATCAGGCAAACTAAACTGCTCAAAAAATAAAGGGGACACATAATCATCACAATGTTACTCCAAGTCAATCACACGTCCAGGATATCAACCTGTCCAGTTAGGAAGCAACACTGATCGTAAATCAATTTTACCTGCTGTTGTGCAAATGGGACAGACAACAGGTGGAAAGGAGAGGCAATTGGCAAGACAGCCCCTATAAAGAAATGGTTTTGCAGGTGGTGGCCACAGACCATGTCCCTCTCCTCATCCTTTCTGGCTGGTTACTTTTGCATTTTTCCAGTGCCCTCACCTAGTGGTAGCATGAGGCTGTATCTGCAATCCACAGAAGTTGCCCAGGTCGTGCAGCTCATCCAGGATGGCACATCCATGCGCACCATGGCTAGAAGGTTTGCTGTGTCTCCCAAGACACTGTCAAGTGCATGGAAGAGATACCAAGAGACAGGCCAGTAAACCAGGAGACGTGGAAGGGACTTTGGGAAGGCTACAACCCAGCAGCAAGACTGCTATCTGCTCCTTTGTGCAAGGAGGAACAGGAGGAGCACTGCCAGAGCCCTACAAAATGATGTCCAGCAGGCCACTAATGTGCATGTTTCTGCTCAAAGTGTCAAAAACAGAGTCCATGAGGGTGCATGAGGGCCCACCACCTATAAGTGGGGCCTGTGCTCATAGCCCAGCACCATGCAGCCTGACTGGCATTTGCCAGAGAACACCAGAACTGGCAGATTTGCCATTGGCGCCCTGTGCTCTTTACAGATAAGAGCAGGTTCACACTGAGCACGTGACAGACGTGAGAGAGTCTGGAGACGCCGTGGAGAACGTTCTGCTGCCTGCAACATCCTTTAGTAGGACAGGTTTGGCGGTGGGTCAGTGATGGTCTGGGGAGAGATATCTTAGGAGGGCCGCACAGACCTCCATGTGCTAGCCAGAGGTACCCTGACTGCCATTAGGTACTGGGATGCGGTCCTCAGACCCATTGACAGACATTATGTTGGTGCAATAGGCCCTGGGTTCCTTCTGATACATGGCAATGCTCAACCTCATGTAGCTGGAGTGTGTCAGTAGTTCCTGCATGACGATGGCATTGATGCTACTTCTGGGACATTATGTCTCATCCCATCCACCGCCGCCATGTTGCACCACAGAATGTCCAGGAGCTGACTGATGCCCTGATCTAGATCTAGGAGGATATCTTTCAGGAGACCATCCATGGTCTCATCAGGAGCATGCTGAGACGGTGTAGGGAGTGCATACGCAATGTGGAGGCCATACACACAACTGGGACTCATTTTGAGTTGTCTTAAGGGATTTTGCAGAAGTTAGATCAGCCTGTGATCTGATTTTTCCACTTTACTTTTTTGAGTATGATTCTGAATCCAGTCCTTCATGGGTTAATGATTTAGGTTTCCATTGATTGTTCTTATGTTATTTTGTTCTCAACGCATTCGACTATGTAATGAATAAAGATTTTAAACTGGAATATTTCAATCATCGAGATGTGGGATGTGTTTTAAGTGTTCCCTTTATTTTTTGGGGAGTTTAGGTGACCAGTCCACTGAACAAAGAGCATTTTTGGCGTACTTGAAAAACACAGGAAAGGACCTGAGAATAAGTGATAGAGCTGCAGCAGTTAGCAAAAAAAAAAAAAAAAATTTCATTTCTTAGTTGCATGATAATCGCTATACAAATCCTCTGATTGTGCAACACCGCTACAGTTTGAATAGTTAAACAAGTGGTATACAGTCCCTTTGTGAAAGCATAACAACACCTTGTGATATTAATCTTTATCTCGTGTATTCAATCCTCCATAAAAGGCTACAATAAAACCTTTTCTGGCTGCAGTTTAAAAACTACATTTACAACCACTGCGTAAGAGATCCAACACAACTGTCCAATCGATGTTGAATGCTAAATATTACTCGATACTTCCTGTTGCAGATTTTTTTCTATATATACACACACTTCGACATAATGTGCTTCTATGGCTGATGATTTCAAAACTCAGGTCTTGTCTCCAACACACAAAATCAAATCAGTGCACAGAGAGACGTGAAGACAGACTAGTGAGACAGAAGCTGGGAAATTCTTGTTCATATCCAAAATGTCCATGCTGCGTTGGTAAAAAAAAAAAGCTATTCCTCTGCCCATACCAGTCCTGCGGCAGGAAAAAAAAAGCACCTTCATTTTCATCATTTCTGCAAATATGCAACTTAAAAGTATATACACATACTGTATACTGTACATCTAAAAATACAACAAATGCATATAAATCAAAAGTGTTAGTAAAAAGACAGATGCAGTGGCCGTAGGGTACATCGTAACAGTAAAAGCGACAAAAAAAGGGACAAATTCCACCACGGTTTCTCCTTCAGATCCCACCAGATCCACGGTGAATACTGCAGTTTTCAGATGGTACTTGATAGCAGAGTTTATTACAGAACTATGGAGCCATTATTTTCCTTCGTATTTAGGATTGACCACAGTCGTGACAGCACTTTTATAAATGGGATTTTCACCCTGTAGAGACAAAAACAAAGTTAGCATTGCTCAGTCAAGGCATGTAGGAGTGTATTGTTAGATTTTCTGAAACAAACTCACACAAAAACCCCTTAGGTAGCATTATTTACTGCAACCATCATTTATTAAAGTCATCTTTAATACACAAACATGCTTCTCTGATGACATACCTGATATTAGGATGTACAAATTTCACATTTTTAAACATCAAACAAACCTACTAGTTAAGGTTTTTTGATGTTACAGGCTCAAATCCTCACACAATGTGCAGGTTTGTGACTTTTTAACAGTAATAACTGCCACAGCACACTCATGCACTCACTTATGTGAACTATTATGGCAATGCTTTTCTCCCAGGGTGCATTTTCTCTGTTCTTTATTCACTTGACAGGTTAAAAGAAGAGGTGAAATAAAGCAACGGAGAGAAATTAAGTCACACATATAAAAGCTCATGCAGGAAAACGAAGAGGAAAGGAAATACAAACTTAGAGGACAGCAGCTTTACGGCCATAGTTTGGGTTCTGGAACTGATTAATGGGACTCTTGTATATGGGGTTTTCTTGCTACAGGCAGAAAATGAGGACAGAATAGAGTTCAGGAAATAAGGAAGAAAACATTGAAAAAAGCAGCGTGAAGGAAGAAAATAAAGTCCAGGGTGATGAAAGAAGACAGTGAGAAAAGAGGACACAATCTGAACAAAAAACATTGTTTGCCTTTTGTTCCTCTATTAATGAAGATGTTTTTCTTTATTCAACTCTTCATTAGGACTATCAGCCTCTCATCAGCATGAACGGATGACAAAAATAGGAAAAAAGGAAGACTATGCACTAATAAATTGTCAAGTAGAGGGATAAAGATCATGCCATGAAAAAAGAACAGTTATGGTATTACTAAGTATTATTTGTACTTGTTATTGGTGAGCACCCAAATGCGAGTACTTGTAAATGATCCGGAACAATGTGGTATTGGTGCATCCCTAGTTGCATTAATTTTTTCTGTCTTATTATGTCATGTTCTACACTAGAAACATCATGAAAGACCTGTGCCTGCAGATTCTGCTTTCAGATGCAAAGAAAACCATTACTATAACTGAATAATGACTGATGTGAATAATACCATCACCATTACAGACCTAATCATCATGATGGAGAATCTAACCTGCAGGCTAAGAAGGGAGGAGAACATTTTGCAAAAGGCTGGGTAAACATGGTTAACATAGGAAACAGAAAGGACATAATAAACTTAAACAATAAATTATTTATGGATAACATTAAACAAGCCCAACAAGCTAAGTGCTTTTTCTTTTCTCTTCTATCTAAATCCATTTCTCCTGATTAATATTGAATGTTTAATATTTGTCATGATAATACTCTAGTAAAAACCATAAAGCAATCTTTCCAATACTTTGAATCATATGTACATATAGGAAAACTGCTGCTATGTAGACTCTTCCCTTTTCTAACAAGTGCAATGACAACAAAGGCAAACTTCACAACAAATTTGAGAAGCAGCCTTGTCTACAGCACATTTGGCGAGTATACCAATCATTTGTACGTCGAACTACACCAGCGTGCTTTAACATCCTCATGAAATAGCAGTCCTTCTTGCGGTCTGGGTGAAACTGGGGTTGGGACGATCATTCATTATGGGGGTAAATGAGGGGCTGGCATCTAGCTGTATATGCATAGTGACCTGTATTTTCTGCAAACATCTCACATGTATTTAAGACGAAAGCTTTAAAAGAATTCATATGTTTGAAACAGCGGTGTCATATTTGAAGGATACCCTTACTTTTATGCATGCATTTTTCTGTCTATGCAGATCTCGATGCAAACATGAATCAAAACCTTTAGCAAGGTTGGTTGTTGCACAGTGAGGATGTATTTGACAGCATTTTTTATTATATTAGGTTCTGATTTGAGAAATAGCAAATGCTATGCTTTCTGTACAACACTATGAAAGAATTTTGTCTAAATCATTCAAGGGGATGTGTACATGTGTTTATGTGCTGTCAACTTAACTCAATAAAAAGTTGTTCACAAAAAAAAAAAAAAAAAAAAAAAAAAGAAGCAGTTCTTGTGCCAGGGATCTAATAAGGCAGTGATGCAGAAAAGTGGATCAGACTGTGTTCAAAATTTTTGCTAAACATAATAAAGTTTATAAACTAACTGTTGTGCAGTTAAAGTTGTGGGGAGATAGCGTAGTCCAGGGACTATGTGGTGGTGAATGTAAAACACAGCCTACTATTCCACCTGGTTGACACGTCCCGCTGCCGTCTTTTAGGCTTCATTATGACTGAACCTGCACCCTCAGGCAAGATGAATGAAGTGTCCCATTATTTTTGTCGGATTGCAACCACATCAACGACGCTGTCTGTTTTCCACGACTCACATACAATCTGATACTGTCATTTCTTGCAGATGGGCCACTGAGGGTTCACAGGGCCACAACTGACCGATGCTTAAGTTACACCGATGCATCAGCGCATAACTAGTTGTTACACCTGACCATGCATTTAATTGCATTATCTCATTCAAACTTTGTAAGACCGCGGTATAACACCTTTACTATTAAGGACAGGAAAAATACCCTGAAATGATATTTCAGTCCATATCACCCAGGCCTAGTTGATGTCACAATAGAGCAAAGGAAGGAACTCATTCAGAATTTCTGAGCCTCACTGTGGTTCATATGCCTTGTCATTTTGTTGGGGATATCAGTTTTAGACCCTTGTTTTGTAAATTAAAGGGTTCTGGAGCTTTCAGTTGCCCTGCCCATGGTAATGAGAAAGAACAAGAGAAAGAGCAAAGGGAGTGCCTGCAGTGCAGATCAGGAACATCTGTATCATCAAAATAACAGACTGATGGTATTACACAACATCACCACCAGGTGGAGGCATAGCACCGCACAGAAACAAGATCTGATCCAGCCCTCTGTAATATTGATGTTGGCAGATGATGCTATAGAGGGCAGGAAACAGGAAGGGAAGGAGCTGTGGCCCCTCCCCAGTAAAAGCCCAGCACTGCTCAGAGTGCATAACATTCCCTAAAAAGTCCACCCGGTGCCTGGCATAGTTTCTTTTCATTTTGAGTTCTGTTCAAAACCAACACATTTAATCTGTTCCTGCAGATGTGAGGCTGGACAGAATGTGATCCAGACACTTTGTAATGTCATCAAAAAGCCTGCAAATCTCATCTGTCTCTAAGAACAACAAACTGCCTTCACCAGTTAATTCCCTGAGAGTGGCTGGCTTAGACGAGCAGCCAAACAACACCTGTTTTCCACATTTATATAACTCAACCACTCCTCTGCCAAAAATCTGAAACATTTATCTCCCTCATCTTTCACAAAGCTCCCAACACTCACCGTGTCCCATTTGGCGTTCATCTTTTCCTTCTCGAACTTGGCAAACTCTCTCCTATCGTGGATGATCATCAGAAGTTTCCAGATGAGCAGCAGGGCTAAGCCAATCAGGACGATGCCGGCGACCACGCCTGCTACGATGGGGATGATGTCAGGACCAGCAGGGCAGTCTGAAACAGCAGAAAGTTTTACAGGCCAAAATTAGAAAAACATGTGAAAACATATCATCACACCCCTGCGTGTGAATAAAAAAAAAGATCTATTTCTGCAGCCCAGCTGCCACAGCCCCTGTAATTACCAGGAACTCTCCACACCCTGGCTCATGGCAGCCCAGCCCTCTGCTTACCCAGAGTGTCGACCACATGGACCTCCGTCTCCGTGTCGTTGTTGACGGCGTAGGTGTAGTAGAACCAGCAGTCATTGGCGTCCCTCTCCTTGCAGTGCATCACGGGGTAGGAAGCGTCGTTTGGCTGTGGCAGCTTGTCTCTGTCTCTAACTTTGATCAGGTTGAAGTCACTGCACTCTTTCTCACATACGTCTTTCTTCTCTCCAGTGCCAAATGCCCGACACTGGACGCACTCCCTGAGAACAGGAGGTTGTTATTAGTAATGAACAGATACATTCATCCAACTTTGGTGGAATAACACTGACTATAAGCTTTAAAGATACTGGTTAAAAGTTACTGTATGTATGTAAACATTTCAGAAAAGATCTACAGCAGCATCTTTTTGCAGGAATTCTCACTGTTGTTTCTAACAGCAGGATTCCACATTTGACAATGCTGATGTTAACCTAGACAAAACAGAGACAACTGCAGCCCCCTCCTCCTGCATGAGTCAATCATAGCCCTGGGCTACTTAGCCTGATTCTTTTCCTTTATTTGGGTTCATTTTGGAAACTTGAACTGTTACAAGTATGCAGGATCAGCTTACTTTGGAAAACACAGTAATAAAAAAAGGAAAAGTGATACTGCAGAAGTTTTATGCAAGACTCAGCTTAGTATGTAACCGTTGGATTTTAGACTCTGTATCATACAGAGTAGTTTAGACACAGGTAGCCCTTATTTTGTTTCTGTGTGCAAAATAAAATAATGTAAGCATTCAAAATAAAACTACAACGTTTAGTAAAGCTGTGTTAAAATTCCTTGCTCTGTTTAACAGCATAGGGGGCTAATAATTCAGTCACCATCTGTAAGAACAGAAAGCAAATGCTGGCAGCATCCATTTTTCTACAAAAACACCAATGCAGTTCAGTGTTTTCATGTCAAATTCAATTTTTGATAACAAACAAAAATAAATACAGCTGTAAGGATTAGAAATCGGGGGTTTTCCAAAGGTCTTTCCACAAAAAAATAGAAAGTATAAGTAGCAGAAAATATAAAGGCCTCAAAGTGGCAAGTATTATCAAAAAAGTTATCAATATTGATAAAAAAGTAACAATCCATGCCCCTACTGCTACTGCCAGGATGTGATTCTTTTATATCATTTTTTAGGTTTTCTTGGTTAAATTCTATAGCTAAAATCAAACTTTATGCATAAAACAGACTTATTAGTTACTACTGGGGGAAGTAGAAGCCCTTAGGGCCAACTCTCACAACTTTAACAGAAAGTGTTATTTATAAACTCAAACTCAGGCTGCAGGTGCTGCCAGTGCAGAAGTAGTTGTTCGCAGAGACACAATATGAAGAATTTCTGTAGTAAAATATATATATATATATATTTATATATTTATATATATATATTAATCTAAAAGGAGACCATTCCTTTGTTATATACTTTTTTATTGATGTTTGACAGTATCTCAAATATTTCCTTCAGTTTTCAAAGATGGAGAAATTTTTAATTCTCATAACTGTAACGGGGCGTGTCTTATTATGGAGCCTGCCATAGGCTGCATTTCCAGAGCTGCCCACCTCCAAAGTCTGCTTTTCAATACCACATCTTGTTTTAACCTCCCCAGCTTTTTTAACTATTTTGTCTCTCCTGGACTTTTTGTCTTAAAAAGCTTGTAAAACATCAACCCTGTGGTGCACAGTCAAGCTCTAAGCATCCTTTTTCGAGGACAACCTGAGCTTTAAGAACATGTGTGCTGTAGTAATGACACTTGAATTCTAAAAACTTATGGGACTCTAAAGACAACAGAAAAAACTAAACAGAAATCAAATGTGTGACACAGTAAACAATAATGACCTAGGGGTTTCGTTTTGGCACAAACTTGTTCTCCCATCTCTTTGGTACTAAAAAGTTAGAAAAAATCATTCAAAAGTCTACAAAATATTCACATTTTTTAAAAAAAGTCCTTATGTTTTGGGGAATTTCAGTTATCATTTAAAGCCATTCCTGTCTGCAGGGACACAGAGGGACACATTACAGCTCCTCTGTGTCTCTTTCTCTCTGTTATGAGTCATTCCTGCTCTTTTCTCCAGTTTCAAAGTATTTGCACGGGTGCTATTGGGAAAAGCATGATGGGATGACTGAACAGCCTATCATTGGTTGTTACAGCTCAGTCACAATGCATTCTGGGATACAAACTGACAATATGGTGACAATATGTGCCGCTAGTGGCAGGGATGATCAAAAAATTATAAAATGGATCAAAAGTCACTCAATATTGAAGTTAACTTTAAAGACCCTGGAAAGTCACCCAAGTTCCAGGATTGCTAGAAATGCACAACAGAGGGCTTTCAGAGGAAAACACGTGCTAAAATGCAATAAACGTCAAATTTAAGAAGATTTTTCTGTCTTCTTCTACTTACTTGTGTTGTGTGCAGACTCCTGGACAGGTAGGGCAGGTCTCACAGGTGGGCCCCTGAAATTTGGCATCAGTGCACTTGCAGGTACCGCATTCACATGTCCCTCTGCCGTTACAGACCTGCTTGTTGCTGGCCATACATGTACTATTGTCCAGAGAGCAATCACAAGCACTTCCAGTCCACATGGGGTCACAGACACACACTCTGCACTCACAGCGGCCATGCCCTGAGAGACAAAATAAAATAAAAATAAATAATTTGGGATTTAGCTTAGCATTTTCTTACCAAGTCATTCAGACAGTAAGCAGTCTCTGCAGAGCTGATCCCTCACCTCCACACAGCTTGTTTCCAGAGCGGTCACAGTTGAAGTTGTCACACTCACAGTACTGACCGCTGTACCTCTCTTCAGGGTTGTCTCTCTTCTTGCACTCACATGTGCCACACACACAGTCTCCGTTGTTGCTGCAGATGTCTGTCCCGTTGTCTTTACGGCAGGTCCGGTCCATGTCCTCTGTGGCTACATCGTTGCTGCTGCATTCACATTGTCTGCCCACACGTCCTTCATTACACCTGAGACACAGGAGAACTTGTAACTCTGATGTAGTTTGGATTGTAAGATTTCAACATGTTTTTCTAACATGTAGGACTGGAGTGACAGGCTTACTTGCAGGCTCCACACTCGTAGGTGCCGTTACCAAAGGTGCACAGGTCACTGTTCTCGATGCCGTCTTTGTGGCAGTCACACTCACAAATGAAGTTGAGGGTTACCTCCACCTCCTCTGTGAATCCCAGGGGCTTGATTTTAATGATCTCAGGCTTGCCTTGTTTGGGACACCCCTTGGATGTCACACTGATGGTGAACATGACCTAGGAAGAAGGGAAAATATGAGAATACTGGACTGTGAAAATGACAACAGCTGCAGAGGTCGATAAAGAAGTTTCCACAGGAAGCACATTTTATCTGAAAGGCATCAATGATAAGTTTTGAGGTACTTTCATCTATTGGTGAAAAAAAACAAAACAAAAAGAAGGATTTGCAAATCTTCACCTCATCCCCAATAGAGATGTTGGAGCACTTTCGTCCGTTCTCGCCTTCACTAACCACTCCGTTCTTACAGCGGGAAGTGTAAGCTATGGACACTCCCTCTGGAAGCTTGCTGTTCTCCAAAATGACCTCAGATGAGAGGGACTGCCAAAAATCAAGAGATAGCAGAGTCATTTTCTGCACTGGATTCTCCTCTGGTAGCGTTGTTTAGACAGCATACAGTAAACAAAACATGGCCGTGTATTAAATGAAGATGTGAACTAGGAAACAAAAGCCACCTCAGACAGAACATTTACTGCTTTAATATTTACCATGAGAAGAAACAACGAAGAATAGTCAGAGTGTTCAAATCTGGGTACTTACATTATAAGCATCTATAATAAGGTTGATGACATTGCTGGAGTTGGCAGACAGAGTGCCTACAGCAGACTTTGGAATCAGATTTTTCAGCTCCTGGAGAGAAAAAAGGTTCAAATATGAATGATATATGACCTGCATAGAATCATCATCCTTTACACACATCCTACGCATTCAGACCCCCTTCACTTTTTTCGTTTTTATGTTGAAGCCTGATACTACTAACCTGACACGCTGGATGGAAATCCATCTGGAAAACCTTCAATACTAAGCGTTTGGGAAAAAACTCAGAGTGTGATTGGATGAACGTTCTGTCTGTCACATCTCTACAGGCCAATCAGAGCAACAAAACATGTGATGTAGCCCCGACCGAAGTGTGCATGTGCAGCTACCGAGGAATAACGCGAACCATGGTGACTGTAGACATGTCAGTACACGACTTTTGTCGTTTTTGAAAAGAAAACAACTCACTGCTGTTCTTTGTTCTTCTTTTAACGAAGAAATGTCGTCAAGTTCTGATAAAACCGGCGCTTTAGCAGCATCCACGCTAGGCTCTTCTGCCATAACTGTGTCACACATTTAACTGCCTCTTGTTGCTGCTTGCTTACGTCACGACTCCGTCGCGCCTCAAAGTACTACCCCTTGTTGCTGATTGGTCCTGTCACTTTCTAATGGGGCCAAAACGTTCAGACGGGAGCTTTGCAAGATGGATTCGCCAGTGAGAAACAAGGAAACAGGCGTATCCATCTGCTTTGCAAGGTTATGATACTACAGGCTGACACATAATTTCAACCATTAATCTACACTCAGTGCCCATTATGATGAAGTGAAAGAACAATTTCAGATTTTTTTTTGCAAAGTATTCACACTCTTTACAGCACTTGAAATTTTGCTCAGCTTCTTCCCATTTCTCTGGATTTTTGCCAAGATGTTTCTGGACCATCACTGTAGTGGTAAATTAAATTGATTGGACATGATCTGGAAAGGCACACACACCTCTCTGTAGAAGGCCTCACAGCTGATAATGATATCAGAGCAAGAACCAAGGCATGAGGTCAAAGGAACTGCCTGCAGAGCTCAGAAACAGGATGTTGACAGGCACTGATCTGAAGAAGGACAGCTGAATTGCAGAAAATCTCCCAATCCAGGTGTTCGAAACTTGTTGCATCATATTTAAAAAGATTTCAGGGTTCTCTGGCACCATCAAGGGTGTAAAATCGTCCATCTGTCACTTTAGTAAAAGTCCTTTTCTTAAACAGACATTAATGTTGTAACATTTAAGGTGTGTTTAACAGTTGTCAAATTGTCAGAATGGGTCAAATTTGAGCGGAACAGGATTCAAGACCTGAAGGCTTCACAACACTATTATTGCTCTCTTTCGTTCCTTTTAATGTGATATTATAGGATAAGGTAAAAGCATTCTGTAGCTACTGTGAGGCAATGCTTCTTATCAAAATCAGATGGGTTGAACCAGCTCAAACGCAACAGCACAACAGAATAAAATAATCAGTGCTTCCAGGAGATGCTTCCTTAACTCAGAGCAGATGTGTCAGCCCAGGTGGATTTTTAAACCCACAGGGCATCAGCATGCACACAGAAGGAGCAGGGAGGAGTATGCTCCAAACAGAATGGATTTAAGTGAAGTCACATTGTGTTGGATGGAGATAAGAAAGAAAAGAAGCAGACTCACTTGGTAAACAGGCTGGAATTCTTCTGTGACTGCAAAGATGGTCTGAATGTTGTTGTCGCTCAGCTTCTGAACCAGGTGAGCAATGGAGGGATAGTCCTAAAACACAGGAAGTGAGATTTATGATGTAAAATGAGAGGCTCCATCTCTGCCAACAGATTATTTTCAGTGCCCTTCTAACAACCTTTAAAAACAGGTAAAAAAAACTCCTGATATACTCACATAGTAGTGGCTCATGGTGTAAACGTTATTCTCCAGGTGACATTTCCCGTCATTCGGCAGAACGATGCCACCAAGTTTACCATCGCCAGCAAAGTGGAAGCCGGCATCGGTGGAGAACACCAGCAGACGAGTCACATTCCTCCATCCAATTTGGTCCTAAGAAATAAGACAAAAACAGCCAAGCTGCATGCTTTAGCTATTTCCTCACAGCCATGTATCTGCTAACGCTGAATTTAAGCTGCTCAGAATGTGACACATTAACGTTTTATGACTACTGCATCCAAAATCTTGTAAAGTTCAAGTACTCGTAAAATAACTTTTCACACATCACCACATAAACACGTTTATGGGATCTTTATCCCTGCAAGCAACTGCTGTAATTGTGGGAAAATCACCTTGAATCTGCTCAGGATTACTTCCACATCTTTGTTTCGGACTTACCCCGCATACAGCCACTTGCATGATGGCATCAAAGCCCCCTTCAGGAGAGTCCAGGTTTCCAGAGATGTGCTGCTGACCCACCAGGGTGTTGAACTTCTTGCCATCATTGGTCAGCTTCAGGACGTTCTTGTAACTGAACGGGCTGGTGCAGTTTTGGTCGCTTGTGCACGGGTTCAGCAGTTTGGCTGGAGTGGTGCTGATGTACGGCATGACTGTCTTTTCCACAAAGGAGCCGAAACCTTTGGATGACAGTTGGAATATTAGTGCAATTCTAGCTAACTTCAGTTTTAACAAGTAAAGCTCAGCATTATTCAATGCAGGACACTACAGTCATACGCCCAGCTGTGATCTGCTGACAGCCATCTTTCTCTCAACACAGCAGTCAGTTTAAATATGATTTCCTTTACACTTACCATGCTTCATCAATGCTGATGCTCACGCTGCTGCTAGCAAAGCTTCACCTCCTACACCCAAGTCTCCTCCTTTACAGTATAAAGCCGGTTGCACCCTCATATTCAGATTCATGTTATTATGGATTAACTGCTTCTGAACTAATTTCATTGTATTCAGTATGCATTGTCATAAATGCATCTATCCATATAGGAGTTTCTAGTGATGCCCTGCCTGCAGAGTCAAAGCTTGCTACTTGACTAATCCAGGGAGCATCTTTGAGCAGAGTCTTCTCCACCATGTTAAACTGTATATCCATTTTTTAATAAATGTTTAAATGTATGACGAGAGTGTTCCTGAATGAAAGTGATTTTGTTATAGGCTGAAGAATATGGTTGATTTGAGACTGGCTGCTCTGTTGCAAGGACAAGTTGAAACCAAATAAAAGAAAAAGAGGTCACTAATTTCTCAAGTGTTTGCTTCTTTGGTTTGTTTGTTCAGGCCAGGAAAGGACATTCCAAACTGGACGGCACTTAACACTCAAAACAGGACACCTGGCAGTACAAGGTATTTTTTAAGACTGATCATGGCAACCCCCTTCAGGCAGAAAGACCAAACAACCCCTGTATCTAAATCTGTATTCACAAAAGCTAACAAATAAATATCTTTGCAAGTACAATGTCAAATGGAGACCCTGGGCCTTAAAAACTACAAACATTAGAATAATATACTGTAATGTATGGAAATTATACATCCTGATGTTGCTTTTATTTGTGGAAAAAATCAGCAGACCAGATTTTTTCTTAGAGCATTTTAAACCTTATGACTTTCACTGCTGTGCCCACCATCCAAGCATCAACTTCCGTTGGTTGGCAAAGGCCTGGTATTAAGTTTCTTTATCATCAGATTAAAACACATGTCAGCATTAGTGTCTGTTACATACAGATAGAGGGGACAGGGGACAGTGATGTCTGCTGGAGTTCACCTCACCTTGGTAAATCAACGCTGCATGCTGTGTAATATATGCTCATAATTTATGAAGTGCAGGGTGGAATAAGATCCTGCTAATAGTTATCATTATGAGTTAAGACAAAAACAATTATTTGAGGTTATTTTGTAGGCTATATGCTAAAACGTTATCGTGCCATGATAACGAATGACTATATCCTCACCTATCCTGAAGTCTGAAGTGATCGCTGACATCTCCAGCATCAGACTGGTTCCCAGGTTCTTGACATTCTCCAGATCATCCTTCATGGAGTAGGACAGGTCCATCAAGTAGTACAGGTCGATGGGGTAATCCTCCGCTCGTTTGAACTTCAAGTCAAAAGACTGGGGCTGACCTACATCAAATTATCATCATTAGAAACTCTGACCTGTCACATGATGGGAATAAAAATAGATTAAACAAAAGGGTTAAATAGAACAAAAACTCAGTTTAATCTTTTTCTCACCAGATCGGAGAATAAGTTTGAGTTTCTGGGGCTGAATCTGAGTGATCTCCTCCGGCTTCAGTTTCTCTGCTCCCTTTTTGCGGTTTGTCACTGCCTTGTTTCTGATGATCTTCTGATCCCCTGATGGGCTTTCTATCTTTGTTTCATTACAGCCTCTGTTGATCAGAGACTGCACCTCATCACAGCGGGTTGACACAGTCTCTCCCTGTTGCAGGAAGTTCTGGGAGTGACAGCACAATGACAATTAAAGGAACAATTAGTCATTTTTTGAATTATTTTTTGTGTTATGATGGAAGTACACAAATCACAAGCACACCTTCTATTTTGGGATTGGGAAGCTTAACCAGACTTTTTGTGGCTCAGGATTTGATTCATAAGTGAAAGCTGCCATTTAACCTGCCAAAACAACCAGCTGATAATGATTCTATTATGTAATGGATGGAGAAGTTGCTCACTAGTCCTATAAATATAGTAAAATCCAACTTGACAACTGGAGCCTGCTTAGTTTGCGGAACACTAACTAATAAACCACAAGTGAACAATTTTGAACCAGTTAAGGCATTCCAACAGTATTCTTACAAAATTATTTGACCTATCTAGCTAGCTACTGTATTTACCAAAACACTTTTTAAGGTCTTACAAACTTTGAGAACACAAGTGTGGATCTAAACAGGTGGGGACAACATTACTAAGTGGTGGACAGGCTTTCAGTCCGATAGGTTCTTTGAAGTCACTTGAACCTGATGACGTGCAAATGTCTGTTGGGGGTTAGGAAGTGGGAAACAGCCATGAGGTATGACTGGGAATGGAGGGAAGTTGGTAATTTACAGCTCCTAAATGGACTTGTACGCTGCAATTATCGTCAGAAAATATCCACATACATTGAGTATGATCGTACACATTACAAAAAAGATTTTTTCCAACAGTTCAGTTGATTCACCTGGCATGGAGATGACTAACATCACAAATTACTCTGTCCTGCAGACCTCCCAGCATCATCTAGTCAGATGAAGGAAGACAAGATTTTAGAGGAGTGTTGTATTGAGTGAACAGGCGAACTAAACCTCTTTTAACATATATAATATTGTCACAAACATGCCTTTAATTGAAACAGTGACGTACTATCGACTGAATAAATCTTTTTGGGGAAGGAGTCTCAGTAATAATATGCTGTTCACGAACAAGCCTAGTCTAAGAAGCAGCTCTTTAATGTGAGCCACTGTTGCTAGCTCCTGCTTGAGTGCCAGTTTGATTTCTTCCATCCTTTGTCCTTATTTAAGCTATCTTTAAAAAGCCAGACTAGTATCAAATGAAAAGCCATTTGGGAGCCAAACAACCAGCTCTACTGAGCTGAGCCAAATTATCTGGAATTCAAAAGAGATGGGTTCCCTGTTACTACAAGTGAGACTGGGCAAACATCAGATGAGGAAACATGGGAAAGATCAGACTTAAATGGGTTAAAACTGGACTGAACCAGACCTGACTGTTTTGTAGAAATGGACCAAACACGAGTGTTGTGTGACACCGCCCATCCAGGCTTTAGATAGAGGCTTTTAAAATTCCTGCCAGCTGCTGTTTCTCTGTGAGTTTTTACAACTTTTTCATTGCCTGATTATTTCACTACTTCTGGGACTACTTCAAAAGCAGCTAAAGAATTAAGAATGTCTTACACTTTGAATGCTTGCCATAGTAGTAAACAGCTCAAAACAAGGCCTTCCTGCAGTGTTTCTCTATGCAGAAATTGTTTCTTGCCCCCCAACAAGAGTTCTCCACTGCTGTGTGACGTCACCTGCAAAGAACCTATAAAACTAAAATCCTAACCCTGCGTTTATCCTCATCACATGATTCAATTTCCAAGAGGGAAACAACAAAAACTGTCCAAAACCAGGGCATGATAGTGGTTGTGTCTCCTGAACCAGAGTGAGAGAATAAAGGCTCAGGAAATCTTTGAAAATTGGACTTTTCCACAAGATTCTAATGTTTTGAGATAATGGATTTGTCATTTTGGTGAGCTATAAGCTGTAATCATCAAGATTAAAACAAAAAATGTCTTGAAATATTTTACTTTGCATGGGATAAATCTAGAATAAATAGAAATGTTACTTTTTTACGTGAATCACAAGAAAAATAACCATGATCTATAGCCTGGAATTTTATTTATTCCAGTCCTTGATATTACCCTAACCCTTATTTGTAATAGGTGCCAATATAAAACAGAACTGTGATAACTTTCAAACAAAAGTCATGCACATCAAACATGGGTAATAAACGTAAGATAACTACTATCTACAACTATTTCTAGAATAAATCTTCAGACTTCCTGTCAGCAACATTTATTCTAGAAAAGCAGTAGGAACTGGATCAATGGCTGTGAAATCTAGAAACTCTGCTGGCAGTTATTCTCCAACTTTTCCCAGCATTAGCATCCAAGGATTTTTTTTCAAGTGTTCAAAAGAAACCAACAGCTGCAAGTCTAAGTAAGGTATGATTCAGAGGTAGTGCTCATAGGGCTAATAGCTTCAAACTGCATTTCTCAGCTGTGATTATAACTGCGATCACATACCGGGTCTGTACACCAGCCGCATTTGGCTCCAGCCTGGATGCACTCCCCGCAGTATTTGGCGTTGGCATTGATGCACTCGTTCCCCTCTGGATGAACAAAGAGAGGAGAGGAGAGAGGAGGAGAGAAGGAGTCAGAGGGGGCAGGGGTAAAGCTCAGTCCCTGCAAAGTAAGCAGCCTGTTAAGCCCTCCATGTTTACACATCAGTTCATCTGGAACACTGTGTGGTTCAATGGTAATTGGATACAGAGACGGGATATTCTGTCTTTTCCATTATCCTCTACGCTCCATGATGCTAAGGTGGATCTCTGGTCAATGACATCATTAGAGGGATGAAAAGGAGCCCTCGCTCTCTCTGGGGAGCTACTGACCATTAGGATCTGAATGTTTATAATGCTAGCTTACATCAACATAAAGATGACACAGTAATGACAGCACAGGATGTGAATCCTGTTTACCAAAAGGAATGAGACATCTTACCTTTCTGAGCACTACTGTGACAAAGGACTCCAAACAGTGTAGATAGGAAGAGCAGCTTCAGGTCCATCTGCAAGAGCAAACACAGACAGAACATTAGGATTTCATTAACATGATTTTATCTCAACAAACAGCCACTGTCACAATGAAAAGCCCTGATATTTCATTAGTGATCTCTTTGTTAGCAATGATGGTTGTGGTGTTTGGTTGCCTAAAGACTTGTTTTCATCATTTCCTGGTCTAAAGGGTCCAGGAGGGAGGTGACTGATTAAATCTCTAAATGGCTGTGTGTTATAATTGGAGATAATAAATCATCCAGTGGCTATTCTCAGTCGGTCAAAGTGTCACAGGCAGCTAATTCAATTCAGACCACTCTGACACCCAAACACACATATTCTATTCAGAAAACACACACACAAACACTTGTGTTTGTGCCCCTGGCTTAGACTGCAGCTTTCTTTTCCCCATGATTCCTTTTACTGTAAATAGCATCAGTTCCCTAAAGGCAGCCTCTCTGCTTGTCATGTATATTGATCCTTTGTCTGTATGGTCAGCCATATTGATTCAAACTGTCCTTCTTATAACGCAAAGCTCATGACTTATTAATCATGAGGGACATTCATCTGCACTTAAGGGTTGATTTACAGAAAAGCCAGTCTTTGTCATACTGTATTTAAACACTGCAGACCTTTGAGCAAAAGCTTGCAAACATGCTCAGACATGATGAAAACATACTGATATCAATTAATCAAACTTAATTTATATAGCACTTTCATATAAGACAATGTTGCACAAAGTGCTTTACAAACAGACAGAAGGAAGGGAAATATGACCCAAACCCACTCCACTCAACCCTCTAATCCACCCGCAATCCATACACAATACTGGCAAAATACATCATAAATAAAATACACTATGACAAAGGGAACTTATGTACCCAGTATGTACTGAGGAAACGGCATCTTACAGATTTGAAATAAGTAAACACTGGAGGTTAGGTTAAAATGTAGAATAAAATATCCTCAAATGAAATAAAAAGAACTCAAAATGAAATAGAATAGAATAAAAGGGTGCTGTATTAACAATAAAAATACTAAAAGGCAACTCAAGGAAATATGTTCAAATAAGAAAATAAAACACTTAAGTAGAACTTAGTGAAACATGATAAACAAGAGGATAAACTACTAAGAGATAATTTTGAGGTTAAAACAAAATAAGATAAAACCTAATTTACTAAAACAGATTAAGATCAGGATATCAAATTCAGGTAAACATCAGACTAAAAAAGGTAAGTCTTGAGTTTTCCTTTAAAAACATTAACATCAGTTGCAGCCCTCAGGTCTTCAGGTAAGCCGTATCACAGTCGGGGGCAGTAGTTATAAAACACAGAACATTTCCTGAAGACCTGAGGGTTCTAGTGGGCTTATAAGGTCAAAGCAAATCAGATAAATAAAAAAGGCCAAGACCATCAGTAGCTTAAAAACCAATAAAAGAACTTTAAAATCACGTTAAAATTGATGTCATGTGTGCTCTCTTTCTGGTCTTTGTCTGCATTCTTGCAGGAAAGTTTTGGAGCAGTTGAAGCTGTAAAATATTTTAGCGGGTTTACTAGTAAATAAGTTTGATAGATATGAGAAAAAAAATGCAATGTGCCATAAAATTATTCAAAACCAAAATAATGATATGAAATACAATAAATCTAAATGTTATTTGTAACTCAGATTCTCCAGTTTGTTTTTTTATTTTTTAACACGATACCTGTATTTGGAACATTTTTCTCCTGAATATAATACAAACCTGACCCAAAGGTCAAGGAAATTTGTGTTTGGTTAGATTATTTCTTTGTTGTGGCAATGCTTCTCGGCAATAAATCTTATACCATTAGAAAGCCTGTGTGGTGCCACATTTGTAAGGAACATGGAGATGAGCAGCAGAGCTGAGTATGTGGGTTGCATGCATAAAAAATATTCCAAATCTTCTCTGCCAATGCCAAGCAGTTTTTTTTTTTTTTACCACTGGCTCTTGTTTGGTGGGATGGATTGGAAAAACCATACACAGCCACAGCAGCCTGGCATCTCCTCATGCTGGTCACCAGCCTGGTCACACACTGCAGTGGGATGGCATCCCATTCTTCAACCAGCATTTGTCGCAAGACAGCCAGTGTGGTTGTGTTTGTCCCTCTGGCACCAACAACACACCACAGCTGATCCCGCCAGTGTTAAATGAGTTTGAGGCCAGGACTGTTGGCAGACTATCCATCCTTTCCACTCCCAAATTCTGGAGGTAGTCTCTGAATACTTTTGTCCATATAGTGTACATCAGTCATAGGTCAAAACTTGCTCAATCTGGTTGGTGAAACAATGTTAAAATGCGGCTATTACTGCTGAGCCATGTCAAATGATCCAGATCACTATAAAGAGCTGTATGTCCCAACACTAGAAACCAAGGTGCTAAATCAGGGAAAAACCATAGGTATGGGTGTCTTTAAAATGTCACAGTCCATTCACAATTCAGTCTTCCAACCAGCCGACCCACAGTGACTTCCCCGGACCCTTCTTTGTAGCACGGCTTTAAAAGAACCCAGAAAGACTTCCTGCTGTTTCGGGCTGCAGCTTAACAAACAGGAAATACCTATACAAATAGAGATGAGGTCAGTCAAAGCTAAACACTTGGGATTTTCAGTGACCCCTGACTATCATTATAAATTCCACAGTCCTGCTACTGTCTCAGAAGATTTAGTTAGCGGTGTCAGTTCTGGGATTCTCACCCCCTCTTATTGGCAGGTCTAATAAGGGACAGCTGGGACGGCTCCTATAGAGAGCCACTGAATCAATGGCCTGACGTTGTACGCATTAGTCGGCAGGAGATCAGTATGTGCCGAATCTAATTTACATGAGGAATGTTCTGTAAATTCTCCTCACCATAAATCACAGTCATTCCTAACAGGGTCTTCTCAGAAGTTGAAGTCAACTCCACTGGGTATTAGAGCATGAGGTTCAAATTAGAGCTAGATGATAGGAATAAAACCACAAAATATTTAACTTTGGTCTCAGGCTATTCATAGAGGCTACATTAAAAGACTGCATTCCCTTACACTCTGGTAAAGGAAGCTCTGACGTTCACTCTGCTCAGTGTTGAGTGATGCATTCCTCAGTGCCTGTGTGTGCGTGCATGCATGTGTGTGTGTCCGTTTATATAGACACAGAGGGCAGACGGCCTGTCTGCAGCCCCCCAGATTAGATCAGCTGGCTTGAATCTTTGCTGCTGCACATGGGTGGTGTGTGTTAGCAACTTAAATACCTCATATAACCTGGCTCTGCTACTGTTGCCCCATCGCCACCACAAGTGAAGCCACCTAGACTTCCACGGGAATAAAGGTTTCAGCAAATACTTCATGATGAAACAATATCAGCATAGACAAAGCTGAAAATAAAGGAATTTATCTCAAATTCCTCTTAAAACAAACCCCCACACTTAGATATTTCTTTCCACTTGCTTCAAGGTCTCGACTTCAGGAATCATTCAAATGCAAACTACGTCCATTAAACGCCACTGAGATGTCAAGTTAGAAAAATAACCTTGTTGTCTTTTATCCCATGAAGCTCAGCAGCTGCACGGAGGAATGTTCTGTAAAAAAACTACAGTAAAATATGGCAGAGGACAGAGAGCAGACCAAGAAAGTCCTGGGAGCAGGATGTTGTGCTGCCCTCAAGTCCACCCCTAAAGCTCAGAGGTCAGGAGCCATAAATACAACTTGTCAGCATTTCAACATGGTTTTGGTTAACATGGGCACTAAAACAGATGTATTTTGATCTTCACTATTTTAGAAGGACAGAAAACAGAACTAAGATTCTGAGAAAGAAAATATGGTTGTCTTTTAGTCAAGCAAAATGCACTGTAGGAAAATGTCATGATAAAATAAACCTGGCAGAATAATTTAAATTTAAGATAACAACCTGATAATGATGAACCAGACTGAACTCCCATTTCTCTGTGTCACTTTCCAGTTTGGATTGGGCAATTTTAGCTTCATTGTGGGGTGCCATAAGGCTCAGTTCTTGTACCCCTGCTTTTCGGTCTAATTTCGGTCCCAGTTTCATCATACAAAAACACAATGTCTCTCACCACATGCATGCTGATGATACTCAGCTGTTTGTTTCACCTTCTCCCGACAATCTTGGTCCTCTACCGAGAACTTTGAATACCGCTGCATGTGTTCTTCACTGAAGAGAGGCCACTGCAACATCTCCCTGCAGCCACAGTTGTATAAAATAAATGCACCACCGCAGCTTAATGTCTCATTTTACTTTAAAAACCACAACAAAAGCTCAGTGGACAGGTCAAGTCATCTGCACTTTGTGATATCAAACATTTCCCTTTTTACTGCTCCCTTATTCCTTTTCAATCCATAACTAGTTTCTTTATTCTGTGGTTAATTTAATGCCATAATTGTTGATTTACCCAAAGTTCCTTATTTATTTCAAAATAAAGGCAGGTCTGTTTCCAACAGGAAGGCAGTTTTACTTAGTTTGAGACAGTAAAAAAAAATACAAAATAAAACCAAAAATATTTTCATAATAATTAGTTTGACAGCCCTAACCAAAGCACCTTGTCCCTTTAGAAGAAAATTTCCACAAACTCACAGCTTTTCTTCGGTTTAAATAGAGTTAAAGAGGACAACACCCTCTTAAGTGGTCAGAGACCTGTGCTTGCATATAAATCCAATCATTAATTTGATCAAAGACGGGGTCTCTTTGTCGTATGCTTCCAGGAAGCAGCTGTTTAGATCTGTCATGAAGAAGTAGCTCAAGTAAAAAATCAGAGAGTACGGTATAGAACCCGTTTGTTATTAGTCAGTATCAGAGCCAGGGCTGAATATCCTGTGAGCTTCCTGCTTTGGAACAATGGTTTTCTTTGGTTTTGCGAACAGTTTGGCAGAGTTGGCTGCTTAGTACACCAGTTTTGAGGATTTACAATCCTAAGAACCAATGGATTGGCATCTATAACACTGACTTTTGTTTTTCTCTACCACCAGCAGAGAAACATGTTTGATTTTTTAGGAAACAGGCATCAGGTCACAATCATGCTCTGGGTGTCCCATTACCTGCTGCATAGAAAACACATGCTTTATACCATCATTGTTATGCTGAGCCTGACTGCAAAAATGCCCAAATACTCTTACTGCATTCTCAAGCTTTCAAAATTAAAGAGAGAACTAAGGGATGACTTGGAGAGTCAGAAAATGCTGGATCTAGACTATCTGGGTTTAATAGATTTGAATACTTACACAGTAGTATGCCAGAAGGAAGAGTTTGTATGTTGTTGCAACAATAACAAACCCTGTTTACCTTAAATTCTTTTTGCTAGCAGATTACTTAATCAATGATACTTCTTTGTAATTGTTGGATGTTGTTCTCATCATTTTACATGTTTCTGCAAATGTATTCAAAAGAAAAAATTGAATATCACATTGACATAAATATTCGGACCCTTTGCAAAAACACTGTAAATTTAGCTCATGCTCCTCCCATTTCTCTGGATCTTTGCTGAAATGTTTCTACACCATCATTGGAGTCCACCTGTGCAAAATTAAACTGATTGGACATGATCTGGAAAGGCACACCTCCTAGATGACAATGATATCAGAGCAAAAACCAAGCCATGAGGTCAAAGGAACTGCCTGCAGAGCTCAGAGACAGGATGTTGACAGGCACTGATCTGGAGAAGGACAGCAGCCTCCATAATTCTCAAACAGAGGAAGTTTGGCACAGCCAGGACTCTTCTAACAGCTGGTCGCATGGCCAAACTGAGCAATGGGGAGCCACATGAATACAGGATGTGTTTAGTGAAAAGTTAAAGCTCTACATGTACTTTGCATGAACTTAATACCATTGGATATTTTCTCTACTTGGTGAACTCATGTATGTGGGACATGCAAACGGATAAAATAAGAGCACCAACCACAGAATGGGAACCAAATGTCTCACAAGGCTGTAGAAACAGTAGGACACTACATTCTGGGGAGTAGCTTCTCTCTTATTTGCTTAACATTAACAATGTTTCTGTTTTTCAGACATGCTTTGTTGATATGAATATGATCTGTAATTCTACCCGATACCAGCTTTCAATCATACCTATATGTCTGAGGGTCTTCCAGTAGATATTATACTCAGAAACCAAACCATTTTATTTTTAAACAGGTAAATGAGATGTCAATAAAACTTTTACACTCTGACACAGAGTAGCATCACTACAAATAGCAGTCAACTACTCTGAAGTAAACAGCAGTAGTTAAAGCAGGGATATGAATAAAAGTGTCTGGCCTGTGAAGGAGGACTATTAAGTAATGTTTGTATAATGAAAGTTGGTGTTTATCCATTTAAAGTGTTTGATAAACTCCAGACAGACAGTGAGAGCTGACCTGCTTCGCCTCTTACAGTGAAGTAGTTTATAAAGCTCTCACGCTATTATACCTCTCATATCTTTCATTCCTCGTCACCTGTCCACTCGTCCCTCACACCTGAGCTGTGACTAAAGACCTCCCCGTGTTTTACAGGCGTCATGGCTCTCTATCAGTTGTCAGGAGAAGGTGATGCATAGCAGACGCTGTGGTGCGTGACTAAAAGGGGACGAGCCTCTCAGGCATTCCTCTGGGACTGAAAGCGTCCTGACCAGGATAGTAACCTGTAACACAGTTACTGCACTTCAGGAAACATGAGCTGTGACAGCCATGATGAGAGGATACTGTATTTTTAACAGCCCATTTCCCACAACCACTTTCCCCAGTTTGTAGCTACTTACTGGATCCAGTGTTACACAAGCGCTGAGAAAATTATTTAATTTCTAATCCATTCAGCTTACATACATTGAGTATGATCCCTACACTTTACAAAAAGTGTTTTTTTCCACAATTTAACAGATTCATTTTGCATGAACATGATCAATATCACAATTTACTCAGTTTTGCAGACCCAATAGCATCTTGCATCATCTAGCCAGATGAAGGTAGACGAGATTCTAAAGGAGTCTAGTTCTGAGCCTCCTGGGTAAGTGACTGAGTAGTGATGTGCCATTCAGGGATAGGCTTGTGCTACCAAACCTCTCTTTAATGTGAGCTTCTGTTTGAGCACCAGTTTCCTTTCCTCCATCCTCCTACCATGTAGTTTAGATGTCAAACTTCAGTCCTTAATACACACATTTAAAATTTGAGGATGAACAAATCAACAAAGTCAGTCTTTAGACAATTTAAGTTTAAAGAATGATGATGAATAATGTGGGAATTTATGAAAACTTGCAAAACTGGTTGCCCACTGCATCTCTGGCATGACCACAGGCTGGGCTGCTTGGGGGTTGGTTCTGGGCCGCATGTGGCTCCCGGGCCGCTAATTGAATAGGTCTGCTGTATGCTGTCTCAGACACAGAAGATGCAGAAGGTGTATGGCTTGTTAGCTGTGCTAGCTCTTAGTATCAGTAGTGCAGTTCCTGACATATTTATGTACTGCCTGCACCATCTATGAAGTCCCAAAGACTCACTGTGGATTCTACAATCCCAGGTAAGAGGAATTCTGACCTAACCTATCTGCTTACTGTGCTAAACTTAAGTTATGTAGTCTGCTCTAAGAACGGTTCATATTCCTGAATTCACATCATACAGACACTTTCACCCAGAGAGAATATCAGCCAACAACTGTTGACCAGGACACACGATAAAAAATAAGTGGATCGATTGTCTGGTATATGAATATACCATAAAAAAGTCTGAGTTAATGTTTGTTTAGTTTTTCATTAAATTCATATCTCCTAAGCATATCTTGGACATAACAGAAAATATTACATCTTTTAACAGTGTTGTAACTAGAATAACAACTGACACTTCCAGCCGAAAAGTCACCAGTTAACATGGTTACTTGTTAAAACGTAACACCTGCTCTCCTAGAGTCCTAGAGCATTGTCGCCAGCAAAGGCTTTAGATTAGATTTTTTTTTTTCAGAGTTTCTGATAAAGACTTTCCCTACTTTAGCCCACAACTTTTATTCATATAGCAATATTTCACAATTTAAGCACACATTACTATTTTCTTTCCATAATTACAACTAGATGACAAAAAAATGGGCTGCATGGCGGCGCAGGGGTTTGCACTGTTGCCTCACAGCAAGAATTCTGGTTTGCTTCACAGTCAAGGACTTTCTGTGTAGAGTTTGCATGTTGTCCCCATGCATGCGTGGGTTCTCTCCAGGTACTCTGGCTTCCCCCCACCACCAAAGACATGCTCATTAGGTTAACTGGTAACTCTAAATGGGCTGTAGGTGTGAGTGTGAGCGTGCCTAGTTGTCTGTATCTATATGTCAGCTCTGTGATTGACTGGTAACCAGTCCAGGGTGTACCCCGCCACTCGCCCAATGATAGCTGGGATAGGCTTCAGCCCTCCTACGACCCCTATTAAAATCTGATGCTCCTTTACCACTACCACGAAACGCATACACCACATGTTCTTAAATCCAACGCAGAGAACAAGCAGAAGGACAACTAGAGGAAAGTTTGTGTCTGTTTTCTGTGATCTTCTCCCTTTTGGTGCATTTCCGTGGCAGCTGTACAGGCTTGGCATATGCACTACAGCGTTTTCAGTCGTTTTCAGTGGTTCCGTGCTTACAAGGATATTTCCTGAAATGATCCCGTCTTTACGGAAAACTTTTTCAAAATGAAACAGCATTATATGGTTTTTGTCTCCGTGTGGACAGGGCCTGAGTAGAAGAGTAATGGAGAAAAGATATATAACAAAAACTAACAATACAGCCATAAAACTTCCCATAACTATGAGTGTCTGCTTCAAACTGACAAAAGAATAGGAAGAAACATCCTGGCTCCAAATTAGATCACCATGCCAGCATCCGTTGCGGGGGAATTCTGGCGTCGCTTCTGCAGAAGGGAAGGAGAGACAGACTTTCTAGGGAAATATGCAGTCAGTGCTATTTAGACCCACTATTTGGCTCTGGTTGCTCTTACATCTTGAATACTGCTTTCTATCCTTGGTGTGTGTTTATCACAGACCCAGAACTCAGAAAAGTATGCAGAGTGCTTTTCCTGTTGAAGATGAGACCTCTAGATTTGCCGCAAGATAGCTGGAGAAAGCTAACCACAGGTAATCAGTAATCAGTTCCATAATATGGTATGTATATATTTCCTATAGAAGTCATGACACAGCTTAGAGAGATATTATGTCAAGACAATAACCTGCATTAGCACCACTTTTATGCACATTCGTGGACTTTGTGCAGTTAATCCCATTTTTTTTGAAAAGACGCCATCATTTAAGTTTCCTAAGCCGCTGTGTGAAAACCTCTGGTGTAGATAACCCCCAGCTCAGAACCACACAACCTCAGCTGTGACTGAGTGGATTTACTTTCCTTTTAATTGATCTGCATTTGCAAGTGCTTAGGAGTACTTACTTCAGCAAGCAAGGCCATGAATAATGACCAGCACAGTCAGGGAGGCAGTAAAAAACACTCTGCAGCAGTAAAGAACCGGTGGCGGCTCAGAGTCACAGCGCTCTTTGTGGGAGGAGGCCTGGGCTTCCTCTGCTCAGAATGGCTGTTCTTCTCTGGCTGTGAAAAGAGGGAAGTAATGGAAAAGAAGGAAAAACAGGAAAGGGCGGTGCACAACTCTGAGGGGAGAGAGGTTGCCTCACGTCCAAAAGAAAAAGAACTTGCAGGCCCTCTTAATCCTCCTTCCTCGATTTTACAGGCTATGTTTATGCCAGTAGACCTTTTTTAGTTAATCTGATGAAGTGAAAATTAAAAGCTCTCCATGGCTTAAGTATCTAAGACTTTAAAAGCCTTGAAATAAGTTTATATTTCATTAAAAAATTCCAAGATGCACACACTTGCCCCTCTGTTGTCCTTGGCATATCTTTGGCATCCTTAACTCCTATCCTCCCTCTTTCCCTCCCTTGTTTCCTCCCTCCTCCATCATACCACCCACACAATGTCTCGGTTCACTCCCTCCGCCAAGAGCAGAGCCAAACCATCGCCCCCTTGACTCCACATACCCTCAGAGAGGAGAACATGTCTGAGCTACAAGCTGCCCGACAGAGCTGAAGGAGAATACCAAACAGTGTCTGTCTGTGTCTCCGTGCATCCCCCTCCCCATGCAGAGGACCCTCTCATAGCAGACAAAAGCAATGAATCAAGCCTCCCTTTAAAACCATGACATAAGGTCTGATACTTAGTGTTCCCACTCACCGTCGCCTCTCTGCTGAAAGAGCCTCGCTGTGATAAATAATACTAATGAGGCAGATGTTAATGTCTTTAATCTTTTGTGCTTCTCTGCTTCACTGACACTGATACAGGAGGACAAACCAAAGTGATCTTTCCAAGAGAGAAAAGTCCTCTGAGAGATATGGATGAAGCCACAAACGGCATCATAGTTTCCACATTACATTTGCCTTTGAATGCTCCATTTCTCCATAAAAGAACATTTATCAGACAGAAAAAGTGAAAGTAAGTGTAATGAAAAACTCAAGTTGCAGAGAGAAAGCTGTGTGCTACACTTTGCTTATACATAGCTACATTTCTCTGTTTGACTACTAGCATGTAGGGAGCTAAGGGTTCACTGCAGGGCCTGATGTGACGGAGCTGGGGGGCAAGGTCACTTGGCAGCCAAGGTCAAGCTCGACGACATCTAAAACACCCAGAGACCACAGGCATGTTTCAGGCCCTTGGGACATCAAAAGCACGACCAGGGGCTTGTGGAAACCGTACTACCCGACTGGACCCAACTGGCCAGTGGTTCCCAAATTTTTCCACTAAGACCCCCTACTTGTATCGAAGAAGGGGCTGAGGCTCTCTGAGACCCAAACCAAAAAAAGGATATACTACTGTCAAAAACATGCATCAACTTTAATTGTTTTAATCATTCAAAGCCAAACAAAATAGCCCAAAACTTAACTCCTCTTACCAAAAGATCGTTGTATGAACAATGCATTTGTGTTTTATAATGATTTTAGATAGTAAGAGTGAAGCAATTTTTACAACCTCAGAGCAGACAGAATCTGGGAATCTGACCGGACCCTAGGCCATGCTTACTTGCCACATTTAACCATTACCCTGCCCTAAAGGTGTGGACTTTGTTATTTTTTCAACAGATTGTTTTCCCATGCCCCTAGTAATATGCAAGGACATCCAGAGCATCACCGGGGTCATGACAATCCTCCTTACCGTCCAGTGGTGCCCTCAGATGGGCTTACCTGCCACATCTATGCTTTACTTCAGCCTCAATTTTTAGCCTAAAAGTTCTGCACAATACTGCATATGTGATTCTGGTTGTGATATATGCAAGATTGAAAAAAAAAATCTTTAAATGTTGCCATAGCACACCCATGTTTTAAGCATTTTTTTATAAGGAGATTCAGCCACAGAGCCAATGCTCTATATGGATGATAGCCAGGATTAGAGCTCAGCATCTTGACTAGTCACATGACTCAGTTACAATTTTCATAAGCTCGTCTGGGGTCCTTTACTGATGCAATTAAGTCATGATTTTACACTCTTAACCACTATACCAGCTTTTTACTAACAACTACATGATGGTGTCATGGCACAAATCATCATCAATAAGATGCACTGCTCAAACATTAATGTATTTTGTGGCACAGATGGCTTAGTGGTTAGGTTGCACCCCATGTACACTGGTTGCCTGGGTTTCAATTCAGGCATGTGGCTCTTTCACTGCATGTCATTTCCCACTCTCTCATCCCTGTTTCCAGCGCTATTCAAAGTCCTCCCTTTCTAATAAAGGCATACAAATCCCTAAATAAACATTCTAAAAGAGTGCATGTAATTTAATGTGCAGTTTTATGTTGTATTTATTTTTATATTTTATCCAATGTTCAGTGACCCTTACTAATGTGCAGGATGGAGATCAAAATAACTAAATCAACCAGTTTTGAGTGTCCAGGAGGTAAGTTTCTGTTGCTGTGGTATCAACACAGGTATCGATTTTTACTAATATTACAACAAATCTAAAGTTTCTGGTGCAGGTTCTTTGCAGATGACATTGCGCTTCTGCAAAGAACCTGCATAGAAAACGCTACCAAAAAGTCCATGTTTTATGCTGTTTATATCAATGCCAAGTGTGGAAAAACATTCTAAATTCTTAGCTACTCTTGTGTCCTTAAAGCCGTGAAATATTCATGCAAAAAGTTTTAAAAAGCTCATAGAGAATCAGCATGAGGCAGGAATTTAAAAACCCTTGATCTAAAGCCTGGATGAGCCATGTCATTCCACTCCTGTATGGTCGGTTTCCTGGAAAGTGGACTGGTTTGGTTCAGTCCAATTTGCCACAGGTTAGCTCATTTAACTCTGATCTTGCCCATAATTCTTCAGCTGATATCCGTCCAGTTTTGCTCTCTGTGGCAGAGAATCCATCTCTTTTTAGAGATCCAGATCATTTGGCTCCGCTTACTAGAGCCGGTTGTTTGGCTCCCAAAGGGTCCTTATTTGGTACGAGTTTGTTTTTTTAAATGCGGATTGAATAACGACAAAGGATGGAGGAAAGGAAACTGGCACTTAAATGGGAGCTAGCAACTGTTGCTCACATTACAGAGTCGTTTTGTAAGCATGTTTGTGACACGAGGAGGATTTTTCTAAAGGGGCTCAGCTAGCCTCTTAGCTCAGAGCAAGACTTCTCAAGACTTTTTTCTCCCTTCATCTGACTAGACGACGCAAGGACAGAATAAACTGTGACGCCACGCCAGGTAAATGGATTAGGCTGTGGAAAAAAATCACTTTTTTGTAAAGTGTAGGGATCATACTAAATGTATGTAGAAATTTTCTGATAATAATTTTAGTGTACTTGTCCTTTTAGAGCTGTAAAGTACTAAATGGACATGTTCCAAATCATTTCTAACAGCTGCCTTTTACTTCCTGTCCCCATCAGTCATTTGGGATCACATGATTGCAAACAACCTGTTAAAGGTGATACAGTTATGCTTTTTTATTTCTTAAAATAATCAATATTTCCGGTGGATTCTACAGTAAGTGAATCTAAGTGAAAGGGTACATGAAGTATAAAACTGCCTCTTGAATGGTTTGGTCCAGGTTGGGGTCCATAATTAACCACCATGTAATGGTTTAACAGAAAAAAAGGTGTAGCAGCAGCTGTAATGCTTCTTTATGGGTCGCTCTACAGAAGCTTACAGCAGGTTTTAAAAGTTCTGCTCTGCTTTTCATACAAAACACTCAGCCAGCCAGCCACATATGTTGGCTTGAAGCCTGCCAACATTCCCCATGAGTATGTGGGAGGCTAAAGATACGCAGGAGGGGATCTGTTTGGAAAGAATTTCTTTCTCTTCCAGTCAGAAAATCAATAACACTTTAACTGTTTTTGTTTCTTTACAAAACCTAAAATTCTTCTTATTGACCAGTCAGATCACATCACAAGAAGTCCTGCAACACCAGACACAATCGAGGCAAAACCGCAACATTTGGAGAAGTGCCAAGTCCATATCACTATTCCCAGCTCCATCTCTGTGGTGAAAATAGCTGAGCTGTGCTAACAGGTTATTTCTGACTCTTGTCCCCCACACCTGGCCTCTGGAATCACTCTGGACTAAATCACACAAGACACAAAAACATTTCCTCAACCCAGCAGAGAATATGGAAAACTCTGCAACTGACTTGAGTGTTAATTTGAATGGAGATATTTCAGCTTTCTGAGCCAGGAAAAAATATGTTCCACTGTTGAATTTGAGCTGCAGAGCATTTTTCAGACAAAGTTAGACTCAGCAGCAGACAGACTTTCTACATTATCTATAAAAAGTGAAGTTTTTTTTTTTAATATGTCATACAAAAGTAGATCCAGTTTTCAGGCGAACATGAAGGCTAGTTTTGGTGACTCCTGTGGGATTGTCTGGCTGTGACATGGTGAGCTCAGGGCTCAGCCTATGAAGCTGTGATCTGCTCTACAGTAAGCCTTCCCAAACTCCCTGTGTTTGCTGAGTCGGCCCTTCCTGTGCTGAAACACAGGAAGCTCAAATGGATCACACAGGAAGCCTGTATCATGGAGCCTGGAAACCAGACATAGCTCCCTCCTGAAGCCGTAAAGATGACATATTCAGCATTCGGTTGTGAAAGGAAGAGAAAGAGAGTTAGTGGGCCAGACTGCCTGCCTCGTTACAGAAGGATGAGAATGCAGTGAGCTGCCAGAACGGCAGCATATTGTCTTTGTTAAGCCAGCGTGTCTGATTCTTAAAGTTAAACCAGGCCATCATTGTGATCTAAACTATGGAAAGAGCAAAATAAGCCTTAAATCAGGCTTAAACAATGCCTGATGCACAGCCACGACCTCAGAGATAATGAATCAACAAATGTCAGACATTAATTCTCTGTGATTATTTACAAAAACCAGAGCAGCACCTGCACTGTTGAGACAGTGAGAGGGATCGTTTAGATACAAAACATCAATCTGCAGCCCATGACAAATATTTACAGCACTGTGATGATAATTCAGCGGTAAGTCACAGAGATGGGGATGAGCATAAAAAGACCCTTTTTCCCCCCATAGTGAGTTCTCTGGGTTAGAAAGAAGCTGCAGCTACTTAAAAGATAATCTATTTGTCCAAATAAAGTCAACATGGTTTGACAGTTTACAGCCATGCAAGCAGATTTTTAGGGTAATATTTGGGTGAGGACTTGAGCTAAATGCTAGGGTTATAGAGCTGGTAGCAGGACGATAATTAAGGTTTTAGCTTCCTCAAAATTTTGATTCAGTTGGCCAATGCATCATAATAACCTCAGCATCCAGCAAAAAATGCTGCATGATGAGTGTCAAATGTGGAAAACAGACAAATCCAAACTCCATGCTGTTGTGGGAAATAATGCTTAAAAGAAGGAAAAAGCGATGGCAGCAATTTGGCAAGTCATGGCTGCATCATGCAAACCCAGGTGTCCGTGAAGATGTTTGCAGCCAGTGTAGCATCTTAGATGTGGCTGCAATTGTCTAGAATAGTGGAAACTTTAAACAGTCTCTCCTTGCCTACTCATGTCCGCAGGCTGTCATACTACTGAGAGGACATCTCAGTAGCATGTTTAATATGATGCAAAGCCTCAACACAAGAACACACTCACAACATATGCCACAGACTATGATCTCTCTACAATTTTAACCCTTTGTGCCCTAAGCTATTTTTCTAAATCATTTTATCTCTCCTGGACTTGTTGTCTTAAAAAGCTTGTAAAACATCAAGCCTGTGGTGCACAGTCAAGCTCTAAACATCCTTTTCTTCAGGACAATCTGGGCTTTAAGAATATTTATGCTGCTGTAATGTCACCGGAATTTAAAAAGAGTTATGGGATGATAAAGACAAAAGAAAAAACTAATCAGAAGTTAAACTCAAAGATTGTTACATATTAAACATAATATACATTAATGACTAAGGGTTTTCTGCACAGACTTGTTCTCCCATCTCTTTGGGGCCAGCATAATTAAAAACATTAATTCTGTGACAAAAAAGAAGTTCCTGTCTGCACTGGCTCTGAGGGCCCAGTCACAATGCATTCTGGGATACAGACAGATAATAAGGTGGCGGGCTAATCCGCTAGCTGCAAAACGATTAAAAATGGATTATAAATGGATAAAAAGATGTCCAATATCAGAGTTACTGGTGTGGATTTAATCTTTTAAGACACTGGAAAGTCACCCAAATTCCAGGTTCTCCAGAAAAGGTTCTGTAAGAGCTACGAAGGCATAGATAGCGTCATTAGAATGGCACAGTGGCTGGCTTTCAGAGGAAAAAACAAGTAGCTGTGATTTAGGGTTCTAAAGTTATTTAACTCTGAATAACACGTGCCTCGTCTTGTTGTATACAATAACACTGGTCTCAGAGGGTTCATTAAAAACATCTTAATTGGCATCAGCCCTGATTTTTTTCAGAATCAGTGCATCACTACTGAAAAATTAAGAAATTGTGTAAGATGCAAAGAAATATGGATGATTAGCAAAATACAGAAACCAGAAGTCACTTTACCTGACTATTTTCTATCATCGCTGAAGGATTTTAAAAAAGGATGGGAGATTTTGAGGCTGTCCACCATTTGGACTAAATGGGTGACAGATATGTAGCTAGACATTTTCTAACTTATGCGAATACTCATGGAGGTTATTAAATGTATCAAAAAACTCTTTGGACCATGTGGGCATTATCACTGACCTCAAAACTTTAGGGTACTAAATGCACATCCCTACCTACTGGTTCAACTACTATGATGATGTTTTAGAAAGTACATCACCCTGTTAACAGCTTTAATTTATCTTGTAGATAAGCAAACATTTGCTAAAAAACACAAAGAACAACAGAGTTGAGGTTCATGAAATGTCTTCATGTCAGGCTGTCAGAAACCCTTCATCTGCTGGTTGAATTCAGTCAAAAGGGAAGTTGAAACCAATGTAGTAATTCATCCTCAAAGGAAAAATAAAGGGCTGTACCACATTTCATCACAAACCATCCAGTAGCTATTGAGAACTTTACTCAAAACTCCTCATGTGAGCTCAATGTAGACACAATAACTTCTAGCTTCATGATTAAAAGTACCATGTACAAGGCATCCAACAGATTGGAAACTCACTGAGACTGTGCTGAAACCACTGCATGCAGTCCTAGACTGTGCCATTTTGACTACACAGACAGCTATGTCAAAGTTTGATCTTAATCCTATTTTCACCCAGCGGTGGGCCAGCGGTGGACACCTTGGCCGTCTCTCTGCTGAGAACCTAATCCCTGAAAACTGGCACATTAATGACACTCAGATGTCTTTCATTAAGCCGCAGACCTGACACTTGAACCAGAGGGCCTCCGTTTCCGCTGCCACTGGAGAGTGAGAAGCTCAGAGCTAAAACAGTAAGCGCTGCACAGTTACATGCATTTCCTCCTGGGAGCAGTACTGTAGTATCTGTCCCCTGTTCTCAGGGTGTTTTGAGGGGTCTCTGACTGAACATCATGTTCTCAAACTGGGATTGAGCTCTGCTGGGCTACTTAGTCACAACAACAGACTGAGAAAAAGACTCTTCCACTCAAAAACTCTCCAGCATGATTCCTCTGAACTGAACAGCTGGTGTTGGACAGAAATGAGTGAATTGAGCTACCTAAAGTGTGGTTTCATTGTCCTGACCTGCTGATGCTGATCTGCCTCATTAGTCTGCCTCAGTTTGAGATACTTCTGCTTCCAGTAAACTGCTGCATGTGAATTATATTTAAAACATGACACCCAGTTAATGGGGGAAGGAACTATTTTGAACTGCTTATTAATTCACTGAAATTAGGCGACCTTCATTTTTCATTATATTGAGTTAAAGCCAGAATAATCAGCTTCTGTTATCAAGCTACTTCAGATATGCACATCAGTAAACATGGGAAATTCCAAAGTATAAGAATTAACTTTAAAGTCCATCTATGAAGTCACAGAACTATGAAGTCTTTCTCTCTGGACTGGGGGTCTGCTGGTGACTCACTTTAACACCCCTGAGACGTCAGCGTCAAACAGACCTCATTCACAAAGACAGAGAACAGTGTGTGCATTGTGTTGGCTCTACAGTAGGTTCCTAGTATAGGTCACTGAGGGGAAACATGGGAAGTGATTGATGCTTAGTCACTGATGAGCAATTTGGTGACAATACGGAGCTTTCAGCTGCCTGAGACTTTCACATTCTCTCTCAAATCAGTTTAGATGTAACAGATGACTTGTAATTCAATTTCAATATTCAAAGACAAAAGATTTATAGTTTAATGGTTTAAACAGAGTGATTGGAAAGGCTGTCAATAGTTGCTTTGACTTCACAAGACATCTAAGAGAAAGGTGGACTAAACGTGAGGGGGAACAGATTGAATAAAGGTTGAATGAATGAATGAAAATGTCATATCCGCTCTGTGCTAAGTGGGAAAGCAGACTGTTAACCTCAGTCCTGAAGAACTGCTGTGTGGCCTTCTGAACTGCAAATGAACTTAAAAAAAAAAAAAAAAACATTTATAATCTAGAAATACTGATGCTAAACCGATGCTAAGATGCATTGGTTTAACATCAGCATCAGGCAATGTGTCATGATCCAATGTTAGCTGCAGATGTTAATCTGTTGTTTTCTATGGTTTCAATGCTAATATTAAGTATACTTAACAGCTGATTCAGAGAAGAGATATATTATTGGGCAGAAAACATGGCCTGTTGGGCAAACTCTGATCTGTTTTAGTGGTTAAACATGAGAGTAAAAGTTGGGATGGTGGGAGTGATACACAAAAATTTCTGGCTACGTTGTCATTTTAAATATTGGTCATAGCATCTGACTTGTTTTTTTTTTTTTTTTTTACAATCAGAGTATTTCTACTTAATAGTAATGACCCAGTGTAGGATATTATAGCTTTTTTATCCCGAGTTTAAAATCAATGCATTTGGGGGGGACAGGATTCTTATCCTCCACAGGATGCTCTTCCTTTAACTATGGTGGGATACTAACTGTATCTCTTTAAGGGTCTTAGCCTGACGCACCAGATAAGACAGATATTCACAATAATCTGAGAAACCTCCCATACTAAGTGTCTGGGAAGGGCAGGACTATTTAAGAAAACTGCAGAGGCAGATTGGACGAGTGTTCAGTCTGTTGCGTTCGTTATGAGCCAATCAGAGCGACAAGACAAAGTGAGGAAGCAGACATGCTCAGCTCCAGCAGAAGCAAACATCTTCTCTGCAGATATAAGCTTACAGAGGTTGGCTCTTTACTCTTGTTTTAATAAAGAAATGAGGTCCAATTCTGATGAAGCCGTTGCTATACTACAGCTACATCCAAGCTAATCACTACACTGGTGGTAGCCATTGTATATACCAGCTTACTGTCCAATAAACCCTGCCCCTAACGATAGCAAACTCATGCTTGAGCAAGTCAGGAGAGGAGTGAAAACATCTATTCTGCCATGAAAAGTTTTAGTTTTGTTCTTTGCTCTTTATTTACTAAAGAAATTTTGTCGACTTCTCATAAACCTGCTGCTATACTATAGCTACATTGAGCAAATTACTACACTGGCTGCTTCTAGTACAACTAAACCCCACACCTCACTACAACCTTATTCTCTTCAAATGTCGCTGATTGGTCAGATCTGTTTTTAGACCATAGACTGTAAAAAGAATTGGACAAAGCCTGTGTAATGTCAGCTGTCTGCTTACAATAGGCGGACTCAAAGTGCTTTTGAAGCCAGTCAGCGGCTAGTGAGATAAAGTTTGCACCAGCTCTCCTTGCAGGGCACAAAGCCAGACGAGCAGCATGAAACAGGCACAGATTACTTTTCATTAAACAATATTAATGCATACTTATGAAGGTTTTATTAATGTTTTCTTTCTTTAGGAGAAATAATTTGGATTCAGGCTTAAAAAAAGCATTATTATGAATATATAAGCTTGCGAAAACTACTTAGCATGCCTTCTTGTTTTTAGATGAGACAGGTGACAGAAACTGTGATTTTGGACCTTTATGAGTGCTTCTTCAGTGTTTAATGTTTTTTAAAAACTGTAAACCTTGAGACCAATAAACACTGACTTGTTTAAAAGATTTAATGGACACCTTATCAAAGGTTTGATTCTGATTATGATGTAGTGCTTGTCAAAACATTAGTCCTTTGCCCCTTATTACATCACAAAAAAGTGATTCATGTGCTCCAGTTTCTTCCTAAGATCTGCCTGTATTAAAACCTCAGCCTGCACCTGTGGAGGGACTGAGGCACAGGAGACTCCTGTTTTTAACACTGAAGGGAACTTCTATGTATGAGTATCATCTGCATCACTTTGTGTACAATAAACTTTCCAATTAAACCCAAAGAGCAGGTATTCAACAGAAAATACAAGTCTCCAGGTTTGAATTTTTGACTTTTAGAAGAAAGACTTTGCAAATTGCAACTTTCCATTTTTAAACCCACCTTAAACCTTTGTTGCATTTGTCCTTCATTCCTCCCCACATATTTAATAACCACTAATGGCTCCTTCCTGAGCAGAAAAAAATGCACAAAACATCTAAAGTTTTCATTAGTTCATGTCTGATCTGCACAAACACACTGGTGGTGTTTCACACAGGCTTATAAATTCCCATTGAAGAAAACAGCTCTGTTATTGTGCTGGTATAATAGAAACCAGAGTCCATGACAGTGAATAAAGCCACATCTCCAAACAAAACTCTTTTAAACCCTTGAAGCCAGTCCATTCTGTGTTTTTTAAAAGAAACATAAACAAAGACTTATTGAGACTGAATCCCTTACGCTTAAATCTCTCCTTGCTGTCACAGTAACACACACGGAACAACGAACGTCCATCCAGCAAAGCTGTGCTTCTATTTACTACCAACACAACATGTTTGGCCTCTTTTTCCCTGCAGACCTTGGCAGGCAGAGGTCAGCTCTAACCACGCCATTCCTCACCCGTGCTTCAGATTCTGTTTTTAGAAGCAAGAGGCCACCCAAAAAAGGCCCCAAAGAGCGGGCAGAGAGGAGCAAAAGATTTGGCTAGAGGTCACAAAACCAAAACCAGGAGTGAGGCCCACCCCACAATCTGGCTTCAGGAATAGAAAGAGTCCACAGAGAAAAGGGTTTCAAGAAGAATGGAAAAGAAAGGGAACAGAAAGATAAATTATAGCGTTGCACAGAATATAGTTGTGTAACTAAGGGCTGGGAAACACAGCCAAATATATGATCTGTTATTTTCCTGAATAGATCAATATTAAAAGACAGCATAGTAGCTGAAGTAGCAGCTGACACTTTTTTGGTTGATTTCCTTATAACCAAAATACTACGGTGGCCAGGAAGTGTCACACTAGTGCATAATTAAAATTCTCTGCAGTAACAGAAAATACGAACAGCATCACAATGAATGGAAATAAAACAACTGACACTTTTCCCGGACCGATTTGCAGAACAAATCCTATGAGGACTTTTATGGACAGACTCCAAGAAAGAGTTGACAGAGTAACTGAAAGATTGTCTTAACTTCACTACAACTATCATAAAAATCCCCTTGTGTCCTTCACCCCCTTTAAAGTGACTGACCTAATTCAAAAGAGGTCCAGACAGGTGCTACCATTACACCATGAAGATGAAAGAGCACTCCAGGCAAGTCAGAGAAAAGGTTATTGAAAATGACAAGTCAGGGGATGGGTAAAAAAAAAATGCACTTGCTATCCCCTGGAGTTCAGTTAAATCCATCATCAAGAAATGGAGGGAATATGGCACATGTGTAAATCTGCCCAGATCAGGCCATCCTCAAAAACTGAGTGAGCATGCAAGAAGGAGACTAGTGAGAGAGTCCACAAAGACACTTATGACTACTCTAAAGGAGTAACAAGCTTCAGCAGCTGAGATGGGAGAGACTCTGCATACAACAACTGTTGACCAGGTTCTTCACCAGTCAAAACTTTATGGAAGAGTGGCAAAGGATCAGGTTAGACTCCATGTTCAAGTGGGGGAAAATTCTTCAGTCTTATGAGATGAAAATGGAGCTTTCTGGCCATCAGACAAGACACCCGACACTGCACATCACCACAAACACACCATCACCACTGTGAAGCATGGTGGTGGCAGCATCATGCTGTGGGAATGCTTCACAGCCCTGGACAGCTTGTAAAGGCAGAGGGTGAAATGAATGCAGCAAAAAATAGGAAAATCCTGGAGGACAATCTTATTCAGTCTGCAAGAGAACTACAGCGTGAGGGAGCTTTGTCCAAAGCTCTTAGAAATAAGGAGCTACATGGTCTGGACAAAAGCATCCACTAAAATGACATCATAACTTGATGTCAGTTGTCTGTATGATTTATTCAGATTTGTAAAGCTGTGTAAAATTTCATCCATCGTCTTCTATGGAAATCAAGCCCTTGCAGGACTCTCAAGTTTGCCATTTCATCCTACAGATCGCTGTATTACCATGTAGTGTAAAAAGTCTTCAGAATGCAGGAGAAACCTCCTGTTGTTCAGGCATGTGACTCAGGGTCAAGTAAATCATAGATAACTGCCCTACAGGGAGCATCAGTCCTGGATCAACACACAGGGGAAAGTGTGTGTGCATTTCAGTGTGCATTCATGTGCTGGGGGTAAACGGTGGGAGCAGGCGATTATTTGCACCACTTTATGAGTCTGGGGCCGAGATTTCCCCTCCGGCACTAAGCATGAGTCGTAGAGGGCGATCAGGCACATTCATCACTTCTGTCCCACAGGATATGGCAACACGGAGAAAACACCCAGCCGATATTCATCACCTCCTTCTCCAGGGAACAAGCTCACACTCAGGTCTCGACGGGGAAACAAACAGACACATGAGAAACATCACATGTCCAGAAGAAAGGCCTGGGTGTGGCCCTCTGTGTGCAGTGAGTGGCATCGTAAATCAGGCCGGAGCCTGGCCCCTGCAGCAGCAGCAGCTGTTCCCATGGGGCCTGAGGTCGCATCAATTCAGCTGGTGGCTTCTGGCTCTGCTACTGTCTCATCTCCCCCACTGTCCTACATTTACCCTCCTCCCCAATTAGCCATCCTCCTCCTTGTCCTTCCTCCACCCCCTTTGCCTTCTATAACTCCTTGCCCCCCTCCATCCTTGCCTCCCTTCCTGCCTCCATTTCCTTGATTAAACTGATGGCTCTCGGCTGCACTGGGGAGTCAGCGCAGTTTTTATAAAGCCTCCAACCTCCTGCTATCCTTCAGATGAAAGCTCTGCATGATCCAATCAATGGATGCTGTGCAGCCTGTCCATCACGCACTGCTGTCAGAAAGCTGCTGTGTCTTAGTGTGCATCAAATCACCCACAGCATACGTTTACTTCCATTTCCTGCAAACAGACAACATCAGGCTTTAAGCCACTATCTCTTTTTGAGACCTCTCTGACTCTGGCTTTCAGCATCTGCACTCCCTCTGCCTTTCTCTCTGGCCTGTCAAATGATCCCTAAGTAATTTAAATAGATCATGTGAGATCACCTGTTGAAGCCCTTTCATATGACCACACAGATGAGAACGGAGAGGAGAGCCTGCTGCATCTGATCCAAATCTAGATGGATGGGCAGAGAGTAGGGATGAATGTGATTATTTTGACTTACACTGCTATTTTGATATGATTTATGGTATTTAAGAACTGCAATTTCTACACAACATATATGATGATTGAAAGAGAGTATAAACAGGATTGATGAGTATGATTTTTGCAATTTCTGCACAAAGAGAGATAATTTGTTACATGGGTATGTGCAAGCACATCTCTGCTGCAAATGGATCTTTGACCCACATTTCACTTTAAAGCAATGATACGCAACCTGTGGCCCTTTCATGATAACTTGTGGCTCTTTTAGGTCTTAGGCCGGCGACACACTAGACGATTTCTAAAATCTGGAACGATTTTTAAACTGTGGGAGACCACAGACTTCAGGACAATTTCCAAAGATTTTTCATCTTTAATCCTCTGAACGCACACACTAGTCGACTCAGCCAGACTGTCAGATCACTGGAGACCACACACCTGCCAACCTGCCTACAACCTCGCGTGATCACGTGACTTTAGAAAAATAAAACAAAACAAAACAAAACAAAACAAAACAAAACACGGATGTCAGTCCATACCGTCTTGCTGTCTCTCCACAACAGGCTGTCCTGGCATGCGTTACAGGTGAAGCAAAAATCATACCACAAGGGAAAGACTCAGGATGAAATCATGGCTGGACTTAAGGTACAATTGTGTTTATGGTTGTGAGTGGTGAAAGTAAGTATGATCTGGCTGTGATGCTATCTGGTCTGCTCGCTCTCATTGGTTGTTGTGGGTACTCTGTCAGCGGCACTACGACCCCGTTTGATATTTATGATTCTGGGTTTTGGAGGCTACAATGCGATTTGGAGCAGTAAAACAATCGTGTTGACACCACACACATGCAGATTACTCAGACAAACAGTCGGTTGCGACGAGGCTCCTCTTGGGATACGCCCCCACGATCGTCGGGGGAAGGCAATCTTGCTCCAAATCAGGCTTAAAATCCTGTAGTGTGTGGCCAGCCTTACTCAGAAAAATTAATCCCTCCAGAAAACCTTAAAATGGGAAATTTTGACCTCAGAAATCATCCATTGAAAGTTACATCAATCAATTTGTTTCACATACGTTTTAGTAGGATTTAGGCTAATTGTCAAGTTTAATAATCAACCTTTATTTAATGTCTGTTTATTGTTGTCGGATATCTGCAAGAGAAAACATGCTGGATAAATTTCACTGATATTTGAGTAAAAGGATGAATGATTTGCAATACCCCCCTAATACTGCAATTGCAATTTAATATGCAATTATTTTTCAATGCCCTGATCTTATGCATTTTTCAACAAAAAGCAATAGATCATCTGTATTATAAAGAAAAAAAATATTTGGTGAACTAAACTACACATTTAAAAAAATATTTAGTTGCAGTGATTTTACCTTCTTGCAAATGCAATATGAACTGTATTGAAGGGAATGATTTAATTTATTTTTCTGTACAAAAACAGGGGAAATTTGATTGATTGATTTTATAAATCAGTCATGGTAAAAGTAATTCAGCTTTTTTGACAAAAAAATCCCTCTGCAATGTCAAAGTGAAAATAGATTACTACAAAGTAATGCCAATGAAATAAAAAAATCTGTAATGTAAAATAAGTGACTGCATATATTCTCACCAACTTGTGACCTGATTCAACAGAGGTCCAGCCAACTGGTGCTAGTAGTCTTACAATTAGTGAAATGGGGATCACCTGAGTGCAGTGAATGTGTCTCAAGTGACTGTAGAATAAAGACACCTGTGTCAGGAAGGTCCAGTTACTGGTTAATCAGTATTCCTGGCAACCATTACACCAAGAAGACAAAGAAACCCAGTAAAAAAAGTTGTTAAAGAAGGTTTTTGTCTCAAAGAGTCTTGATTATATTGATCATGATTGATTTATAAAATCAATACAAGAGTAAAACATCCAAGGAGGTGCATACCTTTTAAATGCATTGTATTTTATCTCTGATTTTATGAAAATTTCATGATTTTCTGACTTTATCTTTAATATTTACCATATTAAACTCATATTTTTAAATCAATTTGTTATTTTTCCGTATAGAATAGCTGGTATTTCAACAATTAAGCAGAATAAAATGAACAGAAGGTTTTGATTAACTGTTTAACCCTAGTGGAGAGCAAACTGTTTCACTGTTAACAACAAATTGTGATAATTGTCCTTATATTTCCAGGGTGCAAAGCTGGTTTTCTTTGTACCTCTATGTCAGAGGGCATGAAACATCGTTTCACACCACAGAAAAAACTTTGTCAAGCAAAAATGAGCCACAACTAAATCACAACCACTAACCACAAACATGATTTATGATACTGAATAGCATACTTTATTATTACTATGTTAATTATTACTGTATGTGTTTACATTTTCACATAAAAAGTATGTGATAAAGATAAACATGTGAGTTGTGAGAATTTTATAGAAATGTAAGTTGTAAGACAGAAAAGCTGACATATTTACTTAAGTTTAAGTAATTAAATCAAGTTTCGGTATTCATTTTCCCAGTCTGCCTGCTTTTTATGGGCTTTATTTTAATTTTTGACTTATTTCTCGAAAGGTCATTGCATAAGATGTGTACTATAAGTTGGACTTAGTTCAGCTGTCATACACAAATAAATGTCCATTAAAGTCGATTAAATATAGAAACATCCGTCAGACAATGACCAAGCGTCACATCAGATAGACAAAAACTTACAGAGTGTTGCATACCTATATCAAAGATAGCCTACCAGTAATTCATCTTTTTTCAAAGTCTGGGATAAAAACAGAGTACATTTATTAACCACTTACCTTATTTTTTGCCGTTATCCGCTGCTACATACAGATAAAGTTAAGCTAACGGTCCTCCCCAGCTCCCAGTGATGATCCGCTCTGCAGACAGACAGCAGCAACTATCTGCCCTGTTGGCACCGGGAGCCGCGCTCTCTCTCTCCTCCGACTACAGTCACGGTAGATTTCCTCTGTTGCTCATTCCCTTCAACTTCCCTCCTCAGAGATTAAAATGTAAACAGTCTGAATAAGAACCAAATGCCGGAACGGTTCGATTAACTGGCAAAGGAAACTATATCCCCGAGGCGTCAGCGTGGACCTTTTCCCCCCTCGATACAAATCAAGAGAAAGGCGAGAAATGAACCCCCAAGTTCCGCTCCTCCTGCTCAGACCTAAACGGGAGGAAGAAAGACGGTGTAGTACAAAGAACTTCCGGCTTTATCCTTCAAAATAAAATTTGACCTATAAGAGGGAAGGACCTATTCATTTTATCACTTGAGTTTCGACGGGATATTTCGGTATTTTTGAGTTGAAGTGGCATTAGCATCCATTGATTTTGGCCAGCTGCAACACAGCCTTGCTACAGACTGTTTATCTGAGACACCAAATATCTAAGAAAGAAAGTGCTGTTATTTGCCAGTATGACATATTTCCAGTTTTAGATTTTTTCCAGCTTCATTCATAAACAAAGTCTGGCAGGGATGGTGGCTCACTTTAGCTTTGCTTTCGATTGCTAAGGCTAACATAGATACACTAGTTTATACATAATTAACATTACTAGGCTATGGCTAATTTAGCTTTAGCGATGCGAGCATAGAAAACATAGCCAAAGCTGCATAGCTACACAGAGAATGTAGCTATGTAGCTTTAGTAGCTGCTTTGCAAGCTTAGCTTTAGCTACACTAGCTGCATGGCTACATTAGTTATGTCGCTACGTTATCTACATAGCTTAGTTTTGAGACTGTGCCTATCTAAAAGGATCCTTTTATACCTAGTCATGACCTGTTGCTAATTAACCCAATTAGCTGCAAAATGCTCCTCCAGCTATTTTTCATTAATACCGCCTTTTTTTTTTTTACAGCCTTTGGTTGCCCCTACTTTATGTCTCTGTTTCAATATTTGATACGTTTATGTTCCATTGTGAATAAAATAGTAAATTTGATTTGATGATCATTGCATTCTTTTTTTTTTATTTACATTTACCTCAGCACCCTATTTTTAAAATTGATTTTGCAAATATCTGTATCTGAAAGTAGGTTTAAATTTTTTTTTAAATGAGAGTTTTCTTTAAAAAAAAATCCAATCATTGTGCTTTTATATTCATGATTTCATATCCTGCAATTCAGAATTTTTTTTTTTATTACAGGGGTTAAAATGTGTACCAAAAAAAAAAACAGATTTTTAAAAATCAGGGTGTATTTTTCAGCTGCTTTATTGTGAAGGCTTAGACTTCTGTCTTCCCGTTTCGTTTTAGCTAACTTTAGAGGACTTCTCGCTGCTCTATTCTGAACCTCCCGCTGACGTCACTGCTACAGGACACCCCCAGTCACATAATTACCTATTTATACAGAGCTGGCATCATGTCTATTCAGTGTTTCATCAGTCAGTAAGTCCATTAGTATCTTTCATTAAAATTATTAACATTATTTTAGAGAGACTACCAGGAACACAGCTGTCTGCTCACTGCTGTCATCTAACCTAGGGAAACTACTGACCTTACAACTACAGTTTTCATTCATTATGATCCTTTAAAGGAAATGACAACAATCCCACTAGTACTCTTTCTAACCTAATCCCAGTAATGAAAACTTGAATGGCTGACTGCATACATAAGAAGCTATAGATCAGCTGTTTAAGATTAAAGCTACAGTTGTTCATAACCCAGATATGACCCTTCATTTAAAATTTGATGGCAGCAACACATCCCAAAAAAGTAGGGACAGGGCGATGTTTATCATTGTGTAGCATCCTTTTTTTGTTTTAACAACAGATTGTAAACATCTGGGAAGTGAGGAGACCAGCTGCTGGAGATTTGGGAGAGTAATGTTGTCCCATTCTAGCTGCTCAACAGTCCTGGGTCTTCTTTGCTGTGTCATACTTTTATGATGCTCCAAATGTTTTCTGTTGGTGAAAGTTGTGGACTGTCGGCTAGTTCAGCACTAAGACTCTTCTACCGTGAAGCCATGCTGTTGTGATGGATGTGATATGTGGTTTAGCATTGTCTTGCTGATATATGCAAGGCCTTCTCTGAAGGAGGCGTTGTCAGAATGAAGCTGAATCTGGAACGAAATCATGGTAGTGTGTTCTACACTCTGCCAAACCTGAGATCCCTGATTTCAACAGCTAAGAAGCAGAATAGCTACAGATGTATTTTGACAGATTTATCCACAGTGGAGAAATATCATGGATTGTGAATGTCTGACGAAAACTTAATTACATTTTCGCCTAGTTTAGTCACCAAAGATTTATTTTTGGCTAGTCTTAGTCTAGTCTTGCTCATGGAAAAAAAGGCTGTCAAAAAAAGTTTTTAGTCATTGTTTTAATCACCAAATTAACACTGATTTGTGAGTGATACAGCCAGATAATGATATTGACTGTAGACGGGAAGATATTCAAAGTCTTCAGAATCTTATGTTTAGGGACATTTTAATGAAAATTGTTCCACAATTTGCAGATCAGCCTTTCACGGATTGGTGAACTTCTGCCAATCCTTCCTTCTGAGAGACTCTGCCTCTGTGAAATGCTCCTTTTATACCCAGTCATCTTACTTACCTGTTGACAATTAACCTTTTAAGATGCTTCTCCAGCTGTTTTTCATTCATATCACTTACTTTTCCAGCCTTTTGTTGCCTTGTCCCTACTTTTTTTTAGATGTGTTGCTGCCATCAAATTCAAAATGGGATAATATTTTTCATGAAATGGTAATATTTCTCAGTACATCTGACATTTTGTTTATGTTCTATTGGGAATAGAATAAGTGTTTATGAGATTTGACATCACTGTAGCCTGCTTTTACATTTTACACAGCAAGCCAACTTTTTTGGAATCGGGGTTGTACTTGCAGAGGACAGGTTTGTTTATTATGAAGGTCTATTGATCCTGGAGTGCAGGATTAAGTGTGTCCTATAAACACTGTTAAAATTTTCTTTTTGTTGATCTTTTTTCAAAGAATGAGAAGAAATAAGGAAAAAAAGATTATCATGTTTCCTCAGTTAGACCTTACTGTGTAACTACTAATATGAAGCCAATAAAGTTAGCTAAATATGCTGGAGTATGTAATCTGAGGCCATCTTTTTAGACTGTCCTCTCATCCCTCAAAAGTGGAAGTTAAAAGAACATTCACACATTTTTACACATCTCAGGATCAGTGTCTTAGAAAACACTGGTTCCTCATTCAGTGACAGAAGTCCCAGCTAGGAATAAGGGGGATAAAGACATTCGGATATCACACTGCAACCCTGTTAGTTGGATCATATGTTTTTAAACCCATATTTATTCTAATACCTAAATTAACATTTATAATAACTGTATTTTACATTCACACAGTCTTAGGTACCAAATAAACATGCTGAGTAGGCTTTGGATCACTTTCAATGAAAATAATCTCCCGCTTAGTCATGTATTTGCTTTAACCAAGTGGAAAGTTATTTCTGCCTCAGCACTGAGGGACGTAGTGGAAAAATGTGAGAGAAAAACAAACTAGCACGTCCAGAAGATCCTTGAATCCTGTTTAGTCTCCGGGGAGTGTTTACTAGGGAATGCAGCCCTTTATCTTGCTCCCAGCCTCAATTTGAGATGGGTCAAAAGTTTGATCTACTTAACGTAGTCTTTTATAGAAAAATAAGTGAAATTAAACAGATTTCAATAAAATTTGCTCATGCCTTGGTTAAATCAACAATCACATTACAAAATTATTTTTCATGTTTCCTGTACATACACAAATATCTAATTTTTCAAATATAAAAGTTGTGTTTTGCTGACGTTTTACTGTAAATTACAGAAAGCTTAACTGTACTGTTGGTAGTTCAGTATCAAAATAGTTTATCAAATTGTCTCACGGGTCTCAAATAGGACCTGAAACTAGAAGTAAATGCAGAGAAGCCTCCAGAACGCTGTCTGATGGGTCATTTTTTGAACAACAGTAGAACAGTGCCACCTGCTGGTCTCAAAAGGATTAGCTATCTTAACAGTCAAACTGTGATGGATTTAATCCACTTTCAGGCTAAACATGTGGTAGGAGCTATGGCCTTTCTTATACAGCTAAGACAGTCTGTGGTTTAATGACTAAAAATATGACTTTTCTACACTCAGATTGTCCCTGGTGAACCAAATTAAGGTTAACAGTGATGGTTTAGGAAAACATTATAGTATTTCTACTCTAAAAAGCACAGCACAGCAGTTATTACTAAGACCTTTCTTGGAAAGCATTTGACCAGAATCACACAACATCCCATGGCTGAGCGAGGCCACGTGACCCAGAAAAGTAGGAGTTAAGAGAAATGTTTGATTTTAACATAAATGTATAGATTATTAATGGATCATTTAATGTCAATAAATATGAGGAATAGGAATTGTACCATATGTTGGTTTGTGTTTTTTCTTTTTTTAATTTATCACAATAATATGATCAATAGGTAGAACAACAAAACGGTCCTAATATAGGCCACTTAAAACACCCTCATTAGAATTACTGGTAGTGCTTCAGTGGTGACACAGACCCTCAGGAAGTTTGCTGCATGTTGTCAGGAAACTCAAGTCTCACTGACAGACAACTTTTGTTCATCACTCACCTTTAAGACGACCAGCAGTATTCCCATAAATAAATCCATGGCTAAACATAAGTGACTGACTTCACCTGTAGTAGCCTAATGCTAACCTGGAGAAGGATAGAGGAAGGATGCTCGTGACGTGTTCTCTGTTCTCCTGTTTTGGTGTCTCCTGAAAGTCAAACTGTGAGTTTCTTTGCTGGTCTAAGGTTTGTTAATTTCACGTGTGAAAAGTTCGATCATAGACGCCATTTTTACTGCTCTATGTTTACCAGCAGATGGCGCATGCGTCATTTCTAAACCACATAGGGAAACCCATGAAAGCCCATTACTGCCACTTAAAAAACACGAGTCACGCAATTTTAAAAAGGTAATAAATGAATTTTAAAAACATTTTCATTCGAAATTGTGAGAAAAATAATCCTAACTACGAAATAAAAAAAAGGTATAAAATGAATAATAATGGTGAAATAAATAGTCAAAATTATTAGAAAAAAATTAAAATTATGAGATAAAAAGCCATTATAGTGAGATGAAAAGCAGGAACCACGAGAAAATAAGCCATAATTATAAGATAAAAGTCATTAATGTGTTAAAAGCCATAAAGATGAAATTAAAAGTTGGAATTATGAGATAAAAATTCCAAATTATGGGAAAATATATCATAATTATAAAAGGTCAATGATAAGGTAATGTTTACATGATAAGACAATTATGATACACTTCCTCATAATTTACACTTTTTTTTCCCCTAAAGCTAAGCTAATACTTTTCATCTCATAATAATCATTTTCTTATCTCACATCTATGACCTTTTATCTCATACTTATCATTTTTTTTATCTCACATCTATGATTTTTTTCTCATTATTATGACATTTTTATCTCATGATATGACTCTTTTATCTCATAAATTAGATTTTTACCTCATAATGAATTTTTATTTCAGACTATGTACATTTTATCTAATAATTATGACCTTTGTCTTAGAATTAACCATCCTTTCTTATAATTTTGACATTATATCTCATAATTATCATTTTTATCTCATCACCTTTTATTCATACAACTTTTAACTCACATTCATGACTTATCTCTCATAACTGTGACTTTTAATCTCACCATTATGTTTTTTTCATACTTATGACTTTTCATCTCATACATTTGATTTTTTAAAATCTCATAACGACTTTTTATTTCAGAGTTTTTATGTTTTATCTCATAATTCTGAATTTTATCTTTATGGCTTAGAGTCCCATTATTGTGATTTAGGATTTTTGGTTTTATTTTTTGTTGAATGCTACACTTTTGTGCCAGAAATTGGCTTCCCTATGTTTGGCCTTTTAAAGTTAAATGGTAAATGGACTTGAGCTTGTATAGCCCTTTTCTAGTCATCTGACTCAGAGTTCTTTTATACCACAGGTCATTCATCACAGTCACTCCACATTCACACACTGATGGCATGACGAGCTTTATTTCCTTTAGGCCTAGTATAAAACATGTTATTTAATGAGAATCCAAGTGAAGCAGTGAACTATATTAGTACATCCTCATCCTTTATCCTGGACTCTGACCGATGCATCTTCTTGTTTAAAGTCAAACCTAAAAGAACAAGCTATACCTCAGTGCCTCTAATATAACTTTATCCATTACATTGGTCTCAAAAGAGAGTGCCAGCAGAGAAGTTTAAAGAATACTAAAGCATGGGTTAGATGAAATGTGTCTTTATTTGACAGATCTTGTGCATAAAAGTCAGCTAAGAAAGAGTAACTGTGTTCCATGTGCAGCCACACGTCCTCACTGCTGTCCTATAGTTTGTCTGTTGTTACGTCCACAGCATCATTGCCATGGCGACGTCAATAGGAATGCTTGTTACAGAGTTTACGTGTTTTTTTGTTCTCTCTTCTCTCCGTGCGTGCACAGCTTTCATGTTATCCTTCTTTTACCATGCACACTGTAAAACACTGGCACACACTTATAAAAGAGCTTTAGTGAAAACAGAAAATTCCTTTTCCTAAATCATTATTTACTCTTCACACGAATTCTCTCTACTCCTCTCCTCAGCAGTTATTTAAGTTTGCTTCCTGGGAATGTTGCACTAATAGTTTAAGAAATTTTGAAATTAAATCCATCAACTTGATCAATGGTTTGATTTATTTGGCCTTTAAAGCAGTTGCATGTACATCTGATATTCACTCCATTGAGTCACACTGTATGTAAAGTTTGGTCTCCAGGGGAAAGTTCACAGGTATCCTGGACTGTTTTTTTGGGGGGGAAGGATCCGGAATCAGGCTGTTTGCTCTGTAAGGCCTGTTGTCTTTCCAGTTAAAAACATTCCCGTGGTGGTGGCCAGCAGAGCTCGCAGAGAGTGAGAGGTTTACCACATGCAGGGCGGATACAGAGCATCCTGCATCCTGGATGTTCGCTGCTGCTAAACCTCAGCCATGGAGACGCAACATAGGATTACAGGAGCTCCCAAGAACCCCCAGCATCACAAATCCACCCCCGTTTTCCTGCAGGTTACACGAGTGGTTTAATTTAATGTGTTAGATCAAAATTAAGATGAATTTATAGTTTATGATTTAGTTTAACAGTCCGTAACTTTCTATATTTCAGTAGCAAGGACCATTAGAGACACAGAGAAGTCTATCTGAAGAACATAAATCTGAAATGATGATAATGATGGCTCTTTTTGGACCAACAAATTAAATTGAGATTATCTGCAACAATACAGACTATTAAGAGCTTTTTTACACTTTACCTGCAGCCATTGGTCAGCTATTGGATGGGAAATGTAGAGTATTTTAAAAGGTTACCTTTTAACAGCAATCATTAATCATGATAAACAAATTCAACCATTAAAGGAAAACAGAATTTTCAAAGCAGCAAAACATCAAAAATCTATGCTGCTTCATGCTAGAGGAGCTTTGAAATTATATTCAGTAAATACAGGTAGATAAATAACCAGCAATGACAGACTTTATTCATTAAAAAACATTTTACACGTCAATCAGTCAATGGGTTGGTATAAGAACAGAAAATTTTGAGGATGCAGCACTGAAGTCTTTTGTTGTTGTTTTTTTACATTTTCGACAGCCAACATTCATTATGATGAATATGATTACATTTCAAAGTAAACATGTTACTTTTTTAAGCCAGCAAAATGTCAGAAAGCTATATAATTTTGTCCACTGGAGGCGCCAAAGTCAACAGAACAAAAAGTTCTGTGCAGGAGCTTTGATATCATATTCAGTACATTTGAGTAGGTATAAAACCATCTACAGTTTATGTGTATAGAACCAAAATGTCTTTTGTAAATATCAGCAAAATGTTCATAACTGCTGTTACTGATATTATGCTAATAATATCATGTATTCCAATTTAGAATATGCACCTTTGGAATGTTTTCATCTTTACATTTTCCATAGCACACATAAAAATTAACAATATATTTAACTTTTAAATGAAAACAAGATACAATTTTCAAGCCAAAATGCCAGAGAGCATTACAGCTTAGGCCACAGGAGGTGCCAAAGTCAACGAAACAAAAAGTTCCCACAGGAGCTTTAAAATTACCATCAGTATTCATATAATTAGACATAAGACCAGCAATGACAGACTTTAATCATCAAAAAAACATTTTTTTTATGTATCATTTAGTCTTTTAAAAATATTCATTCTGCAAAAAATCCTCATTTGGTTATAAAGACAGAGAAAATGTCTGACTATGTAAATCTTGTGGTGGTTTTCAATTTTAGCTGCTTTAAAACAACACCCCTAACTCTACACTCCTGCATACGTGCCGTTGTAGGAGAATGGCTTGTCTGTCACACAGTGACCAACCACCTCGGGTGTCCACCTTTGGACTTTGGGCTTGCTGTCCGCGCCCGGCCTGACGATGATGGTGCTTTTGGATGCTAGTGAAGGATCTTCATCGAAGAAGTTGAAGGGTCGGAGGAAGAAGCCCACAGCGTTGCCAGGTGTTGCTGTGTTGGGGATGTCCTCTGAGTGAGGCACATGCAGGAAGCCCACCGTTACCCAGGCAACCAGGTCCTGCACACAGGAGAGCAAACAGCACATTAGAGCAGAGTGGGACACATAAAAGGTGTTTTTTCTCTACGTTTAAAGAGCAAACAGATTGAAATGTCAGCATTAGTGGTGAATGATGAACAAATTCTTTAAGGAAGCCAAATCTAAACCACTGATAGAAACTTTTACAAAAACACCTCCAACACAACCCCCCAAAAAGTACACCACATTTCCCAGAATCCCTTTGAAACGTCCAAAATAAAGCAGTTGGTTAGGTAACTTTATCTTTAAAAAACTATATTAGACTGAAAATTTAAACTGCATTCATAAAACCACAGTGAATTTAGAGTACCCAGACCCCTTTCACTTTTTCAGTTTTGTTATGTTGCAGCCTGATGCAACAGTCATTTAAATATTTTTTTCTCTCATTACTTCACACTTAGTATCCCACCATGAAAGTGAAAACAGAATTTACTATAAATAAAAAACTTAAATATCACAATGATGTAAGTATTCAGGCCCTTTTTTGCACGTGTCATACTTAAATGTTTCAGATCATCAAACGTATTTTAATGTAAGACAAAGATAATCATAGTAAATGCAAAACATGTCCAGAATTTGACTAGGCCCCTCCAGAACCTTCATTTTGTTTTTATTAGCCATTCAAAGGTGGACTTGCTGGTATGTTTGGGATCATTGCCCTGCCCCAAAATCCAAGTGTGCTTGAGTTGAGGTTAGGAACTGATGGTCAGACATTCTCCTTCAGGATTTTATGCTAGAGAGCAGAAAACATGGTTCCATCCAGGCCCTGAAGCGGTAAGCTTTTTAAACCTCCAAAAAGTTTAACTTTCGTCTAGTCAGTCCACAGAAATTTTCCCAAAAGTCTTGGGGTTCATCCAGATGATCATCTTCAAATGTAAGACGAGCCTTTGTGTTCTTTTTTGTCAGCAGTGGTTTTGGTCTTAGAACTCTCCCATGATGCCATTTTTTCCCGGTCTCTTTCTTATTGTTGAATCATGAACACTGATCTCAACTGAGTCTAGTGAGACCTGCAGGTCTTTAGATGTTTTGGGTTCTTTTGGGACCTCCTGGATGGGTTGTTGATGCACTCTTTGAGTCGTTCTAGTTTGCCAGCCACTCCCGGAAAGGCTTGCCACTGTAACTTTTTCTCCATTTGTGGATAATGGCTCTCATCATTGTTGGCTGGAGTCCCAAAGCCTCGGAAATGTCATTGTAACCCTTTCCAGACTGATAGATGTCAATGACTTTGTTTCTCATCTGCTCTTAAATTTCTATCTATGGTGCCATAAAGTGCTGCTTTTAGAAATCTTTTAGCCTACTTTGTCAGACTGGTTCTATTTAAAGGATTTCTGGATCCAATAGGTCTTCCAGTGATCAGATCTGGGTGTCACTAGTGAAACTGAACTCAGCGTTCCAAAAAATATGGTTAATCAAAGTTAATTCTTGATTTCACAATGGGGGAATTGATGTATTTACATTGGGCTAGATAGGTTAGGATGGCATTTTTCTCCTAATTTTTTAGTCTTTATATGAGGGGTGTATGTACTAACTACTAGGCCAACAGGAGCCCCAAATTTACAAGTGTCTCATAGGTGGAACTGCATAATGATACACCTATTTTTTAAATTTGGTACAAGGTGGTTTTCAGTCAGGAATGTTTGGCACACTCTTGTCAAGTTTAATGTTCAGCTCTGTACCTGGTTTACGATTTCTTCATCGTTGCGGATGTAGTCTTCAAATGAGACAACAGGCTCCCAGGGGTCATTCTGTGTGTAAATGCTGCTGCTGGTGGCTTCACTGTCTCTATGACGAGTCACAGCCAGAGGATACCTGCAGGGAAACCGTTCAGAAAACAGTTTAAACAGTTCAATCAATGTGCTTTTCATGACGTGCCCTTTTAGCAAGAATTGCAAACACCCAAGAGAGCTAATCTACTATGAGGTGATGAAGACTACATTCAACAAACACTGATCCACTGTTTAGGATATGTTGATACTCAACTATAACTTAATTTTGACCAAATTTATAATTAAAATCCCAATCCAGAGATTAACCATGTAAACATCACTCATCCTCACGGGGTCAATCAGAAGCACATAATTTGCTATTTGTGTAAACTTTGCATGAATGCACAACATACTGCATGCTGCTCCCTAGATTTAGATAAGTTCTTCCAACAAGATAATAAGCAATAATGTCATTACCTTGACCAACTGATGCCTTTTTCCTCCCTCCATCCTCTTGGAAGCACAGTATGGGCATGTGAGTTAAACTGAATGCGGTAACCCTTCTCATGCCCCCATTTATTCTTCTCACTAGGGTTGTAGAAGTGCACATAGCGAGGAAACTTTTTGCCAAAGCGGAAAGCAGCAGATCTCTCTGTCTTGTGCTCTGTCTTGTGAAGTTTGGACTGAACGATGAAATGGTTTGGACTCCAGGGGTTTGTGAAGTTCACCAACTTCAGATCTATTGACTCAAAGCTGTTTTCCCGACCTGTGGAGACAGAGTTGTCATGAGAAGTTCAGTATCAGAGTTTCTGCAGTCTGTTGAGACACTTCACATGTATATTTGAGTTTCTAAGTCTTTCAAACGTTTTGCAGCACGTGCACATAGAAAACAGCAGAGGCTTTTAAGAAGATTTTCAAGGATAAAGTTGTTGACTTTATGCTTGCCAAAGCCTTGATCAAACATTTCAACAGAACACAATAGCATAGGATTGTCTGGCCAAGGCTCTTACTTTATGACAGGATAAAGTCCAGTAGGCTGGTTTATCTGGGCTAGCATTAATAAAGGAGATAAATCTAGGTGTCTGTGTTTACTTTCAATTCTTGAAGTGGCTTTAAGTAAAAAAAAGTGCTTTTCAATGCTCAGTTATCAAAAGAAGCTATGCAAATAAATTCTTGACTTTCCTTATAAGTGCCCACTATGGAAATTGGTGTAAAAGGGCAAAATATGGAACACAGTTGAACAAAAATTGTCTCTTAAAAGTCTAACCAATACATTATTAAATGTCCACTACAGCCAATTAACATATGCACAAATTGGAAAACTTCCTGAAATTTTCTGCATGAAGTTGGGTTGAGCTGATGCTAGGACAGCAGAAAATATTCACATTTAATCCTGCAACTGCCATGCAGCAGAAGACCACATAATAAAAATCCTCATTCAAATCTTGACTGGGTAGAGTTGCCCCAGATCTTGCACTGGCATTCTGATGACCATAAAGCTGCCTATTTTTTCTTCTACTTTGTTTTGAACTGCATATTGCTGCCGTTTTCGGCTATGCAACTTAACCAGGGCTAACGCTAGCTGCCGCATTTTTAAGAATACTTAAAACTTTTCCATGCAGTGTCTGCATCGTTTTGTGTTTTGCAGTTGGCAGGATGCTTTGCACATTGATCCTCCTGTTTGGGCCAATCTGCTCTATTGGGATTGACAAGTTTTGGCAGCAACAACTGAAAACAGATCTGGTGCATATCTTGAATGGAGCTGAGTGGTGTTTTTAGTGCATGCTGTCTTACCAGAGTACGTAAACGGGAATTGTAAAGATTACCTCGAAAGGGAGCGATTTGCATGCAGATTGCTGCACTGACGGAATATGTAGAATTTGAGGGTAAAGCGGGCAGTATTTTAACCTTGCAAAGCAGAGGGATTTACCAGCCTCCACATCTGTCATCAGGCAAATCCATCTTGCACAGCTCCAATCTGCTTGTGCTGAACTGGAAATGGTTACTGAAAGCTGATAGCAGTGGATGCCGCTGGTGCAGATAAACTCAGACGTAGCTTCAGTATAGCATCAAAATAGGACCACATTTCTTTATGAATTAGACGGCAAAAACAACACTGAAAGCTTTCCATGATAGAAAAGATGTTTTAGCTCTTCTGATGACCTGCTTTGCCATGATTTTGAAACAGTCTATTTGGTAAATTATATTGATCTAGTGTCCATTTATTACAGATGCTAGATGAAAGTAAGATCCTATGTCACATACAGTTTATCGTGGCTTTAGTAAAATACTCACCAGCAATATCCAGATCCACCTTATAGTGGATGAGGTGAGTGTGCAGGTTACCGAGAACATAATTGTACACTTTGGTACCATAGTGAAGTCCGTTTGGTGTGAAGAAAGTGGCGTGGATGTATCCGGTAGCACTGACTTTGACCTCCACTACCCCATTCTGGTAGAAGAGGAAGTCCCAGATGTAGTCGTAATTGTAGACGGTTGAGGTTGTTCGTAACACCAGCACCATGTTTTCCAAGCCTCCATAGAAGTTGTATCCCCCATTGAAGTCGGAGTCAAAGTGTCTTCTTAAAGGTATACCAGTGTTCATCTCAAAAATACAGAGCGCATTTCTGTGGCGCTGAGGTTTGTCCGTGTCAAAGAAGTGGTAGAGGTCAACAAAATGGGCAATCTCTGGACAGTCAATTCCAGGTGCCAGCTCGTAGCTTGAGGCGCCCATAGCCCAGCCGGCATCAATGTACTTTGTTTGCATGCCAGCAGGAGTGTCACCAGAGTAGAATGCAATGGCTTCCTGAAGGCTGATCTCATAAGCAATCCTTTCCCCGTTAAACCGTAGGTCAAAAACTTGAAGCCCAGCTGATGAACGGACTCGGTAAGCGAAAGACCATCCGGCATATTCAACAAAATTCCGGTCAACGTGATAGCGAGGTCCCTGGGGCTCAACAAACTTTGGACCATGGATATCAGACGGGGTGTTGCTCTTCCCCCTGGGGATATACGTGGAGTAGAGGTCACTGTCATCATGTGGGGGTAGTTTCACCTTCTCCACTTCTCCTGATTCATATTTTTCCACCAGTTCCTCGACACTGTCAAAGTACATGCTGTTGTACCACACTTTCTCAACAGTCCACTTTTCTGGATCCACATCCTTGTGATTGATGAGTACCTCAAACCCGACTGGGTGGATAAAAAAACCCTCCACGAACTTCTGCAACATGATCCAGGTTCTCCTCTCACCTGGACCCAGCCCACGAGGAGCAATGTCGGAAAATGTCATGCAGCGATTGGTGCAGTTGGTATAAGAAAACCCTCCTGTGGTCTCAAAGAGGAGCTTGTGCGCTTTGGTAGCAATCTTCTCAAGTAGTTTTTCAACATGGTAGTACTCAGAAGAACTAATAGGCCTCGACTCGAATGAGATAGGCCTGTTTCCCTTGAATGTTTTAACTTCATGGGAGGTCGGAGATGGCAGAGGACTCACGATGTACTCAGTGATGGTAGGTTTGGTCTGGTTGCCAAACTGAATGACGACACGGGCTTGACGTGGGGGTTTGGCTTGTCCACGGTCCAAAGCTCTCAGAGCTTCGTGCTTCTTTGGCAGATGGAGCTCTATCAAGAGGATGCTGTTCTTCTTCAGAGTCCTGCTCCGAGCGTTCGTGAGCTCCAGCTCTGGGATGCTGTGCATGTAGGCCCGGACAGCTTTTAACTCACGCACTGTGAGGTCGGCAAACATGGGGGCACCATGGTGAGCCCAGTCTCTGGTTCTGGAGCCGCTGCAAGCAGCCAAAGTAAAAAGCTGCAGAAGACAGAGAAGCCTCATGTCTGTGGAAATAATATAGGGAAACCCAGTTTCACTTTTGGAAATTAAGACAAAAAATCAGATATGCTAAGCAAATGTTATTGATTTGATTTCATCCAAGAATACACCACATTCCACATTATTATGCAAATGACATTTTTCTCTTATTTTCCTAAATATTAATGCAAATGACAGAATATTTTTCAAGTCATCAGCTGTTAGAACATAATTCTAATGTTTTTCAACAAACTTCATAATGATAACCATTATTTTTTAAAAATAAAAACCTCAAAATGCACTTTTCCACATTATTATGCACAAAAAAGTGTTAAAAAATTTCATAGGTTGTAAAGAACTGAAATGGTCATTTGTTGAATTTGCAGCATTAGGAGGCCATATTTACTGATATCGAAAGCTATTTCAATCAAAAACATCTTAACAGGCCAAGTTCCATGTTAACATAGGAGCCCTTCTTTGATTAGCACTGTTCTTCTTTTTGTACCATGCCGAGGTCATTTTCACACCTTCAGGGACCCTAAAGGGGTCTACCAGCTCTCTCCTCATGATTCCGGCCCAAAACATGACTCCGCCACCTCCTTGCTGACATCACAGCCTTGCTGCGACATGGTGGCCATCCACCAATCATCCACTGCTCCTCCAACTGGACCATCCAGGGTTGCACAGCACTCATCAGTAAACAAGACTGTTTGAAATTGAGTCTTCATGTATTTCTGGGCCCACTGCAACTATTTCTGCTTGTGAGCATTGGATAGGGCAGCTGAATAGTAGGTTTATACACTACTGCAAGCCTCTGGAGGATCCTACACGTTTAGGTTTGGTGGGACTCTAGAGGCACCAGCAGCTTCAAATATCTGTTCGCTGCTTTGTAATGGCATTTTAACAGCTGCTCTCTTAATCTGATGAATTTGTCTGTCAGAAACCTTCCTCATTATGCCTTTATCTGCACAAACCCGTCCGTGCTCTGAATCAGCCACAAATTTCTTCACACTATGATGCTCACACTTCATTTTTCATTACATTTTTTTTCATTCCTTGTCCAAGGCATCACACTATTTGACACTTTTCGGCAGCAGAGAGATCCTTTTCTTTCCCATACTGCCCATACTGGTGTCTGAAATTGATTTCAGTGATTCAGAGAGCCCTGAGACACAATACCATCCATGAGTTTAATTGAAAAACAAATATTTGACTGTTTATGACACTAAAATCCCATTTGCATAATAATTTGGAACGCAGTATAAAGCCTACAGTGGTTTTGCATTAAACTCTGTTTCTTCTCTTCCAAATGTCATTGAAGTTTTGCAGGCTCACTGCTTTTAACAACCAAATATTGTCACTTTATTGAGCTCTCTTCTACTTCTCCACAGAAATGCAACCTATTGACCTGCTTTATTGCCCACAAGTCAGCAACGGCCCTTGACTGAATAAATCTCTTTGCACACTTTTGACATGAACTGCTCTTGCAAAATTTTAATCAAGTTCCTACTGCAATTGTTAAAATCTTCCGAATTGCATGTTTACACATTAACAATTGCAAAAATAATGTTCTAAGTCATGATGTACTAAATCTGAGAACCGAAATAGACAAAGCTGTCTTACCTTTCAGGGGTCCTCTTGCTTTAGGCCCTCTGTAAAACAAGTAGGATCAGTCTAGTCTTCCCTGTCTCGACAACTAAAGTAAACTACCTTAAGGAAACAAGGATCAACAACTGGTGCATATGTAACCTCCTACTTAGCAGTGATGGATACTGATTGGCCAAGAGAAAGTTGTAAAAATGATGAAACAGGTTCCTTTTCCAGATAATCCTGCAGAAGGCAGAGAGAATTTATTTGCATAGCACCTTTTCAGGCACAAAGTAGTCTGAAGTGCTTCAGTAGGACATGAAGGGTAATAAACACGACACATTAGAGATAAATTTAGTCACAAATAAGGAATATAACGTGAGCAATTAAAAAATGGAATAAGAAAGTTTTGTGCAGCCTTGCTCTGAGTCACTGGGCAAGCTCTTACACTCCTTACGCAATGTCTGAGTCAAGACATTGCTCCAAACTCCTCTCCCCCACATTATCACATTGATCACTCTTCCTGGTAAACATGGCCTTTTCAGGAATTTCCAGCATCCCTCCCATGGGCAGAGCCAAAGGCTTGGGACAGCCAACCATTGTATGAAGCTTAGCGTAATATCAGTCAGGAAGACCATATTCTCCACGCGGGTTTAGTAGCTTATGCCAGCCCTATTTCATGCACTCCCTCCTTTTGCCCTCTGTCACATCATAATCAGCTGTTCACATCACCTGGTCACACCTATCCAATAGCACTTCCTTACTGATGGTCTATCAAATCTTTGCTGCCCCTTTTAAATCTGGCTTTCTACCCCAGCAGTTCATTTATGGTGTGGCTCCGAGCGACCCTCCACCTCCCCATCACCGCCAAGTCTGCAAGTCCATCAACTATGGACTAAGATGACTTCTTCAGCCATCACCACCACCACCAGTGTCTGGACTCCACGGGAGGATAAATCTTTCTGTAATGGGTGGTTTTAGTACCCAATAGCAACACACTAGAGATGGAGAATTAGACGTATTGTCCTTTAATGATCACAGCTGAAACAGCACTTGAATCAACCAGGTCAACAATAAGTAATCACTTCTTAAAGAGCTGCCCAGCCAGGGGAGAGACAGAAGATAAGTCAGAGCCAGAAGATCCAGCAGGAGGAGAGCACACTCACTGTATCTGATAAGAGCTGTCACACACAAGCTGAGGAGTCCAGAAGCCGAGCAAACAGAATCCAGTCCACAGAAGCAAAAACTTGAGATCAGGGCCAGAAGGCTTCGGTGTTTTTTCAGGGCAGAGCCGAGGTTCAGAGGTCAGAGACAGGAAGGGTCGGTACCGGGTAGTCAATCCTAAAGAGAGGGCTGGAAAGTCTTGCATGAGGGCTAAGAGCAATCTGGCAGAGTCTGAGTGAGCAGAGGAGGCTTAAAACTGGCTTGATTGAGCATGAGAGGCAGCTGAGAGCACAGATGAGCAGAGTTGGCTGATGAGGTGGGCGTGGCTGGCTGGCAGAGTGGAGAAGAGGCAGTGTGAGTGACAATGCAGCAGGTGAGCAGAGGAGTGACACTGTGACAGAACCCTCCCCTCAAGGGACAGCTCTTGACATCCCAGAACAAAATGAAGTCCAAACAGGGTGGGTGGAGGGGGCTAGGAGGAGGGCTAGAACTCTTCTGAGGCACCCGTTCCCATCTGCTCCACCTCCTCTTCAGTTGTGTCCTCTTCCTCCAGGGAAGATAGCTTCCTGCTCTCATCATCAGAGACCTCAGGAGAATAGGGAGAAAATGTCTCCTGATTGGAACCTCTTGTGGCGGCAGCAGTCTTGGATGGCTGCTCTGGATGGCTTCGGTGGAATTCCTTAATGAGTCGGGCATCTACTATGTGGCAGGCGGGGACCCACAACCTCTTCTCAGGCCCATACCCTTCCCAGTCAACGAGGTACTGGAGACCCCTTCCTCAGAGGCAAGAACGAAGCAGACGGCGGACAGTGTAGGCAGGACCTCCATCAATGAGTCAGGGAGGAGGGGGAGGGGGAACAGCAGGAACCAGAGGACTCTCATGAACGGGTTTGATCTTGGAAACATGAAAGATGGGATGGATTCGCATGCACCTGGGCAATTTGAGCCTTACTGCTATAGGACTGATGACTCTCTTAACTTCATAAGGACCAATGTACTTGGGTGCCAACTTTTTGGATTCTACTTGCAAGGATAGATCCCTGGTAGAAAGCCACACCTTCTCGCCCACCTGGTAGGTGGGAGCTGGGGTGCGGTGACGACTTGCATTTTTAGCATAGCGTTCTGCTGAGCTGAGGAGAATGGCTCTTGCTTGGTTCCAGGTCTGATGTCAACGATGGGTGAAAGACTTGGCAGACGGACAGGAAGCCTCCTTTTCTTGGGTGGGGAACAGAGGTGGCTGAAAACCATAAGCACACTGAAATGGTGATAACCCAGTGGCAGAACTGGTCAGGGTGTTAAGGGCATATTCCACCCACAGGAGTTCCTTGGACCAGGAGGATGGATGTTTCGAGACCATACATCATAGCATAGTCTCCATCACCTGATTTTTACATTCAGTCTGGCCGTTAGACTGAGGATGAAATCCAGACGACAGGCTGACTGTGGCTCCAAGAAGTGAGCAGAACTCCCTCCAAAACACAGAGGTAAACTGGGGGCCCCTGTCAGAAACAATGTCTGTGGGAAGCCCGTGGAGTTTGAACACATGAGTGAGGACCAGCTCTGCTGTGATCTTGGCAGATGGGAGCTTGGGAAGGGGCACAAAGTGGGCCATCTTGCTGAATCATTCAACCACAGTCAGGATACAGGTGTGACAATTGGATGGTGGCAGACCAGTCACAAAGTCCAAAGAGATGTGAGACCAGGGACGATGGGGCACAGGAAGCGGATGCAGGAGACCAGCAGGAGCTTGGTGAGAAGACTTGTGTTGGTTGCAGACTGGGCAGGTATTAACAAACTGTCTTGTCTCCTCCTCTAGTGAGGACCCCCGGAACCTCTGCTGAAGGAACTCTTTGGTTCGTCATATCCCAGGGTGACAGGTAGGTCGTGAATTGTGCGCCCACTGCAAACCTCTGAGCTCAAGGCTGAGGGGACAGACGGTCAGGAGGACAGGAGCTGGGACCAGGTTGGTTTTCCAAGGAAGCCTTAACTCTCTCCTCCACCTCCCAGGTGAGTGAGGCAACCAGAGTGGAAGAAGGACCAGGGACCGGGTCCTCTTTCTCCAGGAACTGTCGAGAGCGTCAGGCTTAATGTTTAGTCCAGACCAAGAAGGGCAGCTTGGATCCCTCAAGCCAGTGACGCCATTCTTCAAGTGCCAACTTGACAGCTAACAGTTCTCCATTCCCTATGTCATAATTTCTCTCAGCTGGGGTGAGTCGGGGAGAGAAGAAGGAACAAGGATGAAGCTTCTGGTCACTAGCAGCTCTTTGGGAAAGTACAGCCCCTACCCCCACATCAGAGGCATCCATCTCCACCACAAATTGTCTCTCAGGATCTGGCATCTGAAGGATGGGTGCTGATGTGAACCAGGTCTTGAGAGTCTGGAAGGCCTCATTAGCAGAGGGTGTCCAACAAAATGACACCTTAGAGGAGGTCGGGGCTGTCAAGGGAGCAGCTATGGTACTGTAGCCTCGAATGAACCTCATGTAAAAGTTTGCAAACCCCAGGAATCTTCAAAGTTACTTGCGGGAATTGGGGACAGGCCACTCAGCAACAGCAGCCACCTTGGCAGGATCCAGCTGGATGCTCCCCTGCCCAACAATGTATCCCAAGAAGGAGACAGATGACGAGTCAAATTCACACTTCTCTGCCTTGACAAACAGAGAGTTTTTGAGGAGACGTTGAAGGACTGTCTGGACATGATGAATGTGTTCCTCTTTGCTCTTGGAAAATATCAGAATATCATCCAGATAAACAAACACAAACTTATTCAGCATGTCCCCGAGGATATCATTAACAAGAGCTTGAAACACAGCTGGAGCATTGGTAAGACCAAAAGGCATCACAAGGTATTTATAATGGCCTGTGGGTGTGTTGAAAGCTGTCTTCCATTTGTTCCCTTCTCTAATGCGGACCAGGTGATAATCATTGCGTAAATCCAACTTAGAGAAGATGGTGGCCCCCTCTAGGAGTTCAAAGGCGGAAGAGATGAGGGGTAGGGGGTAGCGGTTCTTCACGGTAATGTCATTTAGACCCCTATAGTCAATACAAGGCCTCAGGGATTTGTCTTTCTTTTCTACAAAAAGAATCCAGCTCCAGCAGGGGAGGAGGATGGACGAATGATGCCAGCAGCCAGAGAGTCATTTATGTAGGATTCTATAGCCTTCCTTTTTGAAGCAGACAGAGTACAGACGACCCCCGGGAGGAGTGGTGCCGGGTTTCAAGTCTATGGTACAGTCATAGGGGCGCTGAGGGGGAAGAGGGGTAGCCTTGGATTTACTGAACACCTCCCTGAAATCATGGTATTCTGAAGGCACCACCGACAGATCAGGAACAGGACTGGAACAGGTTGGTGGAAATCAATCCATCAATAGCATAGCGGAAATCAATAGCATAGTCCACAACTGAGCGGTTTCCCTGGCTAAGACCCAAAAGTCCTCTAGTGGCGTCGGGTCCCATAGTTGCCAACACAAAGACTTTTCGAAGTTCGGCAAAAAAGGTCTGGAAGGAAGAGCAGGCATTTTCAAACAGTCTTGTTTACTGATGAGTGCCGTGCAACCCTGGATGGTCCAGTTGGAGGAGTAGTGGATGGTTAGTGGATGGCCACCATGTCCCAGCAAGGCTTTGACGTCAGCAAGGAGGTGGCGGAGTCTTGTTTTGGGCCAGAATCATGAGGAGAGAGCTGGTAGACCCCTTTAGGGTCCCTGAAGGTGTGAAAATGACCTCGGCAAAGTATATAGAGTTTCTGACTGACCACTTTCTTCCATGGTACAAAAAGAAGAACAATGCCCTCTGTAGCAAAATTATCTTCATGTATGACAATGCACCATCTCATGCTGCAACGAATACCTCTGTGTCATTGGCTGCTATGTCATTGGGAGGCTATTCTGACATCCTGCAAAGAAATTCAAGCAGAACATCTTCAAAAACTCACAAGTTCAATGGATGCAAGAATTGTGAAGGTGATACCAAAGAAGGGCTCCTGTGTTAACATGTAACTTGGCCTGTTAAGATGTTTTTGATTGAAATAGCTTTTGATTTGAGTAAATATGACCTTCTAATGCTGCAAATTCAACAAATGACCATTTCAGTTCTTTACAACTTATAAAATGTTTTAAAACTCTGTTGTCTATAATAATGTGGAAAAGTGCATTTTGAGGTTTATCTTTTTTTAAAAAAAATAATGGCTATCATTATGAAGTTTGTTCAAAAACATTAGAATTATGCTCCAACAGCTGATGACTTGAAACATATTCTGACTGTCATTTGCATTAATATTTAGGAAAATGATTGATTTGTTTTTTCCAAGAGTAGTTTCTGTCATGATTTGTGCCCAGAAATGCTTCAATCATAAAATCACTGTCAGAAAACAAGGATCAAACTAATTTACGCATAATTCCTAACCTTTACCCTGATCAAATGGTGACCCTATCATGTAGTTGATTGCATTGTTGTCTACTGTAGTTCCTGTTCTGATACTCATAGCATCACCACATCTACCACTGAATATAAACAGCCTAACGTTTTTCTACTTTTCCAACAATTCATCACTTCAATTCCTACAGTCTATGAGCATCAGTCATTGTTCTCTTCAGTGCTGTTTGACATTTCTAATTGCTCCACAACGTTCAGTTTTCATCATAATTTTCATCCTGATTCACATTGTCAGCATCTGTTACCATAATATTATCTTTTCTTGCGTGTCAGCGTTCATATCATTGCAAAATAATAATTTGAGTTAAATCAACTACTCCATAGCAATTTCATTATTATATTAATTTATTTGCCTTACTTTAATTTATTCAGCTATTTTTGTTCATCAATTTATTTTTTATTTCAGTTTTAATTCATTTTTATTTCATGTAATACTTGTTTTATCTTCCCTTGTTTTCCTGTTAACACACTCAATTATTTCACTTCACGATAAATACCGATAATATTTCAAAAATATTTAATGAGCCTGAAAGTTTTTTTCCTGCTTTCGGTGTGGGATTTTGCAAACTTGAAGCTTGGGGTGCTGGTAGCCTAGTGGTTATGTCTGTACACCCATGTACAGACGCCATTGTCTTTAGAGCAGGTAGCCCTGGTTCAAATCCAGCCCGTGGGCCCCCTCTTCCTCAACTTTTTGACTCTGTTCTGTCTATAAAACAGAGGTAAAAAGACCCAGCATTTACAATGAACTGGGAATCATTGTACTCTTGATGAAATAACCTTTCTTCAAATTGGCCAGTAGCAGTTTTTTATTATATTACATCTCTTTATTGCAAGATAAAACTCTCAGCAGCAGTGCAATAAAGTTTATCAATAAAATCAAACTGATGCAAACCATTCTAGTATTATAAGCTACTGCCAGAGCTGCTCAGCTGCTTAAAAAAATAGAATAACAAGGATTACAGACTCACCAAAGAGCTATCTATCACACACAGATTGGCATTTATCAATCAGGACTTCAGTGGAGGATTCGTTCAAATCTTGCCTATTCAAGTGAGAAACATAACTCTGCATTCATTTGATTAACTGGATCTTTCTGGCATTATTTTATCTCTTTAAAGTCTCAAGAACAACAAGGAGGGAGCAGTTTTTTTAATGCTTAGGCATACCAGGACATTTGGGACAATGCTATGTGTCCAAATGTGAGGCTATAGTTAAGGGGAGGCCCTTTGCTGTTCCATCATGACTGTACCCTGGCGCACAAAGCAACGACTATAAAGACATGGTTTGATGAGTTCAATGAGGAAGAACTTGACTGTCCCAGACAGAGTCCTGACCTTAACCCCATCAAGCAACTTTGGGATGAACTGGAGTGAAACATTTTGGACAATGCTATCCTTCCAATGTTGTGGCAAAGAGCAAAGATTGTGAGCCAGGCCTTCTTATCCGATGTTAGTGCCTGACCTCATAAATGCTTTACAGCAGTGGTTCTCAACATGGGGATCGCAAGACATCAAGAGGGGGTCTCCAGATGCCTTAAGAATATTTATATCTTAAAAAATAAAAAGATTTTTAAATCAAATGTTTTAATCACTTTCCCCCACAATTTTGCCAAATTTTAACATGTTTTCATTACCTTTTCTCACCAATTTTGCCATTTTTAACTATGACTGTTAACATTAACATGTTAAAGCTTGTGACTAATCTTGAAACCTTAAAGCATTAAAAAAATATTAATGCAATCTAATCATATGACTGAGTTTGACCACAACCTCCTCCTGTAGTCCTCCAGTGTGGTTGTTTATGTGCCTGGGGGTGAAGTGGTGAGAGGCTGGTCAGACACAGCCAGCAGTGATGAGTGAGGAGACAGACCCAGCTCTTCTTAATGGCAATTTTCTTCTTTAAAAGCTGGCGAATGTTAGTTATGATAAAACCAAAATTGTGAGTACATGCTGCAGTGATGAACTGTCTTTACAGCGAAGCAAAACAAGTCTTAGTCTTAGTCTAGTCTTAGTCTTAGTCTAAGTACCACCTTTGGGCAAAGCACATCTTTAGTAATGTTACCAAAGATGCTAACAACAACACAAGATCAAGCCATGGTCATACCACTCTCTTCAGCTGCTTCAGGACAGTTTTCTTCTTCAGCTTCTCAGATAAATGCTGAAAAGTGCTCCAAAACTTTGAGCAGTTCCTGTTTGTTAGCAATAGTAATCCAGTGTAGACACGTGTGGTGGAATTGGCAAAACTGAAGTTAATTAGTGAACCTGACAAGCTGAAAGAGGAAAATGTGATGCACTCAGGCAACCTCAGTAAATGTCATAAAATGGGAAAATTTTCTTTTCGATGAGAAACTTAAAAAAAAAAATACAGTGTGAATATTTGTTTATATTTGAGGGATATACAGTACAATAGATATGACAGACTGACTCAGCTTTTTAACTCAAGCACTACTCAGCTATCACCACTTGTAGGTTAAATATTTGCCCTTATTTGCCTTTCCACCAAACTATAGAAAGCATCGATAGTGGTGTTGATAAGGCCTTGGATCAGCACTTTCAATGTGCTGTTCATTGAATTAAAGAACTAAAAGAGCACTCGTAGAGCGCAGACCTCTGTCATTAGCCCTATCTCTCAATATTACAGAATCCTTTGAAAAATTTCTGCATCCAGACAGTGACCCGAATCACTCCCAAAATACTACCAAACCCAGCCGATCACATAACCTCCTTGGCGGAGGTAATGAGAAAAATCCAGTATGACCCAAACATTGTGATGGGAGTAAATTCACTCATCTAATTTGCATATTTTGACATGACCAGGCAGCCTCCAACACCGTTGGCTGTGCGTTCTGGCTTTGCTAGATATGGACTGTCAAGATGGAAGCATTGCAACAGATGCATTGACAGTCTCACCCATGGTCTCACCGGACGACTGAAAGTCATGGCAGAGGGTGAATATTCCTCTATTCCTCCCAGCATTGTGAGTATTCTCGCAACAATTTGCTGTCTTTCTCTCTGTTACGCTCCAACTCACCTCCTCAACCAGGCGTGCATCTTTCAAACTCTATAAACTCCAGAACTTTGAACAGGAACACACCCAGAAATGCTGCTGGGATTAAAGTTACTCATGTCCGCCATCTCCTGGTGTAAAGTGGTAACAGCGCAGACCTCCATCATTAGCCCTATCTCCCAATAGTAAAGAATCCTTTAAAAAAAATCCTGGATCCAGACGGTGATCCGGATCACTCCCAAAATTTAATAAATTCTTCCTTATGTCATTTCTGACATTTCCTGAAAATTTCATCAACATCCGTCCATAACTTTTTGAGTTATGTTGCTAGCAAACGAACAAACCCTGCCGATCACATAGCCTCCTTGGAGGAGGTAATAAAAAATAAAAAACTTGACTATAACAACCTTTAAAAACCTAAAAACATAATGATATACTTAAACAATCAAAAAATGTTGTGATCAGTCATGATTTATCACAGCGTAGAGATGTGCTTAACTTCATTAATTTTTTAAATCAAGTAACAGCACTATTTTTAAGACATTACTGCATACAACCTACCTGTTTTGTCAAATCTAAACTAATTCTTGCTACTTCTGCTTATTGTTCCCTCTGTTGACCCATCACTGGCCACTTTACCTTCTTTTAACCAAATTTAACTATTTGTTATGTACATGTTTGCTAATGTAAACAATTTCTGCAAATTTTTACCAATTTTTCTGCCGCAGTTGACAATTTTTGCCATTAAAAACCAATTTTGCTTCCAATTTCACCATATTTTTCACCAATTTTTGCTTGTTTTAACCCATCTGGCCCCTTTTTAATCCAACTTTCCCATTTTTAATGCTCATTCTTGCCACTATTTTTCATTTTTGCCATTTTTTCCCCCCTTTTAACTTATCTTTGCCACTTGTAACCAATTTCTGCTACTTTCAAATTTTACCACCTTTTCCACTGCTTTTAACCTATTTTCAACTTATTTTAATTTTGTTTTTAGGAAAAGGGATTCACATCTTTAAGAACCCTTTTTACTACAGCACACACACACACACACACATAATGTTGATTTGACAAGAGTTGTTATTATTCAGGTTTTAATACCCTAAAATATGGGTATCACAGCTTAACTTTACAAGTGACCATGATTTTTCTGACTTCCATGGTACCCAAGTTTGGCTGGGCCCCAGAAAGCTCTCCTACATATCTTCCCTTATGGACAGCCTTGTCTGCACATGACTATTCATTAGTGTTCATGGCTGTGTTCAACCACCTTCAGGTACAGTGGGGGTCCCTGGTCTCCGGCACCTTTTTTTTTGGGGGGGGGGTTGCGGGTTTAAAAGGTTGAGAGCCACTGCTCTACAGAATGAATGTGCACAACTTCCCACAGAAACACTCCAAAATCTTGTGGAAAGCCTTCCAAGAAGAGTGGAGACTGTTATAACTTCAAAGGTTAGTGCAGCTCCATTTTAAAGTACACTCATTTGAATACAGTGAATACAAATTTGTACACTGTAATTGGACTTTTGCAATTGCACTTTTCATAAATCACAAATCATATATGGAGCTTGCCTTGAAATACATCCAAATCTATGCTGTTCTCACCCAAGGTTGATAAATAAAAAGGTCAATGTGCAAGCTGGAAAGCATTGATATGATTAATGTTAATGTGTCAGTGTGATTCTATTCCCACTTGAGAATAGATCCGGTGTGTGATACAGTACATACTTTAATGAAGCCATTTCTCCTTTAATTGTTCTTCTTGTTCATTAGATATCCCAATAATGAATATTTTTCAGTTTAAGACATCATTAAAGGGCCTCTGCACAGATTTTTTTTGTTGGTAGCCAGATGGGCAGGGAGACCGATACACCCATGCCTCATCTACACTACTTCTTCTGTTCAGGGTTACAAAGACTTGAACTTGTCCCAGCTGCCATTGGGTGACACTAGTCAGTCACAGAGTTGACAAAGCGAGACAAACAACAAGTCACACTCACACTTATGGGCAATTCAGAATCACCAATTAACCTACTGAGCATGTCGCATGGAGCAAGTCCAAACATGCACAGGGATTCAAACCAGGACCCTTCTTGCTGCCCAACCATGCAGCCCAAAGTTAAAAGACCTTAGTTTGTAATTTTAATGATGGTCTAGGTACATGGTGGTTTCTCAGTCTCACAGAGGCTGGCACACATAGATCCTGAATAAAGATCTCTACGTTTAGAGAAGATTTGCACATTAAAAGATTCTGAGCTGCTTCTCCATAGCTGGTGCTGTGTTATTTAATTGCTGACCACCCTTCCCCCACTCATCTGTGAGCCTCTGTTTGGAAAAACCAGCCGTGCTGCTGGTTTTCAGTGCAACAACCACCAATGTAAGCTCCTACAGCACACAGATTTGTTCAAGGCTGTAAAGCAGATCCAAGTCCAGGGGAGGAGCTATGAACAACAGGAGCTCTGCACTGTCATTATCCAAGTTCAAGTTAACCCTAATATCAATTGATTTGCTTATTATATCATTCTTGTTAGCATACTCGTGCTAAAGCACCAAGCCTTAGCTTCTAGTGTGGCTGTAACCTCTTGTTTCTTGATGTCTTCATTTGTTTAACCCCAGCCTTTTTCTATTAACTCTCCTGCTTCCAGTAAGTGAAGTTTAACTAACAATGACTCAGCTCTATCGACAAAGTCTCATGGGAACTCAGCCATGTTAGAGAGGTAAATTATGACACACTTAGAGTAAACTTCAGTGACATCAGAATCTCCATGCTAAGGTGTGGCAACAGCTGTGTTTGAGGCTCCTCACTCCGGGGGTCAGACTTGGGATATTGGCGAGTCTGAAAGCCCCTCCGGTCCCCATGTCTGTTGACACGCTTCATTGAATAAATTCCCCCATCATCCCCACCCGAGACGCTTCTCTTTACAGGATTAGGCTCCGACAAACATCTCTTTCTTCTGAGGCTGAGTGTCCTCCACCCCCGCCATCACCTTCAGCCTCCTGTAATGTGGCAAAGACGGAGGATGTGTCCGTCACTCGTCCGGTGACCAATCCCTGCCCTCACAGCTGTGGCCTTAGCGCTCAGGTCCAATGGTAGCAGGTTCAGATGCTACTGTACGTCTTTTGAGTTGCCCCCCACATTTAAAACCCTCATCCAGGGCTCCACGTCCCCTACAATGGAAAGTGTCACTGTACTGAGGATTGTGTTACATACTTTCAGATAGAACGATATCAGAAAACTAGTGATTAGCAGGACAGTAAACCTGATTAATACGTTTAAGGAGTTAGGACTTTTGTATGGCAAAATCCAAAGATTCTCCAAAAGCACTTTAAAGGTAAGTTCATATTTTTTCATCAAAGTAGAAACACTGGAGAGCAACAATGAAATATTTAGGATTTATTTACTTTTGATTGTTTGATTCATTTTAGTCTTATCATCAACTGACTTTCATTTTTAGGAGTCAAGCCTCATTTAGCCACCAATAACATCCAATCCTTTTTTAATAGCTGTCATTGCTCTAATTATACAGAATTATACTTTCTGTGTTTTTATTCCTGTAATTTCTTTCACTCACAGTGCTCTATTATGAAAATCTACGGTAAACATTGGGTTACATTGCATTTTGTAATGTCTACTCAAAGTATGGTTATAAGAAGACACTGTTTTAAAGTTTGACTCTTTTATAACAGGTATTTAAAGCACAAACATTCAGAGGAAGAACATGGAGACAGTTTTACTGATTCTGCTTGGACTGCACACTGTGATGGGAATGGGGTGAGTCAAATTCAGGCCGGTTAAAAAAGGATTAAAAGATTTTTTTGAATAAATAAAGAAGTTTAGAAATATCAATTGTGAAATTGATTAAATTTTCATGTGAAAAGGAATATAGATGGATGTTTGATGGATTGCTGATTGGATAGATGGATGGTTGGTTGGATAGACTGACAGACTGATCGTCAGTTTGGGTGCCTGGCTGGATGGATAAATGGGTGGATGGATGGATGATTGGTTGGTTGGATGGATGATTTTGGTTGGTTTGATGGGTGGATGGAAAGATACATGGATGGTTTGTTGGTTGATTGGTTGGTTGGATGGATACAGGGATGGTTAGTTGATTGGTTGGTTAGATGGATGGTTTGAAAGATGATTGGTTGGTTCAGTGGGAGGTTGGATGGATACAGGGATGGTTAGTTGGTTGATTGGTTGGATGGTTGATTTGTTGGATGGATAAATGCTTGTATAGATGGATGGTTGGGCGGATGGATAGATGGATGGTTGGTTGGATGGGTGGTTGGTTTGATGGATGGATGGTTGGTTGGTGGTTCGATGGGTGGATGGATGGATGATTGGTTGGTTGGATGGATGATTGGTTGGTTGGATGGATTGTTGGTTGGATGGATGGATGGATGGTTTGATGAATGGTTGGTTGGTTGGATGGATGGATACATGGACATTTGATTGGATTGTTGGATGGATGGTTGGATGGATGATTGGTTGGCTTAACGTGGGTGTGGAGATGAAAGTGAACATGTATGCAGCAGTGGGATCCTATTTTAATTCTATTTATTTTTTTCTATCCAGGATGCACGGAAAATTTCATTGTACTTTTTTGTGCAATGACAATAAAGGTTGAATTCAATTGAACTGAAGTGAATTGAATTGGCTGGTTTAATGGATGGATGGAAAAAAATTTATGTGGTAATCTGAAAAAAATACTTTAAGTGGAAACTTTGAATTGAAATGTGTAATTTGTAAAGTAAAACCAAGATTTTTAATAATTGCAAAAAAACAAACAAACAAACAAACAAAAAAAAAAACAAAAACAAAAACAAAAAAACAAAAAAACAAAAAACAATTATCATTTTGTTATCAGTTTTCTTTATATTATATACAATATATAATTCATAATATAAATTTGTGTACTGCTTTGGCATTGCAAACACATTTCCCATTGATGGACGGATTAATTAACATTTTGATCCCTGATGACACAGCAGCCACTGTTTGAACATGAAAAGCAGCAGAATAATAAATACACCACAAAAAAACACAAAAAATTTGGGAGAAAATTATTTACATATATACAAGTTGGTTCACTAATCCTAAATTATTTGAATTATTGTGCAGAGGTATGGGAAACATACAAATCTCCACTTCAACCACTATTACTGCTACAAAACAGAGCTATGAGAATCAACCATATTGTTGGTTTTCAGGCACACAGTATCAATTTATTTCTTGCTTTTCACTTGTTTTTGTTCTTTTATTGACTGTTTTTCAGTGATCATTTACATGTTAGAAATAAACATCTTGTAGAATAAGTTTAACTTTGCAAAAATAGTCTCAAATAAAGTAAAAATTAAAAAGACAAAATAACTTTGCCTGGAGGTACAGACCCAAATGTGCAATAACAAACACCAATGCTGTAGATCTTCAGGTACATTAAGTAGAACTGCTTCAGTAATTAAGCATTTAAAGTGCTCAAATCAAAGTAAATTTTCATGAAGTATATTTACAGTTTGCAAGCCACCATGCCCATTTTACAATGTGGATGTAGCTACTTCAGTGTGTGTTTCAGTGCTGATTCTGTGAACCGATTTTAAATTTTAATTTCATTGGACTAAACTAGAGGGCCAATATTCAGGGTACAATATTAGGAGAATGTATTACTAGGCATTTTACTAGGCATATTACTAGGCAGACTTTAACCAGTCCCATCGGCTGAATCATTCCTCTAAATTTAGAGTTTTAGGAGTTTAAAGCTGCCATTTGGAAACAACAGTTATTCTATTCTAATAGCAGGGAATAGCCACACAATTCCAGTATTTATGTGTGTTTGTCCATGAAAGGGGTTACACCATTATATATTACTAAATAATTATATGGCCTTAAACCGCAAAAAAGACTAGAGGTATGGGAATCATACAACTATCTTAGCATAAAGCAATCTTTTACTTTCATTTGTCGTGTTACTGTGCAGATTTAGATGAAATGGTTGACCTGGGTGAAAAAAAATGCACTTTTTCTGATTTTTCTTTTTCTTCTTGAGGATACATCCATTCATTCCAGAATGAATTCCCAAATTCGAGTGGCCCTGACAGAGAAGGCCCTGTCACCTTTAGTTTTGAGCCTTGACTTTGGAATGACCAGGAGGCCCCCAGCCCGAGGATCTAAGGCTGCAGCCTGGCTCATAGGGAGTTAAAAGTTCTGTTAGGTAGCTTGTAGCCAGGCCATTATAAGTTTACAAGTACAAGTGTAAGGATAATTACTGAAGAGAAATATTTTGTTCATTCCCTATTGTTGCTTTTCATAAAATGGTAATCGGCCCTTTGTTGGTCCAGGCCTGGGACATTTGAATGACTCACACTGCCTCAGGCTTTGCAGTGCTTTTCTATGGTGACAATATACACACTGAGGGAGTTTCAGGACCAGGAACTCAGCCATAACTAAAGGCTTTTTGTGTAACATAGTATACTTGTATCTTAAGTATTCAAATGGAAGTTAAAAGCACATATTTTTCTTCAGACACTGGTGTGAGCATACTGTGCAGGAGAGAGTGGAGCAAGTCCTGTCCCCTCGTCTGCAGCTTGAAGTGAGCTGCTCTGAGGTCTATCAGTACAACACTGATGGCTGGAGGCTGGATGTGGACAGGATGCGTGTAAAGCATGGCGGTGATGATGGCATTGCACTGTACTACAAACAACAAGGGCCCAAAGCTTCCTGTTTCATGTACAAGTAGGTGAAAAGCTGTGAAGTTTTGAATTGGTGTTGTCTCTTTTTGTATACTATTAATGAGGAGGAAGATGGATCGCTGATTTGTTCTTATCTGTTAAACATTTATTTTCATTTTGTCCCCGTAGATTGACAGTTACTGGACCTTTTTTCTTTAGCTGAGTGTGTGGTCTTTTTAATTTGAGAACATGAATGATTGCATTTTCAAATATTGCATGGATGTGCTTTGATTTGGTCTGATTGCTTTAACATTTTGGCATCATCATGGTTCAAGTGCAGCATTTTGGGAAAAAGTTTGTCAGTCATTTTCTCAAATTGAAGGTCATTCTCTAATAAACTCGAATAGGATAAAAGCCTGACATAAGTATTCAGACCCTTACCACAGTATTTAGTTGAAGCACCTCTTAAGCCCATTCAGGTTGGATTGGGACCGTCGGTGGATAGCCATTTTCATATTTCTCCAGAGAAGATCCATAGGGTTCAGGTCAGAACTCTGGCAGGACCACTCTTGGACAGTTGAGTTGTCCCTAAGCCACTCCTGTCTTGGTTTGCCTGTCTTGTCTTGCTTGTCTGCCTTAGGGTCATCGTCATGTTGGAAGGTGAACCTTCAGCCCAGTCTGAGGTCCTGAGTGCTGTGGAACAAGTTTCCATTGACGATATCTCTGTACTTTGATCCGTTCGGCTTTCCTCAGCCCTGACCAGCCTCCCAGTCCCTGCTGCTGAAAAACACCCCCACAGGAGGATGCTGCCACCACCATGTTTCACTGTTGGGATGGTATTGGGCAGGTGATGAGTGGTGCCTGGGTTCCTCCAGACATAAGTTTTAGAATTGAAGCCAAACAGTTCAATCTTGGTTTCATCAGACCAGAGAATATTGTTTCTCACAGTCTGAGAGTCCTTCAGGTACTTTTTTTCTTCTTTTTTTTTTTGCAAATTCCAGCAGACTGTCATGTGTTTGCACTTAGATGGGGCTGCATTCCTCTGGAACTTTGTCTTATCTCCAAACAGAATCTAGGGACTTCTGTCAGAGTGACCATCAGGTTCTTGGTCACCTCTCTTGCTAAGGCCCTCCTCCTCAAATACTCAATTTGGCCAGGTGACAAGCTCTTGAAAGAGTTCTGTTTGTGCCAAACTTCTTTCATTTGAGAATCCTGGAGGCTAATGTGCTCTTGGGAACCTTCAGTGCAGCAGAAATGTTTTTGTAGCCTTCCTCAGATCTGTACCTGCCAACAATCCTGTCTCTGAGCTCTGATATCATTGTCAGCTGTAAGGTCTTCCATAGAGAGGTGTGTGCCTTTCTAATCATGTCCAATCAATTCAATCTACCACAGGCAGACTCCAATTAAGGTGTAGAAACATCTGAGAAAAGATCCAGAGAAATGGCAGGAATCTGAGCTACATTTCAAGTGCTGTTGAAAAGGGTCTGCATACTTATGTCAATGTGATATTACGGTTTCTTCATTGTTCATAAATTTGCAAAAATTACCCTAAAATTATTGAAGCATCAGGCTGCAACATGACAGAATTTAAAAAAAACTGAAGGGGTCTGATTAGTTTCTGAATGTGCCTGTATATTAACCATTTATCTGACACTGTTGATGTCAGACCCCCAGAGATGGAGAGGCAGATGATTAACAAGACTGTGCGGGCGTGTTGTGAAGGCTGGGGTGGGCCACGTTGCTCTGAAGGTGAGGATTGTATCACGCTTGTTATACATGGAAAAGTAAATACTTCACTAACAATGCATCATGCACTATAATGTTACATGCAAATACATTATTTATTCATAATATTGAGTGGTATTTTGTTGAGGCTTTTGCCGTTAATTGAAATTCATTTAGTAATATTCCTCCATTTTTTTCTCATTAGTGTTTTTAAAACTGCCTCTCTCTGACTAGGATTTACTCAATTTCACATTCTTCTCATGTATCTTTCTGCCTCTTCCTCCCAGGCGTGGGTGTAAGAGGTCAGTGTTACTCCACCTGGAGTTGTGAGGAGTTCCCAGGAGTTCATAACTCCTCCCTGATGCCAATGGAGCAGTGCTGCAGCAGCCTGTGGGGCCTGAGTTGGAAGAACGCCTCAGATCAGACCTGCTTGTCTTGCACCTACACTCTCCTTCCTGGTCAGAAGGCATATATGCACTTCTGTATAATAGATCCATTCTTAAATTTCTTTTTTCAGTGTACAGTGTTTGTATTTTATTTGAAAGCACCACATAGGGAATAAACTTCTGTCCTTTCTCTGTAGACTCCCAGATGTCCCCACTGGTGCGTGGCGGTCTGCTGGGCAGCGTCAGGTTGCCTCAAAGCTCGGCCACATGCATGTCCTGGGGTGGAGCCCACTACCGCACTTTTGACAGGAAGCACTTCCACTTCCAGGGTACCTGCACTTACCTGCTGGCCTCATCTACTGATGGCACCTGGGCCGTCTACATCAGTACAGTGTGTGATGGGAGAAGAGGCTGCAGTAAGGTGAATGACATGGCAGATTTAGGGAAATTGTGTGTCTTCCTATTGTCATTCACCAGTGCAATATTATGGGAGTGGTTAGGAATAATGACTAGTGTTGCATGCATGGAGGATCTTTATTTGGCTCGCTGCTTTGCATTAATGTAAATGTCCTCTCTGCTCTCAGGCCTTGAGGATGATGTTGGGTCTAGATTTGGTCACCATTCGTCACAAGAACTTAACACTGAACAACCTGCCTGTCCCAAACGGACAGCCAATCTTCCAAAATGGTAAGCTTTTGATTTATCTTTAAAACTGGAGAGGTTTAAGCAAGGTCAAAGGAACTGCCTGCAGAGCACAGAGACAGGATTGTTGACAGGCACAGATCTGGGGAAGGCTACTTTTCTGCTGCACTGAAGGTTCCCAAGAGCACAGCGGACTCTATAATTCTAAAATGGAAGAATTTTGGCACAAGCACTGAGTAAATGTTACTGTGGTAGCACCTTCACACCCAATACATTAGTGTATTTCATGTCAATTTGGGAGTATTGAGTTAAAAGGAAAACTTTTACAACAGTGAAAAAATCATCTTTATAATGGGACAGCATTCAAAGCTGGTTTGTTCACCTCAAGCTTGCTATGATAGAGAATTGGCTTTACTCTTCCAATCTGATGTCAACATCCACCTCCTATATGTCTATGGTGATGACCTTCCAAAAAAATCTCTTTGATATATATTTTGGATTTAATTTTGCCTTTATTTGAGCTGGACGATAAAAAGAGATGGGGAAGTTTGGGATAAAAGAGTGGGGTATGAAATGCTGTGAATGTCAAGGAACAAACTTGAACTCTAACCATCAAACCTGTCCCCAATTCGGGTGTCATTTTCTGTAAAAAAAAATATATGCTATTAAGTTAGATTTATCACAGGCTTATTACTCTTTTGACCTCTAACAGGAGTGAGTGTCCATTGGCTCGGGGACTTTGTGTTTGTGGAGAGCGGCCTGGGAGTGAGAGTGAAGTTTGACCTGACCAACACGATCTACTTGACAGTGACGGCTGAGCACCAGGCTGCCACCAGGGGGCTCTGTGGAGTCTACAACAATAATGCCGATGGTAAAAGTGCCATGCTTATGCATTTAATACGCAAAGTCAAAGTCACTATGAAACTTTATTTAAGCTGTAAATTTTTTCTTTACACTGTCCAACTAAAAGTTCTTTGTATCTCAATTTCTGTTGATATAACTAAGTTTATTTGAACGATTTTCACTCAGCTTTGCAAAGTAACATATTCTTTGTTTGTGCCATAGATGACTTCACTACATTAAGTGGATCTGTGTCCCAGTACGCCGCCAGCTTTGGAAACTCGTGGAAAGTTCCTGACCAGCAGAATGAAGTAACGCAATGAATTTATTGAATGAGTGTTTAGTTTTTGCACCATTATTGGTTTCACCATTATTTTCTTTATGTGACACCCACACAAGCTATTTCTTCTTCCTGAGTACACACTAAATGCGACAATTTACAGCTAGATTAATGGTACGATACACAAGAACAAAGCGTGGGAAAGGTACCATATGATAGGATACATGTCACAACACAATATGACACTACACAATATGGGTTCCCAACCTGGGGTCTGGGACCCCCCCCCCGGGGGGGGGGCATAGATCTTAGTGGGGGCGTGAGGCTTTGTCTGTTCTGAGGTTGCCCAAATTAGATTTGTAAATTTTGATGAAAACCATGATAAAGCAGTTATTAAGTAGTTTATACACGGCTCTTTTGACAAGAAAAGCACGCAAAGGCCTTTTCAGGGTTTATCAGTGAAACAATTAAAATTTGTGTTGATTTTTGATGACAGTGTGTCACTTTTTCTTCTCTCTTGGGTCCTGGGGGGCTTGGCTTTGATTTAATATGATATTAAATTTGTCTTGAACTCAAAGTGCTATATGCTTAAAGCTGCCACCACATAAACATGAGATATATAATTGGATATCAATTGATCTATCTACAGTATAACCAGATCCTTCTCTCTCCTGTGCTTTCCTCAGGGCTGCAGTGATGCGGCTGAGCTTGGTCACAGCTGTGATGTCTCCGAAGACCCTGGCCTACGCAGGCATGCTGAATCAGTGTGCCACCGACTGCTGGAGGAGCCCTTCACCCACTGTCATCTCCGGGTCAGACCCCTATGATATGCATTATTGTCACATGGCATTGTAACAACTGATTTAAGACTTTTTGGAGTGTTAAAGATAAACTTTAATGCATATCTTTGGAAAGCCAAGCCTGTAATGAGTGGTAAATCCAAAAGCTCTGTGGAATTAAACATTTACTAGGTGCAAAACATAAAAGCAACTCAAAAAGATTGGTTAGACTGAATATAAGAACTTGGCTTATCATGTACTAAAGGTGCACTCATTTCTTTTATGTCTACTTAGAAATAGTTAAATCTCTTTTACATTTTGTAAGGGTTTCCTTTAACACCTTCATCTTTCTGATTCTTCAGACACAGGTGTGACAAACTTGTTTATCTGTGTCTTTCAGGTGGACCCAGCTTCCTACATAGACACCTGTCTGTACTTGTACTGCAGCTTGCTGTCTAAAGAGAGAGACGCCGCAGTGTGTGACACCCTGGCCAGTTATGCCCGAGAGTGTGCCCAGCAACACGTCATCATAGTGTGGAGGACAGCCACTCTATGTGGTAATAAATATGAATATTTTAGTATCCTTCTGACTGACAGTTATTTTGTCCATCTCCTCCTCAGAAATACAAGTTGCAATCAAAAGAATGGCTATGCAATACTATAGATACAGGGGTATTTATATGTGGTATATTAATAATAGCTATGATTTATGTAGTGCCTTTCATTGGATCCAAGACACTCTACAAAAACACAGATGGTGCTTGCAGCACTGAAGGCTCTTTCTCTATAGGCAAAGAGTCTGGTTTCAGGAAAAAGAGCAGGCCAGTGTCTGAGGACCAGAGTTCCTGGCACAGAATGTGGATGAAAGAGGTCGGAGAGGTGCTGATGGGCAAGGGCATGGAGGGATTTGTAGGTTAGAAGGAGGAGACTTGATGTGGAACTAAACTGGTAGCCAGTGAAGGTGGATGAGGATTGGGGTGACATGCTGCCGAGGCCTTATGAGGGTGAGAACCCTGGCAGCAGAGTTGAAGACATACTGGAGCCTGGACTCTGTTGCAATGGTCCAAACAGAAGGGTATGAATGTGTGGGTGAGACCAGGGTAGCAAATTTCCATTGGCTTGGATCTGGGCCAAAGGTACAGCTAAGGTATGGCCAACATTCAGAAGTGAATGACAGCCAAAACCCAACCCAAGTGCATGGAAGTCATGTCTGAGCCATTACAAAACCAGGTCAGCAAGATTATACTGATTATTACCTGGGCCAAGTGCTTCACTTTCATAGGTGACCCCTGCACTAATAAAGGTACGGAAAAATGCATGATTACTATGATCTGGGCCAAGTGCTTTGAATACAGAAGTCAGCCAGAGTAGAATTTCCCTCCAAATCTGAAGGTATGTTAAAGAGTATGCTGTTATACTTTTGCCCTTGTATGGCCCCCATCCATGTTCAGCCTTTATAAAAACTAATAGCTGTCAAATTTTATGGCTGGACTCTCCATTGGCTGCGTATTGTAATTTTGCTACCTTTTCCCTTCCTAAATCTGACTGTTTTTTGTGACTGTTGGATGTGTAATCAAAACTTAAGGGAAGTAGTCCTTAAGTTTATTAACCTAGCGCTGGGATATGTTGATGCCACCAAATGGGCTACAAAAGGGTCAAAGAGAAGCATATTCAAAAAGAAAGGCCAGCAAATACCCACAAATGGTTTAAGGCAAAAGAAAAAAGAGAAAGTAAACATTACCTGCATAGTTTGTTATTCTGGCAAATTCTCCTAACAAAGAGGCTGTAAATGTTTGTTGCTAGCACATGCAGCCCCCCTTTTTAATTGGTTTTGTCCATGTCTGTGTCCATGTCTTTCCAGGTCGTGTCTGTCCCAGAGGGCAGGTGTTTTCAGACTGTTTGTCCTCCTGTCCCCCCAGCTGTGCTTCTCCCCAGCAGCATGCATCTGCAGCAGCCGTGGAACAGTGCAGAGAGGAGTGTGTGGGGGGCTGTGAGTGTCCCCCAGGTCTCTACCTTCACCAGGGTACGTGTCTTAAAAGAGACGACTGTCCTTGTTTCCATCGCAGACGCACCTACAAATCAGGGGACAGGATACAGCAGAGATGCAACACCTGGTATGTCCACTTGACAAATTACACCCAATGCATCCCTCACTTTTACACTATTTTACATTTTAACTCTTAATCATTGTAGTGTGTGCAAAGCAGGCCAATGGCAGTGTACTGGGGAGAAGTGTGCAGCCCTGTGCAGCTTGATGGGGGCACTACAGGTGACCACCTTTGACAAAAAGAGGTATTTACTACAGGGAGGAGACTGTCCGTTCACTGCTGTGGAGGTGAGACACAAAATGCAACCATATTCATGTTTACACACATTTTAGATGCATTTGTGTGAATTTGGCACTTACTTATTTTGTTTGTTTACAGGATTTTGTTGACAGAAAGCTGGTGGTGACAGTGCGCAGTGGGGAGTGTACAGCAGGAGGAGGTGGAGGAGGAGGAGGAGGAGGAGGCCCAGGTTGTCTAAGAGAGATGTCAGTCACAGCACTCCGCACCACAATATCAATCACAGACACTGGTGAGTTTTCATTGTAGGAACAGTGAAATTGACTAATACAGTGACACTGTCTTTAAGATCCTGCAGTTTGATTATTTAGTATCCCACAATGATAAAGTGAAAACGAAAATGAGAAGGAGATTTTAAAATTTAGCTCAGGTTCCTCCCATTCCTCTGATCTTTACTGAGATGTTTCTAAATCTTGATTGGAGTCCACCTATGGTGAATTAAACTGATCAGACATGATTTGGAAAGACACATCTCTCTATAGAAGGACTCACAGCTGAAATTGCATATCGGAGCAAAAACCAAGTCATGAGCTCAAAGGAACTGCAGAGCTCAGAGACAGGATTGTTGGCAGGCACAAATCTGGGGAAGGCTACAAACCCATATGCTGCACTGAAGGTTCCCAAGAGCACATTAGCCTCCATAATTCTCAAATGGAAAAGTTTGGCACAACCATGACTCTTACAAGAGCTTGTCGCGCCGGCCAAACTGCGTAGGTGAGGAGGAGGACCAAGAACCTGATGGTCACTCTGACTGAAGTCCTTAGATCCTGTGTAGAGATGGGACAAAGTTCCAGAAGAACAACCATCACTGCAGCCCTATGCCAATCTGGGCTTGTGGCAGAATAGCCAGTCAGAGGCATCTCCTCAGTGAAAACACAGTGCAGTGTGCTGGAATTTGCAAAAAAAAAAAAAAGCACCCAAAGGACTCTCAGTGTGAGACTGTGAGAAACCAGATTCTCTGGTCTGAAGAAACTAAGATTGAACTGTATGGCTTCAATTCTAAACCTTATGTCTGGAGGAAACCAGGCACCACTTATTACCTGCCCAATACCATCCCAATAGTGAAAGATGGTGGTGGCAGCATCATGTTGTGGGGGTGTTTTTCAGCAGCAGGGACAGGGAGACTGGTCAGGCCTGAGAAAAGCTTTATATTAACTATGTCTCCCAATTTCAGATTGTTAACAGCTGGTAGTGTTTCATTCAGGTACAGTGACGTTAAATGGACAGCGGGAGTCATTGCCTGTGGTTACGGGGGACCTGGTTGTCCGTAAGGCCTCCTCATCATTTCTCCTCATCCAAACTTTTGGAGCCCAGCTGCTCTGGCACCTTGATGGACCACTGGTTCTCATCACCCTGCAACCTGGATTTGCAAATAAGGTAAATTTCACACTTTTTCATTTGTACAGGAAATAGATACAAAATGGCGGTAAATTTCAGCTACTTATTTACCATTTTCCTTTATTTGAGCTAAGAACTATGATTGTTGTATTTCAGGTGCGCGGTCTGTGTGGAACGCTAACCTGGAACCAGCTTGATGACTTCACCACACCAGAGGGAGATGTGGAGAACAGTGTTTCATCCTTCGCAGGCAAATTCAAAACAGAGCGCTGCACTCTGCCTAAGGGAGCTCCATCTGATCCCTGTACCACCTACACCCAAAGGAGGGACTATGCAGAGACTGTGTGCTCCATCATACACAGTTCTGTCTTTCAGGTAGTTCATGGAATATGTCAAATCTCCAAACTATCTCAGGAGAGTTCATCTTTTTATTCACACATAAAACTCCCTCTCTGATTCTGCAGGGATGTCATGACGTTGTGGAGAGGGAGCCTTATTATCGTCTTTGTCTATCAGAGGTTTGCGGCTGTAATCCACAGAGGACCTGTCATTGCAACATCCTCACTGCTTACGCCCGACACTGTGCTCAGGAGGGCATCACAGTACACTGGCGCAATCAGACCTTCTGCCGTAAGTTTTAAACCAGTTAATATGGAGAGTATAGAAATGCGAGTTCATCCTCACAACAAAAGGAGGAATAGATGTTTATGTGTTATGTGTTAGATGTTTTTTATGTTTTAATAATGTTGTTAGCCAAAATCAGAGGTAATCTTTGAATGCAGTGTCCTTTGGCTTGAAATGTTTAAAGCATTAATCTTCAACTGCATTAAGCTACTGACCTCCTCTCTTTCCAGCGGTCCAGTGTTCAGGTGGTCAGGTCTACCAGGAGTGTGGCCGTGCCTGTGGGGGCTCCTGTTCAGATGTTTGGAGCTGTGATGACAGCAGGGGTGAAGTGGGTCTGAGGACGTGTATTCCAGGTTGCCAGTGCCCTTCAGGACTGGTGCAGGACCACCAGGGACAGTGTGTGCCCATCAGAATGTGCCCCTGTGTGCAAGGGGACAAGACATACCAGTCTGGTGCCGAAATCAAGAACAACTGTAACACCTGGTATGTTTTCTGTCCTTACTGCCTTCTACATTTCTACTACACACTTGAAACTACACTGTACATCTAGGTACATTAAGTGCATTATATGATCCAATTTCTTCCTAGAATGAATGAAGTTTTCTGTGACTAAAATCAGCTCTTTTACAAATCTGTCTTCAATCCTTACAGCAGTATCAAACTTTTAATTGCACAGACACTCTTGCAACGAGGAAAGCGGACACACTAAACTTGTAAAAATAAGACACCATAAAGGAGGTTAACTCAGTATGAGGTCTTACTGACCTATATGCATAGTGAATATTTTACAGCTCTCATAAAAGCCGAGCATGTCTCTGTTCAAGCAGCTTTTATCACGTGGAGTTGTGATAAAGAAGCACAGGGTGTGTTTCTGGCATCATTTGAGAAGCAGAGATTTGATGCAGCTACAATAAACACAGGCAAATGAGTCTTGATTCTATGCAATCAGTGACTTATTTGTTTGGAATAAGTTCTGTTAAATAGAGCCAACAAGAGTTGAATTTTTGAGATCTGCATGTTTGCATGAGCTTGGTTGGGCCACAACTTTCCTGCCTTGTGTTTTTGCTTAACTAACTTAAACTTCAAAACTGTGCATGCAATGCTTATGAAAGCTTGTAATGTTCAGTGACCACCTGGTGGTGCAAGAGCTCTGATGAAATCACCCTATGTTCCTGCTCCCTGATACAGGATAGGTTGATTTCATTGCATCTCTTCGCTACACAAACACAAAGATCTTCATCGTAAGAGTACCAGTCGCAGCAGTCATAAATAAAAAAGCCTACTGGCTAATGTTTCTTTATCCTGTTTTTATGCCTTTATGTCTGTGAATTATCCTGTTTTGTTTGACTGTTTTTTATTGTGTTGTTATTGCAGAGATAAACCAAGGCACAGACACTTGACCTGATTTACTATTATAAGGAAAAAGGAAATATGGGGTTAGGATAATCATTATATACAAGTAGTTAACCTTTAATGGCAACTTGTGTTGATTCATGTGAAGATTCAAAAGCTATTTTAAGATTAACTTATTCAGATTAATTAAATATATCTTGGACTTTTCACTCATTCTGCAGCCATAAAAAGACAGCATTCAACTTAACACACATTAAACATAAAACATTAACACAAGACAATAATTATGAAAAAAAAGCATGCAGCAGCTGGGGTTGCAATGGAGCAGGCCTACTGGTAGTTAGATTGTAAACTTATAAAGGAGATGAACTTAAACCTCATTGCACACTTTATAGTCCCTCAGTGTATTTTACTGCCACTTTCTAAAGTTAAAAATGAAAGTTTACATGCAGTGATTCAGAAATCACTAGAGGGCTCTCTTGCACAGTTCAAGGTTCAAGGTTCAAGGTTTACTTTATTATCCCTGTGAAGGGCAATTTGTTTCGCAGCCAGCAGTCAAGCTTCAGATTCAAAACTGCTGAGCCAACTTGCCATCACAAGGCTAAATTTTTCAGCTTTTTGTAATGGATTAGCCAGGAAAATTTCTATGTAATATTTGATTTTGCTAAATTCATTGCAAGCTTTTGGTAGTTCATTTAGTTTTTTTTTTGCAATCAAAGTTTTGATTAAGCTCTGATGGTTGTTATTCTTCTTTTTAATCAGTGTGTGTGAACAGGGACAGTTTAACTGCACTAAGGAGCGCTGTGAAGAGTTCAACAGGTGTCCAGGCTCTCTGGTTTACTCCCCACGCTCCTGCCTCCTTACCTGCTCCAGCCTGGACCCTCCAGGCCAACAGCAGGGGTCCAGTGTTTCACAGTCCAGCTGCAGAGAGCCCCTGTCTGGCTGTGTCTGTCCCCAGGGAACTGTGCTTCTAGTGGGTGAAAACTCAGATTTAATTTCCTTCTGCTACTATAGGATAAATGCTATCAATGACATTTGACATTTGGAGACTACTGCTTTGTTAGGGGCCAGTATGGCTTTTTTATACATGCAAACAGGTGCAGCAATAAAATTGACCAAGGCTCAGTGTACTGATAAATACATAGGCATGGAGAATCACTGCAACCTTCTATTAAGTAAATAATTTCGGTATGACAAGCTGCATTTTTCATTAGACCAAGTATCCTGGATCCTAAATGCATATCTGATCCTTGCGGTAAAACAAATGGCTTAAAAATCACTTCATTTTTCAGTGAGCAAGAGCATTTTAAATTCTAAACTATTTTAATAAACCTCATGCTGTCATTGACTTGTCATTGACATCGTCAGCCACGGCAGCCCCTATTAACCTTGCAAAGCAGATGGATCCACCCTTTTCCTTGTTTTTCACTGCCGAATCCATCTTGCAAAGCTCCTGTCTGAACCGTTTGGGCCTGGCTAGAAAGTGACAGGACCAATCAGCGTCAAGGGGCAGTGCTTTCGGGCCTGGCAGAGTCATGACGTAAGCAAGCAGCGACAAGAGGCAACTATGAAGGAAGAGCTTAGCGTGGATGTTGCTAAAGCGCCAGTTTTATCAGAACTTGACGACATTTCTTTGTTTAAAGAAGAACAGCAGTGAGTTGTTTTCTTTTAAAAATGACAAAAGTTGTGTACTTACATGTCTACAGTCACCGTGGTTAGCGTTATTCCTCGGTAGCTGTGCACGCCCACCTCGGTCGCAGCTACGTCATGTGTTTTGTTGCTCTGATTGGCCCGTAAAGATGTGACAGACAGAATGTTCATCCAATCACACTCAGAGTTTTTTTCAAATCCCCTGCCCTTTCCCAAATGCTCAGTATTGAAGGTTTTATATGGATGTGATCCATCTGGTATGTCAGGTTAAACCCCTTTTGCATATGGCACCCGTGTGACGCATGTCAGCAGCATTCACTCTACATGCAAAGCCTTGGCGTTTATTTGGGGTCCACCTGTACTAAGCTGCAGTTCTTATTTTACACTTAATACAGCTCAGTTTTGGTCTCCACATAGATGAAGTGATACATTTCAATAAACAGTAATTTTGTGGGTGCAAATACTTGACTAGGATATGTTGACCAGCTAGCTAAAATTGTCACTAATGGTTCGAAATGTGAATGCTACAATCAGAGAGGTAAGCTATGTGGGTAGAAGTTAATTTATTTGAGCTTTTTCTATCAAAAAACAGCTTCCTGTTTGTTACTGAAATTAAGGGAAGTTGACATTGGTGAAACTAAACCAAAATTTCACAGCTTAAACCAGTTAGTTCAAAGATGTTGCTGACCCACTACAAATTATAACCAATTATCAACAAATTATAATCTAATTATCTGATTCTAAAATAGTTCTTTGCATTTCTGCAGAGTATTATGTCTTACAGTGTTGGGTAGCGTTACTTTTGAAACTAACACGTTAGATTACTGCGTTACTGAGAAAAGTAATTTGTTATGTTACTTTGTTACCTACTTATAAAAGTAACGCGTTAGAGTACTTTGTCGTTACTAGATATTAAAACTCTTTAGCCGCTCGTTCCACCTGGCGGTTGTAAAAACGACAGATAACGTGCAGACTGTAATGCCAATATACAGCGTAATTTACAGCCCATAATCTTTATCTCTGCAGCCTGAGAACACCACTAACAGACAGGAAAACCTTCACAGCTCTTTAACATGCTCACAATCTGACAACAAGCTGAGCAGAGGCAGATGTAATAACCGTGCACAATTGGAACAGCTGATTCAATGAAAGCAAACGGAGCTTTTAAATTTACGTTTCACCAGGGTGCTGTTCTTGTCCCTTTCATCCAAAAATCCATCAAAATGGGGATAATCTCACAGTGGCCTGCTGTCCTCTCTGTTATAGCGCTGGCTCAACAAGCTAACAATGCATGTATAATGGCACAGAACGTTTACCTTTGGCTGGCACAGTGCTACGTGCCAACGTGACTACAGGAAGAGAGAAGGACAAACAGAGCAGATGCTTCAAGGCACTTCTTTTTTTTTTCTTTCTCTCTTTTTGAAGCCACGGGGGAGGAAATTTTTCTTTCAGTAACGGATTACTTTTATGAAAATGTAACCAATAACGTGATTACTTGAATTGTAAAACTAATGTGTTATGTTACTCGTTACTCCAAAATAGTAATCTGAGTACACTAAGGGATTACTTTGTAACACATTACCCCCAACACTGCTTACAAAGTTAGCATAATTATACTGCAGTCACATCAGCCGCCCCTAAATCGGAAGTGCTCACATATTGTGATCTTTATGGTAGATGCTCATGAATTCAGAGCGGGCAGGATTTACAAGCAGGGATTGCGTCTTTATTCTGGTACTTCACCTAAGAAATGTGTTAAATAAAGAAGTTCTACCTTAAAAATGACTATGTCATCCCATTTATTTGAAACTGAAGCAATAAACATATTGATTAAAAGGTGTTGGAGACTGGCTTAACTCATGTATCTAATTTTTATTTTAGGGTGACAACTGTGTTTTGCCTGATGAATGTCCATGCCACCATAATGGCCGTCTGTACTACACCAACGACACCATCACTAAGGACTGCAACACATGGTAAAGTCTGCTAGTTCTTTTTTGTGTCACATCTCCCACACCTGTAACAATCTCAGCTAAACTTGATTAATTCCTGCAGCGTGTGTAAGGAGCGCCGCTGGCACTGCAGCCAGTCTCCCTGTGCTGGTGTGTGTTTGGCAACTGGTGACCCACACTATGTGACATTTGATGGACGCTGCTATTCTTTCCTGGGAGACTGCCAGTACGTACTGTCAAGGGAGACAAATGGTTTGTTCAGTGTCACAGCAGAAAATGTCCCCTGTGGGAGCACTGGGGTCACCTGCACAAAGTCAGTCACCCTCAGCCTGGGAAATACAGTCATCCACCTGCTTAGAGGTTAGTGGGAATGTGTTACAAACCCCAAATTTTGCTCCATAGTCACAGAAAAGATGTCTTTGAAAACATTTGCTTGAGGTAAAGCTATCTTGTCTGTCCTTTAGGTAAAGCTGTCACAGTAAATGGGATGCCGGTTAGTCTACCAAAGTCTTACAGTGGCAGTGGTCTGACACTGGAGAGAGTTGGACTGTTTGTCTCCTTATCATCCCGACTGGGGGTCACTCTTCTGTGGGATGGAGGTAAGGCCCATGCACACAAACGTAAACTTCTGCAACAATAAACTAACACTCACTTACCCCTTTCATTATATGATGGTCTCAGTGGATGCAGAATGAAAAACAAGTGTCTCCTATGCAAAGGTGAAATCAAGAGGAGCTGACCATTTGTCCCCCATTTCCTGTCCCCCCATCAGGCATTCAGGATGATTGCAAAAATCCAATACTGATAACCATGATATTTGAGGCCACTATAATGTTGATAAAATATATTTTAATAATATTAGTGTGGATACAGGTTAATTAAAAAATAGTAATGTTGTGATCTTCCTCTGTGATCTTCAGGTATGCGTGTGTACGTGCGTCTGGCTGCCCACCTGCGGGGTCGGGTCGGGGGCCTGTGCGGTAACTTTGATGGGGACACAGAGAATGATTTCACCACACGTCAGGGCATCGTGGAGTCTACACCAGAGCTGTTTGGCAACTCCTGGAAGGTCAGCCCTGCCTGCCCTGACGTGGCAAACCAGGATCTACGGGACCCTTGTGCAGTGAGTCCAGTTTCAAGACAAATTCATTTGCCAAACTTTATAACTTTGACTTCATTACAAAACTAGTTTAAAAAATTAAAATACATCAAATCCCCTTTTGTCCAGCTGAACCCACACAGAGTCACCTGGGCCAGGAAAAAGTGTGCTGTTCTAACTCAGGAGCTCTTCTCAAGGTGCCACTCTGAGGTGCCTTTCCAGCAGTACTACGACTGGTGTGTCTTTGATGCTTGTGGGTGAGTGACAACATTAATCTATAGTCATTTAGATACTTTACTCCTATTCGATACTCCATTTCACTACAGCCCTCACTATTTGTCTGATTTCCTGTGTTTCAGCTGTGACTCAGGTGGAGACTGTGAGTGTCTCTGTACAGCCATCGCTGCCTACGCTGAGGAGTGCAACCGGCGAGGGGTCTACATCCGCTGGAGGTCCCAGGAGCTCTGTCGTATGTCAGACACACACAACGCACATACCTTAATTATTTTTTAACAAACTAATTCCCTTGTTTGGTTTCCTGATAATGCCGTCTTTTTAGATTTGTCTCTTTCTTCACCTCCTTCCCTGCAGCTATGCAGTGTGAGAATGGGCTGGTCTATGATCCCTGCGGTCCAGCTTGCTCCCCCTTATGTCCAAGTGTTCAGAAAAGTCCGCATTCCCAGTGTGGAGCTCTCTCTTGTGTGGAGGGCTGCTTCTGCCCAGCTGGCATGGTCCGACATGGTAAGACAGATTGACTAAACTAAGTCAGAGAGCAACAGCGAGTAAGACCTGGTTTTGTTCAAACATTTTCATTTGTAAGGGCATGTTTGAGCATACTTTCCTTGGATATTATTTCTATTCAGGAGAATTTGTTATTACTGGTGGGTGCTGGTTTAGCTCAGTTGGTGGAGCAGGTGCCCATTTCCAGAGGCAATAGTCCTCAACACACTGGTTGCAGGATTGATTCCTACTCTGTACTGTTTGTTGCATGTTTTCCCCCCATGTTTCCTTTCTCTCGTCAGCTATCCTATCATAATAAAAGCAAAAAAGCCTAAAATTAATCTTTTTAACTTGTTGGTGATTGACTAAGCTTTCACTTGGCTCCTTAATTTTATCAGAGGTTCTGCTTGTCAAACAGTTTGGAGTGTGACAAAGCATTTAAAAACTAATTTCAATGATTATATCTTTGTGTATGCACTATACAGTACCATCTAGATCTTTTAGGCATATTTGGGCCAAAAACTGAAACTGAAGTAAGTGTGTAGATGCAGCAAATAACCTATCTGAGGGCATCATTGGGCGGTATGGTGGATTGACACGACCCCATTCATGCTCTAGATGTCATTGCATATTACCAGGGGCATGGGAAAATAATCTGTTTAAAAGATAATACCACACCTTTAGGTCAGGTCAGTGGATGTGGTGAGTAAACATTGCCTAGACTCTAGGGTACTGTGCGGTTAGTAGGGTTGCTATGAGTCTCTGGTTGTGTTGTGGATGTCCCAAGGACATGGAAACCACTGGTGCTCTCTGGGTGTATTACCAGGGGTGAAACGGCCCAGACTAAAGAGATGCTGTCAAGCTTGCCCTTGGCTGCAAGTGTGGATCTTTGACTCTTTCTACAGTGACGGTCCACAGTTGGATGTGAAATATATCCCTCTCATACTATGGATATGTGAAACAATCGGTCAGGTTACTACAGAGACAGAGATGAGTTTGTTTTCTGCTCTATAGGTGACAGTTGTGTTGTCCCCACTGAGTGTCCATGTGAGTGGGATAGCTCCATGTTTCCTGCTGGATCAGTCATCACTCAGCATTGCCAGAACTGGTCAGTCAGCCGAAATCTAAAATTGAATAATAGAATTTGCTCTGTATTCTAAAATATATTGTGGTTTTATTTTGCCTTTCTCCGTCTTAAGTTCCTGTGAAGATGGTTTGTGGCAGTGTCAGGGTGTGGCCTGCCCTCCTCCCTCCCCGTTCTGTCAGGAATCCGAGTTCACCTGTGCTGGAGGGCGCTGCATCCCCTCTCAGTGGGTGTGTGACAATGAAGATGACTGTGGTGATGGATCAGATGAAGTCTGCCCGTCCACCTGCTCTCCAGATCAGTTCCGCTGCAGCAGCATGCCAAGGTGATTCAGAACTCTTCAAAGTCTTAAACAAGAGTAGTTTTAAAGGGTTGCTGTGTGGCCAAGAATGCATAAAAGACAGGGGATGCACTGTGCTTGATTCTTGCCATTTTCTGATATGCTGATATTTTCAAACTAATTTCAGCTGATTCTGGTGTATGTATGTATTTCAGTCCTATATGTCGGTTCTTAAGACATACTATATAATTTAAGGATGAATAAATAAACTTTAGTCTTTACAACATATTTTAAAAGTTAAATGAATGTGGATAAACACGATCCTGTCTAAAATGCCACATTTTTACCTCCACCAAGGAGGTTATGTGATCGGCAGGGTTTGTTTGTTAGTTTGTTTGTTAGATTGTTAGCAACATAACTCAAAAAGTTAGATTTTGGGAGTGATTTTTAAAAGGATTCTGTACTATTGGGAGATAGGGCTAACGGCGGAGGTCTGCGCTCTCCAAGTGCTTTTCTAGTTTTCTATATAGCCAATATTTACTGCTGATATAAGCTGATATTTAAACCTGATTTATCTGTAGTAACGGTCAACCAAAAATGTCCATATCTGCCAATAAAAAAGGACTAATGGATGATATTATCCATCCTTTAAAACAACATCCTTGGAACAAGTATTCACACATGTTGGTTATTTGGATTTACAATAACTCTGGGAAACAACAGCAGTGTTCCAGTGCATATAACAGGCAAAAACTGACACGTGTGCAGTTTTGTTTATGAAATAATACAAGGGAAACATATTAAAGGGGACATATTTTACCCCTTTAAGACAGGTTTATATTGGTCTCAGAGGTCTCCAAAACATGCCTGTGAAGTTTATTTCAGAAAAAAAAACAAAAAAAAAAAAAACAAAAACTCCAGTAATGGATTATTGCATGTCTAAAAACCCCCTCTGTTTCAGCCCTGCTCAGAACAAGCTGTTTCTGTGTCTGGGCCTTTAAATGTTAATGAGCTGTCTGACTCCGCCCCTGTGTACACTCCTCTCAGGAAATGGATGTGGCTTAATGGATGTGGCTTAATGGATGTAGTTCTCAGGAGAGAAGGGCGGAACTTTCTTCCAATTGGGGAGGGCCAACCGTACCTGGGGGCGGTGCTAACGGCACATGCGACATCATGAGGGGAAAATCTAAGAACGGCTTGTTTCAGCATGCATTTTCTGGAAGGTGGAGAAAGAGAAGGAGGGAGGGAATGGGTTTTTCTATTTCTTGTGGGGGATTGTTGACAGGCCAGGGGCATTTATTTTTGCTAGAAAAGCCTGAAAAAGTGATTTTTTCATATGTCCCCTTTAAGAATCCAAATACCATGATCATGCATTTGCAAAGTTAACACGTAAAAGTTGGCTAGTTGTATTTACAATTTTACAAATAAAGACGAATCAAATGGGCAAAAAATAAAAAAAAAACATTAGGTATACAAGGTTAAGTTTATCAAATGGTGAGCTTTCTCTCCCTAGAGTTTGACAATGTAACAAAGATAATTCGTAAATTTGTTGATAATATGCCTTCCAACTTAAATAACAATCTTTAAAATCAGAATTAGCTTCATTTTCCGGGAATGTAAGGTAGTTAAAAACAGTCAAATTCCTTGTGCTACAGTATATGCACATGTGCTGATTTTTTTTTTTTTTTTTTTTTTTTTTACATTTGAAATGTCAGTCCTTAACTGAACTAAATAAAGTAAATGATAACTTTTCTGCAGTGGCCCATGTTTGAACCTGGCTCTGCGTTGTGACGGCCACCCAGACTGTGCTGACCAATCAGATGAGGAGTTCTGTGGACCTGTCACCCCTGTGCCACTGTGCCCACCAGGGGAGTTTCAGTGTGCGAGTGGGAAGTGCCTGCCATCCAGCCGTGTGTGTGACGGACGGCTCGACTGTGGTTTCGCTGATGGTTCTGATGAGCAAAGTAAAAATCTGTCTCTCTACTAGCGTTATACTCTTCCACCATGAGAATGTTTACTCTTCAGTATATGTGAGGGCATAATGAACTGTGCTTTTGTTTTACAGACTGTGGTGTGGTGTGTGATGAAGGAGAATTCATGTGTGCTGGAGGACGGTGCATTCTGTATCTCCATCGCTGTGATGGACACGATGACTGTGGGGACCTGAGTGATGAGAGGGGGTGTGTTTCACTTCTACCAAACTATAAAATCTGGGACTGTAAATAGTAACCATGAATGGCGATTATTACAATTATTTAGCAGAGTTTTTCCTGCCAAAGATAGTCCTGACAGCATCAACTGAAAACAGCTAATCTCAGATCCATAACTATGTTTGAAGAAAGCTGCATCAAGCATTCTTTAACCCATTTGTCTCATTAACTTACAGACTGTTCTTTCCATTTATTTCATTTTCAAACAACTGGTTTTAGGTGTTTATGTTCAAAAGGAGAGTTTCAGTGCCCTGGGGGTCAGTGTGTTCCTGCAGATAAAGTGTGTGATGGACACAGAGACTGCATCTCTGGAACTGATGAGGCTGTCTGTCCAAGTAAAGGTAAGCTTAGTGGATAAGCACAATGGATATGTATTGTGATTTATATCATGTTTTCTGCCCTTTGCTGCAAAAGTATGATGTTGCAGTGTAACAGAATTACAAGAGATAACATATTTAAATGCATATTCAGGTGTTGCAACCCCCGATGTTGAAACTGCGAGCCATGAGTTGACCCTTTAACAGATTTTTAAGCTATTATTACATAAATTCCTGCAGTGCTGCCCCTGTGACAAACTGAGTCATCCATTGCAGCTCACATCTTTTATTAAAGACAAGCAAAGGGCTTCCCCTCTGCAGGTAGAAACTTTTTGCAGCAGTTGAATTTTTTTTACAAATATCTGCTGGCTGATCTGATGCCAAGCAATGCATGTTGTCATCACCACAGGCTAAACAGCTTCTGCACTCCTTTTCAACAACTGTTTACTTCATTCATAGCAGCTAACATCTGAAATTTGCTGCCCAACCAATCCGTGATGTTGCTGTAACACTAGAGCAGTGGTGTCCAAACTATGGCCCAGTGGCCGAATGCGATACGTGGCCAATTTTTGATTGGCCTGCAGCAAATTCTAAACATTAAGTGAAATATGGCCCACATTTGAACATGAAGCTTGTGCTTGATTGTATTGTACTTCTTGCTTTCAGCACAGTGTTGCTACCATGTAAATTCTGTAAAGAAACATTTGACAAGAAGAATTTCTTGATTGCAATTTTTTGTGACTAAAATAAAGACATGGATGGATTACAAAGGCTAATAGTAGTACTGATGGTGTTTTAGGGGCAGTGACCAGGGCTGATCAAGGCTCCCTGAAATCTGAATGGGCTCCCTAAAATCTTTAAAATGATTGGCTATTTGCCTAGTCAGCCACATACCCAATAATTAAGCATATCTCAACCATCATACGACTGTTTTTTACTAACTGTACTATCCTGAAGGTGAGGGGTGTGAAAGTGGCCCCTTATATATTTTTATATGTGGCCCTCAGTGGAAAAGGTTTGGATACCCCTGCACCAGAGGATTGTGGGTAGTGTAGTGCTGTTGCCTAAAATTGCAAATAAACCATGTTTTAAAAAAAAACAAAAAAAAAAAAACAAGGTTAATGATTTTAATTTACCAACTTGTCTTCTACGTGATCATATATCTTTGTTAACCCATTTTATCAGTGTGCTTGTTGAAAATAAACATTAAATTGGCCAGTGGTGGCAGAAACAGACAGAATGTGGTAGTGGAGGTGGGATCAGTCAATCTGAGATGTCGCTTTGACACTCTGGGATTATGGATAATGTAGTGTTGTTGACAGAGATTGCAAATAAGCCATATTTTTCTTAAAAGGAGGTCAATAACATACAAAATGGTTTCTTCTGCATGACCATATCCCATTGTTTTACCCTCAGGTAGCTCTAAGTAAGTTTACTTTGAATGGTTATGACATGGCTAACCATCATATCTGAAAAACATCATGGACAAAATGATGTTGTGGCTCATGAGGGACAGCAGGAAGGATGGAGTAGCGTGTCTAGTACCCCCTATCCGAAGTCCTTTTCATGACTTTCTGAAGGCCTTTATGGAAATTCCAGGGTAGATGCACCTAAGCTGAAACTCTGAGGTTTGAAGCATCCATTGTTGTTGATGCCAGGACACATTTCCTTTTTTTTGTTAGCTTAAAACAAGAAGGAACTTTAAGTGTCTGAGTGTAGAAGTTAAGCTGCTATGGACCCCTTGAGGTCACTCTTTGCATTTGCCAGAAAACTACTGATGCAATGGTGGTAGCCAAATCATGTATAAACTTTTAGTACCTAAGTTTGTCTCAAAGAGCCGTCCATAGTTGTTTGATTCCTCTAATTTTCTGATTGGTTGTGTTTTACAGTCACCTGTGCTCCTGACCAGCTTGCCTGCAGTGACGGTACATGTGTTGATAACACAAAGCTGTGTGATGGAAAAAGGGACTGTCGAAGTGGAGAGGATGAGAACACAACCAACTGCTACACTGTTGTTTTTACACCATCAACCTCAGCGGTTACTCCGACTCCACCCACTTCAGGTAACAACAGTGATGATGAGAGTTTGGGGAAGGTTTCTGGTTTCAACAACTCTTATAAAACCTGTTTCTTCAGTTTGTAGGTCCTACGAGTTCAGCTGTGCCACTGGAGGGCAGTGTGTGCCTCAGGCCTGGCGTTGTGATGGGGAAACAGATTGCTTGGATGGTAGCGATGAGCAGGAGTGTAGAGCCCCTTGTGGCCCTGGCCAAGTACCGTGCCAAAGTGGGGACCAGTGTGTGGACTACCAGCAGCTCTGTGATGGGATTCCACAGTGCAGGGATGCATCAGACGAGAGTGTAGACAACTGTGGTAAGTTTTTTTATGTCGGGAAAAGGGTGATAAGAATCTCAGCAGAATCTGAATATCATGCTGTCATTCTTAGCTTATCTGAATACATTTCTGTCTGCTAGGCTCTATTCGGATCCCTCCATGTCCGGGCAGCTTTTCATGTGACAACCGGACCTGTGTGAACATGACACAAGTGTGCAATGGCGTCCCAGACTGTCCACGAGGCGACGATGAGTTGGTGTGTGGTGAGTTCTGACAAGTTGAGGAGAAGAGAGGTGAGAAAGGGGGTGTGGATGGATGAAGTGAAGGTTTGATGCAAAGAAAGCATAGAAGGGAAATTGAAGTCATGAAGGAAGGGAAGTTAAAGGTGGTGTGTACCCTGGTGTCTGACAGTCTGAATGATTATATTGCATAATCATATTTGTGTAATGTACCTCTGTACAGACAAAACAGTATCACCAGTGCCCCCTGGTAGAAGGAACACCACTGTCACCTGCCCTGAATTTACCTGCATGGATGGATCTTGTGTTCCTTTCAACATGGTACGTCCACAAATGATATGATATCACTACCAGCAAGCCAAACTTTAGCTCTTTTCTATTTATTTGGTGCAAATTTAAGTACAGAACTCCACAGTAGTTTAAGGCTTATTTTGGCCAAAAACTGAGGCTGATGTTAGACATAGATGTTGCCTGAGGGTACCATGGGGTTGGAAGGATGATTGACACAACCCTGGTAGTGCTCTGGAAGTCCTACCAGAAAATAATCTGCCCCTGGCGAGTTAGCACGGCCTAGAGTACTGTCTGGGAAAGTAGTAGGCTTGCCCCTGATCATGCAGTGGATGTCCCAAGGGCCCAAAAACCACCAGCGTTTTTTGGGCATTTACCAGGGGTGAAACGACCCAGACAAAGGAGATGCCGTCGAGCTTGACCCTGGCTACCGAACGACATGTGTGTGCCATGTGTCGAGCTTGACTCTAGGAATCATTAGAGGTTGCATAATTATAGCTCATCAACTAAAAATCACTGATCACATCTTGTTCATTACCTCTCCACTACTTCTTAGGTGTGTAATGGTGTAGCAGACTGCCCAGACTCCTCATTTACTCCGCTAGGAGTCCCTGCTGATGAGCAGGGCTGTAGGACCTGGAGCTCCTGGGGTCCATGGAGCCCCTGCAGCACCTCCTGTGGGACTGGGTCCATGAGCAGACACCGAACCTGCCCCAAAGGCGACCCACTTCGCCACTGTCACGGACAGGACCACCAGAGGCAGCAATGCTTTAACACCACCTGCCCTGGTAAGGAAGAGGATAGCCATAAAACATTTTTCTGAATGCAGTTTAGTGATGGTTTCAGGTGGATTCTTTGTTACGAAGTGGTGCTATACAAATTAAGATTTGCTGAAGCTCTACTGTTAAACTTTAGAATTAAAGTTCACATGCATTACAAAATAAATACTTAAAGTAAGTCTTTTCTCTTACTGATATGTGATGCACTTTCTCTCCCCCTCTCTAGTTGATGGTCAGTGGATGCCTTGGGTTACCTGGTCTAACTGTTCCAGTGGTTGTGGTGGAGTACAAGTCAGACACAGAGGCTGCATCGCTCCTCGCTATGGAGGCCGTGGCTGTTCCCAGCTCCCTGGATCATCCAACCTAACTATGGAAATTAGTAAGAGCTGTCTTTGAGCTGTATTTAAAATAAAAGATACCAAAGATGTTGTGAAAGATACATGTAAAAAATAAGAAATGTCTCTGGAAAGCTATTTTGCAACTGCTTGAGTATCATATCTTTCTGTATAAACGCTAAACTCATGTGCCCTGCCCCACCACAGAGCCGTGTCCTGATTCTGGATGTGCCAACACTAGCTGTCCTTCAGGGCTGGTGAGATACAGCTGTGCTCCCTGTCCTGTTTCCTGTGCTCACATCAGCAGTGGGACGACCTGTAATTCAACAGCACCCTGCTCCTCAGGTCAGCAATGAGGATTCCAAAGTAAATTTAAAACATTATGTCAGAACAGTCTTTCTTCACACTGTATATGTGCTTTTTTTCTTCAGGTTGTTGGTGCGCTGAGGGTCGCGTGATGAACCACCTGCAGCAGTGTGTGTTACCAGAGGAGTGTGTCTGTGAGGTGGCAGGTGTGCGATACTGGCCGGGTCAGCAGATGAAGGTGGACTGTGAGATTTGTGTTTGTGAGAGAGGAAGGCCTCAGAGATGTCAGCCTAACCCAGACTGTTCAGGTTAGTCCCTCCTGTGATAAGGTCTAGTCTGATTTTTTCTCATGCTGGGTTTCAGACTTATCAAAGTCTGCTCTGTAACCCTACAGTAAATTGTGGCTGGTCATCCTGGACTGAGTGGGGAGAGTGTTTGGGGCCCTGTGGTGTTCAGAGTGTCCAGTGGTCTTTCCGCAGCCCAAACAACCCCGTCCAGCATGGAGATGGGAGAGCATGCAGAGGAATTTACAGGAAAGCCCGCAGGTGTGTACTCATACCTGGACTATGAACTGCTTGTGTTGGTTTTACCTCCTGGTTTCTCTTCTGCTCATGGATCTTCATATCTCCTACAGAAGTTTTGCTGAGCCTGAAACCTTCCCAAACTGACTATCTGCTTTGTTAATATTTATGGTCCCAGGAGGCTCAATACTAATGTTTCTGGTGCAATGAAATGAAGCATACTTTTTAAGAGGAATGAAAAATAATACCACATTTTACCTTAAAGTGTAGTCCAGACCTTTTCCCATCTGATCTCTGTCACATAGTAGAACTAAAATGCTAAGCAACATTCTACATCCCTGTTGCCAAATTGTCATGTGCACAATGTGGGCTGTTTAAATCAGGATTTTCTGACAACTTCAAAACTGTTTACATCCCATCATTTTGTGCATGTGATCATTACAGATCTGATTGCCATACTTGCAAAGTGTTATCATGATTCTTCAAGGGTAAAGGCCTGTTAGGCTTTTTTAAGGAAACTGTGTCACAAACCTAGTAGCCACTTCTCTGTATACTTTTTCATTTTTGTATGTATGTGTGTGCATGTGCAGGTGCCAGACTGACCCCTGTGATGAGTGTGAGTACCAGGGTCAGTCCCACGCTGTGGGAGACAGATGGAGTTCAGACCAGTGCCTTTTATGTCACTGCGGGCCAAACCTTACAGTGCAGTGTTCTCCATACTGTCCATATGCTGTCAGTGGATGCCCACAGGTAAAAGGAGATTATTGCCATCATATATTGTTTTTATATTGACGTATTCAGACCCCCTTCACTTTTTTCAATTATGTCAAGTTGCAGCCTGATGCTACTGGCAAATTTATTTTTCCTCTCATTAATCGACACTCAGGACCCCATAAGGACAAAGTGAAGCACCTTTGGCAGCAAATACAGCCTTGAGTCTTTTTTAATATGATGCTACAAGCTCTGCACACCTGGATTAGGTGATTTTCTGCCGTTCTTCTTTGCTAATCCTCTCAGGCTCACTCAGGTTGGATGGACATTATCAGTGGACAGTCATTTCCAGGTCTCTCCAGAGATGTTTGATAGGGTTCAAGTCAGGGCTCTGGTTGGGCCACTGTAGGATATTCACAGAGTTGCCCCTAAGCCAACTCCTGTGTTGTCTTGGCTGTGTGCTTAGGGTCATTGTCATGTTGGAAGATGAACCTTCAGCCCTGAGGTTCTGAGCACCGTTTCCATTGAGGATATCTCTGCATTTTGCTCTATTCAGCCTTCCCTCATCCCTGACCAGTCTCCCAGTCCCTGCTGCTGAAAAACACCCCTACAGCATGATGCTGCCACCATTATGCATCACTGTTGGGATGATATTGTGCAGGTGATGAGTGGTGTCTGCTTTCCTCCAGACATAACTTTTAGAATCCAGGCCATACAGTTCAATCTTGGTTTCATCACACAAGAGAATCTTGTTTTTCTCAGTCTGAGAGTCCTTCAGGTGCTTTTTCATAGACTTCATCCTGGCTTTCATGTGTTTTGCACAAAGAGGCTTCCGTCTAGCCACTCTGCAATAAAGCCCATATCAGTGGAGGACTGCAATAATGATTGTCTTTCTGGAACTTTGTCCCACTTTGTCCTAGGGTCCTGGTTGTGCCAAACTTCTTACATTTGAGAATTCTGGAGGCCACTGTGCCCTTTGGAACCTTCAGTGTAGCAGAAATGTTTTTGTACCCTTAATTCCAACAACTGAAGCATTGGGTTGCAACTTTCTGAAACATTGGAAGTTTCCTGAAAATATAAAAGTTCCAAAGCATTTTGATTATCTGTGTGGTTTGGTTAAATGTTGGCCTTCTTTTGTTGCAGGGCCAAGTTTTGGTGCCTGGAGAAGGAGACAGATGCTGTTACTGTGAAGGTAAAACAACAGTTGATATATTATCTACCCTGATGATGAATAAAAAGTTGAGACCTGGGGATGACCTTGCTGCCCTCTTTCAGTGTGCATACTTATCTCAAACGGTCAGATTTTAAATTTAAGAGTCTAAAAACTTAAATTTTATAGATTTTACACCGGGTTTGAGGAAGAACTGTTGCAGCAGTGGGAATAAAGGGCCCTTTTGTTGTGAAAAATGTGCAATACAATGACACTTCTCTGATATTAACCCTCCTCTTATTCATCCTTGTAGGAGAAAATGACACCATTGTTGTGACAATCAGCCCTGATACTGTGACCTCCACACCAGCAGGGGTCACTACACCTCTCGTTCCCACTTATCCACTTCCTCCTGGAGGTAAGATCTGTTGATTGTACAGGGAAACAGGTTGAATATTTATTTATCTTAATCTCCTGTGATTAAAGACCACTTCTGTTTCTATTTCCTGTCATGCTTTTTTTCCTCCTCTTCTTCAGATGAGTGTTGGTCTCCTCTGGGTGTTCAGTCTCTCCCAGCTTCCAGTTTTAGTGCCTCCTCACAGCAGGCAGGTCACCCTCCTGAGGCGGGGCGCCTTCACAGTTGGGACCAACACAGTGACCTCCAGGTAAACCAAGCCTTTCGATGGAACTATTTACCTCTACAAGAGTATGTTAAATCAGTGCTGGTGAAATGTTTCAGGCAAGTTAAGTATTTCTGTTTCAAGCTGATGTTCAAACTATGTGCAAAATGTGCAGGGCTGGAGTCCAGAACCTGAAGAGTATAAGGACCTTCCACAGCGGAGCCCAGAAGGACATGCTGGCAAATCACAGAGCCCCTACCTGCAGATAGACCTGCTACAGCCATACAACATCACTGGTAAGCAGGCATACAGGCAGATTACAATGCATGCTTATTCTTTATCATAAACTAATATCTAAGCTGATTAGTGTGGTTTTTATTGATGAAAAATGTCTCTTTCTCTGAAGGTGTGCTTACCCAGGGTGGAGGGGTGTTTGGCACGTTTGTGACCAGTTTTTACCTCCAGTTCAGCAGCGATGGCAGACAGTGGTACACCTACAAAGAGCTGGTGACTGATGCCCGACCGAGAGCAAAGGTTAGACTTTTAACCATGTGCATAAATCTTTAAATCATTTATTATGATTACTATTGAGCATAACTATTTCTGCTTCCAGGTTTTTAATGGTAACCACGATGATCGAGGTGTGGCAGAAATCCGACTGGACAGGATGGTGTCGGCTCAGTTCGTCCGTCTCCTGCCACATGACTTCCAGAACGGCATCTACCTTCGACTTGAGATCATGGGCTGTGGGGATGGTTAGATGATGATAATTTTAAATGCTACTGTGCTAATGTTGGAACATTATGCACATGCAAAAGTGTGTGACTAAAACAATCCCTTCTCCTCTCATTAAGGCGACCACTGGTTTGCGACTGTCACTCCTCCTTCCCCAATCTCCCCAGTCGGTGGCTGCAGAGAGAAAGAGTTCCAATGCAGAAATGGTCGCTGTGTGCCAGCAGGTCCACTTGGCGTGGTCTGTAATGGCGTCAATGACTGTGGGGATGGATCAGATGAGATGCATTGTGGTGAGCTTTCCAACCATACACACTTTAGATTCAGTTATGTCATATAAAGCATGCAACTTTGATTGTCTTGGAAAGGAGAACCCGTTTGAGCTTAAACATTTCTGCACACAGGCACTCAACCTTCCCCTACAACCACCAGTCCTCGCAGCTGCCCTGCTGGTCAGTTCTCCTGTCCTCCACCAGGGGGCTGCATTGAGAAAGGCAAGCGCTGTGATGGGATACCCCATTGTCCCAAAGGAGAGGATGAAGCAGGCTGCTATCACCATGACAATTTCACTACTCAGTCAGACAGGTAAGGAGCATCATGATAGCATCAATTAAGAAAAATAAAAGATTCATAACTTATGATCTTACAGGGTTCCTGTGGATCCTTAAAAACGTTTTAAATTGTATGTTTGAAACTGAAGGCCTTAAATAGTCTTTAGAAGTCTGATTTTACCAGTGAGAGGTCTAACATTTTAGAGAGCACTTTGACCAAGATGTGTCCTTATCCGATCTTTGGTGGCCAGATCTTTGTTTTTTAAAAGTTAGTTTATCTAATTGTCTTTTATTTTATTTGGTCTTATTCTTTTCTAAGTAACTATTTTCCCCTCTATATCACAGACCATACACTTCCACCCCTGCACCTCTCAGGACTCCATCCATGGCTGCCATCACTCATCCTGCAGTTTCACCCACGGTAGGAAAACCTCAAAGCAGTGATCCATTTCCCTGGCTGTGTCACTGGTTTATGCCTTTATAGTTTTTTTTAATTGAAAATATTTTTAGTTAATCTAGTCTTAAGTCTAATGTACATGTTCTACAAAATATGTAGTATATGTAATATATGTTAATGAGCTGGAGCCCATATAAAAGGACACCTGAAAGAATTCTGCTTTGGTGTTTCATTAAAAAAGCCAAACATGTTAGAGATGGAAGCTGAAAAGCTTGCAGTTATCTTGAATGGCTTGTAAAACTCAAACTAGCCATTAAATGCAGTGTTTTAGTAATGGATAGGTGGCAAAGATTACTTCCTCTTTAGTCCCAGTCTTGCTCCAGTAGAACCACTTAGGTTCAGAGTTAGAGTAAACCTAAAGTTTTGTTTTATATAGGTACATATAAATAAAAATTTCATTTTTCAATGATTTATGTCATGATGTATTTACAGGATGGTGGCCCAGGATATCGTGGTGAGTGTTAAATATAGTTTTTGTAGACTTTTGGGTTTGGGATTATCTGCCTCCGTGATATCTAATACAGAATATGGAAGAAAGAATACAGAACATTTGGAAATTTCTGCAGGAATCTGCTCATCTCCCCTTGGACTGGAGGATGGGAGGATACGATATGGACAGCTTACCTCGTCCTCATATCGGGAGAACAACCCTGCCGACGCTGGTCGACTGAACATCGTCCCTAATGTGTGAGTGATCTCCTATGGGTTATAAGTCTATAATGTGCTTTTATTTTGAAGAAAATGTCAGTCTCTTGTTCCATTTCAAGTCCAAACCGCCCATTTTTTAATCAAAAAACCTCCAAAATTTGGGTTTGGGTTTAATCAATAAGGAGATGGCTGGTCCTGACTCAAGGCCAATTTAGAACCACTGGTTTAAAAAACAAAACAGTTTTAATCCTCAGCAACAAACAGGCACATTCAAAATGTGAATAACTGTTCCTGAGACAAATACAAAGCTTGAGTCAGAGACTGGAAGGATGATTTGTCTATAGATAGTTTTATAAGTGAACAATTCAGTTTGAGATATTTTTTTTTCTAAAACCTTCTTCTTATTTTAGTTTCAGAAAGCTAAAAGGATTTTTGCCTTTCAGTTTTGTTTGTTTTGTCAGTTTAAGTTAATGATGATAACTTTACTCTGCAGTCAGATCATGGAGCCAGGATGGAGCCCTTTACCCACAGACCCTCAGCCATTTTTTCAAGTGGACTTCCTGGAGCCCACATGGGTATCAGGGGTGGTGACACAAGGCAGTGAACGAATGTGGGGTTACATCACAAAATACCACCTCTCCTTCGCCCTGCACAAAGGCCACTTCACGGACTACAGTGAGGACGGAAAGCCACATGGTCCTGCTAAGGTATTGGCAGTAACACTGATAACTGGACATTTAAGAGTTTGCACATGTCATATATCACATCTTTGTACTTGTGAACTCTCAGGGTAAAGAAACAGAATAACATTATTTTATTAGTACATGCATTTATATGGACATGCCCCTTTTGGTGTGGTGAAGGTATTTGAGGTGCGAATGGTCGGCAGGACCCCCGTGACTCGCTGGCTTGGTCATCTGGTCAGAGCTCGCTACCTGCGTATCATCCCTGTGGAGTTTAGACACACTTTCTACCTGCGTGCAGAGATCCTCGGCTGCAGAGGAGGTGGAGGAACTGATCTTAATTCACTAAATCACTATAAGAATTAAATTTATTGGTTAAATGCTGAGCAGAAGTCTACTTAACATCAGCCTAAATAAAAACCTACCTGCCTTCCTTTGTAGATGAGCTGGTGACACCCAGCACTGTGACAAAGTCGCCCTCTGGTGGTGATGGAGTAACTGTGCATCGCTGTAAGCCTGGTCAGTTTGCATGTCAGCACAGTGAAGACTGCGTGTCTGTCTCTGTGCTGTGTGATGGTCGACCAGACTGCAAAGACCACTCTGATGAGATCAGCTGTGGTGAGAGCTCAGTGATATTAGCTTACATGTATTTTTTCACCACTATTTCCCTGAGATAATAAAGTGTGTTCCTCCCTCTTGATTTTAATATTCTCTCACCTCAATCTTCTGAAGGTACGGCTCCGACCAGAGGCTCTCCAGGGCTGAACAACCAGACCAGCTCTACAGGGAGGCCAGGTTTCCATGCTGACAGTACGACAGGCCCCCCAGGTCTTTATACTACCAGGTCCCCAGGTGGGCGTCCTGGTGTGGCTAGCGAGGGGGCCACAGGGGAACCTGGATTCCAGAGGACTTCCACCTCAAGTGAAGGTTTAAAAAGCTGTTAACTGGGTTCCTGTGGGTCCTTAAGTTGGACACTTGAAATTTAAGGCCTTAATACGTCTTATAAAGTCTTACTTTTACAAGTGACAGGTCTTAAATTTTGGAAGGCACATTGTCTAAAGCATATCTTTATTAAGTCTTTGTATTCGCCAACCTTATATGATGCTGATCATGGTCAGTATTCTTTTTTCTCAGTCCAAATCTTAAATTTGCTTTTTAAAAGTTTGTAGGAACCCTGTTTTAATCCAGTCTACAATTCAATTTTTGTTTGAGTTTAACCTTGAATATCAACTTTTTTATTCCCTTTATGGAATGTGTCTCCTTGTAATACCTCTTTCATGATCCTATATGAAAAGGCCTTTGGACGACCGCACCACCAGTCTACCCAGGGGTCACCACAGGTCAACCAGGACTGCATCTCACCACAAGCCCCACTTCTGGAAGACCTGGGCTGCAAACCACAAAATGTGAGAAACAAAACTTGGAATATTAAGACAACCCCTAATTGGTAAACTACTGTTTATCAGAATCCACTTTATTATCATTGGCAGCCCCATGGATTGAATCCACCACCCATGATGGTGGACTACCCAGAGTGCTTTGTGTAGAGGGCCAGTTTGCATGTCGGTCATTTGGCTGTGTGGACTCGGCACAGGTGTGTGACGGCAGAAAGGACTGTTTGGACGGGTCAGATGAAGATCGCTGTGGTATGTATCACCATCGGGGTGTACTGACCGAAATGTAGAAATCTAAAATTACAGTAAATTCTATTTAGAATATGTAAAGCCTGAACACACACTAAAAGACTTAAAATCTGAACTGATTTTTTAATGTCAGACACCCCACGCTTGTAATGCCACATTTAACCATTTTGTTCGTTTTTTTTGTCCCCTAAGATTAATTCTTTTGTTTTGAAGTATTTCCCAAGTGCTTTTAAACACTTTTCCACAGCTTTTCCAACCATCCTAGTTTTATTTTGGATGCATTATTTTACTGTGCACACAGAAACAAAACTATTTCACCAAAAAAGAACTACCTCTCTTTTGCTGGATAACAGTCTGCAGTCGTTTGTTGTAGTTTTAGTCTCAGACTCGTCTCCTGAGAAATCCCAGCCCATTCTTTTACGGCCGATCTCTCGAGCTCCTCCAGATCTGATGGCCCTCTGGCATGGATCTTGGTCTTTAGTTCACTCCACAGATTCTCACTGGGATTCAAGTCAGGGCTTTGTTCAGGCCAGTCAACAAGGTTCACTTTGGTCTTCTGGAGGTAGTTCTTCACCAGGTGTCACGTATGTTTTGGGTCGTTGTTGTAGCTGTTTTGCTGCTGATGGCTTCATGTTTTCTCTCAAAATCTTCACATATCCTTCTTTCTTAATGATCCCTTACACTTTTACCACATTCCCAGTTCCAGACTCACTGAAGCATCCCCACAGCATAGTCCTCCCAATGTCGTGTTTCACTTTGGGGATGATGTTCTTTGGGTGATAACCCTCTTCCTTCTTTCTCCAAACATCAGCGATGTCTCTCTGGCCAAAGATCTCTAGTCTGGTCTCATCAGAACAAAGGACATGCTTCCAGTATCAGAATCTTTCTCCAGGTTGTCATCAGCCGACTTCAGTCTGGCCTGAAGGTGTCTCTTCTGCAGACTTTTTCTTGTTTCAGTCCTGTGCAGGGCTCTAATGATGGTCTTCTTTGAGACTACAGTTCCTGACTTGGCTTAGTCTTTCCCTACAGTCTTGGCAGTTATTCTCGGGACATCTCTCACTAGTTTTCTTTCCAGGGTCTTTGACATCTTTCTCTTCCTACCTCTGCCAGGCTTGTTCTGGACTGTGTGGTTCCTTTTTTTTACTTTTTATTTATAGTTTTAGATAGAACACAATTGCAGGTACAGTAAAACAAAACAAAACAAAACAAAACAAAAATACAAAAAAAAACAAACAAAACAAAACCAAAACCAAAAACACAGATAATCATGAGGTCTTGGGTTGGTCCAAACTTAAGGGCAACAAAATTGCCTCATTCAAATGAGATGTACAAAAACTTGTATTTACCATGCACACATATCTGTGTATGTATACACATACACCCATATACATACCCATACTGACATACATGCAAATGTTGTAGCTATCAAAACACCAGCAATCATTAATTAGCTAAATAAATGTTCCATTTATTAAGCCAATTGAACAGTGAGCCCTTTCAATCCCCAAGTCACAGTCTGGGCCAAGATCTGCTCCAAGTTCTGACTTAGGCTAATACGATTTTTCACAAACACTGCAACAGATGTACCCTCAGCTTCCTCTGGGACACCGTAGATCCTTATATTATTGCACCACGAGCGTCCTTCCAAGTCGACCTCTTTATCCTGCATTGCTCGTTGATCACTGAGTAGCTCCATTAAGGCATTGTTCACTCCGATATCCCACCGCTCCATGTCAGCCACTCCATCTGACTGATGCGTTTCACTGCCCCCTTAATCTTGTTTGTAGTGTCTTGTATATTTTTTATGAATTTTGTCCATTTGTTTTTTAATGTTCTTCCGAAAACACAGTCGGAATTCCATAAGATTGCTTTCCAGCTCAGCTTGGAGCGCTGCCATCCCTGTGGACACAGCTTCACTCACCACTTTACCGATCTAGTCCAAAGTTTCGTTTTCAGTAGCACCACCATCTTGTTTAGCTAACCTCTCGCTAGCTGCAACTTCTTTGTCCATTTCTCGCTCGGTGTAGGTTTTCAACCCATGTCCTCCTGTCTTGGTTTTGTCCCCGTTCATTGTTACATCTAAATGTGTCACTTTTAAATGGATATGAGTTCTAGATTAGGGGAAACTCAGTTGGTACTGGAGCTCTGTTTCTAAGCTGTCATACTGTGTAGAGCGCCATCAGAAGTCTCTATGTGGCTCTCTTTGAATTTCTTGATGATCTTTCTCGCTCCAGTTCTTGACTCATGGAAATGCTGTGATAACTTTGTAGATCTTTCTCTTGCTTTGTGAGCGTCAACAATTCTTTCTCTAAAGTTTAAACTGATTTCTTTGGTTTTGATGCTTTCTCAGTGTCAGCTCAAACCCTTACTGAAGCTTTGAGACTGTGTGTAAATGTGAAGATAACCCTCAGCTCAACTTGATTTTACAAGATTTGAGCATTTCAAAGTTAAATACATTTTTGAACAACAGCGGTTTGTACTATGACTCAACAAAAAGGTCAGTTCTAAAGGGGGCTGATAATTTAGTCCTTCTGATCATCTTCTGAGCAGATCAGAGAGGATAAAAAGACACTCGTAACACCAATAATCACAGGATAATCTGGGAGATGATCCTTAAAACTATCTGATAATCAGGCCTCAGCTGACCTTGGTCTAGAGGGGGAAATCAGGCTGAAAATGAGTGCAATTATCCTGTAGTGTGTGCCAGGCTTAATCCACTTATTTAAAGTTCCTGTTGGACCTTGAAGACATGTGAAAATGTTTTGAAATTGAGTAAAAAATGACTCATCTTTATTGCTGAGATGAAGAAAGTTGTGTTTTTCCTCCCAAGGCACCACAGCCAGACCAGCCGTCACTCCCCTGAGCCCACCACTGCCCAGCCCCTGCTCTGTGAAGCAGTTTTCCTGTGTCAGTGGGGAGTGTATTCACCTGGACCGCAGGTGTGACCTGCAGAAGGACTGTGTGGATGGATCAGATGAAAAGGACTGTGGTAAGATATCTGTCCACCTTATATTCTTACAAAAATAGATGGAGGAAACTGATTTTTTAACATCTTCTCCTCCAGTGGACTGCATTATGTCTCCTTGGACGGCTTGGAGTGCGTGCAGCGTATCTTGTGGTCTAGGCTCCTTATTTCGACAGAGGGACATTCTGAGGGAGGCTCTGCCGGGCGGGTCCTGTGGTGGAGCTCAGTTTGATAGTCGGGCCTGTTTCCCCAGAGCATGTCCAGGTCTGTTCTCTAAACCTGACGGCATTTTTTACAAGCACTTTAATAAATAGCTCAACTTCATTCCACCCTCCCTTCTCTTTTAGTGAATGGCCACTGGTCAGAGTGGACAGAGTGGTCCAAGTGTGACGCTCAGTGTGGAGGAGGTGTCCGGCAGAGGAACAGAACCTGCTCTGCACCTCCTCCAAAGAATGGAGGACAGGACTGTGAGGGCATGAGCCTGCAGAGTCAGAGCTGCAACAGCCAGCCCTGCACCAAGGACACGGGCACACAGACGGGTAACTGAGGCGCTGATGACCAACACATTTTATACAGTCATGGATGAAAGTATTGGCACCCCTGGAATTCTTCCAGAAAATACACTATTTCTCCTAGAAATTGTTGCAATTACAAATGTTTTTGGTAAAACATGTTCATTTCTTGTATATGCATTGGCACAACACAAAAAATCTGAAGAAAAAAGACAAAATTGACACAATTTTATACAAAACTCAAAAAATGGGCCGGACAAAATTATTGGCACCCTCAACTTAATATTTGGTTGCACACCGAAACCAATCGCTTCCTATAACCATCAACAAGCTCCTTACACCTTTCAACTGGAATTTTCAACCACTCTTCTTTTGCAAACTGCTCCAGATTTCTCAGATTTGAAGGGTGCTTCTTGCAACAGCAGTTTTAAGATCTCTTCATAGGTGTCCAATAGGATTTAGATCCGGACTCATTGCTGGCCACTTCAGAACTCTCCAGTGCTTTGTCTCCAACCATTTCTTGGTGCTTTTTGAGGTATGTTTGGGGTCATTGTCCTGCTGGAACACCCATGACCTCTGACGCAGACCCAGCTTTCTGACACTAGGCTCTACATTGCAGCCCAAAATGTTTTGATAGTCTCCAGATTTCATGATTCCTTGCACACAGTCAAGGCACCCAGTGCAAGAGGTAACAAAACAACCCCAAAACATCTTTGAACCTCCACCATGTTTGACTGTAGGTACTTTGTTCTTTTCTTTGTAGGCCTAATTCTGTTTTCTGTAAACAGTGGAATGACGTGCTTTTCCAAAAAGCTCTACCTTAGTCTCACCTGTCCACAAAATGTTCTCCCAGAAGGATTGAGACTTACTCAGGTATATTTTTCCAAACTCCAGTCTGGCTTTTTTATGTCTCTTTGTCAACAGTGGGGTTCCTGCCATAGCACTTCATCTCATTCAGATGACGACGTATGGTCTGAGCTGATACTTTTGCACCCTGAGGCTGCAGGACAGCCTGAATTTGTGTGGAAGTTGACTGAGGATGTTTATCCACCATTCCAACTATCCTGTGTTGCATTCTTTTGTCAATTTTTCTCTTCCGTCCACATCCAGGGAGATTAGCCACAGTTCCATGGGTTATAAACTTCTTGATTATATTACACACAGTGGACAAAGGAATTTCAAGATCTCTGGAGATGGTCTTGAAACCTTGAGATTTTTCATATTTTTCCACAATTTTGCTTCTTAAGTCCTCAGACAATTCTGAGCTCTTCTTTCTCTTCTCCATGCTTGGTGTGACACACACAGGCACGAACACAAAGGTTGAGTCAACTTTTATACATTCTAACTGGCTTCAGGTGTGATTTCTAGATTGCCAGCACCTGTTACTGCCAGGTGAGTTTAAATTAGCATCACATGCTTGAAATTAAATTATTTACCCACAATTTTAAAAGGGTCTGGCCCATTTTTTGAATTTTGTGTAAAATTGTGTTAATTTTGTCTTTTCTTTGATTTTTTTGTGTTGTTCCAATAGACATAAAGGCAATAAACAAGTATACCAAAAACATTTGTAATTGCAACAATTTCTGGGAGAAATGGTGTATTTTCTGGAAAAATTCCAGGGGTGCCAACACTTTCGTCCATGACTGTAAATGCCTGTGTTCACATAGGTGATTGATTAAGTCTCTAAACTGTCTGAATCATGTCTGTTCTCTGATTTGGTGTTCAGGCTGCGTGAACAACATGGTTCTAGTGACTGAAGCAGACTGCCAGGCTGGGAGGATTGAGCCCTGTCCTCCTACCTGCTCACATCTCAGCTCAACCAGCAACTGCACTGAGGCGTGTGTACTGGGTAAGACACACAGGAGAGGATGATGTGTTATTTTAGACCTTTTTATAGTGAGTGAAACACAATTTTGTATGTTTTTGCTAGTTAATTAAAAATAAAAAGCTGAATATCACATTGATTCAAGTATTTAGACCCTTTGCAAAAACACTTAAAATTTAGCTCAGGTTTCTCTTATTCCTCTGATCTTTGCTGAGATGTTTCTATACCTTGATTGGAGTCCACCTGAGGTAAATTAAATTGATTGGACATGATTTGGAAAGGCACACACCCCTCTATAGAAAGCCTCACAGCTGACAATGATATCAGAGCAAAAACCAAGCCATGGATTGTTGGCAGGCACAGATCTGGGGAAGGCTATGAAGAGATTTCTGCTGCACTGAAGGTTCGAAAGAGCCAAGAGCTGAGAATTTCAGTCATAATTAGAATTAAATGCTAATGAGACCTTTTCTTCTTTCTTCCATAGGGTGTCGCTGTCCTGATGGTTTGTTTCTTCAGGGTGGGCGATGTGTCAATGCCAGCCGATGTGTCTGTGTGTGGAACGGTCAAACGTTGCAGCCAGGACAGATGATCATCAAAGACCGCTGTACCACCTGGTTAGAGACATCTGAGACTCATTCTGGGTTTTTGTTTTTCACTTTCACAGCAAACCAGGCTTTCATTACTGATATATAAAAAGTCACTTTAAAAATGTCTAAGTTCAGTAGAACCACTAATTTTCACAACATTTTTTTAAATCCTTGGAGAATTCATATTTTCACTTGAAGCTCAAACTCAGGTCCTCTCCAACAAAACTTGCATCTTTGCCATTTTTTTATTGCTGATATTGATTTATTTTAAAAGTCTGATCCTCAAATATAACCTTATAAAAATATGTGTTTTGGTTCAATCAGTGTGTGCCAAGATGGAAAAGTTACCTGTGACTCGTTCAGATGTGTGGCAGTGTGTAATTGGTCAGCCTGGTCGTCATGGTCACCGTGTGATGTAACCTGTGGTGTGGGGCTACAGCAGCGCTACAGGTTAGCAAGAATAATGCAGTTTGATTTTAAAGCAGCAAGGCCTGTACTTATATTCATGAAGTTATACTGAATTATTTGATTAGAATTTATTTTGGTCTTCTTCTGCTGTTAAATGAAAGTTGATATTGATGGAAATAAAGGGGAGAGAATGGAAAATGAAATGGGAATTTATGAACTGAAATGCTTTTCTCCACTAAAAAACACACAACATTAAAAAAACATATATTATATGTTTTATAACTTCTTATGTTCTGCATCCTCCATTAAATCGGAATCAGGACCCTTTATGGTTTTTGTTTCACCCTTAATGTCTTTGCAGGTCTCTGGTGAACCCACCTGGAGCAACCAGAGTCCAGCCTTGTCCAGGGGACACCTCAGAGGCCCGTCGTTGCTCCAGCCCATGCCTTCCTGGTACGAAATTCAAACTGATATCACACTCAATGGGTTTAACTTTGTTGATTCAAGATTAATCTTACTGAGATCATGGATTTCCTTTACACTGTAGATTTAAATAATAACACATCCACTTTTACTGGTGGTTTAAAGCTAAATTTAAAAGACAACTGGACTTGGTCAGAGTTCTTAAAGATGTTACCCTTATAATATTACAGTTTTTATCTGACTGATGGGCAGAGCTATCAATGCAAGACTTTTAAGGTCATAAGTATGCTGGGTGTCAAATGGATATTGTTCCCTTAGCTGTTGACCCAGTTTTATGAGATTTTAACAATCTCTGTCAATTCAGTTCACTTTAATTCAATTCAACAGGCTTAATTTGCATGGAAACATCAGTTTTCATTGCCATACAATATACAAATTTGAAATGACAACAATAATAACAGAATCAAGGTTATAATTGATACACTGTGTGTATCAGAATTCTTGAGTAACTTAGAAATAATGTTTAAAATACAGAAATCTTATTATAAATATTTCATATGTAAAGGCAGTCCTGTTCATGGTGGTGGTGTGGTTTTTTTGGGTTCTTTTCTTGGTTAGAACAGCTTTTGCAGCATTTGCACACTGTTGCACTTCAACCACAGATATGGGAGCTTCTGTACTTTTTTCATCATGATTAATTCTTTTTGTTTGCTGCCGACAAGCTGAAAGCACTTGCCTCCGATTGCTCTGTTTCCACCTCCTGTTGGCTACAGCGGGTGCACAGTGTGTCTTTCTGTCACAGCCTTTCTCTGTTGATGGCAAGGCTGTACTTATTCTGGGTTATTGATGTGTAATGAACCAGAATTAAATTTACTGTTTGGATAAAGAATTCACAATATACGGTAGTTACAAGTGTTCATCAGGCCCCTCTGTAAAGGGATGGCTGTTTAAAGCATAACTAAACCCTCAGACTATTTTTTTATGCTGAAAAAGGATGTATATTAGTAATAACCAGTGTTTTTTTAATAATTCAGGTATGACTCTAAACATTTGAGCACAAGATGTTAGAACTTACATTTTGTATAAAAATGTACAGACTGCCCTCTACAGGTTGAAACTTGGCTACTGCAGTTGATTTTTTTATTGGTTGTGTTGGTATAAATTCAGGTGGCTTCACTAGCATGGAAAACATCGTCACTTTCAATGCCGGTGCAATGTACAAATTTAAAATGATAATAATAGCAGTAAAAAATATTCTCATAGTTGGTATTGGAGTTAGTGTTATCTGGACAGCATCACTTTAGAGCCAAGTAATCCAGTTTATGTTTAGCACAGTTCTTTTAGTAAGCAGTTTCATTCTATAGTTGTTCTGCGGGCATTTTTTTTTTTTAAATTCCAGGGTAGATGTACGTCAGCCAAAACTCTGGGGTTTAGTCACCCTTTAGCTTAACATATCAAGCTTTATCCTCTTAAACCAGCAGTGTTGTGAACTTGACCATAATGATGGGCTGTCCTTTGTCTCTGTACCTGATCCTTTTTCAGGTAATTTAATGCACCGTTCTGAACATAACCATGGTGTTTTTGCATACTTGTAATATATAACTTTGTCATCTCTTGTGCAGTTCAACCAGATGGAGTCTGGAGTAAATGGACTGGCTGGTCAGAGTGCAGTAAAACATGTTTTAATCATGTTGACGATGTTGGAATCAGACGACGATTTCGCAGCTGCAACCACACGATGACATCCTTCAACCACACACACGCAGACTCTGCCTGTGGTGGAGAAAGCGAGGAGCAGGAGCCTTGTAACACGGTGCACTGTCCAGGTATCACAGATAAAAAAACAACAACCAACACTGTTTTTCTTTTTACTCCAGAAAAAAGGGTTTAAGAGTGAAGAAATAAAGGCTGATTTTTGCTTTCAGTGCACGGCAGCTGGTCAGAATGGTCATCGTGGTCTCAGTGTTCATCAGAGTGTGATTCTGGCGTCCAAACAAGAGAGCGATTCTGCAATTCACCCCCACCTCAGCATGGAGGCAACAGCTGCTCTGGACCACACATACAGACAGGAGACTGCAATGCCCACCCCTGCTCAGGTACTCTCCTTCTTTTTAATTCTCATGCTATCAAGAGCCACAAAAGATTCATTTTGATCCATGAAACAAGGGATGCTGTTCATTTCTTTGTGCTTACTTTAAGAAAAGTCTGTGCTCTAGTGACGTAGTCAGTCCCTGTCTCTTCTTGTTACCTCTTAGGTGTTTGTCCAGAGGGCATGGTGTACATGACAGCAGCAGACTGTGAGGCTCACGGCGGAGCGTGTCCTCGCGTGTGTTTGGACATGACCTCCACAGAGGTTCAGTGTGCCACCTCCTGTTATGACGGCTGCTACTGTGCCCTGGGCTTTTACCTGCTCAACAGCAGCTGTGTGCCCTTGGCGCAGTGCCCGTGTTACCACCAGGGGGAGATGTATGCTGCTGGCGCCTCCCTGCCTGTTGATTCCTGCAATAACTGGTACAGCCAGCCTGTTTCCTGAATGGCTTTTATTTTAAAGTAGATAAAACAACACAACTGTTTTAACTTTGACATTTAAAAGCATGGACTTGTGTGCCATTTTTCTGCAACAGTACCTGCGTCAATGGAGAAATGGATTGTGGGACAGCCCCCTGCCCTGGTGAGTAGAGACAGCGTTTCTATCAACTCATCTTTTAAAGTTCTCCTATCATATCTGCTTCCATCTTATATATCCTTTATCTTTGCTCTGACTGTGTATATCTTAGTGGACTGTGGCTGGAGCAGTTGGACCCAGTGGAGCGCTTGCAGTCGAACATGTGATGTCGGCGTGAGAAGGCGGTATCGCTCAGGAACAAATCCTCCTCCGGCTTTTGGGGGTCAGCCCTGCAAAGGCGACAGAGTTGGGATCGATACCTGCAGCATTGAACCCTGCTTTGGTGAGGGATGCTTTTTTATCTGTATTTTACTCCTGTGTGTGCAAGATGCTGAACAATCTGTGATGTGTCTGCAGGCGTGAAGGAGCCATGGAGCGCATGGTCAGCGTGCTCAGTGACATGTGGGGGAGGATACAGGACTCGAACCCGTGGGCCCATCAGAGTCCATGGGACTGCTCAGCAGTTCAGTGCCTGCAACCTGCAGCCCTGTGGTACATCAAGACCCACACTCTCATCTTGTGATACTGACGTTGTAAAATAATTATTTTATCAGTGGTTTTAGGAGAACAAAGGAATGTATTACACAGCTTTTGCCACAACTTTATAGCATTTTGTAACAGAAGGCAATAGTGAAGAGTGATTAAGGAGAGTAAGTAAAGTCATTTCAGTGCTTAAACAGAATTACAGAAAATAAGGGACATTTAATTTCAGTTGTAATTTTATAGGGAATTCCAAAACATGTATAATCTAACAATTTCAGGGCACAGATCGTTTAAGGCACACACTATGGATGTGGGTGGCCCACTTTCAGGTCCGGCCTGTGGCTGCTTTCCCTCATGTCTCTCCCCCACTCTGTCATCCCTGTTTCTGACTCTGTCCACTGTCCTTCTCTATAAATAAAGGCATAAAAAGCCACAAAAATATATTTATAATCAAATAATTTTAAGATGCTTCTCTGCAAAGCATAAGGACTTACACTGAAAAGTAGAAAAGAAAAAAAGACTAAAACTTAATTTATAAAAGCTGTCAAATTTAACACTGTTTTTGATGTTAGGAGATGGCAGAGTGTGTCCTCCAGGCCAGAAGTGGAAGCAGTGTGTTCAGGGAGCGGTGTCCTGCACAGATCTGACTATGGACATAAGCAGGAACTGCACACCTGGCTGCCAGTGTCCACAGGGGACAGTGCAACAGGTGGGTGTTCTGTATTAAAGATAACAAGTTTATGCAAAAATGCAAACACTTGCAGCAGGTTCAATCATTTAATCAACGAGTGCTGTGTATTTTCAGGATGGTGCATGCGTGTGGGAGTCTGACTGTCGCTGTGATGTTGGTGGAGAGTCGTACAAACCAGGAGACACCGTCCCTGTTGACTGCAACAGCTGGTGAGTAAACCCTTATTCCTCAATGGCTCTATATGCATTAATGATATAATTTTGGTGCTGGAAAAATGTTACCATGTATTGCTTAAAAGGAGGTAAAAATAATAATTTCACTCGTGTCTGTGATTGAATATCAGTACATGTGAAGGAGGGAGGCTGGTCAACTGTTCTCAAGTCAGCTGCAATGGTAAGAAAGTCATCGCGTTTATCTCCAAAGCAGCTATCATTGTTTTTATCTGTGTCTTTTTGAAATTGGGTTGTATTGTTTTTAAGTAGGTCACCCTCTAAGTTTTAAGCCAGTAATCTCTAAATAAATCCTTTTGCTGTATTTCAATTTCTGTTCAAAGGCTCTGTGTTCATCAAATGATTATTTTTGCACAAGCATGAAATAGAAACAGATCAAATATGTGGAAAATTACATAAACAGTAATACTTAGATAAAATAATGAAACACAAGAAAGAAGTACAAAATAAAAATAGATTAATTAATTGTGTTTTTTAAATACTTTGCTCTTCAAACTTTGTGAATTAGAAATTATAAATCTTGTGTTTAACTCTGGCTCTGGTGTTGAAAACTGTCATCCTTCAGCCTTTTTCTTCTGCTTTTTTCAGTTGATGGCCACTGGTCTGCATGGACTCCGTGGGGTCAGTGTTCGGTATCCTGTGGAGCAGGTCTCCAGTCTCGATACCGGTTTTGTTCCAGCCCTCAGCACTCAGGCAGCGGTCTTCCATGTCTGGGTCCTCACAGAGAAGATCAAGTCTGCATTAACCCTCCATGTGACCGTGAGTTTGTTTTATCAGTTTGTGTTTTAGAGGCACATTAATTGCCTTTATGCACATTTTGTCTAACAGCAGCATGATCAAAGTTGTGTGTGTCTTTTCTTACTTAAAGAAGTAGTGAACACTTTAACATTTTTTTTTCAGCTGAACACTGAGGTATCTGACTGAATTGAGATAAAACACATCAATGCTGGTGTTATTTCTGACATTTCCACCAAACTGATAAAAATCTGCATTTTACGGCTGTTAATTAGCTCAAACAGACATCTGCTTTGAAAAATCTTCTCTGAGAAGACGGGACTTATCGTCACAAACTCTATGAAAGGTAGAATGTTACTGCCTCTAACTGACTTTACCAGTCAGAGACCACTCCCACCCTCTGCTGCACCTGCACTGCTTTGACTCAGAGAGCTTCGGCTTTGGTAACACTGGTGCTGGAGCAAACGGCGCAAACGGGTAGAGCTCAGGACCACAACGGTCCACCACCACTCCACAGCCTACCTCACTGGACTCTGGAGGGAAAAATCCTCCACCTCAAAAGATCGCTCTGAGGCAGAAGTGCAGCGAGCATAGATATCAAGACGTCTTGATATCTATGGCTGCGGGACTCTGTGTCACTTTCTGGTAAGGGGAGTCACTGTCACTTCCACTTTATCTGAAAAACCCAGTCCTTAAAAAAACAGCTGTCCTTTTCCCCTCCCTCCTCACAGTACCAAACTGCTCACTTTCGGTGCATTTTTTGAAATCTTAAAGTGGGCAGAGTTAGCTCTGAGATGGGGGTGTACTTACACTTTATTTTGTTCATAACTGAGTTGATTACAAGGGAATTAACATTTAAAAAAGCTTTAAGTTTTAAGATAGCAAAATAAGTGGATGACAAAAAACACTGGTTGTGAAAATTAAGGCCAGTACTGTTACTGATGGCTGAGACCAATATTGATTCTTTTTTTTATTTCCTTGGTGTAATACTCTTAAAATGCCAACATTTTTTGTGATTGACCATTGAAATAAATCAGAGTTTGCCTAGCTAGTGTCTTTTTTGCCCATTACAAAAATATTTTCCCTTCAAAAACCACCACTTTTTTCCTTTATCCTAAAAATCTTAACATTCTTTTTCTTTAAGGTTGCCCTTACATCCATGTACTGTATGTGTTCACAATTTACCAATAGATAGTTAATAGTAAAACAAAAATATACCAGCTGGTCGTTGTGATGTTTTTGTTTAACATTCTATTTTGATATTCTGTTTTTTGTTACAGGGGACGGTGGCTGGGGTCAGTGGACTAACTGGACCGAGTGTACAAAGTCTTGTGGAGGGGGTGTTCAAAGCCGGAGGAGAGAGTGTGACAGTCCCAGTCCTGATGGGGACGGGAATTACTGTGAAGGTCTGGGAAGTGAAGTCAAAGCCTGCAACACGGTCCACTGCCCAGGTACATCTGTAGATTGTGTTAAATTTAGTATTTGCTGTTTAAATTTGCACATAAAGAGATTTATTTGTTTCCCTTCCAGTCTGTTTACAGTGTTAATATTTGTGTTTGTTTTCAGTGGCTCCATGCTCACAGGTTCCTGGCACAGTGTTCAGTAGCTGCGGCCCCTCCTGCCCTCGCTCCTGTGAGGACCTGACTGTGAGTACCACACTGGACATGACTCTTTTCCATCCCAAACCAACCATTTTCATTAAAAAGATAATCGATAATGGAAAGATGTGTTTCTTCCTGTCTTCTAGCACTGTGAGTGGCAGTGTGAGCCAGGGTGCTACTGTACAGAGGGAAAGGTCCTGTCTGCTAATGGGACGGTGTGCGTGGAGAGAGAGGACTGTCCCTGCCTGGACCTCAGTACTGGACTCACACTTGAACCGGGGGAGACCACTACAGCCCCTGATGGATGTAACAACTGGTCAGAATAAAATACACAATTTACATAAAAATATATACATGAAGCACATTCTGTGAATGCATGTACACACCAGTCCTTTTTAAAACTATAAATACTTAGGACAAACAGAACAGAAAGGTGATGATGATGTTGCCATTTTTTGTGTTTTAGCACTTGTGAGGGAGGGAGGCTTAACTGCACCAGGAGCCCCTGTCCAGGTGAGTCAGACAAGCTGTTTAAGCAGTTTATTGTTTAAGCAGCTGTTTGAACATGTTTATTGATAACAGGGTTTTATGCAGTCATCCTTAAGCTGAGTTCAGACAACACGTTTTCAGTTTTAGGGTCTTGGTGCATTGTTAATTTTGTTGACTAAAACTACACTATATGGACAAAAGTATTTGGATTCCTGACCATTACACCAACAGGGGCTGTAATGATATTGCATACAGATAATTTAATGTGGAGTTGAGATGTTGTTGAGGGACAACCAACAGACCAGACAAAAAAATCAAGCAGTTAGCTTTACTTTTGCAGTATTTTGAGCTCAAACATAAGAAGAAAAGTGATCAGTGACAAACTGAATGGCTTATTATGTCTTGCTTTTTATGGCTACTTAGTCTGTTCTCTTCCCTTGTGTGTCTCTAGTGTCTGGTGGCTGGTGTGAGTGGTCAGAGTGGACTCCGTGCTCCAGGACATGTGGGGCCGAGTCCGTATCTCGCTACAGAAGCTGCGGCTGTCCAGAGCCAAAGGCTGGAGGAGCTGCCTGCTCTGGAGAACAAGAGATACACAATGGGATTGGAGTTCAAATCCAGAGACAGCCCTGTCCTGTCATCACCTTCTGTCCAGGTAAAAGATCTTCACTTACCATGAATGTCTTTTATTCCTCATGACAGATCCCCAGGAAAAATAACTCTTTCTTCATACATGGCTGTATTCATTCATCATATTAACACTGATTTTTATTCGTCAACAGTTATATCAATTCTTAATTCCCCTGTTAACACTCAGAGGTTTTAATTTAGTTATTCACCTCGTGCTTTTGTAGTCCATGGATCATGGAGTCCCTGGTCATCGTGGTCCGAGTGTGATGGGTGTGCCGGATCGTCCTCTCGCACCAGGCAGTGTAACAGTCCCCCGGCCAGGTTTGGTGGTCTGCCCTGTCTAGGAGAGAGTAGGCAGAGGCGGGGATGCCATGACAATGTGACTGTTTGTGCAGGTCAGCATCATAAAACACTGTGTTTTATTATTCATGTCTATGTGCATTCATGTCTGACTTTAAAAAGATGAAAATTGAGTAAATATACGTGAAATTAGACCTAATGTGAAAATTTTAAGAGAATATAAGACAGCCTTCTTGATATTAAGGGCCACAGTAATAATATTGACAAATGCCATTGTTGATATTATACAAAAAGAAGGCGACACCTATCAGAATGATGGTATTGGACACTTTTGGAAGGGAAAAAAATCCCTGCTTGAATGCAGAGAGGCATTAAATGTGAATTGGCTTTCTTGAACAGAAGATTAATGAACTCTGCTGTGGTTGACCTCTTTTCATCCTCCTTTATTGTCCAACTCACACAAAATAAAGGCAGGGAATACTAATAAACAGAAAAGCACAGCTGGGATATACTTATCAGGGCTGCACACTCACAAAATCACCTGTTAGGGAGAAATCAATCAAACACTGGTTATCATATGCACCAGAGATGTATTTCACTTACTCACACATGGTCAAATAACATTTTGATTTCAGATTTAACTCTATAGATCTTAGTTTGGAGACCAGTAATCGGCCCTTGCCCTTGGAGGAATCAATTCATCCCCAGTCTAATCCTTAAAGTCATCTTTTATTTCAAAGAGAACTAGACACTCAGCTCTTCATCTGTATGTCCTTTTAAACTTCTCTTCCTGCTTGGTTCTGCAGACTGCGGCGGTGGTCAGGAAGATTGGCCTTGTGGGAAGCCCTGTCCTCGCTCCTGCTCAGATCTCCATGGTGACACTGAGTGCTTGGACTCCCCTGGGTGCCAGAAGACCTGCGGTTGTCCGGGTGACACGGTTCTGCAGGATGGAGTGTGTGTGCCGAGGGAAGAGTGTCGCTGCAAATACCACAATACCTCTGCTACTGGTTAGATCTGCTACATGTTTACTAAAATGTCATACGTTTCTGTGTTCTAATACAGAAAAAGTTCATTTTCATTTACTCTTATGCAGAAATGACATTCAGCGGGCTGGACTCCACTAATGCATCATGGGTATGGCCTGGTGGATCTGACTGGCAGTTTGCATATCCAGGAGATACAATCATCAGTGACTGCAAAAACTGGTACAGCACACCGAAATAGTGGCACATTAGTCTTGTGATTTCATGTACTGCAACTAAAATGTACCAGTGCGTCACAGTTGATTAGAATATCATGAAAAAGACAATTTTGTCTGGGAAATTACAACCCCAATTCCAAATAAGTTGGGGCACCTCGTAAAATATAAATATCAACAGAATGCAAAGATTGTCAAATCTATTCAAACCATATTTTATTCACAAAAGAACATGACATCTCAGATGATGAAACTGAGACATTTTACCATTTCATGAAAAACATTCACTCATTTTGAATTAAATGGCGGCAAAACATCTAAAAAAAGTAAGTGGTATGAATGAAAACCAGCTGGAGGAGCATTTTACAACAAATTAGGTTAATTGGCATCAAGTCAGTCACATGACAGGGTATAAAAGGAGCATTTTAGAGAGGCAGAGCCTCTCAAAAGTAAAGATGGGAAGAGGTTCACCAATCTGTGAAAACTGCGTCTAAAAACTGTGGAACAATTCAGAAAAATGTTCCTCAATGTAGAATTACAAAGACTTTAAGTATCTACAGTCCCTAGTATCTTTAAAAATTCGGAAAATTTGGAGAAATCTCTGTAAGCAAGGAACAAAGCTGAAAGGTAATTATCGGATGCTCATGATCTTCAGGCCCTCAGGAGCCACTGCAATAAAAACTGTCATAATTCTGTACTGGAAATCACTGCATGGGCTCAGGAACACTTCCAGAAATCTGTCAACACAGTTCACCATGCCATCCACAAATGACAGTTAAACCTGGATTATGTAAAGAAGAGGCCATTTTTGATCATTATCCAGAAACACTGTTGTCTTCTCTGGGCCAAAGCTCATTTAATATGGGCTGAGACAAAATGGAAAACTATTCTGTGGTCAAATGAATCAAAATTTGAAATTCTCTTTGGAAACTTTCGATGCCGTGTCCTGTGGACTAAAGTGGAGAGGGACCATCCAGCTTGTCATCCTGGTACTGCATCTCTGATGGTATGGGGTTGCATTAGTGCCTTTTGCATGAGCAGCTTACACATCTGGAAAGGCACTATCAATGCTGAAAAGTAGATAGAGGTTCTAGAGCAACATATGCTCCCATCTTGACAATATCTCTCCGTCTCAGGGAAGGCCTTGACTATTTCAGCAAGACAATGCTAAACCACATACCACATCCATCACAACAGCCTGGCTACAACGTAGAAGAGTCTGGATGCTGAACTGGTCTGCCTGCAGTACTGAACTTTCACCAATGGAAATCATTTGAACTATCATAAAACAAACCAGGACTATTGAGCAGCTAGAATCCTGCATCAGACAAAAATGGGACAACATTCCTCTCCCAAAACTGTAGTAACTGATCTCACTTCACAGATGTTTAGAAACTGTTCTTAAAAGAAGAGGGGGTGCTACTCAAAGGTAAAAACGGCTCTGTCCCTACTTTTTTTTAGATGTGGTGCTGCCGTCAAATTCCTTTTAAACTGAACTACCAGAAAAAAACTAACCTTTTCATGATATTCTTATTTACTGAGATACACTAGTACCTTTACATGTTAATTAACTATTTCGAATTGATTTTCTCACACTGTATTACAGCTCCTGCGAGGCGGGGGTTCTCCAGTGTCAGTCAGTCCCTGGTTGTCATGTTGATGGCGGCTGGAGCCAGTGGGGGGCCTGGTCTGAGTGCTCACTCCCATGTGGAGGAGGAGTGAAGTTCAGGAGACGCCACTGTAATAACCCGTCTCCTCAGAGTGGTGGGAGGGGCTGTTTGGGAGTCGCTGAGCAGCAGAAAGACTGCAACATACACCTGTGCACAGGTAGTCCAAGAGAAAAAACCAACCTGGACAACCTGAATGACTGATTTTGAATTGATTATTTACAATATTCCACACCTTTTATGCAGCTGTTTGTGAATCTAGTTCTATTTCCTGATGCAGAATCAGTAGGTCCATGGCTCCCCTGGTCTAAGTGGTCCATGTGTTCAGTCAGCTGTGGAGGAGGACAGCAGTCACGCTTTCGTCTCTGCAGCTCTCAACCCTGCAGCGGCCTGAGCCGCCAGAGCAAGACGTGCAACACCCAGGTCTGCCTCGGTAAGTTCTTTGCTCCTACGGACTGTTTATAAATAACTTTAATCTGCATTTCTTTGCTGACGACATGCTGTTGTGCAGAAGTGGGCTGCCCTCCTGGCAGGTTGTATAGGGAGTGTGAGCGAGGTGAAGGCTGTCCATTCAGCTGCGCTCAGGTCAGCGGCAGGGAGGGATGTTACTCTGATGGCTGTGAGGAAGGCTGTCACTGCCCACCAAACACCTACCAGCACCACGGAGCCTGCCTGCAGGTAGATGCATCATCATTTGAGTGAATTAGGTTCTCTGTTTTCATGCATCTGAATAATGCTACCATTAAAGCTTGCAAAGTCTTGATCTTAAAACACATTACTGCAGTATCTCTGCACTGACTCATTGTTCATTTTAGAATAGAACAACAGTATAATTCTATACTTGGAATAGTTGTTTTAACATCGTGATCAGCTGCTGTCTTCGCGTAAAAGCTGCCTCAGGGCTCTTACCAAGAGGATCGCGTCAGCAGCCAATGAATCCGATGTGCTGACTCCTCTTGTTGGCTGTTCAAATGGAGAGAGAAGTGAGATAAAGTTTTCAAACTAACTGCTGTGTGTACTTAAATCTTTTGAACAAATGGGAAATTAATTTAAACTCCTATGAACTGATTTTTATAAGTTCTTGCAACTGATACACTTTTTGACAACATCCAGAATTTCAGAAAGTTAAAAATCCTTCTCAACTGGAGCTTTTTCTCCAAGAGATACAGTCCAGTAATGACATTAAGAGAGTGATCTCAAAAGTATTTAACGTATTTCTATCTATGTATTCAAATAACACTTCACATTTAAAGGAAAAGTGGGGGGCTGAAATGGGCACAACAATTACTCTTGAAACCTGGGAACAGGCATGTGAGGAAGCACATGAGAGTTTAGGTGGAAAATTTTGACTAGATATTTTAGAACACCACAAGTCACAGTTAAATAGAACCAAACCAAGTCAGATAAGTGTTGGAGAAAATGTGGAGAGCACATAGGCAATCATACACGTTCTGTGGTCATTTCCAAAACAAACTGCATTCTGGAGGGATGTTGCTCTCAAAGAAGTTTTTCATCACGAGTTCTCCTTGGTGTACTACCTGAAAACATTAACAGAGATAAAGCATATTTACTCCAAATCCTTTTAGTAGCAGCCATTCAGTGTATTACAATCAGATGGTTGAACCTGGAACCACCATCATATAATGTATGGATTCAGAGGGTTCTAGAGTTGCGTGAAATGAAAAAAATCACACATGCCTTACGGCTTCAGCCACCAAAATTTATGAAGAGATAGGCGCCTGTTATGCCTCTGCTACTGCAATAATTTGGTGGAGTGTTTACCTGATTTAATATAATCAAGGTCACGTACACTACTTGGTTATTTTGTTTTTAGTTGGACCCTTTTTGTTTGTTTTGTCCTCTTAAATTCTATCTTAAATTCTAAAGGACATATTAAGAAGGAAAGCATGTGAATATGGCATATTTTGTTGTATGCTTGTTATGTTCAAATAAAAAATAAGTTAAAAAAAGAAAAAAAAATAACTGCTGTGCATTTAAAGTTGTGGCAAGATCGTAGTTGGGGGCATGTGCTGCGTGCGTTTGTTTTTCTCTAGGAGGCTTTGCATCATATTGAATGTACAATTCCAATAGGTCAACATGCCCTGCTGCTGTCTTTGTGGCTGCACAGCCTGCTAGCATAAGTAGACAAAAGGAGAAAGATCAGTGTCCCACTAAGCAATGACAGAGGTCTTTGTCGAGGAACAGAAGCAGTTTAAAAGTTTCACCAAACCCCACCAGTCTGGTCTGTGTTGTTACATATCCCAGCAAGTTCTGAGCAGTAAAGCGACCATTTGAGATACATAATGATTGGGGCGAATTTTCAATCACATTAGATCTCACGCCGCAGCATGTGACAGCTGCTATACTTGCAGTAATGACATTATTTGTCTTATACTATTCTGCCATACAAGTCCCCTCAGTATAGAAGCTACAGACAACTTTTTAAATGAAAAAAAATGGTATTAAAGTGCAGCTTGTGCACAGGATTTTACAGTGTTTCATTAAATCATTTATATGTTTTTAAAGTACCAAAATGTCTCATTTATAACAAAATATTTTTTTATATGTGAAGTGATTAATGTATTTGTTTTTCCAACACTAAGAAAATGCAATTGTAATTTGTGTTTCAGGAGTGTCCGTGTTTGGTGGACAGAGAGTTTCTGTCATCTCTGCAGAGTGTTTCTGTCACACCAGTCTCATCTCTGCTCCTCCATAACATCTCTGAGGGAGCAGAGCTTCAACCTGGAGACACAGTGGCTCATGACTGCAGCACCTGGTGAGCAATAAATCATTGAAATCATGTGAGATTTGAAAATTTGACACAAATGCATTTTCTATCATTGCATATTAAATTAAAACTGAGATGACTTTAAAATCTGTTTATCTTCATCCTTCTATTATTAGTCCTTTTTAAATCACGCTTCCTTTTCCTGGCAGCACCTGTGAGCATGGCAGGTGGAACTGCTCTTTAGAGTACTGTCCAGTGGATGGGGGTTTGTCACCATGGGGCTCCTGGAGCTCCTGCTCCCTGTCTTGTGGAGGTTTAGGACTGAAAACTCGCTCCAGGGGCTGCACACAGCCCGCACCAGCCCACGGAGGGAGAGACTGCAAGGGGCCACGCCAGGAAACCACCTATTGCCAGGCCCCAGACTGCCCAGGTACAGTAACCAGATTAAAAGGACTACATTTAATAAGTGGTGTGATACGTTAGATAATGTGGGAATGGAGGGAAAATAGAAATACCAAAAACCAGCATTCAGTTTCTTTCATTAAAAAATGGGCTTGTACTGATGCATTTTATTTTTGTTTGCAGTGATTGTTGGCCCTACAGAAGAACCGACTTTACCAGGTAAATCATGCCTTCACACAAAGTTTGCTTACTTCTGTATTTGGATTTTAAAATGGCTAAAAAAAAAGTATAGGCTCTTAATTTGTTCCACAGTGAAAGACAGAGGGTTATATGGAGAGAAAGATCAAGTTTTACCAGACTCATTTAACTTCTTTTGGCAAAAATATGTGGGGATTTCTTCCTTTAATATCAAACTTCCCTCTCTGAGCTTTTGTATAGTTTTATATTTTTTTTCCTTTTTTAGACATAGCAACATCTGTATTGTAGGGTTGGGTGTTTTAGCTTCATGATACATGTCCCAAGACAATACCCATAAGAACATACACGTCACAATACACAGTGAATCTGGATAACAAACACATCCTATGAGAGGATAAGTGTAAAGTTATGTTTTAAATGACCCTAAATTTTAAACATATAATTTCAGAGATCAAATAACTAAATTAGAAAAATCCCTTTTTAACCTCTGAGCTTTTAGTTTGAATTTATTTAACGATAACCCCTCCAGATGCAGCATCTTGTTTTCCTCTGTTGTTTCTCTTTTGTCATACAACAAAAATATTCTGGCTTTGTTTAACCATAAGTCCTTCATATCTGAAGGCAAAGTGTTTTTGCTTAACATTTGCATTCAAGGTAGGTGCCAAAGTTTCTGTAATGAACTAAAGAGAGAGGATTAAACAGCATGACTCATACACAATGAGCAGCTTCATTTCTTATCAGCTACACTGCAAGGCTAAATTCTTTACAAATGAACACTAAAATGCTGCTTGTGATGTACTGATCCCTTTAAAAAGTTGAGGGAAATTTTGACTTTACAGTGTTATTCCATAGACTGTAAAACGAATTGGACAAAGCCTGTGTGACATCAGCCGTTTGATTTAAATCTTAAATTTTTATCAGAAGGTCAGACCAGGAAAATTTATTTGAAATTGGCCAGTCAAACTGGAACCAGTACCCCTCTGGTTTAATTACCACAAGGGTACAACACTGTTTAAAGACAACGACATCTGATAGATTTAGCCACATAATTTTGTTCTCTAAATACACAAGATTGAAGCATTAAACTTTAAAATATGCAAAATTTCAGTCATTTGTTTTAAAATTCTACAAATATTTACAGTACAAACTGAGTCAGGTGTGGAATAATCGTTCAAAAAGATTCAATTTGTCGTGATTTTGATTTTTGTCATAATTGCCCAGCCCTTTCCAGTATCTTTGCTTTCAGTGTTGTTTGCAACCATTAGAGTTTCTCATCCATCTTACCGGCAGTTTGTTTTGATCAGAAGCATCATGAAGTTTAGCCTCAGCTGCCACCTGTGAAATGATCACTGCATAGCTTTTTTGTACCTGTTCTAGATGAAGATGCTGGGTTCTCCCCCTGGTCTTTATGGAGTCCCTGCTCTAAGACATGCACCGATGCTCTGAACCCGGCCATGAAATCCCGCCATAGACAGTGTGTGAAACCTCCCTGCTCTGGAAGCTCTCATCAAGAGAAGGCCTGTAACCTACCCCAGTGTCCAGGTACCACCTTTTATTTCTCTCTCTGCTGCTTTCTTCTTAAAACTCAAGTATCCTATCTTAGACCGTTTTAGTCCCCAGTTATGGATGAAGATGGTTGTTTGCATATTAAGCAGTACTGCTCCATAACATTTGTGACCATATCTGCTATATATATATTTTGTTATGGCTTATTTCAGATAAAAAAAGAAGTGTTTCATTACTTAGAGCCTGTGTATTTGTGTTGGAGTACATGATGCAAGAAGTGAGCACTCACTCAGTGAAATCTCCTCTCAAAGTGACTTTCAAAGCATCTTTCTGTTTGCTGTGTGGGATTATTTGTATTGAGGCTTGGTTTCTTGTTTCCTTCATGCTTATCTCAGAGAAGACAGAACAGCTTTTAAAGTGGAATTTCTGTTTCAATTAGACGTTAAAGATTAGTATGAGCAAGCTGTATTGTTTGAGGATATGGGACGTTTTATTTGTGACCAAGATTATTTAAATTTGAACAGGAGATAGGCAGCTTTCTGCTTTCATCCAAACTTTCTATTTCATCAAAGGTTGTAATCAAAAGTTTGCACAAATAAACAAGAATATCTGGAGTCTTGCAAATGATTTTAACATTTTTTGTGTGCATGCCTTTGTGTAAATAGTGGGGAAGTTTAAAAAAAAACGTAGGGACAATGTAGGTTACGAATGATATTCCCATTTTCATGTTTGAGCTATTATTCTGCCTTCAAACAAACTTAATAAACTCCTTATTTAACCGTGTTGAAAAGGAACAATGTTTTCAGTCGACACTGTTATGAAAAATATTGCAGCATTCTTATGATTAGAACAAATGTTTCCTTATACTCATTGGAACTCTCAAGACTAGAAAAAGAATATAAATGAAGAGGAACACAAGCAACAAAACACATGCATCATAACAAAAGATAATTATGTCTGTTCTCTAGATGGAGGGGAGGTGTGCGTCGGAGCCGACTGTGCACAGAGGAACTGTACTTGGACTGAATGGGGGGAGTGGACTTCCTGTTCACGGTCCTGTGGAGTGGGTCAGCAGCAGAGGATCCGAACCTTCCTCAGCCCAGGGACTAACGGCTCCTGGTGTGAAGACATCCTGGGAGGAAACCTGGAGCATCGATTCTGTAACATCAGACCCTGCAGAGGTCAGTTTGCTGAGCAGATGTTCTGTCTGCACTTTAAAATGATGTCTGTCAATGAACATCTGTCGATGCCGATGAAGGGTCTGTCAAGCCTCAATGTTTCAGTTTTTTATGTTTTACTCACCTTCCAGGAATTTAAGTAATGTGTAGCAGACTTTAAATATCCTCCTGCATCTTTATGTGGCTCGCTCCAAAAAGACAGTTTGTGACTACGGCCTGATCTAGGCAGATTTATACATTCGCCATATTCCTCCATTTCATGATGATGGATTTAACCGAACTCAGGGATGTTCAAGGCCCTTTGCTTATTAACCAGTGGCTGGACTTTCCAGACACAGTTATCTTTATACTACAACCACGTGAGACACATTCACTACACTCAGGTGATCTTCATTTCACTAGTTGTGAGACTGCTAGCATCAGCCAGCTGGAGCTCTGTTAATATAGGTCAGTCACTTTATAGGGGTTGAATATATTAATCATTTTTGATTTTATGGTTTGTCTCCTGAGCAGAGGTCATTTCAGTTTAACAGGTAAAAATCAGCTTTCAACAAAAAAGATCTATTTTCCATTTAAGGTGGTGCTTAACTGTGTGTAGAGTATACTGGATTCATAGTATTGTAACATAGTTGTTTCTTTTGCTGTAGTGGATGGGGGCTGGTCCCGCTGGAGTCCCTGGTCCCGCTGTGATAAGCGCTGTGGTGGTGGGCGCTCCATACGCACCCGCTCCTGCTCCAGCCCTCCACCCAAAAATGGTGGCAAGAAGTGTGAAGGAGAGAAGAACCAGGTCAAACCATGCAACACCAAACCCTGCGGTGAGACACTGCAAACATGTTCAAACACACATTAACCTGACCTAAGTGATTATAATTCATCCTGTCATGGTCAGCAACTGTTGCAGAATTTCAGGCTCTTCAGTTGCAATTTCAGTTGCAGGCTCTGATAACTCTGATAACTCCATTTGTCAGAGTTTTAAAATGCAGCCCAGTCTGCGATCAACATTCTTGGTGAGCCACCTTCTGCCTGCAGCATCATGAGAAATTTCCTGACCTTCTGTTTGTGTTTTGTCAGATGAGAAAGGATGCCCACCGGGCCAGGAGTTCGTCTTGTGTGCCAACCAGTGTCCACAGCGCTGTGCAGACCTCCAGCAGGGAATCGAGTGCCAGAGCAACAACGAATGTCAGCCCGGCTGTCGCTGCCCTAAAGGCACTGATGCTACTATCATTTTATTAACAGATAAGCCTGCTGGTGTGTGCATGTGCGTGTGTTTGTCCACTTATCTGAGTGATTCTTTCCTCTGGGTTATGGGCCTCCTGGTATTCACAAGATAAGCACAAAACTGTGCTTCCCTGTGTGAGCGAGCTCTTTCTGTAATAGCCTACGTTCTGTAAACCCATGGCTGTTACTCATGGCTGCTGATACTACTGTACAACAAAGTAAGCATTTGCTTACATTTAAAGGGTGAAACATGCATTACTTCATGACTGTAGATATGGTTTTGATGGAGTAGAAGTTTTTAATGCATCTATACCAGAAGTTGAGTTGAGAACATTTCCTTTTTTTCTGAACACAGCATTGAAAAAATCCGTAACTACTGCATTTGTCAGAAAAATGTCCTGATATAAGAAGAAATTCTCAATCAAAAGACTCTCTTTAAATAGTTTCCAGTAGAACCAGGGATGAAACTACTAGAGGTTTCAAAACTGTCTACAAAGCTGTACTTATCCCGCCCTCATCCATAAATGAAAGATGCTCTGTGAGCTCTACAATGATGTGTATGCTAAGCATGCTAAATCAAAGTAATGTAGTCTGCTTCAGGACAAGAAGCCTAAGATCCTATTATACACCACCAGCCAGTGTTAAAATAATCAGAACAACAGCCAGAAACTTCTGCCTAACATGGACAATAAAAACAACAGGACCTACTGTCGAAGACTGGTGTAACAGTTTAACAGGTGACCATGTTAATTGGTGACTATACGTGCTTGTGTAATAACAGGATCCTGTTTGTTTAGGTTCTCAGTAAATCATATCTGCTAAGCACATTTAAATGCCAAGGGTAAAAAAAGAACATCTTTTACATTTATTTGTCTGAAAAAAGAGAAACAAGATAAATAAAAAATACTGACTCCTAATGAATGTTTTGTGAACAAGGAACCTGAATTAAAAATGTCAGATCTGGTTGCCTGTACATCTTGGGTAGCCATGGCCATAAAACAGCTGCCTCAGCATCATAATGGCTTTATGAGAAATGTACATCTGTTCATTAAGGCAGGAAATTGTTTAAATAAATCGTATATGGGTGTGTGTGTTCAGGCCAGTTACAGCAGGACGGGACGTGTGTTCAGCTGTGGCAGTGCGACTGTGTGGACTCACTGGGACAGATCTGGGCGGCTGGCAGCTGGCATCAGGTGGACTGTAACAACTGTAGCTGCTCTGATGGACAGCTGCTCTGCACCAATCACAGCTGCCAGCCATCGTGCGCTTGGAGCTCTTGGTCCAGCTGGGCATCCTGCAGTGTTTCCTGTGGGCAGGGCCAAAGAACCAGATACAGGTGAGTATAAGGAAACTCACAAATACTTGTTAATTATGATCTTAATACATTTATTATTTCAGCCATGTTAAGGGTACTTATTCTACATGTACTGCTCTGTGCGTCTTTTGTGGCTCAGGTCTCTGATCCCAGAGAGTGAAGGAGCAGATTGTCAGTTTGAGGAAGTCCAGCATAAAACCTGCAACCCAGGACCTTGCCCACCTCTCTGTCTGCATGGCAACCGGGAGCTGCATGTGGGTGATACCTGGCTGCAGGGCGAGTGTAAACAATGGTGAGATGCATGAGGAAAACACAGGCAAACATCACTTTTTCTGCTAAAGAACAGTCTGCACTTTATGAAATGATACTGAAAATGACTGATAAGTTTGTTTTGTCCTTTAGTACATGCACACCAGAGGGAGATTACTGCCAAGACATTGACTGCAGAGGTGGGTCACTTCTGTATTATTTCATGCTCTTTGATGCACATTTATTATTGACTTGATGTACAAAAGCTGACTGAGATGCCTTTAAGGTAGCTTCTAGGGTGTAAAATTGTTTAATTTGGTGTGTTTTTTGCAGTGGATGGTGGTTGGACCCCCTGGTCAGTGTGGTCTGACTGCTCAGTGACATGTGGTCAGGGAACACAGGTTCGAACCCACGCCTGCATCAATCCTCCTCCACGTAATAATGGCTCACAATGCAGCGGTCCAGAGAGAGAAACACAGGACTGCCACACTCCTCCATGTCTAGGTCTGCTCATATTTCAGTTATCCTACATTTAAAAATATCTTTCCAGTAGTAGTAGTTAGAAACATGCAGTGTTAAATGTACTATAAAGGAAGAACGTCAGTACCGCTGGATTCGTAAGGTGTTGGCTGCCATCATATTGGCTCTCTCTTCTACAGATGACCTCTGCCCCTGGTCGCCATGGTCTCTGTGTTCACAGAGCTGCGGTGCTGGGTCTGTGTCACGGCGTAGGGTGTGTTTGTGTGAGGAAGGTGGAGATGCAGCCTGTCCAGCTGAAATTGAAGCTGAGAGGAACAGAGAGGAGACCCAGTTGTGCTACAAACAGCCCTGTCCAGGTATGTAAACACTAACCTTGTTCGAAGTATGTGTCCAAACTTATGACCTCTGAAATGTTCTACAGAATGAATGGGTGCAAATTCCCACAGAGACACTCAAAAATCTTGTGGAAAGCCTTCTAAGAACATTGGAGGCTGTTATAGCTGCAGGGGGGGCACATATTAAAAGAGTGCAGTGCATGTGTCTCAAGTGGTTGTAAAAAAAAGACACCTGTGTCTGCAAGGTCCAGTCACTAGTTAATCAAGAGTCCTGGTTACCATTACACCATAAGGACAAAAGAACACTCCAGCTAGCTCAGAGAAAAGGTTACTAAAAAGTGTAAGTCAGGGGATGGATACAATAAAATTCCTATTCCCTGTGCAGCCTCACAGAGTTTAAACATTTTTTGCAAAGGTGAATGGAGTAAAATTGATGTGTCCAGATGTGCAAGCCTGATTGAGATCTATCTACACAGACTCAGTGCTGTGATTGCAGCCAAAGGTGACTCTTCTAAAGAGTAGAAATCTGTTTTCACTTTGACATTGCAGAGTTTTTTTTTGTAGTGCCAAATTATGTTGACCATGATTGATCTATAAAATCAATAAAGGAGTAAAACTTTCAAGGACATGAATAATTTTTTTAGGCATTGTATTGAAACACGATGTCATTAACAGTCTCTGTTGGTGTAATGGTCAGGTGGCCAAATACTTTTGTCTATCTAGTAAATTTTTGGACTATGTTGTTGTTTGTGGCCCTATCCTTGTGGTTTGTTTTCTTTGTTGCTTTGACTCTTTCTTGAGGATAAACCCAGACATATTTCTTCTAGTTTTGGTGTATAAATACAACTTTTTTTAATGCTTATTAACTCAGGAAAAGAGTCAGGAGCAACCTCACAGTCTTATGGAGACAAGTTTATGTGGGGCTCCCACAGGTTCAGAGTAAATGACAAATAACATGTTGTGTTTCCTGCCTGTAGCACAAAGAAAAATGTGTTTTCTCCTTCAGGCTGTCCCATGTCTCAGTGGAGTGTTTGGTCAAAGTGTTCCTGTGAGTCTCAGAAGCAACAACGATACCGCGTGGCGCTCTCTCCAGCCACCAGGGGGCAACAGTGCACTCCTGTTGAAACACAGAGCAGGACATGCAGACTGAGCCAATGTGATGGTGAGTTATCTCCCATTCTGAAAAAAAAGGTGTTGATGACGTGCAGGCTAATGTGATATTTTCCTCCTGTGTTTTTAGACTGTAAAGTCCCGTTCGTGTACTCAGCATGTGGTGTTCCCTGTGAGAAACAGTGTTCTCTGCAGGGCCATAAGGATCAGTGTTTAGGTGTCAGGGAGTGTACACCTGGCTGCTACTGTCCACAGGTAAATATTTTATGAGCCCTGGTCTATTTACAGAGTATGATGTATTAGCTTAGCTGAAAACAGAATTTCACAATCACATTTTTTATCTGTAAAAATAACCTGGATGGGATCATTTTAATGCTGCTGCATACCTGAAAATGTTTAACATTTACTGTGAAATCTTTTTAATTAAGATAGGGATTGCTTTTGTTGTGCATCAAATGTCCAAAATAAGTCTGTTTGAAAAGCTAGTTTAATTCAGGAAATGTTGGAGGGGTGATTACTTTTGAAAGTCACTTTATATTTGCAACTTTTAAATAGATTTACCTCCAGCTAGTGACATTTTTAGCAGTGCAATCTGCATATTGCTAGACTAGTGTTTCTGCACTGCACTACACAACAATATATTGGTGAATAAAGAGTGAAAAATGCTTTAAAACGGACTGATGCTAATTCATCACTCTGACATTAGGTGCAATAACAATTTGATAATGTTGTTTGGCCCAGTTTGGGAGTTTCCAGCTTTGATTTATTGCAATAACCTGAAAATCCTCTCTGATAGATGGATGATACACCTTTACTACTGCAGGGAAGAGAGGATGAAATGAAATATGGAATTGAAAGCAGCTCACCAGAGGCGAAGAACATGTCACTTACAAGAAAACTTTCATTTATGTTTCATTTCTGCTTTTTTGTAGGGGGTGCAAACTTTCTAATAAGGGCAACACTGAAATATCATTTCTAGGTAACAATGATACCTTGCTACTGGATAACCTGGCAATATAGAAAGTTAAAATCCAATAGTCGCCCCCTTAACTTTCTTAAATTATGTTGTCATGTACACCTTAAGGAGAATCTGCCTTTTTAGCTTCTCTTCTTATCCATATATTAACCAGCTGGTCACAAAGTTTGAACCAAAACCTGAACCAGCTCTATATTTTTGGGAATTGCTTCCCCTCTCCTCCAGGGTCTGCTGCAGCAGAACGGTACTTGTGTTCCTCCAGAGCAATGTGGCTGCATCCACCTGCAGGACCAAGCATCGGGACAGCCCCCCACACCTGTAACCATCCCTCAAGGAGGCACAGTCACCATAGGCTGCAGTACTTGGTAGGCCTATTTATAAAAGAAACACCACCAAACTCAAAATCTAACTACTCTTGTTGTCTCCTTTGCACAACTATATGAGTTCCCAAACTCTCTATTTTACTGTCTCCCATGCATAGATGATACTCGGGTGGGCCATTCAGTTATAGGTTGTTTGCAATCATGTGATCCTGAATGAATTTCAATACTTTACAAAACTGTGATTTTTTTCCCACAGTTTATCTGATTTACCTGGTGTGGAGGCTATTAGTATCAGGAATACTCAATCCTGCAGACTTTTTAGTGTCTAGCTTTGCCCAGCCAGATGCACCATAAGTAACTGAGCAGTGCATTTTAGGCTTATGCCACAGCCACCACTGTTTAACTGCTTACTTGTGTGACTATTTTTCTTTCTATCAGCTTATTTTTCCTCCCTGCTCGTCTGTTTGTTTGTGATCTATCACTCACTTTGGCATGTGGTAATTATCATCTCTTTTGTTTGGCTGTTCTGTCTTCCAGCCTTTGCCATGATGGAACTTTGCAGTGTGACATGAGAGAGTGTGAAGGTAAAAAGAAGAGAAGTTAATGTAGAGAAGTGATTTATGTAAAAGCTGTGAATAATTGTCCCATTATTCTGTTCTAATGCTTTTTTCTTCCTCCAGTCATCCTCAGTGAGTGGTCACAGTGGACTCCATGTTCTCCCTGTGTCCCATCATCCTCTCTGCTGCAAAGCAACTTCCAAGATGGACTCATCAGCGGCAGTAGAATGCTCTCTATCCAGAGGCGTTTCCGGGCTTGTTTGGACCTAGACTCTGGTTTACCAGTCTCTAAAGAGGAGGAGAGCCAATGTCAGGGACCGCTTGTGGAGGAGAGGCTCTGTCCAGATGTGAGCATCTGCAGAGGTAATGTTATTGCTTGACCTGACAAAACTTAGGTATTTTTACCATGCATTTCTATATTATGCCACGTGGCTTTCCTACTGATACCGCAGCAGCAGGTTATTGCATGTCCTCCGTCTGTAAATTCATACTGCATTTGCAGAAAAGCCAGAGAGCACAGTACAATGAGAGCTCCACACACGGCTCTGTGCTCCCTGTTTGCTCGTCCGTACCTGTTTTAGGCCTCTGCAGCATTTGCAGCGTCACAGGGGCATGAATGTCACACCTTTAAATATCACCGCGAATTGAGCTACAGTTCAATTTAAAACCAAGTGAGCCTTTTATTTCAGTCAAAAAATGAAGTCTGTTCCTCTGTCTGCCCTTGTTAAGCTCCAGTCATTCCTTTCGCTCTGCAGTGAAGAAAAAGCAATGAATAGGACGGTTCTGGTTCACCCAAGTTCTCCTCAGCATGTTGCAGCAGTTTGACACTTTGCTCCTATCATAAAAGTGAAAACCCACAATGCAGTGAGCTACTGAGAGCCAGACAAGCATGGCAGGCTAGGAAAAAAGAACAGACATGAGTCAGGGAGGGGGTTTGTAATGCTCAAGGGACTTCTGAATATCTTACTCTAGGTAGGAGCCAAAATGTATACGTGCAAAATACCGATATGTCTTCTTAAAGTCTCCTACTTCAGATTTGGGCATGAGCAGGGATTCAAAACTTAATACTGCATCAACATTTCAACCCTGGGAGAAATAATCAGACTTGTCCCAAAGGGTCAGAGAGCTCATCTTGATGGTTCATAAAGGAGCTGGAGCTCAAAGATTTATTCCGGTCTTAAACCATCCAGTGAAAGATCATTTATTTGACACACATGATGACAGTGAAAACCCATGAGAGTTTAACTGATGTATTTCTCTTTCTCAGCCCTTAATGAGGGCTTTAGCTGCAGCATGCTGAATGTGATTAGGCTGTCTGACGGACTTTTTAGAGAGACATTCAAAGACATCAACGTAGTATTTGAACCACTGGACTCTTGATCTAGATGCTGACTATATTGGACATTGTGGTAATCCTGCTATCATGGATGTGTGTGAGTAAGTGGCTACAAGATTTCTAGAGGAAGCTTTAGTATGGGAAATTCTTCTTAGTGATTAAGCTTGATTGTAGCCACTTTGATTTTGTCCCCTTCATGAAGTAGTTAGAAACTGGTTGTAGAGGTAGCACTGAAGAAGCTGGATAATATAGTCTTGAATAACTAATTACTTTTCATACGTGTTTGACTGAAGACCAGCTTTGGAAGTGCAAGAAGATACAGATAACCGATACTGACCTACTCCTGATGGCTGATAATGATAAGATAACCATTTTTTTTTTCCAGTTGTTTATTTTATAAAGAAGCTTGTCATGTTGGAATAGAAAAGTAGAAAAATAGAAAACTGTTGCCACAAAGTTGGAAGCATAGCAGTGTCCAAAATGTCTTAGTATGCTGAAGCTTTAAGATTGGCTTCACTAGAGACACAGGGTCTAGACCAAACCCTGACAAACAGCCCCAAACCATTATTCCTCCTCTGCCAAACTTCACTGTCAGGCAGGTAATGTTCTCCTGTCATCCGCCAAACCCAGACACATCCATCTGACTTCAAATAGATGCGTTCCGTCACTGCATAGAACCTCCTTCCATTGCTTGAAAGTCCAGTTTCGATGTGCTTTACACTGATTCACCGATGCTTGGCATTGGACTTGGTGATGTGAGGCTTTCATGCAGATGCTCGGCCATGGAAACCCATTCATGAAGCTTCCAACTCACAGTTTTGGAACTCTGAATCATGAGAGTGTTTGCAACTTTTAGGGCCTTTGTCCATAGCTGGCTTTTTTTAGCACTTGCAGCACTTATTTTCAATTCAAAACCAATGTAGTCCAGCATTCTGAGCGCTCAGTGCCCTGGGTGGAAAAAAACGCCCTCAGCGTCAGCTGTTTCTGTTGCCGTGCTCATAGTGCTCTTGACAGAAAACTGTTTAGTGTATGGAATAGAACTGCCCTCGCCAATGCCTCTTCTCCCTTACTTGCCAAACAAAATTAAAAAGGAAAAGGATCTGATTCTGGCTTTTCTTATCTTTTTTCAGGGTGGTTTTTGTGTCTGTAGATTGTGTCTGAGTTGCTGTTGTTCCTAAACGCTTCCACTTTCTAATAATATCACTTACAGTTGACTGCGGAATATCCACACAATGCAAAATACAATGCAAAAGTTCGGTGGTAAAACGTATGTTCCTGATGTAGTCAGACTGAGAATGTGTGTGGAAAGAAAATAAACAAACACCTTTGCTAACAATGGGTTTTATCAGTTCATATTTTATTTTTGGAATGATAAAAAAATAAATTAAATATTTGCAATATCTATATATGGTGCATCCCTTTTTCTTTGAACAGTATTGGTTCTAAATAACTGTTGATATTTCTGGGGGGAATATCAAGGAACGGGGAGCAAGGCTCATGTGATTATTGGTCTTGAATCTCTACACTTGTTACCAGATTTGTGTCTGTAGTTGTGGGAATTTTTTTCATGTGCCAAAGCTTACAATCAGTGTTAAAGGTGTTATTTATCTGTGCTGACATTCTTTTCTTTTCTAATGGAGAGAAATTGTTTAAAGAGATTTGAAAAAGGGAAGCGATGTATGCCTATAGGGACACGTGTGGGCTGTTGGATCTAATATTTTTCTGGATTCTTCTCCTTTTGTTTTCATTTAAATGGAAATGCCTCTTAACTATTTCCAAGCCCAATGAACCTTAGGCTTGATTTGCATGCCAAATATGTGAATCCATGTGCTTCATCACTGCTACAATTGTCTGCTCAGTGAGGAAAACAGAGGTTTTATTAAATATGAACAAGCAGAAAAATTTCAAACATATAAATCTCACTGGTTAAACCACACAAAGGCCACACACAATAAATACGCTGTTGTTATTGTTGATGATGAGCAATACAACAATTACAGCTATTATAGGAGTCATCATCATAATTACAGTCACTATAATTAGGACAAGAATAGAACTGATGGTGCTTTGAATAATAATTTTACCCTTCCAGATCTGTGTCAGTGGAGTGTGTGGAGCGCCTGGACAGCCTGTGCAGAGCCGTGCAGCGGTGGAGTCAGACAGCGCTACAGATGGCCCCAGGCCTCTCCTCCAGGACCGAAGTGTAGGAGTCAACAGACACAGAGCCAGAGCTGTAACACAGGACTCTGCCCAGGTAGAGATGTTTGAAAACCCACTTTACTGATGTAAATACCTTCATAGACAGGTGAGTAGACACTTAAATCAACAGTTAGATCTGTTATTTAAAGTCACTTCATTTCCTCTCCAATAATGGTAACGGCACTCTGGAGTGATGGGTGGTAAACCAGTATCAGTACTGCCACTGGTGTAATTTTTAAATTTATTGGTTCCCAGATTTTCAAAGCAAAATTTCCCAAAACTTCCAATGAAACTCTTCAAGAAATACAACCATGTCCCCAAAATGTCATTGCAAATTCTTAAAAGATACAAATTCCCCAAGTTATCCAAACAAATTTCTCAAAATGTCCATGAAAATCCCTGAAGTTTTCTTTGCAAATTTCCACAACATTTCAAGTAAATTATTTAAACTTTGATGGACGTGCTGTAGAAGTATCTTAAAATTTTTAAAAATTATTACTATGTTGTAGGAAGGCCGACATGTAAAGTCGTCATATGTGCATGCAGGGTCTTAGAAGATTACGTGTAACCCATCTTGGCCATAACTGAGTAAATCTTTTCATTCCTAAATCGAGCGAGGAATTACTCTTTTTTTGCATAACATAGCTTTCTTTAAATGCACTCTTGTTAGCTCTGATTTGTACGCTCTTATAAATTATTTTTGGATGGGTTCATCCAAATCTGGTGGATAGTTTCTTTAGAACTCTGTCATTGAAGTGGTGTGAAACAAACATGCTTTTATTTTGAAAGGAAAAAAGAAAAAAGAAACTTCAGCAGGATCAGCGACTGTGGCATGAACTTAATTACAGAAAAAGGAACTTGTTACGGATTAAAAAGAAAAAAAGCTTGCAGTAAAAAGATAAATGTTTGATATCATGAGGTACAGTGAATTCAGACATTATGGAGGAGTGGTGGGCTTATTTAACATCACTGTTGCTGCAGTGGCGTAACCAAAGTGTGCTAAAAAGGAGAACAAAGCATGCAAATGATGAGATTTAAAAAATAATGCACTGATGATGGACCTTGATCAATCTCAATTAATGCATTCATACTGCCTTAATTTAGATGAATTATATTCTTTTAATTTTGCAATACTGCAATATAATGCTGTCATTACAAAGGATGAAAAAAATACCGTGATATACATTTTTGGCCATATCGCCCCACCCTAGGACTTCTGCTGTATCTGCTTTTCTTATCTCTTTATTCATGACCACTGGAAATATTGATTTTACTTTACCCAAGGTGAGCGCTGTGAGGACAGGGGGCGGACCTACCAGGAGAGTTGTGCCAATCAATGTCCCCGCAGCTGTGCTGACTTATGGGAGCATGTGCAGTGTCTCCAAGGAGCCTGTCACCCAGGTGATCATTACTTCTGACATGAGCTGTGCCCTAAAGGAGATTTTTTATTAAAAAAAAAAAAACAAAAAACGTCCTGTTCCATTTTTTATTTCATTTTTTCATGGTTTGATTTGTCAGGTTGTCGGTGTCCAGAGGGACAGTTGTTGCAGGACGGCCACTGTGTGCCGGTGACTAAATGTCGCTGTGGAATCCCATCAGGCAATGGGACACTAGAGTTTAACCCTACAGAAGAACTTGCTGTGGACTGCAACACTTGGTATGTGAGGCCAAATTCATAGCCTCTTTGTGTCCGTTATACTTACCTTAAGAGATCAGAAACTTTACTTTTACAAGACGCATGTGATCATGGTTTTACTATGCCTCTCTGCACCTCTCTGTCTGTAGTGTCTGTGAGAATGGGACTCTTGTGTGCACCAAACTTCCCTGTCCCGTTTATGAGCCCTGGAGCCAGTGGAGCTCCTGCTCAGCTACCTGTGGACGCGGACAGAGGACGAGGACACGGCTCTGCCAGGACGTAGAGGGTGGCCCTTCCTGTACTGACACCATGCAGACAGAGAGCTGTGAAGTGGTGCCAACATGTCCAGGTCTGACAGGGAACAAGCAACAACATAAACAAGTGGAAATGCACCAACTATTATTGTCATGCAAGTTCAGAATAGTGTTGGAAGGGCAAATTTTCTAGGTAAATGTATATCTGTCTATCTGTGTCCTCCTCATCTCTCTACAGTGGGATGTTTCGTGAGCGAGTGGTCTCCCTGGAGTGAATGCAGCGCCACGTGTGGTGGTGGTTTGTCAGTGCGGAACAAGACAGTCCTCAGAGAGGCTGAACCCGGTGGTGCAGCTTGTGTTGGACCACTTGAACAGCACACTGTCTGCAACACTAACAGCTGCCTGCCTGGTAACATAACACTTATCAGTGGAAGTTTTAAATTTAGCACATGTGCGCAATATTTCCGTACTAAGCTATATAATCTCTGAATCAAAGTTAAAGAAAAGTGGCTACCATGCGACAAACAAAATATCTAATAGCTGATCACTTCAGTACTTTTAATTTTAGTGTCATGGGGTAAATATAACATTCATTCATTCATTTATTAAGGGAAAAACACATCCAAACCTACCTGGCCCTATGTGGAATAGTTAATGCCCCCTAAACCTGATAACTGGTTGTTCTATTATTGGCAGCAACAACTGCAAGGGGGTGTTTGCATCTTTGTGGAGGAATTTTGGCCCACTCTTCTTTGCAGAATTGTTTTAAAGGGAGGATTTTCCAGCAAGAATGGCCCTTTAAGGTCATGCCACAAAATCTCAATCAGATTTAAGTCCAGATTTGACTAGGCCACTAAAACCTTCATTTAGTATTTTTAGTCCATTCAGAGGTGGACTCGCTGATGTGTTTGGGATAATTATTCTGCTGCATAACCCAAGTGTGATTGAGCTTGAGGTGTCAATATGATGGCCAGACATTCTCCTACAGGAGTTTCTAGTAGAGAGCAGAATTCATGGTTCCATCAATTGTAGTCCAGGTCTCCAGACCATCACACTGGCACCATCATGTTTTTTGCTATCCTGTTATGATGAATCGCTGTGTTTGTTTTACTCCAGATGAAACGGGATGCACACCTTCGTAAAAGTTTATCTTTGTCACGTCATTCCACAGACAGAATATTTTCCCCAAAATTCTTGGGGCTCATCAGAATGTTTTTAGTCAAATGTGAGACAAGCCTCTGTGTTATTTTGGTCAACAGTTGTTTTGAACTTCGAACTCTCCCATAGATGCTGTTTTGCTCAGTCTCTTTCTTATTGTTGAAGACCAGCTGTGCCATTGGAAACCTCTAACATTTATGAGCTGTATTTTCTCAGTATAGTGGAATTTATTGTAGTTTTTTTTTTCCTCTGTATTTTGCAGAGTGCTCCAGAGGACAAGTGTACAGTAACTGTTCAGGCTCCTGTCCATTCATCTGTGAGGACCTGTGGCCCCACACCCAGTGTCTTCCTGGACCCTGCACTCCTGGATGCACCTGCCCTCCAGGACAGGTCTGTGCATTTGTAGTCCTGTGCCGATGTTTGTGCATGTTTGAATTGCTTTAACAGAATATAACAAGTGGGTGTCACTGTGTTCCTCATAGGTGTTACATGAAGGCTTCTGTGTGTCCCACACTGACTGCCCTTGTTCACCCCTGTCCCTGCCGGCTGGTTTTCAAAGCTGGAACATCAGTGAGGATGGGGACACTGAAGCTCTGCTGCCACCTGGAACTGCCATTCAACACCTCTGCAACACATGGTAATACACTTAACATTCTTTCATTTATTCATTTACAGCTTTAACCATTTGCTGAAGACCAGATCAGCCATTAACTTTACCCACAGTGTCAGGGTTACACCGTCTTCTGGTTGAGCTGGTCAAAAAGGAGTCTGAGGCTGCTTTTAGAATCAGTCTACAGTCTCACGAAGACCTACAGAGCACCCAAGTCACTGCTGTTCTTCGTAGGAGATTGCATAACAATATGAAACTGATATTGTCAAAAAGGGAAAGCCAACCTGGCTATCTTCAGGCACACCTGCTCCATTCAAGGACTGAATTAAAAGGCCTCTATACGCTCAGGGCATATGTAATAAAAATCTATAAAATTCAAAGAAAAAGCAGACCGGTTTCCACCTACACAGGGTCTTTATTAGGGTGTGGACAAGACAAGACAAGCTGTCTTGTGTTGTCTTGGATGTTCCGATGCTAAAGATGCCACAGGAATGATCTTTTACATTTCTGAAAGTGTTAAGGAGCACCAGCATAGCTGAATGTCATCGTCTCAGTCAATAAAAGTCATATTTGCTACAGTGATATGTGCTGTAACAGATAGTCTGGTATGCTGCAGACGTGCCGTAGGTCATTTTACCTCTGTCACAGAGGTTTTATATTCAGTTAATATAATCTGATGGGCTCAGCTGAGTTACCTGATGGCTGGGTTTGATGTCTCAGGTATATTCACCTTACTGACCTGATTCTCCTTCTAACTTTCTCCAGCCTCTGCAGAGGAGGAGCGTTCAACTGTACCTCTGATCTCTGTGACGGTGAGTGATGCTCTGCCACAGCTGTTTCTACTAACGCATATCTTACACATTATAGGGCATCTCTCTGTCAGCAGTGAAACCTCGGGCTACAGCCATCTTCAGCTGAACTATCAGGACCATGATAGATATGTCAACCTTTCTATAGTTAGTAACAGCTGCTGCAACAGTTGGCTCGAATAACTGAGCAACAGTCACATCAGTCACAGCATACAGAGGCCATTACTGGGTTTTTGTTTCATAAACACATGATACCATCACCAAGTAGACAGGAGAGAGCAGGGGCTGAAAGATTAAAGAGAGCATCAGAAAGAGCATCCTCCTAAACCTTAAAATAGATTTAAGTGTTGCAGCTCCATCCCTGTTTTTATCAGTCATCTTTTATTACAGGGGATCTCCTTTCTCACAGGGAGCTGTGTTTTATTACGTAGAAGGTATTTGTAACTCTGGCTGTGATTCTTATATTTTTAGAACTACTATTTACTAAACACCTCAGACGTGGATATTTGAAAACAAGAAAAATATGTTTACTGTGTTTCTCTTAGGTCCATTATTTGGAGCAGGAAAACTAAATGTAATACAGATTTTTGCGCATCAAACTATATTTACATTGGGGTTTTCTGTCTGCCTATTTTTTCATAATTCACAGTAGGTGTGACAATAAATGTCTAGGATAACAAGCCTTTTTTGGTGTGTAATATCTGAGTCTAGTTTGATTCGTGTGGATGGAAAGACAGGACTCAGATGACAATTTTTATATAAAATGACCACTACCAATGACCTAAACATAATTATTGTTGTCTGATTTTCATCCTACAGTGGACTGTGAGTGGTCCAGCTGGTCGCCCTGGACTCCATGCTCTGTAAGCTGTGGCACAGGCCAACAGCGCTCCACCAGAGTTATCCTGCAGCCCAACCTGTATGAAGGGGCCCCTTGTGAGGGCCCTGACCACCGCACTACTACCTGCACAGCCCTTGACTGCGGTAAGCATGTAGACAGATGATTGATCTGTTTGACCTTAAGCCCCACAACAGCTTCATTCAACAGTTTTGTAAAGCTCTTAACAATTGTCACACAATTGTGGGCTTTTTTACTCTTGGTAATACACCCAGAGACCACTAGTGGTTTTCAGGCCCTTAGGACATCTATAGCATGACCAGGGGCTCATGGCAACCCTGCTATCCATCTTACTCTACCCAGTGGTTCTCAAATGGTGTGGCAAGGCACACTGGTGTTTAATGATTGCCTTATTTTGAAACCCTAAAAATCATAAAGTATCAAATACAACTTCATAAAAAGCTATTTTTTGTGGTAATTTCTAATTGTGCCTTTCTTTTATACAAACAGTACTTATTTTGGATAATTTGGTCTATAAATAACTCAAAACAGGTACAAAAAATGTTTGATCGACTTCTTTGAATAAGGCTGAGGTGACAAATGAATGTGGAGAAAACTTAAATTTTACCATACATTTGTCTAACTCAGTTGTTCTCAAGTTGTGTGTGTACATGTCATGTGGTGCATGTACCTGATTTTGTTATAAAATGTTTTGTTTGTTGCAGCAGGAGGGAGAAACATTAGAAAGCAGACACTCTTATCTGAAAACTGCATCTTTAAAAGCACATTTCATGTCCATACCTGCTACAAGCTGCCTTTACCCAGATTGGTTATTAATTTTTACGTTCTCATCGCCCTTCCCCATTTCATGCCACCCTCCCTTGATCTGTACTCGTCCCCGACACCTTTGTCCTCCCTCCTTCCCTCTCTTCCTCTGCAGCATGTCCTGCTGGCGAGCAGTGGAGGAGGAGTGCATCCCTGCTGTGCGAGAGGAGCTGTGAGGACATTTACTCTCCTCCTGTCAACTGTACCCACTCCGGCGAAGGCTGCGTGTGTCAGGACGGGCTTTATCGAAACACAGAGGGAGTGTGTGTCATTCCAGCTCTCTGCCCCTGCCATGACCAGGGCGTCCTGCGAGAGGTACGTTATAAACACACACACACACACCCAAAGTAAACAGCCATCTGCCATCCTGATAACTGGGTCGCTTGTACCTTTTGTGCACGCCTTATTGTGGTGTGTGTATGAACCTTACCTCTGTGGTGTTTACGTTCCCTCCCATTCACTCCCATTGTGTTATTTACTCATAAAGAAGGGCCCATTAGAAGATGAGTGACATGCCCTGCGGGCAACATTACACCACAATGCCTCTCCAGCCCTCGGCTTCATCAATTATACATCTACTGCCGTAGAAAGCCGGCACTGGGACCGCAACAGGGCTAGCCTGCCAGGAATTATTTATGATGGAGGGGATATTATAGGATTATAAGAATTAATCATACACTGACAAGAGGTCAGATCCGCTCCTCTTGATCTTTTTTTTCTTCAGGACTTTCTCTTTCATACCCTCTTGTTTCTTTTTTTTTCTCTTTGCTGCTTTATCTCTCACTAGTCCCTCGTCTCCCTATTTACAGGATTAATACTCAGCTGCTCATTTTCTCCATCCTTTCTCTCTCCTCACCAGCCTTCCTCCAGCCTCATACCCTTTCAGTCATTGTTTCTTTGTTTCTGTCTGTCTGCTCGGTTTCTTTCTTTCTGCGCCTGTCGAACGTTGATGACTAATGTCCGTTTAAAGACCCGCTGTGGGCTTCTAATCAACCACCTCATGACTTTTATGCCTAATGTGAGCCTCTTAAAGCACTCCTGAGTGGGTGCTTTTATACAGCTGAAAACCAAGCCTTGTTAATGACTCCTATTGCCAGCGCACTTAATACTTTATAATACAAGCATGTGTTATGTGTTTTAGTAATTACTGCAACATTATAGCCCTCCTTAGAACAAATTACACCAAAAGGCAAACCCAAAATTTTATTTGGTTCACTGATTAAACAGATCCTGAATGTATGATCAGTTGCACTTTATCAGAGCATAAAGGAGAGATTTAAGAAAGGCTTTTAAAGGGGTTATGATACCTCTATGTCATTGGCTCCTAACCTGGGGTCCGGGCACCCCTAGGGGGGGCGCCAAAAAGCTCAGGGGGGGCGCAAGACCCGGGCTGAGACAAAAAGGTTGGGAACCACTGCTCTATGTTAACAGTGAGTGAATGTTTTTTTTATTATGTGTGTGATAGGCGGGATCAGAGTGGGACGAGGGCTGTCAGACATGCCGCTGTCTGAACGGGAAAAAACTGTGCCAGTTAAGATGTCCGCCGCTCCACTGTGATGAGGTGAGATGCACTCTGACACTAAGTAATAAATTAAAAGATCATCTGTCTGATTTCCACACCTCATTCTTTCCCCCATGAGATCATGTGCGCACAACTTATGATACTTCTTATCCCTGAACAAAAACTGGCATTTTCCACTTTGGACCTGTTTCTTTGAAAAATGAGGAAGCCAACATGTTTGAGCAACATCCATTAACCTTATATAGGATGATGTGATCATAACTCAGCCTTCAATTTTAAGAGATGGGAAGACAACCTGAACAAACGGCCTTGGGTAATGCACACAAGCGTATTAAGCAAAGTTATTGCCTCTGTTGCTGCTGACGGTGCAGGGCTGAAGGATCTGAGAAGCTCTGTGTCCTGTTTGTTCTTCCAAAGTAATAAGGTCATTCATAGTTTGGTGATGGAGAAGGGACGCATTTTCTTGACTCAAAAGAGGTAAAAAGTCTGGGCAGGTGAAGTACAGATACAACGACGCCAATGTGTTGCTGCTGCTATTGAAGTTTAACTGTTAGTTCTTATTTCTGTTAAAAAGAAAGCCTTAAAATACAGTATTATCCACTATAATGTCAAAACAAGTTATGTTAGTTTCATCAAAAGTTTGACTTTATGATATGACTTTAAAAAACAGCCTCTGCAAGGCTGCTGCAATAGTTTACTAGTTGAGAAGTAAAAATGCTGCATTAACCCTCTGTCCCCATCAGTTTAAGACAGATCCAATCAAGTGCAGCTCTTTTCCAGAGTTTGATGCAATGTTGCACCAAGCATCTTTTAAACATTATTTCTGGGATTTAGAGCAAACAAGGTCAGAAGATTCCATTCTTTATAGCTTAGCTCAAAGCTTTGTCATTACAGAGGGATTTCTCCATTGTTGCAAACCAATTTCCTCTTATCAGAATGTTCCTGTTGGGCAATTTTCAAAAGCTCACAGAGGTGAAACTGCCAGAGTATTTAGGATATGAACAGGCAAAGATCAGACATAAGATTTCCTTCCATGGTAATTATCCTGGCAGGCCTTGTATTTATCTTCCAGATACCTATAACCACCAGGTCAGAAATTACCAGCAACTGTGTATTTAGATTCCTAAAGATTGGTGTTGATTTAGCTTTGTTGGTAGAGCAAGTGCCCATCAGGATCAGTTTCTTGGCACATTTTGGTGCATCCTCTCTCACTCTTCCTCCCCATATTTCCTGTCTCTCTTCATAAGTCCTATCTGATAAAGCCAAAACAATAGTCTTGGAAAGGGATGCCCATGATTTTATGGAAGCATCAGAGTGAAGACACTCTGTCTCTTAGTTATCTGTAGGCCTGAGACTGATAAACAGAGATGAAGGTTCACATAGAGAGCTACATTCAGGGGGCCAGACCTTCACATCAGTCCATTCAACCACCACTGCTTCTGTGGGATCGCACAGGTCACCAAGCTTCTCTGTTGTTCAAAAGCGTTTCAATTACTCTAAGCGAGGGAGAAAACGCGCCGCTCCCTCAAGAATGTGTGGGATGTTCTCTCCAAGTCATAGGCTGAGGTAGATCAATACCTGACTGTCCGATCCTCCCACAAGCCTGCACCTTTCCTGAAAAAGACTGTACCTCCCTTTAAGACAGTAAAACCTGGTCTCCTCATTAGGCATATGTGGCTTTATTGTGCTGTGATTGTGAAGCAGCAGCCTGTTTGGCATCATGACTGAATATTAGCATGTAACAACGACCTCATGTTAGATTTAGAATCAGATCAGTGAAAGCATTAAGAGGAAAATTAGAAAGTCATACATGACAGGTAGCGTGCAGTCAATCTATTCTGGCCTGCTTATGTTTTAATCGTATGTTAGATACAGGTGAAATTATTGCAAGTGCTTTGATTTGGTGAATTGTCTACCAAAGAGCAGCTGATTCTGATATAGGGCCTAAATGCAAACATACTGACTGGATTATATAGTGAAAACTGTATTTATTATCCATCCAATTTCTATGCCGCTTATCCCGTTAGGGGTAGCGTGGGTGCTGGAGCTTATCCCAGCTGTCATTGGGCGAGAGGCGGGGAACACCCTGGACTGGTCGCCAGTTAATCGCAGGGCTGACATATAGAGACAGACAACCAGGCACGCTCACACTAACACCTACAGCCAATTTAGAGTGATCAGTCGACCTAACGAGCATGTTTTTGGTGGTGGGAGGAAGCCGGAGTACATGGAGAGAACCCACGCATGCGCGGGGAGAACATGCAAACTCCACACAGAAAGGCCCTGGCCAGAAGCGATCCAACAGCGCTAACCCCTGCGCTGCCGTGCAGCCATGTATTTATTATTTATATACAAATTTATTTACTGTTTAATTTAGAGTTATAGATTAGACATAGATAGACACCAGGACTGGAACAGTGTATGAAGGTATTAAACTCAAATTCAACAGTCCTATTAGCTTGTTGAAACTGGAAAACTAAAGGGGAAGGAAACTTAGATTTAATGCATCTATTTTCAGAGATGTTCTTCTGCTGTCTCAAAGATCTGCAGGTTTGTGACCCCTGATCCAAAACATTTTCAAGGACAAACATTGTCTTCTGCAGTCTTTTTTTGTGAGATCTAAGCTCTCTTAAATTAATCTTACCCATGCACAAGTTAGAAAGCGCTGCTGATTACCAGTTATTTTTAAATTTTTTGGATCCACACTTAATGAATTCATCTATACCTGGTTCATGCATGAGATTTATCGTAAAGTTTGATTACTTCTTATATTTATTTAAATTATTAATAGGCATAGTTAATTATGTAACATTTGCATATGATTAGGGTCATCGTGTTATCATGTCTGAGCGACTTTGACTACCAGAGCATGCCTCTCATTGCTGATGTCGGCTCCTTTACAGAGAAAACGAATCTGCCTTGGTCTTTCTGAGTGGTTTGCAGCAGCTGGTCATTCTGCAGAGGAGGTTGAGCTCAGTGTCAATAATGCATGTGTTCTAGAAAAAATACTCAATATAAACTCTGAATTTATTTACTATGTATCGCTTCAGTAAGAACTTTGACAGCTTAGTAAAATTGAGTCTTCGGTCTAGTGTAGACAAGATTGATGTGATTTCAATGTAAAGTGTCTCTTTTAACCCAGTGAGGCTTCCATCATCCATGAAACTGTCTTATTGTAGATGTTGTTTCCTTCTTGTCTGCAGTTGCTCTCCCATTTGAAAGGGTCAGATCAGTCACTCTGTGTTTGTCTCCATCCTTCAACAATGATAACTGAATTGGTTACAGATTTGAAAATCAGCAGAATAGCATAATTTCTGGAAGCAATAATGCGGAAAACACTGTATCTTAGGTAAAGGCATTAAAAAACATGGTAAAAAAAATGTAATAGCTTGTGGACAGCTCACATCAGAAAGTTATGGGGTATCTTTTTATCGTCTCCAACTATTTTAAGTGTTGTTTCCTACCAGCTATGAAAGATGACACTGTATAAATAAAAGTATTCAGCTGCCTGACCATTACACCAACAGGGACTGTAATGATATTGTATTCAAATACTTTAGTATGGAGTTGCCCTCCTTTTGCAGCTGTAACACCCTCCACTCTTATTGAAAGACTTTCCTCAGGACTTTGGAGTATTTCTGTGGGAGTTTGTGCCCATTCATTCTGAAGAGCATTCTCAAGGTCAGGCACTGATGTTGGACCAGAAGGCCTGGCTTGCAGTCTCCATTCCAGCTCATCCCAAAGGTGCTTGATGGGGTTGAGGTTAGGGCTCTGTGTGGGCTAGTCAAGTTGTTCCATACCAACCTCATCAAACATTGTCTTTATAGTCTTTAAAATAGTCCTAAAATAAACATTACTGTGTAATAATATGCCTGATAAATAGATTTAAAAGAATAATAATAATGAACTGAAAAACAATAAACAGAGCAATTTCAAGAGGGTCCTGGCTAACCGAGGTCAGTGCTTGGGCCCTAAAAACATAAAATGCACATGTAAATCATAGTTCTAAAGTTGTGCAGAAAGTAAACAAATTGGCTTCATAAAATAGATCAGAACACAGCATAGGGAGATCTGTATTTTATGCTTAAATTATTCTGGAGAACTCCTCCAGAAACTCCTTACCTGATTCTGCAAACTATGAAACAGCAAATATTTAAATATAAACCAACAGGTTGTTGCAGAGGAAAAAGAAATAAAATGAATAAACTGTCATCCATGCTTTCATTACATCCTGACATGATTATAGCATCCTTTATGGTACATCCTCAACAGTCCTCAGTGAACTTTAGTACATCCAGAACTCTGCAGCACACATCCTCAGTGACACCGTCTTCCATGACCACATCACCCTCACCCTTCAGAATCTCCACTGGCTTCCCATCCCCATTGCATCCAATTCAAAATCCTCCTCCTCACCCATAAAGCCTAAAACCAGGCCCCTCCCTACCTTACTGATCTCCTGCACCATCACACCCCCTCCCATAACCTCCGCTCTTTAAACCTCAGGCCCTGTCAACCCGGAGACGAATTCAGGAGTATACGCAAAAGTTTTTGTCATATCGGCGTTTCATCCACATGGAAATGGCGTTTTGGGAGGCAGTAAATGCTACTTTTTGAAACCAGGTCCCAGAATGAACAAATCAGTATACACCTACCATCATGTCTCCATGTGGATAGCCAGCCACATTTTTCTTGAAATGATCACGTCACACATTGCATAGCCCACTTAAGCCACATGGGTAGGGTGTCAATAACTTAGAAATTACTACATGTATCGCTGATGATTTATGAATTACCCCCTGACATCAGTGTTTGTTGCTATGTATTGTATGGGATAAGCAAAGTCTGTAATATGCTGGAATTTATTGACATTTCCATAAAAACACATCACCCTAAATTACAGGTGATTCGCACAGGATTAGAATTCCCTCTGGACCACTGTTTGCGCTGAAATATGATTGGTAATTTGCCCTGGAGTTTTTACAAATTACAGACATGGTTGATTTGCATGGGATTTGAGACACAGACGTTCCATGTGATTATTACAAATTACCAGAGGTCCCCAGGTTATACTAATCCCATTCAATTAGGACTTAAGAAACTATTTTAAAGAAGAATTGTGATAAAATCAATCACATGATCCAGCCATAAAAAAGCGTGATATAATTTACTTTCCATATCTCTCACCCTTACTGCAGCATAATAATGACATGTACAAGCTGGTCTAAAAAAACAAATTACTTCATACTTCATATCACTGGGGATTAGTTGGAAAAGTTAAAAAGTATCTTAAACTTTGGAATTGGGTCAGTAAAAGCTAAATACCTGGTATTCAAGTATGGAAATATTCTGTGTTGCCTATAGAAAAATCATTAAATAAAATGGAAGTATTATTACTATAAAGAAGAAGTTGACAGAAGTCACAGTTTTGACTGAGTCATCATTGACACCGTAAGCTGAATTTATGTTTTTAACATGGCGTTGCTGAATAAAGGCAAGGGTAAAAATAAAATCTGCTGACATCCAGGACTCTAAAGGAGAGGTTGATTGCACAGTAAGCTCCACACAGCAGACAGTCTCCAGAGTGTTCCACCTGTGGTGTACACAGCTCTTTACGACGGCGCACCGCTTGCGGTCTCAAATCCCTCGCCTCCTGCAGCTGCCCTGAGTTATGGCTCAGTCAAAGCACTCCTCAGTCTGGGCGATACGAAAAGGTCATTCAATGTGCTATGTTTGCTCTCCTGTCATTGTATCCTTTTTTTCAGGAGTCGCCATCAGAGGAAAAAGTTATTTTTCAAGCTGAATCTCCCTTCATGTCTCCTTCCTCATCTGAGAGACTCTTTTGAAGGATTAGATCATTTCTGGTGATATAAGCAATGTTTTCCTGTCAGTCATTTACTCCTTACACTTCTTCTCCTGCACCATGTTTATTTATAGATATCTGTTTTTTATCTCTCAGCATGTTGGCAACACTTATTTGACTACCCTTCACTTGAAATGCCAAGAACCCATCCCTTTTAATTAACCAGGAATCTGCATCTCACACTTTTTCCAACCTCCTGCTGCATGTGACGCAGACGCTTCCACACCTACAGCATCTTCACTTAAAAGACTTAAAACTGGTCCCTTCCTGACCTCCCACTCTTCCAGTGAGTGGGCTCTCTGCACCCCTTAGGGGAGGCTGGTGGCAGCGTGAGGAGTGGGAGGACAAGTCCTCAGGGTGAGAAGTCAGGAAAAGTGTTCCTGTGTCTGTCTGCGAGACTTTGCATGCTAGCAGCAGCTATTCTCAGACAGGGACACCACGGGACTCAGTGCCTGTCTTTGGACTGTTCTGGATCTCTCTGCATCAGTGACTTGCTGCCTCTGTCTATGTCCTTTGTGTCCTTACGTCACCGTCTCGCTATTTTTGGTCTAAATGTGACTTTTGCCTTCTACTTCCTGCTCTTTTCCCTTTTCTGTGTAGCCACTGCGATAGCATGTCCCTGCATCTTTCTGTTTGCCCTCTTCTGGGCTTGATCTCATCTTCTGGTCCACATGGCACTCTGGTGCTTGGTTGTCTCTTTTTTAATACATACATTTCACACATTACTTCATAATTGTTTATGGCCTTTTTTTCTTACCCTTTTAACATTATGTAGTCAACATCTTTGCCCCAGATTTAAACATCTAGACAGCTGTTATCTGGATTACAATAAAAATTTTGGACATATATTTATGATCCTTAAAGGAGTGATCCTTTAGTGGTAGTGGTTTTCAAACATTTTTTGCCCAAGGCACACCAAAAATCAAGCTGAAGTCTCAAGGCACACCATATTCATTTCCTTGCAAAATAGCCTCCTTTACATGTGTTGCAACATGTCCCAACTGCATGCAATGTGAGCGAGCACCAGCTACAAAAATCAGTTTGGTTACAGAGTTTTCTTTTGTAGTATCCTGACAGCCTGTGAGCAAGTGCAATGCAGCTCATTGGCACAAGGTTTATCCCAAGTCACCCTATTTTCCTCTCTGTCACTTGCATTGAGATGGACAGGTAACAGGGAAAGAGGTTGCACAGAGGATGATAAGGCAACAGGAGTGTCCTGACAGAAGATGTTATTAATTTTCTTCCACTTTTCTCACTCCCAAAATCTTGTTAGCTTGTGGAGATTGTGATGCATGGATATTCTCCATATCTATTCCTGAAATTTTAGGGTCTGACTTGTGCTAACATGGATGTTGCTATGTGGCTCACAGCCATTAGAGGCTAGTCAATATGAGGCTACACCTCTGATTCTCCGATTAAAAGCATGAGATGTCATATTTTTACATGTGGAAAACAGTCAGTTTACAGGGCAGAGAACTGTATATTTCACACATAAAGGACAGTGAGCGTGCCATTCTGCATGATGCAATGCAATGTCTGCTGCTTGCATGCAGTCAGGACATTGGTTATAGTATCTTTAGTTGTTGCATAGTTGTAGTAATGTAGTTAGACAAATTTCCAAGGCACACCTAGACTTGCCTCAAGTGGTCTAGTGGATGTGTGACAGCTGGAATCCTCCCAGTAGTTGCTATGCTGGTTTGCTTTTATACAAACTATGAGTACAAGAGATGTAGCCTGTTTGGACTGAATTGGAGCCAAAATGTTGAAGGGTCTGGCTACAGATCGCTGCTCTCAGATGCCCCCTCCTGCAGACCACCATTACAAATCACTTGCTCTATGAGGATGGAAGTTGCCATATTTGTCATTCGAGATGTTGTGACTAGCTTTAGCTACATTAGCTAAAGCATTAGCTTTTTTCTGTAAGCACACTGTTTACAGTAGTTTGCTGTATGAAACATTTGTAATGAGGTTTTACAGATCAGGTTATGCTGGCCTTATACCTGATGACTTTCAAAGGATTTCAAAGTCACAGACAAAATTTCAAAGTCTGAGTTAAATCATGAGTGACTTGCTAAAGTTGCAGCATGCTCCCAGGATCTCAGGTTGTCATAAAACTTGATCCAAGCAGTTGTAAAGCCTTTCTTCAGATATTGTCATAAGTCTTCAGTCTGGTCTTATGCAAATTGTGTTGTCAATGACATAACCACACCAAGTGGTAGTCAGTATTGCGCATAAGCCTGTTCATTTTTTCAAAACATGAGCATGAGGGTAGCTCTGTCTGAAGTTGCTGAATGTCCGCTCAGAGCTGGTGAAACCTTTCTTCTCAAAGCTGCTGTCTAATCTTTCAGTACCATTTGTATTCTGTCTCTCAGTTCATTCCAGGCTGACTCTGTTGGGCTTTTCAAAGTAAAAGCCCTTTTAGTTTGTTTCAGTGATGAGGCAACCCGTGTTTTCATACCATACTTTTATTCTGAAGTGTGTCTGGTATACCGTAGTTAGGTTGGTGCAGTAATTTGCAAAGTTGCCTCAGTTTTTAACTTTCCCTATGTTTCTACTCCATGTAAATGTTTAAAACATCAATTTATATGATATATTAACTCGTAAGCAGTCTCCCTTTACACCTTGTTCTCTGCCCAAAATTTGTGAATTTCCACCAGATGCATGAGGAGAAATATTTCCAAAAGGAAGTGTATTCTTGTCTTGTAGTTAGTGACCCCCAGTCTTTGCAAAATAGTAGTCTGAGACTAAAAACGACTTCAGATGTGAGATGTTTCACTGTCGTTGAGACCATTCCTTATCTGATTTTATTTTGAAAGTTTTGCATATATTTCTGTCCTGACAGTGTTGTCTCCTGAGAGCATTAGTCTTCAGCCAAACTGTCTTGAGAATTTAAGCTCTCATTTTATTTCCACATTAATGCAAAACATGGAAAACAGCAGGACCCTTGATGGCAGAAAGTGTCCTGTTTGGGAAAATGTTGTCTATTTAGAAAACAGCCTCTTGGATTGGTATGAAATGATGACACTAATGCTTTGAACACTGACAATTTTCTCTCAGCACATGCCTTTTGTTGGATTTGATAATTCAGCAGAAGCTCCTAACCAGCAGAAAAGTTTGCAGATATGCATCCAAATGGATGTTTAAAATGTGGCAGACATTGCCTACAGTCTGTCCTCTTATTTGTGCTGACAAACAAAAATCTTTTTTCTGCCTTCTTAAATTTTCTCTCCTCTTTGAAAAAGTTCACTGCTTGGTCTTATTTAATGTGTTCTTGTTGTTTTACCAGGTTGAATGAAGTGTTTCCCTCCCAGTGTTTTTTTATATCTCAAATAACTGTCTAGTGAAATGACAGTCTGTCTCCATGATGTTGGAGGTTGTTTAATTTTCAAATACATAACTTATTATGTTGTGCACCTGTTTTCATTAAGTCTGACAAATAGATTCTAAACAGGCAACTTATGCTATCCCCGTTATCTCTCTTTCAGGGGGAGGTCAAAGTGGAGGAGCCTGGCAGCTGCTGTCCAATCTGTAGAAAGCAGTTTCCAGGTTAGTACAACATCACGCAGAACCAATCAGAATCGTCTATCTTTGTCTGATGGACCCTTGGTTCTCAACTGGTGGGCTGGGACTAAAAGTCTATGATACGCTTTAATTTTGAAAGATGTATCTCCGTCTCTTTGTTCCGTCACATCTGTGTTTCCATCTCAAGTCCAAACTGGCCCATTTTCATTAACACATTCATTTATGATTGAAAATTGAAAAAACTTGGGTCACAGTTTATAGATAAGGAGGTGCTGGTGGATCCTGACAGTAGATCAGTTGGGGACTGCTTTGATGGACGGTATATGCCTCAGAGGACAGTCATGAATTTTTACATAATCCTGGTGAAGTGGGAGGTTAGCATGTGGTGCTCCTGACTGCAACATAAATGCGGAAGTTCATGGTCAATCACATCACAAAGTAGCCCCCTTTCATCTGTTTAGTCTCGGTTCCACAGTAGAATACAAAAAATTTGTTCAATATAAGCCTGATTCATCCATTTGGCCAAAATATCCATATGCAGGTAAAAAGTTAATAATTAAAAATTATGTTACCAAGAAAGCATGTTGAATGATTCCTTTACTATAAACTCAAAGTAATTTACTACAGCCTACTTCCTGTGGTGCTGGGGTTGTTTATGTACATAACTCAGCACATGGCGAAGCTAGGCAGTAATATTCATGTGATTAATGTGGATGACATCCACTAAAGACTGTGGGAGACTTTAGAGCTGCTGAAAACTTTGCAGGAAAATTGAGTGTATGGAAGGATTTTGAATTAGTCGTCGCTTTAGGGAAGAAGGAAGTCGAAACAACCACTGATAGCTGAGTGACTTAAACACTGATGCAGCTGTCAGGACGACAGTGAGTTGTAGTGGACTTTGTTTGGGTCCCAAAGTGGACATACAGTAAATTTATACATTTGTTTTCTGTAATGATTAATACATTTCAGGATTTGTCTCAAGATTTCTTCTGATTTATCTTGTTGTCTTTGGACAACAAGGCTGGTTTTCCCAGGCTTACAAGAACGGATCTTGAGAAATTTCAAATTTTGCTGTCTCATAAAAATTGAGTAAAATAAACTGCATGCAGGCTCCTTTGTAGTGCTTTATAACATGTTTGTTTTATCCTGTCTCTTTGTCCAGTTATTTTTTGGGTGCAGACTGCAACATTTTTCATTGAATAAATTTGAGTGGTTGGGAATTTTTTTTAAATTGGGGTGCTGGGACTCACAGATAAGCCTAGCAGTTTAAGGCGCTAACCTTTTACGCGGGTTCGAATCCGGCCTGTGGCCCTTTGCTGCATGTCTCTCCCCAATCCCTCTCCCATTTCCAACTCTATCCACTGGCCTCCAGTGAGCACGAAAAAGCATAAAAGCACGAAAAGCCCAAAAAAATCAATCTAAAAAAAAAAAAAAAAAAAAATTGGGTTGCTATTTCCTTTAAGAAGGTGATGGGGGGTCCCGATACCCAACCAGTTGAGAACCACTGATCTAAAGTGAATCTCTGGTAGTTGTTCTAAATGGCTGAATTTCTTGAGGACTGTCAGTCATTGTGGCCAGAGACAAAGAAGTCTAGATGATGCTGGGTTAACAGTATTCAAAAATGGATGCCTCCCAATCCCACTCCTGTCTGAATAGCCAAGAGAAAATCCTAAGAAATTCAGAGAGTGAGTGGGATGGCTCTCTGTCCTGTGACTGGCATATAACTGCTTCGTTGTGTTTTCTGCTTGCCAGTATGTTCTCCTCTCTTTTGCTGACACTGTGAATACGTCCAGGTACTTGTAGCACTGATACAGAGGTAAAATTGTCATGATAGTGTTGGACTCTGTTTCTCATCCGCCATTGTTGGATGTCCTTTTCATGTCGTGGCTCACCTCCTGAGGCCCTTTTTTATTTTTAGAAATATTCAGGAATGCATCTATTGAAATAGCTAAAGCTGCAGAAAAATAAACTACTACTGAGTGAAAAACATGGAACTCTCCAAAAAACATATAAAACCCTACAGGTCCTTTTGTTCTATTTTATGACTTCCAAACCACTTCATCCTTCACTTTGAATGTTCTATAGTTCATCATATAGGACGCTAAAAGCCAAGTGCTGCAGTGCCCAATTAGTGAGAGATTACATTACTTAACCTACATTTGGGCTTTAATCTGTCTCCCAGTGGAAGAAATGTCACATGCTGCAAGGGAGCATGGCAATGTCACTGTGCTCTCTGGAAGCAGCTCTCTGGCTCTTCCTCTGCTTTTGTCTTTCTTTTTTATGCAAATATAAAGAAGAGATGAAGTTCTCATTTTTTTACTGCTAGTTTTCTCATAGTCTTGTTTTCTCTACTCTCTAAATCTCCCCTCCTTGTTTTCCTCCCTCCTCTTCCTCCTCTCTGTCAGGTGAGCCTGTCCCTGAATGCCGTCGCTACGTGCAGGTCAGGAACATCACCAAGGGAGACTGTCGACTTGACAACGTGGAGGTCAGCTTCTGCAGGGGACGCTGTCTGTCTAGGACGGATGTCATCCTGGAGGTAAGGGGAGGATATCTGCACACACATGGTGATGGACATGGTGATATGCACGTATTGACATCAAAATGAAACTACTGGTTTTATTTTATCTCTACAGTATATTATGCTCTGTTGTGCATTTAAGCTTCTACAGTGAAGAGTTTGTGCAGTATTCATCTTGTGGTTTCCAATTGCTGAAAAGAAATGTAACAAATAAGCCCAAAAAAAATTCATGATGCACCACCTAGCTTTTATTTTGCTGTCAAATTTAGGAATGAATGTGATTAACGGTTAAAGACAGATTCCTTGCTAGTGTACACCAGAATTACTTGTCGGTTAAAAGAACCTTCATGACTATTAGCCTTAAAGCATTAAACCTGGTGTGATGAAGGTACATAACTAGTGCTTTAATTCTCTTAATGCATTAATAGCGTGCTTTATTGTCCCTTTTGCACATTTTGTTAAACCACTGCGACATCTCCCTGCAGCCACAGTAATGTAAAAAGAGCATGCACCACTGCTCCTTAATGTCTCATTTCGTTTTAAAAAACTCTGACGGCTCAGTGGACAAGTCATCAGCAATCTGCACCTTGTGTAATTAAACATTTCCTATTTTACCATGCCCTTATTTCCTTTTTAAGCCATAACAAGTTCCACTCTCCATTTATGTCATTATTGTACACATAGCAATTATTAAACATAACTACTAACTGAGTTTTACATCTGCATGGTGCATCAATTACTGCACGGATTTAGGAACACTTCCAGAAATCATTGTCTGTCAACACAGTTCACCGTTAAAGCTGTGTCATGGCAAGAGGAAGCCATATGTGAACTTCACCCTCTCATCTGGGCCAAAGCTCATTTAAAAATGGACTGAGGCAACATGTAAAACTGTTCTGTGGTCAGATGAATCAAAATTGGCTGAATTGGTCTGCCTGCAGTCCAGACCTTTCACTAATAGAAAACATTTTGGGCATCATAAAAAGAAAAAGTCAAGCAAAGGACTGTTGAGCAGCTAAAATACTACACCAGTCAAGAATGGGATAACATTCCTTTCCAACAACTCCAGCAACTTGTCTTCTTACTTGCCAGATGTTTACAGTCTGATGTTAAAAGAAGAGGGTGTGCTACACAATGGTAAACATGGCCCAGTCCCTACTGTTTGAGATGTGTTGCTGCCATCAAATTCAAAACAAGCTAATGTTTTTCAGGAAATGGTAAAATTTCTCAGTGTCAACATCTGATATGTTGTGTATGTTCTATTGTGAATAAGATATGGGTTTATGAGATTAAACGGTGCCCCAACTTTTTTGGAATTGGGGTTGTAATTCTAAATCAGCAGACATAGCTGACCCTGACCCTGACCCTGGAGCATCGGCGTGTAGAACATGATGATGTCAAACGTGTGTCCCAGTGTAGCCTGTTCACCTGCTGCAGTCTCACTTTTACACAGTTAGATAAAGACCGTCAACACACCTGTAGGTAACAGCTAACCGTCTCTGACTTGTGTCAACTGTGGTTACAGTTTTAAGCCGTTCCCGTAGATGACATGACAGGTAAACAAAAATACATAATTCAGGAGTTGAGTCATCAGCCATCTAAATATAGATGCTCTGAATATGAGTCTAGTGCAGGGGTCACATTTGAGAGCTATTCTCTTCTATTGTCTGCCTTCACATGTTGTCATGTTTTCATCCCCACAAGACAGTTTGCTCATTACTTCATCACCATGGTGACTTTGTTCCTCTTTGGCATCTGTGCATCTCCACTGTAAAACCAGAGCCAGTCAGATTAGTAAAAATAAACATCAGCTCAGCCAAATGTGTCATTACCTCCTGTTACTGTGGAAACTAGGGATGGTAACCAGTGACTAGGCTGGAAGCAGCAGGAATAAATTCACATTAATCACATACTTTCTTTCTTTCACACCACCTGCTGAAGTTTTTAATGCATGCAGACACAAACTTGGAATCCTCAAAGTGTTTAAAGGGCTTTAAAACTGCCATTGAGGAGTTGAAGTTGCTTTAAGTGTGTCATCATGAACCTTCTTCCTCCTCCCCCTCTTATCCACAACTTTCTGCAACCATCCATTGTACTTTTCCACAGTCTCCTTCTCGGCACTTTGCCTGGACTAATTGGACACATGAAAAAAAAAAAAACTCTTGGAGAAGATTCCTTCTATCATGCAAATCGCCAAGGCTGTGTCTTTGTATTTCAAGAGTCAGGAAAAAGTCAAGCTATTAACTGATTCCCAAATTAGTCGCCAAATGCTGCTTTAACTTTCAAGGTTTCCTTTTTTTTAGTCATCACCTTAGAGCAGTGATCATCAACTGGAGGCCCGGGGGCCATTTCAGGCCCCTCAAAGCTTCCCATCCAACCCCCAGAGGATTATTACATTCAGAAAAGCTGAGAGGGCTAAAATATGGCATTCAGTTGTTAAACTTTTTATCTTGAAGTTAAAATTAAACCTTCAACCCGGTGGCTCATCAGACAAGAAGTGCACTAGTATTTCTTCAATCTGTTATATTAAGAGTTTTGGAGTTTTTGCATCCATTTTCCACATAAGGTTCTTTGAGAGTCAGATTTCTGACTTTTTTTTTGTCAAATTCTGACTCTTTCTTAGATTTCTGTCTTTAATTTCAAAATTCTGTCAGCTGAAACACCAGATATTTGTCCATATGTTAAAACTGATCAACTTTATTTTTAACTGTGCAAAGCAGAGGGATAGGCTAGATTTTATGTCTGTTATCAGACAGCTCCATCTTGCAATACCATTGTGCCCAGTCTGAAAAATTACTATCTGACCAGGCTTACTGAAGAGAATGAGGTGGTAGTTCAGGATTCAAGTCAGAATTCTGACTTTAAAGGTGCTCGATGGGGTTGAGATCAGGGCTCTCCACTGGCCAGTCAGTTTCTTCCAAACCAAACTCATCAGACCATGTCTTTATAGTCCTTCTACATGCACTGGAGCACAGACATGTTGGAATAGAAAAAGGGTCTTCCCAAACTGTTGCCACACAGTTGGAAGCATAGCATTGTCCAAAAGGTCTTGGTATGCAGAAGCATTAAGATTGGCCTTCACTGGAGATAAGGGGTCTAGCCCAAACCCTGAAAAACCGCCCCATACCATTATCCCTCCACCAAACTTCACATTTGGCAAAGTGCAGTCAGGCAGGTAATGATCTCCCAGCATTCTCCAAACCCAGACTCACACATCTGACTGAAAAACAGACAAATGCGATTTGTCACTCCACAGGGCACGCTTCCACCGCTCCATGGTCCAGTGTTAGTGTTTAAGTGTTTACATTAATGCCAGTGGAAGTTCAGAACTCGTCAGTGATGGAATCAGCAGAGTCTTGGTGACTTTTGTGCTCTATGAGCGTTAGCAGTCATTGACCATTCTCTGTTTTTATGTGGTCTTCCACTTCATGTCTGAGTTGCTGTTCTTCCTAAATGCTTCCACTTTCTGATAATATCACAGTTAACTGTGGATCCAGTGTGGATGTAATTTCACAAACCGTCTTATTGCAAAAGTGGCTCCATCACAGTGCTACCCTTGAAGTCATCAAGCTCTTCAGAATGACCCATTTAGAATCACAAATGTTTGTAAAGGGAGACTGCATGGCACAGAAATATACACCCGTTCTAAATCTGATGACTGCAACACATTCCAAAAAAGCTGGGACTGGAAAGTATGGGGACAGTTTGCGTGTTTGACCACAATCAAATTTGTATGCAGGCTTATCTCCTGTCTTGCTGTTTTTTAAAATTGCCCTGCACCAACATGATGCCTTCTCCTAAACCGCCTCCTGCAACAGTTATGAAATATTTAAGAAGAGAGTTTGAAGTTTACCTATTTCTTGACATGAGAGTCTTCTTCAACTTTTTAAGCATCAATACTGAAACAAGTCGAAAGACCACTTTTGACCACAAAAATCTTCAAATGCTGCTTATATGCAGCTATTATTCTCTGTATTAAATTATGATGGATTTCTAAAGATGCATTGATCTAATTTCTTTGTCTAGAAAATCTTCAGATTAGTCTGAATTAGGGGTGTCACGATATCAAATTTTCACTTCACGATTATTGTGGGCAAAAAATGTCACGATAACGATATCATGATATCAATAAAAATGTAAATAATAATGGGACAACAAATCAAATTTATCTTTAACTTTATTTATGTTGTGCTCTCTCTTTTGGCAGATGAATTACACTCAAAATACCTGTCTAAGGAGGTACTGAGATAATATGAAAACAGTAACTGTACAACTGCATATAAAAAGTGCAATTACACTCAATAGCTAGTTAAAAGGTAACCAGATGAACTGATAAACAGAAAATCCACAAGGTGCAACATCCCTGGCATATTTTTCTTTTTCTGTTTCCATTCTGTTTCCAAACTGTGTTCAAGTGGCACTGGATCATTTACACGATATTATCATATGCACATTTTTAACATGATACTGAAATTTTATTTTTTAATACCACGATTATTGTCAATACCGGTGTACTGCGACAGCCCTAGTCTGAAGCATATTTTACTGCAAATTGTTAGCACAAAGATAAGTATTTTATTTTGGAGTTGTATTTCTAATGAATAAATGCAACTCTCTGGTCAAGTATAAATGGGTCATGAGCTGCTAAATGCTGGACTATTTTTTGCAGCTGTTCATTAAGTTTACACATCTGCCGTTTGGTTATGAGCAGTGTTCTGTGGGTGGGATGATCAGGGGTCTTTTCATCCACAGATATATGATTTTAGCAAAACTTTACATTGTCTTATTTTATGGTATTTTAATTTTGCAACATAGGAGATCGGTTTATATCAGTGTTAATTTTTTAGGGATTTCTTTTTGTTCATTGCTGTACATTGCAGCTCATGCCATAATTTAATATTATGTGAAGAGGTTCTTATTTCTGACACTCTTCTACTCCTTTATATAATTTGTTTTCCTCCTCTTTGCCTCTCCTCTATTTTCTCTTCTCTCTTCTATTTTCTGCCTTTCTCTCACAACCTCCCCTCCTCAAATTTCACCACCTACCCAACATATTCCATCCTCCTAATTGGCTCGCTCCACCTTATCCCTCTGGCTCTTCTTTCACCTCTTCTTCTCCTTTTCCTCCATCTCTTCATTTTATCCTCCTCCTCTCTCCAGGAGCCCTACCTCCAGTCAGTGTGTGAGTGTTGTAGTTACCGTTTGGACCCTGACAACCCGGTCCGTTTCCTCAGCCTGCGGTGTGAGAGTGGAGAGAGTGAGCCGGTCGTCCTGCCTGTCATACACAGCTGCGAGTGCACCAGCTGCCAAGGTGGGGAATAATGAGTGTGGCCTTGAGGATTTGCATGTGCATCCTTCATGTCATTGTGAGAGCCCAAATTTTAAATAAATGTAAAAATGTCTGCAGAGGACACATGTTTACATACTGTAGACTCCCACAGACATGACATCCGTGCTCTAGGCATGTCCCAGACAGGAAAACTCACAGAATAAGTTTCAAAATATGCCACTGAAAGATATATGTGACAGCCCATTTACAGGATATCTGCATGAAAACTGAATATGAAATAGGAGAAAACAACATATTATAGAAAACTAAACACCCTTCTTTAAATGATGCCAAACTAATTTATCCTTGCATCATATTAAAAGAAAACATGACCTGTCTGTGCCCATTTATTGCCTTAAATTGAGTCAGAGATGTTATTTCTTTGTATAAACTGATACGTTTATTTAACACCATGATGAGCGCTCTAATGCTGATGTGCAGATCATATCACCGATCTTATCGCAGGCTATCGTGGCGCTGTGACTAATGTTCTCACTCCTGTTATTGCTAAGCTGTGAAACCCGCCAAAATCTCATTAGATCACATGCAGCCAGGACCAGCTCAAATAAACACTACACATAATCCATGGACTGCATGTCCCGGATACCTGGGAGCTACAAAGTTTTACTGGCTTGTGCACCAATGCAGGTGTGCCTTACAGTTAATGAAAATGATAATGTGTTGGTATCACAAGAATGGAGCATGCAGGAGTCTTGTCTCGTCCTGAAAGAGTTCTGCAATAACCAGCTCAGGAAACACTATCCTGTTCATTACATTTGACTTACTGAGGATATCAATCATTTAAAATAAAGCATTGATTTAAATAAGTCTCTAATGACTGAAAAACTCTTACATGGGCTAAATTTGTATTCATTATTTGATAGCACTTAATTTAAGTGGGCCCTAATTACCTATTAATTACCACCAAATTACTAGATATTTGCCACAGTATTACAAGGCTTAGGGTAAAATACCACCAAATTACCAGATATTCACCACAGTATTATAAGGGTTAGGGTAAAATACCATCAAGTCACCAGATATTTATCACAATATTACAAGGGTTAGGCTTAGACTTTGAGGGTTAGGGTAAAATACCACCGAATTATAAGATATTTGCCAAAGTATTACAAGGGTTAGTCTTGGGTAGAGGTTAGGGTAAAATATCACAGAACTGCCAGAAAATTACCATAATATAATGAGGGTTAGAGTTAGGGTTGGAGGGTTAGGAAATCTTGTCTGCCATCGACCTCCCCAAGATGCCTGATGACACCATAAATGTATAGGGTTAGGAGGTTAGGGTGAAATACGAACTAATTGCCACAATATTTCCAGGAATTACTTGAAAATTATTACATTAATACTCAGTAAATTCTTACTTACAACTACCATATTTTCAAGTTATTATTTCATAAAAAACCATCTTATTACCACCTTTTTCTTGATAAATTACTCAATAATTACACTTACTATTGTTAAAATTACTAGGTAATTAAGGCCCACTAAAATAAAATGTAACCCATAATTAAACATTTTGCAGCTAAGACCAACCACTGCTTTTTCTGCTTTTATTTAATTCTGGTAAAGTGTTAGATTTTTTTAAAATCTCTGTAAAAAATAATTATAATTCTTTTTTATTGTGTCATTAATAATCTTTCCTATCTGACTGCTGATAAGTGCAAAAGTAGACATTTTATACTAACAAATCAGCTCTCAAATGTTCCATAAAAGTGCTCTGGAGTGTTCTTAGATTTTGTTCTTAAACAAGAACTAATCAAAGATAGGAGAGATTTAGTGAATGTTGGTTTCTTCATAAAAATTTCAAACACCAGGCTGTGCCTTTTTCAAGCTTCAAGCTTTATACACATTAGGGCCACACCTCAGTGATGTCATGGCAGGTGTTCAAACAGGACTGTGGTCATTCTGGTCATGTCACAGTGAAGCTTGTTATGTATCTGCTGATGCAGAAACACTCAAACACAGAGCAGGTGTAGCCTGAAGCTGTACGTCCATGTAAGACTGTGGATTAGCTCAGCGGTTCAACTGTAAATCGAACTGAAGTTACTGTTTTTTAATTACCTGTTAGTGTGTCTTCCTCTCCTAATACAGAGTCTTAGTCACTTTCCATTAACGCTGCACACGCTAACATGGTCACTGACATACATGCGTTTACAGAGGCTAACACATGTGCGCAGTCTAATCTGTTGAAACATACGTTTGCCTTTTCCCACCATGAATAATTCAATCAAGAATCCCACCTCTGAAGCAATTATGTGCTAATCCATTCATCAACATGGCTGATTGCGTTAGTTAATTGGATGGAGCCACACAGGACACACAGAACATCCCCCCTGCTCATATTCACCTTCAGCATTACACTCAGGCGGACATCATGTCTGACGGATTCGATCAATACAACAATCAATCTTTGATAGTGTGATCGCTCACATAAACACACAAACTCATATTAATGAATGCTGCAAGTTCTCTCAGGATGCTCACCACTTACTGTTTTATTACTGACACAAGATTTGATTGGATGAGCTTACAAACACAAATGCATAATGCACTTCCTTGTTTTATTAATAAGCATGCTGGTTCAATAGTTCAACACAGGAGCTCATTTATACAAAAATATCTCCTATTCTAGCGTTAAAATGCTTAACCAGACTATCCATCTTTGTCTACTGCACTAAAAGCATTTTTTTTTCTCTTCATTCATGTTAACCATGAAGTTACAACTCAGTCAGTCTCTCTGTTTCTCTCCCTCACAGGAGGTGACCTGTCCAGACGCTGAGCGAGTGTGTTGAGTGGGTCTGTGAACTGACTGCGTGTGTGAATGTGTGTGAGAGCAGGATGAGCAAGAACGCGGAGCCGAGCGAGAGCTCACCAGTGAAGCCAGCCGGGTGACGGATGGAGAGTTTTTGGGTGGACAGACCAACGAATGGACAGATGAGAGGAAAACTAAAGTCTTGTAAATGTTCATGTTGTGCTTTAGTCTTGAGTCATGAAATGACTGGACGCTAGTGCTTTTAAGTTCCTGCTCTGAACAGTTGTTTATTCTTCAGCCTGTACAGTCTTTTTCTTTTGTATATTTATAGTAAAGGACCTATGACACAATCTCTGAGTATTATCTATTTACATCAAAAATGTTTACTTTGTGTGTTTAAAGGTAATGTGTATGTATCAACTGTCTTTTTAAAAAGTAAATTAGGCTTTTTGTACATGATATTTTAAATAAAAAAATCCAGAGAACACAGTTTGCTTTTCAGTCATTTTATTTCTAACTTAGCTCTGAAAATTATTTCTAAGTTCCTCCCATTACAGATACAGTGAGTCAAATTTCTGCACTAAAATATCTGTATTTATTCAGAAAGTGTTCACTTTAATCTATTTTAAGTCTGTTTCAATACTTTTGCTCACCTAAAAATTTGGTGTTCCATTACAAATAAAGCTATTTCCTAAGTTGCTATTCGATCCAGATGTAAATATCTGGATATAAAAGCTGAAATGTTGATCTATTGTCTCATATCCATCTTTTGATGTCAAACCCAAATGTTTTCAGTCAACCGCAAAATAAAGGAATTGGGCCCACTGTTCCAATACTTTTTGAGGGGACTGTGCTTTCCTAAGGATGAAAGCACTGGCATTTTCTTTGATTCATTTTTCTGTGGAGTAATTAAAGTTGCAAATGTCTTAAAGTTTTTCCCTGAAAATGTTGAACTTTTTATCTGAACTTAAATCTCAGATGATTCACTGCTTAACTTTGAAGTCATTATAAAATATGTAGTTTTTAATAGATGTGTCAAAATGGAGACACTTGCTTGATTTTGGACATGTTTTCATTGGCGTAAAGATGAAATACATTAAGATCCACCTAAGCAACTACATTCCTCTCTGTACCTTTCTGTAATTATGTGTGGACGCTTGACAGGTTTGGATCCATCTCATCTATCCTTGTCTCTTCTGTCCTCCCCTCCCTCGTCCTCCTCCTCCTCTTCCCTCTCTCTCGACCTGCCTAAATAAGGGAGTTGAAAGGGGACAGCAGAGCAGCACGCCTCCTCTGTCTCTCAGCAGCTGTAGTAAACACTGCTGAATGTAATTTGAGCATTTTTAATTCATATCAAACTGTCACGGTTTGATGGATCATTCCTCAAACCTCGTCCAACTTTAAGGAATCAATTCATCATGTCTGAGTGATCATTAAAACACTGATTTGTGGAAAAAATGAATGCGTTCTAGCTGCCATGCGGGTCATTGTGATAAATGCATCCAGAGCAGCAGTGGTGCCTCAGGCCTGAATCTGACAGAAGCACAAAAAGTGGAAATCTGACTCAGTCAAGGCTGATTACATCCTTCAGATGGATGTAAATGTTGTTCTAATGGATTTTAAGGGACTCAGAGAGAGTAAGAGGCTGTTACACATGCAGGGAGGGAGTTTTGTCTGCTGCTGCCTTTAAGGGCAGTCAGAAAAAAGAATACCGCCTGTAGCATGTCTCTTCCTTCAGAATGCTCAGTCTTTACTTGTGTGCTGTCCTGACTGTGTCCTGACACAGACATGTTCTTGGTTTGTGAACAATAATTGATAATCATTGTGTTGTTAGTCTTTGCAGTTGGCCACATTACAACCAGTTGACAACCACAGGAAGAGTCTTTTAAGAAGGATGCAAATCAGCTTTAAAAACCGACATTAAAGTCCCGCATGTCAGTCACTACTACACCAGCTGAAAGTGCCACCCCAAGGCTGTTTTAAACTAGGGCTAATTAACTCTGCTTGGATGAGAGTGGTCTGGCTGCAGACCACAGATCTCAGATGCCCCCTCTTGCAGACCACTACTGGGAGATGCCTCCTCTGTCAGGACTGGAAAAATGTGTTTAAACTTTCTAAATAAAATCAGATTAGACTTCCAGTAAGGGCAAGGTACAGAATACCAAAGTCAAAAACTTGACCTGCAAAACCTAATTATAAAATGTTTGAAAAACAGGCTGCTAAACAGTCTTCTTAAGGAAAGAGAAGTGTCCTCCATGAAACCACTCTAACGCTGCTGATGTAGCTTACGCTAAAGCCAATAAAGCTACATTAGCTATGTAGGTAACTTGGCAGAAGACTACACCTTGTACAGTTTTACACATCTCATAAACTCATGTTTTATTCATATAAAATAGTTACGTAGCTAAAGCTAATGAAAATACATTAACTATGTTAGCTTATGCTGCATGTGCTAAAGCCAATGAAGCTACATTAGCTATGTAGGTTACTTCTGTACATCTTTTACAGATCTACAAATCTCATAAGCCCATGTTTCATTCACATAAAATAGCTACATAGCTAAAGCTCATGAAGTTACATTTGCTATGTTAGCTTATGCTACATGTGCTAAAGCTAATGAAGCTATGTTAGCTATGTAGGTAACCTGACTGAAGTCTGCAACTTTTACAGTTTTACAAATCTCATAAACCCATGATACATTAGCTACATCAGCTTATGCTCCATGTGCTAAAGCTTGCAAAGCTACATTTACTATGTAGGTAACTTGGCTAAAGACTATACACCTTTTACAGTTTTATAAATTTCATAAATCCATGGTTTATTCATATAAAATATATGTAGCTAAAGCTAATTTGAACTAATTTGAAAGTCCCAAATTTCCCCAAGGGGATAAATAAAGTATCTATCTATCTATCTATCTATCTATCTATCTATCTATCTATCTATCTGTCTGTCTGTCTAATGAAGCTAGGTTAGCTAAGTTAGCTTATGCTATGTGTGCTAAGTTAACAAAGCTAAGTTGCTATTTTACCTATGTACCTAGCATGGCTATGTTAACATTAGCTACATATGCTAAAGATAACATTGCCAAAGCTGAAGTAGCTACACTGGTTTATGTGGTAATATTCACTACACTAATAAAGCCAAGGTGAGCTGCTGTTGGTGTAACTACCTCAGAAATGTATCTATACATAATCTAATCCCTGATTAGACCTCTGACCTTAATTCTGCTTTATTTTCCAAATATGTGTCTATTTCATGAATGTAACTTCCAGACTTATAATTACGAAACAGATGATATGTTGTAATTACATCACTTCCACAGAAGTGGTCTGCAAGAGGGGGCATCTGAGAGCTGCTGTCTGCAGCCAGACTTAGTTGGTTTGGATACAGATCTGCTTTTATTTTGAAAGAAAATCAGAAACTTCTGGTAGCCTAGATCAGAGACAATATGCCCTGAACCACAGAAAAAGGAACTTGTTATGGATTGAAAAGGAAATAAGAGAACAATGAAAAGGTAAATGCTTGATAGCACAGGGTTCTGGTGACTTCTGGCTTGCCCACTGAGCTGTCTGTGAGTTTTATGAAGTGAAAAATAAGACATTAAGGGGCAGTGGTGGATGTATTTTTCAGCACTGTGGCTGCAGGGAGATATTACAGTGTCTTAACCAAAGTGTGCTGAAGGCATAATAAAGCATGTGATTAATGTAATAAATAAAAATGCACTATTAAGGGAAATCACTCTGGCAGCCCTAGTTATAGGATTATGTTGTTCCAAATGTTACATCCAGTTTGTTTTGTATAATTTCAGTGTTTAATTTCATTATTTTATTTCTACAATCAAATCGTTTCTTTACATTTGGTACCTTGAGTTTTACAATCAACATGTCTTCAGCCTCCTTAACCTTCTGTCATTAATCTGATATACAAATAATACCTGGCATTAATCCTTATAGTACCCTAAACACCACTGGACACAATCGAGTTAATATAGTCCGTCTCGGATGTGTAATCCACAGTTTCCGACAGCCCCTGAACGCGCCATCCCCAGCATGACGGAAGGGGGGAACCCCGGCGGTGTGACGTAGCTGAGCAGTCTGAGTGGTGAATCCCCATCCAACCCTGACACACTACACAGCAGCATCACAACCGCAGCTTCCTGTGGATATTTACATCAGATTCACTGATTCAGGATCAGCTTGAATCCACCAGCACATAACGAGAGGCGCCTCACCTCAGTGCAGGTAAATATTCCTATGTGGGTCATGAGCAGGATATTTTTGCACTGAGCAGAACAATGAGTGCATGCTTCAGATGATCTCTGCCTGACAGCAAGACTGGAGCGTTTCAGGGGAGGTGCGCCTCCCTCTGATATCTGATAAGAATCCAACTGTTGTTTAGCTGTTCCTCCTGTGTTTAATGTTTAAGGCTAGAACACCCACGGAGAGACAAATTAGCTCATTTAATCCAATAAATATTTAGTCATTGCTTCATTTTTGACATGATTGATGACACGATTTGGAACAAGTGTTCCAAAGCCTCACTAAAGGAACATGATGTTACCATGAAACTGTTCTTCTGAGTGCAGGGAAAATTTGGGTGTCTGGGAGCGCATGTAGTTCTTCCTCCACCATCTGAAGTGAGCAGCTGAGCTTCTGATGAGCAAAGGGTTAAAAGAGGCGCAGCTAGAAGCTGGTGGAGCTGAAGTCATCCGACAGAGCGCACAGCGAGGAGGAGGAGAGATACAGAGAACACCTCCAAAAACACGCATCAAGGACGCCTGGAGCTGCTGATCTGCGCTCTGCTGTTATTCTTTTTCACCATCATTGTGTCTCTTCTCTCCACAGAGAAACGCGGAGACGCGCAGAGGCAGAGCGAGGAGCTGGAATGAGAAACAAATAACAGACGCGCAGCTCAGCGCCCCAACTATGGCTCCAACGACGCTCGTCAGAACGCTCGCCCTGTCCGCCTCGCAGGAGCCGGCTGCAGTGCGCGATGAGAGCTCTTTTTTTGCTCCAGCAAGTGTAAGACCAGAATAAAATATATATCACCTGACAGGCTGCCCTCCCCTCGGGGGCGCAGAAACAGACACCCTCGCTCTTCTCAGCCTGGAAAGTGGAGGCTGGAAGCGGCTCGTGCGTACAGTGCGCCTCCTTTCCAGAACTCTCCACTCAGCGTTTTCTACTGGAGATCCAGCACACGCCTGTCCTCTCTCAGAGCAACTTGGGAAAACTTTGGCCCCTGGATTACCTCCTCAGAGCCTGTTAGTGTTGTGGTCTCCATGGTGGGAGCGCAGTGAGCATCGCGCGCTCGGCTGTGAGGTCTGGAGCCTCGGTGTGATCCTATTAAAAGTCCTGCAAAGTCTCTCAAAGTCCAGGAGCCAAGATGCCGGTCCGGAGGGGCCATGTGGCTCCGCAGAACACCTTCCTGGACACCATCATCCGGAAGTTCGACAGTCAAAGTAAGATCACTGCTTAATTACTCAAACAATGCGCAACAATGCAAGTTATCGCTTCCTTATTGAAGCTAATTTCTGCTTATTGATAAAAGGAGGCAAAGCTGAGTGGAAATGGCTTTCTAATGATGCAGGCTCTGAGTTGACATTTTGTTTTCCAGATTTAGCCTCAGTAATGATGTTTGCTGATGCATGCTTAATAGCTTTGACGAGTCACACAGAGCTGAGGCGAGAAAATGTGTGATAATTGGAGGAAACTCGCACAGGGAAACAGCAACTTCCTCTAAGACGAAGCGTGTGATACCCACTCAGAATGGATTTATTTCCCTCCACATCCACTTCTGATCACAACATGAACAGCTTGTGCAGATCTGAGCGGCTGTTATTTGGGAGTGTGAGCCCTTCTGCTGCCACAGACTCTTGCCATCCAGGAAGGATTCATGTCTAAAGCCAGGCAGTGCGTTTAAAAATCAGATTTCCTGCCGATCCACTCATGCTCAAAGTCACAAAAAGTGTCTCATGCTGCTGCTCTATTGACTGATTCTGTCAGAAAAAGCAATCTGCAAGATATAATACACTTGAGTGCTCTTGGGCATGGAGTCTATTATATTTTGCTCAGCCAGTAAGTTAAAAGTTTTTGTTTGGAAAGTATTCAATACCATGATAGATCTATTCTAATTTGCTTTCCAGGCATAAATCTATTATGGAGTTTGTTTGTTTTGAAGGAAAAAAAATCAATATCCTATCAATTAATCTGCAGCATGTCATGAGCCCCAAAAACAAACAATATATTCAAGCTGCTGAATTTTTTATGCAGCCCAGGGGCATGAAATTTGAAGCTGCCTATATTTTCAAATACAGGCTTCATGCGTGCTTGCCTCCCTGTGGCGGTGTTATCTTTAATGCAAATCATTCAGGGGTTTTTTCCATCTCTGAATGTGTGACCAGACTTCCAACAGCCTCTTTCACCTCACCTGAGTGTGCATGAAGAGGCCTGAGATCATGATTGTGTTGTGGAAGTGGAAGAAACGTGTCGATAACATTTTTAAAGTTCATGTTTTGACAGTCAAACTGATTCAGCTGACATTTATTGCAGAGTTAGATGAAGTTTTTCAGTAATTAAAATGTCAAATACTCCCCTCAGGAGCAGAGGCAATAAAGGCGTAGGTGGGAGCAGAAGAATCACAACTCCTTAAACCAAATTTTACCTCCTGTGACAGCCTCTCTTTTCACATGCTGGTAGTATTCTGCCGGCCTTCTACCATTCAGTATGCTCTGTGGTTCAGCGTACAAGGCCGCTCTGGAATAGTAAGTGACGTCTTGCTGCGTTTGTAAGACCCTGGCTGCAGCAGAGCTTCAAACATGGTGTTACAGAGCCGGATTGGATTTGGTGATGAAAATGACTCAACACGGGTGCAGTCGAGCTGATCGATTGACGTCTGAGTTTCAGTGATGGACGTTAATCCTGCTATTTCTCCTTTTACTTTCCCATCCTGATAAGTGTTGAAGGCCCTTCAGAATGAAACTCATGCTGCTGCTCACTGGAGCTCAGGCTCTTTGTACTGGGCCTGATCTTGAGTGTTTCCTAAAAGCACATTTGCATCAGTTGTAGGACGGTTGTTGGAGCATGTTGGAGGTCTCTCTTTAGCTGAAACCATGCATTGTTGAAAATATGAATGTAGTTTCACTGTCGTCATTCATTTGCAGGGGTGCTGCCAGGGATTCTGGGCCCCATGGAAAGACATCACATCAGCCCCCCCCCACCATCGACAGCCCCCTAGTGGCCAAGTTTACATTCTGTTCTTATAAGTCCTTCCTCCAGAAAGTTTGTTCTCCTTGAATTTAACTCTTGCTCCACTCTCCTGTCTCTATATACTGAATCCCTATGGGATGGGACAATCTCTCTTGCCCTAGTAGCAGGGCTAACACCTGGATTGAAGGTTCATGAGAAAAACAAGTCCCAAACATTTTTGAACCTCTGAGTGAAACATGAAAATGCCATCGTTGTGAAGAAAGACCTGAGAACAACAAACCCAGAGGGAGTTTGATTCAAATTTTTTTTCACAAAACCATCTCGCAACGATGAAATTTGATATCTAATATAAAAACGATTACAAAGTCAAATATTTTGCATTTAAAGTCTGCTGATTTTATTTAAATGTTTAACCACTGTTGTATAGAAGCTCATTTCTGTCACTGAAAAAGAAAAAATATGAAAGTTTGGCAGTTCTAGGGGGAGAAAATCTTGCATCGAAATAATGATATAAAAGGCATCACGATGAGAAAAAAAGTCAAAATTTTGAGTTAAAAATCATAACTGTGAGATAAAATGTCATGATTATTGTGTGATTAAAAAGTCATCATAAGAGAAAAGTCCAAATCATGAAATTCAAAGTCATAATTATGAGATAAAAGGTAAAATCACAAGATAAAAAGTCAGAATTATGGGACTGAAAGTCATTATTATTATTAAAGGAATAGTCAAGATAGTGATAAAAGTCATAATTATAGAAAAAAGTTATATTTTTGAAATTGAAAGCCAGTATTATGCGAGCATTAGTCAAGATTGTGAAAGAGTAATTGTTATAAGATTTAAAAAAATGAATTTGTGTGATCAAAAAACAGAAAAAAGTCAAAATTGTGCAATAGAAAGTTAAATAATGGCAAAAAGTCAAGTTAAAATCATGATTATAAAATAAAATATCTTGATTATGAGTTGAAAGTCATTTTAAGGAGAGACCTTGTTGTCATGAGGAACAAAAAAGAAATTGTGATTAAATGTCATAATAACAAGAAAAAGAACATTTTGAGATAAAAAGTCATAATTTTGAGTGAAAAAGTCACAATTGTGAGTTAAAAATTCAAAATTATGAGAAAAGTGAAAATGTAACATAATCATAATAATGAGATAAAAGTAATAATTACAAGATAAAAATAAAAAAAAGGTGAAATAATCCTAATAACGGGATAAAAGGTCATAATTATGGGAGAAAAGGTAGAAATTTTTAGTCAAGAATTCATAATTAGAAGCTTAAAAGTGAAAAGGATCTGAAAGTAAGCCATAGTTAGGAGAAAAAATGATATAATGAACTGAAAACGCATAGTTATGTGATTAAGTCATTATTATGGAATGCATTTTCTTATAATTTTGACTCTTTATGCCATTATTATGACTCAAATTGCCTTATTTCCATATATTTTATTTTGTAATTGGCAGGAATGGGCTTCCACAGCTTTGCATAAAAAAGCGTTAGTATTAGAGGACTTAACCCTGCTATCACAACAGTGATATACATTTCAGAGCTTTTACTCTCCACTTTAACTTCTTCAAAGAAGTTGATTCCCCAGCTGTACTCTCATGAGAGTTTTTTTTAAACAAGTCTCTCAAATCTTGCTTGGTAAAGATCATGTGACCTCTGCTCCAGTTGCCTTCCAGTCAGAGATATAAAACACCACATCACTGCTCCACAAACATAACTGTGACTCACACATTTATCCAGAATAATTTTCCATTGATTGTCTCAAGCCTTGGGCTGGGCTAACCAGGCATGCTGATGATAGTGATGACATGGTGTCTAATGGCTGTGTGTAATGAACCAGAGGAAGCGTCAGAGGACAACAGATGCTGTTTCTACCTCCTCAATAAATATACAGATATTCCAGCAGAAGACTCTAAAATCTGTGTTTGATTGATTCAACTTTTAACCACAGCATGGTGGTTAGATTTGCTGATACTGCTGAGCATTTCCTCAACTCCAAGGTCTCGTTTCAGCCCTCCACTTTGACCTCACATCCCTGAAACTGGAGCCCACTCCTCTCATGTTATCCATAATTGAGGAAATGAATGTTTTAGAAACGCAGAGCTTGGTTTTGGTTTCCACATTTCCCCTCGTTGTTTTTTGAAATCCTAATGGATGCTCGGTTCATTTAATCTGATCACCAATCAGGAAGAAGGCACATCCTGTTTGTGCAGTTTTACAGTGGGTGAGGGAAACTGCCTCATGCACAACATAGGAGGGGAAAGCAACCTTCATGGCAGAGTAAGTGAGACAGAACCATTTCTTTTTTATGATGGGGCTTCTTTAAAGATTATGTCCAGAGATTACAGGCTGTACATATCAGCCTTGGAGGAAATGATTGAGGAGCCAAGTGTGGGCATCTGTCGTCATATGGAGATGTTTCTGCCTGACACAGTGTGTGACAGGGCAGAGAAATCCTGCAGTACACCGTCTTCAGTCACAGTGACAATCTGATAAACCATCTCCACTCTGCCATGTAGGAAATCATCTTTAAATCAGGCTCATATAAGGACTGGTGGCACTGGAACAATTAAATGAATAAAGTTTATGGCTACAGTTGGTCTTAAATTAAAGCCGCAATACATTCAGAAAATATTCAGACCCCCTTCACTTCTTCACTCTGACTGAGCTCGAGAGATCCTATGTGGAGATGGGACAAAATCCCAGAAGGACGGAAGACTCTCCTCAGTGCAAAACACATGAAAGCCCAATTGGAGTTTCTAAAAAAGCACCTGAAGGACTCTCAGCCAGTGAGAAACAAGATTCTCTGGTCTGATGAAACCAAGATGAACTGCTTGGAATGGTGGTGGTAGCATCATGCTGTGGGGGTATTTTTCAGCAGCAGGGACTGGGTCACATTTAAAGTAATTGACCCCTCACTAAGCCCCGCCCCCATTGGTTACTGTTGCTATGTTGGGCAAGCTTTCACACCAGCCGTACTGAATGTACCTAGTTTTGCCACTGTGTAAGTACGGGGTATTCTGGAGGATATTCTATCAAATTTGTAGTGAAATGTGTTTTAAAGTATCAGAGGAGACAGAAACGTCCACAACCCACTTGTGAAAGCTACATTCAAGATATTACTTGTTGAGGGAGTATGAGCATACATAAGTATTAGGCTAAACATGTGAGCTAGCACATGGCTAATTAAGACAGTGAATATTCATGCAGTCAAGACTAAGGACGTCATGCAAACTATCTATGGTGACGCTAAAACTGCTGACAGCTATGCAGGAAAATGTTGGTATGGATGGATGTTGATTGAATCATTGATAAAGGATATAATGAAGCTGAAACCTGGAGGACTGCAGACAGTTAACAACATTTACACCGTGAGCCAAACTTTGACTAGAGAAGAGCACTGAAGTATTCACAGTGGCTGTTTATCTTTCTATTCTCCACATACACCTCCATGGTTGGTTTTAATAGTTTTAGGTAAACAGCGGCTGCAGTTCAGTTTTTCAGCTTATGAAGAATAAGACGGTAAGACCCAAGAAATGCTGAGTTTTAATGTGGTGTCCATTGAGAACTCACTGCTGGTTAGCTGTTTATTGTAATACTTTGTTGGTGTTTCCCCAGGAGGGTGTTATTTGGCTGTTTTATGGTGGTAGCTAACAAGCTAACATGAAGCTAAGTGCTGGTGTTTATGTAGTAGCTAACAGGCTTTTGAGAAGCAAAGAGCTGGTGTTTATGTAGTAGCTAATAGGCTAACAAGAAGCAAAGAGCTGGTGTTTATGTAGTAGCTAACAGGCTAACAAGAAGCAAAGAGCTGGTGTTTATGTAGTAGCTAACAGGCTAACAAGAAGCAAAGAGCTGGTGTTTATGTAGTAGCTAATAGGCTAACAAGAAGCAAAGAGCTGGTGTTTATGTAGTAGCTAACGGGCTTTTGAGAAGCAAAGAGCTGGTGTTTATGTAGTAGCTAACAGGCTTTTGAGAAGCAAAGAGCTGGTGTTTATGTAGTAGCTAATAGGCTAACAAGAAGCAAAGAGCTGGTGTTTATGTAGTAGCTAACGGGCTAACAAGAAGCAAAGAGCTGGTGTTTATGTAGTAGCTAACAGGCTAACAAGAAGCAAAGAGCTGGTGTTTATGTAGTAGCTAATAGGCTAACAAGAAGCAAAGAGCTGGTGTTTATGTAGTAGCTAATAGGCTAACAAGAAGCAAAGAGCTGGTGTTTATGTAGTAGCTAACGGGCTTTTGAGAAGCAAAGAGCTGGTGTTTATGTAGTAGCTAATAGGCTAACAAGAAGCAAAGAGCTGGTGTTTATGTAGTAGCTAACAGGCTAACAAGAAGCAAAGAGCTGGTGTTTATGTAGTAGCTAACAGGCAAATGTGAAGCTAAGTGCTGGTGTTTATGTTGTAGCTAATAGGCTAACAAGAAGCAAAGAGCTGGTGTTAATGTAGTAGCTAACGGGCTTTTGAGAAACAAAGAGCTGGTGTTTATTTAGTAGCTAATGGGCTAACATGAAGCTAAGTGCTAGTGATTATGTGTTCAACTCAGCAGCATGCTGGTTGTAAGTGACTGTATGTATGGAGGCCTATATAAGAAGCTACCTTTTTCCAAGTTTTCAAGTTTTTTCAAGTTATTTTGTTAAAATGGTTAACATACGGATAGATGAAACAAGGACTTTTAAAAGTCACTTTCACGCTCTGATCATGTGTTATCGGTTTAAATAGGCAGACTGTAAAAGAGAAACAACAACTCAGGTTTACTATCAGTCTCGGTTGTTATGGTCTGTGACTCGGGTCAGAACTCACAACATTGCTTTTGTGCACCAGAGTAAATTAAGCTAATGTTTAGTTAGCTTTTAACTGGAGCACTAACTTCTCTCTGCTTCATTCTGTCATAGATAGAAGAAGAATAAAACAACATGTGATATTATTTATAAATGTCCATTTTTCAAGGAGATGGTCTCAAGTCAATTTAAGATAATGTGCTTTCATACTGAAAGACTGAAAAGCTCTACATGTCCACATTTTCAGTTATAAAGTGAGATATCCTCAGAGGCCAATTAAAGCAGGGCTAAAAGCTTTCCATTTTGTGAAACACTTACGAGTGCTTTATAATCTCTAAGACATGATATTATATGATATGGAGTATGTTTTCTAGTCATCTAGCTGAAATGCAGCCTTGCATTCTTGATTACATTGCATTACATTGTGGCAAATTCTGCTACTGGTTCAACTGTTACCATTCAGCTGCAGAAACCTGGCCTTTGTTGTGCTGGACCCCCTGAGCTGGCAGCTCAAATGTCAATCCTGATAACCTCGGTTTTCTTCAGGCCTTTGGACTGAAAAGCAGCTCCTTTATCTACGAGCTAATCCCCGGTTTCTAACCAATCTCTCAGATCTTATGTTGATCTAAAGCTGTGCAAGTTTATTTGGCATTCATATAAGTGTGTAAAGCACATTTGTGCTCCATCAAACAAGATTACACCTGGTGTAATTTATTACAAGGAGCCAATATAATAAAGCACGCTGTAAAGAGAATCCCCAGGACTTAAGACGCCCCTAAGGCTGTATTAACAGCACATATAAAGTGCATGGATCCACCTGGGAAACCAAACAGGTGTGGGGCAGATTGTACAGTAGCTGTAAAAATTGATTACTAAGATTCTGCTGTTGATTGGAGCATTCAGTAGAAGGTCAAAGCTGTTTTGTGTTGCGATTATTGACGTGTTAGCTGAAGGAAAGTCAATAAGGAGCTTGATATAGCCTTTGTGTACATGAAGAGTCGACTAATCAGAGGCACGGCCTCACAAAATATACTCTCATCCTTGTGTAACCAATATGATGCAAACTCATACAAGTATCCTCAATAATAATACATGCATTCATTTATATATTTAAATCAGGAGCATTATTAATCTGAGTCCCTCTGGTGCTCTATTTCATCTTCTGTCATTTTTGTTAGCTCTTCTTGTGTTCAGCACCATGCTGATCATATTACGGCTGAATATCTGGGACTAATCAGTTTTACTATTGCGTACATAATGTTCAAATAATCAGATTTGATCATTTATGCTTGGTAGCACATTCTGAAATCGCCCTGATTGGCCAAAGGCTAGAGAAATATTCACTTGTGGCTCAGTTTGTATGCATAATTCATGTGGGACAACATTATTACCACTGCCTCCTTTGGTTTTTATTCCAGATACTTCTTCATGGATAAAAACTTAAGATTTGAGCACACCTTTAAAAGTATAATGATCAAGGTTTAACTGTTTTCACATTTATGTTGCATATAGGTTTACTGCAGTAAGAGGTGCAATGCTGCTGGTCCCTGGCTTTTCTAAAAAAATATCAGTATTTTAATTTGAATTGAATGCTATTTTACTGCACCTGCTGTGAATCTGTTTTCCTGCAGTGGCTTCTTGGAAACATTCATTATCTGTTAGAGTTTATAGTGCCTTTAAAAAGTCCTCACCCCTTTGGATGTTTAACCTTTTTATTGATTTAATAAGCCAATCACGGTTGAAATAATTTGGCTTATTAACCCCGCAGAAACTCTTTAATGTCAAAGTGAAAACAGATTTCTACAAAGTAATGTCAAATTAATAAAAATACATCATGTGAAATGAGTGACTGCATAAATAGTCTGTCAGCTACTTTACTCCATTTTGCAAAACTGCTTAATCTCTGTCAGATTGCATGGGGATCTCGCATGAACAGCCCTTTTCAAGCCCAGCCACAAATTCTCTACTGGATTGAGGTCTGGGCTTTGACTCGGCCTCTCCAGAGCATTCCCCTTGTTGTCTTTAAAACATTTCTTTGTATGCTTTGGCCTATTGTCTTGCTGGAAAATAAATCTTCTCCCAAGCAGTTCTCTTGCAGACTGAATAAGATTATCCTCCAGGATTTTCCTGTATGCTGCATTCATTTTACCTTTATGGGCCTTCCAGAGCTGGCTGCTGAGAAGCATCCCCACAGCATGATGCTGCCACCCCTGTTTTTCACAGTGGGAATTAGGGTCCTTGTTTAATCTTATATTGTGTTGTTTATAATATAGAATCATTTATTGCTTGTCTTTTTCGAAAATGCATGAGATGAGGTAGCTAAGGAATAATCGCATATCAAATCGCAATTGCAATATTGGAGAAAAAAATGAGCAATTAGGTTATTTATTGCAAATCATTCAGGCCTAGTGGGTATGGTGTGTTTGTGGTAAGGTGAAGTGTAGGGCTGAACAATTTTAGAAAAAGCATTCATTGCACTTGTTTTTCTCTCTGTGATATTTATTGTGATTTATGTGAGGTAAAAAGATAAAAAAAAGAGAAATTAAATGCCTTTCATGTGCATTTATTAAATTATCATATTTTTTCTTGTTGGATCTTAATGTCACATTCATATTTTAATATCACACTGTGTAGCTGAAATTGGCTCCAACACAGACACAGGCAGAGGAGAGGGGACAGATCAGGAGGAGTAAGTGACTCGTTTCTTTATCAGCCTTACAAATAAACTCCATTCCAGCTATATTTTAATGCACATTTGTGACAGAAAAGAAAAAAACATGAGATTTGGTCTAAAATGCAACAGCACAGAAGAAGCAGCTTGACATGCACCAGGTCATCTGATTATTGCACATCTTTGCGTTGTGACTATTGTGCATGCAATTGTGATAGAAATGCAATATATAGTTCAGCCCTAGTGCATTGTTTGGTGTTCGCCAAACAGAGCATCTTGTCTGATGGCCAACAAGCTCCATTTTGTTCTCACCAGACCAAAGAACTTTCTTCCACTTGACCAAGTCAAATGACATGATCCGCAGTATAGTAGGCCTTCAACAAATCAATAAAAAGAGCAGCACAATGTTTCTTATTGTCCAAGGACTTAATAAAATCACTGACTGCTTTCAAGGCAGCAGTGGTTGTGCTGTGCTTTTTTCTAAAACCGGACTGATAATCAGAAAAAAATGTTGATTGATATAAGTTAGTCAACTACAAGAGATTCCAGTGTCTTTGCTAAGACTGAAAGATTGGAATTAGGTATATAGGCAAGTTATTTATAAGTGAGGGGTCTCCCTTTTCACAGGGGAGAACAAAAATAGATTTCCAAACAGGGGAATTTTGTTCAAGAACAAAGAAAGATTTAAAAGATAGCTCAAAGATTCAGCACTAAAATCTGCCAAAAAACAGGATTTAAGATCATCCGGGCCAGCCAGTTTAATATCTAAAAGTCTGTGGACTGTGTGCACCTCACTGACAGTAATCGGCCTAAAACTAAACGTCTGAGGAGCAGGAAGGGTTGCCTGATGTGCAGAGCGGATAAGGATAAAAGCTGCATGCATGGAAACAGGCGTAAATCTAGCCCCTCTGTTTTCCAGCTCAGGTATTCGATGCACTCTCCTCTGACTTCAGACCTTCTCTGCTTACTGTACACCGATCCCCAGTGCATGTCAACCTCTCCCTTTACTGTACTGCGATCCTCCATGTTTGATAGCTCATCACAGATCCCACTGCTCAGACAGATTGTGTTCCTCACCTGGAACAACCGACAGCCCGTTTGGCCTCGATTTGAGGTCACACAAGCCTTTGAGATCACATGTTGTTGTCTGTTTCCACGCTCCTCGGAGAAGGCTTTCAGCCAATTACGAGCCTCAGAGCCACTGTCCTCCGGGGAGGATGTTACCGTTCTTCAGCTGAAGTACAAACACCTCATCGTCATAGAAACCACCACCCCCATGACTCCCGCCTCCCACACACCCACCCACTGTCATGCGCTCAAACACACACATCAGGAAAAGGTACAGTGCTGTTAAACTCAGGTAATAATTTAGTCTCCAGAGCTGTCAGAGCTGAGATGTTAGAGTTTGTCATAAACTGTTTATTAACGTGGACTATCACAATGTGAGAGCAACAAGTAGAGCTTATTCTACCAAGGTAAAGCACACTAAAAATGCCTACACTCTGTTTTAAGTTAATAAGGCTAAAGTTAGCTTTTGCATTTTAACTTTTGTTTGGGAGGGTTAATATGGATTGCCATCACTTCTAAATTTTACCCCACAGTGTACCAGGCCTTCTCGCCAGTTGCCAGTATACTCTCTTGTCCTCTCCACATAATTTATGAATAATTCTTGATATCATCTATCATGAATTGGAGTATGAACCACTAACAGCTTATTGATGACAAAATATTCTATTTTGAGTCTAATGGGACAATAGCATTGTATTTTTTCTTATTCAAATATGATAACCCATGTTGAATATTCAGAATAACAGACAGATCATCTAATTAAAGGCAATAATGATACATTCCCTTAACAGTTAATGGTGCCACACACTTATAAAAAAAAGTAGCTGGGAGTCTCGGACTGATTCAACTCCTGGTTATGGCTTAGTAAAAGCAATGTCAAAGTGATATTTTCCGACTTTATTAACATATGATTTGCTTAAAAGTCGTACAGAGGTGGAATTGTTTTCTAACCCCTGGAAAGTTTGTGAATCATAAAAACTGCAGTGCACTTTCATCTTCTCTCATAAACATTAAGCTAATCTTTACTGTATTTATGCCATGCTATTGTCGTCCTCATCATTAGATGCTTAACGCAATACAGCAAGTTTGTATGGACAGGTGCGTATTTCCCCCAAATAACTGCATAATGGCTCAGCATCTCTGCATGCCAGTGAGTATGTGCAAACTCAACAAGGCCAGCATTAGAGAAGTGCTTTAGATAGACTTTGATCAGCGATCATGGAGCAGGTGTGTTATGTCATCCAAATACGTTTCCCTGTGGGCGTGTTTCAACAAAGTCTAATTGTTTTTCAGCTTTGTCACTTATTCTCATGAGCGTGCATTAGGATTCCCTGAATGATAACTGGGGGCAACATTTTGGGATTTGCAAGATAATCTGTCCATATTTATGATTTTTTTTATGGCACCAATTTCGAACCAGTACAGCCAAGAAGTCTTCTGAGAGGGATCAAGCACAATTGGAAAAATGGTGTGGTGTGCAAATCGATACAGACACAAGGACACGCCACCAATTTTAGTAGTAAGATGTGTTTCTCCACAGTCGTGTAGTTTATTTAGACTATTTTTTAGATTCATGCTGACACTGATTGGCTGGCTGTTAGTAAAATTGCTGGTGTGACATTTAGCATTTAATCCACATGCATTTGACTTAGAAGAGAATGTTGTTGTTATTTATTTGTAGATAAAAAATATCTACATGTAAATCATGTATTGAAATTCAGCTTAAAAATAGCTGAGATATGATTTTTGGTCCATATCACCCAAATTAGTCCTTATTTTTACCACTTAAATCACTGATGCTTTAACTAATAGTCACCTTACTCCACTTTCGGTGAGATTGTTAAGTTAGCTAATGATATTATAGGTAACTTGACACGGCCTTAACTGGGGAATCTGAAGAAAGAGTAAAAGGTTAACAGTAAACAGATAAAATGTAGAGCAAGGAATAGCTTGAATAACATTGGCCAATCAGGATCAGCAAAATGCAATCCTGAACACTCGCAGAACTGCTGTTTCATACCGGCAGTGGAATTTAAAGCCACTCAGATGCATATCAAATGATGCTTTCTTGAAAAAAGGATTAAAAATATGAAGATAAGTCCTGCTTGTTGCCGTGATCAACGCCGTTTACCCCCCAGCTGCAGTCAGTCACACAGGCCTGTGTGTCTCACCAGCAGGTCGTCCACCTGAGCATTTAGAGCTCCCTGCCTCTGTGCTTCCTCAGGCTCTGATGATCTCAGCTCTCACAGTTGCATAAGATGCAGAGCCTTGATGATCCCAGTGCAGGGAGGAAGAGATGCTTTCTGTGCTCTGAGAAAAGACATGTAACTGCTGATGAGTTCTTGCAAATGTTCCACACAGAGCAGCAACATATGGCTGGCATACACAGATTAGACCGTGACGAGACATTTGAGACTGCCGTCTGCAGGGTTTGCTGGTTGGATTTGCTGCAGGGGGAATGGCACAGAACGAATGTAGACATCCTTTAGCTTTGTGTTGTCCTCCAGATGTCTGGAAAATCAAGACTTTTTCTCCATAAAGGCTCCCATGGTTGATGTATACGGTAGCAGTGAAATAAATCCAGACTTTTGGCTCTCCTCTAGTGGTTAGCTTTATTTTTCTGCTCCATCTGCTTCACTCTGAGGGTGTAAACACAGCCACATTGCTACACTGGTGCTGAGGTCAGGAGTGAGCCTCTGCCTCATGATTGCACTTTATTGGTGTGAAATCACTCGTCTCACACGCACACTGTCTCTCCTCCTGTCTCCCTCTCTTTTGCTTGCTCACACACGCACCCACACAAGCAGTTACCAAGCAGGAAGACAAAAGACAAACTCGTAAACTCTCGGAGCTTGTAAATACTCTTCTCTCCACTCCTTCGCTCCTTCCTTCTGTCTGCTGTTTGTCTCTTTTGACAGCCTGTTTCTTCTCCACCTCTCTCTTTCTCCGTCTCTCGCGCCCAGCAGATGCCATACCTCTCTGCCTTCTGATCTCAAGTGGGCACGCTTCCAACCGGGGAACATGGCACCTGCTGAGGGGTGCTGAGAGGGAGGCTGCTGTGTGTGTGGTATATGGATATGCTGTGTTTGAGCCAGAGAGTTTAACCTCTCCATTTAGAAGCCAAACACAAGACTGATTAGATTTATTCACAAAAAAAAATATTCGTTTCGCTTAAGCCACAACAATGAAATACAACAACAGATGACACCTAAATTAATCGATTTCCTTTCAAACTGGTACATATATTAGACTACTGTAAGACTTTTTTTAACCGACATGTTTTAAAGGTTAAGGAAACATAAGGCACTTCTTAAGATTATATTTAATATGCTAACACACCAGATAGACTCCTTCATCTATCTTAGAATAATGCTGATTGGTCAGATCCATACTCAGATCTGGCTGAATCATTTCAAACTAAAGCTTTGCAAGATGGATTTGCCTGATGACAGACATAGAGTCCGGCCAATCCATCTGCTTTGCAAGGTGAGTCCATGCTGAGAATAAATCATTTTTGCCATTGTTGTTGACAATGCAGATCGCAGAAGCCCTGCCCCTTCTGAATTTTGATTTGTTAATAAGGAAGAAGGGACATTGACGGGCGCAGCTGTGTCCTAATAGTTACTCTGTTTTTAACTGAGATCTCTGGGAGTGCAGACACAGTGAACAGCTGATGCCAGGAGTGTGTCGGCTCTCAGGACGCCAAGCAGAAAAAAAACCCAAAACACTGAACTCTGTTTTGTTTTGAATAGAAAATGGGCACTGCCTGCCAAAAATGGCAATGTAGGGCATGAGCCCAAAGACATGTATTAGTCAGAAATAAAGAGACACCTGATTAAGAAAAAAGAGCTTATGCAGAAATATGAGTCAACACTGTAAACTAGCTTTTAAATGACACAGTTTTAAAGGAAGCTTAACTGATAGACTGGAGCAGTGGTACTCAATTGGTCCAGCCCAAGGGCCCACCATTATCTTTGATGACAAATCGCAACCTGAATTTCCAAAAATTTTCAACAATGCACATTATGTTAATAAAAATGTACCACTTAAGATCTTGGTTGGAACAAAATTAATGACAGAAACAAGAGACAGGACATATAGACTCATATGCCTTACCTCTATGCTTTGTACCAAGAGTTTAAGAGATTCTGAAATCAATACAAAATCTATTCAAGAAAATGTTTTATGCCTGGCAGAATAAAAAGTACAATCTTTTAAAGTGGGATTATGCACCCTCCTTACATCTATGAGATTAAAATCAAAGAGTATATTCCTTAATGCTTTTATTGCTTGAGGATTAGAGGGTGATTTACTTGATTTATCCATTTTTGGATCCAGTATAATGTTCATGTCAGAACCAATTACTATCTCAAATTCTAAAAGCTCTGCCAGAATTGTACTTAGCTGAGCAAAAAGCAGGTCATTATAGTAATTTGTGCATTATATATTGACAAAAGCAACTTTTATACCATGACACAAACATTTGATAAAGGCAACTCTACCCTCTGCAACAAAATTTGTTCAAACTAACCATAGCATTTCGTCCTCCTTAAAAACTGACATTACCATCAAATGAAACAAAACAGGTATCAGACCAGACCCACTCTTAATCCCCAACCCAGCACCCTCCATTCCTGGATCAAAAGCTACAAAAACCCAGTCAAAAAAGAACCTGCTCTATGCAGGGTTGTAGCATAGTGGCATGAGCAACCCCCCTGACATTTTTACATTTTCCAACAAAGAGAAGAAAAAAGAAAGAACTTATCCTATTCAAAAATAGTTTTCGTCCTGGGTTGTTAATTCAGTGTCACAACGGGAAAGAGAGAATTAGAGATATTAGACTACTGCTTACATCAAATATATGTCTAAATAGTAGGTCTATATATGTGTCTGTATGTATGACATAACACAAGATTTACAGTATAAGCTTAAACAGTTACAAGATATATCCAAAAATAAAGAGGGGAACCAGTAGCTACTGTAACAAAACAAATATATGTATAGATACATTCATACACATACATACTGTATACACACATCTTTATTTCTCATGTCCTGCATCTTGATGTAAAGAGGCAGAGTCAGAATATTAGAAGTAAGCCTTCCTTGTTCCTTGTTGATGTTCTAAGTCCTCCCCCCTTCAATCAGACAAAAATTGTCCTGATAAAACAAAAATGTAGAGCACACTTGCAGATTTATGCTCATATTTTGTGCATCATTCTACAATATGTTCCATGAGTTACTTACTTGTGCAGTTATTTGAAGCAACCTTTCATGTACTTTGTGCTCATTAACACAAATCCAGGAGCAGTAGAGTGAAAAGTAAAAATAAGTCCTTCTTACATTAGTTAGATTAAATTACTCTGTAAAGTCAGGAAGTGCTCTCAAACCCTCATTCCATGCCACCGGAACACATGATTCACAGATACAGATTCTCAATGAGAGTTTAGTCTGGTTCATAGACCTGCTTCTGGCTGATTACACTGATGTTTTATATATGCATGCATCTTCTCAATGCCTTGAATCTTGCCTATATTCTGTATTCTGTATGATCTACTTGGTTTGCTTTCATTGGCTGCCTGCAGACAAAATCATTGGGACATCCTTGTTTATATTTATTTCCACAGCCCATTGTTGTTGATAAAAAGTTCAGCTCAGGGTCCACAGGAGCAATTGACAAGTGGGGAAGTGAGATGTGTAGAGGGGGAGAAAGAGATAACACTATTTCAATACCTGGTTTCATTTGGTGCTAAACTGCTCTAATGTACTGCCTGTGTTAGTTAGCTATCCTATGTGGATTTGTTGCTACTTGTAATGATTTGCATAAAGAGGAAAAATTTTGCATCAGAATTTTAGATATTCCCTCGTTAACGTGCATGCTGAGCAGTGAGTGTGCAGTTAGGATGGATCTCCTGTTTGCATGTGCTCTGTGGATCAGATTCTGTATATTTTTGCATTTGAACCATTAAAAACATGCAAAAAGCCATGCTATCCTTCAGAGGATCTGCCCCACAGTGTCTTCACTAAATCTGCATTGTACTGTGGCAGAAAACAGCTGAAATGATGCTCAGTTTCAGACAAATTACTTCCAGATTTTATATTTAAAAAAAAAACTAAAGCCACCTGTCTCAAGCTGAGATCTTAGACTTTTCTCACAATCTCTCAGTCTAGTCTTTTTTGGTGGTGTTGGGCATGTCAGGTCTGCATTATTCTGCTTTAATGATTTGAACCAGAGTTTCTCTATCAACGGATCATTCGCAGACACATAACACAGGTCAACTGTTGTATTTCATATCTTTTTCCAGCCATGGTGAGATTTAAAAGCATATTCTGTCCAAACTTGTGGCACCTTCTGATGTTTCCAGCTTTAAACCTTAGTCAGACTTGGAGCACGGATGCACGCTGCAGATTCAGCTCCCAGTCAAGGCTGCTGTGATAAGGACGCTTCTGCAGCTGCAGAGAGAATTAAACATGTGACGCTGTGTTTACAAGACTTTCTTGACCACCAGGACAGTGGAACACAGGGATCCTTCTGAATGGTGTCTAAATATTACCATGGGGGTCATTTCCAAAGATGGCTGTATGTTTGGACTTTAATGTGTAAGCAGCAGTTGTCCTCTGTCCTTAAAGGAAATAAATCGATTTCTATAGCAAACAGCTGTCAAGAGTAGCAGCAACAGATGATAAAAATGAGTCCATGAACACTTTTCAGACTGACTGTGCTGCTTGAACAGCTTGTTTGTTGAAGTTTTGCCACCGGGAGCCAATCAGATTCACATAAAGAGCAGTAACATTTTAGCTGTAAGTTTGCACAGAAAAAGCCCCTGTAAGACATGTTTTTCTCTAGCTGTACCAGAAGCTTTTAATGCAACAAAGAAATGCATCCTTGAGAAGCCATCAATCCAATCCAGTTTTATCTGAACAGCTGCATACAAACAAAAACTCAATGTGCTTTAAAGAGACTCAACATTAATCCAACATTAATGAGCACTTTGGCAAAAGTGGCATGGAAAAAAACGTCCTTTTACCCGGCAAAAACCTCGATCAGATTTAAACCGATGGTGAACAGCTTTCTCTTTTGTCTAGACAGGCTGAGAGAGCAGGATAGAGGGAGATTTTACCCATGATTCAAAGTGACCTTCTGCACAATAACACAAGCTTTGAAAGCAAAGGCCAACAGAGAAATGTCCTTACCACTCACGGCTTGTTGCCAGACCTGGGGGCTCCACTCAGCCTTGGATTACAGCTTTTCAGGCCCCCCAGCTGTAGTCTTCCAGACTTGAAGCCAAATGAGTCATGTTTGAGACGCACATTTTTAGACCTGTGCTTCAGTGAGAGCATGTTTCATCCTGAAACACCTGAGAAATAAAATCAGATACACATCAACACATGATAATGGCATTATTGTGTATGCAAACTTATCTGTGAACTGGCTTTTTTTTTCCCCCTTGCTAGAAAAAATGTTTGAATACCCTCTTTTCTTAAATTTGTTTTTAAGGAAAAACACCACTTTTATGCACATATAAGGACTATGAAGATCACAGGACTGTTTCATTCAGACCTGTTGCCACAGTTGTTTAAAATGAAGCACCTTGCCATGCAGTCTACATTTACAAACATTGTTCCTAAATGAGTCTTTCTGAGGGGCTCGAGCTTTCAAGTGTGGTACCTTGATGGATGACACCTTATCAGTAAGACAATTTGGGAAATTTCTTACCTAACTGATATCACCCAGTCATGTAAGTGGTACTTTTAGAAAGTGGAAGCGTTTAAGAACAACAGCAACTCAGACATGAAGTGGAAGACCACATAAAATCTCAGAGTCTATAACTAGGGCGCATGGTGCTTAAAGTCTCCAACACAGCCGGAGCTTCATGAATAGGTTTCCCAACAGCTAAATGCAAGCCTTACATAACCAAGTCCACTGCCAAGCGTCGGATGAAGTGGTGTAAAGTAGAGGCTGACATTTCAGAGGCTGATCACGTGATTGGGATGGGACGGGGAAAAAAGTAAGCAGGAGTGGGCAGAATTGGTAACCACCACAATAACATTAGACAAATTTTATATACATATATACACATGCAGTTTCTATATTCATTCTGTTAGTTTTTTTAAGCAGAAAATTGACAAATGCACTGTGTATTGACCCCACTAGGCAGCCATTTTGCTTGTCGTGACCACACTTCCCTCACCAGAAACAGTGCTGCCGCAGCCGACACTTCATCCAACAATGCAAGCAGCAACCCTTTTTGAAATGGAGCAAGTTGAAGGCAAAAGACAAAATGTGACTTGAAATGAAAAGTACAACAGAATAATCCATCTGTGAAGCTTACAGAACTTGCAGGGAACATGAGGGGAATGACAATCCTCCACTGTGCCACTGTGGAGTAGTGGGCCCGTGTTCTGTGGAGTGACAAATCATACTTGTCTTTTTGGCAGTCAGATGAATGAGTCTGAGTTTGGTGATTTCTGGGAAACATGACCTGTCTGACTGCTTTATGCCAACTGTGAAGTTTGGTGGAGGAGGGATAATGGAATGGGGATGTTTTTCAGGGTTTGGGCTAGAACTCTAATCTCCAGTGAAGGCCAACCAAGACAATAGACAATGCTATGCTTCCAACTTTGTTGCACCAGTTTTGGGAAGGCCCTTTTCTATTCCAACATGACTGCCCCAATGCACAAAGCAAGGACTATAAAGACATGGTTTGGTGAGTTTGGTGTGGAAAAACTTGACTGGCCTGACCTCAACCCCATCTAGCACCTTTGACGAACTTGAACAGAGATTCTGAGCCAGGGCTTCTGGTCCAACATCAGTGCCTGACCTCATAAATGCTTTACAGAATGTTTGGGCACAAATTCCCACAGAAACACTCCAAAATCTTGTGGAAAGCCTTCTTAGAAGAGTAGAGGCAGTTATAGCTGCAAAAGGAAGTTTAATTAATCAAACTAGACGGAAGATGCAAAACATTTTTGACACGTCACATGGTGTGGTCTTGGACGCCTCATTGATAATGTCACCCTACAGGAGTGTTTGTTGTTCCTGACATTTTAAGAGCACATTTCTTCTTCAGAGTTGTGCTGAATGAAGCCCATGACTAAATGTAATGTAACATGACTGCATGGGATCCGAGTTGGAAAATTGAATTCATAGCAAGAAATGAAAACGGATGCAGAGACGTGCTGATGCTTTTTCATGACTTTCCTTTCTCCGTTGGTTTTTGTGTGTATTGCATTGTAATTTCATCATTATCACGTCTACCAGTGAACACAGAGGGGTGTTCCCTGAACCTGATGAAGCCGAGAGCATGTGGGCCCCCCTGTGAGAGAGCTGAACTTGTGAAACGATGCACATGCCCTGAAAGCAGCTTTTACAAAAACACTTTAGAAATACTGTGTTTGTGTCTCCACGGCGATAGAGGAAAAGATGAGCTCCCAATCTGTTTTCTCAGATCACCGCACACACGTTAGCATCTCTGGGAGAGTTATATCCCCCTCCACATCATCAGCTTCTAATTGGCTGTACCATCATGAAAACATGTACCCCAAAGACTAAAGCATCAAAGGCTGCATCTCTGCTCGCCTTTTTTTCCATCCACTATGAAAAGCTTGAACAGCACCTTGTCAGGTGAAGCTCAGGGAAATGTGCTGTTAAGCTGAGAAGGGCAGCGTCTTTCCTGCAACAAAAGCTAAGAGAAAAGAAGGAAGAATAAGGCTTTTATAACACACAGAGACTGATGTTTTTTTATTCTATCAGCACTTTGCAGACATAAAGTAATGATGGTATGAATATAACCAATGTTCCAGTAACCCTTCTCCTGACCTTTAGTATTGGCATGCAGCACACTGGTTTAAGGGTTATAATGGGTGAAAAATGTATACCTTCAGCTCAGGACACAAGGATTCAAGTGTCAAAAAAACACTGAGTTCTTATTTCAAAACATACACAATTCAAAATTGAGAAAATAATCATCCGATGAATTGATGATTGAAATCGTTTGTTGCAGCCCTGCTTTTAACCTTCATTTACTTTTTTCTCAAAATCATTTACCATCAGTGCTATATTTCCCCCCTGTGACTTATTACTGCTAAGAATGAGGTTGACATTTATAGTTAAATTTTGACCCTGTCAGACTTGACCTTCAGAATCCGGTCCCCACCGTGACTGAGTTTGACCCCCCTGCTGTAAAACATTGGCATAGTTACCAGGTAACGAATGAGGCTTTACTAACTTGATGGCTATTTCAAACATTTGTTGAAAATAGAGAAAACCTACTGCATCCTGAGTAGGGACCAGGTCCTATGTTTTTGAAATACCTGAAAACCAATAATGTTTTCGCTTATTGATACTGCTATCGAGTCTCACAGGTTCTGTGATGTAACGTCTTCTAAGATATTACTGATGTTTAAAAATACATCAGTTCTTGCAAGGGGAACATAATAGCGCATCAGTATTGTGCATCACATTAAAACAGAATGTGGTACCTTCAGCTGTCAGCTTGAGGAAAAAAGACTGCCTGTGAGTCGCATGCAATCATATCCATCTGCGCTGGGAGTAACATGCACTCGTCTTAAGCTGCTTCAGGACAGTTTTCTTCTCTTCTCTCAGCTAAGAGCAGGGTTCAGGAGAGCAGGGTGGAACTTTCTTCCAAGCGGGGAGGGCCAACTGAACCTGGGGGCAGTGCTAACTCCTCACATGACATCATGAGGGGAAACTCTGAGAACAGCTTGTTTCAGCACACATTTTCTGAAAGGTGGTGAAAGAGAGGGGGGTGGGGTGGGGGGATTTTTCTGGTACTTGAGGGGATTGTGGACAGGCCAGGGGCACATATTTTTGTTAGAAAAGCCTGAGTGACCTTTAATGACCTGCCATCAGTGTGTGATGGTGTAAGGAGTCTGATGTATGCTGATGACATGCTCTCATATACCTCTGGGAAAGATCTTGAATAAGTGGCTTGTAAACTGTTATGGCAATGGACAGAGTTACAGGAACTATTAACAGCTGAAGCCTCTAAAACACATTTGAATGCAATGATTTTACCTTATTGCCATTATTGTATACCCTCAGGCAAATAGAAGTGTCTTAAAACCCATCAGGTCCACAAACAAGCCCTGAGAATCCTAGACAAAAAATCATTACATTATCACCACTTACATATACAGTACAGTGGAGTACCTGACAAATATTAAATGCTTAGCTTTGATAATTTAATTTTGTTATAACATGTCGATTTAGTGTGTGCTACTTCACCACCATTGAAGAACAAGCAGATCTTTGCCTTTGCACAGTCTGCTTTTTCATTCTTTTAATCCTCCAACCAATCTTTGATACTTTGTTACCAAGTAACTCTTCCATTTTTGTGCACCTTTTTGCAAAGTATTACCCATATTTATCTAAATCCATGGCAGGATTATGCGGTCAGACAGCTGTTCTATACAGGGCTGCAGTAATCAGAAACAGATGTCTTTGGCTGATGTATGGATGTAATAAGTAATGCAAACATGGTTAGAGGGATGATTTAATTGGTCGATCCAGAAGTTCTGATGTTACTCCAACTCTCCTAATTTTAATCTCATGCAGTCAGATTAATTTATCATCTTCACATGTGGATCAATACATGCTTAAATTGTGCTTACAGGAGTGTTTGGGAGAACCTCTTATCTCTTGTTATCTTCAAAAATCCAAAGTTGCCTGTCCTTCTCCCCTCAGCCCTTTGCCTGTTCCTCCATTTGTCACTGCTTTATCTCCTGGCAGCTGCCCTTTCACTCTCGTCCTCCCATTCATCAAATCCTCCCTCCTCTGAGCTCTTTTAAAACTCCATCACACCTCTCTCATCTACTCCTTCTTTGTCTCCCTCTCACCTGTTCGGACTCCTTCTCTTATTCACTGTGACTCCGCTGCCCACCCGATGAGCAGAGGAACAGAAAAGGCCGGCTAACAGGCTGAAAGACCCCCGGGTCCCCTGCGTCCGGGGATTAGAGCTCATTTGCATAAATCTGCATAACCTCGTTAAGGCAGAGGGAGATGCTGTACACACTGTAGGCTGAGACACTTCAGAGCGAAACAGCCCATTAAGGATTGTGGTGATTATGGGATTATCACTCTTAACGACTGCTGGGGGACTGGACTGCTGTGTACTCTCTCTGGAAAGTACCACCACGTCGCATGACTGAATCACATGCTTTCTGAAGGAGCAAGTCCAGGCTTTGATTCAGGTGTCCTGCAGACTGTTTTAGGGGGGATTTGTTCCCAACCATGACTTTATTTCCATGCAAATTATTTAAATTCCACTACAGTAAAGACACAACAGATGTATTTAACAGTGGATTAAGAATGCAAACATGGTGGCTCATATGTTTGAATGAATCCATTCAGTCAGAACATTAAAATGCTGGTCTCGCTGATGTTTTGTTCCTTTTTGTGCCTAAATCTATCCAACCAGATTATTTTATACCAACTTAAAATGAAAATAAGCTTCAAATTTAATACTTAAAGGTACATTAAACAAACCTGACCCTGTGTTATAGAGAAAACAAGGCTTAAGGATGCAGAAGGGTGCCATAAAACAACACAAAACGAAAACAAAAAAAAACAGGTTATATTTGTTGTAATGGCCCACTGACCTGACACACCAGATGGATGTATGAAACACATCCATCTGGAAAACCTTCGATAGGGTGATTGGATGAACGTTCTGTCTGTCACATCTTTACGATCCAATCAAAGCAACAAAACGTGACGTCATTACCAGGGTTTGCTTGCACAGCTACTGAAGAATAAACTCCATATTGACCTTCATAACGCGAACCATTGCAACTATAGACATGTCAGTACACGACTTTTGTCATTTCAATGAAGAAATGTCATCAAGTTTTGATAAAACTGGCACTTTAGCAGCAACCATGCTAATGTCTTCCGCCATAATGGCACCAACCTCTTGTTGCTGCCTGCTTACATCAAGACTCCACCGCGCCCGAAAGTACTGTCCCTCGTCGCTGATTGGTCCTGTCACTTTCTAACCGGGCCCGAACGGTTCAGACGGGAGAAGCGAGATTCATCTCTCCACAGTCCAGTGTCGGTGTGCTTTTCACCAGTCGTTCTCAACTGGTCTTGTGTCAAGACTCACCAGTTTCTTCAATGGAAACTCACGATCCAGAATAAAAATAGAAAATGCATGGTTAAACATTTTTTACATGATTTCATGTCATTCTTAGCTAATTTCCAGAAGTCTTGATAAATGACACCCTTATCGGTCTGGGTACCAAAAAGTAATTTATTTTAAAAGGGTATTCAACTGTGTGGAAATCAAGACAACGGCCAGCATCACTTGTTTTTGTTTTATTTAGAAAAGTTTATGTCTACTTCTGGGTCACGTGACATCCTTTTTCGCTTCTTTACTGCCTATTTGTAAAACAACAAATGGCACTGAATAAAATTAAAACATTTTTTTCAAAGTTAATTTCCTAGTTTTACTGTTTTTACTCAAAAAACAAAAAGGAAAAATGGCGCAGTTTTCTCATTTTATGGTTGCTGGCCAAAAAAACAAAAATGAGTGAAGCTTGCCATTTTCTTTGAAAATAAATTATACTTTGGTACCCTCCTCATTAACATTAGAAATCCACTTTGTTATTACAAGAAAAGGAGAAAATTAGTTGAAATGCTGGAAAAACATTATTTTACCCATCATTATGAAACAGTACAATAAAATGTAAGGATGCATGTCGACTGCAGTACTTCGTGGCCCTTTTGACACACACTCACGGCCCTCTGAAAACAGCTTCATGACCCAATTATAGGTCCTGACCCACCAGTTGACAACTGCTGATACACACCACTCCATCTAACGCTTGGCATTGAACTTGGTGATGTGAGGCTTGCATGCAGCTGCTCAGCAATGGAAACTCATTCATGAAGCTCCTGCTGCACAGTTTCAGTGTTTACATTAATGCCAGTGGAAGCTCAGAACTCTCTGCAGAGTGTTGGTGACTTTTATGCACAGTTTGCTATAGCAGTCTTGATTTTACGTGGTCTTCCGCTGCATGGCTGAGCTGCTGTTGTTCCTAAATGCTTCAACTTTTTAATAATACCACTTATGGTTTATTGTGGGATATCCAGCAGGGGTGAAATGTTACAATGTCTTATTGGAAAGGTGGCATCCGTTACAGCACCACGCTTGAAGCCACTGTACTCTTAAGAACAATCTTTTTAGGATCACAAATATTTGCAAATAGAGACTATATGGCTAGGTGACGATTTTATACACCTGTGGCAATAGGTCTGATTGACACACCTTAATTTAATAACTAGCAGGTGTGGCCAAATACTTTTGTCCATATAGTATCATTTCTATATAGAGTAACACAATGAAGGCTTTGCTATTCAAACAGTTAGACACTTTTCCCTCTGAATTGTTCTGACAGCAACAAAGAGAATCCTGCTGAAAAGCTTTTTTTAATCCATGGGGAAAGGTTAAATATACTTGCTGTGAAATAAAGAGAGAAAAAGTACTGCCTGAAATCTGATTTCAGCAATGATATGATGCTAAATTCTCAAAGAGATAAGCTGTGGAGCATCGGTTGAATTTGTCCAAATGTAGCTCAGTCTCTCCTTGCCAGAATATGTGCTTTGTATCTCCCATGATGTGATTTGTCACAGCGGACTGTGTGCCAGCAGGTATTTTTGTCAGCACTTTCCCGCTCAGTAAATAAATCAAAAGCGTATCGGAAATGTATTATTTATTCTCACTGTTTAGGAGCAGCTCCAAAAAAATGCTAGGACTGTCAAAACATGACAGGACCCCCCATCCTCCTGTCAGCTGTCTCCCTTTGATGACATCAGCACTTTTGCAGCAGTACACTTCTGTGGTGCCAACAGAGTGTCCGGCCAGCATCTCTAATGGGATAGGGACATTTTAGAAAGACATGTTGTGCTATGGCAGCATTTTGGGGGAATACTGCCACATTTCTGCAGAGACAAACAAACAGATACTGGCTTTATTAACTCATATTGTTTGTGAAGAAGTGTGAGAGCTGACTTACCAGGTAATAAGGAGGCAACGGTGAGCTGACAGCTGGAAACCTTACTGCATGATTCACACTTTTACACTGACACATGGCTCATACAGAAATGCGTACAGGAGATGTGAGGTGTTGTGGTAACACATGTTAGATGTTTTATCACATATCATTGGAAATCATGTTGCTATTATTACAGAAGAAGCCGTACTGTTGATAACTGATTCATCACTTTCTCTCACAAGAGCTATATTTTTAGCTCTGACGGCAGAAAAAAACATTGAGCTGGAAACACCTCCTTACAATTCACACAGTATGACTCAATGGATAGTGTTATTCCAACTCATCACATCTCTGAATCTCTAAAATAAAACTGAAGTCTGAAGCAGTCAAGGACATTATGTTTTTGCATCACAAGCTATTTAAAATAGTCATTTTGCCCTTGGAAAACTCATCTGAACTAAAGTTGAGTCAGGGTCCCTTTGGTATTGTCTCCAGTGGGTTTTCGACTAACCTGGCACGATTTGTTCCACACATTCATCTAGGAACCCACTCACAGACAGCGTTTGGGAAAGGGCAGAGCCTTTGAAAAAAACTGGATGAATGTTCTGTCTGTCACATCTTTAAGGGCCAATCAGAGCAACAAAACACGTGACGTAGCAGCTAACAAGCTGCGCCTGTGCCCATACTGAAGGACTAAACTCTGTAAAGAACTTCATAATTTGAACCATTGTGACTATAGACATGGCAGTACACAACTTTTGTTGTTTTTGAAAAGAAAACAACTCAGTGCTGTTCTCTGTTCTTCTTTTAATGAAGAAATGTCGTCAAGCTCTGTTAAAACTGGCGCTTTAGCAGCATCCACACTAATGTCTTTCGCCATAATTGCACCAGTCTCTTGTTGCTGCTTGCTTACGTCATGACTCTGCCGCACCAAAAGTACTGCCCCTTGTTGCTGATTGGTCCTTTCACTTTCTAATCTGGCCCAGATGGTTCAGATGGGAGCTTTGCAAGATGGATTCACCAGTGAGAAACAAGGAAACAGATGTATCCATCTGCTTTGCAAGGTTTGTTTTCAGCGCCATCAGGCACAAGATATAGATAATGAGGATCCTGTCCTGACTTTAATTCTGCCAAATCTACAGGGACCACCCAGGGCATCCAACTGAGACTCCTAAATGTGGCTGGGCTGTGAAGGTTTTCAAGCGTTATAAAATGTGAAAACCTTTCTAAATCTTCACATAATGAGGGGAAAACTGGTGCGATGCTTTAGCCTTCTCACAGATTCACTGCACTTCTAAATATTTCCAAGAATTTTCAAGTTTATCTGCATTTGTGAACACCAAAAGCCTCGTCCTTTACATCTACTTCATCAAGAGTCTTCCTGTATGCTTCTGAGTAAAATGTGTGCATGAAGCAGTGGCGTACCTTCAAATTGCACATACTCTGTATGTGCAGTGAACCACTACAAAGCACACTGCAATGCAAGTTGCTCTCCCTTTTGTGTCAGTCAGAGCAATTCCACTGAACACACTGCAGTCTGTCTCTAGTGCACTCAAGAGACAAAATGCGTCAATCTACATACAGAGAAGATCGTTCCAAACAGCAGGAAAACCATGCAAAGCATCCTGTCAACTTCAAAATACAACACAATGCACAGACTCCTGTAAGTAAAGTATCACTTTCTCAACATCACATCTCATTCTGTGGCACAAGCAACAGTTTCATTGTGAGGTCAGTGGGGAATAGATGTATTACGGCACGATTTAAAAAGAAAGTTAACTTTTGAGGTAGAAAAACACAAAATTGTATTTGAAATCACACATCTACATAAACCTTTTAACTTCCTAATTTACTCACTCACGGCAGAAGCAATAAAATCCATGACAGTCTGGTTGTAGATGCAGCTCTAGGACGTCGTCTTCTAGACCTCTACTTTGAGACACTGCCTCCGTCTGGATGGAAACACATGCTAAAAATGTCAAAATAGAATCAGATTAAGTTTTTGATTAGACTTAAGTTAAGGGTTAGAATACCAAAAGTCAAAAACCTGACCTGCAAAATGTTTAATAAAGCTGAATAAACAGTCTCCTAACAGGACAAAACTCTAACCCTAAAATCACTCTAAAGCAGCTAACGCAGCTAAAGCTAATGATTTAGCTGCGAGATTTTGCAAATCTCATAAACCCATATTTATCAACATAAAATAGCTATGTAGCTAATGTAGTTAAATATAATTAAGCTATTTCAGTGATGTTAGCATATGCTATACATGCTAAAGCTAACTTAGCTACATTAGCAACATAGCTTTGTGGTTAATGTAGCTAGGTTGGCATTGGTTAAATTTGCTGAAGCTCACGTAGCTATAGCTAAAGGTAATGTAGCTATATTGGCATGTGTAGTGACATGAACAACATTAGTTTTAGCTTAAGCTAATATAGCTCAAGCTAGCTTCTGTTTCACATAACTAGCCTCCTTCTTAAAAGGGTTTATGCAGAATTTTATCCTGGATTAAACTGCTGACCTTTTTTCTCTTTTATATGAAATGTTGCTTAGCCTATAATGTTTGCAATGTGTATATTTCATGAATACAACTTTGTATATTAATAAAGTCAAACTTAGTTACACAGTGGTCTGCAACAGGGGGCATCTGAGAGCTGTGGTCTGCAGCCAGACCCCTCTACTTAATCATGGAATAATGTTGCAATGAACAACAAATCAACCCCAGAAAGGCAAAATAATGTGTTGTTTACATACTTACATATTCTCCAGCCGCCCAAAGATGCACTCCATTGATGAGATCTCAGCTTTAGTATGATATGATAACTAACAAGTGATCATTACAGCCACCAAAATCATCATTAGGATTTTCACCTGTTTACCTGCCTTCACAGAACAACACCTTTACCTAATCTTCCTCCTCTATTGGGACTGAACTGGTTGTTAAAATGAGGAAACGAAGTTTTGAGGGTTTACCTGCAGTGAATAAGTATGTTTACATTATTGCAGTAGTTAAATACAATTTTGAGATAAGCATGATTTATTTCAGTATCTAACTCCTAACTTTCTGAAGGCCTTCTATCTCTGCTCACTACATCTATTACAAATCTGGTTTAAGATTTGTAATAGATGACTACTCCAAGGAGACTTTTGGCTCCTTCAACTACAAAACAGAGAAGTTGCTCTATGATGATGTTGATTGGTTTTCACTGGATGCTTGGTGACCCTTTAAGGAACAAGACTCCTGACAAAGCAGTCTAGCCATACATCAGGGTGTTTTACACTGAAGTCAGTGCTGTGAGTCAGTATATTTTTCTTTGATAGTTGACTGAACAAAGGTACAAAGCAATCAGGATCTGTATTTAACCCAAGCAGACATCAACAAAGCACAACACAGAAACAGCAAACAATAAAGCAGCCCAAACAGAGCAAATTTAGTCTGAAATGTGTTTTATTCTCAAAAGCAAGGAGGGAATGAAACAGACAAAAGAAAAATGTTTCCTTCAGATGTGCAAAAATCATCCAGTTCACAGCCAATAACACAACACTTTCAGAAAGTTCAATTTAGAATTCCCACAGTTCATTTCAGTTCAGTATACCCCCCCCCAAAAAAAAGCACTACAAGCAATACAGACAACAGCTTGAAAAAAGAAAGGAAGTGATAGGAAACAGTCACTGCTCATGAAATGACATGAATCACTCAAAACAAAATCAGTTGTGGGGCGCACAGGTGGTTGAGTGGTTAAGGCGCGCACCATGTACGCAGGCGACCCGGGTTCGAGTCCGGCCCATGGCACTATCTCCTGCATGTCTCTCCCTGCTCTCTTCCCTGTTTCCGACTCTATCCACTGTCTCTCTCTCTAATAAAGGCACGAAAAAGCCCAAACATAAATCTTTAAAAAAAACAAAATCAGTTGTTAATGCACTGAATAATCACTGGCAGTCATTTTTTTTTAACTCAACAAAGTCCCATGGAAAAATGACTGAACAGAAACAGTTTCTAACACAATGCTGATGAGGGCTTCATGGGATGTTTTGGGTTGATGATGTGATTGCTAATAATCTATAACAGAGCAGTGTTACTTTTTCCAGTTTTTTAATTTAAGTTGTAGTTTTAGTCTTTAAAATTTAGTCATTTCTATCCTTTTTAGTTTTAGTCTAGTTTTAGTTGACGAAAACTCAAAACATTTTAGTCTAGTTTTAGTCCATAAATAGTCCTCACATTTTAGTCTTTACTTTTAGTCCAAGAATTTATTTTCTTACCTTAATGTGGTACTAAGTCATGTTAGTGTGTTCTCAGCACCCTGCCAAGCCTGGGGTCCCTGCTTTCTACAGCTGAGAGGCAGAGGAGATACAGCTGCATTGTGTTTTTCACAGATTTACCCACAATGGAGAAATATCATGGATTCCGAATGTCTGACGGAAACTTCATTACATTTTAGTCTTTTTTTAGTTATCTTGATGAAAACTAAACTTAGTTTCTGTCAGTTTTAGTCATCACAGATCTATTTTTGTTAGTTTTAGTCTAGTTTTTGTCATGGAAAAAAGGCTGTCAATGACCATTTTAAGTCATAGTTTTAGTCGAAATAAACACTAAAAGAGCTGACTGGATATAGGAAAATAATGGTTCATAATACAAAGTGCTGAATGCTAGAACCTCAGTATTCACTTGGAGCACCAGTAATTTTGACTATGATGTAATAAGCTTTGCACACTTGGAGTGGGGCATTTTCTGCCATTCTTCTTTGAAAATCTTCTCAAACTCAGTGAGGTTGGATGGGGACCGACGGTGGACAGACATTTTCAGCTCTCTCCAGAGATTTTGGATAGGGTTCAAGTAGCTGGGCCTCTGTAGGGCATTAAAAGACTTGTCACTAAGCCCCTCCTGTGTTGTCTTGCCTTGTCATGTTGGAAGGTGAGTCCAGTTTGAGATCCTGAGAGCTGTGGAACAGGTTTTCATTGAGGATATTTCTTTACTTTGCTCCATTCAGCTTTCCTCAACCCTGACCAGTCTCCCAGTCCCTGCTGCTGAAAAACACTCCCACAGCATAATGCTGCGACCACCATGCTCAATGTTGGTATGGTACTGGGCAGGTGATAAGTGGCACCTGGTTTCCTCCAGATATATAGAATTGAGGCCAACCACTTCAATCTTGGTTTCAGCAGACCAGAGAATCTTGTTTCTCACCGTAGGAGAGTCCTCCAGGGGCTTTTTTGCAAACTCAGAGTAGGCTTTCATGTGTTTTACACCGAGGAGAGGCTTCAGTTTAGCCACATAAAGCCCAGTTCAGTGGAGGGCTGCAGTGATGGTTGTCCCTCTGAAACTTTGTCCCATCTCCACACAGGATCTCTGGAGCTTAGTCAGAGTGACCATCGAGGTCTTGGTCACCTCTGTTACAAAGGCCCTTCTCCCTTGATTGCTCAGTTTGGCCGGGTGACCAGCTCGTGGATGAGTCCAGGTTGTGCCATTTCTTCCATTTGAGATTTGCATCAGATACTATATGTTTTCCTTTGGGGAGAGTACCTGAAGATCACCTCGTTATGTCCCAGGATGCAGACAGCAAAGGTTTATCGGAAACATAAATCAGCTAGTACTGGTGTATAAAAGCACTCATTCAGTCAATGCAAACACACTCAGTTGGTAGTGATTGTGCGTCTGTAGGCAGATATTGATTTGTGATTACATAACTCTGAAGGTAAACACTTCTCGTGTGATGGGCTGGGCGATATGAGACACAGTCCAGCATATAAAGCGTCCTATGTTTAGTCAGAATTGATCGTGAGTGTCAGCTCCCAGTGTTTGAGAATTTAGCATGTGTCAAATCTTCAGTTTCCATGGCAATTGCACAGTATGAAAGAGGTAGAGACCAAAAAAACCTCTTCAGCCTGTCCCTGCAAAGCCAGCCAATCACGTTCTCTTTTTCAACCCTTCTCTTCTTCGTTTCTCGACCTTTCTTCCAGTTCATTCCTCCAGACATCACCCTCTTTCTGTCTTTTCTTCATCCTTAATCTCACTCATCTCTGTATCTCTCTGTCTTTGTAGCTTGCAGGCACGGAGCTGCCGTGTTGACTTGTGCTTCCAACACATGGGCTTCCCTCCTTATCCGCCTACGCAGCGTACTCCGGGAGATTCCAAGCACATACACACCGCTGACACACATATACAAACACAGTGCATACACACACAAAAACTGGCAGACTGCAAAGCCCCCAAGGTCTGGACTTAGTGAATTATTCAGTCTGCGTTGGTGGGTTAGTGTGAACCAGTACGTGCGTTGAAGATCTTATATATATGTGTGAGTGTGCTGGGATGTGTGCCTGTCATGAATCTGAGAATCTTTGTGTGTCTGTGTTTGTGTGTGTGAATATGAAATGGTGTTTTCCTGCTAAGCAGCCGCAGCAGCTTTTCTTTAATCAGCCTCTCCATCAGCTCCCTCCTCTCAGGCTCTCATTAGTGGGAAATTGCAGGGAGAAAGAAGTGGTCAGTGATGTCAGAGGCTGCCGGGCATGGGGATAGTTGATTTACTGAAACATGAAGAGTGGACATTGTTGGTGCTGTAATTAGACAGTGTTTACAATGCTTTAAAGACATATAGGCACAACAAAACCCAGTCAAAGAATGAAAATTCATTGTTTCGCAGCCTAAGGTCCTTGCACACCGAACTCTGTTTTTTGCGAATAATTTGCAAAAACAAAGATTTTTGAGCCTCTGTGATCTAGAATTACTCTGTGGTCACTTTTGCAAACATTCACTGCTTTGGCATCCTGTTAAACCCTACACTGAAAAAAGTATTTGGCCACCTGCCCATTATTCCAGACTGTAATGACATTATATTCATACATGTACTTTAATATGGCATTGCCTCCCTTTTTGCCACCCAAAAACAGCCTCCACTCTTCTTGGAAGACTGTCCACACGATTTTGGAGTGTTTTTGTGGGAATTTGTGCCCATTCATCCTGCAGAGCATTTATGAGGTCAGGCACTGATGTTGTATCAGAAGGCCTGGCTTGTAATCTCCATGCCAGTTAATCCTAAAGGTGCTGGATAGGGTTGAGGTCAGGGCTCTGTACTGGTCACATGTCCTTATAGTCCTTTTTGTGCACTGCAGCATAGTCATGTTGGAATAGAAAAGGGCCTTCCCCAAACTTTGCTACAAAGTTGGAAGCATAGCATTGTCCAAAATGTCTTGTCATGCTGAAACATTAAAATTGGCCTTCACTGGAGATAAGTGGCATAGCCCAAATCCTAAAAACAGCCCCATATCATAATCCATCCTCCACCAAACTTCAGTTAGCACAATGCAGTCAGGCAGGGAACATTCTCCTGGCATCTGCCGAACTGAGACTCACATGTGACTGCCAAAAAGAGACGCGTTATTGGTCCACAGTCCAGTGTTGGTGTGCTTTACACCACTCCATTGGACTAGGTGATGTGAGGCTTGCATTAGTGGTGGAAGTATCGGTGTTTAGAAAGTACTCTTTTGGTGTCGATCTCTCTAACAAAGTATCTCTTCCAAATGAGTTCTTTAAAATACATCTTAGCACCGTTTCTCCCCGAGTACTTCCTTGTCTCTCCTCCAGACTCTGTTGCTTTTACTATTTGTCTGTGTCACATGACTTCACATGAGACAAATCAGACGTGCCCATCCGAGTGTATCATGTGACTTGTGGGACCAATCATACACGAGTAACAGCAGCTCCACTCACGCATATTAGCTGCAGATTAATATTTCCTCTTGCACACGTATGAATTCTTCTTACAGTCTATAATAAGCTCGGCTGTCCTTCTCACTTAATGTGGCTCTCAAGTCAACTTCAAAATTGTAAGAAAACATTACAAAACATACTCTGAGGCCACATGCTGATACCATAAAACGTATGAAAACCAAATTGTAGAAACATAAAAATATTTCTATGGAAATCTTTCATGTATTTCTTAAATTCTTGCTGGAGACAAGTTGCTAATCCATCTCTTCTATCTGAATTTTTAAAAATAAGATAAATTGATCATTTTTTTATGCTGTAGATATTTTATTTTGTAGAATTTGTGCTAAAATTGTTTATTTTTGTATATTTTATTAATTTTTTTCTGCTTAGTTTAATTGAAGTTTCTCTACATAAATTCCTAAATGACCTGCATACACCTTTTAATGTGCCTGAAATCTGCTCCTTTTAAAAGTTCAATAGTAAAATATTGTATTCTTTCTTCAAAAGTAATGGTATCAGTATTGTTAAAAAATTGCACCAAAAAGTATTGATATCGTATTGAATTTTAAAGAATTGGTATTGCCCATCCTGAACTTTCATGCAGCAGCTGCTCAGCCAAACACATTCCATGAAGCTCCTGCTGCACAGGTTTGTGCTTACATTAATGCCAATGGAAGTTCAGAACTCTCAGCAGAGCGTTTGTGACTTTTGCACAGTCTTCCGCTTCGTGGCTGAGTTGCTGTTGTTCCTAAATGCTTCTACTTTCTTATAATATCAGCAGGGGCGCAACTTCATGAATCATCTTGTGGCATCCATCACAGTACCACGCTTGAAGTCACTGAGCTCTTCAGAATGACCCATTTAGGATCACACTGCAAATGGAGACTGCATGGCAAACAGATGTAGCCAAACACTTTTGTACAAATTGTGTAGTAAAGCTAACGTAATATGGCCTAAGAGGCTATGGCGCTAAAGCACAGCAGCTGGTGCCACACATTTATTTGCTCCGTGCAGGTGGGACTGAAAATAACCTTCAATCATAAATGTGATGAATAAGACATTTTAAACTGCATTTAATGAAATCCATTCACTCCTAATTGTGATTTTGTGCTGTCAGTTACCAAAGCTCAATGAGTTATCCCCAGGGGTATCCACTGTATTTCCCATGAATAACTGGGTTGTTTCGTTTTCATGTGTTTATAACCAGAGACATTCATTTTTAGTTTATTCAATTGTTTTCCATAAAAAGCACCATTAAATTTGATACTCTGATCATTCTGTTTACCCAGTTCTCATTCTTTTACAACATGGTGTCACAGTTTTCAGCATATATCATTTAGACACCTGCTGGTTGCAGAAAGAGTTCACAGAGAAGTCAGAGAAAGCCAAATATCTGTGCTCATAAGGTGACATCATGAACCACCTTTGAGAGAAAACAAAATGGAAATGTACTTAACAGTCTGTGAATGGTTGCCCACCATTACCCTTGTTTAATATGAACACATTTCCCGCTGGTTCCATTCTGCAAACTCATGTATTTTGCTCCCTGAATAGCTGCAGGGTAGTTACACACTACCTGACCTCTCACTGGTGGAGTAATGCGAGCTTTTCCTCATGTCCAGCTGTGGTTTGAACACACAGCTGCACAAACACAGACAGCTGCCGTTCACACCATTTATACCTCTTTGTGCTTTTTTATTTCCTATGTCTGATACTTCTCATCCTACTGGCTTTATGGCTGTGTCCAGACTTTATTAGATCTCCTCTTTATGTGTTTGTCTCTCTCATGAATAACTGCATCCATTTACATATGTCATCTCATTAGCTTCCATATGTTCTAAGTGTCTCTTTAAAAGCTCAGAAAAGACACATCTTCAACTTCCTTGGCTATTTGCAATCCCTGACAACCTCTTACTTCATGACTGGGGGAATTAAATGTACAACACATCCCATCATACACATCCCTGCCTTTGTGGTGCCTAGTGCTCATTGTGGCCAGACAAACCCATCAAGCTTTATGAGCCTCAGAGGGAGGCTGCTGCCACTAATTCACAGAGGCAGGGTTATCAGGCGCATCCACATAACCGATCTCCACTGTTTCCATGAATATCTGAACAGGCCCGTCCCCCGGTTTATGCGTCCCGCGAGAGCAGCCTGTTGAATCCGAGATGTGCGGCTCTGATTGATGATAGGTCCGTTTTTATGAAGGGAGGGGAGGAGAGATCGTGTCATCATCTTGTGCTTGATGCCTGGAGAAATGGGCTCCGACATTTTCATTGTGGAGCGCTGCGTTGATTGATGTTCACTTTATGTTGGAAAAATTGTCAAAGTCAGTTTTGATTCTTGTTGCATGACTTTGACTGATAGACGTTTTTGGGTATGAAGTGGAAAATTTCTGATTTTGCTGACAGGAATGTTGTTAAAGGCTGATCAGTTGACTTGACTAATGTTGTGCAGTGATTTTTCAGGTGTACATGCTTTTAAAAATAAAGACTTTTCTGTAAATGCAAAGAGTGTAAGTCACTACAACAGAGGTGCTCTGTGTGATTGTAGCAGTCTTTTGCTTGTTAAAAAGAAAATTAAGAAACAATTATGGATCGGATTATGGATTACAGTTATAGATATACACTATCAAGAGGAGGACAACATGGACTGACTCTCCTTCAGATAGAACTTAAGGTGTACATGTGATAATGTAAATAAGTAAAGTTACACATTAGTTCTCTAATACAATCACGTTGCAAAGATAGGCAGCAAATGTTGTCCTGTTGGTACACCTCAGGATTCACGTCGTTGACGTTAGGTCAGGGTGTCAAACTAGACGACGATGTAAGAAAAAGTCTGACATGCTAGTCGTGGGGCGTCTTGGACGCGTCGTTAATTCTGTCACACCACAAGACCGTTTGTCATCCCTGACGCTTTAAATCAGGCCAGAGTTTTGACAATGAGCTGCAACGTTACAGTCGGACTAAAATCTAGCTGAATTCGTGTCGTCTGAGCCGGTCTTTCACATTCACAATCAAGGGAAGAACAAGAGGTACAATGACATTGACTTGACATTGACTTCCAACCTATGACATCCAAAAACTTTTCATTTTCTGAAATCTGAGTTTATATTTATGCAAAGATAGAAGAAAATCCCCTAAAAGTGATTTTGAGGTAATGCATTCACAAGCAAGGAATGAACATAAAGTCCTCAGAAATGTAATTTGGTCATCCTTGATTCAGAGTGGACATATAGACATGTCTGAAGAAAATCTTTACAGTCCTGGGATATTGCGTTCACAAGCAAGGGATGAACATGTGGTGATACTGACCTTTGCTTTATGACCTCCAAAATCTGATTACCTCATCCTTGAGTAAGGCTGGTTGTTACAAAGATTGCAGGAAATCCCTCTTTGCATTCTTTAGTTAGTGGGCTCACAAGCATGGCCTGGATGGATGTACATATGCACAGATGGATGGATGGATGGATGGATGTACATATGTACAGATGGATGGATGGATGTACATATGTACAGATGGATGGCTGGATGGATGGATGGATGTACATATGCACAGATGGATGGATGGATGTACATATGTACAGATGGATGGATGGAGGTACATATGCACAGATGGATGGATGGATGTACATATGTACAGATGGATGGATGGAGGTACATATGTACAGATGGATGGATGGACAAACCAAACCCTAACCCTTTCATGTGGGGTCTCCCTCAGGGGGCGTAGCCAATCCCAGTTGTCAAAGGGTGGGATGGAGACGCCCTGGACTGGTGGCCAGTCAATGACATGGCTGACATATAGAGGCAGTCTTTGGACTCTGGGAGGAAGCCTGAGTTCCTAGAGAGAATCCAGATGTCCATGGGGATAGCATGCAAACTCCACACATGTATTCTGTTGGAAATATTCATATGACGGCCTTCTTGTCTTCCACCTCTCTCTGCTTCATGAGAGAAAACAGACACTAAAAAGTCCGTCTGACTCGTGTGATTTGCATGCAGCCTCTGTAAGCTTATTTGTACATTACTGGATAATATATACATACATATTTATATGAATGTAGGTCAATGTGTAAGTGTTGATCCGTTCCAGCCTGCTGTGTGAGCGTATTTCGTCTGCTCCTCTTGACTGCTCTCCTGATTAGAAGCCTCTCATTTATCAGCCGGTGAGGAACATGCTGTGGCTGTATTTTTACCTCAGGGTCACACTGTGTTGTGTCTTGCTGCTTTACCTCCTTCTCTCTCACCTCTAAGTTTGTGTTTGATGCATCATCTGCCTTACTTTTAGAGAAAGTAGACGCCACATCCTTGGCCACATTCACCCCAAATGATCACAGTAAAAACCCACATGTCCACGATTAAAAAATACGTAGCTGCAGCCTTCAGACTCATTCCCAAATAAAAATAAGCACAGCTCACGTTGGTGTACTCATACGTCTTTTCAGACACGTGTCCGAAACATTTCACTTCAGAAGGTGACTTTGAGGAATTTGTCAAGTGTTCTGAAACGTCTGGCAGACAATGTTTTCATAAAATGATGTATAACTAAGTATTTCAGAGAGAGGCATCATCTGTGTGAACTGCCTCCTGGATGTAATTTACAGGGAATAAAGACTTTCCAACCTCTGCCTTGTTAAAGGATAATTTCTGTTCAGGGGCCATTTCATAATCAAGTCTAATAAGAACACTTAGCCCCAGAAATTGCCTCAGTGTGTGGAGTTTTAATTCTAATTCTTTCATTCATCATGAGGGTAATTTCACATGCATTACCTCTTCTAAAAGTTATTCTAAAGCAGAGGGGAGGCCAGTGATTAGAATAAAGGCAGACATGGCCTCAGCTAGTGCTGCAAAATAGAATATACTCAATGAAGATGCACCTCTAGATACATATATGTGGATGAAAATCAAGACCAAATAGGACTGGAAATTCCTCTCCATGCTGTCACAAAAGTCATTGAATTTCTAAGATAATTTCCCAGATTATCCAAAACAACTTCCCTGAAATTTTTAGAGCAAACTCTCACCATATTTGAAGCAAATTCCCTAACATTCTGGACAATTATCTCCAAAATTCTAACAGCAGAAGTTATAATCATGTTGTAGGAAATCTAATGTCCTCATATGATCATGCAGAGAATAAAGGAGTGATTTCAGGTGCAGTATCCCTGCAGTGGTACCCAACAACATTATACAGAAAGCTGACAGTCAGCTGGTTTTCTTTCATCCTCACAGTTGATGATTTTGCAGATAAACTACGTCCCTCTTCTTAAAAGATGTATTAGTCTTTGTTTAGACTGAAAACCTACAGCCCAGCCCACACCCTGCTGCATATTTTAACAGGTTTTAACAGATGGCTGCCAGGAGACTGTTGGTAAATCAATACGCCTGACCCGCCTTATTCAGCCCTTCTCTACCTAAAGATTTATGGTGGCAGCATCTAATGTGTTGCATAGTACTCATAGTACTCAATGATGCTTTGGCATCAGTCACTTTAATCAGTATGCATGCTTCTATTGAGTTATAGCTACTTCATCCAGCACCTGTCTGGATTCGTAGAATGAGTGCACATAAGTCTGTCAATAGAGGTTGCAGCTCAATTTAATGAACAGATCACAGAAAAAGGTGACTGCGGGAACAGTGCATTCGTGACGAAGCGAAAATATTATTTTAGGAAGTTTTTCAACTTACATATAAAGAACAAACCCGAAATATCTCATTGACATAAGTATTTAGACCCTTTGCGTTTACACTGGAGATTCAGCTCAGGCTCCTCCCATTTCTTTACATCTTTACTGAGATGTTTCTACACCTTGATTGGAGTCCACCTGTGGTAAATTAAACTGATTGGACATGATTTGGAAATGCACACACCTCTATAGAAGGACTCACAGCTAACAATGCATATCAGAGAGAAAAACAAACCATGTGGTCCAAGAAGTGCCTGCACAGCTCAGAGACAGGATTGTTGAGAAGGCTACAAAAAATTCTGCTGCACTGAAGGTACCTAAGTGGCCTCCATAATTCACTAATCGAAGAAAATTGGCACAACCAGAACTCTTCCCAGACCTGGTTGCCTGGCTAAGATGAGCCTTGGTAGGAGAGGTGACCAAGAATCTCATGGTCACTCTGACTGAGACAACTTCACCATTTCTGCCAATTTTTGCCCATTTTAACCCATTTCTAACCCCCCATTTAGCCTTTTTTCACCTGGCACTTCTATGCCACTTTAACCTATATTATTACCACTCTAACCCATTTTCATAACTTTTTTCCCTTTTAGAGCAAATTTTTGCAACTTTTTGCAATATAATTTCTACATTGAACCTTTTGCCACACAAAAATTTCATTCAACAACATTCTCAACCTATTCTATTTCCACGTCTTCTTTGCCACTTTTTACCAATTTTCGCTGCTTGTTGTCATGTTCAACCCATTTTCACAGTGTTTTTGTTGCAATTTTTAAACTATTTATGAGCGTTTTTGCCACTTTATTATCCTTTTCAATCAATTTTTGCAACTCAGTGTCACTTTTGATTTATTTTCATAACATTTTGGCCATTTTTTGACCTAGTTCTGCCACTTTTAACCCCTTTTAACCTATTTTCACAACTTTTTTGCCACTTACAACCAAGTGACTGCAACATAACAAAAGTGAAAAAGTGAGGGGGGTCTGAATACTTTCTGAATGTAGATCCATGAATTCAACAGTCAAGTTGAGCTTAAGTTTGTTTTCAACCCCGTACAACTTTAGGTTTATTAATTTCACTTTATCAGTGTTTTCTCTCATTATCACACTATCATCCTTAACGCTACTGACACATAAAACATCAGTGTTAATGCGTAAACTGATACCAGTTTCTCCAGAGCTGACCGTGTTTAAGGTACTTTGTGATCAAGGTCTGAAGTCTGTCATACTGTGCAAGAAGCAATTACAGGAAGAAAACCTCTCTGCAGCAATAAGTTGCCTCTCCTTTTTAACAGCCTGTAGTCCTTGAAAAAGATTTATCACTAGCGGATAGAATAGAAATTACCAAAAGCGGCCGGCTGTGTTTTGTGACGGTGCGCTTTAAGGACCGACATGGCTCCTCTGGCTGAATCAAAGGTGTTTGTGTCACATATATAAGCCTAATGGTCATGACTGTACTTTATTCCAGGGTCTCCAAAAACTAGTCTGATGAAGAACTCCCACACTGAAAAATACCCTTCTGTGTCATAAAGAGTTTATTCTCATTATAATGGGGATGTGTTGTTTGAACTTGGCCTTGTTAGTGTCTTTCAGATGTGCCTTGAGACCATCTGAGTCATCATTAATGTTGTTGTAAACTAGACGTATCTGATATTCTGGCCTTAACAAACTCTGCAGAAACAACTTTGAGAAGAAATCTGGAAACTTTCTAATTGCATTAAACTCTACATAACATTCTGAACTTTTAAAATGGTACAAACTTATTGACAGAAGATATTACTGAACTCTTTCTTTTGAAGTTTCCCGTGTTTCTCAGGTGGGCTAACCATATAACCAACCACTAACTCTCTAGTGAGGAATCCTGACCAAAATTTCAGCTTATTTTCATAAAAAGTAGATGAGTAGAAAAAATAAATCAATATGCCTAAGACATTTTGACACTTTTTTGGCCTTGTGCACATTGACAGCAGTTTAGAAAAAGGGCACCATAGCACACTTTGGTCCTGACCAATTAAGAAGCATCCCCACACCATGATGCTGCCACTACCGTGCTTCACCGTGGGGATGGTGTTTGTGGTGATGTGCAGTGTCTTATGGCAAAACAAAGCTCCATTTTGGTCTCATCAGATCAAAAACTTTCTTCCACTTGATCATGGAGTTTCCCACATGCCTTTTGGTAAACTCTAGTCCAGATTTAATCTGAGTTTTCTTCAACAGTGTCTTTCTCTTTGCCACTCAAAAAGCTTTGACTGGTGAAGAACCTGGCCAGCAGTTGTTGTCTGCAGAGTCTAACCCATCTACGATGGAAGCTTGTAACTCCTTCCGAGTAGTCATAGGTGTCTTGGTAGCCTCTCTCACTTTTCTCCTTCTTGCACGCTCACTCAGTTTGTGAGGACAGCCTGATCTAGGCAGATTTACACATGTGCCTAGATAATCCTTAATTTCTTGACGATGGATTTACTTTTTGGAGTGTCTTGTATCCATCCCCTGGCGTATACTTTTCAATCACCTTCTCTCTGAGTTGCTTGGAGTGTTCTTTGGTCTTCATGGTGTAATGGTAACCAGGAATACTGATAAACCAGTGACTGGACCTTCTGGACACAGGTGTCTTTATGCTACAACCACTTGAGACACATTCCCTCCACTCAGGTGATCCCCATTTCACTAGTGTGAGACTACGAACACCAGTTGGTTGGAATAAGGTCAGTATATAATCCTAATTTTCAGACTTTACAGTTGGTATTTGAACAGCTAATGACTTACTAATTTGAATAAAGTTAAATAATCTTCTAATTTGCATTGACTCTCCTTTACTCACAGAAATGCCATTAAATCTCAGTGGGAGTCCACTCTGACTATTTTCAAATATACCTGCAAGTGTGAGGCTACATAAACAAGGTTACTGCTTTAGATTTTTATTCAGAGGTATTTTTTATTTACGTATAAATGCACAAGCCGGTATTTTGTGTTTATCTGCTGATCTCCATGTCAGAGAGCCAGTGTAAGGAGTTTTGAACTATAATGAACTGAATCTGCAGCCACAAATGAAGCATGTCCTGAGAGAGACTGTGATAAAATGAAACTGGTTTTCCTCTTCAACCTTCAGTCCATTTAACTCATGCAGTCCAATTCTTGAGAAATATGGTCAGATTAGTCCTCCACTTTCCATCCCTGGACGAATCATTTATCGCCGCTCTCCACTCCGCCTTATCTTTTCTGATGGATCTCCCTCCATTCATCCCGTTGCTCCCATTTGAATTCTTTGTCATTCTCGGTGTGTCCTTTAACTCACCATATCTCCTTTTCTCCTGTCATTCTTCCCTTCCAAAGACTTTCTCTCCCACCATCCCATTAACATCCCTTTATTTATCGTCAATCAGCCTCCCTGCAAACCTTCTCTGTCACAGGCCTTTCCTTCATCCGTCACTCCATTCTTCTGACTGTTTATGAGTGCACTTTACCTCACAGTAGGGGACAAGACTCTTGAGAAGCTTAAAGCTCTGTGTTGAGGCCATTTATTACCCAACACAATCACACGTGACGTCGTAGGCCATGCAAGTGCACACGTTTACATGTTGTTTGTATGTTTTTTCACAAGAGATTCACCTTGTGCAAGCTGGAAACGATTTTATCAGCCCTGTTTTGCAAGCAAATGGTCTTCCAACTAGGTAAGAGACTTAGTGCAAGTGTCTTTGTGTGTTTATATGGTGCTTAGACACAACAGCAGCTCCCTGGGTGCATTAAGATCACCCACTGACATTGAGCAGGGCCATGGAGTCAAATGGCTCCTTCTGCAGTTAAGTGGTTTACAGAGACACCCATCAGAGCTTTGTGGGAGACAGAGTTTCTCTGTTTGTAGCTGCAGTTCATTCCTTTAAAAAAGGTATAAACATCTGTGTAGATACAGCTTTTTAAGGAGGTAATTGCAGGAAAAGGTTTAAAAAAGGACTTTATGACTTTACCCTTAAAGGGTAGAAAATATCATGACATAACAGTATGAAACGTGCACTTATAGTCCCAATCCTGGGTATGGTGATCTCTTTTTAAAATGGGCTAGAGCCCAGATAGATTTAACAGCCACAGAGCGATCTTTTCACAGGTTATCTGCAGTAAAAATAAGGAAATGAAGCACTACAATATGGAGCATTAGCAAGACTTTATCATTAATTCAGTTTCACATCCATCACTGATGAGCCAGCCACCAGGTTCTGCTTACTGTACTTGAAACCAGGTTAGGAAACCCTATTTGTGGCCACATATTAATGCCAACGGTCCAGGAAACAGCTCCTGATGGACCTCAGTCCATGTCCAGGATGGATGATTCAGTTACAATTTGCCCGCATGCCTCCGAGTCCTGATGGCGTACAGGTCATGGAAAACCACGGCCAATCTCCTCTCTGAAGAACGAATGATATGCTTCAGCCTGCTCCTATCCCTTGATGTGGCAGCAGCCTTCCAGATGGTACAATGAAGTGAGGATGGACTTGATGATTGTGGTGTAGAAGTGCAGCATCAGTTTCTTTATCAGGTTGAATTTCTTCAGCTGCAGCAGGAAATTCATCCCCTGCTGGGCTTTCTTGATGAGGGAGCTGGTGTTCAGCTCCCACTTGAGGTCCTGGGTGATGAGGGTCCCCTGAAGGCATAAAGAGTGCACAGTGGAAACTGGGGCATCACAGGGGGTTGGGGGTCAGAGGTAGGGGCTGCAGTGTCCTTCCTAAATTTTGGACCCCCTCCCCACTAGAGATGAGTCTGATGAGGGTCATGTTGTCTGCTAACTTGAGGAGCATGACACTGGAGACTGGAGGTGCAGGTGTTGGTGTACAAAGAGAGAAGACAGAACGCAGCTTTGGGGGGGAGCCCGTCTTGTTGGTCCTGCACCTGTGGCGACAAGCAGTGGTGGTTCGTGTCTATTGTCTGTGTTTTTATCATTTTTTTGTGGCCCACATTGTTGGTGGAAGAACTAACCTGTTAAGACTGTTTATACATTCCACTTGCTGGACACTTTCTCCTTTCAATTCAATAGCGGAGATCTTCTGTCAGTCCAGTGAATATATTAATACTCTGGAAACTAAATCCAGGACACGGAAACAGGTCAGATGGAGGCTAAAGCATCTAAAACTTTGTTGCATACCTCTCCCCTCAATACTTCTATGCAACGGCCAGTCCATCCAGAACAAGGTGGACGAACTCCAGGCCAATGTGTCTCAACTGAACTGAACGGGTGCAGATAGTTAGATAGATAGAGCCTTGATTATTTTATTGAGAGGCTCTATTAGTTATGTAATAATAATGTGTATACATGTTGGCATAGATATGATAATGTTTTGTACATTGCATATGGAAATCAAAAACTAAATGCAGCAAGCAGCTTCTGCAAACCTTACAGATTTATATTTGTCAACAGTTGGGTTTAGTAAGGGTGCACTACCTAGAAATATTGTAGTGGGACAACTTATGCAAACTAAATAAGAGTGAAATTTTATTCCTCCTGTAAGTTTTATGCCTGATGACATATTTCTCTGGAAGGACTAAAGTGTTGGCTTTTTCTCATTTTCCTCCATTGCATTAATTGCTCATTAATCCTTTCTGTCACAGAGGGGTTTCATTAAGTAGATGCTGTTATTGCAGGTTCTATAAAACCAAACTTTTCTCTTTTCCATCCATCCACAGGTCGCAAGTTCGTCATAGCCAATGCGAGGGTGGAGAACTGCGCCATCATCTTCTGCAACGATGGCTTCTGCCACATGTGTGGCTACTCGCGAGCTGAGATCATGCAGAAACCGTGCACGTGTAACTTCCTGTACGGACCGGACACCAAGCGACTGGCCATCGCTCAGATGGCCCAGGCCCTGCTGGGGTCGGAGGAGAGGAAGGTGGAGATCAGCCTTTACCGCAAAGATGGTAGGAAAACTTTGAGTGAGAGTGATTCTGGAGGTGCCTGTGTGGATGCTTTACACTTCATGCCTGTGTAAGACCAGGTATAGATGATGCTTCTTTGATAATTAAAGGAGGCAATAGATATACATTTTCATGTAGAGGGCAGCAGTGTTTGTATTTGTGGGTATTTTCTTGAACTATGATGGGACTCTTACTCAGGAGTTTGCATTTAGAAAGTCTTGCACATTTAATTTGAGGTGTTTTGCCACTTTAACATATACTTGTTTTGGAGTTGGCTCTTCTGGTGTTTGTGTTGCTTGCACAGAACAGTTGGCTCATGCATATGTGTGAGTTTTAATGTGCGAGGGACCTGAATGCTGTTTACTTTTAAGTCCATGTTGTATTTTGTGTATTCTGCAACTTTTCAAAGCTAGACTTGTGGATATGACGAGCGTGGAAGTGCAGAAAAAGCAGTATGGCACTTTGATTTGTTTCCAGGTTGTATTAACAGTATATCTATCTGTGGCTGTGCACTGCAAAGTTGAGAATATAAGATGTACTTTAGAGGAAGGTAGACCAGGAAAGCCCTTTGGGAATGCACCTCAGGGACAAGAGTGTTTTTATGTTTGCACATATGCCAGCTGGACCTGGACCAGGTAACAGGACGCTGGTCCCTGCACTGATCGACAGCGTCCATGGTGATAAAGATCCGCCATGGTAATAAAGTCAGCAACTCTCTGGGCTTCAGCCAAAGCATCTGCTGGACATTTTCCACCTGTAGACAGACACCAGAGCAGCAGCAGCAGGAGAAAAGACGAGGGAAAAAGAGAGATGGAAAAAAAGGAGAGGGGAGGACAAGTCTTTGAACAATCTGAGAGTGAAAGATGAGAGGGAAACAGCTCAGCTATGGAAAGTGAGGAAAAAAGCAGCGGGTGAGAGCTGGGAGCAGCAAATGATGAGAAAGAGAGAAAAACAGTGTCAGAAGGTCAGTGTCTCATAATCCGAAGGTGTTGTTGATGGTGAGAGAAGAACAGACAGAAGGAGGGATAGGCAGGGACGGTGCCAGCTGTCTCCTCCTCGGTGAGACTTTTGAGGTGGGCTTTTCCAGTCTCAACCCTCTCCTGCACGTTTCACTTTCCACTGTTTAAATCAAGGATGTGCACTAACACACACCAGCCATCCGCTATATAAAAGTATCTTGTAAAAACTAGAGCTGCATATCCAAGTACTGAGGTGTTGTCATTTCTTTTCCGCTGGATAACTTAACAAGAATCCTTAATGCAAACAAAAGACAGTTACAGGATTTGGAAACAGCTTTTAATGCATGCATGAATCTCCTTCCTATCCAGGCCCGCTCACACAATTGCTTGGGCCCCTGAAAACCCAATAAATGGGCCCTCCCCATGTGATTATTTGATGATATGAGTGCATGTCTGTAGCATCCTGGCTAGCAGTTCCCTCATTTTGGAGCTGAAAAGTGTGTCAAGCTATTATCAGGTTCTGATGTTCAAATGACTTATTATGCCACTTCTAAACCCCTTTTCATCAATGTTTCCCCCCATTTTTACATATCCCTTCCACATTTGACCCATTTTTTGCCCCTTTTTACCTCTTTTTGCTGCTTTTGAAATCGTTTTCACTACTTTAGACACCCATTTTTGCCACGTTTTTCCTTCAAATGTTTGCCACTGTAATCCATTGTTGCCACTTTTCACCCATTTTGCCATTTCTGTCCACTTTTGACTCATGTACCCTTTTTGTGCCATATTTAACCACTTTTAACCATTTCCCCTCCCATTTTGGATGCTTTATTGTCTTTCTCAACCCACCCCCCCCTTTTGTTCCATTTTGTTTCTCTGAGCCCATTTTTTTTGCCACATTTTACCCATTTCTGCCACTGTGTAACTACATTTTACCCCTTTTCTGACACTTTTTGCCCCTTTTTCCGCTTCAATTGACCTTTCCTTTTTTGCTAATTTTTAGCAACTGTAACTCATTGTTTTCACTATTCACCATTTTATGCCACTTTTTGCCCATTTCTGACATATTGTACCGATTATTGCTACTTTGTAACTGCTTTTCAACTTTTTACACCCATTCTTCTGCCCCTTTTTGCTATTCTTATCCATTTTTGCCATTTTTCTCCTATTTTCTCCTTTGAACCCATTTCTGACACATTTTAACCAATTTTTGCAAAATGCGTTTCACCTTTTTCAAACCTGTTTTTAACCCTTTGTGTTTTTCTTATCCTTTGTTTTTGCCTTTTTTTTGCCCTGTTTTTTTCTTTGAATCCATTTTTCCACTGTCTAAAATTTTTGGTCTCTTTTTCATATTTTTTAATGGTGTTTGCCTTAAATTTTTTTTAAATCCTTCTTTTCCTCATGGCATCCTGACGTGACTGCTCATCATGGCTTAGCTTTGAGGTCTGACATTATTTTCCAATGTGCCCATCCACGTTTTAAACATTAACAAAAAAGGTAATCTTGATAATAAAAGCTTTACATTTTCTAAAAAGTTATGTATATAGCATAAATAGATAAAATGCATTTATGCTTCTTTGATCAAAGTGATTATTATTTTGGGCTCCAGAAAGCTCTCCCCTTTATTCCCCTTATGGGCGGCCATGTTCCTGCCTTGTGCAGCTATAAAGCTGTTAATACATTACAGTGGTCAGGATCAGCCTTCTTTAAAAAAAGAGAAATTAAAACATTTTTAAAATTTTCTGTACCATAGTTCTTCTTTTAGGGGGGAAGTGATTTATGATAGGCCTGCACTCAAAGAAATGAATGATTGAATTAAATATCAATAGAATAGAACAGCTGGAGTTATAAGAGGTCAGTGAGGTCAATGATGCTAGCACATTAAAACCTACACTTAAACAGTATCCTCTTTATCATCTTCTTTAGTGATAGCTGGTTTTTGTTATCAATTCATGGTCATAAATACCCAAGAAGAAAAAAATACTGGAGGCAGAACACACAAAAACCTTAGGTGCAGTCTGGAATCAGATACAACAAAGAGGCGTTATTGTTGTCTGGCATGAAAAAATAATCCTCCTGAGCTTCTTTCCAGGAGAGAACTTAGCTTAGTCCTGGTTTTATTTAACACGTAGAGCAGTGATCATCAACTGGTGGCTTGGGGGCCATATCAGGCCCCCCAACGCTCCCCATCCGGCCCCCAAAAGATGATTAAATTCAGAAATATGAGGAGGAACAAGATGTTGTTTTTAGTGTGTCTTTTGTCTTTAAATCCCTACAGCTTTTAAATCAACCCCAAAATAATCAAGAATGCTGTGTTTTTATTAGGAATGACTTATTATTTGATCAGTTTTTACAGAAAACCACCTGTCAGCTATTAGTAAATATGATGCATGTTAAACTCGTACTTATCAGTCCAGTCCTGATTAAAATTGCAGTTTTCCATGCCAACTTTTCACTTTAGGCTCTGGGAGAATGTGATTTTCATGCCAGAGAATAAACACAACAGACCTGTTTGACTCCATCTTTTTTCACCCATCATGACTGGTAAAACTAGAGTCCCTGCCTTTGCCTCATCTGTCAAAACACTTTGTTTACATCAGTATTTAAAGTCTCTGTAATCCAAACTTTGCATCATAACTCACTCAATATGTTGGAATAAGGTTGCTGTAAACATATGAAAACACTGAGATCTATGTGTGTCTGATTTTTTCCTTTAGACCATTAAAAAGTTGTTCATCCCTTTTCTCGCTTGGTTTAATTTGGGTGGGGCAGATATATGAGCCCATGATGTCACTGGTCTTGATGGGGAATTTCCCCGTCCCCCTAACGCTACAATGATATAAAATCACAGAGCAGTTCATCTCAGTACAGTCTGCTGCTCACTGATGTCACTGCCTTCATCGAAAGTTAACAGCTACATGCTATGTTTTTTTTATTGTGATGTAGATTTCCTAAATCTATCAGCCATGGTGGACTTAAAAGTATCATAGCAGAGATTTGTGCAAGAAAATAGTAAATTTATTCCCCACCTTTTCTGTCTGCTCTGGCACAGAGCCAGGCATCTGATCAGAAGCTTTTTTTGTTTTGTTTTTTTCAAATTTGAGAGATGTGTATTTCTTGTGAGTGGGTGTGGCTTCAGCTCATTCAACCGACACACCCCCACCATCCTAGAACAGATTTTACTGCCTCATTTTTCATGATTTTGTAGCTTCATGTTATAGGCTTTAGATGTTTTTCATTAATGAACTTTGGCCTGGTGGGTCATAACTCAGTGACCTTTCATACAACAAACCTAAAATACCTAAAATTTTTCCATCACTTATAGGGACTTTTATGGTCTTACATAAAAAGTCGGAAATATGATTTAAGTCCCTGACCATGCCAAACTGTAGTCATGAAACACATTTCTAAGTTTATAAAATTAAGCTTCAAAATCATGAAAAATGAGGCAGTTAAATTGGCTAGGATGCTGTGGACGGACACTTACAGGAAGAACGATCCTCTTAAATATTTAAAAAATGCTACAACCAGAATGGAGGAATCACATTTCTGTCATGACAGACAGTTTGGAGCTAAAACGTCTCAGTTTAATTTTCTCATCCTTTATTTAAAACTTCAGCAATTCCTAATATTTAAGTTTTCCAGTTATGTGAAGTCATGTCTCTCCCGTTAGTGAAGCGTCTGTGTTATGTTACTGCTAAAACACTCCATTTCCTGATGTTGCTCTTCAAAATAAACATCTTCTTTTCTGCTTTGAGTTAAAAGCTTTCATTGTGATGGATATTGCAGGAATAGAACGTGTCTATCATCGGATACTTTACTCGACTTTAGCAATGCAATGTAAGCAGAGAGGAGGGATCCAACTGATGCTGCTTTGAGAGAGACAAAGCCACAGCTCACTTCTTTCAGTCCTCCAGGACTGAGACAAGTGAAAGAAAAATAAAACAAGTGAAACCAAAATAAAACATCTTACCTTCAGCAGGTAAGATGTTTGTTCCTGCTCTGCCTGGTGCAAGTGAAAAACGGATTTAACACTCCAGTAATTAGCCTGCACCCACCTTATGGTGTAGCTGCCTGGGATAAACATTACTGATTTCTGGCACTATTATCTCTGTTATGATGCATTTAGGCCACTGTGGCTGGTAGATTTGGCAGTTTTACCTCATGCTGAACAAAAAAAGCATTTAGCTGGCTGTTGAATATTCACTGTATCTTAGGTTTTCATCACTTTTAGGCTTAGCTATGAGTATTTGGATAATGATAGCTTTGATCTTAGAGTAAATACAGGCTGTCAGATAGGATTAAACTCATTTATGATAATTAGTCTTTGCTTTTGTGTAATTCACCTGATACGGTGAGTTGACTGTTTTGTAACACCACAACAGAATCATGCTTTTAGCTCTTTTTGTACAATAAAAAGCAAAGCTAGAATTTTTTGGTCTGGATGCTGAATGGAGCTGCTAGGCTCTTCCCTGAGGCAGTCTGATTCCTCTTTACCCTAAGGCCTCTTTTTACCTTATTTATTCATGATGATTCAACCGAGCATGCTTGCAGTCTTATCATTTTACTTCTTTATAGAATTTCACTTCAGATCAACAGCTCATATAAAGCCAGAAGTTCACAAAATACCTGAATAGTGAGCAGTCATGAGTTTTCTAAATGTTGGGAGAAATAAAGAGTGATATCTCCAATGTGACAGAGCTCAGCTGACAATAAGATTATAAACAAATGGACACTACACCTACACACCAGGCAGCTCCTTCTCTATGAATGGGCAGTTGTGTTTGTCATGTTGCCATGGAGTTTGTAGAGAGGCTCTCCTGGTGTTGCTGCAGAAACCAATGACACCTGTGAATGGACAGAAAGGGTCTCCTTTAGCACTCCTCCTCCTCCGCTCCACATACCTTTGCTTCTTTATGTTCAGAATAGAGATGCAACGGTTTTAAGCCAACAATTATAGCCAGAGAAATATTCACAGTTATCATGTTAATCTATCTCACTCACTCCACATTCACACACTGATTGCAGAAGTCGATATGAAGAATTGGCCATCTGCGTTAATGTGTCCCATTCATACGCATTCATACACACCACCAACAAAGCAGTGGGGGAAAATTGGGGTTAAGTGTCTTGCCTAAGGCCACATCAACGTGTGACAGCAGGAGCTGAGGATCAACCCACAACCTTACGATTGTGGGATGACCGGGTCTGCCTACTGAGTCACAGTCGCCCCACGATGCCTTCGCTTACATTCATTTCTTTGATGGATAAAAGTGTTTACCTCGTGGTCCTTCCACCATAGTAAAGCTAATGTAGCATAGCCCAAAAAGCTAAGCTGCCAATAGGCAGCCAGGCTGCTGAAGGCAGTGTAACAGCTGGCATCACGTTGTTTTGTTTCTGTGCAGCCTAATCACCTCATCCCTAGATGAGCATACTTGTAGTGAGAAAATTTATAAATCAGGATTAATCTCAGGATTACTTTCAAACCCTCTGTATTGCATTTTAAGATGTTCTTGTCACAGTCCATCCTGATTTCACTTGTACAGTGTGAGCAACAAGGGCATGCACAACCATCAGATTGCGTAGTGTGAGCATAGAAATTGTGCGTGATGCTCATGCGTTGTAAGCAATGCAACCGCACTGTATGAGCTGACTTTCTGCAATGTTTGTTAGAGTCAGATGGAGATCGCAATGTGAATGCCAAGCTTAAGAGATGCTTTAGAGGTGAGAGAACTTTTGCCAAGCTTTCTGTCCAAAAATAAAACTTAGTATGATTGCTCTTAAAGGTCACAAATTTTACCCCCTTAAAGACAAGTTTGTATTGGTCTCAGAGGTCCCCAAAACATGTCTTGGAAGTTTGTTGCTTAAAAAACACTCCAGTATTGGATTTTTGCATGTCTAAAAACACTCTGTTTCAGGCCTGCTCAGAATGAGCTGTCTCTGTGTCTGTGTCTTTAAAAGTTAATGAGCTGCCTGACTCCACCCCTGACCACACCCCTCTAAGGGAATGGATGTGGCTTAATGGATGTGGTTCACCTGATCTGAGAGGAGGATCAGGAGAGGAGGGTGGAACTTTCTTCCAAGCAGGGTGGGCCAACTGAACCTGGGGGCTGGGCTAACTCCCCACATGACATCATTAAAGGAAAATCTGAGAATGGCTTGTTTCAGCACACATTTTCTGAAAGGTGGAGAAAGAATGGGGGAGGGAATGGGTTTTTCTTCAACTTGGGGGAATGTGGACATGCCAGGGGTACATATTTTTATTAGAAAAGCCTGAAAAAGTGTATTATGCACATGTGACCTTTAATGAAAGAAAATAAATGAAAGCAGGGCTAAAGGATTTTGGAAAAGCATCATTGCAATTATTTGACTTAAATTACAAATTCATTATGAACTTTTTGAAGGGAATGATGATGTTAATTTCACTCTCACTTTTAATATAAAAAAACACATGCAAAAAAAGGAAGTAGGGTTTTTTGCAAACTTTTAGAAAAAAATTACACTCCAATATTTCATGATGTGCAATGCATAATATCTCTGCTGCAAAAAATATTGTATTAAACTGGTATTTGACACATACCAGGCTCAAGAAATATTGCATCTTTTGCATTTTGACTCTTTCAGAGGGCATTATTGTGATTTTATCTAAATTTTTATTATTTTTCCAGCCTTATGGAATAATAAATTCATAAACAGAAATCACTCTCAGATAGGGTTTGTGGTGTGTGGGCAGGTTTGACCGTCGTGACTCTTCTCTCTCTCTCTGTCATAGTCTCACAAAGTCACACACAGTCTTAGGTAACCCCCACACTCCACCGTCAAGCCATCAGAAATCTGCTGATCAAATGAAGCGGACACACCTCATCCATAATGCACACAAGGAGGAAACACTATGCCACCTCCTTTTGTCCCCTTTGCCTCCTTTCTCTCCTCCCTTACTCCTCTCTCCTTCTCCAGACTAGAACAGCCCTTCCTGAAGGCAGCCTAAGCAGCGAGTGTGCTTTTAGTTGGACTACCAGGCTGTGTAGCCATGACCCACACATGCATACGAACAAAGGCTGTACACATGCGTGAACAGGTCGAGCACACACATGATGTACACACACAGGCTTCATCTGAGCCCATTTATCTGGTGCCAGGCTAAGGCATGAGCCTTCACGATGATGGATCTCCCCTCTCACTCTCACGCTCAATTGTCCAAGCCTGATTGCTCACCAGCTTAATCAATCATGCTCTCCAGGTAAACCTAGGAAACATGCACACACAGACTCAGCATGTAGAGGTTTGGGAACACAGAGGGCTACCGCTGCCCCAGTTGGCTTTGTTAGGCTTTAAATCCTCTCTCTGGCCAAGTGTCACAACTGCGTGGTTTTTATGTTGGCCTTTGGTTCCAAGGGAAATAGTTAGGGTAACTTGGGTTGAGTTGAAAAGAAAACAAAAGGGCAAAGAGGTTTTTGAGCTGTATAAAAGAGAGGAAAAGAGTAAATAGGACCATGAAGAGAAATGTGGACTTGTGATCCATCTGTCTCTAAATCTCAGTCCTTCTCTCCTCAACCTCTCAGCTCTTATTTCTCATTCATTTCCTCTCAATCTCTTTTCAGACTTAAAGCATTTACTTGCAACTCCCTGCAAGTTTCCACAGTTTCAGATTTGTTGGAAGACAACCACAGCCTGCAGTAAATTTCATTCTCTCCTCCTGGAACTGAGGTTTGATTTACTTGACTTTTCCAGTTGTTTCAGGTTCTCTAGTGCTTAGTTTGATGACCTTTTAGGGATATTTTCTCAGATGGACACCAATTAAGTCTTGCAAATTGTTGGCTAGAACAAGTACTTGTAATAAAACATAAGAAAGCCAGTGCAATCTCAAAAATGAAAGATTTTTGTCACATTAAATGCACAAAGTCAATTAAATTTAGGAGATATTTAATACAAATTTTGATGAGAGAGAAATGTGCAAAGTCTTTGGTGATTAGACTCCATTGTGATGACTTCATGTATTTAATGGGATTGGGAGGCAAACAGCAGTAATAGGACACCCCTCTATGGAGTCTAGACCAGTGGTGGGATACAGCATTAGATGAGCAGAAGACCTGTGAGGATCTGGACGAGATGCCGATGAACTGAATGGAGGTGTCCGGGTTGGAGGAGGGTTTCAACACTGAAATGAGAGGCTGACTGTGGAAGAGGGATAACGGAATGACTGCTGTGATTTTACGGGCACCTGGCACACTTTCCAGGGCCTGATCCAGCTCACTGCACACTGGATACCCTGGATGACAACACTTTTGCCGAGTAGCTTTGACATTTCAACTGTTGTGATTGAGTCAAAGACAGTAATTATGAAGCATGTTTAAAAAAATGGAATGGGGATTTTTCTGCCATGCAACTGGGAATGTATCATGCATGCATGAGGCATGCTTGTGTGTCAAAAGACTGTTGCAAAATGCAAAAATAAAAAGAAGACGTCACCATTCAGTGTTGTACTCAAAACCACACTATCCGAGACCAAGATAAGCCTGTGACTAGAGTGCACCAAGATCAAGACAAGACCAAGACTTCTTGGTGTCGAGACCGAGTCAAAACCAATACCGAGACAAGCCAGACCAAGACCATAAAAAACAATTTTAGAAAAGCATTACAAGGTTGAACAGTTAAAGAGCATTCTTTCTTTAATTTTATTTTTCTTTTAAGTAAATTTGACAGATAAAAACAAGGTGTCTGCAACACGCAAAAACCTCAAATCTTAACAAATTTGTTCAACTAACTTATTGTAAACAATAAATCCTTGTATGTATTTAAAAGCCACTGACAAGTCTGGAATGATTTTAAATATCTGAAAATGTGATGTTTATCTAGATTTGCCAGGTGAATGAGGCCTAAAGTAAGTGTTCAGAGGTATTTTAGACTAGAAATAAGATGGACTGATATCCGAGGTTTTGCAGGTGTCACTATTTGTTGTTTTAGCAAGTGCTTCTTATTATCACATTAATGAAGTCAAAGAATAGCAGATCAGTGCTGGTCTCAACCGGTCTTGATGGAAAATCCCGAGTCTGGCCAGTTTGAGACTGAGACATGACCAAGACTGTTCTTGAGTCGCTCAAATATTATAATTAGCTGCACTACATCCAGCTCTATATCACCATGTTTCACTCACCTCTGCTGACATGTGGACCTTTGTCTTCTGTTTCATTCCTCACCAACTTCACAAGGAGGATGAAAAACAAACTTGAAGGAAACAGAAAGCTCCTGCATCACCTGTAACTCAGAGAACAACTTTATTAGATTGCATGGAAACACATCAATCTAATAAAGTAATTCTCTAAACTAAAAGTGTTGCTGGAGCTTTCTGTTTCCTTCAAGCTTGTCTAATTCCTTCCACCACCTACCAGAACATTGCTTACATCAGCCTGTTATGACGTGACAGATGCGTTATAATACAGGTTGTCTGCATCAAGGAGCCGAAGACAGTCATGATGAGCTGGATCAATGCAAGGATGCCAGCGCTGTCAGCGTTGAGCTGCTGGAGCAAGTCTGAATCCCATTTCAAGAGTTTGCTGATTGACAGTTCCTTTCTGTAACAGCAGAGCTAAGAGAGGTGACAGAAATCTGTGAATACAGAAGATTTTATGTGTTTTAGGTTCAAGATAGTTTAATCTTGTCAAACTGAGCTCCTTGAAGTGGAGATGAAAAACAGAACAAAATGTGGTGCGTTTGATTTTATCTGAAGCAGATATGGCACCACAGTCAAAACTGATATCCACACAGATCTGATAGAATAACTTGAGAGTATCTCACTTTATTTCCGATCGGTAACTTCTGTCTTAAACAAACTAAACATGGGTATAGGGGGTCTGTGTTGTCAAGTATTTATAGAGTCTGCTAACTCATGTATGACTTACATTTACAAGGACCAGAGGTCAAATGATCTGACATCAAATCCTTAAAAGCTTTATTCCTGTCTCTTCCAAGTCTTGCATCGTCACCTCTTTGCCCTTGTTTGTCACTCTGACTGTTTTATACGTGAGATCTTTGTAAACCAGATGGGTCCTGTGCAGCATAAATGTTTGGGAAGGATTCAGCCAGGATAAAGACAAAGGACAGAAAGATACAGCCTTTAAGCAGAAGTGCCAAATCATAGATGTGTTACAGTTAACTGTCCATTGGTCAGGACATCCTCCTTGATCCCTCACACATCCATGAGCAGCCATTCCTTTTAGGACCATAAAGCCAGGGGCTTTATAAAAGCCCCCTCTCATTTCCCCCAGGGATGGGTAAATCGGTAATGTTTCATAACTCTCACATAGTGAACACGCTATTTTAAGCAGCGATATTTAGCGTGACATATGTTCTAGTACTCTCCAACTGAAAATACTCTGTGAGAAATAATAAGAACATAAACAATGGTAAATCCTCTCCAGCCATGTCTCTGGCTTGACTAGCACAACGAGCATGATAACAGCATTAACAACTGTTTTATGACAGCTACGGTAACTCTCAAGGGACATGCAAGTCAAAAATACTAGGTAGGGATACCAGAGTGGAGAAGATTAGCCTGCTTATAACAAAACTGGTGGTTGCAGATACGCTCAAGTTAAAGACTTCAGCAAGGTAAATGCCATTCACAAGCCGGAGAAAAAGCCGCCATCATGACTATCAACACCTACAAGAGTGGAGCTGGTGTACGAAGAAAGATTAGGGTGTTGTTAAGGTGACAGGGATGACAGACTTGAAGATGGATCTCTCCATGGAGTCAGATGTTATCGTTAGCTATCTTCTTTCAGAATAGTGGGCTTTGGTCTGTGAAGGAGTTGATGTCAATGGATCAGTAACGTTTGGACTGTCTTATTCTTACTATGAAGCTCTGCGTTGATGTTCTCCTTAAATTAATAATTTCAGTGGCCCTCGGTATGATTTGCGAGTACTCGAGTTTTTCAACAGAAACCATAGTTCTCTGACGCAAAACAGAGCATTGCTCCCACCGGGTGGGGTAGGGTGTCTTTAGCCCAAATGAAGGAGTTCAGGTATCTCTGGGTCTGGATCAAAAGTGAAGGTTGAATGGACCCCGAGATGAACAGGCAGATTGGTGCACCATTGGCAGTTTTGCAGATGTACCATTGTGGTGAGGAGGGAGCTGAGCCCCATGGCAAAACTCACAATTTACTAATTGGTCTTTGTTCCAACCCTCACCTATGGTAATGAACTCTGGGTAATGACTGAAAGAATGAGCTTGTGGTTTCAACCTGTCTACATGAGATTCCTCAGGAGGGTGTCTGGGCTCAGCCTTAGAGATAGGGTGAGGAACTCCCACATCTGGAGGGAACTGGATGTAGAGCCGCTGCTCCTCGAAAGGAGCCAATTGAGGTGGTTTGGGCATCTGATCAGGATGCCTCCTGGTCCTGGAGGTTTTCCGGGCACGTCCAACTGGGAGGAGACCCTGAGGTAGACCCAGGACTCACTGGAGGGATTATATTTCTTATCTAGCCTGGGAATGCCTCAGAATCCCTCAGGAAGAGCTTGACAATGTAGCTGGGTAGAGAGATGTCTTGATGTACAAGCTGCTACTGCGACGATAAGCAAAAGAAGTTGGATAGATAGGCTCTCTGTGTTTATAATGGCTGTTGTGCAGGAAATGATGATTCTTTTAGCCAGTCAGTGAACTGCAGTGTGTCTAATGTGTGTGAGCTCCACTGTTTGGGGCGGAGAGGTAGGCTACCAAAGTGTGCCGAAAAAGTAGGACGATATGGGTCAGGTATTTAGGATGCTTTCCAACTATTTTTCAATCCAAATACTTTGTATAAATTAATTGACAAGTGTTTTATTTTTTTTTAGTTTAGTTCATTCGTATGAATCCAATACTGACAGCCTCCAAGTCGACAAAACCTTGCACCTGACCCTTTGATCTTCCCTTACAGGGAAGGGAGTCCCTTACAGGATCCAAGATTCCAGGTTGGGAACCAGTGATTTAGCTGACCAGCATGATGCAAAAGGGACGAGTTCACTGATAGGTTTTACCTGTGGATAATTTACATTTGCAAACACATTTTTTTCCTCAACACTTCTAGTAAGACCAGCTAAACCTTTGCATCCAACATTGTTGATTTTTGATTATTTTTTTCCCAGCATTAGCCCAGGGTGTTTGCTGTAAACCTGTAAATCTAATCTCTGTAGGAGTCGTTGCTGAGTGTCTGTCTGATATCGTGCCATTGAATCTCTCTCTATATGCCTCTATATTCAGTTACAGACAGTCTCCTGAGGAAAGGTCAGAGAAATCTTCACCCCACATGCATATTAAGCTGGTCCAGTTTGTTCGACTGTGCGTTATTAACACCCCCGGGATTTATGAAGACTGTCTTGAGTGCGCTGTAGGTGTTGAGGACTAGCAGGCGTCTATCAGACAATGTAAGGGTTTTAAGAGCACTGTGCTGTGATAATGCAGTGAGCCCAGAGGAGCAGGCTGTCCTGTGTGACTGGGGGGGACTCTTGATTGCCTAGCAGCGGTAGCTAAGCAAAGCACTTAGAGACCTGCATCCTCTCTGGAGAGGCTGGCACTCTGCGCCGATGACTGCCGTGGTTGATCCCACCTCTAGCAAAGAGTACAAAACGCTCAGACACACACACACACACACACACACACACAAAACAAACAGGAGTAATGCTGTCAGTCGACGCCCACACAACAACAAGTTGCATTAGGTTTTTGAACCAAGTGGAGAGGCGTCCATTTGCAAAACACAGATGAAGAGCTTTTTGTTTGTTCCAGCACGCACCAGCATGGTAACAACATGACCTTGTTCTTTGTTATGTGGTGTAGCAGGCGAGAGTAAAAACAGAGGAGAGCGAGGAAGGGGATACGAGTGTCAAATAGGGCGGCGAATTCAGCAGCCCTGAGATAAATCAGTGGTTTCAGCCCCAAAATATTCAGGTATTTTAATCCTTAATTTTAGATTTAGATTAGCACATTTAGCTTATATGACGAATTTTGAAATGGATTTTTGCATATTTGAATATCAAAATTCTGTTCTCTCATGAATTATTTTGGTCTGTTGACTAATAGTTTTTGTCAGAATTTTAAGAAGCTAGCCACAATAAGATGCTGAAAAAATTCCTGAAGTTAAATCACCAGTAGAGGCACTGGCAGACTTTTCTCTATTGCATAGTCTACATCACATAAAACTATTAGTGCAATAATCTGGACCACATTGGATCAGATCACAAAACTGGAGGATTATCATGGCTAAATCACCCATTCATACACTACAGTGTCAGTGTAACTCTTGCAGCCTGTGTTCTAAGCTCTGTGTGAGCATATCTGTGCATTTCCCTTCCTTATTTTTTGTTGACACCCAAATAATGTATCCTGACATGTTGAAGTGTTCCAGCCCTGCCTTGTGTGTCCGCCTCATTAGTCACTCAGCGCGCTGTACCAGGCTGCTCCGCGTGCTCGCCCACAGAACACACTGATACGCAAAGGAAAGGGCCCGAGACTGTGCAGAACCATCGCAGCATCCAAATCAATCCTGGCATCTACAATAACACATGCTCTAGGTGATGTGAAGTAATGCTGTGTGTGCATGTTTCTCAGAGTGAAATGATAGTTAACATCCATACTGAGTACACAGCAGCAGCCCTGTTCTTTTCAGGCTGAGGAGACAAATTTAATTCAATTCAAGCAGTCAATTTAGTCTTGCCCTGGGAAGCCTCTTATTTAAATATTATGAGTAATCTTGTTAGGATGGGAATCAGCAGATAAAAAGTCTGGGACTCAGTATGAAGCACCATCTTATAAATTCAGTAATGATCTGGTCACTATAGTTTCAGAATCCACAATGAGCTGCATATGTTATGAGTAAGGTAACTGCACAATGAGTCCCTTTTTTCGGTCCAAAATCGCTGCTTGTCTAAAAAGAAATATGATCTCATGTTGTGTTAACTATGTCATGGATTATCATCCATCAAGGTCAAACTTTGTACTCACAGCTATGTACAACAAGTAAGAGTAAATTAAAAGATGCCTTTTCTTACTCCTCTAAGGACTTTTAAGTAGTTGGATCATCACTTTAAGCACAAGCTTGTGTAAAAACCATAATGTGTGAAGCGCTGTAGAAAACTAGAAGTGGATGGAGACTACATAGCGAGTGTAGCAATGTCAAGAACATAGCTTCAAGAGAATGCAGCTATGTAGAGAAAGTACATAGTATATAGCTTAAGTAGCTACATAATTGGCTACACAATCTATGTAGATAAAGAAATTAAGCAGGTATGTAGAGAAAGTAGCTATCTAGATTAGATAAACTATGTAGCTACATAAACTACATAGCTTAAGCTAAAGTAGCTATGTAAATAAAGTAGCTACATAGTTTTAGTAGCTGCATAAACTATTTAGCTTTGTAAACTATATAGCTAAAGCTAAAGGAGCTATGTAATTTATGGAGCTACAGAAACTATGTAGCTCCATAAACTACATAGCTGAAGCTCAAATTGCTGTGTAGAGAAAGTGCCTGTGTAGTTTTAGTAGCTAAATAAACTATTTATCTATGTAAACTATGTAGGTAAAGCTAAAGAAGCTACAAGAAAAAGTAGCTATGTAATTTATGTGGCTACATAGACTATGTACCTATTGAAACTACAGTAGCTATGTAGAGAAAGTAGCTATGTAGTTTTAGTAGCTACATAAACTACATAACTACTTGAACTATGTAGATGAAGCTAAAGTAGCTATGTAGAGAAAGTAGTTATGTAGTTTATGAGCTACATAAACTACATAGATAAAGCTTAAGTAGCTGTGTAGAGAATGTAGCTACATACTTTACCTAGCATTTGTGAGCTTAGCTTTAGTTATGTTACCTGTTATCTACATTGCTAAGAAGTGTAAAGAAAAGACTTTCGTGAGTATCTTGAGGAATTGTTTTATACTGTAGTTATTCTTGGAGAGACGTTTCTATTTGTAACTATTAAATGTCGAATTTTGATTTTTCCCCTCACACTACATGAGTAGTGCTGTTAAGTTTATTCTAAACCCCTGTTTTCTTGTGATGCTTATTCATCAAGTTTTACTAAATCTGATGAGATCTGATCATACTACTGATAATGTAAGAAATTGATCCGGGTTGAACTGATTAAGTGTTGTATGTGAATCTCTAGTATTTGCAATGCAAACCACATCCTGTCTCTGACTCACTTAAGCTCAAATGTGCCTGAAATAACACAAAACAATGTGCCTAACAGATCATAACTCGCTGTATTTGTACAGATGGCTCTTACCTGCGTCGATGATGGAGGTGGTATTACAGGTTCAATCATCGTTTTGTCACATGGTCCCTGGAAAGCGTGTTCATTTTACTATTCATTTCAGTCTAATGTGATACTTACAGGTGCTGAGGGACTCTGCTGTGCTTCATATTTGAATGTTATCTCCTATTATATTACCCATACTCACATTCCTCTTATTTATAGGCCCATAAAAAGAGGGAGATGTAGATTTATATGTAAATGAATATACCTGTCTGTCAACCATAGACAGCTAAATTTCCTGCAAGATGAGAAAGTAATTGCTTCAGGAATGCAGGGTGGCCACTGAAGAAAGGGGTTTGGCTTACACAGGTATCTATCTGTATAAAAGTGTAATCCTTAGATACTTTGGTTAACCATGAGTTTTCTTAGAAATTGTAATCCATTACATCAAAACTTTCAACTCTATGCATTATTCTGTACTGAGCGTTTGCATGGATTTTCTCTAAAGGTTTATTTTTGGGCATTTGGTGCCTTTATTTGATAGAGGAGAGGACAGTGGATAGAGTCGGAAACAGGGAAGAGAGTGGGGAGAGACATGCGGTGAAGGGCCTCAGGCCGGATTCGAGCCCGGGCTGCCCACGTACACGGGGTGCGTGCCTTATCCATTCTGCCACCTGCGCCCCAATTTGCATGGATTTTCTGCAAACATGCGCCCACATGGAAATGTCCACTGATTGTCATGAATTTGCAAAATGTTATTTTCTTTGCTTTCTCCATGCGAATTCACCTCACCCTTTGTGCAAATCTATTTATGCTGTGGTTTGGTTCACTTAAGCTATCCATTTTAGTCAATATCCATCCGGCCCCCCTGGGACTGCAGGGGGCTTGAGCCAATCCTGTCATTTAGCAAGAGGAGCAGTAAGCCTTGGCCTGGTAGCCAGTCAATCATAGGGCTGACCAACAAAATCACAAAGCTCTACTTTACCAAGAAGAAAACCTGGAAAACCGCCTCAGCCAGATGATCCCGAGGCTCAGCTCGCCTCACAGCACCAGGCCTCAGGACAGCCCTCACACCATCCCAACCCGAATATACCATACAACGCCAACATGTGACACATCTCCTGTATTATTTTACTTAATATGAGCGCAGAGAAGTGCTTTAAAGAGAGCTTACTTTAATCAGGGAGCAGGTGTATCGCCACATCCAGGTGTGCAGAATATGTTTCCTTGTAGGTGTATTTTGACAAAGTTCGACATTGCTGTGATTGCATTGTAAAAGGACAGTAAAATTCCACTATTCCATTTTTTTTAGTTCCATCATATTAAAAACTTGCTTTCCAAAACATAAAATTGATGCAGGGGACCCTCAGAAACTTCAAAACCGCCACTCCTGCAAGATTTGCGTTGCGTCTCTCAGGACCCGCTCCCAGTGCAGCCCTCTACACCAGACTCATAAGCCTGTCGTCGTTTCCTTCCTTTACTGTGTGTGTGTTGGAGAGTGAAGGCCGTGTCCTCTTCATCATTGTGACCAAGTGAGCGTATGTGTTATACAGAGGAAGTGACAGATTATGATGTATCAGGGGGGCAAGGACAGGGGCAAACTGAAGCGAAAGGTACAACAGCTTTTTATTTTATAGAGAATGTGCACATATTTTTGATTTTTTCCTAGCACCAGTTTTGTACAAGTGCACCCAAGAAGTCTTCTGAGAGAGGAATCAAGGAGGTATGGAGCAACGGTGTGGTGTGCAAATCGACATAAACAGACAGACATGTAGTAAGTAGTACGATTTAGTCTGACCTATTTGACCCCAATCATGAGAGAACAGTTACTGTGAAAATTTTGACTCAAACACCCAATTAATTTACTTCATTTTTTTGTACAAACCAGTGTAAAAATACACTACAATACAGGAAATAAAGTTTTTGAAGCTCAAGATTTTCTGGGGGAGGAAGCCAAGACCCTCTGCAAATCACACACATTGTTGAATTAAATCCTGCATGCCTCAAACCAGAAGTGCACATCAGATTTTCTACTATAACCCCAGCTAAAGATGCATGTTTGTAGATCAGGGAAATTAAATCATTTTTTTGTGGGTTGCACTACACAAAAATCTGCCAAATAAGCTTGGTCTGTATTTCTTCAACCCTGTCTGTACTGGTGCCTGCAGACTGGAAACGCCCCATAAGAGCAAGACACTCATCCTTCACCCATGTTTCCTGCTTTCAACAAATCATCTTTGAGGACCAAATGTTGTCAAACAGTTCCCGCCCACTGACAGGTGCCTTAGTGAAGACATAATCAATGTTGTTCTCTCCACCTGTCAGTGGTCATTATGGTTTGGTTGATCAAGTCTCACACTTATCTGTTATTCTAGCCTGGTCTGATTACATGTCAACAGTATGTTTCCTACCTTGTGTTTGCCTATGTGTCTGTGCTTAAACACTGTATGTGTGTAAGAAAGGGAGACTGTTTTGGAAAAGTCTCAGTGAAAAGGGTGTATGTATGTGGAAACCTCTGCTGTAATCTGAATCGGGGTATCCTGTCCGCCCGCGTGTATGCATCACAGTCATCTCACACATTCACACAAGCACACACAGCCTCACATGCTTTAAAAAGTTCTCGTCTAAAAAGGATTTTCTGTGTTCTGAAGTTCAAAATGAAGCACTTACTTTGAAAGTGCTGTTTTTAATGTTTCCCCTGATAATGCAGCCATAGCAACAATGTTTAGAGGTTTGCCAATAATGATTGGCAGCACACATCTAAATCAGTTTTTAATATCCAGGCCTGACACATTTATCTCTAGAAAGTGTTATAAAACCAGGTTATTCCTGAAAGAGCCTGATCTTTGAGAGGCACTTTGTACTGACTAAATGTATTGATTGTGTGGACATTATAAAATGACACAAATGGCCAAAACCTGAGGTTACCCACCAACAAATTGGTCCAGAAATAACTGTATAAACCCAGACAGTTCTCAAGCTTTATAACCTTGTTTTTGTTGTCTATGAATTGTGTAACTGTTACAAAAAAATGTGTTTCCTGTAAATGGGATTTTGAATCACCATGAAAATTAGGGATGCCTGATCAGGTGCTGCAGCCAATCATATTTTTGTTATTAAGGAAAGGCACACACCTCTCTTTAGAAGGCCTCACAGCTGACATTGCATATCAAAGCAAAAACCAAGCCAAACCAAGGGGGGTTAGTAAGAGAGGAGACCAAGAACCTGACGGTCATAGTCATGTCAAACACCAGTGTTACGGTTTAACGACTGACTGTGTTAACTGGTGACTATATGACAAATGCATCTGGGGTAATAATGGAGATCAAACTTAAAGAGCTCATCTTCTAATTCTAAGCATGTATCAAAATTAACAGAAAATATTGTTTTAATGATGTTCTAACTAGAACAACTGCTGAAACTTTCAGCTGAAAAGTCACCAGTTAACACGGTCACCTGTTAAAGCATGACGCCTGCTCTCCCACAGTATCGTTTTCATCAAAGTTTTTGGATTTATGACCATTCAAACAACACACAGTGGGTGGGCAATGTGATGTTTTGTGAAAGCTCTTCAAAAGTGCCCTAAAACTTTGTAAATAAGTCAAAGGCACAGCTTTAATGCTCCCCTTGTTTTGTTGTTGGCCTATCACCACATATATGCACCAGCACATAAGAAATGCTGAGCCATTATGCAGCTATTTGGGAAAAAAAACATTCAAATTGGCCTTACTGCATTAATGGTGATAAAGATTAGTCTACTGTCTGTGAGAGCTGATGTAAGAGCTCTGCGGTTGTTATGACCAAAAACTTTCTAGAGATCAGGAAATAGAACATGACCCCCAGAATTGAATCAATAATGACATACTTAAAGAGTCACATCCCTAGTGTTTAGCCTTGCTAAATGAACTGTGCTCTACTTTGACTGTTTTCTGCTGTCTTACTTCACACTTGTCTAAACTGAAATCACAAGGAACATTTGCAGTGTTCACTCAGGTAATTTCTGGTTTCAGCGTGTATGGCATGATATCAATGGCTATTTTTGTCGAAGCTGTTGCACTTTTATTTTTCGCTGGATCTTAGAATGCGGATTTAATCCATCTTTGAAGGAAATCCACCTATTTTACATGATAGCATCCTTTTAATATAATCACTTCTTACTCTATAAGGATATTGTCTGTGTCTTGCACGCTGCTCTGCTTAGCTTGAGCAACTGTTTTATAAAATCTCAGGAGACTTATGGGTGCTGCCATAGTGCCAGCTGGACCCGCACAACACAGCACCCATCAAGACAGAGCGGTGTTAAGGACAGTAATAGGGTGAATAGGCAGAGCGGGTCCATTCTTAAAGCTTTATTACTTCATTCTCCAGCATGGCACTGCTCCATCAGGGCCTGTCAATCAATCCTCAGCGCGGCGTGCAGGCCCTAATATCAGTCAGATGTGTTTCATTCTCCTTTATGTGTTCAAATGACCCGGCTTTCTTGGTTATGGTGAATTTGTCATGCTGCTGAACACACGGGGCAAATGGCATCATGGCAGAATAAGAGTGGGAAATTGAGAAATATGTCATTTTAACAAAAGGAGGCTGTTTGGAATAGGATATGTGAATTATTAGGTATGTGCTGTGCGTGCCTAGGTGCATACTACTAGGATGGATTTGTTAGAGAACACATGAACTTCCTCTTACTTCAGTGAGGTAAATGGGAAGCTATATGGACTACTTGATTAGACTAATTCAGATGGAAAGCTATAGTTATTGTCTGTTTGGAACCACCATGATCGATGTTCTTTAGTGAAAATTAAAAAAAAAAAAAAACGATTCAGAGACCAAGGATTCCCCTCTGCCTCCCTCTTTGCATCTATTTCTGTCTCTTTCTCTTATGCACATGTGCAGCTCTGCAGACGTGCACGCACACAGACACAGGAAGGAGAGAGGGAGACGTATGTGCGCGTTCATACTGTCTTTGATCGTACCGAGCTGTGTTACATCCCTCTGAAACTGTTCAGAGATCAAAGCAGCACTAGCATCGCTTATGTTTTGATTCATGTAGTTGAAGAAAATATTTTTAGTCCCAAATAGGCCGGGTGACCTTTCACAACAAAAACTACATGCTGAATGTGTCAGTGTTGTTTTCAGGCTGTAAAAGGGAGGTAACTGGAGATTGTTCATTTTCAGGATTTTCAGCAAGATGTTCATTTGTGAACAAACAGCAATATTTCATCTTTATTTTTCCTTCAAAGTAGGCTGAAGAACTACACCTCCAGTTCCAAAAAAGCTGGGGCACTGTGTAAAATGTACAGAGCAGTTTTCCATTTTGCCTCAGTCCATTTCAAATAAGCTTTGGCTCAGAGCAGAAGGCGGCATTTCTGACGTCAAAGCTTAGTTTTTGGGAAGGAAGTAGCTCTATTTTGGTGAAGGTCGAAGCTTAGTTTTGTGGGAGGAAGTAGCTCAGTTTTGGGAGAGGTTGAAGGTCAGTTTTTGGGGGAGGAAGTCGTTCAGTTTTGGGTGTTGCAGTAGCCTATTTTTCCTGGGAGGCAGTAGCTCAGGTTTGGGCATGTCAGTAGCTCAGTTTTGGGGGTGGAAATAGTTCAGTTTTGTGGGAAGTTGAAGCTTAGATTGTGGGAAGTAGTAGCCCAGTTTATGGGGAGGTTGAAGCTTAGCTCTGGGGGTGGAAGTCGCTCAGTCTTTGGTGGTGGTGGTGATGGTGGGTGGGTGGGTGGGGGGGTCAAAACTCAGTTTTGGGGCTGGCAGTAGGCCAGTTCAGGGAGAGGTTGAAGCTTATCTTTTGGGTTCAGAAAACAGAGTGACTACTTCAAATCCAACAATCTACTGCTCAGCTGCTCCTTCATGTGCAGCAGACCCTTACATTGCCATCAGTGTCTAACTAACGATTAGTGTAGTATGTCTTCTCCTACTTCATGAAATTCAAAGAATCTGTAACATCTTTATTGTTTTGCATTGGCTAGTATAACTCTAAATAAGGAAGATGATATACCTCTCTTTGACAAAGACAGCTGTAGTCATCTGTATTCTTTTTTGTTGGTCAATATTTCCAGCATTGGGAGGAGCAGCTGTTAAACAGCACTGTTTGAATGCTCAGAGAGTCACAGCGGTGCGTGGGTTTGACTAACCTACCTGTCCCCATGGCTTTTACTCAGAGTGTAAAATCGAAGGCACTCGTCGAAGCAACATTCATCCGCACCACTCATTTGTCTCTCACCATTATTCTTCATCCTGAATGCTAATGCACTGAACCTTTACTCTCTGTTTCACTTCTGTGGAAACACTAATGTTGTCTGCTGCTGTGTACAGTGCATTAGTATTGTGGGCTGGTGAATTATTTTTCACTTCAATTAGAATTACTGCAGAACCTCACTCCCAAGTGGCACAGTCCAAGGAAACAGTGTGAATATTAGCTCACCAGCCTTTTCAATTACACATTCTCTCACTGTGTCACAGCTTTTACACTGACTCTTATGGTTTTTTTTTTTTTTTACAAGGTGCTTTACTCCAGTGGCAGCATCATTGATGCATCACAACACAAATGTTTAAACCAAGGTTATAATAGTTTTGGATTTTTATTTTGTTTTCACTTTCTGTGTTTGATTTCAGTTTAGTTTTTATTAGTTTTGACTGCTGGTTTGTTAGTTTATTTATTTATTTATTTATTTATGCAAAAATGCTTTGTTTAAGTTTAGTTTTTATTGGTTTGAGTGTTAGTTTTAGTTTTTTTGCGGGGCTGAGTGAGTGTCATTTTTAAAAACATATTAAAACAGGCTACTCTTCACTTACCATTTATTTATTTAATGATGATGTTTGAATACAACTACAGACATAAAACTACCTCAATGTGAAGTCTTAACCAATCAGATCAGACTTCTGTGTAGGTGCCAGTCAGTATGGTTGTGTCAAAGACTAAAACTAAGCATATTCTGTCTCCATTTTCATTTTATTTTAGTAAGCTTTGTATGTGCACTATACAGTTTTAGTTAGTCTTTGTTTTCTTTGGTAAAAATTAGTTTTGATTTAGTTTCAGTTTACTAAAATGATTTTAGTTTTAATTATTTAGTTAGTTTTAGTTAACTATAACAACCTTGGTTTAAACCAGTGATTTCTGTGTTGCAAAAATCCATACTATGGCAGAAATTTTACTGGCGATGGTATTGATACTGATTCATCGCCCACCACTATCTTACTTTTATTTTTTCTGCATTTCTGCACATTCTTTCGAAGCTTACCGACCTAACTTTCCAATACCATTGGTAATCATGGTAGAAGTGTTGAATTCAAGTGAAAGGACCTAGGTCAGAGACGGATGACTACAAGGAAAAGCTAGGCTAAGGTAAGATGGAGCAGAAAAAAACTAATTCAGTTAGGGCCACTTTGTCAAGGAACACACATGATTTAAAGCTATAAATATTTCTTTATCAGCAGTTTTTAATCAGCCTTTATTGCTATTATCGATATTGGCTCTTCCACAAGCCTCTGTGGAGAGCACTGAGCAGGAACAGCAAAAAACCTAGAGCAGAGCAGTCATCATGACAACAGACTGACACTGATTGAGACAGAGGCACAGTGAAGGAGGAGCTGGGGTGGAGGAGGGTTGCAAGAGCAGCTTGCAGAGAGTGCGGCAGAGCATAGCCTGGCTAGGGCAGTTTAGATAAAGCAGCACGAGGGCAATTAGACAAAAACGTGCTTTGAGCAAATCACGTGGTAGTCAGCTGATGAGGGCTTATGTGAGATCAGCTGATCTCAGTTATGGCAGCACTTCAGTCTATGGCCTGCCTGAACTAAAGCTATATGCTTGATTTGTAGAGGTCCTTGTGAGACAGAAGCTTCAGGTAGATTAATTTTTTTAAGTCCATCCCAATGTCATTGGCATGCTTGAATTTGTGGGCCGTGATGATTGCTTAAAGTTAAAGTCAACAAGACAATGATCTAATTTCCTATGATAAGGGGGCATAAATAAGCCTTTATTGTAAATACACAATGATCCTGTCATGATCTCTGTTTTTCCTGTGTTTATCATGTGTGGTTCAGTTTATTTAGTGTTTAGTTCATGATCCCTTGTGCTTGAGGTTTCGTTTTACTCCTTGTGCTCCATGTTTAGTTACTCCCTGTGTTTGTATTTGCTTCCTTACTCCCTCCTAGTGTCTCATGTTTGATTCTTCTCCTGGTGCAGTGTTCTCGTGTATTGTGTAGCGTTCCATGTTTCCTGTTTTATTTTGTAGTTGCCTTTCCTTGTGTTTGATTCCAGTTTTGCTTCCTGCTCGTTTCCCTCCTCTGTGATTACCCTCACTAGTTTCATCTGTGTCTCGTTATCCACACCTGTTTCTCCTTGTGTAATCACTCACAGTGTATTTAAGTTCTGTTTCTCCCTGTCCTTTAGCTTGTCAGATGTCTTCCCTGTGTCTTCCTCAGTGTTACTCCTTGTGCCTCTCGTGTATTTTACCCTTTGATGGACTTTGTTTTCAGTAAGTTTAGTTTATGAATTTTTCCCTTGTGAATTCCTCAGTTTAGTTTTTCCTTCTGTTTGGACTTCAGTCATTTTTTTGGATTTGCCTTTGCTTGAAATTAATCTTCCTTAGTTTATCTGCATTCGGGCCCCCCTTTTGAGTTTTTGCTGCAATCTGACAGGTCCTTTGTATTTATGTGGTGACTTTTGCAAGTTTCCTTTATTCTGATGGAATTGTATGAAAAAGTAAATAATTTCATTTGTATGTGGTGCACATTGTGCAGTGGTTAACAGAGTCTCCCTATGTGGAGTTTGTATGTTCACCCCGTGTCTACGTGGGTATTCTGGCATCCTCCTTAGACATTCTCATTAGGCTAATTCATGACTCTAAACTGTCTGTGAGTGACAGTCCAAGTGCTTGTTTGTCTTCATATATCTGCCCAGTGACTGACTGGCGACCAGCCCAGGCTGTACGCCGCCTCTAATGACAGTTGGGAATGGCTCCAGCCCCCGTGACCTCTCTCGGGATAAGCGGTATAGATAATGGATGAATGGCTGGATAATACATGACAAGTCCTTCATGCAGTAATGTCACATTCTAGCATGATTTAAATTGCCATCATTCACGAGGTTTTGTAATTATATTTGTTTTCTGCTACAATAAATTGGGCCTTTTCCCATGCTTACACGCCATATACAAGAGATGACAGCATAATAAATAATTAATACTTAGAGGTGATGATGCTTTCAGAGGCAATCTACATGATTTATGTCTAAGTTTAAAATGATCTGAAGAACCTTTTCTTCCAAACAATAAGTGAATGAGAGTGAGGAATCGATTAAGAGTGAACACATTTCACTTTGACGGTCGTGATGGATGTTTAGCTTGTAGTCAGCAGAGATGTCAACAAAGGATGGGCTCAAGACAAGTTCATGAGCTGGATGTAGACTGCCAACCATGCATGCAGTCATGCAAAAAGTTGGAAACTGTCCCAGTTTTTTTTGGAAGTCTATTGTCACAGCAGGTACACATAAAAGCTAAACTCATGCTCTGCTGGAGTAAAACAAGTACGCATGACTTACCTGAATTTAAAGTATTTTTTGCCATTCTTTTGGAGGGGTGGGTGGTAGTCTTGAAATGCACAGTAGAGCAAATACTATGGATTTCAAAAACTGTAACTCCCATAATCAGTCACTTCTCATAAAATGTCTATGATGTAATGCCCTTGCCTCTATTTTTTTATGCATCCATTGTTCTCCTTTCTCACAGAGCCTTCTTCTTTCCCATCGTTTTATACAAGAGTCTCTTGAGGTAAAAATTTTCCCTACTTTTTACCTCCCCACACTCCTACCTGTGTTCCATTTATCTTGTCCACTTAACCGGGGAAACGGGGAGGTGGGACAAGAGAGTCTCACATCCAGCATCGACCCAGCTGCTGCCTTCATAGACATTAGTATGCTCAGTGGCTGATAGCTAAAGAAGCTCCTGTCTCCTCTCATACCCCTGCAGGACAGACAGGGAAAGCTCCCTGTAACTTTGTCAGAGGAGCAGGGACTTCACCACGGCTCTGAGTAAGCAGGGAGAGCAGTCTGGCATTCATCCCGCCCACCAGAGCAGGCTTTCCTGACAGATCCTCTCTTAATGTAGCAGTTAAAAGTGTTTCTTTATAAAGTCTCACATTTTACCATGGGAGCTCTTGAAAGCCATTGTAATAATGCCACTTTTTTCATATGGTATGCCCTGCATTACGCAAGTATGTGGTTGCCTTTGTTTGACATGATAATTGGAAGTGCTAAAAGCATTTGTCTGGAGGTACTGAAAAGACAAAAGTCTGGCTCTATTGTCTGCATTTAAAAAAACGGTAAGACAGGATTTCTGGAAAAACACAATGCTGCGTGTAGAAAAAGTCAGTACTGGAATCTTCTGTCTGTAAACTAGATGCCAGATTGGGCATTTTATCATGCCTGCAGCCATAACCAGAGACATTTATACTGACTGTTGGTACATTGGACCATTTCATTTAAAAGCAATATTTCAGAAAGCCTCAAGGAAATATCTTCAAATCTCAAGCAATACACAAAGGAAATGTCAGCTTTGACACAAGGATGAAGTTATTCAGGTTCAATAATGTCAGAACAAAATGTTCTCGCCGTGAGACAAGAAATCTAATACTCACGCAGACACAATTTCACACAAAGATCCTCTAGTATGATAAATGATAACGTGATGACACTGAGGTCAGCTGCTGTGCAACCTTTCCTCTTCATGCCATTGTGTTTTTATGAGAATGTAGTTTGTCATATTGTCTCTTATGTATAAATTTATATCCCCTGTTCAGCCACAATTGTCATGATTATGGAGAGATTTGAGGATCTACTACTGGATGTCCTGTTAGAAATTCACGATTTAAAGTGGTACAAACAAAATAAAAACACCATACCCTTACAGGCCTGTCCACAGGATTGGCAGGGTCTGTGATAAACCCAGAGAATGGGCCCTCCCCAGTTGTGCTTTATTGATGATATCAGTGCATGTGTGCTGGATCAGTAGCATCGATGCTAGCATCCTAGCTAACAGTTACCACATGTAAGTGTGTCAAACTACTATTGGGTTCTGATGTCAGAATTATTGCTACTTAGTAATCAGTGCTACTTTTTAACCCCTTCTCAACAAGTTTTCACCCATTTTTGCTACTTGATTTTGACACCTGTATCCTATTTTGCCCATTTTGCAACTTTTAAGCCCTTCTTGCTGTTCTTGCCCATGTTTGCCACTTTATTATCCTAATTTTTGCAACTTCTGCCACTTCTCTTCACCCATTTTTGCCACTATAATTTGCTAATTTTTCCCACTTTTTGCCACTTTTAACCTTTTTTGCTTGCCACTTATTTTTACCATATTGTGCCCAGTCTTGCCTTTAATTACCACTTTTAAACAATTCTTGCTTTTTTCCACCCCTTTCTCCACTCTTTTTCCACTTAGCACCCATTTTTTTCCCCTTTTTTGCCCAATTTTCCCCACTTTTTTCAACTTTCAATTTTTATAAAATTTCCCTCTCATTTTGGCCAGTTTTTACCTTTTTTTGCTGCTTGTCACCCACCTCCTGCACCCACCACCTTTTGGTACTTTTAACCCTTTGTTGTTTGCTTCCACTTATTTTTATCACATTTTGCCACTTTTTACCATTTTTCGCTGCTTTTCATCCATTTTGCCTCTTTTTGCCACTCTCAACCTATTTTTTACCTCTTTTCACAATTATTCAATTCTTTTCCATTAAAGTCGTCTCAGTTTTTTTGTCTTTATTTTTGGCATCCTGACATTTATGATTTATTAATGATGTCCAACATCACTTTCCTCAAGGTTAAGTTCAGTGTGCTCATTCACATCGTTAACATTCTTAATAAGAGAGGTAATTCTGTTTTGAGTAAGGGAGTTTACATTTTAGATAAAGCTAAATTTTTACTACAACATAAATAAAATTCATGTTTTGTTGCTTTGAGAAGAGTGGTTATTATTCAGGTTAAAGTTAAAATATTGTTATCACAGAATAACTTCACTGTGGGACGGTGTTCTTTGGATGATGCGCCTCTCCCTTCTTTCTCCATACATTACCAACATCTCTACAGCCAAACAGCTCTAGTTTGGTCTCATCTGACCAAAGGACATGCTTCCAGTATCAGAGTCTGTCTCCAGGTTGTCCTCAGCAGACTTCAGTCTGGTTTGAAGGCGTCTCTTCTGCAGACTTTTTTCCTGTTCAGGGCTCTAGTGATCGTCTTCTTTGAGACCTCTTCTACTGTCTTGGCAGTTGTTCAGGGGTCTTTAGACACATCTTTTACTAGTTTTCTCAATAGAATGGAGCAGCCCTTTATTTCATTGAGATATTTCTCATAGTTAAAAAAATAAACTGCCTGGTGGGGTGCAGACTTAAAGCTGTTAATTCCCTTGTCTTCATCTGCAGATTAACATTGAGTCAGCTCTGTTGTTTTTAAAGAATGTGCTAACAGAAGTTGTTCTGGTGCTTCAATTTTATTTTACACAGTGAGAATAAAAACATTTTCAAAAGGAGTCTGTTCAAAGGAGGCTTTGAACATGCTGTTTTGAGGAGTTCAAAGTTTACAATGACCATGAGTTCCCTCTGAAGTCCTGCTTCTGCATCATTGCTGTTATAGCTTATAGCAAATGACAGAGGAATGAAAGAGGAATCCATGCTCTTTTCCGGATAGATAAACCATCATTCCTGACATTTTTATCATGCATGATACATTCACGAGTCCTGTAATGGGCTAAATCTGAACTTGAAAGAAAAGTGAAGTTGAGCACAGAGTGGCAGAAAGGTTAAATGTCTGTGAAGATAAAGCTTTCAACTTTTCTCCCTTTTTTCTGCTGATGAATGATTTATGAGGCATCAACAGTACAGTGAGCATAAAGCAGGGCTTCATGCCATTATTCAAGACTTTATGACAGGCATGCGCATGCTGGATGTATAATGCTGGGGAATAAAGCCTGATCTCCAAATGCAAAGGGCACGAAAACTCAACTCTTAATTTAGAATCAGCCACCAATGTTTCAGCTAAATGTCTTTATTAATCGCTTTATATCGTTGCATCCGCACTTGCACATGCATTTTGTTTTTTTCTTTAACTTCACCTTCTTCCTGTCAAATTACCATGATGTTTTCCTCAGATTTAATTCAAGAAGTGAAACTTCATATACTATAGATTCATCTCATACAGAGTGAAATATCCCACTGTATATTTTTTTGTTTTAATCTTGATGATTACGGCTTACAGCTCCACTTTCTCAGAATATTAGAATATCACAAAACATTGGTCCAGAAAATGATTTATAATACATAAATGTTGACCATCTGGAATATTCTGCTCATGTACACACTTAATACTTGGTTGTAGCTCCTTGGCTGTAGCACGTATTACTGCATCAATGTGAACTAGCGTGGGGGCAATCAGACCGTGGCACTGCTGGGGCGTTATGCAGCCCAGGTTGCTCTGACAGCAGCCTTGAGCTTATCTGGATTGTTGAGTCTGGTGTCTCTCATCTTCTTCCTGATTGAGGTCAGACCAGTTGGCTGGCCAATCAGACACAGTAATGCCATGGTCAGTAAACCAATTTCTGGTAGTTTAGGCTTCACTCTGGTTAGGTGAAAGGGAAATCAGTATCTCCATAAAGCCCAGCAGATGGAAGCATGAAGCTCTAAAATCTCCTGGTAGACTGACCATGTTGACTCTGGACTTGATAAGGACCAGTGCACCAACATCGGCAGGTGATATGGCACCCCAAACCATCACTGATTGTGGAGACAGGAAACACTGGACTTCACACATTGAAGGATCCTGTCCCTCTCTAATCTTCCTCTGGACTCTGGGAGCTTGATTTCTAAAAGAAGTTCATAATTGACGTTCATTTACTCGTTGTTCTTCTCCTTAGCCCAGGTGAGTAACTTACAATGTCTGTGGATCAGGATTAGCTCAGTGCTAAGAACACCACACTCACAGTCCATTTCCTGGACCTGTCTGTCGTGGCTTTTGATCCATTGACTCCAGTCTCAGTCTAGTCCTTGTGAGGCTCCCCTGAGTTCTTGATTCTGTTTTGTTTGACAATCCTCTGAAGGCTGAGCTCATCCATGTTCCTTGTGCCCCTTTTCCAGTCAACTTTCTGGCTGTCAGTGATTGTATTCTGGACATTAGTCAGCAGTCTTCCCCATGATTGTGATTGTGTGTACTGAACCAGAGCGAGAGAATGAAGGCTCAGGAAACCTTTCAAATTGGACATTTTTCACAATATTGTAATATTCTGAGATAGGTGAGTTCTGTGAGCTGTAAAAACTCTTGAAAGGTTTCACTTTGTATCAGATGAATTTGAAATTTCTAGAAATTTGACTTTCTGAAATAAATCACAAGAAAAAAAAACTTTTACATGATATTCTAATCTTTTTAGACGCAGCTGTAGTAGTGCTGCACAATTAATCTGATCGCGATTTCAATATCAAGCTTTGCAACTACATAACTGCATCAAGGCTGCTATTGTTTTTCATTCAGTAATTCTAGAGATTTACAAAAGATTTACAAAGATTGACAAAAATGCATAGCGATCTCACCTATGGTCATGAACTCTGGGTGTTGACAGAAAGAACGAGATCATGGGCTCAAGCAGTCGAAATGAGATTCCTCAGGAGGGTGGCCTCAGCCTTAGAGATAGGGCGATAAGCTCTGACATCTGGAAGGATCTCAAAGTAGAGCCGCTGCTCCTTCACCTCGAAAGGAGCCAGCTGAGGTGGTTCGGGCATCTGATCAGGATGCCTCCTGGGTGCCTTCCTGTGGAGGTCTTCCGGGCACATCCAACTGGAGGGAGACCCCGAGGCAGACCCAGAACTCGCTGGAGGGATTGTATATCCCATCTGGCCTGGGAGCGCCTTGGAATCCCTCAGGAGGAACTGGAAAACATTGCCACGGAGGAGGATGTCTGAGCTGACTTACTTCGCCTGCTGCTACTGCAATAAGCGGAGGAAGATGGATGTATGGATGGATACAAGAATGCCTGCAGAGTGGCCTTTAGTTTTTAAGTGCAGTTATTGCACTTGTAAACTTGATTTGAAATTATTTACCTCGGAAGATCACTAGCTTTGATTCCAACATGCAGAAATGGTCTGAACAGATGGTTAAAGTTTCTTTCTAGTCACTATTCTATTGTGTAATTCATCTTTCTGAAGTTGGATCTACCCTCCAAGAAATAAACAAGCTTTTACTTTAACACTGGATATCTGCAGTTGAACTCAAATGATTGATACACCTTTCAACTTCTCCCTCAGAGGCAGGATGTAATTTTCAGAGAATCAAACTGTAAATGCGTTTCCAAAAATGTAACTTCTCCCTTGAGCATTTCTACTAACTCTAATGGCCTTTTATCAAAGCACTTTCAGTTTTGATCCTACTTGATGGTAGCCATTTTTACATTCTTGCAATGTTTCTGCGTCGTCATTGGGATCATTTAGGATGAGCCAGCAGAAACAAATACCTTAAGCCGTCGTCTGGCTGCTGTAGCGCTGAACCCCACTGAGAGCCGGAGTCTTCTGTTTGCAGAGCTGATTGATGGTGTTGACATATTACTGTGAAAGTCTGTTAGGGGGGATGTTTAATAACCCAGCACAACTAATGATGTTGAACGCGTACGGCATTATTATGCTTCAGCGACCTCATTTTTATGTTTGTGAGTATTTGTGTGGGTTTGTACCTGCATGTACTTGTCTTTTTAGTATGTGTGAAAGAAAATGTCCGTGCACGATTGTAGAAAGTCTGGTTATTTGTCCTTCTGTGTCAGTAGTATTCAGTGCTCACTCTGCATGAATGACTGTGTGATTTGGTCAATCGACACTGACTTGTACATTGTGTCCTACAAGACACTTTCAAATTCATGCTCATGAAGTCTCAAAAGAATGAAAAAATACTGTATCTGATGATTAAATGGAGCTTAGTTCTTCTAGGCTTTGAATACCAATCCAATCTCATCTGATGTTGTTGCAGTGATATTTATTTGAGCACTTACGAGGCAGGGAAAGAATAAATGACACTTGCATAGACCCAAGTTATTGGGTAGTTTGTCTTTCCAATGCTATTAGGACTTAATGCAGCACGATTCAGAGCAAAGAGGAGGGAAATGGGGAGAAAAAAAAGCATTTGATGGAAAGAGCAGAGGGTAATGGGACAGAGGAGGGGCTGAAGAGGCGTGATTGCTGAGCAGTGACAAAAACAAAGCAAAAATACATTTTATTTTTGTACACTGTATGTTGGTTTTAAAGATTGACATTTTCTGCTTTTACAGTCAAGTCACTGTACCACCCAGTCGTTGACTGATCCAAACAATTGGACATCATTGCATCCAGTTAGAGCCTTTAAAATAGACTTAATTCATCTGTGGTTGTGATGTAAACACACGTGGAAGTGGAACATGTAATAGACAGTGAACAGATGAATGAGTGAATATTTTTGTTGGATGGCTGGTGAGACAAACAAAGATGTGTCAGCAAATTATGTCGGAGCTGTAAATCAGCCATCTGCCACCAGCCCAGGCTTTAGCCATATTGGGGTACTGAGCCAACTTATGACCGACTTCCCCTCTACTGATGACTTAGAAATGGTCAGGTAACACTGCTGCAGACCCACACACCCCTGACACAAACTGTTTGAACTCCTCTCCTCTGGAGGGTGGTGCAGGGCATTGCACGCTTAGACAGCCCGATACAGAAGTAGTTTCTTCTCATAGGCTGTCACACTGATGGCCGTTCAGCTGTCACAGAGAGTCAGAAAGTAGAACTTTAGTTCTACAAGCACTATAGCCTTGCTAAATGTTAAATATCCTGCACTCTCTTATTCCTTTACTGTAGCTCCAATACTGTATACTCAAATATGCTATAAGAATGCCCCCTGTGGTAAAAAACTTATGCACATTTGCACTAATCCATCTATTTACTGTGCTGATATACTTTTAGAAATCTCAATTCCTATGCATGTTTGCTCTTATTTATCTACAGTATTTACTGTATTCAAATGCTGTAAGAAAGCTCACAGTTGTAAAATGCCAATGCACATTTGCACTTATTCATCTTTTTACTGTTTTCATACTACAAGAATGGTCACTGCAGTAAAATGCCTCAGCTCATGCATGTTTGGTCTTTGATGTAAACTATCTTTAATAATCTTATCTATCTACCTCATGCAAAACTGCCAACATCTTTGCATATTCTTCACTTTTCATCATCATGTCTAGTCAGCATCCTTGCACCCTTTACACATCTTGCAACCATACTATTAATGCACATGGAACCAGAAAACCAGAAAAAAATACATAACAAGAGCTTGAACATATTTGAATCATCATATATATATATATATATATATATATATATATATATATATATATATATATGTGTGTGTGTGTGGGGGGGTGTGTGTGTGTGTGTATGTATGTATTTTTTTTTTTTACACTTTTTTCAATTTTGCTTGTCTTTTATATTTAATGTTTAATTCCTGCACAATGAGATGCAAGCTATGCAGAGTAAAGTAATTTTAACAATCACAATGAAAGGGTTTCAACTTGTTATGTGGTTCAGTTTGGCAGTATTTTGATCCAGCAAGTAGGGATAAAGTTGTATGTATAGTTACATTTAACCATTCAAGGGCTGGTGAGCAACAGTAGTGAGGCTTGTGAACGTTAACGATGGAACGATGGTGCTAGTCCTGCTAACATTGTTACCTCATCCTGTGATTAACGTTGTTAAATTAATTGAGATGAGCATGGACAGTTCCAGTTTAGTGATTTACTACTTTTTAACAATTTAAGTAGTCTGAATTCAGTCTACCTTCAAGTGACTGTAAAATGAGTTAACATCCCTAAATCCAGCCCTGTCCGTAGAAACGTTTCTGACCTGCCTGAGGCTATTAATTGTTCCTATTGATAGCCAACCATGTTGAAACAAAGCTGAAGTAGTTTGCATTGTAACTAATGTTCAAACAGTAGCCAATGTCTTGTTCTTTAACTCATGTGTAATGACTATAACAGTCATTTTAAAATCTAGAATTATTTTGTCTCTTGATATTGTCCACAAATATATTTTTGACTAGATTTTATAACTTGAACTCTGTTTAAATGATTGATTGGGTTCATATAAGTTTGTGCTTTCACACACCATGACAGTAGTCAGACCCAGTCATCTGTGTTATGGCTGTAACAGAGGAAATAGTGAGAGTTTATCTGTATTATCGGTATAATCACCTTCTCCCCTGCTTAGAAATTTGGTCACTCTGGGCTTCCCCAGTAATTTCATAAGGGATTCCACCTCTGTTCAAATCCACTCCACACCATCATGCTCTAATCTGACTCTTTGTTGATGAGATAACCCCACCGCCAGGTGAAACCTTTGTTCTGGTCAGCTCACCTGCTGACTTCAGATCCGCAGATAACCCTTGATGCCAGCTGAAACCCTATCGCTGCTCGCTGCAGGGCCTCTGGCCCCGGCACAGTGACCACACATGAGAACAGTGGCTTGCCTTGGGGCCCCAGGTCCACATGCATTATTCACCACAGACAGCTAGGTGTAGCTAAGCCATGGCCCTTGGGCCTTATTGCTCATATTACACTGGGGCTGGGGAGAGACTCCTGCTCTGTCTTCGACCCCGGGGCTCAATTTTTTAATAGAGAGAAGAACTCTTTTTAATATTTCTTCTTTATTAGGACAGTAGGAGGGCTGAGAGAAGTGCAGAGCAGCAGATAAAGGAGACAGTGATCTTGAAAGATATAGGCCTAATCTCAGTTTGGAAGGAGGGATGTGGAGTTGGCTTTAGATACTCTGTGTCTCATGTCAGAAATATCCAGAATTACTTTTTGTTTGCACATTTCTGTCTCTCATTTCATTGACTGGTTTTATACAACCCTGCTCTGTGTTTGCCTTCTAAGGCAAGAAGAAATTCATTGTCAAAGGAGGAATCAATAATACTGAGCCATGGGTGTTCGGATCTTTTGATGTTATGCCCTCCGAAAAGGCTCACCAGGAAGCACACACTGTTATGACTCGTGTTTGTCTTTGTTTTGAATTTATTAAACTAAATGGCCACAGGTCATAAACCTGAAATACAACAAAAGATAAAGATTACAATATTGTCCTTTTAACATATTGTGTTAAACAGTGAATGTCCAAGCCTTTAAAGCCTTAGGTGTTATTACCTTTGACATTATCTCAATAATAACAAAGCTGACTCAAAATAATGATATTTGACTACATTACCCAGAATGCTTAGTGTTAAGAGACCATGCGCAAACGGCACTCTGCCGTCCGTCACCGGCAGTTGCTATGGACGCGGAGCTTGCGTTCATTTACCACACGTGTTGCTTATAAGATTCATAACACACAAACGTAACACAACGCGATACTCTGCAATGGATTACAGGAACAAAATCACTCTTTACTAGACAACACTGCCATTGTTACAGTAAGTTACCGAGTGTTCAACACACCTAGCATTATGCTAATGGCTAACGTCAACAACCCGAACTTATAAACTGTCCCCGGCTAATAATCATTAGCTGCAACTAACACAACACACAGTGGTAGATGTTAATGTGTACAAACGCTACACATGATATAAACAGTGTTAGTAAGCTGAGTTAGCAGTTAGTTACATACCAACGGGCTGTGTGCTCCTGACGACGGTCTGAGTAAAAAAAACAGATAACAGCCCAATGCCAAACGTAACGTTTACCTGACGTAGCTGCGCATATGTGTTACATTCACAGAACCAGAAAAATAGGAAACATCTGGACACTTATAAAACTAAAGATAAAACTTGTTCCTATTTTAACTCAAAATAAGTATCATTTAGTCCATTAACTCAAAAGTCTTAACAATGGGCTTGAAACACAAAACACTTACTATTCATTGTATTTTGCCTATCCGAAGAGATTGCCAGCGGAGCATCTCGTACGTTCTGTTTGTTTGTTTATCTGAATGGTGATGCAAAATTTTGAACTTAGTTTTGTAAAGGCTGCAAAAACAAAGATATTGAAACAATGATAATGCCAAAAAGTAGATAATATATCGACTGCACCAATATAGCACCTTTCTACCCTCATATTAACACTCTGTACCTGGGCCAGTTTGTGGTTGAGTATCTTCCCTAAAGATACACTGACATATAGAGAGAAAAGGACTGGAACAGAAATCCTCTGATTCAAAGCGGCCACAGCTACAGTATAGTTTTGAACCGATTATTGGTAAAGGTTAAGAAAGTGCTGAAAGATGAGTCAAGTGAAAAAGTCAGAGAAGTCCAGTTTAGTGTGAGTGAAAAAGTAATGATATAATGCCATTTTAATGGGCAACACGCTTGGAAAATTAATGACTTTTTACAGTTTTTTCAACTACTGTAGTTGTTGCATGGACTCTGCCGTCATTGCACTTGGACTTTTGGGGCCCTGAACATATTCCAAATAGGAGGAAACTTTTCTATTTCATCTGGTCTTGCATAAATATTGATAATTTGTGGGTCTCTGATGCAGCCATTCTCAATTGCCTCAACAGGGCCCCCTAACAATTTTCAAAGTAAGAGCCCCCTCCTTTGACTTTGCTGTGGATTCATAAAATTTTGTGGGCAAATGTGGCTTGGGGAGATCTACAAAAAAGCCTCTTGGACCTACACTCTAACTCCAACAGGAAATCTACCATTTTGAATAATTTAGCCAAAAACCCTTTCCAAGGGTCAAATCTGGATTAACTCTTCGTAGAGATTTCCTCTGGTTGACTTGTGCTTTGGCACACAGCTAGATGAGACATGGATGATAAATAGTTCTGTAGGAACTCATCCTTTATCAAATAAAGGATATCAATCAAAGGTAGTAGGTGATCAGCAGACATGGGCAGGCTGAGATTCTGTACTTAAGAACATCACTGTAGACTGAAAGCTCAATTATTGTACCAGGAGCAGGAGTGCAAACTCCACATGTTGAAAACTGACATTAATGGAAAAGACCATGGAACACACCACTGCTCAGGACATGCAAATTGTGGATGTTAATGAATGCAATGCAAATTATGACCTAAGAAGAAAGTTTAAGAACTTCTTCCCTCTGGGGGACCCACCCAAAAACACACAGTTATACTAAGTTTATTTAAAGTACCTATGTACAGACTGATGTGTACTCTATAGGGTTTGGACTCTGCTTACAAAGACTGGCGTGGGTCCACCTGATTTCAGACACGGATGGATCTGTTGAACCTTGGCTTGCTGCAGGGCAATTACTCTAATTACACCGATCACTAATGACTTGAATTCACTGCATGTGCGTATTTGCAGTGCTCGTGTTTTAATGCAGGTATGTGTTTACACACTTTTGTGTGCCTACTTCATGGAGCATTAAAGGGAGGGGCGGGGGGTGGGGGTCACTGGGAGATCCATTAACGCACCATGCCTCCCCTCTGACTCTGACATTTCAGCACAGCGTTCTCACTTGGTTCTTACAGCACATGATGACTCTTTAATGGTTTTGACATTTCAACACATGCAGTTTGTTTGGGTTATGTGTTGTTTTGAAGTAGCATGACTGTGCCATTTAAACAAATGCAAGCAGTTAGTGTGATGTCTCATAGTCTGTAAAGAAATATTTCACTGAAAATCTCCAAAGTTCCAAGTCTGCATCATCTACAGAGTTTGTTTAAAAGTTTCTATAAAACCGTGACTGTGTTAGTGGTTGCTGAATTTATTTTGTGAGTTGTTTCCCATGCATATTTTGGCGTAAAAATCAGTGGCTTTACAAACAGCGGTCTTGTAAGTGAATGCATGTGAAGTGGCAGTCTCTTTGATCAAAGTTAAGTTTTTTGCTGTAGTTTCTTTTCGATACATGAGAAAGTTCTAACTCCGGGGACAAAACAACACTGTGTTCAGCAGCTTTTAGCAGAAAACTTTAGCCTTTGCTTAAAAGTATGGATGACTGTGTTTACATGGACTTGAGTATCACAGTTTCTGTTCATGTGTAAACATTTTTAGAAACAGGGATATGCCAATGACCTTTTCTTAAAGAAGAAAACACAAAATTAACAGTTGAAGTTCCACAGATGCCTGCACAGAGATGATGCAGTGATCAGGACCCAGGATACTAAAATTTCTCAGCCATACAGGGACATGCCTGTCTACAGAATTGGCTGGACCCCTGAAAACCCAAGAGAATGGGCCCTCCCTAGTTTTAATATCAATATATATGCAGGTGTGATGGATCAGAAGACCTGGTGCTAACATCCTGACTAACAGTTACTTCATTTTTTTGGGGATTAATGGGTTCTGATATTCAAACAATTTATAAATACCACTCTTTAACTTGTTTTCTTCAGTTTCAACACATAATTCCACTTTTTACCCAATTTTGACTTTTTTTTTTTTTTTTTTTACCATTTTTTTGTCACTGCTTGCCCATTTTTGCTCCTTTTAACTACTTGTGTCCACTTTATAACCCCTGTAAGCTGGCCATTTTTGCCACTTCTTTGCCACTTTGAACCTATTTTTTGCTACTGTTTTCCCATTTTTGCCACTTCTGACCCTTTTTGCTGCTTTTTGCAATTTTTCTATTCATTTCTGCTAGTTTTTGGCACATTTTCCCTTATGTATTCAATTTTTCCCACCTGTTATCACATTTTTTTTTTGCCTTTTTAACATTTTTTTGGCCACTGTTTGACCATTTTTTGCACCTTTTTTTAACCCATTTTTAGGACCCAAGAACTGAGGGTGCGAGGACCCTATTGAAAGCCTTAGGATTATTATTATTACTTTATTCACTTGACTGGAATTTTGAGTATCTAATCATGCACGAAAACTCATGAAAATTGGCATGGACATGTGGCCTGCTGGAAATGTTGACATGGATATGAAGGTCCCCAGTATGAGTGTTGGAAATTGGCTCAATAGTGCCCCTAAACTCACGAAAAAACGTTGCCTTTTGCAACTACTTGCCCATTTCTTGCACTTCTGACTACTTTTTTCCACTTTTTAATGCCTTTTAATTAACCGGTCCACCCAGTTTCTAATTATTTTCCACTTTTAGATTTTTGTTATAATTTTTATTGAACCATTTTTGCCACTTTTGGCCTTTTTTGCAATAATTTGATTATTATACCCTTAAAGCTATTTTTCTTCCTTCTGTGTTATGCTCTGGTATCCTGACATTTGTAAACATCATGGCTTAGCTGCTAAGCCTGACATTTTTACATGGTTTAGTCAGTCTACCCGCATAGATTAACATTAACATTATTAACATTACCAACATAAGGTAATTCTATCAGAGTGGTTATTATTCAGGTTTAATATAAAATATAGTTATCACAGATTAAATTTAGAATTGACAATGGTTTTCCTTACCTCTGTGGATACCCCATTTGGCTGGTCCCCAGAAAGCTCTCCCCTCTATCCCCCTTTATGGGTGGCCTTGCACAGGGTATGACTAACAAAGTTTCTTTGGACTTGTGTAAACACAGTATCCTGAATGTAATAAAAAACCAGGATAAGACTCATGACCGGGGTTCTAAAGTCAATGTAAACATGCTCAGTGTTAGGCTGACCAACAAATACAGAAGTATTTTTCATGATTTGATCCCTGCTTCGCTCTTTGAGAACGACTCAGTCCCTAATTTACTGCATTTAGATGGAAAAGAGGAAACCTAAACAGGTGATGAATCAAAATAAGAAAAACTAAAATGACACAGGTTAGAAATGAGTCAGGGAAACTTTAGATTACTGACATTAAGTTGGCTCAGACCTTGAAAAAGGCTGTTGTGATCTCTAAAATCTCATTTTACAAGGCTAAACACGCTGACAAAATGAGAAATGACATAATCAGAACTTCATTACAACAATTTCATTCACCCTGGTGAAATAATTACAGGAATAAGTCTTCTTGAAATTGGTGCAGGAAATAAAAAGTTACTCTATTCCAGAATTATTAAAGTTTTAAATTTTTCAGCATGAAGAAATGAGAGGGGATTGGCCTCATGCCTGGCTGTTAATTGTGTTGTATGTCTGTGTTTGGGTTTCATTCATTACTGTTTTCCTGTCATGCTGTTACATTTAACACCACCGACACTGCTGAGTCATGTGTCAGAGCTTACATGAGCCGGCTATAGGTTACACCTGGATACCTCTTCCTGATGCATTATTCTGTCAGTGTGCATAAGAACACACCTGCCTATTGTGTCTTTACCATAAGAATGACGTCAGCTTGTCTCATGTGACACCATCACCTAGATTACTTCACTGTCCTCGGCCTTCGTTACTGCACAGTCTCCCCCAAGCTGACATTTTTTTAACCTGCTTGGCACTGCAAATAAGCAATTTTGGGGGAATAAATGTCCATATTTTATTGTCATCTATGTATTGTCTGCTGTCTACGTCATCATTTCTTTTGTAAATACAGTTCTCCATCTACTGTTGCTATTGGTCTATATCTGCTGTAAATATAGGCCTACATCTGCTTTAAACATTGGTATACATCTGCTGTAAATATCAGCCTATATCTACAGTAAATATAGGCCTACATCTGCTGAAAATATTGGTATACATTTGCTGTAAATATTGGCCTATATGTACTGTAAATATAGGCCTACATCTGTTGTAAATATAGCCCTATATAAACTGTAAATATAGGTCTACATCTGCTGCAAGTACAGGCCTATATCTACTGTAGCTAAAGGCCTGTATCTGCAGTAAATATAGGCCTATGTCAGCTCTAAATATAGACCTACATCTTCAGTAACTATATGACTATATCTGCTGTAAATATAGTTCTACATGTACTTTAGATATAGACCTACACCTGCTGTAAATATAGGCCTACCTGTGCTCCAAATGTAAGCCTATATCTGCTTTAAATATTGGTCTATATCAGCTGTAACTATATGCCTATATCTGCTGTAAATAAAGGCCTATATTTGCTGTAAATATAGGCCTAAATCTGCTGTAAACCTAAGCCTATATCTGCTGAAACTATGGTCCATATCTGCTGTAAATATAGGCCTATATCAGCTGTAATAATAGGCTAATATCTGTTGTAAACATTTACTTATTTAGGTTGCATATATCACTCTATCTAAATATCAGCCTTTATCAGCTGTGAATATTAGTCTCATGTATGAATAAGTTCAAGAGGATTTAGGCAGGTACAATATATTTAAGCTCATTCCTTACACTTTAAATTTGTTTTATATACTGAAGTTTCAGGTCTGAACTACATTCATATATCAGCTTAGTATTGCTATAGCCTAAAATGGACTTTCAAATATCAGCATATTGGATATTGGCAAAAATATGAAATCATACATTTCCACCAATTATCATAGAATTTTGCATAATGGAAGGTTATTATGTTTGGCCAAAAGAAAAACAACCATATGTTAATAGCAAAAGTACCAAGATGATTGACTTATTCTCTTTATGAATGTGTCAAAGTTGCTTTGCATTCAGACATGATGTCCAACCTGTCCAGATGTGACAGATGTGAAGCAAAAGTGTCAGGTGGGTGTGGAAACAGTCATAACATGATCCCTACGGCAGCTTCGCTCTTGTCCTCTTGTTGTTGTTGTTTCTATTTTCCAGTTGCTTTGCGCTCACCACCAAATGTCTCACCTAAGATATGGTGACCTGTAGACGAATGTCTGTTCTAAGTCTATAAGACTAATGTTCTTCCCTTTATCAACAAAGGGTGCTGCAGCACCCTAGCACCCACTCTCCTCTGCCCACGTCCAATGTTAGAAAAGTTTAGCTGGTGTGGAAGTGCAAAAACTTCTGTTCCTCCGTCACCTTGAGGCTGGCCAGAAATGCAAGGTAAACTCCATTTGAGCACACATTTAATGCCCATTTTGACAGCAGAAATAAACCTGTTTACAGTCTGATGAAATAAATGGGTTTAATAACAACATGTTATTTCATCCCACAGGTTCATACCGTGCAGAGGGTGATTATTTTTTTCTTTCTTGTAACTTATTCGTTTTGTTTTAATTAAGCCAAGGAGTTATTCATACATTTACATGATTAGAGGCATCTCTTTGACAGCTTTTAGAATAGAAACAGAATGTTCTAGCAACACTTTTTAATTTTTTTTTACCTTTATTAGGCTAATCAGACTGTTTTTCATCCTTCATGAACCTTGAAAGTTGTGCCAGGGAGACCCACCTTTAAAGACTAGCATTTCCAGCGTTGAGGTGGACACAGCCTGCAACACAAAACCCCCCCCCCCCCCCCCCCCCCACTTAGAGGTGACAAAAAAGAATAAGCTGATCATCTAGTCTGACAGTATTTCTCAGTTTACCAGTGAATAGTGCGGCATAGTAGAATTCAGTGTTTTAACAGACCAATGCTGTCTCATAAAAGCACTCTAACATGTGGTAGCTGCGCAAGGATCTGCTGGTCTACGTAGATCATCACTCCTCTCTTTATGCTGAACTCTAAATTTATCAAAGGCACGTCTATTAGAGCCTTCATCATGGATAAGTTGTTTGTTGCATACAAGCTATTGAGATTTAGCTCAACATTTAAATGAATAATAAATTATAACTTTTCAGAGACTGGAATTCTCGCCTCAGACACAGGACTTACCTAGGTTTACCAGAGATTATTGTAACACACACTGTTAAAAAGAAGATGACTCATGCGTTTCAAATGATGGTTTTATCTCCTATTTGTCCTCCTGTTAAGTGCGTAACGTACGCTCCCTCTCACATTCACACACACATACTCTCTCTCTCAATTTAAGGCTCATTAAAAGTCATTAAAGTCCAATCGGCTGAACTCTTATTTATAGGAAATCTTTTAACAACAATAAAAAATATTTATTTATTGCTGCCAACAATAATGAGGAGCACCAATGTCCGCGAAGCACGAAGCAATAAAGCTGCACAAGAAACATCAGAATGGTGACAGCAAGTCAAAAACAAAATGCAAACAGGCTTTTGCAACACAAAGGTGCTGAAATCGTCAACAGTATTATAGTCTACGTGAGTCAACATGCAGACCTGTTGCAACTGCATGTAATAATAACACATAGAAAAACAACAGCTATGCACAATATGCCTGTGGCTGCGGGGGTATACTTTACAGCCCAGGTGGACACTAAGCTTCATTATTCCTGCAGTAGCATTGCCTGCAGGGACACTATGTCCATATTTTGTCAATGGCTGAAGTAGAAGGGGGGAAAAGCTGACCCTTGACATCCAGAGACTCCCAGATTCTGTGAGCAGAACGCTCACTGTTCTGGTACTCCTCCCTGCTCCAACATCAACCCTGTTTCCTCCTCTGTTGTTTTCCTGCTCTCCTTCTCCTTCTCTCCTACCAGCCCGTCTAATAAGGGTGGTGGCTATAGTTTCTCCTAATTGCTGCCAACAAACCCTGCTGTCCAACTGTACCCTGTCTCACCGTTACACCAGGCTGTCTTTCCCCATCCATTTTTAATCCTCTGCTTCCCCTTTTGTTCTGTCCTCACTCAAACCCAGCCCCTATCCTCCTCTCACCTCCTCTCTTTCCTCTTACCTCCCTTCTTTTGCCGTCCCTCCCTGTCCTCCTACTCTTCCATCTCCATGGTTAATCTTATTGGCTCTGCCTGCCAGTGGGGATAATTATTTTTCATAGAGAACACTAGAAAAAGCTAAGGGAGAAAATTTTAGCCGTGTATTGCCTCCTTTTATATTTTTGTCTTCTTTTTCTTGAAATATGTTGGAATTGGATTTCCAGTTGATTTTGATCAGGTTAATTGAGTGTAGCTGCGGTGGTTGGATAATCTTTTCAGCTTCCCTGGAAACAAAGCTAGCTCTGTTTATGATATCAGAACCTTCAGTATCAGACTTCTAAAATGATGCCATATGCATACGAAGAAATGATAGAGAATAGTGAAACGAAAAGGCAGACATAGAGAGGCAGAGAGGGGAATGATCTGGGTTACTCCTCTCACTCGTCCAGTGATGGAGGGGTACTTCTTTCTCTGCAGGATGGAGATAATGGTCGCCTTGGAGACAGCTCCTCTAAATCAACTCTGATATTATGGGCTTAAACCTACTGGCCATTAATCAGACTCTATTCACTGATTGGACAAAAAAATTAACAATGCCTTATGGGAAATGAAGTTCATGTAAGGATGAGAAAGAAGCAAGTTATTCCGCCTCTTTTGTCAAAATGCACTGGTATAAATGTCAACAGAGTCACAGAGAAAAATTGTTTCAGTGTCTTATGGTGTGTATTACATTCAGTGCCAATTAGAGTGATGAAACATACAGTGTGTATAAAAAGGATTCACTCCCTTGGATCTTTAACCCTTTTATTGATTTTATAAATTGATCATGACACTTTCCGTCAAAATGACGGATAACAAAAAAGTCCAGCGCAACCTCGGCCTGACTTAAACTTTTCAATAACCTTTCCTTTGAGTTGGTTGGAGTGTTCTTTTGTCTTCATGGTGTAATGGTGGCCTGGAATACTTATTAACCATACTCATATTTCTATTTAATTTACATTAGTTTGTAGAAATCTTTTTTAATTTTTACATTAAAGATGGTTTTGTTTAGTTAAAAAAAGACAAATTGTATTGACCATGATTGATTTATATAATTAATAAATGTGTAAAACATCCAATGGGGTGAATACTTTCTATAGGCACTGTAAATCCTTCAGGAGTCTTACAATCAGACAGACAGAGACTGAAAACTATTCTGTTTTTTTATTTGATTTATCAAAGAGCCACATTAAACGAGGGACAAAGAGAGTATTAATGATAGCTGTTTATCTTTCTAAACTGTGACCTCAACACTGAAATTAAACTCATATAATCTGCTTATCAGCAACACTTAAAGCAGTGAATAAATCAGGAGTAGATGGACTCTTAATGATCGTTACAAAGAAAGATGAGCGCATTCTTAGCCTACATTAGAACACTAATTGTCGCTGTTAATGGCAGCAGACTTAATAGAGATTAAATGATGATTAGGAGCTGAAGTGTAACACAACAGAAGATGTCCTGTTTTATTTTTTCCTTCACTTTCAGGATGCCAAATGCACTGCTGACATTTTGACCTGCTCATGTGATAAATGGAGTATTGATTGGCATCTTATCTCTCTGGATACAAACAAGGTTGAGCCACCTTTTGAATATAACATTAGTACTGATGCTTACCCTCCGTGTCCCGCTGAGAGCTGCGCCACTACCCAGAAATGATGAATGGACCTGGACAGAGTACCTGATCCGTCATCCTTAGAGGCGGTCAAAGAAAGCACATGGGGAGAGGTGGTCAGGGGGAGTTCATGTGTGAGTGCTGGGGAGATAAAAGTAAACAGGCATCTTCACAGGATGCAACATAAAGGCAGAGCTCTCGTGGTTTATAACCTTCAGTGGACAAAGAACATTTCACAAAAACACCATGAGTGAGGTTTATACTTACCTGAACTTTATTGATTTTTTCTCTTTTTGCTGTGACGGATTGCTTTCACCTCTGATGTCCAGTCTGGTGGAGCATTTACAGTCTGCACAGAACAAACTGGAATGAAACAACATACAGTATGCATTTAAATAAGTATACTGCAGTGTACAAAGAAATAAACATTATTGTGGCTCTTTTAAAAGTTATCACAAACCAAAAAGGAAAACTTGCTTTAATGTTGTATGTTGCGAATGACAGATATTTGACATTTATAGATGGGCCAGACATTACTCTGACAGAGACCTATGAAGAAATTTCACCTGCAGTTCTGAAAACTTCCTGAAAATCTTTTCGAGTGCCCATAAAATCTTGCAGAGTAAGTCAATCTCATGTTCAGGAGTACTTTAGGGGTGGATAGGGGGGTTCAGAGGTAAAAAAGAAGGATTAGAAAGCGTCGGATCAAGAATTGAATTCTGCTCTCCTAAGTACAGTTTGCTGAATTCTTGCTGAAATTTATTTGAAGGCTGAAAGGAAAAAGTACAAGTAGCGTTTTGGTGGAATAAAAAGATTTTTTGCCTTCACACATGTAGCTCTCTCTGTAAACTTTGGGAAGCTTTAAAGACTTTTTACATGGTTTGTCTCTCTTTGTAATATGAGGTGTGAAAAAAAGAATCACAGAGCTTTTATACACATAGCAACATCCGTGATGTGTGGAGAGGAATCAGTACCATCTCTGGACATAACAATAAAAAGAAAAGGGAGCCAATAGTGGGTGATGTGGAAAGAGCTGATGAACTCAACCTGTCCTTCAACAGATTTGACACTGTGGACACACCTACTTCCACTGCTGCTCCTCCTTCTACTCCTCAACATATGGAAATCCCCACTATAGCTCCTCCTTCTCCTTCTCCGTCTCCTACACGTGTCTCCACAGCTGCAGCCACTTCCCTTCTAGCACCTGTACCCTTCTCTGTCACAGAGTCAGGGGTGAGGTTGGAGCTTGGGAGACTTTGCTCTGGGAAGGCAGCTGGCCCAGATGGTGTGTGTCCAAGGCTGCTTAAAGACTGTGCTGCACAACTGTGTCAACCTCTCCACAGGATCTTCAACCTGAGTCTTCAGCTGGGGTGGGTACCTGCTCTATAGAAAACATCCTGTATTGTACCGGTACCAAAAATCAAATGTCCGGCTGAACTAAATGACTACAGACCTATTGCCCTTACCTCACACATCATGAAAACTCTGGAGCGGCTGATTCTACGCCTACTGAGGCTTGAGGTCAAAGACAAACTCGATTCCCTGCAGTTTGCATACAAAGAACACATTGGAGTGGATGATGCCATCCTCTTCATGCTTCACCGTGCCCTGTCTCATCTGGAGGAACCTGGAGTTTATGTGAGAATCATGTTCTTTGATTTTTCAAATGCATTCAACTCCATCCAACCCACCATACTCAAAGACAAGCTCACGGAGATGGGAGTGGATCCTTCCTGTGTTTCTTGGATCACAGATTACCTGACAGGAAGGCCAAAGTTTGTCAGGTTGGGGAACTGTGTTTCTGGGACATTAATGAGCAGTACAGGGGCTCCACAAGGGACAGTCCTGGCTCCATTCCTGTTCACACTGTATACATCAGACTTCAAATACAGCACTGAGTCCTGCCACATCCAGAAATACTCGAACGACACTGCTATCGTGGCATGTATCAGAAATGGACAAGAAACCGAATACAGGGATATGATAAGTGCCTTCAGTGACTGGAGTCACAAAAACTGCCTCCTACTCAACACCTCAAAGACAAATGAAATGGTCATAGATTTCCGCAGATCCAAGCCCCCTCTTCAGCCAGTGAACACTTGTGGCGAGGACATCGAGGTGGTGACATCATACAGATATTTAGGTGTACACCTGGATAATAAGTTGGACTAGTCTAAAAACGTAGACTTCATCTACAAAAAGGGGCAGAGCCGCCTCTTTTGCCTGAGAAGACTCCGATCAATAGACATCTGCAGTAAGATGCTGCAGATGTTTTATCTGTCTGTGGTGGCAAGTTTCTGTTTTATGCTGCAGTCTGCTGAGGAGGCAGTGTAAAACACAAGGATGCAAGGTGTCTGAACAAACTGGTTAAAAAAACTGGCTCTGTGGTCGGAATCAAATTGAACTCACTGGAGGATGAGGTGGAGAGACGCACACTGAGCAAGGTGGAGGCCATTCTGAGAAACATGGATCATCCACTTCATATCTCCCTCAGTGAGCAAAGAAACAACGGTGGTGGACGGCTCCTATCCCTGCGCTGCAGGACAGAATGATTTAGAAAATCTTTCATACCATCAGCTATTAGACTTTATAATTCTACAGTAAACAGATGAGAATCCCAGACGAGTGAATTTCCCTTCGGGGATGAATGAAGTTCTTGTATTATTATTGTATTTATAAGATTTGATCAAAGCAGTTAATCTTGCTCAAATGTATTCCCTTCTTGTCGCTTCTAAGTGGATAAAATTTGACAAAATGCCTTTCTTGTTGGCTATAAGGGGAAAAAAAAGACAAAGTCTCCTTCTTAGTGCCCTTTTAATGGGCAAATGTTCACAGGATACTTCTAGGTTGCCCTCTATGTGAACCAAATCTGACAACATCCCCTGTTTTGTGTCCTCTAACTTGCAATTTCCACATACAGAGACTGTGCCGCGACCTGCCAGTGAATTGTACCACAGAGCAAATCACTCCCTCTCTAGTCAAGCACCAGTGCTCCAGTCTGGCACCGGAGTGTTCCTGACATGCATCTCCACTGCGCTTCGCTGGAGATACACTGCAGGTCTATTTTTCAGTGCCAGCTGCACGTCAATCCCCATCGATCAGTAAGCTCCAAACAGGAAGTCAAAAGCGTAGAGTACTTTCAAAATACAAGACTCCCGATTGTAAATCATTACTATATCAACATTACCTCTCATCCTGCAGCGAGAGCAAAGGGTCATTGGAAGGTCAATGGGTCACAGAGTTTAAACTGCGCCACTGACGAGGAAAAGTTAACTTTTGAGGACATTTACATAAAACCACAGAGCCCTGATTAGAGATTAACCTTTTAACTTCCTAATGTACTCAGCCACGGTGTTAGCAATAATATCATGGACTCGTGCTGGAATGGATGATAAACTAACCCCTAAAGGGTAAAATAATCCACTGTTGACATACTATTATGGTGTAAACTCGCAGTTATCCCCTTCAGTCGGAGCAAAACCATGGCGCTGCTGAGCGCGGCACAGACTGGATGGATCAGACCAAACAAGTTTAGCCAGATATTGACCAGATTACATCATTGCAACCCGTCAATTTGCCTGAATATGAGCGTCAAGTTAAACAGGATGAAGTCACATGATGCATGAACCAATATGAACTACAATAATAAACTGACTGAGATAACTTACAACCTTGTAAGCAATCATGACAACATAAGAAAGTATTGCCAGACAAGGGTGGTGTAAACATCACTATAAAAGTCTGTGGGGATGAATTTAATTGAAATAAAAAATCTATTTGCAGTTATTTTGTCACATATTGCAAATTTGATATAAACTATTGTATTGAAGGGAATTATCATTTTCATGTCATTCTTATTTTGATGTAGAAAAACACAAACATCAGCAAACTGTTCTGAAAAAATGATACTTGAATGTCTACATTATGTGAAGAGAATCACACCTCTGCTGCAAAGAATATGTATATTACACTGGTATTTTTACACACAGTTCAGGTTAAAGAAATATTGCACCTATTGTGATTTGAAAACTGCAGCAGGACATGTTGCAAATCTACTGTACATTTCAGTTCATTGCTTAGCCTAAATAGTTTATCAGGATCATGTTTGTAGTGCACCAGGCATGACAAGATTTCTGTTGCAGTCTTTAGTGGTACCATTGTAACCTTGCAAAACAGATGGATACACCCGTTTCCATGTTTCTCACTGGCAAATCCATCTTGCAACGCTCCCATCTGAACAGTTTGGGCCCGGTTAGAAATTGGCAGAACCAATCAGCATTGAGGGGCAGTACTTTCAGGTGCGGCGGAGTCGTGACGTAAGCAAGCAGCAACAAGAGACCGGTGTAGCGGCTATGTCACATGTTTTCTTGCTCTGATTGGCTCTTAAAGATGTGACAGAATGTTCATTCAATCATCCTTCGATTTTTTTTCAAAAGGTGCTGCCCTTTCCCAAACGCTGTCTATGGAAAGTTTACCAGATGGATGTGTGAAACACATCCATCTGGCATGTCAGGTGCCAATGCAAATGAGAATTAAAGTGATGATCCAGCCTTAAACTTGCAGACCAGAATCAGGCCACCCTGTCTCAAGTGTTACAGTGTCACACCGCCATCTCTTTCTGTCAGCCTGTCCTCAGTTTCTGTCCCCTCTCTGAGCCCATCAGCTTGGTTCTGTGTGTTTTGGGTCCTTTAGAGACTCTTGTAGTGTACAGCCTGACATGATCCAGTGTCGCTCTGTACAGTGACGCTGCTTACAAAGACTAAATCGTGTTGCACCTTATCAAAAATATAAACCCCAGTCCGAATCTTCCTTTTTTGGACTTTCTCCTATAGTTTTCACAACACCAATGAAAATCTACACGTTGAATTAGTCTCTTTGTTCATGAGTAATTAGCTCCTGCTTCACTGGCTCTTTTTGCTGCCTTAATTGTGAAGCTGTCTGATCTCTCCTCTCTTTTTCTATTCTTTTGACTGTAACTGCTTAGTGTTTGAGTGCTGAGCGCCATTTTCCAGTACAGACACACCTACAATGGCTGTCTTTCACTGAGCGACATGAAGGGGTCATGTGTGTGTCTGTGGGTGAGTTTTCAGTAAGGTAAAGCCAGATGGAACTGTAGCATCACTTAATTAGACACACTTTGTCTTTCTCTTTCTCTCTGTGCAGCACACACACTCTAGTCTTCAGACCCTGTAATTAGGCCTAACTGTCCGACAGCTGCTGCACACGTGCACGCACGCACACGCATGCAGACGCACACACATTCAAGGAGAGCATTCATAAGCATGATTTCTTATTACATTTCTCCTTTTCTGCTCTCTTTCTGATTAAATGGCTTGTCGTCTCTGTCTCCCTCCCTACTCTGCTCTTTCATTCATCCATTAAAACACAATTAGATTAAACAATTACAATATTTCATAATTATGACAGCTTTTTGTAATTATAAGCCAGTTTGCTCCGTTCTTCCTTGCCTGATGATGTTAAGTGCCTTCATTTCAGTTGCTAACTGTTATAATAAATCCCCTAAAGGCAATTTTTCACATTGGCAGAGTGTAATGAAAATTGGAAGTAACTTTTTGAACTTCAAAGTGTGCAGTGCCCACTCTTCCAGTCTGTTGTAGCTGATCTCTTTTGATGTAGGCTGGAATGATGCATGGCCCTCTCCATAAAAATCTCATCAAATGCAGCTTTTGTTAAAAATCAAATCTCTTTGCCCAATACTTCAATGATTCTATTTCCCCCCTGCAGTTTCCCTTTCTCTTAAAATCATCCATCATCATAATCATAAACAAATGTTCTGCAGCTATGCATTCAAAGTAAATAAAGCATTGGTTTAAGTAAAATGTCTCCTTCAAAGGACATTTGCCCCATCAAGGAAAAATCACTTCTCTGATTAATTAAGTGTGCCATCATTAAGATAAAATGATTTTCTTCTCTCCCTAATCTCAATCTGTCAATGTCCAAATTAGATTTTGCCAAAAAACACTTAATCAAACATAAACTAATCAGCGCTTTAACTGTGATCCCTGGAGCAAACACACATGCAAATCACAGGCTGCCAGGTGATGACAAAGACATGGACTGGACACACGTGCACAAGCATGCACAAGCAAGCAAATCTTTAGTCTGGCATAAAAATGATAAACCGTGTTTCATTGCTGAGTTTCCATTAGCTGGTATGTGCTGATCTTTGGCCAGTTTCACAGGCAGAATTCCGTCAGTTAAAAATGTTAATGGTCAGAATGAAAAGTATGCCAGTTACCAAAAAAGTAAATAGTGAATAATAACATATTATGTCTTATGTTAACTAGACCAGTGGTTCCCAATCTGGGGTCCAGGCCGCCCCTAGGGGGCCGCCAAAGATCCCAGACTGGGCACAGGACCATGTCTGCTTTGTTATTGTGAAAAATAAATGTGCATATTTTTAGAAGTCATATTAAGAAACATATATAAGATTGTGTATTAGTGCCACACTAACAATTATAAGAAAATAAAGATAAAGAGTTAAAATGTCTGAGTTTAAAGTTGTAAGTTTTGACATTAGAAACTCAAAAATGTACAATTTTTATTCATCATAAATTTACAACCGTGTACAGTTAAACAAAAACAAACAAAAAACAAACAAACAAACAAACAAACTTAAAAACAGTTGTTGGATTTTCAATTTTTCAGCTTAATAATTAAAAAAATTCCTTTTGTTTTTATAAATTAACTACTTTAAATTTGAGAATTTCAGTTTTCTTAAATTTAACAGATCTTCTTTATATATTTTCTTTCCAGGCTGGCTCTAATACACCATTGTAATAATGGTTAGTTTATACAATTATTTTTCATCTAGAAGAAGTGTATGTTGGACCATTATGTTGGGATTTTCTCAATGAAAACAATTAAAAACATGTTAATTTTTCCAAGTGGATTCTGGGGAGGCATAGCTTTTTTTACTACACCCACTTCTCGTGAGATGCTGGGGTTGTTAGCCTACTCAGGCAGCAAGCACATGGCTAATTTAGACCGTGAATATTCATGTGATCAATGCATTACGTAAAACAACGGCAATGTCTGGGGGACTTTAGAGCTACTGAATGCTATTCAGGAAAACTGTGGTCAGGACCCTTTTGAAAAAGACATGTTTAATCTCAATAAGGTTATCCTGGTTAAATAAAATTAAATAGAATCAGCAGTATAGAGGGACTCTGAATTAGACATCGTTGCAGTTACAACAAAGGGGACTGTAGACACTTGAGTGACTTACACACAGATGTACAGGCCAGGATGAGGGCGGACTGAGTTCTAGTGGACTTGGATAAGCCAGTAAATCTACATATGAAGCTAAGATGGAGTAGAACTTTACTCAACACTGAATCATGCTGGCAGAAAGGCAAGGACTGTTTGGGGCTGACAGCAAGAGTGCCATCTTACTTCCCTGTACCTGGGTGTTCATGCTCAGGGTGTCCTGGCTAATCAGCAGCAGCAGTGTGGGAATAGCCATCGATGAGAGGAGCACTGGACTGAACTATCTACAGTGTCTGCTTTTGCCTTTCTTTGGTACCACTCTAAAGAAACCACTATGGTTGGATTTACTCTTTTAGTGGAGGTTACAGTTGAGATCATCAGTCTATGAGGACTAATATGGCACAACTGATGGTAAGATTCAATTTTCAGTGGTAATACACAGTTTTATCGTGGTTTATACTTAACAGAGTCCAACTCGAGTCTGAAGCCTTTCAGGGGCAAGTACAGGTTAAGTCTGATGCTACAGCTGTGTGCCTGACACAGACACAACATCTCTCTCTGATGCAATGAGGTAAAATGATGTCCCTCTGTACAGCCATGTGCTGGGTTACTGTATGTGTCTGCCGTCATTTCAAGCAGCTTTGACAGGCTTGTATTGTTTGGGAGAGGATGGGGTGAGTGTTTGTGAAGTAATTTCCCTTTCTATGAAGAAAAAATGTGTTTTTTGCAGAGGGGGAAAAAATTACTATACTGGTTTGCCCCCTGTATCTTTCGGTTCTATTATAAACACTGCTTGTAAAGGTCTGTGAGCTCCAGTCTAGAGTGTTTACAGTGTCTCAGTCACATCATCTTACACGGCTCATTTCAAATGAACTCACTGTCACTTTGACAGATTATGGGCCTTTGCTGTCTGGGCTCCCGATGCAACTGGGAACAAGGTGTAAGAACCCTCTGCCGTGCATGCAGTGAAACAGTTGCGCTCTAGTATTGTGAGACATCCATTTAGATGTTGCACCACAACAGTATTTGTTCCAGTTATTTGGGCATCATTTTAAACCACTAATGCAATAATGTTTTGGTTGTTTAACTACCTCTAGAGTAATTACCACTTTGAATTTAAACACCTAAGAAAAAGGGGTTCCTTTATCTTCTTATGGTGTTTGTCTCTTGTAGAAATCTGCTCTCTAACAGAGGATTAAGTGGTATGATTTGCTGTAAGCTGATAAGAACAATCAGTCTTTAAAGCATTGGGAAGCACTTCCAGAAAAGTTACCCCGGTCTCATTTCTCATTTGTATGGACCCAGAGGATTTGACCCTCTCTGAAAAGATATGGGCTGGTTTTATCGGATGTGTCTGTGATGAAGCAAATGTACCAGAAGGAGTCATAAAATCCATGCCTGGCTGAAAATTTCCTGTAGAGATTTTATGACAAAATCTCCACATTCCCCATAAATTCTTAGCAAAGCAAAGTGCTGTGAGAGATCAGAAAACTTTTTATTGTGTCTACAGAGTAGAGCTAGCATGCCACTGCTGTTGAAGCAGACATGATGACCTATAAAGGGGCTTTTACCTGCAGGATTGTTAAAGAGACTATTTAATCTTTTCTTGTCTGCTGAGTTGGTGTGGGAGATGCATTCTTTAACTTTAGAGTTGGACTTTAATGCCATATACTCATGCAACTTCACCTCATAATGACGGCTTACATTATAAATTAGGGGTGCAAAACTTTGTTGATGCCGTGCACAAAGTTTAGTTCTAAATAGTTGCTGTTGATTTATTGGCTATGACGTGTGTGTTTTTCATTCTGTCTGGATAATTTTTATGAGCTGGCTTGCTCAGAAGTGAGAAATCTCATACCCTTAAATCTCTGCTGAGAGTAAAATCCCCTAAAATCTTTGGTGACCCCCCCCCCCCCCACAGTGTTTATCACGTAAGCGTTTTAACAGGAGCAGAACTATTGCAGAAGTCTATGATATGTATCTTAGACTACAGACTCAGAATTTAAGACCTTTAAAAACATTGAAACTGCATCTTTTGCTGTGCTTTAAAAATGCCAGTGTAGCTGCAGCTAATTTAAGAAAAGAATATAATTCAAGATATTTTGGATTATCCGTCAAGACACTTGCATATGCTTTCTTTTTTTGCACGAGGATGTGATCTGCTTTTTGAACTCTATCAGAGACATGTTTAGGGCCTGGAGATGTCCATGAGACTCCTACTCGTGTTCATTCTTAATAAAAAAGAGTCCCTCCAGAGCTGAGATAATGTTCAGTTTATATTCATGAGGACGGTCCTCCTGAGTGTATTCTCTCTGCAGCTGGAAGCAGAGACAGCCACCCTACTCAGAGGCTGCTGTATTCTCACTGATCTGCTGACTCCGTGTCTGTGTGCTGCCCTCCTGAGTTTCCGGATGATGAGAGCACGTCTTGAGGTGTGATAATCCGGCTCTCATGCTCCTGCTCGGTGAGCAGGGAGCTTCCAGGAGCAGAGGGGCAATACTCGATCGATCCCCCTGCCTGCTCGACCACGTGAGAGGTCAGCCATGTCACACCTCGTGGTGACGGTAGCATACATAATCACACACATCAACACAAGCAGGCTTGGAGTATACGGCCTGCATACCGACGTGCATATACATGCATGCGCAAAGGTAATACCTCTCTGCAGTTCTGCAGATAAACAAACTTCATTACACCCTCATTTCTTAATGCAGCCTACCAAAAATGATCAAGTGATCTATTAGGTCAAGCCACGAGTGTAGCCTTTAATTAAACCTCCCAGCAGCCTCTGCTCCTACACTTTAATCTTCTGCACTTCATTACATTAGCAGTGGATAAACAACCATGTAAAGGATGTGATTTCTCTCAGAGTTTTAAAATTAGCTGAAGACTTTGATACCATTAAGTTCAATTTAACAGATTTAGGCGTGGCTGTGGTGTTGGTTTATAGGTCACACCTTAACACATTCTCAAGCATCAAGCACCCCCTCACCTTATTCTTTCTCACTAATCTCCTCAGACGTCAGATCTAGTACTAGGAGAGCTGACGGGAGGTTTTAGAGGTGTTGGAGACTCACACAGTGTGAGTGTGATTGTTGACCTTGGTTTAGCCTGTGTGGTCTGGTTAAACAGCGTAATGATGAGGCACCGTGTCGACATGGTGGTAATGATGTTGCAGGGCACCTGAGGCTCCAGACTCTGGGGATGGAGCTGTGGTAATAATAATACTCACCCAAACATATAACCTCTCCAAATATGAGATGGGATCATACACATTTACATGCCACAGAAGAAATCTGTTAATGTGGTGCATAAAGTCTGTACGAGCATGCATTTTTTTTTTGTCTGCTAGTTCTGGGGTTCAATGAGACTTTGTAAAGAGAGGGAGAGGGCCGGAGTACTGTTCTTGAGACTGACATTAGAAGGAAAGAAACTGTACTTGTGGCAGGAGGATTTGGTCAGTGGGAGGCTAAAATACATTGTGTGGAAGGTTTTTATTATAACAGAGGTGAGTTTGGGCGATTGATGCTGCAGCAGCCGTAACATGACACATCATGCTGCAGTTAGAAAAATGAGAAGTTCATTATCTTTGAGAACTTAAGGAAATATTTGAGATACTGTGAAACTTGGAAGAAAAGAAACATTTTCTATCAAACTGGAGCACCTGGTGGAAACACAGATAATGAGGTTGGAGTGAAAGCGTCATGTCAGATTGACCGGCATATTTGAAGTACAGCTGTTGTTTTCAATGGCGCCTAAAGCATTATGCGGTGTATTGCCTTTACGCATGATCTCTGACCTTGTTTCAATTTTTCTGCTTTCCTATTTTTCTTCTTTCCTGTTTGGAGATAAAGGGAAATAAAGTAAGGACAGAAAAAGACAAAATGCAAAGAGAGAGGGAGAGATTCCACCTGAGGTGCTCCACTCTTCTGCACTCTGCACCTTTAGTCTCTTATCAGTGATAATCAAACACAGCTATTGTAAAAAAAAGAAAAATAAATTAAACATTTTCTCTAAGCACAATTCTGGATGAGCACTTCAGAGCAAACTTGCAGAGAAAAGATTTTTTTTAAATTACTTTTTCACCCTTAATCAGTCACACCAGCATGCTAGAGCCATGTAGTGCCCCCTTCAAAATGTCCACCACTTCTGTGTGGTTTTAATGACTAACTAGTGATTATATTGACCATTGCAAAAATCACTTAAAAATTTGATGCACACCACAATTTCTAACTCTTATGTCTTCTGATTTCTTCATTGCAAAGTGAGAATTATCCATTAACTGGCTTGTTGTTGTAGTTGTATTTCTGTGTGCCCCTCTTTAACTTTGAGCGCCAGCCCCTCTGAGGGTCTCCGCACAGGCCTGTGTGGAGTGACAGAAGTTGTCATTTATATTTCATCCAGAGTGCTGATAGCAGCCCTCTTAAGGGGTGATAGTGACATCTCATGAATGTGTCCATGCAGCACAGAGCTCATCTATATCCTCAGTGTTTGGTTAATATGTGTAGGTAAGTGTGTAATGTCCCTGACAGCTCTCCAGCCTTTGCAGAGCCAGCATTCATCCAGCTGTGGCAGATCGTCAGCCAGCATCTGCTAATGGCAGGCCTGGTTATAATTAGGACGGCCATTAACACTCCTTCATTATTCAATCGGTCTGAATTTATGTCCTCTCTGGGCTCTCTCACTCACACACTCCTTCTCTGCCCCTCTGATGCGGTCTGGCACCATCCTTCTTGCTTGTGTTTGTTCTTGTTTGGATATTTAACAGACGACTGTTCCAGTGTCTTCTTGAGAACACAGATGATTTGTGTTTGACTGCAGATGTGGATGGGTTATTGTGTGGGTGTAGAAGAGAAGAGGTCAGGCATGTTTTGAAACTCTTAAATTGATGAATAAAGGTTAAAATGAAAGAAAATTGTTCATCTGCTCTGTTTTAGTGGGTGGTATCAGGAGCTTCTGGATGGCTCAGAGAGGTGGTGAGATGAAACTCTTTGAAAGGCGAGTGATGATGATATCAAAGGTGGTACGTATTTATGATAACAATCCAACTTTTGGATTGGATTGTTATAGGCAGATGCCCTAAAGTCAGGTATTGGATTTGGTATTACAGCTTCAACCAGTAAGAAGCTAACAAAACACAGAAAGAGCAGTCAAAACTAAGCACTATTTAAGCTCTAAACAAAGGCAGCGATTCGTGATGGAGATGTCCAGATCTGGACTTTGCTGATGATGCTGTGACCTTTGCAGAGACGTCTTTGTGGAGGCTCTTAACCTGCTAAGTGAGGTGGCCGAAGCGTTGGAAATGCACATCTCCTGGGTCAAAACAAAGACCAAGGCATGCTGGGGACACCTTAGATGCTGCCACTGAATGTGTGTTTGTGGATGGTGAGAGCGTGGACGCTGATGGCCAGAGGCTGGTCTCCTTCTTGACAACTTCTCAGTTCATCTTTTGGTGTCAATGTCAGACCATGTGTCTAATGCTGATGTTCTCATCTCAGGACAGCAAGGATGAGAAAGGTCTGCTGCTTGATATTGGAACAGAAGCTGTGCCTCTAAGGGCACCTTGTGAGTTTCCCTGGGGCAGCTCATTGCATACTGGGTGCCCAGGACTTGGTGGGCTGGTCCAGATGGGGGTGAGACTGGGCATTAATGGAGGGCAGTGGGAAGGATACCTGGAGAGATGGGGCATGGGCCTGGCACAGGCCTGGATGATGGCTATCAAGAGGCCAGCAGTACAGGACCATGGTTGTGTGACAGGGCCTGAACCTGCTCCCATACCTGACCTGACTATCTAACCAACCTGTGCTCTGCCTTGCTGGTAAATGTCTATATATCTGTGCAAGTTGCACACTACTCAATCTGGCACTGCCTACAACAAACTTACCTCCATTTCTAAGGTCAAAATACTGACAAACTTCTCTGTGCTAGGAGATGCCATCCGTCCACTGGTGCTGGTTAACATCCAGGTAGAGTAGATAGCAGCTACAGCCCTGTAAACCAGGGGACAGAGGCTTAGAAACTGATTGACATAAAAATAATGACTCTACAACTACAACTAGTGTTGAAGACATTTAATTGATTTTGATCCTTTTTTCCCTCTTTTCTTCCCAAGATTTCTACAGTTGGCTGCATAAATCAGCAAGACGAGCAGTTAAGCTTTATCATCAAATTCCTTTCACTAAAACCCCGGCTTAATCAACTTCTACTGTGATTTGAAGAAAATCCTAACACTCACTGTGAAGTTTGAAGCTGTTGATAAATTTGCAAATAGCACATTTAAACATTAAAACAAAATAGGGAGTCTACTTGTGTTCTACTTGGAGCAATTCTTGCAGGGATTAAGATAAATTACTGCTACGCTAAAATATGCTGTCATAATCCTTTATGCTGCTCCTGAAGATATTACCTGCTTCGTTAGTGCTTTGACAACACATTTTGGATAAAGGGAAGTCAGTCAGAGTGAGAAAATTCTCCTCCTTTAATGACAGCTGCTTTAATCTCTTTTGCTGTCTTGTACTACTTTAAGCATACTGAAGATGAACAGCAGGATAATTTGAGATTACAATGCTTTTGAATGGAACATGATGTTGAGAAAAGGAGAAAACTACTATAAAAAAGCCCTTTTTATGCCTTACTGTTTATGTCAGCAGTTCTTTCTGCTCCTGCCTTTCCTTGTGTTTTTATCTCAATCATACAGCCTCATTTTCTCCTCTTCTTCTTCTCTGAATATTACCCCCTCCCTCTCCCTTGCAGTCCTCCTGATTTCTGGCTCCTCTCCTGTATACAAAGCTGACGCTCGTCCCCTCCTTCCTGCTGCCCTTCCTCTCCACCCTTCTCTCTCCAGCACTTTTCATCTTTCTTGCTCTTTTTTTACTCACTCCACCTCTTATTCTCACACTCATAATCTCTTTTCCTCTGTCACAGCATTTCTTGTTCAGTCCCTCCTCTCCCTCATCTCCTGACTTCCGTCTCCAAACCCCTGACTGTTTCCAATTAGTTCATTATTTTGCCTGCTATTACTCCGTGGACTGAGTGTATGTGTGTGTGTCAGGGCCTCCAGGCCAACAATTTAATTGATGATAATGGATGCTGGGATGTTGTAAATGAAGCACAGGGGCTGATAGGCAACATTTTATTGCCTGCTCCTCCTGTTGGTGTTTCTGGCCTCCATTGCTTCTTCATTCTGAAGATCTCGATCTGCACACCTTTCTCTGTAACTCCTCATATCCTGTTATTTCCTGTAAATACAGTTCTTATCTTATCTTAATGCCTCCCTCTTTATTAATATTTATTTACACATTCTGTTCATTGTTTACATAACAATGATTAAGTTTGAAACGACCACTCTGGGTTTTAACACTGTTTTCAGTGTTCATGCACAGACAGCAGTGTCAATATTAATCTAATGAATGTTTTTTAAAGCCCATCCCTCCGCTGATGACTCCAAATGTAAATAAAATACGCGATATAGCCAGGAGAATTCCTACTCTTACATGAAGGCATATTAGCACATACAGACAATTCAAATATTTAACTGTAATAAACTGGTATTAGGGCTTTGTATCTTGATTTAATCTGATTAATGCTATCCTGTTTAAATGAAAGCAATATTTCAACTAGGACTGAACGATTTGCAATAATAATCTAATTGTTTTTTTATTTTTTGTTTTGTTTGTTTGTTTGTTTGTTTTTTGTTTATTTTGATTGCAATTTGATATGGGAATGTTATGAGGTTCCTGATCTTGTGTATTTTTCAAAAAATTCAATCAATAAACCTTCTGTATTGTAACCTGCATTCAGTCAGGAACACACTCATCATACATTTAACCCTTTTTATGCAAAATGGATCTACTGAAGTTTTACTTGGCAGAGAAGGCTCTGCTCTAGAGACACTCCCTGGGTCACTGGAAACAATAAGATTATTCAGGAGAAATTAATCCATAGTAGCATGAATCTGAATAGGAGGGAGCAACAAGCTTTAAGCTATAAAGGAGGAGGCTGGGGTGGAGGAGTTGAAGCTTTTCTGGCAGCAGCATGATGCATCAGCATTAATGCAAGCAGGGATAATTCCCAGTTTGTCATCTTTAAATGGACTGCTGTGTTGCTGTCAGCCAATCGCAGCTAGGGGTATGACTTCTGTGAAGTAATGCTAAGCTTTATCAGTATAAGATAGAGTGAATTAAGGCAGAATGATTAGAAAATATATATAATTGTGATTGCTTTATTGAGTGGGGGTTATTGTCTTTATGTCACTTGTTGTAATTTAGAAACATGTACATTAAACACTAAAAGTAATATTTTTGTAAACCACTTAAAAGACATGACACGTGAATGGTTCCAAAATGTGCATAAAATATCTGCTTCTGCAAAAAATGAATGTCCTGAACTGGTATTTTGACATATTTCAAGTTAAAGCAATATTACAACGTCTGTGATTTTTAAATTGCAGCATGCCATATTCCAATTAAATCTCATTTATGTTTAATTGCCCAATCCTAATTACAACACATCTCAATGAAAAGCAGCCTCTATTTAGAAATGGCACCGGGCTATTTTTCATCACTGAAGTCAAGCAGTCACATTAATGTGATCTCCTTTTTCAGTGGTCAGAAAATACTTTATAAATCGATGTCAACATAAATTTCTTTACACTGTAAACCTAAATAGATGAATTGCATAGCATCTACTATGGCCATATGAGCAATACTCAATAATCCATTATGTTCTGTTACTGCATCCATATAAAATTGTACATAATGATGCATCATTGAATATTAATTTCAACAGCCCTCATGGATATGAACTCATCCCTACATACTGTAAGACCAAGAAGTAAAAAGCTGTTTAAAAAATCAAAAGTAAAGCATTATTTCAGGCAAGTCACAGAGTCAAGCCCTCATCAGCTGACGGCCAGCTGATTTACTCTTGGCTAATCACATTCATGCTGCCTTATTTAAACTGCTCTTGCCATACTACGCTCTGCTGGACATCCTCCTCCACCCCAGCTCCTCCTTTATTCAGCCTCTGGCTAATCAGTGTCATTCTCATGCTGCCTTATTTAAACTGCTTTGGGAACCAACTTCAACACAGCAAGGATGATGTACTGAACTTTATGGAAGAGAACTTAAAAAATGTTTTCACTACTTAAAAGCGTAACATAATCAGTTACAGCAAATACTTTGAACATATAGCTTGTTTGGTTTTGCAGTGCAGTTGGAGATTTCTAACCAGTTCCTCAAAGACCTGGTTCTGCATTAGTTTTAGCTTTACTGATAATAATGAAGACAATAATGGACTTGAAGATGATATTTGGACTTTGGGAAATCCTGTATGAATAATCAATGATAGTGATTCTCAGCTCCAACTGTATTTCCCACCTACAGTACTATTTGAATGTTCCTGCTATTACTACTTGTATTTCTTGTCTCTCCATAAGCAGGTAAAATCAGTCAAATTTTTCCTGCAGACGCGAGATGAGATGTGATTTAAACCACTGACAGTTGTGTCTCAGAGAGATTTCCTTTTTGAAGTCTGTGTCGGTCCCTATTCAAAGCAGCCGCAGGCAGAAAGGTCACCTCAATGGGCCATGTCAATACAATCACTGAATGATGTACCAATTCTGTGGATAATTCACTCTGCCGGGGGAGCCGTTCTGAAAGCCCAGCATTGTTCCGTAGTAAACGGGACAGTTTTTAATTTACGATTACAGCCGTGGTAATGATGTTATCCCATGTATCTTGGAACAGAGGAAATTAGATTGCATTGTGGACGCTGAGATAAGGGCCCATTCAGTAGGGTTTAATCTCAAGGTCTTAATCAGAGGCCTCTGCTGGGGCCATGCTTGGCTGGACGGGCTAGAAATGGACTTACAGAAGTGGTCAGGAGTCTTTGTCGACTGAACTTTTGTTTACACTGCAGTCCTGTTTTAAATGGGTTATTATAGGATCTGTTTACAGATTTTTAGAATGCATCATTGATTTTCAAATATTCTTACTTAGATGTTAAAGAAATGACAATCCCAGCAGATATTCTGCAGATACATGGTGTTAAAGGGATATTCTGGCATTTTTAAAGTTGGGTTGTTTAAGACAGTGGTTCTCAACCTAGCGGTCGGGAACCCTTGGGGGCCTCGAGACTTTGAGTGGGGGTCGGCAGATGCCTTTAAAAAAAACCCCGAATGTTTTCATATGATTTTAAATGGTATATTTTTATATAAAAAATGCATAAGCTCAGCAGCTATGCTTCGACAACCCTGGGGTACAGTGGGGATCCCTGGTCTCTGGCTCCTTTTTATTCTGAAAAGTTTGAGAACCAGTGGTATAAGGTACCTGGCAATAGTAGTGGCATTAGCCTCCAGTGATTTGGAGAGTCGCTGGTCATCCTGGCAGGGAAGCTAGGCATACTAGATGGGTGCAGTTTCTCTGTATGATTGAACAAGTTTTATGTCAAAAAGGGCCAAAAAAACAATGTATACAAATGCTGTGTCCATGATTTAGCTCTCCATTGTTGAGCAGCCTAATTAACTGTAACACAGCAGTGTTTATTTCATAAATAAACTCAGAAAAAAACATGACAAAAATACAGTTATGTATAACATATTTACAGATCTTCTTACATTGAACTTATTTTTTTCTAAGTTTCTTTACTGCTTCTTAAGTATTTGAAATTGGTCTGAGTCTATTAAACTGCTGCTGTAATACAGCTACATCCAAGCTAATGGCTATCATGGCAGCAGTCATAGTAAACCATGACAAACCCTTTCTATGACTATCACAAACTCATGCCAAAGCAGACCAGGAGAAGAAACCATCTCTTTATTTCATACACAAACATGGTTTTGATGAAACTGATGCTATAGCACTATAGCTATATCCTAGCTAATCACTGCACTAGCAGCAGTCATTGCTATTCCAGTACAACGCAACCTCGCCTGTAGCTACTGCCTCGTTTTCCTCAAATAGTGCTGACTGTTCAGATATGTTTTCAGATCTTGCACAAATGAAATTGGAGCTTTGCAAGATGGCTGGATGACAGACATGGAATCCGGACAATCCATCTGCTTTGCAAAGTTAGTTTCTTTGGACAACAACACCACAAACTTTCCAGTTTGAGACAAAACTCAAAAGTGTCATGTGTCTGTGAGTGTGCTCACTGGTGCTGCTGCTGTGCATGTGCCCTTTGGTTGCATCTGATTGGCCCCCACAGTCACATGACACAGAAAGCAGTGTAGCAGCACTGTCTTGCACAGTGGGCCAAGGAGAATAACTGAAAACTGTTGGAAGACAAGCATTGTTGAGCGTTTTGTTAAAGTACTCATTTACAATCAACACTTTATAAAAGTACTGGATACCAGCGAGTACTTTGTAAATATTGATTCTGCAGAGTTGATACGACCACTGATGTCAATGTATTGCAGTAACAATTGTTTTCTGCAGAGTGATAGAAGGATAAAACCGGAATGAGCTTGTTTCTTCTTGGTTGAATGGAGCTGTAAGCTGGGCTGATGTTATGTGCATGAAATCAGGTCAGTCAAAGAAAAATAGGGGGTGTTAGTGGCTGATGTTTGTGTGCATGTGTGTGTGTTTTGTGTTGTGACTATGCTGCTGTGACGTTGTGTACTGGAGTGCACACACGCTTGAGCCTGACTTTCAGATGGATGATATTAGGCTTGCATTTAATATGGCTACCACCAGAGCTCAATAGACAGCGTGCTTAATTAATAGGATGCAGAGCCACTCCATTCATTCTTAATGCCAGCTTTCCAATAGATCTTGGTGTAATGGCTCCACACTACAGGCTGTTGGGTGGGACTTTGTTTGCCAGGAGTTATCCATCAATGACACAGGGAAGCTTTCCGCTGCTATGAAAATAACATTCTTTGACTTGGATGCTGCAAGTTTTCGATATGTCTCTCCTTTTTACCTAAATGTCTCTTTAACGGTGATTTTTTTAAGTCTTTATCACTTTCTTCCTTTCTCGCTGAGGCCTTAACTTTATGGCATTTTGCCTTTGGTTGACACATCATGTATACAAGTATGCAAATTGTTATTATTCCAAATCAATATGTTTACATGGTGTAATAAGCAGTTTTGATTGAACTGATTGATTTTTTGCTAAAGTGCAACAAAAAGAACCTCTTTTAAGATTGTAATAGGCTGAATTTTTAAAGGCCCATTAACACACTTAAGTAATGCTGTTTGGGTTTGTTTTACCCTTGCATATTTCCCACTTGGGCCACCCAAGTGTATTTAGAGAGACCAAGTACATTTGCTGACCTTTTATTCTTCTTTTTAAAGTTCGTATTTAGTTACCTTCCATGCACGATAGAGACGTCTATCCAAACATAAATCAGAATTTGAAGATGGTACAGGTTCCCAGTGTGTGTTGGCCTCCACCAGGGCTGCCCCTTATCTTTGATTCTGTTTGTGATTTTCATGGACAAGATCTTGAAGTGCAGGTTTTCTAGTTTGGGGACCTCAGATTTGCCTTTTGCAGGTGATGTGATTCTGTTGGGACCCCCAGCAGGCATTGGAATGGTTTACAGAAAAGTGTGAAGCCGTGGAGATGAGGGTCAGAACCTCCAGGTCTGAGGCCATATAGCTCCCTGCCAGAAAACGGTGGATTGCCCCCTCTGGTTGGGTAATGAATCTCTGCCTCAGATGAAGGAGATCAAGTATCTCGGGGTCACATTCACAAGTAAGGGGAAAAGATAGATTGGTGCAGCAGCAGTACTGCAGGTTTGTCAGCCTGTTGTGGTGAAGAGGGAGCCGAGCCGAAAGGCAAAGCTTTCGATTTACTTGTCAATCTTCCTCCTAACCCTCACCTATGGCCATGAACTCTGGGTATTAACTGAAAGAATGAAATCACAGCCACAGGTGGCTGAAATGAGTTTCCTCTGGAGGGTGGCTGAGCTCAGCCTTAGAGATTGGGGAACAAGTTCAGACATCCAAAGGAAACTAGAAGTAGAGCTATTGCTCCTTCACACTGAAAGGAGCCAGTTGAGGTAGTTTGGGATCAGGAGGCCTCCTTGAGGAGGTTTTTCAGGTAATTCCAGCTGGAAGGGGCCCTTGGGAAAGACCCAGAATGCACTGGAGGGATTATATATCTTGTCTGGTCTGGGAACACCTCAGAAGACTTGCTCAGTCTTCTGCCATCACGACCCACTCACCCATGGATGGATGGACTATTTGAAGAGTGACAGTCTATTATTGTTGTCACTTAAACATTTATTCAGCAGCTGCTTGCTGCTGATATCATCCTGTACTCCTGTCTTCTAGGATGATGGAGAGCAGAAACAGAGAAAAATAAACCTGTGCAAGAATTAAACGGCCAGTTTGGGTGTGTAAGTAAAGTTTGATATTTTGTGAAATTAAATGTTCAGGGGCATTACCTCACAATCTGGCCTCAGTTCACTACTTCACAGCACAGTCTGCCAATATCCATCTGCCTTTAAAATGTTTGTTTACATAGGTCAGAGTCTGCTTATTGGTGTGCAGACGTTACTGTCAGGTTAGATTTTAATGATGACAAACTTTGCGAGGGAAGTGGCAGTTTCAGGCCATGTTTTGTGCAAACACAGTGTTTATAAATGTGACAGCAGAGGTGTAAAGCTGTCCATGTTGTTACCGTTAAGTATACAAGCAGTTTTCTGCTTGCTGACCTGTTTGTGGATTGTTTGTGACATAAAGTGCCAGATGGAAGGAGGTCCAGTAGTAAAAGATGAAAAGGGGAACATCTCCACTTAGTCAGACTGACTTCCATCAATCTATCAGTTCCTCCCCAGGTGCTTACATGCAGGGACAAGGATAGAAGTCCAATTAAACAATCTTACCCAGCTATAACTGTATCTTGACTTGAATGTAATGTAGTGACCCTCTTACACTTGACTATCACACACGTTCTTGATGCACACATGCACACAAGATCAGAATGACAAGGGTGTGTCACTCAAACTGTCTGTCCATCAGTCTGTCACCAGCAGCTTGCTGTGGTGTCCATACCTTTATAATAACTTCAAACTGACACCATGTCAGCTCTAAATCTGGACCTTTTTAATCCATGGATACAGAATCAATCAGCAGCAGGCAACAGCGGACCAACACATGACCTATCAAGTGTTGTTTGTCTGCACAAACAACGGTCGACGTGGCAGTGATATAGGTTTATTATAAGGCTTGATTGAACAGTCAGTTCTGATTGGTCCTGATGGTATTCTGAGGTCTGTTATAGCATACTGTTGCTATGAGAAGGAGACTGATACTACATATGAACATCTTGTTAAAGACTGAGAAAATACCGAAAGAGCTTTACAAAAAGCAAGATTCACAAATGATGGAAATAGGCATTAAAGAAACAATCAAAGTGAACATATGTGGGCTGTTCATTGTTTGTAGGTTTGATAAAAAGATGACAAACAGAGCTCTGCAGCACTAAACCTTGGACAGATGTGGAGGTTAGTCTAATAGTCTATAGCAGATGATGGGGGGACACTTGTTTGTTTGAACACTGAGAGGAATGAATGAGAAAATCCACTTCTGATTTTTTTGGATTATGGAGAGTAGATTGGCTCAATGTCTTATTATTTAAAATGAAATAATTTATCTTATTATTTCAGAGTAAACACAATACATTCCTGTAGACCAGTGGCTCCAAACCTGGGGTCTGAGCACCCCCAGGGTTGTCACCAAAGATCTCAGCAGGGGACCTTGCCCACTCTGGCATCAAAACCAGATGTATATGTTCTGTAAAAATCACGATTACAAACAAAATATATGATGGCATATAAGAGCCAATCTTAAGATGAAAAAGAAAAAAAGAGTCTGTTAAATTATAAGAAAAAATGTCAGAATTTAGGGGAAAAAAGAGTTTTTTGAGATTATGTAGTGGAATATGTACAACAAAGTAAACACAGAATTCTTGCGTTTAAAACATCAGAAATTTATGGAACAAAACGGAAATTTCCAAATCTAAAAAGTCTTACATTTTTACATTACAAACTCAAATATTCAAAGTCTTTTAAATCCTGAATTAACAACAGTGTAATGTCAAAAATTTACAAGAAACCACCGGTGGGAACCCCTGGAGCCAGACCTGGGGGTCCTCACTGGCTAGCGTCTGGTAGCTGGGCTTCTTTCCATGGGGTCCAGCCGGCCCTAATCCAAAGAAGGAACATGGACCCGCACCCCTGTGGACTCACCACCTGCAGGTACGGACAAGGTGGCCGGGTACAATGTGCACCGGGTGGCAGGCAACGGCCGCTGCCTTGGCGATGGTGGGCACCTGGTTATAACACATTGATAAGCATTAGTGCAATATCTCTGTATAGTTTTGTAACACTGTGATATGATACTGTTAACGTACTTACAAGGAACCTGTACATGTTAGATATAAGTGCATAAATTCTGCATATTGTCCTTTTTTAATAATTGGTGACAAAGATCAGAAATTTAGGGTGCATTGTCCAGTTAGGTACCTGGTGGTGGGTCCTCTTAAACAGATCAGCCTTCGATTAAAATGCATTTTAATATGATTTGATTAATATTTATAACCCAACAAATCCCTAAAGTTCAGTTTCTGTTTAGAGATTTTGCTGCGTTTTTGCTCATCTATAAATACTTAGGAAACAAACACTGAGATATTCCAATCATCTGAATGATAAAACAGTTATTCTGACACTGCGGTAAATTTTGGGGTTCTCACCCCCCTCCTCCTTCTCCTTCCTCTCACTTTTGGCTTTTCCAGCTGTTGTGATGTTTGCTGTATAAAACTTTAATAAGATCCAGAGGGAACCACGCCAACAACTGAAACAACGGCAGAAAATCTGATCTGTGGAGAGAGAGAGAGGGGTGAATGTCTGTGGGTTTATGTCTAATTGGGATTGTTTGGCGGTGGTCTTTAGGTGCAGAAATCTGTAACATTTTTTACTCTGTCTCCCTCTCATATCTCAGGTCCTGTCTGTTTTGACTGATCCAAAGTGGAGTTAATGTGGAGTTTGATGGAAACCTTAGTGACTGGATGTTTGTGTTGTAATTGGTTGACATTTGTTCTCATAGATACAAGCTTTGGTCTAATTGTCCCTGCACTCATGTCTTCTTTTATTCTCTCTGAATCACAATGCAGCCCCATCTTCTCGGCTCTGACCCTGAAAACCTGATAATTGGCAATTAGGAGGATGAGAGCGGAGAGCATAAAAACAGGGATTGCTTGTCACTGCTTATGGCAAGTTTTAATTTAACAAGGTCAATTGGCTCATAAGACTGTCATCTTCTGAATTTAAAGTTCTTCTGCTGTATAATTCACTAAACAGTTGGATTTTTTTTGCCAACAAATATAATACATGACCTATTTCACAACTACTTTTTAAGATTTTTGGGGCTTTTGCCTCCATTTGACTGAGAGAAGGAGGAAAGAGCAGAAGATGACATGCACCAAATAGCATCAGGACTGCGAGTCGATACTTTAACCAGTGTGATGAGAACTGCAGCCTCTGCTCTGCTTCACCAACCGAGCCAAACCAGCGCCTCACTGCAGTCTGTTCTCACGAAAATACAAGTGTAAATCTCTCCCGTGTGTCTGAGTACATTTCTGCACTGTCTTTAGGGCCTGATATGGCGTTCTTATCCATTCTGGCCCATCGTGGTTGGATGCAAACGATTTTTATGTTTGGGTGAAGAGAAGAAAAAAGACAACTACACATGCATAAGAGCATGAGGATACAGTGATGAACACCTGTCCGGTCTTTAAACCAGTTGTGTGGGGAAATGGGAAATATGTCCTACATGCCAATAAATATTCATTATTCACTGGTGGGCCCCAGAGGTACTGCGGTCAGTTACAATAACTACAAATGATACATATAGATCTAGAAAAATAGCAACCACATTTTATATGTTCATAGAAAGTCCCAGAATAACAAAACACTACCAGAAATTCTCACTGCTGTCATCTTTTTGTAGTTGATATATATTTTTTTTCTGAAGCAGTGTCATGGTTTAAATGGTATTGGATTAACTGGTGACACTGTTAGAAATTCTACTATGCCACTTGCTTCCTGTTTATAAGAATCGATCCGTACCTTCAGAGACAATAATGCTACTAGGATAGAGTTTGCGGGGCTGTAAAGTACGTGTAGTGGAATGAAAATTAGAAAAAGAAATTTCAAGTGCCAACCCACACGTGCTACTTTTACAGCTTTACACCATTTTGTCACCATTTCTGCCACTTGGTGTCGATTTTTTGCCGTCCACCAATTTTAGTGACTTTTATCCCATTTTCACCTTCTAATCCTATTTTTGCCACACTTTTCACTACTTATAACAGTATTGTCCCCTTTTGGCTGTTTTTAACCAAATTTGGCCACTGCCAGCCCATTTTTTCCGCTTTAAAACTACATTTTTGAACTTTATATCCCCTTGCATTATTCCGGTCTTTCATTTTCCCACTTTGAACCAGCATCAAGGTTGGACAGTTTTTTATTTAAATTATTATTACACAAGATGTCGGACTACAGTCAGTGGAGGCATGAAGCAGCAGACATTTCCTTCTCTGTTTAGCTGCAGAGCCTGTATCAGACACCACTAGCTTAAACATTTTGCCAGTCTATACCCAATTTTGCCTATTTTAACCATTTTGACCCTTTTACCCCTATTTCACCTACTTCTGTTCCCAATTTTGCCGTATGTAAGCCATTTTTCCACTTAAAACCATGCCCACAACTTTTTCTGGCTGTTTTTTACGGTTTTTAAGCAATTTTTGCAGTTTCTGCCTAAATTTAACCTCTGTTAACCTAATTGTGCCACTTTCCACCTATTTTTTTTGCCTCATTTAACCTATTTCTAAACATTTAACCAAGTTTTTCCTCTATTAACCCATTTCTGTCCCTTTTACTCCATTCTTTCTGCCCATTTGCCTCAGTTAACCCATTTTTGCCACTATTAACCCCTTTTTACCACTTTTAATTCAGATTTTAGCTGATTTTATCCGCTCTCCAATCTTTGTTATGCTTTTTTTCCACTTCTAAACCCTTTCCACTGCTTTTTCTTCCTGTTTTAACAATGTTTAAACCTTTTTAGGAACTTCCTGCCTATACTTTGCTTCTGTTGACCCATTTTTCTTCTATCTTTAAAAAAGAGGGTGACATTTTGAACATCTTGGTTACATTCTACGGTAGAAATACATAATTTGTTGCTTTGATAAGAGTGGTTGTTATTCAGGTTAAAAACAAAGATTGTCACAGTTATCGCAGATTAAACTTACAATGGACCATTTGGCTGGGCCCGAGAAAGCCTTCCCCTTTATCCCCCCTTATGGGCTGGGCGGCCATGTTTAGGACATTCAGCTGAGTGGAATCTGTCAACCTGTCAATCTGTCAAAGTGTTCTGATGGAATTTCAGAATAAAGGTGTAGCTAAAAGGTGACAGTGTTGATCAATGTTTTGACTTTCTATTGATCTAATCGGATAACTAGAAAAGCACTCAGAGAGCGCAGACCTCTGCCATTAGCCCTATCTCCCAGTAGTAAAGAATCCTCTAAAAAATTCCTGGATCCAGATCACTCCTGAAATCTAATCAGTTCTTCCTTATGCCATTTCTGATATTTCCTGAAAATTTCATCAAAATCCATCCATAACTTTTTGAGTTATGTTGCTAACAAACTAACAAACAAACTAACAAACCCTGCCAATCACATGACCTCCTTGGTGGAGGTAATTAATCAACCAATCGGTGCATCAATATACATCAATGGATTGTTACACCCCTACCAGGAAGTCCCTTTGTAACAGCTTTTCTCCCTCATTATGTTTTTTATTGAGCCCTCAAATCAAATCAAGAAGTAACCAGTGGGGGATGTTTGTAACAGAGCAGCATGTCTACTTGCCATCTCTTGTAACTGTTTTGATTGAGAGCCCCCTGGTGGTGAAATTTATATACTGTGTGTTTGATTTTAACTGACTCAATTAAACAAACCTGCAAGATTATTTCACATGAATATTTGACTCCCATCAGCACTGATGGGTCTCACACAGAGAGATAACAGCCATGATGAAGTTTCTGAATGAATTTCAAGGCTTTTTCTCTCCAGCTAACTCACAAATTGATTAAAAAATGGATGGCCGAGTTGTTTCTTATCAACAAACATCTTGACAGCTATTAGGCGGCCTTCGTCTGGAGTCTTCCTTGGACCATTTACAGCACCGTGCTCATTCAAAATTACTACAGAGGCTGTAACAGATACAGAAACACTTTGATGCACAGTTACAAACCTGTTATCTTAAGGACAGAACAAATACACATTGATGTCTCTATTCCAAATTAAAAGTGGAAAGGAAAAATGTCAGTGTGATGGAAAGTGGCATTCACAGCTGTGTGAGCCAGTTCTCTCAGAGTCATTCAGCAGAAACAACACATTTTTCATTCTTCCTTTTTTGACAGCAGCATTTAATATCTGATACAGATATGAGAGGGAGATTTTCTGTACCCAGTTTTGAATGGGAACTCAATTTATGTGGCTGGAGTTACTGGAGTTAAAGTCTTCAGCAAACTGGATATATGCTTTATGGCCCAAATTAATAATTCTTTTGTGCCAAACACAGACACACAGTTTTCATTTGAAGATATATTTTCTCAGAATTAAAACTCAGAGTTTAATCATCATCCAAACAGTGAATAAACGTGTTAATTTAATTTTAATGTCAGCACTCAGCAATGGGAATAAAAGCAGCCAACAATCTGTTCTCTTTATTCCTCTATTAGAGGATGATCTCTTGAATATTGCACCCCAAATACAAATCTAATTAAATGTTTTCTCCCTAAGGAATATTATTGTCCCTAAACAGGCCAAATGTATTTAAAACCACAGTTATAGGAATAAAAGCTGGAAATCAGTGCTGCAGACCAGCGTGTTTCTAAGCCAAACTTTCTGCACTAATGTATGAACGTCGGACGATCCAGCAGAACAAGAGCAAAAGGCTGAAACTCCAACTCTCTGTGAGGCATTGATTGGTCCACAGCTCTGGCCTTGAGTGTTCTGCTCTAACTGGGTTCGAATGGGAGCGAGATGATAGAGAAAGTGATGTGTCACAACAATAAGAAGCTTGTTAGCCGAGTCTGAGCTGGGCGCTCAATAGAGCTGATCTGATGAGCCGCCGTTCAATGCTGAAGATTGTGTGGCCGGGGAGCAGACTGAGCCTTCTCCCCTTTTCTTTGCTCTTTCTTTTACTTCGCTTTTCTTTTAAGTTAAGTCTCTGCAAAGTCCTTAGCTCTTCCTGATCCCATAGCTTTTTGTGTCCTGCCCCATTAGTGGCCGATCAGCTGTGTGTGTCTCTTTTGGATCTCGCTGGTGTTGTGGATTTAGGCGGATTGCTCCTGGGTTGGATGGGCTGTGACTGGCTATTAGCACTCTGTCACCGTGAATCTGGGACTCTCCAGTTGGTTGTCCCTCTTTCCTTGAAAGAAAACTGAAGAACTGACCTTTGTGGAGGTGTTCAGCTAAGAAAAGAGTGTGACACTTATAGTCAGTGGCTTAATTTCAACGTTTTAGGCTTTAACATTGCAGGGCCCTGTTGGTAAGGACACACTGCTGGAGTTTTCCCTGTCCACTGTTCTCACCTTCTCTGGGTCACAGATTTAAAGTGGGGGGAGAGGGTTGGGTCATTTTGTTTAAAACCCATTTTTGCCACAGATTTCTGCCCATTCTTGCCACTTTTTGCATTTTAAACCCGATTTTTGCCTCTTTTAACCTATTTTTGCCACACTACTACTACTTTTCAACACTTATTACAGTCAGTTTTATGCCATTTTTTACCTTTTTTTTAATTTTTGCCACTTTTTTGCTACTTTGAACATATTTTTGCCACTATTTGCCCATTTTTTTACCTGTTATAACCCGTTTTTACCACTTTTAACTGCTTTTCACAATTTGTTTTGCCCATTCCCAGCACTCTAATTATTTTTCACCACTTATTTATGTCATTTCTTGCCACTTTTAACACATTTTTGCCAACGTTTGCCTTTATTTTGCAATTTTTTTATTTTTTATGCCCTTAAATTTTTTTAGTTCCTTCTTCTTCATCCTCTGGTGTCCTGACATTTGTGAATATCATGGCTTAGCTGAGTCTGACATTACTTTTCAGATAGTTTAGTCAATCTGCCCATCAACATAACCAATAATAAAGGGAATGCTGTTTCAAGGCAGGCTTTTACATTTAGAAAAAGGCTATATTGAAGTGCAACATAGAGAAATTAAATTCATTTTTGATTCGAGTTGCTGTTATTCAGGTTAAATATAAAATTTGGTTATCACAGATTATCTTTGCAGCGGAACATATCTTGGCCCCAGAAAGCTCTCCTCTTTAACCCCAAACCCCCCATGTACGCCTTTGTTTAGAGTGTCACCTTTTTTGACTTTTCCTTATTTTCTTTTTAACCGTTGTTCCTTATTCTCTCCCGCACCTTATTATCTTTAACTTAAATGTCAAACTCTGCTTTTCTTGTTTTCTCCCTTTCATATTTGGTTCTCCTGTTGGTCAGTCCCACTGTTCCTTCCTCCTCTCTCTCTCTCTCTCTCCTTCTGTTCTTAATTAGCCGAGGGCTCGTCAGCTCAGTTTAAGTTACAGGTCCACTCCTCCCTCTCCTCTCCACGCTGATTTACAGCTCCTTAATATTTCACAGCTCATGAATCATTTAGGCACCGGCGGCTCTCCTGTTGGGCTTTCTTGCCGCTCCGATCTCGGTCAGGGATCAATTTTGTGTTGAAGACCTTGATGAAGGCCGCTCTGTTTGTAGAGTAGCCGTTTCCTCTAATGATGGTTTTCATTCGTGCTAAGTATGGGGATAAAGTTTGCTCTTGGTTTTTAATGACTGGCACTTTCAGTCATAAGAGCTGCTTTACCATGCACTCTCTCTCTTTAAGCAGACAAGAAGAAAGTGCTATCAAGATGGACGGTTAATTAAGTGACGGAATATTTTAATGAGCAGGAAAGTCTGCACACTTTTTACTGACATATCTGCATGAGGCACCTTCACACAGAGGAGGCGTGTGTGTTATGAGATATTTCTCAGAACTGCCTCTTCCCTCCCCTCCATGGGCACATTAAAACTTTACAGAGCATTCGATACAGACTTGAAAAGCCAGCTGTCCAATTTGCTCTACCCTGGTCGTGATCTCTGAAGTGCCACTGTTGTTTCCAATTGTCTCGCAGACATTTAAATTGCACTGAAAGACGACGCGGCTGCCTTATTGCCTGGCATGACACCGTCCGGGCCAGTGTGATTTTCCACATAATGAGACGTGTCTCATTGCCAGCAGCTCCGCATAGGTTTGCCATCAAATCCATCGAGGGATTTCAGAGGCTCACTGACTCATTGGCTAATTTAAACTTTGTTTTTTAGGTGATCGGCGTAGGTGGTGTCCCCTGTCTGACAAATAGGACAGGGATGCTGAGGTAATGGAGGGAGTGTTACTAGGGCCATCTATCCATTAATCCTCAGTAATCAGTCATCTGTGAACTGTTTGTGATTATGTTTGACTTTATCGATGCAGACCCTCCCTGTGCACTGTTATTGCCATTGATTCCATTCTTCTAAAATCCAGGTCCTTTTATATTTCCCCAAACATCTTCAGTAAAAGCAAATATTTACCTGAAATCTGCCCCCATGTTTCCCGGCACTCCTGCTCTTGATCCTAAGCTCTGTTTTGTGTAGGACACTTTATCATCGCCATCACTAAAGCACCATTTGCAGTGAGTGCATGTAATTGAATTTGGCTCGATACGTATCATCTGTGCAAATAAATCACGGCTGACAACAGCGGCTCTGGCGAATGTGTTTGCACAGAGACAGGTAATTGAACAAAGTGTGGGCTCATATGAGGATCTCAACCAGCATGTTGACATAATTTATTAGAAATTGTAGAGGGAAACGTTGAGTTATTGATCCCCCGCTGACTTACCGATGTGGCTCATCTGACAGATGAACATTTTTAAGTCTTTTTTGTGGAAATGCTTTTGATTATGCGGTCAATGAAAATACCAAAGGGAAACTTTTTAAATGCTTCTCTTTCACTGAATGCAAAGACAGTCAGACTGCTTTTAATCCCTTTTCCTCTATCATTGCCTTTCACATCACATCTCCGTCTCTGTGCTGCATTAAGCTTGTAGCAGTGTGTAACTATTTGCACTAAAGGTTTTCTTCTTGTTTTGGGTTTGCAATGATTAATGATACACCCTAACCTTGGCTTTTAGGAACTTAGTATTGGGCAAAAGAATGCTACAGCATGAAAACACAGACTATAGCTTGTTTCAGTGAAAGCCCTCAGGAGTGAAACTGCAGAAAAGTAAATGATATGAAAAGGGAAGAGAAAACATTTTATAGATGAGTTAATGGAAACAGCATTTATTCACAGAGGCTGAGGTCAACCGCAGATTTGGCTTCCTAATGGATTGTTGGGTTTGACCGGCAAGGCTTTTTGCAGCTATAACGGCCTCCACTCATCTCGTAAGGCTTTCCACACGTTTGGGAGTATTTCTGTTGTGCCCATTCATTCTGCAGAGCATTTATGAAAAGACTTCGCATGGAATATCTGTTCCAGTCCATCCCAAAAGTGCACAACGGTGTTGAGGTCAGGGCTTTGTGCTGGCCACACTGTACTCATCAAACCATGTCTTTGTAGTACTGGAGCACAGTCATGTTGAAATAGAAAAGGGCCTCATTCAAACTGTTACCACTCCTCCACTAAACTTTACTGTTGGCAGTCAAGCAAGTAACGTTCTCCCAGCATCCACCAAACCCAGACTCACCCAACTGACTGCCAAACAGAGAAGTGTGATTCATGTCTTCACGTTGCAATGTTGGTGTACTTTAAACCACTCAGTCCAGCACTTGACATTGGACTTGGTGCATGCAGCTGCTAAGCCATGGAAACCCATTCATGAAGCTCCTGCTGCACAGCTTTCGTGCTAACATTGATACCAGTGGAAGCTCAGAACTCTTCAGCTATGGATTAAGCAGAGCAACTTTTATGCACCATGCACCTTAGCAGTCATTGACTGCTCTGTGATTTTACATGGTCTTACATGTCATGGCTGAGCTACTGCTGCTGCTAGATGCTTCCATTTTGTTATAATATAGCTTCCAGTTGACTAAGGAATATCCAGCAGGGATGATAAAAGGATGAAACTTCCCAAACCATCTTATTGTAAAGGTGGCATCCATCACAGTACCACGATTGGAGTCACTGAGCTCTTCAGAGTGACCCGTTTAGCATCACAAATGTTTGCAAATGGAGACTGCATGGCTAAGGGGGGATGTTATAAACTCTGCCAAAAGGTCTGATTAAAACACCTGGATTCAATGATTTTCAGGTGTGGCCAAATACTTTTGTTCTTATCATATATTTATCAGATCATGGTTTTGCTGACCTCCATTGGCTTCCAGTTTGGCTGGTCTGCAGAAAGCTCCCCCTTTATCCCTCCTTGCATTTAAAGTGTACACAGTGGTGGTAAGAAGTGCAAAGGTTCAGGATCCAGAAGTGTATTTAATGTGTCAAAGGGACTTGCACATCTACTGTGCTAGTTTCCAGAAATAAAGGCCTGGGCTTGAAAGTGTTTTTACCCTGAATACACATCAACAAGCATTAGAGCAGAACACACCCTTTACCACAGTTAACTGGACTGATAGGTGAACTGACCTTGTCCAGGTAAAGTGTTGGTTTGGGGATGTTCTGGCTGAGTAGAAGCCGTCGCCTCCATTGTGTTGGGCTGTGGTAATTTGGTATAACCTTTATCTTGGCAGGCTGAATGGCTGACTGCAGCCATTTGTCATTTTCTCCACTCTGACTCTGTCCTTGGTCCTGAATTCATCTAAGGAGGAACATTCCTCTTTTCAAAAATGTCTGGGCCACTTCCCTGTAACATGACCTGAGTCACACTTTTGCTCTTTTATGTTTTTTCTTTTACTTAATATTTTTTCCTGTTATGTTGACCAGCTCAGATGACTTTTTCAGAGTCTCATGTTTGATTATGATGATTATTAGGATAGCTGAAATTGCTCTAAAAATGAGAACACAATTAACAGTAATATTCCTCCATTCATGCTAATGTGTTTGTTTGTGTACCCTCTCTCTGAAAGATACAGCCTTTTCATTTGAAATTAGTTTTCCAGCCAATCAGATCAGGCTGAGACAAAGAAGGTTTACAGAGCGTTGCTGGCATGATGAGATGATTTATCACTCGGCTGAGTCTCGGCTGTAATGGTAATGCACAATTATTTAGAGCAAATATTTTGGATTAAAAGCTGTGAAGTTTCTTCTCTGTGACTTTCCACATAGAAATAACAGCAAATGAAATAATTTACCTCTCTTACTCATTTTGTTATGACTGTCACTGCCCCTCCTCTCTGGAGCACCTGGAACATTTACCCAGTATAGTCTTTATTACCAAATATGAATGGAAAATTCTGAATTTACTGTGATAAGTAAGATGAATAATTTGGTAAAGCAAAGCACTGCTTTTCCATTCAGGTTGGCTGATTTCACTAGTTGGTTGAAGACCTGACTACAATGCTTTCACACCGTTTTTGTCAGATATACCAGCTAATATCTATTTGAATTTGTATTGCATGGATTGATTGCCATTTCCAGTATGTTAACTGTGCTGGTTCTTACTTGTAGTGCATTTGTACACTATGTTATGACTTTTGTGCTGGCAGGTTTATTTCAGGATTTATTTTTGGGGTTTTCATACCTTTTTAATAAAGGAGGGCAGTGGATTGAGCTTGGATGAGAGAGTAGGGAACGACATGCAGGAAAAGGAGCCTCTGGCAAGACTTGAAGCAGGGCCACCCATGTCAACGGCGTGCAGTCTAACTTCAATGACTGCTAGCTGATTTGCACCACACATTTTCATTTCTAAAGATGTGCACACAAAAAACTTTCAGTTTCATAAATATTTTCATTTATTCCCATTAGAGAAAATGCTTTGTCAAAGTAAAAGCCTGTCTGTTAAAAGAAATTCAATTAAAATCATGATGACTCAACACCCCTGTGAGGAGTTACAGACTAACACAGGGGCATTAATATTGATGCAGCTACAGTACTGTGCAGAACTTTTAGGCATGTTGGGGCTAAAAATTGAGGCAGAAGTGTGGCATAGATGTGAAGAGTAAGCTGCTGGGAAGGAGGATTGACACAGCCCCAGTCATGCCCTGGCTGTCCTTGCATATTACCAGGGGCATGGGAAAAAAGACTGCTGAGAAAATAAGACAGACCACACCTTTAGTGCAGGAATTCACTCCTTTTGGGACACAAAAGTAGCTTAAAACATAAGATTTTTTTGTTTTTACACCTGGAATGCTTTGCAGCTCAAAACATGGCCTTTTTGTAGTTTCTCTATGCAGAAATCATCACTTGCCCCCCATCTGGAGTACACCAGTAATTATTGTGGTTTCAATTCTCTGCCGTAAAACTGTGGATTGCTCCCTCTGGGTGGGGAGTCTTTGCCCCAAGTGAAGGAGTTCAAGCATCTTAGGGTCTTGTTCACAAGTGAGGGTCAAAGGGAGCATGAGATTGACAGGCGGATAGCAGTACGGAGCTGAGCCAAGAGGCAAGCTCTCAATTTATCAGTTAATCTACCTCCTAACCCTCATGAACTCTGGGTAATGACCAAAAGAATGAGATTGCGGATACAAGAGGCTGAAATAAGTTTTCTCCAGAGAGTGGCTTAGGAGTTCAGACGTCCAGAGGTAGCTAGGAGTAGAGCCGCCGCTCCTTCTCATCGAAAGGAGCCAGATGAGGTGGGCGTCTGATTAGGATGCCTCCTGGTCACCTCCAGTGCCTCCAGTGGAAATATTCCAGGCACGTCCAGCTGGGAGGAGACCTCGGGGAAGACCCAGAATACACTGGGGGGATTACATTTCCTGTCTGGTCTGGGAACGCCTCTGGATCCTCCAGAAGGAGTTGGAAAGGGTGGCTGGGAAAAGGGGCGTCTGGGTGGACTTGCTTAGCCTGCTAACCCTGTGACCCAACCCCGGATAAGCAGAAGAAGATGGATGGATGGATGTTTCAATGCATTATGTTTTTTTTTTAGTTTGAGCAATCACTTTTATAAAATATTTAGCAGAAATGTCTGATATTGGCATATCATCTGCTTACTTAAATGGTTCTTAAATGGTGTGGCAAGGTAAGACAAGGCTAGATGTGCTGTGGGAACTTGTAGAAACCATGTATGACTATTGCACCTATCCAAAAAACATAAGTGACTGTAACATGTTTTTTAAAGGACATTTTGTGCGGATATACGGCGTGTCTTGAGTAAATACAAAAGTTTAAAACCACAGCATTAGACAACTGATTATATATCAGGAACTTTAAGAGTTGTTTCATTTCATGAGGAGAGATTTCAGCAATACTTGTAACTTTGTTTTAGAGGGCAGAAGGGCGCCTGAAATTGAGGGACAGGGAGAAAACGAGCTATAACCTGTGAGTAATAACTAATACTTGCTCTTTTTTTTTTATTGCACTTCATATTATTGCTGCAATTTTGAACAATGTTATCACATGTCACATATAATTCTTACATAATACAGGCCTATCCCGTTCCTGAGTCCCTTTACTGCTGCCTCCTCATGTCTCTTATCTTACTTCAACCTTTTTCTCACCTCCATTTACCATTTTTATAAGCCTTTTAGAAAAACTTCCACCATATCGTGATGCCTTGTCAGCCGTCATCTCCCTCTACATCAGTGGAAGTCAGACTAACTGCCATTCAATGTTCACCGTCTCCCCATCAAATCCTCCTTCCATCCCTGCCTGGAGGCATGAAGCAGAATTAGTAGATCTCATTATGCACAGACATGACATTAAACCAATTCAAGGTTGCACCAAGCAGCCACACATATCTCCAGTCCTCAGGGTGTATATATGTGCATGACAAGGGAGCGAGGAGACGATTATCATTCATATTGCACAGCGATCTGCTGTTTCAGTGTGATATTGTTTTCACTGCTTGTCATTAGCCGGTCTCAGCAGAGAGTACAGAGAGCAGACGAGTGACATACAGAGGCAGAGGAGGAGAGGAGGGGTGCAGAAAGATAAAGAGGGAGAGCCTGCGTTTAAGTGTTATAGTTTAATAAGACAGCATCTGGCTTCCTCTGCTCACTGTAGGCTTTAAACTTAATTGCATGGGTGTGCATCAAGTGTGTGTGTGTTTCCATGCATCTGTTGGATACCCGTCTGTCACTACATACTCAGCGTTTGTCAGCCTTAATCACAAAATCACACACTCTCTGCAGTGTTTCCATCTGTTGATCTCTAGTGATCAGACAGGTGTTAGGGAGATCTGAGCTAATTTCCTCAAAGATGTTTTTACGGGTAAATTTGAAATAGAGCATCTTTACACTGTGAGAAGGATTTAAATCTTTCAAGACAAACAAAACTCTTCCCTAGTGGGTTTGTAATTTCCATTCTGGGTCACAGTTTGAATTTTTCACTTCTTAATCTGTTCCCTTTGTTAAAATGTTGAATTCTGACTGAGCAAACAGCTTTCTCAATGTGGAATTTAAAGAGGGATGTAAAAAAAAAAAGACATGTTTCATGTTTGAAGACAAATCGTTCAATAAATTGTAAATGTCATGGATTTCCCTCATGATTCGAGTTCAGGCAGACTTAAAAGAGAAGACAGCTAGGGTCTAACTTTACATCCCACTCACTCCTCAGCCTGCCTGACTTCAACTAAAATACTGCTGACATATCACTGAAGTAAACCCATGTTTGGAGACATGTGTTGCAAAGTATTTGTGGCAAAAATACAATAATGTAATGCATTGCTGTTACTTTAGTTGTCACTAGGGGTGCAATGGTAATTATTTTAATCTCAAACTGTCATGTTTCAGGGGTCTCAGGTCGGTGCACATAGTCCCATGTGTTAAGTGTCATTAATACTCTTAACTGTTTGTTAACTGCTTTTAAACAACCAATGAAAAAGAGGAAGAAGCAGGCGTAACAAAACACACAAAGAAGAAAAGTGAGCTACAGGTGCTGTAGCAGAGGAGCAGCGAGACAGCTGGTTTCTTTCTCTCACCTGCGTCTCCACTGGGTTTTAAAAAGCCTCTGGACGTGAAAGCAGAGACGGTAAATTTACCCACCAGAATAAGAATTACTGCTGAAACTGGCAGATCTTAGCTTTTACTTTAACTCAGTGTAACTCATTACTATACTATAAAAGAGAAGAAAAGAAGCCTATGGTGTGTCCCTCTGCTTCACTGAAGACAGGACCTGCTTCAAATAATGGCGCCTAATCAGCCAATTCCAAAAAAGTGCAAGGCCTTTTTTTTTTTTTAAAAAAAAGGGAATATTTTGAAGACTTTTTGTCACAGAGTGATTAAGTTTTCACTCTTTGGTTTCCAGGAGATGGTAGAACAAGTAAACGCACAAAAGAAAACCTTGGTCATTATTCTTTAATACATAAACATCTTTGAGTTTTAATCTCCATTTATTTTCCTTTTGTCTTAATAGCCACATAACATTTTTAAAATTTAAGTGACATTACTGCAGCACTCATATTATTCAAATATACTTTTTCAGGCTTTTCTAGCAAATGTTATAAAAAACATGTTCCATGGTGATCAGTCATTCATGGTTGTTTTAATGATACTAGCTGAACAACTAAAAACATTCATGATAAAAATGGACAGTATTTCTTGGCTCCAGAACGTTCTCTGGTTACTTATCAACCCCAGCATGATGAATTCCTTCTATTGCCTGGTTAAATTAGAAAGAGGATAAAAGCCATTTGGGCTTTGCTTAAACATTAAATAAAAGTGTGTATCATTAGTTTCGAGTGCTGGAGCTGCCAGCTGGCTGCTTTCATTTACCTCTGTGTTATTTGTTTTCCTAAGTGGAGCCCTGTTTCCAGAGCTCCCTATCTAAAAGTGTTGTGCCAGAAAGCTACTGCCTCTCTGTGTCAAATAAGCTGAGGTTGCTAAGCAACATATGCTGTGCAATTGACTGCAGAGAAACAAAATTAAGTTCCAAAGCATAAAATACACCTTCTGAACGCTCAGTGAGAAACGTCAATGAAGCTCTGCCTGTGGTGGATCTTCAGCTGTCAATCTGTGTCTGCCTCCTGGCTTCATCTCCTCCTCCATCATCATGTCATCTCATCATTAATGTTCTCTCCTTCAACCTTCAGCCCAGCCCCAGCGGGGAGGGTGTCAGAGAGACAGATATGAGGGCAGAGACCGGCAGGCATGCATGTGTGCGTGTGTGCTGCTGCTTCCTGTGTTACAGCACAGATGCAGTCCTGACTCAGGACTTTACTAATGGACCGGAGCTCCGCTGAGCCTCGTGTTGTCCTCATGAATTCACCCTGGTAACAGGACACCCGTCAGGGGCTTGTAATCCTCCATCACCTGATGACCCAAGGGCAGGCGGTGATGGTGGGCCTCCGGCGGTATGCTTGGCAGCTTGGCACATGGCAGCCTGGCACATGATCAAAGTCCTCCCGGGGGGTTGTGGAGGGCGGGAGAGAAGTCCTGAAGGTCGGAGGTAAACAGCTGGCTTGGAGCAGCAGACTGTGGTCAGTGGTGGTGTGAGAGGCAGAGGAGAGAAGATGAACTTTAAGGTCAAAGTTTGTGGCCAGGTTTTCAAATTGTATTATATTTTATAATAATTTATTTATCTATTTAAATTTCATTGCAGTACTAGAAATCATTCAAGGCTGAATGCTGCTGTGGAGACCAATATTCCTGCAAACAACAAATAAGGATCTACATTCTGACAAAAATTCCTGCATGCCAAATCAAGTCAGGTTATACATACATCATATTTATAACAACCACACCAGCCTAAAACTTAGTATATAAGGAAAAATGTTCAAATGGGCAATAAAATATAATAAATACAGCTGTATCTACATATCTAAAAAATCAAATTAACTGGAAACACAGCCAACATGCTTATTTCTGTATTTATTTAGAATCCAAATTTATGATGGATGCAGGTTTTTTTCTATTCATGTTCTGCATGATGTTGTGGCCATCACAGATACACCAGCATGACTCTGGTAGCAGACGCTCAGATCTAAGAGTGTATTTTATGGTGAGCATATTTTCACTTTCACTCATCAGCAGCACCTCACCCACATGTGGCCACATATGCATTTCATATATCATTAAATTAAAGACCCTGTAAAGTGAAAATAAATCTGTATTTAGGTTTGTTATATGAGGTGTCACTGTGAACCCCTAGTTAAAATTTTATTTATTAAATTAAGATGCAAAATCATGAAAAATGAGGCAGTAAAATCTGCTCCAGGATGGTGTGGGTGTGTCTGTTGAATGAGCAGAAGCCACGCCCACTCAAGAGAAATGTGATCCTCTCAAATTTAAAAAAGGAAGCAGTTTGAATGGAGGCGAGCTCTTACACCATTATCCTACCCCTTTACCTTCTGAATAGATCACAGAAAGTCCTTTTTCTGACCCAAATCTCTGTTATGATACATCATAACAGTGACATCAGCTAACATAAGACTGTACTGAGATTAACTGCTCTGTGATTTTATGTTGTGGTGTTAGAGGGGCGGGGTCATTCCCCACCGCGGGCTTGTTACATCACGTGTTTTCACATGTTTAACCCTACCCCTATTTGTTCGTTGTCACGCCTTTTTCTTCAAGTGGGTACTTGTGTGATTTGCTCAAATTCTGGATATTTAGAACGGAAGTGCTCTGTGTGCGGTCTTTTGCTTTAAGAAGAAAACAAGAAACAACTATGGTTTATGGATAATTATGAATGTATCAAGAAGAGGACAATATGGACCGGCTCTCCTTCAGGTAGAGCTTAAGGTATGTAAAGAAAATAAAACAAAAAGTTCACATTAGTTCCCTGGAGGGAATAAAAGTAAGGATTCTGGTAAAGATAAGAGCAAATGCTCTCCTATTGTTAGGCGTCAGAATTCACGTTTACATGAGGTCAGGGTCTCAAGTTAGACGATGCTGCAAGAAAAATTCTGACATGCAAGTCTTGGTCGGGGGTTCCCAAACTAATCAGCCCGTTACCCCCAAAATAACAGTGTCAGAGATCTGGGACCTCCACCTTCCCCGGGGGGGGATAAAGAATGATGTTGCACAAAGCGTTATGTACAAAACTTGTATTTTTGGTAGTTTTTATAACTTTTACTTACATTTAAGCACAAATATAACTTGATAACTACATTTATTTCGAATTGGACTCTTTTCAACAATATTTTTGACACCTATATAAAATCCATGATCTTTGTTTTTGTAAATCATCCCATGACCCCCCTTCACTGTCTCATGACCCCCCCTGGGAGTCCTGACCCCCGCTTTAGGAACCACTGGTGTAGACTGTACATAAGTTTGAATGTCATTCAAACCTTGCCTTCAGGTTGTATGCATGATAAGCAGAATACTGTCTGATGGGTTTTAATGGGACTGTCCTATGCAAAACAATCACCATTGTTCCCTTCTCCTTGTAGCAGATGCATGTTTACAGCAACTGGCCCAAACAAAGACCATGAGTTAGGCACAGATTGTACATTTGGAGCACTGGGGCATTTCCCAGTGGCCACAGCATCTATTTGGCCTGTTGTTAACAGTAAAAATGAGTGAACAGACCTCTATGAATGCATGTATCATCATGTGCAAATGCATCTTTCTGGGTTGGCTTATTGTGCTATGCAATTTCCCTCTACTGTCCCAGCTGCTGTCTGCAAAAAAAGACATCATATTGTTCCTAGTGATTACTTTGCAGCTAACCACGAGTTAACAACAAATGCCAGGTGACATGGGTGTTCGCAGGAGAAAGAGAAGATGGAGGGAGGGAGACTAAAGGAATAGCCCTGACCACAGACGCTCCTCAAAATAAGTGACATGTTTGCGAGTAAGTAGCTGGATTAGTTTACACAAACCCAGCATGAGTAGCTAGGTAGCCTGGGAATGTGATAGTGTGACATTGCGGCCTGCAAAGCATGTGCTAGCAGAGGAAGTAAACCATAGCAATGATGAGTGCAGAGTGACAGTAGTCAGTGAAGGCAGTGTGTCTGACCAGCTTAAAATAGCATAAGCTAATGAAAGAGCATACAAACTGTAGCCTACAGCTAATTAATGAATCTAGCTTTATCATAACATTACTAAGATCAGTTGCATCACTAGTGCCATCTGCTGGTACATTATAACACTGGAAGTTACTACAGCGATACTGGGGTGGAAGGTAACTGATTACATTTACTCAAATTACTGTAATTGAGTAGCTTTTTGTGTACTTGTACTTTTTAAAATCACTACTTTTACTTAAGTTTATTTTGAGTGAAATATTGTACTTAGTTACATTTTAAAAAGCATTGAGTACTGAGTTAAAAAAAAAACAAAAAAAAAAACACTAAAAGCCACAACAAGAAGATCCAAGCTTTCTGCCAACAACATGAAAATGTCCAGTGATTTGGCTTTCACAACACATGACTGTCAGTACATGCATGTAGCAAGACGGTGATTCTGTATTTCTTCCCTAAACAGCTGTTACATTGCACTTTAGGGTAGGTCAAACCTTATATTAATAACCTGGTTGGAAGTCCATATGTTCTTGTTTTTGCACATTAATGACAGGTCATATTTCACTGTGAAAGCCTCTTGGGTATCAAAAGTAGCTTCTCAGTACTTTGAGTAAATTTAAAATGACTTACTTTTTACTTTTACTTGAGTAGATTTATAGACCAGTACTTTTACTTTTACTTAAGTACATTTTAACCAGAGTAACTGTACTTTTACTTGAGTGCAGTAATTTGAGTGAAGTAATTTTTCCAAGCTGAATGAAAGAGCATACAAACTGTATTCCTACAGCCTTAGTCCATTTCTAGCTTTACTGAGGTCAACATTCACATGGGTCTGTCTGTGTCATGACTGTGCCATCTGACTGAGTTGCATTATAACACTGGAAGTTGTACTGAAAGCCATACTGGGGTGGTGGCTGATTACATGATTACTCAAATTACAGCTTTAGTGCTTTTTGTGTACTTGTACTTTTTAAAATCACTAGAACTGGAGCAATTTTCTGTATGAAATAAAGAACATTAACAACCCTGCTTCAGCACGAGTAGGTGATAGTTACAGCAAAGGGTTACTTCTTGTGTGAATGCTTGTATACAACAGCTGCTAGTGGAGGGATTAGGGAAATCTGTTTTTAGCTTTTGTGCTCCAAGCATTTGGAATCTTTTACAACACATGCTTAAGATTGATGCTCCCACTTCCCAGAGACAATTTGAGTTTATTATTTTCAATCATTTTGGCACAGTTTGTGAGTAAATCTAGTTAACTTTGCTAATAATCTGTAATTGTACTTTATTATCATTATTATTGATATTATTTAAATGTATTATTACTAGTAGTAGTGTTTTTATTGTTACTTATTATATTAGAATTATTATAAATATTATTATCCTCAGTAACTCAATATCATGGTAAATGTGGGGAACCTCAATGATCCTTGAGATATAAATAAAGGTTGTTGATGATGATGATGATGATGATAATGGTGATTAGCTCTGACTTAGACACAGCAGCAGTTTGGTCAGAACTGGACATCTCTTTTTTAATAACAAAAGCCAAGAGTCTCACTGAAAGCTTGTCTTGGCACAAAGGTTGTTTTTGCACATCTCCCGAGTGGCCTTGGCACCAATTTTACATGAAGCTCCACCATAACAACTAAGGTGGCGGTGACCTGTGCAAGATCAGCGCATGCGCACTTACGTCATCTGTCGCTCTGGTAGCCTATCATGAATGTGACGGACAGAACTTTCCTCCAATCACCTTCTGAAGATTTTCTGACAAGTCCTGCCCTTCCCAAACACTTTCTAGGGGAGCTTTCCCAGATGATTGTGAAATATATTCAGTCTGTCTGGCGTGTAAGTTTGCTGTTTCCTGCTGACAGGGATTTAAGTTTTAAACTTTAAGGATCCTTCAATTCTCTACCCACAGACATCAAGGACAGCACAATTACACACACCCCAAAAAAATGAATCACTGCCAGGACACACAGTTCAGTCTGGCATTTCAACAGGCATCCCAGATACTTGTGGTCAGCCATATACTAGGTTTTAACCTAGTATTGTTGAAGACAAGGTGCTTTGTATTTACTGCTTACACATTTGTATGAATGTCTACACAAACACTGATCCATCTCTATATCATGAACTTTTCTTGGTTGGATGGATCACAGTGGGAAACAGCATCCAGCCCGTTTACTCCTCCTACCGTATCAAATGAAATCTCAGAAACAGGATTAAGTGTCCGAAACAGTCCACAGAGACATCAGAAAACTCATAAATTCTTTTTCATTTATTGTGTTTTGAAAGCAATATATGAAGTCTCCAGTCTGGAGAGCGTCTAACACATGTCAGGCTTTTTTAGTAATTGAATCCATTTTCTGCAACCACAGGGATCCGACATCAAAATAGACTCACAGGCAGAGAATAATGCAGTGTGACACCCACCATCTGTATGGGAATACAATCTCACACCATAATGTATGTGTACTACAGTATGAGGCTTTTCACTTTGTGGAACAGATCTTGTTAATGGCTTGTTACACGCCACTCACACACACCGTCCTGCACGCTCACACATTCTGATAGCCATTGCTCCCCGTAGGGTAGAAGCCTTCCTCCACATCTACCTCTTTCTCCATTTTCTCCCCCTTCTCTTTCCTCCCTCACACCACCTTCCCCTCTGTGTTTGCTCTTCCAAAATCATTGCCCTCCTTCCCACCTGCAGTGTGATGATGTTTTTGTGGGTTGCTGAGATTTTCTTCTCTTGGTAAAAAAAAAGAGGGCAGGGATGCTGATAGTTAAAGGCAGGGGGTGTCGAGTTACTCCTTTCAGGCCTGCAACTGTGCCCCCAAAACAAACCTTCTTATTTGTTACAGGGCCTTAAATGTCACATATGGAGTTTTTTTAATAGTTTGCACTGACATTTTTTCTCCCTGCTTTTGCATTTAGAAAAGCAATGGGAAAACAATGTTTGAATAGTGCTTTCTGATGAGAAACAACAAAGAAAAGGAAGACAGATACTAAAATCTCTAAATTAAGTGTTGACCTTATGCTGCATTGCACAGATCTGTGAAGACAGAGCCCATATGGTGGTGCTGGAGACATGCATTGGATTTTGGAGTTCATCTGGTATAAAGTTGCTCAAGTCCTAAGCAGATTAAATAGAAGCATGAAACCTTCTCACTTTCCCCACAGACATCAGACTTTACATTTTAGTGGCTTTAACCTCAGATGAAGCTTCCATAACAACAGACAGTGTTTTTGTGTCTTTTGTGTCTCTTAAGTTGACCTCTTGATGAAGCTACTGTTCTTAACTGCTTTTTGTACATAACATACTTAAAGGTGAGCCTGAGTCGAATCTGTAACACCTGCAGATACAATGACAGCCCACAAACGCAGTAAAATCTGCAGCTCTAAATGCAAATTTACTTCAAACAAAACTGCAGTCGCTGATTGTACTAAACATGAGTAATATGATAGCAAATACATTGCAGGGATTTTTTTACATTTTCCTCCTACCTGGCTGAAAAGTTTATCGAAAAAGGATATCCTATATGTAATAATTACTTCAGCAAGTTTTGAGTGCCATTTAAACGCTCATCCTACAGGGTCTGAGTGGGGACATCAGTAGCTTTGTTTCCGTTACCCTTAGAAAGGCACAAAATCTAAATAGTGCAATAAAAAATGTTAATGGAAACACCTGAAAAAAACTCTCAAATATTGCTAAAAAGTTTTTACGCTATCATGAGGAGGTTTTTCAGACGTTTCGATATAGAAATATATTGCAAAAGTGTAATGGAAACACTCTTTCAGCATTTACACATCACAGGATGTAATGTAAGGTGTCACATGACCAGTCACTCCAAGACAACAAGGCGCGGTACTTGTGGACAGAAGTGGAGATGAGACTTTTGTTAACATCATACTTACACCCTTACAGGTGGCTTTTGCCATACATACGGACTTCACCTCTGAACTATCATCTTTTGCCTTCATCTTTAGTTCAAAATTATTGAGGCAACCACTGTAGATGTAATCATAACCGTACCAACATGCATCAGGTTTTGAGCATCAGCTTCCTTGCAGCAGTGTCATGGTAGATGAGATTTTGCAAGAATTGTGAGGCTCACGCCCAAAACTCCCTTCAATGGAAACATATTCAAAGCGCAATTCTTCTTAGTTGAATTTAAGTAATATCGCTTTTATTTAGCAAAAAAACTATAATGGAAACACAGCTAGTGACAGACATAATGTTCGTCCAATCACCTGCAAGAACTTTTTTGAAAAGTCGTGAGGATGCCTGTTTGGCGTGTTAGGTGAGGTAACCTGTTTGACTGTGATCAAAATCTTTTAAAACTGAAAAAAATTACACAAACATTTCAACTCAAATTAAATCTTCCTGAGTGAACATGTCATGGGAAAGCATTACATCCAGTGGACAACTTATTATATATTGATATGATACATTATGCATTACACTCTGACCTCTGCTCTCTCCGCAGAGATACTCAGTACACATCCAGCTTTATCAACAACATCCACAAGAAGGATGGAACTATGACTCTGAGGTTATTATACAGATGATAAACTGGAAATGAAAGAGGAATTAGAGAGTTTCATGAAGAAAAGAAAATGAGAATGTTTGTGGATAAATGAGGGATGCCAAAGAATATCTTTGGTGTTTGATTTCTGCAGGGATGGAATGAAGGGAAGCAAAGGGGGTGCAAGTAAAAATGACTCGTAAACAGGCTGATAGATGGAGAGAAAGAGGGGGATTCTGGGAAGTATGAGGATGTGTAGGTGTGACTGTAAGTAGGAGTTAGAGAATACAGGTCAGAAGGCACCTGAGATATGAAAAGAGAGGAAGGAGGTGTAGTCCAGAGGGCATGGAGATTTGGAAATCTTAGATGAGATCTCTAAAACAGTGGGGGTCAGAAAAGGAGCAAAGGATGAAAGTAAAATATTTTAAAATTTGTGTTTGGCTCCATAAGGAGATGAGCGAGCGGACATGCAAATGAGCAGGAAGAGAAGTTATGAGAGAGATCCAGTGCAGAGGAAAAGAGCAAAGAGACTTCTTGTCTTGACCCAGTGACACTCAGCGCTGTGCTGCAACTTTCTCATGTATGTCAGCTAATTTCTAATGGACTCTGAATCTATTTCCACTTATTATAGATACATGATATACAGCAGTTCTGCATGAATACACTGACAGACCCAGACAGGAGATGCATGCCCTCCACGTAAAACAAAAATTTAGTAAAACAAGCACCACTGGTAATACTGAGCTTGGAAGAACCAGCAAAGTGCTGGCATAACATCAATGAATGCCCAGAGAGATGACCCTCTTTTACACTCAGTCTGCATTCAGACGAGGCTGACCTGGGACCAGCGATGAGAAGGTTCAGGAAAAGGTAGTTTTAAATGTGTGCTGAATAAACAGTTCCTCTTATCACAGATCAAGTATTGACAATTGATGTGCCAAAATCAAATCATTTGCACCCATCTGGTTTCCAAATCAAGACACTGGGAGGAATAGGTCTGCATTTGCGTCAATGTGGAAACACTTCTTAGCCTCATTTGAACTTAGTTCAGATCTCATCAGAGAGATTGGGCACCAACCTTTGAAAAAGTTCTCATTTTTCTGATCTGTCTCTCTGAAATAAGATTTTTTTTTGTCAGTAGAAGTTTGGAAAATATTTTGCCTTTGAGAAATCCTTACTTTGGTGACGCGGGTGAAAAATCCAGTCATAAAGTGAGCTCACTTTCATTTCTATGGTTTGAATAAACAGACTCAAACTCTGTTTGTTCCCTAAAGGGGTGAGGCGAGCTGAAACCCAAATAACAGAGACAGGAAATGACTGTAAGTGCACAGACTTATCTATGAGTTGACTATGGTGAAGCTTTGCAACTTTTTAAATCTAATGTTTTATTTGTCAGTTAAGTTTGTTCATTAGGGTTACATCACAGTGTTTAGTTCAACAGATCACATCAGCTGTTTGCATTACCATACTTTAGAAAGGCTGTATCCTCACATACATTCAGAAATAAATAGACTCCTTCTTTTTTTTTTTTTTTTTTTTTTTGCAGCCTGATGCTGTCGATCCTGTGTAACAACATTGTAAATTTAGCTCAGGTGCATCCCATTTTTGTCAGTCTTTACTGAGATGTTTTTACACCTTGATTGGAGTCCACCTGTGGTAAATTAAATTGATCAATTTGGAAAGGCAAACACCTCTATATGGAAGGCCTCACAGCTGATAATGCATATCAGAGCAAAAACCAAGCCGTGAGGTCCAAGGAACTGCCTGCAGAGCTCAGAGACAGATCTGGGGAAGGCTTCAAACTGCGCTGAATGTTCCACAGTGGCCTCCATAATTCTCAAATGGAAGAAGTCTGGCACAACTAGACCAAACAGAGCAATCACTATAAACTTGTGCAAAGATGTTTTTTTCTTTCCCCATTAAAACCGGGTCACAATTCACCCTGCTCACTAGAAAACTTGGTGCACCTTTGATGGCTGCTCCCAGCTGATGGCTGTTTCTAATCAGCTGGTCTGGGGGCTATAAGGAGCAGGTTGGATATGGAATTTTTTTGCAATAAACTCTGTGCAATGTATTTTTCTTTATTTTTTTGTCCTGAATAATTACAGCCTGGGATATGTCAATGATTAGCAGCAACGTTGATTTTTATGCCTTATTATTATTTGCATGTTTACCATATTTTTTTTCTTGAATATGCCAAATATGGTCAAAATGATGCCATCTGGCAGAGAGGAGTAAAAATGATCAGATCTAGGCCAAAGGCCCAGATTGACCCCCAGATATAAGAAAATGCATGTTATGCTTTAATGAAAGAGAGGTCAGAAATTGCAGTTTGAATGTGTTTCAATGGTGTATTTTTCAGGCTTTACAGCTTAGTGTAACTCTTGCTTGTAAAAAGTGTATTTTAGACTTACTGTAGGAGCTGAGCTGGGAATAACAAGATCAAATAAAAATACACAATCTTGTCAAAAATCACATCATACACACGAACACAGCCAAAATTATAAAACAACAAAACAAAACAAAAGAAAAACAAACAAACAAACAAAAAACAAACAAACAAACAAAAACAGAAGAATGAAAAGTGTGTAAAATGTGCACAATCCTATAATCCCTTCCACCTTTTAGAAACTAACATCAGGGGAGATGGTCACTCTGACTGAGCTCCAGAGATCCTGTGTGGAGATGGGACAAAGTTCCAGAAGGACAACCATCACTGCAGCCCTCCACTGATCTGGGCTTATGGCAGAGTAGATGGAAGCCTCTCAGTGTAAAACACATAAAAGCCAGATTAGAGTTTGCAAAAAAACTCTAAAGGAAAGCCAAGCAATGCAAACAACTGTTTTTCTGTGCTTCTCTTGGTTTAACACTCCCGAAATGCCAACATTTTCTCTCAGTTTTGACCAAGAAATCAGACCAGAATTTGAACATCAGGTCACTTCTTCTGCCCTATAAAATCTCTCATTCCATTTAGCAGCTAAATATACCAGGCCTAAAGTTAATTAGACACAACAAATAAACACTTAAACTGATATCTGTTCATGCCTTATAACTTGGATCATGGCTGATGTTTTTAAATTTTTGTCTAGTATCACGTGATACCAATCTTTAACTGATGCATGTAATAATAAAAAGTCAGGGCTTGATTTATCATTGATGCGCCAGCTATTAAAATTTGATAACGATGTTTAAAATACTTTAGCTTATTGCCTATAACAGTGTTTTTTTCAGTGCTCCTTTTTTTGTGCAAGACTTGCAGTAATACTAACATTTTCTTTTATGTTTGTCCATTAAAACAACTTAGACTTTGTTTCAGCTTGTTTGGTAACAGTTGATACTGATGGTAAACAGATGCATTGGTGCATTCCTAGAAGAAATGAAAAAGAAAATGAAATCCTGTAAATCCTGGGGGCTGAGAAGGTCGGTTGGTGGAGCAGGTGCCCAGAAGCAGAGGCTATAGTCCTCAGGGCACTGATTGATTCCCAGTCTCGGCATGTGTTGGTGCATGTCTTCCCCATTCTCTCTCTGTGTTTTTTGTCTCTCTTCAGTTGTCCTATCACATGAGGGCAAAATGCCCCCCCCCCCACCAAAAAAAAATCTGTATCTCCCAACGATGTTTGTTTGTGCTTCCGTCTATAACTTTCACTAGCCTGTTTTCTCTACTCTACAACTTTGTTTATGAGATATTGATCCCCATGGACTCAAAGACATTTAATCTCTTTGTTGAATGCTGTTAAAATCTTCCTCATCTCTATCACACTTTATCTTATTTTTCTCCCCATTGCTCTATTTCTCCTCCAAGTCCTGATTAGGCAAATTGGATTTGTGTCTCTTTTTTTTCCTCTGATTTTGCATGTCCTTGTATATGTGAGGATCAGCATATACAGAATACATGGGTGTATTCTGCCTTTGGTAGTCTTTTGTAATGCTTGTGTGTGAGAAACAGGATGACAGGCTGATTAAAAAGAGAGAGACAGAGAGGCAGAGAGGGAGGGAGAGCCTGTGGTCAGATTGAATCTCCTACAGCTTCTCAAAGTGATCGGCCTCTACTTTTAAACTCGGCCTTCAAAGGAGGGATTAAACCACTTTGTCCAGTGTTCTCTCTGCCTCTACAGTCTGTCCCTGTAATTATGTTTAATCATATCTGGGGAGATAACCTAAACCCTAAAGATAGTTGACCATTATCTGTAAGCCTTAGAAATGGTTGGCCACTCCCTGTTAACCCTAAAGATGGTTGACCATTCTCTGCAAGCCCTAGAAATGGTTGTCCACTCCCTGTAAACCCTAAAGATGGTTAACCATTCTCTGTAAGCCCTAGAAATGGTTGACCATTCTCTATAAAATCTAGAGATGGTTGACCCTACTCTGTAAGCCCAAGAGATAGTTGACCATTCTCCATAAACCCTAGAGATGGTTGACCATTCTCTGGAAGACCTAGAGATGGTTGACCCTACTCTGTAAGCCCAAGAGATAGTTGACCATTCTCCATAAACCCTAGAGATGGTTGACCATTCTCTGGAAGACCTAGAGATTGTTGGCCATTCCCTGTAAACCCTAGAGATGGTTGACCATTCTCTGTAAGCCCTACAGATGGTTGAACATGTGTCTAAGCCCTAGAGATGGCTGTGTGTGAACACCACAGTAGATCTGTAGTTCCTGAATTACTCAGACCAGCCCATGTGGTACCAACAACCATTCCACGTTCAAAGTCTCTTCAAACTCCCTTCTTCCTCATTCTAATGCTCAGTTTGAAATTCACTGAGTAGTCTTGACAACTCTACACGTCTGAATGCACTGAGTTGCTGCCATTTGATTGGTTGATTAGCCTTTTTTGTAAACAAGCAATTAAACAGGTGTACCTAATAAAGTGGCCAGTGAGTGCAATAAGAGACTGTTTATGGGCTGGTTCCTGGTTCATATTCTGCTTGGAAAGGCTTGATAGATTCATTAGTGACTCTAAATGTGTGTATGTATTTTTATAGGGGACAGTGCACATTGATGAGAATGGACATGTTAAAGTTAAAGTGAGCTGGTCTGAGCCATGAAACTCCAGCGCTGAAAGTGAGTCGGACTCCGGCTCGGGGATCATGACCCTATGAGGGAGAAACGATTTAAACCAAAGCTGCCAGCCTGGTTTGAATCACTTTGTATTCCGGGACATAAAGCAGCTGCCTACTAAACACAATGAATGGGCACAAATTCTCAGTCTTTAAGGTGGCATGTGGTGGGTGTTGGGGGCAACTGCACTCGCTGTAATGAGCCTGGGTGCCTAGGTACACTGATGGCATTAGTATAAATAAAAAACACTGCCAGCTTGTTAGATGAATTTCATGGTAATTAGAAATAATATTTTCTGCTTGGCTGCGTTACAGCACAAATTTGCACTGTTATAAGATACTTAGCTTGGTGCACACTGTATTATGAGCGAACAGGATGGTTTTGTAATTGCAGAGCTCATTTAAAAACATGACCTCAGTCCTTTTGGCCTCCAAAGTCATACTTGACATGGGGTTACAGGGTTAAAGACCATTAAACCAGCTGTGGCTTTTTATCTTTTCCTAGAAACTGAAATAAATCGGCATCCAGGACAGTAATGGCTAAAAAATGGGCATGGTTAGTATCCAGTGTGCTTGGACTGCAGGAGGGAGCAAGATCCTGTCTTCCCCTAGATTTAATGAGTTACCCAAACACAAAAAGATAAATACTCATACATGCACACAAAGTGCTAGTGTAGAATTGGTTTTCTGCCAGTTAATTAAAGCCAGTGCAAAGTTGTTGGTGCTGCACATCACTCTGAATTGCCCTCACATTTCCTATCTCTTCCACTGGAAGCTTCTCACCTGGAGCTGGATCAATACTCATTGTCTCCTGCTCATTCCTTCTCTCACACACATTGAAATTCACACAAGCACATTTTTACGCTCCTTCATTTGGAGAGGCATGTAGGCACTGTATGCACAAACCCTCACAGAGCTCTCTGATCTGCCTTTCCTGCCAAACTTGGCTCTCCATGCCTCTCAGGTCTGTTCTGTATTTCAAGGCTACTGCTGCTCAAACCCCCCTCTGAGGAAACACCGGTTTCTTCTTTCAGGCTCGGAGAAACAGGCCTTGTTTATGCTTCTTGTGATTGCTTTCTTTTCTGGCAGGTATTATAGCATGAATCCTTTGTCATGTCTGGAGATTTTGTGTTTGTGTATGCACCACCCACATCTTCAGGTGTCGGTTATATTGCACCTGCTTGGCGAGAAATCAGATCTCGGTGGTTTATTTTGGCTTACAGCATGGATCAACTGGCCTCCAGGTATCAAAATAATTTCACTACCTCGGTATCAGGAGGCAGCATGCAGCTTTTCCATTTCTGACTGATTATGTAGAGAACCTGGCTTTGAATCAGCTTTTTCTCTCCCCTGATTTTTAGCGTCAATCCCATGAGATTAGTGGTGTGTGTGGACTCGATGTAATAAATTACCCTCAACCTTTACACATCAGGGAATGCAGCATAAGTGTGTGAGGTTATCGTGAAGCAAGTCTATAAGGCATGTTTTTGCAATTTGCCCCTTCCTGATTTTGTATAATAAAACAGGTTAGAAAACAGATAATAGATGCATCAAGGCTGATATTGATTTAAGAGGAAAATATCAGCAATTAAAGGCTTACTGTGCAACTTTCAGTGCAGCGTTTCAGAGTAAAAGAAACATCTCCACTTCCCTCCTGTTTCCTGTTTCACTAATTCTGAGTGACAGTGAGATAAAGCTGCTAACCAGTGCTTAGAAACATCTACAAACAAGATACTACAGTCAATTTAAAGCACCAATATGCATTTAAAATATGATTCGGTCCACGAGCAGTTCACAGGGACTCTGTGCATCACTCAAAGGCAATCTGCAGCACCCAGGAAGTGAACTGGCATCCTTTTCAGCTACCAGAGCAATTTCCAGACTTGGTCTAGCCAAAACTTTGAAACAATCACCCTCCATTTCCAAATCCAAGTCTATACAGACTGAGCTTGTATTGCTCAAATCATCAAACACACCAAACTTTAGCAGAGGAACACTTAGCAAAGAGTAGAGAACAGTATTTACAAGTGCTGCATGTTGTGGACGAATCACAGCTACAGCCTGCTTTTCACAGTATAATGTAAATAATGCATAAAAATCAAAGATGCTGCTCATTTTTGACACCTTCAAGGCTGTGATTACACTGTAGGAAATCCAGTTTGCATGTAGTTTATTATAAAAATACCATGTTTTTGTTTCTTATATGAAAAATGTAGGGGGGTTTATGCAATGAACTTGATATTTAAAGGGTTAAATTCCTGTAACATCATCAAGATTTGATATTTATGAACAGGTCTAATGTTGATTAAAAAATAATAATTTATAAAAATCAAAGTTGTTGCTCATCACTGACACCTTCAAGGCTGTGACAAACCCTATCAAGAAAATCCAATTATTATGTGACATATGAAAAATATTTACCTTTTTTTTTTTTTTTTTTTTTTTTTAACAAAAGGCATGTTTATTTTTTCAATTAAACTAGCATTGAAAGAGTTGACCTTTTCCTGTGATTGGATCACTGTGCTATTACTCTACCAGCTACTGTTGATGTTGATGGTTGGCTGAGCAAATTTGCCCAACACTGAATCAAGATGGCATTTGGCTCATTTCCTACCATGGACCACGGGCAAAACAACATACTATAATAATGAAATTAGTAATACTTAAATGAAGATTACTGATGAGGACACTGACACACACAGTGCTTTTATACTGTTGTGGCGCTGGGGGGCTGGAATTATGTAAATGGACCTAAGTGTGTCAGTGTGACCCCCATTTGACCCTGCACCCAAAACCATACAGGTAAGGTTTAGTTTTACCTAAACAACAGTGACTGGCAAAGCAGTTAGCTCAGATGTAGCTGTAGCAGCAGTATAACTGGACAGCTTCTTTTAAAAGAGGAGAAAATAACGGCACTGAAGGCTTCTTATGGTGGAATAGATGTTTTTACTCTGCCACCCATCCCAAACACAGACGATAGGCTGTTTCCCTCATGGTTGGGAGTTATGTCCCATGTTATGGATGTCTAAAACAGCCTTTCTGGACTGTCAGGTTACGTGCTTCAAGGAACAGATGTGAATGCTGCTGTGGTTCCGGTGAAGCCAGCCGTTAGCGTTTAATGACTTCCAGGCAAGACGTACTTTTATGTGCAGCATCTATGCCTGCAAAGTAAATGCCGTCATTTCTTGGTTCATAACACCCCTCAGAATTGCACCCATCCATGTGATGAGTCACAGTTCAACAGTAGAATATGAATCTTAATACACCAGCTTCACTCTGGCTTTCTTCAGCAGAATGAACCTGATTAAGAAACTGACTAATGGTTACTTCATTTTGTAGCTGAAAAATCTGTCAAGCTATTATCAATCATCATTTGTGATGTACAAATTATTCATTCATGCATTTTAACTTCTTTTCAGGACAGTTTCCACCCATTTTTCCATTTGTTTCCACATTAAACCAGTTTGTGCCATTTTTAGCCAATTTATGCTACTTTTAAATCTTTTCACAACAGTAGCTGCTCATTTTGCACATTTTTCCATTTTAACTGATTTTTGAGCATGTTTGCCTCTTTGAGCAAATTGTTAACACTTTTTATAGATTTTTGCTACTTTCAACCATTTTTACCATGGTATAACTGCTTTTCACCAGCTTTAAAACCAAGTTTTGCTGTTCTACACAAATTATTTGCCACTTTTGCTAGATTTTCACCACTTCCAACCCATTGTTGCCTCTTTTTAACCGCTTTTCACCATTTTTCTCCCCATTTTTGCCACTTTTTTCCTTTCCAAACCCACAAATTTTTGGTTTTTCTCTTGTCTTCTGCCTTTTAACCAACTTTGCCACTCTTTAACCACTTTTCACCACTTATCTATGCCAGTTTTTGCCTATTTTTAACTCCTTTTAGCCATTTTAACTGCCCATTCTTGCCACTTTTGGCCAAATTTCTGACACTCTAAAGCCATTTTTTCCTATTCAGCCATCTCAATTTCTTCTATGCTATTCCCTGGTATCCTGACATTTGTGCACATCATGGCTAAGCTATGAAGTCTAACATTACTTTCCAAACGATTTAGTTCAGCATCCCCAAGTACCAAAATAAGATACATCTTTTCTTATGACAATGGGTTTACATTTTGAAAAAGGCAATCTTGTACTCCAGCATAAATAATTCAACAAGTGTTTTGTTGCTTTGATAGGAGTGGTTTTCGGGTGAAATATAAAATATGGTTTTCACAACCTTACTTTACAGTGGACCATGATTTTGTGGACCTCCATGAGTCCCCATTTGGCTGGGCCCCAGAGCCCCCCCCCCCCCCCCATGGGCAGTCTTGTCTGTGTGGCAGACTAGTTCACTGTTAAGGTGAGTTGTTATATTTTGGTCATTAAATCCATATAATTGTATTTTTATAGGAAGTGACAGCAACTGCTGCAAGCTATGAACTTTCTAGAAGTGCATTTCAACCCAGCAGAAAGTGAATATTTGGTACTCAAAACATGGATTTTCTGCAGAGACATTCATTAGAGCTTCAGTTTGATTGACGCTGCATTGTTATAGTGTTTGTACAGCACATTGTACTGCTGTCCTCCTCCCAGTTAACTTAGGAGACAGATTGGTTTCTGCTTACCAATGCAGCTCCGGAGAAAGGCGTAGGCACACTGTAATTAAAATGTGAGTTTCAACTCCTAACCTTGTCTCTCTCTTGGTATTAAATCTGTAGTGGTAAGCAGCAAGCAAGCGCTGGGAATATACTGTATGACAGGTAATTTCAGCAGAGAAGGCAGAGTGAGAAGTTTTTTGACTCTGTGGATTCAGCATTGCAGTTCCTTTGGGAATACAAAGCACTGTACGGTCAAGGTGAACATCCTCCATCGAAATGACACTCGAGCTGTCCTACAGGTCTCTCTAAGTTAATGGACTCTGCACGCAACTGCCTCCACCTGCCCATGCATTCCCCTTCACATCGGTACAATGACCCATGCTGAAAGGCAAAGGAGTTGCTATGCATTATCTGCTGCCACAACTTAGAGAATATTTGACTGGTGGTGTCAAGTAGGCACTGAGTGCTTTAAAATGCAGCACTGATGGAGATGGCGTCTGAAGCGGTCACCTTTTGCTCAGTGCTGGGAGCTCTCATGTACAGATTAGGCACATTGAAACAGCTTTAAATGTCTTTATCCAGTCATTACCCTTTTTTAAGTGCCAGAGTGAAAGCTCTTAACTCTATTTTTACTTTATTTTGGTGCTTTTAAAAACATTTGTATTGTCATATATAATATCCTATGATAAGCTTTTTTTTTCTGGGTGAATACCATGTAGAAAAGTGAAGAAGAAAACTTTAAAACATTCAAAGAGATTTCAGACTGTAATCTCTGAAACGGCAGTCTCCAGGAGTCCGTGCCTTTTTTTGGTGGCTGACTTCCCTGGCTCTGTGTCAGAGCCATTACAACTCTCATCTGTAGCAGTCAGCTCCATCTCCTCTGTCATCCATCAGCTAATCAGTGTGGAGCTTAAGAGTCACGGAACGCCGTCGCCCTGCTCCTGCTGAGGTTAGCCAACTGCAATCACAGAAACCTGCTGCAGAATCATTTTCAACAGGATATGACAAGCTGAGTTTACACTGGGCTGTTTTTATGAATGATGATGGACGCGATGAAACAAAGCGAAAGAAAATGGTTTCATCTCTTCTTTCTATGCTGGGATGATAAAACTATACTCAACTGGTTTGAGCTTGGTTATAACTGGGCTTTTTTTCTTTATTGGATAGGACAGCTGAAGAGAGACCGGAAGTATGTGGTAAAAGACTGGGGAAGACATGCACCAAACAGCGCAAAGACTGGGAATCCATCCCGCAACCAGTCCAGGTCCAGCCAATTAGTGCTAGTAGTTTCACAATTAGTGAAATCGGGATCACCTGAGTGCAGTGAATGTGTCTCAAGTGATTGCAGTATAAAGACACCTGAGTCTGGAAGCTCCACTCCACAGTTTTCCTGGCTACCATTACACCATGAAGACAAAAGAACACTCCAGGCAACTCAGAGAAAAGGTTATTGAAAAGTATAAGTCAGGGGATGGAGACAAAAACATTTCCAAGGCTCTGAACATTTCTCAGAGTTCAGTCAAATCCATCATCAATAAATGAAGGAATATAACACGTGTAAATCTGCCTCACAAACTGAGTGAGCATGCAAGAAAGAGAGAGAGTGAGAGAGGCCACCAAGACATCTATGACTACGCTGACGGAGCTTCAGAAGCTGAGATAGGAGAGACTCTGCAGACAACAACTGTTGGCTGGATTCTTCACCAGTGAAAGCTTAATGAGAGAGTGGCAAAGGGAAAGCTACTGTTGAAGAAAAGTCAGATTAAATCTGGACTACAGTTCACCAAAAGGCATGTGGGGACTCCATGGTCAAGTGGAAGAAAGTTTTGTGGTCTCATGTGACCAGAGTTGAGCTTTTTGGCCATCAGGCAAGACGCTATGTTCCCCACAACAACACACCATCTTCATTGGGAAGTACGCTGGTGGCAGCATAATGCTGTGGGGATGCCTCTAGGCAGCCGGCCCTGGGTGGCTTGTAAAGATAGAGGGTAAAAGGAATGCAGCAAAATAGATGAAAATCCTGGAGGAGGATCTTATTCAGTCTGCAAGAGAACTACAGCTTGAAAGACGATTTATTTTTCCAGCATGACCGTGAGCAGAGTCAGAGCCTAGACCTCAGTCCAATAGAGAATTTGTGGCTGAACTTGAAAAGGGCTTTTCACAGCTGATCCCTGTCACAGAGCATGAGTACTTTAGCAAAGAAAAATGGAGTAAAATTGCAGTGTCCAGATGTGCAAGTCTGATTCTGATCCTATCCAAACAGTCTCAGTGTGATTGCAGCCAAAGGTGACTCTACCAAAATCAGACTAGTGAATATTTATGCAGTCACTTATTTTACAGTACATATTTGTATTTGATTAACATTCATTTGTAGAAACCTGTTTTCACTTTGATACTAGAGTTTTTTTTCTGTCAAAAATCCAAATTAGATTGACCATGGTTGATTTAAAATCAATAAAAGAGGCAGCCATTAGCAGCTATTGCTTCCACTGGTTACTCCTATTGCCTTGTTCTCCTCAAACAGCGCTCATTGGCACAAATGTTGTAGATTGGAGCTTTGCAAGATGGATTTCCCTGATGACAGACATGGAGTCTGGCCAATCCATCTGCTTTGCAAGGTTATAATCCTGACAGTGAGAATAAAATGAGTGTGGGGACCAAGGTTGCCCGTCCTTGGTCAGGAGAGTATATACAGTGTTTAGATGATTAAAACAAAATTGTACACAGGCAACACCAATTTACTTAAACTAAAAAGCCAGTCTAAAATCTTTGTGTGTAACCTCAATATCCTGCCATGCTTCTCCTTATTCTGTTTCATTCCCATGGATTTATAAAAGGTGTGGACGAGATGAGACATTTCATTTAACCTTTAAAGATTCTTTTTCCTTCATTGGTCTCATTATACATAATTTGCAAACCCCTATGAGAATGACATGCAATCTTTCCTCTAAAGTGACTGAATACACTCACATGCAGTTTATCAGGGATATCTGCCCAGTGATTACCAGGCTGGAATTGAACTGTCAACCTCAGGAGCCGTTGTACTTCTCTGTGATTTACGCAGGGACAGGAGGACAGGAAGAGGAAATGTGTTGGTTGCGATGCCATATTTCCTCACCAAACTTTAAATCCAACTTCATATCCCCTGCTATATATCTCTGCTGCCGACCTCAGGCACCTTCAGCCCCCTCTCACTGCGAGGTCTCTTCTCTTCTAAAATTTACGTTGCTAACCTCAGGCCTGACTACTCCCAGTAATGGCACCCTATAATTGAATCAGCTGGGTATTGGCTGAATTGCTGTATATATTGACTCCTTTGGGTCCCTTGCCAACAGTGCTTATCATGTCTCTCCTCCTCTCCCTGTTGCCTCCTCCCCAGTGTCTCTCTCCTTAATAACACTTCTGTGGAAGTCTTCATCATCCTGACCAGGGAGGAAATTGTTTTTTCTCTGACCCTCAAACTCATTTAGAGAAACTTTTGCTGCTGTTTTATAACCTGAAAGAGGCCTGACGCTGTTTTTACTGCTTTATCCTTCCCCCCTCCTTTTCTTAAACCTCCACTCGCTCCTTAAACAGTCTTAATGATGAAGCCTTCCTCTTGTTAATGTCCATCTTCCTCCACACACTCGCAATTACCACCCTCTATCTCCCGGTCTCCTCCTGTCTGTGAGAATATCCTGCCGTCCATTTCTCAGTGGCCCCCATGACTCACTGTGGGGATGCAAAACCAACATAAGCACACGGACACTCACATAGACACCAGCAAACTGCCTAAAGGGAAGTCATGCTGTGAAATGGCAAGCTTCTCCCGCTTCTCCCCACAATAAACTTAATTCTCATGCTGAGTGGGCTTGTTCCGTTAATGAAAATAATATTACTGTTTGTTAGAATAATATTCCCCTGTTTGCTTTTGCCCAAACATTATCTAAATAACTGTCCCAATAATAATGATGCTTTTTTCAGCAAAATTTGACAAATAAAAAATGGACTCAATATTCCAGCAGCAAGAAAAACATGAATCGTTGACTGATTGGTTAAGCCTTAACCTAGACTTGTTATTTCTCTATGGATCCATTTCCCCTCAGAGGAATTTATTTATTAATTACTATTCTTCATTTTTGTCTTGTTGCTCAATCCCCAACAGTGTCTTATCTTTCTCAGAAGAATAAATGCATGCAATATTATCATGCACATGCTGTTAATGCAAAAATCAAAAAGTTATTTTACAGAAACTTCTAAAAGTGTCTGACTTGAATAGAGGGGTAAAAATCAATATGCAGAGCCGGTTGTCAAATATAACTGAATTATATGGTGATGAAACCTGATGAAACCCAGTCTGGTGTTCCCCCAGTGAAATCTGAAGCCTGTCAATCTAGTAAAGCACTTCAAACACACTGTTCAGTACGTCTATGCTAGTATTGGAAGTCTATGTTGAAGGGGTTTTATATTCTCAAAAGATTTTGATTTTATAGGTTTTACTTTTTCTATATTCAAGGTCTTCGCTGAGAAGTTTTTGGACCCAGTGGCAAGTATTTTCTGAAAGTCTGGATGTAAATCTTAAGATGGATGGACTTAGACTCAGAGCTTAACAAAATACTTTTTAAAAAAAAAGTATGATTGCAATGTGTGTATGCACAATTGATTGATCAACAGTCACATCCCATGCAAAGTTAGTCATGTGACCTGAAGCAGGGGTTTGCAAACCCACAGCTGCCCACACCTGTAAAGCTCAGAATCAAAACCCATCCTGCTCCCTGCAATTTTCCCCATTTAATATCTGGATCTGTCCAGTGAATGATACAGCACTCCCTACAGGAGAGACCTGCTGATCTCTGATGATGGTGAACAGATTGAATGCTGCAAAAGCCTTGGAACAAATACTGAGACACAACGATGAAGATGACACAGCCTCATTTTGGTCAAAATAGTTGGACAGACAACATTTATTATCAAAAATTTAATTGTTGACATGTTTTCTGCACTCACCTATTATTTTTTTCATATGTTCCACTACTTTTGTGAAGCTAAGACTTTGGTTAACCTATTTCCAGCACTAAAATAATTGTCCATGAGTCAAGGTTTGTTTTTCGAAAGAGATTCAAACAATTTCAAAGATTGGATTTCAAAATACAGCATTTACACAGTCCTCTAAGACAAAAATGGGCCTCAGTTTGTGTAAAGCTTAGAAAGTTTTAAAGGTCACTTTGTCAACCGTTTAAGAAGAGTTTATGTTAGTCTCAGAGGTCCCCAAAACATGCCCGTGAAGTTTGTTGCTGAAAAAACACTCTAGTATTGAATTTGCATTGTCTGAAAACCCCTCCGTTTCCGCCCTGCTCAGAATGAGATGTTTCTGTGTCTGTGGCTTTATATGTAAATGAGCTATTTGACTCCACCCCTGACTCCGCCCCTCTCAGGAAATGGATGTGGCATAATGGATGCGGCTCTCTGATTGATCAGAAGAGGAGGGTGGAACTTTTTCCCAAGCAGGGAGAGCCAACCAAAACTGGGGGCGGGGCTAACTCCCCACATGACATCACGAGGGGAAAATCTGAGAACGGCTTTTTTCAGCACTCATTTTCTGAAAGGTGGAGAAAGAGAGGACCTGGAAAATCTTCATTTCAAGTGCTATGTAGCCCTTGGCCCTTGGCCCTAGCCCTCGATTCAAGAGAGAATTGGGACAATCCTTTATCTGACGTGAACGTGCAAAACCAATGGGAAGGGCTAAGATAAGAGCTAAAAGGTAGAAATGGGAATCACCCTTATTCTCCACAGTTTGAAGTCCAAAAAAACCCTCTATCATTCAAAGATTTATTATCACTAATTCCATTGAAAATTTAAGATTCAATAGATACAAGTCCTGATAGAAATGTATCACCTGGACGCTGTTTCTAGGCATCACGTCATCTTTTCAATGAACTCCAACAATCCATTGCCTCTTAACCATTTTATTTCTCACCTTAAACATGAGGTTGTTGAATGAGCATAAATGAGCCTGTATATTAGCCTTAATTTATTTTCAACATCTTTTTCTTTTTTACCATGCCTCTGGTAATATGCAAGGAATCCAGAGCAGTACCGGGGTTGTGTCAATCCTCCGTCCTTCAGTTTTGGTCCTCACATGCCTAAACGTTCTGCACACTACTGTATATCAACATTTTGCAGGTAGTAAACGTGTTATTTTCTATTGTTAAAAGTGGTGAAATAGTTTGGGTGTGGCTGGGATTTCTTGGGCTTTTTACACTGGCTTCATTTCTCTGGAGGTTTCAGTTTGATCAGTAATCATAACAGTTACTACATAAGTCAAGGATATCTGTAACTGACTCTTTAGTGTTTTCTTTTACTGCTGTAATCAATGAAGTTTTGTTTTCTAGCTGAGTTTTTTGCTCTTGGCTGGGCTACTGTCAGTAAAGCTGAAAATGTTCTCCTCTTCCTCCTCCTCATCACCTCTGGTATTTAGCAGTCTGGAAATATAAACCCGTGTCTGGTCTTTTCGCTTTTAAAAATGTTACTTGAAATAATCTTTAAATGTCAAAAATGAACAGTGTCTGTTCCTGACTGATGGGCGAACTGAGGCTGTCAGGTAATGTCAGCGTGTGATATTTGGTCACATGTGTAACATCACTGGCTGTACAGTAAAGGTGAAGAAGACTTCATAAAAGACTGATCTTTTCCTAAAGTAAGCTGAGATTTTAATCATCAGAGTTAACTGCTAAGCTCCCCAACCATCGGATCTTACATCCAGAAAGGGCTAAATAAAGATGCAGACATATGGAGTCATCAGGGCTTGACAAGAAAACACAGAAACAGATCAAATTGAACAAATTGCGGAAGTTTATTTGGGGAATGTGGCTAATCCACATTCCTGTGCCTCACTATTTATGACTTTTTACCTCAGAGTGTTGACATTTATCTCATCATTTTGACATTTAATGTCATTATTTTGACCGTTATCTCATAATTCTGATTTTTAATCTCAGAATATTGACTTTTTACCTCATAATTCTGGTCTTTAATCTCAGAATTTTGACTTTTTACCTCATAATTCTGTTTTTTAATGTCATAATTTTGACCATTACCCCATAATTCTGGTTTTTGATCTAATAATTTTGACTTTTTAACTCATAATTCTGGTTTTTATTCTCATAAGTTTGACCATTACCACATAGTTATGTTTTTAATCTCAGAATTTTGACTATTACCCAATAATTCTGGTTTTAATCTTACAATTTTGACCATTACCTCAAAATCATGATGTTTAATCCAATATTTATAACTTTTACCTTATAATCTTGATTTTTAATCTCAAAATTATGACTATTATTTCGAAAAATCATAAAAAATAGTCATAATTATGTTTTTTTTAATCTCATTTGATTTTTTTTTTATCTCATCATTATGACTTTATAATCATTTTGCCTTTTTCTCCTATATTTATGATTACTTTTCCACAGTTTGGATTTAAGATTTTCTTTACATAGTTGACTTACTTAAATATTTTTTTCTTGGTAATTTGCAGAAACAGGCTTCTGTATGCTCCACTCTTTACTATCATTTAAACCTGACCCCATGTCATAGGACCGTTCTGTCTAGCCTGGATCTATGAGGGTAAACGTGTACTTTCTGAACCCTGCTGTTGTTGGGTTCTTTAAATATATCTCCCTGTAGTTTATTTTCTAAAACCATTTGAACATAATTTCTGTGTTCCTAAACCATAACTCCAGACTGTGGCAGGTGGAGGAGCAATAAAGAGGATAAACAACAGCTCTGGGCTCACTTAGATAAAAACAGAGAGGGAGACCGCACAAGGCGAAAACGAACAACACAGGATGAACAAACACACTCAAATGGACACACACAATGACAGAGCAGCCAGGGGAGCCTAAATGTGTATGTTTATGCTCTTCCTGACAACAGCAAGGTCTCCACGGGGAAAACTTAAAACCAGTGTGTGTGTGTGCTGGGGAGTTCAGGAGAGCTCGCTCATAGCCTTATCTCTCCAACAAGGCTTAATGGGGTAATGGAAACCTCCTAGTGCATGCTGGGAATGAGCGAAACATAGAAGCAATGCCACTGAGAAGGGTAATCAGTGATAGGGTTGATAGGGCTGCACTCTGAAGGTTTATAGCCCTTTTTTCTGACTTCACTTGATGTTACTGCAGGAGGAAGGTAGATAAAAGTGAAACAGAGATTTACTCTGAGAACATGTGTCCCACACCTCATAAATTCCACAAATTATTTTATTCTAGTGGTCTTTCATGGTGCTTACCAAATGTATGCATGGTATGAAAACTGCAACTCTTGCATGAATGTAAATCTAGGTACCTATAGCAGCATGGGCAGACTTTAATGTCAAGGCTGATTATGCATAACTGCATGGCATTTCTGTTAAGAGCCATAGCGGCTTTTTATTTTAGCTTCAAGACTTTCCCTTTAGAGGCAACTCTCTCAAAAGTGCCGGTTTCCATTTGAGCAGTCTATCGTTAAACCCCATCGAACATGGTACTCTATGCAGCATCGATTTTTACTTCACCTCATTCAACACACAAGCTCATTTCCAACCCAATTTCACAGCCATTTGAATTGGATGGATTCAACTCTGCCCGGTGAGAGGCCACACTGGTTTCCCCTCGAGCAGGAGTCAGCTGAGGGAGAGGACGATGCAGGGAAAGAGTGAGTAAAAAGGGACGAGGAGGAGAACAAGGCAGTGAGAGTACACAGGGAATGATTGCTAAGGGAAACAGTATATAAGGTGACAGTGAAACTGGATAGATAAACATAGCGTCTGTGATGATGAGTTGAGTTCATTTTTAGCATACATGTTAACATACTTACTGAGTTTATCCTGCAGAGTAACTTCAGGTCCATCTCTGCAGCAAAAAAAGCATCCATCTTATTCCTATAGGCCCCCTGATATCTCGTGTGAATTCTGGTGCCTTCTGTCACTGAATGAGGAACATTCATGACTTATCCTGATCGTCGGAGCGTTTCAGAGACTAAAATATGTAAACATCATCTGTTACAGCTCAAACAGGAAATGTGATTATTTCTCTGCCTGCCACTATCCAGGGATGGAGGACAATATAAAGAAAAAGCTTTAGGTAATTTACACAAGTTTACACAGTTACTGGAGTTTTTTTGGAGAGGGCTTAGGGAGACAGCCAGTTACTGGAGTTTTGGGAGAGGAATGCTGTCCCATTCTTGACTGGTGTAGGATTCTAGCTGCTCAAGTTTTCTTAGCTGGATTTTCCTTTTATGATGCTCCAAATATTGTTTTTTTTTTTCTTTACTGATGAAAGGTCTGGACTGCAAGCAGGCTGACTGTGAGCCCTGAACATTTTGAATGAAGCCCCAACCGCCAGACCGTCTACTTGCTCTCGCCTCTCTCAGCTCCACCTGACTCAGCCTGTATTTGCACTGGAGACACTTGGTGTTTTTCAACAATTCAAAAATGTGTGTACATATCAGCAAAAAAAAGTTTGCCAAAAATTGCTATATCTGATACCAGTAAAAATCTAATTTTGTGCATCCCTAGCGTGTTTACTTAACAATAGACCAGTGTTTTGGTTTTATGGATGAAATTCACATGATGGAGAAAAGTTGTTCACAGTGACCTTCTTGTGAGTTATCCCGTAATGCTTTGTGAGTGGCTTGTGGTTTCGACAAGAAAGGCCATGATTACCATCCCTTATTATGCCAAATTCATCACTGAAACCAAAATACATCTCAGGGTGATGTGATAAAGTCTGAGTACCTTAGATTCTTGATTGATGATTCTCTGACTTTTAAGCTTCATATTAAGCAACTTATAAAGAAGTTAAAGTTGCATCAGGGCTTTTACTTCAGAATTAAGTTTTGTTTTTATTCTGCTGCAAATAAAAAAGTTGTTACTGCCAGTGCATGCCCCTGGTTGATTATGGTGCATGCCCCTGGTTGATTATGGTGATGTTTATTACATGCATCTTAATGGGTCAAAATACCAGATCAATGCAATTTGGTTTAGCAGCAGAGATTTTATGCTCTACACATCATGCAAACATTCAAGTGTCATTTTTAGAATTTTTACTTTAGTCCTTTTCTTGTTTATGTATTTTTTCTTAATTAAAATGAGAATACTAAAAATTATCATCCCCTTAAATATGGCAATTGATATCAAATTTGCAATTATAGCAAAAATTGCACTAATATTTTTTTCTTTTGTAATATAGAGTGATATATTGCTTGTGTTTGTTGAACAACACAAAAGATGAGGAATCTAAATGATTGCATATTAAATTGCAATCGTAATTTGATTATTTTTGCTAATGGTTCAGCCCAAGTGTATACCAGGCTTCAGACAATAGGTAAACCTGGACAGTGCATGGTACGACCCTGAACAGTTCAAGAGGTACTCCACATTCCTGAAAATCAAACTGAAGACCTTTGATGTAATTTATTTTAATATCTGATTTAAAAAAAGATGCAGCTTTTGCTGAATTGAGAGTGTATTCCTTTCAAATCTCCAGCTGTTTGGGGTTAGTCAATGTGGTAGCCACAGAGGGAAATGTATTTTGTCCACTTCTGCTGCATAATAAGGTGGATAAAAGTTCCCTAATACATTTTATCGGCTGCCATATTGGTGATTGTAGATTCAGTACAGTTGGTTTCAGTACTGGATTCAAAAATCTCCTATCTGCCAGCCTCCACTGTTTATTCCCTCAAAGGCCTGCTTTCTATGTGATACTGTTTGAGGGCTGCTTAGTTGAACCACAACAGTGGCTGACGTAAGCCAATGTGACAGATGAAGGGACGGAGAGACAGTTAAAGGTGAGGGCAGGGTAGGCCTGTCACAAAGAGCGACTCTGTCCACCCCTCTGTTCGGGGTGTTTTAGTAAGACCTCCGTAAAGCATGGAGTCTTTTTTTCCCCCTGTAGCTCTGCCACCCTCCTTTATCTGCTGCCCTCCATGGGAGCGGCCCATTTACGCTGCCACTCTCTGATTTAATTGTACAGTTCAGGATGACTGGCTTTCACCTTCAGCTTCCACAGGGCTCAGCACATCTCATCCCTCTACAGTCCAAATATTCTTTTACCAGGAAGACGGCGAAAGGCCCACCGCGGCCGACTCAAAGCTCTTACCTTTCTGCTGTGGCGTAATGCTCTTTGACTTTTCCCAATGAAATCTGTTGACTTTTGCAGAACTGAGCACAGAGGCTGGGGCACAAAGGATGAGGAGAGAAAGTGAGAGTGAACAGGTTAAATAGAGGCTGATTGAGAAGTGAAGGAAATATAAATGGATGTTTGAGAGAGAGATGGAAGGCAGGCAAAGATCAGTGCGAAAAATTGTGAGTCAAGAGGAGAAATGAGGGCATGGATTGAACGATTTGAAATGAATCATCCCAAAATAAAAGAGGAGAAGCAGATTATAACCCCCCTAAAAATGACTAAAAATCTATTAAACATAAACAACCAGACAACAAACATACCAGGAAATCAGCACTGGTAGAAACGTGAAGGAAAGATTGAAATAAGGATGACAGATTGTTCCAGACAGTAAAGGAGAATATGAGAAAATCCTTCTTTTCTGAAGCTCATTATGTGTCTTGTTTTCCAAATGCCTGCAGAAAACTGAAAAAGGCACAAGAAAAGAAGAGAAAAGTGACACGTCCCCTCTTGCACGGTGCCTTGTTGCTGCTTAATTGCTCATGGCACCAACAACAACATCCTGCTGGCTTACAGAAAGTCGGGCCCTTAGCAACTCTGCCCAGATCTAATTATCCCAAACATGACAGCTATTCAAGTCTCTTTCTTTCTCCAGCTCAGAAACAATACAAGTTGTCCACTCAGTTTCTATTTTCCACTGCACAAACTTGTCAGAGTGTGACTTAATTACCTCTGGTAGTATTTCTGGTGATAAAGTGAGGATTTAACACAGCCTGAATGATGCAGAGTAATGAAAAAGATATGAACACTTGTCACATGCTTTCTCTCTGTGTATCGCTGCTGAGGGTTTAAAATTTTCAGGATATATGTTGTTGTCAGGACACTTTTGTTTTAACGAGCTCTGCCACCATTTACAACCGACAACAGCTGCTTAGACACACAGCCACACAGCATTCCTGAGATCCTCTCTGATGCAGCGCTGCAAGCTCTGCAGGCAGTACGCTTCACTAAAAGAAACCAGTGGCAAAAGAGACACTTTCAAATCCTTTATCTACTGTATAAAGTCAGGGATATGCATGAAGGTAAATACAACAGGTGTACATATGATGGCTACCAAACATCCTCTGTGTCGGTTTGGCCTGTTTGCTCTGTGCATCCATAAAAACGACGTCATAAATAGTATATGCACATGTGGGAGATGTGGAGGTATCAAGGCCCTCCATAAGGGACGATAAAGGGGAGAGCTTTCTGGGGTCCAGTCAAACTGGGGGTTAGCGAAACCCTGGTCCACTTTAAAGTTAATGTGTGATAACCATGTTGTATTTTTAACCTGAATAATAACCACTCGTATTGATTTATTCTGTAGTACAATAAATCCTTTTTTAAAAAAAATTTTAAAGATCTTTTCTTAAAACAAAATTACCTTTTTATTGGTAGTGTTAACAATGTGGATGGGAATACTGAACTAAGTGATTAGGAAAGTAATGTTTGACTTCATAGCTGGGCCATAAATGTGCACAAGTGTCAGGATACCAGACAATAAAGTAAAAGAAACTTAGACAACATTAATGGAAAATGATTAAATTGATGTGAGAAGAGAAAAATAGTATAAAAGTGGCAAAAGTGGAAGAAATGGATGAAAAGCTGTAACAATGGGTTGAAAGTGGCAAAAAGGGCAAAAATGGGTGAAAGTGGCCCAGAAAATGAGCAGAATGTAGCCCAAAAGGTTTGAAGTGACAAAATTAGGCAAAAATGGCTGTTAAGTGGCAAAAAAAAAGTGGTAAAAATGGGTGGAAAGCAGTAGAAATTGGTTGAAGTGGTAAAAAATTTGAAGAATGCAGACAATAAAGGGTTAAAAAGTTGAAAAGAATGGCCATCAAGTGGCAAAACAGTGGCAAAAATGACCAAAATGTGGCAAATATGGGTTGAAAGAGGCACAATCAGGCAAATTAAGGCAAAAAAAGCTGAGACTATCAAGAGGCTGAGACAAGGCTGGTTCTATTTGCAAATGTTTTATTTTGTCCATCAATGTACAGCTAGACAGGGAATACCTATTTAAATAACTGTGAAAAGAGATAGAAAAGGTAAAAGTGGCAAAATGGGTTTAAAAGAGACAAAAAGGAGAGGAAAAAATGAATTTAAAGCTGCAACAATGGATCATGGCAAAAACAGGGCACAAAGAAGTAAAAATGTAACCTTGCAAAGCAGATTGATATGTCCATTTCCTTGTTTTTCACTGGCGAATCCATCTTGTTAAGCTCCCATCTGAACCGTTTTGGCCCGGTCAGAAAGTGACAGGAACAATCAGCGACAAGAGGCAGTACTTTCAGGCATGGCAGAGTCATGATGTAAACCAGCAGCAGCAAGAGGCCGGTGCAATTATGGCGGAAGAGCTTAGCGTGGATGCTGTTAAAGCGTACGTTTTATCAGAACTTGATGACATTTCTTCGTTAAAAGAAGAACAGAGAACAGCAGTGAGTTGTTTTCTTTTCAAAAACAACAAAAGTCGAGTACTTACATATCTATAGTTACCATGTTACATGTTATTCCTATGCATGCACAGCTGAATAGCTGCCACGTCCTGTGATTTGTTGCTCTGATTGGCCCATAGAGATGTGACAGACAGAACGTTCATCCAATCACACTCCGAGTTTTTTTTCAAAGCCTCTGCCTTTTCTCAAACGTTTCCTATTGAAGCTTTCCTGCCGTGTCAAGTTAGTAAAAATGGGTATAAAGTGGCAAAAGAATGAGAAATACTGGCCGTAGGCAGCAAAAAAAGGATTAAAAGTGGCAAAAAAGTGGTGAGTCATTGCATAAAGGGGCAAAACTAGACTGTTTAGGGGCAAAACAGTGGCAAGAAACTTGTAAAAAGCAGCAAAAATTGGTCAGAGTAGTAATTAAATGAGCAGAATGCAGCTAATTAGGGTTTAAGCGGCAAAAGTAGCATAAATGGGTGAAAAGCAGAAGAAGTTGTCAAAGTGGTACAAAATGAGCAGAATGCTGCAAAAAGGGGTTTAAAAGTGGCAAAAATTGCCATTAGGGGCAAAACAATGGCAAAAATTGGTTTGTATGGCAGGTCGGAGGAAAAGGTGAATAATTGTCCAAATTGGTTAAAAGTGGAAAAAATGGGCAAAACATGCTTATCATGTTAGTTTGAGCTCAGATATAGCATCACAGTCACTGTTGCCATGTTTGTAGTTTACATTCCACACAGATAGTTATATAAGGCCTGACGCTCCAGTGTGCCCTCTAGAGGCCTCAGTCAGTCACACAAGTAACATAGACAGAGAAGTCTGCAAACGTAGCTGTTCACATATGCAAAAGCAAGGTTATACAGCAAGTGTCTCTCAGCTTAGTAGAATAAAGATATATTTTAGTGATATGGGAGAGTGACATCAAAATGATGATCATACAATTATCTGCAGATGTTGACTGTGTGTTCTGTAATGATCATATTACTGTCAACACAGGACATGAGGACAAAACTCGGTGGACTTGTTTGTAGGGTGCTAAAGACGGACTTTCATAGTAGCATGTTTATGGGTTATTGGGCTCCTGATGTTCTAACCTTCAGCTGCTCACATTAAACTGTGACTCACTCCCTTTGGGAGTTTGAAGTGCCACCATAAAAAGAGGAGCATATTTTGTATTAAAATAGTCCATTTTGACTTGCCACAGTCCGTTTCAGTTTTAAAGTGTGTGTACAAATCACCTTAGAGGTGTTCGGCCTTGTTTTTCAAAGTAGCTCCTGCAATAAAGAAGAGTCGCCATGGTACTAGGCTACTTATTTGGAAACAGAAAGGTAAAAATGAAATGATATTGAAAACGATGGCAAAAAATGAAGTCCTCTCTCTTTGGTTGTGGTAGCTCTGGGTCAAAAATCTGACTAAAGATCTGAGGCTGTTTTAAGGCTTTGGTCCAATTTGATACTATCAATTACTGAAATGATGGGAAAGTATCATTCAAAAGTGTGCTTCATTAAAGTCTGAAGCCATGTAAAAAGGTGCAGATGGCCTAGCAGTTGGGCTGTACCCCATGTGCTGTAGCCCTCCAAATGGGCGTCCTGGGCTAGAGTCCCACTGACAGCTCCTTTCCCACATGTGATTCTCGACTCTTTCTCTCTGATTTTCTACTCTCTACATGCACTAGTGCCGGGCAGACAATAGAGTTTCAAATTCCATACAAACTTTGTCTTCCTTAAGTAACGTAACCAAGATGATCAAGATTAAATGATTACTGCTGTGTTGTGCTCTTTTTGTACAAAGGTTGGTGCACCCCTCTGCCCCCGTCCTTACACTCCAGGGTATGTTGTTCCCTTCTTCCAAAACAGCTCTCACTAAAATTTAAGTGAGGAGAAGCCACAGCATATACTCTGGTTGGTTTGAAAAGTCAGAGAGCTAAGGTAGTTGATAGAAAGGCGGCAATTTGTTAACAAAAAGGCCAAACTGGTTTTTACATAGAATAATACAGAATGACTTGTAGAACTTGTAAATGGATGTGGCTGCCCCTTAAGGAAACATGAAAAATGTTAAAGAAAGATGGTACTAGATTCCTGGGCATGGGTGGGCTAGACCAGACATCAGGGGTGGCCACATGTATTTTGGTGGAATCAGCTGGGAGGATACCTGGAGAGCTGGGGTATAGGCCTGGCACAGGCCTGGATGATGGCCATCAGGAGGCCAGAGCAGTACAGGACCAAGGTTGACTTGGCAAAGTGCTGAACTGGCACACAGTGCCTATAGAAGGTGTTCACCATCTTAGATGTTTTACCCTTTCATTGATTTTATAAATCAATCAAAAATAAATCATAAATCATCAGCAGCAGCTGGTAGCTGAAAAATAAATCTTCACCCTAGTTCTCTTGCAGACTGAATGAAATTGTCCTCCAGTATTTTTCCTATATTTTGCCGCATTTTACCCTCTACCTTTACAATCCACCCAGGGCCAGCTGCTGAGAAGCATCCCCACACCATGATGCTGTCACCACTGTGCTTTACAGTGGGGATGGTGTGTTTGTGGTGATGTGCAGTGTTTGGCGTCTTGTTTGATGACTAAAAAGCTCCATTTTGGTCTCATTAAACCAAAGAACCTTCTTCCTCTTCACCATGTAGTCTCCCACATGCCTTTTGATGAACTCTAGTCCAGATTTAATCAGTTTTCTTCAAAAGTGTCTTTCTATTAGCCACTCTCCCATAAAACTTTGACTGGTGAAGAACCAGGCCAACAGCTGTTGTATGCAGAGTCTCTCCCATCTCAGCGGCTGAAGCTTGTAACTTCTTCAGAGTAGTCATAGATGTCTTGGTGGTCTCTCTCACTAGTCTCCTTCTTGCATGCTCACTCAAATTGTCAGGATGGCCTGATTTAGGCAGATTTACACATGTGCCATTTTCCCTCCATTCTTGATGATGGATTTAACTGAACTCCAGGGGATGTTCAGGACCTTGGAAATGTGTTTGTATCTATCCCCTGACAAACTTTTTAATAACCTTTTCTGAGTTGCTTGGAGTGTTCTTTTGTTTTCATGGTGTAATAGTAGCTATGGATACTGATTAATTAGTGCCTAGAGCTTCCAGGTTCAGGTGTCTTTATTCTACAATCACTTGGGACACATTCACTGCGATCAGGTGATTCTCATTCCACTAATTGTGAGACTATTAGCACCAATCGTCTTGGACCTCTGTTGAATTATCACAGAATATTCTTTCAGATTGTCAGAACCATGCCCAAATTTCCCTCAATGAAACCTTGATCTCCAACACTTTTCATATAGAAAATAAATAACAAGCAAGGACAGGATTCCCAAGCGTAGTTTGCGGACAGTAGGCATATTTTCTAGAGAGATGGTCCTTAAATATCAGATATTTAAGGCATCAATGAACGCCTGAAGTGAAATATGTGCTGGCATCAGGGTTTCTCTAAAAGAACGTCAGATTCAGACATTTTCCTGATGAAGACGTGTGGTTTAAAGCAGTTTTACCTGCCATTGGTACACTGTGTGCATATTGGCTCTGCCTTATTTAATTCTCTCTTCAGTGTCTCCCCCCATCAGGCTCTTTTAAGCCAACTCTTCTGAGACCTCCTTTGTTATTGTTATGCAAATGACAGTATTCCACCCTATCTAGCTTTGTTGTTAATAAATTGCATAGTAATTAGGAGCCTGATTTATTAGCATAAGAACACTGAAAAAAGTACGCAGAGACAGAGGGAGGAATAAAAAGCAGAGCAGAAAAGAGGGAGCTGAAATGAAAGAGAGATTCCCGGGGTTAGAAAGACCACTGGATTCAAGTGTTCTTCACTGTTTGATGGATCAAGGCTCTGACCTGGAGAGCACTTTTCATTTCACTGAATGGCTTCCTCCATTGCTTCCTGCATTGAGCTTTATTGTCGAAACACATTCCCTATAAATCAGAGGTTCTGTTTAAAGCTAACGGATCTACACCTTATATAAAGCAAGGGTCTGTGTGGTCACTTTAACAGCCTCTTCTGCTCCAGACAATAATAAAGCCTGCACCACTGATAAATGTACCAAGGACCTGCAGTCACCCCAGGAGGTTAAATGTTTGTTTTATTCACACATGATATAAAGGCTGTGATGCTGGCAGGATATTGGATATTGTCCCACAAACAAACCTAGTTGGTACACTCAGTGCGGTAGCTCCTCTATTTATTTTTCCTTTCCCTTTATTTCCATTGCATTATCTCACTAATACTACCCGGTTAGTACTCCCATCCCATGACAGGGTGCCCCAGCATACAGCAACTTCAAACACTAAAGCAGGGACTCAATGTAAAGAAAATAAACGGTAAATTCAAGATGAAGTAAACTCCTGTTTTCTGATTTATTTTAAAGGCGTTGTGAATCTTGCAATGACTTATTATGTTATTTGACTATGCGGGCTTTCATTGGATTCAGATTGTCAATTAAAAATTATTCTAACTTCAAAGCTTGTCCCTCATTTTTACAAACAGGGGCTTATTTCTGATCTAATCCAATCTTCTATGCACCCAGCTGCCAATTATCAATAAAAATTGAAAAGATCAATAGAATATTTTCTTGATAATACAGTATTTTTATTTTACTCAGGATAACCTAAAATACACAGTTTTGCTCTCAAATAAAAAATGAGTTTAATTTTGGTAAAATTTGCGGGCTGAAGTCGGCGAATGAAGTATTTGTCAGACTTTCTAGTGAAAAAGCTGGGATTATAAACCTTAACATTTCATTGTTGTAGTAAAGTGATGTAAACTATTCAGTGAGTTTAAGTGTAGCTATTGCACATCATACTTATAAGGAATGCAGTATCCTTATAACTATGACGTGCAATAGCTACACTTAAACTCACTGACTTTGTTTACATCACTTTGAACTTTATTTTTCACTTACACAACTGCTGCTCTCATTAATGTTACAGCTGCTTCCGAGTTTAAGTGTGTGTCTGTGTGCAAGAATGGAGGGGAGAGGGGAAAGGAGGGGGTTATCTTATTATCTATTTATCTGTACTCTTTGTCCTCCTTTTTTAGTATATGTTTAATCTGTTACTTAGTTTTGATCTTAGTTATGCGGATGCCGACAATCGGACCTCAGTATTTTGTTCCTCCTCATGTGCATCATGTTTTGAAAGGACAAGAAATAAATCCTTAATCTTTAATCTTTTAATCTTAAATTATACTGAATGTCTTGAGCTGTGTGATATTGTGTGTTCTTTGTGTTTCTTTTTTTAATCTTTTTTTTTTTTTTTTTTTTTTTATTCACCCATAAGTGCATGCAAACAAACAGGTAAATGGGTAGCAAGATGCGGTGTTGATTTACAAAATAATTTACATATAATAAACATTAAAAAAAGACAACAAATTGAGGGAAAAAAAATCGAGGAGCTTAAAAAATGAGGAGAGAAAGCAATCAAACCAACAAAAAACAAATAAATATAATAAAATAGGGAGATAAGAGCAGAGAGACAAAGGAAAGGACAAACAAGACAAAACAGTGTAGCAAAAATGATCTTGAATGAAACAGAGTGACATATTTGGCAGGTATTTCATGATTTGTTTGTTATGGTATTTTTAATTTTACTTTTTACTCAGCATACACATCATGTCAGGCTTTCTCTTACTTGGGGGACTTTTTAATTCATCTTAATGTTTGTCCTTAAAGCAGTGGTTCCTAACCTTTATTTCTTGGGTCCCCGTATTCATATCTGAGAAAAGTTAACCCCTGACCCACTTGATTGACAAAATCCTAACAAAATAAGCCTATATATATATATATATACATAAAAAAAAAGTTTATGTATAACCTATCTGTTATAAAGAACAGTGTATGAGGGCCACTCTAGAGAAGCCTTAATTTAACAGGAAAAAAAAAAGAAAGTTTGACTTCAAAAGTTGTAAATGTATGTGAACCAAAACTTAGAATTATCGAGAGTATAGCCACAAAAAGTTAAAAATCCAACTACTGTTTTCAGTTTTGTTTCTTGTATTTTTTTTTTACTTTGCACTGTTATAATTTGGGGATTTAAAAAATGTGATTTTTTTTAGTTTTTAGTGTCAAAATTGAAGACCTTTACACTTTGAGACGCCATTTTTTTCTTGTAAATATCTGACTTTTTCATCTCTAAAAATCCGAGTTTGATTTGATTTGATGCACGACTTTACAATCCCAAGAGGGATTGTCTGCTGGACAACGTCAGAGCAGACAGGGTCCCACGCTTCGCTGCCACTACTAATGGTCAGCAGGTGAAGGATAAGCTGTTTGGTATTGGCAGAGAAGATATGGCTAATTTTTCATGGGTGCAACCCACACTCAGCTCTGCTGCTCAACAAGGCTTAAGGCCATTTGACCTCATTGTTCATCCCTGGCTTGTATTTGTGATATCTTATGAGCTCTTTGAGAGATTTTCTTCAAATATCTACTCTGACTCAATAAGCCACTAATGAGAATTTGGAGTTCAGATGCCAAGGTCAGTGGGCATCGCGTTCATCACTTCCTTGTCAAATTTCTACAAATCATTCTTTCAGAGAAACCACCCCGACCATTTTCAGGACCCGCTACTCTGTTCTCTGTCGGGGTTTGTAAACCACACGGTCATACAGTTGCAAGGCTGTAATCCTAGTTAAAATCTGTATCTGCTGCCATGGGGTCTGTGCCAGGTGAGGCAATCATCAACAATCTGCTCAAACAGCCTTTGTTGATATTTTCCATGGAAAGACTCACTATGCACAATATGTTTGACTGTTTAGAGAAAGCAGGGTGAGAGATATGTATGAGGATAAGATCAGCAGAGAGATAAGAGGCACTGCCTCGTCCACAGGAGGGACCAAAACCAGCAGAAAGTTCCTTACAAGAGCTTTAAGTAGAGGAAAAAATGATTAGTTATCTTTTGAGCAGTTTTCCTTAAGCTATTTTGACTTTGTCATAACTTTTTAGTTTAATTTGCAGATTCTGTTTGCATAATATGAACTTCCTTTCTTCACTAGCATTTGAAATGTGGGTTTACCTGTATGGGTGTGACAGGTGTGAGTGCTGTCCTTGTGTCTCATCATTAGGAACATGTGTTAATGAGTGTTGACGACACAGCTGACTGGACCGTCAGGGCGCAGCATTAACCTCCTGTCTCATATGATTACTGACCCAATGCATCCTGCTGGCCTGCACACTTAGAGACAAAAACACACACCTTTATATCCCCCGAAAAGACTTTCAGATGACCAATTAATACTGAAAACAAGCTTTTTGTGATTCATCGTGATTCATCATCTGATTATTAACAACATTTGGTGGGCTACCAAAGAGCTCCCATTAGTCATACAGACATAAGACACAAGCTTTAAACTACCCACACACTCATGCATTGATTAGAGTTGTTTCTGTTGAAGTTTCTTTATAGGAAAACTTCTCATACCCAGACTGAGGGGAGAGAATGTATTTATTAGATAGACTGTGTATATTTGTATGAGGCCCCTGAAATTCACCTAACAGACATGGAGAGTATTCATCAGAAACCTCAGTGAAAAAATGACCTTTGAATCTAAAGCCTTCACTGGTGATGATGATGATGCAGTAAAATTGTGGGTTTTTTAAGAATGTTAGCTTGTGACTTTTCAGATGAATTTGGGAAAGTTATGTACATTTTTGGGTATTTAATTGAGAATTTTGGAATGACTTGGAGTGGAACTTGGTCTGGATGGTTTGAGGAATATGGCTTATTTTCATTGAATTTGGGGGGTGTATTTGTACATTTAGGGGGGATTTGCTTTGAAGGTATTTTCATGGAAATTTTGGAACACTTGCATACTTTTGGAGTCTCACTGGAAGTTTTTTTTTTTTGAAAATTTGCATTATTTCTTTATTTTGGCATTTTAGAGAGCATTTGCGAAATTTGTTTGGATGTTTGGGGGAGTTTGTTTGGAAATTGTTAGGCATTTTTCATGTGAATTGGTAATTTTTGGGAATTCCAATTTAATTTTTGGGGAGGAATTTGCTTTGAAAATTATAGATGTTTTAAATGGAAATTTGGGAAAGGTATTTGTACATTTTTGGTAATTTGATTGGGAATGAACGAGGTGTCCCTTGAAATTTTCAAGAATTTTCATGTAAATCTGGGGAAATTATTGTATAGTTTTGGAGAGTTTTATATGAAGTATTTATTTTCCAGGCATTCGTTTATAAAATTGTTTGGATTTTTGGGGGCATTTGTTTGAAAATTATCACGCCATTACATGGAAATCTGGGAAATATAATGGTAATTTTAAGGAACTTAATTTAAATTTTTCTGGAATAATCTGGAACTTTTTGTGTGATACTTAGAAATGTGTTTAAGAATAGAAATTATACGTAATTTTTGTGGAATTTGGAAAGGAAACTATGCCATAAACATCTTGAATAACCAATAGATAATCCCCCTACCACGACTGTTACCACAACCCATTCAAGGGCAGGTTGAATGGGTCATTTCATCCTGTCCAGTTTAGCCTGATTTTACAGATGTCTTATTTTCATTTGTCATTTGTCTTGGGTTTGTATGTTGTTGTTTGTTAACTGATTTTCCTCAGTAAATACCGTATGATTGCTACAGTCTTCCTTCAGGGTGGGGTCTAGCCGAGCCCCTCTAGTGCAATCTAGTTTAATCACATCAATTGAAATGGTTGGTCAGGTATTTCCGTATAGTCTGTCATGTCTTAGCACAAATTTCTTGCTTTGTGATGGTCTAATCTGACACAGTGACCTTTGTAGCAGACACAACTATTGTGCAGTCTGACCACAACATAATACTGCAAGATCGAAAGCACACAAGCATGGAACTATGGATGATTGTGTTAGGAGATTACACTCTACAATCTCTTTTTCATTTAAAACCACCTGAAAAGAAATTAAAGGTGTACGATCGTTAAAGGACAGAGAATATAAAAGGAGACAAATACAAAGACTTGTTTTATTTTTTCTGGTTCTTCATATTTACCATCTGTCTATCCAAAAGGTTATCGCACATCATTACCATGCAGCCCCACTGAGGTCCAGCTACTGATACCCAGCGGCGCAGAGTAAATGTCAAAATATGGATGGTTGACTGGCTGTTCTGACCATAAATCTGAGAGGCTGCTATATCATGCCTGCTGGGTGGTTCAGCTTCAGACTGACAGGTTTGGGATTTTTGAGACACAAGTTGTTGAAATTCGCTGTTGTTATTTGGCTGTGGAAACATGTTTGAGCTGGGATTTATAAAGTGAATAAGAAGAAACAACGAACTCAAATATAGAAGATCCAAAACAACATAAATAAACCAAGACAACAACAACAACAACAACAACTAAACCTTCCGTAAAGCTTCAAAACATACACAATACACAACAGCGAAAGAACCCAGACAAGAACTTCACTATTATTACTAACCCAAACATCCCGAGGACCCAAGAAACACAATAACCCAGCTACATAAACTAGGACCATGAGGACCAAAGATGTAAGAAGATAAGCAAAAAAAAAAAAAAAAAAAAAAAAAAAAAGGAAATAGAAACAATAAGAAATGGAACCAATAAACATATTTTGAAAACTTTTTTTTTTTTTTTGCTGTGAAATTAAGAAGACTATTGGCTCTTTATTAGGAGCAGATAAAAGGGCGGTTTGCAACTTGAGTACTGCAGGTGTTTTACCAGAATGTTGTGGTGAAGAGCTAAACTTCAATTTACCAGTCAATCTCTGTTCCCTCACCTTTGGTCATGGGCTTTGGGTTGCAACAAAAAAGAGGTTGCTCAAAGCAATGAGATTCCTTAGGAGGATGGCTGAGCTCAGCCTTAGAGATAGGATGAGAAGCCTAGGTATCCATAGGGAGCTCGGAGATGAACCGCTGCTCCTTCACATCTAAAGGAGCCAGTTGAGGTGGTTCAGGATTCTGATCATGGTGCCTCCCTTTGGAAGTCTTAGAGACATGGGAGACCTTGGGGAGACCAGGAACCCACCGAAAAGATTATATATCCCATACAGCCTGGGAATGCCTTTCATTCCTTCAGGAGAAGATGTAACTGGAGAAAGGGAAGCCTGGATGGATGGATGGATGGATGTGGATAAAGAGAAAAGAGCAATGAAGCGTTACAATAACAGAAGCAACATCAGGAAATAAGAGAATTAAAGGAAGTAAAAGCAGCATGAATAATGAAAATAAAAGTTGAAAGAACAATGATATAAGCAAAAAAAGCAGTTTGAAGAATTAAAGGCAATAAGTAAGAACTTATCCGCATATTACACACTGCCAACCAATAATACGTTGGACTACAGACAGCTGAGCTGTGATGCTATACAAAATTTCCTGCAGACAGTGATGGGAAAAGCAGAAAATATGAGAATGGAGTGCTCCCTGCCAAAAAAATATAGATTTGATTTTATTGTGTATGCACAGAACTAATGCATGCTAATCTGTCAGCTGTCCGTACTGACTGACCTGCAACAACCTATACACACTGGACATCACTACCTGTTAAAAAGAACATTAACAACACAATGCAGCACACATAAAACACATTCTCTGTTAAAACAGCTCTAGAATGTCCTGTATGATATATTAGCATATTCAACATTGCATTCTTTGTGGAAATGATAATTTGAATAAAGTGCTATTAAAGCCCATACATCTCACCACATTGGAAATGCATTTATTAAGCAGGAAAAATGTGCATTGGCCTTCTAATCAAAGCACAAGGCCTGGTTATTGAAAGGTGGAAATTTCCCATGAGAGACGGCACTGGTTGAATCCAATTTCCCTCCGGATTAACAGACCGTTCACGCAAATTATAATTCAAGGAGACAGTGATGTGATTAGAAGGCGCTTACCCCCTTGTTCTTCTGTTTAACCAAGACAATCGACAACAAGTAATAACAGATGTGCCTCATGTTGTCATTACATAACAGAACATTTTTATTAACGTGCTTCCCTTTGTAAAACAACAGAAATCAACAGTATCAATCTGATTTTAGATATACACTACTGCCTCAAAAGTCTTAGATCACTTGGAATTGTTCCTGTTTTCCACGGAAAAATTAGAATAGGAAATGAACTGGACATGCTAAAATGTTAGATTTGGAAATATGATTTTAATGAAAACGTTCTTTAAACTCTGCCTTCATAAAAAAAACCTTTTCTGAAGCAATTATAGCTGTGCAGACCTTAGGTAATCTAACTGTCAGTTTTTCAAGGTAATTTGTTGAGCTTTCACCTGATGCTTCCTGGAGCATCTCCCACAAGATGGATTGGCTTGGAGTCTTCCTTCATACCATACGGTTAAGCTGCTCCCACGACAGCTTAATAGGGTTCAGATCCAAAGGCTGTGCTGTCCACTCCAGTCAGAATTTTGGCTGACTGCTCATTCTTTAAATATTTTGTAGACATTTTGGAGGTGTGTTTTGGGTCATTATCCTGTTGTAGGATGAAATTGGCCCCAAGCAAGTGCTGCCCAGGGTATGGCATAGCATTGCAAAATCTAGTGATAGCTTTCTTCCACTCTTTACAAATCTCCTATTCCACCACCTCCAAGGCACCCCAGACCATCACACTTCCTCCACCTCACTTGACTGACGGTTTTAAACACTGTTCTTGCATCTTTTTATTTGTTCTGCATCTCACAAATGTTCTTCTGTTTGATCTGCATGAAATGAAAATGTTTTTCTTTGGAAAACAAAGAAATTTGCGACTGATCCCAAACGTTTGAGTGGTAGAGCATTTACCATCAATATATCTGCATGGGACGTTCTTTGGAACATCATATGTAAGATCTTAATAAAGAATCATCAAACAGAAATGGACTAGCACTGATAAATGAGCACATCTGGTTTAATTTCGACAGAAAAGAAACGTCATAGCTCAGGATGAAGTTTGAATTTTTGGACTTGAGCACAGTTTAGGCCTGCAGGTACTGATTATCCCTCATGATAAATGTACAAGAATATTTTAATCCAATTAGCTGATTGCTTGGTCTTTAAAATGTCAGACAACTGAGAAAAAACAACAACAAATGTTTCCTAAAGCCTGAGTAGATGGCCTGAATTCTCATTAATTAATTGTAACTTAATCCCTGTGCAGGACTGTTTTCTTAAAGGGGACACAAAAATAACTTTTTTAGACTTCTCTAACAAAAATTTGTGCCCCTGGCCTGTCCACAATCAACTCCAGTACCAGAAAAATCCATTCCCTTCCCACCTCTCTTTCTCCACCTTTCAGAAAATGTGTGCTGAAACAAGCCGTTCTCAGATTTTCCCCTCATGATGTCATGTGGGAAGTAAGCACCGCCCCCAGGTTTGGTTGGCCCGCCCTGCTTGGGGGAAAGTTCCGCCCTCCTCTCCTGAGGAGGATCAGGAGAGCCACATCCATTAAGCTACATCCATTTCCTGAGAGGGGTGTGGTCAGGGGTGGACTCAGACAGCTCATTAACATTTGAAGCCACAGGCTGGTTCTAAGCAGGGCTGAAACAGAGGGGTTTTTAGACATACAAAAATCCAATACTGGAGGTTTTTTTCAGGAACAGACTTCACAGGCATGTTTTGGGGATCCCTGAGACCAATATAAACTTGTCTTAATAGGGTGAACTATGTCCCCTTCAATCCCACTCACGCTGGATTTCTGATCATTACCACCTGTCCTGCAGAGCATGCCATCCTCTCCTGCCCCACCAACAACAGGTGTGTCAAACCCTGCCTGATTCTGACAATCAATGGTAAATATTCAGAATAACAGACAGTTCATTTAGCAAAGGGGATATTAGTATGAACACTTAAGCACAACCCTGAATTAGTTTCCTCTCTGAATGAAGGAAACCCTAAGAAAACAACCAAATCCTTGTCATGCATCATGGTACCACACATGGCTAGAACAGCAGCATGGAGTCTCATCATTTATTTCTAAGTCATCCAGAGAAGTATTTCCTGATCTCTGGAAAGTTTGTGCACCATAGAAAGTGCAGCAAGGTTCCATCAGCTCTTGTAGACAGTAGACTAATCTTTACGCCATTTATGCCGTGCTGTTACCATCCTTCTCATTAGATGCTTAATGCAATAATGCCGAATTGCATGGATAGGGGTGTTTTTCCCCTAAATACCAGCATAATGGCCCAGCGTGTCTGCACACCGTGGTGCAATGTGCAGTGATAGCACATTATGTCTTCACAATAAGTGGAGCATTAAAGCCGTGCCTTTGGATTTATTGGTAAAGTTTTAGTGCATGCAATTTCTTGTGGAGATTTAATAAAGCTTGGGTGTGGTGTTCTCCCTAGCGCTGACAATTGACCCCCAAGATAAATTCAACACATCAGAAGTCCCTGAATGATGACTCAGGGGAACATTTTTAACCTTGCAAAGCAGATGGAGATGCCCGTTTCCTTGTTTCTCACTGGCAAATCCATCTTGCAAAGCTCCCGTCTGAACCGTTTGGGCCTGGTTGAAAAGTGACAAGACCAATCAGCGACAAGAGGCAGTACTTTCAGGCGCAGCAGTGTCATGACGTCAGCAAGCAGTAACAAGAGGCTGGTGCAATTATGGCAGAAGAGCTTGGCGTGGATGCTGCTGAAGCGCCCGTTTTATCAGCACTTGACATTTCCTCATTAAAAGAAGAACAAAGAATAGTAGTAAATTTTTTTCCTTTTAAAAAATGACAAAAGTCATGCACTGACATGTCTATAGTTGCCATGATTCGCGTTTTTCCTCAGTAGCTCACATGCTCACCTCGGTAGTGGCTACTTCACATGTTTTGTTGCTCTGATTGGCCCGTAAAGATGTGACAGACTGAACTTTCATCCAATCACACTCCGAGTTTTTTTCAAATCCTTTGCCCTTTCCCAAACGCTCAGTATTGAAGGTTTTCATGATGGATGTGTGAAACATATCCATCTGACAAGTCAGGTTAGAACATTTTAGGATTTTGTCAAAAATCTGCTCATTTTTCAGATTTTTTTTCTTGGCACCAGTTTCGAATCAGGACATCCAAGAAATCTTCTGAGAGGTTGCAAGGACAATTGGAGCAATGGTGTGGCATGCAAATCAACACAGACGGACAGATTATTGTAGTAGGATTGCCTTTTATTTGAAAAGGCAGTTTCACGAAATATGCAGAACACGGATATTTTTTACGATTGCATCTTTTCTTATTTTTGTGTAGTAGTTTTAGGCCCCCGTGATCCTACCATCATCCTTATCAACCGTACCTTTTCATGCATATTCTTATCACACACACTTAGCTTACAACCATGATGTTTCCTCTCCAAACAGGGTAGAGGGAGCTAATTAGTCTGGTGGAATCACCCTGAAGATCTGCACACATGGGAGCAATAAATTCAATCCAATTCTGAGTTCTGAAAGAATATGTCAATTTCTATGTTTGACATACTTCTTAAATTAGTCCATATTGTAGATGCTGCTGGATAAAGCCACTTTCTTGTAAAGAATTTTTTACTTGCTGCCACTTGAACCTGCTGCTGTGTATTACGTCCCATTTTCAGAAACAGAATGCAGTCCAGATAAAGACTCTCAAAATTCAGACCTATTGATTAGTATATATATTTTTGAGGAAAAAAGTGTTGCTCAGATTTGTGTCTCTGCTGTGTACATAGATGTATCAATATTAATGTCCGTCTATAACCCTAAAAACTGCTCACAGGAGGTTTGAGTCATCCTGCTTTTTTTAAAAGCAGACTCTAAATCACAGGGTTTTAATTTGCAGAGCTTTTCAGCATTCTCTCCTGTGGGAATAAGTGAAAAGATTTGTGTAAGGAACAGTTTTTTGTGCACAAATTGGAAAATGCACGTTGCAGAGGGCCTATAAGTTGCATCACACCCCCAAAATTCTCCATATACTAAATACTGTCCTATCTCTAAAAAAAAGGCATAAACAAGCCATAAAACAGATCTTACAAAATAAACATATGAATACACTTCTTTTATTGATTTCTCTCTTGTCGCATGTACAGTTGGTGTTAAAACAGGCTGATTCAAAACTTTCCTGCCCATGCATAATGCTCCTTTCTTCCTGAATTGACTCAGGATTCCCGGAGCACTCTAACATGGTTAAATGCACTGACACAAACATGAGCATTTTAGACAAACAGTCACACAGGGAACCTCAACATGTGTAGAAATCCCACATCAGTGTCAGAGGTGTTTACTGGTTGATGAAATGTATTGATTCACAGAGCGAGGTGGGAGCATCACAGAGGTATTCGCCCTCTGCTGAGTGGTGCTGTGAATTTTGAGAAGGTGAATATTGATCTGAAATTACCTCTGGCCCTGAGCAGCTAACAAGATACAGGAAGGATCAGGCCAACAGAGGCTGGGCTTTGCTGCTGTACAGAGACCTTGTTTCTGACCTAATTAGGGCACCAACATGATATGCAAGAATCTTTTCATCTTTAATCCTCTGTAAGCCACAGCAATAAAGTGGAACTTTTCCAAAAAAGGCTGTTAGGAATAGGTAGAGGGAGGGAGAGGGCTGATGGAGGTTTAGGAGAAACAGAGAGGTCTTTGGCAAGCTTCGAGAAGGTCTCAGATAAATGTTCGCCCTGCTCAACCTTGAAACCCGGCCAGGATGAATCAGTGAAATGACGAGTCCCGGCTACTACTCCCAGAGCAGAGAAATGCATGAATTAACCATGGAGCTCAGAGGATGTGAGGGAGGGGAAATGGGAGTAAAAGATGTCGTGGAAGAATGAGAGGAAGGACTGAAGACAGGAGGACAAAAAGTCAAAGAGAAGGACGCAGTGACAGGAGGGAGCAGATGTCAGAGTCAGTCCAACTCATCAAGGTGATGCCTTGCCCCAGCCACAACTCCAGGTCATAGTTTCCGGCAGAGTCCAAGGTGAACGACTCCCGGCAAGGATATGTGTGTTTTTGCATTTATGTGTTTGTGCGTGCGCCGCTAAAAGGCCCCGAGCGAGCGCTGGCAGGGTGGCGTTAAGCTGATGAAGCGAGGGAGTGAGTGATGCCCCTGGCCCGGGGCTGTCAGCCAGGCTAATGGAGGGCGCCACACTTGGCCGCCTACTGACTGACAGGTGCCAACCGAGGCCTTCGTCAAGCGAGCGCCAAGTTGGCGGTGCCAGCTCGCTTACGGTGCTGAAGGATGATGACACAGAGATCGCTCTATCTTTAACGCTGACACACATGGCCCATGCACAGCCGTCCGAGGCCGTCACTCAGCAAGGAGCGTAGGTCGCTAGATGAGATTGTCTTAAAAGTGCTCTGACTCATCAAGCACAGAGATGAGGGTCGGATTGCTGCTTTGAAATCGGAGACACCATTATCAGTGTGATTTTAGCGTTGGCAGACTGACCTTTGAACTCTACTGGCCCACGTATTCACAGTTCCCCTTCATTGCTGAAAGCATCACTTACTGCATACACATACACTATAAACATTAAATTTGACCTGTGACACTGCAGAAGTTAAACAATTTTTAAGTTTCTGTGAAGAAACAAAACATAAGATGCAGTGATAGAAACATAGAGCTTTAGAACTGATGATTTACAAGCACCACTTCCCTTCTGTACATCCAAATTGGAAAAACAAAACAAACCAATCCAAAGAAAAAGTTGTATTTTCTATATGTTTTAATGTAGAGAGAGAGGAAAGAAAGAAATAAGAGAACTCAACAAATAGAAACAGGAACTAGAACTGTCAACTCTGGAGTACTCCATGACACCATAGGGGAACTAAGGCTCAAGCAAGGGTTGGCAGGGTTGGGCCTCCCAGTCAGAATCATATCCATCGCATGGGGTCATACCCCAGTCAGACCACTGGGACATTGCTTGCCTGTATAGCAGATAACTCTTGCCCTTTTCAGGGTTTGCGAACAAACCTCAGAAATAAACTTCCTCTGTGAGAACTTTCAGTTTAAGTCGAGTACACGAGAACATTTTCAGCCAAAAACACAAACCTTTTGTTACATTCTAGCCAATGTTTGTCAAACTTTTCAACTTAATAATACCTCATGTTTTCAAATGATACAGTCTAAATTATTGAAATTATTTCTAGCAGTGGTTTTCAAAGCGAGCAGTGGGCCTTCCCTGGGGGATGCAGAACAGTAAGCCAGTAAAAAATGGGATTTGCTTTGCTAACTTCTGGGGGGCAGGATGGACAGATTTATAGACTACACTAGAGAGTTGACTAAAGTTAAGACTTTCCTGCATTTGTCCTGATGATGCTTGACAGCCACAGTGTTTAATTTTCAAAGATGTACAAGCTAAAGACAGCATAAAGTCATTTTGAGACACAGCACTACGTCTAGGGACCAAACCAGGGGAAATTTTGACAGGAAGTAAAAGGAATTTTGGTCACTCAAGGTAACGTAGACATTTAGTGCCGTAAGCACGTAGAAAGCCTCTGAGAGAGCAGGTTTTTAGCACCAACAATGATCAAAAGTGAGTACCAGGCAAGGGCTGAAGGTCTAAGATGATCTGCATTTATGCAATCCTGCATCAACTGTATAGAAGCAAACTCATAGTTCCCACTAAATCAGAGCAAGGAGTACAATGATCATGTAGTATTGGCAATAAGTTTATAACTGAAACCGAATAACCAATTGCCTGGGAAAGATAGTTGTGTAAAGACAGACCAAAATATCACCAATGTAAAAACGTTTAGATAAACATATTTAAAGGTGACACATAAATGTTAAAAAAAATGTCTAAATTTTTTTCAATCCTATTGTTTTATGAGGGTCCACAGAATCATTATTTTTTCTTAGGGAACGATCACTCTCCCACACTTTGAAAACCCCTGATTTAAAGTATAGGGCAGTGCCAATGTTTAAAAAAAACTGTACAGCTCTTCCAATATAATTTTTTACCATCAAGAAAGAAAAACTGTATTGTTGTAGTAGCAGAAATTGGCATCATATCAGTTTCAATTCTGACAGGGTGCAAGAGTTTGCTTACAATTTACGGTAATTAATAAGGATGTTCCCAGGCTGCTATTTCCCTATTTAACTGAATGTGCATTTAAATTAACCAAGTGTAAAAAGAAGAAAATACCCAGAACCATTAAAATTCATCACAGGGCCTCTGAGTCAGTGGCTATGTATATGATGTGAGGCTGCTTTGCTGAGTAGGGTGTGGTTAAAGTTAGCAGCTAGCGTCGCCAGCTTTCATTCCTCTTTGCAGATTAATATCGTGCTTAATGTGATCACTCTACATCTGGACTGAGTTATTATACATGAGAACAGCCCTCAACAGCCTATATACAACTTTATATCCATTTCTAGCTCAAAACACTGCCATACCACACTGTTTTTACAACACATTCAATGCTAAGCTACCATTAAGGAAGGCAGTCACATTAACTAAAGCTACAGCGACTACAGGAGGCTTCATTGCAGTTTAAAAAAGCATTTGATCTGGATTTTTTGTTTTTCTATCTTCAACTTGTCTAGAATCCACAAAGAAAATCTAGAGTCAATCAGATCATATCTCTTGGAAATGAAATGTCCAAAAAACGTCAAATTTTGACCTTTACCCTTCCTTATCTGACTTCCTGTACGTATTTTTCAGAGTAAACTAGTTTTTGGTTCGTCTGGAAATAAAACACATGTAGACCAATTCTCGTGCATGTAGCCCAAACTTTGTGGAGGGACCTCCATAAAAAGGATGTTTTGAGAGAAAAATAATAAGAACCCATATACAGTAGGGCTCTCGTCCCCTAATGATCACAAATTCTTTAACAAAAAACACTTGTACTCCATTATTTAAGTAAATAATATTTGTATAATATTGCAAAGTCTTTTGCATCTTTAAAACTCTTTTCTAATGTGCTTTTGACAGCATGTCAGCCGTGTTTGATAATGCCTGACATCTCCGTATCTGACCCCATCTACAGGGTTTACAGGCGTAATCAGAGCTTAAGCTGGACCCCGACACTTAGCGCTCTTTCAAAAGGTCCTTTGATTGCTTCAACAAGCCTGAGTCACCTGTGAGAAAGGTTTCATTTGACATGTAAAGCTGGTTTTCAGGGAGCACAAAGCCGGGATTGGGAGGCTATTTCTGTTACAGCATCTGATTGAGCAGGGTGCAGACAAATGCACAGATACTTTCTTGTAGATTTCAGCTTTTTTTCTATTAGTTTAACTGTGCATAAGAGCCTCTATCTGTGTTTAGAATCTGTGATAGAAATTTATTGAATGGGTGATAGAAGAGGAGGAAGGAAGAGGTAGTCAGATGGAAATAAATGGAAGGAAATATTGACAGGGGAAATGGAAAGCGAGGTGAAATCGATGAAAGAGCTCAGAGGGTGTATGGAATATGAAAAGGACTGAAAAAAGGAAAAAGAGAGGATGGATTGGGCGATGGCAGCTTCCCAAGGTGTCACCCTATCTAGCAGCATGTATCAGGTTCTCTGTAGGAGACAGGCAGAATGACAGAATGGGACCGGCCAAGTCAAGCAAGCTGATGAGCATGCATCTTTCTAATTGAGTAACCAAGGCCTCAGAGGTCACGGCTGGTCCAGGTCAGGTCAAGCATCAGGCCTTGAACTGGAAACACATTATGCTATTTATTTACAACCTGAGGAGGCCTTATCACCCACTGTCACAGCTGTTTTTAATGCAGAGATTACACACATGTCACAGAGGTTAGATTAAGTCGGGGTCCACATTACTGTCTCATTTCAAAGTAACAAACGGTGTTAAAAGATGACAAAGCCCTTAAACCTGCATTCATAATAAAAGACAGAGGAAGACTCCAGATGTGTGGGGATTTCTAAGTTTTTGTCCCATTTTGTTGAGAAAGAAGATAACGTATGGTTTGTTTAAGGGTGTGGCTGCACCCTAAAGATGCCTGAACAATATTTTTGGCAGTATTAGTTTTTCTCAAAAACAGTCAAAGGAGGCATTCTTTCATTTTGTGAACTGTTTCTTACAACCAGTATGGGGGTTTTATCTACTACAATAAACTTGGTTTCATGAGAAAAAAAAATCCTGACTGAAAAAGCTGCAAATTTACGAAAAGGAAACCTTGAAATAATGCAAAACGTTTTTTTATGCTTAGAGAAAGTGGAAATGTTGGCCAATCAAAAACATGACTTTTTGCAGAGGAAAGTAGATCAACGATGGCATCTCTGCAAAGTCATGCTCAAATTTATCATGCAAGGCCTTATATTGTGTTCAAATACATGTACTTTAATATTAACTTGACACGCGCCGGCCTCTTCTCGCTGCTTGCCTATGTCACGACTCTGCCACGAAGCTGATTCATTCATTCATCCTGTCACTTTCTAACCGGGCCTAAACTGTTCAAACGGGAGCTTTGCAATATGGATTCGCCAGTGAGAAACACGGAAATGGGCATATTCATCTGCTTTGCAAGGTTACTTTAACAGGAGTTGGCGCCCTTTTACAGTTTTAACATCCTCCCCTTTTCTTGGAAGACTTTCCACAAGATTTTGGAGTGTTTCTATTGGAATTTGCGCCCATTCATTCTCAGAGAATTTATGAGGTCACTTATGTTGGACCAGAAGGCCTGGCTTGCAACCTCTGTTCTGGCTCATCTCAAAGGAGCTTGATAGGGTTGAGGTCAGGGCTCAGTGCGGGCCAGTTGAGTTCACTTGACTCATCAAACTATGGAATAGAAGAGAGCCTTCCCCAAACTATCTCACAAAGTTGGAAGAATAGCATTGCCCAAAATGTCTTTTTATTCTGAAGCATTAAGATTGGCCTTTAGTAGAGATAAGGGGCCTAGCCTTACAAAGAACCCTGCATGATCAGACAAGTTTGTCTTGTTGGATAGATATTTCTACCTCTCATATGTATATTGAACAAAAAAACTGACTTGATATCTTAGATATCTGCATTTTGAGTAAATCTGAGCTCATAAACTCCGCAAGAGGCCTCCATGTTTTGGTCCACACTGGCACTGTGATGTCACTTAGCCAAAAAAGTCAACAAATTCCTGGAAGGACTGACTAGTAAGAAAATTTTCACACACAGTGTGCCCATGCCTTGTGAGTTTTCTTTGACATATTATGGGTACGGTCAAAGACAATTAATTAGAGGTAGATAGCTCAGAAGTGGTAACGGGGCGCTGGACTGTGAGATTTTTGCATGCGTAGCAGATGTAATTTCCCTTTAGAACCATCTTAAAAGAGTACAATTAAGAGAAGAGGAATGCAGAGAGACGATGTGACAGGACTCTGGGATTTGGTACAAGAGAGAAAAAGCTAAATGAGAAGAGAAACTGAAGGCAGGGCCCCAGAGAGGGCGGGGCTGAGCTGAATAAAAAGGTACAGCAGAGCAGGAGGGCAGACACACTTCATCTTAACGTTGCCATCAGCCTCTAATTGCTCAGATCAAATTGCTGCCTCTGCATATATCCTGGGACAGTGTGAGTGTGATAGCCTGTAGCACCATCATTGACATTGTAATAACTGTTTAATTGCTATGGGCCCAAGCTTCATAAGGACGTCAAGCCATTTACCTCCTAATGGTCTCTTTTTTTTTGTCAGGGATCAAGCCCCTTCTCATAGCAGCGTGAGATAGATGCCCTCCCACTGGCATCATCATCTTGGTAGTAGATTAATGACGACCCCATCAAGCCTCAGAATAGTGATGTCTTTGTGAGCCTTGATGGGCTTTACAAAGGTCAGGACCTCTTTTAAAATGTTGAAAGCGTCATAATAATGGTAGGGCTTTAAACAGACTGTGGACAAGAGGACCAAACATCTCCCCTGGCAGTAGGAATAACTGGACTTAAATGCTCCGGTGGTAGTGGATAATTCCTGGGTGCATTGAGTACGTAAAGTGAAGAAGCTGAAAACTGTCCAAAGAGGTCAGGGTCAGGTTGCTCTGCTCCACCCGTATCATCATTAAGCTCCTGAAAGCAGTCAACCATGGGCTCGTTAGCACTAACGAGAGGCTATAACTCTTTCTAGATGAGAAGAAACAAAATTGGTGGAGGGATGGGGGATAACGAGAGAACTGTGGTTATTCATTCAGTCTTTATCATGTGTTAACTCTGCCACGGCACAGCGAATGAAACAACCCTGCTGCTTTGTGTCGAACATCAAACACCTGTTGTTTGTTCACAACCACCTGCCTGGCCTGGAGTGTGTGTGTGTGTGTGGAGGGGTGGGTTTGTGTGTGTGTGGGGGGGGGAGGAGGGGGGTCAGTGACAAGTGTTGGGGGTTCTTTAAAAATACGACCCATCATGATGTTTGTTTACTTGGAGGGGTGGGAATTTTGTATGTTTTTTTTTTTTTTTTTTCAATTGAATGTTGTCATTTTAATACCACAGTCAATAATAAACTCTGCACACTTTTTGTATACACTCAGGGTGGTCCTGACCAAAAATGCCCCATTAAACCCCATTAAAACCACAACTTTTGATCCCCAAAAACATGCATCTTATGTAATTGGGCTTTCATGCTGAAATCATTGCTTTAAATTTGTGGTTTTTCTTGTTTGTTACCAAAGTTCGCCCATTTCACATATTTGGCATGAGAGAAAATTTCATGCTTTTTCCTGGTTTTCTATAATGGCACAATTGCAACAATTTATTCAAATCTAAATATAAAATATGTATAAAAATAAAGGTTGTTGTTCATTATTTACATTTTCAGGGTTGTGATAATCCCCTTCAAGGAAATTCAATATGCATGTACAATATAAAAGATATTTCCTTTTCTGTATTTTACATGACAAAAGTCATGTTTTTTGTACTTAAACTGGCATTGAAAGGGTTACACCCCCCCCAAAAAAATCAATATATGACATTCATAATCAGATCTGAAAAATGAATGCTAAAAAAGTGGAACTTTTTCTTTCTTTCTTTAAATGTGTAGCATTTAAACTGCTATGTATGGCGTCCAATTTTTGTCACTTACATTCTGAATATAACAGTTGATTAAAATTGGGGTTGTTAAGGTAAATAAAGTTAATGACAATTATTTAAGCTCCACAATAAGGACACTAATATTTTTGAATTGCAATTGATCACATGCTTTATTGTCCCTGTAAGCAGGCTTTAGTTAAGGACACATCAGCGTCTCCCTGCAGCCACTGCTCCTTGTTGTCTCAGTTCACTTTGAAGAAAATCTTACTGTCAGCTCGCTGACAGATCTTTTATTCCATTGTCAATCCATAGCAAGTTCCTGTTTCCCTGATTATTAAACATTTAATTCTTCAATATAAAAATAGGTTTGGACCAAAACAGGAAGTCAATGACCCTTACTTTCAGACAGAAGAAAAATCCAAAATGACATGAAAATGCAAAAACATCCAATTAAGTACAATAAAAGGGTGCAAGTAATGGCAAACTAATATTGATTAATAGTGATTAGAGATTGTAATGTTTGGACAGCCCTAAAATATCGTATCACTCCAACTATTATTATTTAAAAATAAATAATACATTATCAAAGATGTTGCTCATTATTTAGATATTTAAGGCTGTGATAAACCCCTTCAAGGAAATCAAATTTGCATTTAGTTCAGTGCATTCAAAAAGAATTCAGAACCCCCTTCACTTTTTCAAATTTGTTATGTTGCAGCCCGAGGCTGCAGTCATAAAAAACCTTTATTCTCATTAATCTACATTCAGTACCACATCATGAAGAAGTCAAAACAGAATTTTAGAAATTTTTTGCAAATGTACTGAAAATAAAAAACTGGAATGTCACATTGACATTAGTATTCAGACTCTTTGCAAAAACACATGAAGGTGCCTCCCATTTCTCTGGGTCTTTGCTGAGATCAGTGGCGTGCACAGACTTTTTCAAGGGCAGGGGCGAAAAGAAAAAAAGGGCACATACAGCGTGTTCTTGCCACTGAAGGGGGCACTAAGTTTGGCGTGTTTTCGAGAGCACTTTAGACATGTTTATATGTTATACAAATGGCACATTATATAGCCTTAAAACAGACTTAACTAGACAGACTACTCAAGTTAGTTTGTAGTTAGGATCAGTATCCACAAGAACTGTGTGGACTGTGAAGAACACACAGAAATAAATAAATAAATCCCTAGGGGGTCTGGGGGTCTTCCCCCCAAAAATTTTCAATTAAGTAGATGCCATTTCCTGTATTCTAGTGCATTTTAACACCATATTAGCACCAGATAATCCCAACTGGTTCTGTGAGATATAGTTCTGGCTCAGTATAGATCAATAAAGGGCCCAACATAAAAATCATTGCAACAGTAGGGTTTTGCCAACTGGAAAAACTTCAACACCCGTTTTTACCACCCAAGAGGGCAGTTTATCATGTTTTAACCAGCCATGAGGGCAATTATGTGGGGTTTTTTTCACCCAAGAGGGCAGTTTAGTGTGTTTTGCCAATGTGGAGGGTACTTTAACACGCCTTTTTGCCACCCGAGTGGGCAGTTTATCATGTTTTAACCAGCCAAGGGGGCAGTTTTGTCTGTTTTTCCATCCAAGAGGGGAGTTTAGTGTGTTTTGCCAACCAGGAGGGCACTTTAGCACGCGTTTTGGCTCCCAAGAGGGCACTTTAGCACACGTTGTGCCTCCCAAGAGGGCACTATAGATCGCGTTTTTCAACAATTGGACCACGAGGGGGGGACCCCCCCCCCCCCCCCCCCCCCCCATGTGCACTACACTGGCTGAGATGTTTCTACACCTTGATTGGAGTCTTGATTGTGGTAAATTAAATTGATTTGACATGATTTAGAAAAGCACACACCTCTCTTTAGAAGGCCTTACAGCTGACAATGATATCAGAACAAAACCAAGCCACGAGGTCAAACGAACTGCCTGCTAAGCTCAGAGACATGATTGTTAAAAGGCACAGATCTGGGGAAGGCTACAAAAAAATCTGCTGCTCTTTAAGTTCCCAAGAGTACAGTGGTCTCCATAATTCTCAAATGGAAGAGGTTTGGTGTAACGAGGACTCTGGATGCCCAGCCAGACTGAACAAATGGGGGAGAAGGGTCTTAGTAAGAGAGGTGACCAAGAACTTGATGGTTTGCAAAAAAAAAATCCATGTTGAACCATTCCTAATTTTTTATATATCCACCTATCACAGGGACAGCATAGTGAAAACATGCAGTAACACACAGGCTGGGCAGAGGAAGTCTGCAGGGGCCATGCAGAGGTTGTGCACACTCTACACGCAGTATTAATACAATCAGTGGTAGGTGCAGTCATTACTGCTGCACAAAAGCATTTTGATGGTTTGTGTGATTTTTTTATGCAAAGTACTCCCAGAGATGTGTTTGTGTATCAGTTTGTTTAAAAGTCCCATAATGTTAGTTTTAATGCAGGATGCATTTGTGAAGTTGCTTTAACTAGTCATGATGGATGATGGATGTATTTGTGCCTTTGTATTTTGGCTAATCCTTACAGTGATGCCATCTGCTGCACAGACAGGTTGTAATCAGGTAATAACGATAATAAAAGCCCTCTGTTTCACCACTCTTGAGAATCTGATGTGTTTGTCAGCTGATCAGGATCATATCTCATCAAGAAAAGTTCACTGCATCAAAAGAAAAGCTAAATGATGATTGTTACAAGAGAAAAGAAAGAGAAGGCGAGAGCGAATGCCACTCTTGTTGCTTTGCAGCACTCAGTTTGACAGTTACTGAGCTGCTCTGTAATTAGTGCTGGAGTTCACCTGACAGAAGAGGGGGTACACTGTTGGAAATAAACTTCCTCCTTTGAAGATGTAATGAATGTGGAAACTTCTCTGTGTTAAAGAAGGCTGCTTCAGTCAAGCCTGTTTAACTTCTCCGTGACAAATTACCATGGAGTGAGATAGGTTCAGATTGTACTGTGAAAAGTACAAAAAACATGTCATGTCAGACGTGGAGCACAAAACTCTGAGAACTAGAGACAAGACCAAACACGAGAACAAGAACAAGAAAAGGCATATATGCATGTATCAAACTCTTCTCTTCTCTGGACTCTGATATTATTTCCTTGCAGCCATTGCAGGTCTCCCTGTTTAACTCCTTTATTCATCATCATCCCACTCAGTGCCATCAGCAGTGTTTGGGATATTCACTTACATAACTGGAAGTTATATCATGTCACTTTAGTGAGCAACTGAGTCATGCAACACCTTATATGTTTAAAAATGCAGCACTTTGGCTGCACGTACATTTTTAAAGTCATACACTCACTTTTAGATGCAGTTCAAGAGACACATTGAAATGTATTGTGAAGTTTGGTTTATGTTTAAAATCATTCCGACTTAATAGTCACAGTGTTAATATGCAAATTACTAACCCCCCAAATGACTGAAGATTCTAAGCATATTTCCATTATCTTTGGACTTAAACAGGCTTCACATGGGCAAGCTTTTCTTGCTTTGTGTTCATTTTTTTCCACATCCGAATGATTTTTGTACTCTGTGGAGTCATTTAAAAAAGTCCTTTTTATCATTACCACACAAATTTTTTCACAAAATTCTTATTTAAATTCAATTAAATGTGTTTTTTGCCCCAAATAACTAAACTGAAAATAAGATGTTTTAGGTCATAAATGTGTAAACACAGTTTGCCCAATTATGTCTAACCATCTATTCAAGCCGACTCAGCATTTTAATTGTGGCATACAAAGGGTCTTATTTTCTTAACCTTTTAACAGTAAAGGTTGCTTACCTTTTATATGTTATAGTGGTGTTAAGATAATCTGATATGGATCGGTTATCCGATCTTGACGTCAAAGGTCCAAGTGCCTGAGCCCTGGATCAGTAAAACTGAGGCTTTGAACCAGTTTTAACGTTAGAGATCTGTTCACTGAGCCTGTGCTGCTTGTTTTCATAGACCGTTCCACCACGCTGTGGCTCAGCGTCTTTCATCTCGCATGACCCTTTAAGTGAGATTCCCGTTCGCCAGAGGTGCTCTCTAGGTAGCTGGATGTGTCGCACTGGTCATCGCCAAAATGTCTGTTAGTTACAGTTCTGCACCTCAGAAATCAAGTCACGTGTATGAAGGAAAGGTAAATTTCGAAATGTTTGCCCGTCTGTACGCTTTGGGGAAAAGCGATTAAGAACTCCGGCAGCTCATAAATCTCACCTGTTCAGACAGCTGACCTAAAGTTCAGCTAAAATTCTAAAGCTAAATAGCACAAACAGACCCAAAGATAAACACTTTTGTAAGATAAAACTCGGGGAAGTCCTCGGTTATCACTGTAAAACAGCTCATTTTATCACCACCATAACATGTTAATCAGAGCGATTGATTTGGTGACATAATCAATTGTCTGAGCCCACTGATTGATGTTAGAGAGGACTTCACTGAGCTAGAGATCAATTGATCTCCAGTGAATTAATTCAAGAACGAAAACAATCAAGAACAGTCAAATACAGAGAGAGAGGAGATAAAGATGTTTTTTTTTAAGATTTATTTTTGGGCTCTTTATGCCTTTATTGACAGCAGATGACAGTGGACAGAATGGGAAACAGGGATGAGAGAGCTGAGGAGAGAGATGCGTGAAAGTGCCACAGGCTGGATTTGAACCTGGGCTGATAGCATACTTGGAGCTCGGCTTAAACCACTAGGCCACCTGCGCCCTGAGACAATTATGTTTTGGTGACATGTAGATGAAATATTCACATTAAAAGGAATTATGAAGGAGAAAATTTATTGTTACTGTTATTGGGATTAATAATGTCAAGGATGTTCTAAGCACAGAAGGACCAACATGTACCAGTAAAAACTCATTTTAATATTTATCTCCAAACTTACTGTCAAAGTAAGACACATATGTGTGATAAAAACTTTCTTAAACATATTTTCAGAATGTTTGCACAGGAGGCCAGCGATAAAGTCTCTTATAAATAAGCTCAAAATAAACTTAGATTATTATGAAATCATCTTGTTTTCCCCTTTTTTTCTCATTTTTGTTAAAGAAAAAAAATATTTTTTTTGGATTTTGTTATCAATTTGTACTGGACCGAATCAAATCAAATCGAGTAAGATTGGATTGGACCGGACTAAATAGTTCTGCATTGTAATAAATCATCAGTGAATCAAATCATAGCTCATGAATAGAGATTCAAATTGAATCATCTTGAGAAGGAGAGATAGACGCACCGACTATATTAGGGTTAGAATTTGCCAAGTTCTCATGACTTTAGATCTCTCCAGGTGTGCATCTTTGCCTTCGTGCTACCCTAACCAGCTTCAGTACTTAACACTTATCCATTCAAAGAAGGCTTTATTTCAAAATTATTCAACTTGATTCAGAAAGAGCTTCTCCATAAATGGGACAGATATAAAACTGCCTGGGAGTCTGATGTTGGGGAGCCCGTATCAGATAAAACCTTGGGAAACATGATTTCTAAAATGCACACTTCATTCTTTTGTGTTTGGCATGGAGTCGTCAAATTTACAGTGGTGCACTGGCATTAAAAGTAGTTGTTGGTTTAGGTTACAATTATTTTCCCTGTTCTTGCTCTATTTTGTACCTCTATTAAACCAGTATTCTGGCACTTGAGTGTTCTCCAGGCTGAGAAATGGTACTGAAAGGTCACTCCTGTGCTCCGCTACAAAAGCTAAAATAGCTGCTCCCCCCTCCCTCTCTTACTCGATCCTCTCCCCTAATCTGTCTCCCCCTGCCCTCTCACCTTTCCCTTTTCAATTTGTCCTCCGTCTGCTCGCCCTTCTCCCTGTTCCTGCTCATTCTGCATCACCTCTAGTCCTGCAGCTGCATTTAGTCAGATAGAAAGGGCCATTCCAATTGTAGGATGTCACTTCTCTTTCAAGTGCTGATTATTTTAAGAGCTTTTATTTATCATCACCAGGAAAAGATCAGATTTTAAGCGCATCACAAAGTGGCTTTATTTCAGTTTGTTATCCCAGATCCTGAAGGACTCGGGTCAGAATAAGGGCCCCATATTGTTCACAACTAGTGCAGAGCATCTTGGCTCTGGCAAATAACACCGTCCCATGCAGGCACAAATGTTTCTGACTAAATTTTTGCAAGATGAATCTGCTTTATGGAAGACATGGAATGACAGTTGACTCTCTGATTGGTTTGAGTCATGTTACCCCAAAACACTTAACCCAACAACTTTGCACTTGGTTCTCCCCTTTTTTGACAGATTAACTAGCAAACATAGTTGGACATGTACCAAATCACTTTGCAACACGTCTCATGCTCCGGACAAAGCCCTCCATGTTCCTGAGATAAGGCCCAAGTGTCAGTCTTGGAAGTTTGTTTTTCCTTTATATGAACAGATCAATGCATAGCAGTAACTATTTGCCAGCACACATCACCGTCTTTGACGGACGCTGATAGAGAGGGAGCAGTCAACCTTACAGAAAGCTGGCGTGCCTGCTGATGCAGGTGGCCTGTGACATGTATAAGTGACAGTTTGGCAAACTTCAGCTACAGTCTGAAAGGTCAGTCCATAAATAATTCAATCAAGTTATAATAACTGAACGATTGATACAAATTGACACATGGTCATTCACTGTATCCACTTAAGAGAGAAAGGCAGGCCTGTTATAGGAGACGGTGTTCTCGTTTTCCATGAGGTATCTGCATTTAAGAAAGTGGTCAATATAAATTTGTGTTTAGATAACTATTGATTGTGAAATCCAGTATTGCAGCTATTCTAATTCTGAATGGATCCATTCTGAAGTTAAAGAGGCTGCTACATCAACATACAGACAATTATGAAAACTCGTCAATGCAGCTCTGTCTGCAGGGCATTAGGTGTGAACACAAATGAGCCAACCTCCTTACTGTCCTGTGGGGTAAACTAAAGGATAAATCACTTTAGTAACACTTTAGCACCCATGCTTGTGAACTTTTAGGCTTTAATAGTTCAGTTCAGATAGCCCTACATGCACTGTGGCAGCAGTAACCAGGCAGAGTGTTGTCTGGAAGAACATAAATCATCAGATCACAGATTTAAACATGTGCTTTAAGCACAAAGAGAAATCAGCTGAGACAGACAGCAGACGGACTCACGTCACATCATTTTTCTAGCCTTGTTAACATGACTCCTGACGATACTAAAACAGAGGAAATTAGAGATATTTCCATAAAGCGGAGGTGTCAAACTCAATGCCCGGGGGCCAAATTAGGCCCATGGTACAGTTAAACCTGGCCCAAAAGAGCAGATCATATCTTTATTATAACTGGCCCACCGGTATGAGATCGGCAGTTTTTCTCGAGTATAAAAATGTAATATTAACCTTGAGGATTTGAATTGTCCTTGTAAGTCAGAAAAATGTAAAAAACAAACAAACAAACAAACAAACAAAAAAAACAATAAAATAAAAAAATCAGGAATGTGGGAAAAGAAATTAATTTGTATTTTCATTTCATATTTTAAAATTTTGCCTCTTGAAATCACAAAACGTGTTTTTGATTAAAACTCATATTTTGACCTTTTAAACTCCTGATTTAGAATTTTCTCATATTTTTGACCTTTAAAGCTCATGACTTTTAATATCATCTCATACTTCGACCTTCTTAAATCATTATTTAGAATTTCATCTCATATTTTGACCTTTGAAATTCATGACTTTAATTCAATCTCTTTTTTTACCTTTTAGACTCAGTTTAGACTTTTATCTCATATTTTAACCTTTTTAAAATCATGATTTTGAATGTAATCTTATAATTTAACCCTTTGAAACTCATGACTTTATTCTTATCTGATATTTTTGCCTTTAAAACTCATGATTTAGAATTTCATCTCATATTTTGACCTTTTAAACTCAAAATCCAGAAGTTTTTCTGATATTTTGACCTGTAAAACTCATAATTTAGAACTTTTCCTCTTATTTTGACTTTCTCATGATTTAGAATTTTATCTCATATTTTGACCTCTAAAACTCATGGCTTTTAACTTTAGCTCATATTTTTAACCTTTTAAACTCATAAGTCAGAAATTTATCTGCTATTTTGACCTGTAAAACTCATGATTTAGACTTTTTTTCTTCTATTTTGACCTTTAAAACTCATGTCTTTAATTTTATCTCATATTTTGACCTTTTAAGCTCATGATTTTGAATTATATCTCACATTTGGACCTTTTCAACTACTGATTTTTTATTTTTATCTTATTTTGACCTTTTAAGCTTGGAATTTAGAATTTTATCTCATATTTTGATCTTTAGACTCAAAATGTAGAAAAAAAATCATATGCTGACCATCAAATCTCATTTCATGTTTTGACCTTTTGAAGAAATAAGTTTGACTTTTATAGATTTTGAGCCTTTAAACTTATCACTTGGACTTTTTTTTTTTTTTTTTTTTTTTTTTTCAAAATCATTTATCATCAGTGTGACATTTTTTTTTTTTTAACCGTTATTCATTATTGGTGAAAAGGTTGCCCCGTTAGGCTCTCAGGTTAGACCTAAATTCAGAATCCGGCCCCTGCCGTTGTGGAGAGAGAAAGTTTAGCCAGCTGATGGCTTTTGTGAATTACTCACTGGTGGGCCTTGAGACTAGTCTTCGTGTGCCATGGGTATTTGTACAACCAATTATTATTACAACAACAGTACCACAACCATGCTGTACATTAGGTGCTTTTTAAGGAGTGCTTTAGGCAACTTAGGACACATTCCAGGTACTTAAATGAACACCTCATTATTTGGTTAGCAGAAAACATTACCTGGCTGGACTAGCTTCCCACAGGACAGATTTTCTGTTACAGAGTGTTTGCACTGATTTGATGTGACAGCACTTGCTAATTATTTATTCTTCTGTAACACAAAATCATTATAACTCTCTGCACACAGAGATGAAGATGGCTCACCAGGAGAAGCTATGTGTTTTTCTGTGTAACTGGAGAGAGGGGAGGCAATTTTCCACATGGCCTCTGCTGGAAACAAATGTCTCACAGCCAGACTCACACTTAGGCACACATACAGAGTCCCCCTGTACCAACAGCCCAGCAGCAGCCCCTCTTTAATTTTTCCACCTGGCTGTACTGGGTTGCTGTGTGTGTGTGAGGTGATATCTTTTACTGTTGGTAGCCTTTATGCAAAGCACATTACCGAGCTTGTAGTTGGCTAGTGTTCCATCTGTAGGTCGATGAAAGGCCCACCAAGGTGGGGGCAGAACAGGGGTCATGTTTACATTAGAAATTTGAGCCTAGAATCCAGGGTAAAAAGGCATGTGTGCCAAAAATCCAATATCAGCGTGTGCTCAAAAAAATGTACATTTATATAACGTTGCATGCACACATCTTCACACAGTGCTGTCTTTGTAAATCCCAATCCACCTGGAAATATGCGCCCATAGATCTGCCTCTTTTTCCACCCTTTGCACACACATTCAGCCTTAAAGCCCAGTTCAGCAGATTATACCATGTTGGTTATACAACATTGCTAGTTCGCAACTGTAGCTACGGTCTCAAACTAAAGATAAAAGTAGATTTACAGCATGTTTCTGCTGCATTCATGCACTCCCCTTACCCCTAACTTCCACCAGTGATGTGGTCAGTCTGTCTCCGCTCCGTCACATCGTTGGAGCGGATAAATATTAGATTGAGAAGTGGTGTACGCCAACTTCAGACCACGTTTTGTGCAACATAACGTTTCTAAATGAGACCCCTGGATCTTTTACTCCTCCTTCATTCTGCCTCTCCTACTTTGCCCTCTGCTCCAATCCCCCTCTCTCTGACTCAATGACAGACCCAATCACTCACTCTCTCTGTCACACACTCCATATCTGACTCTGCTCTACTCTCACACACACAGTCATTCAAAGGCTAATTCACCGACACTACCATTCCCTCTCTCACTTACTCACTCACTCGCCCTGAAACTCACTCATAAAGCTCCCCTCCAGCCTTCTGTCTCTCCTTCATCATCACTTCCTCTCTCACACACACGTTCTGTGGCTTTCTCTGGCTGCTGCCAAAGCTCACAGAAACTCTTGTTAAATCACACACATGCTTAGCTGTGATCTGCATCAGCTGCCGGCTGGTTTAGAGGCACTGAGAATAGAAAGGTGATATCAAGCAGAACACAAACACAGCCTCAGTGCTCTAAGACTTTGAGCCGCTGAGGGAATTTTAAAAGGAAGCTTCTCAGATGTATAGATATGTACGTAGAGGCACCTCAGGATTACCTTCTAATAATTCCTCTTAATCCCTTTGGGAGCATACATAGAAATAGTTTAGTATTTTTAGATTTGGGCTAATTTCAGATCACCTGATGTTGTGATTGTTCAGCTCCTTTACAGTTGAAGATAGCATCCTGTCAGCAGGGACAGGGATTTGCTCTCAAATGTTCAAAGCGGACCTCACCCTGAGTCATTGCTTTGTCATGTCACAGCTTAGTTTACAGTCCAAGGTTGCTGCTTAAGCTGGCTGCAGATTCCACGAATAAAAATAAACTGCTCACCTTGTGACATGGGCATTTTACAGTTTTTAAACTGCTGCAGAAATAACTTCCTGAATGAAATGTGTGAACAAAAGCCTTTGTGGTGCTTGATTTATTCGTCAGTGTATTCTCATGCTTGGTTGGCTGGCTCATTAGCTGGCCAGGTATTGATTAGAATGACGATAATATTCATCAAACTAATGAGCCACGTAGAAAGAATATGGTTTGCATTGGCTTGTGTATTTCATATTTACATTAAGGATGTATTTTCTAAATAATCACATACAAATAATTAGAAATATGAGTGTGAAAAACATGAAAGTCTTTCTAAGAAAAGAGAACGAATTGAAGGCAAAACAGAGAAAAATTAAATGTTGGCCCCCTTAAGAATAGTCACACTTTTAGATAATGCAAATTGATCACAATACATTTAGTTTAAAAGCAATAATCCATAGTAGCATGAATCTGCATATGAGGGTGTAACAAGCTTTTTACTATAAAGTAGGCGGCTGGAGTGGAGGAGGTGAAGCTTTGCCATCATAGGCGTGGGGCATTAGCATTAATGCAAGCAGGGATTAAGGAGTATGTCACATTAAATGGACCACTGTGTTGAAAGAAAGAAAGAGCTGTGATTGGCTGTGTGAGCTGGGAGGCAATCATTGGGATCAGCTGGCCATCAGCTGACTAAGGCTGGACTATGCTGCAGAAACTAACTATAGGCTTCATTTAAAGATTGAATTCAGCAGTTTTTTACAACTTACACAATAGTTTTAACATTATCATTATTTTCAAGACCATATGAAGCATCTCCTACAGTGTTCTAATTTGGCTACCCAATGAATGTAAAGAAAAAGTGTCTTGATCTGGGAATTATTAATGCAAAGGCATGTAATTTATGATCTGGACTTTTAGATGTATTATTTAAATTAGTACTGGACAGCAGTGTGGTCCGATACACTGCATGGACAAAGGTTTTTGGCCACCTGACCATTACACCAACAGGGACTGTAAAGACACTATATTCAATTACATGCAATTTAATATGGAGTTGCCCTTCTTTTGCAGCTATTAGTCTCCACTCTTCTTGGAAGGCTTTCCACAAGATTTTGATGTTTTTGGGGAATTTTTGTCCACTCATTCTGTAGAGCATTTATGAGGTCAGCCACTATTGTTGGACCAGGCCTGGCTCCCAATCTCTGTTCCAGTTCATCCGAAAGACGCTTAATGGGGTTGAGGTCAGGGCTCTGTGGGGGCCAGTCAAGTTCTTCCACACTGAACTCATCAAACCATGTCTTTATAGTCCTTGCTTTGTGCACTGGGGCACAGCCATGTTGGAATAAAACAGGGCTTTCCCCAAACTGCCACAAAGTCGGAAGCATGGCACTGTCCAGAATATCTTGGTATGCTGAAGCATTAAGATTGGCCTTCACTGGAGATAAGGGGCCTAGCCCAAACCCCGAAAAACAGTCCCATACCATTATCCCTCATCCACCAAACTTCACAGTCGGGACAATGCAGTCAGGCGGATAACATTATCCCAGCATTTGCTTAATCTAGACTCGCCCATCTGACTGCCAAATAGTGAAGCGTGATTCGCCACTCCACAGAACATATCTCCTCTGCTCTGCAGTCCAGTGTCACTGTGCTTTACACCACACCATCTGATGCCTGGAGTTGGACTCGATGATGTGAAGCTTGCATGCAGCTGCTTGGTCATGGAAACCCATTCATGAAGCTCCTGCTGCACAGTTTAAGTGTTTACATTAATGCCAGTGGATGTTCAGAACTATTCAGCTATGGAATCTGCAGAGCATTGGAGACTTTTACGCCTCATGGCTGAGTTGCTGTTGTTCCTAAATGCTTCCACTTTTTTTTTTATAATATCTTACAGTTGTCTGAGGGAAATCCATTTCACCAACCGTTGTATTGCAATAGTGGCATCCATCACAGTACCACACTTAAAGTCGCAGAGCTCTTCAGAACGACCCATTTAGGATCACAAATGTTTGCAAATGAAGACTGCATGGCTTGGTGACGATTTTATACACCTGTGTCCGTATTATATACATGCAAATGTGCACAGAGCAGGAAAAATGTTCTTGCTACATGCCCATTATGCTAGAGTCCTCTTTGGACCACAGGCAGAGAGGAGGAAGATGAAGGATGAAAAGGTTAAAAGTCGATGTTGAGGCCACAGGAAGACAGAACAAGCAGACAGACTCTTCAGGGTGGATGTGAGGGCTGTGGTTGTGTGTATGATCTGGACACTTGAGCTTAAGAGCTGCAGCAGCTGAGCTTCAGGCTCTTTTTTACACTCTGGTCTCTATCACACTGCTTATAAACCCACTGCTGGTGACAGTCAGCAATAAAGAATCTCACACACAAACACACTGTGCCTGCATGTCAGCAGCTCTGTAACACTGCTTTCTATTACTCCTTAAACCTCAAGTCCCCTCTTTCTATTTTCTCTCCCCCCCTTTGTTTCCAAGGCAACAGATCTTGCACAGTTTATGAAGCTGTCCCTTTAAATTAGGGAGCAGGTGCTGGACAGTGTTTGTTGAAGTAATGAAGTTAAATAAAGAGATGATGATATCAGCGCCACTGCTTTTCTCCTCTGTTGTCACCATGTTGCTTTATTAAACAAAGTCTAGATAAACGCTACTGTCTGCTCAATCCTGCCTCTTTATTGGTTCTTAAACTCACCTTTCCTCAATTTTCAACTATTTCTTTTGACAGCCTCTCACTCTTCCTTCCTTGCTGTCTTCCTCTGTGTAATGTGATTGGCTCATTACAGCTAATAAGCTTGATCGCCACTTTGCCAGAAGCACTTATCTCTCCTCGCTTAGCCAAACCACAGAGTCTCAGCACGACAATTACAAAGTGGCTTGACAAGACAGTTACAGAATGTGTTTTTGAAGAGGCTGGTGTGTATTTTGGCAAGCTTAAAACTCATTTTTAAAAATTAGCTCTCCTTTTTGCCAGCACTGGTAGTAGTAGAAGGTTTCTTCCACCTGCTTTGAGGAAATTAAAGGCTTAGAAAAGCTGTAAATGCACATCAGACTATATCCTTTGAAAGCGTCTGCACCTCCTCCTGTCCCTGTCTCTTTCCAGAAGCCTTTACTGCTGAGAAATCTTGAGATGTTACATAACCACTTTCAAAGACTGAAAGAGGGAGGGAAGGAGTGGGAGAGAGACGGAGAGGGCAACGCAGCGGGCAGAAAAGTGCACACGGAGGAATAAAATGGAGATAGAGATCACACCAGTTAAAGAAGCGACATCTACATGCACAGATATGATTAATTCTCACAAAAACAAGCATGCATTGTGTTGGTTTTCCAAAAGTTGCTTGATGTTATGCAAACCAGGCAGCTTGTGTCAACCACCTGTCCATTGTGCACGCTTAGCTTTGTCAGGACGCCTGGAAACAATGCTGAATTTACCATTCAAATCACCTCTTTGGCTCCATTCAAATCACTTAAACTGACCTTAACTTGGCACTTCTCCCACCACCTGTGCCTTCCTCTCTTCCACACAGCCTGTCAGCATGATCTTGATTTCACTGCGTGGTTTTGGATTTGGGTTTTTCCACCTGTGAACTCTGTTACCTTGTTCCTCTCTGATCTGTGAATGTTGAGTACCACCTCACACTGGAGATATTTTGGTCAAGCTCCCAACATCCTCTTTATCCCTCTCTGACTCTCTGGGGTTCATCCTCTGGAATTTTTAATATACATACCTTTCCGGCTTAAGTGTGCATTCCTGTCTGTTTTTAAACAGTTAGAGAAGAGGAATTTCCGCCAGACAGAGACGTAGGAGGAGGATGGAAATCATCATCATTAAATAACGGCAGCCTTGGACGGGAAATGAAACTTTAGTCCCCTTTTTGGTCTTTCTGCTCTCTTTCGTCACTCTTGCACATGCAGCTGTCTAAATCAGGCCATTTCCAAACCTGCAGCCTGCTTTGAAATCTAGAAATAATGTCTAGCACAAAAAAAAAAAAAAAAACTTTAAATACCAAATAAGAAAAGACAAGGAAAACCTTCAAAACATGATTCTAAGTCCTTTAAAACTTTGGTTTAGTTTGGCATCAGGCCGTCATAAGGAAGTCAGACTTGACTGTGCCTTTTTGTGCCCTGGAGTTTTCCCTTATCTTGCATCCCATTTCAAAAAGCACCTCAAACATACACTAGAAAATAGATGAGTTAATGCACCAATTTTCTCATCTAAAATTGTTTATCTTTCCAATTGTTTCCACATGTGGTCAGCAGTAATTCAAAAGAGTGGTACCCAGCCGAAAGTCCATCCAGACAACTGTCAGTGCACTAGAGATCCCCTAAGTGCAGTGAATGTGTTTCAAGTGATTATAGGCTTAAGAAACCTGGGTCTGGAAGGTCCAGTCATTGGTTAATCAGTATCCCTGGCTACCATTACAGCACAAAGACAAAAGAAAACCCCATGAGCAACTCAGAGGAGAATTATAAGTCAGGGGATGGATATTCCAAGGCACTGAACACCCCCTGGAGTTCAGTTAAATCCTTCAAATGGAAGAAATGGAAGGAATATGGCACATGTGTAAATCTGCCTAGATCAGGCTGTCCTTACAGTCTAGCGAGCGTGCAAGAAGGAGACTAGTGAGAGAGACCACCAAGACACCAAGACTATGACTACTCTGAAGGAGCTTCAGCAGCTGAGATGGGAGAGACTCTGCATACAACAACTGTTGGCCAGGTTCTTCATCAGTCAAAGTTCTATGGGGGAGTGGTAAAGAGAAAGACACTGTTGAAGAAAACTCAGATTAAATCTGGACTAGAGTTCACCAAAGGCATGTGGGAGACTCCATGGTCAAGTGGAAGAAAGTTCTTTGGTCTGATGAGACCAAAATGGAGCTTTTTGGCATCAGACAAGATGCTCAAACATTGCACATCATCAAAAAACACACCATCCCCACTGAGAAGTATGGCGATGGCAGCATCATGCTGTGGGGATGCCCCTCAGCAGCCAGCCCTGGAAGGCTTGTAGAGTTAGAAGGAAAAATGAATGCAAAATATAGGAAAATCCTGCAGGACAGTTTTATACAGTCTGCAAGAGAAGTACAGCTTGGGAGAAAATTTATTTCACAGCATGACAATGAGCTGAAGCATACAGAGAAAGCGACACAGAAATGGTTTAAAGACAACAAGGGGAATGTTCTGGAGTGGCTGAGTCAAAGCTAAGACCTCTAGGTATTGTGCATATAGTAAATACTGACTTGATTTTTTATTCTTTTTGTCAAAACAGACAAATTTTATTGACCATGCTTGGTTAATAAAATCAGTAAAGAGGTAAAACATCTGTGGGAACTATATATAGGCACTGTATTTCTGCAGTAGTACTTCTAAGCAGGAAATAGATAATCAGACAGTACAAAAGGCAAAGTAAAAGCACAGGCTAAAGCAGCCACACAAATGGATTCCTCACACAAGCTAAACATAAGGCTGAAGCACCATTGAAAGAAACACTTTCTTAGGTGTTATTTCATATTTTTGGATTGCATTTGAAAAAGTTGGTGAGGGATTTGAAGAAGGCAAACCTCCAAGAAACTCTATAAACATTTGACTTTTATAGAGTGTTTCTAACAGTTTTCATTCCAGAGATAACACATTTTCAGTTCTGGCAGGCCTTCTATAAAAAAAGTGCAAGTATCAGCCTGAAACTAATGCTTTTAAAGTGGTAAATGTTCCATTACTTACTCCATCAATTTTAGGAACTTTACAGAACACAATGAAAAATCTTGATGAAACTTTCTGTCATTTGTCAAATAGTTTGTTTTATTCAAATCCCAGTCAGAGAGATATCTATGTTGGTCTTTTATAGCCCCAAGGCATCAGCCAAAGGCTGCAACCAAAGGTTTTAAATCATTTTTTTGTCTTTAAAAGCATCTCAAAGATGACGTGCAACCAAACTACACAACAAGAGGCTACAACGTGACAAGTCTCACAATGCCCTCTCCTTATTCTGACGTACAGGGATTGTTGTATCTCATTTAATTATGGCTCATTTATGGCTCGACCTATGATGTGTAATGAGCCTGATTGTGGCTTTGTGTATGTCCTTGATTATGCGTCTTTGAATTCTGGTGCCAACTTGGCCTCTCTTCAGCCATGGAGCATTAACATCTGTTGTATCAAGCACATTTACATATTTCCTTGGCACCACTTGATCGTTCTGGCCCTAAATTCTCTTGGAGAAGTTATTAAAAAGTCAACAGTGTTAATGGCAGGGCTTTTACTCCAGCAGAAAGGGTATTTAAATTGTTTTTAGTACCATTCACATTAGTGATGGAGTCGATATCAACCCTGCAAAGTCTGATTCTTTATTTAAAAATTCATGCTAATTAATTTTGTGTCTTTGGTGATGATTAGTGTTCAAAATTTTTATCAGAGCATTTTGCATCTTATAACTGGTCAAGATTGACTGTGAAGTCAATTGCATTGCAATCTACCACATAGGTCTTCTTACACATATTCTAATCCTACACACAGGTGTAAATGAATGCTAGGTGATATATTACTGAGAGATGAAACAGACTCCAGCTCCATCTTGGGTGAAAAATCTGTACTTCTTGTGTTGAATAATTCATGCAGTAAAGATGCAGTGCTCCTTTTTCTCCTCAAATTTCTCATTTTATGCAAACATGCTGCACACAAGACATGCTTACATGCACACTTCCTGCTGCTCCACGATGAAACATGTATGAAGGAATTAAGAAGACTGTAGTCGGTCTTGATAAAGCCCCTTTTGCTAGACTCTCACTGACTTAAGAGGTTCTCAGAGAGAATAGTTACAGCTAGTATCTTACTGATTAAATCCACTTTTCCAACTCCTGTTGGACTGTCATGGCTGACTCACCTTTTCAGTGTTACATGGACATCTGGGACAATGACTGTGGAGTGGGAGACAGGGGGTGGTGGTTCCCATTTTTAAAAAGGGGGAACAGAGGATGTGCTCAAATTGTCAGGGTATCTACTGCTCTGCCTCCCAGGGAAAGTTTAATCAAGAGTGCTGGAAAGGAGGTTCCAGCTGATTGCATAGCTTCTTTGTGGAGCATGAGAGTTTCCAGTTTCCATGTGTTTTGTGGACTTGGAGAAGGCTTACAATCATGTCCATTAAGGAGGACATGTAAGGGGCACTGTGGGAATATGAGGACTGTTGAGACAAGCCATCAGGTCTTGCACATTCTCTCTGCATGCTGGCCTCCGCCATGGCTTCCTCTTATCTGTAGTTCTGTTTGTGATTTTCATTGACAGGATCTTGAGGTGCAGCCAGGGGGAGGAGGGTTTCCAGCTCAGGGACCTCAGCATTCCATCTCTGCTATTTGCAGATGATGTGGTTCTGTTGGCGTCCTCGGCTGGGGACCTCCAGCAGGCACTGGTGCAGTTTGAAGCTGTGTACGAAGCCATCAGAGTGAGAGTCAGCACCTCCAAGTCAGAGGTCATGGTTCTCGGCCGGAAAAAAAGGTGGATCGCTTCCTTAGGGTGGGGAGTGAGTCTCTGCCTCAGGTGAAGAAGTTCAAGTATCTTGGGGTCTTGTTCATAAGTGAGGGTAAAAGGGAGCATGAGATGGACAGGCAGATTGGTGCGGTGTCAGTGGTACTGCAGGTCTTGTCCGTTGTTGTGAAGAGGGTGTTGAGCTAGAAAGCAAAGCTGAAAGAATAAGATCACGGTTACAAATGGCTAAAATGAGTTTCCCCCGGAGGGTGGCTGGGCACAGCCTTTGAGATGGAGTGAGGAGTGAAAACATCTGGAGAGAACTAAGAGTAGATCCACTGCTCCTTCGCATCAAAAACAGCCAGTTAAGGTGGTTCGTGCATCTTATTAGGATGCTTCCTGGTTGCCTTCCTTTGGAGGTCTTCCAGTCTTCCAGACCTCGGAGAAGACCCAGAATAAGCTGGAGGGGTTCTATATCCCATCTGGACTGGGAACGCCTTGAGATCCCCCAGAAGGAGTTGGGAAGTGTCACTGGGGAGACGGGTGTCTGGGTTGATTGCTCAGCTTGCTGAAACCATGGAGGATGTACTGTTCAATAACTCAAAAAGGACAAATCCAACCAACTCCTGCCCAGCAAATATTGTCACACACTTAGAAAAGATTTATTTAGTGCAGTTATGGCAGTCCTCCGCAAGATAGCAGCACCTACAAATCAGAGATCGGACTCATCCATATTAGAAAGCATACCAACAGCTAATAGATCTGTGATACAACCATACTGGTTATGATTTTGTTTGGCTGATATTTGCTTTATTTTGTCCACAAACTTGAACCTCTAGTTTGTATAGTGAGCCATTTTCTCGTAAAGGGAGATGATGTGAAAACGACCTCTTGTGTCTTTTATCTCCTTGTGTCATGCTGATGAAAGTAGTACTGAATGAAGGGTGAATTCGTAGCATGAATCTCTTCTGCCCTGAACCCTTCTGACATGTAATCCGCTGTCACCTGTGTACACATTTGGATGTTTATGGTGAGTGTTAATTCCTCCTCATGGCCTTTTCACTCACACTAACAGGCATGTTAGACTCCATTAGTGCAGGTTTTTGTGCCTGCCCTTCAGGACTGACATGTAATCTGTTAATATCAGTGTGTGTGACGTGTGCAGAGACACACTGCTGACTCTGCTATGCGCGTGACACCACAGTCTCACTGAGTGTCAGTGGTGAAGACAGGTGGGCTATTGATCCCCAACAGGTGGCCTATTTAATTACACACAGGAGCCTGACAGCACTCACAGCATCCTGTCAGTTTTACCTTTTTGTGACTGTGCTTGAACATCTATGTTCCTGCTGCATCTTTCCTACTTTTTTCTGCTGTCTGATTTTTTTCAGAGAAAATTTCACAGATAAAGTTTCATACTAAAGCCACATGTTGGCAAACATCCACACTAGGGGTGGGAATTTACAGTCATTTTAGTGCTTGAGTACTGAGTACTACTTTTTTCCTGAAAGACAACCTGATATCCCGCTGTTTCCAATAGTATGCTGCTCATCAGTATTTACGTGCCTGTTCTCAATGATGTAACAAGTGATTTTAATGTAACAGAGGCTTATTGGTTGGATATTAACGCCACTGTCTATCATTTTTAATGAAATATTTATGTCAGAACCCTCTCTCACCCCCTTATTGATCTTGTGACAGTCCCTGGATTCCAATTCTAGAGCCTCTGGAATAAACCTAGAAATAAAAAAAATATCAGATAAATCAGAGTCTGTGGCCTCACCAAGAAATAAAAAGATTTTACATTGAAAACAGAAGCAGAACTCACCTAGTTCTCTTCTTCCACTGATATCTCCTGTTGCTTTTGACAGCTTCAGAGGAATGACCTGACAAGTCACATTTCGAGAGGTGTCTGGCTGCAGACCATACATCTCTGGCTGCCACTGAGACACATTCCAGCTAAGATTCCATCTCTTTCAGAATGGAAATGAAACGTTCTCAATCAAACTGGATTAAACTTCCACGTATTTGCGGTCAGGATAAGAGTTAGAATAACGAAATTTGAAAGTCAAAAACCTGACCTGCAAAACTTAATTACAGAGCGTTTAATAAAGCCAAGTAAACAGCCTGCCAACAGGAAAAGGTTTGTCCTCCATGAAACATTCTAACACAGCAAGTGTAGCTTACATAGCTGTATTAGCTGCAAAAGCTATGTAGAGAATGCAGTTACGTCGACAGCATTGCTACATTGATAACAGTACAAGGACAACATTCTTTACATAGATAACTAAGCTACATAGATAATGTAGCCAAAGCTAAGCTCACAAAGCAGCAACATGAGCTTAGTAGCTGTGTTCTCTATGTATTGCAGTAGCTGCATCAGCTACATAGAAAATGTAACTACACTAATAACATAGCTACATAGATAACATAGCTATGTAGATTGATTGATTGATTGATTTTACTTTATTTACGTGTCAAGCACAAAAAGTGCCCGACCCTCATGGCTTTATAAGACACCAGAAATACAATTGCACCTATGTTGATAACAAAGCTACATAGATAGCATAGCTACATTAGGTGGATAACACTATCTACATAAATAACATAGCTATGTAGATGATGTTGCCAAAGCTAAACTCACCAAGTTGCAACATGAGCTATAGCTATATTCTCTGTATAACTATGTTAGCTGCATAAGCTGCATAGAGAATGTAGCTATGTTGATAACAAAGTTACATTAGGTTGATAACATTATCTACATAGAAAACAAAGCTACATAGATAATGTAGCCAAAGCTAAGCTCACAAAGCGGCAAAATGAGCTATGCAGCTACGTTCTCTATGTAGCCACATTAGCTTTAGCTATGTCTGCTAAAAATCACATTGCTTAAGCTAACCTAGCCATATTGGCTTATGTAGTAATGTTTATTATGTAGCTAGCAGAGCTATGTTATTTTAGCTAAAGCTACAGATGCTGAAGGGAGCCATCATTTGTGTAACTACTTCTTAAACAGGTCTATAAATAATTTAATCCTGGTTTAGACCTCTGACCTTTTCTCACTTCTATTGATGAAATGTTTCTGTAATGTTTAAATGTGCTGAATGTAACTGCCAGACGTAGTTAACGAATAAAGTTGAATTTTGAATTTAAGGTACTTTCATCGCTTATCTTCTAGTACTGCTTCAGTCCCATAATTACACTGATAATACTTCTACCTTTTGCTTGTGCATCTCTGCAGCAGCATGCAGTATTAGGTCACACTCACCTCTGTAGCCTACTAGAACTCCCAATGGCACACGGTGCAGTAAGCTTTTGTTATGTCACCAGTGACCAACTTGACAAAGATTTTCTTTGCTTCTCATGTCCTTGTTTTAGCTGCAAAATCTTTAGGTTTATCTGTTTTCCACTTTGTGATCATGCTGAACTTGAAACCTTGGTCATTATTTGTTTAAGCTCATTTAAACTCTGGAGCAAGTCAAACAAGTGAACTCTGGCCCACTTAAAAACAGGGTCTGGGTTCTCTTCCAAACGAACCCTGGTCTGGTTTGTTTGTGGTGTGAAAGCAAAGCGGACCAACTTGTGTCCCAAAGGCAGGAAGTTCTTTTTCATGTAGTTTGACGCCATTGTGCTACACATGTGTAAGAAGTTGGTCTAAGGTATCTAATCAGCTATGATTTATACTGAACCCAGCAGAAGATGGTATCTCGTGTCCTTTGTGGCGATGTAAAGGTGCTGCTGTGAACTCTAAAGCGGCTGATTACGCCTCATCTCCTCATCTGTCTGCTTATTGAGGAATGCTGATCAAGCGTGAGCCTTAAATTAAGAGCTCAATCAGTGATCAGTCACCTGATATCACCTTCATTCTCTTATTTCTCCATCCATTGAAAAGAGGAGGGCGTGGAGGTAAGTGAAGGCAAAAGGAGAGCATGCTCTTGATTAGAAGCAATCCTCTCTGATTAACTTTGCACTTATTGTAAGTGGTCGGGGGTGAAAATGAGTAGAAGGGAAGGCTATGTTGTCAATGATTAATCATTTAAAACCCATCCTGACATTTGCCTGTTGTGTAAAACATGTTTTTTTAAGGCAAAAAACAAGCAGAATAATGTTTTTTTATGTTTTCTCTGAAAAGAAAGGCGACAGGGCTGAGCGATAGTGAAATAAATGGGTGTTGTGGTATCTGTTCTTGTAGTAACATATGTGGCAGTATGAAAAAAAATCATTGTTTTAACTATTTTGGATTTAATGTCTATTTTTTTCAGCCCTCAAATCAGCTGTTAATTTTTGCTGCTCTTTCATCTTACATACATCTTTTCTACTTTATCACTGTTGTTAGCCATGATAGCGATTTAACTTCAGTTTTGTCGCTGTTTTATTTCTATTAAGCTTTTATTTTGTAGCATATTCCAAGGTAAAGAAATATTCCTGGGATCTTAAAATTGCAGTAGGACATTTTGCAGTTTAATTTACATTTTGATTGATTGCTCAGCTTTAGTTTGCAGCTATCCCGGTTTGTTCTCTCTTGTTTTAGAATTAGTTAATATTTGACAGTCATTTAGTATGCGACCATCCAGCTAGAAATACTAGTGGATAAGTCGTAGCAATAGAGTGTATGCATGTGAGCCGTTATGGTACATTAACAAAGACACAAGATGAGCTGGGCTATTACAGTAGATACACCAGGCATTCAGTTAGAGATGGATATAAGCCTAACCCCACTCAGTTCTCCTTACTCTTACATTCAAAGAAAAGTCAGACCTTAAACTTCAGCAGATCAACCAAATGGTAGAATAAAATCTGAGGTGGGTTATGTTTTATTCCCTACAAATAGTCCCTTGATGTCCAATTAACACAGCTGATTTTACAGGGAATGACCAAAAAATTCACAAGTCCGCCGATATATCTCACAGGTTAAATAAAGCCATTTTTGTAAATTTACATGATTTATCTTTGGTTAAATACTGAACTAATTTCCACCAATGTTTCCTGAAGTGATCAGATCTGATGCTCTGAAAGTTTAGAGCTGCTCTGTGTATATTTAACTAAAATGACATAAAGGTTAGCCCTTGGAACTCATTTGTCTTGGACCCGGGCCACAGGTGCATCCTTGGTAAATTGCCATGGGAATAATACAGAACTCCGTATATGGACACCCTGGGATGTGTGTTTATAGATCACATCTTCAGGCTTTAGAAAATGTCTTTTTCATCTTCTTATGTGTTGTTGAGTCAAAATAATGATTTTTTTGGGATGTGTTATTCAAAATTAAATTACTGTTGAACTATAAATTGCAGGCTCTTAGTTGTTGTTTCCTCTGAAAGCTCTCCGTTGTGCCGTTCTCATGACACTATCCACACATTTTTAGCTCTTAGGGAATGTTTTCTAGTGAGCCTGGAACTTGGCTGCTAAAGACTAAATCCACACTAGTTGAACATCTTTTGATCCATTTATAAACCATTTTTTCAATCATTCCTGCAGTTAGCTGGTTAGCCTGCTGTCTATTTGTATCCCAGAATGCATTGCGACTGGGCTGTGACAACCAATGGCAGGCTGTTCCATCGTCATGTCATGCTTTGCTGGACAGCATGTGCAAAAATACATGCAAACTGAACAAGAGGGTCTAAATAAGTCATAATGGAGAGAAAGAGACACAGAGAGGCTGTGATGTGTCCCTCTGAGTCACTGCACTTTAAATAATGACCCAAATTCCCAGAAGCGCAGAGGGCTTTCTTTTTTGTAAAAATGTGAATATTTTGAAGACTTTGCCTCAGAATTATTTTTTAACGTTTTGGTCCCAAAGAGATGGGAGATCAGGTCTGTGCAAAAAACTAAAAAAAAATATTAATGTTTACTGCGTTTAATACATACAAATTTTAAGTTAAATTTATTTAATTAATTCTAAGTTTAATTAATTTAAATTAAAAGTTTGAATTTCCAATTTTTTTTTTCTTTTGTCTTTATAGTCACACAACTTTTTTTTTTTTTTTGAAAGATTTATTTTTTGTGCCTTTATTTGATAGAGGAGGACAGTGGATAGAGTCGGAAACAGGGACAAGAGCCGGGGAAAGACATGTGGTAAAGGGTCTCAGGCCGGATTCGAACCCAAGCCGTCTGCATACATGGGGTGCGCCTTAAACCACTAGGCCATCTGCACCCCATAGTCACATAACTTTTTTTCAAATTCCAGTGACATTTCTGCAGCACACATACACTTAAGGCCCAGGTTGTCCTGAAGAAAAGGATGTACAGAGCTTGGCTGTGCACCACTGGGTCGATGTTTTTACAAACTTTTTAAAACAAAAATTCCAGACGAGACACAGTGGTTAAAAAACAGCTGAGAACCGTCAGAGTTTAACATGGGCTTAAAATCAAACTAGAGCCGAGGAATGTTTATGTTGTTTTTGGAAACAGGTTCAACATAAACTCAGTTTCCCATCCATCCCTGATGAACCAGGCTGATACATGTCATCAGACTCTGCTTCTTGTACTTTAGATCAGACCCATTATAAATCTCAGGAAATTGACCACATATCAATGTCCATGGTCCACTGTGTCTTTCTGAAACAGTATGGATCTCTGCCCAGTCCAAATAGCCCTCATTTAAGTGGATATTAGGCTGTTTTTCTCCATTTTCACCCATTTCCCATTGAGCAGCTAGCAGTGTCTCAGACCATTTCGCCACTAAGGAGCAGTAAAGTTGTGCGCTGATAGTGACGTCAGTGCATTCCCTCAGGCTGGACCTGGCTCTCAGCCTACGATCATGGTATAAAAGTGATTCATCATTCTGCATAAGTGTACAATCACAGAGGCCTTGCTTCGGCCAAATTCATCAGACGGCTGCTCAACCTGATCACTGCTTACTCATTTAGTCACGTCTTTTTGCTTTGTGCACTCACAGTGATGGTAGATTTTATATACTGTAGTAAAAAGACAGAAAAGTGAGGAATTCGGCTCATAACTTAGTTAATAATTTTAGACTTACCCAATCTGAAATTCAGGACCTTCAGTCATCTAGATTTCCAGGCGTGGATAATCAACAAAGAACAACCCGAGCTCCCACTCACCCCAGCACACCTTGTCTTTTATCCAGCTCAAGTGCCTTCGGGGACCGACAACTGCTTTAATGGATCCTCTTGTCAGTCTGGAGCTTTGTCAACTTCCCAGCCACCACCACACTCCCGTCAGCTCCCATCAGCTCCCATCAGCCCTGCTGCATCTATCATGTACAACCGCTCAGCTGCCATTATTCATGTTTCCTCCAAGAGAGGGCAGGAATATTCAATCAGTGCGTCTGCCTGACCAGAATTTTACTGGGTGAACACATGGAGGTATGAACAGCTGGTACAGAATGTTAACATGTTCAGAGTGCACACGCATGCACGTACAGTCTGTTACAGTCCAGCTCCCTCTTTGCCTCACAAACAAACAGCTCAGCATCAGCTATTTGTCTCTATTACAGGTGAGAAAAGGCTGATGAATGGCTGTCTGCAGTACTTTGTCCTTCCACTGCTTCTCATCCCAAACCTTAGAGAAAAAAGTGCAAGGGTCAGCCACATGGCATGTGTGTGTTTGTGTGCGTGATGCTGATAGATGGAGTAGTGTAACATCACTTATCAGAGGACAGCTGGTGGCCACGATCAGAGGTGATGGAGGGGTTGAAACACCAATATTAATGGTCTCGGTGGCATTCACACACACTGGCAAATGCCACTTACACACAAGCACAGCAATTTATTTTTCCACTCGGTCGTCCAGCTCCCTGCCCTGCCTGCTCTGAACAACACACCTGTATGAGAGCTGTGGTGTAGTATAGCACATTAACCCCTTGAGTCCCTGTAATACTCCACAGGCCAGTCAGTGGGAGTGTGGGACAGCATTTGCTTCTATGCTTACGACCACAGACCAGGGAAGAGTTGTTTAGGCCTGCCACCTAGTGGTTATTTATAACATTATTCAGTGTTAATGATAAAGGAGTAGGTGGTGCCTTTTCAAGATTTCTAGTACTAGAATAACCAAATAGACAGCTGTGGTAGCATAACTCAAACATCCTTTATGTCATTCAATCCTTCTCTATTCATCACTATAGAAAAAGCTTCATAGTAGACAGAATCATGTGTGTTCTCCTGGGGGTCTTACAATCATCATAATTACTACAAACAAAGAAACAATACAGCTGATTTAAAATAAGGGGAATCTAGTTAATAAGATGTGTTGACCTACAGTTAAACTGTGTAGAGCTTCTACAGGCCTCAGTGTTTTTGAAGCTGACTTTCCTGTGTGCTTAAAATAGCATTTTAATAGCTCTTCCCTGCTGTTAGAGAGTTATTGAGGTAATGTGACAGCCCTTAAATAGCAGGAATTCCTCTTCTAAAGGAGAGGGCGGTCATTTCTTATGTTTTTTTTTTTTTTTTCTTTTTTTTAATTTAATTCATGTCAGGGAAGTAGTTCTTTAAAAGCAAATTTTTCTTTATAACTTTCATTGACAGTGTCTATAAAAAAAGTATTCAACTCCTTTGGATGTTTAAACCCTTTATTGATTTTAAAAATCATGGTTAATTTTACTTTTTGGACATTATTTTTTATTTTTTGTCAAAGTGAAAATAGATTTCTACAAAGTAATGTCAATTAAAAGAAATATGTAATGTCAAATAAGTGACTGCATAAATCTTCACCCACTTCAAGTCAGTATTTAGTATTTAGTAGACAGAATTTTGCACACATGGACACTGCAATTATACTCCATTCCTCTTTGCTAAACTGCTCAAGCTCCGTCAGGCTACAAGGCTATTGGGCAGATTGGCCATTTTCAAGCCTATCCATGAATTCTCTATTGGACTGGGGTCTGGGCTTTTCATTCTTGCAGGATGAATAAGTTTGTCCTCCTAGATTTTCAAATATTCTGCTGCATTCATTTTACCCTTCACCTTTACAAGCCTTCCAGGGCCAGCTTCTGAGAAGCATCCCCACAGCATGATGCTGCCACCATCGCCAAATGTCTGACTGCCAAAAAGCACCATTTTGGTCTCATCAGACAAAAGAACGTTCTTCAACTTGACCATGGTGCCTTTTGGTGAACTCTAGTCCAGATTTAGTCTAAGTTTTCTTCAAAAGTGGCCTTCTCTGCCACTCTCCCATGAAGCTTTGACTGGTGAAGAACTCGGCCAACAGTTGTTGTATGCAGAGTTTCTCCAATCTCAGCTGCTGAAGTGCACCGCTGTCCCTTCGCTACATCTTGGGAACGTCCGCTCTCTGGCACCTCAACACAACTAATGAGGACTTTTGCCATTCCGCTGCCCTGTGTTTTACTGAAACCTTGCTCAGTGAACACATTCTGGGCTGTGTGCTTCAGCTGCCGGACTGGGCTATGGACCTCTCGGGGAAGACGAGAGGAGGAGGAAAAGGCTTCTGCATTAACGAAGGTTGGTGTACAGATGTCACAGTATTAAAGATGATGTGCAGGCCTCACCTAGAGACTCTGTTCATAAACTGCAGACTGTTTTATTCACCTCGGGAGGTCTCCTCGTTCATTCTGGTCGGTGTTTACATTCCTCCTCAGGCATGTGTAACGGAAGCGCTACAACACCTGGCCAACCAGGTAACAGACATGGAGAAAAAACACCCAGACTCCCTGTTCATCATTCTGGGGGACTTTAACAGAGCAAATCTCACCCATGAACTGCCAAACTACAGACAGCATGTTAAGTGTCCCACCAGGGACAGTAACTCTCTGGACCAGTGCTACACCAAATTAAAGGACACCTACCGCTCTGTACCCGTGCTCTCTGATCACTGTCTGGTCCACCTCATCCCAACCTACAGGCAGAAATTAAAATCTGCCAAGCCTGTAGTTAGGACTGTAAAGAGATTGACAGAGCAATCAGCTGGAGCTTACAGGCATGCTTTGACTGTACTGATTGGAGTGTATTTGAAGCTGCAGCCACAGACCTCAGTGAACTCACTGACACTGTGACATCTTACACCAGTTTTTGTGAGGACATGTGTGTGCAGACCAAGACCTTCTGCACATTCAATTAAAGCAAACCCTGGTTCACATCAAACCTGCATAGATGTATATAGTCACAGTTTCTGTCACCAAGCCACCTTTGCACCTTCAGTCTCTTGTTTGTACAAAGAAGTCAAAATGTCCATGTTCATAGTGTATATTCATAGTTTATATTTATAGTGTATATTCTTGTGTACTAAGAGAGTAAATGTTTAACCAAGTCAGATTCCTAGTGTGTGCACACATACCTGGCCAGTAAAGCTGACTCTGATTCTGATTAGTCAAAGGTGTCTTAGTGGCCTCTCTCACTAATCTCTTTCTTGTGCGCTCACTCTGTGAGGATGGCCTGATCTAGGCAGATTCACACATGTGTCATACCTCTTCCATTGCTTGATGATGGATTTAACTGAACTCTGGGGGACGTTCAGTGTGTTGGAAATGATTTTTGTATCCATCCCCTGACCACTCAAAAAACTTTTCTCTTAGCTGCTTGGAGTGTTCTTTTGTCTTCATGGTGTAATGGTAGTCAGGAATACTGATTAACCAGGAACTGGACATTCCAGACACAGGTATCTTTATACTACAGTCACTTGAGACACATTCACAGGTGATCCTGTGTTTACCTTCATTTATTCTCTGTGACAGAGTGTTGGAGGCAGGGTAATGGTTGAAGTTTGGATGTATTCATTGGATTTATTCCACTGTCAACACCGTCTCTACTTCTAGAGAAGACATAATAACTCACTCACAGTTCTTGTGTGCACATTGTGTCTTTGTACCTCAGCTTTTAAAAGTATATGACAGTGTCTTGTCATTTCCTCTCTTATATTTAAAAACCTTGCTGTAAAACTAGAAGTAACAGGGTCATTAATACTGTGATTCTCATCCATTATCATTGGTAACAAATTAGAGTCTGGGCATTCTGTTTTTCTGGTGGTGAATGACATTTTCAGGCAATTATGCAAGTGTGCTTGTCAGCTTGTCCTGAGTGTTTTGGATTTAAACGGGCTTTCTTTGGCTCTAAACGAGGACGGGAACATAACAAGCTCTGCCAGTTGGTCTGCAGCCAGCCTGTAGAATATTCAAAGCCGTCTCAGTGGATATAGAGATATGAATCTTTTTTTTTCTCCTTTGGTTTTTCTTCCTGCCAAAGAGTGATGAATCTGAGGAGAGTGTGTTTATGAATGAGACTCTCATCCCCCCTCTGTCACTGTGTCACTGAATGTGTGTGTGGGTCTGTGTGATGCTGAGCAGAGCGGCAGAGAGGAAACACGACTTACATCCTCATCCTTTTACATCTCTCTAGCTCTGGTGGACAAATCAGCCTCCCGCTTTTGTCTGTGAGGGGAACCGTGGCCTATCGCTGCCATGAAAATGCACATTTTATTTGTTTATTCAAATGTATTTAACCAGGAAAACCAAACTGAGATCAAGAATCTCATGTACAAGATGTCCTGGCCAAAACAGGCAGCAGCAAATTTAACGAAGTTACACAGAAGGACAATATATTTAGCAGTTATAAACACAGATCAAAGTCATCATTAAAAACAACCCAAAGCATCATCCTCCAATGCCTTCAGTCTAATTTAACTCCCTCTACTCCTGTAGCAAATTCCAGGCTGCAGCAGCAGTGTTCCTGAAACCCCTTTCAACCATTTCAAGACCCACATTGGGCACAGAGAGCAAACTAAGTCATATGACCGAGGCACAGAGCAAAGACTGTAGCTTCCAGAACTTTTCACATGAATGAAGTCACACAAAATGATGGAAGCAGATTTAGCATACTTTATAAATAGGGACATGCCACTGATTTAACTTATGCTCTGATAATGAGGGCCACCCAACTTGATCATACTTCCAGAAGAGCCTTGGATCGTCAAAGGGGACCTATTATTAGGAGACCACTTTATTAGGTACACCTGTTCAACTGCTTAAACATCTAATTTACCAAATTGCAGAAACCAATTGATTTAGGCATGTACGAAGCGTCAAGGTGATCTGATGAAGTTCAAATCGAGCATCAGAAAGGGGATGCAACGTCATTAGTCATTAGTTCACAATCTGAGGTGCATGCATGGGGATTATAAGAGATCCCGGGTTTTGTCTACTTTTAGGTTGTCAAATTCGATTTGCAAATAACCATGATAAAACACATATTATTTTCAGTCATGTTCATAAGTTTTAGGCATGCAGGGCGCCAAGGATTCATCGTGGGGTCAGATGTGCCGGGGCAACCCTACTCACCTGACGGTACCCTAAGTGTGCTTACTCGCCTCATCCAACTCTAACTCTAACCTAAAAGTGTGGACTTTGTTATTTTTCAGCAGATTACTTTTCAATACCCCTGGTCATATGCAACGTCATCCAGAGCACGACTTAAGTTGTGTCATCCAACTCAATGCGCGATGGTGCCTTCAGATGAGTGAAAGGATTTTGCACACTGAGTTCATTATTTTTGGATGTTTTTTGTTTTTGTTTTTTTTTCTTCTTTGGACAGATGCAAAATTTAGCATAAAATTGAACCTGTTCTGAAAAAAATGATGGAAAAAGGTTTCAGTGTCAGTGTGCAAACATGATTACAAGGAAATGAGATTGATTTTTTTTTTTAAAGGCCAAAAAAAAAAAAAGAAATGTGCAAAGGCCTTTACTCACCACATCTATGCCTTACCTCAGCCTCAGTGTTTGGCCCAAACATTCCTAGAAGTTCTGCACGGTATTGTAGATCTTACAAAGGTCTATTTTCTTAGAGATTCAGCAATAAAACTATTTAAACTGGTGTTGATTTTTTTTTTTTTTTTTTTTTTTTTTTTGTTGTTGCTGATGTATCATTTTTCTTTTATTTATTTGGGTTCCAGAAGGGTTAAACTTTTCTTTGGTACAAGTAGTGGAGCTTAAAGGAAAAGAAGTTAGGAGCTACTGATTTCATTGACTTTAAAGGTGCCAAAATAGTTGTTCTGGCTGGCGTTCACCTGTTAATGTCAAATTCTGACCCAACATGTGATTACCACTGGAATCAAAGCAGACCAGGCCATGTTTTCCTGTCGTCTATTGTCTAATTTAGTGTGAATCGTAGCCTCAGTTCCTCGTTCTTAGCTGACAGGAGGAATAAAACAATGAATGCATAATTCAGTCCACTTTGTTTGCAGGTAGAGTAGCCATAAGTAAAACTGTTTTTGACCAGAAACTGAAAACTACTAAGAGCTGGTGTATGCCATCTGCCATTTTTAGCTTTCAGTTTCTGTTCAGCAGACAAATAAGTTTCTTCTTAAGAAACTCCTACTGTTTTGGCAAAAATGACTTTGGTTTCTCTGCAAAATCCCCCTTTTCGTTTTTCTCCCAGTTTCTGACACAGCACTAGGATTATTCTTGTTTACATTCTTCAAATACTTATCCAGTTATTAGAATTTCATGAGAACTTGGCAGCAAAATGTTGTTAGAAAAAGCACTGTAGTGCAGATCCTGCAGAGAAGTAGTTGAATTTTAAGGTCACAGATAAAAACAGCAGCACTCATTGAATTTAACAACCCTCCTCTGAAATATGTGATGAACACACTGTGTGAGGACCCATCCACATATCTGCCTCAGTGACCCGTCCATAAATGTGTAAGGACTGCCGTCGTCCACTAGGAGGAGTAGATGTGTCACTATTAGGGGAATTCCCTAGGATGCAGCTGGAAGTGAGAGAGTGCAGCATCTGCAGCTATTAAACTTTGAGCATAAGGTTTAAAAGTAAAGATAAATAAGGTTTTTAGTTTACATCAGTGGATTTAACTTAAAAATGATGATGGAGATTGACTGAAACAGCAAGCCTACATGCTGCAGGAGAACAGGCTTTAAGGTGAATTGAGCTTGCCTCTCCATGTGATATATAATCTTTTATAATCATATATGTTGTAATTACAACATTAACGTTTGGCTCTTGTATGCACACAATATGCACAATTCCCCCTTTCTACCCAGTGCTAGAGCTGCTATCAAGATCAGGATGCTGACAAGACACATCGAAACAGTAGACAATCCAATTTACTGAAAAAAATGATAAAATGATCTGATCATTATTTTCAGAAAGATGTGACTTAAAAATAGAAATAGAAAAATAAATTTGAAACATTTCCACAAACTTTAGAAACTAGAAAAAATTTTAAACAAAAGATTCAACCGTCAGGAGCCTTGGGCTGTTTCTGCAGTTTTTATGACTTTTTATTTTTGCCTTTATTCAACGTGAAAAATGTTTTACATGCCAATGTATGATGTCTTTACAGCTCAACCTCACATGTCTGGTGTAACAGTTTTTATTTATATTTCAATACATTACCTCCAAAACCCTCAGAAAAATGTAGAATTTGATTTTACCTCACTTACATATTTTTTTCCAGATAAGATCAATATGTCAGAGTTTTTATTATAATGGTCAAAGATTAGGGATGCATGATGTTGAATTTTAGCCCATAACCAATATGTCGATATCTCTAAGCTCATTTTGGCTAATACTGATATCAAAACCAATAATAAATGTAGTTCAAACTGTAAAATTCACTTCTTAAATGTGATTTAAAGTTTGATGAAGATCACAGCTGACATAGGTCTGCTGTCTAAAACTTCACAAATTCATTTGCACATGAGGCTGATATTTTCAGCAAATACATGTGTTGTAAATATTGGGAAAATTTTCAGTAACACTTTATTTCAGCAGTCCCTGATTAGAAATTTTATAGTAATAAGTGTAGTTATCTAGTATTTCTCTAGAATAAGGTGGTAATTACTAAGTAATATACTTTTATTTTTTCCAAGTTTTAACTCAGGTTATATTAAGGAAGTATTTACTTACTAATAATATATTTATGACCAAGTAATTCCTAGCATTTCTCTGGTAATCAGGTGGTATTTTACCCTCACCCTAACCCACATGAACCCTGATTAAAACCCTTTGACCCTAACACTAACCCTAAAAAATCATTGGAAATTCTTCAGGAAGGACTCACTTTAATTTAGTGGCCAAAATAAAGAAATTACCTGGGAAGTACCAAGCAACTATAGAAACTTATAACGTTATTCCTTAGAAACTACTTGGGAAAATACTACCCAGTCAGAATTGCCACAATATTTTGTGGGTTAGGTTTAGGGTTAGAGAATTAGAGTTAGTGTAAAATACCACTTAATTACCAGAAAGTTGCCAGAATAATAATACAGGCGTCCAGCTCAGGTTAAAGTGGGGATCTGATTGATTTGGCACTAATCTGTATTCCTTTAATCCTCTTGTTCTATTGCAGAGATTATCATTCTAATTTCTAGTCCAGCACACTGCAGATTGCTCTTTGGCAAGGAAGTGTGGGGTCACCTGTTTAATCTGTATCTCATATCTAAAAGGTTTCTAGGAGATAATGTGACCTCTCTTGGGTTTTTCTCATCAGGAAAGTTGGAGCTTGAAAAACAGATCAGGTCACTCTGGATACGGTTGGATCTCTGTGAACTCCTCACCAATCCCCTCTTATCTCTGCTGAACTGAGGGAAAGAAACAGCTAATCCTCCGCTCCCTAAAACCACCAGGAAACAGTGTCTGTTTCTCATCATACTTCTTTCTTTCTGTCTTTTATTTTTCTTTCTTTTTAAAAGTTTTTAGCTGACTATCTTAACCCTCCATTCAGTTCCTCCTTTTGTAGAGATCTCTGTCCTTACCTCTCTTTTATTCTTTATCCTCTCATTTGACATGTTCAGTTTTCCTTCCTTGCTTGGTCCCTACATCACTAATGTTGTCATCACTGCTTGTAACGACCCCTGAAAATCCACATGAACTGATTTGGTGGTTTAAAAACAGACTGACCTTCACTCTGAGCCGTCTATAGGTGATAGGGGGCAGATGTTACATAAAACAGTCATTTTTAGCCCTGTTTGAGGATTATGTAAAGTCATGTTCATGCATAGCTGTTCAGACTGAGATTTGATCCTTTAAGCAGACCAAAGAGGAGGCTAAGACCATCTGTGATTGCAAATATGTAGAACCCTTAAGTATAAAATAAAGGATGCAACATTGTCTATGATTAAATGTTGTGCCTACATACACTAACTGACCATTTTATTAGGTTTATTTGTGCAGCTGCTCATCAAACATCTTATCAGCCAATCACATGGGAATACATTTAGGTATGTAGCCATGATCAAGATGATGCGCTGAAGTGAAAGCCCAGCATCAGAATGGGAAGAAATTTGGTGCAGAAGGCCCAGGTTTAAGTCTGGTCCATAGCTCCTTTCCTTTCCATGTCATTCCTCGCTCTCTCATCCCTCATGCACAACCATCTCAAGGGTCACAAAATGATCCAATAAGGGAAAATAGTCTTGTCGATGGCTTGTTGATGGCAGAGGTCAGAGGAGAATGACCACCTGGTTCAAGCTGACAGTGAGACGACAATAACTCATCAAAACTGAGGTACGCAGACGAGCATCTCTGAACGCATAGAAAGATGATCTCCGAAGCAGATGGGGTAACGCAGCAGAAGACCACAATGGTGAAACTGAAGCTACAACTTTAACAGGCTCATCAAAAGTTGGAATATTAAAGATTTGACTGTGAGACTTGATTTCTGCTGCAATGTTCGGTTGGTTGGGTCAGCATTAGGTGCAAAGCTTCAGCAGTCACCTTGACCATGTCTGTGTTAGGGATAGACGTCCAAACCCGGGTACGTTACCATCTGGTTCTGCATTTTTCAAAATCATTAACGTTTATAACAAAAGATGCGAAACAGCTCTTTTTTGTTATTCCTTTTTTTAAAGGAATAAGATGAGTTTCTCCATATTTTTGAGGTTCCAGCCGCCTGCCTGAAAGAACACTGACCCCCTGTAAAACAATGTTCTGTCATTTTTTCTTTCCATTAAACAACAGGAGGAATAGTGAGGACTCGGACTGATAAAGAGTATCAATAATGGGGCTTTTCCATTATGGCTTTTGGCTGCGCCAAGCCAAACCAAGCCTTGCTGATTTGCATTTCCATCACTGTTGGTCTATATTTTGATTTTTGGTTTAAAAGTATGTGAAGTCATTCAGATCAGACAGTGTAGAGAGATCGAGGAGAGCTCAAAATACTGTGTCATCAGCTCTAGACATGACCTCAAACGGGTAGCTCGGCTGTGGTGGAAAAGCAAACCCCCTGCTGTGCCGGGCTGCGGTGCCGAGTCAAGCTGAGCCACGCCATGTAATGGAAAAGCCCCATGAGAGTATCAATATCAATAGAAAGCGAACCATCTTCATCCCTTGTGTGCATGCCTAGATGCATTGGTTGCTGCCATGTGATTGGCTGGTTAGATATCTGTGATAGGAATCAGTTGGACAGGTGTACCTAATGAAATGGTCAGTGATCGACCTTTCAGGCTGGCAGGGCTCTGGGCCGGTTCCAGTTTCTGAACCTAATTTTGAACCAGCTGGCACGTTCTAACCGAAAAAAAAATTGGATCTGAACCTGAAAAGTTGGTTCTCAGCTGGAACCAAAAATAGTTGGTTCTTTCTTGGGAACCGTGACATCATCAGTGGGCTTATCACATTCTAGATTGTGAGGATGAGCAGAAAATGGAGAAAAAGTGGTCTGCTGGGGATACAAAGTGTTTGGTTGTGATCTGGCATCGACAGAGTTCCAGGTGAAGCTGGAGAGTAGTACAAGGAAGAACAAGTTATATGCCAAACTTGCAGAAGAGATGGCAAAGGCTGAGTTCACCTGAACACCAGACCAAATCATTAATTAACTCAAGAAACTAAAGAAGTAATACCGGGGACAGCAAGAAAGACTTGGGCAAAAGTGGAGCTGGACGTGGTGATAGATGTCCATCATGTCCTCCCACTTTGGTTCTGCGTGGTGTGAATGCAGGCTGGTTCGCAAGAAAGCACCCAGATTGTGAGACTACAGAACGGAACCAGAGCCAGAACCAGAACCGTGTCTGTCTGAAAGCACTAATTGTGTATAGGGTCCAGGATTCTGTGTCTAACTTCTGAAGTACCAGACTGCTAAAGCAGTAGTTTCTGCACCAGACGGAGCTGTCCAAGCCTTTTTATATATAAACAAACATACTGCACACCCACACCCAAAAAAATCTGACGAGTCGTCTAAAAGTCCAACATGCTGCAGTGAGATCATTGCACCATCCGTGTTCTGCAGAGAGCAGTTTGAACTCTGCTTTTTTGTGGCTGTGTTTTAGTGCATTGTGATAATCTCCCCGAGCTTTGTAAATCAGCAATGCTGAATCAGATTATCAGATGCTACATGCTGAACTGGAATACATCCAAACAGAGCATTTAGATAAAATGGCATTTGCCCTGTTTACCTCCTAGTTCAGTTCATTTCAAACACTCATGAGCAAATCTTTTACCCTACGCAGAAATGCTCTGAAGTCCCTGAAATACATGTGCCAGATTTGAACCTCTCTGACAAATGCAGACCACAAACAGACTCGCTCAGATAAACCCACTTCTGTTTGCTTTTGTCTGCACACACTGTCTGTAGCACAGTGACACTCTGCTGCACACTCATGCAGCAATGAGTGAGTCTGACCTATTCATGCATGTGAGATTGTTGATGATACAATCTGTGCACATTAAAACACACAGTTGCTTCTGTAAACACACAATCATAGATGTGCAGAGCGTTCCAGTTTCATGTGAGGAATGGACAGTAAATACTCAGTCTTAAAATGTATTAGACTCCAAACAATAAACCAAGGATAAATCCTCTTTGTGCACATTTAATCCTACATTAATGTGTGTGTATGCCCATGTGTATGCTCATGTGTACAATCACATCTGTTCTCCACAATAAAGTGTCACACATACAGTACATGCACTGATTCTGCTGCTTTGACAGTGCAATGAGGAGACTGCTGAGATGACATGCATCAACGTCTGGGGCTGACATGTTTGTTAAAATAACAAATGCTCTCTGAGGAATTGAAAATAGATATAATCCATCTGGTAATACAGGATCTAAAACAAAAGCCATCCAGAGATGATTCGTGCTAGTAGTTGGTCTGTGCAAATTTTATATTGACCTGTTTATACAGAACCAGATGATCAAGGTGGCACATCTCTCCAAAATGTCCTCTCTACTAGTATTCATTGTTAAACTTTTCATAGGCTAAAACCACACTGCTTTTCTTGTGCTGTATTTTCAGAGCTTCCTTAGTAAAATGAGTTGCAGAAGGTTGAGAGTTTCTCCAGCAGAGAAGAAAAACTGAATACAGAGTACTCTTATTGAAATCCGGTTGGGCTGAATAAAGACGAGAATTATTCACACACTTCAGTCTCCTTTGGACTTTCTTCTATGTAAATTTAGACCTTAGGTGTTATTGACCTTGCATTTTTGGCCTTGCATACACTTGCAAACTGTGATTAATGCTGGCCTTACACTAGAGGACTTTGCTTAAACTTTTAAAAGACTTTGAAAAGGCTGACATTTGACACCCTCTCACATCTCAAGACGATATGTCAGCAGGTCACTGAGTTTTTAGTCTCAGATTAAGATTTTGCAAAGACTGGGGAATTTCCAGGGTCACTTACTGCAAGACTAGAATAAAATTTCCTTTTGAGATTATTTCCCATCATGCACCCAAGTACGCCCACCTGAGGGCCCCATTGGGCAGGAAGGAGGATTGACACAACCCAGGTCATGCTCTGGATGTCTTTGTACATTACTAAGGGCATAGGAAAATAATCTGATAAAAACAAAGCAAAAACCACAGCTTTAGGGTAGAGTTATGGGTAGATGTGCAGCTTAAACATAGCCTAGGATACTGTTAGGGTGGGTAGGAGGGTTGCCACAACCCCCTGGTTGTGTGTATGTTCTAAGCACCTGAAAACTGTTGGTGGTTGCTAGGCGTATTACCAGGGGTGCAAGGGCCCAGACCAAAGAAATGCTGTTAAGCTCGACCTTGGCTGCTGTGTGACACACGTACATGCCAAATGTGTTGACACTGACTCTGGCCTCCCTCCCTCCCTCCTCTCTTCAGCCCAGGGTTGTGGAAAATCAGGACCTGTGAAGAGCGGTTAGCGCTCTACATGCTTAAAAATTCTGCACATTACTGTATATATGTGTGCTCTTACGTTGTCATCTCAATTGACACACTGACCTGATGTCAGCAACAGCCTACCAAAAGGAGAGCATTTGCATCATCATTTACAAGAATCTCTTCTCTTGTAGTACTGCCAGGCTGTCAGCCAAGACGAAACGAGATTTTTCTTGCATAGTCTGGCACACTGCCGTCATGAATGACCAAAAAACTATCGTATGGTCTAAGCCGGCCTTTAGCTGCTGCTACAACACACTGTAGCCCCACCACGACAAATGCAAAACACATCTCAACATGAGAAGTAGAAAAAAAATATAAAAATCTTGTATTTGCAAGAAATGAATCAATCTGCTGTTGTATGAATGATTATTGAATGCATTTCTGTTTAAATAGACATACATAAAACATATTTTTATATCCAGTTAAAACTTTGTTTCGACAGTGCCTAGAAAAGTTTCTCACCCCCTTGGATGTTTTACCCTTTTATTGATTTTATAAATCAATCATTTTTGTAACCAAGCAAAACCTCTTTAATGTCAAAGTAAAAACATATTTCTTTAAAGTAATGGCAATTAAATAAAAATCTGTAATGTAAATTAAGTAACTGCATACATATTTAGCCTTTTCAAGCCAGTATTTAGTAGAATCAACTTTGGCTGCAATCACAGCTCTGAGTCTGTGTGGATAGATCTCAATCAGGCTCAAACATCTGGACACTGCAGTTTTCCTCTATTCTTCTTTGCAAAACTGCTAAAGCTCTGTTAGGTTGTACAGGGATCAGGCATGAACAGCCCTATTTATGCCCAGCCACAAATTCTCTATTGGACTGAGGTCTGGAATTTGACTCAGCCACTCCAGAACATTTAGTTTGCTGCCATTAAACCATTCAAGTGGAGATTTTGCTTTTTGCTTTCACTGGAAAACAAATCTTTTCCCCAGCTTTTTTTTTCTCTTGCAGATTGAATGAGATTGTCCTCCAGGATTTTCCTATAATTTGCCGCATTCGTTTTACCCTCTACCTTTACAAGCCTTCTAAGGCTGGCTGCTGAGATGCATCCCCACAGCATGATGCTGCCACCACTGTGCTTCACAGTGGGGATGGTGTTTTTGTGGTGATGTGCAGTGTTTGGTGTCTTGTCTGATGGTCAAAAAGCAACATTTTCATCTCATCAGACCAAAAAACTTTCTTCCAATTGACGATGGAGTCTCCCACATGCCCTTTTTGTGAACTGGGCAGATTTAATCTAAGTCAATCTTCAACAGTGTCTTTCTCTTCACCACTCTCCCATAAAACTTTGACTGGTGAAGAACCAAGCCAACAGTTGTTGTATGCAGAGTCTCTCCCATTTGAGCTGCTGAAGCTTGGAACTTCTTCACTTCTTTTGTCAAATTATGTCGGCTAAACTGAGACTTAACAAGTTGTAGCAGTTTGGCCTTTAGGCACTGAGAAGAAAGTTAATGTTACCGTCTTGTGAAAAATGTCCTCCATTGGTGACCTAGACCCTAAAAAGCTTTAAGTCTTCACTATAGTAGACCTACTTCTTTCCATGTGCTTTTAACTCAAGTTGAGGTAAAATAAAGACATTATGTTTTATAGTTCTTATGGCTCATATCTCTTCTTTTATTTGTATTTTAAGCCGGAGCAGCACATTGATCAACTGTGACTGTTTTTAATGTGTTATATAAATAACCTCTGATTATTTTGACTTGATTGTATCTGTAAGACTCTCAAACCTTCTAGTCATTTCCCATGAACATGATTTCTCTTTTATTATCCGCTCAAAAAAAAATGATGATGTCACTGTTATTTCCCTTTCTGTGGTAATCCTGTCCAACAAAACCAGCAGACATGAAGCAGCAATGTGCAGCAGCTTGAGGGTCAGTGCAGCAGCACCTTCAGTGATTAGCAGAGCTATGACTGCAGTGTGAATGCACTGTCACGGCTGCTAATGAAACAGGCATGAATGGCCATGACCCAGTATCTATGAATGAGCAAGTGACTCTGTATTTCACCAACAATCTGCACGTACATTCACAGACACACACACACACACACACACACACGCTGTTAGATAGGGCCAGATGGTGTAATCCTTTAGTTTTCTCTGTGTTTCATATTTTTCCCCCTTCCTGTGTTGGGATTATGCTGTTGTCCAATCGGATTTCGGCCCACTCTCCAGCGATGAATGACAGGGCGGGTGGGTGAGCGATTCAGGCAGCAGTACATACACTGTATGTCCAGTTGTATCGTGTCAGCTTTCGGCTCTTTAAACTACCAAAACTGCTGCAGCTGTAGAACCGGTCACTGACCCCCTCTCTTCAGGTAAGACTCATGTATGACGGGGCATGTTGGAGAGACTTTTTAACTTGAAAGGCCACTTTAGGCTGTGGGCAAGGCGTCCATGTTTGTAGGTTACCTATATTAGGATGGACTGTGCAGAAAAGACAAAAGTATATATACATTTATTTTCAGATTGCAAATTGAGTGCATTTTGTTGGAGCTTAGTTTATAAAAGTTCTGGATTTGGGACAACGAGGTCACTGTAATGTTTGCTTTGAAAAAAGCTAAAATTAGATGGCATGATGTATAACATGATGATGTAGCTGGTGAATATTTCAAGGATGATTTCAGTGTGATCTTTTTAGCACTTACATGGATCTCTATTTTCATAAGCCACATTGAAATGAACTTACAGTTACATCAGTATGAACTGGATCTCTTCTTAAGTTATGGCTTGTTGCAGATTTATATATTATTTCCATGTTGTTTTTATCATGCAGTTCATTAAGAGAATATTCAGACCCTCTTCACTCTTTTTTGCAATTCCGTTATGTTGCAGCCAGATGCTACATTCAATTCGATTCATTTTTTCAATTACAGGCTTGAGTCTTTTTGAATATGCTGCAACAAGTGTTGCATACCTGGATTGGGTGATTTTCTGCCATTCTTCTTGGTTAATCCTCTCAAGGTTAGACAGGTTGGATGGGGACCATCAAGGGACACAACGATTTGGGTTCAAGTCAGGGCTCTGGCTGGGCCACTCTAGGACATTCACAGAATTAGCCCTGATCCACTCCTGTGTTGTCTTGGCTGTGTGCTTAGGGTTATTGTCATGCTGGAAGGTGAAGCACTGCCGAAAAGGTTTCCATTGTGGATATCTCTGCATGCTCCATTCAGCTTAACCCCAACCCTGACTAGTCTCCCAGTCCCTGCTGCTGAAAAACACCCCCACAGCATGATGCTGCCACCACCATGCTTCCCTGTTGGGATGGAATTGGGCAGGTGCCTGGTTTCCTCCAGATGTGACGTGTAGAATTGAGGCCAAACAGTTAAATTTTGGTTTCAGCAGACTAGAGAATCTTGTTTCTCACAGTCTGAGAGCTTTTCAGGTGATTTTTTTCAAACTCCAAGCTGACTCTATACTGAGGAGAGGCTTCTGTCTTGCCACTCTGCCATAGAGCCCAGATCAGTGGAGAAAGAAATTATTTTTTTACTGTAGTATCAGGCGGCGACCTAAGAAATTGAAAAAATTGAAGGGGGTCTGAATGCTTTCTGAATTCACCGTCGATAACAGAGCATCACGTCTCAGTGTTTTGGTCTGTTCACACGGTTTGAAGCTTTTAAGGATCCTCTTGTGTCAGAAGTAGCATAGCATCTTATTCAGCCTGTAGTCTTCCTTGTGTAGTTACATGGTCAGAGCTGTAGACCTGATAGAAATGCCTAGCTACTTACTGTCATGTGCAGCCTAATTTCACGCTTACTTAGCTGCTTTAACGCTCATATGGCAGATTAGCAAACGTGCATGGCCTCATATGGAAGAGTGAGCGTGAGCTGATTAAGCGTTGATGCACATTTAATAAGGAGAGTGAATGAGAAAGTGTGGGTCTGTGTAATCAGAGCATGCATGCTTACAATAAAGGGAGTACTGTACATATTTGCATCTGTCTGCACACTGTTTCTGAATGTTAATGTATTGTTAAGAATTGCACACTTGTCATTAAAGTTATTCTATTTTATGTATTTAAAAAAAGTAATTCTGCTGCTTTACAGGATAATTTGTGAAGAACTTTACGACTTTTGAAGGTTTTAACCATGATTCTAAAGTCAGAGAGACTTTTTGAATCAAATAAAGCTTCCATCATCCTGACTGAGCATTATTTTTCTCTGTGCTCATGCAGGTCAGAGCTTCCTGTGTATGGTAGACGTGGTGCCAGTGAAGAATGAGGATGGCTTGGTGATCATGTTCATCCTCAACTTTGAGGTCATGTCAGACGATACACTTCGAGATCGCAAAGAGGAGCTCAACCACCGCCTGCCTACCTGGCTTGTTACTGGTAACTACTGACTGACCTTTTTTCTTTCTTTGTTCTCATGTCAGGTTTAAGCCACTTTGCAAAGTTAGTAGATACTTGCTGACACATTTTGCCAAAGTCTACCGTTTTCCTTAATTCCTGTCTATTTTGCTATCCAGCATACACAATCAACCCATTGCTTATTTGTTAATCAGTGCAAGGCAAGTTTTAATTTAGCACCTTTATGATCCTCAAATTAGGACTGTAGTGAAAAAACTGGATATGATGCCAGTAAAAATCAACATGGGTTAATGATACCACAACAACAGAAATAGAAGTCCATGTAGGAAATCAGGACTGATATTTATGTCTTGTGTTGGTGCAAGATGTCCGGTATCTCTTCACTGAATTACCAGTTAGATGTGCCAGCATTAAACTGATCCTGCACTACAGAAAAACATTGGCTATAAGCAATGCATCAGTGCTTCCCATGTCCTAAGCACCCAGTTTTGGGCAAAGGAATTGGCCACACCTGTTAATTATTGAAGTCAGGTGTTTCAAGCAGACCTATCACCACAGGTGTTTAAAATCATCACCTACCTATTCAGTCAATATTTACAAACATTTGCGATCCTAAATAGGCTGTTATGAAGAGCTCAGTGACTTCAAGTGTTGTACTCTGACAAATGCCACCCTTGCAATATGAGGGTTCATGAAACTTCATCCCAACTGGATATTCCACAGTCAATTGTAAGCGATATTATTACAAAGTTGAAGAGTTTAGGAACAACAGCAACTCGACCATGAAGCAGAAGACGACTGCTAAGGTGCATAGACTGTAAAAGTGTCTAACGCTCTGTTGAGCTGAAGAATACTATTCTTCCACTGGCATTAATGTAAGCATCGAAACTTACAGTGGTGGCTTTATGGAATGGATTTCCATGGCCAAGCAGCTGCATGCACGCCTCACATTACCAAGTCCAATGCCAAGTGTCAGATGGAGTGATGTAAAGAACACCATGAGGCTGTTCTTCAGGGCTGGGGCTAGACCCCTTATCTCCAGTGGACTCCAATTTTAATGCTTCAGCATACCAAAACACTTTGAATGAGGAAACAGTTTGGGGAAGGCTCTTTTCTATTCCGACATGACTGCGCCCCAGTGCTCAAAGCAAGGACTTTGAAGACATGGTTTGATGAGTTCATTGTGGAAGAACATGACAGAGCCCTGTGCTCCCAATCGAGCATCTTTGGGATGAACTGGAATAGAGATTGTGAGCCAGGCCTTCTCATCCAGCATCAGTGCTTAACCTCATAAATATTCTACAGAATGAGTGGGCACAGATTCCCACAGAAACACTCCAATATCTGCTAAAATAAATGTTTTTCTGTATTCTGTTAATCCTTGGTATTTTCAGGTAGTGATTGGCTGCTTGTGCAGTTATAAATAGATTCATTTTTCTTCATTTGAATTTTATTTATTTGAATCTGCAGTGCAAACAATTGGCAAGACATTAAATGGTAATGAGAAGTATTTAACCTGCAATAGTTGTACTCCATCCAGGTTTTAAAAACAATGCTTTCATTAACTGGGGATTATTTTTTTTCTTTTTATGACTCTTCATTTTCACCTGCATCATTGAATTTTACAAAAAGTAATGATATTTCTGTAGTGATGTTTTTCCTTTGAACCCTGTGTATTTGTGATGCATCAGGTATTTAAAAAAAGCTTTTTTCCTGAACCTGACCATGCTTTTTTATTTTCCAGTGGGAAAACTGTGCAGAACAGCAGCTTAACTAGGGCACTGATTATATCAGAAATCATGTCTGTCTGTTCAACAGATTTCTTGTATACAAACCAAAATCTAATCACGGTAACTGCCCCAGATTCCTGTAGATTGTTTCTTTTTCAGGCCGTATTTTCAACATCTATTAGAACATTTCCAATCTCATTTCCTAGCATGCCCTTTGCCATGCATCTCTGCTCTTCTCTGTGATTCATACTTTCCTTACAGCTCCCCGGCTCCTTTTTCCCCTTCCTGCCGCACTTTCATACTGGAATCCATCTGTCACTCTGCAGGCAATGACTGTTTCCCCCCGTCCCTCCTCCTTCTTCTCACCTCCAGGTCGTCCACGGGGCTTCAAGCTGCGTCTCCCACTGCTGCGCTCCTTGTCCAACAGCAAAGTGTCTCTAGGTGACGCAGAGGCCGGTCAAATCCCTACTGCTACACCCCTGCACCCAGACCACAGTCCTGAGTCCTTGGGCCTGGGGGAGTTCCTGCCCCTTCCCCCTTTACCACCAGACCAACAGGAGCAACTCGGTGGAAGCAGGTAGGTCATAGGAGTTACACTGGGCAAAGGCATGGGATTTATAGATGGAAGACGACAATTTAAAAAATAGTCTTTTATTATTAGGCATCATTTTTGGAACATAAAACTGTTACATCACCCATACCTCTGATAAAAATTTATGTTTAAGTGTACAACTCACTGCTAATTCAAATTCCGTTTTTGATATTCAAACAAATAAACAAAAAAAGTCAAACAATTAAGCTTACACTTGCACACTGGTAGACCATGATACTCAATACATTTAATGCAGTTAAAAATTGTTATATTTTTTTGTATTGTTTAAAAATAGCACTGAATATACACATAAACATTTTAGTCCCACTGAAATTTTACTTTAAAGTGACATTTCTCAACATCAGATTAACACATTCAGATGATATAGTTCAAGAACATTTTTTAGATTTTTATCACCTCAGGCATTCTGCCTACTTTGGGCTAGGACAGTTCAGACTGCTTGGCACTACCACTAGCATGATCACTAGTATGAGCATAGCTTGGATTAGGTTGGAGTAGGAAAATATCAAGGCAGAATGCTTAGCTTGGATTAGGTTGGGCTGGGCAGAATGCTCAGTTTGGACTAGATTGGACTAGGCAAAATGCTCAGTTTGGACTAGATTGGACTGGGCAGAATGCCTGATTTGGACTGGATTGGACTGGGCAAAATGCTTAGTTTGTACTAGATTTGATTAGGCAGAACACTTATTTTAGACTTGGTTAGAATAGGCACAAACTTAGGCAGAATGCACAGGTGGGACTTGACAGAGCACATTGTTTAGAGTAAAACTTTAATTCTAATAACCTGGACTAGATTGGATAAGGTAGAACTCCAAGTTTTGGCTGCTTTGGAATAGGGAAACACCTAGTTCTGGCTTAGTTTCAACTCGGCAGAGTAACTAGTCAGACCACTGAGTTTGGACTAGACAGAATGCCTACTGTGGAAGAGGCAGAATACCTTGGACTAGATTGGGCAAGTCAGTACGCCTATATTGGGCCAATCAGAACGCCTAGTCTGGAATAGATGTACTAAGCAGAATGCCTTGTTTGTATTAGGTTGGAGTAGATAGATACCTAGGGAGAATTCCTAGTTTGGACTAGACTGGACTAAGCAGAATGCCAAATTCAGACTAAATTGAACTAGGCAGAACACCTAGTTTGGACTAGGCAGGATGCCAAGATTGGATAAGGCAGACTGCATAGTTTAGACAAAATTTACTAAGCAGAATGCCTAGTTTGGACTAGATTGCACTGGGCAGAATTCCTAGTTTGGATGACATTGGACTGGGCAGAACACTTACTTTAGACTAGTTTGGACTAGTGCCTAGTTGGAATAGGCAGAATGCCTAGTCCTAACTGCTCCCATGTCTTCACTGAAATTGTGATCCAATAATGGAGCAGCAGAAATACTAACCATGGCCCCATGAGCTAAAGGGATAGCACTAATTGCATTTCTACCCAATCTAGAGCATAAATAAATTTGCAGTGCTGTAAAGTTTTTTAACCTTCTGACATAAAGCTGGTTTGCTGCTTGCTAACATGGCAGCAATTAATTGGATGAAGGCTCAATAGCAGCTGAGCTTGAATGGTTGTAGAGACTTAAACAAGGTTAATACGGCTCTCTGTTCATTTACTTGTCTGTTTTGGCCAAGAGACACCATTAGCTAGTGGGAAAACATAGGTGAGACTTCCTGGGACAACATTTATTTGTATTATTTTGGAACAGAACCATCCAGTCACAACAGCTTTAATCCGAAATGTTTGTTTTATTGTTATAATAATTCCCATTGTGCTTCTCCTAGGTCGGCTCTTCAGAGTTGGCCAGAAGACCGCCAGGAGGACCACCGCACCTTACTGGGCACTGACCCTCCTGTACCCCCACCCCCACCTCCTCCTCCTCCCCACAGAACTCACCTGTCGGGTCCCCTCACCCAGTCATCACCCTGCGTAGCACCACACCACCGCCTCAGCCTCAACCCAGACGGTTCAGGCTCCAACTGCTCTCTGTCGCACAGCCGCTCACGGGAGAGCTTCCACAGCATGCGTCGGGCATCCTCTGTAGACGAGATCGAGGCCATGAGGCCGGACTGGGACCGGAAGAATCGGAGAGCAAGTGTCCGGCAGGGCAGCAGCAGTACAGGTGAGAAAGGTTGATGTCAAAACAATCAAACTGTCTTTTTGTGTTTTCTTTGTTTTTTACTCTTCTTTTTCTTGTGATGTTTGCAGGTGCAGTTAATAGCAAGTCTAACATCTTAAACTCCACGTCGGACTCAGACCTCATGCGGTACCGCACCATATCCAAGATCCCTCAGATAACGCTCAACTTTGTGGACTTCAAACCTGACCCTCTCATTGCTCTGCCCTCTGGAGAGATGGACATCATCGCTCCCTGCAAACTCATCGATCGCACGCACAACGTCACAGAGAAAGTCACACAGGTAGGACAGTTCATGTGTGGAGAGTGGCTGTGTCTGTTTGGCCATCTGAATGTCCGCTGGTCGCTGGCAGTTTTCGGTATTTTCCCTAATCTTTGGTGCAGGTTTTCTCATACTGAGTTTGGAGGTCAGGACTGTAAAATGTGCATCCAAAGACTATGGTGGTGTATATGAGCTCATGGACAGATGTAACTTAGTTAGCATAATTAACTTAGCTCCTGCCTGCTGTTAATCTGACAAGTGTTCCTGGGAAGATAATGCTTGTACCGCCGGCTCGAGTGAATGAGAGTGAGATTGATTGAGCTTCGATGAGATGATGATGGAGGGCGACGTGGTGATGTTCCAACTTTTAGTAATTGACTCAGGAGGTTACAGTGAAAAGAAGGTATGGGACATACTGTGTAGCAGTTCTCTCATTTCCTCTGGTTGTGATAAGCCTGCATTCTTCATCCTCCATCTGCCTGTCAGAGTCACAAGAGTCACTTCTCTTCTTCTCTCACAGCCTGTGAACACATCACTTCACTCACACTAATTGCTCTTTAAAAAAAGCTTTTAACTCCCACTGTAGATGTTCTGTCTGAATTTCTGCCTTACATAACAAACACCTTGCAGAAGCACTCTGTGCAATGCCCCTTCTTACAGCTGGCTAGATACAGCATGTATGAAATTGGATATACATTACCAAATATGAAGGGTAAATTGAAAATGATGGACACAAACTGTTTTATAATTGCTGAGACGGATGAGTTGTGGGCTGTGTTTTCACTGTTGAAAAAAAGTTTCTGTGCCATGCAGCCACCTGTGTTGTCTTTGCACATCTGCTTTAAAGCATTTGTCAAGGTAATTCAGAGAAAGAGGCACAGAAGACGAGACCATACGGGACATTTTGCACGATGGAAAGTCTGCTTTGACACCAAGATTTCCTAACATGCAGCCAAACAAATAAGATCTCTTTTTATAAAACCTGCAAGTTTCTGGACAATCTGTGCAGGATGAGCAGAGACTAAAATGTATTTATTTAGCTTTTTAATCTTAAAATTGTCTCTTTTTTGTGTTCAACATTTTTATTGATTTTCAAAAAGTAAAATAACATGTACCCCATTTCACACTGGAAGAGAAATATTTAAAAGTCTGTTCAGACATGAACAGGGTGAGTAGAAGGAAGATTCTCAAACACTAAAACAAACAATTAAAATAACCCTCCTCCAATGTTGCAGGAATGTCTGTTTAGCTCTTTAGAGAGCCAATATTATCCATTGTTTCTCACAACAGAAAAAGTTACAGTCTTTATGTTCAGTGGTAGAGCCCAGAGATTAAGAATTTCTTTCTAAAGACTTTGTAAACAACCAGTCCTATGTTGTGATTATACCACAATCCCATTAGTGCCATGACACAGTCTAGAGCTTAAAAAAAGCTTTTTTCATTTTCTCATTTTGTATTTAACACTTCAAGTAGCTTTAACATTTCATTTGAAGTTAAGTTTGATGTGAATTATGTTTATCTATAACATATAGAACATCTTTGCCATTAAATTGCCACTTAAAACACTCCATTTCCTGATGTTGCTGTTCAAAATAAAAATATTCATTAATGATTGGAAATTGAGGCTTTTATTGTGACAGACTTACCAGGAATAGAACGGGTCTATTGTTAGATTCTTTACTAAACTTTAGGATCGCGCTAACAGACGGGAGGGATTGATCTGTTCCTGCTTTGAGAGAGACAAAGCCACACACTGCTTCTTTTAAACCTCCAGGACTAAAGAAATTGAAATATGAATTAAAACACACCTTAAGCAAGTGAGATGTTTGTTCCTGCTGCATCAGGTTCAAGTGAAAAATAGACAAGCACTCCAGCCTTCCCCCTGACCTTACAGAGAACTATGGCTAGAGCATAACTTCCTGGCTGTCTGGGATAAATTTGATTGTTTTCTGTGAAAAATCTGTCTGCTATGTTGCTTTAAATGACCTGTAGGCCACCATGACTGGTAGATTTGGAAAACAAAAACACAGCATGTAGCCTATTGTTACTTTTCAATGAAGGCAGTGACATCAGCTAACAGACTGTATCGAAATAAACTGCTCAGTGATTTTCTATTGTTGTAGCATTGTACCCTTTTTGATGCTAAATCCAACATTCAGTCACATATAGACCTCAGTGTTTTCACGTTTACAGCTACCTTATTACAACACATCCAGTGTGTTTGGACACAAATTTTGGATTTGGCTTTACAGGGGATTAAATCAGAGGATCACACAATTGTTCTCGATACAGTACAGATTTTATAGTTAGTTGTTCCACTGGGCTATCAGTGGGGTAGCTAAGAAGTCTTCCTAACCATTTAGACAAGGTGCTTGTATTTGCACATTGCACATTCCAGAACTGCTTGATTATGCTTATGTACAATTTGGTTAAAACTTCAGAATTTACACATGTGACTAAAAAATAAATCAGACACATAAGATACCAGCTGTTTTCCAAACAGTCCACCTAACTGGTTGATAAGCAATGAGGGCTTCTGATGGTATTTCAAAAAGGTGCTGGAGAGGATCTGAAGAAGTCCTAGAAGCCAACCTATGCAAATATATCCTATTATTGTAGTATTAGCAATAATAATAATAGGTTGTTGTTTTTGTTGCAAGGTCTTGAAAACAATTAGACCCAATCATGAAGTTAACCTATTGCAGTTACTGTTAACCATGCTATGATTCATTTTCCTGTAATAGCCCAGTGATATAATTCAAAATTTGGAAGGGGACCGGGGACCACCCCACCTCCTCCCCATCCCCCATACCGTACATGGCATTGTAGTTTATTTTTTCCTAACTTTTGTTGTGATTTGCCCCAGAGAAAGTCTAATATGTGCCTTTCAATTTCTTTACATTAAGACTCTGGAATATTTGTAGGGGGGCTCCAGGGTTTGCTTTCCGGTCAGGGCCTTCCTGCGCAGAGTTTGCATGTTCTCCCCATGCATGCCTGGGTTCTCTACGGGTACTCAGGCGTCCTCCGACCACCAAAAACATACTCGTTAGGTTAACTGGTGACTCTGAATTGGCTGTAGGTGTGAATGTGAGCATGTCTGATAGTCTGTCTCTGTATGTCAGCCTTGTGTTTGACCCCCCCGCCTCTCACCCAGTGACATCTTGGATAGCCTGCAGCCCCCCCATGAACCCCAACAGGATAAGCGATTTAGAAAACGGATGGATGGAATATTTTATTTACCCCACAGAGTGAGACTGCCCATCGTCCAAAACTAGTTTTAATTTCCTGAATTATTGGCTCGATATTTTCCAGGATCATGTCTTCTGAATACCCAAGAATTTCCACTGACTAAAGAGAGTAAGTGGGAATGTCCTGACGTTGGCATTGCTTCCGACAAAGTGCCAGCCTAGGAGAACACAACTTAAATGATATTTCTGAACGCTACTTTATCTTTCTAAATAATGAAGTGCACACCAAAGTTTGTCAGTTATTGTCTCAGATGCTCTAAAACTGCTCTGTTAATACTCATTCTTACCATTAAGCCAGTGAGTTCTTTTAGTCTCATGATGAATTGATATGTCAGATGCTGTTGTCTGTCCTCCATTTTATGAGACATTAAATGAACAAAGAGCAATAAAAGATTAAGTTAAGCTCTTTGCTTAGATTGCAGAGTGCATGCAGGGGAAAATAAATGATCTATTCATTCTCACTGTGTGAGTGATGCGTCATGCTCTTTTTCTCTCTAGAGTAAGAATGGGAATAATCAGCAGAGAATCATACAAAGTTGATGATGCAACAAAACATAAAGCTAATGCAATCATGGATCATTGTATTTGGAAAGGTCAGGAGGTTACCCTATTGGATATGTCTTATATATGTGCATGCATGAGCATTAACCCACACTGTTGTTACATTACTGTGCAGATGGAGGACACAGCACCAGCTGTGTCTCCAAATGCTGGACTGCTTTTAGTTGACTGGTGTAGGAAGGATGCAAACACAAAACTAACTGAATTTACTCTGCTTTTATCTGTAGCCTAGATTTGATATGAGCTAGCCCTTACAGCACATTATATATGGTTTTATTTTCCTCTTTTAGTGAAACTTTGGGAAACAATTTGTAAGAAAAAGATGCATGTGAAGGTGATGCACTCTTAGTATCAAGAGCACACAGCATTTTTATATTTGATGTTAGTTTAATAAAGCCCCTTAAGAAACTGCCTCCCTGCCCTCTGACCTTCCTGCAGAGTCCAAATCCTGCAGCTTTTTAAGCATCTGCTGCAGCTGATTTCAGATATTACGGTTTTTTAACTACAAACGGAGACATAATTCCTCCTAAATCAACATCTGAGCTTTGTGCTTTAACTCTAAACCCTCTCACTCTTTGATCTCTGTTGTAAACACCTGAGAGCAACCGTGAAGGTGATATTATATTTGATAAAAAGCATGTGCTTTACCAGCTCAGTCCTGCAGATGGCAGCACCACATCAGGTAGCATGCAGATGGTCCTCAGAGAAGCAGAGAAGAAGATGTAGAAAGGCAAACAAGGCTGAATAATTCAAGTGCTCCATAAAACATCTGACACCCAGAACAAGAGCGCATTCAGACACTCTCTCTCATTTGCAATTGCTCCTGGCGGTGTTCCCTTTTCCTGCTCTCAACATGTTAGTTTTTGCCTCTTGCTCTTTGTCAAGACCGGGCTGCTTTGCAAACAAACTGGCTCATGAATGCTAAATTCTGTTGTTCTGTGCATGAGCACACAGCTAGAATGCAAATGCTGCCACAGCCTTTAAAGGTCCCATGATATCAAAATAGAGGTTAAAGGCTTTTTGGCTAAAAGTTTGTGCAGAGAGTCAACTATGCTCTAGTTTGTAAAGCCAAACAGTGACAGAAAAAGTCCTTTTATGAGGGAAAATGTTGGTTTAAATAAGAAAAACACTGCATTTTTTTTAACAGTGGATGCTCTAAATCTTTATTCCTCTTTCTGACACACTTTCCTTTAAACTTCTTTTTGTTGTTTAAATCTTGTTTTCTGTACTTATTTATGATCTAAAAATGACCCAAAATAAAATATCATGATGTAGCATTTCTAAACTCATCACTTTTTCAGTGAAAATCAATTGGGAAAAGGAAATTAAAAGCAGTTGACTCATGCAAAAATCTAACTAGTTTAAATTAGCCTGCAATAGAGAAAGCATTGCTTTTTGGAAATTATTATGGATGCATGATATTGGTTTTGTGTTGATATCCAAAATAAATGAAGATATTTGCAAGTTTATTTTACTAGATACCAATATATCAGTGTGGTTCAGACCTAATACTTCAGTCCTTATAACAGACTTTTAAGTTAAGTGAGGAGAGACTTAATACAAGTTCAGCAAAAGTTTGTTTTACATGTTTGGACGTGCTTGAGGCTGTGAAATGTCTTTGGTCTTTGGAGTATGAAAAGATGAGGCTCAAATTCTGAGGAGCTTAACCTGGACATAGATGGGATGGCTTGGAAGGAGCAATTAAGGGATGCAGGACAGAGGAGCTGGGCCTAAGCATCGACGAGATGGCTTGGAGGTAGCTGGGGTGGAGGAAGGTTGCAGCGGTTGCACTGAAACTACTGACTGGAGGAGAGGTAAACTAATTATAAAATAAGACAGCAGCGGGTGGCTGGATTGAGAGAGGTTATGGCAGGACTTCAGTGTGGACACCCATACCAGCTGATTACCAGAGCAGGAAACAGAGCAGGGAACAAGAGACACATGAGTGAGTGATTAGTGCCACTGATTGATGTTTCCCATTCTCAGTGTGCAGAATAAAGGTCTTGTGGGATGTATTTTCTGTTCTGTTGTCACTATCTCCATGTATATTAAGTTTTATAAGGGAGAAATGACCCCACTGTGGATGCAGAGACATCCAAAGTGTCTTTTAATATGATTCATTTGGCTTTATAGGGTTTTACTTTTGTATCAAGTGAAAAATTTTCCAAGTATGGATTTTTTTCTTGTATGATTCATAAGAGCTACTTGCTCTGCAGCTGTTACAGGTTGTTATTGTGTTTATTTTGATGGTCTTATACTCAACCTTTTGACTTTTAGAAACGTCAATCAGTGTCTGAAAAAGTCCTCATCACTGCTTCTTATGAAGGATAAACATCCAGGAACTAATAGTGGCACTTAATTTATTTTATCCTTTAAAGGCACATTCTGTGGCATTTTGGATATGCAAAAATCAGGTGCAGTCTATGCCTAAAGTTTTTTTTGTGAATCCCTAAAAAGAGAGTAAAGTCAAATTCTGGGTTTGTTGTTTTTAGCTCTGTGTTCACATGGATGGGACAATGACTCATCAGACGGCACTTCATTCAGCTCGTTCTACTCAGAATTGCGTAGTAAACCTTTAAATTTTCCTTTTTGGATTGTTTGCCTTTAGGACAGCTTAAATATATGGATGGAGATCTGGGGATGATGTGTGCAAAATAGCAGCCAGATCGGGAGTTGAATGTGTCAGGGTTTTTCCTGCATATGAAATAATGAGGCGAGCACCTCCATCATGAAAACTGACTTGAGCTGGAGGAGGCACAGTATACTTATATGCACATGTATGCCTATGATCAGAATGGTTCCATCTCTGCCTCATTTGAGCTGGAACAACCTCTGGTCTGCAAACAGTGTGACATTAACTGTATCCTCTTCCATCTACTGACCTTAACCAGTGCCTCACTTTTAATGATTTTTAACTTGAGGAATTATTTTCTTTGCTATTATTTAAACTGGTTTTGCATCTTATCAACTTTGTATAATGCCCTGCTATCATTACAATCATGCCTTTGTACATAGCTGAGTGCACGTGACCTGGGATTTTCACTGTACTCAGTTTAATACAAACAGGATGGATGCATGCATGGATAGATTTTAAAGATGCTAAGAAAAAGGAAAGGCTGATCAGACCACTGAATGTTGTGAGATAAAGGGGATGATGCACACTTGGACGCCCACACGCACACTTCAGTGACATTCACAGTGTCTCTGGTCAGATCCTATAGGAGACACTTGATTAGCTCCAGAAGATCCCCACTCCACACTCAGCCATCACATCTCATAGAATATTCCTGACAGAGACCCAGCTCCATACATGGCATTTCTTCAGACATGTGAGCATGCACTACAGGGACGAACTCACAGCACTCTGACGCTCTCAGGCTTACACACACTCACTGCCTCTCCATTCAGGCAGTCTGTCATACTCAGATCCACAGTGGGATCCAATGGAGCAATGGATGGCAACACCGCGCCCAGCAGCAAAGCGGTAGGAACTTTCTGAATTTTACGAAAAACTAACAGCTTCAGATTGGTTCGCTGGCCTTTGGAGAAGTGCTGAGACTACTGATACTGTCAGATATTTGACTTTTTAAGGATGAGAATAAAATTATTGCTGTGTAAATAGAGTTGGTCTTGTTGTCAGGATGAGGGATGAGGTAGAGTTAGAGCTCATGTGAGAAACTTTTAGTTTGTCAATTTTTGCACACCACCTGTGTCAAAAATTGCCTCTATTCTCTTTGTAGATCTCACCTTTAAATTCTCTCTTCTTCTTTTTTGCTTCTTTTGGCAGTAAAGCATAACACACCATGATTATTTGTTGTGGAAACTGTACATAAAGTCGGATTCTTTGGCTTGTTGTCAATCATCTTGTCTCACACTGATCAGCTGCTGCATTTACAGGCATCACACTTACAGCATAGATGATGTTGCTGGTAGTTTTGTTTGCTTTTGTAGATCAAATAGAGACATCCCTACCAGGGTTGGAATTCAACTTTTTCATCTACTTGCCACCGTGGCTTGTGGTTAAAAAAATTCTACCAGCCACAAACATGTTTTACTAGCCATTCTATTTTAACAAGCAGCCTTATTCATAATATGATAATCAAGGCTTACAGTATTCAAGTCATATGCAACTGAATAAGAGAGAGCTGGTGCATGAATAATCCAAACTTCTGCTCATTTTAAACCTCCTTTTCTGACTAGTTTGTCCTGTATTCAACCATGCAAAATTTTGCTTTGCTTCCTACAGGGCACTGTAAATCTATAAGTATTTTCTTGCATTATGAGTGTCAGACTTGCTAGAATTTGATATATTGTGCATGATTTCTGCAGTCTCAGATGTAGATGTCCTTGTGGGGGCTCTTAACTTGCTGAGTGAGGATGCTGAAGAGTTGGGAATGCACGTCTCTGGGGCCAAAACAAAGATCCAGGCATTTGGGGATGCCTTGGATGCTGCCATCGAATCTGTGTCTGTGAATGGTGAGAGCATGGAAGTTGTAGAGCAGTTCACCTACCTTGGCAGCATAATCCACTGATCTGCTGACTGCAAGGCTGAGATCAACCACAGACTTGGGTTTGCTGAACATGACAGTGTGGTGATTCAGTTTCTGAGCATGCAGACAAAAGTCAGTCTTTCTATCCTTGGTTTTTTCTGGTCTGGCCATGCAAGACATAGTAGTCATACACCCAGCTGTGATCAGCTGATGGCCAGCTGATCCCAATTATCACCTTTCAGCTCATAAAGGCAATCACACCTCTTTCTCTCAATGCAGCAGCCCATTTAAACATGACATACTTCTCATTAATTCCTGCTTCATCAGTGCTGATGCATCACGCTGCTGCAGTGGCAGACAACACTTAATCTCCTCCACCCCAGCCTCCTCCTTCATAGCATATAGCTCGTTGCACCCTCATATTCAGATTTATACGACTATGTATTTAATTGCTTTTGAACTAATGTGTTAAAAGGCATTGTCATAAATGTATTTATCCATATAGAGGTTTCTAGCCATGCTCTCTGTGGAAAGTCAAAGCATGCTGCTTGACTAATTCAGAGAGCATCTTTAGAGCAGAGCCGTCTCTGCTCAAACAGTATATCCATTTTGCAATAAAATGGTTAAATGTATGACCAGAGTGTTCCTGACTGACTGAACGGGAATGGCAGCTGAGCTTTTACAGACATCTGGCGTGCTTTCCCAGGCGCCCCAGATGCACTAGATGAGTAAAGAGCACTCTGGTAGAAAAGCAGGAGTCTTAATTTACCTTAACTGTGAGGAAATCATATGAAAAGATGTTCATTTTTCAACCCTATACAGCTCATATGAGTGCAAGTAGCGCTGCTGTATCTGCAGACAGTCTCCTGTGGAACTAAAACTCAGATGAACAGCTGTTCTTTAGGGAGAAGACAAACAACAGTATCTACACCACAGAAATAATTGCCACATGGAAAAGGGAGTCTTAAATGGCAGTTGTTTGCTTACAGCTAACTGTAAGATAAATTTCCCTCCATTCCCAGAGGTAGAAGGTGTCTATCCGATGATGGCTGCCAATGCAGTCCCCATGACTTTAACCCTCGGTTGTTTTGTTGCACAAAGTTTGATGTCAAACTTTTGAATGTGGCTTTTAGCACCCCTGCTGCTCCTATTTGTCTTTGTGGCCCAGAGACGACACCAAGGTCTAACTTCTATATTAGAAACAGAATGTTAGCAGCAGCAAACTTTGTGGTGCTTTGACAAGATCCAGTTCCAATTAGGCTGCATGTAAAATGTGCAGAATGTGGGGTATTAATCTCCAAAGTGTTTTTTACTTGCAGTAAAAGTTGGGACAGAAAATGAGATGAAAGTCTCACAGGTCTAAGGCTGAGCACCCCGGTGGAGAAATTGTGAATGGGGGTGGCAAAAAATGGTCTTAATTACAATGATTTATTGGGTTGGTTTTCTGAGCCAGTGCTTTTTTATTCCTCATCCTGCTGAGACACTGAAACTCAAACTGTTCCTCCACACTATATTTAATCATTTCAGGACAAACACCCACATTTATAATCAAAAATTCATTATTTTTGGGGTTGTTAAAATTCCACTGTTACAGTCTGTGTCACCACAGTGAAACCACTGCGTCTGCATGAATTCTGAGCTTTGTCTGTATCGAATATTCATACAGTGTTCGTACTACTGTACTCAACCACTTATCAAAGAACACTTGTTATGCCATTACAGGCTTACATCACTTTAAAGTGAATGTTGGCTGTGTATGTTTCTTTAATGAGCCGGCTCTGCAGGAGGAGAAGGGACCAGATCTCTGTGGAGATAGAGGGAGGATTGTGTTACAGCTTTACTGTACTTACAGTCATATGTTTGAAGTAATGCATGTGTCATCTGCTGTCATGTGGAAGTACATTATAGATTAGTTTGTATATGAATGTTATGGACTGTAAATGGGCTGATTTTACAGAGCAGTCTGCTCTTTTGGTAGTTCTTTGGACATTTTTTCTCCTTTCTCTGCAGTGAAAATTTCAAATGAAATCCTGATTCTTCTCTGTAGTGAAAATAAACATTAGATATTATGGCATAGAGAGAAGACATTTTTTGATGTCATTTTACCAAACTAAATATTAAAGAAACTTTACAGCTGTAAAAATATTTACCAGCTTGGTCTCTGTCCCTCAGCATAAGCTTCCAGCCAGTAATCAGGTGATGCATCATCACAACCAAGCCTGCCCACAGTTAACTGGGCCCCTGAAGACCCCAGAGATTTGGCCCTCCCCTGTTGTGATTTATTGGTGATATCAGTGCATGTGAGTTGGATCAGTAGCATTGGTGCTAGTGTTCTGGCTATGCTAATGGTTTCCTAGTTTTGGAGGTAAAAGTTTATGAAGCTATCATTAGGCTCTGATGTTCAAATTGTTTATTCATGCAGCTTTTAAAACCTCTTTCATCAATCTTTCTGCCCAAATTAGTTTCCAAAGTAAACACATTTTTGCCACTTAAGGCTTATTTTTGCAACTTTTTAACACCTTTCATTACTTCAGCTGCCCATTATTGCCCTGTTTTTGCAACTTATAACCCATTTTTTCGGCACTTTTTAACCACTTTTCACCATTTTCTGCTTCTTTTGACTTATTTTTGCTGCTTATCCCTTTTTTGCCACTTATAGCTTATTTGTGCAACTTTTTAACACCGTTTATCACCTTAGCCGCCCATTTTTGCTCCTTTATGTCACTAATAACCTATTTTTTGGCACTTCTTAACTGCTTTTCACCATTTCTGGGCACCTTTTGCTTCTTTTTCTTTTAACACGTATTCACTGCGTTCTCCCATTTTTGCAACTTTTTAACACCTTTCATTTAGCCACCCATGAATGCCCTCTTTTTTTGCCACCTTTAACCTCTTTTTGGCACTTTTTAACTACTTTTCACCTCTTATTTCTGCCAGTTTTTGCCACTTTTTATCCCTTTGCTAATGTTTACTTTTAATTTGCAGTTATTTAGTTCTTTTTACCTTAAAGTTATTTCAGTTACTTCTACTTCTCTGTTATCATTGTGACATAATGACTTAGTTATTAAGTTTTCTATTCAAAAACACATCATTTTTTTGTTGCTTTGATGGTTATTTTTCAGGTTGAATATATGTTATCACAGATTAACTTTACATTGGACCATGATTTTGCTGATCCCCAGATAGCCTTCAACCAATCAAAATGTGTGACATCAACAGAAGGGGACCCTGGAAAATCCTGGCATTTCTCTTGCTCAGACTTTTTTTGACAAAGGTATTGTGAGGTCATTGCTTTCATAGAGAGCTGGTCCCTCACTCTTTCTAACAGTTGATTTAACATCTGTAAGTAAGAGTAAATCTTGTTTTACAAAAACTGGAGCATCATTACAGTAAACCTTAAATTATACTTTAGGGAATACAGTGGCAAACACAACCCTCTTTGTTGTAAGAAGATTAAAAGTCTAACAGACTTTGATCAGCATTCATTACCCTTCATGCCACAGCATCAGTGATGTTTGTTAGAGTGCAGTGGAGCTGCTGCCCCTCTTTTTCCATTCATTGAGTTGCCTGCTAGTTAAAGCCTGATGATACATATTTGCATAGGGTCATGAGTATGCATGAGCTCTCTAAATAGTGTATGATGTGAATGATTCAAAAGCAGGTATTTTTAGCAGCACCACATGCTTTTTTCTTAGGAGGGGCCGCGGGGGCTTGCCTCTAATGTGACATCCTGGTTGTTTTGGTGAGAGATGCTCCTCTGGCAAAGTCCCACAGTAAGGTTGTTTCCATTAAATAGGACACAAATGAATGGAAATGAGGGGTCTTATTTTCTCATTGTTTACACCTGCAGGAGAGCTCTTTATGCAGACGATATGCAGCCTGTGGAGGGTTTAAAAGAGGTCTGACAGTAATGATGGTTTGATTTATCTCTCTTTATCTTTGTTACTAATAGAGCCAGGAATGTATAGAGCTTTTAAGATATAGAAATATATCCCAAACGAAATTTTTGACAGTACTGCCCGATGTTTTAAAAAAAAATCATTTAATTCCTGCTGATTTTGTGCTTTTGAACACAAGACAATCTATTTGAAAAGTTTAGTCTAAATGGGAAATGACCATTTTCATGATTTTATTTCATTCTAAGAGAAACTCAACTCCAAGACCATTTTTTCAGCTTAAAACTAATTGTTTGGATGGTATTTGGATAGTGTTGCAACTTAATTGGGTTCCAAATTTGTTTCAGAGTTTTTAGATTCTACCAATTTTGATGGTGGGCTGCACGGTGGTGCATAAATTAGCACTGTTGCCTCACAACAAGAAGGTTCCTGCTTTCTTGCTTGTATTCAAGTATTTTCCCAAGAAGCGGAGAGACAAAAGAAAAAAATAATGTTATGCCCATTGGCTGCTTCACTTCATTCCAAAAAGTTCACATATGGACAGGAGCAAAAACTATGAATGTAGTCTGCTGATTATGATGTACAAAATGTTCTTAATCTGACAAAAGTGAAATTGCATGATCAAAAAAAAAAAAAAAAAAGGAAAATAAACAGGAAGCGATACCACACACTCAAGGTGTCAGTTGCACCCAGGCTTAAGCATTGATTGGCTAGAACTAATGTGACATCTAGCCAATCAGATTAGGTTGTATACATGACCTATGGTGGGACTGTGGAAGAGTAACAAAGAAAACAGAGGGGAAGACATGCTGTAGTGGAGCCAACGTAGCACACTTTTTCATTTATGAATTTAAGTGGTTTTTGGTAGTGTTGGACTCAAGACCACACTGTCCGAGACCAAGAATTCTCCGAGACCAGAAACCAAGACAAGATCTAGACTTTTGGGGGTCAAGACCAAGACTAAGACCATTAACAAATCTATTTTTAAAAGCATGACAACGTTGAACAGTTAAAGAGCATTCTCTCTTTAATTTTAGTTTTCTTTTAATACATTTGAAAGATAAAAACAAGGTGTCAGCAGCTCTTTCAAAGCATAACAGGCAAAAATCTCAATCATAACAAATTTATTCAACTAACTTCTAAAAAAAAAATAAATCCTTGTATGTATTTAAAAGCCACTGACAAGTCCAAAATTATTTTTAATATCTGAAAATGAGATGTTTATCTGGATTTGTCAGCTGAATGAGGCCTAAAGTAAGTGTTCAGAGGTATTTCTGGCTAGAAATAAGTTGGACTGATGTCTGAGTTTTTGCAGGTATATCTATTTGTTGTTTTAGCAAGTGCTGCTCCTTATTATCACATAGATGAAGTCAAAGAATAGCAGATCAGTGCTGGTGTCGACTGGTCTTGATGGAAAATCCTGAGTCCGGGACCGAGACAAGACCAAGTAAAAATGTTCTTGAGTCCGAGACAATACCAAGACATTCAAAATGTGTGCCTGAGACCGGTCTCATGACCAAGACTGTTCTTGAGTACTACGACACTAGTTTTTCAGTACATTAAAATGCAGACACAATAATAAGCCGAAGGCCAAAAAATGGCCTCAATAATCGGCCAAGTCATTAATCAGACAACCCCTACATCCATGTGCTTTTAAACAGATAAAGATCCCCCCTGCAAAACAATGGCAAGCTCTGTTACCAAGTTACAGACCACTTTATACCCTAAAACAACAACAGCTACCATTTCCATTTTGTCACTGATCCAAACCCAGAAACAAGACAAACTTTAGGTCCATATCCCCCAGCTATAGACACTGCTTTAATTTTGAGTCACACAGTGGTATTTTGCAGTTTTAGGTTTTTGAATAAACAGGCATCAAAATCAAAAGTTCAATAAATCCTAGTGAAAATTACAGCAGAAAAAAGCCAGCAAACTATAATGGCTAATTCAAACCTTTATGCTCATACTTGTCCACCGTATTACACACATTACTCCTCAACAAAAGAAATTACTCCTTTGGCAAGACAACCAAGAAAATTATATTGATTTATTGAGGCTATTTGCAGTTTGAGCCTGCAGAAATGCTCCATAGCTCAAGTTAGCATTCTCCTGTTTGCAGCTCATTTTAAATGGCCCTCTTCTTGCATTCAAATGGCCCTCTTCCCTCTAATTTAAGGGATTTTTGTGGCTGGGAAGCACTTCTCAGTGTGACAGTGAGGTAATATTTTGGTGAGAAATGCATGTGTGGAGGGCCAGTGCTTGGCTCTGTCAGTTAAATGGGCTGGAATAGAGTGGAGTCTGGGAGCATGTGACGCACTCAACCTGCATGACTGTAATTTAGCCGCCCGCTCGGTGGCTCTGCTTCAATACCTCAAATTGATTGAATGCTTCCTCCATTTGAGTTCAATGACCCACAGAGAAGGGAAGCATAGTGTCAGTGTCTCCAGGAAACATGTTTCTGCCAAAGGAATATTTTCAGCTCCGTTCAGATGGGACGACTTTCTACACAAAGTATTGGGTGATTGTATCGATCACAGGTGTACAAAAACCCTTCAACAAAGCCGCCGTATTTGTTGTTTTTCACAGAAATCCTACGTGAAGAATTATTCAAAGGCTTCCAAGGATAAATGTGACACCTGTGGGATGCTGGGAAGTCTATTTCTTTCTTTGCTTGCTCCCGGAGCGTTAATAGTCTATCACACCGGACGCACAAGTGCACATGAGGTAGAGCGTAGGAGGAGGTGCATTCTGTTACTCATCCTAGAAAACAGAGAGGATGCTGCTAGCTTATGCACAATGTAAACAACAAGCATATACACTGTCCAACCGGGTCCATCATTAAGATGTGATTGGCCATGCTTTGGATTTTTTTAAACTGCAATATCTACTCCTACAATTTTCCACACATTAAAACTGTTTCTGGGAAATCTGATTTGTTTGATTGTGGGGGTCATGTTTGGATTCAGGCTCGATATTTGCTTCAAAGTGATTCCCAGTTCAATAACAAATTCCCTTTTTGTTTCAAAGATGTGCTTATCTAAGGATCTGATTCAGTCTGCTGTGCACAAACAAGCTGGAAATTATCATTTGACCTAATACAACATGATCAAAAAAATGTATGCTTTGTTTTGGCATACATTTGTAGCAGTTTTATCAACTTACTATAATGCAGGAAAGTCAGTACTTTACTGACTTTACTGAGCCCCTTTAACATATAAAAAATTCCTAATTTTGTCACAAACATGCTTTCAGTTGAAACGGTCATGTACTATCAACCGATTAACCTTGTAAATTAAGCAAGTAATGATGTGCCGTTCATGAACGAGCCTGTATAAGACATGGCTCTAATGTGAGCCATGGTGGCCAGCTCCAGTTTTATTGACAGTTTCCTTTCCTTCATCCTTTAAAAAGCCAAACTGGTATACCAAATGAGGAGCCATTTGGGAGCCAAACAACCAGCTCTACTGAGCTGAGCCAATGGGTGAGACTGGACAGACATCAGCTGAGGAAATGCGGGATCAGGGATCAGTGTTTACGGTACTAAACCATGGTGAAACTGGATTGACCCAAATTGGACTGCTTTGTGAAAACAGACCATACATGAGTGATGTGCGTGTCCAGGCTTCAGACAGAGGCTTTTTAAATTCCCACCAGCTGCCATTTCCCCCCTGTGAGTTTTTCTAAACCTTTATTTATTGCTTAAATATTTCACTTCTTTCAGGACACTAAAGTAGCCTAAGAATTAAAAATATTTTACTCTCACAATTTGAATGCTTGGCGTAGTCCTGAACAGCTACATTAACACCAGTAACATCTTAAAATCAATTCTTAAACATACTGGGAGCCAGTGCCCTGCAATTGACTGGCGACCAGTCCAGGGTGTACCCTGCCTCTCGCCCAATGACAGCTGGGATAGGCTCCAGCACGGTATAAGTGCTATAGAAAATGGAAGGACTTGGAGCCAGTGTAGAGATAGTGAAATTGGACTGATGTGCTCGAATCTTCTAGTTTTACTTAGAAGCCTGGCTGCTGAGTTCTGAACCAACTGCAGATGGTGATTATCTTTCTGGCTCTGGCAAGTAAAAGGCTGTTACAGAAATCTAGGTGTGAGGATATAAAAGCATGTAAAAGTGTTTCTGTGTCTTTTAAATTTAAAACTGGTCTTATTCTTGAGATATTTCTTAGATGATAAAACAAGATTGCACAAGTTTAGTGACATGCTTTTCAAATGTTAAATTACTGTCAAACCACACACCTAGATTCTTTGCAACAGGCTGTATGTTATTAAAAGGGGACCCAGCAGATGACACCACTTTTTCTATAATGAGCTGGGACCCAGTGACAAGTATGTCCATTTTGTCTTTATTCAGTTGTAAAAGGTTAGATGACATCCAGCTCTTCACATCATCTGAACAAGTTTTTAATGTGCTCAGCTGACCCAGGTCTAATGGATTTACTGGCATGTATAGCTGAGTGTCAGCTGCATGGAAATGAAATGAAATACCATGTTTTCAATAATGTGACCCAGGGGCAGCATGTACAAAGAAAATAAAATGGGTCCTCAACAGGGCTTGACATTTACACCCGCCAACTAGCCAAATGCGGGTGGATTTCGGCCGTGGCGGGTAGCAGCGTGACTCTAACTAGCCACGATGGCAGGTTGAATTTATCAGTATCACAACTTATGCTTCACTCTGAACGTGCTTGTCAGTTAGCCCTTATGATTGAGACTTGTTACAAAGAGGCTGTTCGGCACATAAAAGCTCAAATTTCTGTCCAAAATAACTGAAAAGTGGCTGGTCTCTTCATCCATTCGTGTGTATTTTATGCAGCGCTAAGGGCTTTGATGCTGTATGACACACACAAACGCGACACTCACAGACATATACAGACACACACTCGCACTGATGTGTTGGTTAGACTGAAGGCTTCTGTTTGCAGGTTAAACTCAGACCTGAACTTTCTCTTTCTGCTTTAAAGATTCTCTCTGTCCATGTGCGGCAGCGCCGTTTATGTGTGTGTGCTCTCCAGCTGTGTGTCTCTGTCGCTCGTGTGAGCCAGGGCGGGCGGTGTGTCTGAATATTGTTTAATTAATCCTCCATCTTTATTCTTTTTTTGTTGAAGGCGATCTAAATGATAAAAACCTCCGCAAAGGTGCGCATACTTTAAATATCATTGAAACTTTTAAACATTTGTATATTCAGGGTTAATTATAAATTTGCCATAAATCAATAATTAACTGTTATAAAAGACAAGAGAAACTTTAAATCAGTTCACTGAGGCAGTGAGAAACAGGCAGAAGATTAAAGTCTGTAACTGATCACTTAGGGGTCCAAGAGAATTCAACTAATCAGTGATTTTTTTTTTCTTATATTATACATCCATTGTTTAATGTTCTCCAGATGTAAGCTTCACCACCAAATGTAAGTCATCTATTATTTGAAGATATTTTAATTAGTATTAGACACACGTATGAAAACATTTCCTGCATACAGTATAGAGCAGAGGACAGGGGAAGTTGGACACTTAATATTCTCTAGTGAAGATTTGTCAGAGTGAAATTTAGAGATGTTCTTGTGATCTGCTGTAGCTTTTTCTAATAAACAGCCGATTAACAGTATTTTAATTTTAGCATAAACTTGATACCCATTAAGAAAATAAAAATCTAAGAGTTTTGACTCTTAGATGACTGTCTCTAACAGTCTGACCCATATCTCAGTAGTGTGCTGTTTCATATGTACAGGTAGAAGTGCTTTATTAAGAGGAGAGCTGATATTGATCTTACTAGTGAGAGAAAGTAGAGCACGTGTGTCTTATCATACCCTTTGTACCAAATTTGGCATATAGCTCAGAGTTACCAAACGCCAAAGTTTTGGCTAGTGGAAATACTGAGTGGCTAGTAAGTTTGTAGAACCACTAGCCACCGTGACTGGTGAGCAAAAAAGTTAATGTCAAGCCCTGGTCCTCAACACTGACCCCTGGGGTACAATGGACTTAATGGTAGAAAATGACGAGGTATAGTTGTCCACAGAGACACAGAACCTGCTGTTTGATAAATAACAATAAAACCACTTTACCCTTAAAACCAAACTGGACTCCATTTACTTCCATTATTATTACATTCTTTTAAATCCTGGAGCCATAAGAACATAAAAATGCTCTCCACTATTTTAGTATGTTTCTTTTTAGTACTTTTGTTGAAGTTGTATTTTTGTTCTATTTTCCACCAGATGGCGCCACTTTCCCTCACATTTTTATTTTTTACATTTGACACTGCACCAGAAACTTTCAAACAAAACAAGAATCTGACAACCAGGTTGAAAAAAATCTATATTGCATGTATTATATTGAAAATATCTATTTTTATTACCTTTTCCTCTCTAAAACACAGAGGGGGCGTGGTGACAGAACCTGGCATTTAAAGGGTTAAATTTCTTAAAAATGTGATTAATTTTTATGAGTGGAAGGGGAGTTGGTTAAAAAAATTAACACAAAAATAAAATAAAAACAAAATGTATGTATGAATGAATAATAAATGTGTAGTAATTTTATAGACTAATGTATTAAGTGGTGTAAAACTTCAATGGCCTTCTAAGGTTAAAAATGAGAAACAAAATCTTATGAAGGTTGAAATGTCCTACAAACTGTGCCCCAGTGAAATTAAATCTTTGAAAGGGCTGTAATGGTGATGTAATGGTTTTCCTTGTACATTTGGTGTGAATAAAGGGTCAGTATAAAGTTCTTCAGTTCATGCTTTACTAGCCAGAATTGCCTCTAAACCCCCTTCAGTGTCATCTATATTACCTGTTAACAGCTTTAAGACGTAAAATCATTCAGTCAGTAAAGAAATCGATTCACATTTGATGAGCTGGGTCACTGTATCGACACCTTTAATGAGCTGAAATGGATCCTTCTGCTTAATTTAATGAACACCACAATTTAGTTTTATCTGTGTGCCGTTTCTGTCAGCTCTGAATTAATCAGGAGGAAAAACGTGATTCCAGTCATAAAGTTTGTGCATCTTAGGGTAAATCTTTGAGCTCATGTGGGAGTGTTTAAAGTGACTTTGAAAATGTTGTCCCTACTGAACTAATGTGCTCATCGTCAAGCAGCTAATCTATATCAGATTAATCTATGTTTCCTTCTGGAAGGCGTACCATTCAGACAACATTAGAGAGACATCGATTTGGCAATTTGTAATGCTCTATATAGCATTAGTGGCTTTTAGTAAATCTAGGTGTGCCTTTGAAAAACATGATGACACTGTCAGTGAAAACTTCAGGGCAAACTTTCAGGACTGATGAAATACTGTAAATCAGAGTTTTCTTTTTTGTTGTTTGGTAGAGTAAGAATGTTTCTGCAACTTTGGTGCAAAGATTTTTGCTTTTATTTTATCATTATTTTAAATTAACATTCCTTTGGATTGTCGGAAATGAATCAGACACATATCAAAACTGTACAAAAATATCTTTGTCTTATCACATTTGTCACTCAAGTTGACTTGAATGTAGGGTTTTCATTGTACAGTAAATGATGTAATGCTGGTAACTTAGAATAAATGAACTTTGACAGGTCAAAACAACAGCTACTGGATTAAAGTCATGTGGATGGATACAAAAACATTTCCATGGCTCTGAACATTCCCCCCAGAGTTCAGTTAAACCCATCATCAAGAAATGGAAGTAATATGGCACATGTGTAAATCTGCCTAGATCAGCCGGTCCTCACAAATTGAGTGAACTTGCAAGAAGGAGAGTGAGAGAGGCCACCACGACACCTATGACTACTCTGAATGAGTTCCAAGCTTCAGCAGCTGAGATGGGAGAGACTCTGCTTACAACAACTAAAGCTTTGACTGTCCCAGTCAAAGCTTTATGGTAGAGTGGCAAAGAGAAAGACACTGTTGAAGAAAACTCAGATTAAATCTGTAGTAGAGTTCACCAAAAGGAATGTGGAGATTCCCTGGTTCTTTGGTCTGATGTAACAGGTGTAATGTACACATGCTAACTAAGGAATCATTGCTTTACAGCATGAATAATAAAGACACGTTATCATCTGTCACATCTTCATAATCAACCCTCTACTGTCTGTGGCACATTGTGTGTTCACTGTGTGTGCGTTGTGAGAGTTTGAGTGTGGCTGCTCAGCAGGGACCGGCTAACTGAATCTGTCCGGCACTAATTCTCACCCAGGCAGGAAGGCTTCTCAATCTGTTAGCAGTCTGATTGAACGGCTTTTACCACTGCTGGCAGGCTACCTCGGCGCTTTAATCAGTCACACGCATCACACACACATGATCAACGGCAGCTTCTGAAAGGCAGGTGGCATGAAAGTGGAAGTGTGAAAGAAAGTTCAGTGAGAGTAACACAAAGCGAGGGGAATGAGACATGGAGGGAAATTAAAAAAAAAGAGAAGAAAGAGGAAAATGTGGAAGGATAAATGAAGGTTAAACAAACTGGTGATGGGGGTAAAACCGGCCAAGAGGGAGAAGAGTAAAGCGAGAAGAAAGGAAGGTTAAAGGAAAGAAAGTGAAAGGTGGATGTCTGGCGTGTGGTTAGACAGCAGAGGAGTTATAAGAGCAACTGAGGAAGAATGAGAGGGCTGTTCAGGGCCACACAGACTTTCCCCACACCTTCCTTCACTCTCACTTTCCCTCTCCTTCATCTCGCCTTGTTTCCTCACAAATCCTCTTATCTGTCACATCCATCCTGTTTTCTTCCCAATCTCTTCTTCTCCATCATCTTTTTGTCTCTGACCATGTCTTTTACTGCTTTTCTTTTCTCTTCTTGTTCCTCTTTTGATGCCTTAGCCCATAACTTCTCTTTCCTCCCCTCTTTTCTCTCCTTCTGTTTGCGTCCTCCCCTGCTCTCTGTCTGTATGACCCATTTCCTCGGCCATGGCCCCATTAATCACAGTGTTGTGGGCTCGGCCTGCCTGCCTCCCTGCCTGGCTGCCCTTCCTCATCATAGCAGGTAATTGAATCAGAGAGGGCTCAAGGTCCCAACTATAAGCAACCATTGATTGGTCTGTCATTTACTCTGCTTGAGTATGACCTGGATGCTTTTTAGTGTTAGTTGCCATGGATGGTAACAGTGGGGATACACGTCTGATAATGGAGATCAATTTGTATTTACCACAGCAAATATCCATCTGACAAGAAAGGGGACTTTCCAGTTTTATTTGACAGGAAATGAATGGTTGCATTATGTTGATGATTCAAAGCAATGTTGATCAAACAGACAGAGAAGGTAGAGACAAAGGAGCATTCTCACCTACATTAATTATGGTCAAAAAACAGAAAATTCACTGCACAAGGATGACTGAGTAAAGGAGTGTCTGCTGTTTGGAGAAATGCACAGCAGAAGTACATAAGAGTGACTTTTGATTGATGCACTTTTAATCGAGGTTTGCAGGAGCAGATGTTCTTGGGAGAAAATACAACGCATTGTCAAATACTGTCTGTTAACACGTCCTCATTCTGCTAAAGAAGCTGGGAATAAGGCAGCACTGTTTCTCTCATGTTGGACTCCCTATTGCAGATTTTCCATTTTAATAAGACAGAATAGACCATCCTCATCTTAGAAAAACTACAAAAGAATTTTATACTTTTGGGCATTTTTGGGCTTTTTATGCCTGTATTTAGAGAGGAGGACAGCTGCTAGAGTTGGAAGGGGGGGGGGGGGCAGACATGCAGGACAGGAGCCACAGGCTGGACTTGAACCTGGACCATCCACGTACATGGGGCCTGACCTAACTACAAGGCCATCCAGCGTCCTGAAGCAGAATAATTAGTCATAAGTGACCCAAACCTGCATCAACATTTGTCAGTGTGTTGCTGTGCCTCGTGCTGCTACAAATGTGAATTAGCAAAGAAGAGGACCTACTTGCAGATAAGCAAATTTTGAATAAATTAAAAAACATTTTGTTTGTATGTCAAGAGTATATTTGGCAGTGCAATTTTTATGTGTATATATATATATATATAAAGGAAAAATAAATAAGAAATAAAATTTTAAAAAGTGCAACAACCACTTTGTATGTCAAATTCTAACCTTTTTTCCATCAAACAATAAATCTTAGACAATGGTATTGTTATTAATAATGGTGGGATTATTAATGTGGATAGAGAAGGAATATCTTAGTGTTCTAAAATGCCTGTCTATGTGTGAACTAGGGGACTTAAAGTGGCTTTTAGTTCAACATGTGAAAAACAAACTTGCATAGCAATATCTTCTCATATTTCTTACATCCTGTGTCTATAAAAGTACTTTTTTCTAGATATGTATGATCTCTTCTGTACCTCTTTTGTGATGATATTGACTTAAACTTTTTGGTTTTCTTTGTTTCAAGGTGGTCTTTTAGTTGCACCCAATTCAGTGTCTGGTACAATGGATTTTGCTATGTTTTTTTCACCACCAGAGTTGGTTGAATCCAGATCAGGTTAGTGAGGCAGTCAGGGACCCACCTCCGGCAGATCCATCACAGGGGTGTGGGAGAGAGGGGCGGGGCCACAGGATAGGCTCATCTCAGGAGGCAATGGAGTGAACCAGGGACGGCACCGAGGTGCTCTGTCACTGACACGCACAAGCATTCACACATTCAGAGTGTATGGTTAATCCCCAAATGTGCAGCCAGGAGCTACTTGCCATTATTTTGGACCATGTATCCTCTTTGAGTGTTTCATAGAATCACCAGATTTATACTGAGCAGTTCTGGTGTAAGGATCTGCTGTTGGCTTTGACTGTTTAAAGCCATGCAACACTGTTTTTGTAAAGATTCAACTTCATCAACATGTTGACATTTATTCAGATTTTACTCATTGTTATAACCAGTTATAATCTTATAGGGCTGCAAGTAGCACTGAACTGACCCCCCTATACTCTGATGCATGTAGGGGTGTGTTGCAACTGTGGGAATAGTTGCGTGTTAGCAACCCGTGCAGTGTGCTGCAGCACATCAGTGAGACCATGTAGATCCTCCCAGGACTGCCATTTAACTCAAAATAATGAGCATATTGTACTTTGTATATGATGTAGCACTGGCTGTCAACAGTAGGTGGCAGTATGAAATAGCAAGATGGATGGATCATTTTATGTTCAAAATTTTTCTGCCTTTTTTCTGTAGGTGGCACTACAAAACTATAAAACTACCATTTAAAAATGTAGAAGTGCAAATGGTGTTTATACATGCAAGATTTGCAGCAAATCAAATGTTTAATTTCATAGTTAGAACAACTTCCTGTTATATGGCGAGATATGGAACTGGATAAACCAAGACAAATGATATCACTTCCTGCTGCCAGTAGATGGCGCTTTGATGAGATGTTTGCATGTGGGCATGCTCAGCCTAGGTTGAATAGTCTGCAGGGGCTGAATGTTTGAAGTTGTTTTGGAGGATAAAATACTTAAATTCTGAGAACATTTTCAAATAGGAGATGGGGCCGCTGGGAAAGGGTATTAATAGTGATGCATGAATGTAGTCAGGATCAATGTGTAATCATCCCTGTGAAGTCTGGTGATGACTATCATAATAACTAAAAAGTAACATGGCTGTGTTTGTGTAGTTACACTGAAAAGAAAGTACAAAAATGTAGTCAAGTTTAGGGCCCAATCACAGCCCAACGCTATGGTGGAAAGTCAAGCTTTTCATAACTTTATATCTCCATGTTGTCTTGAATGAGCTTATAAAATCTGGAGTTTCTTGGATAAAATCCCTCAGACAAGTTTGTTAAAGAGTGCAGCTTGTCCACTGGCAAGAATAGGAAAATTTGACCTTTAGCTGTATTAAATCTCCAGTACATTTTAGAGGATGGTCACAATAGAGTTTTTATTTTGTCCAGACCTAATACATATGTGCATCGACTTCCATGCATGTAGCTCTTAGCCAATCCCCTGACTGCTTTCTGGGGCCCCTTGGGGTGCCAGTGTGATAGATTTGCATGAAGCCAACAGAGTACATACATTTCCACTGGATAAAAATTTTCTTGAATGTTTCTTGGATTTTGTGGCATGTTAAGACCCTCAGTTTAGCATTTGATGTGCCTCTATTGTTCATTGGAAGAATATCACACTGGGAGTGTTGTACGAGGCGTATCTGGCCCAACCTTTAACCTCACACACAAGTTTGATCTTTCTAAATCACCCATAAGGTCAACACTAACACTGTGACTAGAAAATCAATATCTGACTCGATGTGTCACATCTCTCTACGTCTCTCTCTTCTCTCTCACACACACACACAGACACACACAACCCCACACACAGACAGTGATGTGATTACCAGCAGCAGTGTCTGTACAGCAGGTTCTCTTGAGAAAACAGAACCTCTCCAGAGATTACCTCAGTGTCGGTTCTACAGCAAGCCACCAGGGAATGGAAATGTGGGCTGCCATTTACACCCAGTCATTATCCATGACCCTGGTCCAGACCTTGAGCCCTGCAGAAATATCATGTTTAATACCAGCAGTGGAGCGCTGCATTGAGACATGCTGGAGCACAGCAGCAGCCAGATATAGAAACTTTTAATGCACTCAAAGAGATCCACATTTGCAATAGAAAAAATACTTAAACATATTTAGATACTTACAGTAACTCTTAAACGTAGCGGGGACAGTAGTGATGAATAAAACATAACCCTACATGATACCCCAGCATAAGTCTGGACCTTGGCATTCCTATCAGGAAGTCTGGACCTGCTCCTGTTTGCAGGATGTTGGTTTGGCTGTCAGCAGGAGAGAGAGCTCTGTTGATGGGAGAAGGGGTAGACAAGAAGTACAGAGACCCAACATTCACCCTGGTAAAAGTCAGACAACTCCTCATGGCTTTATGACCATCTTTTCTTCATTGGTGAGGAAAAACTTACTTGCCAAGCTGTCATAAGAAATCTTAAGTGGAAATTTATTTGCAGACTTGATGTCTCGAGGAATGAAATCATCTTTGCCCTGACTGGTATCAGATACAGTACTGTGAGATGTACGTCAATGTAATTGAGGCACTGGTGCAGATAATATGCTTGTATATATTATAAATATATTCTTTTTTTTATCTGGACCCTAAGTTTGTGATAACATTTGAATTCATACTATTAACCTAGATAAATGGTAGGGAAATCCTTGTATTGGTGATGTTGTCAGCACTTACACACTGGTGCATGCAGCCACAAAGCTGCCTGGTTGTGACTCACCAGTAACAACCTCAGCTATAATTTGTTTTATTTATGCACTTACTGAAATGTTATAAAATGACAGTGCAGACCGATGCTGTTGTATATGACAGGGAGAGGCACTGGTTAAAAAAAGTTAAATAATATTTGAATCATAAATTATAGCCAGTCTTTCCCTCTAGAAGCCCTTCGTTTTGCCATTCTAGAGACGCTATCCATGCCTAAGCAGCCCTTATGGAGGCTTCACTAGTGAGCTTGGACCTTGGATGCATTTCAAGATTAAATCAATGCCAGTAACTCCCATATGGAATGCCCTTTCCTCCATTCTTTAGTTATTTTTTGGGTTGTTTTTGCCCCTAGTGGCTAGTGCTATTGGCAGTATTGTCTATTTTGTATCCAGCAATGCATTGTAACTGGGCTGTGATCTTTTTTGGGAATGTACAAATATTTTGGAGACTCTGTCACAGTATTTTTTCTTTATGTTTTCGGCAGCAAAAGGGTTTACAGAAATGCATCTAATCTTCCCCAAGTCACAGATTACTTTTATAATAAAGTAACTAAATAACAGATTACTTTGTCTGCAGAGCTAACATGTCATCCCTGATGTTGACTGATGCAGACGTACAGTTACAATCAAAATCATTCAACCCCCATTGCAAAACAAGCTTATTTGGAAAAATTGCAGACTTTCTGTTGTGTGCAATGAACAAATCATGCAAAAGTAATTGAAATAGCTAAACACAATTAACGCTACAAGTGGTTTCCCTAAATCCGACTGAAATTGCCTCTTATAATGAGTCCTGCAGTGTCAGAATTATTCAACCCCTGACCAGAATCCCTCAAAACAGCTCAAATATATAAAACCAGTGTTGTTTCACACACCTGATGCATCTTATCAATGGCTTCATTAGATTCTCCAGTTTCCTTGAGCTTCAACACATGAAATATCCGTCACATTTGACTGCATGTTAGAACTGTGTCAAAAAAGTCAAAAGAATGGTCCAAAAAGTTAATAGAAGAGATCATTGCCTTTCAAAAACAAAGAAGTTACAAAAGGTGGCAAAGGCATTAATTGTTCCTAGAGACATAGTTGGAAGCATAGTTCACACGTCAAAGGGCAGAAAAAGTAAGCTATCATTGGCTGCAACCAGATATCTGAGAAGGCAGATTGTTAAAAAAAAAAAAAAAAACCCTAGAATGACTGCAGAAGACCTCCAGCAAAACTTGGTGGCAACATGGACTGAGGTTTCAGTGAGTACAGTGAGGTGCGTGCTGAACACAGACAGTTTCCAAGCCAGAACTCCAAGAACAACTTTCTGACTCAAATGCACAAAAAAACGTCGACTCCAGTATGCTCAAAATCATAGAAAAAAGCCACAGACATTTTGGGATTCTGTTCTGTGGAGGGATGAAACAACACTGGAACTTTTTGGCACAGTGGATCAGCAGGATGTCTGAAGGAAGATGCTTTGAGGCTGCTTTGCATCCTCTGGTACTGGAAACCTGCAGTGTGTGGAAGACAAGATGGATTCATTGAAGTATCAGGAAATCCTAGGAGGAAATATTATGCCATCTGTGAGGAAGCTGAAGCTTGGGCATCATTGGACCTTCCAACAGGATAATGATTTCAATTTTACCAATGCTTGGTTTCAGAAGAAGTCCTGAAAGATTCTAAAATGGCCAGCACAGTCACCTGACTTGCTCCTTTTGCTTGATTTGTTCATTGCAAACATCTAAAAGTCCGTACATTTTCACAATAAACCTGATTTGCAATGGGGGTTGAATGATTTTGATGGCAACTGTTCCCAACAGAGCTTTCTTATTTCCTTTATCTTTAGTCTATAGGTGTTTAAATGTGTGTGTTTGTGTGTGTGTTCCTCCAGTGTTTACACACTGTCTTGTGATTCGACCATCTGCATGTGCAGCTTGCATGGCGATGCTCATTTTGTCAACATTTCTGGTTCATTTGTGTGCTAACATATTACTCCATGTGCACACATGCACACATGCACATATATGTATACATCAAGTTAATAAAGTAGCCCTGCTGTGTACAGTAAGCTAGGCCTGCTCACTATGACAGCCCACAGTGAGGAATCACCTTCTATAGTATCTTATTCAGGTTAGCTGCTGCAGAAATCTGCTTACTGCACAACTTCCCAGAGTGGAGGCCAGACCCATCCATAGAAGGATATCGTCTGTGTCTACTCGTGTGTGTGTGTATGTGTGTTTTTAGTGTATAACCACCTGGCCAGCTCAGTGAAAACAGGGTATGTGTGTTCTACTAAAAACGGAGCTTCTTCAGCTCCTTAATTCAACGTGTCAGCACCGTAGCAGCATGTCATGTCACGTCTTTCCTGTCACGAGCTTCTGCAGAGCATCATGGGAGCTGGGATTCTGTCCAGACATGTTGGTCGACCCACCTGCTGAGACTGAGTCATTTTCCAAAAGTTAAACTCTACGGGAGACTCTCCTTTGTTCCCTGTGCTCTCTTTAACTTCCTTTCTCTTCACCTCTTTCCCACTTGAACTGTCGTCTTTGTTTTCTTTCTTAATTTATCTCCATCTCTTTTTTTTTGTTTGGTTTCTGGCTCTCAGGGTTTTTTTCTTCTTCTCTTACTTTCTTCATTACTCCACCTTCTCACTCTGTAGCCGTTGTGTCTTTATTTTTGGGTGCTCCAGCTTTGTTCTTGGCATGTTTATTTCCGACTTAAGACTATTAAAGGGCTGTTAGCTCAACAGTTCTTAATTTATTTCTGGTTTGATGCTTAAAGCAACAAGAAGACAGTGTTTTTATTGGGATTTTTCGTGAAATTCAAGGAAAAAGAAACACAGTCTTTGGACTTATCTGAGGCCAGGCAGACAGACAGACAGGGCTGAGTTTTGTAGGGAACAAAGACATGGACTGAAGGCTACAGTTCAGCTTGAGGACATGTCTCCAGGGAACTCTGGGGGACTCTGGCATTGCAGCTCAGTGCTGCCATGCTGTTTACCAAAAGGGTTTTGTGATTACTGTGACAGCCAAGTCACCTCTACTTCAGCCAAACCCCTTAAAAGAAAAACTTTTTAGTCAACTGTGTGTACCAGTGTGTATATCTATCTTGTGACACATATTTAGCTGGACCAGTTTACTAAAAAACAGAAATTATTATACAAAAACAGCATTCTTTAGAGTCTTCTTTGTGGGCTCTGTGCATAATTTCTAACTGCAACTGTGCCAGAGCTTTAGTCAGACGAAAATGTCTGGTCACTCTGGATGCACTGATGCGTCGCTTTAACCCCTGTATCGGCTGATATCAACCCTCCTGACAGACATCGGCCCATTGGCAAATACTGTGGCACGACCAGGTCAGTAGCTGATGTTTATCCGTTGTGTTTCAGCAGTGTAATTCTGCCATCTGGCACACTTCACTGCTCATTCAGAGAGGAGATTTTTTACTGAGCAGAGGAATTTGTGGGATAAACTTTTGTCTGTTTTCATGGTCAAATATGAGAGAAATTGTTGGCACTTTGGGAGACTTGCACCAAAGAAAAAGGAATAGAAAAAGCATTGGCATCAGTGCATCTCTAATGGTCACAATGTGTAATATTATTTACTGATGTGCCAACATGCATGCATGCATTTAGCTGCATGTCTCAGCCAGACAAGTTCTCTTTCTGAAAATTTTCTTTTTTTCTGTCTCAGTCTGTCATTGTGGTGTTGGTGATCTTGGCCTGTGCCAAAACACGCACTAAGTGTGCTTGGCCGTGGGAAGGTTAGCGCCTGCATCTTAATAGTGCAAATTCTTTTGTGGATTAGCTACAAAAGAGGAGCTATTAGCAGGTGCACATCTCACACCTAACACCTAACTAAAAAGCACTAAATGCAAAATGTATGACAGGCAAAGCTCAATATCGAAAAAAAAGAAATATATAATACCTGGGCAAAACCCAAATCCAAATATGCACACATTTCTTTCTTTTTTCAAGGGATATTTCTGAAGTTGGGTTGTGTAAGGTTCTACCCTCCAGAAATTTTCAGTGAGCGTCAGTGAGGCTATACAGTGCTATACGCAGATAGTGTCTGTGTTTGGCATTATTTTGCAATGCAGGCTTCGGCTTTGTGCTCTTCCGCTTCAGTGAGTCATCTGCCAATCTGCTGTTTGGGTCTGCAGCTTCTGGTCTGCGAGAGACAATCCTAGAGCACTGATTGACAATGATATGCCATTACAGTGGATGTGAGAGGATACTTTCATGAGTAAGGGTACACAGAGGAACAACTTCTGCAGATGGAGACTCAACGGGATGAAAGAGAGAGAGGAGAAAACTTTAGTGGAGACTGGTTAGCAGGAGAGATCCTAAGTTACCTGCTGGTGTAGGTCTGTTAACTGTAAGCTCATGTCCATGAGAGCTGCTGAAGTCAGGATCGGGGCTTCTCAACGCTTCTTCAGATCATTTCTGATCGAGGATAGCAGCTAACAGACATCTGCAGCCTGCATCACTCCGCCTGAAGAGTTCCCTACCTTACCTGAGGCTGAGACCTTCTTCAACTTTCCAAAGATAAATTGTTGAAACCGACCCCACCCAGAGGAGCTGGATCGAAATTTGACATCCAAGTATGTTTATCGCTGTGGCTTTATTGTTCTAATGGCTGATAATTAGACAAGCTAAAATTGGTACAATGTTTTACCTGTATGAAAACAATGTGTCAGCTGTTGAGGTGGAAAACTAAGTTGGAATAACAAGTTTTAGTTGGGCATGTTGTTGTTGTCTCTTTCAGTGCCTGCAGACCCAAACAGCTGATCAGATATGCTGAGGAGGAAGAGCATGTAGCCAAAGCTGGCATTGCAAAATAGAGCCAAAGACAGAGGCTTTCTGGGTGAAAAATAAAATGCTTAAAAAATGTTGATATAGAGTAAAATTGAGCCAGTATTGTGTTCCCATCTGTTATGCTGTAGCCTCCCTGCTGGAATCTTCTTTAAGGGACAGCGCTCATGGAAATCACTTGAGGCTAACTCCACTACTATTACCAAACTCCTTAAACAAAAAAAATACAGAAATATCCCTTTAATGCTTCTGGCCCTCCTTACCTGGGTACTTTTCCCACAGGCTGACTACTCAGTGGAAAGCCCTGCAATTATAATATTTTATAATTTTCACCTTGGAGGCAACTTCTCAGTGTTTGAAGCTGTGAGCAATGATTAGAATACATAAATAGTTACACTGTGATCATGTTAATTTTAACACCTTGGGCAGCTGGGGTCTTGTAAGTTTGCATGAAAGTCTGCACTGTTTGGATTCATCTTTAAACACTGTTTAAAGTTAAATTTAGAGATAATAATCCAAAGCAGGGTGCAGAGGTCCATGTGTTTGTTAAGAAACATGCAGTGTCAAAAGAGAACAACTGAATCTTTGAGTGTTGGTTGTAGTGTCTGGAGGCAAAGCTGACTGCAGTTTTTGGATTAGCAACAAATAGAACAATCCTTCATTATTTATGTGCTTTCTCCCAGCATGCTTCTCCTTATCATGCCTGAGAGATCTGATTCAAACAACTTTGGTAACAGCAATAAAAACATGAAATGAATGAAAGAATAACACCGCCCCCCGAACAGCTCCACGTTGTGTTTTAGTGTTTGGAACATGGAATCTGAGAGGTGATATTTCTGCTTCTTTGCAGTTTCTCCTGCTGCTTGTGGAAGGTTGAGATTTAATGGTGACTTCTGGGATTTTTATGCCGCTGGCGAGAACTCACAACTTTTCCGGGAGTTTGTGTGTGCGTGCATGTGTGTACCTTCAGCATTGCAAGCTCATCCTCATTTGGTAGTGTCACATTTACATAGAAAGCACATGCACACAGCGAGACAAAGTGACAGACAGGCTTTGGGCTAAAAGCGAAGAAAGACAGCAAAAACAAATTAGCAGAAATTACAGCTGAAGGATGTGGTTTTTGGTTTAACCTGAAGCTGAAGTATTCTCCATTCTTCCATAATAGGGGTCCAGCGCTGGTGTTAGCCCTCTGCACTTTCATTATCTCTGTCAACACCTCAGACGCCCTGCAGTATTAATGAACAGCTTCTCAGCTGCTTATGTGTGTGGGTGTGTGCTTTGGGGTGCAATCGCACACACACACAAGCTTGCAGAAGGAAGTAAAAGACATTTCATCTGGATATAGAACATGAGTTTTCAGATTACATCAGCTGTGTGTGCATGTGTTTATGTGTTAATCCATTGGGAGATCTTGTCACAGCTGTCACAGCCCAGGCTTATTGGAGCTGTCGACCACTTCTTGGTATCTTCTAACACCTCAAAGTCCACTGGGAAAAACTGCTAATGTGAGTTGGATTAAATGGGGAGTAGGTGCCACTTTTTACATTCTTTACATTAACAGATAGGCCATCTTCACAAAACTACCAGTATGAAATGGGCATGGTTGCCAAAATGTTTGATACATTGTTAATTTTTTTAATGTCACATGCCTTTAAAGATACAATATCCATTATTGTATGTTATAAAGTATCAGATAGTCCCAAGGGTACTTAAAAACGTCTTATTTTCCACCCAAAGCTGATGCCAATGGACCAAGACAGGAGGAAACTGCGTCAGGGAACTCTTAAAGTACCAAACAAAGCAATTTCACTTGTGCTCTACAAGGCTGAAGGAGATCAAGTATCTCAGGACTTATCCACAAGTGAGGGTAGCCTGGACCATGAGATTGACGGTTGGACTGGTGCAGCATCATCAATATTGTAGGTGTTGTGAAGAGGGAGCTGAGTCGAAAAGTAAGACTCTCAATTTACCATTTGATTTTCATTCCAACACTTACCTATGGTCGTGATCTTTGATTAAAAAACAAAATGATAAGATTGCAGGTTTAAGCAGTCCAATTGAGATCCCTCAGTGAGGTGTTCGGGCTTAGGCTTAGATAGGGTGAGGAGCTCGACTCCGGAGGCAGCTTGAAGTAGAGCCGCTGTGCTTTCGTTTCAAAAGGAGCCAGTTGAGGCGGTTCTGGAATCTGATCAGGATGCCTCCTGGTCGCCTCTCTGTGGAGGTCTTCTGGGCATGTCCAACTGGAAGAAGATTCTTGGGTAGACCCAGGACTTGCTTAAGGGGTTATATATGCAAAATCATGACTTGTGTGTCAGTGATGGCCTGACAAGTTTAAAGAAACACAGGATGGAAAGTTGTAATGGAGCCTGAGCAGTGCACTTAAATGCACAGTTGTAGCATCAGAAATATCTTTGACTCTGTCTGTTTTCACATCCAGAGGCTTCATAGACTAGTGGGGAAAACCTGGAGAGAGGGGTAAGAAGCCAGTGAGTGTTGTAGCTCCGCTGTTCCTGCTACTACATAATATTTTTTCCTCTTTTTTGTTTTTTTTTTTGTGTCTGTTTCTTTTCGTCATTGGTTATTAAATAGTGGTTAGGAAATAAAAACTGTTCCAAGTTTTACTGCCACCTACCATTGTCTTTTTATCCTCTTAGAGGAATAATGCTGCATTCCACTTGTCATCGTAACCAGTATTCCGACTTGTTTTTGCAACTTCCTACCAGAAGTGGCAAGTGGAACGTCTCCCTATGTCATATTTACAACTAGTGAGCTAGTCCTTTAACAGAGCACCCCAACCTCGATGACCTAACATGGTGGCACAAAGCATTAAGTATAGTAAAAACTTTGATTTTGACCTGTTTCAGAACCTTTTGCTTTTTCTCAGTGCATTTTTAGAAATTTTAGACACAGCACTACCCTGCAGTTGCATGTAGCGTGCGGCAACAGTCTTCTTATACATGAAGTACTGTGCATTGTGTTGTTTTAAAGGCTCATCAGCTAGACAGTGGTCAATTTTGCTAAAAAATAATGACTGGCTACTGCAAGAATGACATCCATCGTTTCACAACTCATCATTGTTGTGACAAATGGAATGCAAGCAACTGGGAAATCCATTTTTTTCAGACGAACGTGACGTCATTCCCAATTCAGACATCCAACTTCCGAGGTAAATGGAACGCAGCATTGGTCTGCCCCAAACTGTGACGGCTGAACCATCTTATTTTCCAAAAAACATATAGTGTTTCACCCCTACTCCCCCTATGTTTATTAAAGTCAGTTTAGCGTGTCATAAAACGTATACATTAATGTTAATGTCTGTTGCAGAAAGATTTCAAAGGACAGAGATTTCTCCTTAAAGTTTTTCTCTTTCTTGACTTCTAACACATTTGTGCAGGGATGTGAGGCTCACAGTCAGAGCAGAATCATTGCTCACATCTTATCTGCATTATCAATGATGATAAAGAGGAGATGTTTATTTTGGGTGTACATTCTTCTTAGGAAAGTCTTACGTATTTGCCCTTACATTGGTGTTGACAGTATGACAGATTTAGTGTTCAGTGACCCTTTGTACTGTGCAGGTTGTTGTTGTTATGGTAAGAAATTTCATTTTAATCATCCAGCTTACTTGAAAATTCTCTGCACTCTTCCTTCTTTTAAAAACATGATATCCAATGAAAAGCCTTCCAAGTTTGAGTGGTACCAGGGGAAATACCCTTGCTCTCAAGTTCACATTCTGAAACCACAAAGTCAAAGTCATTTCATAATGACAGCATGAAGCCAGAGCAGAAAGTGCTGAGCAAATACTTACAGAGCTTACTGTAATTTCCTAAAATAGTTTTTGCTGTGCTGTCTCCACTGTATTAATGTTTGAAGAAGGTTTGTCATGTTTTAATCCTCAGTGGTTTCAGCTTTCAGAACTACACCAAGTTCAACTTTGGCAATTAGAACATAGGCAACTTTTAAATGACTCCCATGTTGATTTGTTTATGTTGGAGAAGTTTGAGATCTGAGCTGGTCTCAGTTGTGTATGCTCGAAGTGTTTTTGCAGTAAAAAAATTATCCCGTCTTTTTTAGATTAGTCATAGCTCATACTTAAGCAACTTATACTATATCATAAACTATGTAAAAATTAAACTGTACTCTTGATGACTATTCTTGATCAAGATCTGCATACATGCCTGACTCATGACCTTGAATCAAGAGAGGCTTACATTAGGAACAAGCTTTTATTTTAAGTTTTTAACTATGTCTACTTTTACTATGATTTACATAAATGCCTGACTTATAACACCGGATGTAAATAGACTTTAATTTGAAGTTTTGAAGTTTAAGTTTTGCTCTGTGTTCTTCTTGAGTATTATTGGTGAAGCTCTGCATAAATCTATTTTTCATGACAATAGCTATAAACAGGCTTTTATTTTGAGCAGGTTTATATACTGCCTCTCGTCTCTTATCACTTTCTCTCTTAGATCTACTTCTCTGTCAAATCTGACCTTAAAATCCCTATATCTGCTTTCCTTGGCTTTTATTTTATGCTTATTGATTCTTATGTGATATCTCCACTTCTCCTACTTGTTTTTTAGAGCTTCCCCCTGGCTTTTACTGCATTTATTGCGTCCTCCTCTTTTTGCAGCTATATTGGATTTACCAGACTATTATCATTATTTATGATTATGATTAATATCTTTTACTGTCTAGAATTTTAATTTTTGTATGCTGACTTATTTATCGCTACACATTTTAATTGTTTTTATTCTCCTTCTTACCATTTTGATTTATATTCATTTCTGTCTCTTCCTAATATTTTAAATGCTTTTACATTTCTGGTTCTTAGGTCTCTTTTATGTACTGTAGATGGGTTCCTGTGTTCCCTGGACTGGTCAAGGTTATTCTGGGATTTTATTCTGGGTTTTTATCCTTGCTCTTCATTTTTATTACAGAATCTTACATTTCTGGATTTTTATGATGTCTTTCTAATTTGACATCATTTTCGTGTTTAGAATGTTCTGCTAGTTTTTTTTATGATGTTGGAGGTACATTGCTGGCTGAGTTTTTCATGGGTTCTGCTGTTGTTGGGGTTTTGTCTTGTGATGTTTTGCTGTTTGTGTTTGATGCTTTGTCTAAACTGTGATTCTGCTTATTGTCAAAGCACTTTGTAAACCTCTGTTTTAAAGCTGCTATACAAATAGATTATTGTTATTATTAGTATTATTATATATTTGCAAATGGCTTTTATTTGAGGTTTTACTGTTAATAAGAAAATTACTTTGCTTTTGTCGACTATTTTTGATTAAGATCCACATGAAGACCTGATTCATCTCATTTAAAATAGAGTGGCTTTCATTTGGAACAGGCTTTTATTTCTAATAGACTTTTATTTGAAGTTTTAACACTATTATCATTGTAGACTTATGTAGACTTATAGATAGACTAATAGATAGATGGACTTATAGATGGATAGAGATTCAGGACTGATTTTAATAATTCATGACATCAAATTTGGAAAGGATTTTTTAGACAGCTTTTATTTGAAACAGTCAACAGTATGTTCATAGAGTTTTTCCCGTGTTCTAGTTGACTGTTCTCTATTTCAAACTGTATAAATTCATGACTTATGACATTGAATACAGAGAGGGTTTTATTAGGAACAGAGGCTTTTATTTAAAGTTTCACAGTGCTATCAAAAAGTTTCCACCATAATCAAGTTGACTGTTGACTGAGTTCTGCATAAATCCTTGACTTATGATATTGAAAACAAATACACTTTTGTTTGAGACATTTGATTTCAAGTTTTATGGCAAATCACAGTTTTTAACTGTTTTTGTTGAATTTTGTTGACTGTGATCCACATAAATGAGTGCACTTTTCAACCAAAAGTCATCCTAGCTTGTCGTGTCTCAAAAATCCCATCAACAGCCGATTAACACATTAACATGTATTTTAATTCTCTATAAGTGTGCACTCCTCACTTTGACTCGACTTTGCCCCATCTGCTCATATAAACTATTTTATTATGCTCTACAGCAGAAAGCAAAGCTTGTGGGTTGTGAACTGTGCAGCCAACTCTCTAAGGCATGTTTGAGTGTCTGTGAGCCTCCCTGCTGTACCTCTTTGACAGCGCTGCTCAGCATGCAGAGCCTATGGTGTGTCTGCGCTTTATCAGCTCAGTCAGCAGTGACAGAGACTGAACCCTCAGATACATCTGTATATCCCTGTTATCACCCACCACGTAGGAGTAAGATTATTATTGTTGACAATGCAAGACACCGTGGCCGTATAATTACACCAACGGTATGTGAGTGTTTTAGCATACTGTAATAGTGCCCCAGGAGCTTAAAGCATCCCGTTGAGCGTGTCATGGCAGAGGGACGTTTGAGGAAAAGGACAGTTTGATGTGCAGTGTCACAGTCATCAGCACTTTTTACTCACTTTGCTGTGCTTTACCATGATTTTAGACAGCATCAGATCTGACTCCACGGGAGAGGACTGTGTAGGATTTGCACTTTTCAGTCTCCCATTGTCACTTTGTGTTTGAGGAATGTCAACAGGGAGAAATAGTTTACTTACCAGGATGTTTTAAGCAATAAAGACACATCCCATTCAGGACAGAGGGGAAAAAAAATCAAAATCTGCATAAATGTCTGACTCATGACCTTGAATCAAGAGAGGCTTACATTTGGACGAGCTTTTATTTGAGGTTTTTAACTGTCTACTTTTACTAATATCTACATAAATACCTGACCCATGACACTGAATATAGATTGACTTTAATTTGAAGTTTTCCAGTATAAGCTTTGCACTATGTTATTGGTGACTGTTATCGGTTGAGTTTTGCCTAAATTTATTGTTCATGACATTAGATATAAATAGGCTTTTATTTTATGCTGGCTTATATTTGAGGCTTTACTGATAATAAGAAAAATTGCTTTGTTTTGTCAACTATTTTTGATTAAGATCCACATGAATGCCTGATTCATTTCATTTAAAACAGAGTGGCTTTTATTTGGAGCAGGCTTTTATTTGAAGATTTACAGTAAATTAGTTTTTTCACTATGTATTTGTTATCTATTTTTGATTGAAGTCTGCAAAAATCCTTTATTTATATCACTGACTACAGATAGGCGTTTATGATTTATTAAAGCTTTTACAACTTAAAAAATATATATTTTTATCTGTTTTTTTGTCCGCTATTTTTGATTAAGATCAGCAAAATCCCTTTATTAATGACGTCGTATGAATTTACAAGCTTTTATTTTAATTTTAATATTATCAACATAAATGTTTCCACTATAGTCTTGCAGACAGTTGTTAATTTAGGTCTTCATAAATCTTCTCAGGGGATTTACACTTTTCTAGACTTTATATAGGATTTTTGGGGGCATTAAAATTCAGGCTTTATGATAGATTTTCACTGAAACATTTGAGGAGTATTTGAAAAGATTTTTGGGTACTTTTTATGGGAACCTTTACAAACATGTTTGAGAATTGTTCACAGCAGTTTTAGGTAGTTGCTTTGAGTTCTGGGAATTTGTGTTTATTTGGACACTATTTTTGTTCAAAACTAATTCCTGTTCAAAGACAAGGCTGAGCTTTTTAACTTAGCAGGTACAGATCCACTATAAAAGTGTGAGAAACTAATTCCAAACAAAAGCTTAGGTCTCAGAAGGTTAAGGTACCTATTCAATGTGCTTCTTAATGTGACAGCACTGCTTTGGTTGATGCAATGATTTATTTTTAGTGTGAATGCATTTAGAATGGCGGTAGAATTCCTGAATCAGCCTGTCTAGTCTTTAAAAGTGAGTTTAGTGAAATAGAGTAAAGACTGAATTGAGAGGCTGTGTAAACAAAAACAGAGAAATAGGACTGAATCTACTTTGTTCCACTAGATTGGCTGTAAGGGGCAACACTTTGGCATCCCGTGGTATTTCCAAAAGAAGACCAATTCACAGTTTAAAAGAGCAAATCCCTCACAGCCTAAGCGGCTCTCTGTGGGAGTCTCTCCCCGTTCTTTCTCTATCTCTCTCTGTCCCTAGTTCGTCCTCCCTTTCTCCTGCTCGCTCTCTCTGTTTGCCAGTTGTCTTAAAAGGTCATCCCCACCTGGCGCGGCACCCAAAGTGAACTGTCAAATCCCATCTGTCATTGTGCTGGAGATGGTGTGTGTTAGAGAGTGTGTGTTCAGTAGTAGTTGTCCAATAAGGGCTTTTTTGAAGGTGAAAAAACAGTTTATACTGATTATTCCCTATAATTTGACGGTATAGGTTAATGTGTGATGGACCTATTAGAGGCAGCCTAAAGCTTTGTATATTTATATTCTTTAAATTAATTGTGATTATGATGATAAAAATCATTTATATTTTATTAAGCTGGCTACAGCTTTTTCAGCTATTTTAATGCCTTTATCTTAACAAGTTAATTATTTTGTAATCTCAAGATCACAAAGAAAACAAATGTTTGTTTTCTGTAATTACTTTTAGTGTTTATCAGATCAGCAGAGTGCTGCAGCAGCATGCACAGTAGGCCAACAGCAGCAGTTTATTCAGCAGAAAATGTCGATACAAGAACCACGATTTATTGTAGTTTTGATCACTGACTGTCATGGCATTAATCATGAAGTCTAAAAGTAAATACAATCACAAGAATATAAACATGAAAAAGTTAACTGGCAGTTCTTAGCTCCTATCTTGAGTAACTAGCCTTGATTTTCCTTCAGATAGCCTCATGAATTAACTCTCCATCACGATTATTGCAGGAAAACAGTCGTTGATATGGCGTTGGCCTCCCTTTTGCAGCCTCCACTCTTCTTGAAAGGCTTTCGGAGTGCTTTTTGAGGTCAGCCCTGATTTTGGACTAGAAGGCCTGGCTCCCAAGCTCCATTCTAGTTCAGCCCACAGGTGCTTGACGGGGTTGAGGTTAGGGCTCTGTGTGGACCAATCAAGTTCTCCTTGCTTTGTGCACTGATGCAGTCATGTTGAAATAGAAAAGGACCTTACCCAAACTATTTCCACACAGTTGGAAGCATAGCATTGTCAAACATGTCTTGGCATTCTGATAAATCAATATTGGCCTTCACTAGACATAAGGGGCCTAAACCTTGAAAACAACCCCATACCATTATCCCTCCTCCACCAAACTTCACAGTAAGCAATCAGGCAGGTAATGTTCTCCCAGCATCTGCAAAACCATTATTCTTTTTAACCAATAACATTCTCACCAAAATATAAAATGTTCATTGATTTTTTTCTTGGCTCCACTATGGCCCTGTCACCCCTCAGCAAGAAGGTTCCTGTCCAGTTGGACATGACATTTCTGTGTGGAGTTTGCATGTTCTCATGTTCCCTCTGTATTCATATGCTCCTCCCACCCTCCAAAGACATGCTTGTTAGGTGTTAAAATGGGCGTGAGTGCTCGTCTGTCTCCATATGTCAGCTCTGGGATTGACTGGCGACCAGTCGAGGTAGTAAGCCACCTCTCACCCAGTGGCGTTGGCCTCACACACAGAGGGATGGGTCTGCTGGGTAAGGCAGTGAGGCACTCACACTGTCTGAACATTCTGACAAAAGTCAAAGTTTTTCAATACTTGGTCCTGCTGGTCCTGCTATACTCTTGTGAGGCCTGGATGTTGACTGATGAGTAGAGATGCTTGCTGGACTACCTTTGTGACTTTCTTGGGTGCATTTCCAGGTGTCATTGGCAAGGCCACGTGTCTAACGCTTACCTGTCAGGAGAGCGGGGATGGGAAGGATCAGCTGCTGGATACAGAGCACCAGCTTTCCCAGCTCATGGCATTCTGGGTGTTCAGAGCATGGTGGGTTGGACCAGGATGCCTGGAGAGATGAGGCATGGGCCTGCCATAGGCTTGGATGATGGCCATCAGGAGGCCCAAATAGTAAAGGGGCCAAGGTTGACCTAAATCTTGACCCAGCTCATCACAGATATGACAAAAATAAGGGAGACATTTAACTGGAAAAGTGACAAGGTTTTTATCACAAAATATCAAGAAAATTATGAACAACATACTGAAACAGGAACTAAATTTATTTTAAAAGTTGAGGTATTGTCTGAATTTACTGTAAACTCCAGTGTAGAAGACCTGCTTTGATGCCTTTATTTACAATAAAAAAAAAAAAAAAGATAATCTCTTGTCAGTTTAGGGTTAAGTTACACCTTGATAGGGCCCCCATGAAGTTCACACTTACACACATATAACCTGTGTTAATGAATAGCTTCAAAACTGCAACAGCAGCAGATAACAAGGGTATACTCTGGAGAATAGTGAAGCAGGCGTTAAATAATGCTTCTGTATGCATGTGTGTATTTGTGTGTGATTAATTCTCATGGCCCTGCAACCATTTTACCTGCATGTGTGCTCAAACACACTTCCACACACAGACTCATTGCACTAATGAGCACGTTGAGTCATGGTGTTGTCCTCGCCGCTGTAATAAAACAAGGAGGTCAGGTGCTGTGGATTGTTGTGACTTAGCCGGTAGCGATCATTTGTGGAGGTTGAAGGTAAAATAATGAGTTGGATGAACCTGAGAGCAGGATGAAGGTTATCTTATCAGAGCTGAGTTAGAGTCTTTGTACCTGTCTGTTTGTTTACGAATAAGTGTCTGTGACCTGTCTGCTTTAATGACAAATATACTTCCTCATGTAAATTGACATCATATTTTCTCAACCTATTGCAGATCATTGCTTCTGTCACTGCTCTGTTTCTGTGATGGGACGATGATGGCTTTATACACAGGCTGTAGTCCTCCAAATGGGAGGCATTGATTCAAATCTGGCATATGGCTCCTTTTCCTTTTCCCTCTGCCAGATTTTCAGTCCTCAACACTTTTACATGAAAAAATACACATGAGTGCATGTACAAAATGGCTGACCTAGGTTCAGTAAAGTTGGATTTTGATTGAATTGTTTGATGATTCAGTATCTTAATCCTTGTGTAAACTCCTAGCTTGGATAAATATCTACATTAATATCATATTTGATGTCAACTACTGTATGTTTTCTCTCAAACAAACCTCTCTGGTTACTTTCTAACCTAACCTGTTTAGTTCTGTTGAAACAAACAGGGGATCATCATGATGTTTTTTTGTCAAACGTGAGACAAGCCTTTGTGTTCTTTCTGGTCAGCCGTGGTTTTGGCCTTGCAACTCTCCCAATGATGCCATTTTTTCACAGTCTCTTTCTTATTGTCGAATCATGATCACTGACTTTAGCTGAGCCAAGTGAGACCTGCAGGTCTCTAGATGTTGTTCTGCATTCTTTTAGGACCTCCCCGGCTTAATTGCTGTTACACGCTTGAAGTCGTGGTTTGGTAGGCTGGCCACTCCTGGGAAGGTTCACTACTGTTCAAAGTTTTCTCCACTTGTGGATAATGGCTCTTACCATGCTTGGATTGATTCCCAAAGCGTTAGAAATGGCTCTCTAACTCTTTCCAAACTGACAGATGTCAACGAAATTGTTTCTCATCTGTTCTTGAATTTCTTAAGATGGTGCCATGATGTGCTGCCTTTTGAGATCTTGTAGCCTACTTCACTTCATCAGAATGTTTCTCTTTAGGGTTTAGAAATGGCACTGGTTATTTTGTTATTTTACTTTAAATGCTAAAGGTACATTTGATTTCTAGAATTGAAACAAACATACCCACAAAACACAACATTAAACTTTCACGGAGTAAGAAAAGCCCAGGAGTTACCTCTGTAAAAAAAAATTACATTACTTTTATATAAAGCAGTATCCATCCATCACTGTGGATATCTCTGTCTCTACCTGGGCAGAATCAACTTAGCCTCTTGGACTGGTGGTTTGCTTTCAAGCTCTGCTCAGTCTCCTGAAGTATCTCAGTGAAACTCATACATTTTTATAATGCAAACTTAGAGTCCTTGGTCCTGTGCTATTTTAGCTCCATAGCATCCTGATGATGGTCTCGGCCTGCCCACCAGTCCTTGATTCTCTAACTCACTCAGTGTTAGCCCAGCCTTCAACTGCTCTTGCCTGCCCTTCTGATACAGCCTGTCTATAACCATGACACATGAGAGTAACATGTTCAATACATGGCCTGTGTGACCATGCCTCATAACCTTCAGGATGTTATTTATGACTTGGGTCTTTATCTCATTAAGTCTGTTAAATAAAGCCCTCCTAATGTGTGATTTTTGAGTAGAACACTGACACCACTTTAAGAGGGAAAAACTGTTAAGATATTCTATTTCTTCTGATGTTAGCATAGATATTAGCACATTACTCACAAAGACATAAAAGTCCAAAACCAATGCATTAATATCATGCTCTTTATCATTTTTGTCACAGGCCCACCATAATTAAGCTACAACAGCAGGGCTACATCTGGCTACTCACTGTAGCATCTTCCGGCTCTCACAGTAATGGAAAACAAGGACTTTAACTGTCTTATTTCCCTGAAAAACTTGCAGATCACTCAGTGGATGAATCAAAAGAAAAAGCTGCTGAAAGCCTAGCTGTTCTACCATTCCCCACTCTATCAAGTTTGACGAATGTCAATTATCATACAAGCCTAAAAAACGTTGTATAAAAAGTAATCTGCTCCATTTGGTATCATCTGCTATTTCATGTACTTTTTGAATTGTAGCAAGCTGTTTTCCCTGTGATCAAGCAAAGTTATAAGTTAAGTTCTACCAGATGTTTCTTTTTGTTATTTCAAAATAAATGTATGGGTTTTGTCCTAACAGGAAGTGAAATACACTGAGCTCAAGACAGAACACATTGTAGAGTAAAAGCGTAACAAAGATGAGACTATTTTGAAAGCAACTAAACTGTAAATTTTGAAAAATGCAAATGCTTTCACATTAAATGGGATCATTGGAATTCAATGTGTCATTTTGTACATGCACCCAGAGTTTTCCCCAACTTTTTTCTGGTGACCCAAGACATTGGGAATTTGACAAATTATTCATTTATCAAACAGGAGCCTTAATAGCATGTGGAAGAACCATACACAGCCACAACAGCCTGGCACCTCCTCATCATGCTGGTCACCACAATGATCACACACTGCTGTGGGATGGCATCCCATTCTTCAACCAGCTTTTGTCACAAGTCAGCCAGTGTGGTTGTGTCGGTCACTCTGGCATTAACAGCACATCCAAGCTGATCCTAGTGTTCAATAAGGTTGAGGTCAGGACTGCTTGCAGATCTATGAAACCGGAAACTGGATTCATGCAGTCTGTTCCGGATTGTTGGGGCAGAGAGTCACTGGCCATATCAGCCAAAGAAGATGATATGTGGTTCTGAAATGCTGACTGCGGGAGGAAATGTTCCACTTCACGGCCTGTCTCTGACATCCCCCATTATATGGAACTTGGCCTTCAGTTTGGAGATGGTTCTAGGGCTCACTCCCAATAATGCTGCAACTTGGTTTAGCTTGAAGCTGTCGTATTGCATGGACCTTATCCAGAGCAGTCAGATGTGGCAAACTGATTCTTGGAGCAGACACCTACTGACCACTGTAGCAGGGCCCATGCTCACATTTGCTGACAATCAGATGCCAGTCAGGCACCTGATTGTCAGCACCTGGTGGTACCAGAAGCTCAAAACAAGAGCCAACAGCAGAATAAGCTATTTGGCATTGACAGAGAAGATTTGGCAAATTTTTCATGGGTGCAACCCACATTTTCAGCTCTGCTGCTCATCCCAAAAATGAATGTTCCTTACAAATGTGGCACCATTTACAAGGGAAACAAACAGGCTTTCCATTTTTAGAAGATTTATTGCCAAAGCATTGTTACAACAAAGAAATAATCTACCAAACCCACATTAACTTAATTTTGGGCTTGGTTTATATTCGTATCTGCAAAAATGACTTCAGAAACACCGGCACATTAACCTGACACGCCAGATGGATTTGTTTCACACATCCATCTGGGAAAGCTTCAATAGGAAACGTTTGAGAAAAGGCAGAGGATTTGAAAAATCGTTTTTGAAAAGAAAACAACTCACTGCTGTTCTTTGTTCTTCTTTTAACGAAGAAATGTCGCCAAGTTCTGATTAAACTGGCGCGTTAGCAACATCCACACTAATCTCTTCCTCCATAACTGCACCAGCTCTTGCTGCTGCTTGTTTACGTCACCACTCTGCTGCCCATGAAAGTACTGCCCCTAGTCACTGATTGGTCCTGTCACTTTCTAACCAGGCCCAAACAGTTCAGATGGGAGCTTTGCAAGATGGATTCGCCAGTGTGAAACAAGGAAACAGGCGTATCCATCTGCTTTGCAAGGTTACCGGCACATCAGATATGAGCAAAAATCCAAAAAGCATGGGCCTTGCTGGTGCATGACTTCATAATCAGCCCAAGCTTGTTTCCTGCCTTTTGAGTTCAGTATAGAAGGGTTGCAGCATCAGGGTACATCATAAAACATACACAGTGCTGATTTAATTCTGATAGGCCTGAAAATATCAGTTGACTTGCTTGACTCAAAAGCTATTCCAAAGATATGAGTATTGAAACTGTAGTTGCATGTGCTGTTTTCAGGATTCCTCATGGCAGCATATGCATTATGAGTAACAATGGAAACAGCTGAATACATTTGGAGTTGGAGATCCCAACCCTAATATTTAGACCGCAAATATAATCCCAAAATTCAGAGAGCTGTGTAGTTACACCTCTATTAAACGGACATACATACAGGCCAAGTTGTTTAAGTCTCCTGAACTACTTCAGTTCACCTCAGTTACCTTGAAGTTGTTGGAGGGTCTGCTGACATAAAAATATACTGTTCATAATTACAGAAGGCTTGTATGACCCCGACTTTAATTCAGAGGTATCTATCATTCACTGTCCTTATATTATGGCTGTAATACTCGGTCCCCAGTCCCTCATAATGGCCTGTCGCACTGCAGAGATGCTCATTAATTAAAGGATCTCAGCCATCTGTGTGTGTGTGTGAGTCTACCAAGCCTCAAGCAGTTTTAAAACATCACCTCGGTTTGCCATCCTCTGCCTTCCAATCCTTCACTTTCTAGAGGAAAGATGGTGAAATTTTGTGCATACTTTGTCATTTTTGTCCCAGACTTTCATGTTGCAAAGTGTTAAGTTGATGAGGGCAGTTCAACAAGATCTAAAAACAAACTTCCATCATACCCAGCGCAGTTATATACAACCCCTCTCACGTCTTCTAATCTTGCTTTTCTGTCTTCTTCATGTCAATAATCTTTGCTTTATGTCAGATTAGCTCTACTTTGTCAGCATATTCTCTCTCCCTACCCATCAGTCATAGCAGTGTTGTGTGTTTTCTTAACTTTGTCAAAAAACAAATTGCATGTGCTTCAGAACTTACCTACTCCTGTGAATATTCACTCTGATGTCCGACATTGGACTCTCTCCCTGGGGCCTTGCACAAGGGCACCTCGGCTTTACTAAAAAAGGGGGAAAACTTAACTCATTTTCATGCTCACATCTCCCTGACTTAACTCTCAGGCCATCCAGTCCCGCTCCAGGCACCCTCCATGTGCATCACCCTCCACGTGCCCTGCCCTTCGCCTCCAGCTCACCCCTGACCTCCACCTCCCCTTCCGCTGCCTCCCTGGAGCTTTCTCCTCCACCAACTCATCCTTCTCTTCCTCTTCTCTCCAGTCTGTCCTTCTCTTCCTGTCCCTAGAGATACTAGGATGCATTCGTTATCATGTCCTCAATTTTTTAGTCCTTTATCTCCTCCCTGTTTTTATTACAGTCATCATTAATGAGGATGGGGATGTTGAGGTCGTCCTTTGAGTACGTCACCTTGTGCGTCACACTGTGATTACCCTCCTGTCTTTTGTCTCGTGACAGCTAAAACATACCTTCACAGGTGATGACCATTTATCCATCTATCACTTTATTTTTAGGGCCAAAGCACTGACCAGTGCGAGAGCCCTATTGTATCTGTAGGATTTTTTTTTTTTCTCTGTCACAACTTTTGCATTTTGGGGGTCCTTATCATGCTCCAAAACTCACCAAATTTGGTGGCTTGTTAACCTTGCAAAGCAGATGGATATGCCCGTTTCCTTGTTTCTCACTGGCGAATCCATCTTCCAAAGCCCCCATCTGAACTGTTTGGGCTCAGTTAGAAAGTGACAGGACCAATCAGCAATGAAGGGCAGTACTTTCAGGCACAGCAGAGTTGTGATGTAAACAAGCAGCAACAAGATCTGGTGCAGTTATGGAGGAAGAGATTAGCATGGATGTTGCTAAAGCGCCAGTTTAATCAGAACTTGACGACATTTCTTCGTTAAAAGAAGATCAAAGAACAGCAGTGAGTTGTTTTCTTTTCAAAAACGACAAAAGTCGAGTACTTACATGTCTGTAGTCGCCATGTTTCACATTATTCCTCAGTAGCTGCACACGCGCAGCTTGATAGTGGCTATGTCACGTGTTTTGTTGGCCCATAGAGATGTGACAGAACGTTCACCCAATCACACTCCGAGTTTTTTTTCAAAGCCTTTGCCTTTTCTCAAACGTTTCCTATTGAAGCTTTCCCAGATGGATGTGTGAAACGAATCCATCTGGCGTGTCAGGGTAGTGGCTTGCTAGATCCTGGTGAAAAAATTTGTATTCTGGTGGTTCCATTAACCTTGCTCCAAAAATGGTCTCTCAGGAGCCTCAAACATCCTTTTTTGGGGGCCCCTCCATTAACTTTTAGCGATTTGCATGAAAATTGGTACACAAATGTATCAAGCCCAGAAAAACAAAAGCTAATATACTGTCTTTCAGAATATGTACAGGAAGTGAGATCTCAAAGGAAAAGTGTCCAATTTTGGCTGTTTTTCGGTCAATTTACAGTCCTTGTATCTGATCAAACCATTCTGAGGGAACTTATCTTTTTCACTCAGCAATGGCTTTGCCTCCAACTACACAAGATGGACACCTAAAGTTATCAAAAGGAGGAGTTTTCACCTCAGGACGCAGCAATTATTAGCTGCCAAAGTTGGACAACGATTTTGTGATGATGTCAATTTTCATGAAACTTCACAGGCATGTCAATACCTCCATTCTGAAATCACCCATGTTCAATATATCTCATTTAGTCACAGCGCCCCCTGCTGGCAACACAAACTTACTTTTTTTTATATTGGGTCGTCATTCCTATGTGGTTGGTCCGATCTTCCTCAAAGCTGTTCTTTAACAATCTACACAGAGCCCATTGTGCCAATCCATGCCTCATGGACCTGCCTCTAACCCTGTTGCCATAGCCACACCTAAAATGTCAAAAAACAGGAAGTAGTGTTTTCATTGCCTTATTAGCATTGTACAATCACCAAATTTCATATGCATAACCCTTCTTGGTTGCTCATACCAACCATATGATTTTTATTAGGGGGCGTGGCCTAATGGCTCAATGGCGCCCCCTACAATATTTCAAAACATCAGCCCACAAAGGAGGTTGAACTTAGGATTTTGAAAATTGGTACACATATGTTTCATGACTAGACGTACAAAAAAATCCTCTTGGAGCCATCCTCTAAAATGTACAGGAAGTGAGATCATAGCCATTTTTTCCCAAATTTTTGGCGATTTTGGGTGCATTTGCAGCTCTCCCATCTGATCGAACTAGTCCGAGGGGATATCTGCTGCACCCCAGACTGGTTTTTCCTCAAACTAGACAAGATGGACACCTTAAGTTATCAAATGCAGGAATTTTCATCAGGGGCGGGGCCATAATAAGGGCCCAAAATAATACCTCTTTTTTTTTTAAAAAGTATTCACTGAAAACTGATGTAACTTTGGAGGAAATCATTCTATAGTTGTCAAAACTACACAACAGTACCTCACTGAGCAGACCCACATGCAAACAGCTCATTATAGCGCCCTCTATTGTTAACAGGAAGTGATGCAAATGGGTAATTTCTGTATTCCTCTTACTGTGTTGACCCTATCATGCTCTTATTTTGACCTAAAGTCATCAATATCAGTCCCAACATTGACATGTTTCATTAACAGATGCCCCAGTGGCCATGGTGGCCATTTTGATCCTTTGCCATCAGACAGGAAGTGGCTGGAACTTTCATATGAAACATCCGATTGCCTTCGAATTTCACATGTATGATCAGAGTCTGCCTCTCAACAGATTTCATTGTTAATTTCATGGTTTTGCTGTTTCGCCCTCTACTGTAACAGACCAGAAGCACCTTGGACATAAAATCTCTACTATTTTTTTTTTTATTTTACATGAAAAATAATCTTTTCCTGATCACTTCTACATATCAGCATCCACCCTTATCACTCTGCCAGCAGCACAATGCACGGATTTCCTAACACCCAACTGTTGCCACACATGACGTTGGGCCTCACCCCAAAATTCCCCCAGGTGTGAGGGCCCTTCAGTGCTGCTTGCGGCCCTAGTTTTATTTACTTATCTTTATGGCAGTGACACAGCCAGTGAGTTACAAGGGAGGATTTAAGGCCATTGGATGTTCCCCAAAGCTGAGCAAATACTGGACTTAAGCCAGAAAACAAAGTTTAGTCAGTTAGAGAGGGCATTTGTGAAGAAGGGTCAGTCAAATTGGGTTAAGGCCTTCGTTGTATGGCCAGAAGACTGATCCCTGTTATTACATCAAAAACCGACATCACTGTGTCACCTCTGCATTAAGTTTGCTCACAGTAAAGTTGTAAAGTCAATGAACCCGCTTAAATTGTACACTCACACTGATCAGCTATCCAGCTGTGAAGTGTATGAGGAAATATGTGATGTAGTGTCGAGAACGCTGTCATCAAACACACAAAAACTAAGCTTAAAACTTCTGGAAGGACAGCTAGATCATACATCAACTTTGGTGTTGAAGACAGAAGCCAATGAAGAGTGTGAAAAACAGCGGCTCCTGGAGCTGGCTCCACAGGAGCCTGAAATCTATAAAAGAACATTCTTTAAAGAAAGAAAAGGCATGGCTTAATCAGTCAAAATCAGTCAAGTTGGATGGGGACAGCAATTTTTAGGTCTATCCAGAGATGCTCGATAGAGTTCAAGTCAGGGCTTGGGGTCACTGTCATGTTGGAAGGTGAACCGTTGGTCCATTCTGAGGTCCTTGTGCTGCACAAAAAGGTTTTCATTGAGGATACTTCCTTTCAACCCTGACCAGTTTCCCAGTCTCTGCTGCTAAGAAACACCTCCACAGCATGATGCTACCACCACCAAGCATCATTGTTGGGATGGTATTGGGCAGGTGATGAACGATCCTGGTTTCCTCCACATTTAGACTTGAGGCCAAACAGCTCAGTCTTTGTTTCATCACACCATGAATCTGTGCCAAAGAGGGAGGCAAAGCAAAATGAGAGCAAGAGATGACAACATGTTGCCATGGTTTCACAGATGCCAAGCAAGGTACCGACATGTATTTGAGTGTATTAAATGACATACATCCAACAGTCATTATGCTTTATGCCGCTTTCTGCCTTTGGTTCACAAGTTGGTCCGCGTAACTTTCACACCTCAAACAAACCGTGCCAGGGTTCATTTTAAAGCAAACGGAGACCCATGTTTTTTTTTTTATTTTGTTTTGTTTTGTTTTTTGTTTTTTAAGTTGTTTTTTGGCTTTTGGTGCCTTTAATAATGGAGGAGGACAGTGGATAGAATTGGAAACAGGGATGAGAGAGTTGGGGAGAGACATGCAGGACAGGGCCACAGGCCTGATTTGAACCCAGACCTCCCGCGTACATTGGGCGCGCCCTGAACCCCTGGGCCACGTGTTCCCGGAGATCCTGTTTTCAAGTGAACCAGTGTGTGCTTGTGTGGTCCACAGCAGAGTTTGTATGAGCTTTCACACCACTCCAAATGAAGTGGACTACCCTGGGAAATAAACCAGAGTTCATGTAAATCAGATCAAACAGCTCTGGTGTGAATGCGACCTAAGGCCCTTCTCCTCTAATTGCTCAGTTTGGCCAGGGTACCAGCCCTGGGAAGAGTCCTAGTTGTTCCAAACTTCTTCCATTTGAAAATTATGGAGGCCACTGTGCTCTTGGGAACCTTCAGTGGAGCAGAAACTGTTTTGTAGCCTTCCCCAGATCTGTGCCTGTCAGCAATCCTGTCTGATCTCTGCAGGCAGTTCCTTTGACCTCATGGCTTGGTTTTTGCTCTGATATTCATCATCAGCTGTGAGGCCTTCTATAGAGGGGTGTGTGCCTTTCCAAATCATGTCCAATCAGTTTGATTTACCACAGGTGGACTCCAATCAAGGTGTAGAAACATCTCAGCAATGATCCAGAGAAATGGGAAGAACCTATGCTACATAGCTACATTTAAAGGTGTTGTGAAGGGTCTGAATACTTATGTCAGTGTGATATTTCATGGCTGTAGCATCAGGCTGCAACATAACAAAACTGAAACAAGTTTCAGTCATGCATTAGGAAGCTACAGTGTGTGATATTTGTCAGTGCAGCATGAAAAAAAGAAAAAAGCCCTAAAAGTAATCTTAAAACAAGAGGCAAGAGCAAAGTTGATGAAGATGTAAGCCTTTGCGGAGGGAACATTTAGAAATCTCCGTACAAACTACAGCTTATCTATGCCACACCTGGTTTGGATCTTTGTGACGTTAATTGATGATTTAACCTGGAGATTTAATCAAAATGATTAAACCTCAGGGTAAGGTCAGGTTTTCTAAGGATAAGGGACACTGAGACGGTCTCAAGTTAGACGTTACACTCTCCTGTCTAGAAGATATTTAGGGATGAAACCATACTTTGAAAATGTTCCAGTCCTTGGTTGCATATTGGGGCTCTGATTGATTTCCCCTCAGGTTTTTTCAGTATGACGTGTTGAGCTGTCTTTCTTGGTGAATAGCTGCCGCCTACAGAGTATACCTGACATTTTCAGAAAAGAGTTTTTGTAATCTCCAATGAGCTTGACCTGCTGAAATCCACACAGGTAGGAAACATCCATACAAGGATGTGTATTTTTCCATATATAGCACCGATGTCACGATGTTGTACGTCACATGAAGCTCTGAAGCACCTGGCGCACTGTCGGGGGGCCTCTGAAGAAACACAGTCACACATAATCACACATACACGCTGGCGCTGTTCAGATTTTGTTTTTTAAACTCACTCACACAGAGCATTACTCACACACAAGGCAGGAATTCTGGATGTCACATTACGGGATACCTTGGAAGATGCATGAGCCAGGGGTCCGTTCTCTACCCTCTCTCTCTCACAGTCAGGCCCCCCTTCCCGGCTCAGTGTGGGAGGAGGGGCTAAGGGGCAGGTGGCAGCGCTGCCTACCTCAGCAGTACGCAAACATTAAGTGGGACACGACGCCAGCCTCAGAGAGAAGTAATGGAGTCATTTGTTATCAGGGATCATCGAGAGAAGGGGGGGTGTAAGGAAATGAGCTCTGCTCCGTTTTCTCTCACCTGCCAGGGGGGCCGGCCGGCTGGTGTGTTTTATTTGGCAAACTGAAAACTAAGAGTATCCTCAAACCACCTTGTATGAGCCAATCTCAACTGATCTGATATTTCTTTGTAAGTCCCTTTTTCCAACCAAACTGTAAACAGGAGCTGCATCATACTTGCCATGCCATTTCCTATTTAGCTAATCTTCCACATAAACACAAAATGTATTTTTAGATCATATGGTCTCCATAAGAAGCAATTTTTTTTTTTTTTTTACCTATGTTTATGCACAAAGGCTGAGCTTAGCTATGTTTTTTCCCTTATCTGCTCACCATCTCTTCTACAGCAAATGATGCTGTTTACAAACTGTCATGTGTTGCACTCTAGTCCTTGTGGGAGTTGCAATTTCTCAGTGACACTGTTGTCGGGGCTGTGGAAAAATGTGTGCAACATGTTTGTGTCTTTTAAAGGAACTGCATGTTGCTACATGTTTTTTTTTCTCTTTCTTGCTGATTCATTTTTCCCCCCTCCACATTAACACATTGACCGTTTTGACATCTTTGGTAGTAGGCGAGCGGAAACTTGTTTAAGTTGAGGTAAAAATACAAGTGACAGTTTAATCTATAAATCTTGAAATGAGTGGGTAGACAGGATGTCCTTCAAAAAACAAACTCAATCAACAAAAAGCCAATCATCATGAGAAGGTACTTGCAGTTTGAGATTTAAAAATAGAACACCCATGGAATCCCTTGGCACAAAAACCATGTTGCTAACATAAAACTGCCAAAGTCTTTTAAAGCATAAAGCAATAATGTGCAGTTTGGTGCACTTTAGCATCCAGCAAAGGTCTTGTGGGTGCAGCTGTACTGCTGTAAAACATGCACTGATGAAGCTAGAAGGGGTTCAGAGAAGCCACAGCACCATGCCTATTGACAAGGAAGAGTAATGTGGGGGGTTATATACCAAAATGACTGCTAGCATCTACAGCCTGCTGTTTTCAAACAGTTTGATTGTGGAGTTTGTGCACGTGTATTCTACTGTTGCTATGATGCCTGTAATCCTTGGCTAAAGGGCTACAATATGGGTGTAGTTCATCATGTGTTTGTTGAAATAGGTTTGTAAGATTTCAAACTTATATTGCTAACCTGATGATTGCCAAGGAAGAGCCAACTTTTTTGGCGTAAGATGAACAAATCCATTTATTTCATCTGTATGCAAACCTGGGACATAACTTGGCTTAGATTACTGAAACCTGCTAAACGTTAGACAACAAGGACACCTTTTATGATAAAGCCAATCCCCATGTTGCAATTTGCTATGAACAGTATTAGGGATGAACAGTCTAAGTTTTCATACAGTTTCCAGGTGGTCACCTGCTGTTTTTCAATTCCTAACTTCACCAGTTACCATCCTTTTCTGGCTCACAAGGTCTTTACACACTAGCTCTGTTATTTTTGGATGCTTTTTTTGTCGGATCCATAATCTGAAAAAAAAAAAAAAAAATCACGTCCTCTGACCTTGCACACTGAGTCCAATGCATTTTTATTTGCCTTCACTACGAATATTTGCAGAATGTGTCAAATTGTTTCGTGAATCTGTTATTTCTTTAAAATCCCACTGAATCCATCCATCCTAACAGAGAGCTTCACACAGCTCCCGCTCATGCATCATAGGCCGAGCCAAGTTGGAGAGATGGAGAGCAACTTTTTAATTCGGTCTCTGTTATGACTTGTGAGTTATGCCTTTATCTGTTATATTTCCATGGGTAATATCCACATAATAAACCAGAAACGCACCCAGAGAGCACAGACCTCCACCATTAGCCCTATCTCCCAATAGTGAAGAATCCTTTAAAAAATTCCTGGATCCTTCCCCCATGTGCCTCCCACCACAGCATTCGCCGATTACTCCCTCCCCGGTGGGATGGAAACACGGTGAGGCAAAGCATTGGCTTCACTACGGGTCATGGCAGAAGCATTGCCTGCTGGTGCCAACAACTGCACTGACAGTCTCACCCATGGTCTCACTGGACGACTGGAAGTCATGGCAGAGGGTGAATATTCCTCTATTCCTCCCAGCATTGTGAGTGTTCTCGCTACAATTCGCTGTCTTTCTCTCTGTTACGCTCCAACTCGTCTCCTCGACTGGGCGTGCATATTTCAAATTCTAAAAACTCCTGAATGGACTCATTGAATGGAAACACACACAAAATGCTGCTGGGATTGAAGTTACTCATATCCGCCATCTCCTGGTGTAAAGTGGTAACAGCGCAGAGCTCCGCCATTTGCCCTATCTCCCAATAGTACAGAATCCTTCAAAAAATTCCTGGATCCAGACGGTGATCTGGATCACTCCCAAAATCTAATCATTTCTTCCTTGTGCCATTTCTGACATTTCCTGAAAATTTAATCAAAATCCATCCACAACTTTTTTGAGTAATGTTGCTAACAAACAAACTAACAAACTAACTAGAATACTGTCTGCTTACACTGAGTTGGCACAGCAGGTCTGAACTTGGCAGCGTCGATCTAAAAACAGCTTGCACCGACAACTAAAGGTAACAAACCTATTACTAAGACTATAGGAATTATGGCAATGGGGGGAATTTGCCAGAATGTTGAAGTATCCCTTTAAATGACTTGGGCTGATGCGAAATTTTGCATAAAATCGAACCTGTTCCGAAAAAAAAATATGGCAAATATAAAAGTTACTGAACTGCACTGTTCATTTAGCTGACTGAAAGTAAGACTAAAAATGTTAGTCAAATACCTTTTTCCATGAGGAAGACAAGATTAAGTTATGTGGTGTTTGCCAGCATTACAGTTTGCCATTTAGACAAGCTTGTATTGTTTGGGACGGGGTTGGGTTAGTGTTTTTTTTTTTTTTTTTTTAATTATTATTATTATTTTTTATTTAAACATAGCAAGCATTCAACAAAAATATGCCATATTCACATGGGTGAGTGTTTGTGAAGTGATGAACAGGTTGTGCCACTCAGTAAAATCATATATGTTCCTCTTTCTCATGAACACAGCATTTGAGACAAATTAAGACAGTTATCGCATTATTCCACATTTGATGGTAGATTCTGTTTTCTCTGTGATTCTGTGAAGGTCCTTAAATATGGCAGGTAAAATGAAGCTCAGCAGCGGTTCATGCAAGACACGGTCATCATGCGCCCAGCCAGCTGATCCCAGTTATCGCCCCTAGCTCCCACAGCCAGTCATAGATCTTTCTCTCAACACAGCTGTGTGCATTTCAATATGATGGCCTTTCTTATGAATCCCTGCTTGCATTAATGCTGATGGACCACGCTGCTGCTGGCAAAACCTCACCTCCTCCACCCCAGCTTCCTCATTTATAGCATAAAGCTTGTTACACCCTCATATTAAGTTTCATGCTACTATGGATTAATTGCTTTTGAACTAATTTTATTGTATTCAGTCTGCATTGTCATAAATGTATCTGTCCACATGGGGGTTTCTAGTTATGCACTCCTTGGAAAGCTAAAGCATGCTGCTTAACTAACATCTTTAGAGCAGAGCCTTCTCCGCCAAGTAATTGGGATTTTTCATTTTTGAAATAGAATGGTAAAATGTATGACGGGAGCGTTCCTGACTGAAAATAGTTCAAAAACCTTTAACGTCGTGCATTATTTCTCAGTCAGACTGGGCTGAGTTAGCTGACCTTGTGTAAAGATTTCTCAAAGATGAACTATTGTGCCAGTTTTCAAAGTAGGGTAAAGCCATGTATGTGGAGTAAGGCTTTGTTGTCTGTTAGATGTGGTGGTTATCACTAACACTCCTCTCTGATGCTGTTTTCAGCACCTTCAGTGCGAGGCATATGAGCCTCTGTCACGACTAACTTCACTAATGCCTGGCACTGATACGTGAAAACCTAATAAGAAAGACATCCAGAAAAAATCTAATGCCTGCAGTGTCTGTCCTCGGGCCTTCCTCACTCATTGATGAAATCTTATAGAAGTCCTGAAGTTATGTGAGGACAGGATTCCCATTAAATCCCTACAATTTGCTCCTTCTGACACCATAAAGAAAATTGTGCCATAAACTCAGATGGCATTTGTGAATATATTGCACTTAAAGTCATTTTCTTTACACAGCCAATTAGGCCAGGGAGTCCTCCTTCTGAAAGCTTTGACCTCTCAGGGTCCTTCCAAGACATTTATATAAAAATCCAATCACTGTTTAATTAGGCAAGTTTTGGGGCAAAATGAGGGAAAGCGCCAAATTTTAATCAAATGTAGAATCATCATGCTTCAGTTATACTATGAAAATGTGTGCCACCAGAGCAGATGTTTACGACCGAATATGATGCTGCACAGGCCAGGTCAGCTGGCTAATGTTTTATTGTTTGATATAATGTGAGGAACATGTGTTTGCATGCCATTAAAATGCCACTGCAGCTCTTGTTTCCCTGATAGCACTAACATGGCGAGGGTCACACAGCATGATGTGTGTGGAGCAGGTGCTGGTGCACCTGTCCAACCTGAGACCCACACATACACACACCTGCCATTTTCATAGCATGACATGTGTGCCCCTATCACTGTAAAACACACAACACCCTGCACTGATGTACACTCCAGAATACACACCTGTCCGACACTTGTCATTGCAGCCGTATTCACACATCATTTGTCATCATTCCCCTTGCAGCCTCCACCCATGGGGGGCTGATGACAAGCCAGCTAGGCAGTAACTGATATGTCCATTGTGTTTGTGTAAATCAACCCCCAGAGCTAATTAAATATGGCTGCCTGGTCTATTGTGAAGGGGCACGGTAGCGTAGTAGTAACAACTGCCTGCTGATGGGTGCCAAAGGAGCACAAAGACAGACGGCATGAGGAAGGATTCGCTTATATATGCAGACTCTAACATCCCAGCCTGGCCTTCTGCAGACACGCAGGGCCGAGGCTGGCTAAACTAGCTGCTGCGTGAGTCCATGGTCATGGTATTTTCTGGCAGATCCATTTCCTGCTTGAAACCAGGTTATAAAATCAGTAGAAAATCTTAATTATTCTGTTTTTTGTTGTTGACAGAAAATAGAAAAAACGTGCTGTTTTCACCTTTTTTTTTGACAAAAATTGGAAAAAGGAAATACGAATTGTTTTCTTTTCTTTTTTTTCATTTTTGAATAAAATGATTTTTTTCTTTTTTTTTTTCTTTTTTCACAATTTTTTTCTTTTTTCAATTAAAATTTTTTTTTTCATCTAATGAAATACTTGAGGAAAAGGAAATCATGTGACCCATTGGGAAAGGTGAGCATTTCAAAATAAAAGCCTCCATGTCAAAACAAGAGCCATCCATTGTGGTGTACAGTATAATAATAGTATATAGCAGGGGTCATCAACGACATTTGTACTGCTTATACCTAATTTGGGGGCCAGACTTTCATTCAGACTTTCAGACATTTTGGTCAAATTGTCATATTTTTTAAACCTGTTACTATATTATATATATATATATATATATATATATATATATATAATATGTTATATATATTATATATATATTATATAATGTATGATATAGGAATTTTTTTGTTCTTACCTCTTTTTCTGCCAACAGAGGGTTTTGCAGAACTGCATGGGGCTTGCTCTTCTCTCAAGTCTGCTTATTGTTATTGTTTCATTCAATAAATCTGGCTGAATAATAATTTGGTTCCTAACGATAACTTACCTCCATCGCTCTGGGACGGAGAACAAGTTCCGCTCTGCTCACTCACCAGCCATTCCTCAGAGTTGGGGTCGGAAGAATCAGTCTCTGAAGTGTCATCGATTTATCTATCAAGCTGGCTAGCAGATACCTTTTATTTTCGACGTACGGGGAGACCTTGCGGCATTCCTTCACCTCTTGGCCGGCCGAGGCAGATTAATGACAGCGCTGATCCCTGGATTCACTATCGCTCAGTTCATTGTTGGTTTCAGTGAGCAACTGATTTCTAACTCAAAAGTTTAAAGTTTCTGGGGCGCACCGATAGTCGAGTTGGTAGGGCGCGCACCATGTACGCAGGCGGCCTGGGTTTGAATCCGGCCTGTGGCACCATTTCCTGCATGTCTCTCCCCGCTCTCTTCCCTGTTTCCGAATCTATCCACTGTCCTTCTATCTCTGATAAAGGCATGAAAAAGCCCCCAAATAAATCTTAAAAAAAAAAAAAAAGTTTAAAGTTTCTTCCAGTATCCGCTGACTCCCTCAGTTTTTGGGGGGGCCAATACTGAATATTATATGAGTTTTACCTTAGATTACCTTTGTTCTGATCACTCTTCTCTCTGTGGCTTTGATCTACCATCTCTTCCGTGTTCCAACTACATATCCCAGAAGCCCCAAAATTAGTTACGAGTATGCTTACAATTTACATTATTTATCATAAATTGTATGTAGAGTAATTTGGCCTAATACCCTACTGTAAAACACAATGGATGGCTCTTGTTTTGACATGAGAGCTTTTATTTTGAAATGCTCACCTTTCCCGATAGGTCATATGATTTCCTTTTCCTCAAGTTTTTCATTAAGTGAAGAAAACAAAATAAGGTAAGTGAAAAAAAAAAAAAAATTGGACCCCTTTTTTAAATGTTGTCATTTGTTTTTCCATTTTTGTGACCAAAATAGAAAAAGAAAAAATTAGAAAACAGCTTGTTGTCCGTTTCATCTATTTTCTTTCAAAAACGAAAAAAAGAAAATGAATAACGAGAGGTTCTCCGGATTTCTGAGTCTGGTTTCAACCAGGAAATGGATCTGCCAGAAAATACACTGACCGTCCAGGTCCAGTTAGTCTGATTTTCTCCTCTTGGTACCTGACTCTGAAAGAAGTTGTCACGTCTTTAGTTGCACACATTTGTTGGCGTCACTCCTTCTTATTTGATTTAGTCTCTGGCTGGGTTCAGTTTGCAAAGCCCTTCCTCCTTTCAGATTCACCGTCTTCCCCCCTCCTCATTATTCTAACTTCAGACATCTCTGCTAGCTGTCACGGTTGGACAGCTTCTCACACTGAGGAGATCTTTTAAGTATTACAGTTACGTCCCTCTGTGAATGGACCCTTTTCCTCTCAGTACTGCTCTTTGTGTGTAATGATGTTTAAAGACAAATTTTGAACTGTAGTCTATCCTTCAGAGAGTGAGCCTCTGAGGAATACTTTTTGTGCTGTTCATAAAAAAGTGGGGTAACAGCTTGGAGACCATTTTTACATCACAGCTGTTGAGAATCAAAGTTAAATTTCTCGACAGAAAACTCAAGGCTGTTTTTTTTAGGCAATGTAAATGACAAGAGCGGTAATGTAAACTGATGTGGCTGCAGCGAGGAAGGCTTTTTTTCTCACTCCAGGGAAATTTGCTGAGCTTTCACTCTGCTAAATGAATCCCAGCTGTATGCGTCCTCTGCTGAGGGTTTTCCTTCTCTACTGTAAGCCCCCCAAACAGCACTACAGAGGCAGGTGAGCCACACATGATTGTATCAGAGGCTCTGAGGAATCAGTCAAAAGTTTTTAAACTAGTTAATGCTTGTTCACTCCCAGGTTAGTTTGAGCGAGTTTGGGAGGGAGAATAGGGTATTTGACAGCTGTGTTAATATATAGGAAGATAAGGCTGCATTCTTTTTGCACTATTTCTGCTAGTTATTAAATTTATGTGTTCTAGTTTGAACTTTTGGAACTTTTGTTATTACAGAGATTGAACAGGGCTTTTACAGAGTGTATTACAGCCATTCCTGACTATAAAACACAGCCTCGGGCATGAAAACAAACACATCAGTCCCATTCTGTTAACTTCTATTTCCATACAGCCAGAATGCACTGATATTCAGTGTGAGAGGATTAATAGTTAAATTTTTCCAAATGGACCTGCAATCTTTGCTTTTTATGTCTTTCACTTAAATCACTTGATATAAGAACAAATTTCCGGTCATATATTTTGTCATCAGTAGAGGAGAATCTTCTCGTGAGTAAAGTGTGTCTGGGCCCCTGAAAAGCAGAGAGAATGGACCCTCCCCCATTGTTATTTATTGATGATATCTGTAGCATTGGTACTAGCATCCTAGCAAACATTTCCCTCATGTTGGAGCTGAAAAGTGTGTCCAGCAATTTTTGGGTTCTGTTGTTGGAATTATTTATTCATGCTTCTTTTTACCCTTTTACCACTTTCTCTATCAATTGCCCCTCCTTTTGCCACTTTTGACCTGTTTCTGCAGATTTTCACCCTGATTTTGCCACTCTCTTGCATTTGTACCCGTTTTTTGCTATTTAACACTCATTTTTTGCCACCTTGTTTTTTACTGTTTTGCCCATTTTCCCCCCTTTTTTCCCCCTTGTGCTACCTTCTGCCCACTTCAGCAACATCTTTTTTTTCAATTCTAACCCTTTCTGGTCCATTTTTTGCCACGTTTGCTGCTTTTCAACCATTACATGTCCTTTTTTTGGAATGTGATGCCAATTTATGCCATTTTCTTGTTGCTTGATGCCCATTTTTACATTGCTTTTTGACACTTTTTGCCTACGTTTGTCAATAATCTCTGCCATCTTACCCCACTTTTACCACTTCACTGCCACTTTCAATGCATTTTTGCCACATTTTGCTCATTTTTGCATTGTTTTGCGCCACCTTTTGGCCATTTCTGAAACTTCTTTTGCCACTATTTGCACATTTTTGCTCATTTTAACCCATTTTTGCCACTCTCTTGCCACTTTTTCCCCTGTTTTTACTCTTTTACACTCATTTTGTTACTTTTTTTACTGCTTTTTGCCCATGTTTGTTTTTTTTTTTTTTTGCCCTTTTCCCCCTTTGTCTTTCCCTTTGCCCATTTCAGCAAGATCTTTTATTCACTTTTTTCCTATTTTTGCCACCTTTTACCATCTTCTCCCCCATTTCTGCCCTTTCATGTCCATTTTGCCCTGTTTGCTTCTTTTCAACAATTACTGGAAATTTATGCTCCTTTATGCAATTTTTGCCATTTATTCCCATTTTTTCATTGCTTTTGCCACTTCTTGCCCATGTTTTCCACTAATCTCTGCCACCTCACCCCATTTTTACCACTTTTAAGGCACTTTTAACCCATTATTGCCACTTTTGCCCATTTTTGCAGTGTTTTTGCCACTTTTTGTCACCAATTTTTGCCAGCTTAATCCATTTCTGCCACTCTTTCTGTATTTCTGTATCTTTTTCCAATTAACCTAGTCTTTTCCTAAAAATAGTTGTCTCAGATTTTTCTACTTTAAACATCATCATTTGTGTACATTTATGACCGAGCGATAAGTCTGCCATTACTTTCCTAATCATTTAGTTCTGTGTGCCCATCCACTTTTTTAACATCACCAATAAAAAGGAAAATCCATATAAAGAAAAGGGGTTTACATTTTGAAAACGGTTATACTGTACATCAGCATAAATAAATGAAATACATGTGCTGTTGCTCTGATAAAGAGTAGTTATTATTGAGGTTAAAGAATAAATATAGTTATCACATCTTAACTTTACAATCGGCCGTGATTTTGCTGGCCTCCATGGGCCCCCAGTTTGGCACAGACCCAGAAAGCTCTCCCCATTATCCCCTCTTATGGTCTTGAGTGTCTCATCACACCCCTACCAGGCAGCATTTTTCCAATCATTTTTGTTCAAGTTGAACGAGTCTGCACGGATTGCAGCCTTAATTTCCTGTTCTTCTGTGGTCTCCTGCCGCTGCAGCCCACCTGCTTCGACATCCCATGTATTGTGCGTTCAGAGATTTGCATACCTCAGTTGTAATGAGCCTTTATTTGAATTATCATTGCTCAGTGGAATCCAGTCTGGTCATTCTCCTCTGACCAGCTCACTGGATATTTCCTCTTTTTCAGTATCTCTGTAAATCATAGAGCAAGTTGAGCGTAAAAAAACTTGAAGCTCAGCAGTTTGTAAAATACTCAGACCTGCATGTTTAAAGCCTTTTAAATCACCTTTTATTCCTTATTCTGATGCTCAGTTTGAACTTCAGCAGATAGTCTTGACCATGTCTGCCTACTGAAATTGATTGCCGTCATTTGATTGGCTGATTAGACATTTGTGAAAAGGAGCAAGTGAGTAGGTATACCTAATAAAATGGTCAGTGAGTATACTGAATTTGCACATTCACAACCATATTTAAACTAAAATATATCATACAGTTCCTCTGTGGTTCAGGAGTGGCTTGACACAGGAAACACCACACTTGCAGTCCATATAGATGAAGACATGGGACAAAGCCTTCATCAGAATATTTTTTGTCCTGTAGATTTTTCTTGTGTTGGAGAAAGTTGTAGTGTCTAAATGCACCTTGTATAAGAAAAATAATTTAATTTTGTCCTTGCAGAGCTGCATCTGTAAGCCCCATTTCAAGCACATGTTGTCTCCTCGTTCTTCTCAAGGTTGATTCAGTCATCACAGATGTGGTCCCCTCAGCTCCTGCACTTTATTTTAATCCAGTCCAGATCGCGCTATGATAGCTAATAAGTCTGCTCTCTGTCTCCGCCCCGTGGAAGAGTGATGACTGGGAAGCATCTGAGCATGCTAATGGAAATGGAGAGCAGGGAGCCACCATAATCTGTGATTAAAGATGAATTTATTCCGCTCTGCAACCAGGATGAGAACAAAAAAGACGCCGTCAGGAAGGAAGAGGGAGAGGAGTGCATAATCCAGATGATGAATTATGTCTGTGAGCCAATTATGAGTGAATGGAGGAGCAGGAAAGGTGCAGAGGCAGTGCATTGGTACAGGAGACTGCAGCTTGGTGTGCATTTGCTATGATGCATTTTCAAAGATAAACTTCATCATGCATCACTTATGCATCAGTTTCTATTATTCTTATGTCAGGTTGCCTTTACTTAATGACAATTTCACATCATTTTTCTACACCTATAGACAATTTCCTACTTCTTTTACATAATTAGTCTTACCATTAACCTTCATGACTGCAGACTTTCTGTTGTTTGGATATGAAATGCAGGACATAAACAGGGTTAGGTCAAGATTATGCAATAAGTGTAGCAGGAGCAAGTGTGACCAAACAGCATGTCTATAGTTGGAGATGTTTCTGACCACGTTGGGAGCAGAGAGTTTTCTTTAACTTTCTAAATATGGCTTTGTTTACAGAGTAAACCAGCAGGAGTGGGGAAATAAATGAGAAAACTGTTGCTGGACCATAAACACAAAGCAACACTTGAGCAGCGGGGTCGACCATGAGCCCGGACTTCTTTCTCCTTCATGTTGAGTGATCCATGGTCGAGTTTTTTTTCTACATCTCAGTGTCAAACTTCATATCTAGAAAGACTGTAAGGGTCAAACGCTGCCTCATCCATCAGAGCAGCCACCCGGTGTTGGCGTATAGGTCCGCATTGCTGCTGCGTTTATTATTTATGAAGGCTGTGAGATGAAAGAGACGTAGAGATCTGTTCTGATTGGAGGAGAGATGAGCTGTCAGCTTGGATGGACCTGCAGGGGACACAAACAACTGAGTTGTATTAACTCACAGAGACGACAAGAACTTTGAGTTCCACTTTTGCTTCAAAGTATAAATGAAGGACAGTTATACATAAACAGGAGCCCTAGCCTAAATAGGGATTACACACCTTATCCATCCATTTATTTTATCAATCAATCATGATCAGTATAATTGATTAAAAAAAACTATTAACCCCCTAATACCCTGCATGCACATATGAGGACATTACATTTTGTCTTTCAGCACAGAAATGATTTCTACCATTAGAATTTTCGAGATGCCTGGTATGTCCAGAGGTTTGAGTAATTCATCTAAAATACTGGCAGAATTTGCCATTAAACTTTCATGACTATTTTTGGGAACGTATCTTGGAATTTTTTGTGTTTTCTTTGAAATTACAATATCAATTTTATTACAAATTTTAGGATAGGTTTTTTTCTCTGGAGAGTTTCAGTGGAAGTTTTTGAGGGAACAATCTGTGAATTTTTGAGTATTTGTATTAACAGTTGGGAGAATGTAGAGGGGAAATTAGGGGGAAATTTTGTGTAAATTTTGGAAAATGTATCTGGAATTTCTGAGAATTTAATTGGAATTTTGGGGGGAGAATCTGCTGAAAAATGTAAGGTTTTCTTATGGAAACTTTGAATTTTTTTTAATTTTTGGGGAATTTGATTAAGAATTGGGAGGCTAGAATTTTATGTAAATCTCATGGATTTTATTAGGGTGTTTGGGGGAATTTTTTGTCAGTTGCGTGGAATCTTTAGGAATACATTTGTATGTTTTGGGAAATTTGCTTTGAGATTTTGGAGAATTTAAAAAATTTTTTTTAGAAATTTAAATTGAATTTCTGGGGACTTTTTTTTTTTAAAAATAGGCTTTATTATAGAGATTCACTGAAGCATATGAGGTATATATTTTTAAAAAATATATTTTTTGAGGAAAATTTTTGTTAATATTGGATATCATGTTTGGTCAAAATTTATTCCCATTCAAGACAAGGCTGTGCTTTTAAGCTGATCAGGTCCTAATTATCTCAAATAATTGGGAGAAAGCAAAATAAAAGTTCAGGTCTCAGGAGGTTACTGCCAAAGTGAAAAAAGGTTTCTACAAAATAATGTCAATTAAATAAAAACATGAAATGTGAAAAAAAGTGACTGCATAAGCATTCATCCCTTTAAGTCAGTATTTTGTAGATGCATCTCTGGCTGCAATCACAGCACTGAGTCTGTGTAGATAGGTTTAAATCAGGCTCTCAGCCACTCCAGAACATTCACCTTGTTTCCTTTAAACCATTTCCGTGCTTTCTCTGTATGCTTTGGGTCATTTTTTTTGCTGGAAAATAAATCTTCTCCCAAGCTGTCGTTCTCTTACAGACTGACCAAGATTCTCCTCCTGGATTTTCCTGGATTTTGCCACATTCATTTTATCCATTACCTCTACAAGCCCCCCATAGCCAACTGCCAAGAAGCATCCCCACAGCATGATGCTGCCACCACCATGCTTCACAGTGGGGATGGTATATTTGTGGTGGTGTGACCATGGAGTCTCCCACGTCTTTTGGTGAATTCTAGTCCAGATTTAATCCAAGTTTTCTTCAACAGTGGCTTTCTCTTTGCCACTCTCCCATTCTTTTCACGTATAACATTTGCAACATAAATAACTGGTTTTTGTGAGCTCATATGGAAGGGTAGGTAGTATCAGCATTGGTCCATTGTACAGCAGATGAGAGCTGACATGGATTGGCGATGGGATGCTGGAGCTCACTGTTCAGCCTCCCTTCGGTGTTGTGAGACTAATTGGGCAAAACAGTTTTGAGGGAACTTTCCCGCTTGACAACCCTCGAAATGTGCTGGCTTTTATTGTCCGTTGGTCCACACAGTTAAATTGTAGGGGCCATTACAAGGACATAATTGGATTTAGGGTTTCTCCACGGAGGACTGAGACTTTTTATTAGGGCAGAAGTATCTTCAGATTTAAAATTGTAAATCCTGTAAGCAGCAGTTTTTTTCAAAACGTCACTGCAGGCAGATCTTTGGTATGAGTTTGGATGAAAAAAGGTGTGTAAGAATGTGTCTCTGTTTGCATTTATTCACAGTATGATCCTGAAAGTTTCCATCTGTATGCATAAGAGGCAGTCTGTCTCTTTTTCTGCTTGAATTGACTTTGGATTTTCTTTTTTTATCTCACACATATTTTTTGTTCAGTGCTGCATTAAAGTTTTATATCTGCATACTTTTCCAGTGACAACTTTATTCCTGTTAAAAGAGTTTTATTTAATTTTATCTTTCAGCTGAATGTTGTTTTCCATTTTAATGACTATTTAACCTTATTAGGGTTTTTTTTGGTCTTTATTGTAGAGGTAAAAGCTGTAAACAAGGGTTCAACATGAAAAGCACCACAGGCCAGACTCAAACCTGGGGCATCTGTTTCACATACAACATCCTCTGCACACGAGGCATGGAAACATAAACCTAGGCTACAGGAAACCCAAGCTAGATGTTGTTTTTGTCAGATAACAAGTTAACATTAATCTAACATAGATTAATGGGTAAATAGGTAAATGTAACATAGATTTACCCAAAGTGGAGAAATATCATAGATTTTGAATGTCAAACAAAAACTAAATTGCATTTTAGACCCATTTTAGTCATCTTGACGAAAACTAAACTTACTTTTTGACAGTTGAAGTCATCAAAGATCTATTTTTAGCTAGTCTTAGTCGATTCTTTTTTTAATGTAAAAAAGGCTCTTGACAAACATTTTTACTCATGTTTTAGTTTGCAAAATTAATACTGACTGGAGTATTAGCTTGTTATGGCTTTTTTGTTAACTGCACCATGGGGAACACATAATTTAAACTGCCGTCATAGCATTACAGCCATATCGATTACATAACATCTGCATGGATACATGTATTAGCAAGATGTATATGATGATATGTTCTTAATTGATTTTTTGAGCACAGGTTCATGCCCACATGATTTGCCTTTGACCAGTTGTTGTCAAAAGGATCCGTTTTAAAAGTTTCTGATTTTATTTGCAATGGTATTAGACTTGTGTAAAGAACTTCAGTGTTTTGGTTGCTCAGTTTGAGTGAATCTTGGTGTTAGCAGCAAAACAGACCTCTGTCTGCCAGTGCAGCACCCTGCTCTGTTTGTGTTGTTTTGTTAAGTGAGGTCAGCAATAGAGGTCAGCCCAAAAAAAAACAAGCCATTTTTAACTCTGTATGCAAGTATGTGTGCGGGTTACAGCTGCAAGCTAAGATCTCTATGGTCCTCATTCATGCAGCAGCAGCAGTGTGCAACCAGGACTAAACTGAGTGTGTCTCTTCCTTCCTTACACGTTCACACACTAATACACACACACATACATAGATCTGCCTGAAACAATTTTGTTCTAGTAATTAGATTCATGAAGCAATATTCACAGTGCCATTCATCAAGGAATATTTCCAGGCCACTGCAGTTTTTATTGTTTTCTTCTTTTATTGGTGGTGCCATCCATTAAAACTTTCCACATTTCAGAATTTAAGAGACTTATCTGTTCATTTTAGAAAAAAAAATAAGAAAAGTCACGTTTGAGTTTTAGAATCGAATATTTCACATGACTCACAAATATGCACACACCTCCACAGACACACTAACTAGGTCAGCAGGAGTCATCATCATTTTGCATGAATCATAACCTACCGTCATGGAATTAGGCTCACAACAAATCAATATGAAGCATGGCTACTGCTGAAGACAGATGATTGGCTGATATGACGCAGGCTATCACAAGCCCTGCTTTTTAATCTCTGTCACATGCTTCAGCAACAATGCCGCTGATTGTGCTCCTCGTCAATGTGAGCAAAGATGTTACAATCATCGCAAATGTTTCATTTTCAGGAAAGCCTCCCTCACGGCGGGACTTTTCCTCCAGGCTTTATTTTAAGATCAGTCTAAACACTTCAAAGTTGGACTGAAGGGCCTTCCAGAGCCATAGAGCTTACTCTGTTCACAGAGGAGCAGATGGTATTTAATAATTCAAGAAATCATTATCCAATACTTTTTTAAATCCCTGTAGGGAAATCCTCTTTTTCTTGCTCTTACAAAGGAGGTCAGAGGTAGATATGAGCTACAGCGGAGCAGAACAGGAGGTGTCTGTCGAGCTCAGAGAGGGCTGCTCTGAAGATGAGAGTATTTTGCAGATTAAGTGAAGCAGCATTGTTAATGTTCTGACATTATTGATGAGCCGTTCTTGTTAATAATTTTTCACTTTTATCGATGCTGTTTGAACCAGGGTGATGCATGTGAAAAATCTGTTTATTTGTCCAGAAATGTGACTGTTTCAACACTTTTAAAGCGTGGTAAAGTGACTGGAATGAAATGGAAACTCAGAGTGAAAAAATGGAGCAAAGAGAGCTACATGCAGACCCCGGAAACTTTGGAGGCACACTCCAAAAATGCTCTCAGACACTCACTAATCCAGCAAGACGTTCAGTAATGAGAGACGAACAGAACCGGATGAGGGAAACAGAGCAAGTCGAGGGTTTGTGAGGGCTCTCTGGACTGAAGGACGGACAGAGGAAAGGAGGGTGGGGTCACATTTGGGCCTGCAATTAATACCGACACAGGCTGGGATTTACAGGGAAAGACGGGGGAAAGAGGGACAGGATCAGACTAGTAAAATAATAAACAGTTTTTATACTACAAGCATTAAAAATGGTAACTGACAAGTTTATTTAATGTCTTTAATGCTGAGATTTGAAAGGGATGAATTGATTAGCATAACAAATGATCTCTTTGCATCAAACCAGCTTTTTTATTAGGATAATACCAATTCTAAACCTCATCGTAGTTGTTCAATATTCCCTTTTATCCTTTTGTATCCATCATACATTTAGTATCCATCCATCCATCTTCTTCTGCTTATCTTGGGTGAGTCATGGTGTCACCAGGTGAAGCAAGTCAACCCAGACATCCCTCTCCTCAGCAACGTTTTCCTTTTATATAACCAGTCCAGTGGGTTCTGGGTCTTCCCTACGGGATCTCGTCACAGTTGGACGTGCCCAGAACAGGGAGGCGAGCAGGAGGCATCCTGATCAGATGCTCTTACAACCTCTCACCCTGCCTCCTGAGGAATCTCATTTGACCGCTTGTAGCCACAGTCTCATTCTTTCGGTCATTACCCAAAGCCATGACCACAGGGGAGGCTTGGCATGTAGATCAACTGGTACATCCAGTGTTTTGGCTTTCACACATCTGTCCAAAAAAAAAAAAACAAAAAAACAAAAAACAAAAAAACTCAAATATAAAGATGGGAAATGACTGGAAAGAAAAGCTGTATGTGAGATTAAATACTCAACTCGTGTCTGTGGGTGTGTGCATTTGCCTTAAAAATATATACTTATACTTTGGCTAAAGCATGTTTACTAACCCTCCAAAACTTACTTATCCACCACTGAAAATAGCTGTAGCTCAGGTGATATATCCACGCTTCCTTAAGTCTTTGGCCCAGCTGGATTCTGCTCCTCGCTTATTTCTGTCTTTTCAGGGTGTGTCTGCAGGTTGTTTTTTTGTTTGTCTCTTACCTTTTCTTTTCTGTTTCTGCTCATTGTTTATCCTGATGCATTCTTTTTCTTGCTGTTGAAAAGTGGACAGAACCTGTCTCTGCTGTCCATGCATGAAGGACAGGTTGTTGGAAAGTGCAGCTCTGTTTGCACCTCCTGTTGGCTGCAGCGGGTGCACAGTCTTTCTTCTTTATGCATCAAGCTGTGTCCTCTCTCAGAGGTGTGGTTGTCTTAAATCAGCATCATAGGCTACTTTTCTTCACCTACCATCATAGCTGATAGGTAGAGATGTCTGTTGCATTGTCTTTGCCTCATGCATGCACTAAACCAGTGATTACAGTGTTGCAAAAATCCATTTAGTGGCTGCAGCAATACCGCTTTAATCTATATTATTTGTCTAAGCCTGAATCAATATTCTGAGGTTTTTGTTGCATTTTAAGGGAGGAAACTTTGACTGGCTGGTGGAAAATAAAAACACAAATTGACAGAAAGAGAGAAGCAAATAGAACCATATCTACCGTATGTATTTGACTTCACAGGGAGGATGGTGCGACTGGGGGAAAATCTTTGTGAGGGAAAACCTGCTTATACTGTTTTAAAGAGAAATATGGAGAGTGATGAAAGAAAAAGACAGAGAGTCAGATCCGAAAGATGAGAGAGATTGGACTTTAAAAAAGAGCGGCGCAGAGGGAAAAGAGGGTTGCAAAGCAACAGAAAAGAGCAACAGAGAGACACCCTAGAGAGAAAGGGAGTGAGAGGGAGGGAGGGAGATCAGGTGTATTGAAAGACAGAACAAAAGAAATTCTGGATAAAGAGCGAGTTCAGTTTGGAGAGAGAAAGATCCTGCAATAATACGGGAGGGGGAGACATCCAGTGTGGAAGATAAGTGAGAGAAGCTGAGAGGGAGGGAGGGAGAGAGAGAGAGCCGAGCAGAGGGAAGTCTCCACAGCAGCAGCAGCAGCAGTTTGGCTGAGCGCTCAGTCAGACCAGCTACAGCTGTGGATCTGATACGAGCGCTGATTCTCTACCGGCCTCAAGAGACTGACAGAGACACAGACAAGGGGACAGAAACATGAGAGACGGAGCCACAGAGAGAGTCCGAGAAACTGAAGGAGAGCCAAGCAGACTTCCAGCTGAGTGAGACAAAGGGGAGGCAGAGGGACAAACCCCAAGAGCCAAAACTCTTCACTGCTGCCGGAGCGTTGGGGGCCGACCGGTGACAGTGCGGTCAAAGGGGGAGGAGGGAGAAGAAGAGGAGGTGGAGGAGGACACGAAGAGGTCTTCGGGGCACGGTGACGGTGCCGACGGTGCCAGCTGTGCTGCCGCCTTCACCCTTTCCGTCTCTGGGGGAGAGCGGAGGGGGGAGAACGGCCGACGGAGTGGCAGGACGGGGGAGCGCGGATGGAGGGAGGGTGAGGGGGGGCAGCTGGGGCGGGACGGGGGAAGCCCGTTGGGATGTTCCCGTGCCCGTGGGCCGGGGCTCCTGGGTGGACCAGATGAGCGAGATGTCGCTGAGTGGGCGAGACAGCCTCCCCCAGGAGGGGGGGAGGAACGCCAGGGTCCGACGGGCTGTGCGCATCTCATCCCTGGTGGCTCAAGAGGTGAGTGGACGGAGGTGTTTGTGGTTTGAATGTTTGCGTGTAGGCTCAGATTACACAATCAGAAAATGAAAGTGTGATGGAGGCCTCGGAGTGACAAGTGGGAGATGACGCTGTGTGCGTGTAAATGTGGAGGTAGCAGGAAATCAGTTAAACACATGTGCTTTAGCACAGATATGCAGGTGTTCACTTTTAGAAGTGCTCTGAACTTTTCTGCACTGCGACCCATGGCTCTCTGTTCATGGTTGTTTGAACCAAAAATATATGAAAGTTTGAGCTCTTTGTTTATGAGAGACACTGGAGCCAAGATTTATTGGTTCACAAATTCAACCTCATCCTTTTTAATCAGTATGAGGTGCATAAAAACCACATCTTATATCTTACTAGGTACAGAAATGCATAAACTAGTCTTATACCATTAAACCAACAGTCAGTGGGCAGTAAATAAGTTTGATTTGCTCTCTTCAGACAGAGGATTCTTTTTCAGATAAGTTAAAAAATTGTATTGTTGTCAAATTTGCTGCAGTTCTCTGCATTCTCATGTTCTCTGATCAAGCCTTTAAAATCCAAAGAGTTTACTTCACTGTCATTTAAAGTAAAACTTTCAGAGATTTAACTGAGAATATGGCTTTAAACATGAATCTAATCTCTTGTCTGAGTAAGTCTTTCTTTACTGTCTCTCCATAAATTGATCATCCACTCATTTAAGCTCTAATAAACACAATAATGATTTTTTCTTCATCAGAGCATGCAGCAGAAGGCCTGTTCATATGAAGGACTGATAAAACTATTATCCTTGATGTATTTTTAACACTACTTGGTAAATGGTAATCTAACACTCCTTTCACAAAGACAGTTCTTTCCTTTTTTGTATCCACATTAAATTTTATAATGAAATACAGACAGAAATACAAACATATTTTATGTTTTTTTGTTTTGTTTTGTTTTGTTTTGTTTTGTTTTACTTCAAGTTTCATCTTCCTCTCTGAGAGACTGGAATAAAAGTTATGATTACTGCAGTATAAATGGTCATGAATGCTTTAAAAGTGGATTTATATGTGATAATGCATTACGGAGAGGCTGGCATAGAAAGTGCTACCACATATTCTATTAAATTAAGAGGTTAAAATCAAATTTTTTAAATTGCTTTGTGTGCCCATTTCAGCTCAACCAGTTAGGTAAAATTGGCCACATATGTACAGTATTGTGCAGAACTTTTAAGCACGTTTGGACCAGAAGTTGAGGCTAAAGTAAGGCTTAGTTTAGGCGAGTAAGCTGTCTGAGGGCACCGTTAAATGAGAAGGAGTGACACAACCCCACTGGTGCTCTGGATGTCCTTGCATTTTACCAGGGGCATGGGAAAATATTTTTTTGAAAGTCCACAACCTAAAGCGGGGTAAGGGGGTGGATGTGACAGGTAAGCATGGCATAGCGCATTGGTCCCAAAGTGGGCCCACCCAGGGGGGTGTGGAGTCATGATGGGGGGCAACGTGGCAAGGCTAAGTGATCCCAGCTGATGACTTCAGCACCATGGAAGAAGAGCAGTTCATTGATGTCACCTCAGATTCAATGATGCAGTTGCAGGTCAAGCCCAAGACATTGTCTACATTTTGGATTGGAGTGGAAAAATAGTACACCCCACTGGGAAGGAGATCCCTGGCCACACTTCTCTCCTTTGCTACATCCTACCAGTGTGAGATAGGTTTTTCTGCTGTTGCCTCAATCAAGACAAAATACAAATCAAAACTAGACATTGAAAATGAACTTTTACATTTTCTTTTTTAAGTCTTTATTTTTGGGAATTGTTCACCTTCAAAGAATCAAATTTTTAAAACTGTTTATGGAAATGGTTGTTATTGCTACAAAATTTTGAGGTTTTATGTTGGAATAAATTCTTTATAAAACAGGAGTTTGTAAGCAAAAATGCAAGCAAGGGTTTGTGAAAAGTATGTCGTATTCAAATTCACTGCTGTGTTCAGAGAAAGAGCTGTGATTGGCTGTGGGAGCTGGAAGGCGATAATAAGGATCACCTGGCCGTCAGCTCATGACTACCATGTCCTGCATATACTAACGCTGAGCTTCATTATTTATGGCATTTGAAATCTTGGTTTGGAGATAGTTAATATAACTGCCTAGCAAGTATAAACCCTGATGTCTCTAGACCCTACTGGTTTGGGCTAGGCCCCTGATCCGTCATATTTTCCTCTTTTGGCTCCATCCCTGGTCATTAAATTAAATTATCCTTAAGTCTGAGTTAAAATTGTAGTTTTCTTATTAGCTCATATTTAATGGCTGAAGTATTAAAATTCTCCCAGACAGTTTGATGCACCCGACTCTAAAACTGCTCTCTAATATGCATATTCTGAAAATGGGGGGTTGTGTATTATTCTAGTGATTGCCCTAATGTAACCGTCTCCCCTCTGTGAGTGTCTGTCTATGTTAAATAACTCTGATCCCTGGGCGATGACTGCCAACATGTTGTCTGTAATAGAGACAACCCATCTGCCCAAAAGCATCATCAGGTTCAAGAGTGCACTGAGCTTTAGTCTCCATATCTAACATTATTCTTTTCCTTACCTCTGATGTAGACACCGTCCAGGGCATAGACCACTGTGAGACGGGACACACCAATTTAAGCAAAGCAATGCAATCAAGTAAACACTGCTGTCTCCCTGCTGTGCATGTGTACCCTTTAAGCTGTCTGGTTTTGTGGATATTTGGGGGTGGATGAGAAAGAGGAACAGAAATTGAGGTTGCATTTGGGCTATTGCTGACATTCTTCAAATGCTGCCATTTAGGCTGCTCTGCTCTGCAGCCCTGTACACTCAGCTTTGTCACCATTAAATATACAGAGAAGGAGAGAAGACAGAGTTGGAGGAAATAGCAGAAAATTAAAGAGCAGCAAAAGGGAAGTGCAGTATTACATGAGCATTGTCTATAAATATTTCTCTTAATATAAAATGCTTACAGATGCTGCAACACTCATTTATAATACTAAAGTACAGAGGCCAAATGCCCTTTAATTTAAAGGGATTTATTCATGGCAGCTTTGGATATAGCTAATCAGGCAGGCTAATAAAGTATATTTGAATATTCCCTGTGTTTTGGAGCATATGTATTTGTATGTGTTCTGTGCGCATGTGTGCATTGACAGAGAATGTGCGTGCAGGAGCAGCAGGTTATCAATGGCACCCTGGCAGGCTCTGGATAATCAATACCAACAACTGTTTACATAATTAAGGCACAAGCTAAGAACTGGTCCATGTCCATGCACCCACACATTAGCCTAAATATCAGCATGATTGTGTCCATTGAATATTCATCTTGATACTCTAAAATGTAAGTATGACTTCATAGTGAAACTGACTGCAGGTGTTTTGCCGTTGCTTAGCTCAGAGTGTGGAGAGCTTCCAAACACGGGCTGTGACCTAATCACCAGGACACGAGCACCTTAGTTGTTCTTGAATATACACTATATGGACAAAAATATTTAGCTGCCTGACCATTACACCAACAGGGAATGTACTGACATTGTATTCAATGACATGTACTTAAATATGGAGTTTGGTCCCCTTATGCTGCAACAGCCATTACTCCTTTCGGAAGACTTTCCACAAGATTTTGGAGTGTTTCTGTGGGAATTTGTTCCCATTCATTCTGCAGAGCATTTATGAAGTCAGGCACTGATGTTGGACGAGAAGGCCTGGCTTGCAGTCTCCATTCCAGTTCATCCCAGAGGTGCTCCATATCCAAGTTCTTCCACACCAAACTCATCAGATCATGTCTTTATAGTCCTTTGTGCACTGGGGCACAGCCATGTTGGAATAGAAAAGGGCCTTCCCCAAACTGTTGCCACAAATTTGGAAGCATAGCATTGTCCAAAACGTCTCGGTATGCTGAAACATTAAGATTAGCCTTCAACAGCCCCATGCCATCATCCTTCCTCCAACAAACTTCACAGTTGGAAGAGTGCAGTCAGGCAGGTAACGTTCTCCCAGCATCTGCCACACCTATACTCACCCATCTGACTGCCATTCGGAGAAGTGTGATTCGTCACTCAGCAGAACACGTTTTCACTGCTCCACAGTCCCGTGTAGGTGTGCTTTACACAACTCCATCCGATGCTTGGAATTGGGCTTGGTGATGTGAGGCTTGCATGCAGATTCTTGGTCATGGAAACTCATTGATGGAGCTCTCGCTACACAGTTTTAGTGTTTACATTAATGCAAGGGGAAGGTCAGAACTCTTCAGCCATGGAATCAGCAGTGTTTTACGCGTAATGTGCCTTAGCAGTCATTGACCCTGCTCTGTGATTTCCTGTGGACTCGGCTGAGTTGTTGTTGTTCCTAAATAATTCCCCTTTCTAATATTATCACACACAGTTGTCTGGGGAACATCCAGCAGGGATGAAATTTCACAAATTGTCCTATTGCAAAGGTGGCATCCCTCAGAGCTCTTCAGAACGACCCATTTTGAATGTGAAATGTTTGCATGGAGACTGCATGACTAGGCGCATGATTTTACACACCTGTGGGAATGGGTCTAATTGAAACACCTGAATTTGATAATTAAGAGGCGTGGCCAAATACTTTTGTCCATATACAGTATGTTTACAGCCTTGTATAAAATTGGAGCCCATGTTAGAGCAAACATTTTATCCTGTAGCTTTCAAGAAAACAAATATGAGTAGGAGTTTAAAACTTCAGCATAAAAATGTGAAACAAACTTTGAGAGAATCATCATTTATGTGTCACAGAGAGTCAAATAAATGACGCTGTAAAGTGGCATTACTGCAGCTTCCATATCAGTATTGGAGGTCAGAGAATACCAGACTGAATAAAGGTTCAGGGTATCTGGACTACTGCAGCTTCAGTTCTGATTATTCCTTCATAAATTCTCCAACTCTACAAAAGTGCAAAACTAAATGAGGACAGAAAAACTTCAGATGTGGAGTGCAGCTGCTTTATTTTTAGCAGTGAAGTGATGGTATTGTTAAGAATACTGTACATATCAGTTTCTACAAACAACTCAGCGGATGAGCAGTGTGTGTGTCATCTGTGATGTGTTAGAAACACGGCAGCAGTGGAGCGAAACGGTTCAGACACTACACTTTATTTGAAGTGCTGTTTTTATTGACATTAACAATGAGACACAGAGAAAAGCTATGAAGCTGAGACAGAGTAATAATAGCTGAGATAATAATAGTCTGTTGTTGTTTAACACATTTACATATATAACTCTTTTCACTGAGGGAAAACTATTCCTCTTTTTCATCTTGGGACGGTGTTTTAGAGACGGTGCATGATTCTGACCTCATGTGGCTGATAGTAACAGTCACTACAGTGTTAAAATAACTATAGTATTGTGCAGATGTGTGTTTATATGTGGATTTGGCGCATGCACAGGTACTTTGGAGAAGAGATTGATCATATTGAGACAATAAATACCCAAGGGAACTATTTAGGGGCTTATTTCCTTGTTTTTTTTTTTTCTTTTTTTTTTTTGGAAGCACAAAACATTTCCACAGCAGATACATTATATTTTTTCCGTCATACCCTCGCTGAAGCAGAGCACAAACAGCCCCAATACCAGACTATTGTGAAGCAAAATAAATCAGTAATCGCTTCCAAGACAAATTGCTTTTTTTATTGTCCAGTCCCGCCATTTTTTTCTTGCCCATGGGAAAAGTTATGTTGGCGGAGTCCAGGAGTGTCTGATCATGGAGAGAGAGAGAGAGAGAGAGAGAGAGAGAGAGAGAGAGAGAGAGAAAGAGAGAGGTAGAGAGGGAAAGTGCAAACAATCCCCATCCATCAGCTTTACCAGCAATGCCCTTGAACGCAGCAATCAGTAGTTCTGGAAAAATAAATCAGGACTCTCTTCCTTCTGCCTTAAATTGTATCCTTTCACCACACTGCACTAGACAACACAACACAAAGGAAGACACAGTAAGAACCATTGCTACTTTCCTACACAACCAACCATTGGCTGATTCTAACGAGGCCCACTTAAGATCCTAGGGCTGGGAGACGTTGCCCAAAAATGTATTTAAAAAAAATCACAAGGGGGCTAACAGGCTTTAATCTAAACATTTCAACAAGGATTTCAAAACATCTCTGCTCTGATGCGTCAAAATTGGATGTGCATCTATTTTTTTTAACTATTATTAGAAACATAATGGTTTGTATTAGAGCCACCCTAGAACAATGGTTCCCAATCTGAGGTTCGGGCATCCATAGGGAGGGCCAAAGATCTCAGGAGGGGCGTGGGGCTTTGTCTGCTCTGATGTGTCAAAATTGGATTCATGATAATATATTACAAACATATATTACAGATTATATATTATATAACATATATTACAGATTATAAAATAAATAGGATTTGTTAACTTTCGAAAAAAAAAAGTGGGGGGGGATTGGGATAATAAAGACTTAGAATTTCAGAGCTTAAAAAAAGTCATACATTTTTGAGAAATACTCAAAATTTCAGACTTTAAAAAGTTTCAAAACTTGATATAAGAAACTTGTAAATTTCAAGTTTTTAGCATCATACATTTACAACAGGGTGAAGTGAAAAATTACGAGAAAACAATCTGGACAAAAATGGTTTGACTTTCAAATTTTTAACTTTATGATTATGACGTTTTGGTTCATGCGCATTAGCAAAAATTTAAGTTGAAAAAATGTATTTTTTTTCTCATAAATTAATAATTTGTAACTTGAGAATTTTCTTTATAATCACATGATCCTCTTTATTATTTTTCTTTTTAAAGCAGCCCTAATATACTGTCAAAATAATGGATAGTTCATCCATAGATCTTTTGTCCAGAATGAGTGCATATTATTTTGGGATATTCCCACTGAAAACACTTAGATCACTGCCCTAGGCCGTGCTTACTCGCCACATCCACCCCTTCCCTAACCTTAACCTTTGACTTTGTTATTTCTTAAACAGATTATTTAGTAATATACAAAGACAGCCCCAACATGCCTAAAAATTCTGTGCAGTACTGTACTTTCAATAAAAATTCTGTGCAGTACTGTACTTTCAATACTGCTGAGAATGTAGGTGTTGGTTTCACACACGAACTACAGTTTTTGAAAAGCGAAGAAGAACTCATTGGAGGTGTGTAATGGAGAAAGCTAAATCTCCCCAAATACAATCTGGCAGTATTTTATGGTCGAAAGTCCGATGAATAAAACAATGACATGCAAGGTTGTGATTTCAAGGGAAGGCACCACCATTCCCAACTTGAACATGAGCAATCTGATGAAGCGTTTACACACTTTGCCTTTCAAAAACAAAGGAGAAAAAAGAGGACAAAGTCTGGAGGCAGCATTCTAACAATGTGAGAAATTTCTCAAAGACAGTTAAAGATCAGTGAAGGTAACCAGCAAAACTGATGACCAGCCCCAGACCATATCCTCTGGTAAACTGAGATCTCAGAATTCTGGTTCATCTATGTGAAATTGAGTTTGGCATGTTCTCAAAGACAGCCGAATGCAGCCGTGGGTATAAATGCCAGTGTATTGATAATGACTGGAGGTGTGTTCCACCATGCCAGAGGTTGGAATTTGTGAGTCATGCAAAAAAACACACCAGAAATAAGCTGGATAGAATAAACGAGGCTTCGTTAAAATCTAATGCTTATGATTCAAGAGAACTAAAATGATTTGCACATTATACGCCTACTTTGATAAAGAGCTAGCTGCAGCTGATGGGATTTTTTGCTTAGCTGAGAAAGAAAATGGATTATAATGTTGGCACACCATCCAAAAAGATCGGCCTAAAGGTCTAAATGAAGATAGTGAATACGTTTTTTGTTGTTGTTGTTTAACATGATTAAGAGTCTGTAAACGTCTGGAAGTGAGGAAAGCAACTGCACAAGTTTTGGGAGAGGAATGTTGTCTCATTCTAGTCTGATGAAGGAGTCTAGCTGCCCAAAGGTCCTGGGTTTTCTTTGCTGGATTTTTTTGTTAATTATTCACCAAATGTTTTCTCTTGGTGAAAGGTCTGGACTGCAAGCAGGCCAGTTCAGCACCCAGACTCTTCTACTGGGAAGCCGTGCTGTTTTGATGGATGTGGTATGTGGTTTAGCATTGTCTTGCCGAAACAGTCAAGGCCTTTCCTGACAGAGACGTTGTCTGGATTGGAGCATATGTTGCTCTAAAACCTCTACTTTTCAGCATTGATAGTGTCTTTCCAGATGTGTAAGCTGCCCACGCCACAGGCACTAATGCAGCCCCATACCATCAGAGATTCAGGCTTTAGAGCTGTGCCAACAGGCTGGATGGACATTTTTCCAACTTGTTCCACAATTTTTAGTTTCAGTTTCTTGCAGACCTCTGCCCATCTTTCCTTCTGGAAGACTAGCTGACTCTCAATCTCTTCCCTAAACCCTGAGCCATCAAGGACTTTGACTGCACCTGGAAAGTGATTAAATCCATGAGGCTGGAAGGGCTGGAAGTGGTAAAGTAGGACTGGGACAGCCCTTTATTTTTTGTTGACGGCATCATGCTACTTACAGTAGCAGCATTGGGAATGCTGATTTTATGTTTGTTGCTTTTCTTGCAGAGATAAAAACAGTGTGCCTCGACAACAGGCCTATTTCCTCAGACTGTTTTATATAATATACTTACAGGAAAATTTAATTTTTGTGGCATCAATGCTGATTGCAACCTCATATATGTAATTTTTTTTAACATTTCCTTTTTTTCATTTTGCTTTAATAGCATTTGCTAGCCCCAGGACAGAAATGAAATGAGTTTTTGAGGTTCGAGAATCATTGCATTGATTTATTTCTACACAGTGTCCCATCTTTTTTGGAAATTAGGCTGTATATACATGCAGGAATACATCACCTCCCAACTGCATATCTAGGTGAAATCTCACCTTTTAACTAGTTGTTATGTTCTATCCTATGCATTCAGGGAGCTGAGTCAAACAGTGGAGCTGCAGTAAAGCCAGGAAGTTAACCAAAAAATGTCCTTAAAGAGAAGCACCACTTAAAGCATGACATTAAGTCATTGCAGAGGTTGGCGCATTTCATTTAAAGTTTGGATTCCAGTGTTGGTGTTCTTTTTGTGTGTGTGTTTTTATATCCAGTTTCGCATTCAAACCCTCCCTGTCTTCTTTTCCTCCCTCTTCCTCACATGCGGAGTAGCTCTATAATATCAGCAGCCTCCTCCTCATATTAGCAGATAGTAATCCACACCTCATTCCCCTCTCTGCTCATTTGTGTCTAACTGTTTCTTTGCCCTTTACTTGTGCTAATATGTGCAAGCATTTGAGCAACTCCCTGGAGGAAGTCTGTTTCTTTTTAGCTCAGCTCAGGATGCTGCATCCTTAACCCCATCTTCTATCTCTCTGTTGCCTCTTCTCTCCCTGTCTCCACTTTGTCTGAAAGGTGATTTGAGGGCTGGTGTATTCCCTGTTGGTTAGTCCTTTTGCTCAAGGGATTTTGGGTGATGGGGAGTGTGAAGATGGACATTTTGAGACTTCAGGGCAGCTGAGGACTCTAAATCTCTGGCCTTTAAAAACATTTCCACAAAAGTTCTGTCACGTATCATTGTGTTGAGATCTCTTTAACCTTTTTAATCTAATTGAAAATTATTAGGTGATGTAGAAGAAAAGAGAAGAGAGCTCCCATGAGTGTGCCATATTGTGAATGTGACTGATTTATTGACGTGATGAGAGAATTATCAGTTATTCCCTTTGATTGCACTGTGTACAAGTAGCTGCAATTGTATAAGAGGTCGTGCACAAATTCATGAGCTGCAATTCAAACCAGTTTTGATACAGACTATTACGTGTTATTTCTTCAAAGATTTAATAACATGCTAATGCAAAAACTCTAATGAGAACAGCTGGCAGACCATGAGTCACTGATATAAATATCACAGGCTGTTTGGCCTTTTCATCACAGACTATGAAACTCAAATCAAAGCTCACTTGTAACCCCTGATGTTTAATGAAAAGAAGTAATGGAGGGCTTTGTCTCTTGAATCATGGCACTGATATCTTTGGTCCTCTTTCACATCAGATAAGGCATTCACTTGCAAGAGGCAGTATCAGTGCAGTAATTATCTCACCTTAATTGTCTGGTGTGCGTGCATACACACCACATTGAGCTTGCAACACTGCCTCACGTCTTCCAATAGAAGTCAGACTGACACAAAAAAAAGTGCCAAAAAGTGTGTGTTCCCCCTTAACTGATTTGATAAATCAATCATGCTCAATATAGTTTGGCTTTTTCCACAAAAAGGTAACATGAATTAAATAAAAATATGCAAGATAAAATAAGTGACTGCATAAATATTTGCCCCCTTTATAATGACTGACCTAATCCAACAGAGGTCCAGCCAGTTGTTGCTAGCAGTTTCACAATTGATGAAACGAGTACAGTCACTGCTTAATCAGTATTCATGGCTATTATAACACCATAAAGACAAAAGAACACATTTATTGAAAAGTGTTAGTCAGGGGATGGAGTAAAAAACATTTCCAAGTTCCTGAACATCCTCCAGAGTTCAGTTAATACATCATCAAGAAATGGAAGGAATATGGCACATGTGTAAATCTGCCTAGATCAGGCCGTCCTCACAAACTGAGTGAGCATGCAAGAAGGAGACTAGTGAGAGAGTCCACCAAGACTCAAAAAATGTCCTTTAATTAGCTGCCGAAGAAGGCCATGAGTCAGAATGCGTCACATTGTGACCATTGCATTTCCTAGAAATACACAGAAAGTGACTGTGGCTCAGTAGGTGGAGTTGGTCACCTCACAGTCAGAAGGTTATGGGTTTGATCCCCTGCTCCTGTAGTCACATGCCGATGTGTCCTTGGGCAAGACACTTAACCCATATTTGGGTGTGAATGGGTATGGAAGCGTAAGAATGACATGAGCTAATACTGATGGCCAGCTCTCCACAGCAAACTCTACCATCAGTGAATGAATGTGTAAGGGAATGGGTGTGAATGGTTAGGTTTGACTTGTGGTGAAAAAGCACTTTTTCGGAGTAGTTGGATGACTAAAAGCAGTATACAAGCTCAAGTCCATTTACCAAGTCCAAATAAAATTACTATAAAGGACATTCTTTGAGCGCTGACTCTTTTGAGTGTACTCTTTTTTTTAATTCTTAGAGAGTCACCAAGACAACTATGACTGCTCTGAAGGAGTCACAAGCTTCAGCAGCTAAGATGGGAGAGACTCTGCATTCAACAACTGTTGCCCGGGCTAATATTAAATCTGGACTAGTTCACCAAAACACATCTGGGATACTCCATAGTCAAGGGGAAGAAAGTTCTTTGGTCTGATGAGACCAAAATGGAGCTTTTAGTTATCAGACAAGACGGCAAACTCTGCACTTCACCGCAAACACACCATCCCCACTGTGAAGACTGGTGGTGGCAGCATCATGCTGTTGGGATGGTTCTCGGCTGCTGACCCTGGAAGGCTTGGAAAGGTAGAGGGTAAATGAATGTGGCAAAATATAGGAAAACCGTGGAGGACAATCTTATTCAGTCTGCAGAGAGATACAGCTTGGGAGAAGATTTATTTTCCAGCAAGACAATGACCTGAAGCATCCAGAAAAAGCTTCACAGAAATGGTTTAACCCTGGACAACTTAACAGGGCTTGAGTAGTTTTGCAAAGAAGAATGGAGCAAAATTTCAGTGTCCAGATGTGCAAGCCTGATTGAGACATATGTTGAGACGTATGGTTGCATCCAAAGGTGCATCTACTAAATACTGACTTGAAATGGGTGGATATTTATGCAGTCACTTATTTTATAACACATATTTTGATATAATTGACATTTCTTTGTACATACTCTATGTTCAGTATGTGTATCAGCAGCAATAACATGATTTGAGCATCCTTTCTTTTGATGTTATAGGTGATCTTTATGAAGTGGCACCTTCTGACCCCATTCATACTTTAAATGTTTACACTGACAATGCTATAATTTGTGTTGTAAGTTGGTGTCTTGCACAAAATGCAAACTAGAGTTGATTAAGCCAGACAGGTAGTGGAAAGAACATTTCACCTGATTTAATTACCTGACGTGTAACTCATCTTACATTGTGCATGTGTCAGCTGTAGTGTGGGTCTTTGTGGTCTAAGGCGGAGGAAGGTGTGTGTGTTTTTGTGTAGATGATGTTGCCAGCTCAGTGATGCAGTGTCTCATATATCTGCTATTTTATTTAGCAGCCCATCTTGTGTGTGTGTGTTTAAACTGACAGCAACTGGCTTCTCACAGTCTTATCAGCCAAAACATCCACCGAATGGAAGATTTTAGGTGGTGATAGAAGAGGGAGGGGGGCGTTAAATAGCCAAACACGCCGGCTTACTGGCCTTACACCTACCCAGAATTTCATTCATTCTCCAATGATCCGTGCTGTGGAGGTGGCAGACACAACACACAGCACAGCCATGCACAGGTTAGTACTTCTTCACTGACTCCTTCACATCACACACAAAGAAACCCACATGCAAGGAAAGCTGTCGTGACCCTCCCCTTAGGATCCAATCAAAAGTCGTCTCGCAGCCTCCCACATCGTTCTGTTGGTGACAACTCGTCCTTGGCAGCTCTTTGTCTTTCTTTCTTTCTCATTTATGCACACGCACATGCCCAGTTACTTGCCCTAATTGACTCTGACGTGTCAAACATCCCTGCCTTTTTGTTCTGATGAATCCAGGTTCATACTGAGAATGAGAATGTGGAGTGTTTTAATAATGATTACCCAGCAGTCACGACTCCTCCTCTGTCATTACACCATGTAGAGAGAGACAGAGAGAGTTGGCACTTTCTCCACATTCTTTTCACACCTCATTTTCATTCTTTTTTTCTCCTTGCTGTCCATCTCTCCTACAGTGTTCACACCTGGCGTTTAAAAAGCAGCCTGAACCAAGATATGTTATTTATATAACGAGACGGCTCTTGCAGTACTGTACATCCTCTTTTAACGATGTCCTTTACTGAAATTTGTCCTCATCATAATCCTGTGTATGCAAATTGTGTGTGTAGGAAGGGTTGATGCCAAAGTTAGAAGTGATGATCTGCTGTTTTGAACTTGTGGGCAGATGCTGTAATTTAGTCAAATGTTGAACAAGCTGTTGGAATTACATTCACACCTAGATAAATGCAGCCAAGATCCCGTCACAGAACAAGCCAGACTGCCACCAGATGTGGTCTGGGGGATGAGATCACAGTCTGATTGCTGTACGTGCTTTGGATGTAATGTAAGCAAGAATTTATCTCATAAGACAGATGCGCCAATCAGAAACTCTCATTTTTGCTCCCTCTTTTATTTTTCCATGCTTGATTCTAGGATTAGTGGTAAAAATGGGCTAACAGGTCAAAGACTCTCTCTGTGAAGAATAAAGGAGAGAAGAAGATATATGGATGGATGGATGGATGGATGTATGTATGTATGGACGGATGGATGGATGGATGAATGGATGGATTGATGGATGGGTGAATGGATGGATGGATGGGTGAATGGATGAATGGATGGATGGATGGGTGAATGGATGGATGGATGGATGGATGGATGGATGGATGGATGGATGGATGGATGGATGGATGGATGGATGGATGGATGGATGGATAGATGGATGGATGGATGGATGGATGGATGAATGGATGGATGGATGGGTGAATTGATGGATGGATGGATGGATGGATGAATGGATGGATGGATGGATGGATGGATGAATGGATGGATGGATGGGTGAATTGATGGATGGATGGATGGATGGATGGATGAATGGATGGATGGATGGGTGAATTGATGGATGGATGGATGGATGGATGGATGGATGGATGGATGAATGGATGGATGGATGGATGGATGGATGGATGGATGGATGGATGGATGGATGGATGGATGGATGGATGGATGAATGGATGGATGGATGGATGGATGGATGGATGGATAGATGGATGGATGGATGGATGGATGGATGGATGAATGGATGGATGGATGGGTGAATTGATGGATGGATGGATGGATGGATGAATGGATGGATGGATGGATGGATGGATGAATGGATGGATGGATGGGTGAATTGATGGATGGATGGATGGATGGATGGATGGATGGATGGATGAATGGATGGATGGATTGGGAATGGATGGATGGATGATGCATACTTGGATGGATGAATAAATAGAGAAAACAGCAGTAAAACAAAAAGTAATCAATGGAAATACAACAATCAAATGAACCAGTATAAACAGAAAAAAGGAAAAACTAAATATCGGTAAAAAGTTAAGCAAAAGTGAAAGACTTATGATATAATATGAGGCAGTGTATACAGACAACCAGACATTGAATTTGATCATTTTTAATACCTCTTTTAAGACCCTCTTCATATTTTTAAGAATTTGTTGCATCTTCAATTTCTTATCCATAACATAACCAACACAGTTTGTATGTAAAATATAAAATTTACAATCTGCCATAAACTCTGTTTAAAAATGTTAGAGAAATATCAGAAAAATGTTCCTCGATATAAAACTGCAAAGACTTTGAATATCAAACCATCTACAGTACATGTTATCATCAAATGATTCACAGAATTTGGAGAAATGTCTGTGTTGTTGGGACAAGATCAGTATTGGATGCTCATGATCATGATGTGAACAGGATCAGGGCCAAAGCTCATTAAAATGGACTGATGCAAAATGGAAAACTGTTCTGTGGTCAGATGAACTAAAAAGTTAAATCATCCAGCTTATCAGCACAGAGTTCGACAGCCTGCATCTCTGATGGTATTAATGTCTTTAGCACTAATGAAAGGACAGGTGAAGAGAGTTAAGAGATGTGGGGAGCAAGGGAAAACAAGCATCAAACAGTGCTGTGATAAGGATTTAAACTTGTGACCTGAGTACTCCAGCTTCTGTTAGTACTGTTAGCTTAAACCTGCGCCCCGTTAACAGCCCATTTTAACAGTTTATCAGCTTATTCAGGAGGCATAAGTTAGTGCAGAAAGAGTGACAAAAATAACCCAAAGATGTGTATCCGACATCAGAAGCATATTGAACAGTGTTTTTTATTTGTCATTGGCTCTTCTCTTCTCTCTCTGTCTGAGTTGGACTGACTTTGCTGCTTTGTGGAGATGACGTTCTTTTCTCTCTGTGCCTCCATCTTTTTTCACCCGCCAGCCTTAGTGACATAGAGATGATAAAGGGAGAAAAATGATCCACTTCCTCTGGTGCTGCAGCCTGATTCATTCCAACTTGGTCGATAGTGCAAGTCTGGCAATGCATTGTGGGAGTCGACATTGTGACTTTGTTCCTCCTCGCTATCCTTTATCCTCAGGTTATCCCTTTAGGTCAATTTCAGGTTTGTGTATATGTGGTAGTTATATTCAGGACTGTAAGGGCTCCTCGTGGTCTGAGTTATCTGTATGCACTAGCAGTTTCTTTATATAGTCACCACCATCCAGAGACACAATTTCCCCCCAAAGAGAGCCACGCAGACCCAATTAGTGTTTGACTGCACCTCTAAACTCTAACAATTTGCCTCTCAGTCCAGTTTTACTCCATTTGTTATGACACCTGTTACCCTTAAGTTGTAAAGCAGACAGTTGAAAAGTTTTTAATGAGCTCTGTGTGCTATAATCTAAGCTCTATAAGAGATTTGTATTGGTGTTAGAGCTCTCTGCAGGATTCACTTCCTCTGCTTCTACTTTCTCGCTCTCTTATTGCATCATGTCGCAGTCAGCAGTTTGCTTTAGCATGAGGTAAGAACCGTGGCTTTTCAGTCATCTGAAGATGACTGGATTTATGCTGGAGGGGCTTTCTGTATGTGAGCTGAAGGTGGATTTTTTAAAGAATTGAGTGCTTGAACCCTCCTGTGATGGGACGTTATACTGTTAGAGGCCTTTCACTGGAAAGTTTTTGGTCAAGTCTGCTATAGAAGTGAGAATGGTCTCCAAACTGATCAAAGAAGTGTAGTTATACCAGCATCACACAGACACAGAGTGATTCAGAAACAGCAGAAAGAAGAAGGTAATAATCAGTGTTACTAAAACGTTATTAAGTCACAATGGTTTAACCATTCTTCCTCAGGTGATTATTCTAGCCTGAGGAAGCCCGCTGGTTGAAATATGATGCAGCAATATCTTCTTCTCTTCTAATAATTGAAAGTAATTTGGAGTTATCCCATTCATCCTCTGATGAAACAGTTCAATCTTTATGGGAGCAGACCCTGCAGGATCACAATCTCTATATGGCATAACTGATCACAGAGGGCATTTTCATATTAGTTTCCCCTCTCCTCCACTGACTTGCTTATATGTTAGGAAAACTGTTCTGTGCTCAAGTAAACTTGTATGCTAAAAGTCCTAACAGTAGGTGGCAGTATGCACGTAGTTGGTTTGAGAACCTGCCAAGAAGAGGAGAGAAGAACAGACAGCCATGGTACTGGTTGACCTTTGACCTTGGAATGCTTCTTAATAGATTTCTTACATATCTTTCCTGGGACAGGAAGAGGAGCCTATGGCTGCAATATCCTATAAAACAGATGTTCAGACCTCAAACTTCAAAAGGAGCATGCGTTCACTCCGCTATCAACTCCATCTCAAGATGTGATTTCCACATCCTATCGCTCTAATCATCTTCAAGCACCAACACTCCTATGACGTTTGTCAGCTTCCCACAGTTTGCTCTTGTTTTGTGTCTGAATGTGGAGACGAGCCGTCAGCATCTCCCCTCTCTGCTGCACAGTGTTGTTCTCATCATGACCATCCTGACCAGGGCCAGCGAGCCCATCTGTATGCTGTAGCCTAGCTTCCTGGCTAGTACAACCAGCGAGTCCTTCTTAAAGGAGTAGTGCTCACTCAACTTCAAAAAAATTGAAGTATTCCTTCAGTCAGCTTCAGCTCTACTCATTAAAAGTACCCAGCTGCATACATGTCTCTCTCAAGCTGCATGATTAGTGTTGCAGTACTTGAGGATGGTCTTGGTCTTTAGACCATGTTTTGAATGTCTTTGTCTTGTCTCGCAATCGAGAGCATTTTTACTCAGCCTTGTTTCAGTCTCGGACTGAAACAAGGCTGGATTGGGGATTTTCCATTAAGACCACAACGTCCACAACCATAAACTTTACCTGGCCGTCAAACATTAGAAAATTAACCTTTGAGATATCTTTTTTTAGAGATCGGTGCCATCAATGATCCATTAAGTGCATACTGTCCACTCACTCTGCCTCTCTCACTCGTTCTGCAACCTCTCTTATCAAATGTAAACTGCTACCACTGTTTAGTTTGTGAAGTGTAAAGTGCCCACTGTGGTTCTGATCAGGAGTTAATAAATGTCGAACTGCCCTGCACCAATCAGCTGTTTTAAAATCAGATTGCAGGTGAAAACAAATACTGAAGACGTATAAGGTGATTTAATAAAAGAAGGGCTACTGATGATAACACTGAAGCAGAAACACGGTGAGGGAGAGAAATGGATGTGTGGTTTCGGGCATGTCTTGATCCCGGATAGTGTGGTCTGGACTCCAACACCACCTGAGATCTAAGAGGAAAGGCATGGTGCTCCATATGGTAAGCTTGCATTCACACCAAATGAAACTGGACTACCACCTCCAAGTGTACCTAGATCTGGGCCCTTAATGTGAAGGCAACCTGAGATGGATCATGTCCACTGATTCTATACCAAACACTGCTGTGAAAAGAGTCCGTTGAAAAGATGAGAGGAGATGTAGTTCACTGACATTTCCACCATTGAATTTAATATGTGGTTCACTAGATTTACCAAGGCTGCTCACAGCTCTGTTACTCTTCTAGAAGAAAAATGTGCAGCAGCCAAAAGCCTCCTGAGCAAAAATTGTGATTTGGGTCTACTTTGTTAAACATACTGCAAATAAAGAAAGTCGACAGAGCAGAAATATACAGGGGAAGAGAAATACAGAGAGGCAGGGTGAGCTAATGTGCCATGGTTGTGTGTGTGTTTGTGGCAAGGGAGTGAAGAACTAAAGCAAAGTCAGAAAATAAAGTGGTTTGGAAGGCAACACTGAAAAACAGAGGTGAAATAAAATGAGAAAACATAACATGAAAAAAATTGAGATTTTTCTTGTACCATGTCTTTTCTTTTACCAAGAATTCTTAATGCAACCCAACTCCTGTCAGCAAGGCTGCACATAACAAGGTGAAAAGGGGAACACCTTAAACCTGGATTCTTGAAGGGACCAAAGATGGCAAAAATTGGTATAAGTGGAAAAAAAAAAAAGGAAAACAGTGGCCAAAATGGGCAGAAAGTGGCATGAGGAGGCAATGATGTCATAAATGGGCAACAAAAAGCAAAAATTGGTCAAAAGTGTTAAAAGAAATAGAAGAAATGAGCAGAAATAGTGTTGAAAAGGGTTAAAAAGTCACACCAAAATACAATTCCAGTATCAGAACCACGTCATAGTTTGATATAATCTCAGGTCTGAAATTATGTAACTGTTAGCCAGGATGCTAGCACCTATGCTACCGATCAAACGCACATGCATTGGTATCATCAATAAATCACAAATGGAGAGGGCCCATTCTCTGAGTTTTCCAGTGGTCCAGCCAAATCTAGGGGCAGCCCTGGTATTTGAATACAACTACACCCTGTTGGTGTAATGGTCAGGCAGCTAAATACTTTTGTCCATTTGGTGTGTCTATGGCCCCACATGTCCTGACAAAGCCAGTGCCTGGCCATTTTAGGGTGCAGAAAAATGAATGATGAATAAATATTTTAAATATGAGTACAAATGTGTTTTTTGTCATTAGAAAATTCAATGTTTGCTTAACCACACGTCCCTTATGCTTCTCTTAAAGCACATCATCCCATATTTTACAGGAATAGTTTCCTCCATGTCTGCCAGCAGGCCACTTGTTAACCTGCCATGCCCAGAGAGAAGCGTCTCTCCTGATAGATGGAGTGAGCTCCTGGATGAGCTAGGGTGTTCTGGTGAACAGACGTCAGTTTCTGCTCCTCCGGGGAGGTTGTCGGCCAAGGTCTTCGTCATAAAGGAGCATCTCTGCTGCAGCCGTTTATCAACCCCAGAGACACAGCTCAGATTCGCTGCTGCGGCTGCCAGTCGCTCCCTACCCATTCATCACAGCGACAAATGACTCACAGGGGGGCGGGGCTGTCCATCACTTAGAGATGCCCCATAGGATATCGAGGTCTGCCAGGCTCTGCTAGATATTAGTCATGAATCACGATGGTTGGTTATTGAAATGATGGTGCAATTTAAGTCAATATTGGATTTATGCAAACGGAAATAATGTCAAAGATTAGAGAATGTCAGCTGGATGTCAGGACTACTGAATTACAGAGCGAGGAATCTTTCAGTGTCTCATGATTTGGTTCTGATTTTTGAATTTTTTTATCTAAACCGATTCCTTCTTCACAAGATATTCCTTGTTTGTAAAGAGGTGATAATAGGATCTACTCCAGTCTGCTGTCCATAGTAGCATGAATGTGAAAATGAGGGTGCAACAAGCTCTATGCTATAAAGGAGGAGGCTGGGGTGGAGGAAGTTAAGCTTTTCCAGCAGCAGCAGAGTGATGCATCAGCATTAACAAAACAGGGGTTAGTGAGAAGGACGTCATACTTGAATGCACCTCTGTGTTGAGAGAAAGAGCTGCCGTTGGCTGTATGAGCTGAGAGGTGATAATTGGGATCAGCTGGCTGTCAGCTGATCATGGCTGGGCATATGACTACATGTACCATGTAATATTTTTCAGAAACTTGGGTGATCATAAATCTAAAGCCTTCACTGTAAATGCAACCAGGAGTAGGTCTTTTAGAATAAAACCTAAAGTGATAATCAGCAGTTGTTGGTCATTAATCTGTTTATTTTAACTGCAGCTGCTGGCGTATGATGTGAGCCCAAGTGTTTGACATGTTCCTAATGTGCTTCACTTTCATGCAGCAGACAAGGAGAATGTTTAAAGTGCTCCACTACATTTCAGCCATTTGCAACCACATCCCAGATGTTGCAAATGCTATTGTGGACAGCCAGCTGGAGGGTGTGCGCCAAATTGCCAAAACTTGGCAGTCCGCTGTTATTACGTCGGTCATCGCTTCTGTCATATTTTTAGCATTATTCCTTACAACAGCATGCACTCTGGATTTGATTACACATCCGTAGCATTTTTTTCAAACGCCTCTGGGATATAAGATGCAATGTGAGAGGCACTGGAAGTATAGCAGTGCTTTAAAGGTTTTGTCAGTCTACTGCACTGTAAGGCTTAGTGTGCTTAACGGGTTGGCATCAAGATTTGTTGAGCTTGTAGGTCACAGAAGAGTGATGCTACAGTGTTGTAGAATTTAGAGATAGAGCTAAGCAATTTGATCGGGACCCAGCAGCGTGTAACAGGGCTCCATATTCTCCAAAAGGCTTCAGAAACCAACATCACAAAGAGAGGCTGGTCATTAAATGAGGTAAACTCTATCACCTTATAAATTTGTTATTTCCTTTGCTTTAACACTGGCTGAGGAAATTTTCCTCATTCTGAATAGTGGTGGTTATCATGAGCTGCACCTTCTAGTAGATTTACCTCTATTGTTATCAAGCTCACTTCTCCATCAGTTTTTAAATAGTCATTGTGAACATCTCAATCTGTGTCTGTTTTTCAAATGAGATTTGATGTATTTAAATTCTTGATTATTGTCCCTCTTCTTGATGGGAACATATCTTACAAATTGCAAATCGCTGGTCTCTCTTTGACAGAATGAAAAATTCCCACACAGCTATTTTCTTTCACTTTTGACTAGCACCTGTTGTGTCCTGCTTCACACCAGAGATTGTCCAGCAGATGACTTTCTCTGCAAAAAAACCTAATCCAAATCAAGTGCATCGAAGATTACACACATTGGCAAATGTCATTGGTGCATGTCACATAATTTGCTGTTGGGTGGATGACTGTCCACAGGATGACCACCAGTGACCAACTGATGTTGAACAGATGCATTGGTGCATCAACAGTTTGAAAATCTTTGTTCTCAACCAGTGGGTCATGATGCAAAAGCAGGTTGTGAAGCCATTTTCAGTGGGTGGTAGATTAAAAAAGGAAAAAAAAAATGTATTGTAAAGTCTATGATGTGATTTTATTTTGAAGGATATGTCTCAGTCTCTTTGTTCCACCACATCTTTTGTATCGTACCAAGGCAACTGTCCCAAAAGACATACAGTATTACTGTGAATGAAAAATGTGAAATAGTTGGTGGATGGGGGTCCTGGTGCCTGAGATTCATGGTGTTTTTTCAAGATGTATTTTTGCCTTTATATAGAGAGGAGGGCACTGGATTGAGTCGGAAACAGGGATGAGAGATTTGGGGAGCTACATGCAAGAAAGGAGCCGCGGGCCAGAAATGAACCCAGGCCACCTGGGATGCCAAAAACACTAGGCCATCTGTGCCCCAGATTTACTGTTTTAAAGTGTTTGTCCATAAAGACTTGGGCGATTCTGACCAACATCTATCTTTAAACCATGATGTAATCATGTTTGTTTCTACAAAAAACGGGTACGGATGCATGATATTGGATTTTCTGGTGATATTCGATATTTTACAAAATAATTTAGCCAATACTGATACTTACATTTAAATGTTGTTCACACCTGAAACTTCAGTTTGACAGTTTTTAATATTGTGGTACGCCTGTATCTTTGTTCTAAATTGCCTTTAGAATCCCAGCCCTTTTAAGCAAAATCAAGTTATAGACTTCTGTGTTTTCAGGACAACCTGGACCATCAGAATATCTGTGCTGCAAAGATGTCAGAAAAATGCATCAAAAGTTATATGACCAGAAAGGATCGCTGGTGAACCTGTGGGGTTCAGCATGTTAAAACACAATTTAAAGTTTGAGGATGAACAAATTAACAAATTTAAGTGCATAAACTTTAAAGTGTAAGGTGTAAAGAAAAAGACTTCAGCTGATGTAGATCTGTTGGTAATACCTACCAATACCGATATCATGGCGATAATATCATGCATGAGTAAAAGTGATCATTTTACAGGGCATGTCTGTGTGAATTCCAGTGTGTCTGCTGCAAGACAAAAGTAGACATTTCCTTCCATTAGTTTTTATCATTGCTTGATATTTTGTGTTCATACATGAATGCATGTGTGAATGAACCTGTACCAAGCAAAAACTTTATTCCAGGTCTCTTTTCATGGCCTTAAATGACATGTAGAATAAGCTGCATGGAGCTGAGCTGAACACTGCTCAGTCACTTGTGTTTTAACTAACTTATCAGTTACATAGTTACATTATATGATGAGACACAGTGCAATAGCCAGGGACAAACACTCTGCTAAAAAGCCCTCCACCCACGTGTTTAAAATGCCTGACAGCAGATATGTGTCATCGCAGACTGACACTTGAACAGTGTTCCCCTCTCAGCTCTACCCGACTCTGTCTAACTTTATGTTTTTTTCTTTGAGGGAATATTTATGAGTGAAGGCACATACCTACACTCTCTCACTGTTCTCCTTCTTCTTATTTGGGCAGTCCATCAGAATAATAAGCGAGCAGTCCCGACACGAGCTACGTGTGCCGAGTGTTTTTCTCGCCTCTATTAAAGGATGTCCAGTTTCCTTCAGGGCCATAAAAGTGAATATAAATTTAGGTGAATCACTGCTTTCCAGAGTCTCTCTGGATGTCTGTGTTCTTGTGCATATGCCTCCATGCAGATTCAGACTGTGTGTTTGTGTAAGACATAGCTTGGAGGTTGGATGGAGGTTTTTGTAATTCAGTGACCTCTCCAGAAGGTAAAACACAGAAGTGCAGTTTCTCCAACATTTTCCTTCTCTTCCTCTTGTCAGCCAGTCTGTGTTCAGCCTTTAAACACATGTATGATATGAAATATTAATGTTTGATGGCTCCAAAAGTGCTGCAGCTGATGAGTGTTTTTGTTATAGCGCTGTTCAGGACATTGGAATTGGCTAGAGAGCTGTCTGAAGCTTGACCTGTCTACTCAGGATGACCCAAAGACAGGGTTTCATTTCAAAAATTTTCATGCAACACACTTTGATGGCTCATCTGCTTACCATGCATAACTCAGTTTCTCAGTTATGTCACTTTTTACCCATTTTTATTCAAGTTTGCATCAAATAACTGTGAAACTATCAAATTTCTGCACCTTTTAAATATTCGCATCGTTATGGTCGCAGTCATCTAAATCTGTTTGAATGCAATGTAAATGCAGTGAATCTGAAACTTGCACACAGACAATAATAGAGGAGTATGCTGGATGGTAAATGGGTGGTGTGTGCCAAATTTGAAGAAAATCCTTCAAACCATTCTTGAAATATTCTGCTCACAAAGTTTGAGGTCGTAGGGTCCCTGCCCTTGTACCTACATGATCTTATCATCCCATCCTTGAGTTGGGGTGGACATTTGTGCAAAGTTACTAGAAAATCTCTCAGTGTTCACAAGCAAGGGCTAAATATGATGCCCAGTGATCTTAATTTTTGCCTTCTGATTTCCAGAGTCTAGACAGTCTATGCTTAAATCAGAGTGGGCATTTGTGTAAAGTTAGAGGAAAATCTCTTAGAGAATTCTTGAGATATTGCGTCCACAAGTATGGGCTGAAAATGGCATCAAGAGATCCTGACTTTTCCCCTTTGACCTCTAAATTCTAATCAGTCTTTTTCCAAGTCAGAGTGGCTATTTGTGCAAAGTTGGAAGATAAATTCACAGATTAATTTTTGGGAAAGAGTGTTCACAGGTGAGTTATGACCATGTGGTTCACTTACGTTTACCTTTGACCAATAACCGCTAAAGCTGGGTATACACAGTGCAATTTCAAGTCAACCATACGACAGTCCTGGCAGAATGTCATCTCATACTGTGCAACTGAATCGCTTACGATGCACAAGTTGTGTGCTCACACTATGCGAGTGAAGTCGGAGTTCCCTTTTTAAAAAAGTCTCACACACTGAGGTTGAAGTGTTTCCAGTCATATGCGCTCTCTCTTCCACCTCTATCTCTCCCGCTTTCTCTCTTTCTCTCTCTCCCTCTCCCTCTACCTCTCTCTATCCCACACGCACAAACTTGTCACCACCCGTGTCAGCTGCAGGTCCATGGGTAGGGATATTTCCTGCTTGTTTATTTCCTTTATCAAAGCGGGGGTGCATCAGGAAGTCACTCTAGCTGTTGTCATGGTAATTCCAGATGTTGTCTGACAGTTTACAAAGGAAACAATCCCCCAAAGTTTGCTCGCATTTCTGCTGTCACTATGAAGTGTCTGGAATCGTACAACCGAATTATCTAACATGACAGATATCCTTGCGACCAGTCGGGAGCAGGTCATCAGGTCGTAGTCGGGCTGTGGTCGGCCATCGTACCCCCTGTACACAGCACGACAAATGACTTCAAATGGTCCGACTTCAAAGTGAGTCGTGCGACTCAAAATTTGTGGCTGAATCTGGGGAAAATCGCACAGTGTACATCTGGCTTAAGATCAGATCAGTCCCTCTTTGAGTTAGAGTGGATATTTGTGCAAAATTTTGAAGAATACCTCTTAGAGCATTCTTCAGATATGACACCCAAAGACTTCCCATTTGTTCAAAGTTGGAAAAAACAGCCACCAAATATTCTTGACATACCATGTGCAAAAGCAAGAGATGAACTTTAGGCTCAATGATCTCGACGTACAGTCTCATGAATCCAGTCAATTTATCCTTGAGTCAGAGTGGACATATGTGCAAAGTTCAAAGAAAATCCAACCAAGCATTCTTGGGATATTTTGTGCAAAAGCAAGGGATGAACATGAGGCAAAATGGCCTTAACCACTGACTTATGATCTTTATACATTTATCATATTATATTGGAGTTAGAGTGGACATTTGTTCAAAGTTTGAAGAAAAGCCCACGTAGTATTGCTGGAGTATCGTGTGCAAAAGCAGGGGATGAACATGAGGGTGGTCGACTCTGACCATTCTAAATCTCCTAATTAAAAATATATAGTTTTGAAGTCATTGTGGATATTTGTGCAAAGATTAAGGAAAATCCCTTAGAGCACTAGAGTAACTGTGTGCAGAAGTTAGGGATGAACATTAGACCTAATGATCTTGACCTGGATCCCCCAAAAGTCAGACTTTTTATCCCTTTGTCGGAGTGGATGTATGGGTGATGTTTGAAGAAAATTCCACCAAGTATTCTTGAAAGATCATGTGCAAAACCAAAGGATTAACATGAGGATCATTGACATTGAGTTTTGGCTTTGTTTTCCAATTTCAAATCATTTAATTTTTGAGGACAATTGTGCAGAGGTTGAAGAAAAACCCTCAAAGTTTTCTTGACATACTATGTGAAAAAACACAAGGCTCAATTATCTCAACCTACAACCTCCAGAATACAGTCAATATTTCATTAAGTCAGAGTGGACATTTGGGAAAAACTTGCAGAGAATCCATAGAAGCTATCCTTGATATACCATGTGTAAAAGCAAGGAATGAACATGAGACTCAATAACTTTGACCTACGACCTCCAGAATCCGGTCTATATACAGTATCACTGAGCCTGAGGGGACATATTCGCTAACTTTAAAGAAATTCGACACAGGGGTTTTTGGAGTATTTTGTGCAAAAAAGTAATGATCATATTATTTTGGTGTCAGGGTGGACATTTATTCAACATTTGAGGAAAATCCCCCAAAGTACTCTTGCTGTATAGTGTGCAAAAGCAAGGGATGAACATGGGGCCCAATTACCTCAACCTAAGGCATCCAGAATCCAGTCAATCCATCCTTGAGTAAGAGTGGACAAATGTGCAAAGTATTAAAAATCCCATAGTCCCACGATATATGGGGATATCTTGTGCAGAAGCAAGGGATGAACATGAGGCCCAATGGCCTTGACTTTTTACTTACTACCTCGTAATGCTTATTATATAATCTTTGAGTCAGACTGTACATTTGCACAAAGTCTGATGAAAATCCCTTAAAACACTCTTGAGATATTGCATTCACAAGAATAGCCCTGACGTATTTATGGACAGACGACACATTATGCCTCCAGCCCTGTCTGCTGCCAGTGTGGATGCATGAAAATAGTACATAGAGTAACAAAATTGATTTAGACACATTTGCTTAGTGTTACACAACGCTGTCCAGCTGACAACACCCAGTGGGACTAGTTCTTCTGGAAGACTGATTCCTAGTAAGTGTAAGTAATATTTAAAGGCAGCAGATCTCCTTCTGGTGTTTTTTTTTATCTTCACGCAGATTTATGGTCAGTAGTAATTAAAGGAAAACGGATCATTCTAGAGACATTGCTGCTGCAAGTGTTACTGCCAGTGAGAAGATTTTCTGATCCACTTGAACATCTTAAATATCACCAACATTTAATTCATAACAGGAGAAATAATGTGGTATTGATTTAAAACTGCTGCACTGCAGTATAGTACATGAATGTAATCATCCTTGGATTAAAAACATGGTTGGGTTCTGCAATCATGGTGTGTTTTACACCATGTGGTGTTAGATGAGAGCACAGCCAAGTCATGTGTCCTTCACGTAACTCCTTCAGCACATATGAACATGGGTAGGGGGCTGTTTGCTCATTTACCCACAGGCCATGATGGACGATACCATCTAGGTGCAATGCAGTTCGTCCATCAACTTAATGTGGGATTGGGACACTGACATGACCCGCAGAGGATGCTTACAAGGTGGCAGCCATGTAGACATCGTATTAATAACGACTGTTTGAGGATGTCCTTGTACCTGAGTCAGCCATACTGTATTATCTGATAGGAGTGAGGTAGAAGTGTTGTCCTTTATCTGAGGTTTTGCTTGGGTTGATGGTTTATAGAATACAGTAAATGCTATATACATACATTATATTAACATGGCACTTCTGGTTTCTGCTTTTTAGAGTAAAAGCCTGGTTCAGTTCCTTTGGAGAAACTCCCTGCATTTGTACAGAATTCTTTTCTTTTGAGTAGTTCCCGACAGTTCCACTAAATGAAGTCACTTGTGGGAAGGTTTACTGAGGTAAAACTATGGAGAATCAAAGGACAACACCATGCTTCCAACCAAGGTTATAATAAACGCCCAACATCAGTGCCTGGCCTCATAAATGCTCTACAGAATGAATGGGCACAAATTCCCACAGAAACACTCTAGAAGCTTGTGGAAAGCCTTCCAAGAGGAGTGGAGGCCTAAATACTTGAAACAAACCAAATCCCAGCCCTAAAGAAACATTTACAGATCTGCCAAAGTGTATTTTACTGCCTTGATGATATCAACAATGGCCTCCTTTAATACAGACTTTATAGTCCTTTTAATGCTTTGAAAGACTGTCATTGACGATACTGGACTAAACCCAAAGTACCTTTGGAATAAGCAAGCCCATTCATCTTCCATCCATCTCTACCTCTATAAATTTAGATCTATCTTCTGTTGTGAATAAGTGGCTCAAACTTTGTCTTTCAAAGTTATGTCTTATAACTTTGGTGTGAAGAAAACAACAGTTTCTAACCAACCCTTGGGGTTAAAAAGGAAGGAATGCGTGGGTTAAGACATCAGCTGGATGACTCAATAGGTCACTGCAACCTTAATGAACTCTTAGACACAAGTCCTGAAGAAGACTGTGGGGTGTTAAAGTTTTCAGACATTTCTGTATAAATACTGGATTCTGTTGGTAAAACAGGATGGCTTAGAAGAGCCTCTGTGACCTTGTTTCCTGAGTATATTTTGACTAAAAGCAGTGCTTTGGTTAAACACGACCTATTAAACATTCAAAAAGAACAGAACTGGCACTGAGTTGAATGATGTAAGGTATTTACTAATTTAACCTCTGATGATACCCACAATCAAAGATCACTTTTGACACCTGGACTGGTTTTCAAAGCCATGGAAGTTGCCCCCTTAAAGGTCAAAGTTCAAGTCACCAGAAAAATACTGGTCATATTTAGAGTCTTTATGGCACTTCACCTCAATAAAACCAACCAGTCAACTTATCACTAAAAAAGTCTGTGACTAGCATAAAGAGAATGATTACACATCAAATCCCAAAACAGCAACAATGGAGAGTCGATGTCTCAGGCTTAAATATTCAGAGTTGATTTAACTCCACTCTGAGTGAAACGGTCTTCAGTGTTGTAGTTATTTGACAGTGCTGATCCAACCAGTGGCATTTCAACTCTGTAAAGACTCATCGAAGCTACCCCAACTGTGATTTCAAATCTGGTGACCAAGTTCCTATAATGCCTTTGGGCAGATAGTTCAGTTGACTTAAGATGTTGCCTGTTGAACAGTGATTCATGCTGGGGCTTTTTCTTGTCATGTTTCTTGTGGATTGTTGTTGTTTTAGATGTGAGTTGCATTTGCACCATGCGTGAAGTTATCCACTGAGTTAAAGTTCCAACCTATGACTTTACATTTTCCTCAAGGATACACAGAGCATATTCTTCATCAGTATGCATGTATAATGCTGACTCTCTGCTTTGTTCTTGTTTTAATAAGTATTTAATTTAGCTATATATGAGTTTAATTAACTATCAATTTTCAGTGTATTTTACTGTATTTTAGAGGCGTGACTTTATCTGAAAAATCTGCTTGGAGATCTTTTCTCTTGTTGTTCTTGCCAGCAGAGAAAATATTGTGTTTTATTATACAACTCCTCAGTAGCAACTCAGTAGTTAAAGTAAACTTTAAGTGAAATTCTTTTACTTTTTAAGTTGATTTTAACTCGTAGTGTCTCAACTCGTCTGAGTTATCCCAACTGTGATTTAAAATCTGGGGGGCCAAGTTCATCATGCTCTTGGGCAGAGTGTTTAGTTGTGTTTAGATGATACCTGTTGAACAGAGATTCCTGCTGGGGTTTTTTTGGTCATGTTCCTGATGGTTTGTTGTTGATTTTGATGTGAGATGCATTTGCTCCATGAGTGAAGCTATCCACTGAGTTAGAGTTCCAACCTGTGACTTTAGGTGTACCTGAAGGACACATAGTGCATATTCTTCATCATTATGCATTGCCTTGCTATGTTTTTGTTGTATTATGTATTAAATTTAGCTATAGTATGAGTTTAATTAACTGTTGATTTTCTGTGTATAACCTTACTACAGGGGTGTGACTTTACCTGAACAGTCTGATTGGAGATCTGGTCTCTTTTTGTTCTTGCCAATAAGGAAAGATCATATTTTACTGTACAGCTACTCAGTAGCTACTCACTACTTGAGATAAACTTTAAGTTAAATTGTTTGTTGAGTAACTGTATTTTTTCCTGACTCCAATTGACATGTATTTTTTCCAACTCTGGTTGTATACCTATCAAAAATAGCTACATGATCCTTTTTTTGGTCCTGACCCACCAGCTGAGAACCAAAACTTTAACAGATTACTTTCATCAGCTCTGCTTGTCAGATATTCTGGTGCATCTAGTGATTAGCCCAGCATTGTTTTCAGTCAAATTAGCCATTTGAGAAACGACCATGAGGCAGGAATTCTACCTGTCCTGGTCCAGGTAAACACTGACTTTCTATTGATTTCAAGCTTGGCTTGCCCCTTAACTACTCATTATAAAAATTGAAAAATTAGACCAATTTACAAGCTAAATTGAGAATGTAAAATGTTATGAACCAGTCCAATCTAATCTTGATTCATCAAATGCACTCAAAGTACTGATGTAAGTTCAATCTAAATTGCTTTGCATACTCTCTGAGTCCCAAACATCCTATACTGCATACTGATCTTATAAAAACAATTACACCCTCTACATTATGAGTAACCTCCTCTCGAGTACACGCCCTCTTTAAGCCTGCACCGTCTAACCAAAGTACTCAAAAGTTTTCTGTGATTGATTGCAGCTTGATCAGAGGGTCTCTGCCGCCCACTCGGTACATCATTGAAAAGGTTCTTAACATTTCTGATATTCCTTCTTCATTAGTCATTCTTAACAAGCCCTCATCAGACTCCTCTTGCTATTTCCCTTAAGGGGAATCCATCTAGAGTGGCGTTCCATTAGTGTGATAACTCATGTGATACCTTTGAGACTGACCTTTTGAGAACGTTTCATCAGAGGTGGTTCAAAATGCCCGTAAGTTGACATCAGGAGGACTTTTGCCAAAAACACATTAGGATCTGCTGTCATTTAACCGAGCCAACTCATCATGCTAGAACAAGCAATTTCCAGAGTTTGTACTTCCCCTCTGAGTCAGCCTTTCGCTCCGTGAGTGGCCGTTCACACGGTGTATCACTGACAACCAGAGGGGAGTCAGAGAGGGCTTGTTTAATGACAGATGAAATGGGCCTCTGAATACAGAGGGACGTATAAAGAAAATGAATGAGCAGAAGGGTGAGAAGACAAAGGCAGAGAGGAGAAGAGAAGCAGCGTGCTGTAACGTCATCAGCCTCTCTGGTCCTCTCACTGAGTCGGCTTCATGCTGTGTTGTGATTTCCTGGCCAGGGAGGGGAGCTGCTGACTCCCAGATAGAAACGATCCCAGCACAGCTCATTGCTACGTCTAACAGCATCATGCAATGCTTTACTGGAAACCGCTGCCATTTATCAATGCCACCATCGATTTGTTGCTGTGCACTAATAAACATCTATCCTGGGGCAAAGTTGGCATGTGCTCTGAGTGCCTCTGCTACCATGACAGTCTTATGGGAGAAGAGCATTGTTTGTGTAAAAGAATAAAGAGGTAGCCTTTTAAGAGGCCTTTCCAGTAGTCAGGTGTAAATAGCCTCTTCTAATATGAAGCTACACACACAATCTTCACACGCTAAAATACACACATGATTCAGTGACAAAGAGGGGGATTTTTCTCTCCTTACGTTTTTGCTGTGATGGCACTTCATATTTGATGAGACGGCTTAACTGTAAGAGCTTTATTCTTAACCCTCAACCCAAATCTTTCTTTCTTTTTCTCAACAAGATTAACTATAATCTCTGATGATAGAGAGAGCCAATACAAACAGGAATACATTTATTGTTCTGTGTTGATTGTGTTTTTTAAAAGAAAGAACAAAAAATTTACATTTTAACAAGTTCAGGCATTTGTCAATATCACTTGTTGTCACATACAGCAAACCCTAATCATTCCATTTGAAAACACCTGTATTCAAAAAATATCAGACAGAAATGTTAGATTAAAATATGAACAAGCTTGTATTAGGTATTTATTCTTGTATATACATATCTGTGTGCAGTAATAGTATGGTTGCAAGATGCGCAAAGAGTGCTGTTACAACCTACTGTCTTTGATTCTACAAATATTTTCACTCGATCAAAATGGAGCCATGTGCTATTTGCTGCTTTCCTCTTTTTTTTCTTTTTGTTAATAGTAATTTTCCATGTTTGGTTAAAGTTCTTTGTACTTAGATTAGGAGCTTCAGTTTGGTTCTTGAGACTAGGATGAATGTTTTTATAACAGCTGAAACAGAATTTTCTGATGTGTTTCTCTCGGTAACAGGTGGATAGAGTTGATGTCTGAGTATAATCCTTTCAAAACCGCCCTTGATCAGCACCACAGAGAGACACATTTATCCTGAGGAATAACGGTCTAAAATCTCCCCAGTCTGCTTTAATGAAACTACTCAACGTCTAAAATCGGTCTATTAGGGAGCTCATTCTGTGGAAAACAGTAAATGCTGTCAAACAACCAAGATTCAGCTGCCGCTGCAGAAAAATGTAGCAATTAAAGTGCAGCAAAATCTGTGCAGTTAAAAATGACTGCCTTTTGTCTTTCTAGGGAGAAATGATCATATTTCCATTTTGTTTTGGGGAACAGTAAAATAACATTTTAGATTAAATGCAGACACTTTTAAGAAAAGTCATAACCTTGCAAAGCAGATGGATATGCTCATTTCCTTGTTTCTCACTGGCGAGTCCATCTTGGAAATCTCCCGTCTGAACTGCTTTGGCCCGGTTTGAAATTGACAGGACCATTTAGCGACTAAGGGCAGTGCTTTTGGCCGCAAGCAAGCAGCAACAAGAGGCCGGTGCAGATATGCCAGAAGACATTATTGTGGATGCTGCTAAAATGTAAGTTTTATCAATTTCAATTTCAATTTCAGTTTGCTTTATTGGCATGAACAGATCAGTTACTGCCAAAGCAGTGTAAAAAAATAAAAATGCATTAAATATTTACACATAATATAAATTTACTAATTAAATAATTCCACAAATAATCAATGTCTAATGAAATAAATCTGATTAATTAGATAAAACAATAAGACTAAAAAAGAATAGAAATAAAAAGAAAGAATTAAATAATAAGAAAAAATACATCAAATTCAGTCTGTTTGTTGGGAAGAGACTGATTGGTTGTCCCTCAGGCTATGGCAGGATCGAATGTATTTAGCAGCATGTATACAGATGATTGTGTTCTCCTAACGTGTGTCATTTTATGTTCATCCTGTAGTGAATCAACATGAGGAATTCTTTGTATGATTTGGTTACTGAATTCTTTTCTGATGTGTTCATATTTACTGCAGTGCAGCAGGAAGTGAGTTTCTGTTTCTACCTGGTTCTGGGTACAGAGTTGACACAGTCTGTCCTCTCTAAGTAGCTAGGTGTGTCTACCTGTCTCTATGTTCAGATGGTGATCACTGAGTCTGTAAATGGTCAATGTCTTCCTCAGTTACAGGGACTGATGAGAAACTAAGGTTAGCTGAGCCTCAGGATCAGCTGGCTGAGGCGGCTCTTCTCCAGAGTCTCCTCTTGGTAAAGTAAAGCTTTGTGATGGTAGGTGCTAGGGTCGGTGGTTTTTAGGTGTTTGTAAAATTTAATGGCTCTTTTTTGGATGGGGATTAAAAGTGGAAATTGGCCTAATTCTGCTGTGCACCCATTGTTGGTGGTGTTTCTGTGTACCCTGAGAATACCCTTACGGACTCCGTATGCAGGGTGTTTGTCCCTTCTGTCATAATTTAGATTTGTAAGAGGACCCCACACTTTATCAGAACTTGACAACATTTCTTCATTAAAAGAAGAACAAAGAACAGCAGTGAGTTGTTTGCTTTTAAAAAAATGACAAAAGTCGTGTACTGACATGTCTACAGTTGCCATGATTCACATTGCAGTTCTCTATGGATTTAATCCTCTGTAATGGCTACATCACTTGTTTTGTTGCTCTGATTGGCCTGTAAAGATGTGACAGACAGAACGTTCATCCCAAACGCTGTTTATGAGAGGTTATCTGGCATGCCAGATTGGAAAAGTCAGGGACCAGTAGAATTGTAACTTTTGATTTAGCAAAGTTATACAAATATAAAACAGTCAAAATGACTGCCATGGTCTTTCTAGTGTTCAGCTGTCTTTCGTATCCAGGTCTCTATGTATTTGTATTTATATCAACATATCCTTCACTTGGTTCCATGTCCTTTCTAAAACCCCCCCCCCCCCCCCCCGCCCCCCGCCCTTTTATCACCACTCTCCACCTCTCTTTTCACCCTGTTTTTTCACATCTCTATTGTCCTCTCTCTCTCTCTTTTATCTGACTGAAAAGCGGCTTTTCTCTCTCCTCCTCTCCAGGTTTAAATTTAGATTTGGAGTTTCACTCCACTGTATCCAGGCAACCTATCCCCCATATGTAAAGAACCAGCCGTGCTCAAGTCCTCCTAATTTCTCCCTCGCCAAGTCTCCTCTCCTCTCTTGCTCTTTTTTCTCACAGCTTCCTAGTGCTGCTGTAGTCGAGGATGTGGCGTCGTGTGATGTGGGGATTTGTGTGTGTGTTTATGCATGTGTGTGTCACGCTCTGGCCTGAAAAACCCACAGCATTATTTACCCCTGGAGTCAGGAGCTGTGCTGACAGAGAGGGCAGGCAGAGAGAGCATCACAGCCGGCCTTTAAAACTGTCCGTTTAGGAGGAGACCACAGAGATGGCCATGCAAATGATTTAATTATTCAAACAACTGACCAGTAAGCTGCTCCTCCAGTCATCCAGAAAACCAGTAATCCGTCACTTACTATCCCTTATCTATGCAGCTTTTCACATTTGGGGGTTGTTAGAGCCAAATCTAGCTGCCATCAGGTGAGAGGTGGACTTCGACTGGTCAACAGTCAATCACAGGATGTCAGTCAACTAGCCCCAGATTAATTAGCCTGTCAAAAAACGTGTTCACACTCAGAACTAATGCGTGTGTTAGTTGAGAATAAGGTGTTGATGAATTCAAAGCTTCTATTTTGCCATTCACCATCTGTTACAAATTAAGGCCTGAGAGTTTGAAGGAGGTGTGTTATTGTTTCTGTGAGGACGGGTGCAGTCCCTATAAGGAGCAACAGCAGCCCATCAAATCCACAATCAGGTTAATTTATCACTGAGCCAGCTGGATCCTAATTATGAAGCTACTGGTGCACACACTGCCTCTTGCTTCCTCGCTCTTTCTCTGACTTTTTTTTTTCACATTAAAAGACACAGAGACACTCACAGTTAGGGCTGGAATGATTCCTGAAGTAATTCGATTTAAACCAATTTAAAACATTTCAAACATGTGTGACACCTGCTTTCACTATTGTACCCAGCTGCTCCTAATGCTGTTGTACAACATGCTAATGACTGGACTCAGGCTGAGGCTGTTGTCTGTCACATATCACTCTGCTACACCAACAGTGGCATCAGTTATGCTTCATTACAACTCAATGCATGCATTCAAACCAGTGTTTCCCAACCACTTTTCCTTCGAGGCCCCCTTACATGTACCTCAGAAAAGCAGAGCCCCCCCCAAGACCTAAGAGAGAGGAAAAAGTGACACGCTGCCATTAAAAATCAACATAGATTTAAATTGTTCCACCGATGAAATCCTTAAAAAAGGCTTATGCATGCTTTCCTTATCAAAAGACCGTTTTATAATTATGATTTATTCTAAATCAAATTTTGTCGGCCTCAAAGCAGACAAAGCCTTGCCCTAAGATCTTGGCAGTTTTATAGGTTTTGTTCCATCTAAGTGGTCTGCTAACACAAACAAACCTATAACAAGCATGTGCTGTTTGCTATGGATGATTTAGGATAGGCTGCCGTTAAAATCAGCATGAAATCAGAAGATAGGGAGCGATTTGTCCACTGCCCGAGAGGGTCTGCATCAGTGGCACAAACATGGCCAAACATCTTCCTGAGCCTATTTTTGGATCGTAGCAGAGCATAATGAGCTTTGTAGCCTGTAGGTGCCTGTGCCAAGCAGCATCTAACTGCTCTGTGACCTTTACAAGCTTTGTGTGTGCGTGTGTGTAGGCCGGAGCACGCAGCACTAGTCCCCTCTCACCTGTCACCGCGGTCATGGTGCGTGCACACTTTTACGCATGTAGATTACAGACGTGTGTATAAATGGACGGAGGGCAGCATGGGTAACTGTCACTGCAATTTCCAGAGGGCTGAGAAATTCCCTGGGAGAAACACCCCACTCCACCACATACACGTACAACCACATCCACTTTCCATATCCACCACCAAGCTATGAGTTTTACACTCCGCCATCAATCCTCCATACTGGTTTCTTTGCAGTTTTGTCGCAAAGACAGAGCCACTGATCTGAAATGTAATGCATTAATATTGGCTGCCTTTTCCGCCCCAATAAGCAGCCCAGTTTTCAGTGGGCAGGACCTTCGTATTCTCTTTGTAACCCTGGATCTGTCACTGTCACCCACAGTATTATTCCACTGATAGATTGAGGGTAATTATAAGGACAGGAGCCAGCTGATTGTTTCATAGAAAAGCCTGAGAGGCTTCCTCAATAACCACCATCAAGCCAAGTTAAGGGGTACAAATGGGATTGGCCCTTTATGTCTGCAATACTGACGTCAATAATTTTTCCGCATCTCTAACATCAGTGTATGTGTGACCAAGATGGTCAGCTGGTGATATAATCAGTTTTGCTGCATAAACATTAAAACAAGAGGAGCTGTAATTCCCTTCACCAGCTTCTTTGAATCATCTTGGTCTTAAAACGAGCAAATAATCAGTTTAAGTAACAGTATTAATGATTTTATAAGTCCCTCTGTGTTGACTTTGCTGTAACTGCACTTGTAGTTTTAAGTTTGATTTCTCTCCTGCTGAGATTTGTCAAGCTGCTACAGGCAACACCACATTTCCTGATGTGGGCGTTCACAATAAAAGCACCTACAGACTTTAATTGTGGAGAACCTATCTGAAATAGAGTTCATTACTGATTTAACCATTAGATGCATGAGTGACTGGACCCTACACTCTTCCATAATTGGGTCAAAAATGACCCATGTTAGAATTAATGTGTCTTAATGTCTCTTTTGTCATTTTTGGTTAAGAATAATTATATATTTTGTGGGGGTTTTTTGGTCCAGAAAAGAATGATTTCATGTTTTTGCATTACATTTTAAACAATTAAAAACGTTTTGGAAATTGTAAAAGAAAGTTACATAACAGAAAGAGAACAATGTCACCATCCATTTTGTGTGTGCGGGGTATGTTTGAGAGTGTAGGCCTCTGCTCACTGAGTCCATCTTTTTTTTCTCCGAATTATTTATTCAGGAACAGGTTAGATTTGATGTGAATTTTTGCCAAGTCATTTAAATGGGTGATTAATGATTCACATCAGCACCTGCTGTTTCCTTCTCACTCACTTTCTCACCCCTGCCCAACCCCTCTACTCTCTCTCCCTCTTTTACACTGAAACTTTACTTTAAACACCGTAGTTTGCCTTTGTACAATGTGGACATCCACCATGGAAATAACAGGTAAAGGCATGCATTTTTTCCCACAGCCACCAAAAGTCGCCCTCCATCTCTCCAAGTTGGCACCGCTGTGCCATACAAGCTGGGGCCGTATGAAGCTCTCTGTCAGGATGGATGGATCCAGTGTGTTTTTTTGTTTTTTTTTTAAGGAGTGACGGAGCCACAGGCTCATCCTCACTAATTATTTTTGCCGCAGTACAAAACAATTTGCTACATTCCACTAATTTTCTCAGTGGATACAAATAAAACGCAAGTGTGCAAGTTTCGAGTGCATGATTTTTTCTTTTTCAGATTACAGATCTGAAAAATTGCATCTGAAAACAACTTACTTAGTGTGCAAACACCTTAAGTGTGTGTGTGTGTATTATTTGGGTGTGTGTGTGTGTGTTTGGTCATTCATGACTCGTGTGTGAAAGAGTGTGTGTGTTTCTTATCATCTATAATCAAATCTATTTTATAGTTTGCAAAACTATCTAGCTAACATTAGATAGAAGGATGTACTCTACGCTATGTATTTTGCACGTGTGTGTGCATGTGTGTGAGGGTCCATGCACACACACACATGCACACCGTCACACAGGACATACAGTAATGTTTGCAAGCTTGTGTGAAATTGTTGATACATGGTAATGCGACACTCTTTTACTCACTTGTCATGAATGTCACACCACGCTCACACATTTCTGAGCAAAAAATTAAGATGACAGTTATATGTATCAGACTTTGCTGAGTAAAATAATCTGCTTGAGGGGTTACACTTATGATATAGTCTGAGTGGTCCACAAAATATATATTCCTGACAGTCACAGTTAATAAGAATCAAATGTTCCCATGTAATGCAGTAGGAAATGAATGTGGGTCATTTTTGACCCACTTATGCATCTAAGGGTTAAATTAGCGTTAGCAGAGGTGCAGGCTTATGTACAGAGCAACCGAGTTTACAGCTGTTTCTGCAACGTTGTCGACCAGAGCTGCAGCTGGATAATAATCTGTAAATGTGACCGTGTTAGCAAAAGTCTTTCATGAACATCAGTATCTTGAGATGTGCCATCATCTTCAGCAATAGGTAGAACATGTATGTCATATTTTTATCACAGGAAGCACAACTGTGTATATTTTTATCAGCAGCTACATTGTGCAAAGTTTAAAGTAGCTAACAGTTAGGTATCTGCACACAATCTGATACAGTACTGTTTGTTCCTTCTAGAATACCAAACATCAGTGAATAAAGGACAGATGATAAAATGTGGAATGTGTAAGTAGGGTCTCTACCTATAAATGCATGGTGATGTCACATGTCTCTGTCTGCAGAGGATAAGCACAGATCACCTGCGCTATACTGTGGGATCTAGTGATGTCTTTGTGAACAGGTTTTGATTCAGCTGCCCGATCACGTTCAATCCTCCAATTGTTGCACTAGATTACATAATACTGGAAGGTGTGCCCACTACCATTACAACAAAGCTAGATACAGTACTTCTATCACACACCTCCCTCCTTCCATCTCTCTCCCTCTCTCTCTCTCCTTCCTCCCTGATTATCCTCACCAGAGCTTCTCTTTTGTGCAGATGTTTTTTTTTCTCTCTTACTGAAACACATCCCAGAGGAAGCTCCTTCTCTCCCTCTCTCTCTTTCTCTCTCCTTTTTTCAGAGTAGAGTAGTAGTAGTAATAGCAGCAGCAGCTGAATGGCATCATCTCCAACTAATGGAATCTGACTCTCCTGTTGCTGTGTTCGGTCTCTCTTTCTCCTCCTCCTCCTCTTCTGCTCTGTTGCCTGCTGATTTGTTCAACAATTCAGAGGAGTTAAACGCCAGGCAGTTGCAGCCAGAGCAGCGCTGGGAGGGGGGGGCAGTCGAAGTAACTCATTGAGATGTTGGAAGAAGAAAAAGTGACGATGGTTTAATGGAACTGTGAGCCGGCTGAGGACTGATCAGAGATGCGCAGGAGGACTGGCAGAGCAGAGACAGAGGCAGACTAAGGTGCAGCTGCATCAGGATGGAAGCTGTTGAGTTGTTGGATGTTTAACAGACTCAAGGACTACGACACCTGAGGGAGACGAAGCTCACAGGAGAGAGGAAGAGCATAGACCTAGGAATCGGGAAAAGCAGGATCTCTCCTCTTTCATGTCACATGTGACATCATCTCCAGGCATGAGGCTCGGACCATGCCACGCAACGCCTCCCAGGCTGCATCTCCACGCTGACCTCGTCGTCGTCTCAACACCACGTAGCGAAGTCTCGGCTTGGGTTCAAGCGGCGGGCGGTCACGGACTCCAGGGGGACCACCCTGACCCTGACCCCGCCGTGGTGAGCCGCCGCTGAGGACCATGGTCCTGCCATCGCTGCTAAAGCTCCTCAACGTCTTCCTACGACAGTCAACCTTAACCAAAGCCGCCGTCACCGATCACTGCCGCCGCCCTTCTTGCTGCCCGGCTGCTCTGATGCCGCGCCCGCCCGGCCTGCCTCGCTCTTGCCGCCGCGGGTGGGAGGCGAGAGAGCACCCACAACGTCTACCCGCTGAAGAAAGAGAGGTGAGACAGAAAGAAACAACAGAAGAGATAGGAAAGTATCTGGGGAATGCATTTTAGAGAAAGTTGATGACTTTGGCTTGCACAATCAAAAAAGTACCATGACAAACTTTGAGTTTTTGCTGCATGTAAGTAAAGAAAGATGGATTTCAATGTAGAAGTGATTCACAGCATCTTTAAAAAAACATTATCCTTGTTCTGTACATAAAACTCTTAGTGTTCGGGGTTTCTTAGTTGCTCTGGATGAAGCTGTGGTATTTTGAGTCACATTTCTTCTTCATGCAACAGAAAACAAGGCTGGATTCTGTTGCAGTGACCTTTAAAATTTTACACTTCATTCTCCACGGTGGTGTAAATTGATACGGGCTCACACATAAAGAGAGGAGGCAGCCATCTGTCTAAAATCTTCATCAAGTCTCAGGGCCAGCTTAAAAGTAAATCGGTCACATCTCAGCATCAGATTCCTTGACAGAAATACCGTGGTGTTGTAGAAACATGTGACGGCAGGATCTTCCTTTGCTCCAGTGTTGATGTTGGTGCTTTCATGCTGTTGTTGTTGTTGGTTTGTTATTTGCACTGCAGTATCTCAAGGCTAAAAGGAGTCACTTTCCATAACGTCAGTTCATCCAGCAGAACATCGAGGGCTAAATTAAAGAGAAACAACTGCCCTTCATATTTAGCATGGAAGAGGAGTCAGAGCTCGTCAGTGAACCTTAAATCAGATGATTTGATTTAAACTAACCTCTGACAAATTTTGATGCTAAATGCCGCATATAAAAGTGGTTTACAGAAACAAATGTTGGTGTTCAGCTATAAAAATCCTGAACTTCAGTCTTTGTAATAAGAAGACACATTGAAAAATCTGGTAACGGTTAATTTCTGTTGAGGTAGGTGTTGTTAAAAGGCTCATTTTGCAAAGAGAGGTAACTCCAGATCACAGCCTTGATCCCTCACAGCAGTCATGGATTGAGTGCAGCTGGAGAGGAGAGAGACTGATTTACAGGCCTGAAGATAAAACATTATAATTAAGCAAAAGGTTTTAAGACAGTCAATAATGTGAGAATTCTTTCTACGATGATGATGTCCTTGTATCAATTACAGAATTATCTAGCTGTTCAGCTTGCCATTATCTGCCATGTAGGTGCTGTTTACGTGCAGTATTATAAACATTCAGCTGCCATCTAGATTAGTGAAAACATGATGCCAAAATTTAGACTGGCAGTCATCAAAATATTAAACATTTGTCATTATTTGTCATCAGCTATTCATGGTCAGCAATGTCCCCTATCTATAAATGTGTCTTAAGAGAAGAACATTAGAAGCCCATTGCACTAATGGGTTGACCTGCCAGGCTGATTATTGGGATCAATATTAGACATTTATATATTTATCTGCACCAGCGTTTCATTCTATTGGTCACTGATAGAATGAATCACTAAGTGTGCAACTTTGGCTCTGCTTGCAAAGTGTTTTCCTCTCTGGTTTTGTTTACGCTCTCCAGTCTCACCTAATGTCCACATTATCTAATTGGCTAGATGTCACAAAAGTACTAGCCAATCAACACTGAGGCCTGGGTGCCACAGACACAGTTAACATATGGTATCACTTCCTGTTTTCCTGCTGCTACTTTGTTGCTCCGTGCCATTTCTCATGTCATTAGTGAGAGATAAATTTCTCATTTAGGCCATGCAATTTGACTTTTTTTTTTACATTAAGTTCAGAGGCTGCACGGCAACACAGGTGTAAGCACTGTTCTGTGCAGATTTTGCATGTTCTCTCTGTGTATGTGTGGGTTCTCTGAAGGTCCGACTTGTTCCTACAGTCCAAAAACATGCTTGTAGGTAGGGATGCATGATATTACCATCATTATTGGTATTTCCTAAAATAGTTATCGTGTCAACAGATATGAAAATTTCTGCAGATATTAAAAAATTTTTCTGCTATAAAAAATCAGAAATCAGCTGTAAATTTTGGCTGTTCAAGTTGATGAGATAGTGGAGTTTTAGGCTAGCAGCAGTGCACACCAAATATTGGTTATTGGTCTCATGAACTTGCTAATAATTGGTACTAGCCCTCAAAAACTAATATTAGTTCACCTTTACAAGGCATGTAGGTAGTTTTGAAAACATTCTAAATGGATTGGTTTTGCTCTGTCTAAAGGCACACGCCCTGAACTACTGGGTCTGTTTACCAAGCAGAGCACTGCACAACCCAGAGCAGCTGGTTCACAAGTTTAAAAGCACATACAGAAATAAACTAAATGTCACCAAATCTGCAATCTGTACATGGTGTTTTATTTTGAAATTGCTCAGCTTTCTTGTGTTGGACCTCCTGCTTGAGTTGATCTGCTCTGTTGTTGTTGCAGGAGGTGGCTACACTGAAAATAGACTTTGCATGTGTCTCAAGCTCAGCTGAGCAAAGTGTTGCTTCTTGCACACACTGAAAACAGATCATGGCATGTGCTGCGGAAACAAGCATCGGCTAGATCAGGCACGGTAAGCTCTGCAGCTTTGCATCTCCTGTGGAGATTTGCTGGTCTTGTTGCAGGGTTGCAAAGTACTATTCAGCATGTTTCAGAAGGTTTTTAATCTTCTGTCATAACTCCGGGTAAGGCCCGAATTGAGATGTCACCTAATGTTGACTTTGTTTGTCATTTAACATGACACCAGTCTAAAGTGTACCCGACTCTTGCCCTGTGACAGCTGGGATTCGCTTCAGCCCCCTAGGACCCTGAACAGGATCAGCAGTGTAGATAATAGATGGATGAATTTAACATGAAGCCTCGGTCTGGCAATGTTTGTGGTCCTTCAACTATGACCCCTAGTTTTGTACAATCGCAGCAATCATTGAGACCACCCTCCCTGAACTAGATCCTCTGGTTTCAGTATGATAAAGTGAAGCACATCACATGTCATGAAAGTAGTCTGTGGCTTAATTGCTTCCTAATCTTTGCTAAATAATCAGCTTTTGATGCAGAGAGCAAAAGGTCAGGCTAAATTGGATTTGAAAGAATGAAGATGCAACTGTCAGGCAATGATTTGGATTTATTTGATATCAATACTTTGCTACTGAAAGGAGACAGAAACATGATGGTATATACACACATACATGGGAATACAAACAGCAAATTGAGGTTAGATCTTCCTGTTTCTTGTCTCTCAGAGCCTTCCAACAGTCATGGATCAATGGTCAAACAGGCAGCACATTTTCACCTTCTCTGCTGAGCACGTAGTCGTGATACAGACTGCCTGTCAGATATCCAGTTTTTGTACAGTCTCTCTCTCTCGCTCTCTCTCTCTCTCTCTCTCTCTCTCTCTCCATCTCTCATTCTCTCTTCCTCTCTTCCTCCTACACAGCTTTCAGGCAGGCCCTTCTTGACACCTGAAGCACCCTCAGTTTTAAATGTACCTGCTGCCAGTGTTAAAACTTATGCAAGAGTTTGGCAAAGCCGGGAACAGGATTCAGCCGTGGATGCACATTACAGGAGAAAATGTTTTGAAGCAATTAGAGAGGAAGTCCACCCTCTCAAATGTACAGTAGCTTTGACCGTATAAGGACATCCTCTGTGTGGTGCCAGCTGCTTTAACTAGAAACTCTGCATAATTTCAGCCTTTGATTCTGCCTCACTATTCATAAAATCTGGGTCTGTTTCATTGAAAAGCTTTGGGGTTTTCCTCCAGTGCTGCTTGCTTTATCACTGCAACAGATTAACAGTCTGTTTATTTGTAAAAAAGCTAAGTTGTGAAGGAGATAAAATGGTTGTACAGTAACGTGATGTTATCAAATATCCATAGAAGCACTTTTAGTTTGGTTTTATTGCTTTCTAGTCCTTACTTTGAGTCAGATTTGTTGCTCTGAATTCTGGGAAATAATCTAAGGTTGTTAAAGAGAATCGTCTCTGTTGAAATTTTGCAGAGCATGCTTTGGTTGTTTCAACCCCTTGGATGTTTGACCCTTTTTATTGATTTTATAAGTCAACCATGGTGAATAAAATTTGGCTCTTTTTGACAAAAAACCTCTTCAATGTCATAATAAAAACTGATTTCTACAAAGTAATGTCAACTAAATAAAAAAGGTGAGGTAAAGTAAGGGCATATATATTCACTCCTTCTAGTCAGTATTTAGTAGAGTCACCTTTGGCTGCAATCACAGCACTGAATCTGTGTGGACAGGTCTCAATCAGGCTCAAACATCCGGACTCTGAAATTTGACTCCATTCTTCTTTGCAAAACTGCTCAAGCTCCGTCAGGTTGCACAGGGGACCGGGCAAGAACATCCCTTTTCAAGTCACAGTACAATGTTTGCAATGCGACATTCTGCTATGTGTTCTTCCACCTCGGCATATCTGATCAGCCGTTCGAGTCTGTGGACTTTGTCAGCGAAAACGACAACACACTTAAACTAGCCATTAAGTAGAGCTGAACGATTTGCAAAAATAATCCAAGTATGATTTTTTTCTCCTGATATTGTGATTGCAAATTAATATGTTATTATTTCTAGCTTCCTCATCTTATACATTGTTTAAAAACACAAGCAATAAATCATTCAATATTATAACTAGCACAATATTAGATAAATTTAACTAGGGATAAAAGATTTAGAGAAATATTTAGTGCAATTTTGCTCAGAAAGCAAGTCTGATATCAATTGCTATACTTGAGGGGGTATTTTTTTTTACATTATTCTCATTTTGATGAAGAAAAGCATATAAATAAACAGGAAAAGTAGGTATTTTTTGTAAAAGTCACTTGAATATATGCAAAATGTGTAGGCATAAAATCTCTACTGAAAGAAAATTGTATCAAACTAGTATTTTGACACATTTCAGGTTAAGGAAATATTGCACTGTCTGCAATTTGAAAATTGCAGAGGGCCATATTGCAACTTAATCTAATTTGCAGTTAATTTCCCAGACTTATTATTAAGCTTAGTTTTCCACTTCGACAGCTGACTCACAAAGTAAACATATTCTGCCAACCGTAGCTTGTCTATTTTAAAGCCATTAGCAACAGCCATGAACTCACTCGGATGACAAATTTCCATTTAGCTTATGTAGTTTGGGTCTGTTTCTCCAATTTATCTCTCAAAATTTGAAGAAGGTCAGTAAAACGCCAGCGTTCAGTAACACAAGGAACTCGCGATTGGAAGTGATGCAGGCTGCAAGTGTTGGTGAAGTACCACTGCTTTCTGGGTTTCTGAGTCTCCACTTGTAGAAGTTGTTCCAATGTGTACTCCAGGTTGTAAAGATATCCCCTCAAATCCACAGTGAAAGGCAGCTCATCCTCACTTGAGTTGAAGTCACTCATTTTTGGTTTGTTTTAGCTTAGGTTGATGTTTTTTAACAAAGGCATAATCAAATAATTTTGATGAGGAAACCTCAGTATATGTATGATTGTTGTGAAATCAAACTTTGACACTTTTAAAGAGCCACACTTTCAGACTCCAGTCTGTGTATCTTTTGCTGAATTAAGGGAGGAAAGTGCACTGTAGACAATCACAAAACAATCCCAGAACACGCAGTCCTCATATGCATCCTTACACCTGATCCAAATTACAGCCTGATATCAAAAACAGGGAGGATGAAGGGAACGGTTGGATAGTGAGAGATGCTGGGATACCGAGGGAGGGTGAGATAGTGTAACTCTGGCGTTCCCTGACTCCCACACACATTGTGCTGTACAACGTGCCTGAAGCGATTGCAAAAACTCACTATTCTCCCTGCCAGCTCTGGGATTTGTCTGTGAATGTGTACAGTTAGCTGATGCAGACGACTAATCCTTACTATATTATCTAACTACTTAATTTAATTTGCCCTTGAAGAATTAATTTGCAATGTTATTCTGCAGTGTTCTAAAATTAAGGCAGGTAGAGCACCATAAACTTGAATGAGAAGCTTCTTTATTTCATTCAAATAGAGCATTTTAGTCCATGTATAGCCACTTAGCTAGACTGAGATCATGTTCTATTTATATCCTCACACGTGCTTACTGTATTTCCATGCATTGTTTGGGGTATGTGTGCCCTCACCAAAGAGGAGGTGTCAGTGATGACAGGGAACATCTCAGGAGAAATAAAATAACTCCTCTGTATGTTTCCTTCTCTGCTCCATCTTGGATTACTAAAAAAACCTTCTGAAGGGGCTTAATGTGCAACCAGCCCACTGTTAGATGTATTTCTAGCGACAGGAGACAGCAAGTGAATGGCAGGAGAGAGGAGCAGGGGGAGTGAGGAGAGATGCAGAGAAAGAAAAGGAGATTATGGATTCTGTGCCGCTGGGATTATCAAATATCTCACTCTCCTACCAGGAAGCCTCACTAAGTTGTTAGCTGAAATTGGGCCTGCCGAGTCAGGGAGAGTGATATTAAATGAGCAACTGGGTTTGCCCTGCTGCGGACAGCAGCTGTTTGATGTTTTGTGACAAAAACATTGAAGGAATTGGGGAAGGGATGAGGAAGAATGGAGGGAAGGTAGAGGTAGGTAGAGGTAGGTAGTCTGGAGCCAGGAGGATAGTATAAAACAACAGGAAGGATCCAATTTTGGTTTCTCAGCTGTCACAATGTCCACAGCTGCTTCCTGGACTCTTGTGGAAATTGAGCACCCAAGTGTGTTCCTGAATCTCCCTAAATACTTTCCAAATAGGTCTGAGCGATATGGCCTAAAATATCTCTGACTTCCCAGGTTAAGCTTACAATTGTCTCTCTGCTTTCTAGCAGTTCCTTTAGGCATATTCTAACCATGTACTGGGCATAATCTTACATACAATCTTTTGTAACTTGCAATTGAACACATTTTACACTGTTTAAGATACTGGAGAATAAGGATGCACTTGCATTAGGTAACAAATACCATGCACAAGCATGCTGAAGTTCAAAGTCAAGTTTGTTTGACCAGTGTGAGTGCTCCATACCATGCTCAGGCATTGTAAATATCCTCAGCCTTGGCACTGATGCAAGAAGCAGGCTTAAACTAGGTACAATTGCTCATGCATGCGCACAATCACTGGTTTGCAATGTGCTGGTGATGCATAATCAATAAGACCCTTCCTTTTGATAATCAGATTAACAATGGTGGAGTGCTAGCAGGCCATATCTGGTCAAAACAACTCAAAATAATAATAGTTCATAGTAAGTAAGGATGCCACTATGTTGTCTGTGTATACTGTAAATTAATCCTTTGTGCCAACTCTGTGACCCTCAAATTCCACATTCTCCATCCCCGAAGCATATCTCTCTCTCCAATCAGTCTTTGCAATTCCACAGGACACGTCCTGGTCCATCTCCACAGCCAGAAGCACCACTATAATAATCTTTAATTAGATTACCACTTTGATTAGTTAGCACATGTTAATATGCTAATATTTACCAATTAACTTGTGTCTTACAACAGTCTAGTGCAGGGGTGTCCAAACATTTTCCACTGAGGGCCACATACAGAAATATATGAGGATGTTGGGGCCAATTTGGTATCAGCAAAGCAAGGTATTTGATACTGATGAATTCAGAAGCAGAATAAAGGAGGAGCTGAGATGGAGGAGGGTTGCAAGAGCAGCTTGCAGAGAGAGTAGCAGAGCATGGCCTGGCATGACCAATTTAAATATGGCAGCATGAGAGTGATTAGCCAAAAGCATGCCAAAAAACAAATCAGCTGGTGGTCAGCTGATAAGGGCGTACATTAAATCAGCTGATGTGGGCAGAGCTTGACTCCATGGCCTGCCTGAACTAACACTAAATGCTTGATTTAATGAGTTACGAGGCAAACAGGCAATCATTTCCAGTTTTTTAAGGAAACCAGTCAGATTTTAGGGGCCCTGATTGGCCCTGGCTGCCACTGGCTCAGCCCCTGGAATATTAATGGTAGTGCTATTTGCTGCCATAACCGTGACTGTCAGTCACAAAAAACACAAATTAATTTTTTCTTGACATGATGTTTGTAAGTACAATACAGTCAGGCCATGTTCAAATGTGGGCCATATTTCATTTGATTTCTAGAATTTGCTGCAGGCTGATCAAAATTTGACAGTGGACCACATAAGGCCTACGTGCCATAGTTTGGACACCGCTGCTCTTGTGTTATAGTGAGACACAAGTTATATGAGCCAAGGAAACAATGGCAACCTCAAATATTCATACCTTTATCATCCTAGTACATAAAAAAGAGTCCAACTCTGCAGCAACTTTAAATCTACAAACTGATGCAACCGCAAGCTCCAATCAAAATCTGCGAGTGTTTTGAATTTTCTTAGTTATACTTTAGTGTCAGTGTGTTGGTGTGCCTTTAAAATTGCAGTGCTCTGACTTGCTGTAACTGTTTACTCATGCTGGGGGTACGATGCACAGTTTAAGTTGCATATAATGAGGAAATTGTTTCCACCAAAGCTGTGGTTGTCGTGATGTCTTATTCTCTCTGACAGACACGGTACAATGTAATTTGGCATAAAACGTGTGAAGGAAATATCAAAACATCATCCCTGGCTGCTGTAGCTGGAGCCCACCATAAGCATCACCTAAACTGTGAACACTGCAGTTTACTGCTCACCACTAAATTGATGCATCCCACATTCATCCTCTGCTACATTTAAACTCACCACGGGATCTGAATTTGTGAAACACGGTTATGTAACACATGATCTAAGTGGTTTGAAAACCTACCTTCATATTTCCCAAAAGCTGCTATCTGAAAATCCTGAGTCGATCTGACCACTAATGGAGGCAGCTGAAGGAAATATTCTGTTAAAACGTGGAGTTCAGGATGTGAGGATGTGTTTGATGAGATTCTAAAGAAAAGAGGAACTAAAGAGTTTGTGTTTATGAGTCCAATAAAAGATATTGAAATGTCCAGCTTAAACAACAAGGCAAGAGTGAGCTGGTTGAGAGGGATGCCCTGATTTCTTTTGTTCTTATTTTGTAGTATCACTGCTGCCGTAGCAGTTTTAAGTCTACTTAGCTTTGTAGTGTTCACAGACTTCCTACAGGTGGCAGCATCACTTGATAAGGAGCACAAAAATCATCCTTAGTCAACAACATGTGTTTATTTACTTTGTTTGACAGAGGAATACAAAAACCTCCCAAGGAGCAATGCAACAAGTGTCCGACAGTAAAGACAACTGAATCACACAATGTAATGAAAGTTTATTTTTTACCTCCCCGATCCCCCCTCCATACACACATGTACACAAAAGGGACACACATTACAATGATCTTAGATCATCAAGAAATAGAATGTAATGATGATCTACTGAAGCTGAGAAATTGAGAGGATGGCATTCTACCTGAATAGGTCTTCATTCTCTTAACCCCTTCTGCTTCATCTGAGTGGGGATTCAAGACTGAAAATGAAACTGAAACTCAAAATATAGTCCTGAAAAAGAACTCTTACTGGCCTATATGAGCTGCTTTTTGATTTTTCTAAACATGCAAGGAGCGTGTATTTGGACAATCTGCACAAAGTTTGCAAACTCTTTTGGCGATCTCATGAGACAGCATCCTGCGAGCCAAACAGGTGAAACCAGAGACTCTAGGCTACAGTCAGCACCACAGTCTTTATGTTTTTATTGTTACAGCTGATATTATGCAGCTCTTTTAGTGATTTATCAAGTAATTAACAAGTCCTTCCACCTCTCCACGCTAGGTTTACATGTCAGAATAACATAAATATGGTTGAAACTTTTAAATACAGGATCCTTTTTTTTTTTTTTTTCTCTAAATTGGGGAGGCAGCAGGCTAATGTCCATGAGGTCTAGACTTCAGTCACATCCATCATCTTTAGTCCTCTGAACGCACACACTAGATGACTCAGCCAGACGGTCAGATCACTAGAGACCACACACCTGCCGACCTGCCTACGACCTCACATAATCACGCGACCTCAAAAAAAAACAAAAAAAAAAAAACAAAACACAGATGTCTGTCAATACCGTCTTGCTGTCTCTCCACAACAAGCTGTCCTGGCGTGTGTTACAGGTGCAGCATCATAAAACAGGGAAAAGACTCAGGATGAAATCCTGGCCTGAATTTAGGTATAGTTGTGTTGATGGTTGTGAATGGTGACAGTATGTGTGATTCGTCTGGTGACACTACTGGTGTGCTCGATCTCATTAGTTGTTGTGGGTACTCCGTCAGCAGCACTACAACCTAGAATCGTAAATATCAACCATGTTTGATACTTACGATTCAGCATCTGGGAGGCTACGATGAGATCTGGAGCAGTAAATTAATTGTGTAGACATCACACACATGCAGACTACTCAGACAAATAATCGTTTGCAGTATACGCCCTCACAGTTGTCGGGGAAGTCAAATCTTGCCTAAATTCGGGCTTAAAATCCTGTAGTGTGTGACCGGCCTAAGATAGATTCAAAATCACAAAAGAGGACATACAACTAAATCAAAGCCAAACACAATAGCAAAAGACCTTGGTGAACCATTCGTATGGGTTTTATCATGGTTATATGTAGTTTGATTAAACCCTTATTTTAACAACCTCAGAGCAGACAGGCCATTGCCCCAAAATCTCTGGCACCCCAGCCTAGACCCCAGGTTGGGAACCAGGGAACTAGATCATAATTTTATTTTGTTAAATGCAGGGCGATTCAAATGTTAGACTTGAAATATTTTGAGAGAAGACCTGCAGACACCCTTACCTGGTGGTGCTATCTTAAGAATGTCAATTATGGTTTTATTATTTCTTACAGCTTAAAAGTTGTAAGATTTCCGGTTTAACCTTCTACTCCGCCATTGTCAGCTCTGCCTGCACCATAGCATCCACCTCTAGACTCCAGCTGAGGGGTTTAAGATCCAACCACATCACTCCTCAAACTTCTGCATGTAAGATGAAACTTAGAGGATTGCGTCACCTTAGCTATAGCACTTCCATTCATAAAAATACCCCAAATACTTCATAGAACAGACTTACTTCTGTTGTAGTTTACGTTTTAAACTATTACGAACAGGAGATCTGTCTGAAGATTGAAGATGTGGATAGATATGTTGGCATGCAGCTATAACAGCCAGAGACAACAGGAAGGATCCAATTTAGCTCCCCGTGTTGCCCAGCCTGCACAGCTGCTCTCTGCATTGTTGTGTAAAATGGGCACCCAAGAGTCTTCCTGAAATCACCTCCAAACACTCCCAGATCCATTTTAGTCATTCTGCTGTGTCATTCTACTGTTCTGTGACACTGTCTCTTTGGATGTGCTTTCCTCTGAAGGGGATTGAAGTTGCTGTACACTGCCATACATTAAATTTTGTAGTATTATGGCTATTTAAAAGAACACTAAGACATATTTTAGAAACATGGAGAGTAGCTTTTCCTACCAGCTTTGCTGTTTTGAGCTGATAACAACTCTGTTTTTAGAATGGAGATTGGACAAAGAGAATCCTTCAGCTAATTAACCTTAGATGTAAATGTAGCCTCAGACGTCATTTACTCCCTTCATCCCTCACATTTCAGCTCTAAAGAGCTCCTTCGTCTTAGACATGGTTCCTCAGCATGGCTAAATGTGATTTTCCAGGCTCATGTACATTCAAACATCCACACAATATACGCTATAGCAATGTGTGGTGGATCATCGCCAGTGTCTCTGGGATGTCAGTGACTTGGATAACAATCTGTGAATTAGAGCGGTGCTTAGTGAAGCAGTGGGCTGTGAGGGACAGAGAAAGGCTTTGTACCCAAGTATAGATCCCAGGGGAACCACGGGACATGTAAGCAGCTCTGTGTTGGTGTGTGTTTTTGGAGTGGAAGGGGGGTCTTTATGCTTTTCGATTTGTTGGCGCTACATCTGATGTCATTGGTGATCCCTCTAACATGCCTGAGTAGTTCATACATGCAAACATAGAGATCACACATCCAATAGCTGATTCTCCTGCACATGCCACTGTTGGCTAACAAGCACAGATGATCTTTTTCACTGCGAACTTGTGAACTTGCTTATCCACACTTGCTGATTCAGTGTGATGGCTGCACATATGCAAAAACAGTTGTTGTCCAACATGAGGTTGTACATGATGATTGCCAGGTCAAGCAGATCTTATCCAGACAGTCAGAGCAACCATCCATGGAGAGCACTGGACCGAAACTCTTATCCATCTCCTCTGCCATCTTCTGCTTCCTCTACCACCTCTCCATAGGAAGATAAAGGCTGCTATAGTGGGCAAAAGGCAGAGCATCAAAACAGTGATGACTGAGGCTGTAAAATTACAAATTTGACCATGACTAATCTCAGTTTATGTACTTAATCATAAGGTATTTTATCCATTTTATCGCATTTTAAAAATTCCACTAGTTTGCATTTAAATATTTTTTCTATTTTCTTACACTAAGGGTAATTTACTCCCTGTTTGAATACTTTCATTGGTAGACTGAAGATTTTAACATAAACTTAACCAAGGAGAAAGTAACTTGTTATTCAATTTCATTTCAAACTTTTATTTACTCTTAAATAAAAGTTTCTGACATTTCCTGAAAATTTCATCAAAATCCATCCACAACTTTTTGAGTTATGTTGCTAACAAACTAACAAACAAACTAACCAACTAACAAACCCACCCGATCACATAACCTCCTTGGCGGAGGTAAAAATAACTAAAAACCTAGGTGGTAAACTCTTTAAGAGAGGGGACAACTTCAATCTTTAGTTTGTTAGAAGGCGATCCATGAGCTTGGGGTGTTAAAGGAAAATGCAGGTTTACGGAGTTCAGTGCAAGCTTGAGGAACTTTAACAGGCCAGGAGTGTCCGCATTAATCACAAGGCATGACATGGGTGGGGGATCTAACTGTTCATGCTGCATTCCTCCTCACAAAGCCATCTCTCTCTTGGATTGGTCATGCACTCAGTGGTGTTTTGGGCCCTCAACTTTGCCTGGAATCCAGGGGCTGCCTGGAAGCCTTTCCTGGGTTCCAACCACCTTGCAATCAGGTGAAGTCATGAGCTTAACCTCTCATCCAGTCACCAAAGAATCAAGCAAGCAAGCTTGCCACTTCCACAGAAAACTATGCTAACGTGCTTGCTAGCTTCTATATTTGGCATGCGTTTTTTAATATTACCTACCTTAAGTAGCTTATTTATTTGGTAAGCAACTTCTAAAGAGCCAAGCTGACTTAAAGGCAGCTAAAGACATGGTAGGGACATGTTAAAGTCTTCTCGCCTGCTTGTTCTGGCTACCTGCCAGACCGCACATTGGTTATAAGACAGCTAGAAATAGTTTTTTGCCTTCCAGGCTGCCTACGTCTACTAGCTTCCAGCCAGGAAGCTCCTTGGCCACACAGTGTCCCGCTCCGGCCCTGAACTAACCAGTCAGAACAGGTCATGTGAGGGCTTGAGGTCCACTCCAACAAGTATGAGATGTAAGGTGGTCTTTAAAATATATAAAAGCTAATGTCTGTTAGGCCTCTGTCCAAGGGCTTAAGAGTTGAAGCTACATGCCTATAAAATACATCCCCATAATCTATAAGTGATAGGAGCACATCTTCAGCTGTGCTCTCCCTGCAGGACAATGGACAACTTGATTTATTTGCTGTACAGGATTTTTTTGTTGCAGCTTGGGAATTTGACTGTTCACATGGAACTTAAATGTAAAATCTTCATCAAGCCTCATGCCAAGATATTCATACTCTGTGACTCTGCCAGTTTGTGAGCCATTTTAGTAAATATACGCATTTTCTCATAATCAACTTTTCCAGCTCTGGAGAAGAACATAAAGCACAAGTCAGTCCAAATGCATTTGAATGAAGTCAAATTGAACTGAAAAAGCCTTTTTTGACTTTCAGTGATAAGATGTATATTTTCAATGAAGATAAGGGACCAAGAGTGGACAAAATGGCATCAAAACAGAGGAAGACTGCCCAAAATATTCCTTGTGAAAAAAAATGCCAAGACCCCCTTAAAGAAGTTCAGAACCCTTAATGAGTCCCACCATGTCTTTGTATCATGTACATTAAAGCAAGGTAGAGCTATTTAGAAATATGAAATCCATAACATAATGGAATATTGTGGAGTCTGATAGCATGAATACATCTAAAAATCTTGATTTGTGGCAGAAGAACTGATATTGCCTTGACTGTGCCACCATTCATACATTTTATACACCTCTTATTCCATTTGGGGTCACGGGGCTCTGGAGCCTTTCCCAGCTGTATTTGGCGAGAGGTGGGGTACACCCTGGACTGGTTGCCAGTCAATCACAGGGCTGACAGAGAGATAAACAACCAGGCACTCACACCTACAGGCAATTTAGTCACCAGTAACCTAGTGAGCATGTCTTTGGTGGTGGGACGAAACCATGGTACCCGGAGAGAGCCCACGCATGCACTAGGAACTTTCTTGCTGCATGGCTGTGTTAACACCCTGCACTGCCTCCAGCCCTTGACTGTGCATATATATTTTTTTTATTATGAGTTACACCTTTGATTGAGACATGTTCAGCTGTGGAGATATGGATATGAGTAGCGATGAGCTCTTTTGGGTATGTCCTAGTTCTGTGATTTTGTTAATGGAAAAGAGATGCTTTTAATGTACTATTTCCCTTTCTATGGCTGTGTTTAACCAAGAAGAGGAGGGCCCTTTGCCTGGGGGCACCAAGTGACTAAAACAACTCCTGATGCCAAGTCTCCCAGTGAAACATTATCTCTTCACTCAGTGTTTTAAAAAGTTGGATCATCTGATGGTGCATAGTTCAGAGGGTCATCAAATACTTTATATAACTCTTTAAATGTGTATAAAATTCAGCTTCCTGATGACCCTGCAGATCCATCCTGACAGGATGAGCATGCATGAGAAAATTTTGCTGACTTTTGCTTCCTGTGGCAACATTACTTCACTTACTGGACTCATTTTCCCAGCAAAGAGAAAAGATAAAAGTCATGCAATATGCATGTAAAGGAAAAAAAATAACATTTACATTAAGATTAAATGTTTCCAAAGCTCACTATACAAACATAGAACGTGTTATGTCTCTCCACTCAGCATGTCCCTCAGTGGTCTGACACACCAGCATATTTTATTCAAGTGGCCTGATTCCATAGTTTGAAGTAATGCATGATGGCATCTGATCCCTTTAAAGCTTCATGTTCAGCAGCTATAGCGTTCCACCAAGTCACATCAATATTGCACAACATGTTCCTTCAAAACAAACGCAGGATACTTTTATAAAAACAGAAAGTGAGGCCTGCAAACCTGGATTATGTGATAGTTTCCCAAAGTGTGATGGGATGTTGTTGAATTGCAGTTTCTAGACTTATCTCTGGATTGAATACTATGAGTTTAAAGCACTTTCTCAGAAAAAGAGAAGCAGATTAAAAACTCAAAGCTGAGCCGACTGAAGACTCTGAAGTCTCCTGCCATAGATTAACCCTTTCTTACATTTGCATTTGTGTGTGCAGATCTTATGTCAGCAGCCCTGTGGCTGTTGCTTGTGCAGCGTAGCATTTTTATTCCAAGTCCTTTCTTGCTGAGAGTGTGATATGGATGGAGGCACGGAGAGATTGAGATACAAAGATCAAGACAAAGACTCAGAGAGAGTAAAAAGATGGAGTGAGATGAAATGATGGAAGAGATATGCAGGCAAAGACAATAAGAGAGGAGGAGAAATGTATCCAGAGAGAGAGAGAAAGAGAGGGACTAACCTCCCTAAGCGCTGATGGTGCTGATGAATATTGGAGGAGAAAGCTGCGCTGAAGAGGAGGAGGAGACGAGGCGGGAGGAGAGGGAGATTGGGGGCTGAGAAAATATGCTCCTTTGTTATGTCTTAATGGGAACTGTCAGAGCTGGAGAGAAAAAGGTCAGCCAGGAAGCCAGTGGTGGTGGGCATATTAACATGCATGCACATACAAATACAGGCATGCATAATGATATGGTCATAAACATGGATTAAACCATATATAGAAGACATTTAGCATATTTTAAAGGATGCAGCCCTGTGGACAGACTGACAGTGTTTCAAATCTTTGCTGACCATTAATCCATCCAAAGCTTAAAATGCTTAGTGCGTTAACATGATGTTTAAAAGTGGACATGTTTTGTGAGCCTGATTGAAACTGGGTTTTAGAAAAACTTTTAAACAGCCTTGTTTGGGTTCAAATCTGAGCTTTGGCTTCTTTCCTGTATGTCTCAGGTGGACTCTGGCATGGTTCAAATGAGATGTGAATGCACTTGTGCTCCAGTCTCTTTCCCATTGAGGCAGTTTGTTCAGATTTGTTTCAATAAAAAAAAGGAAAGGAAATTGTCAGATTCAAGTCAACAAATGGTCTGTTATGACGCACCTTGCAGATGAACACAAGCTACAGTCAGCAAAAACAGTGGCAAAGGAGATAAACGTTTCCTTTCACCTAAGAAAAAAAAAAAAGTCTATCAACATAGCCAAGCCCTTTTAATCCTCTAATCTGCAGCCAATATGTAGCTATAAAGTGAGAAATCACTGGAATCTTATAAATGCTTTTGAAAGCATCCATGGTAGCAGGATGGACTCCTAGTTTTCACTAATTAATACAATTAATTGTCGATGCAGAATGAAATATTGAAATATTTCTATTGTCATTTGTCTCTGTTATCTATTAGCAGAGAACATGGACATGTTGGTTTATGAGTTCAATGTCTTCCTCTTGTCAGCTAAACTGTCTCTGAAATGTCCCGGATAAGTCCTTGAAAAGGATGTCTTCATAAGAATGGGAACCCTGAATCTTTTAATATCATGCTAGTCTTTTTGATGTACGCAAAGCCACTGGCTAATGTCAAAACCTTCTGCCCTGGTGTGATTGGATGCAGTGTGTGCAGCAGTGCTGTCAGATAAAAGTCATCCAGATGCTTTTTTTAAATAAAGGGTTGGACTAAGGCTCAGAAAAGGTCAGGATGGCATTTAGCCCTCCAGCAGAATGACTCCACTTCATGCTGGAATGAAAGAAAGTTTAAATGTGGAGGTTTGTACATGGATGTGTAGCTTTTTAGCCTCTTTGCACCACATTTAGCCACACGTCTCACACTCAGATTTCATGCAGCCAGATTCAAAGTGTGTTTGACGTAAACACAGTAAAAGCCAAGCTCAGAGTTCCTCTTTGTGCCAGGATACACACTGACATGCACGACGGTTTGTGTCGGCGTATTTCCCTCTTTTGAACACCTGCACTCCTGCATCCTTACGATCCTCTATGACAGCCATGCTAATCTGTGTCACCTGTGTGATTTAGCATGGACTTAGCAGTGGGATTTCTGCATAAGGACCTACATTTGTACCTATATCAACACTAGTGCATGTGCTGCCAGATGTGTTTAACCTCCCGCAGAGGTGGGCTACATTTTGAAGGGTGTCCTTGCTTCATCAAATAAGGTTTTTTTTTGTCTTTTCTACCTGATAATTCCTGGTGGGAAGGTGATGCTGTTTGTGTTCAGTCATTCAATAGATTGAGTAGTGTACAGATACACACCTCCACCAAACAGACATGATTCAATGTTGAATTATTAAACGGCTATCAAACTTGTGAGCTATTGCTCCCAAAATAACATCGGTCTGCTCCTCGGTGCTGGTGGTTCGCCGGCTGATCTGTTTACTGTACAAATTGAAGTCTTTGAAAATTTTATGTGCTTCTTTCGCCGCTGTTTGAGCGTTGTGCTGGCTGGGACCAACTCTGAGTATGGGCATGAATGAGCAATGCTGTTTGACTGTGTATAAAATATTGACCAGTTGGTCATTGTGTGATATTGACCATGTTTGCTGAGGCTTTCCAAGTATCAGAACAGGGAAAAATCAATGCACTGGATTGAAGGGAGAGCAGATATTTAGAGAAGAAATCACACACTTTTTGACAGGTTTTCTGCCTTCTTTCCAATACGAGCATTTTGTGCAATGAGCAGTCTTCAGAAACTTTCTTGAGTGTTGACGTTAGTCCAGTGCTTTTAGGACGGGAAAAGTATGCATTTCAATTTTGTCTTCTTTTACAGTTAAAGATTTCAGCCAGTGATTAAAGAAGTGCCTTCACATGCTACATCAAATTGCAAAGGGATCAGACGAGAACAGGCCTTTTCAAGTCCACCAGTTCTCTATTGAACTGAGGTCTGGGCTTTGACTCGGCCACTCCAAAAGATTCATCCTGTTGTCTTTAAACCATTTCTGTGTAGCTTTCTCTGTATGTTTCAGCTCATTGTCTTGCTGGAAAAAAAAATCTCCTTGAAAGTTGTAGTTCTCTTGCAGACTGACTAAGATTAACCAGACTGGACCTTCCAGACACAGGTGTCTTTATACTACTTTACCTGGCATTATTAAATGGCTGGAGCTTCATAAATGGGTTTCCATGGCAGAGCAGCTGCATGCAAGCCTCACATCACCAAGTCCAATGCCAAGCATTGGATGGAGTGGTGTAAAGCACACAGACAGTGCAGATGTACAAAAGTTAATCTTTATGCAGGCAATGACACTTTCTAGTTTAGACTTGACATTGAAGTGTCTTACTGAGCATCCTCCGTGGAGCTACAGTTTTGTCATTGTTATTCTTTCCGTTTTTCTCCCATTTCATTTCCACCTTTAGCTCCCTCATTGTTTTCTTTTTTTTTTTGTGCATTGGTCCCCTCGGCTCTGCATCCTTCTCTGTCTCGCCCACTAACTCTTTCTTTCACACACACTCTCAGGCTCCTTCTTGGTCAAGCTCTGCGTGCATCGTAGCTGTTTTTCTTTCTTTCTTATACTCTCTCCTTTTCTCTCTCCACTTCCGTTCCCTCCATCTCTTTGTTTCATTTTCTAAAACAAGCCTTTACTGTGTCAAAGTGCTGGTGTAACTTTACGATTTGCCCAGAGGCGCTGCACAAAGCATGCACACACACACCAGCAAGGCACAGAAAGTGTGTGAGTTGCTCTGTTACTTCTTTGCTGCATGGCTCACTGGCCTTGATTAAGCAGACTCTCTATAAGACCTACACACATACACTCAAATGCACATGTGTTAAATAGTTAATGTATATGAGTTTATGCAGTATTAATAGTGGCTCCAATAACACATCTGCACCTGCACACACAATCCTCAACCCTCTGGTTACTTCTCCTTCTCCTTCTCCTTACATTGAGTTTTAACACACTTCAGCACTTAGTATGAGTATTTATAAATGGCACAGCTGTTGTAGTGTTACCTGTGTACAACGTATTTATGTGAAAACAGCTTCTTACATTATTATGTGTGCATGGAAAACTACAACAAAACAAAAAGCAGTTAATAGCCTGCATAAATGTGCATCTAGACTTATACATGACTTATATTAGTCTGTTATTATGTGCGAGAACTTGTGCATGCAACAGCCTCTGCATGCACACATTACCCATCATGCACTAGCATACATGTAAAAAAACAGTGAAAGAGTCTGTATCTTTGACTGCAGACCAGTTAACAATTGAATGTGCCAAATTTGAAATCATTTGAAATTTTCCTTCATTGTTATGGAAATGTTAGAGAATTTGGATTTTAGAGGGAATTTGGAAAATCTTCATGATTTTCTGCAGAATTTGGGGGGACTGTATTTGAATGTATTTGTAAATCTTTGGAAATTTTAATGGATATTTTGGGCAGAATTTTATTGAATATATTTGTAATTTTTCTTGAACTGCTTTGCGGATGTTTTGATAGCTTGGAATGTGGGATTTGAAGTTTTGGGGGATTTTCTTTATATTTTTTAGGTTCTCTCAAAGGAATTTTTGGGAATTTATTTTACTGCTTTTTTAGGTATTTGATTGGAAAATTTGGGGGAATTTCCTTTGAAATTACCCAAATCATAAAAATGTTAGGGAGTTTGGAAATATTCCGCCTTTTTAAAGAATATTGGAGATTTATTTGCAAAGCATTGGGAATTTGCTAGTATTTATTTTTAGGTACTTACATGGTATTTTGGGGGATTATTTGCACAAAGTATGTTTGTAATTCAAGAACTTTCACAGAAATGTTTGGAAATTTTAGGGAAGCTTTTTTGTTTTGTAAATCTGTACATTTTAAAGGGCACTTTCCAAACTTCCAGAACTTTGAGCATAAATTAGATTCAAACTTGTCCTGAACAAGTTATTTTGGTCCATCAGTGAATATATTTTAATGACTGGCACCATTTTCTACTGACTGAATGCTCCCCTACCAACTGGTTGACACCACTAAAACATGTTGAAAAACCTTCTCAGAGAAGTTAGAGAAACGTCCAACTTTCCCCAAATAAGTGGGAGAAAATGTGTTGCAAGCTAAAGCATGTGTCTTAGGAGGCTGCAAGTGAAAACAGGGTGAAGGGGTGACCTTTATTTTTTGCATGATTCTGTTTAGTAACAAAAAATCTGTACTATTAAGACAGTGTTTTGTGTCTGTATTCCTGACAGAGTAGTAATTTGCATGCTCGATGATGTGGGTTTTGGAAATTTTGAAAAATTCCTCACTTTTTTAAGTAGACTGACTCTTCTGTGGCTGATACAGCACCACAGGAAGGGAAGCATGCCTTTTATATGACACCCACTCCCATGATGCTTTGGGCTGATGAAAAACACTCGATTGAAAATTTCCTCTGTCCAACTGTTTTGCTGTGAATTGGAACGAGGAGCAAACTGAAATGATGATAATTAATATCTTTCTAAAAATATCATTTAAACAGAGCTCAGAGGAGGTTTTTTTGTTCTTTTGTCTGCAGTGTCTGTATCCATTTGTCTGCATGCTTGGGCTGTAATTGTTCTTTCAAGTTTACACCCATTTACACAAGTGTCCCTGCCAAATCCATTTCAAACAATGTGAGAGATGGAAGCCTCCCAAAACCATCAACACCCCCATCGAGCACATGAAGGGTGCCGTTTACCTCTTACCAGGTTTTTTGTCTGTTCTCCTTTGAGACTTGAAGAAAGCTTAATCAGATAGAGGGTCAGCTTTGATCAAATCCACGGAGGGACTGCAGAAAGATGCCACAAGGTCATTTATATCTAATCAGGACTGAGAGAGATGGTTTTGGAATCTATCTCAAACTGGTTTTGATCAAATAAATGTAAATACATTCATTAAGCTATATGCAGCATAACTGGTGTTCACTCCAAAAGATGGTCGAGCCTCTTTTGTCAGGGACAAAATCCTGTCCAGTTGAGTATTTATAATTTAAACCAAGAATGAATAGACTTTAATTTGAAATTTTAATTTAGAATTTAAGCAAATGTAGCTCTTTAAGCATTAGGGTTACATCGATATGTGACTGTAGCAAGTGGGAACCAAACTCAAGCCCCTCTAATTACAAGACAATTGAGCCACAGGTGCCATGGCGACAGTACTGTCACTGGTAAAATTTCTGTCATGGAAGTGATTTTTCAGCACCATCATCACCAGTTGAAATGAATGAGTTGCGTTCTGGTGCACACAGGAGTCATAAGTGCCACTGTTGTTGTAGCAGAGTAGCTAGCATGAGAAGCTGCTTGGTAAATAAAGTGGGCCACACTCTACACAATAATCATGCTGATTGTCAGGCTGAACCCCTTCTTCCAACCAAAGTCAGCAAAGGCCTGATTATCAGATGATTCCTATTGTCTTACCAGATTATCCTGTGGTGTGTGGCGTGTCGAGAGGTGATTTTTCCCTCTCTGATCTGATCGGAGGCACTTTGACTCTAGATCACAAATAAAAATCATGTTCAATTTACAATAAAGAAATCAAGTTAGTTCAGGTGGGCCACGGGGTCAGGCGCTGCCATATAATTGAGATCAGCTGATCTCACACAAGCCCTCATCAGCTGACGGCCAGCTGATTCACTCTAAGCACCCTTTTGGCTAAATGTTGCCATATTTAAACTGCTCTAGCCTAGCTAAATTTTGCTGCTCCCTCTGCAACCCTCCCCCACCCCAGCTCCTCCTTTACTCTGCTTATTACTTCATCAATGTTGTCACTGACTCCTGCTCTAATCTGGGGTTTTTTCTGTGTTTCTGTTTGCCTCAAGTTTTCCTTTTAGGCACAACTAACTACCTAACTGTTGATATGGCTTACCTGACACTTAGGATTGGGCTGTATTCATTTCTTTGATATCATCATACCCTCCTAACCCTAACCCTAATTTTACCAGGGTATACAGTATTACCGCATTATACTGGCATTTGTCAGCATGCATGCACATGCATAGTGAGCAAAAAATTTTCAAAAAATTCTCAGAGGGTGATTGAACGAACAAATGGCCTGTCACATATATTATTGGCCAGTAAGAGCAACATGACAAAATGTGGTTGAAATGCACACCTCTGATTGTAACTTGAGCTCTTCAGGCTAGCACTGCTGATTTATGAATGGTGGAGCTTGTCTATTAATAAAAGTCCTACTGAAGCCAGTAGGGAGACATGCAAAATTGTCCTCTCTGCTAAGAGAAGATTTCAGAGTGGCTCTCTGCTCTTGGTTCAGTGGAGAAATGTGCACCAGTGCTGATAAAACTGCTGCTATATTACAGCTACATCTGAGCTAATCGCTACACTGGAGGCAGCCATTGCTGTAAGCTTCCAGTAGAATTAAACCACACAAGCAGCTAATGCCTTGTTTTCTTCAAATGACACTGATTGGCTAGACCTGTTTGCAGACATGACACTATGATGTAGATTGGAGCTCTAAAAGATAAATTTACCTGATGACAGGCATGGAGTCAGGCCAATGCATCCGCTGTGCAAGGTAATGATTCTGCAACTTTGTGTGTGAAACTTTGTGTATCCACCTCTGTGAGTCTGTGCCTGCGGCTCAGTCTTCTGCACTGATAGAAGACATGATTGAAGCTTAATGATAGAAGTGGCTTTGGCTGTTCACTCGTCACCCTTTATAGCACTGCAGCTGTATTGAACTCCTCCCTGGTGTAGGTGAATGTGTTGGTTGTAAAAAGGTGAGTTGATCAGCCAGCACTGTAACCTTGTCCATCTTTGAAACATAGTCAGACATTGCGTGTAAAAGATACACAACACTTGACTATCTTTGTGAGCTATTTCCTTTTGCCTCTATCTCTATCAATCTTGGCTCTAATTTCCTTTTTATAGCAACTAATAAAGTTTTAAAACCTGTGGTGCCTGTGGTTTTCAGCTCACTGTAAAGAGATTAATCTTCTTGTCCTTTCTTTCACTCCTTTGTTCTCATTAAAGGAGTAAATAAATAATGAGATTGGACGTCCAAAATGTTGCATTAGCCTTGAATTCTTCTGTCATCTTTTTAAAAAGTGACACATCAGAAAGAAAAGGGAGTATGACAACTTTGATGTATAAGCAGATGAATACCATGCATCTGACATTTTGGGTTCAAATCTGATTTATATCTTGTCGCAAGTCATCTCCTCTGGTCCTCTTATCAGCTCCGCTGTCACTCTGAAACATACAGCGTCAGATAAAGTGGAAGTGACATCGCAGTCGGCTAACAGACAGCCTGCGCTCCGGCTCGCATTTCAATTTGACTTTTCCGTCTAAACAACTATCTAGCTTTGGTATTCCAGCCCTAGACTCCAAATGGAGACTAAATGTCTGATTTGATCAATATTTTTAGCAGTTAAATGAGAAACCTCGGCTTGCTCAACCTGACCTTAACCTCTGTGTGTCAGAAGCAGTCCCTTCAATTTCTGCAAAAGTGAAGCACAGACGATGTGTAGGATTTTCTGATGACGTTGCCGCCTGCTGGAGCGGGGATTCCTCAACAGCTTGTTGTGCATGAAGTGAAAACAACACGTCGTCTTCATAGCACACGCTCTGTAAACTGCCCCCCCCACCCACCCCCCACTGCCCCGAGTCTTCTCCCTGCAGAGCTGTCCTCAAATACACGTCTACCACGTCTGCACTTAAATGTGTCTTGACATCAGCATTTTGAACAGTCCTTGTGGCAATGCTTTTTTTTTTTTTTTTTTTTTTTTTTAAGTTTTACACAGATGGCTAAAAATAATCCACGATACTCCAGAAGGGGACACGCAGCTGAGAGGGGCCCTACAAAGAACAGCGGAGGAGGAGTGCACATGTGTTTGTAGTGTTTGCTTTCTCTCTTGTAACGTGTTGATGTGTGCATAATAAGATGGAGATGTGTCAGTGACACTTGAGATCCTTGCAGACATTTGTGTGATAAATTGATGGTATTGTGATAAGATTTCCATTCAGATCAGCTTGGTTCAGTTAACATTGTGCTAGAGCAGTATTGGGTGGTTTGCATCGCCCACCCCTGGTGGGACACTGGTGGGCAAAACAAAGTTTGTTTTCTGTTTGCAAAAGATAAGTACCACTTTGTTAAACAAATGTGCAAATAATCTTTTCCAAGATGCATCAAGATGCTGACATACACAACTCTGAATCAATGCAGAGACAGCTCCCAATCAATGCAGAGGGACGCTGCTTGTGTATCTACCATAAATACTCCAAAATAACCCTCTGAATGGTGCTGTTTTCAAGGCATTTCAACTGTAGTCTTTTCCAAGGAAAAAAGGTTGGTTGGCACAGATTTTCCTGACTTTGCAGTAGCACTAGTCACATATGACACTAATTAACCAATCAACCCCTATGCTGGCGCATCAACCTGGAAATACTCATGAGACTGCAGAAAAAGTAAGGACTGAGCAACAAAAGAATGGAAAGTAAGTGGTACTAATGAATAACAGCTGGAGCTGCATTTTGCAACTAATTGGCAACAGATCAATAACATATAATGGTATAAAAGTAGCATTTTAGAGCGGCAAAGTCTCTCAAGAATAAACATGGGCAGAGATTCACCAATCTTTGACGAAGTGTTTCTAAAAATTGTGGAAAAGTTTCAGATAAATGCTCTTCAACATTAACCTGATATGCCAGATGGATTTGTTTTGCACATCCATCTGGTAAACTTCCCATTGACAATGTTTGGGAAAGGGCAGAGCCTTTGAAAAAAAACTCGGAGGGTGATAGGATGAACGTCCATAGAGAGCTGCATAACGCAAACCATGGCAACTGTAGACATGTCAGTACACGACTTTTGTCGTTTTTGAAAAGAAAACAAGTCAGTGCTGTTCTTTGGTCTTCTTTTAACAAAGAAGTGTCGTGAAGTTCTGATAAAACTGACACTTTAGCAGCATACACACTAAGCTCTTCCGCCATAATTCAAACGTCTCAACTCTGTCTTGATGCTGATTGGTCCTGTCACTTTCTAACCGGGCAAGAAACACGGAAATGGGCGAATCCACCTGCTTTTCAAGGTTACCTCAACACAAAATTGCAAAAAGCTATGAATAACCCTCCACCTTCAGTCCATAATATCATCGAAAGATCCAGAGAATCTAGAGGAATCTCAGAGAGCTAGGGACAAGGTTGAAGGTCAATACTTGATGCTTATGATCTTCAGGCAGCACTGCATTAAAAACAGGCATGATTCTGTACTGGAAATCACTGCCTGGGCTCAGGAACACTTCCAGAAATCACTGTCTGTAAGCACAATTGGCTGTGCCATCCACATATACAAGTTAAAGCTGTATTAGCATAGAAGAAGACATGAGTGATGTATGTGAACAACATCCAGAGATGCTGCAGTCTTCTCTGGACCAAAGCTCATTTGAAATGGACAGAGGCCAAAACTGGAAAACTGTTCTGTGGTCAGATGAATCAAAATTCATCCATCCATCCATTTTCTATACTGCTTATCCAATTTGGGGTCATGGGGGGGCTGGAGCCTATACAGCGGTCATTGGGCGGGAGGCAGGGTACACCCTGGACTGGTTGCCAGTCGATCGCAGGGCTGACATAGAGAGACAGACAACCAGGCATGCTCACATTCACACCAGGGCCAATTTTAGCATCACCAGTTAACCTAATGAGCATGTTGTTGGTGGTGGGAGGAAGCCGGAGTACCCAGAGAGAGCCCACATGTGCACGGGGAGAACATGCAAACTCTGCACAGAAAGGCCCTGGCTGGGAAGCAAACCAGGGACCTTCTTACTGTGAGGCAACAGCGCTAACCCCTGTGCCACCATGCAGCCTATTATTCAAAATTTGGAATCCTTTTTGAAAACTATGGATGCCATGTCCTGTGGACTAGAGAGGAGAGGGACCAACCAGCTTGTTATTCTGGCATGGTTCAAAAGCCTGCATCACTGATGGTATGGAGTTGCATTAGCGCCTATGGCGTGGGCAGCTTACACATCTTGAAAGGAACTATCAATGCTGAAAGGTAGATAGAGGTTTTAGAGCAACATGTGCTACAATCCAGACAAAGGAAGGCCTTGACTATTTCAGCAAGACAATGCTAAACCACATACCACATGCATCACAACAGCATGGCTTCACAAAAGAAGAGACCAGGTGCTGAACTGGCCTGTCTGCAGTCCAGACTTTTCACGAGAGCATGATAAATGAAAAAATCCGGCAAAGGAGACCCAGGACTGTTCAGCAGCTAAAACCCTCCATCAGACAAGAATGGGACAACATTCAGCAAGTGGCCATTTCACTTTCCAGACATTTAAAGACTGTCCCTACTTTTATTAACATTTTACATAGTGTTCCAACTTTTTTGGAACTGGGGTTGCACATAACAAAATAGTCATACATTCTGTGACTAATGGATGAGAACTCTGACATCTAGTTTTGCTCATTCTCCAAAGAACAGATGAAGGCAGTCAATCAAAAGAACCAAGGCCTAGACCAGCTCTTTTTAAAGTCCGATCTTTAAGATAATTCATCAAATTTCAGAGAAAAGCTAAAATATTAATTCATCTCTGAGAACTAAATACAAACAGGCAGAGACTTGAATCCAGAATTACATAAATACTTGAAAGTAAAGCCTTACGCATTGGCCTAGTTCTGAAACAACTGGCTCAATAACAGAGGATATACAGTGAATTATTTCTTGCTTATTCATAATGAATCAAGCAAAGCTAACAACCCTGCCAAATCACAGTTTCTATAAGAGCAGCTCCAAAGGAAATGAGAAGAGAATGATGAGAACGCTGTGTAGGTACCAGATGTTTTAGGGTTGGGTGAATCATAAATACATAAATAAAGTCCATCATTTTGCCATGGTGAGTGAAAATGAGATGGATAGTAGAATAAAGAGAGTTAAATGAAAGTGGAGTGGAGAAAAGGAAGAACAGAAGCTGGAGGGAGAGTCTTAGAAGAAAAAAGGTGGAGAGAGAGTCTAAAGCAATGACAAACCGGCCATTCAAGCTGGAGAAGAAAGGAAGGTGAGATGGAGGCAGGATGAATGGTAATGGGCAACAGGATGAATGAAACGTGACTGGGCGGCTCACTGTGTGGAAGAAGAAAAGGAGGAGAGGAGGAGGATTACTCAAAGTAACCATAAAATAAAAAAAGAGGAAAGTTATAGCAGGTCAAGGTGAGCGTAAGAAGATACAGAAGCAAGAAAACGTGAAGAATTGTCAAGGATAAACGGGGTGATGTTTTGTTATAAGCTCTGGATTTGCTTTGACTTCCTTCATTAGTTTGATTGCTACACAGCACACATGCTGTCCCTCTCAGGAGATCGTCCTCAAGCTCTGTCGGTGTGCCGTGCCGAGCGTTGCCCCACAGGCCACACAGAGGTCAGCTCTACCTGCATGCTAATGGGTCTGCTGCACTGGCGCAAAGCTCTCTGCTTCAAGCTTTGGCAACTGGTTCAAAAATACTTCACATTCACAAAGACAGCATGCAAGGTGGAGCATTTAGAGGTAACTGGAAGTCTTGTGTGGATGAACTTGACATATGAGGAGAAATTTGCACAAGAAATGCCATTTAAACCAAGGTTGCAGAGTTAATTATCACAACATGTCTAAAGCATAGTCATATTCACAGAAGATTAAGACTTTTGAAAAGGAGAATACTTTTCAGTAACCTTTTCTCTGAGTTGCTTACTTGGAGTGTTCTTTTGTCTTCACGGTGTACTGGTAGCCAGGAATACTGATTAAACACTGACTGGACCTTCCAGACAGAGATGTCTTTATGTTACAATCTTTTGAGACTCATCATAACATTATAAAATCATTAAAGGGTAAAACATCCAAGGAGGTGAAAACATTTTATCTTGAGAAGTTAGAGATTTTGCAAAAGAAACTCATACAAGCCCTTTCCTGGTCAATATCCAAGGTAAACACTCCATCTGATTTTCTTTTTATAGCTACAAACTTCTGAAGCTTTTCAAAAGGCTGTGTAATGTATAATTTAGTATGTAGACTCAATGTTGGACTCTGTGATCCTATTCCAACTATTCCTATTGAAGTGGTTAGAATGGAGTATTAAAATGTGCAAGTGACATACAGAGCTCCACACATCTGGAATGAGAAAAAAAACATGATAAAAATGTCAGGATTTTGTCCGTCTTGAGACAACAACTACTTCTAAAATGTGTTTCATCTGAAAATCCTGTCTCAAGACTACAAAACAAATTCTGAATAGATTCCCATTTAAAATATCTAGTCCTTTTTGTTTCATTAGTATCGCTGCATTCAGCATCTTTACAGTAATTTTTAGTATATATTGGGGTTGAAGTTAGTACTAGGTTGAGTTATTTGTAGATTGTACATCGATGTTTGGGACCCTACTTGCAAACTCTAAGTATGCTCTGGGATATTGGTTCTCAACTGGTGGGTCGGGACCCAAAAGTGGGTTGCAGGGCTGTTCAGTGGGTCATGAACTGGTTTCGGGAAAAAAAAGGAAAAATATCTCTGATATTGAAGGCCTAGGCCAGGCCTATTCAATTAGCGGCCCAGGGGCCACATGTGGCCCAAAACCAACCCTCAAGTGGCCCAGCCTGTGGTCATGCCAGAGATGCAGAAGGCAACCTGTTTTGCAAGTTTTCATAACTTCCTACAGTATTTCTGACCGTAAAAGCAACACTCTGCGTAGCCTAGCAGCAGTCTACCAACAATGCACTGCGTTGGTTTGAAGCGTGGCTAGTGATGCTGACAGAAGATACTGAGTATATAACATGTCCTTCTCAACTGTAGCTACAACTGTGCAAATTTAGTTTTTATGCACTTTAAGATATGCCTGGATAAGATGTGACCAGAATTATTATTGACTGAATTTCATTTTATTTTTTAATTCTATTTATTTTATTTTTATTCAAGTGAAAAATACCTTTCTACTACCTCAGATTATGTTCAAATATAGCTCTGTTGTTGTGTTTTTATTCACTTTTTGATGTGATTCTTTTTCATGTTGCCCAATTCAAAAGGGAGACTATGACCAAAGTGCATATTTTCATTAAATTGGTCTGTGTTGGCTCGAAATTTGACATTACCAGCTGCTTACTGTGCGCCCAACATGTCTGACCCAGCTACATTTCTTGATTTTAAAATTTGGCCCATGTGAATATGTAATTGATTAGTCCTGGCCTAGGCAGACATCTATACATATACTTTATTTTGCAGGGAAATCAGTATATTTTGATTGTTTTCTTGAGAATTTCACTTATTTATCCCGTTATCTTGGATGGACATATTTTCAAGAATATAAGTTTCCATATGATAATTTGTAATTGTCTTATCACCATTCAAAAAGACAACCAAAATGTGTCATAATGTTAAAACTTAGTGAAATGAAATGTCCTCCTAAAGTGTTAGCCAGTCTATTTCTTCAGCCATTTGTTGTGTTGCGGCCAAGGCCCACATTTCTGCTTTTTTTGTTAAATTAATTTCATAAAAATCAGAAATTTGGGTCCAACTTTACATTACAGTTGGTGTTGGGTCCTATGGCCAGATCAGAACCGCTGCTCTGAGAAATATCACACCCTGACCGAGAAATTTTGAATGACTGTATTTACATTTTAATTGATTTTGAATTAATTGAAATCAGCAAAGATGCACCACAAAGCTCTTAGGGCGTACTAAGATACACATAAACAAATCTCCTGGTGAGACTGATTGAGACAGAAGCCAAACTGGGCTGAAAATGAGCTCCACTGGTGACTGAAGACAAAAGCCTCAAAAAAAGAGGTTGGTTGTTTCTCCTATAAGCCTATCAAAGAGTATACGGTACATCCCAATGTAACACTTACACTGTTTATTGGTGCATATATCATTGCATTGTTGGTGTGAATACAGACACAGTGAAAGTCAGTCGGAACTCCCTCATGGATCCGTCACATGCATCTTAATGCTCAGTATTTTCTCTCTCCATACTTTGAGCGCAGCAGCCGAGCTTCTGCAGTTCACTGTGTGATTCTATTAAACAGAGACACGAGGCAGCCTGTGCTAATGCTTATTTATACTGATTCATCCTCGCTCTGGTCCAGGCCGGGCGCAGGCAGACGGTGGAATACATTACTGCGAGTAAAGCTACTTAGAACTGCTCCATAATACCCAAGATTTCATTCCTGGTGTGTGTTTTTGTTCTAATGTGTTTGTGCGTGAGGAGGAGAATCTACGTGAGTGGGTATATGTGTTAGGAATGTGTGTGGTCCTTGTCACTTGTCATTTTTGAGACAAAGCTCTTTGTTAGAGCCACTTGTAGAGAAATGGGGGATGTGCATAGAATCATGGCTAAGTGTGTGCACGTACATACATCTATGCATTATTATAGCACATTTACATAAGTGGAGTGACTGTGAGTGTATGTGGAGTTGCCTTGGAGGGTAACCTTAAGAGGGTCAGTGCCTTCAGAACAGCTCGCGTCATCTTCGCTGGACACCAGCTCTATTGCTGTAATAGCACAATGCCTCAGTGTAAGCATAGCTACATGGAAAAAGGTGAATTATAGCCATTTGATCATATGATGTAGGTTTATTTGTTCTTTTTAGTCAGTTTTCCTTTTTGCTTTTGTTATTCATACTGATAAAGCAGAAAGTTGAAACATACCTCTAAAGCCTTTGAGTTTAATGTATATTTCACTAAAAACCTGCGTTTTGCAAATCTCTGTGAGTTTATGTGTGTTTTATATAAATGTCAAAGTGATTATTTCTATTTTGTCCTCCTTATCTCTCATTATCTCTCTTTTTCTCAGCATGTATGATTGTTCTTTGACGGCCATTCCTCTCTCTCTCTCCCCAGGTGCTGTCTCTCGGTGCAGATGTGTTGCCAGAGTACAAGCTTCAAGCCCCTCGCATCCACAAGTGGACAGTGTTGCACTACAGCCCCTTCAAGGCGGTGTGGGACTGGCTCATCCTGCTGCTGGTCATCTACACCGCCATCCTGACGCCCTACTCAGCCGCATTCCTCCTCAGTGACCAGGTGGGCTGTCAACCTGGAGTAGAATCATTAATCAGAAGCATTGCTTAATTTACTCAGGGTTAAACTTATTTAAGCTAATGCAGAAGTGCAACAAAATTGCAAGTGGCCATGCACTTATAGCTGCAAAAGTCCTGGAAGTCACAATGATACAGAGCTGAAGTCTAAACCTGGCTTTAGGCTGACCAAAAGCTATTTTGAGACAGCACTTCTACTATGGCAACCACCATTGATAGGCTTCAGAGACCAGTGGGTGATTTAATGAGGACTGTGTCCATGTCCAGCCAATAGCTGCCTTGCTAAACAGTGCCATGCACACTGAAGGTCCTTGTCTTTCTTGGAACAAGCTGCAATTTACAGAATGATTCCACTGACCATACAGATTCTGTGCTTAAATCAACACATTTTCCTGCAGTGACAGCTGTGTCTTTATGGCTTGGCTACGAAAATGGTCTCTCATAGTTTAAGCATGTCTATTGGACCAAATGTTTGAAAGTTTAAACAACAATGAAAGATTTTAGGCTGTTTATAGCAAGGATAAATGTGTCCCTCTGTGGTGCTGGTCAAAGGCTGGTTTGAAGAAAGTTTCAGGCATGGCCATCCTGAGACATACCTACAATATGGACAAAAATCTTTGGACACATCTGTTAATGATTTAATTCAGGTCAATCAGGCCACCTTTGCAAGACCTCTTGTGAAATTTCATCCCTGCTGGATATAACACAGTTAACTGTCAGTGATATTATTAGAAAGTGGAAGTGTTTAGAAACAACAGCAACTCAGCCATGAAAGTAAAAGACCATGTAAAATCACAGAGTGGGGTCAACAACTGCTATGGTTCATGATGTATAAAGTCACCAGTTCTCTGCTAATTCCAGAGCTAAAGAGTTCTGAACTTCCGCTGGCATTGATATAAGCACAAAAGCTTGATAGAATGGGTTTCCATGGCCGAGCAGCTGCAAGCAAGCCTCTTATCACCAAGTCCAATGCCAAGCATCAGATGGAGTGGTGTAAACTACACTGGACTGTTGAGCAGTGGAAATGTGTCCTATGGAGTGATGAATCACACTTCTTTGTTTGGCAGTCAGAACATTACCTGCCTGGCTGCATTATACCAACTGCGAAGTTTGGTGGAGGAGGGATAATGGTATGGGGCTGTTTATCAGGGTTTTGGCTAGGCCCCTTATCTCCACAGCCAAGACATTTTGGACAATGCTATGCTTCCAACTGTGTAGCAACACTTTGGGGAAGGCCCTTTTCTATTCAACATGCCCCAGTGCACAAAGCAAGGACTGTAAAGACATGGCTTGATGAGTTCAGTGTGGCCCACACAGAGCTCCGACCTTAACCCCATTGAGCACCTTAGGGATGAACTAGAACAGAGATTGCGAACCAGGCCTTCTTGCCCAACATCAGTGGCTGACCTCATAAATGCTCTACAGAATGAATGGGCACACATTACCACAGGAATACAAAATCTTTAGTCTTTCAGGTAGAAGTGGAGTCCTGTCCCTTCTAGTATAGGACCAGTGCTGACCTGATGGTCTCAGTTTGTCTCTGAGGAATGCTTTTGTTTACTCTTGCATTGTATGTTGAAGTACTGTAGCATCAGGTCTCTGACCCAGGCTTTGTATCACTCCTTCATGTTTAGTCTACAAATGTATGCAAATTATCCTAACACCCTCCATGCTAATCCATTTAAAGGAGGTAATCACACACTACTGTTCTATTTTTAAAGCATTTAAGGCTAATTTGCATTTTCTTCCTTTTTTCCAACCCTCTTATGTATTCATGTCTCCACTCTCAGGAAGAGGCAGCCATGCAGAACTGTGGTTACTCCTGCTCTCCTCTCAACGTGGTGGACCTCATCGTGGATATCATGTTCATTATCGACATTCTCATCAACTTCAGGTCTGATATCAACACGCAGCACAGTAGCAGTTATACTAACAGCTGTATTGTTTAGCAGTTTCACTTGTTTTTGCAGCAGCAGCAGTAAAACAAGTCATTAAATGCACAAACATCTGCACGTCAGTTTTCTAAATTGGGTGCTTTGTCTTCATAAACCTGTTTAGAGCTGGTTGATTAGAGGCGCTGAGAATCACAATAGCCTTATTAGAGCTGGATAAAATCTTTTCCTTGTGTGCTGATAACTTTGGTCCCTTTCTGTTTTCTTATTATTTGATTATTTATCAGTGCAGAGCTGTAGTGTAAACTTTTGTGTAGGGGTTCCAAAACAGTTCGAGATCATAAGAAGTAATTTTTTCAACAAATACAGCAGTGAATATGTGAAGAGTAATTAGGACAGAAGCTGATTTATTTTCCATGCTGTCTTGACAAGGGAGTTTCACTCTCAGGGATTTTGTGGTGGAACAGAGGTTAAAGGTCACATGTTATGCAAAATACACTTTTCAGGCTTTTCTAACAAAAATATGTAGCCCTAGCCTGATCACAATCCCCCCAAGAATCATAAAAATCCATTCCCTCCCTCGTCTCTTTCTCCACCTTTCAGAAAATGTGTGCTGAAACAAACCGTTTTCAGATTTTCCCCTCATGATGTCATGTGGGGAGTTAGCACCGCCCCCTGGTTCAGTTGGCCCTCCCAGTTGGAAGAAAGTTCCGCCCTCCTCCCCTCATCCTCCTCTCAGCTGGATCAGGAGAGCTCAATCCATTAAGCCACAACCACTTCCTGAGAGGGGCGGAGTCAGACTGCTCATTAACATTTAAAGCCACAGACACGGAAACAGCTCGTTCTGAGCAGGGCTGAAACAGAGGGGTTTTTAGACATACAAAAACCCATTATGGATAGTGTTTTTTCCAGAAACAACCTTCACAGGCATGTTTTGGGGACCTCTGAGACCAGTATAAACTTGTCTTACAGCGGTGAAATATGTGACCTTTAAGAGAGGAACAACACCACCAGGCCTGTTTTCCGCTGAAAACCTGCAAAACCTATATATGTATATGTATATATATATGAGCTGCAGCTACAGGGCAAGAGGAGCAGCTGTTTGTACATATGAGAAAGAAGAGATAAGTTTGTGTGTCCATCAGTGAATGAAGTCCTATGTGACAACAAACATTAACGAGTTCACTAATGTTAGCTTGGAGGAGGCATGGCAAAACATGTAAGATAAGGCAAAAATCCCACTGATATCACAGCTAAAATAACTAGATTCAACAACTGGAAAGGAGCCAGGTTACCACACTGGAGGCAGGAGTATACTCTGGTATCTGAAGATTCAATGCAAGGAGATCTTGAGTGCTAAGGAGTAGCTGCAGATGCAACGCCTAATGAGCTGCAGTTGTGAATGCTGGGAGAGAGACCTCTCTCCAACACAAAAACACTAAAAGCACAGAGAATCCCATCGGCATTATCTGACAGTTCAATAAACTCTTGGGACAGTTAGCCATGTAGGGCCTTGCTCCAACTGGCAGCTGGTAACAGTCACTCTCAAAAAGAGTAAATTTGACTATTTTAGAAGAAAATATTTGTCCCTCTGGAAAAATTACTCACAGATTTTCCAGTATTGGTTTGTCTTATCCCCCAGCCCTGTCGTTCTAACGTTTTTTCAAACTACAGTGTGTAGAAACGTTTAAGGAAAAAAGTATGGTTATGGCATTAATCAAACACTCCAGTTAAAGTGTTTTTTTATCACAGACGTATCATTTAATGAGCAGATGATGAGAGTAATTCTAATCTGCCCTCTTTCTCCCAGGACGACATACGTGAACTCTAATGATGAGGTGGTGAGCCATCCGGTGCGTATTGCCGTCCACTACTTCAAAGGCTGGTTCCTCATCGACATGGTGGCTGCCATCCCCTTTGACCTGCTCATTTACCGCAATGGAGAGGAGGTACGGTGTGATGGAGGGGGAGATGATTGGCTGGTCGGAAAGATGCGAGGAGGTGTGAAATAAAACAAGACAAGTGGAAAAGAGATGAAAGGATGGGAAGAGAAACGTTTTTTGCTGCACTGGCATCAGGCTTGTAATGTAATGGAATTAGACTGAAAGAGAGGGCGAGAAACAGAAAACAGAGAGAGACGAGGAGGAGGGAGGTGGTAAGATAGGGAATATGAGGAGAGATAGGGGTGAGGTTACTTCTTGTTTTATAATTTAATTGTCTCCAAAGGGAGGCTGACTGCAGTCACCTGAAGTGAAGCATCAAAATAAATGTGTCTGCCTTACATCACTAGCAAAACGACAGTGATTAAATGTGCTGTTTGATTATTTTTTGACTGATAGTGCTTTGACAGAACATTAATTTTTGATAGTAAATTAACAATTAAAGTATTTTGTTAAAGAAAGCGTCAAACATGCATACTTTTATGGGCTGCAAACCTGCATATTATTCTATTTTACCAATGCAGTCTTTAAGCTTGGGCTCTGAGCTTCCTTAAATCCATGGAGTTTGTTCTGTTGCTTTGCTTTTCAGGTCAATAATTTCAGAGTAATTTCCCGAGAAGTTTGTGTGGAAAAACTCCTGTAATTATCAGACACCCCCTCTTCACTCAATCACTCCTCCTTACATAAAACACTCCTAGCTTGTCTATAAATTGAGCAGTTAATTGAGACAATTTTGAATCATCATCATCATTCTGCGTCATCAGCGACAGCCTTGGAGTGGCACATAGGTAATTTTCTCATCAGTATGATTTGAAGCATTGCATTTTGGGATTGTTAGGAGAGAGAACATGACATTTATGCCACTTTATGTTTCATAACTGGAGTTTTACATTTGAGCATTCAAATTAAACAACATACTGGCATATAACGTACTGTTTCACAGAGGAGGTCCAGTTCTGATAAGGCCTAGTTAACATCTGTAATTTGAGGGATAGGCTAGTTATTTAGAGGCCATTTCAGTCTAAAGTGTTTAATGTTTCAGATCATCAAACAAATTTTAATCATAGACAAAGATAACCTAAGTAAATACAAAAGTCTGTTTTTAAAAGATCATTTCATTTATTAAGGGGAAAAAAGCCATCCGAACCTACCTGATCATGTGTGAAAAGTAAACCTAATGACTGGTTGTTCCATCCTTGGCAGCAACAACTGCAAGCAAGCATTTGTGATAACTGGCAATTAGTCTTCCACATTACTGTGGAGGAACTTTGGCCCACTCTTCTTTGCAGAATTGTTTTAATTCAGCCACACTGGAGGGTTTTCCAGCATGAATGGCCTGTTTAAGGTCATGCCACAGCATCTCAATTGAATTCAAGTCTGTACTTTGATTTGCCACTCCAAAACCTCCTGGATGAGTGGTTGATGCGCTGAGGAAGTCATTTTGGTAGGCCGGCCTCTCCTGAGAAGGTTCACCACCATTTCAAGTTTTCTCCATTTGTGTGTAATGGCTCTCACTGGACTCCCAAAGCCAAGAAATATTGTTGTAACCCTTTCCAGACTGATAGATGTCTGTGACTTTGTTTCTCATCCGTTCTCCTTTAGATGGTGCCATTGTGTGTTGCCTTTTGAGGTATTTTAGCCTTCTTCACTTTGTCAGACAGGCTCCGTTAAGGGATCTGTGGATTCAGCAGGTCTAACAGTTTTCAGGCCTGGATTTTGGGAGTGACATAAAACTCTTCCACAAAGTACTTTTTCACATAGGGCCAGATGAGTTTGGATGGCTTTTTCCCTGAATAAATGAAGTAATCATTTAAAAACTGCATTTTGTAGTGACTCAAGTTATCTTTGTCTAATAATAGAATTTGTCAGGACCATTTTGTCAAGAAACACATGGTTTGCAGCCATAAAAAAATTATACAGTTATTAATTAGCACTTGATGCTGTTATTTATGTTTAGCTGTGTGGTTGTTCCCCTGCCCCTCCAAGAGCCTACATGGAAAGTGTTAAGCAGGAACATCATGTGTTCCTGCTCTTCCTATGCAGATAAGGAGAGCATAAGGCAGGGGGAGAAGCAGCAAAAAACCCAGAGCAGAGCAGGCATCACTGATGACAGAATGAGAGTGATTAAGTCAGAAGTAGAATGAATGAGGAGCTGGGGTTGAGGAGGGTTGCAAGAGCAGCTTGCAGAGAGGGCAGCAGAGTGTAGCCAAGCAAGAACAGTTTAAATAAGGCAGCATGAGAGCTATTAGCCAATAGCATGCTTAAGGAAAGTCAGCTGGCTGTCAGCTGATGAGATCAGCTGATCTCAGTTATAGCAGTGCTTGACTCTGTGGCCTGCCTGAACTAAACTATCATTGATTTGATGATCCAAAACACTGAAGTGACACCACAGTGTTAAGTCATTACAGTTAAGAAGGTTACGGTGCCACAGCAGAAATTATGAAATTCATTTCATAGAATCAATTTAACTTGCAATCAAGCTGAACATGCATGCAATAACTGAAAAGAGTCACTTTAATCAAAATGAAAATGTTCCCAGGTTGCATCACTGGTACAGCAGAGTTAAATCTACATCACTGTAAATGCGCTTGTGTTTGTAAATGTGCTTATTTTCCTCTGAAGTCTCTGGGCAGGTTATATTAGGTGCTATGGTTTTGTAAATGATGGAAGAGTGAAGTGATTGAGGTGTTAGCTGGAGAGTTTAATGATGTGGGAGGTGGATGTTTGGAGGAAGAGGTGGGAGGTAGATGAAGAGGGAGGAGAAGGTGAGTTACACTTGTAGGCTGCTTGAGCCTTCTGATGATACTTCCCACGTAATGAGGATGAAAACCAAAAGAGACGAATTCACTTCAGCTCCGGCTCAGCACTGTATTATTTAAGGAGTGTGCAATAATTTAGATGCTTTTAGAAATAATGGGGAGCTTTTGAGTAATAACAAACTAATAAACTGTAATTAAGCCATCTACTTAGGCAAAAAGATGAATGTGGAAACTCCCCAACACTCTGCTGTGCCAAGTTTCACTTCACTGATGCTGTCCTTAAGAGGCCATAGAGCCAAGAAAGAAGAGATTTTCTTCAGCAGACATGCACTAGGCCCTGTGCCAGCATGGTAATCGGCCTGTTATTTATTTGTTGTACGGACATAGAGGGGGCCAGCTGAACACAAGCAGAAATAAAAAGGGAGTCAGGATTTACCTCCTCCACAGCAGTGAATCACATCAGGACCCGGACGGGGCTGCACCACCTGTGTGTGTTTGCGTTAATGTGCCTGTGTGATAAGATGACAGCAGGTGGGAATGTAGCGAGGTGATATCACAGCCACTTTGTTTTCTGCCATGCTGTACAATACCTTATCTGGACTTTTTCCTCCCATCAGACCACCACTCTGATTGGTCTTCTGAAAACGGCTCGTCTCCTGCGGTTGGTGCGAGTAGCCAGGAAGTTGGACCGCTACTCGGAGTACGGTGCAGCTGTCCTCTTTCTCCTCATGTGCACTTTTGCTCTCATCGCTCACTGGCTGGCCTGCATATGGTACAGTAACAAAACACTGTTTGATGATCTGTTAGCCATGTCTTTGTCTGTATTCAACAGAATTTGTGTTATACAGCACTATACCAATATTCTGCACACAGTTGTTTAATTATCCCAAAGGGAGGTGATTTTGCAGCTTTTTTTTTCATTTTGTTTAAAATGAAAATCTATTTTTAACTCTTTAAACCATGTTAATGCTAACTACATTCATTGGAGCTTAGGCCCTGTAACAGGCCAATAATAAACTCTGTTTACTTTTTGTTACACTCAGAGTGTTCATAACCAAAAATGTCCCATTAAAACCAATTAAAACAACACATTCTGAACCCTCAGTAATGCAGTAAAAGCATGAATTTTATAATATTATACTTTCATTCTAGAGTCATTGCTGCACATCTGCAGTTTTTCCTGTTTGTCACCAAATGTCACCTTTTTCCCAGATCTTGCATGAGAGGAATTGCATGCTTTTTTCCTGGTTTCATTTATGGGCACTATTGGAACAACTTGTTAAACACTTAAAATATAAAAGATATAATAATGCATGAAATGCAAGTTATTGCTTATTTTTTGCATATTCAAGGCTGTGATCATGTTTTTAAGTTAATCGTGATTAATCAAGGTCCACAATTAGTGCACTGATTAATCTCATACTTTATTGTCCCTTTTAAAACACATTAATTACTCCACAATAGCATCTCCCTGCAGCCACAGTGATATTAAATTAGTCCACCACTGTTCCCTAATGTCTCATTTCAATTAAGAAAATCACAGACAGCTCAGTGTACAAGTCAGAAGTCATCTGCCCATTTTTGATGACCTCTTATTTCGTTTACCATCCATTGCAATTTCTTTTTTTCCCCCATGGTTCAGTCTATGTCTGAATTTAAACTATATTTAAAAGTAGGTTTGTACCCAAACAGGAAGTCCATGACCCTTAGTTTAAAACAGTGGAAAAATCCCAAAAGACACATAAACGGTGTGAATGCAAAAAAGTGGATTTTTAAAATGCAATAAAATGGGTGCAATTAATCGCAGTTAACTACAGAAATTCTGAGATTATTAGTTTAAGATTGTAATCTTTTAATAGCTCTATCTTTTTTACATTTTAAAAATCAGTTTTTTTTCCACTTGATCTTGCTTTGAAAGGGTTAAACTCCTCAAAATGATCAATATTTGGTATTTATGATCAGCTCAGATCTTAATTAAAAAATAAATACAAACAAGTGAAAAAAAAACCTATAATGTATAGTATTTTTAATTGCAATTTATACATGGAGTCCATTTTTGGTTGCTTAACCCTGAGTGTAACGATTGGTTAAAATCTTTAATAAAAATAATAAGTATGCAAAACAATATTAAAGCATAAAAATCAAAGTTGTCATCCATTAATAACATATTCAAGGCTGTAATAATCACCTTCAAGGAAATGCAATTTGCATGGATCAAAGGTATGTGTTTATTTATTTATTTTTGGCACTGAAAGGGTTAAATTCTCAAAAATACATTCATATTGGATATTTATGATCAGGTCTGATCTTAATTTTAAAATGAATGCAAAAGAAGTTGGAAGAATGTATTGATTTATAGTTTCTTTTTATTTCTACTTATGTATGGTGTCCATTGTTGGGCACTTACGTTCAAATATTTATTAAAAATAAAAAATAATCATAATGCACAAAAGTCTAATGAAAACCCAATATTTAATTTTTTGTGTGTTTTTAAATCACAAACAATATGGTTTTGCACTTAAACTGGCATTTAAGAGTCAAGCCCCCGCATATAAATAAATGAATAAATAAACTGAAAAATAGATGAATAAATAAACAAATGAATGAATGATCATGTCTGATATTGTAGAAAAATTAATGCAAAAAATGTAGGACAGTTTTTGATGAATATTAGTTTTAACATTTATGTATGCTGTCATGCATGAGTGTTATAGTTTCTCTAACAAGATCTGAGGGATATTTTTTTCCTTTTTTCTTTCTTATTAGGGTGAGGAAGTACTTGATGTGAAATTTAGGTTAGATATCAATGCCAATGTTTTACATTTCCACCATGGCAACATTTTCTCTCATGTTTTACTATGGAAACAGACTGTAGTTTGTCACACAGGCCACTTCTTCTGCCCTGTAAATAATCTTTTTTTTTTTTTGGAGTCAGCAGTTAGGTTTAGTAGATGTCAGCATTAAATTGTTTGGTGCATCCCTATAAATTAGTGTATAATTTGCTTTCAATGAAAATAGTCCTGTACTTCAAATTTTCTTTTCAAAATGGCTGAACATGTTGGACACAGTGGGAACTCAGAAGAACACATTATAAGCCCTATATTTACATAATAAACTATGGAAAAAGGGTTAATATTTGGAGATCCTTTGTAACTTCTTTTGTGGGTTCATCTTTTTTTTTTCTTTTGCTTTTGTCCTTATAACATTATTGATTGTAATTAATTTCTGATGATGATTTTGAGCATTTTTATTCGCTTTTTAAGCACTTTTGAACCCTTTTATGATTTTTTTCTTATGTTAATCGTAGTGTGTTTTTCTTTTGACTCAATATTATTATAGTCCTTGCATAATTATGTTGAATATTACCATATTTTTACTGTGTAATGTTTGTTTTCTATTTCAGGTATGCCATAGGGAGTGTAGAGAGGAATGGATCCATTGGTTGGCTCCACACACTGGGGGACCAACTGGGGAAACACTACAACGACTCCATACCAGGTACAAAGAGGAAAAACAACACCTGCTTCCATAACTGTCGTGGTGTTATCTTTTGGTTGTATGCAGTCACATGACCCCGAATGATGGTGCAGAATGTGGGAGACAGCTACAAAAGCCTCAAAAGTAGCTTAAGAATGTTTGTTTTTGTTTTTGTTTTTTTTTCACTTTGATTGCTTGGCATATGAGCTCAAAACATCCCTTTTCATTGCATTTCTCAATGCAGAAATCACCTCTTGCCCCCCATCTGGAGTTCTCTGCTGCATGACAGCATCTGCAAAGAACCTATAAAAACCTTACTAATAATAAAATTATTCAGTCATGGTTTGTCCAAATCAAATCCATGTTTTTTTGTGGGAAATCTTTAGTGACCCTTTCTTATCAATAACCTTATTTTGGATGTTTAACCCCCCCCCCCCCAGGTTCAGGACCGTCCATCAAAGACAAGTACGTCACGGCTCTGTACTTCACCTTCAGCAGCCTGACCAGTGTGGGCTTTGGAAATGTGTCACCAAACACCAACTCTGAGAAGATCTTCTCCATCTGTGTCATGCTCATTGGATGTAAGTAATAATAAGAATGAAGCTTTAAGGTGTCCCCAGTGCTCAATTTGTGAATCCTGGGGTCTGAAGTGTCAGAACTCATCAGTCTTCTGATTAATTATCAACACTGCACTGCACTGCAGCACAACAGAAAATAACACTTAAGAGCTTGTGCTTGGCTGTTTGTGTGGCAGAACAAAGCAGCTATTGATCCCTGTGCCTCCTTTTCTGCCTGTCTTTCTTTGGGCCTCTTCTGTCCACTTTTGCAAAAATGTCAAAAATGCTTGATCTTGTCTTGTTAACGTTATTGCCAATCTGACCTTTTATTCTACCTCAACTTTTAAAAATGAGACATAAAAATGAATGCATGTAGAAAAAAGAGATTCCACTTGGATGTATTTGCAAACTAAAACAACAACAGAACAGAGGACAATAAATATCCAACACAGTTTGACAGTGGGAGATGCTGGATCCTATCATGTAGGTGTCAGTCCCAATTATAGCACGATCCACAGTCACAATAACGCTTTGTCTTTGACCGAGTGGAATAAGGTGTTTCAGCAAAAGGACTCGACAGAAATGGAATTAGGTGCTATGAAACCATGCCTGACGTGCTGAAATAATGATGGGGATTCACCATGCTGTGTGCCTTCATTGCCAGTATAACATCAGATTAGTCTTTGCTGTGCTGAAGCTCCATGGCAATGCCTCTACCTTCATGACCAAAGGATTAAAGGGATATTTAGGTATTTTTGAAGTTGGTTTATATGATGTAGCTGGCAATAGTTGTAGGATGTAGGATATTCATACCAACAGGGAAGCTAGACTATACAGCGTAAGATATGGGTACAGGTTATCTGCATAAGTGAGCATTTAGTGAGTTTAAGGTAAATAATAGTCTAAGAAACAACGTTAGCTCAATTGCACGCCTTATCAAACATTTTCGAAGCGTTTTATCTTTCACCCAGAAAGCCTCTGTGTTTGGCACTATTTTGCAGTGCAACATTCAGCCTGTTTTTCTCAGAACAAACAGGAACTAGAAGTTAACATTCATATGAGCATATCTTTGTAAAATATGATCAGATTAAGGTGTATGATACACCATTTGAAAGCTTGGAATCTACGCTTTCATAATGTGTAAAAAACTCAAAAATGACCTCGGACGACTTGCAGGACTTTTTACCAGCTTTGGTCACATTTAGAGTCACCAATTAACCTAACAAGCATGTCTTTGGATTGTGGGAGGAAGCTAGAGTTCCAGGAGAGAATCCACGTATGCGCAGGGAGAACATGCAAACTTTGCACAGAAAGGCCATGACCGGGATTTAAACCAGGAACGTTCTTGGTGTGAGGCAACAGCCCCTTCACTGCTATGCAGCCCATAACAAGTATCTACACAGATAAATATCTGTTGGATGCTTGACTGTTAGTTGTTAGAGTAGATATGTTAAGTGACATTAGACAGGGTAAGTAAATATTATACATTCTTGTACCTGAGTGTATATTCTCTGAAGAAGTCAGCCACAATAAGGCCACTCCGGTCAAAAAGTCTGGCTATGCCACTGCAAAATATCCCCTTGTTAAGTGCTTAACTCAGCAGCATTTGGCAGCAAGAAACCAAGGTGTGTCTGCTCAGGTGATGGCTGAATTTCAAACAGGATATCATAACTGTCATCACAGCATTTCATGACACACCAGATCTTGCTGAACTTTTCTGCAGACTCCAGTCAGCAAAAATAACTTTCTGAGTTTAAGAGTTTTCTAAAATTCCTTTTTTTTTCTTGTAATATAATATTTCTATTTTGGTAACAGTTGCTGGTCAAAGCTATCGAGCATGCTCTTCATTCTGGAAGCGTATCTCCTAATGATTTATTAATAAAATCCATCAGCTGGGATTGCAATATCCCCTCTCATGCTTATCAACTCAACTTCCTTTCTGAAAAAGTAATTACCTCTGCACACTGGCAGAGCCCAGGACCCCATTGATCAGGCAAACTGCAGGATGAGAATTCAAATATGGCATTTAAGGGTAACACTAAGTCTAAAAATGACTAAAAACTAGCTGCAGCTGGTTCTTTTTCTTATTTTGGCATTGAAATCAGTTAAAAATGCAAAATTGCTTGCTTGTATTTGCACAAAGGTGTAATCAAAGACCTGGAGGCTCTTATTCAACAGGGCCTTTTTCTGTTTTTATTTTTAGTTTTGGCTTTTTTTCCTCCTCCTGACAGTTCTGCCAGTTTCTTTGCCAAAAATCACAACCTGAGGCTTGTAAAATTTCCATTATCCAGGCACTAAATTCTGCATCTCTGAAAAAAGAAATATGCTGCTATGGGCATTACAAAAGTTGTTCAAATAGAGTCTGGGATCAATTGTGTCCTTTGGGACTCCCACGGCCGTATTGTCACTCTCACACAAAGCTTTTTTAGTGGCCGACGTAGATGATGATGGAAGCTGACAGAGGTTTGGAGGTTAGCAGGATCCAACATGACAAAAGGACAAAACAGGGAGGCTCAAAAAAGATACAACACAAAACGCTATGTCCTCTGCAGACAAAACCCCTTAGATCAAACTGCTTTACATACGACTCAATTCTAAATCTGTGGTATAGACTGAATCATTCTTTTAACAGCAACGAGATAACATTAACTGCTAATACACATTTTTAATGACTTCTAAAAATGTATGAAGACAGTTCCAGCATATTAAATGAGTTTAAACATTCATGTATGATCTTGTTTTGTTATAACTACACTTTATTTGAAATTCCAGTGGAATGTTTTATTTGATTTTATCTGAGCCTGCTGTGAAATAAAATACAGAAAAACATGTAAAGAGAGAAAATTGCTATATCTTCCTGTCTACCTTTAAAGTTAAGTTCATATTTTTTCTATTCTGATTTAATTCTTAATGTTTTGAATGGAGGAAACTAGGCACCGCTCATCACCAGCCCATTAGCATCCCAACAGTGAAGCAAGATGGTGGCAGCATCATGCCGTGGGCGTGTTTCTCAGCAGCATGGACTAGGTGACTGGTCACGGTTATAAAGCACAGATGTACGGAGGGCTACAAAACATTAAGTGGCCTCCATGATTCTCAAATGGAAGAAGTTTGCATAACCAGTGGCCTTATTTATAAAACATTACGTAGGATCCATACTAAAAGTGCAAGTGCGTCCAAAAGCTGAAAATGGCGTGCGCCAAAAAATAATCTGGTTTATAAAACCGTACGTATGCACACCTGCAAGCACTTTTCCCTTTATAAATCACAGTCCACCTGGAAGATTGCGCAGGTGGATTCATCTCACATCCCACCCTTTACACACCCACATTTTACCATGAATGGTCAATGCAAAGTACCTCATGAATGCTTTCACATATAAATAAGCCTGCTGATCAACGACATTTTACGCTCAATCATGGCAGACAAGACAAGGAAAAGGAATTTCACACAGACCGAAATAGAAGTGCTTGTTGGTGAGATGGAGGCCAGAAAAATTATTTTATTTGGTGGCCACAGTAGTGGCATCACTAATAAAAGAAAAACAAGCGAGTGGCAGCACTGTAAATAGTGTGAGTGCCACAGAGCGATCTGCAGTCTTTTCCCTGCGCTGCTGTGCGTCAGGATGAATGAGTCATGTGTTGACCCAGGCCACCGTGCCACTAAATTTGTCAAAACCAGGTTTGGGGTACAATTAATTTGTACATTGATTGTATGCACATTTTTTTGGTTCACATAGACAAATTCATTTTCACTTGGAGCCCTTACAGCAACGTGAGTGCAGTCAGTTGCGCCGAATACATTTGGGAAACCGGACATTGCTGCAAGTTGCCTTTTAATGTTGGCCTGTGTAAAGAAACCCAATGTATTGACTGGTCATGTTTTATAATGCCATCCAAAATGGCTGGCATTAGTGTGGTGAGGGATGGCTCCGATATCCCAGACCTAAGGACAGAATTTAACTGTATTATATCATACCCAAAAGGGACTTTAGCCAGAAAATGTAATATTATATATTGTTAATCATATCAAACACATACCTGTCGGCTAATTCCCCCTGGAAGGAGCCAGTTTCCAGAAACCCCAGAGTGGTCAGTATCATGCTGTGGGGGTGTTTTTCAGCAGCAGTGACTGGGAGATCAGTCAGGGTTAAGGGAAGACAGTAAACCACCAAAGGTCAACTCTGTGAATGTCCTCGAGGCCCAAGCAGAGCCCTGACTTGAACCCTATTAAACATCCATGTCTGTCCACTGACGGTCCCCATCCAACAAGACTGAGCTGAAGAGGATTTCCATAGAAGGATGGCAGAAAATCCAAGAGGAATCTGGCTGCAGACCTCTATTGCAGGGTGTTTCTGGCTCATCTGTTGCTGACCTCTACAATGGGGTGACCTTGACCCTGAGGCTGGAAGTGATGTACTAACCCTTGTTGTGTATTTTTTTTTTTTTTTCATTTTTCAATTTTATTTCTCTCCCTCTTACCCTAACCCTAACCCTAACCCTCTGTGGGTTTTCCTTGGTATTGCAATGAATTGAAAGTTTTCCTCCTCTGTACTTTTTAGATTTTAATTCATAAAATACTGGTATTGTGAAACATAGCCACCTAATCCAGGTGTGCAAAGATTATTGGGTCAAATAAAAAAATACAAGGCTGTAATGGCCGCCAAAGTTCCCTCAACTAATCACCACACTGGATGCCACTCCTGTCAGCTAAGAAAAGGGAATCTCAAGCTACAATTTAACAGGGCTCACTGAAATTGGAAGATTAGAAAATGTTGCCTGGTTAGATGAGTCTCGATTTCTGCTGCAACCCTTGAATGGTGTCAGAAATTGGTGTAAACAACACGAAAGCCTGCCAGACCATCAACAAACATGATGCAATAGAAGTTAAATCACCCTTCATCCCTATTCTGAATCTTGGTTTGAACTTCAGCTAAACATCTTGACCACATGTACGTGCCAAAATGCATTGATTGCTGCCATGTGATTGGCTAATCCCCTTGTTTACTCCCACTTTGCATTTCACATATCTAATCCTTACACTCTCCCTGTCCCCTTCCTCCAGCCCTGATGTACGCCAGTATTTTTGGGAATGTGTCAGCCATCATCCAGCGGCTGTATTCCGGGACAGCCCGCTACCACACCCAGATGTTGAGAGTGAGAGAGTTCATCCGCTTCCACCAGATCCCCAACCCGCTTCGGCAGAGGCTGGAGGAGTACTTCCAGCACGCTTGGTCGTACACGAACGGCATCGACATGAACGCTGTGAGTGCTCACATCTAGTCTGTTCATGAGTGAGTGCTGGCATGAATACACACATGTAGAGTGTTGTTGAGCCTGCGTTGTACATTAATAGGATGATGTGAAGTCTCAGCATGCATGGTCCGACACCATCAGAGAAAATAGGAAGGATGTGAGTATCATACATACTATGCACACTCTCACACACTTACACACAAACATCCTTAGGCATGTGTAAAACAGCACTTTAAAGTATTTGCAGCATACATGACAGGCATCAGTCTGCTTACTTGCATAAAAGCCTAACACTCTTTTCACATATTGCCCCATGCTGAAGGAAATAAATGCACTATACATTCTCACAAACATGGATTAAAGGAGTGATTTCAACATGCTTGACCTCTTCCTGGCCTTTGTGAGTCACAGTCTATAGGAAGATGCTGCTAACACTCACATACACACACAGACATTGTCCCATCACATCTTCTGTTTCTCTGTATTAGTGTTATGAAGGCTCTGACCTATATGTGGCATGCATGCAACCACAGAGGCACATGCACGCACATGCATAGTCCTTAATATGGCAGCCACATGAAATCTATGGATGAAAACATTTCATGTAGTGCATGGGTCAGATGATGTCATCATCAGATATTATGTGTGGCAGAAGTGAACAGAGTATATGGATCTATGATCATGCATTGAACTCATGTTTAGCTTCTAAGTAAACTGTCTTCCCATGGTGGCCGTGTTCCTGTGAGATCACACTCAAGCAGGCCAGCTCAGGTGTTGTTACCTTGTTGTACTTTGAATCTAAGGTTGTTAGTCATATATACGTTGGGATTCTGATAAGTGTTTTAAAAGATTGCTTCATAACTGAAAAGATACTTCAGTGACAAAGGATATGTACATTCCAGAGAGAGATGGGACCATCATTTGTAGTGGTGTGAATCCCTTCTTCTCAAAATGATTTGATTAGAATCTCGATTCCCAGGCTACAATTCGTTAACTGATCATTCATCAAAAGATTGATTTGGTTCAATCTGATCCAGTTTGGTTCGATTTGATCTGAAAAAAATTGACTGCTGAATCCCAGTAACCCTTTGCTTTATAAAACTGAGAAAAAAGGGAAACAAGATGACTTCGAAACAGGCTAAGTGTCTTTGAGTTTATCAAAGATAAACCCCCCGACACAGTCCAACAAACACTGGACATAAGGACCAGCTTGTCTCCCATAGTCTACTTCCACAAACTTTAAATTCCATAGTTGTTATATACATAAAATATGTATGTATACTATAAAAAAATATAAATATATATTCCCTTGCTTACAGTATCGCAATATATTCTAATATATTGGAATCGGCATCTTTGGATTCTTGGATCATTGAGGTTTCCCTCATTTACAATTATTATTATTAAGACAAAAGGTGCAATTACAATTATTAGCTCAAATAATACAGATTTTTCTACCAACATTAAATATTACAGTACTTAATCCTTCGAACCTCTTATGTGTGACACCACAAGAACATGCCCACTGACCTCAACTGTTTTTTCAGTTTCGATTTTCTTTTTGTTTTTCAAAGGTGTTTTATAGTCTCCAGCTCATAAAATCTCCTTTAACAGTTTAATATCTCTGCCTTTAAGTTTGATAAAGCATTCCCAGGATCTAAATCATTTTAGTTATCCCCTACTGAAGTTTTATCTCCATGTTCTTGATGTCTACAGAAGCAGTTTAGTATTGATCTTTAAACCTGAATATTGATTTTTGAGACAATGCATTGTGCAGCCATAGCCCTTAGGCTGGCAGCACATTAAACACTTTTTCAAACCTGAACTGGACTAAAACTGGGCTCAAAAATGTCTAGTGTGTAGCCAGCCTTAATAAGACAATGGGGACTTTTAAAAACGCATAAAGACAGATAGTCTGACAAAATCACTGCTTCTATAAGCGTCCCTTCTTAGGTTTACTTTACTTTGACATGGTTTGTATGCCACTGTCTGAATAAAGATAGAACTAATATTTCTTATTACATGAGACTGTTTGGGGACAAATTCCAACTGTAATTATTTATTCATTTACAGAAATCCGGTTTCATTTCAGTTTAATAAGAGAACCAGTGAAGTAGAAAGGAAATACATTTGAAGAGTCCATGAGAAGCATTTTCCCATGCTATCCTCTTCCCTCCCTATGTTGCTGTCTTTAAAGCCCAGCGAGGTGCAGTGTAGTGAGCAGACCAGATTAGAGAATATTTACTGTAGTCATTATTATTTTGTGGAATAGACCTCACATATTTGTCTCCACAACTGATTCAGCCAGCTGAAACGTCCTTTCATTCATGAGGATTCAGAGCATAGTAAAGCGGCTCAGAGGAGGAACTGAACAATAGAACAGAGATGTCTGGAGATGCAGAAATATGTTAGTTTGTAATGACCTCTTATCTCTGTGTTAGTGTATGCAACATGTGCAGTCAATGGCAATAAAACTTGAGGATCAGAGTACTGGTAAAGCCAAATGCAGCTCCATTAAGTCATTTTAATAAAATGGAATGTACAGTTCATTCAGAAAGTATTCAGACCCCTTTCATTTTTTTCCAGTTGTGTTATGTTGCAGCATGATGCTATGGTTAAAAAAAACATTTTTATTCTCATTGATCCAAACTCAGTAACCCATTACGACAATGTCAAAACAGAATTTTAGAAATTTTTGCAAATTTATCAAAAATAAAAACTTTCAGACCCTTTTCTCAGTACTCTGTTGAAGCACCTTTGGCAGCAATTACAGCCTTGAGCTTTGTAGAATTTTCTGCTATTCTTCTTTGCAAATCCTCTCAAGTGCAGTCAGGTTGGATGGGGATTGTTGGTGGACAGCCATTGCCAGGTCTCTCCAGAGATGATAGATAGGGTTCAAGTCAGGGCTCTGGCTGGGACCACATTCACAGAGTTGTCCCTAAGCCAATCCTGTGTTGTCTTGGCTGTGTGCCTGGGGTCATTGTCATGTTGAAAGGTGAACTTTTGGTCCAGTCTGAGGTCCTGAGCACTCTGGAACAGGTTTTCATTGAGGTTATCTCTGTACTTTGTTCCATTCAGCTTTTCCTCGACCCTGACTTGTCTCCCAGTACCTGCTGCTGGAAAACACCCCCACAGCATGATGCTGCCACCACCATGCTCACTGTTGGGATGGTATCGAGCAGGTGATGAGTGGTACCCGGTTTCCTCCAGACATAATGTTTAAAATTAAGGACAGACAGTTCAGTCTTGGTGGTATCAGACCAGAGAGTCCTTCAGGTGCAGTGATGGTTGCCCATATGGAACTTTGTCCCATCTCCACACAGCATCTCTGGAGCTCAGTCAGAGTGACCATCGGGTTCGAGGTCACCTGTCTTAGTAAGACTCTTCTCTGATTGCTGTTTGGCCAGGTGGTCAGCTCTTGGAAGAGTCCTGGTTGTGCCAAACTTCCATTCGAGAATTATGGAGGCCACTGTGCTCTTGGGAACCTTCAGTGCAGGTCCCCAGATCTACACCTGTCAACAATCTCTGCAGGCAGTTCCTTTGACCTCATGGCTTGGTTTTTGCTCTGATATAGATTGTAAGCTGTGAGGCCCTGTCCAGATCAGGTCCAATCAATTTAACTGACTACAGGTGGACTTCAATCAAGGTGTAGAGACATCTCAGCAATAATCCAGGGAAATGGGAGGAACCTGAGCTGCATTTCAAGTGTTGCTGCAAAGGGTCTGAATACTTATGTCAATGTGATATTTTAAGGCAACTGAAAAGATCACTGTACCATATCTGCAGTCTTCAAAATTGCTAATTTGCTAAATGCATCCTCTAAAGTGGTGCCAAAAGGAAGCCCTGTTGTTAACAGGAAGTGATAGATGGTTATGCTTTACATAAACAAAGGCGATCATACAGAGTGTGACTTCATTGAGCACGTTTCCATATGTGACTTTCCCAAACATGTAGAATAACTGAAAGTGTTTGTGAAGAGGTAGGAGGTCTTTAAAGCATGAGGAAAAGATGGAAAGACGTAATGGTAGAAGAAAAAAGAAGAACGTCTCATTACCCAAGTGAAAGAGTACCAAGGTAGAGACTACGAGCAATGAGGCTTGCAAAACCTCAAGCAGAATAGGAGGTGTAATGGCCATTGGCTGAAAGCGAGCTGAAAACAGAGCCCAGTGAAGGCTGAAATGAAGAGAGTAGCTTGAAACAGATGAAAAGCAGAGAAATGGAGAGGGAGAAAGTCAGTGTGGGTGTTGTAGGTACAGTTCTGTTCTGAGCACTCAGCCAGAGAATTACAAGAGAAGCCCATAGCCTGCCGCTTAAAAGAGCCCGGGCTTCCCTTGCTTACAGTGAACTCATTAAAATTTCACCAATATTTCATATTAATTACACTCCACGGGCCTGCTGACTGTGTTCTGGGACGACTCTGAAATACAGTTTGAAATTATTTTGCAGTGAAACTCTCTAAAACTCCATGTACAGGATCTTTCTAAGAGTAGGAATCTCAAACTGCTGATTCTTTTTTACTCAAGGATAAAATCATCAAATATGAATTTAAGACTGAAACTTTTATGATCACAAGTGCAGCAGTTGGACACTCTCTTCCCTTGTGTGATGAGCCAGGTACAAAGTTTCACTTCTAGCACCAATATGCTGTTTATCTCAATAACAACAGAAGCTTAAGCTCTACCCAAGCCACGCTTGTAGTAATAAGCTGAAACAAAAAACAATAATTTAGCTAACTGTTGGTTAAAAGGCCACATCATGTAGATTAATGGTGATGCTGTGGTTTTAGCAAGCAAAGCCTAAAAAAAAATGGTGAGCCTAAATCACTCAGTAGCACATCAGTATTGTCATAGGAATGTCTGATATTGATTTCAGAGATTCCCACAAATATATGACATGCTACATAGTACAACATCAATCCCCAAGATGCTGTGTAAAATGTAAATAAATTTGGTGAGATGTACGCTGTAATTAAAGTAATATTTCAAAAAACCCTTAATGCAAGACTGCACACGACTAGTTTTGAATATGCATGGCTGTGTTCAACCATGCTTCAACCACCCTCATGTACAGTGGAGTTAAGTTTAAGAACCTCTGATTTAATCCACATTTAAAAAGTCAAACTGGTACAAATGACGAGCCAAACAACCAGCTCTACTAAGCCAAATGATCTGGATCGCTAAAAAGAGATGGATTTCCTGTCACAGTGAGCAAGACTGGATGGACATCAGCTGAGGAAACATGGGCAACATGACAAAACTGGACTGAACCGAACCGGACCATACATGTGTGACACCAACTGTCCAGGCTTTTTTAATCCCTGCCAGCTGCCATTTCACCATGGGTTTTTAAAACTTTTTTACTTGTTATCTTTTGCCTGGATATTTCACTACTTCTGAGACACAAAAGTAGCTTAAGAATCAAGAACCTTTATATTTTCACACTGTGAATGCTTGGCATGGACTTTTTGGTAGTGTTTTTCTAATCAAAAATCATTAATTACCCCCTAAGAGGAGTTCTCTGCTCCTGTGTGCTGCATCTTTAAAGAAGCTATAGCGTACTTCCTTGCCTCTTTTTAAAGGAGCAATGCTGACTGAAATCACTGGAGGATAACACCACTACTTTTGCCAAGTACCTCAGTTGACGAAACTTTAAAAATACCCTTTTTTAAGTTCCCTTTAGAATAAATATCCATTTAAAACACTGCTGTTTGAGCCACAAATTTAACTTTGTCTCAAAATTAGTACAACCAAAAGAAGGGGGATGTGTACCAGAACTCTACAAGGACATTTCAGAAAGTATGACTTTAAAGATTTAACTAAGCTGAACTTCTGATTTAAAAAAAATGGAACCATATTTGCTAAACTGAAGATGAATTTATGTCAGGACAACCCCTGTTGGTGGTTAGCCATGATATTGAGCCACTGGGAGAAACGTGAAGGGCAAGGGCTATCAACCCTTGCATTATCTCTTGTAAAGACTCCATGATCTGTGGCATTAATTGGACATTAGTTCATGCTGTGGACTTCTTGTCTCTGTCACTGGCCGCTTACAGCTTTTATCATCACTTAGACAACTCTTCTCTATCAGTTCTTAGCCTTCTCCTCCTTCTTGTTTGGGTTTGTTACTTTTCTCACCTTTTTTTTCTTTTATTTTCCATCTCTCTTTCCTTCCTTCTCTATCTCTGTTTCCCCCCATCGTTCTCCGTGTCTCCTCCCTCTCTCGCTTCCTCTCCCCAGGTGCTGAAAGGTTTCCCGGAGTGTCTCCAGGCAGACATCTGCCTCCATCTGAACCGGACGCTGCTGCAGAACTGTAAGGCTTTTAAAGGCTCCACCAAGGGATGCCTCAGGGCATTGGCCATGAAGTTCAAGACCACCCACGCGCCCCCGGGGGACACACTGGTGCACGCAGGGGACGTCCTCACTGCTCTGTACTTCATATCCAGGGGATCCATAGAGATACTGAGAGGAGACGTGGTGGTGGCCATCTTAGGTACAGAATAAATAATATTTTATAAAGCATTAACTTCTAAGTTCTTGTTTTACTACAGTAGTGTGCATTTGTTTATATTTATGTGATTAGTGTCTGTAGATAGGTAAATATTCATAAGATGCCTCATAGTGCCCAATGCAAGGAACTGCATTTCTTTATATGCCTGTTAATCATTGAATTTCAGGTGTTTTCATTTAGACCCATTGCCACAGGTGTATAAAATCATGATCTAGCCATACAAAATGTGATGCAAAATGTTTTTCTGAAGTGTTCAGTACCCTCAAGCGTGGTACTGTGATGGATACCTCCTTTGCAATAAGACGACTGGTGAAATTTCATCCCTACTGGATATTCCACAGTCAACTGTAAGTGATATTATTAGAAAGTGGAAGTGTTCAGAAACAACTGCAACTCAGCCATGAAGTGAAAAATTACAACTGCTGACCACTGCTGAGGCGCATGGTGTGTAAAATTAATGCCAGAGGAAGTTCAGAACTCACATCACCAAGTCCATTTCCAAGCGCCAGATGTTGTGGTGGAAAGCCCAGAGACACTCGACTGTGGAACAGTGGAAACGTGTTCTGTGGAGTGACGCATCACGCTTCTCTGTTTGGCAGTCAGATAGATGAGTCTGGGTTGTGTGAATGCAGGGCTGTTTTTCAGGGTTTGGACAAGGCTTATCTCCAGTGAACGCCAATCTTAATTCTTCAGCACACCAAGACATTTTGGACGATGCTATGCTTCCAACTGTGTGGCAACAGGGAAGGCCTTTTTCTAGTCCAACATGACTGTGCCCCAGTGCACAAAGAAGGACTATAAAGACATGGTTTGATGAGGTCAGAGCCCTGACCTTAACCCCATCGAGCACCTTTGGGATGAACTGGAACGGAGATTGTGAGCCAGGCCTTCTGGTCCAACATCAGTGCCTGACCTCATAAATGCACTACAGAATGAACAGACACCAGTTCCCGCAGAAACACTCCAAAATCTTCTGGAAAAGCCTTCCAAGAAGAGTGGAGGCTGTTATAGGGGGGCCAACACCATAATAAAGCAGTCCCTGTAAGTGTAATGATCAGGTGGCTAAATACTTTTGTCCATAAAGTGTATAAAGTGGTAGTTTGGGAAGTTCTGAAAGAATCTTGGTTTATGATCTTGTGCCAGAAGACTGTCAAAGAAACTTTCAAGACAATGTCACCAAAATAGTTCAAGAGGCCATGTTATTTTTTTTTTTAGCCAGAGGTGGAAAAAGTACAAGTTTATTGCATTAAACTAAAAGTAAAGTTACTTTGGTTAAAATTTACTTATGTAGAAGTAACATTTCTGCACTGTCAATCTAGTCATGTAAAAGTAAAGTATTTTAAAGTTTACTCAAAGTACTGAGTAGTAACTGAGGATTTGTACGGTAAAGAGGTGTCTCCATAACAATATGAGAATATGAACTTTCAACCACATTGTTCAGGTAAAGTCACACTTTTAGAATAAAGTGAAATGGAGCAGCTGTTTCAGGATGTGATGTGGAATCATTGTAACTGACCATCACGTGTTGTCAAAGCCAAACCACTGGACAGTTTCACGTTGTTGATGGAAAGCCTTAACATTCTCGCTTTGACTTTTTTGAAAAGTAGTCAGAAAAGTGCAAGTACACAAAAACGCCACTCATTTACAGTAATGTGAGTGAATGTTATTTTTCATCCCTGGTCTTGTGTGCATATTTCCAATATTTTCTGGTTGTATCTTAATAAAGAAACCAACTTATAAATAAGGATGGTCATAAAAAAAATGCTGAAACAACAACATTAGGGGTGGCCTAAGACTTTCGCACACTATTAAATATCTGCCTCACACTAAACTCCAACTCCCTTGCTGACTCTTAGATTTTAAAAAAAACTTTTGAAGCGAAAACATGACATTTTTAGAAATATCTCTGCTACATGATATTAAAGCAATTCATCACATAAATGTCCATTGCAGACCAAATTAGGAGAACATTTGTTTAAGCAGGCACAACACCCATACTGGTAATGCTGCTTCCTAACAATGAAAATGTGCTTTAGCTGGTTGTGCCATCTGCTGGTGAGTTTAGAGTGTTACTCATAATGTCATGCTGGATAGTCAAGACTGAAGAAAAGTCATGTTCAGGGTCTCATGAGATATAACTCCAGAATTTATCTTCTTCAACACTTTTAAACTTGATATCAAATTTAATTCCAAAAAAAGTCAGAGAGGAAGTTCCAAAAAAAAAAAAAAAGTTAAATTTGAATTAGTTTAGAAAAACTTTCCATACGATTAAAACATTTTGACCCTGAATTGATTTTAAATGAAGTTTGAAGCTACAGTGAGTGGTTAAGGATTTAGTTCAAAATTACAATATTTCAAAATGACTCTACATCAGAGGCATGTATTCTAATGATCGTTATATAACAGTATCACAGGCAGGAATAGATAGTCTTTGAATATTCATGCATATCAAGAGTATGAGATACATTGCAGTAAATCTAAAGTCCCCAAAAGTCTATTTCTTCTATCATGTCAGGATATTATTAAAATACACTGTATGGAAAAAGTATCCAGACACATCTGTTAATTATTGAATTTCCAACTTTTGTGATTGTCTTTCTGAAGAGATCAGTGACGTCAAGTGTTGTACTGTGATAGATGCCACCTTTGCAACAAATCAGTTTGTGAAAGTTCATCCCTGCTGCTGGTTATTCCACCGTAAGTTATAAGTCATGTTATTAGAAAGTGGATGAATTTAGGAACAACAGCAATTCAGCCGTGAAGCAGGAGACTGCACAAAATCGCAGTATGGGTCAACGACTTCTTAAAGTCACCAGCACTCTGTGTATTCCATAGATGAATAGTTCTGAACTTCCACTGGCATTAATGTAAACACAAAAACTGTGCAGCAGGAGCTTCAAGGATGGGTTTCCAATGCAGCTGCATGTAAGCGTCACATCACCAAGTCCAATGCCAAGCGTCTGGTGGAATGATGTAAAGAACACTGACAATTGACTGTGGAGCAGTGGAAAGGGGTTTTGCAGAGTGATGAATCATGCTTCTCTGTTTAGCATTAAGGAATATGTTACCTGCTCGACTGCATTGTGCCAGCTGTGAAGTTTGCTGGAGGAGGAATAATGGCATGGGGCTGTTTTACAGGGCTAGGCCCCTTATCTCCCGTGAAGGCCAACCTTAATGCTTCAGTATACCAAGACATTTTGGACAGTGCTATACTTGCAACTTTGTGGCAACAGTTTGGGGAAGGCCCTGTTCTATTCCAACATGACTGTGCCCCAGTGCGCACTATGAGGACTATGACATGGTTTGATGATTTCAGTGGAAAACTTGACTGTCCTGCACAGAACCCTGACATCAGCCCCATTAAGCACCTTTGGGATGAACTGGAATGGAGATTGCGAGCCAGGCCTCCTTGTCCATCATCAGTGCCTGACTTCATAAATGCTCTACAGAATTAATAGGCTCAAATTCACAGAAACACTCAAAAATCTTGTGGAAAGCTTTCCAAGAAGAGTGGAGGCTGTTAGAGTTGCAAAAGAGGGACCAAATCCATAATAAAGTTCATGTAATTGAATACAATGCCATTTTCTCTTTTTTCCTGCAGGATTTTCTGTCTATTCATTGAGATTTTTCCTTTTTTCTTCTTCTCACAGGGAAAAATGACATTTTCGGTGAGCCCATCAACCTTTACTCCAGGCCAGGTAAATCTAACGCCGATGTGAGGGCTCTGACCTACTGTGACCTCCATAAAATCTTAAGAGAAGATGTTCTGGAGGTGCTGGACATGTATCCTGAGTTTGCAGACAATTTCTGGAACAACCTGGAAATCACCTTTAACCTCAGAGATGTGAGTTTGGTCGTAGATAATCTGAACTCTGAGTTATCATCTGAAATGTTACAACTGTGGTTCTGAATTCTGCTATTAGCATTTTCTTCCATCTACCCATCTATGCATGCTCCAAACCATTTTAGTTTAACCTTTTAAAGTCCTGATATCCAGTGGCTCTAAAGAACATCCTTCAGGTGTATATTTTTCCATTAAAGGTAATTTCTGATCTTCTTTCAGACCAACATGATCCCAGGCTCTCCAAGCAGCGATGAGTCAAACTGTGGGGGATTCAACAAATTACGCAGACGCAAGTTATCATTTCGAAGACGTACAGAAAAGGGTAACCCATCGTCTCGAGCCAATCTCTCACTGCAGCCATCTGATTCATTGTCACATAAAAATATATATGATTTTTTGTCTGGCAAGTCTCCCTCAGTGTTCATCCGTCAAAAGTTATCCCTGTTCAAACTCTCTCCTCTTTCCTGTCCAGATGATGCAGATGCTGGAGAAATTAAAAAGTCTCATAAGTCTGTGAGAAGAAGACATAGAGAAGCAGCAAACAACCAAAAACAGGAAGAGGCACCGAAACGTCAGTGGGAGACTCATCGAAGCTCAGTGTCTTCACACTCCAGTGGTGATGAGGTAAAACTGATGTTCTCTAGACTTCACTGGAAGGTCAAAGCTGTTGTGCATGCAAACTGGTGGCAGAAAACAGTAAAAGGCTGTGGAGAGAAACATGTAGAAGCACGAAAAACAAAACATACATTTCTAAGAAGACCATTGTCAAAGACTCTCTTAGAGGCTTTACAGACATTTATGGCTTTATGTTCAGGTGCATCTAAAGAATTAGAATGTCATGAAGTTCAAGAGGTGAACTTTCATCTCATACAAAGTTAAATATTTCAAGACCTTGTTTTATTTTAATCTTGGTGATTAGAGCTTACAGCTCCCAAAAATCTAAAATGCCCTATCTGAAAATATTAGAACATTGTGTAGAAGTCCAATTTGCAAAGGTTTCCTGAGCCTTCATTCTCTCACTCTGGTTCAGTACACACAACCACAATCATGGGGAAGACTGCTGACTTGACGCTTGTCAAGGAGTGGACTAAGACTTAAGTCAGTGGATCAAGAGCCGCCACACGGAAATGGGTCCAGGAAATAGTTTCATGTTCCTAGTGTCAAGCCAATCCTGAACCACAGATATCATCAGCGTCTCACCTGGGCTAAGTAGAAAAAGAACCGGACTGTTGTTTAGTGGCCCAAAGTCCTGTTTTAAGATGAAAGTAAACTTTGAGTTAATTTGGAAATCAAGGTCCCAGAGTCTGGAGGAAGATTGGAGAGGCACAGAATCCAAGGAGCTTGAAGTCCAGTCATCTCAGTCTCCACAGTCAGTGATGGTTTATGAGGCCATGTCATCTGCTACTGTGGTCCACTGGTCTTTATCAAGTCCAGAGTCAACACTGTCAGCTGTCTACTAGGGGATTTTAAAGGACTTTATGCTTCTGTCAGCTGAGAAGTTTTCCAGCTGAAGTTCCAGCAGGACCCCATAGAGAATCTCTGAGGAAGATGAGAGACACCAGACTCAACAATACAGATGAGCTGAACTCAGCTAGCAGAGAAACCTGGGCTTTGTAACACCCCAGCAGGGTCACAGACTGATCGCATCCATGCCAAACTGCACTGATGATCCCGATCAAGTATTGAGTGCATATAAATGGACATACTTTTCAAAAGGCTGACATTTCTGGATTATAAATCTTTTTTGGGCAGATTTTTGTGATATTCTCAATTTTTGTTTTTCATTAGCTGTAAGCGATAATCATCAAAATTAAATGAAATCAACACTTTTAAATGTTCACTCCATAGATAATAAAACTAAATAAAATAAGAGTTTCACTTTTTGAATTAAAGTAATAAAATAAGTTAACTTCTCCACAATATTCTGATATACTGACTTATACACTTCAGTTATAGATCTCTTCAGGTTGAATGACCGCGAGAGCTGCAGGTTTGAACTCATTTGAGTAAATCTACCAAACTTTCTGCCACCTATAAAACACATCCCCTTGATGTACAGACACATGAAAGTCTCTCTTCACAAAAATTAACACTGATGTTAACATATCTGATCCATGCAACTTAAGGGGGAGGAGCCATCTGTGGCCAGACTCGCACCTCCACCAATGCTGGAGAACTCTCACGCTCAGGCCCCGCCCATGAATTTTAACGAGAACACAGAGGGCGATGGAGACCCAAAGTCTGGGAACACCTGCAACGCCCTGTCAGGTAAACTTAAACATGGCGCTGTCCTAATTTCTGTTCAGACAGAACTGCAGTGCTAACCCAATAAGTCACAAACACTTAATCTCTTCTTCTTCTTCATCATGTGTCTTCCTCCCCTGCAGGTGCATTCTCAGGTGTGTCCAACATCTTTAGTTTCTGGGGGGAGAGTCGGGGGGCTGGTCAGTACCAAGAGGTTCCCAGCTGCAGTCTGGCATCACCGCCGCCCCTCAACACACCGCTGCACAGCCTGAGCCGGCAGCAGCGCAACCAGCTGGACACACGCCTGGACCTGCTGCAGAAACAGCTCAACAGGTACCACTGGCTGTGCTTGTGTGGTAGTTTGTCTGGCTCTTTCTGCTCTTTTTTGTTTTGTTTTATATCAGCTGTTGAAGTAAGACAGCCATGCTCCAACTTCCTGACAGTTTGGTTATGTTTCTTTTACCTGACTGGGTCTGAAGGAAGCCTTTTGTCTCCTTCAGAGTGGAAAAGAAAAATCCGTCCTTGTAGCCTTTAGCTGGATGGGTCTCCTGTGTCGGGTCGTGTTGAGATCACAGACAATGTGTCTCTGCTTCACCTCCAGCTCAGTTCTCAGAGTTTTAACGCATGATTGACTGAGTATCTCTGCTGGATAGGATGTGTCAGCAGGCAGAAGGCGTCTGTGTGGGGCGCTTTGGATTGTGTGTACAGAGAGAACTCCTTCCTCAACTACTTAAAATATCTGCACATATGGAAGAGACTCTGCTGGGCTTCTGAGACTTGAAGAAAGCGACACCATCATCAGAATGTGTCCTAATTAGCTGTTTACATGCTTCAAATAGGACCCAGTTGGGGAGCATTGTTTAGTAATAACATAAAAAACAAAACTTTGTTGACTCTTTTAGGAAAACAAAAAGTGCAGAGACAAAAGTAGGGGAGTCCCAGCAGGATGGGAGAAAAAAATATAATTGGACTAGAAGTAGGGCTTCAAAAAGTATCAAGGAAAGAAGTGACATTTCTGTGATACATACCGTGATATGAAAAAACACACAAAAGCATTTGCAAGTAGTCTCACAATTAGTGAAATGGGGATCATCTGAGTGCAGTAAATGTGTCTCAAATGATTGTAGTATAAAGACAGATGTGTCTGGAAGGTCAAGTCCCAAGTTAATCAGTTTTCCTGGCTAAGTTGCACCATGAAGACAAAAGAACACTCCAAGCAGCTCAGAGAAAAGGTTATTGGGAAGTATAAGTCAGGGGATGGGTACAAAACATTTCCAAGGCACTGAACATCCTTTAAAGTTCAGTTAAATACATCATCAAGAAATGAAAGGAATATGGCACATGTGTAAATCGGCCTAGATCAGGCTGTCCTCACAAACTGAGTGAGCATGCAAGAAAGTGCAGCATCATGCTGTGGGGATGCTTCTCGGCAGCCATCCCTGAAAGGCTTGCAAAGGTAGAGGGTAAAAAGGATACGGCAAAAAAATCCTGGAGGAAAATCTTATTCTGCCTGTAAGAGAACTATGATTTGAAGATTTATTAATGACCCGAAGCATACAACCAAAGCTACACAGAAATGGTTTAAAGACAACAAGGGGAATGTTCTAGAGTGGCCGAGTAAAAGCTTAGACCTCAATCCAATAGAGAATTTGTGGCTGGACTTGAAAAAGGCTGTTCGGAGCTTGAGCAATTTAGCAAGAAGAATTGAGCTAAATAAGTGTCCAGATGTGCAAGCCTGATTGTTACATTGCAACACAGATTCAGTGCTGTGATTGCAGCCAAAGGTGGCTCTACTAAATACTAACATGAATGGGGTGAATATTTATGCAGTCAACTATTTCACCATACGTATTTTTATGTCTGACTTTTTAGGAATCTGTTTTCACTTTGACATTGAAGAGGGTTTTTTTTTTTGTCTGATCAATGGGCGGCCTCAGTGTTTGGTTAGATTGCGCTCTTGCTTGTTTCATCCAACCTTACCTGACAGGGTTGGAATTTGCAAAGGACATATGTATGTTGTTCACAATAAATATGGTTACCATAAATACATGCATCTCTAAAAGAGAAATTCTAAAATGAGATCCATTTGACCCTGCCCTCTCCTATGAAATGGTATTGTTATAAGTGAATACATAAGAACCTCTCTTATCAAACATAAATGTCTTATTTTAATGCTTATAATCTCCTCTCTGTGTGCAGATTAGAGAGTCGCATGTCAACAGACATTGGAGCCATCATGCAGCTGCTGCAGAGACAGATGGCCCTGGTTCCTCCTGCCTACAGCGCCGTCTCGTCACCGCCTCAGGTATTAACACACCCAAACACAACCTAACAGAGGGGTATGTGCATTTTTGTCATGGGGTTATGACTCTAAACATCTGTTTTCATAGCCTAAATTTGCCCAATCAGGATCTTTAAAGACAGACCCTTGGTATAAAAGAGTGATGAGATGCTGTTTCTTCCAGGCCTCAACTTACCCAGGTCCGGGTCCAGGTCCAGGACCGGGCTCAGGAGAGAGACTAGTGCAGTCTGTTACACCTCTGGAGACAGACACACTGGCCTCTCTATCACAGGTATCATTTGTTTTGTAAAGTTTCTGAGGATAATTCACTACTGGCATATATTGGAAGCACTGAAACCTACTGAACTTTAAACCTATGATGAAATCTGTCAGGACCTGGTTTATTTGCCAAGTAAGCTTACATTTACTGTACAATGAATCTGACTTAGTGTTTTTGAGGAAAAAATTAAAAAACAAAGTAAAAGACTATAAAACAGCAGTGTAAGAACAGATAGTCCATCTGACTCCTCAGCTTCTCTCTCTGCAGATCTTGGATTCCCAGGACTTCGAAGAGTTCCCGGCCAAGCCTCTGGACTCCCTGCAGCCCCAGGACTCATCTCTGATCAACAGCAGCCAGGGCCAGCTCGCCCCCTCTGGACTGGAAAGCTTAGGGGAGAACCTGGAGCTGGAGCTGGGACTGGGGACAGGGACTGGGGTGATTCCAGGACCAGCAGTAGGTTCGACTTTAGCGTTAGATTTAGGGAGTGGGGCAGCGATGGGGTCGAGCTTAGGCGCGGGGTTAGACTTTGGTTCAGGGGTGTGTGGGGGAGCTGCTGGAACAGGGGTTTCTACTCTGGATGCTGAAACCCAAAGGAGGCTGTCTCTGCAGGAACCACAGACACCTCTGGACTCACGGACACCTCAGAGACACAGCTCTGACCCAGGAGGAAGCTAAGGAAGAGGGGAAGGGGGGAGGAGAGTGGGATGGAAAGAGGGATACAGAGAGGATGTATCCCTCATCAAGAGACTAAGAAGCACCTCTACTGTATCTACAACCCTTTAGGGACCCCAGCTGCTCTAACTCCTCTGCTAAAGCTTCTGTTCTCACCTCTGAAGAAAGGACGTGAATCCAGGTGAGGGATCAAGGAAAAAGATGACCTCTCTCTCTCTCTCTTCCACAAGCCTTACCCTCCTCATGAATCATCTGGAGCTTTCTGGACTCCACAACGGTACAACCTTTAACCAAAACCACAGACAGAGCAGAGAGAAGCTCTGCTTCTTAACAAACACACACTGATCTGGTGCGCTGAGGATGTCAGATCTTCACACACATAAATGACTGCTGAGCTGTTGAAGAATCCCTTTACTGCTGAATCCAGCTTTGGATGACCGACGAGAACAAGAACAGACAGCAACGGACAGAACCGTGATGAAACAAGTAGCCATTTACGTCTTGCACTGAAAATCCTATTGATACAATGATTATTCTCTTCTCTATGTCCGAGGCGCTTCCGATAAACTGTCAGACTGGTTGGTAAACTGTAGTGTTAGCTGGCCTAACAGAAAACCTGCTGTCCCGTTCTGTTATTGGTTCCTCCTTCCTGATGTCCCGCCCTGAGAGGCGGAGCTGATACCGTCTCCCCTTTCCCAAGAGCACACTGGATTGGCTGGTTTGCACCTCAGGGGTGGGAACTGGAGGGTTTAAAGCCATGAATATTCTCGATGAACATATCAGCTGCCCTATTATAAACATTGTACTGATTTGCTAATGAGTGAAGAGCGTATGGCATGCTCGGGCAGCGTCAAAAACAGGTAAACTGGCAAACTTACAAGTTTACCATGAGAACAGAGCACCACAAATAATTATAAATACTCAAACAAGCAGGAAACACAGCTAACTAATTTATGAGCTAAGAGAAGTGACTTTAAAACGAACCAGAGAAGTGAAATGCTATGATAAATGCCTGCTTTGATTCCTAAAAATCACAGCATGTGTAAGAAGGAGTGATTCTAGTTGAGTTGAATTTGCTACCTCAGATTTCATTGGTCCTTACTTTGTTCACCTGATCAAGCACCCAGAATGCTTTTATCTTGTAAATACCAGTTTGTTGTGATTCGTAAATATTCAAGTTTGCCAGTTTACGACGACCAGCCGAATGCGCCGTTATTCTATGTAAGGTACAATATGCAAACACTGTCAAGAAGAGTGTGTGCGCTTTAAGTTCAGGTCCAAAGCTTTTTATGCGTGTTTGTCTTTGTTTGGTTTTGTGTTTCAGTCTGCAGAGCATGGCGTTAGGTTTGTTTGCTTTCACACACTGTAGAGCTCCACTGGATTTAACAAAAGTTGCCCCAAACTAACTTTTAAGGACGTTTTAGTGAGATTGTTTTGGTTTTTACAATAGATAGCACAAAAAACCTTCACAATGTAGGCTTTTAATACCCAGAGGTCATTCAAGATTTTTCCTGGGAAAAAGATCCAGGAACAAATAAACAACAATACCATCATTTTTAACAGACTATTTTCCCTGGGATTTGCAATAACTTAAGATATCAAACCTTGATGATGGATGAGATGAACATAGTGTTGTCGTGCCACTGTTAAGATGGTGTAAGAGTGAAGTCAGAATACCTCAGGGCAGAAAGAGTATGAAACAATAAGAGCAGGTACAATTAAGCCCCCCAATCACATTAAAATTTAACTGATATCCAGAGGCAGCTGGTGTACTAATCTTCAGGTAGGTGGGATTTTCCACAGATAGAACAGGAAGCTCATGCACCTTAGTTTATTAGCTTGGCATAAAAATTTAAAGTCAGCCATATCAGACCAATGCAAAAGAGAAAATCACATCATGGACTGGGAGAAACTCTAGACTTACCACTGATTGATCAGGGAAGCCATCGAGGGCCTGTAGGACTATGAACCAGGACGAGGGGGCTTACATATGTTACCCCACACCTGGGGTGCTATCCTCAAGATGCTGCGAGACGGCAGAGGAGTTGTCGTCCTCAAGACCACAACTGTATGAAATCACCTGAGACACTTCACAGCAACATCATGTGACTCTTCCTAGGAAGGCCATTTCAAGGTTATAAGAAACTCTACTAGTCTGTCACTTAGAAAACAGAAAAGAAAAAAAATAAAATAAAAAAACATATATAAACTGCCTTTAATGGGCTGGCAGACTTAGCTTCATATATGGTAATAGTAACTGAAAACAACTATTTATCTGGTAACACTAAACAATATGAATCTGAAACGTCATTGGGTAAAAATGAGTCTTACTACTTGTTGACAAAGTAGTAAATGAGTAACTAATGAATAGGTAATACTAAAGTATCAGTCAATCAATAGATCAAAAGAGGGTAGGTCTAGACCGTTCTCTTTAATGTACACCAACGCTAATCACATGAGCTAAGCACAAGCAGTATTTAGCCTCACTACAGTGGCGACATAAACTTTCCCTTTAACGGGCACGAATGTTGAGCAGAACCAGCCTCATGCTGACAGCAATCCACTGAAGCCACGCTGGCGTCAGAAGGGGCTAGTGGGTTGGGAAGGAGCAGTCGGGAGAAAGGGGGATGCAGGAAGAGGGACAAGAGAAACAACAAAACAACAAATGGAAGGCGGATTTACAGCTATGATGGCCTTAAACTTATCTCTCATTTTGTAGGATAAGGCTATAACATCAGTAATGATGGTAGCAACATGTGAAGAATTAGCACTAACAACCACGTTTAATGGAAACAGAACAACGAGATATTAGCATCGGCAGCTAGGATGATAATGAAATATGTATTGATAATGTTCTATGCTAATTTAACCTTAGGTTGAGTAGCAGTTAATTCCTTTCCTTTCACGGTTTAATAGTTGTTACACATTTGTTACCATTTGTTTCTTTAAAGTCTGTAACACAACAGCTAAGTTACTGGTCAAAAGCTGGTGTTCAGTGTGAATTCAGGCCGAATATTTATCAAATCAAGGAGGGAACTAGGACACCCTTCACTTATTTACACTCATGAAGTGAGTGGTAGAGTTTGCTGCAGTGCTTAGGCTGTAAAATAAGTCTATTTAGAAAAATATTAAATTGTTTTTCTTGTAGACTTGTAGGTTCAGTTGCAACTCTAGGTTCCAGCAAAATTTAAAACAATATGCTCATTCATTGTATAAGAAAGGGAGAGGTTAACTCTGCATGTACACCAGCTGACCCTGCATATCCTTGTTTCCCATAAGAGGACATTTCTACAAACCTTAACCTTTTATTGGACTTTAATTATGTGCAGGATGAGGGGAAATAACAGCCCATGATTAATAATTGTCTTCCCTGACGTACACTTAAATGGACAGACCCTTCACTTGCACACACACCCCCGCCCCCCCAACGTTAAGATTCGTACCCTGGAGGGAAACCACGTTGAAGTGCAATAGTCCTTTAAAGAGTTCCCTGTTGTAGCAGCCTCTGTTCATTTGAGCACTTTATTTCTTAAACAGTGCAGATGTTTAATAAAGACTCAGGAACGTGTCGTTGATGTTGACGAAGGTTTTTTTCTTTTTCTCAGAACTCAAAACCAACCAATCAATATGAAGGAAGAAAACACTGAAGGAACTGTACATTAACAGAGTAACTTTTTCAACTCTGTCCAGATTTCCCCTTTAAACGCAAACTTTTGAAGATTGTATTTTGCTGCTTGCTGGTCTAAGCTACTGTATTTATTTATTGCTGTAGGATTTTACTGTTTGTCTGTGGATTTACCTGCTATGATTTATTTTTTGTTTTGGGTTTATGATCAGCTCATGAGGTGGAGCGAGTGAAGGCGATGAGTGTAAACATGTTTCCAGTGTCAATGTGCTCTTTTTTTGTTATCATACCCTGAAATGTGTACCCATGCAACCTTTCTTGTTATTTATTCAATATTTAAGGGATGAAGTGTTAGGGGAGCAGTACACCTTATTTAATCATTAATAACACTAAACAGATTCATGCACAAGCCACCATAAATACATATGTGCATGCAGCCTGTTTAAATTTTCATAGAGGTGTCAATGCTGAAAAAGCTTTCAGTATCAACCAAAGCTAGCTAATGCTGATACCAATAATCACTGGTGACATTTTAAATTTACATTTGATTCAGTTCCTGTAGTGAAGAAAATGTTTGGAAAGTTTCTGAGAAATTGGCTTTATGAGTTACAAATGCAGCTGGATTTTGTGTGATTTTAAAGTTCGACCAAAAGATATTTTTTAGCGACATTTTGGAGCAAAATCAGATTAAGTATTAGTGCCAGGCATTGGGGTAAGAGTGATGGGTAAAACTGACTTTAAGTAACAGTAGCAGATATGAAAAAAGAAAAAACTGTAATTCTGAAAACTAAGACTTAATGAAATTCACCCCACAATAGGACTGTCCACATGAATGTGTTAATCTCATATCATCATGAGATTAAGGTCCAATATATATTCATTCAACTATTTTATTTAGGCACAATAATGGGGCAGTAGCTGGAAAATAATGTTGCGCCTTCCCTACGCCTGTTTCATATATGCTTGCATAGATATATTTCATATTCATCTGGAAGACTCCCATAAAAAAGTATTTGGCAAAATTCTCAGACGGTAATTTGACTAATGTTACAGGCCAGTCAGAGCTACAAGACATATTGAGGTAGTAGGCATGTGCCACTCCAGAACTACCCTGAGCTCTATGGGCTAGCACTACCTGTCAGGTGCAAAAAAATCCATCCATCCATTTTCTATACCACTTATCCCGTTCAGGATCATGGGGGGCTGGAGCCTATCCCAGCTGTCATTGGGCGAGAGCCGGGGTACACCCTGGACTGGTCGTCAAACAATCGCAGGGCTGACACATAGAGACAGACAACCAGGCACGCTCACATTCACACCTACGGCCAATTTAGTCACAAGTCACCAATTAACCTAACGAGCATGATTTGGTGGTGGGAGGAAGCCGGAGAACCCGGAGAGAACCCACGCATGCACGCGGAGAACATGTAAACTCTGCACAGAAAGGCCCTGACCAGGAGGCGGATCAGGGACCTTCTTGCTATGAAGCAACAGTGCTAACCTCTGCGCCGCCGTGCAGGCCATGCAGAAAATCCCTGCCAAAATAAGTTTTCAGTGTGGCTCTTTGCATTGTTTTAATAAAGAAATGTGGTCTAGTTCTGGTTAAACTGCAGCTTCCTCCTAGCTAGCTACCGCAGCATTGTGCATTCTTGGCTTCAAGTACAACTAAACCCCCATCCATAGCTACGGTCTTGTTCCCCTTGATGATTGGTCATAACTGTTTTCAGACTGGGCACAAATGTTGTAGATTGGAGCTTAGGCCGCTAATAAACTTCTGGTCGGGAGATTGAATGCAGAAGAGAACGGTGTATGATGGCAGATTTGTTGCAGTTTACCAGCTGTTTGCAGGAATTACCGAAGGTGACTGTCAATGATGAGTTCAATTAGGTTGAAGATGTATATTGTGGCACACAGCAATGATGTCCAGAAGTACAATTAACATCACTTTAGCATGTTTGGATGCCATTATGATAAAGATTCAACACAATAGACAATTGAGAAACAAACAACCAAAAAAATGACAGATAAATGCAGTATATGACAGTTTACTTTTAGAGAAGATGAAAGTAGGTCTTGTTTTGGCTTAGCACGTATTGTTGGGCGGAAGCTGTCAGGCCACTTAATTTTCCACTGGAAATACGACACACCCTGCCGAGCATAGAGCCTATTTGCCTGATGACAGACATTTTGTAAGTTAAGCACCTTCCTGAATTCACAGGGATAAAAAATAAGGAACACATTGCTCCCTTGAATGTCTCATTTTACTTCTAAAAATTCACAGACAACTCAGTGAACAAGTCATCAAAAAACAGAGATAGGCTGTCAGCTGCTTTTGATCTAATGAGTTCCTTGTTTTCTTTTAAAATAAAAACTGATTTTTCTCCAAACAGGAATTTAACATACATGCGAGCAACATTTGGTCCTATCTCCCCCATCGTCCATTACTTTTAGATGAACAAGAAACAAGGAAAGTGGGAGATGACAAGGCATCAGGAGTGTCTGACAGGAATATTTCCTTGATTTTCAGGTCTGGCACAAATGTCGTGGATTAGAGCTTTGCGAGATGGATTTTCCTGATTACACTTTGGTCAATCTATCTGCCTTGCAAGGTTAACTTGTGTCCAATACAGAGACAAAATGCTCATTCAGCTCAAAGTACGAGGCCTGAGGAGACACAGAGGATGAAATTTTTAACGAGAGGTGTGTGGACAGGTACCACGCAATGCAACGCGATGTTTCATGCTTACATGTTCACACGGATACACCCGTTTCCTTATTTTTCACTGGTGAATCCATCTTGCAAAGCTCCTGTCTGAACTGTTTGAGCCCAGTTAGAAAGTGACAGGACCAATCAGCGATGAGGGGCAGGACTCTTAGGTGCGGCGGAGTTGTGACGTATGCAAGCAGGAACAAGAGGCCGGTGCAATTATGGCGGAAGAGCTTAGCGTGGATGCTGCTAAAGCGTCAGTTTTAGAACTTGATGACATTTCTTCGTTAAAAGAAGAACAACGAACAGCAGTAAGTTGTTTTCTTTTCAAAAACAACTGACATGTCTATAGTCGCCATGGTTCGTGTTATTCCTTGGTAGCTGCGCACGCGCACCTCGATAGCAGCTACGTCACGTGTTTTGTTGCTCTGATTGGCCTGTAAAGATGTTACAGACAGATTGTTCATCCAATCACACTCCATATTTTTTTCAAATCCTCTGCCCTTTCCCAAACGCTTAGTATTAAACGTTTTCAAGATGGATGCGTGTCAGGTTATTGTTAATGTATTTGACAAAATTAACACTTTGGAGCTGTGTCGTGGTTTTAGACTACACTGATGCAACACTCACTGAAATATTAATTCTAATGGCCAAGATCTTAATTAACTGTAGTCATTGCATGCAGTTAAATCAAAACATAAGTAAAAGTTAGTTGCATTCTCAGTAGTGACTTTATTAATGGATGAAAAATAATTTGAATTTAAACATGGGATCAAAAAAACAAACTATTGAAATTAAGTGATTAATTGAAATTTAAACATCTTTTTGTTTGAGAGCATTTAAAACTGCATTCATAATGAAAATTGGACTTTTCTGTGGACTTTTGTTTGTTGTTAACTTTACTAATGTTTGAATGCTGTTTTTGTCTTATACCTGCCACTTATTTAAAGAATGGCTTTTTTTCAAACATCTAGATTCTATTTCTAAAATGCAACACTTAAAAAAGGGGGGAAACTTTCTTCTCACATTCTTCCTTTAATGCCTGGTACTAGTATTGTGCTTATGATGGCATTACTTGAACCAAGAGAATTATAATAAATGTAAATTATATTCCTGCTGCTTTAATTTCAATGTTGATGTGTTTCTAGATCACAGCTTAAATGTGCTAAAAACAGAGCTGACGAATCAGGATGAGCTGACATCGACCAAATCTACTGAGTTCTTCATACAATAGAAGAATAGTCTTCTTCTTTTAGTATTAAATTTAGTTTACGTGCACAGCCACCAACATTAGTTATCAATTTCACCAGCACTCCCCTCTACTGGTATCAAAGTAACCTGACTTTGAAAACAACACCAATCTGGATTTATTGAAGTTCGATGTCATCTTTTTAAAATGTAATGTTGAGGTACTGACTCTCAGAAGCAGGCTCTCCTCATCTCACCTTCTGTAGCGAGAGTGTTGTTAGTGTTAATAACAGTCACCTAGTGGCCTGAACTGTATCTTTACATTCAGAACTATGACCTCAAAACTAGAATGTGCTCGTTGTCGATTCTTCTTTTTTGACCTTGTATGTGTCTGTAGTGGAATATTCCATGCTAGAGAATACATTTATGTAATGCATACTGCATATTATTACAGTAGAGGGTGCACTTTGAAAAAAAAAAAAAAATACCCATGTGGGTGGGGAACGGGGGATTCAAAGAGGTTAGAGTATTTTCCCCTGTTCATATAAACACATACTGACACTGACACTTTGCCTGCAGCCACACATGCACCTACACACACCTTCCTTAATGGCTCTTCCATAATGCTGAGCTTTTTTCAGCTCTGTACAACTTTCTATGAGTTCTGACAGACTTTGGTCCTGTATTTGTAGATATTTTGAGCACTTGGAAAGGGGGTATGGGGGGGTTTGGTACCACAACACTGGATCTGCTCTGTCACTTGCCTGTACATACCAACTTCTACTACTTGTAAAAGAATCAAACTCTTTGGCACTCGTATAGCCAGCACTATGCAGAAACTGAACATTTCTTTGGCATGCTTTGAAATGCAGAATACTATAGAGGAAAATATACTAAATAAATAAAGTCTGCTCTAATTTCTTATTGAAACAATCACCTTATGGAGAAAAATGGATCAAGGTGTCCATGGTGAAAATGGGCATCTGATGATGATGAGGGTGATTAAATGTGATTTGGATGATGAAGATAAAGACTTTAATATTGTGCACATTTTTACTTGCATGCTGCACTGAAAATCGTCCAGCAATGAGAGGGTTTGACGTGCAAAGCAGCTGATTTTTGCTGTATGCTTGCAAACTGTGTGTAGAGTGAAACACTGAATTCTTCCGGCTTACGGGAGAGTCATATTTATATATATATATAAATATATATATATATATAACATTCTACTTCCAGGTCATGGAAGAGAGGGAATAGCTGCAAACATAGTGATCCTAGATGATACAATATTATATTGTATATTTGTATCTTTGGTTGCAAACCACTGTAATAGAGTCATGCATGTGTGGCAGTCCTGGGCGCAAATATTCCCATTTATCATGGAGCGCTTGATTTATCTTATGGGACTTGCGTTTTCGCCGCTGCCTGGAAAGTTAAATCAAGTGCACCCAAAATATTAAAAGTCCTGCTTTTTGCCCAGCTGTGATCGGCTACACTTTGACTACTTTCAGCACACTGGAGGGAAGATTTCGGACAAAATCCCACTTTCTTTTCAGCGCTGAGAAGTTGTGTGAGGTCCTAAAATCTCTGAACAGGGTTTTTGAAAACAGCCCATTTATTTTATCCACGGCAGTCCCTGGAATATTGAGTGAGCCATAGATTTATAACACTGGGCAGGCCGACGGATCGCCTCTCAAGGCTCATAATGCATTATTCATATCAAATGTTAAAGAAGGATGGAGGGAAACGGTGAAGCTCCAGGTTCTGATTGTGTGATAGCATTATCAATGGTTGAACTTTATAAAATTTCAAAATATTTCTTTCAATAAACCTCTTTGAAAGCAAAATTGTGATGTTGGTACTTATTTCTAAAAGTCTGTGACATGTTAATTTACCTGCACAGAGACTCTTTTGACATGTACAAGTATCATTTGTTTTAATTTATGAAAGAAAATTCATCTAAACGAGATGTCCCAGTCCACAGCTGTGAGATGCCACCTCTGTCAGGATAGAAATACATCCTAAAACTTTCAAAATAAAATTAGATTCAATTTAGGGTTAGGAAACCAAAAGTTAAAAGTAGAAAACCTGACCAAAAAAGTCAACTAAACAGTCTGCTTACAGGACAAAAGCTTGTCCTTCATGAAAACACTAACAAAACCAGTGTAGCTAAGGCTAAAGCTAACAATACTAAGTTAGCTACGTAAGCTGTAGCTGAAGACTGTACACCTTTTACAATTTTACAGATCTCACAAACACATAATATATTCACGTAAAATAGCTTTGTAGTTAACACTAAAGCTTACAAGACTATGTTAGCTACATTAGCTTATGCTACAGCTAAGTTTGCTGCAGCTAACTTAGCTACAGTACTGTGCAGAACTTTAAGGCATATTTGGGCCAAAAGTGGAGTAAGGTGTAGATGTGGCAAGTAAGCTGCCTGAGAGCACCATCGGACGAGAAAGAGGATTGACACAACCCCAGTTGTGCTCTGGATGTCCTTGCATATAACCAGAGGGATGAGAGAATAACCCGCTGACCAAATAACAGAGGAGTAAGGGGGCGATGTGGCACATTAGCATGGCCTTGGTTATACCAGTCAGGCGAGTATTAGGGTTGCCACTCGTGATACTCCAATGCATCGGTTGAACATGGGCATTGGCCAATGGTGGCCTTGTAAACCCTCACTGGTAAAAAATCTAACGTATGCCTACAACAGTTGAAGATGTTTGTCAAATGTGGAGAATAGAAAAATCTGAGGTGCATGCTGCTGTTGGAGAAAATGCTCAAATATGACAAAATCAATGATGGATAGCAGCCTGACAAGTTTTTTTTGCATGCACCCTCCAGGTGTCTTTCCAGATCAGCCAAGTTGGTGTAAGCGGCATCTCTGATGTAGTTTAAATTAGCCGAAAAATAGTAGGACACTTTAAACACCCTCCTATGGTCTACTTTAACTGCACAGCGGTTAGTTTGGAAAAGAAAAGTCATGATGGATTCAGCATCTGCAGTCGGGTATGAGGCAGCTGACGTAATCTCCTCGGTAAGAGCCCCAAAACGGCTTTTACACATGTAGGTAAACTCTAATCACGGTGTAAAAACTCCACTCACCTACTACTACAGACTTCTTTACTAAAGTCTGTTTGTATAAGATTATAACAAATAGAGTCTGATCTACTTTTCTGCACAGCTGCTGTATTAAATCCAGGTACAAGGACCGCTATATCAATGAGGACAAGGCAGAGCAAGGCAGAGAGGCAAATCTTTGTAGAGAAAAACATGCATCTAATCAAGATATAGTAATTTCCTCTAAATGTGCTTGAACTAAGTACTGAGTAAGGGGTCTGAATGCTTATGTCAATGTTACATTTCAATTTCTTCTTTTTTTAAATTTGCAAGAAATTTCACTTGGTCATTATAGGGTAGTAAGTGAAGATCAATGAGAATTTCTTTTAATGACTCTAGCATCAGGCTGCAATGTAAAAAAATGAATGCACTGTATCAATACTCAGCCTAAGTGCTTAATTTAGAAGAGATAATTCTACATTAGGTCTTGATTAAATTCTGCTATGATCTCTCTCCAACCAATAATGAGCATGTGAGCAAAGGTCAGGAATAGAAAAAGCAGATTTAGAGACTAATCTACAGACTAAACAGCAAAAAGCTTTAGTCAGGGAGAGGCTGATATTTTTCATTCTGCCACTAGATGTCACTGTACATCTAAATGTGTCGGGTTGAACCATTTTTGAAGTTTTACTAGTGTTGATTTTCCCTCTCAGGTTCTTCAAAAGGAAAGTTAGAAAATGATTTAAACTCAGGGCATTCTTCAGTGGATAACTTGGACAAGCAATGTTAAATTGTTAACGGATATCAGGCTAATCTTTTGACATTAGTTGACTTTTAGGGCTTGAGGCTGTGGGAGCACAATATTGGCTTGCAATGCTACAGAAGCAGTTTTAGTTTAAGCAATATGCTAACACAGATGAAATATCCGACCTGTTTGTAATACAGGTGCAATATCTGGCGTGTAGCGTAGCGTTTATTTTTTATAATAACTAACCACTGTCATCCTGGTGACATTCCAGTTATCTGGGCGGTTTCTGGGCGTCTTCCTGGGCCTTGTCTGTAGCCAGAGCCCATTCCTCCCGGCGATTGGACCGGACCCGTCCCGTAAAAGGAGTGAAAAGTTCTCCATTGTATGTACAAGGTGTCTGTCAAAAGTACACTCCGTGACGACGAAGGCCCTGCCCAGGATTTCCAACATATGATTGGGCACTGGTCCTCTCTGTCAAAGTGTCACTTTGAGTTTATTGGCCAAAGCGGCTGCTCCTCACTGGAGTCGCTCTGTGATTGGATGAGAGCTTCTCCGGGGTGGAGCAGGTTAGTCTGAGGCCAGTGGAGTTCACACTCGAGTGGGCGGATCGTAGCGGTGACAGCGACGCTCGGAGACTCCAGATAAACTGTCAAAAAACAGACAACTAACGGTGAGTCAAGTTATAATACTTATGTGGGGAAATTCTCACATGCGTGGAGACACGCGCTGTTTGCTTAGGGCGCGGAGTTAGCGCGCGGACAGGTGGAGTCTATGTAGCAGTGAAGTGACGGTGATTTGGGATGAGTGATCTCACAGCACGCATCACAACGGCTGTGTAGGGCTGTAGGATAATGCTGCCTTCAGGTACTCCTCGGAAACTCTTATTTCGGAAAGTAGTCGTGCGCAGTTATAATTTTTTGGAATAAATGAACCACAGGGATGTCGTTTTCAGACTGTCCTGGCCGTCCGTTTGCTACTGCTGCTGCTGAACTTTCACTTTCTCCCGCTGGTTTGCTACAGCGTTGCTAAGTTCACGTGTGTGTTGGTTGTGTACCCGGCAGCCCTTGAGGCAGCATGGAGCAGTGAAGTTGCACTGTCACAGTACAGCGGAGCGAAGTTATGCAAGACAGCTTCAGTCTGTCTGTGTTGTTTCTGTCCATTCATTGTGGGTAGGACTCAAAGACTGAACCTCAGAGCTGTTTGTGCTGTTCTGGATTTATATCACAATTCCAGCTCCAGTTTGGCCTACTGTACATGAGTAGACCTCTTTTAATTTCTGTATTAAACCTTAACTAGAGAATCCAAGGGTGCATGCTATCAGTTTTAATGATGAAAGGACTGCAACACAAATAACACCAACATATTTAGCAGAATAATTCAAGGTATGGTAACACATTTAAAGCAGTTGTATGCATAGACAGAATAGTTCATTATCATAGATTTACACAGACCCAGGGAACAAGTTTGTGCTGTTTGAATGTTTGTTGTAAAATGGGAAAGCAGCCGTGAAGATGAAACAGTTTTTTTCAAATTAAGTGTTTGTTGTGGGTTTTCACGCTTCTGTCAGTTACTAGAAAGTGTTGAGAAGTAACAGAGGCTTTTTCCCAATTAAGGTTCAATGAATAACAAGGGCTGTAAGCAGTACTGGAGGGCCCTCCCACCCCAGTGCATGTTTGGATGTGTCACAATCATGGGTTTGTATTATTATGGATGCCAAATGTTATCGGTATGATTTAGGTATCGACAGATGTGAACATTTCTTCTGCTATTTCCAACTGATATTTGTCTATAAAAATCTGCCTATATCAGCTGTAAATATTGGCCATACAAACAAATAAGTTAAGTTTGGACCAACAGACCTACATCTGATGAAGACATTATCTTTATTCATTATCATTCTTCACTATTGAAAGTCTGTTTTGAGGACTGGAATCTGTTAATTTGTTCATCCTCAAACTTCACATTGTGGGTTTCAAAGACTGAAGTTTTAGCTCTGAATGACATTTAACTATCGTTACTGATATAGGCTAAAATTATTTTGCAAATAGCAGCATACCGAATAGTGGCATCCCTAGTAGAAAAAGTTCGTTGTTGGCATGCAGTGTGCTACAGCACAGCAGAGAGAACATAGATCCTCCCAGGCCTGTCATTAAATCCAAAATAACAAGCATATTGCACTTTGTACATGAGGTAGTACTGGCTGTTAACATTAAGTGGTGTTATGACAAAGCAAGGCAGGATCAGGGCAGGGCTGATACTTGTCACATAAATTTCAAAGAACAGATGTTTCTGAATAACACAAAATAATTTATCCAGAAGTTATTATAGGTTAGAGTTATTTAACACCATAAAACTTATTTTGAAATTAAGGTGAAGCTGGTGGACTTCCTGTTGGGATTGTGGTTTGAGTAGAGGCTTTTTGCTGGTCTAGTATTAATGGGTATGCATTGCTGAATCATCAACCAAAGTTAAATGGTATGAGGGGGCTGAATGTTTGAGTAATACTTATAATGATAATACATTTTATTTCTAGGTGCCTTTAAAAACAACCAAGGACGCCATACAAAACAGATAAAAACAAACAGTGAAAAAAAAAGTTAAAAAGATGCAACAGTTAAAAAGAGGGGAGATCTGCATAGTGACAGTCAGTTTGAGTGTGTTTGTTTGAAGTGATGTAAGTGGAAAAAAAAACATTATTCAAACATTAGGGCCTGTATGTGGGTCCGCCCTATGGTGAAAATTTAAGCATTTGATTACTTTAGCCTCTTACTTGTCTTGAATCAGCCAAAAAAAATATGGAGTCCATCAGATGAAAATGCAACCTGACACACCAGATGGATTTGTTTCACACATCTACCTGGGAAAGCTCCAATAGGAAACGTTTGAGAAAAGGCAGAGGCTTTGGAAAAAAAAACTCAGAGTGTGATTGGGTGAATGTTCTGTTTGTCACATCTCTATGGGCTAACAAGAGCAACAAAACACGTGATGTAGCCGCTATCGAGCTGCGCGTGCACAGCTGCGGAAGAATAATGCAAAACATGGTGACTATAGACATGTAAGTACTCGACTTTTGTGGTTTTTGAAAAGAAAACAACTCACTGCTGTTCTTTGTTCTTCTATAAACGAAGAAATGTCAGGTTCTGATAAAACTGGCGCTTTAGCAGCATCCATGCTAATCTCTTCCTCCATAACTGCACCAGCTCTTGCTGCTGCTCATTTACGTCAGGACTCTGCTGTGCCTGAAATTACTGCCCCTCGTTGCTGATTGGTCCTACCACTTTCTAACCGGGCCCAAACAGTTCAGATGGGAGCTTTGCAAGATGGATTCACCAGTGAGAAACAAGGCAACGGGCGTATCCATCTGCTTTGGAAGTTTAATGAAAACGTGCAACCTGTAAAAAGTTGAAAAAACAGCAAAATTTGCCCTTTGCCCTTTATGATCTCACTTCTTGTACACAACCAAAATATTAATATTTTCACCAGGACTTATATCCCTGCAAAGTTTAGTGAGTTTTTGAGCAAGTGAAGGTTCCAAATTAGCAATTTATTTCTTGGGGAAAATAAAAAGCAGTTTTCCTTCAGTTTTAATTGGATATTCACTCCAAGGACAAGTTGCCTAATTAGTATCAAAGCTTTTAACAACTGCTCAGTGTATCGCACACATGGCTTGGTCGTCTACCCAGGTATATTTACAGTCAGCCAAGTATATTTGCTGATGATTTTTTGTCCTAAAAAAATCATATGTAATCCCCACCAATGTATGTGAAAGGTTTCAACTTAAACATGAATGCACTATTTCAGAAGTGACGTCTGTGTTTTAACATTTTTCTGATGCTAATATCACCCTTTAAACCTGCACAAGGGTGATGGTTGTGATGCACTATCCCATTAACAATGTTTATACTGTGCTCAGCTTGCTTTATAAGATATAAGAAGATTTGCAAACTGTGCATGATTGATCTTAGCATGACAACCTTAGGATCTCTGTGCTCTGTTGGGAGAGTTTCACTGCTTTATTTTTAACCCCAGAGTGATAATTCTGAACATACAGCAGGTCTATGGGTGAAAATTGTTAGATTTTATCATATCAGGTAATCCATCTGTTGCAAATACTTCCTGCTTGTGTGCCTCGATGCTCTCTTTCTGTTTTTCTCCCATTGATTTCTGGGAGATTTTTTTTTTCCTCTGACGTGACAGATATTTACAGAATTTGTCACCTTCTCCCATGCTCTGTGTTTTCTTTTGTTGTCAGCTCCTCCATTGAGTGAGCAAATAATCTATTTGGTTCACTTTGTGCCAGAGTTACTGAGGTATTTTTAACTTCTGGAGAGAGAAACATATTCTTGTGTTTTCCGACCATGCGTGATTTACTGGAGCCTTTTTGTGAATGAAAATATCTCTGATTGTGTACCATGGGCAACCGTTATTTACCTGCTTGCATTATAACTAAACCACACCTTAATACAGCCTCTTTCACCTCATATGGTGCTAATTGGTCCATTCTTTCTCTGACTTGGAACAAGTGTTTCAGCCTGAAGCATTGCAAGACAGATGCGTCTGATGGCATACATGGAATCTTGCCAGTCCATTGGCCTTATAAGGTAGCTGAACGCTGGTTTGAACTTTATATGACTGCTTAAATGTGGCAAGAGCATTGCTATAACAGGCCTCCATTCTACAGGTAAAATGTACGTTTGAGTGAAGAGGTATGGCTGTCTGTGCCCCCTGCATCCCTCCTTTTAAGAGACTGCTGTCAAACATGCTGCTTGGTAACTAAAGATACTATACTAAGTATATTTTTAAGCATATTGGTTTTCCAGTTTCCTTTCTGCTTTGTGTTTCAAAGTGCACGTTTTCCCAGAAACATTAAACACACAAAACACTAGCTGGTCTGACCTACACTACAACCTTATTCCACCACAGAAATCAATGATATAAAAGGGGAATCACAGCAGAGAGGATTGTCCCTCTTCCTCTCTTCTTCCCTCCCTGTCTCCCTCTTTCTATCCAGATTACTCTCCAATCCTCCCCCATCCAGATTACTGTGTGAGGAAATAAGAGGTGGGACTGATCTAAGGCCTTGAATTCATTATGGACCTGATCCAATTGCATCCCTAAAATGTCCCGTTGCTTGTTCCTTCACTGTAAGCCCGACAAAGTGATCAGGTGTTAGGTCTGAGGGTTTGACATTTATAAAGCATGATGCAGGAGTTGCTTACAGTCGTAAACCAGCTCTCCTAAGAGTGTCTGAACAGTTTAAGAAGACACAGACAGAGAGTTGGGAAACATGCTTTGTTTCTGTTTTTGGATCAAACCCCACCTAAAAATTCTGTTTGCTCTCAGCTGGGTCTCTCCCATCTATAAAAGCACCCACTTTAACACAAGAGAAAGTACACAGAGTCCCGTATGTCTCCAGGAACACAACTGGGCTGAAACATATCTTGAAGAATTCTGAAAATGATTTAACTTTTAAATATATTTGACTCTTTTGAGTTCCAGAATTGCAAAAAAGACAAAAAGTAAGACTCAAATGCAGACCCACAAAGCAAGCCGACTGTCATTGACAAGCTGACTGACTGCTGGATATTCCTCAGACAACTGTAAGTGATATTATTAGAAAGCAGAAGCATTTAGGAACAACAGCAACTCAGCCACGAAGTGGAAGACCACATAAAATCACAGAGCGCAGTCAACAACTGCTAAGGTGCATAGTGCGCAAAAGTCACCATCGCTCAGCTGATTCCGTTGCGTAAGAGTTCTGAACTTTCACTGGCATTCAAACACAAGAACTGTGCAGCAGGAGCTTCTTGGATGGGTTTCCATGGCTGAGCAGCTGCATGCAAGCCTCACATCACAAAGTCCAACGCCAGGTGTCGGATTGAGTGGTGTAAAGCATAGTGACACTGGACTGTAGAGCAGTGAAAATGTGTTCTGTGGAGTGATGAATGATGGTTCTCTGTTTGCTGGTCAGATGGGTGAAACTGCTGTGCTTCCACCTGTGTGGCAACAGTTTAGGGAAGGCCTTTTTCTTTTCCAACGTGACTGTGACCCAGTGCATGAAGCAAGGACTGTAAAGACATGGTTTCATGAGTTTGGTGCGGATGGACTTGCCTAGAGTCTGAACTCATCCCCTGGAGCACCTTTGAGGTGAACTGGAACAGAGATTACGAGCCTTCTCATCCAACATCAGTGCCTCACCTCATAAATGCTCTACAGAATGAATCGGCCCAAATTCCCATAGAAACACTCCTAAATCTTGTGGAAAGCCTTCCAAGAAGAATGGAGGCTGTTATAACTTGACAAGAGAACAAACTCCATATTAAAGTATATGTATGTAAGTAAATGAACATAGTAACATCATAAATATCTCTTTTTATTTGTGTTGGTTGGTGGTAGAGAGTAAAATCTGAAGTATGGACCATCCAGGTTTCCTTGAAAGCATTCACTGCAACCCCTTTATAGAACTACCACAGTAGGACTGGTGCCACTAAGAGTAAATATTTCCAATGATGAAAATGTCTGAAAAAAGAGGAACATCTGTTTTACTTGTTCTTGAACCCATCAGCTAGACTCTTCACGTTCTGCTGTATTTGAACTGTACTCAACCTTCACTAATGTTTCCTGAGCAGGCCTATTACCAAAGCTTCTCTTCTATATAAATAACACAGCTCAGTAGTTTTACTGTTTCAGGCATTTTTCATTATGGTAAAAGAAATAAAGTCCCTCAGTGCTCTTCTTTGTAAAGGTGATCTCAGACTTAACTATAGCCTGCAGCTAACTGTTGTAACCAATGCTAACCAAACAGAGAACCCCAACTATCTCTGAGTCACACTGGCTTATGCATGGCATTCAGTGAAGCTGAATACACATTTGTGCTAAAAAATGATCCACCTTCAGGTCAAATTGGATAAATGATCAATTGAGCATGCTGGCTAAAATCAAATGATAGTGATTAAGCTTGAATAGAGGGCTTTGTTCAAGGTGTGCAATTGTAGATTTGGTGTGGTGGTTGGTTGTTTAGTTGCCCACGGAAACCACAAAGTGAATAAAAATAAAGCACACACTTAAAACAACAAGCAACTGTACTCTGCGGTAGAGTTTGCTTCTGTTGGTCTACAGTTGTAAGAACACATCTTGAACATGAGTACATATATAGACAAATCCTACAGTGAGTTGTGGGCGCTGCCATAACTGTGGTAGCAGCTCAGTGTGCTGTTGTCTGCTGACTGTGACAGCAGTAGAGATAGTTGGACCAAAAACGTACACAGATACTGACAAAGGTACCTTACCTTATAGTCTTTAGATAGGTACCTTGTTTTTGACGATAAGCTGATTTGGAAAAAATAGAGAAAAAAAGCACAGATTTGTAATGAAATGATGTGCATTTTAATACTAGGTAAACACACCTTCATCGTAGATGTGCTTTACTGAACAAACGTGATCAAAGAAGTTACAGTGAAGGGCACAGGAAGGATATGAACTTTTCTATATTTAAATCCATTCATCTGACTTTCATCCCAAATGAAAAAAAAGATTGAAAAACTTCTAGCTGCCTTTCTTCCACAAATGTCAATTTTCATGTAGTCTACTGATTCCAAAAATGACTAGAAGGTGAGCAGGTGAGTGACATTTAAATCAACATATGAAGTGACCCATAAGTATGATCACTTTGAGGAACCCTTTCATGACTGTGAGTGTGACTTTTATTCCTGATATAGAAAGATATCAACCAGACAGTGCGTTGAATACATAAACCTTTATAGTTGGTCAATAAAGATGGATAGATTGACTGGATTGTTGTAGATCATTGGACACCAATATGTAGTTTATATCAAAGCTCGAGTTCTCTGGTTACATATGGGCTATTTCTGCCATGCTCTAGTCCACTTTTCCTGGTATCAGTGGTTAACAAATCATTACTGTATTTGATCATAGTATATATTTATTGATCCCATAGAGTCAGATGGTAATTTCCACAGTTGATCAAGATGAGAATAAGTATGCTGAAAGGAAAGGAAGACACATTTGGAGGAAGGGGTGAGTCAGGAAAAAATGAGCATAGTAGGAGGAGAAGGGAAGGAAGGAAGGGAGGGAGTAAGTATTTAGGTGAGCAGACAGGTTCCCAGAGTCGCTCAGTTGGAGAGATCCCGAATTCCTTTGAGCCTGTGGAATGTCAATTGACTGAAACTGTGAGCTACTGACTTGCTGCGTTCCTGCTCTGCACCTAAAAACAGCTCAATGGATGATCTACTGTGTTTTTCCTCTTTGACTAGAAGCCAGAATTCAGCGGCGATTCACTATATAGACAAAAGTTTTTGGCTGCCTTACTATTACATCAACAGGGACTGCAATGACTTATTCAAATGCATGTGCTTTAAAGGAAAATGCCCCCCCCCGCAACTATTAGTCTCTACTCCTCTTGGAAAGCTTCTCACAAGATTTTGGTGTGTTTCTGTGGGAATTCTGTAGATGCTAATGAAGCTAAGTTGGCTTTAGCAGCATTGGCAGAGTTGGCTGAAGCTTATATAGCTATGTAGATAATGCACTTACATAGCTGCTTTTTGATCTTAGCTTTAGCTATGAAAGCTACATTAGCTATTCTTAGCAAAGTTTGCATAAGCGATGTACTCTAGCAAACTTAGCTAAAGCTGCTTTGTTAGTTTAGCATTAGCTACAATAGCTATGTTATGTAGCTCTGTCATCTATAGCTAAGTGAGTTTTAGCATCATGATCTTTAGCAAATGTAACTAAAACCAATATAGCTATGCAGATAACACTTCCACATAACTTACATAGCTGCTTTGTAAGCTTAGCTTTAGCAATGATAGCTATAATAGCTATATATAAATAAGTTTGCTTTAGCAATGTGAGCTTAAGCAGACGAGCTTAAGTAACGTGAGCTTTAGCAAACATAGCTAAAGCAAACATAGCTAAATAACATCTGCATAGCTTACATAACTGCTTTAGCTTAGCTTTAGCTTTAGCTTTGTAAGCTTAGCTTTAGCTATGAAGCTAAGCAGCTATGTTATCTATGTAGCTTAAGCAGCTAACAGTGACATAAGCTATGCTTGCCGCATAAGGATGTTTAATGGAGGACAAGTTTATTTCCTGTAAGGAGACTGTTAACTTGGCTTTATTAAATGTTTTGTAATTAGGTTTTGCAGGTCAGGTTTTTGACTTTTAACTTTTGTATCCTAACCCTCACCTTAACCCAGAGTCTCAGATGAACGGTCTGTGAGAAACGGCCCACAACAGGGATGAAAGTTAATGAACTGTCTTATTGCAAAGGCATCCCTCACAGTACCACGCTTGAAGTCACTGAGCTCTTCAGAACTTCCCATTTCATACCAAAAAATGTTTTAAGACTGAGACTGCATGGCTAGGTACTTGATTTTATACATCTGTGGAAACAAGTCTCATTGAAACACCTGAATTCAGTAGTTAACATGCCAAATACATTTGTCCATATAGTTTATGTCAGCAAACATCATCATAACCTTATGACCTTGTATGTTGAACTTTATTTAGGTGTTTTTTCATGTTAAGAAGTCAGAGTTAAATCTGGGAAAAGGAAAGCTGATCCTCACTGAAACAGGATCCTCTCTTCAAGGCCAGCAGGCTGTTTCATCCCAGAGTCTGTCTAAGAATCAGGAAGCAGAGGAAATCCATCATCCATTCACTCCTGACCTGCCAGACAACACCGAGGGCAGATTAGTCCAGGACAGAGACTGTATTATTAGCCTTACGTAATGACACTGCACTTTTGTCTAAGCTACTCTCGAACATTGTTAAGTTGTTGTCGCCGTCCCTTGTTTAGAGCCGACTAATTTTCTAGCTGGCTAGCCTTCAACAGTTCATGAATCATTTTTAGACATAGGCCCATTTATTGATCTATCAGCTGTTACCTCCTCATTAGGCTCTATCATGGCTTAGATGTTAGGCAGTCAGCTCTGAGGATATTTTGTGGCACAGGCTGGATAGCTTTAGATGAATGGCAAGGTGGGTTTATGCTTGAAATTAGGTGAGGTGATAAAGTGATATGAGACACTGATTATATGCAGAAATACAAATTACTTTTAATCTTTTGTGTGTGGAAAAAGGTTCCTATCACAAGACTGAAATAAACACCACAACAGCAGGTCAGGTAGTAGATTATTGCTTGAAGAGGCCTGCACAAATGAGAAAAAATCTGATTTACTGGTCATTACTGAGATGACATTATAAACTGGAGATACCCAGATTGATCAAGAACCAGTGTTTATAGGCTAGTTTTTTATTGAAAATTAATCATCAGTTGTGAGATTGAATGCTGGTATCACAGACCTGATACCAACTGGTTAATACTGTGGTGTCTGCAACTGAGAGATGGACTGTGTGTGTCCTGTAGTGTAATTATATAATTGAACTGTCAGCCAATAAGTATTAAGCACATCAGCATTGTAAATCAAATTAAACTGAAATGAAGCACCTGCAGACAAAACTGTCAACTTGTCTGCTCTTGCTACTCGGTCCTGTTTTAAATCTTTGTTTTAAAGTTAAGACTGATATGGCTCCAAAATCTATGTTGGCAGTAGGGATGGAGATCAAATCCAGGTTCTGTATTTTTTTAAGACCTGGGTTATATGTTAATATGTTATATGTCATGTTTTAGGTTATCCATACTGCTAACAGGTCTCCCAGGTACTGTGATGTAATATTATTTTGTGTTGTCAGTTGTGCTAAAAACATACATTATTTTTTTCAGTTGAGAACATAACATAAGCTCAAATCACATCAGCATTGTGCATCAACTTGAACACCATGCAATACTGTCGACTGTCAGCTTCAAGAAAAGAAAAAGACTGACTTCTGAGCAGAAGAGGAGCAGCTAAAGCCAGAGAGTGAGTAAAACTCCCACAGTCTGATTTTTCTTCTTTTGTCGAGCCATCAGTCAAAGGTTGGCTACTGCTTGTAGTTAAATCAGATTCATAGTGCTGATGTGTTTTGAGCTTATGCATTAATTCGCCTACAGCTAAAGTGCTCTTTCAGCCTTCAGTTAACCTGAAAACATATTTCTCATTTATTTAAGTTAACCAACCTACATAGCATGCTGTCTCGACATTATTTACCTTGATATTAAAGTGAGGGCTGCATGGCGGCGCAGGGGTTAGCGCTGTTACCTCATAGCAAGAAGGTTCCTGGTTTGTTTCCCAGTCAGGGTCTTTCTGTGCAGAGTTTGCATGTTCTCTCCGAGTACTCCAGCTTGCGCCCACCTCCAAAGACATGCTCATTAGGTTAATTAGTGACTCTTAATTAGTAGTTTGGCTCTACATGTCAGCCCTGACATTGACTGGGTGTAGGCTTCGGCGATGTGGCCTACATATCATATCACTGTATTTTTCCTACCTTTGATGTAACAGTATTATATTGTAGTGTTAGAAAATTAAAATCCAAATTCAAGTGTTATAACCCCCCTTCTCCCCTTAAAACAACCCTTTAATTGCATACTCAACTAATGCGTAAGCATAGAATCACAGAAAAACTTATTTTTAAAGTCTTTCTTTGTTTACTTCTTTGTAACTGCGCTCCAAGTTTCACATTTCATCTCTATCCTGCTGAGGAGTGTTGAGCTGCTAATGACTTGAGCATATTTCGTGATAAGGGTGTTCACAATAAAGACATTTTAGAAACATAACAGCTATAGACTTTAATTGTGAAGAGCTTGACAAAAATAGTGTTTAGCATTGATTTAGCTTAGCTTACCAGCGAGTTTTTGCAACTAGTTTACAGCAGCTTCTCTGACCTCATTAAATGCTGCAGTCTGGATCTTTGACGCATCGTGGACTTAAAAAAGAAAGTCATAAGTTAAAAACACCTTTAATGGTTCTTAAAGTTGTTGTAAGATGACTAGCTGCAGTGCTGGGCTCAAGACAACCCAAGATCAGACAAAGCAGCACTCAGCTTGTGTTAAATCTCCAGGCAAGCTGACGGAGACGGCACGCTGACTTTGTTGCAGTACAGCCATCAAACATGGAGATGAAAGGACACAAGTATAACCTGTTAACTGTGCTTAGGTACAACGACAAGAGCGGGTGAGTTAGTTACCTGGCTACACGTAATGCTAGAGCAAAGCGGGCTAATAACAGGACTCAGCCTGAGCTGTCCATCACTCTTCTCTGCCAGCTGTGGAAGTGGATATGCTTCACGCATGCGTCACGGCACAACGTAGCCATTTAAAGCAGTGATGACAGTGTTGTAAATCCATTTCGTGGCTGAAATTTTACCAGTGACGGTATTAATACTGGTTTACCACCCACCACTGGTATTCTTTGCTTCCTGCCCCACATCTGTTATGTGCACATCGTCAGCATTATGTGACTTCAGACAACCAATAGTAAAGAGTCAGTTATTTTTCCTGTTTAAATCATAATTTTTTTTTTTGACATTAGCCCATGATGTCCTCAAGCCTCTTTAGCGAGACATGACTGCAGCCTTTAAGGACAGTTTGACTGCTGTTTCATTAGTCAGCTGTTGTGCACCACCAGACGGCTGGACTCAGGAAGAGCATTGACGATCAGAAGTGATCAACAGTGTTAGCAGTTTTAAATAGCCTTGGTACTGTTGGTAATGTTTACTGTGAAATCAATGCAGCTGTAAAATTGTTGGCCGTATTATAAAGCCTTTAGTTCCATTTAAGAGCTTGGCTGGGATTCAGCTGTTTTGTACCAAAGCACTTAAACCTCAGTCAACACTGTCTGCCTCTTCCTGACAATTGTCAGACGTTAATTATCAGAGATGTGTTTGTGTTCAGTGAGGGTTAAGCCAAGTCTGTTGGCAGAAAAACAAGGAAAGCAAGTTGTAGCCCCTTTTTCATTACGTCCAAATTAGAAATGGCCTTGTATTTGAGTCATTTGTAGCTGTTTAATGGTGCCAAAGTTTGTCAAGAAATCACGTTTAAGAGCATGCCAGCCAAATGAATCTATCATCATTTCCAAAATGCCCATAAAGAAGCCAAGAGAGTAGTGGGAAAACTCCTTCCCCTTCCAGGAAACATTCAGACTCACCTCTAACTTCAGTGAATTATCTCTGATTATGGATTTTATATTAAATCAATACAGACACCATTAACCTACATGTTGTGGTCTAATGTGGAGAGCTGATTGCTAAGTGAATACTAGGGCTATCAAGGGCAGCAGATATTGATTACTCTTTAAAATAATCAATGCAATGTTTATCCATCTACAGTTATCTAGTCATACAATAAGAAGAAATTTAGTGACATCAACCAATGATTTCCATCTTTGCTGTATAAATAAAGTGTTTCACTGATGATTTCATTTATTAAAGGGAGAAAGTCATCCAAGCCTACCAGGCCCTATGTGAAATAGTCATTGCCCCCTGAACCTGGAACTTCTTGTTCCATCCTTTGGGGCAACAACTGCAAGCATTTGTATTAACTGGAAATAAGTCTTCCACATCACTGTGGATGAATTTTGGCCCACTCTTCTTGGCAGATTTGCTTTAATTCAGCCCCATTGGAGGGTTGTCCAGCATAAATGGCCTGTTTTGGATCATGCCACTGCATCTCAATCAGACTGAAGTCCAGACTTTGACTAGACTGCTCCAAAACCTTCATAATTTTTTTCAAGCCATTCAGAGTTGGGCTTGCTGGTGTGTTTCAGATCATTGTTCTGCTGTACAACCCAAGTGCGCTTGATCTCGAGGTCACAAAAGCGATGGTCGGACATTCTCGATTAGGACTTTCTGGTAAAGAATAGAATTCATGGTTCCATCAAGGGGTCCAGGTCCTGAAGCAGCAAAGCAGCCCAGACCATCACAGTATCACCACCGAAGTTTGAATGTTGACATGATGAAATGCTGCGTTAGTTTTACTCCAGATAGAATGGGACTTCCAAAAGTTAAACTTCTGCCTTGTCAGTCCACAGAATATTTTCCCAAAAGTCTTGGGGATCATCAGGATGTCTTTATTCAAATGTGAGATGTGCCTTTGTGTTCTTTTTGGTTGTGGAACTCTCCCATTTTATGCCATTTTTGCCCAGTCCTTTTCTTATTGTTGAATCATGAACACTGACCGTAACTGAGTAAGTGAGGCCTGCAGGTCTTTAGATGTTCTGGGTTCTTTTGTGCCCTCCTGGATGAGTCATAGATGTGCTCTGCGATTCATTTTGTTTGGCCGGCCGCTCCTGTGAAGGTTCACCGCTGTTCCAAATCATAAATTAACTGTGATTAACCACAGTTTTTTAACAGCTGAGTTCATTTTCACTAGCCGCACCCAGACCTGTTGAATCAAGAAATCCCTTAAATAGAACCTGTCTGACAAAGTGAATCAGGCTAAAAGGTCTCAAAAAGCAACACATCATGGCGCCATCTAAAGAAATTCAAGAACAGATGAGAAACAAAGTAAGTGACATCTATCAGTCTGGAAAGAGTTACAAAGACATTTCTAAGGCTTTGGGACTCCAGTGAATTTCAGTGAGTTTCATTAAGACAAAAGTGAACTGAGTCAAGTGAGACCTGCAAGTCTTTGGATGTTCTTGGTTCTTTTGTTACCTCCAGGTTGAGTCATTGGAGTCATTTTGTCTGGCCAGCCACTCCAGGGAAGGTTCACCACTGTTCCAGGTTTTCTCCATTCCTGGTCAGTGGCTCTCACCATGGTTCGCTGGAGTCCCAAACCCTCAGAAATGACCTCGTAACGCTTTGCAGACTGATAGATGTGAATGACTTTCCAAAAATTGTGGTTAAGTAGAGTTAATTCATTATTCAGCATATCAGGGCAGTTACCTTTCACAACATTTCCATGTTGGTTTGGATGTCTTTTTCTCTCCATCATTGAAACCATCATTTAAAAACTGGATTGAGTATTTACTCGGGTTATCTTTGAAATTGAATTGAAATATTTTTGATGATCTGAAACATTTAACTGTGCAAAAATAAGAAATCTGGAAGGGGGAAGGACTTTTTCAAAGCACTAGCTAAGTATAAACTCCATTGAGGCTCTGCCATTTATATTCAAGCACAAATAAATAAGAAAACAATCTGAAACAGAAGATGAAGTCCTGGTCGAACTGAAACTGAAAGCAAAGAACCTCCTAAATCTTAGCGGCATTTGTTCTCGAGACTAAGACAGCTGGTCTCCAGTCAGTCAGTGTTCTCATTTACATTGCCCGTAATGGAACAATACGTTTCTTGTTGTTTAAAAGACAGGCCCCTCTCTCAGCTCGAGCAGTGCTTTCTGCTGCAGAGAGGACTTAAATAAAAGTAGATGATACAACCCAGCTAATCAGCTACAGCAGGTTCCTCCATTTCAGTCTCTCCGGCCCTCCGTTCCCACAAAGATCAGCCCGGTCATCACAACTGGCCTCTGGTCAAAAGCCAAAATTCGCAGGGTCAGAGTTCACCAAAGCTTAGCTCGTTTGCTTCACGTTCAGAGAAAATCCGCAGATTATGGTGATCCCATTGAAATAATAAAAGAAAATATTTTGATGCCGTGACTTTTAGCTGACCTGAGGTTTTAGAAACATACAGTATGGAAACATACTCTGACCGCTTTTTGGAACAGAGACCAGTTTAGAGCTTGAATTCACATGAATCCAATACACAGCACTTCATGGGCATGTATTAACATGCTTAACATTTGAAGTGTCAGGTTGAGTGATGAGCTACATGTTGAGTCAACAGTAGGGAGTCAAGAGTTCCAAGAAAAGACGTTAAGTAATCCCTAAATGATTTTAGGAAATAAGACTGCTTCGTCAAAGTACTGCAGACTACACATGACGGTCCGGATTAACAGCTGACCATAAATAGAATCACTTCTCGTTCTATAAGAGAAAATAAACAAAGAATTGAAAAATATTTGATATCCGATTTGATGTCTTTATCAGTTGGATTATATCAGGCGTAAATGATATTTCTGAACGTCTTTCCTGACCCATCCTCCATGTGATGATTTTTCTGTATTTCCCAGGCGGCCAAACTCGCAAAGTTGAGTCCACGTGTGTGTTAGTCTGTGCTCGCGTACGTAGATGTGCTGTGACCGATGTTTGGTGGGGCTGGAGGGGTGGAGACACAGATTGCGTGACAACGGCGGATTGAATGAATGAAGTGATGGAGGGATAGAGAGCGGAGAGGAAGAATGGGATGGCACAGAGTGAACCGGTTGCTGTAATCCCCCCTCTCTCTTGATGGTAGCAGCTGGACCAGTGTGTCAGCAGCCAGGCTTTACTGCTGCCAATCAGCCAGCCAGGGAATTAAGAGGTAGAGGGATGGATGCGGTGGAGAGGTGTGTTACAGGCAAGGAAGGGCAGGAAATACACAGGGGACTGTAGAGATGATGCACTTTATATTACACACATGGTGCACCTTCAACTTTCTTATTTGTCTTGTTTATTGCTCTAAAGTTGGTAAAATACTTCTTTTTGGTGTAAAGTGAGCCTTACATTTAACTCTACATAGCATTTTTAAGGCCTCAAAACATGCATCAGTGATTATCTCAGAGATAAGAGGAGTTGAATGTGTTCAAAGGCAGAAGTTCAATTAGAGTGCTGCAACAAGGAAGTAGCTTGAGAGATAATGCTTCAATAAAAGATGAAACCTGAGTGATGAGTGAAAGTAAGATTTCAGAAATCTTGCAGTGTGACATACAAATAGGTCTTCTTCCAGTATGAACATACACTGTATGGACAAAAGCATTTGATTTAATTGAATTTAGGTGTTTCAGTCAACTGTAAGTGATGTTGTTAAGAAATGGAAGCATTTAGGAACAACAGCTATATATATATGTATATATATATATATATATATATATATATATATATATATATATATATAATAGGAATGTAAGGAATTTGAAGTTCATTAGTGACAGGACTGACAGGACTGAACACTCTTCAGTCTTTTTCTGTCTCATTGAGTCCGCTCTAGTGGACCGTGCTGCTGTACACTGTGATGAATCCCCCTCTGAAGCGTTCTTGCTCTAGTGTGTGTTTTCTACCTGTGTGTGACAGTGTTTGTTTTGGGATTAGAGTTTGACCTCTGTCTGCCTGTCTGTGTGTGTGTCAGTGTGTATTTCTCTGTGTGTGCTGCTTTGCATTCCAGTGCGATGTGTTCATCCTCATTCTGCAACAATAGGGCATGGTTCCCGCAGAAATAGTGTGTGTCTGTGTGCTTCACAGTGTGTGTAGGCGAGGCCATGGGACACAGGGAATTCATTCAGTCAGTGATGCTGGGGCGTGGCCTGCTAAAAGAGAGAGAGAGAGAGAGAGAGGAACAGCAGGGGGAGGTCATGATGGAGCTCCACCTGTCTGTCTGTCTGTCTCTCCACTCGTTAACCTGATCGTTAATAGGCTGCAGTAAGTGTGGAATTATACTAACATGTCCTGAGAGCTCTCTGTAATTCTATTAAGAGCAGAGGTTAGCGCTGTCAGCCACACGCACTCACAGACACAAACCCTCACACAGGGTCAAACAGTAGTCCTTTCACTCAGCTCTCAAACAGGCCCACTGTGAGCTCTCTCTGTGGACTAACACATGCAGAATTATTAATAAAGTAATCAAAATATATTTAAGATTAGACAAAAGTCACATGCATACATCCATTTTTTAGATAAGTTAATGTGTATTTGATCGTTTGCAGATCATGACCCATCCCTACAAAAAAAGGGTGTTTTTATTTTCTGTAAAAATGTAGTTGTTACATCATTAGCATCCCTGCTACTGTAGCTAAGATCAGCTGTCCTGCATGCCATCTTCTGGGCATGTTTTCACTTTCTTTATGATGCACATGCAGTGAATGCACAGTGCACAGTGAATGCATGGAAATAATAACCCCAAAACAAGGCTGGGCATGGATGCATTTGCACATAGCAGAAAAGTCTACTGAAAAATATGTGAAGAACTGAAAGTATTGCCTCACCAAACACTGGCCTGCACCCAACCCTGAAAAGGATGTGGTGTCTCTGTGCCGATTTTTTTAATAAAATACAGAGCAAAGCAATTGCAAAATGTCAGCAGAGCAGTGTTGCAGTGTTTAGTCTGATAGTGTATGACACATCGCTTTGCATTACAGAAGGTTGCTCATCTTGCAATGTTTCTGTGTAGCTAGCCTGGTAATCCCACCAGTATTTGCAATACTCTACAATCAGACAGGCTTCAAGTAAGACTAGAGGGCAGGTACATGGAGGCTATTGACAGGAAGGAAATGTAATAAAGAGACTGATTCTTTTAAGGTGCTTGCAGAGTTTTCTTCCAACTAAACAAAGGTTATGAGAAAAGATTTTGAATGTTGTGTTGTAAGTTGAATTTAAAGCAGTTTTCTTCAATTACATCACACTAAGATAGTGTCGGCATGATAATGCATGGCCCATCCATCCATTTGTGTTTGGGCTAGGGCAAGGCCACTTTTCAAAATTTACATTAAATTATAATATGACCCACTGCAAGTATCAAATCACAAAAAGTGCAATGTTTCTTTGACATGTAAAAATAACAGTTTGAGACTTTTTTGAGGCAGAGATGTTATGCAGACCACACCATGCAGATATTGCGGAATAAATGTTTTCTTGAATATTTTACAAAATTCCTACTTTACGTGTTTTGTATGCTTTTGTCCTCAAAGCGTAAAATCACCACTCCTTCAATAAAACAATTAGCTGAATCTGCAATGAGTCAGATTTTTTTCAAAAGACTTTTAGGCTTAGTTTAATCAACCAAATATCACATTTTTATAATATAGAATGATTTATTGCTTGTTTGTTGAGAAATACATAAAACGAGGAACCTAGATAAATATTCTATCACAATAAATTGAAAAAAAATGGAAAAATATTTCAATTAAATTATGTCCCCAGATTGTTCAGCCCTAGTTTGGAAATTGCAGGACGGTGAAGGAGCATGGCAATTTACAAAAAAACAATCAGACATGCACCCAGTAGGGCTGGGCAGTGTAAAATTCAACTCTTAATTGCTTTTTTTTAATCCCTGTATTAATGGTGTATAGCAACATTACAATATTTAAAGAGGTAAGGCACATATGTACATATTCAGGTGCTACTGCCTCCCTGTCCTCATAAACCTATAGTGGCATACTCAACTCATGTCTGTGCATAAAATCACAGAAAAAAAGTCAATTCAATATAATAGGCTTTATTATTATGAAATACATGTGTTAGCAATACCAAGGCAGCATACAAATAAATAATAAATGACATATTCAATAACAGGCATCTATGATTTAGAGATGCACAGTATTGGATGCTTGCTGATATTTCATGCCAATATCTGCATTTTAATTTTATTCAGTAACAATAGTTAAAGGTAGTAAAGACCTAAAACTTCTAAATAAACAAATTTAAGTCCTGAAACTACACTTCAAAGTGAAAGAAATGATGACGAGTACACAAAAATAAACTTCAGCTGGCATAGATCTGTTGGTCCAGGCTAAAATTTTGCTAACTTTCTTTATACGGTCAATATTTTTACAGCTGTTATGCGTATTTTTATAGCTGGAATATTAGCATTAAATATGGGAAGAATGTTTTTATATGCTGATTGGATAATTAATTTTTAAGCCAATCTGCCAATACCAATATAATAGCAATGTTATAGTGCATTCTTACTTTAAACAGTTGTTAAAGCTGCTATTATAGGGATTGCTACAGTGTTCAGTTTAAGATGAACTGAGTGAATCCACTGCAGCTCATAGCTTGTCTTAAAGCACCAGGCAGTCTGACAGATACGCTTTGCAAAATGAGGACACTCGCTGCATGTTGCTGTTATTACGAACATCAGACGGTGAGAGGAGAGAACGTGTTTTACCTGCTTATTGATTGCCGTGTGAGCAAAACATGCTGATGACTGGACTCAGACTGAGCTGTTGTCTGTCTCATATCACTCTGCTACTGCTGACTTTGGTAATTCCTTGTGTGTGCGCTACAACACAATGCATGTGTTTAAAGTAGTGCTGCTGGCTCCGCTGATGGTGTTTTTTGCCTCTGTAACAACACCCTGAGATGTTCATTGTGAAGACAGAACTTCACAGGGGTCGCAAATATCACAGCTTTAAGCAGCACTGTGAATTGGGGACACATAATGGGCTTTTGTTTCCTCCTTTCTCCTTGTTGCTATTAGAAAAAAATGAAAAAAAAGAACACTTAAGAAAGGGAAGTGAGTTGCATCCTCTGTTTAGTCATACTACCCACAAAGGGCACAGTTTATAAAAAGATTATCCACTTGTTCCTACTATTGTATTTCAGAAAAATCCAGAAGGCAACTTTTAACCTTGTTGGTTACTCAGATGGAATGTATGCTGTCTAGATTTTGAAGGCCATCGTGGTTTTACACCGCCCTGGATGAGGAAAGTAGAGCTCTGTTTACTTTTCACACACATAGTCGCTCAGTAACACTAAAGCATGCCCTCTCTCTCTCACACACACACATGCGCACACACATGCACAGAGCCAGTTACAGCATCAGAAATTGCCAGTGGATTTGTCAGTTACATGGGAAAGCCCTCACTGACTCTCACAGCTTCTGCATTATTAATCTGTGTTTGACATACTATTCATTATGCACTATATGTGGGATATCGTGCAGAGAAGCTCTGCCCTTACGTAATGATCTTATGCTTTCACTAATTCTACTGGAAAGACCTAAAACTGCTCAAGAACGATGGACATCAGAAGTTTCTACACTACTGGAAAAGGCACAGATAGTGATGTTCTAACACAAACTATTTTTTTAAAATAATAAATTTTAAGAGCTTATAAGGACACAAACTTCAGGGACTTTTGGCTCTGATGAATCATCAGACTATTTTGGTCCATGTCACATCAGCCTCATATGATGGTGATGCATCAGGAGGACAGGATTAATGGCAAAGTGAAAATTAAATGTTATATTTGTTAAACCTTTTTTTGTATGTCTTTGTATGTGGGTTGTAATTATGAGTGGGTTATAGCAGCTTTCTCCTGGATGGACATGGATTGGCACATCAATTTGCATCTATTTTTGTCCTATCTACGTCCTACATCAGCAGTAATATATCTCAGAGCTCAGTGTTGTCATCAGTGACTGATTTAAACTCTGACTGGACTTTCATGGAAACACATTTAGTCATTTTAAAGCTGTAATACAACTTTGTGTGCCCATGCCGTTACCTTGAATTGCCCGTCACTGACATAATGTTTTCTGACCTCGTCACTCACTATTGTCTTACTCAAGCTCCATTTATGTGTCTTATAGAAATGCATGTTCAATACATGTTCCTGGATGGATGGTAATGTGAAACTTGTGTTTGACTAACTTAAGGGACAAAACTACAAAATTAAGTTTGGCAGTTTACTTGGTGTGAATCAAAACCATAACTCTCTCAAATTTTTTGTGGGTGCAACCCACATACTCAGCTCTGCTGCTCATCCCATAAATGCATGTTCATTACATATGTAGAACCTCAAACGTGGTTAAAAGTCCTTTATTGTTTAACCACCTAGTTTTATAGTGAACCATAGCTTACTTCCTACATGACTGACCTTCGTAAAAGTTGCTCTGAGTGTAATATTCTGATTGCAGAGGCTACAAACCTATCAACAAATTCACTTAGACTTTAATCCCGACGGCCACAGAAAGAAAAAGTCCAACATTCATGAATCAAAGCACCAAGTCATGGCTTTCTGATTACCTGGGAATGAGAACAGCCTTGATTAATCAACTCATACTCTGGTGATGAGTCAGACATACTGCAGACTTAAAGCCTTTACACTAGGGATGCACAATATATTATTTTTGCCGATATCCGATATGTACGTTTTTACAGATTCATTTTAGCCGACTCTGATATTTAAATGTATTTTACATAGCTAAAACTGTAGTCCTTTGAACACAATTTAAGGTTTGAGAATAAAGAAAGAAAAAACTTTTTTTTTTTTAAGACTTTAAAGGTGCAGTGTGTAGAAATTGGAATTTTAGCGACATCTAGTGTTCAGATTTTAGAATGAGCCCATCTGTTACCAAAACATCACATCACTAAGTGACGGGAGTCTGTGAAGACCAAAAAGGATCGTGAGCCGGACATCATTTACAGCAGTGACGAGGTGAGGGTTTATTCATTAATTTTTGTAACCATTACTTTTATAGATTATAGGTCAGTCTTCTTCTCCGCCTGCCTTCCAGGTAGATTTTAAGGACCGGTGGGCAGGTTTCTGTCCCCAAAACGTTGCCGTAGACAACATGGTGGTTCGTTATGTCAGCCTCTGTGAGCGCGACCCAATTTTGTAAAAAGAAAATGAAAGTTTTATGGGGATGACTGTACGCTTATTTTAGCATACTTCACATAAATATATAAACATTATATCCCATTTAACATGATTATGCAATTGAATTATTTCACTGAAAATAGCGCTTTGAATACTTAGTGTAAATTATTTGCATGAAAAATATTTGCACACTAAGTTTGATATTTTAGTAACCCACAAAAATGTCATGTACTGAGCCTGATGCATTTATGTTTCTATTCATTGCAAAAAATTGTGTATGAAGCAAAATGGCCTCGTACTGGGAAAAACAACAAAAGCAGTGAAGATGACTTTCACTCCTGGCAAAGATACAGGAAACACTGCATCCATCCTGACAGAGCCCTTCATATATTTCAGTTATTTGCACAAGCTTGTGCATCACTGTGCTGTGCTATATTGGAGAGAGAGAGAGAAAGGGAGCTGCAGCCGCAGCTCTGAACAGTCATTTAAATGACTGTAGAAAAAAGTAAAAAAATCAATCTTGTTCTCAAACATTATAATTTTGGAGTCAGTGTGCAGCCATAATTAACTCAACATAAGTCTGTATTTCTCTTTTAATGTGTAACACTGTTGGACAAAAGAAACAGACTCAGCGTGCAAAGGCCTTAACTGAAGACATTATCATAAATGTGAAATTGACTTGAGCTTGCATAGCACTATTCTAGTTGTCTGGCTACTTAAAGCACCTTTTACACTGTATGCCACACCTTCTCATTCACATAGACTCCACGTTCACACTGATGCAACAGCACTGCAGGAGCCATTTGGGGTTAAGTGTCTTACCCAAGGACACATCAACATGTGACTGCAGGAGCTGGGGATTGAACCCCTGACCTTCCAGCTGAGAGATGACTGACTCTATTAATGGGCTCCAAGCCTAAATCCACAGAGCACTCTGCAGTTAAGGTGTATAAAAATGAGTCTGACCTGGCCAAGACCCTCTGCTTTAAAAGCTTTCATTGTTAATGGCCTGCTGGTGCAGATGGATGCATCAGGCATAAGCCATTCTTAAATAGAAGGCATCACCTGTATTAGACTTCCTGTGTAATTATCTCAGAGAGCTTCATTCATATCTGTGTGTTTTTAACTCTAACTCCTACATGTGTAGCCAGGCTGCCTTAATTTTTTGTTCCCTAACATAATTGTCTTTTCTGCCCTGACCCCCCTATGTGTTTTCAATAATTCAGTAGTTTAGCAGCCAACACATTCACTTCTGTGTAAATGTGCAGGTATGGGAAATTACATGCAAAGTTCTCTGAAGGACATGGTTGTTGTATGCATATTTATGTGTGACTCCTGAGTCAGTTTACATGAGGTGCTTCAGTCGCCCATGTTCAAGGGCAGCACTGACACAGCTGCATTCATTTACTTCACATGAGTGCATATTTTAGTCCTTCAGACTACAACAATTATTTTCTCTCTCACTATAAAGAAAGTCAGCAATCCAGTGAATGTTGTTGTTTTGTCTTAACATTTTTAATTATTTTTCTTTTCATTGTCAAAAAAAAGATAACCATCAATGTGTGACTGGGCTCTCTTATTGAATTTGTATGTCCATGCATAGTTTCTGCCTCTATTTCCTTTGAGGATCGCCTTCCAGAGCTGCTGTTTCGAGGTAAACTGCCGTCCACTTACACAGAGCGTCCTTTTAAGGATGCTCCGCAGATTCTGAATAAGGCTGAGGTCAGGGGATGATGGTGGTCACACCAAGACTTTTCTCCCTGTATGCCCATAGCAGCTAAGGCCTCAGTGGGATTTTTGCAGCATGGATGGTGTATTGCCTTGCATGAAAATGATTTTACTGCGATAGGCATGGTTCATCTTTTTATACCATGGCAGGAAATGGGCAGTGAGGAACCCCACATATTTTTCTAAGGTCATTTTGACACCTTAAAGGGGCATACCGACTCACTTCCTATGATTCCAGCCCAAAACATCACTCCACCACCTCATTGCCGATGTTGCAGCCTTGTCGGGACATGGTGGCCATCTGCCAACCATCCTGAACTCCATCCATCTAGACCATCCTGTGTGGCATGGCATTCATCAGTGAATAAAACTGTTTGAAATAAATCTTCATATATTTCTGAGCCCAATGCAGTCGTTTCTCCTTTGCCACTCATCAGTGGATTTTTCATGGCTCCTCTCTTAATACGAGGAACTTCCTTAATATGCCTTTATCTGAACAAACCCGTCTGTGCTCTGAATCACACACAAATCTTTTCATAGTACGATTATATTTCTTAATTTTCCCTGAAATATCCAGCGTTTTCATTCCTTTAGCAAGATACGGCAATATTTCACTTTTCATCTGCAGAAAGATCTTTTTTCCTCGTATTGCATGAAACCCGTGACTGTCTTGATAAGGTGGAAACAACCTCCTTAAGTAGTTTCCCTTTAGTGAGGTTCACCTGGCAAACTAATGACCAGACCTGTCTGAGACTGAAGAAGCAGCACAACTGAAAACTTTAATTGAAAAACTAAAAATCAAATATTTGCATAATAATTTGCAACACAGTGTAGAAGACCAAGCCTTCTTTCCATTTCCCACTGTGATGCTCGGTTTAAACTTTAGCAGATTGTCTTGACCATGTGCCTAAATGCATAGGTTGCCGTCATGTGATTGGCTGACCAGATACTGGCTCTAATCAGCAGATGAACAGGTGTACCTAATAAAGTGACTAGCGACTGTAAATCTCCTGCTCTCTCCTACACTCAGGGAACTCTTCCTTTGCTAAACTACAGTAAACATTCACTGAAGTGTGCCAGTACATCTCCAGAGACTAATTATAACACACTAGCTTTTTGTGTCCCTATCAGTCACACAAACAGCTGAGACTTTAGACCGCTCCCTGTATTCAGTAACAAACCAGACACCTGCAGGCCTTTCTTTGCCCCTCTTCTTTGACTTCTTATCACTAGCAGTGGTAATGATAGTTGCAGAGCCTGATGGGGAACATGCCATAAGGTTCTGAAGCAAACAAGCGTGATAATGTTTGTGCCTGTGTGTGATACAGAGACAGACATTTCCATAAAGATCCCATGTTATTATGTTACATAGAGGCTGATGGTTTGAGAGGTAGATTTAGAGAACTGTGCTTATGTGTAGGTTTGTAGTAAAGTTAGATGAGCAGGGCTGTGAGTGACTGTGAATCTCGAGAGTGCATGCTTTTGTGTTTGGGTGTGTGTGTCAGGGTGTGTCAGTTGTGCTTTCTTTTCTTATCGTGAAGCATTCCAAAATGAAGGTGTTGCCTTATTTTATGAGCTGAATCAGAGGGTTTTCTGGTGTTAAATGCATTAGAAATACAGGAAAGATCATATTTGACTTTCATAACAGAGTGAAACTTGACTACTCCGGGGAATTAGTTTGAGGATTATTATTTGTGTCATGGAGTTAGAACATATGAATTATGTTTTTGAAAAAAAAGGGAAAATATTAGGGATGCATCATTAGATCAATCATCAGTCATTATCGCACAACTCTTTTGACATTATTCTTCAGCAGTATGTTGTGATACAGTGTGAAAAAGTAATTGCCCCCATTGTTTAATCAAAAATTAACGGTGATTTACCACATTTTTTGGAAATCTGAGTTCATTTTCATTTTTCACACCCAGACCTGATTACTGCCAGACATGCTGAGTCCAGAAATCCCTTAAATAGAGCCTGTCTGACAGAGGTAGGTAGGCTAAAAGATCTCAAAAAGCAACACATCATGGTACCATCTGAAAAAAATCATGAACAGATGAGAAAGTCATTGACATCAGTCTAGAAAGAGTTACAAAGCCATTTTTAAGCCTTTGGGATTGTGAGAGCCATTGCCCACAAATGGAGAAAACTTTGAACAGTGCGGAACCTTCCCAGGTGTTGCCGGCTTACCAAAATGACTCCAAGCGCGCATTGATGACTCATCCAGGAGGTCACATAAGAACCCAGAGCAACAACTAAAGACCTGAATGCCTCACTTAAGGTCAGAGTTCATGATTCAACAATAAGAAAGAAACTGCAATGGTGCTCTGGCTCTGTGAATCATATTAACTTTACCTTCAGCCTCGGAGGAGTGAGAGAGGGACTCTGCAGCTGTGTCATAGGTAAAGTTATCTTCAGATTTCACACGGCCTTTTCATGCCATGGTAAAGGGCCCCAGGCTGGATTTGAACCCAGGTGGCCCGCGTACATGGGTAGCACCTTAAACCACTCGACCATCTGTGCTCCCCGTATGTCACATTGGTTAAATAATTAGTCCAGTGCTGAAGTCCGTGTTGAAATCGGCAAAAAAAGACGCTAATTTCCATACTTAACAAGCTAACTTGTGGTTGTGTGATGATGTGTTCAAGTGAGCTGGGAAATTTTTGTGTTTAAAGAATGGGTATAAATATGTCAATCAATAAAATTAACCTAGTTATTCAAAAATGTTTTTATTTTTCATGTTTTTAATCATTGAAGAACTTTTGGAGGGAGGTCGCAGCATTATTTATAATTTAAATGTAATTTATTCAGCGTATTTATTTTAATACAATTTAATTAAAGAATTAAAATTAAATGTTATTTATCTGCTTCAATCGCCATACTGAAAACGTACTGAACCATGACTTCAAAACCGAGGTACGTACCGAACCGAATTTTTCTGTACTGTTAGACCCCTAATTATGACTGATATTGTCTACTTAAAAAAGGAGTGAGGCATATTTAGAAAGTTCTAACATTAATGAATCAGTTTGTGTCTGACAAGTGAGCTGATAACAGTGAAAAATAGTTTCACTACTTGAGTGCTTGACTTGTGAAAAGCAGCTCCACATTTTTGTCTTGCAGGTTCTGCAGCTCTCTGTAAACAGTGACACACTGTGAACACAAGCTGAGATTTCGCCGAGGGCTTAGGTGTGATCTCTCAACACACGAACAGATTAGAAGGACCTTTTAGATAAATTATGGCAAGTTAAAGGCTTTAAGAGTTAAGTCTGCCGAATGAGAATCATTAGTGGGAACACATTTGGATCTAAAAACTGAAGTCAGTTTACTCTGTTACGTACTGAGTCCATAATTATAGGTTGAGTCAGCATCCTGTATAATGACTCCTTGCAGCACTGGTTTGACTCAGACCCTTTCATGCATGTCACTATCAGTATTCCTGTCCCTTTTTTTTTCTCTTTTTACTGTTTTATTCAATAAATGCAAAGTTGCACCAAAAAAGCTCCCAGCCTCACCTTTGTTGCATTAAATGTCTGCAGAAGTGTTTTAAGTGGATCTACTTCTTATCATTCCCGACAGTATCAAACTACTCTCCCTTTGTTCTCATGCACCCATCTCACTATCTTGAGCTTAAGAAAGACACGGCTCATTTATAATGTGTGCTCCGGTAGACTGCCTACAGGCCGGTAGGTAAAACAGTAGACAGGTGAGTAGGCCGAATTAAATAATTGGATTGACTAATTACAGTCTAGTCTATGCCAGAGTCCCAGGATTTTCCCCCTTATTTTTAGAGCTATTGTTTGATGGATTTCTGTTGGGACATAAATAGAAGTTATGCAAATATTACAAAAGGTGCATTTAAATAAATATCATGCCCCGCATTTAAGTAATCTTTGGCAAACACTATGGGGATTATTTAAGCTCTTGTCTTTGCTTATCACAAATTTGAAAGATGTCACTGATTTAATTGTACATTAGTGTCCAAAGTCTCATTTATACTCTTGGTATGAAAGAACAGCTACTGGGTCACCAAGTGTCAGGCATTTCTCCAGTTTAGGCAGAGCATTTGACCAGGATTGTGGGCCTGAAATTACAAAAAAAAAAAAAAAAAAAAATATATATATATATATATATATATATATATATATATATATATATATATATACAGTTCAGCTAGCCAACTGTGCACATCTCTAGTTCAAACTTGGTCTTGTTTCTTCAGTGTCTTTGAGATGGGCAACTTAGTTCTGACACTCCAAGGTATTTAGAGACATTGCACATTGCATTCTTAAGTCCTTTTATCATCTCATTAAAATGCACACATTAACATTAGTGTCTGTTACATACAAATAGAGAACAGAAGAGAGAGACAGTGATGTCTCCTGATCTTGTGCCATATTCCTTCCATTTCTTGATGATGGACTTAGCTGAACTCCAGGGATGTTCAGTGCCTTTGAATTTTAGTATCCATCCCCTGGCTTATACTTTACAATAACCTTTTCTCTGAGTTGATTGGGGTGTTCTTTTGTCTTCCTGGTGTAATGGTAGCCAGGAATACTGATTAACACGTGACTGGAACCACATCTCTGTTGTTGGTCATTCATTGTGTGTATGTGTGTCAGGGTGTGTTGACAAAGTGCTGTGATTGTGTGGCTTGGTGACATTCACAGAAAGGCTCGCCAGGAATGTGAATGATAGCATCTCTGTCAGATTAGTGTGATAGCAGCTGGACAGGGGACCCCTCAGAGCTCAAATACTCCAATACAAAAATACACAAAGGTGAGCACATTCACAGAGTTGGAACAAAACCATTATAGGATATTAACTGTTTTATTGTCTTACATTTTAAATTGAGATTTCCCCCACAAAGCCTCCATTCTTTAGCAAACTGTTAGTTTACATAAGAGCGTGTGGTTAGGAAGGTTTATGATGTGATACCTCGACATGACAGGATGTAGCTTTGCCCTGTGGGTGCTCTTGGAGTTGTGATTTACAGGGTGTGAACAGGTATCAGATGACAGAGTCTTTCACCCCCCCCCATTCATGTAAACCAACAGAGGGAGGGCCACGATGTAAGCATGTGCTCATGTGAGTAATAACTCTTTCTTTTAAGAGTCTCTGCTTTTTGTAGACCTTTGAAGTACATAACCTCAAGTTAGAGGGAGAGCAATTATGTGATCCAGAAGTTTACACTGTGCTCTGTTACAGCAGAGGTAACAGTAAATCCACAGATGTGAGCTACCTGAACAGAAGATGAGAGAGACTGGTTATTCAGAAACAAACCAGACCAGTGTGTCCTAAACTGGTCAAGCAGGGGCCTTCAGAGGACGATGACAGCCCACCACAGACTGAGAAATGGTTGTGAGGTTAACCCTTTCATACCTGGATGCTTTAACACATTGCTGTTGGCAGAAGAAGCAGTTGCTCATCCTTGAAGTGAAATACAACCCCAGTTCCAAAAAAGTTGGGACACTGTGTAAAATATAAATGAAAATAGAATTCAGTGATTGCCAAGCTCATATTTTATTCACAGTAGAACATAAACATTATATCAGATGTTGAACCTGAGACATTAGACCATTTCACCAAGCTCATTTTGAATTTGATGGCAGGAACTCATCTCAAAAAAGTAGGGACAGGGCCTTGTTTACCATTTTGTACCCCCACTTTTTTAAACAATAGTCTGGGTACATCTTGGAGACCAGTTTCTGGAGCTTTAGAAGAGGAATGTTGTCCCATTCATGTCTTATGTAGGACTCTAGCTACTCAACAGTCTTCTTTGCTGGATTTTTTATTTTATGACGCTCCAAATGCTTTCTATCAGTGAAATGTCTAGACTGCAGGCAGGCTAGTTCAGCACCCAGACTCTTCTATTGTGAAGCCAGGCTGTTGTGATAGATGTGGTATGGGGTTTTGCATTGTCTTGCTGAAATAGTCAAAGCCTTCCCTGACAGAGACGTTGTCTGGACGGGAGCATATGTTGCTCTTAAACCTCTGTCTACTTTTCATCATTGATAGTTCCTCTCCAGATGTGTAAGCCACACCCACACCATAGGCACTAATGCAACCCCATATCAACAGAGATGCAGGCTTTAGAACTGTGCCAAGATAACAAGCTGGATGGTCCCTGTCCTCTTTAATCTGCAGGACGCGGTGTCTGTGGTTTCCAAATTGAATTTTAAATTTTAGTTCATCTGACTACAGAACAGTTTTTGATTTTGCCTCAGTCCATTTTAAATAAGTTTGGCCCAGAGAAGACAGTGGTGTGTCTGGATCCTGCTCATACATGGCTTTTCTTTGCATGATTCAGCTTTAACTGTGATTTATGGCTGGCATGGTGATCTGTATAGACAATGATTTCTAGAAGTGTTCCTGATTTCCAGTACAGAATCATGCTTGTTTTTAATGCAGTGGCTCCTGAGGCCTAACAATCATTAGCATCCAATATTGTGCACAGAGATGTCTCCAGATTCTCTAATTTTAAAAAAAATTGTAATATATTATATTATAATATAATGAACAATTTGGGTAAAAATCAAACTGTTTTTTCCCCCAGTATTGCAATTGCAAATACATATGCAATTGTTTTTTAAGTTTCTCATCTCATGTATTTTTTCACCAAACACAAGCAATAAGTAGTTCTGTACTATAATCAACACATTATTAGATGTAACAAGGGCTAAAAGATTTGGAAAAAAATCTAATTGTGATTATTTTGAGTCATTTTACAAATTTGATTTTATTGTTGTTTTTTTTGGAAACTTTCCTTGATAAAAATGACACTTGAATGTTTGCATAATGTGCAAAGCATTAGCTTACATCTCTGCCTCAAAAAATGTTCTAACCTGGTCTTTTGACACACATTTCAGGTCAACAGAATATTGCATTGTCCCTGACTTGAAAATTGCAAAAGCCCAAAGTACGATGTAATCTAAATTTTGATTAATTGCCTATCCTTATTATATACTGTAGATGGCATATTCAAAGTCTTCACAATTTTACGTTTTTCAGAAATTGTTCCACCACTTTTAGACAGTTTTTGCAACAGTTGGTGAACCTCTGCCCAGCTTTACTTCTGACGCTGCCTCTCTAAAATGCTCCTTTTATACTCAGTCATGTTACTGACCTGTTGCCAATTAACCATATAAGTTGCAAGATGCTTCTCCATCTTCTTTCATTAGTACCATTAGTACTTTTCTAGCCTTTACCTGCCCTGTCCCCACTTTTTTGAGATGTGTCTGATGTTTTCTTTTTAGTGAATAAAACATGGGTTTATGAGATTTGAATATTACTGCACTGTGTCTTTTACACAGCGTCCCAACTTTTTTGAAATTGGAGGTGTATGAAAAGCTGTTGCCTTTTTGAAAATGTTACAATTCTTGCAATCATGAAAAGAAAGGTCGACAACTCTGATTAAATGATCAGTTACATGCGTGGGGTTTATAGAGAAGAAAGGGGGGCCGGTCTCCTGAAGAACATCATCCAGTCACCCTAAAGTTGAACGAACATCAACTGATATAGTTTTCACGTCCATTAAGGGGTCAAAGGTTTGAAGAGGTTTGTTAAGGTCCTAAATAAATATCAAAATATCTTCTTGGTCTTTTCTGTTAGTAACATTCTTGAAGAAGAATTCAGGGATCAACAAAATAAGGAAAATAAATCTGGGCAATGAAACCGGAATAAAGATGGTCCCTCTTAACATTTCACTGACTGGGAGAATGAAGGCTGATATCGATACCAGTGTTTGACATAGCAATTTCTCTTATCTCTGATGTGTAACACTTCGATTATCCACAATTCTCTTGTGTTTATAACAGTGAACGCAGTTCAGAGTTCATTTGACAAGGGATTTCTTCTGCTCAATAAAAACATATCTTTATTGATCCAGCAGTCAGGTGATTAGATGGCAATATTAAAATGACCAGACACAACAGATACACATTCACCTCTGATATCATTTTATTAGAGCAAAAGAGGAGTAACATAATCCAGTGTAAATACTTAAATGAGTTCAGACTCGATGCACTATTTCATCCAGAAGTAAGAGGGAAAATATCTCCAGTTTGTAATTAAATCTTAACTTGAGGTACAATAGGTCTCTATTATACGTCTGCATGTGAGGGAGAAAGACAGAGGGTAAACTGAGTGTGATCTAAAAGTCCTTCGTCAGCTGTCTCTGAATATCTACTGGAACAAAAAACAGAAGTGTGGCTGCAGAGAAAAAAAGAGGAAGAGGCCTAAAATACATGCATAAAGACACATGAAAATAAACGACTCGTGCCTGTTGTTTCTGGAACATTTTGCTCTGCAGGACTACACCGTTAAGAACAAGCATTTCCAACACTTTTATCAACGTCTTGTCTTTTGTCTCTGACAGTAAGAGGAGAAGCCAGGAGCAACAACCACAGAGTAATAAACTCATTGAAGCTGCAGTCTGAGCCAGCTCTGTCTCTGTCTTAAACACACACTCTCTCACACACACACACCTACACACAGAAACTAATGGGGTAAGCATTTAAAGGAAGTGTCCCACCTCTATGAGAACATCAGGACTGAGCTCTGTGCAGTGTCCAAAGGCTCACTGTGCACGTTTTTAAGACTATTTTCAAACAGGCTTCATGGCTACATTACATACCACACTTGTAGTCTTGCCTGATTTAAGTATTTTAACTCATTTGGATGTATCCTTTTCTTATTCAAGCATGATTCGTGTTAATCCTGATTAAAGCCCCATCTGAACCAGGGATTTTATCCATTTAATGTGTATATTTAACATCCACTACTGGTGGTGAAATATGATTTACTCTTCCTCTTTTGAAGTCATTTGGGGCAGCACTTCATCCTCTTAGACCTATCAAAGTATTTTAGAGAATAATGACCTGCAGTCTCATGCCCTTATATGGGCATAAAAGAGACATTTCTCTATGCTAATTAGAATATAAGCACCTGGCATTCATCAACTTAAGACCACAGGTGTGAATAATTCAGCAGTCAAACAACGTTTCATGAATCCCACATAGGTTTTTCTTAGAGACTTGAAGAATTTGAGAAAAATCTAAGAAGATATGAGGCCCAAAATTTTTAGAATAACTAAGTAAGCCGCTGGAAGATTTATTGTGCAACGTTTGTTTTATTTTTATGATATTTTTTGAGTATCGAACAGAAAGACAGTCCCGATCAAATAACCCTCTGGTATAATTCAAATTTACTACTCTAATAAGCCAATCACTGTATTTGTATATATTTTTGAGGTTTTAACCCTTTAGTTGCCAGTTTGACTATAAGAAGTCAGTAATGTATTTTATGAAAAAATAACATCACAAATATAGATGTTTTCTCAAGAAAAAAATAACGTAAGGTAGCTGTCAAAGATCAGCAACAAAATTTATTTTGATGCATGAATTTTATTTATTTATTTTTTTTTAATTTATTTATTTTTTTTGTAGTGCCAGATTTAAAATTTCACACCTGAGGAAGCCAGCTGAATCCATCACCTGCAACAGCAGAGATGCAATTCTGAAACCCCCTGCGCCTTGAGATCCTGTCCATAAAAATCACAAACACGTCAGTGTAGTGGGGCAGCCCTTCTGGAGGCCGACACGCACCAGAAATAACAAGGTTTTCTCCAAATCAACAAAGCCCATATAGGCTGGATGAGCATGCACCACGCTCTCTCAAGGAGCCCTGGTCCCATGACTAGGATGGAATCCACATAGTTCCTCCTGAGTCCTAGGTTGCTCTTCTTCTCTCCACAATTATTGTGGGTTGACCCCATTCTTATGTAATGTAGGCCACATTATGTCATTTGTTTGTTTTAAGTGCAATGCACTCTTTCAAATATTTACAATTACCCAGCTCTAGCTCTGTGCCTGTCTCTAAGCCAAAATAGACAGGAGAATGACAGAGGGACATATTTACCTTGTTTCAGCAAACATGCACCCAGTCTAAAATGGGCATCAGTCTGCAGTTTTAGAGGCATCTGTCTACAGACCTCTATGGTGAGCTGTTTTGGGCTCATCTTTTGCAGACCTCTACAATAAAGGGGTCTAGACCGTGGGGTGGGAGGGGATGCACTAACCCTTGTTGGGGTTTTCCTTCATTTGTGATGTATTATTTTTAATTTTATCCTACTCCCCATTACCCTCACCCAACATTTAGGATTCAGGTGCCTAACCCTAACCCTCTTTTTGGTTTTCCTTTGTTTTTGGTGTGTTGTTTTTAATTCTATTACCCCTCCCCATATCCTAACCTTTAGAGTTTGGGTGCCTAACCCTAACCCCTCTTTGGGTTTTACTTAGTACGTGGTGTGTTAAATTTAAATTGATTTCCTTCAGGAAATTTTCAATTTCTATTCAACTGCTGTGAAAAATAGCCACTTAACGTAACTTCTGGCAGTGATTGAAAAAATACTAACATAATTCAGTACGACATTCTAGTACAAGCTTGGGTGATGTATATCACTTCCTGCCCCACGGTCCAGGTTGCCCAAATGTAGAAGTCTGCAACACAAGAGCCCAAAATGCCCCACTATAGCAGTCTGCAGCCAGGTCCTCTTGTGCACTTTTGCCAGTTATTTTTCTAGGAGTTTAGAGGCCTTTTTTCTAAGTGGGTGGGATTTTGGCATTTTTATCCAACATACTCACAGCTTCCAGGAGCAGATGTTACTAGTAGATTTTTCATGTATCTGTAGTGTTCTACTCATGGTTAATAACTGTCTTCTGTTAAACACATTTACATGGACTTTAAAGTCTCATTCTTTTCTATTATGTTCATATCTGCCTCCCTTTTACAGTCAAACTTCCAGCCTCAAGGATCCCACCCATATTGTCCAGAGTGACTTCATTTAGCTCTTTGGACTCCAGTGAGGTCAGCGTTTCCTTCTGCTCTCTGTCCATGTGACTTCTCTAATAACAGGCTCGTAGTTGTGATGTAGTAAGAGTAAACTGCAGGCAGTTTTTTTTTTTTTTTTAATAGCAGCATTGTCCTTGAACAGTGAACACTCTGATGCACTTAGCCTTATAGTAACCGAGTTAATGCAGCTGGAGGCAGGTGGACATGGACATTAAAATTGCAAACTTTAGCTGTCCTGTCTCGTTTTGTTAAAATCTACCTCTCCACACTTGGTTACAGACTCTGACTCTGCTCTTACAATGAAAACTGTGCTAGACCAGAGGACGAAACATCTGCTGTTTCATGTTTCTGAGATAATTACCACTGCCTGCAGGAGTACTTACTAGCTCCAAGGCACATTTTAGAAACAGCTCTGCTGATTTGGTTTGAAACTTGTAGCTTTTAGAATTTGCAGGGAATCAAACCTACACTTCTTACCTCTTACCAGAAATCAGGACAAATGTTTCCTTTGGAATATTTGCCTAAGAAACAATAAAGGGTTAATGATTTATGAGGAGTAAACATCGTATCACGTACCTAACACAATACAAGCTTTTATTCAATGTTTAACCAAGGAAGTGGGGATCAGATGGAGGTCATGCCGGTTGTTATTCCTACTACAGAGTCAGACATGGCTGCAGCAGCATTTTAGGCAGAAGCTTAAGGACCCTTCAGCAACAAGCTCCAAGACTTCTAACCCTTCACCCTCCTGGGGATTAATCAACATTACACAACATTACATTGTGTTGTGATCTATTTAACAGACAGGACAAAATACCAGATGATTTTTGGGATTAGGTCTTCAGTGTTATGTCACCCGTCACCATGATAACGGCTATAGGAGCTGTGCTGATGTCCTGCCAAGGTTAAGCTTATAGAAAACCCCCCAGTACTCTCCATCTGTCATTTCATTTTAATGTAGTCACGCATCTTATATCAGAAATTTAATCTTAGCATGTTGAAATAGCATTTGCAACATGCTCTTCAAACTCTTCAGTTTTATAAGTTGGAAAAATATGGAGGGTTATGTCCTCTGGTAGTCCCTAAACTATATTTCAGATCAACATTAATTGTGCTAGGTTAAAGATAGGATTGATTCTGCCAGCCAAAGGTGCATCTGCTGTATTTAGTAGAGTCACCTTTGGCTGGAATCACAGCACTGAGTCTGTGTGGATAGGTCTCAATCAGGCTTGCATATCTGGACCTTGTAATTTTACTCCATTCGTCTTTTCAACTCTTCTCAAGCTCTGTCAGGTTGCACGGTTATTTGGCATGAGCACCCCTTTTCAAGTCCAGCATCAAATTCTCTGTTGGATTGAGGGCTGGGCTTTGACTCGGCCTCTCTGGAACATTCACCTTGTTGTCTTTAAACCATTTCTGCGTAGCTTTCGCTGTATGCTTCAGGTCATTGTCTTGCTGTAAAATAAATCTTCTTCCAAGCTGTAGTTCTCTTGCAAACTGAATAAGATTGTCCTTCAGGATTTTCTTATATTTTGCCACTTTCATTTTACCCTCTACCTTTACAAGCCGTCCAGGACTAGCTGCTGAGAAGCATCCCAACAGCATGACGCTGCCACCACTGTGCCTCACAGTGGGGATGGTGTGTTTATGGTGATTAGCAGTATGGCGTCTTGTCTAATGGCCAAAAAGCTAAATTTTTCACCCCGCCAGACCAAAGAACTTCCATGGAGTCTCCCACATGCCTTTGAGCAAACTCTAGCAGATTTAATGAGTTTTTCTCAACAGTGGTTTTCTCTTCCATACAGCTTTGACTGGTGAAGAACCCGGCCAACAGTTGTATGAGTCTCTCCCATCTCAGCTGCTAAAGCTTGTAACTCCTTCAGAGTAGTCATAGGTGTGCATTCTTTGTTTGAATGCACCTTTTGTTTTGAATAGCAAATATTTTCACATACAAGTTAAAGTCAAACTTCTGCCTTTTTCACACAAAAGTAAACAGAGTGTTTTCTTTTCTGACCCAGGCCTCCATTTTTTTAAGCCGTGGAGCTGTTATTTCTGTCAGTTTATGGATCTTGCCATTAAGCAGCATTTAGTTTGTTAGCATACAGTATTATTCAAGCTTGTCTAAGCAGACTTTGAGATTTATTACATTAAGTGATTAATGATATGTAAACAGTCATGTAATAGCACTCTCAATCCCTGATTGTATTTACTTGAATGGTTTTTGCAGCACTGTCATTTACTTGTCTGCATCATTGTTTACATACAGCAGTGTGTGGTGAGGCGGATTAAAAAGAGGCTTAACCTTCACCTCTGCTTTTTTGGCAGCCGGAGGACACACACCCAGCCTCTCATGAGCACACAAACACGAATGCACATGGCTAATCCACGCATACATTCACTAGAGCAGACAACACAATGGAAACGGCCTCTTTTGTGGATTTCCTTCCTTTGTTGGATTTCAGATTGTTTCCGAGTGGACGCACCAAACTTGTGAGAAAGAGAAGGAAAACAGGAGCTCAACTTGAACTACGGTATCTCATGGGTCAAAAATCCTGGAGTGAATGAATTTCTCAACCCTGGAAGTTTCAGCTCCCTTGTGGGAACCAACTGTGGAAATAAAAGCTAAAAGCAAACAGCAGCTTAGGGCTGGGATGGATGTTTTAGGTGGTATCAGTTGGTACATTTGGCATGGATCACCCCGGCTGTACTCTGCAGCTGGCACAGATGACATACTGTATACTAAACAAGCACAGATGATGTGGGGTTAAATATGGAAAATGGGGCAGTGTTTCTGACCAGCATGGCTTTGTGGTGGAGGCGGTAGGCAGCAGCCTTTCTGGGACACACCCTGCTCTCAGCACTGGGGGCTCATTTCGTCTGATACTCCAGCAGTCAGGCGCGTAATGAGCACGCCTATGTTGAGTTTATTTTTATATCTATCCTATTGTTCCCTTTAAGTAGAGTTTGTTAATCTCTATAAGATTACATGCTAAGAATTAGACAGATTTCAGTATGACATGCAACACTGTGACTGATTGAGTGGCTGATTGATTGGTTGACTGCTCTTCCAGTTGATTTGCTGTTCAGTTAACAGGGCTATTAAACGATCAATGAATACAATCAGATTGACCTATAAATGGATTAAAAGTGGCCTCTTTCTCGCCTGTTTAGCTCTTGGAACAAAATGAAGAAAAATGTAAATGTTTTATGAGACATTTTTTAAAAATATGTTTTTAGTCCTCTTACCTGCTTTAGCCACAGTTTCTAACGCTCCAGCAGGGATTTGCTGGCATTTATTAACAGCAAAGTAGCCTACTTCCAAATGTCTGCAGGATGCAACAGTGGTGCTTTAAGGCTCCATTGTGAATTTGAAAACAGTTTCCTGCTATTTTAGCTGGTATTTCAGTCTCCAAAGTCTGGTGGAACTGTATGCATATGTCCAATGGATGATTTAATATTTATGATTGTTAATGTACAGAAAGTGAAGCAGCAGTGGAGAACTCCATTTGGGTGCAAGAAATGATTTCTGCAGACCAAAAGGCTGTGTATGGTTTGGCCTGGGTTTGTCATGGTTTAGCCCATTAAAGTCTGATCTTGCCCGTGCTTTCTCAGCTGATGTCTGTCCAGTCTTGCTTGTTGTGACATAAAATCCATCCCTTTTAAGAGATCCAGATCATTCAGCTCAGTAGAGCTGGTTGTTTGGCTCCCAAATGGCGCTTCATTTGGTAATAGTTTGGCTTTTTAAATGTGGATTAGGTAACAACAAAAGATGGAGGGAAGGGAACTGGCACAAAAACAGGAGATAGCTACTGTGGCTCACATTAAAGAGCCACTCCCAAGAACAGGCTTGTTTGTGAATGGTACATCATCACTCTGTTTGCTAGTTGATGCTAGACTCTACTTTGCAGTACAGATGCATTAATTCTATTACCTTGCGAAGCTGATGGATTGGCCAGAGTGCACGTCGGTCATCAAGCAAATCCATCTTGTGAAGCTCCAACCTGAAACAACTGTGCCAAGTCTGACAACAGACCAGCCCATTCAGCATTGTTTCAGGAGCTACAGACAGGGTTTAGTTGCAAGGGGGTGGTAATGGCTGTTGCCTGTGTAGCAATTAGCTTGGCTGTAGCTACAGCAGCAGTTTTATCAGAACTGGACCACATTTCCTTATTAAAACAAGATGAAAGAACCATGCTGAAAGAATTTATTGGCAGAGAAGGTTTTTGCACTTCTACCGACCAACCTCGGCATGAGTTTTTACATCACTCAGACTTATTCCAATACTTGATACATTCTTTGGTTTGATGAAATCTGACTTTAGGGAGAGGCAGGTTAGCTCAGACATTAGATGTGCCACAAACATGCGGTTTACAGTCCTTTTTGCACAGATCCTGACCCCTTTTGGTGCATGTTATTCCCCTCTCTTTCATGCTTTAAACCAGTTTTATTGAACATAAACATTTATCAAGATCTTCCTCTGATCAAAGCAGAGCAGTAGGTCTTCTTCTGTCTCAGAACCTCTGTGGTTCTTTTCTTAACTTCTGACACAGACTCTAAACATGTCTGCTTGAGCACAGATGTAATCTTAGGAAAAAGTAACACGGTGAATCATGAGGGTGGTTTTAAAAAGTCCATACATATTTTAGTCTTAAGTTTTAGTCAAGGCATTTCATATTTTCATACTAATTTAATAGCTGTATTGTAAAATCAGTATAAATGTAAAAACTAATTAATGCACTATTGCTACTCCAATTGATTTGAAATAAATTAATGAAAATACTGATGTACCTTATGTGCACAGTAGAGAGATATCACTGATTCTGAATGTCTGACAGTCCAGCTCTAACATTCTAGCCTCCTTAAGTGAAACTAAAATCACCAAATATCTATTTTTAGCTAGTCTTTGTCTCTTCTTTCTCATGGAAGAAGGGTAGTCGACTAATAGTTTTAGTTGATGAAATTAAAACTGATTCCAAGCTCAGGTATGGTCTAAAATATTATAAACTGCAGCACAAACATGTTATTCAAATTATAAGGACAGCCAGCCTCAGAATAAAGCAGCTTTTGGCCAGAACAGTTTGCATATGTGATAGTTCATACTGAGGTCATGAATAGATAATCCAGCAGATGGTGCTGTGCAGCTATTTATGTTGGTCTGCTTCTGTTTGAGGAAGTAAACAAAGATTAGAAAACAGTCCAAAATTTGGCATTTTTACTTTTTTGATGCAGATTCACTGGCTGTGAGATGAACATGCCTAAAATAAATGCATCTTCATAATGCATATTAATGATGTGACTACATGACAATGCAGCCATCTCTGAAACCTTCTAAAGGAGAATAAAGGAAGGATGTGTTTGCTGTGGATGTGTTGTAAAGATGGAGATGAGACAGATAAACCCACTGAGTGTTTTAGCAGCAGAGAAAGGCCGGCTGCCACCGCTACCGGAGATAATCTGGCATTATAGTCTGAGGATGACACAACATGACTCTGCAAATTCCCCTGCTGGTCATTGGTCAGCGAAAGTCCCAGATGATCTGATGACTGCTTGGTTCTGGTGTCTGTGTGTGAGTCTGTTTGTGTGTATTTGAGGCCATGTTTAGGGTACAGATTGTGCTTCTGTGCTCCAGTAAGTCATGTATGTCTTCCATTCAGAGTAATCCCGGCTGATTCTGTGCCTCCCTGTGGCTGACAGGGGTATTACAGTCAGTATAATGTCAGAGGTTGGGTTCACTTGGTTCATCCAGATGCTGTGTGAGTCGAAGGGCACTTCAAGAGGATGAATCCCTACCATGACAGCCTCTTTGATCCAGGTTATGTGGTCTAGTTTCCTTCAGTTCACATCAGATCCTCTGTGATTGCCAAAAGCGAACAGATTTAGTTATTTTGTTTATCATTCCTGTCACATAAGACCTCTCAGAGGGCTGTGATGCAACCAGCTGTTATTTTGTTTTCCTGTTGTCATTGCGTAAGCTTGATTTTTAAAGGGAATTTCCCAGATCACATCATTAACTTCTCTTTGTATTTTCATCTCGGTGGCTGGCCATACAAGACGGTTTCAAATCGTAGCTGATTTTAAAACGTAGGAGAACAGGGGGTCCTCTCCTGAAAAATTTTGAGGTTGAACACTTTATTTCTTGTGTTCAGATATATTATTAGAGCCTTATTGGCCAGTTTCATGTAATGATCAGCCCAAATGTCTGGTTTTCTCCCCCAACATAAAATTTATCACTAGTGTCATCACTTAATAATGCCTATGCAGAAGTGTGAACTTAACAGTCTCTTTCTTTGGTATTTGGTTGGTTATACAGTATGTATCCAAGACAGAATGTTGCTGAATATTACATGGACAATAAAATAAAGTGTTATGATGATGCAACAAAGGGATACAGACTCATCTCATTTGTCCTAATGATGGGTCGTTCATGCACAAGCCGGTTCAAAGAGCCGGCTCTTTTACAGGAACAATAAGATCTGAATCCTGTTTAAGCAGTTTAATATCGTCATAACTAATGAAGTTCACACAGGATATGGTAATCATACACCCAGCCGTGGTTCGCTCCCAGCTCCCACAGCCAATCACAGCTCTTTCTCTCAACACAGTGGTGTGTTTAAATATGACGTCTTTCCTAATGCATCCCTGCTTGCATTAATGCTGATGCACCACACTGCTGCTGCTGGCAAATCTTAATCTCCTCCACCCCAGCCTTCTTCTTTATAGCATTAGACTTGTTGCACCCTCATATTCAGATGCATGCAATTATGAATTAATTGCTCCTGAACTAATTTTATAGTAGTCAATATGCATTGTCATAAATGTTTATCCATATGGGGGTTTGTAGCTATGCACTTCCTGGAAAGTCAAAGCAGGCAGCTTAACTAACCCATGAAGCATCTTTTGAGCAGAGGCTTTCTGCCAAGTAAAACTGTTTATCCATTAATTTACAATCAAATGCATGATGAGAGTGTTCCTGACTTAATCTTGTTTTTGCGACCCGAAGAAGCTGAAATTGTAATTAAAACATAATAAACTGCCCAGTACAAGAGTGAATTTTTGGTCATTTGAAATAGCAAATTGTTTCATATTTTGGATTAGGATTTATATTTTTATTGATAAAGTATGGAAACTGATTTCAAAAATGTTTGCTTAAACTAGTGTGAAGTCTTAGTTTAAATGCTGGTACTGTGACAACCCTACTGAGCATTTCTCTTTCAAGTCCACTTAATTTGATCTTGGAAAAAGTCTTATTATACTTAGAGAAAAAATGTCCTGCATATCCCCTTAGCATCCTCTGTTCTCATCCTCTCCAGACATTTTTAGAGACTGACAACTTATTTTAAAAGATAATAACGTTTTCCCTCCCTTTGTCTGTGTCTGCAGCCATGGCGGAGTTAGACCTGAGTCTGAGTGATGCGCTGACAGACAGCGTTCCCCAGCAGGGCCCGGAGAGCCTGGTGGAGAGGGATTTTGTGGCCCAGCTGGAGGCAGAGACCTTCGACGACCAGGTCGGGGAGACGGTGGGAAAGACAGATTACATCCCTCTACTGGACAACGATGACACCAGGGCAGGTGAGACTGTTATGATAGTGGAGCATGGGACATAAAGGAAATAAGAGACAGAAACATGATCTGTCCTTTCCCTTTTCCTTTCTGTCTTCTGTTTACCCTTTCATGAACACAACAAGGACTGAGGGGAAAACTGGGATGTAAAGTAGACATTATAATTATCATGTTGTTTCTGTTTTTATTTTAAGTATGCTTTACACACAACATAAAATGTGACATGGACAATTTCAGCAAGCTTTTTTGAATACTGAGATTTTTTTCTGACCTGAAGCATCATGATCTGGTTTTCAAGGAAGGAACTGCAGTTTTTCAACACTGGAGGTTCCCACATAGAACATTTAGATATTTAGCATACACACCATCCCCATTTAGCATGGGGAACTTTCTTCCACTTGACCATCGAGTCTCCTTCATGCCTTTTGGTGAACTCTAGTCATGATTTAATCTGAGTTTTCATCAACAGTGGCTTTCTCTTTGCCACCCTCACATAAAGCTTTGACTGGTGAAGAACCTGGCCAACAGTTGTTGCAGAGTCTCTCATCTCAGCTGCTGAAGCTTGTAACTCCTTCAGAGGAGTCATAGGTGTCTTGGTGGTCTCTCTCACTAGTTTCCTTCTTGCACGCTCACTGAGTTTGTGAGGACGGCCTGATCTAAGCAGATTTACACATGTGCCATATTCCTTCCATTCCTTGATGGATTCAGCTGAACTCTGGGGATGTTCAGAGACTTGTGAATGTGTTTGTATGCATCCCCTGACTTATGCTTTTCAGTAACCTTTTGTTTGAGCTGCTCAAAGTGTACTTTTGTCTTCATGGTGTAATGGTAGCCAGGAATACTGATTAACCAATGCACCATCCAGACATAGGTGACTTTATTTATTTTACAGTACAAATTTTGTAATTGTCATTACTTAGCCTATGTATGAATCTATTTTCGCCATGACATTAAAAAGTTTTTCTGTTTTTTCTTTTTTTTTTGTTAAAACAGTCTAATTATATTGATCATGATTGATTTATGAAGTCATCAAAAGAGTAGAACATCCAAAGGGTTGAATACTTCTTCGCTGTACACCATGCTGACCTATATTTTGCTCAATAACACTATGATTTTGTCTGCACCTCTGTATTGGATCCATTCTGTCCTGCACTGGCCGATGATTCGTCTTATGCAACATGATCTGCAGCTGCTCCTGAGTGACTGATAATATCAGGCACCGCTGGACACTGGCTGCCATTTTGGATCTGCTGGGTTGCCATTCAGCCATGGGGGGAGATAGTAGCCCAAAGATTAACAGGCATGGCGGTCGTTGCTTTAAATATACCGGCCAACTAGTTCATTTTGGGATCTTGGCATGATACTGTATGCCGACTCAGGGCAGTTGTCCTGTGTCCAACTATCCCCCACCCCCAGCTTCAGTGAAGATGCCCGTGGTTTATTCACGAGGTCTATGTGTCCTTGTCCAGCCTGCCCAATATAAAGTCGAGGTCATAACCCTCCCAGGATGCATAGGAGATGTCACGATATTGACCGTTGCATGCAACAGAAGCAGAGCTGGGGGTGTCATTACTCTCAAAAAGTGTCAGTGTCAAGTTGATGATGCTTGGTTCCAGCTTTTCTTTCATTTTTTATTTGAAAAAGAGAAGTATGAGGACTTTTTTCTGCCTGACAGACAGAAGTGGGAAAACCCAATGATTGTGTAATAGCAGTGCTGGAAGAGTTTGTTATTTTTAAGTCATCTGGTGCAATATTATCACTCTTAATAATATATAAGCTTTTCATCCAGTATCACTCAGATTTAGCTTTTCACAATAAAAAAAAGTCTGCAGATTAATTTCATCTATCCTGTGCCTTTCTGCCAGATTTAGACCAGTTGTACACTGTGGGATTTTAAGCTGATTCTGAAACAGTCATGTTGGTTGAAATCAGTTCTATTGTCTCTTTTTGATGCTTCACATAGGTGCAAATATTGACCAAAAGAGTCTCACTGTCTCTGTCTTACACACATATAAAACGCATCACCAGCAAACACATCTAGCAGCTAAATAACAACAAATATTTTGTGTCAACTGGAGGGCCACAGGTAGGCCTAATTCCTTTTTGTTTATAGCCTTCTTTAAAGAAAAGGGAATGGCACATCAGAAAGGCATTTGTGTGTGCTGTTCACAAGAATACAGAACAGCCCTGACTCATTCACAATGCCCATTTTTGTCCATTTGAACCACATTTTTGTTATGCCCATTTTGCTGGTTTAACCAATTCCTGCTACTTTCTCGCTAATATTTCTGCTTCAGTGAACTCAATTTTGCCAGTTTACAGCCATTTTTCCCACTTTTCAATCACATTTCACCAGTTTTTCTGACAATTTCTGCCACTTTTCAGCCGATATTCCCACTGCTATCCCATTTTACCACTTTAAAGCCCATTTTTGTCACTTTTTAAGCCTGTTCTTGCCACTTTAACCAATTTTTGCCACTTTAAAGTCATTACGGAAACTTTTTAATACAATTCCAAGACTTTTTCCACCCAGTTTTACCACTTTTTTAGCCAATGCTGCCACTGTTAACTCGTTTTATCTGTTTTTAACCCCATTTCACCACCTTTTTTTTTTTTCCTTTTTTGCCACTTTAAACCAAATATTGCCATTTTTTAATCTCTCTTCACCACCTCTCCTGCCCATTTCTGCCACTTTGAAGCCAGTACTGTTACTGTTAACCCCTTGTATCACGTTTTAAGGCTGTTTTTGCCACCATAACCCATTTTTGCCACTTTGAATCCATCACTGCCCTTTTTAAATCTAATTTCACCGCCTTTCCCACCTATTTCTACCACTTTTAAAATGATATTGCCCCTTTAATTCACTTTTTTATACCTTTTTCGCACTCTCAACCCATTTTATCACTTTTCCCCTGTTTTTTTGTCACTTTCATCTACTTTTTCCCTCTCTTAACCCATTTCTGCTACTCTTAAAATCCAATTTCGTCACCATTTTCACCAGTTTTGCCATTCTAAACCCTACTTTTAAAAAAAGAAAGAGGGATTTAGATTTTTAAGATGGCTATATACTATGGCACAATTGAATAAAAAAGAAATTTGTTGCTTTGATAAGAGTGGTCCTTATACAGGTAAAAACAAAATCAAATATAGTAATTACAGATTAACTTTACAGTGGACCATGACTTTGCAGACCTCCATGGGCCCCCAGTTTGACTGGAGCACAGAAAATCTCCCATCTGAGGACCAAAGAGAGACAGGAACAAGCTGCCAAGTTTGTGTAGATTTAATCACAGAACACTGACAGGTACGTCTGCTGGTAATAGGTAGAAAGATAAACAGCAGAGTGAAACAGCAGATAAGAGAAAGTGACAAATAACCGGGCCTGACTCAGCTCTCGGGCCTGTTTTGGTAACCCAGACACTCTGGTCAGACAGTCAGACTGCGTGTGGGCACTCTTCAGTGACAGGCGGCTGGAGGACGTGCTGTGGGTGGTGCTGCCAGTGATCAACCGTGGCACGCCGCGTGCATTTGGACAAACACAGACATGCTGACACGCAGAGTGCCAAACAGCGAGGGCGAGGCAGGCAGGCCGCAAATTATTGTCCTCTGTCAGCAGGACAGCCAGACGAAGGAAGCACCGTTTTGTTTTTGTTTCCCTTTTTTTTTTTATCAGAGTTGTTGATTTGTGCGATGACGCACACATAACAAGCACTCAGGATGACCCCTCAGTGTTTGATGAGAGTCTGTTCTCTGGTTTGTGTCTTTGAATACAGATATATTATGCATTGTTTGCATGCTTGTGTTCTAGCATGTGGTTTTGCAGTTCTTACATGCTTATACGTTAATGTTGAAATATGTGCATGTACAGTAGATTAGTTGGTGCATGTATGAACTGCAGAATAGTCGGGGTTTTGCAGCTTTAAAGCAGCACATGTTTTCACGCATGTCTGTGCAGAATAAATGAGTCCACCACCTCTCTTTAGGCAGACCTCCATTTGTACAAAGCTGGCTCATTTTTTGACTTTGTAAGATTTCTGTTAATATTTCCTCTAACACCCCCCTGCTCCAGTGTGTCTCAGAGACTAAATTAACCATAAATAATCTAAAACTTCAGAGTTTTGACTTGAGCATTAAGTCAGACCACATTTGAGAGCTGTTTTGAACCTGACACTATCCTTGGATACCATTTAACATGTTATTGTTCCACAGAATTTGAGACACATTTTTAAAAGGATCCTGTTCTGCAATTACCAAACCCCTAAAATAAAAAAAAGCTTATGCTTATCTAGCACTGCTTTCCAGTTTTGTATAGAAATGCTCTATACAAGCACAACAGGTGTAAAGGTGTGTGTATTTGTACCGTACCGGTTCGGTACGGACCTCTCAGTACGGTACAGACGTGTAACAAACGAATACATGTGGAATGAAGCTCACAAACAGATAGAAAACCAGAGCACAACGCACTGTCACACTGTCCTGGGAACCACACAACCACAGCAAACGACAGCAACAGCATGAGTATTCCCAGATAAAAGTGTCCTGTTTAGGAACACTTTGTCTCCCAGTAAAATACAACAATGGACAAAGACAACAACAATAGCGCTGACATTATTCAGCAGCTGTGTCGCTGACAGCACGTCGTCCAGCGGACCAATCAAAGCATTTGAAAAAGCTCCACTCAAACAAGAACGTCACTGTAACAAGGAGGAACAACAAAGTCTCACCAGCCAGTTATGAATTTCCTATTCTTTAAGATTGTTTTTATTATATCAATGGTGCTCTGGCTCTGTGAATCAAATTAATTTTACCTTAAACTATCAGCATCAGAGGAGGGTGGAGAGAGGACTCCTTCCGTAATGTCTGCAGCAGCGTCATAGGTAAAGTTATCCAAAGATTTCACATGGCTCTAACCTCTTTATCTGCCTAGATGGGCTGTGAAAAGTCCTCCCAAACTTTGTAGTAGGTTCCATTAAAAAAGTAATCCAGTGCTGAAGTCCAGTGCAGAATAGACGCTGATTTGCATACTTAACAAGCTAACGCAGGGTTGTATGATGATGCGTTCAGGTTGGCTTGGAAAATTTAGTATTTAAAGAATCGTATAAAAGTGTCAATATATCAATTTAAAAAACTTGTAATTCAAAAATATATTTATTTATTAATATTTTAATCATTGAAGAACTTTTGGAAGGAGGTTGCAGCATTATTTATAATTTAAATGTAATTTATTCATCCTATTTATTTTAATGCGATTTAATTAAAAATAGATAAATAAATAAATTTTACTTTTTTTCAATTACCGTACCGAAAATGTACCGAACCGTGACTTCAAAACCGAGGTACGTACCAAAACGTTACACCCCTAGTATGAACTATCCTTTATGTATCCAAGCATGATTAAAAGACAACATATATGAAAATCTAATTTGGACAACCTCAAAGCAGACAGAGCCTTGCACCCCCTGAGTTTTTTGGTACCCCTCTAAGAGGGTCCAGAGTTGGGAACCAATGGTCTAGCCTGATGAAGGGAGGCAAGAGTCTTGAGGAGTCTAGTACTGAGCTAAGAGGTTAGCTGAGCCCCTGTAACATAGAAAAAAGAAAAAAAAATCGTTACAACATGCTTTTAGACTATCAACCAAATAAAGCAACCAGATAATGATGTGCCGCTCACAAACAAGCCTGACCATGAAAAGCCAAACTGTTACCAAATGAAGAGCTGTTTGGGAGCCAGACAACCAGCTGTACTGAGCTGAGCCAAATGACTTGGATCTCTAAAACAGACAGATTTCCCATCACAACTAGAGAAAGTGGACAGAAATCAGCTGAGGAAACACAGGCAAGATCAGAGTTTAATTTGCTAAACCGGGACAGAATCAAACTGGACTGCTTTGTGGAAACGGACCTCATAGGAGTGTTGTGTGACGCTGCTCATCCAGGCTTTAGATGGAGCCTCTTTTGATCTGTGCTTGCTGCAGTTCATATTTCACAACTTCTGAGACACTAAAGTAGCTTAAGGACTACGAATGTTTTTATTTTTGCACTTTGAACACTTGGCATAGATGTGAACAGCTCAAAACATGGCCTTTTTGTGCTTGTTTCTCCATGCAGAAATTACTACTTGCCCCCCATCTGGACTTCTCTGCTGCTGCATGACATCATCTACAAAGAATCAATTGCAGCATGACAGTCCACTTAGAGCTTTAATATATGAACATTTCTCTGCTTGCATTAATTACTAACAGGGATTCTTTGCATCCTGCAGACATGAAGAAGGTTTGGAAGGCTTGAATTCAATAAAAACATTCACTCTACAAGCACGAGAGCATGGAAATATTAGCGCAAAGGGCCTCACATCACCAGTTTTTTTCTCTGGGAAGGTAGGGGAATACTGCTACCCCGGCACGTGCACACATAGACATCAAAGGGGGCTTGAGCACCTGCCCTTTTTCTTCCAGGAGAGAAAGTGCCCTTTTTTTCTGGGGCGTTTTTTTCTTTTTTTTTTTTTTCTTTTTAAATAAATCAATCCTTCTCTTTCTCTTTATACTGTATATTCCTGTTTGCGCACAGCTTTCCCGTCAAAGAAACATAGATGTAGAAAAACTCTAAATAGCAGGTTTGGGAGATGTACGAGTTCCGATACCCTCTGTACCCCGCCGCCCCTCCCCACTCCCCCCTCACTTCTTCTGCAGCTGCTGTGAACACACAGACACCAGCAGCAGAGTCCAGCTCTCCCATCACAGCCTGCTGCTGTCTCTGCTGTTTCTGCTCTTGTGTGGCGGTGAGTGAACAACAGATGAACAGAGGACTCAAGTTTATAAAAGACAAGAACAAGTCGCCTATAGTAAACGTATGTCTTGCTAACGCACATGTATGAGCCACTGTAATAAGTTTGCTTTAGCTAAGGCTCTTTTTCATGGGCATACAGGCTAATGTACTGTACATAAGGGGAGAGACTACAGTATTCATACAGTTACGTGTAGCCAATCTAAAAATCCATCATCAATATCATCGCATTGATGTGCAAATAAGTGCATTTTAATGAAATAATGCTAATTTGCACATATTTGACGAGGCCCTGAAGGTTAATAGGATTAAAAAAAATGAACTAAAACAGATCACCATCGAACTTCCCCAGTTAATTAAAGACAGTATTTTACCTGAAATTTTTCTTTTTTTTTCTTTAAGAGTGAAAGAAGACATGGATGCAAAATTGACCAAAATCTCTAAATTGACCAGAACATGAAAACACAATGTTTTAATCTCTAGAGTCCTGTCTGAAACAGCTACTGCATCATTTTAACTGTAGGTTCCTCATCTAACAACTATTCATTCTACTAGATATTTGATAACAGACAGACAGACCTCCTCCAGATGTGAAAGACGCACTAAAACTAAGATCATGTCACCATTAGTTAGTGTGTGCTTGTTTGGAAAGGGCATAATAATGATAATAAAGATAATGATAGTAATAATAATAATTATAATAACAATGGATCATTAGTATAAGGAAATTTTGTATTCTGTTGCTTGGCTATAGAAGCTCAAATCATTTACATTTTAATCATGTCTGCAGCACAATGCCATTTCCATTTTGTCAGTATTTTTTTTTTTTGCAGTGATTTTCACTGTTTCTGCTGTTTTCTCCAGTAAAATAAACAAAGTTAGCAGTAGAGGAGTGCAGATGCTCTAAGCCTTGTTGTTGCAACTAATCATTGGTCTAATAGCAGTTTGGAGGGTACGTTGGCTTGCTTATTTATGTATAGAACGGTCCTTTTCTGTTTAGTGTAAAGATTATGTGTATTTTGAAGTATTTTTAAATTCAATTACACCAAAATAATTCAAAGAATTTATTATCTTGTGCAAAAATAAACAAATTGATCATGCATTTTCTTCTTTTCTTGAAAACTCTTACTTCACCATGCCCCTCTTCCTAGTAGCTACAGTCAGTTATTCTAAATATTTAGTAGAGAATAGCTGCATAGAAAACATGACCATGGTGTCATTATTTTGTTCTTGCTTACTCTTGTGATGAACTGATTTATTTTGTAGAAATATGTTGAGTATTTGTCAACTTAATGTGAGGGTATCAAAATAATTTGGTGATTGGTTAAGTCAGGGGTGGGCTAATATATTTAACTTTCTTTGAATATTTTTATGAAGAAAAGTGCCCTTTTTCTCACTTGAGCCCCTGCCCCTTAAAATGTCTGTGCATGTCCCTGCTGCTACCTGATTGGTTTGTGAAGTGTACAAGCAGTTCGCTCGCGCAGACCAAAGCATTTGGTCTGAGGTTTGTCATTGTCAGGGTCTGTACTTAATGATAATGCTGATAGGCCATTTGCACATCTGAGCGACTACATTAAAGTTGTGCTGTTGCGCTTTTCATGAGAGAAGTTGTCAGTCTCATTTCTTATATAGCATAATGTGACCATGTATAGATAGATACTTTATTATATATTCATACTGTCTTGTAATTCTGCTTGATTTTTCTCTCAAAATGCATCAGATTGATGCTTTTAAATATGAAATATTGCCTGTGACTCCTTTCCCATATGTCGATCCCCACTCTCTCATCCCTGGTTCCTTCTTTATTTACTGTCCCAAAATAAATAATTTACAAAATGTGCAATCGTCTCTTCTTTCCACCAAATAGAAATTGATAGCATCACTAGGTCTGTCAATAAGGACTTTGATCATTAAGGACTATCAATAAAGATTATTATCAATAAATTGCACTAAACATGTTTTTCATTCCTAAATTATAAAGTTTTTGTCTCTTTCTCAAATGCAAATAGCTTTCAGGGAAGAAATTGATGTCTTTTTTTGTAAATGCGGCTCTTCCAAAAATAATTTTTGTCCCAGTGAATACTACTGCTTTATATTCTATCTTTAGCAGATGGTCCACCAATCATGGGGGGGTTGTGGTTAATGCTCCAAGTCAAAATGTCTTTGAGCATGACTTTGAATCCAAATTTGTTACGGTGGTCTGACAGAGCCTTGCATGACCTTCTTAGTGTCCTCTGTGTTTGAATACTTAGAGCCTAGATAAATCTGTGGAATAATTCTGATTAAAAATCACTGACTTCACCAGTATTACTGCATATCTTTTAATAATCTAGCCCTCCTCAGAGTCTGGAGCGGCCCTAGTGTGCTCCTTGTGTCTCTCTGATGTACACGGTAGATAAATACACTGTGGTGATTCAGCACTCAGATGTCAGATGGCATCAACCCCTTCAGCATGCCATGCTGCCCTCTGCCTGCCCCAGCCTGACCAGAACCAGGCTGTGTGCTATTAACAGAGACACTCGCAGGCATACAGAAGACGACAAACACTCACACCTTTTGTTCAGGGACTGTATTGAGGGTCAGGGTCACTGGTTTCCTCTTAGTCTCAGTCTGTCTTGTTTCTGCGGTACAAATCGATATGATGCAGTTTGATAGCTGTCTCGTCAGGCCTTTAGTGCCCAGATGCTACAGATAGTAACGTGTTTGTTTGTTTGTGTGCGTGTAGACACGGCTACTGCGTTGGAGAATGGAGAGAAGGAAGCACACGGGGTGCAAAAGCCTGGTAAGACATATCCCATAATTCCTTCTGCCTTCGGTCAGCCTGCTATGGCCGCTTGGTCATTTTCACCCACCAATCATGGCCCTTTTAGTCTTTTTCTTTTCTCACCTTTCAACCTTGTTTACTTCCGTCTTGTTCTTCTCTTCAGTTCGATTTTTCTGTGTGTGAGAGAGGATGAGTGTCAATGTGGGATCAGTATTATCAGCGGCCTTGGAGAGCAGGATGAGCCACTCTCACTGCTCCATCATCCGTTCAGTGTCCTCTTGAGCATGAGGAGTACAAGGCAGCTGCTCTTTTTTCCTTTCACTCTTTCTTGACACCTGAGAGATTAAGGCAGAGAAAATATAAAAAAGTCAGGAAACTCTTGAGCTATTTTCTGCTTTGAGCGTTAAAGACATAATGACTACTGTATTATTCTGTGCATTAACCAGAATGAAACAATCCAGGGCAGAAATTATGGTATAGGCTCACGTGGAAGAAAAAGGCTCATTTTACAGCCCATTCAACACAACTCATAATCTAAGGTGGCAAAGTCACATCTGTGTGGTGCATCCTGCTTTTACCCTGAAATGTTTACCTCCACCCTGAGGCTAAGCTGTTTATGGTGGCTGTACAACAAAAAGCCCATATGAAACCCTATTTAAAAACAAACTACAACATGTAGCAGCAGTAATATTCACAATATAAACGCTTCAGTGTTTATATTGTGAAGGGCTATAAAATAGCTGGCAATATATTTTCCGGCTAGGTTTGAGAAAGAGATGAATGCAGATCAATCAACTCTTTACAGACTGGGTCTAACACTGAATGGAACTCAGATTGACACACAGAAAGGGATATGAACCAGGAAATATCTCGCTGTGAGGAAGCAGAACAAATTTTTTTCTGCAATGGCAATAGAGAATTAGGATGGAGAAGCTGACTTCCAGAACCAGAGCCTCCAAGAAGTGGGAGGTCTCCCTTGAGCTCAGTATTGATTGTTATCCATAGAAGCCATTAGTGATGCATGAATGCTAAGGAAATTTATTTTCCTTAACAAAAAGAAAAAAAAATAAAAAGCTGATTTTTTTTTATTTGTTTATTTGAGCTCTTACAATAAAAGTTCTTGCTCTCTTTAAAATTGTCTTCTATTAGAAAGGCTTAATATGCAAAATTTTGGATATTAATATAGCAAAAATAAAGTATATTCAATGTAAATTTAATTTGGGTTACTGATTATCTCAAAGGATGGTGAAGTCAGTCTCCCTCTGGGTTTGTTGTTCTCAGCTCTGTATTCACATTAAAGGAACAGTGTTCCCCTCAGCCTTTCTATCTTTCATTCAGAGGCTCAAACCAGATTTATAATTTTTCTATAGTTCCTTTTTCTTCCAATTTTTACAACCTCTGATGGCTGATCGGGGTGGATTGACTTTGCCCCTTCAGTCTGCCTCCTCATGTTACACATTGTACATCATACATAAGTGGTATTATCATGTGTCTTTGGGTATAATGACAGAAGGAGTAAACCTGAAGGTGAACCAGCAGAAGAGATTTTCTCTGGTCTGAAAAGACAAACTTAAAACAACCAAGTCATCCTGATTATCTCGTTCTCAGATATTTATCAGCACTTGTCCGTCTCTCTTCCTCTCACTGACACTGACTGATGAAACAGGAAGTAGAGGGCAGGGGAAGTGTGATGGCTGGAGGGGAGGGTTGTATTCAAAGAGAGGATTTGTGCAGTTCCAAAAATCATGAGTTTTATTGTAATCTTCATAGTAAAGCTGCCTCACTACAGATCAAGATTAAAGGACAGTATGAAAAAACAATCAAGTACTTAATTATAAATCCCATGTGAAATGCAAATCAGTCAGTTTGTATAGCTGATACATGAAATAGCCCTTAGCTGACTACAGGACAGAAGTTTCATCCTGATAAAGCAATCACAGCCATTCTTACAACATGAATAACCATTGAGGCTCACTCAGACTAGCCTCTCACACTCAGCTCTTCTTTTGTTGTGAATGAATTGTTAAAGTGTTATCTCATATTGGAGATAATTAGCTATAGAGAAAAGACACAGCTCTGGAGGGGAATATTTATTGTGTCTAATGAACAGACTATCTATTTTTCCCTCTGGCTGTCTGAAAAAGACTGAGAGAAGGACTATATCTGTGTGTGACAGTGAAGATGTGAATGAGGTTCATTTTGGAAACAAGCTCATCCATCGTCTTCTTTTTTTCCCCTCATCTCTCAGCCTCTTGCTCCTCATGCTGCTACTCTTTGGTTCACTTTTTCCTGTCATCACGCAGTCTTTCCATTTGAATCTGCAGAGCTGCTGTGCATGTCATTAGCAATGAGAGGATTTTGCATGGGGGTAGACATATGTTGAAGTCATCTTCACTGAATGCATGCTTTACCCACAACTGCACATATCTGCACAGTGCAATATGCAGGAGAGTCAAGTTCAGCCTCAGATAAACAAACTTTTAAGCTAATGACACCATATATGAGGATGTTATTGAATGACTTTAGCTTGAAGGTTCAATTAAGTACTTTGAGTAGAAATGGAGAGAGCTAGGAAGTTAGACAAGCAAGAGAGCAGCATCAGTCAAAAACAAACAGTGGATCTATTATGTGCACTGAGTGCCCCTGTCATATCCTGGCAGACTTTTGGAAAATATTCTAAGCTGTGTGCGAAAATCGGAGATGAAGGTCCGAAGGGGGGCAACTGGACTTGTTTGAGGTTCTTGAAGACATTTAGCCTCTCCTTCAAACTCTTCTTAATTTCTTAAAGTAACTGGAGCCAGGGCTAGAAAGGTAGCCCTTGTTGACCGTCTGTATGCTAACGATCTGTAGGGTTGGGTATCATTAGGATTTTTGCTGATTCCATAGCTAAATAGGCCTGTGCTTTAAAATCAGTAGAGCAATGCATTGCCTGTTGCACCTTGCCGATACATATATCAGTACAGATGTTACAGAATTTAAAGGGCTGTTAATGCTGCAATGGCAGTTTTAGAATATACACATCCCCTATGGTGCAGTTAACAAAAAAAAAAAACAACAGATGGCAGCAGTTATAAAACTGCATGGTGCAGTGCAAGCCTCATACACAGAAACAAGTTACTCACACTGGTAACATGGATCACAGTGTCTATCTACAGCCAGCAGGAGCAAAGGGTATATTACTGGTTTCTTAGAAAATCAGAAAGTCGGGAGTTGAGCCATGCAAGTTCTGCAATAAACAAGGTAAAACACTGTAGCAACACCACTCTACATCAACACATGACACCAGGCTCACTGGGCTAATCTGTGTCATCCAAACCAGCATTGAATGACACTGTTAAATCAAAAGTTCCCTCAACTTCCAAACTAGATCAGGAGATTATAAGCATCACTTAATCCTTTATTTGTAAAGATTTGAGCTGAACAGCAGTGCTGATAACAACGCCTCCGGACAGCTCATTAAGGAGCATGAGTTATGCTGTCCTCTCTTGGTGGCATTTCCAGAAGTAAAGCAAAACATCATTCTTGCAAATGCAAGTGGACTTATGTGAAAGTACAAAAAACCAGCAAGAGAGACAACAGAGAGGGCAACTTCTCTTGCATGCATGTATTTTAATTCACATTTTACATAGCCTTTTTTATTCTTTCAAATCAGTAGATTTTAAGCTGTTAATTTCTGTTTTGCTTTTTTTTTTTCCTTTTTTGTTTTCCTCTTGTCTCATATTTAATTCATAAGAGATTGTACCAACATCGCTGATAGTTGTGAACACTAGATGGACAAGATATGAGCAACACTGTTAGTTAAAAAAGTAGTAGATTATGTTCCTTTTTATCGAATGAACCAAACCTGTACCAAACTGTGACCTTCGTGATCCTCTGTGAAGTCCGCAGTATTACAGTATTATAAATCCTTACCTGCTACCATGAAAACAAACAGCTGTGTTTAGTCAGCACACCCCATGAAAAAGAGGGGCGGGCTGAGAAGGAGCTCTTTGCATTTAAAGAGACATGCACCAAAACAGACCGTTCACAGAGGGGCTGTTTAGAGCTGGTTTATACAGGGTCAAGGACTTCTCTGGTGCTTGATATATATTTAGTTTTGATGAAAGCACAACACAGACATTTCATTTAGACCACAGGGGACTGAGTTAAGAGGCTGAAAATGGGTATGCTATGTCATCTTAAAACTACCGGAAAGTTTGCTCCCCATCCAACTTCAGCTGTCCATACCTTTTTTATATTCAGCTAAAGAAAGATCAGTTTACATCATGTTGTTAGTGCCGCAAATTGGCATCAGCTTTATGTGAGGTCAGTTCTTAATGTGAGGTCTAATTCTTAACCTTAAGGAAAAATATGGGTGTCTTTGTTTATTGAGGTACATGTCTGCTTTGTTAAGATTAAAATAACCTGTGGTAATGGCATTAGTGAGCCGCCATGCTGTCAATGGCTCCACTTTTGTAGGTAATAAAATTAGCTTTATGTGGCTTCTATCCAGCCTGATGTCTTCCACTGTTCTTTGAAAACAAAACCATTATTATCTTTAAAGGACTTAAACTGGGTTAAGCCGACACAGGTGCGTTGTGGGAAAGATGTTACTGTCAAACCTGCCCACTCCCATCTTTCATGTACGTCTGTGTGGTCCATTGAGATGACTTGAAGCCTTAGAGGTATGGATGCTGGTGACAGTGGGAGGATTGATCAGCATAATAATCAGGCATCTGTGTTGGCATGTCTGTTTGCATGGCATGGAAAGCTCCTGTTAGCATGGTAACACAGCTTTAAGTGATGCATGTGTGAGAGAAATACTGCTTTAGTCGATCCATCTGTCTGATTTCCCACAATGCAACAATGGTAAGCACAAAAATCAGTTCAGGGTGCAGGCCTACTTTAGAGCATCTGCCCTGGTGGAGGTGCGTAGGATTCATTCATCATTGTTTTCCCAGCAGACCCCAGGGAGAGGACAGGGCAGTTTATTAGTAGTAAGTGGGTCAGAGAAATGAGAGCGTAGGCTGAATCCTGACAGGGCAAATGCAGATGTGTGTATGTACGGCTGTGTACTGTACAGTGTGTGTGGAGATGCTGCATGTGACCTCCAGGGCATGATGCTTCAGCATGGCTCATAAGTGCAATAAAAATGTAATGCTGTACAAATGTTTGACCAATATGCATTTCAAAAAGCATCAAAATACAACTTTAAACACTGAAAAATACAGCTCTGATTCCAAAAAAGTTGGAACACTGTGTAATATGTAATAAAAACAGAATGCAGTGATTTGTCAAAAATTATAAACCCATATATTATTCACAGTAGAACATAAACAATATATCAGATGTCGAAACTTAGCCATTTTGCCATTTCATGAAAAAGTATTAGCTTATTTTGTATTTAGGGCAGCAGTGCATCTCAGGAAAGAAGGGACAGGGCAGCAAAAGGTTTGATATGCAAGTGGCACTAATGAAAGACAGCTGGAGGAGCATCTTGCAACTAATTAGGTGAATTGGCAACAGGTCAGTAGAGGGGTCAGAAGCAGAGTCTCTCAGAAGTAAATATGGACAGAGGTTCATCAGTCTAATCAAATCATCAATCAAATTATGCAAAGAAGGGCCTCCGTGTGAATACAACCAAGAAATGCAGCCGTCTTCTCCGGGCCAAAGCTCATTTAAAATGGACTGAGGCAAAATGGAATGCTGTTCTGTAGTCAATCAAAATGTGAAAAAGGAAAAAATAAACAAAGAAGACCCAGAGCTGTTGAGCAGCTAGGATCCTCTATCAGGCAAGAATGGGACAACATTCCTCTCTCACAACTCGAGCAACATGGTCCCCTCACTCCCCAGACATTTAAAGCCTGGCCCTACTTTTTTGGGATGTGTTGCTGTCATCAAATCTAGAATAAACTGATTAGTTCCAGAAATTTCTTAGTTTCTATTCTGAATAAAATATGGGTTTCTGAGATTTGCAATCATTGCATTTTGTTTTTATTTACATTTTACACAGTGCCCCAGCTTTATTGGAACATAGGATATAAGAAAAAGCCTGCTTTATTCCACATTGGTCAAGTATTTGAGAGTTTAGAGTTAAGTTGCTGTTGATTTTATGACAGCTTGACTAACCTGCTTTCTTCCTTTTCCCCCCTCTTTCCCTCCCCTTTTTCCTTCCTCTGTTTGGACTTTGACATGAGCATCTTTCTAAAATATTTTTGCTCTTCTTTATAATTTCACATCTTTATTTTCTATCATACCATCATGTTTTCTTTTACTTTGATGAAACCTTTCTTGAACGTTTTCCCAACCGTTATCCCCCCTCCCTGATTTCTTGTCACTTTTTATTTCAACTCCCTCCCTTTTTTTCCCTCATTCCTTCTCTCCCTCTCTCCCTCCTTCCTCCCCATGCTTCGTCCAGAGGACTAGAACCCGCCTCCATCGTCATGCTGACTGTCAATCAGCCATGCTTCCGCTTCTGTGCACCTCTTCCCTCTCCCTGTGAAACACACTCATGTACACAGACACTATTTAGTAGAGATGCCCCCTGTTTATCAGGATTGGTCAGTCATAATTGGTGGATTTTCAACAAAAATACACAATCTTTAGTGATGCTTCTAATCATCGAGCACCAAAACTGACCACCTGTTGTTGATACTCTGGTGTCCACAGCTAAGAAAAGCACTGTATGTGTGGTGTAGTGTAATTATATTGGCTAGCCTCTAATAATACCCAGCACATCAGTATTGAGATTTAAATTACACTGAAATGAAGCACCTTTGACTGCTGGCTTGATTTGCTTTAATTAGAGCCATCAGCATTACTACATTAATCATGATGGGAAAGGTCCATAATTCATGCTTTATTGTCCCTTTCAGCACACTTGGGTTAAGCCACTGCAGCGTCTCCCTGCAAGCCACAATGATGTACATAAGTCACATTGTGCTATCTAACATTTGACTTGAAATTGTTCCCTTGTTTTCTTTTCAATTCATAAAAAGTTTCTTTTTCCATGGTCAAGTTCCTGCCATAATCTTTAGACCCAGGGTTTCTCATTTTCTTTCAAAATAAAGCAGGTATTAGTCCAAACAGGAAGTCAAATAGCCTACTCTTAGTTTAAGAATAAAAAATCCAAATAAAACAAAAACGCTGTTAGATGCAAAGTTGTGAAATTTCAAAGAGGGGAGATTAATCACAGTAGAAATGTTGATCCTTTGACAGCCCTAGTTTAAATGAGTTTTCTTAGCAAAATATGGTAAATGTGTCAGTTGCATAATGCAACTAATGTTCTCAAACTTGCATTTTTTAGCCTCTGAAATATTTTGTAATCTTTTTTTTCTGGTTAAACTTATTTTAATTAGTTATAAAAAATTAACATGTAATTGATAAATGATATCATTGTGTAGATCAGTAGTCCTTACTCAAGAGTGCTTTTTGCATTGCTCTTTGGGAGCAACGATCTGATTATTGCTGCTCTGCTGAGTAATGTCAGTAGAAGTCTGATTTCGACTGAATAGGATGACTTCTCTGCTGCTTCTATCAGGCTATGCCGAGACCTGTACGACGTCTCAGTACATTACAAAGTTAAGTAAAAACTGATCAAACAGCAGACCAACTGATGTAAGGAGATATATGTAGCGATGCCTGCAAGCTGTTTCATTCAGTCGACTCCTGATGTGCATCCGCAAATTGCATGATGCACATCCACCTAATTCGGCAGCCTATTTAAGCTGCAAGATTTCCGGTCCCTTCCTCTGCTCTGCAATTGCCACCTCTGCCCAGAATCAGCACTGCACTCTTGCTTTCAACCCACCTCCACCCCAGCATGCTCCTGTAGGCGCTGGCAGGTGTTTTAAGATGATATCTTGTCACTCCTCAAATTTTTCATATAGAATAAATCTGTGAGGAGTGACTGATGCGTCATTTTGAAATTTAAGTTTTAGATAAAGGAGCACAAATCAAAATAGCAGTACAAAGCACCATATACTTGTTGTTTGTATGAACATTCAAGAATTGACATTGAAAACATGCAAACCTTAAGGTTGTCACATTGTTTTAAAATTTGATAGCTTTTTGATACAACATGCTTTGAATTACAAAATATTTTTTTTTTCTTTCAAGTTTGTCAAATAGTCGTTCAACTGAGCTGACCGCTGAACATATACAGCACTGTGCAGAACTTTTCAGCATGTTTGGGCCAATAATTGAGGAGGTGATGTGTCAAGCAGCCTTCTGAGGGCACCATGGGCAGAAAGGAGGATTGGCACAACCCTGGTCGTGCTCTGGATATCTTTGCATAGAGGCGCATGGGAAAATAATTTGCTGATAAAATAAGACAGACCACACCTTTAGGGCAGTATCAAGGATGGATGTGGTGAGTAAGCATGGCCTAGGATGCCTTCTGGGTGGGTAGTAGGGTTGCCACAAGCCCCTGGTTGTGCTGTGAATGCCCCAAGGGCCTGAAAACGGTGGGTGGTTTCCAGGCGTAGTCCCAGTGGTGAATAGGCTTGGACAAAAGAGTTATGTCTAGCTTGACTCTAGCTGCACCCCCTTGTGGCTCATCAGACCCTGTGATGAAATGTCGGCACCTAAAACTTATGCACAGGACTGTAATATAACCTCCTTTCATCCTGTTAAGTGAGATAATTAACATCCATTCTGCAGATTTCAACACAAAGCTAATGTTGTGAGTAGCATTTTGGCATTTTTCTTTTCTTTTTTTTTTAGAGTTGAAGGCACTATAATTTGGTTTAATTTTACTCACAATGCTGATGTGCTTTGAGCTTATGAATTGAATCAGCCCACTGCGAAATTGTTCCTTCCGTGCTAGTGTGACACAGTTATGGTGCAGATGAGGGATCAAAGTAGAGACAGCGATGTCTTCTGTCCCTGAAAGCCCAGTGTATACCTGTGGGTGTTTTTTTTTCTATCTCCACCTGATTGAGGCATCCCTACTATTTAACCTCTCTGTGACTCTTGTTATCAAAGATGAGGAAGAGAGTCTGAGATTGTGGACAAGATATGAAATTACTGTCACTCTCACTGTCGCTTATTTTCTCCTTCTCTCACACAAAGCCATCCTGGCTGTTCTAGCTTCAGCACACGCTGTTCTTCCACATGATGAGTGGGCTCTCTGTGAATCTCTGCTGGGTAAACTGGATGATTTTAGGGCATGCACTCACATTTGTCTGAGTTTTTCCTTGCCAGTGTTTCTTAACTCAGAATGACATTTTTCCCTCCACTTAGTCCAATGAAATGTCCCCTCATCAACAGTTTCTTCCTAATTATGAGTATTCTTTTCTAATAGACAATCCCAGGCAGGTGTAAAGATGAAAAATCCAGCTGTTACATAAGTCAAAGTGAGCTCTAATGCACATCTGTAGCCCCTCTCTGTCTCAGTGAAGCAGACAGTTTGTTCTTAAGTTCATGTCCTCACAGACACAGACGGTATCCAGCAGCCAGCCCTCGTCCTTCTGTCTGACTGCTCCCAAATCCAGTCTCCACCGCTGCAAGCTGGACACATGCAGACATCAGCACACAGTCATGCACTCAGACACACATGCACTCAAACACACATGCACGTTATTTTATTCATACTCTATTTTCAGACTTTTTTGGTCAAGGTTTTTGTCCTAATAAAGTTCGTTTGACACTGCAGGCTGTACTTAAAACCCCTGCACTCTTTCTGCTTTGCACTATTTTAAATGTAGCCAAATAGATAAGGAGGAGGTAGCATCAAAAACAAAGTTATCACTGACAATCAGTAATATGTATATGATGTGTCTCAGTAATCTTTAACCTGCTTGTTATGATTTTTATATAATGTTTGGGCAGATTGGTTCATTTAGAATCTACTCTCTGTTACTTCTGCATTTCTTTCACTCTAACTCTTTGTGTTGGTTGTGTCTGTAGATGTATATTGTCAGCAATAAATAACCTTTATTCACAAAAATGTTTAAATTTTCTGAATAATAATGCCTACCAATTTATCAAGGGTATTTTTGACACAGCACTGTTTAACAAACTCCAAAGAAATAATGGTGTATTCCCACTATGTGCTACTGGCTTGCCTCATTCTGGCTTTACTCTACTGTGAAGGCTAGGACCTAATACTTTTTTGAATCACGTCTAAAGAGGTTCCAAGTAGCAGAACCAATACTAATGCCTGTTTAAGACTGGCTTCATTTTTCTGCATGCAGTAGTCGTGCGTGTTTGCTCCAGCATGCTCTGTCATGGCTTTCATACCAGGCATGGGTGCTGCATGTCGACTGCCTGTCTTTCTTCAGTTTTACCTCAGTTAATTTCCCTACAAGTGACTTCAATCATTGCATAGCCAAACTGAGCTGGGGACATTCTTCTTTTACTTTAAAAAGGACAAATGTGAGATGCAGATGGCCTAACATATAAGTTTTAAGTTCTGACTTGTGTCTCCTTTCCCACATTTCTGATTCTATTGACTGTCCTCCACTCAATAATAAAAGCATGAAAATCTTAAAATATATAAAGTTAAGGACAAAAGACTAAATGAGAAGTGTAATCATACTGGGTTTACTTTGCTCATGACCGATGTGGAAGCAGGAAACTTCACCAGTAGTTACTAGAGTAACTCTAGAATAACTCTATGAGACAGATGCATTTTGGCTTGTGGCCTTCATCTGGGTCATCAAGAAACACACTGCACACATTTTCTACTGGTAATGTTGTATGCATTTGCTAAGATGCACATCTCAGGAAAAAAATTGGCAAGACTTCTATAGGTTTTTTGCATTTGGCACCACACAGTAGTGGAGAACTCCATGGGGGGCAAGGAGTGATTTCTGCAAAGAGGAATGCTACCAAAAAGGCTTTCTTTTAGTTACTTACGACTATGCCAAGTACTTTCGTACCCCAAAAATTGTAAAAAAAATCAGACAAAGGAAAAAATTTAAAAAAATAACAGAGAAACAGCAGGCAGGAATTTAAAATACCTCCGCTAAGGCCTGGACAGACAGTGTCACACAACAATGGTGTGTGGTCTGTTTCCACCAAGTCAAGTTTGGGTCTGTACAGCTTAGCTTATTAAACACTGATCTTGTCCTTGTTTCTAAAACTGATGTCTGTCCAGTCTCACTCATTGTGATGGAAAATCTTTCTTGCTTTAGAGATCCAGATCATTTGGCTCTGCTCAGCAAAGCTGGTTGTTTGGCTCCCAAATGGCTCTTCATTTGGTATCAGTTTGACTTTTTAAATGTGGATTAAATACTGACAAAGGATGGAGGAAAGAAATCTGGCTCTCAAACAGGAGCCAGCTACCATGGCTCACATTAAATTTGTGACAAAATGAGAAATTTTTTAAATGTTAAAGAGGCTCTGCTAGCCTCTTAGATCAGTACTAGACTCAAGACTCCCCTCCATTCTAGACACTTGGAGGTCTGCAGGACTGAGTCATTTGTAATATTGACGCTTTGGAAAACAATCACTTATTTTTAAAGGTGTAGAAATTTCTAATAATGACTGCAGTGCGCAGGTCCATTCAGAGCTTTAAAGTACGAACTTTCCTCCATCTTCATTCATTGCTATTTGCTGTCCCCACTTCCTCCATCAGGCATTTGGGATCAGGTGACAGCAAACAACCTAGATTCTTTGCACAAGACGCACATGTGAAGAGTGTGAGATGCACTGCTCGCACAGGCAGTCTGAAAGCTGTTTTTTAACATGCAATCTGAATGAAAATCAAAACGTGACATCGACAAGATGCATCAGTAAAAAATATGACTTCAAGACACTGCCAGCCACTGAGCAATCATGGTTACCTGGTGCATCATGAGTGGGAATCTTGGCTTCATACTCACTGACCCAGAGCGAGGTACACCATCGCCTCCATGTCCTCCATTGTGTTGTGTTGGACATTATGGCTCACCTGTGCTATAATGACCCCTACAATCAAAATACAATGTAGTTGGTGTAATAGAGTTAAGGTGAGTTGAGCTGGTATGACATTTGAAATGCACCATCAGTTTTGCTAAATTTTTACATATAAATTAATTTTTCTTCTTCTGTTGTCGTTTTGAAAAACGATTGAAAAATGATTCACCCCTCTCCCCTTTTTGTTGATAGTATTTTGCATTGTTGGGATTTGGCTGTAGCTATGTAATTGTTAGCAAACATTAATTGCAAAGCACTGATCAGTGTTCATAAAAAAGGGGAACCATGCTATGATCAGCTGTTTCCACAATGCCAAATCTGCAGTTCAAAATGCAAAAAACTACTTTTCAGTGTTGCAGATAACTTGCATGAGCCCTGCACTAGTTTAGAGTAGCAAACATACTTGCATTAATCTCTGTTCTGTTAAAAATTAACAGTGGATGGATGGATGTTCGGCACATTAATGGGCACCCTCTTCATGTTTCCAACAGAAACAAACATTTTCCTTAATTTGGAGGTATTTTACATTGCCTGACTGTCTCAGTAAAGTTGTGAAAGAAGGCTTATGATGTTCTTCATTCTGCTTTTTCATTCATCACTGTGCTAACAGAGTAAAATTCACCCTAATGTGAAAAGTATGAGTCATAAATGAGCACATATCCATCTGTCTTTGCACTCAGCAGATGCAGCACCAGTTTGTCCAGCACAACTTAAACCACTCTCATCTATTCATGGCTGCAAGTTTCAATATGTACTGTTGGTTGCAGATGCAATGATTTGGCACATTTTTAACCCTGCAGAGATTTTGAATATTTAGATGCATAAAACCAAACCATGCTATATGTGCCACACAGGTTTGAATCCAGCCTCTTTGATGTGCCCTTTAACAGACGTGCCTCTCTGTGTTGTCTGTCTGCACCTTGTGCTAATAAAGGGAAATATAACACACTCTTACCTGGCTTATGGGTTTCTCTTTCTTCCTCTAACCATCCTGGACTAAACCTCCTATCTAATGTCTAACTGCTGCTTTTTTAAGTCTCTTTCTATTCCTGTCCCACAGCCTTTTATTAAGTGCAGTGTTGTTCTCCTCTTTCAGATTTTCTTTTACTTTAGACGGTGAGTTTTGTATGGATCCCAGATTAATGTGTGCTTCAGGGAAATGATTTCCTATTGCGTCTGAGAGATGTGCCTTCTCTGGTAACAAAACACAAGCCTTTATTACTCTTTCCTTTTGGATGACAAAGGAGTTTTTCCCCTCTAGCTTTGGCATAAAAACACAGATAGAGAAGGAATAAAAGATACTTCTTCAAAGAGGTCTGTCTGATATCGGTATATGAAAGCCTTCTTTAGTATCAATGGTAGACTGAAGTCGGTTTCAGACGTTAAAGGTAATGCTATATGGGAAACAAAGCAGACAGAGATAGCATGACGGAAGCTCACTGGCTTTTTCTATCAGTCTCCCTCTAAGAGGTTCAGTAGCACGTAAAGCAACATGTGGATGGTGGTGCATTTTGGTGCCTGCTAAATGTGTGTGAGTGCAGCAGCTCTGCTGTAAATGTAGAATAATGTCCCCCCCCCCTCACAGACGATCTGAATCTGATGGCAGGCTGAGAGTGGTAGAGCCATCAGAGATGCTGGCTCTCATTTATCAAAATTAGTAGAAGCCAGCATGGATTTGGGTGCAGAAATCCACTTAAAACAAGGTGTATGTTTGCTGCATTTCCGCATTACTTTACTTTAAGTTAGCATGTTCATATTGTCAAATTTAACTTGCTTATGTGTATCATGTTTACAGTATACACCACATTATTTAGCATGTTAGCATTCTAAGAATTGTTATTAAGGAGATGTGCAGTACTTTATTGATCCTGGAGGAATGTTTATATTATTGATCATTAACATGTTGCATGCACACATAGGGCTGCAATATGTCCATGCACAAACCTAATTCCATGAACATCTGTGTAATTTTTCATCCATCCAGGTCATGGTTATCAAATTATTTGCCAAAAGTGCTACTGAACTTGCCTGAGGTTTCTGAAGATGTTTCGTCTGTCCTCAAAAGGGGTTCTTCAGTTCTCAGATTCACAGAAGCCTTTTGGACAGGAGGTGGAATGTCTTTGAGAACCTCAAGCAAGTCCAGTTGCCCTTTTGAGACAGAATTGGGTAATTCTATGGACATGTATTAATGCAAAGATGCCAGAGTGAGGTCACTGCTCACAGAGAAGCATCCCGTAAAGTTTGCATGGTATGGGGAACCTTCGCAGTGCCCAGTAAGTGAACTTTCCAGCAAATAACTCTGCTTTTCCAAACTGGTCTCCACCCTATCCCAAACCACGTTTCTGCAAACTGTTTTATTGCAGAAACATGGTTGAGGTCTTTTTAAACTGCTGCTTTTCTACAGCTACATGCAAGCTAACGGTTATTGACGTGCAGCACAAGTCAGCGATCCTAACAATCACAAACTCTGAAGCAGGTCAGCAGAAGAACGAAAACATCTTTTCCATCATGGCAAGCTTTCAGTGTGGCTCTTTGCTCTTGTTTTAATGAAGGAATGATGCCCACTTCTTGTAACTGCTGCATTGTATATAGAGACCCACCCTAGACCCCCACCCCAGTAACGGTCTGCTGATGCAGGTCCGCAGAAGACTGAAAACATCTTTTCCATCATGATAAGTTTTTAATGATGTTTTTTCTCTTTATGATCTAAAGAACTGCCCATTTCTGCCAAAATTGTTGCTATAAATCCGAGCTAACCGCTACACTAAGAAGCAGCCATTGGTAACAGCTCACAGTACAACTAAACCCTGCCTGTAGCTACTAACTCATCCTCCTCAAATGATGCTGATTGGTCAGAACCATGTTCGGTTCGGCAGACATGTTATAGATTAAAGCTTTTCAAAATGGATTTGCCTGCTGATGGACATGGAGTCTAGCCAATCTATCAGCTTTGCAAAGTTAATGGCCTCTCTACACCACTCAACACTGACTGACTGAGTGGAATCCCACATAAAATGTATGAAATTATGAAGTTGTAATGTTTGTCTGTCTACTGAATCACGTTTTATAGAGCAAGGTGTTAACTTAGTAAGCCTCCATGGACAGAATGAAGAGTGCCAAAATCATGTTAAGTTTCAGCCTCATTGAAATTCCCTCAAACATTTTCTTGACCTTGTCCACGCCCAGCAGGGTGCCTTGAAGATTTCCTTTCCCATCCACCATACAGCAACCTTCAGAGTCTTAGCTGACCTGTGGGATCTTCTCTGTCAGCAGGGCTGTGTTTGCGTGAGAATCTATATGGGGCAGCATGTCCTACTTATGCTCAGAGCTCTGTAGTGTTCAATGTCAGCGAAAAGAGACAAAGCTAAAGTCTTACATGCATTAACGTCAAAACTCTTATACAGCCTAACACAAAACAGCTTTACTCTTACCTTACTGTAAAATTGGTAAGACATTTATGTGAAAAATGTCTTGAGGAGCGATGTACATAATGCATAGAGCCTTACACAAGAACAGAACATAATGTGCATCTGCCCACACATAGTGAAGACATACATCATCTGAGGATCTTTGAACTTCTGCCATGCCTGCAGCATGCCTTATAAATAATTGATCTAGGGAAATAAGGTGTTACATCATGGGTTCCATTAGAAAGAAAAAAACATTTAAGACCACTGGTTTCTTACATCACTTTGGTCTGGACTACAATAATTCAGAAACTATCAGACTGATTGAATCACGCTCATGTCAGAGCATTTACAAGTTGGAAACTAATGCCTACAGTAAAAAGATATAAGAACAGAATTGAACAAGGAGAGTTTTTTGGGGTGAATTTTCTTTTTCATATAAAATATTTGCATTAATAGCATAATGGTTGATAAACATTTTCTTTCTTCCTCTTTTAAAGCAAAAAAAAAAAAATTGATTAGACTCATAAATCAAGCTTTTAAGAGTGCAGTCTAGGCCTGCCTTCTTTGTAAAGTGTGTTGAGATAATTGTGGTTATGACATGGAGCTATACAGATAAAGACTGATTAATGAATTAATATTGAAGGAGGATACCTGTCGCAGTGCTCCTTGAGAGGTTTTTGGTTCGTTTCGTTGAACAAAGTCAGTAAAAGCATAGTGTTGACCAAATAAGGATGACTGTTAAGCTCCTTTTATGAGGTAACGCTGCCACCTGTAGGAGGCACCAGTACACTACAAAGTGAAGCAAACTGGCCAACAGCTAAACCAGCTGTTGTATCCACGATTGATGAACTACTGATCTCCCTCATAAGATATTGCTGATGGATGCTCAGCTGCCAAAAACAAGGGACACTTGAAATGCTGCCCAAAGTTTTGTCAGTTCATGAACAGATTCACCATATACTTCATATCACCTTAAATGACCAAAAAAAAAAACAATGGTGGTGGACGGCTCCTCTCTCTTTGCTGCAGGATGGAAAGATATAGGAGATCTTTTATACCCTCAGCAATCAGACTCTATAATTCTACTATAAACAGATGACTACATGAGACTCCAGACAAATTAATTTCCCTTCGGGGATAAATAAAGTTATTATTGTATTGCATTGTATTATTGTATATGGTAAAAAGTGTTTGGCCTCACCTGTTTATTACTGAAATCAGGTGTATCAATTAGACCCCTTTGTCACAGGTGTAAAAATAAAGCTTACAGCCATGCAGTCTCCATTTACAAAAATTTGTGATACTAAATGGGTCGTTCTGAAGAGCTCAGTGACTTCAAGTGTGGCACTGTGATGGATGCCACCTTTGCAACAAGAATTACAGTCAACTGTAAGAGATTTTATTAGAAAGTGGAATCATTCAGGAACAACAGCAACTCAAGCCATGAAGCAGAAGACCACATCAAATCACAGAGAAAGATCAACAAGTGCCGGGGCGCATGGTGCATAAAAGTCGCCAACGCTCAGCTGATTCTATTGCTGAAGAGTTCTGAACGCCCACTGACATTCATGCAAGCACCAAACCTGTACAGGTGGAGCTTCATGATTGGGTTTCCATGAACAAGCAGCTGCATGTAAGCCTCACATCACTAAGTCCAAAGCCAAGTCTTGGATGGAGTGGTGTAAAGCACACCGACACGGGACTGTGGAGCAGTGGAAATCTGTTTTGTGGAGTGACGAATCACGCTTTTCTGTTTGGCTGTCAAATGTGCGAGCCTGGGTTTGGTGGATGCTCAGAGAATGTTACCTGCCTGACTGCATTGTGCCAACTGTGAAGTTTGGTGGAGGAAGGATGATATGGGGCTGTTTTTTAGGGTTTGGGCTAGGCCCCTTATCTACAGTGAAGGCCAATCTTAATGCCTCAGCACACCAAGACATTTTGAATAATGCTGTGCTTCCAACTTTGTTGCAACAGTTTGGGGAAGGCCTTCTTCTATTCCAAAGTGACTGTGCCCCAGTGCACAAAGCACTGACCTCAACCCTATCAAGGATCTTTGGGATGAACTGGATGGAGATCACAAGCCAGGCCTTCCTGTCCAACATCAGTGTCTGACCTCATAAATGCCCTACAGAATGAATGGGCTCAAATCCCCACTGGATCACTCTAAAACCTTGTGGAAAGCCTTCCAAGAAGAGTAGAGGCTGTTATAGCTGCAAAAGGGGGATTAACTCCATATTGAAGTACACGTATTTGAATACAATGTCATTGCAGTCTCTGTCAGTGTAATGGTATTTTCTTAACTTTAGCAGCACTTTGGAAACTTTGGCTCCTTTGCTGTGAGTATAAAACCCTCACATAGCTTCTAGAGTGGCTGTAGGAGCTGCCATGGTTGCAGAACTCCTTGTAAAAACCATAATTCAGAGTTTTGCATTTTTAAGACCTGGACATGTTAGCATATGTGGGAAACCAGTGCTTGTCAGCCTTAAAAACTCCAATCTTGTTCTAGCCTACTTTACATTATGTCATAATATTTTCATTTGATTGACAAAGCGTAACTTCGAACTTTTAGCTGAGCACATCACCATATTTGTAAAAAATTGACTCACGCTGTCATCCCGTTTTACTTGAAGAAGTGATTTGGTTGAAATGTTGAATAAATCTCCTCTAAATATTCATGAATCAACTTAAATCCCTAAGCTGGGGAGGAAAAAAAAACCTAATTCCTCCTTTGCTGATGTCTTCTGTGCAGACAGAAAGCTTTTCATCAGCTTCTCTCACATGTGAAGGTGTGTCAGACTGTTTTTTTTAGATTCCAAAGCACAACATGTGAGAGTTTACATGTCTGACAGAATAAACGGCTCCTTTTCTGCGCTCATGTCAGAAATATTTTAGTATGCATGTGCATTTTACAGATTTGCCTCAAAGCTTTAAATGTGAAATTCTCCGAATGGGAAGCATCAACATGGAAACTGGATATGTTTTGACTCTGCTGCACCCTGAAATGTGCACTTGTTTGCTTCATCTGTTGATTTGACAGGTACTGACTGCACAATCCCTGCTGGTGGGAGTCTAATGCAGACCCCCTGCTCTTTCAGTAATATCATTGTGATCCATGACAGTGAGGATTGCTGGAAAGCACAACTGTTTGTAATGCAAATATGAGAAAAAGATATTGAGAGCAGTCAGAAAATCCGTTGTGATAACTCAGTTCATTAATCCTAGCAGTGAAAAAATAAACACTGATGTGCGGGAGGTCAAGGGAAAGTTATAATGAGACTAAAATAGCTACAGAGGGATTGCCTCAGTGTTATTGTCTCCTTTCCAGGCAGCCAAGCAGGGCGGTGTTTTCAGGCGAGGACAGGGAAGTCAAAAAGCTGCAATGACAGGAAGAAAGGAAGCCAAAATAGAGGGAAATAAGGTTCCAATGTGCAGCTATGAATAATCGCGATACCTGCAGGTCCAATCAAACAAACATCAAAAATTACAAAGGAGACATCACATACAGTGATTCTGTCAATCAAAGTTACCCTCTGCTATCATTGCATTTGACTCTGCATTTCTGTACATCATGATACTCTCTCCTAAAGCTGACTGAGTTTTAATCATGGTCACAACCTTGGCCTAAACATGCTCAAAAATGTTTTACTGCTTCCCCTTTCTCTTTGTAAGAGAGGTGACCAATAACCCAATGGTCACTCTGACTGCAAAACAGATGAAAACTTACTTGGAGTTTTCAGGATAGCATGTGACGGACTGTCTGGCTGTGGAAAAGAAGAATCTCTGGTCTGAACCGTTTGGCCTGAACTCTAAAAATTATGTCTAAAGGAAACCAGGCACCTGCCCAATACCATCCCAACAGTAAAGCATGGTGGTGGCAGCATCATGCTGTGGGGTGTTTCTCAGCAGCAGGGCCTGGGAGACTGGTCAAGGTTTAGGGGATGCTGTATGGAGCAAAGTACAGAGATATCCCCAATTGAAATCTGTTCAGCAGCACTCAGGACCTGAGACTGGGCAGGAGGTACCTCTTCCAACATGACATTGACCCTAAGCACACAGCTAGGACAATTATGCATAACTCTGAGCCTTAATACAGTATAATATAAAAGAGGCAATCTTATTAAAAATTCAGCCCCCTGGCTGATGCCATGAATATAGAAGTAAGCTGTCATAGCTAATACATTTTTAGATACTGTACTGTAGTTAAAACTAACCTCTATGGGATATGACTCAGCTTTGGAGCTACACTCTTTGGGAAATCAGAGAAACTGTAACTGCAGTCTCTTATGAGTAGGCATCAGTAGGCATTTCCTCCCTGCATATTTCTACTTGGCTATGATGTACCTATATTTGAGTCAACACAAGTTTAACCAAATTTAAGACATCTCAATCAGAAGAAACTTTGTTTTTGGTCACAATAATTATCTGCACAGAGACACAGCCACTGAAGATCTGGACCCTCACTCATAATCTGGACCAAGATACAGATGCCAGAGATCTTAACCTAAACTAATGATCTGGGCCTGGACATAGAGACATATCATCTGGACCCAGACAGTGATAGCCTAGACCTGAGCACTGACGCTGATTATTGGTAGGGATGGGACCGATCCAACCCAATATCGGTATCGGGTCTGATATGGACCTAATTAGATCGGATATCTGACTGACAACGCCGATCCAAGTGACCGATCCAAATCCATCCTACAGTTTGCAGTAGGCTATGAACGCACCGCAGTCTAACATCAGACAGTCTGTGTGTAACTGAGCTGGTATTAGTTAGGATGTTCTTAGCGGTATAATTACCTAGTCAATTAAACGTAAATCTATTTTTAGAATAGTCAAAACTAGTCTAAAGGTGACAGAACACAAAGAAGAGTGGGTGTGACGTTAGCATGATAATACTCTCTACAGTGTGGCTAGCATTGAACGCTAGTGCTGCCCGCCTTCGTTCCTCTTTGCAGATTAATATTGTGCTTTGATATTTGGCCTCTTTTCACTTCGGGTGAGTAGTCATACGTGAGCTTAACCCTCGACAGCCCACATACCACTTTATTTCCATTTACTAATTTGGAAAACTGTCGTACTGCGGTCTTCCTACTACACGCTAACAGCTTAAGAGCCTCCGCCTGGATGTTTACATCCAGGGAAAGGGTCAGAGAGGAAGGCTGCGCCCATTAACTGAAGCTACGGTCTCTAGTGGTGAGAGGTTCATTAAAGCGCATTATAGACAGGGATTTCAAGCCCATTTTTTTGGATAATGTTGATATTTATTTTTAGTAGTAGTTCAAATAAATTTGTATCTAGATCTGGTTGGTTTGGTGCTTAAAGTGAGTGCTGCTAATCAGCTGATCATCTACATAGGGAGGAACAGAGTCAGATAAGTGAGTGAGTAGTTGGTCAGATCTTTCACAACCCATCAAAAGGGGTGATCAGTAGTCTTAATATCTGCCAAAATCAGACAAGTGGATGGCAATGGGATACCCCTGAACTGAGGCCAGTCTTGTACACCAGAGTTGTTACTAGATGTAATTCCCAACCTCAGTGACACTTCTCAAGTCTTTCATCTGTCTCCTCTTTAGATTAAGAAAAAAAAAATCTTAGTGTAGTAAGGATACAGGTCCCCTACCTTTACTCAGACAAAGACCAGACCTAGATCAAAACAGTCAGTCTTTAAAGTTTGACAGGTGGTTGCAGATAAAGGTACATGTAAAGGGAAGAGGCTGATTCAGTTTGATTTAGAGTAGATGATTAATACTGTACTGTCTGGACGTCTTTCCTAACCACAGAATAGCACTTTGTCCCCTTTGTGAACCATCACTGTGTGCCTGTGGTACTGAAGCTACCCAGACTCAGCCAGTTCATCGTGTCCATCCCAGCTCGAGGAGCTGAGTCTGAAGCAGAGGGGCAGGGAGAGGCTGGGGTCAGCTGGAGGACAGCTGCAGAAATCTCAGACTATCCTGCCGGCTCAGATCTCATTAGTCAGTTTTGGTTAGGAAACCCATGGGGAGCCATTCATTTTTTATCTGCAATAGACTGCCATTGAAAAACAACCAGGTTTAGAAGGCAGCTCGTTTGGCTCTGGCCTGTAGTAATAAATGAAGAACAATGATTTGATGATAAAATCGGATTGATGTGGATTGATGCTATCTGTCTGATGTCTGATCCGAAAATAATAATGTAAATATTGAACCCAATACTAATATTTAATCTGGTCCAACTCTAGGACTAACGTACATGTTTTTCTGAACAGAAGTCCCAACATCAGCTGCTCTTTATTGTAGAGGATAACAGCAAAAGTTTAGTTAAGGATCCTACACTGTAAAACTAAACAACTAAATCTTACTAAGTACTTAGACTAAATTTCAGAACCTCAGCAATCCCTTGAGATATTTGAAATATCCTATTTATTATCACTAAGCTATTAATAAGTATAAATACATATATTTTTATTTTTGTAATTTAAACGACCCACTCTATTGAAAATTGTCCCGTTGTTTGTCATTCATCATTAATATTTTGGTATCACTTTTCTAAGAATCCATTCAATTTGTCGTTTTACTTTACATCTGTAATAAACGGACAATTGAGGATTAACCCAGTGTTACTCACATTCAAATAGTAGCTGTCTGAGGCCTTTTTTATCACCTATGCTGTACGGTTTAAGTTTACCAACTCTGATACTAAATTACAAAACTTCAAACAAATGGCAAAATAAATGTATATTTGACAAATGTATGTTTACAAAAAATCCAACATAAAATTACAAAATCTGATCACAAAGTAACTGACTAATAAATTATGGTCTGAAACATTTTCAAACAACTTTGAAACAGATTTAAAAAGTCCAATACAACATTACAAAGTCTGAAACACTTCACAAAACTTGAAACAAATAGCATAGTAAGTGCACATTTTACAAAAAACAGTTTACAAAAACTCAAACACAAGATTACAATAAGTGAAATCCTTCTACAAAGCTTGAAACGGATTTATAAAGTCTGATACAAAATTACAAAGTCTGAAACATTTTTACAAAACTGGAACTGAATTTCAAATTCTGATACAGAATTACAAAGTCTCAAGTCTGAATTTTTTTTTTTAAACTTGAAATGTCAACATCTTGTAAATTTATCTGAGCTAATTCAGGTGTTTTGCATTTTTTAAATTTGTTTTGGTTAATTTAAATTTATTTCATCCTTTATTTAATATATATGTTTTTTAATTTTTGATTTGTTTCATGAAATTGAACAATATTTTTGTGTTTCAGACTGTGTAATTTGGTAATGGACTTTGTGAATTTGGTTTGAAAAAATGTGACTAAAAACTTGAAATGTAGTTTATCAAACTTTAAATTTTTTAAATAAAATATTTTTTTAAACTTTTTTTTGTAAAATATAAACTTGTTCTGTCATTTGTAGAAGTGTTTTGCTAATGTAGACTTGTTTTATGAAATGTAAAAAACAGCTAATGTAAAATTGTTTTGAAGTTTTGCAACAGATTGGTAATTTTGTATTGCACTTCCAGGCCACCGTACATGATTCATGTCCAACTCCTGACTTTCTGGTGTTTGAAGAAACCATTATAATCCAGTATCTTTGTTGTTTGTCTCAGTTGGCAGCTGATAATCTTTTTCATTCACATTACTGCCAGTTTGTTTTAGTCTGGAGTGTGCTGCATGTAGCAGTTCAGCATCCGCCGTTTTTTTTTTTTTTGGTAACTGCAACACAGGGGATGTGTTTTTTAATTGCGTTTTAATTGTGTTAATTGTTTTTAATTGTGTTTTGTGGCAAAATCGAATCGGTAACATCTGTATCATTATTGTAGCATTGTCAATCAATTATTGCCATAGCAGTTTATTGAGTACTAATTAGTATGGACTTGCCAGTCATGGCAGATGTCATGATCCATTAAAACTACAGAAAACAAGGATTTTTGAAAGATTTGAGACTTTTCCTCTTAGACAGTTCAGTGCAAAAATTCTGGATAATGGACCTGCAACCATGCAGGATCTGTGCATGGCCTGTCCTCCCCTGCCTTTTTTTCCTAGTTTGAACAGAATGTATAATGAGATTGAACTTGGTTTGGGTGTTGAGATAATCTCTTTTTTGCATAGAAATTACTCAGTCTCTACCTGGTGGAAATTGTTGTAGTAATAACTGTTATTTTAAGTCTCTCTATTTCAGGCAATTTAGAAAGCAGCTTGTTGTACAGCTATAAAATGAGTCATCTCCCCAAAGAAGTGTGCTCAAATTTTGTCTGTAGCTGATGTGTGTAAATGTCATAACACTGCCAAAAACACCTCTTTCTGTTCTGCTCTGGTACAAAGGTACGATAATAGGATACAACAAGATGAACATGAAGTCAAAACTCTGCTCTCTAAGGTGTCTTTTATTCCTCCTGTCATTTTTCAGATGGTCATCATAACAAAGTTTCAGTGTCAGGATTCTTCCACTGACCCCTGATTCTCAGCTAAAACCAAATCTGCTGCCTGTCCTCCCAACAGCCCTCACAGGGCTCCAGTGTCACTTCCTGAACTTATCCAAGCATGAGCAGGATTAGGCAAGACTTGTATGTGTATGTGTGTTCATTCTAGACTATATTTATCTTTTATTTTCTGTCAGGTCAGCCAAACATCCTCCAAGCATGAGGTCTGACTTTCTAGCTGACATCATGTTGTGCTTTTCTTTCTCTAAGCACACGTGTTTGTTACTCTGTGCATGCATGTTAGTGTATGTAAGTGAGGACACATTTGTTTTTACACATTAGTGCAGCTGCAGCAGAGGAGTTTGGTCTGCATGTCCGTGCATGTGTGTCCTCAGATGCCTCCAAAACGACAAAGTTCATCTGTCACAGGGAAAGCTGATCCAGTGAGTCTCCCCATTCTTCGTCCTCAGACTGAGGTCAGGGCCCCCCCAGCAGCAGCAGCAGCAGCTCTGACATGATTTGAAATTTGTTGACACTAAAAACAGGATCAGAAATGTAACTCTGAGTGGCAGATATAACACTTCATTGGTGCTGCTTACTAGAGGCCAAGGTTAACTTCATGTTTCATAAGTAGATGCTTTGGGTTAGGTGACATAAGCGAGGTCTAATTATATCCTTAAACACATTTACAACAGGAACTGCTTTTGAGATGAACAGACCACAAGCTATAACTGTTTATAGACTACTTGTTGGATTATATCACATGATCTTATTCAGTTAATGTAGGGTGACACTGCAGTAGAGTTTCTGTTAGCTGGTACTTAGCGGTTTTTGCCTAGCAGATAAGAATATTAACAGCTAAAATATCCGAAATGTTACTACGGCATACTTCCTGTGCAGTGCTGGGGATGTTTATGTATGTAACTCAGCACATGACTAATTTAGGCGGATGACATCCAACAAAACTTGTCTCTGGGGAAGTTTAGAGCTATTGGAAACTGCAGGGAAATAAGCCATATGGAAGGTTCTTGAGTTAGTCAACACTGCAGGCAATAAAGATCCTTGAACCAAAGTAGCTGCAGATAGCATAAACATGGATGCAGCGACCAGGGAGAAGATGGGTCTGGGCTGATTAGAGAGTTGTAGTGGACTTCAGTGGGTGGGTAAATCTACTTATGACCAATTCTCAGATGAAGTGGAACTATATTCAACACAGGGTGAAGAAGAGGCGTGGATCGTTAGGTCTGATGGTGAGAGCATCATCTCACTTCCCAAAGCTGGGAGTGCTTGATTGGCATGTGCTGGCTTTTGATGAGAGTAGGGCTGTACTGAACTATCCACAGTGGCCACTTTTGTCTTTCTTTGGGACTACTCCATGTAAATCACAATGGTTAGATTTTACTGTCTTAGCAGAGGTTACAGTTGAGATCATCAGTATGAAGACTAATAAACAGTAAGACTCCATTTTCATTAGTAATGTGGAAATTTAAGGTGGTGTTTACTTAACGTAGCACTGGTTAGAACAACGGTTCCTTGTTTGGTGTTCTCATTGGAGGATGTTATTTGGAAGTCGTAAGCTTTTAGGTAGGTAGGTAACAGCTAATGTGCTAATGGGCTAATGTAGAGCTCACAGCGTTAATTTGAAGCTAAGTGTTTTCATTTCTGAGATTCAGTCGTGTAATAAGCAAGCTGTGATAACAGGGCAACAATTACTCAAGTTTACTGTCAGGCTCAGTTTCTACTGTCTCAGTCTTGGGTCAGGTTTATAAAGCAGAATGTGTCTCATGTCCCATTTAAGCACAGTCTTAAGCTGTATCCCAGTTTTTTTTTTTTTTGTTTTTGTTTGTTTTCAGATGTTTTAATGCTATTAAATGCAGGTTACTAGTCGCATATGGCTATCTAAAGTGGCAGATTTCTTGAGGAACCCCAGCTATTTTTATTTATTTATTTATTTTTGTTTAACCAGGAAAACCTCATTGAGATCAATAATCTCATTTACAAGGGTGTCCTGGCCAAGAAAGGCAGCAGCACAATGAACAGAGTTACAGACATGGCAGTCTGACAGTTATAAACACAGATCAGACAAATTCCGAATCACAGAGCACAAAGTTATTGGTCAGAGCATCTACAACTTGAAGCATTATCCTCCAATGCCTTCAGTCTACTTTTAAAAAGATTTAAAGAGGGTGCACAGATGGCCTAGGGGTCTAAGGTGCGACCCATGTACGTGGGCGGCCCAGGTTGGAATCCGGCCTGGGGCACTTTTCCTCATGTCTCTCCACACTCTCATCCCATTTCCAACTCTATCCACTGTCCTCCTCTGTCAAATAAAGGCACTGACAAGCCCAAAAATAAATCTTTAAAAAAGAGAAAAAAAAAATAAATAAAAAATTAAAGAGACCAGCTTTCCAAGACAAAAAGTCTCCTGCAGTAGATTCCAGGCTGCAGGAGCAGCATACTTGAAACTCTTTTTACCCATTTCAAGACAGACTTTGGGAACAGAAAGCTAAAATAAGTCTAGTGACTGAGTCACAGAGTGAAAACTGTAACTTCCAAAACTTTTCACATGAATAGGATCACACATGATGGAAGCAGATCTAGTATGGTCTTATAAATAAGGATAAGCCACTGATTTAGCCAACACTTTGATAAAGACAGCCAACCAACTTGATCATACAGTGAAAGAGATGAAATGATGAGTTTAGGACTTAAGGTTGGTTATAAACCTCAGCACCCCATGGTACATGGTATCCAAAGATTTAAGGCATTGAGAAGATGCATGCATGTATAAAACATCTCCATAATCAATTACAGGCATTAAAGTGGCTGCAACAAGTCTTTTATTCGCAGTAAATAAAAAACAGGACCTATTTCTGAAATGAAATCCAAACTGCAACTTTAACTTCTTGACAAGTTCGTCAGTGTGTAGCTTAAAAGTCAAAGAATCATTAATCAAGAATATATATAATAAGATATTTATAAGAAGACACAGACTCAATCACATCACCCTGAGAGGTGGTAACAGAAGGCAGATTCAGTTATTTTCTCTTTGGCTGCTGACAAAAAAGTCTAATGGAAACTCAGCACTACATTATATAATTATGATACATGCCATTCAGGGCTTTTCATTAGTGCCAGCTATCAGCTAGTCCTCAACAAGGGGACTATCTGCTGTCTAGTTTTTTTAAATTTCCAAAATGGTGTCCCACAAGGATCTATACTGGGCCCAATTTTATTAACCATAGGTATGAATAACATATGTATGAACATTACTGATGCAAAGTTTTATTTTTATGCTGATGATATGGTCACATATGCATTGTGATCTTCCTTAGAAAGTGCACTGAATGAGCTACAAGCAGCATTTAATGAGAAACCTCTTTGACTTAAGACTGAGTGCCAACAAGACCAAAATGATGTGTTTTTCAAGGTCTAACTTATAAGTGCAAGGTGGTGCTCTGATATGTCTCTGGTGTAGGTTTTTGCCTCCATCGGTGAGTTTATTTTTATTTTATTATTATTATTTTTTTTTTTAATGAGAAGTTTGTTTTGCCCTCTCTTATATAAAAAAATGTCCATCTACATTCACTACCATGGTAGAGGCCTTATAGGGATTTCATTTTCTAGCCTATAAGGAAACAGTTGGTTAAGGTCAAATAGTCATGATGATGAATGATGACAATGTAATGAGTCCCCTGTCGGGCTCTGACTCACCTACGGTACCAAGAACAATTCATATGACATGCTCCGAAAAAAGACAGCACATGCACAAACACTGGCATGACGTGCATCACAGTTGGTCTTCCTCTCTCTGTCAAGCTGAGCAGTTCATCTCTGGTACATTGAACACAGAGCAGTGTGCAGAGAATAACTCAGCATGAAATATTCCCTGGTGGACTGACCTGAACCCCTTAAAATCTTGTCTGAGTTTGGAGTAAGCCTTGGGCACAACAACATGGAGTGAGCCAGAAAATCAAACATTTGAGCCCTGAATTTCACAAATGTCAGTGTTAACAGAGGACAAACACAATTATATGAAAGAAACAGCCCACTGCATTATTCAAATGTAAGGGGCAAATGGCAGATGAGAGGGGCTTTTTACATAATCATATATTCTATGGCGTGAATCCAAATTTACTTAGCAGAAGAACATGCATGAATGCCCCTAAATAGCTATAATCCAAGAGGTCAGAGAATCAGACTGGTTATGAAAAATGATCCCCTAGACATACAGTCAAAGGATGCTTTTTAGATACCCTGGAGTATGTGCAAATAAAATGTGCTTTACTAGAGTATAAGATAAATTACAGGTTTTTTTTCTGACACAGCTATACTCAAACAAACAGATCAGCAACAAATTAAAAGAAAAGTCAACATAAAAAGTCTTGAGAAGGTGTTTCACCATGACTTCCTGCCTGGACAACTCTTGGACAAGAGATTGGGGAATAACATGTGGGAATGGAGCCACAGGTTGGACTTGCATACATGGGGCACGACCTAACTGCTAGGCCATCTGTGCCCCAAGATCTAAAAGCTTTTTAATAAATAGAATCACTTGTGTTGATTTGGAGGGACCATTCCTGCTGAAGGACCAAGGTGACCCAAACCATGGCAGGAAGTAACCTGACATGCCAGAGAGACTGTTCCATATATCCATTGCATGGATATATTCCACAATAATCTGGGAAACCTCCCATACAAAGTGTTTTGGAAGGGCAGGACTTCTCAAAAGTTCTCAGAAGGAAATTGGACAAATGCTCTGTTTGTCACATTCATTACAGGCCAGTCAGAGCAACAAGACAAAATGGGTTAGTAAGCATGTGCAGCTCAGCTAAGTAACATAAGCAGCAGTAAGATGCTGTTAAAGTTTATGAATGGTGGAGCTTGTCGTTGGATCAAACTTATGCTGAGGCTAGCTGGGAGAAGGGGAAAAACATCTTCCCCACCATGAAAAGCTTCCGATGTGGTTCTCTGCTCCTCTTTCAATAAAGAAATGCTGTCAACATCTGATTAAAACTGTTGCTGAAGCTACATCTGAGCTAAGAGCTTCACCAGCAGCAGTCACTGCTACTGGCTGACAAAACAACTAAATACCACCTGTAATTATTGCAAAGTCAAGCTAAAGAAGGTCTGGGGAAGAGTGAGAACATATTTTCCATCATGAAAAGTTTTCAGTACTGTTCAGTGCTCTAAATGTATTTAAAAAAATGTGGTCCAGTTCTGATAAACCTACTGCTATACTAGAGCCACATCCAAGCTAAACGCTACACAGGCAGGAGCCATTGCTGTTGGCTTCCAGTACAACTAAACCCCACCTGCAGCTTCAGCCTTGTCCTCGTGAAATGACACCGATTGGCTAAGTCACTTTCCAAACCTGGCATGTTATAAACTGGAGCTTTGCAAGATGGATTTGCATGACGGACATGGAGTCTGGACAATCCATCTGCTTTGCAAAGTTAAGTAATCATCTTTGATCCACAAGAGGTTCTTTTTTTATTTTCAAAATAAAATCAGATTTATCAGGTTTTTATCCATACAGTAAGACAAATACCATAAGGTTAAGCTCATCCAAACTGGAAAGAACAAATATAACAGTTAACAGCTTTATCATTGAACTTATGAGAGTCATTTTGTACATGCACTTCTGCGTATTTCATAATGTATAACAATGTTTAATTCTGTTTTTCACAGAATAATCACTTTGAAGCTGACTCCTTCCTTTAGCTCTTGATTTCTCTTTGCACATACATAGACTTTCTGAGACTTGTTCATGTTTTTTATAACTGCACAACAGTAGAATATCACATACATGTAAAAAGTTATTTATTGCATTTAACTGTCCAACTTTGGTGGTTGATTGTGATGACCTTTTTTTTTTGACGATTGTTGTGCTCAAACTTACTTTGTAGAAATTAGTCTATACTTTCGTTAGTGACTATGAAGTCATAGACAAAAACTACTACAGTCTTCTTGAAAGCTTTTTTCAGTGTCTTGATGTTGCCTCGAAGTTGCCCTAAGATGTTTCCTTTAAGTGATGGGTACTTAACAGACACCCAACAGCTTTAAAGTCACAAGTCTGCGTAACCTCCAAATGCATCACCCACTGAACACTCACACTCACTGGAACACCCACTGGCCACATATTTTAATTAGATGATGTTTAATCAAGTCAACCAGGGCATCACAGAAAGGATCAGGGATGCAAACAGAGATATGCAGGTTTACATGTCAGTGCCCTTGATTGCCCTTTTAAAGCTGCTTCTGTGAATTCAGCACCTTGGAGAGCGACACAGCACAGCAGGGAAACCTCAGTGTTTCCTCCTGCTCTTAGACCCTCTCTTCACTCAGGTGGGCTTCTTTCGGTCACCTTAGACATACGGTTAACCTCCTGTAACCTTGCATGTCTTGTGTTATCCTTCTAGTTTGTGTTTACAAGGCGTAAGTGGGACTCAAACACAGGCAGAGAACAACGTTTTTGACCATAAGGAAGAATGCTGCTGCAGGAGTGTTTGCTAAATCAATGGGTGACCCTGCCCATGGTGTGTTTTCGGCATCCTGTTGAGACAGACAATGCACGCCCAACCACAGCCCCGTGCATGTCTGATATATGGAAGCGCTTGTGACTTTGGGTGGCGTCCTGTCTGCTCGCCTCACTGTCATCCACTGGGAGAGGGTTGCCATCGGTGGCTCCCTCCTTCTCATCTCTGCTCCTCCCCTCCCTCTGCTACTAATCTGACTCACTTTCTTTCTTCTAAGTCTATTTTTTCTTGCTTTTCTCCATGCATCACTCCTTCGTTTCCATTTTCCGCACCTCTCTTTAACCTCCATTTTATACTTTTTTGCAAGTTCATCCTCTGGTCTTTTGCCTGGATTTCCCTTACTGTCTTTTTCCCCTTTGTCTTCTCTTTCCGTTTTTACTTTTTTCTTAAATCTTCCAGTCAAAGTTCTTGCCTTTCTTGATCAGTTAATATCTCTGGGACAGGAGTTGAAGGGTGACTACAGGAGCAGAGAGGGAGGGAATGGGCTTCAGGAGGTTGAGCAGTGCGAGGGGAGGTGCTAGCTGGCGGGGCCTGAGACCTGAACCAGACAGACAGTGAAACGTCACACCAAACCCAGACTCTCCGACTGGGATTGCATTTTTGTGTGTGCGCGTGCATATGAGTGTGCGGCCATTGTGTGTTTGTGTGTGACTGGGGGTTCACAGTGTTAGTAGCTCAGAGCCAGCTGAGGCTGCAGTGGAGACAGACAGGGACAGAGGCACTCAGCAGTACACAGCAAACACCACTGAATGTTGAGTTTTATGGGACTGGGATATCTGCTTTTGGGAGGAAATTTGGCAGGTGAGAGTGTGGGTGCATGTGCGGGTGTTGCGATAATTATACGAGTGACGGATTCCATTATATAAAAGTGTTGGTATTTTGTGAACGCCTGTGTGAGTAATTTGTGTTGATATGTGTTCAGCGCAGTCTGCTTCTTAATTGCCTCGTGTTATTAAATCACAGTTATAAAGTAGTGCATCATCAGCGCGGAGGGGGAACTAATGTCCAATGATCCATGTTGTCACTGTAGGTTGTAAGCTGACCGCAGGGGGACAGACTTCAGCGTTGCGCCCAGAGCCACAGGGGGAGGTGTGGCCAAGATCACTTGACCAACAGCAGGCCCTGGCTTCGGACCTTTTATCAGGTACAAAGTTGAAAACTGTTGGTCCAAAACCAACTTGTGGGGAAAAGAGAAAAATCGTTGTAATAGTACAGCAGTAGTCTAAGGGGGTCTGCAAGGACTTGGGTTGGAGACCTGCTGGTCACTGGTTCAAGTCCCATTTTGGGCCAAGTCTGGAAATGGGTATGGCTGCCTACAGAATCAGCAGGGCCCCTGAGAATAAAAACAGAAAATGGGCCCAGCTGTGGTTTACTGATGATATCAATGCATGTAAGTTTGATCAGCAGCATTGGTACTAGCGTCCTGGCTAACAGTTACCTCATTTTCAATCTGAGAAGTAAATCAGACTATTACTGTGGAATAAAATTTGTGTCAAAAAGATTCAAAAAAAACTTTTTTTTAGTATCAAACAAAAATAAGCATTTGAGAACAAAAACATGTGATCTAAGCAAAAAAATGTTCACATCAGGAGAACAAATTTGAAATAGCAATCAAATTATTAGTCTTTGATTTTTGAACATCTATCTTTTTGTTTACAGTTCCTGTTTTTCTCTCTCAGTGATCAGACTTTTGCTCTCGCTTCTTGGTTTTGCGTTTGCGCTGCCTGATCCTTTGTTTGCGTTTCTTGAGTTTTTGCTCTCAGTTCTGACACGAATGCCACATGTGGGCGGGCTTTTCTGGGGCGTATCCCCATCGGCCAACAAGTTTTTGATTGACGGCTCAGTCACTCTAGATGCTCCGGAAGTTGTTGTTCAGCTCACGTCTGGTAAATTATCTATCGCTTTTGCATCAGTTTGACTGAATCATTGATGATTTATTGAATGTAACTATTGATCAAACAGGTTTATTTGTCAGTGCAGTAGTCGATGTTGTGTTGTTTTGTACACATACGTGTTTTATCTATTTTTCCCGCCACTTCAGGTATGGTCTTCGCTTTGTACTTAGTTGTCCAACCATTTTGTTACTTACTTTTTACCCCTACTAAGGTGTTTTCACCCTATTGGCCTTTCTTGCCGTTTAAAACCCATTTTTGCCATTCGATGCCCATTTTTGCCATTGTTTTGCCACTTAATACCCATTTCCCCTATCTTTTTGCTCGTTAATTCAATTTTTTGACTTTCTTTGCCCATTTTTACAGCTGTTTGGCCACTTTACTCCCAGTTTTCGCCACTTTGCTTTGGCACTTTTATCTCATCTTTGCAGCTTGTTGCCCGTTTTAATTATTTTTTTGTTTTGTTTTTTTTTTTTGGTTTACAACTTTTGGCCCCTTTTGTTCCACTTCCCTCCTGTTTTTACTTCTTTGTGCTGCTTATAATGCCATTTTTCCTTTTGCCAATTTTTACATCTTTCTATGATTCTTTTTGCTCTTCTTGGCCATGTTTTTGCCACTCTATGCCCATTTTTGCACCTGTTTTGTCACTCTGCATCCATTTTTGCCACTTTCTTTGCCTCTTTAATTCAATTTTAGCTCATTTTTGCAACTGTTTAGCCAACTTCATTTGGTAACTTTTAACCCATTTTTTCTGCTTTCTGCAATTTTTTTTTTTTTTTTACCACCATTTTGCCACAATAATCCACTTTTGCTACTTTCTGTCAAATTTTTGCCGCTTTTAACCCATATTTGCCACTTTTTACCCTTTTCTATGATATTTTTGCACTGTTTGGCACTTTTTGCCACTTTAAATGTCCTTACTGCTGTTTAGCCGTTTTGTCTTCTTTTTTCCCTATTTTTTTACCTTTTTTAACAAATATGTAATTATCATCCATTAAAGTTGTCTCAGTTTTTTTTGTTTTTTTTTTTTCGCTGGCATCCTGATGTTTTTGCACATCATGGCTTGAGTCAGATATTACTCTCCTAATGTTTTAGTTCAGTGTTCCTATCCACATTGTCACGTGTGTTCACATTATATTCTTCCCGTCTTGTTTGGATTTACAGAGCTCCTCTTCTGCTCTGATTGTTGAGGTTTGTTTTTCCCTGAGTTTTGGTTCTTGCTGTGTTGAAGCACTTTGTAAACAACTGTTTTTAAAAGTGCTATATAAATAAAGCTATCATTATCATTATCTTGAGAATGTCAGCTTTTTTACGCCTTCAATTCAAACTTTTTTTTCCCCACACTTCAGAGGGATATGTGCATGATGTATATCCATTTAGGCCCACAATCCAGGTCCAATCCTCTGTCTATACCATAACCACTAGAAGCTACTGTAGCTGTGCTTTAAGTCTGCTGCCATGCTGCCACACCGCTCTAGGGTAACTGGATGTAAACAACAGGGAACTGAGTGCACCAATAGTATCTCGTAGGAACAGTGTGGTTTAGTACTATTTTGATCGATAAAATAGGAATTAAGTTGTACGTAGGCCGTGTCAGGGTATGCTCGCATGTAACCAAAGCAATGAGTGACAAAATGCTGCACAGAAATGTGGACGAAGGCTGGTGGTGCTAGCATTAGCATTAGCCACATTCTGCTTGTCAACTCTGCATTTTTAGATTGTAAAGTTGGTTTACAGAATGTTTATTTGACATTTAACTAGTCAGCAGAACACAATTATGATGTTAATCCAATGGGAAGTTATTCATCTGGGAGCATACTTGACATGCTAGAAAGACTGTTCCATACACCCACTGCATGGATATCTTTTGCATTCGTCTGGGAAACTTCCCATAGAAAGCATTTGGGAAGGGCGGAACTTTTTAAAAATTTTCAGTGGGTGATTGGACAAATGTTCTGTCTGTTAGGGATGGGCGATATGGACTAAAAAAAATTATCACAATATTTTGCTGTATTTACTGCGATAACAATATAAATCATGATAAAAAATAGCACCATTCAACACAATCTTTTTGGCTAGGTAAAATATATCAAATTGGCTGCTTATTTTTATTTATATAAATATTTAAATAGATATCTATTCATGTAGGGATATTTTAGTAAAAAATGTTGCTTCTACATGTAAGAGATTCAAGGAGAAATTTAGTTGGAAATAGTACAAAGAATGTTCCAACTTGGCACATTATTAAAAATTTCAGTGTTAGCGTTAAAAAAGACCCTAAACTAGAAGTATTTACAGCACTATTCTATCTCATGTGGCCCATCCTGGATATGTCCAGTTTGCCTTTGTTTTTGTAGTGTTTAAATCCAAAGTACAGTCTGGTATCCTCTTTTAAGTCTGGAGGTTCCTTCAGTGGAGCAGAGCAGACGGGCTCCACCATGTTTGTTTTTACAGAGATAAGTCACTTACTGCAAGTCCAGGTTGAAACTCTTGTTGTTAAATTAATAAAAAAATAAGTAAATTTGATAAATTATTTTCAACTAAGTTTGATTAACTCCATTATGTATAATTACGCTGAAGCTTATAATGTGGTAGCAGTAGTTATAATCATATTTTCAGATATAGTGCATACAGTGTGGTGCTTTAATGTTTATCTGTCCCTCCACCGTACACTTCTGTCTGTCTGTCTGCTGTCTGTGAGGTGTGTACTGTAGACACCTATGCACCTAAAAGACAGACCCCCAGTGCTGATGAAAAAAACATGTATCATGTTATCTATCCTATCATGTACGTTCTATGTTGTTGTAAATGTTATAATATGCTAACCTTATAGAAAATCTACATGAGATGCGAGTTTATTACTCATATCTTTCTAAATATTAGACTAAGCGCTCCGTTATTTCCTCGTATAAACTGTGGGGCTGTGCATAATTTGCACGGCTGTAAAACGAATAGGGGATCGTAAAATAAAGCACACTGTGCAAATTATCGTTGTCTGCTCCTCTAACCAATCTATTTCCAGATAATGGAGGTAGCCCCTCGTTTGACTACAAACTCATCCTCTGTTTCAACTCCGCCTTCAGCCATGTTTGTTTTGTTTCTGCACACGAGTTACGAGTGCGTTGAAGTTGATGACGTATGTGTGCGCGACAGTTGCAGACACATTCACCATCAATCATAGTTTATTGTAATTATCGTTGAAAGTGTTTTCCCATAGTGGAAAGTTTTTTCCGTGGTATATTGCAAATGATAGGATATCGCCCATTCCTACTGCCTGTCGCATTCACTACAGGCCAATCAGGGACAAGACAAAAGGTAGAAGACATGCACAGCTCCAGTACTACCAGCATGGGTTCAGTCAGACTAACATATTTCTCGCAGAAAACTTTACCTCTCCTTAATAAGCTTATCTAGTGGATGTGTGCATTATTAGATTTGCTGTCTGAGTTTTTCTTTATAGTATTCGGTTTTGAAATTTTAGTGCTGAAATGTAGAAACATTTAATAAAACACCTTCTCTCTTTTCTCTCCCTCCACCTTGCCCATCATACATTATTAATCCCATCATGCCCGACCATCACATCTTACCTCTTCTACCAATCCATCTCTTACTCCCATTCTGTTTCTTTCTGTGACTTCATCATCCATCTTTACTCGTTCCACTCTCATGATTTCTTTTCCCTTCTGCTTTTTCCACCATTTTTTTCTTCGGTTTTGTTGTTGCTTTCCTTCACTTGCCAGCCTCCATGGCAAGTTATTCAGATCCTCTGGGCTCTCAGACCAGTCCTGCCCAAATGATGGATGCTGGCCGGATGGGAGCTTTTTCAGGTACACTCCCAATACTTCTACAGGTTTTCAACTTAGCATTAAATCAAATGACAGTCTCTTTCATCGTGAACTTTTCCAATGTTATAGTGTTTTACAACCCTTGACTTAAGCAATTTCAGATTATGTGATGGTTCACCTCACAGTAGTGAGAGGTGGGGTACACCCTGGACTGGGCTGACATATAGAGACAAACCTTAATGCTCATACGTGGGCTCATACAACAGGCAAGTTTATGATCTCTGGGGGGAAGCTGTATACCAAGACAGAATGCATGCAAGCAGTGGAAGAGCATGCAACCTCCGCACAGAAAGGCCCTGTCCGGCGGGGATTTGAACCAGGAATCTTCTTTTTTAAAGTCCATGGGAATGACGTACAGGAAGGGAGACACAGATCTGATTTGAATCCAGGCCCCCTGCTTGTTGGACTGTACAGGTTCTTTGCAGATGACATCAGGGAGCAGGCGAGAACTCCTGATGAGGGGCAATTAGTGATTTCTGCATAGAGAAATGCTACTAAAAGGCTGTGTTTGAGCTTTTTTATTACACTTCCAAGTGTTCAAAATGCCAAAATATAAACATTCTTAATTCATAGGCTACTTTTGTGTCACAAAAGTAGTGAAATATTCACCAAAAGAGTAAAAAAAAAAAAACTCAAAGAAGACAGAAGCAGGTCCATTTCTACTAAGCGGTTTGGTTCAGTCCAGTTTTAGCTCATCAAACACTAATATTGCTCGTGTCTCCTCAGCTGAGGTCTGTCCAGCCTTACTTGTTTTGATTGGAAATCCATCTCTTTTAAGAGATCCGGATCATTTGGCTCAGCTCAGTAGAGCTGGCTGTTAGGGTTAGGGTGCCAGTTTGGCTTTTTAAATGTCGATTAAATCATGACGGAGGGATGAAAAGAAACAGTCACTCCAACAAGAGCTAGCCACAGTGACACACATAAAAGAGCCGTTTTGCAGAACAAGTGTGTTCTGGAACAACACACACTATTTCTTGGTCGCTTACCCCACAAGCGTTTTTCCATTGATAGTACATCACTGTTTTAATTAAAAGCATGTTCGTGACAAAATTAGGAATTTCTTATATATTAAAGGGGCTCAGCTAGCCTCTTAGCTCAGTACAAGAATCCTCGAAACTCTTTTCTCCCTTCACCTGCAGGACTGAGTATTTGTGATATTGATCACCCCCATGCCAGTTAAATTGGTTGAAACTGTGAAAAACGTCACTTTTTGTAAAGTGCAGGGATTGAATTCCTTAAAAATAGATGTTTCTGATGATAAGTGCAGAACAAAAGTCTATTTAGAGTTGTAAAGTACTTGGATTCATCCGTTCCCATTCATTCCTAATGACTGTCCCCCATTTCCTGAACCCAATCAGGCATACAAGGTCACGTGATTGTGTGACCTAACTCCTAAGTCATCTGTTCCCCAAATCATGAATCTTCTTGCTGCAAGGAGTCAGTGGTCAACCCCCCCCATCCAGTCCCAGGAGAGCCATTTTTAGGTCTCTCTGGAGGTGTTCCAAAGGGTTCCAAGTGAAGGCTCTGTCTGGACCACTCTAGGACATTCACAATGTTTTCCCTAAGTCACTCCTGTGTTGTCTTGGCTGTGTGCTGAGGGTCATTGTCATGTTGGGAGGCGAACATTTGGCCCAGTCTGAGGTCTTGAGCGCTGCACAGCAGGTTTTCCTTGAGGATATCTCTGTACTTTGCTGAGTAGCATCCCCACAGCATGATGCTGCCACCACCATGCTTCACTATTTAGATGGTATTCTGAAGGAGATGAGCAGTACCTGGTTTCTTCCAGACATAACATTCAGAAATGAAGCCACACAGTTCAATCTTGGTTTTATCAGAGAATCATGTTTTTCACATTCTGAAAGTCCTTCAGGGACTTTGCTTTCATGTGTTTTATACTGAGGAGAGACTTCCATCTAGCCACTCTGGCATAAAGCCCAGATTAGAGGATTGCTGCAGTGATGGTTGTCCTTCTGGATCTTTGTCCCATCTCCACAGTCAGAGGGACCAGTTCTGTGTTGAATTTCTTCATTGATTAAGATTCAGATGTATCACTTCTTAATATTCAACAAAGAGCTTATTACTTTTAAACTTGCATGTTTTTTAAAATTACTAAATTATTCTCTGAATGTGGTTGCTGGCATGTGAAAAAATGGATCACCATTCAAAAATGCAGTTCCAGAAACACAAATTAACTTGAACAAGATCTCTCTGCTTGTTAGATTTCCCTCCTTATTAAAATGTAACTTGAGTCCAACAACTGGCTCTGAATCTTTGCTCGTAAACTCCAGCCTGATAAATGGCTTGTGGTGAGGCCAAGCTTGTTAGCAGCACGCAGAGCTGAAGCTGTCACTGCTGGTACTCTGGAAGGTGACACACAAATACATGCACTTACTCACACTCAGACACGCACACACAGAGTATGAGTTATGAGGCTGAGTTATGTCTTTCACCATGCCAACGTCTGCATACCCGGCTCTTCCTGTTGTCTTAATGAGAGCTGTCGTCTCTGGGCCACCGTATCCTGCTGCAGGCTTTGACTCACATACACGCACATACTCTTTGCTCCTACTCGCTCTCACAAACACATACAGACATAACCTTTCCTATAAATACTCATTCTATTGACTCTAGTGCCTCCATGAATGCCCTCTGAACGTATCGCTAACCCATTTTCACCTATTTAGCTCACACACAATGCCCTCGTTTACATGTAGCATCTTTGTGTATCTGACTCATTTGTTTTTGAAAACATACACACCTCTAGTAGAAACAAACACATTCATTATCTCACACAGGCCCTGCCAACACGTACCACATATACCATACATGTTTAAATGACTTACAGTTTATCGCTGGAAGCTGTAGATTATTCTCTCTTGTCTGATTCATTCTGCTTCCTGTTTTATATTAGCTCATGCATTGCCCTAGTTGGCGTCATCTTTTATTTTTTGCTCTGTCTCAGTATTTATATGCATTGATTTTTCCATGTTGGTATAAATAAACCCATGAAGAGATTACCCTTGACCACCTAAAATTAATCTATCTTTATTTGTCTCCCAACTGTTAGTAACAGATGCTATCTCGACACACTTTACAAAAGAGCAGGTCAAGGTTGATCTTTCTCTAAATTTTGCAGTATTCATTGTATTTGTAATCACTTTCCAGTCAGTATCTGGACATCTACTGTGCATGGCCACCATGGACCACATCCTTTAGGTATGATCCGGTGAAGTCACTCTCAGAGTGGGAAGCTCAAATTGTTGAGCCCAGTTCACACTTAGATACAACAAGACCAATTAGTGCACAGTTGTGTGAAGTGAGCTATCGCAGCTTGAATCAGATAAATGCAAAATGGAAATCTCATTTCAATAGGCTATTACACCAACACGGAATGTAATGATATTGAGTCCCCCCCCCCCCCTTTTTTGGAAGACTTTTGACAAGATTTTGTAGTGTTTTTGTGGGAATTTGAGCCCATTCATTCTGTAGAGCATTTTTGAGGTCGGCACTGATGTTGGACAAGAAAGCCTGGCTCTCAATCTCCATTCCAGTCCATCCCAAAGGTGCTCGATGGGGTTGAGGTCAGGGATCTGTGCAGGCCAGTCAGGTGCATTTTGGACAATAGCATTGTCCAAAATGTCTCTATGCTGAAACATTAAGATGACCCTTCACTGGAGAGTCCAAACCCTGAAAACAGATTATGGCAGAGTGGCTAGATGGAAACCTCTCCTCGGTGCTATACACATAATAGCCCACTTGGCTTTCACATGGATTTTTTTGCAAACTCCAAGCGGGCTTTCATGTAATCTTCCATTTAGACACCCTGTCCTAAGCCAATATTGGTGGAGACCCGCAGTGATGGCTGTCCTTCTGGAACTTTGTCCGATCTCCACACAGGATCTTTCGCACTCTACTCTTGGTAACCGTCAGTGCAGCCTTCCCCAAAATCTGTGCCTTGCAACAATGCTGGCTTGGTTTTTGCTTTGATATAGAGATATATGAGACAGGCTTTCAGACTAATGCAGAGCAGCCCGTCCTAGGCTGAGTTTTACTTTGTTTCTTCACAGATCTTTGGTCTAAACTGGGCTTAATACTCCACATCAGCTTATTAGAGGAATGTGAGCATTTTCATGACTGTTAATGTCTGATCATTTCCTGGTGGATATTCCTGGCCACCAGGAATAATGAGTTTCCCATGAGCACCCTTTCTGACCCTTTATTCATGTTAACATTTTATCCTCAGGTTTTTCTCAATCCACTGGGATGGGGGTCAACATCGAGGTGGGGACTGCCCCTCTGTCAGCAAGCAAAGCTGAACCCCAGCACCCCACACCCACAGTGGGATCAGATGTCCCTAAAGAGCACAGCCCCATGATGCCTGAACCTCAGGCTCCTCGCAGCCCTCTGGACCTGTCAGCAGGTAAGACAGATTCACTCTTATGTTCGGTTTATTACAAGGCAACAGTGGAAGTGCTCACTTGTTCTTTTTTGCCAAGGCTGTGCTTGACAATCAGAATTTATATTCCTATTTACACCTGTGAAACGCCCAAGGCGAGTCAGTAAATGAAGCAGAACAAATGGTACCCCTGTGCATTTCTCTGGGGCAGCTTGGCAAAGATGAAGACATAGATTTACTTTTTTACGCAGAATCCTTCAGCTGGTCTATCTGAACCTAAATACATTTATTTTAAAGGTCTTGTATACTAAAATGTTAAACCAAACTACAGAATTAAGCCTCAACTTAAGTCTCCATCCACATTTAATGTCATCATTCTTAAAGGGTAACTAAACCCCAGGGTCTCATCTGGTGTGCATCTACCCTGAGATAAAAAAAAAGCATTTGGAATACCAGTTAATCAACACAGGCGGGGCTGATAAGAAATGCCTACTCACTCATTTGTGCTGTCACCATCAGCCACAACATCATGCAGTCTATGCAGCACACACACACAGATATAAAACAAGTAATGGCCTCTGTTGCTTCTCTGTTGTAGGGATGTTTTTACAAGGAGACGCACTTGCAAAAGTCTGAGATACTGAAGTAGTCACTATGCAAATTTCTAACACAAATTTGTAGAATTTAAAAGTTAAAATGTCTAAATTTATACCCTAGTTGTTTAGCAGCTCTCCTTGGGGGGTGGGTATGCTACTCTTGGCTTGGCTTGACTTTTATAGCATTGTCATGTAATAGGTTTTATCCACTGGGTGTTCGTCTAACGGGATAAGTAAATCAAATTTACGATTATATTAATGTAATATAAAGATATTTGTGACTGGCCTTTGTTGCACTGCCTGTAGTTTTCCACACAGGGGGGCAGTATTCAGAGCAGCTGTACACCTCTTCTTTTTATAGCTTCCTTCACAAACACACAGCAGCTCTGGTGTGATTTAGTCATCCCACTCAAGGTCAGTGCACATCTCATGCTGACATATATAGGGTGGGCCATCATGCCATGGCTTCTAGTCATACACTATAGTTCTGTATGTGTGATTGCACGGGTGTTTCTGTGTGTATTCAAAGAGATGCTGGATGTGTCTGTGTCCACTCTCTGTTGCCCGGCCCCCACCCCCACCATAGGGCCTCTCTCAAGTTCAATGTTCTTCTGATGCTTGAAAGTGTGGGGCTGTAGTTGTCACCATGCTGTGGCTTGTGTCAGCTAATAGGCGCATGCTAGCGTTACATGTGGCCTGTGGAATGATGCATAAAGCTGCACAGCAGCTGAGCACCCCCATGGTGCACTGCTCCACAGCAGGTGGCAGAGCTCCCTGTGTCTTTAGTAGATGAGAGCGGGGGGATACATTTCACAATGGCTATTGCGCTCAATGTGAATACGATGCTGTTTAACAAGGAGCCACATAATTGTAAACGGTAACATGACTTTAAGCTTACCATGCATCAGTATAATATTAACATAGAAGACTAAAAATATTCAGAGGAAGGAAATTTACAGAGATTATTATAGAAAAATATAGTAGCAAAATAAAAATAAAATACAAACATCACAAAAGTATGAACAAAGGTGCAAAATATTTTATTTATTTATTAAGTTTATTTGATAGGGGCAATGCAAACTATGTAGTGCAACTTCACTCTGTTACAAACAAGCTCAAAGTAACTGATGTTTCACATATAGAGATTATAGCTTTTGCTAGTTTCCATCTCCTGTCCCTAGTTAGGCTTTTAGAAAATGAAAGAAGGTAAAAGTAGAGAGATCAAGTTTGCATTGCATTGTTTTCATCACACTCAAGACAGTCATGGTTGTTTGGATCCACCAACAATGTAAATGTCACAGTGGCATAATAGTGTGGTGAAGTCATTTCACTGTTCAGTCAACGTTGAAGGGTGGAACAGGGCTGTGTAGTGAGTCTGATTGTTTGTGTGTATGTATTACAGCTGGGCAATGCAGCCTGAAATTTGATTACTGTGTTTTACACTCTAACAGTATTACATCCCAGTAGACCAAATTAAAAGGGGCATTAGCACATTTAAATGCTTAAATAAGTGCTAATGCCCCTCTTTCTACCCCTTCAACAAGACTGCAGTTTTCTTTTTAGTTTCTCTCCTGTGAAGCTAAACTGCTGCTGAAAAAATATGATTTTCCTGATATTGCTTTTTCATAATAAAAGGCATTTAGCCAAATAACAACAAGGGACTTTTCCCTTTTTCCAGGAAAAGCAGTAGACTAGGACCTATCCTTTTTTTTAATGTCAGTTTTCTCCAGCATTGATCATGGGACCTTACATTATTTCTTAGATAAGATTAGATAGAAACTTTTTGACTCCAAAGGAAATTTGAGGATTCTTTAAACAAATAATTTACTTTCTCTGCTATACCCAATCATTGTATCAGGATTGTGGGAGGGTCACTTTTCAACAAGTTTCTCCTTTTTGATCATGCTGATGGGAAATATAGTCCAGATGCACAATCCTGTAGGTCCTCGGGAACCTTAGAGCATAAATTCTGTCTGAATAATTTTGTCCCAGAATATTTGTGATTTTTTGCAAAGCCAGAAAGTTAGCAAGTGATTAGCTTTCACTGGCCAGCAACAGAAGACTTAAATCGTACCTAATATGCCTTAAGTAATGTGTTTGTTAAAGAATTAACCAATCTTTAATGGAGCTACAATAAGCAACACATGTATGGAGTTACAGTATATACAACTGCTTCTTTGACCACGATCAGAGCCACAGCCAGCTTTTTAAAAACACCTTGGATTTTAAACAAGTTTGCCATGAATTGAACTACACCTTTGAGCAGGTAGAGATATTTTAATGTGGATGGAAATTGCTGCCATGCTGGGCTCAAGACAAAAAGAGTCGATCCATTCTGGCACAAAGCCAGTGTTAAAGCCTCAGGTGGATCAACAGAGATCCTCGAGGGAATTAATAACACTGTAACCTGCTCTGACACCAGGTAGAGGATTGCATGAGTTACATTTCAATGCAAGTAGCAGAGCCACAGCTCGGCCCTCTCTAGTAGATGGAGATAATTCAAACATTAGGTGATGGTTATTAATAAATAGAGACTACTTTTGCTCATAAGCCCCTCACTGCAACCCTTGAACTCATTATAAGACTGTGATCCTGTGGGTGTCTCAGTGTGTGTGAAGAACATCTCTGGTATGTGTATAAAGTACTAAGAAACACATGATGACTCAACAATGCGGCAACCACATAACCCCCTTTTGCCTGTCATGAGATGTGGAGGGCTGATCTTTGAAAACATGTAGGGAGAAGTGGAGAAAAATAAACCAGGTTTACCTAAAACTACTAGTCTCTTGTTGATGGACTGGTTCCCATTTGAAACAATGGAAAATACCCTATATATTTAATTTATATTTAGTTGGTTTGGTTCTTTTATAAACTTTGCCTCAGAGAAAGAATGAAGACAAACATAAAGTAGGGTGTATGAAGATAAATCTTTTAAATATTAACAATGTCTTATTGGAGTAATGTTGGCTAACATTAACAGTCCTTTCGTGGCACATTAACAAAGTGTTTGTTTTTCAAAAACACATACACTGTATAGACAAAAGTATTTTACCACACCTTTTAATGGTTAACTTCAGATGTTTCAATAAGACCCATTACCACAGGTGTATAAAGTCAAGCACCTAGCCATTGCAAACATTTATGATCCTAATTGGGTTGTTTTGAAGAGCTCAGTGACTTCAAGCATGGTGCTGTGATGGATGCCACCTTTGCAATAAGACAGTTTGGGAAATGTATTCCCTATTGAATATTCCACAGTCAACTGTCAGTAATATTATTAGAAAGTTGAAGCATTTAGGGACAACAGAAACTCATCCACAAATCGAGCACCTTTGGGATGAACTGGAACAGTGATTGTGAACCAGTACCTGACCTCATAAATGCCCTACAGCACGAATTCCTACAGAAACACTCAATCTTGTGGAAAGTCTTCCAAGAAGACTGTGATAGCTGCAAAAGTCGGACCAACTCCATATAATAGTGCATGCATTTTAATACAATGTCATAACAGTCCCTGTAGTCGTAATGGTCAGGTGGCCAAATACTTTTGTCAAAGTTACTTTTTATCTGCAGACTGATGGAGCTTTACAGACCTGCCCAAAAATTGCTTAATATTAATTTAGCATTAATTTTGTCGGTGGGTTAGCTAAATAACTAGTGTCTTGAATGCAGAGTGGGACTACTATGCTATGCATGGCATTAGCTTCCATTCACTATGAGCGTACAGACAGTCTGTGGTTCGTCTTAGGCCTGCTGTAGAATACTCCAGCGTGATTTAAAAATGACCCAAGGAAACGATGCGGTGATGTGCAGTTTCATCACCTGAATCAGAAAAAATCAAGCCAGCTAAAAAAGCTTCCTTGGAATGGACAGTTTTCTTGTTTTCACAGAGGACATTGGGGAAAAAGACAGGATGGAATGGGATGTAGTAAGATCTTTCATGACCCCGTTCTTCTGAGTTGAGTCATTACTCAATGCTTGCTTCAAGCTTCAGAGGCTTTGAATTCTGAGCATTCTCGTTTGGCTAAAAGTGCAGTTTACGTAATCTTGTGCTCTGCAGAATATAACATTCCATTCAAGAACCATAGTATCCCCAACATCTGCTTATCATAGAATGAAGGTATTGACATTGTAGAAAAGTACAAATCCATACATAAGGTATCTATTTGAAAATATGGTACCTTTTTGGATTACATAAGTGCACCTGTAAAACTACATGACTACTCTGTGCTGTGACTTTTGCCTAAGGAGGTTTCAGGACCTTTAATTTAAGTTATTCTTATCCCTTAAGTTGATGACTTTCTCTGTCTTCCCTAATTCCTGCACATATAGAGCGAACTATAGATCTGTCACAGGTTTATTAACATGAAGTACAGCACTCCAGAGAGTAGATGTACTGTATAGATCCAGACAGCTGCTCCACTTTAGCTCCTCTTCCATAAATGTGTGTGAGTGTGTATACCTAAAAGCAAGAAACAAACTAGGCCAAAGTAGAACAACCTTGTCTCAGTGGGTATATACATCTCTACTCCCATTACTTCCCTTCTACCTGAGCTTTCTTATAAAATGTCCCCGGATCGAGCTGTTTTAGTTACAGCATGCTTGCCTGTAATTGACCTCCTTTCCATGAATCCATTAGGCAGTCTTTTGTTTTTGTGTGCTCATGTGTAACACTGTATATGCACTCAACGCCCTTATTTAAGTCTGCAGACAATGCAAACTAACAATCCTTATTCTTTCTCTCTTCTATAGGGCTCAGATAGTCTTTGGTTAAGAGGGCAACTTTGTGCTAAGCTGCAAGGCTGCAGTGAGTCAGCAATCCAAAAGCACCACACCTTTAAATCTTTTTCTTTTTTAACTTTTGTACAATTACAAAACATAGCAAAACTAGATCATATGCAGCGCCGGAAGATGCAGCAAACTCTGACAACTTGTTTGAATATAGCAAAATGCACTTTTGACATCCTGAAAATTATATATACACAAAACTGTGTTTATATATGAATTAAGAGCATACATGCAGAAACAATGACAATTGATCCAAGTGGAAAAAAGTAAATGCATGTGTATGTTTGCAACATCTACCAATACATCTTTATCTAAACCAGTAAACAAAGGGTGATTCATTTCAAGCTACAATGCATCAGTTTACAGCTAGGAATGGGTGGAAATACAGCCATACCTTTTATTTGAAAATAGACACGGCATTTTTTTAATTACCGTCAAGAAGACAGTGCTCTGTAATGAGCAAAAATTATAATAAATGCTTCATGAATCTGGGACTGTATCTGGCAGCAGCACTACTTGTGTGTCAATGATGCTGGGCTAATTTGTCAACCAAGCACCCAGGACTCACTCATACATATACTTGCATGCCAGCGTGGCATGGCACATGCTACGGCTCCACGCCATCTTGCCAGATGGGTAAAAACACTCCAAAATGTGTGGCCCCATGTTGAATCACATTCATAGCTTGCTGACATCCTACAGTCATAGAACCTCTTCCTGGAGAGCAAGAAAAGCTTCCTACTGTTGTACAGTGGTAGTGTTTTTAAGCGTTTTATTTTTGTTTCTTTGAATGAAAGTAAGTCGATGCTTAATTCGATGCAATAACCAATGAGGAGACAAGCCTGGGTAATACTTGTACAGGATGCCATCAGAGAAAGAGGTCTTTAAGCCAGGCATGTGCGCTATCCAACACACAGAGACGCAGCTCCATCTGTGTTCATGGGTAGGCTTAATTCCTACTCCTTTATTTCCTTTATTATGGGGGGGGGTAGAAAATCTGCTGTTTTTGCTCTCACTGTTGGAGTTTCTGGAGTGGTATGGCCAAAATGTGAAACATATCAGAAATCCATCTGACCTGTTGGGAGTAGCTGGTTGGACCGAAGTGGGGTCATAGTCAGCCGTCATATCCCCCTGTACACTGCATGACAAATGCAATCTGACTACAAGTCAACACAACTTCCAAGCGAGTCGTACAACTCAAAATTTGTGACCGAATCAGATGAAGTGCTCACGGTGTACACCTGGCTTTAGGACAGTGATTCTCAGCCTGGGGTTCAGGCACGGGGGGTGCCAAAGATCTCTGTCTGCTTTCATGTTGTCAAATTTAGAAGCTCATATATTCATTTGAAATCATAATTAGAAACAAAGTGTGTGACAGCATACAAGGGCTACCCTAAATAGTGAGAAAATGAAGAGTATCTGTAAATTTTTGTGAAAAAAAAAACTTTTTGAGATTATCAAGCTGCATATTTATAAGAAACCACTGAAACTGAAAACAGCGGTTGGATAACCCCACTTTACAGAAATGTATCTTCTTAGTCCAGATGATAATAAAATGTCATGAGTCTGGGCTAAATCACAAATATCTTCTTACTGATCAGTCCCAGTAAGAAGTATCATTTAAACAGGCACTCAAATGCAGGACTTGTGAAGGAAAACAACTTTATCTGGTCTGATTTTCTTGCATGTCATTGTTTGTTTTCAACTTTGTAATCTCAAATTCTAGTTTTAGGTTCACATAAGTGTAGGACCTTTAAAGTAAAACTTTCTAATTTGTTTCTTTCTGTAAATTTTTGGGCCAAACATTTTGCTTTAAAAAAAAAGTTCAATCAGCAAATGCTATTTATTTTTCTATTTCTTTTCCAATGCAAAAAACAAACAAACAAACAAACAAAAAAACCTCAGAAATCACTTCCAAAATTCCCAGATTCAAAGAATGTAGAGGAGCTGGGTTACCACACGGGAAGCTGTAGTTCTGTACTCTGGTGTCTTAAGGTCTAACACAAGGTGATTCAAAGGAGAACTTGGTTGCTAAGGATTTGCTGCAGAAGAACAACTAAAAGATGGCACTCAAATGAAGAAGAAAATATAATCTCAAACTCTATGTGCATAAGTGTTGTGATAAAGGCTCAGCATGTGGCATGCATCCCAATTTTTCTAGACTGAATTTCTCAAAATTCTTCTCTGCTGTCTCCAATCCTTTTTGATGATTTTACTTGATCCAAATATCTGGTATAAATACTTTCATACAGTCAGTGTTATGATGTTTTTGTTCTGTATTCTTTAGACTGAAACTTTTCTCCTGTCCAAGGGCCAAATGTGCACAAATTCACCCATCCCCTACTCTGACTTTCCCCTCTTTACCCACAACAAGGTGCATTAGGCGACTGCTGGCAAGACCAGGCTGGCTGCCTACAGACAGACCTCCCTTTCACCCCAAGCGTCTCCACGGTGATCAGTCGACACGCCGGCCATCTTGTAGTCAGCCCTGATGACCTGCCTGACAGCTGGCCTACCCGAGAGAGCACAGCCTATGCTGGAGGTGATGAAAGGGAGGGAGAAGGATCGGATAGAAAACAGAAGAAGAAAAAGAAAAGGCGACAGAAAGATGAGGGGTCTTACGAACACCTAGAGAGCAAGGGACACCCTGAGGCGCAAGCAGCTGGGGAAAACACAGAGGAGTTTTACAACAGGATAGGCCCGAGGCGGGATAGAGGAGACGGTGGATGGGAGGAGCAACTTGGGAAGAGTGGAGGGAGGGGGAAGAAGGGTAAGAGCAGGAAGAAGATTCCGCAGGAGTGGGGAGTGATGGCAGAACCATTTGTTCCTGCATCAGCAGCAGCCTCTCAAATCACAGAGGATGATGTGATGGATTTAGGAAGTTCTCCTCAGCTGGAGTCATCATTCGCAGACATGGATAACAGCTCTTGGAAGACAGAAGTCTTCCCAGAAGAAGGCCTAGTACCCAAGCCCCTATCTGAGGACCTCTTCTCTTCAACAGCTGCTAGCATCAGCCCATTGGTCCTGAACAGCGAGCTGAAAGCCACAGCTGCTCCCTTCACGATGCCATCTGCTGTAACCGACGGAGCACCACTCGGCTCCTTCCCCATGGCCCTCCACCCTGATGATGAATTCAGCCTCCTCATGGATACTGAAAATGCCAGCTTGGGTAACAGCAGCCAGGTGGTTTTGCCAGCCTTCTCTCCAGGGAACGAAACAAGGGCTAGTGACATGGTCGACAGTGGGATGTTTGACAACACCAGCTCTTTCCAGGAGTCTGGTGTTCAGGGTGTACCAGAAGGAGACACCTCAGCTTTCAGTCCAGCATCTCAGCCAAGTCCTGGCTTTTCACCCAGAGGTGAAGTGTTAGCCTCAGCCCCTCCTCTCTCACCTTCAGACGCTTCATGGCTCCTGAACAACTCCAACATCACAAGGGACAGCGAGCTCTTTGACTTCAGCGAGGCCAACACTTCAGGCGATCCTGTCAGCTTGGGCCTCTCCTTTGACACTCCGAGCCCGGCCCCTCTTCGCTCTCCCAAAACCACAGCTCAAGATTTCCAACCCAAAGAGCAGAAAGACGCCCAGAAACAGTCCAAGAAGTCTCATTCTTCGTCGTCCTCCTCTGCAAAGAGTCCCACCTCGCCAGGAGCTCAGAAGTTTTCTCCACAAGCATCCCCAGTCATCAGCCCCTCTTCCTCTCCAGCAGCAAATCCTTTGGAATTTTCAGCCTCGGGCCTCAACCCTGCAGCTAAACCCTTCTTCCCAAGTTTTGCTGATTCTGCAGAAGAACCAGCCGTGGTCCCTCCAGTTGACCCGTTCATGGAAGGTTGGTTGTAGTAGAAGTTAGATTTAGAGATAAAACCATAGACGATGGATAGATAGACCCATTTATATTCTCCCCTGCATGGAAAAACTCCTGAAATACCTGGTTTGGGCTTTCTGGCTGATCCACTTTGGAGTGACTAACGCATGGGCTCAAATGTTGGCCAATCAAGGCTGTCTATTGGCTAGAGTCTAATCTCTTCCTGTCTTCATTCCCAGTGATGTCTTGCTCAGATGTTCTCATGATTAACAGGGTTGCTGTTGATGGGTGTGCTTCCACTAACCAATCACAATCTTTCTCTTTAGAGACAACACTAGGCATCTTCATCGAAACAAAAACAACTCTCACTTTCTCTTTTCTGTCCAAATGTTTGTGCTAACTCTCTTAATTATTCTCTGTTTCTAAAGCATCAAGAGATGACGTGTTACCATGTCTTTTCTGCAGTTTACAATTAACTTTCTTTTCTTATCAGCTCCCTCTGTTGTCACAAATTCTGATAAATGTTTGTATAAAAGAAGTAGATTTCATCTTGACCCGCCCCCCTCTCCCCAGTTCTTATTTAACAATATTTCCTCTTTTGCCTCTAACACTTCAACCAAACACAAGTGCCATTTGCTAACTCCTATTTCTGTCTTTTTTATTTTCCATGCTCTATGATGATTCCTGACTGGGCTGCTTCTCAACCACAGGTGAGTCCATATTTAATTCCTCTTCTTTACCATGCTCTATTCGGTTTCTTCATGCATCATAATTGAGACGACACTTTGTGATGATTGCAGAGTGGTTGAAAGCCTTGCTTTGTTGGCTTCATGAGGTGAAAACCTGTGATATGCATAACAGCAGGGATGTTCCTGGTTGGTTGGCGCTGGTTATCTCAGAGGATGTGTTAGGCCCTAGGGCTGGATATTTACCAGAGCCTCACAATACGATATGTATCACGGTACAAGGTGATTAGGGATAATAAACATGCCGTTATAAACATGTCCTACACTGAATTTGGTTGTTGTCCAGCTGCTGTTCAGCTTGAGTCTTTACAAATGAAGTATAAACTGCTTCTTATGTTCTAACCTGTTTAGAAATTGGGGAAATTTTGACCAGTGAGCCTAGCTGTTGTTGCCAACTGCTTATTAGTCTGGTGTCATGTGTTGATGAAGACTGGTGTTGTTACAGTGTTTTACCTTGTTTACTGCACAACTTGCATGGCTCATTGGTGTGAGTATCTCTAACTCGTGTAGTGTTTGGGATGTTAGAACTGCTGTCCCAGTGTTTATGGTCTTATCATTTCTGTAACATCTGTATCGAAACAAGAATCACCAAGATGCATGTGACAATATATTGCCATATAATTTTTTTTATTAATTTGATTGATCCTTGACAGCTTGCTACAGATTATAAAAAACTTTGGCCCATGTTACCGATTGTGAACTCTGTTTAACAGTAGGATAGACTGCATACACAAAAAGTCACCAACAAAACATAATGCGCACAACATTGCTTTTTTTTTTTTTTTTTTTAAGAATTTAGAAATAAAAATTAATCACACATTTTCATCGCTGCTGTCATACAGACAGACAGCCAGGCATGCTCACATTCACACCTACTGCCAATTTAGAGTGAACAATCAACCTAACGAGCATGTCTTTGGTGGTGGGAGGAAGCTGGAGAGAACCAACACCTGCACGGGGAGAACATGTAGACTCCGCACAGAAATGCCCTGAGCTGGGGCGCGTCGGTAGTCAAGTGGTTAAGGCGCATGCTATATATGCAGGCGACCCGGGTTCGAATCCGGCCTCTCTTCCCTGTTTCTGACTCTATCCACTGTCCTATCCAATAAAGGCCAAAAATAAATCTTTAAAAAAAAAATGAGTGCCCTGAGCAGAAAGTGAACCAGGAACCTTCTTGCTGTGAGGCAACAGTGCTAACCTGCGCCGTGAAAAAGAACAAATAATGATGATTCTAAAGAAAAAATGGAAGTTGGCCACTCCATTCAGTCAATTTCATACTTAATATTTTATGACCTTTTGCATTTGTTTTTTGTTTTTTTGTTTTTTTTTTTTTAAACAGAGTATTGGAGCAGGTTGGCACGATCACTACAATTAGATCATATCTTATAGTATAAGCTACTCCTGATGTTCTTGATGCAACCTGGTTTTAAAATCAGATATAGTAAGCTGTACTTAAAAGGGTGGCTGTATCTGAGAAGTTGTGATCTCTACACCAGACAGGAGGCTAAAAATAGAATATGCTGATGTGTGTTTTTGTGTCTCTGTGAGTGTTTGGATGTCAGTTCCGTATTGTTTTGTAGATTATTGTGGCTGTAAATGTGCATTTAAGTGCATTTTGGCATCTGTGCTAGTGCATGCAGTCATGTTTCCCTTCTTTGTGTTTAATGTGTGCTGCTGTGATTTATGGGATGAGTTCCAGAGGATTCATTTCCCCGTCCTTCCTTCTTCTCTTCCCGTCTCTGCCTGTTCTTGGAGGTTGTAATGAGGACTGAGGCAGCCTTCAGCTCTCCACAGGAACAGCAGTGTTGAACCTGGCTATTAAGCTGCTTTGATCAGTGCCTCCCGTCGTGTCCTCAAGAACTAAAGGGCTTATGTTAGTTTTTCTGCCTCTGAAAGGGTGCTGGATTTGGGCTCTTTTTGGTTGAATTGTAATCTTGTTGTGATATTCAGTGTGCATTTCCTGTGTGAATGGGTATGCATTCTGCTAATGTGACCAAGAATGTAGGAATCCATTTTTGTGTCAGAGCAAACAAATGGGATGCAAGTAATAACAACAGAAGTCCTTCATTAGATTTGACACATATTATGTTAAAACTGTTAATTTTTAAATATGTTTTAGGTATATATTTATGGCTTTAAGAGCAAAAGAAGAAGACAGAGTGCTGCACACAGCTGGCTCCATCTTCCCTCTGTAATAAGATCTTTTGTTGGTCTCTGTCACCCAGAGTGGTATTTAAGCCTTTCACAAAAGGCAAGAAGGCATGTGGAGCACAATGATGAGCTAGAACCGAATGGATGGGTACAGTGAGGGGAGTACAGTAGGAAAGAGGGGTTACACAAAAAAAACTGCTTAAAATTTGAAGTAAGAAACTGTGGAGGCTTTCAGAAAAAAACAGAAGGATGTTCAAGAAGGATGCTAGGATGGAGAAATATTGTTTACTTCCTGCAAAAAAATTGAGCTGCAGTCGTAGAATGTAGAGAGATATTGTTTGAGATTTGTTGGATTATGAGGAAATAAGAAGATGTGAGTTGAATGGTAAGAGAAGAGGGTTATGGACAAACTTATGAACCCCTCTTTTGAAATGAAACAAGACTAGGTTGAAACCTAGTATATGGCTGACCGCAACTATCTGGGATGCCTTTTGAAATGCCTGACTGGGAGAGGGATTTTGTCATTATTACCTCCGCGAAGGAGGTTATGTGATCAGGTGGGTTTGTTCATTTGTTCATTTGTTTGTTTGCTAGTTTGTTAGCAACATAACTCAAAAAGTCATGGACAGATTTTCATGAAATTTTCACAAGATGTCAGAAATAGCATAAGGAAAAATTGATTAGATTTTGGGACTGATCCGGATCACCGTCTGTATCCAGAAATGTTTTAAAGGATTCTGTACTATTGGGAGATAGGGCTAATGGCAGAGGTCTGCACTGTTACCACTTTAGTTTAGTTTAGTTTAGTTTATAGAGTTTGAAAGACACATGCCTGGTTGAGGAAATCTTGATGGAAAAATTTAAATCGGAACATTGTGCAGGAGTCTCAAATCACAAGTCCGAATCAAGTAGCCTACAAGAACAGTGGTCCAGTTCAGACTAAACTGCAGCAGTCCTACAGCGACATCCAAGCTAACAGCTAAGAGCTGACGCCGGACAATACTAGACAAGCCCTGTCCCCTGTGCTTACTGTTGCTATGCCTGTCAAGCTTTTGCACCTGTCATTTTGAATGGAGTGTTTTTGACTATTTAAGTACATAGAGATGAAACAGTTAGCAGTAGTGATGACAGCCATGATAAAATTTCTGCCCGGGGTCATCATACCTTTAAATATTTAAATTATCACCAAACCAATTAGTGACTGTTGTGCTTTAATATAACAGACTTTACTTACAGGCTGATCACTTCATTAGCTCGAAATGCATGAGCATTACGAATCTAATGACGCTTAAATGCAGTAGTCTATCTTAGACTGATGGCTTGATGAAAGGAAGAATAAAATCTCAGACTGTGGGAGTGGTATGCTCTTACAGGCTTTAGCTGCTCCTCTTCTGCTCAAAACGTCCATTAAAAGAAGCCCCAAACTTTGTAGCAGCTCCTGTTAGTTGGAAATATTCATCCAATGATGAAATCTGCCATACCAGCTTCTGTTGAATGCTTGACAGGCCTTCCTTGCATACATTACTGTTCCTAATATAGGATTGGTCTGTAGACATTCGTGGGAGGGACTTAGCAAAGGGTCAATTGGTCTACTAAATTTGGAAAGCAATTACAAGCTTTAAATGAAAAGTGCTTGAAAAAAGTGAATAGTGGACTCCTCTGAATGCATCCATGTACAACTTAACACTTTCCAGGTCAGCATGGTAATGATCTGTCAACCACCGACTACTGCATACTTGGCTTTATCTACTGTTTCCCTCTTAAAAGGACCCTAATCTACATAATGGACATCATTCTGTACTGAAGAAGACTGTCAACCTTACATCTACCACTGAGGCTATTAATAGCCAGCCTAGAGTACACAGTGTGTCCTCCTTACTACTCATGACAAGTGTGCATACATCAGCCACACATGTTTAAACACAGAAATGTACACATTAATAATGTAGAGACATTTTTATGGACTCGAATGTCTCGTTGAACATGGCTGAGCAGTTTGGTTGGCTGAAATTACATGAGAAAGATGGACTGAGCTTTTAATTGATTAAATGACTGGCATCAATCAGAGGGCATGATAACCACAACCTGTTTTGGCTTTTAGCTTTTCAGAGCTTTTTAATTTCACCCAGCTTGTGTTGGTTCTGTGCCCAGAAAAGTCCAAGTGCAGTTGGTCTTGCTTTTCCCAGCAACAGTATATCTTCTGTAGAATCTCTTTGAAAACACATGTCATGATAACTGCAGATTTAAATAACCAATCAGACAAGTGGGTAAAGATAAGGATAGGGATAAAGGAGTTACTGGTTAAAGTTTATATTGCACCTGCCCTGTAATATTTTGTCATCCTCGCTGTGAAAAGCACATTGAAATATTTTGCACAAACATACACATAGGACACGGGATAAGAAGTACAATAATACAGAAATTCAATTAAAATGAGATGCTAATGAAAGATAGATGAGAAAGTTAAAGTCAGGTACAACCTGTTCAGGTTCAGGTACAACAAGCTTAAAGGTCACATATTATGCAAAATACACTTTTTCAGGCTTTGAAAAAAAAAAGGGCCCTGCAAGGGGCAGAGTCAAACAGCTCATTAACATTTAAAGCCACAGACACAGAAACAGCTCGTTCTGAGCAGGGCTGAAACAGAGGGGTTTTTCAGAAATGCAAAAATCAAATGCTGAGTGTTTTTTTCAGAAACAAACTTCACAGGCATGTTTTGCTGACCTCTGAGACCAATATAAACTTGTCTTAAAAGGGTAAAATATGTGGCCTTTGATCTCAAATTCAAGAGACTCTGGTTGTCTTCAGTGCAGGTTGGAGAAGGAAAAATCACTTTTAGCAAACCTTTTTGTACAGAATGTCCTGTGAAGACAATAAAAACTGACCAATAAATAGGCTGTAAGTTGGGAAAAACATGAAAACATAGACCGCAGCCTGAGAACAGTCACAAACTCATTGCTGTGGTGGCCTTGTGATCTTGCATAGACACACAAAATGCTTACAATTGAGTCATCAAGCTATTTAAGGACAAACACAAATCCTCAAAAGGCAGGAAGTCATGAATATACTGCATCAGCGGTCTATTTTTACCACATAGTGCTTTTCACAGTTATTTGGGCTCTTTCCATTGGGGCACAGACTGTTGGATGGTAACCCCACTAGGGACATTTGTACAGTATGGCTCCAGCCCTGAAACAGGGTGAGATAATGACTCTTGACGGCTTTTGCGGGGAGGTGCTGAGACTTTTGCCTCGTTGGCATGATTTTATAAAGTAAATCAAGTAACTGAAAGCCAACAGTGGGACAAGAGTGTGAGTCAGTCTCTGTTATGATTTCAGTGATTGTAGTGAGCCTCAGCAGCAGGTCTCAACCCAGACAGATGGCTCCAGGCCAGCACAGTTAGCTGTTAAGATTTAATTAAACATCTTGATACTGACATTTAAAAAAGTCAGACATATTAGCAGGACATTTCAGTGAGTTTGTTTCCTGCATGTGAAGCAGCTCCAAATGGTGGTTACTGAACATTACAACACAATACAATTTACATTTATTATTATTATCATTATTATTATTATTATTTTATTTTCACCAGAATACACCAGGATACTGTACCCCTAAATTATTGATGGTATCAACAGGAGGATTACACCAAGGATCAGTAAAAATGTTTTTTTCTTTTTCTCCAATGGCCCATTTTTAACAATAAAGATTTACTGGAACATCTAATACAAACTTTATGCCGCTACACAAAGACGACTCCTGCATGGCCTGCATGGGCATTTTTTTTACTCCAGTCTATGAAATTAACCTGCCTTTCTCTGGGACAGGGCTCAGTGGAGTTAAGCCTTGAATTGTTTTTGAAGGAACCTTGTTCACAGCAAAGATAGTAAAGCCTTTAAAACTATAAATGTGCAACAGAAAGGATTCTCTTTTTGTCCATCCTTTGTTGAGTCAAACTATCACTAGCACTGCTGAAATATCCCAGATGACTTCGGCTGATTAGTGAGGTTGATGTTTGGAATTTAGCCGATCATCAGCAGCTGCACTTTATTTACTGATAATCAATAAACTTACCAAATTGGTTGCACTGCAACATGTGTCTTCCCCTTTGGCTTTATTTTCACTCTCCACAGTCTAACCATATGCAACCCAATCTCATTGGCTGGATGTCACATGAGTACCAGCCAATCAATACTTAAGCCTGGGTGCCACTGGTGAGCATATGGTGTCACTTCCTGTGTTGCTCTGTGCCATTTATTATGCAGATAGACTTAGATTATGCAGTTTTTCTTTTTGCAACATTAAGTAGAGTTTGTATGTCATAATAAATGCATATCAGATCCAAATATCAGTGATTGGTGTCTTGAACTTCTTAAAATCAGTAACGGCCCTGAAAAACCTGCATTAATCAACCCAAAATCCCCACATACTATCACATACAAAATCAATATGAAAATCACATTAGTATTATGAGCTTAAATTGGAAGTTTCTTTTCAGTAAGGCTAAAGAGATTCTCTGTCCGTGGTGCTGAAACTGCAGAAATCCTTCATTCAGGTCTTCCACTAAAAAGTCCTTACATACAGTACAGTACTCTTTAAGTCTCACCCTTTATGACAAATATCTTTTTGGATTTTAATCCAAATTAAGGTAAACTATTACCCACATGGCCTTTTGAGTTGGTTCACTTTAAAGTTCACATATTTTACCCCTGGTTTATATTGGTCTCAGAGGTCCCCAAAACAGGCCTGATAAGTTTGTTGCTGAAAAACACTCAAAAAAAAAATCCTCTGTTTCAGCCCTTCTCAGAACGAGCCGTTACTGAGCCGCAGCTAAAAGGAGGATCAGGAGAGGAGGGTGGAACTTTCTTCCAGGCAGGGAGGGCCAATCGAACCTGGGGGTGGTGCTAACTCCAATCACGACAATCACGAGGGGAAAATCCAAGAACGGCTTGTTTTAGTGCATGTTTTTTGAAAGGTGAAGAAAGAGAGAGGGGAGGGAATGGATTTTTCTTTTTAATTCTTGGGGGGTTATGGACAGGCCAGGATCACGTATTTTTGTTATGAAAGCCTGAAAAAGTGTATTTTCCCTAATATGTGACCTTTAACTGAAAACCATAGACTATTCAGTTAATCTCTTTAAAGCTCTAGTAAAACTTTTCAGGGTTGACCTGATTTCCAACATGGCAGAGTAACTTTAGAGTTTCTCTTTGTCAGCATGTTAGAGAAAAATAGGTGTTCTCACTACAGCGTGCTCCTCAGACATATTCCCAGAGTGTCAGCTCTGCTGGATAAGGAACTTCTTCTCTAAATGTGTCAAGGTTTTGAATCAGTGGTGCTTTAGCTTCATTATTAGGATGATGACAACAAATGTTCTGTTTCAAGTTCAAACATCAAACACTTATGTGGTTTAAACTGTTAAAAAAAAAATACACTCCAGGCCTCTGTTTTCGTCCACTGGTTACAGTTTCAGTTTTGTTTGAGTGTATTAAAAAAGCGTGTTTTTCAGATCCAGCTTTTGCTTTAAGGAGTGGAGACTTTAAGAGAATAAAATGAAATCAAGGTGGTATGATTGTTTATAGCCATAACTACTACGTATCTACCAACCGGAATACCTGCCTGATGCATAAATGCATCCAAAAACAGGTGAAATAGTTCTTTAAACAAGAGCTCAAGATTTTCTCCTGCCTTCCATTAGAAAATGAGTCAGCATCAATTCTCCTAGAGAAGCTTTCACAGCGACTCTCAGACGGATTCTTAGACAGGCAGACGTGCACGTAGCTCAGCTTGCCCTTCATGCCTCAGCAGCCAGAATCAGCAAAAATGTCTTTGATGGAGGTGTGTGTGACAACAGCTCTGATTAGACAGAAAAATACACTCACAGCAGTAGATAATTCAGGAGTGTTGTAATAATGTTCAGATTACTTTCGATACTGGTGCACACTGTGGCGCATTCTGGATAAACATTCAAAGGTCCGGTATTTGTTTCTGTGTTTTAGAGCAGCAGATAAAGATGTAAAATGCCTTTGGTGAGGGGAAGGGGAGGGAATTGTACATGGGGGGGGGGGGTTTCCATAGAGACTAAGGATCGGTTAATGTTGCCCTAGGAACAGCAACAGATGCTGGAGTTAATGAGGGACCACAGTGACAACACATTTACTGATGGTGCTATCAGTGTGGGTCACACATAAACACACAACTATTAAAACGACTGAAAACCTGTTAGACTCCAAGGCATCATTAAAGAAGTAGTGAACACTTGATCATTTTTTTTTTTCAAAAGTACACATAGTTATCTGACTGAACTTTGATGAAACACAACAGTGCTGGTGTTATTCCTGACATTTGCACCAAACTGTTAAAAATATAACCTTGCAAAGCAGATGGATAGGGCTGGGTATTGTTAAGAACCTCACGATTCAATTCGATTTCAATTCTTTAGGTTGCGATTCGATATCGATTCGATTCGATATTGATTTAAATGCTTCAATGTCGATTCAGTAAGAAGTAAAAATACACAATTAACCTGTTGACAATTTTTTAATAATTATTTTCATGCCCATTTGAACATATTTGGTAAGTCACCTCACATTTTTGAGCAATAAAACATCTGAAAATAAAAGTTTGCTCAATAATAATGTATTTGTGCATATGGAGTACAAAAGTAAAAAAATATGACAGGTCTGTATAAACACTGAAAAAGTGCATGTAAACTTAAATAATATTTCTGTCCTCTTGGAAATTGTGATAAACCTCACATAACATGGTTATGGTTGGTGGTTGTTTAGTTGAGTGTGGCCTCCATCCATACAACGTGAATCACATGCACAGCGACCCCCACTGGCCAGGAGGTGAATCGTTTCAGAGGATTAGCTGAAACGATGTTGAATTGGGGGAGGAAATATTGCGATGCATCGATTAATCGATACTTTTACCCACCCCTACAGATGGATACGCCCGTTTCCTTGTTTTTCACTGGCGAATCCATCTTGCAAAGCTCCCATCTGAACTGTTTGGGCCTGGTTAGAAAGTGACAGGACCAATCAGCTTCGAGGGGGCAGTACTTTCGGGCGCAGCAGAGTCGTGACGTAAACAAGCAGCAGCAAGATCTGGTGCAGTTATGGAGGAAGAGATTAGCATGGATGCTGCTAAAGCGCCAGTTTTATCTGAACTTGATGATATTTCTTTGTTTAAAGAAGAACAAAGAACAGCAGTGAGTTGTTTTCTTTTCAAAAACGACACAAGTCGAGTACTTACATGTCTATAGTCACCATGTTTCGAGTTGTTCCTCAGTAGCTGTGCATGCACAGCTTGCTAGTGGCTACGTCACGTGCTTTGTTGCTCTGATTGGCCTGTAGAGATGTGACAGACAGAACGTTCACCCAATCATACTCCGAGTTTTTTTCAAAGCCTCTGCCTTTTCCCAAACGTTTCCTATTAAAGCTTTCCCAGATGGATGTGTGAAAAAAAATCCATCTGGCGTGTCAAGTTATCTGCATTTTATGACTTTTAATTAGCTCAAACATACATCTGCTTTGAAAAATCTTTTCTTAAAAGGCGGGGCTTATGTGATGTAGAAACCTACTGTAGGTTCAAAGGCTCCGAGAGCTTCCGGCTTTAGTATTGCCGGTGCTGGAGCAAATGGCCCAATCAAGTAGTGCTCAGGACCACTACAGTCCACCACCACACTCCAGCACACTCCAGCCTGCTTCAGGGGACTCTTGAAGGGAAAAATCCTCCACCTAAAAGGATCGCTCTGAGGCAGCAGTGCTGCGGGACTTTGTGTGACTTTCTGGCAAGGGGAGTCACTGTCACTTCCACTTCATCTCGAAAACCCCATCTCAAAAAGACGTCCTTTTCCCCTCCCTCCTCTCTCTACCAAACAGCTCACTTTCTGTGTATTTTTTGAAATATTGAAGTGGGCAGAGTTAGATCTGAGCTGGGGCTTCACTTACACTTTATTGATTATTACATCATTGTCCTGCTTGGGATTTGATGCATCATTTCTTAAATTTCTTTGTGTTTCCATCTAAGCCTTAATGATTTGTCGCCCTAGACTAACAGTGTCTATAAAAAAAACATTAATTAATTAATTTTTTAATACTTTATTGTGTTGATTAGTAGTAATAGGTAGATGCACATCTTATTGTCTTAGATTTACATTGACAAATTTTCCCCATTCTGACATTTTGAGTCTGGTTCACCCTCACCCAAACAGTTAAAAAATATGTAATAATAATCAGAAATAATAATAATAGTAATCAATTTGTTTTTTTCTGATGTTGCAACCATATGCTACAGTCAAAAAAATAATAATCTCAATCTACGCTCAGTTCCAGGGTGACAAAGTGAAAACAGAGTTATAGAACGTTTGCACATGTAATAAAAGGAAAAACTGAAATTTCACTCTGACAAAAGTATTCAGACCCTTTACTCTGTACTTCGTGGATGCCCCTTTGGCAGCAGTTACAGTTTTGAGTATTTTTAAATATGACACAAGCTATGCACACCTGGAATGGCAGATTTTCCTGCAGAACAGATTTTATGACAGAGCATATCTCTGTGTTTTGCTCCATTCAGTTTTCCCTCCACCCTGACCAGTCTCCCTGTCCCTGCTGCTGAGAAACACCCCCACAGCATGATGCTGCCACCACCATCACTGCTGGGATGGTATTGGGCAGGCGAGGAGCGGTTTTCTCCAAACATATCGTCAAAAATTAAAGCCAAACAGTTCAATCTTGGTTTCATCAGACCAGAGGGAGTTTCTCACAGCCTGGGAGTCTCTCAAGCCCTGATCAATGTAGGGCTGCAGTGATGGCTGTCCTTCTAAAACTTTGTCCAATCTCCACACAGGATCTCTGGAGTTCAGTCAGAGTGACCATTGTTGTTGCAATTTTTATCTGTTGCTGGTGAACAAAAGAAATATTGGACAATCTGCCGGCTGACAAAAAGGTAATTCTTGCAAGGTCAATCAACACATACAGCAGTCAGTATGCAGCAAAAGACAGAGAGAGAGAGAGAGAGAGAGAGAGGAAGAGAGAGAGACAGAGAGAGACAGGAAGAGAGGGCAAAAGAGCAGAGACAGAGACAGAAGACCCCGAGAGAAGAGACTAGAACATTTTATGCTTAAGCTACGCCCCCTCCCCAAGGTATGCTTGACACCCCTCTGTCCGGGATGAATCCACACCCGCAGAGGGTTTTGTTTCCAGGTGGTCTGGACATCACAATTTAAAAGACAAAAGGACCCTTTGGTTCAGTCATGGGCCCCAGGTTAAACACTTTGTCAGGAAATGGGCAGAGTCACCTTTTGTTGCTTTGTATTTACACATATGGTAAAGTCAACACCTTCCTAGCCCTATCGTTTCCCCATGTCTGTGAGAGGATAGGCATCACAGAAAGAGAACAGTGGGGGGTGTTGGGGGAACACACACAGTGGGGAGGTGTTGAGGCAAAGGAGCTAAAACCCCATTACACCATCAGATTCATGGTCACCTCTCTTACTTAGACCCTCTCCCTCTTTTGCTCAGATTTGCTGGGGCACCAGGTCTTGAAAGAGTCCCGGTTGTGCCAAACTTCTTCCATTGGAGGATTATGGAGGCCACTCTGCTCTTGGGAACTTTAAGTGCTGCAAATTTTCTCTGAGCTCTGCAGGCAGCTCCTTTCACCTCAAGGCTTGGTTTTTACTTTGATCCATGCCTGCTTGACAACAGACTTCTCAAAGAGTGTTTGGACAGATGGTTGACACCCATGTTTTTCACTGGGTCTGCACAAGACGAGTTGTCCATTGTTGCAACTTAACAAGGAACAAGAAACTTATGCAGCATCTATCAGTTCATGTGCATCATGAGGATGGAGGATGGAGGAGCAGGGAATCACTCCAACGGTTTGCTGCTACCCTTTACATCATCTTTAGCTATTGTCTTTTTTAGATGTCCCCTGTCTGTAGAGTTTAAATAATGTGAGTTTAAATGACAGAAAACAACACAGTGGCAGGGTTTTTGTGTCTTAAAATAGAATTAGGTGCCATTTCTGTTGACTCCACAAAGTCATTTCCCTGCTAATGAACAGTAACATCTCTTTGTTAAGCTCTAGGTGACATCTGAATTCATTTCCAGTCGGGATTAGTCAGCCTGTGCCACAGCCACACTCAGTCACAGGTTGGAAAAAAACATACTGTACCAACCACTTTTCCATCTCGCTCTATTCTGGAGGATAATTTTTGTACCAGTCTCTTTCCCTCTCCTCCTATTAAACACAGCCTTCATTTTTTATTGTAAATGGTGAAAGCCTCCTGAAATCTTTCACTATAATTTGCCACAAATGTACCAGAGGTTGAAACTCTGCACAGCTCAGTCTCTGAATGTGTGGTCGTTGGTTCAGGCTGTTATTTGATGGCACTGAGTCAGACATATTTTTTCATCTCTATTACCTCCTCCTTTCTTTCCATCTCTCTCTCCTGCTGCCTACTGGTTTAGGTTATCTCCATTTTCACAGGCTGGTACAGAAATGCTCTCATTCCTGCCTGCTTGTGCTGTTTACATGTTTTGCATAATTAAGATGCTAAAACTGGGAAGGCTTTGCTGTTTTTTATGACCTCCCACTGAGACTCCTGCATTTGCAATCACTTACAAAAACCCACTGCCACAAAAACCCTGACAGTCTCAATGCCTTTCTTTAGTTTTATTTTTTTATATTTTATCATGCCACCTAAACTCCTGCGTAAGCTTTCAGTATGTTTGTGTTCTTGTTTGATCCTCAGACTTAAATCCCAATGTAAGGTTTGAACACCAACAGGAACAATCTTTGCTTTCTTTTTGTTACAACAAATGACTGTCTGCGACAGTAAACACTTTCACCAAGTCATAGCTCTGGTTAGAAAGACATTTCACTCAAAACTAACTACAGTGGATATGATAACACCATAGAGCTACCGGCAAAGGGTTTGTGATGCAAAGAAGAATGAGGACACATTTAACCTTTTGAAACCTGTTTTTTCCTCTAAAACTTGATAAATATAACCAGATTCATGAACAGAGAACTCTATACAAGGCATCAAAGCTGACAATGCATATCAGAGCATAAACCAAGCTGTGAGGTCAGAGGAACTGCCTGCAGAGCTCAGAGACAGGATCATTGACAGGCACAGATCTTGGGAAGGCTATGAAAAATGCTGCTGCACTGGTGTCCAAGAGCACAGTGGCCTCCATAATTCTCCATTGGAAGAAGTTTAGCACCACCAGGACTTTTCCAGGAACTGGTTGTCAGCCAAACTAAACAATCAGGGAGAAGGGTCTTAGTAAGAGGGGTGACCAAGAACCTGATTGTCACTGTAACTGAGCTCCAGAAATCCTGTGAGGAGCTGGGACAGTTCCAGAAGGACAACCATCACTGCAGCCCTCCTGATCTGGGCTTTATGGCCGAGTGGCTACACAGAAGCCTCTCAGTGCAAAACACATGATAGACCTCCTGGAGTCACCAGAAAAGCACCCGAGTGGCTCTCAGACTGTAAGGAACAAGATCCTCTGGTTTGATGAAACCAAGATTCAAAATGTTATATCTGGAGGAAACCCGGCATCACTAATCAGCAGCCCAATACCATCCCAACAGTGAAGCATGGTGGTGGCAGCATCATGCTGTGGGGGTGTTTCTCAGCAGCAGGGACAGGGAGACTGGTCAGGGTTGAGGGGAAGTGGTATGGAGATATCCCCAATAAAAATCTGTTCTGGACCTCAGACTGGGCTGGAGGTTTGCCTTCCAACAAGACAGTGACTGTAGGCACACAGCTAAGACAACACAGGAGTGGGTCAGGGACAATTCTTTAATTTTCTTGAGTGGTCCACCCAGAGCCCTGACTTGAACCTTATGAAACATCTCTGGAAATACATGACTGTCCACTGATGGTGGTGTAGATAAGAGAGAGAGAAAAAAATGATTGTAAATCATTTTAGCATAAATATTTTACACTATTGAAAACATTGAAGGGGAGTCTGAATACTTTCTGAATGCACTGCATCTTAGTTTCTCTCCCAGCCCTGTTTTGCAGTCAAGGATCACAGATGTGAACATCTTAGCAGCCGTCATAGTTTCAGTAAAATAAATAAAAAACTTCAATCTCCAGATTTTAATTTTTAGGTATAAGTTTGGTATTTTGCAGGATATAAACTCAATATTATGCAACCCTCATGGATACATAATTGATTCATTATCTTCTTGATATTGGTTTATGAATAAATTGAGGATAAAGTGACAGGTTGGAAACCAATCACATTTTCCATTCCCTCATCGTTCTTCATTTTGTAGCATCCAGCCTCATCCATTTGGATTTTACTGTAGCAGCAGAGCTCAGTTTTCTGAGCTGCTGTCCGTCAGCAGACAGACTGGCTGTCATCTATGATAATGAGGGTGATTGCAGAATGGGTACCACACTTTCCATGGACATTTGTGCTGGTAAAAGCCGTTAACACAGGCACAGTTTTTGGGTTTGTGTGTCCATGTTTGTGTTTTTGACAGGAAGCCACACCAGTGGGTGGAGTTGGTATGTTGTGTTTTTATAAAGAATGCCAGATTCATCTATTATAGATAATGAACTTAGATCAGTCAGAGGCAGCTGCTTCATAGGGAATAGCAGAGCTGCTGGTTATCATGTCATTAATTAATAAAGATAAATGAGACGCTCCCTCCTCTCTGTTATGACACAATTTAGGAAAACAGTCCTTTCATCACGAAGCAATACAGGAAAACTGAAGACAAGAAAAGGCACATTTATGAGCTGAAAGACTACCATAGTTGGAAGCATTACAGATTCATTTTATTTATACTGCCATGTTCTCACATCCACATTCTCACCCTTAGTAGTAGTTATGATTTGATTCAAGTAGTGTTGGTAAAATCCCCAATCCCAACGCCCTGTTTCTTGCACTCTCTTGCTCCAGATGATCAGGATAATGAGGGACAAGTTAGATCAACAAGGTGCTAGGGATGTCCTACAGGGAGGTTTCTTGATCATCTTCCAATTTCCTCACACTGACTTTGTTTTTTTGTAGTGGTGCTTTAATAATAATAAGATCCATGATTTAAACACTGTGCTTTTGGATCAGTGGTAGAGGTGGTCATTTCTGAACCGGAACGTCTGGGGTTTGATCCCAAGTTCCAAAGGAGAAGTGTCTCAAGGCAGCCCTGAATCGCTCCTATTACTGTGTGAATGGTATACAAATGGAAATAAATGGAATTAGTTAAAGTGAGATTTCTTTTTTTTTTTTTTTTTCTTTTCTTAAGTTAGGTTGTATAAAGTACTTGGCGATAGTAGTGGCATTAGCTTCCAGGGATCTCAGTGAGTGTTGCTCCTTTACAACAACATGCTGGTGATTCCAGCAGGAAAGCTGGGCTATACAGTATAACAGACAGGTGCACTTTCACCACGCAATTTAGCAAGTTTTAGGTAAAAATGGGCCTAAAAACATTTCTGGCTCGTTTGTACGGTATATCAAAAATGTTTGAAGCCTGTCATTTTTTTTTTTTCACCCAGAAAGCCTCTGTGTTTGGAGCTATTTTGCAATGCAAGCATCAACAATGTGTTTTTTTGCCTCAGCATATCTAATAGGATGTTTGTGTCTGTGGGCTTTAACAGAGGGAGACTTTGGAGTCAACAAGCTAATATGGCTCCAAAGGATGGGTACGAGTACTCGTAGGGGCTATCATTGCTTGAGTAATGGTTGCATAGTTAAATCTTATTACTTCATTCAGAGCTGGGATTTGACGGGCTGGGCAGAAGAGAATAAAAAATAAAGTGAGCCACGCACAGCCCCATGTGTGATGATTTTTAACAGTATTATGGTTTGCAAGTACTCAAGTACCAAACATACAGTAAAATCCCATCCCTACCGTAGCCAGTAGGGAGGACTTCATAAGATTGTCCTCCAGGATTTTTTTTTGGCAGTGTTGACAATTTTGAAGCATTCATTTTACCCTCAAGCCTTCCTGGGCCAGTTGCTGAGAAGCATCTCCACAGCATGATGCTGCCACCACCGCGCTTCACTGCTGGGATGGTGTGTTTGTGGTGATGTGCAACATCTGGCATCTTGTCTAATGGCCAGAGAGCTCCATTTTGGTTTCATCAGACCAAAGAACTTTCTTTCAACTAACCATGGAGTCTCCCACATGCCTTTTGGGGAACTCTATTCCAGATTTAATCTGAGTTTTCTTCAACATTAGCTTTCTCTTTGCCACTCTCCCATGAAGCTTTGACTGGTGAGGAACCCAGGCTACATTTATTGTATGCAGACTTAACCATCTGTGATATCAGTCACAAAGAAAGATGCTTCCTCCATTAACAAATGCTCTCACTTATGTAGTAGATATGGTGGTGTTCTTTTTTTATTTATTTATTTATTTTTTATGTCTGTGCTGCTTTCCCCATAAATAAACCCTGAACAAATCTCCTCATTGATCCATCATTCACTTTAGCACCATTAGACTGCTTTCCAAGGATCTTCTCTCCAGCTTTATAACTGTAATTAACAAAAAGACACCACAGACTGGAATCAACTCTTTGACCTGTAGGTAGAGACAGAGCCAATTAGCATAGTAGAATACCCCCCCTGGGGTTTTGTAGCATATTAATAACCTCACCCCTCCTCCTAGTCTTCACTGCTCCATCCTTCCTCCACCAGCCCTTGATTCTTCCGACGCTGCCCCCCCTCCCCAACACCAAACATCCCCCCAAACTATTTCCCCCCAACCCCCCCACATGGCTGGAACTGGTGCACTGATGAGGAGCCAGTTGCCATAGCAACAGGAGGCAGTTGCTTTGGTGACTAATGGGAAGAGGGGCTGTGGAGGAAACAATGGATGCTTACAAGGATGGGGGTGTTGTGACGGGCTGAGAAGAAGATGTTTTTGAGCTAAAAATAGACCAAAGTCTGTCTGTCTCCAACCATTAAACATTCTTCAAGACCCCCCTGCCGACATTACTCTCTCTCTCTCCACACCTATAATCATCACTGCTTTCTATTTCTGCTCTCTGAGATGAATTTGCATATAGAATAAAGCCATTTCCCCATGCCATAGGAATTTCTACTCTTTTTTTAGACAACTTGCTGTCTGGCAGTTTTTTTAGAAGTACCACAGCTCATGAATAATCTACATGGGTATGTATAGAACAGCCTCATTATGTAACACACATGAAAGCAGGCTGCAAAAACAACCAGTCTTACCATGCATAGGAAGCTTTTTCTAACATGAAAAACCTCATCACATGCCAGTGTTGGCTATAAAAAGTCAGATTGAAGGAAGGTAAATCTGGGGGGGGGGGTCTCCCTTTCTTCCTGCTGATTCCTCATCTGTAGAAGTTGTTCCTCTAGGTACTCAGGCCCACAGTAAACAGCATGTTATCACCACTCAACTCAAAATCTCTCATTTTTAGTTAAGTTTACAATCAGTTTGCTGTCCGTCAAAGTCCACAGATTAAAACAGTTGATTGGCAAATAATGATACACTGATACACTTTTTCTTGGACTATTTTTTTACATAAAACTCATTCAATTATGCATGAAAATTGTACCCATTTGTTACACTGTATAGTGTAGTGTACCTGCCAGATCAGGTCTTCTTTAAGGGGCAGTGCTCACTGAAATCACTGTAGGCTAATGCCTATACTATTGCCGAGTACGTCATACCACCCAACTCCTAAAACACAGAAATATCCCCTCAAGGCTGACAGCCCTACTCCAGATGCATTGTAGGTTATTAGGATGTTATATTTTCAACTGAAGCTTCATCATTTTTAGCTCTTAAATCCAAGGCTAAGCCCTAAAGCTAGAAGAGTTAGTTGTGACTCAGACCAAACAGAAACGTGACAATCTACAGTATGTGGAAAACTCCCATGTTTCCTTGTGTCAAACACAGCTGTTCCCTGTTACTTTCACTCTGAATCAGATGGGCCATTTAAAGGTGGCAAGCAGCGCTGTTATCGGCGATGGCTTTTGTCTCGTCTGTGTGCCCTCCTGGTGGCCTGCACGGGTTATTAGGCACAACGCTTCTGTCACCCGTGGGATTATATAACACTTTGTATGGTCTGTGTTTCTGTGTCTTTGTCTGCCAACCAGTCAGACGGGGTGAGGTCATCCGTTTGGCGGGCTGAGTGTGTCCCCGTGGGGTTCTTCTATCAGATTTGTACTTTGAGAGGCGAGCAGCCCGAGGAGGGGGAAAGAAATTTGCTGAAGAAACAACAGATGTGTATAACAGCAACAGTACACACATGCTTATAGGTTGTCTACCTACCTGCCAGTATGTTTACCTCAGTACTCATACGTCCACTCCAGTCTGTCTGTCAGTCTGTCTGTGGTGATGTTTAGAAAATGACAGTGACTGTGTGGAGCAATGCTGGGGATTGGGGTTTTGTAATGAAATCAGGTGGAGAGTTTGGGGGATGGAAATGTCTGTAGCCAATGTAACAACACAGTTACTGAGGTGTTTGTCTTTCTGGTGGTGACGTGTTATCCAACTGGACTTGCAGCCTGCCTTTTAACAATGTCCAAACATGGAGTTGTGAACAGGAGCTGTTTGACTTGATGGGTTGACTGAAGAAAGGAAGAAGACAGGGTCACATCTCCCATGAACTAGGACTGGAACCTAACATCCAAATTTCAGTACCTTTAGATCCAAAATCTAAACAGCAGCTCACAAAATGCCAACAGTTGAAGTAAAATCATGGGAGTCTTGTTAGAGTCTCAGCTCACTCCTGTTGTCTCAGTTGTTAGGTGTAAGGTGGTCATAAGACTTGATCCAAGCAGTTTTAAGGCAGTCTTTCTTCAGTATTGGTGTTATGATCATATCTCATTTGAGTTTTGTCGTAAGTGTTAAGTCTGGTCATGTGACAATTTTGACACAACCATCGTCCACTATCATTGGGAGCCGATGTTGTGAGTAAGCACTAGAGCTGAACGGTTTCGGAAAATAATCTAATTGTGATTTTTTTCCCCAATATTGCAATTGCAATTTGATATGCGGTTATTCCTTAACTTTCTTTTATTCCTAAACAGTGTCTAATTCTTATGATTTTGACTTGTGTTGCAAATTGGTTATGAAATGTTGCATTGAAGGATTTTTTGTCATTCTGGCATTTATTCTGAAAAAAGTAACAAAAATGAAGAGGGTAGGATTTTTTCAGAATATTTTAAAATAAATGGCACCTGAATGATTGCATATGTCGTACATAACATCTCTGCTGCACAAAAAAAAAAAAAAAATTAAAACTGGTATTTTGACACAAATTTCAGGTCAAAGAAATATTACACCTTTAATGAATTAATGAATTAAAGGGCTGTGCATACCTTCTGTTTCAGAATCAGTCATTCACTAAAAACATTACGAACTTGTTAGGATGAACTGGTCAAAAAGCATCACGCGCTACGATAAAAATAGCCCAATATGCTACTGTTATGCTCCTGTGCAGAGAGTAAGAGTGCACTCTGCTGTCTGATTGCTTGTGACACGCCCCCTGCTGAGCGTCTCCTCACACTTCCTTGAAGTCAGGCCTATGGTGTGTTACCAAAAATACCAAACCTACGTGCAACGTGATGGAAATGTCAAAACCCTGAAGCAAAGGCTCACCATTCACCGTGTGCTTCCTGAACTACAGCCAAGTTTTTGGTTTTCAGGAACTGAAACAGTGCCAGTGAAAGAGTCAGGAGTACAGAATTCTTTCTCCTTTGATTTGAAACCCAAATATGCAGCCATTGGATAGGTTTGAGTGATAACTGTCTGTAGCTTTAGCGTTTAATCCTGCAGAGATATCCCTTTAATCATGGAGTTGTACTGAGTAAACAGCCTGTGAAGGACAATGACCTGCTCATTGGCCCAGTACTTATGAAATATGTGCAGTAACCATTTACAGTTTCTGACTGTTTTGATCAGTTTTGAAGTCAGGAGAGTTAGCATGAAAAGCAAAAAGGTCATTCTGGGTTTTGGATGATGAGGGATTTGCAAAGACAGAACTTTTAGTCATGGAGCCTTTGAAGTAGGGATACGCAGTTTTATCGGTTTGATTTTGGTCGTTAGGTGTAAGGTGGTCGTAAGACTCGATTTTAGCAGTTTTAAGGCGGTCTTTCTTCAGTCGGTACAATAATATCAAATGAGTTTGTTATTGTTGTAAGTCTTAAGTCTGATCGTATGCTAATTGTATTTTTCAGTGGCACGACTGTCATCCAAGACCATGTCGATGTAATGTGTAAGCACATCAAATGACTTGAATTTTCAAAACACGAAAATGAGTGAAGATCATTCTAGAGCCGCTGAATGTCCTCTCAGAACTCAAGAGCTTGAGAAACATTTCTGCTCAGAGCTGCAGGCAGATCTCTACTCCTGTGTGTTTGTGTACTTAATCTATCAATTCATTGCAGGCTGACATGACAGGTACAATAAACCTGCAAAGTAAAATCTGTTTCTGTGGTGAGACTACTTGTGTTTTCACACTGTACTTTATTATGCAGTGTTTCTTGGATAGTTTTTTGGTGGTTTCAGTAACATGCAAAGTTACTTTTGTGTTAAACTTTCCTTTTGTGTATCAGTTTAAATGATCTAAAAAATCGGATTATAAGAGATCTTAACTTAAATGTGATTTTCATTTCCCTCTACATCTTATTCTCTGCTCAAAAGTTGTTGTGAATTTCCATCAGATGCATGATGGAGTTTCTTGATGATCTTTCTCACTCCTGTTCTTGACACTTGGAAATGCTGTAATAACTGTACATTACCAGTGACTGCTCAAACCCTTACTGAAGCTTTTATACTGTGGTTAAATGTGAAGATAACCTTCAGTTTAACTTGATTTTACAAGCTTTGAGCATTACAATGTAAAATAACATCATTGCACAACAGTGGTCTGTGCTATGGCTCAACAAAAGGTCACTTCCTAAGAGGCTAATAATTTTGACTCTACTAGTTTTGTCTTTTAATAAATAAACTTCCTTTAGAGCCCATTTTCTTCCACATTCTCCTGTTCATTCTGTCTTCTTCACATCAATTCTCCTCATTTTCTGTTCACTCTTCACTTCTTGAGTCCTGTCATTTCTATTTGTTCTCCTTCTACTGATTTTGCTCTTCTCTCCTCCTCCTAGTTACCCTGATAATTCCTCCTCTCTCTTCTTTCTCTGCGTCAGAACGTCAACTCCACTTCCACACTCAGTCCTCCATTCATCCCCTCTCTCTGACTCTGCCTCCCTCTCTTTGCTCTCATCCGTCTGTTTCCTCATAACCCTCCGTCCCGCCATTCCTCGCTCTGTCCCGGTCTGCCTGTCTGCCTGTTATAAATCACAGTTTTCTGCCTTCAGTCCAAACCGACATCCAGAACGACTGTTACCTCCAGCAGTTTAGACTGGCACAGACACAAACACGCATACAAAAACAAGCCTGAAAACCAAAGCCTATCTTTCCCTCTCTTGATGTTCTATATATTATGGAATAACACCTAAATAAGACTCTTTCTCTAATTGAACACTTACGTAGATCACAGATGAGGTGTAAAATGTCATCACAGCTCATCTAAATTTAAGGGTATGATCATACCCTCCTATTTACCTAAGGAACTACAGTGTGAAATGCTTGTGTTTCTCTGCTAATTAATGTTACAGCACTTACGAACATTTAAAATGTGCAATGTGCTGCTGCTAATTTGAATAACCTGTGCAGGAAGTGTTAAATTTAATTATTAGATGCTAAAGATTGAGGGGCGAGCAAAAAAAAAAAAGGTAAATTTGATGAGAGCTGTATCGCTCCAAAGAAAGCATGTAACATGGTTGGCAGCATGCTGTAGGGGTGTATTCCCAAGCATTTCAGTAAACTTTTCTGAAAAGCCTAAAGATATGCAACTTTCACCAAAAATTCCTTGAAAATTCACCAAATTTAACCAATTAAATCCCTCAAAATTTCATGTAAATTATGGTAAAAATCCCAAAACAATTCACCCTCAAAATTCAAACAATTTTCCTAAAAAAACTCTAAAATGATCCAAGATGTCCAGAACACAAGCATTTCTCTTAAAATGCAGAACATTTTAAAAACATGACCAAAACCTTCCGTTAAATGAAAAAAAAAAAAAAAAAGACATCTCTCCCAAAATACCCCAACATATCCTCAACTATTCCCCAAACATTTCACCTTTTTTTTTTTTAAATAAAGATAAATTTGCCTGCAAATTTTGACAGAATTTCAGACATATTCCCCAAAAATTCAAAATAATTACCCCTCAAAATTTATGAAGAAATTCTACAAATTTAAAGGCTAAATTATGGAAAATGTCCAAACAAATTCCCCCCAAAATTCAAACAAATTCCTGAAGAGGCTCTGGTAAATTCCACCAAGTTTCAAAGCAAATGCTCAAACATGTACAATTGAAATCCCCCCAAATTACATGCAAAATATCCCCAAACAAATTCCCTTAAAAATCCATCAAAGTTCAGGAAAATATGAGAGGAAAACTCAACTAACCTCATTTTAGAAATAAATCCACTAAATACACATAAAAGTACAAGTTTTCAAAGTTTTCAAAGTGTCCCCCCAAGTGAATTCTTTAGCCATCTAAAGCCAATAACTTAAATTTTTATGGAAATGTTTGATTATCATCTCAAATATTGTTACAACAGAATGTATTATTTTGTTGTAGGAAAACCAACATGTATCAGTGACACCCCCTCCCCCAAGTAATCTCCACGCAAGGCCAGCTCAACACAGCTCAACAGTCTGAAGACCAGAACTTTTCCAAAAAGCTGACGCACAGTTCACCCCTGTTGGTTTGAGTTAACTCACCACAGATCCAGTAAAACTTGTAGCTTCTTGGAAATCACAGTTTTGGTGAAATTAGCGTGATAGGACTGGCTGAAATGGAAGTGGTAGGGATTCTGATGCCAGGCTGAGTTCTTGTTAAATGCTCCCAGGCTCCACTCAGTGTGAATTAGTCTGAGCTGAGTGTTTGAGCTGTAATCAGCATGTCTGTGTTCTTACAATGTTCTTTCGGACTAATTACCCAGGAGAATACACTCTCTGTGTGTTTGTACTCTGGGTTTATGGTAGATAAAGTGCATATTACTGCCTTCTCTCTGTTTGCTTATATGGATGTGTGAAAACAGTAAAGCAGTATGGAGAGTAATGGAGAGGGATGCTCCTTGTGGGTGTCTCTTCTGTGTCCCATAACTCTATTTGCCATCTCCCTTCCTTCCCTCTCATGCTGAGAAATTAGATTGGTATCACTGAGAGAAGTAAACATTTTCTCAAGTCAACATAATTATTCAAGATATACTTTCCATCCTGTATCTGTGCAAAGATATACAGATATGCGCATGCATACCTGCTGAAACATTTGTGATGCATTATTTATTTGGTCCCCTGTCACCTGTGAGGCCTTCTCTCTTCTGCCCCCTCCTATCTTTCTGCTGTCTCAGCAGAACAGGCTCATAACTTAGTCTGACATTTTACATGCATCAGGCAGTGACATATCTTTGCATCACACCTCTGGTCCTTTTCTGTACCTGAGATGTTGTTGACCTCACCCTCTGGTGTTAGGATAACAAACATCCGGACACCTAAACTGAGATACACATTAGAGCAGAAGATAAACAGCACCTTAATGCACAGGTAGGATGTCAGCGCAGTTTTATTTCACAGTTTCATTCACTGCACTGCTCCCTCTTTTAAGCCAAGTTGGCTGGAAGAAGGGACAGACTTTTCTTGCGTTCCATAAACTAAATCATGTTACCAATAATAATAGAGGGCAGTTGGTTTTACAGGAGGCAGAAGAGGAGTAACTTCAGGGGGCTGATTGACCTGGAGCAGTAATTAGCCATATAACAGAGGAGACTTTGTTGTTAAACGTATCACTGGAGTAAGGTCCTGTTAGGCTGGCCACACACTTCAGCATTTTATGCCAGGTTTGTCTCCCCTAATGATCGTATCTCCCCCCTATCTCGAAGAGCCTCGTCACAAATGATTATTTGCCTGAACAATCCTCAAGTGTGTGGGGTGAAACATAGTTATCGTACTTATCCAAGTCAAGTCGTAGCCTCCCAGACCCCAAATTGTAAACATCAAACATGTTTGATATTTAGGGTCATAAAGCCTTATGGTGGCCTGGTGATTCTTCCTCCGAGGTCAAAGTCGTCAACAACATTCCAAAGCCAGGGTAAAATCATGGGATTTTTGAGGCAGTCTTACTTTATTCTTAACGATACGACAATATCAAACGTGTTTAATGATCTAAAAACATCAGACTATAAATGATATTAACTTAAATGTGATCTCCATCTCCTTCTGCATCTTGTTCTTTGCTCAAGAATTGTTGTGATTTTCCACCAGATGCTTGATGGGAAATAGTCTCAAAAGGAATCATATTCTAGTCTTGTAATAAGTGACCCACAGTCGTTGCATAATTTTAGTCTGAGACTAAAAACTCAGCAACTTGCTGACAGATTGTGTTTAGCAGTGAGAAGTTCTCAGATATCAGTCTATTTAGAGTCTTTTAAAAGTTTTAGCAAAGTCCTCTGGTGTCAGGCCAGCATTAGACCGGGTACCCACAACGACGATGAGAGCGAGCAGACCGGGCAGTGTCACCAGCTGGATGTTAAACACTGAAAATCATAAGATGGAAAATGATTTGAATTTGTCCTCATGTCTGTGGTCTCCCATGTCTTTAGAATCTATTTAGATTTAAAAATCATCTAGCGTGTGGCCAGCCTTAGCTGTGCGGTCTGCTGCCCGTCTCCATTTTTTACCAGCCTACATGATATCAGATTGAAGGCAAAACTGGCTTGCTGAAGACGTAGGAGAAGAGAAGAGGTTTTGCTAGAGTGAAAGAATGCATTGGCATGCCACTTTCCTAAAAAAAATATTTTTTTTTTTTTCTGCAACTTTTTCTCACCAAATAAAACGTGTTTGGTGTGTAAGGACCTTTATGCTCATGGGCTTCCTCTATCCATGAGTGTCGTCCTTAAAATTTGGTCCAGGACATTCAGTTGCCTTCCCAGGTCAACCTGTTAGATAATTGTATTCTAATTGTTAGTCAAAAGAATGGCAATGTTTGCAGTAATCGAGCAGCCTTGATGTTTCAGCAGGGCTCACAATCGGACAAGGAGGAGTCACATGACTAAAACATGAGCCCGTGAAGATAGAGCTGAAAACAACAAACCCAGAGGGAGTTTGACTTCACTCTTTTTTTGAAGGGCATTACTCACAGACATACGCTGTGTTGGGATATATTTGATCTCAGCAATATTAATTCTTTCAATAAAAATGATTATACCTTTAATCAAAATGACTCAATCTCCTTTGGACTTAGCTTCTAACTGTGGATGGCTGACACACATAAAATGGCCTTCACATGTTTCAGATGTGTCTCTCTCAGCCGGCTTCCCCTTTATTCATTGGTCAGTTTAGCTCTTACAACCTTGGCTCAGGACTTGAAAGTGGAATGACATTGCCCCCCAATTCCAGGCATATTTCTACAGAACAGTGGGCCGGATTAGAGTCTGTTTAGAAGCCTTGTTTATGTCTAAAAGCTCTCAAAATGGACTTTATCTCTTTTTTATAAAAGGATTTTATGAAGCACTCTTGTAGCCTCACTGCCAAGCTAAGATTTGTGCCAAGAACATTCTGTATTTTATATTAAACACATCCTATTAAACAAAAGTAGGAGCTGAGATAGTAGAGAGACGATGTCTGAGGCCAGTTGAAAAAGTGTTGTCATTGATCGATAGAAATACAGTAAATCTGATGCACAAAATCATTGCATTTCTCTCATGGGTCTTTGCAAAATGTGTAAACAGATGTGTGGAGGTGTGTCAAGGCTGATGGTTTGCAAGGTCTTGAAATCAAATCCATTCCCCCCTGTAGCATCTGCCTCAACCTTCTCTCAGTACCCGTGGGGACAGATAGAGCTGTGTGAACACGATGTGCTTTTTTTAATCATGAAACAGAACGAGAGGGGAAAAAAGGGGGTTGAGGGGAGAAAAACGTGGAGTGAAAGAGAAAGCTTGAGGGGAGGGGGCTTACTCACTCCACCACTGTGGGTGGGATCTTGGAGCCAACAGCCGCCAATCGGCTGCCACAACTGGGTCATATGACCACGGTAATATACAGTGAGAGAATGAAGGAGAGAGAGAGGGAGGGGTGTAAGGGAGAGAGCTGCACATTGAGTTCCACCTCAGTGTGTGATTGAGTTCAGAGCAGAGGCACAGCACGAGAGAGTCCACACACAAAAACACAGGGAGGGAAGCACACCTGAGTGACTTCAGGAAATCATCAACAGCGCAGCAAAGAGGGAGAGGAAGGAAGACAGGTGGAGAAGAAAACCTGGAGACAGACTGAAACAAAGAGACTGTGAAACAAATAAGGGAAGAAGAGAAAAGACAGGAGAGACAGCATGTCTTCTCTCTCCGATCAGCAGCCCGGCTCTCCTTTCTCAGAGTACAGTGAGCTGTGCAGGGTGCCGTCCCTGCCACCTAGTGTGCCGGCTCAGAGCTGGGATTGGCAGCACCCCTCAGGCATGGACATGGGCACCCCGAGGAGCCTGGTTGTAGGTCCTGGGACTTTGACATCCTCCGGCCTCACAGATGAAGACAAGCTGTGCTTCTTTGAGCAGCCAGGTAGGGGTGGCATGGACGTGGAGCTGAAGGTGCCAGGAAAGGCTGGGGGTATCTCTGGAAGCACCTCACTTGGCAATGCTTCACTGGGGAGCACTGGAGAAAGTCCAGACAGCCCTCTTTCTTCTTCTCCATCACCTTCCCCGGCCTCTCCAGGCAGACTGCCCTCTGGCCTGGGATGTGGAGGCACCAGCAGGGTCACCCTTCCACCTGTTCCAGGATCTCCAGCTGGGCATATTAAGCTCCCTTCACCCACTACTGCAGTGCACCCCCACTCAATGGGAGCCTCACTGGTGGATGACTCTCCAGTTGATGGTAACTCTCCATCTGAGCCATGGAACAAATCCAGTTTTGCTGAATCCAGCCCAAAGGTTGCAATGCCCCAGGTGGCGCCTAACTACTGCGTTATTGGAGTTGCCAGTGACAACCAATTGGAGAAGAATGACAAGGTTGTGGCTGGAGCTGGAGCAGCTAACGTGGCCAGCCAATTATCTGATGGCTCTTCGAAGGACAACAGCGAAGAGGAAGATTTAGAAGAAGAGTTGGAGCCTTGTTTTATGGGCCGAGCTCAGCAACAGAGGAAGGCTATGCGCCGTGCCATGTCAGAATGTTCCCACCTGTCGGTACCAACTAGTCTAGAGCTTCCTGATAAGTACCCAGGCGGAGACGGAGTTGGGCTGGACCAGCTTGTTTCACCCGTGGGTGGTCAGCGTCGCTCACCACACTCCATGAAGCGCTCACTCACAGTTGCAGAAGATCAGTCCCCGACCCCTCCACCGACCCTGTCGGCAGCAGGCACCACACACATTGACCTGCGCCAATCCCCACCTGAACCACGCCTTTATCTCTCCCCTTTCCCACCAATGAAGGATGGCAATACTGGTTTCCCCCTGTCACCACTAGAGGCTCCAGTTGAGGGCTTAAAAGAGGAGAAGGAGACAGGTGGCATTGTGCTTCCGGTGCCTCCCAGTCCCAAGGGGTTCAGCAGCATGGACACTGGCTCTGCTTTGTTTATGGGCTACGACAAAGAAGGGGAAACTGGCAGCAAACTGGACATGGCTAAAGACACAGACTTTGAAGAGGATTTTAAACTCAACACCAGTGCTGGCGTAGCCTTTGGAGCTGGCAAATCAACAATGGCAGGGGACTTTGATAGTGACCTTGCCACTAGTAACTCCACCAACGTTGGTTTGAGCTCCAGCACAAATCCCTTCATCACGGAGGATGGTAGGTGCAGACTTTGCGCACACACTCTTCCCTCTAATCTTTAACTTTATCTGCAGCTGTTGAAGTTGACTGTGAAACATGTTGATTGTGAGTTTGCTGCTGCTAAGCTGCACAGACTGCTCGCATATTTGTGACTGTAGATTTTATGAATGAATAGATGAGGTGCTTGTATATTCAACTGACCCCAAAATATGATCAAACCTTCCCAAAAGTGGATTTTCATTGATATAATTGAGTCTTGTACTGCCCTGAAAACGTTTGCATGCCCTGAGATAAAGTGGGTGGAGCAGGCAGGCAGTCGGAAAATGCTAAAAGGAAGACAATGTCTTTGTAAAGTGTGCAAAGCACTAAAAGAAAAGCTGTCTTGCTTATTCTAATACCATCTTAGTTCTCCTTTATATACATATATATATATAATCCTTATAATATGTATATAATCCTCTTTGTGGTCTCCAAATGCATATAGATCTATAGAATTAGGCATCATCAGTCTAAAGTAATGCTTCCTTTATCTTTTAAGCCCTTCATTTAGTCACTCATCTCAGTTTCAAACCTGATTTGTTCTCTGGTTTAAGATTGCATATGGCTCGGGGTTACAAATATCTACAGAGGCAGACTGAAAGGAGGAGTGTCAGTGAGTGAGAGAGAGTGAAAGAGAAAGAATGAGCGAAGTCGACAGCAATGGAGCAGCCCCCTGCGGGCTACTTAAAATTCCAGGATGGTCGTGTCTGTCTCATTGTGTTGGTCAAAGACAGTGTGCCAATTACAGATACTCATCTGGAAGAGTTTGTGCATGGATTTATAAAGCATATTTGGAGACCGAGTCAACAAGTCTATCTTAGTTTTATGTGATGGTCACATGTGGCGATCTCATGAGTGCTAATGTGCATGCAAATGTGTTGCTGTTAATAAGCTTGCAGCCCGGATAGTAGCTGACTCTTCAGATGACATTTGCATGCAGGGTCAGGAAACAAAGCTCGTTCTTGCTGGTGGCAGCTCTCTTTGTCTAGTCTCCTGCTCCGCACTGTACTTCTTTTTCTGTGATGCCGTCTCTGCTTTGCTCTTTCTCCTGTTGCTCTGAATGCTCATTAGATTCTTGGTAGACAGGCAGAACTAAGATGGCTGAAAGCAGGTCTTGGTCACATTAAATCATGACCACTTTTGGATTAAATAGGGCCACTGTATGGGACGCTTTCTGCTTTTTCAGTGACCATTTTCCTCCACTTTCTTACACATTTTCCCCTTTTCCTTTTGTCCCTTTCTTTCTGTCTTCGCTCACACAGCGGTTGTTTTTTTTGCCACAAAGCCAAGAGTAGAAGAAGCTGCCAGCCTGACCACCAGAGTATTAAAGGGGCAGTAATCTAAATTTTTCTTCCCCCTGAAGTGTTAACAGGAGCATGGCAGAGCCATCGAGCCACAAGCTGGGTTATATTTACTGTTTGCATTCATATAAAGGTCAGAAAAGATGTTGGTAGCTCCTGTTGTGTTAAAAAAGCTCAGAAAAATACGCCAACCCTTTGGAGAGGAATTCTTTTTCCATAGCAGTGGTGAAGCGGAGGCCGCTCTATTGTATGAGCTCCACATGTGCAGCACTATAGCTTGGTCTTAGCTCCTTCTCTCTAGAGGGGATGTGGGGAATTAGGATAAGCAGATTTGAAAATCGAGAAAGAGAAGGAGGAGGATTGAAACGGTTAAAAATGGGAAATATGGAAAAGGGCATGAAGGGGGGGATGCAAATGAGTGTTTAAAGAAAGAAAGCATAGGATTTGGTTGAACTTTGCAAGGAAAGATGGCTAAAGCATGAAGAATAGAGTGAATAGATGAAGTCTGTGAAGTTAAAAGTAAGAATCTTAAACAGGGTCAGTGAAATAATCACTGTGCTGGTCCTCTGTCAGGTCACATTATTTTTGTTTGATGGTGTTTCCTGCTTAAAGGGGGGATTTCTGCTGTTTCTTCACATAATGTTCAGTCTGGAACATTCAATTTGATGTTCTCTGCTGTAAAGGCTTAATATGTGGGCTTATGTTTAATCATTTATTTATTTATTTATTTATTATGATGGACATCACATCGCTTAAAGGCAGCTCTGTCTGTTAATTTGTTTATATACTGGTTTGTTTTTCTGGGGTATGGCATCTAGGCTATTTCTGTTATTTTTATTAATATATTTGACAGTGTGGCTGCATTAAATTATCAACCAAGTCTCAGGCAATGGGAAGAGGCATTTTTAAAAGGTCTGTTTTTGGTGTGCTTTTTATGCCTTTTTTTATAAAGAGATCAGAAACAGGGAAGAGAGAGAGTGGGGAATGACATGGAGGAAAGGAGCCAAAGCCCAGACTTGAACCCCTTCCAGATATGTACGTGAGGCTCCACCTAACCGTTAGGTCAGTGGTTCCCAACCTAGGGTCCAGGCACCCCCAGTTGGGCGGCAAAGATCTCAGGGGGGGCTCAGGACCCTGTCTGCTCTGATATTGTCATTTGATCAGAAACAAAATGTATGACGGCTGAGGTGGATCTTTAGCCGCCTGGCTAACAGCTACAGTCTGCCCTCTGGTCATTCAGATCAGTCGTGCCCCTGATTTATCTGATTTTATTGTTTTGCAGGCTTTTTATGCCTTTGGTTATCAAGGAGAACAGTAAATAGAGTCAAAAACTAGGCTGAGTACACAGCAGAATTCCCAGTGTTACATTACATCCATACATCCATAGTGTTACATTTTAACACAACATGTCAATTCCTTTCATCATGGGTGTAAATTTGAATTACTGACACATTGCAGTGTGCTTTTAATACTTAGAGACTGCCCTCTTTTTTGAACAACTATGGCAGAGCCACATAGATGAAAATCAGTGCACTACCCTTAACTGCAGACTGCAGTTGAGAAGTGGCCAATTCAGTGGATAACTTCACTCATGGTGCAAAAGTGTTAATCCTTAAAAACAACAACAATAAAGAGATCACTGTACAACAAACAACATTTAAAACACGTCTAAAACACTCTGACCAAGGGCATGATGGGAAAATTCTGCTCCAGTTCGAATTGGAAGTGAGCAGAATTTAGATTAATCGACTCTTGACAGAGTTGGACTAACACTGATGATTAACACTGTTAAATAACTTCAACACTGAAAGCCATTTAATTCAGAATGGTGTTAAAATTACACTTTGGGAGTTAAAATTTACTCTGAAATGTTTAATACTGAGATTTAAGCATTCCAGTTTTTGTTGTCTAAGGGATGCAGAAAAGAAGCAATAGAACTGAATCTGGGCCACCCACAAAACTATCTAGCCTGGTTTTTAATGTGATGTCAAATCTACACTGTAGTGACTTAATACCTTCACTGCGTGAGCACCACATACGTGCGTGTTAGTGTGTCCGAGTCCCTCTGCCATTCTCCAGGAAGGTCTAGTCACTGGTTAATCAGTATTCCTGGCTGCTGTTACACCATGAAGACAAAAGAACACTCCAAGCACCTCAGGGAATAGGTGACTGAAAAAGTCAAGGGATGGACACAAAAAATGTCCAAGGTACTGAACATCCCCCAGAGTTCAGATAAATCCATCATCAAGAAATTGGAGGAATATGGCACATGTGTAAATCTGCCTAGGTCATGCCGTCCTTACAAACTGAGTGACCATGCAAGAAGTAGACTAGTGAGGGAGGCCACTAAGACACCTGTAACTACTCTGAAGGAGGTACAAGCTTCAGCAGCTGAGATGGGAGAGACTCTGCCTACAACAACTGTCGGCCAGGTTCTTCACCAGCCAAAGCTTTATGGGAAAGTGGCAAAGAGAAAGCCACTGTTGATGAAAACTCAGATTAAATCTGGACTAGAGTTCACCAGACGGCATGTGGGAGACTCCATGGTCACATCACCACAAACACACAATCCCCACTGTAAAGCACAGTGGTGGCAGCATCATGCTGTGGTGGTGCTTCTTGGCAGCCAGCCCTGGAGGGCTTGTAAAGGTAGAGGGAAAAATTAATTCGACAAAATATTAGGAAAACCCAAGAGGACAATCTTTTTCAGTCTGCAAGAGAACTACGGCTTTGAAGAAGATTGATTTTTCAATGTTCTGGAGTGGCCTGGAGAGCCCTGACCTCAAAGACAGAAACTAGATGTCTCAGCTACAATTAAGAAGACACAAGCTGGAAAAACAACAGTATGGCAAGTATCAGTGACAGTACAAGTTCAAGTCAACCAGAGATGGGATTGGACGATGTTATTCAGTTTTAGAATGTCAAAACAAAACCTTTTTTTTTTTTTTCTTTTGCAAAAGCATCCATTTTGGAGGCTTTGAGAATCTTTATTGAATATATAAGAGAGTAAAATCCAAACAATTTCAGCCCAGTGGTTGCTAGGCTCAGCATCTTCCCTGCTGACTGTGACTATATCATAACTCTGCCGCCTGTGAGACTTTAACTTGTCTACAAAGAAGACACACTTCAGACAGAACAAAGTGCCATCTCTGTTCCCTCTTCACATCCACTTAAACAAGTCCAGTGTGTTTGATGTGCTAAAAGGTCAGTGCCGGAGTGTATCTTTCACTTCATAGAAAATGCTGTTGTCAATGTGGACAAGACTCAAGTGTTGTGGTGCAAAGAGTGACAGAGTTTTAATGAGACAGTATCCATAAGAGCTGATTTACATAATCCACTTGAAGAGCCAAATGAAGGCCTCAGAATTGAGTCCTATGTAGTTTGATGATGATGGAGATTTACTTTAGATGTCTGCCTATATGCTTTGAATGGAATATGACCCTTTATAATTGTTTTTATTTGCAACTTTGATAAGAGAGTCTGCAGAGAACCGTGTCAGTTTACTTAGAAATAGCTAAAAACACTGGTGGGTTTATGCATGATAATTTGTTAACATGTTAACCCCAATTACAGGTGTGTAAATGTCAGATATGCCCATTTTAACCTACATACATAAAAAAAATATGAGATGGCTTGAAGAGCAGTGTTAACGTTAAAGACGAGTCAGCATATTTTAGCATTTTAATGAGACAAGAATATGAAAGAAGCTCTGGGTTGAGGTGGTGCTCTTCAGGAGAGTCCGGGCTTAACAGGCCTAAATGAGCTGTAAGTGTTATCATTATGCTAATGAAACCTTCTGATGAATTGGCTCACTGCACCCAGATGCTCATTGTTCTCATCTGTCCTGAGCCATTTATTATACAAGAGGTAGAGACCGCAGGGCATCCTGGTGCTTCTGCAGCTCTGCTAAAAGCAGCAGGTTGAGGTGCAGCTGAAACCCAATGCAGGACTGCTGCTTTGTGAGAACAACATAACAGTCATGCAAAGGTTTGTTCAAGCTTGATGCAAAGGCAATTTGGCAGTGTCACCCTTTTAGTTTAAAAATTAGATGGAAGTTGCATAAAACCTTCTTCTTAAAAGGATGACTGTTTGGATGTCAGAAAATGTTACCCACCCAAATGTTGATGGGGCGTCCAGGCCTCCTGCAGCCTTTCTTAAGTGGACACCTCCATGATAGACTTGATGGGCGTGCCACTCTCATATTGTCATGACTGCACTTTAGAAGTTGTTCTGACATCATGTCTGACCTTCACTGTGCCCTAATGTTCTCATCAAATATGTGTCTCAGTAATGCCCTCCATCCCCAGCCCCCGACACCCTCAGGGAAACAGGGATTGATGATCCCAATCAAAAGCTCCATCAATAATAGATGCGTCTCTCGGGAGTTGAATCATTGCTTTTTTTGTTCTGCAGACAAGTCATACCTCGAGCTCATCTATTTTTCCCTCTGCTCCTATTCCACTGGGGTTATAGTCCAGCCTGCCTCACATTTGTAGCTCGGATTCTCTGGTCATGGAATCATTTTTGCCTCATGATGTTGTTGTCTGAAAACAGAGGCTGAATCTTTATCTGGAGACAATTTTAAGAGGAAAATGGACAAAGAAGAAGGTAAAGCTTTGTGGAAATGAAAGGTCCCACAGGAGAGAGTAGGTAGGTTAGGTGTCATGTCTCGTTTGCTCAAATGAATCCATTTTCACCTCTCAGCTTCCCACAGCTGTGACACGTATCAGGTTTCTGCCCTAATTGGAGGATCAAGTTGATCTCCTGAGTCTCTCTTTGTTTACAGTGTAATGACTGAAGGCTGTTTATTTTTTTTTTTGGACTGCTACTCCTCCTGTCTTGTTCCCTATCCTTGGTCCTGTCACACTGTTGTCTCGCTCTATTTAGGTCACCTTTGTTTGTTTTCCTGTATGCAGTCACTGATTTGTGTTCACTCTGTAAGGTCTGATGTGTGTCACCGTTCCAGGTCTGTAATGTAGGCTAACAATGTCATTTCGTTCTGCTCAGAGCTTTACAACCCAGTTCACCCGTCTCAGCCACTCTTCACCCTATATATTTAATATCACATCGTATTGTATTGGATCGTACCAAATCATATAGCATCAAAACGCACAGCATTGCATCATATCATGTGGTATTGTATCACATCCTATTATACTGTATCGCATCTCATTGGATTGCATAGTACCTTAGCGTAGCATAGCATATGGCATCATGTCCTAAAAGTAGTTTTAGTTGACTTTGTTGTCGTTGACCAGCTGATCGGATAAGCTGAGGAAGAAGATCAATGTAAGCCAAAGCTTGAACTGCAAATTATGACCAAACACAGAGGTTCTCTTGGTAAGAAATAAAATGCCCTAGAAGAATTATATAGTGTATAATTGAATATTAATTTTTGGCCTATTTGACCTACAACTTACTAATTTACATAGCACAACTCTACCCCTCTGCTACACTGTATAGCCTAGCTCCTCTGCCAGAATGACCAGCGAGTCTTAAAGGGGCAATGCTCTCTGATATTTCTGGAGGCCAATGACACTACTATTGCCAAAAATATTGAAATAACCCTTTAAGGTGGGTTACGAGGCAGGTTTACTGGTTTGATAATATCAGTTAAGTGTACTCCCTGCAAAATAGTCCAGCTTCAATTTATTCATGAAAACACCAAGGACATCATTTAAAAGTCCTGAAGTTATTTTAAGAATTGGATTAAAAGTATTGATGAGTTGATATTTACACTAAGATAGTTTACGGGGCGTGAGTTTTTTGGAGAATACAGGCAAATCTACGTAAGAATAGACATTTAGCACCCATTCATAGCCTGAATGGAGCAATAATTGTTTTTGCCAATTAGATTGGTAGTTACAGAGGCTCTTTCCAACAATTTATGGATTATACAACAACTTTTGGGTCACTTCTATGGGGTAATACATACGAGTACTTTTAAGTGATCAGTCATAATGTTTTATTTTTGCACCTACTGAGTCTTTGCCAAGATCTTGAACTATTGCAATGCTAACAGAAAGAAAACCATTACCACACAAATGATGATTCCTTATAGAAAATCAACTGTTTATAGATAAATCACGATTTCTTCCATTTATCGGGCAAAGAAATCGTCAACCATTTCCCAGATCTTCCAGTCGTGCTATTAATCACACACAGACATGGGGTTTGATTCTTGTCGGTCATTTGTTCTGCTCCATTTTCAAAATGCAGACATCCTAAAGTGGGACACAGCAGGGTCAGTGGCTCTGGTGCTCAGCTGACCTTGTTATTAGGTCGTTAGGTCAGCATCACCTGAGGTCAAATGATGCCCGTGTTTCATTCGGTGAGTCAACAGATGAGACAGATCTTCTTTTAGCGTGTTTACATCGCGTGATCTTTGGATTTAGTAGGGCAGCGGCGTCATCCAGACTCATAGTATTTGGTCTTTATCCACATCACTGAGTCTGGTCTAAAAATAGCTACTACAAACTCAGCTTCAAGTGTTGTTTTGTTCAGATGAATTCTGTCTCTCCACTTTCAAGGCTGCAGTGCTGATATTTTATCTGCCCCTTGGAGTAAAACTGTATTTTTAAATGCAGACTTGTTTTCTTTTTTGGTGCAATACATTTTCTCTTCTTAGCAAATAGTCAGTCAAATAAGAATTGAAAAATGCTTTAAGACTACATACAAATACAGTGTTTATTTACTACTTTATGGCTGCAGATGGCATGCATACTGATTTATAAGCTCTGTTTTAGCTCTTCAATAGTTAAACCATTCATTAATGACTCACTGCTCGACTAAGTAACAAATCTGCACCATAAAATATGTCTCACTTACCTATTTACGGTTTCTTATTGGCAGTAACAAATATAGTTTTTGTGCATAGATTTGAAGCTTGATATGATCAGCTGATCTGAAGGCCCATGTTAAGTAAAGCATTATAACAACATCATCATAAGTTGAAGGACAATGGTAAATTCATGCATTATCTGATATGTACTGCCACAATATGGGTTGTAAACCTCACCAGAAATTTGCATGCACTGATAATGTGCTGATAATATCATGCATCCATTATTAAAACCCACTTATAAAGATAAAATTCCAATCTTTCTTTAAAGGGATATTTCAGTGTTTTTTTTCAGATGGGTCGAATGAGGCACTTGGCAATGATAGTGGCATTAGCCTCCAGAGCAGTGGTGTGAACGCGGGGGGGGGGGGATTGTTGAAAAATGCGCACTAATGTGCCCTCTTGGGAGCCAAAACACGCTCTAAAGTGCCCTCTTGGGAGGCAAAATGTGTGCTAAAGTGCCCTCCTGGTTGGCAAAACACATTAAACTGCCCACATGGGTGGTAAAAACATGATAAACTGCCCACTTGGGTGGCAAAAAGGCATGTTTAAGTGCCCTCCTGGTTGGCAAAACACAACTACTCTCTTGGGTGGAAAAACACACTAAACTCCAGAAGACCATTAGGACCAAGAAATACTATGAAACACTACTGTTGCAATGACTTTTATGTTGGGCCCTTTATTGATCTATATTAAGCCAGAACTATATCTCACAGAACCAGTTTGGATTATCTGGTGCTAATATGGTGTTAAAATGCACTAGAATGCAGGAAATGGCATCTACTTAATTGAAAATGGTGTGGGGGAAGACCCCCAGACCCCCTAGGGATTTATTTATTTATTTCTGTGTGTTCTTCACAGTCCAATGTTGAATCTATACAGTTCTTGTGGATGGTGATCCTAACTACAAACTAACTTGAGTAGTCTAGTTTGTCTGTTTTAAGGCTATATAATGTGCCATTTGTATAACATATAAACATGTCTAAAGTGCCCTCGAAAACACGTGAAAACTTAGTGCCCTCTTCAGTGGCGAGAAGGCGCTGTATGTGCCCTTTTTTCTTTTTGCTCCTGCCCTTGAAAAAGTCTGTGCACGCCACTGCTCCAGAAATTCTAGTGAGCGCTGTCCCTTTAAGAATACTCGCTGGTCATACCGACAGGGAAGCAAGGCTACACAGTGTAGCAGATGTTCATCTCTTTATTTAGCAAGTTTTACGCAAAAAATGTCAGAAAAACAATGCAGGCTCAAGTGCACTCTAAAGCAAAACATTTTGTTCTTTCACCTAGAAAGTCTCTGTTTGCCACTATTTTGCAATGTAAGCAATGCTTTTCTGCCCTAGTGTATCTGATCAGCTGTTTTGAGCTGTGGCTTTGTCAGAGGAAGCAACAAACTAAACTAAAACTAGTTATTTCTCATTTTTCCACTTCAACAGTTGACAGGTTGCTTTCATAAAGTACACACATTATGCCGACTGTGTCTTGTCTAATTATCAGCCATTAGAAAAATAAAGTAATAGCTGTAAACTAACTTGGATGACAAATTTCCATTCCGCTCGTCTGGTCAGGGCGGGTTTCACCTTATGAAAGTTGAAGAAGGTCTGTTAAACATCGTCGTTCAGTAAGGCAGGGAACTCTGGATAGGGAGTGAATCCGGCTGCAGGCATATATGAGCCTTGATCAGAAATGTCCTGAAGAAGTGTTGAAACTAAGGCCCATGGGTGCACAGTTTGCACACCTACACCACCAGGTAACTCGGGATCCTCTCTGCTAACCAGTCTCCACTAAAGTTTCTCCCCTCTCTCTTTCTTCCCACTGAGTCTCCATCTGTAGAAATTGTCCCTCTGTGTATCCCAGATCATAAAAGTATCCCTTCATATCAACAATAAATGGAACATCATTGTCACTCTAGTCAAAATCACCAATTTGTCTTAGCTTTTTTTGTTGTTTCCTAAGCCTGCAGACTAAAGAAGAGCTCTTATTCCAAAAGCAAGCAGGCTAATGGAAGCTGTCCAATGTTGAATAAAGTGATACCAAATATTAAGACAAAAAAAGCTTTTACCCACATTACTACCACCTATATCTGATAAAACAGGGGTCAGATAAAATCACGTTGGTGCAGGTAATGATTCTGGAAGCGTCAGACGTGTGTTAATAATCTGCAGTGTTGTTGATACTCAGGAAACAAAATGTTCTTTGCATTGATTTTCACCTTCATGTTCCATCTCTCCAAACACTTACAGTAAGAATAGCTTTTCTGTTTCCTCTTCCTATACATCCACTTTCTATTGTTCCTTAACTGATGTTATGGTATCCTGGACAACAGGAGATGCGGTTGTTTGTTCCGAGTAATATCTGCCTTGTCAGATGGCATCTGACAGCAGAGATTGGTCAGGACAGATGACAGGAAACAGGGAAGACGAAAGATCGGGAGGATATTGCATCTCAGATATATTAAGCCTGTCAACCACTCTAAATATGTCACCTCCAGCTGTATATATGGGAATCTGAGAGGATATATGCTGAGAGAAGAAACAGCACATATGTAATGGGGATAGTAGAGGGCACTGGGGATTGTAGGGAGGTAGTGGGAGAGGAGAGGAAGATGTAAAGCACCACAAGATGCACAGGAGAGGGATGATCTGTCATGGGAGTACATATCTCACGCTTTCTCCCTCTGCTCGTCTTTCTGAGTTTGTGTGGATGGATGATTAAGATTGTGTCAGACTCAGAATGATCTTTTCTGTCTCATCTTTTCTGGCACATGAACCCTCTGTCTCTATTTGGTCTTCAAACAAATGAAATAGTCTGACCTGCCTTCAAACACAGATATCAATCTGCTCTAAGGACATGTATTGCTCCAGTGAACCATGTTGAAGCACAGACTTAAAAGGCATCTGTGAAAATCAAATCGCCCTTCACCACTGAACCACAAGAAGGACATTTTCTTCATGTTCTCAGACAAAAGGAAAGCTTCTTTTTTATCTTATGCCAGCACTGTTGAAGCAATGCATAAAACATAATTCAGTTAAAAATATCTCTATATATCTGGTTGATATTAACTATTAATGTGTATTAGGAGCAGTGTAGACATAGACTGTATATTCTTAGTAAAACAGAGGAATGCACTTTAAGAATAAAAGTATTAGGACACCTTATGTTGCACAGAGACTGCAATGACATTGTATTCAAATACATGTACTTCAATATGGGGTTGGCCCCCCTTTTGCAGCTTTAACAGCCTGCACTCTTCCTGGAAGGCTTCCCACAAGATTTCGGAATCTTTCTGTTGGAATTTGAGCCCATTCATTCAGTAGACCATTTATGAGAACAGGCACTAATGTTGGACAAGAAGGCCTGGCTCACATCTGCATTCCTGTCCATCCCAAAGGTGCTTGATGGGATTGAGGTCAAGGCTCTGTGCGGGCCAGTCAAGTGCTTCCACGCCCAACTCATCAAGCCATGTCTTTATAGCCCTTATTTGTGCACTGGGGCGTGCTGAATAGAAAAGGGCCCTCCACAAACTGTTGCCACAAAGTTGGAAGCATAGCATTGTCCAAAATGTCTTGGTATGCTGAGGAAGTGGAGATAAAGTGCCTTACCCAAACCCTGAAGAACAGCCCCGTACCATTGTCCCTCCTCTACCAATTCACAGTTGACACCAGAGATGCACACATGTCTGATTATTTTTTTTGATAATTCACTTTAAAAAGACTACAGCAGTGCAATATTAAGACACACACACACACACACACACACACAAGACTTTCCTTATAAAGTTGGTTTCTATATTAACATAGCATGGTAATATCCTTCATACTCAACATAAGTTAGCCGTTGTTGTCATTGTCTGTGGCCAGCTGGCCGCGGCGTGCACATACGTACACTTACTTATGACAATAGGGGAAAGAGTGACAGGGGGATAAGAAATCATGATTGAAAAATTAAAACCCAAAGACTGTGCACAAGTCCCAAATCACGAGTCAGAGTTGAGTCTCTGGTTGGCACAGTGCAGTCAGGCAAGTAACATTCTCCTGGTATCCACCACACCATGTGTCTTAGCAGTCATTGACCCCGCTCTGTGATTTCATGTGGTCTTCTGCTCCATGTCTGAGTTGCTATTTTTCCTGAACGCTTCCACTTTCTAATAATATCACATACAGTTGACTATTGAATTTCCAGCAGGGATGACAATTCACAGTCTTATTGCAAAGGTAGCATCCAACACAATACCACGCTTGAAGTCACTGAGCTCTTCAGAACAACCCATTTAGGATCACTAATGTCTCCTCTGCAAAATGTTGTCAAAAGACACAGATTGTTGGAGAATGAGCAGAGGCATGCTTGCTGGGAGATTTAGGGTAGGCAAGGATGTTGACGGTCCTCCTGATGCTTGTGACTGAGTAACTGCATAGAAAAAAGAAGAGCTGTATTGATGATACATTGGCATTATTTCTAATATCATTATGTTTTTCTTTTCAGTCAAGTCCAGCATGACGGAGAAGAAGGAGGAGAAAAAGGATGACAATGTCAAGAAGACTGAATTCTTTGAACCTCTGGAGAAAGCTGATCAGAAGAGCGTGAAGGTCGAGTTTGTGAGCAGCGAGACTCCAGGCAAGGTGGAGAAAGAAGCAGAGAAAGATAAACAGCAGGAGGCACAAAAAGAGATGGAAAAAGAGGCAGAGAAGCTGAAAGAGAAGGAGAAAGAGGCAGAGGAGCAAAGGAAAAAGGAAAAAGAGGCGGAAATGTTGAAAGAGAAAGAGAAGGAAGCAGAGAAGCTGAGAGAGAAGGAGAAAGAAGCAGAGAGGCAGAGAGAGAAGGAAAAAGAAGCAGAGAAGCAGAGAGAGAAGGAGAAAGAAGCAGAGAGGCAGAGAGAGAAGGAAAAAGAAGCAGAGAGGCAGAGAGAGAAGGAGAAAGAAGCAGAGAGGCAGAGAGAGAAGGAAAAAGAAGCAGAGAGGCAGAGAGAGGAGGAGAAAGAAGCAGAGAGGCAAAGAGAGAAGGAGAAAGAAGCAGAGAGGCAAAGAGAGAAGGAGAAAGAAGCAGAGAGGCAAAGAGAGAAGGAAAAGGAGGCAGAAATGTTGAAAGAGAAGGAGAAGGAAGCAGAGAGGCAGAGAGAGAAGGAAAAAGAAGCAGAGAGGCAAAGAGAGAAGGAAAAAGAGGCCGAAAAGGCAAAAGAACTGGAGAGAGAGGCTGAAAAGCTTAAAGAGAAGGAAAAAGAGGCCGAAATGTTGAAAGAGAAAGAAAAAGAGGCAGAAAAGCTAAATGAGAAAGAGAAAGTGGAAGACAAAACTGAGCTGAAAAACGCAGAGAAGTTTGAGAAAACCGAAGTGAAGGATGTCAAAGAGCCGCACGTGGACAAAGAGGAAAAGGCCCCAGAGCAACAGCCGACACCTGCCAAACTCGATACTGATTCTGACAAGGTGGAGAAGAAGGCCGACAACGAGACTAAGGCAACACTAGAGGTTAAAGAAAGTAAGAAAGAGGAGGAGGACAAAGCACAGAAGATGGAAAAAGGCGACAAACTGACAGAAAAGTTGGAGGATAAACAGAAAAGTGAAAAGAATGAGAAGCAAGCCGAGAAGAAGACGGTGGAGAAGAAGGATGAGAAGAAGGAAAAAGCTGCAGGAGAGAAGGCCAAGAAAGCAAAAACTGAGAGCAGCACCACACCGAGCAAAGAGCTGGCAGACAAGAAGACTAAGGTAAGAGTCAATGTTAGCAGCACAAATATACCCTCACCGATCACTTTATTAGGTACGCCTGTTCAACAGCTCATTACCTCAAATACAGCTAAGTCCATGAGCATTTGGATTGTGACACAATATAAATAGTTTTGCCTCTTTCTACCACCAGAACTGATCTGAATTAGATCGATCAAGATGTGACTAAATGTGGTCATCAGCTTTAATTTAAGGGGTTTAAGGGGGGGTTGAATGGCAAAGACATCAAGATTCATGCTGCTGAAGCTTCTGCTCCTGCTATTTTATGGGGACTGTCTGTGCTGTACAGAAGCTCCCTGTCAAGGGCAATTCAGATTCATACCTGTTTCACAGTCAAAAATGGCTTTTTATTTTCCTGAAATTTTTGGTATTATTTATGATTTAAATGCTGCTTTTGCTGCTGGCCCTTCCTACTGTTATCATTAATTTCCTTTATTTTTTTTTTTTCCTTTGCTTTCCCTCCTTATTTCGCCCTCCATCGTTCCTCTTCATTTCGGTACTGCATCACAGCTGGCTGCTGGGGCAGCCAAACCCAGCGCTGCAGCCAAAACACGGCCAAGCAGCACGGCTGCTGGTGGTTTGACCACAGCCACGACTAAACGCCCCACACCCTCAACCACCACCACCACCTCAGACAAAAAAACCACCACAACCAGGCCACTATCCACAGCCGCCGCTGGCCCTAAACGGCCCTCTACCACCAGCTCCACCAGCCGCCCTACATCCTCGACCACCACCTCGACTATACGTGATGTTAAGCCCAAGGTAGGTATCAGCTGACATTGCTAACGACACGCCATGGGACTTAATCAACAGTTATGCTGGATGCTCACCAGCGGCAGCATTAATGAGCTTTAGAGACTCTGCCAGCTTCAAACAGAACTGATAAAGTCACAATTTTTACATGAACAATGAAGAAATCCACCTGATTATGTGCTAATTTGGGTCTTTCACAGATGTGTTCCTCTGTTGAACCAGCATCTTCAGGATAATCTGCCTTTTAGCTTTGGCAGACTAACATTAGCGAAATCTTATATTCTGATGAATCATGGTCATCGGACACTAACGTGTTTAAATGTTTTTCATAGTGCGCATTAATCGATACACATCATAAGCAATGCTGTACACTGCAAATGTCACTCACTACACGAGACCCAAAGCCATTGAAAATTCACTCCATTTATTGTGGGTTACCTGGTGGCACTTTTAACTGCTTTTCTCCCTTGTGAGGACATAACCTTCTATTTATAGATAATGGGGGGTATACTGTTACGTAAATTAACTTTGTAGAGTGCTTATTAGACCTAAAACACTCCTCAGTGAGGACAGGTGACAAGCTAAGGAGGGCAAAGAGCTGTGAGTCTGTCTTACAACAATCACTAGGGTTGAGAGCTTCACTACTGTACTGTACTAGATATGCTAACTTCATATGGCAAAGACAAATGGTAGTAAAAAAGCAACAAAGCTAATAGCAACTTCTCATTGACAACTTTGCTGAATGATATAGAAATCATCATGCTGGAGGACCTGAGGAAATACAGAATGCAGTTTTTAAATTAAATCGTTTAATAAGGGTGAAAAGCCATCCAAACCTACCAGGCCCTATGTGGAATGTTATTGCCGCCTAAACCTAACAATGTTTTTTTGCCACCCTCGGTGGAAACAACTGCAAGCAAGCGTTTACGATATTAAGCAATGAATCTTTCACGTTACCGTGGAGGAATTTTGGCCCACTCTTCTTTGCAGAATTGTTTTAATTCAGCCACACTGGAGGGTTTTCAAGCATGAACAGCCTGTGTAAGGCCATGCCAGAGATGCACACAAGTCCTTTTTTGCAAGTCCAAGTGAAGTCTCAAGTCTTTGGTCACGAGTCCAAGTCAAGTCTTAAGTCTTCGCAAATGTGTACACGTAGGGCTTGACATTGACTTTTTTCACACCAGCCACTGTGACTAATGGCTACTAGCCACTCAGTGTTTCCACTAGCCACAGTTCCGTTGTCGGGAATGTATTTGCTATATATCATATGATTTCTGTTAGAGAGCAGAATTCATTGTTCCATCAATTATGGCCCAGGTCCTGATGCAGCAAAGCAGCCCCAGATCATCACACTACCAACACCGTGTTGGACTGTTGGTATGAAGTTCTTTTGATAAAATGCTGTGTTATTTTTACTACAGATAGAACAGCACACACACCTTCCAAAAAGTTAAACTTTTGTCTCATCAGTCCACAGAATATTTTCCCAGAAGTCTTGGGGATCATCAGGAAATTTTTTGTCAGATGTGAGACTAGCCTTTGTGTTCTTTCTGGTCTACAGTGGTTTTGGCCTTCAACTCTCCCATGATGCCATTTTTGCCCAGTCTCTTTCTCATTGTTGAATCATGAACACTGACCTTAACTGAGTCAAGTGAGACTTGCAGGTCTTTAGATGTCATCTGGGCTGCTTTGGGACCTCTTGGATGAGTAGGCAGTGCGCTTGAAGTCATTTTGGTGGGCTGGCCAATCCTGGGAAGGTTCACTGTCGTCCAAGTTTTCTCCACTTGTGGATAATAGCTCTCACTGGGGTTCACTGGAGTCCCAAAGCCTTAGAAACTGATAGATGTCATTGACTTTGTTTCCCATCAGTTCTTGAATTTCATTTAACAGCACAATGATGTGTTGCTTTTGAGATCTTTAAACCTACTTCACTTTGTCAGATAAGTTCTATTTAAGGGATTTCTGGATTTAGCAGGTCTGGCAGTCATCAGGACTTGGTGTGGTTGATTTAACAAGGTGGGGCAATGACTTTCACGTAGGGCCAGGTAGGTTTGGATGGCTTTTTTTCCCCTAATCAATGAAATCATCATTTAAAAACTGCATTTTCTATTTCCTCAGGTTATCTTTGTCTAAAATTAAAATTTGTTTGGGGCCAACCCAATGCTTTTTCTCAGCACTGTATAGGGCAACCTTGGGAGCTTTGTTTTTTGAAGCTCTCCTCTTACTCAGCTTTATTCTGTTCTACAGACATAAAAAATGTCTAGATTGCATCTGTCCCTTTATGCAATGAAAGTATGTTGTGGTTATCAACTCTGTAGACCTACTAAAGCTTAGATCTATGGATCAGTATCTCCAGACTGTGGCTCGAGCTGGTCCAATAGGGAATTTTTGTAAATGCGATGGGCTTATTTTGATAAACAGTTAATATTTCCTGTTTTAAAAGACACACCCTCTTTCTATCTCCCTCGTTTGGTGGCCTCTTTAACTGCAGCCAGTGTGACACCACAGCCCAAAAAATTAAGCGCCTCTTTTAGCCTCGTAGTGCCCAGGGCTGCAGGCTGACTAAGTTCATCGAGGCCAGCTTGCATGGCTGTATGTGGAGCGTAGCATCATTGGAGGGGTTATGTAGGGGAAATATGCTGCTGAATGAAATGTGTGATCATCAGGCAGCAGCGCCTGGACTTGATGTAACACACATGCGTGAAATACATTGACCTTAATTTTTCAGTGAAGTCACTGAACATTTGCATGAACCGATGACAGAACAAGACATACACAAGTTACATAATGACCCACTTTTGTGCCAGCAGATTTACTGCGGCCGACATTGTTTTTCTCTCTTTCATCTGTTTGTCCTTTCTCCCCTCACCTGATATCTCCTGTGTTTTTGTTTTTCTTTAGACCACAGCAGAGAAGCGCCCCCTTGTGCCAAAGGCTAGCACTGCAACAACAAGCTCCACTGCCACCACCAAAAATGGAACTGCCACCACAGCGGCCAGCAAAACCGCCTCATCAGTGCGCACAACTGCTGCTACTCGCACCACCACTACTACCACTGCAGCCAGGAAGCCTCTGGGTAGGGCAGGCGTGCTCACACACGCATGATTTACACTTTTGACACACGCACATCCTTCATAATCAGTATTTGACCAAATTTAACCTATTAATTCAGCTTAAAGCTGCAAAATACCAATTAACTGTTTATGCATGCTTTTAACTATGCTCTTAGTTTCTTATCTTCGCACTCTCACTGTCTACTATTCAGCCTCCAAGACCGACAGCAAACCGGGAGAGGAGAAGAAGCCCAGCACTCTGAGGACTTCGACAGGTGTGACTCCTTTGCACTTCTTAGAACTTGTAGGGACAAGACAAATGCACTAACAGAAACTGGTTCAGCTTCTGCCTGAAGTTATTTATTCAAGCACATACTGCTGAAGTCAAATAGTAATCATAGACACGTGAAATGTACCCTATAAACAGTATACAGTGCATCCAGACATTTGCATTTAAACCCTCATTTATTCTTATCAATCTACACTCAGTACGGTATACACAAGTGTTGACTCAAGTATTCAGACCCTTTGCAAAAACACTGTAAATTTACCTCAGGTTCCTCCCATTTCTCTGGGTCTTTGCTGAGATGTTTCACCTGTGGTAAATTAAATTGATTGGACATGATTTGGAAAGGCATGCACCTCTCTATAGAAGTCCTCACAGCTGACAATGCATATCAGAGCAAAAAGACAAGCTGTGAGGTCAAAGGAAACTGCCTACAGAGCTCAGAGACAGGATTGTTGCAAGGCACAGATCTGGGGAAGTCTACAAAAACAATCAGCGGCACTGAAGGTTCCACGAACACAGTGGCATCCATAATTCTTCAATTGTTTGGCACAACCAGCACTCTTCCAAGAGTTGGCTGACGGACCAAACTGAGCAATCAGGGGAGAAGGGCATTAGTAAGACAGGAGACTAAGAACCCGATCGTCACTCAGACGAAGCTCCAGAAATCCTATGGAGATGGAGCAAAGTTCCAGGACAACCATCATTGCAGCCCTCCTCTGATGTGGGCTTAATGGCAGAGTGGCTAGATGGAAACCTCTCCTCAATGCAAAACACATGAAATCCCACTTAAAATTTGCTGAAAATCCCCCGAAGGACTCTCAGACTGTGAGAAACAAGATACCCTTTACCATTCCAACAGTGAGCGTGGTGGTGGCAGCGTCATGCTGTGGGGGTGTTTTTCAGCAGCAGGGACTGGAAGACTGGTCAGGGTTCAGGGACAGCTGAATGGAGCAGAGATATCCTTAAAAATTTGTTCTGCAGCACTCAGGACCTCAGACTGGGCCAATTGTTTACCTTCCAACATGACAATGAGCACACAGGAGAGATTTAGGGATGACTCTGTGAATGTTCCAGAGTGGCCCAGCCAGAGCCCTGACTTGAACCCTACCAAACATCACTGGAGAGACCTAAAAATCCACCAGTGCAGGTGAGCAAAGCTTGCTGATGATATTCAAAAAGACTCAAGGCTGTAAATGCTGCCAAAGGTGCTTCGACCGAGAGTAAAGGGTCTGAATACTTCAATACATCGTAAACTTTTTGTCACAATTTCTCCCCAGTTACTTATTTGTGACCCACTGAAAACAGCTCAAGACTGCATGGTTCTGGAGTGGTTAGTGCCGTTGCCTCAAAGCAGAAGGTTCCTAGTCTGAATTCCTATTTAACAGGCCTTTTAGGTGGAGTTGCATGTTCTCCCTTTGCATGTGTGAGTTCTCTCTGGGTGCTTTGGCTTCCTCCCACAAATTTCCTGTTGGGACTTGCTTGTTAGGTAAGTTTATGGTGCTAAATTAAGTGTGCGACTGAATGGGACTTACTGGCCACCAATGTGTACCCCATCTCTCACTATCTGGAAGATGGAATGTGGAAGCCCACTTTTGCCTCCTGACCCACCAATTAAGCACCCTGTTCTAGTCCCACATGGATACTTTTAGGTTGCACTGATAATTTAAACACTGCTGCAGCCAAGTGAAGAATATTATCATTAAATCTCACTGTAGCAGCTCTGTCCGAATGGTGCCGTTATTCCCTACCATAGTCTGAACAGCACTGCAGTGCTCTCCCTCCCTCTGTGCCTTTGCTCTCTGCAAATATTCCTCTCCTCTTTCTTCTTCCCTCTCCTCCTCTATAATCCTCTCCCCAGCTCTGCCTCCCCTCTCTCTCTTCCTACACAGCTACAGCTTTACCCCTCCTGTCCGCAGATTAGTTTACATTATGGCAACAGGAGAGCTGTCAGCAGGAGTGTGACACTGCAACACACACAGTCCCACCATGACAATGCGGGCCGGCTCGTAGGGAGAGAGCGAGGCTTTATTGCTGAAAGGCTCTGGGGAGTTAAAAACCTTTCACTTCAGCACTCTGTGGATTACAGTCCTCCTGCTGTTGACAAGAGTTTGCAGCTCCTGCTGATACAGCCTCTGGTGGTCTGATCTGCTCAGAGTTCATACTGCAAGTCAAATTACTCTTTAGAAACATGGAGGCAGGCACAAGGATTTCCTCAATTAAACACGTCTTAACAGGAGCTGGAGGTATAGCAAAAGCTCTCAGGGAGGATTGACAGCAGGACACATGGTACAGCATGCCTCAGCACAGAAAAAGCTGACATTTAGCAAAATATATGTGAATGAAGAGATTTAAATGGCTGCTAATGCTGCACAGTGGTACTGCTTTGCATACCAAGACATATTTCATCAGACCACAAGGAAAAAAAAAAGGAATTGGCATTCATCGCCTATGTCTGGTTATTCCTGTTGTTACACAAATGAGATGCAGAATATTCATGATGTTACCTTTGAGAGCTTTACTGTCTAGTTTTGAACTTTTAAAAACAGACAGGTCAGCCGTTTTCCCTTTTGTTGGCCTTTTTAAAGAAGTCACCTCAAATGGAGCTGACTGTCATCTCTTTCAGAAGAGACTCAGAAAAGATTCTGTCTCTCTTCAGCAGACTCTACCAAGCCCAAGACCACCACCACCGCACGCAGCTCTACTGCCAACGCCGCTGCCTCTCGCACTCGAACCACAGCAGCCAAGCCGGTGACTTCAAACTCCACCACCGGAACGGCAGAGAAGAAACCCCCTGTGCCACGTGCTGCCCGGGCCACCTCCTCCACAACTGCCACCACGACCACCACCTCCACCTCGAGGACCACAGCTCGTCCTGGCACGGCACCGACTCCTGACATCCGTAACATTCGCTCTAAGATTGGATCGACAGACAACATGAAGCACCAGCCAGGAGGAGGGAAGGTATGTCTGACTGAGGCTTTGATTCTTTGCATGGGTGTCTGACTTTAAAAAGCATGATTCTGGACACTGACTTCTCACTTATTATTCGAACTCATCTCAAATTCCACTGAAATAATAACTAGAATCAACAAACCCTTTATCTCTCAACTAGCAATAAAGCAGAATTACTGACACACTCGCCTCACTAGTTACACTGCAGTGCATTCTTTGAATTCTTTTCCTTTTTAACTTTCTTTGCCTGTATAATTTGCCTGGTTTGACAGTCAGATCCTCTTTTATTTGATCATATTCCCCCATACCCTCTGCATGTTCATTGGAAACATTCCACGTTTTCTACTCAGCTCCATCACCTTTGTAGAGCATGTCTGAGGATAAAACAAATTAAGAGTGGTTTTTCTTTGCAGCAGATCTTTTAAGGATAGTTTTGGTTTATTCAAACTTGGGTCTGAGTTTTATTGTTTCATGTAAAAATTCTGTCACCTTCAACACCATTTCGACACTAACATGTACTGAGACTAGAAATAGTTGTACTGTTGTGTTATGATCGAATATGGGATAGTGCAGAAAATAGTCTAATAAGAGTGAGATATGCAGTACAGAGAAATGAGATATATAGATAATATAAAAATATACAGATAAAGAGAAAATTTCGGTACTGTAGTATGAATATAGTATTGTACGAAAAAGCCTGTGTGAGTTAGATGTTCAGGTGCAACGATATAAAATAACATAACATAAAAAAATAATATAAAAAAGTATTCACCCTCTTGGATGTGGATGCGCTTTGATTGATTTTGTAAATCAATCATGGCCGATATAATATGGCTTTTATGACAAAAAAAATACAGAAAATATAGAAATTTAATGTCAGCGTAAATACAGTGAATGTCTCTTAAGTGATTGTAGTATAAAGACACCTGTGTCTTGAAGGTCCAGTTACTGGTTAATCAGAATTCCTGGCTACCATTACGCCATGAAAATAAAACAGCACTCAAGGCAACGAAGAGAAAAGGTCATTTAACAGTATAAGTGAGGAGACTGGCGAGAGAGGCCACTAAGACACCTATGACTACTCCTGAAAGAGTTACAAGTTTCAGCAGCTGAGATGGGAGAGACTCTGTATACAACAACTGTTGGCCAGGTTCTTTACCAGTCAAAACCTCATGGGAGAGTGGATAAGAGAAAGACAATATTGAAGAAAGCTCAGATTAAATCTGGATTAGAGTTTATCAAACGGCATGTGGGAGACTCCATGGTCAATTGGAAGAAAGTTTTTTGGTCTGATGAGACGAAAATGGTGCTTTTTGACCATCAGACAAGATGCCAAACACTGCACATCACCACAAACACACCATCCCCACTGTGAAGCACAATGGTGGCAGCATCATGCTATGGGGGTGCTTCTCAACAGCCGGCCCTTAAAGGATTGTAAATGTAGGGGGTAAAATAAATGTGGCAAATTCCTGAAGGACAGTCTTATTCAGTCTGCAAGAGAACTACAGCTTGGGAGAAGATTTGGTTGTCAACAAGACAATGACCTGAAGCATACAGAGAAAGCTAAAAAGAAATGGTTTAAAGACAGCAAGGTGACTGTTCCTGAGTGGCCGAGTCAAAACCCAGACCTCAATCGAATAGAGAATTTGTGGCTGGACTTGAAAAGGGATGTTAACGGGCTGTTCACTCTGACATTAAAGAGGATATTTTTTCGTTGTCATAAAAGCCAACTTATTTAATATCCAAAGGGGTGAAAACTTTTTTGAGCACTGAACATGCAGCTTTTATGATGTTTAAGTATGAACAGTATGACACTGAAGGAGAAGTGACATTGATGAGTGCAGTACTGTTCCAAAAACTGAGGACATTGTGCAATAACATGTTGGTACTGAGGAAGCACACATTTTGTCATCCGCTGATTGGATCCTGTTTTAAAACTTTTTCCAGTCGGATTCTCGTACTGTGGCCAAACTGACTAGACCCTAGTTACAATAAACAAAATCCATCCTTATTTTCCTCTCTTCTTTTTGTGCATCCCACCTCTGCTATCTTGGTCTTCTGCACCTCTTGCATCACCTCCTCTTCCTGTGTTTTATTTCGTTTTTTTTTTTTTTTTTTTATTTGTTGACCTGGGGTGGGCTTGTCTCCCCAGATGTCATCTGCCTCTCAGAGCAGGGGCCTCGCCTCCAAAGACACAAGCCAGGGCAAAGTGAGTCTCCGTCCTCCCCACTATCACAACACACTCTACCCTCCATTTCTCCTTTCTGTTCATGCATATTTTGCCTTTTTTCACTCATAGTTTTGTTTGTTTTTAATAAACCGCATTGCAAACTGAGAGCACAAAGCTACACTCGAGGGCTAGCCAGGGGCTTTTCAGTAATAAAAGCACCTGCAGGATCCTGTCGCATTGGCAAACACAATTTCACTGCCAATCTTAACATGGATTCAGACAGAAAAAGGATACACATATATAGTTAGGATGCACTGACTAGATGTGGATTCATGTTTGTTATATTTCAGGTTGATCTGACAGTGAAACCTGCTTGCAGTGTCTATTAGTATCAGTACTGGTCTTTTACTTTAGATGTAGGCTATTTGAAAGTTTCTCTGCTGAATAAATCACTTTAAAGGAACTTCTCTACCATCTTCTTGCTTTTTGAGTTGCAGCTGTATAATAGAAGCATCAGCTGCATCTCCTCAACAGTTTGATCCATGCTTCCCACAACAAGTTTCTGAGTACGATATGTCTGGGATTGGAAGGAATTCACAATAGTGAATACAATGAGCTGTAACAGACAGATATGTGACAGTGTTGAGTTTGTTTCATTCTCTGAAGAGAAGCATATGGTGTGCTTTACTCACTTTAAAGACTAACTTTGCCTAACAGGTCTTTTTTATATTGTTTTTATGTGTTAAGTGTGTGATTATTGTGATATCTGTCTGTAATTTGCTTTATATGTTGTCTGTTATCCCTCTGTTTATAACATTTACAGCATACTCAGAAAGTATTTAGAACCCATCTAGCTTTCCCTCAATCCTGACCAGTCTCCCAGTCCCTGCTGCTGAGAAGTACCCCAACTGCATGATGCTGCCACCACCATGCTTCCCTGTTGGGATGGTATTTTGCAGGTGGTGAGTGGTGCTGGGTTTCCTCCAGACATAACATCCTTCAGGTGCTTTTTTTTGCAAACTCCAAGCAGGCTTTCATGTTTTTTTGCACTGAGGAGAGGCTTCTCTATAGCCACCCTGCCATAAAGCCCAGATCAGTGAAGGGCTTCAGTGATGGTTGTCCTTCTGGAACTTTGTCCCATCTCCACACAGGATCTCAGTCAGAGCTACCGTCAGGTTCTTGGTCTCTTACAAACGCCCTTCTCCCCATGTTGCTTTTGGCTGGGTGCATCAGGCTGCAACATAATAAAGCTGAAGAAGTGAAGGGGTTTGAATACTTTCTGAATGCACTGTATATGGGAGCTCTGTGGATTTCACTAATATGAAAAAATGTCTTCATGTTGTTCTGCATGTATGTGCTCTATAAAAAATTAATATAGGGCATTTAGTAACCTCTTCTGTCCTTTACCCTACAGTTGGTTCAAACAACATTCAGGGTCTGTGTAGGTGCTTAAAATCCTTAAAAATGCTTAAATTTCATGGATTGTTCAAACAGTGCATTATCAGTGATTAACGATGTGTAGACATCTTTAGAGAGTAGATCTAGTACACTGATGCCTAGAAAATTCCCCTAAAGAAACAGTAATGTTTCCAAAGACACTGATAAATTCTTAAAATCGAGATGTGAACAACACAATAATGGAGCATCATCAGTTAATCCAGTACCACTTTAATCATGACAGTGTTTGTTTACATCAGGTAAGATAAATGATTAAAAGCTAGCATAAGTTAAAACTTCTGGCTGTGTTTTGTTACTTCGGAGACTTAAAGTAGTAACACGCAATTAAGTATAAAATGATCATTTAGAAAATGATTTATTATTATTTTATTTCTATGTTTTTTAGTTATTAAAAATAACCTCTCATGGCCCACCAGTGGTGGCAACACTGTGGGAAGTACTGAGTTTGTTCACATTAAATAAGAATGAAATAATCAATAAAATGTTAGAAAAAATTGCTGTTTCTCTTTCGAAGAATATCAAGCGGTAATCCAGTGTGGGTCAGCCCATCCATATTTTCATAAAGATTTCTTGAAAAGGATATCATTTTAGGGCAATAATGTTACAGATTGATACATTTGGGTTGTTCTTAAATTTGTCATCCAGTCTGTAGCACCTATAGACTGCTTTTATGTAACATGTAACTGGGGTTGTTTATGCAGGTAGAATAGTATCTGTTCTTCAATGATAAAGAAGTAAGGTAGTATTTTAAAGTAAACATGTATGTATATTAATAAAGAGTTGAAGGTGCCAAAAAAGCTTGAAAATGCACATTAAAAGTGTGTGAATTTGACCTTAGAAAATGCACTATACAGACAAAAGTATTTGGCCACACTTGTTTATTATTGAATTCAAGTGTTTCAGTCAGACACATTGCCACAGGTGTATCAAATCAAGCACCTGGCCATGCAGTCTCCATTTGCAAACGGTTGTGATTCACATGGGTCGAGTTTAATCCCTGCTGGATATTCCAGAGTCAGCTGTAAGGGCTGTTATTAAAAAGTGGAAGAGTTTAGGAACAACAGCAACTCAGCCATGAAGCAGAAGACCATGTTAATTCAAAAAGCAGGGTCAACGACTGCTAAGCAGATGGTGATTCCATAGCTGGAGAGTTCCAAACTTCCACTGGCATTAACTAAACACTAAAACTGTGTGCTGGGAGCTTCGTGAATGGGTTCCCATGGCCGAGCAGCTGCATGCAAGCCCCATATCACCAAGTCCAAGCAGTGGAAATGTGTTCTGTGGAGTGGCCAATCACACTTCTCTGTTTGGCAGTCAGATGAGCAAGTCCGGGTTTGGAGGATGCCGGGAGTATGTTACCTGCCTGACTGCTTTGTGCCAGCTGTGCAGTTTGGTGCAGGAGGGATAATGGTATGGTGCTGGTCTTCAGGGTTTGGGCTAGGCCCCTTAGCTCCAGTGAAGGCCAATCTTAATGCTTCAGCATACCAAGACATGTTGGACGATGCTATGCTTCCAATTTTGCGGCAACAGTTTGGGGAAGGCACTTTTCTATTCCAACATGACTGTGCCCCAGTGCAAGGACTATAAAGACGTGGTTTGATAAGTTCACTGTGGAGAAGGATGGAAGCTGTTATAGCTTCAAAAGGGAATCCAGCTCCATATTAGAGTACATGTATTTGAATACAGTGTCGTAACAGTCCCTGTTGTTGTCATGGTCAGGTGGCTGAATACTTTTGTCCATATAGTGTAAGAACCACTTGAAAGCCTTCTTGCCCCTCAGGATGTCTGTCACTGTCACCATTCAAATAGAGACATAAGTTATATTTACTGTTCCAGACAACTTCCCTGCAAGTTCAGCTTAAACAGAGAAAACATCAGTAGCCATGTTCAATATTTCCCTGGTGAAGCTTGCTCCAACCTTTCCTATCCTTTCTAACCCTACCTGTTATGGTGTCTTCTCCTCTACTGATTTCCTCACATCCTCTTCTCCTCTTTTCCCTCTTATTCCCTTCTTTCTCCTATCTTCTTATTTTACTCCCTCCCTTCCCTTGCTCTCCCCTCTTGCTGCTATGCTGTGTCCGTATAGGTTCAGATAGTCTCCAAAAAGGTGGACTTCAGCCACGTCACCTCACGCTTGGGCTCCAAGGATAATATGAAGCATGTTCCTGGTGGAGGGAAAGTAAGTACTGCCTGGCCCATAGTTAGAGCAAGTATCCATCAACCCATTAGTCAACCAAATTTGACTGGAAGAAGAAGATAACAATGGAAAATAGTCTGATGACTGAGGCTCTACAGGCAGCATCAGTGGGGGTGTTTGGCTTCAAGAGTATTTTCTAAATAGCAGCATTAAAAAGATTTAGATAGTTCTTCAGGTGCTCAAAGTTTAAGTAGAGGGGAAGAATTGGACAGCATGCTAGCAAGCCCAGGGTTCCCGCTTCACAGTCCCTTGCTTCTTTAAACCCTATCTGTTTTGTCCTTTCCTGTCACTAACTTACTAAACAAAACATAAGCACAATAAGCCCAGCAATAAGCCTCTGATTGGCTGTTTCAGTTGGGATTGTCTGGTTCTTTGAGGAATATAAATCCACCAAAAGGTAAAAATAGCATTTCAGGTCTTCTGATATGATTTGTAAGAGTGATCTAATTTATGTACGTCAAATCATTTTACTAGCTAGAATCAACCACATTTTCTTCTCAGAGACAGAAAAATTTTCTCTGCAAAGGGAGCGGTTTTGCTCTGAAGTGCCTTTCCTGGCCCTTTTTTTTTTTTTTTGAGAATTGGCTTGTAAACCCAGTTAAACCCAGTTTGGACTAGAGATTCACAATCCACCTAGGACATTTTAAAACACTGAAGGGCACAGTTACAGCTGTGCAAACTGAGGCGTTGCAGCTTGAATCAGGGCAACTGACAGTGTGTCCTGCAATTCAGTTTGTCAAGTCACAAAAAGCCTGTTATTCTATGCATTTCAGTGGCCAGTGAGGGTTTCACCTAAATCAGTAATGTGAAGAAATTAAGCAAAAGTTGGCCCGATCTTCCCAAGTTTTTGACATGCAATATATTGAAAATATAGTGCCTTTGAAAAATATTCACCACTTTGGATGTTTTACCCTTTTATTGGTTTTATAAATCTATCATGGCCAATATAGTTTGGCTTTATTGACCAAAAAAATCCAAAGAGTCAATGAAATAAGAATATGTAATGTAAAACAAGTAACTACATAAAAAAACATTCAAGCCAGTATTTAGTAGTCACCTTTGGCTGCAATCACAGCACTGAGTCTGTATGGATAGGTCTCAATCAGGCTTGCATATCTGGACTCTCTAATTTTATTCCATTCTTCTTTGCAAAACTACTCAAGCTCTGTCAGGTTGCACAGGGATTGAGTGTGAACAACCCTTTTCAAGTCCAGCCACAAATTATCTGTTTGATTGAGGTCTTGGCTTTGACTTGGCCATTCCAGAGCATTCACTTCATTGTCTTTAAACCATTTCTGTGTAGTGTTCGCTGCATGTTTAAGGTCATTGTCTTGCTGGAAAACACATCTTCTCCCAAGCTGTAGTTCAACCTTCCAGGGCCAGCTGCCAAGAAGCATCCTCACAACATGATGCTGCCCTCACCTTCCCTCACAGTGGGGATGGTGTGTTTGTGGTGATGTTCAGTGTTTGGCATCATGTCTGTTGACCAAAAGCACCATTTTGGTCTCATCACACTAGAGAACTTTCTTCCAATTGACCATAGATTCTCCCACATGCCTTTTGGTGAACTCTGGTCGAGATTCCACCAGTTTTACCAAAGCAGAATAGCATGTAACTTGCTGAGACTATCCTTTTCCATATCATACAATAAAAGTTTCAAGACCAGCATGAAAAGCAGAAATGGATACTGAAGAGCCATTGCAATGGAAATAGTACATCGTCTCCTCCCTTGTAGCAGTATGAACTGACAGGCTTAGAATATTGCATGTTGCATGCAATTTCAAGTTTCACCTTGCCATGAATCTTTGGTCTGAGCTGGGCTTTAGCCTCAGGTGTGTCTGTCACAAATTTTAGTGTCATGTCTTAGAGTCAGTGTTTATTGCGTTGGGGGATTTTTGCCCCCCATAGTATTTTCATTTTGACTTTTCAGTCAACTGTTGGCTCTCTTAGCTGCAGTAGTATTAACCTACAACAGCCCAGGAGGGCATGACACTGCAGAACTCTCTTTCTGAATTTCTAAGTATGTCTTGTTGGTTTCTGTATACTTAATTGCCAGAAAATTATTGTGTGCCCACAATTGTTTTGGCTCCAAGTCTTATGGTGAGCACAGCTTGTCTGGATTGTGGTAATTTGTTGTGCAATTTGTTTCTGACACAGCTGGAGACGTAGAAGGAAAGAAAACCAACATCCTTGTACACTGTTTTGATCACTGTTAATAAAATGGCCTGTTTGGCATTTGACAGGTGCAGATCCTCAACAAGAAGGTGGATGTGAGTAAGGTGACATCAAAGTGTGGTTCCAAGGACAACATCAAGCACAAACCTGGTGAGCTAGGAACCATTGCTTTATTAAATGCATGTTGCTTAAAAAATTTGTGTGATCTATATTGGAAATACCTTTGAATACAATCCAGTGAAAGATTTTACAGGTGGGTTGGATAAGATGTATTGCCACAGATCGCAAAAGCAAAATAAGCAAATTTCACAATAAGAGCATAAGATTAGCTTGATTCTAAACTTGACTTGAAGAACTGAAGGATAATGTTTTTGAACTTGAATGTGTAAGTATATGTCCAAACATGCATGTCGAGGATCGTCAGACTAATTGTCCTTGTGTGCTGCAGGCGGTGGCGATGTGAAGATCGAGTCCCACAAAGTGAACTTCAGGGAAAAGGCTCAGTCCAAAGTGGGCTCCATGGATAATGTGAGCCACTCACCTGGTGGAGGAAACATCAAGGTGAGACTATCACACATGAAGACAACTAAATAATCCGTCAGCACTGGCACTCTGTGGTCTTTGCATCCTTATGACAGGATTAGGATTGTGTATGAAGCCTTCTTTGAGCCAACCAATCACAGTGGCAATAACTCAGGTTTTACAAGGTTCCATGGTTTTCTCCATGGTGATTGCAGTCTAATACTTAAAACCTGGTTTTGATAGTCTTGATGGCAAGATAGTATGTTTTAGCAATGCACAATTTAAATTCAAAAACAGCATACAGCTTATCAGCAAGTATTGTTGCCCTTTCTGCAATTTAATTCTGATGCTGATACACCAGTATATCAGTGTTGCAGTAATAATAGACAGTGAAGATTCCCCACATATGAGATTTCACAGAAACTGGCATGATCAAATGTGACTTCAGAGGAAAAATAAACATTGAGGATAACCAAAATCCTCAGCATGATGTCTTGGCAGGTGCTACAGTTGCAGCAAAAAACAAAAACAAGTGTAGGTTGAAGTCCAGGCTGAAGTGAAGGATACTTTTGTTTATGTTTGCAAGCCATAAAACTACATTTCAGTCAAGAACACTCTTGTTAGACATTTGATGACTTATTGCAAAATGGATATAGTAGTTTTACTTGGCGGAGAAGCCTCTGCTCAAAAGATGCTTCCTGGGTTAGTCAAGCAGAGTGCGTTGACTTTCCAGGGAGTGCATGGCTAGAAACCCCCATGTGGATAGATACACTGATGACAATGTGTATTGAATACAGTTAAATTAGTCCAGAAGTAATTCATCCGCAGAAGCATGAAGCTGAATATGAGAGTTCAACAAGCTCTAACCTATAAATGAGGAGGCTGGGATGGAGGAGGTTAAGCTTTGCCAGCAGCAGCAGCATGGTGCATCAGCATTAATGCAAGAAGAGGTTAGTGAGAAAGATGTCATATTTAAACTGACCGCCATGTTGAGAGAAAGAGCTGTGATTGGCTGTGGGAATTGGGAGGCAATATTGGGATCAGCTGGCTATCAGCTGATCATGGCTGGGTGTATGACTTCCGCGTCCTGCTAAGCTTCATAAAAATCAACCCTGTCTACTCCCTCTCACTGGGTGTTCGGTCAGAGGTCAGAACTAGATTCATAGATATAAAACACGTTTGATATTTACTATTCAGTGTTGTGAAGGCGTCGGTCCAGTAAGGCGCAGTAGAATAATCATTTTGGCATCACACACTCAAAGATATTTTGGACAAATAATTGTTTGCAACAAACCTCAACACAGGACAGTGGGTGCAAATCTGGTCAAAAGTTGGGCTTTAAACTGTAGTTTGGCCAGTCTAAGTCAAATCTGTGGTTTCTATAGTGTAATTGTACTATTGTTGTTTTACTCCTGGATCTTTGGCTTTTCAGGATGAAAAACTAACTTGTTTTCAATTTCAATCATTGCTCTATTTCATTAAGGAGTCATGATTAAATAGGCAGATATTTAGTGCAAAATATATGAACATTTGAAGATGTGCACTAAGTCAACCATTTTCCTAGGATAAGGAGCACTTTCCTTACAAAGAGGAAAAAAGTCTAGTATGTGTATGTGAGAAAACCACTCTGGAGCCTTGTCAGTCTGGCTGTGAGGAAAGGTTGTCTGAAGGACAGCACTGCTGACTAACGTCCTTTTATTTCCTGAGTGTCTGCTTGTTGACAAATAAAAATGTCAGAGATGTTTGTGTAAGAGCTGAAAATTATCAGCTTGTCATGCTCAAAATGACATTTAAAAAGATTGAAGCCTGTTTGGCTTCAGTCAAAAGCATCTTAAACCCCTCACACAGGCAGACAGCTCCTTTTTTTGTAATTTTACCCTTCTGAAGTGAGATTGATTGAATATTTCACCACAAAACCTCGACTCTAACACTTTATGATAGAAAGATCAGAGATGTACAAAGATTTGTGAAATATGATTCATTTTATGTAGGAAGTGAGTCATATTGAATTTAAATTGGCACAAAAAGTAAGGAAATGTTTGTTTGGTAGATTATATCTTTGTTGTAACAATGCATCTTTGCGGTAAATCTTATACCATTAGAAAGTCTGTTTATTCCCTTTCAAATGGTGCCACGTTTATGAGGATGAGTAGCAGAGCTGAGCATGTGTGTTGCACCCATGAAAAATTTGCCTTATCATCTCTGCTGATGCCAAACAGCTTTTTCTGCTGTTGCTATCGGCTCTTGTATTGAGCTTTTGGCACCCCCACACACTGACAGTCACCTGCCTGATTGGCACCTTATGCAAATCATTGCAATGTCCAGGAATGAATCCAGGTTCTGCTGAAGACAGTTGGATCTTAGGGTCAAAGTCTGGAGAAGACAAGAGGCATTGTGATGGTGTGGGGGGCAGCATCTCCCTCACAGGAAAAACTTCATCACTGGAGGCAATCTCAATACAGAGAAATATGGAGATGAGATTCTGCAACCAGTGGCAATCCTATACCTCCACAGTCTAAGACTCTACTCTATCCCTCAAGATGACAGCACTTGCCCAAACAGGTTTATCAGAGACTACCTCCAGAATATGGAGTGGAGAGGATGGAATGGCCTGACCTCAACCCCAATGAGGACTTGTGGGATCAGCTTGGGCAGGCTGTTTGTGACCAATACAACCACACTGTCTGACTTTGACAAATGATGGTTGAAAAATGGGATGCTATCCCACAGCAGTGTGTGACCAGCATGAGGAGGAGGTGCCAGGCTGTTGTGGCTGTGTATGGTTTTTCCACACGCTACTGAGGCTACTGAGACTTCAATCATCCAATCAACCAGTCAAGGGTCAATGGCAGGATAAGCTGTTTGGCATTGGTAGAGAAGATTTGGCAAGGTTTTCGTAGGGGCAACCCGCATAGTCAGCTCTGCTGCTCACCCCAAAAATGCATGTTCCTTACAAATGTGGCATCATTTAAAAGGGAAATAAACAGGCTTTCCAACGGTATCAGATTCATTGCCAAGAAGCACTGTTACAACAAAGAAAAAATCTACAAAACACAAACTTCCTTATTCTCTGTGATAGGTTCATTTGTATAATACAGAGGGCTAAATAAAGTCAGTTTAGGTAAATTGATGTCCCCTGTCCCCTCAGCCTATGGCGGCCCATCTGTGTTTCATGATCACAGCATGACTCCATCCTTCAGTCACATTCTCATCTTCAAACACTGTTTTTGCACGCTCTGTTGACATCCACACCCTCGAGCTGAATCAAGATTCATGATCATAAGGACGGCTATAAATAAAATTGATAAAAATAATAACCCAACTGAGACAGACCTTTACTTTTTGATAGCTGAAGTCTATTTTTGAACACCTGCAGAGCTTTGAAACCTGCCCTTATCATCTAAGAACAGAGACAAAGTTTCTTTTCAGTGCTTTTTTTGGAAGGACAGGATTCCATGCATGCATTATCTTTGTATTCTGATAGTGTAGGATGAATTCCCTGCACACCTTCTCATGCTGTGTCACTGTAAAGATGTCCTTTTATCTATACATAGCATTTTTTGTTTCCTCTGAATAGAAGAAGTTTAAAATGATCAAAACCTGAAGCTCTATTGTTGCCACCTTTGTTGCACTGAGCAACATATTTCCTCGTTTAGACAAACAAACATAATGTGGTTTATTTGCACAATATATATGCCATCATTCTACCCCAATTACTCAGTGGAGCGGGAAACGTGGAATAATCTGCAGCTAAAAAAAACATTCTCTCTCTTTGAGTAACATTTAATGAAAACAAGCATGACCAGCAGTTTCAGAAATGACTCAGCCCTCTAAAGACAGGAAATAGGAACCATCTTTGAGTACACCATTGTTTTATTCCTTCAAAATGTTCCTGGGTGGTTTGCAACAGTTGGCTGGGGTGGGTTTAGGATAAGCAGAAATACAAAAGAGATGGATTAACAAAATTCTGGTTCATCTTTAAAACAGAGTATTTTCTGCATTCATATTTACTGTGCTTTTTAAGGAAATACATTATTACATAGAGATTCTTATGGAGTTAAACTGTCCCCATATTTTAACTAAATTGTTTTCCCTTAAGTGGCATAACTGTTTTTTCCAGAGCTGGAGAGACTTTTTTAAACTAACCTCTTATTTCCACATAAAACAGCTGCACCACAATCCGCCCACAAAGCTCACTGCAGAGCAAATTACTCCCTCTCTAGTCCAGTGGTTCTCAAAGTGGGGGTCAGGACCCCCAAGGGAGGTTGCAGGATGCTTTCCAAAAAAAAAAAAGAAGAGAGATTTTAAATTATTTAAAGGGGGATATCTTAGCCATTATTTATACACAAGTAATATGTACAAAAACTCCCCAGAATGTAAATTTTTACATGATGCTTTGTGAAATATTGTATGCTTTAACCACCCCCAGGGAAGTTGGTGGGTCCCCAGTCCCTGATGCTGTTATTTTGGGGGCAAACAAGTTTGGGAACTCCTTCTTTAGTCAATCAGAGCCGTTCCACTGCCCACATTCAGTTCTGGCTCCAACACATCCCAGAGGCACCACTCCACTCTACTTCGTTGGACAACGCAGCAGGTCTATTTCAGCGCCAGCCGCTGCCAAATCCACGTAGAGCAGATCGATCCAAACAGACGGAAAAACTTGCAAAGTGTTCAGTCATTTTCAAAGAACAAAACATTGCATGGACTCCTGACTGTAAATTATCACTATATCATTACGTCTCATCCTACAGCACAAGCAACAGGTTATTGGGTGGTCAGTGGGTCACAGAGCTTCTACAGCGCCATTCGTAAGGGAAAGTTTTATCTTTTGAGGTGGAATACCACAGAATTTGACATGAAGTCACACGTCCTTTGTAGAAAATATAAACCGTTTAACTTTCTAATTTACTCACCCATGGCAGAAGCAATAAAATCATAGAATCATGCTGAAATGATCGGCAAATCAACCCCAGAAAGGCAAAATAATCCACTTCCAGTGTGAGAGATCGCTTGCCTCCAGTTTGGAGCAAAACCCTTTCACTGGGGACCACAGCACAGCCGATGTATGTGGAATTACAGGTTATTAAGGGTAGAGTAACTATCACTATTTTTGCCTGAAGATAGAGAACATTAAATAATTTTAGCAGCCCTGTCAGTAAATGTTTCCATGAAATCAGTTTGTTTTTTCCCTTTGATTTTTGCTCCATGTTTGTGTCTTGCACTGATTTTCATCGTTACCCCAATATTTGACCTAATAATTTCAAAAAAAAAAAAAAAAAAAAAAAAAAACTTTTGTTTGCAATATTGTTTATTTTAAGGTTGGCTTTTCAGTGGATAGCATTGTAAACACATTGACAATTTTTCCTCACTTGTAGAGGAGCTGACCAGGACCCACACGAACAAAAGGTTATATAACGATGTCAAAATTAACATCAAATTTCAAAGTTTTCATTGTTCAAATCTTTATAAATTAGCTCCACACAAAGGTTTTCTTTCAGGGACCGGGTTACATGAACTATTCATACGTGTTTTACCATGATTTTAGGTTTGTATGACTGAATCTAATTTTGGCAACCTTAAAGCAGGCAGAGCCTTGCACCCCCCATGGGGGTCCCAAACCCCAAGTTGGGAACCAATGCTCTAGGCCAATGCATTCGTTTCTGGCTGTTCACATAATGAGAAGTAATGGCTACTGTCAATGCCAAACTGTATCCGTGGCAATCCTGCCCTTAGCTAGCATAACATAAAAAAGGAAAACTTTTTAATGGGAGGGTTAAAGCCTGACTAATTATTGAATATAATTAAATAAAATGCATCTGACTCCTACTCAGTGTCTCCTCAGTTTTGTTTTGTCTTCGATAGAACACTAGCATTCACACAATTTCAGAGATTAGGTGTCTTTCACAAGAATAAATATTTTCACACACTTTTCATCTGCTTTTGCAATACACTATGCTTAAATTTGTTTTCTATCATTGCATTCTTATGATGTGCACTTGTTGAGTTTGAATCTTATTTTTGCCTATTTATTTGTTTGCAGCTTCATCTTCTTCCACTTTAGTCTGGCTCCAGATCTTTAAATGTTTCTAACAAAATTTGCCCCACCAATTTCTGCAATGACACATTTTACGCAAAGACCTACAAACACATCCATAGTCTGTCTTTTTTTCTGAAGACTGATATGCAGAGATTTGGAGCCAGGTTGTTCCATCCCACCGATTGACACGCCCTGCTATGTGTTTCTAGGCTGAGGGGGCCCAGGAGACAGCAGAGGGGAATGAGACTCCCCTGAGTGGTACCTCGGCCCCTGGCTCCGAGCCAGGGCAGGCAGGTGGCGCTGCTGCCCATGAGAATGGGCTGAAGGAGGGGGCTCCCTGTGATAGTGAGGGCCTTCGAGAGCCCCAGGCTCTGGAGTCAGGCATCCCAGAGACAAGTGAGTATACGTGTGCATGTAACAACAGGCATGGCCTGTTGTTAGCTCAGGGTTTATTTTAATAGAACAAAGTAGGGATGCACGATACTGGATTTTTGACGATTTTACCCAACTAATATTTACACCCCACTTTTTATGTTAATGAATGCAAAGTCTCTTTTACAAAAACTGGCCTGTTCAATCAGACATCAACCCAATGACAGTCTTTTTCAAATAGACATCCAGAAATGCAAATTTAATTTTAACCATAAAACAAAGTTTTACCTGCCTTTCAAAGAGCTACGCACACCATTAAAATATCCTGCAAACAAACACTAGGTTCTTAGTGCATAAAACAGAAGTGTGCCCCTTTATTCTAAAGCTTATACAATAAAGAATTAATAATCCTAATTAGCAACAGATTGTTGTGCACATTGTTTTTTCATAATAAAAATAGGTTTATCCAAAAAGGGAGAAATGTACCATTAGCTTACAGATGTAGAAATATGAAAGTGATAGCACAATAAGAAATATTGTCTTTAAAAAATCTTTTAGCTATAATGAACCTGAAGTGGGTTACACAGAGCAAGCAACTAAGCTTGAATTACTGAAAGTGTAAATGCTTTCACATTGACCATGGTATTAAAAATTTCTTCTTCTCAGGTAAAAATAAAACTAAGTTAAGCATAGCTACGACCTTAAATTTCTGCCTGTTGAGCTCACTTTAGGTTTAAAGAATAAGGATGTAAAAAAATAAAAGAACTTAAACTTAGTAGGTCTGTTGGTGCTTCTTAAAACTCCATAAACTTTACTTGTTAGCTGCAGTATTATGGTGCATTTTAACAGACGTGGCCTGCAGAAATGTTCATTTCTGTCAGTACCAATATCATGCATCCCCATAGCAAAGAAGAAATGAGGAGGACTATTGGAGAAATCAGCAGCATCAGGAGTGTCTTCTTCCACATGTGTACTTACTGTTGTTGAAACCAATCTTTGTCTTTGTGACTGAACTAAGACTATTTATCTGTCTGTGCTGTATTTATCTTGTTATTTGTGGTCTAAAGCACCTGATCACACCGTCATCTTTTGACTTCTTATCTTGCAGGCATCTAATTCTGCTATCCCTCTGCCCTCCTCATTTCAACCCCCCCACACCAACACCTCCTCCCCTCCCCAATTCTCCTTTTTTCTATATTTTTCTCTCTCCCTCACCCTCCTCTCCCGGTCTCCCCTCTTCCCTGCCCCTTTTTTTATTTTTCTTTCTGCCCTGTCTGCTGCAGATTGAGTCTTTCAAGCTCAACTTCCGCGAGAATGCTCGCTCTCGCACGGACCACGGCGCCGACATTGTCACCTGGCCGGCCCCCCAGGACAGTCCCCACCCACACGGTTCCTTCTATTCTCTACACCAAAATCACCACCACAACCAACACCCGACCCCTCGCAGTGTCTCCCTCATTGAATCGTTGGCGTCTGCAGGCTGCAGCAGCTCTCCCTCCACCCCCTCCTTGCAGCAGGGGGAGGTCCAGGGTGACATCAGCCTCTCTTTAAAGGGATCTTGACCTTTTTTTGTGCCCCCATCACACTCTAAACCTAAATCTGTCTTAGCAAATGTTTGAATCATCCAATAGTTCTGCTACTCTAGTATCATGCTCTGAGCTTATCATTGTGCACCACCGGTATCATCCCTGCTTCCCCACCCTTCTGTCTATGGCTGAAGTGACTGTACAGACTAAGCTTGGGCCTCGGTGGGAGCTTTGTGGAGGGAAATTAGGGGAAAGTTTCTTAACTTTTGGTTGCATCTTCACCAAGCTGGCTGACCTGGAATCATTTACCAACAATGTGGTGGTGGACTCTGCATCATGTCACCCCCACACACCAAATAGCAGCACTTCATATGTCGACTGAGCATTGTGGAAACCCTCCCGGACTCACCTTATCCTTGTGACTTCATGGGCTGTCTATTCCCAGTAACCACTTACACTCTGCTTCAATAACATCATTGTAACTCATCTCATCTGCTTCATTACTTCCTCTCTATCATGACAAAGCTAGACAACAAGTAGGCTGTTTAACTCTTTTCTCTTGTGTTTGTGATGACGTGTTTGAGTGACAACGTTAACATGAGCTTTGGTGTTCTGTTTTGATCTTCTTTTCTGTTTTCTTTCCTCAAGATTTAAAAACCAGGTTTTTCTTTATTTATTGTACTTTTCTTTCTGTATAAGCAATACAGTGGCAGTCTTTTTTTTTTCCGTTAACACTCAGCGAATCTTGGAAACACGCACAGGTTTTTGTACGCACAGCAGAGAAGGAATTACAGAAGGATAGAGAAAGTAAGTGAGGAAGGAGGAGCTGTGTTTTAGATTTAAGATGTGTTGGAACATGCAAGTGAAATTGTGGATTGAAGAAGTGTGAACGTCCCAAAGGCGCTGTGTGTCTTGTTCGTGCCTCCTATCCTTCGTACCTGAAACTACAACATACAAAGATGCCGCAGGCTCACGCCTAAAACCGCTCAGAGAACAACAGTAACACAAAACGCACACAAACCGCTTGGCACAACTGTCATCGCTATTAAAAGATAACCCTGTACATCCTGGTAGTTTTGTCTAGTCATGGCTGTTGTCCCATTTCAGGTGTTTCTATGAGGGTTACGCTGCAATGTCGTGTGAAAGCATCAGCTGAACATCCCTTTCATTGTGTTGGGAACTTTCCTGTCAGAGTTAAGGCAGTGGAACAAGATGTGACCGTATCTGCTTTCTCTTGTAGCAATGTAGCAAACTGTTGCCTTTAATGCATGGTCGGGTTATTATAACATGACACTCTGAGGTGAAAACCAGGTGTACTCAAAGTGTTGTGGCCATGTGTATCTCTCTTGGCAGTGCTACACAGCTGATGTGTTATTAGATAAATGATGTCCAAACTAGTTTCATATTGGGATGGTATTACTCTCAAAAGCTCATATTATTTACTTATATTTTGTCATGTCAGCTACAAATATCATTTGCTTAATGTCTGGCTTTTTAGCCACAAAGGCTGTTCCATGTTCGCTTTCTAGTTTTCATATATCTAACCAGAAGATGTCACCTATTTCAAAGTTCAAGAAGCAGTGCTAGATCTAACACATATCTACTAAAACTAAGTTAATCTCTGTGCATTTTGGGGGGTTTCAAGGTGGTTTCTTTGACAGATTTTCTGTCCTCTGGTGTTGATTTAAAACAAACAAAAACTGCAGTGAAAGTCAAGCGAGATGCCTTTGCCAGATATTGACTAATTTAGTCTTCCTTTTTAAAGATTTACTCCCTTATTTGAACTGTTTTGGAACCAAAGCTCCATTGGCAGTCCCTTTTAGACAAATAAGATGAATGGAGATGCACCAGTTGTGAAATTTAAGACAGATACCGATGTGTCAATAACAATTTAGCTGATGCTCCTTTTAGTGGAACTTTTTCTCACAAGTTTGACAAAAAAAAACAGATGCCCAACAGGTGACATCTTGACAGGACAAAACAAAAACTTCCATACATTCTAGATTAATCTCATGCAAACTGAAATATTGCAAGACATTTTTGTTTTACTTTTGATGATTACAGTTTACAGCTCATGAAAATCAACATTCCACTTCCATTGCAAAGATTTCCTGAGCCTTCATTCTCTAACTGTAGTTCAGCAAACACAACTACAATCATGGAGAAGTCTGCTGACTCGACAGTTGTCCAGAGGACAATCATTGACATCCTCCACAAGGAGGGTAAGCCACAGAAGGTCAGACTAAACAATACAGATGAGCTGAACACAGCTATCAGAGCAACCTGGGCTTCAAAACGCCCCAGCAGTTCCACAGACCGATCGCCCCTACTCTATCTTGCAATAATGCAGTAATATGTGCAAAAGGAGCTCCAACCAGGTACTGAGTGCAAAAATGTGCATAATTCTCAAGGATGTAGACATATTTGTATTATAAATGCTTATTTTGATTTGTTTTTTTTTAATATTCAAATATTTTGAAATGGTGGATTTTTGATTTTCGGGAGCTGTAAGCCATAATCATCAAAATTGAAACTACAAAATTCTTGAAATATTTCACTTTGCATGAGATAAATCTGAAATATGTGAAAGTTTCACTTGTTTAAATTAAATCACAACAAAAAAATGAACCCTTTCATGGTATGCTAATTATTTTAGATGCACCTGTATTAGCAAATGGCCAATGTTTGGCAACAGGGCAGATATCAGCTGATACTGGTGCATTCCCACAAACAAATAACACTAGTGATGGTATTTTTTATTCAAATTGTCACTTTATGTAAAAGAGAAAGTAAAGCCTTGAAGGAAATAAATGGAAATAAATTGCACCTTAATGCTTCAAATCAAAGAGGGCTCCTTCTGAGGAGTAGAGATGTATAATTAGGATTCAAACAAAACCTTAATGAACGTGATGCCAAAATTATGAATGAGCTTTTGCATGTTGAAAGGAACGAAGAGAGCATCATCAAATATAGTAGGCAATAACTTCAATTAATGTCTCCTCAATGTGGAAATGTTTCACATGCAGGTGTTGGAGAACTTTTCTTAAAGAGCAGCTGTCATTGAAATTGCTTTGTTCGTGCCACGGCTGTCGCCTAGCTGAAGTAGTCCTCGTGCCTGTCCGAAACCGTATTTTAGCTTTTGCTTTTACCCCAGAGTTTTTACTTACAGCTACTTATGAGATTGCACATGGATGTATATAGATATTTTATTGTTGATGTACTCGTTATCACCCTGAAATTACAGAACAAAGCATCAGAATCAGGTGGGGATTGGTGGGATGGGGGTTCAAGCTTTGTCAGATCAGCGAAGTACCTTTTATGGTTCCATGGGGAGGAGTGTTTTACCATGACTATTATGACTATTATCCTGATTATTAGTATGACAAGTTGAAAAAGTCTGCCTTTTTCATTGGAAAGGGGCCACTGAAGTGAAAGAATGTCTTTTGAGATATATTGTACTAAAGACGCAACACTTTTGTATATGTATTTATCGTTGTGTTCCTGTAGCCTCGTGGTGGTTGTGCTCTCATGGTTGAAGGGATGAAACTTTTGATCTGTGGCAGCCGGTCGCACAAAATGTGACCTGGTGTTTCTCTAAGGATGTGCACAACAAGATTTCTTAAATCTCATTAATTAGGCTTTACTTAAAGCAATGTAACAGCAGCTTGATTTAGAAACTGACAACATAGATTTAATTTAAGAGATTTTAACTCAATTTGTCGTGCACATTTATGCACATAGACCATTAAATCATGCCCGCAAGCCCAGTCTTAAGAGATGAGAATAATGCTCAGTAAGCTTATGTAGGACACAGTGACCCCTGCAGGTTAATAAGATATAAGAACAATGCTGGTGGGGGCAGAAGCAGCTGAAACACGTCTGTGTATATCACCGGGGATTTCTCATTCTAAGTGTAGAAGTTGATATAATGGCCTGTAATTTGCTAGAACCGCGTATAAGAACATATCAGCTGCTGAGCTCACTCTCAAAGTCCCACAAAGTGAGACCATCAACGTCTGAAAAGAAGAATAACTGTAGCTGTCAGGTTTGGCTTGTGTTATGAATAAAAAAGCTCCTCAGTAATCTATCCAAGGAGCATCGTAGAGCTTCGTTTTCTGCCACCGCACTCGTACCAGACATGTACGTGTAACACTAGCTAATGAACACCTACTGTACCTGCAGAGCATGCTCAAAAACAACAGTGGGATGTGTTTGGTAGACTTACTATGTCATTTACAGAACCTCCTTATTGTTTTTGTGGGTTTTGTTTTTTTTTCATTAATTTGAATTTTATTTTATGGTTTGGAAAAAAAAGTGTTTATTGTGATTACTTGTTAATTAGTGATGTGATTGTTGAACATGAAATAAAATGGACTAAAACTCTCATGGGTGTGAACATCGCTCTTTTGCTGACAGCTCTACAATTTCTGCAGAATGACTCAGGTATTTTCAGGCTGAACCTATTTCATACTCTGCACACAGTGCCTATTACTTTTTATAGGCACTGTTTGCAGAGTATGACGTAGTTTCAGTCAGTTTTACCCTTTCATTGATCATATAAAGTATTCCTGGCTACCATTACACCTTAAAGACAAAAGAACACTACAAGCAACTCAGAGAAAAGGGTTCTTGAAAAGCATAAATCAGAGGATGGATACAAAACAGTCCAAGGCACTGAACATCCCCTGTAGTTCAGTTAAATCCATCATCAAGAAATGAAGGAATACGGCACATGTGGAAATCTGCCTAGATTAGGTCGCTCACTGAGTGAGCATGCAAGAAGGAGACTAGTGAGAGAGGCCACCAAGACACCTATGACTACTTTGAAGGAGGTACAAATTTCAGCAGCTGAGATGGGAGAGAATCTGCATACAACAACTGTTGCCCCGGGTTCTTCACCAATCAAAGCTTTATGGGAGAGTGGTAAAGAGAAAGACACTGTTGAAGAAAACTCTGATTAAATTCTGAACTATTGTTCACCAAAGGGCATGTGGGAGACTCCATGGTCACATCACCACAAACACACCATCCCCACTGTGAAGCACGGTGGTGGCAGCATCATGCTGGGGGGATGCTTCTTAGCAGCTGGCCCCGGAAGGGCTTGTAAAGTAAGGGGTAAAACTAATGCGCCAAATTTAGGAAAATCCTGGAGGACAACCTTATTCAGTCTGCAAGAGAACTATGGCTTGGGAGAAGATTTTATTCCAGCAATACAAGCATACATACAGCGAAAGTAACACAGAAATAACCTTGCAAAGCAGATGGATTCACCTGTTTCCGTGTTTCTCAATCCATCTTGCAAAGCTTCCATCTGAACAGTTTGGGCCTGGTTAGAAAATGACAGGTGTTGTCTCTCTTCTTTGTTTTGCCATTACAAGCCAGGTCATGACACCAATCAGCATCGAGGGGCAGTACTTTTGGATACGGCAGAGTCATGACATAAGCAAACAGCGACAAGAGGCCGGTGCAATTATGGCGGAAGAGATTATGGCGGATGCAGCCATAGCGTAAGTTTTAACAGAACGTGACAAAATTTCTTCGTTAAAAGAAGAACAAAGAACAGCACTGAGTTGTTTTCTTTTCAAAGACGGAAAAAGGTCTTCAACAGTTTTCTTTAAAGGAGGTTTGATCAGTTCAGGTTTAAACACCTGCCAATGTAGAAACCCCAAATTTAATAAATAAAGATGGCACATTATTGAATATGTGAAATACACACAGAGTAGTGATTTGCAACCTTTTTAACCATTATTCAATTAGCTACAGCAGAAAGACAAGTTATTTAATTTTCAAACTGGTACTCTTTTTAATATACATATTCTGAATTTAATGCCTATAACATTTTCCAAAAAAAGATTGGACAGGAGCATGTTTACAACTATGTTACATTTTATTTTCCTCTAACAACAGCATGAAGATGAATTTAAAATGTAAATGTAATATTAAGAATATTCTGTTGAAGCAGAAACAATCAGATACTGACCTCTAGTGGAGGCCTAAGAAATAAAAAGATCACCAATCCTCTTTATTTTCCAGTTGACATTAGATGTAAGAAATTGCACATAAAATAAGACACAGAGGAGTAATATATATATATATATATATATATATATATATATATATATAAAGGTAGAATATATTACAAAAAAATCAAATTGATAAACTAGATATTGAAACAAAGTAAAATTTAAAAAGAGAAAGTTTGATAAACAGTACTTTTGAAAATTGGAATGCACAACACAGATAGATGTGATTACTATGGATTGGAAGAAACAGTGGGACATGGTATTTTATACTAGCCTATTGGAAATATGAGGCAGAACAAAGACAGTTCATTTTAGATCTTAAAAAATAAAGTTGGATATAATAGATATACTCCAAAAGAACTCTGAAAATAAGTGTTATAGGGTTTGATTTCATTGTCTCAAGCAAACTAAAGTGAGTGATAGAATATGATCATTTTTTTAAATGCAAAAGGTAGTATTAGATAGTCTGATCCACACTCCATACCAGTAGGTGGCGGAAATGTACCAATTCGTTGTTTGCCGCCAACAAACTTCATTAAAGAACAAGAAGAATGCATTTCCTCAGTTGGACGGTCGGGGGCAGCATCTCACCTTTCAACTCGTGTTCCTTCTATATCCAGGAGAAGAAGACGGTTACTGGGGTAACGTCAACATCATCTCGAATTGTCGACTTTCTTACGAAGAAGCTACTTAGCTGTAGTTTAGTATTTTGTTGGAGACATAAGTATATCAACGAAGACGACTACTGAATATTTTAGAGCACCGCAATATCGTCGAAACTACAAAGAACGAGTCCAGTTTAAGGTACGAAACCTTAGCTAGTCTATCCGAGCTAGTCCATGGTAGCAAGCTAACGGTTAGCATTAGCACTGTTGATGACGGCTGGTAAACTAAACGGCTGATATGACAAGGAATAAGAAAAACCTACCAATCTGAGTGTCACCGAGAAAAATAAACTCAGAAAAGTTTGTGACATGAGTATAGCTTAAGTTTTCAAACGTAGTATCTACAGTTTGTGATAACTTAGCTAAGCACAAGTGCTGTCTTGAAGTACATCAACAGTTATATACGTCTTCAAAACTGCCTCAATATCCGAAATGGCAGTCAGCAGCTTTCAGTCTCAAGAATGTGTTTTTACGCTAATATTTTTTTTCTAAGCTCAAACAGGAAAGGACCCCCCCCCAGAAAAAAAAACAATATAAGGCCATTCTTCCCTTAGTTAGTGAATAAATATAGCCATACTTGCTCATTTCCTCGTATATTTGTGAATACTTATCACATCTCAGTAGCTTCACATGTCTATGTAAGGTGTAACTTAGACAGAAATATGCTACAGTGCTGAGAAAAGGTGTTTGCCCCCTTCCTGATTTCTTTTTCACATTTAACACACTGAAATATTTCAGATTTTCAAACAGATTTTAATGTTAGACAAAGATAACCAGAGTAAAATTCAAAGTCAGTTATTTAATGATGATTCTAATTATTCAAATATATATTATTCTCTTTAAGAGCCCTTTTTCAAATACATCTATTAGGTATACCCATGCTTAATATGTAGTTTAACTTTTGGAGACCCTACATTGTAATTTCAGTTTGCTCCTTTCTCATATAGTGTGTCTGAACAGGATGTGTTTAGTTGGATTTGCACGGTATAGATGGATAGAAAATAAATATGTCAGGGTAAAAGAATATAGTTAGACCTAATAACTAATCTAGCCACCCACCACCCTTCAAAGATGTTATTGATCAACATAAATATACTGAAAAGCACTGAGTTTCAGCAGGTTGTAAAATTAATAATAATTTCAGTTTTCTCCTCAGAACTGTTACTTTTAACATTTATGCTGTATTTAGGCATCATGGCAAGCCAACGGCCTTCCTCTGGCATGGGCCGCCCAGCTAGCCGCAGTGGTTCTGTGGTCTCTGGAGCTGGAAGACCCCCAACTGCTATGCGACCTCCTCCTACAGCTTTACGTGTTGCAACGGGGGTAGGTCTACATCAGCCTGGGTGCATTTTGGTTTTGAGAATATGTTTTCTTTCTGTTGGATACTCTTCCAAACTTACAGCAGCAGCATGTCAATGTGAATTAAGAGAAAGATAAAGAACATGTAAAAAAAACAAAATTCTCTACTATGATGCTCTAGAATTTTAATTTCCTATTTTCCAGTCAATACTCCACCTTGGATTTCAATTTTTTAGAAAGGATCTGAGATTATCTTATTTATAAGGTTGCCATTAGCACTTTTTATTCATTAAAAAGTTTCCTGATGGCAGTTTGTCTCTGATTCTTGCTTGTCATTTGTCCTCATTCTGTGTAATGCAAGTTAAACAATAACAGCTGCAAGATGGCCCGTCACATCACTTATATTACTGACTCCTGCATATCCTTTCTTGTACTTGTTGGTCTGCATAGTCTTTTGAAGACTTACATTACTTCCCAATTTGAAGGTGCTATTCCTCTTATCTTTTAAGAAAACCACTAGGACTTTTTTCTGCCACAGTCAAATATTTGTATCTTATAACTGAGGCATGTACTTGTAGTGCAGTGAGACTTTTTGCTTGGATGTTACAGAGATTTTACTTTGTTTTTCTATCCAGATGGTTCCAGGTACTAGTGGTCATCCGAGTATGAGGGGTGGCCTCACCACCGCCACTCCTGGGGTCTTGTCAGCACCAATCAAAGTGACTGACAGGCCTGTGACCCAGCAGGGCCTCAGTGGGATGAAGACTGGCATGAAAGGTAAAGTAGATTTGGCATCTTACTCTTTTCACATGGAAAGATTGATGGTTTAATCTTAGAGCTGAAACTTTTTGCCACTCTGAGCCACCTCTCTCCCTCATTGTAACTCCCCCATCGCTTTTCTTTTCCCATCTTCAAAAGGACCTCAGAGACAGATTCTGGATAAATCCTACTACTTGGGCCTTCTTAGGTAAGACATGAGTCTTTCTGTAGTCACCAACCATTTGTTAAACTACCTGTTTTTACACATTTGTTTATTTTACCATGTAAAAATGAAGGTATATGTTGGTGTGTTGACAGGAGTAAGATTAATGAGTTAACTACAGAGACCAACAAGTTGCACAAAGAGATCGACAACTACAACCAAGAGAACTCAGTTTATCTCTCCTATGAGAAGAGGTTAGTGATGGTTTTGATATTAAATCTTGAGATAGACCATTAATTACGTAGAGGCCCATTCCACATTTGTATTATGTTATTCAATTTATTGGAGCATTTTTTTTATTCAACCACACTTTGTGTTTCTTTCTCCCCATCAGAGCAGAAGTACTGGCCAATGAGATTAAGGATTTACAAGGCCAGCTTGCGGACTACAACATGGTAAATGACTGAACTCTTTTCTTTGATTATTTCTAGTTTGTGGTCCTAGGAAATAATCCTGATATTTTTACACAGTATTTACTACTTTGTCATTACACCATTTCTGACATTAGAAACACAATTCTGAGACAGACTGGAACCAGCTTTAGCAGTTTAATGATTGCAAATGTTTGCTGAAAGATTAGTTAGAAAGTTTAGTGCTAAATAAACATCAGCAGTGTTGCCTGGTATAATTCAAAACAATTTTTCATAATCTGTCAGTCTTGTTTAAAATTGGCTGTGTTATCCTAATTAAACAGTGGATCATTCCTACAGATTACAGCTAAGATTTTAGAATTCTTGTTCATGCAAATTCTCTATTTTTTATTTTCAGCTGGTGGACAAGCTCAACATCAACACCGAGATGGAGGAAATGATCAATGACTACAATATAGTAAGTATTTAAAATGAGATATGTAGTAACCTGCTGAGTCCTAAATCCTTAAAAGATGGAAGTCCATCAAAGATTTGAGACAATGGGCTGATTTGGGGTAATCAAAATTCAACAGTAGAGAATTTATAGCAAATGAAACAAGAATGTCCTCTCATTCCTTTCGTTTTTCTTTCCCGTGTTCCTTCCAGTTAAAAGCCCAAAATGACAGCGAAGCTGAAAGCATTGACAGCATCTTCACTGAGAGGAGGGAGTAAGTCCTTTGTGAATGTTTGATTGCTCTAGGCTTTTCTCTCAAAGGCTTTTGTTTTTTACAAAAAATTGTATAAGGATTGTAACACCTGCAAATGTAAAACCTGCCTATAATCATAGTAAACCACAAATGTAATACACAACAGCAGTAATACAAATAACTGTAGTAGTCTACTGCAAATGTGCTATTACATCTGCAGTGGTTTATTAGATTTGTGAGGTAAAAGTCACAGTCTCCCAAAACCGTATTAACTGCCCCCAAATGTAATGTGAACATGAAAAATGAAAGTTGTAGTCAATGTTTGTTGTAGCCTTTTTATACCTGTCAGTGGGTTCAAATCAGCTTACGCTCAAGTCACATCAAAAAATGTAGTCATGGCCATTTTTGTTCGCCATGGAACATGATGTTTCTACAGAATCTTAGAACACTGTTAGAGCCATGAATGGGAAGAGGAGTGGATTGATATCATTTTTTGCAGAATTCAAGGGGCTCTCCATGAATCAAGCCCTCAGAGGGGTTCATCTTATCAAGCTATAAGAAATCTTACTGTTCATGGAGATGTGACGAAACATACATTTTTCTGCACATGAACAAAACTTACAGGACAAGGCTGTGCTTGTTAAGTTTGATATCTCTCCCTATTCAAGCAAGTAACTGTGTCTTAAGAATACAGGGCTCCAACTTCCTTAGACTAAGAACAATTTTGGAGTGGACTGGGATTTTAAGTCATCATAAGACAGTAAAACTGGCTGGGTAAACAATGTTCCTGTGCATTATTTATTATTTCTTCAGAGTGCTGTTTTGACACATTTTAATCCACTCTGCAAAGATTCATTGCTCTACCAGTGTTTTAAGACTCTGAAAAAATGACTTCCTATTTCATGGAGAACAAAAAATTGCCATGGCTTTGTTTACTGATATGACTTGAGCTTAAGCTGAGTTGAACCCACTGGCAGTTGTGAAAAGGCTACAACAAAGAATGACCTCAACGTTCATTTTTCATCTTCACATTACATTTGTGGGCAATTAATGCCGTTTTGGGAGGCAGTAACTTTAACCCTCCCACAAATGTAACACATCCCTGCTAATGTAAATACTTTAACATTTGCAGTAGCCAACTGCTGTTAAGTTTGTGGTAAATTTATAACGATGGTAGGATTATTACAGCTGTATATCTGCAGTACTTTTGTGGTTTATTATTTGTGGGCAGTTATTACATTTGCAGGTGTTAAAAGGATTTATATCATAAACTCATGCCCTAAAACTTAGAAAAGATTATACATAATACTTTGTATATTTAGTAATCAAACTGTCAAACTAATTACTCCTAAAACACGTTAAGCATTTTGTGTTACAGAAAACTAACAAATGTTTTAAGTGTCATCAATGGTTTATTTAAATGACACATTGTTATCAAATGGCATGGTGCAATGTTATAGAAATATCAGCTTTATTTCACTGCTAAATTTCAATTTTAACCCCTTAAAGCCTGAAAACACGAATAATAGCCAGAAAATTCTCATTTTCTTGGAACTGAAATGTTTATTTAACTTTCTACGGAAATTTAAAAAAATCAAAATTTCCATAAAATTTAACAAATATATTTTTAGTATCTCATTTCATTCATTAAGTGTTTTTGGTAACTGATAATCCACTTGAGGGCATTTTTATCATTTATCAGATTGTATTCGTACATTTTTTTTGAGTAGTTTATTGAGCATATTGATTAGATAGAGGTATCAGAAAAGTATGTATCAAATATGATACAACAGGCGTTAGAGGGTTAATATGAATAACCATATTTAAAAACGGAGTATTTTCAATACACAAAATTCTTAAAGAATTTCTGTTTTGCACCACTGGCAAACATCCTTGAAAATGTGGGAGATGGGGTGCCAATAGCTGTAACCCATGTATGGAAGCTCATCTTCCAAGCAGGTGTCAAATGTTCAAGTCTAACCAATGGCTTCTCTCCCACACATCATCCCTCGCTGTCTCTCCCTGATTTATTATGCTTTATACTTTTCCTTTCTCACAATAAAAAGGCAAAAGCTCTAAAATATAAATCTCAAAGCTGTTAGCTGACCCACACTTGTAAAGAGTTATTCAGTAGCTCTTAAGAGCTACATTTTGCTTAAATATGATTACAAGGACACAGTCACGAAGAAAACAGTAAAGGATCCCTCCTAAACCATTGCACAAGGTTTGAAACATCAGATGACTAGACTTTGTCCTTTGTTCCTTTCCTGGAACATGAGATACTTTGATAGGTCACTGTTCTTTGTATTAGTCAATCCCATATTTATCAATCAGATTTCCAGTTATTGAAAATGTGTCCTCTGCTCCTGTACATGGTTGCAGTGTATACCATAGCTGTTACCATTTTTTTCTTTTGCAGCTGGTGACATTAGGCTAACTTGGAGCTATTTAGCCATGGAAACCTCTCATTTAACTTTTGATCAACTGTTTTAGTACGGAAATCTCTTCCAGGCATTTAGTGATACAATGGCAATTTTGTGAGGTCAGTGAGACTGTGTTATATGTCTTTATGACTGACCTCAATTCTATTTCTTGCCACTTCCACTTCACAATAATAACACTTTATGGTTTACAAGGGTAGGTGTAAAAGTGCTGGAATTTCACAAATAGAGATCTGGCAAAGATGGTGTCCAATGTCACATTCAAGCCACTGAGTTCTCACATCCTATTGTAAATATTAAACTTTCATCCACAGACATTTTGTGTCTTTATGGTGGATTTTATACACCTGTTGGCAATGGGTGTAGCTGAAATATGTAAGCTAAATGGTAGGTAGGGATGTCTGCTGACTAATATCCATAAAGTGCATCTCAGGAGAGTGGATCTTTGGACTAAGCACATACATGTGTGCACTGTTTACGTCAGAGTATGTATAGAAGTCACATGTCAGGCTTGAATAGTCATTCAGGAAAGTAGACTGTTGAGTAGAAGCTAAAATAGTAGATCTTTAGCAACAGTGAAGTTTAACACATCATTTTAAAACAAGTGCAAAAAGCACAAATCATTTTTTTCTGTCCAACATTTGAACAGTCGTACAGTAGTAGCAACAAAGCAAGGATAAAGTAACCTCAAGAATAATAAAACCTAAACAGTGCTTAGAAAATAAATAGTAAAATAAATGAATATAGGTGAAGCACCACACAACAGCCTCAGAGCAAGGAGGTACCGTTCTTTTTTTTAAACACAAATCATTGTTTTGTTTGTTTTTTTTTTGTTTTTTTTTGTTTTTGTTTTTCTTTTTTACGGTGAAGATTTTCTCCTTGTTTTGTCCCTGGTTCAACAGCAGCTGTTTGTTTCTTCATTTTTCTTCACTATTTGCTAATCAATGACAGTCTTCCCTTTTAATGTATGGATCTTCAAAATAGCCATCCTCCTCTTCAATCTCTTCTATCTGGCTGTTTTCCCACTCAAAGGTCAAAGTCTGACCATTGAGGTATCTTTCTGTTTTTGAGAAAACTGTTGGCACAACGTCCCCATCCTCCTCCTCCTCGGTGTAGTTCAGCCGTCGATGACGGTAGTTATGGAAGAGCTTGTACCAGGAAGGCCCCTTTATGGCGCATATGATGACCACACATGTGCATACTGCCAAGGCTGCAACGCATGCTGTGAACTTCCATGTGTTTCCAGACACTGGTGTTGGGCCTAGTTTAAGTAGTGACAGGAAATAGAGAGGAGAGAGCAGCCTGTTTATACTTTCAAATATGTAACAGAAGATTGGCTAAATGAAAATATGGTTATCTTTATTTGACTACCTTTGTTGATGTTGTTTCTTTTATTTGATGTGGTCTTCAGTATGGTTGATGAGGCCCAAGACTTCTTCACACTGACAGCTGTGGGGGGTTTTGGTGGGTCTGTGGTGAAGGTGGTTGTTGGTGAAGGATAACACGCAGCTGTCACCTCCAGTAGATTCCTTCCAGCCTGCTTTTCAGGAGAAGTACAGAGGGCTTTTGCTCCCCCTGTATACCCTGGCATCACATAAAATACATTTGTTATACAAATACTGTCATTACTGGTTTTCCCAAATGTTCTCAAAACTCTAAACATAAACAGAAAGCAGTAAACTACTTTGTCAAAGCTCCAGCGCTCAGAACCATTTTCTGTCTTCTGTAAAAGTCCACCTCCATCAAACCTTCCATCACAACAATACACACAGCTATTGCATGCTAATGACTTACAGAGCATCAAATAAACACTGATGTGATCAATACAAAACTCCTCCATCAAAAGGGTCTCTGTGTGTTTTTAATTCAAAAGGCCATGGTACTTATTCAAAAGTGTGTGAAAATACTTTTCCCTTTAGTTTTTTTTTTAGTAAAGTATGCAGTTTAATGTCCCCAAACAGCACATGCATATATTACAGTATATGCATAAGCAATACTAATGTTACCTAGTTTGGATAACATGTAGTAAATAACTTTATTTGGACAAGAACAACTACAACGAAAATCAGTCACGTGACATGCCGGATACGCTGTTTCAAACATCGATTGCATGAATATATTTCACATTCATCCGGGAAACCCCCTATAGAAAGCATTTGAGAGGGGCAGGACTTTCAAAAAAATTCTCAGAAAATGATTCGTTAAACATTCTGTCTCGCACATTCATGACGGGCCAATCAGAGTGACAAGACAAAATGAGGTAGAGGATATGCACAGATCCACTCCACTCTCCACTAAGTTGAGCTTTCAGTGTGGCCCTGTGCTCTTGTTTTAATAAACAGATAAGGCCCAGTTCGGATAAACCTGATGCTATACTATAGCTGCATACGAGCTAATTGCTACACTGGAGGCAGCCATTGTGCTACTTGCTAACACTTCAACTAATCCTCCCCCATAACTATCACAAACTCAGACTAACGCAGGTCAGGGGAAGAGTTGAAATATCTTTTCTGTCATGAAAAGCTTTTAGTGCTGTTTCTTGCTCATCATTTCATAAAGAAATTTGGCCCAGTTCAGTTCAGATAAAACTGCTGCTATACAACAGCTACATCCAAGCTAAAGGCTCCACTGGTGACAGCCATTGCTATCGGCTTCCAGTACAACTAAACCCTGCCTGTAGCTACCACCTCATTCTCCTCAAATGGCGCTGATTGGTTGCCATTTTTAGCTTTGGCACAATTGTTTTTGACTGTAGCTTCGCAAGATGGATTTGGCTGAAGAAGGACATGAAGACTGGCCATTATATCTGCTTTGTAAGGTTAGAAAATCAGTCTAAAGATACAAAAAAGTAACTAAGGAATTACATGCATAATTCCATTATTTTGTGTGTATCCAACTGGGAAAAACTGTAATCATACCGCCTTTTTACATCAGTTCATGCCTGAAGAATAAGTCATAAATGCAAGGTTAAATAATCAAATAATTACCAATAGAAACACCTGCTGCTTTGATGTCTTTAATGGTGCTCAGCAGCGGGCAGGAACAGTTCCATGGGTTCCCCTGTAGGTTAAGAACCTGGGACAAGACAGATAATAACAGCTAAATTTATAAAGGTATATGTCAGTTTTGCTTATCTGCATAACAAGTTGCAAGTGTTTATTTAAAAAAAACAAAAGGTATTAAAAGTAAGACTCATTTACGCATTAATGGTGATTAATTGAGGTCTATAATTAATGCATTATTTATTTCCGCTTTAATTGCATGCTTTCAGTACACTTCTGTTAAGCCTCTGCAGCCACAGTGATCTAACTGAGTCCACCACTGCCCCTTAATGTCTCATTTCACCTTAAAACAGTCAGACAGCTCAGTGGACAAGTCAGAAGTCATCTGCACTTTTTTACTGTTCACTTATTCTCTTTTCAATCCATAACAAGTCCAATTTTCTCTGTGGCTAAGTCAGAATCTGTCATCTAACAGTCCATTTAAAATAAAAGCAGGTTTTTATCCAAACAGGAACTCTTTATTTCATTTCAAAAATTCAAAAATGAAACAAACCTGTTTCAAACCCAAAGTAATGGAATTTCAAAATGCAATAAAGACGGAAGATTTATCACAAGATTTTAATCCTTAGACAACCCTGACAAAGAGATAATAAATAATTCAGGGCTCTTTCTAAGATACTGGGAAAAGAGTATTGGCTGATATTTACCTGTAGACTATTGAGCCCTGTGAAGAGCTGGGGATGGAGACTTGTCAGCAGATTGTTGGACAGGTCTAGCTCTGTCAGGACTTCAAGACCAGATAAACACCCTGGGTCCAGGCTGAAGAAAGACAGTAGTTACACATGTAACAATAACAATAACTAAAGCCATTAAAATACAAATAGTTTCACAGTCATAACTTTTTAAAGAGATACAGTCTTCCTGTGGCCTAACAAATACTTCACAAGTGGATTTAAAAGTCTAGTGCAGAAGCAAAGATACAACACTGCTTCATTTTTATAAGCTTGTGTCTTTCATTTTCTTGCTTTTTTACCTGCTGATGTTGTTCCCAGACAAGGACAGCACACTGAGGTGGGGTACCACAGAGAAGTACTTTGCTGGTATACTGGTCACTTTGTTTCCTTGAAGTCTGAACTCAACCAGTACAGAATAACTAGCCAGGGCCAGTTTGTCAGCCTCATTTAGAGTAATCAGACCCCCGTCAATCAACAGTTTTGTAACAGAGGAGTTGTTATCACTGTGAGGGATGACTTCAAGTCGACTGTCAGTCAGTTTTCTCTCCTGCTGATGAGTGATGGTTGGAAAGATGGACAGTTGTTAAAATATATAAACCAAATAATGGATTTCACATTTCTTCCAGGAACCACATCCTGGCCCTGGTTCAGAGTCTATGTAAAAACTATTAATTTTCACCCACTAAGTTTTTGTTCAGCAAAAGGACAGTGGAATAAATACTTACCAGTTTGTTATCTTCAACAACAGCAGCATTACTTCCTAATGTATTCAAAGCTGCAACTGTCCACAACAGAAGTAGAAGAGTTTGCTGGAACCTCTCCATTATACTATCCTGAAAACAATACATAAGGGACTCTAAGTAATAAATGCTTTACTTGTTAAAATGTATCTAGCTTGTTTCATGTGCTAAACACACAAGAAGCTGGCAGAAACTTGCACTATGTAATAATCTTTGGCTGCTTTTCTTTCTACTCCTATTATACTATACGATACTAAACTATACTAAACTATACCATACAACAATACACTACACTATACTATACTGTACTGTACTATACTATACTATACTGCACTGTACTTTACTCAACTATACTATACTGCACTATACCACACTACACTATTCTGTACTGTACTGTACTCAGCTATACTATACTATACTATACTATACCAAACTATACCATACTACACTATACTATATGACACTACATTATACTATACTGTACTGTACTTTACTCAACTATACTATACTATACCAAACTATACCATACTACACTATACTATATGACACTACATTATACTATACTGTACTGTACTTTACTCAACTATACTATACTATACCAAACTATACCATACTACACTATACTATACTACAATACACTATACTATACTGTACTGTACTTTACTCAACTATACTATACTATACCAAACTATTCAATACTACACTACACTATACTATACTACACTATACTGTACTTTACCGTACTCTACTCAACTATACTATAACTATACTATACCGTACTTTATCATACTACACTACAATATACTGTACTGTACTGTACTGTACTGTACTGTACTGTACTATACTATACTATACTATACTATACTATACTATACTATATTATACTATACCATACTATACTATATTATACTATACCATACTATACTATACCATACTATACTATACTATACAGTACTTAACTGTGGTGTACTGTACTGTGTTGTACTGTACTGTACTATGCTGTAATGTCCTGTACTGTACTGTAGTATACTATAATATACAATACAGGACATTACTATACCATAATTCACTTAACAATGCTTTACTTAACAACACAATGCTGCACTATATTACTCTACATTATACTGTACTGTACGTTACAATACTATACTTAACAATACTATCCAGTACAATGCCATACTCAACGACGCTACACTTTACCGTTCTATACTATACTAAACTATAATTACAAAACTATACTATACTATAATATATTAAACTATACCATACTACACTACCATAGTGTACCGTAATTCACTCAACGATCCTATACATTACAACACAGTCCTGCACTATATTACACTACATTATACTTTACTGTATGTTACTGTACTATACTAAACAAAACTATACAATACAATGCTATACTCAACAATGCTATACTTTAACATTCTATACTGTGCTATACTATACTATACCGTACTATACTATACTATACTATCCTATACTATACTAAACATCACTACACTACACTACACCATACTGTATGATACTATACTATACTATACTATACTAAACTATACCATACTACACTACCATACTATACCATAATTCACTCAATGATGCTTCACTTTACAACACAATATTGTACTATATTACACTTAATTTTACTGTACTGTACTGTATGTTACTAAACCATGGTAACTTATATTATACAATACGATACAATACTATACTTAACAATGCTATACTTTACTGTTCTATACTATACAATACCATACCATACCATACTATGCTACACTATACTATACCATACAACACTACACCACACTATAATATACTATACTGTACTGTGCTGTACTTTACTAAACTATACCATACTAAAATGCACTATATTGTATGGCATAGTATTCTCTATTGCATTAAACAATTCTATACAGCAATTCATTTCACTGTGCTATGCTTGACTTAGCTACACAATACTTTACTTCATTTTGCTACACTTGAATATACAATACAATTTACTATACTATACTATAGTGTGATTTAGTTCATTCTGCTATATTTGGCTAAGCTACGCTATACTTTACTTCCCTTTACAATTCTTTTTCTTAGTATACGTTACCGTGCTATACTGCACTGTACTCTGCTATACTATATTTTGCTGTGCTAAGCTATTTTATACAATCCTATACTATCCTTTGCTATTCTGTGTTATAGTATACTAAAGTATATTAGAATGTCTTATGGTTCTTATTCCTACCAACTAAGAGTAAGTGTGACTGGATACAAGGTTACTGTTGTCTATAGTCAAAATGAAAAACCTTAAGGCCTTAATTTTCTTTCTGTGTCATGTTATCATTTGACACTTATGTGACTGTAGTATGAAAACTTAACTTCCTTCAGTTTACTTGATAAGATACTGTTTGTTCCCGAACTTGCCTTCTTTATAATCCATGACATATATGATATTTAGGCTATGTCAGGATGTTCTCTTGTTAAAGGACATTACGCTACCGGCCAGCGTTAAAGAAAGAACCAGCATACTTGCACCTTTAATGACTATGATTTACCTTCAATGATGATGTAGGTCAGCCTAATAACTTTTCGTCCTGTGTAGAGAACAAATTATCTTTTCAAACATTCCTGAGATCTTACACAGTTTGTCTCAGACTTAAACCTCTTGCTGTCATTATTCTATATGATTGAATAATAACCAAAACGGCTTACCTGTACTTCTACCGGCACTCAGCTGAACTTTTAATCACCTGTCAGCGTGATGTAGCCTGCTCAGCCTGACCTTTGTTCCATGTTGTAAAACCTGACACATAGTGCAACAGTTTGCTAAACTTTTATGGTAGATGAAGGGAAACCTACTTTCTTCATTACTGCTTCGCATTAGTTAGAACTCTCTTGAGCCTTTTATTAACACCCCCTTAGAAAAGTTTAAGCATTACAGCTAATCATTGAATAGGATTAAGGGCTAGTTATTAGTTTTATTACATAATGTGGCTTGAGAAAGAACGTGATTACAAGCTGAAGAAACAGTAAATATGGCAAAGAAGTAATTACACTATTGAGTGGTACTGGGGGGCAGAGACAGGAGGATGAAGAGGGTAGAATTAATTTAGATTATAAGGGAAAGGAGAAATATAAAAAGAAATGAGGGGAACTTAAAAGGAGAGAGAGAAGAGGATATATTCAAGCAAAAGAAGTAAGACAGACAAGGAGCTGAAGAGAAAGAAAGGAATTCTGTAAATCTTCCCAAACCACCTGATATCTACTTTACTTATCTTATTTGTGCTCTTTTATTAATATTTATCTTATCCCTCACATCTTTGATGTAGTCTTATGTTATGTCTCCCACCCCAAACTTATTTTAACCAAGGCAAAACTAATAATAAAAGAAAAAGCAAAAAAAGACTACTCCCACCTTCTGTGTTTACTCTCCAGGAGAGAGGAAGCTATCAGAGCGATAGAAGAGGAGATCAGGAGGGAGAGGAGGGTTGCTGACGAGGTTGTCCAGTCAATGCCAGCTGCAAAGCAAGAAAAGTATTTTGCAATGACAACAGCCAATGAGGACCTGCTACAGGTAAGAATAAAGTATAGCCCTGTTTACCACTTTCTCAATTGCATTTGTATTTATAATTCTTTGTTTCTATGCTGCTATGGACCTTTGGGTTCAAAATATGGTAATCATCCCATGAGACTCTCTTACCCATGCAATGTGGGGTCAAAGAGGACAACCCTGAATAAACACCATTATGCAATAGATGTAGTTTGATTAATCACAAATGCTTCAATAATACAGTGCTATGCAGAACTTTTAGGCTTGTTTGGGCCAAAACATTTAGGCTGAAATAAGGCTTGGATGTGGCGTAGATGGGCACTATCTGAAAGAAAGGAGGACTGACATGACAGCGGTCATGCTCTGGATGTCCTTGCATATTACCAAGAGCATGGGAAAATAATCTGTTGAGAAAATAACAAAGTCAAGATGTTTAGGGCGGAGTAGGGGTTGGATGTTGCAAGTAAGCATGGCCTAGGGTACCAACTGAGTGGTACCTGATTGAGTGGGTGGGACCCTGTCATGCTGTGGATGACCCAAGGGCCTGAAAGCTGCCAGCAGTTCAGGGGGTATCACCAGGTGTAAGAAGGCCTAGACAAAAGGAGATGTCATTGAGCTTGACCTTGGCTGCAGAGCAACACACAAGTTTGTCAACATGTGTTGAGCGTGACTCCTTCCGCCCCCTCCAACCCCAGGTTGCACATCTGGCCCCCTTGGTGAATCTTTACTGCCCTACATGCCTAAAACTAATGCACATGACATGACTTTATATATTTGAATGACATAGATATGTACACATCAACTCCAGTTCCAAAAAATGGGACATAAGGCACCATTTGATCAAAAACTGCAAATCTACTGTGATAATTGTACAACGTGGACTTAGGAACACTTCAGAAAACCAATGTCAGTTACTGCTGTATGTCACTACATCTCCAAATGTAAGTTAATGCTCTCATTAATTTACATTGCTCATGTAAACTGAACGCTATTTTCAGCAACTACATAAAGAGCAGCTGGCATTTCAAACTGGTTTTGGACATGATATTAGCTCAATGAGTCCTCCAGGCTGTAGAGAAAAAGGACCCTCCACATTGTTACCAATGCAAAGTTCAAAAGCAGTGAGAAAATGCCAAGCCACATTCTGCACAAGTAACAACAGCATGGCTTCACAATAAAAGAGTGTGGGTACTTGACTGGCCTGTATGAAGTCCAGACCTGCCTCCCACTGAAATGGTATGGCACATTATGAAGCACAGAAAATGAAAATTCCACACTACTAAGTATCTTGAGATGTACATCAAGCAAGAATGGGATGAATTCCACTTTCATTTCTTCAACCATTCCTGTCTTCAGTCCCCAAACACTTACAGAGTTCTTAGAAGTAAAGATCATGTAACACAGTACATAACAACGTTTTACAACGCATACATACAAACATCCAACAGCTAGGCTTAAAGGAATGTCACACACTTTTACAAAATCAATTAAATGCTCATGCCACTACTAGGCTGATATTATTCACACTGTAGTTTGATACGGGTGATTACTTAGGTATCATGCTGTATTACTACTCTTGTCTTGACTCCTTGTTCTTTTGTCTTGTTTTGCAGGAGCTAAGTGTTATCCAGGAAGAGCTGGACATTCTCATAACCAGGAAGGAGGACTACGAAGCAGTACGTTTGGTTTACAACAAGCAGGAGGATAAAAGGAAAGGATGACAAAGAGTTAATGTAGAAGAGCAGTGTTTTTAAGACATTTCACAAGTCATAGAATGCAATTTCTATCTGTGTTAACAAATGCATGCCAGCTGAAGTATAAGAGCTTATTGATTTTTCTTTTTTTTTTCTTTTTTCTTTTTTTTTTTTTAATATTGCCTTTGCTTTTTGGCAGTATAAAAAGGTAGTTCCCAATGTCCTATAAATAAATCACTGGCATGTCCTGGAGCTTAATGAAAATGGAAAAAAAGATGGATAGATGAATGGCTTTAGAAATAATGCAACATGAGGCAGTAGAAATTACACACCTGAAATAAGTACAAAGGGCTTTCCAGAAGTTTCCAAATGCACTGTAGTGTGCCTGTAACACTAACATCTGAAGGGCAATGCAAGAAAGATTTATTTATTAAGCACCAGCAATACATACAGAAATCAAAACTGCTTTACAGATCTGTAGTAGTAATATCAGTTTTTGTCACTATTACCTTTTTCTGTCTGTGTGTTTTTGTAAGTTTATCTCTCCCTTTGTTTAAAACAAATTTCCAATTTAAGAAAAAAATCTAACATCATTCTCTGTGTACAGGAGCTCGCTCACTCGCACATAAAGCAGGAAGTAGTCCGGCTGCATGAGACTCTGTCAGCACTGGAGGCGAAGCGTGATGCCATGGAAGCTGAGCACAAGAGCCTCGGCTCCCCACAGGAGGAACGAGAGAGATTGTTAAAACAGGTTTGCTTCACACCAAGGCTCCATCTAAGTCTAGAATGTAAACAACCTCTTAACTATAAGCATGATTAGTAGCCATTTACATTAAAACAATATTTCATGTTTTAACTCTAGGTGAAAGAAGACAATCAGGAAATTGCCAGCATGGAAAGACAGTATGTACTCTTAGTTATTGCTTATTCACATATCCTGTTTTTGTTTTCCTCAATCACCTTGTTACTTTTGAGCCAAATAATTTCTTTCATCTAAATGTGTGACTGACTTAGTTTCTGTGTAATAATTAGTGTATTTGTGTGTTTTCAGGCTAACAGAGATCAGAGACAAGACGGGACAGATCACAGAGGAGGTCCGTCAGCTGGAGCAGGACTCTGAGGAAGCACAGGGTAACATCTGATGACAGCTTTCTACTTGTCCAAACCAGTCACAAGTTTTTCTCCCTGATCAAATGTTTTTGAAAAACTTCCCTGTGGGTGTGCCAAGTTGAATATTTTGGTGGGGACCAAGGTGTCGTGCTGTAAAGTGCACCAGAGACCGTCAGCCCCTTTTATTGCTACAATAACGACTGAAACGAACAAACATTTTCATTGGAGGTATATATTCAGATTATTTCCCTTTTTAGTGGCTGTATTTATGATTTAGTGAACTTTGACCATCACAATTTATGAAAACCTAAACCAAACAATAATCCAGAACGAATTGATATCAGTTATTATCAAACCCAAAAAGGCCATTGACAATATAGTATAAGGACAAAAGTATTCGGCCAATATCCAACAGGGATGACATTTCATGGATCATCTTATTGCAAAGGTGGCATCCATCACATTACCATGCTTGAAGTCTCTGAGCTCTTCACAACAAATGTTTGTAAATGGGGACTGCTTGGCTAGGTGCTTGATTTCATACACCTGTGGCAACAGATCAGAATAAAACACCTAAATTTGATGATCAATAGGTGTGACCAAATACTTTTGTCCAATATAGTGGTACTGTAAATTAATGTTTCATACATTTCTACCTTTGACAAGTTTTTGCTTGTCTAAAATCTTCCTGATTTCTTTTTTGTCTTGCTATTAACAGGCTGATTATCCAGCACCTTTTAAGACTAAATATGTTATTTTCTGTTTAAAGGGGAGTGTCAGCAGAAATACAAGGAGCTGAAGAAAAAAGAAGAAGAGATTGATCGTAAGTTGAACTTTTTATTATTGCCAAATTGAAATATATGTCTTTTGTCCATCTGTCTTGTGATGCTTTAACACCTGCAGTCTGGAAAACTGCCTGAAGTTTTTTCCAGTTTGTTCTGTTCTCCATTCTTTTCTTGATACTGTGAATATGTTGAACGACAACTCTCATTTATATAAAAACAAAACCGTCATCATAGCATCAAGCTCTGTTGCTTTATTCGTGACTTCAAGGCGTTTTTATTGATTTATTTATTTACTTTTGGTTATCATGCCCATGGGAATATTAAAGCCAACAGATTCAGGTTCATGGTTTCAGTTTCATACTTTTAAATGTTGTCACATTTAAAACCATGAACGTCTTAGACGTCATGTATCTTAACCACAGTTTGATTTATGAGTATAGTAACATGAAGTTTGTGGTAACTGGCAGAAATATTTTGTCCTTGTTTCAGGTTACATGGGGTCATTTGAGGGCACTTGGGCTCAGGAGCAGGAGAAGATTATACAGTGTCAGGAGAACATCATTTCCATCCTGGAGCACTGCAGCAGGGTGAGCTGAGGAACCCAGAGGAGGGCGATAGACAGACAAAAGTCTGGCAGGATAGCCTGGAAGAGAAGATTAAGCATGTTGTGTATTTTTATGTGGTTTTGTGTGTGTGTGTGTGGGTGTGTGTGGGTGTGTGTGTGTGTGTGTGTGTGTAGAACATGTCGCGGCTACGTCAGGTGGATCAAGTGACAGCCAATGAACTGAAGAACATGCAGGAAGTGCTGGTTAGTAAGGAGACGGAGATGGTTCAGTCAGAGAGCACTGCCAGGGGACTGACAACTGGTAAATAATATCCTTACACATAAAATGCCTGTTAAATTTACCTTCTTTGGAAAACCTAACATGCCAAAACAAGCAAAAACCACCCATCCCTCTGTGTCCGTGTCCTTCCTAACCTCCTCCCAGAGTCACAGCGTCTGCAGCAGGACTTGGAGAAGATGCAGCAGCTCGAGGGAAAGATCACAGGTGAGCTCAGCAGCCTGAAAGAGCGTATCCATGCTATGGAGACTGAGCTGATCACCTACAGGGACCTGGACACCCTGAGGCATGAAGCAGAGGAGAAAAAAAAGGTAAATGTGATATACTCACAAATCCTGGACTGACTTGTGGATACTGTTATCCTGGATGGCTGCCATAACTGCAGTGAAAACTGCAGCAGAGAAAGTTGGATTAAATTATTAGACAGCCACTGATAAAGGCAGTTAATTGTGGTTGGAAGGATTGCGCCGATGCATTAGCTGGTCTCCAGTCACTTTAATGCTGATGTCTAGCACACCTATTTAATCAAAAAATGTTATATTCTGGACAGACAAGGTCACCTGTTGGAGAAACTCTGGTTTGTGCTTGTTGCCAAACAAGGGAAAATGGCATTGTGGGAATCTTAAATCAAAACTGAATAATACATCAGTATTGGCTCTGATATTCACAGTCAGTGTGTCTTTAGTATTTAGCATTATCAGCTCTGTCATCTCACTTTGGGTGTTTGACAATTTTGATTAAATACAAAGCTCCTGACTATCTGTGTCCAGTACAAAGAAGTTTAATAATGACATGGCTGTATGTTGCTCTGTTGCAGAGACTACAGGAGGAGCGGGTGTCTCTGTCTCAGCGTCGGGATTCTTTCAAGCAGCTGCTTGATGAAATGAACCAGAAATATGAAGCTCTCAAGACCAAACTGCAAGAAAACGAAACTCATACTCAGGTTTGGGAATTACTGTTAGATTAAGGAAATATATTACAGATAATACCTATGTGCACAAATTTACTGGAGCTAGATTTTAATGTCAACATATCAGTTAATGTGAACAATTTATTTTACAAGCTAACACAATTATATCTGCAGCATCTTAAAGATCTAAAACAGATTACATCACCCTTTCATTAATATTTATTGCTGCACTACTTAAAGGATATAATGGTCTGATGGTTTCAGAATTTGCATGCGGCTTCTTATCATAAACTCAGTTTTTTTTATTTATAGAGAAATCTTGCAGGTTTTTTTTTTCTTGACTGCACAGTCATGTTTATATGTATTTGACAGATGCAATCATATTTATAAAAAAAAAAAAAAAAAAAAAAGCATTGTGACCGGGAGGATTTTTTGTCGATGATAAGGTGTAAGAAATGCATATTAACCATAGAAATGCACTGTACACTGACAGGGGAAACTTGCCGTTTTACTTTACATAAAATTTCATCATTCTGTTCGTAGTAACTTTATTTTTCTTTGTTTTCTCTGTTTCTGTGTGTTTAGCTGGCTAATCTTGAGAGGAAATGGCAACACTTGGAGCAAAACAACTTCGTCATGAAAGAGTGTATCCTTCTTTTATATGCCTGTCACTTACTACTCAGAGCAAGTCTTGTTGGAATAAGCGTGAGGGGTGTCACCTCTGCCTGTTAAAGTTTGATCTTTCTTTAACTGCAGCATCAGTCATCGCTTCAAAAACCCAGGAGAGTGACTACGGCTCAGTCGCCAAGAACGTCTTCCAGCAGGTTGATGAGTACAACAAGAGTCTGATAGAATCTCTGCAGAACCACAGGAGTTAAACATAGGCAAAAAGTGTCACATTTAAGATTCTTCAGCCTGACAGAACACTTCAAAATGATACAGAAAACATGCCTGTTTAAGTCTCACTTAAAAAGAGCTCATTTCCTAGAATCAAACTGCTCGTGGCTGTGAAAAAAAATACCAAAATGTATGTGTAGTGAAAAATTATATTTATTTGCAAAATTTTGTATTTTAATGCAAAAGACAGTGTAATTATAATAAGAATAAAAAAGTTTTCAGAATGCCTTGCTCAAATGAGTTATAAATGTTATTTAAGGGGAAACTCATCAGGTATATCAGCTTTTCCTTGAAATAAAATGTGCAGTCGGTTGGAGAACAATTAAAAACTAGGGCTGCAAGCAGCACTGGAGGGCCCTCGCATCCCGGCACATGTCGGTGTGTTTTGCAATTTGCGGTACGTGGGAATAGTCAGATGTTGGGCAAAAATCCAAGACTTTTTAGGGGGTTTAAGTACCCCAAATCGACCACAAAGTGTCAGAAAAAGAATAATAATGAAGAAGAAAAAACATTACAGATACAATAGGGTCCTTGCTCTGAGGTCAGTGCTTGGGCCCTAAATATCCTACAAAAATGGCTATATTGTATTCTGTAGTATAAGGAGGTTTTCGGCTGTTTGCACGCTGCTGTATTTCCACTCATGTTTAGCACATTAGAAAATAAAGGTGACGCACTAATGTTTTTCACTTAAGCATTCATAGCTATATCATACAATGCAGAGCTCCACAGCTTCCTGTTTTGCAGTGCATTCTCTTCTAGTTAGTCCATTCCCTCAGTTATGGATATTTTTGTCCAAACATCTGAGTAATAGAGGAGGAAAGAAATTTTTTTTTATATTTATTGCTTTTAATTACAGGAAAAACAGATCAACATTTTGCATAAAATCCAAATGTCACTCTAGAAATATATTTGACCTTTCCAGTAGATGGATATCAAAGACTACAGTAAACATTACAACTGAGGGCTGCAGAGCGACCCTTTGCAAATGTTCAGAACAGCATTTAGCGGCCAGCATCCTTGCTCAACTCCATCCTTCATCCACACAACAGTCTGACTGATCCAAGTCAGGGTGTGATTACTGGATCCAGAACTTTGCAGGATCTTCAGAGTCCTCTTGAAGTGTCCATGAAAGGAGGAGCTTTTCTGGGAAGCAGTTTGGGGCATAATAAATGATGTTCAGTTAATGAGACAGTTGTTCCTGTTAGGATTGTGTTTGAGGCTGTGCACTGTTACACAGAATATCTCCAGCATCTTACAGTCATATTAAGATGCATAGATTTTAAAATAACTAAAGCACTGACAGTTAGTTGAGCAGTTATGGCGGACAAAACCACAAATACAAGCAGAGCACCCACAAAGCAGCCTGAAGAAGAGCAGCAGAAACACACACATGAAAAAAATGGCATCTTTTTAGGCAGTGAAATCTTCTGGTTCAAAAACATTTCAAACTCTGTCTCAGAAAGCTGACAGGAAAGAGAGACTTTATGTGATTTATTTTGGATACTCTTGTTTTCATGGCAGATAATTTTATGTAACTTTTTTTGTATTTTTACCATCCCCTTACCTTTCAGCTAATAGCATCCCTCTGCTCTTAAGCTAGACAACAAATCTGAGTTTCAAGACTGTAAACAAAGTCAAAATTGTTGTTATTCACTTTTATCTGCTGCTTTTAACATTTAGAAAAAAATTGCTGATCCTCTTCAGTTTAGTCTTTGGTCATTAAGGCTGCTTAAGCTGTTTAGCTAGCCAAATTTTACATTTTGGATCACTACTCGACATCACATTAAAGACCAAGTGATAGCAGTAAGCTTGCAAGCGATAAGCAAGGTATATTTCAGTATTTCTGAAGTTGGGTCATGAGATATTAGGTTGTAGAAGTAGCATAGTTTACAGTGATTTTGTGCTTTGCCCCTTCAAACAAGGCATGCTTGGGTAGCTGCTAGGCAGCGTAGCAGATTGGTACAGTTTTACTGCATAATTTAGTGAGTTTAAGGTAAAAAAAAAAAAGAGTAAAAATAAATGTTGGCTCAGTTGTATGCTATATCAAACATTTTTGGAGCATTTAGTTATTCACCCAGATATCCTATGTGTTTTGCTCAAACAGCTGTTCACATAGTGAAGCTAAAGTTTGCAATGCATAATAACACTAAACACAGTTTCTTGGTGAAAAATACAACACTCGATAGTATGCAGTTGGGCCAGCATTGCTTTTTGACCCCTATTTACCTTAAACTTGCAAAAGGATGAAGAGCTGCTGTACCCATCTGTAGCACTGTATAGCCTAGCTTTCCCAAGCATGTCCTGTCTGAAGGGGCAAGGTTCTCTGAAATCGGGGGGCTAATGCCACTACTCTCCCCAAATGCCTAATATAACCAAACATTTCTGCATAGAAATCTGTTCTTGCCAATGTAGCTTGAGTATAGTTAAAGCGTCAACTCTGAGCTGTTTCTGGGAAAAGTGTTTGTCCATTTATTCTTTACCAAGTTAGCAGAGTTAGCCTGGTAGCTAACTACTTTAATTTGTTTTTCAAAAATAAGACATTGAAGTAAGTTAATTTTCCCAGCTACGCATTTTATTAATGGTGGAAAATAGGATGGCTAGCTTGAAATGCTAGTTCCATATGCATCAGTTTTCAAATACGCAAAAAGTTGCTAACATGCTAGTTTTAACAATAGTAGGTTAGCTTGTTTCCTGGCTAACTGTTTAACACATGACAACTGTTGAGTAAAAAATAAAAATTGGGGTGTCTTTATGTTTTCCTGCATGTTTGTAGGCAGAAGTAAATTCAGCAGGTTAAATGAAGATTGTTTGGTAGATGACAATTTATCATTTAACAGAAGTTATTCAAGATAGCAGATTTTGATTCAAGATTTTTTTTTCAGTTTTCATATTTGTTTATAGTTGTGGACTAGCTCTAGCTGGTCAAATTTAGCTTGTTAACTGCTGACAACTTTAAGCCAAAAAATAAGAGATGGTGTTTGGATTTTTCCACCTTTATCCTCTGTATATAGGTTGCTGTATTTCAGGATAATTTTAGCTTTAGCCATGACAAGCAGTATTAATTTAACTTGCTTGGTAGCTTGCTAGCTAACTGCTAAAAACTGCTCCGATAAAAACACAAAATGGCATTACTATTTTTCCCCCTTATCCTGTGTGTATTGGTAGAATTTACTTCAAGATAGTTTTAGCTTTTAATTTTGCTATTAGCTTCTAGTAAACTTCAGCAGGTTAAATTTAGCTTGTAAGTTATAACTTTTACATGACAAGCAGTGTTATTTTGCCTTGCTTAGTAGCTTGTTAGCTAACTGCTAACAAATGATAACTCAAATATACAAGATTATGTTTATTTTTTTCCCCATTCATTTTTATATTTTGGCATAATTTAATTCAAGATTATTTTGGCTTTCATATTTGCTATGAGCTAATAGTAAACTCTTGCAGGTAAAATTAGCTTGTAAGCTTACTCTTAAATGGCAGGCAGCATTAATTTAGCTTGCTTAGTTGCTTATTAGCAAATTGCTAACAACGACTAAGCCAAAAATGTAAGATGCTGTTAGTTTAGTTTTCCCCTGTTCTTGTGTATGTTGGCAGAATTTAATTCAAGATAATTAGCTCTCATATTTGCAAATAGCTGCTAGTAAACTGTAGCAGGTTAAATTTAGCCTGATAGCTAACTCATCATATGATTAAGCCAAAAATAAAAGCTGGAATCACTACCTCTTATTTTTGGCTTATTTATTTACCGCAACAGTCAAGAGTCAGTTCATAATAATGGTTGCCAACTCGGAGGCTACTAGTTTAGCTTGTTAGCTTACCAGGGGAATGTGATTTACTGAAAGGTGAGAAAGGGGACAACACTCACAAGAAAACAATATAAAGTTAGTCAATGAAATAAAAAAACTTAATGGAAAATATGAAATATAATTTGTATGTCAGTTAGTAAAAACCTTTTTATTTATTACTGTACTGCTTTTATTTGGCATTAGTGTTTGCAAAGTATTCAGACCCAGATAAAGGTTTAGCAGATCTCATGAGTAAAATAGGCTTGGGGAAAACGGTCCTTTTATTTCTCTGTACAAATGTCTTTAAGACTCAGTCATGGACATTCAGCTTACTTTGTCCACACCAACTGATAAATCATGCCAATACCTGATAAACTGAACAACATAAAACATGAGTTTCTTGCGCTTCAACCCCTCCACACGTGGAGGAAGTTGCTCTGGGAGCAGCAGGACCATAGACATCTAAAGCAGTGGTTCTCAACTGGTTAGGCATCAGGACCCACCATCCCCTCCTTATGAGAAATCAGAAACCAAAAAAGAAAAAACTTTCAACCATCCAAATGTATTCAATGAAAAATTTCAGGGTTTGGAAATATGATGGGAGAAAACATGAAAAAACAAGGAGAACATCCAAAAATGTGTTTGAAAAATAAATCATGGCAAAAGCCCTGGAAGGACACACATGCATACCTTTTGTTATACTCCATTTCCCTAACAGAGCATGGACATTCTGGTAATTTCTCCAGGAGTTATCTTGCTATTTTGGAAAAGCTAGCTTTGTTATCCTGAGAAAAGGATATAAACATATTGAAATCTTGAGAAAATGACCAAAATTTGCTTTTTATAATAGAAAAATCCAATATATGGATGTATGCCCACCTAGGGCTTCCATACATCAAAAACTTTTCCCCTGATTTTTTTTCCCAGGCACACCTTCAGGACCCACTGGAAACAGCTATGTGACCCACTTTTGGGTCCCAACCCACCTGTTGAAAACCACTGATCTAAAGGACGATCAAATTAACTGCTGACTTGGGCAATTCAACTAACTGATAAATTGATCCACAGTGTTGAAATTTCTAAGCCTCACAGTAAAACATCAAAATGAATTATGATTGACTGAATCACCAAATGCATTCAGCATCACCCAAGTGGTATTCCGTCTATCTCTCAGCTTCAAACGAATATGCTGCTGATAAGTTGACAACACTTGACATTTGTCAAACCTTAAAATGATCACACAGATTCTGCTGCTACAGCCTCACTTGTTCAGGTACGGGCGACAACATATGCAAAGTGGAAAAAAGTTCAATAGTCTTGCTTTAATTACAGTAATGTCCTCTCAGATCAAACCAACCATCTATCTTGCTACATCCATTAGAAATACCAATAGAAAAAAATGCATCCAGGGTGAATGAAATCAAAATAGCTTTACTGTTGTTGAAAGTTTACTTGTATATAAATACACACTTAAATATTATTTCTCACTTCTTAATATTCATAGTTCTTCAGTTGACATAAACAGTGTTAACTCTCATGCTCCTGACAATCACCACTGCAGACTCCATTTTGAAACAGACATTTCAAGAGACAGATGCAAGGAAGTACTGAACGATTATCGCAACACAAAATAACCCCCAAATCCACTAAAAAAGTTGCAAATATGAACAGGCTGTGTGATGTGTGACACAAACTTAAGATGAAATTTCAGGCTAACAAGAGTGAGTTTTTGGAGGAGGAAAAATGACATCCGACTTATAAAAAACATGGTTAGACAGTTTCAGCTCTTTTAAAGCAAACTGAAGCCTAATAAGACCTCGTGATGAGGAAAATTGGAGCCTTTACACTGAAGGTCAGCTGTAGTACAGCATCTAAATCATGAAATATCAACATCAGACAGGTTTCATTATGTTGCTCTTTCATTACGTTGCTCTGGAAATAAGTGAAAACCTTTGAGTAGACTTAAGTTTGGCTAATTTGATTTCCTTGTATTTTATTCCTATGGTTACAACTACCTCTAAATCATTGGCTATAAAAAGCCGTTTCACTCCTGAAATCTTAAAAGGATACCAAAACACTGAAATGACAGCTCATTTCTTGTAGTTAAAATAAAATCCTAACATTGGTATTCCTGTTTTTTTTAAGTTCACATGTTCCTGCCTCGCTTTAGTGCAAGTCAAACTTAAAAATAAAAAATACAAAGCAGCAATTACCTTCCATCTAAACATTAAGTGGCAAAAATGCATGAAGGTGTACATTCAAAACCTTACAGCAAAATTAAAAACAACAAACCTAAAATCCACTTTCCTTACATTACTTTTTTGATTCTTGTTTAAATCTTTGAAACTGCTGTACAATTCTGACGGACGATAAAATCCTAGATGAACAGTAATAATTAAGAAAAAGGCATAAATACGCTGTTTTAGAAACGTCAATAAGAACCTTTTTCAGTCTCCATTTGTAAAAACAAATCTCTGAACTTCCTAATAATTAAGTAATAAGTTAGTCATTTCCCACCCTCAGTGCAAAAATATCAAAAACAAACTGAAAGGGAAGGGACCAGGAGTCACGTGGACTGTTGTGCACAAGACACTGAATCCTCTCCATGGGAAAAAGATTTTCTCAGGCACAAGTACTTAGGCTTTGTCCACTGAGCCCTTGGCAGGTCACTCTCTTTTTTAGTTTTTTTTCCTTCCCCTGAAAAGCACATATACAGAGGAAGAAGAACAGGGGACTGTCTGTGGAAATGAGACCAGAGGAACTTCTCTTCAGCCTTTCTGCTTCAGCTTCTTCATTCAGCATTGTCAAGTGCTTCTGAAATGTGGGAGGCTGCATACTTCAACCGGAAGACACCTGTGGAGCAAAGACCAACACACATACACACATACAGAGATACATCCAAACACACAGAGATACAACAATCAGTGGGCAGTTGGAGAAATAATATGGGCATTACTTTGTGTAACTGAAGGCATCAGGTGTTCTAAGGCTGGAGATATACTTGTTGTTAACTACACAGCTGCAGATACATCATGGCTGCCAAGGCCCTAGCGTTGGTTTGACATGAACTTCTTCAAAAATCAACATAAAATGGACAAGAGATAAAGTATATACGTGTGGTCGAAGCAGTGTGGAGGCCAAGGAAGTGTGACAGTCACAGAAGCAGGGACGGCAATGAATAAAAGATAATTAATAAATCAGGTTCACTATTCTCCGCATTCTTTGCACAGAGAAAAACCTAGACCTAAACCCTAAACCTGAAAATAATGAAAATAAGGACCGTTTTACAGTTCCAAAAGTAAAAGTGTGAACTTTCAGCCCAGTCAGTGCCTCTTTGTATTAGGTTAGCTTTACATTAAATACAATATGAGGAGGATATTTTGACTTGATGATAAAAAAGAAGTAAACCAAGGGGCATTTGCAAGGATTCCTCTTCTCATATACAAACGCTGTTGGCTCCATTTAACATGGTCATAAACTTAACCACTACACCCAGAGAATTATGTCCATGTTGGAGAAGCAGTGCTGCCGAGGTGACCCCCAATCATCAGTCTGAGCTGATCTGGTGTTACTATTGATTACTGATGTTCCTTTTGAGCTCAGAATTATCAGTAACACTTTATTTTAAAGAGCCCTAATCACCTTGAAGGCAATTTTATAGTTAAATAATCGTATAATAAAAAGTTTAACTAACTAGTCATTTCTCAGGAATAAGGTGGAAATTACCTAGAAATAAGTTGCCATTTTACGCAGAAACATGGTAATATTAAGCGAGTAGTTACGTAGTAAAAATGAAGTAATTATTAAGTAATTCCTGATAAATATTGTGGTAATGCTCCAGTAATTAGTCAGTATTTCACTATGCAATTTCTTAGAAATAAGTTGATAGTTTTTCTATATAATTTCCTTGATAATTCCCAGGTAATTTCTTTATTTTGGTCCACTAAATTAAGATGAGTTCTACCCGAATAATTTTCAAGTAACTTTATGGTAATTTCTGAATGCCTTCGCTCTTCCTTTTTTAAAAATGTCCTTCGTAAGTCACAAGTAGTTAGAAGATAGTGTCTACATATCAGCCCAGTAAATTAAAGTAAGTCCTTCCTCCTTAGTTTCCAAGTAACTTCTATGCAATTAAAAGAAAAACGCCCTTGTGTCATAATGCAACCTAATTACCAAAGAAACGCCACGATATAATAAGGAATTGCTCAATCATTACTATGTGAATACTTTATACCATATTTCTGTTTCTGAGGTAAAATGCCACATTGTTACTAGGTTATTCCCACCTTATTCTTTAGAAATTACTGGATAATTATAATTACTGCTATAATGGTCAAGTATGTCCCACATATCATGTAGTCATACACAGCCCTACCATTTCGTGTTCCCTGCGGTGTCTTACAGTTGCACATGTTGCATACGGGCAACTATATTTACAAGGTCGCTCATAATGCAGCCAGACGCATAAGCACACGCAAGGTGAAGCAGCAAGTATATCTCCGGCCTAAAAGGCTTCTACTGTATCTCTTCTACAAGTTGGTACATTTTCTTAAGCTTTTAACAAAGGCTGACAGTTTTACTACAGTTCTTGGCAGTCATCAGTTTCCTCTTTTTTCTGAAGAAATATAAAATTCACAAACTTTCAGCAAAGTATGCAATTTAAAGTCAAATAAAATCTAACAAGATTAACATTTTTTTCTGTGCGTTGCCGTCTAAACATCAGTATGCGGCCTCAAAAATGACAGAACTGTACATGCAGCAGCACTAAGCTAGAAAAGGGGCTTCTGCCATGCCACTAAGGGAGCAGTGTTATGTCATTCAGTTTGTGGCTTGTATCACAGCTGATAGTTTTAACCTTTTATTCTGTTGGGCAAATTAAAAAATTCAGGCTGCAACCTAAACACTGGGGCAACTTGTATTCCTGTTTTTATGGTATATAAAAATTACTGTCATCACAGAGACACAAAATAAATGGAAAAACTTTCAATACACATGTACATGTGCATTAATCTAAATATGCAAAATAGAGGTGAACGGTGGGTTAAAAGGTGATCAATATTTGGCATTTTTTTCTCTCTCCCAAATGATGAACCATCAACTAAGACATAAGCCATAATTTTGATGGGATATGTCAAAACTCACAGCCACATGGCACTGCTCCCCCTACTGGCATGCTAAAAGCTATTGTATGATCTCAGTACATGAGCAAAATCAAGGGCTGCTCTCTCAACAATCTCACTAAATCCAAGCTTATATATGCTTCAGTCAGCTGTTGTTTGGACAGTGACAAAAATGTTAGCATTTTGCTTCTATTACCACCACAATGGATCTGAAATAAAACCACCAAGCAGTGTCATTTAAGGGGTTTGACAAAAATAAGGCATTTACTCTTTAGAAATTACAGCCTTTTTACTCAGAGCGCTCTAAGCAAAATTTAAGGCAGAAAGATCCAGAGTCAATGCCAATGTTAATGGGATACTTAAAAATTTTGGCAAATTCGCCCATTGCCATAATCCCTATAGTCTTACTAATAGGTTCGTTACCTTTAGTTGTCGGTGCAAGCTATTTTTAGATCAGCGCTGCTGAGTTAGGAGCTGCTCTGCCAACGCAATGCTTATGGTATCCCTGCTTTCCCTCATCAAACTTATCAAATACACAACCAACAACTCCAAAATGCTCTTGTGGACAATTTGTGACCTGCACATTCACCACGCTATGAAATACTCATGGAACATTACGAGACAGAGATATTTAAAAGGTAAATGCAAAGTCGGAACTACACTCCACCCAGTGGTTTACTTAAGAAATAGTTCAGAGTATTTGCTGCATGTGTCGTAATGTTACATAATTATATGTTATTTTTCATAGCGTGGTGAATGTGCAGGTCACAACTTGTCCACGAGAGCGTTTTGGAGTTGTTGGTTGTGTATTTAATGAGTTTGATGAGGGAAAGCTGGGGTACCATAAGCACTGCGTTGGCAGAGCAGCTCCTAACTCAGCAGAGGCGATCTAAAAATAATTTGCACCAACAACTAAAGGTAACGAACCTATTAGTAAGACTATAGGGATTATGGCAATGGGCGAATTTGCCAAAATTTTTAAGTATCCCACTAATGATAAATACCATATTTTCGTGAAACCACTTAAATTAAAGCTAAAAGTCGACATTTCAGTCACATTATGCATGTTTAGATGCACATTCACTATGGTGGTAAATAGAAGCAAAATGATACAAATTGTGTCACTGTCTAATTATTGCAGACCTGAATGTATTTGTGCATGAAAACATACACATGGAGACCTTTTTACAACATCTATCAGCAGCACAAGTGTAGGAATACACTTGGTAAGCCAGGTTAAAAGCTGTCCTAAAAAGACCAAAATACTCAGACATGCTTGCGAATTGCTATGGGAAGAGCATTTCTGACAAAACTTGTTTGTAAACTCCAACTGGTTATCAACAGTAGACAAGCCCGTTTCTGTGCTTTAAGTGCACCACAATGAGGCAAAGAAGAAATTGCAGTTATGACTTAGAAGCTCTACAAAATTTGTGCTTTAAATTAGGGATGCACAATATTATCTGCACTGTATCAGTCTTACAGTTGTCACAGTACCAGATTTTGAACTCAACACTAGTTAAATTCAAACGATGTCGATGCTTGTTTTGATACCACATCAACAATCTCCTGGACACTTAAATCTGGTGAATTGAGTAGTTTTCAAATTTCCAACATACATACAAGACATTTGTTTATATTGTTTATAATAATGAAAGGCAAAATAAATACAACTTTCCAAAAAAATAATTTAAAAACAAGTATTTCCTTCACTTTATCATGAATAAATCAGAAGAAGTGTGCCCTGTGATTCTGCAATTTCTATTTTTTCACACTTAGGACATTTTACCGGTGTCTGTCTGAGCAGGGCCGTGACGCCGTCATTCTGTAAGTCAGGATGTAAAGGAAAACTTGACTTTCTGTCTATCACAGACTTAACACATGCTTCTTTAAGAGAGAATAAAGAATCGCATTTGCCAACCAGTGAGCGAGAATAGAGGCGGTGACACAAGGTGGAGCGGTGAGACGAAGGCAGCAAGTAGAAAGTCTTCAGCATTAATCAAACTAAATCCTGTGTCTTCCTTTATGTGTGTGTGGAGGAGCTGATGTGTTTCTACTTTATTAGAGTGTAAAAAAATCAGGAGAAAAAATCTTTTCTCTCAATATCACTGCTCTGTTTTAGCAGTAGGATGGCACTTGCTCAGGCATTGCAGTGCCCAGTCCCTCTCTTTCTCTGCTCAAGGCAGTTTTTGGTTAAAATATGGATGTACATTGTTTTTTTCCTTTATTAGTGAGGGCAGTCAAAGAGAGACAGAAAACATAAAGTGAGAGTGTGGGGAAGACATGCACCAAACTGCGCTGAGATCATTTAAATCATGTGGTATCAAAAAAAGTATCACAGTATTAAAAGTTCTGACTATTAAAGTCAGTATCGACGGATAGCAGCTTAGAAAATTACATATCAGTACCTATGGAAATTTCTGTCAATATTTACAGCCAATATATCAGCCTGTACAGTCAAAATGTACAGTAGCATAGTTTTTTTTTTTTACCTTATGAGACATTAAGTTTACTGAGTTGTAAGCAGACCTTAAATGTTATTCTTTTTTCCCCCTCATTCCTTAAACTTTAAAATATAGTATAAGGACAGAAGTTTATCAAATGTTTGTCTTGTGCCCTCTTAATAGGATTAACAGGGAAATTATAGTATGATGGACACTTGTTCTTCTTTACAGAGATAAAAGGTGTAAATACTGGTGTCATATGAGCTTTAACAAGTTTGGAAATTTTGGCATTTGTGATATCAGCTTAGCCCCAATATCGTGCATCTCTACTTTAAATGAACTGTTCTTATACAAGTGGAAAGCCTGAACAATTAAGGACAATCTGGTGAAGAAGGGCTAAGGGGTCTTGTGTTTTTTCCTGCTCCGTGTAGCTGCACTACCTTGCTGCGTAGAGTCTATGGAGGGCTGGTTGCAGTCCTGAGCGTAGTGGCCACTCACACCACAGTTATAACAGGACACATGACCGTTCTTCTTATTGACTCCGCCTCCTCCTAGTGCAGCTGCAGCAGCAGGCAGCATTCCCAGAGGGTTTGGGTACACGTGCTGGTATACACGCTGGCAGAATGATGCGGGCGCCATCTGCTGCTGCAGGTTGTAGTTTGCAGCCACTGCTGCGGCCTGGGTGCCCAGCATGTGTGATGGCACTTCAGCATGGCTGTGAGTGTGGGTGTGGAGGGGGCCGTAGGGTGAAGGGTGGGTGGGAGGGGGAGCGGTGGGGAAGAAGGTCGGAAGGGTGGCGGCACCGTTTGCCTGATGAGGAGGCTGGGCCTGGGGGAGGTAACTGTTACTGCACAGGCTTGTCAGCTGGAAGAGGTGTGGTGGGACGCTGAACACCTGCCGCTGAACGCCTGCCATCTGGTGGGCGGGGAAGAACACGCCTGGTGCCTGGCAGCCAGAGGCAATGCTCACGGTGTTGCTGTTGCTGCCGCTGCCTCGATTGCCGCAGTTGTTGTGGCAGCCGCAGGTCCCACAGCTGATTGGTTGTAGCTGCTGTTGTTGTGGCTGTTGCTGTGTTGGCTGCTGGGAGGGCATTTGTTGCTGCTGGGTTTGCTGAGGGGTGATTGGGTTACCAGGGATGACGGGGGCACTTCCACAGGAAGCGCTGCTGTTGCTATACGACGTACTGTCGCTGTGTGCTGTGCTGTGAGTAAGAGCTGGGCTGGGGCTGGGGGCAGGTCCAGGAGTGTGGGTGGGCACAGCTGGAGGAACAGCTGCCTGTACATGTCCAGGAGATGGCACTGCTCCAGTCGCTCCTGTCGCAGGCATGACGGAGGTGGGCACAGGGGGCAGGGAGTAGGGAGAAGGCATGCCTGACGGTAACGTTAAACCAGGATGTTTGGCATGAGAAGTCTCCACATGTGGCAGAGAGGGAGCCAGGCCTGAGCTGGCACCGGCCGGATCTTGGCAGGGCAGAGACTGCTGCGGAAGGGAAGAGAAGGAGGTGGGGCCAGGAGACAAGACACTGATGGCCCTAACAGGAGCCTGGTGAGGAGCCTGTGGGGCAGGAGGAGTAGGTCCACTTCCTGAAGCTCCATCGCTGATACCTTGGCTGTGAGGCAAGGCAGTTTTGAACCTCTGAACCACAGGCTGCACAGCAGGACTTCCTGTGGGATGGAGGCCCATAGGTGGGATCCCAAATGTTGGGAGCATGTCCCTCTTCTCTGGGTCTCCAACAAGTCCAGGAACAGCTGGAGGCACTAGGGGCAGCTGCATCATCAGGGCCCCAGATGAGGGCTTCACGTCGGGGATGATGCTTTGGTTGGGAGGAGGGACCAGAGGAAGAGTGGAGTCCACAGTTCCGTTAGGGAGCACATAGGGCAGAGGATGCATGAACGACAGAGGGAAGTCTGTGCTGGTCCCTGGGCAGAGAGGCTCCATCTGGGCATGGTGGGTGTTGGAAGACAAAGGTTGGACAGAGGAGACTTCTCCTACCACAGCTGGATCTGTCTGGTTGCTGAAGAACATGTCAGGACCAGGGCCTTTGCTGGAGTCATCAGAATGGCTGTCTGTGTCTACAGAAACAAAAGGATAACAGACAGGGTCAGTCCAGGACTCAGCAGCATGGTTGTGGTGGAGGACAGACTTCATTCTTAGGGGGAGTCTGTTTACCTTTGTTGTTGTCATCCTCACTGTCCATGCTCTCTGGTCCTCTGTGCTGAGGGCTAGATGGAGAGCTGTAGCTTTCTGATGATGTTTCACCAAACGTATCTGGACCTGAACCTCCATCTGAAACATCACACAACATGGAAAGTATGTTAGTAAAAACCTCTATGGCTGCAAAGAAAGTAAAACATCTTTATGGTTCATCTATGATGTAAGGCATTTTATAAGACAAAACAACTTATGAAGCAAAGGTAAAACAAGTCACCATACAAGCTCAAGTCCGTTTCTCCGTTTTACTTTATTCTATAGACTTATTTGATTATCATAAAGGCCCATCAGTATAACTTGTCTCACTTCAATCTGGTGGTTAGATCTTATCAGGGAATTTTGGATTGTTATGATCGGTGAACAAGGTTTGTTGTGTGTATTTCTAAGATTTCATGCACCCAGCAGTTGATCCTGAAGGCCGAGTATTATTTTTAAGTGTTTGTCAGATGATTCAGAAGCAGATGACTAGAGGTGTAAGGCTCAGAAACGATTTTTTGGCAACTATTTTAGATTCAGTATTGGTCTCTGGACAAAACTGAGCATATGTTTGAGTTACATTTAAAGATTTTCACCCATTAAAGTTTTAGTCATTCATGTTTGAGGAAACTAAAAAAAAAACATTTCAATCCACTTTCAGTCAATAAAAAGTCCTTACTTTTATTAGTATTGTTTTTTAAGCTTTATGCCTTTGTGAACAAGGCAGCTTAAGGGAAAACAGGGAAAGACATGCAACAAATATTGCCAGGACCAAGAATTGATCCTGCAGCCAGTGTGTTGCAGACTGCAGCCCCAGCATATGAGCACCTGCTCTACCATCTAAGATAAACCAGCACATTTATTTTTTTCAGGTTTTTTATGATCAAAGACATATTTTTTATCTAGTTAGTATATTTTCTTCATCATGGAAAATATGCAGTGAACACTGTCAGTAATATTCTTCATTCACATAATTACCATTGGTTACACTGAGCTCTATCACTGTAACTCTGATTACAAAAAGCAGTTTCATGGAGTTATTTTTTCCTCTCTTTTACTCACCTTTCCTCTGAGATGACAGAGGGGAAACCAGCCTTCCATTAGCTACAAAAGTAGCACCCTTCCCTTTTCCCTTGTCCCTGAAAAAGACCGATAGAGGCTGTTAGTTTCCCCCTCTGGGCTGAAAACTGCAAAGTTACCACAACATCAATATAAACTGGTTAACCCACCTGTCTGAAGGCAGGCCTCTGCTTTTTGATTTAGTGGCTTGGTGGCTCCTCTTCTCTGCATCCTGGTGCTGCAAGGAGGACAAGAAATCAGATATGTGGCATGTGATCTTTCTGATTTTAAGATTCCACATTAAAATGTAGAGTCTGTTCAATACTCTGCCATGTTTGATTGAGGAGTGAGGGGGTGAAAAAACACTTCAAGTAGTCAGATGACTTGAAAGGCTCTATAAAAATCTTTTTACCATATAAATGCTGTAAGCAGAGTTTCTAAATATTTTCATAATGGAAGGAGAGACCTAAAATACTGTTTGCCTGTGTATTAGAAGTCAAAGTGCACTGAAAATCCTCTACTTCAAAATTACCTGCCTATTTGTCAACAAGGCCTAAAATGGAGGGACACATGCAAGGAAAAGACACCAGAGACAGATGCATGGACACAACTTAAGAGACTTAGGAAGCACATAGCACAAACAAATGGTCATAGCAGTACTTTGTCTCACATCGTGTCCTAATTGAGCAAGCGGCAGGGACAAAAGCAGCTTGATTACACTGGTTCATTCTGTAATGTCCTGACAGCATGCTATGCATTCCCCAGTTGCCCTGTTCCTATTTTCTTCTCTATCACCTCAATGGGATGAGCAAAGAACAAGGAAACAGGTAGATAAGCCATAATGAGTGTTGGGCTGAATATTTCCTTGCTTTTCCTCCAGCTTCCTTGCTCTTTAAAGCTTGTTAGCTTGTTTTCTAGAGTGGAGATAGCATTAATAATATCCAAATCTGCATTTGAACTGTATTGTGTTCTGAGTTGAGTTGGATCTTGTGTTAACACAGAGAGAAATCTATTCAGCTCAAAGCTGTCAAATGCTCGTCAATGCAAAGCAACACACATCCCTGGACACAACACACCCAGGTATACTACCAGCTGATACACACAACTCCTATAATCCTTTTGTCCAAATATGGTCACTTCTGGCTCCAAAACAAATAGATGTAGTCAAAATACAAAACCCCGGCTTCAAGGTACAAAACAACAAGTGATGTCATGGTGGTCCGGCCCACTACATGTATGCTTTCTGTGATTCAAATGTTCCATGACTATATTCACCAATCAACTCCTCTTTATTAATATCTGATGAACAAAATGGCATTAAAAATTATGAGTAAAAATGTAATTAGTTGATAGAATTTCTAAGAAATAGTCACAATTCATCCAGCTAAAAAAATATATGGTAAATTAGTTGGCTTTAAGCATTCCCACTGAAGAACAAACAAAAGTCCAGTATGCTTATAATTAGTATTAGTTTCCTCTGCAGCAAGTATAGCAAACATTTTGAAAGAGTTTTATGGTTTTAAGAAAGAGCTTTATGTGAAATTGGCAGAGTGCTGTCTCTCTCTCTCACCCATACACAGTCTTGACCTAAATCAGAGAGATTAGCGGTGAGTACTCCCATTCACGTGGCAGTGTGTGACCCACACACATTCTGCTGTCTCATTCGTAAAAAGGAAAAAGCTATTTTAACTCAATCCTGCTGGCCTTCATGTAAAATGATTAACTAGTGTTTGTAGAACTGTCAGTAGCTGTGCTTCTGAGCTTTACAGTGGAGTTAATCATTAGACTTACACTGCTTACAGTGCTAACTATCTCTGCTGCTGTAACATGAGAGAAACAAGTTGACCTAATGAGGCCTTTGACCCCTCTGGCCCACCACCAATTAAGCGTTTTCTTTGTAATTGACATTTTTAATTACATATCTAATCATTAGTCCGACTTGTTGACATTAACCTTTTTACTATCTTTTTGTACAGAACTCAGAAAGCATGCTGACTTGTAATTTTGTGTACAAACTGACACCACCCTAGTTTAAGCAGATTTTTCACTCTTCTCCAAACATGTTAATAGTGTCAAATTAACATGGAAGTGTACATGTTTTATCAAGAAAATTAATCATATATTTTTACCGGCATATATCATTGCCACCCTTAAAAAAGAAACCAGCAGACTAAGTTAAGAGTTAAAGCAATCTAAAGGTGTTTGATCTTCACCTGTTCAGCCTTCCTCCTCTCTGCTGAACCATTGAGCTCTGCAGTGTGACCCCCTCTCCAGCCATCGCTCTGCTGGCCCTTGGCACTGGAAAGACTGGTAGAGATAAAAGAGGACAAGAGCGATCTTTAAAAGTGTGTATCAGATCTTAAAAATGTGCATCAGACCCATGAAAAATGTGATCAACATATTTCACTGCCTTCACACGACTAGACTGACTTTTAACACTGGAACTAAACCGATTTTATGCCTTCATCTACAGATGAATGCAGGGAAAAAACACAGTGGTGGTATCTCACTGTAACATTTGCATGTTTGAATGAAAGATGACCAAAGAAGTGAACATTTTCTCCTTTAAATGCAACTGTTTTTGTGATTTCATTACTGACAAAGATGTAAAGAAGATCCAGAATAATATGTGATCTTCAGCTGCTTTTAACTATGGAAGTGCAAGGTACACAGGTTTTGACTTCATCAGGAGCACAGTGTAAGACCGGACACTACACTAAGAGTCACAGACATACAGTGCTGTGTAGAACTTTTAGGCATGTTTGGGCCAAAACTGAGGCTGAAGTAAGGCATGTAATGGCGAGTACTGCCACTGCAGTTTCAGTGGCCGCTCAAGTTGGAAGCACCCACAAATCAACTGGAGGATTCCTCTGCACAACTCTAAATTACAAGAAGAATTACGGTTGATATTAAAAATGTCTAATACTTTATAACGCTCTGTATTCTTCCTTTTCCCTGTTTTTTGGCTTGAAAGAGTGTCCTACTTTCATCTGTTGGATGACATGTATTTACATACAAGACTGCAGACTTTCTACTCACCCTTGACATGGACTTTTGGTCCCGTGCTTTTTCTTGTGCCCCTGAACATAAGACTCCAAATCTGAGAGAAAAAACAGAAAAATTGTTTAAAAACTAAGCCAGTAAGATCAAAACAGTGTCAACATTAACAAATACAATAGGTTATAACTGAATGTTGGTGATGAGCTTTTCAAAAATGTCCTCTCAAGTGTTCCAGTTATTTCTTATGTTGAAAGAGAAAATGATAGGAGACAAAAGTCAAATATGACTTCAAACAGTGGCTGCCATCTCTTATCTATCTGTAGCTGCTTGAGTCTTTTTATCAGACACTAAAAAAGAGATACCCCAACTGGTTGGGAACTGATCACTAACAGCCAATTACTGCCACTGTGCAAAAAACATTAATTTGCACAATCTGCACAGGAGATACATAAAGGCATAATGAGGAAGTTTTCTGCCAGACAATTTCTTTGGATTAAGAGAGCAGCTGCTAAAATGCCATTACAAACCACCAATCATGGGGAGGGAGCTGGTAGGCCCCTTTTGGAGGTGTGAACATGACCTTGGCAAAGTATATAGAGTTTCTGACTGACCACTTTCTTCCATGGTACAAAAAGAGAATCGTGCCTTCTATAGCAAAATTTTCTTCAAGCATGACAATGCTCCATCTCATGCCGCAAAGAATACCTCTGTGCCATTGGCTGCTATGGGCATAAAAGGAGAGAAACTCATGGTGTGGCCCCCATCCTCCCCTGACCTCAATCCTACTGAGAACCTTTGGAGCATCCTCAAGCTAAAGATCTATGAGGGTGGGAGGCAGTTCACATCAAAACAGCAGCTCTGGGAGGATATTCTGACATCCTGCAAAAAAAATTCTAGCAGAAACTCTCCAAAAACTCACAAGTCCAATGGATGCAAGAAAAGTGAAGGTTATATCAAAGAAGGGGTCCTATGTTAACATGTAACTTGGCCTGTTAAGATGTTTTTTGATTGAAATAGCTTTTGATTTCAGTAAATATGACCTCCTAATGCTGCAAATTCAACAAATGACCATTTTCAGTTCTTTACAACTTAAAAAATGTTTTGAAACTCTGTTGTGCATAATAATCTGGAACAGTGCATTTTGAGTTTTTTATTTTTGTTAAAAAAAAAAAGTTATCATTGGTAGGTTTGTTCAATAAAATTTGAATTAAGATATAACGATTGATGAATTGAAAATTATACTAACTGTCATTTGCGTCGTCTATTTAGGAAATTCAGAGAAAAATATCATTTGTATTACAATTTGGAACACGGTGTGCTCTATTCAGTCTGTTGAAAAGGCTTAAAAAATTTCAGCCTGATAGTTATTGTGTGAATTACTTCACTTAAATAAGCCCATGTGATGAATGAATCATCATATTGTTAGTAGGTTGAAATATATACAAGAAAAATATTCCCCACTAAACACAAATTTACTTAACATGTTTGACATATGATTCCTCTCTCGCTTTACTAAATACCCATTTAAGGAATTATAACATTTATCTCACTGCACACAACAGCTTTAATCCTTTAATATACAACTTAAAGTTAAACTAGTACGAAACTGATTATTATAACATCAATCCAACACTCACAAGATCTCCCGGCAATAAAAATTCTTACACAAGTATGCAGCAGGCCAAGGCTGAGGTTACTGCTGCCCCAGCTGAACCCAGGTCAGCACGTGATCGGGCAAATATAGCTGTGAAATATGAGGAATTGAAACAGCCTTTCCAGCCCACCTCCAAAAATAAATGGTAGTTTACTTTTCATGTATACTATGAAGCTCCAGCTATGACTGCAGGCCTGGTTAGTGGGTCGATCCTTCTTCCTCTGTCTGACCATCACGTTTCATTGACTCATCACCCTCTCTGCCACTCCGCAGAAAATAAATAATGTTGAAAATGAGTGGCACTTATTTCACCCTCTCACCTTCCTCTTGACTGGAGGCATCAGAACAGTCTCCTTGGTAGGCTTTACCAAGCTGCCAGTTGCCTATAAAGAAGGGCATTTTTGTTAGTGACAGCATTACAAAATTTGAACATGGCTCACTGAAGGGTGTAAGATTTATGACTCTGAAGGTGTCAGGACCAGTCGCCATTTTCGGCCTCATTCAGTAACCTCTACAGTTGTGCCCTGCATGCTTCCACACAGAGTAATTCTAAGTATGTGTGTGGAGGGATGGATGAGTACTAAGTAAGCATTTTAATTTATTAAGAAAATCCCTGTTACTCTGGAATAAATGTAAGCATCTAAGTGCTTGTTTGATATTAAAGTTAAGAAATTATGTAAATAAAGTTATTCTTTTAAACCCCTGGAAATTTGTGACAATCGGCATTTCTGCGGATTAGATTAAGAACTGACTTTGTTTTTGTTTATTCTTTACAGAAAAAAATCTAGATATTTACTGTGTATTGCTATTCAGTTAGAATACAGAGATTATTGTTTTGTGTGTATTCCTTAACTATAGCACAATTTGCACAGGATAAGTAAAGGTTATTTGCAGATGACGTCATGCAGCAGCAGAGAATTCCAGATGGGGGGCAAGAAGTGAGTTCTGCAAACCATAAAGGTCATGTTTTCAGCTGTTCAAGACTGTACCAAGCATTCAAAGAGTGGAAATAAAAACATTCTTAGTTCTTAAGCTACTTTTGTGTCACCAAGGTAGTGAAAAATTCAGGCAAAAAAAAGTTTGAAAAACCTCACAGATAAACGACAGCAGGAGGATTTTAAAAAAGCCAGTTGTTGATATGTACCAGTCAAAAACTAATGTGCGGAGTGCAGAGTAATATGCGCAGCATCAACTGCATGAAAATTCTTAAAATGACAGGAGAGGTTCATATTTAACGCGTGACTTCTCCCTCCCCCACAGATAAGATTACGTCACCTGCAGAACCTGATGTGCATGACATTGCATTGTTTGTATGAACAAATACATGTGTGTTTTCATTGCTGAAGCCATGCTGCACTGTCATACTTTCCTTCAGAAATATCAGTAAATTTCGGTACAACACAAATTTCACTTGTCCCCTGTGAATGCACTGCACCATACACTGATACCTGAGGGTAATTCACAAATTCTCAGCAGTCAACAGGTAATTCTAATCCTGTGTGACTAGTACTTTAGCCGATTTGAGCAAAATTAAGAACACAGAAATCTGTGAGAGATCAACAGTTAATAATAATCCCATGCAAGGTAAAACTTGAAATTTTCATGAGTTAAACTCCATGATAAGACTGTCTCAAGGAATTTATGTTATAAAGTAAATATTTACTATCTTAAAGTATCTGGTTTGTATTTGTACTCTGAGACAGAATGCAAATAAATCCCTGAAATGCACACAAAAACACATGTCAGCAACAGTAAACTCACAAAATACCAGCTATAAAACTCTACAAATTAAACACGTACAGGTTTATATGTTACTGCAAAACAATCAGAAACGAATCAAGGTTCAATAAATGTTTGATAACGTTAACAATTTAATGCTTTATAAAAAGAGGCCTAGAATAAAACAACACATCTTATCAAATGAGCCATTAATGAGCAGAAGACACACAGCTCATAAATGGCTCAAATATGACCAGTTTTAAATATTACCAACACATTACATTGACGTGAAAGAAAAATCTGATTACACCTTGTCTTAGTCAGACACTCACATCTAGAGCAGGTAGGTTTTGAAGAGTAAGTGGAGTCACAATTGAAGAAGCTGCAGACTTTCCTGGTCTGTCTGAAGACTGGAGGAGCCGACAGGAACCTTTCCCTAACGAAGCACAGAGGGGAGGAACATGGGGAAAACAGATGTCATGCTATTTATCTCAGAATAACTTTTACATAAGGACAACAGGTCAAATTCTGTGACATACAACATTTTCATATCCGTATAACACTGAAAGCCAAACATTTATCTTTCCTTTATCTCAGATATAATTATATTTCACAGTCAACAATGAGCCTTTCAATGTTTTTCTAAGCATTTACTGTGTGCCACAGGGCACACCAAAGTAATTCAACTTTCGTGAACATGCAAATAGGTGACTAATGAAACAAACTCTTGCAACAATTTATGGCCCTCGGTTTCAATGCCAATAAATACACATGATGTAGTTCAAACAATGAAGCTAAATGCTTTCCAGTGAAATCTAGAACAAAGAGAGGTGAGAGGAGACAAGTGAGCAGCAGTCTAACTGCATTGCAGCTGGACTGTGGGCAGAGCTTCTGCTGAAAAGATCGAGTTCAGGCAGTTCAGTTTCATTTTCCCAAAGTTTCACTTATGACAAAATGAAACTTAGGGACAATGTGTGTGTTTGTGTTTGTGAGGGCGTTTGTGTTGCTCTGCTGACACAATATATGGATACAGCAGAAAATAAAACAGATACCGTTTGGGGTTATTTCAAAAGACTATCATATAATCTTGGTGAAACAGAACATGTAAGAGCAAAGGTTTTTTTATACTGTGAGGCATACATGAAGGAGAGAGCCTGGAGCAAAACTAACTACACGAGGGGAAAAGGCTTTACAGGCATTTTGAAAATAACAGGAAATTAGCTGGATTTCCTGATTGGATTCACTCACCAAAACAACCAGCAGCTAAAGCTAGACCCCAGCAGAGCCGTGTCCAAGAGGGGTGGCCAGGAGTGGCATGGCCCCCTTAAAAATGTTTGTGGCCAACTGTTATTGGATTTTTTTCCCGTTAAAGGTACAGATTTATGCTACTTGGTTTGTGTTGTGAAAGAATGCAAGTGTCTTTCTTTCTACATAAATGTGGCAAATTTTCTTTTATTATTGCTTCAAATTGTAAATAAAAGCTTATCTCTTATTTTCCATTTGACAGTTACTGCGAAGGGGAATAAATCCTCCCAAAAATATCAGAGCAAACTCTTGAACATCACCCTTCTCAACTCATTATAGCTCAACTAAGCTCTACCCGTACATACCTTTTATAAGTTAAACATGCAGACCAATGTGCTTCACTAAGACACAGAAATTAATAGGAAAAGTAAAATTGAAGGCAATAAAAAATTAAAAGCAAGAAGATAAGTAAGCAAAAGCAATAAAATCAGAAAAAAGTCTGTCTGGTTTGCTATTAAAAACACTCTGAAAGCTTGCAAATTTCATCTTGAAAGGAAGTGAATTAAAAAGTTTTGGGGCGTTAATCGAGAAAGCTCTGTCCTCTGGGGTGCTTGTGTTGGTAACATTAGATATTTAAAAAGAAAGTATTTTGGGGCAGACAGCCTAGGGGTCAGGTTGCGCCCCATGTATGTGGGTGGTGTATGTTCAAGTCCAACCTGTGGCTCCTGTCACACTTGTCCCCCAAATCTCTTGTACCTGTTACCGATTCTGTCAATAAAGGCATATAAAGCCCAAATATATCTCACTCCTTGAAAAAACTCACTGTATCCATCCATCCTGATAGAGACCCCTAAACGGCACAGCTCATAGCGCTCATAGCACTGTACCAAGTTAGAGAGATAGAGAACAAAGAGAGAGAAAGGAGGGGGGCAAGCGAGCGACCAAGTGAGAAGGAAGCAGCAGACACTGCTCTGAATCATCAATAACCCATTTAAGTGACCTGGACAGATGTGTAAAAATGCCCAAAAATCAAACATGTTCCAAAAAAAGAAGACGGATGACATTTTCAGGAAGCAGTGTGTAAACATGCTTAGAACATGAGATTTTTCTTTTTTTTTAATGTGCTAAAATTTCAAAAGGACTCTGTGTGCAAAGGCCTTTACTCACAATTAGCTGTAATTAGAAATGGCAAATCGATGACATTCATCGTTATGGGTGCACAAAAACACTACCACTTAACAAACTGTTGCTCCTGTGGAGCCACCACAGTCAATTAAGTCCTTAAAGACACCCCTGGACCCCAGCAAATCAATGAAATAGGCATTTTGTCTCTACTGTTGACAGAGTCATTTCTGGTATTCATGTAGTGTTTTTTCTATTTCTGCTTTTTAATTTATTTGCCAATTCAAAAAATAAGTATATGTACATTTTTGTTATCCAAATAAATTGTGTTCACAACTCATCATAAATATTCCTTAAATCTCCTTTGATTTGGCTAATTTTGGATGTGCTTTTTAATTCTCAGAGGTGGAACAGAAATGCTAAGATGTTTTATGATAAATCTTCCGATTTCCTCAGTATCTGCTGAATAAGGTGCTCATATCAGGGTTTAATGTACCTGAGGTTCTTCTCCACCTCTCTGCTCTCTTTCTGGTCCCCTTGGTTCAGAAGCCACAAGATACTCTTCTCAAAAGACTCGGTACACGGATCTTTAGGAAGCTACAAAAAGAAAAAAGACATGTCAAAAATGAAAATAGGCAGGGCGCACTTAAAAACAAGCCTGGATAAATAAAGCCAAAATCATCCATCTTAAAAATGGAAAATGTCTAATCACCCCATAATCTCAGTTTGTGTATAATGTAAATTTTATTATAAATAAAATGTACATTACTACTAATGTGTTGCTTGATTATCTAAACAGAATGCTAAGCATATATACTTCTTCACTGCTTTAAAACATCTCTAATGCCTTGCAGACTTTCTTTAATTGCAGCTCTGTTTGACAATCAGACAAAATTTGTCCTTCCTAATTTAAGTCTCCCAGTAGGCTGTGACAGATCAACTGTAAACCACAGTGCAAGGACCAAGTACAAAGAAATGTGTATGTATCAGCAGCAAAAATACTTAACCTAAGTCCTAGTGCATTTAACAGGGAAGTATTGGTTTTCATGTCTGTGAGGCTGGTTAGGTGATCCCTAAATTTAAATATTTACCAAGAAAAGCAATAATTTCACCACAAGCAGGTACCTTCAGAAGGAAATTCTCCAGTTCCAGATGTGTTTTGGTCACATTACTAGATGACGAGTCTGACCACTTCACCTGAAACAGAACAAAGGACATTTTTCATCACTACACAGAAAACAATCCGAAATATGACAACAGCAATGCCATAAAGGGAATTTGGCTGTGTTATTGATTCACTTAAAAACCCGCATACACATACAGTATGAGAGAAGTTACAACCTTTAAGAATCCTGAAGTTATTAAATGTTTCATCTACAGTAAAATCTGCACAATTTAAAATGAACCCTTTTTTGAGTCTCCCAGAGAGAAAAAGTTAAACTGTCTCCCAACAGTTTCTGTGCAGCTCTATAGCTCCTTTAGTACCATCTATTTCCACCATGTGGAGTTTGCACTACTGCTAGGTACTGGTTCAGTAGTTGAGCTATCAGCAGACGCTAACAACTGCAAAGTACAGGCCAACAGCATCCATTAGTCTTAAACTAGCACTCTGTATAGTTTGTGTACCTAACAGTATACCAATCTTTAACTGAATGTAGGAAAAGGACCTAATGGGGGAGAAAATAGATTGAAATTGAGCCAGTGTCTCTATGTATTCCGAAAGGTTCGAGTAGCGAGCGGCTGCTCGCAATACACAATGAAAGAAATTGAATTTTCAATCATACAAGGTGGATTATACAGTAGGTGATGGTGGCAGCTGCATTTAAGACAGTCTAGCTACAGACAACAGCTCTACCATCATGCAGGCTACTAATGTGAGAGACCGCCTAAGTCAGGACAGATATATATATGCATAAACTTTCACGATTAAATCAGATTAAACTTCCAGTTAGGGTAAGGGTTTAGGCAAGGGTTAGGATACCAGGAGTTAAAAGACAAAAAATCTGATTTTCAAAACCTTAGAACAAAAGGTTTAATATGCCAACTAAACAGTCTGCTTACAGGAAAATCCTTGTCCTCCGTGAAAACATTACTGCAGTTAATGCTAAAGCTAACAATGCTACATTAACTATACATGCTGTGCAGCTGAAGACTGAACATCTTTTACAGTAACCCAAATCTCATAAATCCATATTTGTTTGGTACAGCAGCTGTGTAGCAAACATGGCTTAAGCTAAAGCTAGCAAAGCTATGTAAGTGACACTAGCTTATGCTATGTAGCTTATGCTAACAAAGCTGCGCTAGCTATGTAGGTAATGAAGCTGAAGACTGTACAATTTTTTACAGTTATGCAAAACTCACATGCATTTTTCCCAATTCAATAGTTAAGTAGCAAAAACCAACAAAGCTGCATTAGCCACATTAGCTTCTGCTACATTTGCAAAAGCTAATTTAACTATGTAGCTATGTTAGCATGAGCTATGTTTGCTACAGCTCATACTGCTAAAGCTAATATAGCTACATTTGCTTAAGTAGTAACATGAACTTTGCAGCTAACACGTTTTATGTTAGCTTTAGCAAAAGCTAACAAAGCTAATTCTATCCACTGTTTGCGGAGCTACTACTACAACTGGTCTACCTGTAATTTAATCTAGGATTAGACCTCTGACCTTTATTTTGTTTTATTCATCAAATGTTTTCTTAGTCTGTGATGTCTGCATTGTGGTTAATCCATGAAAGTAACTGCAAGACTTTGTTTATGAATAAAGTTGAATTTAAAAAACTTATTAAACAGCAAATATTTTTTACTGGTAAGTTATGTCAGTTCTGTCCAGAAAGAGGCAGCATCTCACAGTAGTGGTCTGCAAGAGGAGGCTTTTGAGAGCTGCAGTTTGCAGCCAGACCCCTCTTGCTACATTTACATTTTCATACTGATGCATGTGTTTTCATCAGTATAAAGATGGCGCTTCGATGTAGGTCACAGCCAACCATCTAAGATGAACAAATAGGTTTAAAAGTGGGTCTTCTACAACAGATTTTAATTCTGGTCTTAATAACAAAAGTGAAGCCAACCCTGAACATTCAAGATAAGATTATAGAGCAAAAATACAGTTCTGTTAAGACACAGGGATATGATATCTTTTTTGAGCTGTGTGAGCTCATCTGTTGCTCATGACTGTGACTAAGTGCATCAGCCTTTGGAAAGCATTAATAGTAGCAGGAGCCGCACCACAAAGCAAAAAAATCTGAGCAGAAGGATTGAATAACACAGAAAACAATCTGAACTGGTTGACGTGTTAAAATTATTGGGCTGATGTTTAAAGAATTTGAAGGATTGGAAGAGGCCTTTTGGAGAGCTGATAATGTCATTATCTGACTGAATTATATTGATTTCTTTGTGGCTACACCATGAGTTAAATTGTGTCTTTGTATCAATGCTAATGTATTGATGTATATACTTTGTAATAATACTGAATTATTTTTGGGTAATTCAGAATATCAGTCCATTATTACACCTTTTGCTGATATCAAATATGTCCATGCCAGAGATGTAACAATACCAAAACTTCATATCATGATTATAGTGGCCTAAAATATCACAGTAATCAGTATTATTAGCAGTATTATCACAGTAATGTTATGCTGAATAAGTCACCTCAGTTAACAAACCTATGTTGCATGCTTTCTGGACATTATTCAATGTAATATTAAAGTACATTTATTAAACAGTTAAATATAAATGGTATTATTTTGTATAGAGAGATTCTAACATGATGGCCATTAAAATTGGTTGCCGTTTCATCCCTTATGCAGACATTTCCAAACTAATTTTGCCGGTACCAATATCAATACGCTTTTTAGTATACTGTGAGGGACACCATGCCTCTCCTGTACTAAAATCTACTGTTCCTCTAATGTTGACTGTCTAAAGAGATTTCTTTGGATTTCATGCACGTACTAGACAGAATATATTTTCAGCAGCAATAGTAAAAATGTGCTTCATCTTCATTTTGGAGAGCTACAAACAGCACTATAACAACCCACTGACAGACAGTGGTCTCTGATAGCACAAAGGTGCTTACAATAACACAAAAACACACAGGCCCTTAAGGTTTAGGAATGAAGATGAAAAAGAGGGAAAAAAACGTGTATGTTTCAATTTATTGGCAGTACACATCTGCCAACATTACTAATTAACTTTTTGAGTTATTATCTATCAATAAATTACTGATATTATGGTGGGATTTGTTTTTCATGAAAATAAATTAAGTGACCAAACAGAGACTTCTTCACAGAAGTTCATTCATCCCAGCTTGAATAATCTTCACATTAAGAACTCTCATATATAACAATAAAGTCAATCAAATATACTACATGAAAAAGTCATATGTTGTCTTCTTAGTGTAGCTGTATGTGTGTATTCTGTGTTTTTGCATGTGTGCATCAGTGTTGGTCCAGTATAAACAGATGGAGAGTTAGAACAGCTCACTGTTGTGAATGCTTCTGGCCTAAATGTAGAAGCCCGGTAAAGCCAACAGGCTTGTTAGCCTCTCCTCTCCATCTGTCTTAATAAAATTTTATTTCCGCAAATGAGCACTAAATACTCCTATTTGTTACTGTGAATCCGTGTTTGGAAAACATTCATTTATGAAGAGACAAGCTCATCAGCACTGATGTCCTGCCATGAGCTTAGCACCACAGTGATTCAGTAAGGAACAGGAGCCAGGGATTAGTGGGTACAAATGCCAACTTGTGCAGCAAAAAGAATATAAAGAATATCTGCCCCTATTTCAACCATATCAATTACCTTAGACAATCACTGTGCCAGATATAATACAGATATGTAAAAGAAACGCATTCACTAGCAGGGACTGGTCAACTTGAGTGATATACAACCAGGAAATCTCTCCCTCAGGTTTATCTCAGGGCTTTGCCTATTACAATCCAGTCTCAAGCTCACTGTTTGACCAGCGTTTGCATGGGGGGGGGGGGGTTAGTAACAGATTTGGAAGCCAGTATAGGAGTGTGTAGGAGGTTATCATTTCATCATCAATCACTGCATCATACCAGAGTAACATTTCCATCAGGCATCATAAACTTGAAGAAAGTTGTGGGAGTATGTCTTAGTGTATATAGTATTTCCACATACCTCAAAGTTATATTCTTTGTCTATTCGAGTCCGAGAAATGCTTCTTAGGACAATCCCCTCTATGTGCACCGCTGTAACAACAAAGACACACTATTAAAACTTGGCATATTTACTATACTTATCAGCGTTAAAGCACATTCATGTGATTATGATAAAAGTTACACATCATATCCCTTCTACACTTAGGGTTGGGTATCTTTTATTCTGATGCTGGTGTTAAATCAATACTTCTTAAACAGGGTCGCTGCCTTATGGTGTCTGAATCAATACTTTTAACTGTTTCATGCCAGGGTGGTGGGGTACCAAAATGAAGCACCTAAATCTCTGATTTAATTCAGTACAGTAGGCATTATATATGTTGATTTCGGTACCATGTTGGTGTCACATTTGGATACTCATCTCTGTTCACTACCTATAAATAATAATTTTCAAAGTATGACCCTACTAAGGATTCTAGTACAGGACCAGTTTTATGTTGTGTACTTCAAATATTCAACATGTTCCCCAATTTCACGTTTTACCTACAACACTGACAAAAATTTTTTAAAGATGTGTTATTCACAATTAAAGCAATCAATTAATTCACCTTCTCTTTGTGTTGCCCATCGGCTGGAGCGTCGGCTCTGGCATGGAGGATGCGATGCCGTACATTCCCCCAATCCCAGCACTGGAGGAGACAGGTAATCGGCCTTCTGATTTAGAAGATCCTAAAGACAAAGCACATCATGATAGTGATTATTTCATCCTGGTCTATTACAGCTTTCACATCATCAAACACTGTTTGAAGGTATCATGTCTGTATGTTCTTAGGTAAAGTTTCAGCTTTCTTTTCAACATCCATCATGTACACCGCTTACCCCCATTTGGAGTAGCAGGGGGATGGAGCCTATCCCAGCTGTACTGGGCAAGAGGCAGGGTACACCCTGGACTGGGCGCCAGTCATTTGCAGGACTTCTTTTCAATATGTTCTAGTAAATATAATACCAGTTGTCTAGTAATTTAGAAAATATGAGGATAAAATTGTGATGCACATTTAATGAGTGGTTTGCATATTGAACCATAGTGTCAATATCGCAACAGTTCTAAATTGCATTGAAAATTGTTGCATCCCTGGTTTCAAGGGTTTTTTTGTTTTGTAAGGTACAGTTTGCATGGACCACAATGACTATATATTTATATATTAAACCACCTGTCATATTTGTCTCAGAGACCATCCAGCATCATGAAGTGCTTTAATGTGGACTCTTGCATTTTCAGTGAGCTCTCCACATTTTACCATTTTGAACAGGAATGAGGGATTTCAAACTGAATTCACCTTTTTTATACCCAAATTTGAGCTAGCTTACTGGGCTTCTCTGAGAAGTCAGAAATGAATCAAGCATAACATTCAAGCCCTAAAGCTAATTTTTCTCTTCAGTAATGCAAGTAGATAACTATAATATGACACATCAATCAAGAAATAATAATGTGCTTTACTATTTTTTCTGTTATTTTGTAAATCAGTAAATTTGAAAATTCATGGACAACGATAAAATTATATTCTAGCATTAAAAATATCATTTCAGTTAAAGAGCTTCTACATATTGGTGTATTAACCATTGCAAAAACATAAAAAATGATTTTGGTAATTACCAATGCTGTTAATTTAGGGCAGCTGTGGCATAAACCTTACTTTGGGTGGTGGTCTAATAAATTTGTTAAGCACTGTATGTATATGTATATTAAAAAACAGTCAAGTGCAATGGTAATAGTATACTATCTACATTTTGTGTGCAAGTGTGCCAAAGTTTTGAAGTAGAACTATTACGTTGAACGATCAACATTTTTCCAGCGTTTCATTTTCTCATCCTAGATTGATGCTTCATCACTGCTCTTTGACCTCCTAAATGGAAGCTCAAATTCATGTTTTTAATCTTGTTTTCAAGATATGGTCAACATTAAACTCCATATTTGAGCGCATTTTGGAAAAAAGGATTGCTCTTGTCTCTGCATGTTGACAGTTTGATTTAAATTGAAAGAGTTCATGTTGATGTCAGCTTAAAAAAGGTAGGTCTAACACTCAGCAAGAAGATAATCATCTGCATCTTAGATACCAAATTCCAATATCAAACATAGCTTAAAAGCAAAACCATATGTCCCAGCTCTTATTTTAAAAATGGGAAGGACAATGGACTGATCTTTCTCCTGAAACACACTGACACAGTTAAATGTTGAATAGCTAAAATCAGTACACATACCATGTCATACAAAAAAAAAAAAAAAAAAAAAAAGGAAAAAAGAAAAACTGAACAGTTGAGCCACAACAGCCTTGTAAACATAACCTGTGGAGTTTAAAAGGCAACTCCAGCATAACTGCCGTTCGTACAAAAGTGCCATGAAACAGATGTTAACAGAAAGAAACCCCTGTAACTGCTGTTGTTTTGTACTGCCATCTTACTCACCTTTTCTTTGTCTTTTACTATATACATATGAGATAGCCCAGAGAGTAATATGGCATGATTTTATTAAGAGCTGTGCTTCATCTGCAGTCTAGGCATCGACTTGCATCAAAGCGAACTTCGTGAATGTATCTAGAACAGGAGCAGCCCTGTAGGGTGTCTTAATTGAGTGACTGTTTAAAGGTATGCTCACCATAAAAAGTCCCCTTTAAACAAAAGGGTAGAGCAGCACACACAAAGCAGAGATTATTTCAAAGCAGTTGACCCTGGTGGGAAGCTCTGACACTTGAGAGTTGGCTTTACATTCCTGGCATGACTAGGGTTAAGTTTAGGTTTGGATAAGTTAAGTTATTATTCAGTTTCATGTGTACAAATATTTCACAAATGCTGGATAAAATCAGCCCTGGACAAGAACACTACCAGTCTGTTTTCTGGGGGGAAACCTGGTGGTCTATTTGTAAGATGCTCCGGTCAAAAATCCATCCTTGTTTCACAGAGTTACTGTATAATGAGCTGATGTTGGTATTTTCAACCATGGTATTGACCAAAGTTCAGTCCCATTTCTAACTTTTACCACTACCCCTTGATTATGAATGCCCCTTTGACCCTCAAAACAGAGTTACAAGGAGTAGTGGGGAAATCTCCCTCAACGTAATGTTGTTCCTGATTATTGCCAGCAGATGTAGACAGCATTTACACAACGCACACAATGACAATACTGGACATTACTACTAAGAGCAACTTTTTAAATTTTTGGTCAAATTCAAAAAGACCAAAATGCATTAAAACAACAATAAATTATGATATAAGGTTGTTACAGTTTTCAAATCTTGGGGATGATTGGCAAAGCATTCTGTGAGATTTTCTTTAATTCTCAATTTGGACTGTGCCTTGAGAAGATCTCCATTTGCAGGGTGGTGTGCCCCTAACACTTTCCCTACCCCTCCATTCCAGAATCAAGACACTCTATCCCTGGACATAAACATGCAAAAAATAGGAATAGGGTTAAGTGGTTGAACCAAGGGGTGTTTTAGGTTTGAGCCGTGGTAGTTCTCAACTAATTATCATTCGGAAACTGCAGGGTAAGGAAGCATAATATTGGATTTTACCATCATAGGTCTTTAGTTGGGAAAGTTGGTGACCACCACTCTTAAGAAGGCCAAGCTAGACTAAGGGCGCTTTCACACTAGGCCCAGTTGTTTCAAACCGTGCCGCGGCGCGATTCCTACCCTAAGGTATCATAGGTTTTTGAGTTCTTATTTCAGTTCTTCATTTGAACTTTGAAGTGAACATTTGATTGCTTGTTTGGCAGGTATCTTCAGTTCAGCTCCAGCGGTTGTGGCCTCCTTCATTAACTCCACCCAGCAGCTCAAATGTTTTCAAACCTAAAATCAAAGGCAGGACCACTCCTGATCTGTAAATAAAGTATTTTGCACACATGTGTTGTAGTTCTCACGCTTGTTTCTATTTAAAGTTTTTCTACAATGTGTGTGATAATTACTTTACATTGGAGTCTAACTTTTCATTTCAGATGTGATAAATGATAAAGCACCATATGAACATAAGGCTACAGCTTACCATAACAATTCGAGTCATTATAAGTATAGCTATTACCTTATCAGCCTAACACAGCCTACAAAGTAAAGGATAAAAAAGTTACAATAATGAGCTGTTAATAAATTAATCTGTGCTATATCAAACTCCTGTTTAACTGATCAATAGAAAGGCTGAGGTTGCAGACTCCTGCTTATATTATTCAGTATTGTAAGAGCTTTGCATTTACTGGACTTAAAAAGGGCAGCCGCTTAGCATCTAGCAAGTTAAGCTTGTTAATGACTTTCACTCACTCCAACGGGCGGTTACAAGGATAACGGTGACAAATGAACCCATTAACTTCTAGGACGTTTGGAATTAGACGACAACAAACGTCTTCAATGAATTGATAAAAACGTTTAAACTGTATATATTTGAAACCACAGACGTTAACTACCAGCCAAATGTTAGCTTCTACCAAGTTAACCGGTGTTACGGTTTAAAGAGCTACCATGTTAACTGGCGACTTTCAGTAGAATGACTGTCGGCGGCACTTACTAACGTTGATGACAGAAAACTCTGCCAGACTGTTTAAAAATCCAATAACACCCAAAACATTTCTGTTTAATATTTCGGCATTTCTGTGATATCAATAGAAACAGACATTGATTTTGACGATTTTTGTCTTCTTTTGCTGCAGCCACGACAACCACTGTTGAATTCGTTTAGCATGGCTGCTCTTTACACCGTAACACCATTTAGCTCATATGTTAGCATTGGGCGTCCCTTAATGACAAAAGGGTGTTTCTTGGGAGTATTCTTACACCAGCATGTAAAGCGATACTATGTGTTATCTAAGCATGTGAATTATACATGTTGAGTTATCAGTTAACCGTATAACTTTAGCCAGATTTGGTGAGAAGTGAACTCCTTAATACATTGCAAAAGTCACACTGAAGCAAGTTTTGGGCTAGCTTGGTATTAAAAACAGCGATGTCGATTAATTACCGTTGTCTGGGCGTTTATTCTAAGATGATTTCGCCGTTTTTCCTCGTCTATAGCAAGCTCTATTTTGTCTAGATGCCCCCGGACCGTCTCCCTTTGGTGGAAATGGAAAGCTGGATGTAGCGAGGCCATGGTAAAAAGCAGCGCCAACTGCTCCAGAGGTCCTGCCGCTGTGTCGTTAGGGGAGAAGCCGCAGGTCTGTCCTGACCGCCCGTACACATCCCCGTCCTGGCACGCTGGGTGAAAAGAGTGGTGAAGAGGGTCCCTGAATGGATTAAGGGAGTAGTCGTAGTTTTTGTAGAACAAGCCTGGTTCAACTTGGTTCAGTATCCGAAAGAGTATTCCAGCACATTCCCTGCTGTCAGACCCAAGGAGGGAAAGGCAGACGAGGAGTTTGGACCTCACCACTGGATCAATCACGTCCGTTAAAATTCCCAAATCATTCGGACTGTTAGCCCGAAACTCAAAGTCCCGTAAAACGTGATAGTCCTTTCTCGCTAGATCCTCCAAGTAAGATCCCAAAAAGCGGAGCTCCAGCGGTTGGCACATATGTAGCAGCCCGCACATGAACTCGATCCTCTTGGCTGGGTTCAGATGAAGGCCGAACCACTCAAACACAGTCTCCTTGTCCAGCTGGGGTGGATGCACATAAGGTCTGGGCGACTCCTCCAGTCCGTCGGACCCTGATGAGGGAGGCACAGCCCTGGGGATACGTTGCTGCTCCGACCGATCCAATGAATCGTCCTCGGCCGTTTCGTCGCCTCCTTCCTCGCCCGTTTTCATCGGTAGCTTCATTTTCAGCATTATCAGCGCTGCGATAAAGGCCTCAAAGTGTAAATAACGAACCTCGACACATTACTGACAACTTCCGCGGCTTCTTAGAGTTGAAATTAGAGGTGAACTGTCGGTCGTTTAACAGTGTTTTTACTATTAGCTAGTCATCCGACGAAACCAGAGTACTGTAGCTTTTCTCCTAGGCTACTTTCTTCTTCTATTCCTTAATTCCGGCAGAGTAACGAAGCACGGTGAGCACACTGCCGCCATCAGGCGACGGTTACAGTTGCTGTCACAAACAGCCTATTAGGAAAATAATGCTCCAACAATAACAGGGCAGTTAAAAGATTGAAGTTTTCGACCCTGATCAAATCGCAGTTAGTCACAGTTGATTGTATCCTTATTTGCGCATTTTAAAATTAAATTAAATTAAATTAAAGTTGTTTCATTTCAGATATTTCTACTGTCTTAAACCAAGATGAATTGACTTGTTCTGTTTGGATACAGAACCTGGTTAAATCGGTAAATTGAATGTTTTTGACATGACTTTTTTATGTGAACTGAGGCATTAAAGAGCAGTGTTTGACTTATTCTACATCACTGTGGCTGCAGAGAGATGCAGCAGAAGCTTAAACCTAAGTGTGCTGAATAAGACAAAGAAGCATGCAATTAATCACAATTTATTGAAACGAATGCACCCTTTTATGGACCTTAAATAATTGTAATTAATATTGACAGCCCTTAAACATTGTTTTCCTATGTGAACTTTTACCAAAAGTTTTTTTTTTTTTTCTAATGAACATTAAAGTCCATGTAAAGTGATTAAAAAAATCTTTATTTTAGGTTTGAAAGACTATCCTCTCCAAAAAAAAAAAAAAAAAAATGCTACAACATAAATGTAAAACTTATCTCTCTGCTCTCCGCAATGTATTTGAGCCACCAGAGAAATAATCACATTTATGTCACAAGAGGCAGAGAGTTTAGTGCTTAAACGTCTCAGTTTCACTTTCTCATCCTGTATTTTACACTTCAGGTGTTCCGTATCGAATTTGAAGTGAAGTTTAGTTATGTCTCTTGCCTGTTTATGAGGTGTCTTTGTTACATTGTTGCTAAAAACACCCAATTTCCTTATGTTGCTCTTCAATGATGATTAGAATTAGAGGCTTTTATTGTGAAAGACTTGGTAGGACTAGAGCATGTCTATCATCAGCTTCTTTACTGAACTGTAGCATAGCCCTGACAGCCGAGAGGAGAGATTGCTGCTTTGAGAGAGACAAAGCCACATCCAGGACTAAAGACAAGTGAGATATGGATTAAAGCGCATCTTCAACAGGTAAGATGTTTGTTCCTGCTGTGCCTGGTTCAAGTGAAAAATAGAGAAGTACTCCAGCAATTAGCCTGCCCCCTGACCTTGTGATGCACTGTGGCCAGAGTGTGACTTTGACAGAAGTCTGGGATTTATTTGACTGTTTTCTGTCAAAAATCTCATTGTAATGATCCTTTTAATGACCTGTAGGACACCGTTGCTGAAAGAGTTGGCAAACTTACCTCACAATAAACAAAACCAGCATTTAACTGTCTCTTAATTTTCAGTGAAGGCAGTGACATCAGCTAACAACATACTGTCTTAAACTGCTCAGTGATTTTATATATTGTTATAGCTTTAGGGGGGTGGGGCAATTCACGCAATGCTTGTTAGTGTCATGGGGTGCTACATTTGCCCCGTCCAGTTTAAATCTAGCCACGAAAATGGAGAAAAACTTTCAAAGGGCCTGAATCCAGAATTCAGTCACAAATAGATCTCAGTGTTTTTCATGTTTACAGCAACCTTATCCCAACATATCTAAAGTGTTTAGACATAGATTCTGGACTTTACTTACTTTACTTTTACGCTTTATGAGGCGAGGAACCATATATGGTCGCCTTGGTCTACTTCCTTTGTGGCTCTGATACAGTAGAAGCAGTATGACTTTTCTTAGTGGTGGTAATCAGTGGAGATCAGTCAATGTCAAAAAGTGCAAATGGGTGCAAAATAGTTAGTTCTGATTGAGATGCTGTATGACCTTAAACAGGCCGTTCTTGCTGGATAACCCTTTAGTGTGACTGAATTTAAACAATTCTTCAAAGAAGAGTGAGTTAAAACTGTTCCACAGCATTGCAAAAGACTCATTGCCTATTATAAAAAATGCTTTCTTGCAGTTGTTGCTGCCAAGGATGGCACAACGATTTAGTAGGTTTAGGCAGCGTTGACCTTTTCACAGAGAGCCAGGTAGGTTTGGATGACTTTGTCCCATAATAAATTAAATCATCATTTCAAACTGCATTTTGTATTTACTAAGATTATCTCTGTCTAATTTATATATATATATATATATATATATATATATATATATATATATATATATATATATGATCTGAAACATTTAAGTGTGACAAATATGCAAAAAGAGAAAGAAATCAGGAAGGTGGCAAACACTATTTCACAGCCCAGTATTTTCAAGCATGCTGAACACTGCCTTCTCCATTGAGGTTTTCACCTTTTAAAATTACATCATGAATTGTAATGACATAAAAATAGAACACTGCTATGAGGTTTAAATAAAAGTTCTGCAGTTTTTTTTTAAACTGGGGGGATGCTGCCATCTAGAGGATACAATGACAAATTAAAAGATAAGTAACCATAAATGTGAGCCTTTCTCAAACCCCTCCCCACATTCTCTCCTTAAACACTTCCACTCCACTCTATACACTCTCATAAAGGGTCCACCACTGTGAGTGTCATCCTTGATTTAAGTTGTGAAATGCAGGGAAACTGACTAAAAAGTATTTTGTTGGTCTGTATGTAAATCTACAAGAGACCAGTGCAACTATGGCGGAAGAGATTAATGTGGATGCTGCTAAAGCGACTGTTTTTTCAGAACTTGACGACATTTCTTCATTAACAGAAGAACAGAGAACAGCATTGAGTTGTTTTCTTTTCAAAAACGACAAAAGTTGTGTACCGACATGTCTACAGTCGCCATGGTTTGAATTATGCAGTTCTCTATGGAGTTTACTCCCTGGTTAGGGGCGCATCTCGGTAGCTGCTACATCCATGTTTTGTTGCTCTGATTGGCCCGTAAAGATGTGACAGACAGAACATTCATCCAATTACCCTCCAAGTTTTTTTCAAAGGCTCTGCCCTTTCCCAAACGCCATCTATGGAAAGTTTTCCAGATGGATGCGTGAAACAAATCCATCTGGCGTTTATTCCCAATAGAACATAAACAACATATCATGTTGAAACTGAGACACTTTACCCTTTAATGAAAAATATTAACTCATTTTGAATTTGATGGCAGCCACATCTCAAAATAGTTGGAACAGGACCATGTTTATCATAGTGTAGCATTCACTCTACACAACAGTCTGTAAACATCTGGAAATTGGGGAGAGTGGTTGATGGATTTTTTTTATGAGAGGAATGTTGTCCAATTTTTGTTTGATGGAGAATTCTAGCTGCTCAACATTTTTCGATCTATGATGTTCAACTGGGAAAATGTCTGGACCAAGGATATAATAGTTTTGGATTTTTCATTAGGTTTTATTTTTATTTTGTGTTTGTTTCTATGTTCAATTTCAGTTTAGTTTTATTTTTTATTTATTTTTTTTGCTGCTGGTTTGTTAGTTTAGTTAACATTTTATTTTGCAAAAAATGATTCCATGTAGTTTAGTTTCTATTAGTTTTACTGCTAGTTTTAGTTTTTTTTTTAATATATGTCAGTGTTGAGTGAACATCATACATTTTTAAAAACGTATTTAAACAGGCTACTCTTCACTTATCATTGTATTTATTTAAATATGATGTTTGAATACAACTCAGACATAAAACTACAACAATGTGAAGTCTTAAACAATCTAATCAGGTCATTTTACACTCTCCAGGCTTGGGTGTAGGTGCCAGTCAGTATGGCTGTTTCAAAGACTTAAGCTAAGGATATTTTGTCTCAATTTTCATTTTATTTTAGTTAGTTTTGTAAGCACACTATAGAGTTTTAGTTAGTTTTCATTTTGTATTTAGGCTTAGTTTTTATTTAGTTTCAGTGAACTAAAATTATTTTCATATTTTAGTTAGTTTTAGTTAACTATAATAACCTTGGTCTGGACTGCAGGCAGGCCAGTTCAGCATCCGGACTCCTCTATTGTGAAGCCATGCTGTTGTGATGGATGTGGTATGTGGTTTAGCATTGTCTTGCTGGAAATGTCAAGGCCTTCCCTGAAAGAGACACTGTCTTAACGGGAGCATATGTCACTCTAAAACCTCAGTTTGCTTTTCAGCATCGATAGTTCCTTTCAAGATGCGTAAGCTGCCCACGCTGTAGGCACTAATGCAATCCCTTAAAATCAAAGATGCAGGCTTTTGAACTGTGCCAAGATAACAGGCTGGATTGTCCCTCTCCTATTTAGTCAGCAGGGCATGGAATTCATAGTTTCCTGATTTATCTGACCACAGAACAGTTTCCCATTTTGCCTCGGCCCATTTTAAACGAGCTTTGGCCCAGAGAAGACTGTGGTGTTTCTGGATCCTGTCCAAATATGGCTTCTTCTTTTCATGATATAACCTTAACTTGCACAGCCAAGTGAAGTGTTCCTGAGTCCATGCAGTGATTTCCAGTACAGAATCATGCCTGTTTTTAATGCAGTTCCACCTGAGAACCTGAAAATCACATGAGAGAGAGAGCATTGTACAAAGTGTGATCATTATTCCACAGTTTATTTTCAAGTACATGTAAAGGACATTCATGTTGGTCCAATAAGGTCAATATGTTTTTCTATGAGGAGTTCTTTTTAAACTAGCTCTGAAAGACCAGGAACAACCCCATCATTGAACCTCACTGTGCTCCTCCAGCAGGGGGCAGTGATAGTTCACTGTTCACAGCCTAAAGCTGCATGTGAATCTCACTCAATCTGCTCTGGGTAAAAGATGTTAAAGGTGTATTCTGCAGAATTTTTGTACTGAAATGTCAACATAAAAAAAGCAAGTAATCTTGCGTTTTACAGTTCGATCTGTCAGTGTTTGGACAGCAACATATTTTTTAATCATTCTGCTTCAATTACCACCACAGTGAATTTGAAAGAAAACACTCAAGATGTGACTAGTGTGTAGATCTTCAGCGGTAATTTAAGGATTTAAGGGTCTTTACGAAACACAAAATTTTGCATTAAGGCAGCCTTTTTATTTAAGTTACCTTTTTTCTTTAAGACAAATGAAGGAGATGAAAGGTCTGGAGATGATTTTAAGTGGTGAAATGGCATTTTATGACTATTTGATTGGAGTTGTCAATATGAAATCAAAGGAGGTATTAGTGCAAGTGAAGGAGGCCATAATTAAGTTGGAAAAAAATCGGCAGTATAGCAAAAACTTGAAAAAATGTGGTTCAGTCTTTAACAGGAAGGATGCACTGGCTGGTGGAAGAATACCTAAAGGCCTGGGCAAAGAAAACCCCCTTTACATATGTAGAAAAGTCAAGTATACTCTGGAGGCGGACGATGCATCATTTGTACAGATCTTTAAGCTGCAGTTTGTTGCTCAAAAAGGCAAGTAAAGTCTGGTTTGACTCTAATTTAAAAATACAGCTTCTTAAAATGTGCATATAATCTAGATAAATTATATTTGAATAGAATACTATATTATGTTTCTTGTTTTATGTCTGTTTCTAAAACAAGTATACTGTCATAATAAGAGGATCGGGTCACTTTAGGAAAGATTTGGGGTTCATTTCACTAAAAAGTGTGTGCATTGATCTAAATAGGTTAAAATTAGTTTGTAAATATTGACTTTTTGGATATCATCCAAAATTCAAGATTGCAGATCTTATATTCAAATTTAGTGCAATTCTATTTGCAAGAATGTCCCTTTTAAATAACTTTGAGCTGGTAATTGGTAAATCATGGCTTACAGGCAGTATCAAAGAGACCCCCAGATGCTGCAGATGCTCGTTGGTTTGTTGCCACAAGGTAACTACAGTCTGTAATTACACTAAACCCCTGCACAGCTGCATAAAAAAACACGGCTGTTTATCCATAGCACCACTCCAGTTTAGAATATAGTGAAATTTCACACATAATTGCTTTATTTGACTTGAATATATGGTCTTTTGATGGTTAATGTGATGTAGTATTGCAGTGTTGTACTCATGTAGTAAGTCCCACTGTCTGGAGGCTCTGAATCAAATCGGTAACAAAAGATGACGAGTAGAAGCGAGCTGCTGACCTCCATCTAACACTGCAGCTTTTTTTTTTTTTTTTTTTTTTTTTACAGAAGGCTCTTCTCAATTGAAACTGCACTCCATAAGATGTTTATACAAAACAGTATGCTACTTTTTTGTTTCATGGATGAATTTCTCACAGTGAGGGAGAAAAACTGTTAAAAGTGACCCTCCTGGTTAATCCTGCATGCAATCTAACAATCTTTTGCAAGTTGCTTGTAGCGTTAACCAGGAAGGCCACTTTTTTCTTTAGTTTTTCTGCCTCATTGTAGACACAAGGTGAATCGGTTAACCCCTGGGGGAAAAAAATCACTTGTTTGTAAAGTGTAGGGATCGCACCTAGTGTATGTTGACATTTTCGGACAGCAGCTGCATCATACAGATTCATTTAGAGTTTGAAAGTAATAACTTACCTTCATCGTTGTTGATTCTTAACTGGTGTTCTTCACCTCCTGCCCCCCCATCTATCGTTTGTGTGTCTTCTGGATCATGCTTCAGTGGAAGCATTTAGGAGCAACAGCAACTCAGCCATGAAGCAAAAGACCATGAAAAATCAGAAAGTGGAGTCAACAACTGCCAATGCCCATGGTGCATAACAGTCACCATTGCTCTGCAGCTCCATAATTGAAGAGTTCTGAACTTTCACTAATGTAAGCACTAAAAGTGTGCCTCATAGAATGGATATTCCATTTCCAAGCAGCTGCATGCAAGCCTCACATCACCAAGTCTAATGTTAGATGGAGTGGTGTAAATAGCACTGAGACTGGTCTGTGGAGCAGTGGAAACAGTCAGATGGGTGAGTCTGGGTTTGGCAGATGCTGGGAGAGCGTTACCTGCCTGACTGCATAGAGCCAACTGTGGAGTTTAGTGGAGGAGGAATAGGGAGCTGTTTTTCAAGGTCTGAATTATGCCCATTATCTCCAGTGCAGGCCAATCTTAATGCTTCAGCATACCAAGACATGCTGGACAATGCTATGCTTCCAACTTTGTGGCAACAGTTTGGGGAAGGTCTTTTTTCTCTTCCAACATGACTGTGCTCCAGTGCACAAAGCAAGCATGAATGGGCACAAATTCCACCAAACACTCCAAAATCTTACGAAAAGCCTTCTAAGAAGAGTGGAGGCTTGTGCCCACCAGAATTTGTTAATTTAGACATTTCAGTTGGAAATGTGCACATAAGTCAGTCTCTGAATATAAATCAAAGAATTACTGTTGTCTGATAAAAACTAAAATCATACACTGACATAGATAAACAGTAAAAGCATGTTCCCACTGTGCTCATTACATCTGTCGTGTTTGTGCATGCGTACATCCACATTGGTCTATGTCATGTCCCATTTTGTGGTGAGGCCTACCACAATTTGTGAAGGCTGGCCCGACACTCCCACCACTCCCTCTGCCAGCAGGAGGGAGGACTGTCACTACCAAGTCAGGGCTTCACTCTTCACTTTCTCCTCTCAGTGGCATTCATCAGTGAAACAGAGGAAGGTAAGGCTCCGTCATCTTCTATCATCACGTAAGCTTTCTTAAAAGACTTTTATAGAGGGGTTTTCTACTTATAAATCAAGAGCAACAGCTGTCTTAGACTGAGATAAAACTTTGGGATGTAGACTAATCAGAGTGAAAGTGGTGGATGCCAAACAGAGACAATATTTATTTCTTTTTCTGACAGAATTTAAGTGATATCTGCTCTTCTGATTAGTTTGGTCTCTTGTTTTACATCATTTGTATTATATATAAGGTATTTATGCATGCATGTATCGTTGCTGTTACTCTTGCTGCTTCTTGTAAACTCGATGTTGCCGTGGCATGAGTTTGGTTTGGCCACCAGTGACCAGCCATCAGGACAATGAGAAGACAAGCTAAATATACGGTATAACTGCATACATGCACCTCTGTGATTATGGGTCAGCGAGGTCTCCTCTGCCTCAGCACATGGCACAAGTCGCCCGGTCTGTCTCTCCCTGTATACTTCTGTTATGTTGTTAGGTAAATCTGTAGCCTGAAATAACTTTGTCCTTCATCACAATTACTGTACATATATGTAGTAAACAGACTGGAAATGATGGCGACAGTATGTGGGATGATGTACAGAATAGTCTCACCATGGGGTTTCAGATGACAGCTGGAATACACTGGCTATTTTTTGCTCTAAATGGAGGTTGTTCTCTAAGCACAGATTTTCAAAGCAGACACATGACCCTTTTATGGGGGAAAAGTTAAATTCAGATGCAGTGAAACATAGGCTGACCTTTATTCAGGAAAAAATACTCTTGCTGGGGTATAAGCAGTAGCCTGTGGGGGTTGATGTTGGTTAAAAATCTAGGCAAACAATACATACTTTAACGTTTATTATCCTATGATTCAAATGTCAGAAATGGCATAAGGAAGAACTGATTAGATTTTGGGAGTGATCTGGATCACCGTCTGGATCCAGGAATTTTTTAAAGGATTCTGTACTATTGGGAGATAGTGCTAATGGCAGAGGTCTGTGCTCTCAATCATTTTTTTGTCTTGCATATTTTACCTCACACGCTCAGGACCTCAGACCTTGCTGCCAAAGATGCTTCAACTAAGTAAAAGGTCTGAATACTTCTGTCAATTTGACATTTCAGTTTCTTCATTTTAATAAATGTGCAAAATGATCTAAAATTCTGTTTTCACTTTGTTATCATGGGGTACTGAGTGTAGATTAAGGAGAGGAAAAATATTTAATGATTTTAGCATGAGGCTGCAACATAAGAACATTATTGAACACTTTCTGAATGCACTGTAAATAATGTTTTATTGATAAATTTTGTTAAATGAGGGCAGAGGACTGAAGCTGATGAAGGTGTTTTAAACTTTCCACTTTAAACATTATTTGCTTCGCTCTGTAGTTGCTGCCTTTTATTGCCTGTTGTGTCTGCTTTTAATGCATTCTGGGACTCTTTTTTCTAGCTATAAGAGACTAAGAGTAAATCCTATTTCTACCCCTCAGCCTTTATCTTAGCACTTCCCCTTGGTCTTGTGCGTTCACTTCAGGTGATGGAGTATCCAGATAGTCTTTTGAATTGAGGACTAAGGCTAAGGGCCAAGTGCTGCATAGCTTTTTCAGGACCACACTTAAACCAGGGGGTATGATGAATTTCCCACCATGCACTGCGTTCACTTGCAAAATGGCACCATGAACTATGAAGGAGGCATATAAATGTAAATATTTTTGACATTAATGATAGAAAATACAACAGTTTTCTCATATATTCAGTCTTTAGGGATGTGAGTTTACTGTGTTTTCGGTAGGTACACCTGTAAACCAGGGCTATTAATGGTTTTAATAAATGGAGATCCATGAGAGATGGTCCAGGCTTTATTGTCACCTCTGATGACACAGCTGTTTATCTGCAATGTTTGATGATGAACAGCAATCAAGTAGTGGCCCGTTTCTTAAGGAAAGGTTTTCACCCCTAACCCTAACCACTCTGCTTCTAACTGTGCCTGTCTCCTCTTCTCTTCCCTGCTGTCTGTCTGTCTCTCTCATATGGGACCTCTTTTTTAAAAGCAGACACATATTGGCTTATTAACCAACCAGAAGGGCCTACAATGTCAGTGAAGGTAAATAGACATTATTTTTTTTAACAAACCTTTGAACAGAAGGGAATGAGGAATCCTGATTTACTAGTACGACATATTTGTAATTTTACAAGTTGTTAATGAGGCTAGCTTTAGCTATGTCAGCTGTGTTAGTGTGTTTTTATGGAGGATGAGCTTTTTCTGTAAGCACACTAGTTATTCAGCTATATTAAATGTTCTGTAATTAGGTTTTGAGGGTCAGGTTAGCCACTTTTGGTATTAAAGCTTTATTGTCATTTAGACTTTTCCTTACCCACCCTACTGTAACCCTTACCCCAACCCTAACCAGAAGCATTTATGTCCTGAAAGTGGTCTGACAGCAGCGATCTGCTGCCAGATTGTCCTGAAAAGGTCAGAGATGGTCTTGGGACCAAGGTGATAAAGGTCTTTAAAAGTAATCAGAACCATCAGTCCTACAACATGCAGGGAACTGGTGCAAAGACACTTTAACAAGAGTGATATTGTGTGTTTTTGGTCTGGTTAAAAGGCTGGCAGCTAAGTTCAGGATTGTCTGGAGTCGAGTCGAGTCAGGCAGGTTAAAAAGGCTACAACAATAATAAAGACTTGAAGAAATAAAAGCATATAAGATTGTCTCTGTTGTAGTTAAAATAGATTGAATCTTATAAATATTTCTAAGATAATAAAAGCAAGGCTATGCAAGTTTTGTGTGTGCCGCTCAAGGAAAGGTGGGAAACTATACTGCACAATGAGAGGAAGATTTTCTAGATTTTCTTTCACTTCTCTCCACAGTGCTCAGTAGTGATAGCTTTGCATTCACAATGACTGTTCCTGTTTTTAAAATGTTGTGCTTCATGTCATCAATACAAACACCACATGCCCGCTCTCGCTGCATTTGTAATAAAAGCACTAGATGCCACATTTTTACAATGAGTGACTGAAATTCATGGTACAGAGAATTAAATATTCAAAAGATGCAGTGTGGACAGCAAGTGTGGGATGCTACACGATGCAACGTGATATCTAGTACTTGCCGCTGTCAGGACAAGGTGCAGAAACATGCACAAGCACAGTCAAGAAGTGCAAATGCATGGCCATTAATATTTTAAAGAAGTCAGTCCTTTAAACCAAAATTCTTGGTGGAATAACATTCATCCAGACCACGCCATGACTTTTTCTATTGGTAAAACAATGTTCTCAGCCATTTGTCCAAATGTTGTGGATTTTAATCATAAATAAGGAATATTTGTATTCCTTGCTCCCTGTTTCAGCCAAAGGCGCTGAGCAATCCCAACATATGCACACAAGGAATGTTCTGTGATACTGAAGCCAGCGGAAAGAGTTGATGTGGTCGCTCCACTGCACTTCTGGTTTTCTAAATGTAGAGTGAGGTTAGGAGGAATTCAGGTCTACTACCCACCTATCCGCACTGTGTCTGTAATGACTAACGTGCTTTAAAATGAAAGAGTGATGTATGGATGGATCTAAGGGGGGAAAACACAAGGTGTCTGTGTGAGGATGCGAGTAGAGACACTTTTAGAAGCAGTGAAACATTTGAATAATTCTCTTGAGGAGTGATGGCTCACTGCTGTTCATCTTAACCTCACAGCCTCCAGGTTAAAGTCAGAATCCACTTGCTGTTTATTCTCCCTTTTACTCTCACTACGATCGATCTGTTTACTCATTTTTACCACTTCCATACTGGGCTTATTTAAACATTTCCTTTGCCATTTTAATCATTCATTTGAAGCTGCATAGGCCCGCCTGCACTTAAAATTTCTTTTATAATATCTGATATAAATACATGGATGATGGCATGTAAAGCAAAGGAATAAGACTAAGTGTTCCTGCCTGATCTGATTATCTTCAAATTGTCTTAAAAGCAAAAAAAACAAAACAAAACAAAACAGTCTTTTTTATGATGCAAGCTAAGACAGACAGTGCAGTGTGCCACTCTCTCTATCAATTTAAATTTGTGCATGTTGTTTATAGTGTGTTCACGGTTAGAAGGTTCCTTGTTCGCTTCTAAGTCAGGGCGTTTCTGTCTCCCTGTGTATGCCTGGGCTCTCTCTGAGTACCCTGTCTTCCTCACACCACTAAAAACATGCTAATTGGTGACTCTAAATTGGCTGTAGGCTTGAGTGTGAACGTGCCTGGTTGTCTGTCCCTGTATGTTAGCTTTGTGATTGACTGGCGACCAGTCCAGGGTGTACCCCGCCTCTTGCCCAATCACAGCTGGGAGTTAATATTGTTCCTTATATTCACACTTTTCATGATAATGATGAATATTGATATTATTTTATCATTATCATTAAATGTCTTTCATCTGCTATAAGAATTGAAGAGAATAGGTGTTGCAATCATTGGAATAAGTGTGAAACTCTGGACTCTGAAGTATACACCATGCAAAGACAGACAACATGTGCTAACCTTATCAGTTTATACTTAATCTGCTCTCTTAGACTGTTGTAATAAGTACTGGAGGCTACGGTCTTATGACCTGTTAGACTTGCCATTTGTTCCCAAACATATCATTAAACAGGTGAACAGAGTTTCAGGTATGATGCACCTGCAGCCTGGAATCTGCTGCAGGAAAATTTGTGCATTAAGGAGCTGCTTGGAGTTGCACCATGTGCATAAGTTAAGACATAGCCTAGTTTGAATTAGGGTTGTCCCAATTCTGATACCAGTATCAGAAATATGTCCGATACTGCTTAAAATGTAGGTATTGGTATCAGAGAATACACAAGATTACAGTATGCACCGATATGAAAGCATTTGGTTTAACTTTATATTTTGCTTCGTTTAGCCGTGATAAATGTTGGCACTACAAAACAGAAATCAATTCTTCTTAGCTGCCAGAAAACACTGCATGCACGGGCTACTGTTTTTAGAGCAGCGAAGAAAAAGCAAAGGACCCACAGCAGCAGCAAGGAATAGTGGCTGCATAACAGTTTTCTCTGAATGTGATTGCTAAAATGCCTTCCAGACCGGCGCTGTTGTACACAACCAGAAGTGACACAGTTTATCAGAAGTTAAATAACTTGAACCATAAATCATTGCCTCTTACATGTTTTCCCTCTTGAAGCTAGCTGTTGTAAACCTGACACGTCAGATGGATTTGTCTCACACATCCATCTAGAAAACCTTCCATAGCTGGTGTATGAGGAAGTACAGAGCCTTTGAAAAAAAAAAACTTGGAGGGTAATTGGATGAACGTTCTGTCTGTCACATCTTTACGGGCCAATCAGAGCAACAAACCATGTGACGTCGTCGCTGATACCGAGGTGCGCCACTACCAAGGTATAAACTTGATAGAGAACTGCATAACGTGAACCATGGCGAATGTAGACATGTCAGTACGTGACCTTTTTGTCTTTGAAAAGAAAACAACTCAATGTTATCCTTTGTTCTTCCTTTAAAAAAGAAATTTCAAGTTCTGATGAAACTTACGCTGTAGCAGAATCCACACTAATCTCTTCCACCATAATTGTACTGGCCTCTTGTCTGCTGCACCCGAAATTACTGCCCCTTGACGCTGATTGATCCTATCACTTTCTAACCAGGCCCAAACTGTTCAGATGGGAGCATTGCAAGATGGAGTCACCAGTGAGAAAAACAGAAACAGGTGACTCCATCTGCTTTGCAAGGTTAAGCTGTTGTGCCTTCCCATTGATGCTATTGCTGCCTTTGAATACCTTGCGGCCATATTGTTTACCCTTTGTGAGGATCTGTCAGCCAATGGCAGGCTGTTCTGTAGTCACGTCTTGCTGCCTGAATAGAACATAATGGAGGGAGACAGAGAGATGCAGCCCCCTGTATAACTGTAATTTTAATATTTAGGAGTAAAACTCAGTATTCAGCAGGAAAACAACTTTAAGGTCACAGAGATGCTCTACATTGTGGTTCTATGTGTTAAGCCATGTTCTGAGTCCAATATAGGTCTAAAATAATTTGCTAGTTGGCATAGTTAGCAGTGTGAATTTCGCTGACTTAAACTATGGCTAAAATTGTGTGTCGACAGCCTTTTTTCCATGACAAAAACTAGAGTAAAACTGACAAAAAATAGTACTTTGACAACTAAAACTGACAAAACGTAAGTTTAGTTTTCGTCAAGATGACTAAAACTAGACCATAATTTAATGTAATCTCATTTTCGTCAGACATTAGAAATCCATGATATTTCTCCACTGTGGGTAAAGTTTTTGAGTTTCCATTGACTGAAACTAGACTAAAACTATGGGGGAAATGAATAATTTATAATAATAAGAATAATAAGAAATGAATAAAACTAAAAGGAATCCACAGAAACCTGTGGATTAATGTGATTAAAAATTGTAATGATTTTACAGACCTTTTTGTCAGAATGACTTCTGTTTTACGTCTGCATAAAGCAGCACTGAACAGACAAATTAGGATTACACAGCAATAGTCACACACATTATGCAGCTGCCTGCAGCCATTGTTATCCATCCATCCATCCATCTTCTGCTCATCTGGGGTTGGGTTGCGGTTGCAGCAGGCATAGCAAGTCAGCCCTGGGATCCCTCTCCCCTGCAATGTTTTCCAGTTCCTCCTGAGGGATTCTGAGGCGCTCCCTGGCCAGATGGGATATATAATCCCTCCAGCGAGTTCTGGGTCTGCCTCAGGGTCTCCTCCCAATTGGACATACCCAGAAGGCCTCCACAAGAAGGCGCCCAGGAGGCATCATGATCAGATGCCCAAACCACCTCAACTGGCTCCTTTTGACATGAAGGAGCAGTGGCTCTACTTTGAGATCTTTCTGGATGTTCAAGCTCCTCATCCTTTCTCTAAAGCTGAGCCCAGACACCTGCTTGAGAAATCTTATTTCGGCTGCTTGCACTGGCAATCTCAGTCTTTAGGTTATTATCCAGAGATCATGACCCAACCCTCATGGTGAAGGTTGGAACAGAGATTGACCGGTAAATCAAAGGCTTTGCCTTTCGGCTCAGCTCCTTCTTCACCACAACGGTACTGCACAGCGCCTGAAAAACTGCTGACGCTGCACCAATCCGCCTCAATCTCATGGTCCATTCTACCCTCACTTGTGAACAAGACCCCAAGATACTTGAACTCCTTTACTTGGGGCAAGCACTCACTCCGTTGATATCAGCTCCTCTTTTTTTGCTTGTGTTCTTATAAACAAAGCATAAAGTGCTGCTTATGATTTCCTGCACAGAAGTTGAGGGAAAATTTTGAATTTTCAGCATCATTCAGCGCTCATATGAGCACATCAATTCTTTTAAAAGCTACCCATTGTAGAGATATGATGTTATACCTCTCAGGTCCTATTAATCTCGAATAAGTAGGAGATACCAAAAATGCAAAACAATCAAAAGTTCCTCATAGACTTTCTGACAGTGTATATAGAGAGGGTCAGTTCTCGATCTTTGTTGCAGTAACTTATCTTTCAAAGACCTCACTTTCTGCAAATGAAAACCAGTAGAGACCCAAACAGTCAACATGTGTGACCCAAGTTTTTGGCCAAGTACACATTTAGCCTCGCAGGGCTTACAGTTCTCCCACTTCAAGCCAATGGCCCACTTGTTACCCATGTGTAGTTTATATGAGATGCACATGTGCACACTGATCTGGTAGCCTACAAAGAGCCTGTGATGATTCTTAGTGAACCACTTCTACATTAATTTGTAATATGCAATATTACCTCACATTAATATGAAATACTTTTTATGAATGGGACACTAAAGTTTTGTTGTTTATAACTGATTTCATTTCAGTCTTGCACATTGCAATGCTCCTTTTAGCCACTTGTTTTGAGGGGACAATTACATTGCAGCCACAAGTGTTAAGTATTTGAAGTACAACGGTTCTTTCTAAGCAAGTTAAACAATTGAGAGAGAAAGTTACATTAAAGGAGCAGGGAGGAGACTGAGAAGAAAAGATGTGGTGGCTGTTCTCTCTTCAGCTCACTGATCCTCCCCCGTCTTTCAGCCTCTGCCAGCACGCTGCAGCCTGCTCCTCCATGTTTATATTTCAGTTTTCCCATCCCTGCACAGAGCTCACGTTGTTATTTTCTTCGACCCTGCCTTGTGGTCTATGGAGCCATGTTTGCGCTGCACACTGAACACAGGGAGCTCTCCGCAGCAGACTGATGTTGCATGGCACAACATGAAGACTCACTAAAAACATTTTACAGGAAAGAAGAGGAGGGAAGAGGAACAGTGGAGAGGGAAAGAGAAATGTGATTTCACAAGGCAGTCAAACGTAATTTCAGACCGTGTAACCAGCTTCCTGTGCATGGAAACTTTGTAGAAAAGTGTCACACATGCACAAAACTCCTGAGAAATTCTCAATGGGGAACAGTCAAATTTCTCACTCTTGCTATTCCTGCCAACCCCCTTGTAAATTTCCCCCCTGTGCAATCGTTGTACAAGTAATGAAGCTGCTTTTCACGCCCATAAAAATTAGCAATATCTTTTCTGTCAAACAAATGAACAACTTGTTTGGTGTTGTTTGGTGGATTGGATGATTGAAGCCTGAAAACCAAGACATATTGGCAATTTAACAGTTTACTCATTTAGCAAACAGAAGCCACAGTAGTGTGTGGAAGAACCATACACAGCCACAACAGCCTGGCATCCCATTACATTCCCATCCCATTCTTCAACCAGCATTTGTCACAAGCTAGCCAGTGTGGTTGTGTTGGTTACTCTGGCATGAACAGGACGCCCAAGCTAATCCGACAAGTGTTCAATGGGGTTGAGGTCAGGACTGCTGGGCCATTCCATTCTCTGCACTCCCAAACTCTGGAGGTAGTCTGCAATAAATGTTGTCATCTTTGAGGACAGAGTTCAGTCACAGACTGGGGAGGTATGAGATTGCAACTGGTTGCAGAATCTCATCTCCAGCTCTCTGCATTGAGATAACCCCATGACAAGCCTTATTTTTCCTCTCCCTCCACCAAAAGATGTTACTCTATCGGTGCAGAAATCAGCATAGTGTTCACCACGTCTTCTCCACACTTTAATCCTATGGTCCAGCTGCTGTTGGCAGAATCTGGACTCATCACTGGACATAACGTTCCTCCACATGTTCAGGTTCCAGTGCATGTGTTGCACACCAGCGCAAACGGACCTGATGGAAAAGGGCAGTTATGGTAGGCCTCCTGGCAGCACTATTAGACCAGAGATTGGCTGTATGTAGTCTGTTCTGGATTGCCTGGGCAGAGAGCTGTCAGCCATATTGTCCTGCCGCTTTCACTTTCTTCCCCTGCCTTCTCCATTTTCACACCACTCTCGCCAGTTTGTTATCTGAGGAAATTACAGAAGAGTTTGAGCCAAGGCCCTATGGGGACCATGGATCCCCAAGTCTCCTGGCAAACTTAGAGTATGAAATGTATTATTGTGATAGATTATAAAAACACTGTAGGAATCATCTTTTTGGTGTGGTGGATAGCCACATATCAAATTCTTGCATTTTCTGAGAGTTATTTTCACAAGCCAAATTGGAAATTTTAGCCAGATAGGGGCTCTTAAATAATAAGGGGGTGATAGAAGTAAATATAAATTTTAATGATTAAAATCTCTTTCCATTTTCACCCAGGTTGGACAGGAGAGGAGCACCACTCTCCTATGAAGCCATGTTGCTGTGGTCAGTATGGAGTGCATTATTGCTACTGAACTCGCTGGAGGCTACAGAGGAGGACAACCTCCGAGCAGGTTAGGTCTTTTTCTAGAGCAAACAGCAACACTTACATGCAAGGAGAAATTATTTCCTTTAGTGTCGAATCAGTGAGGAGTTTACAGAGTTGAATTTAAATCCTAAGCCTTTTTATCTGTAATTTAATGGATTATTCACCTTTATATTTCAGACACACATACTCTCTTTGCTTTCTTAGTGCTTATGCAGGTGTACATTTGTGTTTGCAGGCTGCAGCACAGCTGTGAATGACCTGGTCTACATTGTTGATGGCTCATGGAGTGTTGGATCTGATGACTTTGAAACGGCCAAACAGTGGCTCATAAACATCACCAGCCAATTTGACATCAGCGCCTACTACACACAGGTAATAAAGACTACATCATACTGAATATGCTGGGCTTTATTACTGAGTTTTAGCTTTCATTATGATTATGCAGCCAGTTCCTGTTATAATTAGTGTTTGTGCCATTCTCTAGGTAGCTGTGATCCAGTACAGCGACACTCCTCGTCTGGAGATTCCTCTGGGGAAACATTTGAGTGGAACTGAGCTCATCCGAGCCATAAGGGGCATCGACTACCTGGGAGGGAACACACAGGTAAGTAAACATCCTTTTGACTTTTCTTCCTACTCTGCCTGACAGACATGCGAATGAAAAACAGTAGCAAAAACAGTCAAAATCACATTAACCACTCATACTGAATGCTATGAGGACAACTGGCCTTTCCAACTAGCTTAATATTAATCTAGTTGTTGTTTTGGAAATATGCACCCATTCTGAAGTTGAATCCTGCAACTTTAACTGAAAAAGTTAAGATGGCCAAGAAAAATCTCCGGAAATTATAGAATGCTCAAAAAACTCCTGAAAATGCCACAGGTAGGTGGATAAATTGGTAACAGGTAAAGGGGCACTCCTGAAAGGCTCAGTGGTTTAGATCAGTGATCATCAACTGGTCACATCAGGCCCCCAGATTATTAAATTCAGAAAATGTGCAAAGGAAAAAACATACCTTGGCATTTCTGGTTTTTTTTTTTTTTTTTTTTTTTTTTTTTTTTTTTTTTTTTTAATCAACGCCCTACAGCTATTAAAACAATTCCAGAAACAACTGAGATTGAAAAAATAACTTTATGTCATCCATTTTTTAATAAATCCACCAGTCAGCTGTTTCTACCAAATATAATGCATGTTAAATATGTACTTATCAGTCCATTCTTTATAAAATCCTGCCGTTTCCAGTGTCAGCTTTCAGCAGGCATTTTGAGAGTGCAGATTTCCTTTGTTTTTTTGTTTTTGTTTTTTTGTTTTTTTTTCCATCATCACTACATAGCATATTAGCATCAAATCTAGTCATGGACAACGGTATGGCAACAGAAATGTTCAGCTAAAATCAGTCGCCCCCTTGTTGCTGGCTGCAGAAATGAGGGTGACCTCACTGTCAGAGGCTTAAAATTCCATACAATCAAAAGGAAAAAAAATATGTAAACAAAAAATGTTATAAGACTCAGCAAAAGACAGACTTTAGTTTATTTGAAAGTTTGGCTAAGCAGAGGAAAATCAACCAACTGCTTAAAAAATCTAATAACTTTTATGATAGCAAACAAGTATAAAAACAAAAAAAAAAAAAATATATATATATATACCAAGAAAACATACAGGAAACAGACAGATGTTGATAAGTGTGCAACATATTGGATATAATGCAGAAGCATCACAAATGCATGACCTGTGCAATTGCATGTACGTATGTGCTTAATACAGTCTATCAAAATCCTGACAAGATCAGGTTCTTTTCTTCCAGAATGTGACAGAAGAAACAGCCCACAGAAAAGTAATTTTTCCAGTTCAGTTTTCCAAGCATCTTTACACTTGCAACTACTGTCATATTTTCTTCTTTCTACATTTTTTAGAAGTTTTGGTTCCTTCCAATATTGCAAGATTAACCAGGAACTTGTATTGTTAAAACTAAAATGTCTACTTAAATTGTTTTATGCTCAAGGAGAGTAACTGTGGAAGATAGCATTCCAGTCAATCCCCCGTGAGATTCAAAGCACTATTCTGTAACAGGATGACCTGTGCATTTCCATCAGCATGGATAGGGGTTTAATAATATACTATGTTAAGTTTTTTATAATGTTGCCTCTGGCTTCTCTAAGGAATTCTATACAGATTAGTCTCAATGCAAAGTTCAAAGGCCAGAATCTGTGATGGTGTGGGGGTGTATTAGTGCCAATGGCATGGGTAACATGCACAATTTTGAAGGCTCCATTAATGTGAGGGGTACATGCAAGTTATGGAGCAACTTATGACTTAATCCATACAATATCATTTCCTAGGATTCAAGAAAGTCACATTCTGCATGAGTTACAACAATGTGGCTTCACAATAAAAGAGTGAGGATACTAGACTGGCTACAACCTGTCACCAGTTGACGATATATGGCACAATATGAAGGACACATGGGCGGGAAAGAATTTCCCTTTCAATGCTCCAACAATCTCAAGTCCCCAGATGCTTACAGAGTGTTTTTAGAAAAAAAGGAGATGCAACACAGTGGTAATCATGCGCCTGCCCCAACTTTTTGCAGGCCTCACATTCAGAATGTGTGTATAGTTCATCATAACTTCATCACCAAACATTAGATATCTTGCCTTTGTGCTGTATTCACATCCCAACTTTTTTTGGAGTTGGGGTTTGTATATTTGTGTGACATTGCCCACTTAAAAAAATGAGATAGGGTGGTGTGCAAATAACACAGATGTGATTTACAACAAAATGTCCCATATGCTCCATAAAATGCTCACTGCTTTAAGCTTTCTGCCCAAAAACACAACACTAATAAAATAAGGCAGGCTGAGGCTAGTTATGAAGATGGAACCTACACTTAGGCAGACAGAAGGGAGCCAACATTTACCAAACACAGGTGCATGTGCAGAAATATGACCGCAGAAGCACAGACTTGGTAAATAAACAAGTGAGGCTTGGTTGCTTTGCTTCTGACACATGTTCTTGTAATAGGGATACTGCAGTCTGGTTATTCATTTTGCTGCTGTATTTACAAAGATTTCTTGTATCTGACCCTTTTTGCAGACTGGCCGGGCCATCAGATTCGCTGTAGATCACGTCTTTCCCTCCTCGCAGAGAGCCAGTCAAGTCAAGCACCGTATTGCTGTGGTGGTTACTGACGGGAAATCTCAGGATGACGTGGTAAATACCCTTATAAGCTTAAGTGATAGCTGGTTAAGCTTGTTTGGGTGGCCTGAAGCATCAAGGGGCATCAGAATAATGATTATGAGATGTAAACCTTCAAATCTTCGGAGGCTCGTTTCACCGCAGACATCCTACTTTTCTGCAGGTGGATGCCAGCGTGGAGGCAAGAGCTCAGGGCATTACATTATTTGCAGTAGGAGTGGGCAATGAGATCACCATCTCAGAGCTGATAACCATCGCCAATAAACCAGCGCCCACCTATGTCCTGTATGCTGAAGATTACACTGCCATGGAGAGAATCCGAGACTCCATGGAGCAAAAGCTCTGTGAAGGTCAGGAAACAAATTGATCTTTCTGTTTTACTCTTTTTCTCTGGCAGTTTTGAAGTTATTCTGGCTGTGTAGTTTAGTTGAGAGGGAGTAGGCGCTATGGGTTTCAAAAGAATGAAGTGATAATATTTAAAATTAGGTACACAAAAATTGACATAATAGGTTATGACTGAACTGCTAGTCAACCACAAGTTAACATGCACAGTGAGTAACTCCTTGTTTTGGGTACTTATGTAGATGCAGCGAAGAGGTCGTGATGTATTTTATGCTCCGTGATAAAGCTTAAAATAAACAAAACAAAAAAAAAGGATCCACCAACTCCTGATCCGATGATTTTATGGCTTATTTCAAAGCACAAAAAACATCATAAACAATAATCACTTTAAAATCTTAATGCCTCTTCAGGGGTCTATACATTCACTCCACAATGCTTGACAAGTTTTTCTTTTCATAGTGGCATGTCTGTTACAACTTTCAATCAATCTTTTTATCCTCCTTCAAAATAAAAGTCAATGTTTATCCATACAGGAAGCAGCAATAGCAACGTTGGTGTGAAAATAGGACCACAAATAAAGCAATAAGAAACATTACTTGAGCCGAGGTCAATCTTTTGTCCGGGCTTTTTTACCCCTGGTGGTATGCCCGGAGACTGCTGGAAATTTCCATGCCCTTGGGACATCTACAGCACAACCAGGGGCTCTTGGCAGCCCCATAGACTATAGAAAGAATTTGACAAAGCCTGTGTGACATCAGCCATCTGCTTGAAGCCAATCCGTGGTGGGCTCCATATTGAAATCGCTGTCCCAACCAAACTTTGGATCAACCTAACGGCAGACAAGAGACTGCCCACTGAGCTCCACTTCCTGTCAGCTCACCTAGCACTAAAGCTGTCCTTCTGGAGGTAGCATCTGCCTTTCAAGCTATCTGTCAATCAAATGAGACGTGCCAATCAGTGCGCAGTGAGGTTTTTCCGAGATATAATCGAAATGATTGTGGTACAAGAAAATTCGCCCCCTGTACAGTGAGAGCACATGAAGAAGTTACCTAATGAGGCATGTTTGGTTTTTGAAGCAGGCTGTAAACCAGATTATTTCTTGTGTAAAAAATGGCTTTTTAACATGTGTTCAGATGGGACTTCCAGTGTTCCTGCAGCCAGCCTCAAGTGGACATTTTAGGTATTGCAATTCTTTGACCTTCTGCATTGGCTTCATTTTTCAGGACCAGAGGTTACTGCTTGGGCAACCCTACTACCCCCTGGAAGGTACCCTAGGCTAGTGTTTCCCACACTTTCTTTACGGGTGACCCACTTTTAACAAGCCATTGCAACAAAACAATGTCGCATTCCGTATGTTAAATATGGCATGCTCAACCCCTTGGGCCTTCATATAAGCCGAGCAATAGTAACCACCCAGTAGATAGGGCCTTAGTTTGTGTTTTATTATGGTAGAGGCTGAGTGTTAGGGTGGAGCCCCCATGTGGCTAGAATGTGCAGACATAAATATCACATTAAATATTGGAGCAAAAAAAAAAAAAAAAAAAAATCTGAAAATTCATTTGACAACCTGAAAACAATGCCCCATGACCCAACCAGAGGTCCTGTACCAGGCTTCGGGAATGAGTGCCCTTGGCCATGCTTACTCCCCATGCCCACCCTTCACCCTGCCCTGAAGGTGTTTCACCATTTTTTATTTTCCCATGCCCCTGGTAACATGCAAGGACATCCAGAGCACTACTGGGGTTGTGCCAGTCTTACATCCTGCCCAGTGCTGCCCTCTCGTGGGCTTATTTGTCACTACCTGCTTTACTTCAGCCTCAAATTTGGCCCAAACATGCCTTGAAGTTCTTCACAGTACTGTATAATATTTTACTTTTAATGTGTTGACATTATGGCAACCGTGATGTACTTTTAGAAGTTTGGGTGTCAAGCTGAAAATGTTTGGGAACACCTGCTGTATCTCATTCCTGCTTTGTGCTGTTTAATTCATGATTTTCTCCGTCATCGGCTGTGCATTGTCACCCAAGCTTCTCCATCATTCGTCTTCACTGTGATCCATTAGGAGTTCATTTTCAATTGGAATGGGTGGAGTAATAGAAAATTCCACCCATGGATCCCCATTACTCCTCACATCATCTGTTATTGTTTTGATTTAGAGTTCACATCCTATGCATATCTTTAAGGAGAAATATTAAACCCTTTTGTGTTGTCCATTACAAATTACCTCACAATTAAATGTAACAGTTAGCCAAAAGAATATCAGTAAGAAATTCTGTTTTCATGGTTAACAAAGCTATTTTTTTCTCTCCAGAGTCTGTGTGCCCAACACGAATCCCTGTAGCATCCAGGGATGAAAAAGGCTTTGAGCTGATGGTGGGCATGAAGATCCAAATAAAAGCCAAGAAGATCCCTGGCTCTCTGATTTCAGAGGCAGCCTACACTCTGACGGCCACGACAGATATCACTGAAAACACAAAGTAAGTTAAAATCCATACTGGGTACATCTAAAAAAAACAAACTCATCATATTATTTAACTTCATCCTTTTTCTAGGGACATTTTCCCAGAAGGCCTCCCTCCATCATATGTGTTCGTAGCCACCGTACGTCTGAAGGGAACCTCTAGCAAGATGACCTTTGACCTGTGGAGAGTGCTGTCAAAGGAAAAGGAGATCCAGGCTGCAGTGACTCTGAGTGGAAGGGACAAAAGTGTCATCTTCACCACCACCAGTACACGAGCACAGGAGCAGAGAGTCACCTTTAAGGAAAACTTTAAGGTGGGTTTCATACTCGAGCTCCACGTTGATTTGGTCATACTTTCTCACTCGGTTACTTGGCTTTTTGGCCAGGATATGATTTCCATTTTCTGAAAATGTTCTCTTTTCTCATATGGGGGAAGAGGTGTGAGAATGCTTGACATCTCTGTTAAGGTAGGGAAATTGCATAATGTTCTCCAACATTATTTTACCTTTGCCTGTGGACACAGCTTCAAAGGCTTCATCATGCTGGCTTTTGCATCATTTTAGGTTCAGTTCAGTCGGTTTGGCCTTGGGTTGTCGCTAAAATTAAATTCTTGTGTGACTCACAGTTCACTTAAACTTTGAAAATTGCTTAACCTTGCTTCAGAACCTCAGGCAGATTGAAAAAAATGGTTGAATAAATCACACCAGGACATCACTTTCATTACTATTTTCTTAGAGTAAATGGAAGGATTTGGAATAAAGAGAGAGAGAGATGCACAATAATTCAGTAGGCAGCTAAAACTGAACCTACCTGAGTCTGTTGTATAAACAACTTAATAACTGCTTTATCATGTATGTAGTTAATATCTGAAGATCTAATTTTGCAGCCTCAGAACAGACAAAGACTCACATACCCCCAAGATCTTTCTGATGTTTCAAGATGTTTCTATTGTATCTCATGTTTTGACCTTTTTAAGTCATGATTTCCAATTTTATTTAATAATTTGACCTTTTAAGCTCATGATTTTTAAATTTTATTTCATATTGTGGCCTTGATTTCCACAAACCCATAATTTCCAATGTAGTACATATTTTGTCCTTTAAGAGTCATGATTTGACTTTCTGTGTAACATATTTGCTTTTTGAAAACATTAATCTGACTTTTTTTGCATTTGAATTTTTTCTTTTGACCTTTACAACTCATGATTTGAATTTTATTTAATGTTTTGACCTTTAAAACTCAAAATTTTTAATTAGATCTCATATTTTGATCCTTCAAATGCACAATTATGCACACTTATCAACAAGGCTACATTTCTCCCCCATGATTCATTCCTGTTGAAAATGAGGTTGACAGTTTACGGTTAAGTGTTGACCCTGTTGGCCTCTCCGGTTAGACCTAAATTCAGAATCTAGCCCCTGCTGTGATTGAGTTTGACACCCCTGATCTTTCCAGTCTAACACCCCCTCCTGTTTAATGCTGGCAGTTTAAACCCCTTGTGGTTGTAACTCACCCAGTGCCCCTTTGTAAAATTCACACAGCTGCATAAACACACAACACAAATAATATCTACATCGTGCTAAGCTTCTCAGAGATAATAAGGAAAACCTTAAACTACTTTAAAAGACCCATAGTTGATATTTAAAGAGTAATCATACCGTGCCACTGTTATTTTCCTGTCCCTGAAAGAACACACTGTGTCACTTCCAATCTTGGCTCTCCCTTTATGTTCACTGCTATGAATGAACCTGACTGAGACGACTTAGAGAGAGCCAAACAAGCAGTTATTTACCCATCATCCCCTGTTCAGTTCAATACACAGCTGAGCCTGTGAAGATGTAATGTGATGTAAACCAGGAGAAGGCTCAAAGAAAATGCTTCCTCCTCTAAACCGCCATGGAAACTAACCAGCGGAAGAGTGGCTCTTTTAATGTCAGTGTACGCTAATAACACATGGACACGCCAGGTTGTTTTTCCAAAGAGCACCCACCTCCCTCTGTCCCAGCAGACACCTCAGCTTCAGCAAGGAGCATCAGACAGGGTTGTAATTTTGCTCAATTTGTGTTTGCACATGTTTGATTTGATTTGGTTTAATGTGGCACGAGGTGGAAGGCTGTGATTTGTCATTTAGGAAGGACGGCTGTGGCTCAGTGAGACAATAGATGCTCTGTTTCTGCCTCCTAGTCAGCTTTAGTGAAGACTGTCTTGGAAAAGGAAGCAGTTCTCAGTCCTAAGACTTATTGGTCGTTACTATTTGTGTCACATTCAGGAAAGCCACACTTTTGGCTGTGCTGACTGATTAGCACAAGTGAGCGTGCAGAAATACAGCGCTGATCGAAGGAGTTTTGATAAATCCTTTAACATCGAACTTTGCTCTTGGCATGAAACTGGAACAACATTTGAGATAACATTTGAGATAACATTTGAGATAACCATATTTGTGCCTTCTCTCAGTCTCTTTATGATGGGAAGTGGCATCAGCTCAAAATTCTGGTGAAGCCAACCAAGGTTACCAGCTTCCTTGATGATGAACCACTCCAAGAGGTAAAACTGGATCCTGTGGAGCCAATTTACATTAATGGAATTACACAGGTGGCCAAGAGGAGAGGAGCAGACTTCACTGTGCCGGTGAGTGACAACTATGCAACCAGGTGTGCAGAATACATGTGCAAAACAACCAAAAATGATCTGAATGCATTTTTTTATCATCCTTATTCTGAAGTAGACAGCCATCTTTTCCCTTCCTTTAATCCAGGTGGAGATCCAGAAGCTGCGTCTATACTGTGATCCTCTCCAGAGTGACAGAGAGACGGCCTGTGAGATCCACTCAGTGGTAAACCTCATTATCGCCGTCTTTGCTTCTGCAAGATCTTCTGTCCTCTTTTAGAATTGCCTTTGTGGTATGAGTCTAAAATGACTGTAACCATGATTGTTTTCTCTTGTCCTCTATCTCCTTTTTTACACAGGATGATGAAAGGGTAAGTGCAGATTTAATCCTCTTACTTATACTTTATAATAACCAGCCTTTGAGACATAACAAAGGTTAAGAAACCCCCAGAGCTTGTTTTTAAATCAAAGAGGCCATAGCTACACCATTGTGGATATGCTGTTGTGAGCACTACATACTCATGGGCTGGTGCTCTGCAATGCTCCACCCAAACACTACTTAGCAGTGCAATTTTCATGCACGTTCCTACTGACTGAAACAGAGCATCTCCCATGAAGATGTATGTCACATTATGATGCGCAAAAACACAGCAATAAAAATTATGCACTGTTAAGCAACTTAAGATCGATGTCAAGGAAGAATGGGAAGAAATTCCACATTTTAATCAAAGTTTATAAGTCCCATGATCAGTTTTTGCTGAATTTAATTGAATATATGTTGAAAAGGACGTGCACATCACTTTATTCCATTTTTGCCCACATTTTTCATTCCATCTCAACTTTTTGCAATTGTATATAGGATGACAGGACAAGGTACAAAATTAAATTACTGTATATAGTCTTGATACACATGTATTAACACCCAAGCTCTATCCCCTCTTGTTAAGCCTGAATCTGTTAATGGTGTTTTATGAGTCATGCTATGGTCAGTATAAGGGGGAGGTAGAGTGCCAGCCTAGTCTAGCAGGGGTGAGTGCAAGCCTAGTCAGGGCACCTCACCCTAGCTCTGCTTCTCCCACCCTCTTGCTAATGGCTCTGTCCTCTATACCGCTTGTGTAGCTTTTGCAGTTCCCTGTTGTTGATAGGAATACTAGTCTTGTTGGTGTTGGAGTCGTGCTAGGGTAAGTAGAGGGGGGAGGTAGAGCGCCAGCCTAGTCCGGCAGGGGTGCCAGTCCAAGTCAGGGTATCAGGGTACCTCACCATAGCTCTGCTTCCCCCACCCTCTTGCCAAGCCTGGGTCTATTGAAGGAGGCAATGCTGGTTGGTCATGCTGTAAGGTAGGTAAGAAAGAGATGTCTTCATGTTGGCATGGTGGGCAGCGCGGGCTAGCATGGAGGGGGGTGGCTCTGGGATGCTGGAGATCACTGTTCAGCCTTCTGGAGGTGTCAGGGGACTAATTGGACAGCACACTGATGAAGGTGGGTTCCCACTTGACAACCCTGATGAAGTGTTCGCTTCTTGCTGCCCATCTGACTGCACGGTTGACTTGTGGAGGCAAATAGGGTTTAACTGGGTTTCTGGACTTCTTCGCTGAGTGCTTATCCTTTCTGTAGAGCACAAGTATCTTGCATTTGCTTCAAATCTATACACACACATTAATAACTAGAAGTAAGCTTTAATAAAGTGTTAAAAAATTACTTTAGAGGGACTTTTTCTGCAAATTGTAACACCATCTCAATGTTCAGTCAATGCACACTTTTTAAAGTTTGGATAAGGATTCACACTTCATGGGGAAAAAGAGTGAAAAACTTAACTAGAGGAAGGATCCTTCTCCCCTCATCTCCTCTCATCTCAGTTATTTGAAGTCAAGTGTACCACAGCAGACCAATAAAATCCCAGTTTATTCAGATTATAAGGACAAAATCATTCAAAAATAAGTCAAACAGCTTTAATCTTAAGAGGTAGCCTTGTTTTACTGACAGCTGTTTGTGTTTCCTCAGTGTCCCCTGAATCGAACGGCCACAGAGGAGAAGGAAGAAGAAGACTGCAACTGTGTGGTTGGACCACCAGGGCCGCGTGGTCTGCCAGGACGCATGGTAAACACACTCACTTATACACACAAACACTTTTCATATCAGACGCTGAGTCATTTGAAATACAACCTTTAAGAACCAATCTGTATTGGGTGATTGCAAAATCAACATTTATTATAAGGGAGGTGATTAAACACTGGTAGCTCTATTTGCATTAATCTACAGTGATGAATGTTGTATGGAAAGGGATAAAAGACCACGGCACAGAGAACTGGAAACTAGGGAGATCATTTGTGTGTGTTTGATGTGGACTTGGTGCATTTCACCAAAAATATACATTCTCAGACCTCAGCTTCTGTCATCTACTAATGACCCCTAATTACTGCAAGTCATGGTGACTCATCAGGGGTACCGTAGTATTATCTACTCAGAGAGATGCACTTTATTATACAGCTCTCTGTAGGAAAAGATTGGTTGACTTATACAAATTGGCCCTATGTAAAAAAGGCATTAATTAACAAATTTACCTTAACAAATTCCTCCACAGTGAGGTGAAAGACTCATATCCAGTTATCACAAACACTTGGAGGTTTTGCTGCAAGTGAACAACCAGTTATTAGGTTTAGGGGGCAATTACTTTTTTCACATTGTTTATTAATGTATTAGGCATCATGTGGTTTTATGTTTCTGAATGCAACAATGCAAAACAATGGACAAGTCCTGGACATGAGTTCTAGCTTTGCACTTTTAATGACCCAGTCAAATAAGAATCTTTCCATTCATTTCAAATAACAATCAACCAGAACAATGCACAGTCAAAAGAATGTGATAATGATTTCATGACTCACTGTTTCAACTCTGCAGGGTTTCCGAGGAGAAAAAGGGAGGGAGGGGCCACCAGGGCCTGATGGTAAGCCTGTAAGTGCTAACAGTTTCCTCACCACTATTTTCCTATAAGCACTTTATTCTGCTGTAATCATGGTGTCCTCAGATGATGGAGCCAATGCATCATTTCTGTCTTCAGGGTAAAGATGGAAAAACTGGGGAACCTGGCCCTCCTGGATTACCAGGACCAAAGGTAAATAATCTATCCTTTTAGAATTCCTCTATAGCCACAGACTATATTGCAGTATCTACTTGGATTATACTACACTGGAGACACACCAAAGTAAAAAAAAAATATTACAAAATCCAAGGAAATAAACTTATGTCAACTGGAGTGATGCAGGGAAAAGCTCTATTTTCCCTAACTTAGAATGTTATATATATCTACAGTGAATTATTTTTCACATTTATAGCACAAATACAGCTCTTCATACACTCTAATAATAAAGTCTATTATCTTTCATCATTTTTGGATCATTTTAAGAATAAAAGTAATAAGAAATACGTATGCACAGTGTCTAATTGTGCATCCTTAACTATGTTTTTGTTCTTGGATTTTATGTAAACTCTAAGTTTTGATGCTTTCTTTATGGAAACATACCCCAATATAACTATAATCATATGTCTCCTGTTATGCAGACGATATAGTTTGATTTTGTGTAAACCTTACAGTCAGCTGAGCAACTCTGAATTGTTACTTCAAAACTAGATGGACAAGTATTTCCAAACCATAAACTTTTATTCTTCAAAATGTTCCATGTTTTAGTGAACAAGTATTTGACCCTGTCCATGTCCTTTTCTCCTGTCCTGTTCTGTCTGGGCAGGGTGAAGTTGGCCCAATCGGACCAAAAGGGGAGCCTGGTCCCGTAGGCTTCCTGGTAGGTCTTCAAAGAAGCATTTTTTGTGTCTTTTCTGATCTTCTACAAGTACCAATATTGTCTATTTCTGCTTATACCACTCAGGGCGAGCAAGGGGATCCAGGAGAACCAGGAGAACCAGGACCCCCAGGACTCAAGGTGAGATTAATGTCGTTAGTCCTGTGGATGTAGCATCATGAATAGCCGCTGTGTCATCATGGTTATAGGCTGTGCTTGTCACTGATGGATCTGATAATTATCTATTTTTTTTCTGTTCATTCTCTAACAAAATAGACCTTACTATTTCCGTGGTGGCCATGTCCCTGTGACATCACACCCATGGGAAGCTCAAGCGTAGGTTCTTTGCAGTTGACGTCACACAGAAGTGGAGAATTCCTGTTGGGGTGCAAGAAGTCTTACTCTCCTTGAAGGGAAATCCATCTCTTATTTAAGAGATCTAGTTCATTTGGCTCCGCTCATTAGAGCTGGTTGTTATTTGGTACCAGTTCAGCTTTTTAAATGTAGACTAAAAAATGACAAAAGACAGAGGAAAGGAAACTGGCACTCAAACAGGAGCTAGCTACAGTGGCTTACATGAAAGAGCTGTTTCATGAAACAGGCTCATTCATGAACAGCACATCATAACTTAGTTGCTTACCTCACAAGGTTCAGTTTGTTGATAGTACTACATTGTTTCAAATTAAAGCATGTTTGTTGAAAAGGAGCATTATTTTATACATTAAACGAGTTCTAGCTGGCCTCTTAGCTCAGTACAAGACCCCTTAAGACTCTTGTCTCCCTTCATCTGGCTAGAGGAGGTCTGAAGGACTGAGTTATCTGTTATATTGATCACCTTCACACCAGTTAAATTGGTTAAACTGTGGAAATGATCAATTCTTTGTGAAGCGTAGGAATTATATTTTCTGATGCATTGCAGTGTATAGGTCCATTTAGAGCTGTAGAGTACAAACTTTCTTCCTTTGCCATTCATTCCTGTGGCTGTCCTCTACTTCCTGCCCCCATCAGGCATTCCCACACCACTGGGATCACATGACTGAAAAGTTTACCAGTTCATAAGTATTGCCATCTTTGCAGACAAAAAGCCAATATGCAATCACAAGTTTATACCTGTAGAACATCAAAAACCAGGGTCTAGTATTCAAGCCTTCCAGTATATCATTGGCAGATATTAATTTAATGTGAAGCAATGCTGCAGCAGATAGCTGACACAAGACTGATCAAACATCAATTATTATTCTGTTTATTGTTTGCAGTGAAGACTTTGAGTTATGGCGGACATGATGAAATTCAATATGACACATAAAACTAAGGAAAATTAACATTTTTATTTTTGTTTTTGTGTGCAGGGTCTTCCTGGTGAGAGAGGCAAGCCGGGACCTCCAGGAGAAGATGGACCAATGGTAAGGTTGGCTTTTGTTCAACAGTCCCGTCTCCACTCACATTAAACCAGCTTAAACGACAGCATTTGATTCAGAAGATATGCAGATGTAACAGCCTAACCATTATGGCCACGTGTACAGAAAATAATTCTTCTATAAACGGTGGTAAAGAAAACAGTACTGAGTTTTAGAGGTCTGGTTTCTTCTGTACATGTGCATGTGTTTGGGGTTTCCTCCTGCAGTCTCTGCAGTGTTTAAAGTGAAACAGGTAATTACTGTAATGGTGTTGAATCTGGTTGCTGCTCCACTTTGCCTCTCAGAGTGTGTTTTTTGTCCAAACAGGGCAAGCCAGGAGAACAAGGCAGCAGAGGACAGGCTGGGCCCCCGGGACCAAAGGTCAGTGTTGACTCCTGCTAATAAGAGACCTAAAGTTTATCAGAGGGAGACTGTCCCATGGTGCTTTGCACTAAAAATATCAGGAGGACACTTTTAGACACCACAGATTTGGCTGCTGGTGTGTTTGTAAAGTTATGGCTCTGCTGAAACAATGGTCCAGATGTAAGCTGAAAATGGCAAGACACAAGCTCTGCATTGACTGACACTTTCACTCGTTTTGTAGTTTATTAGTGGTTTAAAAAGCAGATTTATAATGCCAATGGAAATAGGAATAGGCAGTTATCATTTTTTTAATACCACTGAACCTCTCCAAAATGTTTGCAGCTGTATACTTTATTACTTCCAGATGTCTAATAAAATGCTTTAAACAGGAAGCAGGTCAGACCAAGCACTTGCCAGTGTGAATGCGCAAGCACAGCAAGAAGAACACATCCTCTACAGGTAGTTCCTACAATCCTTTTACAAAATGCTTTGAGTTTAACAAAAACGAGTGCAATGCTGCATAAGTATATGCTCGTCTATAGCTAGTCCCTATAATATGTTTGACAAATAGTCCGACATCATTAACAGGAGTTCTGTCATCAATCGTACAGCGTCGTAACTTACAGGCAGCGGTGCTGCTGCTGGAAAGGGACATACTATATAGTGACGGAACAGAGATTTATGTGATAATAACAATAAAATGTTAGCAATTTGTCCAAACTTAACTAAATGACCTGTGGATATCATCAAGTCAACAAATGGTCTGTTGACTTACCTTAAATATGACTGCGAGTTGCAGTCAGCGAGTAAATTTGTAAAAGCAACTCTAACCCCTAAAATTCTAGATTTGTGTTCCCTTTGTCTCTGCTCCATCATGGAAATGCAGCTGATAGGTTTCACTTCACGTCAATGAGAGTGCTTCCACCGGCTCAAGATCCTTTAATTACTGGGTGAACTCTTCTGTCTCAGTGCGAGGGTCTAATCGGCATTCAGACCCGCGTCGACTGACCCTGCAATGGACACGGGTTTTTACTGGCTGCTTCTGATCGGCTCCAACGGGAACGTCACACCCGGGTGAACATGGGATGACTTTGGCATAACGTGCCTGCATCATAATACCGCGTCTTGGACTTGGGGCAACAAAAGGACGCCGGCAGCTGAGGGACGAGCATTGTTGTTTTTTGGACTCAGCGCGTTTTTTGACTTTAATCTCAGAATTCTGACTCTAAACTTGGAATTCTGACTTTAAACTTGGAATTCTGACTTTTTCTCACAAGTTAAAAAAAAAATAATTGTGTCTCAATTTTTTTTTCAGTGGCCCTAATCCTCTTATGTAGGAAAGAAAGCTTTTTAATTTCCACATTTGCTGGGAGAGGGCACCTAGGCACCCCAAACATTGCTGAAGTAAATCATGCCTTGCTGCCAATGGTTACAAATAAAGTAACCTGGGACCTGAACCAGAAACATCAGGTTTACTTTAACCCAAGGTCTCCTTAGTAAGCTGAGTTATGGCCCTCAATATTTCTAAAACCCTGGGTAAGACCCTGCCCTCAGATACACATAAAAAAAACCTTTTGAAATCATTGCTTTAAAAAATATTAAGCAGATGATGCAAAGCATGCATGATCTAAATTATACCATGCATTTACTATTATTAATGATGGACAGCAAGAAGCAAAGTCTCTGGCATTTGTGTTAAATGTTTTGTCATAGAGAATCTTACTCTCATCATGATGCCAGACTGTCAAACTGCTTGAGTATAACAGCATCATTCCTCTTTGACACACTGAGGGATGTTTAAAACCACAATGGTGCAACTATAGCAAGCTAAGTCACTGAGACATTACACTCCTGTTTTGCACCACTTCCACAGAGGGAAAGTGTTCCTTAATGAAATTAACACCACAAACTACACACATGCATGAAATGCTTCATTGTGGTGACTTTCAGAGAACAAGTAGCTAAATGAAAGAGCACATGTACGCATCTGCAGGCATGTGAGCACACCCACCAGCTCAGAGTGTGTGATGCTATTTCGAACCAGTTTGACTCAGCCCAGCTCAGTAATTTGGGACTCGTCCTGTTATCACAATAAACTACTTTCCCCGAGGATTTGGAAGCGCTCCACACCAAGTGAAGGGTGGTGGTACACAGCGGTGGAGCTCAAACAGCACACAGTTGGTGTCCATATGTGGATGCGAGTGGTGGGGGTGTGCGGTTAATGTGTCTAAGAAATACTGCTGGTAGCTAACTGTTGAGTGACTTTAGAATAACACAAACTGATAACCACAAACTAAACCAAACCAAACCAAACCAAGGTGTGTCCCCTGGGGTTTACCTATCCTTCTCATTTTCCAAAAATTTAAATGTTATTGTTTGTCAGCCAGTTTATGTGGGTTATTTTGTAGTTTAGCACTAGTATGGTCCACTTATTATCTTAATTACCACAATAGATAGGGAAAATCTGGTTTCTGTTCTGTTTTTTTCTGTCAGTGCTTTTCTCTTCAGCCAACCCAACCAATGGCACAAACTAGGGTTAAATTTAGCAAGTGTTTTGCTGTTTTATTCCTGGACAGCATCTGCTAATGCAGTTGGGGGAGCCAGGATATGTCATTTATAAGGTTATTTTTTAATTACGATTAACCTTAACTTTCAAGTCCAAGCAACCAATACACACAAATTTTAAGAAGAAAATTGGTTCTTATTCAAGCCTGACTGATTTCAAATGCTTTTGATTATGTTATTATTATTATTATTATTTTTTTTTTTTTTTTTGAGGTGATTCTTTTTTGCTATTCCAAGATTATAGGATGTAAAAGAAGGTTCAGTTATGGCCCAATCCAAGACCTGAAAGTCTTCTGAGGTGCCCCAAAATCCCTTGTACAATCATAACATGAGACTGAAGTATTTACCTTTAATTTATCATAAATTTGTTTCATAAACAGATCATTTCATTGTCAGTGCTTGGCTTTCAGATGCACTAACGTTCCTCAGTAAGTGTTCATGGGGTCACAGATTACAGTTAATAAGCCTCTGCCATTAGTGTTGTTTTCTATTAGAATTAATGTCTCCAAAGATACTTATAAATTCTTAAAACTGGGAAGTTAGTGACAGTAGAATGTCACCAGTTAATCCAACACCATGTTAAACCATGACATTGGTTCTATACACTGGTGTCTCTCCCTATAGACAGACCATGCAGAGCACGAAGGGCCTCGTCATATGTGGGGGGCCTCACTCCCACTCTGCACATCAGGCCAGCGTTTGCATGGTGAATATGATTAAAATAATGTATGCTTAGCTTCATGCAATCTGGGGGGATGGGGCTCAAACCAGTGTATGAGCCACCCCCCCTACTTCGGCCTCACTTTGGCTAGGGGTGGCCATGCATATACTAGACAAAATAAATGATAAGAATAATTTCTATGGTTTTTAGTAACTGTAAATGACCCACCTGCAGTACCTCTGGGACCCACCAGTGTGGCCAACACTTTATGAAGCCCTATTCTGTAACACACCAAAACTGAGGTAAACCACATGCAGTTTAACACATGACCATTAAAACAGCAGACAGCTGCTAAATATTGAAAGCAATGCACAGTGCTTGTTATAAAGCTTCTCCAGAGGACTATGAAGAAAAAGTTGGTATGAAGCAGGCGATCGCTTAAATCAGTTTGGTAAGGAAAAGTACTCGTCTTGGAAGGTTTTCCACAATATTTTGGAGGAATTTGTGCCCATTTATTTTGTAGAATATTTTCAGGTGCTGATGGTGGACAAAACCCTCTGTTCCTGTTTATCCCAAAGGTGTGCAGTGGGCCAGTCAAGTTCTTCTGCACTGGACTCATCAAACCGAATCTTCTAGTCCCTTCTTTGTACACTGGGGCAGTCATGTTGGAATAGAAAAAGGCCTTCACAAAACTGTTGCCACAAAGTTGAAAGCATAGCATTGTCCCAACTCTCTTGGTATGGAGCATCAAGACTGGCCTTCACTGGAGATTAGGGGCCTAGCCCAAACCTCGAAAATTACACCACCTGGTATTAGACTTGCTGATGTGAGGCTTGCATTCAGCCACATAATTTTTGTGCTAACATTAATGCCAGTGGAAGTTCAGAATTCTTCAGCAAAGTTGGTGACTATTACGCACCATGCCAGTTAGCAAGTCTCTGACTCTTCTCTGTGATTTTATGAGGTTTTTGACTTCGTGGCTGAGTTGCTGTTGTTCCTACAGTCTTCCATTTTCTAATAACATCACTTACAGCTGACAGTGGAATATCCAGCAGGGATAAAATTTCATAAACCATCTTATTGCAAAAGTGGCATCCATCACAGTTACACACTTAAAGTCAGTGAGCTCTTCAGAACGACCCGTTTAGAGTCATGGATATATAAGAATGGAGACTGCATGAATAAGTGCATGATTTTATACACCTGTGGCAACGGGGCTGATTAAAACACCTGAATTCAGTAATTGAAAGTTGTGGCCAAATACTTTTGTCATGTATCTGACTCTGTAGCTAGCTCCACTATGTTCACTTGTTAGTTTCTGCTGTGTGGTCCCAACAGTCTGCAGTACAGTTAGTGTGTAATCAGATTTATATCACTAAAAACAGCTGCTGCAGCTTTTTGAACACTGCTGATGAGGGCAATGATATAAGCCAAAGAAAAAAGCTGACTAATAGTTAACTCTTTTGAGGGTTTGTGGTTTTGTCTCTTATAGTCACACCTCACGTGAAGTAATTTGACCCATTTTTGAGTTGTAAAATTAAAGATAAATGGAGCTTTTAATGGTTTCTTAATTTGTTACGAAACAGCTCGACTGCCAGATGGTTCACTTATCAGAAATTCCTGGAAAAAATCTGATGTTTACTTGATAGATGCCAAAAGACCAACAAAGAGACAGAATTTCTTCATGCAATGTCAGGGATCGTTGAGCGTCCTAATGATTTACAGCAAACAGCGTACAGAGCACTGCAGTGTGAGCTGTAAGGAGGGCAGAACCGCTTAACTTTAATGCTAGTGTTAGAAGAACTCTGTCATAGTCCTCTGACTTAAAGATGCAATATGTAGAATTTTTTGCATCAAATAATATCAATTAATGACCCAACTTATATCATATCATGTCATATATTTAGTTTAAATATGTTTTATTGTTTAAATTATAGTTAAAATGGCGTGCACAATTCCTAATGACACTGACATGTAGACATCTTTGTGAGTGTTAAGTAAACCCATCATAATATCCAAACACTAATACCACCAAACAGCATGTAATATTTCATATTCAGGCTACTGTAAATTTATCAAATGTACAATACAACCAAGTAAAATTAGTTATTCACCACAAAATCTGCAATTTCAAGCTTTTATTTTGTAATGCGCCATTCAGCATAATAGAAACTTTACTCAGCTTGGACATATTTTAATGCTAATATGGGGCTTGACATTTACACCTGCCAACTGGCAAAATGTGGGTGGATTTCAGCCATAGCTACCAGTAGCTACATTGGTGGGTAGATTTAAAAATCTATTTTTGGGCTTTTACTGATAGAGGAAGATGATGGACTGAATCAGAAACAGGGACAAGAGAGTTGAGGAGAGTCATGCAGAAAAGAGCCACAGGTCAATGAGGAAAATATATGCAGAGTAAGAGAGCGTACTATATGATAAACACACCTGAACTTTGTCCTTTGACCATGGAGTTTGTGTGTATGTGTGTCATACTCGCCAGCTAGCATGAACATGCACTGACTTAAGATATCACGTGATTGAGTTTGCATTAATATTTGTTTATAAAGGGGCACACAAATTATTCAAACCACAGCGTATGCATGCATTATTAAGACATTTGACATGTATATATTTGCAGGGAATATTATAGATTTGCTGTATACTAATATGCAACGCATATAAGATGATAGAAACTCTGAAACTTTAAATCTGGTTCACTGAGGCAGTGAGAAGCAGAGACAGGCAGATGGTCTGTAACTGAGAACTTCAGCAGTACACAGCTCCTGCTGCAGTCATGTAGAGTATATGGTTTTTGTGAGCTAGCACTGATTTAAACTTAATTTAGAATTTGCAAGCAATGCATTAGCACATCTTATAAGTAATTTTAATGTTTTTTTTTTAACAAATAATTTGGCATAAAATCCAGTGTAATTGTAACCCAACCAGTTTCCGGTACCTTGACCAAACTGGCAGCTTATGAATCAAAGAAGTATTTTGGATTCATTTATTTACACTATTTTTAGATGCAAATGTTAGTTTTCTGCTAATATTTGTCCAAGTCAGACATGACATTTACTTTGCAGAAATGTAAACAGACCAGGAGAGAACAGAAAGCTTCACACCTTTAACAACATTTCAATTTAACTCAAGCGTAAACCACATCTTTCCAAAGCCTCTCTGACGACTGACGGAGGATTTCTCCGTATGTGGCTTGGAAAAGGACGACAGGCGTAACATTAAGTAATGCTAAAAGATGGTTGATGAAATTTAGATCCTTTAGCATTTTGTTGTTACTGAGACACTCTACTGACATTTTAACCAACATTTTCTTTACCATGAAGCCCCTGCCTGTGTGGCCTACATCAGCTACAGTTACGTGAGGGCACTAAGGTTGTGTCCTCACTGCTGTTGCCAGTAATTTGGGTATTTTAATGACCCAAGGAAAGTTTACATTCTGCAGTCCTCTCATAGTTGACTTAAAGCCTGATTGGTGATGGTAAGTGCATCTCTTGGGGGAGTTTACTCAACATCCTGTAGCAGGAACACTGGGCTACATGAGGGGACATATTTAACTTTCTTTTTTCTTTTTAATAAAAAACACTTTTGCATACAATCATTCCCTACTTCCCAATTCCTACATAGGAAGCTTCCTGTAGTGGACCACATAGGGCACAGTGAGAAATAATTTAAGTGTTACTGTGGCCACAAATGACGGACACCATGGCTGTTGGAAGTTTTACATGTAGCAGCAGTAACAGCTAGTGATAATGATTAACAGTATAATTCTGCTGATAACTAACACTGTACTGAATGTCTTATATTATGAAATGATAAATGATGTGTTTTAGTGGAATAGTATGCATATTTTCATTCAACTTCTCCTTTATAAGTGCATATACAGTGCCTATAAAAATTATTTATCAATAATGGTTGATATAATTGGGCTTTTTGAACAAAAAAATCTCACTGACGTCAAAGTGAAAACAGATTTCTACAAAGTAGAGTCAATTAAATAAAAATATGTAATGTAAAATAACTGACTGCATAAATTTTCACCCCTTCAAATCAGTATTTAGTAAAGTCACCTTTGGCTGCAGTCACAGCACTGAGTGTGTGTGGATAGGACTCTGGACACTGCAATTTTACGCCTTTCTTCTTTGCTAAACTGCTCAAGCTCTGTCAGGTTGTACAGGGATCATGTGTGGACAGCCCTTTTAAAGTCCATCCACAAATTCTCTATTGGATTGAGGTCTGGGCTTTGACTCGGCCACTCCAGAACATTCACCTTGTCGTCTTTAGACCATTTATGTGCAGCCTTCACAGTATGCTTCTGGTCATTGTCTTGCTGCAAAATCAGTCTTCTACAATGCCATAGTTCTCTTGCAGACCGAATAAGATTGTCCTCTAGGATTTTCCTGTATTTTGTCGCATTCATTTCCAGCTGCCGAAAAAGCATCCCCACAGCATGATGCTGCCACCATCATGCTTCACAGTGGGGATGGTGTGTTTGTGGTGATGTGTAGTGTTGGCCAAAAAGCTCCATTTTGGTTTCATCAGACCAGAGAACTTTCTTCCTCTTGACCATGGAGTTTCCCAAATGCCTTTGGGTGAACTCAAGTCCAAATTTTATCTGAGTTTTCTTCAACAGTAGCTTTCTCTTCATTACTCTCTCATGAAGTTTTGACTGGTGAAGAACCCGGCCAACAGTTGTTGTATGCAGAGTCTCTCCCATCTCAGCTGCTGGAGCTTGTAACTGCTTCAGCGTAGTCATAGGTAGATGTACACATGTGCCAGATTCCTTCCATTTCTTGATAATGGGTTTAACTGAACTCTGGGGGATGTTCAGAGCCTTGGAAATGTTTTTGTATCCACCTTCTGACTTATGCTTTCAATAACCTTTTTCTCTGAGTTTCTTGGAGTGTTCTTTTGTCTTCATGGTGTAATGGTAACCAGGGATACTGATTTACCAGTGACTGGACCCCCCAGACACAGTGTTTTTATACTTCAGTCACTTGAGACTCATTCACTGCACTCAGGTGATCCAGATTTCACTATCTGTGAGACTACTGGCACCAACATGAACATACAGTGATCGTGTAGTAGCATTACAAATGTAGATGTGATTAGAACTAAAACAGCTCCAAGTGTGGTTGCTGCCTCAGGAAAAGTCTTCTGTCGACTGTAAATAATTCCTGCCCACCCATCCATGACAGCTCCATAGAAAGTTAATGAGGCCTAAACTTAGACATGCTGTATAAGGCTTAAGGCTGTCAGCATGCTCTTTAATCACATACTGCCACATATACAAGACTGCTTTCTGTCAGCAGCTCGCTATACATCACCGTTCAAACATGTGTTGAAAATGAACACTTCAGGGTACTTTTTAGTCTCTTATTATCAAGCAGAGCTCTGTGCAACCAAAAATGATGGATTTTCAGATGCACATGTATCAGGTTTTATGTCAGAGACTCATAATATACGACACAGCTTCCCTATAATTACTCCAGGCGTAAAGGCATAACTGTTACCTGAAAGATGATGTTTGCAAAGATGTTTTTATGTTGGAAAATGTCAACAATAGTGTCCTCCTTCAAATCAAAACGAAGCCACTTCTTTAAGTGGGGTTTATTTTTAACCCCTGGTGTTTGTAATTTGGCTATAAGTTCAGAGAACGCCTCACTACATCTGTATCTCCATCCTGCAGGCTGTTAGACCTCCAAAACTTCAGTTTCCCCACAAACACAGATGTGCAAAAATCTCTGGTGTCACGTGGGTTTGGTAAAGCTAACCCCAAACAAATTAATAAACTGAATTTTAAGAAAAAAGATGAAAAGATTGTGGGTTCAACAAACCCTAGAAAAAAAAGTTGGGATGCTGTGTATAATATTTATGAAAACAGAAGGCAATGATTTGCAAAAGTGGTAGACCCAGGCTAAAAACTGACATTTTTAAGTTTTGTGACCATATAGGAACTAAAGTTACCACTTCATTCTTCACTGAAAATCAATAAAATGTATTGCAAACGTGTAGTAGCTGTAACATCACAAATAAAGTATCTTAATGAGCTAATTTATTCTACTTATTATTGGAGCTTGTTATTGTTCTTCTCAATGAAGCAAACACACACATGCTGACCTCCAAACTTAAACACACACACACAGGTTAGGCTATTTATAACGGCATGGTGTGCAGGCACGCTTTGTGGAGAAGTGACATAATATGAGGTTAACATAACTCAGCCAAGTACAAACTTGATGACAGTCTGTTTTTTTTACTTCAGTTAAAGTCATAAAAGGCGGACAGTTGGCAGGTCTGGAAGTTTCAGAGCAGGAACAGAGATTCAAAGTGAAAGAAGAAAGTTTATAGAATCTGTTAAGATTTTTCTTCAGTAACATTTTCAGTTAATTCAACAACACTGGAAATGTATTTATGTGTTTGCAGTTTAATTATAAATGAGAATATTGAAATCCATTGAAACTACATTTTAAAAATGTAACAATTTATTAAAATCTTACAATAAAAAAAATGTAATGCATAAAAATCAAAGCTGTTGTTATAAGGGACATATTCAAGGCGATCATAATCCCCTTTGAGGAAATCAAATTTTAATGTACATAAAAAAAACAGTTTTGTGTGTTTTGCTAACAGTAGTTTTTATTTGCAATTAAAGTTGCAGTGAAAGGGTTAAATACCCAAATATTGATTTATATTTGATATTTATCTTGGCTCAGAAATCAATGCAAGAAAAGTGGATTTTAAAAACATGTGTGGTATTTTTCTTGCTATTCATGTCAGGAGTCCATTTTTGACTATAACTCCCAGAGTGTAATAATTTATTTTAATTATTATAAATAAAAGAAAAACATAGAAAAAAAATCATTGCTCATTTTTGTTTTACAATTTCAATGCTTCTGATAATAACCTTCAAGGATCTCAAATTTACTTGTAGTTTATGAAAAAAAATGTCTGCATTTTTGACATCACAAAAATCAGTGGGAGGCCTTTTGCAATTAAACTTGCTATTAAAATAAATAAAAATGTTTTTTTTATATAAATAATGAGGTCTCATCTTGACAAAAAATATGAAAAACAAAGAATTAAAAAAAACCCTGTAGCATTTATATTGCGTTTTCTAACCACAAACACTCCAAGTATAACCTATTATTAAAATCTCAAATTAAAAAAAGGAAAACAAGCATTAAAAAACAAACAAAAAAAAAAAATCAAAGTTGTAGCTCAATATATTGTTGTTATACTGCCTTTCTGTCTAAGAACGTATATAGCGTATAGCTATTTTTTTTTTTTTTTTTACACCATCTGAGGTTTAATGATACAGCTACACTCATATTCAGTCAGTACAATAATGAAAACAGAAACGCTGTCTACTTATACCCTCAAAAAATGAGTTTTTGTCTTTGGTACCTCAACATCACCAAACTAGGACTGACTATAACCATGTTAGGCAGGGTTCCTCCTCTCTTACCTGCACTCAGCATTGACATTATTAACAGCAGGTTATTTTACACATTGATATGTTCAGTATTTGTGTGGTTGAACTGAATGGAATGTAAGTTGGTTTAAAGCGTAATAATAAGTAGATTAGCTACTGCCTGGTCTGCTCCAGTTCACTCATTGCTCTGCATAGACTGATGCTATGTCCCTATATGGTCCGGTTTTACACATAAAGCTGCCATACCACAATACAAATCATTCTGAGGACATGACAGCTTAGTTAAAGAGTCATTTCATCTAAATTACACACATACACAACATCAAACACCCCGACAGAACCAGACTTTCTCACTTACCTCTGATGATATCTTTCCATGTAGATCGTTGTGGGTCCTTTTTTTAGTTATTTGGCTCCACCTGCTACGATAATAATGACTGGATTTTTGTCTGCGGCGCTCTAAATGCTGACGTTCAAGATTTCAAATCACAGCATCTCCAGCCCTGTTTTGTCAGAGATTGCACGGGACGGGCTTCCAACAATTTTGATTTGGACCTTATCTTTGATGCAAGTAGTGATTTGACACACTCGGGCAAACCGACGTTTAAATCTTCCAGGACCTGTTGACTTTTTTGTGCTTTTGTTTTTCTGAATTTTCTTGTCACAAACAACGCATCGTCGCCAATAAAAAGTTCAAGATGTTAAAGTTTATGACCGTTTGATCCCAAAATATCTTGCATGCCACATCTTCTAGCTTCTCCTGCGGGATCCCAAGACATCCAGTCCAGACAGGAATGGTAGGTCCTGCATGATATTGTTGGTTAGCCCCAGTTGGAGGGTCTGCTTCCAGTTGGATGTACCAGGAAAACCTCTAAAGGGAGGTGTCAAAATGGACATTTTGTCCGGCTAGAACCACCCAGCCTAGGGAAAAGCTAATGCGTTTATATTTTATTCGCTATGTTGAATATATCCTATGTAAGAAGATCTTCTGGATGACCTGGACCAGGTCAGTCCTGTCTGCACCTGACTGGGTGCCTTCAATGCAATGACTGTAAAGAGAAGCCTCATGGCCTCATGGGTGATTGAAAGTCGCTGCAAATTCAGACATTTCCAAATACTTTGGTCTCAAACAAATGATGGTAGTTATTGTTGTGCACCAATCCAACAACTACAGAAAATTCAAGTTTATTTACATGCAATTAAGAAGGTAAGGTTGTGCTACAGTCATCACAGTAGCATCCTGGGAGAAAGAGACCAGAACACAGGCAGATGATGATTTAGTTGTGAGCTTCTTTCTAAGAAATCCAGACTCCTCTGTTTTCCTTCCTCGAGGTAAAGGACAAGAACATCGTGGTTGATGTCTAGGAAGGTTTAGGAAAACTTTGTCCTCTGCCAAGAGTTGTTGCTTTGATCTCAAGACGCACCCCGCCAGACAACACAGTTGTCATAGAGCCCAGCACTACAAACACTGGTGACCCAGTGCATACTCGCGTGAGCTCGGCAGACCAAGGAGGAATCAGACGAGGCTTGATTTTAAGTCACCGCCACCACAGTATGTAAGCCAGGCTGATGGTAAGGTTTGTTGTTGATGATGTCCCGTGTCAATGGTTGAGTCTCTTGCCTTCAGAGAACATGTCTGAGCATTTATCATAGACTTTATCCTTTTTTTTTGTCTGGATGTGTCTTGGACAGGCCTGTGCAGATGCTCAGTGTTAAAAAGGGAAACATGGAACTCAGCCACAACAAATCGGTAGCAAAGTCAACCAAAAAGACAATTAATTGTAAACGACTTATTTTTTAAATCCTTTTGAAACAAATCTTCAGATATTTGCTGGTTCCAGCTTCTTACATGTAATTTTATTTCAAGTTTATGAAGAATGTGGGGGATTTGGAGTTTAACCCGCCAAGCCTGGTGTTGTTGTATACAACAAGAAGAGACATGTATTATTCAAAGTTAAATACATTTTGAACCATAGATTGCAGATGCTTTCTTGTTTTTTCCTCTGAAAGTCCTCCATTGTGCCATTCTAGTGACGCTAACCATGCCTTTGTAGCTCTTATAGCACGTTTTCTAGCTGAAAAACAACTTTAGGGTCACAGAGGTGCTGTACATTATGATCCTATTTGTTGAGCCATGTTCTGAGTCAAATAAAGGTCTAAATAATTTGCTAGTCTGCACAGTCAGTCCAGAAAGTTCACACCGGTATCGGATCAGTTCTCAGTATCAGCTGACACCAAACACCTTGGTATCAGAATCGTATCAGGAAGGAAAAAATGGTATCAGAACAGTCCTAAATATTTGAAAAGACAATTTCATTGGCTTTGCAGATGCCTGATTAAAACTGAACAAATGGCTTATTAATTATACTTTGTGACCCCACAATGCTTTCCAGGAAAAGTTAATGTGTCTGAATGCAAGCACTGGCATCCAAATTCTCTGTTAAAGGTAAATTTGGGTCTCATGTAAAGGGTTATCGTGAGCCCCAGGACATTTTCAGGACTCAAATTAGGCCATGGCATGCTGAAGTTTGGGAAAGGCTGATCTAGAGAGTAGAGGGTTCATCTATTTTTCTGGTGAGCTGAAATAATATGAAGGTGTCAATGAGGCTCCTAAAAACACTCATACACTGTAGAAACACTTGAGTGTAAGGATAAATTGTTGATGTTTCAGCCCTGCAGAGGACAGCCTGAATGCAGCAGCACCATTTTTCTGTTTGTTAGCATTCTGCCTCAGCAAATTAACAATATGTGCTCTCTAACCTGCACTTCTATAATTAAAACCCCTTTATTACCATGTCAGAAAGATTTTTTCCCAGATATTGTCAGTAGAAATATTTACCACACATGTGGGTGTGATAGGGAAGAACAGGAGGCTGATCTACAGGAGCACAAAATAAAGACAGAGCTTTATTACTCCCAAAGTAAATTCTTGAATTGAACATTAAGAACAACTGCAGACAGTAGCCTCCCTCAGTAGCTGAATAGGCCTGCAGTGTTTAGTTTGATTGTCTGTTTTAAAAGCATCTGCTTATACATAGACTTTTTTTCTTACAGTATTGTTCTTCTAGCTCTTTTGTTGTTGCTTCTTTGAATCCCCCCACATTCATTCATGTGTTGTTAGACTCAGACACATCAAACAGTTGGATCCTATTTAGTCTGAAGAAGCAGATTAATCTATGTGCTCTCTCTTCTCCTGTCTATTTTCTCTTGTTGGAGACTTCCAAAGATTTATGTCATCTTGTCATTTATTGGGCCGTGGTGGGCGTCTTGGCTGTGTAATTATGAGGTCTGCTGCTCTTACAGCTTTATGTGCGTCGTGCGGCGAGACGCTTCAAAAGAAAACAGACGCAGTGGGAGCTAATTCAGTTGTCCCTCATTGCCAACGTACAGGCCTCTGCTCTGAAAATACACAATGGTGGGACCGGGTAACCTCCGTGTCAGCACAGAGCTCCAACAGAAGCAATAGGCTTCAAACCTCATGGTGTCATACTTCAAGCTCTGCAGAGCTCTGGACCAGGACTATTTATAGACAACAAATTAATCAGGTTGAGTGGAGGACTAGATTCAAGTCACATCTGGTTTTAAAGGAGAGAAAAAGAAAGCAGGGGTGGGAGAAATTCAATTACATCTCAGAATATGGTTTAAGATGAACCAGCTTCCATACAAACTAGGACAATACATGCAGGCTGTCTTTAACTTGATCATAAAAGTTATTTCAAACACTTCTTTTTAATACATCATGAAATAATTACCAACTACTTTCCTTAAAATTGCATGTTGCGTTACAATCCAACACTGGTCACAACTACAAGATTAAAGTTCAAAATATAAATAGTTGTCTTGATGAAACGTGTGGAAATCCCTGGTGGATAGAAGATTTTAAATCACATCAGAGTGCCTCATATCTTCCATCTTTTCTACCATGGACTCAGTCATTCTTTTGTTATTTGCTGTTTTGTGTTTGTCCTCTCATCCTGAAGCATCTGATCCTGGTTACTTTTTACAGCTGTGTTTGACCCTGTGTAACCTCCACCCCCCCTGCAGAACTTCCGAGTTAAAAAGTAAATGAAAGTAGTTTTGTTAAAAAAGTTTAAAGTATTAAGTAAGATAATACAGTTAAAAGTCAAAATTATGATTTTTAAAAGAAAATCATGGGATAAAGTCATGATCATGAGATTACAAAAAAATCCAAATTGTGAAATAGAATTCAAAATTACGAGATAAAGAGTCATAATTATCAGAAAGACACCTACAGTGATGAGATAAAAAGCTACAATTTTGAGATAAAAGTTAAAATAATGGGATCCAAAGTTATAATCATGAAAGAATGAATATAAAAAAATATAAAATGATGTGAAAAAAGTTTGTATAAACAGTCAAATGATCAGTTGAAAGCCATAATTATAACATAAAAAAACATAATTTATGAGCAAGTAAATTATTAGTGTAGTAACAGTCAAAATATAAGTGTAAAAGTAAGAATTATTTTAAAGAAAGTGAAAAGTACAAGATAAAAGCCATAATTATAACATAAAGCTGAAACTGTATCTGGTAAGTCAAAATCATGAAATACAGTTTAAAATACTCAATATGAGGTCAAAAAAAGTCAAAATTTTTAAATTAAGGTTTAATCATGAAATAGAAGGTCAGAATTATGAGAGAAAATGGCAAATAGTACAATAAAAAATTTAAACTATTGAATAGAAAGTTAAAAATACAAGATTAATCAATGATTGTGATTATGATATTAAAAGATACATTTTAAATCTTGCTGTTCGGTGATTCTTAGGCTCACGTAGGGTTCACTTGCTTAATGCAAATCTTATGTGGAAAACAACTTCTCTTTGCAGACATTTATATAATAAAGAAAAGCGTCCCAGCTCTGCAGGGAACATCATGAAATCTTAAAATGAATGGCCTGCAGAGCCACAGTATGTTTTACAGCTTGTTTCACATGTTCATTACCAGAGCCTGTGTATTAAAGTGGGACATACTGGAACTTGTTCACACATCTCCTGCATCCCCCTGCTGAAAAAACAAAGTTAAACAGTATGAAAAGATCTAAGGGAGAAACCAAGCAGTGTATTTTTGTCTTGGATTTGTTAAAACTTAATTTGCATGTTGTGTTGTGGCTTGAAATGTGCTTGTTTGCTGCTGTCCTTTTTTTTTTTTTTTCTTTTTTAACGAGCTGCCGACTTACACAGCAAGCTCTGACCACAGGACTCGCCACACAGGCTGGTGTTCATGCGTCACTGTAGCTGCAGATAAACTCACAGAACAGCTGATATAGGCAGTTCTCTATGAGTCTGATACATCACTATTCTATCTTCGTGGTTTATATGACAAACTAGAAAGTCTGTTAAAGGAAGCCTTTTGTAGATTCTTAGCACGCTGACTTGTCTGTGGAAACCCTGTCCCATCTCCTCTGGTTATACAACAGGGACTGCAGATACCCTCAAAAAGAGAGCTGAGCTGTTCTGCAGAAGGAAGCTGGCAGGTGGAGATGCAGGATTCACTTCCTGCTCCTTTCTCTCAACAGTATCTTTCTTGCTGTAGTTTTTCAAACCTTTCATATAAAATTCTGGTTTCGCCTCTCGCATTTGTGAGAATGACTTTTTGCTTTATGAATGAATGAGTGGAACATCATTTCTCAAATTGCCTGAAGCAGCTGCTAGAAGCCTTGGTTATCAGCACTGCTGTTCAGCTCAAATCTGCCAGCTTATGATCTCCTGTTCTTGTCTAGAAGATGAAGAAAATTCTGACTTCACAGCATCATTTAATGCTGACTTGGGCGACTCAGACTAGCCTGGTGAGCCAGGTATCATGTATCAATGAAGAATGGTGTTGCTGCAGTGTTTTACCTTGTTTATTGCACAGCTTACATTACTCATGTTTGAAGAAACCTGAAATAATCCAGCATCTTTGCTTTGAGCCTGCTGTCAGCAGATAGAAATCAATTTTACGGGTGCAAATACCAAAGCTATGTTATTTTTCATTGGGTTGTGTAAAAGTTGATTTAAAACTGATGCTAAGGTGAAATATTGTGACTCTTTTGTCCTCAGGGTGAGACGGGAGTCCCTGGACCGACAGGCGAAGCTGGACCTCAAGGTGCCCTGGTGAGTTACATGTGATGTTTTTTAACTGTTAAAAGCCTATGCTGAATCTGAGGACTTGTCCAAACATAGGCCGAGGTTTTTCCTCATCTGTACTCAGGAATAATCCCATTCACATGCAACGTTTTAGGAACATCTACACCCCTAAAACATCCACACAAAGATGCAAAACGCACTGCTGTAAAGATCACGTCATGCCAACGTCATCGGTCCTCTACTGAACAGGTGAAACAGTTTAGTCACAAACAGAAATAATGTCCTGACGTGTCTGCCCATGTTGGCAGAGGTTTATAAACCAGCAGTGAGATCCGTAGTCCAGGCACACGTCTCTGTTTATCAACACAGCAGGAGCAACTGTGTTTGTGGAGAAAGTTCTGTAGCAAGTCCAATTAGCACAACTTTGGCTGCATCCAACGTTGCTATGGAAACAAAAGTAGCATCGCACACCACTGACGTAAAACAGAGGAGAAACTGCCACACAATGTGATGGCTCAGGCCAAATTCTCCATTTTCTCATCTACATGGGGACACAGTAAAAAGAGTTTCCAAAAAACTCCAACCTGGAAGGAACTTTCAAAAAGGTATAATGTGTGAAGAATGTATTGTAGGTTTTTTTTAATTTTATTTTATTTTTTAAGTAAAACACCACCTGTGCAAAGTAGGGCTGAGAAATTAAAGACATTGCAGACAGACATTGCAATGTTGCTTTAACTTGAAATATGTAAAAAAACAAACAAACAAACAAACAAAAAATGGTACATTCATTTTTTTGCAGCAACAAAGACTTTTTCCACATTTTGCTAACATTCAAGTGCCATTTAAAAAAAATGGATTACAATAATGATCCTTTTTGTGTTTTATGTATGTTTTTCTTAATTAAAACGAGTGACATGAAAACAATAATCCCATTCAATAAAATTTGCAATATGAGCAACAATAATTGTAATTAGATATATATTTTTAATCATTGTCATACCCCTAGCTGTGATTGGCTGAGCTGACACCAGTTATTGCCTCCAAGCTTCCACCGCAAATCACAGCTCTTTCTCTCAACACAACGTTTTTAAAGATGACTTACTGCTCACTAATCCCTGCTTGCATCAATGCTGATGCACCACATGCTGCTGCCGGCAAAGCTTCACCTCCTCCACCCCAGCCTCCTCCTTTATAGCATAAAGCCTGTTGCACCCTCATATTCAGATCCACGCTACTATGGATTGATTACGTCTGAATAATTTTATGGTCTTCAATGCACATTATCATAAATGTTTGTAACCATATGGAAATTTCTAGCTATGCGCTCCCTAGGAAGTTAGAGCATGCTGTTTGACTAACCAAGGGAGCATCTCTAGAGCAGAGCTTTCTCTGCTGTGTAAAACTGTAGTAGATCAATTTTGCAATAAAATGGTTAAATGAGAATGTTCCTGACTGAATAAAGGTTATAATAAAAAAATATCTATTGCTGTAATTTGTTGAAAAATAAACAAGATGAGTAACCTAACAATAAAAGCATATCAATACTGGAAAAAAAAATGCAATTATTATGTTTTGCTAATTGCTCAGCCCTAGTGCAAAGTTAAAGTAGTTTATGAAAGCACAGACTGGTTACAAAGTCAGAATCCTGTCAGCTCAGCACTCTGATGCAAGAAGGAACTCCTTTTTGTTATGGGCCCATAAAGGTTTGAGGGAAAGAGTCCACAGCACACAGACATGAGAGCTCTGATTCACCGTGGCTTCCACACACTGTGGTCACTGTGCTAGTAAACTCAGACAACAGACACATGCACCCTGACACAGGGGTTCCCAAACTTGTCCAAACTCTCAAAATAACACTGATGACTGGGGACCCTAAATATCCCCCCTTCTTCCTGTCTCTAACCCAGCATGCTGGAGAGATCAGATTACAAATTCACTCAGGTTTGAGGTATTTCTTCCTCAGCACACAGCTGTCAGGAAAACCACACAATATGGTTGCTGATTTTATGCAAATAACTCAAACAGTTACCGAGAATTCAGAGATAGATTAACATTGGTCTAAATTATATATCCAGAGGAATTGAATTCCCCTTTTTCCACATTTTAAAGGCACACACCCACACATTAACACACACTTAGATTAACCTACAGTAAATACTTCCTGCTTTCTATATACAGCAGAGTAAATTCAGAGAGTCTCAGTCATCTTTAAAGTGAATTTTGTGCACACAGCTGCTTAAGCAATCATCCGTATATATGTTCAGCACTCTGCAGAAAGAAGATTGGCTTTTAATAAGAAGATGAAGCAGCTGAAGGAACAGATGAACATGTTTGCCTTGGTACAAATCCCCATCTTTGCTTGTCAACATTTTAGTGCTAGCATTATATAAAGCAACATAAAAGCAACACACTGGAGATAGCTTTTTTAAAAAAGAATAAGTCCTCATGGGCCAGTTTTCTTTCTCTGGAAGATACGTTGGATTATGCTTTAAAGTTCTCGAAATTGCTCCATATTGTAGGTTTTATACTTTAATGTCATTAAGTGAAAGAGGCTCGAGTAAAAGCGGTTTATCCGTATGGAAAGTCCCTATTTTAACTTGAAGTCCTGCAGCTTAAAAGCAGCCGTAATTGTGGAATGTTATTCTATGTTTATGTACTCTTTATGTTCACACTTTTACATCCTGTGTCTGTAATTGTGAGCCTGGTAAAGTCATAAGTTACACCCCACAACCTCACAGTCAAACTTTATAGAAGGCAGTATGCTAAAGCAAAGCAAACTAACAGACTTGTGCATTAGATGTATACTTACCTGTAGTACACACTAACTTTGGAGCTTGTTTTTCCCATCCTCTGTAATCACACAGCCTTCAGACATCCTATAACCCAGTATTAACACACAGGGGAAACCCATGTTAACATATGAACACACACAGACCACACAGCCCTCTGCTGCAGACAGGATTGCGTGCAGCGAGTCCCCCCACTACACCCAAAAACCCAAATCCTCTTAATCAAGCTGAAATTTACATGAAGATCTGGGAAACCAGGACTGTGAATGCAGGTTTTATTGTTGTAAATAGTTTTACTATACACCATTACATTGTTCTAGTTGTTATAAACTGTCTCCACATTCATTTCAGGGTATTTTCCTGTCACTTAAACTCACATGCAAACACATACAAACAGTCACAAATGCATCAGTTTATCTGCAAACATAAAGATGATAAACGTATGGTGCATGAACCAGCTGAGTAGAGTTGATGTCTTTAGAAGAGTCATGCTTATCAACTTTGCCTTTTTTTGTTGTTAGAAAAAAGTTGGGATAGGGCTGTATTCACCACTGCCTTACATCGTCTTCTCTTTTAACTCTGTAAGCATCTGGGGACTGAAGGAAATAACTGTATAAGTTCTGAAAGTGGAATCCTTTCTCATTCTTGTTTGATGTACATCTTGCGTTGCTCAATGATGCAGGGATTCCACTGCTGTATTTTATGCCTGCATGCAGGCCGGTCTAGTACCTGCCCTCTTTTATTGCAAAGCCATGCAGTTGTAACTCGTGCAGAATGTGGTTTGGTACTGTCTTGCTGAAATAAGCAAGACGTCCCTGAAGAAGATGACATCTGGATGAAAGCATATGATGCTCTAATCTTGCAAAGCGGCCTCATCCATGTCTGTCATCAGGCAGAGCCATCTCGCAAAGCTCCAGTTTGAAATGATTGTGCCCGGTCTGAGAACTGACATTACCAATTAGCATCACTTGGGTAGAAGTGATGCTGGCATTAGCTACAAGGACAGTTTAGTCATACTGGGAGAGGGTAGCAATGGCTGCTGCTGGTGTAGTATTTAGCTCAGACGTAACTATAGTATAGCGCCAGTTTGATCAGAGCTAGTACCATGTGTCTTTATGAAAAGAAGGCATTGAAAGCTTTTCTTAGTAGAAAATATGTTTTTTCTGTTCTCCCATCCTGCTTTGGCATGAGTTTGCGATTGTTACAGTAGTGGTTCAGTTATATTGTAAGTTAGACATGGCTGCTACTGCTGTAGCATTTAGCTCAGATGTAGCTATGGTGGCAGCAGTTTTATCAGAACTGGGCCACATTCTTAAAATAAAACAAGATAAAAGAGCAGTACTGAGGGCTTATCTTGGTGGAGAAGATGTTTTTCACTTTTTCTAAGTGGCTTCAGTCTGAGTTTTATCCACCAACAAGCTCCCCTGTTCATAAACGATGACAGCATTTGCTTGTTGACCTCAGGTTACTACTGAAGCTGGGCATGCCTACTACCTAATTTATTCTTGTCCCTCTAACTGGCCCATTATGCATGTGACAGACAGAATATATGTCCAATCTCCTTCAGAGAACTTTTTAAAAAGTTCTGACACTCCCAGACACTTTGTATGCAAGGTTTCCTTGATGAATGTGAAACATATCCTTGCAATAGTTATATGAAGCAGTCTATCCCTCACAAATATGTAAGTGACCCATGCCATGGGCACTAATACACCCCTACGCTATCACAGATGTCGGATTTCAACTCTGCATTGCTAACAGTCTGGTCGGTCATTTCCCTTTTTGCCCTGCATGACAAAAAAAAAAAAAAAAAAAAAAAAAAAAACAAAAAGAAAACCATGACCAGTATTTCTATAAACCTGAATTATGAACTTGTCATACTAGAGCACACTTTTCCACTTTAAGTCAGTCTATCTCAGACAAGCTCAGGTCCAGAGGAGTTGTCAGGGCTTCTGGATGTTGTTGATAAATAGCTTTGTCTCTGCAAACGTACATTTGTAGATGCAATGAGATACTGTTTTTACTGGCAGTGGTTTTCTGAAGACTTCCCAAACCCATGTTGTAAAATCCATCACAGGATGTTTTTAATGCAATGTAGCATGAGAGGCCAAAGGTCGTAATTGTTACATGCACAGATTTCTCCAGATTTGATACATCTTTTGATGATATAATGGACTGTAGATGGTGAATTCTTTTCTATTGCACATTGAGGAATGTTGTTCATAAACTGCCAGACTGTTTGCCCACAGTGTCTTTTACAAAGTAGGGAAACTTGTGCCATCTTTCATTGTGAACAACTGCACCTTTCAGGAGTGTTCCTTTTATACCAAATCATGGTAATATCACCAGTTACCGATTAACCCACTGTACCTACCTGTGGAATGATAGGGGTGTTTTTTTTTTTTTTGTTTTGTTTTTTTTTCTTTTTTAACATTCCACCACTTTCCTTGTCTTCTCTCACCCTGTCCCATATTTTTTGGAACAATTTGTAGGCATGAAATTCAAAATGAGTGTATCTGAATATCCAAAAACAGATTGCATTGGATGTCTTGTCTTTCTGCTGAATGCAGTTGATCAAATCACTGCATTTTAATTTTGTTCCCATTTATATGATGTGCCAACTTTTTTGGAATGAAATCTGTACAATATGGGCTGAAAATTTTGGTAGGGTTTTTGAAGGTGATGTCTCACTGAAAACTCATTCAAAATTTTCATAAGCTTTGAGACAAGGGAACTGGATGTGCTAAAATGCTAGCACACTCCAGGTTTTAGGACTTTCAGCTCTATAATCCTTCAGTAAAGAAATGCCTTTAAGTTAGGTTCAATTCTAAGCCAGCAAATTAACTGTCTAAATGGGATGGCATGTTAAGCTGCAAAGACACACACAATTTTAATGCACTAGATCATGGTTATTTCCACTTCTTCCTGCCTCTTGTTGTTCCCTGTTTGTCTGTTGTCCCACCCGTCCCCTTTTACCCCCTCTTCACCTCAGGGTGATGTTGTTTCCATAACCACGATCTGTTAAAGTCTGATAAAGTATCCTGTTGCTGACAGATTGATGATTCAGGTGGATGTTATGATGCAGGACCCGCCTCACCTTATGTGTTTGTGAAATCTCCAGGTTAAGATGTTAGTCATCACTGTGATTGGTGCTTAAACCTTCATTTAAAACACCGAAGCATCTCGTGTTTCCACTGGTCTCAAATCAGGGTTCAGGGCTTTAATCTCACATGTATTTGACATTACCCATAAATAAATTCCCACTGTGGATAAGAAGGACTCTCCTGTCATTAAAGTGTGACACTGAATACCATCTTTCAGAGATTCAGAGAGTAAACAGGAAGTCTTCTTAATGTTAGCAGAGTGTTAGCCCCGATGTTGTTCCTAAAGTAAAGCCACCGTGTCAGCCACCTGCTGATATCCGGATCCATCAGACTTATTTAAACCCCGAGGATTATGCTTCATTGACTTTATCACACACAGTCACAGCAGCTTTATCTACAGTGGTGTCATCAGTGCAGGTTCACATCGTCTGAATCCAAAACACTTTGATCCTTCAGTATGATACATTGGTATTTGCACAAAAGGCAGGGAGCCCCGTTTTAAAGCCTTTAACTTTTGATGGATCACAGGCGCACTGACGGATAATGCAAGGCATGACAGGGCGGGGTGTGATGCACCCTCATACATATTTACTTAATGCAGGTTTATCATCATAATCTCCTGAGTTTACATGAAAGTTTCCAAACTGAGGGGATGCATTCGCCAAAGCACAAATATAGTCACAGGAACCGGATTCACAACATCAATTTGGCACCGCTGACCCGTTGTCAAGCCCTGCCATCCATGGTTCCTGTAACTGGGATTAGACAAAATCTGTTGTACCAGGCTTAATCCCATTTTAAACTATATAAAATGCCCTATGGGATAACTTTAATTCATATGTAACTGAAGTTATTGCTGCAACACAGCAAGTGTGAAAACTATGTTGATTTTTGGTGGAACCATGTCAGTACCATCTACTTACAATGTTGATATTTGTGTAAATGCTTCTCCTGCAGAGTTACAGTAAATAATGAAAGGCATTCCTCCTTACAAAGATCCCAGTTTCAAAAGTAAGATCTTGTTAACCCTTCCTTGCGTTTTCTGCAGGGTGCTCGAGGACTTCCTGGAGACTTGGGGCCAGAGGGACCACAGGTAATATGTTACCTGTAACCAGCTAGTCAGTGTTGTTCACCACTTCAAACCAGTGTTACCAGTTGTTCAGTGATGTTGATTGTCTTCTCAGGGAGAGAGAGGATTGCCTGGGCCTCAAGGACCTTCAGGGTTAAATGGACCAGTGAGTATGGCACTCTCAACTCTCTTTAAAAGCTCTATAACTGTGTAAGATTGTTGTTTTTAATCTCAGGTCTGTAGTCATTGGTAACAGGGTTGATGAGTTATGCTGCATTTGGAGGGTTATAATTTTGTTTATGTTTTTGGTTGGTTGAAAGTGTGATTTGTACCCTGTATTCCTGGTTTGGAAGGTTTGGTTGCCTCTGAATAAGGTGATCTTGGCTAACTATACTTTTTCACTTTCACTTCAATGTATAAATCTCAAGCTCATTGGTAAATTCAAAAGTCACCTGCACAGTTTGATACCAAAAAGTTACCTTTTTCTGTTCCCTTGTTTCCGTTTCAATCCATGACAAGTTCCTTTTTCCATAGCTAATATCATAATCCTTGATATACCTAAATTTCTTTATTTTCTTTCAGAATAAAACAGGTCTTTATCCAGAAAGGAAGTCAGTATTCTGAGGCTACGGGGAGACGCTACCATGACTTAACCTAAGTTTGCATACCTGAAAGGACAATAAAACATGTGATTAATGGGATTTTAAAAAAGGAACACTAACTATGGATCTTTGTTACATGGCAATTATGCATATGCATAAATGCTGGCAGTCCCAAAATCTCCAGCAAAGTTCGATTTCAATTCTGACATACATTCTGGGTGAAAATATTACAGAGGGAAGGAGTTTAGCGGGCAGTCATGGAGGCAGCACATGTCTCCCTGCTCTCTCCTCAAGCACAGAAATACACTCTGGGGAATTTGGCAGTCCGTTGTAGTAAACTGAACTAAAAAAAAACTGCCCCCATTTTTTATTATAAATACAAGCTGTTGACTGTTGTCCCAGTTGGCTGTGGAAAGGGCATTAACTGCATCACAGACTTGGTGGCATTTACTCCTAGAACAGCTTGTTTGTGAAGTCTAGAAACTACACAAGCTGATGCATAACTTTCCATCCCTCCATCCATTCAGCAAAAATAGGCAGAAGCTGGCAAAAAAAAAACAGTCAAATGTGCCAAAAATGGGTTGAAAGTGTCATAAATGGGCAGGTAAATAGTGAAAATGGGCTAAAATGTTTCAACAAATGTGCAAAATTGATTAAAGTGGAAAAAGTTGGAGAAAAAGTTTTTACAAGGAGTTAAAAAATATATATGTTGATACACTTTTCAGCTCCAAAATGAGGGGACTGTTAGCCCGGACAAACGCTAGGACCAACGCTGCTGATCAAGCACACATACATTAATGTCATCAATAAATCACAACTGTGGAGGGCCCATTCACTTGGTTTTTCATGGGCCAAGCCAACTCTGGCCCAGCTAGGCTTGGATGGAATTTTGAGGCCCTAAGGTGACAAGTGGCAGCCTGGCAGAGGCCAAAATGCAGGGAAACGTGTCCAACTTAGTGCCGAGAATGTGGACACAACTCTCACTTTGGTTATACTGGGACCTGATGGCTTGCTGCAACAGCCCCGGGAAACCCACAGTACCCCCCACGACCCCCGAGGGACACGGTTGTGGACTGGATGAGCATGTTCCTCCAAAAAGTTCTACAAGGATAAAGAGCTGTCCCCATTATTCCTCCTGTTTTCAAGGTTTGACAATCAGCTGGAGCCTTCTTTCCAGCTCCTGAGTAGTTAGGTACCCTGATAATTTGAGCACACGCTCTGGTTCCCCTTTTTAAAAAAGGGGAACCACCACCCCAGTCCGTCACTCTACAGGCACTGTCCCAGACCTCCAGGCAACATTGAAAGGCGTGCCAGTCATCATGGCCCAACAACGTCCAAAGCCTTTCGCATCTCAGGGGTGGATCTCATCTGTACTTGGTACCTTGCCACTTGGGAGCTACTTCACCAACCTCTATACACTAGATGGGTGTAACTGTGGCTATGTTTCCTTAGATAATCTTGAGGGGGGACAGATTTAAAGTGTTGGGAATTTAAATGATATCCCAAGACCAATCAGTTTTTCTGTGCTTATTCAGCAGAATTTGAAGAAAAAATCATCCCTTTTTTGTATTTTTCCCTTAAATTTTTGACTCACTTTAAACATCTGAATAATTATATTCACACACCACAGCCTTTAAGTTAAGGTTGCTCACAACCAAGGATTTTAAGCATTCAGATACCCGTGCATGCACAGACCATTTAGCGTTTTCTAATTCACTACAGGTAAAACAATCGTTTCCACAGTTCACCTGTTTTTGTATTTTTTTATGAAAGGAGCAGTCTTACAACATCTCCTCCCTGGCTGAGACATTAACATCTCTGCAGTCGGCCCATAATGAGATCATTAATTTGGCCCAGGCGCCGTTTGAGACCGTTTGGTTTATTTAGCAGTGCCATTAAGGTGGTGAGTGGCTGTTAATTTAGGATAGAAGTGTGTGCTGGGTTATGGCTGTACACACCAAAAGGGCACCCCCCTCTGGTATACAAGATTACACACAAGCAGATGCAATTAAAGTAGAAAGTTGTGAATACATAGTCAGTCATGGTCAGCATGAGTTGGGATGTTTGCAGCTCTGCTGCCCTCTTGTGGGGGAAAATATGCAGTAAAGGTAGATGGAAAGAGGAGTTAAAGAAGGTGATTGAACACAGAAACTTTTGGAAACCTATTTGGATGAACTTAAAAAATATAAAGGATAAAATGCAATTAGATACCATGATTTGACTCTTAAACTGGAGTGATTTCATATGAAAAATGGAATAGTGTCAATTCAGGTCTTTTGGCCTTTTTTTTTTCAATCTGCCTCTGGCTCATACTTCCCTTGCCTTTTTAAACTTGGCTAAACTCAAGAGCAGCCCTCTGCAGAGCTTCAAGAGCTCAGAGGTCACCTTCCTATAACCACGAGCTCTGTCTTCATCCCCCTCTTTCTATTCCTGTCAGTAGAAGAGAGCGCTGCTACAACTTGTGCCTGCAGACAATCGCTGACTTATCTGACACTCAAACACCAGCAGGAAGAGGAGAATAGACCTGACAGCTTCTGTGTCCAGGCAACCACTTAGAATATCAGGATGAAAATTTACAGAGTCGAACTCATTGTGAGCTGACCCTGCTGACACCATTTTTTTTTTTTTGGTATTTCAAGTGTGCACATTCTGTATTCAGCTCTTTTTGTTCAATAGCAAGTGGGAACCTCTGGTGATGAAATATCAACTCAGTGAGGAGATGCAAAACAGTTTAGCTCATCAAAGTCAGGCTGTGAAAGCCACATCTGTTAAAAAAATGTCCCTTTTTATGGCAGAAATGAGCAGGTTTACAGTGTGTTCCTTTAATTTTCAAATATGGATTTAACATAAATTTATCATTAAATTGTGATATCTTTATCGTTATCAAAAAATGTGATTATTTGCATACTGTATTGCCCCTTTCAGTACACTTTCATTAAGGCATATCAGTGTTTTCCTGCAGCCACAATGATGTAAAATAAGTCCGTCACTGCTCCTCTCTGTCTCATTTTACTTACAAAATTTACCAACAGCTCAGTGGACAGGTCAAAGTCATGACAACCTCTGTAATGGTTTCTTATTTCATTTTCAATCCATAACAAGTTTCCTTTTCCATGGTTCAGTTCATGCTACAATCTGATCTGCCAATAAAAGCAGGTCTGTATCTAAACAGGAAGTCAATTACTTGAAAATAAGGTAAACACAGAAAGAGGTGAGAAGGGGTTAAAAAGTGCCAGAAAAAGGCATAGTAGAGTGAAATGCAGTTAATATTGGCATAAACATTGGCCGTAGCCAGTAAATCCATTTGGAATTTCCAGAAGGGGAAAGAAAGCACTGGTGTACTAAGTAACAGATGCCAACAGGTAGACCAAGGCAGACAGCAGCAGTTGACGAAAGATACATTGTCAGAGCTGTAAAGAAACACCCCAAACAACTGACATCAGCAGCAACCTTCAGAGGACAGGAGTGAAGGTATCACCATCTACTGTTAGTGACATCATCAATAACCTCCAGAGGACAGGAGTGAAGGTATCACCATCTACTGTTAGTGACATCAACAACAACCTCCAGAGGACAAGAGTGAAGGTATCACCATCTACTGTTAGTGACATCAGCAATAACCTCCAGAGGACAGGAGTGAAGGTATCACCATCTACTGTTAGTGACATCAACAACAACCTCCAGAGGACAGGAGTGAAGGTATGACCATCTACTGTTAGTGACATCAACAACAACCTCCAGAGGACAGGAGTGAAGGTATCACCATCTACTGTTACTAACATCAGCAACAACCTCCAGAGGACAGGAGTGAAGGTATCACCATCTACTGTTAGTGACATCAGCAACAACCTCCAGAGGACAGGAGTGAAGGTATCACCATCTACTGTTAGTGACATCAACAACAACCTCCAGAGGACAGGAGTGAAGGTATCACCATCTACTGTTAGTGACATCAGCAACAACCTCCAGAGGACAGGAGTGAAGGTATCACCATCTACTGTTAGTGACATCAACAACAACCTCCAGAGGACAGGAGTGAAGGTATCACCATTTACTGTTACTAACATCAGCAACAACCTCCAGAGGACAGGAGTGAAGGTATCACCATCTACTGTTAGTGACATCAACAACAACCTCCAGAGGACAGGAGTGAAGGTATCACCATCTACTGTTAGTGACATCAGAACCAACCTCCAGAGGACAGGAGTGAAGGTATCACCATCTACTGTTAGTGACATCAGAACCAACCTCCAGAGGACAGGAGTGAAGGTATCACCATCTACTGTTAGTGACATCAACAACAACCTCCAGAGGACAGGAGTGAAGGTATCACCATCTACTGTTAGTGACATCAGCAACAACCTCCAGAGGACAGGAGTGAAGGTATCACCATCTACTGTTAGTGACATCAACAACAACCTCCAGAGGACAGGAGTGAAGGTATCACCATTTACTGTTAGTGACATCAGCAACAACCTCCAGAGGACAGGAGTGAAGGTATCACCATCTACTGTTACAAACATCAGCAACAACCTCCAGAGGACAGGAGTGAAGGTATCACCATCTACTGTTAGTGACATCAGAACCAACCTCCAGAGGACAGGAGTGAAGGTATCACCATCTACTGTTAGTGACATCAGAACCAACCTCCAGAGGACAGGAGTGAAGGTATCACCATCTACTGTTAGGGTGCTTTCACACTGGGGGCCCGGTCCCTGATCCAAGTGCACTTGAGCCCAAAGTTCGGTTGGTTTTGGTGGTGTGAATGCAAATGAACAGTGCCTGAGCACAGGACCCGGGCCTACTTGGGGAGGTGGTCTTTGGCACGATTCAAGTGGACTCTGGCACGGTTCGGATGAGATGTGAAGGTGATTGCACCCGTATACGGACAGAGCTTTATGACGTCATCATAAAAGCTAAACTTCTTTCCACAGTGCGGCAGTTTGTTCACATTTTTCCTCAAAGTGCGGAAAGCATCAGAATCCAGCCAATAAACGGTCTGTTGTGGCTCACCTTACAGATGAACACAAGTTGGAATCAGTGAGAGGAGGTGCAAAGGCAATAAAAGTCTCCTGTCAACTCAAAAACCACTGTATCTGCGCAGTGTGAGCCCATTTAATCCTCTTAGCTGAATGTATATGTGCAGATATGAAGAGCGAAGTTGCTGGCATCTTAAAAAGTAATTTTAAAGCATCCATGGCTGCAGGATGGACTTTTTGCCGGGTTAAAACAAAAACAATCTTTGCTCAGATCATAACCCCAGTGGTTGCCATGGTAGCTTCTTCTTCTTTCTCCTACTTTGCGGGGTTGTGAACCAGCTACGTGCATACCGCCACCTGCTATTTCAGACGAAATACGCAAGTGGGCCGGGGCATGGTTTGATGTTGCTAGTGTGAAAGCAAGCCAGTTGGGGAAAAGGGGAGGGAGAGGAATTGCGCTGCGGTGTGGTTCGAAACAACTGGGCCTAATGTGAAAGCTTTTGAGTCTACGGCAAAAATAAAGGAACTGGCCTCATTGTTCTAATACTTTTGAGGAGAGTGTAAAGTAGTAGTTCACAAACTGTCGCCACTGGATTTGCTGTTATAGCCTCAGTCTTAATCCTGATACGCGTTTCACAGTCACTTCAATGAGGTCTTTTAACGTTTCTTGATGATGAATGTAGATCTTGGTCTGGGACATTTTAACTAAATAATAAAGCCAGTGTTATAATAAATTGCTCTATATCTTTATTTGATGAACCTAAGAGGTTTGCTTCTTTCACTGAAATCAAGGATGTATTGCTGAAAAATGAAGTGTGTTAATGTGGTCGTACGTGATATTGTGAGTTAATCTGAGTGTGTATGTGATGTGTGGACCTGAGCCATCTCATTTCTCCCTCAGTGCCTCCTGACTAAGCCGTCACGCACTCTGTCACATTCAGCCTGGAGCTCTGTGTCTGTCTCTTTCATTTCATCTTTTCTCTCTCTCTCTCTCTCTCTCTCCCCCTCTCATCCCCTCCTCCCTCATCCCTTCCCTCACCCTCTTCCTCATCTCTCCTTCAATATCTCTCTCTCCATCCAGGGAATCCAGGGGCCCCGGGGGCCGCCCGGAGAGATCGGCCGAGATGGTCCCAAGGTCTGTGCGTTGAACGTTATAATTAGTTATTATGCTAATGGCCTGCTGCTCCCCAGCCGCTCGGCTATTCTCAGCCTGTTATAATGTTGTACCCTCCCTCCCTGTTCGCTTGATGTTCCCATAGAGAAAAAAACATTTTGCTTGAGAGGGAGTCAACTTGTTTGCAATCAAATTATAGGTGTTTCTGAATTTGTGATGAAGCCATGCCGCCAAGGACGCCTTATATTTGGATTGTTGTCCTTCAAACTAGTTTACTTTTTGAGGCATTCATGCCACGTTAACTCTACAAAATGTTTTTAAAATGAAGATTTTCTGTGGATAAAAATACTAATGCAATACTTAATGCAAAATTTTGAATAAAGAAAAGGGAAAAAAACTAAATCAATGCAAAAAAATCAAAGTCACCGTTGCAGCTTGACTTTTAACCTCATAGTGCTGCAAAAATACCAACTTTTCTTCCTTGTAAGGAAAAAGGGGCAATCCATCAATTCAAAGACCAGCACAACGTGCATGCTCATGTTTCCCTGACCTTGAATTGCACATTTTCCTTCCCTTTGGAAATTGTATACTCAGCGCAGCACACACAGCACACAGATGATGGGGAGAGATGAGCATGAACGATGGGAGCGTTGTGCATATGAAGGTGAAAATCGTCTCTTTGACATTGTGAGAGGAGCAGCGGGCTAGTTTCTCCAGAAGTCTGATGATTTACTGATTCAATCAAACACTTAGCCCATGAAAAAGAAACAAATGCATAACTTGAATAAGCACCTTGAATTATACACACCCTAACTAGTGAAATCATTTCGATTAACACCTGTGTTTCCACCTGAATGAAGTTTGCTCTCAGCTCATTAAACCTCCACAGCAGTCTGAAGGCTGCACATTTCATCACAGACTAAATACACAGCACATGAACAGATCAGCACTGTTGCACACAATGATTGGTTAAATCATTTGCAACCAACATCTTCTGCAAAATAAGTTCACACATTAACATATATATTTGTACAACCCAAATTCCAAAAAAGTTGGGGCACATGTAAAATGTAAATAAAAACCATGCAATGATTTACAGATCTTATATATGCATATTTTATTCACAATTAAACAAAACATTTCAGATGTTTAAACAGACATTTGACCTTTTCTGATGAAGAATTCTAGCAGCTCAACAATCTTTGGTCTCCTTTACTGCACTGACAAACTCCACTGTTCATAAACAATGGCAACACTTACCTGTAGAGCACGTGTTAGTACTGGAGCTGTACATGTGCCTCATTTTGTCTTGCCATTCTGATCGGCTTGTAATAAATGTGACCGGAAGATTGTTCATCTAATCACCTTCTGAGAATTTTTTTTAAATATCCAGCCCTTCCCGAACTCTTTTCTCTGGGTTTTTCAGATGAATGTTTTATTTATCCATGCAGTGGATGTAAGTCTAGAATCAGTTTAGAATTGTAGAAATTAATATTTGCAATTTTATCATGAAGCGTATTCTTCCAACACCTCTCGTACCTGCAATTAAAGGTCACATATTATGCAAAATATACTTTTTCAGGCTTTTCTAGCAAAAATATGTGCCCCTGGCCTGTCCCCCAACCCCAACCCCCCCCCCCCAAGAATCAGAAAAATCCATTCCCCTCTCTCTTTTTCTAGCTTTCAGAAAAAAAGCCATTTTCAGATTTTCCCCTCATGATATCATGTGGGGAGTTAGCACCACCCCCAGGTTTGGATGACCCTCCCTGCTTGGAAGAAAGTTCCACCCTCCTCTCCTGATCCTCAGCTGAGAGGAGGATAAGGAGAGCCACGTCGATTTTCTGAGAGGGGCGGAGTCAGGGGCAAAGTCAGACAGCTAATTAACATTTAAAGCCACAGACACAGAAACAGCTCATTCTAAGCAGGGCTGAAACAGAGGGGTTTTTAGACATGCAAAAATCCAATACTGGAGGGGTTTTTCAGCAACAAACTTCACAGGCACATTTAAGAGACCTCTGAGACCAGCATAAACTTGTCATAAAAGGGTAAAATATGTGACTTTTAACAGCTACTATATCTCAAACTGTTTTAGTCATTTCTTGGTGTGTAAGTGATTTTTTTTTTAAAGAATGCTGTTGATAGCTATTATATTAATGCTTTTAAGTCTTAAATATAGAAAGGTAAACATCTACTTTCAAAGTAATTGTGCTTCCTGGCAGAACAGAAAGCTACCTTTATGTCTTTTTAAACCTTTTTTGAAAATATCTTTTGTATTGCATGAATGGCTGTAAGGTTTCATGCTAAGTAAATTATTGTATCCTGTGGGAAGATGAAACCTTAATCTTTGACTTATATTTTTATTTAACTTTTTCCATTTTTGACTGCCACTAAATACAAAGAAACACTATGTCATTTGGACTAACTAGCTCTATATTTCAATCCTCATGTGCTCATTTGATGCAGTTGCAAAATAAAAATTTTTCATGCACTCTAAATACATGATGCAAACAGTATTTCACTGCAGAGTGTTTATCCTGTTCAGAATTTGCATGTTTTCCCAATCAGGATCTCTGTTAGCATGACACAGCGGTATGCTTTTACCACTTAGAAAAGCTTTCTCTCTCCTAAATTCGTTGAGCCACTTTAGCGATGCACCGCTACCTTACATTGTGGTTGGCACAGCTGTTTAACAGGGAAGAGAGCAGTAATGGGACTGGCTGAGAGGATAATGATTAATCACCACATGCTGTGATTTATATTCCACTTCAGCCGGCCTCTTTTTGCATGCTGTGCTGCACCTACATGAATGCGAAATAGCTGCTCCCCTGAAATGCCCTCTTTGACCCGTGTGCCGGTCTTTGTGATGGATAAAATTAAGCCCTATGATTCGTGTTAGGGATTAGATGCAGCAATGCCTGTTGTTAACTGACGACACTTAAAGAGCATTGTCAGACAAACGCGTTGTGATGTTTTGTTTTCCTCAGGGGAACTGTGGAGATCAAGGGGTTGCTGGTCCTCCTGGTCCACCAGGTCTAAAGGTGAGTGTAGCAGCGGATTATTGACAAGATGTAACAATGTTTTCTTTAACCTCTGTCTGCTTTGATTTCAAGCTTAAGCATCTTCCTTCCCTGTCTATTCATGCTCTGCCTCTGTCTCTATCTCTGGTTTTTCTTTAATGTTCATTCTTAACAGAGAATCAGCATTTAAATACATAGAGAGCTGATAGATGACTCTTAAAGGGAGAGTTCTAGCAAACAGAGGTTAGCCTACGTTTAACACAGCATGTCATTTCTGTCACCAGGGGGCTCTCAATCAAAGGTAGCAGGGAATCAATGGAGCAGGACAAAAAGGTTGGGGACAACTGTTTTGCTTGATATAAAGATATTTTGGGGCTTTTTTGGGCCTTGCAGTGTTCAAGGGACCTTTTTGGATAATCAAATATATTTTAATGCTATTTTATTTACTCTTGGCCTTTATCTACATTCAAAATAGATGCATTAATTGCTGAAGTATTATTAGATGTTTATGTCTAAAAATACTTCCTAACAGTTTCTTTGCAGATGACGTCATGCAGAAGTGGAGGACTCCAGGTAGAGGCCAATAAGTGATTTCTGCATAGAGAAAAGTTACCAAAAGTCCATGTTCTGAGCTGTTTACGACTATGCAACGCATTCATGGTGCAAAAAAAAAAAAAGAAAAAAACTCTTAAACCTCATGCTACTTTTGTGACCTGAAAGTAATGAAATATTCAGGCGAAAAAGAGCCTCTGAAGTCTGAATGAGCTGTGTCACACAATGCTCATGTATGGTCTGTGTTTAAAAAGTGGTCCAGTTTGGTTTTGTACAGTTTTGCCATGGTTTAACACATTCAACTCTTATCTTGTATGTATTTCCTCAGCTGATGTCCATCCAGTCTCACTCTTTGTGACAGGAAATCCGTGAAATTATGGGTTGTTTGGCTCCCAAATGGATCTTCATTTGTTTTTTTATATGTGGATTAAAGCGGTGAAACCCCAGGGCTAAAAAGCCTCCCACCTCCAGCCCTGGTCTCATTTGTTTTATCCGTTGGTGGATGCATGAATTGTTTGGTTCCTCTCTGGCCACTTTCTAAAAGAAGACATATTTACTATGTATCTCCTAACTTTGGATCCAGCCAAACAAGATGTTACCCTGCCTTTATAATGCTGAGCTTTTAGTGGAGAATCAAACGGTCTTCTCATGTATCTAAAAGTAAGCAAGCAAACAAATCTAATTACTGAAAATTAAAAAGTATACATATTTCTAAAAGTTAAACCAAAGAGAAAAGAAGATGTGAAGCTTAAGTTTCTATCATCCTTTTAATCTGATAATTTTAAAATAGTATGTTTTTAAAATTAAGACTCACAAACAAAGGTTAAAGGGACATTACACTGTTGTATAACTTGGGGGTCTAAATGAATATAACTAGAAATGTTTTTTGATTTTTTTAAACATAATTTTAAATTCCAACAACTCTTGAGACTGATTTGTGCTTTGGGGATAAATGCGCTCATTTGAAGGTGTCCACACTTTTTTGGCTGTTGTAGATTTTTACTCAAAATTATAAATCATTATAGAAAGGATCATTGCAGAGACAAACTTAATGGTAGGATGCTCTTTCTCACTAGAACAAGCAGTTTCCTAGAGTTTTTTTTAAACCTTTTGAAAAACTGGAGGGAGAGGGGGCAGATGGCATAGTTACAGGGTCACGCCCCATGTGCGGAGGCTATAGTCATCCAAATGGGCAGCCCAGGCTCCTGAATGTCATTCAGCACTCTCTTGCTCTGATTTTCAACTCTGTCCACTGTGCTGTCTACTTACCAAAGACACAAAAAGCCCCTAAAATAAGCTTTTCAAAATGAAGGTAGGTCTGCAGCCACAATGTTGTGTAACATGTCTGTATTTTTCAATGGAGTCTAATAGCTTTGAAGAGAGCACAGCTGCTGTTCCTGCTGTTGCAACAAAGGGATCTTACCTTGACAGGAATATCTGTTTCCGTCACAGTCCTCTTAATAAAGTTGCCTGACACCAGTCTGAGCCTGTCTGTGGTAAATACGAACACTGTTAGTAGACAAGGACTGTTTAAAGCCATTACAGCCCAGTCTGGATGGATGTCTAGAACATTTTGCACCTATGAGCCCCTTATTTTTAAGCACAAGGAGTGCACCATCAAAAGGATGCAATCTGACCATTTATCTAACCTTGCAAAGCCGACAGATTGGATGGACTCCGTGTCTGTCATCAGGCAGATCCATCTTACAATGCTCCAATTTGAAATAATGGAGCCTATGCACGGAGCCCATGCACGAAAGGCAGGTTACACCCTGGAATGATCACCAGTCAATCGCAGGGCTGACATATAGAGACAGACAACCAGACAAGCTCACACTCACACCTACAGCCAATTTAGAGTCACAAATTAACCTAATTAGCATGTCTGATGGTGAGAGGAAGCCGGAGTTTCCGGAGAGAACCCACGCATACACGGGGAGAACATGCAAACTCCAAACAGAAAGGCCCTGACCGGGAAGCCAACCAGGGACCCTCTTGCTGTGAGGCAACAGTGCTAACCCCTGCGCCTTGCAGCTCCCACACCCACACCAGAAAATCAGATATAGAATGTCATGGTATCTGTTTTTTTCCATCTATTTATAGATCGTTTACTTGCGGCTAATGCTGTCCATGTTGTTGGGTCACATGGGCTGTGACAACCAGTGGCAGGCTGTTCCGTTGTCACTTCATGCTTTGCCAAACTGGAATGTTTTTACTCTTAAACCTATTCAGAGCCATTTTGGAGATGACCTGGGTGGCACATAATAGAAAGAAAGAGAGACAGGGAGTGTGTTTTTGTCTTTTATCTTCTGTGTCTGTCAAATGCTGTGTATGGGAGCTTTCCCAGATGCATGAATATTTCCTGTACAATGGACACATGTCAGGTTATCATTTTATCAGGAGACGTTAAGTATTGATTAACAGCTCTACTTTCAGTTAACCCTTATTTGATCACAGTTTACCATTTCCTGCTTTCTGTGCCTGAGTCTACATGAATCTTCTTGAAGACTACCTCTATAAGCAGACTTTGGCACCAACCCAGAGAATGGTATTCATGCATTAATCCCAAAGCATCATGAGACTCATCCTGTATGGAGTTCCAAAGCCCTTAGCAGCCATAAGCAAGTATAATTGTTAGTCTCTTATCATAATGTTACCCTACTGAAGGCCTTGTGAAGCAAGCCTTTCAAAATTCAGCATTGAGGTCAGGTTAGTGAGGGTGTTTCTGATTCCCCTCAAGGTATCCGAAGGAAATCACGGTGACAGATTTGCTCTTGTTTCTTCTCTGAACCAACCTCTTTCTCCATCTGTTTCCTCTCATCCTGTCAGACACTCCTTCCCTCAACAATCTACAGTTTGGATCCTGCTGATGACTGACAGCCACTCTGAAAATGCCACTCGTTTGATAAGTGACATTTTTCTGAGCAATTACTTCCATAAATGTCAGCCATTGTTGTTTTTTAAGAAAGAATCTGACTTATCTGTACTTGTGCTTAATCACATGTAACTTTGGATGATTTTTAGCAGGTCTTAGTCAAAGCAAAAATGACTTTAGCTTTTTAAAGTGATGTTTTTTTATGAAAAAAGAGACAGCCTGAACATTTCCAGTCTAGAAGTCACATTTAACAAGGTTTGATTACTGGAGAAAAACATTTCTTATTCACTGCTACAGCCTTGGAAGTTGTCATAGGGGACAGAACAGACAGACACCCACACCTGGATACCGCTCCAGTTTGATATTTTTCAATATCTTATCTTAGCTCTTTCCTTTAATCTGCCAGATATATCAGTTACGTAAACCAGTCCCATGAAACTAGGTTAATAAATATGGATGGTAGAATAATATTTAGTATTTCAGTATGTTCACTGTATTAGGAAAAATGACACCACAATAATTTACTACTATTGCTGCAACAGTTCACAGAGGTCATGGTTCACTTAGTACCTCGGTTTTGAGGTCATGGTTCAGTACAAGGTTGGTTTATCAGGGAAAAGATTTATTATTCTATTTTTCCCTCATTTTTTACTTTCAACTTGTCGTAGTACAGCTGCAATTTCACTTCAAGATTACAGCCACACAGTGGTTTCTCTCTCATTTACAATTCCTATAAAAGGTATTCACCCTCTTGGATGTTTTACCTTTTTACAAATCAATCATGACCAATATAATTTGGCTTTTTGACATTTGAATTTTATTTATTTATTTATTTATTTTACAAAAACACCTCTTTAATGTCAAGGCGAAAACAGATTGCCTAGAACAGGGCTATTCAATAATAAATTCAAGTGGGCCAAATTTAAAATCAAGTAATGTAGCCGGGCCAGACATGTTTGGTGCCCAGATGTAATACAGATCACTTTGATGAAAAAAAAATGCACTTTTTATTCATATTCTGCCTTTCAATTTAGCAACATGACAAAAACACATCAAAAAGTGCATAAGAACACAACAGATTTGAACATAACCTGAGGTAGGAGAAATATTTTATTCACTTACATAAAAATAAAATAAATAGAATGAAGAAATAAAATGAAACTCTGTAAATAATAATTTTGATCACATCTTATCCAGGCATATCTTAAAGTGCATAAACACTAAATTTGCACAGTTGCAGCTTAAGTTGAAAAAGACATGTTTTAGACTCGGTATCTTGGAGCTACTTCTGTCAGCATCGCTAGCCACGCTTTAAAACAAAGCAGTGCATTGTAGGTAGACTGTTGCTAGGCTACGTGGAGTGGTGCGTTCACCATCTAAAATACTTTGGGAATTTATGAAAACTTTGAAACCAGGTTGCCCTCTGCATCTCTGGCATGACCACAGGCTGGACCACCTGGGGTTTTGTTTTGGGTCGCATGTGGCCCCCAGGCCGCTAATTGAATAGGCCTGGCCTAGAAGCATCCCCACAGCATGATGCTGCTACCACCATTCTGAACAGTGGGGATGGTGTGTTTGTGGCGTCTACGAAACATAGCGTCTTATCTGATGGCCAAAAAGCTCCATTTTGGTCTCATCAGACCAAAGAACTTTCTTCCTCTTGACCATGCGGTCTCCTACATGACTTTGGGGAACTGTAGTCCAGATTAAATCTGAGATTTCTTCAACAGTGACTTTCTCTTTACCACTCTCCCTTAAAACTTTAACTGATGAAGAACCGGGCCAACAGTTGTTGTAAGCAGGCTGCTGAAGCTTGTAACTCCTTCAGAATAGTCATAGGTGTCTTGGTGGTCTCTCTCACTAGTCTCTTTCTTGCGCAGTCACTCAGTTTCTGATGTAGGCAGACTTACACATGTGTCATTTTTGTTGATGATGGACTTAACTGAACTCTGGGGGATGTTCAAAGCTTTGGAAATATTTCTGTATCCATCCCCTGACTTGTACTTTTCATTAATGTTTGCTCTGAGTTGCTTGGAGTGTTAATTTGTCTTCATGGTGTAACGGTAGCCAGGAATACTGATTAACCAGTGGCTGGACCTTCCAGACACAGGTGTGTTTATACTACAATCCCTCAAGACAGTTCCCTGCACTCAGGTGATCCCCATTTCACTAATTGTGAAACTACTGACACCAATTGGCTGGATCTCTGTTGAGTTAGGTCAGTCAGTCTATGAGGGGTGAATATTTATGCAGTGAATATACAGTTTCAGTCAGATCCATCGCCACAAGAGTGTAGCTTTTCTTCACAGACTGACAGCCCACCAACCTTGTAGGTTTTCATATTTCAGCTGAATAACAAAGATGCAGATTATCAGACTATTTTTCCTGAAGAATAAGCCATTTTCTCTCTCTTGCAGTGTTTTTCTTTCACCGTCTGCATTCTGGTCTTTCTTTGAAATCGTCTTTGTTGAAACAGCATGGTGACTTAGCCAAATGCATGCTAAAACTACCACACGTGTCCAACAGTTCTGCAAAATTCTTCCTTTTCTGATGATAACAGCATGTATCAGATGGCAAGTTACAAGCCAAGTTCATGTATCATGGTAAAGCATATCAATTTAATGTCAGCAGTATAAGTCAGGTGGTAAATCGCTGGACTTGAACTCATTTATGGGTCAACCACAGACCTTTGCATTGCCCCCCTTCCCCAGGCTCTTGGGATGTGGTCACAGTACCCTTTAATCCTCCTGATGGCTGAGCTAAACTTCACGTGAACCCTCTGAAATGTCATCTATTGATTTCTAAGCATCGATAATCTTTCAACTTTGCAGGGCTGGAGAGGGGTGCCAGGTCTTCAAGGCATGGCGGGGGCCACTGGGCTGCCGGGGTTTAAAGGTCATCGGGTGAGAGTCGATGCATACAATAACACACATGGACTTTATACAAATAAAGACCTGCATGGTTTTATTTGGACATAATGAAGTCGACAATGGCAAAGGAGGTGACACTTCATGAATGATTTATGCTTTGGCTGTCAGGAGTTTGTACATTTACATGTCGTGCTGTAGAAGTGTTGACAGCTTAACATAATACATACCCTTGTTAATGTATTATTCATATGTTAGTAAGATGACATGATACATTTTAATGGGGCTGAAGGTTGTCCTTCACACTTCAAAAGCAGTAAATACAGTAGGAGTCAGACCAGCCTGGTTAACAGCCTGTATTTTGTTTTTATTGAACAGGGTGCGGTCAACATGACATTAATACTTCAGTTTATAATTCATCACAGTGTTTTGAATCAGTGTCAAACAACACTGAGAGAAAACTGAGTGTTCTGATATCTTTTGTGTTTTTAGGGGGACAAAGGAGAGCCAGGACCTAAAGGACACCAGGTACTGTGACTTGTGACTAATTCATGTGTTAGGGGTCACTAAAATAAACTTAATGTATGGGTTTTTATGACGGCAAAGAAATTCTACGTGAAGATATCTACTCCAGACTACCGGTGTACATCTTAAATCCAACCTCTTCTGGGTCAGTTCTTTAGATGAAGCCAAAGAGAGCCTGCAGTGGTGGCACAAGTTCTGTTCTTCCTCCAACTTTGGTTTAGCTACTGCAGCTTTGGCATCTACCAAAGATTGCATATCGATGGCAAGAGCATTCACTTCATCCCTAATTCACACACAATCAATAGTTATAGGAGGAGCAAGTTGCCCTGAGACCGAAAAGGTTCTGGGCTTTGAAGAAAACATCTGAGTTAGGGTTATTTATTTTAACAGTAATTGTATTGTTTCATACACATTATATAAGAAAGTCTAGCAAGGTTTTGGCAACCTCACTTCTCTCCAAAAGGCAAGTCAGTTTTCCATTTCAGCATCAGAACTTGAACATTATAATCCAAAGTGTTGTGCAAGTCCACACTTAAAATGAACTAGCACAAAGTTCAGCTCACACAGTTTCAAATAGATAGTTCACATTCACAGGTCATAATATATACACAGTATATTTGAATATAGACCTGTTGAGTCCAGAAATCCTTTAAACAGAGCCTGTGAAGTAGGCTAAAAGATCTCAACACATCATACCACTGTCCAATGAAATTCAAGAACTGATGAGAAACAGTCATTGACTTTTATCAGTCTAGAAAGGCTTACAAAGCCATTTCTGAGGGTTTGGGACTGCAGCAAATCAAAGTGAGAGCCATTATCCACAAGTGGAGAAAACTTGGAACAGTGGGGAACCTTACCAGGAGTGGCAGGCCTATCAAAATGACTCCAAGAGCGCATCAATGACTAATCCAGGAGGTCACAAAAGAACCCAGAACAACACCAGCACTTATCCGCTTGTCAACCTTACAGTTCTTTCTACCCTCACTCATGAGCAAGTCCCAAGATACTTGAACTCCCTCACTCCCCACCCAGAGGGAGCAATACACCATTTTCTGGCAGAGAACTATGGACATGGAGGTGAAGATGTCATCCCAACTGCTTCACACTCAGCTACAACCCATCCCAGGGCCTGCTGGAGGTCCCCTGCTGAAGAAGCCAACAGAACCCCATCATCTGCAAAAAAGCAGACATGACATTTTGAGGTTCCTCCCCCCAGCTGTGCCTGAAGATCTTGTCCATTAAAAAAAATCACAAACAGAACCTGGAGGACATGAGCGATAAAAATGGCATCTAAGAATCATTCAGATACACCAAAATAATAAGAACGCGTTTCTTGATCACTTTTGAAGAATTTCAGGAGAACTCTTCATGAATGCAAGCTGTCTTGTTTTTTTTTTCTTTTTCAATATTTAAATTTTCATGACCATATGAGCAGCTGAGAGCTCCACATTCTTCCTGGAGTAATTTTCATCTATGTGAAAATAAGATTAAATGTAAATTAATGTTAAGAAAGGAAAATGTCTACTTCTTTAGTCAAACACAGATGTTGTGATGAGATGCTACTGCAGTAATGGCAGCCTCTTAATCTCTGTGTACCCTGGATTCGTTTCTACAATAATCAACGGTTTAAAGATTAAATATGTAATAAAAGGGAGGCCTATGTGCTGCTTAAAGTGCATTCAGCTCTCAGTCTCTGGGTTGGAACGGAGATGCAAAAGTGCTTCTCCTGTGTTTAAATCTCATCTGTCATACAGCTGATTAGTGGTGCCTTTGTGACACAATTTCAAATCCTTTACAAAGCATTTTTACAACTTTCCTTTTGATTTTTATTTACAGACATTCCACATTTTATCAAAAACAAACCACATGTATCCTTGAGGTACAGAAAAATGTGTTTCTTTCATCATTAATCTTTTGGAAAGCCAACTTTTTGTTTACATCAGTTACAGGTCTTCTTTTACCCTTGTCTTTTGCTGGCTCATTGCTTTCATAGCATATAACTGTCAGCAGGAATGTGTACCTCATTTCCCATGAGCTTTTGCACATGAATGTGCATCCTTGTGTGTTATGAGATACAAACAAAGAGACTCAGCAGGGTACCTGCGCAGCACTGAAGCACATCTTTAAAGTGACTAAACGTCTGTGAGGCTGTAATAGGATTATCCTCCTCCACTGTATGAAAATACCTACAACTTACACTTTATTTTAACAGAAAATATATGAACTGCCTGATTCTATTAGGTTATTTAAAGTTTTTTTGTCTCACAAAAAGGCAGTTACCTTGATAAATCAGTGATTTCTCTCATCCTGTTGCAGCTGTATTGACTTATTTGTTTATGTTTGATTGATTGGACTACATGAGAGCTATTGCACAATAACGAAGTAGGACTTTTGAACCTCCAACAGTCCAGCACTAACATTTAAGTCACATTCAACCCTCCTGCATTCCTAAAAAAATGCAACACCCAGGGGTTAAAAAATACCGTCCAAGAAAGACTGCCATAAAAAAATTATGTATTAATGTATCATTCCAATTATAATTTTTTTTTTTTTGCGTAAATGCTTAAACTAACTTCAGTTTCACCATGTATAATGACATTTATCTGTGTTTTAAAATTTTAACCCCTTAAATGCCAGTTTTTGTGATGAGAACTTGATTTTTTGTTAAAACAAAAAACACTAACAGTGAATTATTTTTCCATCACATACATGCAAATTTTTTTTTTTTTTTTTTTTTTTTTTTTTGGTTGAATTATCTTGGCCTGGGAATCAAGATTGAGTTTTACCTTTGTTGTTTTTTTTTTTTTTTTTTTTTTTTTTTTTTTGTAGTGTCTGATTTTATAGAAGTGCGAAATCCATGTCCCTAAGGGTAAAAAATACCTTCTGCCATATAAAATATATGGATTAATGTATCATTCCATTTTTTTTCAATAAATACTTCAAGTAACTTCAGTCCTCAGCATTTATAATAAATATTCATTCTGTCTCAAAATTTTAACCCCTTAAATGCTGGTTTTTGTGATAAGTACTTGATAATTTTTTAAGGTACACAGGAGGGTTAAGTCTCTTTGACATAAATAAATCTATTTCTTGTCAGTTTTATGACCAAAGATCTGTTTGTTGCTAGTGTTAGTCTCATCACTCTCAGGGAAAATGTAATGTATAAACATTTTTAGTCAAAGTGTTAGTCAACCAAATGTGTTCCTTATGGGTGTTCTTCACTTCCTTCCCATTTCATCCCTGATTAGGGATGAAACGGTTACCAGTATTAAAGACAACCTTGGCAAAACTTCCCCACAATGATCATACTGCTCAAATTTGAATCATCATGACTAAAGCCAAAGGACTCTTTTCTTGATCCCGCCCACTCCTGCTGGATTTCTGACCATTACCGCCTGTCCCGCCATGTGTATGTAAAATCCTGCCTGCATCCTGCACCACCCTGATAAAGTTTCTTCTATGAATGAAGAAAACCTTAAGAAAACAACCACATCCTTATCATGATATCCACACATGGATAAAAAAGCAGCTGAGAGTCTCAGACTTATTCAACTCCTGGCTATGGCTTAGTAAAACCAATGTCAAAGTAGTATACCAACTATATCTACACATAATTTATTTTCAAGTCATGCAGAGGTGAAATTGTTTCCTGATCTCTGGAAAGTTTATGTGCCATAAACCTGCAGCGCACCTCCATCAGCTCTCACAGACAATAGGCTAATCTTTACTCTATGCCATGCTGTTACCATCCTCATCATTAGATGCTTTATGCAATAAGGACAATTTGCATGCAAGGGGTGGTTTTTCCCCAAATAACTGCATAATGGCTCACTGTCTCTGTGCACCAGCGCATATGTGTGGTGATTGGCCTACAACATAATAAGATGAGCATTAAAGCTGTGCCTTTGAGTTATTTACAAAGTTTAAGTGCCCACACTTCCTTGTGGAGTGTTAACAAAGAATCACAAAGCCCACCTGGAGTGTGATGCTGGCTCCGTAGAGATGGACCCATATTCAAACATGTTTACGTTGGACTGGTGTCTACAGCTGACAAAACAGCAATTAAACCGCAATTTCTCTGTGAATGATTCTAACAGCAGCGTGTGACACATTTCCTGTATTATCTTGTTTAATTTGAGCATGGAGAAGTGCTTTAAGGGAAGAGCTTACTTTGATCAGGGATCTTGGAGCAGGTGTATCAACTCATCCAGATACGTTTCCTTGTGGGCGTGTTTCAACTAAGCCCAGTTGTTTCCGGCTCTGTCACGTACTCTGAGCTCGTAGCAAATGGAACACCTTCAACTCAGGTGTGACATTATTTCTGGCTTCAACATCTGACTTCTGAGGTAAATTGAATGCAGCAGAAGTCCCTGAAGGAAGTCTTCAGGGGTTTTATAGAAAATCTTTACATATTTATGAATTTTTCAAGGCATCAGTTTCAAACCAGAACACCAACAAAATGTTTTCAGAGGTATCAAGGTCAGTTGGAGCAACAGTGTGGCATGCAAATCAAGACAGACACACAGACAGACACATTGCCAATTATAGTAGTGAGACAATAATGCTTAAATATCATGGTAAATAATGTCCATAGCAGCCTGCTACGATGTGTGTGGCTAGCGGGAAAAAATAGGCAAGCACCCTTTTCTCTGGATTCTTAATATGTAAGACGCAGTGCTCATGCAAGTCATCTGAAAGCACTGACATGTTGACATGCAACTGAAAATGGGAATCAAGCCGAGTAGCGTCCACCATGCAGGTCACGTGCACCTGGTCTGAAACAGACTTTACAGTCTTAAACCAGGTGCTGGTGACTTGACAAACAGAATCACAGACATCACTGCTAGCCAGCCTGATTGGAGCAGTTCACACTGCAGCGGCTTTCCTCTGCAATGCTCTAAAATCCATCACAAGTCCTTGTCTGGAAATGTAAGATGCCTTACCTACAGTAACTAAAGTGATCATTCCATTCACAGAGAACACTGAAATCCCACCCCTGCATGTAAAACTGCGCTGCACATTATCCCTGTGACTGGTTTTCATTGCTGTTCAGAAGCTGGGACTTTTTTCCCCAAATGTAACACATCAACACCTCGGCGCCGTAGCAACAAGACGTCACCCTGTTGTACCTCTGTAAGTGTGAGCACAGCATCAGTCAGAAATGCGACAATCAAAGCTTGTGATGAATGCTCTGATTCAGTTTCTCGCCTCTACACACACTAATGGAAGACAGTGTGATGGCTCAGAGCAGCAGAGAGAGGCGAGCACAGAGTGTCTGTGTGCACTGCTGCAGGATGCAGTTGGAAAAGACACACACGAGATAAAAAGTCAGGTTTGTTAAAGGTCACCACTAGCCAATTCCTATCCCCTCTCTCCACGGGTTTCTCTTATTGGCTGCTAGTGGTAATCATGACCTTTTCTCCACTCACACACTCAGCCGGGATGAAGACATGGACCAGCACTCAGTAATACACACCTTTAAACTGAAACACATTGTGGAACACATTCAATCTCACCTTTTCTCAGACTGCATGAAGCCACACAGGCATGTATGTAAACAAACTCACACAAACCTTCTGTTAATCATGATGTATCTGTTTGCAGGGGGAGCCTGGCAGAGACGGAGAGCCCGGGATGCCTGGTGTAGCCGTGAGTGCAGAGTCTTTTTTCTCCCACTGGGTGGCAGTAGATATTATCTTTTTATGTCTTTAGTAGGGTTATTAAAACCACAGTGTTTGTGTGAATGTGTGACTGTTAGGGGACAAAATGTCCTCACAAGGGCACGAGGAGGAGGAAATATTACTGCTGGTTTTCATTTACAAATACTGAATTGGGTGTTAGATCATAAGTTTACACTTTTTGGAGTTGTATCTTAAACACCATGAACACTTTATCACAGTAAATACAGTGGTAATAAACTCAAAGAAATATAAAACATTTTACTGACTTTACAAGCTGCTTTACAAGATTAAAAATCAGAGCGCATCACAACAAAGAAAACTGGAAATGAAACCAAAAACAGAGATGGACAAAACTAAGCAGTAAATGAGAGAGAGATAATTAGAAACAGGGGAATAAAACGTCATGGAGGCTGCACAGAGCGAAATAAAAACCTAAAGTCAAACATAACAGCCTGAAAAAGTTAGCTTTTAGAAGAGGGGCTTACTTTGTGCAGAAGAGTTGCTTTATGGTTTAAAGCAAATTCTTGCAAGCATAAAGCAACTCTGACCCTATGTTGACATTTAGGACATGAACAGTTAGAAAACAGACATTTATAGTAACGTGACACACCAGATTGGCTGTTTCAAACATCCATTACATGAATACATTTCACATTCACCTGAGAAAGTTCCCATAGAAAGTGTCTGAGAAGGGGGCAGGACTTTTCAAAAAATTCTCGGAAGGTGATTGGACGAACTTTCTGTCTGTCACATTCACGCCCGTCCAATCAGAGTGACAAGACACAATGACGTCGTGCAGAAATGTGCTCCAGTTCTGATTAACTTGCTACTTTCCTACAGCTACATCTGAGCTAGTAGCTAATGTGGCAGCAGCCATTGGACACACGGGCAAACCCCACCTGTAATGACTGTAAACTCATGCCAAAGCTATATCCAAGCTAATCCCTGCACTGGAGGCAGCCATTGCAAACAGCTAAACCCTACAACTAAACCTACTGCCTTGTTCTCCTTAAATGACGCTAATTGGTCCGAACAGTGCTCGGTTTGGCACAAACATTGTGGATTGAGCTTATCACCATAGATTTGCCTGATAACAGAGATGGGGTCTGGCAAATCCATCTGCTTTGCTAGGTTACATTTCTAGTGTAATTCCAGCTAACAATGGACTTGTTATACACGTGAACATGTTAGGCTGACCGAAATTGTTCAAGTTGAACTTCTCAAGTTGGATAATATAGTTGGAGATCAATAAGTAATGCTTTTTCTCAAAAAATAAACTGAATATTTTGGCAAAGTTTAATTCATGTTACTGCTAAATGTTGTGATCATAAGTACAAATAGATGGATCATAATAGAAACGTGAACCCTGCTGATCACAACATGGACATTTTATTCTTCCAGATGGAAAAAATTAAAGTTTTTAATTTTACTTCTATAAGCACACTCTCTGCAGTATGACAATACATTTGACATTGTACTAAATATTAATATTCTTAGGCATATTCAGATTTTAATCTACAGTACCTGGACTGTTCGTCCCAAAAGTGCTCCATGGGGTTAAGGTGGGTTCTGTGTGTGCCAGTCAAGTTCTTCCAAACCAAACTCATCAAACCATGTCTTTATAGTCCTTGTTTTGTGCACTGGGGCACAGTCATGTTAGAATAGAAAAATGGGCCTTCCCCAGTCTGTTGCCACAAAGTTGGAAGCATAGCATTGTTCAGCATGTCTTGGTATGCTGAAGCATTAAGATTGGCCTTCACTGGAGATAAGAGACCTAGCCCAAACCCTGAATATCAGCCCCAAACCATTATCTCTTCTCCACCAAACTTCACTGTTGGAAAATGTAACCGGGCAGGTAACATTCTCCCAGCATCAGCCAAACCCAGACTCACCCCTTTGACTGCTAGACAGAGAAGCGTGATTCATCACATAGGAAAGGTTTCCACTGTTGGTCCAGTGTTGTCCAGTGTTTGTGTGCTTTACACCAGTCCATGTGACAGCTATGGAAGCCCATTCATGAAGCTCCCACCCCACAGTTTTTGTGCTTACAAAAGTGTCAGTGGAAGTTTGGCAATCTTCAACTAAGAAATCAGAAGAAGACAGGCAAATTTTACACCTTATGCACCTTAGCAGTCCTCGACCCCGCTCTGTGATTTTATGTGGTTTTCTGCTTTGTGGCTGAGCTGTTGTTCCTAAACTCTTCCACTTTCTAATAATATCACTTACAGTTGATATTTGAATATCCAGCAGGGATGAAATTCCACATACTGTCTTATTGCAAAGGGGCATCTATCACAGTACCACGCTTCAAGTCATTGAGCTCTTAAGGATGACCCGTTTAAGATAACAAATACTTGTAAATGGAGACTGCATTGCTAAGTGATGATTTTATACACCTGTGGCAACAGGTCAGATTGAAACACCTGAATTCAGTTATTAGCAGTTGTGGCCAAATACTTTTGTATCGTGCATATCAGGGACCTGACAAAATGTGATTTTTGGTACTTTTTAAAGTTATTGATTCCATTTGTAAACTTTTCTCCTTAATTCCTAACCTACCTATGTTTTGTAACTTTGAAAAATAAACACCAGTTTCTGCCAATTTTAAGGGCAAAAGTGAAAATTATCAATCTTCAGCATTTGAGAACAGATGTAAAAACATGTTGGCGCCTAAGGCTGCTTTTCAAGGTGGATCTGAATCATTTTTGTCCAAATGATGAGTAGATTTGCTGGCAATATTAAATACAAATTTGTATTCTGGGTCACTTGAAAATAGTGCCTGATAAGGAAATAATTCTGAGGAAGCAAACCCTTGAACTGGGCTAAGGCTTATCACTCTGCCCCTGCAAAATGCTGTGAATACAGCCAATGTTTAGCCTGAAGTTAAAATGCATGTGTGTCTTTGTTCTCTGCAGGGAAAGCTGCTAATGTTGTTTTCCTGTTGTATTTTAATGTGTTGTACTAGCTGGTACAGCTGTGTAGGCAGAAGTACCAAGAGTGTGATATCTAAAGCATGCATTGAATGTTTGTATAGTGCATGCATATGACTATGCACTTACACTTTGGGTTGTTTTAAGGTAGAGGTATGCATGAATCAGAATCACCTAACTGCACTGAATTAAGTTAAATCTTATGGATAATCCTTATAGCTCTTGCTGCTTGAATCATCTACAAGGCTGTGATAAACATTTATGAATTATTGTCATGTCAACACTCTACATGGGACACTGATGACGTGGATGGATGCTTTTAAATCAGGAGAAGGCGATTTATGAGAAATGATTTGATCTTGAGAACAAGGTGAATTGAGGTTCCAGAAGGTGAGGGAGGCACATTTACATAATTGATTGAACATGTTTATCCGTGTTGAGATTACCATCCTCATCAATAATTTGTAATGAACAAACATAGCGATATGAATTGCTGTCTGATGTGCAATTCCCAGCTCTCCAGCTGAGCCTCGCAATTGATCCTTTTTAATGGGAACAATACCAAATGAGTAGCATTTAAGAATTGATCTTTACGTATCGATTACTGAGGCATTGATCTTCACATCCCTTGATGCCCGGACAGGCTTTAGACGATTAATCCAGTCAGGTGTGTGTGAGTGCCAATGCAGTTGCTATATTTCATCATCTGAAGAGTTGTGTAGTCTCGTCTGTGACTCTTGAGACAGATGAAACGATTGTATTCTTCAGTATGCAGCTTAATGTTCACACTCTGTAATTCCACAGTGTCGAGAGCAGCCCAGCCTCCGTGTCACACGCTCTCAAGGCTAAATGCACCGGCTGTGAATCACAAGTGTGTCACTGCTCAAACGAATATGACATATTTTTGTCTAGAGACAGACTTCCTTGTTCGTGATGGGTGAAATAAACGGGTCTCTGCACTGCCGTTCAACAGAACTTGTGCTCTATTTTCCTAGTTTCCTTCCTCATTACGAAATGTTTCAGGCTGAGAGGTAATTTGGCGTTTAGATTACAGGAGAAAAGTAGGCCTCTTGTGCATGTAGCAATACAAACACCTGTCAGAAACAATGGAGCTTTGATAGCAGTGTGCAACACAATGCAGCCAAAACAATAACTCTGTAATATATCAAGCAGCTTTAACTGACTGCACATATTGAAGTTCTTGTGCTGAAAATTACAGTCTTTGTCCACAGATTAGGTTTATCTGGCAGCAATATAACTGGATTTATAGTGTAAACAATGTTTGATGGAAGCTCTGCAGAATTCTGGAGGACCTTTATTGCTTCAAGTCCACTGGAAAGGCACCCTGGATGACACTATCACTTCGAGTCCACTGGAAGGGTCCCTGTGAGGACACTTTGTCACATGAGTCCATGGTAGCTGCACCTGTTAGGGCACTTTTTTACATTGGGTCCACTGTAAAGAACCCTGGAGGACATTTTGTCACTTCAAGTCCACTGGAAGAGTATTTTGGAGGACACTATACCATGCTTTGCTCACTGGAAGGGCATCCTTGAAGGCATTTGTCATGATGAGTCCATATGACTCTAACAGCACAGGTACATCCTTCAAAATAAGACTCTTAGTTTTAGCTGGGTAAGATGCAACCACTCATTGAAACCTAGCACAAAGACATCAGTATACATAATACAAATTAATAATGTACAAAATACATCACAAAATAACAAAGGGCTTAAGGCATGACTCTCCAGAAGAAAGTTTATCACTTTAAACATTTGAAATCCAAATGAATTCTTAGTATTTCTCTCTCATACAAAATACTATCAGTTCAATAGAGAGACATAAAAGCTAATACATCAAATTCCTTAATAGCTCCAGGAAAGGTGCTAGTTATCCAAGAGAAGACCAATTATAATTTAAGTCTTGAATAAGTAAAGCTCCACCTAGTGGCCAAAAGCCTGATATGATGATATACAAAAGGATCAATAGAAGCCAGAAAAACATACCAGGTATCCATCCTAAACTGGAGAGTCATGTGCCAGGCAGTCTGTTATTAAAACATTATAAATACTGTAACACTTTACAAAACAGTGTAAAGAAGTGTCTCAAAGAAGTACCTGCAAAAAATGTTACACAGGAGTTCTTTTTTTATACAGAAAATAATTTTTAAGGCACACAGTTAGGGTTCTTAAGTAGAAGAACGCAGAGGGTAAAAAAACTTTAACAGAATGGGATAATCGTAACCAAAAGAAAATAAACAATAAAACAATATAGAATAATAAACAAATAAATAAAAGAATAGGGACGAAGGTGCCCTTCCACTCTTTGTCTACAACGCTGAAGAAGACCTACATGTCGAAACGTGTCTGTTGTTGCCTGTTAGCTTGAATAAACGTAAAAAAAAAAGGACATTTTGAGTGCTGACCTTCCTGCTTCTAGTTTAGCCTTTGTGGTTGTGCACCTACTTTTAGTTTTAGTATTGGGGGGGTGCTCCTTTTTTTTGCTTTTTCATGGTAGCTGCACTCTAGGCGACACTTTGTCATGTTTGGTAAAGGGCATGCTAAGGGTCATTCCATCATGTTTGGTCAAGTGGTAGGGCATCCCAGAGGGCACTTTGTCTTGTATAACCTTCTGGAAGGGCACCCTTGGGTATCTTTTATGACAATTTTTCCACTGGAAGGGCACCATAGAGGGCACTTTGTCATGTTAAGTTCCCTGTAAGGAACCCTGGAGGGCACTTTGTCATGTTCTGTCCCTTAATGGGCACCCTGGAGGGCATTTTGTCTGGTGAAGCCCACATAAAGGACCCTTTGGAGGGCACTTTGTCATGTTAAGTTCCCTGTAAGGAACGCTGGAGGACACTTTGTCATGTTCAGTGTAATAAAAGGTACCCTGAAGGGCACATTATCACATGATATCCACTGGAAATGTACTGTGGAGGGCAATTTGTCATGTTAAGCCCACTGTAATGGCACCCTGGAGGACACTTTGTCAAGTTTAGTTAACTGGAAGGGCACCCTGGCAATTTATCTTGTTTTATTTACCATAGGGCAATCCAAAAGGGCAATTTTATTATATATATGTAATTTTTTTTTTTTTTTTTTTAACATCAGGGAACGAGGGAAAGCAATTCCCCTTGCCCCCATTTGGTCCAGCATTATCTTAAGTGGTGTGTTTTATTCTATTTTGAGAATGAAAAAAGTTTTAAATCTAATGGTGCTATTGTAAATGAATGGGACATAACTATTCATGTTTCAGCCTCTCTTTACTAACGATCGATCATTCTTTCAGATTTTCAGCCATGCAGATACATTTCCCCAAAGTAGGGACAATGGCACTCATTTTTCCAGAAAACAAAAATAGATAAAAAAATAATAAAAAACAAAAAGTCAATGTAAACTGCACCTCGACTGTTTTGCAAAGGGAATACAACCTGTAAGGCAGTAATTGTAGCTGTTCTGTTATATATAGAATATGGCCTAGATTCCCAATCTTTGAAGTTTAGGAAGCAAAAAGAGGCTTTGAGCAGGTAACATACATTAGCACAGTATCATCTCAGGACAAAAAAGGACAGCTTTCACAATAAAGGAGGGAGCAAACATAAAAGCAGCTTTCGCTGAAATGTGAAAACAAGTTAACATGAAGGAAATGAGGAAATAAAAGAAGTAGAGAGAAGAGAGACTGAGCAGAAGTTGACTGAATGGACAGTAGTTGAAAACATCCATTACCAATAAAGTGACCTTTTACAAAGTTCTGTCTAATGCATTTTCTATACACTCCCAATAGTGTAAGAGTCAGGTGGGCGGCAGTGTCTTTCTCCTGTCACTCTACTCTGGATGTGTTCAACCACGAGGTTACACAAGCTTTTAGACGTCTCTCTGAGTGCAATAAACAATCAATAAGATGGAAGTAAATTGGCTTGTTGCAGTGACACAAGAAAGGGATGTCACAGGGTGTTACGTGGTCGGTTTTGATGAGTGTATTGATTAAAATTGAAGTGTTTGTGTTCAGTTTGATGTGTTTTCAGACTGACAAGTTAGTGGAGATGTTTTGAGTGTAAAGGGGAAGTGGCAGCCAAAAACAAGAGGGGGTTTCTGAGGTTTAAATGATTCTGTATGACAAAGAAACTTCTATAGGGACTGAGCCTCCAAAGAGCCTAAAAATGTTAAAGCTAACGGTCTCATCTCCCGAGGGCCTGGCAGTGTTTGTTGTGGACAAGAATATCAGAATGGCTGCCATCACTCATCTCTAAGTTGATGCTTCTTTACATCAGAGGAGATTTAAATAAAAAATAGTCCTGTGTCAACTCCCCTAAATTACATCACTCAGATTCAGTTGTGTCTCTTATGCGTTATGGGTGCTTTCTTTATGTTTCACTTCACATTGTACTTGTTATACCTAAAAACCAAGCTTCCTTAAAGCAGTATTATGAAAATCTGGATTATTTCTATGCCAATTCAAAAGCTATGTTAGAGGAAAAGAAACAATTATGGCTGTTAGCTTTGATACCTTATTTGCAATGCATTAAAAGTCCAAAATGAACACATGCATGATATGGACAGAAGTATTCGGACACCTGACCATCACACCAACAGGGACTGTAATGGCACTAAATTCAAATACATGCCCTTTAATATGGTCTGCCCCCCCTTTTGCAACTATCACAGCCTCCACTCTTCTTGGAAGGGTTTGCATGATTCATCACTCCACAGAACATGTTTCCACTGCTTCACAGTTCAGGGTCGGGGTGCCAAGGATCTCAGGGGTGGGTGCGGGACTCTGTCTGCTCTGATGTTGACAAAATTAGATGAACTTATATTTTTACAGCCATGATTTGAAACATAATGTATTTGGGCCAACCTAAAATATGGAAAAAAATCAAGAGAATCTGTTTAGTTTTGTGTTAAAACATCAACATTTTAAGGGAAAAAACAACATTTTTGAGATTATAAAGTCATGTATTTACAAGAAATCAAACTCAGAATTTCAGAGTTTAAAAAGCTGGATATTTACAAGAACAAACTTGAAATTTCCAAGTTTAAAAAGTCTTATATTTTGACACAAGAAAGTCGAAAAATTCCTGGTTTTAGTTCATGTACATTTAAAACTTAAAAGTAAAACAATTCTGTATTTTTTTCCTCATAATTAACATCTTTTTAAACACAAGACAATTGAGATTTTTTTTTCTTGAAAATAAACAGATTAGGTCTATTATAATGGGATTTTGTCTTTTGAACAATTAAAGTTGGTGCTTTTCTTAGATAGGGAACCACTACCTAACTATCCATTTAAACATATTTTTTTAAACATGAAAAATCCCCCCAATCACCAAATTCAGTGATTAATTGTAGTTTTTAAATAAATCTTCTGACAGCCCTTAGAATTAAAAAGAGGTAGCACTGCAGAGCAAACAGAAAATATCCAAAGGCTCAGACAAGGGTTTGACAAGAATAACCTCAAAAGCTCTCTGTAAGAGTTAAAATGCTTTTATTTTCAAAGCATGGTCAAGTTGACCTTAAAAACACACTTCAGTGCATTTCACAACAAACCTTCACGAGGACGTCTTGACTGCTTTGAGAAGGCTTGATGTCAAAACTAAACTCTGTGTTCTTTCAGGTATTTGACCATGCCATGGGAATAAATGCCTTATAAACATTAAGGAGAGCTTTTCTTTATTTCTATAAATCTCAAGCACACTCTTTTTTGGGTCCAGCATGCCCCCTGTTTCACACTTATTTGTTTTTTTTTTTTCAGTACTTTATTTTTCTATGAAAATCCTGACTGACTATGTGCTACCAGTGGATGGTGTCTTTTAAGGACAAGTGGATACAAAGATGCATTTTTCATCATGTTACAAGAGGCAGCGGGAAAAAAAATGGCTTTGTAGAAAGCCTTATAATAACCAATCTAAAATGTTTTGTAAGCCAGGTTTTGATAGAATAGAGAGAGAGAGCGAGAGAGAGCGAGAGAGAGAGAGAGAGAGACATCCTGCATCGGCAGTGTGCAGCAGCAAGCATAGCTGGTCTGACATACTAACTCTGTCTTTGATATGTAAGCAGAAGTTTCTAACTGTCTCTCTCTATTTCCCCCCTCTTCCCTTTTCCACCCCATCCTTCCCTGCTCTCTTTTCTTTCTTCCATCAGGGCGAAGAGGGACCCAGGGGAAGGAAAGGAGAGGTTTGTCGAATTAGACTTGGCGGTATTAGATATAATCCATTCTGTCTTATTCTGCAGCACACTGAGAAGCCCTGTCAAGCCTGCACGGCTGCCATAGAAGACTTACGGAGCCAATACCTCCAGGCCTGGGGAAATCTGGCCCCATGGGCAAAAATATACATCACAAAAGCCGTCTTTCAGAAGGGGAACACGTCAGAAATATCAAACACTTGATGTACTGTCTACAGAATCACAAATCATAGAGGGATAGCTCATCATACTTCAGCATGTTGAAGGAATGTCATTGAATTTTTAAAAGTTTTATTATTTTGCTTTAAAACACCAAAGAAATAAAGTCAAAACCTTTAGATTCAATTGCTGATTGACATGTTGCTTATCTCTTTCCCATTAGCGCAGCATGCTACATCTGTTGAGCTCTCTGTTTTTTGTTTTTTTTTATTTGTAACATTCTGTTTTCTCCAAGGACATAACAACATGTTACTACAGGAGGTGGGGATTGAACCCCCAACCCTCCAGCCAAGAGATGACCAGTTCTACCATGGACCACAGCTGCCCCATTCTGATTATCTCTTAAGCTTGACAACTGTTTCATGTCTACTAACTTTTCCACAAATATTTGTCAAATGCTGCAATAATGTATCTTTTGGTGCCTTGAACTGAAATGTACTGTGTCTTTATAAGTTAGTGCATCTTATTTTGAGACACCCAATGAGAGAAGTTTGATTGCCTCTACTGGCAGGTTTGATTTTCTAATTTTCTTGCAATTCAGATCTAATAATTTACTTTTTAGACCTTGAAATGGGAATATAGCATTTCTTAGTAAGTTGCTACTAAATAAACCTCCCTTTTACCTCGTTTTTTTATCATATTGTGAGATTTTTCTGCTTCCTTTTCTTGCTTCTTCAGAAAGGAGATACAGGCGATGTCGGCCTCATGGGGACTGAAGGAAAGAAAGGAGATATGGGCCACATGGGTGCAGCTGGTCCCAGGGGATTTCCTGGCCAGGATGGTTTGCCAGGCCCACCAGGTCAACCAGGTCAACCAGGATACCCCGGAAAACCAGTGAGTGAACCCCCTCCTGACTATGTCCTCTGAGTGGATCTTTTGAAGCAAAGGAAGGAAAAGCACTCAGAGAAATAGGCAGTGATTTCCCGTCTGGGATGAGGAGATATGTTTAGGTGTAATGAGGGCATGTCTGTCAGCGTGTGTGGGCGATGTAGAGACAGGGAATACAGTGATAAGAAGATCCTGTAAATCTTCAGGCATGCTCAGTAACAGGCTGAGTTGATTCTGCTGAATCAAAGTGTGATTGTGTGTTTCAGGGCAAACCTCCCTCAGATGAACATCTTCTGAAGCTCTGCTCTGATGTCCTGCGGAGTAAGTATCTCAGCTGTCTTTTATTCATAACTTTTTAGAACCCAAAATGGGTGTGAAACTCCAAACACAAACACAACAAACAGAAGATCAATACGTGGAGCAGGAGGTCCCAAACTTTTTCTGCTGCAGATGAAAGGTTTTCAAGAGCTCCCACCCAAATGTTTTTAAAGATTTAGATCTGAGATCCTTCTGCTGCTGGATTTGTTACCATTACCCCCCCCCCCCCCCCCACTGTTTATGTTCATTTTGGCTCGTCTGATGTATGATGACAGGTGTACACTGTATCTTAAAGGTTCATAACAAAATAACACTGACGCTTCAGTAACCATAGCTTAGGAAGTTGATGTTGGATGATGTAAAGTAGAGGAGTAGTCTCACAATTAGTGAAATGAGGCTCACCTGAGTGCAGTGAATGAGTCTCAAGTAGCTGCAGTATAAAGACACAGGCGTCTGAAAGATGCTTTGATTGCAGCCAAAGGTGCATCTACTGGACTTGGACTAGCAAGCTGGACTTGAACCCAGGCTGCCTGCATACAAGAGGCGTGCCTTGACTTCTAGAGGTCCAACCAACTGGTGCTAGTAGTCTCACAGTTAGGGAAATGGAGATCACCTGAGTGAAGTGAATGTGTCTCAAGTGACTGCAGTATAAAGACACCTATGTCTGGATGTACACTGATTAATCAGTATCCCTGGTCACCATTACACCATAAAGACAAAATAACACTCCAAATAACTCAGAGAAAAGGCTATTGAAAAGTATAAGTCAGGGCCATCTGTGCACCACTAAAGATTAATTTTTGAGGAAAAAAATTGTCTAAAAAAGGTCCAAATGATATTGACTTTGATTGACTTATAAAATCAATTAAAGGGTAAAACATCCAATGGGGTGAATACTTTGTTGCAGGTATTGTATGTCCCTATTTTTATTCATTATTTAAACAGATTATTGATGAAAGCAGATTAATATGAAGGCACATTGATTCCGTCTGTCTCTCTATAGCTGATTGGATCTGTTGTCTGCATGAACGACTGGGACTGAATAAAATTACCACTAATCTGGCAATCAAATTGGTTTGTGGATTGCTGCAGGTACAGTATAATAACCTGCTGCAGATAAATCTTGTTTGGATTCCTCTGTGTTTCATAAATGAGGAGAGAAAAACTTACAAGGTTCATAGCAATGTGACTTCTTTTGCCTGAAGAAGTTGGAAAAATGAAATTTTATTCTGATTAAATACAGATCTAATCACTTGTTCTTCATAAACATCAGTAACACAGGAACAATCATGAAAATGAGCTTTTTTCCTGTCCATATAAGTTGTTTTCACAATTTTCAGTAATATTTGACCAACATTTACATGCTAGAGAGCTCCTCCATTATTTTGGCCACCTCCCCTCCACTCCCTTATTCTAATGTGGCACATGAGAGGGAATATCCAGGGACTCTTGACTTTAAGAGAGAACATTTAAATCACATATATGACATCTATAAAAGTCTACAATGGTATGATTATATAAAAAAATACTGCTAAATATGAATTTAGGCCTAGTTGGGTTTCTCATCACATCCTCTCTGTGCCCCACAGATCAGCTTCCAGCACTGCTCCAAAGCCTGGCTCACTCCACCAGGTGTGCAACCTGCCACAGTGTGAAGGGACCCCCAGGTGAGCCAGGAGTACCAGGACCTAAAGGCTCCATGGGATCTCCAGGCTACCCTGGCAGGAGTGGTGCTCCCGGATACCCAGGCCCCCCTGGTCTGCAGGGTCCCACAGGCCTCAAAGGTGATACCCCTCATAATTTGAACCTTGCGGCAGGTGAAAGTAATCTGTATTCAGTGTCTGTTTAAAGCCAGCGGTGTTTGATTCACTCTCTGAAACTATGACAAAAATGTTTCAATCAGTCTTTTTACTCTGACAGAAACAAGACGATAAATAACAGCACATCTTCATGAACTAGGGCTGGGACAAAATTTACTGCTGCTTTCATCAACGATTAAAATGAAAACAGTGTCAACAAGGAACAAATTGGATGTGTTGATGTTCACTGTTCCCCGTAAAACAACATCATTAAACAAGTGAACATCAGTGAAAGGCAGCAGAGCAAAAGACAACAAATACAAAATGCATACCCATCTCATTGAGCTGTCTTTGATTTATTACCACTTCAAGACGGAGAGTGGCTAATCATCTGTGAAAGATGCCAAACTGTACCACTCCACTGCTGTGTACCATTTCCACTCCGCAGGTCAGGGTGAACAGGAACTTTAGAACTGTCAGGATGAGGGAGAAGCTAGAGGGAAATTTTAGTTTGAAGGAGATGTGATTCACCGAGCGGGGAAGGTCTATAAAAAGACAGATCAAGATGGATTGTAGGAAGTATAAGCTCCAGAGTTTGGGCGCTTCTCAAGGGTTTCTAGGGGAATAAAATGCAGATCAGTTTGCCTGAGTCAAAAGATGCTTTTATCTTAAGCCAGTTGCTCAAGTAAAAACTAGTTAATTAGAGTAAAATTAGTGCAGTGTCCAGGTTGTGTGATTTTCAGCTCTATTAAAGAGCAGGTGACGGGTGAAAAATGCTTACCCTCAATGAAGCAAAAGCCCTTTCAACAGGGTTCTTTGTTAGAGCCATTCATCACTTACACTTTCAGTCAGTCGTTCAATGTATAGCACCAACTCATAGCCCATGTTGGTAGCACTTAAGTTTAGTGGAACATAATTACCTAGTAAAGTTATAGTAAAGTAGTAATTATGTACTAATATCTCAAGAATAGGGTGGTAATAACCTAGTAATAAGTAGGCATTTTAACGAGTAAGAACTTGTTTACAAGTAATATTATAAGTAATGACAAATAATATTAAGTACCTAGAAATAATGTATTAATTATCAGGTAATTCCTTATAATTTTGTGGTAATTTTCTGGTAATAAGGTGGTATTTTACCCTAACCCCTCACCTCAAGATATCGTGGCAGTTCTCTGGTGACTAGGTGGTATTTTACCCTAACCCTCTTACCCTAACACTAACCCTAACCTTAACCCTCGTAATATTGTTGCAGTTCTCTGGTGATAAGGTGGTACCTTTTCCAAACCCTTACCTTAACTCTCGTTATATTGTGGCAATTCTCTGGTAATCTGGTGGTGTTTTACCCTAACCCTCTAATCCTAACACTTACCCTCTTGATATTGTAGCAATTCTTTGGTCATTATTTTACCAAGCTATTTTCTAGAAATAAGATGAACATTTTCAATGTAAGTTTCTTGATAACTGCCAGGTCATTTTCTTTATTTTGGACTGCTAAATTAGAGTTAATCATACCTGAATGATTTCCAATAATTTTTTTAGGGTTGGGTGTAAGGGTTAGGGGATAGTGTTGGGGCAAGGGTAGAAGACTATTGCACTCAAGTAAAAGAACTCCGGTCAAAATTTACTTCTGTAAAAGTAAAAGTACTGGTCTATAAAGATCTTATGAACTGTCTCACTGCAAAGGTGGCATCCATTGCAGTGCCACACTTGAAGTCAGTGAGCTCTTCAGAACAACCCATTTAGGATCACAAATGTTTGCAAATGGAGACAGATTTTATACAACAGTGGCAGCAGGTCTGATTAAAACACTGGAATAATTAACAGGTGTGGTCAAATACTTTTGTCAGTAGAGTGTATCTGTAAGTTAAGTCACGGCACAGATTTATAAAGAGTTCTAAGAGATCTTTCTTTTGTTCTGGTAAATTACAACCCAAACTCCCAAAAAGTTTAGGCACTATGTAAAATGTATATAAAACAGAATGCAATGATTGCAAATCTCAAAAACCAATGTTTACTTATCAGATGCTGAAACCAAGACATTTTACCATGTCATGAAAATATTTGATTTTGAGAGGATTTGGTTGCACTGAATCCAAGTTGCAGCAAGATAAAAGAATTAATTCCTGAAGTTTTATCATTGGGTTAAACGTGCAGAGTCTTTCACAGAATATGACTGGACACAGCTGGTTTGAAGGGAAAGGCCATTTCTTTCATGTAAGCTCACTCATGCTATTTTTAAAGCTGTATTATTCCCCTAGGCGACATAGGACTAAGAGGGCTCAAAGGCTGCAAAGGAGAGGGTAATCATGGACCTCCAGGACCACCTGGACAGCCAGGTATGCAAAAAGCCCACCTGTCAGCATGTTTCCAGAAACATCCTCACCTCATTAGCCATACTGTGGAGCTGAAGTGGTTTCAACAGCCACACCATTTTGCCTGACATTTGAGCTTTCAGGTCTGAGCTTGAGTGTGCTTTTAACAAAAATGAACCATGGTTGTTGATGTTCTTATATCTTCAATTGACATGGGAGAGCAGCTTGTTAGGGTTTAATTTTCCTGGAGTACACTTTGTGACAGCTGTGGAGGAGGGGTGAAGGAGAAGAGAGGGCAGGTCACAGACAGTGAATGCTGTGTTCCTCCATGGAAGCTATAATAGCTTATTAACTCAGCCCATACTGTATGAACAGATGTAATTAATGATCCATCATGTGCTATTTTTAGTTCACAGAGCAGGAACTATGATCACATTTAATGAAATCTTTCACTTTCTTTCCATTAATGAGGTACAACCATCACCAGCTGTGTTTTCCTTATTCCCTCCTTTTTGTTATCACTGCAGGAATTCAGGGTCCACGTGGTTTTGATGGCGTCGGTCATCCAGGCAATCAGGGAATTCCAGGTAAACCAGGACCACCAGGAGACCCTGGTAAACGAGGCAACCCAGGGTTTCCAGGTGTTTGTGACATTTCCATGTGTTATCAGACCTACAACCTCAGAGAACATTACAGCAAAGGACCAAACGTCTGATGTTAAAGCAGCCTGAGGGAAGCTGCTATTGACTAAAACACCCAAGCGTTTCCAGGAACGATTTACTGAATCACTGATTTTTTGAGATGTGTGTGACTGTTGAGTCCTATATGACAGCGTGTGTGTGGAGATCAGCTGCAATGGAGGCAAAACAACCTCATTACTTGGAATTAACTGCATGCAGGCAAACTTACTTTCTAAAACACAAGGCTAACAGTGTGATAAAACAACCAAAGTTTCAGTAGACTCTAGAAATTGAGAGAAAATGTGTTTCCTGGTTTTTCTGTAACCTTTTAGAGAAGGGGGATAAGAATTATATTTTCAAAAGCTACCTCTACCTTGACAAGACTCATTTTTAATGTTCAAGGCTATGTTCAAGACTATTTTCCAAGAAGACTGGATGCTAACAGGTTGGCTTTTTAGAACATTCAGAAATTAAACACATGAAAATGATCCCATTTCAGCATAAGCTCACTACAGTGGACGGTTAGTTGATGTTTCCAGCTGTGATTCTTTAGCTATGTTGTTAAAAACTACAGACTTAATGTCAACCAGAACTGGACAAGATGTAACCCACACTGAATTTCCCAGGTCTTATCAAATGAGGTTTAAGTCATCTAATGTGGTTATTTCTGCCATCAGTGCATCTGATTCAGTGAACTGATTGTATCTTCAATTTATGTGAAACTTACGTAACACTTCATGACAGTTAATTGTGTGAAAGTTTAGCTCTAGGTTAGATAATGCAGTGCGGTGAGAAAATAACTTAAAAAGTCTAATTAATGAAAGAGTAAAACTGCTGAAATCTAGCCACAATGATTTTGTCTGAGATGTATTATTTTCCTGTCAGCATGCTTCTAGTGCATCCTAAATGTAATCCATTCTTGTAAGACATATTTTTATTATGTAATGTGCATGGAACACCTACGTTTGTATTAATCCATCACTATCACACAGGGTTCTGTGACTCCTGTCACTGTCTAATGTTACCTGTCTTCTTGTTCATGTTTACCAGTGTTGGATTTATTTTGCATGACTTTTTTTCATGCATGCATGACCACACAGAGTTTTGTGAGTGTATTTTCTTACTTAAGAAGGAAGCTGATTGTTCCAGTCCGTTCTCAGACTGGGTTGAATAATTTCAGATAGTGAAATCAGTGTAAAGTAATGGTGAGCTATGGTGCTATTGTTTCTAATGCCACATCAGTATCCAGGCAGGCCACTGAGATTTCTTTTTGTCTCTTTCAGCTCAGCATCTTGACTTGCTTTTTTTTTTTTTTTTTTTTTTTTTAAATTCTCTGTCTTTGTTGCCTCTTTGCCCTGGTGTATGACCATGTTGATTTTAGTGATGCTTTCTTCAAAGCCTCAAAACGTGACCAGATTAATGACTTTATTTGTCCATTAATACTTTTTAATTGGATCTAATAAAAGGACACAGCTCCTGTAGAGGGCATTAACATTTTTATGCTAAAATCTCAAAAGCTAGTTGCTGGTTTCTCCTCTAAAGTCATTGTTATTAGTAAAAAGAATTCAGATTAATCACATATTCAGTCCCATCAGCTCTGTGGAGTTATGGCACATCAGTGGGAGCAGGTCTACAGAGCCAAATGGAGCAGCTATTCTGTTCCAGGTAGAGGGATTAGGCAACAATAAGCCGCTACAGCATCACATTAGCTGTATCAGACAAAAAGCAAAACATGCAGCCACAGAAATAAACAGTTTAACCATGTCTTTGCAAGGAGACAAACAGAATATTTTCTTAAGAATTCATGAGACAGTGATTTCACAGCCATTTAAGGGGAATACTTTTTTTTGTTTTTTTCTTATAGGAAATGGCTTCTGTCCCAGTTTCCCAAGAAGTAACTCTTAAAATTCAGTGTAGGCCCGATAAGACACACGTCATCAGAAAACTCTGCCAAAGAACTTGGAGCCCTTCCAAAAGCCTTGTGGAGTTACAAACAGGTTTGCATGTCTTTCTCTAGTTCAGACTTCAAGATCCCGGTTTCCTGAGTGCTGTGTGCTGCTCTCACTGGTGATTGTTGTCTTGTCAGAAAGCTTTGGCAGGTATCAAAGTATCAGTGCCGTAAGCAAGTGGTACGGAGCCTTGCAAGTATTTCAAAGCAGGATGAATTTAAGCATGCACTTAGCCAACATTCCTGCTGGAAGAGTGAAAATTTTACAGGGATGCTTTGCATGGTGCCAAACTTTGATTTTAGCTTTCAGCTTTCAGATTCCAAGACTTTCAACCTTATGTTACTTTCTACAGCAGGCAGCCCCTATAGAGGGCTGCATTGTTTATCACATCTAAGGCTGAACATCGTTTGGGTTTTTTCTGATACCAGTGCTAAAATGATGCTCCTAAAACAGTCCTGGTGCTTAAACTGTGCCTGACACTTTAAGAGACAAAGACAACCAAAGAGAAACAAGGTAATGGTTGACAACATATAACTCCTTTTTATCTGCAAAGACAACTTCCAATTAAGGAATTAATTAACTCTTTAAATAATACAGCCCCAATTCAAAAGAAAACTTGGGATGCTCTGTGAAATGTAAAACAAAGAATGCAGTGATTTTCAAATCTCATAAACTCATATTTTATTCAAAGTAGAACATAAACTACATATCAGATGTTGAAACTGAGACTTTTTACCATTTAATGCGAAAATATTAGCAAAATTTTAATTTGATGGCAGCAAAAAATAAAAAAAAGTAGGAATGGGGCCATGTTGACTATTGTGTAGCATCCCCTTTTCTATTGACAACAGGCTACAAACATCTGGGAAGTGAGGAGACCAGTTGCTGGAGTTCTGCGAGAGGAATTTTGCCCCATTCTTATCTGATGTAGGATTCTAGCTGCTCAAAATGCCTGGATCTTTGTCAGATTTTTCCTTTTATGATGCTCCAATTGTTTTCTATTGGTGAAAAGTCTGGACTGCAGGCAGGCTAGTCCAGCATCTGGACTTTTCTACTACCAAGCCATGCTGGTGTGACTGATGCGGCATGGGGTTTAGCATTGTCTTGCTGAAAGAGACTTTGTCTGGACGGGAGCATATGTTAGTCTAAAACTTTAATCGACTTTTCAGCATCGATAGTTCCTTTCCAGTTGTGTGAGCTGCCCATGCCATAGGCACTAATGTAACCCCATACCATCAGAGATGCAGGCTTTAGAACTGTGCACTGGTAAACGGCTGGTCCATCTCCCCTGTAGTCCACAGGACATGACTTCTGTGGTTTCCAAAAATAATTTCAAATTTTGATTCATCTGACCACAGAACAGTTTTCCATTTTGCCTCGGTCCTGCATTTTTATGCATTTTTCTATCCACATGCTATTGCGACCTCTATTTTTAGAATCTATTCATTTTTTTGTTCCTTTCACCCCCTATAGCAGAGCACTCCTTATAACATTTGGTAAAAGGGTAGCTCTTCTGTTCATCACTATATAAAAAAAAAAACATTGTATAAAGAGCATGAAGGTTTCTGCTTTTTTTTTTTCTTGCTTAAAATCCATTGTGACATCTTCATACATGTTTGACAAACTCCTTTGGTGCACAATCCAAAGGAGTTCACAAAGGTTGTAATTCTCCATCTCTTCTGCTAAATTCTTAGGACAAGTCTGAATGACAAAAGGAATATTTATTTGTGTCGACCAACAATGCAAAAGAGCCTTTTGCTGACCGAGCATAAAATGACAAGAGTAAGGTTACATAAACCAAGACTGACTTTTAGTAGGAGGCAGGATGAGGTCTCTGGCTGGCTTCTGCAGCCTTAATGATCATCATGCTATCTTCATTTTTCTTCCTGAGTAAGCCTCTGTCCTTTTGAATACAGTCTCAAGTTTAATGCTGTGACAGAGAGGTAGCTGTGGTTTTTAAAAACTGTTATGTTTCTTTTTCCCTGCCTTTAAGTCTCACTTCTTGTGCAACATGCTTTCCTATCAGTATCAGCTATCACTGCAGTCTGTGCTAAATACGGTCGACCTCCCTGTGCAGATGGTGACATAGTTTGTTTACTTCGAAAGTCTCAGTTCACCTCTTTTTTATGTGGTAAAAAATGTTTGCAATTTCCATCAGAAAAAAACACAGCTCCCACCCAGGGATTTTTTATTACGTTGCTTGTGTTCTTTAAAAATGCATCAATTAATACCCTTTTTATGTGTTGATGATGTACTATATCCATATGCTGGAGAGATGCAATGTTTACAAAGATATTTTTATATAAATTTGTCAAATGTTTTAGTGCATTGCATTATAAAATTGCTTGTAAAATTGTTTTCTATTGAAATAAAATTTCAATGAACTCTGATCCATGAAAGACCCTTGTCTTTTCTTATCTTATGTTGGTATGTTTCTCATAAAGCCTACAGCTCCATTCAAAGGAAGCTGTCATACAAATGATAATCACATATAGTTCCATGTAATTTAGGTATTCAGTGTGTGTTTGAAGCTGATTATAGACTGATTTGAGTAGGATGACTGTTATGAAGCAGCGTGCAGAGGTACGGCTGATGAGGCATGGGTGCAGACTGCTTTAATTGGAGAGGTCGTATGGGCTTAAATAAGGGCCATAAATATTTTGAACTAAAAAAATATTTTGTAGCTGCAAAACATATTGTGCACAAAATTAAGGTTTGCACATGTGCAAAAAATATTTGAAACTCCAGAAATATTTTGTGCATCAGGAAAACAATTATGTAGTTGTAAAAAAAATAAACATTTGTGAGATTGTAAAATTTGTGTGAGAAGAGTTTCAGCTTTATTTATTTATTTATTAATTTTACAAAGTCTTAGTTGCAGAAGCACACATATCTTATCTTTATGTGTGACCCTGAAGTTATGAGCACAAGCCTTTTGTTACAACTACAAATTTTGACCAAATGGAGAACTCTGGATAGGGAGTGATGCAGGCTGCAGGCGTCTGTGAGCTGCTATCCTTGATCTGAAATGTCATGAAGACGTGCTGTGAAATTCCACTCATGATAGCAGTAATTCTCCATGGTGGTGGGCATGGGCTTAAAGTTTCCACACCTACACCACCAGGTAACTTGCTCCACTCCTCCTCTCTTTCTTCCTGCTGAGACTCCATCTGTACAAGTTGTTCCTCTGTGTGCTCCAGCTAACTAAAGCATCCCCAGATATCCACAGTAAACAGCACATCATTGTCACTCCAGTCTAAATTGCTATTTTTTTTGTTGTTTTGTTTGAGTTTAGTTTGCTGTTGCTGTCTCCATCAAAACCACGGACTAAAAGAGCTGATTGGTCATGCTCAGGTGGAAAAACAGGTAGCTGAAACTTGCATTGCAAAATAGTTCCAAACACAGAGACACTCTGCATGAAAAATATAACGCTTCAAAACTTTTTGATGTGGCGTACAACTGAGCCAACATTATTTTTGGCCAATTTTTACCTTAAACTCACATAATTATAAGGAGAAACTGTATCCACCTGCTATGCTGTATTCCAAGCAAATCTTTAATAATGGGGCACCGCTCACTGAAATCACTAAAGAGCAATGCCACTGCTATTGCCAATTACCTCATATGACCCGACTTTAAAAACACTGAAATATCCCTTTAAGTACACAACTTTACATCTTTGATGTTATGACATTCTTTTACACTTTTTTGTCTATTCAATATCAAAGGCAAACATAAACAACTGTTGGATTTCATAATGGGATTAATTATTTCAGAGGGGATTTAGTTGCTTATCTTCTTTCAAGACATGCAAAAATCCAATACTAGAGTGTTGAACCAGCAACAGACTTCACAGGCATGTTTTGGGGGACCTCTGAGACCAGTATAGACTTGTCTTAAAGGGGTAAAATATGTGACCTTTGAATATTTTATATGACTGATACTTTAAAGCCTGAGAGGCCATTTCCATTTCATAAACTTCTAAGAACTTAATGGAAAAAAGACTATCTTATGGTCATATAAAAAGGTAATACAAACCATCATTCCAAAAAAGTTGGGTCATTGTGTAAAAAATCATTCTAATGATATTCAATGATTCCCAGAACCTTTTCAACCTTGAATACAGAACAATGGAAATATATTTCATTTCAAAACAGGTCAATCCTATTGTTTTTTCTTAATCTTTTGAAAAAGAAAAGAAAAAAAAAAACACATATTCCAACATTTCCACAGGTTCCAAAAAAGCTGGGACAGGGGCCTGTTTACCCTGTGGGCGTCTGTGGACTAAAGACCCTAACAGCTGAAGTATCTGAAGCAGAATCCTTTTCCATTCTTGCTTTTTGCTCATCTTATGTTGCCTAACAGTGTTGTGTTTCTAATGTTGTATTTTGTGCTTCATAACACATTGTACATTTGTCTAGTGCTGGCCAGTCTTGACAGTGTCACTTACAGAATCCCGGTTTAGTCAGGTTCAGGGTCCCTTCTCCATAGTCACCTAAATCCTGTGGGGAGCGCTGGAGGTTGCTCACCTTCTGCTGGAGCAAAATGTGTGGATTATGTTGAAATAATGGGTTGTCAACAGTTGGGTGTAATAATAAATACATTTTAAATATCACATCTAACACCTTTAGGTTTATGCTGCACAGCACGTCCACACTGACTTGAATACATGCATATACAAGCTTGGTCCATCATCAGCTGTGATTGGCCAGATACGTATATTTGGACCATGTCCAAAGCTGACTTTACATCCAAATTTGTACTGGTTTCTACAAAAGTTTTGATAAATGAGGGCCAATAAGGGCACTGTAGCAAACAACAATGCTAAATCAGGATTTAGACATTTGTGCAATGCCTGGAGAAGTTCTTGAGATGCCCCATTTCACAAGAATGGCTTGGGTGGACTGACAGACAAGCAGAAAACATAATGCCTCAGGCTTTGACTTTTTCCAGTGGAGGCATAAAAATGTTATGGACTCGCTGTTCCCATCAAATAAAACAGTCTTCTGTTTTAAAAATCAAAGTACATATTTGTTGCCTCTTGCTCGATACATATGCCTTTAGTAAAGGCTATGATCTAAAACCTTGTTGAAAAGCTTGTTTTTGTTCTTTCTATTGAATTTGCTGAGCATGTGAAATCACAGACAACTCTCCCTCCTTCCTTTAAAAGTATTCCATCTGAACTCGGCTTCTGTAGTTTGATGTACTATCAGTAGCAGTAAAGACCAAACTTCCTCTTTTAAAAACTCCATCATGTACGAGCTAATGTTGATCCTGAAGAGACGGGTTGTTTGTCCAAATCCCTAGACACAGATGTGAGTGGGGTTCACTGAGCGCTGATCTTCTCCCGTCCTCATTTAAGATTGTTAACATGTCTTTAGAGCGATCCTTACTGTGCAAATCCCTCATCCTAGCTAAGTGAATGCCTCTGCACTCAGTGAACCGGCCACACACACAACCACTGCTGCTGGTATCAGTGTGTGCTCAATAAACCTTACTGTCATAGGGAAAGTTAATATTACTCACAGGGGAGCCATTCAAGTCTAATCTTCTCTGCTATTATTAATGATTGCTGTTGTCTCTATGGAGGCTCATCATTATCATGCTCCTGATGTTCATAAAAAAGTTTTTAAAATCACAGACTCTGTACACATCCTGCAAACGAATGAGTAGAGGCGGACTCAGGATGTTTGAGGGGCACGAGCGGGAATTAGAAAAAAGGCAATGGCATTTTAAAAATGTTAACCATTCTGTAGCATCCCCTCTTCTTTTAACAACAGCCTGTAAACATCTGGGAAGTGAGAAGACCAATTCCTGGAGTTGGGGAGGGAAATGTTGTCTAATTCTTGTTCGATGTGGGATTCTAGCTGCTCAAAAGTCCTGTGTCTTCTTTGCCAGATTTTATATGATGCTCCAAATGTCTTCTATGGTGAAAGTATGGAATGCAGACTGGCCAGTTCAGCACCTGGACCCTTCTCCTGTGAAGCCATGCTGTTGTGATGGATGTGACCTCTACCTGTCTTTCAGCATTGATAGTACCTTTCCAGATGAGTAAGCTGCCCATGCCATCAGACATGCAGGCTTTTGAACTGTTCACTCATAACAAGCTGGATGGCCCCTCTCCTTTTAAGTCTGCAAGACACAGTGTCCATAGTTTCCCAAAATAATTTCAAATTTGGATTCATCTAACCACAGAACAGTTTCCATTTTGCCTTGGCCCATTTTAAATGAGCCCTGGCCCAGAGACTACCATGGCATTTCTGGATTGTGTTCCCATATGCACTCTTAAAACAGCAGGGTTGAAAATAACCCAGTACGGGTTATATTGGTAACCCAGCACAGGGTCCAAAAGGGGAGGACCCAACCCTGAGTTGGGTCAACTCAGAGGGGCTGGGCTATGTGCTTTACACCGGCGAGTTGGGTTATGTTTTTGACTCAAAAAAAATTGGGTAAAAATTACTAGGTTGTTGGGTAAAAGCTACCAGAACCTGGGTTTCAGGATTCATTTCAGATGTTTTTATTCCTTAAACCAAACCATCTATCTTCTACCACATATCCAGGGCTGCGACACGGTGGTAGCAGACTGAGCAAGTCAACCCAGACATCACTCTCCTCAGCAACACTTTCCAACTCCTTTTGGGGGATCCCAAGGTGTTCACAGACCAGACAAGATATGTAATCGCTCCAGCGCATTCTGAGTCTTCCCTGAGGTCTCATGCCAACCAGACGTGCTCTGAATAAAGAGACAGATAGAGAACCAGAATTCACCCTGATTTTAACCATACTATAAGCATTTATATTACATTTAGGCCTTTTTTAATTAAAAAAATATATATAATCAATAATATCACAGATTATTTCAAAGTAATTGCTTGCTTATTTTGTAGTTTTACTTGAGTAGGGATAATGTGTCCATCATACTCACCTTTGACCACAAGGTAGTCAGTCAGAACAGGTGGAAACACACCACTAGATATACCACTAGAAAAAAACAAAAAAGATTTTTTTTTTTTTTTTTAGGTTTATTGCACTTTCAAGTAATTCATTGTAGTAGTTAAGACAAAAGTCAATACATATTATTAACATTTGGGATATAAGGGTTATATTGATGTAAAGCAAACAAAAATACTCCCAAAAATGGCACTACAGGATGTAAAAATGTAAGAATATGTCCTGGTGGACTTGCATAATGGTGGGTTTTAAAGGGTTAAAGGATTCACGTGACAAAGCCGTGAGGCTGAGGTTTCTATGGCTACCAGCACAACTTTGTTTGATGAATGCAAAGTCATAAACTGGCTGTCTGAGCCAGGTACAACCAGCGACTCAAGATTCACACACTCTCTTTGTGTTGAATGAGGAGATTACAAGACACCTAAGAGACTCCCACAACCCACTCTCATAGTCCCAGGTATAATACATTCACCAGGGATGAGCAAAATTAATTGAATTATGGTAACTGATAATCCATTAGCAAACCCCTGACATCAAAAGCAGTTAGTTAATTCCATTGCATTAATTAAAGTTGACGATAAAGGGATATTCCTGTATTTTTGTAATGGTGACAGTTTCACACGGTAGGGCTTCAGGTGTTTTCAAGTGTGTTTTTTTAGTGGTGCAGAGCAAAGAGAAGTGGGAACTACAGTTACCATCCACCCATGCTTACCCATGCTCCACTCGCTGGTTCAATCTAAGAGCGCGAAAATGGTGGATGATACAGGTGGTGAGGGAGAATCAGTGGGGAAGCTCGAGTGACTGAGGTTTCTGAGATTCTGGATGCTCCAGCAACTTTTAAATCTGACTAGTGGGAGCATTTGGGTGTTATGGTGTCAAGAAATGATGAAGGAAAAACAAAAAGAATATGCAGGCACTGCCAGACTGAGATGACACACTTGATGGGGAATATGAGTTATACAAGGAGCCATTTGGCAAATCATCACCCTGAAAAGATGCACAAAGATGCGAGGAACAGAAACTGGCCAGGCCAAAAGACTCTTAGGAAAGCGTTCACAATCCCACTTCCCCACAACAGTGTGAAGGCTCAACAGATCATAAGGTGTATTGGTGAATATATCCATAGAGCTACAGCTATTTTCAGTCGTGGACAAAGAGGTTTTAGAAAGTTAGTGAACATGCTGGACCCTAATTATAGCTTTAATCCCATCCACATCCTGCATAGATTGTGACATTCCATGTTACCATTTTGTTACCAACCTTGTCATTAGATGATAAATGCAATGGGTGAATTTGCATTTAAAAGGGTGTTTCTCAAAATAACTGCATAATGGCTCAGCTTGTCCATTTGCCGGTGCTCTGGAGCATTAAATTTGTGCCTTTTGACTTATTTACTGAGTTTTTGTGCATGCACTTTATTGTTGAGCTTTAAAATAGCATCACACCATTTGGCTGTAAAGAGACAAACTCAGAATATAACACGTTTAAGCAGAACCAGTGACTCTAACTGACAAATAACGGCAATTAAACTAGGACTTCTATCAGCAACATGTGACACTGGGGAAGCCCTCTTATAGGGAACTCTGGATGGGGAGTGATGCAGGCTGCGGTACTTAGGTAGTTAGAGATTATCATAGATCTGGATGTCCCAGCAGAACATCACATTCAGAAAACCCACTCCCCTTTGAATCATGGATTTTTCTCAAAACAAAACATCTTCTGGGACTGACAGCTTACATTGTCCTTTACAAGTGGCTGGCTGTAATTGGGAAGTGCCGGGACCAGCTGCAAATTTCAATACAGAGAATAATGTGACACCAAAAAATAAGAAATTACTTTACTCTGAAAAGGTGTTTGTCGATAAACCCACTTGATTCAAAATTTTTCTCATGTTTTTTAAATACTACATTTCCCACATTGTAAAAACTTGCTAAATAACATGAAGCACCTATGCCCATCTGTGGCACTTTAAAGCCTAGCTTCATCTATTGTGTCCTGTTTGCCTGCTAAAATCTCTTGGGGATAATCACTATGATCGCCAAGAACCAATTGAGAAATATCCAAAAATATCCCTTTGGTAATATCATGTCAACAAAAACAGCAAGAAAATCAGCTCTCTGAGGGATTTAATTCCAGTTTTGAGAAAATCCGTATAAAACTCAAAATCACAAATGTGTCTTGTCAGAAAATTGGCTAATGTTATAAATATCCTTATATTTTTAAATGTATTAGTGTCTTGCCTTGCCGGAGTTAAGCTGAACTAAACGCAAACTTTTATTCCTGAAGTCATGATTTTAAAGCCCTTTTGACTGATTCATTGGTATGATTTCTGTTGCTTGGCAACATTCAAAATCAGGAGGAGTTGTTTTCATTGTACTTATGTGTTATTCTGCAGAACCACCCAAGTATAAACTGACTCATCTTATTCAGCTCCTCCCTATAGAGAGTATGTACAGTACAGTGAAAAAATACTTAAACCCTTCCTGATTTTTCTTTTGTTTGTTTTTTGCATATTTTTCCACATATTAATGTTTCAGATCATTATAAAGATTAAAATTGGAGAGAGGTAACCTGAGTAAATACAAAATGCAGTTAAATGATTTCATTTATTAAGGGAAAAAGGCATCCACACCAACCTACAAAATGAAGTAGGCTTCAAGAGCTCAAAAAGCAACACATCATGGCACCATAGACAGGATTTCAAGAACAGATAAAAAAACAGAGTCGTTGACATCTTTGATCCTGGAAAGGATTATAAAGACATTTCTAAGGTATTGGGACTCTAGTGAACCACAGTAAGAGTCATTACCCACAAATGGAGAAAACTTGGAACAGTGGTGAACCTTCCCAGGAGTGACGGCCTACCAAAATGACTCCAAAAGCACATTGAGGACTCAATCAGGAGGTTCCAAAAAAACCCAGAAGACCTGCAGGCCTCACTTGACTCAGTCAAGTATATATATATATATATATATATATATATATATATATATAAAATAACAGTGTTCCCTGTTTGCTATTGCTCACAGAGATTGTGTAAAGTAATGATTAAGGTATGAAGCAAGAGGAAGGAGGTAACTCCCTCAATGTTACTTAGTAAAAGGAGTTATCTACAGCAGAGTTCATACCCAGACTCAGGATAGAAAAAATTCACACCAGATGTGGATATATGCTGACACCACAAAGACCTTCCATGGGAAGAATCCTCTTCCTGTTTACAGTAACCACAGGCCAAAAGACAAACCACACAAAACGTAAGACATGCATAGAGTAGCGTGTCACAACCAGAGCATGAGATCAAGCGATGTTTCACCAGTGATGACATGAATGAGAACATTTTTTCTTTTTCAGATGGAAATCCTTATGTTAAAAGAAAAGTAAACAAATTTTCCAAAATGAATATTTTTCATACTGATAAAACGGGGTTAACAGGGTGTTTGATGTGTATACCAGAAGAGTTAGAACTGTAGCCTATAAAATTATTAAAATATATGGGGTTGGATATATGAGATTGAGTAGATAGTTACAGAAGCATTACAGGCAGAGTTGGGTACAAATTTTACAGCTGAAGTGTGTAAATGTGAAACTCCCACTGCTTGTTTACACAGTGTGCAAGCATGTGCAGTATTCTAAGGAAATTTAAAATCATGTGGTGTAGGATTAAAACTAGAACTACTGTGTGGCTGTTACCTCGGTGAGGTATTCTGCTCCTCAGTGACAGTAGCAGGTCAAGAAGAAGAGCTGGAGTAAGTCTGTGCTGGTGTGGTTGGTAGAAATGTTATTTATTCAATGATGCAGGTGCATGCTTTGTAATAGCATTGGATTACAGAGCTAGTTAACTATGTTAGGGTCAAACTGATGCATAATTTGCATATTTGACAAAAATACCTCAAACAAGAATGCAAAATCACAATGCTTCTAGCTCTGGCTGGCACTGGTACAGTTCTGGCATCGCAGTTTGTTCTGCTCTAAAATCAGACTTTTAAATGTTCACGGCTTGCTGTAATGTGATCCATGTCAATGTGAGTGTACAAACACTTTAATTCTTCTTCCTGGATGTAGAGCCGTAATGTGGAGGATGGAGCTCACAAGCAAGCACAATCTGAAAATATATAGCCTAACAAGTCCAATCTTTATCTGTTTAAAAGCACATAGAACATTACTTCACATTCCCAGATCCTGTATGATAATAGTTTTGGATGATTATTTCTTGTATTACCTCTGGGTGGGAGGGAAGAGGGAGGAAGAGAGACTGTCATACATGGAGAGGAAAGAGAGAGAAACTTCACTTGATCCTCTGTCAAGAAGATTTTTTTTTTTATAAATAATTAGATGAAGGGCTGTAGAGGTCCATGCTATTCTTGCACAAGCATACCTACAAGTGCTCATACTATGTGATTTTTTTACAACAAAACCTTTGTGGTGATACTGTATACCCTGGTGATATTTGGGAAAGTATAATGGTATTAAAAAATGAATACCACCCAATCCTAGTCAGAGGTCTAATCCATGATTAATGGTGGCTCACCTTGGCTTTGTCAGCTTCAGCTAAAGCTAACACATCTACGCTTGATAGTTATTGTGACTATGTAAGCCAGTGTAGCTATGTTAGCTTTAGCTATGTAGTACTAAATTTGTAATGTAAATTAGTGGTAGCTAAAGCAACAATTACCTAACCAGTGCTCTGTTAACTTGACCTGAAAACTCAAAATTGAGTCTTACTGATGATCTCAACTGTAACCTCAGCTAAAACTGTAAATCCTTCATTGTAATTTTTTTGGAGTAGTCCCAAAGAAAGACCTAACCATCCACTGTGGATATTTTAGTGCTGTCCTATTCTCATCAATGGCTCTTTCCTGCAGCTGAAGTTATTTACTGTATACTAGCCCTGAGCTAGCACTCCCAGCTACAGAGAAGTGAGATTATGCTCTCGTCACCTGCCTAAACAACCCATGCCTGCATGACATGATTCGGTATTGAAAACGGTTCCACTTCATAAGAAAATTGGTCATAGGTAGATTTACCCACTCACTGAAGTCCACTATAACTCTCTGCTCAGCCCAGGCTTACATATTTCAGCTGGACATATTGGCTGTTAATGATATCTGCTGAACAGTAAATACCAGCTAATGGAAACATTCTGAAGGCTCGGGTGTAAAATACGTGGCATGATGCTGCTCTAAGCCCATAACCTGGTTGGGACCAGATAAAGTTAGAGTTAGGGACAAAAACTGTCTGTAAAGTATTTTTATCAGTTACCACATAAAAATGCACAGCACACCACTGCAAAAGGTGTTATAATAGTGATGCAGAATTACAATCTGAAACAACCTAAAAAATCAAGCTCAGTGTTAGTTCATGCAAGACATGGTAGTCATAGGCACAGCCGTGATCAGCTGACAGCCAGCGATTCCAGTTATCGCCTCCCAGCTCCCACAGCCAATCACAGCTCTTTCTCTCAACACAGTGCTGTATATAAATATGACATACTTCTCACAAATCCCTGCTTGTATTAATGCTGATGCAGCATGCTGCTGCTGCTGGCAGCTTCACCTCCTCAACCCCAGCCCCCTCCTTTATAGCATTAAGCTTGTTGCACCCTTACATTGAGATTCATGCTACTATGTATTAATTACCTCTGAACTAATTTTATTGTATTCAGCAGAATTCCATATGAGAGTTTCTAGCTGTGTACTCCCTGGGAGTCAAAGCATGCTGCTTGACTAACCCAGGGAGCATCTTTTATGCAGGGCCATCTCCACCTAGTAAAACTGTAAACCACTTTGCAATAAAATGGTAAAATGTATGATGAGAGTGTTCCTGACTGAGCACTGTGTATAACATGGTCAATCACCAGTCAGTCCCTGTGCAAATAAATTAATAAATAAATAAAAAAAAATAAAAAAAAAATAAATAAAAATAAAAAATACTGATACATCCAAACCTGTTAAAATGGTGACAATTGCACCACATTCATATGGACAGAATTTGGGTTTTTTGTTTTTTTCATAAGTGATTGTCTTAACTTTAAATAACAAAAATGCAGTCATAGGCTGCTTTTACAAATCTCTATTCAGTATCAGAGGTATTTCTTTTAAAATATTAGTGCCATTGGTGTTTGAAACAACTGTAATCATGACTGTAAAATGTAGTTTGAATGTCATACTAATGTTTCAATGTTAAACTTGTCCAGTCTCTGTGAAAACAAAGCTTAATGGTAAATGATTCAGGGTTTGTTACCACAGTGAGCTTGCAGATTCATCGCCAGCAACAGGAAGGAAACACCACAGAAGTGTGTGAGTGACTGTATGTGGGAGGGACATGCTGACTTATTCTGGACTGGCTTGAAGTCACTGCTGCTCAGACATCTGTGGCCTTCAGACACCGACAGCTTCTCTCTGGCCAGCTAATTTTAGTGTGATTCTCCAGCCCTAAAACATCTTAGGTTCACTGTGATCCTTGGAGGTACTCTTTACTTTGATCCTAAAAGCTTCTAACAACATTTACATCTTACAAATTCATATTTATACTGGTTTTATTGTTGTATAAATTTAATTTCATGGCATATTTTTGTACCTTACAGACTCCTCTGCATTTGAGCTGAGATGGAATCAACCACAGTTATGACAGTGGCAACACCAACCATAGACTACTGGTCATACTACGGGTCTCAAACCCCACCTGAACCCTGTGACAGATCTGCTGAGAATATTTTTGGAGCTTACCTATCCACGCTCTATTACATTGTCTTCTTCTTCAGTGTCTTTGGTAACATATTGGTCCTGGTGATCATCCATCGGTGAGTAGACCAGCAAACATTGTGAAATGTATTTTTTCTTTAAGCGTTTAAAACAAATCTATGATTTTGCAGTAAAAGATTCAAGCTGTTAAAGGTAGCAAGACTATGCATTTGATAGATGAATAGATGGATTAACTCTTTATTGATTCTAAGGGATATTTAAGCAGCCGCTTTTCTTCCACCATGGATTTATGTGTATGTACAAAGATCTTCTTTACATTTTATCACATGTATACCTCGAGTTCTATTTGGAGGAGAGCCTGCCCATTTGTCCTCCTCTTGATATATCCATGATTATTATCCATAATCCATAATTTGTTTTCACTTTACAGGGTCTTTAAGCCCCTTCTCCCCCAGCTGCTTAGTTTGGCGTGGCATCTTGCATGTGGAAGGGTCCTGGTTGTACCAGACTTCTTTCTTTCTTTCTTTCTTTGGGCGGTTCTCTCACTGCTCCTAAGTCTGGGAGTGAAATATGATGATGACCGGACACAAACTGAGTTGAGTTCCCCAAAGTGGGGAAATATCATGGATTCTGAATGTTGAACGAAAACTAAATTACATTTTGGTCCTGTTTTAGTCATCTTGATGAAAACGTAACTTACTTTTAGTCAGTTTTAGCCATCAATGATTCATTTTTGGCTTGTCTTAGTCTAGTCATTCTCATGGAAAAAAGGCTGTTGATGAACATTTTTAGTCATAGTTTTAGTTAACTAAATTAACACTGGTGCATTTACAGCCTGGCAAAACGTATGAATTTAGAACGGTGACATGGAGCGGCACCGTCAGTCCAATGTTGGATCAAAAATAACGTAAATATCAGACCCGATACGGATAATTATTCAGATATGGGCCTTCTCTAAAAATGGGTTATTGATTGATTAATGCCACCACATGGCTTATTGATAGAGTAGAGGCATTAAATGTGTCATGAATCGTCAAATTTATTGTATGGCTAAACGATGTCTTTACCCTATACAATTTACATTTCATAAACAGTACATTACATCAGAAAATGTAGCCCTGGTTCAGTATACTAAGAAATCTCACTTGACTTTAATTTTTTAACGTTTGCCGTGCAAAAATTGGTATTAATTTTTCTTAAGCTCTTAAAAGGCCTTACATTTGATGATTAAAGTCCCTGTAATGTGACAGAAAAAAGTTCTTTTAGGTTTGTTGTATGACAGGCCACTGTGTTATGAGCCACAAGGACAAATTTCAGTCACAACAAACATCTCTAAGTCTATAAAATTTATCTTCACATCATGAAGAATGAGGCAGTTAAATGTGCATAGGACTGGTGTGGGTGTGTTGGTTAAATGAGCTGAAGCCACACCTATTTACAAGAAATAAGATCCTCTAAAATAAAAAAAAAATGCTTCTAGTACTGCCTGGCTCTCAGAGCAGAGAGACAGAAATTGGGGATTAAATTTACTGTTTTCTTGCACAAATCTCTGTAACTGCAACCTTTGAATGAAGGCAGTGGCATCAACTAACAACAGACTGTGCTGAGATGAACTGCTTGATTCAGCATTAGGGGGTGGGGTACTTCCCAATCAAGACTGGTGACGTCATGGGCTCCATTTGCCCTGCCCAAATAAAACTAAGCTTGGAAAGAGATGGACAATTCCAAATCCTCTAAATAAGAAATACATATCTAGTATGTTAAGACACAAAGTTTGGACTTCAATTTACAAGGAGTGTGTAGTAACTCTGTTGAACATGTGTCTTCTAGTCTATGGGAGGAGTAAACATCAGTAAAAATGGCTTGTTTGTCCTCTAACTGTATTTAATGTAACTGTTTGAATGACCACCTCCTAGGTTTGAGAGGCTGACCACTGTGACCAACATCTTACTACTGAACCTGGTGTTATCATCCCTGATCTTCGTGAGCAGCCTCCCCTTCCTGGCAGTCTACCAGCAGCTGACCAACTGGATCTTCGGCGACGCCATGTGCAAGATTGTCGGCAGCGTCTACTACCTGGGCTTTTACAGCTCTGTCCTCTTTCTGACTCTTCTGACCTTTGACCGACACCTCGCAGTCGTGTACTCTTTGGGTGCGCCCCGAATGAGAAATCGGCGCTATGCGATCATCTCATGTGGCGCGGTGTGGCTGGTCAGCGGCCTTGCGAGTATGAAAGAGATGCTTCTCCATTCCGCGGATGTTAATCCCATTGACAACAACACGTACTGCCAGGACAATGGGAGGAACCTTTATTCAGTTCACGTGGATCGCCTAAGGGAATCTGGATTTTACATCCAGCTCTTCCTTTTCTTGATCTTCCCTCTGGTTGTTGTTACCTACTGCTATGTTAGGATTGTGATCACTGTCCTGTCATCCAAAATTGTAACCAAGTTCAAGACGGTCAGGTTAATATTCTGTATTGTCCTGTTGTTTTTTGTGTGCTGGACCCCTTACAACGTTGCACTGCTGTTGCAATACCAAGCCCCGAAGCAAGAAGGAGGAAATTGTGAGGATTTGGCAAGAATGTCCTACACTCTTCATTTCACTCGTAACCTTACCTACATCTACTTCTGCATCAGTCCCATCTTTTACACATTTGTAGGAAAAAAGTTCCAGAACTATTTCAGACTGATGCTGGTGAAACGTTTCCCAAGTTTAAAGAAACATGTTTCAGTCAGTCACCACAGTGCGACCAATATGTCTACAAAAAGTACTGGTAATGGGCTTTAAGAAGGGAAAGGCTTAGTTGATATGGTATGAAAGGAGAGAAGAAAATATGTCAGAATTCAGCAGCATCCTTTAAAGAACTAAAGCTGAAACATAGTTTTGCAATATTCTACTGAAAAACAGTGACAATGCACAAAAGTGTACTGATAATTATCAGTATTGAGTGCTTGTATGTTGCTAATTGACTCTTTAAATGTCACCAATGTGTTTTAAAACAAAAATACACAGCTCCAAATCTTTAAACCCATTTATTGTGGAGCATAACAAATAATTAAAATTTAAGACTTAACCAAGGACTTTTGCATAGATTGAACAGAGTTTTATGGCTGAATTGTGCATTACATCTCATTTATCGACAAACCCCATTCCAAAAAAAGTTTGAGTGCGGTGTAAATTGTAAATAAAAATAGAATGCAATAATAAAGCTGTATTTTATTCACAATAGATCACAAACAACATCAGATGTTGAATCTGAGACATTTTACCATTTCATGCAGGGATTTCAGTACAGAATCATGTCTGTTTTAAACTACAGTTCCACCTGAGGGCCCGTAGATCACAAGCATCCATAATCCATAATAATGACCTTTGGCCTTGTCCCTTGTGCATAGACATTCCTCCAGATCCTTTTAATGATATAATGACTGTAGATGTTGGGATATTTAAAATCTTTGCAGTGTCACATAGAGAAACATTTTTCTGAAACTGTTCCACAATTTTAAATGTAGTTTTTCACAGATTGGTAAGCCTCTTTCCATCTTTACTTCTGACAGACTCCCTCTCTAAAATGCCCTTTTTATATCCAGTCATGTTACTGGATTGTTGCCAATTAACCCAATTAGTTGCAAAATGCCCCTTCAGCTGCTTTTCATCAAAACCACTTACTTTTCCAGCCTTTTCTATTGTGAATGAAATATGGGTTTTTGAGATTTGAAAAATCACAGCATTCTTTTTGTTTTACATTTTTCACAACGTCCAATCTTTTTTTGGAATTGGGGTTGTAGATACAGTGCAACTTGATTGCACAGTTTAGATCTGTTATTCTGGTCATTAAGGGGGGCTGATACAACAATATTCCAAGAGAAAACAGAATTTGTGAGCAGTGAGATCTTTATGGGAAGTGAGTCTCAGTTTCTTTTGCGCTATGCAAATTATGATGATTTAAGAGAGTTATTGCTTCATGATAGGACTGAACATTATTGGATAAAAGCAGACATCGTGATAGTTTTTCTTTCTGTGATATATTATGCATGTCTTATATTTTTAAAAGGAAATTGAGCCAGGTAAATGTATTGCATTTTTATTATATTGCAATGTAAATTATTTTATTTCTTATTAGGGTTTTAGAGTAACTTTAAGACTTCTAATACCATACTGTAAAGTCCTGTGACCGCAGCTTGCTCACTTCAGTCATTTTACATTTTATTTATTCTGAACTGTATCAGACGTATTCAACATATCAATGCCGCCTAGCTACAGTGCTTAACATATTTATTAGACGTTTTATTAAAGTAAGGTTTATGCCACAGCTGCCCTAAATTAATGGCATTGGTAATTACAAAATTATTTTTTTATGTTTCTGCAATGGTTAATTCACCAATATGTAGAAGCTCTTTAACCCAAATGATATTTTTAATGCTAAAATATAATTATTATTGTATCCATGAATTTTCAAATTTACTGATTTACAAAAAAAAAAAAAAAAAAAAAAATAGTAAAGCACATTAATATTTCTTAATTAATATGTCAAATTATAGTTATTTACTTGCATTCCTGAAGAGAAAAAATGAATGAATGTTATACTTGATTAATTTCTGACTTCTCAGAGAAGCCCAGTGAGCCGGCTCAAATTTGGGTATAAGAAGGTGAATTCAGTTTGAAATTCCTCATTCCTGTTCAAAATGGTAAAATGTGGAGAGCTGACTGAAAATGAAAGAGTCCGCATTAAAGCACTTCATGATGCTGGATGGTCTTTGAGACAAATATGACAGGTGGTCTAACAAATTTGTTAAGCACTGTATATTGATTGTACACTTCTCGAAATCTCTCTCACTGTTGGTTCGAAATGCAGATAAAATTCTCCATATTTACTGTACAGAAATATAGGTTCTTTGCAAATGACGTCAGGCAGCAGAGCTCCCAATAGAAGGCAAGAAGTAATTTCTGCATAGAGAAATGCTATCAGAAAGACCATGTTCTGAGCTGTTTAAAAATATGTCAAGTGCTCAAAGTGCAAAAGGAATCAGATTCCTACTACCTTTGTGTCCTGGAAGTAGTGAAATATTCAGGAAAAAAAAAACTTGCAGATAAACAGTGGCATGCTGGAATTTATATTTAAAAAAAAGCCTCTGTTTAAAGCCTGGATGAGCCGTGTCCCAAAATGCTTGTGTATAATTTGTTTCCCCAAAGCAGTCCAGTTGGCTCAGTATGGTTTGGCCATGGCTTTTTGCCCTTTAAACTCTGATTTTGCCTGTGTTTCCTCAGTCTCGCTAGTTATGACAGGAAATCTGTCTTTTTTTAAGATATCCAGATCATTTGACTCAGCTCAGTAGAGCCGGTTGTTTGGCTCCTAAATGGCTCTTTATTTGGTACCAGTTTGGCTTTTTCAATGTGGATTAAATAATGGCAAAGGATAAAGGAAAGGAAACTGGTACTCAAACCAGAACATAACTTGGTCACTTACCTCAAAAGGTTTTACTGGTTGGTAGTGATAACAGTTTCAATTAAAAGCATGTTTATGAAAAAATAGGAATTTGTGTATGTTCAAGGGGCTCAACTAGCCTCTTGGCTCAGTACAAGACTCCTCTGGACCCTTCTGTAGTAGAATGTCTGCAGGACTGAGTAATTTGTAAAATTGATCACCTCCACACCATTTAAATTGGTTAAACTGTGGAAAAAAATCTCCTCTTTTTGTAAAGTATAGGGATTGTAGTCAGTGTATGCAGAAATGTTGTGATGATTACTCCAGCATTCAGCGTCCATGTAGCACTGAAAGGTTAAACTTTTACTGATCCCATTCTTTTCCATTCATGCTACTGAAAAACAACCTGATTACTACACTGTTGTCCAAACAATGATACCAAGCTAAAAAAAAAAAAAACCCTGTTATTGAGCTGTGGTGTCAAACAAGTTTAGATTTTTGTTCATTTTTTTAGATAAAATATTAAAACATGTACTAATACTTCTACTACCCCCACTACTGTTACTTCTATTACTAATGATAATATAGAAATATAGAGATATGGAAATACATTTTAGACATAAGATAGGATACCAGCACTTTAGGAAAACACAGGTGTGTGGTTACAATCCAATCCAGGCTGACCATAGTTGAAGGAAAGCTTCACCTTCTGTCTGAGCACCAAGCATCCAGCATATTTTTTACTTTTAATTCAAACAGGGTTGTTACTCTTAAATTCAACACACCTAGCCCATGTTAAAATACACGCACACATTCCTGATTCATAAGTTCAAAGTCCAGTCAGATGTTAGTGGTTACCTAATCATAGTACAGCTGTTATTTTGAATAGAAATATGAGGAACTTGCAAAATAAGTCGCTTGTGGTTGCTCTATGTATAGACTCTCCTAACATGCACTTCTTCAGAAGAATGAATCAAGCATGTACAGTCACTGTTCAGTCATTTTCCACATGGCTGCAAGCCTTCTTATGACTATGTTTGCTTTTTGCACATGTTGTATTATTCTTTTCTTACATTTTAAAGGTTGATGTATATCATGAATCATGTTTGAAAAGTTGTTTGTAATGATGTAAAGAAACTGAATAAAGAATTGTCCTCCTGTTCTCCAACATCCTTTTAATGTTTTTGAGTACATTTTCAAGTACTTTGTGAATATTTTTTATTGATTGTTTTGATTAATTTTGCCTAAGTGACAAAGGCTGTTGATATTCATGCCAATAAAGCATTTTGAACTTGGAACTTGTGTTCATGCTTACAGTAAGATCGTTTCATACCACATTACCATACAGCAGTATTTTAAAACCTAGCTTTGCCGGACTTCTATACTTAAATGTACACCTGCTGCATCGAGAGAACTGAATGATCTGGACCAGTTAAAAGAGACAGATATCCAGTCCCAGTGGGCGAGACTGGAAGGACATATTTCACTTCTTTTAGGAAACTTTCATTGTCTCACTTTAAATGCTTGGCATACTCATGAACAGCTCAAAACATGGCCTTTTGGAGAAGTATCTCTATGCAGAAATCACTTCTTGTCCCCCATCTGGAGTTCTCTGCTGCTGTATGACAGGATCTGCAAAGAAGCTCTGAAAATAAACACTGTTAAAAAGAACACAAAGCTATTATTATCTTGATTATCATCTGCACAGGAATCAAGTAATGTCACAAGAGGAAACATATAAGTTGGAAAGAATCTGTCCAAGCACAGATCCCTTTCGAACACCATAGTTTACTTTAGTATGCCTAGATATGTCATTAACATGAACAAACTCAGATCAACTGGAAGTCAGATGTGATTGTGACAAACTTATTGCTGTTCCTTAAATACCAAATACTGCTGGAAATACTGATAATAAAGTAGTTTAGTGGCAACATTTTGTGTTGCCAGTTTCTCTGATCAGCTTCCCACCCCTTAATACTAGATGGTAGTGGAATGATCACATTATCAAGCCATGCCCATAATTCATGCATGTCAGTCGCTTTTATTGGAAGATTTACCTAGCGCTTGAAAATAACTCGACCAATTCCAGGTGAGCTTATCAGTTCAACACTTAAAGTTGTAGCAGCCATTTTTCATCATTTATTACATCCTTTAAGATTGGTCAAGGCATTGTTTCTGTTTAAATCTCTGTCAAATCACCTGCCAAACTTCTCTCCTGCCTCAGCGCCTTCTTTTCCCTCTGTGGCACTGCTAAATTTCACCTTGCACGCTGCTGGGTGATAAATTGTAACCCGGGCTTCAATTCTGCCATTCTTCTACCGGAGGAGAGAAAAAAAAAAAATCAAGCTGTCAAGAATGAAAAGGGGCTTCAGCAAAAAGTAATGCTTTCAGATAAGAGGCCTTTACCTCCATTTTTCTCTGCTAAGTCATGGGTAAAGTCAAGGCCAGGGGGAAGTTAAGAAAGTCTGACAGTATTGCAGTGAGCTTAATCAGATAAAGCATGTTTTGCAAACTGCGGTACAGAAGAAGTAGTCTTGTGCAACAAACATCCAGTATAAGCTGGAATAGGTGTAGTTTATAGTGATGAGAAGTGCAGTGAACCAACACCATGTTGTTGTGTTAGCCTGCTAAAGACAGAATAATCCTCTAAAAAAGATTTTAAAATAACTCAAACTTCAGGCCATCTACAGGGTGTGACCCCCATGTTGACAACAAGCCAGCAGCTCAGTGCTGATGCAGCTTCTCTCAAGCAACCAGGGAGGTGTGATGATAAATGATGAGAAACACACACTGGAGGGTTGGTGTTCCAGCCACAGCGGCTGCACTGTAAGCATGCAATGTACAAACTTTTAAGAAGAGGAGAAATGATGTGGATCAAATGTTCAGAGGGAAAAGTACCAAAATGATCAAATGCTTCATTTTGACACCAGTCCCCAAAAAGTTGTTGCACTGTAAAATGTGAATAAAAACAGAATGCAACAATTTGCAAACCTCATAAACCATATTTTATTGACAATAGAACATAAGAAACCAATCACAGTAAATTGTACTGATGAAAAAAAAGCTGAAGGAGTAATTTGCAACCTATTAGCTTAATTGGCAACAGGACAGTAACATAGGTATTAAGGCCAAAGGTCAATATTGAATGCTGGTGATTTCTGGGCCTTCAGGCAGCACTGCATTAAAAACAGACTTGATTCTGTACTGGAAATCACTGCATGGGCTCAGGAATACTTCCAGAAATCATTGCCTGTCAACACAATGATTGTTTATTTAACATCTACTCACCTTGGTTGGATCAAATGACTCCAGGCTACATGTAGTTATCAGCTTAACACAATCTCTGACCATATAACTACAGTTTGGTTGCATTGTGGGTAAAAAGTCAGCATGTCTTGACAGTAAAAAATGAATATGTGTTGTAAATGCATTAAATATACTTTTCCTATGTTGTAAGGCTTGAATTGATCTCAAAAGCTGGAGTATTTCCATACCTTTATTTTTGGTTCATTTATTTATGACTACCTCTTTTGGTTGTGTAATTCTATCACAAGCTTCAGACGAGGTATTTCACAAGAGTGAAATGTTCTACTCAATATAAATGTATATACTAAAGTAGACAAACAAAAAAGTACCAAAAGAAACAAAATCTTAAACACAACAGCTTGGTGGATGAGTTGCTGTTTTCTGCAGGAAGAGGCTTTTGCTGCAAGGTGTACCAACATCCTTTGTAACTTCCACTTTTATTTGGATCAAAGAAAGATTGCAACACCTTCGAGACAAAAAAAATCAAGCAAAAGGGGAAGACACAGGGCCATTGTTTCTGCAAGGCTGCAAGCTTCAAGGCAGAACTGTCACGACCCTTTAATGGGGTCCAGGGCAACATTATCTAACACAGGGCCTTACAGCTGACAATACACAAGCCAACCACAGCGCTGCCTTCACTGAACCGGCACTCACACCTCCCAGACAGCCAACCGGCCCTCCTGCAGTATCAAATGCACCTCGAGTCAGAGCCTTCATTTGGGCAGCAGTCAGCTCCCCCTGCCAGGACATCAATCAGAGGCCGATAAAAAGCCCAGCAGCACACGGCTGGTGTTCAGCTCACTCAGACCCAGAGGTTCACTCAGTCTTGCTGCCCCTCTTTGGAGATCTGTCCTGATGGGGGTGATTTCTTGCCCCTGTAAAGTTTTAAATCAAATGTCACACGTTTCCTGATCAAGAATGGGGGATAGTGGCTACTTTATGTTTTTCATTCCTACCAAACCATTTTACTTATGTCTTTTTATATTAGATGTGCAGGGAACATGATTTAGATTAAACAAAGGGAAAAATTATTCTATAAGTGCAATTATTTTTGTGTTAAAATCTATGCCACTCCCCTGACATTTCATCAAGCAACCATTGCCACAACACATGGAGGAAACACACTGACAGGTGATAAGATAGGATCTTTGATATGTTTCAGGTTTGTGCAACATGTTCCCAGTTCTTGTAACATAATATGAGATCAGATGTGTGATACCTGTGAACCATGCATCACGTTTGTCGTCATTAGTAAATTTCATAAAAGAGAAGTTGTCATGGGTTCACATAGATCTGACCCTTGAACACTTCAGTGTCAACCTTACAAAGTATGAAAACTCACAAAACAGATGCATGTCTTTAAAGTGAAATTATATAAGATTCCTTTTATTTGGTGCACTGGGGTTGTTCGAGTGCAGCTACACTGTTCTTCTTTCATAGACGGCATGCACTTCTTCTTGACAGACAGTGGTGAAGCCAGTGTATGGAGCCATAATTGTTGCAAAACTTAAAGAATGGTTTAGACCAGGTCTATTGGCTCAGAATTTTCTTCAAATTTTCCATTAAAGCCTGCCTTTGTGCTCAAAGTTGCGTTTTTCAGCATAGATTTTCTGCTCGCTCAAACTTCCTGCGCTTGTGCTCAAATCTTTCTCCTCTCGATCAGGTTGATTTGCTTGCTTGTGAAACTGCAACTACTCAACTTTCTGTGCAGATATTGAAAACTTTCACAGCACATGTACAAAACTTTCTGTGCACAAGCTCAAAACTTTATTTGCATATATACGACACTATCAATGCACATATGTGAAACTTTCCTTGCGCATTTACGAAATTTCCTCTTCACAAGCTCAACACTTCATCCGCACATAAAAGAAACTTTCTGCCAAAGCTCAAAACTTTCTCTGCACAAGCTCAAACATTTGGCACTTTACTAAAGCTGTCCTTTGGCAGCCTGTTTATGTACCTGAATGGCACTAAAAGCTTCTATTCTTATGTTTTAGGAATCTTATTTGTATTGTTAGATTATAATCTCACTATTACCTCCAGCTGATTAAATGCTTTTAATGTTTTTCATGAAATGACTGGAGTATATCACAGGTTAGATGAAATGACACACCAGACCTTTGATTTAGGAAATATTGTTGAACTGGACATCCAAAAATTTTAATTGATGTCCCCTGGTCTGGTGTGTGCAGTCAGAGATGAAAAAAAAAACAAAAAACAAATCAGTTGAAACTGACCTGATGTCTGTGGTCGGCCATGCTTTTAAAATATGTAAAACTTTGAACCACCTCCAGTCAGTCCGCCTCTTTTCCCATGAGCAGAGGCAAACAGAAAAGAAAGAAAATTTAACTCTGTGGCCAAAACATGTTGTAAAAGTTTGCTCTCCATGGAGATGGGCAGAAGAAAGAGATCTCTCTTGCTTCACCTTCATGCTGTGTTTCATTTTTACTTTTTAATAGAAGTGTCAAGAAGCTCTCTGGGGTCCTCCACTTGTGGGGAATGAGAATTAATTGGAGGATTAGAGCTACATGCACCCTCTACCCTGTCTTGACTTATAACATGGCTTTAGGGTCTGCAGTAGTGCTTTTTCTGACTACTGACTGTGTTTTCAAGTGTGTGTGTGTGTTTGTGGGAAAGAGAGAGAGTGGGAGTTGAAGTATGGTGAAAAGGAAAATGACTTTGTGTTCATGCTAGGATACATTTTTAGATTTGTTATCACTTATTTGGTATTAAAATTACTTTTGGTTTTTCCTGATTTCGAGCTCCATGATCGAGTCCCAAAAGTATCCCTAAAACACTAATATTCCAGTTTTGATCAGTCCCTGTCCAAGTTGAAATTAGTGATGCTCCTGGGTGTAATTTTACATCTGATTAAATACAAATTATAACAGTGTTTGATCAGGTCAGGTCAAAAATGGAAGCATATGCCAGTTCAGCCCTGGGACCACAGCAGCAGTTGATAAACAGCGTGAAGTTGGTTTTCTCAATGTGGCTAATGCTATCAGTGCTAGCACCTCCAGTCTTCTTTGTTCTTTGCAGGTTAATGTTCAGATTCCTGAGCTGAATGCCGTTATATGCGAGCATAACCTGCCATAACCAACATACAACTTTATCCCCATTTTCTAGATCAAATAATTTAAAACCACGCTCTTCTTATGAGATGTCATCAATGCTCAGTTAACTGTTATTCACATCTGATTTAAAGAGCATTTAGGCAGCAAGGAAGTAGGAAAAATATTTTGTAGACATTTGTTTTTACTTTGACATTAAAGAGATACAGTGCTTAACAAATTAATTAGACCACTCTAACCCTAACCAAAGTAAGGTTTATGCCACAGCTGCCCTAAATTAACAGCATTGTTGCTTACCAAAATCATTTTCTAAGTTTCTGCAATGGTTAATACACCAATATGTAGAAGCTGTTTAACCTAAATTATATTTTTAATGCTAAAATATAATTATTATTGTTATCCATGAATTTTCAAATTTACTGATTTACAAAAAACTGAAAAAATAGTAAAGCACATTAATATTTCTTAATTAATATGTCAAATTATAGTTATTTACTTGCATTCCTGAGCAGAAAAATTAGTTTCAGTGGTTGAATGTTATGCTTGATTAATTTCTGACTTCTCAAAGAAGCCCAGTGATCCGGCTCAAATTTGGGTGAATTCAGTTTGAAATCCCTCATTCCTGTTCAAAATGGTAAAACGTGGAGAGCTCACTGAAAATGAAAGAGTCCGCACTAATGGTCTCTGAGACAGGTGGTCTACTAAATTTGTTAAGCACTATATATTTTGTAATTTTCTTCCCAAAAAGACAAATTACTTAGACAATTACTGATTTATAAAATCAATAAAAGGGTAAAACATCCACAGGGGTAAATACTTTTTATGGGTACTGTATGTCATGGTTTTAGAGCACACTGGCAGAGCGGTCTTTGCATTCATTTGATTAAAAACAAGAGACTGGTAAAACTGCTTCATAATGCCAATGTGGACTTAAAAAAATGTATTTTGAAATTCAAAATACTTGATTTTAAATAAGTGAATACAAATGTTTGAAATGGCAATTAACTGTCAAATCTAAATTTTTAATCTCATTTTAAATGGATTGTTTGACTCTTCTGCTTTACATCACTCTTGAGCATATGTAATACTTTAACTTTGCATTTTATTGATATCACAATGAAATCATCCATATTCTGGTAGACGAAGCAGAAGAAATCCTTTGAATGGTAATTCCTGACTTCTTATAACTGTTGTAATGCTGGCTATTTAAATAACGATTTACTGATCACGTTGAAGCTGTACAGAGTCTCCAGTCAGCCCGGCTCCATGTCCACTATACATAATGACGGTCCAGATAATAAATCAGAGCTGAGCTCCTGTCTGATTAAGCTTCATATGATGTCTAATACTGTGTGAAATCCAGTTAGATCACTGGTGGGATAAAGCCTATGGGAAAGGGAAATTAATGACTTCTGTTAAGGACTTCTAACACTTCTTGTGACAAGTGATTTTATATATTTCAGTTGTATAAATAAAGTTTTTGCAATTAGATTGTACTTCATATTAGTGTGTGTGGCCATTTCAGCCTGAAAGTCTTGATTTCAGTGCACTGCAGCAACATTCTGCACATTTTTTCATTTATAAGCACTTAGCCTTAGATTGCAATCTATGCACTTCAGTGGGATATTCATGCAGCGTGGCTCGATCTTTATCTGCTTTGGAAATCTCACAGGCTGCTTTGACATGCCTGAAATAAATAGCAAAGATTTGTTTATGTGTGCAGCAGTTATCTCTGCATGCAAACACATTAAAAGGAAAACCTTCCTTTTGCCGTGCTATGTCCCATTTCGTGGTTAACATCCCTTAAGTTTGCATTTCAAGGCCAAATAAATCACACTGAGATGACAAGGCTATTTCATTTCAAAGTGTCATCAAATGCTCTAGGAAATGTAGAATTATTTTAACCAAACATGAGAGACACAAATGGTTTATCGTTGGTCGACTTCAGTATCATAAAGTTTCCATGTCCTTGTAAGACAAGAGGACTTAGGACAGCACTTATCCCTGTACTGATAAAACATGTACCACTGGATAGCTCTATGGTGAGGCAGATGGCCTCCCACCCTAATTCTGCTATTAAATTTAGTGAGTAAAATCATTCAGCATATACCTTTAATAATCATTAATCCTTTAGCAAAGGCATCAACTTCAGCAGGCAACCTGTTCATTGCACCATAATCAACTCAAGATATCATTAATTGGTAAATATTTAAAATATGTTTATATTTCTCAGCATTTTGCAAGCCAATAAGTCTAAATTCTCTGGAGGCTATTATGGCTGATAAAACTCAAAACTACATATTGTCTGTATTGTAACTCTACAAACCCTAAATCTGTCAGATTCATAATAAAAATGATACTGGGCAAAATAAAAGCATTTCTTAACCCTTACAGCTCTCAGCTATTTTATTTTAACCATTGTGTCTCGTCAGGACTTTCTGTCTTAAAAAGCTTGTAAAACATCAACCCCGTGGTGCACAGTCAAGCTCTAAACATCCTTTTCTTCAGGACAACCTGGGCTTTAAGAGTGTATGTGCTGCAGTAATTTCACTTGTATTTCAAAAGGTTATTGGACCATAAAGACAAAAGAATAAACTAATTGGAAATTCAAACTCAAAGATTGTTATGTAAACAAAGTAAACATTTAAGATTAAGGGTTTTTTTCACACAAAGTTGTTCTCCCATCTCTTTAGGATCAAATAATTAGAAAATGATAATTCTGTGACAATTTTGGAATTTGAATCCCTATTAAAGTACAGTGACTCTGAGGGACAGATAACAGCCTACTCGTGTCTCTTTCTCTCTATTATGAGTCATTCAGGCTCTCTTCTGCAGTTTCTAAGCATGTGCATGTGCTTTTTAGCAAACCACGACTGAACAGCCTCCCATTGGTTGTAACTGCCCAGTCACAATGCATTCTAGGATATAAATGGACAATATGGCAGCAGGCTTACCAGCTAGCTGCAGGACTGATCAAAAAATGGATTATAAATGGAATAAATGGTTAGTGGAGTAAATTTAATCTTTTAAAGGCCCCTGAAACTCAGATAAGTTCCAGGCTTGCTAGGAAATGTTCTGTAAGAACAACTAAGGCATTAAAGGTGCCATTCAAACAGCAGAACAGAGGGCTTTCAGATGAAAAACAAGCAAGTGTCTATGATTTATGGTTCAAATATTATTAACCTGTTAAGCCTGAGCCTCTTTTATTAGGCTACTGCTCGAAATTCCCAGCCCATCTTTAAATGAGTATAACTCTGTAACTACAAGGTCTATTTGAATGATCAAGGTACCATTACGAAGAGGGCACTTGTGAAATTTGTTCAGAAGTGTAAATATGTGGATATATGTTACTGGATCAGAGAGAATCAGGTTGGCAAATGAAAAATTTCATTTTCGGCTTTTTTTTTTTTTTGGCAATTTTAACATTTATATCTCATAGAAATAATGCCGTTGAAGTCCAGAACTCTCCAGGAGGCCAAAGCACCACATTTTGACATTACCTCTTTCAAATTGCATGCCACTAGAGGGTTATCAGGACAAAATAGGAGAGATTTTAGTTAAAAATATACAGGCGAAATCCCCTTTTGTGAAATTTGGGCACAATTTGGCACAGTCTCTGCCATTTGAAAAATCACAGATATCAAACTTTTTTTTTTTTTTTTTCTTTTTACTCATATGCCATTACAGGTGGTCACTGCATCATGGAACCCCCCCCCCCCCCCATTTAATTTGATGTGTAACATGACTATTTTTGTGCAAAAAAATAGAGTGCACTGAGCAAGTTTGTTTGGATCAAGGCGAGCAGGACCTAATTTGGTCCCGCTAGGGCTTAAGAGGTTAAACTTTGAGTAACCTGTGTCTGTTCTGTCCTCAGAGTTAAAAAAAACACATGTGATATATAATGAATCATAACTTTGACTCAACAACATATGAGAAGATGGAAAAATGCATTTTATAAAGCCTGAAGATGTGACCTATAAAAACACACACAGGATATCCATGCAAGGAGTTGTGTATTATTCCAGTTATTTACCAGGGTGCCGTGCAAAGGGTCAGTGAGCCCTTATTGAGCCTTAAAGACCCTGTAAAGTGAAAATGAATCTGTATTTAGGTTTGTTGTATGACAGGTCACTGTGCTATGAACCCCCAGGTCAAATTTCAGTCAAATAAAACATCTCTAAGTTTAAAAAATGTAGCTTCAAAATCATAAAAGATTAGGCAGTAAAATCTGCTCCAGAATGGTATGGGTGTGTCTGTTGAATAAGATGAAGCCACACCCACTCACAATAAATACAATCCTCTCAGATTTAAAATGTTACAATCTGAATGTTGACTTTATGATCAGAGTGCAGCTGCCTGGCTCTGTGTTAAAGAGACAAAGTTTGTGTTCTGGCTTAAATCTCTGTTATGATAGTTAAAATGATCCATGGGCCACTGTGGCTGATAGATTTGGTAAATTTACCTCACAATGAACAAAAAACAGCATTTAACTGACTGTTAACTTTCAATAAAGGCAGTGACATCAGCTAACAACAGATTCTACTGAGATGAACTGCTCTGTAATTTAATATTGTAGTGTTAGAGGGGCGGGGCCATTCCCCACTGGTTGGTGACATCACCAGCCCAAATTAAACATAGCCAGGAAAGAGGTGAAAAACGTTCCAACATTTTAAATCCAAAATTCAGTCACATGTAGATCTCGGTGTTTTCACATGTTCACAGAAACCGTACTCCAACACATCTAGTGTGTCAAGACAAAAATGTTGTATTTCACTCATAACAAATACTCATCACTTTAATCTGACTCTATGCCCCCCAAACACTAACTTTTTGACACATTTGAAATTCCACAATTTTCATCTTAAACTGTTTCTGTTTCTTTTTGGATTTTCATACTGTCTTGCACAAACGGGAACTAACTTCTGGTTGGTTACAAATCTGCTTTTTTTTAGAAAGAAAATGAGGAATCCTGGGTAGATCGAAGATTGTGACATGAACTTTGAAAAAGGAACTTCATGTGAATTAAAAGTAAACAGGAGAACAGTAAAAAGTGAATTGTTGGATATTATGAGATGCAGATGACTTTTGACTTGTCCGCTGAGCTGTCTGTTAGTGTCTGCAAGTGAATGTACCTTCCCCCTTTAAAACACTGAAGTTAGAGTAATAATTATGGACATTCTTCCCATTGCAATCAGCACAAATGCTGACAGCACTTGTGATTATACCTTACAGAGTTCAGCTTTTATTGAACAGATTCCTCAAATCAAAATAAGTAAACAATGGAGATGGGAAGCTGATCAGTCTGTCACTACATAGTTCCCACGTTGTGTGCTGAGGTACATGGCGATGCAGATGAGACTTGCAATGATATAAATGAGTGGTGGTGGGCAGCTCGACTCACAGTCTGGGGTCTGTACTTCAGAACTATCAATTAACATATGCTTAGAGTGCATGCTAGCTACCAGTATAATAGTGAAAACTTAAAGCAGAAAACAGATGCTTATAAAGAAGCTACTTCCTGATCAGGAAGTTGGTTCAAACCCTTTTTCTTCTTGGACACTCTAAAATACTGACTGCCAGATTTATTGCTGCAACTTGCATAACAGATTTTGCAGCTCTTTTTAAAATATTCCATGAAGAACTTCAGTATGAGAAGCCATGCTGTAGCTTCAAATGAATAAAAGCAACATCTTACTTCACCAAAAGTTATCCCCATACCATAGCTTTATGTTTTTCCTTTGGCCTTGAAGCCACTGTATTTGTTTTAGGGTAAATTTGACTCAGAGCTGTTAAGAAGAATTCATGTCTGTACCCCGGCTCCATGGACAGACATTTAAACCAATGGTGAGATGAGATGTAGCAGACTCACAGTCACCACTAATTTATCATTATCTGCTTTGTATCCACTAAATCATCATTAGAGTAAATAATGGCGCTGTCACCTTGTGTCCAGACCAGGCTGTATAATAACAGCAGTCTATTATGTATCACTCTTCCAGAGAAAAAATTTGTCACCCTTTGAAATGAGTTTCTGTTGACTTACTCCTCCAGTTTCTTGTATTACTCTGAGTGCATCGACTCAAGGCATTCTGCCGTTTGTTCCCTGAAAATGAAATGGAAAACACTTTATGTTCCCTCTGAATTTATGTCAGGCCTTGCCAGTTATTCTGTTGACTCGGTGAAGTAAACAGTCCCATTTTCTCACTTCTTTATTTCATGAGTTACCTTGAAATCCTGCTCTTTCTAATGAGTGATTTTATAGAAAATAGAGGGTTCATGTTTAACGCTTGACTGGGACTTTCAAAGAACTGTAAAGACAGGATATTTGCTATTATATAGCATCATAAAACTCAAGACACCAAAAGACCTTTTTCAATAATTTTGAGAAAACACTTTCAGAGAATGTCCTAACTTAAGGACACTTACATGTGTGTGAACTGAATTTAATTGGAAGCTTTCAAAGGTGTTGAATCAGTCACGAACTAAAGCTTTCAGTCACCACTCATGAATACTGGATAATAAAGATGTTTGGTTTTTTTTACCTTTCTGATGGTTTGGTGTAAATGTCAAAGTCAGAGAACGAACAACTTTTTAATAGACTAATATAAGTACTGTGCAATTCAGAATATAAGTCGCCCCAGTACAGTATATAAGCAGCATTTTGCACATCTACTAGCTACAGTGAGACAGTTAAACTCAGTGATTGCTGAGAAACCTACAGTGTGTGAGTCTCCTTGCCCACTTCTGTCTTCTCTTCTCCCCCCTGAGGAAATTTCCTGGTAAAACCAACACTCAATAGTGATGGTAACACTGCTGCTATGCTTCCTGTTTTCTTTTAATGCATGGTTAGCACCTAATGAGGAAGAAAAGCGGTTAAACAGAGGTCAGTCAGTCAGTCTTCTAAACAATTAAACAGCTGTTTTCAATGCACAATGAATGGGATAAACTCCATTCTGTTAGGTCTCATGCAGCATGGAATACACAGTAAATGCACAAGTGATCCAATTTAAAGACCAGGTCTAAAATGTCTTGATATTTCACAAGGCCCATGGCAGGCTTTCCTGGGTCTGGTCCAGATGTCAGGGGCGGCCACGTACATTGTGGAAAGGAGAAGCTGGGAGGATACCTGGAGAGACAGGGCATGGGCCTGGACAAAGGCCATCAGGAGGCCAGAGCAGCACAAGGCCAAGGTTGATAAGGTGAAGTGCCAAATCAGCATGTGCTCCTACACCTGACCTGACCAGACAAGGTAAGGTGCTTTATTTGAGAATGAAGTTGAACAGTTACGTAACTACAGTTCTGAAATAGGTGGCATCCCACAGTAGTGGTCTGCAAGAGGGGGTGTCTGAGATCTGCAGTCTGTGGCAAGACCCCTTCTAAACCGTTTACTTTTGAGGTGGAAACCGCAGAATTTCACATGAAATCACCCATCCTTTATACCGGGCATAAACCTTTTAAATTCCTAAAGTACTCACCCACGGAAGAAGAGAAAAAAAATTAAGGAATCATATCAAAGTGAATGGCAAATCAACCCCAGAAAGGAAAACTAATCTGTTGTTCACATACTCTTTGTAAATTAACTTGTAGTTCTCTAACGAGCTTGAGATCTTGAGTCTCCAGTTGCTCAGGACTCCTAGAAATGCCTCATGTGGTTGAGGTCGCTCACCATCAGTTGTAGCAAAGTGCAGCAGGCCCTGAATGCAGTGCTGGTGGAGAATGTTAAATGTGGGGCTCAGTCTTCATAAAATCAAAATAACTGGGCAATTAAGGCCATCTGCAACCCTGGAGATGAGGAGAGGGAGAAGAAGCCGGGATGTCAAATGCTCTTGTTGCAGAGAGACTGAGTTTTCCTCTCTGTGTGCTTTGTTATACTGGCTTCGTCTTCGTTGGTTGTTAAATAGCAGTTAAGCAAAACCTTATGAGCATTACTGCAGCCTACCTACCTGTAAATGTGAATGATATCAAAACATAGAGGCAGGGCTAAGCATGGAGCACGCATCTTATTTTTACTTGTTCACACTGAGGATGCTTTTAATTTGGTACACGCAAGAACTTTAAATATAGTAAGAACAAAATCTGTTTTATTATTTAAGGAAACGTTTATTTTTATTGAAAGGACTGCATAACTATATTTTCAACCTGCATTAAAAACAACTGCTGACTGGAATGTGAGACAGTATATGAATCCTTGAGGTGTGACCTACGTGTTGAATATTTCATGAATTTTGACAACAGTGACAGTCTTCAGAGACCACATAAGTCCAGCTGAAAACCACTATCTTCCTATAAACCCCATTGGTCACATTTATGTAACACTACAGCAGAGATAAACAACTTTCTCTATTTATACAGTACAAAATGATGATGAAAACATTGTATATGGCAGTCTCACTTTTCAAATTTGGTTTACAGCTCATTAAAATGCTCCTATATTGACTTTTCTATGCTTTGATTGAGCTAATGTTTGAATTACAGTCTAATTATAAATAAACCAATAATAAATATGATTACACAGCTGCATGAGATGATTGGATTGACATTTGAGCTTGTTGCAGCATTTCTATTCAACACATAACAGACAAATATAGCCTGGGTAAGTATAATCACTTTATAGCTCGACATGCTACATTAGCACACAACAGACTGAAGGGGATTTACATTATTAGCATTGATTCATTCCAATCATTTGTACTAGTTCCAATGCAGAAACCTGTTTGCTGATTTAAATGTTTATTATCTCTTAACAAAGGGGTTATACTTAAACATGGATAGACACATTTGCATTGACTCTCAGTTCCATAATTAGCTGTCCTTATGTGTGCACATGGACAATTAGTTCTGGATGTTGAACGTTAGAACCAGGATTTAAGTTGAGTAGACCAGCTGTTCTTTTCTAAATCTACTTGATAAACCCATTCGCCACAGATCCTGCAATGTAAACATCTCTATTCAGAGCCTAAGCCCTCATGAGAACATTTTTCATTGGTTCTTTAACATTGTCATTTAAAATTTATCACATTAACTTTTGACTTGACACATTAACTATGCTTGAGCCTGAAGGATGAGCCACTAATGCACAAATCACACTGTAACCTTCTGACATATAAGACTTTGGTCAATTAAGAGTAACCACTTTGGAGTCACTCTGCTTGTGAGTCTTGGTGAGTAGGAGGAAGCTGAAAACCTGGAGGGAATCCATGCAGGGACAATATAAACCAGAGGTTATGAACTACATCTATACAAGGGACAGCTTTTTTCTTGGACGGACACTGGGTCTGTTTTTTCAAATAAACATTTTTCTGTCAAATCAACATGTCATTATTTCTTATTTTCTTCTATACAATTCTTTGCCTTTCAGAAGGAAACCTAACCTTGAAAAACAGATGGATTGGCCAGACTCCAAGTCTGTCATCAGGCAAATCCATATCGCAAAGCTCCAATCTACATGTTAGTGGGTAGCTATGGGGTTTAGTTGTACTGGAGCCAAAAGTAATGGCTGCCACTGGAGTAGCAAGTATCTCTAGCTATGGTATAGCGTCAGTTCTGAACTGGACCACATTTCTTTATGAAATAAAGAGCAAAGAACAGTATTGAAAGCTTTTTATCATGGAAAAAGTGCCTTCTGCTGACCTGCTTCAGCACAAGTTTTCTAAGAGTAAATGTGGGGGGGTTATTGTAGTGCATGCGGGTATTTACATAGGTTGCTGGTAGTGGTGGGCAGCAAACCGGTATTAATTCCGTTACTGGTAAAATTTCTGCCACGAATGTGTTTTTGCAACACTGTCATCACAGGTTTAAATGCATCTAAGACAGCGTCCGGTCATTAGCATGTTTTGCTCTAGCATTATGTGTCGTCAGGTAACTAACTGAACGTCACCCACTCTTGCAGTCCTAAGTAAGCACGGTTAACAAGCAATACATGTGTTTTTTTTTCCTTTCAAAGTTTGATGGCTGTATCACAACAAAGTCAGTGCCCGTCTCTGTCTGCCTGCCTTCCTGGGGCTTTTACACAAGCTGCGTGCTGCTTTGTCTGATCTTGGTTTGTCTTGAGCCTAGTGCTGCAGCTATTCATCTTACAACAACTTAAACAACCATTTGAAGGTGTGTTGTAACTCATGGCTTTTTTTTTTTCTGTCCACGATGAGTCAAAGATCCAGGCTGCGACGATAAATGAGGTCAGAGAAGCTGCTGTGAAGCTGCATATACTGGCTGGTATGGCAGCCAAAGCTAAGCTAAATCAATGCCAAGCGCACTACTTCTGTCAAACTCTCCACAATACAAGTCTGCAGCTGTTGTTATTCTGAAATGCTTTTATTGTGAATACTCTCATCAGGAAATTTGCCAATGTCATTAACAGCCTTACACACTTAAAAAACTTAAAAAAAGAAAACATTCTGTGTTCTTATACTTGGAAATACATTGACTATGCAATAAAATGCTTGTTTTAAGGGGACAAGGGGTTTATAACACTTGAATTTGGACTTAAAAGCATTATATCATTTTGATTTTCCCTTGATATACAGTAACACCTTTACCGTCAAAGCCAAAACAAAATACCATGTTATAATATTTAGGCTATATCACTCAGGCCTAGTTGCTGGTGGAGCGGTTACCTTAGATGTAGTCACAACAGCAGTTTTATCAGAACTGGTCCACTTTTCTGTGTTCAAAAGAGAGCAAAGAGCCAGACTGAAAGCTACTTCTTGAAGAGATGTTTATGCAAGCTCCTAACTGGTTTCAGCATGAGTTTTAGCCACCAATAAGCTCCGCTGTTCATAAACTACAACAGCACTAGCGTGCATTGGGAAGACCTAAAGCAAATCTTGCGAAACTGGGTGGATAAAAAATTAGTGGAAGGCCCTGGAAGATGATTTTTTTTCTAAAAGAAAGCTTGTGTTTACTATGATGGAATTAAACAAATGTATTGGAAAAGAGTATTTATACAGATACAGCAATACCAGTATGTGGATTAATTTTTCAAAAAAGTAAGTGAAGAGCTGGAAAACAAGAGGACTTTGTTGGAACACACCCACAAGGAATCAGCTTGGCACACCTGGATGTGATGATACATCAACTCCACAATCCCTGACTAAAGTAACCCTCTTTAAAGCACTGCTCCATGCTCTTCTTAAACAAGTCACACGTCACTGTTAGAATCATTCACTGCTGTTGTGTAAACATGCTTGAATATATGTCTGTCTCCCCACTGCCTAACAGTATGATGCTTTGTTAAAGCTCCACATTGCAGAAGGTGCACTAACACTTTGTCATAAGTCAAAAGGCACAGCTTTAATGCTCCCTTTGTTGTGTTGTTGGCCCATCACAGCACATATGCATTGGCATGCAAGAATGCTGAGCCATTATGCAGTTTTTTTGAGAAAACACTCCTTTCCATGCAAATTGGCCTTATAGCATTAAGCATCTAATGAGAAAGACATTAACAGCACAGCTTGAAGTAAAGATTAGCCTACTGTCTGAGACAGCTGATGGAAGTGTGCTGCAGTTTTTATGATGCTCAAGCTTTCCAGGGATCAGGAAACACATCCACCTCTGTATGACTTAAAAACAGCTGATGTGTAAATCAGGTCTTTGGATATTTCTTTGGCATTGCTATTACTAAGCCATACCCATGAGTTAAATCACTCTGAGGCTCTCAGCAGTTGTTTTTTAATCCATGTGTGGCACCATTAAGCATGACAAAGATTAGAGCGTTGTGGTTGTTTTCTTTGAGTTTTCCTTCATTCAGGGAGGAAACTTTGTCAAGGTGGTGCTTAAGTGAACACATTAATATTTCCATTTCTTTAGTTAAATGCACAGTTTGTTATTCTGAGTATTTAACATGAACAATCAGAATCTGCATGGGACATGGGGATTGGACTCACCTGTTGAGGGTGCAGGCGGGTCTGTATTGCAGGTGTTGCAGGTGCGAGCAGTAATGTTCAGAAATCCAGCAGGAGTGGGCGGGAGCAACTCTGACACGACAGATGTGGAAAACCTCCCATAGACTGTGTTTGGGAAAGGGCAGAGCTTTTGACAAAACAACTCTAAGGGTAATTACATGAACATTCTGACTGTTACATCTTTACAGGCCAATCAGAGCAACAAAACATGTGACGTCATAGGTGTGCGCCACTACCGAGGAGTAAACCCCATTAAGAACTGTATAACACGAACCATGACGACTGCAGACATTCTAGTACACAACTTTTTTTCAATTTTGCAAAGAAAATAACTCAATGCTGTTCTTTGTTCTTCTTTTAATGAAGAAGTGTTGTCAAGTCCTGACAAAACTGACGCTATAGTAACATCCACGTTAATCTCTTCTGCCATAATTGCATCGGCCTCCACCGCACCCGAAAGTACTGCCTCTTACTCCTGATTGTCAGTTTCTCACAGGGCCCAGTCTGTTCAGATGGGAGCTTTGCAAGATGGATTCTCCAGTGAGAAACACGGAAACGGGCGAATCCACCTGCTTTGCAAGGTTAGAACATTATTAAGAAAATGGTAACGCAACTCTACTGTGGAGCTCAGGTTACTACCAGATTCAATCACCTTCCAAGACTATTTGCAAAGTCTTGGCCTCCCATAACGCTTTGTATAGCAATGTGAAAATACATGCAGGCAATAGTGCAAACTTAAATTTATCATAGAATTTATCGTCGCTTAAAGAAAGCTTTTCAAACCAGAGCTTGTTTAATTTTCATTGAAGATCCTTGATTGAGGCTTTTCTATGTGTCTACAGTCATCTAAATTGCCGTTTGATTACACTTTGCCTTCTCACATATAAAGATACTAACAGCAGCCTCAAGAAGAATGTCAAATACTTATTTTTCAAAAACAGACAACCTAAAACATTTTTCACTTCAACCTTAATAACTGATGGTATCTTTCTCCAAGCCTTTCTTTTTCAGGCATGAAGATTCCATCTCTGACTTTTTACATATAACAGAACATGACTTCTTTGATGTGGTGGTTGCCACAGTACAGAAGCTATCGCTGAGATCTGCAGATCGTTGGATAGCAGCTGGAAGCCTATAGCACACACACATGGCCACTATAATATGTGTTAATATGTAAATGTGACATATGGAAGAATGGTTGGTTTTTTGATTTGAAAGAAAAGACTGACTCAATTTTTCCTTTTGTAAAGACTGTGTGTGGATAATTAGGATCCCATCAGCTAAACATCCCAAGGGTACAGCGACAACCCCTGTCCTTAATAGAAGGACAATCCCAGCGTATATAGGGCTGCTCACCTGAAGCACACAATAAAACCAGCCACACATGAGCATGCATGAGACAACATATGGCAGCCATATGTTGGAGGTAATTCAGTTGCACTTCAAGCTGCTTTGAGTCATCTCTTCAGGTGAATAAACCTGTTTACACACATAAGAATAATCTCCAATACCTGGCTTGATATCAGGATTCTGTAGTTTGGCAGACTCTGTGAGGACATCAGCTCTCCAGGGGGCTGTTTAGTTTGACCTCCTGCTGAATATTGTAATGGTTATTTGGGCATCTTTTACTCGGTGTGGAACAAAGTAACACATTTGACACCCTGCTGTGTGACCAGCAATACCAAAAAGACCCCAAGCTATCTGTGGTATTCACAAAGAATGGAGAAGAAAATGTAAAAAGCCAGCTCGATGTAGGTGGTCTGCAGTCCTCAAGCCTCAAATTTTACATTGCTGCCTTCATATCTTCTTTATGAAAGAAGTATAAACAGCCAAGAAAGAACTTTCAAAATCACTAATCTTTTGTCAAGTACTGGGCTTGCACAAATAAACAAATCTGGAGTCCAACAAGCCAGGAATGGTGGGTGCTTCAGTCCCAGTGGAAACTCATAAAAACACATGATAAAAGGCAGATATACAACTAAAATTGTTTGATAAAGGCAATGATGGCAAATAATGAAAATGCATGATTTCAAATAGACTCATAAACATTGACAGACAATAGACACGTTTTAAAATACTTAACACTTGAAAGTACTACGAGTAAAACCTGGACATGCATGCACAAGGAGCAAGGCTGTATGATATCAGTATGAGAAAATATTAGCTTAAAAAGGGAATTATCTATATAGGCAGATATGAAGATTTCTGTTGATATTTACAACCTGTATAAATCTGTCTGTATCAGCTGACAAATATTGGCCATACAAACAAATAAGTTAGCAGGGTTTTAGGCTAGGACCAACAGACTGTCATGGTTTTGGTTCTCTGTTGTTTCATGACAGAATTAACTGGCCTTAAAATGGATGTAGCAATTCTTTTAAACAGTTTTCTACGTGAGCTGGGACATGTTTGGCCATTTTCCCTGGCAACTGTGGAGATCACTGAAAGGTGCATGGTGGGTATGCCTTAACACAACTTTTTATTTCTGGTTCATCAGTCTCCTTGTTTTCATATCTACTGAACAAAGGTGACTTTTTCATTATGGACTAGAAGTTGCACATAGTGACATCCAAACAAAGGAGATGTTTTAGATGTTGCAAAGCCTCTAAAAATCTTGTAAAAATTGCTTTCTCTATTGACCAAAAAAGTGTCTGTGTATCTGCCAGGCAAAAATTCAGAGAAAAACATCAATTAAAAAAAAAAAAAGTAGACATGTGAGTGTATGTGTTGCCATGCCAACCACTAAAAGACATCCTTAATTTATTTGTACTTCATTTTAACCTCAAATACTTAAATAGAATTGTAAAGCAGGCTGTATGAAGTAATTCAACAGATGTATGCATAAATATATGGGCAACAATGTTCTGGATGGCAGCATTTTGTGCACATAGAAGCCATGAGGATGAATTTATGTTTTTGTAACATCTGGAAAATGTGCCTCTGAGAATGTCCTTGAGCGTTTAATTTAAATCATGTGAAGAGCACTCATTACTAACAACAATTGATTGAGCCTTCATTCCATCTCTGCAGCAAAAACACATTTGAATACGGCTCAGGACATTCTGTATTGCCTTTAATTGTGCATTTATGGTGCATTATGTGTGCCTCCATAGCGAAGAAGCATTTTCAAGCAATGACAAACATGCGCATTTGTACAGAAGGCAAGCTATGTTCTTTGTAGGTTACTCATGGTATGTGAATATAGAGTTGGGGAATTTAAAACTATAGCTTAAATGCACATTTTCTTCCATTTGGGCTTATCAACCCAAAACTAGGCTAGGTAAATAAAGGGGAGAGCTTTCTGGGGCCCAGCCAAACTGGGGGCCCATGGAGGTCAGCATAAGTTAGGCTGTGATGACAAAGTTTTATTTCTAACCTAAATAATAACCCTTTTTCTCAAAACAAAATCACCTCTTTACTGATGATGTTAACAATATGAATGGGCACACTGAACTATGTGGAAAGTAATGACAGACTTTAAAGCAAGGCCATGAGGGGCACAAAAATCAGGCCAAAAACTAAAACAGAAAAACAAAACAAAACAAAACAAAACAAAACAAAAAAAAACTAATGGAAATTAATTGCATAATTGTTGAAACAGATAGAAATGGGCCAAAAAGTGGAAAATGGCCAAAAAAAGCAGAAAAAACTGGGTAAAAACGTACAAAAACAAGTGGCAAAAATGGGTAAGAAGTGGTGAAATTTAGTGAAAAGTGACTTAGGCAAAAAAGCGGCAAAATATGATTGAAGTACCAAAAAGAAATGGTTAAAATGGGCAAAAAGTGGGAAAAAATAGGTGTGAAGCGGCAAAAACAAGGCAATAAAGAGTAAAAGCAAAATCGGTTACAAATGGCAAATTGCAATAAATAGACAACAAGTGGCCAAAAAGCAGCAAAAGTGGGTAAAAACTGGCAAACATGGGCAAGAGGTGGCAAAATTGAGTGAACAGTACTACTAGTATTACTGTATAACATTCTATTTTGAATCATTTTTCTGTTTAATAGTGATGTATTCTTGTTTCATGTTTTGCTTTCATACTCTGAAGCATTTTGGTCAACCGTGGTTGTTTTTAATGTGCTATTTAAATAAAGTTGAATTGAACAGTGTCAAAATTCTTTAAAGAGAGACAAAAATATGCTACAAATGTCTAAAAGAAGTGACTAAAATGGATGCAAAGTGCCGAAATAGTGGCAACAAAAGGCAAAAAAGAGCAGAAATGGGTCACAAGTGGCAAACAGTAGCAAAAGTAGGCAAAAAAAAAGGATGAAAAAAATGATTAAAAAATTTGTAAAGACTAGCAAAAAAAAAAAAAAAAAAAAGAGGCAGACATGGGCAAGAAGTGGTGAAATTGAGTGAAAAATGACTTAAATGGATCTAAAGTGACAAAGTGATAGAAATGTGTGATATAAATGTCAAAAAGTAGTGGCTAATATGGACATAAAGTAATAAAACTGTAAAAAATGTCAAAAAGTGGCAAGAAGTGGCCATTAAGTGGCAAAAATGGGTAACAACTGGCAAAAAGGTGGCAAACAAAGGCAAGAAGTGGCAAAATTGAGGGAAAAACAACATAAATAGGTAAGATGCAGCAAAATTGTGCTATAAATGTTGAAAAGTAGTGGCTTAAATGTGTTCCAAGAGGCAAAACAGTGGAAGAATGGGCAGAAAAGCAAAAATTTGGACCTAAAGTAGCAATATAGATTAGAAAAAGCAAAAATTAGTTACAAAAAAATGAGAGAATGACAGAGAATGGCAGAGTGGTAAGAATCTATTTAAAGTGGCAACTGAGTTGCAGTGAGTTGCAAATAAAAAAGGGCCAAAAACAGCAAAAATGGTTTTCAACTGGCAAAACAGTGGTGTTGAAAAGGGGTTAATAGGAAGCTCTGATAAATAATTCCAACATCAGAACTCAGTTACTAGTTTCACACACTTTTCACGTCCAGTAGGAGGTAACTGTTAGCCAGAATGCTAGCACTATTTGTACACATCCAACACACGCGCATTGATATCATAAATAAATCACATACTCTGAGTTTTTCAGGGGCCCATACAATACATTGCATCTGATTTATCATGAAACAGCTATGAGAATGGAAACCCTGCACTACTGAGCAACTTCAGATGTACAATAAGCAACAATGGTAAAGAATTCCACCTGCAGTACTTCAGATGCTTTCAGACTGTTGTTAGAAGAAAAGGTGATTCACATGCTTATGTCTCAACTTTTTTAGAAGACACTTCAGGCATCAAATTCAGAATGTGTGTAAAGTACAGTTCATTCATTTGAATATTAAATATATTTTCTTCGTGCTGTTTTAAATTGAATATAGGTTGAAGACGATTATCAGCAGTTAAATAAACACCAGACTTGACGGTCACACTGGCTGACACAGAGAAGATCTCCGCATGAAAGTTTATCTTTGTTGGTGCTAATTGTTCCTCTTCAGTGGAGCATTATCATGATGTAGCTGTTACAGCTCTAACTCTCTGGGATTTAGTTCACTCGATGTCAGAACACACAGGACACTGCAGTGATTACATGTTTGTATGTTGTCTATTCCAGTCTGGAATGATGGGGTAAATGCCAGGGCTTTTGGTTAAATCCCCGTCTGTCACTGGTTGTCAGTGGAAGGGATGTTTATGATCATGTGCGTTAGTGATTTGCAGTCAAACATTCAGTTGAGTATGTTGATCTTAGCTGAAGCCATGGAGCACACAATGGAATCAGATGGATTTATGACAGCAACAGTGTAAGAGAAGGATCTGTTGACTGAAGCTCAGCAGGAGTTGGTCTAAAGGTTAAAGAGGATTTCCCCAACAAAGACAGGAATGTGGCAGGTTGTGTAAAAGCTGCCACGGCAAAACTGTATAGAAGAGAGCAAATGAACAGCTGTGATGCTGGGAGCGAAGCAGGCAGACTGTATGAAGCACTCTCAGGGTTTAGGTGTCTCTGCAGCTTAGCGTTGATTGAGTCAGTCTCCCAGCCAGTTGAGAACCACAGCTCTATCTTGTGAAGCCCCCCAGCAGTCACGTAGTCAGGTGAAGGCAGCACATCTGGGACAATGGGGATATCAAACATGCTAGACACAGATGGAGCTTCCTCCCTTTAGCGAGATGTCTGACACTTAGAAGACACTAAGAAAGACTGATTAAGCTGCAGCTTTAAGACAGAATTGTTATTCAGTTTTTAATTCATATAGGTGCCCACGTTAATTCAGAAATCTTAACTAAGACCTGCAAGAATTTACTTCTGCAGGCTGCAAAGCCACAATACTGATGAAAAGATTAACAGTTCTCTCAACCCTCCTCTTACATTTGTGACCGTCTGAATGAAAACTGAAAACTGAAAAGAAAACTGTTGCTCCTACATTAGGTGTTAGGATTAAAAGTATGGTAAACTGTATGTCAATTGAGAGAATAGGAAATATCCTGAAAAAAAAAAGATTTACAAGGAAATATGGAAACTGTTTGAATAATTTATGAAAAATGGTGACCTGGGAGAGTTTCTCCAGGAGAAAAACTGAGAATAAGACCTTGAGAAATACAGAGATAAACCCCAGAAAAGACAGAGCAGGATTTGAATCTTTAGCTTGAGGTTTATACATGGCATATCTGTATGTATGTATGGATATATATTTTTGCTTGCAAAATAGTATTTGAAAGACAGTATCTGATGTTATGTCTGCACAAGGATGGGTGCTAAATGTATTCTTTAGTTCTTATGTTTATTAATGTAAAAATGGCTGGATGTGATTTAGGGACTGATCTTAATGTTAGAGCCTAAACATTACATGCATTTGAAAGAAAATAAACATATCTAAACAAAAATATATTTACTAGACCATTTTTAAAATTTCTTTAGTTTTTTTGTCCCCCCAAAGTGCCTGATAAGGAAAAAGATGGCCCTTTTACAAATATAGTTGATGACCCCTGGTCTAGAGTTTCACTGTGCACCACAGGGTTGATGTTTTACAAGCTTTTTAAGACAAAAATCCAGGCGAGACACAATTCAATAAAAAACAATAAAAAGTAGCAAATACAAAGTAGTGAAATTTTAAACAGATTTTTCCACCAAGGAAAATGTGGTTGAGTGTGTTTCAGTTTCGGTGTCAGTGTCCGTTGTGATAACTGCCACTATAGCTACATCTATACTTATCTCGTCACTGGCTGCCATTGTTCGGAGACTTGCAGTCAATTCAACTGAACCACACCCATAACAACCACCTTTTCTCCTCAGATGGCGATGATTGGTGCGACCATAATCTGACAAGGAATAAAGGTCCTTTCACACCAGAGCTGTTTGGTCCGTTTTAAATGAACTCTGGTCTGTTTTCCTGTATTGTCCAGTTCGTTTGGAGTGAAAGCTCATATGAACTCTGGTATGGACCAAACAAGTGGACTCTGGTCCGCTTAAAAGCAGGGGTTTCGGTTTGCTTCCAAGCAAACTCTGGTGTGGTTTGTTTAAGGTGTAAATAAAGGTGTTGTATAATTCAACAAAGAGCAGGCCAGATGTGCCCTCTTTGTGAAGTGTCTTGAGATGGTATTCTAATGAACTGACACTTTACGAATAAAGACTAATTGGCAGAAATTGTTAAAATAAAGAGAGATGTTTTCTGATTTCCTATGCCTGACATGTAAGATGACATACTGCTTAATAAAGGTGGCTGGGCTGAATATCACACTGTGCTTTTTGATGACATGGAAATGGACTGCCTCATCCTACATGAGCTTAAAAAAAGACATGATTAAAGGTGTGCAACAAAATCCTTTGAAGGGTATTTAAAACCATTTTTTCCAAATTACCTAGCTCTGACAAACATGCTCCCCGCTGGCTCTCGTGAAGAACATGAGAGAATCTTTCACATGTAGCACATCAAACATTATCACATGAAAGGGATACCACATGTGTCAGTGTAATTCCCTCATTTCAGGGACTACATTTTTTTTACATGTTCCCCTGCAGGCATATTTATCCCTCAGAAGGGGGATTACAGTTTGAGGGGACTAAGCCGAACAAATATCATCCATCCATGATCCACAGCTGTGTCACTTCTTCTTCCACATCAAACCTTTGCAGTCACCACCTTGCAAACTGTAAGCTGTTGCTTTTAGGCGCGTTTCTCCTCCATCATTAGGATTGTGTGCAGAATCTCTCACGCTTGCAGAAACTAATGTTGCTGTCTATCTCTGTTCCAGCTGTACTGCATTTTTTCTGGTATAAAATTCATCAGGGCTTGCAGGTTGTCAATATTTGCTTGGAGTCTGTTGGAAAAACCGAACAGGAGTGTTTTAGATGTATGTCTGTTTTAAAGCAAAGGAACAAAGTGGAATATCTCATTTTATGTGCACAATGAGCCTAGTCATGGTTGATAAATCAGGTATGTGTACAGCTCTGTTTCTGACAAACACCTAATGTGTCTTTCTTACTTTATTAGCACTAACATCAGCTATTCTGGGGCCCAACATTCAGTCATTTACTTACCTATAATGTAGAGATTTTTTTTCAATCATTAGGAAAGCTCAACAAGTGTCAAATGAACTTTTATATAAACAATGCTTAACAAATTTATTAGACCATCCTAACCCTAACCAAAGTAAGGTTTATGCCACAGCTGCCCTAAATTAACAGCATTGGTAATTACCAAAATCATTTTTTATGTTTCTGCAATGATTAATACACCAATAGAAATAGAAGCTCTTTAACCAAAATGATATTTTAAATGCTAAAATATAATTATAATTGTTATCCAGGAATTTTCAAATTTACTGATTTACAAAAAACTGAAAAAAATAGTAAAGCAGATTATTTCTTGATTAATATGTCATATAGTTATAGTTATAGTTATTTACTTGCAGTCCTGAACAGAAAAATGAGTTTTAGTGGTTGAATGTTATGCTTGATTAATTTCTGACTTCTCAGAGAAGCCCAGTGAGCTGGCTCAAATTTGGGTGAATTCAGTTTGAAATCCCTCATTCCTGTTCAAAATGGTAAAACATGGAGAGCTCACTGAAAATGCAAAAATCCATTAAAGCACTTCATGATGCTGTATGGTCTCTGAAACAAATATGACAGGTGGTCTAATAAAATTGTTAAGCACTGTATATATACTGTACAGATATATGTAACATATATAATATTCCTCTTTGTAGGAATAAGAGCTGCCTTTAAAAGTGTTATTCTGAATGCAACTCCTTTACTAAACCCCCAGCCTGGAGGAGAAATAAGCAGCAGGACAGACGTCTGCTAAGCTCACTTCTTACATTTCAACTACTTTTTCATTTCTAACATGCAGTCTTCACCCACAACCAAGCCTGCTGCAGTGCACCCAGGGTCATTTGTCAGACAGCGCCCCCTGGAGACACTTCAGACTTTGTACAACTCTAATCCAAAAACTCAAATGTACTTGAGTGTAAGCTTTGATGTGTGCAAAAAGAGGGATTCACCCTATTTTTAAATGCTCAAGTGTTTTCTACAAACCCAATCCAAATATAAATTTGGCACTGTATAAAATGTAGGTAAAAAGAGACTGCAATAATTTTCAAATCTCATAAACATATTTTATTCACAATAGAATATAAACAACATATCAGATGTTGGAAACTGATGGCAGCAACAGGACTCCAAAAAAGTAGGGACAGGGCCTTGTTGACCATTTTGTAGCATCTCCTATTTTTTTTAACAACAGTCTTTAAACATCTGGGAAGTGACTAGTTGGAGTTTTGGGAGAGGAATGTTGTCCCATTCTTGTCTGATGTAGGATTCTATTTGCTCAACTGTCTTGGGTCTTCTTTGCTGGATTTTTCCTATTTTGATGCTCCAAATATTTTCTATTATGAAAGGTCTGGACTGCAGGCAGGCCAGTTCAGGACCCGGACTCTTCTACTGTGAAGCCATGCTGTTGTGATGGTTGTGGTATGTGGTTTAGCATTGTCTTGCTGAAATAGTCAAGGCTTTGCCTGACAGAGACGTCTGGATGGGAGCATATGTTGTTTTAAAACCAGTGTTGTGCCTGAACGAGTTCAGTGAGCGATCATTAATGAACTAGTTCATATTTTGGGCTAACGTGGACTGAATGTACTGTATTTCTGCCTGATGAACGTTATTGTGAGTGCGCTCATTCTGGCATTCGTGAATGGCGCTCTCTCACAGTTTAACTTTGTTCAAGAAAGTGCCAGATTCCACAGAGCCTTTCAGGCAAAACCTGGCTAAAACACACAGTAAATGGGCCTTAATATGTAGAGGGAAAACACCCAATCTGGCAACACCAGCCACCACAGAGTCGCACCGCTGCTTGTGTCATCTCTCTCTGCACGTCAGTCCGGTGTTTGTATGATTAATATGATCGAGGTAATGTATTTACAATGTTGACCAAACAGAAACTTTACCTGGTTGTTAAGGTATTAAATCAACCCTCATGATATCTATTTTTGGAAATCAGTGCCATCTGTGATCAATGAGGTGCGCGCTGAGTGCGCTCGCTCTCCTGACCTTGCAGCACAGAAACTCTAATCACGTATGTCCTGTATATCCACCTGTTATTCTGCAACCTCTCTTGTCAAAAATCAGCTCCTACTATCCTTTAGTTTGTGAATTTGTGAACCATGCTGGTTCTAATTGACATCCTAGAACTTCCTAGCACTGATCAGCTGTTTTAAAATCAGATTAAGGGTGAAAACAAATAAAGAAAACATATATTTTAAGGTGATATAATAAAAGAAAGGCTACTGATAATGACACAGAAACAGAAACTATAGTAAAAAACCCCAACAAAACAAAGCTAAAAAATGTGGGATTAATGTTATGATGAAAATAACTTAAAAAAGCCAGATAAACATTAAAAATACTATCTTTATTATTACAACAAGGAATATGATCATTGAAAGCAATGATCATAGCAATGATCTTTTTTCAGATAAAAAGTTAGTTTTGCTGAAAGACACAGTCCTGTAGTAGTTTTGGTATGTTATGCTTGGTGATGACTCAGTTACAACTAAGAATGGCCTCTTTTATATTTAACTAACTCAGGCTAAATTGCAATTTGCACAGACTCTGTATGTGTTATTGTAATACAGAGATGGTGTGTGTGTGCTTAGGGCCTCACTTTGGCCAGGGGCGGCCCTGTGTGCAAGTGACTGAATGGGTCCAAGTGTGGACTGAATTGGTGGCTACAAGGGGAAAAGCCAGTATTCTAAGGGTAACAGCTCGCAGCAACGTATTGAAAAAAAAAACAAAAAAACAAAACAAAACAAAAAATATATATATATTATTATTTTTATTATTATTATTATAATTTTGAATTATGAACTATGAACTGAACTAGTTCATTTTAAAATCTGTGAACTGAACTTTGAAATAGTTCATGTAGAAAATGAACTTTCCCAACACTGTCTAAAACCTCTATCTACTTTTCAGCATTAGTGCTGTTCCAGGTGTTTAAGCTGCCCATACTGAAGATACTAATGCAAACCCATCCTATCAGAGATGCAGGCCTTAGAACTGTGAGCTGATAACAAGTTGGATGGCCTGTCTTCTCTTTAGTTATGAAAATTGAAATTCCCAAAAGAAGTCACATTTTGAGTAATCTGACCACAGAACAGTTTTCCATTTTGCCTAATCCCATTTAAATGAGATTTGGCCTAAAGAAGACAGTGACATTTCTGGATAGTGATCACATCTGGCTTCTTCTTTGGATGATACAGCTTTAACTGTCTTTTATGAATGGCACAATTAACTTTCTTGATTTCTGGAAGTGTTCCTGAGCCCATGCAGTGATCATGCCTGTTTTTAATGCAGTGCCGCCTGAGGGCCCAAAGATCACCAGCATTCAATACTGATCTTTGACCTTGATCCCTTGCCCAAAGAGATTTCTCCAGATTCTCTGAATCTTTTGATGATATTATGGACCGTAGATCAATGGTTTTCAGCTGGTTGGGCATCTGGACTCACCACAGCCTACTTCACAGAAATCGCAGCCCCTATTTTTAAATAATTCTAAACACTCCAGGTAAGTTATTAGAAAGTGCTTTAGTTTTGACTCAAGGAAATAAAACAATTTCTGTGGATTGGTGAGCCTCTGCCCATCTTTAATTCTGAGAGACTCTGTCTGACATTACTAACCTGCTGCCAATTAACATAATTAGCTACAAAATGCTTCTCCAGCTGTTTTTGTTAGTACCACTTATCCGGACTTGTAACCTGTCCCTACTTTTTTGAGATATCTTGCTACCATCACATTCAGAATGAGCTAATATTTGTCATGAAATGGAAAAGTGTTTCAGTTTCAACATCTGTTTATGTTCTATTGTGAATAAAATAGAGATTTTACAATCATTGCATTCAGGGTTTATTTTACAAAGTGCCCCAACTTTTTTGGAATTGGGGTTGTACAACCAAATATCAAATAGCATATTATATCAAACACCAGGTAAACACCCCAAGGAAACAGAGGCAACTTTGGCAAGTGGATCAATACAGCTCTTGTTTGAAAGTAAAAATAGTTTGAAAAAAATGTTTCCTAAATACTTCAAATGTTGTTTCTTTTCCCTCACCTGTACTGTTACCTGCTTACCTCCAACGCCCTTGTTTTGTTCAGCATTTTTATCACCAACTTTCCTCCTCTATCAGTCCCTCATATCTCCCTGTACTGCAGGCCTGCAGGCACTCAGAGCTGTGCAGAGCACCACTGGGGGCTTCAGACACATCACCTCCTCAGGCACAGTAATTATTTGGCTCTTTTATTGTTGAATGCGCTGCTGACGGTTGGCCTGAGGGGAGTCAAATATCTTTTATGCCGCAAAGTTTCTTGGAGGAGACTCAACAGCTGCAAGCTGCTCTGAACATTGGAATCCAAAATTACCTGAGGTGTTCGGAAGAAGGACACAGGTATTGAGAGACTGTCAAAGAACAAAGTTAGCTGCAAGTTTAAATATGTTTTGATACTTTTTCTGCAAAACAAAACTCCCATTAACTTTGCACTGATACATTGCAGCAAGGGCAAAAATATGAGCTTAATCTCAAACCTTAATCATCCAGAAAATCAGTTTTTCACCCAAGAATTTAGATTTTTTTTTTTACTCTTTTGCCAGAAAACTGCCAGTTCATTGATAGAATTGGGCAAACTTGGTTTTAATGTTGAATGTGGACGTGTATTTTAAAAATGACCACCAAGAGCCTACATTAAATTCAGTTTCAATTAATGGTTTCTTTGAATGAGTCCATACCAGGTGAGTCCATGGCCTATTTATCCGCCTGAAAAAGAAGAAGGATCCAAAACCTGCTCTTACATGGTGAAGTGGATTGCAGACAATCTGAGCAGGAAAATACGGCCTTCTGCACTTTAGAGAGCGTATTGAGTATTGAGCCAAATTGCACACCTCAGCTCCTGCACTTTTATTGTGAAATGCTGCTTGACCCACATAAAGCACTTCCAGAGTTCTGTTAGAGCAAAGACTCAAGTGGTAGAATACAAGCAATCCTTGGATCTTCAAGGATTCAAATATCATGGCAAAGTGAAAACAGAACTTTAGAAATTTTGGCAAATGAAATAAAAATGAAAAACTGAAATAAGACATTGACATACAGTAAGTATTTAGACTCTTTGAAAAACATTATATTTAGCTCAGGGTCCTACAATTTCTCTTGACTGTTGCTGAGATGTTTCTACACCTTGATTGGAGTCCACCCGTGGTAAATTAAATTGATTCGACATGATTTGGAAAGGCACACACCTCTCTAGAAGGCCTCACAGCTGACAATGCATATCAGAGGAAAAAAAAAACAAGCCATGAGGTCAAAGGAGCTGCCTGCAGAGCTCAGAGACAGGATTGTTGGGAGGCACATATCTGAAAGGCTTAACAAAGTTCGGCTGAACTGAAGGTTCCAAGAGCGCAATGGCCTCCATAATTCTCAAATGGAAGAAGATTGGCACAACCAGGACTCTCCCAAGAAAGGGTCACCTGGCACCTAGTAAGAGAGGTGACCAGAATGCACAGTTGAGACAAAGACAACACCAAGACCATAAAAATTGATCTTAAAAAATCCTCACAAGGTTGAACAGTAGAAGAGCTCTTCCTCTTTAATTTTATTTGCTTTTAAATGCATTGGACAGCTGCAGTCAGCAGCAGGGACTGGGAGACTGGTCAAGGTTGAAGGAAAGAGTAAAAATCAGGTATCCTCATTGAAACCCTATTCTGAAGTGCTCAGGACTTCAGACTTAGCTCAAGGTTCACCTCCCAACATGACAGTTTACCTTTTGCTAACTTATTAGCGAAGTAAATTGGAAAATGGAGTAATATTTACCAGCCAAAAAGGGGGTATACTGCCACCTATTATAATGGAACTGGAGGAAGGAGTACTGTACTTGGGGTGCCTGTAGCTCAGCGGTAGAGTCAGTTAGAGGACCCAGTTTACCCCTAAAAGCTAAAGCCAGTGGTCTTTGAATGTGTATGAATGGAATAAGTACTGACAGTACTTACATACTCTCCTCTGTTATTACTTTACGAATGTGACAGCTAGAAGCACTTTGAGTGGCTGGAAGATTAAAAAAAAAAGCATTGCATGAGTACAGTCCATGCCGGATTTACTATCAAGGGGAGGCCCACATCAATCAGGTGAAAGCAACCACATTTCCTGCGAGTTTTCTAGTGTTCTGTGGACCAGCAGCACAGGATAAATCACTTTGCTCATTTATATCATTGACAACCTCCTACACACACATCTTAACCAAAGGCAAGTCTGTCTGTCGATGAAGTACACATCAAGATTTAATTAAGAATGTGCAATGAGAAACAAAACACCAAAACCTATAAAGACAAATGGTGAGCAATAAGAAAATACAGCATGACAAACGGATTGTGTTTTCCAACGCATACAGCTGAATCAATATATCATCAAGCATCCCTTGAAGGGGAAACACAACACATGTTCCAGTTTTTCTTCAGCTTGGCAGCTTGTATGGATTTTTCTCGACATGTTTATTCAAGTATTGCAACAACAAAAAATAAAAAAAACAGAATAAAGGAAGGTCTTGAGGAGAGGAAGAGGCTCAGAGGGAAGTATGTCATTAAAAACTCTAGACTCATTGATTAAACAGTTAAAAGTTCACGCCGCAGTACTTTTCTTACTTTTCGAAGTTTATTACAGAGGTGTCAGCTGATGTCATACTTTCTATCGTCTGGAATGGTATTTTTAGTGTGCTGAGTTTTACTTTAATGACTGAAAATCTAAATAATGCATGAATGTAACCAACAGAGTACAAGTGAGTCAAATGTTGTTAGTTGAGTAAACAGAAGGCAGAGCTGTGTTGCCACACTTCAGCGGCTATGGTAAATAAAGGACAGAGTTGTTTGGGGAAAAAAAAAGTTCCCTAAACTTCTTTTGCAAGATAAAGCAACTTTGCCTGACAGCACACTTTAGTATTCAGCTACAATTCGCCCCCAACCACATTTGCAATAATGGCAGTGTTGGTGAATTTTTTACTTTAAGAAAAATAGTCTTGAAAAAAAAAGTCTGGCTTGCCAAGAATTTTGTTCTTGGAGGATAAAAATTAATGACCCTGCTGGCCTCTTAATAATTCATCCAGTACCACAGGCTTATTGCAGCATCACTTATCCATTTATCAAGTCCCGTAATGTGAACTGGATGATTCCAAAGCAGCTCTGTATTGACAAAATGGACTGACCATCCCAAACTGGCTATTGGAGGAGTTTAGCTGATACCCTAAACCAGGACAACATTCAAATATCTCTAACTACTGGGATTTCATGCAAATTACTGTCCATATTTTTTTAAGAATGGTCACATAGCGAATGCATAGCATGTAAATTCCATCACCAGGGGGCTCCCTAGCCACAAAAGATAACAAAAAGGGACAAACTTCTCAGCTATGCCACCTTTTTCTAAATTAAGGGCCTGTATTCAATAAAAACCTGCGCCTGTGGCAAGCTCTTGTTCAGTTCAGATGTTGACATTATTTGTGCTACTTTTAACCAATTTAACCACAACCAATATTTGCTACTTCTGCATGTCACATTTAACCCATTCTTGTCCCTTTTTCTACACATTTTTGCCAACTGTGGCCCATCTTTGCCTTTTCTCTTTGTCACTTTAACCCATTTGACTTGTTTTTCATTTTTATCCCTATTCTGACCATTTTACCCCAATTTACCACTTTTTGGCCAATATGTCACATTTTTAAAACACTTTAAACCCATTAAGACATTAAACTATATCATACCAACCACAAGTAAAAAATATATATTTTTTTGTTGCTTTGACAATAGTGTGTATTACTCAGGTTAAACATATTGGTTATCACAGATTAACTCAACGATGGACCATGGTTTTGCTGACCTCCATGATACCCCAGTTGGGTGGGACTCAGAAAGCTCTTCCCTTTACCTCCTTATATCTTAACCCTTAACTGTACCATTATTTAAAGAATCTTTATGTATCAATATGAATATGGTGTGCCTTGAGATTTTGGCTTAACCTTAAGTGTGCCTTAGGCAAAAAAGGTTGAAAACCACTGATCTAAAGGATTAAATGTCATAAGTTTTAGTCACATTTTAGACATTTCTACCCTTTATAGTTTTTGTCTAGTTTTTGTCAATGAACACTAAAAGCCTTTTAGCCAAGTTGTAGGCAATAAAAAGTCCTAAGATTCTAGTAAAAATATTTTTTTTTTTGGCCTGAATCTGGTGACAAATCAAATCTATGCTCTCTGCAAAACCTGGAATCCATGCTTACAGCTGGAAGGCTAAAGAGCTACAGATAAGTTGTGTTTTGACTAGGGCTGTCAAAGTTAACACGTTAATGTTACGTTAACTTGATTTTCTCTTAACGCCACTAATTGTTTTGTCACACAATTAACGCATGCATGTTCTGTGTGACCCTCAACCCATTCGTAGTTTGCCAGATCAGGAAGCAGAGATGGGGACTCAACTCGAGTTGCACTTAAGTCACACACATCAGTGACTTGAGACTTGACTTGGACTCGTGCGCAAAAGACTAGTGTTTTTAATTCTTCCATCATGATCTCTTGTCCCCCGTCACTCTTTTTCCCTCTCCTCTCCTTCTCTTTGACGGTTGGTGCGCCTTTTATGCAGCACCAATCTCTCTTCTTCATCCTCGTTCATGCTGCATATGACACACAAACACGACGCTCACACACACACCTACTTTGAAACGCACACTAACATGTTGGTTGTGCAGATTGCAGACTTCAGACTTCAGTTTGTTGAGGGCAAAAGTTTCAGAATACCTAAACTCTTGTCTCCCGCATTAACGCTCCTCTCCATGGAGGAATGGCGTCAGCGCTGTTTGTGTGTGTGCGCTACAGCTGTGTGTGTGCGCTACAGCTGTGTGTGTCTCTGTGACGCCTAAGTGAGCCATGGGTGTTCGCAATGTTAAAATATTATTTAGTTAATAATTCCCTCAATATCATATGTTTATGGGGAACAAATTAATGTTAGAATCTCTGCATTGCTGCTTATTGATAATGAATGGACATAAAAGACGACAGGAACAATAAAACTTTATACGGTTCATGGAGGCAGTGAGAAACAGAGACAGATTAGAGGCTGTAACAGAAAAATCATTACTAAGGAGTCCAGGAGATTTCAGCTGAATAAAGTGAAATTTTGCTTGATTTTACCCCAATAAAAAATTTACACCATAAATGATGACAGAAGTTTATTAAGGAGAATGGAGGGAGAAATACTCGGTACACTCTGTTGAAGATCTGTCCGAGTGAGAATTAGAAATGCTAATTGAGTTTTTATTTATTTATTTTCAGAATAAACAGTTCATTAACAGTAAGTGTTTTTGTGTTAGTATAAAATTATTGAATAAAATTATTGAATTTCCCTTCAGGGATAAATAAAGTTCTTGTATTGTATTATTGTATTGTAAATTAGAACCGTTAAAGAAATATATCTGACAAATAACGAGAACATTTAATCTCCAGTGTCTCAGTGTCTGTCTCCATCAGTGAAGTCTGACTCATGTGTCTGTAGTGTTTCATATGTACACAGAGAGGAGCTTTATCAAGAGGAGAGCTTAAACTGATCATGTTGATGAGGGAAAAAGAGAGTTTCATCTTATAGCACATATGATATATACATATGATAGTACATAGCACATTCCCAACAACAGAACTGTGGCTAGTGGAAACACTGAGTGGCTAGTAACCATTAGCCACAGTGGCTGCCTGGTGTGAAAAAAGTTAATGTCAAGCCCTGTTCATATGTAAGTGTACACATGCGCACACCACGGTGAGCCAGCCACAGACAATACCCCACCCTAGTGATGGTGATAACACAGTAGAGGATTTAGATTCTTTAGCTAGAACAATGCAGTGGTCAGAGCAGATCATACAACGCTCATTACAATCAACGGAGACTTGAAACTTGACTTGGACTCGTGAGCAAAGACTTGAGACTTGACTTGGACTTGCAAAAAATGACTTGTGTGCATCTCTTGTCAGGAAGTGGCCCCATCGTGACACAGTGCAAGCGAGCAGAATTGGTTACAGGACAGAGACTTTTGAATGGCAGGTTTAGCTTTCAGTAGTGATGTGCGGATCGATACTGAAATATTGATCCTTCCAATACCAGAGATTTATGTCCTAGAATTGATTCTCAAGTGAAAATATCGATATTTTAATAGCTGTGGACAAATGTATAGTTTACCATTATCAGTAACACAGTGGAAAGTAAAAATACTATAACAAACTTGTTGTAATCATTCCCAGTTGGTAGGAACTACTTCTTCTTCCGCCCGTCAGTCACATGCGTAATACGGCTCTGTGAGAGCATCACAGATTCACAGCGTGCTGCTACTCACAGTCACATGTGGACATTTCAGCTCCAGAAAACCGCAACGAGATGTGTGTGTGAAGACAGTAAAGTAATGTGGCAACACCACAAATCCCGTTAAACATCTGAGAATCATAAAACAGAATATGATGAGGCGATCCAGAGAGCAGGAGAGGAGAGAGACAGGTGCTGCTAGGGTGAGATAGACGTCACTCTCGGAGTCCTTTCGTGCTGCGGGTAGACACTATCAATGCACAGATAGAGAGAATAAGGAGCTGTTGGTGATGTGTAGCACTGCCCCTGAAATTTGGGAAAATGATATACGTCTGTCTACTAGACTTATAGGTTTTGTTTTATGATCAAACAACGTGAGTTCCCTGCATTCTAAAAGCTACGGACTCCTATTCTATTCAAATGTTCATTAAAAAATATGGTTATTAAATTAGTAATGAAATTAAGAAATGCCACAATAAACAGCTGCATGAGTTCAGCTTAGAGTAAACATCTATGTCCCTGAGATCACCTCACATCCATTCAGTAGGCCTAGATTTAGTCAGGTAAGTTTACCTGTAAAGTAAAACATTTAAAGTGGATTACATAGGCTAGGTCTTACTAAAATATACATAATTCTTGCAATAAAACAGCCATTGTGGGCTTAAACAAACAAACAAAAACAAAGATACATCTGAAAACATTCTATAAATAAGACAGATAATAACATTGTATCCATAAAATAGTTGTGTTATTTTCAGTCTCATTTCTTTTGACTGATGGTTAATGGAATATTTTAAATTTTACTGGCAGTTTCAATGAGTCACATAACTTTTCATGTAAGTGTATGAAAACTATTAATTCTTTAGTTTTAGTGTAGGCTGTTTTAAGAGTCTACATATACATACCTGAATGTAAATAACATTAAAAATTCACGGCAAGTATCGGTATCGGATCAGTATTGGCAATACCAGCCTGAATTTTACTTGGTATCAGATTGGAAAGGAAATCAGTGGTATCGCACATCACTAGCCTTTAGATCATGCCGGATGAGACTGAAGTTATTTGCTCCTACTTTCGACATGAACTGAGTTACCAGGAGTTCACAGAGTCTTAAATAGCCTGTACTACTTGCTGGCCGAGCACACTGCCAATTCAGAGAGCCGCCCCCTTAGGCAGGCTGGAGTGTTTACAATGGAGACGCTGAGACAACTCTGCAAGCAGGGATGGACTCACTATCTGGCATATCGGGCATTTCCCGGTGGGTCTTTTGAGCCAGTATGATTTATTAATTTATTTATATCTGCTATGAACCGGCTTCATAGTAACGCTGCCCCTATATATTGACTGTGTCCAATCACGTCCCCTAAAAGGTTTACCCCCCTCTCCCATCCCCACTCAGCTCCTGTTTGAAAGTGAAAGTATTGAAAATGAACCAAATGCGCTAAAATGATTGACTGGGAGTGTAAATAAACGCCAGATTAAAAAAAAAAAAAAGTCAATCAAGATGCTGCAAAAGTGTCAAAGACTCTGCAGTTCCTATAGGAGACGGTCTGACGCTGGTGAATATAGAGCTACATCTTGGAGGAGAAGGAGGGGACTGCAGGAGAGGCTGGTGTGTGACAGGAGCAGAGGTGTTCCAGGTGAGCCTAAGAGTGAAGCAGTGAATGAACTCTGTAGAGCATCATAATACAAGGTAAAAAGCATTATTAGTCTGTGGGTCCCCTTCATTTATGAAGAAAAATGTTTTAAGATTAAATCTGTAGCTCTTCTATGATCTGAAGAATGAAAGATGGTTAAGTCTTTTTACTACACCTTAAAAGTTCTCCATCGAGACTTATTTTACTTTGTGTGTTCATGAGTTTTGAAAAGCAGCTTCAAATGTGTGTTTATTATCATTTCGATAAATCTACTGGACTGAAGACAGTAATTTCTTACTGTCAGCATTTATTTTACATTTGGGCATGTTTTGATTTGAAAATAAAAAGATGATAAATAATAGCAGACATTTTTGAAGTAATTACTTGCTTATCCTCTTGAGTAGTGCAGATGTGTCCACCTTACTCACCTCTGATTACATCAGAACAGTGAAACACTATTAGATGTGTCTGTGCCTTACTGCTGAGCTCTCAGCAGAGACCTGATTTCTCCCTGTGATTGGTAGTGTAATTCTCTAACTGTATTTAGTCTATTTTTTATCATCCTGTTGTGAGTCCTCTTGATGTAAAGGGATGTTTCTGTGAGCCCTCATGTAAGGTTGAAATTATCTGCTTTAAGTGTGAAGGATCAGGATTGATCTGCTGTTCTGTGTTCAGCTGCTGAGAACAACAGAGGAGTAACTTCTAGAAGTCTAAATTTGGACTCTACATTGTAGTATTATTCAGTAATGTTACATCAAGGCCAGTATCTCCATCTGTTGTCCTTGTTGGGGATGTTATGCTCTCAGCTTTTTTTTTTTTTTTTTTTTTTTGGAGCATTCAGTATCTTTGGGCTTAATCTAGAGATTTTTTTTGGATATTATCTGTTGTTGTTTTGGGCTGTTGACATAAATAAACATTAGCATAAAGAAAGCATTTTTGTCCACTTGTGTTGATAAAGGTATTTAAATTTCAGAAAAACCTGTACATTTAGAACAGGTAAAAAAGTGTGATTAATTTGCAATTAATCTTGAGTTAATTATGAAATTTGTTAGATTAATCACGATTAAAAATTTTAATCTATTGACAGCTCTAGTTTTGACAACTATTTTATATTTTATTTAAAATAACATTTTAATCTTGTTTTAGTCTCCTTCGTGAAAGCTAAACTCACTTTTTTTGTCAAGTTTTTGTCATCAACTATCAAGTTTTAGCTAGTATTGGTCTCATCTCTTACATGGAAAAAGGTGGTCAACAAACATTTATAGTCATGGATTTTGTAGAAGAGATATCACCTCTAGTAGAAAGATGCATCAGAAAACTGTGTTTTGCCTGTCATTATAACATGACATATGCTAAGCCATAAATTTACCGCAGTGCATGTTTTTACAAATTAAACCTCATCATTTTAGAAACAGCATAAACAAAGACAACAATGATAATATTAGACCTCCATTGTAATGTCATACCATGAAATCCAGTACATCTCTGGCCTTTGCAGGCTGGGTCTTTCGAAGGCTGCAGTCCCCAAAAGGAGACAGTGCAAAAGTATGACTAAAAGACTCTTGCTCAAGGCTTTGCTGCAAAAAACAAGCATTTTTAAATCCTTACTCTTTGGCAAAAAAAATCAAATGTGCTTCTATGTTTTATCTCTTTTTCTCAGAATCTGCAGCTGACTCTAAAGAGCTCCAGTCGGATGAGCATCCACAGCCCACGGTTCTCCAAGCAGCCCTGAAAAATCTCCCCCATATCTGAATAAATAACAAAACGGAAAAGGAAAAGAGAATCTTTTCAACTGAATTACATTTAGTTTATTGCAATTGAGCGTTACAACTAACTGCATTTCAGGCGGCTGATCGTGCCACTGAAAAACAGGAGCAATCAACTGAATAAATCACACAAGGAAAGATTGAAGCAGGGTGCCTCCAAACACATTTAGAATGATATGCACAAACACACAGATGCATGCTTGTGTGGAGACATAAATGAGTTTGCACACAAAATACCGTGCAGAAATGTGCGCACACACGCATAAACACCCTCTCAGTTCTTATGAGTCCGAGGCAGTGGAGCCGAAGCATCTTGGCATGGTGATTTATTCATTTGCTTCCAGCAATAACTGAGGATATTGTTAGCGCCCCACCCATAAATCTGTGTTATTTTTCTCAACATAGAGATTTGTAGATCGGACGCAGCCAGGGGAAATTGAGATGATGAAGCACGATCTTGACTTTTCTATGAGGAACCTGCACAACAGTGAGCAACAAAGAATCATAGTATGCCTGCTGGTGTGTAAGTCCGATTTTTGCCCATTTGTGAGATGGTTGGACTACGTCATGCAGCCACACATACTCATCAAAACGCACTCAGCAGGGTCAGGGTATACAGTGTAGAAGACAATGAGGGATGTACTGTAAATGTCACTTCTCCACAAGTGCAGTTTTAAAGGTTAAAGCTGAAGCTGTTCCTCTCTGTGTAACTCATGTTTCCCGCTAATGTGAACTCTTGAAAATCCTTCTGTCTCCATCCATAAAGAAATTCACAGTGCATGTTATTGAGTTCAGAAGAAACTGTTGCTTTGTCAAAGATCACAAAATTAAAAAGTTTCTTCAGAATTCAGTGAATATTGGTAAAGTCAATGAACTGTAATGATACTCAGAAACTTGAAGGTTATTGTATTGTATGGACCAATGCTTTGCCTACATGTCCTTCATGAGAGCTTATTGTTGCAGAAACGTTTCATCAGAATGCCGACTTTTGTAATAAGTTCTCCTTTAATTCTGACTTTTTCTAGCAAAAAAACTCTTTGAGTGTGTGACTTCATTTCTAAAGGGAAGTTCATGGGTATGAACTTCTTAAAAGCAGGTCAAAACAGTCTGGCTGCAGACCACAGATCTTAGGTGCCCTACCGATGGTAGCTTTCAAACTTTATGCAAACGGTAGAATGTTACCCTCCCTCCTGTCAGTACTACTAATGTGTCTCAAGTGATTGTAGTATAAAGACACCTGTGTCTGGGAGGTCCATTTACTGATTAATCAGTATTCCTGGATACCATGACACCATGAAAACAAAAGAACACTTCAAGCAGCTAACACAAAAGGTTATTGAAAAGTATAAATCAGGGCATGGATACGACAAAAATTCCAAGGCCCTGAGCATTCCCTGGGGATTTGGTCAAATCCGTCATGGAGAAATGGAAGGAGTGTAGCATGTGTAAATCTGCCCAGATCAGGCCGACCTCACAAACAGAGTGAGTGTGCAAGAAGGAGACAAGTGAGAGAGGCCACCATGACACCTATGACTACTCTGAAGGAGTTCCAAGCTTCAGCAGCTGAGAGGGAGAGACTCCACAAACAGCTATTGCCTTGGTTCTTCACCAGTCAAAGCTCTATGGGAGAGTGGCATTGTTGAAGTAAACTCAGATTAAATCTTAACTAGAGTTCATCAAAGTCATGTGGGAGACTTCATAGATAAGAAGAAGCAGGTTCTTTGGTCTGACGGGACTGAAATGGAGCCTTTTGGCCATCAGACACGATGCCAAACATTGCACATCACCACAAACACACCATCCCCACTGTGAAGCATGGTGGTGGCAGCATCATGTGGGGATATTTCTTACCGGCTAGCCCTGGAAGGCTTGTAAAGTTAGAGGGTAAAATGAACGCAGCAAAATATAGGCAAATGCTGGCAGACAGTCCTATTCAGTCTGCAAGGGAACTACAGCTTGGGAGAAGATTTATTTTCCATGAGGACAATGACCCAAAGCATAAAGGTAAAGCTACACAGAAATGCTTTAAAGACACCAAGGAGAATGTTCTGGAGTGGCCAAGACAAAGCCCAGGACCTAATCCAATAGAGAATTTGTGGCTGGACTTTAAAAGGGCAGTTTACGCCTAATCCCCTGTGCAACATCACAGAGCTTGAGTAAAATTGCAGAGTCTAGAAGTGCAAGCCTGATTGAGACTTGTCCACACAGACTCAGTGCTGTGATTGCAGCCAAAGGTGACTTTACTAAATACAGACTTGAAGGGGTTGGATATTTGTGCAGTCACTAATTTACATTATTACTATTTTTTTTATTTGATGCTACCTTGAAGAAATCTGTTTTCACATTAAAGAGTTTTTTTTTTTTTCGAGAAAAGCCAAATCATATTGACCATGATAGATCATACAATGGATGAGAAATCCAAGGGGGTAATACTTACACTAAGAAAGTTGAACTCTATGACATCGCAACAGTAACTTTACATCATGACTTCATGTTTGACAGGCGTTTATTTAACATTGATTTTAACAGTTTGATCCATGTCCCTTGTCTTTCCATTGAGGTGCAAGGGTTCTGTTCTGGAGCCAGTCAGCAGGGGGACCCCTACAATATCTGGCTGCACTTCCACACAGCTGTGTCTGAAAAACAATTAAGAATGACATTTTTGTGCACCACTTTTCTCCAATATGACAATACAGTGGTGCTCAGAGGCCTGCACCATTAAAATATAATGTAATAAAATTATATATGCTAAATCTTCAATATTATCAACCATTCTGATGAAGATGGCTTCACAATAATGTGACTTGGTAATAATAGGCCCACAAAGGCCTATAATTAAACTGAGGTGTTTAGTCAGGCTCTAGTTTATACAAGACAGACTTTTTTGAGTTTTTTTATAAACATTTTCAGTAGGACTTGTTGATAAGTGGCAGGTAGGACAGAAAAAATATGTATTTGTGCAGGTCTATTTCCAGACTCATTCATTCAAACCTGTCTGAATCATACAAAGTTTATTCATTTTTGGTTTGTCTACTCATCTGGATTACTCTGAATTATTCATCACTGCTGCCAGATTACTTATCCTCAACAATGAGTGGTCTAGACTGAAGGCTCTTACTTTCCTCTGGCTGACTGACTCTCCTCTCATCTGTTTGAAGCAGCAGGTGTCTGTCCCATCAGCCATCTACACTCTCTTAACAAACTGATGATAAAACCCTTTGTGGTGGAAATGTGTCTAGCAGATCTGGAAATTATTTTATTTTATTCAACAAGTAGCAGACTGTTTCAAAACAACATTCAGTGCATAAGTGCACAACCAATTTTACAGCTCCATTATATACTATTTGTACTGAAAGATAATAGACTCATTAAAAAGGGACTGGTTGAACTTTTTAATGAGTCTATTGACTCAACAGAACTTTTGCCAACCTGGCACGCCAGACCAACTGTTTCATATCTCCATTGCATGAATATATTTCACATTCATCTGAGAGCACCCATAGAAGGCATTTGGGAAGGCTAAGACTTTCAAAAAAATTCTTGGGAGGTGATTGGAGGAATGTTCTGTCTGTCACAGTTATGATGGGCCAATCAGACCCACAAGACAAAATGGCGTACGCATGTGCTTCTCTTGAGCAGACAGGTTACCGCTGCCTTAGATTGTTAATGACGGAGCTTCTCCGTGAATAAAACTGATGCCAAGGCCGGTCAGTAGACAAACTCTCAGTGTGGCTCTTTGCTCTTGTTTTAATAAAGAAATGTTCAGTTCTGACAAAATTGCAGCTATGGCTAAGTCCGAGCTAATGGCTCCACTAGCAGCCATTGCACATACTGAATCATAGTACATCTAACCCTTTCCCTTCGTAACTCTCTCAAACTCGTGCTGACGCAGGTTGACAGAAGATCAAAAACATCTTTCCAATCATGAAAAGCTTTTAGTGTTGTTTTTATTCTTCATTTCATGCAGACATGTGATTCAGTTCTAGTAAAACTTCAGTATACTACAGCTATATCTTAGCTCATCACCTCACTAGAGGCAGCCATCGCAAATGGCTTTTAGTACAAAAGCTGCCCATAGTCACCACCTTATTCTCTTCAAATGATGTTGGTTAGTCAGAACAGTGTTTGTTTTGGCACAAATGTTGTGGTTTGGAGCTTTTCAAGATGGATTTTCCTGATGACAGTCTGACAAATCTTTCTGCTTTGCAAGGTTACAATTCTGCCTCTGTCAAAAATGGACTTAATGTGACAACAACTGGTCCATCCAAATTTCATCTGTACAAGTTACAATAAAAGAAGTAGTAACACAAAGTGTAAAGCAGTACAAAATAACTCATTTATGTAATCACATTACATATGTCTGTCAGACAGTATTGAAAGCATTACTGTTGGTAGCCCAGTAATCAAATCAAGTGCCCCTTTTAATGCACACTCGTGAAGCCCTCGCTGATTCAGGTGACTGACACATCAGCTCGAGTCCATGGTGGAGGAAGAGGAAGACCACAAAGCAGTTCAAATAAGAACATCTGTATGTGTGGGGGTATGTACTCTGCTCTGGGTAACAAAAAGACAAGAATGTGGTGGTGAAGTCTAAGGTGTGCTCAGAAAGAACTTGCCACTGCTGTGAACTCCTAATCAGATCTTTGCATACCCCTGAAAAGGCAGCAACACAAAGCTAGCATGGGTGGTGCTCAAGATCACTGCATAAAGCCAACAAAACAGGCAGCCAAAGCTTGATTTTTAACAGCAATAGGTAATAATGAAAGCTGAGATAAATAGGCTTGTGGCAGCATATATGGTGGAGGAAATGTTACTTACTGCAGCCTTGTTCATGACCTATTTTTCTGTGAGGTGCTGTTTTAGTCTGATTTTCACAACTTTGCTGTCAACGTTCTTTGTGTTAAAGAGCAGAAAGAAGAGATTGTGTGTATATCCTTATAGAATTAGGATTTCTGCTAATTGGGTAGAATTTCTAGGAGGCAGTGACTACCTTTTCTTGACTTTATTTACATGAGTTGACCCAACATAATACATTACAGATGTACTCAACTGCTGACTAACTTAGTGTTTAAAAGTGCCATTTGTTACACCCAGCCTAGGGGATACCAACCATAGCACAAAAGTTGACCTCTTCCTTCTCACTCCTAAGATAACCAAGCACAAAAGAGACAGAAACCAAGCTTGCACTCCTCCATTCAGCGGCTGATACATGCCTCCAATCAGGAACAGCTCCTCTACAACAATAGCAGAAATAATACACAACAATACACAGAGTACCACACTTACAGTCATATCTCATTACATTACCCAATGTGGGAATATTTAAAGGGGACATATTATGCAAATACATTTTTCAGGCTTTTCTAACACAAATATGTGGCCCTGGGCTGTCCTCAATCCCCCAAAGAATCAGAAAATACCATCCCCTCCCCCCTCTTTCGCCACCTTTCAGGAAATGTGTGCTAAAACAAGCCGTTCTCATATTTTCCCCTCATGATGTCATGTGGGGGAGTTAGCAGGTGGAAGCAAGTTCCGCTCTCCACTCCTGGGCGGAGTCAGGGGCGGAGTCAGACAGCTCAGTAAGATTTAAAGCCACAGACACTGAAACAGCTAGTTCTGAGCAGGGCTGAAGAGGTTTTTTTTAAATCTAATACTGGAGTATATATTCAGCAACAAACTTCCCATGCATGTTTTGGGGACCTCAGAGACCAATATAAACTTGTCTTAAAAAGGTAAAATATGTTACCTCTAAGGTTCATCGTATTTTTCATTGGCAGTTTGGTTCCAGAAGATCTCAGGTGACAAGAAGAAATGCAAAAGTAATGTAACTAGTAGTGTAACTCATTACTTTAACTGTGTCTAAATAAGTAATGTTACTCATTGTTTTAGAAAGTAACTAGCAACGTGTAATGGATTAGTTTTTTGTAACTTCCCCACCACTGATTACTACTGCTACTACCACTACTACAACTATTTCTGTTTTACATTAAGAAATATACAGGAGTGCATGTACAAAAAGACTAATTGAAGTTTGATGATCCCTAGTAAATAAGAGCTTATAAGTTTGGTTACTTTGTAAGTAACCCAGTTAATGGTAGCAATTCAGCTAAGAGACTGGTCTTAGCTATGCTTTTACTTTGAAGCTTTCACTCTGAATATACTGGTACTTTGCTTCCTGTTCAAATAAATCCCTTCCTCTGTAGAACTAGCATTGCTATTGTCAGCTCCATTTGGAAATCCAGCTTCACACCATTTAAAAAAAATGCTGTTGTGATCCTATCTAAAATAAATAGTGCTTCATTATGACTGTTTTTACATTTTATCTTGACATCTTGTTCTTGTGGCTTATGTATCATATAATTTTCAAAAGTGTTTTAAATAATCCAAGTTCTATGTTAGATTACACATTTACACACCAGTTGTCAATCTTTTCACTCTGAGTTCTCCAACAAATCCATCTCCAGAATCCCAAAGGTGCTCTGCTAAGAACAGGTCTGCAGGTCTGCACCGACAAACTTTGAATCAAGTCTCTGTAGAGTTTAGAGCACTTAGAGAGTCCTAAAAGATTGATTCTCTCTGAGTGCCAGCTTTTGGAGACATGCACCACTAGGCTGGAGAACTCTCACACAGAGGAGTCCTAATGCTCACACGCTGCAGTATGTGTCACTAAAGGTCTGATGGGTCACAGATTTGTTATATTTTTTATCTCTGACAGAATAAACTCTTTGTGCTTGACTCTCTGATGTATGTATACTGGAAGGAACAACTGGTCCAATCTTGTAGCTTTATACTGAAAATCTTCCTCAATTCAGAAACAACCCAAGGTCTGACATAAATCTACCTGCTGCTTATGTATGAGAGAAAACTGAAAACTGTGTACTTGGAAACTTAGTGATGCACATTTAGTTTGCTCCATTCAGCCCCCCACCCCTCCAACCAAGAGATTAGAATGGATGTAGCCATAGCGGCAGTTTTATCAAAAGAGCGAAGAACCGCTTTCTGTGTTGCAAAGCTTTTCTTGGAGGAAAAAGTGTTTTTTCTCTTCTTCTGGCCTGCAAAAGTTTAATACTCTGATTGGCCTGTGATAAATGTGACAGACAATGTTAATCCAATCACCACTGATTTTTAAAGTTCTGCCCTCCCCTAACACCTTCTATTGCCCAGATTGATGTGAAACAATTTATATTCCTTGTGCATGTGGAAAAAGTCTGCTGTGTCAGGTTAGAGAAATAAAGCATTTGTATCAAACATCCAGACATTGTTTTTATTGGCCGAGGTAATCACATGTGGACAAACCGGCTTTTACAACACCATACAGTGACAGCTGGGGCCAACCTCCTCCTCCATAGTGCCATTTGTTCATTGTAACTGTTCCAAGATAGCACTATAATGTGACAGTGATATAGAGATGTTTAAAAATGATACACACTGCACCTTTACATCAGTGAAACCTTCAATACACTAGTGCTCTAACAATCCAAGGTACAGAACCCTGGTGTTAATGTCTGCCTTACCTATGGCTTATAGAAATACATTTCATTGTATCTTTGGTGATATCAGAATTTTTCCTCTTGCTCCACTTTATATTTTTGATGCCATATATTAGCATTAATTTAGCTGTGAACCTGAGTACACTGTAAGAGAACAGACTTAAATTTTATGGCCTAAAGCAGTATTTCTGGTTATTATGACTTGAAAATTAAAGTTTTTGTTTGAGTTGTTTGCTTCATAAGACTTTACTGAGTTATTAAACATATATCTTTTAGTTATAATTCAATACAAGAAGTGTCAGTTCTCTTAACTTGTGCTCCTTTGTTGTGAAATGTGGGAAAGTCCACTTTCCAAGTTGGAATTTGTTACACTGAAGGTCTGAGTAGTGTCGCCTCCATGTTTCCTCAAGGGTGACACCACAAAGGTAAGTTTTGACCTATTTTTGATTTTTATGAAGTTAAAATTACAATGGAATTTTTTAAAGATTTAATTTTGGCCTTTATTGGATAGGACAGTTGATAGAGTTGGAAACAGGGAAGAGAGCGGGGAGAGACATGCAGGAAATAGTGCCATGGGCTGGATTCGAACCTGGGTCACCTGCATACATGGCACGCGCCTTAACCCCTCGACTACTGGCGCGCCGCAATGGAATTTTAAGAACTGTGTCACAAGTTAATGGATTCACCTACCTATGCTCTCAAAACTGTATTTGAGTGTATGTTAAAGTAATGTTATATTTTGCATGAATCTAATCCAGTTTTGTTCTTCGGTGGTGGTAACGTATGTAACCGTTCCTAGCTGCACCTCTCTGCAGCTGGCCAGTTCAAGAAACTCTCCACCATGAGTCTCAGGTTCAGTGATGGAAGCAGTAGACACAGGGAAAACATCAGGCTGATGCTCATCCTCAACATTCTTGCTGAACAGTGTCCTCCATGTCCGCCCTGCTTGAGGTGTCTGACGGCAGGATGGAAACCCACATCCTAGTCCTGTACTCTGCAGAATTCTCATGAAGGTTGCTGGACTATTACATAGTCCTTGATGCATCTGGTTGTATTCATACAATCCGAAGGGTGAGGTAAAAGCCGTGCACTTGCGGTCTCTTTCATATAATTCCACATTATAGTAGCCAAAAGTGAGGTCCATGGTTCAGAAAAAGGCATTGCCGCCCAAGGCTGCCAAGGCATCCGCTGGATGGGGTAGAGGGTGGGCATCTTTGATAGTTTGAGCATTGAGCCAGCAAAAATCATTACAGATTCGCATCCCACCTGACTTCTTCCAAACCAGCACCAAGGGTGATGCAAACTCACTGCTGGATTTCCTTATGATTTCTTGCTCCTCCATCTCATCCAACACCTGCCTGAGCCTCTCATACTGTGTGGGTGGCACCCGCCTGCAAGGCAGTCTAAAAGGTTTGTCATCAACAACACGTATGCGGTGGACATATCCTGAAACTTTTGCCCCACACAACTTTGCCGCAGTCCAGCTTGGCTCTGGAGAAGATGGACTCAAACTCAGCGATGAGGTTGACTAATCTCTCTTTGCAGGCTAACTACACTTCACAGGGGTCGATGTTTATTTCAGACAATGTACTTTTTAGGGCTTTTTCAACTTGAAATTGTGATTTGTTTCTTCCATGAACCGAGCACTGCTAAAGCACACCAAGGCTTCCTGGGTATTTGTTAAATCTGCAGTTTTCCCAGAATGCCTTTGGGCATAAGACATTTTTGCACCAGTGAAGCTACTGACTCAGTTAGAGAGTGGAGACCAACTAAAACATTACAAGGAAAACTCACCGAACTTTGTGGAAGTGCCCTTTCACTCCTTTTAGTCTTTTACTTTAGGACTGAAAGGCAAAAGGTTGTTAATAAAAAGAGCATTAACTTAAAAATCCAAAACAACTATTTAAGCTCTATTTTCCAAGGTAATAGAATGTATTCTAGTTTTAAGTGAAGAGTACTCATTCACTTTAAGTATTTTTTGTCATTGTACTCAAATTATTGGACAATCATCCCTTAATCTAAAGAGTTTCCCCATAATGCCTGTGGATTTTAGACACTTTTACACCATGAGTGAAGTTACTGACTCAGTTAGATTGTGTGGACAGCACTGAACAAAATGAAAGGACTTTCTGGTTTAGCATTCACCTTTAAGTTATTCTCAAGTTTGATCTAAAGTTGACCTACCTTTAGTGGCATAAATGTTCATAATTAAAGTACGTGGAAAAAAAATGAGGGAAAAAAAAACAAGGGAAACATCCTGTGGAAGAGGACAACGTAGCTTTATGAAAAGTACATATGTTTGTTTTGAGCAAAGAAATGTGGTCCAGTTCTGATAAAAACTGCTATTTACTATAACTATATCAGAGCTAACTGCTACACTGGCAGCAGCCATTCCTTTCGGCTTCCAGTCCAACAAAACCCAGACTGCAGCTACTGCCTTGTTTTCCTCATAGATACTGATTGGTCAGAACTGTTTTCAGTTCGACACAAACAATGTGGACATGGCCAATCCTTTTGCCTTGAAGGTTTATTGATGGACAGTATCTTAAATCACCATAAAAACAGCAATAATGTTTTTTTTTGATGTGCCTCCTCCAACTATAATAAAGGAAATAAACAAGCAGGGAATAGGGGATATTTATTACTTAGCTGCTAGTTGTGTTTGCTAGTGATTCTGTTTATGTGGATTTTTTTATTTTTATTGTTATTTACCTTTATTTTACCAGGCTAGCCCCATTGAGATCAAAGATCTCTTTTTCAAGGGGGACCTGGCCAAGAATTGCAGCATGTGAGAGAGAGTGCTTTATATCACTGTCTTAAGCTTAAAAACTAGAATAGATATAACTTCAACCTCCATCTGCAAGACTTTTCTCAGGAAACGTCATTGACTTTTGTTACAGTCTGTCTCAACTTCACATGTACAGTGTGAGCAGTGTGGCCAACCATCAGACTACAGTGTGAGTGTAGTGTAATCAGTGTGAGCTGACATTCCACCATGATGGTTATAGAGTCTGTTTGAAACCGCTCAGTGAACGCCCGGCATAACAGCACAGAGAGACTGGGTAAAAGCAGAGGTTTACTTGTTTTAAGTCTGACCTCCTCATAAACTGTCATGTCTGTCAAGTCATGACAAATGTATGGCTTAAACCACCTAATATGACACAGTGGCTACAGACAAAAAGATTGCATTATCTTACCTCAGCACTAAGTCATTGATTAAAAACATATTTTAGTGGAAACATTTGCATTGGGAGATAATATTCCTGTTGCATGAAACAGATTTTTTTGTGGAAGCTGCAAGACTTGTTTGAATAAGAAAAACATAAAGCAACACACATTTGCATTTACTTTCCCCCTCTTTTTCTGGCATTTGTGTACAGACGAGTCTCTGAAGCCTCTTTGTAGATCCCATCCAGAAACTCTTAGAAAAATTCTTTAAATGTCTAGTCGAGGGTTTGGATAAAAACATGCCTGATTTGTGTTCAACTACAAAGGAAGTGGAAAGTGTTGCCTCAGAAAAAGCTGCTATTTATCCAGGAAAAAGGCTCAAAAGAGGAAAAGAAAGAAATTAAAGTTTAATAGTAATTCAAGCAATTTATATTTTTGCAAAGACTAAAAGCACTTGCCATCTTTCTTCCACATCTGGTAGACCCCCTACAATTTTTTCATTTTTTAAAATTGCAGCCTGGTGATACAATCATTTAAATTCAATTTTCTCCCATTATTCTGAACTCAGTACACCATGATGATAAAGTGAAAAAAGAATTTTAGAAAATTTGGCAATTTGATTAAAAAGGAAAAAAACTGAAATATCAAACTTACATATTCACTCTCTTTATTCAGTACTTAGCTGAAGTAAAGCACCTGTAGCAGCGATTACAGCCATGAGTCTTTTGTTAAAAATGACCACAATGAGCTTTGCACGCTTAGATTGGATAATTTTCTGCCATTCTACTTTTAAAATTCTCTCAAGCTCTGTCAGGTTGGATGGGGGGAGAGATTTCACTCATTTAGACCCCCCCCCAAATTTTCACTATAACCATGATAAAGCAGTTATTAAGTAGTTTATACAAATGTCTTTTAATAAGAAAAGCATGCAAAGGCCTTTTAAGGGGTTTATCAGTGAAACAGTTAAAATCTTTGTTGATTTTTGACACCATTGTGTCACGTTTTCTTCTCTCTTTGGTCCTGGGAGGGCTCCACTTTTCTAAGGTACATGTGGGAGGGGTGGCTCCAAGTAAAAATGGTTGGAAAACACTGATTCAGACACTAAGGACTGCAGTGCTAGACCCATTCTCATTGTCTCTGTACTTCTTTGAAATCTTGACTCAAAGCTTACTTTGGTAGAATATCGTACAAATTTAAATAGTGTCTCCTAATGATGGTTCTTGTTCAGGTAATAGCACAGTTACTGCCTTTGCTGAACAACTTTATTGGCTTTCCTTCATACTTTTAACCCATAAAACACATGAAAGTGAGGTGAAGATATTATCAGTCACCTTTATAGAGGAAGGGTTGGTGTGTGTTTTATTTTTATTTTTTTTCAATAAAAAAAGCTTTTAGCATGATCGCCACATTTCATGCTGGCTACCTATCTGAAGACCAATAAAGTTGTTGAAAAGCAGCAGTAAAACAGATCAGCCTGTATACTTACTTTCCTTGGAGCAGTTGTATTGCACAGGCTTCATTTTATGATAGGACAGAAAAGAGGATGAACACACAGGTTGGACTCTTTGTGGTTTAGTGCAGTTTTCCAAATGTCTGTATGTCATGGCACCTGAAACCTGAAATCTAAGAAACTCCTGCAAACACAACATGAGACTCAAAACATTTAGTTCAGAATAGAAATGTCATAAATTGCTGGTAAAAACAGTTGGACGTCTAATACAGGAATAAATTATGTAAAGACTAAGTTTAAAAGTAGATATACGAATAATGGCTCACTTTAGCTTCATTTGCGTTAGCTAAAGCTAACATAGCTACACTAGCTACATTATAAATATTACTACATATTCCAATGTAGCTAAGTTAGCTTTAGCAAACATAGCTAAAGCTAAAAAAGCCACATAGAGAATTTACCTATGTAACTTGTATGCTCACAAAGTGAGCTTAGCTTTAGCTACTTTAGCTATGTAGCTGCATTAGCTACATAGCTAAAGTAGCTACGTAGCTTATACATCTAATGTTACTATGTTAGCTAGGTTAGAATGTCTTCATGGAGGACAAGCTTTTTTCTGTAGGCGGACTAGAAGTAGATACAGCAGACATACAGGAGCTACACTATGTCATTAATAGCACTGCAAATGCCAGTAAAGATAAGTTAGCTTTAAAGACCCTGTGAAGTGAAAATGAATCTTTATTTAGGTTCGTTGTATGACAGGTTACTGTGTTATGAACCCCTAAATCAAATTTCAGTCAACTAAAACATCTTTAAGTTTATAAAATGAAGCTTTGAAATCATGAGAAATAAGGCAGTAAAATTTGCTCCATGATGGAGAAATACGATCCTCTTGGATTCAGGCTCAACTATTGCAGCTATGTTAGCAAAGTTAGAATGTTTTCCAGGAGGACGAGCTTTTTCCTGCAAGCAGACAAGAAGTAGATACAGCTAACAAAGCTACACTAGCTGTTTTATGAACATTAATACTTAAGCAATGTAGCTAAGTTAGCTGTATCAACGTAAGCTTTAGCAAAAATAGCTAAAGCTAACGTAGTGCACTGTGAGTCTAGCTTTAGAGACATTAGCTATGTAGCCTCATTAGTTATGTTGCTATGACATCTATGTAGCTTATACAGCTAATGAAGCTATGTGCTGCTGCTTGTCTTGGCCGGGACGCTCTTGTAAATGAGATTTGTAATCTCAATACAGCTTTCCTGGTTAAATAACTCTGAATAAGTAAATAAATGTGAGCTATGTTAGCTAAGCTGGAATGTTTTCATGGAGGGCATGCTTTTTTGCTGCAGACAGACTGTTTAGTTTCCATTTTGTTATCAGGTTTTGCAGGTCAGGCTTGAACTTATGGTATTATAACTGTTACCATAAACCTGAACAGAAATATAATCTGATTTGATTTTGAAAGTTTTTGCGTGTGTTTCCGTTATGAAAGAGACGGGGTCTCAGATGAACGGTCTGTAAAAGTGGCTGTCATAGATGTACGGTCTGAAGCCAGACCCCTTTCAGCACAGCCATTTATCAGGCCATAAAAATGTAAAAAAAGAAAAAAAAAGAAAAAAAAATCAATAAATAAAGATATATTAAATTAAATTATGCAACAACAAAAACTTGTTATCAAGACCTCCTTTTCTACCTTTCTTTGGATACAACAAGAAAAATCCACACGGGAATCCATTTGGTGTCTAACTAGGATCAGGTGACGTGATATGTCTGTTTGCTGCAGGACATGTAGAGAATGTTGGCAGCTTAGAAGGTGGTGAGAAAAAAACCCTTTTGATATGTACATAAACCTTAAATGACATAGTTAGAGACAGTTGTGATTACAACAGCTTAAACGCATAAAAATGGTTAACTAAAAACCAAAACAGCCTTTACTGGCTGAGTCAGGGCATTATGAATGATTTCACCAACCTTTGTCCCATTCGTAAAAGCCATCAGGATTGTGAGAGCAGACATGAGACATGAGTGTAATGATGGACTAAATGTCCAGGGTTGTGCTGCTTGAGATACTCCTAGCGGAAAAAAACCCCAAAAGGTACTGGATAATTTGGCATGGAAGATTAAGAAAGGACACTTTAGCCTGAACGTTTGTGAGAGAGCTCCTCAGAAATTCTGAGGCTGCTTTTGTGTTCTATCTCTTTGTTTTTTCCTCCTTTCAGAGGAACACAAGGCTGACCAGACGTCTGAGCTGCACTAATAATGCTGGAGGTACTTCTCTGCTCTCATTACATCCATTTTTGGACCTGGACATCCTGCCAAATATTACAGTGGAAGTTGTGGCTGCCAGAAAAGGCAGCCAATCCAACAAAGTCTGAGGGTCAGATAAAGTGTGAAGTTCCAATCTGTTGGTTGAAATTTTTGTGAAAATGCTTCCTGATAGCATCTGTTGGTTTTTCTGTGCATTGCTGGTCGGTGAACAAGAGAAACATGAACTATGTCTGGCACGAATCTACTCAAAGGTAAAAGTGAACAAATGACTGGAGACTTTGACTGAAGTCCAGTGTGAGGCACCAAATCACCCCCATCCCACCAAATAACCCAACGAAATTACCTAGATTTTAGACCCTGTGACAGATCCTGTATGAATCATGTTCTCCTATCCCAAAAATCTCTTGTAAAGAGAGGGGGACCAATTTGATATGAGACCTGCAGAAAGGTAGACATTCAGGTCAGCCAACCTACGGCAGCAAAAAAGAGGAACAAGAAGAACCAGAAGAGCAGACTTTGGGGCTTAATTGGAGAGGGAGTAAGAGCAGCAGTCCGCATAAGAATATGGCTATAATTCCCTCCTTCTTCTCTCCTGTAAATATTCCAAGTGGGAGATCAGCAGAAACAAAGGCACTACCCTTGTTCTTAAATAACGTAATTGCCTTGCACATGGAGTGAAATATTTTGGGTGAGCTGCAGGTTTGGCCCCATATATCAACAAAGAGGCCCTGTATCAGAGAAGAGGCAGTAAGTGTGTATGGTGAGAATGTAGGTGTATCTTGACAAAAGGAACACACCTGGAGAAGCTTAAAAAGAAGTCACAGCTCAGAAACACTCGGTCAGATTAATTGTATGTTGAAAATGCTGTTTGTTTGGCCAGTTGGGGTTAATAAAAAAAAAAAGATAAAAAAAAATACATCAGTGTACATATGCCAATGTCAAATGTGAAAAAGGTGTGGTACAGTCACAACAAAATCAGCATCAGACATTTTTACATTGATTCATCAAGACGATTTTACCTTGCACATGGGGCAATGGGTTTTCTGGGCAAGACACTCCTGGTATCTGGGCATACCTGGTCCTCCCAGTCTAGCTATACTTTTGTGAGTCCTGGACGCTGACTGATGGCCAGAGGCACCAGGTGGACTCGTCTCTTCGAGCACGTCTGGGTATCGGTGGCATGACCGCTGACATGTTCAGGAAAGCGGGGGATGGTAAGGGTCAGATGCTGGATAAATGCTGGAGCAGCAGCTGTGCTTCTCCAGGAACCTGGCATGCTCAGCGGCCTAATCCAGCTCAACGCATACTGGGTGCCCAGGGCTGGACCAGACATCGGGGGGCATCCGTGTGCATCATGGAGGTGCCTGATACCTGAAGAGATGGGGCATGGCACAGGCCTGGACGAAAGGCCATCAGGAGGCGGGAGCAGTGCAGGGCCAGTGTTGACTTGTCGAGGCTCCCAGACCTGACCTGACCTGAATCATCATGATGACAAAATCCTGCACCAAATCAAATAAATCAAGGACATGATTCACATAAAAAGATTGCATACACAATTTAAACCTGTAACAATGAACCTAACACAGTATATTTCACAAAATGCATGCAAAAGTTTAAGTGCACCCCTAACCAAACACATTTAAAGGAGGCACTTACAGGGCAAAAAAAAAAGGCCCAATTAAATGCAAATCAATGTCATTTTAAATTTTAAATCTCAATGAAAAATTGCAAACCTAAATTGCAAATGACTAACAGCCATGAGCATTTAAAGTGAACAAATTACCATCTGCTGTGACTTTGTGCGTTGTGACTTTACCAGTTTTTTTCTGTATGACCTCACAATAAAGTTGTCCTTGTTTTCATCTTTATGCAGACAAAATTGAGCTCTGTCTGCAGTGTTGGGATAGTTACTCAAAAATGTAATGCATCATTACTACTGATGCAACAAATCCAAGGTAGTTTTAAATTGGCACACATCTAAAGATGCACTTAACTGAAGCATTTTGAAGTTTTCCTCTCCCTTCTCCATAGACTTTAGCTAATGTGTAAGTCACCTAAAGCAGCAATTGCACTAAAAAAAAGGGGCCCTTGATTTGTACATGCAGAAAGCTCTGCTCTAAATTCAGCCACAAGAGAGTAAGCTGTGCTTATGTATCATTAAGGCTAGGCTTCTGGAATGTAAAATGAGGCACAATTTTGCAGCCGCCATCTTACCCCAATCAAAAAGATCGAGATCACTAAATAGTAACTGGCATTTCCATCACTTAGCTAACAATATATTTGTTATTATCAAGCTGCTAGTTTTGTTTGATGGCGATGCTGTGTGAGACAGAGAGAAAACACTGCTTCATCAAAGTCAGCATTATGCCTTTCTTAATACTATATCTCATTAAATATTTCTTTTTTTTCCCCAATATCAAGCTAAAATGTAGTTACAAGGTTTAAGACGGGCAAAAGTTGGCATCAGAGATTGGCTATGCTGAAGTACTGTATCTCCAACCCACAGAGTTTAGGCACAAGCTCTTTTTGACACTTTTATTTGGTTTGAATTGATTAAGCTCACAGGCAAACATAGAGGGTTAACTATAGCACTGAAAACAGAAACATGAGGGTTTCTGCCTGACAGCAACAATATGTTGACTATGAACTTCCAGCATGGTGCTTCAATAATGAGTCCTTCCTCTAGGGTTTATCTTTCGTTTTTTAATAGCTGCACTGGTGCACTCTCTCAGTCGCTGGCCTTGAAGCCATGATGAAACACTGCAGACCTCTCTGAAATGACTGCTGAAGCCCTGTAATTATTGTTCCATCACCAGCGGATAATGCTACTAATTTCAGAAGCCTCCACTAAAGTACACAGTAGTGAAGGAGAGCCTCCAGGCAAACCCAACATGGGGAGAAAAGAGAATATCACATCCCCTCACTCTTTAGACATTCACTGCAGGGAGGCCTGGTTCATGGACTTACTGTGCGCCTGCATGCTCACCAGGAGGGATGGACTCACTCGGTCTAATTAGCATGGATGTAAATAGTTCCTTTACTCCTGATGTCTCATTTCACAGAGAAGTAGAGTCTCTAATGTAGCCCTGTGTATAGTGAGGTGGAGTTTATAGGGAGAGAATATTAAAGCAAGGGTGGTTGGTGCAAGGAAATGTCAAGAATAACTCAAGTTAACATTGTTTCTTGGACACATGGTGCATCTTGAGATTAAAGATGGCAAGCCAGCCTTCATTGGAATCAAGGGCATAATATGACCTTTGAAAGTGTTTTAAATATTATTTACTACATGTCACGGTAAGTGTAAAGTATGGCCATGGTTTGTTGAGGACAGCTTCTGCAATGGAACTAAACATCATTGTTGCAGACATAATAATGAGGAAATTCTTGTTGTTTATTGTGTGTTCAAGTCCGTATTTTGAGTTGAATGGAATAAAGGTTATTTCTGAGCATGCATGATATGATGGCCATGATATCGGCATCAGCCGAGACTAGCTTAAAGAGTTAAGTATTTATCTGCAGATGTGAAACTTTCCTGCCCCAGGCAGCAGGGCCTCCTCCACACAGCCTCAGATTGGCAGCTGCAGGTCGACCTAAGAAAGCAGCTGAGGTTTCGTCCAGGATGTTCCCAGCGCATCCTGGAGATGTTGTATACAGCCGATGTACGTATATTGAATGTTTTGGCCTTACATGTTCGTAGAATTAATCTTTTTTCATGAATGAATCTTCTTGTAAGTAAAAGGTTGGTGAAGCATTTCTGTGGAGAAACACACCTCATTTGTACAGAATGCTTCTATTCTGAATTTCCAAGATGACTCAGATCACTTGCAGGGAGACTTCCTGATGCTGCCCACAGACTAAATGATTTTTATATTTTTTTCAATCTCTAAATGTAGCATTCACCACATTGGTGAAAAAGGTTTCCCCTATTATTTTTTTTTTATTAAATGTATTTGTATACATTTAAACAACATCCCTACACTACAGTAGTAATTTATGCTGTGAGAATTTCAGAGATTATTGTTAAGAATTTCCATTGCAGTTAAAGTTATGTGTATGTAATGTTGGCGTAATGTTTGCTTTAAAACTTTTACAGGATTGCCTGAAAATTTTGGAGGATATTTTTGAGTAATTCTGAGGGTTTTATTTGGAGTTTTTATAGGAGTAGTTGCTTTGAAATTTTGATGTACTCTCATAAGACTTTGGGGAAATGATTTGTCTTTTTTTGGTATTTTGATTAGAAATTTTAGGATGTAATTTCTTTTGAATAATAAGTTTAGATGTCTGGGGAAATTTCATTGGAATTTTTGGGGAATTTGATTTGCACCTTTGGGTGGAATATGCTTTAGATTTTGAGGAAATTGCTTAAAAATTTTCAGGTTTTTTAATGGATTTTGGTGAAAATTGTATTTTTATCTTTGGTCTTGTTGGGAAGGTTTCACCAAAGTAGTTGTGCTTTTTTGTGAACGTTTTGGCACAGTCACGTTGGAATAGAAAAGGACCTTCCCCAAATTGTTGCCACAAAGTTGGAAGAACAGCATTGTCTAAAATGTCTTGGTATGCTGAAGCTTTAAGACTGGCCTTCAATAGAGATAAGGGGTTTAGGCCAATCCCTGAAAAACAGCCCCATACCATTATCCCTCCACTAAATTTCACATTTGGCATAACGCAATCAGGCAGGTAATGTTCTTTTGGCATCCACCAAACCCAGACTCATCCATCTGACTGCCAGACAGTGAAGCGTGATTTGTCACTGCAGAGCATGTTTCCACTGCTCCACAGTCCATCCATGGAAATCCTTAGTGCCACATAGATTTTCTGTTGGAGAACCATTTGTGCAGCATGCACCTTAGCAGTCATGGACCCCGCTCTGTGATTTCATGTGGTCTTCCACTACGTGGCTAGGTTGCTGTTGCTCCTAAACACTTCCACTTTCTAATAATATCACTTACAGATGACTGTGGAATCCAGCAGGGATGAAGTTTCACAAACCAACAGTCCAGTTCTAACATTTTAGCTGTTTTTTGTCTCCTTGACTAAAATTAAATCTACTTTTCATTAGTTTATCATCAAAGATCTTTTTTAGCTAGTCGTCCTCATAGAAGACAGAATTCAAACATGAAGATAAAGTCGAGATCACTGACAAAATACATTTAATGTGGCTTCATCACTGCTAAAAAAAACCTTTCCCATATCATTTGATTCAGATATAAAACCTGAAATAACTTTTACCTGAATTTAACCCAGAACAATACACTGATGCTAACTCTCCAATCATCTCCTCCATAAATGATGGCATGGGGATGAGAGGAAATGGAAAAGTAGGACAGGATGAGAAGGAGGGAAGCAATAAAGAAAGTGAAAGACAATGTGACGGGTTGGAGAAAGAGAAAATTCTGCTGATTTTTAACAGCCGGTAAGAGACTGAGAGGAGTGCTGGGTCACCATTCATTAGCTCTGGATCATTGAAAATGATTAAAACCACACAATGTGACATCAGAGGACACATGTAGAGTTTGATTAATCATCATTTTCTCTCTGACACCCCCTTCACCAAAACAAAGACAGCTTTCCCCCAGACTAAAAGAACAGAAGCCATTCAGTCTCCAACTGTGAGCTGCTCCTGTGTTTTGGACTAAAAAGGGGGTTTTAATCATTAAAACATATGCTTAGTGAAGATGCTGAAATCTGTATTTTCTGCTGATATTCATCTATATTTTTAACTATATCCAAGCCCAAAAAAGTTAAGCTTTTCTCTCATTCTCAAAGTTAAAAAACGTTTTAATGACTAGACTTTGAGGTCAAAAGAAGTCCAAATAGACAACTTTTGAAGTGTTCATTATTTCCCAATGTTCACATCGAGGCCAGAGACAGAAACATGTAAAAAATAGAATGGACTTTTCAATCCATTTGATAATTGAGTCATAATTACTCTTTGAAACATGCCAGACAAGACAGGCATATCTTCTGTGTTATGTCCTTTGGCCAGATTGAATCATTACTGCAAAGTGATGCTGCACCCAATTAAAGGGATATTTCAGTACTTTTGAAGCCGAGTCTTATGAGGTACCTGGCAATAGTAGTGATATTTGCCTCCAGAGATTTCATTGAGCGTTGCCCCTTCAGATGGCCCTGCTGACCAGAGTCAGCATCTTTAGCTCTTTTGGCCCTGTTTGTGGGATTATGGTTTGGTCACCCCTAACCCCTTAGTAAGTGTCTTTACCTTCACACTACCAAACTGATCTTTTTCCTGTTTTCCAGAGTGATCTGATGTCTTAAGAAGTCTTTTAAACAACAAATTCTTAGATGCCCTGCTGTGAGCTCCTCCAGGAGCTTCCTCTCTCCTCCATCCTCACCTCCTCTCTCCTCCATCCTCGTCTCCTCCAGGTGCATTTATGGAATTGGAAGATTCCATAATGGCGGTGGGAGAACGATTTCTGGGTCAGTGGTGGAGTGAGGAAGCAAGGATGTGCAAAGTCTGAGAAGCACCCATGTCACCATCAGAGGTAGTGAAAGCATCTCTGGGTTTTCTAGTAGACTGTCACACTACCACCAACATGCCTGGCTGTTGGTATGATGTTCTTTGGATGAAGCGCTGTTGGTTTTACTCCAGATGTAAGAGGACCTTCAATAATGTTCAGTTTTTTTCTTGTCAGTTCACTGGATATTTTCCCAAAAGTCTTTGGTTTCATCTAGAACTTTATGTGAGACGAGCCTTTGAGTTCTTTTCAGTTAGCAGTGGTTTTTGCCTTTGAACTCTCCCATTGATGCTATTTCTGCCAAATGTTTTCTTATTGTTGAATCATGAACACTGAACTTAACTGAGTCAAGTGAGTCCTGCAGGTCTTTAGATGTTCTGTGTTCTTTTGCGGCTTCTTGAATAAATCCTTGATGTGCTCTTGGAGTCATTTTGGTAGGCCAGCCACTCCTGTGAAGGTTCACCACTGTTCTAATTTTTCTCCATTTGTGGATCATGGCTCTCACCATGGTTGACTTGAGTTCCAAAGCCTTAGAAATGTCTTTGTAACCCTGTCCAGACTGATAGATGTCAATGACTTTGTTTCTCATCTCTTCTTCTTACATTTAAGTGTGACAAATATGAAAAAATAAGATATGAGGAAGGGAGCAAATACTTTTTACAGTGCTGTACATGAACTGAGGTGAAACAGCATGTATATCTCCATTTATACTATGCATGATTTGCATGTAAACATAATGTTAAAGTCAGAAATCTAAGAAATAACCTGATAATGGCATCCATGAACAGCGATTCAAAGCCAATATTTTTCTTGTTGGACACATGAACAAATGTACAAAATCTTAAAACAATAAATCAAATAGATTACCAGCAAATGCTTCTACTGAAAGCCTGTACTAGCGTAACTGTTAACAAATCAGACTAACATTCCTGCTATCTCTCAGCACTCGGTGGTGTGTAGAAATGAACAGAGTGGCCTCAGCCTCAGCATTGGCCTCTCCATAGCAGATAACTCTGAGTAATAAAGCCCTCCGTGGGAGGTCATGAACGCTGCTGCTCCATGATTGTTTCCTGGGCTGCAGGGCAACAATCAATCCGCTCTCTCCTCCTCTCACACTTTCCTCTTACCTTATTTATATCCCTCTCTCCTCCCATCTCCACCTGCTGCTGCCCTTTTCTTTATCTCTCTGGCCTTTTTTAGTCGCTGTTCTTTCTTGTTATGCCTTTAGATGATCTTCTCGCTTTAAAACGTCTTGATCCTCTGGTGTCTGTATAATATCAGGATATTTTTCTGAAAACCAAACACCATAAGTTTTCTCCCAGCTTTAAAAATGGCTATTTTAAACGCAGTGGCCTTATGATAAACATAAATCTCATGACATTTATTTTCTGCTGTAATGTCAGAGTGGAAACCACATGCTGTTCCTTAATCTGAACGATAAAGAATCTTTACTAATATTCTCTGTACTTCACTTCTCTTGCTCCCCTACTCAGTAGAATTATCTTATTTTCTCCTGTTTCAGCACATCTTCAGGCCGCCTTGTCTCTGTCTCCTGCTGGGTTTCACATGCTTCCTCTCAGCTTTCTAGTGCTCTGCTTTCATCTCACCTACGGTATCTCCTTTTAATGCAAATCAGGGACTAGTGCTTGGGAACCAAGGCTGCACACTGCAATGATAGAATGTGCACTTTTAGTCAAATTAAGTTTCATATAAAGAGAGGGGTCTTGGAGGGATCTTACACCATTAGAAAGTCTGTTTATTTCTCCATGAAATGTTGCCACATTTGTGGAATGAGCAGCAGAGCTAAGTATGTGGGTTGCATTCCTGAAAAATTTGCCAAATCTTTTCTGCAAACCTTGACTTTAAATCTACAGAGGATAGCCTATGATTCCTACACGCTGAGAGGGAGAGGAAACAATGTCCTTGGGGTGTTGTCAAATTTGGGTTGCCCACTTCGCAGCCCACCTCTGACATCTCCTGTTTCATGAAACTTGGCCTTCAGTTTGGAGCTGGCACTGGGGCTCATTCCAAATAATTACATAACTTGGTTGCCCTGTTGCGCGGGCCCTATCCAGATCAGTCAGGCATGCCGACTCTTGGAGCAGACACCTACTGACCACAGTAGCCAATGCGACAAAGAGTCAATGGCAAAATAAGCTGTTTAGCATTGGCAGAGAAGATTTGGCAAAATTTTCGTGCGTGCAACCCACATTCTCGGCTCTGCTGCTCATCCTACAAATGCATGTTATGATCAGTAGTTTGCCATTTCAAGGTTTTACTGTCTCTGCTGAATGTTGCAAATGCAAATCAGTGACTTTGACTCAACACATGCCCAGTGGTAGAGGCCAGTGAAACAGTGACCTAAACTATGTCCTAAAACTTGAAAACTTGAGGCATTTACTCTTAATGCTGCAAACTAAAGTGTTTAACTTCCTACAGCAGAAACCTGGCTAAAGTCAGGAAGCACAGGGGAGACACTGTCTGCTGCAGCTCTAAAGTTGTCACTAACTCTGGGGCACCTTAAAATTTTAGTAGTGAGCAACAAGCAGAGATCCTTGCTTTTAGACATTTTTTCTTTCAGAACACAATAAACATAGATGGAAATGAAAGACAGCTGAATACAGAAGAAGCATGTTAAACATTAATATATTTTCTAGCAATAAAATATAAAAATTGCCAATCAAATGATATACACAATGTATTCATGCTGTATTTTTCCTGGCAGGGCCAAATTTGTGAATGGGTTAGCCCATACTTTCAGGTCTAATTAGAGGTACAAGTGGCCTGCATGAATGCTGCACACACCTTTACAGAGGGTAAAAAGCTAGGACAGTCAGACATCGTCAGGACTAGAGCTGATACACTTAAAGGGAATCTGTGAGATCTGATCTGATCAGGACCCCTCCTTCTGTGAGGTATCTTGCTTCAACTGGAGATCTTGGTGCAGCCCCAGAATGAGCTGAGGAGATTTTATAGTTCATGACTTCTGAAAGCCTCAGGATCCCCCAGGAGGAGGCAGGAAAGACTGCTAGGCAGAGGGACGCCTGGACTACCTCACAAATCCACGGCAATGCTGACCCCAGTCCTAGAGAAGTGTAAGAACATGAATGAATGGACTTGTTTTATTACTGCTTCATTGCTTTGCAAGGCTTTGCAGATCTAAGTGACACACTATGATCCAACAGAAAAAGCTCTTCAGTGAACATAACAATGTTGTTTGGATGTCCAGAGGACAAAATGTAGATTTTCCTGTTGCAGATGTTGTTTTATATGTTGCATAAAAAGATTCTGGAGAAATATTTTATGCAATTTTCAATCAGATGTATTTCTATCATTATCATGCTATAATTCAGGCTGTAAATGGTCACATCATAAACTGAGATGCAGCACTTTTACTGTGTATTGCACATAAACCAACATGCAGAATGTTTGTGTTAAAATAACAAAGGATGCTGGGAATGTGAGGATAAATGATGTCTGAAACAGTTTGCCACATTAATGAGCAGAATGCTCAGTAACAACCAACCAGTCTGCTGTTGTGTGGAGGTTTGTGTGGTTATTCTGTAGCAGCCTGGTGCTGTTTGTACTTGATTTAATGATGGTAAACAGAGTGGATACCACACGTAATGGTGCTGCACTCTGATGCAGGACTTCCCAAATCGAAGGGTGCAGATTTATCAACACGTGTGTTTGGCCGCTGTTAGATGGCTGAGGAGATTTAATGAACTGGAGAAGAGAAGATTTTCAGCCCATTTGAAGCAACAGTGGATAAAAAGACGCAAGCAGAATCATTTATTATTTTATTGATGGATGCAGGCAGATTCATCCTGATTGCATGAGTTCAACATTATCTGTGAATACTGATCTGAACAGGTGTTACATCCCATGAGATGTTAAATGCAAGGGGTTTGGGGGTTAGGAATAATAACTATCTAAAGGATAAAAAAGCATTTACAAAGAAGAGTCAACATCCAGCAAGCTTCTTAACCTAACACTCAATGTCCAATTAGCAAAGGTTTCCTAAGTCTTCATTCTCCCACTCTAGTTCAGTACACACAACCACAATCATAGGGAAGGCTGCTGGCAAAGAGCCCAGTGAAACCTCAAGCAGGAAGACTGTTTCTGCTCATTCTCCAGTCACCACTCATTCACATATCAGCTAATTATGGGCATTCACTCTCCTAAGTACTCAGCTGATCAGATTCTGCCACAACCTCGTTTGACCAATCATCATGCATCTGTCAGATTTTAAATCTGCCATTCTCTCTTTCACAGTCAGCCAGTCATTCTGTACAGACATTGCAACCCTCCTCCACCCCAGCCACCTCCATTCAGTGAATCAGCGTGTAGTCCAGATCCTCACAGGTCACCTGCCCATTCTGCATAGCTCACGCTCCTCCTCCATGCCACCTCATTGGTTCCTGGGCAGCTTCTCAGAAGTCTACTCCTCATCTGATCCTGCTTCTCTCAAAACCACCACCAGTGTCTAGACTTCATAGGGGGGTATCCTATTTCTGCTGTTTGCTTCATTACCCCTTTAAATACATGATTTCATAAAGGTGGAGTCAAGGACTCTGCACAGTTCTTTCATTCAATTTGTAAAATACATTACTGTGTTAAAGTCATATTAAGTCTCTCCTGATTGAAATGGCAGTTGTCCAGAGGATAATCATTAACATCCTCCACAAGGAGGGTAAGCCACAGAAGGTCACTGCTGAAAGGGCTGTTCTCAGCGGCCGTAGCAAAGCAGATCAATGGAGAGTTGACTGGAATTGAAGTGTGGTAAGAAAAGGAGCAGAAGAAACAGGGATGAGCTGAGGCACCAGAGGACTGCCAAAGAAAGAGGATTCAAAAACACAGGGGAGCTTCACAAGGAGTGAACTGAAGCTGGAGTCAGTGGATCGAGAGCCACCACATAGACGGGTGTCAATGTCTCACCTGGACTAAGGAGAAAAAACACTGGACTGTCACTCAGTGGTCCAAAGTCTGGATTTCAGATGAAACTAAATTTTGCATTCAATTTGAAAATCACAGTCCCAGAGTCTGGAGGAAGAGTGTAGAGGCAGTGAATCCAAGGTGCATGAAGTCCAGTGTTTTCAGTTTCCACAGTCAGTGATAGTTTGAGGTGCCATGTCATCTGCTGCTGTTGGTCCACCATGCTTTATCAAGTCCATGAGTCAATGCTGTCAGCTATCTACCAGGATTTTAGCAAACTTCATGCTTCCATCTGCTTACAAGATTTATGGAGATACTGATTTAATTTTTCCGCACTGCCCCCACTGCCAAAGTACCAATACCTGATTGAATGATCATGATGGGCTTGATTGGCCAGCAAACTCAGACCTTAGCTCCATAGAGAATCTGTGGGGAAATGTCAAGAGGAATATGAGAGACACCAAACCCAACAATGCAGGCGAGCTGAAGACAGCTATTAGCGCAACCTGGGCTTCAGCAGTGCCACAGGCTGATTGCTGCCATGCCACACTGCATTGATGCAGCAATTCATGCAAAAAGAGTCACAACCAAGCACTGAGTGCTACTGAGTGATACTGAATTTTGGGTTTCATTAACTCTAAGCCATAATCATCTAAATTAAAAGAAATAAACACCTTAACTATTTCAAACTGTGATTCCAAGAGTTTCACTTTTGCTATTGAACTACTGAAATAAGTTAACTTTTTCACAGTATTATGATTTATTTACACCTCAGTGAAGTTGTTCACACTAGAGAAGTTGTAACTTAAGTTGTGTTGTTGTTTTGGACAGGCCTGGAGCAGGTAAAATGGAGAAATGGTAGAATTCCAGCTGGGCAGGGCAGGTTTAAGGGCTGCGGGGCACAATGAGAGCTAGTGTGGGCACTAGTGAGACATTTTTCGGCATGAAGTCAAGTGCAGCCACCACCATCACCAACCTTAAGCATCTGAAAATGTGCCACTATTCATCCCTGCTGACTGTTTTTCAACAGGCTACTCTAAGGCAGGCCGATAAGACTTTAAGTGAGCCATCATTCATGATCTACATACAGGTTTGAACATGAATTAATTCCTTTAAAGCCCCTAAAAAGTGACAAAGATAGTCACTGGACTTCGCTTTAGGATTCTATTTTACCAGCTTACTATACATTATCTTTTTAACATAAAGTCACTTACCCCAGACAGTCTGTGGCTCTGCAACATCCCTTCTTAAGACACCTTTTTCATCACAGTGCCAGCATCTCATCTTATCCTGCTTCATTTTAATGATCCAACCACCTGTTAGCACCTCTCCTCCACCTGTCTAGCATGTGCTTGTCTCTCAGAACCCAAATACCACACAGATGGGCAAAGCGAGTTTATGGTCAGAATCACACCAACAAAACACACTTAGTAGTTGGCACATAAGACCAGCTTCTAACCACTCTCTGCGTATTTAGTGGACAAAACAGTGACGTTGTTGATTAGAAGGAGCATTGAACACTCCCACCAGGACAACTGGAAACTTACCAACGCCACAGAGGTTTGATGCTGTCAGTTTATGTTGTCTTTAACACAAATTTGTCACATGTCGTGTTCCACTGCTTCCATGCTGCATTCTGAAAGGTAATCAGGGCACCTCTCATCCGATGGAACCGTTTTGCAAGTCGTCTGGCTATGACTAATTTGAGTGATCTGTAGCCTTTGCTAGCTCATGGCAAAGTTGTGCTAGCTGCTGTCCTCTCATTTGACTTTTCTCTTTCTATTTCATATGAGGACTTCAAAAGTTCTACAAAAGTAAACCAAAGTTACTGCATTAAGCAATACCTAAAACTGCCCTGTTGTACAAATCTCTTATACCTGTTTCAAGATTTTAAGTAAACACTTTGCCCTATTAAAAAGGACAAGGGCTCAGTGTAGAGATCCTGAGCCCAAGTTAAGACCTTAGTATGGCCTCCACTGTGCAGAACAGTAGGCAGCAAGAAGCTAGCATTCTGCCAGGGTCATCAAATAGGAAGCTTCCTATGCTGGTGTTTCATTCAATTAGTCCCAGAACATCTCCATGCTAGCTCCAAACACTTACATCCAATAAACCCAGGCTCCTTACATGCAAGCTTCAGGTGGACAAAAGGACTCATAGCGCTGACATTACAAATGAAACTGCAAAGAGAACATGAGAGAAAATAGAAAGAGGAAAGTGGGAAGAGAGAGCATAGCAAGTGTTAACCTATTGTCTTCGAATCAAATTCCACCTACGCCTTAAATGGAATACATATACTGAAATGCACACTTACTGTTGAGTTAGTATTGGAGATGCTTTACATGTATGGAATAACTTACCAAATTCAGTTTTAAAATGCCATGTGCCATTTGCAAGTTGTACCTCTTAATGAAGGCACATGAAACCTAAAAAGTAACTTTATCTCGCCAAGAAAACCACCAAATGTTATACAGTGAAAAGTGTCCATACTAGCTGTGAACTCTTAGGTGGTGGGATGTCTAGAGAGTCAAAGACATCCTCTGTAGTACATGTCACTAACACAGTGTTTGTGTCATCAGTATGCACGTCCCCTGCCTCGAACCCTGCTGTCAGGTGTAGTGTTTTCAAATGTGTCACACTGTGTTTCAAGGTCTCATTCCATAATTTATGACCCCCCACCTTCAAGCACCGACTCAGCAGGTGTCTCAATGTGTTGCATCTACCTGAGCCTGCATGCGAATAAAAATAAAATGCCTTCTACTGTTTCCATATCATTTGTGTCACGCTGCTCTCTGGTGCGCCGTTATCAAACAGCCTTCTCCCTCTTTGAATACATCTGAAATGCATGGATCCCTCTGGATGACATGCAGGGAATGGAAATTTAAAATGTGTCTTAGACATGTGTTGATACAGCTCTTTAGAGGAATGGAAAAGAATTACACTAAAGAATGACTAAATGTCATTACCAAAACCGTGGAGGATTGTGATGGGACAGTACTGAAAGAAAGTCACAAATTGAAGACAGCCGTAAACATTTAATTCACTCTGTATTGTTTAGCATCATGTTATATGTGACGAAGATACAAGTTGCACTAAGAACTACACTGTATTCATCCTTGGCATTGTATCTCCATATGGGCCATCAGCAGAAATGGGTTAATTGTGATGCGATTAAAATACAAAATGAGCACTAGGCTTTGCTGCTCAGTCGTTTTAGGTGAATAGTTAAGCTGGTATGGCAGGGCAGCAGCTGAATATTACTCACTTAAGTGTCATCATGAGTGTCTTTCCAGAGATGGGAAATAAGGACACAGCTGCACCTTTGAAAGTCTCATTTAACTTCAGCAAAGTTGCAGGCAGCCCAGATGACAAGTTGAAACTAATGTAAATTGTAATACACTGGCTTTTTACCATTCTCTTGAGTTCTTTGCCTTTAAGTTTCAACCTGTAGCAATTATTTTCCTCCGTTAATGTCGGAACATTAGATCCAGCAGAAGATCCTTACCTTCATACAAAGTAAAAGCAGGTTTTTATCCAAACAGGAAGTATAGCCACTAGGGATGTAATGGTATCAAAATCTCACGGTATGATGTTTACCTTGGTGACAAGTCCACAGTACGGTATTTATTGCAGTATAATAAACCTCAGAACAACAGATAAAGACTTGGAAAAAATAACATCGGCATTTATTAAACAATAAATGCACTTTAAATATAACAATAAGTACAAAAAAGTGCTGTAGGTGTCCATAATACTAAAAATGATTGAACATTTTGAAACCTCTATTAACAAATAGAGGATAAAGGAAAAAGGATGGACTATAGGTTAGTTAGTAACCTAAAAAAAGATTTAAAAAAATTCACCAGCTGGACCTTGTTAATAAAAAGCATACCTATTGCATGAAATCTAGTTTTTCAAACATTCTCAATGCTACTACCTATATTATACGTTGGCTCCAGCATGTTTACTAGCCTTCTAAAACCTTCGTTCACCACCACAAAATGGCCGTAGGTCTACGGCGATACATTCACTTATACTTCTCATGCTCCTTTTGTGTTGAGACCTCGTGCTGTTGTGGGGAAGTGGGACTGCGAACGCTTCCTTGAGAGGCTTTTGGCCTGTTTGGATTTTTCTTTGTTACACATATTCCCCATGAAGTGTTTCACTGCGGTGTGGCAGTGTCTACATAGTCTTTTGTTTATCCGTCACTTTTTCTCCTTTCTTATTTCTTAACACCAGGAAACCAAAATGTTTCCACACATCAGACTTAAAAGTCATTGGAGTCTGCAGTCTCAAAAACTTTGTCACTCATCTCTCCCTCACTACTCCATGCATCTGCCATTTTCGCAATGTAGAATCAAGCAAACAAGTGAGCGCAAAGCATGGTGGGTACACAAGGGCCAATGGGAATTGTAGTTTCCATGTCTATTAGCTCTGCTTCACAAAAAAACTACACTTTCTGCCCTAAAGACATACCAATTGAAACCATCACGTCTGGGACAGTACTGAGATGCTTCTGATACTGCGGTACCCTGAGAACTGATTCCGTTACACCCCTAATTGTAACCTTTTCTAAAGACAGACCAAATGACCAACTTCCTTAGAATGTTTTTAAGAACTCTGTACTTGATGACTGCTGTTTGCAGATGACGTGGTTGTGTTGGTTTCCTCAGCTGGCGACTGCCAGCAGGCACTGGGGCGGTTTGCAGCTGACTGCAAAAAGGCTGGTATGAGAATAAGCCCCTCCAAGTCTGAGGCCAGGGTCCTTTGGCTGAACATGGTGGATTGCTCTCTCCAGATGGGGAGTGAGTCTTTGCCCCAAGTGAAGGAGTTATGCCAGGGTCTTGCTCCCTAGAGACGGTAGAGTGGACTTTGAGATTGACAGGCAGATTGGTGCAGCATCAGCTATTTTGCAGGAGTTGTACCATACCGTTGTGGTTACAACGGCCTTTCGATTTCCCTGTCAATCTATGTGCCAACCCTCACCTATACTAATGAGCTGTGGGTAATGATTGAAAAATGAGTTCACGGGTTGAAGAAGTTAAAATGAGGTTCCTCAGGAGGGTGTCTGGACTCAGCCTTAGAGATAAAGTGAGGAGGTTGGAGGTGGTTCAGAGATCTGATCAAGAGATCTGATCAGGATGCCTCCTGGTCACCTCTCAGTGGAAGTCTTCCAGGCATGTCCAACTGGGAGGGGACCCCAGGGCAATCGAGAACTCGCTGGAGGGATTATATATTCCATATGGAGTGCCTCAGAATCCCTCAGGAGGACCGGGAAAATGTTACTGGAGAAAGGGGCATCAGGTAAGCAAAAAAAAAGACGGAAGGGTGTATTTGAAACTAAGGGCATCCTGTCATCCCTGGGAAAACACATAATGTTCTTGGAAAGAACCAAAATCTTTCACTGAATGCTACCAGGACAAAGAGTATTTTTATTCATTTCAGTGCTGGAAAATATGCAAGTGACCTGCCATAGAAGTCAAGTCAAGCCAAGATCATAGCATGTTCAAAACAACCACAGTTGACCGAAGTGCTGCAGAGGCTTCAGAAGACAATAAAACTTATTACAAAAGATAAAAAAAAACAATAATAAAAAGTACAAATGACAGCAGGAAATGTCAAGATGTCAAAGCCCAGCTTGTATTAAAAGCCAGTTCAAACAGGTGAGTCTTAAGCAAGGACTTAAAGTTTAGAATAAATTGAGAAGTTCTAATATTTTCAGGTGAAATGTACCATAGTTGTCTTGCACAGCGACAGGGGTTAGCTCTGTGCCTCACAGCAAAAAGGGTTCTGATTCACCTCCTGGTCAGGGCCTGCTGTGTAGACTTTTCCCCATTCATGCTTTGGCTCACTCTTGGCACTCCAATTTCCTCCCACATGCCAGCCCTGCGGTTAACCGGTGACCAGTCCGGGGTGTATCCAGCCTCTTGCCCAATGATGGGCTCCACCCCCCTGCGACCCTGAATGGGGTAAGATGGATGGAGCAGCTACTGCAAATGCCCTGTCACCTTGGGTTTAAAGCCTGCACCCTGGAACGTCTCAGAGTGTCTGATGTGTTGACCGCGGTGCTCTGACTGGAGCTCAACTCAGACAAGTATTGTGGTATCTTTGCAATTTTCTAAAAACCAGTTAAAGAATCTTAAACTGGATCCTGAAGCTGACAGGAACCAGTGGGGGAAGCTATAAACGGCAGGATATGATCACCTTGTGATTAATTTTATACACCTGTGGCAACAGGTCTGATTGAAACACTTGAATTCAATAATTAACAGGTGTGGCCAAATACTTTTGTCCATAAAGGGGATCTCTTTGGATTTATTTAATTCTCAAATCAAGAAACTAGTAAGAATTGCTCCACTTTGTCAATATGGACTTAGAAATTAAGTTTGAAAAGTTGTGATTGATTCAGGTGGCAATTTATCCCAATAAAGTAGGAAATTTTAAAATCCTAGTAAGTGGCTGAATTTCTATAATTATCTCCATTGTTGTCTTTCTAGCTTTGTGTCTGAGGTACACAGAACACTAGAACCTTGTACATCAGTGTCCTTGGGAAAAATAAATATAGTGAGGTTTGACAAATCTGTGTTATTGTGCTCTAGTACAGAGAAATTCAATATGGTTCACTCATATTTAATTTGAAAATGCAGTAACACAAGACAGCAGTAATAACAGTTTGTGTCCTTAAACTCATGTCATCGGCTCTGTGCTCAGGCACAGAGGTTTGTGATGGATGCTGCGGCTCCTGAAACAAAGCTGTTTTTTTTTGTTTTTTTTATTTCACTGTACCAAACAGTTGTTGTTTCCAAATTCCAGCAGCCCAAACAGGAAGTGGTGTGTGGTGTGACTGATAACTCTAGCCCTCTATAGCTCAGTCAACTGGCAGAGCCGGAGTCCAGTTATGGCAGCTCCATCTGAGTAAATCAGCCCTGTAAAAACAAAACAGGGCTGTGACAGAGAGGTGTATTGTATCAGGTAGCAAGGAGATTATAGACTTTCAAAATTGGAAGTAGTGTGTTGGTTTGAAAAGTGACACCCGTTTCAAAGAGCCTTAAACCTCAAATGTTGCCAGGAGGTGATTAAACTGGGTTTAAAAGGAGGTCTGATTTAAAAAAAGAGGACAATGAGAGCATTTTTCAGATTTTTACTGCCAGTTTTTATTCGTAGCTGACAAGTTAATTTTATTATTTTTTTTAAAGGTTTATTTTTGGGCATTTTGTGACTATATTTGACAGAGGAGAGGACGGTGGATAGAGCCGGAAACAGGGAAGAGAGCGGGGAGAGACATGCGGCAGAGGGCCTCAGGCCGGATTCGAACCTGGGCCGCGCGCCTTATCCATTCTGCCACCTGCGCCCTGACAAGTTAATCTCTAACAATCTCCTCTACATTACTTTAAAATAAGTTTATTTAAACATGTAATTTGTGAGACTCACCTCAGTCAACATCAAACATTCTCTGACAATATTTTGGATAAATATTTTTAATAGGATAAATAAGGTTAAGACTGTTGGATTCTGTGTGGTGTTGTTAGTTAATAATGTTAATAATATGCTTTGCTGTTTTCAGGCATACCTTGCACATTAGATGGATTGGCCAGATTCCATATCTGTCATCAGGCAAATCCATCTCGCAAAACTTCACACTGAAATGATTGTCAAAGGTCTGAAAACTGACCAGACCAATCAGCATCATTTGGGTATAATGAGGCGGTATGGTGCAATGGTACGGTCGCAATTTGGGTGTACTGGAAGTGGATAGCAATGGCTGCTGCTGGTGTAGCGTTTGGCTCAGATGTAGCTATTTTTAGCTAGTTTTATACACCATCAGGCTCCACCTCGACAAAGAGGGTAAGCCACAGAAGGTCACTGCTGCCAGGGCAGGCTGTTCTCAGAGGAATGGAAAGTTGAAAGTTGATTGGAAGAGAAAAGTGTGGTAAGAGAAGGAGCACAACCAACAGGGCTGAGCTCAGCCTTCAGAGGATTGTCAAACAAAGCAGATTCAAGAACTTAGGGGAGCTTCACAAGGAGGGGACTGAGGCTGGAGTCAGTGGATCAAGAGCCACCACACAGACAGGTCCAGAAAATGGACTACAAGTGTCATGTTCCTTGTGTCAAGCCAATGCCGAACCACAGATATCATCAGCATCTCACCTGGACTAAGGAGAAAAAGATCTGGACCGTTGCTCAGGGTCCAAAGTCCTGTTTTCACATGGAAGTCAATATTCTATTTAATTTGGAAATCAGGGTCCCAGAGTCTGGATGGAGATCTACGCAGGGGCAGTGAGTCCAAGATGCTTAAAGTCCAGTGTTTTCAGTTTCCACAGTCAGTGGTGGTTTGGGGTGCCACGTCATCTGCTGCTGGTGGTCTACTGATCTTTATCAAGTCCAGAGTCAACGATGTCAGCCCTCTACCAGGAGATCTTCGAGCTTTATGCTTCCATCTGCTGAGAAGACTTATGGACACTGATTTCCTTCCTACAGTGAAGCCAAAACTGCCAGGTTTTCTGATGGTATTACTCTGTTTGATTGGTCAGCCAACTGCTCTGACCTGAACCCCGAAGAGACACCAGACTCAACAATCCAGATGAGCTGAAGGCTGCTATCAGAGCAACCTGGGCTTCATAATGCCTCAGCAGTGCCGTGAACTGATCACAACCACACCCACATTGCATAGACGTTGAGCGCTAAACAAGTACTGAGAGCATAAATTAGCATAGTTTTCCATTACATCAACATTTCTTTATTATAAATCCTTTTTTGGACTGATGTTTTGTGATATTGTAGTATTTCTTTGATAGCTGATTTTTGTGAGCTTTAAACCTTGATCATCAAAACTTAAACAAAAGGGCTTGAGATGTTTCACTTTGTAGGAAATCAATCTGGAAGTTTCTTGAATGAAATCACAGGAAAAAAAAAAGAACTTTTTCATGACATTCTAATTTCTTGAGATGCACCTGTACAAACACTACACTCATCACCCCTTACATGTCATTTAAACCTTGAGCTTTTCTGCCATAAAAAAGTGTATTATAACAACTATTTATGGGGGAAAATACCCCAGCATGAAAATATGGATGTAATCTTTAGTCCTTTCAAGTTGTGGATGTTTGCAGGCTAACATGGTGTGAAAGTGTTGAGTGCATAATCTACAAACATGACTTTGCTAATTGGATTACAGTATTAACATGGCTGAAACTGCTGAGATGATGAGTTTCATGTGTTTGATACACTTGTTAAATTGGCTGTAAGAAGTGAGCAGAGCCAGTACTGGGAGATAATGTTTTTATGTAAGATCAAATGGGCGCTGATTAGAGGGCAAAAAAGTTCTGCATCAATAAACCCCCATATTTGATGATTTTAATTAGATTCCAAATCTCTTACCTCTGTTCTGATACATTAAAAAAACCTGTTCAAACATACTCTCATCCTTCTTTCAGGCAATCTGGGTGAGATCGCAGCTCTGAAATTGGGCTGTTTTTATTCCTGGAGAAGTGCTTTAAATCACAAATGAGTGGTGATGAGTGGGAGATGCATTAAATTTTGATCTTTATAGCTGTATTATTTAATGCGAGGACTGCGCTCACCTTCAGTGCGTCACGCTCCTTTGATGTCTTGCCTTTCAATATCCCTGAGGAAGAAAGCTGTTTATTTCCAGGCACTTTTACAACAGCACGGTGCAGTTAAAATTAATTGGATCATAACACTGACAGCTCTGACCATTTAAGACTGAAGTGGTGGCAAAAAGATGAAAACCACTTGGCAATAGACTGAACGGGACTGTCAGTCCTGCCTCCTGTGTTGTACATTTATATACAACTGAAATCCATGAGCAAAATACATGATTTTTTTGTTGTTATGAAGACATTCTTGTGTTTTACCTTTATTTTACTGGCAGTAGGTTTGATATGCTTTAAAGCATCTATACAAAGGAATCTGGTTTGTTGAGCTTTCTCTGAGAGTAGTGCTGTTACCCATTCCTTTTACAGACAGAATGCATTTATTTAAACAGGGTGCAAAGCAAGTAAAGGCATTTGAGAGACAATGTCTATGGACAGTGTACAGGTGACACTCCCTGATTTTGCTCCAGTTTAACTCTACTAGCATCAACAGTCCGAATTATTCCCATGAAAAGAGTATGCTGTTGTTACTGTTTACTGCTGCCATGATGTCTGTAGGATGCGGTTTAAAGCACTGGAAAAGTGAAGTAGTAAGAACCGCTAAGATGCCACTCTGGAGGGCACTTCATCAAGCTTAACCACTAAAATGCCAGCCTGAAGGGCACTTTATCATATTGAGGGCACCAAGATGCTCCCTGGAGGGCATTTTAACATGTTTTGCCCTCTAAGAGGCCACTCTGAAGGGCACTTTAGCACATTTTGATCCCTGCGAGATGACCCTAGAGATGCCTTAGTACATTTGGTCCACATAAAGGCACAAAATATTATAAAGAGCCCTCCATGGCATTCTCTAAGGGGGCATGCTGAGGGCACATTTTTACCATCGTAAGATAGCAGTAACATGTTTTGTCCACTTAGATGCCATCCAGGAAAGCACTTTATCACATTTGGACCTCTAAGAGGGCTAGCAGGGGGAACTTTGTCATGCTTGGTCCTTCAAAAGGACACTCTGGTGGACACTTTTTCACCTTTCTTCTACTAAGATGCAACCCTGGAAGGCAATTTATCACATTTTCCTTTAAGACTCCACCCTGAAGGGCAATTAGGGCAAACTGTTCTGAACACTAGAATGCCATGCTGTGGGGAACTTCAGCACATTTTTTCTACTTTCTACCCTGAAGGGTATTTCATCATAATATTTCTTCAAGAGGGCCCTCTGGGTGGGCACTTTATCATATTTTGACCACTAAGATTCCACCCTGGAACATGCTTTTTTATGTTTTGTCCTCTAAAAAGCCACCTTAGAGGGCACTTAACATGTTTGGACTACTAAGATGCCACCCTGACTGGAACTTTATTGCATTTTGTCAACTTCAGTGCCACCCTGGGGGGTACTTCATCCCATTCAGCCAACAAGATACCACCCTGGAGAGCACTTGATCATATTTTTCCTTTTAGAAGGGACTCTGGAGAGCACTTTAGTACATTTCTAACCAATAAAAGGCCAGCTTAGAGGGAATTTTGTCCACATAAAAGGACAAAATGTGAGTAAGCGCCCTCAAAAGTGGCTTTTAAGAGGACACTCTGAGAGGCAATTTATCACTCTGGAGGGAACTTTATCATGCTTTGGCCAGTAAAAAGGCACTCTAGGGGTCGTCTTATCCTTTAATCTATCAAAGGGGCATCCAAGAACACATGATAACAGCTTTTTCCCCTTTAATATAAGTGCACCAGGCCTCTGCCCCTGCCTGAGTACATCAGTGGCTAAATGGCTAAGGGTAATTCACTGTTCGCTAGTTGGGTTTAGGTTTGTAAGATTTCAGACTTAGTAAGCCAACTCAAGCCTACGTTTTCTACATGAAAAATACACAAAATGCACTGTTACATGGTGTAAAGAGTGCACTTCCTCATCACTACTCTGTCCTTCACTGTGTGGGCAAAGCAGCTCAAATAGAGACAGCAACAATGTCCTTGGCATGTGAAAACTTCCTCACCATTCATCTGCAATAAAAATTTCATTTTTTTTACTTTTTTCCACCAACCCACTTTATCAAGTGCAGATTTTTTGTTGAAAAGACTCCTCACGTTAAAAAAGGTAATAAGTCACGGAGTTGGGCAGATGTGGACAGAGCTGAGTGGTTTGGCCTTGTGCAGCCTGGATGGATTCAGTGGGGCCGAAATGTTAAAGAGGAGCGAGCATGCAGGAGAGTCAGGCGGAGGTTCTGAATGCAAATCCAAGCCACCAATCTGTGAACATGAAGTTATTCTAGAATGCAGCTCATCTACATCTTTATTTCACATTGCACATTCACTCTCAGTATATTTATAACTTATCCTGGGGTTTTATTCAGTGATTTGAAGGTCTGTCATCCTCCTTGTGAAGAGTGGTGGTGCAGCGTGCAGGCACCTTCTACTGACCAGTCTCAGCTGCTTCGGACACTTGAAAAGCTTTGTGCTTAAAAATAGAAATGACTGTGCTCGGCTGTATCTATTAAGTGCTGCTTCAGCTGTTTTTCCCTGGATGCCAATGAACTTGTTTAGCTCTCATCCTTGAGATGCACCAGTAGGTGATAAGTAGGGATGGCTGGGAGAATTTGTCACAGTTCTTAATTCTTCCACGCCCCTCTTTGGATGGCCTTCATTGTTTTAATGTGCCCTCTCTTCCTGTAGGGCCCTTTAGCAGTCTGCACTGCTGGTATAAAATATGAACTCACTGATGTGTAATTGTATTTCTAGGCTGCAGTACTTAGTTCACGGCATATGAATGGTGCTAGAAATCCATACTTGAATGATTTAACTGCAGTTTCGGGAACAATTGCTTCTGACAGATCAAACCCAGCATTACTGATGTCGCACATGCAGCTTCATTAGAATAACAAAACAGTGACATTTGTCTTTATGCAAGAGAAAAACTCTTAAGTTACATGTCTGCTTTTTGAATATTGGCACAGAAAAACAAAACAACCACCAGTCAAAAAGTCTGATCTAGAAAAAAGACTTTGGGCACTCAGAGAAGTTCAGAGTTTGTGCATGGAGCCTGCAGTACATCAGAAGGCTTTGTCTTAGATTTGTTTTAGATGTCACAGATTCTGCCTGTACTGACTTAAAGAACCCTTTTCAAAGTCTGATTAAATTTAAAGTTCAATAAGAGCAACTGAAAAGAGCAAAGTAAACTAAGTCAAAGGTCACCCCAGAACATGCATTAGCTTTCTTTGTAAAAAATTCCATTTTTCATAAAATTTGCCGCTTCAGTGGCAGCATTTCATTTCCCAGAATCAGCATTGGATGTTTGAGCATGCAGAGAGAAAGAACACATTCAATCTTCAGTTTCCATTATGAACACAGACACAGACTGTGAGCTGAAGTAGAACGGGACAAGAGGGAAAACTCTTGGACCAACTACTGCCGGGTTCAAACCTGCTGATTTATTCTCTCTCCTGAAGGGAGAAATCAAATGGGATTGTGGTGTGTTTGTGGCACAAGCAGGGCCACTCACACACACTGTGTTGGTGCGCATGCTGGAAAGACATAGTTGATGATGTGGCTTGTATCAGAAGCTCCCAGAGTGGGGTCCAGGATTTCCGGGGGTCCCTACATCTTTGGATTTGTTAAGTTGTTTACAAGAGTAAGAAGGGAGGGGAAGTTATAACCATAGAATTTTTTCGACTGAATTTTAAATCAGACTCAGCAGTCCATTCTGTCCCCAGGCTTCAGACCTTAAAGATATTTTTTACTAAGTTTGGTGAGCAGTTTGTGTAAGAAAATAAGTTTTATTTTGGCTTTAGTTCCCAATGATAAGGTAAATGTTTGCCTTAAATGTAGAATCACTGATAGTAACTGACTGTATAGGAAGAAGTTTGGCTGTTCTGCACTGGTGGCTGGTAAAATAATGCACAACAGTTTAATTTACAAAGATTCTCAAAAAAGTCAGCAACTTTGGGAGGAGTTCTCAGGTGCGATTCAAGTGAACCCTGGCACAGATTTTAGTATCAGCTATAGGACGCCATTGTAAAATCTAAACTTTGTTCACATTTTTCCTTAATAAAAGGTGGAATTCATCAGAATCAAGTCAACAAACGGTCTGTTATGACTCACAACACAAGTTGGAATCAGTGAGATGAGATGCAAAGGCAATAAAAGTAGGGATGTTCCAATATCCCTTTTTCCTTCCTGATACGATACTGATACCAAGGTGCTGGGTATCGGCTGATACTGGGTACTGATCCGATACCAGGTTGAACTTTCTGGACTAACTGTGGAGACTAGCAAATTATTTTAGACCAATATTTCATGGCACAAAAAATCGAATCATTATGTACAGCATCATGACCCTAAAGTTGTTTTTCTACTAATTACTGAGTTTTACTCCCTAAATATTAAAATGAAAATACAGGGAGCTGCATCACAGGCTCTCTCTCTCTCTCTTATGCTCTACCCAGGCACCATGACGTGATTACAGAACAGCCTGCAACTGGCTGACAGACCCAAACGAATATGGCGGTTATTTGAGTTAGCATTCGGGCTAGCAGTAATAAATGATTGTAATTCGATTAAATTGGATAAAATGTGTTCAATATCAGGTTTACTGGTATGGATTTGATCATCCAAGTCCCCAAAAGTCACTCAAGTTCCAGACCTGCTAAAAATGATGCCCCAAGGGATTCAAAGGCATTTATAGCGTCAATGGGACGACACAACAGCTAGCTTCATGATGAAAAACAAGTAAGAGGCAACATGTATGGTTCAAAAGTTATTTAACTTTTGATAAACTTTGTCACTTTTTGTCATGTATGACAGCGCCGGTCTGGAAGGCGTCTGAATGATCACATTCAGAGAAACACTGTCACGTAGCCACTAATCTTTTCTGCTGCAGTTTGCCCACTGGTTCTTCCATGCTGCTCTGAAAACAGTAGCCTGTGCATGACGTGCTTTCCAGCAGCGAAGAAGAATGATTTCAGGTTAATAGCGCTAACATTTAGCATGGCTAAACAAAGCAAAATATTAAGCTAGACCAAACAGTATTGGATTGGTGCATAAACTTGTCTACTCGCCAGTACCAATACCTACATTTTAAGCAGTATTGGATGTATTTCTGATACTGTAATTCCAAATCGAAACAACCCTAAATAAAAGTTTTCTGTCACCTCAAAAACCACTGTGTCTGTGCAGAGTGAGCCCATCTAATCCTCTGAGCTGCAGGCAGATGTGTATGAAGAGTGATGTTGCTGGCATTTCAACAAGTGATTTTAAATCATCCATAGAAGCAGGATGGACTTTTTAGCTGGGTTAAAACATAAACATCTTCTCTCAGGTCAGGATGTGTTTACTTGCCACATCCATCCCTTTCTCCACCCTAAAGGTATGGACTTAGTTACTTTTTTAACAGAATATTCTCACATACCCCTGGTTATATACAAGGACATCCAGACTGGGGTTTTGTCAATCCTACTTCCCACCCACTGGCATCCTCAGACAGACTTGCGTCACATCTACGCCTGACTTCAGCCTCAGTTATTGGCCTAAACATGCCTAAAATATCTGCACAGTACTGCACGTCTGTTTGAATTAAATATCTATTGGTTTGCAGGTGTCAAACTGCCCTCTTATGGTCTGTCTTGTAGGTTTAGAATAATTACCTTTCTGGATTTTAGCAAAGTCGTATTTGTAATGGATAAGAACTGAGCCTTCAAATACAGGATTAAAAAATGAATATGATTGTAATCCTCATGTTTTACAAAATAAAGTGCAGCAGAAATTGTTGTTGACATTCACAGTGCAGACCTGCATGTGTTACTGAGTTCAGTCCTCCAAAGCAAAGTACCCCCACAGCCTGCCAAGAGCTTTCACCCATATCATTAAGGCGGCACTGCGAGGAAGGGGATTCTCCAGAGATCACAAACCCTCTCTGAAGCTTCTGGGAGGGTCGACCATCCAACTCCACTAACAGGCTGCCACAGAGGACCTTTCTGGGATTTTAATAGAGAGCCCCCTTCACTCTGCACACACGCACAAACACGCACGCACCCATGCACACCTCAATGATGAAAGCTTTTCTGTCGAATGTTTCATCTCAGTGTAGCTTCACAGAGATAGGAAGAAGAGTACAAGTTTGAAGATATCCGTGTGTGGTCTGTGTGAAGTGTTTGCGCTGTGTGTGTGTGTGTTTTTGCATGTCAGCCCCCAGCAAGCTCCTTGCCAGAGTGTGAGTTTCACATGCATTTCATTTCCTGCAGTCAGCATCAATTCAAACCCCTCACAGGAATTAACTCTATCTACCTGCTCGTCGTTTTCTCCCGTCGCTCCAGGTGCGCCTCTCACATGCATGCACACTCTTCAACACATTTTCCTTTGAAGGTTTGCAGCCTCCCCCTACAGTCTGCAGGAGAGATAAGAGCGCACGCTGGAGAGAAGTAAAGTCACAGTGATGGATGGTGTATGCAGCTGTCTCACAACACTATACTATTAACGCGTTATTGATTAATGTTTGTCACAGGTTCTCCACTAGAAGTACACGCTCCTGTCCAGCACCCATCAGCATGCCATCATTAGCAACTGACACTAATTTTGCCCCCCGAAGGTTTACATAAGCGTAGAGTTAAAAATAGTTCCGCCTACGAAGGGATTTGGAGAATGGTGTCAGTATTTGTAAGCTGAAGCTGCTGATACAGCTGAAAATGCAGCTCAAATTTTGCAGTATGCTCTCTTTTGTTATATCTGCTGCACATTTGTGATGCTGTATTCTTAAAATGATCATTCAGCATGGCAGGGACGTTCGGTTGGTTTCTGTTAAACAATTCAAAGAAGAGTCCAGTGCTGAAATGATGTGCTCCTACAGCAAATCCTAAACCCATGAAAGCTCTGATTTTGATAGAGAAGGAAAAGAGTTTTATACAACCCCAAGTTCAAAACAGTGGAGGTGCTGTGCATAATGTAAATAAGAAATGCAATGATTTTCAGATCTCAAAAACCCATGTCTTATTCACATTAAAACATAAAACATATCAGATGTCAAAACTGAGACCTTTTACCATTTCATGAAATATTAGCTCATTTTGAATTTGATGACAGCAACACATCTTAAAAAAGTAGAGACAGGGCCATGTTTCCCACTGTGTAGCATCCCCTCTTCAACAGTCTGTAAACATCTGGGAAGTTAGGAGACCAGTTGCTGTTTTGGGGTGGGAATGTTGTCCCATTATTGTCTCATGTAGGATTATAGCTGCTCAACAGTCCTGGGTCTTCTTTGCCGGGTTTTTCTTTTTCTGATGCTCCAGATATTTTCTATTGCAGGCAGGCCACTTCAGCGCCTGTACTCTTCTACATTGAAGCCAGGCTGTTGTGATGGATGTGGTATGTGGTTTAGCATTTAGCATTACTACTGTGAGACTCTGCCTCTCTAAAATGCTCATTGTTTAACTTGTCATGTTACTGATCTGTTGCCAATTAACCCATTTAAAACCTACTTAACCCTTAGGGGTCCACTGGCTATTTTGCCATTTTGTTAATTTTCTTTTGATTAAAAAATAAATAAATAAAAAGTATGCCATGGTCATGTTTGATATTATTTTTTTTTTTGGCACTACCTCAACTTTATGAAATTAAACAATATCTTTTGAAAGTTTGATTGACTGTATTAGATATAGGGCCTGCAATAAACACAACACTCGACAAAAACGGATTTGTAAAAAATGAGCACTGATTCCACACATAATCTCTTCATCAGACATATTTCCTATGTTCCCCATATTGCAGTCTGACCTCCAGCAGGTTCATTTGGTGCATTTTGTAATGATTGTAGCTGCTAATGAGGTCTCAAGGCTTCAGTAATGAAAAGGAACAGGCAGAGGTCTTAGGTCACTATTCCCCATAAAACTCGGCATGTACTCCCAACACTGGAGAAGTTTCATCTTAACAAGACAATTAGACGAGCATGTGAGCAGAGCAGGAGAGCAAAGGAATGCCGTCTTCATAGATTTACCCATTTATTGTAAAATAGAATAACAACTGAACTTGGCCCACATGGCCAACATGTGGAGCAACATGTGTCAGCTTTGCAGGGGAGCTGAGCACCAGGGTGGACCAAGAGCCTGAGGCAAGATATGAGGTGGAGGCAAAGCTTTGCCAGCAGCAGTTTGAGAAGCATTAGTGTTGGAGGGATCAGTGAGACAGAGGTCAATTTTAAATGGACCACCTAGTTGTGAGGCTGTGACTAGTTTTAATTAGAAACAGCCATTCAATTAATCAGCCAGTGGTGGACTTGGGTGTTTCGGAGGCAAGGGCAAAAGTTTTGACAAGCTTTGTTGCCATGGCAATATTTAGAAAGTCAGGACAGATTTGCAGTTTTTATTATGCTATACCCACTTTTGTTGTATCTGTATTGTGTAGGTTGTTGGCTGCTCTGTGTTGACGTGGTGGAGGACATAAAAAAAGGCCTAATTCAAAAAAGAAAAACTAAAAACAGTGTAGGATGTTGACCTGTGAAATGACCCTTAAAATCATAAACACCCCAGGAGGTCTGAGTAAAGTCTATTTCAGGTTTGAGAGGTAGATATAAAAAGAGTTTGTTTTTTTCTCGACTTTTATATCCTCTACTTTACTATCGGATTTTATAGCAGGAAAACAATTCACAAAACAGGGTGCAGCATAATGGCTTTGATACAAGCCATACATAAAGCTGGATTAATTAAAACAACATTTTTTAGTCTACAGTACATACCTCTAATATTTCCAGCAGTTTTCAAAGCTTGAGAAATTCTCAGTTTCTATGGCTGACAAAGAATAACTACACTTCCAGATTGTGCTTTTAAAATCTTGTTTAACATTTATTAGGAGAAACTCCCTTCATTTGTGCAGAATGCCTTAATTTTGAATTGTTCCCAGCACAGTTCCAGGATACACTTGTGAGGTTTACTGATTATTTAATCACAGTAAGTGCTATAAAAAACAGGGATCTGGAGGACATTTTGAGCGTCCAACACTGAATTCTGGAGAATATTTATGTCACAATTTTTAGAGAAAATTCAGTTAGAAATAATAATTTGTGATTTTGTTTTATTTTATTTTCTCAGTTGAAACAATTTAGGACCTTAATACCTATGACTGAGGTATGCCTTTTCAGTGACTTAAATGTGTTTGCATGAGTATGAAAGGTCCAGATGCACAGAAAAACCTTCAATTTACCCGCTCTCATGTAAACAAGGCCAAAATGTGCCTTTAAGACGTCCTAACCACAGGAGCCCCAGCAGATACCCAGAGCCATCCTCCTGCCTAAACCTATCCCCAGTCAGGCTGCTCAGTTTGCAACCTGGGCCCTTGCTGATACCCAGAGCCCCCCCTACCTAACCCTAACCCTAGGTTAAGGCCTGAAAAGGAAGGAGTTTTTGAAAGACTATTCAAGGATTTGTGGGGACCCTGACAACACTATAACTCAATCATTTTGGGTTGGGTCCACTTTTGTATTCTGTAACCGAGCCATCTGTTAAAAGGGAATTAAACTTCTTACTGGCTGTATGCACGGCTTCAAGCAGTATTGCTGCTCAAGTTTGAATGTTCAGTCTGTAATGAATTGTTAGCTGTACTATGAGAAGATATCTGTTTACATAGACAAATAAATACGAAGAATACTGTTGATGGGTCTATAATCTTAGGACTCTGTAAATAGAGATGAACTTGCAAAACTAGTTCCAGACTTTTAGCTGGGTTCAACAGCAGAATATTTACTCTGAGGCTTCCAGGAAACGTCTGCCTTAAGTGGGGCTGAAGTGATTGATTCACAAATGCACCTCACCCAAACAATGAGAAAGTTTCAGGAGAGAAGAGCATGCACTGGAAGATTGTTATAGCACTTTACATTAATAATGCAGTGCCCCACACTTTTCATGGTATTCTGTGCAGTTTTGACCATTGAAAGGTTGAACTTTACCACGTAGTTGTTATGTAGATTTTCTTTTAAAAATCCTAAATCATGCTACTTTATGAACAGACTAACAACAATAATGATATCAGATCTGAATTGCTATAATAATGTGCCTGCTGTTGTTGTAGTACATTCATTAGGTGCTATGCAAACAGGGTTGGCACATTTGGGAAGTTAGTGATCGATGGCAAAACAACTTTATAATAAGCACACAGCAGATTGGCCTGTGTTGTTGGCTAATTGTTGTGTGAAAGGAAATCTATCAAGAGACCTCCAACATCCATCATTATTTTCTTTACTCATTTATTGGATCATTAGCAGGACTCTGCAGACATTTGCTATTGGACTTCAATGAACTTTATATGAAACAGATTCATAAAAGGGCTGTGAAAGTGTATACACTTGGAGCCAACACACTATAATTATTAGTCATTAGCCAGGATCTGCTTTTCTGTGCTCCAGCCAGAAATTCCCATAATGCAGCATAATTGCATAGCCCCAGAAGAGCATCCCTGCCCATGAGCTTAAGCTCCGACTGTGACAATCTCAAAACCCACTGTTGTCTGTCATCATCTGATAGTCAGTATAATGGGATTCCCATATGACCTGGAAAACCTGGAATACAGGTGAGCAGTTCTCCAGTTATGAAAAATAATTAGAAAATTTACCCTTTATGATCTGCCATAGAACAAGTCCACCAGAGCATATCTTTAGGCTACATTTTTACATACTGTAGTTCCTTTTTTTTTTTTTTTTAATTAGCTATGCATCAATACAACCCTTAGAACCCAAATTTTAATGATATGTGATAAGTCTATAGTAAGAAATTTAATTGCTCAAAAGTGCAAAAAAACACAAGAAAAATTAAAAGCGTTTTCTTTACACAGTTTCCTAAATACAGAGATGTCATAGCTGTATCCCTCAACATTGTGATTGTAAATAAGTTGCACAAAATCATTTCAAACCACTAAAAAGATAATTTGGGTATTTTCATAACTTCATTTTTAAAATGAGGCAATTTGCTCAATTTCCAAAAAGACAGCATCTTTATAAAAAAAAATAAACTTTTTACAGTTGTGCAATCAAATCTCTAAGTGTGCCAGTTAATTGTGAGCATACATATGTTTGCAGAAGACCATGTTGAAAGACTAACAAGTGTAACTCATGACCTACAAAAAAACAACACCATTATAGTCTGGATAATATTATATTATATTGTTTTTGATGTGTGTGCTTTGTACTACATTTCTGAAAAAGAAGGAAGGATATTTCTGGAAGGAATTAATACTCTGGAACACTCTTAATGTATGATATGGTAGAAAGGCTTTTCATTTACACCCGCCAACTAGCCAAATGCGGGTAGATTTCAGTCATGGCTGGTAACAGAGTGACCCTAACTAGCCACAATGGCGGGTTGATTTTATCAGTGTCACAACTTCTGCTTCACTCTGGAAGTGCTTGTCTGTTAGCCCTATGATTTAGGCTTGTTGCAGAGGGTCCATTTGGCACATACAAGCCTCAAATTTCCCCCCAAATAACTGAAAAGTGGCTGGTGGTTTTGTCCATTCATGTGTTTTTATGCAGCACCACAGGCTTTCATGCTGTACAACACATAAACATAACACTGACACACATATACTGACACGTGCACTGAGATGTTGGTAATGTAGACTGGAGGCTTCTATCTGTGTAAGGAAAATGTTTCAGAATAATAGAGGATAAACACAGACCTGAACTTTTTCCTTGTCCTCTCTGTCCATGGCGGATCAGCACGTCAGCGCTGTTTATGTCTGCTCCAGCTGTGTGTCTCTCTGTTACTCATGCAAGCCAGGGTGTGTAGGATTGGGCAGTGAGAAACAGAGGCAGAAGGATTAAAGTCTGTGAATGATCTCTAAGGAGTCCAAGAGAATTCAACTAAACGGTGATATATATATATATTTTTTTTTTTGCTTCTAATACCATACAACAGACAGTACAGTTGTTTAAAGTTTTCCAAATGTGAGCATCATGCACCAAATGTAGGTCAACAGATAATTTAATCAAGTTTAGACACATATAAAGACATTTTCACCATAAAGCTTAAAGGAGAATAGAGAGGAGGAGAGGGGAAGTCTGACACTCAACATTCTCTGATGGAGATCTGTCAGAGTGAAAATTGGAGATGTTGTTATAATCTGCTGTAGTTTTTTTCCCTAATAAACAGTGAATTAACAGTCACTATTTTAATATTAGCATAGACATAATATCCACTGAAGAAGATGAAAATCTAAGTTTTGAATCTTAATGACTGTCTCTAAAAGCAAAGTATTACACATATCTCTGTATTGTGTTGTTTCATATGTTCAGGGAGAAGTGCTTTATTCAGAGGAGAGCTGATACTGATCATATCGATGAGGAAAGATGGAGCATGTGTGTCATGTCATACCATGTTTACCAAATTTGGCATATAGCACATAGCTTCCAAACACCAAAATTGTGGCTTGTGGAAATACTGAGTGATTAATAAGTTTGCAAAACCACCAGCCACCATGGCTGGTGGGCAAAAATGTCAAGCCCTGTATGTTACTGTTACTCCGATGGTCTAATCAAGTTGTTCTCTAAACTACAAGTGTTGCTGGAGATTTATGCTTTCTTCAAGACTCTCTCTATCCTCCATACTCCTTGGAAGTTGGTGAAGTTGTGCCAGTTACACACTTCAACTCTCCCCTGTTAGTGTTACTCCTTCAGTTTTATATGCATAAAGAATGATTGCTCTATCTCATTTGGTTACAGTTCTACCTGTGGTTAAAAATACATGCAAATGGGCAGGTTTTAAAGCGTTGAAAAGACAAAACATGTGTGAAGATGCTCCATAAGGTCTTGTGCTGTCCTAAAAAAATATTCACACATTTTCTAATTTCATGTCAGTTTCCAACAAAAAGGGTGAAAATGATAAGTGATGTTAACAGTGGTGGGAAGGGCCAAAGTATTACAAAAAATGTATTTGCAAAGTCAGTGATAGCATTATTAATAAGATTAAACATGATTTATTTTCAGATTTTGAAAAATAGGAAACCAGACCTCTATGGTTGATCTCATCCTTATTATTAAGATTTATTATGACAAATAAGTAGTACGCTACTGACAGTTGTCATTTTTAAATGCATATGACACTAAATTGTACTTGTATCTGCAACTCTAGCAGTTTGTTGTTCAGACTTGTTTTGCAATTTTTAATGAGAATGTCATTAAAGAGAGAAAATCAGGATTCTCCTACAGGGTGATGCTGTTGGTTGGAAGCTTTTCAGTCTTTGAGTCTTGAGGCTACATGAGTCATCTCAGCGCTGTCGTAGACTACCTGTTATTTGTCAGCTCCAGCTGTAATTGGTCAATAAAAATAAGTAATTACTAGTTGACAGAGCCGGAAGCTGAGAACAGGATTGACCCAATCCACTCAAACAATGGCAGCCTTTCCCATTTACACATCTGGATTCACTAAATCCCTGCGACAAAAGGGGCTGTGATAACAGTAATTGTAATTCCAAACACAATTATAGTCCTCATTTATCTAATTTTCCTCTGAGTTGTTTGTGCTCATTATGTTCTCAGGCTTGGAGAGAAGCAGGGAGCAGATGTAAATTGAAAGCAGGCGAACAGCTATATGGTGTCTGTTGTCGCCTCAGATTCTTCTTAATGGTTTCCCACCTGTGTTGGTCTCCCTGAGGGTCAGACACTAACAAGACTTCTCATCACACTCACCCATCCAAGGCAGGAACGCTTTATGTGGGATGGAAATATTTTAGTTGGCTTTGTATGAGCTGTGACAGAGGCTGGGAGGTGAGAAACGGGGAGAACAGAAACAAACAAAAAGGCTTTAAGGAATGTGTTCTTCTTTCATTACTTTAGCATCCTTGCATCCTCTCTCCTTATCCTCTCTCTCTGTAGTTCTCCCTCTGCCACAATGAAGGATCTTCCAATTCCTTAAAAACACCTGAAGGACACAAGAATGAAGAAGATAAACCACACACCAAAGAGGCAATGTCATTGGTTTGGAAGCATTGCATCTGCTGAAAAGCTACCTCAATACCTTCAAATATCACAATTTAACAGACAATGCTGATGACATACAGTACTGTGCAGAACTTTAAGGCATGCCTGTGAAGTTTGTTTCCAAAAAAAAAACAAAAAACTCCAAGCTCTCCTGATTCTCCTCTCAGCTGCCAGCTAAGGGGAGGATCTTGTCCCCTGTGTTTCATTTTTAGTTTAACTCTGTGTTTGTATTTGTTTCTTTGCTCCACTCATGGGCCCCAATCCTCGTACCTGGCTAACTCAGTTAGCTGGGTAATTTCAGGGTAACCTGACATCACCACTGCAACTAGTGGACTTGTGAAAAAAAAATACATTTTTTATTTGGTCCCTTTTGTGGCACTGTAGAAACATGCAAGATGCAAAATTCCAAGATGGTGTAGACCATGGATGGGACCATCCATATGTATAAAAAAACTTATTCCGAGTTGAAAATAAAACAGTTTTATCCAATTTTACCCATTTTTTTTGTTCCACTAAATTCTGCAAGTCTAAATAGCCTTGCAAAGCAGATGGATTGGCCAGATGCCATGTCTGTCATCAGGCAAATATGGTACATCTTGCAAAACTCCATTCTGAAATGATTGTGCAAGGTCTGAGCTGACCAACCAGTGTCATTTCAGGAGAAGAGGCATGAGACACATGCCTGGTTTAGTTGTACTGGAAGCTGATAGCAATGGCTGTAACCAGTGTAGCAATTCCCTGGGATGTAGCTATAGTATAGCAGCAGTTTCATCAGAAGTGGACTACGTTTCTGTTTTTAAACAAGAGCAAAGTGCCACACTGAAAGCTTCTCTTGGTTGAGAAGGTTTTTTTGCACGTCTCCCACTTCTCACCCTGTCTCTAACCCTCTAATCCCACATACTCTATCTGCACAGCAATCTGCAGCAAAATGCACTCCAGAGACAGTCTTCTCTTTTCTTCTTGTAAAACTTTGAGGTTTCACCACATGTGCTCTGGTACATGCTAGAAGTGCTTGAGATATGCATGCAGCAAGCCACTTGGAGTATTTCTTTTTTGGTTTGTGGTGAAGGTAAAACTTTCATGTTTTTCCATTGGGAGTATTTTCCTTTTAAAAAACAGAAAGTAGAACATATCTGGTCAATTTGAAAATACAACACAATGCCTTGACTCCCCATAATAAATCTCATCATTATATCAACATTACATCCCAACAGCTGGCAAAAGCCACAGGTCAGCGGTCAGTGAGGGGGTTCTTTCTAGAAAAAAAAAAAAAAAAACATGAAGGGAAACAGGAAATTAACCTCAGAAAGACAAAGAAATCTGTTGTTTTTAATCATTGTCTAGTCTCACATTGAACTAGGTTGTTACTGTGTGATCTCACATTGCCTGAATTCTCCTGGGATCTTGTCAGTTCTTGTCTCGATCTGCTCATAGCTGCACGTGCAGCTTCGGAAATGGGCGTGGGTGTGCAATAGGTCGATGCAGAACTGCTGCACACACACAGAACACATGAAGAATGTGGACTCCTGAAACACCAGTCAGATCTAAATGGATCTCATTCTTACCGCCTCTGCCCAAAGTTCATGACCAAAAAGGCTGTAAAGTAGAGTGAAATTTAAAGCTTTGCCTTTAGGCTCAGCCTCCTCTTGACACAATGGTCTGATAAAACTCCTGCAACACCGATGATGCTGCATCAATCCGCTTATCAATCTCAAGATCCTCTTCGCTTGCAAGCATGAGCAGGACCCCGGGATACTTGAAACCCTTCACTTTGCGCAAAGGCTCACTCATCTGTCTACACTTCACACCATGCTTCCTTTTATCTCTTTCTCGACAACTGAATGGAGAACATTTTAACAGGAAAGGTCACCTGCTACATTGCAGCTCTGATTGTAGTTCTCTTATGTTTCATGTATAACAACTACTAAAGTGGTATGTCACATGCATTTCTTCTGTCATCAAACCTAATAAACACAATACAAACACTTCATACTTCAGACTCCCAGCAGTGCAGTGTCTTTAAACACAACACATGGGCCCCATCAATATCTTCACTATGCTATAGTCAGGGCTTAACATGGATTACTGGCAGACACTTGTAGTAGAGCTGCTTTCAGAGCTACAGCACGGACCAAACTCACACACTGCTTCTCTCAGAGGGCCTTAAATGTGCTTCTAGTTGCTGTCAAAGCTCCAGCAGACTCTCAGACAGACGCAGAGGCAGACAGCGGCTTCACATGGCTGGTTAGCTTTGAATACAAAGTCTTGTCTCTCAGCAGAGTGTCTGACTACTGCTCAGGGTAGCACTGACAATATCAACTGACCTGTTGCGTCACATACTGCAGAGCTATGAAACCAGTCCTACAGTTTTATATCCATCTTTCATTTTCTTTTGTCTAAATTATATATAAAAAAAAAAAAAAACATATACCACATTTAATGTCATACTTGCCGGATGTTCTTACCCAAAATTTAAATAGATCGGGTAAAAATACAAAAAAAGAATGCTTAAGAAGTAAAAAAGCAATGATAATGGCAACTGATTAAAATAAGGAACGTTAAAAAAAAATAGGTTTTCTTAAGAGCAGCTCATGTGTCAAATTAATTAAACAGGATAGAAATAAGAAAAGAAGAATCAAGTGAAGAGTCAGTTCACTAACCTTGCAAAACAGATGGATCTGCCTGTTTCCTTGTTTCTCACTGATGAATCCATCTTGCAAAGCCCCCAACTGTTTGGGCTTGGTTAGAAAGTGACAGGACCAATCAGCGACGAGGGGCAGTACTTTCAGGCGCAGTGGAGTCGTGACATAAGCAAGCAGCAACAAGAGGCCAGTGCCGTCAGGGGATGGATATAAAAACAATTCTAAGACACTGAATTTCCCCCAGAGTTCCTGGGTCAGTCCCCATAGACTGAACGTGCAAGAAGGAGACTAGTGACAGAGGCCACCAAAACGCCTATGACTATCCTGAAGCTGAGATGGGAGAGACTCTGCATACAACAACTGTTGTCTGGGTTCCTCACCAGTCAAAGCTTTATGGGAGAGTGGCAAAGAGAAAGCCACTGTTGAAGGAGCTCAGATTAAATCTTGACTAGAGTTCACCAAAAAGTATAGGAGACTCCATGGCCAAGTGGAAGAAACTTTGGTCTGATGAGACCGAAATGGGATGAGACAAGACGCCAAATACTGCACATCACCACAGACACATCATCCCCACTGTGATGCAAGGTGGTGGCAGCATCATGCTGTAGGGGTGCTTCTTAACAGCCAGCCATGGAAGGATTGTAAAGGTAGAGGGTAAAATGAATGCAGGAAAATAAAGGACAATCCTGGAGGGAATGACAGCTTGGAGGAAGACTTAACTTTCAGCAAGAAAATGACCCAAAGCATACAGAGAGAGCAACACAGAAACAGTTAAAGGACAACAAGGGGAATGTTCCAGAGTGGCCGAGTCAAAACCCAGACCTCATTCCAATAGAGGGTTTGTAGCTGGACTTGTAAAGGGCTGTTTACGCCTGATCCCTGTGCAACCTGACAGAGCTTGATTAGTTTTATAAAGAAAAATGGAGTGAAACTGCAGAGTCCAGAAGCCTGATTGAGACCTATCCACACAGACTCAGTGCTGTAATTGCAGCCAAAGGTGACTCTACTAAATACTGACATGAAAGGGGTGAATATGTATGCAGTCACTTATTTCATTTAACATATTTTTTGTCTAATTGGCATTGATTGTAGAGATCTGTTTTAACTTTGACATTAAAGAGGTTTTTTAAATGGTCAGAAAAGGCAAATTATTTTAAGCCATGATGGATTTGTAAAATCAATAAAAGTGTAAAACATCCAAGGGGGTGAATATTTTTATAGCCACTGTATACTTGATATGCAAATAAAGCAGCACTTTCTCTACAAGGGCCCTGGCACCCCATGCATCCACAAAACACATGGAGAGTGGATGGGTAAGCTGTCAACAATCTATGAATTGGACTACAAAGTGAAAAGGGTTACCTAAAAGAAGGAAACACTGACAGACCAGGAGGGGAGCACATTTGTTCTTGCATGCATGCTGGTTATATCCAGCCCAAAAGAAAAATCACCAGGCTCTTTTTCTCTAAATTTTCTTCTTGGCCTTCCTGGAACTCGCACCTGAGGAGGGCTAAGAAAAGAATTAGTTGGTGAGCAGCCAGGAACACGGTCACGTGCCGTCACAGCACAAAGGCCAGAGGTGGTCATGGTGTGAGCGTGCTGAAGCCCAGACAGCGAGGTCTCTCAGATGTGCAGTGCTCCAGCCCTGACATGTTACAGATGGAGCTGGTCAGCTCTCCAGGTAGGAATCATCTGTCACCTCAGCACATGGTGCAGGCAGTGAACCACAGCCGGGCCCTGCCCCCTCCTTTCAAAATACATCACCTCTGAGCTGGTGGCTGTGGTGGAGGGCCAGCCTTTCCCCCACAAATCCAACCAGCAACGTTAGAATCTTTGCATACAAATAGAAAACTCTTGAACAGAGGAGCCAATGCATGTTTGGTGCTTGTCTCTGCAGCTCTGTAATTTACAAGTTTTTTTGGCCATCAGTATCATCTCTTTCTATTCATATGTATTCACAAGCTGTTCATGCAGCAGTGGTGGCAATTATGGGTTCAAGGTCTTGCCCAAGGACACATTAGCATGTGGCTGCGGGAACTAGAGATCAAACCTCAACCTTTCTATTAGAGATGAACGACTCTACCACAGACATACAGCTGTTCTAGCACTGCCAAACAGTACATTTTTTAAAATGCAATTAAACACTGAAATTGGATTGTTAGTTGCAATTAATCACTTTTTTTTGAAATGTTAAAATGCAGGAGTGCATGTACAAAATGACTCACATAAATCAAATGATTCCTGGTTAATATGAGAGCATTTGCCAGAGACTCAATTTAGTTTCTTTCATTGTGTAAGCAACCCAATTAAGAGTAACAATTAAAATTTCTGATTTACTGAGGAAACTGTTTCTTGTTATTCTAAGACTAGTTGACTTCTAACCTTGAAAAGCAGATGAACTGGGTAGCCTCCAGGCAAATCTATCTTGTAAGGCTCCATTCAACAGCGTTTGTGCTGAACCAAAAACAGTTCTGACTGATCGGTGTCATAAAAGGAGAACCAAGCAGTAGCTGTGGTGGGGATTAGTTGTACTGAAAGCTGACGGTAATAGCTGCCGCTACTGCAGCAATTATCTCAGATGTAAATCTAGTAAAGCGGCAGTCTAACAGAGCTGGACCACATTTCTTCATGAAATAAAGAGCTAAAAAAAAAAAACCTGATCAAAAAGATGTTTTCACTTTCTGCCAACCTGCTTCCAGTTTCTGGCGGGGTTTTCCACAGCCCATGTGGGTACATGTGGGTTCGCTGTGGATAATGACCGTCTCTTACCAGCTTCGGCCAGCATCTTCACAAGGTCTCTAGCTTTTTTTTAATGCACATTTTGCAGTGAAGCACATTCATCTCTGGGACACAGAGCCTGTCTCGTTCCTGAGCGGTGTGATGGTTGGACATTAGTATGGTGTATATACTTGTGTATAATTGTTTGAACAGATGAACGTGGCACCTTCAGGCATCTGGAAATTATACTCAAGGATGAACAAGACTTTTGGAGGTCCAAAGTTCTCCTCCTGATATCTTGTCTGATTTCTTCAGATTTTCCCATGATGTCACACATGGAAACAATGTGTTTGAGGAGTGCCTTAAAATACATCCACAGGTGTGCCTCCAGTTAACTCAAATGATGTCAATTAACCTATCAGATGCTGCCAAAGCCATGACATCATCTGGGCTTTTCTAAATTGTTTAAAGGCATTGTAATCTGTACACTTCAGACTTTGAAGAAAGAAATGCCTCATCCCCTGGTTGAGTTAGTTTAGTCTTTGTTACTTTTCCTCATGTTATCCCAGTTTCGTCATTTCCTGTTTTAGTTGGTATACTAACCTTGTGTCTCTCTTCCAGATCACTCCTTTCCACCCATCCCCATCTGTTTCCCTGTTTCCCAGCGTCTGTAATCACCTCATGTGTTATACCTGTGTGTGATTGTCTGAGTGTCTCCACCTGGTGATCCTCGCCTGGGCAGTCTTCTCTCTCTCCTTGTGTATATACACCACTCACTCCCTTCCTTCTGTGCAAGATCGTCTTGTATTACTCCTTCTTTGCATTACTTTAGAGCCTTGTTTTCTGATAGATTCCTCGTGCTGGACCTAGTTTCAGTCCTTAGATTTTTTGCCTGCTGTTTTTTGTACCTTTGCCTGAGCTGACTGACCTCCTGTGTACCGAACATTGCCTTCATTAAACGGATTGTGACTTTTTCCCCTGTGTCCTGAGTCTGCTTGTGGGTCCTTTTACCTGGCATATCTGTCTATCTGGCTGCCAGGTAACTTCACCCTCTGTTTGGTAAAAAAAAAAAAAAAAAAAAACCTTTATTCTGAGGGGATGTAGGGAAGTTCTGGTAGCTTCTATAATACAATATCAGCTAAACCATGGGAAAAAGAACTTGCAACAGATCAGATATTAAATGGAAAAAACAAAAATGAATACTGATAAAGTGAAATGCTTGATATTATTAAGTGCAGATTAGTTTCGACTTGTTTCATCACCCTTGGGCCCCCAAAAATTGATTGTGACAATGAAAGCCACATCTGAGACACCTCCCGATGACAAAGTCCAGCATGTTTGATATTTCCTTCTGCCCTTTGTGATTTGTACCATCATTTCAGGAAACTTAAAACCAAAGGCAAAGTGAAAAAGAATGGTGAAGTTGGTGCAGGATGTACCTTTGAGCTCCATCCAATAAAAGTTTGTTGAGACAAAAAAATTACAGACTGAAAAAGAGAAATCCTGGCACCATACTGCATTAAAATGAGACACATCTTTCTTTGAATTTACTGTAAATGACAAACTTTTAGTTCCTTTAGATTCTATAAACTGTTGGTTGAATTCCTAAATGGCTCTCTTTTCATAGGGGAAATTAAATATCTGCAGACGGTTAAAAAACCTTAGAAAAAGAAAATCATAAACCAGCAGATATAATCTAATAATGCATATTTAATGTCTGAAAAATGTTGTTCTCCGTTGTGAAATAAGTTTCAGAATTAAAGTCTGTTCGGCACTTTTAACCGACAGAAAACTTGTTTTGTTAGAGGATAATTAGAATTTAAGTTTCTTCTTCGTGCAGCAGAACAGGGAACTCCTGGGACTCCATCTGGCCCGCAGACAAAGTGGTCTCATCATTCATCTGTGCAAAATAAAAACAGAACATGAACGACTATTTTTCAACACCTACATTTAGCACTGAGGCAGAAACATGGCAATGTTATTAAAGAGAAATATGACATGGATAACATAAACAGAATGCTTTCTTACATAGACAGTGAAGCCTTTAGGCCCAACTAAAGAGGAGGAAAGGACAGAGCATTTACCACACTGGGATGTCTCTACTAACCCAGTGCTTCCCATAGTCAGGGCCAAAGCCCCTTCAATGAAAAGCATAAGCAGGATTGTTAAAGTTGAAAATTGTCCTTACATACTTGTATTCCACGTTTTTTAACAAAACAAGCAGAAAATTTAACTTTCATGTCACCTTTGTATCATATTGTCTGATACACAGAACTGGTTGGAACTGGTGGCTCGTTAATTATAATTTGTGAATCTTGGTCATACAAACTTGTTAGTTGTATGAAGGTTTTTGTGGATGCCAGGAGATCTTCAGATTTCAGAATTGGCTTGTTATACTCTAGTTTGGCAACGGCTGAATTAATTAACCTTTACGGTAACTATTGTCTGTTTCATATTTGGTCATTTGGTCCACTGAGTGTCTCAGACTTTGGTATTCAACCTTTTTTTTTGTTTTTTATTTTTTTGTATTTTTGTGTAATTTATTGGTGTATTTTGTGTTAACCTTACAAAGCAGATGTATTCACTTTACACCTCGGTAGCAGCGCACAACTACGTCACGTGTTTTGTTGCTCTGACTTGCTCGTAAAGATGTAACAGACAGAACATTCATCCAATCACCCTCTGATTTTTTCTTTTTCAAAGGCTTTGCCCTTTCCCAAACACAGTCTATGAGAGGTTTTCCAGATGGATGTGTGAAACAAATCTGTCTGGATGCGTTTCGACTCAACCACGAGTCAAAATGCGTCCATTGTGCCTTAAACCTAAAGAAACTGCTCTAAAGGACATTTTGAGTGTTGATCTTCTCAGTTTAAGTGAGTCTTTTTTGTCGTGCACCACTTAGAAGTTTAGAGTTGGGAGGGTGCTCCTTCTTTGTGTCAGGTTACACAAAACCATTGGAGAAACACTGGTCTAAGGCTTGGCTTTAAAACAATTCAGTATTCTGCCAAAGCTCAGGAATATTCCCTTCAATCTTTCAAAGAATGATTAAACTTTTGCATCCTATGTTTAAACAAACCAGCCAGATTTTTGTTCTCAGGGGCCAGTTATGCATATTTGGGGCATGGCTGTTGTAACTTTAACCCTGCACACTGTGGCTGTCTGTCAGGAGGCATCATCTCTGAATACATGTTTTTTTTTTTTTTTTTTTTTTTACCATTGTGTCTCACCTGGACTTTTTGACTCAAAAAGCTTGTAAAAACATCAACCATGTGGTGCACAGTGAAGCTCAAACATCCTTTTCTTTAGGACAGCTTGGGCTTTAAGAATATGCAACAATTTCACTTTAATTTTACAAAGTTATGGGACTATGAAGACAAAACAAAAACAAAACTAGATGGTAATTAAAACTCCCACTTGGCTTCCCATCTCTTGGGGACCAAAATGTAAAAAAAAATCATTTGTGAGACAAAGTCTTCAAAAATACTCATATTTTTACATAAAAAAGTCCTTGCACTTTTGGGAAAAAGAGTAATTATTTAAAGCAGCTCCTGTCTGCAGAGACACAGAGGGACACACCACAGCCTCTCTGTGTCTCTTACTCTCTTTTATGAGTCATTCAAGCTCTCTCCTCCTGTTCTAAGTGTGTGCATGGGTGTTTTTGACAAAGAATGATGTGACGATGGAACAGCCTGGTATTGGTTGTCATAGCCCAGTCACAATGCATTCTGAGATACCAGCAGACAACACAATGACAGTATTAACCAGTAGGGGCAGGGACAATCAAAAAATGTCTTGAGAAATGAGTAAAAAGGTGGTCAATATCAGAGGTACTAGTGTGTATTAAATCTTTAAAGACCCCAGAAAGTCACCATAGTCCCCAGCTCACTGGAAAACATTCTGTAAGAGCTACGAAAGCATTGCTGGCGTCATTATAACGGCACAACGATGGGCTTCCAGAGGAAAAACAAGGAAAATGCTTACAATTTATGCTTCAAAAGTTATTTAACTTTGAATAACACATGCCTTTTCTTGTCCTATAGGACTACTCCGGCCTCAGAGAAACCCTCCTGAGCTCCACCTCTTTGTTTCTTGGTTGATCTGAAGTCAGCTTGAGACAGTTTTTTGAAACATGGCGGCCACCTCAAATTGGACTCAAAAGCCCTTTCCAGAAACCTGATGTCATCTATATTTTCCACAGTCTATGGCCTGGATAACTATAAACAGATGAAATGTTGTCTGTACTAATGACTTAACAGCTTCCATTGACAGCATTCTCATCATGATATATTGTCTCTGTAAATGGATTTCTGCTTGAAAGTACTGCTGACATGAATCTATAAATCAAACATTAAAATTTGAGACACATCTGCTTATCCCTGTGTGACAACAGCAAATCGGTGTTAAGATTCATTGCTTTCCTCAACATTTATTTTGGGGCTTTTGTTGCCTTTATTAGATTATTAGATAGGACAATAGATAGAGACGGAAACAGAGAGTGGAGAATGTGGTGACAGAGCCACAAACCAGTCTTGAACCTGGGTCGCCCATGTGTCTACACCCCAGCTTTCTTCTTCTTTAGACTTCTTTACAAATCATCAAGATTTTATTTTGTCAAATGCAATTTCCCTTAACTTTGAGTCAGTCACTTTGAAATGTTTCTGTTTTCAGGCTAAGTTCTTGACGGCCTTCATGTCTCTGATGCCACAAAGAAAACAAAGTCTTGTCTGAAAGTTGGTAAATGCTTACGTCTTTCTTCACCAGAATTGAAGAGAAATTCACGTCTGTTCCCGGAGGCATATACCGTCTATCAGGCAAAGACAGGCGATGATTGCTGATGGCTTCCTAGATTGCATCAGCCTTGTCCTTTATCAGAGTCTGGGTGTGTTCAGCCAAAGCACTGCTGTGATTAAACAGAGTTTGGCTGCATTTCTTGATATGAACAAATTTTCGAGTAAATTTGCACAGAGTAATTGTTGAAAGAAGACGGATACCTGCCTGGTTGTACTCCCTCCCTCTGCCTCACACTTCTGAAAGTTTCTTTGGCATCTCTCTGTTTTTTTTTTTTCTCCATGTTCACACCAGCACATTTCCTAAAGGATCTTAGCTGAATAACACATCTTGTAGTCATCCAGATTTAATATTGTTGTATATATAACTGTGCTTTGTTCTTCAGTGACCTGGAGTTCAACTCCTTCTTGTTTGGTATCACTTTTAAAGGCAACAACACTTGACTTTAACTGGGAAAAAATATGCGATGAACTATGGTGTAGATGCTCAGAAAGCAGATAAGCAATAACTTATTCTGTGCTACTTCAGCTCCACAAGAAAATGTCAAGTTGATCTGCATGATCTTAAAAGAGATTTGCTTCTCTCTCAGCTGGGGTGCTCAGAGCTCTGAAAACAAATAAACCCACATCTTACTGCAGATGGAAAAGTCCAAATCCTTACAGCTGAGAACAGATGGTTCGCTCTTATGGGCTGAGAAACAGCTGATACTGAGAAGTATTCAAAGAGAGGATGAACACGAGACAAAACATATAAAGGATCATTATTCAAAAACATTTTTGCTTATCCTGTCATATTGTAGATTTCAACTTTAATGTCTGTGTAAAGACAAATTTGTGGTGACAACTTCCCGGAACATGTTGCAAACTGCTTGCAAAGCATGCTGGGATTGTGCAAAGTGGGTTGCCTTCAATACTTTAGAGTGCATTTTCAAAACAAAAGGGATATCGCATTAACATATGTTTTCAGACTCTGCAACAACACTTGAAATTTAGCTCAGGTTCCTCCAATTTCTCTTGATCATTGCTGAGATGTTACTACACCTTGATTGGAGTCCATCTGTGGTAAATTAAATTGATGGGGCATGATTCTGAAAGACACATTCCTCACTATAGAAGTTCTCACAGCTGACAATGCATATGCTTAAAAATGAACTGATTCTTGAGGCGCAGATAGCCTAACGCTGTAAGGCGCTACCCATGTACATGGGCAGCCCTGGTTTCGAATCGGGCCTTTGGCCCCTTTGCCGCATGTCTCTCCCCACTCACTTTCCCGTTTCAGACTATATCGACTGTCCTCCTCTATGTAATAAAGACATGAAAAGCCCAAAAATAAATCTTAAAAAAGAAAAAAAAAAAAAAAAAGAACTGATTCTCCTCATTTGAAAAATCTTTGAGGTTGGCCCTACATTATGTAGCTACGCATGATTCAATAAAAAATGTATACAAACATGTAATTTGACGTTGTCAAAATAGGTCCATAATTGCTTATGACTTTCCAGGGACTTTCAATGATCTGTCCTCACAGGCTGCTGTTCAAAGGGCTATTTTTGTAATGCTGCAGCAGCAGTGAAAAACAACAGCTAAACTGAACAATTAATGCCTGATAATGTAATAAACTGACTCCTTTAAACATAATGTCCTTTGCCAGATATTTAAACACATGCAAATGTTTTAGCCAGCATATTTTAAACCTCGGGACAAATTGTCATTTTTCCAGGCATGGTACATGTAAAGTTCTATAATTACTGCAAACAAACTGAGCATTAATTATGCATTGAGCAGATGAAAGAGTCCCTGCGCCTCCATTTGCACCCTATATATGTACCCACATGCACTCATTCATGCCTTTCACATACACATATATTCAGAACATATATTCTCTTTTCTGCTGCTGTCTTGAAAAAGCACAGAATGAATCTGAAATAAGACCCTGGCTTGTATAAAGAAACGACTGCAGGGCAATATTTGATCAAGTCAGACAGCTCCCTGCCTCGCTAATATTCAAAGGATTCTCTTGCCGCAGAAATGTGAATATGTAATGTATTCCCAAGTAACAAAACAAATACAACAGGGGATACACAAAAGCAGCTGAGAAGCAGAGCAGCGGAGGCAGCTACCACATGCAAAACAAAACATATAATACACCTTTGATATTTGCATCATGGTATGTTTGCTGGCTTATGAATAAAAAGATCGTATCAGGTAATATCAGTTTGTTCATTTCATAGCATGAGGACAAAGAAGCTGCGGTCCAAATGTCCTCTTTGTACCATCTTAATTCATCCTATTGCTGCAGGATTGTCATTCAAAACTCTCTGCTGTGGAAATTATTGATGACTGAAGGTGATAATATGCAATTTTCTGATGTAAAAAGAATAAATCCAGTTAGCTATTGAGGGGGAAAATCTGCTGTCCATTTTAGAACATATCCTTTGTCCTTCCTTGAAAAGAAATCTAAGAGCAAACAGATGTGCTCAGATTTTCATCAGCTGTTTGAACAGAATTCAGGTCTGCCCATAGGAATGTCTAGGCCTCTGAACAGCTCGGTGAAGGGACCCTCCCCAGAGTAGTATTTGTAAGTATAATTTATTAGTCTCAACATATTTTTGATGGATCTGTTGGTGCAAGAGGTTAGATTCTCAGGCTGAGGCCGACAAATGTTGACTATGGTCCAGAATGTTGGGCAAGGTTCCCCACCCCTCTCTACTGTCTGGGCCGGGTTCAAAGGGAGTCATAGACGCCCTGTCAGACATAGCAGCATAGCTGAAGTTTACCCTCAATTTTTGAGGTTTTTGTCAATTTTTCTCTTGTACTTTAAAAAAACATTTATATACTAGAGATTATACACTATGGACAAGAAGTATTTGGCTGCCTGATGCTTAGACCAACAGGGTATTAGTATTCAAACTGAGACGTCAGCTCTCAACAATGTAATTTGAAGTAGTTTTATTTACACAAGGCACAATGGACCATGAGTTAAAACACATCCGTTGTGCTTTGCCTAAATAAAACAGCTTGAAAGGACATTTATGAGTGATGACATCTCAGTTTAATTAAGTCTTTTTTGTCATACACCTGAAGAAGTTTCTTGTTGGGAGAGTGCTCCTTTTTTTCTGATTTACTTTAGTGTTCAGATCCAAATGCATTGTATGGATATGGCCCCCCTTTGCAGCTATAACAGCCTTTACTTTTCTTTGAATGCTTTCAAGTGTTTCTTAAAAATATTTCTGTGGTAATTTGAGCCCATTCAATCTGTAAAGCATTCATGAAGTCAGGCACTGATGTTGGACAAGAAGGCTTGGCTCACGATCTCTGTTTCAGTTCACCATAAGGTGCTCGATGGGGTTGAGTTCAGGGTTCTGTTGGGCCAGTCAAGTTCTTTCACACAGAACTCATCAAACCATGTTTTTATTGCCCTTGAAAAGGGCCTTCCCAGATTATTGCCACACATTTTGGAGCATAACATTGTCAAAAATGCCCATACCATTTTTCCTTCTCCACCAAACTTCATAGTTAGCACAATGCAGTCAGACAGGTAATGTTTTCCCAGCAAAACCCAGACTGGCGAACAGAGAAGCGTGATTCGTCACTCCAAAGAGCATGTTTCCACTGCTCCACAGTCCAGTGTTGGTGAGCTTTACATCTCTCCATCTGACACTTTGTGTTGGACTAGTTTATGTGTGCTATGGAAACAGCCTTGCTGCCTTGAATAAAACTACCAAAAAAAGGACATTTTGAGTGCTGACACTTCTTCTTTCTTAGTAAGTCTTTTTTTGTCAGACACCTTAAAAAAAGTTTTTTTGTTTGGAGGGTGCTCCTTTCTGTGCTTTTTCTGCTATGGAAACCCATCCATGAAACTCCCGTTTTACAGTTTTTGTGGTTACATTAATGCCTGTGGAAGTTCAGATTTCTTTAGTGATGGAATCAGCAGAGCGTTGGCAACTTTGCACCATGTGCCTTAGCAGTCGTTGACCCCACTTTGTGATTTTACATCATCATCTGCATCCACTTTCCAGAAATATCTTGCAGGGGTGAAACTTCATAAACTGTGTTTATTCCATCACAGTACCCCGTCATTGAGCTCTTCAGAACAACCCATTTAGAATCACAAATGTTTGCAAATGGCTGCTTGATTTAATACACCTGTGGCAACAGGTCTGATTGAAACCTCTAAATTCAATGATTCAATAGTGTGGCCAAATACTTTTGTCTATATTGTATATATTTGACCTGGTCCACCCCATCATCCCTGGTAGCCCTCTTACACACAAATTCCACATACTCTGCATGTGCCACTTTCCTCATGTGCAGAGATTTACTCAGCGGTGAATTCAGCCAGCCAATGTGGCTAGTTAGGGTTATGCAGCTACCTGCCATGGCCAAAGCCCACCAGCTTTTAGCTAGTTGGTGGGTGAAAATGTAAAGCCCTGGTTGTATTCATAGCTGGCTGTACTAAATGTAGTCCTAAACCTGTATTTTGTTATTCAAGAAAGTCTAGCCATATGTGCAAGTCAAGTAGAAAAATAAATAAATTAAAAGAAAAAAAAATCTGAAAAATGTGAGGGGGTATGTGAAAACTTTCTGCACACCTGAACTGAACTATAAAACAAGAAAAGCAAGGCAGTCTTATTTTTTTGTGTTGTTACATTTCTTGGTGTCCTGGTTACAATATAGTCTGGAGGAATGCTAATTAACATACCTGTGCCTGTCAAAAGTGTCAACTAAAGAATGATGAGTCATGAACACACATTTCTGAACAGGTCATGTTGAAGTAAGACCTTTAGCTAAATCATTCCCTGTTATTCAGAGACAGACAGACCTTCTTATGACTTCACAAGTCCTACCTGCTCTGGAAGCTGAGGAATCTGTTAAAAGGTCATCGGTTTGGAAGATTATGACTCTGCTTTGGTGATTTTATTGTACTAGAGTTTAAACAGTGACTATTTGTGCACACACTAGCATCTCTCCATGCATAGTGGAAGGGACACTTGTTTGGTATACATGGATGCAATTTAAAAGAACTGAGACATTCCCCTGGATCAGGTGTTGCTTCAGCTTTTGTGTCTATCAAAAAAAAGCTGCATGAGCCTTTCCTTAACCCTGCCGCACAGCTCTTGTGGCTCTAACATATAACGTTTAAAAAGGTTACTCAGCTGTTAGAGAGTTTTACAGTTTTAGGACTTAATAATCAAAACAGTGACCTTTATGTGTTTGTAATGAGGAATACCTTTTTCAGGGGTCTTTCATAATTTAACTAAATGGGAAAGGCCTTTTTGGGCCAAAGTATACCAAGGCAGTCCAGAATTTGTAATTTAAATTTCTGGCAAATATGTTAATATTAATTCTAAGCCTGGCACACTTCCTACGGTCTGGCACTCTAAGCCTTAAGCTATTTAGAAAATTGAATACAGCTTTAAAAAGTCAGATTATTGCATGTTCGAATAAAAAAAAGTAAAATCCACACAAATATATATTTGCTGTTGCAGATATCCTGTAGCTGAAGTAGGAGGACCTACTATTGTGCATACGAAGAGTTCCATGTTACACTGAGCTTGTGCAATTGAGATCCAATGTCAGCTGATGTCAAAGAACACTTGTGGTTGTTCACAACACATCCTATTAAACATATAAAATCATTTTGAGATTTTAAATGGTTGGTAAATTATGAGGTAACATAAGAGAACTACAGAACTATAAAAATAGGGCTGTGAAATGATTACAATTTTTAATTGGGATTAACCTTTGAATTTCTGTAGTTTGTCCTGATTAATCACATCTTTGTTCCCCCTTTTTCGACGATTTTGGTTATTCAAAAGGACAGCTGAAGAGAGTCAGGAAATTTGTTGGGAGCCAGTGGGAGAAGACATGCACCAAACAGTGCAGGGACCAGGAATCGATCCTGGTACCAGTGCGACTAGGACTGTAGGCTCTGTATATAGGCACCTGCTGTACCAAATGAGAAGAACCGCCGCCTTTGTCTGGAAGGTCCAGTCAATGGTTAATCAGTATTCCTGGCTACCATTACATGATGAAGACAAAATAACACTCCAAGCAACTCTGAGAAAAGGTTATTGAGAAGTCTATGTAAGGGGATGGATACAAAAAAAAACTTTCCAAAGCTCTGAACATGAGTGTGCAAGAAGGAGACTAGTGAGAGAGGCCACCTATAACTACTCTGAAGGAGCTACAAGCTTCTCTGCAGACGCTGCATTCGTCAACAGCCGGGTTCTTCACCAGTCAAAGCTTTATGGGAGAATGGCAAAGAGAAAGCTATTGTTGAAGAAAAGTCAGATTAAATCTGGACAAGAGTTCACCAAAAGACATGTGGGTGAGTCAGTGGTCAATTGGATGAAAGTACTTTGGTCTGATGAGACCGAAATGGAGCTTTCTGGTCATCAGAAAAGACACCAAACACAGTATATCACCACAACCACACCATCCCCACTGTGAAGCACAGAGGTGGCAGCATCATGCTGTGAGGATGCTTCTTGGCAGCCAGACCTGGAAGACTCATAGGAGTAGAGTCTAAAATGAATGCAGCAAAATATAAGACAATCATGGAGGACAATCTTATTCAGTCTGCAAGAGAACTACGGCTCGGGAGAAGATAAATTATCCTGCAAAAAAATGAGCTGAAGCGTGCAGAGAAAGCTACACAAAGATGGTTTAAAGTCAAAGCCCAGACCTCAGTCCAGTAGAGAAATTGTGGCTGGAGGGGCTATTCATGCCTGATCCCTGTGCAACCTGACAGAGCTCCAGCATTTTTGCAAGTAATAATGTAGTAAAATTGCAGTATCCAGATATGCAAGCCTAACTGAGACCTACCCACACAGACTCAGTGCTGAGATTGCAGCAAAATGGAACTCTATAAAATAAAATGATTTTATTTAATTGATATTACTTTGTAGAAATCTGATTTTACTTTAAAGACCCTGTTAAGTGAAAAAGATTCTTTTTTAGGTTTGTAATATGACAGGTCACTGTGTTATGAACCCCTAAATCAAACTTCAGTCAACTAAAACATCTCTAAGTTTATAAAATTAAGCTCCAAAATCATGAAAAATGAGGCAGTAAAATCTGCTCCAGGATGGTGTGGGCTTGTCTGTTGAATAGGATGAAGCCACGCCCACTCAGGAGAAATACAATCCTCTCAGATTTAAAAAATGGTACAATCTGGATGTTGACATTATGATCAGAATGCAGCTGCCTGGCTCTGTGCCAGAGAAGAGACAAAATCCATTTTCTGGCTCAAATCTCTGTTATGATGCTTTAAATGATCAATGGGCCACTGTGGATGACAGATTTGGCAAATTTACCTCATAATGAACAGAAAAAGCATTTATCTGACTGTTTTCTTTCAATAAAGGCAGTGACATCAGCCCACATATTGGCCCTGCCCAGATGAAACCAAGCAAGGAAAGAGGTGAAAAACTTTCTAACAGTCCAAATCCTGAATTCAGTCACACGTAGATCTCTGTGTTTTTACATGTTTACAGCAACCATATTCCAACATGTCTAATGTGTTAAGACAAAAACTTTGGATTTTACTTTACAGGGTCTTTAACATTAAAGGTTTTATTTCTCATCAAAAAAACAAACAAATTATATTCAACATTATTGATTTATAAAATCAATAAAACGGTAAAAGTTAGTGAATACTGTTTACAGGCACTGTATGGACCTTAAGCAGTCATGATTAATGCTGACAGATCTATGAAAATATATGTAACATAGGAGCAATCATTTCAAAAATGAACAGATATTTCAGTGGAAAAATCCTATTGTAACTTTAACCAGGTTCTTCTATGCATCTTTCTGGTCTTTGAGTAAGCCTGGAGTCATTAACTGGAACTGGCTGAATTGTAATCTTTTATACTGCCTGATTCAGTTACAACCCACTGCTCTTAATAATTAAATTAGTTAACCAGCAGGACAAAAATAAAATCATCTGCCAACAATACCCCCATAGCTAAACTCCACTTGGCGGACCAAAGGTTCCCATCCACACTCCACTACCTCTGCTGCCAGCTCAATAAATCTAATACAACTAATACAACAATCAAATACATCTAATTAAAATGCTAGATGAGTCTCAAGAGGCATGTTGATAGGAGCCACTTGGAAGCAAAGAGTAAGAGGAACGGTGGGCAAAAAATCCACAATTGGGCAGTTTTAACTTCCCCTTAGCAGCAGCTTTTTTTTTTTTTTAATTTTAAATGGATTTACTTTCAAAATATTATTCAAAGGAGACACTTCAGCAATGCACCCTCGCTGACTTATTCATGAATTAAATCAACAAGGGTTAATTATTATTGCAGCTTGGTTAACAACTAGCAATTTATTAAAATAGTTTCAAAATGATTGAGTCTTTCTGGACGGTGACTCATTAGGTCAATTTTGGACAGCAGCCAGAACGACCCTGAGATTACTGCCAAGGTCAGCACCAAACCGTTTCCTTTGTCCTGAATATTGATTCGCTGGAATGAGTCAGCTCAATTAGCAATGTTTGGAATGCAGCTCAACCTCAAAGTGACAGTGATTGAAATGTGTTAATGAACCAATTTGGGCATGACACCGCTGCCTGACTCGAAATATCAGGTGTTCTGAGTGACTTGCAATACAACATTGTACCAATGAAATAACCACCCTTTTGTCATTGGGACCGTAATGAAAATACAGCATGTAACACAGGGCATTAGCATACTCTGGTCAGAGATTATTGGAAGTATAAAAAGAATAATTGAGGGATGTAAAAGTGTAATTGGTAAGACGGAGAAATACAGAGATGGAACTCAGACGCCAGCCTTCTAGTGGTGTTACATCATCTTTTAATGAGAGCCTTATAATCTTTGATGGCTACAGCACCAGGAAAGGCTGAGTGCCATTCAAAGGGAATACTGTTAACTTCTCATGACACCAGTGCCAGCAGGGGGAACACTGGGAAGACTTGGATGCATAGATTAAAAGATGAATGGATGCAAAAGTGCACGGTTGGATTAGTGGAGGATGAGGGGTACAAACGGTTGGCCAGTTGAAGCGCTGGTCAGGAGCTGGCTGAGAAGATGTTTGAATGTATGAATTATGGAGGATTACTGAGTGATTAACTCAACAGATGCTCGCAAAATACTGTATGTCCCTGATTTTAAATTTAAAAGAAGTTTTCCTCAAGAACCAATGATGTTTAAGTCTGTCTGCTTCATATAGGATGTTCTCTGACTTTGAAGTGTTGAGAGCATATTTAAGCATTTCATGGAAAAAAGTTGAGCTCATTTTTAATGCATAAATCTCAAAATGCAGAGATTAGTAGTTAAAGCTTCTGTAAGGGTTTCTGAACAAAACTGGAACACTTCCATGTGCTTAAGAAGCCAGGTTTGGAGCATTCTGAAGAGTATCTAGCTGCACTTCATTCGTGACAAAAGGTTGCTCACAGTCATGTGATCCCGAATGCCTGATGTGCTGCAGGAAGTGGGAGACAGCCATTAGGATAAATGGGACTAAAAGTAAAATTTCTACATACATTTAGTACAATCCCGAACCTTAACAAAAAGTGATTTTTGCCCCAGTTCAAAGGGCAGCGCTGCATCAGTACACGCTGAGATCAACTGCTGCAGCCATGTGGAAACAAACATGGCAGAAAGCAACCTGGATTTACAGAGTTTTCAAAAGAAGCAGTAATGTTGGACACAGATACGCAGAGCTGGTGATAATTTCCTTTCCCCCATCCCTTTACCTTTATTTAATCATTATTTAAAAAGCCAAACTGGGACTGAGCCTTTGACTGTATGACAGATTACTCAAACTGAATGTAATAACTGCCACATAAATGACAGGACATACTCATGTTTCTAAGAGAATGATTGCCCTCCATTGTGGACGAACATCATTGTTTCTTTCTGAAAATGCAGCCAAATTGCGACAATCATACTTAAAAGTTGAACTATGACTATTGTGACCCTCTGCTTTTATGAGAATTCATGCACTTATATTTGCAACTGTGAAGACTATATATAAATATATATATATATGTATATATATATATATATATATATATATGAATTAGAGTGGATTTTTGTGCAAATTTTGAATAAAATTCCCAAAAACCTTCTTAAGATTTTGCTCCATTAGAACGGGCAAGACAGACAGACAGACAAATGGACAGACAGCTTGAAAACACACTGCCTCTGGCTGCTGGCTAACGCTGGCATGGAGGCATAAACATTTCTCGTACTTGTTAGAAGCACATAATGAAGCGTACTTATTTAAATGGAATATGTCAACAACTTCATACCGTCTCAGCATGGAGACAAAGAGTAAGCTGGGCTCGGTTTTAATGAGAGACAAAGCCACTGAGTATTGCACGACACTATCAGAACTGTGAGTGAGTGTATGTGAATCAGCTTGGGTCATCTGGGAGTAGGCACCTCATGAAGTCAGAGAGGAGTGAATGTGCTCTCTCAAGCTAAACTGAGCATGTCTGTTTCAATCAACAACTCACAAAAAAGATACATCCCACAGGTTGAGTTTGAACTGCAGATATGAGGCTCGTTTTAGTCCCTGAGACCCTCTTCAGTCTCTGTCTGCAGCTCAGTCAGTCAGACATGCTGCATCAAAACCACTGAATAAAATATGGAGGTTGAAATGAGGCCTCCGATTGATAGAAGAGGCAAATACTGAAAAACCTTGGTGTATCAGTGAGAATTCTTTGCTTATATTTCCATCCAGACACTCTTTGAAGGCCTGTCACTGTTAGAAAGGCGCAGCATCTTTGCTTTATCACTTAACATCCTCTCGTATTGATTCTGTAAAACAACTTGAGCCCCTTGACCTCTTTTCACAAACAGACGCTGTGACATTGTGATGGCAAATTAAAATTCAAATCAATCACCCCAGTGTAAAAGAAAGAAAGAGTAGGGAGAGAGAGCACAGCGGACAGAAAGAGAGGGAAAAAAGGGAGGGAGAATGGGAGACCTTAAATAAAAGGTGTCATCTCCCCCAGTGGAATTTTAATGAAGTGGATTCATAGTCTCTTCCCACAGAGAGCGGAGCAAATAGCAGCTGCAATTTATCAGCAAACTGGAGTCAAACGTCCCCAGTCAGAGGAAGAGGAGGAGGAGGCCTCTCATCAGCGGCTGTAAAAACTACAAAAGAAGATATGACAAGGAGGTTCCAGATCTCTTAAAAAAGGAAAATGACGACGGGCTTTGGTGTGCAAGCAACTTCACTGATCTTTGTGGGGAAACTAGGTCACTGCACCTGTTAAAGACAATAAAATAATGGTTTTTGAAGTCAAAGATAAGCAACAACACAGTCTTTGCAAGCAAATAGAAGCAGAAGTTTGCTCAGCAGACTGAAAGCTCAATTAAAAGTTTGCCATTTTTATGGTTTCAACTAAATTACACACTTTTTATCAACATAGTGAGAATGAAGAAACGGATATGTATAGTTTGTTATTGTTTTTGTGCGGCAATTAGGATATAGGACATCCCAGTGGTATAGTCTCCATTATGAAAACTGCTGCAATTCGATTAAACTTTGTCAGTGTTTGACACTGTGTACTTTTAAATGATCACATTAATCATGTAACTGGGAATTTAGGATGCACTAATGCAGTGATTTTCAGAAGTTTTTTGCCCATTTTCAAACGTATTACACACCTAAGATCAGGCCAAAATCTCAAGGCTTACCGTCTCCATATCCATGCAAAATCGCATATTTAAATATTATTACAGAATCTTTCTGCAAATGTTAAAATGCATATTCTTTGCAGCATACTTTCAGCCATATCAGCCTTTACTTACAGTTCCTGATTAAAGCATTCTACTGTAGCAAATCCAAAACTTTTTGCACCTGCTACAAGCCATTTTTCAACCAACTTATTAAAAAAGGTGCATATGAAACAAAGGTGCAGTAAGAAAGTACTAGAAATATTACAGAAAATTTTAGTTTTCTAAGCAGTTGTCCAATTTTGTAGCACTTGTACAGTCACTGCAATCATGCAGTTAATCATGGTTGAACAAATTCTCAAGGCACATCTAGAATTGCCTCTAAGCACACACACTCTTGCACACACCTCAGGAGAGCAGGGCCGAGGGCACCTCTCACACCTCTCTCTCCATTTTAACAGCTGACCAGAGAAGTCAGTGCATCAGATTCTTTGGCAGCTGATGACATCTCCTCAGTAGTAAGGAGGACCAAACCTGCCAAAATTAAAAATAAATAAAAGTAAAAATAAAATAAAAATAAAAAAATATAATTCTAAAATTAAATACAAAAAATATTTATAAATGGAGATAAATACAAATATATATATACATAAATAAATATATAAAAGTGAAAATAAATACAAAAATAAAAAATAAGACTCAAAAATTAAATATAAATAAATAAATAAATAAATAAATAAATAAATAAATAAATAAATAAAAGTGAAAATAAATACAAAAATAAATGTATAAATAGAATTAAATATCAATAAATAAATAAAAGTGCTCTGCTCTCACATTTATTTATTTCATGCTGCTGACACTGTCAGCATGAAATTCAAAAGGAAATGTTATTCAAATGAGGGGGCGGTCCTAAGTGTGTCTGGGGTTGAAGTGTTCACCTATTGGTTGATTGACATATGAGTGCAGAGATCTGCTTTGCATGAAACCCCAGAAGTCTGCTCCGTGAGGAGGAACGAAAACGGGAGGAAAATGGACTGATATCTGCTTAAATTAGAAATTGGAGTACTTTTATTTATTTGTTAATTTTTAATTTGGGCAGGTTTGGTCCTCCATACAGTAGAAGCCCTGAAACAACTTTAACGCGAAGGAGGCAGCCACTGATCCTAGCGTTTAAACAACAAAGACCACGTTATTAGAGCCTGTTTGCAAAAGATCAATCAAACAGAGTCTGATCCACTTTTCTGCATTCTGCATTGCTTGATCCACAAGAACTGTTATTCTTAGACTAGACTGCTTCTCACACCCTGGACGCAATAATCTAATTTGACACATTTACATCCACTTCAGTAATGTACGTTAGAAAAACCTCTACATAACTTTTTCAGTAGTTGGATTTCCTTCCACAGGAACATGATGTTGAAAAAAAAAAATGCTGGTGGTAAAAGAAAACGATGTTAAAGAAGAGGTTAAAAATTAGGAAATTAAACTACTGATCATTGTAGTTTGTTGTTTCTGATTTTCTCTTCCCCTCCATTTTCTATTCTCTGTTTTTCTACAGAGCATGTGTGTGGCAAGGGTGCATGTCTGGCTTCTCCTGCTGCAGCAACGAGGTGCACCTGTCTTCAATCGCCTCATTTCCACAGACATACAAGCCTGGGCTCCACTCCACTAAAGGTACATCTCAAAAAAATTATATCATTAAAAAAGTTCAATATTTTTTGTCACTCATTTTAGAAAGTTAAACCCATATATTATATAGACTCATTACATCCTGAGTGAAATATTTCAAGCCTTTATTCCTTGAAATGTTGATGATTATGGCTTACAGAAATGAAAACCCAAAATTCAGTGTCTCAGAAAATTAGAATATTACATAAGATCAATAAAAATACTTGGTTCAATACTTGGTTGGGCCTCCTTTTGCATGAATTACTGCATCAATGCAGTGTGGCATGGAGGCGATCAGCCTGTGGCACTGCTCAGGTGCAATGGAAGCCCAGGTTGCTTTGATAGTGGCCTTCAGGTCATCTGCATTGTTGGGTCTGGTGTCTCTCATCTTCCTCTTAACAATACCTCATAGATTCTCTATGGGGTTCAGGTCAGGCCAGTTTGCTGGCCAATCAAGCACAGTAACTCCATGGTCACTGAACCAGCTTTTGGTACCTTTGTTAGTGTGGGCAGGTGCCAAGTCCTGCTGGAAAATGAAATCAGCATCTCCATAAAGCTTGTCAGCAGAAGGAAGCATGAAGGTCTCTAAAATGTCCTGGTAGATGGCTGCGTTGACTGTGGACTTCAGAAAACACAGTAGACCAACACCAGCAGATGCCATGGCAGCCCAAATCATCACTGACTGAGGAAACTTCACACTGGACTTCAAGCAACGTGGATTCTGTGCCTCTCCACTCTTCCTCCAGACTCTGGGACCTTGATTTCCAAATGACATGCAAAATTTACTTTCATCTGAAAAGAGGACTTTGGACCACTGAGCAACAGTCCAGTTCTTTTTCTCCACAGCCCAGGTAAGACGCTTCTGACGTTGTCTCTGGTTCAGGAGTGGCTTGACACAAGTAATGCCACATTTTTAGCCCATGTCTAGGATTCGTCTGTGCGTAGTGGCTCTTGATGCGCTGACTCCAGCCTCAGTCATCTCCTTGTGAAGCTCCCCCAAATTCTTGAATGGATTTTGCTTGACAATCCTCTCAAGGCTGCGGTTCTCCCTGCTGGTGCACCTTTTCCTACCACACTTTTTCCTTTCACTCAACTTTCTATGAATATGCTTGGATACAGCACTTTGTGAACAACCAGCTTCTTTAGCAATGACCTTTTGTGGCTTACCCTCCTTGTGAAGGATGTCAATGACTGTCTTCTGGACATCTGTCAAGTCTGCAGTCTTCCCCATGATTGTGTAGCTACTGACCCAGACTGAGAGACCCTTTAAAGGCTCAGGAAACCGTTGCAGGTATTTGGAGTTTATTAGCTGATTAGGGTGTGACACTATGACTTTCCAATATTGACCTTTTTCACAATATTCTATTTTTTGAGACACTGAATTTTGGGTTTTCATTTCTGTAAGCCATAATCATCAACATTTCAAGGCTTGAATATTTCACTATGTGTAATGAGTCTATATAATATATGGGTTTCACTTTCTGAAATGAGTGACAAAAAATATTGAACTTTTCATGATATTCTATAATTTTTTGAGATGTACCTGTATTCTGCCAGATAATTATGTCTTGTTAAGTACTGCTCTCTACACTTGCTAGACTTTTTGCTTATTCAAACCTTGTTGATTGATACAGGAATCAAATTTTTACCTTTTGCTCGAGGTAGTCTACTGTCTTTTGGGGTCCTAGTTTACCAGACCTCAACATCGACCTGGTATAAAGGTTATAAATATTGTAAAAAACTATATTGTGTTGCAATTTTTATATTTGTTTTCTATGTTCCCTCCACCCCTAAGGCAGTGGTTTCCAACCCTTTTTTGCCCAAGGCACACCTAAGACTAAGCCAAAATTTTAAGGCAGGCCAAATCCATATCTATACAAAATTTAAAACATGTTACAGTAAATTGAGCGTATAGCATTAGCACAGGCAGGCCATGGAGTCAAGCACTGCTATATAATTGAGATTAACTGTTCTCACTCAAGCTCTCATCAGCTGACAGCCAGCTGATTTGCTTTAAGCTTGCTATTTGCTAATTGCACTTATGCTGCCATATTTAAACTGCTCTATGGCTTTGCTTTGCTGCTCCCTCTCCAAGACGTTTACAACTCTCCTCCACCCCAGCTCCTCCATACCAAAACAGCCACATGTGAATAATAGCATTAAGTGCAAATTTAAGACTGCTAATAAAGAAAATGTATTTATGGCCGCAAATCAAAATCATGTGTATTTCTTGACAAAGTGGTCCTGATTGAACTTAAGTTATTGTAGAGTTGCAGTTATTATGCATGGTTGTAAGAACCTAAAGGAAGAAATACAAGCTGTACCATTCTGCTTTGTCCTTGTGAAACTAATTTTGGGGATCAGTGTCCCCGGGATATATTTCACATCACCTGGTTAATTTAGTTAAGTTACTTTTTCCCTCATGTTTCTAGTCTTGTCATTTCCTGTTTTATTTTGGTTTACTTACCTTGTGTCTCTTTTCCAGATCATTCCTTCCTGCCCATCCCTACCTGTTTCCCTGCATCCTGATCACCCTCATGTGTCTCACCTGTGTTGATTGTCTGAGTGGCTGCACCTGGTGATCCCCGGCTGATTGTCGTCCTCCCTGTGTATTTAGTTCATTCACTCCCTGTCCTCTGTGCGAGATCGTCTTGTTTCCCTAGTGTGCATTACCTTCGAGCCTTCTTTTTCTGATAGGTTCCTCGTGTATTTGACCCAGTTTTGATCCTAGAGTTTTCGAGTTTTGTCTGCCGACTTCTGATACCTTCGCCTGTGTGATTGACCTGCTGTGTACTGAACCTTGTTTGATTAAACAGACTTAAACCTTTATGTGTGTCTGCATTTGAATCCTTTTGCCTGGCACTTCGTGATAGTTACCATGGTAGAAAGACATTAAGTGAAGGGTGATGTAGGAGCGTAAATAAGAGGACAGAAAGGAAATGAGAAGATAAGGAGGAAACAGTAGGGGAAATGTAGTAGATGGAGGAGATGAATAGAGGGAAATAGGTCAGGTGTCTTGAGTCAGACAATGAGTAAAAAGCTAAAAGTAAATCCAGATGAGTTTTCTCCTTCACTCAGTAGGCCCTCTGCCCCCATGCTGACTCCATCACATCCTCTAATGACAGACTGATGGTTTACCAGTGAAAATGTTTAGTGGCTTCACCTCAGATGAGGTTGAATGAAAATCTTATCTCCGGTTATAGGCTGACGTAGGGTTTGAGGACTTGCTGGCCTCAAGAATCAATCATTTTATCCTGTGGAGTGTGTCATAGTGAGCGAGCATTAATGTCAAATCTGGGACACGTCACCACCTCCTGGAAAGTCCAGCATGTTTGTTTTTTTCTTTTTACCATTGTTCCTTCATGTTAGTGCCACTGACCAATGAGAGCACAGAGCAACTGAAGGACTACATTAATTTACAGAAAAAGGAGAAATGTTGGCAAGATATAGTGTAGTGAATACCTGCCATTAGCATTAGCATTAAGCAGTATCATTCATCACAACGTATACATAGATAAATACACTATAGAACAGTATGTCTGCTCCAGCTGCTCCTTATTCTTCCAACATCAGCTTATCCATCATGATGATTGGTTGGATCTCTGCATGTCAGTCAAGTAATAGCTTGAATTTACGATTCTGTGATCACCTGATCTGACACAGTGTCCACTGAGACAGATAGAGCACGTGGTCTGAACTTTGCATTAAGGTTCCTCTTGTCTTACAGTCAAAGAAATGTATGCTTTAAAACATTTCTCACTTTTTCCAAGAAATACACAATATGGACAAAAATTTTTGGCCACACTTGTTAATTATTGACTTCAGGTGTTACAATCAGACCCCAACAACTTTACAAATCTGCATTTGTTTTGTGGCTGTGAGTACAAACTTTGGCATTTATCTATTATGTTCCATTGTTGATATCTAGAAGGACAGATCATGGTGTTAAGGTGAGGTTTCAGTGAGAGAGAGAGAGAGAGAGAGAGAGAAAGGGAGCTGCAGTCACTGTTATGAACAATCAATTTGAATTTAAATTACTTGGTGTGATTAGGAAAATGCAAAAAAGAAACAAACAACAACAAAAAAACCTCTGCCCCAAAAAAAAAAAAAAAAAAAAAAAAAAATTGACGGATTAAGTTTGGTGTCAGTGAGCGAAAAAAAAAAAAAGAGTGCCAAACATAAGACTAAATTTATTTATGGACAAAAGTATTTGACAGCCTGCCTATTACAGTAATGGGGACTGGAATGGCATTATAGCCCCCCCACCCCCACCCCATATAATCTGTACAGCATTTACGAGGTCAGGCACGTCATCCCGAAGGTGCTCAATAGGGATTTAGGCAGTAATGTACTCCCAGCATCCATGGAAGCCAAACTCACCCATCAGAAGCATGATTTGTCACTCCACAGAAACCACTTCTACTGCTCCACAACCCAGTGTGGGTGTGCTTCACAGCTCTTCATCAGATGCTTGGCATTGGACTTGGTGATGATGGGATGCAGCTACTCAGCCATGGAAACCCATTCGTAAGCTCCAGATGCACAGTATTTGTGCTTACATTAATGCCAGTGGAAGTTCAGAACTCTTCAGCTATGGAATCAGAGGAGTGTTGATGACTTAACTCACCGTGCATCTTAGCAGTCCTCAATCCCGCTCTGGGATTTTATGTGGTCTGCCGCTCCCTGGCAGAGTTTCTGTTGTTCCTAAACGCTTCCATTTTCTAATAATATTATCACATACAGTTGACTGTGGATTATCTAGCAGGGATGCACTTCATGAACCATTTGTGTTCAGGACAATTACACCTCCATAGCTTCTAATAGCAGTGATCTTCTCATGGAGACTACAGTAAAATAGCACCAGGTTGTGACAAAAGTATTCCAGGTTTCCAAATTAAGTAGAATGGCTTTTCTATATCACTGGGTTATGCTTTCATTGAAAATAATAAATGTCAAAGTATCATTAAGCAATCTGAAAGCATTCAAAGAAAATTTAAAGGCACATTAATCTATTCATCCGTCCACCTGGGGGCTCTGTCAGCCCCAGAAAACATCATATAAGCCAAAGTTGTTATCAAACTTCTGCTTATTTACAAGCCCAGCATACTCAGAGCAACATTAGCATTCTGAGTCATGTCTGTACGTAACTGATGAATGAAAGTACTAAGTTCACCCTTGTTTCACCCCCATTTTTAGTCTGTAATAAACTCCAGGGAAAAATAAAGACGGCTTTTAAGTTGGTAGATGTTTCTCTGTATTCCCACATTAGTCGCTAACTTAGTCGGTCTTGTGTTTGGTGTTTAGTAGGGTACAGTGAGTTTATAAAAGTTCCTCCAAGTAAAAATGCAGCTAACTGTGGCTTGAAAAGGCTCTCGATTTAAGCATTGTAGCTGCAAAAAAAACAAACAAAAAAAAACAACAACAACAAAAAACAATCATTACATAACATCAACTGAAGGGTTGGATAATTAGATGGTAATTTTGTGCTATTTTGTTGTCGGAGCAAAACCCATTTACACGAGGTATTTAGCTTTAAAAAGCTTATTGTGGCTCTGAAGTCTAAGGTTTCCATTTTATGATCAGAACTATGACAAAAAACTATAGTCAGAACACAAATAAGATATTAAATCTCACTGTGGACATAACATCTAATTTCTGGTACATCTTTTGCTGCACTGCCAGCATGTTTTACTCATCACAACATTATATGTTTATGTGGCTTATATTACTACAGTATTTAACAAGGGATTAGACTAAGGCTGGAAACAATCTTAAACTATGGGTACAAATAGCTGCAGCTGCAGAAAACACGTATCTGGTAGAGACGGTGGGACATTCAGCACGGCAGCAGAGGCATCAACGACTAAAAGTTTGAAAGACAAACTGATAAATCAAGTCCACAATTATCTACATCTAAATAACGTCTCATCCTGCAGCTAGAGCAAAGGGTCATCGAGAGGTCAGGCACAAAGCTACAATGGCGCCATTGACAGGGAAAAGTTCACTTTTGAGGATATTTAGCCAAAGAATTTTACATCAAACAACAGATCCTTTAAGTAAACATTAACCTTTTGACTTCCTAATGTACTCACCAAATGGTGGAAGCTACAATATCATGGACTTTTACCGGAAAGGGAGATAAATTAAGCCCAAAAGGTAAAATAGTTTGCTGTTGACATACTATTTCTGTGTGAGTTTGCAGTTCTCCCTTGATCTCTGCTTGCTGATCAGGGCTGCGCACCGCAGCAACGCGCTCTAGACATGCTTCCTTCAGTTGGAGCAAACCTGCGGCGCTTCAGCGCGCGGCACAGTCATCTTATGTGGAAATTGCAGGTTAGACTGTGCGGAGCAAGCAAAGGTTAAAAGGATGGTACATAGAGACTGCCTGCTCTTTAATGGAAGTTCTGAATGCATCTGATACACGACATTTTCATGATAATCAAGGTGCAGGAAAGCCAAAAAGATTTTATCTTGCTGTAAGCTCCCACTTTTCTTTTTTTTTTTTTCAAAAGTGCCAATTTGTCGTTTTGGGCGATAACAGCAAATCTGTGACAGAAATATAGCCGTGTGGTAAAACCAAACTCTTGCTGAAAGTTTTTTTGATTACAGTCTTTCCCTTAACTGCATTTGATGACTACTTTTCAACATATGACTGGTTCTACAGGCTCTGCTGGAAAGATTTCTCTGCAGAAAAGTGCTACAAGTCACATACAAGTTAGATATGTGGGTGTGCAATTAAGGCGTCAGTTCTGTGGTGTACCTCTGCCTACCCAATTTTTTTCTATGGAAGGCTTTAAAGTGTGGTTGTAACACTTTGAAGCGGCAGAGTCCACATCATAATAATGCAGGATGGAAAATCGAAGACTAACAAATGACAAGGCTGAAAGGGAGAGTTTTTTTCCTGCAAGAAAATTGAACCAAAAATGGTCCAGCAGGACTATCATAAGCAAATAGGACTGTAGTTTCCATATATGCACATCTAAAGTGTTGAACAGGAAGACGGGTCAGCTTTTACACCAGTCAGACATCATTTCTAGGCCTTGAAACAAAGCATGTCCAATGACAGACACCTACTTTAGTAACAGATGATCTTAAAAACCTACAAAACCATTCCAAATTCTCTGTATGTTCCACCATTCTGACCAAACTTTCTCTCTGTGAGAAGTCTAGTTAAGCCTGTAAGGATTTTTTCCCCTTTCCTGTACATAATTTCTTTTTGTTTACACAGAATTCTTCCCTCTGTAAATTTCAGTGTTGCGTCAAAATGGATGAAAAGCAAGCAGGTCATTTAAATTCTCTTCTCATTATAGTCTGGGAGACACAGATAGAGAGGTCCAATTTACATTTAGATTGTTTCAGCAGAAGTAAATTAATCAACACCACAACCCTGCCAACTCACTTGAACAGAATACCTAGAGGAGTGACAAACATGCATATATAGGTATATGCATACGTAAGTATTGTACGTATAGAGGATATAAATTCACACTTATGTGACACAAAATATGATATTCTGTTTTTATAAGACTAGGGAAGGCATCAACAGATATCCCAAAACTACTGAATCAGCTTTGAACTCACTACATCACATTGTCCCATGATCTATTGGTATAAGTATGTTTGTATGCATGTCAAAAAGCATTCACACAATGAAACAATCAGGCTATTTTAGGTGAAATATGATGCGGTTATTTCACTTCTACAAAGTTTGCATACGCCATTATTTCTAATCCCCACCCATGCAGGAATTTGACCACAGATTATTGTCATCATGATACATGTTTTTTTTTTATCTGCTTTATATTTATGGCTATAGTTATTTTGGTCGCATGTATGTTTATGCTGATTTGAAATGTGTCATAGGTATTCAGCTGTCTTCAACATAGGTATGGTATCATGATTTTGTTGGGATGAATAAAAGAAAGGATTTAATTTCTAACACATGCATAAATATCTTGAAAAGATTGGTAGTCAATTTGAGGCCAGGCCTTGTATTCCAACTTTGGTCTTGGTTCACATAAACAAATGAGGGCCCGCCCACCTTTATCGAACAGGGTGTTAACATGATAATTCCCAATCAGTGATGGGCAGTAATAAAGTAATACTGCATCTTTGGATTTCACCTTGCTGAGACTGACAACAAGAAGAAACACATACGTTAAGTTAAATAACTTTTGAACCATAAATCGTAGCCATTTACTCCATTAGCCCTCCATTGTGCTGTTCTAATGACACCATCCATGTCTTCGTTGCTCTTACAGAGCATTTTCTAGTGGGCCTGGAACTTGGCTGACTTTCCTGCATCTTTAAAGACTAAATCCACACCAATAACTCCGGCATTGAATGACTTTTCATCCATTTATAATCTATATTTCAACCATTCCTGCAGTTAGCAGGTTATCCTGCCTCAGTATTGTCTGTTTGTATCCCAGAGTAGATTGCGACTGGGCTGTGGCCAGTCATCAATGGCAGGCTGTTCAGTCTTCACATCATGCTTTGCAGAACAGTTCAGTGCACAGACTTAGACTTTGGAAGAGAGACTGAATGACTCATAAAAGAGAGAAGAAGACAATGGGAGGCTGTGATGTGCCCCTTTGTGTCACTGCAGACAGGAACTGCTTTGAATAAAAAATAAATTCCTAAAAGCTTTTTTCTTTTTTTTTTTTTTTCTTTAACTGTGTAAATATTTTAAAGACTCTATCTCTCAGAATGATTATTCCTTTTGGTCCCAAAGAGATGGGAGAAGAAGTTTGTGCAAAAAAAAAAAAAAAGAAAAAAAAAACATAGTCATTAATGTTTACTGTGTGTTATACATAAAAAAATCTAACTGTTTTTTATCTTTTCTCTTTATAGTGACATACCTTTTTTTTTAAATTGAAGTGACAAAGCTGCAGCCAGCATGTTCTTCAAGTCCAGGTTGTCCTGAAGAAAATTATTTTTAGAGCTTGACTGTGTACCACAGGGTTGATGTTTTACTAGCTTTATAATACAACAAGTTCAGGAGAGAAACACTGGTTAAAAAATAGCATAGGCCTTAGATTAAAAAAAAAAAAAAAAAAGCCACACTACTGCTTTAATTACAGCGCTGCGTAATGAGCACATATTTATTATAAATGCCTTGACAATGTGTGTCAATTTCCACCAGCAGCACCGCTGTCTATGATGCTTTAGAAGTGATGACAGAACTCCTGCTAATAATACGAGGACAATCTGGCAACAAAAACAAGAACTTGCAGCTCCTGCAGTGACATAGTGATGTGTCCTTAACACACTGTACCCCACTTTCCTCCCTCTGCTGTGTTGGTGGTGTGTGAATGTGAATGAATGAGGTGCTAATACTGGGGAATGTTTTGCAAAGCAGCCTCCACCATTGGTGCATAAACAGGTGAGTGCGACTAGCAGTGTAAAAAGCACTGCTGTGTAAACAGATGACTAGAAAGCACTATACAAGCATTACTATTCAGGTCCATTTATCAGTGATAACAGCAGATAAGAGGTAATTTGACAGAGTGATATCATCCATAGGGAATGGAGACATAGTTGGAAGTGAAAAGATGTCACTCTGTATTAACCTCGGCATAGAACAACAAATTAATGATGACTGTATTGAGTTTTGACCTCTGGCTGAACTCTCTGTTGTAACAGTGAGTCACTTGGTGACTGTGTGCATGCACAGCCAGGAGCGTGTCACAGCTATTACCTGTCACAGATGCAGCTCTTGACATTAATGCAGATATTATCACCTAAGTACTGCACATATAGAGCCAGAAGTGTTAATGACCTTAAGCGAGCTACACCGAGGCTCTCATTCTGACTAGTATGTTCTCCCTCCTGCTGATGTGATGTAGCATTTATACTAATTTCCTCTCCATTTGCACCTGGCTGCTCTGATTATGTCACCCTACTGTACAAAGAGCAGCATGATCTCTCCCTCCATTTGCTTGTTCAGCAGACAACAAGTGACCCAACAAGCTATACAGGGCCTTGTGGAAAGGTTGGACTTGTTCTAGATAGGATTATACCAGCAAGACAAGGCCTATAGTTTTGTCACACTAGCAGTGACTGTAGTTAAAGGGATATTTCAGTATTGTTGAAGTTGGGTTGTATGTGGTACACGGTCAAAGTAGTTACATTAGCCATAAGAGATTTCAGGGTGTGTTTGTGTTTGGCATTTTTTCAAATATGTTTGCTTCTTCCTCAGCAGTGACCAGCTGTTTAACTGTGTGGCCTTTAAAGAGACCAACAAATAAACTGATAACGAGCTGTTTTACCTCTAATGAGGATGACAACTTGATAGCAGTGATATGAGAGGACACTTTAAAGACCTGGAATACACAGAGGAAGAACTTGTGCAGATGGAGAGTCTGCAGGTCAAAAGAGAGAGGGAAGAAACTTCCATAGTGAGCAAGAAACACACCAAGTTACCTGGTGGTGCAGGTGTATAAACTGTGAGCTCATGCCCATGAACCTGGAGAGCTACTACAGCGAGCTATCGCTCTTTATCCAGAGTCCCCTGCCTTATCGAACTCTGGTGTTTTACAGACTTTCTCCAACCTTCCAGAAATAAACTGGACAAAATGCCTCGGACCAGATGAGCCGAATGGAAAAATATGTTCAAATCAGGTTGATGGCGGTCACTTTATTCCTCTATCTAATAATTAGATAAACCACCTTGCAATGATGTGTTTACTTCTACCTCTAGCGTCACTGACATTCTTAAACCCCCTCTTAGAACCACCAGTGGTCTGTCAGACTACAGGTGTAGTTTCATGATATGTCTTCAGAAGCATGCTTTTGATGCATTTTTTGATGCAGGATTGGTAACATAAATGTTTTGTTCAATTTTAAAATGTTTATCATGGGGTTATATTTCCTGCTTGCATGCATCTATGCAGACAACAGAAAAAATGGATTACAAAAATTGGGAGAGCAAAATAAAAACATTTAGCACAGAAGAAAACAGAACAAGAGCAAAGTAACTGCAGAATGGCATTAACATGAAAATAACAGGAGAAAATGAACGACACTGGTGATCAAACTAACAGATAGAACATAGCTCAGCATCAGGATCTTGGAGAGCACCAAGGGCACACACATGGGACAGACACACACACAGTTTGGTGGCATCACTAGCAGAAAACTGGGGTCTTATTTTGTAATTCACCAATAAATTAAAGGCCTTCAACTCATCAACAGAGGGATCCCAAAAGCTTTTTTCTATGTGGCGTTCTTCAACCACTGTGCAGTCCCATGTGTACTGAAGCTTTAGTGCTCATGTGGATGGAGGTGTCCCACTTTTGCTCTGTGTGACCCCTCTCCCTACACGTAATTTATTGTCTAAATCCCCCCAAAAATTTGTAGTGTTTTTTTGTTTGTTTGTTTTGTTATGTTTTTTTGGTGAATTAGTGAATAAAAAATAGCCGTCACTGTAGGCTCCAGTAACAGGTGGTTTATGTGACTATGGCTTTGTGACCCAAACAGCTGGTCAGAGGATAATGACACAGTGAGGCTTAAAATACATATCCTATTTGTTGCATTGCAAAATAGAGCCAAGCACAGATGCTTTCTGGAGGAAAAAATAATACTGCAGTTTTTATTTATTTTTTTTTTTCTGTGTAGCATACATTTATACAGAGCCCCTTAAGGGACATAAGAGAAAAAAATCAAAAATGGGAGAATTTTTTTTAAACAGTTTGCGAGATCTCACAAAAAGTTTTGCAAGATCTCGCAAAAGAAGATTGAAATCGTAGACATAATATGTGTGGTGATTGAGGGTTTTTGTAAATGTGATGATCCTCTGCTAAGTTATTACGGCGGAAAGGCAGAATCTGGGCACATCTTTATAACTTTACCGAAATTCGAAATTGGCCTAAAATTTAAAGAAATTCAATCCATTCTTAGTCGCAGGCATGCTTTTCGTCTCAGAGAAAATCACATCCATCTGTACCGTGCAGCTGTCCGGAGGATTGCAACTGGTTACTGATGAATTCGACCAGGTACGCCTGATCTGAGTGTTTGATGATGAAAGAGTCCCCTTTTATCCAAAATGCCTGAGACGAAAAGCATGCCTGCGACTAAGCATGGATTGAATTTCTTTAAATTTTAGGCCAATTTCAAAGTAAAAATCAATGAATCTCCCCCACAGAAGCTCGCCCTCCGTTGTTTTGGTTGGTTTGACCTGGGAGTAGTTTCTGCTATGTCATTAAAACCTACTTTTGTCAGATCTTGCAAACTGTTTAAAAAAAAAAAAAAAAAAAAAATCCCATTTTTGATTTTTTTCTCCTATGTCCCTTAAGGGGCTGCACACATTTAAGCTAATTTTGTCAAATTGTGACCTAGAATTCATTACATTATGAGTATTTGGACCAGAAAAGCCACAGTTTCACTGCTTTCTCTTTAAAGGTGAAACATGGGTTATCGATTTATGCATTTTTGTGTTGGTTTGTCTATTTTTAAAAATTATCTTTATTTATGCTGGCATTAATATGTGAAAATCTGGCTGTTAAGCTGACTAAAACTCCATTAGTATAAACAGTCACAATGGGCTTAAAGTTGAATAAATACCCATTAGGTGTGCAGATAAAACACCTCAGTTCACAGCTTAAACACAGCACTTTCACATTAGTTTTTCTTTATGCATTAAAACATTTTGAACATTTTCAAGTCTTTCAACTTTCATCCTCCACATCCTCAGTGTTATTTGGAGTATGCAGTCAGAGTTTTTATCACCATTTTTTGTCCCCAAAGCTCTTTTTTACAAACTGATCTGAAAGAACTTTTTGAGAAGAAATGTCATCTAGATGCTTTTAAGATGCACTGATGAAATACTTCTTCATTGAAAAAAAAAAAACAAAAAACAAAAACAGTACACTTCTGACTAACTTTTATACCAAACGATTACAAGGTAAAACTTTTACCTGTGGAATGCAAAAAAGAAATGTTCTTTTAGGAACAGGATATTTCTTAAAACAAACAGTTAATGTAAAAGGTAGATTAACCAACAATCCTTTGTTCTCCAAAGAAATGTTCAAGGGGAAAAATAATCCAATGTGTCTTTTTTCCTGTACATGTGTGGGTTGTTGCAGAACATCAAAAACTCTGAGTCCTTGAACGCCACACGCGGACCCTCAGAACCCTTCACAAAGCTGGAGTGTTGCATCAAGTGTCGCGGTTCTGTCTCTGGTTGGCGTCTTACAGGACAGAAGAAAGAAGTCTGGGCTTTGTTTGAGGAGACATAATCAGCCTGTGAGGCTCAGCAGAGCTGCTCATGCTGCTCCACTGGGGAAGAACTCATACACAAACACCCAGGGAGTCTAGAAGACAAGCTCTGTCCTGTGTACTTATTCAATCACAATCCCAATGCTACTGCTGATCTTCTGCCTTACAGTATATAGATGACACTGCTATCTATATCCTGAGTCCTTGTTAGCATGTAAGTTAATACCTTAAGGAAGAAAGCCGTTGTCTCTTGATGGGAAAAAAAGGCTGATTTACAAAGGATGGATTGTAATAGCTAATGCCTTAAAAATGCACATCAGTAGCAGCTATTATCTTCCCTGTCTTGTGGCTGTATTAATAAAGGAAACATGTTGGGAAAGTTGAATTGCAGAGAAGATATGTTTCTAGTGTTTTGCACCTAAGTGGAAAATGCCTTTACTCTGAGTCATCAGCCAAATCTATCTTGCAAAGCTCCTGTCTGCAGGGTTTGTGGCAAACCAGATGCTCTTTGGACCTATCAGCATCATTTGAGGAGAATGAGGCAGTAGCTACAGAAAGGGTTGAGTTGTACTGTGAGCAAATTTCAACTTCTGTGTTACTCGGTGGAGTATCGTGGCAGTTTTACCACAACTGGACCACATTTTTTTTATACAATAAAGAGCAAGAAACAGCATTGGAAGCCATTCATGCCAGAAAAGATGATTCTACCCTTCTGCCAACCTGATTCAAAATGAGTTTGAAAGAATTACGGGGGGTCTAGTGTGAGTCTGTATATATAATGGGAGCTGGTTCAGCTGGCTCGGCTGTAGCATTGGTATAGCAGCAGTTGAAATGATCTATCTGGTGTGCCAGGTTATGGTTACCCATGAGTCGAGCTTAAATGTTTTAATGCTGGTATTTTAATGAAAAGGCAATCATTGTCCTCGAAAAATGTACTCTAGCAAACAGACCTGACATCTTTTAGAGTAGTGGTTCTCAACTGGTGGGTTGGAACCCAAAAGTTGTCACAAAGCCCTTTTCAGTGAGTCACAGGTATGCGCCTGGGACAATATTGCACCATATCATCTATGAGACTCTTGAAACAAACATGCTTGTTTTGTCCTTTTTCCTTAGTTTTGTCATATGTGTTGTACCACCTGAGGTCCAGAATGTACTATTTTTTTATTAAATGAATCTGATTGACCAGAAAATATCCAAAATTTGGGTCACAATTCAACCTGAGGATTTATTGGTGGGTCCTGTGGCTTGACCAGTTGAGAACCCCTGCTTTAGAGTGCAATTAAGTTATCAGTCAACTTGTAAAACTTATAATTATGCCTCTGCATGAACAATAGTTATGGCATGGGTTTGATATCGTTTATGTTTTTTTCCAATAGTGGTGCTAAATCAATACTTTTTACACAGTGCCAGTGCCTGAATGGTGCTTGAAATGATTCTTTAGAGGGAAAAAAATGTGTTTTGAACATCAGCAGAAAAATAAAAGCTGTTTGGATATCATAGATAATTTGCATTAATAACCTTATAAGGTGCCAGTCAAACGTGGGATAAGAGAAAGTAATGGGTGTAACTAAACACATAAATCACACAAATTCCATAACGTATATTTTGCCTGTCATAGGGTGGCAAAGTATCAAAATGAAGTATCAATATCTGTGTTGTAATTCGGTCCTGTAGGTATCGGATGTGTTGGTACCGGTACCATGTTGGTACCAGTTTTCGGTACTCATCCCTACATGGTGAGAGGCATTATATTCCCTGGTTATCCACTGGTCCATTGTAGCCATTCTTCTGAACACAATGGACCTCATTCATAGCATGTGTACCAGAAAGTTGGGCGTACGGTCATTTCCAAGCATAGGTCAGCATTTATCAGTCTGGACAGGATATGCTCAAATCCCAATCCAGGTCTGAGCTCATGTATGCAATTTTCAAGTCAGTGTAGACTCGCTTATCGGCATGAATTTGGAGGTGTTGGAATAGATATGGCTTTTTAAATATATAACATTAAACCAAAGCTTTAACAACCCTGTGAAGAGCACTGCTTTTTAAATGATGATGATCAGCACCAGTTGATTTGTTGATTTCCTCGTTATTTATTATATTTGATGAACCAACATTTCAGCATTGATTTATTGAAAAAAATAAAATAGGCTTCCTTCAGTGATGATCTAAGTTCCACTGTATGCTGTAATAACACTTAGAAAATATTGTGAGAGATTAAGGCAGACAAAATTCTGCAGTTATTTGGAGTATAAGAAAGAGGAAACTCAAGTGGAAACAAAACAATGTTTAGCTTCTCAAGTAGGGAATATATTTAGACCATTGTGACTAAGTTATGGGTTTGATAAGAAGAGGACTAGTTTACTCCAATAATTAATTTTTATAAACCTGGAGAGTGTTTAAGAGCTGACCATAAACAAACACAACAAAATGACTTTGCATTGGCTCATAATCATTCATGTCTGGAGATTTAAACAGTCAATCTAATCTGCTACTGTGCATCTAATTGCACAAAGATGAATGGCTGGAGGCTGTAAGAGACAGGATCTCATCCAGTGCTCTAAAATACAAGAATTGTGACTGATATGTTTGGTTATTGGATATAAATGGCTGTAATGCCTCTCTTAACCTTGCAAAGCTGATGGATTTGCCAGACGCCATGTCAGCCATCAGACAAATCCATCCTGCAGAGCTCCAATCTGAAACGTTTGCCCAAAAATGGTTCAGACCAGTCATTTGAGAAGAACGAGGCCATAACTACGGAAAAACATATTCCGACAGAAATTTTGGTATAAGTGTGCAAACATGATTAGAACAACATGAGCTTGGTTTAATTTTTTTAACATGCAAAAAAATTTGGATGAAAAAAATGGACTCAGTGTGCACAGGCCTTAAGTTGTTCCATAATGCAGTGTATACAATAGCTGCTAACACATGTAGCTAACCTGGATGTAGCTGTAGAAAAGCAGAAGTTAAATCAGAACTTGACCCTGTTCTCTATAAAACAAGAGCAATGTTTTTGCACTTCTCCTCACCGGCTTCCACATAAATTGTAGCCTCTGACAACCTCCACAGTTCAAACAGTTCAGCTCTCCTGTATAGTTCAGGTTAGCACAGGAGCAGCACATTTCTACCCCTCGCTTTGATTGGCCTGTCCTAGATGTGAAGGAAAGAAGGTTAAGTTAAAAATTCACAAATAGCAATGGGACGGGATAGTATTTGCCTGGAAACACGGTTAGGGTTACAGTTTTACTTTGGCTTTGAGATTTAAGAATTTCATGTGATTTGTTTGTGGATAATAAAACTTCATTAGTCTCGACTGCACCTATTAGTTCTAGCGTTCCCCAACACCACCCCCATCCTACTCAGCTGTGCTTGGTGTACTTTTCTATTTTCTCCTCACCTTTAAAAAGAAGCCAAGCACAGTGGAGGTCACTGGTGTAAAATCTTTAAAGCTGCCTCCTCAGTCCCTTTTGCATTCTCAGCTTTACTTTGTTTGTTGTGCTTGCTAGTTTTCTGACCACAGCATTCTCCATTCATCCATGCAGCCACCTTCATTGGTCCTTTAACTGTTTTTCTTAACAAACACTACATTATTTATTGAAAGGGATGGTGTTATTTAATTTCTTTTTGATCCAATCACTGCTAATGTTCTCCCTCTTTTGTGGCTAAACCTTGAGCCAGTTCATCACATTTTAATGTGACATCTGCTGCAGATTTGTGAGCGCTGTGGATGGCAGCTACATGACTGGCTAGTTTAATAAAGCATCCTCCATGGATTAGATGGGACACATCCCTGTCATGCTGGGTAACTTTGTCAACAAATTTCTGCTCAGAACAGTGCTGGAATAAACCCTTTTTATCAAGCCCTATCATAGACTGCATCATAACTGTTACACTTCTCAGAGGAGTCATCCCCAAGGTGAAAGAGTTATGACAGAGGGCATCAAGGCTGCCAACACCTATCAAAACAAGGCACCGTCTGTGCTGTGATGTGTCACAGAGAGCAAGTTCACTCTCTTTGAGGCCTGTGAATGTTTTAACTGACAAGATCTGTTTTGTTAGAAGTCAGCAAATCAAGAGGGAAGAGTTCAAGGCAGTGTCACTTGAACACAGAATTTAACAATGTTTGTACTCCAGGTCCGAAAATAAGATGCTCTGATCAAGGCCACATTTTTCAACCCACATGGTACTGCATTTTGGACTAGCTACCAAAACTAGGCCACTTCAATGTCACATATAGGTTGTTTGCAGATGGCATCACATCAAAATGAAGAAGTCTAGATGCAAAAAGTGATTTCTGCATGGAGAAGCACAATCATAATATAGAGTTCTGTGTCATGTATGGTTGCGTCAAGTGTTCATACAGCAAAAAACTAGGCTGGAGCTTCTTTTGAGTCCCATTAGTTATGACACCTCCAGACAAAAGTTTACAAGGCTCAAAAAATGGTGACACAAAAGCCTCTGTTTAACATCCAAAGGCTCATGTGTTATGCATTTCCATCACACAGTCCAGTTTGGTTCAGTACATTCAGTTGTGGTTTTTCACAATAAACCCTGATCTTGTTTGTGTTTCCACAGCACAGGCACCTGGCTATAGACCACTACTGTTAGAACGACGGTGACGACATTTTTCAGTACAACACTTTAGACCTTTTGTTCTTTAATTCAACTTTACTCATACACAAAGTCTGGCAGTTACAGTTAACTTCATTAGCTGCAGCTAAAGGTAGCATAGCTATGCTCGCTATGCAGTTAACATTACTATGAAAGCCAGTGTAGCTACGTGTGCAGCTAAGCTACACAAATGGTAATTTACAGGGCAGAAAATTGTGTGAATATTTAGATGATGCAGTGGGAACAGGGTGGTTTGATGCAGCACTATGCAACACAATGGGATGCAACAGAATTCGATGTTAGATGCTGGTGATCAGTTTGAACATTTTTGTGGGAAAAAATTAAAAACAACTACTGTGCCAGTATCCCTCACACAGCAGTGGAGAACTCCAGATGGGGTACAAAAAATGGTTTAAAAAACTTGGAGGCAGTTCAAAAGTAAAAAAAAGTCATCATCCACAAGGTGGTTTGGTTCAGTACAATTTTGCTATGATTTAGTACATTAAACTCTGACCTTACCCATATTTCCTCCACTGATGGCCGTCCAGTCTTGCTTGTTGTGGCAGGATATCCATCTCTTTTAAGAGATCCAGATCACCCGGCTTAGCTCAGTAGAACTGATTGTTTGGTTCCAAAATGGCTCTCCATTTGGTACCAGTTAACAACACTGATTGGAGGAAAGGAAACTGGCACTCAGATGGGAGCTAGCCACAGTGGCTCACATTAAAGAGCTGTTTCTTGGTACAGGCTCATGTGTTAAAGGCGCATCATCACACTGTCACTCACCCCACAAAGTTTATTTGATTGATAGTACATCACTGTTTCAATTAAAAGCATTTTTGTGACATGATGAGGAATTTCCATTTTTGTGAAAAGGGTGCAGCTAGCCTCTTAGCTCAGTCCTCAAGACTCTTGCATCCCTTCATCGGGTGGAGGTCTGCAGGACTGGGTTATTTGTGATATTGATCACCTCCATGCCAGGTAAATCAGTTAAACTGTAGAAAAAAAAAAACAAAAACAAAAAAAAAAAAACTTTTTTGCAAAGTGTGGAGACTGTACACAATGCATGCAGGTTTTCTTATGATAACTGTGGTGTAAAATAGCTGTACAGCACTAACTTCCTTGGGTTCATTAAAAAAAAAACAATATGGTTAAGAGATTTAGAGGAAAAGCCTGGTATGCCAGATGGCCTGTCCAGCCCTGCGTGTCACTGTATTTTTTTAGTTTCATAGCTTAGTGTCTATGGAGACTTACAGAAACTGTTAAAGTTGTATTGGACACACACAGAAACTCTAAATTTATTCTAACAAGTTTAAGTACATGATGTGCTGAACACCAGGATATCTTCTTTCCCCTCTCTGATCTCTCCACCTGTTGTGTTCAACATTCAACTGCAGACAACTTTGGGCTCTGAATGACCCTTGGCTCCAACAGGAATCAGGAGTTTGGAAACTAGCCAGGGCAGATTCTATGATCGAGTTTTATGGAGCATCACCTGCCTGCTTCATGTCTGCATGTGCCAGTTTGTGTGTTTTACTGTATGCCCTCACTTTCATGTGAATTTGGATCTTTGCATAAGAAATATCCAACTCCTCTAGGGCTTTAAAGATCCTTTGGCACACCCCAAACTTAAATTATGCATCAATGCTGGATGAATTTTTTAGCTTCAGACTCATCATATTTCACCCGTTCTTTTATGTGCTCAGGACCCCTTTGGCATACAGTCGGCGGGCGGAAGTCCTCTGTCTGCCGGACAAATTAAAGTGCAAATGTGGCTTTTGAAAAGTCAGGGAGTCTACAAGGGGCCTCAGCTGGTTCACCATCTGTATTCACTAGACAGTATGTATGGGGTATTCTGTTTCTAAAAGAGTTGCTTAAAGCAAGGAAAGAAAAGGTTACAGGCTTGTTAACAAGTTTAGTGTAGGCAGGGGCAAGAAGAGCACTGCTTTTACTTGATTCTAAGGAGCTGTTTTGAATATCATTACAGGGTTTTTTTCTCAGTCCTACTTGCTTTAAAGATCAGCATCTGATGAATACAGAGCTACAAAGCAAACAGCAGCAGAATCACTGAGGCTCTGGTCTGTTTCTTAAATGATAGATGGGTTTTCTGTTCACAGAGCAAGTCAGCTATGGTTTATGTCAAGGCCAAAGCCAGCATTCAAAAATAAAGGAGACAATATTGAGTGCATCAAATGTAATAGGTCAATTTATGACATTTTAAAAAGCTTGAGTACAACTTTGATTGTCCTTTGGTGCATGAAAAAATAACTGCACCATTGAAATAAGTCAGTGAAAAGCCTTGGTGATGTTAAGGGATATTGTGATGCAAAAAGTTCCAGAACACAACATCTGTTCTCCTAAATCATTCACAAGTGCTACCAATCCAGCAACCAGCCCAAGAGTTTACATCACTGTTTAGGGTTCACTTTGATAAGGCATAAATCATATACTTGAGAATTATTCAATATGAATAGACAGTGCCAAAAAAACCCAAAAAGTATTCATCTCCTTAGATCTCTTTCCCTGTAATTGATTTTATAAATCAATTATGGACAATATTATTTGGCTTAAAAAAAAACAAACTCTTTGATGTCAAAGTAAAAACAGATTTCTACAAAGTCATGGCAGTGGGCTTTGACTCTGCCACTCCAGAACATTCACCTTATTGTCTTGAAACCATTTCTGCGTAGCCTTCACTGTGTGCTTCAGGTCTTACTGGAAGACAAATCTTCTCCTAAGCTGTAGTTCTCTTGCAGACTAAATAAGAACATCCTCTAGGATTTTCCTATATTCTGCCACATTCACATTACCCATTTTCAAGCCTTCCTGGGCTGGGTGTCGAGAAGCATCCCCACAGCATGATGCTGCCACCACTGTGCTTCACAATGGGGATGGTGTGTTTGTGGTGATGTGAAGTGTTGGTGTCTGCCAAACATAGAGGCTTGTGGAAAAGCCCCATTTTGGTCTCATCAGATCAAAGAACTTTCCTCCACTTGAGCATGGAGTCTCTTACAGAGAACTCTAGATGAGACTTAATGAGTTTTCTTCAACAGTGTCTTTCTCTTTGCCACTCCCCTATAAAGCTTTGACTGGTGAAGAACCCAGCCAACAGTTGTTGTATGATGAGTCTATCCTGTCTCAGCAGCTGAGGCATGTAACTCCTTCAGAGTAGTCATAGCTGTCTTGGTGGCCTCTCTAACTAGTATCCTTCTTGTATGCTCACTCAGTTTGTGAGGACTGCTGATCTAGGCAGATTTACACATGGGCCAAATTCCTTCATTTGTTGATGATAGATTTAACTGAACTCTGGAGGATGTTCAGAGCCTTGGAGATGTTTTGCATCCATCCCCTGTTTTATACTTTCAATGACCTTTTCTCTGAGTCAATTGGAGTGTGCTTTTGTCTTCATGATGTAATGGTAGCCAGTAACATTGATAACCCTGTGACTGGACCTTGCAGACACAGGTGCCTTTATACTACAATTACTCAAGACACATTCACTTTACTCAGGTGATCCCTATTTCACTAATTGTGAGACTACTAATGCCAGTTGGCTGGACCTCTGTCTAGCCTGGATTATAAATCCCAAAGCTTTTTATTAATATTTTACTAATGCTTTATAGTGTGCCATGATTATTAACTGTCCCCAGACAAAAATCTCCATTAAATCAGGTCCAAGCATTAGCCTGACAGTCTCTTCACACTTGTTAAAAAAGCAGATAACTTTAGTACTGTCTTGATTTTGATTTGTTGGTGAGAGAGCAGTGACTTTGAAAAGCACATGGTGGTTCCAAAAGTCTAACTTTTTTAGCTGAGATTGCTGTGACAAAAACATCTGAAGATGAGGGTGTTATGAGCTCTGGGCATTGAGCACTGAAAATGCTGAACTGCAATGGTTTTTGTTCTAAGAAAGGGCACTACCAGCACAAAAACAGCAGTAGATTCAGGTCAGAACATGCCATACTCTGCACTGTATTCAGTAGGCTTCAAATCATCTGTAGGCAGTTGAGGAAGAAAAATGGCGTTATCACATATGCTTCTTCTAGCAGTCCCTTTTCCTAACCATACTTTCAGGATGTCAAAAATGATCCCATGGATAAATCAGGACATCTTGATACTTATGACTATTTGACCAAATAACGTTATAAGATTAACACAGAACAAATCTTGGCATCTGCCTGAACTGTCGGTAGCTCCGACAAACTTCAATTTTCCTAGGCAGTTTTTTGAGTGCTGCCGAACACTCAGCATTCATTACCTTTCTTTTCTTTTCTTGATTGCTCACTATGTAGGGCAGGGAAAATCAGCATGGCATGACATTTACACCAAGGTTATAATAGCTTTGGATTTTTCATTAATTTTAATTTTTATTTAGTTTTTACCTTTTGTTTTGAATTTCAGTGTAGTTTTAATTAAACTGTCTTTTTAGTTCAGTTTCAGTACCATTCCATTTTAGATTTGATAGTTCAGAAAGTACCAATGCTTTAAAAAGACTAGTATTTTTGGCAATATTTTGCCTTAAGGTGAGGCAGAGGGAAACACCACAGATTTGTGGTGCATAAGGTAACCTTACAAAACAGATGGACTGGCCAGGCTCCTATCTGGCCATTCCATGACTATCTGTCATCAGGTAAATCCACCTTGCAAAACTCAAAACCCACAACTTTGGTCAAGGTCTTAAAATGGGAGATTTAGGAGAATGCCCTCTGAGCTGCCAAACTGATAAATAAAGCTGTGCTGATCATGTGATTGCTGTGATTTCATGGTGTAACAGACTTAACCATGCACTAGGTCCTGACTGAGCCCTCAGACCTAGTCTATGTACTAGACTATCAAGTGTTTTTTTACTTAGATCACCTTACCATGTAACTTAAAAGTCCACTATAAAGCACCTCCACAGGTTACAGGTGAGTCATGATGTGTCGTGATTTGCAAAGACAGGTAAACCTGTGCATGTATTAGTTAGGAGCACGCACTGAGTACTTAAATCATGCACGAGAGAGAGAGTGCAGCATAAAAAACAGGAGAGGAACAGCCGTTTCCCTAACCTGATAGCCAGATGGATGTGTTTCACACATCCATCTGGGAAAGCTTCAATAGGAAACGTTTGAGAAGAGGCAGAGGCTTTGAAAAAAAAAAGTGTGATTGGATGAACGTTCTGTCTGTCACATCTCTACGGGCCAATCAGAGCAACAAAACACGTGATGTAGCTGCGATCAAGCTGTGCGTGAGCAGCTACAGAAGAATAACACAAAACATGGCAACTATAGACATGTAAGTACTCAACTTTTGTCGTTTTTGAAAAGTAATCAACTCACTGCTGTTCTTTGTTCTTCTTTTAACGAAGAAATGTTGTCAAGTTCTGATAAAACTGGAGCTTTAGCAGCATCCACGCTAATCTCTTCCTCCATAACTGCACCAGCTCTTGCTGCTGCTTGTTTACGTCACGACTCTGCTACGCCTGGAAGTACTGCCCCTCGTCTCTGATTGGTCCTGTCACGTCCTAACCGGGCCCAACGGTTCAGACAGTAACTTTGCAAGATGGATTCGCCAGTGAGAAACAAGGAAACGGGCGTATCCATCTGCTTTGCAAGGTTACCGTTTCCCTTGGTTTGTACACAGTTGGCCTACCTAGACAATGGCTTTCGCTGATGTAGCTATTAGCTTGGTTGAAGCTAGTACATAGCAGCAGTTTTATCAGAACTGGGCTGCATTTAATTATTAATAAAATCTTCTATAGGCAGAGATGTTAATGCATTTCTCCTGACTGGCCTCGTCACCAGTTTTATCCACCAACAAGCTCCAGCATTCATAAACTTTTACAGCTCTGGTTGAGCTCAGGTTACTACTGGATCTGAGTCTGCATTGTACCTTGGTTTTTCTGTCGCACTGATTGTAATGATCTCAGAATAATCACCTTCTGAGAATTTTTAGGAAAGTCTTGCCCCTCCAAAACACTTTGTAGGAAGGTTTCCCAGATGAGAGCGAAATATTTCCATGCAGTCGATATATGAACCATTCTATCTGGTGTGTCAGGTTAAAATAAAATAAAAAACAACACCAGGAAGCCTACAGCTTCAACAAGGACTGGAGAATCTTACAGGCCATATGATTGTGTGAAATACTGGTGTCCATAAAAGCAATTTTGAAGTAACGTTATATTGAGCTAAAGTGATATTAAGGTGGACAGGACATTTTTGTTACCTCTATTTCAGGTTACATTTTCAAGAAGAACTAACTACATTTTTAAAAACCCCATGCTTTTCTGAGCTTATAGAAACTTTTTTGCCTGCATAACAGGTATTGAACTTTTTCCACTTAATCTTAAAGGACTCAGGCAAGTGTTTATAGAAGCAGAAGTAATGGGCCACCTCGATATTCCAACACCAGATTCACACAGAAGCCCCATTATCTGATTCCAGCACCAAAATGTGATGGAAGAGCGTGTGTTTAGCCTGCAAAATAATGTTTGGAACAAACTGGGAGTGTGTTCAACCAGCTTGGAACAGAGTGATAATGCTCCCCTGTTGTGCAGGGCGAAAACAGATAGGGGGTACATCTCAGGCCCCATTCATCACACCTAGCGCCACAAACGCTGGGAGAATTTGTAAGCAGTCTTGAAAGTTTGTCTCCCAGCCTAACTGACAATATGGCTGAAGAGAGGTTTTTAGTACTCAGCCGCTGTGAAAGGCAGGGAAAGTGGAGACAAGCAAGTTGTGCTCTCAGAAGTGTGAAAACGAAAAATCAATCGGCTCCTCCAAACAGTGTACTACAGCATGACAAAACAATTACTATTGTATCAAGTCTCTATGGAGACAGAGAGAAAAGTCTTTGTGAGAGATCACCTATATGTGGTATTAGAAAACTATTTTTGATACTTATGTCTGCAGAGACACTATAGATCAGAGAAACGCTTCAATGCTCTGCTTCAGTCCCTCAGATGTGCTTTTAAACTCTACACCTCTGCACCGAATACAAATGTTTTTATGTTTTCATCACTGTATCACTTCTGCTGAGGTAAAATCTTAAATGAACGGCCCTTATTAATCAACTTTTCAAAAATCTGTCCTTAAACTGACTCAAACAGCTTTAAGAAGATTCTGACATTCACAGATATCTTATTTGTGATTTATTCATAGCTGAGAACAAAATCTTTAAACTCCAGAAAGCTGTCTTACAAGAATATCAGTGCTGATATATGTTGAATTTTACACTAACAGTCAAATAATCAAGAAAGTCGCAATAACATGTAAAGTTGACAAAGACATCTATAAACATGATTCACATTAAATTTAACCTAGCAGTGTTTCATTTCAACTAAGGTGCCCCCATCAGGCTCCGTGCAGCCAGTCACCTATCGTGAATCCCCACAAGTGAGATTGAATGACCACCAATACAATTCTGATCATGTTTTTGTTTGATGCACCAGGTAGTTTAGTGCTTGGTCAGTGTGTGCTTAGCATTGTACTCTACTGTAACCTCCTCCAGGTGGAAGAGTGATAAAAGAGAAGGTCATATTGATTCTGCAACATGATTTTGCTCACTTTCTCTTGAGCAGAAGAAAAGCCCTACAAAGGAGCAATGCAACAAGTATCCTACAGGAAGAATAACTGAATTACCCAATGTGATGATCCATTCATTACGTGTTTGTTTATGTGAATTAATTTATATGAATATTAACTGAATTAAAAAATATGAAGCCTATTCAGTGGGCTAAACAGTGCAAATAGCCTTATAAATAAAAGGCAAAGAGTCTGAAAACATGACTCCGATACATCATGCAACCGTTGCAATTATTCTTAACAGCTGAGAAAACTAATTTCACCTCCTAACAACTACATTCATTCATGCTGCTCGCCATAACCAACATTTCTGTTTCTCAAAGTTAGATTTAAACACATAACGGCCCTCATTTATCAAACTGGAGTAGAGAGGCCAGTCCAGATTTGGCTGTAGAAATCATCTTACAACAAGGTCAACATGGAATTTATGAAACATGCATAACTGGCAAAGAACATAAGACTGACCAGCTGTTGATATATACAGCAGGTGGAAATGGTCGTTATCTAAATAATGCACCCTTACATGTTCACGGTTCAGCTGGCCACACCCCTGGAATTTACAACATGGAGGTATTAAAAGCATTAAAAGCCATCAGAAATTGTTTTATGGACGTGATGATGGTACTGGCTTTTTTTAGAGATCAGCTCCCAAACGTCTTGTCATTCAGTACCACTTTGGCTTTAATGAATCACACAGATAAAGCATTTTTTGACCCATTAATGATATGACTGCAGGTGCTGAATGCTCCATTTTCAGTTTAAATGACATCCATCACACCTATCACACCACACCACTGCTGGCAAAGCTTCACTTCCTCCAACCTCAGACTCCTTCTTTCTAGCCTAAAGCTTTTGCTGCAACTTATGGTTCAAAGATTTCTGTCTTTTTTTTTTTTTTTTTTTTTTTTTTTTACTTTCAACAACCTGTGTCATGTCTGGTTTTTATGTCAAAAGTGGGCTGGAAGAGTTTTTCATTATTAACTACAAAAATTCTAAGATTAATCATGGTAGTATTTCTATTTGTTTGACAGCACTTGTTTAATCATCTAATAAAACACTGATACTGAATGAATCAGTGTGCTAAAATTGTCCTTGCTGCTCTGTGATGCAAAGGAAATAAAAGCATGTTGTTGACTTAATAAGGATGGTGTTTGCGCTCCTTTTATTAGATTATGCCGCCACCTGTAGGAGGTCCAAGAACACTACAAAGCTAAGAAAAAATGGTAAATGGACTTGAGCTTGTTTAGAGTTTTTCTAGTCATCTGACTACTCAAAGCACTTCTACACTGTAGGTCACACCTACGAATTCACAAAAATTCCCTCCCACGTTAACTATCACATTAATTCACTGATGGCAGAGTTTGCTATGGAGAATTGGCCCTTAGTATTAGCTAATGCCATTCATATGGTTCCATACCCATTTACATGTGACTGATGAAGCAGTGGGAGCAACTTGGGGTTAAGTGTATTGCCAAAGGACACATTAACGTGACTGAACAACAGCTGGATCAGGCCAGGTGCCTGTAAAGGCAGCTGGCCCTTTCTATCCCTGCTCTCCTTAGCACATCTGCATTAGGCACACCATCTTGCCAATGATATCCAAAGATGTGCTAAGACAAGTTGTAACAAAGGAGTCCAGTTGACATCAGTCAATGCCCAGGCCTCACAAGAGTACAGTAATACCAGGAGGACCAAGGACAGCAAGACTCCCACTTTCATCCACATGCTCAGATGCACCACACTGTCTTGCTCAGTGAAGCCATCACTCTGTGCACAAGACCAAGTCTGTGGTTAAGCTCCCAGTCAGCAGATTGATGGATTATGCCTCCAAGGTAGGTGAGCTGCTCCTTAACTTCCACGTTCTATCAGATTGTGTACAAATCTGATTGAGGAAACCCCAGTGGAAACCAGCAGCAATGCAAATAATCGTTTTTGTCCAATTTAGCATCAGGAGAAAGTGGTGAATTCAACAGTGACAAACAAATTGAGTCTGAGTTTCACCATATCCTTCACAAACCTTTTTTGCTTGTGTGCGTGTGGCTTCCTTTTTTCTCCTCTTAATTTTTTGTCTTTATGTGGACAAGTTAAATGCATGACTCTCTTCTTAGCCTGCTCTTTGTTCATCAGTCATCCACCTTGAAGGTATTCCTTTGACTGTTTTGTGGAATAAAAAGCTTTCTTCACTTAAACATATATTTCCTGTCAACATTGTCCATCCACATAAAAGTGTCTCTAAAGAAGCAATATGCAAAACAAATTTGTCTAACATCATGTCTCACCTCTAGGAGAATAGTTAGACCCCATAAAGGGAAAAAAACACTGAATAATGAATTTAAAGTGTTGAATAATGTGCAGAAATACCTCAAGGACAGACATACAGTACTTTTCTTTTATAATTACATGTCATAGTTGAGCTTAGGGTTTGAGTTGGCCATTGTTAGCCTAAGAGAAAGATGCTGAAAGGGAAAAATAAATCAATATTTACAGTGAAATGTGTGGGTTCAAGGCTAAAGCCTCAGTGGAAACTCAAAGAGGGAAAACTGGATGACTGATTTCTAAAGCTTTGTGTGTACAATATAGGCTATTTCATCTTGTGCAAAGTTATACATTTCTAAAGAATATTTTACCGTAAGTGCAAGCTTTGCCTCCATTCCTGGTTAGCTTTACAAAGTAAATGTAAAAGGAGCCATTAGTACTGCTATGTCCTTCCACAATACCACCAGTCTCCATAAGGCAGCAATGCGTCAGCAGTTTATTGAAACCTTCATCATCAAACTTCAGAAAGTTAATGAGGAGAGTCATTTAATACCAGATTAAACAAAGTGCTCAGCTGTAAACAAATAAGAAGATTTTTGAAAAAAGAAAGCAGGATAAAGTCAAACAGGAAACATCAAAAGCGGATTAAAACTGGGAATAATAGAAAGAAACCATCCACTTTTAATCCACATATATAGATTTTAGGACAATGAGCCAAATATAATGTATGCATGTAGGCTCGTCTGTAAGGGAGCCCTTTTAAGACATGATTGTTTTGTCCTTACTCTTTGTTCAGTCGTTCTTTGTTCTATCATAAGTCCAAACTTCAGGATTATTCACTGGAAACAGGTGGTGGCTCTTAATGCTCAACCAGTCGAGAACATTTGTACTAGTCAAGATGTTTCTACACCTGTGATAAATTAAACTGATTGGACTTGATTTGGAAAGGCTCACACCTCTCTATAAAAGGCCTAACAGCTGACAATGTAACCTGACACGTCAGAGGGATGTGTTTCACACATCCATCTGGTAAACCTCCCATAGACAGCATTTGGGAAAGGGCAGAGCCTTAAAAAAAAAAAAAAAAACTCAGAGGGTGATTGGATGAACGTTGTGTGTGTGTTTTTTATGGGCCAATCAGAGCAACAAAACACGTGATGTCGTAGCCACTACCAAGGAGTAAACTCCATAGAGAAATACAAAACGCAAACCATGGTGACTGTAGACATGTAAGCACACGACTTTTGCCATTTTTGAAAAGAAAACAACTCTCTGTTCTCAAATGGAAGAAGTTTGGCACAACCAGGAGTCTTCCCAGAACTGGTCGCCCAGCCAAACTGAGCAATCACAGGAGAAGAGCCTCAGTAAGAACGGTGACCAAGAACCCAATGTTCACTCTGACTGAGCTCCAGAGATCGAGTGTGGAGATCCGACAAAGTTTCAGAAGGACAACCATCACTGGACCACTGATCTGGACTTTATGGCAGACTGGCTAGACGGAAGCCTCTCCTCAGTGCAAAACACATGAAAGCCCATTTAGAGTTTGCATAAAAGCACCTGAAGGACTCCCCTAGTGCTTTAAGACAGACAAGGTCCTGGCTCTGGCTCCGTTATGGAATCTCAGAACCTTGGTGCTTTCTGGGGGGACATGTATCACCGCGTCCAGCTCCACTCTACCCAAGTCTTTCTTGCTGTCCTGGTATTCCTTCTTCAGTTTCTTGAGTTTATTGATTATTTGGTCTGGCATTCAGGTGAACCCAGCATTTGCCAGCTCTTTGGCAAGTTTGGCATACAACTTGTTGTTCCTTGTACTACACTCCAGCTTCACCTGGAATTCTGTGATGCCCAGATAACAGCAAAACATTTTGTCTTGTTGGAAGACCAATTCTTCTCCTTTTTCTGCTCATCTTCACAACCTAGAATACACGCCCACTGATGATACTGCAAGGAAGAACCAATTATTTTTTGGCTCCAGCTGAGAACCAACATTCAAACCAAGGTTTGGAGCAGGTTTGGGAACTACAACTGGGCATGGCTCCCTGCCAGTCTGAAAGGCCACACTCACACACTCACTGACTTCAAAGTGTATTCTCGCTAAGTCTGTCAGGGCTATCCCACTTTCAAATAGTAAAGTGCATGAGAGATCTCATGCAGACTTTTTGAGCTACAAAGCAAAGTGAAAAGAATGGAATAGTATATAAAAAATAGAGAGTGCAATCAGCAATGATGCCAGAAGTTTTTCTATGAAACAGCCTTCATCAACTGAGAAATAGGACTATAGGCGAGGCATGCTTGTTTTTTTAATCTCTGCAAGATGCTGACAAGCAACAGAAAACAAAGGGCTTCCATTCCTATTTATACCACCATGAGCCCTTGCGGCCTCAGTCACTTTTTAGGTGCAGTGATTGAAGTCCTTAAGAGCTCAGGGTTAGGGGAGGAGATGGAAATTCAGCAAGACTGTGAGAAACAAGATTCTCTGGTCTGATGAAACCAAGATTGAACTATTTAGCTTCAATTCAAAATTTTATACCTGGGGGAGTCCAGGCACCTGCTCACCACCTACTATCCCAACAGTCAAGCATAGTGGTGGCAGAATCATGCTGTGGGAGTGTTTTTAGCAGCAGGGTTGAGGGAATGGAGCAAAGTACAGAGATATCCTCAATGAAATCCTGCTCTGCATTGCTCTGGACCTCAGACTGGGCTGAAGGTTCACCTTCAAACATGACAGTGACCCTAAACACACAGCCAAGACAACACAGGAGTGGCTTAGGGACAACTCTGAGCTCTGACTTGAACCTTATACAACATCACTGAAGAGACCTGAAAATGGCTGTCTCCATCCTTGATTGAAGAAAAGAATGGCAGAAAAACCCCAGTTCTGGTGTGAAAACCTTATTCATATTCAAAAGGACTCAAGGCTATAAGGTGCTATATCTGAATATTTATGTCAATGTGATATTTTTGCATTTAAATGACTGTAAATTCAGGCTGCAAAATAACCACATTGTAACTACCAGTTTGGGCTGGATTTTAATCTTTCAATCAACTATAGGAAATATCTGACCAATCTGAATAAATTCTATAAATTCTTCAGTAGGGTCAACCATAGTTTAAACTATCCAGTAAGTGCGTTATCATGATTGTAGTTGCTGTGTATAAATCTAACTTTGACAGCCTCCCAATAAATAACACCCTTAGATCTTTGACACCCAGACCCTAAGTTTAAAATCAGGGGTTAGGGAGGTCGTGGAGATTTCTAACAGACAAGGGCGATGTGATCGAGAGAGCTGTGGAAGCGCGCAGCAAAGTTCTGGATAAGTTGAAGTTTAAACAAAGACTAAATATATAAATACATTCACTTTTGAATTCCTTCTTACACACTGCAGCCAGTTCTTGGCTGTGTTGGAAGCAGGCAGTCAGGCTGTGTGCTCTCAGCTTGCATTGAGGCTGTGTGAGGCAGGTCGATGGAGGCAGACTGAAGGCCTTGGCCTACTTTGATCTCGGTGACAGGCCGGAGAAAAACATTTGGCTCTGACGGAAAACACTAAGTCAGGCAAAAGTGCACGTCTTCCCTCCCACCCCGGCAGAGACGTACAGTGGCTGTCTGTACATTTTAACACGGCCTGTTCCCATCTTCTGCACTCAGAAACCGCACTGTGAGCGAGGCAAAAAGATTTCCTGTCAGGGAGTTTTTTTCTCACCTCATGCCTCACTTTCCCTCCACTCCAGCTTCTCAGGGACTTCTTAACGACATTCCACATTAAGCTTTCCTGTGACCCGTCAATCATCAAAGTTAAAACAAAAGCGCTGTGCACTCGTTGAATAACAGCAGGGCTCTTCAACTAATGCTTTTCCGCTTCCTGGAACACATTCACATAAATTCCTTTTTAAATCTCAAGCAGACACATCCTGCAGAAATCACTCCTCTATCATTCCTTAAATAGTTCTCCCAGCCTCACATGAAGCAGTTGGCGTCATTTTGCTAAACAGCCACGCAGCTCTTTTTCCTCTTTCACCCCCTGTGGACCTGCAAACAGTGCAACAAATGTCTTAATGGCTGCATTTGTTCACATCTCCTCTCCACAACGTCATGAATTTTAAATGGCTCCTGTTTAATTTACCGCTGCAGAATGTCTGGTATTTTGCAGAAAAAAAAGCTCAGGGTGCAGTAGTGTCTCTCTGTGGAAGGCAAGAGGCAATGCATGATTTGAAACTCTCTTCATCACGCAGAACAAGCACAAATCTCCACTATTCAACAGGTAATCAGACAGACTACAAAACCCTGAGGCGAGCTGCTCTATCTCAGAGGCAAAGTCACCTTGGGACCTCCATCTGTTGGAGCATATGCTCAGTGTGCAGCCGTCTGCATGGCTGCATTGTTATTCTATGATTTTTTCCACTCCATCTTATAGTCTTTCTACCTCTGTACTTTCTCTTTGGCCTCTTCTGATACATCATGAAGTATCATAATATAAAGGGATTCAGGTGCCAGGTTGCATTTTTTTGTAGCATTTATTTGGCAAAATAGGTGTGATTTGCCAGATACCTGAAGTCCCTGTGAAGTAATAAATTTGAAGACTGTCATTAACCACCGGGCCAAATTTCAGCAATGAAAAACACCTCAAATATCATAATAAATGAGGCAGTAATTATGCTCTAGGTGGCTGTGGGCATGTCCACTGAGTGTGCTAAAACCATCAAACATAGCATCATTCTCTGACAACTCTTACAAAATGCTGCTACCACAGGACTGCTCTAGTGGACCTGTTAGCTCTACCTTTGAGCCGCTGGAGGCAGATTCAAAATCTTGTCATGACAGGCAGTTAGTTTAGCGCTAAAAGGTGAGTTTTATTTTCTCTTTGTGCATTTAAGTGCATAGTCTGGCCTCCTAATGTGAGCTACAGAATACACATCGATTCCTGATATGACTCCTTCAAAGTAAAGTCTTTAATCTACATGAAAGATGGAGAGGTCTTTTTGCAAGGACTTTGGCATGTCTGTCATTAGACCCTTAACTGAACTTCAGGCAGGCAAGATATCAGTTTAAATGCTCCCTAAGCAAGTAGGGAAACTATTTCCTCCTGTGCTGGCTTCACTGAGACAGCCATTGCAGTAGTTAGCCTGCACCCTGACAAAACAGTGTACTGTGGTCAGAGTGCTGCTGCCAGGAGAGGCAGTGATCTTGAATAAAATTTCTATTCTGATTTTTTTTTTTTTTTTTTTTGGCACAAAACACTACATGGCTTTAAAACCTGCCTGGCACCATGACTTGGTGACAGGCACTCTGTGTATGATGAGGGATAATTCTTTTGGGGCTAAACTGCATTGCTGAACCTCTCATTTAAAAAGAGGTGACAAACTTTCTAACAGTCTAAAACCAAAATTCAGTCATAGCGTAAAGAGCTATCACTCAGTTTTGACACGTTTACAACAACTTTATCCAAACATATCTTAGGTCAGATTAGGTACAGGAGCATGTGCTGGTTCGACACTTTGCAGCATCAACCTTTGTACTGCTCCGGCCTACTGATGGCCATCCTCCAGGCCTGTGCCAGGTCCATGCACCCCTCTTCGAGTATCCTCAATGCACACAGCCATCCCTGAGGCCTGGTCCAGCCCTCCAGGTCCTGAGCATTCAGTATCCTGTAAGCTGGATAAAAGCCCAGGAAAGCATGCCAGGTGCCTGTAGAAGCATAGCTACCACCAGTATCCAGCAGCTAACCTATACCATCCTCATACTCCTGAGCATGTGAGCATTAGAAAAATGTTTAGAAAGACACCTTTTTCATTGCAAAAGAGTCCAGGCGACATCTCTGGCAATCAGTCCATGTCCAGGCCTCACAAGAGTATAGTTAAAGCTTGAGCATGTAACATTTGATGAGAACCATGTAGAATCAACTCTACTCCCCCTCCCTTCCTGTTCTTCTCCGTGTTTGAGCTCCGTTGCTCTGCCTCTCTTCTCACGTACCTCCTCGCAAATGTGCACGTCCGCTGAATCAAATACTGACTGTGGCAAAGCTCTTGTGGAGTGATTCTGCTCCACTTTTCCTCTGAAATCAATGGCCAAATTACAGGTAAGAAAACACTTGATCTCAGCGTGAACAAATTCTACATAGGACCGAACACCGCTGGTAACTTTGCCATGGTATCAACTTCTCACTGAGCTGAGAGGTGGAAGTGCACCTACTACAGCGGTTAATAGGAAAGCTACCTGCATCATGAGCCATGATTGGCTGCGAGTACTAACCTCCTTATTGGTTGGAGCATCGTCCCTTGCTGGTGTTCTTCAAGAAGACTGAGACTCTTGATCACATGCTCAGATGCTGTGAGCTCCACAATGCCTTGCTCAGTAAACCCATTGCTCCACATGCAAGGCCAAGTCAGGTTGTTCTTAGCGTCGTACCTATAAAAATCGCTGGATTATGCAGCCAAGATGGGTAAGCTGCTCCACAGCTTCCACACTCTCACCATTCGCAGACACAGATTCTCCCTGGATAGCTGCATCAAGGACATCCTCAGATGCCTGGATCTTTGTTTTGGCACTAGAGATGTGCATTCCCAATGGTTCAGCTTCTTCACTCAGCAAGATAAGAGCCCTCACAAGGATATCTACAGTCTCCACAGCTTAGAGAGAAATTACTGATTTAGCTTGGCAAAACAAGGCAATCGGCCTATTTGACTCAAAAAAACAACATTTTTTTTCCAACAGACACAAGGGAACCTTTAGACCAACCACTTCCAAATTTAAGAGTTAGAATTATTATTCAGGACTGATTTCATATGAGTCACATATGGAAGAGGAGTGTTGAACATGACAGCCTTACAGAATTTCATATTGAATACAGTATGAGATGTTGCACATAAATCAGTGCATTTCTCTCTCCCTCTCTTTGTCCTTATGTGTGTGTGTTTCAATGCGAAACATGTGGGAATGTGTGCATGGCAGGTCTCAAGGGGTAGAGAAAAAGGAGACTGTCCATTAGGTTATTGATTCCAAGCAGTCATCTTCGACAGTTAAACAAACACTTGAGTGGCTATTAAATACCTGGGAAGACTTGCTGGGTTTAGTCTGTGAAAAAAAAAAAAAAGTTTTTGTTTTTTATTTTTCAAAAGTGGAATACTTAATGCAAATGTTGCCCTCCAGCAGTACTGTGCAAATAATGTATCAATCCATATTTACTCTAAAGATTTAAAGTATCATTAAATGAGCTCAACATAATTTTAAAGTATAAAGAATCTTACACAGCCCCACACACGGGGAGTCACTTCAATGAGCATTTCCCTAATTTTCTTTCCCTAATTTACACTGTACTACATCTTCTTCATACACCCCCTGGATAGGAGTAAATGCCAATTGGCTTCATTAACCAACCTGGGGGAAATTTGTTCTTGAAACCAACCTCATCTTAGCCTAGATCCTGCATACACCTGGTGCTTTCCTGGCCTTCAGCTTGTTCCCCACCTGTCGGGTCTCCTCAGCAGGTGGTGGATCACAGCTTACAGGTGGGTCCACACTCAGTGCATCTGCAGCATCCATTTGGAGCTCACGACGGGGAAGCTCTGCCATATACAACTCCTAAAAGTATCCAAGCCATCGTTCTTTGATATCTGACTCCTCTGTTAGGTGGGCATTACATGAGCCCAGATGGCCCTCTGCTATTTCACATAGGCCGCAAACCCTGGCATCTTTATGCATTGGTTTCCTCCGATTAGCCCCCCTCTCGGTAACCTCGGTAAGGATGTTTTAGCAGTCAGGGTACCTGACCTGATGTCTGCACAGAGAGACTCAGAATCTCAAGAGGCATCTTGTGTTCCAAGATTGGCCATGAGCATACGTCTATGTAACATCTGGCTCCCAAAGGCAACCGACATCCAATCTGATTTTACCAGAGTCAGCCTTCCTGGGGCAACTTTCGGGTTGTGACCAGAGGCCAATGGTCACCACCGAAGAACTGGACTCTCTTGAAAACCCCGCAGACCCTCAGAAGCCTCCAGCATCTGCCTACAACTACAGGGTTAAGCTCCTTCTTCTGACACCATCATTGCAATACCAACCCCAGCATTGGAATCAGGTTCTTGAACCAAGATTTAGCAATCCTCAGTCTTTGACTGCTGGCAAAGTCAACGAGCATCAAGGAGGACAGTGGACAGTTGGCTCACAACCGCCAGTGCCAGCCCCTCTGTGTCGTGTCCTTCGCCAGACCAGTAATTGACGTACCCACCCACACTAGTGTCACCAGTGCCAAGGCGCCTAACCTCAGACAAGATAGCGACAGCAATCCCAAGCCAAGCGAGGTAGAGGTTGTGCTTAAAACAGTGGAGAACTGGTCAATGACACTGTAGCATGACCAGCAACATTCAACTTACCTGATCAGCATTTCCTCCTTGTCCAGCAACAAGTGTCCCAAGGGCTTTGCCCCTCCGATGCATAGCTCATCTGACGGCTGCAGCATCAGAAGTATTCCCATTACTCTGACCTAGCAAGTCTTTATATTAACCCTCTGAGACGAACAATGGCTCATACTGTATATATAGCTACTATGTCTCTTCTTGTGGTATACCACAAGAAGAGACATAGGTTACAAAAAGTTATATTACTTTTTAACAATAAATCATAGCAACTTCCTTTTTTTTCCTTTGGAAGCCCTCCATTTTGCCATTCTTACTTCTAATGATGCTAACCACACCTTAGTAGCTCTTACAGAAGCTTTTCTAGTGAGTAACAAAGACCTACTCTAACACAAGGATATTTTAGTGATTGATGTCCCATTTCATAGTTTTATAGCATCAGACCATGTTCTTGCAGCGTTTTAATACTTTGCTATTATGTATTGCATATCCTCGAGCTAATATCACACTGTTATTATTGGTGTTGGAGCATAGTTTGCTTAACAGCTTAGAACTTTAAAAAAATGACCTGGGTAAACTGCTGAGCTAGATATCAATACTTGTCACTGATTTTATATGGTTAAGTGGTCAACCAACCAAGTCAAAAGGAAACCAGTGCTCAGCTGTATATTTTAGATAAAGTTCTATTTGTCTTTTTTTACTTTTCTGTTGTCTCCTAAGCTCTGCAGGTGATACTGAATGTCACTGAGGTACACCTGGTCTTTGACCAGTGTTTAAAGCTCAGGTGACATTTGATGACAGAAGCTTTTGGAGTGGGGATTGTCGGCTTGTGTCTCTTTGGCAGGAATTTAGTGACATGTTTTGGGGATTTTGACCTTCATGGGTCTTGAATGAGTCAGTTCTTTCTGTGTCCAGTGATGAATAATAATGATGTTGAATTCCCATCAGTTTGACTTTTGTGTCATTTCACACGGTCAGTCACTGAGAGTTTAACACGTTGCCAGCCTGTCAGAAACCAACTAAAACCATACTCTAAAAAAATGAAATGTTGCATCAGACTAATTCACTTAATTCTAACGGCGCCACTAAACAAGGCTGAGTAGAAGAGATGATGTTTTATTTCCAGCTTTACTTTGGTAAATCTAACAAACGAGTTTTAAAATAAATCAACATCACTGTGATGTAAAAAATTTGAATGACTCTGTAATGTTGAACTCATGAGATTTGATGTTAAATTTATAAAAGCCATTCTGACTTTAGTATCAAATGTCAAGATGGCGGCTATAACTGATCAACAGTGCTACTAAATACACATACAGATATAAACTTATTTTCATTTTAAAAAGTGGTTTCAGGGTTTAGTTACTCTTTAAATTGATGAATACCTTGTGCTTCTAAGCTGGAAACTCTTGGACATTTGTCCTAATTAGAAAAGAGAATAACCCCTTTGTAAGAGCAGGAGACTAAGAGGAAAGGTGCAAACAAAAAAGAGACAAAGAACTGAGAAAAGCTGCATGACTCTGACCTTGCAAAGCAGATGTATTTGCCAGATTCCATATCTGTTATCAGGCAACCTTTGTGCCAGGTCTGAAAATGGACTCAGCCAATCAGCATCCTTTGAGGAGAGCAAGGCGGTAGCTACCTGCCCGTTCAGGTTAATACTGGAGCTGTGCATGTCTACATACCTCATTTCGTCTCATCACTCTGATTGGCCCTTAATGAATGTGATGGAAAGAATGTTCATCCATTCGACCTTCTGAGAATTTTTTTGCAAAGTCCTGCCCTTCCACAATGGTTTATATGGGAGGTTTTCCAGATGAATGTGGTATATGTCCATGCAATGCATTTAGGAAATCTTGGGTTTCAGGTTGACAAGACTCCAGTCATGTCAAAATTATAATAAAGCATAAAAAATGTTATGCACAGGACCAATAAGTATAGGAAACACCTATACCTATTTTGTAATTTATCAAATAAGTAGATGAAGTGCTACTACCAATCAGATCAAATGAACTGCCATGTTGAGAGAATTAGCTGTGATTGGCTGTGAAAGCTGTGAGACAATAACAAGGCTTATGTTTTTGTACCCTGTGTGAATGCTAAGCTTCGTTCCCAGAAAACAAAGTATAAACCTCTAGTGATTGTTGTTGTTGATTTGTGACTAGAAGCACTAATTAGAGATCTACAGATCAAATTTGTAACAGAAATGGTCTGATAACTATCTGTTGCCAATCAACCTCTAGCCTCTCTAGTTTGCACAACTATTTGTGTTTGAGAGGTCCTTTGCTAAGCTGAAAGAACAGAACACTGTCCCCTGAATCTAGAGTTTCCCAGAAGCTGTATTCAGAGAGTCACAGCAATCAAAAGTGCAAGGTTCTCACCGGCACCTGTCAGTTTAAAAAAGAAAAGACCTTCACAGATTATATCAGCTCCTCTTCCCTTTTTTCAAACAAGCTTAAGGTGCAGATTTTCCAGTAAGGGCTTCCCAGATCAGATATTCTGCCAGAAAAAACATGTGCAAGGTAGCTGATGAAAGAAGCCAGAGGCCGGCTGTGTTCACGCAGGCCACGGCACCCTGTTTCTTGTTGTAGTCTATGATCAACATGGCTTTCCAGATCTCCCATCATCCTCCTTCTTGTCAAGAATTCTAGGCAGCTGAATTACTACTTTTTCCCTTTCTTCAGACGTGAGAAACCTTCGCTTGCTGCTGGCAAAATCCAAACACACTTGACCCTGGAGCTGTTCCCTTGTGTGCATTAAACTCCTGAAGCTTGTGTCTGCATACCATGCTATGATTGTTATTTCATGTTGCAAATCAGCTGCAAGTTCTAAAATTGTAAACCCAGCAACACAAATCCTGCCTGAAAAACATGAATGAAAATGTAACTCTGAAATACCTTCAGTGACTCTAAAAAGATTGTAGAGGGAAGTGTATTTGACATTGTTAGAAACAACAACAGCTTTAGGAATAATTAAACAGACCTAACCTTCCTACAAGATTTTGGAGTGTTTCTGGGGGAATTTTTGCCCATTGATTCTGTCGGGCATTTATGAAGTCAGGCACCGATGTTGGATGAGAAGGCCCGTCTCTCAACCTACAATCCAGTTCATCCCAAAGGTGCTTGATGGGGTTGAGGCCAGGGCTCTGTGTGGGCCAGTCAAGTTCTTCCACTCACCTTAAAGGTACAGCCCCACTAAATCAGTCCATCCAGTGAGCTGCTCTGCCCACCTCCATTGCCTCTGATGTTTTATTTATTCTCTCCATTAAAAATTAAACTCCATTAGGTGTAGGTACTGTACAGCAAACCAACATTTCATTGTCGTCGATGAATTTCACAAATTAAAGGGGGAAATTTGTTTTAGTGTCCATGCCTTAAGGCCTCTTGTTGTGGATCCGTTAATTTTTGAATAATTGTGCAAAAATCCCCCGTATCAGACAGAACTTGAGACGGTTTTTATAGTGTTAAAAGTTCCCACCTTTGCTGACTCCTACTCTCATTTACCACGTGTCAAAGTTACCAATCATAGTTTGCTTATATCCATTGAACATTAATTTTGCAGTTAAAATATCACATGAACATCTGGCAAACATTCCATTGATGTGATCTCTGGAGGTCCCCTCTTCTTTTCTTTGATATTAACAGCTGCAGATAACAAAACACAAGTCCATTAATCTAACCTTTTGGCTGATCAACTGATCTCCCACAGTTGTGCTCAAGGAAAGGCTTGCAGATGTCTGTGTCCTGAAGGTCTGAGTTGTTCCTGACCTCATTTGATATCCAATTGACAAATCATATTCTTTTAAAGTATTGTAAATACATATTGCCAATTTCCTGTGTAATTCTGTGTATATATGCCTCAAATCCACAATACTCTCGCTGCATTGGGTCCCAAAATACTGTGCTGGAAGCACAAGATGGGACTTTTAAAACAGCATTTTTCACTCAGTTCGTGAAACTCATCCATGAAAATTAAACATTAGTTTACTGTTAAGTTCCTGCACCATATGGCTTTAAGTTTTTAATGAAAAGACCTCAAATGAAATAATATAGTGGGCAACATGACGCTCCACTGGATCGCAACTTGGACAGATTCAGTGGGGCCATACCATCAGCCTGCAATACCTTACCCTCAAATTCCACATACTCTGTCTGCAACAATTAACACACAAAGTGCCACACAGGACAAATCAGTCTCTTTCTGGTCAACTTTTACTTGTGCCAGAAGTGAAACTCTTTTCATTTGAGGCCGCTCCCGAAACGTGTCAGTCCTCATAAACCAGATAGGGATGACAATGTACAAAGCATCAACAACACAATGCATGGACTATAGAGGGTAAATCTGGAAATATCAACATTATGTCTAATTCTTTGGCACAAGACACAAGTCATTAGTTGGTCAGAGGGTCACAGAGGTAACACAATACCACGGACAAGGACATTTTGTTTTAGGTGAAAAGCAGCACATTCTTTCAAGAAAATATGAGCCTTTTAACTTTCCCATGTATTCAGAAGCAAAAAGCACAGAATAATGTGGAAGTGAACCCCATCAGCTTCAGAGAGGCAACTTTATCTGTTGTTTAATTACTATTCCCGGCACACTTACTGTCATCAGCGGCTACAGCCTGTGCTCATCTGTTGTCCTCAATGAGGAGTGTTTTCAAGTCAAACCAGGCCTCATCAGTAATGGTGAAATTACCTGTTTTCTTTATATGCAAAATTATGACACAACAAGGGAGAAAAGCTGTTAAAAACTGGTGCCAAATCTCACCCATCTGCTCTGTGTCATTATGTTTCGAGCTTGTTCTGGGCAGCTGGCCTGCAAAGACTCCTGACTGTAAATCTCAAAAATGTCAACAATATGACTTATCCTGTAGCACAGGGCACTGGTCAGAGGGTCACAGAAGTAACACGACTGTGATGGACAAAGACAAGGTAATTTTTCAGGAAAAAAAAATCACACATCCTGTCTAGCAAACAAAAGCCTTCCTAATGTTCTCAGAAGCAAAACAATCACAGAATAATATGGAAGTGAACCACATCAACCTCAAAAAAGCAAAGTAATCTTGTTGATATACCGCAGGCAAAATTTGTATGGTGGGATGGATCAAACTGGAATGCGACACAAACTTGGTATGTGGAATACCTGGGTTAAAGTTGCAGATGGATTCTTTCCACATTAAGACCTTAAGCAAGCAAGCTGCATGGAGCTGGACCAATTTATAAACAAGTTTGTGCCTGTATATGATCAGCACTATAGACTTTGTGAATTAGGCATTGAGACCAAGCCAGGAGTGGGACCAAATGATGAGCAATTGTTGAAGCTATTACCGGGGACAATTCATTGTGTGATTCAAGCTCTAATGGTGAATAGTACAAGGTTAGTTTCAATGTTATTTTTTCCTTTCTCTCTCTGCCTGTCCTACTTGGCTGTGATTTGACCATGAGGTAGCAAAGCTTCAACAACAGGTGTCCCGTCTCCCAAGCTGTCACAGTTCATCTCATACATGCACGCTGAATCCTGTCATCGACCTTGGATGCCTGTGTGACGGTTGGGTGTGTGCATCTGCGCAGATGTGTGTGCATCTGCATTATTCCAGCTACTTGAAGCGTAGTGACCACAGACAATGTTTCATTCTTTTCTCTTTAACTCACTCATTTAGCACTTATTCTGCATCACATTCATGTATTCAGGCCCATAACAGCAGAGCACAGATTTTCATCTTTCCCAACAATAGCACTGATTGTCCATGGAGAGAAAGACAGAGGGAGAATAAACATGACAGAGCGACTCGCCTGCATGCACTTGGTGATTTGGATTTGCTGGAGTGAAGATAATCAGCGTTCATTCCTTCAATCTCCTCTAGCACACAGAGAGTTAGAGGACGGGAAATTGGGAGGCAACAGGTAGACGCTCTAATTATTTGCCTCACAGTCAAAGACATTAACCATGGCTGAGAAAACAATGCAGCTCCACTATCAGAGCAGAATAGGAAGCAGTGATTTAGTCACACACTCATTTTGCAGCAACAGAAAGCCACGCTCCGCGTCACGTCGCGCTGCTCGGCAACTTCACAGAACTGATTAGAGAGGAATGAGTCAGGAACAAACAGAGACGACTGCAGCAATAATCATTACCTCTGCAGTTGATCTTTAAAGCTGTATTCAGTTTGTTAGCTGGAAGAACTAAAACTTTTCTTTGTGCCAGTGTTCAGAACAGACAAACTGGAGAAAGAAAACTTACAATAGCTTGTTGATTTATGTTAAAAATGGGTCAGATGACTGACCAGTGGGGGCCTGGAGTGATTAAACCTCAAACGCCATTTTAATAATCCAATTCCAGTGGACCTGCAAGACTTCTGGTCTCCTACTTTCCTTTGTCTAGCAGGCTCTGCCAGTCTTCTGTGTCCTTGCTTTCCACAGGAAGGTACCAAATAGAGAGGTTAGAAGACCATTTTTTCAAACCCCGAAAAACTTAATTTTACTAAACATGAGCTTTTGGTACAGTTGAGCCCCGACTGTGATTAAACCTGTTGCCACGGCATTGAATTACTCGCCATGAAACAGGGAGTAGTTATTTGAAGGGCTAGAAAACGCACTTCCTGTCATGAATGATGGGTGTGTCAAAATGGCTCAGTAGTACCCAACAATATTTAAAAAATGCAGCCCCTACAGCACATTCAACCAAAAATTTTGAAACTTGCCATGCATATGTAACACACCTGGGCCTACAAAAAAGCGTGTCGGACCTATGAAATCAAATCAAAGCTGAACCAATACAACATGCTTCCATATTTGCCGTGCCTCTGATAATGCATAACTTATATCCTTTCTCTCAAATAAAAAAAAATTCTAAATAAATAAAACCTCCTGCAAAGAATGATAAGTTGTGGAAGTCAATTTGGCATTTAAATGTGTAAACCTGGCCCTGCACTAAGCCAGCCTCCTGATGGCCATCATCCAGGCTTGCGCTAGGCTCATGCCCCATCTCTCTAGGTACCTTCCAAACTGACTGCAGACATGTCAGAGTCCTCCTGAAGAAAGTCACATTCCAGGCGCTTAGTCAGACCAACTGCCCGCCAAGTATGTGCTGTCGTGTCAACAGCACAGTGAATGCTGAGATTAGACCACCACTGTTAAAGAGTAGGATGCAGTCAGTCTGCAGGGATAAAACAACCCCCCTCCCCACGGGTAAAAATCCCCTTGGATCTTGGATGTCACTGCGGCACTCTTGGAGGGGGCTGGTGCGCTTGGGCTCTGCTCTAGAACAGGTTCATTCTGGATGCCAAACTGGTGATGAAAATGTTTATCAGCACAGCTCTGGAGACCCATCTGAGTGCAGTGTATAGCTAAAAGAAATGCGAACGGCATGTGACATTGGAGGGCAGGGTTTTGGGATAGGGGAATTGAGTTAATATTATAAGTACTGTTTAACTCAAGCTCTATTTCCTCAATCAATGATGACTCAATATGTCCTCAGCCTCCAATCCACTGTACTCTACTACAGATGCAACTGTGCTTTCAGTCACTGGTCTCTTGGGGCAGAAATGCATTAATTTTAACCAACACTGCTGTCTGGTCTATCCAGATTCAAGCTCATGCTCCACTTCTGTCAAATGAAAATCATAGTTATGTTGGTCATTGTGTTACTCTTACAGAAAAACTCATCTGGAAAATTGAAAAGCACTAAAGCTGTAACATGGATAGGCTTTAAGTTACACAGAAGGAGAAGAGTGTAAAAGATTTCCTTTTTGAATCATTTGTATCTATTGAAGTGTTACATTTAGGTTAAAAAGCATTGATGAAGTCAGTCTACTGAGTTACCCACATCCCATTACACTATTTGAGGGAAATTAGGTTCTTAAAAGATTAAACAGTCTTTGTTCTGTCTCCTTTCTTCAAAACAATTGAAGAAATAAAAAAAGCCTGCATTTTGTCTGTTTTCTGAGATTCAGGAAGGATGCTACAAAGAGATTTGCATCATTACTATGATCATATTCTGTCCACAGACATTTCTATTTTGTCGAGGTGTTTTGTGGTAATGGAATGTTGAAAACCTGGGCCTGCCTTCCTCTGCATTAAGCTCTGCATTTTTAGTGGACAGAGCAGAATGTCAAAGCTATCAGTGCATTTGTGGAGAGACAGGTATTTTGGAGAGTACTGCAGGGTTATAGATGTGTCAAACAGTGAAATGTTCCAAACAAAGAGGTTAGAGTACACAGTTTGCTAATCATCGCTTAGGAAGTCAAACAGTTTGAGCCTACTTTGCATAAAGCAGCTGAAGGCAGGCTGTCTAAACCTCACAAACGTTAAACTTGGTCCATCATTTCATGGCATCTGTTAGTAATAGAGATGGGCCAATCCAAACATGGTACTGGATGTCAGGTCCAATCCAGACCCAAATATGGGTCATGCTCAAACTATAAACTGCCCTCAGTGAGCTGATAGGCCTCTGCATAGCACTGGGGATGGTAACAAGAGTTTGAACATAGTAAACTCCTGTTAAACAGACAACTTCTTAGACTCGTAAAACTGCATTCACAGTTCGTGTTTTGATTGTGGTCATTTAACCATGAGTTTAAGGAAAGTAGAAAGGCAGGACCAAAAAATAAGACAGAATTTAGATTTGTCTGGCAGAAATAGCTATAGGAAATGTTTCTATTTGCATTCATTGAAATTTGCATTTGTTGTGTTGTCTCCGCTCATGTGTGGTTGATTTACTTTGCTGTGTCCATTTATGCCCAGTACAGCGCTTCACCTTTACCGAACACTAGTGTGAATCAAGACCCAGCCACTTCAGTAGTGAAGTTACCATACAGAACTTGTAGCTAGAAAATTAAAAAAAAAACAATAAATAAATAAATAAATAAAAATAGATGAGAGACTGGGGAGAAAAATATGTGGAAAAGGTGCCACAAAATGGATATGAACCCAGGTTGCCACATAAATGGCGTACGACCTGACCACTAGTCTATCTGTGCCATGGTTCAGTACAGTTTTGTCATGGTATAGCTTATTAAACGCTGATCTTGTTTCTCAGCTGATGTCCATCTAGTCTCACTCATTGTGACGGGAAATTTGTCTCTTTCAGTCTCTCTTTTTCAGCGCATTTGGCTGGTCATTTGGCTCCCAAACGGCTCTTCATTTGGGTTAAGCTTGGCTTTTTAAATGGGATTAAATAACAATAAATAATGGAGGAAAGGAAACTGGCACTTAAACAGGAGCTAGCTACAGTGGCTTACACTAGAGAACCATTCGTAGGACAGGCTCATTTGTGAACGGCACATCATTACTTGGTCTCCCACCTCACAGGGTAATTTCAGGTAATTGCATATAACTGTTACAATTAAAGGCATGTTTGTGAGGAAAATGAGGAATTTTCTATGTTTAAGGGGCCTGGATTGGCACAGCATAAAACCCCTCAAGACTCTTGTCTCCCTTTATCTGCTGGATGACGTTAGACTAAGAAGGTCTGCAGGACCAAGTATTTTGTGGTTTTGAATGCCTCCACACCAGGTAAATCAGTTAAACTGTGGTGAAAATCACTTTTTTTTAAAGGTAGGGATCATTCTCAATGTACATATGTAGACATTTTCTGATGATAACTGAGCTTACAGGTCCATTTAGAACTGTAAAGTACTAACTTTCTTTTGTTCCCATTCATTCCTAATGGCTGTTCCTTACTTCCTACTCCCCAGGCATTCAGGATCACATAATTGAAAGCAACCTATAGGAAGATGTTAATGATTAACTTTAAAAGTTATGGGGATTGCTGTCATGGGGATAATTGCAATGGCCACCCCTTTAAGCAAGGTTATGCTAAGGTGAGTAGAATCATGCTATGGTAACTGACCTACAGTTCACAAAATAGCATGAGAAAAACGAGATTTAAATGTAAAAGAATCTTTCGATTTCAGACCTTAATCTAAACACGACTATTTTGAGAGCCCTAGTTTTTATGTTAAGCATGAAAAGTCCCATAGTGTCAAAACACATAGTTAAATAACTTGTCTTTAAAATATAGGTGATTTTTTTCATAACCCATGCATGAAGGGGTTTTTCAATGAGGATCTTAGGTTGAACACAGTCAGTGCTGCCAAGCAGAATCACAGCTGTCCACTTCAATTATTGTTATATCTTTATTTATTTAGCTCTAATTAGCGCCTGTCATCATCTGCATATTTTATTTTCTTGTGCATGTGTTGATTTCTTTTAGCAGACCAGAGCAACAGGTAAAAGATGGAGTCTGAGAATTTCTTACCTAACATTTACTGTGGGTGGGTCTAGCTCAGTCCTTCAGTCACAAGCATCAAGTTGGGGTCAAGTTTCTCACTCCAGAGTAAATTGTTGCTGCTTTTTAGGTTTAGTGGCAAAGGGAGATAAAAAAGACATAGAGTTGACGAAAACTGACCATTATCCAGTCCTATTTACTCCAGAGTTCAGGGCTTGAGCACATTCATGCAACTGAGCATCAGCCTCCCTCCATCTGCAGCCCAAACAAAAGAAGCACTGCAGTTCTTCATCAAAACGAGTGCGGATTCTATTTCCCTGAGGGAAAACAACACAATGAAGAGTCAGGAGGGTTAATGATACTTGTGAATAACTCTCCATGTAGGCCATTTGGGGTTGAATTTTTAGAAAGAGAGAGCCAGGCAGAAAGAAATAAGGAGAAAGAGAGGGAGGAGTGTGCTGGGTGACAGTGATCCATTTTGAACATAATCAGGCACTGCTGCTTTAGCTATTAAAAGCAAATTAAGCAAAGGCACAATTAGAGGGCATTGTCATGCTAATGCTATGAGATGTATTGTTCTCTGTCAGAACACATGTTAAATCTAATTAAAGTGAACTCTGGGCTGTCTGCTTTGTTGTTTTCTCAGGAAAGAGGCGAAGCACAGGAAATGCACATGGATGATTCATGTAGGGTTAGACAAACTAAGCAATAGCCTCTTGTCCTTGTTTTCCTTTGTACTTCAAGTAAATATAATTAATATATGCTGATGAGAGAAATGATCATGGAAAACACTGATTAAATGGGCCTCAGTGCAAATGGAGTTGTATTTTTCACTTTAAAGTGATACTCTGTTTTGAGATATGGATGACTTAAAGGGATATTTCTGTATTTTTGAAGCTAGGATGTATAAGGTGCTTGGCTATATTATATGTATTATAGTGCCCCTTTAAGAAGACTTGCCAGTTATTAAAGGAAAGCTAGGCTATAACATGGAGCTGATGGGTACAGTGTTTTATTTTTCCCCCAAAACGCCTCAGTCTTTTGGCACTACTTTGCAATGCAAGCTTCAGCCTTGTCTAGGCACTGGTTGGGGGAGGAGGGTTTCCGGTTCGAGGACCTCAGAATTCTGTTGCCAATTTTTTTTGCAGATGATGTGGTTCTCTTGGCTTCCTCAGCAAGGGACCTCCAGCAGACATTGGGATGACGAGGCCATGGTTCTCTGCTGGAAAATGGCAGATTGCTCCCTCCAGGTAGGGAGAGAGTCTCTGCCTCAGGTGAAGGAGTTCAAATATCTTGGGGTCTTATTCATAAGTTAGGGTAAAAGGGAGAGTGAGATTGACTGGCAGATTGGTGCGGTGTTAGCAGGACTGGAGTCATTTTGCCAGATCGTGTGGTGAAGAGGGAGCTGAGCTGAGAGGCAAAGCTTTCCATTTACCAGTCGATCTACCTCCCAACCCTCATCTATGGTCATGAACTCAGGGTAATGACCAAATGAATGAGATAGTGAGTACAAGTGGCCGACATTAGTTTTCTCAGAAAGGGTGGCTGGGCTCAACCTTAGAGACAGGGTGAGGAATTCAGACATTTGGGGGTAACTAAGCCGCTCCTTCACATCAAAAGGTGCCAGTTGAGCTGGTTTGGGCATCTGAGCAGAATGCCTCCTGGGGGCCTCCCTGTGGAGGTCTTCCTGGGCATGTCCTGCTGGGAGAAGTCAATCAAGGAAGACCCAGAATGTGCTGGAGGGATTATATATCCTGTATGATCTGGGAATGCCTCAGGATCCCCCAGAAGGAGTTGGAAAGTGTTTCTGGAGAGAGGGATGTCTGGGATGACTTGCTCAGCCTACTACCACCACGACCTGGCCCAGGATAAGCGGAAGAAGAAAGATGGAAGCTTTGGCTACGAGCTTCATACTCATCCACCTCAGCGTATCTGGTCAGCAGTATGAGTCTCCGGGCTTTGTCAGAGGAAACAACAAACTAAACTGGTGACAACATTTGCTGAAATCAGTGCAGGCTAGTGCAAGCATTATTACCTAGTATCTTATACAACCAGACTTAAAGAAAATGAAAACATATCTTTAAATATGAGATGCCAGTTTATGTTGGAAAGTCTGAGTTGGAATCTGGATTCAGGCCTCTTCTTTTCTAGCCTTTACTTTTGAGCTACTTTTACTGCCAGGCCAGGCCAGGAAGTCCCATGTGTCTTGAAACAGTCTTGACTGACTGTAAAAATAATATAGTTCAGTCAGGACCACTTTGTCAAGAAAGCCATGTATATTTCCTTATTAGCAGTTAATAATTAGCACTCAATGCAATTATGTTTGGTGGTGTGGCTGTTCCCCCTGCCCTACATGGAAAGCATTAAGCAGGAACAACAAGGGTTTATGCTCTTCCTATGCTGGAAAACATAAGGCAGGGAGAGAAGCAGCAATAGACCCGGGGCACAGCAGGCGTCAATGACACAAGAATGACACTGTTTAAGTCAGAGGTATGATGAAGGAGGAGCTGGGGTGGAGGAGGGTTGCAAGAGCAGCTTGCAGAGAGAGTGGCAGAGACTGGCCTGGAAAGAGCAGTTTAAACATAAAACCACAAGGGCAATCAGCCAATAGTGTGCAGCTGATGAGGGCTTGCATGAGATAAGCCTGCCTTAACCAATGCTATACCCTTGATGTTATTTACAGTTGACATCAGATCATGGAGCAGGACTCCAGATGGAGGGCAACAACTGGTCTCCTAACTTCCAGGTGTTTAGAGACAGTTGTTAAAAGAAGAGGGGATGCAACACGATAGTCAACATGGCCCTGTCTCTACTATTTTGAGGTGTGTTGCTACCATCAGTTCAAAATGAGCTACTATTTGTCATGAAATGGTAACATATCTCTCTATTCTACTGAGAATAAAATATGGATTTGAGTTTTGCAAGTAATTATTTTCTGTTTTTATTTACATTTTACACTGTGCCCCAAGTTTTTTGGTATTGCAGTTATTAAATGGGCATAATGCTTTTGATGTGTTGTGTTTTGCAATTTGGTGTTAAGATTTTTTGTGATTTGTCATCATGTTGCCCCTCAGGGCCACAGCAATATCCTCATCAATTTCCTTTTGATTTCTCTCCTTGTTAGTCATTAATCTCTCTCTGCTGTAAAGATTTAGTCTGAACACCAAAAGAATTAATGATTTCCTTACTTCTATTAACCTCATTATGTCTAATCACCCTAGACTGCATCTTATATCATTATTCTGAGCCTGATGTGTCTTTGTACACATATCTGTATGTGTTTATTTGTAGAGCTCACAGTATCACATAACACACACACAAGCAAACACACATGAAAGATGTGTCAGTGCATCTCTCAATAGGCTGCACACAGTGTGGGAACAGATGAATTGAAGTTTCCATTTGTATAATGCTGCAGAGAGGTTTGAAGAGTTTCATTTCTTACATCACATTTTAACATTATTTTGCAGAGAAACTGGGTCACTGAAGGAGTCCATTGTGAGTTTAATACAGCTGGTGCCTCTTTGATGGAGCTAACACTTTCAAGGCTACAGGTGGGTTTATATAATTAGAGCTTCACTTATATTCTCTTAGTCTAAATGCAAAAGTTTTTTTTATATATTATTATAGAAGACTGACAGAAATAGTTTGCATTTGTGACCTTGTATACAATTTGCATCAAACTCCGCTATATTTAAATGGAGCTCTAGAGCCTGTTGCAGCAGCTACAGTCTGTAATTTGTATAAGTTCAATCTTAGGTTATGGTGGAAAGTCCCCACTAACATCTACATTGGACCTAGCTAGGTTCTAACTTCAGTTGTGCCATAGTTCAGTCTCACCTCAGAGATGCCTGGCTCAGTGTCATATCCTAACCTTGCAAAACAGATGGACTGGCCAGACTCAATCTCAATTCTGAAAGGGCTGTGATCAGTGGGTAGTGTCAGTTGTCTCACAATCAGAAGGTTTTGGGTTCGATCCCCAGCTCCTGCAGTCACATGTAGATGTGTCCTTGTGCAAAGACACTTAACCCCAATTTGCTCCCACTGCTGTGTCTGTAAATGGGTATGGAAGTATAAGAATGGGATTAGCTAATACTGATGGCCAACTGATTCTCCGTAGCAACCTCTGCAATCAGTGTTTGAATGTTTGTCAGATGACTAGAAAAAAGCTATTGAAGTCCATTTACCATTAGCTATGGGAGGGGTTTAGTTGTACCAGAAGCCAATAGCAATAGCTGCCGCCAGTGTAGCATTTAGCTTGAATGTAGCCACAGCAGCAGTCTCTATCAGATCTGGATATTTCCTTATGGAAAGAGGAGTCAAGAACCACTGTGAAAGCCTTTCCTGGGTGGAGAATATGTTTCTGCACTTCTCCTGAGTCTTGACCAGCTTGGGCATGAGTTTTATCCACCTACTAGCTCAGCTGTTCAAGCTGTATGCCTGCCACACTCATACTCAGCTGTAACTCACAGGAGCAGCACAGCCTTTTTACCTCATTTTCCTTTGTCACTCTGATTGGCCTGTAATTAATGTGACAGAAAGTTTTTCCAATCACTCTATTTATACATTTTGGAAAACTCCTGCCCTTCCTTAAAGCTTTGCTTTGCTGCTCATCATGCTTAAATGTATCTAAACAGACAAACAGCTGAAAATAACCAACGTTTACTGATGCTAACTCACAAACAGTGTTGGAAATATGGTAATTTGACAAAACATCATGATATGGTGATAAGAAAACGCACAGCCTTAATCTACAGATAGTCGAATAACTGAAGAAACATCCAAAGGCAAAACTTCAACTAAAACGTCAGATAAATGCTCAGTATTTTGTTAATGAACAGATGGAGTAATCTCTGTAAATAGCAGTGTTGTAGTATTCAAGTCCAGGACTCGGACTCCAGTCCGAGTCGAGTCCTGATTTGGAGGACTTGTGACTTGACTTGGACTTGAGTGCTGATGACTCAGACTTGAACTCGGACTCAAGCTTTAACTGCGTCAGGACTCGAGGATGAAGAGGAGGGCTCAAACCATTTTTGCTGAAGACTATCTTATTCTGTAAAATTTCTTGTTTTTCGTGTGAGAAAACTCCTCAGAACAGATCAGTGTTCACGCAGTGCCTGGTGTGTGCGTTCAGCTGCATGCACGTTCATGTGAGTCTAACCTGTCTGTGAAAACAACCAGAGGAGAGAGAGCAGGAGGAGCGGGCGAGCCTGGGTGACAGAGAGAGGAGCTGATAGGTTGATAGATAGCCTAAACCTGTCACTCTTCTCTGTATTCCAGAGGTAATTTTGACAGGATATTAAACTAAAATGCAGCCAGCCTACCTTTGAATTGCGGAAAATCTCCTTCAGCTGCTGAATAGCTCAGACTCGTCATATTAGCTGCTGTTGCTGCTGTACAGTAATCCTCCTCAGTCTTGAACAAAATGATAAAAACTCCTAAACCTTGTAGTGAGTCCCGTCAGTTAAAAATATCAATCCAATGTTAAAATCTGCTTTAACATCGACAAGACAATGCTGATTAATGAGCTAAACAAGCTGATATACAGAAATATGATGTTTAATGACAAATCAGACTTAAGAGTATTGAAGGGGGGATGAAGTTAAGACCTTTTTATAATGTGTTCAAATGTCCCACGGAGAAAATTGGAATTTTAATTTTTAGTGAGAAATCTGAATAAATCCAGTCATTTTAAAGGAGGAATATTTAGTGTAAGATAGATGTTAAGCATGATTTCAGCTAAAAACATGTCTCATTTTTCCACCCTAAATACACAAATAATCTTGTTAATATAACTAATATTATCGATGAAGAGTGCAACAGCTCCTTTTGCCATTTAGAATAAAAAGTTGAAGAAATTCATACATCAATGAAACACAGTGTAACCCACCTGGAAAGCTGGAATGGCTTAAAAATGATTAATAATTCAATTTAATTTGGCTCTAGTTTTTAGGTTCTGGGGACTCATCTAGGACTCGAACACGGGTAATGGGGACTCGACTAGGACTTGGACTCAGGTAAAGAGGACTCAACTCTGATTTTTCTTTGGTGACTTGGACTCGATTCAGATTTTTCTTTGGTGACTCAGACTTGACTCGGACTTGAGGTTTGCTGACTTGACTACAAAACTGGTTAGTAGATAATGAAAGGAGTAAATCAAAGTCATCATGCATCTCTAGTCTATAGAGAACACCCTGCAGAACAGATGCTCAAACCCTCTGCTCTTCTTCATCTTCCAAGTTATCCCACCCATTTAAACAATGCAATGTTGACTATTATGTCATTATAAGTGATAAAACTTTATACATTCACTCAGTTCCAGTTATTTGCTTGCTGTTGCAGAAAGACTGGCCCTCAGCAGCTTAAAACCCTCAGGAGTTTGACCTGTGTAACCCCAATTTGGTGGCTAGAAGTTGCATTAGCCGCCAATAGCACAGCACGCCCAAGACAAACATAACTCACAGACTGTACTTTATATCTAGAATGGAATGATGATGTTCTATTGTAAATATAATGTTCAAGAGAAGGGCTTTTTTTCTCCACTTGTATTCAGCACAGTGTTTTGTCCTGCCTTTTCAAAGTTCAGTGTGCACAGGTAATGTTAAAGAGCCCTGTGACTTTAGATTGTTAGAGGTGTATTCAGATGACACTGGAGTGCAGAGGTAACAAGGAAGTGACTGAGCAGGGATTTGTAAATACAGAGCAAACAGCTGCTTCTCTCTGCTTTTTACATGAAAACTGACCTTTAAGATACAATGAGTGACAAATGAGTCATCTTAGATGAGGCAAGAGGCACTGGTGATGAACAGAGTCAGGAAATGTTCAAGTTAATCAACTACTAGGAGTGTGATGAGACAATTCCATGGACGTCCTTGGCCACTTTTTTTTAGTTGTGGGGGGGGCATGGCATAAGCAGTAAAGGCAAATGCAAGAGCTGTCACATGTTCCAGATGCTGCAAATGTGCTGTAACACAATCAGTTCAGACTCGGGCTGATCAACAAGGTGTCTTCTGATTGTTACCAAACTGAATGTGAAGAAAACTAGAGCAGAGAAAGTTGATATTGACATCACTGAGGCAGCATTTATTTATCACGATCATTTGTGCTAATATCAAAATCACAGTTATGTGATCACTTTCATCTATTCAGACAGACAGACTGCTGCAGATGATGAAGGGAGGCAAAGGGAAAGATCAGCAGAGAAGAGGTAAACAGTTCAGCTACCCACACATTACTGATCAAACTGTATCTGGTAGCAAGTGATTACAGGGAACATTTTGTAGTAAGACGAGGTGTTCGCGTCATTGTGTAAATGCACAGGTCTGCCAACAGAGTTGGATGGGCCCCTGACAAACCCAGAGAATGGGCACTCCACAGCTGGAATTTATTGATATTAATTTAGGTGCGTTGGATTAGTAGCATTGATGCTAGTGTTCTGGCTAACAGTTCACCCTTTTTTTTCCATTATTGCCACTTACAACCCATTTTTGCCACTTCTATTTGGCACAATTGTCCAATTGTAGCTAAATTCTGCCCATTTTTTTCCCAATTAATGCTGCTTATCACCCTTCCCCCCCCCATGTTTTCAAACATGTCCTTGCTGCTGTTAGCCCATTTTTTTTACTACTTTGCTATTTTCAACTTTTTCTGCTGCTTTGCCACTCAAAAGTCCTTTTTCATCACTCTTTTGCCACTATGTACCTACTTTTTGCTGCTTTACGCCCATTTTTGACACAGTTTTGCTACCCAACAGCCATTTTTTAAACCCTTTGTGCCACTTTTCCCCATTTTTGCTGCTTTTACCCATTTTTGCAACTTCTATTTGGCACTATTACCCAAATTTTGCTATATTTTGCCCATTTTTATCCAAATTGATGCTGCTTATCACCCCTTTCTCAAACTAATTTGACACTCATGGCTCATTTTTACACATTTTTCTCCAGTGGTTCGCCACTTTTAAACTTTTTCTTGCTGCTTTTGGCCCATTTTGTACCACTGTGCTTCCTTGACACATTTTTGCTGCTTTTTGCTTATTTTTGCCACTGTTTCACCACTAAACAGCAAATTTTATCAGTTTTTATTGCCACTTTTACACATTTTTCTGCTTTTTGCCCTCTTTTGACACTTGTTGCCACTACAAAACCCATTATTTATTCTCTCTTACATTTTTACCACTTTTTTTGCCACCTTTAATCATTTTTGCCAGCTTCGGTCCATTAATGTCATGTGTAAACCTTGTCTATCTGGTTTTGGCCCACTTTGTACCACTTTACATCTTTGGCCTAGTTTTTGCTGCTTTTGCCACTATTAACCTATTATTCCTGATTTTCATCCATTTTTGCTGCTTTTTGCTTCTTTTAATCCATTTTAACTACTTTTTCTTGCAATTTAACCCTTTTTGCCACTTTTCACCTATTTTTGTCTGTTTTTAAAATTATTGGATTAATTTCCATTAAAGTTGTCACACCATGGATTAGCTCTGAAGTCTGACATTAATTTTCTAACTATTTAGTTCAATTTGCCCATACACTTTGTTAACATTAACAAGAGAAAGGTATTTCTGTTCTAATTTTTTTAAGGGGTTACATTTTTAAAAAGACTATATTTTAATAAAGCATATATTGGAAAAAAACATGTTTTGTTGCTTGGTTATAACTAAGGTTAAAAACAAATGTGGTTATCACAGACTAACTTTACAATGGGTCAAGGTTTTGCTGACCCCCTTGGGCCCCCATTTTGAATGGGCCCGAGAAAGCTCTCCCATTTGCCCCTCTTATGGGCTGCCTTGTAAACGCATATACACAGATCACTTGGATACATGTTTAATGGTGTGTGTCAGTTGTGCATGAATTTCATGTATTTGGTTGTAAAAAAAATGGGTCCACAGTGTATGAAATGTATTAACATAGTAAATGATTAACTAAAAATGTTCTCACCAGGGTTAGGGTTCTTTATATTGATGCTTTGGAGATTCTGGCTCTTTTTAGTGATCCAAGTCATTTGACTCAGCCCCTCAAGAAGAGACAGCTCTTTCAGCTCCCTCATTCAACACCACTTTGGCTTCACTTGACTTGCCAAATTTAGCAATGTCATGACATATGATTGATATCTGTGCTGGTATTTTGCTCCAAATGCACTTATTATTCTTAGATAATGAAAACATAATGTAATTATTACCAGAAATATACTTTCTCCCCCAAACACCCTGTGGGTCAGATTAAATCTGATTGCTGGCTGGGCTGTATGACACACATGAAGTAAAACAATGCTACTCCATCAACACGAGTCCTAAATGCATGGTGTGCCTTTGGTAAAGTAGTGTGGAGAAATGATATTCCCTACTAATCAATCATAGAAATAATACAAAACAGCTCTCAAATAGGATCCAGATTCATGTAAAAGAGACTGTGTGGGGCTATGACTATGCACACACATACTGCAGACTCTGAGTGTTAAGCAGTGGACTAAGGCGAGACATTTGAGCACACCTTAGAGTGAGTTACAGCAGAGACTTAAGTGGTCATCCTCTGCTGTAAACTGACAGATCTGTAACCTTTAAAACAACTTAAACAGTGCTAATCAAAAGAGGAAAAGATACTCCTACCATTGATGCGGGCAGAAGGTGGCAAGTTATGCATAGTTGTGTTTGCAAAATTAAAACTGTTTCGATTTTTCTACATGTGTCATGGTAAGGCTGAGTCTGACTTCAGCAAATGCATATCAATAAATCAATGTTGACTGAGTTACAGAGTTATAACTGAAGCTATTAAGGGGAGAAAATGGCTGTGAGAGGCATTGATTAGAGGTAATTAGAATAAATTAGGGAAACACATCACCTCTGTCCCCTGAAAGTTGTCACTTAAGTGAAGATTAAAAGCCCGGACTCTATCTCACACAGAGGACAACAACCTTACTGTCAGTGCATGAGCAGTGCATTACTATGACCTTTGCAAATGTGTCTGACTGTGCAGCAAATTCTAAGAGCAAATCATATTTCACATGGACTCCCGGGAAGCCACATGAAAATCACATCAGAGGGATTTCTGTTTATGAGTAAATGGAATGATTGCCAAATAAACTCATCCCTAACTCCCTCCCTCCCTGCATGGAGGCTTTGCATACAAGCAGCATGAACATCAAAGTGAAGTCAGCCTATGTGATTGGTTCTGGGGCATGCAGTTCTGTCAGACTCTGCTCTTTATAGCAGTTTCCACGTGAATCAGATACTACTGGTTACAGTGCTGACTGTAGTGCTGACAGCGTGGTCTTGGTAACTGATGCACTGTGTTTGCTTTAGTTAATTGGATTCTGAAGTAACAATTGTTTACTCTAGAGCCCTTAATGAATTCCCTGCCCGTATGATTACAGTGTAATCATAACATACAACCTCACTTAAAAATGACAATGAAGAGAGGGCAAGGGCAGTGTACACTATACACAAACAAGAACTCATTAGTACATCTCTCTTTTTTTCTAAAAACAATGAAGCAGCTTAATTTCAATCCGTTTTCCATCAGCATACAAAAGGTGAACATGCAATGTCAATGAAATTTACACCATGGACTCTAAAAATGCAACCCTCAGCATCTGCCATCACTTTTCATTGAAATAAACACAAGAGTAACAGCAATGGAGGCAATATCAGCCGACATAATCCCAGTGGCATACACTACATGGACAAAAGTATTTGGGCACACCTCTTAATCACTGAGTTCTGGTGTTTCAATCAGACTTACAGTCACTTGGCTTAAACTTTAAGTGGTATTGGAAAGTGGAAGTGTTTAGGAACAACAGCAACTCAGGTACAAAGCCGAAGACCACATGAAATTACACAACGGAGTCAATCACTGCTGAGGGGTGCATAAAAGTTCCCAACGCTCTACAGGAGTTCTGATCTTCCACTAGTATTAATGTAAGCACAAACTGTGCAACAGGAGCTTCATGAAGGGGTCTACAAGGCACAGCAGCTGCATGCTAGCCTCACATCACCAAGTCCAATGCGAAGTGTCGGATGGAGTGGTGTAAAGCATTGAATTCTCGCTGGTGGGTTGGGACCCAAAAGCGAGCTGCAGAGCTGTTTCCAGTGGTTCCTCCAGTTTATGTTGTTATGATTTGTTATGATTAAGGAAACAAAAAAAATACTTGACAAATTTATTTCTGAAACATTCAAAAATATTCGTTGTGAATTTACCTGAAATTCTTTGAGAAATGTCCCCAGTTATTAGTTAATTACTAGATTGGAATAAGATGGGATGAGATCTTGTTTTTTTGGGAGTGGGATGGGATGGGAATGAAAGTCCTTTCCCATGTCACCCTCTGTTTCACATCCTTTCACTTCTCAATCACACACTGATGACTTATCTAGCTAATCTCATTCACACACACCCATGTACATTTACACACCACTGCAGCAGAAAGAAACCGGACCTCATGAAAAGTCAAAATATTGGTGGATTACTCAGGTGTTATTGAAAGTCAGTAAGTCATTTTGTACATGCACCCCTGCGTATTTCTTTAACTATAACAGTGTTAAAAACTATATTTGGAAGAACAATCATAGTGAAGCTGTCTCCCACATTGAAGTCATGGTTCCAGACCACTCTGATGTAGCAGTGCAGCATTTCAATTTAAAATGTAGGCGTAAAGACCATCAACTTCATCTGTTTGTATATTTTTCTCTGAATTCAAGACACTGGTAAGAATTGCAATTTCTAATTATTTTAGTAGTTTAGTGGCAGTGTCCTTGTTCTTTTTATCTGAAATTTTAGTCCAGATGAAAACAGCTATGTGCAGTCTTGATTTTATTCCAACCAAATTTCTCAAGGAGGTTTTTAGCACAGTTGGACCCAGCATTTTATCAATAATCAGACGGTGTAGTTCCCTCTGTTTTTAAACACACTGTGGTGCAACCTCTTTTAAAGAAACCCATCCTTGACCCCTCTGATTTTAATAATTTTAGATCTATTTCAAAACTCTCATTTTTATCCAAGGTTTTAGAAAAAGGTGGTTTCTTCACAGCTTTTATCTTTTATGTCTCACAATAACCTCTTTGAGAAATTCCAGTCTGGTTTTAGAGCAGGTCACAGCACTGAGACAGCCCTCCTCAAGGTGACCAATTATTTGTTTTTAGCAGCAGATAGAGGGGAGGGAGCCATTGCAATTCTTTTAGATCTCAGTACAGCAATTGATACCATTGATCACAGTATTTTAATTGAACATCTTAGAAACTGGGTGGGCATCAGGGACACTGCACTTAGCTGGTTTTATCCCTATCTTTTAGAGTGAACCTTTACGGTCACCATAGGTAACCACTCTTCCTCTACCTCTACCCTTACCTGTGGTATACTGCAAGGTTGGGTTTAAATGATATCACCTGCTGGATGGCTCAGAACTTTCTTCAACTCAATAACTCAAAATCAGAAATATTACTTTTAAACATTCAAAACTCCACCCAGCTCATACAGTCCAATCTCAGTTCCCTCTCAGAAAACGTCAGACCCAAAGCTGGAAATCTAGGAGTAATATTTGATTCAGATCTCACCTTCACCACCAATATCAGTAAAGTTGTCCTGTCATGTTTTTTTCCACGGATATATAGTTAGCCTACATTAAAACTGATAGCTCCATATGCCTCCCAGACCATTGTCAATTCTGACTGCTCCATCTTTCAAATCTTTGCATTTTTTTCTATAGTGAAAATAGAATGCTATCATCTCCCTATAAGTGTATGTTCATGTCTATCATGGGTCTCTTCAGGGTTAAAACTTTGACTTGAAGTGGCATTTTGATGATTATCTAGAGGTGTGTTATTTACAGGTTTGGTGTTTTAGAAAAGAGGAGAAATAAAAAGACAAGACTCCATAAATCACCTTTCTACCACAGTGTATTGTTTTGGAAATAACAGTGATTCTCTTGTTTCCTGCATGCCGTCTCTGCAGGCTGACCTTTAAAGCTAAAACACCGACACCATGTTCAACTGAATGCTGCACTCCATTTCAACCTTTTGATGCAGAAAAAAAGCTTTTGTCAGTAAACATTCTCTGTAACTTTGCAGGAATGTGCTGAAACAATCCCATGCTCTTAAAAACACATCCTATGGTTCATTTCAACCCTTAGATAAGTTATTCAGGATGGAGAGATCCAGTGTTTGAAGAGGGCACATCTTTCCCCCTTGATAATATATTCCAAAAGCATAGCAAGTGTCATTAAGGCATTTTAGAGGGTGAGGGGAAACAGAGGCTAATCTTTAATGTGGAAATTAATCTTTCCATCTGCTCAGCAGGAGAGGAGCTGTGATCAAACATTCCTCAGCCCACTTCATTCCCCTTACAATAATCTGCTAGTGACATATCAGAACACCAAAGAGGACAAACTGAATAAATTCTTAATGAAGTCGTCAGACCGAAATACATCAAATAGGCCCAATTTTTGTCAAGTCCGTATTTCTTTTTCAGCCATTTGAATGAGGATAATTTATCTTTCATATACTTGAAGCTGATGTGATAAAGCTGTGGATGATTATTCAGCCTTTAAAGCAACAATATGTGGGAATTAAGTCTGGTGAGCTTTGGTGACACAAGTCTTTGGCTCTTTCTGCACAAAGTGCTGTGGCGAGCAGCATGGCTGTCTTTCGTATTTTCCGCAGGGCGTAGTCATCATTCTTATGCTGTGCGCTCACACTGTTTAAATAGAAAATGCACTTACGCTGTCATTTGCACCCATTGGTTTGTCTTTAAACGAGGAGGAATGGTTAGATATAAAGTTTGCAGGTTCGTCTTTAACATGCAGAAATAAACTATACTGTAAGCCACCTGAAACCAGGCCTGAAGTCTTAAGGATATGTCGCAGTATGATATTTAAAGGGTTAGAAAGATTGACATAACCACATTTTTTGGGAAGCTGAGTTCAGTTTCACTAGCCACTCAGGCCTGATTACTGCCAGACCTGTTGAATCCAGAAATCCTTTAAATAGAACCTGCCTGACAAGGTGAAGTAGGCAAAAAGATCTCAAAAAGCAACACATCATGGTGCCATCTAGAGAAATTCAAGAACAAATGAGAAACAAAGTCACTGACATCTATCTGTTATGAACAGTACCAAAGAAAAGACCCAAAATGCAAATCCAAATCCAGAAAAACACTGTTTAATGACAGATTGGTTTCAGTACACAGGCAGGCAGTCAGACAAGGCAGATGTATCCAAAAATGTGAGGCAAAAGGCGAGGTCTATAAACAAAAGGGTTCAGAACAAATTAGATAAAGAGACTGGAATAGAATGCTGGAACGTGACTGTGAGGTTCAACAAACTGGTGACGAGACAGAGTGAGACAAGAGGTAAAATACAAGAGGTAATGGGGATTGATGAGACACAGATGTGGGAAGGCACAATCAGGAGCAGGTGCGCACATGACGGAGGGAATGGACTGGACATAAACCTGAAAAAGAGACAGGGGTGAGTGATCTTTGAAATAAAACAGGAAATACAAGACATGAAACATGAGGAATAAATAAAGGAACAGATACTTGGCTTGATACTATCAGTCTGGAAAGGGTTGCAAAGCCATTTCCAAGGCTTTTAGACTCCAGCAAACCAATGTGAGAGCCATTATCCACAAATGGAGAAAACTTTGAGCAGTGGGGAACCTTCCCAGGAGTGGCCGGCCTACCAAAATGACTCCAAGAACATATTGATGACTCATCCAGGAGGTTGCAAAAGAACTCAGATCATCGAAAGACCTGCAGGCCTCACTTGACTCAGTTCAGATCAGTGTTTATGATTCAACAACAATAAAGTGACTGGGCAAAAATGCAATCCATGGGACAGTTCCAAGGCCAAATCCGCTGCTGATCAGAATGAACCCAAAGACTCATCTCACATTTGCCAGAAAACATATGAAAGACTTTGGGGAAAATATTCTGTGAACTGACAAGACAAAAGTTGAACTTTTTGAAAGTTATGCATCCAGTTACATCTGGGGTAAAACAAACACAGCATTTCATAAAGAGAACATCATACCAACAGTAAAACATGGTGGGAGTGTGATGGTCTGGGGCTGCTTTGCTGCTTCAGGACTTGGACCTTAACTGATGAAGCTATAGGGGCTTCTGCTGTCTACCAGAAAATCTCAAAGGAGAGTGTCTGCCATCACTTCATGACCTCAAGCCCAAGCACAATTGGGTTAAGCAGCAGTACAATGATATGAAACACATAAGTCCACCTCTGAATGGCTTAAGAAAACAGAATGAAAATTTTGGAGGGGTCCAGTCAAAGTCCGGACTTAAATCTGATTGAGTTGCCACATGACCTTAAAAGGCTGTTCATGCTGGAAAACTCTCCATTTTGGCTGAAATAAAAAAAATCTGCAAAAAAGAGTGGGCCAAATTCCTCTACAGGGATATGTCGATCCTCTCTCCTCGCTCCGGTGATTGGCTCTGCCACAAACCTGTTTGACCAATCATTATGCACCTGTCATATTTTTAATCCATCATCCTCACTTTCAGAGTCAGGCTGCTGTTTCGGTGTGGATGCTACAACCCTCCTCCACCCCAGCTACCTCCACACAGTTCAACAGCATCAAGTCCAGATCCTCACCTCAGCTCATCTTATCCCGCATACCTCAGTCTCATGCTCCAAATCACCACACTGGTTCCTGGTCTAGCCTCTCAGAAGTCTACACCTTACCTGATCCTGCATCCCTCATCAACACCACGATCAGTGTCTTGCCTCACTACTCCTTCAAGTACATGAAGTCATCACAATGGAGTATAATCACCAAAGACTTTGTGCATTTCTTTTTTTATTAAAACTTGTAAAATAAATACTATTAATATATTTTTTAAATTCATATATGGTCTCTCCTGATTAAAATGACCTTAAATACTGGAAAACCCCAGTTTCTTGCCACCATACTTCACCTCTCTCCTTCTCTGCACTGTCTTGTTCCCAGCAGACATCCAGTCTGACGTCTGACAGTCTTATATCATCAGATCAGTAATCTCCATTGTCTCCATCTCACATCACAGTGATGGTCATGCCACTAGACTTCATGGTATACTTCTTTGTCTAACTGAAATAAAGGTGGAATATTTATATTCAATTTTCCTAAGTCACTTGAATCTCCAGTCTGGCTAAAGGATGACTGAGGGCTGGATATTTCCTTGTGCTCATTAATGAGCTAACAAAGTGAAAATCTTTTCCGTCTCTTGGTGTTATGCTGGTTTTGAGTCAGCGTTAAATCTTATTATTTCTTACCTCATGTCAATCTCCTGAGGTGCCAGGTGTTTCATGATTCCAGCCAGGTACTTCACTTGATTCCCATCCATGTCGACCCTCAGCATAGGATCGATTGGAGAACATGGCTTGCGCTGTCTCACTCTCAAGTGGCAATTTCAACCATGTGTACCTTTCACAAGCTGTATCGGCCACAGTCACCCTCTCAAGGAAGTCCTTGATATTCTGTAGCTCATCAAGTACATAGAAATAAAGCATTTCCTTTGAATCCTTATGTAAGGCCTGCGCCATGGCTATTGCAGAAACACTTGATGCTGAGGATACTTGAATAGCTATGAATTCATGCAAGGCTGAACGCATGAAGACGATATTCCTCTACCCAGTTTGACCAAAGATTGTCCTTGCTCTCAGAGGGGTCACTGGTGGCCTTTCTTTTGTTGACAGCAGTAATACTGATTCTTCAAGAGAAGTGTTTACAGCAAACTTTTCTAAGCTCAAGGTACTATCGTCACAATCACAAGTCCATCCTACTAATAAGATGAAAACAAGGGGAAAACAGCAGCAAGAAAATGAGACTGGTGTATTTGGAAGTCTAGGTGTGGTGGTACATTGGAACATTCGTATGAAATGCAGACCGTGTGTCCCACCATCAGTCATCATTCTGAGTTGATCTGATGTTTCCTTTGATTACTGATGGTAATATTAAATTAGTTTTGATCCCACATTTAGCATTGTAGAAACTTCCTTGATCACCTTTATGCTTTTATTTTACATCTTGTGTACCCTCTAGAGCATTCATCAGCTACTGCCAGCCCCTAACTTCCCATCTGACTCCCAAAAGATTACACAATTTATAAACTGTGCAAAGGATAAACAATTTAGTGATTTTAAGGGTATGAGCCCCAAAAAAGATCAATATTCCTGAGAGTTCCAGCAAGAATGACTTAACGTTTGATCCATCTTACAGAGATCAACCTGTCAGTCAGAATTAGGAAATATGATGCAGGATCAACATATACAAAATATAAACCTGATAAATATGCCATTTTTTGTGCCAACTCACCCTGACTGAGTTCCAGAGATCCTGTGTGGAGATGGGACAGAGTTCCAGAAGGTCAACCATTACTGCAGCCCTCCACTGATCTGGGCTTTATGGCAGAGTGGCTAGACGGAAGCCTCCCCTCAGTGCAAAACACATGAAAGCTAGCACCCGAAGGACTCTCAGACTGTGAGAAACAAGATTCTCTGATCCGATGAAACCTAGATTGAACTGTATGGCCTCAGTTTTAAAGGTTATGTCTGGAGGAAAAAAAAAAAAGCACTGGTCATCACCTGCCCAATACCATTCTAAAAGGGAAGCATGATGGTGGCAGCATCATGCTGTGGGGGTAGTTTTTCAGCAGCAGGGACTGGGAGACCAGTCATTGTTGAGGGAAAGCTGGACTCCAATCAAGGGGTAGAAACGTCCTAGCAACGGTCAAGAGTTATGGAAGGCAGCTGGGCCAAATTTCAAGTGATGTTGCAAAGGGTATGAATACTTTAAATTCTTTTTGATCCATTTGCAACATTTCTAAAATCTGTTTTCACTTCGGTGATGATGGGTGTGATGACTATAAATCAACGAGATGAATAATGAATTTAAACAACCGTAGAATCAGGCTGTAATATTGTAATACGGGAATACTGTGTATTGCACCATGAAAGATGCACAGGAAGGACTCCATGTGGCCTGAGTCATTAAGATGCATTTATTGGCTGCTTTTGAAGAAGCCTTTGAAATGTGTTTATCTTGGACATGTGCTTGGATGATATGTAAGGGTCAATGCCCTTCGAGGTGTCCAATTATCAGGGATTAACGATCCCTGATAATTGCACAACTTGTCGGGCATTAACCTGCTTATACCATGGTCACTTGCCAACAAAAATAATTAAGAAACTAGTAATTTATAATTTCATACATTTTGTGATCAAAATAGAAAGTTTTATTAAAACAACAATTTCTTTCCCCTAGCAATGCCTGAGGGCTTGACTAATAACTGGAATAGCCTTTTCAATCCCATAATGTTCTTAGGGAATGTAAACGTAATTCAGTACTCCAGTAAATAGGGCTGGTCATAGATACTAAGTCACAACTAAACAACAAACTAGTCTGCTCAGCGCACTTTCTGAACAGATTTATCAACGAAAAGACATCAAGACGAGGAAGACGGAGAGTGATCAGTGATCAGACTATAAACCTTAACATGAAAAGTCATCTGAAAGAAAGCTTAGTTTTAGCAGACAGGCTGTTTGAATAAACAGAATAATTCCTCCTTCTGCACTACGAGGTCACAAATGTGAAACAAGCTGTCCACGCCCTGCAGGTGCTGATTGTCCGTCAGACAAATCAATATTTGTCAGATATTATCATGACGGTTTATCAGAAGTGTTTCCTTTGGCTCTGCAAAGAAATAATGGCTTCATTTCTTTTGTTTATGTTATTTGAATCTTCTGACAATATTTTATAGCAGTTAGAACAGGAGAGAAGTGAGTTTTTTTCGACACCTCTCAGTGTTAAGGTGAGCCTGGAAACAAGACGTACGTCGGATATAAAATATAAGACCATCTTACAATACTGGTCTTAAACCTGGAGGCTGTCATTTTATCTATGTCAGTTAAGTGACGGTTGATGCCGGTCCGCAGGCTCCTTGGGCTGGCAGCGCCGTACGCCCTGCTCGGAAAGTATGACTGTCTCAGGTTGCTATAGTCACTCCTAATGGAGTAATTGCTAACGGCTGCTGCGCATTAATTTGGAACAGTGTAATGATTTTTTGACAGGAACTACTTGTGAAGTTCGAACGGTGTCCATATATCAGAAGTTAATGGACACCAATGGAATTTCCAGAGCCAATCAGAATCGAGTATTCACCAAGACCATGGTATAAAAGTCTTTAAATGGGCCCTTTAAAGGATAAAGCCCTCAATTTAGGAAACCATTTAAATACTTTAAAGGTGTTAAGACAATTGGACAAAGGTGAAACACATTGGGGCAGTGCAGTTAAGCTCACTGGCAGGAGGCTTAGGAGGAGAAGGAAGTGAGAGATGGAGAGAAGACACAAATTAAGTACTTAAAGAAGCAAAAAGCACCCACAAATTGGAAGGGATGCTGCTGTTTAGGACAATAAATACTGTGTTTTTCTGTCCATGTTGCTGGTTAAGGGAATGCTGAAGTGATCAGAATTGTACTGGTTTTTTACAAGTTACATCATCCAACAATTTTCTTAAATTGTTTATATGATTCGTTAGTTTATCCGAGCCCAGAAGATGCACATTTAAATCTCAGGACATTTGCCAGTACAGGTTATCAGTATGGCTTAGTGTCTTAAAAAGAATGCCCTGGAAAAGAGAAAGGAAAATCAGTCAGCTTCTCTGATTTACACAGAAATGAGCATGGTTGAAAACCATATAATTACTTTCCTCTTTTGCAATTAAGCACAGTTTTAACATGAATTCTCATCACTTCAAATGATTTTAATTGACTTCTAAACTAGGTCCACACAAGGAACTTTATTTGGACTGATTACCTGTGTTCATGTCAGAACATTTTGTGCCTGAATTAAATTTTAAATGTCAGAACAAAATGAGAAATGATGGATGCAAGAAACATACTGCTGCACCCACATTTGTCTGCCAGTTTCAGGCGCGTGATACTTGGCAAAACAAGAAAAGAAAAGAAAGAAATAAAAGGGAGCCATCAACTTCACTTTATTAATCAAAAGTGTTGATACGGAAAAGCATGCAGCCCAGAGTGTTTGACTAAGCAGTGAAAGTGGAATTAAACACATGATGACAAGGCTGGGTCAGACAATGACACTTTGCCACATCAACCTTGGTCCTGTACTGCACCAGGCCAATGCTCCATCTCTCTATGGGGAGATCCTTTTGGATCCTTCCAGCTGCCTCCTCCATGGTGTATGTGGCCGGCCACACAGTCCTTGACACCCGGTATGAGGTGAGCTGGATCAGGCCCGGAAAAGTTGTCATTGCCATGCCAGGAGCCATTCTTGCATCAAGCAGCTGTCCCTTCCCATCCTCACTCTCCTGAGTCCAACCAGCACCTCTGACCATCAGCCATCATCAAGGCCTTACAATATAGTATAGTAAGACCAGAAAGACCAAGGAACAAAAGAATCTAACTTTCATGTGCATGCTAAGATACCGGGAATGCCACACTGCCTTACTCAGTGAACCAATCATCCAATGTGTTAGTCCAAATCTGCTGTTGATCTCAGCCTCGTAGTCAGGAGATCAGTGGATTATGCTGCCAAGGTAGGCGGACTTCTCTACAACTGCCATGCTCTCACCATTTACAGACAAATTTGATGGCAGCATCCAAGGCATTCCCAAATGTCTGGAACTTTGTTTTGGCCCAGGAGGCATGCATTCCCAATGTTTCAGCCTCCTCACTCAGCGTGTAAAGAGTCCCCACAAGGACATCTACAGTCTGCATTATCACAACATCATTAGCAAAGTCTGGATTGCTGATCTGGACATCACCAAATGACACACCAAAGTTGACTGTCCCTGTTACCCGCCCCATTACCCAGTCTATACAAGTACTGAAGAGCATAGGGGCTAAGACACACCCCTGCTAAGACGCACCCCTACTTAACCCCAGAATGACCTGCTAAAACTCTAACAGCAGCATTCTGAGTAAGCTGTAATAATTTGCATGACTTTTGGGATAATAATCCAAGACTGGGACTGTTGTTGTAGCCTTGGATTATGGTTAACATTTTGGAATCTGTCTTTGATACAAAAAGATGGGACTAGTGTTGGTGAGGTTTCTCAGAAACAAAACAAAACAAACAAACAAACAAACAAAAAAAACATGATTTGAAGTTGTTAAAATGAGGTGATGCATTTTCCCCTTGCTAATTTCAAACAAGAGTGGGTGGGTTGTAATGTACATCTTAAAAGTATTACAACCATCCCCTTTCATACCACTAATAGCCTCTTTTTGATTTGCATAATTTTGCAGAAACTCTGATAGAGTCCACAGAAGACACTAAAGACAGTCCTGTACAACAAATACATTTCAGACTCATCTAACTGCTTTAAGGATAGGTTAATAACACAGAAAGTTGTCTGGGTTCCTGTGTGCATCCCTCTCTGACCTTGGATGGTGGAAATTTTCATCTCATCTGCCATTTGGAAACTTGAGGCCAAAGGATGTGGGTAAAATGTGCCCTATGCACTCACCATGCCGCCACTGCAGGATTACAGGCGTACATATATTACCATACTGATTCACTCTGCTTTAGAATACACAAACAAACACAGTTTGCCTATGTCTTCTATTAGACCTGGATGTTCTTCTCAGGTCCGTTGTATTAGGGTTCATTGTTGTCTAATTGTTACAACTTACCCCAGCATGGCTTACAATCTACCCTGGTAGTTCAACAAAGGGATACTTTGTATTTGATTGATTCACAAGGCCTGGGATATTCTTGGAGAGGTTGTGGGAACATTGCATTAAGTTCGAAAACTCCAGAGTTACATGCACTGAGGCTTAAAGAGTTAGAACCATACCTGGTCTCCCTTGTTGAAGAAAACTCTTTAAATTTGGGCTGGAGTCTCCCACAAAAGTTCTGTGGGAGACTCCATGGTCAAGTGGGAGAAAGTTCTTTGGGCTGATGAGACGAATATGGTGCTTTTTGACCATCAAGCAAGATGCTATGTAACACCTCACAACACCATAAACACATAATCCCCACTGTGAAGCATGGTGGTGGCTGCCTCATGCTGTGGGGATGCTTCTCAGCAACTGGCTCTGGAAAGCTTGCAAAGGTAGAGGGTGAAATAAATGCAGCAAAATATAGGAAAGTCCTGGAGCACAATCGTACTCAGTCTGCAACAGAACCACAGCAAATGCAACACAGGTGAATGTTCTGGAGTGATTGAGTCAAAGCCCAAACATCAATCCAATACAGAATTGGTGGCTGGACTTGAAAAGAGAAATGCTGTTCACATCCGATTCCCTTTCAACCTGACAGAGCTTGAGCAATTTTGCAAAGAGGAATAGTTAAAAAAAAAAAAAAAAAAAAAAGCCAAATTATTTTAACCATGATTTATTTTTAAAATCAATAAAGGGGTAAAACATCCATGGGGGTGAATGCTTTTAAAAGGCACTGTAAAGCAGTTGTTTAATGAATCACACAACACACGTGCAGACCACCTACAGAACTGTGAGCATGCTGAGCTGAAGTTTCGACCAGGGATACTGACACGAAACATTCTGAAAGTGAGAGAAAAATGTTAGGTATGATAGAGTTACCAAAAAGACAACAATTTGTGTTGTTGACAGCTGGAAATGGTGGGAGGGGGAACTGGCTGTGAAAAGAGAAAAACCTGATAATACAGAGGTGATTCTGTTGGACAGCGCAGCGGCTAAACTGGACCTGCAGACATTGGGGGGAGCTAAGAATAGCAGAGTGAGGAGGAGGAGAGAAGAGGGCAGGAGAACAATCAGGGCTGAGAGCATTATGCTATGTGTTTTTTCTAAAAAGGTTTAGGAAGATATTAGAAGATCAACAGTGAGTGACCGTTTACGTTTTTATTCAGAAAGGATTTTTCTTCCTCTGCTTAATTCTATCTAAGTACCTCATACACCTGTACTTCAAAAATACTGAAATATTCATTTAAAGTCACAAAGTTCATAATAAACCTGTAATCTAAATTCATTTGTACTCAAATTATTAAGCTGATAATGTATGGCAAAAAAACAAAAGCAAAAAAAAAAAAAACAAAAAACAAAAAAAAAAAAAACAATTTTGACCTTGAAAAAGTAATCTATGCCCTTTTCTTCTCAAGACTTGATGACTTCAGCTTCTGGAAATTGTCTCCCTGTAAGTTTTAGAATTGATTTTAACCTCCAGAGACCCTGCTTGCACATATGAGGACATTACCCTTTGGCTTTCCTACAACATAGTAATAAATTCTACAACTTGTCTATGTGAGAAAATTGTCCAGAATGTCCATTCAGGTTTATTGAATTCACTTTAAATGTTGGGATAGTTAGTGGTAAGGATATTTTAGAAAATTTTCTTGGAAGTTATCAAATACTTTCAAGGAAATTTAAAGGATATGTTTTTAGATGTTTGAGAGTTTCATTGGAAGATTTGGAAACATTTTTGGGAACTGAATTGGGAATTTGGGCGTAGGAGGGATTTTATGATGTTTGTGTCATTTTCATGGACTTTTGGAGAATGCATTTTTAAATTTTCAAGAATTTCTCAAATTTTCTACTTCTTCCTCATTTTTTAAACTTAATTTGATGTTAGAGCTTTTACCCCCCACCCTCCATTTGTATTGTTTTAACCTACTGTTGCTTATATTATTATAACTATTATTATACAGTTTCTAGCTTTCTGTTTTTTAATATTCTGATTTATTGATCTCTAGACATTTGTATTGTTTTTAGCTATTCTTACTATTTCAATTTCTATTTTATTTTGTTATTTCTAATATTTTAGACGCTCTTGCATTGCAGGTCCTAATGTCTGTTTTTACTGTATGCAGTAGGGCTCCTGTGTTGCTTGGCTTTGCCTGGTCAGTAATCCTTAACTGGTGGCTCATGGGCCACATCAGGCCCCCCAGATCTTCCCATCCAGTCTCGAGTACATTATTGAATTCAGAATTCACTTTCCTGCCTGAAAATCCAAACTAAAGACCTGTTTCTTGCATTGGTTTTTCACCAATCAGGATGCAGCACTTTAGCACCATACTCAGAGAAGGAGTACATAACAAGCCGAGAAATATTTAGCTTAAATATCTCATTTGCCCCCTTGTGGCTGGCTATAGTAAAGGGGGTTTCTAGGTTTAATATCATGTATTTTAGATGATGTGTTCTTGGGTTTTATGTCTACCAGGTTCATGTGATGTTGTTGACTGAATTTCTCATGTTTTTATTTTTTTCTTTTGTTGCGGTTTAGTCATTCTTGTTGTATCTTTTTTGTGATTCTGTTTATTGTAAAAGCACTTTGTAATCCTCAGTTTTTAAAGGTGCTATACAAAAAGTTACTATTACTATGATTCCCCTCTAACATGACATAATCTTTTGTAATTGTTTGGACTGAGAGCTCACCAAGTTTGTTTGTGTGAGACTTGACTTGTATGTGTTGTTGCCTTATATGACTTGAGACTCCACTTGGACTTGCAGTAAGAGTCTTGTGCTCATGTCTCTTTGAAATGAAAATAGAGCAAGAAAGCACTGTAAGTTTTTTATTCCATAATTGGCCAAGATAATACTTCATCAGGAATCTTCTCAATTGGCTTGGAATTGTATTATTTTTCACAAACGTATGAATATGACTGCATGCAAACTACTCTGCTGCATATTCATCATCACTGTCTGAAAAGTGTCCCAGTGTAGTGCTTCCTCTTTGCACTGTGGGACAAAAAAAAACATCCATTTGACTCCACAGAAGTAGCACTTTTTTTTAAAACAACCCTCTTGAAAACACTGAAGCGAGAAAAATTGGGCAACATCAGACTGCATCATGTTTATAGATGTGTCTTTTGGTGGCACGCATACTGAAGTCCTAATTCCTCTTTGCTGCAAACTTGTGGCTCACCAGAGAGCCAAGTGCCTCCTTGGAAACAGTTCAATTTTTAACAGGCTAGAAAAGCCTAAACCCAACAGACTAAACCCAGAGAGAAAGAGAGCGAGAGATTAAGAGAGGGAGCAAGCAGAAAGAGCCATCGGAGAGAACATGAAGGAAGTAAAAGCAAACTTCAACATTAAATACCAGACCTCTGTTTTGAATTTTACATTCAAAATTCGACCACATTCAAACCATTGCAGAGAAAGTGTATGGCTGCATGCTCTAGAAGAGCTTTGGCCAAAATGTCTGGGACTTCACAAGCACAGTGCTGAATCTAAAATCAATACACCTCCATTTAAATAATCCGAAAGTGCATCACAGCACCAGTATTGCAGGCTTTCTCTTCCTCCTGCTCCTCCTTGAATCCGTGTAACCTTTTCAGGCTGCCTGTCTGAGCAGAATATTGTTTAGTCCGCTGGGGTCCACTGATTCAAGAGGCTTCACCTTCAGAGACAGTAGTGTACTTTATGTGTACGGAGGGGTTATTAAAGATCAAAGTAAGCTGCTGATCTCATAGGCCAACCCTGCCTCCATGTGTACCCTGACCCACTTATAATATGAAAGGGAGCCATTAAGTCACATTAAGAACATCAAGTATAAGAGTTACCGTGGCTCTTATTAAAATGGAGGGAAGAATACTGGAGCAGCAGTTACCGTGGCTGGATTGTTCATAGCTTTGATCCAGTACAGGTGATAAAATATTATGCTGTTGCCTTTTCCCCTTGGGTTGCTTTGTGTTTACACTTCAATACTACGGAGCAGGCCAAAGCACACAACAGCGAAGAACTGGCTTTAAGCTATCATACTAGAGCCAAGTTCTGTGGTTGAAAAATTAAGCCAATGCATGAGTGCAAAACTGATTGGTATAATAGCCAGCCAACTAGATGCACCCCCAATGGGCAAAAGTATTCAGCCGCCTGACCATTACACCAACGAGGATTGTAATGGAACTGTATTAAATACATGCATTTCAATATGGTGTTGCCCCCCTTTTATAGCTATAATAGCCTCCACCCTTTCCTCAAAATTTTGGAGTGTTTCTGTGGGAATTTGTACCCATTCATTCTGTAGAGAATTTATGAGGTCAGGATCTGATGTTGGATGACAAGGCCTGCCTGTAGTCTCTATTTCAGTTCACGTTTGGTTTTGGAGTCAGGGATGTGAGGCTTGGATGCAGCTTCTCGGCCATGTAAACCCATCCAGGAAGCTGCTGTTGCATGTTTTTTGTGCTTACATTAATGCTAGTGGAAGTTCAGAAGTCTTCAGGTATGGAATCAGCAGAGTGTCGCAGACTTGTATGACCATGCTCAGCAGTCGTTGACCCTGATCTGTGATTGTGCATGGTCTTCCTTCGTGGCTGAGTTGCTGTGTTCCTAGATGCTTCCACCCTTAATAATATCATTTACAGTCAACTGTGGAATATCCAGAAGGGACAAAATGTCACAAATCGTCTTACAAAGGTGGAGTCCATCACAGTACCACGCTCGAAGTCAATGAGCTCTTCAGAATATTTGTTTAGGATCACACATGTTGGCAAATGGAGACTGCATGGCTAAGTGCTTAGGTTTCTACACCTGTGACAATGGCTGAGGTTGAAACACCATTAACAGGTGTGGCCAAATACTTTTGTCCATATAGTGTAGCTTTGCTTCAAAGATCAGTGAGGGTTCCTTGTTTAGGTTCATATTCTGTACTTTTCCTCAGTTGTTTTTAGAAGAATCATAATTCAGGCAACTTGAATATTTTGTACAAGTCAAAGGTTTGTGTTACTCTTAGCAAAGGAATGTCATCAGTAATGAAGCTCCAGCTCCAACAATCAGTCTTGCTTTCAATCTTTTATCACCATTACTTTCTGTGTTTCTGTCTTGTCTTTTGAGACAGTTTAATTTGCCCATGCTTATAAAACCCTTTGGCCAATACACCAATTTTTAAAATCTCATACAGAGAGAAATTTGACTTGACTAAATTCTGCATCAGTTCCATCACCTTGTTCTTCTCCACTGGACTCACTTTGAAAGCTACACTTTTGATTGTCCACTGATAAATTGTATAGCTTGTACAATACCAATTTTAAAAAAAATGGGGCGCTGTATAAAATGCAAATGCAAACATAATGGAATAATTTTCATATCTCAAAAACCCATATTTTTTCACAATAGAATGTAAACAACATATCAGATGTTGAAACTGAGACATTTTGTTTTTTCATCTAAAATTTTAAATCATTTTGTTTATTATGGCAGCAACATATCTCACAAAGTAAAGACAAGGCAACAAAAGGCTGGAAAAGTAAGTGGTACGAATGAAAGACAGCTGGAGGGGCCATTTGCTACTAATTAGGTTAACTGCAACAGGTCAGTGACATGACTGGATATCAAAGGAGTATTTTAGTGAGGCAGAGTCTCTCAGTAAGTAAATATGGGCAGAGATTTACAAATCTGTGACAGACTGCATCTCAAAATTGAGGAAAAATTTCAGAAAAATGTTCATCAATATTAAATTTTAAAGACTTAAATCTCAGCGTCTACAGTGCATGATATCATTAGAAGGTTTAGAGATTCTGGAGAAATTTCTGTGTGCAAGGGACAAGGCTGAAGATCAGTATTGGATGGTGGTGATCTTTGGGCTTACAGGTGGCACTGCATTAAAAAAGGTATCATTCTGGACTAGGAGTCACTGCATGGGCTCAAGAACAGTTGGCCGTGACATCCATAAACGCAAGTTAGAACTCTACATGAAAAGAAGCAGCCTTTTATGATCAGGATCAAGAATCACTGCAGTCTTCTCTGGGCCAAAACTCATTTAAAATGGACTGAGGCAAAATGGAAAACTGTTTTGTGGTCAGATTAATCATAACTTGAATTCCTGTGGAACATCCAGCTTGTTATCTGTGCACATTTCTAAAGCCTGCATCTCTGATGGTATGGGGTTGCATTAGTATCTTCTGTGTGGGCAGCTTACACATCTGGAAAGGCACCATCGATGCTGGAAAGTAGAGAGAGGCTTTAGAGCAACATATGCTCCCATCCAGCCTTGTGTCTTCTGGAGAAAGCCTTGACTTTTCAGCAAGACAATGCTGAACCACATACCACATCCATCACAACATAGAAGAGTCTGGGTGCTGAACTGGCCTGCCTGCAGTCTAAGACTTTCACCGATAGAAAACATCTGGAGCATCAACAAAAAAAGTCTCAGTTTCAACATCTGATATGTTGTTTATGTTCTATTGTGAATAAATTATTCTGTTTTTATTTACTATTAATGCAGCACCCCATATTTTTAGTTATGTTGTGCTCTGTTTATTTTCTACCCTCATTTTCTGGTCAACCCCAAGGTTGCATTTTTTGTTTACTCATTCATGATTTTGATCACTGGAAGCTTGCAAAAGCCCAATCTGCATCATTAATAAGATCAATCTATGTGCTTGCAGTTAAAACCAATATAAGAATGGGAGTTAAAATCTCAAACAAATCAAACAGGTCACATATTGAGCAGTGAAGGTTGATGTGGAAATACCTGAGGCAATGGACCTGAAATCCATTGTGATCGTGGGAAAGAAATCCATTGATTTCTTTGGTGTGATTTTACCAAGTTCCCAGGAGCTGTGGCACCCAAATACAACACACCAAAACCTTTCCTCTTTCACATTTAGCTTCAAAGACAATTTGTGTTTCTTCAGTCAGCCTGCAGAAACTGGTGTTGTTCTCTTTGTTATCATTACTGTTTCACCTGGAGATCATAGAAAAACTCTGCTGACATCGACTTGATTTTGCAGATCTGTATCAACCAAGTTATCATACAGTCACTCAAATCTGATTACTAGTTACTGATATCATTTGCACATAATTTGATTGCGCTTTCACAAAGCCAATTTGGAAAGATAAAAAGTATGATGATGGGACTTACCCAATCTGAGTTTAATCATTGAGTGAGAACAGTTCCAACACTCTTAAAATTAAAAAAAACAAAACAAAACATAATAACAATAAATAATTGTAACAAAATTTTAACAAATTAAGAGGATTTGCTGCAAGCAGGCACCATGTGCATTCACACGAGAAAACAAAATCCAGCCTCATTTTCTGAACTAAAAGAAATACCTCACAATTATGAGATTTTTTTTTTTCATGACAACAAATCCCCTCAGATTTCCTTGATCCTGGAACTGGGAGATTTGTTTTATTTTTATTTTTATTTTTTTCTACTAAACCATATATTTTGGATTATGATTAAATAACAGTTTTACCTTTTAACTAGTGTTAAAATACCTTTTTTTAACGATATATTAGAATATCCAGCAGATGTCCAGCAGATCAACAGCCAAAATGTCCTACAAAATATGTCAATTACCAAACAAGTAAATAGTGAATAATAACATAACATATATTGTGTTACCCAAAGGATACATCGCAAGAATCCTTTAATATAAACCTAAAGTACTTATATTATGACCCACCTCCTGTGCAGTGCTGAGGTTGTTTATCTATATGTACATTCAACCTGGTGGCTTACTGGACCAGAAGCACTCTAGTATTTTTGTAATTTGCCATGATAAACCCATTGTGCAGTCTTCAAAAAAAGTTTAAAAAGTCTTAAAAGTGAATCATTTGCATAAGTTCATGTTTCTGTGCTACCATCTAGTGGTCATTGTCATTAAGGTTTAAGTGTCAGTTAAGTTTCACTTTTAGTCAGCCATGCTGAAATGAAGCAGTCAGGAGGACAGACAGTGAGCGAGGTCTTGAGTTGCTGTATATTCCCTGTTAGGCTTTCGCTGTGGAGACCATTTGTAAGTTTTGTGTTTAGATTATTATAAAATCATCATAATGTAGGGAGAAGTTTCAGTAAAGGATGTTTTTGATGTTCATGTTTTACATGCATACTGCTCGCTAATGCTAACTTCTCAAGCTAATAGTTTGCTATTTTTGCTAGCTTGCAGATTTGTGTTGAATTAGCTGTATTTTCACTCAGTTGCTTGTTTGTGACTTAATGTACACATATGTGGAGACTTGTACTGATTCAGTTTTTATTTTCTGTGTGATCTTACAGTTTTACGAAAACAAGAACAAATATAAAAAACACTTCAGTAAAACCAAGAAAAGTCAAGCCTTGTGTTTTATTGGAGACCTTTAAAATGTTATCTAACTCTCTAACTCTGTACATAGATACGTGCAGACAGGGCTGTACACATACTTTGTATTATCTTGATTGAAGTTGCAGTTTTTTGCATCAGTTTTCCCACATAGGGTTCTTTGAGAGTACAATTTCCCAAGAGCTTTAGCAGAAAATCTATTTCCTGCATGTGTTTTTGGCCAATTAAGACAAAGCACATTAGCATCAAACTCAGTGTTAGACATCAAGAGGGCTTCAGAAATATGTAGCTTAAATATCTCAATCGCCCCCTTGTGGCTGGCTGGGGTATAGGTGATAGTGAATTTAATATGAATATGAGAATATGTTGATTAGACAGAAATATTGATTTTATTTCAGTTTATTTTAATGTCTGGGCCCCACAGCATTGGTCAAGAAAAAGCCAGCCCTTGTGATAATGAACTTCATGACCCCTGGTCTAGCAGAAGCTCTGGTTTGTCTGGATCAGTGTACATTTGTCTAATAACCTTCTGAGAACTATTTTTAGAAGCCCTGTCCTTCCCAGATGCTTTGCATGGGAGGTTTTGCAGATGGATGTGAAATAAATCCATACAATAGATATATTTCACATATTGATATGGAACAGTCTATCTGTTGTTTTGGGTTGCACTGGGATCTCTTGCTTATGTCGGGGGGTGAGGGCAAGATTGGAGAGTACTAATAACCAGGAGGGGCACCATTTGTAAAAATCAGAGCTCTATACCAGACAGGGAGAGACGCTGTGAAAATCAAACATGGATGAAAAGCAAAAGCAGCAGTGGTCCAAGGAAGAAAGCGATGAGCTGTCTCTTGGCTGTGTGGGCCTCAGATGTAAAAAGACAGAGTGAGCTACGTGGACCATGCCAGTGTTCCAGAGGATTCAGTGTGAGATGCATACTGATGTTTACAGTGACTTAATGACAAGGCTCTCTGGCCAGGTCCAGCCTGTGGGAGAGCAGACCAGTTCTCTAACAGTACTTAGGTTGAACCAACTGCACTCCAGCTCCAGCTAAGCCAGAACCGGCCCCTGGAACCAGCTTGGTGGAAAAAGGGTAACAGAGGCCCAGAAACCAGAGGCAAATGAACAGCCAGAGTCCAGAAATGCTGCCAACAGCCAAAGAACCAATCAGCCAAATTCCTCACAATATGAAAGCAGGATGCATGTTAAATATGTCACATATTTATTGCATCAGAGAGAAATATATAAATAAAAATGACATTCAGTCTGCCATGGAGGGAAGAGTCCCTTATATATGTGTCCCTATTAGTGGCTCATGTTTAAACACTGCTGATAAGACAATCTGACATGACAGCTGATCAAAGCATAGCACTTATCAGCCATGAAGGTCACTTTGTGATATTAGAATAAAGGACAATACCAAAACATGAGTATGACGCACCTACATTAGATCATCTTCAGGAGATAAGGCTGAAGGTTATGACACTAGGGGAAAAAGCAAAAAAGGCGAACTGATTATGAAAGAGAAACAGTCTCATTATCTCTCCCTTGTTCTTTGATGCGTTCACAGGGGAGCTTATTAGTCTCATCACACGCGTCAATTACAAATTCAACCCCCAACATTTTACTGTTTGACTATATTTTATCCTATCTCACCATCAGGTGAAGCGTGCTGACTGGTATTTATATCATGAAAAACCTGACTCTATCGTGTCAACATTCCTGGAGGTGTGTGCGTTTTGGAAGGCCTCCCACAGACAGTGTCTGTGAGTGGGAGAGCTGGCAGAGAGAAGCTGGCTAATTGACTGTCACTGAAGTATGTAACAGGGCTCACAGCCTGCTGAACAGACAGCTCCCTATCTATTACAGAGGGTACATGGTGCAGTGGTTGGACTTCTCTGTGCCATAGAAAAGTCTCCTGTGAACAAGAAGTTAACTCAGACATGTCGAGGCTGCAGAGGCTGAAATATCTTTTAATATATCGTTTTAAAGGCTACATTTCTCACTTACTGGAATATCCACCAGTGTCAATCCCATGTCTTCAAATGCTGACGACTGTCAGAGTTTCATGACAATGCAAGGCTACCCTCTAGCCTTTACACTGTTAAATTCTGAGCTTTTAACTAATATTGAAGATGTGAGACTATACTAGCCACTCATTAGGGACAGGAAGTCTTTTGGGATGGAGATTGGGGCACTACAAACCAACCAAATAATAAACTTCAATCCCAGAAAAAAAAGGGCTTTTCTTTTGTGAGAAACAAAGTCAAACATTGCCGTTTCAAATCATCCCATGATGCTCTTTCATGAGACAAGACCTAACCAAGTCCCCTACTTTATTTTGACTGAGAATAAAAAAAGGAGGCAAAAAAACAAAAAGATTAGGCCAGCCAGTACTCAATACTGGCATGATTAAGGTCCAAAATTAAAGCAATACAGTATTTCATTCTGATAAATTGTGGCATGATTAATGAGATGTTTCAGGTGTAGTTAGGCTTCCATAGTAAATCAGCAATTGTAAACTACTTATCAAAGACTAATGGCTGAGCAGTGCACATGCATTTTTTTTGTGCAGTTAGCCTTTGCATACATATAGTCAACTGTAAATGATACTATTAGATAGTGGAAGTGTTTAGGAACAACTGCAATGCAGCTGAGAGGGATTCTGAACCATCACTGGTATTAATATAAGCACTAAAACTGTGTCAGGAGCTTCACAAATGGGTTTCCATTACCTATTAGTCTTACATCACAAAGTCCAATGTAAAGTGTCTGATGTAAAGCACTCTGACACTGGAGTGTGGAGCAGTGGAAACATTTTCTGTGGAGTGACCAATCACGCGTCTCTGTTTGGCAGTCAGATGGGTGAGTTTGGGTTAGGTGGATGCTAGGAGAACATTAGGAGAACGTTGACGTGCTAACTGTGAAGTGTGGTGGAGAAGGGGTGCTGGTACGGGACTGTTTTTCAGGGTTAGGGCGAGGCCTCTTATCACCATTGATGGACAATCTTAAAGCTTCGGAATACCAACAAATTTTGGACATTGCTATGCTTCCAACTTTGTGGCAACAGTATCCAACATGACTGTACTCCACAAAACAAGGACTATAGACACATGGTTTGATGAGGTCAGTGTGGAAGAACTTGACTGGTCCACACAAAGCCCTGACCTCAACCCCACTGCCCACCTTTAGGGTGGACTGGAATGGGGATCCAACATCAGTGCCTCACCTCATAAATGACCTACAGAATAAAAGGGCGCAAATTTCCACAAAAACACTTCTTCCCATATATCGTATGTTACACTCACCCAACTTGAAGGATGAGACAGTCCTTAAGGGTTCAGACTCCAAATAACATTCATTCATTCATCAGGCTACAGGTAGGTTTTAAATAGAGTCATCAATGTCTGGTCGTGATCTACAAGTAGACAATGTTAATAGGATTTTGTTTCCTTTCTTAAGGACACTTTGACAGCATAAAAAGTAATTGTCTTGGAGGCCTTGAAGCTGGGCTACCTCACCTTCCTGGTTGCAGATGGAAAGATATTCTTAATTCCAGAGACCATCTTCTAACAAATCAAAACTCTGCCTTTTTCATGAAACTGAAACTCACAGGAGACCTTGTTGTTACTGCAGAAGTGGTTGAGCAGCCAGAGGGCCACAGCGTCATATGGAGTTGCTGTAGATGGTTTTTCATCAGGAGTGGTGTGTGTCACTTTGCAGCAAGAAAGATCCTGATTTGAATCCCCCATCAATCAGGGCCATTCTCTTTGGAGTCTGCGTGTTCCTATCGTGCATTTGTGGATTCTTCTTCAGGTACTCTGGCCACCTCCCACAGTCCAAAGTCTTGCCCATCAGGCAAAGGGATGACTTTTAATTTTCCTTAGGTGTGGCTGTGATTATTTGTCTTTACATGTAAGCCTTTACATGTCCTACCTCATCCCCAGTGACAGCTGGGATTGGCTCCAGCCCCCACATCCTGAATTGGATAATTTCACTGAAGTGGTTCTCAACTGATCTAGCCTCCTCACCTCCATTGTGACAGGTTGCAACCCAAATTTGAAGTAAATAAATTAAATAAGAGTGATGCAGTTCTGACCTCTGATAGTACAAAACACCACTGTATGTTGTGTCATACTTGCATCGTTTCTTTCTAAAGTGCAGACTTTGAACTTCTTTTGTCTTTAATGGTGGATGAAAACCAGCATTATTGACCCTAACACCTCTTGTCTACAAATAACCACAAAACATGACTTTATGCCCCAACCTGTCTTATTCCAATGCATATTTGGGGTCCCTTTCTGCCAGATGAGCTTTCTCCTGTTACTCCAGCTTCCTGAGATTTTACGGTAACTTTACATGGACTGTAGGTGTGGGTGTGTGAGCATGAACAGTTTCCTGTCACTGCGTGTTAGCTCAGTGATTGACCAGTGAGCTATCATGGTGTAACAGGATAAGTGATATAGATAATGGATGGATGGAAGGATGGATATACGTTGTGTCACACAGACGTCAGAGGGAATTTGTCACTGCATGAGTAACTACACTTCAACTCTTTGTCTCAACTCTTGGATGTCATGCAAGTTTGACAACCTGAGACAAGAGCATGCTGGGAATATAAAATAATCTGCAACTTTTTATGCAAGTTTCCATATTCTAAGTAATGAAACAGAAAAAAAAATCTTTTACCAATAGTGTGTGAAGAAATTCATAGAACAAATGTTACATTTTCATCTGTGTAGAATGCCTCAGTGATATTACAGAATGGACAGATATGTCTGCATTCATTGTCCGTTGTTTTTGTCCTTTTTTCCAATGAAATATGACACATGGATTTTAGTTTCAAGTAAAAAGAAAAAGAAATGGACACTTTACACATAAGTGAATGACGTTCATGATTGTATCTCATTGCATTGTCAGGTGTATGCTTAAGCCAGGAGACATACATTAAATAAACAAAGGTAAAATATCCAGCATCTGTCCTTAGTCAGCTTTAATTACAACATTACTACAACTGAAAGTGTTGAAATCTTAAAAGTCAACTACTGTGAGGCACTACGTTGTTCAAAGATGTGGGAGAAGAGGATCCAGGACAAGGGAAATTTATCAACCAGTAGGTGACTTAGGAAGTTTTAAACCCGACCAGATGTTTTGGAGGGAAAACCATCCAACATTACCACTGACACTTTTGTTGTCCTAGAAAGCAGCCTCCTGTTCCAGGAGCTTCAAATACTTCCAGTCACACCATATTCCACAAACAGAGGGTTAGTACAACAGATAGGGTTTCAAGAGAAGGTGAAAATATTAACAACATATACATATCTTCTGATTTGAATCACTCTAAAAGTAGATGTTTAACAGATTTTTAAACACAGAGTAAGTCATAAAACATCTGGTTGGCATTTACTAACGTTTAAAAACATAGCATTCTCCCCCATGTAATAATGGATACAGGGCAGAGACTTTTGAATGACAGGTTCAGCTTTCAGATCATGTCAGATAAAACTGAAGTTATTTTCTCCTACCGTCAACATGAACAGAGTTACCAGGAGTTCGCAGAGGCTTAAATAGCCTGTGCCATTTGCTAGCCGAGCACAACGCTAATGCAGAGAGCCTCCCCCTCCATGCTGGATTTGTTTACAATGGAGACACTCAGACAACACCGCAAGTAGGGATGGACTCGCTATCTGGCATACCAGGCATTTCCCGGTGTGCTGACTCACTTTTGGGCCAGTATGATTTATTCATTATTTATATCTGCTATGAACCGGCACTACAGATGACCCTTTATAATGACCATTTCCTGGTCCGATCACGTCTCCGTTTACCCCCTCTCCCATCCACACTCAGTTCCTGCTTGAAAGTGAAAGTATTTGGAAAAAAACAAAACTTACTAAAACGATCGATTAAAACTGTAAATAAACACCAAATTTAAAAAACAGTCAATCAAGATGCTGCAAAAGTGTCAAAGACTCTGCAGTCCCTATATGAGACAGTTTGATGCTGGTGAATATACAGCTACATCATTTAGGAGGAGGAGGTGACAGAGCAGCAGAGGCTGGTGTGTGACAGGGGAGCAGAGGTGTTACAGGTGAGCCTGAGAGTGAATGAGCTCTTAGAGTATCATATTATAAGCTAAAAAGCATTATTAGACTATGGGTCTCCTTTATTTAGGAAGAAAAATGGTTTTAGATTAAAATTGTAGCTCTTCTATGATCTGAAGAATGAAAGATGTTTAAGTCCTCTTACTACATCTTTAAAGGTCCTCAACTGAGACTGGACTTCTTCCAGTAATCTGTAGTGTAATTCTCTAACTATATTCAGTCTCTCTTTTATTGTATTATCCTATTGTGAGTCCTCCTGGTGTAAAGGGATGTTTCTGTGAACCCTTATTTCCTCCATATTAGGTTGAAATTCTCTGCTTTAGTATGAAGGACCCAGGATTGATCTTTGAGTGATTTAAATTTCACTGACCATGCTCTTTATGTCCATGTGTGATGATGAGATCTGTTGTTCTGTGTTCAGCTGCTGAGAACAGAAGAGTTAACTTCTAGAAGTCTAAAGTTTGACTCTACATTGTGGTATTATTCAGTTATGTTACCTTAAGGTCAATAACTCCATCTGTTGTGGCTTGTTGGGCTTGAGTTTACCACGTTATGCTCTCAGCATATTTTTGGAGCATTCAGTATCTTTGAGCTCAGACCAGAGAATTTTCTGGATATTATCTGTTGTCGTTTTGGGTTGTTAACATGAACAAACATTTGCATAAAGAAAGCATTTTTGTCCACTTGTATTGATAAAGGTATTTAAATCTTGAGAAATAGTACTGTAAGATACATTTAGAACAGACAAAAAAAGTGTGATTAATTTGCGATTAATCTCAAGTTAACTATGAAATTTGAGAAATTAATCCCGATACAAATTTTAATCTATTGACAGCCCAGTTAAACTCAACATATCTTATGTCTTAAACCCAGTAAACATTTAAGACTTAGTTTTTTGCACAAACTGGTTCTTATATGTCTCTGGGACTGAATATTTTGAAAATAATCATTTTGTGACAATAAGTATTTAAATTATTTACATTTTTAAAAAAAATGTTTTTGCACTTTTGGAAATTTGGGTCAATATTTAAAGCAGTTCCTGTCTGCAGTGACTCTGAGGGACATGTCACAGCCTCTCTGTCTTCTGTAGTTTCTTTCTGCAGTCTGTGCACATGTGCTGTTCAGCGAAGCATGATGTGACAACGGAACAGCCGGCCACTGGTTGCCACAGCAAAGTCGCAATGGCTTCTGGGATACAAACAGTTGAGAACCACTGATCTACTAGACACAACAGATGCTGTAGTGAATTCTGTTAAGGACACATTTATTATTTAAAAACAGTGTGAGAAATACACAGCCTTAGAGATGAGGGTGACAGAAGAAGAGAAAAAAGATAGAGAGAGATAGAAGAAGAATAAACAGTTAGGGAAGTGCTTAAGTTTAACCTTTGAGCCAAAAGAAGGGGACATCTGACCACATGAACGAGTTGAACCTGCATAAAATGCTGAAATAAAATGCGACCCAACAGGTGTCATCAGTGACAGCTGTTATCCTCTTTTAACTCCACAAGCTTGATCCTTTGACTTCTCTTTCAAAGCCAAGCCTTGGAGATTTGCCATTTATTGTTCTTATATATGCCGACTAGGCTTTTCCTTCTGGATCTGGGCCCAAGAATACAACCTTCCACTTTGCAACTCAACCTGCAAAGGAGTAATATTGATCTTCAGATTAGCAGACTAAAAGTGTTGGATAGTTCATTAATTAAAATGTGTTTTGGTTAAAATGTTCTTATCCTTAGTGGTCAGATTAAAATTCCAATCATAACTGAACTAGCAATAATGTGGTCATGTCTCAATTGAACTGGATTGTGTGGGTCATTTGGTCTATCATTCTCCAATAAATCTCCTCTCTGACAGTGGCACTTAATGTGGAGCATTAAAAGAGGACGCTCTGTAAATTTAAGATGGGTATGATGTTTGCAGATTACTTTTTTAGCAATAGAGCTCACAGGAGAAGCAAATGAACTCTAAAGCTGCAACTATTTGAATTGCATGTGCACACCTCTGCATTAAAAAGATGCTAAACTGTTTATAATGCTCACTACCATATGATTAAATACACTGAATATGTTTACCCCTTTTAAAAATATGGAATTGCCAACGCAAATTTGTTTCAGTTTCAGAACATGAATACATTTAGGCTCTACTCCATTAAAGAAACTAAAAGCAAATCAAATTTCAGCCATACACATTACAAACAAGAACATTACCACTAATTATAAACGCTGCATTTGTTGTTTTTTACGCACTCATGAATGATATGTGCTCATGATTGGTCTTAACGTGGTAATTTGTAATATTCTCTCCCACCTGAACAACAATAACTCATATGGAATAATGCATTGCACTCCCTCACTCATAAACACAATTACTGCTGCTCTGATTTATACAAAGCCCAAGAAAAAACAGCAGAGCAGAGTGGCTGTTCTAACTGTACAGTATGTTTTCTCTGAAGACAGAGTAGACACCCTCCCTTCCTGCTTCTACAAGTGTCAAAGGGACCAGTGCACTTTAGACATGGCTATTACTGCTCTGAAAAGTGCCTTACGCAGGTTTGATGGATGGATGACCAAAAGTTGTTTTGCTGCTGTTGTGGTAAAAGCATAAAACCATCACAAGAAATGTGTCAACTCAGTTTTATGGTTGAAGAAGACTGGATAGAGTTTAAGATCTTTACAGAAGAATGCATAGACATAAATCGTTATTATGATTGTGGGTCTTATCTTGTCACTTTACAGTAAGGGTAACCAGATCGATCAACAGCTGATCAGGACCAACCAACACTTATAAATGGTCAAACTTATCTGTAATAATGCTGGGAGTCACTGTTTCAGTCATCAGGTTAATACTTTAAAGCAGTGGTTTTCAAAGTGTGAGGCAAAGAAAAGGGGATTTGCTTTGCTAACTTCTGCTGTGTGAGGGGGGAAATATGACAGTTTTTAAGACTATACTAGAGTCGACAATGAAAATTAGAATTTTCCTGCATTGGTCCTGATTCTGCTCTACAGCCACAGTGTTTAATCTGCAAAGATGTGCAAGCTAATGGCAGAGTAAGGCTGGAGGTCATATTGTGGCAATGTACTAAGTCTAGCGACCAAAACCAGGAAGTAAAAGGAATTTCAGTCACTGAAGATAACTAAGACATTTAGCACTAGCACTAAAACAGCCTCTGTGAGAGCAGGATTTTGGCACCAACAATGATCAAACGTGAGTACCAGGCAAGGTTGAAGGTAGAGGATGATCTACAGTTATGCAACCCTGCACCAATTGAAAACTCATTGTACCCATTAAATTAGAGCATGGAGCATAATGATCAGGTATTATTAACAATAAGTTAGAAACTGAGCTTATTGCTTGGGTAACCTGCAATTTCCACATAGAAAGTGTGCGCCACGCACAGAAGCACCGCAGGTTTGCTTTGACCGAAAGTGAGCAACCTCGCCCACTGGAAGTGAGTCTAGAGTGCTGCATCATGGCGCACAGCCCAGAGATCACAGGAGAATTTCCACATAATTTCCACGTATTTCCACATAAGACTAACCTTTGCACCCCCTCTTTATCCACCTGGAGATCAGCAGTGTTGTTTTGGCCTTAGAGCATCCACAGCATGACCAGGAGCTGATGGCAAACCTACCAGCCACCTGGACAGTTCCACAGGCCGTGCTCATACCCCACATCCACCCCTCACTCCACCCTTAAGATGCGGAGCTAATTTTTTTCAACACATTTACCCATGTTCTTGCTAAAATGCAAGGACATCCAGAGCACAACTGGAGTTGTGTTAATCCTCTTTCCTGCCCATTGGTGTCCTCAGGTGGCTTAGTCACCACATTTGTGCCTTAGGCCATTTTCACAGTTTGGCTGATCTGGTCCTATCAAGGAAAAATTTGTTAGATCGTTGCATTTTGTATCAATTTAGATCTATGTGTGAGGAGTGAGGAAAATCCTCTCCTCTCTGATTGGTCAATTTCTGGGGGTTTATGATGCACCAATATTGGCATACAACTTTGACCCTTTAACCTGTGATAAATTCATTTGAATTAAAGACTTCAGCATCACAAATAAATCTTGAATAAATAAATAAATCAAATAAATGCAAATTAAATGCAAATAAATAAGCAAACTTTAATCGAATAATATAGTTTGCACTTATTACACTACAGCAGATGATATTTAACTAAATTAATCCAAAAACAACCAGTTAGTTTATGAGAGGGATGGAATCAATGAACTCCGCTGTGTGTGCATCACAACAAGGGGAGAGTGTTTGTTTATTGATTGATTATAGATTGCATTATTTCTCCAATACTGCATCAATTAATTGAGTTGAGTAGCTGTCCTAGTGGTGATGCCTCAAAAAAAACGCCATCAGTCTCACTGGAGAGGTCACAGCCATGACAGGACGGGACCTCCAGCACCATGGACAGCCTGTGTGAATCTTATTATTGCTGACATCTCGTTCAGTGATAGTTTCTGCAGGAAGGTGCCAGTGGAACATGAGGCTCCTCAGCAGAGGTGCTACTGCTTGCATGCTGTGTCTTGTCTTGCGATAGACTGTCCAGGAGAGGTTAAATGTTTTATACTCTGGTTTTCCTCCAACACAGGGACTGGTGAATTCACATGAAATCGTACACAGAGATGAAGGTCATGGCACACAGCAGGAAGTGTGCCACACACCACGACAATGCATCTAAGATGCTGTCAAGAATCACCGGGAAATCTGTAAGGTGTGGAGAGGACAGGAGAATGTACCGGTGCGCCAAGGGATACAATTTGGAAGTGGTGATACTGCATACCTGTGGCCCACATGAAAGAGCTTAGCGACAAACTTGAATAAACATGTCTGGAAGTGGAATTTCTTATCTCAGCAATATGAAATAATTGCAAAATTTGTATAATGTAACAGAGACTTTTTTGCTCTTATTTGGCTTATCTTCACTGGGGATGCTTAATATTAAATTTCTGCAGAAATCCAATTGCTGATATTGCCAAGTTCATTTCGATGGCCACTCTTACCCCTAAATATTTTACATTTTCTGAGGCGGAATGACCAATCTTGAGAATTGGAAGCACATTTTAACACTTTCTGCTTCTATATCAGACATGTATGTTAGTTAGCCAAAACAATATCTGGTAACAAATACTTTAATACAAACCCACCCTAATCAACAGGCAGCCTGGATTTCATACCAGGGATTTTTTTTTTATGTGCATCAACATTTAGGCAAATAAATGGACTTGGCATGCTACTGTTAATGCCAAAGTGTCACACTAACAATAGGTGTGCATCAGTGGAGGTAGGGGTCAAACCCCTGACCTATCAAGGGTGTTGAAAATAAGACAGAGAGCATTACTAATATTGCACTATATTATGGTCTGTGTTGTGCAGCTCTCTCCAAATGTCAGAAAAATAATGTTCTATAACAATACGAAGCAATTTAGCTCCACTTACATAAAATTACATTGTGTATGAATAAACTGTGGATGATATGTTCTCAGCAGAAAAGACTTAATGAGCTACTGTATCTCTGTTCAGCCTTTTTCTTTGTTACTCAAGTAAGCTGACAATTTAGTCTCCATTTGCTGTCATGTTAAATTTTAGTCTTCATCTATTGTGTGGCCTCAGTGTCACTTCACTGGTGCACAAAGGGCTCAATGGGAAACACAGTGTGGTGATTTGTCTTGTGTGTCAGATCCTGAAGATGGCTTTTAATTTGTGGAGAAAAGCTAAAAGTTGGAACATCATGGGTAGTGGCGTGTCCTTTGTATAAAGACAGCAGCTTTGTCTCAACTGACAAGGAAACTACCATGTCAAGTCTTAAAGCTCCCTAAAACCAAGATTCTCTATTGGCTAGAGATGATTCATAAGCAGCAATTATATCTTTGAACCAATGACATAATCATGGATTTTACTGGCCTGATTTTCCTCTACTTAGTTAAACAATGCATTTACATTTTCAGGGAGATTTATAAGAGGAAAACACCCAAAGAGAGGAGGAAGAAAGCAATGATGGTGTGAGGCTGCATGCACACATGGACTAATTTGTTAGACTGCTGAATATCTAGGTAGATTTTGGTTTGTGATCACATATTGACCATTTACAAACAGGTCAAAATGTATGATGTGCAAACAAAATGCTCTCTTATTGGTATGAATTTAATGTGGTTTATGAATACATATGGAGGGACAAAATAAAGACAGAGTACAGACAGAAAGCCCTGTCCATGTTCATATGAGTTTTAAAGCATGACCTAATTCAACAGAGGTCCAGCCCATTGGTGCTAATACTCTTTCAGTTAGTGAAATGGGGGTCACCTGAGTGCAGTGATATTATAATGACATCTGTGTCTGAAAGTTACAGTCCCTAGATAATCAGTATTCCTGGCTACCATTACACCACAAAGACAAAAAACACTCCAAGCAACTCAGAGAAAAGGTTACTGAAAAGTCAGAAGATACATACAAAAAGTTTCCAAGGCTCTGAACATCCCCTAAAGTTCAGTTAAATCCATCATCAAGAAATGGATGGACTATTGCACATGTGCAAATCTGCCTAGATCAGGTCGTCCTAACAAACTGAGTGTGTAAGAAGGAGACTAGTGAGAGAGGCCACCAAGACAGACAAAGACACAAAAAAAATCAGTTAAATCAAGTTCAATGAGGACATTTTTTAAATACACAGACTAAAAGTCCTCCGGAATCATGGCTGGCTGTAATCTAACTTTGAGTGACTATTAAAAACAGCTGGTCTATAGTGCCATTACTTCCTTTTACACCAGTACTAATCTGTAAGTGTGCACGATGGTGTCTGCTTCCTTTTCAGCTCCAGGGCAAGGTTAGATAAAAAAAAAAAAAAGATATCAGCTTTTAAAAGAGGATAAATTACAACAAAGATACCGTAGCCACTGGTATTCTCAAGGCCCTGCATATTTATAAGCTACAATATGTTACATTTACCACATTTTAATGGGCTTTGGTCCTGTTGTTGCATTTTATGACCTGATTATACTAAATCTTGCTCTAGGCCTTTGTTTTCCCATCTTTGTTGAAACACCATGTGAAAAACTGTAACACACCATGCTTCTTTTGTATCTTATTCCCACACAGCCTCCAACCTTCAGTATAAATTGCCTTATCTTTAACCTCAGGGCTGCTATCTCGCACTGCTTGGCTCTGTGGCAGCGCCGGGTCAAACTGCAGACCTCTGCTGTTGGCCTCTATCTTTCCTCTTGCCAATTTCTAACAAAGCGATCCAGGAGCACAGCATGATAGCACTGCTGACAATGGCCTAGTCAGCAGCTTCACCATAGGATGTTGTCATTTGGAATGGTGACACTGACCTGGTTTGATAGATGGATGCAATTATTACCAACACTCCCTCACAAGCACCCAGTCACCACAGGGAGACTTGCTGTAGGTCAGCACTGGAGGTTACCCATGTGTGGTGTGAGGAGCAAAAGCCAATGTGCCTATCTAACAGAGTTGTGGTTAAAGTTATGTACGAACCCCAATCCCAAAAAAGTTGGGTCGTTGAAAACCTAATTACAGGGATTTGCAAATCATTCACAACCTATATTTGATTAAATTAAACTGATCAAAGTTATCGCAACAATTTGATGTCTGCAGCATGTTCTTTAAAAGTTAAGACAGGCACGAGAAAAATGTTTTGTGCAATGCTCAAAAAACACCTGGTACATTCAAACGATAAGCAGGTTAATTGGTGTAAGCTTTGTAGGACATAAAAGGAGCACTCCTGAAAGGCTCAGTTGTTCGCACAACAATTGTGCAAGGTCATCAACTTTGGAAAGACTGTGTGGGCAACAGTTAACGATCAACATTTCTCAGTGTGCATCTACATTGTATTTAGCCCATAACATCATTGAGAGATTCAAGGAATCTGGAGAGTTCTCAGTACATGAGGGACAAGGCCAAAAACGAGCACTGAATATCTGCGGAGGCGGTGCTGTTCTCAGTGGTTTGCATCTGGAACCTGTTTTTCTAAACTGTTTGTTTTAGGCATGTAGTTGCCATACAAATGAACAGCTAAAATAAGTAAGGCTTGCAGGTGAAAAAGCTGTGAACAGGGCTTTGAGATCATCTGTGATTTGCTTGCCCATGTCAAGTTGGACTAATAGTTATTAATGTTGACTATCTACCCTGACATGACCCTAGATGTTTTGAAACATGTTAGTTTATCATTCTGTAGCATGCGAACCTGCTGACTAATCATCTGTCTCTCTGTATCACCCCCAAAGCTCCAGAAAGCACTTGACCTTCCAGCCAAAGTAAATAACACCATGATGCTACTCACACACATTTAGCCCCTGCTGTCTCCACTCTCACCTAAATATATTTCTTTTCTATTCACATGATATGTGCCCACTCCGGCCTACATTATTACCTTTAACCTCTAAATACTGCTGTTCTTAGCCTGAGGTCTTCTGGCCTGTGGTTCCTATCCATCCTCAGGGTCAGACTGGAGCACAGAGCCGGTCAGGAATATTCTGCAGGAGCTGTAACAGCTTTCTGCTGGAAAACGTTCAACAATTGCTCTCCTCTTAACTTCTGGGCATGTTTTACATTTGGCTGGTCCTTCCTCTAACATAAGACTCATGGTAAAGATGGAGTGGGCTAAGTGTTGAATTAGAAAGCGACATGCAGCCTGTATCGTAACGGCAGCACTGCCTGATTTCTTTATGTTTAGCTGTAAATGAACAAAAAAATAACAAATTTACAGTTTCACAGCAAGCTGCTGTCAGCAGCATTTTCCTGAAGCCTATGCTTTCATTCATCAAGGTCAAAAATCAACTCCCAAAAATTACAATACTTCACAGATCGGAATCACAGCCTATAAATAAAAGTAGGTGATAGAAAACATCCCCTTCTCTGGCTCCTCTTCCATTGTCCATGTCCACAGCGATCTATTTACTCATTGTTTCTGTTCTGACCGATGGGGCGTGCCTTGCCTTAAAGTGAAATCCAAAGTTTTCATCTTAACACACTAGATATTCAACTCATTCAACAGACACACCCACACCATCCTGGAGCAGATATTACTGCCTCATTTTTCATGATTTTGAAGCTTAATTTTATAAGCCTAGAGAGGTTTTAGTTGACTTAAATTTGAATCAGGGGTTCATAACACAGTGACCTGTCATACAACAAACCTGAATACAGATTTGTTTTCACTTTGCAGGGTCTGTAACTCAGCTGCCTTCATTAATAGACAGTTACAACTGCAGATAATCCTTGGAAATCAAGATCTACACACCTGTAGATGAACTTTCAGACACCTGTGTACTACTGCATCCTATCAGGTAATCTGCTTCCTCTTAAACCTTTAAATCTCGTAATTTTTCGGTCTGTTTTGTTGCCTTGTCTGACTCCATTCGTCCTTTTTTTTTGCAGTGTCTCCATCTCTCTGCCAGTGATTCTGCCAACCACAGCTAGGTCACTCACCATCATTTTTATTGTTGTTTCAAATAACCTTCTTTAACCTTCTGGCCTCATCTCATGCTCTGCTCCTGGGTTTTTGTCATATGTTCATCACAACTGTTTCTTTAATATTAGGGCAGTTTCTAATACTGCTATATATAGGCAGAAAACCTTTATTTGTTGTTCCTCCATTTATAGGTAGAAGGCAGCAGAATGTCTATCAAGATAAAAATGTAGCTCTATGTAAAGAGGAACATCAATCTATCAAGTTTCACCTGATTCTTTATATGGAGAAGAAATAGTTCCATGAGTGGAAAACATTTCTGTTAGGACTGAAAAACAGCTCTCAAAGGATTAAATACAACACTATTCATTATAGCGCTGTTTTTGACTCAGTACAAACTGTTCTGTATTACTCTGTGTTGAGTGCAACTGCTGTAGAGTTGTTTTTATTTTGTTAATCGTGGAGTACATAATTGACATTTAGAGTAAAATTTAGAAAAAAGAAAATAGAGTTAAAACAACTCTAAAAACTTTACTCTGCAAGCAGAGTGAATTTTACTCCAAATAGACTGGGACCAAATGTTAGATTTTCCAGAATAAAATTTCATTCATTTTGAGTAAAATTTACTGTGAAGACAATGAAATTAACACTGGTTTGTATGTTATCCACCTTGTTTTAACAAAGACATGGTTTATAAGCGATCTTCAGCAACAGCACTACATTATATATCCACAATGCTAGAGTGGCAGTAACTGTTGAGCTCTGTGGTGATAAAAGATGGTACCAAATATGTCATAGAATAAAAGACTGGGGCCCTAACTGATCAACAGTACTACTAAAGGGCTTTAGGAACAGGTTTCTATAAAAAAGCTCTCTGTGGGTTCAGATGCTCTCTGATTTTAAGGGTTAGGGATTTTGTATAACAAATCAGACTTTTTTATAGCTACAAAAAAGGAGAGGAAGTTTTCAGTCGTTGAAAATAAATTCTAGTATTGATTTTTGGGATATTTTGTAAACTAAGTGCAAATAAAGATTTAGATTAAGTGTCTCAACTAAAAATGCACAGTCAGCAGTGAACTACCTTTTAGTATCCATGAGTAACGTCCCTTAGTCCATCTCTTAGACTGCACATCCATCAATCTTCACCAACAAGGTGCCTGTGCAGCCTCTAGCAGCCTGAGAGTCAAACCTCCTGGGTAAAAGCATTTCAGGCTTTTGTTACTGTTCATTTGGCTTATTGCTGAGAGTGCAGTCTATGGTGGCTGAGCAATAAAATAACTATGGTCACAGGCTTCAGCAAGGAAATCAGCTCAAAGCTATGAAAGTAAGAGGAGCTAAACTGCATTTTGTTAAAAGTAAACAACTGATATGTTCCCAAAGTGACAACTCTGATGGGAAAAACGGGGTTATATTCATCGATGAAAGGAATGAAAAACATTCAAGTTGCCAACAACTCTTCAGCTTGTACAGAGTTATCTCTGTGACAGGAATGATTTCAGTTAAATCAGTAAAACTAGAACGTTCACCACACTAGAATACATTAACGCTGACCATTTAGCCGATTAAAATAATTCTTCCCCTAGGTGTCCCTTGGAACATCGAGTAGTCATTTTAAAGTGTGAAAATGAATTGGCCCCTCATAACACATCTCCCACACTTTAATGAACAAAGTTTCAAACTTGGAGCATGCATGGCAAATTAAATTATTCCATCTGTGACTCTTTAATATGGCGGGAAGCTACAGAAACTTAGGTACATTTGCCAGTAGGCTTGGCCACTGATTAAGGGAACCTCATATGGTATCCATCTACAGCCTATAATAATCCTTTGACTCTCTACAGATTGCTGCAAAACCTCAAATCTGAAAATATCAGCTCAGCGGGATGTGCTGTAATGACTTCTGACGCCCACTCACGGCTGACTGAAATAATATGGAGGTACATACACAGAGGAAATGCCTGCACCTTCAAGGAATGATTTATACAGTAGATTTGGGTAAGTTTCAACTCCATTTAAGTTGTGATGTGGTCAAGTAGCCAAAAATGAAAAATAAAACATGTTTATATCATTGCTATTTCATCTTTATGTACATTAGAACATCATGTAAAAGTTCATTTTTTTCCCAAGTGATTTACTTCAGAAAGTTAAATTTCCATAAATTCTAGATTCATCTCATACAAAGTCAAACATTTCAAGACATTTTTTGTTTTAATCTTAATGATTACAGCTCACAGCTCAGCCATCCAACCATTTCTACACCGCTTACCCCTGCACTGCGCAGCTCGGTTTATAGCTCATGAAAATCAAAAATTCACAATGTCAAAATTATCATGGAACAATCTCAAACAAAACTTTTGCAAAAAAAATAAAAAAAGAATTGCAAAGGTTTCCTGAAGCTTTATCTTCTTACTTGGGTTGGGTACACACAACCACAATCATGGGGAATACTGCTGACTTGACTCTTCTCAAGAGTAGAATCATCGACACCCTACATGAAGCCACAGAAGCTCATTGCTAAAAGGCCAGGCTGTCCTATGAGGCTGTATCAAAGCGTAGTCATGGGCTAGAACATGTGCTGTGGGATTACAAGAATTGACAAAGGGAGTGATTTGCAATGGAGTGCGTTTCACGTATGGACTATGTAGGATCTGAGGTTATGTGAGTCAAGGAAAGTTAGCATGATTTGGTGTGTGCAGTGGTTGCACATATAGTGCTATTGTGAGAGTCAGACAAAACAACAAATGTGTGTTCTGAAGGATGGTATCTTCAGCTATTGGACAGACAGCGCTCTGCAACCAAGCTGCAACCTTTGTGGTTTGCAGTTGCTTGCAGAAGTGCAAGCAACTGCAACAGCTGTCTTGCTTGAATATGTTGACTCTTCTACTGTGAAGCCATGCTGTTGTGATGGAAGCTGTATGTTGTTTAGCACTGTCATGCTGAAATATGCAAGGCCTTTACTTAAATAGCCATTGCCTGGATGACAGTATATGTTGCTCTGAAACCTCAATTTACTTTTCAGCATTGATAGTTCCTTCCAGATGTGTCAGCTGCCCACGCCATAGGCACTAATGCAGCCCCATACTATCAGAGATACAGGCTTTGGGACAGTGCCAGGATAACAATCTGGATGGTCCCTCTCCTCTTTAGTCCAGGACACAGCATTTTTGGTTCCCAAAAGAATTTAGAATTTTGATTAGTGTGACCACAAAACAGTTTTCCCTTTTGTCTCAGTCCATTTCACATGAGCTTTGGCCCAGGCAAGACAGGTCGTTTGTTGATCCTTCTTTACATAATAAAACTTAAACTTATATTTGTGGATGGCACAGCCAACTCTTCTGACAGACAACAAATCTTGGAAGTGTTTCTGAGCCGATTCAGCTATTTTCAGTACAAAATCATGCCTGTTTTCAATGCAAATGAGGGCCTTAAGACAGAAAACATCCAATTTGACCTTGACCCCTTGCACACAGAGATTTCTCCAGATTTTCAGAATCTTTTGATATTATGGATTATGTCGGTACTTTCAAAGGCTCCAGAACTTTATTTTCAAGTTGTTCCACAATTTTTTGACAGTTGGTTGCAGTTTGGTGATCCTCTGCCCATATGTACTTCTGTGAGACTCTGCCTCTCTAAATGCTCCTTTTGTGCCTAGTCATGTCACTAGTCACCTAGTCACTAACTTGTTGCCAATTAACCTCAGTAATTGCAAAATGCTTCTCTAGCTTTTTTTTCACTCATACCATTTACTTTTCCAGCCTTTTGGCCGTCCATCCCTACTTTTTTGAGATGTGTTGCTGCCATCAAATCATAAATGAGCTATTTTTCATGAAATGGTAAAATTTCTCAGTTTCAACATCTGATATGTTATATGGGTGCAAATAAAATATTGGTTTATGAGATTTGAGAATGATTGCACTCTGTTTAACTTATATCCCAAAAAAGTGCCTTAACATTTTTGGAATTGTGGTTGTATTTGCACTACTTTAGGGCAGATTTTATGTTTTAATCTTGCATAGTATGTAGTTGAACTTTTGACCTCACATGTTATGGAGAGGCCTTCCTTTGTTACAGAAGCATGTCCTCAGATTAACCTGCGCTTTTTAGTGATGCTTCTATGTAAAATGTCCACCATTCATGTCTGTGCAACACATCAACGTGTGCTTAATCAAACCAGTGCTAAGCCTTCTTCTGGGCATCTTCTTATAGAATGTTGCATGTGGGATCCATACCAGCATTTAACCTGTGCAGAAGAAAGACACACAAAAATGATCATATTTTCCTAACAGCATGCGTTTGACTTAAAATGTGAATGCACGGTCAAGCCTCATATTCCACCCACAACACTCCCACAGTTCGCCATAAAAGCTCAGCGCAAACCCTCATGAATATTTATACATATTGTTCAATTTGGAGGACAGCAGTGGGGTTCCAAACAAAAGACCAAAAGGCTGATGGCTACAGAAGCTGTTAATGCACTCAGTTTATCAAACAGGACCTTTACTGAAATTAAACAAAGTGGGCAAACACAGAGCTGGGTGCCAAGAAGTGTTTATCTGCAGACCGTATAAAGAATTGAACCGTGTAGGCATAACAACCTGGAGCTCAACACTGACATTTGTAAAGCCTCCACCAATGCAAGAAAAAGCCTGACACTCACCATTTACCAGCAATTAACACTGCGCTGAATGCATCAAACGAGGGTTTGCAGAAGTATATATAGAAGAGTAGGGTGGAGGATGAAGTGGGTGGAGAAGACACAGCATCAACCACAGTATCAGCAGCACAGCCCTATTGTGGTTCGACCTTCGCATGAAAGTGTTTTCTCTCCAGAGAAATAGAACACAAATATGAACTGTTTAAATAAAAGTGTGATGAAATACTTGTATAACCTTTTTCCTTAAGTATTGTTAATAATTTATCCTGAATGGCGTACTCAAAGACATGCAAAAACACACAACATAAATGCACTGACAGTAAACTTTTATAAAAATGGCTGACAAATATGCAACTGCTTAGGAAATTACAAACCCAGAATGCAACAGAAAACTCCTTTTTCAGAAGTTTTCAACAATAGACATCAACAAACATTCGATATGTGATAGGTGGTGTTTAACAGAAATGCCATTATTCCAAATTTTCTCTTTAACACTCTTATTTTCAAACCCAGCTGTCTGTCAGGATAGTTTTTATGCCTTTGGGTCAGTAATAGCCAGCGCTGGAGGAGCTGTGTTAAGGTAGCCTGTATTGTGTGTAAGGGAAATCCTAAGAATGCTTACAGGAGTTTTCTTCAAACTTTGCACAAATGTCCATTTTACTGATAGATTTTTAAAGGTGAAAGGACAAGGCCATCAAGCCTCATGCTCTTCCCTTGCTTGCAAACACAATATATCAAGGTTTTTGTGGTGTCTTCAATTTTGCACAATGCCCACTCTGATGCAAAGATTAGCTGATTTTTTGTGGGTGGGGGAATTAAAGGGCAAGGCAACTGGGCCACACATTCTTCCCTTGCTTGTAGACAGAATGAATGTTTTTCTCTGTGGGATGGCCTATCCTTCAAATATCAGAACACAGACTCTTGAAAATGCAAGCTTTTGTCTGCAGCTGTCTTATTTTTACCTATTGTTTCATCTTAACCGTTTAACCTTCTAGAAGAGCTTCATGGTTGTTTTTACATGTGATAAATACGTTTCACTTGACTTGACCTGTCATAATGATCGTCATAGGCATTTTCCATCAGCAAAGCAAAGCTAATCAGAACATTTTTTCCACCTTCATCAAGGGTCAAAGGTTAGAGGCAGTCCATTCTTCTACAGATTTTAAAAGTTTATATGTTTGTTCTTGTTTGTGAAATAAGTCATACCTCATTGCAACACTTTCTTGTATTCCCTTGCTTTGACTTTATATTTAACAAAGTCTTTTGATTTTTTTTTTTTTTTCTGTCAATCCTTTTGCTGCTTGGTTAAGTTTTTTTTTTTTTTTTTTTTTTTTTTTTTTTTAATCTGTCCTTCCAAACCTTTAACATGATGTTATAAAAATTTTTTTTTTTTTTTTTTTTTTTTTTTTTTACATTTCAGGCCAGATACACCTCAGTCAAAACTCTGGTAATTGTAAACTCTAATCATTGTTTCCTATTATTTACCAAGATCCCTTAGTTTCCAACTTGGGGTCTGGGAGCCCCTTTGGGAAGTGCCAAAGGTTTCAGGGGGGTGCAAGGCAAGAATATTGGATTTACACATAAAAAAAAAAAAAAAAAAAAAAAAAAAAAATAACATCACCCAATGATCTCTGGGTAGGAACATAAGTGTTTAGGGTTATTTTGTTTAGATACAAACAAAAAAGAAGTAAAACTTCTGTTAACTTTCCCCGAAAAGAATCCCTATCTTTTCCATGTCTGTCGTGGGGGGCCTCAAATTTTCTTCGATACAAATTTCTTCGATACTTTCCCATGGTGCCCCACTGTAGTCTAATTCATACTGCCATAGACTTATTTACCCCACCAACGTAACATTTTCATAAAGCTGTCATCCCATTGGCCTGCCCGCAGTGAACCCCATGCATTTTTGAGTTGTGCTATGTGCACAGAGAAAAAGCTTCAGAGTGTATGATGCATATGAAAGCTCTAAAAAAATAGTACCAATGATAAATGATTTTGACATTTAAAAAGTTAAAAAGATAAGTTTAAAGGCTCACAATCTGAGAAAAGAAAATTGATTAGTTCAAAAAGGTCAAAACATGAAATTGAAAAGTAATGTTTTTAAAGGCAAATATATTACAAAGAAAGTCAAAATCATGAGCTTAAAAGGTCAAAATATGATTCAAAATTTTAAATTGTGAGTTTACAAGGTTAAACTATGGGATTATGGAGTCAAAGTTTGGAGTTGAAAATATGAGATACAACACAAAATAACTGGTTAAAAAGGTCACTTTTATAATTCTATAAATATCACTTGAAAATTAGAATTATGAATCATAAAGCTCAAAATATTATATTTGAAGTCAAAATTATGAGTTGAAATGCTCAAAGTATGAAATTGAAAGTCAGAATCCTAACTTTGAGTCCTAATTGTGAGATGCAAAATTGAAAATGTGAAATTAAAACACAAATCAATTTCTTTTCCCACATTCCTGACTTCATATCTAAATATTTTTACTCCTTACTTTTTTCTTTAGATTTCACGACTTATCAAGGATATCTCAAATCATCAAGGATAAGTTAACATTTTTATACTTGAGGAAATTTGCAGCCCTCATACTGATGGGCCAGTTATAACAGAAATATGAGATCATCTTGCAGGCTATGTTTAACTTCTCCACGGCAATATAGGGGGGCCCATGGAGGTCAGAAAATCATGGTCCATTGTAAAGTAAAGCTGTGAATTTTATTTTCAACCTGAATAGCAACCACTCTTATCAGAGCTACAACAATTAATCTTATTTATTTATGATGTTGTACAAATATTTAGCCTTTTTAATTCAAACTATTTGAATAAAAAAAGTTTACATTTGGAAAACCATTTGAAGATCATGTCAGACTTCTAAGATAAGCCACGGCTGCCAGAAAATGAAGCAAAAAAAAACAAAACAAAAAATGGAACTGACTTTAATGGAGAATATTTACATTATTGAGGAAAAAAGGCAAACATTTGAGGAAAAAGCTGCAAAAATTGGTTTTAAATGGCAAAAAACATGGCAGAAATGGCCACAAAGGTGAAAATTGGTTCAAACTGGTGAAACAAAGTTGCGAAAATGGGGGAAAAGCAGCATCAATGGGTCTAAAGTGGAAAATATGAAAAAAAAGAAACATATACAACATATTTCAAATCAATGCAGTTAATTTAAAGTGTATATTTGTGTGTGCTCCTGTGCTCTGTTCTCGCTGTGTGCTCGTAGTGTACTTATTCTTATTCTAGTCTTTATCCCTGTTTTGCAGCTGCAATGATCCTATTTCCCCACTGGGATCAATAAAGTTTCATCTCCCTTATCAAGGTATCAAGACGTTTCAGTCATCTTAGCAGCTCTCAAAGCGAAGGACACAAGCTCTGAAAAGGGAACTGTAATATCTGTTCGATCGCTTTAGGTAGGAAGGACAAATGAGATGGACCTCTCTCCACATGCTAGTCAATCCCCATGATATGTGAAGATCCATTATCCTGTATTTCAGGAGATTAGCCCAGCAGTCTCTATAAATTGATGCTTCTTTTACTTTCTTTCCTTAAGATGAAGTTTTCCACTGAGGACAAAATGTACTGTTTTTTTTTTTTTAGTTATTGCACAACTCAGTTGGACATAACATTGGTCCAGCTCATCCTCCCTATGATATGACAATATACTATCACTCACGTAATACTGAATGTACTGACCCTTTTCTCAATCATCAGTCTCTGATGTTTTGCTTCCTGCAAAACAAGGCATTGGAATTAGACTGAAGAAATATGCTGTTTGTCTCTCTGTTTGTCATGTCTGAATATTCACTGCTGTGAAACAGGATTTTTGATCTTCCTGATTTCTTATTATTTTTCATGTTTCTCACATTTAAATGTTTCAGATCCTCAAAGAAATTTTAATCTTAGACAAAGACAACCTGAGTGAGTACAAAATGCTGTTTTAAATGGCGATTTTATTTATTAAGGGATAAAAGACATCCAACTCTACCTGGCCCTATGTGAAAATGTAATTGCCTGCCTTAGTTAATCATGGATTTACTCTGATTACCCATGTTTTTTTGGGAAGCTGAGTTCAGTTTCACTGTCTACAACTAGGCCTTTTGGATCCAGAAATCCATTAAAGACCATGTAAAGTGAAATCCAAAGTTTTTTTCTGCACACACTAGATATATATGGCTGCTGTAAACATGTGAAAACACTGAGATCTACATATGACTGAATTTTGGATTTAGATTGAAAGCTTTTCACCTCTTTACTGGCATGGTTTAATATGGGTGGGACCAATATGTGGGCTCATGATGTCAAAAGCCAACAGTGGGAAATGGTCCTGCCTCTCTAACACTACAACATAAAATCACTAAGCAGTTCATCTCAGTCTAGTCTGTTAGCTGATGTCACTGCCTTTATTGAAAGTTAACAGTCAGTTAAATGCTGTGTTTTTGTTCATTGTGAGGTAAATTTGCCAAATCTATCAGCCACAGCGGTCTATGGATCATTTAAAGCATCATAACCGAGATTTGAATCAGAAAAAGGACTTAGTCTCTTCTCTGGCACAGAGCCAGGCAGCTGAATATAAGGTCAAGGGGCAGGCTAATGGCATGAGTGCTTGTCTCCATTCAAATTGTAATATCATTAAATTTGAGAGGATTGTATTTCTCTTGAGTGGGCGTGGCTGCTGTTCATTCAATAGACACGCCCACACCATCCTGGTGCAGATTTTGCCACCTCATTTTTCATGATTTTGGAGCTTAATTTTATAAACTTGGAGATGTTTTATGTGACTGAAATTTGAACTAAGGATTCATGACACGATAATGTCATACAGCATCCCTGGAGGTAAACTAACACAGCATTTCATCAAAAGCACATCACACCAACAGTCAAATGTGGGGGAGGTAGTGTGATGGTCGGGGGCTGCTTTGCTGCTTCAGGACCTGGACCACTTGCCATAATCGATGGACCCATGAATTCTGCTGTCTACCAGAAAATTCTGAAGGAGAGAGCCCAGCCATTAGTTCCTGACATCAAGCTCATCACACTTGGGTCATGCAGCCAGACTGTCTGGACTTAAATCAGAATGAGATGCTGTGGCATGACCTTAAACAGGCTGTTCATGCTGGAAAACCCTCCAGTGTTCCTAAATTACAACAATTGCAAAGAAAAGTAGTCCAGAATTCCTCCACATTGATGTGAAAGATTCATGTCAGATATCTCAAGTGCTTGCAAGCAGTTGGTGCTGCCAAGGGTGGAACAACCAGTTATAGGTTTAGGGGGAAATTACTTTTTCACATAGGGCCAGGTAGGTTTGGATGTATGCATTTTGCATTTACACTGGTTATCTTTGCCTGACATAAAAATGTTTAATGATATGACACATTTAAGTGTGACATGATGCAAATCAGGAGGGGATGGTGCATCTTCATCAAGATGATTAAATAGTTCTGAAGATAATCCTGAAAGATTTCCTGAGATATGTTAAGAGTGATCTTGGTTGAACATTTACAATAAGAAATCCCACTGTGTGGGGGTAACACTAAGAATAGCTGTGCATGGACCATGCAGACTGTTGATATAGCCTTTCAGGGAGCATGCTGACCAAAGGAGGAACACAACAAACACAGCCATGGTCAACAATAGTAAATGTGAAGCATAAAGTCAGAGATAATGGACCAACATGTTGATCTGTGGCAACAACAACATCATTTTGTGTGTGCCACGATTTACTTATGAAAACTACATGCACAGCAACATTCAAAAGTCTACAGTGCACCCACTTTGTTTTTATCCCATGTCAGTACTGGTGTTAATCAAAGTCTGTTTATGTGCGCCTTGCTGAACCTGAGCTCCAGACTCCCTGTCGCCTGATACCAAACCCCTCTACAAGAGCAGATCTCAGTCGATCACAGTGGGATAATCATCTGCAAAAGCGGCACTGCAATTGCTAAACTCTGAAACCTTGACTTCACTAGAAGGTGCTCTCGTCCTGTCTGGTTAGCAGAAACACAATGGGTGTTAGCGAGTCAGTCAAGCATCAATTATCAGCGTTGACATTTGCAGATTTGCGCAAATATCAGAGGGGACTTTTGGGGGTTATTTTGAGTCGTTGAGGTAACATGCATTTTCACCCTTGAGGCAGGGATGCAGAAATAGAGCGTAGATGAATAGACGAGAGTGGACAACCAGGGGGGAACAGTGATAAATGAGCTGACAAATGTTGTTTGTGTAAGATCATGATAGCCATGAGAGAGCTATAATCCACACTGGCGAGCTGAGCCAGGGGGCCGCATGCAGTGGGATAAAGGCAGGCAGGAAACAGAGGTGTGTGGGGGTGGGGGTGTGTGTGTGTGTGTGTGTGTGTGTGAGCAAGAAAGATGTGAAGAGAGAGAAAGCTGGCCATAGAGAGAGGGACAGCTAATCCATATCATCAGCAGTCTGGCTAAAAGACAACAGGCATTCATGGTGCCATGTTGAAACAGGCTTCATCACAAGCATGTCCAAACAAACCTTTTTTTTTTTTTATAGAAACATGTTTATCGAGCATAATCTGTGTACCTCTATATGTACATAGATCACCTAGTTAGAGGCTGATGATATCCTCCAGGTATTGCTCCGAGGTCTTACTGTCATGTCTGTTTCTTTAAAGGATCTATGTTATATTTTTTATTACTAACCCCAGCTAGGGGAGCTGGAGAAGGAGTGGATATTCACATTGCTTGGGTGATAAGGCTATCAGGAGGCTGGGAAGAGGAGACCTAAGGGCCTTAGTTCAACTCACCCAACCAGCTTTAATCGTGTAAATATTTTCTACTTTCCCACTCCACCAGTTACCAATTTGCTCAACTGCTACACTTGGACATCCGCCCTACACACACCCCTCTTCTGCTTCCCAAGCTTCTGCAGGCTTGTTGATCTTACAACAATTGTGGATAGGGCTGTCAGAGGAGTATGTGATGTACCAAATGTCTACAAAATTTTCTGCACTATCAGAAGGAAAAAAATACCACAATAAACCATGGTTCAAAACTATTTTTTTGGCCCCTGCAAAGGCTGTGACATAAACACGGTTGTGAGTCAAACACATAGGTAAAGAGCTTTTGTGAAAGCTTTTGTGAAAGCTCTTTTGGGGATTTATTGTTATTAATACATTTACTTGACTTTGCAAAGCTGATGGGTTGGCCATATCCCATGTCTGTCATTAGGCAGATCCATCTTACAGAGCTTCAAGCTGAATATTTGTTCCTGGTCTTAGAATGACTGGACTAATTAGTATCAAGTGAGTAGAAAGGAGTGTTAGCCATAGGCATAGCTTAGTTGTACTGCAAACGTGTTAACCATGGTTGCCACCACTGAAGTGGTTAGCTTGGATGAAGCTGTAGAGGCAGTTGTGTCAGAACTGGACAACCACATTGTAACCTTTTCTTGGTGAAAAAGGTGTTTTTGCTCTTCTACTGATTGGCTTTAGCAAGAGTTTGATTACCCACTGGCTCCACTGATAGAGAGCGATGGTAATGGCTGCCTGCCAAGCTCATGCTGTATAAATTATTTACAGTACCTGGTGGGTGAATGCATTCTCCATCATGTGTTTAATGATTAATATACACTCAGAACCTCATCATGACAGTGAAAACAGAATTTTAGAATTTTTTGCAAATGTATAATAGAGAAAAAATATATATATATATATTGACATAATTTACAAAACTCAGTGCTTTACAATACTTCAAGACCCTTTTTTTCAGTACTTAGTTGAAGCATTGTTGGCAGCAAATACAGCCTCAATATTTTTGGAAATGATGCAACAAGCTTTGCACACATGCATTGGGGGATTTTCTGCCATTTGTCTTTGCAAATCCTCTCAAGCTCAGGATGCAGACTGCCAACAGACACTCGTGTTCAGGTCTCTCAAGAGAAGCCTGATAGGGTTCAAGTCAGGGCTCTGGCTGGGCCACTGACATTCACAGAGTTTTTCCTCAGCCACTCCTGTCTTGTCTTGACTGTGTGTTTAGGGTCATTTTCATGTTGGAAGGTGAACCATCAGCCCACTCTGAGGCTTTATTCAGCTTTCCCCCCAACCTGTCTCCCTGTTCCTTCTGCTGAAAAGCACCCCTACAGCATGATGCTGCCACCACCATGCTTTACTGTTGGGACTCGAGGAGTGATGAGCGCTGCCTGGTTTCCTTCAGACATAAGTTGCCAAACAATCACTTTTGGTTTGATCAGACCAGAGAATCTTGTTTGTCACAGTCTGAGGGTCCTTCAGATGCTTTTTTGCAAGCTCTTTGTTTTTGCACTGAGAGGCTTCTGTCTAGCCACTCTGCCATCAAGCTCAGATCAGTGGTGGGCTGCAGTGATCGTTGTCCTTCTGGAACTTTGTCTCATCTCCACACAGGATCTCTGGAGTTCATTTAGATTGACTATCAGGTCAATCTACCAAGGCCCTTCTCCCCAGATTGCTCAGTTTGGGAATGAAGGGAGTCTGAATAATTTCCAAAAGCACTGTAGATGCAGAGAAAGTCTACGACCACTGGTTTGGACATGAGGGAAAGTGTGTGTGCCTTTGTGCATGTGTCTTTAAAGGAATAAGAGAGACTGCTAAGGTGTGAAAGGGCTCAATGACTGCAGCAACCAAAGGCCAATTCAGCTTTCCCTCAATCCGGACCAGTCTCCCAGGCCCTGCTGCTGAAAAACATCCCCACAGCATGATGCTGCCACCACCATGCCTCAGTGTTGGGATGGTATTGGGCAGGTGACGAGTGGTGCCTGGTTTCCTCCAGACATAACATGTAGAATTGAAGCCAAAAGGTTCAATCTTGGCTTCATCAGACCAAAGAATCTTGTTTCTCACAGTCTGAGAGTCCTTCAGATGCTTTTTTTTTTTTTTTTTTTAAGTCCAAGCCCCAGTCCTTCTGCCACTTTGTCCCATCTCCACACAGGATCTCTGGAGCTCAGTCAGAGTGACAGTCAGGTTCTTGGTCACCTCTCTTTTTAAGGCCCTTCTCCCATGATTGCTCAGAGAATTTTTGTATCATAAGGCTGCATGGTGAAGGGGGTCTGAATGCACTTTAAAATCAAAACACAAGTTATACAAACCAGGCTGCAAATGTTAATTTTCATTGGAACAAGCAGATTCTAGTGTGGATATTAATGGGACTTCTGGGGCTTTTTCAGCCATTATATAAGCCAGAGATTGCTCTCAATTTACTTGCAACACAAGCAGGGTTTGTCTTTACAGCTGCAGCTTTCAGCCAATCCAGTGGGTTAGCATTAATTAGCTTATAAGCTAACTACAGCTGATGAAAATAAGTTGAAACAGCCCCAAGGGCTGTAGCAGATAGAGGCCTGCTTGTAGTTATGTCTGTATGGAAATTACAAACTTGAAAGCTCGACATGCGTAAAGGGTCAGTTTCATCCCTGTTTCAACTTTTCAGCTTTTCTCTTTGGTCATTGCTGATAGAGCCTCAGCAGTATGTCACTGAAGATCTGCTTATTAGACTTTCCTCACAGTTTGAACAGTTAAAGACAATCAATAAATAGCAGCTCTGCTCCATCATGCTTTCTTCCCCTATGGCAACGAGACAAGGAAAACTTTATTGCTACGTCTTAATTCATGACATATAGAATAGAGAGTATGCTCCATATATTTCTCCAAGCTTTTAAACAGTTTATTTGATCTCTGTGGATGTTATAAGCTCGGCAAGAGGTTGTGTTTGAGCAGTAAGTGGAAGAAAAGCACATCGTTTGGATCTTAATAGGGTTTCCTGCTAATTACAGTAGGAGTAAATCTTCATAGAAATTGCTAATTTTGCCTGTTTGCTGGAAGACAAAAGCAGAGACAGTCTGCCTCATTCCAGAAAAAGCTCAAGGCACACACACGCACACACCAATACCACAGCATTAGTATTTTGTATTTCTTCCCAGCATTCCTTTTGAGCCTTATCTACTTTGTCAGCTGAAACGGTTTTAGCAGTTCAACCTATCAGCTGCCTCTTTTTAACTCTAAATTGCAAGTTCTTGATAATCCCAAATCCTTTGATCAAAGGTTCGGTTTTATAATTCTGATAGAAATTCTGCGTTTCTGGACAGGCTAAGTGGTAGCTGTGGGCTTTACAGGAGGAATATCAGACACATAGCAGAGAGCACAGAGAGATGCTTAGAAGTACAGAGGCTACACGCTGATTTGACAAGATGCTTATATCATAAAAAGCCATGGATGCAGTTTGTGGCTGAAGTGCCATCAGTGTATCACCCTTGAAATAATAAAAATACATGTCGGCTTTAGAGCAAGGAAGCTTTAAACATACCATTTATGGGACACAAATGTCATCTCCCTCTGAGCTTATGTTTTTAAAGGTTGTTTAGAGGCTAAATATATAATTTAGAGGATTTGTAAGAGAGAGATTTCCAAAGGATGTGTGGCTTAGACCATATTTTATTTCCTCGCATGGCTGAGCTCGAAAAACACTTGATTGTTCAAAGTGAAACAAATGTATAACCCAACTCCAAACCTCTAGGGCAACCCTTTATTTTCCACATAACCATAGCAATTCATGAAGGGCTAAGTGTGGAGTAACAGCCAAGTCAACAAAAACATTTCCAACAGCAATGACTGATGGATCTTTAGCTGGGGGTTTAGGAACTTCAAAGCTTAAGACTTTTTGCATCATTATTGTATTAGAGCATGTTCTATCATATTGTATTGTATAGTTTGGTGACTTCACTCAGCAGCAAAGGAGAACTCCCCCAAAAGGATGGGGACCAGGAAGTGATTTCTAAAGAAAAATGCTATTAAAGCTATCTCTGAGCTTTTTAAGACTTAGGCAAGTGTTCAAAGTGCAGCAATAAAAACCATTCTTAAATCTTAAGTAATAATTTCTTCTTGATAATTTCTTGAGCCTAAGAACTATTCAGGGAAAAAAGCCTCCGTCTAAAGCCTGGTGAAGTGCTCATGTATAGTCCGTTTCCACAAAGCTGCTCTGTTTGGTTCAGGACAGTTTTGCCATAGTTTAGAACATTAAACTCTGATTTGAAATCTGTTTCCTTATAAACCTGATGATGGCCACCAGCTAAAATGCATTTTTTTTATATAGTTGTATAGTTGTTGGTCTCAGTGTCTCGCGACCCCAAAGGGGTCCAAACCCCCATGGTGAGAACCACTGCCCTAATAGAGTGGTGCGGTCATGACGTTATTTTGTAGGCCAATCCTGGAAGTTAGCGTTGCATGGGTTCCCTCGGCGGTGAGCCTGTGGGATTTTTCAGTGGGTTTTTGGATCATTGCTGAAAATAAGTTCTGTGTCCAATAAAAGTTTATGAAACTTAAATGTTTTGTTAATAAGGATAATCTTCATAATTTGATAATATGAGCATCTTATCTGGTTCATCAATGTAACCAACGAAAGTAAAAAGCTAATGTCATGCTTTATTGAACTACAACACGGTCGATTGAATTCAGCATCATCACCTGAGGATACGAGTGAGCAGCAGGCTCAGTTGCCACATTCAGGGTGATGGTAGTCCTCGTTAGCTTTCCTTTAGAATCTGTCTTTATAAGGATGTGAAGAGATACATTTCAAAGGTGGGGCACTTTTCGGATGTATTTTATGTCGTGGGATAAAACGTTAAAATCTCTTGAGCTTGAGTTTGTGAGCTTGTGTTCACCACAGACCTTGTTTCAGGCAGTTAACTGAAAACTGAGTCAAAAATCCCGTAGACTTTCAAACAAGGGATTTGGAAGTGCTAAAGTGCCAACTCACTTCCACGTTTTAGGACTCATTCCTGCACCACTCAATACATAGGACTGAGAATTTGCAGTAGTCCCTTCTGAAGACAAATGCACCAGCTGCCACTGGTCTTTCATAAGTGCCACTTATATTTCCAGCCCTTTTATTGCCCTGTCCCTACATTTTTGAGATGTATTGCCAGCATCAAATCAAAATTGAGATAATATTTTTCATGAAATGTTAAAATGTCTCAGTTTCAACATCTGATACAGGCTATTGTTTATGTGCTATTGTGAATAAAACATGGGCTCATTACTGCATTCTGTTTTTATTTACTTTTTACACAGTGCCCCAACTTTTTTGGAACTGGGGCTGTAAGTGCCAGAACTGACAGGAAAGAAGCCCATAACAATGCACTGACCAGGACACCTTCACATGCAGGTTATGAAATCCCTCTTTTGGTTAACATAAATCATGTAAACTAAGAATCTGAACTGAATTGCAGCAGGATGTCCTGAAGGAACAGAGTGGATGGCTTAATGATTTTGGTGACTTACTGGCCTTCCTCGCGTAGTTACTGCAGCAAGCTGAGAGGAAAACTTCACACATACTCAGAATATTCCCACATTCTGAGGAGCAGCTGGCCATTTTTTATTCGGACAAATTGCTACTTCAAAGGTAATTAATGCTTTGGATTCTAATAACCTCAGGACCTTCCCTTAACAGCATCATTAGAAGAAACTTTTACATTTCATTACAATTGTTGATTTATCATTCAGTCTAATGTAAAACAATTTCCTCCATTCTTAATGTGACAGTATACTCATGTCCTTTGTCTTCAGCTGAAGCTGCTTTTATTTTATCATATTAGCTTTATTTTGACAGGATGCAAAATGACTGTGTCCCCAGGGTGATACACGTGGCAACATAATGAGCCGCTGAAGTGTTTAGCAGCCACGACTAAGCATAAGCAGGTAGAAATTAATTCGTCAGCTGACAGGAAGGAGCAGAGGACAATTAGTCTTCTGCCTGGACCGCTCCCCCTCTGAGGCTGCACGCTGAGGGTTTATAGCAAAGTCCAAACAACAGTCCATGTGCAATTTATGCCACAGTTCTGACTCCTATCAGCACTGTGGCACACTCTTACCTCCTGGTAAGGACCACAAACTAATTCAAACAGATTCTCTTTTACATATTTTCCACCTGCAAATAAATGGGTTTAAAGCCATTCAATAGTAAACCCGGAGAGAGGCATTTCAATCAAGACATTTAAATTAAGGATGGAGTTGTTCTTGTAGCTCAGGTAAGTTACAACCTAAATCTTACAGCTAACTCTGAGTGGGTGCATGATTCCATGTACATACACTTGTTATGGATATTTGTGTGGAAATGTTGCATAATGCAGAGCATGAGAAACAGTAGAGGGTTTCTAACAAATGGTTGCTTCTTCATGATAGATTGCATTGCTTATAAGTGCATGATGACTTTGTCTACTCACTCTTTTGTGTTCCACGAGGAGAGATATCCCTCCAATAAAAGAATAATGTTAAATCACCTCATGCTTACCACTCAATGGCCCTCATTTATCTAAGTTGTGTAGAATCCAGCGATGATTTGGGTTTAGAAATCAACTTAAGACAAGGTCCATGCATGATTTATGAAACGTGCGTATCTGGCCAATAACAGCATACGACTGACTAGTAGTTGATAAATGCGGTGGCTGGAGATGATCAACACGCTCCTACATATATATTCATAGTTCAGCTGGCCCTGCCCACAGATTTTACTTCATGGAAGTACACATTACACAAGGAATACTGCTCCCTCTATTATGGTTTCAGCCTCCAGGTCAGAGAAAAAAATTGTGCCTGATGAAATTAGGATCACCTGAGTGCAGTTAAGTGATCATAGTATGAAGGTCCTGTCACTGTTAATCAGTATTTCTTGCTACCATTACATCCTGAAGACAAAAGAACACTCCAAGTAGTTACTGATAAGTATAGGTCAGGGCATGGAAACAAAAAGATTCCAAGGCAGTGAACATCCCCAGAGTTCAGTTCAATCCATCATCAAGAAATGCAAGGAGAATGGCACGTGTGTAAATCTGCCTAGCTCAGGCCATCCTCGCAAACTGAGGAGTGTGCAAGAAGGAGACTAGTGAGAGAGGCTGCCAAGACACCTATGACTACTCTGAAGGAGTTACAAGCTTCAGTAGCTGAGATAGGAGACTCTGCATACAACAACTGTTGGCCAGGTTCTTCACCAACTCAGATTAAATCTGGACTTGAGTCACCAAAAGGCATGTGGGAGGCTCCTTGGTAAAGTTCTTTGAATTGATGAGACCAAAATGGTGCTTTTTGCCCTCAGATGAGACACCAAACACTGCACATCACCACAAATGCATCATCCCCACTGTGAATCATGGGGGTGGCAGCATCATGCTGTGGGGATACTTCTTAGCAGCCAGCTCTGGAAGGCTTGTAAAGGTAGAAGGTAGTGCTGGGCAATTTATTGAAAATAATCAACATTTGGAGCCTCTGACTGACATAGACCTGCCCTGTAAATTACTTATTTATTTTTTCCTTGTAATTCTCTCTCCACTAATGCACAACCCTTGAAAAACACACTAATGGCTGTGTCGTCATGTGACAAGCAGCCAGGTGTTACAAGGCACGTTGGCTGCCAGAAACCCAAAGGAGAAGAAATAATCACATGACACTGTCCCATCCAGTCCGCTTAAACTCAAACAAAAAAATAAAAATAATTTATTTTGTTAGCAAGAAATATCTTCTACTTTTCTATGAAAACGTGACTTAAAAAAAATAATCATTTCAGCTGATGCATCTTCCTTTCAGTTATTTGTTTTAAAATTATACAAATATTTACAGCACAAACAGAGTTGGGGTGGGGTGGGATCATCCTACATCAATTGTTATCAAGGTAAAAAAGTTTAATTAATTGTGATTTTTATTTTTGCTATAATCACCCAGCCCCAGTAGGAGGTAAATTGAATGCAACAAAATATAGGAAAATCCCAGAGGACAATCATGTTCAGTCTGCAAAAGAACTTTGACTTGGGAGAAGATTCATTTTCCAGCAGGACAATGACCCAAAGCATGGACCTTAAGATCATTCCTTGTTCATTAATGTGACATCTAGAACTCTTGGAGAGATTTTCTTTGAATTTTGCACACATTTCAACTCTGATTAAAAGTTAAAGTATAAATAGTTTCCAGGTAATACATGGAAGTTCGTTGGGCCTCATGTTCACCCTTAAACTGATTAGATTTTGAAGGCCAACAGTTACATATTGTGAGGTCATAGTGACCTTGTAAAATATTGTAGCTTCATAGGAGCTACACCTTTTACATCTACCACTGCATGTTCAAGGTCAGGCAATTTTATTCTTGTTTAAAATGCAACATGACATTAAAAAGTGTAATCTGAGCTCTGATGAGTACCTTATGGTTAAATGAAAACAGGCATAAACTCCTGTAACTCCTATCCTGGCATCTATTATGCTTCAAATCATTGTTGTGCATCTGCAATAACAGATGGGATGATTTTTTTTTTTTTTATGAATGCATTGCTATTTTGAGATATTCTCAAAGACAATAGCCAGTTAGGGTTTATGCTTACATGTTTACCAAATCAAATTATTTAGTAATGAAAAGGCTACATCAGTTCCAAACCCTATTGCAGCTCCAGGATAAAGGTTTTGTCCACTCTTCTTATCTGGCTTTTATGTAACCGCTTTAATAGCCTCCTTGTCACGTTAAAAATCCTGAGGGATTTGGATGCCTTTGTCTAGTTTCATCACTCCTGTGACCCTGGAAGCCAATCCATCCCAAGGGTGTCTGCACAGCACACCAGCCAGTACCCACAATTCTCTGTTCACATTTCAGTCTGTTGACAAAAGGGTTCAGAGACTTTTAGGGTCTCGACTGGATCTGTGGAAACATCGAGGCAATGAGAGGACATTTCAGAAGCAGAGGACGATGCTGAATACGATACCAAGCACAATGATGAGGAAATCCCTCCAGAAACACGAAGGGGAAACAGATTACAGCTCAGCCTGTTTATTCTGTAAAATACTGTTATCATATGACCTAACATTGCCATTGCAATAAAAGCTGAGTCCAGCAGTGACCGTGGTCACAATGCCCATTTAACCCATTTTTTTAGCCCTTTTTTTTTTTTTTTTTTTTGGTCATTAGTTTATCATCCAAATCTAGTCGCCACTCTGTTGGTCGTTTTGTTTAAAGCACAGCTACAGCTGTCTTCCAATCAGATTTTGCCCTTGTGTTGTCTCCAGGCCATGACACTCTGCCTTGGGCTGGTGGGATTCAATGTGAATTCTCTCTGCAGCTGAAGTAAATGAGGAAAGTACAGTTTATTGTCTTAGTTTTCCACCAATCAGATTCTGAGTTTGACATTATGGGTAGAACTTTTCATGTGTGAGGTCAATGCAGATGGCTGAAATTAGTGTTTGGCTGCCTGACCATTACACCAACTGGGACTGTGATGGACACTGTATTCAAATACATGCACTTTAATATGGCGTTTGCCCCCTTTTGCAGCTTTAGCAACCTCCACTCTTATTTGAAGGTTTTCCCTACAATGTTGGAGTGTTTCTGTGGGAATTTGTGCCCACTCATTCTGTAGGGCATTTGTAAGGCACCGATGTTGGACAAGAAGGCCTGGCTCACAATCTCCGTTCCAGTTCCTAAGGTACTCAGTAGGGTTGAGGTCTACTGTGCGGGACAGACAAGTTTTTCCACACTGAACACATCAAACCATGTCTCTATAGTCCTTCTTTGTGCACTGGGGCACAGTCATGATGGAAAAGAAAAGAGCCTTCCCCAAACTGTTGCCACAACAGCTGGAAGCATAGCATTGTCCAAAATGTCTTTGCATGCTGAAGCATCAAGATTGGCCTTCACTGGAGATAAGGGGCCTAGCCCTTACCCTGAAAAACAGCCCCATACCATTATCCCTCCTCCACCGATTGTCACCAAGTCAGACATGCAGCATGCTCCCACCTTCTGCCAAACCCAGACTCACCTATCCGACTGCAAAACAGAGAAGCGTGATTCTTACCTCCACAGAACGCACTTCCACTGCTCCAGTTCAGTGCCAGTGTGCTTTACACCTCTCCATCTGACACTCGGCTGTGGAAACCCATTTAATGTAGCTCACTGCACCGTTTTTGTGTTTACATGAATGCCAGTGGAAGTTCAGAACTCTTGAATCAGCGGAGTGTTGGCAGCATGCACCTCAGCAATCACTGATCCCACTCTGTGATGTTACATGATCTTCCACTTCGTGACTGAGTTGATGTTGTTCCTAAACTCTTCCACTTTCTATTAATATCACATACGGTTGATTGTGGAGTATCCAGCAGGGTTGAAATGTCACCTCTGGCAACAGGTCTGATTGACACAGATGTAGCCAAACACTTTTTGCTGTATGTTTTCAACACACAATGGCTGATAGAGGAGAATAAACTGATTCTGTGAAAAAAAAAAAAAAAAAAAAAAAGATCATGCAGCCTATTTCTAGAAAAGCAGGAACTTTGAAAATGGTCTGCTAACCCAACAGCTATCAGCCCTGACCCAGACAGGGAAAGGCTTTTGTGCACCACTTTAATTCAGCAACTGTGAAAGGTGATCTTGGTTTACTGATTCATAGACATTTTACATATTGCAGCACAATTTATTACAACCAATAGACTGTGATAAGAGTCACACTGGGTTTGCAAACATGAGTTGCCTCCAAAAAGCAGCATTAAAGCATGGCAGGACACCTACAGAACATTTTACAGAATCTCTGATGCTTTTGAAAAGCTTTAGGGGAAACACAGTGGTGCTGTAACTCAAGAGATAGGTGCAGAGAAAAATGGGCAGATTTGGCTAGTGGAATACGCTTTCTGCATCTTTATTAGTTACTGTGTTAACCTTCTTTTGTACCTTCTTTTCTGGTCAAAGACATTGCTCATTGACATGGATACCGGCAAGTTTTGATGCCTTTTTGCCAGGCTTGCCAGTATTTTCTTAGTCCTTATGCTCTGCATTTCTTATTCTACAGACACTAGAATATAAGGTTATCATATGAAATAATAACCTACAGCTGTGATGTCATGATGAGGTGTAAAATGCACAGCACACCACTGCTCAAGTCAATTCCAAATCTTCTTTCGTGCCTCCTGAGATTTCTCTCTTTTAAAAAGCTAACTTTTAAGTCTCAGAAAGACAAGGTAAATGCTGCAGCTCTGCAGACGGTGTGAACAGTGTTACAACACGAGCTGCAACAGTTCAACCCTGCAGCCATCACGTACTGCTCAAGGAGGCTACGTGAAAGAAATATTTAAATACAAACCAGAAAATGTAAATGTAGAGTTCATAAAGCATTTTCAAGTACAGCTTAGTTTTTGACCACCCCTTTTTAAAACCAGGAACATTAGCAACAGCTTGCAAACACACCACCGATTTTTCACGTAGGAGAAGCTCTAAAAAATGTCAACAAGCATCAGAGATGGAGTCTGTTGAAATGTGGCCTTTAATGCAGGTGACAAGAGGTGACCTAGAAAAGTAAATTGGAGTTGTCTGAGTGAGTGAAAGAAAGGGCAAAAAGGAAAGATGATCCTGGGTTTACAAAAACAGAAAACTTGTGAGGTGTGCTGGATAATAGCTGAATGTCGCTGGCACTCTGAAGAGAGTAAAGGTAAAGGCCAAACAGATGCAAGAACTGAAAGGAGGCTAGCAATTATAACTTCAGGACAAGATTTCATTTACAAAGGCTAAAACTGCATGTCACAGTTTGAAATTCTCTGAATGCCACCTGCTCACAATAGACCAGATACTTCAGCCTGGCACATATGAAAAGATTTTTTAATCCAAATATAAACATGAGAGACCTCACACATGACTGCATGTAATGACAAAGCATACATTTTGTCCCCTGTTCACTATGTTCCCCCACATAATAGGAATTCTGATCATCAATACAGTGCCAATAAAAAAAGTATTTGCACCCTTAGATGTTTTACTCATTTATTGATTCAAGAAAATCAATCATGGTCAATATACTTTGAAAATTAAGAAAAGACTAATTTTCCTGTCAAATGGAAAACAGATTTCTACAAAGAAATGCCAATTAAACAGAAATATGTAATGTCAAACAAGTGACTGCATACATATTCACCCCCTTCAAGTCAGTATTTAGTGGATGTATATTTTGCTGTAATCACAGCAATGAGTCTGTGTGGATAGGTCTCAATCAGGCTTTCACATCTGGTCACTGCAATTTTACTCCATTCTTCTTTGCAAAACTGCTCAAGCTCTGTCTGGTTGCATTGGGATCAAGCATGAACATCCCTTTACAAGTCCAGCCACAAATTCCCTATTGGACTGAGGTCTGGGCTTTGACTTAGCCACTCTAGAACATTCACGTTGTTGTCTTTAAACCATTTCTGTGTAGCCTTCTCTGTATGCTTCAGCTCATTTCCTTGCTGGAAAAAAAGTCTTCTCCCAAGCTATCATTTTCTAGCAGACTTAATAAGATTGTCCTACAGGATTTTCCTATATTTTGCCGCATTCATTTTACTCTCTACCTTTACAAGTCTTCCAGGGCCAGCTGCTGAGAAGCATCCTCACAGCATGATGCTGCAACCATGCTTCACAGTAGTATGGTGTGTGTGTGGTGATGTGCAGTGTTTGGCGTCTTGTCTGATAGCCAAAAAGCTCCATTTTGGTCTCATCAGACCAAATAATTTTGGTCATATTCCTTCCATTTCTCGATGATTTTACTGGACTCTGGGGGATGTTCAGTGTTTTGGAATTATTTAACATCCATGCCCTGACTTATACTTTTCAATAACCCTTTTTTCTCTGAGTTGCCCGGGGTGTTCTTTTGTCTTCATGGTGTAATGATAGTCATGAAAACTGACTAACATGGGACTGAACCTTCCAGACACTGGTGTCTTTATACCACAGTAACTTGAGACACATTCACTGCACTCAAGTGGTCCAATTTCACTAATTGTGAGACAACAAGCACCAATTAGCTTGACCTGTGTTTGACCTCTGACTGAATTAGGTCACTCACTTTTGTTCATAGAAGTTAAAGCCAATGCTATGAGTGTACACAGCAAATTCAGGTCACTGGAATAAACTCTGTGTGAGTTAAAATCAACTCAATCTGAGTGTACATGTGAGACCATCGAATAAACTCTAGAGCCGAGTTAAAGTAACTCTTCTGGGAGTTGATTTTTAACTCTTATCCGGAGTAAAAATAAACTCTTATGGGAGTTAAAATACTACTCTCACTAAGAGTAAAATTAACTCCCATCTTGAGTTACATGAACTCTTTCTCAGTGTTCGCTCTTAATACTTCACAGTGTTATATATTTTCATGCACAGAGGTTTTATTACAGACCACTTTAAACACCACCAGATGAAGCTCTACCATGCCACTGAAACCTGCCAATTCCCATTAGTCATTGTGGTTTAACTGGTGTGCTCTGGTCAGGATGGGGCAAGGAGACAGAGAGCTTCTCTTCCAGTACTAAAAGGTAATCTTTGCTACGTGTGGGAAATATATAACTCAATGGACAGTGTCACTTATGTCACATATCTAAACACACAATGCATGATGGGAAAACTCCACTCCCCAGAGTGGAAGTGGCAGTGTAGGCATGGCAACAAAGTTGTTGGGAATGAACTCAGGAACAGTGTTGATTCACTGCTCTCAAAACTGTGTGAATGAACTATTTTTTTAACACTGCTGAACACTCGCTGGAGTCTAAGTGCTGAATGTACTCTGAAAATCTAACTCTTTCACTCTTTTTTTGTTTAACTCTCATTTTTTTTCTCTCTGGGAATCTGCTGTGTATGAGACTCCCAGCACCAACACTTTTTCTTAAAGCTGACAGGTAAAGATACTGCATCTTGATTTAATCTGATGCTGATGTGTTTTGAGCTTATGTTGCCCCTTGATCTGACCACCGTTTTTGTACTGGTGATATCATAAAATTATGTCACACTACGAAACCCATGAAACGCAATATTAGTACTGACAAACTTTAATAGTGCAAGTACAACATGACTCAGTGAAGTCTATCAATGTGACATAAATTGAACTTTTGAGGACTTCCGGTGGAGATGCTTATATTAGGCAGTTATGGTTGATGATAACGCAAGATTATTTTCCAGGGATTGCTTATCCTTTGTTCTGAGTGTTTTATTTTCTGTTCAAATGTTCAGGCACCAAGTCGATTCTCCTCCATAGTATGTTTGCCTTACAAGCAGATCAAGTTTGACAGCAGAATACTGCAGTCTCACACGAGTATTCATCACATCTATAGCTCATGGGCATTATGGGAATGATGCCATTTGAAGATGAGCAGCAATGGGAACTTTGCAACCTCTCCACCACAAAGACCTGGGAAAAAAAAAAAAAAGACTGTGCAGACACACAAGAGGAAAGGCTCAAGGAATACCTTCACTGAAGGAGACAGACAAGAGATGATCAAAGGAAGCTCAGAAATTAACTGAAAAAGATCAGTCAGAGCCACCAGAGCATACACAGCAGCTTTAGGTGATCGGGGTAATCGAGGTGAAGACAGGTGGAGCAGATACATGAAGGAGAAGTTCAGCCAGGACAGCACCAAACAGCATCACTGATGTACTCTATTCATGGCTTCTATGTGGACAAGAAATGTACATTATATGGACAAAAGTATTCGGACGCCTGACCATTACACCAACAGGGACTGTGATGGACACTGTATTCAAAGATATGTACTGTTATTTGGAGTGCCCCCCCCCCCCCCCTTTTGCAGCTATAAAAGCCTCCACTCTTTTTAGAGGGCTCCATCAGATTTTGGAGTGTTTCTGTGGGAATTTGTGCCCATTCATCCTGTAGAGCACTTGTGAGGTCAGGCTCTGATGTTGGACAAGAAGGCCTGGCTCTCAATCTCTGATCCAGTTCGTCTCAAAGGATCTTGATGGGGTTCAGGTCAGGGCTCTGTGCAGGACAGACAGGTTGTTCCACACCAAACCCATCAAAACATGTCTTTATAGTCCCTGCTATGTGCACTGGGACACAGTCATGTTGAAACAGAAAACAGCCTGGGGTCCAGCACCCCTCAGGTCAAAGATCTCGGAGGGTAGGCTAAAGAATACAAATATTGAAGGGACAAAAATAGATTATACTGTTGTATATTTTTTACAAGAAAATAAACTCAGAAATGCATATATTTAATAGTTGGAAATTTTTACAAAAAAATTGTCTGCATTTTAAAAGTGTCAAATTCTGACATTAGACACAAAACAATTTTTTTTTTTTTTTTTTTTAAATACAAGAAACAGAACTATAAACGGGGGTTGGATTCTCGACTTTCAGATGCTAAAATCTCACATATTCGAAGTCTCGGTCCAAGTACATTTACGACTTTTAAAGTCCAATATTCTTTTCTCGTTCATTAACAACTTTTTACCTTTTTTTCCTGAAAAGAGAGGCTCTAATATGATGGCATGATAATGTATAATTTACACATAGATGTTTATCAAGAACACATGTTTTTAGGCCTATAATTTTGGGATTTGTCAATGAAAACAAAACTGATATGTACTCTTTTCAAATTGGTCCTAGAGAGGCTTAGCTTTTCTTAGATATGAGAAAGGGGGGCCTGAGCAAAAAAGTTTTGGAACCAGTGCTTTACGCGTAGTTTTTTTCCATGCTAGAGGGAGTTAGGAACTCCTAATCTATGGAATCAGCAGAGCGTTGGTGACTTTTACACATTTTGTGCCATTGTGGTTGTTGACTCCCTTTCTAGGATTTTATGTGGTCCTCTGCTTCATGTCCAAGTCGCTATTGTTCCCAAATGGTTCCACTTTCTAATAATATCACTTAACAGTTGTCATCTCGCTGAGCTCCATTTTGTATGTCATGAAAGAGACGGCTAGGTGCTTGATTTTATACACCCATGGCAACAGGTCTGATCGAAATGCCTGAATCCAAAAACTAATGGATGTGGCCAAATACTTTTGTTCATGTAGAGTTTCTCCTCAGATGGATTTCATCTGATTCCAGATTGTTTTTTCCTTATTTAGTTAATTCAAAACAAGTAAAAGTAAAGTGATAAAAACATCTCAGTTATAGTAATTTGAGAAGATGTAGTGGCTTACCAACCCTGTAATGTTCCCTTGTATCAGGAAGCGTGTTGAACCATATATGCTGCGGTGAAATGAAGGGGTTTATTCTGTTCTATGGGTAGAAATTGCAGCTCTACGCGTGTTACTGAGCCTTCCTCTTACATTGCAAACAATGCTTTCGACACAGCCGTCAAACTGGAGGCCACCATCTTCCTTTGATCTTCTGTAGATATATTCTGTCAAATACAAAAACACCATGGGGGCACTAGGAACGTCTCACTCGGGGAGAAAATGGTTTTGTTTACAAGTGGAAGCACTTTACGCCTTTCTACAGCTGATAACTGTGGCAGCAGTGTACAGATCTAAAGAAAAATCCACCGCTAGTTTATAGAACACGGAGAGTGACATTGATTTTTTTTTTTTTTTTTCCTGCTACAATGTCACAGGAAATGTTCCATTTTTGTCTCCAGGGTAAATCGTTCTGACAACCATGATATGAGATAAAACAGACATGAGGGAGACAAAGTGGCTGATGGTGCACTTGCTTTGACTGTACAAAGCTGGAATGAAAATGACTGAATGAATGTCTTGTTCTGACATCCAGAGAGGGCTGTGTGTGCACAGAAAACCAGGAAAACATCCAAATATGGATGGAGGCAATACGATGCAACTCCCATTGATGCAAAGGAAAAGAGGGTTGCATTGAGGAGGGCGAATGAGCTCCTGAAAATGGGATCAAACCTTCACTTGGGCCAACCAGCCTAAAACTGCTCAAATTAAAATGATGAAAGTGGGATCAGAGTGGGAAACTGAGTAACCACATTCTACTCTGTGACTTCAGTCAGGTTTATCTAAAATATACTACTCAAAGCTCTTCAGCAAAAAAACAAAAAAACAAAAAAACAAAAAAAACCCTACTACACAGACATTACTCTGATAGAATGCAGGGTACCAATGGATGAGAAGCAACATCAGCTATAATGGTGGCAATTTTCCAGTTACACAGACACTGTATCTTTTCCAATCTTTAATAGGGGAATCAGCAATGAAAAGAAAGTGATTCCCTAAATTAAACTTACTTCCAGACTCAAAGGATTTATCTTTTTTTAAGTGTGTGAACTGTATCCACACTTTCAGGAGAAGGCAAAGGAGCTTGTAGTGCCCCAGTGAAAGGCAGTTTCAGACAGGGTGCATGGCAGCAGCGTCTTGGTAGCATCATGGTTTCATTGCCATTCATCAAATCAGGGCTTTGTTAACAAATGAAGGCTTTCAGGCTTCCTGTGTGGAACGGTGTCCTAACTGCATGCAAGAGACACATTGTGAGTATCGCACAGAATTGCATGCTCACTGTTCACTTTGCATCTAATAGAAATAATTCTCTGCTCTGGGAATTTCAGGCTTCCCTGTGTAAAGTCTCGCTGCAGACTGTACATCTCCGACAGCCACTCTCACTGCTTGTCATTTGAGATGCCGTCTTTTTCACAACGGAAATACAAAATCGGATTAAACTTCCATGTAGAGTTACATTAACAGTTAAGGTAACAGGATACCAAAAGTTAAGTCAAAAACTTGACCTGCAAAACCTGATTACAAAATGTTTAGTAAAAAGGTCTTACTCAGTGAAAACATTCTAACACAGCAAGCACAGCTTACTCTGTTAGCTGTGTAAGCTACATAGATAACATAACTTCATAGCTAACTCAGCTAAAGCTAGGCTCACAAAGCGCCTGTCTAAGATACATAGGTATGCTCTCTTTGTGCCATCATTTACTGAAGCACACATTGCTGAAGCTAACTTAGCCACATTGTCTTGTGTAGTAATTTTAAACACATAGCTAGTGTAGCTGTGTTAGCTTTAGCTTAGTGAGCCACTGTTGGTTTAATCCTGGGTAAGACCTCTGATCTTCTTCTCTGTTTTATGCATGAAATGTTGCTTAGTCTGAAATGTTTACAATCTGTTAATTTCATGAATGTCACCACATGACCTTGTTTATGATTAAAGTTGAACTTAAAATAAAAGCAAATTACGGCACTTCCATTCTGAAATAGGCCCCCTGTCAGGTCTGTGAGAGTGGCTGTCAGAGATGACGGTCGGCAGCCAGATTGTCTTGGCTCACCTTGAAAAGAGCATGACAGCTGGAACTTTTATTTTGATTGCCGATGCACAGAAGTGGGTAGGCTTGTATTTATGAGCCTTTAACTCGTCGACTGGAACATTTCAAACAGGATTACTATTCATTCACAATTACATCAACTTTTTGAAATAAGCAAGCTCTGTTAAGGGATCAAGGAAACACTCTTGTCGGACACTCCTGATCCCTTGTCATCCCTCTTTGTCCTTGTTCCATTTATCCAACAAAAGCAGCAGAGAGGGAAGCAGCAACAGGATGACTGGGAAAAAATATACCGCCATGTCATGTGGCATTGCTCACACCAACAGGAATCGATGAACTCAAACTGACCACGTCACTGCTGCTCTCTCTGCCACGTGCATCTCATGAGAGAATCTGGGGAACATAAGGCTTGCCTATTTCTTCTGCAAGCTGCACAAATCTCTTAGCCAAAACAGAAGGTGAATGATAGATGGCCCTATTTACCTTGTTTTAGCAAATAAGCATATGCATGTGTATCCATAGAATATGTTTGCAAGACCCTGACGAAGGCAACTGGCCAAAATGCCTCACTCTATGCCACTACTCTAATCCCAGCACAAATGGCCATGGAGGGTTGAGTGTTCTCCTGACACTATCTGCTTTTCACATCTTTACAGCGGAGTAGCAACTGTGTTTTAAAGCGCAGCAGAAGAAATTACGTGTCAGTTCCTGTTAAAGTTATAGAATTATTGGGAGGTCTCAGCCACCAGTGAAATATCATCACTCTTATTGTCTTTTCACTGACCCAGAGAGGTGGGGCAAGCCCTGAGCCGGCTTTCACTTCTGTTATGAAGCACATGGCCCAGCAGTGGCTGTGGGGAGTTTGGCCGGTGATGTGCTACTACCTGTGTTTGTTAGGGTCAGCACGTGTCATATAATGGGGTGCTCTGCTGCTGCTGGAGCTTTTTGTTTCCACATTGGTAGAATTTGTCACTACAAAGATAAACAGAATTTTTTGTATTATTGTGTGTAATAGTTAAAGAACCCATGTTGTTTTTCCCCAACCTTGACCACTAATCCAAGCCCCCCCCCCCCCACCCCACCCCACCCCATGTCTGACCTGCCATCAGCTTGTCCTGGCAAATGATTTTACAGAAGAGAAAACCAGTGCATCCAAACTTTAATTTCAGTGGTAGTCAATGGTTTTCAAAGCTAATGCAGCTATTAATTGTGCATATTTAATTAACAATGTCTGAGTGTTGTTTACCAGACTGATTACAAAGGTACGCTCAAGGCCTTAATGTCATGGTTTCAGATTAATTAAATATCGACATATAGCATTAGTTTTTATTGAGTACTCTCTTTGCCATTGCTCTTATGGCATTCAGACACTTTTTATTCAGGACAGATTCATGAGCCATCAAACAAAAAAAGTTGTTGAAAAGCTTTTTTAGGTGATTCACAGACATGAATTATCTGAGGACTTTAAATCATGATTTACAATTTTCCCACATCAGTCCAATAATGGCAATGAAACTACAGAGGAAGTGCCGGACAGTTATGTGCCTCCATGAGGTCTACATCTACCAAACACTGAAAGTACAGTGGTGGGTAGGGAAGCAAGGCTGGGAAGTTTTTTTTTGCTTCTTCTTCTTCCTTTGTTTTTTTGGCTATAAAATTCTTATTACAGAGCTAGTTAAATGTATAAAGGCCAAATTGATGCTTAAAATGAGGACCTTTGACCTCCAAGAATCTAAACTGCAAACACCCAGGTGTAGGTTTGTGCCAAATTTGGCCAAAACCGGGTTGAAATATTGTGCTTATAATATTTACAGTCATAGTGACCTTTGACCTCAGACTGCTGCAGAGGCATTATTATTTAACTAAAATATTGTAATATATACCTAAGCCTTGTCAATCATATTTCAATCATAAGGGACTTAAGGGTAAAAAGGTCGAATAATTATTTTACAAGTTTAGAGAAAGAGAAATGTATGATGTATTTGGTGGTAGAAGCCATTGGGATGTCTTCATTAGTCTAAAGGAGGAATGAGGCAGAAAGCAGGCTATGATGCCCACGTTGGAGTCTCGACACTGATGGTGGTGGTGATGGAAGAATACAGGATGATTTAAGGAGCAAAGCAAAGACATTGATGAGATGGATCGGAGATGACGTGGATGGAGGATGGTGGCAACAGTTAGGCTGAAACAACAAACTGACAGCAGCAGAGAGGAGAACAGATATAAGATATGACTGCAGCAGGATGATTGGCAAACTCTCGGTTTACTACGTAAGAGTGAACGGCCTTAATCAGCATGAAGAGACTGAGGGTGAACGTGAAGCATGAATGAATGATGGCTTAAAGAATGAATGAGATTGAATTTTCACTGAGCTTCATTAATACTCGTGTGTTCTCTTGGTGGTCTTGAGCATGATATGTGGGAGGTGGCAGTGCCTACTCCAAGGTGAGTAGAATTATTCTCCTGTACTATTGGATCCAGGTAGCATTGACCCATTTCACCCTCTAAGTTGCAAGGTTTATGTGAGATTCAGAAAAGGATCATTGTTGGCATCTTAACAATGATAAAGAACATCCATCCAGTAACCTGTAGGATGGGTTACATTGTCAGCAGGGGAACATGTATTTATTTATTTTACAGGGAAAATGCATATTAATCAACATTGACGTAAACATTTCAGATTTAGCCTAAAGGCTATTTCTATCTGCAGTCCTAGATATTAGAATAGGGTCCATAAAAAGATCAAATGCAGCCAAGAACAGCATACAATTACTTGATTTAACCATTTTATTATATACTGTTTTGCTTGGCAGAGAAGGCACTGCTCAAAAGATGCTTCCTGGGTTCAGAAGTAATTAATCCACTGTAGCATGCGTGTGCATAAAAACTTTATGCTATGAAGGAGGAGGCTGAGGTGGAGGAGGTTAAGCTTTGCCAGCAGCAGTGTGGTGCATAAGCATTAATGCAAGCAGGGATTAGTGAGAAGTACGTCATATTTAAATGGACAGCTGTGTTGAGTGAAAGAGCTGTGATTGGTGGTGGAACTGGGAGATGATAATAAGGATTAACTGGCGATATGACTTCCGTGTAATGCATGAACTAACACTAAGCTTTATATTATTAGTGTGACAAAACTCTCCTAGAGAATGAAAAGAAAATAATTGCTGTGCACTAAAATGTTGGGATTTGGAACCAGAATTGTCCAAAAACACAGGCTGCACTGTAGCAACACTGTTGCGAAACAGCAAGAAGGTTCCTGGTTCGCTTCCTGCCTTTCTGTGCAGAGTTTGCATGTTCTCCCTGTGCATGCTTGGGTGGTGCTCCAGCTTTCTCCCACCACCAAAGACATTCTCGTTAGGTTAATTGATCACTCTAAATTGGCCGTAGGTGTGAGTGTTGTCTGTCTCTACATGTCAGCCCTGCGATTGACTGACGACCAGTCCAGGGTGTGCCCTGCCTCTCCCCAATGACAGCTGGGATAGGCTCCAGCCCATGGTGACCCACGATGGAAAAAGCAGTGTAGAAAATGGATGGATGGATGGATTGACCAAAAACAGAACTTGCAACTTATTTACAAAGGTTTCCAGCTGAAGTCCTGGTCTCAGGGTATTTCTCTTAAAGCAATGTAACCATTAGGTCCATAATCAGGTCATTCCAGGAGTTTTCTGAAATAACTTGGCCTACCACTTGCCACCTCTCCCCTGAGAACCTCACTTTTTCATATTCATCCATACTGGTTCATCTCTTTTTAGATTATTGCTTACATAATTCCGATTTATGACTCTTTTCTGAATTGCCAAACTGGCTCCTTCCCAGTCCTACACTCCTCTCACTCTTATTGTTTCTGAGCCTAAACCCACTAATGTAATCCATCGAGTGCTGTCTTTTCCAAAGCCTTATTATAGAGACGCCCATTCTTTTTCTTACAGACTTCTCATTTTTCATCCCTTTTATTAGTTTGCCTGTCTTATCATGTTGCACTCTATATATGCAGCACATAACAAGTGATTCAAATAAATGGAATCATTATTCAAATATCTATTTTAGTCAGGCTTCCAGTAATTTTTCTGCACAGCACACTCACCTGTCACAAGCTAGAATGGCATCTATTCAAACAAGCCCTGCAGGCCATGTTTTAGTGTGTGTGTCCATGCTGTGTGTGGCATTTTGTGTCTTGGCTTATCTGGCTGTGGAGAAAGCTATGAGAGCTCGCTGTGTAATTGAAATGTCATGCGTACAGGAGAGCAGTTTGACTGAACGGGAGCCTTTAGCCATGCCCCAACGAGCCCACGACAGATGAGCAACAGCTTCCCCAATGAGAAGTGGCATTCCCCAAACCCATTCCTCCTCCTCCGTCCTACTCCTCTGTCCTCCTTCTCCTCCCTCGTCCGTCAGCCCATCTCAGCTCCTGTGCTCTCCGTGAGTCCTCCCTGCCTATCTGCAGTCTAACAGTGATTAACGATAGCGCCTGGTAGTTGCTGAAATATTAAAATAAATGGTCGGCTGAATCAGGGTCTGAAGGAATGCCAGTGCATTTATCATTTTTATCTGAGGCTAAACTATTGTGTTATTGATGGTGGCGGTGGGCTTGCCATTCAACTGTAGTAATGCAGGTGGCAAGGAAACTCCCGGCATTTGATTGCTGCCAAGCAGGGAGACAACAGAGTATAATTCATGTTCACATAATCCACAGTGATTAATAGGACTCTACTGCATACTATATTCTCAAGCACACATACCCACTCATCTCTCTGGTGCAGTTTTTTCTCATTACAGGGTTCTGCACAAAAGCATAAAACAATGAAGCAGAGGAACCATAATCATATCTCTGCCGGATAATGCGCCCACTCCCAAAAAGGATCATTTTTAAATTGGACTTTCTATTGTTTTATGATGATGTTTGAAATGAATTCCAATTATACTTACGCACACAACTTTCGACATTAGTATGAAACATGAGCTTATCCCTGTCTTTTCATTTTTTTATCATTTAAAAAATAAAAGCTTTGAGCCATGTTAGAGTCGATTTGATTCTGTATTAATGAACATTTTTAACTGCTCAGATTACCTATGAGAAAGTAACTTTTATTCATTTTCACTCTAAAATGGATTAAGACCTTTTCCTCTCTTGGCAGCTACAATAAGTAAGAGGTTGGGTAGGAACCAGACTGCAAAACCTCTTTAAATTCAAGGGAGACAAGCTCTGTATCGAAGAGGCCTTAAAGATAGTTGGAGCAAACCTGTACAACTTTTTGGAACTTTTAGAGTTGCTGGATCAGGAATGTGAAAGTCAGGTAGAAAATTAGACTCCTCCTTCCTGCTCTCAGTCCAGTGATTGAACTTGAGACCTTGAGGCTGCTGCTCTACTCTCATGATCTACTCCTCTCATTGTATAATTTCTGAAACCTTCTTTTAATCATGGCGGTAAACAGTACTTGATCATTTTGCTGAATGCTTCTTGCTAGACTGCCTCGATGAAATGAATGCTGCTGCTTGCAGTTACTGCCAATGCTACTCCTGCAACTTAAAGGCCACATCGCTAGCGGTAGCATTGATTCTACTCTCTCCTTGATCGTTCCTTGCAGGTTGGGTTGTAATCAGAGCTAGCAGACATATTTATTCTGGATTTATCCATTGTTTACATAATAATTAGTGTAACTCAACTTGTCTGAATGTGGGCTATAGGTACAATAGATAAAGCCAACTATATGTAGACTATATGGACTTGAGTGTTTTGCAACACCTGTTATTCATTGAATTCAGCTGTTTCAACCTGTTGCCACAGATGTATAAAATCAAGCACCTAGCCATGCAGTCTCCATTTGCAAACACTTGTGATCCAGAATGGGTGGTTCTGAAGAGCTCATTGCCTTCAAGTGTGGTACTGTGATGGATGCCACCTTTACAGTAGGACAGTTCATGAAAATGTATTCCCGATAGATATCCCACAGTCAGCTGTAAGTGATATTCTTAGAAAGTGGAAGCATTTAGGAACAACAGCAAGTCAGTCTCAAAGCAGAACACGCATAAAATCACAGAATCTGCAGATGCCATAGCTGAAGAGTTCTAAAATTCCACTGGCATTATTGTAAGCACAAAAACTGTGCAGTGGGAGCTTCATGGAATGGGTTTCCATGGCCGAGCAGCTGCATACCAGCCTCACATCACCAAATCCCATGTCAAGCGTCAGATTGAGTGGTTTGGTAGACTCTGGGAGAACGTTACCTGCATGACTGCATTGTGCCAACTGTGAAGTTTGGTGGAGGAGGGATCATGTATGGGGCTGTTTCTCAAGGTTAAGACTGCCCCCTCATTCCCAGTGAAGGCCAATCATAATGCTTCAACATGCAAAGACATTTTGGACAGCGCTATGCTTCCAAATTTGTACCAACAGTTCGAGGAAGGTCTTATTCTATTACAGCATGACTGTGCCCCAGTGCACAAACCAAGGACTATAAAATCACAGAGCCCTAACCTCAACCCCATCAGGCTACTTCAGGGGGAACATTAATCCTTTAAGCGCCACACACAAATGCAACAAGCAACATTGTTGGGACATGGTTGGGGTATCGGGGTGGTCAAAACACTGCGAATAGTGACAGAGGTAGGGAATGAAAAACACAATGGAGGTAGGGGTAGCCATGTTAGAAGCCGTGGGAGAAAATGCACTGCCAATGGCGGTGGAGGCTGCCTGGTGATGTCAGAATATGCAAATTAGATGAGTGAATTTATTTCCATCACAAACTTAGGGTCATACTGAAGATTTTTCTCATTTACAGCATGCCTTTATCTCTAAACACTTTGGAGATAGAGCCGGTTGAAATCTTGATATCAAAATTGAATATTTTCTTGAAAAAACTCTGCCCTACCAAATAGTTAAGTGGAGATTGTGAGCTAGGCCTTCTAGTCCAAAATCAGTGCCTGACTCTCGTAAATGCTCCACAGAATTAATGGGTACAAATTCCCACTTAAACATAAAGAATGGAGGCTGTTATAGCTGCAACAAAGGGAGAAACTCCATATTAAAGTACATACGTTTGAATGCAATGCCATTACAGTCCCTGTTGATGTAATGATGTAAAGCTTATGTGCTCGGAAAAGAAAGTACCAATGATAACATTATCTAAAGGAAACTCAACAAACAGCAGATTCTGAAGATGTAATTGAGGAGCATTTTATTTAAATTTCTTTTAAAGTGTATGATATCTTAAATTGATTGTGCTAAAATTAGTTTGGAATATGGGAGAGGTGATGCCAAATATAACCCAGCTCCAGGCCATGCAGAGCTGAGATACAACCCCATTTCTTAAAAATAATAAAATCCATGCTGCATTTAACTTCAACAAATTGTCTTCAAGTGTTTGCCTCAAAGCACAAAGATGCAGTCCAGGTCGGACATGTTTCCAACACATGGTGTGAAATTAGAACAGAATGGAGCGTGAGATAAGACACCATATTACTGTTTAAATAAAACGTGTCTGTTTTCCAGCCAAAAATCCTCTCATGTGCACTCTCTCCACTCTGCTCACATACTGTGATCCATAAAACTCATATTCAAGGATTTTTATTTCAAAGTCTCAGAACTTATTGTGGATGGATGTTGATTGTTGTTGAACATTTAATGTTGCACCGCTGTAGATTTATTTCTCACAAAAGGGGGATTTGTAGTTATCACAGCCATATTCTGATAGTAGCGATACTGCCCTGAAGGGATTTTAATGAGCTGTGAAAACAGGCGTCAGAAGAGCAGCAGGTTCAGACGTGCTTGCTGTCTTTTCAGGTCTTCTTATCTCCAAGCTCTGTCGTCATGAGTGTACAGGACTTTAACAATGATCTGAAGTGTTTCAAAGTGTCAGACTGTTTCATCAGCCGCAAGACAGTACTGAGCTGTACCCTAATGTTTATAGGCAGCAGGTGGGGCTGGGATTTGGGAAGGCTAATATCTGACCAATGATCATACTCGTTTTAAAGGAGACATATTATGCAAAAATCACTTTTTCAGGCTTTTCTAACACAAATATGTGTCCCTGGCCTGTCCACAGTCCCCCCAAGTACCAAAAAAAATCCATTCCCTCTCCCCCTCTCTTTCTCTACCTTTCAGAAAATGCGTGCTGAAACAAGCCGTTCTCAGATTTTGCTCCTGGTGACCTCACCAGGAGCCTAAGCACCCGCCCCAAGGTTCGGTTGGCCCTCCCCCACTTGGAGGAAAGTTCTGCCCTCCTCTACTGATCCTCTTGACTACCAGCTGTGATGCTGGATAGCTCAGTGGGTTACCCTGCTGACTACAGTCTGGGAGGTTGATGGTTCAAATCCCAGTCAAGTTTGAAACTTTGAATAAAAGTGTCTGTAGTATCAAGAGTACTGCCTCCATTTCCTGAGGGGGATGGAGTCAGACAGCTAATTACCATTTAAAGCCACAGAGACAGCTCGTTCTGAGAGGGCTGAAATAGAGGGGGTTTTAGACTTACAAAAATCCTATACTGGAGTGCGTTTTCAGCAACAAACTTCACTGGCATGTTTTGGGGACCTTTGAGAACAATTTAAGCTCGTATTAAAAGGGTAAAATATGTCTCCTTTAAAAACAAGCACACACCTGGGTTCGTGTGGGTTCATGTGCATTCATGTGAACGTTTGCAGAGAGCTTGCACTATTCCCTCCTGTTCTAACTTTATCAGAAGATTTAAATAATAGAAGCAATAGGAGATAAGTTCTTTGTAGAGCCACAAAAGCCATGATATCGTCTGATCAAATATTAACAAATTTCTCACAGGGATTAAACATTCCTGACTTACCTGGTGGTGTGGGTGTGGAAAATGCAAACCAATGCTTGGGATCTCTCCTGCTCAAAACTTTCAAATGAAGTTTCTCTGCTCTCACTTTCAGCCCACTGACTCTCCATCTGTATAAGTTCTTAATCGGTGTAGTCCGGATCATACAAATATCATCTTGTATCTACAGTAAACGGCACATCATCATCACTGGAGTCGAAGTCACTCATCTTTGTTTTAGCTTGGTGTGGTGTTATTATCCTGGTAGAAGCACGCAGACCCTCACAGCTGATCAGAGGATAACAGTGAGCAGAGGCGGAAGGAGACAAAATGCCGTAAGCTGCATCGTAAATTAGTGCTTGACACAAAGGGTTTTTTTGTTCTTTTTCCTCTCTCTTTTGGTGCATTTCCGTGGCAGCATTACAGCACCACTTCCACGCTTGGCACACATACTCCAGTGCTTTCAGTCGTTTTCTTATGCTGACGTTTCCTGAAACAATCCCATGTTTATGGAAAACTTTTTTTTTAAATGAAACATAAATAGAACGTTTTCATCTCCGTGTGGATAAGGCCTTAACGTCCCCCTGCATACACATATGATGATATAACATTTTGGCTTTGCTACAAAATAGTATTTTCTGTTATTAGGATTTTGGGGAAATTTGCTTTAAAATTATCAAGTATTTTCATGAAAATTTAGAGAATAAAAAGTTTATTTTTGATTGTTGCACTGGAAGATTTGGGAAAATTGCTTTGATTTTTGTTTGTTTGTTTTTACATTTGTCATGGGAATTAAGGAAATTTGTTGTATTTCTGTATTTATTGAGAATTTGGGGGTGGGGGTATTCCTTTGTGATTTTCAGGAATTTCCGTGGAAATTCCATATGATTTGTTTGAATGTGTCTGTCATTTTCATGAATTTTGGAAGATGTATATTTTGGGGACTTGACTTTTCATGTCACAACTAAGTTGTAGAAACTAAATATGCTTCCTAAACAAAAGCTTAGCTCTCTGGAGGTTAATGCTTCAGCATACCAAGACATTTTTGGACACTCCATATTAAAGTACAAGTATTTCATATCTATTCGATGTCACTACAGTCCCAGTTGATGTTATGGTCAGACGGCTGAATATTTATCATCATATCTGAGATGGTTAAACGTCTTCCCTTTCAGCAACAGTGTAAAATGCATTGTTCACCAGGGATTGTAGTACATCTATATTGTAAAGGACAGAACCACGGTCAGCTGAATAGTATAGATGCCAAGGTTACAAAGAAGCAACAAGTGTGTTGTAGCTGCTGTGCTCCCAGCATCACTAATGCAAACTTTACCTTGTGTATGTTCTTTGTTGGAAACTGCATTGTACATGCTCTTGATTGTATCATTCAGTCATTTCATTGTCATTTTTAATTGCATACGTGTTTTTTCCATTAGATTTCTATTAAGTCTTACATGGATAAACACAAAGCCCACTTTCCTTGCCCTTAGAAACAGGATGTTAGGGTTAGAATAGCAAGGTGACTGGAATGGCTGTTTTTCTATACAGTCTGTGTATAAATGTAGCTGTGATTATGGAAAAGAAAGTACTCTTGGGTGTGTGATTATGAAAAGAAAAGTATTCTTAGTCTGCATGCTGAGTAATACCCAGCAGGCATTTGCTAAGAGCTGATAACTGCAAATGCAGGAACTCAGCAGAGCAATTCTACTCACCGTACCAAATACCTCGGGGTTATTATCGCATTTTGCTCAAGCTCTTAATGAGTAATTCTGCACCTGAATACACACACTCACACACATACTCACACAATCCGTGTTCTACTGCCTGTGTTGCTGATTTTCTCCTGCCAATCGTGTAATAATCTGCAGCTCGCACTGACACCTGTGAGACCTCCAAAGCTACTAAACTCAACCTCAACCTAAAATTGTAAAACAAGCTCTTCTTCATCCAGTACTTGTTATTATGATTTTTTTTTTCTTTTAAGGGTATTTAGTGAGAAACAGCTACTGGGGAAGATGTGCAGATCCATGAGCAATGGATGAAGCTGAATCAAATCATTTTCAAATCAAACTAATTTACTCCCAGTTATGGAGCATACATTTTTTTAGGTTTATTTTGGGCATTTTTGTGCCTTTGTTTGATAGAGGAGGATAGTGGATAGAGTTGGAAACAGGGACAAGAGCGGGGGAGAGACATGCGGTAAAGGGCCTCATACATGGGGCGCGCCTTAACCACTTGGCCACCTGCGCCCCATGGAGTATACAATTTGCCCAGAGAGAAATACTAACAGAATGAGAAAAGAGACAACAAAAAGTGAATGATTATCTCAACCACATTTTAAATTGTTTTTATTCATGACAAAAGTTAAAACAATCAAAATAGGCCTTAGACTTTCTACTCAGTCTGTATCCACTTACTTGATGAAATGTGTTCTGCAGAAAACAAAATTGCAATCATGCATCTTATTTACTTTTAATATCTGAAAGGTTGATTTCTGTTAAAACTGGATTAAATATTAAGTCATTCCTGATAAACTGTTTCAATCTTGATCGTTTTGAGACAAAGGATACTATAAAACCCACAACATCTCCTCATATTTTCTGAATTGAATCATCCTCTGGATGCCAGATGGGGAGCTTTGGTGGGCCTGATATGGCCCCCTGGGCGGCCAGTTGATTATCATTATCTGAGTGGCTAGGTTGGGCCCCATGTATGTGGGCAGAGTCAAGGGTCAATCTCATTTCTACCCCTTAGCTCTTATCTTAGCCCTTCCCTTTGGTTTTGCGCGTTCAGGTCAGGTGAAGGGGTGTCCCAATTCTCTTCTGAATCAAGGGCTAGGGCTAAGGGCCGAGGGCTACATCACCCTTTAAATGAAGATCTTCCAGGACCACACTTGAAACCATGGTGTATGATTAATTTCCCACCTTGCACTGCGTTCACTTGCGAAATGGCACAGACTATGAAGGAAGTGCATAAATGTATTTATCGGCGATGTGCGATAATGAACAGCAATCAAGTGGTGTCAAGTTTCTTAAAGTAAGGTTTTCACAGTACACCAGATACATCCCTGCTCCGGCACGGCTGCGCTGCAGCTTGACTGTGCCCTGCCGTCTGTCAACACCCACTGCATTTGCAGTGCCACACGGAGCGGCACCACTGGTCTGCTAGGCCTCCTCTGACCTGCTGACTATGGGCTCTGCTAAGCTGGTGGAAGCACCCTCATTGACTAAAATTAAAACCTATCTGCTCCATCACCATGCTAGAGCGGTGACGGACCAAACATGTATCTGGTGTATTTTAGGGGTCACTCATACTGCTCATAGAGGCAAGTGAGATAATCATTCAACTCACCTGCAGAGTCAGGTGTGTGGCTGATTAGCCTTGATGATGACCAGGTGTGGGAAGCTTCTACTCTTGAGCTGTACCTCTTTTTGCTGACTCATTATCTCACCTGCAGAGATACTGAGAGCATCTCTGAGTGTTCTTGTGTGTTTTCATCAAAGAGTTTGCATAATTATTTCTAAAACTTTCAGTCTGAATTCTTGGTTTACCAGTCACTTGACGGTCACCATGTATACATGCTGAGGGATTTAACTTAGCCATTTTTGGTTTCCTTTTTCAAACTGGTCTAGTGGCCTTTTTTGAGTTTTCTCAGTCTCCCAAGTCATTTCAGTTTGTTGTCAGCTGCTTGACAGCAGTAATTTAGTTTTTTTTATTATATTTAGAGCAGGAGCTTTTGGGTTATCATTTACCAACATGAAGATTTGTTTTCTTTCCCCCGCAATTTTAGTTGTTATCTTTTAAGGATAACCATAAGAACCCCCCTTAATCTGCAATTATGCCCTAACTCCCCTCATCCTGACATTCCTGCATGTCTCTTCCCAACTCTCATCCCTTTTTTTGAATCCATCCGCTGTCCTAGTCTTCAAATAAAGACATAAAATCCCCCAAAATTTGTCTTAAAAAGGAGCACTCTGGAAGGCCATGTTGTCCAAAATCAACAATGGTGTGAGGTGCGATTATTATTAACTCACTGAGTGCCAGCCCTTTTATAAAATGGGAAGTGGCTTGTGCCAGCTTTTTTGGCCATTTTGAGTCATCTTTCAAGACCCACAAAATATTTTGTACTATGACTCTGAACACACATAATAACTCAATTGAAAGAAGAAACTTTCTATTTTATCATGGAAAAAAAAAAAACGGTTGTTTGCAGCTTGTTTGGTTCTTGATTTAGCTAAAGTTGAATAGAGGCTAGTTTCATCAAAAACACTACTTTTTTTCTAGAAAGCTGAGAAAAATGCATTTTTGTGAAAGAGAGTCTGTCAAGCAAAACTGTGATTTGGATGTTATAATTTTGCCTTCAGTGACATAAAATACATCTGAAAATTGTATTACAAATGTTATTTTATTGTAAAATAAATAAAATTAATAAAAATAAATACAAAATACAGCACAATATAACTGGACGGCTGCCACAGGACCCCCTATACGGCAACATCCTCTCCTGCTTGCTGTCCCCTGGCACTGCCTGCAAATTATAGAAGTAATAAAATCTATAATATGTATATATATTATATATAATCTATAATATAGAATTTTTTTTGTTCTTACCTCTTTTTCTGCCAACAGACAGTGTTGCAGAATTGCATGGGGCTTACTCGTCTCTCAAGTCTGCTTCTGAAATCACAGAGCGGGAGAGCATGAGTTATGGTTTTATTTGATAAATTTGGCTGAATAATCAGTGGGTTCCTAGCATTAACTTACCTCCATCCCTCTGGGATGGAGAACAAGATCCGCTCACTCGGCAGCCATTCCTCGGGGTCTGGGTCGGAAAAGTCCATCTCTTAAGTGTCGTCGCTGTATGCATCCAGCTGGCCAGTGGATGCCCACGCACGGGGAGACCTGGCGGCATTTTTTAGCCTCTAAGGCTAAGGCAGCTAAATGAAAGCGCTGATGGTGGACTTGCTATCGGTTTCAGTGAGTTACTCACGCGAAAGTTTACAGTTTCTTCAAGCGTCCGCCAGCGAAACTGGCCACTTGATCCCTCAATTTTTTGGGGGGCATTTTGTGCTGATACTGAATATTTTAAGGTTTTAGCTTAGATTACCTCCATCCCTGCGTCTCCACTTCCTGCTCAGTTGTTTTTGATCTACTGTCTTCCGTGTTCCGACTATGTATCCCAGAAGCCCCAAAATTACTCACAGGGAGTGTGAGAGCGCCCCCTTGTGCCAGCCACCTAAAAAACACTTTGACGTATATAAACATCAATGGCACTCAATGAGTTAAGCACATGATGCAGGTTGGTTGAAAGACTCCCTCTTCATAGTATAATGTCTAATCTACATATTTGATCCCAGGCAGCCTCTAAAACAATCCTGTGATATTAAACTTGATCTGTGAACATTGTTTCCATTATGTTTGTAACTTTAAAACATTGTCAGTCACAGCATCATGATCTCCCAGGACATGGTAATCTCCTGTGAGATGTAATCGGCCTAAAGGTGTCCTCGGTACACTCAGAAGGACCAGTTGGTAATCAGAGCCCTGAAGCCTCTCTGTGACAATTAGCATTGAGATTAAACTTAAACCTCTAATCCTTTTAAGGCAGCCTGAAACAGTCTGTGCTAAGTCATGTTACTTTTCATTATAAACACAAACTTGAGGTGGGAAGGATAAAAAGCTTTCAGGTACCACACATAATGATGTCTTGAAGCTCTCGTTGTCAGTGGTGTTGATGGGTCTGCAGTCTTCAGTGTCTTATTTAGTGGTTGTATTACATAATTAAGGCGGCCTTACACCTAATGTCGCAGGCAAAATTCCAAAGTCAGAGAGAAATCATGGGAGTCTTGCTAAAGTCGCAGCTTGCTCCTGTTGTCTCAGTTGTTAGTGTAAGGTGGTCATAAGACTCGATTTTAGCAGTATTAAGGCGGTATTTCTCCAGTTTTGGCATTACGATAATATCAAATGTGTGTCTTAAGTCTGGTCATATGCAAATTGTGATTCTCAGTGATGCGACTGTTGGCCATGATCAATGGAAGCTGGTGTTGTGCATAAGAACATGAAATCCTTCATTTATCAAAAAATGAACATAGATCCACCTGAAGCTGCTGAATGTCTACTCTGAACTCAAGAGATTGAAAACTTTTCTGCTCAGATCTGCAGTCAGATCTCTTTACCTTTGTGCTTGTATACCTTGTCTGTCAATTCATTCCAGGCTGACATGACAGGAATGGTAAATCTCCATTGGGATTTTCACAGTAAATTCCTGATCAGTTTGTTTCGGTAGTGAGACAACTCACGTTTTCGTATGGTTCTTTTATTCTGATATGTTTCCAGGTTAGTTGCAGTAACATTCAAAGTTGCTTCGTTGTTTCGTCCTTTTGTTTCTACTTGACGTTAATAATCTAAAATCATTGGATTATAAGAGATATTAACTCAGATGAAATCTCCTTCTCCTTCTACATCTGATTTTCTGCTCAAAAGTTTTTGTTGTGAATTTCCAACAGATGCATGATGGAAATAATTGCACAAGGAATTGTATTCTAGTCTTGAAATCAGGAACCCACAGTCTTTGCAAAATCTAAAAACTCAACCGCTTGCCGACAAATTGTCTTTAGATGTGAGAGGGTCTCAGATGTCAGGTTTTTAAAGAGTCTTTTATGAGTTTTAGCAAAGTCTTCCGGTGTAAGGCCGGCATAAGTTGTTAGTGCTTTTCTTTGCCAAATCCAGGTCTGCTGCAATCCACTGTAGCTCGACAACCATGGCTCCATCCTGTGTTGGTGTTTGCATCATGCTTACATTAAAAGATGTGCTCTGCTGGAGGATGGTTCTTCAGTCTTGTTGTGCTTCGGTGGAACGTAAGATAATCACTGCAGTATGTACATAGAACTTTTGTCTGAACTTCCATTTGGCAGCTGGGTCTGTCTCCTCGTTCCCATCATGCTGGCTGTTGCTTGCCTTTCCCCCTTTTACCTCAGGCGCGTAAACATCCACACTGGAGGACTACGGATGCAAGTTGTGGTCAAACTTGGACATATAATTAATTTGCGTATTAAGGTTTCCAGATTGATTGTAAATGATACTGCATTCACAGCCCTGCTTAAAGGTAAAGTACATTTAACTGTGTGGGACAAAGTAAGCAGTGAAAAAAGAGGGTGTTTTTCTACAGGGGGCACCAAATCCAATACATACTCAAAGGAGCTTTATCATTCATGTGAGAAAGTCTATGTTCATGCTGATCTTTGTTTTCCTGCTAATGCACCATGTTAATTTGTCTTATTTTTGCACTAGTTTTTGTTGAACACTTTCTGTGCCAACCATTAAAGTGATACAGGAAATTTCTATTTTTTATCTTTTATCAAAAGTGGCAGTAAAATCTTCCAATTTCTAAGGACCATGAATCGAGGGGTGCTATGGAGGACTTCCCTTTGTGTTAGAGTTGAGTGTTCTGCTCAGTGAGGGGTTATTTTCCGGATGGCTCACTGGTCCAGGTGTTTCATCTCATTAACGTCACTTTCATCCTCAGCTCTGGCCTGTTCACAACAGCAGGAGTCAGGTCAGGCGGCGCAGGTTGATGTTTTGAGGGCACAATATGATGGAAACAGATGAGATTCTCTTCAGGTGAAAGCATGCACGTTGCAACACACACCCCCTCAGAGCACAGAGCAGCACACATTCTCAGAGGCAAACACGAGTGGCTGCACACATAGACACTCGTACCTCGTTCTCTTCCATAAAAAGCATCCTCACCATGGGAGTCAGCTGATGAGTCATTAATTTCCAGACATCTCCAGTGTACAAGTACTGCCACATGCTTTTGACAGTAACCTGTTAATCCTGCCCAGAGGCCCTCTCTACTCAGTGTGATTGTGCATTCTTCATCCTCATATAAATAAATCCCCGACAACGTCCGAACAGAGGAGAGCACACTAAATATTATGAAAGTGGCTTCAATTTTCTCCAATTTTGTTCTGCCCGTCTCTACTGGGTAGACTTTAATACTCTAAGTTATTTGTTGAACAGAATCAAATAATAATAAAATGAACAAGGCTGTAAAAACTATTACTTGTAAACCTGCACAGGGGACAGTTCAACTCACATTCAGACACAAAGCAGAAGCAAACTTCATGAAGCTGCCAAACTATATAGCAGTGTTGGTGCTTGAAGAAAATTTGTGCGATTTGCTTTATAAATTAGACCTTGAGATGAAGCTGATAGGTGAGCAACTGAGTGCCATTCATGATTTGCTGCTGCAATCCTTTTGTCTTTATTCATCAGGCAATCACATATTTTGGTTCTTTAAAATGTGTAATATTTATGTTGTGGTCTCTTTTTAGCAGTGCTAATTTTGTTGACTGAAACTATGGCCTAGTCCACACGTAAGTGGTTTATTTTTTTTAATCATCTTCAAAAATAATCCTGTCCCATGTATAATGAGTTTCATCTGGCTTGGCTCTGCAAGAAGAGCCAGCTCTTTTGGCTTTCAAATGACTTTCAAATCACTCTTTATTTGGCTTCATTTCACCTGCTAAATATAGCAATATCATGCCATATGGGGCTGCACGGTGGCGCTGTTGCTTCACAGCAAGAAGGTTCCTGGTTCACTCCCCATTCAAGGCCTTTCTGTGCAGAGTTTGCATGTTCTCCCCATGCATGCATGGGTTCTCTTTGCGTACTTCGGCTTCCTCCCATCACCAAAGACATGCTCATTAGGTTAACTGGTGGCCCCACTCTTTCTTCACCTTTCAGAAAATATGTTCTGAATCAAGCCCTTCTCAGATTTTCCCCTCATGATGTCATGTGGGAAGTTGACAAGTCAAGTCCCTCCCTGCTTGGAAAAAAATGTTCCGCCAGCTGAGCGGAGGATAAGGAAAGTCGCATCCATTAAGCCACATCAATTTCCAGAGAGGGGTGGAGTCAGACGGCTCATTAACATTTAAAGCCACAAACACAGAAACAGCTCTACTGAGCAGGGCTGAAACAGGGTTTTTTAGACATGCAAAGATCCAATACAGGAGTGTTTTTTTTCAGCAACAGACTTTACAGGCATGGTTTGGGGACCTCTGAGACCAATATAAACTTGTCTTAAAGGGGTAAAATATTTGATCTTTAATTTTATTTGCGTGCCCTGGTGGTGGGTGCTAATTTCCTACCCTGTCCTGGAGGGAGTTTTCAAATCTGTGCATTTCTTTGACCTTAAACATAATTTACATGTGTACGGAACGTCAACATTATTCTCTACTCACTAAAGCACTGATTTGTGTTATTTCATCATTTATATGTCTAATCCAAGATTCTCCAGGTGAAAAGCACAGTACACCGGATGTACCCAAAAATACATCCAAGTGATACAACTTAGTTGTAGTTTGACCTTTTTGAGAGCAATCAGGCATAATAAAGAGAGACTGTGTCAGAGCTGATTGCACTTTTCAACAATGGCTGAAGCTGTTTCTTGCTTCAGTGTCACCACTCTGCACAATCCTGATAACAATATTATACACAGAATAAGCAGATTCTTTGCAGAAGTGTAATTATCTCATCATAGTGAGATGAGCTGCTGTCAGCTGTTTCTTATGTATGTTATAATCCTGTCTATCATACATTGAATGTTCAGTGCTCTGACACATGCACATTTCCCTCATTCATTGTATATTTTGGCCATAAGGAGACTACTGTTGACAGGAAAGGAACAGCTGATGGTATTATTTTCATAACAGAATTTTAACCAGTGTTTTGGAATTATAAAAAAGAGGTTTCACAAAAGGGGCCCGTACCCTGATCTGATTGTCCCAAAGTCTGGTTCATTTGGTTAGTGTGACTACAAGCCTATGACAGTAGGGCAACGTGTCTGAGTCTGCTCATGACAGGTCACTGTGTCATGAACCCTTAGTCCAAACCTCAGTCAAATAAAGCATCTCCAAGTTTATAAAATATGTGATGTTCTCCACTCTCTCTCCTTAAAGGGACCATGCTGACCAGCATTGTCATCCTCTAGTACCTCACACAACCCCACTTAAACTAGCAAACCACCCCATTAACACCATCCTCAGTTTTAAGGAAGGAAGAGTCGTCAGTCCAGCTGTTTAAAATTTGAACAAAAAACTTAGTGGAAGCTCATTTGTAAGTCAGGGGCTCAAGAAAGGCTTCCAGTCTCAGCTGCAGTTTGAAAATACCCTCTGAAGTTTACAGCTACTTCTCTTCTCCCTTCTTTCTTGGATCTCTGAAACCTTAGCAGTGCAGATCAATTGGTTTCGTATTCTTATTATAATTACAGTTTTCAAAAGGGAAGCCCAAACGTTGAGTCCTTCCCTCCTGACCTCCACCACAGAGGAGAAAGAAGCAGCAGAGGATCCTCCAGAGTTTTCCCTCTGCTTCTAACTCTCCGTGCAACTGCCCACCACCACATGCTGATACTGAAGAGATTAAATGCAAGATAAAACAGGGAACCAAGTGCTGTCACTGAGGCCGGAGGCTTGAAAATGACAGATAGACTTCATCAAATGGACCAACTCCCTTCTCTACTTGGAAATGCTCAGTAAACTCTTTACTTTTGATGTGAGGACGTATAAAATAGTTTTGGAACTGGCCCATCAGCAAACACACACTCAGAGTGTGGATGGCTCTTGGGACTGAAGGATTGGATCATTATCCTGCTAGCCCGTGGCTGGTCTGAATAAATCATTATGCACTGTAGTTCAACCAGGTAGGGCTTGGAAGTCTCTTGTTAAGCAGATTTGACACTAACACTTCCACTGGCAGTCTGTATTTTACCGAGGAATGGATTTCTTCTGTGTGTCATCATATGAAAAGATTCTCTTTTTTTGGGGGCTGATGTAAGAGGAATAAGAACTACCAATAAATGAGTAACCCTCTAACAGCCATTGTCCCATCATCTAGTGCTCCCATCAACTATAAAATGAATGCTTCCCATAACCAATCAACCAAACTATCGCCAAACGTATTTGTCATCTCAAAGACAAGATGATGACAAGCTAGACATAGATTTTTGATAAGTAACAATCTGAGCATGAGACTTCAGAATGAGTAGAGGTAGTATTTGCCTTAGGGACTTCAGCTAGGACACTGCCCCCCCCCAAACCTCTGTGATGCCCCGGTTTCCACTGTGGACTCTTTCTGCCTCCTGGGAACCCTTATCACCCAGGGCCTCAAGTGGGAGCTCCCTCGTCAATAAAGCACAACAGAGGATGTACTTCCTGTTGGAGTTGAAGAAATTCACCCTGCCACAGACAGTGATTATTATTTTTCTATATGGTAATGATGTTCAAACATTGTTCTCAGACATGAACACAGAACTAAGGAAAGTTGACAAGTGGTTCAAAGAAAACAAACTCTCTCAACACAGAAAAAAGCTCATACATGATGTTCATACCCAGAAACCAACAAACCAAAAGCACTTTCCCCAGTGTATGTATCTCTGATAATGTTTTATGTCGGGTCACAGTCTCAAATTCCTTCGAATTCTAATAGATGAACACCTCACCTAGAAAATCATATAATTCTTATTTCTAACAAAATAGCAAAAGATATTGGAGTCATCAGAAGAGTACGGCATCTGTTATTAACAAAAATTCTTCTTGATTTGTATTACACAATGATCCATCCCTACATCTCACACTGCAACATTGTTTGGGCCAGCACCTTCAAAAGAAACCTTAAAGGCATTTTTACTTTGCAAAAACGTTTAATCAAAATGATCACATTCTCTAACAGATTCAGTAGTTCCACTCCTCTATTTCAGTCTCTACAAATCCTACCAATATATGATATAAACCAATTTCAAATTTGCTTATTTGTTTTCCAATCTGTTTATTACTTACTCCCAGTCTGTTTTCAAAATGTATTTCAGTTCAATCCTCAAATCCATCATTACAATACAAGGTCAGCCAATAATCTCCATCCTGACTTATTTAGGACAAATTTTCCATCTGATTTCAGGGACCTCATTGTTGTAACAACTTACCAAACTCATATTAGAAACTGCAGCAACTTAAAATCATTCAAGAAACAAGCTAAATGTTTTTTTGTTGGACCAATTAAGCACATCAAACTTTTAATTATTCTCTGACATTATAGTCTAACTTCTGTTAAGTGTTTTCTCCTGTCATGATATTATTCTTTATATTTTGTTTTAACACTTTTTGAATTGTATTGTAATAATTTATACGATTTGATGTTCATTTGAGAGTTTAATTTTTCACTTAGGAGGGCCACTCGACAAGCCCGCTCGGGTTTCTTTGGCTTCTCCTGCACATTTACTCATCATCTGAATTCAAAATGTATCGTAATTCTTGTTTTATGCTGTATTGTTTTTTGCTTTTCTTTGTTCAATATGCGCAGTAAAGAAAATTGATGGTGCACTGCCATAATTGAGTCCATCCTTACTTCATCCATCATAATCTGTGAAAAAAAAAAATTAGATCAGCACGGTTGCATATGCTGCAGCCACAGTGCGGGACAGGAAGAGACAGCAACATAACATTTTGAAGCATGCAGCTAAAATCGTGGCCAACACCTCTCAACCTGAATATCGACTCTTACAGGGGACATATTATGCAAAAATCCCTTTTTCAGGCTTTCCTATCAAAAACATGTGCCCCTGGACTGTCCACAGTCCCTCAAGTAACATAAAAATCTCCACCCTCTCTCTCCACCTTTAGGGAAATGTGTGCTAAAACAAGCCGTTCTGGGAGGGGCATGGTTAGGGGTCAAGTCAGACAGCTCAGTAACATTTAAAGCCACAGACACAGAAACAGCTCATTCTGAAACAGAGGGGTTTTAGACATGCAAAAATCCAATTCTGGAGTGTTTTTCTTTTTTTTTCAGAAACAACCTTCACAGACATGTTTCGGGGACCTCTGAGACCAATATAAGCTTGTCATTAAAGGGTAAAATATGTCCCCTTCAATGGCCCTGGCAGAAGGCTGAGATCCATCAGGACCAAAAGTTCCCATCATAAGAACAGTTTCTCCCCCTCTGCTGTCAGCCTACAGAACAGTACTCCAGTCCTCCTCCCAAAAAACAGACTCTCGTTCCATCTTAGAGCCAGCAGTCAAAATAATGCATGTTAAAAACAGACTTTATGTGTTACATTATTGCTCAGTGGACTTAAATATTCTGCTTACAACTACAGACTATGTGTGTTGTACTGCTTTTAGTTTAATTGTACTTTAACCTTTTCATCAATTCACCTGCACCTGCACAGCTACTCTGTTGCATCCTTGTACACGTTTTGTGATGTCTCTGTTCTGTTCTATATATTTCTGTGCTACCATATTTTTTTCAATAATAATCTATTTAAGTATCTAGCACCTTAATATTTTTATTAGCCTTTTATTTATTTTTTTTTTTCCAGGTTAAATTCCTTGTACATGAAAATTAATTTCACTATGAAACTACATCCTGATTCTGGTCAGAAATCTTTGCTGAGTTTAAATCACATTAAGTGCAGCTCTCTCCCTTCTCTCTGTGCACGTTAGTGCAGTGCTGCAGCCTGGAGACCTGCTGTTTGCGACTGTTGAGTTGAAACCTTCCAAATCCCATGTAGAATGCTTGTAATTCATGGATCAATGAAAATATATCATTGCTGTGAAATCCTGTGTAGAATTTCAGTGGTGAGCATGCATATGCACCATGGACTTTTGTAGAACAACCTTTCTTCTTTCTCCAGGGTGGTCAGAATCCCATTGAAAGCTTTTCTTGGTGAAAAGCATGTCTTTGCTCTTCTCTGGAACAGCTTTGGCAAGAGTTTAATTAACCATCTGGCTCCACTAATAGTGAAGAATCTTGTATTGACATGACAAACGCCACTTGAGCTCGCATCTTTGGCGGCCTTCATCCAATAACCCTCCAAGTTTTTTTTTTTTTTTTTTTTTTTTTTTCTCTCCATTAGGTGTTTCCCAGATAGATATGAAACATATCCCATGCCATGCAAGACAGTCTATGTGGCATGCCAGGTTAAAAATGTCTTTCATTTGAGCAGACATTTGCCATGGTTCTCCACACTAAAGGCAGCTGTGTTTCAAAATGTTTTGACTCTCAGACTGAGAGGGGTGTGGTTATGTGGAAATGTGCCATTACTCCATACCATCTATACTTGGAAATTGAAGAGGTGGTAAAAGAGCAACCTAAAGTATGCACCATTTCCTCTACCATCCTCTTATGGCCCTTATCGCTCCACTTCCACTTTGAGTGACACTCAATTTAAAGTGTCAGAGATGTTTTGGAAGAGGCCATTCACAGGTGAGGATCTGCGGAGAGAGGGGATAAAAATTGCTTCAACTCTAGGATGCAATACTACCATAATCAATTCACTTTGACATGTTCCATCACCTGCCAGCTTTTACAGACATTTTGTTCACTGGTGGTTTGATTGAAGCAGTATTACAGTATTTCAGAGAGGGTTTTCAGGAATAACACAACATATAACTGTGCTTCTCTACCAGAATTAAAAGTACATTAAATCCCACTGAGAATCAACATCCATATCTTTAGTGTGCTGAAAGAAAAAGAAAACGAAAAAAAAAAAACAAAAAAAAAACACTTCTTCAGTGTTTTACGTCAACCCATAACAAAGCTACACACCCTCGAGGAAGTCTTGGTCTTGTTCATATCATCCAAAAACAGACCAGTTGTAGGAGAAAATTTGATCTGTGCTCCAGGGCAGATGGTAGATGATGTGAAAACACCAGCACACCTCTGTTTCAGTAATATATGACTTTGTCCAAGCTCATCAATAAGAATGTCCATATCACAGGTGGGATTTTTATGTCGATACACTGTGTGGATTACATCATACTGTTGGTGTGAAGAACCTCAGGCCTGAACATGAACAATCTGCTGCAACACATCCAGCCTAGTGGTCAATTTAAAACAAGAGCATTATGCTTGGGAAGATGCACACTTTATTTTGACAGCTAAGGCATGCTGTCAAAAGTAAAATCAGTAAAAATCAGTAAAATCAGCTCCAGCATGGTGTGAGCTGAAGCCACGCCCACTCAGGAAAAATACGATCCTCTCAGGTTTTAAAAATGTTAAAATCTGAATGGAGGACAGCACTCATATCATTTTCCTGCCTCTTGACCTTTTTTTTTTTAAATCAGAAGAAACATTCATTGGCTGAAACATTGGCTGATAGATTTGGCAAATTTACCTCACAATTAACAAAAAAGCAGCATTTAACTGACTTTTAACTTTCAATAAAGGCAGTGACATCAGCTAGCAACAGATTGTACTGAGATGAACTGCTCTATGATTTTATATTGTAGTGTTACAGGGGTGGGGTTATTCCCCACTGTGGGCTTGTGATATCGTGAGCCCACATATTTGCCCCGCCCACATTAAACCATGCCAGGAAAGAGGTGAACAGCTTTCTAACAGTCTAAATCAAGAATTCAGTCACATGTAGATCTCAGCATTTTCACTTGTTTACAGCAACAATATTCCATCATATCTACTAGTCGTGTTTTAAGACAAAAACTTTGGATTTCACTTTACAGTGTCTTCAAAAGTGATTCAAAAGAACTAATCGGTTTCTTCACGCCTTCTCTCCTGAGCCAGGCCATTCCAAAGTCAAGTGACCTTTATGGAGAAAACCCTTTCACCTTTAGTTTTAAGTCTCGACTTTGGAACAACCAGGAAGCCCCCAACCTGAGGGTCTAAGGGTGCGGAGCTGGCACATAAGGGAGTCAAAGTTCTATTGCATAGATTTGAGCCAGACCCTTAAGTGCTTTAAAAGTAATGTGCAAAATCTTAAAATCTATTCTTAAACCAACAGGGAGCCAATGTAAATCAGCTGAAATTGGGGGGATGTGATGTCATCTGTTGAAACCAGTTAGAAGCATAGTTGCTGGATTCTGGACCAGCTGGAGGTGGAAAAGAACTTTTTGGCTAACGCTGGACAGAAGAGAGTTGCAGTAATCAAGACAGGAAAAAATTAGGGCATGGGTGACTTTGTCCATGCGTGGTTGGGGGAGGACTGGTTCTAACTTGGAAATACTGCATTAATGAAAGAAGCATGACTGTATGATTTTGCTGATGTGCTGGAAAGGTGAGGTTTGGAATGAATTTGAATCCTAGATTTGACACTAGATTTAATATGGCTGTTGGTTTGATATTTGATATTAAGTAAACCAAGGCTGGTTTTGATTATATTTGAGGAATTTTGTAAATTGAAGAGAATGATTTCAGATTCAAGTTCGTAAGTTGTAGGAAGTTTTGTGCCATCAAACAGTCAATGTCCGTCTGTGACACAAGCTAGGCTTCTAGGGTCCTCAAGTCTCGGGGGCAGGTATATCTGTTCAAACTTTGCTTCCAACTGCAGCTTAGCTAATGAATAGCCGTTTGAAGAAGAAAGTGACAGCCATTGACTTACTTGGATGACAAATTTCCATTCAGCTCTTCTGGTCATGGCTGGTTATTCCAGTTGTCTTCAGTGAAGGAGGGGACTCTGGATGGGGTGTGATGCAGGCTGCTCGTGTCTGTAAGCCGCTATCCTCAATCAGAAATGTCCTGAAGAAATGTTGTGAAGTCTCACTCATGACAGCAGCAGCTCTCCATTTTCTTGAGTATGGACTCAGTTTACACACCTACACCAGCAGGTAACTTGCTCTCCTATTGTCATTAACATTTCTCTCCTCTCTGTGTTCCTGCTGAGTCCTTCTCCAGAAATAGTTCCTATGTGGCCATAAAAGAATCCCCTCATATCCACAGTAAATGGCCATTAAAAGGTCGTTTTCACTTTAGTCTAAATTGCTGATTTTAATGTTGTTTTAGCTTAGCTTGTTGTTGTTGTTTCTCTGACTAACTCAGAAGTTTCTGGTAGCACAGCCCATTTTGAATATATTCATATATATATATATATATATATATATATATATATATATATATATATATATATATATATATATATTTATAACATCAATTTGCAATATTGGGCAGAAAAAGTGTACCCATCTGCTGCACTATAGCCTAGCTTCTCTGCCAGAACAACCAATAGGTCCTTCTTAAAGGGACAGCGCTCACTGAAATCACTGGACACTAATGCCACTACTATTGCCGCGTACCTCATTTGACCCAACTTTGAAACAATTAGGAATAAATTTGCCATCAAGAGAATACAGGTTGAAAAGGATTTGCAGATCTCGGTCCTGTATTATTCACTTTTGGAACAGGGGTCTGTACAAACTGGAAGCACAACACTACATTGGGAGTGATGAAGAATCTAAAATGATATTTTCAGCAGTGACTCTAACTTCCCCTCCTCTGTGCTTCTGACCTCAAAGGAATTGAGAGATAGGAAAAAAATACTATAGAGTTCAAATATATGGTTGCATCAAACTAGAGGCTATTTCCTCTTCCTGACCCACTCTTCATATATCTGTGACTAACTCATTGAGACAAGACATTTCATGCTATGCATATTCACTAGGCATCAATCTCAACAATCCTCTCACTCTAATGCTGTCTCCCCCCCTGCTCACTTAGATAGGGCTTTGTCAATACCAATGAGAGAAAACCCAGGAAAGTCTCGGGGGGGGTGCTTTAAGTGTTTTAAGCTCTCCTTTTTCTCTCTGTCATTTAGTTCCTGCTCTGTCCTCCCTCTCTTTTTCACTCTAAATCCCATTAAACAGTCTGAAAATTTGATGTTTCATTTGGGCAGAGTGAGGACAGAAATAGTACTAAATGACTCAAATGGTCTGAGGTTTCATTTGAAGAAACAGTTTGGTAAAATAATGAGTTTTCCTGCTGAAGTAAGCTGTGGGTACCATCTCCTGTGTATCCAGATGTTGCATATTGTTAAGGATGTTCAGACTGGACATGTGAATTACAACAGTAAGCATTTTAAATCTGGTTTCATCTGCTGCTCTTGTAAATGCTGATCCTGAATTTCATACATAGCCATTAGGAGAGCTTTAATTAAAACTTTAAACCTTCCCTCCAGTGGCCTTCCATGCAGTCTGACACATTTCTTATCCAACTCGATGAAAAGACAAATCACCACTCATTCTTATATACACATGATAATTCCTTTCTTTCTCACTTCTTCGTTTACAGGTAGCAGAAGAAGAACAAAGCTTTGTTGGATGCCTGCACACCAACAGGGACTGTAATGGCAATGATTTCATAAACATGTACTTTAATATGGAGTTAATCCCCTTTTTGAAGCTACAACATCTTCCACTCTTCTTGGAAAGCTTTCCAAGACTGTGCAAATCTGTGCCCATTTATTCTGTAGAGTATTTATGAGGTCAGACACTGATGGTCGAAAATGCCTGGCTGTCAATCTCCGTTCCAGTTCATCTCACAGGCACTTGATGAGGTTGAGATCAGGGCTTTGTGCAGGTCAGTCAAGTTCTTTCACATCAAACTCTGTCTTTATAATCCTTCCTTTGTGCACTGGGACACAGTCATGTTGGAATAGAAAAGGGCCTTCCCAGAACTGTTTCCACAAAGTTGGAAGCATAGCACTATCCAAAATGTTTTGGTATGCTGAAGCATTAAGATTGGCCTTCACTGGAGATAGGGGGCCTAGTCCAGACCCTGAAAAACAGCCCCATACCATATCCCTCCTCCACCAAACTTCACAGTCGGTACAGTGCAGTTAGGCAGGTAACGCTCCCCTTGCATCCGCTAAACCCTGACTCGCCCATTTGACTGCCAACAAGAGAAGCATCATTCCACAGAACACGTTTCTACTGCTCTGCAGTCCAGTGTCAGTGTTCATGGAACTTCATGGAACCCATCAATGAAGTTCCTGCCACAAGGTTTTTGTGCTTACATCAATCAGCAATGTTTTTGACTTTTATGCACCATGTGCCTTAGCAGTCATTGACCCCACTCTGTGATTTTTCTCAAGTCTTCCACTTCATGGCTGGGTTGTTCCTAAATGCTTCCACTTTCTAGTAATATCACTTACAGTTGACTATGGAAAATCCAGCAGAGAAGGAATTACCTGAACCGTCTTATTGCAAAGGTGGCATCCATCACAGTACCACACTTAAAGTCATAGAATAACCCATTTAGGATCCCAAATATTTGTAAATGGAGCCTGCATGGCTAGGTAATTGATTTTATATATGTGCCTGAATTCAGTCATTTACAGGTGTGGCCATACTTTGTCCACTTTGTGTGTGTGCTGAAAACTCACTCTGAAGACAAATGTCCATTTTGCTCCAAACATCAGCATTCAGTACAACAGGGCGTATGTGAGCCCAGGCCTACTTTAGAAAAAAAAATCCTATATTACTATTTTAACCAAGTCCTAATCGTATCCCTCCTGGTTTGTGGATATTAGCTCACAGTTACAGCTTTCTACACAAGGAAACTTGAGATGTCTCCTGTGCTCCAGTCTTGTTTCCGTGGGCAGACGTATTCCTGTTTGCTCTGTGGAGGTGTGCTCTCTTATCCACAGTAAATTACATCTTATAGTCGCGGCATAAACAACTTATTTTGTACTTTTTTAGTACCTTGTACCTAATCTGAATAAAGTGGCTTGCTGATTATGAATATATAGCAATTATTTACTCGTATCTTGGCCTGGCTTTTGCATCCATGCCTGCAGAAAGGCTGAGCTAAATGACATCTCACTCAGCTTATATACTCGTTTTTGACAAGAGACTCGTAGAACTCACAACAAAAACACAGAACTCTCCTTTTTAGAGATTTTCTCTGGAGTGTTGAGGCAGAAAATCATCCAGGCATCTCTCCTTTTGCCTCAAGAGGAAACACAAAGAGCGGCTTCTACCTTACATGAACTGCTGGCACAGGCCAAATGGAAAGAACACTACATCATCTTCCTTTAAGGGGTCTTACACTTGGCGTGCTTGATGATCTTTTTCCTCTTTTCCTCCTTCCCCTATCAAACACTCTTGGACTACTCCACTTACTGCTTTAACCAACAGCAGCATACTGAATAGTTGGCTCAGAACATGAGCTTTCACATAACGCGTCATTTTCACAAGCCTAAGAGGGAGTATTTGACTGTGTCTGACCTTAGTTAGCATGCCAGCTGTCCAGCCTGTAGGAGACTTCCAAATAATTATTTGTCTGCCATACTTCGCTGGCCTAGTGATCCTCCCTCTTAATATAAAGGCAAGCTCATTGGTTGAACACATTCCACTTGGTGTATCTTCTGTGTTGGACTAGGGTGCAATGATCTGGCTTTGTGGTCTTCTAAATTCTTCTTCGATGTCTCAGACTTATTGGGTGCTTAAAACAGGAAGTGGAAGTCTGATAGGAATCAACAGTCTGCTTAGTACATCACTTATCATTAGACTCTCTGTCCATGTTGCATCTGCTAAATATTGATTTCTCTTGAGTTTTTCCCTGTAAAGTTTTGACCTTTGCACTTTTATTTTGAGGGTGAAGAAACAATGTTTTATTTATTTATTTTTTTTTTTTTTTGAGGAGCTGTGAGCCAATAGTTTTGCCTCCATATTAACACAAGGAGTCAGCATGAAATTTCAATCACAGATATGGATATTATCAATGCACCACTATCTCCACACAAAACAAGTTAACAAGCGCTGTTGAGTTAGGAAAGCAAAATAAATTAAAGAATCTTCCTGTCAGATACTTCCAGGAAACTTATCAGTCCTCTTGTTCCTCGTCCACGTCTGTGCAAGACATAAAAAAGGAAATTGGGCATCAAGAAAGTAACAGCATATCGCAATGCATTGATCAGGCTGTGAGGACGCTGTAAAGGGAAACAACACTCCTGTAACTGCTGGGTTAAAAATAACCAAAACTTGAGTTATTTTAGCAACAAGATCTTACACAAATGTATGTGCTAAAATGTGGAGATCTTACATGAACTCGTGCACTGAAATGTGCAGAACTTACAGAAACGTGTGCACTAAAATGTGCATATCTTACCAGTGGTGTAGTCTAGTTTTTTGAAGTGGGTATACTGTCTATACTCGCACTCACCTATCCCAGAGCAACGCATCTCAGAACAACAGCCATCTTGGAGCAACATCTTATAAGCACCATCACCACCTTGTGTCTGATGCTGACTCACAATGTGTTGATAACATAACCAGTCTTTAAGAATGCTCTCAAGATTTATACTGTAGGCTGGGCATTAGTGAATAGGATTCAGATTCAAAGGTTTTTGTTTTCATGTACTGGGAAAACCTCTGAATCTGAATCCCATTCACTAATGCCCAGCCTACAGAATACATCTTGAGAGCATTCTGAAAGACTGGTTATGTTGCCAACATGTTAGGAGGCAGCATTAAACATAAGGATGCAAGGAGACTGGACATGTTAGTTAGGAGAGCTGGCTCTGTGATTGGAGCCAGGTTGGACACATTGGGGGAGGTGGTGGAGATATGCACACTGGAGATGTTAGAGGCTATTCTGAACACCTCAGATCATCCACTTCATAGCTAGCTATTTTGGCACCCTAGGCGAAATTACAGTTTCAGTAAATTTAATGGAATAATGAAGATAAACATTAAACAACAATTTTGATGCTGCTATTCTAAACCTAACACACAACATTAAGGAAATCAAAAATGAAACTATGCTGAATATGATAAAATGAGATAAGAAAAACTTTTTTTATTGATCCCCCATCAGAGTAATCACACTAATGCTACTGTAATATCAGTATAGCAAACTGCTCATAGGTAACATTTAACTCTACTATTAGTAACCAGCAGGGCTAATCTGTTTATCATCATCCAAGATATTTCTTTTTTCATTCATCAGCCATGACACTCAGCAAAACATACTTTTACCAAACTTAAAAATTCAGGGCTTTTGAGAAAACATTATGGGCATAGGCCCTGCAAGCGGCAGTGGGTGCAGTTGCACGCTTTTGAAAACACTGAAAAAGTGTTGTCTGGTGTTGTTTCGCTTCATCTTTCTGATTTTTCCCTTTGTGCAGATAACTGTTGGTGTTCGTGACAGGCAACGGAGGCCTCAGAGGTCCAAAAGTCATGTAAACACAGACTGGGGTAATTTAATGAATTAACCAACATGTGGAAGCTGTCACAAAATTATCTTTTAAAACTTTCTTTTATCTTTTAAATAACGTATCCTTGGCATAAAGTGGGCATATGGAAATCATAAACATTTTCTGGTGGGCATTTACCTGCGTATCACGTAGACTACACCACTGGATCTTACAGACACACATGCATTTAAATGTGTAGATGGTACAGAAACTTGTGCACTAAAATGTGCAGCTCTTACAGACACTCATGCACAAAAATGTGGAGATCTTACTGAAACTTGTGCACTAAAATGTGCGAAATTGTGAGACAATCAGCATCTTTAGCAGGTTAAGCACTAAGGCTTGTGTTGTTGCCAGGATTCTGCTGGCCTGGGACACAGTAATGTTCATGTTCACTACCATGACTGAAAGCTTTATGTCAGGCTATGCCTCTTGAATCCTTGTGTGTCTGTAGGGGGCAGTAGGGCCAAGATTTAGGTCAAAAACAGTCTACTATGTAGCCAGCATAAAGGTGCACTACAATGTGTTTCAAAACCGTAAACTTTAAATATGTTCTACTGGTTAAGCATACGATAAACACTGAAAAGTTGCACCTTGTATTAGTCCCTCTGTCTTGCAGTAGGAGTCATCTGAACAAAAAGCTAAAGTGCTATCAACCAGGCTTCAGTCATGATAAAGAGTACAGGCTGAATATTTCAGGGCCTCAATTCTATTTACTTGAAAACCTCAACCATTTCTCTCCTCTTTCTAGGCTCTGAAACACTTTAAAAATGTATGGAAAGACTGAGAGACATGGCTTTTCTTAAGATATCCGAAGAGGAATTTGCCTATAATGGGAGTCTGGCATGAAGCATTATACATGTCTGTTAACATGTCACAACAGTCATTGACCTGGAACGTAAAATGTGGCCCATGTACATCCAGAGGACAGCAAACTATTGTCATGTTCTAATAGAATAGTTAAGACAGCTGTCTCCTTTCTTCACGTTATGTACCATTATGTACTGTCTCAGTGAGGTTTGAGAAAAATCATTCATCTCTGGGGTTCATAGCCTGTTAAAGAAAAAGGCTCTCTCTTCATCACACATTGAACAGTATGTGCATTTGTTGGCTGTTCTTATACGGAGAGGCTACACTATGTTTTCAAAGTCATGTACTTTGAACTTGATTGGTGGCAAAAGCATGTCACTGTAATTGATGTATATCCATGTGTATAGTTCTTTGGCTAAATTGTCATTTAAAAACATGGATTATTTGAATTATTAAGAATTTAAACCATGTAGCTCTACAGCTTACACAGCCTTCAGTATTAGGAATGAGGGCTCATAGATATTGACTTTGAGGAGACACCCGAGAAGAAAAGACTGAAAGTTTTCAGTGATCTTTAGGGGGTGGATGGCTGATCATTTGGCAGGAGAAAAGCAAGTGGCTACTATGCAGATACATTCTTTCTCTGAGAAAACCAAGGTCTAAACCAGCAGACCAAACTACTTAAAAAACATTGTTTTTTTTAGGAGTCAAGCTAGTTGCAAATTCATTTTACATAAAGACTAGTCAGTCAGGACTATCAGGATTCTTCTTTTGTGATGCTTTTCCAGGCTTTCACCACAGCCTCTTTCAGTTATTGTGTGTTTTGGGGGGTTACTCTCTTCAGTCTCCTCTTTGACAGGTAATATGCAAGCTCTATAGGGTTTAAGTCTAGAGATTGACCGAGCCAGTCTAAAACCTTTCATTTCTCACCCCTGATGAACTCCTTTGTTGTTGAGCCAGTGTGTTTTATAACATAAGAAATATAACATTGATCCAGAATTTCTGAGGCCCATCTCTGTACAGTAGATGGTGATACCTTCACTCCTGTCTTCTGGAGGTTGTTGCCGATGTCACCAAGACTTGTTTTACAGTCTTTCTTTAAAGCTCTCACAATGTTCCTGTCGTCAACTACTGCTGTTTTCTTAGGTCTAATGGTTCAATGTCTGAAGCTTAGCGCAGACATCAAGTGCAATTTATTGTTGATATAATCAGGCTAATAGAACACATCATATCTGAAATTGATCTTTTATGTCAAACCCAAACATTTTGATCTGCAGCAAAGATAAAGGAATTGGCCTCACTGTTTTAATACTCACTATTATAATATGCAATATGATGCACTCCAATATGATGCATTGTGCCCCATCTTGATTTTTTTTTTTTTTTTTTGCATACTAGTCACTGCCATTGGGGGACTCGGCATCGTCTGCCAGATGGTTAGAGCTTGTTTTCAGAACAGAGGATGCAAGATGGGTCAGAAAGTATACACTCTGTGCTTGCCTTACAACAGACTGCTCATATATTGACTCAAGGGAGAGGCATGGCCCAAGCCATGACCTTTATGGCTGTCTTTACCACACAAGCAAGCCTAGATGAACTGAAAATAGAGAATACTTTACCACAGTGACATCCAGCACCTCAGGAGAGAAACCGTTTTGTCCACACCTAGTGCCAAAAATCACCACAAAAATGTGTTTCTCAAGGAAGTTCTAAGTCCTGATACTTTCTGATCTGGGAGTCAATAGCAATTTTAAATTTAAAAAAGAAGAAAAAGGCATGCTGGGGGCATCAGGGAAACAAACCTCACACATTTTAACTCAAAACTACACTAAATCCTTTTAATCCATTGTACAAATAGATTTTTTACCACATGTGGGCACTGCAACAAGATAAAAAACATCATTAATGGGGCTAATCAGTTTATGAAAGTGAATAAACTGATGGATGAGTAAACATGGATTAACATAAAAATTCACTCAAAGGTTTCAGGCTAACGCATCAGTCCTAGACAATTCTTAACACCTTTTCTCTTGTTTGTTTTCTTTCATGTTTGGGGTAATATGATTCATAACCTGTTACTCTCAGTGGCTAACACTGTTTCCCCAGGACAGAAGAGTTCACTTGGTTTATCAAAGTTACAGAAGAGAGAGTAGGAACTTCAAATTGCTGCATCATACCTCCCATATGTAAAAGATAATGCTATGATGTTAAGATACTGTTCTGTATGAACATGTTTACATGCTAAAAGAAAAAAAAAAACTGACAGCTCAACTTGAGATTGTCCTGACTGTTAACATTTTTAGAATCCAACTCAAGCAGAGGGCACTCAAGCTATAGATATCAGGTCTGCAAGCTCTTTCTCTGCTAAACATACAGTGAGACTACATTGACTGGATGCTTTGGCGCACATGAGATGCACAGGTCTTATCATGTTATCAGGTATCCATTATACATATATATATGTGTATATATATATATATATATATATATATATATATATATATATATATATATATCATCATGACAATGTGAAAACATGATTTTATCAGATTTTTTTTTTTGAAAGATCAACTTATTAGCAGTTGCAAAACATAAAAATAGAATCCACTGATGGCATATACATTTTTTTTAGTTTGTTTGCAAAACAACAAAAAGAGTTTAACAAGAGGAAAAAGAAATAGATAACAATAATGCTATTTAGAATTTAATAAATTAAATTAAATTACAAAGTTGAACTAAAGTACATAAAACACACACGGAAAAATAATCAAAATAATATATACCATTTAATATATACGATTTACTAATTATAAAAATGCACTTAAAAAGACAAACCAATTTCAATAATAATATATAATAGTTAAAAATGACAAATAGAGAACAAAATTGTAAAAAAAAAAAAAAAAAAAAAAAGGAAATTAAAAACACACATCCATACAAGGTCAATATGCACCATCTAAAGTGATGTCTTTTGCAATCAATGTTAATAATTTTTAGTATAATTGATAACAATAATCAAAAAACACTGAAATAAGTATTAAGATGTTTTAATTCTGAATATGATCCAACAAGCTTTGCATACCTGGATTCGGGGAATTTCTGCTATTCTTCCTTACAATTCCTCTCAATCTTTGTCAGGTTGGATGGAGACCATTGGTGGACAGCCATTTTCAGGTCATTCAGTCCCTGCTGCTGAACCCCCTCCCCCCCGCAGCATGATGCTGCCACCATGCGTCACTGTTGGGATGGTATTGGGCTGGTGATGAACGTGCCTGGTTTCTTCCAGACATAACCTTAAGATTTGAGGCCAAACAGTTCAATCTTTGTTTGATCAGACCAGAGAATCTCGTTTCTCACAGTCTGAGAGTCTTTCAGGTGTTTTTTTGCAAACTCCAAGTGGGCTTTTTGAGTTTTGCACCGAGGAGAGGCTTCCATGTAGCCACTCTGCCATAAAGCCTAGATCTGTGGAGAGCTGCAGTGATGGCTGTACTTCTTGAACTTATCCCACAAGATCTATTGAGCTCAGTCAATGTGACCTTTGGGTTCTTGGTCCCATCTCTTACTATGGGCCTTCTCTGATTGCCACAGCAAATATCTGGGGCAAGTGAAATGTCTGCCTCAAAAATTAAGCAGAATAAAATGTATCATTAAAAACACAATTTATTCATGCACAGCAAAGAAAAACCACTCCATCCACAGGGACACTGAAATAAACTAATGTTCCTCACATGGGCTCTAAATCACTGCATGTCAACTGTAATTTTAATTAAATGGTGTAACTTTAAGTTTTAATGCATTTTGTTTTAAGAGTTTTCTAAACTTCCCTTTAAAGAGAGGAGCTCCTCATGTCTATGTCTGCATAACTGCTTGGAAGTGTTTGCTCATCAATCCCTCCTATGCTTTTGCCTACATTTTCTTATCAGCTGACTGAATAGAACCATATGGACTGCAGCTGTTACAGTTCACTTAAAACCTGATTCAGGTTTGTGCTGAAAAATTGCTCTCTGTGATGAATTCACTTAGACCCAAAAGTCACTTGGGTATGAGTTGTATTATTTATTTATTTATTTATTTTTTCTCAGTAGAATTCAATTTTGATTCATCATTTTTAATGACATACAGCTGATATTGACTTTAGGATATTTATTCCAGCTCCTGTAAGTGCTAATCACTCAATGTGTAGCATAGCAGCAGTGTTTGTAACAAATTGCTTTTCTTTTGAAAATCTTAAAAACTCTCACCATGCAGATTCCTCCTGCTGTGGTAGTTGAATATTCAGCTTTGTGTTGCTCAGCTGAGACTTGTGCATGGAAAAATAAGAACTTAATGAAAACACTGAATGGTCTTTATTATACAACAAGGGAGAAGGAAAAAAACAGCAAACCAATTTATTCTGTTTCTCAGCACATATAACGCAAAATCAATATCTGCAAACACAGCGCTGCACACACTATCCCTGTTGTGCAATTATGGAAGTCAAATGCAATCATCAAGCAATTACCTATGTCCACTTCTCCGACATGAATTCTGAGACAAAACAGGCATTATTCTGTGATTTTTTTACTGAAGTCTGACGCTTAGGTTCAAGACGCTTAATTGAACAGACCTAGCCTCTGGCTAAACCAATCATCTCACAAAGAAACAGCCCAACACCGAAGTTCTGTGAGGAGAGAACGATTTAGGAAAAACACACAAATTAGCACAGGACAATGAAAATAACTGTTCAATATAATCCCTCAAACTATTCAACCTGTTCAACAAATTTAGAAAAAAAAAAAAAAAAAAAACCTCCATTGTTAAAGCCATGTTTGCTCAAGCAGGAACAGTTTGTTGTAGTGTTCTTTGTACAGAAAATGACTGAAAATGACTGTGATTTGATAAGCAATGTCAGGCAGCATTTTTTGTAAAGTATCTTTATACATCATAGGATCACTACCATCGACAGAGCAAGGGGATGCGTAACAGGTCTTAAGCCACAGATGTCAAAAGCCCCAATAAGACCAAAACCAGGTGCCATCCATCGTTAGCCTCCCTGGATAAACACCAACAAATAAATGGAAAATGTATACATGTGGAAATGATGCCATCAGTTGTCCTGTCCTACCTACTGCAAGTGCTAATATGTGCATAAATGAGTCCATGAATTAATGTTGGCAAAATGATATTAGCTCAAAAATTAGCTAAAAAAAAAGCCAACCGAACCTACCTGGCTCTGTGTGAAAAATTCAACCTAATAACTGGTTGTTCCATCCTTGGCAGCAGCAACTGCAAGTAAGCCTTTGCAATACCTAGCAATGACTCGTACGCATGGCTGTGGAGGAATTTTGGCCCTCTCTTCTCTTCAGAATTATTTTAATTTAGCCACATTGGAGTGTTTTCCAGCATGAACAGCCTGTTTCATGTCATGCCACTGCATCTCAATCAGATTTAAGTCAAGACGTTGACAAGGCCATGCTAAAACCTTCGTTTTGTTTTTTGTTTTTTTAAGCCGATCAGATGTAGACTTTCTGGTTTGTTTGGGATCACTAGCTCTTTCTTTGTGGGAAGGATCCTCCTGAGTCAGGTTCCTTGGAGGTAAGGCCAGAGTCCTCCCTGGCAACTCTTGAACACACATTTGGAACAGGCTATTGAGTGTGCATGAACAACTTTCACAAGTTTTACCCTGCACCATCTAATAAGCGAACACTTAATATATATAATAATATAATCATATTGATCATTTTAATATAATCAAATAATAAAATTATAGAATATGATCATATTGTATGGCACTACTTTTACCCGTCCAGCTTTACTATGATGATATGAAATCATTATGACAACATATTTTACACATATTAGATCTGACTTTCTCCTGATATTACACTTTTTTTTCTTTTTTTTTTTTCAAGTGAAGGAAAACAATGCCCATTAGATTGTGGGTAATTCCTGTAAGCGGAGGATACACAAATGCATCCTTGGAAGTTTTCTATTTAAGGAACTCTGCCCTCTGAAATTTTGAGGATCCTCGACACTGGAACAGTCCTCCGATGGCAGTCGATGATGTAGTAGCCCTCAAAAAACAGCTGTTCAAAGATCCTTCCTTGGCTTTGAGAAACTACAAAGAGAACTACTAGGCTACTTGAGAAGCTACTGTCTTGCTACCCAAGTGCTCTTGAGCTTGAGGTCATGAAGTGATGGCCGGATATTCTCCCTCAGGATATTTTGGTAGAGAGCAGAATTCATGGTGCCATCAATTACAGCAAGTGGTCCAGGTTCTGAAGCAGCAAAGCCACCCCAGACCATCATACGGCCACCACCATGTTTGAATATTGGTGTGATTTTTGTGCTAGTTTTACTTGAGATGTACACCTTCCAAAAAGTTCAACTTTTGTCAGTTCACAGAATATTTTCCCAAAAGTCTCCCATTTATGCCCTGTCTCTTTCTCATTGTTGAACCATGAACACTGACCTGATATGAGTCAAGTGAGGCCTGCACATCTTTAGATGTTCTGAGTTCTTTTGTGACCTCCTGGATGAGTCATTGATTACTCTTGGAGTCATTCTGATAGGCTGGCCACTACTGGGAAGGTTCACTACTGTTCAGAGTTTTCTCCATTTGTGGGCAATGGCTCTCACTGTGGTTCACTTAGAGATGTCTTTGTAACCCTTTCCAGACTAGTAGATGTCAGTAACTGTTACTAATCTGTTCTTGAATTTCTTTAGATGGCACCATGATGTGCTGCTTTTTTAGATCTTGTAGCCTACTACACTTTGTCAGACAGGTTCTTTTAAGGGATTTCTGGGTTCAACAGGTCTGGCCGTAATCAGGCCTGAGTGTCGCTGGTAAAATTGAACTCAGCTTTCTATAAAATGTGGTCAATCACTGTTAATCCAGTATTTAACGGGGGGATACTGCATTTTGTATTTTGGTCTAATCAGGGGTACATATTGGCAATATCTTCATACATACATTAAAGTTTTATCTTCTTGTTATTTAGGCATGTGGCTTTTTGTGTGAAAACTGTTTGAAATGGCAGGACTGATAATAATAATAATAATAAAAAGATATTGTTTAATACAAGACATTTTTTTTTTTTTTTTTTACCAAACAGGAGCTGTGGTAACTCAGAAACAGTAAAAGGATTGTGGGGGAACAGAGGTCTCGGTTGTCTTTGAGGCTGCAGCACTAATGGATTTAAAACTTATTTTGCAGTTGAAGTCTTACATAATGACAATTGTCACCGCAAGGAAGGATTTCCCTCTCATCTGGCTACTGAAACCCCAGCAACATTTTATCATCAGTTTTATTATTTATCACTATATTTTGTCTTTTTAAAATTCTGCAGTGCTGTATCATCTGTCAAGATAAGATAGAACTGAATACACCGACATCTCTGTCTGCACATTCAGCGACCACAGGAAGAATACCCAACTGAATGAAATCAATGACTTAGGACCACATTTGAACCTTTAACTAAAACATCTTAAGCACACAGATTGAAAACCTGTGGCGTCATCGAGACAGGCTGTTCATAAGTGAATGTGCAGATGTGGTGTTGTGAAGTTAGCAGCTAAAACAGCAGAACTAAAGGCAAACCACATGCAGAAGCTTTCAGAGAGTGTGAGACAGTGCTGCAGCTGCAGAGCTCTTACTTGTCCACGGCCTGGACCGGACTGTTAGTGATGTACTGATAGTATCAATGCATGTGTGTTTTGTTATTAACATTGGTGCTAGTGTCCTGAATAACTATTTCCTCATTTTGGAGCTGAAAAGTGTGTCAAACTTTTAATGTTGTCTAACATTGTATGTATTTATTTGTGCCCAGGCCCAAAGTGGCTAATCTGGAGAACTGGGAAAGTTCCAGGTGGGCTGGGCTGCTTTCGGGGCCATAGGGGTACCGTACAGCGGCATTAAAGAGGCTACACTTGCTGGGATGGACACAGGCAGGAGCAGTTATTGTTCAAGTGACGTTTCCCCTCATGAAATACTCTCTCTCTCTCGAGCAGTGTGTTGTACAATTTCATAGCCTATACAACAATGTGTAAGTACACAACACAAGATCTAGCTGCTGTGTTACAAGAACTAAGTGTTAAACATCACCTCAGCAGCTGAAGCCCCTCCACTGAAAAGAATAGCCTTCAACACTAATAAGATCAAGCTGAACAATTGACAGGTAGAATTCAGCCAATGTAAGTGTTAAAAATGAGTAGAGTATTGACAGGATATGTAAGTAAAACTAACTTGACAAAGAAATGATTGGGGAAAAGTCTTTTATAAAGGTAAGATTTTTAAAACAACAAACGACTTGTACAATTATGAAACATAGGTCACAATAATGAAACAGTTGAAATAATGAAATAAAAACAACGATTTTTTATTATTTTTTAATTGTGTGATTGTTGCTGTCGGTAAAACACAAGACCTAGGCTCACTGTTGTCCTACAATGTGAACAATTACACATAGTTAAATTGGTTTCAGAATATCTCTACCTGAATGCTAAAAGTTACCTTTAATGCTTTTTAAAAAGATATGTATATATTAATAGCCTATTTGAACATTAGTATTATTAGTATACTTAATCTGCAATTGAATAACTTTCCACCTTTTCCACAACTTTTTACCATTTTAAACCAATTTTAGCAATTTTTAACCCATTTAAATTCTGTTTTAAAGAAAAGGGACTTACTTTTCTAAGATGGCTGTACTACAGCATGAAGTAATAAAAATATATATTTGTTCTTTTGATAGGAGTGGTTGTTATTCATGTTGAATATAAGTTATGGATATCACAGTGTAATTTCACAATGGACCATGATTCTTCTGACTTCAGTCGGCCCCCCGGGTTGGCTGGGCCCCAGAAAGAAATCCCCCCTTACAAGCATCCTCGTCTGCACATGACTATTCTTGAATGGGTGTGGCTGTCTTCAACCACCTTCAGGTAAGTGGGGATCCCCGGTTTCTGGCACCTTTATTTTAGGGGTTGCAGGCTGAAAAGGTTGAGTACCAATGGACTAGGAAGTGAAAATCTTGTCCTGTCCTGGCCGACAGATACCAGCCAACAGAAAGTCAGGTATGAACTAAAAGGGTCAGTGAATCTGGTTTGTAGGTTACTACAGTGTGCTTGTTGTGGAAACTTTGCATGGATTTTTTTTTCATCATCTACTGTTTTTTTTTGCTAACCTGACACGCCAGATGAATTTGTTTCACATATCCATTTAGAAAAACTTCAATACAAAGCGCCTGGGACAAAGGCAGAGGCTTTGAAAAAAACTTGGAGTGTGATTGGATGAACGTTCTGTCTGCCACATCTTTATGGGCCAATCAGAGCAACAAAACACGTGACATAGCCTCGACTGAAGTGCGCATGCGCAGCTACCGAGGAATAACGCGAACCATGGTGACTGCAGACATGTCAGTACACAACTTCTGTCGTTTATGAAAAGAAAACAACTTACTGCTGTTCTCTGTTCTTCTTTAAACAAAGAAATGTCATCAAAGTCTGATAAAACTGGCGCTTTAGCAGCATCCATGCTAATCTCTTCCGCCATAATTGCATAATTGCTGCTTGCTTACGTCATGACTCCGCCGTGCCTGAAAGTACTGCCCCTCGTTACTGATTGGTCCTGTCACTTTCTAACCGGGCCCCTAACGGTTCAGAAGGGAGCTTTACAAGATGGATTCACCAGTGAGAAACAAGGAAACGGGCGTATCCGTCTGCTTTGCAAGGTTACTTTTTTTTTCTATTTCTGCATTCATCAGCTGCAGCTGTCCATCTGTCTAAATGGAGCATGTGGACATGGCGTGTGGTGACGTGATCCCACAATACCAGCCCACTAATTTAACCATGTTGCTCCCATCATAAAGAGAAATGTAAAAATCCTATAACTTAACATTTCTGGTGAAGTTACTTAAGGTTCAAACTTCTTACTGAGTGTGAAACTTCAGATGAGACAGAGTTGTGTTCCTCCTGCTCAAACTGATGGCAGCATGCATGTGGGCGGGTGCACTCAGAGAGGATGGAGGGGAGGGCATTGTGCTGACCTGGATCACTTCTCCTGACCTGATATTCATGTTTAAACCAATATGCATCTCTTCATTTGGCCGGGCTGTGCACAAACAGGGAAATGCCTAAAATGGCATTCTCTCTGCATAAGACAGAAAGTCGTTTTTTGCTCACGTGTGCACGTGTCTGATGCCAAAGGTGGGAGGATGCATTTCACCATGGTTGGTGCCTTAAATATTAAGTTTTGTAGGAAACATTGCATTTAAAAATGTTCTGTATTATGGACACAATTGATCAGTAAAATTAATCTTTCACAGTTCACATAAGGTTTTCATTTTTAATCACTGCAGGGCAGATTTAAGTTGCAACTATTTGTCTTACTTAATATGCAAACAGTTCTGTTATACATATATTATTCATCCAAAGAAAAAGGAATTGAAAAGACAGAGGCTATGCATTTTCTCCAAAGTCATTGTGGGTATTTCATTTTTTCCCCCTCGGGTCTTTTTCTTTTATAGATTGGTCTGACCTGAGGAGAATCTCCTTGCCAATGTTAAATTGGCTCTTTCATAGTTCCTCACAAAGAGAGAAATACTTACATTTAATCTTCCTCTCTGTGTATTTAACCTTGTGCTGCAGTAGCCTTTGTGTTACGTTGATGGGATTCAGTGCAGCCTTGTGCTTTGTTGGAACACTGATGTTAAAACGTTCAGCCGAGAAATATTCAGAGACACAGATGTGTTATTGGTGGGACAATCATGGGGAGATGCACATCTAAATGGACTCATGTCCTGACTTGGAAAATCAGGCAGAGTCATTAAAACCAGGAAGGATATGGAGGAAAAAGAGCTATGATAATGGATTTCAGGGGCAGACTCGGGGGGTTTGATTGGCCTGGGCAGAAATGATAAAAATGACACCTGCTGTATGTGGTGGGACTCAAGGGCACAAAAGATTTTCATACATTTATGGTAAAAAAGTCAGTCAACTTGGCTAATATTAAACTCTGCCCTCTATATCTACAACACCTCTGCAATAAAAACAGACTAGATAATTATTATCAAGCATTTATTCCACAGAAATAAAGAAGTGAGGATGCCACTGAAAATCAACCTCATACTCTTGCATGTTTTTTCACTACTTGAGGGCACCTTATCATGGTTTGGAAGAGCACTCTGGATCATTGCTTCCCCACTATTTTTCCTTAGGCCCACCCTCATTCATTTTTAAAAAAAGCACTGCTCTATGGGCACTTTACTTTATGTCTACGTAGCAGGTACTCTAGACTTCAGGGTGCCCTCTATGGACAATATGTGATAAAGTTCCCTCCTGGATAAGATTTATCAGAACTAGAGCACATTCTGTTTTAAAGAAGAGCGAGAAACTGGCAGCTTTCCATGGCAGAAAAGATGCCATGGATGAAGTCCTGCCCTTCCCAATCTGGGAGGTTTCCCAGATGAATGTGTCAAACAGTCTAGCTGGTGTGTCAGGTTGGAGGCTAGTCCAGTTGAGAAGCACTGCTCTAAACAGCCAAACTGCTTTGCTATAGAATATACCCGTTCTCCAACTCATGGCATAAACTGGCCACCAGGATATTCTGCTGAACCACATGCAAGTGCAACTTGAGTCACTCCCAATCACTGTCCTGATCCATATCAAACACCTCAAGTTCTACCCAGCTAAAAGACAGGCATGAAAAAAGGCAGCAGAAACCAAAATGCATGGCTGTTGCTATGGAGAGGATACATCATCTCCTCATCTACAGTCCCCTCCAAAAGTTCAGGAACGGGTGGCCCAATTCCTTTATTTTCACTGTAGACTGAAAACTTTTGGTTTGAAATCAAAAGATGAATATGAGACAATAGATCAACATTTCAGCTTTTATTTCCAGGGGTTTACATCTTGATCTGATACATCACTTTGAAGATATTATTTGTGTGAACCCATTCATTTTTCATGTGAACAAAAGTATTGGAACATGTGGCTGACAGGTGTGTTTTGTTGCCTAGGTGTGTCCAATTATTCACACAATATATAGCACTGAATAACTACACTCAGTTTCAGATTTGGGTTTTGTCTGTGCAGACTGCATTTATAGTTAGAGGTGTAAACAATATAAAAAACAGAGAGCTGTCTATGGGTGATAGACAAGTGATTATGAACCTGAGAGAAGATGGAAAATCAACCAGAGCCGCTGCAAAAACTCTGGCCATAGCCAGTACAACCATTAGGAATGTCCTGAAGAAGAAAGCAAGCACTGGTGTACTCAGTAACAGATGTGAATGGGTAGACCAAGGAAAGCAGCATCAGTTGATGACAGAAACATTGTGAGAGCTTTAAAGAAAGACCCTAAAACAACTGTTAGTGACATCAGCAACAACCTCCAGAAGGCAGGAGTGAAGGTCTCACCATCTACTGTTCACAGAAGACTTCATGAACAAAAGTATAGAGACCACACCAGAAGATGTAAACCACTCATTAGCATGTAGAACAGGAAGGCCAGGCTGGAATTTGCCAAAAAGTACAGAGACCACCCACAAACATTCTGGGACAAAGTTTTCTGGACTGATGAGACAAAGATGAACGTTTACTAAACCGATAGTAAGACTAAAGTTTGTAGAAAGAAAATATATGTTCATGATCACAAACATACAAACTCATCTGTGAAACACAGTAATGTCATGGCTTGGGCTTGCATGGCGTCTTCTGGGATGGGCTCATTCATCTGCATTGATGTTGTAACACATGATGGCAGCAGCAAAATGAACTCAGAAGTCTACAGAAACATTTTGTCTGCCAATTTAAAGAAAGATGCAGCCAAGTTGATTGGGAGATCCTTCATCATGCAGCAAGCTAATGACCCAAAACACACTGCCAAAACAACTAAGGAGTTCATCAGGGGCAAGAAGTGGAAGGTTTTAGACTGGAAAAGTCAATCTCCACACTTAAACCCTATAGAGCATGCATTTTAATTGGTACAAAGGAGACTGAAGGGAGAAACCCCCCCAAAACAAACAACAACTGGAAGAGGCTGCAGTAAAAGCCTGGAGAAGCATTAAAAAAAAGAAGTTTGGTGTTGCCAGTGGGTCACAGGCTTGATGCAGTTACTGCAAGAATAACAAGGATTTATTACTAAATATTAAGTCTTGTTCACTTTTATCTGTTTTAAGTCTATCTGTCCTAATACTTTTGCTTACCTAAAAATGTGGTGTTCCGATACAAATAATGTTATCTCCTAAGTTGTGTATCAGATCAGACGCAAAAAACTGGAAATAAAAGCTTAAATGTTGATCTATTGTCTCATATTCATCTTTTGATGTCAAACCTAAATGTTTTCAGTCTACAGCGAAAATAAAGGAATTTGGCCCACTGTTCCAATACTTTTGGAGGGGACAGTATACTCTTTTTTTCTGCATGCATCCAGTTAAATTAAAAAGCGTATCTTTCTTAACAGATACTAGTAAAAAAAAAAAAATATATATATATATATATATATATATATTTATATATATATATATATATTTTTTTTTTTTTTTTCCACTGAGTCAGAAGTTGCTGGTGTGTCCTTAGCTCACCAAACTGACAGTATGTTACATCTCACCTTGACAGGTGACAGAAGACAGACCCTTCTTCCTCTGGCAGGTGAACTTGAAATCTGTCCTTGGAGACCTCTTTCCTTCTTTTTTCTCACTTCCATTTTTATTCTATATTTAATCACAAAGACTCACAAGGATCAAGCTCTCTCTTTCAAAAGACCTTAAGAACATTCTAGCGACAGAGAAAGTAAGATAAGATGTCTGAAGGTATAAAAAGAATGAAACTCAGCTCAAGGTAATTTCAAGTTTTTCAGTCTGTGTCAACTTTTGTCTGCAGTCACAAACATTCAAAAAAGCTTGCCCCCCCAAAAAAACATCTTTACAGGGACAACGTGGAGTCAAAGAAGGTCGGGCAAGGAGGGACAGTGAGTAACTGTTACTCCTCCTCACTGTGAAAACATGGAAGGCATATAATCTCCTTTAACTTACCAGAGCGGACTTTGGCATTTTCAGTGCTCTGCATGCTCACAGTAGTTAAGCAGAACTCCTGCTGTACTACTAAAAGAAATAAACAACACCACTGAGCTTTTAATGGTAGATTTGACTTCAAGAACTCCCAGACAGCTCAACAGATGAGTCAAACATATGCACCCTTTGTCAGACTTCTAAATAGAAAAATTAAATATCACCAAAGCATGTTGACAAAAAAGTACCACCTGAATATTAAATGTTTAAGCATTAACAGACTAGAAACAAAGATCTCGTTGTATGCAAACGATGCAATTTTGGTTTTATCACCCAAAGAAAACTATTTAAAAGTCCTACTCAAAGACTCTGATGATTTTGCTGAACTGTCTGGTTTAAAGCCAAATTATGATAAATGTATTATTTTGTGATTGGGCTCTTTACATGGATCTACATTAAAGTTTTCATGTAATCCATCAATGATATGGTCGAAAGGACCAGTAGATATACTTGGCATTCATATTCTGAGTCAGAGAAATTAACTGGTTAAAATTAACTTTGAAAACAACCTTAAAAGATAGAGAAAATGTTAGGTCCATGGAAATCAGCACAGTTGTCTTTATTTGGCAAGGTCACCCTTGTTAATTCATTGTGTACTTCTCAGGTTACTTATTTCTTAATGTCTCTTCCATCACCCGGTGAGACATTTTTTTAAAACCTATGATGCATCAATCTTTAATTTTTATGGAATAACAAACCAGAAAAGATCAAGCAGAAATATTTGTATAATTGTTTAAATGAAGGAGGTGTTAAATTAATAAATCAAAGGGCACTGAACATGTCCTTAAAAGCATCTTGGTTACAGAAAATATTTTCCAGTTGGAGTTCCTTGTGTCTTCTGTGTCATACTCTAGTGGTTGGAGTATCGACACTAGAGTATCGATATGTCGATATCTTTACAAAGAACTCTTTTCATATCGATCTCTCTGGCAAAGTATCGATAACAAATGAGTACTTTCAAATTCGTCTTGCCACCGCTTCTCCTCCGAGTGCCTCCCTGCCTCTCTCTGCTCAAGACTGTTTTGGCTTTACTGCTCGTCTGTGCCATGTGAATTTGGAGACCAATCAGACATGCCTTGACTGCTCATCCATGTCACATGACTTTGGAGACCAATTGGATGTTGATCCTCCTGTACCATGTGACTTTGGAGACCAATCATAAATGAGTAATAGATTTCAGCAACTCCACTTGCTCGCATATGAATTCATTTTATAGTCTTTGCTGTGAACCTGGCTGCCTTTCTCACTCAATGTGGCCTCCAGTAAATTTCAAATAGTAAGAAAACATAAAAAATACTGTGACCACATGCCAATACCATAAAATGTATAAAGACCAAGTTGTAGAAACATAAAAAAGATAAATATTTCTATGAAAATCATTGATGACTTGTATTTCTTACATTTTTGCTTGAAACTAGTGGCTATAGGTAGCTAATATAGTCCTTCTATCTGAATTTAACAAAACTGAAATTTGGCATTTTTATGTTGTTGATATTTCAGTTTTATATATATGTTTGTGCTATGATAATATTTGATTTATTTTATTTTTTAGCTCAACATATTTTTCATCACAACATGTGTTCTGTGTGTGTTATGCTCGTTGATGATGACACGCATCGGCATAATCGTCATAAGATAAGGGTGTGAGAGAGCATTGGCAGGAAATGACTGGAGAGAAATATTAAAATGAGGACATAGGAAGCTTCACTGCATTAAACAGTCATGAATCTACTGGAAATCACTGCATGGGCTCAGGAACACTTCCAGAAATCATTCTGTTAACACAGCTGGCCATGCCATCTACAAATGCAATTTAAAGCTGTATGATGCAAAGAACAAGCCATATGTGTCTTCTTTGTGCCAAAGCTAATTTGAAATGGACTGAGGCTAAAGGGGAAACTGTTCTGTGGTCCACAATTTGGAGGTTTTAAACATTTGACAGCCCTAAAGTTAAGTTATATGTTTGACTGTTGAAACGTTTTAAGTTTTTGGAGTGCAGGTAGGTTGATGTATATGTCCTTGCATGCCATGTGCAGAGGGTGATGTTCTCATAGTGGGCAGCCTGGGTTCAAAGTTGGCAAATTTGGCTCCTTTTCCTCTTGTCATTCAACACTCTTTTGTAAGTTCCCTCTATCCATATCCACAATACTATCTGAATAGGAGGTAATGCTTCTTAAATGAATGAGGGGCAAGCATGGTCCACAAGGGATACCATAATTGACACAGTTCCCTTACATCACGTTCAAAAAAAAAAAAAAAAAAAAAAAAAAAACATATTAACATTGCTTCATATGCTGTAGTGTTTGAAGAGTATTCACTGGATTTAACCATGTGAAGTTGAGGATTCTTTCTTGTAAGCTGAAAAATACCCTCCATGTTAACATCACCACTTAAAATACTCCACAATGGTAAGTGGACAGTAATACTAAAGTGTGGTAAACTGAATCCAATAGGTTTGTGTATGAGCAGCATTCCCCCCTAATCCACTATGAATAAGGATTATTCTTTTTGTGAATTTAGCTGGCAAAGCTAAACAGTGTTTGGAACATACTTGCTGTAAGCAGAGAGGGGAATCACAATGCTGCTGCTCTGGTTTGAAATGAGGATTCTTGTCATAAATGGAATGATTTGAAACCAGCTGAGTTTAAGCTGACCAAAGACTTTATCCTCATTCATGGCCTTATCTACAGCAATTTTAGGACTGGGACAAGAGTCTGTCACTCAGAGGTGACTAATGCTTGCATCGTGTACAAGCTAAACAGTCATTCATTCATAACACATGCCTATATCACCCTACCATGCTCAGTTATAATTATATTGTGTGTCCAGTGTAAAGGAAAGGCTGTCTTTAAGTTTTCTTTAACGTTTCTCACTGAGATAGAGTTCCCGGTAATGGATCTCAGTGATCACAGTGATACCAAAACTTGATGTGCTACTACCCAGTACTAGAGAGGGGATGGGCGGGCAGAGTCATACCTGACACTTGTGTTTAGCTCGGCATCAAAGGCCAAGCTCAACAGCATCTCTTTTGTCTGGGCCTTTCTACCCCAGGTAATATGCCCAGAGACTGCCGGTGGTTTTTGGGTCCTTTGGACATTCACATCAGGACCAGGGATCATGGAAATCCTGCTACCCACCTGGACAGTACCCAAGCACAGCACCCAAGGCTGTGCTTACTTGCTGCATCCACCCCTTACTCCACCTGAAAGGTGTGGATTTTATTTTCAACAAATTATCTGCCCATACACCTGCAAGGACATCCAGAGCATAATGGGGGTTGTGTCAATCCGTCGCTCAGGCAGCTTACTTGCCACAGCTTCTATGCCTTTCTTCTGCTTCCGATTTTTAGCTCCCAATATGCCTAAAAGTTCTCCTCAGTACTGTGTATATAACCTCATCTGTGCACACTACATTTAAGGAACATCTATGTCCACATCTAAAAAACAGTAGGATATCTGTTGCATTGCTCCTTGGGAGTTTTTTTTTTGTACTGCTCAGTCAAAAAAAGTCAGTAAAAGGATGTTGTTGACTGAATAAGGATGACTTTTTCAGGCTTTGCCTGACATCTGGTGACCCCCCAAAGGGGGTTGAGAACCACTGGTCTAGGCTGACATGACTTGGTTAAACACACCTCGAGGGGTCCCTGATCAAAGACAAACTGCTGTGACGGTTACTGCTGTGTGATGTCATCTGCAAAGAACAGGGCATCCCAAATAAATACAATATAACCATTCTTTTCATGATTTTCCAGACTGTTTAATATTAACCACACATTCAAAAGAAAGGAAAATAGTCATAAACAGATCCTAAAGGTTGCTTTTAAAACCTGTATGAGCTACCTTGTGCTTTTGTTCTGGATGCCAAAGCATAATGAGATAAAGCAGAAGTATTTGGCAGCCTTGACTGAGAACACATTGGTTTCCTATATTTACCACGCTCTTCTTCAAGCATTATTTTTCTTTGCCTTTTTTTGCCAATACTCCACAGCCAAGATGGGAATAGGAAGAATGGGGAAAAGGAGAGTGGGGATTACATGCAACAAAGCTATCTGTCCAGGTTCCAATGACATCCCACCTCCATCTAAAAAATCTCAGCCATCCAGGCGATGATGGATGGGCTGTGGGTGTCTTCCCTGCAGGAAATGACTGCCATGGGAATCCCCACTCCCCCATCTCCCTCTCCCTCTCGCTCTCTCTCTCCGTCATAAAGGACCACCTTGCCCGTTCCTAAGCACAGGGATGAGCACCGCATTCAGCCTTGATTTGAACAATACCGAGGGGATTACCATGTGGCTGAGAGCAGCCTGACTCAGCTCAATCCCCATGTGAGACAGCTTGGCTGGACTCACTAAAGTGCTGTCATGTGCGTTTCTAAGTCTGAGGTACGGTTTTATTATTTATCAATATTTAACGATATAAATGCTCTCCAAAGACTACGCTGTCACTCTCCAGAGGCTTAACCGGATGTGCGGGCGTTTAAGGTTTAAAGGCGAAGCTCGAACATGAGCTGTCATTGATTTTGTCATTAAATGTAAAAATAACACGCTGTTTTGTTTCAGCTTTAATGCTTGGTTGCTTTGCTTTTGTTCCCATCCTGCCGCAAGCATTAACTTAAAAATGCACTTGTGCATTTAGTCTTCAAGTGACTCATTTTGTGCTGCCTAATGTGCATTTGCATGACAAGTACATGCTGTTTTAGAGTTATTAGTAAGCTAGACAGATACTTTGAAACCAACCTCATCTTGCATTCACTGTTAGGAGAATGAAAACACTTTAACACATTCATCATGCCTGGGGTAGATGCTCCATCTTCGCTTGAAAGCTGTCTCACTAAAGAGAGAAAGAAATGCACGCTGAATACATCAAATCACCAAATCCTTCACCTTTTCCTGGTTCGTTCAGTGCAGTCAAACTAGCCCATGGCCACATCAGTCAAGGTGATCTGACGTGACTCCTCTCTGTCTCCAACTGTAGCTGTGAGCTTTGTGTTAGCTAAAGGCCTCTTCAGCCCTCCAGGAACGCTCCTGCTCCAGTTTCCCACTGCTGCTTCCTGAATGTATGTTGGGCTTCATGAGTGATGAGCATATTAGAAATGAAAATGTCATCACAGTAAGTCCACAGAGGTTACCATCAGTCAGCTGAACAGTTATTTTCTCCTTAACTCAGAATCAAAGTTTGGATAGGTATGTTTCTTTTTCTGTAAGAACAATTGTTTTTTTATGCCTGTATGTATGGAAGATGATGGTTGGTAGAGTTGGAAACAGGTATGAGAGAGTGGGGTATGGTGTTCCTGCATATAGGCTACCTGCCTATATTGGGTACGATCTAAATACCCAGCCATCTGCACTCCAATATGTTTCTTTTTAATAAGAAATTGTATTTTACCAATTTGGGTGGCTCTTTTACTGTGGACATTGAAGGTTTGCTGCTGTCAATCTGCCCATCTACAACTGCTTCATCTACCAGCATCATCCTCACTTCTATTAGCATTACTAGAACACTTAATAAAATCTAAGTGCAACCCTGCTTCAACTGCTATAATTTAACAATAGTTCTCTCATTTTAATTTTCATCCTGGCTGATAAAGCTGGTTTTGCATTGTTCTGTTTGTTTGGAGGTTTTTTTGTTTGTTTGTTTCTTTTTTCTTTCTTCTTGCTTTCATCCACGCATTATACCGGTCCAGGGTCATGAAATGGGCAGAAAACACTGCAGACCCCACACAACTGGACAGATGTTGTTTAAACTCCTCCCCTCTGGTATAAGTCACAGGGAACTGTACACCAAAACTACCCAACACAGAAACAGTTCTTTACCCCAGGCTGTCACTCTGATGAAAGCCCAACAGTCACAAGCTGGGCTTCCATTACAGTTTTTCGCAAAATAAAAGCAATATTTCTTAAATTTCGATTAAGTACAATTGCTCTTTGAATGTGTTTCCATTGAAGGGAGTTTTGGGCATAGGCCTTGCAATTCTCGTAAAATCTCATGTCGCGGGAATCCGCTGCAGGGAAGCTTTGGTTACATCTACGGCGGTTGCCTTGATAATTTTGAACAAAAGACAAAGCCAATGGATGATAGTTCAGAGGTAAAGTCTGTATGTATGGCAAAAGCCACGTATAAGGGTATAAGAATGATGTTAAGAAAGTCTCGTCTCTTCTTAGGTCTACACGTACCCCACCGTGTTGTCTCAGAGTGACTGGTCATGTGACACCGTACGTCACGTCCCGTGACTTGTAAATGTGGAAAAAGTGTTTCCATTACACTTTTGCGATATATTTCTATTTTGAAACGCCTCGAAAACCTCCTCATGGAAGCGTAAAAACTTTTTAGCTACAATTAAGGATTTTTCGATATTCAGGCGTTTCCATTACCAGTTTTTTTTTATTTAATTTAATTTTTTTTTCTTTTGCGCTATTTCGATTTTGCGCATTTCCAAGTGTAATGGAAACCCAGCTACAGAGGGACTCTGATGGCCACTAAACAGTCACTGAGTTACTCTGAAGACCACTAAACAGTCACTGAGTCACTCTGAAGACCACTAAACAGTCACTGAGTAACTCTGAAGACCACTTAACAGTCACTGAGTCACTCTGAAGACCGCTAAACAGTCACTGAGTCACTCTGAAGACCGCTAAACAGTCACTGAGTCACTCTGAAGACCGCTAAACAGTCACTGAGTCATTCTGAAGACCACTAAACAGTCACTGAGTCACTCTGAAGACCGCTAAACAGTCACTGAGTCATTCTGAAGACCGCTAAACAGTCACTGAGTCATTCTGAAGACCACTAAACAGTCACTGAGTAACTCTGAAGACCACTAAACAGTCACTGAGTCACTCTGAAGACCGCTAAACAGTCACTGAGTCACTCTGAAGACCGCTAAACAGTCACTGAGTCATTCTGAAGACCACTAAACAGTCACTGAGTCACTCTGAAGACTGCTAAACAGTCACTGAGTCATTCTGAAGACCACTCAATGTTTACAGTGACAGAAACTTGAACTTTGTTTCTGATTCTGTTAAGTTATGTGTCTTATAATAATACTTTAAGAGTACATTCTAGACCTGCCCTCTTTGTGAAGTGTCTTGAGATTTCTTCGGTTATGAATTGAGGCCATACAAACAAAGATTGATTGATTGATTGATTGATTGATTGATTGATTAATTGCTTGACTGATTGATTGATTGATTGACATTCTGTTAACTGCTGCTGTCTGTCTTGGTCAGGACACTCTTGAAAAATACATGTTTAGTCTCAAGAGTGTTCTTTTCCTTGTAAAATAAAGGTTGAATTAATTTGAGAATAAGTGTAATTCAAATGTGATTCATCACAATAAACTATTGACATTCAGTGATTAATTGAAATTGAAAAATAAACATTTGTCAGCCCTACTTCTTACACAGCTTGGATGATGGGCATGAAAATTACACCTCTGCTGCACATCAGGATGAATTGTGCTGGATGAACGATGGGGCACTGTGTGTTCATATTTAGAGGATAATAGACAGTTTTCAATTTTGAGCAGAAAATGATGGATTTAACAAGGGAAATTTTTATATATTTAGAACAGGTTCATTAAAGCAGTTCCTAATATGTAAATGAGTTCATAAGCTTTATAGATGGTATGATAGTATACAGACAGTGAGTGGCAGTGATTAGTGAATAATTTTAGGCATAGAGTCAGTGATTAAGCCTCAGATGAAATTATTTCCTCCTGCTTTAATACTTTGTTTTGATCTCCATCAAAGTCACAGTGTTTTGTCACAAAAAATCGACAAAGATCTGAGATCAAATGATCAGCTCTAAAAGAAGCACGCTGGTTTAATGTGCATGTCTTCTCACAAAAAGTGATGTGATCTGAGGTCTTTGAGAAATAAAACTTAAGTCCAAATTCATATAAATCCATCCTGCTCCTCATGTTTCCTTCCGGTGAGTTATCTGACAGTATCGCAGACCTATAGCAACTTGTCTCTTTTATCAAGGCCAACACTGCTTTGTATCATAGCCAGGCCCATGGGTAGAAACTGATTTGATGTTAGTATAGGTCAGTGTGTCAGAGCAGATATGTTACTGCGGAGGTAAACCCACAGAGAACAGAGCAACAACGATTTCCTGTCTCCACTCTGAGTTTGTTTATTTGCTCTTTAACCTTTTGATTTATTAGAGGTTTTAAAAAATGTGGTGGAGGGTGGATGCACAAAGGCAGAAAACTTGAGAAGAAAATACACTGCCGCTCTGAGAACCTGCAGCCAGACTGGAGTTCATGTGTGAAAGACATTAAAACATGTTGGAGTTCAGCAACACACAACATGCTTTCTGCAGGATCTTAACACACATACAGGGATTTTATCTCATGATGGAAAATGTCTTTCTCTTCTTCTTTTCTCTCTTTTTTAAACAATGCATGCCGTGACATATATGAAAGGAAAAAAGCAACAAAAGTATGAACTGATGTAAAAGATTGCTGAATCGCTTGTGAAAAGTGTTTCGGATATTTTTTTTTTTTTTTCCATCACGCTTTTTCATTCATTTGTCAGCATTTACACAAACTTAAAAATGGCAGAAGAAACCAACAGACAGAAGTATGCAAAAATGATTTTGATTTTCTACATAGCCTATATCTGAATGTATTTCTGCTCTGTCTGATGCAAATTACACAGAACAAATTAAAATTGTTGTCATATACTCAATTTTCAAAGCAATATTTCGATATATCTTGGGGCTGTAGATAAGATACTGGGTAATATTAATTATTTAAGCCAGGGGGTTCTCAACCTTTTCAGCCCAGGACCCCCAAAATAAAGGTGTCAGAGACTGGAGACCCCCACAGTACCTACAGCCATGAACATTCAAGAATAGTCATGTGCAGACAAAGCAACCCTGAGCAACTGAATTAAAGCCCCTCTTATCAAAGCTACAAATATCATTTTTTACTCATTTGTGCCCTAGCATGTAGCCATCTTAAAAAAACAAATCCCCCTTTGGTAACGCTTTATATTAAGGTCCTTGTAATAAGCATAAATAAGTGTTAATAAGGCCCTTATAAGACTATATAAGCGTTAATATTGTTATTGTAACATAGTTAATATCAGTCTATAAGACACTTGCAAGAACTTGTAAGAAACTTAACCCACCCACTGTGTCTTTGTCACGTTTGCTTTATTAATATTAAAATATACTTTATTGCTCATCTATTATGAATTAACTAGGCACTTGTTAACAGTTAATTATGCTATTTGCAGCTACCAGATGTAAAGCGAGAACAATGCCTTATTAAGGCTAATAAATCTTTCTTTATGCATTATTATGCCTTTAATAGTTAACTATGCTTTTTGCAGCTACTGGATCTAAAGCGAGAACAATGCCTTGTTGAGGCTAAAAAAATATTTTATTATGCATTTATTAATTAACTTCCACATCTGGAATGAACACTACATGTGGTCAAGGTTGATAAAATGGTTAGAAAAAAATACATAATAATACAAGTGTTACAACAGTGAAGCCCAAAATTTTCAAGTAAACAGGACATTTTACCAAAAACGTATAAAAGTAACCTAAAACAGGCATTTGGAAAAATAAAAAAATAAATGAAGAGTACACTTTCTAGCACCTTTAAACATTGAAGCATATTATACAAAACATCAATATACACAAAAAAAAAACCTTAAAAGGACCTTAATATAAAGCATTACCATTCCTTTTCTTAGAAACAGAATTGAAACAGGTTGAAATTTGGCAAAATTTGTGTGAAGTGGCAAAAGTGGGTAAAAGGAGGCAACAGTTGGTCCAAATTATGCAACAATTGATGAAAAGTGGAAAATAACAGTGGCACCAGAGAAACAATCACATTTATGTCATTCAGATAATTTAAAGCTAAAAAGTCTCAATTTCATTTTCTCATCCTGCATTCAACTCTTCAGGTATTCCTATCATCTCATTTTCTGAGTTTTGTGAGGTTAAATCTCTGGTGTTTATGAAATATCTATGATGTTAAGTTGCTGTTGAAAACACACTCCATTCCCAAATGTTGCTCTTCAAAATGAAAGTCTTCAGTGATGATAAGCATTGGAGGGTTTATTGTGACAGACTTGGCAGGAATACAATGTGTCTATCATTACATAATTTACTGACTTTAAGCATTGCAGTGCTATCTTAAGAAGATGGATTAAACTGTTGCTGCTTTGAGAGAGACAAAGCCACAGCCTGCTTCTTTTAATCCTCAAAGTCTAAAGAAAAGTAAAATATGGATTAAAACACACTTCAGCAGGTAAAATGTTTGTTCCTGCTGCACCTATTTCAAGTGAAAAATAGAAATATACTCCAGCAATTAGCCTGCCCCCTGACCTTATAATTCAGCTGCCTGGCTTCTATTCTATTAATCTGAGTAATAATGGTAATAATAATAAAAGAAATCTAAAGTTCAATGTCCAGTACTTTTTTAGTGTAGAGACTCAGTTAATGATGGTAATTATCACTACAGACTGTTTTTCTGCAGGTTGTAAAAATCAAAGTTTTAGTGTACTCCCAATCTCGTGGTCCATGAGTGTTTAAAATCAGCCTTTTAAACTTTTATTAAAGGCCACTTCAACAAAGTTCTTATGCTTTTAAAACAACAGGATGAATTCTAAGGAGCTACTTGTACATTTCTGACCATACACCACAGCATTGGCTCGTGAAATTAAACACTTTGAAAGGCCAGCGCTTTTGTCTTTGATGCTGCACTAAAACATAGGAGCCAAAGTCGACACTGCTGCGTGTTTCCTCTTCAAGGCAGCACTCAGGAGGCTTGTGTTCAAAGTTATAGGGGCAAAGTTATACAGACTTTGGTGATCTGAAAAAGCCTGGTTCACTCCAGCAGACATGAAGCATGGAGGCGGAGATAAAGAGATGGCAATCGCGGTGCTTTGTGGATTCCTGTTTGGTTTCAGGATTGTTTTTCATGCAAATTAAATACTTAATGTAGGAAGGAAAATAGCAGGGAAGAAACTTCGGTATCAGCATTAGCTCAGCATGCACGTCTTTGTTTTCTCCCCATGTATGATAAAAACTACAAGAGCTCCAGTGGGTTATGGGTTATGAGTGTCTGAAATGCAACCTACAGCCCTGGAATGTTTCCAGTTGTCACCCATCGCTACAAGCTTCTGCTGTGTTCATGTTTTGGTGTTTTGAAATGCTTCATCTTTTTTTTTTTTTTTGCTTTGGTCTTCTGCATCAATACATGTTGTGAGATATGTGCCAAAAAATACAAAAATAAGCCTTTTCAGAAATGCCCAAGACCTCTTGTGAGAAAAGGTCTCTTTGTCAAAAGCAATAATGAAATAAATCAACTCAAGTAAAACTTTATTCTGAGGAATTTGCAGCATTTGCAGCCAAGTAAACATAACTGTAACAGCTTCGCAGTGAATGTTATAAAACTATGGATTGGTTAAATGGGTCTAGTGAGTGTATAACGGTGACATTTGACACGAGTAACATCTGGTAACTTCAAGTCTAATACTTAAAGACCTTGCAATTCTTTTCAGACAACTTCTGAGTTAATAAAAACATACAGATTATTTTTCTTTTAATATGATTTCAGTAATCAAATTGTTGTGCTGATATATTTTAACAGTATTTAAATCTAAAAAAGAAAGAAAGAAAGAAAAAGAAAATTGAATAATTTAGAAGATACATGTCAAATGGCCTACACAGGTTTTCTGTCATCCTGTTTAAAAGTAATAAAACGGAAACAGAATACAAAAAATTTGACAGATTTGAGATTTAAAGGCTCCATTTCTAACATTTAACCCTATTTTACCCACTTTTTCCACTTCACACCAGTTTTGTCAAGTTTTAACTAGTTTTCATCTCTTTTTCCCACCACTTTTTGCTCATTTTAACACAATTTTACTATTTTAAACCCATTTTTTTTTAAATCAAATTCAGACCATTTCCACTACCTTTTTGTTCCCGTTTTTGCCACTTCTAAACATATTCTTTCCTCTTTCCACCTGTTGTTGGCTCTGTTACTGCTAATATTAACTGAATCTTTACCACATTTTACATCGATTTTGCCCGTTTTAACCACATTTCATTCTGTTATTGCCATTTTTTTCTGATTAATGCCAGTGTTTCTGCCTCAGCTAACCCATTTTTGCCAGTTTAACCACTTTTTTTCCACTTTTAAATCCCCTTTTACAACATTTCCCACCCATTATTGCCACTTTAAACCCATATCTGCCCTTTGAATCCCTTTTTACCACTTTATATAAATGCTGTTTTTCTCTTGCTGCAAGAAAAAAATCTAATTCAAGCAACGTTTTTGTCCGTAATGGATTATTATTATTATTATTATTATTATTATTATTATTATTATTATGGTGATGTTCTTTACATGCATGCTAACTCATCCTCTCTGAAAATGTTGGACTCAGTCTGCCATGCTGCCTTTAGATGTATCACTGATCTGGGTTTTCAGACCCATCATTGTGTTTTATATGAGAAACTTGGTTGGTTGTCCTTATACAATAGAAGGATGGAACATTGGTATATCTTTCTTTTTAAGGCCATTTTACATGAATTACCTTCTCATATCTGTTCTTTACTGACTCCAAAAGCTGTCAGTTGCTGTAATCTTCGCTCTCATGGACTCATCATGTATGAGAGTCCTCACACTCGCTCTGTCTTTGGTCAAAGAGCTTTTAATTTTTTTGCTCCATCGTCTTGGTCAGAGTTGCAGGGCCATCTTAAACTTGAGTGTTGTGTTAGTTTAGGAGATTTCAAAACTAGAATTAGGGAACATTTAACCAGTGTGTGCACATGTTTTTCTGCTGAAGGCTGCTGATTTGTTGATTGATGTAACCTTTGTTCTATGTCCTGTTCTAATGTCATATATGTGAAACTTATCATGCTGCTGTCTTGGCCAGGACACCCTTGTAAAAGAGATTTTTGTATCTCAATGGGAATAAATCCTGGTTAAATAAAGGTTAAATAAAAAATCAAATTATATTATATGCCAGTTTTTGCCACTTTGATCCATTCTGCCACTTTTGTCCTATTTTTTGTCACTTTAATCTATTTTTTTCCTCTTTGAACCAATTTCTGCTACTTCTAAAATAGCATTTCATTGTCTTTTCCATTCATTTTTGCCCTTTTAAACCAGTTGAGCAGTTTTAAACTCATTTGAATTTTGTTTTTAAGAAAAGGAATTTGCATTTATAAGATGGTTACATGCTACGGCAGGTACAAATTAAAAATGTACTTGTTGCCTTGATAAAAGTGATTATTATTCAGGTTAAAAATAAATTATGAATATCACAGCTAAACTTTGCAATGGACCATGATTTTGCTGACCTCAATGGGCCACCAGTTTGGCTGGGCCCCAGAAAGGCCCCTTCGGGCATCTTTTTCTGCACATGACTATTCTCAATTGTGCATGGTTGTGTTCAGCCAACTTCAGGTACATTGTGGTTCCCCAGTCTGTGGCAATTTTATTATTGGGGTCATGAGCTGAAAAGGTTAGGAATCCCTCGGCTACATGAACAAAACATCACCTGCAAAAAATGGATGCAAGACATTGCATATTTGTATGGAATTTAGAAATAAAATTCACTTGCATTTTCATTGCTGTGGTTGTGCAGCGTTCTTATGTTTTCCTTCAGAGATGTCAGTAATTTGAAGTACATCAAGACTTCACTTATCTAGTGCAAATGCACTGCAGCAAACACTAACATCAGGGGGTAATTCAAAATTGATCAGAGTTTGACTTGTAATACTAGTCCAGTGCAAATAGTGCTATTGACAGCATTAGCAACATTTTTACTCCAAGCAGATTCTTATGATGCTTGTTTAAAATCAAAAGTAGCACAATGCATTGACACAACAATAAGTTATGAATTTATACTATCATTGTAATATTTAAAGTCTTTCAGATGTTTTGCAAGGCATTTTAGGATATTTTGCATAGCGCCCAAATTTGAGTTTGCCTCTGGAGAATTTGTATTTGCAAGGCCACGTACCCCAACACCTCTATTCTAACAACAATCAGGACATCCTAACCCTTGATGGAAACGTGCAAGAACCTAGTGGTAGAGCTCAGTGGCAGAAACATGATTTAGTTACCTACTTTGCATTATATTGGATTTCAGTGCATAATACATTGACACGCTCTACTTCCCAGCCCCAGTACATCAGTTTGGTGAAGATTTTAAAAAATCGACACACTCATGTTAGAATAGCAGCAACAACTGATTTTTTGTATTTTATATAGTAAAAATCTAAACAGATATTCAATAAATTCCTGACCCCATGACTTGACCCTGCTACGGAGTGGTATATGGATAAATCATTTGACCTTTAAGGGCATAGCCACTATCTCAATTTTCCTTTTAAATCCTGAATTTCTTTGCATTTCTGTCATCACTTTAACAATAACATCACAGCAGGGTTAAATCCAACCTTGACCCTTCCTTTTCTCTTTAGTGGTTCTAACATGCTGTTGGATGAAAAATTAGAACTGCAATGTTCATTCTTCTTCTTTGTAAAACTAATAGTATTTTTGTTACTGTTATATGAGTTTTGTTGTGAACATATCCACAACAAAAGTAAATAAAGAGGGGCTCCTCAGTTTACACAGCTGGACTGAAGCCAAAGCAATGAAAACGGAGGCTGGCATATAGCGTGTTTAATTAATGCAAACATATTTCTATCCCCCTGAAATAGCTGGTTCACATCAGGACAGGTGTTGGGTCCACTGCAGCTTCACTGTTAGTCTCTCTTTCAACACCTCACAGCTTGCTCTCCCTTATTACACAGTCTATCCCCCTCTCTAATCCCACAAAAAAGTTGAGAAAGCATATTAATGGGCAGTGAGGGAGAGTTGCCACTGTTGCTAATTGGATTGGAGCTGGCGGGCATTGGCTCAGCAGCACAATGGGAGCAAATGAGAGTGAACAGGCTTATTCTCTTTGGCTGAGGTTACAGTTATTATTAGGCACAGACTGAGAGGTAATTCACTCAGATCAAATGGATTTTTTGCATTTTTTATTTAATCTATACACTACAGTGTGAGGGCGGCTCAGCGGTGTACTCTGTAGCCTCACAGTGAGGTGGTTCTGGTTCAACCTCCTGCCAACAAGGCTCTTTCTGTGTTACAAGAACAGATTTAGTATTTATATTCAACATGAAGACTGGTTCAACCACCTCCAGTTCGAAGTCCATACATGTCAGGACTACAAAACAGACTTTGAAACATTTTTTCCAGCGGTAGTGTGTCACTACACCTTGTATTCTTCCCTTCTGAGCTAGGGACATTTCAAAATAAAAGCCTGCTGCACAAACAAGGTGAGTGGAAATCTTTTTTTTAATCTTTTTTTTTCCCTCAAGTGATGTAGTATTTATTCTGTACCCCAACTTTTGGAAGTTTTGTGTTGCTCGTAGCATTGATCAAGCTTCAGTTACATTGTTTATGCTGTTTAACTCCTGTTAAGTAGTACATAAAGCCATCATGCAACCCCCTGGCTGTTTAGAGTAGCCTCCCTTCCCTATTTGATTATGTAGCTTAACCTAGCATTAGCCTAGCACTTAGCCTTACTATGGCTTCTCTTTCTAACTCTCCCTCTCCTGCTCTGTCCTGCATGGTATGCCAAATCTCAAGTTTTTCCAAGCTAATTTCTAGCTTTGGAGGATGTGGCCACTCAATTAGAAACACAGCTCTGCGCCAATAAAACAAAACCTTCATTCACAGCTATAGCTAACCAGCCCCCTGTAGCCAGTCTGGGCTGCCCTAGTGCAGGTTCTCCATCAGCAGGTCCTGAGCTGCCGGGCTGTTATGTAGATGCTCTTTTTCTTGAGTTAGAATGTCTTTGCCCTTGCCATGACTCCATTGTCTTTGTCAGGAGTTTGAGCTAACAGGGACCATGCTGGCATCAAATCTTGCAGAAGTCTTTACAGTGACTTTTTTCGTCACTCTTGATCTTGCTGTTTGTTTAAGACTGATGAGAATGTCCTTGATTCATTGACATATTGCAGAATGGCCATCTACTTAAAGAGTATGTATTGTATAAAAGATCATCCACACTTTAAGCCACAAAACCATTGTTCTCATCGCTCAACAATCACAGAGCAAGTAGAAAGAATTTTCATTATTAAATATTTCTGTTGTCTGGATGGTGCAGAGCAACACTGCATGAATACAAAGTAACAGGGAGCTGCAGCTACAGACAGATGGTGTGGGATTTTTTGAGTACTTATAATGATGATATAAATATTCAGTATTAAGTGTTGATTAATGCATACAGCTGCATCAGTCTGGTTATATTATTTTATTTTCACTAAATTATAAAGCATATATTGGCACATAATGTGATTAAATGAAACTGTGGTCATGCTTAAAGTAAAACTGTGAGATGTCATTTAGATGATAAACTGCTATCTAATATTTAAGATTATACAGTGCTTAACAAATTTATTAGACAACCACCCAAAGTAAGGTTTATGCCACAGCTGCCCTAAATTAACAGCATTGGTAATTACCAAACACATTTTTTTTATGTTTCTGCAATGTTATTACACCAATATGTAGAAGCTCTTTGACCCAAATGATATTTTTCATGCTAAAATATGATTATTATTGTTATCCATGAATTTTCAAATTTACTGATTTACAAAAAACTGAAGAAATAGTAAAGCACATTATTATTTCTTGATTAATATGTCAAATTATAGTTATTTACTTGCATTCCTAAACAGAAAAATTTGTTTTAGTGGTTGAATGTTATGCTTGATTAATTTCTGACTTCTCAGAGAAGCCCAGTGAGCCAGCTCAAATTCAGGTATAAAAAAGGTGAATTCAGATTGAAATCCCTCATTCCTGGTCAAAATAGTAAAACGGGGAGAGCTCACTGAAAATGAAAGAGTCTGCATTAAAGCACTTCAAGATGCTGGATGGTCTCTGAGACAGGTGGTCTAATAAATTTGTTAAGCACTGTATATATAAATTTGACTTTTTGACAAAACTACAACAAAATGTCAGAACTCTTTAATGTCAAAGTGAAAACATATTTCTTCAAAGTAATGTCAATTAAAGTGTAAGTGAACCCTCAGCTCAAAGCTAACTCCGCCCACTTCAAGATTTCAAAAAAATGCACAGAAAGTGGACAGTTTGGTACTGAGAGGAGGGAGGGGAAAAGGTCTTTTTCTTTTTTAAGGACGGAGCTTGCCTCAAAGCAAGAAGGTCCCTGGTTCGCTTCCCAGTCAGGGCCTTTCTGTGCAGAGTTTGCATGTTCTCCCCGTGCATGCGTGGGTTCTCTCCGGGTACTCCGGCTTCCTCCCACCACCAAAAACATGCTCATTATGTTAATTAATCACTCTAATTTGGCCATAGGTGTGAATGTGAGTGTGCCTAGTTGTCTATCTCTATATGTCAGCCCTGCGATTGACTAGTGACCAGTCCAGGGTGTACCCCGCCTCTCTCCCAGTGACAGCTGGGATAGGCTCCAGCCCCTCTGCGACCCCCGATGGGATAAGTGGTATAAAATGGATGGATGTCCTGCAGCACCACTGCCTCTGAGTCATCTTTTGAGGTGGAGGATTTTCCCCCTCCAGAGTCCTCTGAAGCAGGCTATAGTGTGGTGGTGGACCGTGGTGGTCTTGAGCACTACCTGTTTCGGTGGTTGGCTCCAGCACCGGCGTTACTAAAGCCTGAGCTCTCAGAGCCGAAGCAGTGCAGGTGCAGACAGAAGAGGATGGGTGCGGTCACTGAATGGTAAAATCAGTAAGAGGCGGTAACGTTCTACCTTTTATATAGAGTTTGTGACGTAGACGTCACATAAGGCTGGCTTTTTGAGAAAATATTTTTCAAAACAGATATCTGTTTGAGCTAATTAAAAGTCCTAAAATGCAGATTTTTATCAGTTTGGTGCAAATGTCAGACATAACACCAGCATTGATGTGTTTTATCATTGTTCAGTGCACTTCATTTAATCAAAGTATCTAATGCACACGAAGTGACTGTTGGTGCTAGTAGTCTCACAACTATGTAAACTATGTAACTATGTAAACATAACTGTGAAATCTGAAAAGACAAATTGTGATTGTGCACCCACCATTTCCCCACCATCTTTAGAAACGTTCCATCAGCTTGTTTTTTTTTTTTTTCTTTTTCAGAGAAGTAAACGCAGACCCGGGATTCACTCTGCCCCCTTTTTCTACCACTCACTTTGTCTTTCTACTTCTACTTCTTCCCCTGGGCACACGAGCGCTGAGCTACTGTTGTGTTCCCAGACCAGGTCTTCACTCAGCCATTCCTTTTGCTCCAGCTGGGCTCTCTCTTTTTCTCTTTGAGTGCCACAGCAGCCTCCACTTTTCTCGTGGTTATTGTAGTGATGCCTGACTAGGACGCCTTGAGGTCATCTGGAGCTGAATACAGCAGGTGGTGACTTTTTTAAGCCAAAATAAACTCCTAGCTCTCAGAGACGAAAGAATGCACAGGATCATTCTGAGTGCACAGTACAATCACCAGCAATATGGCTCAGAACTCCACACAGAGGGACGGAAGGCTTCACACTGAAATAATAATAATTACTACAAATAATAAAAAAGATCTTAATTCAGGGAATAGGCTGACTTTTAAATAGCACATAGAGCAGAAGAGGTGGTGTCACCAACTTAAACATATTCTAATTATTTAACATGTTGTTGTATGAGTTGAGAAAATATAAATTGACCTTTTGTGTCTTACCCTCCTTGCACAGGGTGTCAATGATCGTCTTCTGGAGATCTGTCAAGTCAGCAGTCCTCCCCTTGATTGCGTAGCTACTGATCCAACACTGAGAGACCATTTAAAGGCTCAGGAAACCTTTGCAGGTGTTTGGAGTTAATTGGCTGATTACAGTGTGACAACATGAGTCTCCAATATTGAACTTGTTTACAAAATTCTAATTTTCTGACATACTAAGTTTTGGGTTTTCACTAGTTGTAAGTCAGTCAGAATTAAAAGAAATGAACAACTGAAATATATGAGTCTGTGTGTTATGAATCTTGTTATAGATGAGATCAACTTTTTGGATTAAATCACTGAAATAAATCAGCTTTTTGATGATATTCTAATTTATTGAGATGCATCCATAGATTGTAGAAAGAACTGGACAAAGCTTGTGTGACATCAGCTGTCTGCTTACAGTAGGCGGACTCAAACAGCTTTTGAAGCCAATCCGTAGCAGGCTCCATATTGAAATCACTGTCTCAACCGAACTTTGGAAACAACTTAACAGGCAGACAAGAGCCCGCCCACTGAGCTCGACTTCCTGTCAGCTCAGGTAGCACTAAAGTCATCCTTCTGGAGGTACCGTCTGCCTGTCAAGCTCTCTGTCTTTCAAATAAGATGCACGCAGTGAGGTTTTTCCTGAATATAATCTATAATCTATAATCTAATATAATCAGCTGCAACCGCAATTGTCTTTGCATACATACAGAAGGGACACAAATGCCCTCTTATCTCCCATTTTTGCTTTGCACAGCCCAGCATGAATACTTTAGTGTTGCTTAACTTTTTTCACCACTTATTTGGTGACAAACCTAACCCTGCAGGACAGATAACTGCTTCCCTTTATTAACAGTACATTTTCTGTGAGGAGGATATGACTTTGACAGTCACCTAACTTTATCTGATGTCTTTATAACTCTGTGTGATTCTGCTGTGCAGCTCTATGTTCTTTTTGCCTGTCAAATGCTTGGATCATTATATTTTAGCTTTTTTATGTCAACCCTGGGGAGTCTTTGACACAAGGCATCAATCTCCTGCTCCTTTATAGTTCAAAGCTCAATGTTAGCTTTAATGGAACCACAGTTCTACTTTAACCAAAGTTCAGGACAGTAACATCCATCTTTGTTCGCCCCCTCTTTTGCTGTAAAACATTTCTATTAGAATCTGATGTAAGCATTTAAAACGTGTTAAGAAATGATGCAATGAAGTACGCATTTAAAGTCGCCACCATCTTTGAGCAGCTTGGATTGAAATCATTTTAAGGGGTCACCTTTGTTGGGGAGAGCTAAAAAGAAGACGATCATGTAAACAGGAAACTCACTTGATCTGGCAAATCCATGCGTAACAACCAGACTCCCTTTGCTGAGGAGACTCAGGTCCTTCCCAGTACAGGAAGCACCCCTGAGGATTTTATGGCTCCGTCTACAGCTGTGATCTGCAGCAGCTGCACACAAAAAGAAATTTAAAACAAAGCTCTGTTTCGGGCTGCCCCCCTTGACCCTGTGGAGGTGGTGTGAGACAGGAGGACAATGGCAAAGCTGTCATCTCCTTCTGACGTTTCCCACCCCCTGCATGGTAAACTAGGACAGCTCCTTCAGTGAGACTGCTTCACCTGTGGTGTGCAGAGAAGAGATACTGGAAGTCCTTCCCTCCAGATGCAGGAAGTCATTTTAATCAAGCCTGCTCCAGTGCAAGAGTCAATGATCAATGCTCAATAATTTCTGTGCAATGAAATAAAACATCCGTCTCAGAAATGATATATAAATACCAATATTACTGAATTATTATGAAAGATATGTATTCAAATAAATAGTAGGTATGAGATCATATACTGACTCTCACAACCAGCAGCTGGATGAAAGCAGTTGAGTGATTATAAGTGAACACAGCTAATTTAATCACCAACAGGTGCACACAGACAGTAAGACAAATGCAGCTTTCTATGGATGCAAATGGGAGCACTTCCTAGAGCTATTTCTGCCCAAACTAAGCCTCTTACTTAAGATCATGGTGTGTGGTTAGAGTCCAATGTTCAGTTGAATCCAGGTGTGGGCAGACGTTGATGTTTATTCCATGGTTTTGGGGTGATTGTCCGGCAGACTTTGTGGCAAGAGAAGGGCTAATATCATCCTTTAGCTGTGGGAGATGAGTTCTTTCAAGCAGTTTTTGCCAATACAGGGTGATTTGGAAATAGTTGTCAAGTTTTGGGGCAGAGAGGGGTCAAGATTCCTGCATTATGAGAAGTGGATGAATACACCCATGCAGCGGCTGGGACAAGGACAGGCCTGGGCTGAGCACAGAGTTGTCCCTCTTTGATGAAAGGGAAAAACTACCTATGACATATTATCTGATGAAATGGAACTACATTCAAAATAGAATCATGTCATGCAGAAAGATGTAGAGAATTAGGGCTGATGGTGAGGGCACTGTCTCACTTCCTCCCAGCTGGGAGAGCTAGCTTGGGGTGTCCTGGCTACTCAGCAGCACTTAGTGTGGGAAGAGGCATCGGTGAGAGGAGACAGCACTGAACAATCCACAGTGGACGATTTTGTTTTTCTTTGCCTCTACTCCAAATAAACCACAGGGGTTTAATTTTAATGTTTTAACAGAGGTTACACTTGAGATCATCAGTAAATGAGGACTAATATTGGACAACTGACAATAAGACTCAGTTTCAGTTGCAATGCAGAGCTTTAATGTGGTTACCACTTAACAGAGCACTTGTTAGCTATTTGTTTGGATGATTTGTTGGTGTTATCAGTGGAGGAGTGGCTGTTGAAAGCTGCTAAGTTATGACAGCAGGTAATATGCTAACAGGATAACTTAGAGCTAATGGTGAAACTGAAAGTAACACATGCAAACAAAACTGAAAATAATGTCTCTCTGCTGTTATTTCCAAGTTCTGGCCATGAGTAATATGCATCAAGCAGGCTCTAATAACAGGTTAACAATTACTCTGGTTTACCGGCCTGGTTTCTATTGAGTCAGTCTTGGGTCAGGTTTGGGAATAAAATGTGTCCTTCATCCTGTTTTAGTATCAAGGTGTATCACCATGTTTGTTTTTATATGTTTTATTGCTGTTAAATGCAGGTTATGGTCATGTATGGCTATCTAAAGCAAATCTCTGCTAGTTGTTCTTAATGTCGGAAATTTTTGAGGACTGCCGGTCATTTTGGCTGGAGACAAAAAAGTCTAGCAGAAACCAGATTTTGGCAAGATGTATCTGAAGGATGTCTACCCACATGAGGCCACTCTAATCTTTGAATTAGGTTTTAGTGGTGTCACTGAAGCCTAAAGCTACAACTAGCAGCGGTGCAAGCTTCTCCTCTACTGTTTCCCCATGATTCTTACATAAATATGTAACTTCCTCTAAAATCTTCCCCTAAAGTGAGGCTCTAGTCCACGATAGGCCTTATCGTAGCTTGTTTCACACTTGTAAATGCTTGCACGATGAGCCTCTTAAAACTCCAAGGGAAGCACCTGGCTCCAGTAAATGCGCAACCATGATCAGTGGGATATTATTACAGCCACTTTACTGTATGAATGTCAAAGCAATTATGTTAAACTCTAAAAAATGGGAGAAATTGCATTTTGTGAAGCCTGTGCAAGGATCCACATGACCTACATTTGTAATTACACAAGCATTCAGCCGTTTCATTTGATGGCACTGTTCTCCCTGCTGCTTTAATGGCACAAACATTCAGATGTATTTACTGCTGCTGGAGTGAGCAGATAATTTGATGACTGATGAGAGCTATTCAAAAGCACTGGATTGGCTCCCCGTATTTGTGTGCGTCTGCGTAGAGCCTGGCTGTAAATTCCAAGCTGCCACAGTTCCTATTAAAATATATCTGATGGCATTCACAGCATCAGTATTACTTTCACAGCTAATCTGCCAAACTGATAAGGTGAGGAAGTGAGTGTCTTACAGACGGCGAGCAAGTGGGATGACACTAACAGACTCTCTATTTAATCAATGATCGGTCCTATCTCAACCTCCTCATTCAAACAGCTGCTGCTGTGCCGCCAACAGAAATCAGATATATTTGCATAAACACCTTATCATTTAATTACAGATGAGAGTTCTCAAATCACGGCCTGAGATTACGCTTTTGTAGAGGCCTCACTGACTAAAATGATTAAAAGCTGTGAGAAAGCATGCAAATGGAGGCTGTATATATTGTATGTTAAACACTTTTTTCCCTGATAACTTAAATGGTCTGCTTAAAAAACTGACATTCATGCCAAAAAACCCAGTGATGCTTTTGTATCAAATCTTCAACTTTTATAGAGAAGATAAAGGATTGTTCTTTTGATTGGTCACAAAGGTTACTGCTTGGGTAAAAGTTTGCTGTACTTAGAGACGATGGCTGAGGCTGGAGGCATCGTGTTTCTTGGCTGTCGGTCCGCCCCTCCGTGGTTGTGAATGTGATGCCTAAAGAAAGCAATGATGGATTTTCTCCAAGCTTTGCACAAATGTCCTCTCTAACTCAAGGATAAACTGATTCCATTTTGGAGGTCACATGATGGTGGTAAAGGTCACTGGACCTCATGTTTGTCCCTTGTTTTCCGTGCCATTCTTTTGAACATATCTTAAAAATGCTTTGAGATATGTTCTTCAATTTTGCACTACAGTTGCACTAATCAGGTTTCTCTCAGAGGATGACTGATCACTTATGAACCCATCACTGATTTGAGACTGTTTTGAACCATTATCTAGTTTTGCAGTTGAATAGCTTTAAAGTGTAAGCTACAGTAAGTTTATCAAATGAGCCCAAAGTCATCCTTATTCATTCATCAACATGCTTTTACTTTATCCAACAAAGCAAACAAAAACCTCTTAAGGCAAGGGCTCCCATACTCTAAGTCCATGACTCCCTAAAATAACAGTGCCAAAGTCTGGTGACCCCTAAAGACCCTGGGGGTGGGATAAGGTTGCAGACAGCCACACACAGCACAGTTCAGTAATGCCTATGCAAAAATGGGCATTGATACAATACAGCAGAAAAAGCTGTAACATTATTTTATAGTCATTAAAAAAGGAATGTAACCAGTTTACAAGAAATACCTGAGTATGAATATCAGCACTTAGTTACAGTGCTAGATAGATTTAACACCCCCTTTAATGTTTGACCCTTTTATTGATTTTATAAATCAGTCATGGTCAATATAATTTGACTACAAAAATGCAACAAAAAAAACTCTTTAAATAAAAACTAGTAGTCTCACAAATAGTGAAATGAGGATCATCTAAGAACAGTGAAGGTGCCTCAAGTGATTGTAGGATCAAGACACCTGTGTCTGAAAGGTCCAGTCACTGGTTAAGCAGTATTCCTGGCTACCATTACACCAGGAAGACAAAAGAACACTCAGAGAAAAGGTAATTGAAAAGCACATCAGGGGATGAATACAAAAAAAAAATTCAAAGGCACAAAACATCATCCAGAGTTCAGTTCAACCCATCATCAAAAAATGGAAAGAATATGTCACATGCATAAATCTGCCTAGATCAGGCCATCCTCACAAACTGAGTGGGCGTGCAAGAAGGAGACTAGTGAGAGAGACCGCCAAGACACCTATGCTACTCTGAAGGAGTTACAAGCTTCAGCAGCTGAGATGGGAGAGACCCTGCATACAACAACTGTCAACAAGGTCAAAGCTTTATGGAAAATTGTCAAAGAGAAAGCAACTGTTGAAGAAAACTCAGATTAAATCTGGACTAAAGTTCACCAAAGGCATGTCAAAAATGGTGCTTTTGGCCCTCAGCTATGTTTGGCAGACACCAAACACTGCACATCACCACAAACACACCATCCCCACTGTGAAGCATGGTGTTTGCAGCATCATGCTGTGGGGATGCTTCTCAGCAGCCGGCCCTGGAGGGCTTTTAAAAGTAGAGGATAAAATGAATGTGGAAAAGCCTGGAAGACAATTTTATTCAGTCTGCAAGAGGACTATGACTTGGGAGCAGATTTATTCTACAGCAACACAATGAGCCAAAGCATGCAGAGAAAGCAACACAGAAATGCTTGAAAGACAACAAGGTGAATTTTCTGGAGTGGCCAAGTCAAAGTCCAGATCTCAATCCAATAGGGAATTTGTGGCTGGACAAATCCAGCATTACATTACATTACATGTTTTACAAATTTGATTTTGGGCCTTAAGATTTGTTATGAACCTCATTGCTCTAATGATTTAGGAAAGGTTTTAAATCATACACTAATACTTGATTGGAACGAACATTTCAGTATTTTTGAGATTTTTGTCATTATATCAATTAATAATGAAGTATTTTAAACATTCTAGGTGCATTTAGTATGATAAAGAGTTTATCTAGGGGAGGATTGTCCTACCTAGTCGCTTTGCTTGTATAATTATAGCTTCTCATGAGAGATTGGGCCCTGCATTCTGTCCACCCACAACAATCTCTGACCACCACTGCTACCTCCTTAACCTCTGTGCAGGACAAAACTGTGGCACTCTGTGGGCTGACAAAAACATTACAAGTGAACATAATCTATGCGGCAATTATGTTTCCTCCAAAAGCACATTAAGCAAAAACATTTGCAATAAAAACATTATTTTAGTAGATGGGCTTCAACTGCGACCCACAGCAAGATTTTAGGCTTCAAATCTATTTTTTATCCACTTATGAGCAGAAGCACATAATTATGTATAAGGCTGTGAGCTCTGTCAAAACACTTGTGAGTGCACAGCAGTATGTGGCTGAACACTCCACTGTTGACACTGACAGAGCAGAGGAGTGCTGCAGCTGCTGCCGTGGTAGATGAGGTACATTATGCCCCGCTGAGCGACATTTCTATACATCACTCACATTACAGATGTGGAAGACGGAATCAACACATTTTCTCTATCATCAGCCATCTGCATGCCATTGAATATAAAGAGGAATATAATGATACCAGGCTTCTGCCCGCTCCAGTATCTGACTGCCTTTTCATATGTGCAGACTACTTACAGGATTCAAGAATTCAAAATGCAGTCATACCATTTTCCTCACATTTGCATTGCTGAGTCTGCAGGCCGATATCTTTGAAGATTCAACAGTTATTCCACAGTGAGTAGGTTGCTGTATGTCACTGTCACAGAGCCTGATGTTTATGAAGCATAAGCTGTCTCAGAGAATATGAAAAACTATGCAGTATATGCTAATTCTGAATAAGAGGGTGGACATTTTGCACGTGACTTCCCCACAGTAACAATAATTTGTAATTTCCAGGCCTGTAGTCAACTAATGGAAAAACGTAGAAAATTGAAAATATACCCATGCACCGACTATCCCTTAACCATGCTAATGAGGGGCGGAGTACTCATTGCACCCTCCTGATAGGCTAAGAACATTTAAAAGTTAACCACTCCCCATGAGATTTCAGCTGTGGGAAATTGTGAGACATGGTGTATCATTTATTATCTGGTAATACTGTGCAAATAGTACAAATCTGAGCATCAGTTTATTTTTATTTTATTTTATTTTTCTTTTATTTTATTATTATTATTTTTTTACTATATTTTTCCTTTTACTTGTTCTATTATTTATTATTTGCAATATATTATTATTTTCTTTCTTTTATCTGTGTATTTAATCTTTGATTTTCAACTTACATACTCATTTACTCAATCATTGTATGTATGTATATATTTTGGTGGACTACATTTTACTATAGTTTTGAGTGTATAACCTGTTATTGCCTCCTGAAAGGTGAAGGTGTGGGGTGGGGGCAGGGAACTGATATGTCATGATCGTCATTTTACAAATATGTTTTTTATCTGTTAAAAACAACAATAAATAAAGTTAAAAAAAAAAAAAAAGTTAACCATCCCAGCTTTTTGCGGCAAAAAAATACACTGTGTTCCAAATTATTATGCCGTTCCAGTTAAACAAACATTAAATTTTAGTTTTTCAATTAAAGTTCTCAGTTGTGCTGCTTCTCCTGTCAGTTTCCATCACTGACATCAGTGTCAGACAGGTTTGGTCATTAGTTTGCCAGGTGAGCCTTATTAAAGGGAAACTACTTAAGGAGGTTGTTCTACATTATTAAACAGCTCACAGGTTTCATGCAATATGGGGAAAAAGAAAGCTCTTTCTGCAGGTGAAAAGCCTGAAATTGTGCCGCATCTTGCAAGAGATACCTCAGGGAAAACTTGGCAAAATCATCGTACTGTGAAAAGGTTTGTGTGTGATTCAGAGCACAGACGGGTTCGTTCAGATAAACGCGTATTAAGGAAATTCAAGAGGGCAGCTGTGAAAAATCCACTGATGAGTAGCAAACAGGTATTTGAAGCTGCTGGTGCCTCTGGAGTCCCAAGTCCCTCTGGATGCAGGATCCTCCAGAGGCTTGCTGATGTGCGTAAAGCTATATTTAAGCCACCCTTAACCAATGTTCACAAAAAGAAATGTTTGCAGTGAGTTGGAACTGTACATGGACTTAGTTCAATGGATGAGAGAGATGTTAAGATGATATCAAAGAAGGACTCTGGTGTAAATGAATAAAATGAATAAAAACGCATATGGATTATGATTTGGAACACAGTGTATTTTCCAACCTCATCATGAATACTGAAATAACAATTGGCTCGGTGATGTCATTAACTATTAACCCTTTACAGGGCACTCGTTGAAACTATCCTGAGATCGTAGGCAATGTCCAGATAGGCCGGGGAGGCCTGGGGCTTGGCTCAGGTAGACTGACGTGGAACAAAGCAGGTCCTAAATATAGAAGGATACTGGTAGTGGAACAGGTAGACAGGAGGAAGTAGTAAGGTGTACTAAGGCTGTGGCTCAGGCTAAGCAGGGGCAGTGAATGAACTGGGAGAGTGTAGAGAAGAGGAAGCTAAGTTGGAGAGACATAAGTATGGAAGATAGGTGGATCCTGTTAGGGTCTACCTATGACGTTCTACCATCACTCCAAAACCTAAAGTGCTGGGTTGACAGGGACCCATCACGTCCTTTGAGCTACAAGACAGCAACCTTGAGGCACATTTTGACAGCATGTAAGATCAGTCTGTCACAAGGTAGATATACATGGAGACATGACAGGGTTTTGAAAAGTCTAGCAGCAGGAATTGAAAACAGAAGGCGACAGGTGAATGCACGTAATCAGGAAACAAGGACGGTTCAGTTTGTCCGAGAAGGTTAAAGGAGGTAGGTTTTTAGGTAGGCACCAGTTAGGCCAGTTAAAGGATGCTAAGGAATAGGAGATGCAGGTAGATTTAGGAGGGAAACTTGTTGTGCCACAGGAGATAGTTTGCACCAATCTCAGGCCTGACATAGTGCGATTGTCTGCCAGTCAGCGTGTAATTTATTTTGTAGAGCTGACGGTTCTGTGAGAGGAGTCTGTGGAGGAAGCCTATGAAAGGAAGAAGCTGAGTTATGCAGATTTAGGAGCAGAAGCTGAACAGCAAGTATGGAAAGTTAGGACTTGTCCAGTAGAAGTGGGATGTAGAGGGTTTGTAGCAAGGTCAGCTGTTTCATTACTTAGACAGCTGGGAGTGCAGGGACAGAATTTATGAAAGACAGTTAAGGAGATGTCAGATGACCAGGCCGAGGTGTGTGTTAGCCCACTACAAGGTACCACACCCTTAGCTCTGCCTCCCCCACTCTATTGCTAAGTTTGCTCTCTCTCCCTCTCTATTCTAATCTGTCTCATTTTCCTCTTTTTTTCACTGTTAGTTATGTGTAATATTTTTACTATAATTGTTGCACAGTAATCATGAGTGGTGTTAAGGAAGGTAGTATCGGCATTGTCACTACCTGGAGTTTGCATGTACGGAGCATGGGTTTGTTGAAGGTGGCATGCTGTTGAGGCTGTGTGGGCCATGTGCTAAGATAGGTAAGATGATGTCTCTGTGCTGGCATGGTGGGTGGTGAGAGCTGGCATGGAGGGGGGGTGGCTCTGGGGCACTGGAGATCACTGTTAAGCCCTCTGAAGGTGTTGTGGGACTAACTGGACAAAACACTGACTAAGGCAGGTTCCCAATTAACAACACTGGTGAAGTGCAGATTTCACACTACCCATCGGTCTGCACGGTTGACTTGTGGAGGCAAATAGTGATGGACTAGGGATTACTTCACTGAGTGCTGATCCTCTTTATAGGGCACAAGTATCTTGTGTTTTATTCAGAATCCTTGGAAATTCAAAATTCAAACCATATAATATTGTTGGTAGCCATCCAAAGGCTTTTTAACATTTGCCACTTTGAAAGATGGGTGTGCAGGAATTTGTGGGGTCAGATCATCACTATTAACCATCCCACGATCACATCGTAAACTTTTTGGTGACAAGGCTTTCTCAGTAGCTGCTCCAACACTCTGGAACAACCTACCAGCACATATACGATCAACTGATTCTGTGGACTGCTTCAAAAAATACTTAAAGGGTACTTTTATTCTTTTGCCTTTGCTGATAGTTAATCACCCCTGGTTTCATGTCCTTGTTTCCTCCTTGTTTTATGATCGCCCCATTTTGTGTGTGTGTTTTTCTGTCTGAGATAGCTATCATACCTCTGAACTATGGCACTGTAAATTGGTGTGCACGTGGTATGCCCATACGTACTTGCATGTCATATGGGCATGTCACTACTAATTTGTCTATGTCTATGTCTATGTCTTAAACGCACTTGCAATGTCATGATGTTGTATTTGGTGATTTTAAATATACTCTGTTTAAATTGTCCTGTATGGCACTTTGGTACAAACTATTTGTTTTGAAAGCACTCTATAAATAAAGCTGATCTTGACCGTGACCTTGACCTTCTGTGTGCAGAAATCACTTCTTGCTTCCCAATGGGGACATCATCTGCAGAATCAATAGCTTAAGGCAGTAGAACTTGTAAACTTCAACGTAAAGTAAATCCATAACAACAAATAGTTTGTTGAGAACTTATCTCAACTTTATTACTAACCTTAACTGGCTTAACACAAAGAAACTGGAGCCCCTGAAAAAGCAAATGCCATCACAATAACTGACATTTATTGGACGTCAGTGAGTCGTTTTGTACATGCACTCCTGCATATTTCATAATGTGCAAAAGAAAATGCACTTTGAACCTGTCTCCTACCTCTAAAATCTTTAAGATCAGAACAAAAAAAAGTTAACAGGCTTTGCTGTGGCTCTCAAAATCTCTGATAAGTATACCTTGCTAGCTCGTCTGGGACATCCCTGGTCATAACTGAGAATATGAACTGAATCATTATTCTCTGGATTTCATGGGTCGCAAAAATTTATGTCCACTTTTTTTTTCCCTTCTCCACTCTATCGTGGTACAAAGTGGTGGACTTGCTCTCACTGTCTCCTTCATAAAGCTGTAGTTGTAAATATCCACCTGCTGCATTATGGTAATAATCCCTATAGTTATCTAGATTCAGTCTTGCAGTTAGTCACACTGCAGGATTCACAATCTTTGCAAAAGCTACAGTTTGTGACAAAAAAACATCTCTAGCTTGCTGACATTGTCTTAAGATGTCAGACATTAGTCTTTTAAGTCTCTTTAGTTTTTTTTCCAACATCTTCTACTTTATTGAGGGCATAATTGGATTCTGCGATCAATAACCTTTTATTTCAAAGGTGTTTTTTTTTCTTCACAAGGATTGTCTATAATATGAAGACAAGAATAACATTAAATCCCACAGGACACAGAACTACAGAGGGCCGTAACAAACCCATTTCAGCAGCCAAAACCCAAAATAGAAAGTTAGTCATGGTGAATAAGTCTGCCATAATTAAGGGGCAGACTTAACAAGCTAGAATTATCTACTTTGAATATCAATGCAGGTTTAAACAGAGGTTAGAAAGCAAACATTTGGCACAGTGCTAAATCTCTCCCTCAGGAAACTCGAGCAGCATGAGGCCTCCAGTTGTTTGACAGTTTTACACCAGGAAGTCAATGCTGAAAGCTGTAATCTAAATTGTTGACCTTTTAGTTTTGGGAATTATCCCAGCTGGCATCTCTGAAGTATTATTTCTGCAGCAAAGAAACCCCAGATATCTCCCACTCTGATCAATGCCTACTGTGCGTTCAATCATAAGCAAGCGTCCATTCCACTCACGGCACAAAGCAATTACAAATGGCTGCAAGTGACTTCAGACAGAGAGGAGCTGTTGTGGCGGCCGTTGCAAATGGATTCACTTTTAAGCTCAAATTAATGGACCCCTTGGCTCGATAGAAATTATGTCTCGTAATGTATTTTCATAATAACCCCTCATGAGCTGGATCTCGAGACATCTTATTTGGCAAACATTGCTGGTAGCCTGAAGGCCAATCAGACCAGAGGGATAATACAAACGAGGTAATGATTGAAGTTTTAAAAGCACCACAGTGACTGACAAGTAGAGATGAAAACAGAACAGGGTGAATCCCTAATGTGTTTTGGTTCTACTAGTACCACCAAATCAGCTGAGTGGTTTTAAATTCTTCCTACAAGTTCTCTCCTTTTGCTAGTCTGACGACAACTGATCTACTCTGCACAGTAAACTTCAATAACCATCAAAACTGAATGTTCCAGCCATCCATCTTTGCAAAATGTACAATCATTTGAAAGAAAAATATTGGCTGATTGTGCCAAAGAAAAAGTGGTACTATTTTACCCCGTCGAACAAATGACAGGTTGTGAAACTCCCTGTGAGGAATTGTTGGTTTTGTGGATTTTTGTTAAAACTGTGAAAGAAGCAGTATTTTGTATGTTTTATATCCTCCTGAGTCCCAAAAATTTAAACTTTCAAAAAATAAGTGATCTTAAGATTAATTAACTCTAATTGATGAAAGAAAAAACACGTCACATAGATGATTTATTCATTAACTCTTTTTGGCTATGTTTTTGTAGTGGGCACAGGCCCAGCACCAAGTGACAGAGGGGCTGCGTTAGAGTGGCTCAAAGGTTATCCTCCTACTTTACCTTTTCCTGCATTTGTTGTTCCTTTTATGCATTTCATAAAGATGACTCTAGACCAGAGTTTAAGCTAGACTTTTTCTGGCCTCAAACATTTCAGCTGTTAAGAACTACAGGACATTTGCTTTAGATCCAGTGGCTCCAAACCTGGGACCAAAGCACCCCTACCTGTCTGCTCTGCCATCAAAATTAGATGTACGTATAGGTTTTTGATTTTTTAAATTATTATTAGAGACATAATGTATTTGGGCCAACCTGAAAGATTAAAAATAGAGAATTATTGTTCATTTTTAAGCAAAAAAGTCCAAATTCTCAGGGAAAACAATATTATAAAGTTGTATAATTACAAGAAAACTCAGAATTGCAGAGTTTAAAACCTTGGAGATTTACAAGAAAGAAGCAGACATTCATAAGTTTAAAAAGACTCCAATTTGACATAAGAGAATAAAAAGAAAAATCTTGTTTTTTAACCCTTAGAGCTCACAGCTTTTTTTTTACCATCATGTCTCTTCTGGACTTTTTGTCTTGAAAAGCTTGTAAAACATCAACCCTGTGGTGCAAAGTCAAGCTCTATACATCTTCTTTTTCAGGACAACCTGGACTTTAAGAATATATCTACTACAGTAATGTCACTTGAATTTTGAAAAAGTTATAGGACTCTAAAGACAAATTAAAAAAAAATAAATAAATTTAAAACTCAATGGCTTTTATTGATAGCACACAGTAAACAATAGTGACAAAGCTTTTTCTTTGCACAGACTTGTTCTCCCATTTCTTGGGGACAAAACAGTGAAAAAAAAAAGGTTTTCAAAATATCCACATATATATGAAAAAGTCCATGCCCTTCTTGCAGTTAGGTTCATTTGTGCTGTTCCTTTAAGCAGTAGAGACGCAACTGGTCGACTACTTCTCCCACAATGCATTGCATGTAAATATTGCCTTCAACAAATATGGCGCTACCTACTGAAGAAAGCCAAAGTACATGATCGAAAATGGATTAAAAAAGGACAAAAAGATGCTTATTATCAGATCTAACTCTGTGGATTTAATCTTTAAAGACCCGGAAAACTCACCGAAGTTCCAGGCTCGCTAGAACAGCGTCCTTAAGGGCTACGGAGACATCAAGGGTAGCAAACGAACGGCAAAACGGTCAGCTTTCAGAGGAGGTATGGTTCAAAAGTTTTTAATGTTTTTCAAAACTGTGTCACTTCTTGTTGTATACAACAACCCTTTCTTCAGAGACCCCAGGAAGTCAGCCAAGTTCTGGGCTCACTAGAAAATGTTTGCATGAAGAACGTATATAGAAAGGCACAACACAGAGCTTTCACAGGAAAAAAAAAACAAGTTAGTGCCTATGACTTACGGTTCTAAAGTTACCAAGCAATTTACAAAGGGTTGTGCCTGCGGCACGGATCCATGCAGCGGGAGTTCTAAGGGTTAACTGTAAAATTTAAAACCATGTATATTCCAAAAATTTAAAAGAAACAACACTGAATTTTGATTTTTTTAATTTTGGATTTATGATCTCAAAAATGTTATATTTACAACTTTTAAAGTCACAATTTTCTCTTTTCTTTTCTTGTAAATTAATGAATTTTAACACTTGAGAATTTCCATTGATTTCCTTAAAAATTTACAGATCCTCCTTTTTTTTTCTAAATGGGCCTAATACAAAAATCCTCCTGAACGCCTCTATAAAAAAAAAAACTGTAAGCAGTAAAGACTCATTGCAATAGGTCATATCAGTAAATCTAATTCCACACAAAGAAGACAGACTTTAACTTCCAAATTCAAATGAAAACTTGTGGCCTATATATTAGCATCAGGCGTGCCTGAATGGAGGAACATGCGTAAAAGAGCACTGGGGAAGTCCGCTGACGGCATGTCTCTTCAGTAAGTTCATTCATTTGTATTTGTATTTGTATTTGTATTTGATGATGACTTTTGCGATCATCAACGAGCCAAACACACATGGATCACATTTTAAAATAATGTAAAATTGAGTATAAGTTGTCCAAACGTGGGTGGTTTATTTGATCTTAAATGTACTAATGATAATTACTGTCAAAAGAGCAGAAACAGAAAAATGAAAGCAACAAACTGGCAGGGCAGAATGATTTGTGAGGGGGAGCTGCAGGTGTGAAGCAGGGCCAGTTTTAGCCATGTGGATGCCCAGGGCAAAGACCAATATGAAGACCATCCCCCTTTAGCTAAAAGCAATAATAATGAGAGGAAAAAATATTGTAAGAATCCCTTTAAGTTAACAGAGTTACAGAACTACAGTAAATGACCAAATATGAAATATAATATCCCCAACAGACACCCATGATTCATCAGCTCTTTGAAAAGCTTCTCACAGCTCTGAGTCAGCACATTCTGATGCTTTAAAAGACTTTAGTCCTGTTGGAACCTACATAAATAAAATAATATATATATGCTTATTATTGGTAAAATATCCTTTCTTCTGACACTATACAGACATTTTGGTGTAGCCTTTTTCATCCCATTTAACAGCACAATAATCCTCCAATTCACTGTTTCATTTCAACTATGGATAGATTGATCATCACATCCCTGGTTTTGGATTGGATTGGATTTGTGTTTAAAAGCTGAAGTTCTATACTTTCATTTGGTGTATTCAGTGTTTACATACCTCTAACACAACATTTTCAATAGATGTTCAAATATTAGTGGATATGATCAAAATGGCTGGCGCTGGCTGGCAACTTTTTATTAATACTCTGGCAGGGAAAGAGTTAAAATGCCCTCTTGGGAGCCAAAACACACCTTAAAGTGTCCTCTAGGGAGCCAAAACACACATTAAAGTGTCCTCTTGGGAGCCAAAACACGTGCTAAAGTGCCCTCTTTGGAGCCAAAACACACCTTAAAGTGTCCTTTAAGGAGCCAAAACACACCTTAAAGTGTCCTCTAGGGAGCCAAAACACGTGCTAAAGTGCCCTCGAGAGCCAAAACGCGTGCTAAAGTGCCCTCTTTGGAGCCAAAACACACGCTAAAGTGTCCTCTTGGGAGCCAAAATAAGTGCTAAAGTGCCCTCCTGGTTGGCAAAACACACTAAACTGCCCCCTTGACTGGTTAAAACATGATAAACTGCCCACTTGGGTGGCAAAAAGATGTGTTTAAGTACCCTCTTCACTGGCAAAACACACAAAACTGCCCTATATGGTGAAAAAAAAAAAAACAAAACAAAAAAAAAAACACTTAATTGCCATCTTTGCTGGTTAAAACATGATAAACTGCCCTCTTGGGTGGAAAAAACGTGTGCCTAAGTGCCCTCTTCATTGGCAAAACACACTAAACTGTTTCTGCACAGTCCACAGCTCAATTGGAAACACAGATAAGGTTGGAAAGCTACTCACTGATGCTTGCAAGTTAAGAACAGAAAGTCTTGTTAGTAGTTCTGTTATAGTCCAGAGTAGTCTTGACAATTTGAGGCACCATTCCTTTTAGCTGCAGACAGTGTGCAGGCTAATGGCTAGCAGCTAGTTGAGAGGGAAATGAATGAGCCGCAATTTAATCCCGCAGTAAATGTTTCTCAGAGCTTTTCAACAGTTATGGCTTAAGCTATTATTTGTTTTATTTTAATTTAATTCAGTTTCTTTTGTTGATGTTGAAAACACAGCATTCCAAGACTGCACATTGTCAGATTCTCTTGAATTGTTGATTTCTTAATTGTGTGTTGAGTAAATTACATATTTATAATAACACATTATGTGGTCATATTTTAAATTCTCCAGTCAGCTTTCAGCATTGACTTAATGGAGGGCCTGTGGAATCTGTGTTGTAGCTTTTCTTAAAAATTCTCAGTTCCTTGATTCCATCCGTGACCCTGTCATCGGGCCCTATCTTAATGCTGCTATCAGTCTGTCTACCACCGTTAAAACGTACTTGCCTCCTGGCCTCACAATTTTTGGGGAGTAAACCCTGCATATTCTATGACAGCTTCAGTAGAGCGGTCCTTCTCAAAACTGAATCTCTTTAAAACTGTGCAGAGAAACTGGTGTGGGGAAAACAGGCTCTCTGACCTAATGCTACTCTCCATTGAAAGAGACATCCCAACTGACCAGAACAAGGTCACTGACATATACAAACAGATGGCAAAACGAAGAATTTCACTATAGTTCCACCTGCCACGTATGGGCACAGAGACTTGAGACCTGATTCATCCCTGCCACCTGCAGCAACGGAGTAGCACTTATGTCCATGCTTCATCATTGTTTGTTTCTTTTGAGGTGTCAAATTAATATTTTAAATGTGTATTGTTCCCAGTGTGTTTTTACCACAGAGCCCTCTTGGGTGAAGAAAACCCACTAAACTCCAGAAGACCATTAGGACCAAGAAATACTATGAAACAATACTGTTGCAATGACTTTTATGTTGGGCCCTTTTTTGATCTATATTGAGCCAGAGTTATATCTCACAGAACCAGTTTGGATTATCTGGTGCTAATATGGTGTTAAAATGCACTAGAATGCAGGAAATGGCATCTACTTACCGAGGCTTGGAAATGACTGCAGAAAGACATTCTTGTATTTGTCTTTGTGTCATTTTTTTAACACACATAACGAAACTTGTGAGCTTTTCCTTACACATGCAGTCAGTTGCACAAGATACACCTATGTTAAACACATACACAGCACTTAGCTTCACATTAGCACCGTTAGCTCTAAGTTAACCCATTAGGATATTAGCTGCCAACATAACTTAGCCATTTCTCAGAGCCAGATACCATCTGCCACTGAAAACACCAATGCATCATCCCAAAAAATAACAAACCAATGATCCGTTAACTAGACACCACCTTAAAACTCTGCATTACAAGTGGAAATTGATTCTTACTGTCAATTGTCTAATATTAGTCCTCATAGAGGCTACTGATGATCTCAATTGTAACCTCCACTGAAACAGTAAAATACTAACATTGTGAATTGTAATAGTCCCAAAGAAGGAGACAAAAGCATCCACTGATGATAACTGAGTACAGTCCTCCCTCTCTCATGGATGACTTACACTGTTGCTGATGATTAGCCAGAATGCCCCAAGCATGAATACCAAGGTTAAGGGAAGTCTCTAATCTGCTGATTTCATTCCTGAAGAGTTCTGAATTTCCAATGGTATTAACATGATCATAAAAACTGTGCTTCATGGAATGGGTTTCAATGGCCGAGCAGCTGCATGCAAGCCTCACTTCACCAAGTCCTCTGCCAAGTGTCGGATGGAGTGGTGTAAAGCACACCAACACTGGACTGTGGAGCAGGGGAAATGTGTTCTGTGGAGAGATGAATCATGCTTCTCTGTTAAGCAGTCAGATGGATGAGTCTGGGATTGGTGTAGGAGAACATTACCTGCCTGACTGCATTGTGCCAACTGTGAAGTTTGGTGGAGGAGGGATAATGGTATGGGGCTGTTTTACAGGGTTTGGGCTAGTCCCCTTATCTCCACTGAAGTTAAAGCCAAATGCTTCAGCATACTAAGAAATGTTGGACAATGCTATGCTTCCAGCTTTGTTGTAACAGTTTGTTACTCCATGACTGTGCATCAGTGAACAAAGCAAGGACTACAAGGACATGGTTTGATGAGTTCCATGAGGAAGAACTTGACTGGCCCACACAGAGCCCTGACCTCAACAGTTCATGGAGATTGTTAGCCAGGCCTTCTTGTCCAACATCAGTGCCTGATCTCATAAATACTTTACATAATGGATGCCCACAAATTTCCACAGAAACACTCCAAAATCTTGTGGAAAGCCTTCCAAGAAGAGTAAAGGCTGTTATTGCTGGAACAGAGGAGGAAACTCCATATTAAAGTTCATGTACAGTATTTGACTACAGTATCATCACAGTCACAGTTGGTGTGACGGTCAGGTAGCTAAATCATTTGTCCATATAGTATATCTTGTTCACAGGATAGACAAATGGATGGACGAACAGACAAAAAACAACTAGAAAATACACTGTCTCAAGTCTTGGCTGTAGCTGAAGCAGAGGCATAAGAACAAATGAATTTCCTTCCTTCAGTCACACATCATTTTCTGTCTGCATAAGATGACAAGACTTCCAATTCTGTTGGATGTATAAGCCACAGGTGTATAGAAAGCTTTCATATTGTCAAAAAATATCCTCCTAATCTTGTACAGTAAGTTACACTCCTGCTGTTCCACTCATAACCTATTCATGTATAAACCAAAAAGATATAGCACTGTTTTTTTTGTTGTTTTTTTTGTTTTTTTTTAATTAGTGGATAAATTGACCAGTCCAGAGTGTACCCACCTCTTGCCCAATTACAGCAGGGATTTGTTCTAGCCCCCACAACCCAAATGAACATGAATGGATGGATGGATATAGAGCTATCCAAATATCCTCTTTTTCAATCAATTGTTAACACAATTGTCCATCTCTTCTCGAATGGTAATTAAGGGGCATATTCTCAAGTATTAACAGTCCTCTTTATAGTAGGTTTAAATGCTGAAATGTCTAAAATCATCACATCTCTGTGTACTATTCTACTGTTTTGTAGTACTGTATTTTTATATCCAACTCCACTGAATTTCTTTAGGTAGAACTACAGTCCTGTAGTTCTCACAACCTTGAACAGGGACTAGAGCAGAGTGTATTTTAAGTGAAAATGACCTGAAGGAAAAAGACAGTGGCTTTCTCTGAACTTGTTCCTCTCTCAGGAGCAGTGAATTGCAAAGCACAAACATACTGTAAAGCAATATACCAGTGTCAATATACAGCAGGCCTAATATGAATTAAAAAAGGGCGTACCATATAGTAACATACAGCAGCACAAATATTAGTGAATGAATCTCAAATATGAACATGAACAACAAAAATACGGGCTTATTCAAAGGTTTCTGCTTTTTAATAGGATTTTTTGGGGGGGTTATTAATTCCATCATCGATACCACTGGTTATGTACAGGGTCCCATTGAGATGGAGCTGATCTCAACTGTCATTAGGCAAAAGGTGAGGAACACCCTACTTGGTAACCAGTTAATCACAGGGCTGACAAAGTGACATAGACAAACATTCACACTCACTCTCAAGACTACAGGCAATCCAGAGTCACTCATTAAGCCTAGTGAGCATGTCTTTGGACTGTGGGAGGAAGCCATAGTACCCAGACAAAACCTCAATCATCCCTGATGCTGACAAACACCCCCACAGCTTGATGCTTCCACCACCATGCTTTACCATTGTGATGGTATTGAGCAGGTGATGAGTGGTGCCTGGTTTTTTGAAGGAATGACATTTAGAATTGAAGTCAAACAGTTCAATCTTGGTTTTATCAGACCAGAGAATCTTGTTTCTGACAGTCTGAGAGTCCTTTAGGTGCTTTTTTTAGCAAACTCCAAGCAGACTTTCATGTGAGAGGCTTCCGTCTAGCCGCTCTGCCATAAAGCCCAGATTGGCGGAGGGTTGCGGTTGATGGTTGTCCTTCTGAAACTTTGTCCCATCTCCACATGAGATCTCTGGAGTGAGCATCAGGCTCTTGGTCACCTCTCTTACTAAGGCCCTTCTCCACCTGATTATTCAGTTTGGCCAGACAGTCAGCTCTTGAAAGAGTCCTGGTTGTGCCAAACTTTTTCCATTTGAGAATTATTGAGAACCTTCAGTGCAGCAGATTTTTTTGTAACCTTCCCCAGATCTGTGCTTTGCAATAATTCTTTCTTTTAAAAAAAAAAAAAAAAAAAAAAAAAAAAATGAAGGGGTCTAATGCTGAATGCACTGTATCTGTGCATTTTTCACACTTAGAATAGCACCAGAAATAGCTGCAGGTAAAAAGAGTATGAAGATACAGAGCTTCTTTCAGAGCCTTCCTCCTTTCATCCATGACAGAAACATAGTGACAAAAAAAACAAAACCCAAGGAAAAGAAAGAAGGAGCTCCATTTACAGTGTGTCTCATTACTTTCCTTGGAATCATTTTTTCGACATGTCAGCTCAAAGTCAACAGAAGCTTTCTCTAATCTTCACACCAAAATTCAACACCTCAAAATTGCCGCTTACGTTTGGATTGATCTGTGCATTCTTCTGTCACATAACCAAAGTGCATCAGTAGTTCAAGTCTGGTCTTCTGAATCTCTTATCAGACCTCAGCAGCTCTCTCTCTTATTGCTTCTGTAGCGTTATGTAAGAACTCAGTGAAGCAGGGCTTCTCAAGCAGCAGGGAACTAATGAATGGATTCTTATTTACAATTCTGTGAATATTAACAGCCTCCACAGGATAAAGCTGATGTGTTGTTTGATTCTCTTATCTCTGGGTCTGCTAAAGCATTAGCCTGAATTTAGACTGTTTACCTTTACACACACTTTATTGAATCATGCTCATCAGACGATGCGTACACATTGGAAATATGCCAGAAAGAGGTCAGCAAGATGAAGTTTGTCATAGAGTTTACTGAAGAATATTTATGATCCAACAAGGGGGTAAACTTGACCCCATGATCTCTGAATTCTGGCCTAGTTTGAGATACATGTAGAATATTCCTTCTTAAATCTATACTTTTTCTTTTAACCTCCTATAACCTAGCACCCTCATTTGTTGACATTACATTTTGGGTTCCGTGCACCAGTACTCTTAGTTTAGTTTGACTTGGACTTGTTAGCCTCATTCGTGGGTTTACACATTACAGTTATCAGTGTCTTTTGAAGATGGCTGCATATTCAACCAAAATGCTCTACAACCGGTCTTCGACACAAAAGTGTTGGAGGTACAAAAAGTGTTGAAATTGTTTGATTGAAACTTCTTTATTTATGATTGGTTAAGTTTGTAGTTTGATATGGCTGCAAATCTTATGAGTTTTATTAGTGGTAGCAAGCTTTAGTTACTCTGAAACAGCAAGTGCTATAATGATGACATTGGGACTTTATTATCATTTTATCATTCAGTATAACTCGGGAAACATTGAAATTTGACAAATATGCAAGAAAAAAACAGACGGCAAATATTTTTTCATAGTGCTGTATATAAACTAAGCACACAAAAGGAAATTTGTGTTTGGTATATTATTTTTTGTTGTATCGATGCTTTTTAGCAATAAATCTTGTACTGTTGAAACACCTGTTAATTTCTCTTTAAAATGGTGCCACATTTGTAAGGAACATTCATTTGTGGGATGAGCAGTAGAGCTGAGCATGTGGGTTGCACCCATGAAAAATTTACCAAATCTCCTCTGCCAATGCCAAAAAGCTTATTCTGCTGTTTGTTCTGACTTTATGGGCCCTGCTCCATTGGCCAGTAGATGTCAACAAGAATTGGCATGCCATGCTTGATCTGTGTAGGAACTGTGCAATAGAGCAACTTCAAACTGGTGTTTGGCTGAACCAAGTTGCCGAATTATTTGGAGTCAGCCCTAGAACCATCTCCAAACTGAAGGCCAAGTCCCATTAAGTGGGGGATGACATGTGGTGGATGTCACAAGAAGATGATATCCCAAGAAGACCATTTCTGCACCCTGTTGGCTCTTAGGAGCCATAGGCTGTCTTCAACAGATTTACAGTCAAGGTTTACAGGACAATATGGCTGATGGCTCTCTGCCCAAAAAATCTAGAACAGACTTCATGCTACACTACATCTGCTGTCTCATGCTCCTGCTAGAAGACCTGCCATGACTGTCCTTTACCATCAGGCCTGTTTGGGCTGATGTCGGCAACACATGCGTGGAGTGTGGAGAAGACACAGAGAACTCTATGCTGATTGCTGCACTGATAGGGTACCATCTTTTGGTAGAGGCAGTGTGATGGCGTGGGGCGGCATCTCCCTCACTGGGGAAGCAATCTCAGTGCAGAGAGATATGAGATGAGGCTCTGGAACCAGTGGCAATCCCATATCGCCACAGTCTGAATTGAACTCTATCCCCCAAGATGACAATGCTTTCCATCACAGAGCAGCGTTCATCAGAGACTACCTCTGGAATTTGGGAGTGGGGAGGATGGAATGGCCTGCCAGCAGTCCTGACCTCAACCTTACTGAACACTTGTGGGATCAGCTTGGGTGTGCTGTTGGTGCCAGAGTGACCAACACAACCTCACTGGCTGACTTGCAACACATGCCGGTTGAATAATGGGATGTCATCCCACAACAAAGTGTGATCAGGCTGGTGGCCATCATGAGGAGGAGGTGCCAGGCTGTGTAGATATTTAACATTCCTGGATCTGCTCCTCAGCTGTATTGCAGATCTTGCACGGTACCATCATGATAAAGAGGGAGCTGAGCCGGAAATGTGTAATGTGCATAAATCATTCACAGTCCTAACTTGATCCTTAAATAATCTTTATGCTGCCATACCAGCAAGGATGGCATCAAGACCTGACCTGGTTTGTTTCATCCAGAAGCAGAGGACAACTGACTCGGCTGATTTATTTGTCAAGTCGTGTTGGAGCGACAGCTGATTGAAAAGGCCAATAAAATGTTAGGAGATACACTTGTTCTACCTCATAAATTTTAACATTTCAGCCACACAACCCAACTCACCACAGCACTCAAAGAGAAATTGTGCAATTATCAAAGAAGTGTGCAAGATACTAAGTGTCCTTTGTTGTTTAATTACTTGATATTTTAACTTTTATGGCACAGTGTGAGTCATGCTCTAAAAACACAGGACACTTCACTGCCTGCAATGCAACCTGATAGCATCTTAATTTAATCCTTGCCTCAGTGGAGCTCTGTTTTTTATAAATCTCAAAATGTGTATGTGTTTTCACCATTAAAATGATGTCACTTATACCTCCTGGAATTTTAATGGGTACACCCAGCAGAAGTAGGATTAAATAAATAATTCAACTAGAGGAACTGTCAGACTCCTGAAGAGTTTCAACTATTCAACCAGACTTCCTCTTCAGATGAGCACATGATCCGTCCTCTCCTCATTATGATACAGATATTCTGTTTCTAGAGATTTGTGTCTAATTGGGAGACTTAGAAGTCGTAATGGAGCATGATGAGGTTCCTTTCCGTCCGTGACTGAATAAACGCTTTGAAGAACACACAAGGAGGTGTTTCCGGTTGTGAGATACCATCTCATACAATGCAGAGTGTTGGGGTTATGCAAATAGAAGTGGGCTACGATGGTGTTGCATGCTCTTTCATCAACATTTATTCCACATCAAATGCAGGCACTGATCTCTGCGTTAATTATATGTACATTCAGCAGCTCAGCTACATGTAGGAGTGGAGGATCTAAGGGTCAAGAACTTTCCTCACTCTTACTTGCTTTAAATACTAAGCTTTTAATGGTTTTCCCCTCCAACAAAGCTGCCTGAAAGGGCATCCTGCATTTATCAGTTTAGTGTCTTAATCTTTAAAGGATGCAATTGAGGGCAGTGCTTGTTGAAAAAGGGGCAGTTGGGGTGACAGCATGTGAATCTGGGCTTTAACAGCTGAAGGAAAAAACTGAAAAAGTCATTATAAAGACAAGGGTTTAAAACCCTCAGGCGTATTTGTAGCATTCAGGAGTGAAAAATGAAAGCTGTCGTGATCGGAATAACAGCTATGTTAGGAGAAAAACGCCATCCCTCTATGAGCACAGTGCATGATCTAAACAATGTGAATAGAGCTCATTGTCGCAGCACTGGCAGGAAACACTCCAGTAACAGAGAGAGTGTTTTTTGTGTATCTGTCAGCCCCCCGCTGCCACCCACACCCCCTTTGAGCCCATTGATTAGCATGATTAAGTTTCATCAACCCAAATCAACACCAACCCCCCCAAATGAGCGGGAAGAAGCTCATCAGACATCACTAATCAAGTACAGCTTGATGCTAGTTTTCAGCCAATCATGCATAGCCTCTGGCGCTGTGAATAAATAAGGCTGATTTGATCAGTCTAAATTTTTAATCAGACGTTTGAACTGCGGCGGTTATTTTCTCAGTTGTGCTGCTCTTTGTTTTGCCGAGCTGAGGTGAAGAGGAGGACAGGATGACTTTGGCAGGGAATGGAAATATTGTCACTGTACAGAGCCTCTTGTGCTGTTGGTTTACTGACTATACTTTGCCCAGTATTATGAATGTTTTATGAAACAATAGACTCAGCTTTACGTAACGATTGAAACTTCCATGCAACAGGAAAATGAAATAGAGAGCACTTTTCACCGCAGTGTGTGAATTACATAATAGCTGCTACTTAACCCTTTACTAAATCCTAACCCTAATGGTCAATTCTAACAATTGACATCCATGTCCTCTTGTCATTATGACTGCACACATGGGGAGAGGGTGGTTTCTGTGTTTCAGTTAATTTCTACTACACCAAAAAAGGTACAAACCTCAGTTCCCCAAAAGTTGGGACATTTTGTAAAATAAGAATAAAGCAGAATGAAGTGATTTTCAAACTATTCTAATGCAATACAACAAAAAAAAAAAAAAAAAAAAAAAAAAAAATGTTAAACCTGATCAACTCTTGTATGTTAATGTACAGTGCTTAACAAATTTATTAGACCACCTGTCATATTTGTCTCAGAGAGCATCTAGCATCATGAAGTGCTTTAATGCGGAATCTTTCACTTTCAGTCAGCTCTTCACGTTTTACCATTTTGAACAGGAATGAGGAATTTCAAACTGAATTCACCTTTTTATACCCAAATTTGAGCTGGCTCACGGGGCTTCTCAGAATTCAGAAATTAATCAAGCATAACATTCAACCACTAAAACTCATTTTTCTGTTCAGGAATGCAAGTAAATAACTATTATTTGACATATTAATCAAGAAATATAATGTGCTTTACTATTTTTTTTTTCAGTTTTTTGGTAAATCAGGAAATTTGGGTGGTGGTCTAATAAATTTTTAAGCACTGTACACACATGCTGAATTTGATCCAAGCAACACTCTCCGAATAAGACTGGACGGGACAAGAAAAGACTGGGGAAGCACTCCTAGGTAAGTAGAATAATTGGTTACAGTTGATATTCCATGATTGATGATAAATGCAGTTTCATGTGTAATGTCGGTGCTAGGAATCATTGTAGCTGTAAATATAAGTTCTGATATGTTAGGTAGCATCATCCTTGTCTGGACTCTAGGTCTGCAGGTGGCATTGCCGTTTGGGCTGCAAAGGCCATGTGGTAGGGTAAGTAAGGTCAAGGATGTAGGTAGAGGACGCTGGAGATCACTGTTCAGTCTTCTGGGGGTGTTGTGGGAACTGAATGGAACAGGACTCCTTCAAGAGCTGGTCGCTGGCCAAACTGAGCAATCAGGGTAGAAGGGCCTTGGTGGTTGACCAAGAACCCGATGGTCACTCAGACTGATCTCCAACAATCCTGAATGGGGACTTCAGGGATAATTGTCCTTCTGGACAAAGTTCCAGAAGGACAGTTACCACTGCTGCCCTACACTGATCTAGGCTTTATGGTATGTTGGCTAGATGGTAGACTCACAGTGCAAAAGACATGAAAGTCCACTTGGCTTACATAGAGAGATGTGTCTTTCCAATTCATGTCCAATCAATTTCATTTACCACAGAGGGACTCCCGTCAAGGTGTAGAATTATCTCAGCAATGATCAAGAGAAATGGGCAGAAACAGGACTAAATTTGAGTGTTTATGTAAAAAGAGTTTTTGCAACTATGCCAATTTATTTATTTATTTATTTTTAATTACAACAATTAGAAAATTGTTGTCTTTGTCATGATGGTGTAGATTATTAAGAATAGTAAAAAAAAGGTCTTCCAACTTAACATCAGGCTGCAACATAAAAAAATGAAAAATAGTTGAATGGGGGTCTGAATTATAAATACATATTAAATTATAAATGAATACATCTAAAATATAAAATTAAAGGCGTTAAGCAGCATTTATTTTATCGACTAAAACTATGGCTAACAATCAGCCTTTTTTTCAATAAGCAAGACTAGACTAAGACTAGCCAAAAACAGATCTGTGGGACTAAAACTAACAAAAAGTAATTTAGTTTTCACCAAGATGACTAAAACTAAACTAAAATGTAATTTAGTTTTGGTTGGACAGTCAGAATCCATGTTTTTTTTTCCACTGTGAGTAAATCTGTTCAAATACAATGCTACACCGTCAATTTGTATTTTGCTATGCATCTGTAGGTATTACACACCTCAACTGTAGAAAGCAGGGACTCCAGGATTGGCAGGGTGCATAGAACTTACATCTGTGATTTGGTACCTGAGATTTAGGCAAGACAATGCTTGAACTTAAACTAGACTAAACTCTTTTTGACTTTTTGTGGACAAAACTAGACTAAAAATATCAAGGGTAGAAATTCCAAAAATGTGACTAAAACTAAAAGGAGTTGAATAAAAAGAACATGACTGAAGCTGTTTTTTTTTTTTTTTATTTTTTAAATCAGGATCTCTTCTCAGTAGGAAGGATCCTCTAGAGTCAGGTCCCTCAGAGGTGAGGCCAGAATCCTACTTGACAACTATCGAACACACATTTACAACAGGCTAGCAAGACTGCATGATTATGTCATAGGAATGATCGCACCCATACACACGCCAGCAGCAGAAATCAAAATGAGAAGAGCAATCCATCACATCCATCATATAATATAATCAGATAATATAGTTGTACAATATAGCCATATTAAAAGGCACTAACTGTACCCTTCCAGCTTTATTTTGATGCCATAAAATAATGATGATAGCATATTTACAGTAGAAACAGCACATCTGAGAATGTGTATTTAGAGCTTGAGGGGCCGGTTTCCCTCTGACATTGTGCTATTTATTTATTTATTTTAGAAGAGAAGGAAAATGGTGCATTGGATTGTGGGAAATCCCTGCCAGAGGAAGGTACACATGTCAATTATTTGAAATTCTCTGTTTGAAGGACTCAGTTCTTTGAAAAACTTTCTCGACAAGCATGAGACTGATGTTAAAAATAGCTTTTAAAATTAACAATGACATAACGTTTATCATGATGTACATTTTGTCATCATGCAGTACTTTTATAAATGTAAGCTGAAAAAGATTTGAAAATTACTGTACTCTATGTTTTACATAATGCTCTAAGTTTTTGAGTTTGTTGTAGACTCATCTGCGTAAAATCAAAACTCTTTAGTTGTGCCTGAACACCTGACGTTTCACTAAAGTCACCACCAGCAAGATCTCAACAGAACCATGTCGATCTGATTTTTTTAATTTGTTATTATTTTAGGCTTTTATCAGAAAAAAAGCCCAGGATAACATCCCAGATTATTTTGATTGTAAATCGGATTCACCTGTCAGTTGTATCCTTCAACAAAAGGCCTCGACAGATATGAGAAATTGAATAAATGAATGTAATCTATCTCACAGTTAGTTCCTGTGTTGTCTTGAAACTACAACAGCATTAGAGGGAATTTAAAAAGTCAGGGTGCTGCAAAAATTTCCCCCCGAGGTTCAATAAAGTTGCTATTACCCTTAAACCTCAATGATGAGAAACAAGTACACCTGAACGCTACAATAAAACGAGAGCAGTGACATTTACCCTGACGTTTCCAGCCCCATTTGATCGTCCTTTCCACTTCTACTTCATAGTTTTGTTTCTCGGTCCATTTTTTCCCCATACTAGCATTTTTACCGCCAGTTATTAACCTATCAAAACAACTGTGAGTTGGAAAAAAGTAACATGACAGAATTGATTGATTTTTTCTGCACATTTGCCTCCAACCAGCTTAAAGTTTGCCCATATTTTGGCAAAGCCCCTCCTCATTCTTTCATTCTTTTTCAGATAGCTTTCGGTGTTTTCTGCTCTGAGTCTCTTGAAGTTGAGCTCTTTTTTAGATAGCACATTAAAGAATTATACACAGGCTGCCTCTGAAATCTGGCACCGTTCATGTTTAGTATTTCTCTCTGAGATATGAAAACCCCACTATCGAATTCCCCCTCCTCGACTGCTTCATTGGCCTGCAGTGTTTGCTATTATTCCATCTGCTAGGCAGAGACCAAATATATTCCATTATGTCTTCTGTTGTGTCTTTTTCATGTGTGTACTTGGCAGTCAGGTTATGAATATAAATTCAAGCCAACATACCATTTAAGTCTCATGGCAGCACGAGAGGTATACTATCTATTTCTGTCTCAGAGAACTATTGTAGAAAACATTTTATGGTTTGGCACCTGGAGTAGTGCAACCATTTGACCCTTTCTTTCCATCACACAGCTTTATGAAATGCCATCGCAGGTTGTTGCAATTTGTGCAGGTAAACGAGGCAAAGCCGAGCGAAGCAACCAGCTGACATGGAGATGAGACGGCGTTGGTTGTCCAGGGGGGCAGGGGTGAGATTGAAAGCTTTGCCAATGAATTCTACATGTCAATGTATTTTCTCGTCTATTTCTTTCTGCCTGGAGCATTGATCTGCAAGCAAGACCTAAATCAACCCACGCAAATGAACCTGAACAATGACTGACGTTTATCAAAGTGCTGTTAGCTCCTAAGCGTCTGTTTTTCACCCTGCAGGTCATACTCTGCACAGCTTGTATCATTTACATTCATGAAGCAGCTCTGGAGCCAATTGTGTCAATAATGGGATATTATAGCTTTTCATACAGGAATCTTTAAATGTAAGAAAAATGAATGCAACCTTAGGAATGAAGGGAGATTTGTGCTCTGGAAACAGGCAATGTTTTACTTACAAATGTGCACATCCAATCATCATAACTTAGAAAACATAAAGATTTAAAGTAATTAATTCCTTTCCTGTGGCAGTTGCTCAGTATTTTGCTATCTCAGGCTATTTAAGTTTCATATTAAAAAGCATATTTTTAGCTTGTACCCATTTTGTATTCACTGAAATAGTTCCTTTTTCCCCTTCAGGACATAAACATATGATTAAATGCCTAAAATGATAGCTTAATTATTCGATCTGGAGCATTTTCATTACTTATTTTAGAAAGACAGTTAAACTTTTTACACAGCACTTGACCACAAGTGTGTCCATGCCCTGAATGATCACCCTGGTATCCTCAGGCAGAAAAATAGTCAATGACCCATTAACCAGCTGTTCCTTGTACTTTATGCTATATTTAGAAATATCTGCCATGCAAACTTTTTGTTTTAGAGAATAAAATCACAACTAGAGCTACTGGAAACATCCTTAGGAAACATTGTCCGACTTTTAGAGAAGTCAACATGATGATTATGTTTGGATTTCTTATTCAACCCCCCAGTATTAGCATGATACCAGGAGGGCCACACCTGTTAATGATTGAATTTAGGTGTTTCAATCAGACCTGTTGCTACAGGTATATAAAATAGAGCACCTAGCCATGCAGTCTCCATTTGAAAACGTGTGATTTAAGCGTGATGCTGTGATGGATGCCACCTTTGCAATAAGATGGTTTGTGAAAATTCATCCCTGCTGGCTATTCCACAGTCATCTGTAAGGGACTATTAGGAAGTGGAAGCATTTAGGAACAACAGCAACTCGGCCACGGTGGAGAGGGGGTCAACGACTGCATGAAAGTTGCCAACGGTCTGCTGATTCCATCCTCTGAACTTCCACTGTCATTAATGTAAGCACAAAAACTGTGCAGCAACAGCTTCATGAATGGGTTTCGTTAGCCGAGCAGCTGCATGCGTTTTCAAATTTCCAAGTCCAATGCCAAGTGTCAGATGGAATGGTGTCAAGCACACTGACACTGGACTGCGGAGCAAGTTTTGTGGATTGACAAATCACACTTATTTGTTTGGCAGTCAGATGGTGAGTCTGGGTTTGCAGGGTGCCAGGAGAATGTTACCTGCCTAAATGCATTATGCCAACTGTTAAGTTTGATGGAGGAGGGATAATGGTATGGGGCTGTTCTTCAGGGTCTGTGCACATCCCTTTATCTTAAGTGGAGGCCAATCTTAATACTTCAGCATACCAAGATATTCTGGACAATGCTATGCTTCCAACTTTGTGGCAACAGTTTGGCGAAGGCCCTTTTCTATTCCAACATGACTGTGCTCCAGTGCACAAAGCAAGGACTATAAAGACATGGTTTGATGAGTTCAGCATGGAAGGACTTGACTGGCCCACACAGAGCCTACCTCATCAACACCTTTAGGATGAACTGAAACAAAGAATGCGTGCCAGACCTTCTCCACATCAGTTCCTGACCCCATTAATGCAGACTGAATGGGCTCACATTCCCATAGAAACACTCCAAAATCTTGTGGAAAGCCTTCCAAGAAGAGTGGAAGCTGTTACAGCTGCAAAGGGGGGCCAATTCCATGTTAAAGAACATGTGCTTGAATACAATGCCATTGTTGGAGTAACAGTCAGATGGCCAAATACTTAAACTCAACATTTCGTTTCATGTTGAAAATTGTCATTATACCTCTAAAAACAGATTCATAATAGCATGATAGTATACTTTGATGATGTTTCTTAAGGTAATATTTGAAACACAATACGAGGACTTTACCTTGTCTTACAGTCATTTTACCTACTGAATTCTAAGTGCACCATTATTTAAATTATGCTACCATGCATTAGAAATGTAATGTAACTATCTTTTTAACTGGTTTCAACAAGGATCAATATAGATTTCAACACTGGATTAAAGTTTGGTTTACAAGAGTATCCCACCACCGACAGTTTTTTAGGTAATTGGTTTCCTTGATCAGTGACTTGCAACATTAGTTCAGATCTTCTAAGCATGCATTTTTAGTGAAAACTGGCTGAACTTCTTAGGTTTCATTTACATCATGATGAAGGCACTCTTATTGAAAATGTGGCATTGGTTGTCTGGACCTGCTAATAAAAATCAAAGGCCCAGACAGTGATTTTCTCCTGGCCCTGGGACTGGCAGCTACCTTTTAGTCACAAACAAGGCATCAGAAATGACTCAGACCCCCTTCACTTTTGAAGTTCTGTTATTTTGCTGCCTGATGCTAAAATCATTCAAATTTATTTGTTCTCTCCTTAATCTACGCTCTGTTCCCTATCATGACAAAGTGAAACAGAATTTTAGATGTTTGCAAAATAAAAAATAACCCTAAAAATTCACATTGAAGTGTTTAGACCTTATACTGAGTACTAAGTTGAAGCACCTTTTGCAGCAATATCCGCCTTGAGTCATTTTAGTGTGATTCAACAAGCTTTGAACTCACCCCCCCCCCATGTTAGTCAGTGCTGCAGAACAGGTTTTCATTGAGGATATATCTGTGTTTTTCTCAGCTTCATTCAGTTTTCCCCCCAACCTGTCTTCCTGTTACTTCTGCTAAAACGCACCACCACAGCATGATGCTGCCACCGCCATGCTTCACTGTCAGGATGGATTGGAGAGGTGATAAGCGTTGCCTGGTTTCCTTCAGACATCATGTTTAGAACTGAAGCCAAACTGTTTAATCTTGGTTTGATCAGACCATCTTGTTTCTCACAGTCTGAGGGTCCTTCAGGTGCTTTTTTGCAAGCTCCTAGGTCTTTCTTGCACTAAGTCTTCCATCTAGCCACTCTGCCATAAAGCCCCGATCAGTGGAGGGCTGCAGTGATGGTTGTACTCCTGGGACTTTGTCCCATCTCCACATATGATCTCTGGAGCTCATTTCGATTTAACATCAGGTTCTTGGTTGACTGTTTACTAAGGCCTTTCTCCACGGATTGCTCAGTTTGGCAATAAAAGAAGTCTGAATAATTTCTGAATGTACTGTAGATGCAGAGAAAGTCTACAACCACTGGTTGGGACATGAGGGAAAGTGTGCATGTGCCTTTGTCCACGTGTCTTTAGGGGAGTAAATCTGTCAGAGAGACTCCTAAGGTGTGAAAGCACTCAATGACTGCAGCGACCACAGGCCAAGTGTGATGGTTAGTAACACTATCCACTTTAAGTTATTGAACTCTTATGATACAGGCAATTATTTTACACACAGTAAACCATCTATCTCTGTTATATTTTAAAAAGCCCCAAATTAATTTGTCTTTTTAAAGACTGTAGTTTCATTACCACACTAAAATTTATCTCCATATTTCACGCTTCTATGGTTACTAATAGACGAAAATTTGCCTGTAACCCCCACTCCAGTCATCAGGCATTCACAAAATTGGGCTTTTTCCCTCCTCTTGTGATGGGACTTTGAATAAATCATTCATAGCAAAAGCTAAATTAAATGCAATAACTTTTCAATGGTTCCTTTTTAACCTGCTGTGCAGATGGAGTGGGTCATTCCATCGCTATGGAGCATTTACTCAACAAAATGTACCTATAAATGACTGCTGCACAATACTGGCTTTTTAGTTAATGATTTTCAGTTACCGTTTCAGGAAAATTGAGCCAAGAGAAGACAGGGCTTTGAAGGTTTTTCAGCTGCCATATGTAAAGACGAGGGATGTGCACTACTACAGGTGGCTTATTGCTGAAGAAACGCTTCTTTTGGTTTTCTTATCCACATTATTTCCTCTCCAAGCTGCTGTCTGTACAGTTCGCAGCAACAAAGAAAACAGCTGCATTGTCATGGCCGCATTCCAACCCGGATGAAAGCCAAAGCCCCCGTCCTGCAGCAAAAATTACTGTTGTTTTGTTGACCTCAAATCTGACAAGGGTAAATGCTCATTTTGGGCTTATTTGCATGTGATGTGACAACACTAAAAGACAGTTGTCAGATGTATTTATGTAATTCAGAAAAGAAGCCGTCAAGGCCGAGTGATTTATTATTTGACGTCTGGAGAAGGACATTGTAGAGTTCATTTGATGTCAAGGGCATTGCTGGACTTTCTGTTTTGAAGTTAAAATATGGGAAAGTCCAACTTCTATGAAGAGAGGGGCAAAATAATTTTAAATTCTCTGCTCTCTGAAGCTCAGTATTTGTTTGAGTTTGGGAAATTTCTGTCATTAGGTTTGTAGGGATCAGAATTGTTTTGCCAATTCCTCTGATAGCTGGATTGGACTATATATACATTAAACAAAAAGTAAGGAAATTTGTGTACACTATTTTTTTTGTTGTAACTTGGCAATAACTCTTATACCATTGGAAAGCCTGGTTATTACCCTTTCAAATGGCGCCACATTTGTAAGGAACATGCATTCGTGGGATGAGCAGCAGAGCTGAGTATGTGGGTTGCACCCATGAAAAATGTGCCAAATCTTCTCTGCCAATGCCTAACAGCTGATTCTGCCATTGACTCTTGTTTGGTGTTTGGTGGATTGGAGGATTGAAGTTTGAAGAAACAAGACATATTGACAATTTAACAATTTATTCATTTGACAAATAGGAGTCTCAGTAGCTTGTGGAAGAACCATACACAGCCACAACAGCCTGGCAGCTCCTCCTCATGCTGGTCACCTGGTCACACACTGCTGTGGGATGGCATCCCATTCTTCAACAAGCTTTTGTCACAAGTCAGCCAACGTGGTTGTGTTGGTCACTCTGGCATGAACAGCACACCCAAGCTGATCCCACAAGTGTTCAATGGGGTTGAGGTCAAGACTGCTGGCAGGCCATTCCATCCTCGCCACTCCCAAATTCTGAAGGTAGTCTCTGATAAACCCCGCTCTGTGGGGGCGAGTGTTGTCATCTTGGAGGATAGAGTTCTTGCTGACAGGGTGAGAAAACAGTATTCTTGGGGTGTTGTCTTCTTGGGATGCCCACTTTGCAGCCTGTCTCTGACATTCCCCGTTATATGGGCTAACTTGGCCTCCAGTTTGGAGATGGTACTAGGGTTCACTCCAAATAATGCTGCAACTGGGTTTTGCGGAACACCAGCTTGAAGTTGCACAACCGACGGGCCCTATCCTGATCAGTCAAACGTGGCATGCCGATTCTTGAAGCAGGCATCTACTGACCACTGTAGCAGGGCCTATGCTCACAGATGGCAGCACCTGGGGGTACCAGAAGCTCAAAACAAGAGTCAATAGCAACAACATGGCAGAGAAGATCTTGAACATTTTTCATGGGCGCAACCCACATACTCAGCTCTGCTGCTCATCCCACAAATGCATGATCCTTACAAATGTGGCACCATTGAAAAGGGTAATAAACAGGCTTTCCAACAATACAAGAAGTATTGTTACAACAAACAAATAATGTACCAAACAAAAATTTCCATACTTTTTAAAAATATATATTTTTTTCATTCATGATGGCACCACGTCAGACGGTGCAACAAGAAGCTTAACCTTTCCTGGTCAACAGACTGGAAGCACTACACGTGATCCTGACTACTTATCAGAAGTTGTTGTCTGTAGATCTTTGCTGTAGATCTGTTTCTTTGTATCAAGAAGAAGATAATAAAAAGCTGTCCGTCAAATGGAGTTTATGGTACACATATGGTAAAATGTCAGATAGCCTAATTAGCTTGTTGTACGTAAACTAGGGTTGTCAGCAGTAATGCATTAATCACAATGCAATACAAAATCAATTGTTAATGCATTTATTTTCAATATTCTTATTTGCGTATATCCATGAAAGTCTGGCTGTGGACCACAGCTCTCAGATCCCAATTGCCCACCCCAAAACACACCACCTTGAGACACCACCTTGGTCAGGATGGAAATATATTCTTAAACTTTCAACATAAAAAAATGATAATTAAACTTCTGGTTAGAGTTAGGGTAAGAGTTAAGGTAAGGGGTGGGATTCCAAAATACAAAATAAACAGTCTGCTTACAGAGAAAACGCCTGCCCTCCATGGAAACACTCTAAGGCAGCTAATGTTGCTAAAGTTAACAAAGCTAAATTAGCTAGGTAAGCTGCGCAGGTAATGCAGACAAAGACTGTACACGTTTTACAGTATTCAAAGCTCATTAACCCATATTTTATTCATGTAAAATAGCTACATGCTGTAGCTAATATGGCTAAAGCTAACAAAGCTACATTAGCTACATAAGCCAAGCACACAGGTAATGTAGCTGAAGATTGTACATCTTTTACAATTTTAAAAATCTCATAAACCCATATTCTATTCACGTAAGATAGCTACGTGGCAGATGTGGCTAAAATTAATGAAGCTACATTAGCTACATTAAGCTAGCCAGGTAATGTAGCCCAAGGCTGTACACTTTGACAGGCTAACAAATCTCATAAACCATATTTTCTTCATCTAAATAACATAGCTACATAGCTAATGTGGCTAACTTACAAACTCCAACTTACAAAGCTCCAAATTACAATGTTTGTGTCAGTTCTGAAATGGATCTGACGAATCAGTGCCATCTGAGGAAAATGAGACCGTAGCTACTACAGGGTTCGGTTGTCCTGGAAACTGATGGCTATGACTGCCTAAGGTGTAGCAATTAGCTAGGATGTAGTTATATTATAGTTTATTTCTGTATGAAATAAAGAGCAAAGAACAGCATTTAATGCTTTCCATGACTTTTGCCAACCTGACTCAGCACGAGTTTGTGAGCGTCATGGATGGGCTGAATGCAAAAAGAAAAAAAAAAAAAAAAAGTATATGCCAGTCTTGTTAAATTGAAGTCCTGAACACATTGCGGATTATGTCAAACTATAAGAGTGGTTGATAATACCAACAGCAACAGCAACAACAATGCAATCGTGACAACATTTGTCTGGATTCTTGTTGTACCATCTGGCCTTAAGACTGTCTACAAACTGGACAATTTTACAATCTTAACGACTTTTGAAATCTTAGTAACCACAGATATTTGGAAAATTATAACCAATATAAAAAAACAACACAAAGGTAAGCTAATCCTATACACACACTCGTTGACAAGCTGTTGCAACAAGGGTTGAATTGTTCCACACTGAGCCTAAAATTGGATCTGAAACCATCTAATGTGAAGCCAGCCTAACTGAAATACCACCCCACCCCTCATCAGTGGTACGAAAAAGAATTTTTTTTCTGTTGCAGCTAATATAAACCAACAGAAAATCCAGATTGATCTCAATCAAAGAGTTTAAACTACTCGGTAGAAATTGTACTCACCAGAACTGACAAACACAGATACTTTCTCAAAATTACCAGTAGGCACAACAGATCATCATTTCACGCTCTCTTGGCCTGCCAACTGGCTCAGGCTTTTAAGTGGGATTTTAAAAAATTGTCTTTCCACTGGTTTCAGCAGTGATTCATTTTATCCCCACAGCTCTACGTGCAACAAGAAACTAGGAAATTTACATATGCAATACAAGAGCAGTTTGATCGTGATTTAAGCATTGCCAAGAAAAAAAAAAAGTTTATTAAGGAATCATCAGGAATAAATGCATGAATCTTTTTTTAAAATTTATTTCATGCATGAATTGCTGATGAAATATCAGTATTCCACATTTGTTTATAGCATCTCACACATGACTCCAAACATAAATGGTTTTCAAATCATCATGACTCATGAGTAATTGATACTGTCCATGACAATTTGGGTAAGTATGCACTTAAAGGGTGATGATGGCTCAGCAGGTAGAGTCGCATAGTACTCAACCATAACAAAAAAAAAAAAAAAAAAAAAAAAAAAAACATGAACATGAAAGTTTCGAAGCAGAGATGTTCTGCTCATTTGCCCATGCACACATTTTACATCAGCACAAATAGCAAATTGGTTTTACACATCCTTGGAAACCATTCCCTTACACCCCTTCAAACAGACACAAACTGACCCATTTACACCGACAAATGGTTGTCATTTTTGTTTGCACAGCTTACGAGTCTAGTCGGAACAGCTGAGCAGGATGTTTTAGGCCAGGAAGCAGCCGCACCATTAGCCTCTGAGTACAGCTCTGAGTCCGAGCAGTTGACTGAGCATTTTGGAGCTGTAATGGTCACTCAAATGTTAAAGGACCACACCAGTGTTTTCCTAAACCATTACCATCATGTTCTGAGTTATAAACTTGTCAGTAGCATGGTTTGATTAACCTGTTAGGGGCCCCGAGCTGAAAATTAGTTTTTGGCATCATTTGAGTGCCCCACACCTGTTCAGTTCAGCTCATTGAGTTTATACACATGATGCTTGGTGCTGACGCTTCAAGTAGAAAAAAAAAAAAAAAAAGACCTGAGCCTGAAATGTTGTTTTGGGGAAGGGGGTAGGGTGCTTTCAACCATTAATTCAAAGTGAACAGTAATAGAGCATCAGCATTAAAGCCCAAACTGTCACTCCTAGTAATGTAAAATGCCTATAGATAGAGTTCACACCTAAGAAAGTTTGACCTTTATATTGATTTTATAAATCAATCATGGTCAATATAAATTTTCTTTATTTACACAAAAAAACACTGTTTAATGTCAAAGTTAAAACTGATTTCTACAAGGTAATGTCAATTGAATTTAAATGTGACTGACCTAATTCAACAAAGGTCAGTTGATGCTTTAGTCCCACAGTTAGTGAAATGGGGATCACCTGAGTGCAGGGATTGTTTCTGAAGTGGTTGTAATATAAAGACACCTGTGTCTGGAAGGTCCAGTCACTCGTTAATCAGTATTCCTGGCTACAGTTACACCATGAAGACAAAAGAACACTCCAAGCAGCTCAGGGAAAAGGTTATTGAAAAGTGTGAGTCAGGGGATGGATATAAAAAACGTGCTTCAGCAGCTGAGATGGGAGGGACTGTGTATAAAAACTGTTGCCCAGGTTCCTCACCAGTCAAAGCTTTGTGGTGGTGGCAGCATCATGCTGCGGGGATGCTTTTCAGCAGCAGGCTTTGGAAGGCTTGTAAAGGTAAAGGGTAAAATGAATGTGGAAAAATATAGGAAAATCCTGGAAGACAATCCTCAGTCTTCAAGAGAGCTATGGCTTTGGAGGAGATCTTTTTTCCAGCGAGAGAATGACCCGAAGCATACAGGGAAAGCTACACAGAAGTGGTTTAAAGATAACAAAGTGAATGTTCTAGAGTGGCCAAGTCAAAACCCAGACCTCAATCCAATAGAGAATTTGGGGCTGGCCTTGAAAATGGATGTTCACACCTGATTCCTATTAAACCTGACAGAGCTTGAGAAGTTTTGCAAAAAAGAGTGGAGTAAAATTTCCAATGTGCAAGCCTAACTGAGACCTATCCACACAGACTCAGTGCTGTGATTGCAGCCAAAGATGGTTCTATTAAATACTGACATGGAGGGGGTAAATATTTATACAGTCATCTGTTTTCACTTTGAGATTAAAGAGGCTTTTTTTGGTCAAAAAAAGCAAAATTATATCGACTATGATTGATTTATAAAATCAATAGCAGCTTTCTAAACAGGGCCTAGTCAGTGAAAAGAGAGCTCTTACTGCTGGTGTCTTCCAGTGGCTCTTTCGAGCACTCTGTGCAGAAACAAGAGTCTTGCTTCTTAAGTTTGGCACCAGCTTGCTCTCATTTTATCTATGCCCTGCACCATTTTTGTTTCAAAGTACTTGTCGACTTTTATGACATCTCCAGCTGGTTTCATGGCTTTTTGTCTTTTTGAGCTGAGCACAAGCATTGTGTAACTCCAAACAGTGTTGCTATGACCTGCCCTACTCTAGTATAGATTGTGATTTTTTTAATACCAAACATTACATGACGGTGTGCATGTTTTTCATGTTACCATTGCGTAGATTGTGGGGTGTAGCTACTGTATCAGACTGTAGGGGCCACTGGTGTCTCTTACTCATAAATGCTTTTATCTAGATATCATAACTCCTTGAATCTACAGTTTGAGTTCTTCCAAATACATACCAATCTCCCTATTATCTCCTTCCTGTCTACTTCCTCTGCCTGCATTTCCTTCTTTCCTTACACCCATTGATCTCACCCTCCTCTGTCCTTGTTATAATCTGTGAACATGCTGTCATGCAGTGCCTCCACAATGTGACAACAAGAATAGCCTCAAAACAAATTAGTGTTCATTGCACGCAACAGGACAAGTTGAGTGTGTGACACACAAATCACCCACATATGTTGCCAAGTGGTAAGAGGTAACTGCTGTCTGGGCTGCTCTCTGATGGCTGTGGAAAGCCGTGCGTGAGAGAGACACACTATGATTTCAAAGGTTAATGCATGGCAGAAATAGAACATGAGTGGGCTTGATAATCACAGGCAAACAACAGACCGGTGCTGCGCCATGTCAGCTTAAAGCTGCAACCGCGAGTGTTTGTGCGTAAATGACAGGAGAACAGTTTGTTCAGGCAAATAGCTGTGTGACTTTGATTTAAAGGAGGCATGCGCACAATTATTAACTCGAAGGATGTAAGTGCATCTGAAATGTTTGGCATTCAGTTCAATGCATTGCTTGAAAGATCTGCAGTGTATCCACTTATAATGATGACAGTACATTTCTGGAATATGGAGCTGGCTGAGTAGCACGCAATGAACTGTTGACCCTGTCTCATTTCGTCTCCCTGAAGTAGCTAAATAAGAAAAAAATAAAGAAAACCATGCTTGAAATATGATTAATATTTCAACTAATTACATTCTATTTGCATGATAATCCAATTTATGTACAAATAGACGGTGTTCTGTCTCATTTTGATCCCTTGAAAGTGACTGAAAGACAAAAAAATCTTAGAAAATTAGAAAATACAGGTTACACAACTTCAAACAAATCAGTATTGGCAAGTTTTGTTTTTCTATGTGTGTGCAAGGACGAAGTCAAGTGAAAAAATGAACATCAGTAAATGTGTGCTGCAAAAAAGGAAGAAAAGCGATTTAGCCATTTATATATGTATATAATACACAGTGCTTAACAAATTTATTAGATCACCACCCAAAATAAGGTTTATGCCACAGCTGCCCTAAATTAACTGCATTGGTAATTACCAAAATGCTTTTTTATGTTTCTGTAATGGTTAATACACCAATATGTAGACACTCTTTAACCCAAATGATATTTTTAATGCTAAAACATAATTATTAATGTTATCCATGAATTTTCAGATTTACTTATTTACAAAAAAACTAAAAACATAGTAAAGCACGTTATTATTTCTTGATTAATAGGTCAAATTATAGTTATTTACTTGCATTCCTGAACAGAAAATGAGTTTTAGTGGTTGAATGTTATGCTTGATTCATTTCTGACTTCTCAGAGAAACCCAGAGAGCAGGCTCAAATTTTGGTATAAAAAAGTGAACTCAGTTTGAAATTCCTCATTCCTGTTCAAAATGGTAAAACGTGGAGAGCTCACTGAAAATGAAAGAGTCCACATTAAAGCACTTCATGATGCTGGATGGTCTCTGAGACAAATAGGGAAAGACATAAAGTGTTCTCACAGTGTGGTCAAGTGTGCTTTAGAGTCAATTGCTGAGACTGGTTCTTACAAAATGTGCTAAGGAAGAGGCAGAAAACCAAAGTTAACTGAAGCAGATGTCAGACACCTCAAGATTCTAAGTACTAGAGACGTAAGGAAGACCACTGCTGATCTTCAGGCAGAGATGAATGCTTCTAGATCAGAGTCTGAGAAAGTCTCCAGAATGACCATAAGCAGACGACTGACAGAACAAGGCTTAAAGGGAAGATTAGCTGCTAAAAAGCCGTTATTGATGCCTGCAAACATCCAGAAACACCTCAGATTTGCCAGGGAGCACAAACACTGGACTGTTGATGACTGGAAGAAGGTACTTTGGACGGACGAGTCCAAGTTTGAACTCTTTGATCAGCATCATCGTGTTTATGTTTGCTGAAAAGCTGGAGAACCCATTATGGTATGGGGTTCCATTTATGGATACGGCGTGGGCAAATTAGTGAAAATCCACAGTATCATGAACAAGAACATCTACCACAACATCGTAGTGCATCAGGGAATCCCTTCTGGACTGAATCTGATTAGTTGTGGGTTCATATACCAACAAGACAATGACCCCAAGCATACTTCAAAGCTGTGCAGAGACTATCTGACCAAGAAAAAGGAATCTGGAGAACTGGAACTGATGGACTGGCCGAGTCAAAGTCCGGATTTGAATCCTATTGAACAAATTTGGGATTTAGTAGATTCAAAGATTGATGGCACAAAAGTTTCATCTAAGGCAAGTCTGTGGGAACAGCTAGAAACTATTTGGAACTCAATAACAAAAGAGACTGTGGAAAAGTACATAAAAACAATGCCAGCAAGAATGCAAGCTCTTATCAAGGCCAAAGGAGGCCATACAAAATCAGAAGTTTTTTGGTTATTATGTGTGAAAATGGACTGTTTAGTTGTTTCAGTTTGTTATTTGCCAAATAAATAACAATAACATTTTTAGTTTTAAACAAGTTTTTGAAAGATTTCTAAAATATTAATGTTTTCTCATTTTTATGACAGGTGGTCTAATAAATTTGTTAAGCACTGTATATCATACAAGTTTTATAATAACTTTATGTCGAGAGAAGTAATTAAGGTCAGAAATGGTATGTAACTGACACAGTTAAGTTATATAACAGTGTACATTCCCAAAACAATATAGATATACAGTCCCTATAAAAAGCATTCATCCCCTTGGATGTGTTACTTTTTGGAGAGGTTGAAAGAGGAATGAATGTGTTCAAAGGGTTAGAATTGGATTAGAGAGGCAAAAAAATAGGTGGAAAGTGGCAAAAATGGTTTACAGAGGCAAAACCAGGCAGATACTGGAAAGGGTTTATAAAATGGCCAAAGGAGCAAAAACATGACAGAAAAGGTGGGGAAAAAAGATTGAAAAGTAGCAAAAATTGGCTTAAAAAGGCAACACATTGTCAGGAAAACGTGTTCAAAGTGACAAAACGCTGGTTGAAAGTGGCATAAACAGGTAGAAAAGTAGTGCAAGTGATTTAAAGACTGGGAAAATTGCTGAAATTGGGCAAAAATGGACAGAGGTGACGAAATAAGTTTTAAAAGTGGAAAAAATATATAAGGCAAATATGGGTTTAAAAACGCAAATATGGGCAGAAAAGTTGGTAAAATAGGATTTCTAAGTGGCAAAAAAAGGTTTATACTGCAAAAATGTGCTTAAAGTGGCAACATGTATTAAAAATGGCATAAACAGGCAGGAAAAAAATGGTGATAACGATTTTTTAAAGATGGCATAATGGCTAAAATGGGCAAAATGGGCAGAAAAGGTGTTGAATCAGGTTGAAAAGTGGCAAAAAATGATTTAAAACTTCAAACTGGGCAGAAAACATGGTGAAAAATGATGATAAAGTGGCAAAAATGGGTCTGTAGTGCCAAGATGTGTTTAAAGTTGCAAAAGTAGTTAAAAGTAGAAACATGGATTAACAGAGGCAAAAAAAAATTATATGTTGACAGATGTAAAAATGTGTCCAAAGTTGCAAAATTTTGGTGAAAATGTGTTGTCAAATTACAAAAAGGAGTCAAATATGACAAAAAAATTGTAAAAAAGAAGAAAAGTCAAAAAATAGTTAAAAAGTGGCACCAAGACAGGAGCGCGCTGGTAGTCAAGTGGTTAAGAAGTGCACCATGTAAGCAGGTGACACGGGTTCGAATCCGGCCCGTGGCACTATTTCCTGAATGTCTCTCCCCGCTCTCTTCTCTGTTTCTGACTCTATCCACTGTCCTGTCAAATAAAGGCCAAAAACAAATCTTTCAAAAAAAAAAAAAAAAAGTGGCACCAAGACTAGCACCAATGCTACTTTACCAACACTGATACAATCAACAGATCACAACTTGGCAGGGCCCCTTTCTCTGGTTTCATCAGGGGCCTCGCCAACTGCCTGGACAGGCCTGGCTACCAACATCACCTGCAACATCAAACAGTCTAGGCAGTACACATGAATTAACCTACAGCTAGGATATTTAGCCATGAGCAATGACACGGGAAGCAGAAACAGAACTCTTACAGCAGACATGTCATATGAGGGTCTCTCCTCCAAAGTCTTCTGGACCACAGCGGTCCAGAGCTTCATCAGATGTAGCTGTTCTCACAGCAAGTGCTGACAGCTGATGTCAAGGACACAGAGGAGCAGGAGAGGACAGAATATGAGTTTTTAATGTTATAGGGCTCAGCAGTGAAGTTCTAGTGGAAGACAAAAACCCCATCATTTTTGTTCTATAGCAAATTTGATTTTAAGGCTTGATGTCACAACCATTTAAGGTAGACTTAACACAAGCCACTTTAGTTGCATTTTACACCTTTTTTGATAAGAATATGGTTTGTTAATGGTCATCGTGAACATAACTACGCTATCCAAAATCCTAGAGTGTCACAACGATGTTTGTAATTGATAGAGCCAGCTGGTACCATACACTGTAAAAAAAATTCCGTTAAATTTACGGTAAAACGCTGGCAGCTGTGGTTACCAGAGATTTACTGTAAAAATTACGGTGAGAATGTATGAGAAAAAACGGTGTTTTCATTCTACAACTGTAAATATTACAGTTCAAACCTGTTTTTTTTTAACTGTAAATTTCTGTTAAAAAAATACAATATTGTAACCGTTTATACAAGGATTTGCTGTAAAAATAACAGTTATACTGTAACCATATTTACGGTAATTTGCTGTACAACTTACTGTAATTTGATGTAGAAGTTACAGCTCTATTACAACATTTTCTACAGGGATTGGCTGTAAAAATAACGATAATGAAACAAACCTGTTTACGGTAAATTACTGTAAAAACACCAGAAATCCTGTAAACCTAAATACAATCTATCTCAGTAATAAAAACAGTAGACCCGTATAATGTTAAACGGTATTTTATTATAACTACTTAAATTTTACAGTAAATTACTGGCAGCTGTGGTTACCAGAAATTTACCGTAAAAAATACAGGACAAAACATGAGAAATTACAGCTGATATTTGCAGATTTTACGGTAGTAGCAAAATACTGCCCAACTTTAAATTTTACAGTAAATTACTGGCAGCTGTGGTTACCAGAAATTTACTGTAAAAAATACAGGACAAAACATGAGAAATTACAGCTGATGTTTGCAGATTTTACAGTAGTAGCTTAATACTGCCTTACTTTAAATTTTACAGTAAATTACCAGCAGCTGTGGTTGCCAGAAATTTACTGTAAAAAATACAGGACAAAACATGAGAAATTACAGCTGATGTTTGCAGATTTTACAGTAGTAGCTTAATACTGCCTTACTTTAAATTTTACGGTAAATTACCAGCAGCTGTGGTTGCCAGAAATTTACTGTAAAAAATACAGTACAAAACATGTGAAATTTCAGTTAATTTGCTAGATTTTTGCAGTAGTGCCCTAATACTCCTACTTTTAACAAAAAATCAAGCTCTCTGATAAACAATAAGAAACTCTGCAGTTATATGTTTGCAATAAAAAACCTTTCAACACATCTGATAACTTGTCTGTATACTCACAAAGCAGTTTAGATCTTGGAAGAAAAAGCTTGTGTCCATATGTATGACAGGTAGTCCTTGGTGTAATGCATGAAGATGAAACAAAGTCACTTGCCCCTAAATGATTCAAGAGTAATGAGTCCAGTCTTGACTGAAGAAGGCCTTCCACTTGGGAAGCTTCACATGGCCAAGAAACTTCATCTTCTTGAAGACTCGAGCACAGTTCATCAGGTGTTCTACTTTGGACTGGCTCCATCCTCTCTGCAGGAAGTACATATACAAAACAAAGTTAGAGTGATTCAGTGCTTCAGTTTAATGCCTACACAGATGTAAATTTGAGAAAACTAGGCTCTAATAAGCCATGCTTACAATCAGCACAACAGAATAAAATAAACAGTGTGTACAGTACATACAGATCATTTCTATAATAGAATATGGTGAAGAAACGCAAATGTACCCACAAGTGCCAGCTATTAAGTCAGCAATCACCTAACAACAGCCAATTACTTTTTCCGTTATTGATTATAATGAGACAGTTATGACATATTAATTGCAATTTGCTTTTCCTTTATAGTTTAGAGCTGTGGTGCCCAGGCTTGTATCCACTGAGCTCCCCCCTCCTTCACATATCCAAGAAGATATGGACCCACACAAAAAAGTGACATAGCTATTGCTGTAAAAACTAAACATAAATTTGAATTGATGTCATTATTTGAAGCAGTTTTAATTTTGGCAGATATTTTTAATTTTAGTCTTAGTTTTAGTCTTTAAGTGAAATGAATTTTAGTTTCAGTCACATTTTAGTCATTTCTGTCCATTTAGTTTTAGTCCATAAAAAGTCCTGACATTTTAGGTTTTACTTTTAGTCCAAGCATTTATTGTCTTGCTTAAATCTGGTACCAAGTCATAGTGGGATGTTCTCTGTACCCTGCCAAACCTGGGGTCCCTGCTTTCTACAGCTGAGAGACAGAAGAGCTACAGCTGCATTGTTTTTTGACAGAATTACCCACAGTGGAGAGATATCATGGATTTTGAATGTCTGACGAAAACTACATTACATTCTAGTCAAAAACTAAACTTAGTTTTTGTCAGTTTTAGTCATCACAGATCTATTTTTGTTAGTCTAGTTTTTGTCATGGAAAACAAAGCTGTCGATGAACATTTTTAGTCATAGTTTTAGTCGACGAAATTAACACTGGTTTAAAGCTACACACAATAGCCCAAACCACAAGTGTTAGCAAAAGACCTTGGTATGAACCATTCATAAGGGTTATATTGTGATTTTAGGTAGTTGAACCACAAGATAAATATTTGCAAACTATGCTCTTTATTTATATATTTACTTGTAAGACCACCCAAATAAATATAGAATTTGCTTTTACATGTAAATATAATATATAATTTTATATATAATTTCTATATAATTTCCCTTCGGGGATGAATAAAGTTATTATTGTATTGTATTAGGGTAAGCCTACCCATTAAGCCCAGGCACCATTTAAGCCCACTTGTGACTTTGAAGTCAATAAGATATTGTTGATTCACTGTAATATCATTTAATACTTTTAAAAACAAACACATTTTTTTTATTTTGTCAATATTGAATCAAATTTTGTCAATATTAAATAAAATGTTCAATGAAATGTTAAATACTGAAGCCAATGAAAATCAGTTTTAGGCCTACTTAGTCATGTTTGTGGTGGTCCATTGTTACAAGCCAAACATTAAATCCAAGTTCAAAAATAAATTGTGTTTAACATGTATAACATGTTACTGAATTAATATATGTTTACTACTTGAAAAATGTAATAATTTTTTAAATTTCTGTCAATAAACGTGGTTGTGGGCTTATTTGGAACACACGTGGGCTTAAATGGTACTTAGGTACCAATTAAGCCCATGCCAGACTTTTGACTTTATTCATAACATTTCTTTAATTTGTTCTCTAAAATATGCATAAGTAAATAAATATACCTTCAAATGAGGGATTAATCCTTCATTCTAACAAATGATCATGTTAATAAACCATCTTAGTATCTATGAAAAATACGTGAACTTAGATTTTGGTGGGCCTAATGGGTACACTTACCCTAAATGCTTTGGGGTACAAAAGGATTTTGCTGTAACAAAGATGATGGGCGCTGAATTTTAAATCAATCATAATGAAAACATATGACTCACACAGAAAACTGTATTGGCCCCCATATGGTGTGATCATCAGAACACTGAGAACAAGCTGGACAAAGCAGTGGCATGGCAGTATTCTGGGTATTTCTACATGACCAGATTAATGCAGTGCTTGGTGTAAACTACATAAAATAAACATAAAATGGCTTCATGTTGCTTAAAGAAAGATTAATCTAAAGAATTTATTGAGGTATGTACAAATGCTGTGCAAGGCTTACCATTATTTTCCTTGATAACTGGCGTCTTTTAGAAGAGTGGAATACCAGAGACCGTATAAAGTAATGGAGTCCTAGTCACCACTAGCAGAAGAAACAGGACCTTAAAAAAGAGTAAGGAAAAATAGAAAGACAAGGTAAAGCACCAAATCATGTCAACTTAGAAGTTTTGAACACTTATGTATGCACTGATTGCAAAGTACTATCCAATTTTTGAATTCACTCAAAAAGGAGGGACCCAATCTCTTCTTGTCCCGTGAGCTGAATGTCTTGTCACATCCCTTGTGTTTTGTGGCAGAAGCTACAGCAGACACAAAATGCAGACATACATGTAGAGTGATCCAGCTGTCAAGCAGTTATCAGACGGGTGTTGCTGTGTTTATATGTTCTTCTAAAATCAACACTAAGCTGTGACTGGTGCCACCCCCTCCATTTAGAGTGTGTGTTGATCCCACAGCTCTGTAAGTCATCTTGCTTGCCCTTGCGCTTTTTCTGCTCACAACAGTTTTGGTTTAGAAAAAAATGCTGCACATCTATTTCTTTTTTGTTTTTTAAATTTGAAAATTTGGATACTATCAAACCTAAAAATCTGAACCAGAATCTTTATTGTCATTGTACACAAGTACATGAAATTTTGCACAGTTCCATTCAGTGCAATTATTATTACCTCTGCCAAGGAGGTTATGTGATCGTGTGTGTTTGTTGGCAACATAACCCAAAAAGTTATGGATAGATTCTGATGAAATTTCCAGGGAATGTCAGAAATGGCAAAAGGAAGAACTGATTTGATTTTGGGACTGATCCAGATCATTGTCTGGATCTAGGAATTTTTAAAGGACTCTTCACTATTGGGAGATAGGGCTAATGGCAGAGGTCTGCGCTCTCTGAGTGCTTTTCTAGTTTATTATTGCAACTGCTCTGGGATACGTGCTGTTTTTCAGTCTGTTAGTTTCGGCTCTTATTGTCCTGAACCATCTTCCTCAGGATAGCAGTTGTTACAGATGACGATAACACAGTTATAAAAATAACTGATATTGTATCATATGATGCACACGGCTGGAAGGAAATAAAACATTTTGCCAGCATTACACTATACCATATAACTACCTCTAAAGAGGAAAAATTATTACCTCTGTAGGAACTCCTGAGTGGATCCCAATGCTGGTCAATGCATAGCATGAGCTGCCTTGAAGCCTAGCAAGAGGCTCCTGGGAGGATGATAAAAGTAGAAAAGAATTACAAGCAAATCATCCATTACCATCCAAATGAGTCTTTAAAGTGTTTCTGAGATCCACTTACTACAAAAAACAATACATGGGGCAGGCTTTCCACTGGTACCCCATCTGGCAAGATTGTTTCAACAAGGCAAAAGAGGTTCTCTTCTTTTTGTGAAACAGGAGAAGCCCTTTATGTCCTCTGAGCAGCCCTCCAACTGTCCTCTCTGAATCTTGAGCTTTGTGGCATCCTGCAAAAATCAAGTGAGCTATTAAATCTTTAGTGCCATGACACTGACGTGCACATATCCCCATTGTGCATTTAGGAGGTGCTGGAGCCAACAGGTAGTGCCCAGGACCACCACAGTCCACCACCACACTATCCCCTTATTCCTGGGGCCGCTACTGTAAATGTGAATATGGCGAAATTCGGTGCCAAAACGGAAGTAGGCTACATTAAATACATGTATTCTAGTACAGCAACTAATTATAGACGCTAACAAAGAACAACAGTTGTTTCAATAGGAATTCTTCTGGAATTTGTAAATATTTATATTTTTGTTATCACATGTTCACATTGTTTGTATTATAAGCTGTAGATAAGTAAATAAGGTGGATACCACATTATTCCTGGGGGTCTACTGTAGCTATGAATGGAAGTGGAACTTCCAGTACAGTAACAATAATAGCAAAAACATGATTTTTCCAAAGGCTTACTGAAGTGATTTAGTGTCAACAGTGGTTGTTCTGAAATAAATAAATATTTGCTGTAATAAATACTGCTTCATTTTTGTTAAATCAATGAGCTGAAATGTTTTAATCATATTTTCTGTAATGCTCAGTACCTGCTGCTATGTTCATGGTACTAATATTATGACAAAGTTAAATATGTCTCTCACAACATGCTGTCCACTGTCTAAATGCATCGGGGATGTGATTCTTTTAGTATTAATTTATTATTAATTCTTAATACAAAACTTGACATTTACCAAACTGAAGAGCTGGCAACTTGAGTCATGGATAATTTTATAAATATAATTCCCATATTTAAGAGGGATTAGTTTGTAAAATGAGAATTTCAGCAACTCCACAAACTAGAAATGTATCTTTTTATACCGATATAAAGCTACTAAAGTTAGCTAAATATGCCCTTGTAGGTTATCTAAAGTAATGTCATCAATTTGAACTCTCCAGTAGAGGCTAGAGAAATAATAATATTATCCCGTCTGAGGTGAAGCAGTCTAACTTTATGTAGTTTGGTATTAAAATTGCTTTAATAGTCACGTTTAGCATCTCGTTTCTATGCAAAGTCCCATTTAGATAGAACGGAGAGGAAGTTGCGCCCATATTCATGGAGGGGTAGGAATAAGCTGGAAAGCCTACCTCAGGGGACTCTGAACACAGATATGAATATGACTCTGAACACAGATATGAATATGACTCTGAACACAGATATGAATATGACTGAAGGGGAAAAATCCTTCACCTTAGGTCGCTCTGAAGCATCAGTGCTGCGGCGGGACTCTCACTTTTTGGCTAGGGGACATCACGGTCCTCACGGTCACTCCCACCTCATCTGGAAAACTCCGTCCTGTTTCTTTCCCTCTTCCCAGTGTTCCCAGTATCCAACCGCCCATTTTTGGTGCATTTTTCAAAAGTCTGAAGTGGGCGGAGTTAGCTCTGAGCTTGGGGTTCACTTATGGTCCCCAACACAGCAAGTGTTAAACGTTCTCCACGCTAAAATGACAGCAAACAATACAAATCAAACAGCAATGTTGGCTGGTCTAGAATTGAAACAAAATGCCTCCTGACCCATTTAACTTCTACCTATAAACACGTGGTGTTACTGAATGAAAAGAACTCAAGAAATATTTGACACTACGACAAAAGAAGTTCTACATACCTTACCAATAGCTCGTAGGCTGATGCTCCGGGTGACGTCGAATTAATACACGCCAATGTCCTGCTTTGTATTCCATCTTCGTTTGCAGCTCGTTCTACGAGCAGACAGCAACTTTATGAAATATTTCCGCGCACACGAGACCACAGAAGACACGAAAACGCTGTAGTTTACCAGGCAGCCGTTGGCGGTTTGATTTTCCAACGAACCACACACGCATGCGTATAAGGTCCTTCTTTCCCCGCGCCTGCGCGAAACCGTATTCGCGCATGGCAATTGACTGCAACCACAGTGCGCAAACGCATTTCGAGAAAGCAGCACTGGTTGTGTACGTGGAGGGAGGTGACTGAAAACTGTTCACCCTGTAGCTCGTTTCCAAATTGTTCCATTTTTAAACACCCAAATCGCTGTTCTAGTACAGACAGAATAGAAACGTTCCTGTGTAGACAGGGTTGAATGGCGACGGGAAACAGTTTTTCAAAATTATTTTTATATATTTATTTTTTATATTGATACAACTTTATTGAACAGATTCCAATAGTTAATACAGCATTGGCACATGAAACAAAACGTATTTACTAGACATAAATAACCCCACATACAGGTAAAGTGAAGTTTAGATTAAATTACATAAGGTATGAGAAGTACATTAAAATTTCAGAAACTAAACCATGGTTTCATATTGTTTTTTTTTTAAGAAATTTTTTTCCCTTAGAAATCAATTTGATAGACTATATGTACAGTTCCCATTCATTTTTAAAACTGATTATGGAGGGTTTCTTGTCATTCTATTTGCATTCATGTTTAAGTTGTTTAACCAGTAAAAATAACTATTGTATTTATATAATGTATATACTATATATTCAACTGTATTATATACATATTATATATACAGTATGTATCTCTCTCTCTCTCTCTCTCTTTATGTATATATAAAATAGTTCTTTCTTTGTTATATTTCCTGTCGGTAATATGTGTCATCCAATTTCAGTTCTGAAAGATTGACTGAAACATTAAAGTACATCAATGTATTTTGTGTTAGATGCATTAAAGGAAGTGGAATGGCTTTACAAATGCAATGGCATTCTTTGTGAGAGCAGTTAACATCATTCTTTTCCAATAAATCAGTTAAACTAAAATAATTGACCACTTTAATCCATCAAATTAAGAACAAACAAAATGATTTTTGGTACCATTCTTGTTTCAATAAGGTTTTCATATTAACTGTAACTGTCCGTTTATTTCACAAGGCAGCATCATGTGGTGTAGCACTGAGAAACAAATGTGAACATAACAACTAATCGGTGCTTGTTCACAGGTTTTGCAGGTTGACAGGTTTTTACTGTATTTTCTACAGAACTTTCCTGATCATGCAGTATTTTTAACCTCTTGTCCCTGCTAAAATTACGGTATGTGATTGCAATTTTTTTCACAGATTTTTACTGTGAATTTAAATGTACATGAGAGAAAAGTCTGTAATTTTAACAAAATACTACTGTAATTTTTAGAGTAATTGCCCGTCTTGAAGATTACAGTATTTTTCCTTTATTTTCACAATCTTCTTTCGTTTAAACGGTACAATTTTGTAATTATTACGTACTTTATTTGTAAAAATTTATGTTTCATACCGTTGCTTGATTTACAGCAATTCTGTGTATTTTATACAGTAATATATGTTTATTTGTTTTACGGTCTTTTACTGTTGCTATTTGACAGTCTTTTGCCGTATTTTCTACGGACATTTTTTACAGTGTAGAAGTCATGGGTTATCTTCATGGTTACACATGGACAAATACACACACCTTTCTGGCCAGATTCAGGCCTGATAATTTTGCTCTATTTTCCATTTATGTTCCTTAATAAGAATCTCATTTGGGACAGGATTTCTTTTCAAAATGGACCAATGCTCCAGAAGAGAAATAGCCATTATAAGATGCAAAAAGCTTGTTCTATTTTTGTTGTTCCTCTTGAACATGGTATCAGACGGTCATTTTCTGAAAAAAAATGGAAATTTCTTAAAATTGTTGAAATGTTTTGTGGTCTGATATAATCAGAGCTGATTTTAATGGAAGCAGATAGCAGAAGCAACATGGTTGTTTTTGAATAAGAGCCTTATAAATAAAGAAGAAACAATGCAGCTCCCTGCTGTTATCTTCTTCCTCTGTGCCATAGATCTGCATAGATATTCAGAAACGATCAAAATCACATCAGAGGACTACGCTGTTGAACTCTGATACCAAGAACATGCACACTTGTGATTTAATCCAGTACACACAGATCAGTTGCACCAAATATCCATAGGGACTTAATAGTTCATATTAACTGAACAGAGTAGGTTGTTTCTTTCACCAGTTCAGCATTCAGACTTTTATACTGCCGAGCCATGCTGTTGTGATGGGTGAGATTTGTGGTTAGCATGGTCTTGCTGAAATAGTCAAGGCCTTCCCCAAAAGAGATATCTGGATGGGAGCATATATGTTGCTCTTAAAACTCTGTACTTATCAGCATTAATAGTGCCTTTCCAGATGTGTAAGCTGCCCACGGCACAAATGCAACCCCATACCATCAGAGATGCAGGCTTTTGAACTGTGCATTGATATCAAGCTGGGTGGTCACTCTCCTCTTGAGTCCACAGGACAAGGCATTAATGGTTTTCAATAAAAAAAAAAAAAAAAAAAAAAAAAAGGTGATTCGTCCGAAACAGCACAGTTTTCCATTTTGCCTCAGTCTATTTTAAATGAGCTGTGGGCCAGAGGAGACTGTGGTGTTTCTGGATCATGTTCACATGTGGCTTCTTTTTTGCATTATACAGCTTTAACTTTCATTTGTTGATGTAAAATGAACTGTTGACAGACAATGATTTCTGGAAGAGTTCCTGGGCCCATGCAGTGATTTTCAGTACAGAATCATGCCTGATTTTAAATGCAGAGCCACCCAAGGGCCTGAAGATCTTGAGCATCCAACATTACCTTCAACCTTGTCTCTTGCTCACAGAAATTTCTTCAGGTTCTCAGAATCTTTTGATAACATTGTGGACTGTATGTTGGAGTATTCAAAGTCTTGGCAGTTTTACTTTGAGGAATATTCTTCTGAAATTGTTCCACAAAAACACAGTTTTTCACAGATTGCTAACCCTCTTATACTAAACATCTACAAGCCACAACTATTCTTTTTGAGAAGATAAGTCCATGCTTTTCTCTTTGAATTAAAAAAACATCACTTCAAATCTTAGTACAACAAACTAACCTACATTTTAAAAAGATATCTACATTATTTGCTCTTGTTTAAATAAATAAATGAGGTCCAGTTCTGATAAAACTGACACTATTCTATAGGTACATCAGAGCTAATCACTTCACTGGAGGCAGCCATTACTACTGGCTTCCAGTACAACCAAACCACACCTGTGGTTACCAGCTCATTCTATTCAAAACGATGCTGATTGGCTGGATCTGTTTTCAGACCTGGCACAAACATTGTAGAGTGGAGCTTTGCAAGATAGATTTGCTTGATGATAGACATGGAGTTTGATCACTCTATCTGGTTTGCAAGGTAACATAGAAGGACCTCTTTTATTTTATTTTTTAAGATAAAGATTAACTTTTTCAACCATCTAGTTTAAAGTTCTGAATACGATATGTAAAGAGAAACCAATCCTGGACCTCACCAGTTTGAAAACCCTAGAGACCAGCAAAGGGGTCTTGCTCTGCTCCATATTTCCGTTATGTAAATTTTTATTGTAAGATACAAACAAAAATAATTTGTTTAGTTGATAGTAGGGCTGTCATCATTAGTGCATTTATAAGGATTTAGGTCCATATTTAGTGTAATTTTTAAATTACAAGTAATAGAATGATTTATTGTCTCTCTCAGCACACTATGATTAAGCTACTACAATGTCTCCTTGAGGCACCAGGGACATAAAAAAGTACAATACTGATCCATAATGCCTCATCTCACTCCCTCATTGTATTTGAAGGTGTTGCAGATATGTTACCATAAATGCTGAATCAGTTTCTTTGCTGCTGAAGGTGGATTTAGATCTAGATAAAATTCAACCCAATACTTTCTGTTTCAGTTTCTCCAAAACTTCTGTAAACTCAGGATCAAGACCGTTAAAATTCCTGTTGAGTTTTGAAATGATAGTCTGAGGCCGGCTCTTACTCATGTCAGATTGTGTATATGCTTGTGTGTGGGCGTTTGTGTTTTTGATCTCCAGCCTATTGGACTGACTCTAACTCACAGTATGTGGCCGATCCTCTGGTTCATAAGCCACAGTAAGATGCTACAGGCCACAAAACCTCTCCTTGATTCACTGTGCAGTAGCTTATGTGTGTGTTTGCCTGTGTATGTGTTTCAAATCCATGCATGCTCTATTATCTTATCTTCTTCAACTCCCCTTTTGAGTGGGGTTCAGCCTTCATGCCACCCACTCTTTTTGCCATGCATTATGCACCGCTACACCACATATATTTATTCATTACTGTGTCTTTCAAGATCAAAATGAATGGCAAATAGGCTCCAGCGAGATGAGTCTTGCAGCAGAGGCTGGAGTCTACTGAGGGCAACAGACAAACAGAAGGTGTTTCTGTGAGGAAGGCATTGTTCAGATCAAGGTAGATGGTGTAGCTGCTTGTCAGGAGCTCTGTAGGTCATCATGTGAGCGAGGCGAGCAAGGCAGACAGATAGAGGGAGGTCTAGTGGAATACATTATGAGAAATTCTTTCCCTCAATTGACCCTTTGTTTAGCTCTCTGATTTGTTCACTGACCCACCAATCAGAGAGTAACCTTTCACAGCAAATGATGCTGGGCTACTTCTGGTAAGACAAACTATTGCTTACAGGCTTTTCAGTGCATCACAGTGAAATTGTGACCTCAATTTAGTTCCTTCAGCATGGTTTAAAGGTGTGCTTGGGGCGCCTGCAAGAGCAATGTTGTAATGCAGGACTATTCTTTATTGGTGCTAAAAAATGTCTTATTAGGATTCCACTCTGTGGGAGACCACACTGGCAATCCAATCCAACATCACAACTACTTATAGATGCTCTATGGTAAGAGACAACATTTTAATAGGTTGTTTGTAGATGTTACATTACAGGGGAGAACTTCAGACTGGGTGCAGGATTTTTCCACCAGTAAATCCAGTTTGGTTCAGTATTTAACCACAGTTTATCATGATAAATCCTGAACTTGTTCATATTTACACAGCCAGTGTCCATTCAGTCTATCTCGTTGCAATGGGACATCTCTTTTTAAAGATCCAGATAATTTGGCTACCTTGAAGGCCGGTTCTGTCTTCACTTCTCCCTGCACCTGAAAAGCTGCAAATCCAGTCACCACCTGTCAGCAACTGAAGTTTGTGGATGACAAAACCCTCACCAGACTCATCTCTGGTGGGGACGAGTCTGCCTACAGGTGGGAGGTGGACTATCTGGTGACCTGGTGGGGTCAGGACAACCTGGAGTTCAACACTCTAAAGACAGACCAGATGGTTGTAAATTATTGTAGGACACTCACACCCCTGCCCTCATCATCCTCTATGACTTTCCAGCTTTCACCTCCTGGGGTCCCTCATCGTCCAGGATCTCAAGTGGGCACTCGACATCAGAAATCAGCTCCCTCACCTTGACTTGTGTCTGATAAAAATTCCTTCACAGCTCGCTTCTCTTTAACCACAGCGATCCAAAGGCCTTCTCCCCTGCCTCTGTACTGTCTTAATGGCCTGCCTCTTCTGGGCTGTCGTGGTGCAGAGGGATTGTTAGGCAAACCTCCTGCAGCCAGCTCTGGGAACTGTTAGCTGCAGCTTTGATGAAGGAGATGGTTCATGTGGTGGTGGTTTATGTGTTCTGGACCTGGCGATAGCTGTGTCGATGGCCATCGCTACTGTTCTAAGCATCTGGTGGTGGCACCAATGGTAGCGGCCCTCCCAACCAAGATATTTAGTGGTCCAGTGCCTGGTCAAAACATCTCCAGGCTCCCTGCAAATGTATCCCGCTCTGGCAGCATGCTCCTCGTCCACCCTTAATTCCTGCTGAATCAGGTGGTGTCTGCCCCTCGCACTGTTGGTGGCTTGTGTAACCTCTCTCAGTTGCACTTCTCTGCAGCTGGCTGGTTCAATAAAACCCCTTGACTCTGCATTGTGTGTAGAGTGATGGACATGAGGCACATCTGTCTTTTCATGCAGCCATTTAATCTGGAAAGGAACAGAGTAAGTACTGGTCATACAGTTGGCTCGTAGCGGCGGTCACATACAGCACACCCAGGCATGTCTCTCATGAACTGGCAAAAACGTTAAGGCTGCCCAGGGACTATATACACTGCCTAAGATAGGACGCCCTAGAGCCATAAATAACAAAACAGCTTATCCCCACAATATGCAAGTGGAATGACACTGTAAACTCTGTTACATTGGCTGTAGCCCAGATGCCACCCGGTGCACCAGCTTCCTGTGTCGTGGCCGGGACTTGGCCTGCTCGACAGCAACCTTGGCTTTCCACCTCTTGTCTTCCTTGGAGTATCTACACCTCCAGTCAAACCAAAGCCTTATGGTACCAGCAGCCAATTTCCCAAATAGTGCTCTTTAAATGTTCAGTGTGGATGACTTTCTTAAGGTAGCATGGTTTTTGTTCCACTAGATGATTCATCTGATGAATCAGCTGCAAAACAACCCAATTCAAGAAAATGGCATCTGGTAAAGTAGCATTCACAAAAATAGCAGTGGCAGTAGCAGAAAGGGAACACTTATCCTCCTCCACAGGATGTAAGAAGCACTTTCTCCTACAGCAACCACTTCAAATGTTTAAGGCAAGTGAGGTGATATTTTTCCAGACAGAACAGGTACATCATGAGCTGTCTATGTCTGTCTAAATCCCAGGTTTTCAAGCACCAACGCTCTGTCAAAGGCCTTGATGTTCCATACATGTGCACAAAGTACCCTTTAGAATAGGCATAAGACACAGAGGCTTTTAACAACCTCCTTTCTACTCCCATGACATCATCCACCTACAATGTTAGGAAGCTAGCAAACGTCACAGTCTGCTTGCTTGCTTGGATAGAAAAAGGAAAAATAAAAGAAAAAGCATCACAGTTTGAATTAATTCAGTTTCATATTCATCCTTTTATGAGATTTTGGGGACTTTAAGCCTTTATTTAAAAGGTCAGAGGATGCCATGGGAAATCAGAGAGTGAGTAGGTGATAACATGCAAGGAGCTACAGGTTGGATTTGGAACCAGGGCAACCACTTGGAGGACTGTAGCCTCAATAATTGGGACACAACATAACCAAAGCCTTTAATACCCCTTTATACCCACCCTCAGAGCTCAGTGTGATCAGTAGATCAGTGTGATTTACAACTATGACTCAGAAGTGGCAGTTTCAAAGTGCTTATTCTGTCAAATACAGTGTTTAACACTGCTATACTATACATTATGAAATACACAGGAAAAGTAACAACTGCTTATTATTGCAATGCTGTAAAGAAATTATTACCTTGCTGTCTGGCTGTAGCAATTTATTGAGAGTCAGTGAGCACCAGCACAGATGCTCATTTCATCTTGTATTATCTCAAGAACTAAACTCTTTACCTAAACTGGAAGACACTAAGCGGGCACTGGTGTTTGGCAATCTGTATCATGCCTAAGTATGTCTGACCCTGAAAGACGACTTTGTCTTACTAGTGTAAGAGTTACGTACCAGAGGTGAACTTGGCACCATTGCCATACCTGCCATTGAGGTCACTGAGGTCTGTAACTCTGTATTTTCCTGAAGTGTGCTCCTAAAATAACTTCCTGATCCTGCAGAAGCTGCAAAGATATTGAAATGCCAAAAACAGTTTTCGATTGCAACTGTGAAATTGGGATCTTTGGTAGACCAAGGCCAGCCAAGGTGAGTACTAACCCCCCCATATCACTTTGCACTGTTTCACTGTTGTCATGATGTTCTTTTTACCAAATGCTGTGTTATTTTTATGCCAGAAGTAACGGGCCACACACCTTCCAAAAAGTTAAACTTTTAAATTTTGTCTCATCAGTCCACAGAATATTTCTCCTAAAGTCTTAGGGCCATTTTTGCCCAGTGTCTTTCTTATGGTTGAGTCATGAACTCTGACCTTAACTGAAGCCAGAGAGGCCTGTAGATCTTTGGACATCAGTGAAGCCAGTGAGGCCTGCAGATCTTTGGATATCTTACCCTGGGAGTAATTTTGGTTGGCCGACCACTCATGGGAAGGTTCACTACTGTCACCAGTTTTCTCCATTTGTGGATAATGGCTCTGACTGTGGTTTGCTGGAGTCCCAAAGCCTTGGAACTGGCTTTGGATTCTTTTTGAGCCTGATAGATTTTAATCACTTTGTTTCTCATTTGTTCAAGTATTTCTTTGGATCGTACTTTTTCATCTAGGGCCAGATAGGTTTGGATTTTTTTCCCTTGATGAATAAAATGATCATTTAGAAACTGCATTTTGTATGTACTTGGGTTTTCTTTGTAAGATATCCAAATTGGTTTCATGATCTGAAACATTCAAGTGTAATAAATATGCAAAAAACTCAAGAATCAGAAAGGGGGCAAATATTTTTTTTCACAGCACTGTATATCATATTTCCTGCTTTAACCCCAGATTTGATGTTTACAGCATTTCCTTTATACACAATGACATATCTTGTTTTAGATGAAAATAAAGCCACCGATGCACATAGTTAGTTAAGGGAAACTGAAACCATTTTCAGAGGTAGCATGCCCCCAAATCTCCTTTGTAAACCCAGTTTTTGGGATGTTGGTATTTCTGAAACCCTGTGTACAACCTTGCTTGGCACAGAAGGATTACTCATGTGTACTAGCAAGCAAGGGAGCACAACTTGCATACAGTATATGATCAATAGGACTGATTATGACATTAAAAACAGCAGAGTGTTAGACAGTCATATCTGACCAGAGTGACTCAAAATAAGCCACAAAGTGAGTACAGTTACATCATGTTCTCTGTCGTTATTGTGCTGACTCTGTGAAACTGGGTTTTTTGAAACTGTACACATCTTTTGATGAACTGATGATGTATCGATGTCCAAATTGTTGGGCTTGAAGCAGTGTGAGTGCAGGCTAGTACAGGGGGTTTCATGCTTTTTAATGGTACAGGCAACTGGTCCTAGTGTGAGTGTGCCCTAAGTTCATTTTTCATGCAGAAAATGTTGTCAGTAAGCTCACCATGCTCAAGTTTACAGACTTTTTACCAAGTATTGCTCACAAACTGAACATGCAATGTCTGATGCTGAAAACCAGCTGGCCCCTTCAAAGTTATCAAGGATTCTTCCGGCCTGCAGTGTTTGGAGAATCACAAATCACTTTAATAAAGAGCCCTTAATGTGTGAGATGGAATTTTATTTGTCCCTGATAAGTATGGTCAGCTATTACCAGCTACCTGCAATTTCACAGCGGTGCTATAATCAGAGCAGGTAAATGGCCTAGAAAAGCAACAAAGATTTATTATAACTCTGAAATAATAAATATCATGTCTCTGGTGTAATAAATCATTATAGAAAACAAAGTGGTTCCACTGCTCTCTAAAGACTGCTGCCCCCAGAACAGCCTGGTCTGAAACCACATCTCTGCTAAAACTGAAGCCTATAGGACATTTAGCTGAGCATCATCCAGGAGAATTCATACTGAGTTTTACATTCTGGATGGTGTGGAGACAATATAGAAAACAGCTTGTTCAGGCAGGGAGATTAAGAAGATACCAAACATCCATGCCATGCTTTTCTTTGTTTCCATGAGTTAGTATTCTGTTTGGAGATTGAAGAGGTGAATCAACTGTTTTTTTAACCTTATTTTCCTCCAGTGTTTGTGGGTTGAAAGGTATGCTGATTGCATTTGGCTTCTTTGCTTTCTCAGGTTAGTTCAGGGGTCATTCTTTTTGCTGCAGTCATTCTCATCCTGGCTAAAGGAGGATCCAGTAGCAGACAGGGCCATTTTATGTGGTGACCATTGATGGAAAGCTGCAATGTAGGCTGTTTTTTAAAAGTATGTTCACTTACTAAGCACACTGTTAGGCTATCAAGTGTTTTTTAGACATGTAACATATGTTATATGCATCAATCTCTGTAGCACTAGTACTATGGGCAAAAAAGGATAATGTATAACCCTGCATAATCTCAAGAATACTTCCTTCAAACTTTGTACAGTTATCCACTATGACTCAAGGATGAACTATTTTTGTATTTAATAAGACAAAGGTCATTAGGCCTCATGGTCAGCCATGCTTACACCATGCCATTCCTTCTACAGCGCTTGACTGTAACGTTGTTTGAAAATAACTCTCTGCATCATATTTCCATATTTCAAGGAAATATCAAACAGCAGACAATGTAAAGGAATCATGTTCTGACACACACAGCAGCTGCAGACCTCAAAACTACCCTCAAAAGGGACAAGGAAAGAACGGACAGAACGGTTTCTCTTCCCAATTGTCAGAAATCCCACCCCTTCTTGATTTTAGGCAAATGAGAGAGAAGTAGCATGAAGGAGTGCAGCACTGTTCCAAAAGTTGATCAGTTTTCAACTATGACACTTTGAGAGCAGCAACAAAATCAGCTAACATTCAGGGCAGCTCAGTTCACTGGACTACAATGGTTCTGAATTAAAAAATAAGCACTGCAAGTGCTCGAAAAGCTGGCTATGGATGCAGTTCTTATTTATCAAGATTGTACTGCAAACTTTAAATATTTGGCCAGTTTAAATTTTAATTGAAAATAAACAATAACGATATTTAAAACTGTTTAGGGTGTAAAAAAAAAAAAAAAGAGGCCAAGGGCAGGCAGAGTTCTCACTCATCCAGTCAGGTTTGATGACCAGAGGTATGGACCACTTCCTGGCACACTGTGGGGAATGAGTCTTGCTGAGAATGTGCTCTTGTGTTTGACCAGCATGTTTTGTAGTCAGAATAAAATGCTAGTTATGGGTAACTTGCTAACAAGCCAGTTCAAAGAGCAGAACTTACATGATATTTTCAACAATTTAAAGAATTTAGCAAAGTTGGAGTAAAATACTAGAACAAATATCAATCATATGTCATGCCATGCTAAATTTGACAGGTCAAGTGAAGCCAAATTCTACCCAAATGAAGAATCGTTTGAGAGCTGAAAGAGCCGGCTCTTCCTGAGCCATATGATCGGGATCAATGTAAAAAGCCATAATTCCCAGAGTACAGTCTGAAGCCAGGTGTACAATGTGTAAATTCCATCCGATTCAGCCACAAATTTTGGGTTGCATGATTGACTTGGAAGTCGCACCCCCTCTTAGTCAGCACAGCTGAACCGGCTGCTCCTGACTGGTCGGATGGATTTCTGACATGCTTGATATTTTGAACTCCAGACACTCCCACAGTGAGAGCCAAAACAATGTACATATTCCTCAACTATTTTTTTCCTTTGTAAACTAACAGACAGCCCCTTAAATCATCATGAAAACAACAGGAATGACTTTCTAATGCCCCCACCAGCCCTGCTATTATAAAGGAAATAAAGAAGCATGAAATATTCCTCCCTGCAGACCTCCAGCCGACACGGATGGTTATGCTGTTTGTGTGTGTGATGATAGAGAGGGAGAGAAAGAGAGAGAGAGTAGGGATATGACTGGATACCACGTGAGACTTTTTCAAAGGAAACTCCACAAATCACAAATCACATGGTGTAACTTTTGTAAAGACTTTAAGTTGGATGAATAAAGACTGGCTGATTGATTGTCATAAAAACATTTGGTCTGAAGATAATCCAAATTAAATTTCATAGAAATGCAGATTTATTTACACCTCTTTCACTTGGTGCTGATCTGCTCTGCCCAAAAAGGACGAACAGATAAAGGAAAACTGTGGTTTTGAAAAGGCTGCCGACACTTCTGGAACTATTTGTGGTAAAACGTCTGTAGAGACAATCAAAAAATATTTAGAGACCTTGCACAGGGAAAAAAATAATCCAACAGCTTCAACAAAACCTCCTTCTGTCGGCTTTAATAGAAACTGAAATGTCAGTTCAGACAGCTTGTTTGTGATTTATAAGAAACTTTTCATTCATTTGCTCGTCAGAAGGTCTCACACAGCTTTGAAAACACAACCAAAAATAATCTCAGAGTTCCCAGCTGTCATATTTGTATTTTTTCACTATTTATCCAAGGACATTTTGTTTGAATGCTCACTGAAAGCATTTCTACCTGAGTCTCAAAACCCCTCAGTAAGCTGATGTATGGCTGTGTGACTGTCATGTAACAATTTAAGAGAAGAAAAAGCAGAAACCTCACCAAAAGGAATCAAGAAAAATCGTCAAAGGATTCTTCCAGGATGTGAGCCTCTATTTGTGCTGTGAGCTGACACAACAGCTGAGGAATCTTTGTTGAGGCAATACAGCATCTAACCTTCTATCAGCAGGGATTAATGAGGCTGCTTTATTTCTTCGTGTGCAGCCTGCCCTCAAACACCCTGCTGTGATCACACAATGCTTTCCAAATGCTACAGACAACAGTGGAACACGCAAACCACGAGACACTCTGCTGCATAACGTTCCAACACATGACAAGCAGTGACTCAGAGAGTCACGCAGGCAGAAGAAATGCATTAAAGCGTCTTTTTTGGAGGAATTATCTTTGCGGGGGAATAAGAGACATCATGTGCCCTCAGCAGAACCTCCACTTGACTCCTCATCATCTATAAATGAAACCATAGGAAGCCACATTTGATGCAGCGGGACATGCGGTATCAGATGGAGGAACAGCCCGGAGCAAATTTACACCCATTATAAAATCTGAATAAATTGAAAGAAGGAAGGCTGATTTCGCACAAATTAACCTTTGAAGCCCAAATTGATCTTTTCACACGTCTTCATGCCACTCTAATTCAGGCTAGGATCAGTCTTTCTGGCTGAATTTAAGACATTCCCCACTCTTTGTGTGTGCCCTGGGAAAGAAAAACCCATTCAACATTCTGGTAGTGGTTAATGTCATTAAGGGAACTTAACGCCATAATTCACTAGGTTTCAGAAGGATGGGAATAAAAAAAAATCATATGCCATGAAATGAACATTATGGTGGAGTAGTGCATCTGAGACAGACAGAAAACAATTTACTGAAGAAGACAAACTATATGTTCAGAGTCCAAGTTTGCATGTTATGCCCACTTTTTAACACTGCCCACTGTGGTCTAAGTAAAACATCTGAAACATCTGATGCAAACAAAACATAGATCGAGAGGAGTTTCATGACCCTGTATGAACCTGTTTTAAATATCCTTTCTCAGAATGTTTTGGTGTGTGTCTTTAAATGCACTCACTCTGCTCTATTTCTGCAGGGTGTGCTGACAGGAGTGCAGCTGCATGTTTCTATGGCAGCTTGTCAGCCCAACCCCGGAGAAACATGGAAGAAGCAAAGCCGAAATACAACTGTATACATGTGCATCTTACAAAACAGTAAAGCTGTAAGAGACAGTGGAGGATATTTTACTTTAGGCAGGACTAAGGTAACTCTGTTGAGTGGTCATTAGAGTTACTGTTAATATATTTTTTAAAAAGTTTACATTGAGAAATGTCTGCTCTTAAATCAGTAAGTCTTTTTGGCTTAAATGGCTTGAAAAATGTTGTTTTAATGTCCAACCTATTGCAAACTCTAAGTACTTGAGTGATATTGCAATATAATCCAACAAAGGATGTATACTGATTTGACTGAGGAAATGTTGACATTCAAAAGCACTAGGTCTCACCGTAGTTGCAGCAAGATTCCTTTGATACTGAATGGGACAAAGTGCCAGACTGTGGTTTATGGGATTTACAGGCAAATATAACATCTTCATCGCATCACTATTGATGCTTTCAGCTCTATCTGGTTGGTGCATGTTTTGTTGTTCCCCTGCCCCCTGGAGACAAATGTTAATACTCTCTTATTTAGAACATTTTTAGACTATCATGTCATTGGTTTGGTTACTATGTTTTGCTGGTTTTACCACAAAAGCCATCAGATCAATAAGGTCTTTGCAGAATGCTCCCCCTGGGCATCATGACTGTCTGGCTGCTTGGCTCTCTATCTCCAGTAGATATTTCACTCTGAGCCAAAGACCAGCTGAAGAATTGATGACCAAAATCTCCATCATTAGAGCATCACCATTATTGTGGACATAAATCAGTTTACAGAGCAATGCTGTGAAATGTCCACTTTCTAATTCATGGATTGAGAATCAATTGACATTATAAATTGACATGTTCTATTAATGTATCTGTCTTTTGATGATTTTATTAAATGTCTGGTTTAAATGTGAACAGCATCAATCAGTGTGTGCCTGGCAATTAGAGACTTCACTTTAACAGCAGAATTATAGAGGAGGTGACTGTAGCACCGGGGCTTGTCTGGAGAAATCTATCGGCCATTCCTTAGTGGGTGTCCTAATATCTACATACTGTATCTAACATGTAACTGAAGCAGATTTGTAACACTTGACTGTTGTTAACAGTCTGAGGTGTTTCACAGAGGGCTGGGCTCATTGGCTCAGTACAGAGCGCTCTGAAGAGGACAGCAGTGAAGCTGAGATCAACTAGGACTGGGATCAGGGAAACGTCCATCTGGGCATTGTGCATGGTCAGCAATCTGTGAAAAGACTCCTGGAGCAGGCAGGTGATTGGTGGGCATTTTTGGAGCTTTGTTTTATTGTGATCTGGCCTCGGACACCGGGAGAGTGCTGCGCCGTGCACATAACCTACTTATGCTCTGTTCATATGCTTTCACCTTTGGTTTTGAAGATATATTTATACTTCATTTTGTACATTTTTCTGCTTAGAGAATTCCTTTATGAACATTTTTACTCTACTGTTATCCTATGTTGTTGCTTATTGCCGTCTTATTGCCGTCTTATTGTTGATTTTCTGCTGTATTTATTGTTTTTGCTTCGTCTTGAAACATGTCAGCTGAAAACTTAAATTTTCTTTGAGATCAATTAAGTATTTATTTATCAAAAAGGAGCTGAGGAGAGAGTAGCATGGATTAAAATAAAAACTTTGGAGTATTAACAACTTTATACTAATAAAGTTACTATTTTTACATATATACCGTATTTTCCGGACTATAAGTTGCACTTTTTTTCATAGTTTTGCTGGTCCTGCGACTTATAGTCAGGTGCAACTTATATATCAAAATATATGCAATTTAACATGTTTTTAAATGTTAATTCATACTGACTGACATGAACCAAGGAGGAAATATTACCGCCTATAAGACGCTAGAGGGCGCTCTAGGCTTATGACAACTATACGCTGCTTCTGTACCACTGACAAAAATTAACTGAAACATTAACTTAAAGAAAGCAGAAAGAAACTTTGGAGTGAGTGAGAAAATTGTGAGGGACTGGCGAAAAGCAGAAGTTACTCTTACTGCAATGAAAAAAACGAAGAAAGCTAATCGCGGGCTGAAAGCAAGATGGCCAGAGCTGGAGGAACGAGTCCACAGATGGGTGCCTGAACAACGTCCTGCCGAGACAGCCTTGTCAACGGTGCAGTTACGTCTACACGCCCTGGTAGTTGCCAAGGAGAGGAATATAAATGACTTTGCAGGCGGGCCTTCTTGGTGTTATCGTTTGATGCAACGCAACCGCCTCTCTGTCAGAGCAAAGACAACGGTGTGTCAGAAACACATTAAATAAATGCGCCTTATAGTCCAGTGCGACTTATATATGTTTTTTCCTCTTCATGACGCATTTTTTGACTGATGCGACTTATACTCTGGAGCGACTTGTAGTCCATAAAATATGGTAACAACCACAAAATTATTTATTATCAACACTAAGTGTAGTATTATTAATAAAAGAAAACTTTGAGATCTGTTAGACGTTTGATGTTAGCTCTAAATTTTGTTTTTCTTTAAGGTGGACCTGTGTATTTCCCCAAAATGATCAATAAATTCTTGATTTCTTTTTTTAATGTAAACTTGCACTCAAATTTGCCAACAATCGTTTGACCTGATAAGCAAAAACATTTCAAGGACGCGTGTCCCTGTTAACCTTGCAAAGCAGATGGGTTGGTCAGACTCCATCTCTGTCATCAGGCAAATCCATTTTACAAAGCCCCAGTCTGCAAGCCAGACCTAGCCAATCAGCATCATTTGAGGAAAACAATGTGATAGCTAGAGGAGGGGTTTAGTTGTACTGTAAGCCGATAGCAATGGCTGCCACTGATTTTCTTAGAACTGGACAACGTTTCTTTTTTTTTTAAATACAGCAAAGAGCAGCAGTGAAAGCTTTCAGTAATGGAAAAGATGTTTACCTCGTGTGTCGACTTGCTTCAGCATGAGTTTGCAACAGTTACAGGTGGGGTGTGGTTGCTCTGTAAGCCGGTGTAGCTTGGATGTCGCAGTGGTTCAATGGCAGTTTGATCACAACCAGATATTTCTTCATAAAAACATGAACAAAGAGACACACCAAAAGTTATTTTTGTAGGGAGAATGATTTTTCACCTCCACCAAGCTGGCTTTGGCATAGATTTCATCCACTGATAAGCTTTGCTGTTCAAAAACTACAGCAGTGCTAGCCTACAGAGCTCAGGTTAGTACCAGAGCTGTGCATGTCTACGACTTCATTTTATCTTGTTACTCTGATTGGCCCATAATGAATGTGACAGATAGAACATTTGTCCAATCACCTTCCAGGATTATTTGAAAAGTTCTGCCCTTCTCAGATGTTTTTTATAGAATGTTTTGCTGATGAATATGAAATATATCCATGCAATGGACTATGGAACAGTCTATCTGGTGTGTCAGGTGAAGGCACGCATCCTCAAAAGTTTTGGCTAAGCCTGGGATAATTGACACTCTAGCTTGTTCCTGCTATTTAGCAAATAAATTCAGGGGGTTACTGATTAAACTGAAATGACAACTTAATTCCAAGCAACAAGTAAGAAGAGAGTTGTGATGTTTCCTTTCCTTTGACAGCTTTGTTTTTATTGCTGTTTTAAAGGCATAGTGCATTAAGAGCCTTTTGCAAGCGAGGCCCTTATGACTTGGCCAAATGATCAGAGTTTGTCAAAGGAGCCAGATTCCACCCTGAGTGATGCTGGCCAGACAAATATAAAGCCATGCTTTTTGCTTACTAGTGGTATATGACAGATCCTCTCAGTTGATGGGGCAGTTTTGAATTGGTACCATCTCTCCTTGTGTCGACACAACCAACCCAATCCAGCTGAAGGCAGCCCAGACCACCATGCAGTTATGGGATATCAGACTGTTTTCAGTACACATTAAAGTGTGTCCACGCAAACCATTTCGGATTACCACTTTGTATCTGAATGCCCAGATCAGGTATAATCTCTACGTAGAAACACGGTGCAAGACATCAATTTGGAAACTGAGATGCAGATGTCAATCAAATGGGACAGTGTTGACCATGAAATAAGATCAATATCAATACTTTGCAGATTTTAAAGTTGTCCATGCTCATTTTCATAAGTTTCATACTTAAAATTTTCATTTTCAAAAAGCTGGTGTAACAAACTCCTGATGTTGTGGAACAAAATGAGCGCTGGTGCATAAAACGCCACCTATGCAATTGTGTGTTCACCCAGTTTCCTCCAGGGATTCATGTGTGCCCCTTTCTTGTACATTAAATCCTTCTGATATATATCATTCAACTAATGTAAGACTAACTGCACAGCAAATTGTGCTCTGTGCTGAGTGAGATTAATGGCTGATTCTAATCCATAATGTCATACACCAGTGTTCGGATGGGATGGCCCATTAGGGCCTCTCCTTTCAGTTGATTAAATTCCTGTGCCCTCGAGATCTGTCCGGAGGACACGGCTGCCTATAGATTTAGAGAATATTCAATTTTTCTCTTGACCCGAAGCATCTCAAGAATCTCAGACCTCACTGGTAATGGACTGTAGTGTCATGCAACAAATACCAAAAACTTAGACAGAATGAAATTTATTTTATCGTGCAAAAGAAACAGAGCAGCTGTTTTCATATACAGTATGATGAATAACAAATTTAGTTCTCATTTAATGGATACTGATGGCTATGACTGTGATGAAGGCTCATGTCCTCTAAAAATATTATCTGATGTAACCTTTCTTATACTTTATAACTTTACAACCCTATTGCATTATTTTAGGAGGGTTTCTCTAGATATGGATGGATGGATGAAATATTTGTAGAAGAGCTGGGCGTTATTTCCTATCATTAAAACCATGGTAGTTTTTAATAATAGTTGCAATAATTGTATTTTGTTGTGATATTACAAAATCAAAAGGGATAAAAGTTTCAAATGCATACTCAGGATTTGCAACCTCCATCTCCTAATGAAACAACCCTGTGATGGTTAATTCACTTCTCTCACTTATGATTTTTAGTTTTATTTCACTCCTGCTGAGGTGTGTCAAACTGCTTTTGTTATTTCAAAACATGCTAACTTTATTTGATTCATATTAGCGTCATAAGTTGCACAAAGAAAAACACGTCTTTTTTTTGAAGGTTCACCATTTTTGTGAAATGCATTCTGGGTTGTGATTTCATCTAGCTGCAATGTAGTCTTTCCCAGAACGTAACAAATGTACTCAAAATGATCTACATTACACTGACTTCTTCCTCAGTGTCGTCTTTACTAAAACTGCTCCTTTTCTTTAATGAAAAAGGTTTTAAGGGTGTGTTTAACTTCCCAAAGGAGGATCACTGAAAGGCATGTTATATATGCAAGTTTCAGTGGATCAGCACACTATAAACTGAATTATTTAATCCATCGGATCAACACCAAAGATCGCTGAAATATTAAAGAGACCTGTATGTTGTACTATTTATTGCGCCGTCCGTGCTAGAAGTGCATTTTCCTTTCACCTTGAAGAAGGACAATCCTCATGCCTTACAGCACTTCTGTTAACATGGTGCAACACTGAACAGTATATAAACTAATCTTTTATTCATAAGATGAATGTTAATGCACTTAGGCCCCATGCTTGAGTCTCATGGGTATCAGGTATCAGGCTCCCTGGTATTGCATTTATGACTACACGTAAACCCTGACCAGCTCTCTTTCTTCCTGAGTGAACTCACGGCTACAACTACAACTCCCAACATCCCCAGGGTGACTGTGGCCCTTCTGCTTTCTTGCTGCACTAAGCCTGCTTTAGTATATCTGAGCTTCTTCCTTTCATACCCATGAACTGCTGACTTTCCCATGGGGCTATTTCAGCAGGGAAAGCATGCAGGGTGTTTAACAGCAAGGTCAAGTCCAAATGGGGCACAATGGAACCAGGACACAACAAGTATGGCTGAAAATGCTTGAAAGGTTATAGATGATGTCAGGCAATGATGACATTTCACATAAAAACAATACAAGAGGGTGTTTTAATTGGGTTTGACCTTGTGGCTTTCATGCCCCTCTGCACAGTAAACCCTTTAATTTGATAAATAAAGCCCTTTTGATTGTATTATTATTGTCCGAGGGCTCTGTCCCAAGGGGTTTTGTGAAACAAACTCTAACACTCCCTGCTAAACCTTAGCAGCAGTCTAACTGTCCAGACAGTGACAGGTAGATTAATCATTTACAAATGACTTCATTATAAATTGAATCATGCCATCTGTCCAAGAGGATGCTTTGATGGGATGCTAGTTGTCAGCTTGGTAAGAGAGAATATGGGGTCCATATTTGTTGCAGAGCATTTTTTGTATGCTCTGTTAATAAATGAATGGATTAAAATAGAAAAGAAACAAACAGTGCCTATAAAAAGGATTTACCCCATTGGATGTTTCACCCTTTTATTAATTTCATAAATCAATCATGGTGAATATAATTTGGCTTAATTGACAAAAAAACCTTTGTAATTTTCCAAGTGAAAATGAGTTTCTTTCAAGTTATGTCAATTAAATAAAAATATCTCGTGTAAAATAAGTGTTTGATAAAAAATCACTGAAGTCGCTGACCTTATCCAATAAAAGTCAAGCCAGTTGGTGCTAGCAGTCCCACAATTAGGGAAATGGGGATCACCTGAGTTCAGTAAATTTGTTTTAAGTAGGGCTGTCAATAGATTAAAATTTTTAATTGCGATTAATTGCACAAATTTCATAGTTAACTCGAGATTAATCACAAATTAATCACACTTGTTTTATCTGTTCTGAATGTACCTTACAGGACTATTTCTCAAAATTTAAATACCCTTATCAGCATGAGCGGACAAAAATGCTTTCTTTATGCAAATGTTTGTTCATGTTAACAACCCAAAACAACAACACATTATGTCCAGAAACTTCTCTATTAAAAGCTCAAAGATACTGAATGCTCCAAAAACATGTTGAGAGCATAACATGGTAAACTCAAGCCCAACAAGGATAACATATAGAGATACTGACCTAAATGTAAGATTACTAATTAATACCACAATGTAGAGTCTAATCTTAGACTTCTAGAAGTTATTTCCTCTGTTGTTCTCAGCAGCTTAACACATAACAGCAGATCTCATCATCATGGACATAAAGAGCATGGTCAGTGAAGTTTTAATCACTTAAAGATCATTTCTGATCCTTCACACTAAAGCAGAAAATTTCAGTCTCACATGAGGGAAATAAAGGCTCACAATCATCCCTTTACACCAAGAGGACTCAAAACAGGATGATACAAAAAGAGAGACTAAATACAGTTAGAGAATTACACGACAGATTACTGGGAGAAGTCAAGTCTCAGTGAGAGCTCAGCAGTAAGGCACAGACACATCTAATAGTGTTTCACTGTTCTGATGTGGTCAGAGGTGAGTAAGGTGGACACATCTGCACTACTCAAGAGAAAAAGCAAGTAGCCTAATTACTTAAAAAAAAAAAGTCTGCTATTATTTATCATCTTTTATTTTCAAACTAAAAAATGCCCAAATGTAAAATAAATGCTGACAGTAAGACATTACTGTCTTCAGTCCAATAGATTTACAGAATTATGTCAATAAACACACATTTGAAGCTGCTTTTCAAAACTTATGAACACACAAAGTAAAAGAAGTCTCAGTGGAGAACTTTTAAGGTGTAGTAAGAAGACTCTTTATTATTCAGATCATAGAAGAGCTATAGATTTAATCTCAAACACTTTTTCTTCATATATAAAGAGGACCCACAGTCTAACAATGCTTTTTAGCTTTTATTATGATACTCTACAGAGCTTCTTCACTCTGAGGCTCACCTGTAACACCTCTGCTCTCCTGTCACACAACAGCCTCTGCTGCTCTGTCCCCTCTTCCTCCTCCTCATGATGTAGTTGGACTCACACCATGCATCATCTCCTATAGGGACTGCAGAGTCTTTGATACTTTTGCAGCATCTTGATTGACAGTTTTTTTTTTTTTTTTTTTTTTTTTTAATTTGGTGTTTATTTACAGTTCCAGTTGATCGTTTTAGTAAGTTTCGTTTTCTCCGAATACTTTCAGTTTCAAGCAGGAGCTGAGAGGGGATGGGAGAGGGGGTAAACGGAGAAGTGATCGGACCAGTCAATGGTCAATATGAAGGGTCAGCTGTAGTGCTGGTTCATAGCAGATACAAATAAATGAATAAATCATGCTGGCCCAAAAGTGAGTCGGCCCACCGGGAAATGCCTAGTATGCCAGACAGCGAGTCCATCCCTGCTTGCAGAGTTGTCTGAGCGTCCCCGTTGTACAGCATGGCTAAGGGACGGCTCTCTGCATGGCGGTGTGCTCGGCCAGCAAGTGGTACGGGCTATTTAAGACTCTATGAACTCCTGGTAACTCAGTTCATGTCGAGAGTAGGGGAAAATAACTTAAGTCTTATCCTGCATGATCTGAGAGCTGAACCTGCCATTCAAAAGTCTCTGTCCTTTATCCATTTGTGCTTGCACTGCATCACGACAGCGCCGCTTCCTGATCTGGCAAACTACGGGATGGGTTGAGGGTCCCACAGAGCGCGCATGCGGTAATCGTGCAACTGCGCTTCTCTGACCTCTGCGCCCTTCAGTACAGTCTCTCTCTCTCTCTCTCTCTCTCTCTCTCTCTCTCTCTCTCTGTCCACACGCTCAAACACTCCGCCCTGCAACAGTAAAAAACTGTCTTGTGATTGTTCCAAAGCAACAGTGAGTAACTTAAAAAAAGTAATTCCTGTCATATAGTAGGTGCTGATATTCATAAGTATACCGTAACTTCGGGCTCAGTGCAGCACTGCCATCAGATGATAACGACGGAAAAAGGCCAAGGAAGTCGAGAGATCAACTGACCTCAATAATCAAACTGTAGCTGCTCTGAACTTGTATAAAGAATTCCTTTTGTTTTGTTTTTTTGCATCCTTAAGAAAAGAATGCACCAGCTCTGCAGCTGACAAACTCATTTTAAGACAATTACATCCATGTGTGCTAGGGGGACTGCAGGTTTATTCCCTATTCACACAACATAAGCACTGGGTGTGAAAATGACAACAACATCAGGATGAAAAGACACCTTTGCTGCACACCAAGATGCTTTGTTCCAGGTGTACAACTGGGCCTTTTGTCTACCTGGAGGCACTTGTTGCTCTAAATCCTGCTTATTTTTTTTCTGCATGTGTACAAGTGCACCACCTTGCCAGCACAGATGCTTACTTTTGAAGTGAGCCTAACGGAAGATCAAATATTTGATATCAAATTTGGATATCAAATTTTTACTCATCAGACCTCAGGACATTTTTCCTATTCACTTCAGTCCGTTTCAAAAGACCTGGAGCCCAGCGGAAGTGATTTTATTCTACATGTGGAGAACAGCTGGAGAAGTGGGGAGACAAAGCAGCTGTCTTACCAATGATGAACGGAGCACTCGAGGCTGTAACTCCCAAACTGGGAGAGTGGCTCCAGCAGATTCCAGGAACAACATCTGAGATCTCTGTCTAGAGTGGTTCAGTTCTAGAGACAGATAAGATACAGCGCAGAAGCCTCAGGCTCCTATAGCAGCTCTAGCAGATTCATTGTACAGGTTCTAAATATTTTACTTCTGAATTTGAAAAAAAAAAAAAAGTTATGACATTTGTACAGTGTCTTTATGTTATTTACAGTCAATGGTGCTTCTGTGTTTTGCAAATAATTACAGTCATTTTCAATTAAAAACTTAGTGTCCTACGTTTTGAAATTAAGGCTTTTATTTCCTTGATTTCCATTTTATCATTTCACTGGTAGTTATCTGTAAAAATCAGTGGGATGCTCTGATGTCTCAGTGAGATTCTAAAGAAGAAAGATAAGTCAGATTGTCAGGAGTCCAGCCCTTCTTGATTGTGATTGGCAACTGGACTGGCAACTCCCAGAAATAGAAAATAAGGAACAGGACACTAGGACCGGTGGTATAGGGTGGAAGGGGGGGTGGTCTACCTGTCAGACATGTTTTTCAGAAGTCACGTCTCTGCAGAATGTAAACAATCATGGGGCAACAACACTTAAAATGTTTTCATTGGTCAAGGAGAACAGGCATAGTGGAAACTTGAAGCTTCTAATTGGTCAGAGAAAAGCACAGCATGTTCCAGGCAGAGAGACAGCAGAAGCTGTGATGATTTCATTAGAATAAAAAGTATAAAGACATTAATTTTCAAATAGGTCAAAAGTAAAGGACAAAATGTCGGCTAGTCATTATCAATTCAGTGAGGAACATGCTCTCTGGCTTCTAAATAAGAAATGCTTCCTTATCTTAGGTAATGGTTGGCAACCCAAGGGAAAAGTGACACGACCTATCAGTATGTCAGGTTATCAGCTACTCTAACACACCAGATAAACTGTTTAATACATCCATTGCATGGATAAAATTCACATTCATCTGGGAAAGGTCCCATAGAGAACTTTTGGGAAGGGCAGGACTTTGCAAAAAGTTCTAAGAAGCCAATCAGGGCAAAAAGACAAAACAGGGCTGTGCACATGGGCTTCTCCTGAGCAGACAGGCTACTGTTGCCATAGTTGTGAATGGAGGATCTCTTCGATGAATAAATTTATGCCAAGGCTGGTCAGGAGACGTACTTCTCTGCCAAGACAAGATTTCATGTGGCTCTTAGTTTTTGCTTCAAAGGAAAATGTGGTCCAGTTTTGATTCCAAAAGCTACATCTGAGCCAACAGCTAACACGGTAGACCCCGCTCATAATGATCAAAAACTAATGCCAAATCAGAAGGTGTTATGTGTTGTTTTTATTCTTTATTTCATACATAAATGTGTTCCAGTTATGATGAAACTGCCACTATGTTGTAGCTACATCCAAACTAATCACCGCACTGCAGGAAACCATAGCAATCAGCTAGTACAACTAAACCCCGCCCATAGCTACCGCCTCATTCTCCTCAAGTGATGCTGATTGGCACAAATGGTGTTGATTATAGCTTTTCAAGATGGATTTGCCTGATGACAGATATTGAGTCTGGCAAATTCATCTGCTTTGCAAGGCTAGTTAGCTGAGGGAGTTGAGTGATCTTGGTGCTAGTTTATTGAGGTGGCTTGGACCGGAAATATCATCAATAGAAGGAGCAATAGTGTTGTGTATGGCATACTGACCAATCTTCAAGCATGTGGTAGGTTGTACATAAGAATGTGGATTTATAACAGTTTCTAGTGAATCAAAGTTTTTATCTCAGGGAGGTTAACAACAATAATGGAAAAGTATGCTAACTCATAGAAGGGTTTCATACTGTCAAGTGTGCTTAATGCACTGATCTGCACTTCAGTTGACCCATTCATATGAGACAGCTGACACAGGATAAACCCTGGTTCTCACCTTAAAAGACTCCAGTCAGCTGTGCAGCTCCACTTCATTTATAATCCACAGAAATACTCGGTGTTGTCACATAACAGATGTTATGTTTTGCCTTGCCTCTCTCCATCTGTCCATAGAAAAATGGTTATATATTATTACAAGAAATTACATAGCTCAGTATGTCTCCAGAAATGTAATATTTATAGGCGTTTTGGTTTCAGTGCATTTACTGACTGTCTGAATCAGTCTTTCATCATCTGTCCATCTTTGTGGTAAAAAGCAGAATCAGTACAGATAACCTGCTTCAGTTGAGTGAAGTTTGCAAAGTGTGTTCTTGGTTTGTTAAATGTGTGACCTGCCTCAGAGCACAGAGCAGTAGCAGATAAAGGAGAAGCGAACAAAGCTTTTTAGTGGAATGAGTTTTAAATAAGAGCAGCCCTGTGTCCACCTTGGCTTTTTCTCTGGAGAAACATTTATACAATTGAAATTTGAAGGGCTGACTGGAGAAGAGAGGCTGCTCTGCTACTGTTATCTAACCATGCTGCAGTTCAGATTGTACAGAGTAATGGGGTGATTAAGTAAAAATGACTTGTTGGAAAGAGATCTGATAACTTTGTAGTTTTAATGGTAGTCCCTCAGAGCGCTCTGACATTGACATGAACAGATAACAGGTTAGTCAGATTTGGAGCTAGAGCTGAGAGCACCTCGCTCATTTCTATCACCTTTTAGAACCACAGGAGGGGAAAGTGCACAGAGCAGGTTGTTATGACATAATTGAACCCCAGTAGGTTGGTGCCAGACTATGTAAAGTTGGTGTCGCTCCAATGAATTTTGCTCTCTTGGATATTATTCTGCTTATTTCATGGCTTTTTGACTGAATACATTAAGAATTCAAATCAAAATTGTGATATATTTTTTTTTCTTTTAGTAGATGTCTCTCCTGTCATTAGGAATGAAATGCATGGTTTTTAAATTGAAAATGTCCATTGTTTGGAAAGTGAAAATTAGTGAACAGCACTGATCAAATCACTGCAACAGCTGGCTGAGGTTCAGCTTTTCTACAGCAACCACCTCTGCTGCTTACTTGCTTTTTTGTTTGTTTTTTAAATTTAGGAGTCTTTTCAATAAAGAAATACACTTGATTAAGTACCTTTACTAATTAATAGACACTGTTTTATCAGTTTCATGGATACATTTTAACACATTGTGGAAGAAAATTAGATTTTAAGTGGATACTCCTTCCAGCTTTGCAGCAGAAGCCACTTGCTGTAAGCATTTAAGCATTGGTGGTATTTGCAAAGCTAGAAGGCCTTTTCCCCCTGAATGTGTGAAGTTCATCCATGAAACTGAAATGGAGCCTATAAAGTTAGTTCAGGCAGGCCACATAGTTGCAAGTCTTCATCAGCTGATAACCAGATGATTTGGTCTAAGCATGCTATTGGCTAATTGCACTCATGCTACGTATATAAACTGCTCTAGCCTGGTTATGTTAAGCTGCTTTTGCAACCTTCCTCCAACCCAGTTCCTCCTTTTTCTTTATCTGACTTAGTCAATGTCATTCTGTTGTCACTGATGCCTGCTCTGCTCTGGGTTTACTGCTGCTTCTCACCCTGCCTCAGGCTTTTCTTATAGGCACAGGAAGAGCTCTTCCTGCTTGATGCTTTCTACATATGCTTGTGGAAGGGCAGGGGGATCCCAGGACAGCCACACCGCTAAGAAAGAGCACTTCCTTACCACCTGTGGTATAAAGAAGTTCCCTTGAGAACAGCTGCAGGCTCCTTTAGTTTATGGGTATGAGACACTATGCATCGTGTCATCATGTCAATGGCAGATACCCAACTTGTAGAGGTTTTGTTTACAGCAGCAGTGGGATTCCTTTCTTACTAGAAGCTCATTGCCTTTTTCTCCCTAATTATAAGGTGTTCTATAACATCTAAATGGATGCAAACCCTCCATCATAAAAACCAAAGGATATGAGATATCATATCTTTCAGGATATTAAGATGGAAAAAAAATCAGATGCACCCTAAATGGATCTTTGTACTGATTCCACAAAACCTGGTACCCATGTATGAACTATGTCAAGGATTTATCTAGCCAGGTATGAACTCACATCACCTCAGGAGGTGCTATAATGCTTAAAAGAAAAAAAGTGTGTTCTGGCAGAGTGAATTTGTCATGAATTCCATTTATTATTTTGAACCAAAGTTATTATAAGTGGTTAGTTAAATGTAAAAAGCTACATGTTGCCCTCTCTCTCTGTCTGTCTCCTTATGTGTGTGTTTGATGAAGCCCTGAGCAGCATCATCCCCCCTCCCTTCCTGTTTTCATTCTATTGCATCTGATTGGTTAAACACATACACGTCGACTAAGCTGCAGTTAGAGAGCTGCGCAGAGAAAATATCGTCTCTTTATTCTGTGCTCTTCCCTGTATAAGACAAGCTGTCGGTGTGGCTCTCTACCCTGGTTTTAACAAGAATTGCGGTCCAGTTTGGAGTAAACTGCAGCAGTCCTACAGCAACATCCAAGCTAACAGCTAACAGCTAATGGCAGACAATACGGGACAAGCCGACCGCCATGATTGAAAAGCCATGCTGAAACACACCGGGAGTAGAGTGAGAACATTTTTCTGTCACAGAAAGCTTTCAGTGTTGCTCTCCACGCTTGTTTGGATTTAGTCACATTGTCCAATTAAGACAAAAGCACCGCTGCAGCTCAGTCCCAGCTAAGGACTGCATTAGCAGGCCTGCTATTGCAGTCCTTAGCTGGGACACAACAATTCATTAGGTGTATACAACTCATCCTTTCCCTGTAACTCACATAGTCATGCCAAAGAAAGATCCCGTGTTGGTCTCAGCGCTAACTGTAATGAAGAAATGCTGGACATTTCTGTCTAAAGTGTTGGTCTGGCTAAAGCCAAGCTAACCGCACAACTAGCAGCTGTTGTATACAAGCACGACAAGTAACCCTGTCCCCCTTAACTATCACACACTTGCACTGAAGTGGGTTGACAGAAGAGTAAAACACCCTTTCTGATATGCAGGGCTGACCTCAGCGGTCAGCCAAAAAGAGTACACTGATTTTTTTGGTCCTTCCCTTATCATATGTTTGTTTATTTGAGCAGATTTTTTTTCTGTTGTGATTTGTTTTCTGCTCTTGAAGGAATAATCAGGTTGGGCTGTTTGTCCTCAATTTGTATCTTATTTGAATTTGTTAGTCTCATGTTCTGTTATATGAACCCTGTTTATGAAAGCAGTGTAAAAGCTGCAGTTCCTCCACTTTCACTCTCCATTCAAAGAATGCCTTGGCTGTTTATGCATTTATTTGAAAGACAGGACCGTAGACGATTTTGGGTGTTTTTTCTGTACATCTCTTTATTTTGACCGCATTAAGGCAGAGAGACAGATCTCAGCAGAAAGAAAGAGTGGGTGGTGAAAATGGCATCATTTCCCTCTACCCAGCCTGACAGACATCTTTTCCAGCCGTCTCCATTAGTGAGCCTCCAACATTAGCAATGACCCCACTTATTGAGGCTGCCACCTTTTCACCACCCTCCCCTTGGGCTGTCTGAGGACAATCCTCACTTGAGTCAACAGGCTGAGGGACAGCTTTAACTGAGCCATGGATTGTTTGCTGAACACATGGATCACTGAGCTTAACTCTTTCCCAACTGTAATGAGATTTTCTGTCATTTAGGATAATACGCTTACCAAGCCATTGACAAGATTTCCTGTCAATCTGTGTTTTCACAATTAAATGATGGTTGGGTGTGTTTTAGATCTTGTTCAGCAGGACAGTGCTCTGGGGACAGACCTAAAACCTAAACCTTAAAGCTCCACCATGAACTGAGATGTCCCTCGTTTCAGGTAAATACCAGAAGGAGAGAAATTGCTGACACAGCAAAAGATCAAATACAAACTTAAAAGACTTATTTTCGGAAAAACTGTTTGCGTATGCCATGTTTTCTAGTTTGAATTAGGAGTCAGTTCTTCATTAACATGAATACATTCCTGTGGATTTACACAAAAAAAAAAAAAAAAAAAATCCAATGGGAACCAACAGCAGAGGTGCAAGAAGAAAGACATGGCCATTTTTGACAGTTTAGTAGGTTATCCAATTTATTACAGTTTACATTGTTTATATGATCCTTGTGTGACTGTTTATTTTGACAGGTAAATGCATTTTAAAAGTGTTCAGACCCTGTTCTCGTTTATCAATTTTGTTATGTTACAGCCTGATGCAACAATCACAAAAAAAAAAAAAATATATATATATATATCATATATTCATTAAAGTTTAGCTCAGGTTCCTCTCATTTCTTTTGATCTTTGCTGAGATGTTTCTACACCTTGATTGGCATCCACCTGTGGAAAATTAAATTGATTGGACATAATTTGGAAAGGCACACTCCTCTCCATAGAAGGCCTCATAGCTGACAATGAATATCAGATCAAAAAGCAAGCCATGAGGTCAAAGGAGCTGCCTGCAGAGCTCAGAGACAGGATTGTTGCAAGCCACAGATTTGGGAAAGACAGCAGGAAAAAATAAAAATGAAAATAAATTAAAAAAATCTGCTTCACTGAAGGCTCCTGAAAGCTGATTGTCTGGACAAACTGCGCAAGCAGGGAAGAAGAGTTTTAGTAAGAGAGGACCTGGTGGTCACACTGAGCTCCAGAGGTCCTGTGTGGAGATAGAGCAAAGCTCAAGAAGGATAACCATCACTGCAGCCCTACACTGATCTGTGCTTTATGGCAGTATGGCAGGTGGGCAATGTCCACCACTAAAACTTTTAAATAGGTCAAAAGGCAACGCCTTAATGCCCATCTTATTGTGTTGTTGGCCAATCATTGTACATATACACCGGCGTGCAGAGACGCCGAGTCATTATGCAGTTATTTGGGGAAAACACACTCCTTTACATGCAACTTGGCCTTATTGCATTAAATTTCTAATGATGAGGATGGTATCAACAAGGCATGACTAGCGTAAAGATTAGCCTACTGTCAGTGATAGCTGATGGAAGTGTGCTACAGTTTTTATGAAACACAAACTTTCCAGAGATCAGGAAACAACTTCCCCTTTCGATGGCTTTAAATTAAATGATAATAACTAATGTGTGGAAACTCCCAGATGTTTTTTTTGTTTGTTTTTCCATGTGTGGCACAGTTAATCATAATGAGGTTGTGGTTGTTTTCTTAGGGTTCCCTTCAGTCAGAGAGGAAACTTATTTTGGATGGTACTTAAGTGAGTATGTCAATACTCCCTTTAATTTAAGGTACTGAGAGTCGGAGCGGGAACAAGAGAAAGTGTCCCGCACAGGGCTTTCATATACATTTTGGACCCTTAAACAGCATCTGGGACAGTCTCTAAACAGCTACACCTAACTTTGGTGATGTTTATATATGTATATTTCTGCTAGCTCGGGAATTCTTCTCCAAATGCTGCCCCCATGATGGAAGTTTTTCAAAAATATGGACAATTTTACAATGTTTTTGGGTTGATAATGCTGCTCTTTTAGAAGAAAGAGGCAGGAAGTTCCTCATCATTAAAACATAAGCAAGTGCTAATTGACTAACATTAGCCAATTCATGTTCAAGGACTTGGATGAGGGAGGATGATATGTTCCTTCAACAAAGGCATGTGTCACAGCTGGCCAGTGGCTCACAGCAAGTGCTGGAGGTGGGTTTCAAGGCCAGTTAAGAAGAGCAAACTAGACCCAGGGTGAGGGAGAGGGCAGGAGGCCTGGGCTAAGTTTGCTACCAGAGTTAAACTGTCACTGTGGGTCATTTTACCCATGAGCAAACTCAGGCATGGAGGCATTATTTTCACTTTGCCATATTCTGGAATAGAAATTGGTAACATTGTCACTAGTTGGTGAAAAAAAAAAAAAAAAAAAAAAAGGTCTGGTTTTCTTTTCTCAGTCCTGGCATTCAGGCTTTTATCTTTTGTGGTTCTACTCCAAAAACGTGAAAATAAAAAGGTTGCCAGCACAATCTTAAAAATTACTTTTTTCTCTTCTTATGAAACTGGAATGAAATATTTTTTTGTCAGGTATTAAAAAGAAATGTTCTTTGATCATGACTCAAAGTTGGGTTGTTTTTTCCGCTACTCTTAAAAATATTCCAGCAGGTAAAAAAGGGGTTGCAAGTTATATTTGTGTGTTTATGTGTGTGTGTATTTGTGTTTCCAGCAGCTGAAAAGACAATAATTCTCTCTTTTATGTGCAACAAGCCTCTTACGGCTATATTCTGTGTGTTACAATCAAAATATGCAAATGAGTCTCTGATAAGTCATAAATGCACTGGAAAAAAAGAGTATGTTTCCCTTTGTAGTGTAGGTGTAGACGTCTAAATGTTTAAAAAAGTGGAGTTTAAATACAGAAGTATATTGCCATTTTTCTTTGATTTACTTCCTTGGATTAATTCTTGCGGTCCTCCATAAGTACAGAAGCTTGGGATGCTGCTGGAGGCGTTAATATTGTTGGTTATAAATGATTCATATCTGTTTCTGAGAGCTGACAATAAATAATCAAATGTCTCTAAATACCACAGCTCCACTGAGCCTCAGTGACCATTACTTCAAATAACTTTTTGTTATTCAGCGAGGGTTTTTTTCCGGCAAAATACATAGTCATTGTTCAGAAATGACTCCATGACAGCTCAAAAATGGACCCAAATTAGCTCTTTTTTTGACAGTAAGATGACCGTGCATTCTGGGAATTTGAGATGCACCACTTGCGAAAAACAGGGCTGATACCAATAGAGATCAAAAACCTTAAGGCAATGTTTTTCCATTCTGTTACTTTTTCAAAGTTGACGACCTTAACATATTTGTAGAGGCTTGAGATTTGGCCCATGAATCAGGCCTGATGAGTTATATGATATTGTATTTGTTGTCCAACATGGGCAATAGGAACTGGCTTGCTAACACCCCCTAAACCAAGCTAAAATATTTACCTACTTAAATGAAATTTGTTACACATATTCAGCTCCCCAAGATGCACAAAAAAGTCCATTATGGTCATGATGAAATCAGAACAGAAACTGTAAAAAGTCTGTGTTTCTTGGCCACTTTCAGGGGTCCTCTGAGGATTAACTGCTCCTGTGGGGTTCATACAATCATGCGCAGTTTTGATAGACAGCAAGACTTCACTTTAATGATGAAAAGCTAACAATAAAGCTAATGGTCATGTGATGTGCAACTTGTCTAACAGCTTCAGTGTCAGGAGTATTACCCCAGTGTGGATATTTCATTCGTAGGTGTAAACATGCGATGTAGTTCAAGGGCAGAGGAGTGCAAACCCCGTGCCCCAAGGCTTCGGAGGCGAGGGACCCAACCCTCTTTCAGCTGTGTTATCAACTGTCGTGACTAGCGAGCCCACTCAAGGGGCGATGGCTTTGCCGAGTAAGACAGTGTGGCATTCCCAGTATCTGAGCATGCGGATGAGAGTCAGAGTCTTTTTGTCCTTGGTCCTCCTGATCTCACTTGTGAGGCCAGGAAGATGGCTGATGACCAGAGGCCCCAACTGGAGTCTTCGGTGCACCAGATGCCAGCATTTTATATGAAAGGTAAACACTGGCCAATGTTGCTGATTTTGCTTATGTTAAATTGAACACACAACGGTATGACCAACCCATGCTGACCTTTCAGTGTATTAAGAAAACAAGCTCTACTTTAAGCCACTCAGTGGCTGCCATGCTTGTTATACCAGCCAAAATGGTTCTGAAAAATGAAAAGGGGGGCTTGTCACTGTGATTTGCGCTTAATCATTGTATTTAGTTATTGTTTGGAGTTTGGACTATAATAAGTACAGATAGATCATGTTGCTGTGGAGGTGTTCTTTGATGCATTTATTCCACTTAGGAACTTCAATCTATCAACCAGCTTTCATCTTCAGGATGAAAAACAGCACACAAATCTTTGGTGGTACAAGTTTGTGCAATCATTTGAAGAGTATTATTTCTGTCTTGTGCTCACTGGGGGATTTTAAAACATGTAATGGTGTTTTAAAAAGGCAGGGATCCAAACAACGGTTTTAAAACAATACTTTTGTCTGAGGAAGCAAAGAAAAGGCAGATAACAAAAATGAAAATCCAAGTACTGATGATCATACAGGGGGAAATTCAAGTGTTAAAAACAGTATGGACAACATGGATTTTTATCAGGTTTTAATTACTCTTATGTTTGCTGTTTTGCACCCAAATAAACCAAGAAAAACGATGGTAATAGCTAGTAAGATGGGATCAGCTTGACATTGGGTAACATCTTGTTGGTGATGCTTCATTCAACATGCTGGCAATGTCCAATGGTTCCATGACCATGTCTCAAAGAAGTGTAACTTGAAGTGTATGTACAATTCAAAATTCTGGGAGTTTCTTCACTGTATGATAAAATAATGTCTAGAGTTCTGAAACTATGGTTTTAATGCCCCACTCTTTTCCATTATTTAATCCCAAGACTTAAACTTGCAGATATTATAGATTTATTAGGGCTTAGAGCTCACAGAAATAATAATAATAATAATAATCTCAAATTTTTGTGTAAAAAAAGTCAAATTTCTTGCCTTGAGAAGAGCTCTAATTAAGTAATTGACTCAAAAACCTAAAGGTTTTCTAAGCCTTAATTCTCTCAATCTGGTTCAGCACACACAACCACAATCATGAGGAAGACTGCTGACTTGACAAATGTCCAGAAAACAACCACTGCCCCCCCGCCCACAAGGAAGGGAAGCCACAGACGGTCACTGCTGAAAGGGCAGGCTGGACTGGGAAGAAAATTTGCATCTGGCAGTTTTGGCTTGAACAGGCCCCTTACAACAGGTCAAATATGGAGTAAATGTAGGCACTATTCCTTTGCCCCCCCCCCCCCAAATATGTAGAGCTGCAAAATTGATCTGAACCCCTGAGAGAATCTCTGAGGAAATGTTAGGTTGGACTCAACAATACAGACGAGCTGAAGGCTGCTGTCAGAACGACCTGGGTGAATAGACTAGGGTTCAATCAGATGCATCTTGTCCAATCATCCTCTAGTACTGTGGTCCTCAACCATTTTTCCCTGGAGCTGCTCATTACGAAGTTAAGCTGAGCTGCTGGAAGCCTGAACAAAAAAATCATATCATCATATTGTTACCAAAAATCAATATCCATAATTGTTTTACTGATAAAATCCTAAGGAAGTGGCTCTTCACAGGTTCTTCTCACCTAAAGACCACAGTATAAACTGTTAATTAAGTGCTTTATCATGATTTTACTTAACATTTGCAAATATTATTTTGACAGCTTTAGAGCAGACAAAGCCCTGTAACCCCCTGCTCTAGTACCGTCTACACAGTCCTCCAAATAAAAATGTAATAAACTGAAATGAACTTAGCTGAACCAAACATACGCAGAGGAGAACACAGGGATATGTATAAATTAATAAATTATCAAAAAAGATTGTTGAGAATACATTTTAACTTGTCCCACTTAATCTTTCTGCACGAATCCCCACGTTCATAAAATATTCAGAAGTTGTTATCAAAAAGATGTTTACCAGCCTCATCTGAGTCAGGATTTGTGACAAGCTTTAACACACAGAGAATTCAAGAACACAAGAGAGACGGGGATTTAAATTTTCAGCCATTCAGGAGGGAGGCAGATTAGATCTACAGGTTAAACATGGGCGCCATGCCTCTCTGCTGCAGAGTTTAACTTCACACCATGAGTGTGATGTTTGTGGCTTCTTATCTGCCATTTCCCGTTCACAGCCTTTTCTATAAACTCTGTGGTAAACATCTTTTTGATAAGAGGATGTTAATATTTCATGCTTGTTTGGATTCAATTGGGGTGTTTTCTTGATATTTCTGCATTCTCTTTGTAAAGACACATTTTAATGTTTCTGTTGTAATAAAATTTTCTTTGCATTTTTAACAACTCTCACTTTTATTTAATGGTATCTAAATGAGATGGGAAAATGCATACATATAATCAGGTATATTATTAGTCATTTAGAGTCCTGAGGCAAACACTAATATGAGGCCCTTCTCTATTTGGCTAAAAGCAACCAAAACAAGAGGGAAAGAATATCTAAATATCTCAGCTAACAAATCCAGACATCTTATTTGAAATGTAAAAAAAACAAAAACAATTAGTCTACAGCACTATCTCATGAACCTGTAGAGGAGCATCATAAATCATACTCACAGTTGGTAATATTAAACCATCTCTATTTGAAGAGGTACGTTCAATTTACAGCATGCCATTTAACCACACAGTAATGCACCACTTTGTTTTTTCAGTGTGTCTCCAGGGATCATCTTAAGTATAATTTGCTTGATATTAGGGCACCTGGGGGATTTTTTGACAGGCGTAAACCTTGCTGCTGGGGCAAAGGGTCCTCCCCAGCTGGTGCAATGTCAAGAATTACAGTTTTTGATAAGCCCATGCAGTTATTGGCTTGGCCTCCTTTTATCAAAACTTTTAACTGGATTCTTTGTTCTGCACATTTTTCAATCTGAAGAAACATGATAGATATGTTTCTAAGGAGTAATTAACTTATGGTGGAGACGGCCTTGTTTACGAAGGGAAAGGTCAAAGTATTCTGGGATTAAATTATGAATAGACCCACTTCAGAAGTAGCTACATAAATGGTGGCTCCATTTAGCTTATTTAGCTGTAGCTAAAGCTAAAATAGCTAAGGTGGCTTTGTACTTAGCATCACTACACAAGCCAATGTAACTAGGTTAGCTTGGGCAATGTGAGCTTGGGAAATGTAAGCTTTAGCAAACATAGTTAAGCTGAAGTGACTACGTAGATAACATATCTGCATAGATTCAATAGCTGCTTCGTGAGCTTAGCTTTGTCCGCTACGTAGCTACATTAGCGACATAATTAGTTATCAATAGTTAAGTTGCAGCTCAAGTAGTTAAGAAGTAGCTTTAGCAGCGTGAGCTTCAGCAAATGTAGCTAAAGCTTTTGAGCTATGTTGATAATGTAACTACGCAGTTTAAAAAGCTGCTTTGTCACCTTAGTTTTAGCAACGTCAGCTAAATAGCTGAATAGCTATGCTAGCTACATAGCTCTGTTATCGATTACTGAGTTAGCTCTAGCAACATGAGCTTAATGAAATGTTGGTAAAACTAACGTAGCTACATAGATAATGTATCTTAGTAGTTTACATTGCCACTTTGTGAGCTTAGCTTTAGCTCTGTAAGCCATGTAGCTTATTTATCTACATAGAGCTACACTCTTTCTGCATAGAATGTGTTTATAGAGGATGAGCTCTATTCCTGTAAGCAGACTGTTCACTCAGCTTTATTTAATGTTTTATAATCAGGTTTTGCTGGTCAGATTTTAAACTTGTAAGATTCGGTATCCTAACCATTTACTCTGACCCTGACCCTAAACAGAAGTATAATTCAATTGTATTTCTAAAGTTCTTTCTGAGATATAAAGTGTCTCAGACGAACTTAGAGAGTGACTGTCAGAGATGAATGGTCTGCAGCCAGACATGTGGTACAAATGGAGGTAAATGAGCATTTCAAGCTAAGGGAAATTTATTCTGATGTAATTTATTTATTCAATGTTTTGATGAATGTTTTCCATAGTAATGTCCATGTCAAAAATTCATGAAAAACTTAAAGCTGATTATTAACAGTTAACTCATTAGAGGCTGTGTGCTTATCTCTGTGAAATATCTGGTCAAAACAAAACAAAACAAAACAAAACAAAACAAAAAAAATCATAAATCTCTCCACCTCCTGTTTGTACTCATTCTGGATCTCAATGTGCAGTTTTTTTCTCTTCCCTCTTTTTTAAAAGTCTATCTTTTTTTTGGTTTGAACAGAGGTTACTTCAGGCTTTCATCATAGTGTCAGCCCTGACAAAGCCTCACCAGGCTGGACTGACTTGTCAACCAGTGGCAAAGAAAGGTTGCATATGGATGGATCATTTCTAACACAGCGACTGACTGACACGGTGGCTGACAGCTGCTTCTGATGTATGGACACCCCACCGCCCCCGTTACTGAAGCTGACACACTCCCCTCAAAGCTTTTTTCCCCATAAAGGGCAAGATTGATCGCAGGCATTTAGATTCTTTCTCTTCACTTGTTCAGATGTGTGTGTGAATGGGTTCATTGTTCAAGGGAACTGTATAAACAGTCACACTAACATTACTTAAACTTTTTGGTTCTTATCTCATAAATGTCATAAATAAAATTGAAGTGAGCAGACATTTCTCAGTGTTATGATGTATAAGCAAAAGATACTTGCACTTCTAAAATATGCCTCTGCTATCATGCCCTCAAACTTTGGCAGCTCAGCACGACTTGAGCATGTTTTGCTGCTATCCATGCAGCAAATCAATGAGAAACGTGTGGAGATCACAGACCCCCTACCATGGAAAATGCAGTAACAACACGCTGGTGCCACTGCTGTTGCTACTGTATAATGGAGCCAGCAATACCTGTGCAAAGAGTGCTCACCTGTCAAACTTCTGGGGTATATTAGCACAAGGGATGACTACCAAAATCAGGTGCCAATGTAAAATCAGTCCCAACATGTCCAGTACTCTGTAGGATCTTGGTACTCTAATAAACACTTCGGGAAAAAAATGTGGCTATTTTAATCAATTTCAGTCTTGACCAATATTACAATACTACCACATATTTGAATATTTTAGCGATTTTAATCCTTTGAATGCCAGTTTGACAACAAGGAGTCATGGTTTAAATTAAAAAAAAAAAAAAAAAAAAAAAAAAAAAAAGTCGAAAAGCGTGAGTTATTTTCTAAAAAATAATGTCAGGATGCTGGGGGTCTCTTTTCAAGCATGGTCCTGGATATGTCAAATATTAACAACAAAATTGATTTTGATGCATCATTGTTTTTTTGTGTAGTGTAACATTAAAGTTTTGCACCATTAAAAGTCATATGCTGATCACAATAACAAAATATTCAATTATTTTCAAGTTTTTAACCCTTTTAACGCCAGTTTAAAAGAATGGTGTCACTACACTCAAAAGAAAAAAATCTAGGCTTAGTTATAATTAAGCTTTATTTTGGGGTAAAGTTTCACTAATTTAAATGAAATCAAATGGTTTTTAATCATTATAGTTAAATAGCATGTAAATATTTCTCATATAATCTCAACAAATTGAGTAAACTTTTTATACCTTTAGCTTTATTTATGGGTAACGAGCAGCTAAATTACATCAAATTAAATGTTATTCAACAATAATAACCAAACCCAACGTAAATACATTGCATAAACTCAAAACATTTCGAGTAACCTCTATGTGATCAGATGGGTTCACTTTAACTTTCACTTAAAGGTGACTTTACATGTGTGATAGCATGCAATGCAATGAAACCACTTATAGATGAAGTTTTGAAGTCAGTGTTCATGTTTAATTGTAAAGGACAATTAAGTTTCAGAAATCATGTGGATGTCTTGCTTGAGCAGAAACACATTTAATTTACTTTTTTTTTTTTTCATTTGGCTTTAATTTAACCAGGAGAAAAAAACTCATTGAGATTAAAAATATATGTTAATGAGCCACACAGCGATGCAGGGATTAGTGCTGTAGCCTTACAAGAAGGTTGGTGGTTTGCTTCCTTCTCAGTGAAGACAAAACTTCTTTAATGTGTATTTGATTTAACAAACACAGTTGATGTAATAGATCAACACAAGTTTACATTCAATAATCAAATTAACACTTAATATTCACTCAAGTTTGCACAACTCTAATTCAACAAAATATGACCCAAATTAGTTAATTATTTCAAGCTCTCTCAACTGCCATGGCAGAATAAAACTGTGAATACTGTAATGTCAATGATTTAATTTGAATAAAAAAGTAAGGTTGATTATTTTAATGTATGCACCCAGATGGTGCTGTTTTCCATTATAAGCCTATGCATCAACTATACATGTCATGTCTTGGTTGTGAGAAAACTAAGAACAACTAAACTACAGACATTCATTGTTGTGAAATTTTTCCTGAAAGGCTTATTAGGGTCGTACATCCGAATAATACTTAAGGCTAAGGTGCTTTATATTTATGCACTCTTGAGAAGCATTGCGAGAGCATTGAGCTTTTATTTTTTGGTGTTAGATTATTTATAAGAGTGTTGAAAATTGACTGAACAGGCCTCCTGTGAATTTTTACCTCGGAGCCCCGACAGACTCTCAGATCTCCACTGATAAGAATCTTTATTTGACTTTTCAGAGGACTAAACTCTAGTACTTCCGTGGATGAATTGTTCAGCTCAGTTTCATTCTGTCTCAGAACTCTGCCCCTCTACAGAGAGATGAATCTTGACTTCAGAAAACTGCAGTTAATGCTCTTTATCTTCTCTTGTTCTATGCAAACATAATACTGCTGTCATGCTTTATGAATCCTTTATCTAAATGTTGGATATAGAAGTCTGCAGGCAGCTTTGTGGTTGTCTCTGACATTTGTTGGTAGTCAGTGATGCGTCTGTGTTTGTATTGTAACTTTGAGCAGCAGCCTAACAATGACTTCCTCCTTTTTGACAATGTCAGTGTTTGCTAATGCCCCCTCCCCGCGCTTCATTTTGAAGGCAACATTGAAGGTCATGTTCATTTTTCATATCTGTTCTGAATCTTAACCTGGGTTTGAATAATGCTCAATAGGCTGAGCTGATCTTCTACACAGTTATATATTTCAAAAGGCCAAACTATTTAACAGAAAATAACACATTCTGTGTTGTGTACACAAATCCTACAGCTCGGTCCTTTTAATGCACCTCAATTTTAAATGTCTAAGGAGAGCAAAGCCAGTAATCACATGGTGGAACTTCCTGTTGCTCTCTTTGTGCACTTTTTTCCTCTGCCCTTTTTTTCTAAATAACTGGAAATGGCTCTTACAAGACCACAGCATGATCATGATTACATTATAAACACTGATTTGTGGGTTATAAAGTAAAGCTACAATGAGGAAAATAAAAAGTCCTACGAGAAGATAAGAGTAAACTTTGTGCCAATCCACTGTCAGTAATGGTCCAGTTTTTCTCTTATGCTATTCTTTGTAGTTATGCCAAATAGAAAACTTAAGAAAATGAGGTAAGGTTGCAAACTCATTAGCATGTTTCAGGCCGAGATGCATGTCTTGCCTCCAACATGACTTGCTCTTCATTTTGTTTGCATGTTAACAAGTCTATACAGCGTAGCAGAGTGGTACAGCAGCTCCATGCAATTTAGCGAGTTCAAGGTAAAAATGGGTCAAAAATAATGTCAGCTGAATCATACAGTGTGAGGATGGCCTACAGGCTTAGGCTCAAAAAAGGAGTCCAAATTCCAAAAATGCAGTCCAAGTGATATTCAAATGTATGACAATGTTTACAGTGCAGGCCCTGAGAAAAAAAAAAAAATAAATAAATAAAAATTGGGATAAAACTTAAAAAAGATGGGCGAAAATTTAGAATGTGAAACCAAAGTAGAATGAGCTTTATACATCACTTTGTTGCAGGTCTGTACACACTTTGTTTTCCTTGAAAGGCTCTCGCAACTTTACAGCTTGGACGGCAACCACCAACTAACCTCACAATTCCTCCAGCCTCCTCTTATACACAAAGTGGGGGGAGGTACCAAAGCCAAAGAAATGAGACAAAAATCAGTCAACACGCCAAGACAAAATTCAAAATTTAGGAACATTTGCCAAATTATTTCAGAACATTGCAGACCCCATCTTGGGTTAATAAATTCTCACAGTCCCTTTAAAAGCAACATTTACTTTTTGTCTGCATCAAACACCCCTCTAACTCTACCACACTTGGCGCCTTCCACTCAGCACACCCCTGTTTAAGCCAATTGCAGTTTCTGCTCTGTTTGCCTGGTTAAAGAGGTGAAGCACTAGAGGGAACAAGGAGCAACAGGTGAACAAACACATTTCACATGTTTAGCAAAAAATAAACATGTTCTAAGTTTAACATGTTCGTGTGTGTTTCTTTGACTTGACCATGCAGTACTCGATTTAGTTTTGAATGTTTTCGTTTGTCAGAGATGGCTTTTTTAAAATAAGGAGCTGTATGCTAGAAATGCTAAGCATAATGCTAGCCTACACTATATCAAAGATTCTGCAAAGCCAATACGTTATGCACTATTTTGCAATGTGAGCTTCAGCTACTGGCTATGTTCTGTTCTGCTCCAGTGTATCTTATCAGCTGTTTGGGTCTGCAGGCTTCATCAGAGAAACAATTATGTATATAGATGAGGAGGACACAAGCTAGTATGTTATGTGTCTCATAAGAACAACATGGATTATCTGCAATGTAGTGCAAAAGCACTACACTACCCATGATCCTAGAGTAACATACATTACTGTTTGGTGGAACTGTTTATTTTTAGCTACCCACTGCTACAAGTGAAGTTAGCGTCACTTAGCATCAGATGAGGCAATAGAATGCTATTCAGGTGTGCTAACACCTGAAGTCCAGTTAGCTTTTTTGAGTCATTTGTCTGAGCGTTCACATCCATTTTCCAGCAGCACTGTGAACCTTTAATGATTGTGTTCAATAAAGACTTAAAATGTATTATTTGTGTGACTTAGATGCAGATCAGACCATATTTGATGACCAATTAGTGCAGAAAACTGGATAATTTCAGAGTTGACATGCTTTTTCTTGCTACTCTACACATACATGTATGCAAAGTGTTCAAAATTCCTGTGCACAACTGTGCACAACTGATATGAAGAGCCTGTTCGGCTCTTCATATGTTTAAAGTGGCACTTTGTACTTTAACAATGCTCTATAACTGAAATGTGTGTGTTTAAACGGTTGGTTTGTATTCCCTTTTCTTTATATGTGCCATTTTCCGCTGTCATCATTTGCTCAGTTCTTTAGAATCCTCCACTATCTTAATTACATAACATACAGTAAGCACAATAACAAATGGCATTTTTTTCCCCCATATGAATGAATGTATGTGTGCCTGTGTGTTACTATGTTTGGAGTGATGCATATTCATCCGTGCATGGCAGATTCTGGCAGCCAAGAGCCGAAAAGGAAGACGGAGAGACAGAATTGGGCCAGTGAGTGGCAGAGCTCCCCGCAGCCTCAGTCAGAGTGCTGACTGTCTGAGGAGGGACTAGAGGCCCCTGGGCAAAAAATACTGACATCACCAGCTCAGCTTCCTGATGTCTGGCAAGACAGCACCATGTAAATATATCATCCATTCCCACACATAAACACACGTGCTCACAAATAAGGCTGCACTCCCACACTGAGAGTCTGAGTGGAGCTTTAAAATGCTGTGGTCGGCTGAACTATCACCCTCACTTACTCATCTTTGGAGGTACCTCGAGAGTGGAAAAGAAAATAACAATTTTATAATAACTGCAATTTTTTGGCTCGAATGCTTTTAGTGTTAAGTGACAAATTCTGGGTTTATAGACCATGGCTGTCATTTTGGTACTTTTTGCAATCTTTTCTCTATGTTGTGTTCTGCAGTGATAGCTGGGATTGAGGAATATGGCTGTCGAAAGACATCAGATGGGACAACTAAAGGAATGGGACTGGAGAACCAGAATTCTTTGGTCAGTAACTAAAAGTATCATTAAGCTTATGGACAAATGGAGCTCCTATTACATATATAACAGTAAGCTCACCTCTTATCTAACAGAGGGCTTTTCTTAAGCACAGGCTGTTGGCCAAACAGCAGACTAGTCCCTTAATTACAGCTAGCTTATGTTGAGTCTGAAAGAATAGTTTGAATTAACAAGTTGTATCTTGCTTTTCCTGTATGTTTTAGAAGCATGTGCATAAGTTCCATAGCATTATACAAGCATTAAAATATTGTCTGTCTATCCTCAGTGTGTGCATAAAGACTCAGCTGAGGGACAACGTTAGCATTTTATTTATAGGCCAGTGACAGGGCGCAACTCATTAATGCCCCTTTTGATGCCCTGCTCCAAATTTCCCAGTTTTAACCCGAAGAGACTATAGAGGCCATTTTGCAGCTTTTTCGTATTTATTAATTTTTCATTATTATTTTGGTGGTTAATGCTGACACTGTGAACTTTGGAGGGTGAGTTTTTTCAATAGAATTTTGAATTTTTAATACCAGAACCTGTAGCAGGGCAATAAAAATTATGTACACTTTTTGTACACACTCAGGCTGTTAGTGACCAAAAATGTCAAAAAAAAAAAAAAAAAAAAAAAAAGAAAAAACATGCATTTTACATTAGACTTTAATGAAATCAATTTTTAAATCATTGCTTATTTTTTTTTTATTTTTTTTTATTTTATTTATTTATTTATTTTTTTGTCTTCATCACCAAATGTCAGCCATTTTCCCATATTTAGCCTGAGGGGAAATTACATGCTTTTTTTTTCCTGGTTTCCTACTACACTTCACTATGACAATTTAGTAAAAACCTTACAATATATTAAAAGAAATAAACAATAATGCTTAAAAAAAATCAAAGTTGTTGCTCATTATGAACATATTCAAGGCTGTGATAATCCCCTTCAAGGAAATCCAATCTGCATGAAGTACATAAAAAATAATAGTTTTTGCATTTTTAATATTACAAAATTAAGGATTTCTTTGCACTCAAACTGACATTTAAATGGTTTAATTCCTAAAAATTAATATTTTGAAAAAGTATTTTTTGTTTGTTTTTTACATTACAAACACCAGGGTTTTGCATGTAAACTGTCATTTAAAGGGTTAAACTAGGGTTTAGTTACTCTGTAAAGACTTGTGGAGCCTTCTTAGCTAAAGAGACTTTACTGTACACCCCCTTGAACAGGTGATGAGGTGATGAACAGATCACAACAGTGAAAGCACTAGAGCACAGGAACATTCAGACTGGCTGCAGTTGAAGCTATAAAATATCAACAAAGAAAACTCAATAGGTCAGCTTCAACTGCAAAACCAAAAGTTCTTGTGTTATTGCAATCTATTCTATAATACCAACAATGAAATTAAACCATGTACCTGCACATGGCTGTTATTATACCTTACACATACATCTCTCCCTGCACTTAACAAAATGTGTATGGCGTGTGGCCCCTCCATACTGCACCATTGCTCTTCCTGTCTCTGTGGCTGGCTTGTTCAGTCACACATGGCCACATATCTAATTTCACATTACAAGTAACAGCACAGAAAATTCAATTTGTTTTTGTTTCCCTGCCATTTAGTGCAATTTCCATAAAATGAGAGTGGCTGACATCCAAAATCAATGGCTGTTTCCAAACCCCCCAAGACTAATGGGGTAGATAGCAAAAACCGCAAGTTAATTGTTCAGGAATGTCCTTGAAAATTGTGTGTCAGCCACTCTCTCGCTCTCTCTTGCTCTCTCCTTAACCCCCTCTCCTCTATTTACACTGCACTCTTGACTGACTCTTGAGGAATAATTTCATGCAGCCTTTGTAATGACATGGATTTGGAATTTTAGCGGTCATGCTTAACCAAGCCCAAACTAGGATCGGGTATTCCAATATTCATAATTCACAGTTACTGCATTGCAATTTGCAAGACTTGTCTCCCACAAAGTAGTAATGGTACTTCCAATGTCGCCCATAGCCTCCTCATGTGTATGCATGCTTTCTTCATTAACTCGGCACTGAATATCCTTTTATTCTTTGCAGTTGCAACCAAATTTACAAAGTGCTGCTGTAGAAAAACTTCCTCATTAAAAGTTGTTAGCAGGAACATGTTTTTCCTTTCTCTTCTTTGAGTGGTATAACCATCTTGAAGAACTCTGCAGAGCTTTCATACTATGATGACGTTACTGTTGATCAGCATCTTCAGAGCTTCAGTTAATTTTATTTATCGGTGGCTGATCTGAAGAGGCACTCAGCACTCTATCGATCCACCCTGCTACCTATCAGGGTAATCAAGGTTTGTGAATTTACCCCCATCAGTCAGGTACAGACCATTCAGTCCGGGACTTTCTTCAATTCGAGGTACATATTGAACCAGACCATAGCCATAAATGATGTTTAATACTGCCTAATATGCTCTTCACATTGCTATACAGTGCTGAGAAAAAGTATTTGCCACCTTTGTGATATTTCATTTGCATATTTGTAACACGTAAATGTTCATATATATATTTTAATATTAGACCAGGATAACCTGAGTAAATACAAAATGTAGTTTTTAAATGATGATTTAATTTATTAAGAGATAAAAACCATCCAAACCTACCTGACCCTATGTCAAAAGGTCATTGCCCCCTAAAGCTTAGAACTGGTTATGCCATCCTTGGCAAGAACAACTGTAAGCAAACATTTGAAATAACTGGCAATGAGTGTTTCACATCCCTGTGGAGGAAAATGTGCCACTCTTCTTTGCAGAATTGTTTTAATTCATTAAATCATTGTCCTGCTGCATAACCCAAGAGTGCTTGAGTGTGAGGTCACTAATTGATGGCTCCTTCAGGATTTTCTGTTAGAGAGCAGAATTCATGGTTCCATCAAATGGTCCAGGTCCTGAAGCAGCAAAGCAGCTTCAGAGCATTGCGCTACAACCACCATGTTTGACTGTTGGTGTGATGCTCTTTTTTATGAAATGCAGTAAGTTTATCTCAAGATGTAACAAGCTGCACACCTTCTAAAAAGTTTAACTTTTGTTTTGTTATTCCACAGAATATTTTCCCAGAAGCACTGTGATTATTAAGATATTTCTTGTCAAAAATGAGACGAGCCTTTGTGTTCTTTCTGGTCAGCAGTGGTTTTGGCCTTGGAACTCTCCCATGGACTCTCATGGACATTTTTGCCCAGTGTCTTTCTTATTGTTGAATCATGGACACTGACCTTAACTGAGTCAAGTGAAACATGATGGTCTTCAGATGTTGTTCTAGGTTGTTTTGTGACCTCCTGGCTGAGTTGTTGATGCACTCTTGGAGTTATATTGGTTGGCCGCTCCTGGGAAGGTTTACCACTGTTCCAAATCTATCCAGTTGTGGATAATGGCTCTCATCATGGTTAACTGGAGTCCTATAGGCTTAGAAATGACTTTGCAACACTTTCCAGACTGATAGATGAAAATTACTTTGTCTGTCATCAGTTCTTGAATTTCTTTAGATCACAGCATGCGTTGCTTTTTTTTAACAGCCCAGTGATCCACTTCCTTTGATGCACCAGTTTAACGAAAGACAACATTTTCAAAGACAGCAATCAGTGTGTGTGGGATAAATACACTGAAATAAAATGATACAAACAGCATAAAATAGTGCAGAAAAAATACATGCCACAATAATGCTGAATCAGTGGGTTCATGAGTATCACCTGCCACAATAAACCTGCATTCTAAGTAAGACTTCCGGTGTTATCTCTTAAATGAAACACTCTTTTTCCTGGCTTTACTTCTGTCTCCTCATTGAGACTTTTGTCCTTTGCAAAGAAGCTCTCCAAAAACGTTTGCTCATTTCTTGTTTTAGCTTGCTTGTAGGCTTAATTTTTGGGTATCGTCTGACTGAGACAAACGTCTTGACAAATGTCAAGTGGTCAACTGGCACAAAGGCAGACATTCCAGTCATTTTTCAAAATAAAACAAAATAAAAAAATTTTCAGACTCTAGTCAGTAAAACAAAAATAAAATACATTTTTTATCCTCACTGTACGGCCTTGTACCAAATGACCCATGGACCAATACCGGTCCACGGCCTCATGGTTGGGGACCACTGTTTAAGTCTTCTTCACTTTGTCAGACAGCTTTTATTCAAGGGATTTAACAGGTCTGAAAGTAATGAAGCCTGGGTGTGGCTAGTGAAACTGCTTTCCAAAAAATGAGTTTAATCACAGTTCATATTTTGACATGGGGGGCCGGACATTTTTTTTTTTTTTTTCACTTAATAAATTAAATAATATTTTTTATTAATTTTTTTATTAACTCAGTTCATATTTGTTAAAGTAAAATGAGACAATAAGGAGCAGTGGTAAACTTATTTTACATCACTGTGGCAATTAATAGTGATTATGCAAATAATCGCTATTAATGTATCAATGCAGACAGTCTTAATGTCTACATTTCTGTGCGAAAATTCCTCATTTACTATGACAGCTTTAAGCGATCCAAATAACTAAAAGCCTGTCCTGAAGCAGATTCAGACTCATACAATTGTATGAAAGTGCAGGGAGACTGATACCAAACCAAACAAATGAAGATTAGGCTTTTATTTCTTATTATACTTGAAAATAAAGTCTACCAAGAATATACACATAAGCTTGAGACATATTTTGTGAGAGTGGTCATTGAATTTCTCCTGAGTTAACTATGCTAACATGTTGGTCATGACTGGAAAATTCAACTGTTCTGTTCACCATTCAAAAAACGTCTGAATGTGTTCAAGAGCATTCAGATACAATAATGGTTGTGTATGTGTGGTCTCTAGTCAGTGTGTAAACAGACTCCATGGTAAAAGAGAGAGACTGTTAGAAGTGAATCATTTCAAATATGCACTGTAAAAATCCTTTTTCAATGGACAAAAACTTTTAAAAACATTGTTGAACTGAATCTGAGGAATGATACATCCATTTAAACAGCCATACAGCAATGTTTCTCTAAATGAACTCAATGGGCTTTATTCTGCTCCAGTGTACATGAGGCAGTCCCTTCTTTCTGCCTGTATTAACAGAAACAAACCTCAGTTTTCTGGGTATCTGTTTCTTCTTTCAAATGAATAAAATCTGCTGCCATCCAAGAATTATCCATTGCTTAGGTTGCTCTAATTGCTGATGTATTGGCCTCCAGGGATGAAGCTACATTAATGGATAAAAACTATGAGTCATGACTGAGTTTGAGCATTTACTTTGAGTCCAAAAGCTTTAACAGTCAATTTAGGTTGATTATCAAAACACTTTTCTCTGAGTCTCTAATGGCATATTTAAGGATACTTTTTTTTTTACTTTATGATGGTAAACATTTCCAGTGGGCCATTATGAAATGCCTGTTTTTCCCTGGAGTGCTGCATTTCCAAATGTCTGTCAACATCCCTGGTCAGCAGCCAGTCCAGTTTTCCTCCTTCTGTCAACTAACAGCGTTCCCTGAGAAGAAACTCTGCCACACAGCTTTAGCTCGCTCTGGATCATAGCCAGCCAGCATGTCCCAGTTTTTCTGATATTTTTGAGACACCAAAGGGGCTTATTGCTGTCTGTCAATGGATGGTAAAACTTTTCAGTTATTATTAAGTATGTTCTGTTAACAGCTAGTGGGGGTCTCCTGAAGTGCCTCACACTTCACATGCCAATATAAGCCTTGTTTATTGAGCTGTATATGACTCTAAAATCACATTTTAGCTCAATATGTTGGTACAAATGAACCAGAACGGCTGTTTTCCAACTGAAATTTAATTCAGAGTATTGCTAAATTATTCATTATGTTTTCAAAAGATGGCCATTACTCATGTTATCAGCCACATGATCATTACTTTAACTTTTGGAAGTTCTTGGCCAGTATTAGCTGTATTAATTTCCAGAGATTTTCAATCATGGCTCACACTTTGAATGATTCATCTTCTCCCATTTAATAATAGCTCCAGTAAAACAATAAACCACACTAATTTTATCGCTCCATTACTATGGTAGAACAGATCATAGAAGTAACTCTCCTCTTTTAGATGTGGTTCGATGGCAGGAGGTCCACTGCCTTTTAACTATTTCTTTATTCAGTGATTTGGACAGTTTTAAGAAGTCGATTGCTCAGTTTTGGTTATAGGTCTGAGTTTCCACAGCTGCTGTTTTGTGTTCTGATTGCTCTGATTTACAGTCACAAACCAATGTAGTCCAGTGTTTTAGTGCTCAGTGCTCTGAGGGGAAATACTATCCTCATTTCTGATAATAATGAAAAGAACAATCTAACTTGACTTTTCAAGGGCAAAGTTCCAGGTCTGCAGCTACTCCCTTAGATAGGACAGGTTTCCTTTAGATTGCTAATGTTTTCTTGGTGATGATACCTTGAAAAAAAGGAATACAAAGCGTCCAAAGCTATTAAAAACAGCAATACCCATACTGCAAAGGAAAACAGCAGACATCACATTTCTTAATAATGCAACAATGGTGAAAAACACTGAAACTAGGGCGGTAAGTTCTGCCAGCACTGGAAGTGTTAATTTTGGTGGGAATTTTGACTTTGAATCATAGGCATTCAATTAACCCTTCAAGCCATGTGCCCTTTTTAACCATTTAGTCTTGCCTGGACTTATTGTCTGAAAAAGATTTAAGACATCAACCCTGCAGTGCATAGTCAAGCTCTAAACATCCTTTTTTAGGACAACATTGTCTTTAAGAATTTGTGTGCTGCAATAACGTCACTGTGATTTTCAAAAAGGTTATGGGACTATAGGGATGAAGGAAACAAATAAACAAAAATTAAAACGTAAATATGTTTATGTAACACGTGATAACAATAATGACCAGTGCCCAAACTTGTTCTCTAATCTCTTAGGGACCAAAAGGTGACAACATATCATTGTGTGACAAAAAAAAATATTGAAAATATTCATATATTTACAAGAAAAAGTTCATTCACTCCTTTGTAGTGGGTCAGTTTGTGCCATTATTCAAAGCATTTCCTGTCTGCAGAGACACAGAAGGCCAAAACACAGGCTCTCTGTCTCTCTTTCTCTCCATTATGAGCTATTCAGGCCATCTCCTCCAGCTTCTTAGCCTTTAGACTTGTGCTGTTTGGCAAAGAATGACATGACAAGAGAACAACCTGCCATGTGACACAACAATATGGTAGTTAACCTTAAACGACCCTGAAAAGCCACCTAAGTTCCAGGCTTGCTAGAAAAGCTTCTGCAAGGAATCTGAAGGCATGGACAGGTTATTAAAATGGCAAAACTGCTGACCTTGAGGGGAAAAAAGTAAGAGGCTATGATTTATGGTTAAAAAGTTATTAAACTTTCTGGGACCTGTGTCAGTCTTGAAAGTCTTGGTCAACAAAGACTCTAGTCAATTAAAAGCCTTACATTTTAGTCCTCACCTTTAGTCAAAACATTTATTTTCTTTGAAATAATTAAATCTAAAATTTGAATGGAAAATACACATGAATGAACCACAATTATTTTTATTTTTGAATACTGACATACTTTACCTTGAGTGTCATCTCTACTGGTTGTATAAATAATGAATGAACATCACAGGTTTTGACACCTGACAGTCCAGTACTAACATTTTTTCTCATTTAAGTCTCCAAAAACTAAACTTACTTTTCAGGCTACATTCAGTCCAGTGTCCCTCATAGAAATAAAGGTGGTTGATGAGCTGTAGTTTTAGTCGATAAAATTAAAACTGACAGGAGGAAGGAGATTCTTGGTTGGTTTGCTTGAATCTTGAATAAATGATGGATTTGTTTGAAGGAAATATGTTTGTTTTTTTAGAAATACAAAATAAATGAAAAGGTCTACACTGTTCTTGTATTTCCACCAAATAAAAAAAGTATTGATGATGGTCTCGGTAAAAGCTCAGACCATTAAGGAGTACCTGCAAAGGTATCATTAACAATTAAAAGCAACAATCCCAATCCCTGGTTAAGAGTGATAAAAAATAGTGCCGAGTTGTTGGGTCTTATTCCATCTTGTTCAGAGGGCAGACTAGTTTGGCATTGGTGAAGCTCTTCAGTGCCATAAGATCGATGTCTGAGCTCTCAGTAGTCATGACCCTTGGTGAGAAACCCGATAGATTGAGACTGCACATGCAACGGGTTCTTTTCATGGTCATTCAGCCAACCCTAATGGATTGACTGAAGGTCTCAGGCATCTGGAAGAAACCTGCTCCCTTAACTTGAAGTCAGTTAATGTGCTTGGGGTGTAGCAGTTGTTTCTCTTGTGTTGTTTGAAGAACCAGGCGTACACTGTCACTTGTGGCATCAGATATGCTTCTGTTGTTGTGATAAGAACAGAAGCATATCAGTGCTCTCACATCCACTTTAGTTAATCTAAAAAACCAAATGGATCTTGTGCATGTGCAGTTTGACAATACAATGTCACAGCCAAGTCACAATGCATTGTGGGTTAGAAAACAGACAATATGGCAGAAGGCATTAGCAACTAGTGGCAGAAAATTTATTTGAAATATGTCTAAAAAGACATTTAATGTTGAAATTGAAGCCTTCACACCCTGAGTCTGTTTTTTTTTTCATCCAATTTTTTTGCTGTTGTTCTAATCATGTTTTCACACTGGCACTGAAATTTTTGTCTACCATTTTCTCAGAACAGATTTGATTTAATGCAAATTTTCCGATCAGTCCAAGCCATTTAAATGGGTGATTCGGGGCACAGAAGGCCTTGTGGTTTAAGGCGTGCCCTATATGCCCAGGTTTGAGTTTGGCCTATGGCACCATTTCCAACATTTCTTTCCCCTACTCTCATCCCTATTTCTGATTCAATCCACTCTCCTCCTCTATCAATAAAGGCGAAAAAGCCCAAAAATATATCTTAAAAAAAAAAAGTGATTGATGATTTAACATAGCACCTGCTGCCTCGTTCTTGCTCGCTCATCTCCCGGCTGACCCCTCCACTCCCTCTCTTACACAGTACCTTCATTTTAAACACTGATTTTCACATACATTATGTGGATTTCATGAAATCATGAGCAGTCTAAAGTTGCAAATATTGTAAGTACAAATCATGATTTTGCAAGTAATCATTAACTGCTGAATAAGAATCTGAAAACAAAGCCTGGATGTGCAAATATGAGGGTTGTCTGGATATTTTTGTCTCTGAGGAGAATCTAAAAACAGTGGACTGGATATTGTGAAAAAGCTGCTCGTGGCCAAAATATGTGACATTTATTCCTGCACTGCAGAGATCGATTGAGTATCCAGGATGAAGACGCAAATACTCATGTTACCACCAAAGTCCATCTCCATCCCGTGTACTAAGAATGATGGTAGGAAGGGGAAAAAATAAAATAAAATATGAAGCTACAGCCAGCAGACTGAGTACAATTTGTGCCTGGCTTTCCATTCTCCATCTGGCCTTTTGGGATTCCCTGAGGAGTGTCTGAGAATAGTTCTGGCCACCGTGACACAGGCCCAGACAATCTGTCTAAAAAGAAGCTCTACGTCTAGACGGATTTATTTTAAGAGAAATGTACACTAATGCATCATGTTATCATGCACAATTGTTGGCTTTTTCCTGCACCATTTGCAGATCTTTCTGATGAGTCTGTTCTCCAAAATATCAAGTGCTAATTTTGCTCTGTTAATTGAAAACAAATGACTGTCCCACACAGGATGTGACCGCTTATTATGAGGCTGTTTTTGACTTTTACAGATAGCAAATAAAGGAGCTGTCTAGCTGTAATGTGCTTCTCCGCTAGTCAGCTTGCCAAAAAGGAAAACTGTTAGTGAATTAATTAGTATAAAAGCACAAATTTAAAACCAGCTCTAGATTTCCCAGAAGGATCCGTTGAGGTGTGTGCACAGATGTGAGTAATCTTGTAAAACATCAGAAATTTTGTTTGGAAAAACTCATCAAAAAGGAGCAAGCTTGACATTACAATGGAAGGCAGTCTGCAGAGAGAGAGAGCAGCAGTATTTGGGCACAAACACTGTGAACAGATTGCCGTACACATGCTATTGATTGAACTCTGCAGGGCTCCAATAGCTCATTGCCCGCAGAGCCAGACGGAGTTTCCCTGCCTCTCATTCTCTATTGTCATCAGGCTGGCCTGCCTATCTCTCCAGTATGGAAAAAAAAACATGCTGAGAAGGCAGGAAAATTAACAAGGCTGGGTCCATTTCAGACATCTAAACAGATCATTGCTTTGATGAGGGACACACTGAGATTGGACTGGGAGAGAAATGGGAGGAATCAGGTGTCAGAATAAAGATAGCCTTCAGATACTTCACTTACATGAGTTCACAGAGGATTTTACAGCAAGAGGAAAAAAGAAGGCCCTTAAATTAGTCAGCTAGGGTTAGTCCCAACCCCTTGTCTTGACCACCTAAAACAGAAACAATACTTGGACAGTCCTGATAAGCCCAGGACCCTCCTCTTCTATCTATCTTCTATAGTTTTTGTTTTTGTTTTGTTTTGTTTTGTTTTGTTTTTTTGGGTGGGGGGTGGGGGGGGTGGGGGGGGTGTCTTCTTCTTTTTCAGTACTTTTGCTTCTACTAAAGTAAGTTTGGTAACATTTTCTATAGTCTCCTCTACATAAAGCATTAAAACATATTAAAAGTATACTTATAATGTGTTATAACGCAACTATAATGCATTATAACATAGTTATTAGCATCTATGATGACCTAGAATGACTCATAACTAAATGCACTATTACACATAATAAGTCATTATAGACAGTGTCATTATCATTAGTTATGATTACTGTTATACAGCATTATACATAGTCATGAGTGCTTATAATGTGTTATAATGCACCTATAATACAGTATAACCATAGTTATAAGTGTACTTATGTTATAATTTATCATAGGGAGACGGGCATAGAGAGTGTTACGGTAAGTTTCCATCAGAGTAACTGTACTTTTACTTGAATACAAAACTTTAACTTTCTCCACCTCTGTTGACTACGCAGAAGCACATAGAGAGGACATGAATCCACATCACAAAACAGTCCTTGTACACAGCAGCAACTGGAGTGCTGGAGTTTTTTTGATGGGGGGCACATTTGCACCATGAGTGAAGTTGTCCACTGAGTTAGAGTACCCACCTGTGACTTTGGGTGCTGCTAAAAGTCACATGCCTATTCTTCATCAGTTTGAATTGTCTCCCTATAAGGTTGACTCTGTCTCTCATGTTTCAGGGACCTCTGAGCCCAAAATAAACTTGTCTTAAAAGTGTAAAATGTTTCCCCTTTAAAACTCTCCATTGCTGTTGTGACTTTTCAGACATTTAAGTCCAGAGTTGAGTGAAAATGCAAATTTCTTTCAAGGTTGAAGTCACAAAAACTACATGTTACAAATTTATAGCTGGATTTTCAATCTATTTTACTTCACATACTTTTTTGATGCTTAATTAGTCAAAGCACATCCATTTTTGTCACCTTAATTTTTCTGACAACGTTTTGTAACTTCCACCCTTGAGGCATCTTTCCTTAAATAATGAATGAAAATGTTTGTGCTGTTATTAAAAAATGAAAAGCAATATTAATGACAAAATTTGTGACTATGTTCATCAAATTGCATCAGTTTTAATCAAATCAACCTCAAATTAATGAAATGAACTCATACCTTGTCACTTATTTGTTTTTCAATTCAAATGCATTCTTATCACTTCATCATTTAATTCTCCAGTTTTTTACACTTTTAAAATTGTATTTTTGTAATTTTCTTCTTCTATATAGCTCAACATCCAAATTTAAAACTTGCCTACAATGATGTTGGCCGCCATGCTTTTGATCTGGGTAAAAGTTACACAGGAGTGACGGTCATGTTTAAATACGAGAAGAGGCCAACAGAGTTGTAGCCCTGCTCCTGAAACTTGGCTATGCAGCTTCAATTCCTGGAAAATACGACTAATGGATGGAGTAAAACTCTTGTTTGTCTTGACAGAGATCTTCTAATAAAAGAATACGATTTGTAATTACTCTGCAGAAAAAATGTAAGTGCCTGTAGTTTATCCTGAATGTTTAAAACTTGAACAGATATGATCCATTTAGATAAATTAGAAACAATTTGCACATCCATTTTCATTAACAGAATGTCACTCTTACACCGACTCTGATTACCTTTTCCATTAAAGTTGGAGCAACTTTACCCAACCCTAAATTTTAAACACCATCTCTCAGCCAGTACAGAGAAACGTCAGGCTGTTTGCCCGTTTGCCAGATATCTTACTGCAATGTCAGTATGGTCTGCCTTCCAGGACAGTTGTAATGTACTTTCCGGGAGCAACTGATGCCCCATGACAAATCTGCTTCAACTTGAAAGCAGCACCATAAATTGAACTCAAAATGAAAAGTTTGGCAGAAAAACTGCAAATCTGGCAACTCTTGTAATCCTTGAAGCGTGGTTCTCACTGTGAGAGAGCTGCTGGAGGCTTTCCATTTCAGGAACAAGTGATCTGAGGTCTCATCATTACCAGAGTGTCTGTCTTTAATAATAAGTTTTAGAAAATTTAGCTTCATACAAATTAAAGCCTAAGCTCCTGTAGGCACACAGTCATCTTTCTATAGTGTTGCATCCAGAATCTGTAGAACAAAAGGAAGACCGTTTCTTTTTTTTTTTTAAGAGTTTGTTTCCTATTGCCTTCTCCATCTAAAAACTTTAGTCTTATCACCGCTAACTCAACCAATATTTGTCTTTTAGATCAGAATATAGAGGCTCTCTTGCTACTTTAGGTGATGGTGAACCATCAGCAAGTACATTCTGACCTCTTTAGTGATTGACAAGTTGCTACCATGGTGACTTGTGGACTGAAATAGAGATGAAGCAACGCGTATTCACCCTGATATAACTGGACTACTAAAGTTGCCAGCAAAAATGGTGACGCACTTGAGAATCTGTGAGATATGAGTGTTGATATATATAGTTTTTTATTTATTTCCTACGAGTATCTTTTCATTAATTTCAAGCGTAAAGAAACCCTTAGTTTTGTTTTCAATCCAAAGGACACAGTTTTACAAAGTATCACATATTAATGCTGGGTGACCATACATCCCAGTGCCTGGGACCATCCAATCCTTACAGTCTCTGGACACCTGGACAGGTGTCCGGCTGATTAGACTTGGCGAGAATGAAAGTTATTAGAGCTATAGTGAGAATTCCAAGCAGAAACAGAAAAGCTCACCTTGCATGCACATTTGCATCAATTAAATTAAATTATGTTATCCACCTCATGTACATCTGCCCACATCCTTGCATGTTTTACACTTCTGATCATGTCCAGTCAGCTCTCCTGCACATCTTATCAATACATACTGACTTCTATATACTAGAAAAATACTTAAGAGCTTCTACATACTTAAATCTTATTTCTTGCATACTTTTTTCAGTTTATTTTTTGTATTTAATTTTTAATTCCTGCACATAGAGATCAAAGCTAACCAGACTCCTTGTTGCATGAGCATACTTGATCAATGAAGCTGATTCTGAAATGGTTACCAGGGCAGAGGAGCTGTTAGTCAAACAAACTTGACTGTACCCACAAATCTTGGAGGAGGATCAATACGGCCTTAATCGTTCATGCCTGTATGGGTGGGTGTCCTAGACCTCATCTTTATTTTGGATGCCTTTTTTCCAGTCTGTAATCCAAATAAAATGCCACACACTCAAACCTTGTACACTGAGTTTTTCCGTTTTAGTTGTGTTTATAGTGAAAATTGAAAGGTCACATATAAGGCAAAATACACTTTTTCAGGCTTTTCTAACAAAAATATGTTCCCCAGGCCTGTATACAACAATAAAGAGAGCCTGTTTCTGTCCTTGTAGGTCTGAACACCAACGATACATCAGGTAACTCAGCAACAATATGAATAATCAGTTTATTCAGACCAGAGAAAAGAAACTATTGATGTAAAAACACCTTCATTTCAGATTTTCTGATGGTGAGCCAAACCTCTATCTCACTCACCTGCCTGTCTGTCATGAAATACAGACATCTCTTTTTTCTGACAGACAATTCAAGTCGACTCTGGCAGCTGCCAAAACCTCTGACACCTCCACCTTCAAAGTCCGATCCCTCTGCTCATCCCACCTACTTCACTCTACGCCACCTTTATTCTGCACCTCTCCTATCTCTGCGTCAAGTTTCTTTCTCTCCGTCCCCTTTCACCTTCCTTCTCCCTGCAGGTTTTATCTGCTCGTCTGAAAACAGTCTTTTAAGACAGTGTAGTCCACAGGTCAGCTGCTGCAGGAGCCTCGCTGTGTGGTCAAAGTTTGATTCATTGCAGTCATCCATCTCTGAGAGAGGAGCTTCTCCACCTTCAGAAAAGAAAAAAAAAAATGACACAAGGGAGGCGGCGGTTACGACGGAGCTCAGGAGGGTCGGATTTTATCCCCATGTCCTTCAGAGTACGTTCCCCTTCAACAAGCCTGACCTACATATCTCCTGTTCATGTTTTCATCAATAAGGAAAGCGTTTCTCAGTCAGCAGCAGAATAAAGGTGTCTGTGTCTCCTATTTTTAGTTGTAGTTAATTAAGCTACACTTCTCCCGGCACGAGTTTTGATGGAGTGAGCGCAGGCTTTTACATCAAAGGTGTCTGTTGATTATTTGTACAGACCACCATGGAAAGAAAAAAAGTTGAGTCAAAGAAAAATATGTACCACACAGAGAATTAGAGCAGTTGTTTTATTTTGTCTTTAATACCCTTATTCAGAGAAGTCTTTGAGCTTTCAGAGGATTTCATGAGGTTCTTGCTGTACAATCTAAATTAAGATTTTTCCCTTTTTTTTTAAAGTCTCAGAAGAGTGACTCATTAAAGACAGAAATGCCTACATTTGCTCTGATTAAAAATATCCATGTCAGAAACAGTGTGACTTGACATGCTAAGAAGTTTTCCAGGAAACCTCCACCTCCCACATATTAGTAGTCATTTATAGGCTTTTTGAGCATGTTTTCTATGCTTAAAAGGAGGCTTGCTCATTTTCTCAGACACAGAGGAGGTGAATTACAAAACCACTGAATGAGTCAGCAAGGTATTTGGAGCCTGAGGGTATTTCACTAACCTAGAACTTTTTTAACACTGCTAGATCAACAAGAATATTTTTGCATTTCCAACCTGATCATCACCAGGTTATGCTCAACAGGGGCGTAGCTAAGGATTTTGGGCCCCCAGAAAGAATATAACACAGGGCCCCCTTAACCAATTAGCCAAGCCACTATTGTTGTGGAATTTTTACAAATAACTATGCATTTGAATGTATTTTTGAACCATATTTTCCCCATTTATAAGCATTATTTTTACTATGTTTGAATCAAATTTACTTGCGTTATTTTGGAGTGCCAAACTACACCATTCTGACATTTTCAAAGGAGGAAGAGGGCCCCTCCAGTATTGTATTTTACTTTATCTGATGCAAATTTTAGTCTGTTGACTGATTCATTAAATCACTGTTGATTCAAAAGTGACAGTAGTTACTAAGAAAGAAAATTAAAAAACACACTCTTCAATGCAGGCTTTTCGAGGGCTCTTCCCTACAGTGGGCTCAGAGTCTTAGCTTGAATATTTAAATAAATGAACCACAATGCCAAGTAAACGACAGAGCAAGGAGAGCAAGATGTAATGTTAGAGGAAATCAGGCTATAAAACTTTATCATAGAAATTTCTCTCACAGTGATGGAGAATTTGTATGCTACTACACGTTGTCTCCTTTCATGTTAGAAAACAAACAAACAAACAAACAAACAAAAAAAAAAAAAAACTTGGTGACCACTCAGTGGACAAGTTAGAAAATCTTCACCCTTTGATATCAAATATTTCATTTTGATCAACAGCAATTACAGCCTAGTTCAATCATTCAAACCTATCTCATTAGCTAACATCTTCATGAGCACACACTGTATGGGGGGTGATTTTTTTTTTTTTTTTTTTTTTTTACCAAAATCGTTTCAATTATATTTAGGAAAAACCTCACTGTGAACTGATTGGTGTGTCTTATTGGATTGACAGATAGCTTGACAGGCAGAAGTTACCTATCTGTCCAGAAGGCTAGCTTTAGTGATAGCTTAGCTGACAGGAAGTTGAGCTCAGTGGGCGGGCTTTTGTCTGCAGTTTGGCTGATCCAAAGTTCAATGTGACAGTGATTTAAATATGGAAGTCGCCATGGATTGGCTTCTAAAGTTGTTTGAGTCTGCCGATTGTAATCGAATGGCTGATGTCACACAGGCTTTGTCCAACTCGTTTTACAGTCTATGGAAGAGATTCACTCCTCTGTGTTGCACACGCCTGTTGTCATGTCGTTGCTCTGATTGGCCTGAGTCTGATAGACAGAACAGTTGTCCAATCACCCCTCCCCAATAATTGTTTTCTCATCTCTAACACAGACTATGAACAGATGTATGTGAAATAAACACTATGATCAAAAGCATTCAGCTGCCTGATCATTACACCAACAGGGACTGAAATAACATTGTATTCAAATGCATGTATTTCAATATGGAGTTGGCCCCCTTTTGAAGCTATGACAGGCTCCAGTCTTCTGGAAAGGCTTTGCACAAGATTTCGGAGTGTTTCTGTGGAAATGTATGCACATGCATTCTGCAAAGCATCTATAAGGTCAGGAACTGATGCTGGACGAGAAGGCCTGGCTCCAAATCTCTATTCCAGTTCATCCCAAAGGTGCTCGATGGGGTTGAGGGCTCAATCAAGTTCTTCCACATTAAACCAATGACTTTATAGCCCTTGCTTTGTACACTGAGGCACAGACGTGTTTCTCCTGGTGTCCGCCAAACCCAGACTCGTCCAACTGACTTCTAAGCAGAGAAGTGTGGTTCATCGCGCCACAGAACACTGTACCACAGTCCAGAGTCAGTTTCCTTTACACCATTCCATCACGCTTTTGGCACTGGACTTCCATAGAGTTTGAGGCTTGCCTTTAGATGCTCAGCCATGGAGGCCCATTCTGTGAAGATCCTGTCACACCATTATGTGCTTACATTAATGCCAGTGAAAATTCAGAACCCTTCAGTTATGAAATCAACAGAGCATTTGCACTTTAGCAGTCGTTGACCGTGCTCTGTGATTTCACATGGTCTTCTGTTTTGAGGCTGAGCTGCTGTTGTTCCTCAATGCTTCAGTTTTCCAATAATATCACACACATTTGACGGTTGACCGTTGAATATGCAGCAGGGAAGAAATTTTACGAACTGTCTTACTGCAAAGGTGGCATCCATCACAGTACCACTGAGCTCTTCAGGATGACCAATTTAGGCTCAAAAATGTTAGCAAATAGAGACTGCATAACATGCTTGATTTCATACACCTGTGGCAACAGGTCAGATTGAATTACCTGGAAAAAATAATTTACAGGTGTGGCCAAATACTTTTGTCCATATAGTGTACATCTCCTGCCATGAATATGTGAAGCAGTCCAACCAGTTTGACCAGATTGAGACATCTTTAGTTTCCTTCAAAATATCATAATCATGATGGGAAGTAAGATAAAATGAGTTGCAAAATTAAAGCATAACAAAGATCAATTCACTCAAAAAGTATAAAAATTTGCTTTTCGTTTAGAAAATCAGGAAACCTGGTTTTTGCTCCACCATAGAAAAAAATGACTTGTTATGGATAAAGGAAAATTAAAATAGCTGAAAGGTTTGGTAAAAAAGTGATATCACAAGCTGTAGACTAGCCTAAGTTCAAGTAGTGAGGGTTGAAACTGATTGAATGCTTCCTGGCACTCATATACAGCTTGGTTCAGTGAAAGGTTTACTAGATATTACTAGATAGCTCCCGTCTGAAACGTTTGGGCCCGGTTAGAAAGTGACAGGACCAATCAGCATCGAGGGGCAGTACTTTTGGGCATGGCGGAGTTGCGATGTAAGCAAGCAGCAACAAGAGGGCGGTGCAGTTATGGCAGAAGACATTAGTGTGGATGCTGCTAAAGTGCCAGTTTTATCAGAACTTGATGACATGTCTTTGTTAAAAGAAGAACAGAAAACAGCATTGAGTTGTTTCCTTTTCAAAAACTACAAAGTTGTGTACTGACATGTCTACGGTCGCCATGGTTCGCATTGTGCAGTTCTCTATGGAGTTGGAAAATTCCATCTGGCATTTCATGTTAATTATTGCCAATATCATGAATAAATGTAGAAAATAAAATAGGAGCTAAAAGTGAGCCTTGTGGCATACCCATCGAAGATAAGGTCTAATGTGTCTTTGGTGGACATAATTACAACTGAAAGATCTCAAAGACATGCCATTTTTTTGTCTGAGCCCATAAAAGCTGTCAGGGATCGTGGCATGTAGGGTTCACTGCATCACATCATGGTGCACTCAGCAAATTTCTCACTTTATTATGAGCTGAATCTTACACCATGTTCACTGAGATGGACACTTTATGCTTTTAATGCCCGACCTCAGTCAGCCCAGCCCAAGGGGCATCATGTTTTCCATAAACACAGCTGACTAAGTCCAACAACATGTCTGCTCTGCTCTCTAATTAAAATTAGTCTGCAAACATTTGGAAGATGTCATTGTAAAAGCACACAGAAATATTCTCACAGACAGCTCTCTGCTTATTTTATTCTGTCATAAAAGCATGTTTAAAACCAGTCATTCAAAATATTCAGCTTAAAATTTCAAGGCTGTAAAATGTTAAGCACTCAAGCCTTTTTTGAAGTGAAACTCACTCAACCCAGGCCTGCAGCTCACACAACTGTTTATGTTGGCATCCCTAACTGTCATAAAAATGAGATTACATGCAATATATGACCCTCTAAATTCCTTTCGGCTTCACCTTTTTGCAGTAACCCAACACCCTGAATGCCTCTCCTCTAATTGTGTGTGGCCTAAATTTCTCTCCGCATGATGCTGCTCCAGAAAACCAATAAATGCCTACAGCTTTCTTCAAACAGCGGCAGAAAACATGCTCCACTGATGATGCACTCCCCTTTTTAACCTGTAAATGCAGTCCCCCCTAAGCGTGAATCAGCACAATTTCTGAATTTGGCTCACTAGTTTATCTCACAGCTTGCATGTGCGTGTGTCTGTACATGCTAATAAGCAAATTTGTATGATTTTGAGTGTGCATTTTGGAAATGAAAACTGACCGCTTCAATTGCAGAAGGCTTCTTCATCACCTGAAGATGTTGATGTGATGTGACATTTAAACTCTGACATTAGTCTGCCCTAAGCCTATCATATTCCAATGTCACTAAGAATCAAGCTTCTGGTTATGCACAGCCATCAAACATGAACATCCAGAGGTGTCAGTAAGGGCTGTCTGGAAGCCTCATTAAACATCAACTGCAGCGGTGTTACATGTTTGAGTACTGCTGCTTTAGCTCTTGCTGCTTCATCCCCCGACAGGTTATTCACTGCATTCTCAAGAGACTCTCACAAAGAATCAAAGAGGATAGGGAAGCTAAATCCTCACACAAATAACATCTTCCCTTTGCAGTCTTATGAGTGCTTTGACAGAGACAGCTGAGAATAAATGACTGAGCTGTTGGATCTGCCTCTGTCCCAAGAGTTGTCTGCAGTGGCTTCTGCTTTCATGAGGATTGTTGCTCTTCACTTCTGGGCTTTCAGGAACAGCAGACTGGTCAGAGTACATCTAGGTGTCATGAAGGTTTATTCTGGTATAAAAGTAGCAATGAAATGATGATGTAAGTCATTTCCTTGTCTGATAAGGTGGCTAGTCTGACGTATTCCATCACTGTTGCACTTTAATTGGTGCTGGATTAACTGGTGACACTGCATTCTAATCTTCCACTTGCTTCCTGATTTTTAGAATTCATCAGTGTCTTTGGAGACAGTAATGATACTTGGGAAGTGTTTGCTTGGCCAAAAATTTTATTTTCAAATATTTAGATCTGTAAAAGTTTAGGTGTCTTTGCAGCTCCTCAATTAAAAAATGGACAAAATAGTTGGTATCATGGTGTGTACAGAAAGCTAAAGAGACAGTTGTCCCAGGAGATTAGAAAGAAAATTATAGATAAGTATGTTAAAGGTCAACGCTATAAGACCATCTCAACAGCTTGATGTTCCTTTGACTACAGTTGACCAGATTATTCAGATGTTTACGATCCACAGGACTGTAGCCAACCTCCCTTAACGTGGCCACAAGAGGAAGATTGATGACAAATTGAGGAGATGGATAATAAGAATGGTACCAAAGAGCCCAGAAAAATTTCCAAAGAGCTTAGAGGTGAACTCCAAGGTCAAGGTACATCAGGGTCAGACAACCTTCCGTTGTTGTTTGAGCCATAGTGGAATTAAAAGACAACAATGAGGAAGACTCCACTATTGAAAGCAAATCATAAAAAAGTCAGACTTGAATTTGCCAAAATGCATATTAACAAGCCACAAGACTTGTGGGAGAATTTCCTTTGGACAGACTATTGAGGTAGCATGGGGCAACCCATACGAATGCAGTGGCCCGGCACTCTACACTAGCAGCAATACAAAGCCCTTCACTTACACCAGAACTGACAGCGTGCCCATGGAGTTTACATCTTTCCTGATGGAGATTATCCAGAGAACGTGGTGCTCAGAGATTGGCAGGAGGAGGACTTGGAGCAGCACAACACCTACAGCCAGTGGGGAGGAGGCAGTGACGGCATTGTCCGAGAAGGCAAAAGTGGGGCAAACAAGCCAGGCTGCAGGCTAGGCTAAGAGCGGCCCCACACAAACCTGCCCTACCAAGCATCTTTCTCCCGGATGCCCACTCCCTCGCCAACAGGATGAATGATGTAAGGCTGCGAATTTCTAACCACTGCTTGGAACACTGTGTTTGCTGCTACAGAGGAGACTGCCAAATGTAATTTTGTTGTGATTTTACAATGAAAATAAATTATTTAAAATTATTTGTTTATGAAAATAAACACCTATCTTTCTGTCTATCTGTCTGTCTATCTATCTATCTGTCTGTCTGTCTGTCTATCTATCTATCTATCTATCTATCTATCTATCTATCTATCTATCTATCAAGGCATTATGTCAAATATGCTGCCCATTGTCAGAAAGCTTGGTCTCAGTCGCAGGTCATGGGTCTCCCAACAGGATAATGACCTAATCACAGAGCTAAAACCACCCAAGAATGGCTAAGAATGAAATATTGGACTATTCTGAAGTGGCCTTCAATGAGCCTTGATCTAAATCCTACTGAACATCTGTGGAAAAGCTAAAACCTGCAGTTTCGAGAAGGCACCCTACAAACCTGAGACAGCTGGAGCAGTTTGCTTACAAGGAGTGGGCTCAAATACCTGTGGACAGGTGCAGATGTCTCACTGAGAGTTACAGAAATTGTTTGATTGCAGTGATAGCCTCAAATGGTTGTCACCGAAATATTAAAGTAAGGGTATCCTCATTTAGTCCAGGCCAGTTTCCTTTTTTCTTTCTTTTTTCCTTTTTTTCTGATTCTGTTGAGCCACAATTCAAAGACAATGTCTGATTTTAATTAGTTATTTTTTTGTTATTATTTATTTTGTCAGTTTCAAGTTTTTTCAGTGACTTTTGGGGTTTTTCTTTCTTTACTGGAAGGGTACCAACAATTATGTCCATGTGTGTAAATGGCAGCAGCTCATTATTTACTTTATGACCCTGTAAAACACTTTCAGAGTAATGTCGGCAAGCAAAGTATTTGCATTGAGAGTCCCCAATTAGAAAAAAAAAAATATTCTAAACTGGGTAAATACTTAAATCTAATGTCATGATTGTATTAGGGTTTTAAGGTGGACCCCAGAAGATTTTCAGGTCTTGGTTTGGGCTGTAGCATTCTGAAGTTTTGGAATAGCTTTACACTGTCCTGATCCTTCTCTTACCTCGCCTACCCCATGTTTACTGAATCTCTTAATTCTTCCATTCCCCAACCTTCATTTTCATACTATTCATCTATTCATCTCTTACCCTTAGTCTTGTCTCTCCATCCAACCCTCTCTGGTCTATTCAGTCTCTACCAAGCATAGTACAACAAACTCTAGCTCTTTTGTTGTGGTCTGTTAGAGAAACTCCAGATGTGACCAACAGGTAGAAAGAAATGCTCCTTTATGGCTCCATGGTTCTACTTAGTGAAATTACGCTATTACAGCCATAGTGGAGAATTGAGGCTTGAGTGTTATTGGCAGCAGTGACATTATGGGACCCAACATTTAAATAAAAAAATACATCAAAAATAGAAATAAAACCAACGGTTAAAGTGGGTGTTTTAGCAGAAGGATGTACCCAGTAGAGTGCACATATTGTAGAGTAACCCTTGAGTGAATTATGCACCCTCTTTGATGAGCAGTGTGGGTTTTACAGTCATGCTTAGGATTGAAGACAGAGCATTCTCCTTAGCAGTACAAGTACTTTACTGAAACATCACCAAGTCTCAGAACAAGCAATGTCTCAAGGACACACTTGTCAAACATGCCATTCTATAGCCCTCAAGCGTCATAGCACAAGCAAATGTAAATTTACAGTACAAAGCCACTGAAGTGCTTTTAACATTTTCTATCAGTAAAGGCCATCTGCCAACAGTTACACAAACAAGCTATAGGGAGATGAAAAAAGACTGAAAAATAGCTTTGGCTCTGGGTCTAGATGAATGTTGGAGGAAGTCATGCAAGTAGCAGAAGTGTTGAAAGCTTTCATAGAAGAATGAAGATGTGCCTCAAAAACTCCATAGAAAAGCATAGGACATTGTCACTGTGAGTGAAATAACATTACTGCTGAAACAGTTATAGCACTAGAGATGTACCAATTTTAAAATTTCATGTACACAGTAATAGTACCCTACAATAAATAGTTAAAGAGAGAGCAATCTCTCAGGGCCCTCAAAGTTCCCGTATATCTCGTCGACCTGTGTGCTTTATTTCATTCTGCTCAGTAAACAAACTTCTGTCATTGCAGACATTCATAATCATAATTAAAATTTGAATGGTTTAATTCAATTTTTTTTTAATCAAGGGTCAAGGGTCAAGGGTGGCAGCAGGTGAAGTCAGTCAACCCAGACATCCCTTGCTCCAGCAGGCAAGATAGGATATCTGATCGCTCCAGCAAGATCTGGGTCTGCCCTGGGGTCTCCTGGACTTGCCTGAATACCTCCACTGGGAGGACCTGGAGACAGTCTTTTCATATGGGTTTGAACATAGATCAAATGTAAAATTTATATGTAAAATGAAAGCTTTGCCTTCAGGCTCAAGTCCCTGTACACCACAATGATCCAGTATAACACCTTCAATGCTGCTGATGCTGCACCAATTTGTCAATCAATCTCACAGTCCATGCAAACTTCACTTGTGAAAAAGACCCTGACATACTAGAACTATTTTACTAGGGGCAAAGACTCATGAGGGTTAATTTCATCAACATAATATGATGAAAAATGTTTGTTTATTGTTTTTTTTCCTTGATAATAAGGAAACAATATCCATCCATCTCCCTCCGCTTATCCGAAGTTGGGTTGCATGGGCGGCAGGCTAGTGTTAATAAGTAAACCCAGACATCTCTCCTCAGCAACATTCTCCAGCTCTTTCCAAGGGATTCTTAGGTGCTGCCAGGCAAAATGAAATATCTAATCCCTCCATGAAGGCACTGTTTTTTTCTGAGGTCGGACATGGCTGAAAGACCACCACAGGGAGGCATCTGGGAGGCATCCAGATTGGGTGCCTGAACCATTTCAACAGGCTCCTTTTGGTGCGAAGGAGCAGCAGCCCTACTTTGAGGTCCTTCCAAGTTTTCACGATCCTCACCCTATCTCTACCCTTTAATTTCCACTTACAATAAAAGTCCTGTTTCAGTAACTTTGGTAGAAATGAGTGAAACGTTATGCTCCTAATTTGCACTGAAGCAAGACAAATAAAGCTCTTTAGTCATCATTTTCCTGTCATTTTGGCTGAGAGACATGCAGCAGATCATTGGAAAAAATGACGAGCTTTCTATTCTCTAGATTCTATGCCTGTGGAGTTTGAAAGCCGACTTGTCAAAATGCAAACCGAAATGAAAATCAATGCAGCTTCCACGTGGCTGCCATGAAGCCAGTCTAAAACAGTCATAAATGAAACATTCTCCTCTAGCTGTCTAGTGTAATGCATGGTAGGATTTTTCCTTTTTCTCTTTGACCTTTGTAGCCACCTTTTCCAAAGCTCCAACACATTTTTGCAAGGATTATGTAAATGAGCTGGTACCCTGTTGTTAGGACAAACATAGCTCATGGAAACCTTTGTGTCACACTATACTGAGCAAGGCGACACATCTAGGCAGATCAGGCCTCCCACTGTGTGCTTGACATGCAGCGCGGTGCTTTGGAGGAAATGCTGCTTTAGATGTGATAGGTGATATAAAGAAGCTGTTGCTGAGGCATGACATGACAGTGTACTTGAAGATGTTGTTTGGGGGGCTTTGGATACATGTCTTAGGTATAATGCTTGAAAAACAAGTGAATCTATATTGCAGATGTTGACAGGTACTGATCATCCTCATTCCTCCTTATTTGACGGTACATACTTGGCACACACCCTTGATTGAAGCTGCACTGACAGTGACGTACTTTCAGAAGGTACTATGTTGTCAGCAGAGCCTAGGTAGAAAAACAGTATGGCAAGAGGGTTTTCTTGCTTCTGACCTAAGTGGTACTCAATCTCATTTGAGTGTCAAACTCTCAAAACAGCTTGAAAGGAAGCTGTAATAAACAGCAGCTTTGGCTCTATTCCATTAGAATTTAATGGCCTTTATTCTGATGGACAAATTATTAGGAAACTGCCAGAGCAGACAATCAATACCTGGTCACAGCAGCTTTTAAGAAGTAAATCTCCTTTCAGCAGAGCTGCCACAAAAGCAAAAACAAAAATATGTGTTTGTGTGATCCTTAAGCTGCAGCTTTGCACTTGTAAGTTTTACATGTGGGGTGTTCTTAGCAATGCTGGTTAGCATGGAAAATACAAATATATATGATAGAGAATGCACTTTCCATTGTTAGGACTCTGTTGTTTAAAAGGAAAGCTTGAATTAAGAGTGTTATTTTGGCATCTCATCGCCAGAGCCCCTGCTTCTATCATTAAACTGGTGTGGATGTTGGGTAATAACAGCACCACAAATGGCAGTTGTAGTGGTTTAACTTTTTATTTGAAGCTTTGTGGAAGCATCGTTGTTTTCTGAACCAAACTGTTTTTTAGAAGCACAACTGTATTACTGATCAAGTGGTGCAGGGGCACTGGAACAAGGCAGTGCCCCTGCACTGGGGCCGGAGCAAAGTGGAGCCTTTCATGGCTTGAAATCAAACTTTAGTAAAGATGTGTAGGAAACAACAGCCAGTACACTGGAATGGACTTTACTGGTGACATCATTGACGTATCAGTATTTCTTATTTGAATATTTTCAAACTTGATTTTCCAGATGATGAAATCTATGTTGTTTTGCGCAAAACTCTGCATACTTAATGTGCAATTTTATCTTTTTTTTTTTTTTTTTTATACAACCAGCTAGATAAAAGCTCACTGGCCACTTTATTAGGTACCCCTTTTGCCTTCGCAGCTTCCTAAATTCTTTGTGGCACAGTTTCAACAAGGTATTTATCAGAGATGTTGGTCCATATTGACATGACAGCATCACTGAGTCGACTGCACATCCATGATGCAAATCTCCTGTTCCACCACATCCCAAAGGTGCTTTACTGGATTGAGATCTGGTGACTGTTGAGGCCGTTGGAGTACAGTGAACTCTGAGCTTTGTGACATTGTGCATTATCTTGCTGGAAGTAGCCATCAAAAGATGGGTACATTGTGATCATAAATGGATGGACGTGGTCAACAACAATACCCAGGTAGGCTGTGGTGTTTAAATGATGCTAAGTTGGTACTAAGGGGCCCAAAGTGTGCTGAGAAAATATCCCCCACACCATTACACCAGCAGCCTGAACGGTTAATACTAGGCAGGATGAATCCATGCTTTCATGTTGTTTATGCCAAATTCTGACCCTACCATCTGAATGTTGCTGCAGAAATCAAGACTCTTCAGTCCAGACAACGTTTTTCCAATCTTCTTTTGTCCAACTTTGGTGAGCCCGTGTGAATTATAACCTCAGTTTTTTATTCTTAGATGACAGTAGTGGCACCCGGTGTGATCTGCTGCTGTAGCCCAGCTGCTTCAAGGTTCCACATCTTGTGCATTCAGAGATGGTATTCTGCACACCTCGGTTATAACGAGTGGTTATTTGAGTTACTGTTGCCTTTCTGTCATCTTGAAACAGTCTGCCCATTCAAGGCATTATCGTCCACACAACTGGATATTTTCTGTCTGTAAACTCTACAGATGGTTGTGTGTGAAAACCCCGAATAGATCAGTAGTTGAAATACTCAGACCAGTGTGTCTACCTCTGCATGACACTCTTATTCTGTTAGGACACATGTTAGAGGAAATATGCAAGTCTGTGCACTTGAATATATACATCAACACATGTTTTGTAGCCTACTTACTGAAATTTGGAGAGCACTTAAAAGTAGACACCCAGCTATTACTCTCAGTGTAAACACATTTCTGTTAACTAATAGGGCTATCAGCTTACAGACACACTCACACCAGCAAACCCCCACACAAAATACCATCGAGGTCCAGCGATGCAAGAGACGGAAACCCATTTCTCTCCTGTAAATATGAAATCTTGAATGTGTCACTCGAGCTTGTCAGCCGTCCAGTGTTTAGCATCTGCAGATGTTGTTTACATTACTCATGTCTGTCCTCTCTGACACACACGCCTGAGTGAAACAGGGAGCATCATTTACATAATGCGTCATCTCATCTAGCACCAAGACAGTCATCGTCAATCTGGCAATCTGCATTTTATGAGATTCATTCCCCTGGATCCAGCAAGCCAACTGGATGGGAGGTTCCCTGATGCAGATAAATGCACATTACTGTACATCACAATGGTTCCCTGTGCGACAACTGTTAGCATAGGCAGGGGCATTGTGCTAACAGCTGCTAACCTATACTGAAAATGTGAGGAGAGGTTGAGCTAGCTTCAAAGATATTCTAAAGGGATGTTCTCAAATGATTTCTCCTGTCACGTCTTTATTTATATATCTTATCAGACTGTTTATTCATAGTTGCTTGTATTTAATTCAGTACTAAACACCCCAGCGCTCCACAGTGAACCAATAAATGAGCATGTGAGTCTCTTTTGCATTGGAAGCATTCTCTTAAGGCATTTTAAACAGCTGTTAAAGAATCTCATGGGTGTCTCAGTATGGAGGTGCTCTGAAGCATGACTGCCTGACCTCAGGGCAGACCGAGGACATGCTGGAGGGATTACATCTCCCAGCTGATCTGGGAGCACCTGTAGATTATGCATAAGAGCACAGAGGTGTTGAAGAAAAGAGCATTAAGAGCATTGCTGTTTTACTGCTGATGAAGCTTTAGCAGTAAGTTGAATGTGATTCATCAATATATCATGACAAAGTATGTTGGTAATTCACTTGTAAATGCACAGCTGAATCAGAGAAATGGGCTGCTTTTTTAAAGGAACTGATACAACTGTATGATTCAAGAGGATAGTTGAAGCTAACAGCACTCAGTGGAAAATGTGCATGTCTCTCAAAGCGCTGCAGTGTTTTTCTTTGTCAGAGGCTGACTCTGTGCACTGCACTTTAAACAGAGACCTTGGTAGTGCCCCATAACACAAGACATGTAGCTTGGGCCACATGGCTACTGTCTACGAGGCCATTCAAATACAACAGAGTACCAAAAACAGGACCTCGGTTTGCCATTTTAATCACTTATAATAAGTCACAAGAGATGTTTTTTTTTTTTTTTTTTCTTTCGAAGATTTCCTAATTTTTTTTTTTTTTTTAGCTGCTTGCCTTTATTTGATAGGACACCTGAAGAGGCATGCACCAAATAGTGCTTGGGAAGCAGGAATCAATTCAGCAGCCAGTGCACTGAGGACTATCCTGGGCTACTGCTGTTTGTATGTGTGGTACGCTTTAAAATGTATGGACACTTTCATTCCCTGTATTCTCAGTTTTATTATCTTCTAATCTTAGAATTATTTAATTCAATTAATCTTGCTGTTTACAAAAGTAAAGCACTTTAATTTTGGGTACTGAAAACCAAAGTGGTTATTTTATCCACATATTACATGTGAAGTAACCTTAGTGCATGAGGAGAATGCAGAGGGGAACTAATGAGCCAAGGTGTGTTGCGCCCGGGTTACTTTGCATGAGGTACCGCCCCCTCCTCAGAGGAAATACGGGAAGAGAAATACATGGTTTGGGTCTTCATTCCTCTGAACTTTTCACCTGTGTTTTTCAGCAAATTGAGAGGTTCTGAACCAAAATCATTTGTTACAGTGATACCTTCCTCTGAAACACGTGACATAAAGCAATGTGTTATGGCTTTGCAGGAGCAGGAGAAAGCATGGCACAGTAGAAACTCCACATACACATTGCTGCAACCCCACCGGATAAAACTCAGTTTACCTATGAAGTGAGAGGAGAGCAGTGGTCATCTGTTGATCGACTGATACTCTCCAAAAAGCATGTTCATCTGCAGGTTTAGTGCACAGTAATGTCTGTGCGTCTGCTCCCCATCCTCACTGCTCTGTTTACCATTAAAAAATAGATATGCCACATCTCCTATATCTCCTTCTGTGTTGCAGTCATTAAGACCTCATCCGATCAGATTCCAGTCATTCAAACAACTCAGAAATGTAGTTTAAAAACTTTAGCCTACTAATATGAAATTAAAAAACGTTGGATTTAAGTCAAGCTTGGGTGTTTGAACATCTTTCATGGGACATAATGGGACAGGCTGAAAGAGGATGTAGGCTACAAGGGCTTGGTTAGGGTTAGGACTGGAATTTTTCCATCCTGATCTAAGCTCTACCGTATACTGAACAAACACCACTAATTGGCCAACAAAACTCCCCTTTTTGAAAAATGTGTGATGTCAGTAGAGTTTTATGATTGACTTCTATAAAGATTCCTTATTGCAAGAATTCCCATCTCTGAATAATCACATCCTTTCCTCTATGGGCCTTTTTCTGCCATCTCTCTTATGCTTAAGAGACTGCATACAGGCATGTGCTTCCTCCAATACACAATGAGCTACCATCTGCTACATTTCACCTTCCACTGAGGGGCATCAAGGAGGCCATTATTATTGTGCAAAGGTGCCCAACCAACCAGTTGGAGGCACAAGAGAAGTCATGAGAACATGATCCTACACAGGCTTCACACTGCCAGTCAGAACCTCTCTCTGCTGAATGTTAAAATCATATCACACTTGAGAAAAACAGAGGAAATGTGAGCTGCATTTGAAGGCTGTGTGGTGTATAGATGATAGCAGGACATAAGTAAACAAGTAGGGCCTTTGAATTAGAGGGAAACCCTTTCGTCAGCTTCTGTAGTGATTCAAACATGACAGACTGAAGTTCTGCTTTAAATGACTGCAACAGATCAGAAGAGGATACATTAAAAAAGTCATGATAGTTAGTTCTAGAATTGCTACATTACATCTGAATATCACAAGCTTGTCAGGTGCTACATCAGCACACCATCCTTTATTTTCCAAGCACAACTGACCCAAACACAACATAAAGGCATAAAACACTGTGCTTCAGTAGACTTTCATTTTGGTGGTGGTGGTGTAAGGGAAAAGATTCTCTTCTACAGGTACAAACACATCACTAAAGATGAGTTATAACTGGGATTTTGCTGATTTAATTAGTGTCCCAGGTGCTGTATGAAGATCCAAAATGACAATAAGTACAATTTAAGTTAGTTTATCTGTTTTTCTGCAGGTATCAGGGGGATGCAAACAAGCATTGTTTTGAAGAGATATGCCCAGTGCTGGGCACTGATGGACAGTGTTTTTATGTCCATCAGCATAAACTGATCTCATCCAGACTCATTCATACACCACCAGCTGGAGCAATTTGGGGTCTTTCCCAAGTACACATGGACATGTGGCTGCAGGAGCTGGGTTTCAGAGCTCAAGAATTCTCAAATATAGGAAGTTTGGCAGACCCAGGGGAGCGACCAGAGGAAAATGGCCTGACTTAAAAAGGTGGCCAGGAACCCAATGGTCACTCTGACAGAGATCCAGAGATCCGAGATAGGATAAAGGTCCAGAAGGACAACCATCGCTGCAACCTGCCACCATTCTATGGAAGTGTCTTTTCAAAGAGCCTGCTTGGAGTTTGCAAAAAAGCCCCTGAAGGACTCTGAGACTGTGAGAAACAAGGTTCTCCGGTCTGATGAAACCAAGATTGAACTGTTGGCCTCAATTCTAAACATTTTGTCCGGAGGAAACCAGGCACCACTCATCACCTGCCCAATACCATCCAAGCAGTGAAGCATGGTGGTGGCAGCATCATGCTGTGGGGAAGTTTTTCAGTAGCAGGGACTGGGAGACTGGTCAGGGTTGAGGGAAGATGAATGGAAGTACAGAAATATCCTCGATGAAAACCTGTTCCGCAGCACTCAGGATCTCAAGGTTCACCTTCCATCATGACAATGACCCAAAGCACAGGAGTGGCTTAGAGAAAACTCTGAAAGTCCGAGAGTGGCCCGGTCAGAGCCCTGGCTTGAATCCTGTTAAACATCTCTGGAGAGACCTGGAAATGGCACACAGTCCCCATCCTACCTCACTAAGCTTGAGAGGGTTTGCAAAGTAGAATGACAGAAAATACCTCAATCCAAGATTTAGCTTGCAGAGATGTTTTCAAGTTGACAGTTGCAGGTGCTGTATTTTACTTTCATTTGATACATTCCTGATGCACTTCACACTTTTTTGGCTGGGAAGTCAATACGGATTTATAATTTCACAACAATGTCCAAACAGTTCTTCTCTCATTTCATCTATTCCTGACATAAAACAGGAATAAATACATTCAAAAGAGAATGAGACTGCAGATACAATAATTACCTGCATTTCAGTCGCAGTTTCAGCACAGGCTTTTTTAACATCAGATTTGTCAATGAGGAGGGATTTTTGCCGAGCCCAAACTCCCCGGACTGTCCAGCTGAGTCCATTCATGACTCCGTGGATGCAGTTTCCACACTAGTGCTTACATACAAACAAATAAAGTGCATCCCCAGTGCCTCAAATAAAGTGATGATTACACTGTGGCTTTGACATTTGAGGCAGCCCCTTGCCAAGTGGGCCCAAAACTCATTGCTCACCCTGTTCATTACCTCCCATAATGATCCTATTCAGAGACAGCGGGGCCCAGCCTCGGCCCAGGGACCCGGCAATAATCCCCTGCATTAATTAGATGACCCCCGGAGACGGCTAGTGCTGCATTGGTGGGCACGCTGACAGGCTCTCTGCTTATTGTTTATGGCTGGCTGTAAAGTGCCCAGCAGCAGGAGAGATAGGGGGGAGATCTGAGAAAGGAGGAGAGGAAGTAGGCGGGGGCGGACGGCTGGGGGCCAATCAGGCCGGAGTGAGAAGCACCGATGTAGAAACATATTTTCTTTCTATCACTGTGCTGCCTTCTGGAGCTCTGATCACCAGTTCTGGCTCTTTAAATTCACTACTTTCTCACATTTTATTGGAATTTAAAAAAAAAAATCTAATCGGAGCATTACAGTATGACAAGCAGGTTCTTACTACGTGATTTGATTATTGACTCAGGCTTTGCTTACTCAACAAATAGGTAATGTGGAGCTTGATATTCATGTGAAAGACTGAAGGGAGGGTCTGGCTGTAGATATTGATTGGTGTCTGCTGTTGCCAAAAGTGCTAAAGCGTGTCAGGGCAGAAAAGCTTTGACCAATGTTACTTAAAGGCAACTACTTGCTCTAATAAAGTGGGGAGAAATGCGCAAGATTAAAGGCAAATATGCTCATTATCTCTTTAAAATCACACATAAAGTGGATCTTTTATTATCCTTGTTTATCTGTTGTGCATTCCTGCACATCCTTCTCACTATTTTGACTCAACTAAAAAAAATGGTGGAACATGAATACCTATATGAAAAACACTGGTTAATCAGACAAAAGAACATTTCAAGCAATTAAGAGACTAGTTATTGAAAAGTGTAGGTCAGGGCATGAATACAAAAAGATTCCAAGGCACTGAGCATCCTTCAGAATTCAGTTTAATCCATCATCAAGAAATGGAAGAAGTATGGCACGTGTAAATCTGCCTAGATCGGACTGTCCTCACAAACTGAGTGAGTGTGCAAGAAGGAGACTAGTGAGAGAGGCCACCAAGGCACCTATGACTACTCTGAAGGAGTTACAAGCTTCAGCAGCTGAGATGAGAGAGACTCTGCAAACAATGACTGTTGGCCAGGTTCTTCACCAGTCAAAGCTTTATGGGAGAGTGGCAAAAAGAAAGACACCATTGAAGAAAAGTCAGATTAAATCAGGACTAGAGTTCACCAAAAGACATGTGGGGGACTTTTTTTTTTTTTTTCTATAGACAAAATGATATGTTTAGTGGACACCAAACACAGCACATCCCCACAAACACACCATTACCACCAGCTTTCTATCTATACAGGATGTGAAGAATTTCAAGCTTGAGACAGTTTAAAACAAAACAAAACGGCAGTTTCTTGAGCAAATCTTTTGGCTTCATTGGTAAACTTAAGTCAGTTACTTTGGCAAAAAAGCAACAAAGCTGGAAATCCTGGAAAGTGTATATTATTGTACTTTAGTGAGTCATTTTGTACATGCACTCCTGATTATTTACTAAAGTCTAACAGTGTAAGGAGTGTACATCATGGAAGTAGCACTTAGAAGCTCCTGAGATGCAGTGTCAGACCACACTGGTGTAGCAGTGCAGCATTTAATTAAACAATAAACCCAAAAGTTAATAATATAGACTGTTTTTTTGTATTTATCCATCCAGTCATTATCTGTGCTACATTTCCCTTTAGGGTTGCAGGAGGCTGAAGACGATCCTGGTTGTCATTGTGTTGGGCCGGAGAATATCAAGCAGGCCTGCTCACACTCACACCTACGGACAATTAGAGTCACAGTTGAGGATAATGAGCATAACTATGGACTATGGGAGGAAGATGGAGTATCCTAGAGTACCCATGCATGCACATGCAAACTCTTGCTGTGAGGCGACAGAGCCAACCACTGCAGCCCTCTTTTATTTTATTCCAATCAAGACAACATAATAATTGTTTCATATTGTCAATACAGACTCATTAACTTGTTTGAAATTGTACAATAATAGTTCTGAACTTGTGATTAAAAACCTACTAGTTGCAGGTTAAAATTCAATGATTAGTCACAAAAAAAAAGTTTGACAGATCTGAAAAGCGCTAGATAAAAACACTAATGGACACAAAGGTCATTTTTGGGACGCGGAAGGTCTAGCTGTTAAATTGCATACCATGTATGCAGCTGGCTCAGGTTTGTGTCCGGCCTGTAGCTCCTTTCCTGCTTGTATCTTCCCCTCTCTCTGATCCCTTTTCTATCCACTGTCCTTCACTCTGGATGAATGCATTTAAAGACCAAAATAAGATAAGTCTTCTGACCTTTTTTTGTTTATGAAACACTTTTTTTAAAAATCCAATGGAAGTTATTCCTTGTGTTTTTTTTGTTTTTTTTTAAATCAAACCATATAAATGATGTTTGAATTAAAATAACTTTTCATGTAAGAAAATGTTAAAAATGAAAACCTTTGCTTTTAAAAGTTTTAAACTGTTTGACACTAGGCCATTATGGCATCTTTTAGTTCTGTTTTATTGTTTTGGTTCACATTCTGCCCCTTCATAATGCTTGAATTCAGATGCAGACAGCTTCTGTGATTTAAGGTAAATCAAAGGGGAGAAGGTCAAAATTTGGTCAAAGATATTTATCATGCTGCACATTTTTCAGTGATTCAACAGACCTTTTGCTAACTGTTTAATAACACCAACTCTATGGGTTTGTATCAATTAGACCCCAGAAAACATACTGCTCTTATAGATTAAATTTGTTAAAGTGGTTTTAATTGGTTTCTTTGGGATTTAGAGACTAAAATATAGTAATGTCTATCGTAAAAATGTTTTATGCATTTCTAGAAGACATATAAATGATCAGTTAAGAATAGGACTAACATACTGTATGAGCTGGTTTGACAGGTAACTACTGGTCTTAACAAATATCTATAATATGTCCTCATTTTGAACAGCACCTCTCCCAGTAATAACACATAAAAATACAAAACCAAAGACCTATGCTTGCAACACTCATCTGTCCATACATATGCCTGTCCATGATGTTACAAGGCTTTTGCTGGTTGAATAATAGTAAACGTAACAATGTACTGCAAGTCAGATTTCAAAACTGATTTTTCTGTGTGCCATTAATGTCAGCATGCAGCTGATGTTTAGCCAGCCCACCTTGGCATTCTTGAAGGACCTGCTGTGTAACATAAAGTAGACCAGCCATCATGCTGAAACGAGTCATGGCTTTCTTAAGATCTCCAGGGAACATTATAGCTGCATCGAAATTACCTAGCAACCAACTGTGTTTTGCAAGTGTCCGTTTTCAATCACCCACAGTGAAAATACTGACATGCTATGTCATTTTAAATCAAACAAACGCAATCAGTGTTCCAACTTTCTCTAGTGAAGCAAACACTAGTGAGAAAAATCTGTCTCATTCCACCAAAGTAGTCCTTGTGTTTTGTCTTTACTGATGCTATATACTACATTTGTTTCCTGCAAACAAAGTTTTGGTTGTTCCCAGGGTGATATTTCATCTGTTGAAGCACTTTCCATGGCGCTGGGTGTGTAGGAATCATGCATTCGCACTATGAGTTCAAACACCTGGGTAAAATAAAAATGTCCCTATATGGAGGTTTGGAAATTTGGTGACTCTAGTTAAGAGGGGAGAAAATGTAGTTCACAAGAATTCTCAACAATGAGATGTTTTTAAAGATGGTTAAAAGAGCAACGACAAACATTATGAATTAGTATTATATGTGGGTAAGAATAGTTGTTTTGCCAGGATTTTTACTGTGTTATAAAAGAAGAAACATGAAAAAACTTCAATTTGCCATGGCTACAAGCCCATTTTTCATTGAGTGTCTTCTGGTTTTGTTTTGAGACTGACCATAACTCCAACAGAGACTCTAATGATATTGTATTCAAGTACATGTGCTTTAATATGGAGTTGGCCCCCCATTTTTCAGCTCCACAGCCTCCACTCTTCTTGGAAAACTTTCCACATGATTTTGGGGTGTTTCTGTAAGATTTTTTGCCCATTCATTCTGTAGAGCATCTATGAGGTCAGGCACTGATGTTGGACAAGAACAACTGACCTACAATCTCTGTTCCACTTCATCCTAAAGGTGCTCAGTTAGGTTGAGGTCAGGACTCTATGCTGGCCAGTCAAGGTCTTCCACACTAAACTCATCAACCCTTGTCTTTATTGTCCTTTCTTTGTGCACTGGGGCACAGTCATGTTGCATTGTCCAAAGCATTGTCCAAAGTGGCTTGGTATGCTGCAGAATTAAGATTGGCCTTCACTAGAGATAAGGAGCCCAGCCCAAACCCTAAAAAACAACCACTTTCCCTCCTCACCAAACTTACCAACTTGCCAAAAAGAGAGGCATAATTTGTCACTCCACAGAACACATTTCCACTGCTTCACAGTCCAGTGTTGGTGTGCTGTACACCACTCCATCTGGCGCTTGGCATTGGACTTAGTGAAGTGACACTTGCATGCAGCTGCTCAGCCATGGAACCCCATTCATGAAGCTCCCACTGTACAGTTTTTGTGTTCACATTAATGCCCATAGAAGTTTAGAAGTTCTTCGCTTTCTTGCTTTTGCAGTCACTGACCCCACTCTGTGATTTTATGTGGTCTTCAGCTACATTGCGAAGTTGCTGTTCTTCCTCCCACTTTCTAATAAAATCACTTGTGGAATATCCAGCAGGGATGAAATTTCATGAACCGTCTTATTGCAAAGGTGGCATCCATCACAGTAACACATTTGAAGTCACCGAGCTCTCTAAAACGACCCATTTTGTATATACAGTTATAACAGGTGTGGCCACATACTTTTGTCCATATAGCATAAGTGTAAGTGCAAGGCTTCACTGGTTGTTTTTCCCTATAGTACTATGTCAGCCCTGGGATTGACCGGAGACAAGTCCAGGGTGTACCCCATCTCTCTCCCAATAAGAGCTTGGATCTTTTCCGACCTCACACAACCTCAAACATGATCAGCTACTTTGATAATTTATTCATGGTAGGATTTATTTGATTGTTTTACTCACTTTGTTTACTCTAAAAGCCCCAATGTATGTTCAAATTACCTATCAATATGTTACACCTCAGATTAAACTCTGAGGCATGTTTTCTGTTAGCTGAATTTCAAACTCAGGAAATGCATCATACTGTAGATATAACCACTGTTGTGATCTTTCAGAAGAGGAACAAAGAAAAGTATCATGGGTTTGTAGTGACTGAGATGCTTCAGGGCTACATATAAATAGATCTTAAGTCCTGTAACAAACAAATGTTGTGTATATCTGATTTTTTTCTGGTCCAGGGCCCTGAAATTTGGTCTGGAACCACATCTAATACCTAACACATCCTTGAAGAAAGGAATATGAGAGCATATAAATTGCTAATTAGCCTCACTGACCAACTTCAGTTAAGAGAAGAGCCTGAGGAGGAAAAAGGATGAAGGATTTGTAAAACATGCAAAACCTTTGTTGTTTTTGTTCACACCCTTGGGCAAAGATTGCCAAAAAAATAGAAGTTTGGAGATAAAATTTTCCCACTTTTTTGTTGCAGAGCTGAAACTGTGAAATATACTGGCATGCACTGAGTTCTTGTTATTTATCTGTATCAGGTAAATCAAAGAAGCTCCACTGTCTTAAAAACATGTCTTATCGCCAAACATTGCAGACATTCCATTATACAAGATGTCTTATATGTCTGCACTCTGACAAAGCTTAGGAAAGTAGACTCTGTCAGCAAAGATTTGAGTATTTGTGTCAACCTTGTGTATCATGAAAAGTCCAGACACCCGTTTCTGATTGTATTGGGTTTCTGGTCTTGAACCTTGGCATATAGATCCATTTTGTGGACAATACTTCATATTTTACTTCATTAAATTATCTGTTTTATGCCCAAGGAAAAGTGGAGTCAGATATTAATTTTTGGATTGAAGACTGGTGAGTTTTTCATCTCAAAGTGTACATATCATGTCCAAATTTGTCTTTTTGAGGAGGGGGAATGCTGCAAACTCTATTGCCATGTTTAGATAAAGGGAAGCCATCCAATTGCTTGGTATTTTGGTGCCACTAAAGGGGAAGAGTTGGCGGTGAGAGGTGGCATGTCGCATAAAAAATAATGGATTTGTGGCACAAGAAACACAAATCATCGATGAGTTTGCTCCTCTGTATTTCTATATTTAATTCAGGGAAAAGAGATTGGAGTGGTGTCCCTCTGTATTTATTACTACCGGTGATGGTTGATGCAGCCTGTAGTGGTTTAACATGAAACAAAAAAAGGTACAAATTAAATAGCAACACAGAAATTCATAGCCTAATAAATATTGATTTGAAATGAGAAAAACAGTGCACTCAATAAATCATAAATATCATACATTGCTTGATTTTTTTTACGTTAAATTTCTGTCTCATAGTTGTATGTAACTGCTGTTGTGATTCCAAAATCACAACTCATATATGCAGTCAAAGGCCCCATGATAACTTAAAGCACTTAAATATTCACTTGTAGCCTTTGTTCTCTTCTTCATATCTGCCTTTGAAGAGGGTTTTGGGTTGGTAATGCCTTCAACTCTCTGCTTTCACACTGGAGGCTTTTCAAAGATAGTCTGAGAATTTGAACCGGCGAGGTTTAGTTGTACTGGAAGCCAATAGCAATGGCCGCCATGGCTACCAGCATGGATCTAGCTATTTTATAGCTGCATACTTATCAGGGAGGGACTACATTTCTTTGTTAAATAAAGAGTTAAGAACAGCTCTGAAAACTTTTATTATGATGGAAATATGTTTTTGCTCTTTTCCTAATTTGTATAGGAGGTTTCCTAGTGGATGGTTGAAACAGTCTACCAGGCTTGGCAATGTGAAGAGAGGGATTAAATGCAGAGAGGTCTCGTAGCTCATCTGCTCTTGTTTCTGAAGCTTTTTTTCTTTGTATGTTTGTTTTGTCTGCTTCTTCATTAGCTCTTTAACAGTGGTTAGCAAACATAAGCATTGTCCCCCTTTTAGAGTCTAGACACTGGTGGTGGTGATGGAAGGAATGGGATAAGATGAGGAGCATGATCTCAACTGAGGAGCATGACCTGGACACTGATGATTTGCCTGGGAGGTAGTGATAATGGGATGCAGGATGGCACAGAGGAGCAGGACCTGGAACCTGAAGAGATGTATAGATAGATAGATACTTTATTAACCACCAGGGTAATTCAAGAGGTATTGGAGGTGGCTGAGGTGGAGGGTTGAAGTTGGTGCGCTGAAACAACATACTGACTTCGAAGGACATGAGAAAAGATTTTACAATATGACAGAAGCAGGATAACTGGATCAAGCAGGGCTGTGGTAGAATGGGACTGTCTCAGAACTTAAGTGAGTAGACGCCTGAACCAGCTGATCACCAGAGCAGGAGAACAGAGAGGGGAAAAGGAGACACATTAATGAGTGATTCTAAATGAATGGAAATCAATCAGTCGTCCTGCTTCAATTTATGCTAAGCTTCATACCAACACTCCCCTAAATGCACCACACACCGTACATTTAGCATACCTAGTAACTGTGGTGCGCAGAGGGCCTCGGAATATAATCCCTTGGATCCCAGCTGATGTTGGCCTGGGGCAGCCATGTAAATCACACATCAGCAGTCCGATTATGTGTCTTCATGTGTCACAGATCAGCAGTGTTGATCAATGAGGATGATAGACAGCAGGAAAGTAAAACAAGCCTCAGTTTCTGTGCAAACTTTTCTCTAGCTTATTAAATTCAGGCCACCACATGCTAATAGTGAGTAACCTGAGAGGCAGGTTTCCTCCTTGAGATAATGAACATTTTCCACCCATTAGTTTTGTGATTTCTCCGTAACACATCTATTGTATGCAATTATTTTTGTACTGCAGAAATTCAGTTACAGCTTAAACAAACAGCCGGCAGCAAATATAAAAATAATGCAGTTATTCAGAGCTCATGATTTATTGCCCAGGGTCTTTAATGAAAAAACCCATTAAAAAACAAACAAACAAATAAACACGTGAAAAAATAAATGAATGAGTAAATAAGTACCTTCATGTGTTAAAACAGTGTGCAATTATGTTTTGTTTTTGTGTTGGTATGTAAATCCTTCCATCAGTAACAAGGTTTTCCCTCCTTCATGCAACATTACAAGTACTTCATTTACTCCTCATTAGAGATCATCAGAGTGAGACACACAGAACGGCACACAAACACACACACCTGCTTCCTTGGCATCCTCATAATTCACAACTTGTGCCATTCATGAGTGCATTATCATGATGGGTGGCGAAGACTCATTGAAGCATTAATATGAAGCGGCAGTCCTGTGAAGCACTCACTGACATTTGGTGGTGCGTCCCAACATAATTGGATGTACTCAGAAAATCCCTCTTCACAGGCTAATAAAGAACCGAACAGATTTTTGACACATTTTATGATTACATTAAGAGAAAAAAATGCTTTATGGTTGCACCTCAGCATAGGCTAAAGCCATTAATTGTTCAAGGTTTCACCTTGCAGAAATGAAGTAGTGCAGAGTTTAATGGGGCCGGATCTGCAAATGTTACAGCAGCATAAAATTGGAATGTAATTATTTTGGCCCAATTAAATTATGATGGAATTATTCTGTTGAAATTAGGCAGTGATATTTGAGCGCCTGAGGGTGTGCGGCTCTATTCAGGACTAGTTTTTTGGAAGTTTAGGGGATTATTATGAATCATTTACGAAAGTTTGTGGCTAGATTCAGAGCTCTGCCTGAGGCTTAAACACACTGATGTAAAGCCAATGATATCTTGAACAATTAATGCAGGAAAACATAGATATAGATTTGTCCTAATACTCTTAATAACTGACAGGAATAGGTTTTCTGTTACCTTGACATACTACTACTGTTGCCTTCCTGCAGTCTTCCTCTTCTGAGAAGCTTTCGTCTAGTCCAGAGGTGTCAAACTCATTCTGGGTCGGGAGCCGGATTTGCTCCAATGAGATGTTCTGCAGGCCGGGCTATTTTTTTAAGCAACATATACAGTGCTTAACAAATTTATTAGACCACCTGTCATATTCGTCTCAGAGACCATCCAGCATCATGAAGTTGCTTTAATGCGGACTCTTTCGTTTTCATTAAGCTCTCCACATTTTACCATTTTGAACAGGAATGAGGAATTTCAAACTGAATTCACCCAAATTTGAGCCGGCTCACTGGGCTTCTCTGAGAAGTCAGAAATTAATCAAGCATAACATTCAACCACTAAAACTCATTTTTCTGTTTGGGAATGCAAGTAAATAACTACAATTTGACATATTAATAAAAAAATATTAATGTACTTTACTATTTTTTCAGTTTTTTGTTTTTTGTTTTTTTGTAAATCAGTAAATTTGAAATTTCATGGATAACAAAAATAATTATATTTTAGCACTAAAAATATCATTTGGGTTAAAGAGCTGATACATATTGGTGTATTAACCATTGCAGAAACATAAAAAATGATTTTGGTAATCACCAATGCTGTTAATTTAGGGCAGCTGTGGAATAAACTATACTTTGGTTAGGGTTAGGGTGGTCTAATAAATTTGTTAAGCACTGTACATACACACACTCACACACCCGTGACATGTATATATATATATATACAGCTACTTGCAAGTAATCTAAAAGGTTAGGCATATATATGCTAACCTTATTTCATATGGCAATCAGATTTTTCTCATGTTTTTAAGAACCACTGATGCTAAATCTGCAAGACTGGAATATTCATTATAAATATATATTCAGCATGACTGTTTATGGCTTTAAAACGGCAACCTGTTCACAACATCTGATCTGATCCTTATTTCACCTGGCCTGGGATCAACACAGAGTCCAGAGAGGAGATGAGTGAAAGATAAGAGGGTAAAGACGAGAGAGAGAGAGAGAGAGAGAGAGAGGAGGATCCTGTGGAGATTTATTCCAGACTGCAGCGCTATTACTGCTCAAACTTCTGCTGAGTGAAACCACATGTCTGAATCCCAACAGTAGTTCTTCTGCATGTCTGTTCTCTCCAAATCCCCACGACATTTGTGCACGCGTCATGAATGGGGGAATCTCCGTGCGTAAATTTGATGCATTTAAGCTCTGCACTAAGACTAGAATGCCAACCTGTCATGCCATAGGACAGCCTGTGTCCAGATTAGGATTAAATGTTTAGTAATAAAGAATCAGGATTTATAAACAATGTCCTGTTTGAATTTAAGTGATCAAGACTACAATTGCACTTCTTGTTGACATAAAATTAAATCGTATGTAAGCAAATCTACTTGATATTAGTTTGGCATCACACATTTTTAAAATGAGGTATTAAATCAGGCTGGAGATTTAACTTAGTCACTCGCCAGAGGCGAGATACGATGTCTATGTTTGTGGCTGATGGACAGTTATGCAGGGAAAGTATTTGCTATCCTGAGAGCAGCTTCAATCCCCCACAGGGATAGATGTTTGGTTTTACAATGCAAAAACCTCTGACATTCGTTAAGGCCTGAGAAAGGAAACAGGAAAACTGAAGTGCAGACAGGACTGGACTCTATGAGAGGGCAAGGTGCAACTGTGCACGGTGGTTACGTTCTTCATCTTAATCGATAAATGAATAAATAAATAAAAACACAAGATAAATCCTTCTCCTTAAGTCTCAAAAATCATGCAGTCTGTATCAGCATCTCTTAAATTGCATGTTTGCAGAGCTGAGATGAAGCAGATTTGCTGCTGTGCACTCTGCCGTGCGTCTTTTTTATGTTCCTCTCTGCTCTAAAGAGAGTACGATGTACAATATTTACTTATTTATTGCATTGTATTATGATCTTTGTTTTCTATATTGTAGTTAGCTCATGAAAAATGAGTGAAAATTTGTATTTCAAACACCTAAGTTAGTAAATATTGAAAACTAATATTTTTTGAAAAAATTTATCCTAAACGTATGGCACCTACTGGCAGGCGGGAGGAGGCCCACAGGCCGAAGGTTTGACACCACTGGTGTAGTCACTCAAAATACAGCTCAGATCCGTGAGGGCTGCAGTGATGGTTGGAAGGTGAACCTTCTGAGGTCATGAGTGCTTCAGAACAGGTTTTCATTGAGGATATCTCTGTATTTTCTCTCCATTCATCTTTCCCTCAACCCTGATCAGTTTCCCAGTCCCTGCTGTTGAAAAACTTCCCTGCAGCATGATACTGCCTCCACCATGCTTAACTGTTGGGATGGTATTGGGCTGGTGATGAGTGGTGCATGGTTTCCTTCAGATATAAATTTTAGAACTGAGGCCAAACAGCTTAAAACTGGTTTCATCAGACCAGATAATCTTGTTTCTCACAGTCTGAGAGTCTTTCAGGTGCTCTTTTGCAAACTTCAGTCAGGTTTTCATGTGTTTTGCACTGAGGAGAGGCTTTCATGTAGGCACTCTGCAATAAAGCCCAGATCAGTGGAGGGCTGCAGTGATGGTTGTCCTTTTTGTACTTTGTTCCATCTCTGCACAAGATCTTTGGAGCTCAGTCAGAGTGACTGTTGGGCTCTTGGTCTCCTCTTATACTGAGGCAATTCTCCCCCCGATTGCTCAGTTTGGCTGAGCAGAGTCCTGGTTGTGCCAAACTTCTTTCATTTGAGAATTACTGAGGCCACTATGCTTCTGGGAACCTTCAGCACAGCAGAACTTTTTTGTACCCTTCCCCAGATCCGTGGCTGTTAACAATCCTGTTTCTGAGCTCTGCAGGCAGTTCCTTTCACCTCATAGCTTGTTTTTTTGTCTCATCTGCATTTTCAGCTGGGAGGCCTTCTATAGAGAGGTGTGCACTATTCCAGACTGTGCCCTATCAATATAATTTACCACAGGTCGACTTCAATCAAGGCGTAGAAACTTCATAGCAATGCTCAAGAGAAATGGGAAGAACTTCAGCTAAATTTACAGTGTTTTTGAAACAAAATTTCAGTTTCCTTTTTTTCATAAATTTGCAAAATTTTCTAAAATTCAGTTTTCACTACGTCATAATGGGGCCCTGGGTGTACATAATTGAGAATAAAATAAATGAATTTAAATGATTATAGCATCAAGCTGCAACATAACAAAACTGAAAAAAGTGAAGAGTCTCAACGGACTGTAAACAAACTTTGCATTTTTACAATGTAACTTTGTTTTTCTATTGCAGCATGGAGTTGGTGTAAAGAATGGATTTACTCATCATAATACATTTAAGTGTATGGCATCTTTGAAAACAGGGGTTTACAGTGGACTTTGATATGCCAGAGGAAGACAGAAGAACGAACCCAACAAAGAACAGTCAACAGAACAAATAAGACCCACTGAGTTAAAGATTCTAAACAAAGAATGACCAAGGAAATTACCCACCAGCATCATAGGACAACAAAAACCCAGACATTACAAGAGACTATGCAAACTAGGACATCATTAGGATTCAGACATCACATCATCAAAGGTACCATAAAAACCACAGGAACCGAGGCAACACATGAACCCAGCTACATACTGCAAGTTGAGATCAAGAGGTCTAAAATGTCCAATGTGAGCAATTAAAAGATAAACAAAGAAGTATAACACAAGAGAGATAAAAACAATAAAAGGTGGGTAAAGGCAGTAAAATATACAAAGAGACAAAATAATATGAGCCTATAAAAATAGTTAAACACAAATAAAGCTATACAAATCTGAAATAAATCTCTACAAAGGCAAGAAAATGAATACATACAAGAGCGAAAGGCTATAGAAGAAAATAAATAAAAGAGACAAGCATTAAAGAGAGGAAGGTAACAACAATTAAAGGGTGATGAAATAAACTGAGGTTAATAAGGAATAAAAGTAAAAAGATTGAGAGGAATAAAAATATTATAAATAATTTAAAGGAAGGTAAGAAATGTGTTAGAAGATAAAAACCTAATAAGAAAAAGACACCACATAAAAGCAAGGCTGAAAAAGTTATGAAAAACTTATCCACCTTTGGTCTTAAGACTCAACTTTGGATCGACCAGGAGGCCCCCACCTGAGGATCTGAGACTGCTGGATGGCTCATAGGACGTTAATAATTCCTTTTAACACAGCGTTTTTTTTTTTAACATCCAAGTTTTATTTGTTATGCTTACATTATTTTACTTTGCACACAGAAAAAAATATTTCACAAAAAAACAAACTAGACTACCTGGGTGTAAATGGTGATCCCCCTGATGCTAATAGGCAGATGTGTCTCCTTTTTCTGGATAACAGCCTGAAGTCGTTTGTTGTAGTTTCAGTGTCGGACAGATCTCCTGAGGAATCCCAGCCCAATCTTCTTTGGCCAATGTCTCCAGCTCCTCCAGATTTGATGGTCTTCTGTCATGGTCCTCAAGTCAGGGCTGTGGTCAGGCCAGCCACTAAGGTCCACTTTGGTCATCTGGAGGTAGTTCTTCACCAGGAGCCATGTATGTCTTGGGTCATTGTTGTGCTGGAAGACAAAGTGACAACTCAGACCCATGTTTTTTCAACTGACTGCTTGAGGCTTTCTTTCAAAAGCTCCATGTTTCCTTCTTTCTGCATGATTCCTTTAACCTTCTCAAGATTCCCAGTTCCAGACTCACTGAAGCATACCCCCCCCCCCCCATGTTGATGTTGTTATATAAACATCAGCAACACCTATATGGCCAAAGAACTCTAGTTTGTTCTCATCTGACCAAAGGACATGCTTCCAGTATCAGAATGTTTCTCCAGGTTGTCTTTAGCAGACTTCAGTCTGGCTTAAAGGTGTTTCCTCTGCAAAAGTGAACTTTGTCTTGGTCCATTCCCGTGCAGTCTTTGAGACTACTACTCCTGATTTGTGTTGATGATTAAAATACCCAGGAGGAGACCTCCCCTTACCTGCTGGTTTCAACTAAAAAATGGTAAGTATTTAGATAATTCATGCACTGACCAGCAGGTGGTTGCAGAGGAAAAAGATGAAAAAGCATAGAGCTGAACTCTAAACTTATTACTTGAGCATTAAAAAATACCCTTCAATATTAAAATGAAAAAGGAAAGACGATGAAATTAAGATTGTGGTTCTGCCATAAAAATCATGATGATTTTTTTTCCCATATTGCCCACCCTTAGTCTTCAGTATATATCATAAAAAGAAAATTCAGGACACTATTATCCTGGCTGGATGGTCAGACATACAATCATGTTTGCTGGTGGCTGACAGACATATAAGTAGGTTGTTATTTCAGAAGGACTTACGTCAAAAGGGATGTTTTACACCCTTAACTAAAGGACATACCTCTACATTTACCACAGTCTGAGAAAGAGACATCTAAGGCCAGCCTTATCTGAAAACGACTTCCCTCCCATAGATCCAGCCTTGTAGTGCCAATGGCACATGGCCATCAGGATAACAATGATCAATTCAGCAGCCTAACCCGATTCTGCTGGAGATGGCTTATTGATGTCCTCACGTCGCGTGTAGCAGAGGCGGTGCTGCTGGTGATTTAATGACAGATTGACTCTCAGGTTGAAGCCGGATCCTTCCAGAATGCTAAGTGCAGCAGTTAACCTTTTCACGGCTGAGTTTGACACTTCATCGCCTCCCTTTTTAAATGCACCAAATTCTTCAAATAAATCTTCAAGTTCCAAAGACAAGGATTCAGCCTTAATGAAAGAAAGCACATTTCAGGAAGCATGGCATAGGGGCAGAGAGGCTGCTGATGATTCAGATAAGAAAGTCACTTACAGTAATTGCAGCATGAAGAAATTAACAGACGCTGAAGAGGAATATCTTGTGTAATTTAAAGCTTGGTAGGTTGTTATTTTCTTAACTGCAATATTCTGCCATTGTCCTCGTCTGTCTTAAGGTGACTCATCGCGTCCGTGTCGTGAAAAAGTCCTCCTAGCCCACGCAGAGCATATAGACACGAGCGCGTTCATCAGCCTCAAATGTTGAATCTCAATGCTTGTTTAAAAGTCAGCACTGTGCTCTGTGTGCTTATTATTGTGCCATCATGCCATGTTGTCCTCCCTCTGGTTTTGCCAGCATTCAATCAGAAAGCAAGGTCCCCATCTGCAATCGTGCAGGGCATAATTACCATGGCCACTTTAACAATCAGTTATACAGTGCCTGAGAACATGTTGCACAGTGTCAGCATGTGTAGGTGTGTGCCTGGTCAATCTCAAGGAGAGAAAACTGTATTTTTTCCCTTACACTTAAAGTTAGAAGAGAAAATTATTGGTTTATCTTAAAGGGAACTCTTGATTTTCAACAGCATGTTTTTTTTTTTTTTTTTCTCTGTCAGGCATAGGTTGGCTCTTGGGCTGTTATTCAAACTACAGGCTGTACTTTTGTGATTTTTGTTGCTTCAAGGAGGAATTGGATAGGGGCTGGACAGTGCAGAACAACTCAGAAAAATGAAATTATTACTGTGAACTTATAGAGTGAACGTTTCTGAAATACTCCAAAGACATAAAAGTGCATTCATAAATCAAGTACGAAATATGTCTCCCAGTATCCTCTCTTCAGAGAGGATACTGGGAGACATGCAAAAGTGGAACCAGTCATTTTAACGCTTAATGAAAAATCTAGAATTCAATATCTTAAAAAATTGAATGAATTACTGCATCATTGCGTATGGTGTGGCATGGAGGTGAACAACCTGTGGCACTGCTGAGGTATAATGAAGCCCAGGTCGCTTTAATGGCATCCTTCAGCTCATCTGCATTGCTGAGCCTGTTGTCTCATCTTCCTCTTGGCATTAGCCCATAGATTCTCTACGGGTTTCAGGTCAGGGGAGTTTGCTGGTCTATCAAACACAGGAATATCATTAGCTTTTGGTCTTTTTGGCAGTGTGGGCAGTAGAGACAGACATTTTTGGGGGGATTCCCAAGTCACAGTATTCCAGAGGGATGGCAGTCATTCCACTATTCCATCATGTGATTGGAGTGGGGTGGGAAAATAGCAAGCAAGAGCGGGTGGGAGCAGGAACCAATTTAACAATAGACCTCATTTTAATATGCACATGCAGTTTTTATGTTAATTGTTTAGCACTGCCTATTGCTTGTAGTTTTCCTTCAACGAGCCAACACTGTAATGAGAGTCAAAAGAACTATAATTCCCACACAGGGAACAGCACTACTGCAATTGACACTTCCTCCAACAATGCAAGCAACAACTCCTTTTTGAAATAGAGCAGGGATGTGTTTTGCACTGAGAGGAGGCTTCTGTCTAGCCTATAGTCATAAAGGGGTCCTGAGAGTAGATTGGTAAGAGAAAAAATGAATTTAAACAATTGCAGCATCAAGCTATGACATAACAAAATTGACAAAAAGGTGAAGGGGTCTGCATACTCTCTGACTGCGTTCATGGTTATAGGCTTAAAACAGAAGGAAAGGTGTGCAAGAGGTGTGCAGTGCAGATTTTGGGGAGAATAGTGTAAATCTATAAAATCTGAGTTAGTAAGGTTGGGGATTGTCCTTTGTTCTAAATGATTAAGGCTCCCTTTACATTAAAGACAATCTTGCCTGCAGTGCATCTTTAACTTTTTTCCCCTGGATCCTCTAAATCCTTGGCTTTAATGGACAGCAGGGGAGGCAGCGTGCTCAGCCTGTAGTGCCGACAGTCCTCCATCTGTTTATCTGAAGCCGTGATAGATGGGCTGTGGAAATTTCCTCCCCCTTGTGTAGCTGCAATCAGTCTCCCCATCACTACTGATAAGACGCCGTGCCAAAAACACAACCTCACAATGGCAGCAGGTCCTCACAACAAAGTGGGTTAATGATGCAGGAGGACTGCCTGTCACCCTCTGGACTCACGCAGGCCCAGCCTCATGTTTGTCTGTCTTTCACGAGAATTCGGTTCTCTACCCTGTTAGCCGTGAACCTGATCGAGGCATTAACCAGAGAGGAGCAGTACGTGCAAGAATCTTGACTAGCTTTTTTGGTTATTTTAGCTTAACGGTGCTTGTGTATTAAAGGGAGTAATATAATAAAAAGGCAGATATTCACACTCGGGTCACTGGTGTGTTAGGACCTCAGTAGCTCAGTTTGTTGGGTTTGACAATCAGATGATAGATTTGTCTGTCACTCCATGCCTCAGTCTTCTGCATCCTCTTATTTCCAATGCTGTTTAAAATTTACTCATTATAATTTGAGCTTTCACTGACATTATACACATCTCATACAGCTTACACAGCTTGCATCATGCACTTATACAACTGAAAGCTGCCTTAAAAGGAGCTCTGCATGATCAGACAAATTCACCATATAGGACAGATTGTCATGTATATTAAACAAAAAACTCACTACATATCTGCATTTTGAGAAAGTTTAAATCAAAAATTCAAATTAACTCACCAGGGTGACCCCATGTTTTAGATCCCAGCTTTTCTTTCTTCAACACCAAAGACAGGAGTGTCAACAGTGGACTTTATTACCTTTTGGGGTTCCTTTCCAGTATAAGTCCATGATAGTATTGCTTCCTCCATTGAGTGAGTACATTAGGAAGTTAAAAGGTTCATGTTTGCTTAAAGGATCTGTGGTTTTATGCAAAATTCTTTGGCTAAATATCCCCAAAAGTGAACTTTTCCTCTTCAATGGCGCCATTGTAGCTCTGTGACCCACTGACCTCTCGGTGACACTTTGCTATGTTGATAAAGTGATGATTTGCGATCGGGAGTCTGTGCATTGTGTTTTATTTTGAAAGAACCGGATGTTCTACGTTTGTGACTTCCACGGTTGGTGCTTTCTGAACAACATTGAATTTACGAGGTTTGGCAGCAGCCGGTGCTGAAATAGACCTGTGGCGTATCTGAAACGAAGCAGAGCGAAGTGCTGCTCCAGGCACGCGCCGCAGCCGGTCTGGAGCGCCAGCTATGGAAATGCTCTGATAGACTATAGAGGGAGCGATGTGCTCTGCAGTACAATTCGCCGGCATTCCGCGACGCGCACGCTGTATATGGAAATTGGGAGTAAGCCAGGTACCCTCTGGTAAAGATGAAGCTAAGAGCTTTATGTGAAATTGGGAGATATGATTTACAAAAATCAGTTCAACATTCATTCTTGAGGATCAGTTACAACCACATGTGGGAAGTCTATAAGTCAATGAACAATGTAACTTGTGGTGCAGATGTGTCTAACACCAAACAGCAATAATCAGAAACATGAGCAAGTGGATCCCAGCAGTGCTAACTGTACAACAGGCATCATCTAAACACATATAAATACATCAAAACACACAATGCATGATTGGAAAACTCCCCTCAGTCAACTAATTGACTCTCTACAGAGTTGAACTGACCCTGAATGCATCAATAGTGTTAACTAACTCCAACACTGAAGGCCATTTCACTCAGAATGAAGTTAAAATTACTCTTAGGGGCTTGAAATCAACTCTGAAATATTTAACTAATGTTTAACCTAACAGCACCAGACTCAGAGACCAGTGGCTTGTCATCACATCAAATGTGAAGATATATATAATAATGATTATAATAATTATTGATAATACTTTAATGACAACCAAAATTCTAGCATTGAAACCCCAACCCTCTCTCTCTCTCTCTCTCGCTCTCTGTCTCTCTTTGGCAGGCACCATAAAGTCAGCTGTACTTGCTGTTGCTTTGCCTCTGACTAATCCACTTTGATTTACACTAAGAGTAAGGTCTTCATAATTTTTTTTCTTCACTTACAGTGCGATCATAATATCAAGATTTGATGGACGACTAGTGCATAGAAATAGCTTGAGGACCGCTAAAGCCCCATGCTGTCTCTCTACCCAGTGAACTAAAACATGGCGGCCTACTGGTGAGTTTATAATTTCAATTTTCTCAAAATGTATCTATCTAGTGAGATTTTGTTCAATATACATAAGATACAATGATCTCTCTATTAAGATGAACTTGTCTCATGTAAGTTTCCTTTTAAAGTACACCTCTAACTGCTTACGAGCAAGCCAGGGTGAATGGATATTAAATCCTGGTACAAACCAAGGTACTATACAGATATGGAGAAAGTTTTACAAAAAATAAATATTACAAAGAGGGCATGCAATAAACTTCAGGATATGAAGGATACAACAGACTGCTCCGTAGTCTGCGGAAAGGATGCGACTGAAGAAGCCTTTGAAAGGGATTCTTTTGATGCATTGCTGTGATGTTACTGACCTTCAAATATGAAGAATGAAGCCGTTCAACTCATAGCTTTTGTAATGCCACACATCAAGAAAGGCTTGCTATTGCTGTACATTATAGAAAAGTTTATGGTCGATGTTGCCACCTACATGTTTTAGACCAGTGGTTCTCAACTGGTGGATGTGGACAAAGGTTATTATAGTTAACTAAAACTAAATTAATAACTAAAACTAAAATAGTCAGTTTAAACTAGTAAGTTTAGTTTAATGAAATGGAAGCATTTCTGATAAATAAAAACTAAACTTAAAAAAAAGAAAACCAGTAGTAAAAACTCCTTAAAGTGAACTGAAAATTGAAACAAAAGGTGAAAACTAAATATGGCACATGAGTATATATGCATATGTGGGCAAGCAAGCAGCATGCTTTGACGTTTCAGGGAGTGCATGGCGAGAAACCCCCATATGGATAGATACATTTATGTCAATGCATATTGAATACATTAGTTTAAAGCCATTAATCCATAGTAGCATGAATCTGAATATGAAGGTGTTTATTGTAAACATGCCTATTTCACAGCCCCACCTTCAAGACGCTAATTCGTACTGTGCTATTTTGTTTTTTAATACTTAATACTGTATTACCGGCCATTCATAGTCTGTAGTCCTAAGATCTTTTTGCCCTCCAGGCCTCTGCATCAGTCATGTGTTTAGCAAAGAACTGGGATGGAGCTACTGATAAGATGATATGGACTCCAGTGTGAGAGGGTATCAGGTTCTTCCTCTAGACATAACTTTCATCTTTAGATTGTTCACACTGGTTTCAGGCAATTTCCTCCTAATCTGGACATTTAGCTCCTCCTGCTATCTCCATCATATTATAGCTAAATCTACTGTCTGAAACCCCTTATGTTGTATCTCCAGGTTACACTCAGTCAGTTACACTTTAGTCATCTGAGTCTGGAGCCCCTCAGTCCCATCATCCTCAGGGTGTTAACTTCTCAAGTTTTAATGAAATAAAAATATCAGGAACATCCTTACTAGAAGACTGCCAGTGTATTTGCTCATGTGGTTATGTACTCATCCAGAGACCTAAAAGTTAATTTTTGGCAGCTGCAAGCTGTTTATTCTGATAACAACAGAAGCAAATTAGGTCTCTTACAGCTACTGTTGCTGTAATAAGCTCAATAGTACATTTTAAGAATCATTTGCTAAACCACAGTTGTAAACAGGTGCGGATGACTGCGAATGACAAGTGCAATCATTAACACTGTTACACATGCATTTACCTGGTGGTAGGCAGCCCTTTCAGCTGATTCTATATTCAAAGCAGCCATAAGTATAGTCATATCTGTTGCTCTTGATCAGGGGCTTGTAAAAAGAAAAAAAAAGTCAGTTCTATCATATTATAAAATTGCCATTTGAAAGGACTTCTGCAGGGGCTCCTTTCTTGTTTCAATTTCTCCTATCATACAGGGAATTCTTTGCGTATTTTTGGACCCAATTCTTGCTTTTACAGATCATTTTTCTGTATTTTTTCAAAAACCCTCAGCCCCCTTTCAGTAGAAATAGTTGAGCCTCCAATTTTCTAGATTTTTAGTGGTACAGCAGCACAAGCTGTGTTGGGTCCTCTGACCTTATGATCACCAAAACAAAGCACACTGTACCATGAAACCACACAGGTGTTTAAGGGAGCAGCAGCAGCAGCAGCAAAAAGCACATAAACAGTTTTTTGCCCTCTTTTTCTAGTTGTAGGACTTTTTTTTTCCAAAAAAGAGAGTAAAGTGAAGGGCGTTGGTGAGCCCACGACAAAGGTAAAAAGCTTAACTTACATGGAGATGCTTCAGTCAGCCTCTCTGGACTAATAAATGAGTGTTTATCAGTATTTTAGGTAATGCTTTACAACATAAAATAAAGTAATTACAGTTATGTGTGACAAAATAATACATTTGTTCCAGTAATTTGATTTCATTTGCCTTTAACTGAGTGATGGGTGGCATGGTGGTGCAAGAAGGCTCCTGGTTCGAGACCAATCAGCTGTATTGTATGTACTGTATGTTATGCTGAGATTTTTCTACACCTTGATTGGAGTCCACCTGTGGCACACTCCTCTTTATAGAAAGCTTCATTGCAGACAATACATAGCAGAGCAAAAACCAAGCCATGAGGTCAAAGGAACTGCCTGCAGAGTAAGGCTGTTGGAACGAATTTGGGGGTTTGAATATAATTTAGATATTTAAAAACTCATAAATATTCAAGACCTGAAGTTACTATTCAAGTGTGTTTTTTTTTTTTGTTTTTTTTTTTATATTATAGCTGTATATAATCACTCTCGAATCGCTTTCCTCTCTCCTTGGCCTCTACTTCATCCATATGCAGGTGTAAGAAACAATGTTTCGTCACATTACACGTAACATGATGAACAATGAAGTTTTCACTAGCAAAATACAGAGGCACAGCAATGGCCGCCACTGGGGATGTTCAGGGATGTTTATCGCCAAGGTGGTGTCAGCTGGTGGTGATTTGGCAAGTGAGACATCACTACATCAAGTGATGCTGATGTCCGAGAGTAAAACAGCGCTGCCCACTGACAGTAACCCGCTGTGGTGGTTTGGAAAATGTCCCGGTCCAGGTATCCAGTCGTGTCCCAGCTGGCACACCGTTACCTGTGCATCCCAGGCACCTCCGTCAGGGCAGAGAAGGTTTCCTCCATGGCTGGGATTATAGTGACAAAAAGCATTCTGCTTTTCATTCAGAAAACGAAGATCGCCTTCTGTTTTTAGGTAAAAACATGTAGGGACAAGATAGTACCAAATTTTATTTAATGTTTTGTTCCGTTGGAGGGTCCTGTAGTGGACAAATGTGTAACTACATGTTAATTAAAGCAAATGAATATTTTACATACAGATTATTTTTTTAAAATGTGCATAAATATTCGAATAATTCAAATATCTATAAAAAATAATAAATGAAATACAAATGGGACTGTAGATAAATATTGACAGCCCTACTGCAGTGCTCAGAGACAGGATTGTTGCAGGGCACAGATCTGGGGAAGAATACAAATACTGTCTACTGCATCTGTGTATCTCCTTCAAGAACTCTGTTTGAACTCAGCACAACATCTTAAGTGTGTAGGTGATGGGAATGATCTCACTAATAAAACTCTGCTGATGTTTTAAAATTGCTTAGAGTTCCTTGCACTGCAGTGTTACATCAGTAATAATTATACAATGAGGGGGTATGGCTGTCAGTATACAGTGCCAATGACAAGTATTCAACCCCTAGATGTTCTACTTTTTATAGAGGTAATACATCAGTCATTGCCAATATAAATTGGCTTTTTGACAAAAAAAAAAAAAAAAAAAAAAAAAAATATATATATATATATATATATATATATATATATATAGTGTCAAAGTGGAATCTGATTCCAGCAAAATCTTGTCAATCAAATGAAAACATGTCATGTAAAATAAGTGACTGCATACCTATTTAGTAGAGTCACCTCTGGCTGCAATCACAGCAATGAGTCTGTGTGGTTAGCTCTCAATCAGGCTTGCACATCTGGAAACTGTAATTTTGCTCCCTCCAGCTTTGCACAACTGCTCATTTCTGTCATGTTGCATGGAGATTGGGCATCTACATCCTTTTTCAAGTCCAGCCATAAATCCTCTATTGGATTGAGGTCTGGGCTTTAACTCAGCCACTCCAGAACATCCCCCTTGTTTTTTAAACCATTTCTATATAGCTTTTGCTGTATGCTTCAGGTCATTGACATGCTGGAAAATATATTTTCCCCCAGGCTGTAGTTCTCTTGCAGACTGAATAAGATTGTCCTCCAGAATTTTCCTACATTTTGCCGCACTCATTTTACCCTCAACATTTGCAAGCTTTCCAGGGCCGGCTGCTGAGAAGCATCCTCACAGCATGATGCTGCCACCACTGCGCTTCACAGTGGTGGTGGTGTGTTTGTGGTGATGTGCTGTGTTTGGTGTCCACTAAACAAAGCATTTTGTCTGTCTTTTTGGTCACATCAGACCAAAGACCTCTCTTCCACTTGACCAAGGAGTCTTCTACATGCCTTTAGTTAACTCTAGTCCAGATTCAATGAGTTTTCTTTAACAGTGCTTTCTCTTTGCCACTGTCCCATAAAGCTTTGACTGGTGAAGAACCCATGCAACAGTTGTATGTAGAGTCTTTTCCATCTCAGCTGCTGAACATATAACTCCCTCAGAGTATTATTGTTGATCCTCTTTTGTCCAAGCGTGCATGGGCTTTTGGACAAAGGCAGGTCAGGAACAACTTCCAGTTCAACTGAGACAAGTGGGCATATTCTTCAAGAGAACAGAGAAACACCAATGGACTCCTGTGCCTCATATTTAAGTCATCACCTTTTATATTTAATTATGTGTTAAACTTCTTTTTCTCCCCTAGAAGTCTGCAAGTTTTCTGTCAACATTTTTCTTCTCAGTGGGTTTAAAAGCTCTTCTGACTCCATGCCATCTCTTCCTCTACTACTTTTTGCGATTATTTCATTAAGCACACACAGGGCTAAGACCTTTGGTTTACAGCATTAAACTGACAAAAATATAGTGGGCTTGCTGAAATCAACCATGGTGAAACAGGTAATTAGCATTAACTAAGAAACTGTGTCAGGATTTTCATGCTGCTATTAATTACCTCAATGGCTGGGGGGAACATAATGCCTGAATGTGTCCCTCTAACTTTGCTGAAGAGATTATTTATCATCACGGGTTGTAATTATACCTGGTGCTCGGCATATTCAGATGGATTTGCTGCTGAGCTGATAGCATAAATGTTTGATGAGATGTTTTCATTGATGTGTGACTGGCTTTGCATTATAGCTGGAGAAAGGCTTACAGGTTTTTCCTCATCACTGACAGTGTTTGCCTCAATCATTGTTGATAAGATCAGACTGGATAAGAGGGCTTTATCACAATGTACTGATTCCACACAAATGTCTCATTTGTCAAAGGTCAGCCTGTGTGAAAGAAGCTGAGAGCAATTACTGTCTACAACCTTGCATTCAATCAAACAGACCCCGGGGGTCATTAATGTACATTCCTGTGGCAGACAAAAATGTGTCCTGAGATTTGTCTGAATTTCAGTCTGTTCATTTAGAGACAAAAAAGTCACAATTCCACCATCTTGCAAAATTTGTCCTCCTTATAAGTGATGTCTTTGATGTATATAGTAAAAGAAAAAACACTCAAGGACTTTCCCTCCTCTGTGAAAAATAAGTTTACTCTAGGGTATTGGAAAGGAATCGCTGGCCCATCGTTGAACCTCAGATACAGGGGGACCAATGCAGATCCTGTCCTGGCCATGGGACGGTGGACTGTGTGTTGGGGGGTCTGCTGAGGCTGTTGCTCCAAGCCCACCTGTTCGAACCAAAGTGAGAGTCATGCTCACATCCTTGGAACAAAGTCAGGCACAATCCTAGAGCATGTTGGACCCTGTCAGGGTTGCCCCTTGTCACTAGTTCTGTTTGTAATTTCAATGCATAGGGTCTCAAAGTCTGAACTCCTCAGGAGGAGCTCAGACCTTAGGAGGGATCTAGAGCCACTTCTTTGCATCAAAAGGAGTCAGTTGAGGTGGTCCAGGCATCTGATCAGGATGCCCATGGGTCGCCTCCCTGTGGAGGTCTTCTAGGTGCATCCAACTTGGAAGGCAACCCCAGGGTAGGCTGTCCCTAGAACTCCTCAGAATCTCCCAGGAAGAGTGGAAAATATTGCCTGGGAGAGGGATGTCTGGGTGGACCTGCTTGGCCTGCTGCCAGCACAACCCAGGCCTGGATAAGGTTCCAAACACATCCAATTAAAAGGTGACACCAGGGTAGACCCAGGTCTTGCTGGAGAGAAAATATATCCTAACTGGCCCGGGAATGCCTCAGAATCCCCTGGGAAGAGCAGGAAAATGTTGCTGGGGTGAGGGATGTCTGGGGGGACTTGCTTGGCCTGCTGCCACGTCAACCCTGTCATGGATAAGTGGAAAAAAATGGATGGATGGATGGATGGAGGGGTCTCAAAGTGCAGCCAAGGGAAGCACTGTTTCTGGTTTGGAAACCTCAGAGTTGCATCTCTGATTTTTACAGGATCTGTGGTTTTGTTGGCCTCTTTAGCCGGTGATATTCAGCAGATGCTGAGGCAGTTTGAGGCTGAGGGTCAGTGACATTTAATTTCTATGTCTGATGTTTCTGTGCGTCCAGACATATCATGAGGGATGATTGAGTTACTTTGAGGTTCCAGGTCAAGCTGTAAGGTCAGGATTGGGTACACTAGGAGTCTCTTTGGGGCTGATAGTCTAAATTCACTTGTTTGGGTGAGATGAGAGGCGTGGTTTGTCTCTCCAGTCAAGTTTGCTCCTTCACAGCTTGCTAGTTTACTCTCAGAAATAATCTCCTGACATTTGAAAATTCTCTCACCATAATCCCTGTTTCCTTTTCACAGTTGTCCCATCACCTTAAACTAAGTCTTATCTAGACTGCCGATGCTGGCGAAGGGTTATAAAACGATGGTGAGCTCTGTAGTCCATTCTGTTTATCAACATAGTGGGAGAGCAACTCTGTTTTCCTTTCTACATGCAAACTGAGTAAATGGAGCATCTAAAGATCTTCGTCCTGGAAGGAGTTATCAAAGATAGGGTTATAAATTGTTGTTTCCGAAGGTCAAAACACATGGAAAAACCTCTGTTTTCCTAAATACCTGTCTTCGTGTGGACAAGCTTTTTAAGATAGGGTGAGAAGCTTGGACATCTACAGGACTTGGACACCTTGGACATCTGTGGGAGGCCACCTTACCATCAAAAGGAGTCAGCAGAGGTTAATTGGATTGGATTCATCTAACTAGGAGACCTCAAGGCAGACTCAGAGTTCACTGAAAGGACTATGAATCACATCCGTCATTGAAATTCCTGAGTCCGCCACAAGAACCAACACCAAACATTGCTAATGAGAGAGATGTCTAGGTTGACTTGCTAAGCCTGACGCCATCACCTGATACCACCAAATGCGCGACCAGATCTCAGTCTACAGCAACGATGATAGCTGTGAAGTCCTGACCCACAGCCCACAGGTCACTCGCCCACCTCTGCTGGTCACTTGTAGTCTTTGAATGAGGACACTTTTCAATCCTACCAGTTCTAGAAGCAGTGAATATGATGCAAAAAGTTTGCTGTCTGCTTTTGTGCAATTGAGTGACCCTTTTTTCTAGAATAAAAAACACAAAAGGAAAAAGAAAATATTAAAAGAAAAGACATCAAAATTTTCCTGCTTGAGGTCACTTATGTTCCCACAGTGGCAGTATAACGAGTTCAGCTCGAGAACAATGTCAAACAATTTTCAAGTACCAACATGCCTGGATGAGAACTTGCCCTTGATCTTATTTGCATGAAAATCTTAAAGAGGGTTCAACATGTATAAAAGCAACAGTTTAAAAGAAGGGAAAGTTATTTTTTTCAAGCAACATACAGTAGGTAAATCCTAGCCTCTCTGTTTGTTTAATGGCATTTTACTCAGTTCAGTGTTTTCTAAGAAATGGGAACATCTGTACTAGTAGACACATGAAAGTAAGTCAACATAGTTTAGCTAATTGTAGAGGGAAAAATGTAGTCTGATGCTTGAAACCATTCATCTCAGATGTAAATCTATGTAGGTAAATCTAAAGCATGCAGGGTGAGGAACAGAAATCCACCTTCTGTTCCCAGTTTCTTTTTAAAAGTGTTCCTGTATAACTTCTGTATAGCCATACCTGCAGAGAATACTCTAGCATGTAAAGTGCTATCAGCAAAAGACTGATGGTCAAAACTACAAAAACATTGCAGTTCCAGACCAGAATTATGCTTAAAACTATGAAAAAAAGCAGCAGGAGAAATTGAGTTGGGTAGAAAACCAAAATATTGAACACAGCAGGACATGGTACTTCAGGATTACACACCACATCTGAAGGCCATGAATTTTTCATACACTGTTCCAGGTCCTTTAAAACCAAAACACATTGCAGAGCATCCATGCCTTATTCCCTTGATGATGATGATGATGCTGATGATGATGGCGATGACCTGCATGATCATTTAGCAGAGGCTACTTTGTAGCTCAGACATAGATGGGAGGTGGAATTATTGTGTACGTTAAGAGCCTCTTGTTGTTAAGGTCAGTCCACTTTACTCACATACTGATTACTGAAGTGATGTGAGCTGATATGATAAGCCATGGGGGACATGCAAAGCAAGGATGTACTCAACAGAGAAAAAATGTTCAAGTGTTTGTTATTTAAAGTTTTTCAAATGTTTTCTTTGCTTTATCCATTCCAGTATGAACCTCTAAGACCTTGCATGTTCATATGAAGACATTTAGGCTTTCCAACAACATACAGTAGTAGCAATTTCTTTTATATTTTTATCTTTTTTCATTTTTTATTTTTTCAGATAATTGACTGGAATATCCATGGAAGTTTATGTAGTTTGTTTTAAGATATTTGATTTGACAGTGTCAAGTATTATTATAGTTTTGGGAAAATGTTTGAAAATTTTGAAAGTTTCATTGGAAGTTTGGGGGGAAATCTGCCCTCAAATTAACATTTTCATGGAAATATGGGGGATAAAAATTAAGATTAGGGGAATTTGTTTGGAAATTGTCCAGTATTTTTATGGAAATTTGAAATATGTATTTTTTGTAAATTTGGCATAAATGTTTTGGGAGGGGATTCTGGAATTTCTGGAAATTTGTTTGGATGTTTTTTGGGGGGATTTTCCCAATTTTCATGGAATTTTTGGAAATGTATTTGTTAATATTAGGGAATTTGGTAAGAAATGTCAGAAGAAAACTTGCTCTTGGAGTAATTTTGGTAGGTCTGCCACTCCTGGAAAGGTTCCAAATTTTCTCCATTTGTGGATAATGAATCTTACTTTGGTCTGCTGGAGCATTGCAAATGGCTTTTTAATCCTTTCTGTGCTGATAGATGTCAATGGCTTTGTTTGTCATCTGTTCTTGAATTTCTTAAGATGGCGACAGGGTGCGTTGCTTTTTGAGATCTTGAAGCCTATTTCACTTTGTCAGACAGGTTCTATTTAAAGGATTTCTGGATTCAACAGGTCTGGCAGTAGTCAGGGTTGGGTGGGTTATTTGGACTTTCATGATTTTCTGATTTATGATTGAGGTGAGCTGATATCAACCAGAACAACTTTATTATTTTAAGAAATGGATGATAGATAGATAGATAGATAGATAGATAGATAGATAGATAGATAGATAGATAGATAGATAGATAGATAGATAGATGATAGACAGACAGACAGATACTTTATTTATCCCCTCAGGGAAATTCGGGTATCCAATAGCTCGCATAATAAATAAATATGTACATAGTAAATATACAATGAAAAACAATAAAATACAGAATAAAGAATATATAATAAAATATACAGTACAGTGCAGCATGGCCGTAGTGAATAATAATGATAATAAAAATAAATATCATAGGCAGTGATGTTGCACTGTTGTAGAGCATTTAAAGAGTCCGTCAATGGGTGTGGCAGCCAGCAGTCCACTTAAGAGCCACTGCCCTTGACTAGGGAGTTATACAGCCTGATGGCTGTGGGGACAAAAGATCTCCTGTACTTCTCGGTCCTGCAGCGCAGTGAGATGGGCCTCCCACTGTTGCTGCTTCTCTGCCTCTCCAGGATGTTGTGGAGGGGGTGACTCACATTGTCCAAGATGGACTGCACTGTGCTGTTATGTGAGGATTTGTCACTGTTCAGCCTTTGATAAAATGGGTCAGGAATAAAATGACACCATGTGACAGGAAGTACATAGAGACATACTTTATTTCCTCAAGACTGTCTCGCAAGGTGTCTACTCACATATCATTGATAGACAAAAGCATGCACAATATTTAAGAATGTATTCATAGAAGGAAAATGGCAATCATAAACGTAAGCAACTATTGTTGCCGGTGGGTTTAAATGGGTTTTAAACCCAGATAATCAGAAAAAATATTCACAACAAGATAAGTTGAAACTTGCAACTGCTTGAAACAGGCAAAGTTCTGAAAGCCTGTCAGTTCACACCACTTTTTTCAGAAAAAAACATGTCTTCACATGCCAATTGGAAACTGATTTAAAAGGCAATGCCAAAACATGTGGACTTCTTTGCATTTTATGTATGGAATTTAGAAATAAAAATTCACAGCATGTTGTTCACTGTTGCTGTTATGTAGCACCTCCATGCTTTCCTTTAAAAATGTCAGTGAATTTACAGACTTCACTTATCCCTGCACCAAACACTGAAGTCAAGGGGTAATACACTAATTATCAGAGGTCCACATGCAAACTTATCCTGTGCTAATAGTGCTTAACACTGGTATGAAATCATATGGTTTAAGCTAGTGCATGTATTTGTAAAAGTAGGGGTCATCCATCATAAAACAATGCATAAAACCAATGTAAACTTGTAAAGTGCTTTTCTAATCTTCTGAAAACTCAAAGTTCTCTTTACACCAAAGTTCACATTCATCTATTCATAGCAGATTCACTCACTTATGGCAGACTATGCAATGTAAAGTGTCTTTTAGTATCAACTGATCTCATTCAAGGCCCAAAACGCGACTTTGAGAGCCAAATTTAAGGTTAACAAAGTCAGTTGAATCTGCTTGTATTATGCTACTACAATATCACTCTGAAATCAGATGAGCAGGTCCATCTCTTCTTTTGCATGATGACATCAGGACTAATGGTTGGAGAGAGAATGGTTCTCATTACCACAGAGTGATACTTCACTAACAGTCATGAACACAAACTTGATCTAAAAACCAGAGGGAATTTGGCTTATGTCCTTATGTCTGTAGAAAGTATTTTCAAAATATGTTTGCATGCAACATTTCTGATTTGTACTTCTCAGGATCTCACGTTATGTCTTTAAATATTGCACCTATTACAAACATAAAGAAAGTAAACATACTATAGCAGATAACCCTATGGAGTCACAACTCAGCAAATGATGAAATAATTTTTGGCTTTTGTAAGACATTTCTCACTCTGGCCCCCCCGGAAAAGGAGTTTTGAGTTCCTGTGCCCTTCCATTTCATTGTCACAGTTTCACAGGTCTCAACGACCTTGGCTGAACAAAAGACAGCTCTGTACAGGGAATAAACTCGAATAAAGCTGCTCAGGACAGAAAAGCTCACAGACAATGTAAGCAAGTCAAAAGCTGGTGAATGTGGTTGGTTATTTGGCAGCTGGAGAGCAGGGTCTCTATGGAGGGAAGTGGTCATGGTGCTCTGGATTCAGTGCCCCAATGTATTTGTCCTAAACGTCTTTATAACTTGATAATGTGAATAGTTGTGTGAATCTGGTGCTTCAACACATTTGATCTACTTCTTTTTAAACAAATGTACAGTCAGTATGAAGTAGTTCTAATTAAAAGCTGCCACAAATGACTTTTTCCAGTTGTTTTTGCTGGCACATTATTCCACTTAACAAAAAAAAAAAAAAAAAAAAAAAAAACACACTTGCTTCTTAGAATCATGGACATAATCTTCATGGTTCATTTATCACACAAGTATACAGCGTATTAATATTTGCTTTTTTGGGTCTGATTATGATGTAAAGCTTTAGCAATTTAAATAAATTTTATATTTATTTTTAGTGTTAAAGTGGAGGGAGGTGATCTATATATGAACACTGTGCAGAGCTGTGGAGGAGCAGAAACTTTTTAGGGTTTATTCAGAGGGACCTTCAGGCATTCTTATAGGTCATTTCCACTGAGCGGTCTGGTTCAGTTTGATACGGCACACATTTTTTTGCATTTCCATAGAGCAAAAGTTGGAAAGGGTCCCAAAAAACAGATCTGTTACGTCCCACTTTATTGGCACCCTTCTGTAGGGGTACCAATCTTACCTATCTGTCTCAAAAAGGTGGAGCTACACACACAACAATGGGGAATTGCACCGACATCACATCAGCATGTAGCACTACTGCTCGGCTCCGGGCTGCAAAACATGTAAATTCTCTGTAAGGAGAAGGAAAACAGAACATCTGGTTGAATCTGGGATATTTGGACTCGTAGCTCATAATTGAGAGAAAGTCGGACAGCGTGTGATGCAGCCCACCGTGTCACTGCAGACAGGAACTGCTATGAGGAATGGCACAAATACAGCTAACACAAAAACACAAGGACATTTTTTTTTTCTAAACACGTCGATGTTTAAAGACTTCCTGTCACAGAATTTTTTTTCTTTTTTTTTTTTTTTTTTTAACTTTTTGGTCTCTAAGAGATGGGAGAATAAAAAAGTACAAAAGTCTGAGTCATTATTGTTTACTGGGTGCCACATATAAATCCTGAAAAATGGATGTTTAAAGCTTGACTGTGCACAACAGAGATGATGTTTTACAAGCACTTTAAGACAACCAGTCCAGGTGAGACAAAATGTTTAAAAATAAATCAGGGCTTGTAGGGTAAACAACCAAACAGTGACCTCCAAGCAGATTGCCAAAAGTAAAAGCAAGTAAATGAATCACTGAAACATGGGGAACAAACTGATCTGAAGTGTCATAATGACAAAACTTTGACATTACCTCAGTTTCACATCCATCCCTGACAAACAGGCTGATGTGAGCGTTCAAGCTGTGCTTCATGTTCTTAAAAATCAGGTCCACATAGATTTTAGGAAACCTGATGTATGGCAACGTATCGATCTCCATGGTCCAGGAAACAGTCTGGATCTCTGTCGAGTCCAGCCTCACACGCCAGATGGATTTATTTCACACATCCATCTGGGAAACCTTCCATAGGCAGTGTTTGGGAAAGGGCAGAGCTTTTGAAAAAAAAAAAAAAACTTGGGGGGTCATTGGATGAATGTTTTGTCTGTCACATCTTTACAGGCCAATGAGAGCAACAAAACACATGACGTCAAAGGCCCAAACTGAAGTGAGCCGCTACCGACGAGTAAACTCCATAAAGAGCTGCATAAAGAAAACCATGGTGACTGTAGACATCGCAGTACATGACTTTAGTTGTTTTTAAAAAAAAAAAAAAACAACTCAGTGCTAGTTTCTGCTCTTCTTTAAACAAGGAAATGTAAAGTTCTGATAAAACTGGTGCTTTAGCAGCATCCAGGCTAATCTCTTCCACCGTAATTGCGCCGGCCTCTTGTTGCTGCTTGCTTACATCACGACTCCGCCGTTCCCAAAAGTACTGCCCCTTGTCATTGATTAGTCCTGTCACTTTCTAACCAGGCCCAAACTGTTCACATGGGAGCTTTGCAAGATGGATTCACCAGTGAGAAACACAGAAACGGGCATATCCATCTGCTTTGCAAGGTTAGGTCAAGTCTAAATATCTCTAAATTAAGCAGATATGACTCTATTTATCTCCAGTTTTTACCCAATTCTCATAGAGCAGACAGCCAAGTTTCAGCCTGGCTGAGCAGTCGTGTCACATGCTGCTAGTGTCATCAGTGCAAACTCTCTATTGTGTGTGTAGCTTCAAACTTTTGGGATGGATAGGTAAAAACGGCACTCCCATGGAAGGGTTCCAAAAATATAGGACAGTATAGCTCACTGATGGCTTACTCTTTGAAACTTTTGGAAATGGAAATGCAAATAAATGCATCCCATGCCATACCAAACTGAAAAGGACCGGAAATGACCTGTATGCAACCCCCTGCCTCAATACGATGACATCATCAGAGATCTTCTGGTAGTGTGATAAGCTTCTACATCCCACCAGCTTCAGAGAACATCTTTAACCAACCAGTTCCATATCTCATCAGCTCTAATAAATTCTTCAGCCATTGTCTAGTCAACCCAGATCTCACAGTTTCATTAGCTATAAATCCCTTTAGCCTCAAAATGCAAATATCATTCAAAATCGTATCTGTTTAAGATTAATTTTCATAACTTGAGCATTTACTAGCTGGTTATTGACTTTGACATTAGTATTTCTGAGAGGATTCTTTTTGCATCAATATTTCAGATGTGAGATTTTTTTTTTCTTTTTTTTGGAATGGAAAGGAACAGTTTTTCACAGAAACAGCCTAATAGTTTATTTGCTGGTGCTGATTGCTCTGCAGGAAAATGTTTACTGTGATGTTTTGTCTCATTTGCGCATAATAAGCGGGGGTAAAAGTTGCACAATGTTTTTTTTAATCATAGCTCAATGCTTAAAGTTAATGTGTGTCTATGTCTCATCAAACTTTTTGTTGCATTTTCAGCTGCAAAGTTTTTGCTTCTCCTCTTCTATGGCGCTCCATCATATGTAGAGCCCATGTAACAACAGGGTTATATTGTGAGCAGAGCAATTAAACTGATGGACTTCTGATGCCTGCAAACGCTGACTGTGTTCGTGCAAAATGCATCCAGGAGGACTGTCTTGTGTTCTTTTTGTTGTGAACAGAGGCTTAGGTTTAAAACTGCTAACCACTGAGTAATGTCAGATGCTGATTTTCACTCTTGCACATCCAGCAGAAGTTTGATTTTAATGGTTTGTTTTTTGGTTAGTGAGGCAGGTGGTAGGAATACAAAGTTCTGAAAAACCCTCATAAAACGTGATGTGTCTGATGTTATTCCTCTGTGGGCTAGCTCTCTGTTGTTGTCCAAAAACTTTTAAATATACATCAATGCCTCACACTGTTGAACTAGCTGGTATGGCTTTTTATTAGCAGGAACAAAGAGACTGCAGATGATTTTGAAACATTCTCACTGTTAGTCTTTAGAACAAAAATATAGATTAGTCCACAGCTGAAAGAAGTCCCCAGCAAAAGTGTTTTTGGAAAATAACGGGATATTGTGATTGATCGCCACAAGAGCTTTGTTGAACTGTAAGAAAAGCACTGTATGTGAAGCAGGGTGTGATGATGAGTGAATTACCCGTCTCTGAGTACTACTACAGTGCATTCAGAAAGTTTTCAGACCCTCTTTATTTATCAGTTTTATTATGTTGCAGCCTGATGATCCAGTCTTGTATTAATCCACACTCAGTACCCCATAATGACAAGTGACAATAGATTTTTAGAAATGTTTGCAAATGCATTAAAATATATATTCTCTCAAATGAAAGAACCATAATTCTCAAATGGAAGAATTCTGGCACAACCAGGACTCTTCCAAGAGCTGGTCAAACCAACTCACTAAGGTTGAAGGGTCGTGGCAAGAGAGGTGATCAAGAACCTGATGGCCACTTTGACTGTGCTCCAGAGATCCTGTGTGGAGATGGGACAAAGCTCCAGAAGGACAACCATCCCTGCAGCCCTCCACCGATCTGGGCTTTATGGCAGAGTGGCTACACGGAAGCCTCTCCTCAGTGCAAAACACATGAATGTCTGCTTGCGGTTTGCAAAAGTATTACCTGAAGGACTCTCAGATTATCTGGTCTGATGAAACCAAGATTGAATTGTTTTGCTTCAGTTCTAAATGTTATATCAGGAGGAAAGCAGTCACTACTCATCACCAGCCCAATACTATCCCAGCAGTGACGCATGGAGGTGGCAGCATCATGCTGTGGGGGTGAGACTAGTCAGGGTTGAGGGAAAAATGAATAGAGTACAGAACAGAGTTATCCTCGATGAAAACCTGTTGCACAGCACTCATGACCTCAGATTGGGCCAGAGGTTCACCTTCCAACATTACAACGACTCTAAGAACTCTGTGAATGAGAGTGCCTTGACTCGAGCCCTATTAGAAAGACCTGAAAATGGCTTCCACCAACGGTCCCCATCCAACCTCACTGAGATTAAGAGGATTTGCAAAGAAGAATGGCAAACAGTTCTCCAATCCAGATGTGCAAAGGTTGTAGCCTGCATATTCAAAAGACATGAGGCTGAAATTGCTGCCAAAGGAGATCCAACTTTTTTCCTGAGAAGAGGGTCTGAACAGTTATGTCAATGCAATATTTCAGTTTTTCTTTATACTAAATGTGCAAAACTTTTAAGTGTCTGTTTTAACATTGTCATTTTGGGGCACTGAGTGTAGAGTAATGAGCTCGAAAACAGGTCAAATTCTGAAACAGTGCCAAGGTCGTTGCCGTCATTTCACACTCACTGGCCAATCAAAATCAAGAACAGGCTGGACTCATGATACCAGCTGTTTCAACAGAGGAGAATCTGATCTGACTTGTCTTTTTAAGGGTCAGGTTTCCAGGTCCACAGCTGCTGCAAATGCAGGAAATGTTTTCTTTACAAAGTTAATTTTCAAATATATTTTCCTGGTCATATTTCCTTCAGTAAAGTAAAATCTCAAATGCAATGTTATACATGGATATGCAAGATAAAAGCAGAAGTCAAACCTGGTAACAATAGCCCCCTGAAACTGAGGTTGTGGCTAGTGTAAAAGAAAACAATGGCTGTGGACCCAGGCCCTTAATGTGTGCTGTGTTTTTTCGTTACTTGATTGGCAGGTACTCTGGGAAACCACAGACATGTTTTTCTTTTTTTTTTTTTTTTTTTTCTATGGTCTAGGGTTGCACATGTCTTGACTAAAGCCGACCACAGATCAAATCACTCCAGCCTCAGAGGTGACATTTTGTGCAGACTGTGACCTCTGACATGAAAACAGAGTATTTCCCCTACAGGGTTCTATAAAGTACAACTTTCCATTAAAAGTGCTTTGGCTTCAAGCTTGTATTACACACAGAGACGCCTCTGTTGACCAGTTTCTTCTAGAAATGACATTCTCCATTCATCAGAGTGGAAAAACACACTACAGGCTCCTCTCAAACATCTCTTAGACTTATTTTACGCCAAAGCTGAATCATTCTGACATCAGGCTACTTTGGGGGCAAAAGTATAAGAAACACAGAAACCACACATGATGATAGCAAGAAAAGGAAAAGGAAGAATCAGAACCCTTTTCCACTGGCTTTGAGGGGCTGTAATGTGCTAGTTAATTTAAACCAGATATCATAATCATAAAACCTTGGAAAGCTAGATAACCAGAGATGAGGCTGTTCAGTAGAAAGCATTACCATTGTGGCAGTCACATTAATGAACATTACTGAATGCAAAGGCAATTAATTACTGCTTGCATCATCACCCTGGAAAAAGTGTTTAATTATTTTTTGATGCACTCTGTTGCACTCAGTGCACCTCGTGGAGTGTGCTCAGGCTGACAAAATGGATGCTGGCAGGGAACCAGCTAAACTGTGGTTTCACTGCCTAATGGCTATTGTACTGGCAGGACAGATGGTGTTTCTTGACAGTGGAGATGCACTGAGGTCTGCTGCGGCAGAGGTGACACTGCTTCCTTTTAAAGGTTGCCCCCCCCCCCCCCATCATCAGTGTATACAGCAGTTGAGAGGCAATGCAAAAGAACATTTAGGTTATATAACACCCTAGAAAAAAAAAAAAAACAAAGAAAAAACACAAAGACAGAAAGAAAAAGTCATACAAACAAGAAACCCGCAAGGAATGCTGAGATGACAGTCTTTTTAGGAGGACAAAATTCAAGTCTCTAACATTTCCTACTTTTTTTATTTCTTTACAACCACAATTCCAAAATAGATGGGGTGAAATGTGAATAAACACAGACTGAAATGATTTAAAAACCTATATATTTTTCCCAATAGAATACTAATAATACAGTGGCCCTGAAGGCAAACAGGATTAATATTTCAAAAGTGCAAAATAAATTTCACAAACACAAATACATTTCACAAAACACAAATGAATTTCACAAAACAAAAATATTTCACAAAACACAAATACATTTCATAAAACACGTATGCACGTGGTGCGTATTTAACAGTTTAACCACTGCCAGCCCAGTGCTGGCCACTCTGTGCCATGAGGCACAAGGTTATATGCACAGGTATATGTGCAGGTGTTGATCGTTCACAAAATTAGCCCTGCATAATTTACGTGAGTTCTTTAATCATTTTTAGATCCAATTGATATGTGTATGTCATCATACATAGAGAGCATTTCAAGAATTACACGATACGTAGAGTGCTTAACAAATTTATTAGACTACCCTAACCCTAACCAAAGTAAGGTTTATGCCACAGCTTCCCTAAATTAACAGCCTTGGTAATTACCAAAATATTTTTTTTATGTTTTTGCAATGGTTAATACACCAATATGTATCAGCTGTTTAACCCAAATGATATTTTTAATGCTAAAATATAATTATTATCGTTATCCATGAATTTTCCAATGTACTGATTTACAAAAAAACTGAAAAAAATAGTAAAGCACATTATCATTTCTTGATTAATATGTCAAATTACAGTTATCTACTTGCCGTCCTGAACAGAAAAATGAGTTTTAGTGGTTGAATGTTATGCTTGATTTATTTCTGACTTCTCAGAGAAGCCCAGTAAGCTGGCTCAAATTTGGGTGAATTCAGTTTGAAATCCCTCATTCCTGTTCAAAATGGTAAAACGTGGAGAGCTGACTGAAAATGAAAGAGTCCGCATTAAAGCACTTGATGATGCTGGATGGTCTCTGAGACAAATATGACAGGTGGTCTAATAACTTTGTTAAGCACTGTATGTCCCTTGTTAAAGCCTAATATAAGCTGAATGTCCTCTTATATCGTGGTAAACACTTTAAATTTTGCGGTAGATCGGCTTTTATGGTATCCACTGGAAACAAGAAATGACTTTGGTGTTGTCCAATCAGACACAAGTACCAGGGACCTACCCTTTCTAGTTTCCTGCAATTTATTTCGTGCTCCGTGAAATATGTTTGTGTTTTGTGAAATTTTTTTGTGTTTTGTGAAATGTATTTGTGTTTTTGAAATATTAATCCTGTTGGCCTTCAGGGCCACCCTATAATAACATATTAGATGTTGAAACTGAGATGTTTTACAATTTTAAGTAGATTATTAGCAACTTTTTATATTTGATGACAGCAACAAATCTAAAACAGTAGGAATGGAGCAACAAAAGGCTGGAACACTAAGTGTTAAGCAAAACATCCAGAGGAGCATTTTGCAACTCATTAGATGAATTAGCTACAGGTCAATGACATGACTGGGTATTAAAGAAGCATTTTAAAGAGGCAGAGTCTCTCAGGAGAAAAGGTGGGAAGAGGTTCACCAATTTTCAAAAAACTGCACCTAAAAATTGAGGAACAATTTCAGAAAAATACTTCTCAAAATTAAATTGTAAAGAATATCCCAGCATCTAATGCACAAAATATCATCAAAAGATTCAGAGGATCTGGAGAAGTCTTTGTGCCCAAGGGGCAAGGCCGAAGGCCAACATTGGATGCTCATAATCTTCCAGAAATTATTGTCTGTCAGCACAGTTCCCTGTGTCATCCACAAATTAATCTTGAAGCTGTATTATGCAAAGAAGCAGCCAAATACGTATATGACCACCACCCAGAAACACTGCCATCTTTTCTGGGCAAAAGCTCATTCAAATGGACTGAGGCATATGGAAAACTGTTCTGTGGTCAGGTGATTCAGAATGTGAAATTCCTTATGGAAACTATACCTAGACACTGTGTTCTGCTGACTAAGAGGAGAGGATAGTCCAGCATGTTAGCACACAGTTCAAAAGCCTGCATGGGGTTGCATAAGTGCCCATGGCGTGGGCAGCTTGCACATCTGAAAAGGAACTATCGATGCTGAAAAACGGATTGAAGTTTTAGAGCAACATATGCTCCCATCCAAGGGAAGGCCTTGGCTATTCCAGCAGGACAATGCTAAACCACATGCCGCATCCATCACAACAGCATGGCTTCACAGTAGAAGAGTCCTGGTGCTGAACTAGCTTGTCTGCAGTCCAGACCTTTCACTCATAAAAAACATTTGGAACATCATAAAATAAATAATATTTCAGCAAAGGAGAGACAGAACTATTGAGTAGCTAGAATCCATGAGACAAGAATGGGACAACATTCCTCTCCCAAAACTCCAGCAACTGGTCTCCTGCCTTCCCAAGTGTTTCCAGACTGTTGTTAAAAGAAGAGGGGATGCTACACAATGGTAAACATGGCCCTATCTCTACTTTTTTGAGATGTGGTGCTGCCATCAAATTTAAAAGGAGCTAATATTTTTCATTAATTTCTCAGTTTCATCATCTTCTATGTTGGTTACATTCTACTGTGAATAAAATATGGGTTTTTGAGATTTTCAAAAGATTGCACTCTGTTTTAAATCAAATTTTAGAAAGTGTCCCAACTCTTTTGCCATTGATGATGTATTTATTCATTTATTTTGTACTTCACCACAATAAATCAAAACATACTATGTGGATATTTAGCTGCCAAATTTTTTTTCTTTTCTTTTTTTTTCTTACTGCCATTATTTGATACTGTATAGCGTTTGTTTTATAATTTAACAAATCTAAAATTATTATACTTATGTTTTGGAGGGGACAGCTTCCATCCCTGGCTTGTTTTTTCATGACACTGGAAGTAAGAAGAATAACAAATTGATTAAAGCAGCAGGAAAACAGACATCAGCTACAGTACCCAAGTGTTGTGTTTGAACTGTTATCTAGAACACAATAGCTCAAGTGTGGTGGTGTTATGGTTTGTTTGTCTCATAACCCAACACTGAGTCAATCCTTTAATCAAACAAGTGGGACATGCTGTATGAAAGCATGAGGATAAAAATCAGATTTACTTGTGATGGGCTAGAAGGAGCTCTCATGTCTCCACAGCGGGGTGTTCTGATTTCTATCTGTTAGTTACTTATCAGATCTTTTTTGATGGTAAAACATTTCATCTCCTTTTTAATTGTTAGCCAGTTCTCGAGGAGACATCTGGAGCTAAAGTCACACTATGTCCAAAAGGGCAAAGTTTAATAAAGAATAATATGCATAAAGAGCAGAGTCTTTATTGATTTCATGACACTTTTGAGTTCAAAAGAAAGGCCAAAACTAAAATAACGAGATGTACCGACATGGTAAATCTTTTTTAAAGATGAAGATCTGAACCTTTGTTTGAACTTGCTTTCAACTAAATCTTTACTGCATTGAATACTGTGACATGCAGATTGGTTTTGGTGTTTGTATCTAAAAATGTATCAGTGAGACAGAAGATGAAGAAAACACAGTTGTTCTTTGGTGTAGGACAGACTGCAGCATTCCCACTCAAAAAGAATGTTAAATTAAAGACTCACAGTTTTATGTTAGGTTTTATATTCATACTAGTGAATCCACACACTCAGAAGTTTCTGTTGAAATTGGAAACCACTGTGAGTCACTAAATTAATAATTTGCATTAAGAAGAAAATCACAGATAACTCATTCTCTCTTAGAATTCTTCAAAGTGAGGACTATGAATAAGGAAGCCTTTCCTTTTTGTTCTTTGCAAAAGCTGATTTTATTTGTTCAAAGTCAGAATGAAATATCTCCTTGAGTTTGTTCAGCTTTGATAAACATTATTTTATCAATGTCTTAACCTAATATGACTGAAATTCTCCTTTTACCCTCAATGGTCACTTTATTAGGTATAGCTATTTAACTGCTCATTAATGCAAGCCATTCAAATGGCAGTGCCCAATGAATTTGGACATGTAAAGACAATGGTCAAACTGAGACTTATCAGACCAGGTAATATTTTTCCAGTCTTATTTATCTGGATTTGGTGAGTCAGTAAATTATATCCTAAAGCTTTGCACACTTTACAAGATGAAGGGCGTCTTAAGAGTGATCTCTTACTCTCCGAAGACAATGGAAGACGCTCTGAACGTACCCAGTATTTACTGTCAGAAATCTTTTTGTGTCTATGGTGGGGGTGGAATGGAACAGTAGGTAAGCTGATCGGACCAAAAGGAGGAAGCACAACAAACACAGCCATGGAAACAATGGTAAACCTGAAGCAAAGATTCGGATGTCAGAAATGAAGGGCGAACTTCCTGATCTCTGGCACACACACACAAGTGTATGTGGCCTGATTACTACCAGAGCTGCAAAAATCCCTTCAATAGAATCTGTTTGACAATATGAAGTAGGCTAAAAGATCTCAAAAAGAAACGCATCAATGTGCCATCTGAAGAAATTCAAGAACAGATGAGAGACAAAGTCATTAATCAGTCTGGAACAGAGGTGTCAAAAGTATTCACATTCATTACTCAGGTAGAAGTATAGTTACTAGGGTTTAAAAAGACTACTGTAGAAGTTGAAGTATCAACTCAAGCTTTTTACTCAAGTAAAAGTGTAAAAGTACTGGTTTCAAAACTACTTAAAGTATAAAAGTAAAAGTAATTTAAGGGGGAAAAATACCATTAAGGACAAAAGCTTAGGCTGCGCCACAGGGGCCTATAGTGCACTACCCCACCTCCCCCAAAAAACACCTTTTTCTAAAGGCCATAATGACTAGAAATTTGGGATGCACCTGTTTCAGCCGCATTTATACCCATTGAAATAGATAGATATGATGACTAGTTGCCTAAAAGTATCGGTCTCCCTGGCTACCAACCTCCTCACTGGTGCTTGGTTGGGACATTTCATTCGAGTTCTCTTGAGTCTCTGCCATGGACATCTTCATGCGAGGCTACATACGTCTGCTAATTCCTTGCTGGAGTGTGATGTGATTTGTGTCATGTGCGTAGGTGCGATGGATCAAGTACAGACCAATAGGGTGTCGGAATGGTATTATGTTTATACTTCTCATCCAACCACAATCAAATTCACTCTATCCGGATGGCGTGATTTATCTGGATAGGATTTTTTTTGTGTGTGTTTTTTTGAACAATGACAAGCCAGAGTGAAAACAAGCTGAAATTAAATAGCAGTAACGGGGCTATTTTTAAAATTTAAGGAGTAGAAAGTACAGATAATTGCTTTAAAATGTAAGGAGTGGAAGTAAAAAGTAGGCTGAAAAATAATTACTCCAGCAAAGTATAGATACCCCAAATTTCTACTTAAATAAAGTAACGAAGTATTTGTACTTAGTTACTTGACACCTCTGGTCTGGAAAGGGTTACAATGCCATTTTTAAGGCTTTTGGACTACAGCCAGCCATGGTGAGAACCATTATCCACAAATGGAGAAAACTTGGAACAGTGGTGAACCTTGTGGCCAAATGACTCCAAGAGTGCATCCATGACTCATCCAGGAGGTCAAAAAAGAACCCAGAACAACATCTAAAGACCTGCAGGCCTCACTGTTCTCAGTTTAGGTCAGTGCTCATGATTTAACAGTAAGAAAGAGACTGGCATTTCTGGGAGGTTCCAAGTCCACAACCACTGCTGACTAAAAAGAAATAACACAAAGGCCTGTTTTACTTTTGACAAAAAAACATCTTGATGTTCCCCAAGACTTTTGAGAGGGGCTGACAAGTTAAAAGTTGGACTTTTTGGAAAGCATGTGTAAAGTTACATTTGGAATTAAACTAACACAGCATTTCATCAAAAGAACATCATACCAACAGTCAAATATGGTGGTGGAAGTGTGACCGTCTGGGGCTGCCTTGCTGCTTCAGGACATGGATGTCTTGTCATAATTAATGGATCCAAGAACTCACTTTGATTTCAAGCTCAAACACACATGGGTGATGCAGCAGGACAATGATCTGAAACACACCAACAAGTCCAGCTCTGAATGGCTTAAAAAACACAAAATGAAGATTTTGGAAAGGCCTAGTCAAAATCCAGACTCCATCAAATTTGTTTGATTATCTGAAACACTTTATTGTGACAAATATGCAAAAACCAAAAAATCAGGAAGACCCTGGTTAACCCAGCTCCTCAATTGGCTTATATTTAAATTTTATTGGTTGGTAGATACTATTGATATCTGAATATGAGTGCAAAAAAATAGAAAGTGTGCTTTTCATGATATCCACCCTTAAAGTCCATCTGAGAACTGTTACACCTTCATTACAGCTTGTTTTAGAAAAGATAACTCAGAAAAAGTGTGTGTTTTAATGAAAAGTCCCATTTATATGGCTGATTTAACAAAAATATAAGTATGAAAATAATCTATGGGTGTTTGAAAAAGTATTTGCTGATTCATACATGGGAAATGCTCTACAAAGATGAATGTTACTTTGTTTAATTCACACCTGTTTGGGGATTTTCGCAATACTTTGGGGTAAAGTATACAAACACAAGCTATGTATAGAGATTTATGCTCATAGCTGTCTTCAACAGGTGTGAGTCGGCTCATTGTCTCACGTACGGTGCAGCTGTGCAGAGAATGTGGGACAATGATTAGAAGAGCCACAGTGTTTTTGTGTCACTGCTTCTTCCGATGATACCTCCAACGCCCCCGCTGAACAGGTGCACTCACGTCTCTGAGTCTGCTGCGGCACAGATGGGAGGAAAAACAAGGTTGAGCCAAAGACATGCTGCAAAAAGAGCAGAGTGTGGGGAAGGTTAATAAAGCTTCCAATGAGTGCTAATCAGAATAGCTCGTGTCTCAGAAACATTGCCTCAGTCATTGTTTTTTAGACATTTTCCAGCTGTTCATCTTTGCAGCAGAATATTCCTAAAATAAAGGTGTAAAAACATGGATACTGTTTATATAGAGAAAATAAATGTAGGCGATGCTTGGAAAAGCATCTTACATTTCATGTTTTTACCATAGAATAAAGGATTAAAAGCTTTTCTATTTGCCTAAATCTTATCTATTTAAAGGCTTTGTCTATTGTCCTGGAAATACAAATTACATAAGGGCAACCTCTTAGTGTTTGATAGTGATGGGAAGTTCAGCTCTTTTCAGAGAGCCGGCTCTTTTGGCTCGGCTCCCAAAGAAGAGCCGGCTCTTTGGACTCCCGAACATCTCTTTATTTAGGATCTTTTGTAGCCCTATATCTTACCTTAACTTTGCAAAAAATAATGGTTAGTGTGTTGAAAACCCTTTTGCATTCAGTGTTTTTATGAGCAGCCTTATAATTGCCTAATTTGTTCATTTATTCTGTTACAAAACCATTCTTAGGTTTAGCATTTAAATTCCACTGGTTAGGGTTAGATTTAATGCCGAGCGGATGTAGATGCATGTTTGCACATGTGTAGTACGAATCGAGTTTCCGGGATGGATCAGGTGCGACACACCCCTCTCTGTTTTCAGATGATGGTATAATCCTTTATCCTCACATGTGATTGGCCGCATGGCTGCCATGCTGGCCAATCAAAACAAAGTTCTAACCAGAACTGGGGCTGAGCACTGTGAGAGCTGAGCAGCGAAAGGAAAAAAACAATGGAAGCCGGCTCTCACTCTTTGCGAGCCAACTCTTCTGATTCACTAGAAAGCATCAGCTCTCAGAGCCGCAGCTTTTGCGCATGAACCATCACTAGTGTTTGATTTACATGAAGGATAGGCAACTTTTGTTGCCCCTCCCCCGGTCATGCTGTGGATGTCCAAAGAGCCTGAAATCCACTAGTGGGTTCCAGGGGTTTTACAAGGTGTGAAAAGGCTCAGACAAAAATGAGATGCTGTCGAGCTTGACCTTGACTGCCCAACACGTATATTGACATGAGTCAAGCATGGCCCCGCGTTGAATCCTTAGCGCCCCACACGCTCAAATCTTGTGCACAGAACTGTGTAATTGAACAAAATGAAGAAATCAAAAATGTATCATACCAACCATTCTTTGTACTCAAACGCAGGTAAAAATGCATCATTTAAAGGCCCACACAGAGAATTAAGTCTAGCTGTTGTTCTAATGAAATGAACTGAATATTTGTAGGTTTCATTGATACTATTTAACAGAAACAATTCCATCCAATTAAGTTTGTCATTTCTTAATAGGATATGAAGATACACCAACCTAATTAGGTATATAGTTCAACTGCTTACTAATGCAAACATCTAATCAGCCAATCATATGGAAGCAACCAATGTATTCATGTATGTAGATGTGATCAAGATTAGTGTTTCTCCGTTTCTGGGTTAGGACCTAAAGGAGGTTGTGGAGCTGTTTTCAGTTGGTTGCAAATGTGTGCCCAAAAGAATAAGTGCAAAAAGGTCTGTGGGGATAGAAGCCCTAAAGGACACATTGTACATGCATTTATTATGATTGAGTTGATTTTACAATGATAATGAGTACATTGTTTTTTGCTTTCTCGAGATCTTTACTTATTTATACTGGAATCATAAAGCAGGTTTCCCAATAATACTGTGTTCATCTCTCAATATCTGTAGAAAACAATTTAAAATATATGATTTTAAAGGGAACTGAGTGGAATAACATGCATGCATACATGTCATCTTTGGGCTTCTATAATCATGAACTTATACTTATTTAATTTAATTAACCACAGGTGGACTCCAATCAAGGGGTAGAAACTCATCAGGAATGATGAAGAGAAACAGTGGAACCTGAGCTAAATTTCAAGTGGCTTTGCAAAGGATCTGAATACATATATCAATGTAACACTTTAGATTTTTATTTGTAATTTATTTGCAAAAATTCTAAAATTTCTATTTCTACTTTGTCATTTTGGGTACTGAGTGTAGATTAATGAAAAAGAAAAATAATAATAATTAAAATGATTATCTTAAAAGGCTATAAATGAAAGTAAATGGGGTCGGATTGCTTTCTGAATGCAGTGTTCGTGCGTGATTTGCTCTGCATTTTTCCAGACTTCTTCATTGACTAATTAATTGATTAATTCAAATTTCTGATTATCAACACAAACATAAAATATAGGATTTGAATGTCCATGAACTCTAGAACATAGCGCCAAACATATTAAGTAAAACCTTTACTTCCTGATCAAGACAGATAATTAAGTAATATGTTTTACAGCTGCCAAAGGAAGTAACTTTAAGGTGATGATGTGGTATGTAGCAGCTTTTTCTGCTTCTCCTCACTCCTGAAACAGGTTGACTATTAAAAATCACTTGTGCTCAATCAGCTTTTGAACATGAGTGATTCTTTTGGAGTTTCCATCTGTGCTTTTCTTTCTTTTTAAAAGTTCCCATGGCTGGATTGTTTATTTCACTCTTAGTACAACTTGATAAAACCACATCCATATAAATCTGCTGAGAAATAACACGCTGACTGATTTATTTGTTATTCTTGTTTGCGTTCAGTCCTCACAAAGGCTCCTTATGATGTTACTTATATAGACTATAGTACTCACTTCTACTCTTTTCTCAAATGTTTTGTGGGTTTTTAAAAAAATAAAAACTCCTTCTAAGAAACTTTTTTTCATTTAAGGTGATTAGTGAGTCACTTTGGAAAGTTGGTGCTTTCAGCACCACGGACAGCTGCTGTATGTCCTTCATCTTTTCTTCTTTCATCTCTTCACATCGACATCAGTTTGTTTTTCTCCATTAAGCTCCACTAAAAATACTAGTTGACAGGAAGAAAGGCCATTTTTTTTTGTTTGTTTGTTTTTTATTATTTTAGTGTTATTTTGAAAATAAAAATGACATGGATATGAAGATTCCAAGGGCAAAATGTCATTCACAGACATTTTAAAGCAATGATTGATCAATAACCTTATCAGATAAAATGTCAATCATATCATAACCTGCTCCTCTAATAATAGGGAGACAAAGTAAGTCAAAAAATAAACACCTTTTTCTCATGATGAACACCTTTTTTCTATTTAAAGGAGGTTTAAAAACACCTTGAGAAAACATTACAGACTTGAACCCTGAAAACCATTGATTATCTGCACCACTTATGCTGCTCGGGGTGCTGGAGTCTATCCTAGCCAGAGGCATCTGGCTCAGACCTCTTCAGTGGGGCAACCTTGACTGTGGGGCAAAACGTGACTTACTTACCCTTGTATGATATTTCCTTAGCTTACCGTTTGTTATTTTAAATTTACCCCCCCTTACCCTAACCTTTAGGTTTTGCGTGCCTAAGCCCAACCTACTGGGTTTCCTTGGTTTGTGATGTGTTATTTTTCTTTAAGTGTGCACTCTGTTAACAATGGATATTTCATAAAAAATTAAGAAAGATACTGTTATTCACCATGGATGAATGGAGCTCTGGATGGTTGGTGGATGGCTTCCATGTCCCAACAAGACTGCAATGTCAGCAAGGAGGTGCTGGAGTGATGTTTCGGACTGGAATTATAGGAATTGAGTTGGTTGGCCCCTTTAAGGTGCCTGAAGGTGTCAAAATGACCTCAGCAAAATATGTGGAGTTATGAACAGGCCATTTCTTGCCATGGTATAAAAAGAAGAACCGTGCCTTTTCAAGTAAAATAAATTTAATGAAGACAACACACCATCTCATGCTGCCAAACATACCACTGAGGCCTTCAATGTTCAATAGATGATGTTAAGGCTCCTATGTTAATATGGGACTTAGTCTGTAAAGATGTTTTTGATTTGAGAAAAAATACCTCCTAATGCAAAAAATACAACAGTTTCAATCCTGTAGAAAATATTGAGTTTTTAAAACTCTGTTTTGCAGAATAATTTGGAATATTGATTTTTTTTTTTTTTTTTTTTTTTTTAATGCGATTTTCATCACTGATGATTCTGTGGAATAAAATACTGATTAAAATGTATTTGCTAAGGAGTGAAAAAATCCTAGTGACTGCCAACTATATATGCAATATATGCATAATAATTTGTAACACAGTGTAGTTATGTAGTTCTGTGACTTTGCTGTCTGGAAAGAGCTGATGAAAATATAACTCTTCACTTGCTCTGATTGCTTTAAGCACAGTGGCGAAGGGCCTCGTATTATTCTTCGCCTCGTGCCTCCAAATGACTAAAACCGGCCCTGACTGTAATACCACTGCGCACACACCATTGTGCAAATTAAGGAGAACAGTCCCAAAAGGATGATCCCTGATTTGTCTCTGAATCAATTAAGAACAAATATTAGGAGTGGCACAATTTGTGCCCATCGCCACTAAAGGGCAAAGTGTTCCCAGCCTGCCCAGGAGACTAATAAAATAATACAGCGGGATCTCTTCTCTCCTAATAACTCAGGACACGATGTGCCTGCCCTGCTCTTGCCAGGTCGCTGGTCCTTCTTCCTGTTTGCACCCGTCTAATTCTACAGTATTGTTTTATAGCCTTTTAAGCTGGCTGTCTGAATAGGTCTGCGTGTGTTTGACACGCCCACCCTAAATACGCACACTTATTTATGTTTTATTCTTAGAGGGGGTGTTTTACATTCAGTATGTTTTGTAATTAAGCAGTGATTGGAAAGCCAGTGTGAAGTCATTAAAAAGTAGTGCACTATAAACCAAACTAGAGCTCATAGGCTCTATTCGGCTCTCATCCATGCTGCAAAACAAACCCCCCTCCTGAGGATGTAATTATTTGTCTTTGACGCCAAAGTGCGCGGCGCATCTTCAGAAACAAGCGGTCAAGGTGACAGAAAGGAGCCGGATGAAGACTAGATTTGCAGAGGTGTGGAGCGCGTGGATGCCACAGTGATCCACTAGACTGACGTCTCTCCGGTAGCGCAGACGAACACCGCAGCAGCCCCGGTTATTTTACAGACTTCAGTGCAGCCAGGCAGTCGACAGTCTCTCCTGCACAGAGAGACGCTGCGAGCGGAATTTAAAAAAAAAAAAAAAGAACTTCAGCATCGACAAGCTGTAGTTTTGCAGCATGATCCACCTTCTGAAATCTCCGTTTCAACGCACGAGCCCAGCAACTGTTTGATTTTGCTGGTGTGTTGGCTTTTTTCGGGGAAACATTCGTCTTTTTTTTTCCTCCTTCGGCTGATGTAAAAGAATCAACCTCTCTATATTGGAATGATGTGGACCTCTCATGATACTGTTGGATTTGTTTTCTTAGCCGGATTTTGTGTGCAATTCGGATTCTCCTTTGAAGGTAAGAATTGTTTAGCTGTAGATTTTTAAGCAGCAGCTTATTTCTGTGTTATCGTGTCGGGCTCGCTGCCCTGCATGGTGGAAAGAAGCAGCTCCGTAGGAGAAAGTGTTAAAAGTGCGCAGCCTTTCTGGGTAAGGAAAGCTGCATATTTTGGAGGAGATTCTTTCACTCAGATGTATTTAAATAACCACAGAGAGGTAAAAATCAATCTTATGATGTTTGAAATGGACAAATGTGTTGTATTTTTTACGCATGGTGGCGAAAAAATGCAACTGGTGATTGTTTGGAATCAACTCAATTGCGTGGAGGACACTGAATTGCATTTTAGCGTCTGTTCTAATGCGAAAACATACACAGACGGATCAACTTCTCCCAAAATGCTTGAAAAGTGAGTGATCAGCCGGTGATTTCAGCACCACGGACAGTTCCTGCGGCTGCATGCAGCTGTCCGTGGTCCTGAAAGCGACCATGCTTCATGAGAATGAGATCCTCACTTTCAAACTGCGCCTGTTCCCTATTTCCACTTATAGCTGCAACCCAAAATCCCCGATAAACCTAAAAATAGTCCGTGCTTGATTGTAATTGCTTATGCAGGATTGTAACGATGGTTTGGTATGAAAGTTTGCACGCACGGATAACCCCACTCTCTCTCTATTTTAATATCCACGTCGCCACCACTCTCCCCTTTAGGCTATATTCCCTTTTTAGCCTCCCCATAACCAAACTCATTTATTATTTCTCCTTATTTCCCCTCTTGTGTGCTTTCTGTTCTCTGCTCATTCTGATTCAGTGGAGTTTTTAGTATGTAGGGGCACGACACAAAATGACACGAGAATATATTAAGGAATAAAGGTTGAAACTCCTGAAAAATCTCGTAACTGACTATTGTCGCTATTGTGGCAACTGTGCGTTATGTAAATTCCCAATGAAGACGCATCAGTGTGTGTGACAGGAGGGGGGGGAAGCCCCCGCCATCGCCATCTCCTTCACTTAGAACAAGAACGCACCTTTATCAAGCGCCTGCCTTCAGTAACACTGCTGCTATGACCGCGCATTCACGGTTGCATCCACACGCACACAATTCAAGTGATTAATTCATGTGTTTGCGTGCAGAAATCAGACAACTATCCCCCCCAATCTTTTCTCCTTTCCTTCCTTGCCTCCTTCCTTCTTTCATCTGCAGGTCGCTTCACGGATCTGCCCTCCAATATGACGGTTAAAGAGGGACAAAACATAGAAATGGCGTGCGCGTTCCAGAGCGGAACCGCGTCAGTCTATTTGGAGATCCAGTGGTGGTTCGTGAAAGCGCCGGAACCCACTGACAGCGAGGAAGACGTGGATGCCGAAGAGGTACAATGGATCTCTGTTTCTGCTTTCTTTCTTTTTTCCCCCCCCCCCTCTACCCCTGTCAAGGGCTGCGTGCGTTTTGTTTGAGCACGTGCACTCATTAAGGCATATCCAACAAGTATCCGCGCTTTTACGCACAAGAGTCCCTTGTCGCCTGCGTCATGCTTGTGCAACAGTTCTGGACACGATGTCAGAGGTTGGATTCCTGAAGGGAATGCGTAATGATGAGAGTGTGGAATAATTTCATTAATGTTTGAGATAATAGGATCAATAAGAGAGATTCTCAAAATATGAAGAAAAAAATGGCTAAATTACATGTTGCTTTCACCCATATGATCATGTTTTCAAATCAAGCTCTACTTTTTTAATGATTTCTATTAAAAAGCTGTCTAAGCAAGATTTTAGAGATATTTGGCAGCCAAACTGAGAACAGGAATCCTTTCTCTGACTCATCCTGGAGAAACACCGTGCACTGTGTGGTTTAAGAGGAGTCAAGAATGAATCTCATTTCCTTTAAGCTGTCCCTCTATTACTTGATGGGTGAAGAACAACCTTTAAAACAACATATAAGACCCAGAAGTGTTAGCGTGATGACATGATGGAGTGGTTGTTTGCTTCCAATGTGCATAAGTTGGCAAATTTTGTTGCCAAAGACTGGAAGACTTGTCAGAATGGTTGATTTGATATGGTGAAGTGTCTACAGCTGTTTTTTTTTTTTTTTTAAAGATGGAGCTTTTTAAGAGTCTTTGTGCTGAGTATATTGCTTATGAATGACCAAAGCAATACAATAAAAGCACTTCAAGATAAATCAGTAATGCCAGGTATGCATGGTGTTCCCGAGGATAAATGTGCAAGAGCCTATCCGCTTGTTCCCCCCTCTCTATTTGTATTTATCCTCTGAAATGAGTTAAAAACACTTGCTGATCTACATCCACATAAATGCAAAGCATTTTTGCAAAATGTAGGCACATGATGGTTTCCCAAAAATCTATTTGCTAACTTCAATTTCCAATGCATTTGCATTAAAATGCCCTTCCCTCAAACAGTTAAACCAATCCCATACACTGAGCAGGCAGCGGCCCCATCAAGAAGAAATAAGAACATTAATCAAGGACTAGTGTTGGGTGGAAAAAAGAGCTCATTCTGGATATTAATTACATAATAAATGAAGTAAATGAGCCTGACTATTCATGAATGGATAAAAAGTGGCTGAATCGATAGAGCTGAGGCATTTTCATGTATAGTGCCTCATTAAACTGTGCGTTGGAAGCGTGTTGGCATTTTGTTATGTATTGCTCTTCCATTACTTCTGCCTATGACAGCTTCCCTCACCCCAAATAATGATTGGCTTCTTAGCAGATGAGAGCGTCTCAGTGTGTTTACCTCATTGAAATGGATGGAAAAATGACGTGCTTACATATTGTGTGGCAGGTAGCTGCATGTCAAGATTTGGAAGGGTTTGGGGTATTGTCGTGACAGACATCAAACGGTGCTCTTTCTATTTCTGTGACAAAGAGGAAGAGAGATATGTGTGTGACAGGGGGTGCCTGGATATCCATGTGGCTTTAATTATTGTTCCATTGTTGCCGGGCTCTCATAGTGGCGCCGGCCAGGCTTTGATGTGGGTTTGATCCCTTGTGACTCTTTGGATGTTGGGGCTGAAGTGGCCTATTGATGCAGTCATCACATTGTTAGCCACATTTCTTATCAGGGAAGGCTGTTTGAAATGAAAGCCGCTGTGTGTCTCTGTGCGAGTGTTTGTCCTGCAGTGTTGCAGTTCGAACGGGAACAGAGTCAAGGCTGTGTGAGAGAGATGCTTGCTTGGGAAGCAGCTGGTCTCCTGGAAATTCAGAGGAAATGAGCTCCATGTCTTAGGATGCAAATATGTATGCAAATATGAGCAGCATGCTTGAAAAAGTGAAAAGAGTTGTTGGATCTTTGAAAGGGCTGACATGAAAAGAGGAAGGCACAGGAAACAGGCAGCAGTTTTACTGAAATAGTGCAGCAGAAACTGTAAAGTATGCGTCAGGTGGATGGGTGGGTGGATGCTTTATGTTCAACTCTCCACGACCCAGGATCAGTTCTCAACTTTACAAATGAATATTCTGCTCTTTTACTTCTTCAGTTTTATAAAGATGGTATCATTCATATTCAACAGTGGTACTTTTTTAAGATTTTATTCAAATCTTTTCAGTCACCACAAAAATTAAACAACAGCACAGAACTAGACTGAAAACTGGCCTGGATGGGATGCATAACCACCTGAAAAAACATGAAGACAAAAATCAGAATGTATGAAATTACAGCTCCTATCCCTCCCTTAGTTGGCCTCAGTCACCAATATATTCTAAAGATTTTTCTCAAAAATTTGCTCTTCATCAAAATGCTGTTGAATGCATGACATACTTGTGCGTGTGTTTAACTCATCAATGCCATGTCTTCATAAGCTGGCAGCTTTTCAAAATTCTTTCCAACTAAGCATAGAAAAATGCACCTTTTATGCCCATCAGGCCATAGAAAGAGTTTAGATATTTGTGAGGTCCAGATTTTTTTCTCTTAATATATCATTAAAAAATTTGAGCATGCAAAGTAAGAGGAAAAAAAAAAAACAAGCCTGACCTATGCCTTTGCCGTCTGTGTTTATAGATAACAGACATCAGCTTTAAGCTAGGCTTGCTTTAGTCCTGCTGCACTCTTAAAATATGTGAAGAGTGCTGGCCTTGTAATTTATTAATATTCAATAATAACTGTTATTCAAGCCACTTAAATGAGCCTAAAAATAGAAGATCATATAAGCTGTAAAGCATCCATTGATAGACATGCAGTAAATTGGCAGTACTAAAAAAAAAACCTAGGTCAAAATCATCACACCTGACAGATGCTCACATCTAGATACGCTTTCAAATCAAGGAGCAGTGCTGTTAGAGTCAGTATTTACATTTTCTATTCATTTGAGTGGTACGGTTAGCATATAAGCTTACTCTGTCTAGCTTTCAATTCAAGGGTGCCCTGCAGTTAGAGTTAACTTTAGCATTTTCTATTTATTTGCATGGTACAGTTAGCATATGCTAAGCTAAGTCTGTCAGGCGTGCGTCATTAAATAATGCAGAGTTAGGACGCTAGTAGTTTATATGGTAAACGTGCCAAACATCCACACATCCATGACTGCTTCTCCTTGGGACAGGAGGTAGTGCAAGGCAGGATACTTTATTGTTTATTTTAGTCTTACCTTTACTTAACCACCTAGAGATTAAGCTGTCTTTTTCAGGTGTGACCTGACTAAGTCAAATCACCAGTTACAACACAGTTATGACTTTGTGATCATTCTGAATGAGTCCAATGGAAAAGCCATCAAGCTATCTCTACATAAATTCATTTGGTAGCAACTTTTGCCATCTTATTTAGGAAGAAATTACCAAGGTCCAAGTCTCATGGCTGGCTATGGCCTTGATGCCCATATAAGGGCATAAGACTGAAGTGCTATGTGCAAACACAGAAGGTAGTTTCCAAGTTAAAATACACTGTTAAAACAATCATACACCCTAATCTAGGTATAATAAATACTTAGTTGCAATGTGCATGTAGTGCTGCTCAAAATAACATAAAACAGCCTATTTAGCAGGGGGAAGTGCTGCTGCCTCACAGTATGAAAGTTCCTGGTGTGAATCCCTGTGGGACAAGGCTTTTGTGTTGTTTGCATGTTCCTTCCCTATGTGGCTCTTTAAAGGTACTACAGCTTCCCCCCACAGTGCAAAAACATGTGTGTTAGGTTAACTGGTGACTAATTTCACAGTAGGTGTGAGTTTAAGCGTGACTGGTTGTCAGCCCTGTAATCGACTGGCAACCAGTTCAGGGCGCACCGCACCTCTCGCCCAGTGACAGCTGGGACTGGCTCCAGCCCTCCCTGACCCTGTACGGGATAAGTGATAGAGATAATGGATGGATGATTATATAGATATTTAACACCAGTAGTGGATTTTAAATACAAACAGATAAATTGGATTATATAATTTGTTCAGACAGCACTAACGTTAAAAACACTGTGCATTGTCCTCTGACAAGTAAAGGATGCATTCCAGATGAAGTGAAAAATAGCTAAGTCGAGGGGAAAGAGACACAAGTCTCATGCTTTTCCAAATGCACATGATGCTGCGCCAATGTGTGCAAACTGAACCACTCTGCCCAGTCATACCAGCTCTTAAATGGGTGTAAGTGTTCTCTAGTCTTCTTAGATTCTGTGCTTATCCAAGAATAAGTCAAAGATAAGAAAACTTTAGTGAGTTTGCTGGATTGTAAAAACTGCATGAGTGGGTTTTGTAACAAAATTATTTATTAGAAGAGTTGGTGAAAGAAGCTTATTGTCTTTTCTCTTCTGTTTGGAGCTGCCTTTGAAATTCTGCCAATAGAGTAGTTGTTGAGTTGTTTAGTCAGTAAAGAAATGGCCCTGTGGACTGAAGATTTGATAAATCTGCTTTAATAATCAGGGGCAAAAACAGGAGCATTATACATGCCAGTTAGCCCAGTTAGGAGCGACCAGACACATGCACCCTGGAAACTGCTTATCAGGCAGTTATATTCACATTTTTTTAAGATATTCCAAATAAAAAAGTAGAGTTAGAATGACTACAAACCCATGCATTATTTAGGCAAAATGACAGTTCCACCTTTAAAAAAAGTACTCCTTTAGAGCAGTGGTTGTGGTTGGGCATCAGGACTCACCACCAGCTGCGATGCAGTTATACCCCAAATGGAACAAATCACCATGAAACAAAGAGACAACATACTCAACAAGTCAACATTACAGAAAGACATGCATGCATGCATCTTATTTTACTTATGTGAATTTGATAGTTTGTCACTGGATGTTTGTGTAATGGTAGAGAGGACATATAAAAGAAAAGTCTTTAATAAACTGCCAATTCTTGCTCGATCATGGTTTTTCCTAACCAGGAAAGTAAAGTCTTAATGGCTACAAACTTGTCTTTATGACTGAGGTGAAAATAATTTAAAAAAATGTACATTCAAATTTCCACAAATAAAAAAGAAAAGATGTTTATATAAATAATGTTTGCCATTATTCAGGAGGATAACTAACTTAATCAACCAGTATACATGATGGTTAACAGGAAAAAGAATCTGCTTTGCAGGGAGGGGCTTATAGTGTCATTTATGGTTTGGTTAGTCAAATTGGTACCTGCTGTCTCTCTGCTGATGATATCCGTACATTCAGATTCTTAAGAGAATACTAGTTGTGCTGTTTAAGATCCATATCTCTCAGTGTAAATCTCTGTCATGAAGGATGTCAGAAAAGGCTGGTTCAGCAGCGTGCTGTGAATCTCGTCCTCTGACACCTACCCAGCAGCAGCTTTTACAGGGATTAAGGATGCCGTTGTGGAAACCTTAAATCTACCTGCTGATGCTCTAGTTTGCGTGTGTAGAGGTGTCAGTATTAATTTTCTGCTTCAGAACTCCTACAAAAGCTTTAAAATGCACCAGTCTGCTAACCAAGGTGAGTTAATCGTGCCAGATGCTGATATGGCTAACACTGGGTTTGTAGAGAGATCTAAATCTGCTGTCAAATTCTACATTTTTAAAGTTTCACTGCTTTAATGTGTAAGGTTTTTAAGACATAAGGCCCCCTGAGATTTTGATATTATTTGATTTTATTTTTCTTTGTGTACAATGGAGGAGAGTAGGAGATTGTAGAGCACAGTTTTTTGTTTTTTTTTTAATCAGTAGATCATACAAGAACGTTTCTTTTTTTGGGGGGAGGGGGGAGATTTCTTATCCTGAAGGTCTTGGATGGGCTGAGATTTTCTGAGGTACATGTAAGGGGGAGCTCCAAGGAAACCCAGCTGTACAGCATCAAGTTTAGCTTTTAAATATGTACATATGTTTCAAGTTGTGCATTGTTATGCACCTAATAAAGACATTAATCATCCTTATTTGGCTGGTTTTGCCCTCTGCTTTGCTAGTTGGTAACCTGGTCAAACGTAGCTTCCTGTACTATACTGGTAAAGCCAGTTCAGACTTAATCATAAGGACATTCAGAAGACTAGTAGGTAATTTTCAGCATTGTATCAGATGAAACGGTAGTTATGAGATGTTTCAGATCTGATCAGTGAAATATCTTCATCTGCAAAAATGTTCAAAAGCACCAGGAGGTAGGTTATGTTCAGTGAGATAAGTAAATACCCCTTTTGTCCCCTTGACAAAAATCTTTTCAAATGGCAGAAAATGACCAAGATAATGTATTCAAGTAAAAGCCCTGCATTCAAAAGCTTCTTAATTAAATAGTTACATGGTATAACCACAATAATCTGCTTAGCAGAGGTCAAATGCATCATGTAGAATGTCTTATATTAGAATAAAAATATTATATTGTTTGTCATTATTTTTTGCATTTTTTATGTGAATCTGAAAATTCAGAGCCTCTATCCATGTCAGTTCCTTAAATTGCTTCTTTGTTGCTGTTTAAAATGCATTTTTAAATTAAATTGCAGCAGGTCTTGTATAGAGCTTTGTTCCTTTTGTTATTTAACTATTCCTGACCAATCAGAGGTGGATGTGATGGTGATGTCATCAGGGAGGTAAAGGTGCTGATCTGGGGGAGGCCTAATAATGATGACAACATGAACAAATAATAACTGTGGCAACGTGTCAGGCTGCTGAGTCAGATGTAGTCTGACTTTGGTAATGAATCAGGTGGAGTTAACATCATCCATGAAAGCTAGAAAAGGTAGTGATAAGTAGAAGAGCTTTTATATTTTTTGACTCAGGTTTTCTTAAAACCCTTAAGTATCTTTGACTATCTGTGGAGACAGAAACATCAGAGAGACAAGAGAGAGAAAATGGATCTAAAAATAATACCCCTTGTGCTGTTTAGTAAAGAAACTACAGAAAATGGCGTTATTCTTCTTTTTCTCCCCAAGAAGAACCCTCTAGAACCCCCCCCCACACACACACACACACACACCCACACAGACCCCCTCACTAATACATTAGTGTGACCTAACTGACCTTAATGTTTTTCACCCTTTATTTTTTACCCCCAAGCCATGCAGTGATAAATTCTGAATGGAACTATTTACTCTTGTCATAAATCTAAAAATACAAGGATTTAATTGAATCAAACCAAGCATCTTTAGTCTGTAGTCTGTCTTCTGAATCTTTCAGTATCACATGATTTGATTCAAGCCAACAAAATGTAATTGTGGCTGATCAGGGCAGAATTGTATTAAGAATCCATTTTTGATTCAAACCAATTACCAATTCCAAAGTATTCACTTTGTTGCAGGTTGTTAGAGGAGCTTATTCCAGGATTTTCTTTTGTCTGCTGCACATAAACAGGGCCAGAAATAATTGTTGACACTAGAGAGAACAATAAGATGTGTTTAAGATCATGCACATTTACATTTGCAACATTTGTATCACCTAATTACAAAAAATGTACATTTACGTGTGAAAATCTAAAACAACAATAACACAAATTCATGCTATCAATGCAAAATATTTAAATATGTAAAGCATTTGTGGACCTGAGTCAGATGACTCAGCAGTGGAAAAAACGATGTTAATATAAATATAATGCCTTTTGTCTTCTAATTTTCAGTTTAAGAAGTCATTGACTATTGTTCTACTTATTTTTTAATCTTGATTGTTATGCAAAGAGGAACTGCTTGTGATGATTTACTTTTAATAAAGAAAGCATGTCTAAATATATTAAATTATGGAGGATCTTAATATTACAAATTAATGCTTTGACATTAATCGGTTTCTTCCACCACCTCAGTTTAAGTTACACTGTAAACACATCTATCGTCTCTGATATAACCATTGGAAAAACAATCAGAAATGCTCTGTTTGTCTACTCTCAACATTCCTGATGTGATCAGGGATTCTCCCCCCAAATTTAGAGCATTATTGTGATATTTAACAAGATTAAGACTCAATAATCATCCATCCAAGAGATCAATGTTAAAATGTGTAACTGTCAGAGTTCCTATATTGAATAACATCCACAGCTTGCCAAATGAAATGCTAATTATCTTCGTATGCTAATATTTGACATTCATGTCGTTTGTCAAATGACTTTGAAAGATGTTAAAGCCATTCATGCTCTTATGCTACAACTCAGGGTTTGATAAGTACCAGAGGTAGTTTTCTGGGGTTATGAAAGACTGTGGGAGCATTTAAATGGAAATGAAACATTGTGAAGAAAAAAAGGGGATTGAGTTGCATTAATATGAATCATAAATGTCTGTAACAGGAGAAAAGGCTGCACTGTTGGTGACTTTACTCAGCAGCTCCATTACACTGCTCTGGATTACTGTCTGTATCTATATGCAAGGGTTTTAAAGATGCAATGTCTGTCAGCCTTTCAGTGGTAATCACCATGAAATAATCATAAGAAATGATGTTGTTGTCATGTTATTTTTCTTAATCACAAGTTATTTTGTCTTTTTTGTGCGTTGTAGTTTGGCCACCTCCAAACAACTGTTAAAGGTCAGACATTTTACCCCTTTAAGACAAGTTTATGTTGTCAGATATCCCCAAAACATGCCAGTGAAGTTTGTTGCTGAAAAAACACTCCAGTATTGGATTCTTGCAATACTGGAGTGTTTCCTCTGTTTCAGCCCTGTTCAGAACGAGCTGTTTCTGTGTCTGTGGCTTTAAATGTTATTGAGCTGTCTGACTCCGCCCCTGACTCCACCTCTTTCATGAAATAGATCTGGTACTTGTGATGTCACAACGATTTTTTTCTTCTTTTTTTTTTAATTATAATGAAGACTCATCAAACAGGCATGCCTGCTAATGCGTGTGAAGTAAAATGCTGTCTGAGTGTTTACAAGGGCAAGATCTGCTCATGGTATTTCTCTCACTGTGCGAGCGTGCAGTCATTGCCAAAATATCAAACATGCAAGAAATCCATCCGACCATTCTAGATCAGCTGGTCGAACCTTAGTTGGCCGTCTTGTCCCCGTACACTGATGATAAACGCATGGTAAAATAGAAAGTCAGCCCAACTTCAAAGTGAGTCGTGCACATCATAGCTCCACTGTACTCATACAGACGCTACAGGCAAAAATAATCAATGAGACGTAATTTCTTAACTCTAGCCATGACCTACTACCTTCAATTATTTTTTTTTCATTTATTTTTGAAAGACCTTGAAATAGATGTTTCTAAAGGGGAACCATGTCAAAGCGTGTGTTCTTAATGGCTTTTTACATTGAAAAAATTTGATTTATATAACCAACAAAATGAAACAGTTTTAAATGCAAAATGGTGACGTTTTGAAAAGGGGTGATTAATTGCACTTAACCACAGAAAAAAGATGGATTGCAATTTAATATTCTTATGGTTTGACAGCCCTTTCATAATATATGAGTTGGACACTTACAGGTTATATCACTTTGAAAATGTGTGAAAATGCTCTCAAAGTATGTCAAAATTGTTTTCATAAATCTGAGCTGTATGGATAGAAATGTTTTCTACCCTGTAGAGTTTGAGCTCATTTCATTAGATTATGTAAGACTACACAGAACACAGATAAGAGAAAAAAAGAGAAATAAAAAGAAACAACTGAGTATACCAGTGGTGAAAGCTGTTTGGCTCCATTTTCCACTACAAGTGGTAAATGATTCTCCTCTCAGATTATAAATGACATGCTGCCAGTTCATAATTATGCACAAACAGAGAGAGACGGAAACAAAATATTCACACCTCCATGACAAAGAGGATTCATGCTGCTGATGGGATTTGCTACTCTCTTGATGTTGTTGATTCAAGTCAAAGAGTAAAGATACACAGGCAGGAGGAGAGCAGCAGCGGCGGAGTGTGAGCTAAACATTTGCTGTTACAGAACATGAGCAGATTGCTGCGACAGCAACGGGTCATCACTCTGTGTAGCTTTTTTGGCAGCGTTTTTTTTACAACAAAATGAGGCAGAGCAAGGCCTGATTACGTCTGATTATGTGGTGATGTTTGGTTTTCTACTGCGTGCACTCTGCCTAGTTTGTTTTTTTGGAGGTTTGATCAACAAAGGACAAAAGGTGGCTCCTAAAAGATTACAACCCTGCAACATACATTTTTGGAGAGGAGGAAGACATATGGCTTCAGGGCTTTCTTCACTCAAGTGCATCATCATCTGTGAGGGCCCTCATGTATTTTCAACCTGGGTATCATTCCCACGTAAATGACTGGTTAATTTAATATTCATTTTTGGAGAAATAATGCAATCTGAGATTAATAAATAGATGCAAACCTCCCCTTCCTCTGCCCCTCCTTCTCCTGTTCATAGTGAGCCATGCCGCATGTTTTCTCCTGTTAAATGTCATCCTCTGCTGCTGTTTAGTAAGCAAAGCTGTTTGCACATAATTAATATGGTAACTTTATCACGTTGTTGTTGTTTGTAAGAATCATTTTAATGCTTTTTCCAGAGAGATAGGACAGTGGATAAGGTTTTCAATTGCCAAGAGAGATTGAGAAATGACATGCAGGAAAATAGCCACAGGTTGGATGCAAACACAGGCCACCCACCTTGAGGACGACAGACTCTGCACGTGTCTGCACATGCAGACTCAAACCCCAGGCTATCAGGGCACAATCACATTGGTTTAGATTGTTTTGAAATGTGATAGAATAAACATAAAGCTTCCTCTTCACACGACTCACCTGATTTAAAATCAAATCAGGGGTTAAAAAAATGAACAATTGTGATCCAAGGAAATCTTTGGAGTAGAGAAGATAAAAATAACATTTAGGCGAGGGTCACCATACATCCCGATTTACGCAAAACAGTCCTGTTTTCATGCTTTTGTCCAGAGAAGCCAATTTTTCCTGCTTTTGAACATCCTCTGTCCTGAAATTAGCAAACGGAAACAGGGAAATACCAAAACATTGGAACATGACCCATAACTGCAACATATCCTCTATATTAACCTCCCTCAAGTCAGTATTCAGTAGAGTTACCTTTGGCTCCAATCACAGCACTGAGTCTGTGTGGAGAGGTCTCAATCAGGCTTGCACATCTGGACTCTGCAATCTTACTCCATTCTATTGCAAAACTGCTCAAGTTCTGTCAGGTTGCACGGGGATCAGGCATGAGCATCTCTTTTAGAGTGTAGCCAAACACTCTATCGGTTTGAGGTCTGGGCTTTGTCTCAGCCACTCCAGAACATTCTCCTTGTTGTCTTAAAACTATTTCTGTGTAGCTTTCCCTGTATGCTTCGGGTCATTGTCTTGCTGGAAGATAAATTGTCTCCCAAGGCAAAATTTTCTTGCAGAGTGAATAAAAATGTCCTCCAGGATTTTTCTACATTTTACTGCATTCAGTTTACCCTCTACCTTTACAAGCCTTCCAGGGCCAGCTGCAGAGAAGCACTCCCACAGCATGATGCTGCCACCAGCGTGCTTCACAGTGGGGATGGTGTGTTTGTGATGATATGCGGTTTTTGGCATCTGCCAAACATAGCGTCCTGTCTGATGGCTAAATAACTTTCTTACGCTTCACCATGGAGTCTCCTATGCCTTTTAATGAATTCTAGTCCAGATTTAATCTGAGTTCTCTTCAACAGTGGTTTTCTCTTTGCCACTCTCCCATAAAGCTTGACTGGTGAAGAACTCGGCCAACAGAGTCCCTCCCATCTCAACTAGTCCTTCAGAGTAGTCATAGGTGTCATGGTGGACTCTCTCACTAGTCGTCTTCTCGTACATTCACGCAGTTACTGAGGACTGCCAGATTTACACATGTGCCATATTCCTTCCATTTCTTGATGATGGATTTAACTGGGGGATGTTCAGTACCATGAAAATTATTTAGTGTCCACCCCCGACTTCTTCTTTTCAGTAACCTTTTCTCTGAGTTGCTTGGAGTGTTATTTTGTCTTTATGGTGTGATAGTAGCCAGGAATACTGATTAACCAGTGTCTGGATCTTCCAGACACTGATTTCTAAAATCAATTAAGGGTAAAACATAGAAGGGGGTGAAAACCTGGTGTAACACTAATTTCTGAATTCATTAAAACAATGCTTAAGGGTAACTAGCTTTTTTAGCCATTGCATTTATCAAACAAATACACTCAGTGTTGAAAACATTGTTTGATAATAACAGAAACCCTACAGCCCTTGAAGCAGCATCAAGTCAAGTTACTTGAATTTGTTGTAGAATTTGTTTTCTTTGTTGCTGAAGATTAAAAAAACAGCTAAATCACTTATTTTAATACAAATTTGATACATTCCAGATGAAAGATGTTCATCCAGGGTATCTCCAGAACTATCTCACCCACCCACCTCTCCATCACGTCCACATCTCTCCTCGTGTGATGTGGTACATAAAAGTCAGAGGTGGAAAACATGGTGCAGGTAATAAATACAGCTACACTAAATACGTATGCCCTCCAGCTGTGAATTTCTGCTTTGCTGCTTTGACCTCCATCGTAGAATCAAAAAGCATAGATGGTACATCACCGAGGCTCCTGGGTAAAGGTAATAGCTGTAGGCCATGTCGCACACAGTGGACATGAAAGCCTCATTTCCATGAATTTCAATTTAAAAATGCATTAGTGAATTCCCCTTTTGGTTTCAAAACCCTAAATCCCTCTTTATTCTGAAGAGGTGGATTCAATTCTTCTCTGGATTTGATCTCTCTTTTTATCCAGCTAATCCCAGCGCTATTGTTTGCCATAAGATCAATTTATTGAGTAAATCTTTACAACCCTGTCCACTGGTAATTCTATTTGGTGTGGGATTATGTTTGGATATAAGGAAAAGAGCAGAGTTTGATCTAGGAAGGTAACTCTTCTGATCCTTTCAGCCAGTGCTCGCCAAATGTGCAGTCGCATATTTCTATCCCCGGGAATAAACACAAAAAGTCAAAACAGCCAAGAATCAATTTTCTGTGAGGGGATGAAAACATCTTTGCATATCTTGGATATCAGAAAAGTCCTCATCCGACAGTATGCATTTCGAAGGTGGATAAAGCAAAGGCAGGAAGAGATGATGCCAGAGACTCGACGCAGATGTGTGCCGTTTAAAAATTCATACCGCGTTTTCATTCCTCAAATACCGCCTGCAGTGCTTGAAAAGTTAGGCTGCAGGTGGATTCAAAGCTGGATTTACCTGACCTAGGATATGTTAAAAATCGGTGTGATGTGTCTCTTGATGCAAGGCTGCACTTTGCCAGGTCCTGGTGCTGAGAAAAATAGCCGTAGCCATCGAGAAGAATACAAATGACAGTTATATAAAACATCCACTGGCACACTTTGACCAAAAAATGCACCCTAGCCACAGCCAGCTTTACCTCTCTTAACAAGTGAGTTTATAAATCCAGTGGGTGTAGCAGCAAGGAAGCATAAAATCCATAGGCCGCCATGCTCTCTGAGTGACCTTACTGTCTGCCTCTCCGCCCCTCCATCACCGCCTGACTGCAGCCCGTGCAGCCTCCTCCAACACTCTTGCTGAGATAACTGCACTGCCAGTCAATATGATGCAGCAGGCGTCGTCCCGGTAACTGCTCTCATCAGCCGCGCCGCCTGCCTGTGAACACACACGTCTATAATGATTGTAATGGCTTCCAAATGGTTTGTGGTGAATATGAGATCTCCGCGGGAGGTTAGTGTTTGAGTGTGAGATGCACAGAAACACCAGAGAGCCTGCTGCTTTCATTTTCCACTGGTGGACTGTGGATGGCTCGCTGTCGGGCTACGGCCATCAGTCTTACAGGAAGGCCTTCTTTGAATTCACTAAAAGCTGCTCCTTGACTGCATCATGCTGCTGAAACATGGAACTGCAACAGTGTCACATTCCTCAACAGCCTCACTAATATGACTTATTCATGGCTGAGATGCACTTAAAGAAGTCTAAGTGTGTTTCTGTGAACATATTCTCTAATAAATTGTGTCTAAACAGATGATGATACAGAATTTAAAATAATTTGGAGAAAGATCAGGCTTTATTCTGCTCTTTTCTGGATTAAACAACCTCTATCTTTATTTATCTTCGCACTCTTTCATTTACCACATACTCTTAAAGCCCATCTTACCTCAATAACTGATGGTGTGTCTGTCAGTCTGGGTGTCCATTTGACCGCCACATCATTGTTCCAATTGTCCTTGATACCTCTCAGAAGCAGGCCTGCCCTAGGGTTTGGCTGGGCTCCTCTCCAGTTGTGATTTACCGATGATATCAATACATGTGTGTTGGATCAGTAGCATCCTGGCTAACAGCTACCTCATTTTGGTGCTGAATATTGTGTCAAGCTATTATTGGTTTCTGATGTTAAAATGATTTATCTTTGCATCTTTTTCCCTCCTTTTTGTCAAATTTGCAAGTATTTCCACTTTTTATCAGTTGTGCAAACTCCCTAGCCTCTTTGTGCCCATTTTACTACAATTTGACTAATTTTCATCAGTTTTTCCTCATTGTTGCCCATTTAAATACATTATTGCCACTTTCATCCCATTTTTGCTACTTTTACAATCACATTCACTAACTTTTTCACCCATTTATGTCACCTCTAACCTTTTTGTCACTTTTTTTTAGCCAGTTTTGCATCTTTTGACCCATTCTTGCCACTTTCAATTTCTATTTCACCACCTCATTGCCCATTTTGCCACTTTTTTGCCACCCCCTTTTCTGTCTTGTTAACCAATGTTTACCACTTTACATCCTTTGTTGTCTATTAACCCATTTGTGTCTCTTTCAACTGCTTTTCACCACTTTTTGAGCCCGTTTTTGACCATTTTAACCACATTTCATTATTTGTTACTCACATTTTTCCAGTTTAAAGCATGTTTGCCCCTTTCCATCCTCTTTAAATTCCATTTCACCCCCTATACTGCCCCATTTGCTACTTTAAGCCTTTTGCCACTTTTTAACCTTTTCCATCACTTTTTTTTGCCTGGTTTTGCCACTATTAAGCAAAGTTTTTCTCTTTCCATCTATTGGTGTTTCTTTTTACCCATTTTTGCTGGTAGTAAGTGCTTTCAAGCACTTTTTGAGCCCATTTTTGCAAATTGTATCCACATTTGATTATTTGTTACTTCCATCTCTGCCACTTTTAACCTATTTTCATTGTTTTACGAAGAGGGGTTTATATTCTTTAGAGGTATTAATTTTGGGATTTGCTACAGTCTGCTGTTCACAAATGAGCTAAAATCTAGTCCATTTTAACAGAATAAGGTACATCTGAAACCTGCAGCTGTAATCACAAGCCTTTATTTCAGATCCTAAGAGGGAGAAAAGAGTATGTTAAGGTAATTTTATCAGAAAGGAGTCCTCTAGTCTCCTTCAGATGTTTTAAAGAAGGCGGGCTGTTTCATGTGTTTGACTGACAGCTGGCATCCTTAGACACAAAGGGAAGCTCACCCCCTTTTAGTCATCAGAACATTTCAGCTCAGCATTTAAAGACAGCTTTTTTTTAGACCCAACCAGCTCTTTTATTGGTACTAGGGCTAGGAAATTAATCAAAACTTTAATTAAATCACAATATGTCCTACTGCAATTTTCAAATGACAGAAGGTGCAATATTTATTTGGCGTGAAATGTGTGTCAAAATATGGACTTAATACATTTTTTGCAGCAGGGATGTTATACACTACAAATCATGAAAACATGCAAGGATCACTTTTTAAAAATTAGTTTACACAAAATTCTATTTACCTTATTTTTGAAAAATGACACTGATGTAAAATGATCATTCACTTCAATACAACAGTTTATATCAAATTTGCAATATGAGTCAAAATAATCACAAATTATTGTTTTGTTTTTTTTTGTTTGTTTGTTTGTTTGTTTGTTTTTTTTGTTTGTTTGTTTTTTTAATGTTCAGCCCTAGTTTAATCTCTCTAATATTGTGTTAGTAATAATATAGAATAATTTATTGCTGGTGTTGGATGAAAATTATATAAATAAAGGAACTTAGAGAAGAATTGCATTTTAAATCACAATTGCAATGTTGTGGAGAAAAATTGCAATTAGAATATTTTCCCAATTTGTTAAGCCACATTGGGTACCATTTTGGCTTTTATTAATCAGCCAAATTTAGCAATGTTTTGAACCAAGATTACTGTAGTTAACCAAATCTAACATAAATACTTAAATGTAAAATTGTTTTGTTAATAAAGAAATGTGGTTCAGCTGTGATCAACGACTTTACTATAACTACGTCCAAGTTAACTGTTACTCTGGTGGTAGCCAAGTTCTAGCTCGATGGCATCTTTTACGTCTGGGCCTTTTCATCCTGGGTAATACATCCAGACACCGCTGGCAGTTTTTGGTCTCCTGGGACATCCCCAGCACCTCCACAAGTTTGTGGCAACCCTACTATCTGCTTGGACAGTACCCTAGGCTATGCTTACTCACCACATCCACCCCTTACAGCAACTTAAAGTTGTGGACTTTATTTTTACAACAGATTATTTTCCAATGCCTCTGGTAATATGCAAGGACATCCAGAGCACACCATGGGTTGTGTCAATCCTCCTTCCTGCCCGATGGTGGGCTCAGGTGGGCTTGCTTTCTATTACATGCCTTTCTTCAGCCTCAATTCTTGACCCAAAGATGCCTAAAAGTTCTGCACAATACTGTATGTCTGCATGAATTCAACTAATTTTTTGTTTCAGTTTTTCTAATGAAATATCATTCAAAATAACTTCCCATCCTCCCCAAAACTTTCGTGAAGGAATAAAACCTGCTGACTGGCTATAAATCATTAACCTTGTGAACCCGGAACCCCCAATTGGGGGACTTTGAGAGGCATTGACAAACACAGTGTAAAATAATGCACTAATCACGGAATCACCAATCACTTTTTTACATGCCCCAAACACAACTCAAATAACAACTAAATGAATTACGATATATTAAACTCCATACTCATATGTTGTACTATGGTCTGATGAAGGTTTAGAGCTGCAGCTGCATCATTTTCAAATGATATTCTTTTTTAGACAAACCAATTTTTTTTTTTTTTTACATTTTTTCCATCTTCATTTACTCTCTTTACCAGTATCACATATACTCATATTAACACATCTCAACAAATCTCTGAAGTGTTCTCTTTACTATGACACTACAATTATTCAAATAGACCTTGTGGTTGCAGAGATATACCCATTTTATTATGGGTATGCAATTTTCGAGCAGAAACCTAAAAATAGAAAAATAGGGTTCAAAAGGTTAATGGTCTCCTGATATAAAACATTAATATTATACCATCACACAAGTCCTCAGTGAGTGGTTCACCTGTTTCCAAGTACTGTGGAGAAAAGATTTTCTCTTTATCTTGTCAATTAAATCACAACAAAGGGAAAAGGGAAACTGCCTCTCAAACATGAGCTGGCTCCTTTAAAGATATAAGAGTCGGTCTTAGAGCTTGTTGTTTTATGTGTCATATGGTAGACATAAGTACTGTTCGTACGTGACTTGAATTACCCGTGGACCTCAGATCATTTGTGAATTACCCATGGCGTCGGCATTCGATGCAGTGCATTCGCATAGGCTAAGTAAAGTCTGTGATATACTCACATTCACAGACATTTCTGAGGGAAATATGAGGCAGCTGCATGGCTGCAGTGATGCATATGCACAGAGAAATTTTATTTTTAAAGCTCATACAAAAAATGCAATGTGATACACATCCCCTTGTTGCAGAGCAGAAGTGTTGTGCGTATGAAAAGAGCTGTGGCGCACTCCTGCACATTTGGATAGCAGAGTTTAAATAAGTTATGCAAAATAAAGCCATTTTTACACACAAGCTGAAATTAGCTGAAAGGGAAGCACTATTTCTAACATAGTATATGTGTCAAAACCTTGTTGTCAGAAAAAGGCGTATGAAAAGTACTGCCCCAGATTACAAACATGCCAATTTGCATGGGATTCGTTTTATCTGCAGACCCCGGTGTGCTGAAACATTGTGGGTTATTTGTCCTGGAATTTTTACTCAGTACATTATAGACATGGTTGATTTACACATGGGATTAAATACAAAAATGTCCTGCACAAATACAGCAAATTACCAAATGTCTCATAGTAATATCAGTCCTGTGTAAATAGCCCATTTTTCTCTCTCCTGTTTCGCTGGCACCAGAACTCAAAGGATTGGATGTATACTATTAAAATAATGTCCTCTTTTAAAATTAATCTAATAAAAAGGAACATAGATAATGATGAGATAAATAAATACATTAACAGATGTGTGCCCAGCTCTGGAGGTAAATTAGTCAGGAATCCCATGAGTCCATTTTAAAACTATGTGGCTCATGTTGAATAGCAGGCAAGTGTGTGACTGCTGGAGTGACACAAGACTGCATTAATGGTGACATCGGGCTTTCTTATCTGTCTTAAACATACAGTCTGGAATGAAATTGTACTGTCTACATGGGGTGAATGTCTTAAACCATGCAGATAAAGGCAATAAAGGCATTGTCATACAACAAAAAAATAAAGACTTAGAATCACTTTTCCCCCTTTTGGTAAGAATGCACAACAAATGGAGACTGGTTTTGTTGCTGAAATGTGGATAAACAGTCCAACAGTTCAGGGGACTGTTTTCAGGTCTTATTTCAGTCATATCAGGTGCTTTGGTGAGGAATCGGGCCAGCAGGACAGGGGATGTAGGGCTGAGTGATGATAAACTTCAGAGTGTGTAAATTTCAATAGTTTTTGGACTACAATGGCACCGTGTGGCACAAAGGAAACAGATACTGTTTATCAGGTTCTGTATGCACAGGCACTTTCTATGTGTGGGAAAGAATATTGTTGGTTTAGCTCATAAAAAAAAGAAAAATGTCTATTCAACATTATAGTATTTGACATAATGGATCGATAAATGTGAAAAAGAACATTTTGTCTTAAAATAGTATGAATAATGGGGCATTGTCAAGATTGGAGAAAGGTTGTTCCAAAGTTTTTTCGTTAGAGGGCATTTATTTTATGATGATGATAATGGAGTAAGTGATATAGTCCATGATTGACTGCTCTGTTGTCAGTGAGAATGACGGACGGAGCTCCGTCGGCTGACTCCAGGCTATACTTCACCGTATTGATAAATCTGATCCTGTCTTCTTTCCTCTTCTTTGAAAACCAAAGCACTAGAATGACGCATTGGACTGTCACGCAATGCAGACATAATGCATTTTAACATTTGAAGGTCACAGAGGAGATTCCCTCATCCCTATTTAAAGGATTTTGTTTTGCATGAGGATTTGCACATTTTTAATTTGGTCTTCCTTTTATGGTATTATGAAACTCCTCCATCCGTCTTGCATTTGCTCTGCTTTCTGAGCTGCAGAAACGGCTGGGAGAATAAGTCAAATACAGGCAGAAAATCATGTTTGACTGATGAAAGTTAATGTGCATGTGTATTTTTACAAACCAAGCCAGGCTTCTCCTCTAACATACCAAAAAATCCCTTAAGTGGAACTTGAAGCAACTGAAAAGTTGGAGCCAGGGCAGCTTCGGCCATGATGTGTCCACTCATGTGCTGCAGAGGAAACGAGATGATGGAGTAAAAGATGAAGCGATGGGCAGATGGAGGAAAACATATGGGAAATGTGATGTAATAAGGATACAGGATGCCTCTAGGGGAAAATCTGGAAGAGATTCATACATGCATGCAAAACAAATCCTCATTTATGGTCCCATGTGGATCTCTTTAGAACTATATGCTGGCCAGACATGAACACAGTGGACTAACTAAGCAGGGACTTGATGTTTCACTGCAGCCAGCAATCCTGGCTCCACATCCATAATGAGGGAAAGAGAGCTAAGAAAGCTAGTTAGTTTAGTGACTCATTATATTATTTAGATCTAATGACAATACTGTACTGTAACACTTTTATATAAACCCCCCAGAGGTTATAATGTCCTGGAAAGAGATAAGAATAATTGGTTTAATGGTATGACTGCACTGTGCTTGTTCAGTTATTTGTTTTTTCTTCCAATTTATTGACCCATTTACATCTGCTAGGAGAGATGCTACAGTTTAACTCACATTGCACTGTTTTAACCTTCTGCTGTTAGAATCCAGCTTTCTTTGATCAGACTCCAAATGGTACACTGTGCACAGTGTGCCCAACATTTCCACCCTCTGGTCAAAAGAAATCAAACACTTTAATCGTATCATGTTATTTGTCTGGATGCCAAGTTTTGAAGTATCTCTGTTTATCCTACCAGCACAAGGAAGGCCGGATAAAAGGGGACTCAGTCTGGCGTTATTTCTTCAATTAGATTAACAAGACTTAATAGCATTATTGAGATGAAGGTAAAATGTTGAATTAGGTACACAACAATGCACATGTTTAATGGTGAATGGACTCGAGCTTGTGTTTTTAGCTGTCTCAAAGCACTTTGACACTGCAGGTCACACCTATCCATTCACACCCAGTCACTCCACATTCCCTTACTGATGGCAGAGGAGGCTACGGAGAGAGCATCAGTATAAACATACCCATTTAAATGCATCCATGCACATTCACATGCCAGCGATAAAGTAGGGGGAGCAGACTGGGGTTAAGTGTCTCGCCTATAGACACATGACCGAGGAGCTGGGTATCGAACCTTCCAGTTTTGAGACGACCGACTCTATCTGAGCCACAGTCACCCAATAACACAAAGTTACAAATTAGGGACTTTCTAGTGTGGACCAGGATATGATGAGGTGCTAACAGCTAGATAAGCAGGAAATGAATGAGTAAGTGTTAGCTAGAAATCCAAGAAAAGAATAAGAAACTATCCGCTAGCTCAGGGGTTCTCAAACTTTTCTGGGCTAGGGACCTCTTAAAGGGCAGAAAATTGTGTGATGATCCCCACATATGTTAACTTCCATTTGTAATCCTAGATGCAGTAGGCTATTTTAAACTCTTCAACCTAAAGACAAGCTCTTGTCCAACTGAGTGTGGCTTCTTACTTTTTGCAATCCTTTGAGCAGCCAAATAAGAAGCTCTCTTGCTTTTTCTGAGGTTGTGATCAGGTTCACCATTCGTGTTTTCTGGCGAATGTATACCTCACCCTTTTGTGGGAAATTTTTTTTTTGTTTTGTCCTTAAAGTCTGCATGCTTTGTTATATAGATGATGCTTTAGCTTGGCAGGATTCATGGCTTCACACGAAGACACACGACACATTTTTGTCTTCTGTTGCTGTTCTCATTAAAAACCAAACTCCAGATAGCTGTCATCATATTTCCTCAGTTTAGCTGGTTTGGGCCTAGCATCACTTAATGAAGTGGACATGCTTACATGTTTATCCATTGTTGCTAGCTGGACCTGCACACCAAATGCATCCTGAACAAAGTGACTGATGCGTGAAGAGTGATAGATTTACATGAAATGTCACAATCATACAGTATTTGAGTTTTTATTGGCCCAAAGCCGACTTATGAGGGAGTCATTGGTTTAATATGGTTGCTTTATGGCACTATGGTCCCTATATGTATTCATTTGATTTGGAATGATATGGCATTACTATAATAATATATTTTAAATCATTTTGCAGACCCCCAAGATGTGGCTCGCAGACCCCAATTTGAGAACCACTGTGCAAGTTAACAAGGAAATAAATGAACGACTGACTGACAGTTACACTGGTAATGAATGAGTAACAAGGAAACAAATGAGCCACTAACTTATATTTAACTGGGAAATGAATGAGTAGTTATAATTATTTGTTTATTAGGGAATAAATGAGTTACCTGAGTTACCCAAGGAATGAATGAGTGACCGAATGTTGGTTAACCAAGGATTAATGAGCTACTAGGTGCTAGTTAACCAGGGAATAATTTAGTGACTAAATGCTAGTTGTCAGGGGAATTAACGACTAACAGCTAATAACATGGGAAGCAAATGAGTGCTAATTGCTTGTGATCCAGGGAACACGTGTATTAACTGCTGTTCAACCTACACATGAATTTTCATAGTTACCAGATTTAAAAGAAGTTCAAAAATACTTGACTAGAGGACAAATAAATAACTAACTACCAGTCAACAAATACAACAAAAACATGTTGCCACTGAGTAACTCCTCATTAAATGTATTTTATTCATTATGCTAGTTAACTATATAAAGTTCTATATGTCTATATGAAGTCACTAATTACTTTTCCCCTGATAATCATACTACTCAATAGTGAATCATTTCTTAATTATTTCTGTTTGATTACTTATTGAGTTGTAAAGTGAAGCTTTATGGCGAACAACCAGGAACCAGCTCTTCATTCATTCCCATGTAAACTCCCAGTTAGTCACTCATTTTTTAACCTTAGTGCCTTTGCCAACTATAATGTAGATTATCTAGCAATTAATTAAGGTTGATTATCTTTTTGGTTATAAAATTGTGTGTGCTTTGTAGTAGATTGTCCCCATTGTTCTGACTAGTTTAACTGGGAGTTAAAAAAAAAAAAAAAAAACCTCTAGATTTCAAGCTTTTCCTTGGAAACCATGAAACCTCTGTGCTGCTTTTTAAATGCTGCATTGGAAATAGAAACAGCTTTGTAAAATGGAGCTAAAAGACAGGAAAAGATGCAGTATGATAGAATGAGATGTGCTACGTCTCCAAAGGCTTGGAAATAAGAGCTCACACTAATGGGATTGACTTGTGCAACTTTGTGTGGCACCTGCAGTTCATCTCATTGGACTTGCAAAACAGCAGACAGAATGCTGACTGATCACTACGAAACCAAGAGGATGGATTCTAGTCGAATCAGTAAACATAAAAAGGGACACAACTATTGATTTAAGCTAAATAGAAGCCCACCCTGAGCCTGATTTAGGTCAGTGTATCTGCACAGCTGTTAAAAGCCTGAGGAAATCTTAATCATTTCCTATTTAGCCTTTTAAATATTTCACACTGCTTTTTATTTATCTTTAAAACCATTTAAATATATTACTCTGTTTTGTTTTAGCCTGTTTTAGTAAGTATAAGAAGGTGTGAATTTAACAAAAGTGCAAGGTAAGGGTTCAAACATCAGTCCCTAAAACTTACAAAAATGGGTGGATTTACTAAAACGGAACAGATTTTTATTGAGTCATGTCATGTAACTTGAAACTTATCAGTGCTACAGTTTTCTTGGCTTAACAGCTAGATGATGTATTTAACAATACAGCAGACATCAAGGTTCATGTCTGATATTTAGCCTATTTTTCATGAAACATTAAAAGTCACATATTTTACCCTTTTATGACAAGTTTATATTGGTCTCAGAGGTCCCCAAAACATGCCTGTGAAGTTTGTTGCTGATTTTTGCATATCTAAATACCCCTCTGCTTCAGCCCCTCTCAAAACAAGCTGTTTCTGTTTCTTTAAATGTTAATGAGCTGTCTGACTCTGCCCCTTACCACACCCCTCTCAAGAAGTGGATGTGGTACTTGTGATGTCACAATGTTAGTCACTTTAAGGACCTGACTGGGACTTGAACTGTCAATTTCCCAGACCAAAGTCAGCAGGGTAACCCACTGAGCTATCCAGCATCTCAGCTGGGAGCTAAGAGGAAGATCATGAGAGGAGGGTGGAACTTTCTTCCAAGCGGGGAGGGCCAACCAAACCTGGGGGCAGTGCTTACTCCCCTCATGAGGTCACGAGGGGAAGATCTGACAACTGTTTGTTTCAGCATACATTTTCTGAAAGGCTGAGAAGGTGTGTGTGTGGGGGGGGGGGGTTCTGGTATTTGAGGGGATTGTGAACAGGCCAGGGGAACATATTTTTGTTAAAAAAGCCTGAAAAAGTGATTTTTGCATAATATGTCCCCTGTAAGTATTTAGATTGCCCTTCCCTGGAGCTAAGGGGCCTAGCCTGAGCCCTGAAGAACAGCCCCATATCATTATCCTTCCTCCACCAGACTTCACAGTTGGCACAGTGTAGTCAGGCAGGTAATGTTCTCCTGGTGTACAGCAAACCCAGACTCACAATCTGACTGCCAAACAGACAAGCGTCACTTGACAGAACACGTGTCCACTGCTCCACAGTCCAGTGTCGGTGTGCTTTACACCACTCCATCCGATGCTTGGCTTTAGACTTGGTAATGTGGGGCTTTCATGCAGATGGTCAGCCATGGAAACCTATTCAAAAAGCTTCTGCTGCACAGATTCTGTGCTTACATTAATGCCATGCACCTCAGCTGTCGTTGACCTCACTGTGTGATTTGACATGGTCTTCTACTTTGTGGCTGAGTTGCTGTTGTTCCTAAATGTTCCACTTTCTAATAATTGCATTCACAGTTGATTTTGGAATGTCGAGCTTGGATGAAAATTCCTCAACCTTCATATTGCAAAGGTGACATCCATCACAAGACCATGCCTTAAGCCTCAGAGCTCTTCATAATATTTAGGCCATTTAGGATCACAAATGTTTGCAAATGCACATGGCTAGATGTTTGATTTTACACACCTATTAACAGGTGTGGCCAAATACTTTTCTTAGAATAATGTACTTTCCATTATTCTAGAAAAGCAGAGGTTGTATCATTCCATGCATTTATAGGCACATATTTGCAGAATTATAAACTACACAGTATTTTCTAACAGCCAAAGTAGTCATAACATCTAGATCAGTGCTTTTCAACTTTTGTAGCTCAGAATCTACCACAACTTCCAACATGAGAGATAAGGAACCACATTTCCAGAAAAAGATCAGCTGTTTCACATCAAATTGTTGAATAATGTTGCAATGTTGACCTTTGAAGGGAGAAAAATTTATGACTGAACAAAGAGATTGGCAAAAAAAATATTTTGAAAGCATAAGGTCATGCATCTTAATTTGATCCATTTCCCATGATGCTAATTTGGGTTGTTTAGTAGAGATTTTAAGAAATTAACACATTATCATGTAAAAAACAGCTTTTCTATCCCTGGATAACAAGGTGAAAAGGTTGAGATCTTGAGAAAACAAACAATATTAACCCGTTATCATGTCCAAAACAGAGTTAAAATAAAATGTGTCAATGAATGTCTGCTTATAGCATTTGTACATTATAGATTTTTGCCTTTTTTATTTATTTATTTCATTTTCCATGCACATTTCGCCCACCTAAAACAGCTCTGCTATCCAATTCAGGGTCCTCACCCACCAGTTTAGAACCATTGATCTGGATGATAAACTGTTCATTACTTTTATAGAATTTAGACAAAGCTAGAGTTTCCATGGTTTACAGCCACTGCTGTTAAGTCAGTGACTCCTAGAGAAATCTGGAGGAAATATGGTTAAAATCAATATGAGTTTAGGTCAGTATGGTCCAACCACTGATTTATCTACTACTGCAGGTTATATTGCTTTAACACAAGTTAGATTGTATAATTTGTCTGGAGCAGAAATTAATTTAAAGCCAGTCACCTCATTTCATTATTGTTTCAGTTTCAGCTCATGAAATTAATGTCAAATCTCTACCACCAAATAAAATGCATCCGGCATGAAAACAGCCAAAGGCAATCTCAAATATTCCAAACCAATGTTTACCAGTAAATTAATTATGAATATTTACCATGTAACTAGATCTATCTTGGCAGGAGGAATGCTTGGAATATACTAAATGCCTCTCTTTGGTCCGCCATTGGCTGTTGGCGTGGAGTAATCGTCTCCCGCTGTTATGGCAGCATCACACAGGCGTGTGGATTTCTCACTGTAGAGAGGCACTGCATGACAACGACACATATCCTTTAGAACAGGGGAGTCTCAAAGAGTGGGGGAGAGAGTCTTTCCTAAAGAACATAATGTCTGCTAAGCCTCCCTCCCAAAAAAACTGAGTTTCAGATACACATATTCAAAACACATTTGTGTCTCATCTTTAAACTTTTTACATGGTTTTTATCGGCATCTTTTTTAACACAGTTCTCTTTTCAATTGCATATTGCCGTGAGATTTGCAACAAAAACAACAAAAAACAGACAAATAAACAGCCTTAACCAGCCTAAAAGCGAACTGAAATCATTTATTTTATGGCCTATTGAAGTGGTCTGACTCCAGCTAAATCATTTATGAAAACAAAGGCAGTCAGACATAAAACAAATGATATTGCACTTTTTTTGTTTTTAATATTCCTGTCTCAAAACACTTGGAAAATCATTTTATTGTGTGCTTTTGGGTAATAAATTAATTATCATTTTGCCATATTTCTCTGCTCACCTCTGTTTTAGAGGAAACAAAGAGTCTCTATCTTTTTTTGTGCAAATGTGGTTGATGTACGGTTGGGGCTGAATGAAGCAGAAAGGGCTTTTACAAACACTGTCCAGTATCTGTTGTCTCGCACCAGAGGCCATGTCTGAGATGCAGAGCTGGATGCTGTCAGACAATGGGATCATATTCAGCTTGGCAGCAGCTTTTCCCATTATTACTGAACTCTTTAGCAGCAGGGAGGAGAGGATGAGGTTTCACCTGTTTTGGAGTTTTGGCTATGCATAACTCCACTTGATGGGATGCTGCAGTTGCATTACAGAGCTCAGTGTCTCACATATTTATTTTTCTTTTCTGTAACTTGATCACCAAGATTGAGCGTTTTGTTTCAGAGACCGTCATATTGAGTCAACATCATCATCATCATTGCAAATGATTCACTGAAATCGTGGAGAATCATCAGGAGCTATCAATGAAAATCTAAATTTTAAATAGTTGTGGTCATACTTCCTTGTTTCTCTGCTCACTCCAGAGCCAGTCTAGCCTTGCAAACCAGATGGATTGGCCAGACTCCACTTCTGTCATCAGATGAATCCATCTTGCAAACCTCCAATCTACAGCAATATTATCAGCATTATTTGAGGAGAACAAGGTGGTAGCAACAGGCAGGATTTAGTTGTACAGGAGGCAGTTTGCTTCCTAGCATTCAGCCCAGGTTCAACTATAGTATATTGTCAGTTTTTATCAGAACTATGCCACATTTCTTTACCAAATAAACCACAAAACACAGTACTGAAACACTGAAAGCTTTTTGTAAGGTATTTTCACTCTCTGCTGACCGGCTTCAGCGTGAGTCTGCAATCATTATGGGTGGGGTTGAGTTGTACTATAATTAGGTGTATAAATGGCTGCAACCACTGTAGCAGAAAAGGCAGTTTAATCAGACCATGAACACATTCCTTTATTAAAACAAGAGAAAAGAGCTACACTTATAGCTTCTCTTGACAGAAAACATGTTTTTGCACATCTCCTAATAGCCTTCGGCATGAATTTTAGCCACGACAACGTAAACAAATTTACTCGGTGGAGAAGGCTCTGCTCCTAGCATGCTTTGACTTTCCAGGGAGCACATACTGTAGCTAGAACCCCTATAAGGATAGATGCATTTATGACTATGCATATTGAATACAATTAGTTCAAAAGTAATTTATCCAAAGTAGCATGAATCTGAATTTGAAGGCACTACAGGCTTTATGCTATAAAGGAGGAGGCTGGGGTGGAGGATGTTAGGCTTTGCCATCAGCAGCAGCGTGGTGCATCAGCATTAATGCAAGCAGGGATTAGTGAGAAGTGCATCAAATTTAATTACACCGTTGGGTTGAGAGAAAGCTGTGATTGGCTGTGGGAGCTGGGAGGCAATAATTGGGATCAGCTGGCCATCAGCTGATCACAGCTGGGTATATGACTTCTGTGTCCTGAATGGACTAATGCTTAGCTTTGTCTGTCAAATGATGTATCATGATTAATCTCTGAATTCATCACAATTAATCTCCCCATTTTGAAATTCCTCAACTTTGCATTTGAAACAGTTTTGTTGCATTTTGGACTTATTTTCTGTCTTCAGCTAAGAACAATTGACTCCTTGTTTAGAAACAGACCTTTTGTTTGAATAGAATTTAAGGGGCTTTGGGTAGATTGAACATTATGATACTTGTTATGGACTGAATAGGAAAGATGGAAACAGTGAAAAAGTAAGTGTTTGATAACCAATGCTGCAGGTAAAATTAATTTGTCCACTGAGCTTTCTCTAAGTTTTTTGTTTGTTTGTTTGTTTGTTTGTTTGTTTGTTTGTTTGTTTAAGTGAGATCAGGCATCACAGTGCAGTGGTGGACTTACTTGATTGGCTCAACCAAAGTGGGCTGAAAGGCACAGCAAAGCAGGTAATTAATTATGATTTAAAGGAAAATATGCACTAATTATAACCTTGATTAATCAAAATTAATGCATTAAATATTACATCTCTAGTTTTTATACCACAAGGTCAGCAGAGGGGAGTGTTGAAGAGCCTGGGCTGGAAATAATAATTATATTTTGGTGATTATAGGTTCAGTTACAACTTAATTACTTAACTAATTATGAGAGTAATTTCTCTTTTTCAGCCCATTTATACACAGCCTGGAACAGAGCCTGTCTGACACCACTTCATGGCATTAAATGTAAAAACCTTTCAGAGCACAGGAAGACATGAGTCATTATTTTTAGATGCATGCATGACTAAAATGTCAGACATTTCAAACATACAAAATCACATCCAAGGGATGTGTTAAATGAAGAGTATTGATCTTGCAAAACCTACAAAGTCGTTGTAACTATCATCAGTCATAACTGGGTTTAAACATCTTTACATTTCCTGCAGCCAGCACATTTACCAACAGCTTCTCCATAATCCACCGTAGTCCTTTTGGTGCTTTAATCAGCAGCATATAATGACCAGTGGTTGCATAAAAAGGGCTTATATACATCACAGTAGGACAGGAAATTAAACATGGATTAGAGAGAAGATTTATGCTTGCTGTTTGATAGCAGAGGCAGATTATAATACAAGCGTAATGATGGAGGTGTTAAGGTTGACTGTGGCTTTAACACTGTGGAAATAAGCCTATATACTCTGACTATTTTTGCACATAGATGTGAATGCAAAAGCTTTCTGTCATATCTTTTTATTGCTGATATGGCAGTAAGGATTACTTTGAAAATACGACCTGCTGCTGCTGCATGAGGTGATGCTTTTATTCCTTCAAAATAATAGCACTTCACTTTTACAGTCAACAATGGTTTATAACCAGTGTTTCAGCCCAGCTTTGATTTAAAAGCAACCTTTCCCATCAGAAGAAAAAAAGAAAATTAAAATACTTTTTTTTCTCCTGCCAGGAGGAAATCTCAGCATCTTGAGCCGCACATACTCCCTGTCTTCTTCCGTTGTATTAATGCTCCTTGCACCAAAGGGTGGGGAGTTCACTGTCACAGCTCTGCGGCTGTAAACAGCAAAGTCACTTTATTGCTTTTGATATCAGTGCTGGTAACTGCAGCCGATCCACTGCCGGACGAGACGGGGGCTGGATCTCATGTCTGCCTTTTTTTCTAACAGTCGCTGCAGATAATTCAATCAGACGATCCTCTGCTGTCACTGTTCTTCGTGACCCCTCTGTTACACTGTCACCGAGAGGAAACTGAATCCATTTGGCGTCACAAAAGCAGTTGTCAGACTGAGAGAAGTACTTTTCAAATTGAATCAGAGGCTTCTCCAAATGCCTACAGATGATGCCTTTGATGTCAGCTCTGTTGGAATACTCTTCTATTGTTCGAGACCTCGGCAAGTTGCAGCCCTTTGCTTACCCTGTCACTCTGCGCAGTGCTATCTGATGCAGATTTGTAGTTGTGCAGATTTGGCAATCTCAGTTGACTGAACTATTTGGAAACTTTTTTTTTCAAAGATTTTTTCTCCAGATGAAAAAAGGGGCTTAGATGGGGCATCAGGACTGCACAATCACCAAATGGTGGTGAAACAGATGTCCATGTAAAATCACAGGGGGAATTAATGACTGCTAGGGCCTATGGTGCACAAATGGAGCAGTGGAAACATGTTCTCTGGAGTGATGCTTCTTTGTTTGGCAGTCAGATGGAACGTTACCTGCCTGACTAAATTGTTCCAACTGTAAAGTTTGGTGGAGGAGGGATAATGGTATGGGGCTGGTATGATATGGGCCTCAACCTCATCGAGCACCTTTGGGATGGACTGGAACAGAGATTACGAGATAGGCCTTTTGGTCCAGCATCAGTACCTGACCTCATGCTCTACATAATTTCACAATTTGATTCGTCTATGACAACAGATTTGCCACACAAGGCTGATTTGACGTGATCATCTTGAGGTTGGGTTTCATTAGAAATGCATTCCAATATAGAAGAAGAAGCAATGTGGGGATGTAGATATCCAGGGTAAGTCAAGCAGCCAGGTCAAATCCCTGTCACACAGGGTATTTTTGTGTGGAGTTTGCATAATCTTCCTATGCATGCATAGGTTCTCTCTGGGGACTCTTTCCTCTCACAGACCAAAGTCATTCTCACTGTGGCTGACTTGGAGACATAATAAAACAAACTATGGGTAATTTTTCTGCTCTTGTTGGGAAGGTTTGCTGTAGATCAAAGCTTCCAATATTAAAATTATGAGCTGAGGAAAATGCACTATTAACATAGTTAATCATGCTTCTTATAATCATCCTTGCTGTCCACCATGTGGTGTCAGTCAGCTTTGTATACAATAAAAACTAGTATAATGTCAAAGCTTCCCCCAGCTTTATTTATAATAGTAGCCTAAATAGGAAGTTGTATTCTCAAGAGCAATATGCTTTTCTCGCCTCATCCCTTTGCAGAATTAAACTACTTAGACATATTACAAACCCAGCTGCAGAGTGTAAACCCTCATTCATATCTAAATTTGTACAATATTAACTCTGAGGCTTGTCAGATGGTGCCAAGGTCTGCTGAATCATAGGACTGTGGAAATGTTAGTGGGGAGAATGAAATGAGCTCAGACAGATGCATTTCCAGCTCACATGATCTATCTATGAGTATCCAGAATAATGCAGCACTTAGAGCAGATTTATTTAAGGTAATTTGTCTTTGTTTCAATAATCCAATGGTTTCTGTGCCTCTCATTATAAACTTGGAAAGTCTTCTATCAGACAATACGCTCCATCATTTGGAATCAGCTCTAAAAGATCCTGTAGCTTGAGTCAGTTTCCCAAAGTAATTTCAGAGATGTCATTAAGAGCACATTAATCTTAGCTTCACCTGGTGAGTGCTAAGTCAGTGCCTTTATTATAGCCTTTAGCTATTTTATTGTTTAAATGTGATTTAATGGAAGATTACAATGCAATGATGGTTCAGCACCAAAACAAGGAAATTACAGGCTTGCTCATAAGGTTTAAGGTTACATCATGCATGTTTCTAATGTCTGCTCACTGATTTCTATAACGATCCAGAATGGTTGACAACATATCGCTGTCTTAAGTTAAGTAAAGCAGGGTACACACATAAAGATAATCGGGCTGTTTTTGTCCCGATTTTTGAAAAGAAAACAGCTCAATGCTGTTCTTTGTTCTTCTTTTGACAAAGAAATGTCGCCAAGTTCTGAGAGAACTGGTGCTTTAGCAGCATCCACACTAATCTCTTAACTGCACCGGCCTCTTGTTGCTGCTTGCTTACATCACGACTCCGCCACGCCCGAAAGTACTGCCCCTTGTCGCTGATTGGTCCTGTAACTTTCTAACTGGGCCCAAACAGTTCAGACAGGAGCTTTGCAAGATGGATTCGCCAGTGAGAAACACGGAAACGGGCATATCCATCTGCAAGGTTAACTTAAGACGGCACTTTGTCAAACTTCATCCAAGTGTGGGACACAAAACCTCTGTTTTCAAGAAAACCCACAGACATGGACTAGGCCTGAGAGTATAAAACAGTCAAGGATGTAGACAGAAGGGAACTGAGTCAGTAAATGTGAAGAAACAGGTCTGAGTCAGATCTCTCAAGAGGCGGGGTATGGAGGCAATGCACAGAGTCTATATACCTTGCTTTTTTTTTTATTATCAAGGGCAACAGATGCCATCCGCTATCATCATCATAAATACTCTAATCAACATCAGCAACCTCAACATGATCATCATCTACGTCATCTTTGATGATCATTAGTGATCATAAGTGTCATTAGGTGTATAAGTGTCTATGGGAGAGATGGTTCTTAAGTTTGTTGTCAAAGGTGGAAGATTTTCTGAAGCATGAATGGAGATGAATGAATGGATAATAATAATGCATTAAAATCAAAGTTGTTGCTCTTTATTAACTGATTCAGGGCTGTCAAAGAAAGTCAGTTTGCATGTAATATCAGGTCTGATCTCGATTGGAAAAAAGAATGCAAAAAGAGTTATTAGTATTTCTTTTGTACAGCATTTATGTTTAACCTTATAATTTAAAGGAATATTAATGGACTTAAATTGACATTTGAAGGGTTTAATTACCCCACCAATAAAAAAAAAAAAAAAAAAAAAAAAAAAATTTTATATATATGATCATGTCTGATCTGGATTTAATCAGATAATGCAAAATATGTTAAAATATTGGTGCATTGGTGGTGAGTCTAGCAATTCATCTTATACCATCTGACGGTTGATGTTATATACTAGAGCTAAAATGCAAATGTCAAATTATGAATACAATGTAAGCACTTCAACAAGACATTTTAAATATATGTTTAAACTAAAACAAACAATGAAAACCTACCATAAGAAATGAATATTTAAATGATAAATCCATCACATTCCATTAATTTTAGAATAAATCTTCCATCAAATCCTAACATATCTGAAATAAGACATGACAGGTCAGTGCCTTTCATCTGTTTCCAGCCATTTCCCCTCCCAGATTAAAACTTTTGACCTTTCTGCGTGCATCCTGCTCCGATTACATCCTGATTACACTGTTTCTGAAGACAGCACTGGGCCTGGTCCAATCCAATCTGACTGTGTTTGAGAGGATTTACACAGATGAGTGGCAAAAATTCTCCAATTTAGGTTTGCAATGCTTGTTGTGTCATTTTCAAAACTCAAGGCTCTAACTGCCGCTACAGGTGCTTCAACTAAGTACTGAGCAAAGGGTCTGAATAATTATGACAATATCATATTTCTCTATTTTCCTTCTAGTGAATTTGCTAAGATTTCTTAAATTCTGTTTTCACTTTGTCATGATGGGGTACTGAGAGTGTGAAAGCAAATTGTTGCATCAAAGTGAATGATGCTTTTTACTGCTGTTAAATGGTCATCTAGCAATGTTGTACCATTTGATCACAAAATTTGCATTGTCCTAACATATTATTCAAGTTTTAAACAGCCCTTTAATGTGTTAAAACCATTCCTTATTCATGACTTTATACAGTCCTCTGTATCTTAACCCCCACATTCTATGTTAATATCTCTGAGGGCGATGCAAGAAGAAACAAAACAAAGAACAACAGCAGATCTCTTTATTCACCATTCTTTGACTTCTGTCCAAGCTTGTGTTGGCTCTCTTTTGTGTTTTCATGATGAATAATTAATAAACTCACTGTAAAGTCAAGCTGAATATTGTTATAGCTGAAGACGTGCAAATTTAAAGTATCACTTGATGAATAACTTATGTGTTAAACTACAAAGATTTTTTTGTTCTTAAGGGTTTGGAACTCGAAGGGTAAGTGAAAACAGCGTGGTGTTACTATTTATAAGTCAAGCAGTATTTCTTTTCTCTCATTTTGGATCATAATGGAAGCAGGCTATTGCCAGAGAAAGAGAGGAGGATGATTTGTTTCAGCTTACAGGACTTATGGCCCATAATGCTTTCCCTGAGGAGCTTAGACCTAATGTAGTGGACTTTTATTGGCTATCATGATTCATTTCTGTAATTGTGTCCAGTCCCCTTATCCCCCTACCTTTACTATTTAGATAATTACATGCTCACTGCCAGATCTGTCATGTGTACTGTATTGTTTTATCTAAGAAGAAAGAACTGCCTAACCCTCTGCTAATCAAGAACTTAATTTACGTTCAACACAAATGGCTGCTTAATTACAGTGAATGGAGGATGGCCCTATAGAGAAAGATCATTGAAAAAAAGGTGCCTGGTGAATGTTCTCCTGACTTGGCAGAGTTAATGGTTAACAAAATGTGTGAAGTTACCATGTAACTACGTCTTAACCTCATCTGATGTTGGTATAATTACAAGACTATTTTAGCCATGATTTCCCAAACACGGACCTTAAGTCAGTTTGCAACTAGGACCCTTGATATGACCAGTGTGCCAAGACCCCCAGACCCCCTAGGGATTCATTTATGTGTGTTCTTCACAGTCCAACGTTGAATCTACACAATTCTTGTGGATGCTGATCCTAACTACAAACTAACTTGAATAGTCTGTCTAGTTAGTCTGTTTTAAGGCTATATAATGTGCCATTTGTATAACATATAAACATGTCTTAAGTGCCCTCGAAAACACGCGAAACTTAGTGCCCTCTTCAGTGGCGAGAATGCGCTGTATATGTGCCCTTTTATTTTATTTTCACCCCTGCCCTTGAAAAAGTCTGTGCACGCCACTGCTTGGTGACCTCTCTCACTAGTCTCCTTCTTGGAGACTCACTCAGTTTGTGAGGACGGCCTGATCTAGGCAGATTTTGTACTATATTCCTTCCATTTCTTGATGTCGGATTTAACTGAACTCCAGGGGATGTTCAGTGTCTCGAACACTTTTTGGTATCCATCTCCTGACTTCTACTTTTCAATGACATTTTTTTCTGAGTTGCTTGGTGTGTTCTTTTGTCTTCATGGTGTAATGGTAACTATGGATACTGATTAACCAGTGACTGGACCTTCCAGACACAGGTGTTAATCACTTGAGACACCCATTTCACTAATTTTGAGACTACTAGCACCAAATGACTGGACCTCTGTTGAGTTAGGTTTTTCATATTTTCCATTTTGCCCTTCATATTTTTATTTGATTGACATTTCTTTGTAGAAATCTGTTTTCACTTTGACATTTCAGATATGTTTACTTTCTGTAGGCACTTTATTGGCTCTGGTTATTTGAGAATTTAAGGTTAAAATGCTAGTCAACAGGGGACTGAATAAAACCAATCCGCTATTCAACCCAAGTTCATTTAAACAACTTTATGTTTAGTAGAAACAGTAGAACATTGAAGTTTCATGGGTGAAGGCGGGCTCATCGAATTAGAAACATTTTGATACTCTAGGATTGTGGGTTATTCAGTGCTTTTGCCCAGTACTGAGAATAAGCCATGTTATTTAAATATATATATAATACAAGTTTGTGTCTTCTACATGACCATATATCATTTTCTCCCTTTAAATAATAATTTGTGTATTAAAAGATAAAATATAGGGTTATTAAATTCACAAGTAGCAGCAGAGCATGCAGGATATGCTGGTTAAGGCAGGCTCAACCATTTAGAGGCATCACTTTGACTCTAGGATCGTGGGTGATGCTGTACTGTCTTCCGGGATTACCTCCCAGCCTTGTCCATGATGTTCTTAAGGCGTTTTTCTGTTTTTTGTTTTTTGTTTTGTTTTTTTTTTGTTTGTTTGTTTTTTTCCAGGCTAGATGTATTTCAGTTGAATCTCTGGGGGTTAGTTGCTCTTTAAACATGAATGCTTGAAGGTACAATTAATGAAATATCTCTCATCACAGTACAGAGAATAAAATAACATTGTCATTACAAACTGCATCAATACCATGATAGTGTGGGCAGTCATCGCATGCTTGCTTGTTATGAAATGCTCCATTTATTCCTTTGTGAACCCCAGAGACCATCATTACCGTATAAGCAGCTCTATGGAATCCAACTTATGCCATGAACTAAAGCACAGGACTCTGTTTACATTCCCAACATAAACAAAGGAAAATGCCTTGTTGCAGATTCTTGTATACAAATACTTGCAAGTGTAGTGACTCTTGCAGGCTGCAGGACAGTCTGCACTTCATTAAGGTAACCTACTGACAGTGAAGTGACAAGAAACATGATGGACTCTGCAGGAAATGTGGCTTCCTCAGGCAGCGTCCTCATCACTGAAGCCAGCCTGTCTGTTGGCATTAAGATCACCAACTACCAAGGTGCTGATGGACTGTTTGCAAAAAGCAGCACAGGTGAAAGGAACTGGTGCATCCTTAACATTATTAAAATGTGTGCATCTAAATGCATGGAGATAATCAAAAAAGCTGGCATCTAGGTAAAAGTCTTGAAATGATGTATATCGTTGCAAATAGATGACACTGAAGTTGATTTGTCTGTAGAATTTTTATTTTTTTTTTTTACATCATTCATGTATAATACCTCATACAATAGATATGACAGAACTACAGAGAGAGCACAAAGACTGCATGTCAAATTTGACCACCACTACAGCACAATCAGGCTCTGTTCGGCCATGATTGAGCTTCTGTGGCTGATTGGCCCTCTCAGGTCTGGCAGTGTGTTTGGCATCGTCTGCTGGCTGTTGTCCGCCCTTGTCACTGGTAATTTAGGCAACCCCTCATGTTGAGTCAGTGGCAAAGGCAGCCTGTTAGTGATTTCTGGCTGACTTTCTGTTCAGATGATGACAAAATCATGTGAAATTAGCAGAGAAACACAACGAGCATAGATGATTCCCGAAAAGACAAACAGTTCTGCCGAAAGGTGTGATGAGAAAGGAAATACTGTGAAACTTTTGCAATGGCCTGCAGTCATTAAATGTTTATCCAACTGTGGCAGATTTTTCAGCCAGATATCAAGATCGTGCAACGTTTATAGAAAAAGGCCGTATAAACATGGATGCTGTGCCAGTGTTGTCAGTGTCAGTCAGCCATTGCTTTCTTGAATGAGATACTGAAGCCATATTAGAAATACTGTCTGTCAGTCTAGTAACCAGCAAAGAGGTGAGGCAGGCCTCCTGATAAACAGCTGCAACACCCCCAATGAGTCAAATCAACCCAAATGCTTGTTATAAATAACCCTTATCTTTAATGACAACCAAAACAGATGGGTTCTAAAATTGTTACTCTCTGTTTTTGCCAATTATTATTACTATTAACTATAAACATGATTATTTCTGCTGCCATTTTTCAAATGGGGTGGTTTTTGGCCAACAGGATTGTAGCAGGCAACCCCACCTGGACGATCAAGCAACTGCTGTTTAAGGCATGTCTGACCTTGTTTTTAATACCAAAAGTTGCTACTTTTGAGAGATTGTTTTTTAATGTTTGATTGCGTTTCAGTTATTTTATAGGGGTATTTCAGTATTTTTGAAGATCAGTTGTACAAGTTACTTGGTGATAGTAGTAGCATTAGCCTCCAGTGATTTTAGTGAGCATTGCCCCTTTAAATATGATAGCTAGGCTATACAGCATCTATATAGATGGGCACAGCTACTCTGCATAATTTAACAAGTCTGAGGTAAAAATGCTGGCTCAATTGTACGCTATGTTTAAACTTTTTTGAAGCTTTTTTTTTTTTTTTTTTCCACCAAGAAAGCCCATTAGCTTGGTCTATGCAAGAGGCAAGCTTCAGCTACACCCTTCTGCCTCAACACATCTGAACAGCTACTTAGGACTGCAGAGGAAGCAAACTACTTATTTCAACAGTTTTTAACAGTTGACACAATGTTTTCTGGAGGTAAAATATAGTGCTGACTGTAGGTTTTCTAGTTATCAGCCAATAGAGGAATAAACTTACTCGGAAGACAAATTTCATTCAGCTCTTCTGGTTAGGATCGGTTTCTCCAATTTATCTTCAGAAAGCTGAAAAAGGTGCATAAAACACCTAACCTTGCAAAGCAGATGGATATGCCCGTTTCCTTGTTTCTCACTGTTTGGGCCAGGTTAGAAAGTGACAGGACCAATCAACCACAAGGGGCAGTACTTTTGGGTGCGGTGGATCAAGTTTGTACATATAACCTAAATATTCAGTCCTGCTGTCTCATAATGTATGGACAATTTGTAGGGGAATTTATAGAGCATGTGCCACATAGATTTCAAATGCTATTTTCCACCCTTTACTTGTCATAGAAAAGCAGGTTAAGCCAGCAGAGTCCAAAATTTTCATGCCAAATGTAATTACTTTTTCATCCAACATTCACATAAATTTGTGGATAGTTATTTAACGATGACAATAAAGAGTGCCGACTTCGAAGTGCATGCTGTTTCAAAACGCTCTAGCAGAAGAAAATTCAGCTGATGAAAATACTCACTCCTTTTGGAAATGTACTGAGTGCTACAACACTAAAGATTCATACCTTCTTAAACCCCTCCAAATCCCCAAATGCGACCTCCATGTCCTCAAAATTAATTAGCTCTTCGCTTGGTGTGCTTGGTATGTCTGCAGCTCTAAGCATAACGCTGCAGGGGTGGGGAAATGTCCTGAAAAATTTACTTAGGATAGTTTTCAGCTTACTGTAGCTGCAGTGTTCATTGAAGCAAAATATTATGTGTCAAAATGAACAAATGCAGGCAAAAATCACTTTTACCTGTGCTTCCTTGGAGGACTGGAAGAGCCGGAGTACATTAAACAGTGCGATTAGACTAAAGCGCTGTCAGTGCTGATGTGCGTCTGACGTTGATGGAGGTGGATTTCAACAGTAAACTACTGATTCTGACAGGCAGACAGAACGAGGAGAGGAAGGTAATGAAGAAAAAGAAACGAGGGAAGGATATACCAGAAGGGATTATTTCAGACTGAAAGACCGCAGGAATTTTCTTGGGGAAAAAAGAGACGGGAAATGTGAAAGGTTGTGTGTGATAGAGCGGCGTTGTATCTACTCTACTGCAGATGGTTAGAGACAGATGAGAGAGAGAGCGTGTGCATGTGTACTCAGCAACAGGAAGGGAGAGAGAAGCAGAGAAATGGGTTTCCACTAGGCCTCCTATACCCAGGGATAATAGAGCTGTCACAGTGTTTTGACTCAGGGCATTGATTCTGCCTTTAATTGCTTTAGGCCTGCGCCGACTGGATGCCAGTCCGAGGATATTAAATGTAATGTATTGTTGCACTAGAACAGTTATGACACTGATCACACACTGATATGTACTCATGTGTTGTCAGTGCCAATAATCCTTTTATTGATCGGGGCCGCCTCCAAACAATTACAGCGATTGTTCGAAGGGCATAACTCAGACAGAGCAGCTCTCTGTTTCCATCCAGCATGGATATTTTATTGAGCAAAACTAATGATTTCCTGCACTCTGCTGTCCCATATTTCCAATGTTTTCCTTTGTCTGCAATGATTTTAAAAAGAAACGGGCTAAATTGTATCTATGGTCACAGGTCTGGATCAAATGCTAGTGGTGCATGAACCCTGGGTTGTTTCCATTTAACCAGAAGTGGTTTCTATTTTCGTTTATTTGATGTATTTTTCTTCAGTCAGCTCTGGAACCACTGGTAGACTCACAGTTCTAAAAGCCACAGTACAACTGAAACAAACCAGGTCATGCACAGTGTCATCCAATCATGTCTAATGGCAAACGTTGTTGCAGCTGGAGTTTCTGAATGGCCTCACTCCAAGGGGAGTGAAAAACCTTCCCTTCGATAGAAGATGAGACTCAACAGCCCATTGAATGAAGCCCAGCGTTAGTTCATGCAAGACACGGTAGTCATATGCCCAGCTGAGATCAGCAAACAGCCAGCTGATCCCAATTATCACCTCCCACAGCCAATCACAGCTCTTTCTCTCAACACAGTAGCGTATTTGAATATGATATACTTCTAAATAATCCCTGCTTGTTTTAATGCTGATGCACCATTCTGCTGCTGGCAAAGCTTAACCTCCTCCACCCTAGCCTCCTCCTTTTTACCACAAAGCCCATTGCACCCTCATATTCAGTTTCATGCTACTATTGATTAATTGCTTTGAACTAATTTTAATGTATTCAGTACACATTGCCATAAATGCATTTATCCATGTTGGGGTTTCTTGCCATGCACTCCTTAAAATGCCCCTGCTTGATTAATCCAGGGAGCATCTTTTGAGCAGAGCCAAGTAAAACTGTATTTTGCAGTATAATAGTTATATGTGTGACGAGTGTTCCTGACTGAAATAGAGATTACATGAAAGCTAAAGACGTTAATGTGTTACACTGGGATGAGTCTGTGATAGGAGTGATTTACATAGTCCAGCAGGACTTGTCAGATCTTGCCTTTAGGCCTTTTGCAAGTGACATCAAACACTGTGTTCTGCCCTGGACGGTGAACAGGACATGCTGTTTACTGGATGCTAGTGCTACATAATTACTCCTGTCCACATATTTCCTGTGGTAATCTGTGTAGTGCACGTTTAGTACACAGAAAGTTTAGCAAGCTTGAAATATTAGTATATTTCCACAAATTGTCTTATTGGTAGCAGGAGCCCTGAAAGTTCAAAATATGACTCCGTTTACTTGTGAAATACTTAAATCAGACTCACAAAAAATATGGATAATTTTTCCAAATTTGTATGAAAATACTCCAAATAAACAAATTCTCCCCAAAGATAAGAAATAAAGGGGAAAAAAGGATTTTTCAATAAAAAAAAAGTGCCAAAAAATGAAAGGATATGGAACTCTACAAAATATACAAACACATCCACATAATTTACATGAAAAAAAACTTTAAAATATTCAAAGCAAAACCCCCCAAAATACCAACCAATTCCCTAAAATGTGATGGTCCCAATTACCAAGAAAAGTCAAGCCAATCCACACATAAAAACATCATACACTGCTGTTTAAAAGAAACATATATTTAAATTGTTCATTGATAAACATTTGTAGTATTTATTACATGATTTCCACATATTTAATTAGACAAAGCAATGAGACCCCTGAGATCAGACGGAGTCCCAGACCCCAGGTTGGGGAACTAATGCTTAAAAGTACAAGTTACATTCAGAATTGCATCTAAAGTATCCTGAAGTTGATATTTATACCAGGAGAAGCTATGATTTGTGATTTAAGAGGAGAAAAATGTGAAAATAAACTTTAAACATTTCCATAAAGCTTAAATGAAATGATCCTTGTTTCATTTGCAGGTGTGTGACCTTGAGACTGGATTGAATGAGGCTCTCTTGAATAACTCACTAAATATTAAACTATTCGGGGTCACCCCTAGTCTGTGATTAGGGGCTACTTGGGTGAAGGATGAAAATGGAGCTCTCTAATGAGAAGAGCCAGTGCTTCTCTACAGGATCATCCGATCACTGACTGAACAGGGCATACTTGTTAAATTATTGCTTCAAAGAAGTGTTAGGAATAGTTTCTGTAGCCCTAACCTGTAGACAGGAGTGGACGGAGCAGATTTCTGATGCTGAAATCATTTAAAATCCATCTGTTTAATTCTGGCAATTTAAAATAGATCAGTCAATAGTGTGTCAGAGGAAACAAATGTCTTTATGAAGGTAAAGTTGAAGTTTGATTAAGGGTTAAATGTTGGCGTCAGCTGGAAAAAGAGCATCAATATGGGAATGATGCTCTCCAAATAAGCTCTCTTCTCTCCTTTCGGGCTTTGCACAAGGCTAGGTGAAACATCTGTGTGCTGCATGCATGGAGATGAAAATTATATCGATCCTCTCATCTGACTGGGTAGGATGGCGATCAATGTGTATTTTCCCAAATGTCAGGCTGTTTATTTTGAAGCTGTGCAAGGCCATGTTACTTTAAGCAGCCTTAAATGACAGCTGGAGACAGCAGCTGGTGTTAGAATTTTGATGGATTTTATTACGCAGAACTGCGGGGTCATTATATGTCTCCCTGTCTGTCCATTCTCATTATGTCCCAAGTTAACGCCCAGCATAACAAGAGGGTGGATTTACTGGGCACTGGGTGAATCATGAAACTTTTGCCTTTCATTGCAACACCTTGTATTTTATTATCTATATCACAAACCTAATGTACCTTGGTAGCAGATAGGACACATATGCCATCTTTTGTATCCCTCATGAATATGTCTACCTGTTAAATGTATTGCATGTCTGGGCTTCATATGCCACAGTTCTTTCAACAAGGGCACAAGGAGACTTGGAAACCCATGTGCAATATAAACCAGTGCAATACCTTAATGTGGAAAACTCTGCAATACCTCTGACAGCAATAATGTAGCATTTCATCTATAAGTTGCACTACCATCCCTTGCTGCTTTTTTTACTTGTTGTTTGTTATAGATTTACAGAGCCTATCACTGTACTGGACATGCACAACAAATTTTGTTGCACACCTTGTGTAATGACAATAAAGGGGGTTCCTCTTCTGACTACACAGTAGTATGTGGAGCCAGTTGGTATAAAAACTCTTCCCAAAGGTCTTTGAAAAAGCAAAAACTTCTGCTATCTACTATCCTGTTGGAAGTAGCCATAAGAAGATGGGTACACTGTGGTTATAAAGGGATGGATTTTGTAAGCACCAGTACTCAGGTAGGCTGTGGTGTTTTAACAATGCTCAGTTAAGGGGCCAAAATGTGCTAAGAAAATATCCCCCACTCCATTACACCACCAGCAGCCTGCACTGTTGATACATGGCAGAATTGATCCATGCTTTCATATTGTTTATGCCAAATTCTGACCCTATCTGTCGCAGCTGAAATTGAGACTCATCAGCCCAGGCAACATTTTTAAAATCTTCTTATGTCCAACTTTTGTGATCCAAAGCTAATAGCCTCAGTTTCCTGTTCTGAGCTGACAGGAGTGGCACCCAGAGTGATCCTCTGCTGTTACCCATCTGCTTCAAGGTTCCACGTGTTGTGCATTTAAAGATGGTATTCTGCATATCTTGGTTGTAATGCGTATTTGAGTTGCTGTTGCCTTTTACATCAACAAAATCCCAGCAGACCAGCAGTCTCTGAAATACTCAGACCAGCCTGTCTGATACCAACAACCACGTCACGTCCAAAGTCACTTAAATCCCCTTTCTTCCCCATTCTGGTGCTCGGTTTGAACTTCAGCAATCAGTCTTGACCAGTCTACATGCCTTAATGCATTGGGTCGCTGCCATGTGATTGGCTGATAAGCAATTTGTGTTAAGAAGCAATTGAGCAGGTGTACCTTATAAAGTGGCTAGTGAGTGTAAATGTAATGGATTTAAAGCATAATACTTCCCCTAAAATATACTTCAGCAGAAGTAAAATGACTGATTCTAAAATCTATTCACAAAAGGCAGTGTAGCCACAAAAGCTAGCTAATTTCACGACTGCTTGGTCAGACTGCCAGCTGTTCTTTAGGAATCACCTGGAAATTTGGAAAAGGACAAATATATGCTTGAATTGGGGATATTTGGACTCTACAGGGATCCATACTATTTCCTACAGATATGGTGGATTGTGGACATTGATACGTGGCCATAAGTCAAATTTCCTGACATTATGTGGACCAGATCAGAATTTCCAGGTTAAAAAGACAGAAATTTCCAAGAAAAAATGTGGAATTTCTAAGTTTAAAAAGTTGTACATTTTGACCCAAGAAACTCAAAATGCCAAGTTTTAAAATTGAAAATTTACTACAGTCTAAAGTAAAAAAAATAGCAAGAAATCAAACTGAACACAGTGGTAGTCTCAAGAGTTTTATGTTTTAATTCACGTACATTTACAACTTCTACAGTAAAAAAGTATATAATTTCTACATATTTTTTCCTCATGAATTTCTGACTTTTTAAACTTGAGTTTTATCTAAAAAAATGAACAGAACCTCTTTATAATTTGTTTTCTGGACTGATCTGATACACTGTGGTGATCATGGATAGTTTATACATAGATGTTTTGTCAAGAACAAATGTGTGAAGGCCTGTTGTCAGGGGAATTTTGTCAATGAAAAAAATTAATATCGGTGTTTAAATTTTTCGAGTGGATAGCAGTAGGGGGGGCTGTGGATAAAAAGGTCAGGGACCACTGATCTAGACAGGATAGCAGATAAAGAGATAGTATACAAGAAAGGAACCACAGGCTGGACCTGAACCCAGACCACGTGCCCCGAGGACAGCAACCTCTGCACTTGTTGTACACGGTCTCGAGGCCTGATAGATCCCCCTTAAATCATCATGGCTTTGTTCAAATTGAACCTATTTTTTAATTACTGTGTTAACAAGCTTCACCCTTCAGTGACTGATGTCATCACTGCTTTAAGTATCAGTATTCATTTCAAAGTTGAACTTTCTCTCACACCATTTCTTTCCCTTCTTTAAGTTAGCATGATGCAAGCACTTCCTTATCATAGAGGCAGATTAAATCAGCTGTTACAGCTGCTGAATAAAACCAAGGTTAAGCTGTATGACGGGAGCAGTCTGCAAAGTGGATTTGTTTCTATTTTATTATGTCATTAAGCCTGACACTTCTCGCTTAAACCCTTGTAATGTGTATGAGAGCGGGGATCTGACAGGGCGCCATATGGCTTTTTGTAGGGTACAGGTGTCAGGTGAAAAAACAAGCTGAGAGAAAACCTCTTTATTAAAGACATTATGGTGATAGAGCAGATTACAGCCTGGTATATCATTGATTTACATAAACAGACCTATTTGCCTTTAAAATCATAATACGTCGCTTCTGCTTCTGTGTTTACTGCTGTTTTCACCACCCTGGATTGGAAATTCCCCAGCTCATAATTGCACGACACTATTGCAGGCTAATTGTTGACTGTAGTTAGATAAGGTTAATGTAGCTTTCTAAATGGCACTTTATGTTGCTTACAGTGGTGGTGCATTTTGAAGAGAGGAGGCAGGGGAGACAAAAAGCAGAGGGAGGCAGGAGAAGGGAGTTTTTGTCAAACTGAGCTATTCTAATGAAGCACTACAGACTGAATGTAGCATGGTTTTATGTTTTCAGACAAGGCAATCTAAAAATACCTGATTTGTATGGCGTTGCTTCCTTGTTAAAGGTAAAAAGCATTGCACAGCAGATGTCAGGAAGCTGGAAACAGCTGTAATAAATAAAAAAGGACTGGATAATTCTTATGGGATGTGGATTTAATTAGAGGGCCTTGAAGAACATTTTTGCTTTGTTTGCAATCTTTCTGTCCATAAATATGTGAATATGACAAGTATTTGTTTTTGTAAGAAAAAACAAAGATAAGAGGTAGAGGCAACTCCTATTTTCATACCATTTCATCTTCTTTAAACATGTTTGTTAAAGCTTTACACAATAATGAGGTTATGTATCTCTTTGTTTTACGATTCATTCCTGTAGTTTAGCCTATCTAACAGTTCAGGTGCCTCAGTGTCTATAATGTTCAAATTACATATTTAGATTTATTTTAGGGACTTTCTATGCCGTCATCTAGACCAGTGATGCCCAGCCTTGGGTCCGGCCAACACTGTGGGGCGAAAAGCAGCAGAAATTGGTCAAAAGCAGCAAAAATATGGAAAAAATTAGCGGAAAATTGCAAAAAGGGTTAAAATGGGAAAAATGAAGTTGACAAAATGGACTAAAAGTAGCAAAAAATGAGCAGAAATTGGTAAAAAGTTGCAAAAAAGAATGGCAAAATGGTGGAAAAGCAGCAATGATGGGCAAAATTCTGGGTAAATGGGCTGTAAGAAGCAAAATTGATAAAAATAGCAAAAAAGTGAGCAAAAAGCTGCAAAAATGGTTAAAAGATGAAAAAAGAAGTGGTCAAAATGGACAAAACAGCAAAAAGGGGTGAAATGCAGCAAAATTGAATTAAAGGAGCAAAAAACAGGAAGCAAAATGAGCAGAATGTTGCAAAAAGGGTTAAAAAAGGCAAAATTAAGTGGCCAATATGGACAAAAAGCAGCAACAAATGCTAAAAAAGCAGCAAAAATTGAGCAAAAAAGGGGTGACAGGCTACAAAAAGAATTGGCAAAATGGTGTAAAACCAGCATAAATGGGCACAAAAAGCAAATATGGGTAAAATAAAGTGAAAAGAAGTGCTAAACTTGGCAAAACAGTTACAAAAATGGACAGAAAGCACCAAAAATGGGCAATAAGAATCAACATAAAAAAAGCATCAACATGTGGGAACAAAATGAGCAGAAAGCTGCAAAAGGTTTAAAAATGGCCAAATGAAGTGGGCAAAATGGACAAAATGCAGCAAAAATGGGTTAACCTATCAAAAAAGTGGCATAAATAGACACAAACCAGAAAAATGCAATAAAAGTGCCAATGGGTGGTAGAACAGATGCGAAATGTCAAAGAGGGGGCAAAGATGAATGACTTGTTGAATGCTTGTTACTGTAATAGCCCAGCTTCATCATGTGCCTTTGTTAACATACCATTATGGCTCCAAACACTTCTATAAATATATCCCATCAGCTGAGGTTCTTTACTGACTAGGATGAACATCATAAGGATGTAGTTATTAAAAAGATGGCACTTTTCAGCTGAAATAAAGCTCTCCCTGTATTGATTCCTGTCATTTAGCAGCTGGAGCTGCAGACACTTGTGCTGACTATGATGTCATGTGCTTACCCCTGGATACATATTTGACTGACTTCTGCTTTAACCCAAGAAAACACAATGCTTCCTACAGTGAGGTTTGCTCTATGAGGTTCATGTTCCTGCTGAAAACAGATCACACCAAAGTCCAAAAATAGTGTTCCATACCAACCTCTCCAGTGAGTTTCAGCACGGTTGTTTGGTCCAAGGTTCCATTAAGTTTCACATCAGCTCAAATGAATGCCAACAAATCAGCAAAATGACCAGTTTCTTTCAACTGAACCAAGCAGGCTAGGTGTAAAAGTACCCCCAATCAGTGCCCCGGCCAGTGGTCACAGCCTCGCCATTGTCAATAGAAATAGCCTGTAGCTTTTGTTTGAATCAGCCTCTGGGCTTTCTATCACCTCTTCACGACATTTTTGGAACTATTTAGGAAATGACTCATTCTTGTTATATTTTTACTCCATGACCCTGCATGCTGCCTTTATGAGCCAGAAACCCCAAACGATGAGTTACAATTGCCTGGAAGCAACTGCAGAGTTGCCTTTTAATCCCCTGTGGTAGAAGCATTTTCATACCAGCCTTATGATTTGATGCAAACATCAAAAATATCCAAAAATAAGGATCTAATGCAGACTGAAAGACCTTGACTCACTGGATGATCTTGAACAGCTCTGGTGATGGATGTGTGTTTGTTTTATTGTTGCCATTCTGTTTGCTTTCCTATTCCATTATCCTGAGAAGAGCTCATTTAAAAGTGACCTTATCCTGTGACAAAGCCTTATCACCCAAGTCCTCACCTTCATTCTACTCTCACTCTTCACATCTAATTTAAATAGCCACTTCAGTCTTAACTCATCCTGTGGGTTTTTGTTTGAATTACTTTCAGCATATGCTTTTTCCCCCTTAAACCCACTTTATCTGGCACTCAGTTGCCACCAAAAAACAGATAAATTGTCTAAAAAAACAGAGAGAAAAGAAAGAAGATTTCAGTCAGCGTGGGAAGGTAGAGGAGTTTTAGTACAACAGCTGGAATAACATTTAAGTCATTTTCCCTAGTTTGCTGGAGGTGATAAAGCTGCGACAATTTTGCATCCAGACTGAAGTTATACTCCCAGAGTTGCTTTTCTGAGTTGTCTTTACCTGTTTAAGCTCAGATGAGATGCCACAACAGTAGCATGTGGGAGTCAAGGTGCTTCTGTGACAGTGAATGTTGTTGTAAAGTACAAAAAAACCACGTCATTGAATTTGGTTTCCGTGCAGGGAGAAATCTGAGGGAATAATTCAGCACAGTAAAATAAGATAATACAATCATGTCCTTCAGACCTTGTTTATTCCAAACCACAATTGCTGTGGATGAGTCGTGGCTGGCTTATAGAAATTGAATACTCCCACGCTGCAGACATTTTACAGACAGGTCCCTATCATTCTCAGGTCAATGACAGTCTGAAGGCCGGCAGACACTTTGAGGGAAGAAAGGGAGATTTTTTTTATATGTGTGAGCGTGTGTATAGAGGGAGGGCGAAGCAGTGGGAATGACTGATTCAATATCCTCAGGTGGAAGCAGACAGAAAGCACTTTGGGTGAGTAAAGAAAGTCATTTCAGGCTGTCAATCAAAGGGAATCGCTGACATCTCCTCGAAGATGGAGGTATCAATCACTCGGAGTGCAGCCAGGTTTATACTGGTAATGCAGTGACATTAGACCCAAACTGAGGACTGGTTACTGCCGATCGCTCTCCATCCCTGAGGGAATTGTGATTCAATCAAGCTGCAGTCAGCCTATGTTTATTTTATTTGGTTGGGTTGATCCTGGTTTCTTTTATCCTTTCATATTTTCAGTTGTGAGACACACTCAAACTGTAACATGCATTTCCCCCCTAACAATTTACCACTGCTAACAATTAGAGCTTGCAATTAATCACAGAACTTCAGTAGTTAAGTGTAATTTATCCTACATGTATAAAATGAATTTTATACACAATTTTAAGTCCAAATTTGATCACCTGAGTGCAGAGAATTTGTCTCATTTGACTGTTGTGTAACAACACCTGTATCTGGAAGGTCCATTCACTGGTTAATCAGTATCCCTGGCTACCATTACACCATGAAGACAAAGAAACACTCAAAGCAACTCAAAGAAAAGGTTTTTGAAAAGTTTAAGTCAGGGGATGGATACAAACTCCCAAGGCTCTGAACATCCCCCAGAGTTCAGTTAAATCCATCATCAAGAAATGGAAGGAATATGGCACATGTGTAAATTGGCCTGGATCAGGTCGTCCTCACAGACTGAGTGAGTCTCCAAGAAGGAGACTAGTGAGAGAGGACACCAAGACACCTATGACTATTCTGACGGAGTTCCAAGCTTCAGCAGCTGAGATGGGAGAGACTCTGCATACAACAACTGTTGGTCAGGTTCTTCACCAGTCAAAGCTTTATGGGAGAGTGGGAAAGAGAAAGCAACTGTTGAAGAAAACTTGAGAGTAAATCTGGACTAGAGTTCACCAAAAGGAATGTGGGGATGCCTAGTCAAGTGGCAGAAAGTTCTTTGGTCTGATTAGATCAAAATGGCCATCAGATGAAGATGTACAACACTTCACATCACCACAAACACACCATCCCCACTGTGAAGCACAGTGGTGGCAACATTATGCTGTGGGGATGCCTCTAGGCAGCTGCCCCTGGAAAGCTTGTAAAGGTAGAGAGTAAAAGGAATGCAGCAACATAGAGGAAAATCCTAGAGGACAGACTTACTCAGTGTGCCAGAGACCTCTGCAGTGGAAAGATTTATTTTCCAGCAAGACAATAACCAGAAGCATTCAAGGAAAGCTACACAGATACGATTTAAAGACAACAAGGTAGGTGTTGTGGAGTGGCTGATTCAAATCCTAAACCTCATTCCAATAGGAAATTTGTGGCTGGACTTACAAAGAGCATTTCATGCCTGATTCCCATGCAACCTGACAGAGCTTGATCAGTATTGCAAAATAGAATGGAGTAAAATTTCAGTGTCCAAATGTTTGAGCCTGATTGCGACTTATCCACACAGACTCAGTGCTGTGATTGCAGCCAAAGGTGACTCTACTAAATACTGACTTGAAGGGGGTGAATGCAGTCTCCTATTTTACCTTGCAGATTTTTATTAGAGTGGTATAACTTTGTAGAAATCTGTTTTTGCTCTGATATTTAAGATAGTTTTTGTTTACTTTTTTTTGTTTTGTTTTTTTTGTTTTTTTTGTCAAAAAATCCAAATTATATTGCCCATGATTGATTCATGACACCAATTAAAGGGTAAAACATCTAACAGGGTGAAGACATTTATAGGCACTCTGTTTCAAAGTGCTACATTGCTAAAGCAACAAAGGGTCTCTCACAAAAAAAGAACATTATTGCATTTGATGGCACCATCACAGGCACTGGTGCCAGCCCCATCTTAATTCATTCACATAATATATTGTGCTAATGACATTACCAAGCAAAACAAAAACTTAAAGGGTCTCAGCTGAGTGCAATTTGCCCCCATTATGCATCTCATTCCAATTATCCATGTGGCAAAGTATAAATAGCTCTATGCACAAAGTAGGTAGGACAGAGGCGGTAAAACTGGAGGGTAATATTCTCCTCTGAAACAGCTGCTCACTAGCATGTCTTGCCTGACTGCGCCTTCACCTGACTACAATTTTTGTTTCCATGATCACAGGAAAATATGCCAGTGACACTATTACAACTGCACCATAGTTACTACCAGATCTCTGAAGATGCTTTTAGTTTTATACTACGGCTGTTAGTGCTCGTGTGTAAATTGGATGGGATTTGGTTATTGGCTAGATTTACATAGAAAAGTATCTTTTCTGTGCAAACTTCTGTCTATTGAATTATTGCATTCCATCCTTAACAGGCATTTTACATTTATTTTTTTTCTTCTTAAGTCGTGTTTGTGCCCGAAAAGTTTCCTAGAAAGCTCATGATGTTTCCCTCTTTGGTTTGAGGCAAATGATCAATAGTGTTAAAATTCCAGGGTTTAGCAAATTTGCTGCCACAAACTGTAATGATGTGGCAGCATGCTGACATGCAGACATGCTAACAATGGCTGATGGCCCAATCAAATAGTTCCTTTGTAGATGATGTCAGACAGCAGCAGAGACCTGAGGGCAAGGAGGGATTTCTGCACAGAGAAATGCTACCAAAAATTCCTGTTTGGTGCTGTTTACGACTAAAGTATCACATGATTGCAAACAATGTCTTTTACAATTCTTCTATTGTTACGATGGCACTATATCAGACTATGCAAAAAAAAATTTGTCCTGTCTTAGCTGACAGATTGGTAACAGTACCAGTGATCCTGTGTAATCATTATATACTGCAGTCATAACACCATCTTCTCTCATTGAGACTATGTATGAGTTTAAAGTTCACTGAAAATGCAGGCGAAAGACGGTCAGTTATGGCAACAAAAGAACTGTGTGTATTTCGTGGTTATTACGAATTTAGCTGCAAATAGATATAATATATCCATAAGAGAAAAGCATATTCAATGTTGTTTCTCGGGGAACAGATGTGCTTTTGCTCAGCATCTGGATATTTCCATCACCTCAGACAAGAGAGTCAAACTAGACTGAAGATGCAAGAAAAAATCCAAGCAAGAGTAATCGCTGTTCACAATCTTTGTACTGTGGTCTGATGTTTGACAGTGGATGGTGACATGGCAATCAGGTCAAAATCTGACTTAATTTATGTATTCTGATCTGGCTGGGGAGAATGTCCTCTCCCCAAGCGAAGGATTTCAAGTAGTTCGGGATCTTGTTCACAAGTGAGGGTAGAATGGACCACAAGATCGACACACAGATTCGTTGCAGCAAGGGCAGTATTGCAGGGGTTGTACTGCACCATTATGGTGAAGAGGGAGAGGAACCGAAAGGCAAAACTCTCAGTTTATCTGTCAGTCTTTCATAAAACCCTCAATCTTGGTTGTAAGCTCTGGGCAGTGACCAAAAGAATGAAATCATTGGTTCAAACTGTTGAAAAGAGATTTCTCATGAGGGTGTCTGGGCACAGCCTTGGAGATGGGATAAGAAGCTTGGACATCCGGAGGGAGCTCAAAGTAGTATCCCTGCTCCATCCAGCCGTTTATCTTCTTCCTCTTATCTGGGGTTGAGCTAAGCAAGTCCAACCAGACATCCCTTTCCCCAACAACACTTTCAAAATCTTTCTGGGGGATTCTGAGGTGCTCCCAGACCAGACAGGATATGTAATCCCTCCAGTGCATTCTGGGTCTTCCACGAGGTCTTCTCCAAGACAGATGTGCTCTGAATACCGCCACAGGGAGGTGAACAGGAGCACTGTTCCCTCCAAGGAGTTTTAGTGCCGTGTGCACTGCTCTCCACCTCTCTCTGCAGAAAAAAAATTGCACACTCTAATATCACAGACAGACAAACACAAGCTAACTTGTTGGTGGTGTAGACCTGAGGCTTCTATCTGCTGAGGAGAAAAGGATCCAATGCAGACCTGAACATTTCTCCTGATTTAAAGCTCCTCTCTGACCATGGTGCACACATGCGTCAATGCTGTCTATGAAGAACCACTCTCTCTCTTTCCTATCTCTCTCTCTCTCCCTTTCCATTTCAAAGGATTGTAAATTCTTTAAATGTAAACCTTGATTATATTAAACAGGATTTCCAGACATCAAAATTGTGGCTAATTAAAACTGAGAATGGCTTGTGAATTGAATGAATGAATGAATGAATGGTGAAATTCATGACTTGAACAGTGATTATTAATCATTATAGTTATAGTCACTTGTAATGTTATTTGGGGTTGGATAGGTGATGCCATGGTGCTTCAATGTGGATGTAGCATATGCGTCAGATGTCGCCCACAGTTGATGAAGTAGGTGCTCAGGGGAGTCGAATATCTGCTCAGGAGTTTTGAAAATTTGAGGGAACATTGACCAGGAAGCATCCTGATCAGACACCTGAACTACCTCAACTGGCTCGTTACGATGTGAAGGAGCAGTGGCTATACTCCTAGCTCCCACAAGACCCCAAGATAATTGAACTCCTTCACTTGGGGCAAAGACTCACTCCCCACCCTGCTCCTTCATCTAGAAAAAAGCTGGTTTGGGCATCTGATTAGGATGCCTCCTGGTCACCTCCCGTTGGAGGTCTTCCGGGCACATCCAACAGAGGTAGACCCAGGACTCACTGGGGGAATTGTGTATCTCATATGGCCTGGGGTACCTCAGAATCCCCCAGGAAAATGTTTTTGGAGAAAAGGATGTCTGGGCTGGGCTGCCACTATGACCTGGCCCCTGATTAGTAGAATAAAATGGATGGATAGATATGTATAATCAGATTTATCTTGCCATGTCTGCTTTTAATTTTGATAGATATGGCATATATGAGGTACCTGATTGGCATGGTCGCAGGCTCTGAATGGCATTTGGTTGGTTTTCAGTGATAAAATGTTGAATATGCAATATTTCACAAGTCTTACTACAGCACAAAGTACACAGCACACTATTTATCAACCTCCATTATACTGTTATTGAGACCCAGAAATAAGCCAGTACTGCTGTCCAAGACTTGTTTTACACTTTGTTCTACATGCCTGTACTAATGTGATGACATCTTTCTCAAGGTCCAAATTCCCATTAGTTTTACTTGTTCATAATTTCTCAGGTAACTGATTAGCTCTGCTTATCGTTCAACCTGCATGGCTCCTGAAAGCTCTGCACTCCTATAAAACTGTGTAACAATAAACTATGAAGAGGACTGCTCTAGCGTATGAGCAAATCATCCAACAAATTAATTGTTAGATAAGTAGACGTGCTCCAATTAATTCAATTAAATTGAATGAATAAATGTATCCATAAAAACACAATATAAAATGAAAATAATAGGACTATTTTTGAAAGCCATCAAGCATATAACATCATCTAATAAGTCAAAGAGGTCATTTGCATAATTGAAGAGTTCTACCGGCACTGCAGTTCCTTCAACCCAACATTTACCTAATTATTTTCTGTAGTTCTACTTTTTAAACCCACATCTACGGTCGCCACGGTAAAAGCCAGACTCTACAGTCAAATATGCATAAATAAAAGCCATGCAATTTGCATAATTATTAGGATTTGCTTTTAAGAAGTTGCGACCAGTGTTGTGTTTTGTGATGAACCAGGTATAAACATTCAGTTTTGGCAGCGGAGTGACATTTATACTGAAAAAAAAAAAAAAAAAGAAAGAAAGAATTAGTGGATATGACGTACCTTAAGTTCAAATCAATGCCATCAAAGAATTGTTTGATATTAAATTTGGAGATTCTCAGAAATAAAAGGCATGTGAAATGGTGCTTTTACTAAGACACAAACTTTTTCTGGTGAAGCTGATATCATATCAGCTTACCACAGTGGCCGCATATTGTAGACTGGCTATGAGAGACAAAGGGTTCAATTCACAAGTCTACAGGGGCCAAGAAGAGGGTCTTCATTTTACACAAGAGTATCACAATATTTACATTATCTAGTAGTAATTAAGTAAAAAGATGTTAAGTTATGATAAGCATTGGAAAATGGACACAAAGCTGACTACATCTGATGATGGATGAGGAAATGGGAAGATTTGGAAAGTGCAAAACAGCAGAGGAGTCCAGCTGAATTGAAGTAAGGGTTGCTAAAAATGCTGATTATTGCTGATGGACAAATGGAAAATAAAAGTTTAGAGTTGTTGATATACAAGGAATATTTTGATGGCTACAGTATACTATTAACAGCATAACTACAGTGCATTTCAACAGAGATTTCTCATCATTGTATCTGAATACTAACAAAATAAATCTGTCAAAGACATTGACTTTTGCAGAAACATTATCTTTAGTTACTTCAGATGAGTTGGAGGTCACAGAAAGTTAGCAGCAAAGGTAACTGTTCAAATAAGAGAGAAAGCTTTAATACCCTGCTAGCAGCTAACAAATTTTCATGTCAGCATCACTTCTTGGGGCATAATTTCCATGGTCACGCTTCAACCAGCACAAGCACAGCTCTGACAGTTTTGTATTTTCCTGGCCTTGAAAGTAGCCTTGCCCACGGGAGGTGAAGTTCAAACCAGCTGGAGTTTCATTCATGGCAGGCAGTGCAAAGCAAGATGTTAGAACCTGTTGGAAATGGGGTCATAGAGGTTGCATAATTGGTTCAGGTAATGTAGCACTATGAGATGAGTCATGTAACTGGCTGCCACCTTTGATTTATATTCCACTACCACCTTTTTGCACACAGCACTGCTGGGTCTACATGAACCAGGCAGGATGCAGGGGCTTGGATGCTTAAAATAGTGTCTTTACAACCTGATTACACAAACATTTTTGAAGTCTCTTACCAGCCTTTCATGAGCCTGAGGCTTGTGGTGTGTCGACACTGAGTACACTAATGGCATATGTAGCTTGAGTTTGGCAGGTACCACAATAGGTGCATGACAACTAAGCTAATTTTCTGGGGTTGCATGCCCAAAAGAGTATTTGCAAAGAATAAAACTGTGTCAGACAGGTAGTGTAGCTGTATAAATTTAGTCTTGACTCATGGCAAAAGGTGCCAAATTTAAAAAGGCAGCATGTATGGCAAAAGGGCTATGGATTTACCAAAGTAAAGATATTATTTTTAAATCTATGTAAAGGATGGTGCATAAAAACACCAGTGGCATCATGCCTTAAAGGGATAGTCCTTTAAGAACCCTGAATGCCAATCACTCTGTTACCATTTCATCTTACTGATGACTAACTAAACATACTGTATCTTGAATTGGATGTGTCATAAACTAAATTTTCGACATCTTCTCAAGTATAGGCTTGAAATCTACCAAATTTGCTGCGAATACTCACTGCTTTAAAATGGCAGAATGCTGATACCTTATTTTGTTATAAATTTACTGTCCAATTGTATACACAATTGTTTATAAAATGCAGCTAACACTAAATAAGCTGCCTTAGCTACATAAGCTACTTTGGTAAAGTAGCTAAAGACTCTAACCTTTTGTAACAGTTTTGCAAATGTCATAAACCCATATTGTATTCATATGAAATAGCTATGTAGCTGACATAGGTAAAACTAAAGGTTACAAAACTAGCTTTGCTACATAAACTACATAGGTAACCTAGCTTAAGATTGTACACCTTAAACAGTTTTGGAAATCTCATAAAACCATATTTTATTTATGTAAAATAGCTATGTAGCTACAGTTAGCTATATAGCTACAGCTAGCTACAAATGAAATGTCAATTAGTCCGTGATGTTTGCACTGTGGTTATTTTATGCATGTGTGTGCAAGATTTTGTTTATGGATAAAGTCAGATTTAAATTTTTAAAAACTACTCCGGCAAACTACTTCACTTCCCTCCTGACAGAGGCGGCATCTCACAGTAGCGATCTGCGGGGGGGTGCTGAGATCATCAGCCAGATCCCTTGCATTTTTCAGCTGATGCTATTAGCAACTTAAAGGGCAAGTACTCACAAATTGTCACTTGTACCTATGCAATTTTATCACTGTAGGTGTAGGGAAGAAGAAAAAAATCAGAGGGACCACTTGGGAAGTCTTGGGAAGTAGTAACTTCACCTGCTAGCTGTTGGTGGCTGTTCTGTTGGTGCAATCATAGAAAAATGTGTCTTTAAAATTCAGGTATGGCATCTTTTTTAACCTATTTCACAACCTCTATTAATCACTGCTTTCACCACCTCATCATTAAAACCAAACCTCTCTTATCATAACTGCAAACATCTGCAATATAGTTCATTCTTTCTCTATTTATATCTGTCAATGTGCTTCCCCTGATGCCCACCCTGCAGACGTCTCCCCTGACTGATCGTTTACCTCATAAAATTGATTAAGACACTAATGCCTGTCTGTGAGAGGGTTGAAGAAGTAGTCTAAGGTTGCCCTTTAGATTGAAACACTATCCATTATCCAAGAGCAACATGCAATTAAACTTTACTGATAGACTGCCGTCAGGGTGATGGGCACAGGATTTGTGGGTTTGGACTGGAGAGACTAATTCCTGAGCTGAACTAAATGAAACGCTGTCAGTAGAAGAGGGCGATCAGTGATTAATGAAAATGTTCTGCAAATATTGTTTTAATGATGTAATATACGCTAGACCTACAATTCTTGCATGAGAAATCAAGCTTGGTTTCAGTGGTTTCATTATCTTTTTAAAGGAATGTAACATCTAAGTGCAGTTTCTCCCCTTCTATGCTTTCATTTCTCCCTTTTAACTCCGGGAAATTTTGTGATAACTATTTCATTACCTTCTGAAGTCAGGCAGCTGAACTTCAAAGCTGATATGGATTCATGGCAAAGTATTCTAAAGAGACTCTCTCTCTCTCTCTGTGTCTCTCACAAACTTTTTATCTGCTTAAAGAGGTCTATTGCTTATAGAATCAAAACGCTGCAGGAGCACAACCTCTCAATAATGCAGCACACACACACCTTTCCTGGCTTTGGTTCACTGGAGGAAAAGGTTTGACTTCATATCCCAGAGCGATTGTTAAATAACACAAATTGGAAGCACTGCATCCATTCTGACTGTGGAAAACAGGTTTGTTTCTCCAATCAGACACAACATCTCTACCTCTATAACTCCAAGCTTGTCAGGATATTATTAATATGACTGCCTCTGTCACCCCGCATTAATCTTGTGATAAAACTCTCTCTGTTTTGAATCATAATTAAACCTGTGATTAAATATCATGACCATTAACACTCCTGACATGAAAACGACAAAATACTGGAACTCCTGAATGTGTGATTGATGTGCCAATTAATTCCATCCAAAAAGATTATATCATACTATGTTATTATACCCAGTATAAGTAATAGCTGTTGCATAATTAGAGCTATTATTCAACATCAAAATGAAAAAAGTTAACAGTCATAACCCTGTTGACTAATGATGCAAATGTCATACGGTGCCAACAGAACTGAAGAAGATTACTAAGGAAACCTACCATTTTTCTATTTTTGAAACAATGGCTGGAGCTCAATTAAACCAAAGCATGTAATGTAAAATAAGTGACTGCATAAATAATCACCCCCTTCATGTCAGTATTTAGTAGAGTCACCTTTGGATGCAATCACAGCTGATTTAAATCTAAATCAGGCTCGCACATCTGGACACTGCAATTTTACTCCATGCTTTTATGAAAAACTCCTCAAGCTCTGTCAGGTTGCATGGGGAAGGGGTGCGAACAGCCTTTTTCAAGTCCAACCATAAATCGCATTGAGGTCTAGGCTTTGACTCGGCCACTCCAAAACATTCACCTTGTGTCTTCAAACCATTTCGGTGTAGCTTTCCCTGTATGCTTCAGGTCATTGTTTTACTGGAAAATAAATCTTCTCCCAAGTCAAAGTTCCCTTTCAGCCTGAATAAGACTGTCCTCCAGGATTTTCCTATATTTTGCCGCATTCATTTTACCCTCTACCTCTACAAGCCTTTTAGGGCTGGCTGCTGAGAAGCATCCCAACAGCATGATGTTGCCACCACTGTGCTTCACAGTGGGGATGGTGTGTTTGTGGTGATGTGCAGTGCTTGGCGTCTTGTCTGTTAGCCAAAAAAGCACCATTTTGGTCCCATCAGACCACAGAAGTTTATTCCTCTTGACCATGGAGTCTCTCAAATGCCTTTTGTCGAACTCTAGTCCAGATTTAATCTGAGTTTTCTTCAACAGTGGTTTTCTCTTTGCCACTCTCCCATAAAGCTTTGACTTGAAGAACCCAAGCAACAGTTGTTGAATGCAGAGTCTCTCCCATCTCAGCTGCTGAAGCTTGTAAATCCTTTAGAGTAGTCATGGTGTCTTGGTGGCCTCTCTCACTTGTCTCCTTCTTGCACTCACTCTGTGAGGATGGCCTGATCTAGGCAGATTTACACGTGCCTTCCGTTTCTTGATGATGGATTTAACTGAACTCTGGGGGATGTTCATTGCCTTGGATTTTTTTATATCCATCCCCTGTCTTATACTTTTAAATTAGCTTTTTGTCTGAGTTGTTTAGGGTGTTCTTTTGACTTCATGGTGTAATGGTAGCCAGGAATACTGATTAACCTGTGACTGGACCTTCCAGATACAGGTGTCTTCATAGTACAAACACTTTAGACACATCCACTGCACTCAGGTGATCCTCTACACTGATTGTGAGACGACTAGCACCTGTTGGGGGGACCTCTTTTGAATTAGATCAGTCACTTATTTTCCCAATCAATAAATGATCTCTTTGTCTATCTATGAATGGCCAGCCAGGCACTAGATTATTTTCAGATCTTAAACAATTAAAAACAGATGGACATAAGGACAGTTTCAAATTAATTTTCAACCAGACCATGAGACCACACTGTTGTTGTGACAAGTCTCACAGTAATAATTCCCCACACAAGAGATATCTCATTATCTTACCTGATCAAACTGGACTTCAGAAGAAAATAAAAATTGGACGGTCAAAGTTCTCAGCTTGCAGTCCTTGCATGTGTTGACCCTTGTTATACAGTATACCTTGAGAATAAAGCAGGCAGGTGCAGGTAGGTCAGCTGACAGATAATCTTAACAGCCAGGATGTAAACGTGTATGTTGTTTGAAAGGCCTCTAAAATGAAGAGCTAACCCTTCCTCTGATATTTTCTTTCAGCTTTCAGTAATTCCCAATGCTTGAATGGCTTACAAAATCATCTGACAATACAAAGAAAGGAAGGGAAAAAAAAGCGACACATGCGCACACATGTCCCTTTCCCCTCCAGTCTATCTGCCTCAGGTCTCCCCCTCCACACCCCCCTCTAGCTTTCTCACACCACCCTGGGGAGTCACGTCTCACAGATTGAAAGCATCTGCTCTTGAGGTTACAAGCTCACGGTAAACACATCTTAGAGAGAGGACGAGTGTTGTTGTCGCTGCTGTTGCTGCTTCCCTGCCCTCTGATCGGCAACCTCAAAGTTGGTGGCTTTTCATCTCCGGGCAAGAGACGACAACAGGGAGGGGAACTGTGCTCCAATAATTGGTTTCTTAAATCTTCATATCTGAGGCAAAACTTCTGAGCATTTAGATCCAAACTGCGGCACGGGAAGAAATATGTTTGCAAGTTTGTGCAGTATACTTCCACCAAGATGAGCTGCTACTAGGCTCCGACTGCAACCAGCATTTCCAGTGTAATGCATGAAATGTTTATCCATGCTGGCATGTAAGGAAACAGGTAACAGGATTAGCATACAAAATGGGTTTTCCTTAAGGTCTAACACTCCATGAAAGGGTCACTTGAAGTCAGTGGAGTTCAGAAGAAGGGCAAACCCACTGTGATGGCCCCATATATGTTAAGTAATGTTTCCCATGTGTTTAAGTGGATAAAAATAGGTCATTAATAACATTTAATGAGGCTAACTGCAGAAATAGGATAACCCTCTCAACAATGGTGGTGGTGCTGATGTGGAATGCAGGATCAGATGAGGAATAGACTTCTGAAAAGCTGGACCAGAAAATCAATAAGGTGGCTTGGAGAAGGAGACTGAGGTATACAGAATGAGATGACCAGAAGACCTGTGAGGATCTAGATGCTGATGAACTGAATGGAGGTTGCTTGGGTGGAGGTAGGTTGCAGTGTCCGCGCTGAAACAACAGGCTGACCATGAAAAAGAGAATGACAAATTTAAATACGACAGGTGCATGATGATTGGTCAAACACAGGTGTGGCAGAACCTGATTAGCTGAGAGTGTACACACATAATCAGCTGATCACCAGAGAAGGAAGAGAGAATGGAAGAAGGGAGGGATATGAATGAGTGATGAGTGATGAATGAGTAGAAACAGTATTCCTGCTTGATCTTTCACTTAGCTCCATTACAACCAGTGCTGGTTGTAATGGAGCTAGGCAAAAGGTTTGACTTTAGTTTGACTTCAAGAAAGACCAGAGTGCTGTGCAATAGGGCGTACCATGCCATAGCATGCAAGTATATTTGAGTGGGTAGAAACCTTTTCATCCCTGTGCCTTTGTTTGATAAATTACCCAACATCAGTAGCAGAAGTTCTGCCATCACTTTTATAGCATCTCCACACACAGACAGTGCTGCATCTACCAGAAAAGACCTACATCCTTGTGGAATTTATTAAAAATTGTAGCTTATTACGCAGCATCGTCTTCATTACAGTAATAAGAGCAATACCATGGCTTTTTTTTTAATACCCCCGTATATGGTATTACCGTAAAACTGCCCATTCCTACAGGCCAGTATAATCTCTAGAACCATCCAAGAATCGGGCCTTTGCTGACTTTGGTCTGACAGAGGGAAACGTGCAACTTTGCAAAGCAGATGGATTGGCCAGACTCCATATCTGTCATCAGGCAAATCCGTCTTGATAAACTCCGGTCCAGAATATTTGTGCCAAACCGAAAATGGTATGGACCAATCAGTGTTAATTGAGGAGAACAAGGCAGTAGCTACGGACGGGATTTAGTTGTACTGCAAACCCATAGCATGGCTGTTGCTTAGTGTAGTGGTGAGCTTAGGTGTAGCTTTAAATGAGCAGTTCAGAACTGGACCACATTTCTTTATAAAATAAAGAGCACTGAAAATCATTGGAATCTTTTCATGACAGAAAAGGTGTTCTGGCCATTCTACTGGCCTGCTTGGATGTAAGTTTGGAGTGGTTATGGGGGGTTTGGTTAAACTGTAAGCTGGTAGCAATTAGCTTGGACCTTGACCATATTTCTTTATTAAAACAAGAGCAAAGAGCCACACTCTAAGCCCCTCTTGGCACTCCAGTTGGCCTTGGCATAAGTTTTTACTCACTCCGGTCCAGCTCAATGTATTCCTGGAACTGCACATGGGAACAACCTTATTTTGTCTTGTCCCTCTGATTGGCCTGTCATGAATGTTGCCGACAGAACATTTGTTCATTCACCTTTTGAGATTTTTTTTTTTAAACGTCCTGCCCTTCCAAACATTGTCTATGGGAGTTTTCCCAGATGAATGTGACTTGTATCCATGCAATATATCAGATAGTCTATCTGGTGTGTCAGGTTAGGAAATTTGAGCTTAGAATTGTCATAATTACGGTGTGCATCCAAACCATGTTTATGGTCCTCTGTTGCTGGAGTACGATGCAAAGACAGGCATTGGTCTTTGCAGCCAACTACAGAGCAGCATCAATTCTGATCTCTCCTGGTAGACGTTAGCGATGTTATTCCTGCAGCTGGTGGGTGGAAATACCACAGGCAGGTGTTATCATAATGCCTTCCATTGTGATTAAATTGAAGAGAGCAGATTCTCAACATTTTCAGATTTTGTGTTTTTAGACATAGCCATATAAAATCAGAGGATTGGGTTGACTTATTTCATATATTGTGGATTCTTTTTATACCCCAAAATATGTGCAAATGAATGAAAAAGAGGGTTTCTGATTTTTTTTTTTTTTTTTTTCCCCTTTTAATTTGCTCAAACTTAAATAATTGGTCTCAGCAAATTGTATCCCTGTTGAAATGCTATTTCACTACCTGGCTAGATTTTTTTCACATTAGTGATGCCATTAGTCCATATACTTGTTATTTATGCAATGTAAACATGGCTGCAGACTGAGGTCTGAGTGCATAAACACTGCACATTACTTCTAATTGTTTCTTTTCAAGCTTTTTTTATAAAATATCCTTGCATGCTAATACTAACACATATGTTTATCCCAATGTCAGTTTGTCATCCAAAGTCCATGTGTGAAATTCAACCAAGTTCTCCTTGAGAAAAGTGAGTGTTTTCCATGGAATTGTGCTATATCAGATTGGATTTTGATCAAAAACTGAGAGGGTACACTATTCACCGTCTGCTATTTTAATGAATCCCACTAGAAAAGATTGAAACAATTAAAAATGTCCTGCTTAGTTGCTGGCCACAGATCCTGTATATACAGAACATTTAGTTATGCATAACACACCACATTTGAGAAATAGGACAGTAAAATGAAAGCTCTGTTTCTGCTTCTTGTAAACTCACATTGTTGGAAATGACAACTGCCAGGAAACCTCCACAGAGAACAGCAGGTAATGAAAGAACACATTTTTGGAGCAGAGCAGAAAAATACGGCACACAAAGCTACCTCAGAGGCAGATATTTCCAGTTTTTGTGGGGAATGATAGATGCTTTGCCTCTATCCTCCCTTTGGAATCCATTTGCTATGAAGAACCACACATTTGCCTGGTTGGTAAACATGAGCATGCTGTGTGCTGCATACTGCGGTTTTAAATGATCAATAGTGAAATATTTACCCCTTTAGGGTGTTTACACGGCATCTTGCAGTTTAAGTAGTCGAGCTGTAAGGTGATATAAGATGTGAGCTTGTGGTGAAAGGTTTAGACTGCTGTTTAAACGAGAAGAAAATACGATACAAATCTGGCAGGTTTTTCAATCTGTCTGCACTGCTGTAATGCTCAGACTGCAGATTTTATATCGGGGAATTTGCTATAGGTGAAGCTTAAGGATCCTGAAGGCACAATACTTTTGGGGTGGTGGCTCTGAGAAGTTCTTGGAAAGAGGGGATTCTGTCAAAATGGCATATCCTTAAAAGGTAAGCAGCAAGAAGTTTAAAATATGTATTTGTCGCTATAATCATGCCTGAATCAAAGTCCAAAACCACATCTTATTTGATGTTGAACTTAATTACCATTTGTCTATAATAGTCTATAATAATAAATGAAACACACTCAACCACTGCAGAAACACCAAATCCTTCTTCTTTAGTCATCAGCTTTTTCTTTTGTTTTCACCCATTTTTTTCCACTGAGGGCCACATACAGAAATACACTATATGAACAAAAGTATTCAGCCACCTGACAACATACTCAAATATAACTTTAACAGTTTCTACTCTTCTTGGAAGGCTTTCCAGTAGGCACTATGACCTACTGATGTTGGACAAGAAGGCCTGGCTCATAATCTCCAATCCAGTTCATCCCAAAGGAGCTTGATGGGGTAAAGTTCTTCCACACTAAACTCATCAAACCATGTCTTTAGTCCTTGTTTTGTGCACTGGGGCACAGTCATGTTGGAATAGATAAAGGGCCTTCCCCAAACTGCTGCAACAAAGTTGGAAGCATAGCATTGTCCAGAATATCTTGGTATGCTAAAGCCTTAAGATTGGCCTTCACTGGAGATGAGGGGTCTAGCCCAAACCCTGACAACCAGCCCCACGCTGCAGTCGTCCTATGTGGAAATTGCGAGTGAGACTGGGCCAAAAACCCTCAATACTGATGGGGGGATATGAGAAACCCCACACAATTTTTGACTAATCTTTATCTTTGTTAAACCTTGACTAGGCTCACCTTTGCATGCAATGAAAATGTTGCAGGTTTCTGAAGTTGCATATGCAAAAAAAAAAGAAAAGAAAAAAAAAAGAGTAAATTAATTAACTGGGTGGTGATGAGGCTGGACAGCAGGGACAGGTAGGACCACTGTGTGCCATCTGAAATACAGCATGTATGTAGCTGTTGTTCTCTTTTCCTGACTGCTGCACTAAAACTTGATCTTGCTGAAAGCTGAGTGGACCAATGGTCATAAACTTGGTGGCTGCATTAGAGAACAGCTGCAATGACTATATGTGGAGTTTTGCAAACATTGCATAGGTTTACATATGGCAACTTTCATGAAATACTCTTTTACCAATAAACTGACATCACATACAAAGAGGGCAACCTAATTACCTAACATTAGTTAATCTTCTCCTCAAAGTCTCAGTACATCTCTGACTGAGAGTGCACACTACTAACAGAGCACCACTGTTGTTGTAATTGTCCACTGACTCGAGCATGGATATTGACATGAACTGTAATCAGCATGTGTTGTAACGTTCATGCTGGTGATCTCCCTTTGTAAAGAGTTTTTATTCTAGCTTTATTCATGTGTGCATTTTAACATTTTGAGAGCAGAAATAATTGAATGCACTGCCAGGTTTAGAAAGACAAAAGCTGAAACTGTGGCACTTAGATTTCTTTTTTTCTTCTGCACACTTTGAACTCGTTTTTTCTCCAGGGTTTTTTTTATTCACCAACCAATTGGAGACAGAAATAGGGTCAGCCATTTTTTTTTAATTTGAGCATAACCACAATAACAACTGCATACCTATGTTTATTTGTCATGTATGAGAGCTAACAAATGTCACTTTCTGCTCTTTTTTCCACAATGCATGTCTGTGTGTACTACTGGGAGAGTGCATTATGGGGTATAATGACTGCATTATATCGGGTATAAGAATTCCCACTCAAAATTCCTATAGCTACTGACACATGCTCCAAACGGTGCAATATAGCTACAGTGAGTAGGATGTAATCTTAGACGTTTCACATTTTTACTCACCTCCAGCTTGTGCTGTGCGCCTTCTCCACAAATCCTCATTTATTTCTTTGAATTTTCAGTAATTTCTTATCTAACAATAGCCACGTCTTCCTATCCATCACCCAACATGTTTGCATTCTCCATAGTAGCATCCATGATGTGTGTTATCAGTCGGGACTCTGCTTGTTTATGATTCTAATCTCTTAGTGTCCTGTGTGCTGTTTTGGTCATATAATTGCTTCCCAGCTACTATGGGAACAAAATCATCCAATCTGACCTGATCAAGTCCGAACAGCTCTCTCCTTATAAATTCTAAAAAATTATTGCAAACGGACACAGTTAAACTTAGTGCTGATGGTTCTGCTATAAAGGTGTTCCCTGAGTGAGTGAAGCAGTCTGCCACAGCTTCTTGGTGTTAAACCCCCGTATGAGGGTGCACCTAAGGATTTAGGCTACAAAGCAGGAGGCTGGGTGGTGGAGGCACACCGTGCCAGCAGTAGCAGCAGCAGCAGCAGCGCAGCGTGATCAGCGTTGGTGTAGCAGAGAACAAAGTCATATTTAAATGGACTGCATTGTTGTGAGAATAAGCTGTGATTGTTTTGTGAAAGACTGAAAAGAAAATCAATAAGTAGGCTGTTAGCAGAGTACAGAGGGGGCATATGACTACACAGCAAAAACTGGAGTGTTGAAATCTCAGTGTTAAAAATTTCAGACTTGATTGTAACTCCAACAGGGGAATTGTAACTCTATTCTGAGTGAAATGGCCCTCAGTGTTGGAGCTATTTGACAGTGTTGATTCAACTCTGTAGAGGGTCAGCAGCTATTAGTTTCATCCACTGCCATTTCAAAAATAGGAGAATATGTGGGCAGAGTTCCCCCATCATGCCCTTGGGCAGAGTGTTTGGATGTGTTTTAGACTTCTTTAAGATGTCGTTGGATGTATTTATACGTGTTTAGATCTAGCGTGTCTAAACTTCCTTTTCAGTGAGGACTGAATAAATAAATAAATGAATAAATAAATAAGGATGGTGGGGCTTCTCACCTTGAGAAATATTTAAGTAAATGAAATCAAGCTCTGCCCCTGTGATTGGTACATGTATTTAATGTTGAAATCAATAAGTGTGTTATAAATCAAGATGTCCTACTTATTTTGGTTGCCGATACTCCTAGATTTAGTCAAAAAAGGAAAAAAAAAAACAAAATTCTCCATATTTAAATGTTTGTTTACAGAATAAGCACAGTATCATTTCCTCGTGCTGACACTGATAAGTACGACACAGTCAAGCACCAGCTTCATATTTTCTTTTTGAGAATTTGCTGGAGGCCACACAAAAATGGAGTGTTGGCTACATATGGCTCCCAAGCCACAGTTTGGACACCCCTGGTTTACTGTAGATGCTGCCTGTGCAGTGAATATTGCTGGGATTACTTTGCTCATCTGCTTCATAATTCTAATCTGTGGATAAGAATAATTTTTATTTATTTAATTATTTATTTTTATGTTGCACCTGTTCACCATGCAGGAAGTTACCCATGGAGTTAGTCTGTCTGTAAAAGTAAGAAGACAGACGTTTACATTGAAGGGCATTCCCTACCTCTGCATTTATTTTTGGGTTTTAGAAGTGACACCTAATCACTCCACAACTCTTCAACACACACTGTCAAAACTTATTAATCAGGGAAAGTGCAATGTCATGGGTAAGCATTTAAAATCATTTTTTTTTAAATAACTCATACTCAAAATGAGATAAAATAAAACAATTATAAGATTAACCATCTCAGACCAACATTGTGGTATACAACAAGAAGAGACATGTAATTTAAAGTTTTAAAACTTTTGAACCATAAAAATAGCCACTTACCCTTTTCTTGCCATTCTAATGGTGCTATCCACACCTTTGTAGCGTTTGCATCACAGATTTTTGTATGCCTGGAATTTGGATGACTTTCAGGGGGTTCAAAGATTAAATCAACACCAGAAACTTCAACTCTGAAGATCTTTTAATCCATGTTTTCATCTTTTTTTTTTTTTTTTTAATAATTTCTGCTACTAGCTATAGCCTTGGCCATTATGTTTGAGATAGGGATGAATAGAACAAATAAGGAATGAACATGTGGCCTAATCCCCTCAGAGTTTTGCCTTTGATTACTTCATCCTTGATTCAGAGTGGATGTTTGTGCTAGCTTCAAAGAAAAGTCCTCATAGCATTTTTAGGATAAAGTGTTCATAAGCAAAGGGTTTTTATAGGGATTATTAGGCCCTGTGATCTTGACCTTTGACCAGAAACCTCCAAAACTTTTCAGTTCCTTGAGTCAGAATGGACATTTGTGCAAAGATTAAAGAAAATTGCTCAAAGAGTTCTTGGGATATCATGCTCTGAATAGTCTGGATGAGGGCCAAAGACAAAGAAAGAAAACCCATAAATATGATATGAAAATTGTATAATAAAATAAAGGTTTCTGCCCCCTTAAAGTACATTTTACTCCACAGGCATCTCTTGCAAACAAAGTAACTCATTTGTGTAAAATGTCTGTTTGTATTTTTATATTAAGCCTGGCTCCCACTAACCTCGGACCTTACCAGAGCTCCATTTCTTACTTTTATTTTCCAAGAATTTTCCCATTTGCTCTGTTGTCCCTGGATAAACGAATATTTTACCAACTCATATAGTAACTCTATCAAGTTGTTTTGAAAAACAAGGTCACCTTACATCTTAGAAGGTCATGTTGTTTTAAGAAAGAAATCCTTTTATTAAGCTGTTGATGAAAAACACATCTGACTGTGTCAAGATCAGCATTCATGCTCCATTGTGCTTAGACTGCCTGCTAATTGACCACAAGCGTGCAGATCCAGCAGCACGTTTGCAAGCTGTCTCAGACAATATGAGTTAGAAACCGTGGGATCGTGTCATGAATGCAATCACAGATGGAGAGGTTTCTTTTTATAACTGCATATGTCCTAATTATGCTCCTTTCACTATGTTTATGTGAATCTTTGCATGTGCATAAATAGGCCATGCATCTGAAGGTAATTTAGACCCAGCTGCTCTGTTTATCCTGTTGTAATTCTCATTGTCAGTTTAGTGCTCTGCCTGATGGAGCAAGCTTTGATTTGCCACAACTGTTCATCTTTGGCAAGGTTTTCACAAATCAGTAAATAATTTAAAAGAGTTTTCTGTGGTTGAGTAAGGCACATCATTTCAATCTGAGTACCTAATTCAAACTATTTAATTCAGATCACTATTTTTATTGCTTCATTTTCTAAACTAAACACAACAAAAAAGTTTAGAACAATAAGAAACTACATTTTGTTTATGTTTAGTTTTATTGCAAATAAGGTCAATTACCATCCAGGTCAATATGTAACAAAGCTGTAAATCCAAATGAGAACCCCCTGGAAAATGAAGCCAATGCCATATTTAGTAGTTAGTTTTTTTTTTTTTTTTGTTTGTTTTTTTAACTGTTTAGGCTGAGAGTTTAGCATACATTTGTAGAATTAGGGCCCTGCACAACCGAAAAAAGCCAATAAAAACCAGTATGAAGGAGGATCTCTGCCAGCAGCTGTACGTCCTGGTTTGCGTTATGTACGCAGCTTAAAAAAAAAAAAAAAAAAAAACTAAGAACACCAGGTGTCTCCTGTGCAAAGAGCAGTTGAGTTTAGTGGAGCTGAAAGGGGAGCGGGACAGTAGACAGCCCGGTAGTTGTTTTAGGCTTGAGGCTTTATTTAAAATGTTCAGGCTCATGGTGGGCCCTGTTGAGTCTGAGGCACCCAGGTACCAGTACTTAATGGTGTAATTGAACATTTTTCCAATATGTAAAACCAACATGTGAGTTATAGTGTCAATTTGTATGGCCAATATATTGGCTGTAAGTATCTGCAGAAATTTTCATTCCTGCTGATATCTGAATTCAACTTTTTAAGCTAACATCTGCCTGTACCAATATCATTCTGATAATACAGTGCATCTCTACCACTATCTGGTCTTCTTTTCAATATTCCACTTGACTTGAGGCAGGGTTGTGTTAATGTTTGCTGTCATGTGAATGAAAAATTTGGTTGGTGAAATGTCGTGGCAGAGGGTTGTATTTAGAGCAAGGTCTCTTGGGACCCAGTGCAAATGTTGTGTGAGCAGGTGATTCTGACATTGCTGCAGGCAGGAATGGGCAGACAAATAGAATGTATACTGTTCTATGCCAGTCTGTGGCAAGCCTGTACGTGATGATACACCTGCTCCATGATCACTGATTAAAGTAAGCTCTGTTTAATGATAAAGCTGATGTTCCACATGTGCTGCTGGAAATCACAGTTTAATTGCTGTTATTTGTAGTCGCCGTTGCTGCTTAAACACGTTTGAATATAGGTCTGCCTCCTAGCAGCCACGATAAAGTGTGCGCACAAAAACTGGAAATAAGTCAAAAGGCACAGCTTTAATGCCTCTCTTATGACCTTGCAGGCCAATGACTGCAAATACTATGTGCACTTGCACAGAGATGCTGAGCCATTAAGCAGTTATGTGGAGATAAACACCCCTTTCCATCCAAATTGACCTTATTACATTAAGCATCTGATAACGAAGTTGGGAACCGCACAGTGTAAGTAGAGTCAAGACTAGTCTACAGTCTGTGAGAAGTGATAGAAGTGCATTGCAGTTTTTATGACACTCAAACTTTCCAGGGATCAGGAAACAACTCCAGCTCTGTATGACTTTAAAATAACTGTTGTGTAAATAAGGTTGATTTATATTACATTGACATTGCTATTACTAAGCCATGACCAGGAGCTCAATCAGTCTGAGGCTGTCCGCTGCTTTCTTATCCATGTGTGTCACCTTTAGGCATGGTGAGGATGTGGTGGTTGTTTCTGAGCGTTTTCCTTCATTCAGTGAGGAAACTTTGTCAGGGTGGTGCTTAAGTGAACACATTATTATTAACATTACATTGATGAAATGCACTGCCTGTTCTGAATATTCCACAAAGATTATCAGAATCTGTGCAGGATGCAGGCAGGTTTGGACAGACCTGTTGTGGGTGCAGGCGGGAGTGGATGGCATGTGCTGAAGAAGCAGGCGGTAAAGGTCAGAAATCCAGTGAAATCAAGGAAGAGTCCTGCACAGGGCTCTACTGCCCAGTCCGCTTGCTCTCATTGCTTATTGCAGGTATTCTATTGGAGGCAGCCTGATTTGGATTTGCTAGTACTTGGGCTGGATAATACATCCTGTTTTTATTGCAATGGCAATGTGTGCATTAAGATAATTAGTGTTCACTAAAACTAACTAAACAACTAAAACTAAAATGTAAACATCATTTTAGTTAACTGAAACTAATTAACTAACTTAAAAAAAACTGAAAACTAAAACTTAATTATGTGCTTAGAAAACCTACTAAAATTTAATTTAATTAAATTACTGACAAAATCTCCTTAGTTTCAGTCTTTGACAGCAGCATAATGACTGACATGTATGCCCAAACCTGAAGAGAGTAAAATCCCTTAATTTTATTGGAGAATACTTCAACAATGGTAATTTTTGGTCTTAAAGGGGACATATTTTACCCTTTTAAGCAAGTTTATATTGATCTCAGAGGTCCCCAAAACATGCCTGTGAAGTTTGTTGCTGAAAAACACTCAAGTATTGCATTTTGCATGTCTAAAATCCTCAGTTTCGACCCTGTTCAGAACGAGCCATCTGTGTCTGTGGCTTTAAATGTTGCTTATAAACTTATGAAAACCAAAAAACTATTATAACCTGGGTGTGCATGCATAAAAGTCACATCACACGGACATGCAAGTTTTTGGATTTTGGCCAAAATTGCACTTTTTCTCATTTCCATGATGAACGTGAATCAAAGTCTGCCTGTAAACCAAACCAAAAGTCTAATAAGTGACCTCTGTACAGGGGGGACAAGCAACAGGTATCACTTTGAATGTTGTTAGAGATGGTTGATGACATTTAAGGAACATACTGGTAAGTTTATTAGTAAAGCTCTTGAGGAAATGAGTCTCAGTCAGCCTGTGCTGTGTCCTCCTCCCTTTGTCTCTGTGTCAAGGACAGTAAAATTGCATCGACACCACACAGGTGAGGATTATTTCAATAAATAATCGGTTGCATCAAGCCTCAGATCAAGCCACACCCCACTAATTGTTAGTGGGCGTGAATCGGGCCTAAAAGTGTCTTGTTTCTAGCAGATGTGATATAAAATCCTGTACACTATAAGAGTGGTGATGACAAGACTCTCTCTCTTCCTCACTGACACCTTAGCTGCTAATTGTCATTCAACCTGAATCACCGCTTGCTTGTGTGGCTGCATTTGTAATTGTGATCTAGTTTTTCAAAGACCTTTTTCAAGTGCTGCTCCAGTTATTGTACCACCCCTGTGGCTCTATTTTAACAGTCTCAAACCATTACTGTAGGCAGCAGACAGACTTCAGCCATCTGTAGCGCTTTGAACACAGGCTCTTCTTCTGCCAAAGTCTTGGGGGAAATGCTTCAAATCTTTTTCAAGTTTTGTGAACTCATTAGGAAGCTCTGCTGTTCCTCTCAGTGTGTTTAGACCGTGTTGGACGTAGATCATCAATGACTGGGTTAGGGATTTTTGTAGTTTTATGTTCAGCTGAGAATGCTGTTGTATAAAATATCTAAAGAGGACAAAAAAGCGTGAGCGAGTTTCTTACACAGAGGAGTAGTAACAAGGATTGATGCAAAGCTGTATTTGGCAAAGCACTGATGTTAATGCGACCTGTCTTAGCTGCTATAGTTTCACCCAATCCAAATGAGATGCTATTCACAGTGTTGTCACTGATGGAGAAGTCTGTCCCCTAAAAGAGAGATATATCTAAGTCTTTTAGAGCTTTCTTCCACTAGTGCGAGAGGCACTATCATGATACAACTAGACAGACCACTTGCTGATGTCATCTTGGGTGGTTTCTGGGCATTTTAGTGGAAGATTTTTCAAACAGTTGCCAGTCAGAGCTGTCAAAGTACAAAATAGCCAAGTTGAGCTTTAAAATCTGGACTGAAGCTGTCACAATTTAACGTTTCCCCAAATGTCACCCCTCCGTTCTCATTAGGCATTCCCATTGCAGCTAGTAAGCACTTTGTCATTCTGCTAGCCGTCGCCTTGAATTGACATTTCACTCAGTGTCCCTCATTTCGCTCAGCAGTCTACAGGGACTGCCTTTGCCTCTGTACCCTCATTTCCAGCCCTGCCATTTCACCTCTTTGTCTCTCTGGAAATGGATAAGCCTGCCAGGACAAAAAAAAAAAAAAAAAAATGGAACTGCCAAATCAATTAGGACTCGTCAACGGTGCAGATTCATTTTCACGCCTGTTCATCACGCCCTTTTCTACACTTGTCTGTTTCCATCCTTGGGTTATTGGTTGCTCTTTTATTATGTGCCAGCCAGCAAAGGTCAACATTTAAAAGGAGAAATACAAAATGAGAAAAGCTTATTTATATTCAGGGTTCAGGAAGAGAGTCAGAAGGACCCAAATCAAGTTTGGCACAGACCAGTTCAGACTGGGGGAAGCAGAAGCAGCTAATTTATAATTGTCAGACTTGGTTTGATGCATTTTTTGCTTTAAAAGTCAGAGTTAGGTGTTTATTAGATTTGATATACTATAGTATAAAACTGCTCATAATACAAAAACCTTGCATCTGAGTTTTTATTTTCCTTAAAGTCAGGATTTAGTGAATGGGTCTGATAATATTTGAATGTGTGCTCTTTATCTGAAAATTTCTTATTCAGCTGATGTCGACTTTTTCCATCATGGCTGCAATTTCTCCATAACCTTGAACAAATTCAGTGCCTGAACTTACTCAAACAAAAATATCAGAATATTTCCATTTAATAGCTGGAAGATTGCTTTTTGAGTATGCGTATTTATGCTCTTCCTTTAAAATCAGTATGTGCAGGTTTTCTCTGCATCCATACTTAACTTTCCTTTCGTTTCTACTCCATGTGAACGATTTTAAAAGAAATATCAAAGTAAAGAATGAGCAGTATGGACAGAGGGCTCCATTTGTCTTCCTGTAAGTTTGGGATGTGGTGCATATAATAAGCCTTTAGCTCAGTGGTTCCCAACTCCCAACTGTAGAGTTTGAATTACGCCAAATTTCAGAATTTGGAGAATTACTATAACTGCATTTCATAAATACTCCAAAAATGGACGTGAGAGAAAGACACAAGAGATGAGATGACTTAGGTTGAGCTGTTTACTCGTCTTGACCAAGGAGAAGCAGTGACATCAACACAGTGTGAGGTTGAAGCCAGATTTCTAATAAAGAACAAAGTAGTTCACTCTTTTATACCCTTTTGGTGAACCTTAACCTTGATCATAACTCAAAATATGATCCTGCAGACTCCACTAATGGATGTGATACGCTAACATGTACTGGAGCCAGACTGCCTCTGTCTAAAGTTCACAGACACACAAGCTGTGAGGAAACAATCCTTGACTATAGGAACAAACAGCATTTTATCTAACTGAAGAATGTGAGTTTAGACTATCAACCCAGGAGAAGAGGAGAGACAGCTAGAGTCTCCACTCCTGACCATACATTTTGACCTGGGACCTTGAAGAAACTTAACAAAACATCAGTGTATACACAGAAGTGCAGAAAAATAAGGAATATTGGAAATTTCCTGAACACCTTGGACACTCCCCTCCTTGTACTTGTATCTGAAAAAAATCCTGCCAGCATGGCCATGTGGGCCCCATATGGGTAGTAGTGCTGAAAATGGGTTCCATGTATCTGCAGGTTCCATGGTGGCCCCACCTGTGATTGCCCATATGGACTTCAAGTGGGATCAACCTGGGAGTCTATCAGGGCAATTTAATTGAGACCTATAGGCCCCATCTTCATCCCAGGTAGATGTCGCTTCAAGTCCATATGAGCAATCACAAGTGGGGTCTCCATGGAACCTGCAGGCAACCTGCAGACCCATGTTTGCAGCAAACCCAAAACCCACAGGGCCCACACAGACATGTTGGGTGGGAATGCAAAAAAATAAAATAGAATAGAATATCACTAGAATAAGCATGTGAACACTTGTTCAAACCAGAAGACCTTTTCTGAACCATCCAGTAAGTGAGGTACATTGATTTGAGGTTATTTGTGCAAACCTAATTTTGACAACCTCAGAGCAGGCAAAGCCTCAAGGTCCCCTGAAATCTTTCCAAGGAGAGCCCAGACTCCTGGGCAATGCTTTAGCTGGGTGTTACGTGATTAAGAGCCAATCTGAGTAACTCTGCTGAAATATGGCTGTACATTTAGCCAGATGAATTTTTCATTTTGATATGAAGTACAGTCAGATTGTCTTGATATGTTGATTTTGATACATTTAAGTGAAAAGTTAGAGGGCAGAATTTGCTAAAATCAGGTTAGCTAACATATAATTCTAGAGTGCAGCAAATATGTGTAAGTAAAGTCTGTCTTATATCCTATTTCTGTCTTCAAGGCTTAACTTTACACCAAGTGCAACATTTATTACACAGAACGGCTATAGCTGTGGGTGCAGCTACATCTGGGCCCGTTCACATTCACATCAATGTTTGCAGAGAGGCAAGCGTTGCCAGGTAACACTTTCCTTTCACTTTCCTTTCCTTTTACTCTAAATCCTATCAAACAACCAATAGAAGATTTGGACTGCACAGACCAAAAGAAATGTTTCTTTTTTTCCTTTTTTTTTTTAAGATTTTTTTGGAGGCTTAGACAGACAGGTGAAGAGAGACAGGAAACATGGGAAAAGAGAGAGCAAGGGAAAGCATGCACCAAACATGGACTGGGATCAGACCTGCAGCATAGACTCTGGTCACCTGCTCTACTAACTGAGCCACACTTGTGCCCTTGTTGTCCCTTTTTTGCAGAGCCAAAAGAAGGAACAGTTGCTATAGCCAATCATGATGTTCTGATAAGGACCATCATCCCTCCCAGTGGTCTAAAATGCTCTTTGCCCCAGTCCTGCTCCTTGATTTAGCAGTCTCTCAATGAAAGGGTCTCAGGAGAGAGGGACCACCAAGACACCCCTTAGAAGCCACAGAAAAAAAAGGTTGTGAACCAGAAGAGGTGAACTATGGCACAGTTTTCTGCAGAGCATCCTCTGCTGAGTCGCCCAGGTGTGGGTGATGTAAGACCTGAAACATCCCATGACCCTGGGTTCTCACTGAGGATATGTCCTAGCTGCACCAGCTGGTGTTGCACAAAAATAATCAAATTAGCACCCTGCAAGATTTCTTTCTTAGTAGTATATGCTTTCGTTCATTATGACACACTGAGAGGGGAAGTTTTCAAAATGTTGGCACACTCTTAGCAATCAGCACCTGCAGGGCGGGGACGGCTTTGTGTTTCTGTCTGATACAACTTGTATTGAGGGAAATTACTTTGTTTAATCTAACTGGGCTCAACAGAGCTCATCTGCTAAAACAAAACCTTTCTATTGGCTCACTGCCTGAGTAAACTTCCAGATTTGTTGTCTGATCACAGATGACTCTCTGTCTCTCTCATCTTCACGCCTTTTCACTAACAAGACTGTAAACAAGCTGTGCTGCCATTTGTGCTATTTAACATTTCATGACCATTATTGCACATTTTTTTTCATATTAGTTTGGATAACTTTTCAAACTGAACATTTGTTTTACCCCAGGTATTACTTTAACAAAACTGAAGTCTAGATTGTGCACAGGGTTTAACTTTAAGTTGGCCTTGCCTCCCAGTTTTAAGTTGGACATAAATTATGTCCATGTGTACGACCAGCTGGTGCTCTCTGCTCCTGGAGTGCAGGCGTACAACTCATTCAGCCATTTTGTGTTTTGATGAAATATTTCACAAAACGTGCTTCTGAGCAGGCCACAAAATCTTCATTTATTGTTTCAGTGCAACATTGGTCCTGTTTTTGCCCCTGTAATAGTCCAAATACACGCTCCAAAGCAGTGGTTCTCAACTGATGGGTCGGGGCCCAAATGCGGTCCGGGGAGCAGTTTTTATAGGGTTGAGACTAGGTGTCTGAAAAAAAATGGTGGCAAAAGTCCTGAAGTTCTTATTGGACATGCATCAACAACCTTAATTTTACATTTTTTACTGGTAAATTGTTTAAATATAAATGTTTGATCAATATTTCATCTAATTTATCTCCTCTTCTGGCAATAAATGGCTACTTTTCCTATGACAATGAAGTAATTTAACAAGTTCTCTGGGAAAGTGCCAAAAATTGACACATGATGATGGGAAAAGAGGGTAAAAGTTTGTCAGTTTTGTCCCTTTTCATTATTTTATCAGCTGTTTAGGTCCAATAATGCTCCAAACTGAAACATATTCAATAAACTGAAAATAGGTTGTTGAACATTTTTTTCAAAACTTTGATCACAATCTGTTGTAAGACAGACTGGTGGGTCCTGAGGCCAGTCCAGTTAAGAACCACTGCTCCAAAGTACTGGATTGCAAAATAATGTACAGAAATGGCTATCAAACACTTTAAATCAGTGGTTCTCAAATGGTGTATCAAGGCATACTGGTGTGCCTTGTGCTAAGTCTGGTGTGTCGTGGGAATATGTACAACTATATGTAATTACAACAACTATCCAAGAACTTGGACAGTTAAAAGTTCAGTCAGGACCCCTTTGTCAAGAAACACAAATGATGTGTGGTTATAAATAGTTTTTTTTTTATCAGCACTTACATAATTGCACTCATTGCTGTTATTCATATGACTGTCCTGGGACCCCCACTGCTCTTCCACGTGTCTGCATGGAAAAGCATCAACTGCAAGAGGCTATTTTGCAAAGATATGGTTGTGGTGTGCCTTGAAATTTTGGCTTTATCTTAAGTGTGCCTTGTGCAAAAAAAAAAATTAAAAAAACAGTTCTTTTTATCATAGTCATATCCATTCATAAAAAGAAACATCATGGCATTTGACAATAGGCGGCATTATACAAATCTATGGACACCAGTCACATATGTAAGAGTTTTAAGGCCATTTTCCCATCCATTAAACTTCTTTGAGTTCTCATGAATGTAAAAACTTCTCTGTCCCTGTAATTTATTCATTCTCATCACTCTTATTTGACACTTTTATAACCAACCACTGACTGCCAATTCAGATTCTACTCATTGGGATCCAAAAATATTGCTGCCTTTGGTTATCACATTTTTAAACTAGTTATTAAATCAATCATTTCATCATATTTTTGTCCATGCATTTGCATACTTTTGACAGTAATGTTGAAGAGTGGAAGCTAGAAGGATGGATGATGTGTAGCCAAGAACTCAGCGAGGACTTCGTCTTTTTGATGGGGATATTGCTTTTATTTTTTATGTGTTGTAAGATACAGAGTCAAAGAATACAATTTCCCTGCACATGCCATTGTGTTCCTTTCTAAGATTGTCTTCTAAGTTATAGGGGTTTAAAAAAAACTGAAAATCTATATCCTTATAAATAAGACAAAAGCAAAAGTTCTGAATCTGCAGTGTCACTCCCACTCTCACTGCCCTCTTGTTGGCTTAAGAGCCAGCTCATTTTAATGCAGAAGCTGTCGAGGTTGTCTGGGGCTGTTTTGTTGTCGAAATCCATTATATAAGATTTGATCTGTCTCACACTGATGCTTGATTGGTCTCACCCAGATGCTTCCAGGCTGTTTTGACTTTGCTTGTGTCAGTTCACAGCGTCTGACAACTGTCAGTCATCGATGATAACTGACTCGCTGAGGCAAAGTGCACTTCTAATAGAGCATTACTGAGAAATATTTCAAACTGGAAACAACAGAACCACAATAGTTATACAGTGCAATCTTGACTCATTGGATTTGACACAAATGTAGGAGTAAGCTTGGCATATTAGAAGTAGAAACGCAATAGTGTTAAAATTAATCGAATCTAAAATAAACTATGTTTATTCTCAGAAAGAAATAATTCACTGAGTTTAATGTTATAAGTATTTCTATGTTTCTATTCTGCACACATGCATTTGAATGGTTCAAAACTGTACAGTGTAAGGATGCTCTCACTCTAGGTCTAACCTGACATGCCAGATAAACTAGCTCATATATACACTGCATTGATGCATTTCACATTCATCTGGGAAACCTCCCATACAAAGTGGTTTGGAAGGGTAGGACTTTTACAAGAAATTATTGAAAGGTGATTCTGTGGAAAGGTGAAAGGTGACAAGACAAAATGAGGCAGTAGATATGCACAGCTCCAGCAATAACCTGAGCTCTACAGGCTAACACTGCTGTAGTGTAAGGAAGGCAGAGCTTGTTGGTGGCTCAACATGAGGCACAGAAAGCTGCAAAACCATCTTCTCTGCTAAGATGAGCTTTCAGTGTTTTTTTTTTTTTTTGTTTTGTTTTTTTTTTTGCTTTAGTTTAAATCAATAAATGTGGTCCAAATTTGATACCACTGCTGTTTCTCTACAGCTACATTTGAGCTAATCACTACAGTGGTAGCAGCCATCAGTACAACCTAACCCCACCCATAAGGATTGCAAACTCATGCCAAAGCAGATTGGGAGAGGAGGAAAAACACTTTTTTCCATCATGAAAAGCTGTCAATGCTGTTCTTTACTCATTATTCCATACAGAAATTAAGCCTAACTCTGCTAGAAAAAACCCTACTGGAAGTGAAAAAACTTCCTGTTTCATGGCGAAAAAAAAAAATCCCTCTGACTTAATACTTTGTGACTTGAGCTTGAGCTTACTTAACCGACTGACACTTAAAAGGCTACGGCAAACATTACATTTTATGTTCACAGTAGGAAGCTAATACAGTTTTGAGAGACAGGGATTTCTACCTCCCCATAATCAGAATAAATCCTTCAAACTGTTCTTACATTTGGGGTTTACTACATTTACAGGCAGTTATTACATTTGCAGGTGTTACAGGGGTCCGGCAGGGAGGGTTTGGGACCTGCTGGCCTAGTGTGAGTGTGCCTTAAAAGTTGACTTCATAATGGTCAATACAGCAACGCCATTGCTTGCAATTCTAGTGAAAATAAGCAGCTCAAATATCAAAAATCTGTGGGGTAGATCCACTAATAGCACAAGGATTTGTTCAAGATTTGCTCATGCTATTAGCTCCTTTTTTGCACCATATCCACAACAGACTTTGCTCTAATCACATGCCAGCACTAACACGCCCACAAGGTTTGGCAGCTGAACACACTTTGCAAGTGTTTTGCCATAAGCCCGGTGACTATGCACTTTGATCACCGACAATGCAATGACAGAGTGAGACATACAACAAGAAACACAGTTTTCAGTCCGAGAGTTTGTGCAGAGTGACTGCACACGGGTAATGTTTTGAAATAACATAAGATTCTTATTCCTTCATGGCCCTAAGAATTTAAAAATCCAAATTTAGTGGATTTATAAAAAATGTCCATACTTACCAATAGCTCTTCAAAATTAATGACATTAGTGGTTAAAACTTTTAAGTCACTTCTCTTTTGCTGATTCAAAGGCAAAATAAATTCCCATTTATGATGCAACACAAACCAGATATTAGAAAAAAAAAAAAATGGCAATACTTTGCAAATGCCAGGAAATGATTGAGAGACAGTCCTTTACAGCACAAGACATTTTTGCATGCCTGAATTCATATACATGACAGAATACTAATTTGTCATACAGATATCTAACTTGAACAGATGATAGAGGGGCTGAAAGCACTCCAGCAGCCTTTTAGGCTCAGCTGACTCATCATAAATCATTGAAGCTAATGCTTTGGGGTTCTGATCCTCTGAAACAATGACAGTGAAGTGCATCTGAAGATGTCAGTATGGCTTTTAGCAGAACTCTCGCTGAATGAGGACAAACTTCCAATTTTTGCCCTCAGTTGCACACTGGGACTGATATGCCCCATTTCCAACGCTAATGTAGCTGCCCAAGTGTGTAAGGGTGTCATGAATAGATGATAATAGTTAAGCAGTGCATGTGACTTTATGGCATTTTGGTGTCAGAGCAGGGAGCCATCTCATACCTCCTTTTTCAGTCCTGCTTTTAGACCATTTCAGAATTCAATAAGGCCACTACTTTGGTCTGTAATTCCTGTAACATTAGCTTGTCAAAGAATCATTTCCTCTTCAGTGGATAAAGTAATGGAGTAATTGTACACAACTGAAGCACTTTCATGTTTCCTACACGCACAATTGCAGGCTTTACATGTAATTAACATGGTTCTTGTCATAAACCAATGGACTGTGAAGGGGATTAGTGTTTGCATGTGAATGGGACCTCTGTCAGCTGTGGGATGTAATTAGGTTTAACAACTAAGCTTAAACCCAAAACATTTTCAAGGGGGAGTCAGTTAGCATTGTAATTAGGAAGCACTTTACTGGTTGGACTACTGTGTGTACCCTACGCCAACTTTACACCCGATATGGCCTCATTTTGTTCTCACAGAAGTACACTCCGCCAGCCTCAGCTGCTGGAGGGATTGAATTTAAATGCATGCAACATTTATAACTCATTACAGCATATGATTAAGTTGAGCTGGATAAAAATGGATCTTGATGCCACCGAACACTGAACCCATCCATCATAATTGGAGATACGTCATAGAGTATCAATACTGTGTCAATTTGTAGTCGTCTTACACAAGTAACTCCCTTGTAGCATTGCCCTGGAGGGTTGTCGCTATCTATTTTACAGCATGAATGCATTAAGTGAAGTAAACAATCCAGCCAGTGTTGGAGCCCAATGACTTTAAAGAGAGCTGCTGTGGTTGGGAGTTTAGGATAGAGCAAATCGAATCCTTCTTTTATGCAGGTCACAGGATTTTACATGGGAGATTTCCCACTTTTTTGTGGAGGTTAGAGAAGTTCAGGGTCACAATGGCAGAACAAGTGTAGCAAAGCTAAACCTTTCCAGATCTGGGAGCATAAATGTTGAGGTTGTTACCTCACCATTGTAATTAGGGATGTTCTGATATCATTTTTTCCTTCCTGATACGCTTCCAATACTAAGGTGTTGGGTATCAGCCGAAACCGAGTACTGATCTGATACCAGTCTGAACTTTCTGAAATGACTGTTCAGACTAGCAAATTATTTTAGACCTATATTTGACTCAAAACGGCTCAACAAATAGAATCATAATGTACAGCACCTCTGTGACCCTAAAGTTTTCCTGCTGATTATTGAGTTTTGCTACTAAATATTAAAATAACAATAATACAGGGGGCTGCATCACAGGCTCTCTTTATTGCTCTCTTTTGTTAAAAAAATACAAACTTTATAGTGCTTTTCCAAATACAATATAAAACTTACAACTCACATATTAACAATTGTTGTATGCAGATACAGTATGTACTTAATGTGTACTGCTGTATAAATCATCAAGTGCATTGAAATCCATCGCTCCTTTCTGCTAATTTGTGCAGCATCAGCTGATTACGAAACAGCCTGCTGTTGGCTGACAGACACTCACAGAGAGAAACAATACGGTGGTTAGCATTCGAGGCAGCGGTAATAAATGATCATAATTCGAATTAAAATAGATGAAAAGATGTTCAATATCGGGTTTACTGGTGTGGATTTAATAATTTAAGTCCCCTAAAGACACACAAGTTCCAGGCTCGCTGAAAATGCTGCCGCAAAGATTCAAAGGCATCAATAGCGTCAATAGGAAAACACAACGGCTAGCTTCAAGAGGAAAAACAAGTAAGATGCAGCTGTTTATGGTTCAAAAGTTATTTAACTTTTATAAACTGTGTTGCTTCTTGTCTTGTATGACAGCGTGGGTCTGGAAGGCATTTTAACAATCACATTCTGAGAAAAAATAGTCACATAGACAACATTCTTGGCAGCTGCAGCGGGTCCCTTGGTTTTTCTTCGCTGCCGCTGTACCAAAAACGTAAGTCTGTTCATACAATGGCAGCAAAGAAGAATTGATTTCTAGTTTATAGCGCTAACCGTTAGCATGGCTAAATGAAGCAAAATATAAAGTTAAACCAAACAGTATCTGATTGGTACATAAACTCGTGTACTCACCGATACCAATACCTGCATTTTAAGCAGTATCGGACGTATTTCCGATACGATATATATATCCGAACTTGCAAACTTAAGCCTCGGACAACCCATTCCACAAAAACAGATGTCCTATATGGACAAAAGTATTCAGACCCCTGAGCATTACACCAACAGGGACTTTAATATGGAGTCATCCCCCGTTTGCAGCTGTAAAAGCCTCCACTAATCTTGGAAGGCTTTACACAAAATTCTGGAGTGTTCCTGTGGAAATCCATGCCCATTTCTTCTGTAGAGGCTGCGGTTCACAACTAATCTAGTTGGGAACCCACCACAGATTCCATAATTACAAATCAAGACCCAAATTTCTGACATTTGTCAATCAGTCAGATTTATTCATTTAAATATGGTGTTGTTTGAAACCCCAGATAGAAATGGGACAGAAAAAAAAACACATAATATAAAGAAGAAATAATAAATCTTCCAGGAAATTATCATGGATTATTTTTGAAATTTCATGAGAAAAATCACAAGTAAAATCCAAACAAAAAACCCAAGATTCCTTGACATGTAACTGAAATTTGCTTAAATATCACTGGAGAAGAAAGCTGAAAGTTTCTGGGAAAAGTGTTTGGAGCCTTGTGAAAATTTCTTAGATGTAGAGGTTCCTGAAAAGAATACCAAAAGTTTCTTAGGATATGTGTAAAGAAATTTCCCCCCAAAATCCAGAGGAAACCTCTTACCTTTTTGGGAAAATTACTCTTAGTTTCTTTGAAAAAAAGAATCATAGAGAAATATCTTATGAATTCGGGTAAACCAACAGTGACAATTCCTAAATAATTCTAGGAAAATTTTCCAAAAACTATTTTTATGATCTACTTTTGGGTCCTGAGCCACCAGAAGAGAACTACATGCTGTATAGCATTGATGAGCTCAGACAATGATGTAGGACAAGAAAGCCTGTCTTACAATTTCCATTCCAGTTCATACCAAATTTGCTCAATGGGCCGCTACAAATAACAGGTTTATTTGTAAATATAACAGTGTTATTGAATGTGAAAAGTAAAATCATGCACAGTAAATTAGTGAAAAGAGAAGGAGAGTTTATTTTTTTCCTGCTGAATGCTTTTTAATCCCTACTCATTGAGATTCTCTTTATTTCTAATCTTAGATTTTGGATGAAAATATGGGCTCTTGAGTTTGTCCTTCATTTCTGACATTGCTTCCAAGTTAGAAAGTACTGAGCTTGAAGGACACAACGGACACATAAGCAAACTTAGCTGACAGATGACTAATTCTTTATGGTCAATGTCCTGAATGTTTGTACCTACTCTTTACTAGAATGATGGGGAAAAAAACAAAGCAAAAAAAAAAAAAAAAAAAGAAAGAAACGTATGCAGTCATTAACATTTTAATAGTATGCTTGGGCCATGTCCCCAACTGGAGCTTATGGAGGCTTGGTGTGTTGATGGTGGGAATACTGTTGCAGCTAAAAGCCGTGTGGTAGGTTATCTAACTCAGTACAGAACAAAGACATGCACGTTAAGTTAATCGGTCACTCTAAAATGCCTGATGTTTTAATGTGAGAGTGGCTGGCTGTTTGTCCCTACATGTCAGCTCTGTGATTGACCGCTGACCAGTCCACAGTGTGCCCCACCTCTCACTGTGATAGATGAGATTGAGTCCAGCCCTCTGCGACCCCAAACAGGATACACAGTGTAGATAATGGATAATGGATGGGTCCCCCGACCCCTAGAGGGTCATGAAGGGCACCAGGAGGAAAAGTGAGGAGTAAATGGGCATGGAAGCATTATTTGTGACAATACCATTTGAATATGTGCCTTTTTGGTTGTTATCAGTTCAGATTTTAACAGTAGGATATTTTTGTGTGTGCCTTTTTTCATAGAGGAGGACAGTCAATATAGTTGGAAACAGGGATGAGAGAGTGGGGGAGAGACATGAAGGGAAGTAGCCTCAGGCTGAACTTGATCCGGGGCTGCCCGCGTACTGTATATGGGGCGCGTCTAAACTACTAGGCCATCTGTGCCATAGACATGATACACGTAGACGCCTCATTGACTGTGTTTGTCTGCTGCTGTGATTCGTCAACTATATTGCCAGAGGCAAGACCGCCTAATAAGTTATACAAGTATGAAAGGGAACTGTGGGTTTACTGCATGAAAAGACCTTGCGTTCACACAAAACAGATTTAAGTACCAATAATGGCAATAACTGAGACAAAAAATATTATCAAGGTCTGTAAAATAAAAACAATGACACTGACAGAAAGCATTGCCTATAATATGATATTGACACATAGATTTAAGATAGTCTGTTGCTGCTGTGTTATTAGTGTTACGTTGTGTTCAATTAATTTTGCTAAGGTGTCAACACAAGTAACGTGTCAGGGTTTGTGCATGTCTGTATGTGAGCTGGTGAGTGTTAAGCTAAGTGCTGGTGATGGTAAAGACACTGAAAATTTAGGTAATTTAGTTGCTCTGGCGAAAGCTACTGCCTTCAGTATAACATTTCTGATTAATAAAGCCGATTACAGGTAGAAAATATGGAGTGACTTGGCCACTCCAGGACATTCACCTTGTTGTCTTTCATTTTACTCTCTGCCTTCCATGGCCAGCTGCCAAAAAGCATCCCCACAGCATGATGCTGCAACCACATTGCCAACAGTTGGCATGGTGTGTTTGTGGTGATGTGCAGTGTTTGGTGTCAAACTAACATAGAGTCTTTTCTGATGGCCAAAAAACACAATAATGGTCACATCAGAACAATAAACTTTCTTCCACTTGACTGCAGAGTCTCCCACATGCCTTTTGGTGAACCCTAGTCTAGATTTAATCAGAGTTATCACCAACAGTGGCTTTTTCTTCGACACTCTACCATAAAGCACTCTCCCTCAGTTTGTGAGGACGGCCTGATCTAGACAGATTTACACATGTGCCATATTCCTTCCATTTCTCGATGATGGATTTAACTAAAATCTAGGGATGTTAAGTGCCTTGGAAATTTTAGTTGTATCCATCCCCTGACTTATAATTTTCAATAACCTTTCCCTGAGTTGCTTGGAGTGTTATTTTGTCTCTGTGGTGCAATGGTAGCCAGGAATACTGATTAACCAGTGACTGCACCTTCCAGACACAGATGTCTTTATACTATAATCACTTGAGACACATTCACAACCTGTCAAAGTAGTCTGGTGATGCCACTGGACCTTGTTTGTTTAAGTTTTGATATTAGTCATGATAAAATTTCTAAGGGGAGTGAGAGGGGAGTCTCGGCCAGAGGCTTGTAGTACATGGGGGGGTCACCAGTATGCCGAGTTTGGGGTTGGTTGATTGCTGACCCTTTCATTTAGGCACAAGTATCGTAATTATATTTCAAATTTGTATGTTTGTGTTCATCAGTTTTGCTTTCAGACAGTCTGTTATACAATGTGAGGATTTGTGTGGATGCTGTAGCCATTTTGCTTTGTTTTGATTCTTTTATTTTGTGTGGTTTGTAAGTCAGACTACTGAACTTCTCTAAGGTAGTATTTCATTATCAACACAAAGGATTGAAATGATTCTTTGTTTCTGTTACCTTTTTATGATAATTCTCAAATTAAATCAAACCGTTCCTCTCACTATGCCTACCTTTAGTATCCCTCCACTACACAAACATTAGAAAATAAAATCTAAGAAGGCTCTTACACAGTTTGACATCATATTGTTTGATGTTTTATGAGTCACAGATTGCCTCATGTACTTTGGCTAAAGCTCATGATTTTTCTCCATTCTTCAGATAAAAGCCACGAACCAGCTTATAATCAAAGTAGATGAATAGAAGAATAATGTTTTGGGTTACATTGGTCTTGTGCAAAACCCCTCTATTGCTACATCAGATGCCGGTCTGCTTTCTGCCTCTGTGTGTGGAGACACTATTACCTCAGCCTCTTCCATGATGGATCACTTCTTGTATCATTATTGAGCATCAGTGAAAATGGCGGTTCTACAAAGAAAGCCTCGCTCTTTGATTCTGGGAGAGTGACACGGAGATGTGGTGTTTTAGATCTCTGAGACATTTTCTTCCATCAGACCTCATTGATGCAGCACTGGAAATATCCTGACATCATGTCACGTTGTGCACATTTAGTCATTTATAGAACAAGAGAGACACAGCAGCTATAACAAAGAGGAACCAGATGTGCCGGGAACAAGGCCAACAGCTGTTCATATGGCTGTTTAGATACAGGAGACATGATGCAGAATGACATTTATACATTGTATGCATGTGTTTTAAAATTATATGCAACATCAGTAAACCTGAAAAATAATGTTAAAACATGATGCAATGCAGACGCATTGACTTGAAATGATAAGATACACTGCACAAAAAAATAAATAATGAAAAACGACCTGGTTAGACCATTTTTTTCACATGGCAGTCATTAAACTTTCATTTTTAACATTTGAATTTTGCATAATAAAGAAATAAAAACTGTGCTTGACAAATATTAAATACAATCAAATGAATACTCAAAAAAATGTTCAAAAAGATGTGAATCAAGATTTATCACATTCTCAAGTCATTTAAAGTTTGATTCTTTTGCATTTTAAAACACACATTTAAGGTCCATTTTGGTATGAGACAATTCTTAGCAGTATAATCATTTGGTAGTCAAAGGAGGGGATGCACAGCAGGGCTTTGGTGCAGGGGTTAGAGCTGTTGCCTCGCACCAAGAAGATTCCTGGTTTGTTACCCGGCAGGGCTTTTCTGTGTGGAGTTAGCATGTTCTCCCTGTGGATCTGGCTTCCTCCCAAGACCAAAAACATGCTTAGTGACTCTACAGTGGCTAGGTGTGAGTGTGCTGGGTTGTTTGTCTCTAGCCATGCTAGACTAATGAGCAGTCCAGAATGTACCCTGCCTCTTGCCCAATGACAGCTGGGATAGGCTCAAGCCTGCCGCAACCCCCAAGGGGATAAGGGTGTAGAAAATGCAAATGGATGATTGCAAGAAGTATTTAACCATGACTTAGATGTAGGAGGCAGCTACACAGTGTTTAATACTGATATGCATCAGGAAAGGTGTAGGAGCACATGTATAAAATGTCTCACTGAAAAGTAATTTGCTGCAAGTGACGTAAAACACACTGAGGTAAATACTTTGAATATCATGCTATGAGAGTTTTGGGGCATGAGCCTCAGACGATTGTCAGATTTATTTTTGGCCATGGCACAATCAAGTTTAAAAAAAGGCTGACGTAGAGAAAGAATAAAAAACGTACGAGGCCATAAAACCAGCAGTACTTCTGCTGACAAGAACTTAAACAGGTTAATAAAATATTTTTATAGTTATAAAAAATATAAAGAATACAAAATGTATGTACAAAGGTGCAATGGAAAGACTAAATGTGCAGGTATGTTAGTGATCAGTTATAGTGCAGATAAGTATTAAAACGTCCAGTTGTAAACAAATACTCTTAAGTCCAGTGCACGTTTATGTTAGCTTTAACATGAATAATTTATGTCTGTTTGCTCTGATGGCCGATGAGAGTCTGTCAGGAGTAGAGAGAGGGGAGTGCTGGAGTCATGAGGCATGCAGCAGAAGGGAAGAAACTGTCATTAAGTTGTGGTGCAGATGCACCACAGGCCCCTGCCAAAGAGGAGGACCTCAGAAAGTCCGTCCAGGGCTAAAGCTGCAATTTTACCTGCACATCTCAGAGTCCTGGAAGAGTTGTGGAGAGATGGAAGATTATACATTTCATTTAGTAAAGAGCACTTAATCAACGCATAACATCAGTGTTAGAGAAAAGGAGTTGTTCTTGATTCAAAACTTGATCCTTGACTTTGTTGTCGATACCAAATTGTACAAAAGTAAAGAAAATAAAAACGTTTTTGGCACCTCATCAAGCTCAGCACACAGTGTACAGTAAAGGCTACAGAGGAATCACTCAGCCATGAACTTTACGTTAGGGCCTGATGGGCTCTTATCCACCTGAAATGAAAATTCAACAGAGCGATTTCACCACGTTTAAACGCAGGGTTTGTTTTGGCTCAAGGCTGATAGATAATCAATAGGCTATATCAGAGGATGGAGACTGAGCTTACAGTAAATGTCATGGACATCAGAAACCTCCAACAGCCCCATAACTAAGGAGAAAAAAAGGCCTATTTTGTGTCTCAGTGTTTGAAGCATGGCGATGTATGAAACAAGGCCAACAAGTTGTTGAATAATTTTTAATGTTTAATGATGTTTTGGCTCGTTTCACATCACACATTAGCTTAAAAAACCCTGGTGTCACAGATAAATGAGTGAGTCACTTTCACATTAACATGGAAAAACTGGCCAGTGACTGAGCTCCAGAAAAAAATATCACTATATCTGTAGTGTCAGCGCTTTAACAGAACTATGATGAATTAATGCTTTACTCCTCATCTTTGTTAATTTACGTTTTTGTACAGAATCAGTAAGTCTTCTCTTATACAGCCCTTATAACTATAAATAACATTAAAGGACCACAGACAGGGCTTGACATTAACTTTTTTGCTCACCAGCAACGGAGGCTAGTGGTTTTTCAAACTTACTAGCCACTCGGTATTTCCACTAGCAGCAATTTTGGTGTTCGGAAACAATGCGCTATATGTCAAATTTGGTACAAAGGGTATGATATGACACACGTTCGCTACTTTCCCTCATCAATATGATCAATCTCAGCTCTCATCTTAATAAAGCACCTCTCCCTGTACACCGCACACTACAGAGATATGTCACACTTCACTGTTAGAGACTCATCTAAGAGTCAAGACTCTTAGATTTTTATTTTCTTCAATGGATATTAAGTTTATGCTATTAAAATACTGTTAATTGGCTGTTTATTAGGAAAAACTAAAGCAGATTACAAGAACATCTCTAATTTTCATGCTGAACCCCACAGGATCGTCAGCATTCCCACACAACAGTGCATGCAATGTTTAAAATATCTCAGAAATGGTTTGACAGATATCTCTGATATAAATTGCAATCTGTATCTTACCTTTTTCCTGGTCTATGGACAGAAATCTTTTAAATCATGCACAAAGCACAGTGTTTATTCATAGCTTTGATACTTCAAATCTATATTGCTCCATGTTAATCCAATCCATGTTAATAGGACTTCTTATGACAATTATGCAATGTAAAACTTAGCAACCTTGCTAGCTGTATTTGACACAGGAAGTAAAACAACAACTTTCTATTTGCCTGTCAGTCAATCAAAATGCTCCAATTTCTTCTTCTATGGTGACTGCCACCAATCAGAGCCAGCCAAAGATAAAATAGAGGCAAGAGAAACAGCAGATCATGTGTTTATGATACAATATGATACGAAGTGACACAACACGACACAATACGATACAATATGATATGATACGGCACGACACGACACAGTACAACACGATACGATTCACTTTATATTCCCCTTAGGGAAATTTGTCTTGGACTCCAAGTGCTGTGCACATGAAAATGCCAGATAATAACATGTAGAACAATAGCAATGATGACCTTGTGGAGACAGAGTTGCACTTATCAATGCAATATCCAACCACATAACCCAAACATATAACCCATGCATATAACACATATTGCACAAGAATCTCAGAAAAAGTTTAAATGCTAATAATAAATAACAATGAGAACAATTTAAATACAGCAAGATAAATATTAGATAAAAGATAAGAGAAAGGTTGAAATCTTTCAGTTTCTCTCCTTGTCTGTTCCTGAGTTTCAGTTTTGGCTGCATTCAATCACAAACATCATGATGTGAATACATTTGAAAGCGTATGATTAGTGCAGTGTAACTTGTAGCAGTTAAAGGTCTAGGGTTATTTTATGTGGCGCTAAACATTGTCTGGAAAAAAAAGGTGACATTATCTTTTTTTTTTTTTTTTAAGGTTTATTTTGGGCATTATTGTGCCTTTATTTGATAGAGGAGGGTAGTGGATAGAGTCAGAAACGGGGATGAGAGCGGTAAAGGGTAAAGGGCCTCAGGCCGGCTTCGAACCCGGGCCGTCCACATACATGAGGCATGCGCCTTAACCACTCAGTCACCTGCGCCCCGAGGTGACATTTTCTTAAAGAGAAGCTTTACTCTAAGCTTCCAGAGTATCACAGAGGAGGAATATGAAGCTTTGATGCCCAATGTCAACACTGCAGATGTGGATGTTGAAATTTGGAAACGGCAAAATAGCCAATTGCCAGCAGCGACACCTGCCAGGTTTTGAGATTTCCTTCAGAATCACTGTGCTAAAGGCTCTTTTGATGATGCCTGTAACCGGTACTGAGCGCTCCTTTGGCTGCTCATGTTGTTTAAAAACATCTAAGGAGTCTGACAGACAAACGGCTGACTGGACTGACACTGATGATCATTCCTAAAGATATTAAAATAAAAAAGAGGCTGTTCTGACAGTTTGGTGCAACAGGGATAGGATGGTATAACTTCTTTTAGGTAGGAACACAGTTTAATCTTTCTAACTCCTCATCTGGCCTGTTAGTGTTAGTAGTGGCGGATATGTTTTGTCTTTTGCAATTTTCCTTATTTCTCTTTTTTCTTGTTTCTTTGCTTTTCTTAAAAAAATGTTGCCAAATGTTAAATCAATTGCCACCACAGTACCAGCTTTGACCTCATATTCCTCTTTAATAGCTTTGAAAGAGGCCCAGTGCAATGCTTTCAATCTTTAGCAGTTTTAAAGTACATGTCCTGTTTCTCTCTCTCTCCCCTGTTTGATGTGAAAGTGCACGTGGAAACATACAGGTGTCATAGGTGCCATTTCCATGCTGAAATGGTTTTTGTGCATACATTGGTTTGTCATCCTGCTGTTGCCACTGATAAGCGCTGTCAAGTTTAATCACATAAATTGCAACTAACCACAATTAGTGCGCTATTTTTTTCTAATCACGGTTATTTTAATGCGTTATTATCCCTTCCAGCTAACTTTGTTAAAGCCATGCTTTGAAGCAAAGTTGATGTTGCGCTTAAACGCTTCCATTTCTAATAGTATCACTTACTGTGGAATATCCAGAAGGGATGCAATTTCACAAGTTGTTTTATTGCAAAGGAAGCATTCATCACAGAACCACTGAGCTCTTCAGAATGACCCATTTAGTATCACAAATGTTGGCATATAGAGACTGCACGGCTTTGTGCTTGAGTTCATACACCTGTGGCAGTGGGGCTGATTAAGGCACATGAATTCAATAAAAAGAAAAGTGTGGCCAAATACTTTAGTCCATGTACTGTACATTAGCTGACTGGATTTCCATCTATTTAGGAATAAAAGATGAAACTGACCATGTAGTACCAATGCATGACTCTTTAAGGGAACATCAACTGTCATTCTGATAGGTTTGATCTATGTTTAACCTAAAAGCGACATTTGCATAATCAAGGACTTAATCTAACCTCTGTGCCGGACTCTTTGCCTGGATTGTGCACAGCAAAATGTTGTCAGACATACCCAAAATCTGTTTGCACCTTGCACTTTAGACAGCATGCTTAAAGTCGTCAAAACAAGGCTCTGTAAGTCTTCATGCATCTTATTTGTACACACAAAATACATCCAAATCCATGTCTTCTTGCTGATTTTGATTTGCATCACGTCATGGAGGCATTTAAGTGAAATAGCACCGCTTCCTGTCAGATTTAAGGACAATCCAGATGTCATTTAAATATGTATTTATACCACTACTAAGCTGGAGATGATAAGCTTTTCACTGCAGTATGTAATGATACATTCCCTCTGCCACCATAGCTTAAGATTACATGGCTTTATGTGTCAAATGAAGTCCATGACCTGAGTTTAACCTCCTCTGAGTGTTTGTGTTTGTGAAGCGGATGATTGCCGGATAAGCTCATTTAAATGTTTGGTCTTTTAAATGTGTTTTCATCAGTCGTGCATGTCTATCATCCAGGGTCAAGGCTCTCAAATGAGATCTTATCCCATCAAAGTGAGAGCTGCAGCACAATCACAGCAGCATGGGTGGTCCAGCCTATATTTCAGTTTAAATGATGACCATTTTTCTTCATGTGACGTTAATTTAGTCTCAGAAACTCAATAAAGCCCTTTTTGATGCACAATAATTGCAGAGCACATTTTACAAGAAGTCAATTTGAGATTTGCATGAAGAATGGCAGTGTGTCATGGTGGAGGGGTTTTGCAATAAAGAGACAAGCGATTGAAATTGAGATACTTGCGAGCGGCCGCAGCTTTGCCTCAGAAGGCACTCGGGCAATAGAAATGAAATATAAATGGGAAAATAATGGAGGTTTATTCCGACAGATTCATTGAAAACTTTTCCAGAGCTGTCACTGGCTCAAAAGTAACTTCTTCTGGGACCACATTTAGATAAGAAAATGTGTCCCTGACAAGTTCAAACGGTCAAATACACCAGCTGTAAAAAGGTTTCACACAAACATTTTTATCAGCAGCAGCAGGAACATCTTAGCGGCAGATAAACGCCTTTTACAGCCGATGATAAATGCCGGGACTGTGAATTGATATTGGACATTCATTATGTCCAAATTACCTTAATTGCATTTGTACAGTGCCGGGTGACTAATGGGTTCATGCTCATGAAATACTGAGTGATTTTTTAGTTTTAGTGTCTGTAAATTCAAAGTCAATTGGATAAAATATTTTACAAAGTTTTAAAGCTAGAGGCGAAGCCAGATGTGGATTAATTATCAGGACATGAACGAGGGGAACACAGCCAACTGACCTGGGGAAAGAGGAACAAGAACGCAGATAAAAAGGATTCACATTGTCATTCCTTTTTATCCCACTGTTCCCACTGATACCAAATCATAGCTGTCAGCTCTTTAAATGCTGCTGTGTGTTATCAGTCCTGATGCTGCTGTCTTGGATGTGTGTAATGCCAGCCGTGCATGCTGTTCTGCCACCCTGATGAACCCAAGATACAGGAAAAAAAACATCATGTTTTAGTCCCTTCATCCACTTTGACAGCATAGTTTTTAAAAATTCTACTATTTATGATAGCATCCATTAGCTCAGTTGCAGCTTCAGCTACAAATGTAGGCAGATGCATAATTAAACATGAGGATTTCAGGGGCTGAATGCACGATTCAGCTTTTATATCTGAAGATTGTAGCAGCTCTCGAAAAATGAAAAAAATAAACATCCATCATTTGATCTATTTCCTGTTTACATTTCCCCAAAAGCCACAATGGTTGAAATCTTAGTCCCACATAAAAATGCAACCTTTTCAAAGCAGCGTCCTCCTTAAGGGGGGAAGGAATAAGGAGTTTGTGTTTCTATGAAAAGGATCTGGCAGGATAAAGTGGAATAAAAGAAAAGTCTGATTGAGCTTTAGCCACTTTTATGCCTTCATGGTGGAAACAGCAGAGAATGGAGGCGTTATTTTTAAGGGTTGCTCATTCCTCTGGATGTTAATCCATAAATCTATGCTATTCCTGTGAGCATAGTATCTTCGGAATGCTGTACGGGATTTTTGTCAAACTTTGCAAAAATATTCACTCTGACTCAGTGATGAACTAGATTTGGAAGTAATTGGGTCAAACATCAGGGTCACTGAGCCTCGTATTCATCCCCTATTGTGCATATGATATCTCAAGAATGCTTTGATATATTTCCTCTTAATTTTGCATTAACGGGGACTTGACTCAAGAAATGAACTGCGTAGATTTTAGAGATAAAAGGTCCACAGATAGTTAAATGGGCCTCCTGTTCTTCATTTGCTTTCTGGGTTTTTGTTGTGAAAGAAAACTCAAAGGGATTTTTGTCAATGTTGGTGCTGATTAGGACTGATAGATTTTGGAGGTCACTGCTCAGAGGTTAAGGCCATTGGGCCTCATGTTCATCCTTTAGTTGTAAAATTAGATTTAATGGATTTTCCTGCACAACTGTTGAATTTATAAAATTGAAATTGTTAAAGTATGGAAGACATAGGCCAAAAGTTTTAGGTAACTGGGCCTCATGTTCATCCCTTTGCTTTCCAGGCTTGTCCTTTGGACATGTTGCTTTATAACTAGAACCACCATCAAGGGAAATTTACTTGGGCTGTTCTTCAATTATGTCGAACTTTGTATTGATAAGATCTTAAAATCTGTAAGTTATTGAATTTTCCAAAAAATTTGTTTTGTAGGTATTGTTCATATTCTCCCAAGCATTAGTTCTCTTCCAGACTGAATGATACTGTCCTCCAGGAATTTCCTATATTTTGCAGCATTCATTTTACCCTCTACCATGACAAGCCTTGCAGGGCCGGCTGCTGAGAAGCATCCCGACAACATGATGCTGCCACCACCTAATATGGGGGATGGTATGTTGGTGGTGATGTGACGCAAACAGTCCATCTTGTCTGATGGCCACAAAGCAACATTTTGGTCTCAGCAGAGCAAAGAACTTTCTCCCACTTGACCATGGATTCTCTCACATGCCTTCTGCGGAACTCTAGTCCAGATTTTATCTGGGTTTTCTTCAACAGTGACTTTCTCTTTGCCACTCTCTCGTAAAGCTTTGACTGGTGAAGAACTTGTGTATCAGTTGTTGTATGCAGAATTCTCTCATCTCAGCTGCTGAAGCTTGTAACTCCTTCAGAGTAGTCTTAGTTGTCTTGGTGGCCTCTCTAACTAGTCTTCTACTTGCACGCTCACTCAGTTTGTGAGGATGGTCTGATCTAGACAGATTTACACATGTGCCATATTCCTTCCATTTCTCGATGATGGATTTAACTAAAATCTAGGGATGTTAAGTGCCTTGGAAATTTTAGTTGTATCAATTCCCTGACATATTTTTCAATAAACTTGTCTGAGTTGCTTGGAGTGTTCTTCTGTCTTTGTGATGTAATGGTAGCCAGGACTACTGATTAACCAGAGACTGGACCTTCCAGACACAGGTGTCTTTGTACTGCAATCACTTGAGACACATTAGCACCAACTGGCTGGACCTCTGTTGACCATGAGTGATTTATAAAATCAATTGAAGGATGAAACATTCAAGTGGGTGAATGCATTTCATAGGCACAGTAGTTATGCATAGCTTTGTTTACACTGACACGGAACAGACACCTTAACATGCATCCTAAAATGACACATAGTAGGAGTGAGGTGGTGCTGAATCAACTTAACCAAAATGTGCAACAATACAGATAAATGCCATATTTTGAAACACAAAAGACTCAAACTGTCAGCGGCATTAGATAATATTGTTTAAAGCTTTATGCCACTTCTCGTTCCTATCAAATGAGGTTGAAATGATAAAAAGAATGACAAATTTAACTGTCAAAAACACTCTGGAGGGAGGAAATGTTTCCAGAGAGCCAAATTATCAGAAGTTAAACAATTTATCAGAGTAGGCCTTTGATCAGACAGAGGAGAATATTGTAAATGATGGCATGCTTGTTTTCAAGGTCTCCAGAAAGATGTCTGTGGTTTTATTTGAAATATTAAGTCATTATGCTTCACAGCACAGCGATGCTCCTAACACATTTTTAAAGGCACAGTTTGCAAAGGCTGAGAGCTATTAGAACGGCTTTCAAAACAATAAGCAATAAAGAAAAAACTAAATATAGCCGTTTAAAAATGAAATAGGAAGCATAAAACCACCTAAATTACAAATTAAATGGACCTGAAGTGCAGTAAGAGTGCAGTTAGAGCAGGCACAGGGGAAGAGCAGAGCTTTTAATTTAGATTTCTAAGTGGCTACAGTAGGGACACACTCAAGATCATAAGAAAGTTGGTTTCTAAAGTTTCTAAAAGCAGCTTCATCCTGTGTTGCGCTGACTCAAGGTACTTCCAGCCGACTGATTCCTCAAGATCTAAGGGCCCCGCTGGGTTTGTGTTATTTCAGGAGTCAAGAAATGAGTTTGGGCCTGTGATTATTCATTGATTTAGAGACTAGCAGCGGTGCTTTCCAAGTTTATTCTCTAAGTAAATGGGAGCTAGTGTGAAGATTCAGAGCAAATTGAATGTGCATGATTCTCTTGATTCTTGCTACAGCACAGGCAAGCATGAGATGAACTCTAACAGCCTTTTTTGTAAGGCCCAGAGAGACAGCACGGCAGTAATTTACTACCAAGAAATGAAAGCATGGGTGCTGCTTATCAAATCCTTTTTGGACACAAAAACTCTGATCATTACGGGTTAATATGTTCAATATTTTGTATGTTTTTTTGCCTTTGTATTGCTGCTGGAGGTCAGATTAGAATCAAACAAATACCACATTTTCTATCCTCTAGTGTAATGTGTAATGTAAAGTTTTTTGTTTTTTTTTTACTCCATGCCAACTCCGAGTATTTTTATAGCTTTTTCATTCAGTTGAATGAGGTTTTTATTCAATTATTTGATTCAAATCCTTCAAACAGTGGGTCTAAGGCAGCATGTTCTCTTAATGAAAGACTAAAGACTAAATACAAGTTTCACTCACACATCTGTGATACACAATATTGTTCATAAATGAATGAAATAAGAGGCTGTGAATATGCTGAAAATAGCAAGCATAGAAATAGACTTATTGCAACTGTAAACCATGGTGATGTTTTCAGATCTACCGCCGACTCTTGCAGCAGTTTAGCCATTGACAAATTTCATCTTCATCAGTTTTAAACTTCAAAAACATTTTGCTTCCAAAATGATCTTCCTGCTGAAACCACTGCTGGGTTCATACCATGTGATAACCATGTGATGGCCCAATGTTGTATTGTAGTTCAGGTGTCCATATAAGACTGGCTGTAAAGCCCAGTGATGCATTATGGGGCCATTATGACTGTCTTCTTTTTTTTTTTTTTTATTATTATTATTTTTGAAATTTCCTGACTGGCACCAGCCAATAGTGCAGGGTCAGCGACCCATTGGTGGTGACAGTTTACTGTACGTCTCCTAAAGGTCCGCTTCTTCCCCTACTCTCCTCATCTTGCTCCAGCTTAGAAAGTGAAACCAAAGTGTCTGTAGAAAATGAAACTTAGGCACTGTTGGTGGGGTAAGGGTAATCAAGATTCTGCAAAAGTTGTAAAGTGTCTTTAGTCTGTACAGTAGACGATCTGATGCAGTCTGTTTATGAAATAAAAATAAGAAGGTATATACTTTGAGGTTCTTGTTATGGTTGACTCAAGGTTTCTGGGATCCCAAAAATATTTCAGGTCTTATTGCACGGAAGTTTGGGAATGATTGGGCACAAATTCCCACAGAAACACTCCAAAATCTTGTAGACATCCTTCCAATGAGAGAGGTGGCTGCTACAGCTGCAATAGAGGGACCAACTCCATATTAAAGTACATGTATTTGAATAAATGTCATTGCAGTCTGTGTTGTCGAATGGTCAGGCGGCCGAATATTTTTGTCAGTACAGTGTGTGTTTGGATGAAAACTGTAGTCCCATTAATTTTCCCATAATAGAATGTTAAAATGGAATTAAACCATTTAGAGCCATCATTTTGGCCTCTCAACCCTGTCACTGACTGGCGACCAGTCCAGGGGACCCCCAATGGGATAAGCGGTATAGAAAATGAATGGATGGATGGATGAGTGGATGGATGGATGAATGGATGGATTTTGGCCTCTATTAGCATATTCCCTTGATCACAGCAGCCACTATGCATAGACCAAGGTAGAGAATCTGGTCCCAAGATTAACAGTGGGACTTCCATCTTCTTCAGGTGACATATATAGACTGCATACTGAGCCCATATAACCGCTCTGAAGTTTGTAAAAAGAGGGGGCTGAAATTGATGACTTGAACAGTCCAACGCCAAGACAGAGGAGGACAATTAATCCTGCCCCTCTGTTAAAGACGTCTCCTTGATACAATAGAGGTTGCCAAGTCCATCTGTGAAGTCAAGACGTAAGAGTCATGCATACAAGCAGACAGAGAAAGCTATGGCTCCTAATTCTGCTCATTAATCACCTGTCTGCCGAACATCCTCCAGAGAAAAGCGCCCTGGTTTCTCTAAGGTAATTACAGCACTTGAAGGAAGGCGCTCTGCCGCAAATGCTCATAAGTAGCCATCTTATCCTGCCCTTTCTTTTTGGTGGAGAAAATAGCCTCGATGTCCTCTTACTCCTCCTCCTCGTCTCAAGCCCTTTCTACTGCAGAGCTCTTGCTCCTCTTCAGCTTTGTAGTCAGCAGACTTTATTTCTTTTCCCGGGCACACATCCATTTGGCATCCAATGTGGGATAAATAAATTATAGCCTCTAAAATCAATGCCCAGTCCATGGTGTAGGCTGTAGGCTTAGTACTTGCCACCATGCTGGAATTACGCTGCCAGGGATCAAACAGGGGCAAGCCTGGAGACGTGTTTTTGGTGTTTTGAATTCTTTGCACCGAAAAGCCTTTCCCTTTTGACATTTATTATTTGTCTTAAGTTTTCAGGAGTCACATTACTTTCACCTCAGAGACTGATAGAGGTTTTTAGACATCATTTGTCTCAGGGAGCTGTGAGTTTGTCACACAGCATCCTGGTCTGAACCGGCGCATCCTCCAACACACCGCTGCATCTGGAAGCCAACTCTAATTTCTCAGAACAATCCTATGAGCCTAAAAATAAATCAAAAACAGTGGCAAGAGTGACATCTTTGTGCATTTATTTTTAAAGGCAGAAGCATTGCACCGCAGTCACTCAGTCTGTAAACTGCGTGTTGATGTCTGAATGAAAGATTTATAACCATCAGAAGACAGATGATGCTTTTTTACTTAAAGCTGTTGTAGTAGTTTTATTGCTGCTGTTCCCAGAGTCTAACACTTGCAGAAATCCATCTTTTAGTGTGTTCTCAGAGTGGCTCTCCACTGTACCACTAACACTTTCTTGATACTCTTGTTTGTTGCTCTGTCTTCACAGATGGAGATGATACCAGAGCCGGATCCTGATGACGAGGGGACAAAAATAAGTGTAAGTTAAAAAGCACGTCATGAAACCCTGGTCGTGGTGGCAAGCTGTCGTGACCAGAGTTGGCATACAGAGCACACACAACAGCAGCTGATTTTTCTGAATAATACACCTTCAACCAGAGAAAGGAGCTAATCAGGGGAATCGGAGGCGGTGTGTTATTACTGTCAAAGTGGTTCCCTGCTTGAGCACATGCCCTGCAACTGTTCCGCCCCATGCTTTTTTTTCCTCTCCTGCCATGTCATGTGAGCACCACACAGCCTTTCTGGAGACTTTAGATATTGGTGGAAATATTCCTGCATGCATTGCAAAGTGGCACAGTATGGATAAAGGTAGCATATAGACATCCTAAAAGCTAGGACGCCTTTGTCCTGATTCCATTCTGTCACAGTCCTTGGGTTCCAGTTAAATTACTGAGCGATTTAAGAGAGAATATCATGGTAAGCTTATCAGGTTTAGATTGGCTGCCTGGAGCAGTGAAATCAGCACCTTGCATCTGTGCCAGAAACAGACATTTTTTAGCTCTGGCAGCACACTCAACCTCCATTTCAGAGCACTTCTTCTCGACTTTTATTGATACCAGGCTATGAAAGACATCCTCTTTTCTTGGTGGTGTCAATAGAATCAAAGTTAGAGTTAGAGTTAGAGTTATATTTAATTTTTATTTAACCTTTATTTAACTAAGAGAACCTTGAGGAGGTTAAAAATCTCTTTTCCAAGAGTGCCCTGGCCAAGAAAAGCAGCAGCACACTTCAAAAGTTACTGCCAGAAATTTAGCAGCCATACATACAAGCATACAGGTGCATTAGGACCAGTGATGGGAATAACGGCATTAAAATAAACGGCGTTACTATCTGCATTATTTTTTTCAGTAACGGGTAATCTAAATAATTACTATTTCCATCGTTACAATGCTGTTACCGTTACCAACAATTATATGGGGCACGTTATAAACTAAAGCTACTCATTGAAGCTCTTGTCATCTGACTTGGCTCTCAGCCTTGGGCGCTGCCAAACTGTTTATTTTTTTCTTTGGTGCGGGAGGAGGGATAAGTGATGATGATTGGCTAAAGTAGAGTAAGCTTTCATGTTAAGCCAATCAGAGGCAGTCTTCAGTTTACACACAAACCACACACACACACAGCGGCCCCACACACCCAAACTAGCAGTGGTAAACTGCAGCAATGGCGAGTCTGGAGGGATAGTTGGCGTTTTCAAAGTGGAAGTACAGACACTACTTTATTCTCCTTGAGGTAAAAGGCAAGAACGTACATGTGAAGTGTAGGCTACATTATGTCCCGGAATGAAGTGTTTGTCCACGTCCGTTGTAAGCAAATAAAGGTGCCAGAGACCGGGGACCCCCACTGTACTTGAAGGTGGTTGAACACAGCCATGCATATTCAGAGAATAGTCATGTGCAGACAAGGCTGCCCATGGGGGGGTTTCTGGGGCCCAGCCAAACTGGGGGCCAGCAAAACTAGGGTCCATTGTAAAGTTAAGCTGTGGTATTTTATATTTAACCTGAATAATAACCACTCTTATCAAGGATACACATTTTAATTCATTTGTGTGGTAAGTAGCCCTCCTAAAAATGTAAATCCTTTTGTTGAAAACAAAATTCAAATACGATAAAAATAGCTAAAATTGGTTAATAATGGCAAGACATGGTGGGAAAGGTGGTGCAATTGGGTTTTAAAAGTAGTAGAAATTATTAGAAATTCCAAAAATTAGATAAATGTGGCAAAATAACAAAAAAAAAGGCAAAAATGAGCTTATTTAGTGGTAAAAGTGGATTCAAAAGTAGCTGAAATTGTGTTAAAATGGCAAAAATAGCTGGAAATCTTGTGAAATGGGATGAAAATTGATATAAACTGTCAAAAAAGGATTAGCTGAGGCAGAAAAAGTCAAAAACTGGCTCAAATGGGCATATCAAATTAGGAAATGTGGCTTGAAAAGTGGCAAAAGGGGTTAATAGTGGCAATAATATGTAAACAGAGCCAGCAATTTGCAGAGAGTTGCAAGATTTGGTTTAGAAGTGGCAAAAACAGGCAGAAAAAAGTAGTGGAAAGGGTTTAAAATTGACATAAAATGGGTTTTAAGTTGCAAAAATGTGTTAAAATTTGTTAAGATTGGTAGGAAAAAGTGATGAAAATTTGTTAAAATTTGACAATATTGATGTGTGGCAACAGTGTCATTTAAAAGTATGTTCTTAGTTTTTTAAGGCATCTAGAGACCCCCCTGAAAACCCTGAAATTTACAATTTTCTGATGAAAAATCACAGCACTGTTGTCAATGGACTTGTTTCCCTTCCAACAATATTCTGTTCATGATTATCAAAAAGCCATCTAAAGTAAAAGGACATGCACTTCTGTTCCTGTCCAACCTTTACTCCAATGAAGAAAATGTTGGACAGTGATTGTTTTATTCATGTAAATTACATTTGAGAAATGGGCTAAATCCAGGTTAAATGGAACCATAATTTCCCTAAAGAGCAGAAAATTGTTTTGCGAATGGACTAGCAGAAGGCTTGGCTCATAGTCCCCATTCAAAGCTTGCAGTTTCAGACTCAACACTTTATTGTCCATACAGGATGTAAGTTAAAAAGCTTTAGAACAGTTTTCCATTCAATCTCTTGTTATTTTGGATAAGCCATGACCTCCTCTTCTGTCAGCTGAATGGAAAGAAAACATCTAACACTGGATATGTATGGCACTTACGTGCAGGTATCTCTATACAGAGCTTTGAAAAAGCAAAATAATCAGCACACAATAGACACTGGAATCCAGGCTTGCATATAATAGATGAAATCTGCTACTCATCTCCACAGAGACTGTTCTCCTGCAAACAACAAAAGCTGTCTGAGTCTTGACTAAAAAAGAAACCAGAACATGCCGGAAACCAAATCTATTGGCACCTCTGAATAGATGATACGCATGAATGCAATGTCTTTCACAGTGTGCTCAGAAAGTATTCAGACCCCCTTCACTTTTTAATTTTGTTATGTTGCAGCATCATTCACAAATCGTTTGGATGTTTTTTTTTTTTTTTTTTTTTGCTCGTTAATCTACACCCAGTACCCATAATGACAAAATGATTGCGGAATTTAGAATTTTTAACAAATGTATTCAAAATAAACAACTGAAAAATCACATTAAGATAAGTATTCAGACCCTTTACTCAGTACTTCACTGAAGCACCTTAGGCAGCATTTACAGCCTTAAGTCATTTTGAATATGATGCAAAAAGCATAATATGCCTGGACTGGGGAATTGTCTGCCATTCCTCTTTGTAAATCCTCTCAAGCTCAGTCAGAATTGATGGGACTCTGGGTGGTCAGCCATTTTCAGGTCTTTCCAGAGATTTTGAATAGAGTTCAGGTCAGGGCTCTGGCCAGGCCACCCCAGGACATTCAGAGTTGTCACTTAGCCACTCCTGTGCTTTGGGTCATTGTCATGTTGGAAGATGAATCTTCAGCCCAGACTGAGGTCCTGAGTGTTGTGAAAAAGGTTTTTATTGAGAAAATCTCTGTACTTTCCTTAAACCCTGATCAGTCTCCCAGTCCCTGCTGCTGAAAAACAACTCCACAGCATGATGCTGCCACCACCACACTTCAATAGCTGCATTTCCATTACCCTTAGAAATGTGTAAAATCTAAATAACACAATAAAAATCTGGAAATGGAACCAACTGAATTTCCAAAAACCTCTCAAACATTACTTATAAGTTTTAAGGGTTTTTCAGACGTTTTAATATAGAACTATATCGCAAAAGTGCAATGGAAAAACTTTTCCGCATTTACGAGTCACAGGATATATCAATGGTGTCACATGACCAGTTCACTCCAAGACAACACAGCGTAGTACGTGTGGACAGGAGAGGAGACAAGACTTCTCTTAACATCATACTTATACCCTTATATGTGGCTTTTGCCATACATATAAACTTTGCCTCTGAACTATCATCCCTTGCCTTTTGTTCAAAATTATCAAGGCAACTGCTGTAGATATAATCATAACTGTACCAACACGCAACAGGTTTTGAGTGCCCAGCTTCCTTGCAGTGGAGTCATGCAAGATGAGATTTTATGAGAATTTCAAGGCTCATGCCCAAAACACCCTTCAATGGAATCACATTCAAAGCGCAATCGTACTCAGTCGAAATTTAAGAAGTATGGCTTTTAATTTGCAAAAACCTGTAATTGAAACCCAACTACTGTTGGGTTGGAGAATTGAGACCTACCAGTCTTGGTCTCGTCAGACCAGAGAATCTTGTTTCTCACAGTCTCAGAGTTCTTCAGGTGCTTTTTTCAAACTCAAAGTTAGCTTTCATGTGTTTTGCCCTGAGGAAAGGCTTCTGTATAGCCACTCTGCCATAAAGCCCAGATAATTGGAGAGCTGCAGTGATGGTTGTCCTTCTAGACCGTTGTCCCATCTTCACACAGGATCTCTGGAGTTCAGTCAGAGTGACCATAGGGTCACTCTGACTAAGGTCATTCTCCCTTGATCGCTATGTTTGGCCAGCCCACCAGATCCTGGAGAGTCCTGGTTGTGCCATACTCCTTCAGTTTGAGAATTTGTTTGACCTTCAGTGCAGCATATAATTTTTTATGCCTTCCCCAGATTTTCCAACAATCCTGTCTCTGAGCTCTTCAGGCAGTTTCTGGTGTTTGCTCTGATATGCATTGTCAGCTGTTAGGCCTACTATTAAAAGGTGTGTGCCTTCCCAAATGATGTCCGTTCAATTTAATCTACCACAGGTAGACTCCAATTACGGTGTAGAAACATCTCAGGAATAATAAAGAGAAATGGGCGTACTTGGTAGAAAATTCAAATTTTGATGCAGAGGGTCTGATACTTATGTCTGTGGTATTTCAGTGTTTTCTACTTAATAAATTTGCAAAAATTCTGTTTTCATTTTGTCATGATGGGGTACTGAGTGTAGATTTATGAGAGAAAAATTATTTTAAAATACTGAAGCATCAGGCAGCAGGGTAACAAAATTGACAACAGTGAAGGAGGTCTGAAATTTTTCTGAATGCTATGTACATTTGCCAACACAAGGAAGTCACTGTTTTAATGTGTTGTAGTCTGTGGTAGTAGAATGAAGAAAGTCCATCATACTGTCCAGTATAATGACCCCATGCTCTCTTTAATTACTCTAACAGACAGTGAAAGTCCAGGGCAATGACATCTCACACAAGCTCCAGATCTCCAGAGTCAGCAAGAATGATGAAGGACTATATGAGTGCAGGGTGACACGGGCCAACTACGGGGAGATTGTGGAATACAAAGCCCAAGCCTGGCTGAAGGTCAACGCCACAGCCAGGCCAAGACGACCATCGCCGCCTTCCGAGAAACGTTCCCCGATGCACCTGAAAGACAAGAAGCCGAGAAAGCCCAGCTCATCTCTGGGCCAAGACAGCATGAGTTCAGACCAGAGGGTGGACTCCACTTCAACCTCCCACACATCCTCCAACACAAACAAACACAACCCTGGCTCAGGTAAGGCCCTGAGGGAGGGTTATATAATGAGGGCAATGTGGAACATGGGAAAAAATACACTTGTGTACCATTTACTCATGTAGGTTTTGCTTCAAGCAGAAAGTCTGGTCTGCAACATCCCTGATGTGTCAGACCTTTTTGAGTGCATAATTCCTCAAGACTGCAAGGAGTCATATGCAGAATCCTTGGGGACTTTACAAAAGTTGAGTTGGATGCAGAATCCCCCAAAAACCTGCAATGACATGATCTGTATTTCAAAGTGTTTATAAAAGGACATCCTGGATCCCAGATATCAGCTACATATAATAATAATAATAATATATATAGCACCTTTCAAAACAGTTACAAAGTGCTTTACAACATAAAATCAAATAAAATGCACACCATTTAAAAAACAACATAATGAGGTAAAATTAATTAAAGAACATTAAAAACCCTGAAGCACAGGAGCACAGTTTTAGCAGCGGGAGATTAAATCTGTCAGGTTATACAGACAAAAAGAAAGTAAACGGGAAACTATAAATCTGTGACAGAGTCCAAACAGATAATCAAACAAACTATTAGCATAATACACAGAGGGGGGGGTAAAACTATTAAAACAGATTTGCTATAAAAAAGCCTGTCCGTAAAAGTAGGTTTTAAGGAGTGATTTAAAAGACAGCAAGGAATTAGCCAGTCTCAGTTCCTCAGGTAGGGAGTTCCATAGTCGTGGAGTTCTTACAGAAAATGCTCTGTCATCCTTAGTGACAAGGCGAGCTGGCGGAACACAAAGAAGGCTGCTACCTGAGGAAAGAAGACAGCGGCGAGGCTCGTAGGGTGTTATTAAATATGTGATGTATGTTGTGAGTCTGTGCAATGCTTTAAAAGTAATAAGTAAAAGTTTAAAATCAATCCTATACTTGACCGGTAACCAGTGGAGAGAAGAGAGAATGGGGGTGATATGGTCTTGTCTCTTGGAGTTTGTTAAGAGTCTATGATTACTCAGCTCTACTGCTGGAGCTACAAAGGTTCATTTTGCAAAATAATGTCATCCTATGCAACTGCTTTTAATCAGATATCTAGACCTAGCTATTTTCTAACCTTTTAATATCATGTGCGTTTGTAAATCTAACCGTAAGTCTATCTGGAACATGGCAGAAGTAAACGAAAAAGTGTAGATGAAACATCTTGAAAGTCTCTTGCAGTCACAGCGTTGTTGTGGCCACATCATTGACATTCATTTAGCTGAAGATTTTTCTTGTGTTTCCTACTGAATAAAACAAAACACCTACATATATACGACACGTTTCTGCCTAAAGACATTTTAATTTAACCTGACATCCAGATTGATTTGTTCCACACATCCATCTGAAACACCTCCCATAGACAGTGTTTGGGAAAGGGCAGAGCCATTGAAAAAAACTCTGATGAACGTTCTGTCACATCTTTATGGTCCAACCAGAGCAACAAAACATGGGATGTAGCCGCTACAGAGGCGTAAACTTCATAGAGAACTCCATAATGTAAACCATAGCGATGTAAACATATCAGTACATGACTTTTGTCATTTTTGAAAAGAAAACAACTCAGTTCGGTTCTTCTTTTAACGGAGAAATGTCAAGTTCTGATAAAACCGACGCTACAGCTGCATCCAACCCTATCTCTTCCGACATTATTGCACCGGCCTCTTGTCACTGCTTGCTTACGTCACGACCCGCCGCGCCCGAAAGAACTGCCCCTCGATCAGTGTTGCTAGATCTCGGGAGACAAATAAGCAGCCAGGCCTGTGAAAACAAGACCAAAACAAGCAACTTTTGCTACAGAGCCCCCTAGGTTCCAGGGAGAGAAAAATCCATGGGGACGGATGGTAAACTGTGGGTACAGATTGCCAATTTACATCCATGTGGACACATTGGTAAACTGTACCCACGGTACAGTTTACTTTTCTCCCCACTGAGCTTCAGGACAATGACCACAAGAGGTAGTTAAACCACCTTTTCACATTATTTAACAATAAAAAAACAGATGGATATCACATATAGACTGACGTACCAGGTACATTAAATACACAGTAAACCTCTGATAATTAAAATTTGCACACACAAATAAATACTATCCTGAATTCACAAATTCTTTATTATTGCTTTTATGCACTCATCTTCCTGTTTTCTTTTAGTTACAGGACTTTGCACACATGCCATTCTCACTGCCCAATCCAAAAAATATGATTGTGTTCATTTTCTGCTCTTTAGAGACCCACAAATCAATAATTAGGAGACTGTTCTTTAACTAGTAAGCAGGAAAATTCTCTCATTTTGATGATGAGCGTGAATTATTGTTTGTTTACTAAACGCGGATAGAGAGAGAGGGGAAAAGAGAAGCAGGGAGAGGGAGAGAGAGTTAAAAGAGCAGCTTGCAGTGCTGTCGGTCTACAGTTTGATTTTTGCTTTAAAACAATGTAAAGTCATTCAGATCAGACAGTGTAGAGAGATCGAGGAGAGCTCAAAACACTGCGTCATCAGCTCTAGACGTGCCCTCAAAAGGGTAGCTCGGCTGTGGTGGAAAAGCAAACCCCCTGCTGCGCTGGGCTACCTGCTGAGTCAAACCAAGTCAAGCCGAGCCGGGCTATGTAATGGAAAAGCCCCAGTAGAAGCAGGATGCGGGTGGGAAAAAACTGCTGTCTTCTGTGTATGTATGTGTATGGGGAAAGGGGAGGGACAGAGGGAACAGTCAAGACAAACTATCCTACATTTAAATAACACATCGAAAAGATCTGCTTGACAACTTATTATGGAGCTGGGAAGAAGCCCAAATAAGCAGCTACACTTTAGAAACAAGCCCAAAAAAAAACGCGATCCGTGACTACAAATATTTATAAGCAACTTTACAGAAAAACAAGCCCAAAGTCACTTAAAATAAGCAGACTTGGCAACAATGCCCTCAATGCTGATTTGTCCTGTCACTTTCTAACCGGGCCAAAATGGTTCAGATGGGATCTTTGCAAGATGGATTTGCCAGTGAGAAACACGGAAACGGGTGAATCCATCTGCTTTGTAAGGTTAATTTTAATTAAGTCCAACACAAATGGAGTTTTTTCAGACATCTGATATCTTTTCATCTGAAGTCTGACACCTTGCCCTGAGACCCGAGGATGTCCATGGACATCGTAGTATTGATGTTTGCACAAATACAAGCCTTTCAAAGATTTAACAGACGTGCAAATGCAGGAAATTCTCAGGAAAATTCACTGTGAGCCAGTGGGTGTGTTGGTGTCCTTTTCTTGTTATCCTGAGACCAGTAGGTGATACTTGGTATGTGAATACATCCAGAAAATGCATCACCAATAATAGCGATGGACTCTGTTGCTTTGGTCTGCATGGTGGACTTCTGCAGCATCTCTTTGACATTGTGTCCTGCTCCTTAAGAGCCCCAGTATAGTTTGATTTTAGACCTTAAGGGACCTGTGTGTGAGGAAGATCTTAGGGGCAGCCTGTCATTTGTAAAGCAGGGGAAAGTTGGCATTTATCTTTTAATGGAGTGAGGGTCTTTAGTTCAGAGCTGAATAGGGATAAAGTACAGCCTGGTAGTTAACTTATCCTTTAAATGCCTTGACAATCTGTTTTAGCTTTAGTGCTATATGCAACCACCTGCATAAAGAGTTCAATTATCAGTACTGTGAAGACTCCTTCAGTAAAAAGGCACTTTGAATTGAGTTGCAGGGTCAAAAAGTTCAATTTATCTCCATGGAAACACTTGAGGTCCTTTTTTACCACTTGAAAGCTCAATTCAGCCCCCTTCCTTTTCATTCTGTCTGTATCGGATGTAACCTGTTTTCTCTATGCCCACACGCTCTTCCTATATTGGGCTCAAACATTAGCTATAGAGCCGAATACTTGGGTTAGGATTAGGGTTTTGTCGGAGGTTATTATAAATCCATGCAGTGAGTTTCTACTGCTGTGAAAAGGGACGTGAGGGGTGAAAGCACATTCACACTTTTGCAACATGCATATTGTAAATGTTCATTTTGAGATGATGACAAATGTATTGGGCGGTCCTGTTGGCTATCTTAGTTTGTTGGCTGGGTGTTTACACACTTTTCCCATGGGTTTAGTATCACCAAAAAGCTTATAAATATTTGTTGTGGCACATTAATTCCAGATAAACAAAGTCTGTCATTTACTTAATTAAATAACTGACATTTCTGGTTGAAAATGTCAAGGCGCTCTCTGACAGCAATGATGATGAAAGGGCTGGGCACTTCTTTTTGAAACATATTCAAATTTTCTTCTATCCTTCAAATGCAATGTGGCCTTGCATTTTGCAAGTGTTGATGCTTTCATGTACACAGAACATTGGTTGGTTAAGGTGCTAGCAGATCTGCTGGGAATCAAAGAGAGAGAGAGACATTCTCTTTAATGGCTTTACTGTTACTATGCTGAGGGAGATGTCCTTTGCTAAATTTGAACTCTCTTGAGCTGTTGCCTATAATACCTTTCTGCAGCTATTGCATTGGTATAAGTGGATCATTACACATCATTGATAACTGTCTTTATGATAAAGAGAGGTGTGCATGTGTGTGTGTGTGTTTGTGTGTGTGTTTGTGTGTGGTTATTTGAGACTACCATGTTCTTCTTTCATTTGGTGTTAAATTGCCCCACTTTCATTTTCATGTGGCAGTTATGGTATACCTTTAAGTATAGGAGAACTTTCTTTCAGTCTAAATCCAAAATTCAGTCATACACACTCTATATAGATGAAAGTATTCGCCCCACAACCATTACAGCAACAGAGACTGTAACGACATTGTATTCAAATACATGTACTGCAATATGGAGTTGGCCTCCCTTTTGCAGCTATATAGTCTCCACTCTTCTTGGAAGGCTTTTCACAATTTTTTGAGGTGTTTCTGTGGAAATTGTTCCCATCAGTTTGGTTGAGGTCAGGGCTCTGTGTGGGCCAGTCAAGTTCTTAAAACTCATCAAGCCATGTCTTTAAAGTCATTCTTTGTGCACTGGGGCATGGTCATGCTAGAACAGAAAAAGGCCTTCAACATACTGTTGCCACAAAGTTGGAAACATAGCATTGTCCAAAATGTCTTGGTATGCCGAAGCAATAAGATTGGCCTTCACTGGAGATAAGAGGTGTAGGCCAAATCCTGATGACCATCCCTTCTCCACCAAACTTCACAGTTTGCACAATGCAGTCAGACAGGTAACATTCTCCTGGCATCTGCCATCCCAGACACATTCATCTGACTGCAAAACAGAGAAGTGTGATTCATTACTCTACAGAACACGTTTCCACTGCACCACAGTCCAGAGGCGCTGTGCTTTACACCATGCCATCTTACACTTGAGGCTTGCGTGTAGCTGCTCAGCCATGGAAACCCACTCACGAAGCTCCCACTGCACAGTTTTTGTGCTTACATTAATGCCAGTGGAAGTTCAGAACTCTCCAGCAATGGAATCAGCAGAGCCAGGGTTTGAGGGGGGAAAATTTCCCGAACAGTCTTAATGCAAAAAGTGGCATCCATCACAGTGCCACTCTGGAAGTCACCGAGCTCTTTAGAATGGCTCACTGTGTATGGCAAATGTTATTTCACATTTATACAACAACTTAATTTCAACATATCTGTGCTGAAGAATTGATTGCTGCTTTTTCTTTGGAGGGATTTTAATCAAGTTAAAGTCTTTTGTGTACAAACACTAATATAGATTTGAGAAATAACCTGTTTATGCCAAGCCTTGGTATGTAATGCCTTATTTTAGGGTAAAGTGCAGGTGGCTTTGGAGGAAATAGAAGAGGAAGAACAATGTAGCAATCATAAGTGAGATGCTGCTGCAGAGAGCATTGTCATAGTTTCAGCATGAATCAATGTCCTATTAACATCTATGTGACTGGGTTGATTCACTATATTTGAGTATTTTATCTGAAACCCCAAATCTCTGAGACACCACAGATGTTGAAGACTGTTCAGGGGATTTATACCAATGTAAATTCTCTGTGTGTGAAAACCTACTTGGCAGTAAACCTGATTTTGATTCCAATCAGATACGAGTCAATCGCCTAGCCTCCAGCATCCCCTGAATGTTGCTTCTAATCTCTTAACTAATCCTAGGAGATTTGCCTTTAAATTGATTTTAAAGCTTTATTGTAACTGTTAAAAGCACTACATGGCCAGGCTCGCAGCTATGTTTTAGTAGCTCCTGAGGTCCTCAGGCAGGTCTCCTCTGGTGAAACTTTTAACTTCCCATTTTACCATGAGTCTTCTTGCTGCAGGCTTCTCAGGTTTGAAAATCCCAGTCTGAGAAAGCTGATCTGGATAATCTTAATATCATTCTTTAGCAATAATTTAGTTTAATTTTACAGTTCATTAGCTTTCTCTTTCATCAGGCAGAATTTAAATATGACCTCACAGGTGCCCTTTAGATATACCTTTAGATATGACAATGAGAATTAAAGGTTGAAAGCAATACTCAATGTTTCTCCTGGATTGCACCAGAGCCAATCCTTTGAAATAGTTGGACATATATTCTAATAACAACAATCTGCTCGTCACACTGGCTTTAAGTCATTTTTTATTCAACTTGAACAAATGTAATTCATGAGATTTACTGCATGATGTCTCCATCATGGGATTCTAATGCCCATCTGTAATTACATTCAGTGGATTTTCAAAGGCTCTCATTGTTACCTTTGTCCTTCATGAAGCGTGGTGTGGCTGAAATCCTTTCAACGATGTGTGCAGCACATGTAACACCTATTGAGTCGTCCTGGCATGTGCAAACATCATCAGCCTTTGAAAGAAACGGAAAACGTGCACGCCAAGCCAGAGGAGGAGGATTTCACCCTTTCAGTGCTGTTGAAGCCAGTGGTATTCTCAGAGTAGAAACCACAGTTCTCTAATCTAGAAAATTCCTTCAGCAGTCCATTCATTATTATACTAATACCGGACAATTACTTCACAGATTTTACAGCACACTTAAATTATACAAATCAAATAATGATTACTTTTTTAATTAGATTTGCCATACTATAAAAAGACAAGCACTATGGTTTGATATCATTACTGGATAAATAGAAATGTTTGCTTTTGTGTTCATGCTAATGAGTTCATTTGTGTTTGTGACTTAATTAAATGGAGTGGGCTGTATTCACAGTGAATAGATCATGGTGTTGAATATTCTCCTGTTTAGGCTGGAGAGAAGCTATCTGCACCTTTACTCTGCATGAACATAATGGCTCACGCCAGTGGTGCTCAAACAATGCAAATTCATTCAAGAACCATATATGTGTTGTAACGGGTTTAGTCAGGGTGCCAGTCAGAGTCGTGTCTGACAGTTTAGAAACAAATAAAACTTTATTTTTATTATTATTATTATTTTTTTTTTACCCACACAAAACAATAATTCACAACTCAGCAGCAGTGAAAACACAATGCAATGCAATCAAGCAATGTCAGTAAAACAATTCAGCAACACAAAATAATCAAGCAAACCCAGGCAGATTTTTCAAATTATATTCAACTCAAGAGCAAGAAGGAAAAGGCACAAAAATAAACTAAACCAAACAATGTGTGTGTGGGGGTGTGTGGGTGTGTGTGTGTGTGTGCGTGTTGGTTCACTGTTCTCAGTTGAGTTCAGTTCATCAAAAATAAGAATCCGTTCCGGTTTTTCCAAATCAAAAACAACACAGGTTAGTCCAGTTCAGTACAATAGAATTCCACCATGCACAACAGAAATCCAGTCCAGGTTTGACCACGGACCCCAAAACTCTCCACAACCCAGGAAAAACAAAATATTAGCGTCTATTCGCCATTTACAGCACCAGAAAGAACACAGAACAATCACTTGGGCACTCACGGTACAACCGCTTGGTCGCTAGTCAGTCAGTCAGTCAGACTTAGGTTGCCACTCTAGCAAACCCTCGGGACTCCAGACCAGAGAGGACGAGGTGCTCCGCCAGAAATAGGAAACAACACACACTGTAATCCTTCTTTGTTAGACGTGGACCCAGGTCTGAAAGTTACACGCACGATAATAAATGTGACACGGCATTAAACAATGGAGACGCGGACTTCACTCATCGCGACTATGGCTAGTTAGCCGGCGTCTTCCTCACTCTCAGCCCAATCAAAGCAGCCTCAGGCAGACATGCTGAAATACTTCCTAGAGGAAGAGTTTAGACAGCGCGGGGAAAACTGGGTGAGTGGTGATTGGTGGTGGATGGATCGTGGGTGTGGAGGACTGAACATGTGATAGACTGTGCAAAGGATGGTGGGGGCTGTGTGATGATGAACAGGGATACAGGAACGCTACAGTGTACTACTGAGCATTAACATGTGTTTCATGGAGCGGAAGATATGATGACTTGTTGTCTATAAGTACTGTGAGCCGGAATGAAAACAAGTTGAAATGAAATAGGAGTAACGAGGCTTTTTTTTTTAAATGTAAGGAGTAGAAAGAACAGATAATTGCATCAAAATGTAAGGAGTAGAAGTAAAAAGTCGCCTGAAAAATAATTACTGCGGTAAAGCATAGATACCCAAATTTTCTACTTAAGTAAGGTAAAGAAGTATTTGCTCTTCGTTACTCGACACCTCCGCATGGACATAAGTATACAGACCCTCTGCAACAACACTTGACATGGAGCTCAGGTTCCTTTGATTTATCTGGATCTATGCTGAGATTTTTCCACACCTTGACTGGACTCCACCTGTGGTAAATCTTTAACTGTTTGGTCTCATTTCTAAATGTTATGGAAACCAGGCACCACTGTAAAATACCATATCAACAGTGAAGCAGGGTGGTGGCAGTATCATGCTGTGGGGGTGTTTTTCTGGAGCAGAGACTGGGAGACTGGTCAGAGCTGAGGAAAAGCTGAATCAAGCAAAGAACAGATTTGTCCTTGATGAAAACCTGATGCAAAGCTCAAGACCTCAGACTTAGCCGAAGATTCACCCCTAAGCACACAGCCAAGACAACACAGGAATGGCTTAGGTACAACTCTGTGAATGTCCTAGAGTGGCCCAACCAGAGCCCTTACCTGAACCCTGTCAAAAAGGGATGGGAATTGAGAACTAGATGGATTTTCCAGTGAAAACATGGAAACAGATGAATCCATCTGCTTTGCAAGGTTACCTCAACTTAGTACTGAGTGAAAAGTCTGAATACTTATGTCAGCGTGATAATCCAGTGTTTTCTTAACAAATTTGTGAAAATGTCCAAAATTATTTTTTCACTTTATCATGGCAGCATCAGGCTGTAATGTAACAAAATTGAGTACTGAATACTTGCACTGTATGTCCTTATTTGTGCTTTTTAATGAAGCTTATTAAAAGGAAGTTTCTGTGGCTTTGAAAACTTTTGATAATGTTTGACATCATGCAAGTCCCCAACTAAAACATGTACTGAATGTAAAACACCGGTCCAGTGATTTATTACTTCATATTTTCCAGCATGAAAATTCTGTCCTTTTAATACCAGCTGATTAGAGATGAACGACTTGTGACAAAAATATCTTTGACAAGGCTGCTTTTCCATACATTCTGACGCCATCCTTTCCACATCACTTGTGATTACTTATTCACGTTATATGATATATTCATGTGTTTGCATGTGCATGGACTTAGATTAATGTGGGTTGGTACATTATGCACTTTACATTAGCCCATGGTTGCTCATGTCTAATGCATGTCAGCACTCTCAGGGTTAACGTGGATGTTAGTCTTATTTCTACATGTTTTTTAATTAGTAACAGAGCTGATAGGTATGCAGAAGCCTCAGTTTTCCCTTTGGTGATTCAGAGTAATTATTTTTCTTCAACTCCTGCATTATTTTGTTTCACTATCTAGCTGTGTTATAATTGTACTGCTTGTCTCCATCTGGAAATGCCAATCATTGTCTACCTGGTCAGACAGTTCAAACACAAGCTTGGCCCAGATAGCCCTCTGCACCCTGAAGCAAAACAGAAAGATATTACTTGTCACTGAATAGAGGTAAAAAGTTGAATAATCCCCTGGGCTGCAGAGTTGGAGATTATGAGGCAGCCGAATTATGCTGACAACTGTGTTGCAGTGAGTCCTGTGTGCGGTGTGTCTGACACTGATAAATGCCTCTCCGTGGCTGCTCGGGCAGCCTTAGCCATCCTCTCTGAGCGGCAGAGAGGTGTTACGGCTGAGGGCGGGCGACTTCTATTACTACAGCTCAGGTTGGAGGCAGATGAGCAACAATAGGTAAATAGGCTGGGATGAAATTAAACCTGGGAGAGTGCAGATATTTTCTTTTTCCGCATTGCTGCATCTGTAAACAACGAGGCACTTTCCAGATGGGGGGAATGTGACTGTGACTGGTGGAGCGGCTGCAGCAGCAGCAGCAGCCGCCGCAGCAGAGTGGTTTGTTCACAGCTACTCCCCACCAGTGTGTCAGCTGTTGTTAGATCACAGATCGGCCTGCATCGTTCCTGGCAGTGTTGTTCTCTCAAAGCTCAGAGGTGAACGGTGCTGAATGTGAAAAAAACAGAAAGAAAAAAAAGTCCCGTAAGCCAGACTTGCCCCCCCCCCCACACACCTCCACCCCTGAGGCCAGCCTGTTCCTGCATGAAGGAAAAACAAATATGGACTCAGCTTGATTGCATAAGCATTCATCCAAACCAAAAATCAGTGACCTTGTTTTTAAGAACCACCATATTTTTTTAAACTGCCTTGACTGCATATGTCTAAGGAAAGAACACCAATGAGTCATCACTCCAGTAGGTGGTTAGAAACAGCACAACTGCTGTTCATGGTTGCATTCATATTGCTCAAGCAGTCGCACGCAATGTCAATGTGTTGTTTCAGGTTCTCGTGGATGCCTCCGTGGATCCTCACTTATTCACACTGTTGTCCTCTGGGTGCATGTAAATCTGGTTAATGTCTGCAAGTGCTCAGTGGAGAGGGAGGACACTTCTGAGATTCCCACAGGCGTCACAGTAAATGTGGCAAATTATTTTCATACCCAATGAGTTTGCAAAGTGGCAGTTTGTGTCCAAACAAACATAAGTAACTAACGAGGAAGAGCACTAAAACAGAATGAAAGAATAGAACCAAAAATTTATATCAGCAGTGTTTGCTCTCAATTAACTGTAAAAGCAGATGAAGACCCAACAAGGATCTTCTGTAGAATTCGGTCCGTGCTAGCTGTGTTGTTTCTAACTCTGAATCTCATTGTGACACTGCCTTAAACACAATAATTGATCTTTTTAAAATGTGAACTATACTTTGAATGGATTGTGAAGGGGAACTGTTAACCTTAGTTGTGTAGTGGTGCCTGGAGATGTGTGTAGACGTTTAATTTGTACCCCACATTTTTAGTGACCCATCCAGCAAAGGATGAACAGCCAGTTTTTATATTAGTCCTGCATATTTAGTTCACATAAAAATATGATCCCATTTTTGCATATTGACGCTCAAGTTCTGTTGCTTTACTTCAGGTATTAATGACCATTATGAAATGGTGATGAGGGAAGCTTACCTGGCATGATAGAAAGACTGTTTCCATTGCATGGGTATATTTGAAATGAATGTGGGAAACCTCCCATACAAAGCGTTTGGTAAGGGCAGGTTGAACAAAGCAGGGTGCTCTTCCATGTGGACAACATGTCCTAACCAAATGCTTTATTGGATTGAGGTCTGGGCTTTGACTCAGCCACCCCAGAACATTCATCTTGTTGTCTTTAATTTCTGTGTAGTTTCCACTCTATGCTTTAGGTCATTCACTTGCAGGAAAACAATTCCTCTCCCAAGCTGTAGTTCTCCTGTAGACTCTAGCTGTAGACTCTTGTATACTGTCTTTCAGGATTTTCCTATGTTTTGCCAATTTAATTTTACCCTCTACCTCCACAAGCCTTCCTGGGCCAGCTGCTAAGAAGCATCCCCACCACATGATGCTGCCACCACAGTGCTTCACAGTGGAGAGGATGTGTTTGTGGTGATATATATATATATATATATATATATATATATATATATTGTTAGTGCTATGTTATATGTGTTTTCCATGCTATATATAGCATTTTGTCTGATAGTCAAAAAGCTTCATGTTGATCTCATCAGAGCAAAGAACTTTCTTCGACTTGACTATGGAGTCTCCCACATGCTTTTTGGCAAACTCAGGTCCAGATTTAAGGCCACCAAGACATAGGTGTCTTGGTGGCCTTTCTCACTAGTCTCTTTCTTGCATGCTTGCTCAGCCCTTGAGGACAGTCTGGTCTAGGCAGATGTGCCATATTCCTTCCATTTCATGATGATGGATTCAACAGAGCACTGGGGGATGTTAAGTGCCTTGGAATTTTTTTGTACTCATCCCCTGATATAAACCTTTAATATTTTTCTCTGAATTGCTTGGAGTATTCTTTTGTCTTCATGATGTAATGGTAGCCAGGAACACTGATTAACCTGTGACTGGACTGTCCAGGCACAGGTGTCCTTATACTTCATATTTTACCTTACATATTTGTTATTTAATTGACATCACTTTGTAGAAAGGTGTTTTCACTTTGACATTAAAGAGGGTTTTGTTGTATTTTTTTTGGCCAAAAAGTGAAATTATAATGACCCTGATTGATTTATAAAATCATTCAAAGAGGAAAACATCCAAGGGGCTGAATACTTTTTATAGGCACTTTAATAAATAGCAATCTTTGATGCCTTGCCCTGGGAGAAAACTTGGTTGAGGGCCCTAGATGGTGCTCTGTCATTGGACAAAGTGTAAAAAGTACCCTTCTGACTAAGCTTCTTAAAATATGTGAAATGCCACATTGTCAGCTGCCTCAGTAGACCGTCCATGTATGTATTGTGTAAATTCCTCATATATTTTGATTGCATAACATTGCATATATAATGACACATTTTACATCTATTAAATTACCAGGGTTTTAAGTAAAAACTAGTATCCCCTTGAAATGCACTTTCGTAAATTTTCCTTTCTGCTGTAATTTTCCACAGATGTGAGGGCAAACAAGCTATCAAAGTTTAATTATGACTCTCTGGATGAACCTTTATCAGCTGCATGATCCTCATGTCATTTTTGGCTAAAGGGTGTGAAAAATGGTTACAGTAATGTCATCTGACAGACATGAAACTGCTGTTATGATCCTTTCTAATAAGAGGGATTATAATCCTGGAGCTTTAGCATTACACATCAGGCTGTGTTATCACATTTACCCTCAGTCACAGATGAACAGTCAAGCTGCAAGGTAATGACATCCAGTTGTATTTAACCAGCTGCTCAGCCAGAAATGCAGTCATGGCTGAGGCAGCCAGACTGTTAGTTAGAGGGTGTATCAGTCTACGAACAAATCAGACGTCGAGTTTTTTAACACAGCCACCAGGCAAGTAAGCATGCGAGTCAAAGAGACAGTCAGCTAGCCAGTCAGCCAGCCAGGGATCAGTAGGAATAGATGGAACTGGCACTAAGCCAGCTTGAGCTCCCTGTAGAGGTGCTGTGGTGATTCACCTCCCTGCCTCGCTGAACCTGACTGCCTCGCTGGCCTGGAATTGATATTCCACATCACCGTTTTAGCGAGCCAAATACATTTTGGCAAAATGTAAGAGTGTTGTGTTGGGTTAAGTAGGACAAAATGAAGAGTATTCTGTGTGGGTCTATTCTATCCCAGCATGCACTGAGAAATCCTGAAAAGGTCCCTGCAAGCTCAGACATGTGCTCCTGCTCATTATGCCCACAGAGAAGTCCGTCTGTACTCCCTGAGACTGTGAATGAGAGCCTGTAAAATTCATGCAAAAATACAAATGCAAACTCAAAATGTATCATGGGAAGTTTATTAACCCTGAGACATGATTTAAAAGTCTCTGAATTACATCTGCTATGGAAACTTTCTTTGAGCCTCTTGTATTTGCTGTGGATGAATCTAAAATGAAGACACTGTGACCTTGTCACACAAGCTATGGCAGGAATGGATACAGGTCCTTTGTACAGAGTTATAGATGAATTAATGCTTCACATAAAAGTTATTTTTTTATCTATTATTCTGTTTTCCTGGAATCTGTTTCCTTTGCTTGGCAATTAAAATTCATGGAAGTGCACAAAAACAACAATCCACAAATGCTCTTCTTTTGTTGTCTTCTAAAAATAGCACTGCAACACAGGCAGTACTTTTACCTTTAGTATGGTCGCTGGCAAGGTTGGCTTCTAATTTAAAATCAGTCCACATACACACACAAAGAATGTGTTTGATTTATAAATGAGAGCCATAGCTGTAGACATCATGTTGCTATGTTGCTTCATTTTCAGGATAGAATTGAAAGAACCAGACATCAGATGCACGCTTATATAGAGGGTAGGTGGAAAAGTCTGTTTTATAAGTGATATAGAATCGTATTGTATCAGAAAAAAAATACCAGCCACTTTATTAGGTACAACACTGCCTTCAGAACTGCCTTAATTCTCTATGGCAAAGATTCCACAAGGTGCTGGAAACGCTCCTCACTTTTTTGATCCATGCTGATATGACAGCACCACACAGTTGCTGCTGATTTTTGACTGTACATCCATGATGTGTCTTCCATTCACCCACATCTCAAAGGTGCTCAAAGGTGAAAGTAGTGGCTACTTGATGAAAGCAACTTCATTGTTATATCAAAGAGACAATGATAAGTTAGAGATTTTTTTTGGTAGTAATTCGGTTAAAATGTAGCAAGAAAATACCCCCCTATCGTCACACTGCTACCATCAGTCTGGACTGCTGATACAAGGCAGAATAGATCCAGGCTTTTGTTAGTTTTTGTTTACACCAGATTTTGACTTTGTTATTCAAATATTGCAGCAGAAGCCAAGACTCGTGACACCAGAAAATGTTTTCCAAATCATCTAATGTCCATTTGGAGCACAAGCATCCATCAGGCCAGCTGCAGGGTCATCAGCTGGGAGCCACCCAGCTGATGACCCTGCACCCTATTTTGATGAACCTGTGCAAATTGTTGCCTCAGTTTCCAGATCTCACAGCATTTTCAGACTGGGTGCGTGGAGGCTGCACAAAAGCTGTGTCACTACTTGGTTTTCATTTTGGCATGCATGGTAACAAGTCAGGGCTTTCAGACTGCCTGCATGAGAGAGTCCGGAAGGCTCACCGATTTCATAGCAAGCTGCACACCAAAACTGACTGGAAAATTAGAAATAGATGTGAGTATTCACCTTGCTTTAGCAGATATGCATGTCAGCACTGGTAGTGTATGTCACAAGCAAGGTAAACACACTACAGATACAGTTCTGGTTTGTGCCTTTCAAAGTAAGAGCTTGGTTTGTCATCTTGTTTGTGCAAAATGCTTTTATTTTGTTTTTTATTTTCAATTATTTTTCTTGGCACAGTTTTACCGTGAATTGTGATCCATTAAAGAGATTATGGTCAAACTTATTGTGGTCAAACTTATGAAACGAGAGGGGGCAGATCATGCATTTATTTCCATTATTTATATTTGGTGTGGATGCTCTGGGATCTCCATGCCCTTCCACGAGCCTTCACGGAGAGACGCAGCAAAAAAAAATTGAGAGCAGAGCAGGCGCCAGTGACAACAGAGTCACTCTGATTAAGTCAGATGTAGCATAATGGAGGAGCTAGGGTGGAGGAGGGTTGCAAAAGCAGCTTGCAGGAGCAAAGCATAGGCAGGCTAGAGCTGTTTAAAAATGGCGACATGGGTTTATTAGCCAATCCAAATTTTAGAGTGGATCAGCTGGCAATTAGCTGATGAGGGCTTGATGGGATCAGATGATCTCGATGAAAAGACAGTGCTTGATACTGGAGACTGCCTGAACTAATGCTATATGCTCAATTTGTTTTCATTATAATTATTCAAAATTGAATATCTGTGACATATTTCCCTTTAAAAATAGGACCTAATTGTCCCGCCTGGCTCTCACACAGGCTGCTAAGCTTGGACAGAGACAGCTGATATCTGAGATGAACTAGATGGTGGATGGTCTGCGGCGCCTCGAGGGAGCGTAGGGAGAAACTCACGGAAACGAATGCTCCAGAGAACCAACAAGCTACAGGAATAGCTCAACATGTGTTTGGTTTGCCAAAGCAGATGGTCATTAGTTTCCTCTAAACTTTAACAAACAGGATGAAATAGTGCATTCATTGGGTGCTTCTTTTCCTGGCAGATTTATCCACATTTGGTGCTCTAGTGACTATTTCTGGCTGCAGGACAGTATTTGTGGGGTTTGGAGACAAAGAAGTAAGGCTGTGGACACAAAAACTTGTCGTAGCATGAATTCATTCATTATTTGGGTCATTTCATGGCAACAATTACAGATTAAAAAACACATGCACAATAAAAGTATCAGAATGGTGTCATGATCAACAAACTAAAGGATATGCATTGGGCTGCCTACTATAGGAAGGCAAAGAAAGGCAAACTGAGAAACATTTGCTCATCTGCAACTCTGCAAACAAACGGTTTTATGAAATCCTCTTTTTCAAATTCTGTATTACAGTATTTACACGTCCAGATCATGGGAAAACCTCTCTAATGCAATGTGCAAACAGTGGCTTTAAATCTAGGGTAGCACACAAGTGTTATTTACACTATATGCAATCAGAAAATTCTACTATACAAAACAGTTATTCTTTTAAAGTTGTATAATTACCTGCTCATAACAGCAACACTTTAGTTTGCTTGCAGCTTAAGCCTCCTTTTGTTGTGCATAAAGTGCAAAAGTCCAGGTGAGCTGATGCGAAAATGCAGCAGGAAATAATCAGAAAGATTATTCATGAGCGAGTGGGAGGGCATGATGACATATTCCCTGTGATTGGTGCATGACCATAGACTGTATAAATGTAATTAACCTCTGCACTTGTTATCTGTTTGCCAGAATGTTCTTTTCCACTCTTTTGTTTCTGGTGTGTTTCTTTCAAACCACGCATAGCTTTGATTTAAAGGCAAACATTCCCATCGTAGCAGGCTCAGTGGCTTCATCCACCTCTTTTGCCTCGCTCTTTTCATGTCATATTTTGCTTTAAAAGACCCCAAGCCTCTCCATTTATCTGGAAGGGCTGGTCTCCTGCCGCGTGGTGCATGTGTGAAAAGAAAAATAGACTAGGAGGATGTCAGGGCCTGGCTGCATGGAATTCTTTTGAAATGTTCAGGGAGGCAAATTTCAAAACAGTTATTTTCATCTTTCATATCATCATTACTGCAAGTTTGCATAGACTTCAGTACCTTGTTTCATGTTTGGGCATGTAAACATCATACCCAGATTTTAGAATCAGCTTTTAAAAAAGGATTTTGCAACCTGGAGAACTCCAAAAGAAAATGAGATTGTATGCTTTACCTCATTTTCTGACAGCTGATGACTTCCTAGTCAGGGTTGCCACAGCCATGTAAGTAAAACAAACATAGCGGTGGCTAGGCCTGGGGGGATATGGCCTTAATATTATATCACAACATTTTTTTAGTGTTGCACAGCGCAGGGATAGCTCTACCTTTCCCTGTCAGGGCCTTTCTGTGCAGATTATGCATGATATCCCCCCTGGCGTGTATGGGTACTCCTGCGTTCTCCAACCACCAAAGACATGCTTGTTAGGTGAACTGGTGACCCCACATTGGCCACAGGTGTGAGTGTAGGCGTTCCTGATTGTTAGTCTCTATATATTAGCCTTCAGATTGACTGGCAACCAGTCCATGGTGTGAAAAGTATAGTTGTTCATCTTGTTCAGTATGCCCTCCACTGTTTCCCATAGTTGCTCCCCTCAGGGCGGACTTCTCTCACTGAGTCAGTAACTTCACTAAGGGTGCAAAAGTGTCTAATGCCTAAAGGCTTTCAAGGAAAACTATGCAGATTAAGGGATGTCTGTCAATAATTTCAGAACAATGACAAAAAAATACTCAGAGTGACTGAGCACTGTTTATTTAAAGGTCACATATTATGCAAAATACACTTTTTCATGCTTTTCTAACAAAAATGTGCCCCTGGCCTGTCCACAGTCACCCCAAGAATCAGAAAAATACATTCCCTCCCCCACTCTCTTTCTCCACCTTTCAGAAAATGTGTGCTGAAACAAGCCGCTTTCTGATTTTCCCCTGATGATGTCATGTGGGGAGTTAGCACCACCCCCAAGTTCAGTTGGCCCTCCCTGGTTGGCAGAAAGTTTCACCTTCCTCTCCTGATCCTTCTCTCAGCTGCTGAGAGAGGGATCAGGAGAGTCACATCCATTAAGGCACATCTATTTCCTTAGAGGGGTGTAGTCAGGGGGCAGAGTCAGACAGCTCATTAACATTTAAAGCAACAGACAGTTTTAAGCAGGGCTGAAACAGAGGTGTTTTTAGATATGCAAAAAATCAATACTGGAGTGATTTTCAGCAACAAACTTTACAGGCATGTTTTGGGGACCTCTGAGACCAATATAAACTTGTCTTAAAGGGATAAAATATGTGACCTTTAAAACTAGAAATATGTTAAGTCACCTCAGAAAAATCGAGCTGTAATAGCTATTTTGGATTTTTATGTGAAAGGAATATTTCAGTGTTTTTGAAGTTGACTCATACGAGGTCTGTAGCAGTATTAGTGGCATTAACCTCCAGTGATTGTAGTCAGTATTGCTGCTCCAAGAAAGACTCCCTGGTTGTACCACAGCATAACAGATCAGTACAGTTTATCCCAAAGTTTTTGGTAATTATGGGTTAAAAAACAGTGCTGTCTCAAACCGACACACTATTGAAAAACTTTAAAGCATTTCGTTTTATACCCAAAAAGCCTGTGTTCTTGTCACTACTTTACAATGCAGGCTGTGGCTACCAGTTACGTGCTCTTGCAATGAAAAAAATCTTTTAACATTAGACACAAGATTACTACAAGCAAAACCTACCTCCCCACACAGGCATTCAAATGTGTGTAAATAACGTTTCATAATTTTAAAGCATCAGGTTTTTAGAATAAATGCATGCTTTAATCAAATCATACTCATTTTGCAAAACCAGCCCCCCCCCCATCCAATTTTAGTATTTTTTATTTTTTTCTCAGCTGGGTTGATATTCTTATTACAGCATGATGCATGTCATTTTTGATGAAAGCACCATCTATACCAGGAATTTTATCAAATTAATGTGTTCGGAGTATGTTTAATGTCCACTACTTGTGCCATGATGTCATTTCTAGTAGGACTACATCTGTTTTGTTTTTTAAATTGATTTAATTTGGGTGTTACTAACATCTTGCATCTTCTCCTCTCACTCCTATGTTCTTCTGTCTTTCCACACAGCCCTTTTATTTCCTTATATGGGCATACAAAGAGTGGTTCTCTATGCTAATTGAGAGAAATGTGCATGCACACAGGTGCAAACAATCAGCATTTTAAGAACAGCTTCACAAATTTGGCATAGGCTTGTCTTAAAAATGTTCTTAGGAACAGATTTAAGAAAAATAGTAGGAAGATAATGATGAATGAGGCCCTTTGTGTTTTTTATCTGGGTCAGCTGCCATCAAACCAACTGGAAAGACAATATTTTAAGGCAAAGCCTGATTCAGCTGTCATGCATGGATATGTTTGATGTGAATTCAGGAATATGTATTGGATCCCAATGATGGGAAAAGGATTGAGTTGTAGCCACAATTCAAAGCATACTATATCTGTATGTCCCTCTTAACGTTTATCTGGCAAGGTTTACCAATCATGGAGTAATCTTAGTCAGACAGTACTGTGCAGAGCTTTTAGAAGTAGAAGCTGAAGTATGGTGTAAATATGGTGAGTAAGACACCCTAGGGCACCATCAGGCAGTATGGAGCATTGATAAAACCCCTGGTTGGCTCTGGATGTCCTTGCATACTACATGGGGAAATAATTTGTCAGAAAAATAATAAAGTCCACACATTTAGAGTTGAGTAAGAGGAGTATGTGGTGGATAAGCATGTTGGCCCCAGAATCTGCTTGCAGCCTTTAGGCATACTACCAGGGCTGAAAAGGCTGGACAAAAGAAATGTTGTCGAGCTTGACCTTGGCTGTCAGTGACACGTGTGTCGAGATGTGTTGAGCTGGACTCAGGGACGCCCTTCCCCCTCCTCTCCAGCCCCTGGTTGTGGCATATCAGACCTTATGATGAATCCTCTATTACCTAAAACATATGCTCATGACTGTACATTGTACTTTGGAGCCGACAGAGCCCAATACTGACCGCCTGCACTTTTGTGGTTTCTCTGGCTCGGGAAGGAAATTGTCTTTTTCAAATCCTCCACTGATATTTCAGAAAACCCCTTCCATAAACCAAGCCAACCAGCTACCCAATTATGTGTGACTGAAAAGAAAAATCAAAGCATTTCACTCATACAAAAACTGTACTGGAAAATGGAGAAGGCATCAAAGGTACAAGATTGTGTGCATATTTTTTTATTATCCAAGTAGTACAGAAACTACACCTACCATAACCCATCATGATCCCCTTAATTAATTGGGAAAGATAGATTTTCAAACTCAAACTCCAGCCAGTCAGGTAGTTTTTTTGCCTTGATAATCAGCTAGACCAATAAGGATTACCCTTATTGATCTACCCCTTGCATGTATTTTCATCAACAGTTCATAGCTGAAATTTGTGGAAGCTGTAAACACACAGCAGGTTACAGCAGGTTCCACCAATTAGAGAGAAGCTGTGGCACTCTAAGTGAGTTCTCACCTGAGAGTTCTCCTAATGTTCCGATTACATGTTTGACTTCTGCAGGAGCATACTATATATGATGGAATTTAAGTAGATAGCTCAAAATAAGTATATCTTGCATTGTTATGACGTTACGGCTAATGATTACATACACCGTGGAGAAAACTGATGCAAATATTACATCCAGAACGACACTGCTGAGCTCTGTATCTCCATGGGTTAACACTTTCTCATACAGGTTAAATTCTGTTTGCCATATCTTGCTGAGTCATGTCTCCAATTATTTCTTAGATTTGCAACTTCATAAGCTTCTGAAAGAGATTTATCTGGACCACCAAGTCATTTTCAGGCTCTTTTGGACCAGTAAATATAACATTGTGCAAAGGTCTATATCATCATACTTTGGGGTGTTGCAGGCTTACTTGGCCTGAGCAGTTTGAATCATTCTAGATCTGTCAATCATCAATACCTGGTTTGCTGTTTTATCAGGAATGTTATTTTTTTAAGGCCAATTACTCTCCAGTCTCTGTCCCAACACAAAAATAACATCCCAGTCTTTCTCCCTGGGATGCAGGGAGAGCACCCTATAGTACTCCTGATTGAAACAATCACTGTCTCGTTCCTCCCACAGTCTTGTCAGGACTTCCTTCCAGTTTCTGTTTATCCCCTTAGTCTCCTGTGCAAACCTCTAAAAAAAGAAAATCCTAGCTCGTGCCCTATCTGAGCAGTTGACAATTTTCCTCTGCTAAGGTGGCAGGTCTCATATTCTTCCCCAACAACACCTTGTTTCCAGTTACTGTGAGGAAGCAGAAGTATGGCAGTATATAAGAACTATGTGTCCAATAAAATCATTTTTATTTAAACTCTTTTGGGGAGAATTCAGAGGAAATGTCGATTTTATAATTCCAATTGATTGTAAGGGTTTTCAGCCCTTGGAAAGGAGTGTTTAACTCAGTATTACATATCAAGATAAGTTGTGCCAATATTTTGACACAGTCTATTTGATTTAAAAGCAACATTCAAAGCTTTTCTAAATCAAAGAATTACTTTGTAGCATGCAAAGGCATATCTGAGTGAAAGCAGTGGACATCCCTTGAACCTGAGTAAAAGTTTCTTTTCAGTATGACCTTGGTTTTCACTATAATGGTGACCATGGAGTCTAAATGATTATGTTTGTTGTGTCATATGTAGAATAGTACTTTTGTAGGAGCATTCCTCCATAAATACACCAGAACAATTGTCTCAGACCTGTTCCAACAATGTCTAAATAAGATGTGACCAAATATATTATTTACAGAATCTTTTTTTATTTTTGATCCAATTTATTTTATTTTTATTCAAGTGAAAAAAAAAACAAACATTTCTAGTACCTCAGGTTATGTTCAAATAAAGTTCTGTTGTTGTGTTTTTATGCACTTTTTGATGTGTTTTTGTCATGTTGCCAAATTTAAAAGAGAAACTATGAATAAAAAGTGCACATTTTTCATCAAATTGGGCTGTATTGGCTCCAAATTTGACATTACCAGCTGCTTACTGGGTGCCGAACATGTCCAGCCTGCCAACAGGCGATTCTAGAATTTGGCCCAGTTGAATTTGTAATTAGATAGTCCTGCACTAAATAATAGCACCGCTTTTTTATGTAGTTCTTTTGAAGCTGTGCTAATGAAAAAACAAGTTAGCATCTGATCCACAGAGCATGTGCAAAGGAGAAATCCATCCTAACTGCACACAACATGCATGCAAATTGCTTAGCCGGGTAAACAGTGCCCTTTTCCTGTAATATGTCTTGCTTCTCCTACCTCCACTTAAGTCACTTGTTCCTGTTTATTCTATGAACCAGTAGTATCCAGGCATGACTCATTACTGCTGAAAATTCAGCAATTCAATAAGATATTTGCTCCAGTTTTTCTTTCTCTCCCACTTTGTCCTGTCTCCTAATTTTGCATTAGCACTTGTGACTTTGTTAAAATTAATAACTTTGATTTGAAATTAACTTTGCATGCAAAAATTAATAAATACATTTCTTAATGTAGTCAGACTTTCCCAAATGATTGTTGTATTTAGTGCAACAGTCTATGGTCAAATCAGTGTGACCTGTTGTTATTATTTCAAAAATTGAATAAAATGTCATTTGATAAATATAGTAAAAGGATGGAGTTGTACACACTGATGATGTTCAGTCACCTCATTTTGCGCCAGGTTCAGGTCCATTGCCTTTGCATCATTCCATCAGATTAGTTGTGCAGTGTAGCATAAAACTTTAATAATGTTGCTCTGGTTTTATTTTTATCCTATAATCTGATAATGAAGCCTGCAATCTAAAAGCATTGTGCTGTCTATTTAATGAGATTAAGCTTACCAACATATTGTTTGCATGAATGTCACGTATGCATATAGAGTAAGGGGGTTGCACACAGTGGTGCAGTAATTAGCACTGTCGGACAGGCAGGGCCTTTCTGTGTGAAGATTGCATGTTCTACCCATGTTTGCGTGGGCTCTCTCTAGGAAATCCTGCTTTCTCCTACAGTCCAAAAACATGCTTGTCAGGTTAATTGGGGACTCTCAATTTTCTGTAGGTGTGCATTCCTGGTTGTTTGTCTCAACATGTCAGTCTCTATATGGGGTTGACTGATGACCACTCCATGGTGTACCCCATCTCTTGCCTAATGACAGCTGGGATTTCAGGGATGTTACCCTGAAAAGAATAAGCAGTATAGCTTATAGATATATGGATATGGTTTGATGGGGGGCAGGATTTGCATGCTTTCCACTGGATGCATGGGTCTACTATGGTTACTCTGGCACATTTTAAAGACAAGCCAGTTTGAGTAATTGGTGATTCCAAATAATCTGAAGGTGTGAGTATTGGAAAGGCTGGTTGTTTGTCACTATATGACAGTTCTGTAATTGACTGTTGACAAGTTCAGGGCGTACCCGGCCTGCTCAGTGATGGTTGTTCCAGCTCCCTGTGACCCTGAACAGGACATGTGGTGTACAGTGACTCTCAAAGCTTAACGACCCGTGTTAAAATTCCACATTTTTGCAATTTGAAAAAATATAACAAGGATAAAAAATTTTACAACGATAAAAATTGAATATATAAATACACAGTACTGTGCAGAACTACTAGTCATGTTTGGGCTAAAAATTGAGGCTGAAACAAGGTGTCGATGTAGCGAGTAAGGGAACCATTGGGTGGGGAGGAGGATTGACACAACCGGTCATGCTCTGGATATCCTTGTGTTTCCCTAGAGACATGGGAAAAGAATATGTTGAAAAAATAACAAAGTCTGCACCTGAAGGACAGAGTAAGGGGTGGATATGGTGAGTAAGCACAGTCTAGGGTACAGTCCCAGAGCCCCTGGTCGTGATGTCCGAAGTGCCTGTAAACCACCGGCGGTCTCCGGGCGTATCACCAGGGGTGAAATGACGTTCATTGAAATGCTTGGTGAAATGCTGATTGAGTCTGTTGACATGTATTGAGCTCAAATCTGGCATTTATTTGGATAATATAAACATTGTCGATCAGCCCATTTGACCAGGACATTAAAGTCAGTGTGTGTAGCCATGCTAAAACCTGCAACAGTTTTTTAGTTTGCTCCAAAGCTGATAGGAGCCAGACCTATGGGACACAATGTCATCCAGGATACTAACGCAACAGATTTAATGGACATACTTTTTTCTTTTTTTTTTTTCTTTTTTTACTGGAAACATGAAGGGCCCATTTCGGGGCCCAGCTAAGTCTGTGGTTGGGCCTGTCTAGAGGTGTGCATATTTATGAATCAAGGTGTTTTCTTGTGTTTAATCTTTTATTAATTCCTCCTAAAACAATGGAGAGGGCTGTGTCATGTTTGTTTCTTGTCCTAAGAGGTGGAGAAAGGAGGTTGGTGATGGAAGAACATCAACTGGTGGTTGAGGGCTTTGTGTGTAAAGAGTAGGATATTGACTTTTTTGTGGGTAGCCAGTGGAAATTTTGAAGTCATGGGGACGTGGCCTCCACTATGTTGTCTATTTTAGGATGTCCTTAGGTCTCAGGACCAGGTGTCAGATCTCAAATGATAAGCAAAGGAAAACCTTGGTCTTGTGCCAGACTTCAGATAAATGGTTAGGAATAAAAGGTCAGGTCAGGTCTCAGGGTTAAAAGGGCATCAGGAAATAAAGGTGTCAGGTGCAAGGAAAAAAGGCAACAGGTCTTGGGATGAAAGGTATCAGGTCTCACATATAAGGCTTGCTTATTTCCTATTTATAGGGAAAAAATGCATAAGGTGTCAGGAGAAAGGGTGTCAGGTCTCAGAAAAAAGGGTATGAGGCGTCAGGACAAACGGTGTCAGGAAGAAAGGTATCAGTTGCAAGAAAAAAGGTTTAGGAAAAAGGACATCAGGAATGAACGACAGTAGGTCTCCTGACAAAAGGCATCAGCTCTCTCAAATAAAGACTTGCCTTTTTCCTACACTATATTGCCAAAAGTATTCGCTCACCTGCCTTGACTTGCATACAAACTTAAGTGACATCCTATTCTTAATCCATGGGGTTTAATATGACATTAGTCCACCCTTTGCAGCTGTAACAGCGTAAACTCTCCTGGGAAGGCTTTCCACAAGGTTTAGGAGTGTGTTTATGGCAATTTTTGACCATTCTTCCAGAAGCACATTTGTGAGCTCACACACTGATGTTGGATGAGAAGGTCTGGCTCTCAGTCTCTGCTCTAAGTCATCCCAAAGGTGTTCAGTTGGGTTGATGTCAGGACTCTGTGCAGGCCAGTCAAGTTCATCCACACCAAACTCGCTCATCCATGTCTTTATGGACCTTGCTTTGGGCACTGGTACACAGTCATGTTGGAACAGGAAGGGGTCATCCCCAAACTGTTCCCACAAAGTTGGGAGCATGGAATTGTCCAAAATCTCTTGGTATGCTAAAGCAGTGGTCCTCAAATGGTGTGCCGTGGCACACTGGTGTGCCTTGAGACAAGTCTAGGTGTGCCTTGAAAATTCGTCTGACTTTACATAAGTACTACGACTATGCAACAACTAAACAGACTATAACCAATATCCTTACTGCACGCAAGCACAGCACGTTGCTTTGCATCATATAGCATTGCATGCTCACTGTCCATCTGTTATCTGTGAAATATGCAAATGTAAATTTACATGTAAAAATAGGACATGTCATGGTTTTACTTAGAAAATCGGAGGTATGGTTCCTCTAACAGCTGTGAGCCACATAGTTTTGTCTCCATGTTAGCACAAGTCAGACCATAAAAATTCATAAATGGGTATGGAGAATATCCATGCAACACACTCCTCTTTGTAAAAAAGGCTAACAAGTTTCGGGAGAGAGAAAAGTGGAAGAAAATTAAGAATATCCTCTGGTGGGACACTACTGGTCTCTTGTCATCCTTTGTGCAACCTCTTCTCTTGTTACTTGTCCATCTTAATAGGAGCGACAGAGAGAAAATAGGAACAGGGTGACTGGGGATAAACCTGGGGAGCTGCAGTGTATCACTTGCAGAGTGTCAGGATGCTACAAAAGGAACCTGTAATCAAACTGATGTAGCTGGCACTTGCTCACATTGCATGCAGTTGGGACTGGGACATGTTGCTACTTGCTACACATGCTAAAGAGGCTATTTTGCAAAGACATTAATATGGTGTGCCTTGAGACGTCAGCTTGCTTTTTGGTGTGCCTTGGGCAAAAAAGTTTGAAAACCATTGTGCTAAAGCATTCAGAGTTCCTTTCACTAAAACTAAGGGGCCAAGCCCAGCTCTTGAAAAACAACCCCACACCATAATCCCCCTCCACCAGACTTTACACTTGGCACAATGCAGTCAGACAAGTACTGTTTTCATGGCAACTGCTAAACCCAGACTCGTCCATCAGATTGCCAGATGGAGAAGCGCAATTTGTTACCCCAAAGAATGTATCTCCACTGCTGTAGAGTCCAGTGGCAGCGTGCTTTACACAACTGCATCTGATGCTTTGCATTGCACTAAGTGATGTATGGCTTGGATGCAGCTGCTCGGCCATGGAAACCCATTCCATAAAGCTCTGTATGCACTGTTCTTGAGCTAATCTGAAGGCCACATGAAGTTTGGAAGTCTGTAGCGATTGACTGTGCAGAAAGTTGGCAACCTCTGCTCACTATGCGCCTCAGCATCCGCTGACCCCGCTACGTCATTTTATGTGGTCTACCACTTTGTGGCTGAGTTGCTGTTGTTCCCAATTGCTTCCACTTTGTTGTAATGTTTGTAGAAACAGTCTGCATGCCTAGGTGCTTGATTTTACACACCTGTGGCCATGGAAGTGATTGGAGCACCTGATTTCAATTATTTGGATGAGTGAGTGAATAACTTTTGCCATATAGTGTACATCTCAGAAAAGAAGGCACAAGGTGTCAGGAAAAAAGTGTTAGGGCAAAGGACATCAGGAATGAAAGGTGCTGGGTTTCAGGGTGAAAAAGGTATGTGCTCTTGAATAAAGACTAGCCAGTTTCCTATACTAAGAAAAAAAGGCATCAGATCTAAGGAACAAAAGGTGTCAGGTCTCTCAATTAAGGTTTGCATATTTCCTATTTCTAAGGAAAAAATGTATAAAGTGTCAGGAGAAAGTGTGGCAGGTCTCAGAAAAAAAGGCTGTGAATTGTCAGGACAAAAGGTGTGGGGAAAAAAGGTATCAGTCACAGAAAAAAAGGTTTCAGGAAAAGGACATCAGGAATGAACAACAGTCTCAGGACAAAAGGCATCAGCTCTCTCGAATAGACTTGACTTTTCCTTCTATTTCATGAAAGAAGGCATTTGGTGTTAGGTTTCATGTATTAAAACGCATCAAGTGTCAGGAAAAAAAGCATCAAGTGTCAGGTCAAAAATCATCAGGGAAATAAGGTGTCAGATCTCAGGGTAAAAAAGGTATCAGCTCACGAATATGGACTTGCCTATTTCCTATATCTATGGAAAAAAAAGCATCAGGTCTCAGAAAAACAAGGCATCAGGTCTCAGAAATTAAGACCTACGTCTTACTTCAGGTGTTAAGGAAAAAGGTCTAAGGTCAAGTCTGACACATAACAGGTTTTCCTGAGACATGATACTTTTCCGTTTGAGACTTGACACCTGATTGAGACTGAAGATATTAGTAAATGGACACTGTACTCTTGAGTGGGTATGGATAGTTATTGCATAAGTAGTTTAAGTTGAAAAACCCAAAGCCTAGATAATGCTCCAATGATTTATATATCCAAGTCAACCTGCAGCTCTTTTAGTGAATTACAGACATAAAAAATAGCTGTACATCACTGCCATGCTACATGAAGTTATGTAATCTAACAAATGGACCACAGAAATAGAACAGCATGTTCAGGATAGCATATGCTATCTTAGTAACTACTTATGATCTCAACTTTCCAGAGGGCTCAGAGAAAAACCTGCTTTGCATGCAAAGAAAGAGGATAAACGATTAATCTTGACATAATTTGGTGTTTGTATTAATTCTAATGATAGTTTAGCATGTATTCTTCTTTTACTCTTACTGACAAGCCTGCTATGCGTGAATTAGAACATGTTTTCATGTACATCCCTATATTCTGTCTGCCTGCATTTGTGTCTTGCTTTGACTCCATGCTGGAGGCTGATTAATTATTCTCTGTGTGAAGGGTGTTTTGGCCCAGAGTGATTGCTGCTCCTCTGTGGCACTCCTGTTCTCTAGATCACCTCGAGCCAAATGAGATGTGCTGGGGAGGAATAAAGGGTCAAAGCCTTCCATCTCTGTCCCCAACCCCCCACGATTCCTCCCTTATTCCCCTATCGCCAGCAGACGAGAAAATCCACAGCTAGGCTGCAAGGAAGTAGTGTCCCTTTGGATGATTTCCTTCCTAAGAGCATCATCCAGTCTGACACTAGGATCTAGTCAATGTCAATATGATTTAGTGAATATTTCATTTCTGTTTCCCAAGTGCCTGGCTTGTTTCATAGGATTACAACTGGTACTTCTGCTTTTTCACACTTCTCCATCCTTCAAAGCTGTGTCGTTCTCAAATCCCGTCTTTCTGTCTGCTGCTGACGGAGAGAGGTTTTTTCCCCCCCTTTGGTGTTCAGAGTTCTGCTGCATAGGATTGAACAGTTGCCATCCGTTACTTCTCATCTCATCATTTCAGGTTGGGTGTCCCCAAGACACAGGCGGATGAAAGAGTAGGCTGAAAAGGCAGTGTTCTGGTTTGCAGTTGTTAGTCACGTCAAATGCTCTGTAAACATTTAGAGCTGCTCGCTGTGCTGATAGCAGTTAGTCAGGGCCAAGGCGACGGTAGCCGCCCATGTAAATCTCTTCAAAACACTTCAGAGGCTGTTTACTCAAACGTTCGTGGTTATCTGTGGCTGTCAGGAATGTGTGGCATCCATGTATGATTTTTTAATCAAATAGTTAGTTTATACCTTGAAGGATTGTAAGAAGGCAGCTGCAGTTGTGGAATTGCTTTAAGCCATCTTGACATTAGGTATTTGTCTGAGGAGATTGCGATTAAAATCACTGAAATGATCATTTCCTACATCATCTGTGTCCAGAAAAGGTGTCTGGAGCTTGTATTATATTCCTTAGAAGTCACTCATATACTTATCAGTGTGCCTATGGCATTTGGTCTTAGTCTGCTATAATGGCTACAAGCTCCTACTTTTATAGAACTTATGGTACTGTGTCTGCAACAAACACGTGTGGAAAATTACTCTTTACATAAAAACAAAATAAATAAAAAAAAAAAAAATTCAAGCAATGCACTTTATGCCATGCATCTTATTCAGCACAGTTTACATTACTTTTTGCCCACTGCAAGTATTGTTCTTCTGTCTCTTTATGTGTTACCTGCCAAGAGACTACAGATGTAAATTAGCAGTTCTGCTAACTTCAGCATGCTTGAATTTGTCTTATATGGTCATTAATGTGCTCAGTCTCTTTTAAGTAAACAAAGCTTGGCGTTAGTTCATGCAGAACACGGTAGTCATACGTCCAGCCCTGATCAGCTGATGGCCATCTGATCCCAATTAATGCCCCCAGCTCCCACAGCCAATCACAGCTCTTTCCCTTAACACAGAGGTGTATTTAAATATAACATACTTCCCATTAATCCTTGCTTGCATTAATGCTGATGGACGCTGCTGCTGGCAAAGCTTAACCTCCTCCACCCCAGCCTCCTCCTTTATAGCATAAAGCTTGTTGCACCTTTATATTCAGATTCATGCTACTATGGATTAATTGTTTTTGAGGTGATGTTAATGTATTCAGTACGCATTGTAATTAATTTATCTATCCATATGTTTATTTTTTTTTGCTATGAACTCTGTGGAAAGTCAAAGCATGCTGCTTGACCCAGGGAGTATCTTTAGAGCAGAGCCTTCTACGCCAAGTAAAACTGTAAATCCATTTTGCAATAAAGTGGTTAAAGATATGATGAGAGTGTTCCTAACTGAAGTAAGTAATTAAATAAATACACAAATAAATTAACAAATAATTGACACATTTTACATAAATAAATTGTGTATTTCAGTGATCATTGACTGGTAGAAAAGTTGTGGTATTTAGTTTTTTATTTATTTTTTATTTTTTTTGTTTTTGTTTTTTTTGGATCCCTACAGCCAATGCAGCAATCACATACATAAGCAATTGACTTTTTGGCTATTTTATTAGTGATGACTCCAGAAATTTGTAGCTAGAAGGTCTCAATTGCTCTGACAGGGACTGATATTGAGGCAAACAGTCGCATACATTTTGGAGGAAAATGATTAAAGATGTAAATCAGACCAACATACTTAATTCCTCCTAATTCTTGGGTTTTAGGATATTTACACATGCATGGGTAAATATCTTGCAAAGTTCATTGTCACATTTGTAAGTAACAAGATTACGACCATCCCCTTTTTCAAACTTTGCAATTGTTGTAGTTTCTCTGTATTCTTTCCTTCCACTGCTACTATGTAAAAAAAAGTTATTCCAGGGGTCCTCAATTAAAACAAGGCCAAGAAAGCATTACAGTGTCTAACTTGGGATTTAATTCAGTTTAGTTCATATGAGAATTTTCATTAAGAACTGAAAGGTACTTTTAAGGTAATAACAACAATAATTCAACAATAAAGACCTCTGTTAATTTTTTGAATAAATATTTGAGGTAGAATTGCCCCAAACATTGATTTTCTTAACAGCTCATTGTAGTTGTAAAGCATGAGTCCAACTTCCAACCATGATGGGACTAAGTTAGTAATCTGTTCACTGAAGAGCAGGTCTTCCCACTGCTGTGTGCTGAGGAGGAAGATGCACATGGGCAGTTTTTTTCTGCTTCAACTGCAGGATCATTGCTTGACCAGTTCTGCACAATCCTGAGAAATTTTGCCACCATAGTCTTGTTGTATGGAATAAAATCAGTGAAATGTGGGATAATTTCGATGAAGGATGTAGTTTAATATTTGCTGCTGTGCAGACAGAGTGGCTCAGCTCTCTCAGCCAGGTGGGTGCTGAGCTAAAAAAATAACATAATCGTCAAATCATTGAATCCTTTCCATGTTTCCCTGAGATCTGTTTTACAAAATGTTTATTGAATCTGCTCTTGTAATTGTTGCTTGGTTCAGAAACCTTAACTCCCATCATCTTGGTAGTCTTGCTGAGATACCGGGAAAATCCAGGGCAGTTATTAGGCCAGGTTAATGGCCATTTATAACAGTCTAGTCCTGAGGTGGGCTAATGCTCTACTGGATTGGTCAAATCATCCGCTTCTGACTGACTGTGACCTTTTTGCCTCAGGCCGTTGTTTTAGGGCTCCTGTGAGGAAGATTAAAAGGTGCAATTCATTTACTAAATGGCAATTAGCCCTAAGGTTGCTCTTCTTGGACTATTATTGCTCATTTGCACACCTCCACATTCCACTTTGTCATACTGGATGGTAATTTCCATTTTGTTCTGAGCTCCTGACTGATTTTATTGTTGATGTTGTGAATACTCTTTTTTATATTGTCTTTTTCTGTCTTGCTTCAAGCTTTTTTTTTTTTTTTAATTCAGTCTTATTGAACAGTTTTTGTCCTTGTGTAGGTTGTTCTTTTGCAAGAATAGGCTGGAAAGGAATTGTTCAACTTCTCAAAAGTATACTCAGTCTTGCCAGTATGGCAATGTAGAAAATAACCATACATCACCCAGGTCTGACATAGTCATAATACACTATGTTGACTGCAACATACATGTTTTAGTCATATAGCAATAGTTCCTACCTGTGCACTTAGCATCTCTAATAAGTCCATCTTTCCTATAAGATCCATTTCTGCAACAAAGGGATCTTCAGTCGTTCTGTTAGCATGGTTGCTCTGTTGTCAGCTTTGATCCTGTTTGCTGTAGAAGGAAAACACTCCACTGACCAGCCATACTTTAACAAAGTGTACCATAAACCACTTAGCAGAAAAAGTCCTCCCTTTTCCACTTACTGTTTTCATAGCTGGAAAACCATACAGTCTTAGCTGGCATGTAGGCTAATCTATTGCCAGAAATGTCTGTAACCTCTGAGGTGGCCATTTTGGTGTCCTTTGATTCAGTCGCTGCATGCTCTGCAGGTGTCACTTTCAGCTGCCCTGCAGAGGTTGCACTTGTTGGGGAAGGAGAAACATCCTCCCCAGGTGCAGGCCTAGTGTCTGCCAGACCTCCAAGTCTAAGCTTCTTTCAGAAATTAAGCAGGGAGCTCTGTTTTATCTTAGTAAACTAGCAAGTGTTGCATTGTTCAGTGGATATCTGCAGATCAGTTAGTAGTGCTTGCATGTCAGCAGACTTTTAGTATTTTTTAAATAATTTTGATTTCAAATGAGCATATAACATTATTAGAAAACATTAGCCTAACATCAAAACCATCTCATTTTTAGCTGTGCCAGTGTGGATAATTAGTTTTCATTTTCTTGCTACATTAGTGTCTCTTACCAAAAGTACGAGTGCACATTGAAATTTTCTATCTGTAAAAAAGAAGAAAAAAAAAAAAAAAAGAGGTAGATGCACTGAGTGGCATGTAATGTGCTATCGGGGTTTTGGTGGGCTCCAGAAGACTTTCAGGTTAAATTTGGGCCATGACATAACCTTTTGGTTAGGTTGTACCTGGGGTCTGGCCATTGGCTTGTTTACTGTCATTCCCCCACTCTGTCATCTGTTTTCTGACTCTCTGACACTGTCCTGCTCTATAAAGGCAATTAAAGCCAAATAATAGACCAATAATAGACCACTATAAAAGTAGCAAAATCTGACCTGTTTTGGAAGTAATCATCTGAAAAAGAAAGCATCTGGATTCATAATTTGGACCATGATCTGCTATTTTTTCAAGACAGTTTGGCTGCTGACTGCAGATCTCAGGCAAATCCTCTAGCAGATCACTACTGAAAGACGCTGCCTCTGTCAGGGTGGAAATACACTCTAAAACTTAAAAAACAACAACACACACACACACACACAAAAAAAAAAAAAAAAAAAAAAACAGACTAAAACTCAGGTTTGGGTTGAGGCAAGGGTTGAATACCAAAAGTTAAAAGTAAAACCTGACTTGCAAAACCTGATTACAAAACATTTAATAAACAGCAAATAAACAGTCTGCTTATAGGAAGAATGCTTGTCCTCCATGTAAACACTAAAGCAGCTAACATAGCTAAGGCTAAAGACAACACAGCTAAGTCAGCTGCATAAGTTATGTGGGTAATGTAGACAATGAAGTTAAAGCAAAAGCTAATGGAGCTACAAATTTAGAAAATTAAAACAAAGCTATTTTAGCTACATATGATATGTGGGTAATGTAGATACATAGCTAATGCAGACCATGTAGTTAAAGCAAAAGATAATGAAATAACAAAAAACGCAAAGATTATACAAAGCTATGTTAGCGTCATAAGATCCATGGGTAGCATAGCTACACAGCTAAGGTAGATAATGTAGTTAAAGCAAAAGCTATAAAGCTACATAATTAGAAAAAAATGAAACAAATTTACGCTAGCTGTGACATAAGATATGTGAGTCACGTAGCTATGCAGCTAACATAGACAATGTAGTTAAAGTAAAAAGCCAATGAAGCTATATGATTAGAAAAATCAAACAAAGCAGTTAGGTAAATAAGATATGTGGGTAGCATAGCTACATAGCTAAGATGGACAATGTAGTTAGAGTAAAAGCTAATGAAATTACTTTATGATAAAAAATAATACAAAGCTATGTTACCTACATAAGATGTGTGGGTAATGTGGCTATGTATCTAAAATAGAAAATGCAGTTAAAGCAAAAGCTAATGAAGGTATATAATTAGGAATATGAAAAAAGCTATTTTAGCTACATAAACTATATGGGTAACAGCTATGGAGCCAATGTCATAGCAGCAAAAGCGACATAATTTTATAAAAGAAAAAAGCTGTTACATAAATGGCTATGTAGCTTTAGCTGTGTTACCAACATAGCTACTGTAACAAAGTTAGCTTTAGCTACAGTGCTTAACAAATTTATTAGACCACCTGTCTCAGAGACCATCCAGCATCATGAAGTGCTTTAATGCGGACTCTTTTATTTTCAGTCAGCTCTCAATGTTTTACCAATTTGAACAGGAATGAGGAATTTCAAACTGAATTCACCTTTTTATACCCAAATTTGAGCTGGCTCACTGGGCTTGTCTGAGAAGTCAGAAATTAATCAAGCATAACATTCAACCGCTAAAACTAATTTTTCTGTTCAGGAATACAAGTAAATAACTAGAATTTGACATATTAATCACGAAATAATAATGTGCTTTACTATTTTTTTCATTTTTTTTTTTGTGAATCAGTAAATTTGAAAATTCATGGATAACAATAATAATTACATTTCTGCATTAAAAATATAATTTTGGTAAAAGAGCTTCTACATATTGATCTATTAACCGTTGCAGAAACATAAAAAATGATTTTGGTTTTACCAATTTTTGTTAATGCTGTTAATTTAGGGCAGCTGTTGCATAAACCTTACTCTGGGTGATGGTCTAATACATTTGTTAAGCACTGTATGTTTACTAAAGCTCACATTGCTAAAGCTAAAGCTCACTCTGCAATGCTGTCTTGGGTGTCAGCCATGTTGGTAGCTATTTATGATTTTAATGCCATTTGGGTCCAAAAGAGATGTAACACTGCACTTGTGAGTTTTAAAAGAAACAGGAAGTTTGAGACGCTCTGGGCCACTGGTCTGATGGTCTGGTATCACTTTCTGTGTTGTTGACTGGTCTCCATTGATTTGGCTGAGGAAATCATTCCTGCTGTACTGAATCAGAGAGTTGGGTGGAGGCCACGAAGGCCATGAATGATCCCTTGCTTCATAAAGGATCACAGAGCGGACTTAACCATATGCTCACAGAAAAAAAAGCTCATCCTTCATGAAAACACAATATCACAGTCACTGCAGCTAAAGCTAGCCTTCATCCTTGTAGTTACTTCTAAAAGGGAAAATTGCATCTCCTCAGTCCTGACGGAGGTGGTGTCTCACAGCGGTGGCGAGCGTCTGAGTGACAGTCTGCCATTTTTGATTATTGTGTGTTCTCTGCCTTTACTGTCTTACAATTGCTGTCTGATGTCAAATCACATCCTGATGAGACCTTCTAAAAGATGTAATCCATGAGCTCTTATGGGTCTATTATGTTTGAAAACAAAACACAGACATGCCATCAGATTGTGTACTATCATGTTTATGTCTTTTGCAATACAAACTTTGCACAAAAAGTTTGGTAGATAATTTTTTTGTTGTAACAATGCTTCCTAGCAATAAATAGTATACCAATGGAAAGCCTGTTTATGTCCTCTTTAAATGGTGCCACTTCTGTCAGAAACATGTATTTGTGGGATGAGCAGCAGAGCTGAGTATGTGGGTGAAAAAAAAAGCCAAATCTCTGCCAGTGAAAAACAGCTTATTTTGCTGTTGCTACTGACTTGTCTTGAGCTGGTACCCCCAGGTGCTGAAAATCAGGTGCCTGATTTTTATCATTGGAGGCAATCTCAGTGCAGATATTAAGATGAGATTATGCAACCATTGGCAATCCCCTATATCCAGTCTGGGACTGAGCTCTATCCTCTAAGACAGCAATGCTGGCCCCCTAGAGCGGGGTTTATCAGAGACTACCTCCAGAATTTTGAAGTGGAGAGTATAGAATGTCCTGCCAGCAGTCCTGACTTCAACCCTATTGACCACTTGTGGGATCAGCTTGGGAATGCTTCAGACTTCAATCATCCAATCCACCAAACAAGAGTTAAAGTGTCAGGATAAGCTGTTTGGAATTGGCAGAGATGATTTGGCAAATTTTCCACAGGGGCAACCCACTTACTCAGCTCTGTTGTGATGCATGTTCCTTATAAATGTGGCACCATTTTAAAGGAAAATAAAGGCTTTCCAATGATATGAGATTGGCCAATGAAGAAATAATCTATCAAACGCAAATCTCTGTACTATTTGTGCTAAATTAAGCTTCACAGTTCTTTTAATTTGTCACATTTTAATCCTTTGTTTCCTCTGTCCTCAGGTACAAGAATATCATCCAGCTATGGACTGGCTGTCCTCCTTCTGGCATGTGGTTTGGTGAGGGATGCCTTGTTATAATTTGAAGAACTGACATGGTTTGTGCCCAGATCCTGCTCTCTCTCTCTGTTTGCCCTCAAAGCGAACAAGAAAATTGCCTGTTTTATTTTTATTTTTTTGCCCTTCCCACCACGCGGACGGCACAGTTGGCCCTCATTTCCCAGCCACCACTGCTCTTGCACCCAGCACATTGTTATTAGCCACTGTAAACACCGGTCACCTTTAAACCAGTCGGATTACCTTTTGTACAGACGTCGACTCGACACCATCTGAGGTGCAAGGCTGCGAAAAAACAGACTCTGCATCTGGTTGGAAAACTCTCATGGAGGAATGACTTTGTTTCGCTGTTCCTGTTCATGTGTTCATTGCTCAAAAGTGAACAAGAAAAAAGGAGAATCTACATTTGTGTAATATATATATGATTCTAGATATATGTTTTATTTGAAACACTGAGAATAACTATATGTGCTGTATACATAGCTCACCTTATTGGCATTGTGAGTAGGCACCCGGCCATCTCAAAGGAACAAAAGTAATTCAGACTGTTACAGTTAACCATCAGGTTTAAATGACTGAATTTGTATTTTCCTTCAGCTGTATTAGCCATCCGAATCTAATGTGCATTATTGAACATCTTGTTGGTGATGCAGGTGTGCATGCTTCTTGGTCTGAAGACTTAAAAGAGGGTAATGTGAGCTTCAAAAGTCAGCACTTGGAGTTCAGTGCTGCAGTATCTTGAATTTAGCTTTATTTTGATGTGCTAGCTTCGGTGTGAAAAAATAGCCCCCTGTCATTTTTAATTTGTATTGCATCCTCGGTAGGAATAAAAAAAGGATGTTACACTTTATGAGTCATTTAAAATCCTAATATGTGACCATTGGGTGATTAATTTTAATCCACTTGCACCATTTTTTAAACGGCATGCCTCGGTTGCTGTGCACATCCCTGGTATGTCTCATTATTGCATAAGGGCGACTGAGTCCTCATCCGTTTTGGATCACATTTCTAGATGTTTTCTTAACTCTACACACGCCAATTTTCAGAAGATATAAGCTACTTTAGGTGTAATTCTCTCCTATTTTTCTCAATTATATATTTCTGCTTTATTTTCAGATGATATATCATAGAGATTTTTATTCACGCAAAGCATTTATAAGCAAAACGCTTTGACAATCTGACACAAACACAGACAAAGGTGTTTTTAGGTTTTATAGCGCAAAAAGCTTCAGATTATTACAGAGATGCAGTATAAGCTATAAAATAAATGGGATTCTTTTGTTGTTGTTAACTTTTGAGCTGGAAAGGGAATCGTGCACCATCCATCAGAAAGGCAGTGGCTCCAACTCAAACTGAAACATTTATGAATAATAGAGTAGGTGATTTATGTCTCAAGAGCTGTAAGTGAATGTTACCCGCCATGAGGATCATGCTGCTGGAGAGCAGCGGTCGCCCTGCAATAAGATCAATATTTTATTTTGGCAGACATCGACTCCTAAGCACATTCTATTTTTGCTCAGTTGGTGCCCAAAATTGACTTTAAAGCATGATTATGTGATCCCTCATATGTTGTATGCTATAATCTAACATTCATACGGATGAATCCGTGTGCTGCTTGTTCTCAAAAAGGCAAAGTCACCACCACATTCTGAGCTTTTATTCTGCTTTGCAGTCAGAGCAACAGTCCCTTCTGTATAGTTGCACTGCAGTCCCAAAGAACTATGGCGGGGAGGGGAAACTTGAGAAGCATCAGCCTCAAGCCGGGGGTACAAGATGTGCAGGTGATAGAGGACAACGCTGTCTAATCCCTCTGGTTGAAAATAGCTTCAGGGTGCGGTTAATCTAGCATCACCATCATATATAAATATATAAGCCACTCTGCAGTGACTGGAAATCAATTACTGTGTTTTAAAATGTTATGTAAAAAAGATTCAGAATGTTTAGTTTCAGCTTATTTTGAGGTATTGAGAATGGATGATTGTAGTGGAAACGTGCCCGGGCACTTTGGAGAGTGTGCGCAGTACGAGCGGACGGTTTGTCCAACCCTCATGTAAAAAGTTACAGATCTGTACAACTTGTAAATGAAATAATCAGCATGTTAACATGTTTTTTTTAATCCATTTAAAAAGGCAGAGGCCAATGATGTTCTGTACTTGTAACAATGGTGTCATGTACTCATATTCAAGTGTTAACAAGTCCAAAGTGGGTTTTTCATCTCTTCAAAATGAACTTGGATAAAATGTATTTGACAAAAAAAAATATCTATCTATATATATTAGAGACATCTCCTTTATAAAGCTTCATCCTAATCTAGGGGACTTTTGGTTTAAGGTCCTTGCAACAAGTAACAAAGATGGAAGCGATGATTGATTTGTGATCAGAGCGATGAAAAAATGACACTGAGTCATGAGTTTGAGTCGTGACCGAGGCTGAATTGCTTGCAAGCAACAAAGCCTCAGTTACCAAAGAGGAGAACAGTTCACGAAGACGGCGAGAGCAGCAGTTCCTTCATCCAGGGATGTTATTTCAGAAACGTCACACAAGCATTTCTCCGTTCTGTTTTATACCCATCCACTCTAGATGTATTTGTTTCTTCTAATGTATTTCATTTCAATGCGGTCCTGTCTGTTTGTTGAGCTGTCAAAAATTCTGATGAATTATAGTTCTCTCTTTTCTTTGGTATTGTGTGAGGCTTCTGTACTGGAACATTGCAACAGTTTGTATTATAATGACGATATCAGAATAATATTTAAATAAACCATTTTCACAGATGAAATTCAAACACCACAGGCTCCCATCTGTTTGCTGGGGAACATACTGAGCTTTAAAAGGGGGCTGAACTGGAAAGAGTGCTGACAATGTAGGGGGGGAAAAAATGGCCCAGTTTCAAACTCATTGGATGCTTTCTTTAGCTTAATCACTTTTCATTTGATAGCGCTGCTAAATGTTTCCAAAAATCAACCATCCCTCATTTATGCAACAACTCAGAGATAGATTGGAAAAGAAGGGAATAGAGAGGATTATAGTAATATAAAACTAGAGCAGAAATGTGTGTTGGCAGGGCTCTTTGGATGACTTAATAAGCATATGACAACAGACCTAATGTGCTAGCTGAGATAAAGATGCTACTGGAGAAAAATGGCAGCTTTAAAATACTTGGTATTAGGCTTTCCTGTATTGGTGTATGATTTTTAAAACAATTAAAAGAGTGGGAATAAATCTGAATGTGTCTCTATGGATTTGAGCTTTCAACTATAAAAATTTACAGTTTCTCACCATGAAAATACTTTTGTGTTCTCCTGATATCTTGGTATCTCTCAAAGTTAGAACACATGTAATGTAAATATTCACCCCCTTCAAAATGACTGACCTAATTCATCAGAGGTCCAGCCAACTGGTGCTAGTAGTGAAATGGGGATCACCTGAGTGCAGGGAATGTGTCTCAAATGACTGTAGTATAAAGACACCTTTGAATGGAAGGTCCAGTTACTGGTTAATCAGTTTTCATGGTCACCATTACACCCTGATGACAAAAGAACACTCCAGATGTTATTGCAAAGTATAAGTCAAGGGATGCATATAAAAACATTTCCAAGGTTTTGAAAATACCCCTGAGCTTGATTATATCCATCATCACCAAATGAAAGAAGTATGGCACGTGTAAATCTGCCTAGATCGACCGTCCTGACAAACTGAGTGAGCATGTAAGAAGACTAGTGAGAGAGGCCACCAAGACACCTCTGACTACTCTGAAGGAGTTACAAGCTTTAGCTTTAGCAGCTGAGATGGGAGAGACTCTGCATACAACAACTGTTGGTCAGGTTCTTCACCAGATACGTAAAGCTTTATGAAAGAGTGGCGAAGCCAAAGACACGGTTGAAGAAAATTCAGATTAAATCTGAAATAGAGTTTGCCTAAAGGCGTGTGAGAGACTCCATGGTCAAGTGGGAGAAAGTTCTGTGGTCTAATAAGACCAAAATTGTGCTCTTTGGGAGGGATGGGAATTGAGAACAGATGAGAACCAGTTCACATTGGTTCAATCCATCAGCATCATTTACATTTATCTTAAAAATTCCCTCATTAATGTCTTGCTTTGGTGTACCTTGAAAAACACTGATAAGGGACAGTCAGTGAAGCAAACAAGAGCAGAGAAGTGGAGAAAGTAAACATGGTGGACAGTCACAAAACAGGTTAAATCAGGCGAAAGTGTGGCTTCGTTTAAAAAGAAAAAAAATGACATGAAAAGAGCAATGTGCAACATCTGTCTGATAGTGATTTCATGCATTCATCTTTTTGCACAAGAACTGTTAATTTTGTATAAGATAGCAATCCATTTTTGTGCATCCAAAAATTTGGGATCCAGACTACAATTATTATTTATTTTAAGGTTTTATCTTTTAAAGAGATTGAGCAGTAGTGTTGTTTTCTAATTCAGGTTCACTTGATGTTTAACATTTTTAGTTATCAAAAGTATCAAAATTAAAGCCAACTATAGAAGTGTGCTTGTCACTGACTCTCACTGAAGGTGGTATACGTATTGTTCAGTGTTCAGAGAGAAACAGACTTGATAAAATTTGAGTTAGAGTTATTAATAGTGAATACCTATGTACTCTAATTTTTACAAAAGATAATTCAAAGAAAAGAGTTGATAATGGCATCAATATCAATAAAATCGCATCAATTCCCATCCCTACTCTTTGGCCATCGGACAAGACGGGGCACCAAACACTGCACATCATTACAAACATGCCATCCCCACTTTGAAGCACAGTGGTGGCAGCATCATGCTGTGGGGATGCTTCTAAGCAGCTGACCCTGGAAGGCTTGTAGAGGTAGAGGGTAAAATTAATGTAGCAAATATTGGAAAATTGAGAACAATCTTACTAAAAGAGAACTGCGGCTTGGAAGAAGATTTATTTTCAAGCAGGATGATGACCCAAAGCATTTGAATATTTGTGGCTGGACTTGAAAAAAGTACATATTTTTGTTTGACACTATTATGTAGAATTCTGTTTTCACTTTGACATTAAAGTGTTTTTTTTTTTTTGTTTGTTTTTTTGTATTTTATTTGTCAACGAAGCCAAATTTTATTGACCATGATTAATTTATTAAACCAATAAAAGAGTCAAACATCTAAGGGGTCGAATTCTTCTATAGCCACTGTACACTGTGGCATTTTAGACAAACATGTTGCAAAGAGTAACACATGTCGTCCTTTTCTCTGCTTCTTTACTCAGTCCAAATATATCTGGGAAAAAGATTCTAACTTTGATAGTTTCCCAAACACAAAACAATCTGGAGCATTCACAAACAGTTCATGTAAGTTTGAGCTGATGACACTAGGAAAGTGTAGCACTTTGCAGGTGATATTACAAATTGGTTCTACTGCAGGTCTCTCGATATTGGCAGTCAGCCTTTATCAGTGCAACCGTGGAGAACAGGAAACTACCCCTCTGTTGGTAAAAATGGGCCTGTCAAATCTCATCAAACATTCATCTGCTTAAAAGACAAGATAGAGGAAAAGGAAAATAAAGGAGAGGGGGAAAATATCATCTTTGGAACTGAGGAGTGATATTGGCAGCAACGGCTCAGCTAATCAGGTTTACTCAATCAGTGAATTCAGACTGCAGAGCAGCAAAAGAGGGGGAAATAGAGGAGCAACAATACAAAATTAACCCTCAGCCCATGTTTGTTAATTCAGCGAGCGATGATGGTTATTTATGTGGAGGGGGAAAGCGGGGCAAACCACCGGCTTGCCTCCGGCGCTCTCATCAAGCCACTGGTTGTGTTGCAGCACAGAAAAAGAATGATGGTGGAGATTATTGTATGACTAAGCCTGTCTGAAGCCTGCATATTCAAATAAGTTGTGCCGTGGCAGTGTCGATGAATCATAGATGGCTAAGATTTATTCCTCTTTTTTATGCTACCATCGAGGAAAAAAAATATAACGGTTTACATTTTCATATGCTCATAAAAAATACATGTTGTAGAGACAGAATCCTCACTGAGAGAGAGCTGATGTGATCCCAGCCGTAACACACTGCACCCCACTGGCAGCACTGCATGGTGGAGGCAATGTGGTTCCCCAGTGCTTTTTTGTTTTTTACACCTCCAGGATGGCATTGTACACCAGATAACATGGAGATCTGTCTAGAACAACATGGAGGCGATGCAGGGGCCTAAAATTGGAGGAGTGGATTTGACATGGAGGACTCTGGCCAGGAAAAGAAAAACAAGAAGCGCTGTCTCTATGAACAACTTTGTGGAGAGGCTGCTGAACAACCTTGGACTCACTAACAGGTAAGCTCAAGTGTTTTCCCATGTAGATTTCAGCTGCAGAATTTTTTCTTTTTTACTCAGCAAATGCCAAGGCACAAAACTAGTAATTTGGCAGTTCCTTCATCAAGAGATTTAACAGATTTTGAAGTAAAACAAAGGCTGACCAAAACTGTTCCCACTCATTTTTTTTTTTTTTTAAGTTTGTTTCCAAAGCTTATTTGCCAAACCTTCTGTGAGGTCCACTTGTTTGTTTTCCTCAGCATGTGATGTGAGCAAAATAATATTACTAACTCCATCTTTTCTTTTCACAGTTGAGTACATTCACATGTCTACATGCAGGCTAATGGTAGGAGTGGAGGAAGAACAGAACTGAGACAAAGAGCACATGCTTGCTGATTTAAAACGTCCACCTTTTCCTGTTCAAAAAGACAGCCTGAAGAAGAAGAAGAAAAAGAGCACTATTGCAGTGCTGGGGATGTCCTGCAGGGAGGTTTTCTTGTCATGGTGATGAAGATAGTGGTGCAATAACAAATTGATAATATACAGATCCACGTTTGAGATATGATAGTCCAACTTGTGTCGTCCTGGAGACAAAACTCTTCAGTGCATCAAAAACTCACCAATAACTTATTTATTTTTTGTTTGATTTTGTCCAATCTCCTTATTTATTTTTCATCAGTTTTTTTTTTTTTTTTTTGGGGGGGGGGGATTTTAATTGTTATTATTATTATTATTATATACATTTTTTTTCTTTTCATCCCTCTCTTCATCTCTCACTGTCCCTCATAAACTACTTGAATATTATCTGTCTTGTTATTTCTCACCAGTAACTAGAAAAAACCCTCACCAATACAAAGCTTTATACTTCCATAACTCCACATTTTTTAAAAAGTGCTAACAATGATGCTGTTCAAAGAAAAAACTGTGTCACACTTATGAAACTTCCAGGGTGTGGACAGCGAGCACCCCATGCTGAGCCTTATCTACCGCCCCCATACTGTCAGCACACACTGTAATAAGTGTACTCAAGAGCTTTTCCCATGTTAATTTCCACTGCAGAAAATCATTAGAATTTCTGAGTACATAAGAGTCCTTTATAATAGTTCTCTGCAAATGCCAAGACAACTAGCCTACTGCAATTTAGATTTTACAAAGGCAGACATTTGGCATCACCTTCCACTCACAGTTTTTTGGTTTCAAAGCTTACTAACTTACTAAACCTCTTAACTGGTGTACTTGTTTTGATCTGATAAATACCATCTCCATGACAACACAGCTTCAAGAAAAAGCTTTATCAAAATCTATTGTTGTGGGTGATTTGAGAATCAGAATGGGGGGAGTGCTCAGATTCTGAGGAGAGTATGACATGTGAACATCTTTGCAAGTGTTCAGTACAACCACTAAGTATTTTTCTTCTGTGTATATCATTATTAAATTAACAACACTAAGTAACAGGTGATTGCCATATTTCTTTATGGAATATGCAGTATTCATTGATTGAATTCTGCACCTCATCATCATTATCATGCAGTTGTCATCATTATAATCAGTTCAGAACCTCTACACGCCTCATCCCGCAACCATTAACTGCTCTTCTTCTTACGGGTCTGAGTTGGTTATTTCAAAGATCTGACCTGTAGTGAAAGACAAAAACTATGCATATGTTACTGCAGTACTTTATTACAATTTTAACCTCTAAGACCCTGCATGCACATATGAGGACATTTCATTCTGGCTTTCCTTCAACACAGTAATCATTTCTGACATTACGTTTTTGAGATGATCGCCTGAAATGTACCATGAAGTTTAAGTAATTTACTTGAAATACTGAGAGGGTTTGCTATGACATGTTTAGGAATTTGCATGGACATTTTTGAGGGATTCTTTGGAATTTTATTTCCAAGAAAAACATGAGTAGGCTATTAGTATGAAAAAAAAACTGAGAATTTCTTCAGATGTTTCTGGGATTTTTTTCCTAAAATTTTCAGGTATTTTTGTGTAAATTTGGGAAATGTGTTTGTAATTTTGGGGAACTTTATTAGATTTGGGGGGGGTTGGTTCAAATTTTCAGGTGTTCCCAAGGAAACTTGAGAGATTTATTTTTTTGATTTTGGAAGTCTGATCGGTAATTGGGAGGATCGTGTCCTTTGAAATTTTTAGAATTTTATGGAAATTTCAGGGAATTTGTCAGGATGTTTGGGGGAATTTTCTGTCAATTTAATGGAATCTTGGGAAATACATTTGGATGTTTTGGGGAGTGTGTTGGCTTTGAGAATTTGGGGAAGTTTTTAAAAAATTTCACGAATTTACATGGACTTTTTGGGCATTTTTAAAATTAAAATTTAGGCTTTATGATAAAGTTTCACTGAAACATTTTGTAAATATTTTTAGAAAAAGTTGGGCTACTTTTTATGGGGAACTTGAAAATATGCTTAAGGACTTTTTACTTCATCTACTTTAGTAAATGAAGTAACATCCTAGTTACTAACATCTACTTTTAGTAAAGACTATTGGGGGAAAATTAGAGACACACTACCAAGAAGTTTTGAAAAAAATGCTTTATCATTACTAGCTTAACCCTTGGATCCTACTATGTCCGTTTTGAGGGCATTCATAATTTTTATCATCATTTTTTTGAGTTGATAGTCACATTTTTATAGATTGAGGCATCAAATTTGGCCAGTTATTATTTTTCTTCATATAAAAAAAAAAAAAAAAAAAAAACTTGTCACCCATAGAACTTGATTGATGCGAAATAGCGCCATCCATCCTTGTTTGTCTGAAATCGGACACCTAGACTTCCATTAAAAACATGTTTTTTGACTGTGTGGCTATGGTACCAAAAAAACTTATAACAACTCTTTTATTGCAGTCAGTCGATCACCAGGGATCTAAATTTCACCATTCCACAGTGATCCAGCAGATCGCGCCAGCACATCATTTTAACCCCTTCGGTAACGCAGACATTGTTTACCTTCCATGGACTCAGGCCATTTGGAGCGCTATTTCACCCACTAAACATCAGCAGAATTAAATGAACTGATTCATTCACTAGATATGGATGTCTGAGAGTGGGCTACATGTGTAAGGAAAGGTTTGTGTGCTCCTACGTGTGTGCTCGGGTGAGAATCTGCATCTATGTTTACAGCCGGACATGCCGTAAGTGTTTACAATTGAGAATGTTACCTCTGAATTCTGCAGTCTGGGACTAAGAAAGAGTGACATTTGGACACTTTCAACTTTGCCTTCACTTCATAGGAAATGGGTGGACATGCATGAGGATGCATGCGTCCTTTCGATCAATAGGTAAGAATATATCATATCTAAAAGATGCAATAAATTTATATATGTGCGTACTTGGCATATTTGTGGTCACATTTTGGTTAGAGGTGGAAATGTGCATGTTTGTGATTCATATCCTACATATATCCTCTGATGCTTTATGCCTGTACATAAAAAAAAAAAAAAAACCTAACATGAACAAATGCATTCGCTTGCATATGATTTGGTAGAGGACAAGGCTCGAGAAAAGGATGGTTAAACTGGCGTGTTTTACGCACCGATAGACTCATCTGTTCAGCATGGACGCTAGCTCACTGAATCCAAGTCATAGGCATAGTATACAATAAGTGGCATAAAAAGGGTGTAACATTGAATTCTTTTGTTTTTGTTTTTTTAAAATATGAAATCTGGCACTACAGAAAAAAAAAATTCCAATGCATCAAAATCAATTTTACCACTAATCATTGGCATGGCCCAGACACTATTTATTGAAAAAAATGTTTTTTTTTTTTGTTTTTTTTTTCTGGATCATTTTATATGAGAATTATGGTGTTTTTGTGTTTTTTTTTACCATAAAAATACCAGTGACATGGTGTACAATAACCAGCAAAAAAAATGAGTAACTTTTTTTTTTTTTTTTTTAGTGGTCAGGGTTGAAGTTGTTGAAGAGATTTGAAGCAGTGAAAGTAAAAAAAAAAAAAAAAAAAAAAAGGCTGAAAAATGATTATTAACACCTTTCTGCATGTCCGTTTTCTGGACAAACAAGGACAGATGGAGCTAAAAAATACAAGGGAGTGAGGGTTAAACTGAAGTGATTAACACATTAATGCATCGATAGACCTAAATATAATACAGTGGTATAGAATATATTTATGTGTTGGTTCTTTCCATTCTGACAAGATAGATATCCAAATACATGCTTTATTTTTCTGCAGTTTTCTTATGATGCTGCTCAGGTCACATAAAATGTATATTGGAAGTGTGAAAGCCTGGTATACATTGTGCGAGTTTGGGCTGTCCCAGACAAAAGATGACCAATCGTGGTGATATCTTTGATCATGGCTCTAACACTGTGGTGCTGTGTTGCACTGATAGACAGGTTAACAGATGGCCGTTGTCATGGTCTTGCAACTAAAGATAGTCTGGGATAAAATTCTGACAGCGTCTGAATTTTAGGATGACCATCTCACAGTGTGACGGCTGCTACAAACAAACCAGGAGGAAGATATGACATAACAATCAACAAACAAGTTAGCCTTTTAATGGAGACAATGCCAAAACGCAGAAATCTGTGGGATTCCTACAAGGAAAATCTCGATCCCAGGTAATTTTCCACACACAAACAAACCTCAGCACCACTGTTGACTTTGCCAGAAAAATCTAGATCACACTGCAATGTCATGCAATTCTGGGGAAGCAGTGTGATGCAGGTACCTGGAACAATTGCTGTTTAATTAAAAATGAAGACAGGACCGCCAGATATTGGTTTCCCAAGTTCTCAAGCCACGGAAAGGAACATTTCAGATGAGCAATAAGGGCAAAGACTGGTTCACTGAGATGCTGGGCAGCATTAAGGCTAAAGCACAGACCTTTTGAAGACAGAAGTTTACCTGCATCACTTCCATGTTTTTAGCATGGTCATGGTTCCTGCCTTGAACAAGTCTTTCAGACTCCTTTCCACGTCTCAGCGACTTGAAAAACAAGTGTGAGGGATTCCTGTCTTGATATTTCACAGAATGGTAGTTGTGGTGGGTCCCTGTACAACATGGCTTCACCAAATTTGTGCAAAAAATGGCAGTCTAATCCAGTAGTTCCCAAATGGTTCGGAAAGGCACACTAGTGTGCCTTGAGCCAAGTCTCGGTGTGCCAAGGGAATACGTACAACCATAAGTACTACAACTATACACCAACTTAAGTTTAGGCAGGACCACTTGCCAAAAGACACACATGATGTGTGGTTATGAATAGTTTTTCTTTATTAGCAGATATGACACTGAATAAGTCAGAGACAGAATAAAGGAGGAGCTGGGGGGGAGGAGGGCTGTGAAAAGAGGCTTGCAGAGGGAGCAGCAGCAAGACAAGAGCAATTTAAATATGGCAGCCTGGTTGGGATTTGCCAATAGCATGCTTATAAGGAATTAGCTTGCAGCTAGCAGCTGATGAGGGCTTGTGCAAAATAAGCTGATCTCAGTTAAATGGCAAAGCTTGACTCTCTAGCCTGCCGGAACTAATGCTATACACATGATTTACTAATGCAAAATGTTATTTTGTATATGGTTTTGGTGTGCCTTGAAGTTTTGGCTTGATCTTGGGTGTACCTTGGATAAAAAATGATTGAAAACCACTGCAATAATCTATATCTGTCAAGCAAAGTAAACAGAGGTACTCTGTTTGTTTTCACCTCCAGCAAATGACCACACCCCTAAATACCTGTATGTGTGTCTGAAAGAATTCCAGGTATTTTGGGGGTTTTACTAATAAAGAGTTTTAAGTATGGATTACTGAAACTTTGCTCAAACATCACAGCTAGTTGTGGCCAGATTTGAGCTGAGTTCCACATGGATGAAGGGACATTTAACGTATGGGACCTCGATGCCTGCAATTCATGTTTTGTGCAATTCATGCCAACCTGCTGTTATCCTGGCTAATTTGGACGTCCCAGAAAATGAGCACAAATCACCCGCGTGCTTCCACAAATGCTGACCGGTACGTCTGACTTAACAGGATGAAGGCTCCTCTGACGCCGTCTTATTGCTGCTGTTGGGATCTGGTGGCTTTCAAAGTGCTAACAAGCAATTCTGCCAGAAGACACTTCAACAAAGGCAGAGCAAATGAAGGGCATTAAACTTTGCAAAGTTTCTTTTGCTTGCCGCTCTGTGTGTGTGCGCGTTTGTAAGTTTTAAGTGTGTGTGAATGGTGCTGCATTATTTATTTGCACTCATTAAAAGTAATCAATTGAAAGTGGCATTGATGTAAGGGTCTTTATCGGGCTTTCAGGGATCCGTCACTGTAATGTACCGAGTGACTTTCTAACCCTGCTTGATTGTTTTGTTCCACAAAACGCCCAAAGGAATGGAAATGTGTTTGTGCACACCCATAAATGCTAAGCATCCCCTCTGTGCAGGGGGGGATTTATGAAGCCCAAAGGCTTTGCAAGAAAATCATATCAGCTTATCAGACAAAAATGTAGTGCAGCAGAGTAAGGATGCCTGTCAATGAGTGAATGCAGCCAGGACTGTCAGTTTGAATATACGCATACAAAGCTCAGAGTTTAACCCAACATCAGAGGAATAAAGCACTATAAGGGCAGTTATAGAAATGCTGCATCTCTATAAATGAGTGGGTGTTGATTGGAAAAGAGAGCCCAAGAGAAATGAGCACTGGATGTGTGACAGAATGTGGAGCCTGCCTCATTAAACCATAAAACTGTGGACAGGCATGTTCGTCTTCCTGAGCACTTTCCTCACATGTAAACAAACAAATTAGCACCAATTCACTATCAATCAAAGCTGCTCGGAGATTTGTGTGTGTGCGCATCTAAGTGTTTGGGCCTACAGTAAATTGTTGCGTCTTTGTATTCAGCATGCAGAGAGAATGCCGTGCTGCACTTCCAAATCTAAGTGCCATGCAAAATGGAGGACCCCTCCAGCAAAATCTTCCTTGCTCCTTCAAATCCTCGCAGGATGCCATAGGGGGGACGCGTGAAGGAAGTGAACTGCATACACAGGAGGATGGAAGAGTGACACCCTGCTGTCAAATCAATTCAAGGTTGTTGTGGGGCATCTCAGGTACTGAAAACAAATCAGTGTCATGAATGTGAGAGCAGAAGACAGATCCCTTATCTTGTCACTGCGTTGTTGCCTAGTGAACCCAAGTAAACTGTCTAAATTGCACTTAAATGACTACATGACTTTGAGATTTCTGACTGAAGATGTCCCTAGTTATCCTCCCACATTTAATAAATTGTACTCTTTGCTGTTTGGCAGTGAAAATATGATCTGAATAAGTCCTTTTCTTGTTGGAATGGCGTAAAGGTACTTATCCAGGATAGGTTTAGCCTTGTTAAGCTTTTAAAGTGGAACTGGGAGAACATACTGTCCTTCAGTGAAATTACAAAATATGCCCTCAAGCATATGTCTTACAAATATTGAAGAAATGTTTTGGCAAAGGGAAATATAAGCCTGTGTGGTATGTAATATAAGACTCAAATAAAACAGCTATCCTTTTCCTTTTCAATGAATCTGTAGTAAAATTATCCATAATTCTATGTGTTATTTGCTGAAATGTTGTTTTAGACTAAAGAAATGTGTAACCTTCTGCAGAGGATATGTTCCCTTAAGGTGGTAGCATACTCATCAACATTGAAAAAGTTGAATTGACACATGCTTCATCTTTGAAGCAACACTGAAAAAGAATAATGAAATTATCACAGATATTACAGGCTGTGGTTCAGTGGGTAGGTTTGGACTTCTTGCAGCAGGAGGGACATGGATTTGATCCCCAACTCCTACAGGCGCATGTTGATGTGCCTGTGTTGCATCATTGGCATGACGTCCACTGGCTCTGTCTCTAGTCCGTCATGGCTACGCTGCAGTTTGACTGCAGATGGCCAGTGATGCAGATTGAAGTGACAGCCGGACGTTCTGATAGAGAGCAGAATTTATGGTTCCATCATTTATGGAAAGTTGTCAAGGTCCTGAAGCAGAAAAGGTGAGACCCCAAAGACAAAGAACGAAGGATATTTTGTCCATTTAAGTTGACAATAAAAACCCTGTTTCGGATGCAAACTACCATGTTGCACAGACACAATTAACCTCCCAAAGCAGATAGATTGACCAGATTCCATGTCTCTAATCAGGCAAATCCATCGTGCAAATCTCTAATCAGGTCTATGAACAAACCAGACCAATCAGCGTTATTTGAAGAAAACTGGGTGTTAACTACTGGCGGGGCTAAGAGTTGTTGAGTTTGACCTTGGATGCCGTTGAGCCTGACCTTGACTGTTAAGGGATACAGCTGTGTCGATATGTCGAGCTCATCTCTGGCCACATCCCCCCCTCTAGCCCCACACCGTGATCAAACATGCCCTACATGCCTAAACCTTACACACATGACTATAAATTGCAGTCTTTTCATCGTTTATAGCAACTCAATTAAAAAAAAAACTTTGTGTTTAGGGAGAAGTTACTGAATTTGCTTTATAGGGACATGTAAGTAGTTCTTATCCAATCAGAATACAGCCAGATCTACAGTTAAAGATCAATTTAAAGATAAGGTCTAAAAATATCAGCAAAAACAAGAGAATACACTCTGTCAAGCTTCTTACATCACATTCGATCAGATACTAGAATTAATTGTAAGAAAGTATTTCACCACACACAAGGGGCAAATCTAGTACTGGTTCAATTTCAGCTATTAGATTATATCATCTGATTATTCACAAACAAACTCCAACTTTCTCTAACCTCATCTAAAATAGCCCTAGGTAGCATTGATGTCTACACTGATACATCCGTCAAACGGTCTGTAGAGCTTTGAAAAAGCTTGTTTTCTCAAAACTTTTTCAGCAGATAATATGAAATAGTGCCTGAATGGTTTCTGCAGAAGAATGTAGACTATTATCAGTGCTCATTGTTCCTTTAAATTAACTGTTTGTTGAGCTGTGATTTACACATGAAAACATAATTCTGAAGTCAACATAAAAATCAATAACAGCTTATTTGTCATGTTCCATAGAGATGATTTGTGATGTTGAACTTGACATGCAAGCCATTCATCAACTTAATTCTAATGTTAGAGGTCTGGATTGTTATTGAGATGTGATCTTATTGCTGCAGGTTAAGAAAATTAAATGAACTGCTGAAAAATATAAGCTTTGCTCATGTGGAAAAACGCTGGGATATAAAATTTCTGCTATATTATTGTATATTAATGTTGTGCTTTCAAATGTGTAATGCATTCTACAGAAAGTTCTTTAAATAGCCTCGAGCACAGCTCTAACAGACCCACTTGCAGATAATAATTGGCTTACGTTAGACAATAAAAATGACAGAGAAACCAAACATGTTTACTGGTGAAGGATCAGACATGACTGGGCTGTGAGAAAAGATAATCTTCCAAATATAGTTTGCAGGCTAATTAGTTTGTTACACAGGTGAGCTTCTATTATGATAAACAGTCAAAACAAAAATAGCTTTTTTTTTTTTTTTTTTTTTACCTTCAGCCTCAGGCTAAAAGTAATTCATCACAGCTTCTCCCTCTGTGCCTGAATGTGAGCCAAGATGCCTCATGAAGGAAAACGAGATAAAAGAGTGAAAAGAAGGCTTTCACTGAGGAAACATAAGAAGAGTGTGAAAATGGGTTTATGTTTGGTGTGTTAATTCAGGCCTACATTTAGCAGAGATCCAAAAATTTTAATCAGACATTAAAGAAGCTGAGAACAGATAAGATGTTAAAAAATGGGATAATTAAACATGAGTTGGTTCTGTTGTTTGTTTTTCCAAGTGGTTTGATTTAAGTCAAGCCTTTCAATAGAGCCTGATGAGTCGTCCTCACAACATTCAATGACAACGCTCCATATGAACCATCTCAGAAGTTTGAAACTCCATGAGGTTACATTTACACATATTATTTGGCCCGTCAGGAAAATACCGTTGATCTACCCCATTGTGACAAGGTGAAAACGGAATTTTAGAAATGTTTGCAATTTTTTAAAAAGAAAAAAAAAAAAAGAAATATCTATATCGGGAAGATTCCCTGACCAGTCTTCCAGTCCTTGATGCTAAATAACACCCCCACAGCACCACCATAGTTCACTGCTGGGATCAATCAATTATTAAACTTTAGTTGTATAGCACTTTATATACATTGAAATGTAGCACAAAGTGCTTTACACACAACAGAAAAATAAAAGACAAATACATGAGTCCACCCCCACATCCTGCACCCACTACCCCCAACCCCACCCTATTCCCCCACCTTTTTCCCCAATTGGCAACTATTGCATAAATAATAAATCCCTTACAAACAGGAACGTGTGTACTGAGGAAACGCTATCTTAAAATTCAGAATGAGGAAACACTGGAGGTTAGGCTAGGATCTTAAAACAAAGTGATGGTAAATGAAATAAAAACAGAATGAGAGGATACTAAAATAAGCATTAAAACAAAATATAGCTCAATAAAACTGTATAAAATAAGTAAAAAAAAAAAAAAAAAACACATAAAAAGAGAGCTTGGTAAAGTTATGTTAAGAGGATAAACTACTAAAAGGCAATCCTAAAATAAAGATATAGTGAGATAAAACCTAAAACACAGACAAAATTAAGATGATAAACTTAATTTTACTTAAAAGCCAGACTAAAGAGGTAGGTCTTGAGTTTGCTTTTAAACACATTAACATTAGGTGCAGCCCTCAGGTCTTCAGGTAAGCTGTTCCACACATAGGGGCCGTAGTAATAAAAAGATGCCTCACCGTAAGTTTTTGTTCTGATTTTGAGTACTGTTAACAGAGAACTTCCTGAAGACCTGAGGGCTCTACTGGGCTCATAAGGTAAAAGTAAATCAGACAAGTAAGAAGGGCCAAGGCCATAAAAATCTTTAAACACCAGCAAAATAATCTTAAACTCTATTCTTAAACACATGGGTAGCCAATGCAGAGACCTCAAAAATCTTTTTTTTTTTTTTTTTTTTTTTTTTTGAAGACCAGAAAGAGGAGCGTTACAATAATCTATTCTACAAGTGATAAAAGCATGAATTAAAGTCCCTGCATTGGCTTGAGAGAGAAACGGTCGCACTCTGGCTATATTCTTTAAATAATAAAATACTTTCTTGGTGATATCGCGGATATGTGGTTCAAAACTAAGATCTGAGTCAAAAAAACACCTAAACTTTTTGCCTGCTGACATTGATTAAAAGATAATGCTTGGAGTTTGCTGACCAGTTTCCGTCTTGTCCCTTGTACCAATGACTGAAACCTGAGTTTTGCCCTGGTTGAGCTGTAAAATGTTTTCTGCCATCCATGATTTAATAACTAAAATATAGTTAAAAAGGGCATCAAGTGGCCCTGTGTCATCAGGAGACATGACAGCATAAAGTTGTGTATCATCAGCATAGCTGTGGAAATTGATGCCGTGCCTCCTGATGACATTCCCTCGAGGAGGCATAAAAATATTTTTAAAAGTAGGGCCTAAAATTTAACCTTGGGGAACACCATACTTCATGTGATAAAATTTAGATGAGTGATCCCCAAGATTAACATAAAACTTTCTGTCACTAAGTTAATATTTAAAAACAGTGCCAGAGATGCCAATAAAATTATATAGTCTATTTAAAAGAATGTCATGGTCTACTGTATCAAATGCTGCACCAGGTCCAATAAAACTAAAACAGAATGTTGGACATGAGGTCACTAACAATTTTAACTACAGCAGTCTCTGTACTGTTTGTCTTTTGTTTTTTTTTTTCTAAAAATGGGTTGATGAATTTCATAAATATTTCTAGAATTAATTAAACCATTTAACTGGTTTAAAAACATCTTTTCTAAAATTGTACTTAAAAATGGCAAATTGGATACAGGTTTATAATTATCAGGTACTGCTGTATTCAGATTGCTTTTTCTTCAGAAGGGGTTCAATGATAGAAGTCTTTAAAGCAGAGGGGAATACATCTGTCTGAAGAGAATAATTTAAAATGGTAAATGGAATCTCATGTTTAAAAAAAGTCATAAAAGTTTTTAAAAGGGATGCTGGGATAGGGTCTAATAGGCAGGTAGTTGGCTTGAGTTATTTAAAAACTTTTCAAGCATTTCAGCATCAACCAGGACAAAAAAAATCCAGCATATCCTCATTTAAAAGCAGAGATTCTGGACAGTTAATATTAAAAGGCTGGGAATGTAAAGGTTTGATCTAATAAAATCTTTTTTACGGATCAAGTGGGCTGTTCCTGGAATATTTCATAATTAACTTGTAGCTTGTTCTTTCGCCACCTCCTTTCTTCTTTTCTGCAGTTTCTTTTCAAATTGTTTTTGTTTCTCCGTGGAGGCTTTGGGTTTGTTGCAACATTTTTAATTTTTATTGGTGCCACTGTGTCAAGTGCTGTCCTAAGGTTACTGTTAAAATTGTTCACAATAAAATCAAAAGAGGAAGGTAAAACATCTGTTGGGATATCAGTTAAAATATCAATAAAATCTGCAGCAACTTCAGCAGTAAGATGGCGTTTCCCGACAGTATGCACTGGGATTTCCTGCTGCTTAAAATCACTGATATTAAAAAAAAAAAAAATAAACACAGAAATGTCCACGTCCACAACAGAGGTCACAGATGCTGACAGGCCATAGGTAATAACTAGATCTAAAATTAAAAAAAAAAAAAAAAAATCAGAGGGTCCGAGTACAGTAGGGTGTATGTAATTGTTAAAAGAGGAACTAAATGATAGGGACTAGGACCGGGGGGACATCAGTGCCTGGCGGACCTCTCAGCAGGTGTGGGCTTATAGCAGTTAGAGTGGGCTGATGAGCAGGCATGCTGGATGCTGGATGCCAGGTTTGAGGACAGCAGACAGCCACCGGAGGTGTTCAAGTGAAGCCCATCAGCCCCAAAGAGATGCCTCCTCTGCCAGAAGGTGTCAAAGTGGTTAATGAAGCCCACGTTATAGGAGCCACAGAAAGAGGAGAGCCAGGTGTTTAGGCTTAGCAGCCTGCTGAAACAGCCCACACCTCAATCACAGGTGGGGGTGGGGCCAGAAATAAAAACACTTAAGTGGGACTGCTTGACTGTATTAAAAAGGTGTAGAAAATCTCGTTTTAAAAGTTCGGACTGCTGTTTGGGAATGTTGTTGGCACCTGCGTGGTTGATGAGTCTGGTGACCTCCAGATAGGATTTTCTGATGTCAGCGATTTTCTCCGCTATGTCCATAACGGTGGCACCAGGGAACAACAGTGTGACAGCCCACCTCGCACGCGCACGTTTTTCACGATGGAATCCTCGATGATGAGGGTAGTGGGGGGAGCCGTCTGACGGAGAGGATTAGGGCATGCAGCTGTGTCCCCGGTGAGGCACCTGTTTTTTATGGACTTAGAGGGACTTTAACCTTGCTTCAATGGCGCTGCACCATGCTGGGCAAGTTGGAGTTGCAGATGACTGGGAGCGGTGGAAATTCTTAGTCGTCCAGAGTGTCGTACCTATTGACCTAGTGAGGGGAGGCGGTCTGGGTAAATGAATGCTGTGAGGAGGATGATCCTTCTTGTGCAGACTTCAGGTCGGGGAGCCCACTGGATTGTCTGTTGACAGCCTCCATCAGCAGCCTGCGTCAGTGGGAGGAGGTGAGCCTTTCCCGTTGTTTGCTTTGCTGTCCCTTGGCCAACCGGACTGCCCCCTGGTCCACAGCAGCAGCAAAGGAGGGCACAGCAGGGGCAGCGGGTGACGATGAGACTACCGAGGATGGAGAGCAGGCGGCAGCAGCAGGTGGAGAGGGGACAGAGGCAGCTGTTGCCGAGGAGGTGGTAGCAGCACCAGCGGCAGGTGAAGCAGAGGCAGCAGCAGCACCAGTCACATCCAAGCCGCACTTAGCAGGCCCAGAAAAGCATCCCGCAGCGTCAGTCTCCGGGCCAGCCTCATCTACGTCTCCTTGGGCGTCTTCCTGTAGTGCCGTGTAATGGTTGATAAGGAGGACAGGTGGGGGAGAACACAACTGTTTCCTCCGGCTTCTTCCTCCCCAGATCACTACGTCCGTCCAGGACTCATGAGGATTAGGCATTGAGCATGAAGAAGGTCGTGGGTGTACTGGCTCCCATAGCACGGTATCCAAAATTTCTGTGTGAATAACCAGTATGCTGCCATATTGATCTAGGTTGACAGCATTGTGTCCTTCCTCTGCAGCTCGTCAGACAGCCTCCGGATGTCCTCTTTAAGGTTAGTGATCTCTCTTTCTTTGCGAGAAAGGGATAAACAACCTTCACATTGAACAGTCTTAATACTATAGGTGTGGGGTAGACACCAGACTGCCTGTTGCAAAGGTTAACAACACTGAGTCCGATAGCCCGAAGCTCGCTTAGTGTTTAAAGTGCAATATCGTTCAAATAAAACAAAAAATTAAAGCAGCACGTTTGGGGCTAGGACTTATTAATTATTCAGCATCACTAGCTATTGATCACTAACGCAAAGTGTGCTTTAAAACAGTACAAAAAGAGCTTTAAACTGGTGCAATCTGTACACAGCAAAAACTTGGCGTCTGATGATGGTATTAAGCAGGTGATGTGCTGTGCCTGGTTTCCGCCTGACATAACGTTTAGAGCTGAGGTCAAACAACTCAATCTTGGTGTCATCAGACCAGAGAATCCAAGTCGACTCTCCTGTGCTTTGCACTGAGAGGCTTCCATCTAGACACCCGTAAAGCCCAGATTGGTGGAGGGCTGCAGTGATGGTTGTCCCTCTAGAACTTTGTCCCATATGCATACAGGATCTCTGGAGCTCAGTCAAACATGGTGGTGGTAGTGTGCTCATCTCACATTTGCTAAAAAAACCTGATGATTCCAAATACTCTTGGGAATATATTCTATAGACTGACCAGACAAAAGTTTTTGGAAGGTTTGCGTCCCGTTATGCATTTCATTAAAAGAACATCATACCAACAGTCAAACATAGTGGTGGTAGTGTGATGTCTGAGGCTTTGCTGCTTCAGGACCTGGATAACTTGTTGTAATTGATGGAACCATGAATTCTGCTCTCTGTTAGAAAATGCTGAAGGGACATGTCTGGCCATCAGCTTGTGACCTGAGAATACTTGGGTTATACATCAGGACAATGATCTGCAACAAACCAACAAGTCCAATGGCTTAGAGAAAAAATAAATAAATACATAAATAAATAAATGTTTTAGAGTTGCCTAGTCAATGTCCAGACTAAAATAAAATTAAGATGCTGTAGCATGACCTTAAACATGCAGATCATGCATGAAAACCCTCCAATGTGACTGAACTAAAACAATTCTGCAAAGAAGAGTGGGTCAAAATTCCTCCATAGCAATGAGAGAAACTCACTGCCAGTTATTACAAATGTAGGCTTGCAGTTGTTGCTGCCATGGGTGGCACAGCCTGTTATTAGGCTTGGGGGAAATCACCTTTTTCACAGAGGGCCAGATAGGTTTGAATATTTTTTTTCTCTTAAAAAAAATCCTCATTGAAAAATGGACTTATGTATTTTCTCAGGTTACTGAAGTCTGATATTGAAATTTGATTATCTGAAACATTTAAGTGTGACAAATATGCAAACAAGTAAGAAATAAGGAAAGAGGCAAATACTTTTCACAGGACTGCACATACATTGGTAATAAGGAGTTACACAAGAGATACATCTGTGATACACAAGTTTGAAATAAGTTGTACAAAAGTGGCAAGTGGTAAATTTTTTTGGCTTTAAAAACTGTTGGAAACTATGGTATAATGCAGTTGTGCCATAAAAGGCAAATTGCAGAGTACACATTGACTAGTTGAAAACTGATCCAGGACAAAAAAGACAGACAAAATATCACACAGCCCCAGTTTGATTAAAAAAAAAAACATGCATGAACATTCGGATTTGAGCTGAACAAGTAAGAATAACTCCATTTAAAGAACGACTTGAACCACTGCAGCCTCCCTAAAGCAGATGGCACAATACTTGTAAGGGCAAAACATGTCAAAAGCACCATTCAAAATTTATGCTGCTGGGCAATGGGGATGTTTGTGGCTCACATATGATTCTCATCAGACCTAGAAAAACATCTTCGCCTGGCACAGATCCCCCCTAAACATCAAAATAATCTCACAATGAAAGAATGAAAGAACTCCAAAAACATTAAAATCACATCACTGTTACATCACTCTAAATCGCAGAAACTGGAGCAATGTTTAGAATGGTTCAGTCCTAACAAGGCCAAATCATAGTTTTTACTTGACATTGCATACTCATTGAACTGCCCACCAGCAGGAATGAAAGATGTCTTACTGCTACTTCTAAACGGTCTTGCTTGCCATTGAGTTGTGTTAACAACTTATATTTTTAAACGTTTGACAGATATTGTCCAATATTGTGTACTAAATTTAAGGAGACAAACTCTACCTCTGTTATTTAGATACTCCATTGTCCCTGTAGATAACATGATTAGGGCCTTATCCACCATTACTGCCCCAGAAGAGTGGCGGAAAATGACAGCTGATGGTTGTCCTGAAACTATCATTAGATATGTGAAGCAGATGAGGGTCAGCACCTCCAAGTCCGAGGCCATGGTTCTCTGCTGGAAAATGGTAGGTTGGTCCCTCCGGGTGGGAAGAGTGTCTTTGCCCAAGTGAAGGAGTTCAAGTACCTCAGGGTCTTGTTCACGAGTGAGGGTAGAAGGGGCCACAAGATCGTGGTGAAGAAGGAGCTGAGCGTAACTCTCAATTTACTGGTCAAGCTTCGTCCCAACCCTCACCTCTGGTCATGAACTCTGGGTGATGACTGAAAGAATAAGATTGTGGTTTCAAGCGATTGGAATGAGATTCCTAAGGAGGGAGGGCTCAGCCTTAGAGATAGGGTGAGGAGCTTGGACATCATGAAGGATCTCGAGGTGGAGCCGCTGCTCCCTCACATAGAAAGGAGCCAGTTGAGGTGGTTTGGGTATCTTATTAGGATGCCTCCTGTTCGACTCCCTGTGGAGGTTTTCCGGGCTTGTCCAACTGGAAGGAGACCGCGGGGTAGACCCAGAACTTGCTGGAGGGATAATATATCTCCTCTGGCCTGGGAACGCGCAGTGTTGATGATTCAGCTGCCATTGTTTGCCATTTTATTTCTATTGTGAGAGTTAAAATGCTGGTTATAATGTGTTCTTATGAGTTTCCACCTGATACTTTGTGTAACACAAAAGCCAGTCTACTCTTCAACATTCTATATCTGTAGCAAGTATATGTGTAATAAGCTCTGCTACTATGTTAAAAATGTGTTGAGTAACACTGCAGCAGTCTAAAGTCATATTTATCCACGTCATATGTTCAAGAGACTCTCCAATACCCAGCTTGTTGCTACATTATTATTCTTTGCTAAGTGATAGCTTCATTTGTTAACCAACATAAATTATTTATTTCTGTGTTAGCATATTTGGAGCTTATTACTAACCTTGCAAAACAGATGGATTGGCCAGATTCAATGTCATCAGTCTGATCCATCTTACAAAGCTCCAATGAGCAACAGCTGTGCCAGGTTTGAGAACAGACCCAACCAATCAGCATCATTTGAGGAGAACGAGACAGCAGCAAGTGTTGGGGTTTTGTTGTACTGTAAACCAATAAATGGGTTGCTGCCGATGTAGTGTTTAGCTTGGATGTAACTTTATCAAAACTGAACCACATCTCATTTTTTTTTTTTTTAAATCAAGAGCAAAGAACAGCACTGAACAGCTTTTCATGATGGGAAATATGTTTTTGCTCTTCTCCCAATCTGCATCAGGGTTTTATTGTAATGTAAGCTGGTATGTACAATGGCGCCACCAGTGTAGTGACTGGCTCGTATGTAGCTTTTGTAGTTTTATCAGAACTGGGCCACATTTATTTATTAAAAGAACTTAATCTGATAGAGTTTGGGGCTAGACTTTAAAAGGGTTGTTCACGCGCAATGCCTGTGAAACCTGACAGAGCTTGAGCAGTATTTGCAAAGAAGAATGGAGTGAAATTGTAGAGTACAGATGTACAACTCTGATTGAGACCTATCCACACAGAGTCATTGCTGCAGTGCAGCCAAAAGCGACTCTGTACTATAAGTTTTATCAAAGCTCATTTCCACCACTTAAAAAAGACAAATGTGAAAGTTAGGTACTTCTGAAGAAAAAAAAAATGTTCTAAATCTTGATCATAAGGTAAGTTATAATTCTGAGATAAAAGGTCAGAATTTTTAGATAAAAAGTTGAAATTGTGAGATTAAAAGTTAGAATTATGTGATGAAAAGCAAAAATCATGTGTAAAAAGTCAAAATTATGAGCTGAAAAGTTAAAATTATGACATAAAAAGTGAAAATATAAGATAAAAAGTAATAATATGACAAACAAAGTTGAAATTTTAAGATAAAAAGTTAAAAGTATGAGATAAAAAAATGGAAATTATGAAATAAAAGTAAATTATGAGGCAAAAGGCCAACCTCATTATTTGGACATTTTATCTCATAATTAGGAATTTTAATATTATAATTTCACATTTGCATCTTATAATTATGTATTTCCATCTTAGAAGTAGGACTTTTCATCTTATAATTTTGACTTTTTATCTCATATTATGACCTTTTATCTCATAGTTTTGACTTTTTTCTTATAATCAGGACTTATCTCATAATCTCATGTTTTTATTAAATTTGTATCTCATAATCAGGACTTCATCTCAGTCATTTCGGACTTTTCATCTTATAATTTTGACTTTTTATCTCATCATTATGACTGTTATTCCATAATTATGACTTGTAATCTCATCATTATTACTTTTTATCTCATAGTTATGACTTAGGGTTCTTTTTTTTTTTTTTTTTTTAGAATTGCCTAATGTTCACATATTCCAATTTTTTTTTTTTTTTTTTTTTTTTTTAATGGTGGACATGTAACCTGACAACCTGGGAAGGCTTCAACAGTAAATGTTTCGGAAAAGGCAGAGGCTTTGAAAAAATCCAATTGATCCAAATCCAAATCCAAATGAAATTACTTATTAGAAATCTGTTTTCACTTTGACATTAAAGAGTTTTTTTGTAATTTTTTCTTGGGTCAAATAAAGTCAAATTATATTGGCCATGATTGATTCATTAAATAAATAAAAGTGTAAAACATCACAAGGGGTGAATACTTTATAATTTATAGACACTCTACCTTGGAGTTTCCATCTCGGCCGTCCACAGGAAGTCAAGAGTGGAAGCACAAAGCTACACTTGTGTTAGAACATCCCTCAGCTTTTAAGAGACACACAAAGATTAGGAAAAGCTTTTTGGAGCTGGTTTAGATAGGGTCAAAAACTCCTTTGGTGCTTTATTTTGTAATAAGTATGGCACAGACATTTCATTGTCACCACAGGGGGATTACATGTGCCTTTACACATTCAGCTAGCAAGTCAAATCAGACGAGATGAGTTTATTTCTACTGTACATAGCAACATCCTGCTGCCTTTATGTAATCTCTGTGACATTAGTTGTCTGGATTTTTCAGACAAAATAGAATTTAGTGTTTTTTTTTAAGCAAATCAAAAGTAAAATAGTCTCTTAAACATATTTGAATGAGTACAATAAAAGCCATTTCTGTCTCGCCCTGAGTTGTTGGTAATTATGATTTATTTATGTGGAGGTAGTTATAGTTATAAACAGTCTTAATTGTAAGATTCATTATATAAATAGCTTACATAGAGGGCATGTGTTTCCCTTTTTTATATCTTCTAAAACACCTTATTGTGTCTACTTTACACAGCAGTAGCTCTGACCAAGCTCACCTTGCCTATTTGTAAGTTTCATAGCATCCTTACTGAAAATAGTGCCAGACACAGACAGTTAGATTTACCAGGGCTGTTGCACTTCTTTTCCCAGGTGCAGATTTAATGTATTCCGCCCCAGTATGTATATTTAGGTATTTAGGTTAATTTATCTAACAGTCACTCCAGGCTGCAGTAACAGCTTGCAAGACATTTAAAAGAGTGTTTGCAAGGCGTGCCTCTTTCCTCACTGAATATGCATCTGCGGGACGTTTTTCACAAGCCAGAGTGAAGACGTTTAAATAGAGGTTGATCATACACTCCTCTGGGTGTATGAGAAACAAATTTGTGATTGTTAGAAAATTCTAAAGCACAGATGGGATTTACAAGAGCCAAGTAGATCAAGAAACTGTGATGGGAATTTCAATGACTTCTGAGAGAGAAGCCCTACTGAAGTTATTTTCTTCCGCATATCAGAAATATAGACATAAATAAATCTAATAAAATCATCCTAGAAAAGGGACAAAGCGCAGATAAATTTTTATAAAATTTCTAGCTTTTATCTCGATTGCATCAGGCCCTATTCTGATTGGATAAAGCATGTGGTCTAAAGCATATGGCTCTCAGTGATTTGTGGTGTATTCCTTTATGTCAATATTTTGTTATCTTGACAGCACACAGTAGTGTGAACCCAGGCACAAGCACAAAGACGGGCCTAAGTGGATTCCTTTGACACAGCTTCCTTTTTAGTTTGATGTTGCACTCACATCTGTTACTATAGGCTGTAACAGTGTTATGTCATCATCCTGAGCCATTACAGTGCAGGAGTCAAAGACCAGTGCCTGTATTCACACGAGATATTGATGGATCAATTATCTGCCCAGCCGATTATTTAGGTCGATATTGGGCATTTTGACAATTATCCGTAACTGTGCTTTATTTTACAAACTAGAAAAGCACTCGGAGAGCGCAGACCTCTGCCGTTAGCCCTATCTCCCAATAGTACAGAATCCTTAAAAAAATCCTGGATTCAGACGGTGATCTGGATCACTCCCAAAATCTAATCAGTTCTTCCTTATGCCATTTCTGACATTTCCTGAAAATTTAATCAAAATCCGTCCATAAATTTTTGAGTTATGTTGCTAACAAACAAACTAATTAAAAAACTAACAAATCCTGCCGATCACATAACCTTCTTGGCAGAGCTAATAATCTATATAATCATTAGTAAAGGAGTGCACATCTGTGGTTCAAATGCAAAGTGCGTCCTCACCTATACCCTAGTAGCAACTATAGGGATCCTTTTAAGGCAGGGGTCTGGAACCTTTTTGGTTGAAAGAGCCATTTTTGCCCATACCCGCTTCCAGAATATCTTTGAAGAGCCGCAGAACACATTTGAACCGTCCAATAAAGGTGACGCAGTCAGTTAGCTTCAGTCTTTGTCTATCGACATAACTGATTGAGCAAAGGTATGTGGCCATCCACTGATGTTTGATCACACTAATAACTTTACACTTAGTCGCCATTTTATTCCTACTTTGCATTTTAATCGGAATTTTCATTTGATGCATTTATGGATTTAGAACCACAATAGAAAAATCTGTATATAATTTTCATTTTTATCTATAAGTGCTATTCTTGTAACCATGGTTTCCTCTGGTTTTGGTTACTGACCTTGTTGGCGAAGTCCTGGGAATTGTGTATGTGATGTGGGGTTTTGCAGACCATGGGAGCCAAGATGATAGCCAGATATTTTGAGATGTTGTAGGTGACTGAGTTGATGCTGCTGTCAATGGGTCTGAGGGGGATCCCATCCTTGTGTATTTTGGGAAGTCCATAGATGCAAGGAATGGCTTCTCCTGTGTAGAGGCCGTAGTACTGGACCCTGTCAATGACTTGTTCCTTCTTCAGAGACTGCAGCAGCTCCACAACCTTTTTCTTGTATGAGCTGGTGGGGTCCCTCTTCAGTCTTTCATAGGTGGTGGTGTGATTTAGTGATGTGGGTACCAATGATTTCCTTTCCGATCCGTTACCAAGTAAAACTCAGGCTGGTATCGCCAAAACTGATCTGATACCGATACTTGCTGTGAATTCTTAATCTTATTTAGATTCAGGTATGTATATGTAGACTCTCAAAACAGCCCACACTAAAACTAAAGAATTAATAGTTTTCATACACTTACCATTATACATTAAAAGTTATGTGACTGATTGAAATTGCCAGTAAAATACATAATTTGATGAAAATAAAAGATTACATACATTTTAAAATATTCAATTAACCATCAGTCAAAACAAATGAGACTGACTGAAAATAAATTAAAAAAATCATAGAAACAATGTTACTATCTTATCTATAAAATGTTTTTCAGTTGTATCGTTGTTTTTTTAAGCCAACAATGGCTGTTTTATTGCAAGAATTATATATATTTTAATAAGACCTAGCCTATGTAATCCACTTTAAATGTTTTACTTTACAGGTAAACTTACCTGACTAAATCTAGGCCTACTGAATGGATGTGAGGTGATCTCAGGGACATAGATGTTTACTCTAAGCTGAACTCATGCAGCTGTTTATTGTGGCATTTCTTAATTTCGTTACTAATTTAATAACCATATTTTTTAATGAACATTTGAATAGAATAGGAGTCCGTAGCTTTAAGAATGCAGGGAACTCACATTGTTTGATCATTAAAACAAAACCTGTAAGTCTAGTAGACAGACGTATATCACTTTTCCAAAATTCAGGGGCAGTGCTACACATCGCCAACAGCTCCTTTTTCTCTCTAGCTGTACCTGGATAGTGTCTACCCGCAGCACTAAAGGACTCCAAGAGCGACGTTTGTCTCTCTCCTCTCCTGCTCTCTGGATCACCTCATCATATTCTGTTTTAAGGTTCTCAGATGTTTAACGGGGTTTGTGGTGTTGCCACAATACTGTTTTCTCACACACATCACGTGCCGCGTCGTTGCTGTTTGTGGAGATGAAATGTCCACATGTGACAGCCTTTTAGCGAGCAGCATCACGCTGTGAATCTGTGACGCTCTTACAGAGCCATATTACACATGTGACTGACAGGCCGAAGAAGTAGTAGTTCCTACCAACTGGGAATGATTACAACAAGTTCGTGATAGTATTTTTACTTTCCACTGTGTTCCTGATAATGGTAAACTATACATTTGTCCACAGTTATTAAAATATCAATACTTTAACATGAGAATTGATTCTAGAATATAAATCTTGGGTATCGGGAGGATCGATATTTCAGTATCGATCCGCACATCACTAGTGTCATTACCAAGGCAGGCCATTTTGGATTGGTAGTCCACTGTGTCCAGTACAACTGTGGCAAGATGGTGATATCCTTGTCTCTCTGTAGGGAGGCCACTCACGTACACTGTAACTTACATTTACACATGCCAGAAATATTTAAATCCTCATCAAAAATTATCAGTCTTCTGAATAATAATGAAGACTTCACAGCAGAGGGGTAGAAAATAACAATAAAATGTGGGCTTACCTGTTTATTTTGCTCAAACAGCCAACTATTGATCTCTTGGCCTCCTTTCTCTCTTTCTTTACCTGACTGATGCTGTGAAGTGTGAACTTAGTTTTTCATGCTGTTTTTACTGTTTTTAACCATTTTTATTTATTTATTTTATTTTTTGCTGTTAAAACATTATCATCGTTCATATTCTTCGCTGACACTACTTTAGTCCTCTTGGGGTCCAACGGAGGCATCGGATTAATATGAAACTTTCTAAAGTTGATCGTTGTTTTTATTTGGAAAAATAAAGTTATAAGTGAACGAAAGAGCTACACGGTTATGGATAAAATATACAGAGCTATGTTAATGTAGCATAAGAAAAAATATTTTTTTAATGTTAAAAAAAAATAGCAAAATTAAATAATAAAGGAATTTGGGTGTCTGTACCCAAAACAAGATTATCATTATTTAGCCTGTACTTAGCAAATAGTCATAATGTTAGTGGAAGAAATGTGGCTTACACAACCTAAAAAGCATTAAAAAAGTTCTATAAAATTAAGGGAAAACACTGATTACATTAAAAAGTACTTAAAGTGAACTTTAGATATCTGTCCATCAAAGTTGCGCCAACTCAAGTAACAAAATACGGGTCCTACATCTGCAGTCCATAAACTGCTGCAACTTGTTTAATTGCAATGCTCATCCTCTTTGCTGGGTGGGACTGTCACAAAAAAAGCAGGTCCTAGATCTACAGTCCTGAATCTGCTGCCTGCAAGCCTGCAGATACATACTACTGGTATCCCAAGGTAGTGAAGAGGCAAATCTTGGACACAGTGGATACGGGCTATGGCCTGCGTAGTGGAATAATAAAGTTTGACTAAGGAGCAATTTGCTCCACAGTGAGCCTCATGGCTGATCGTGGAAGTATGTGGAATTTGGAGGCTCATCACAAGGTTTCCAGAGGTTATGAATTTTTTTTTTTTTCTTTCTCTAGGACTTTATTTTAAAGAGAATTTCTGCACTGATACAATGTTAGTTTTCAGTCTGTCCATGCAACCATAATTACATTTAAAGACACACTAACCTACTTTTTTAGTCAAACATTTTATATCATCCCTCATTCTGAGCATTCTTTGCTGTTCACATTCTCACCCCCAAAACCCAAGTCTGACTTCTAAGCATTTTCTAGATTGCAATTCCACTGCAAAGAAGTTAATTCAAAAGAAGATTTTTAAGTGGAAATGAGGGCTGTGTCATTATTACAAAGTGGACACAGATGAGAAGCAGTCTTTACAGATGAGTCTAGTAATGCGAGAGTTCTTATTTGGTTTGTAATTCATAATTACAACAGCGTGACGAAGGATCATTTTTCTCCTGCTTTGCTTAGCTGCTTCTGCACACACGCCGCTGAGATGTAATTGGGGCCGTCATTTTGTGGCTCGGCAGCAAATGGCTACTTGAAGAACTCCCTCTCACTTTCTTCGTCCACCAGTCTGTCACCTCGAGTAGGGCCTTTTGCTCTCAGTCTTTATTCCCTTTAATCATTGACTTCATTTCAAAGATAGAAGAGCCCACATTGGGAGAACCTTTCATTGCCATTTTGTGGATCTCTTTGACGAGTTTTGTAATAGATGTCATATGGCAGGATGGAGGACGCTCTGAATGGCTCTCCCTGAAAAGGACAGTAATATGTTTCTGTCGCTGCACACAGGCTGAATTATAGCGGGTATTATGAAGCCATTTAGCCTCTCACTGTTAACTCTAAAGTTAGTCCAGATTTGAAATACTGCACATAGCATCGTCCGTGACACATGTGAGCATGCAGCATGGTAAAGCAATGGTTTCAGTGATATCAGAAAGAGGAAATTAATGAGTATTTGCATACAGTGTATGAGACTGTGAGTGGGCATGCATTTTATCATGATTGACTGTTGATGTAGCGTGTTGATATTACCAGGGACACCAGGTGAGATGGTAATTTAGAAAAACAGAAGGTTGATACCATGGGAACATAATTAAAGATAATTCCTGTGTGTTTTGAGTGTTTTCTCCTTTTTCTAACTATACAGCCATTTAGTGTTCAGCATGAATCAGAATTAAATCTACTGTTTTTTTTTTCCTTTGTTTGTATTGTAAATGAACCCTGATTCATGTCTAAGCATTTCAATTTTAAATTTGCTGACTGAATTACATTTTAATATTCTAAATATAGGCCCGTTTAACTTAAGGTTAGTTAATTTTGCCTCCAGGGTTGCCAGGTCCTGGGTTTTATTGTGGAATTGGGCTACTTTTTACATACTATGGGTGTAGTCGTGGGAAGATTTTTAAGTTGGGGGGTGCTGCAGAAAACATGGGGGGGGGGGGGTCTCAAAGCCCAAATCCTGTCCAACATAAAATATATTGTTCTAATCTAAATGCAGCTATGCACTGGCTGTCAACAAAGCCAGATTTACAACAAATTCCAACACTGAGGACTAGACAACTGGCTTAACACTTACAGACAAGATATGGCATCAGGCAGTTTAACTAATATTTAACAAAGAATAACTTTACATGTATTCAGCCTGACTGTTGCATGTGAAAAGGTGATCTTACCTCATGCTATCACTCCAAAGGTGTTTTTGCATTAAGGATTCACACTGATGAAACTCTTCATCTTGTCTTGTATATCCAATTGTTCAGCAGTTTCCCCAAGCACATTCATGAGTGCAAGGTGTGTTAGTCTCTGTTCCCCTCTCCACAAAAAGCATGTCTATCTGCCCGTACTGCTCTAAAGATACCAGATTTTTCTCTACAGCCCAGATGCACGCAAAACAAAAAACACAGTCTGTCTCTATAGTGTGATGTAGCCACCTCCATTTCTCAAACCATCTAGGCTGAAAAGTCGGGTTAAAGTTCTTGTCTCCAAAATGCTTACCAGGTAAAGCATGGTCCCGAGGCTGGCAGGGTTGTGTCAATGGTCCTCCAGCACCTGTCCTTGGCCCTTGACCCACCTGTACTTTTGCTGCTAGCTTCTCCCTCCTCTCCCCCAGCTGCACTTGTCCTGTTGGAGCTAGCTGCTGCCTCCTCGGCTATATTAGCTTGACAAACGTTAGCTCCCAGCTCTCTCTCGTGTAAAGCGCTGACAGACGCATTTAGGCTGTCATCGTTTGTGCTCCAAGTTCTGCAGGTAGCCGATTCTGATTCCCCGCTTGCTTTAGCTCTCTTAAGTTGATTCATAAAGAAGTCTGAAATCCGTTTTGCAATGCTATTTTTGTTCTGTTGTGTGACTGAGCTTGCGTGAGGTCATGACCCCAGACATAAACATACTCTAACCAGATTGATTTTTTTTAATCAAGAAATAAAATAACTGCTGTAACAAAATATTGTTAACAATAAATTTACCAAACTAAATTATTTCTCAAATATGTATTTAGTAATTTGTATTTATTCACATGAGGGTTAATGTAATTTTTCTATCATCTGCAAGGGGGTGCTGCAACACCCTTCACACCCCTACTTCCCATGGCCTTGACTATGGGTAGATTTTTTTGTCTGCCGGTTGAGCAGACCCATTTTTGATGTCTTGTGTTTGTATATTTAATATCCAAAACAGAATAAACTACTGTCTTTACCCTCAAATACAACTAATCAACCAGCAGAGAAGCAGGAAAACATAGAACATGGCACACAACCAAAGATCTGCTGTGCCACACTGGCACATAGACGTATAGGCCACACACAGAAGCAGCACGCCTGCACGACACAAGCAATACATGTGTTGTCGCATAAGTTTTACCGGCTTATTTTGAACTTAAGTGTTGAGCTTTTATCAACCACTGGGCTAGATTTGTCACTCAGACCTGGCAACCCTGAGGGGAGCTACAAATCAGAACAAGAGTAATAAGTTAGAGACACGCTGTTCATCTCCGCCTACTTCTGTTGCTTCTTTTTGTTTTGGATTAAAGGGATATTTCTGTATTTTTACAAGTTTGGATGTATAAGGTACTTTGTAATCATAGCTGTATTAGCCTCCAGTGATTTTAGTGTGTGCTGCCTCTTTAAGGAGAATGAACTGAGTAAACGGCAAGGAAGCTAGGCTACACAGCATTACAGATGGGTACAGCTGTTCTGGGTACTTCAACTTGTTTTAGGTAGAAATGGGCCTAAAAACAATGCGCCAAGGTTATAGATTTTTCACCTAGAAAGCCTGTCCTCCAGTTTCCACATACACTGCTGTGTCACAACCTGCTGGCAAATCATACGGCGGTTCCTCTGCCTGTGCTCCAGTCCGGTTCTGACGCATCCCAGAAATGCCACTTCACCCTCTTTCTTTAGAGATACGTTGTAGGTCTATTTTTGCCGCTGGTCACTGCCAAACCGCAACAGTCCACAGCAGAAAATTTCCAAACAGCTGGAAAAATGTTCAGAGTATATGGTCAACTTCAAAATATGACAGAATGAACATCATATGTCATCCTGTGGCCCAAGCAAAAGGTTGTTGGAAGGTCCAGGGCTGCCCCTGGCCAAAGTGAGGCCCCAAACAGACTTCGGTATGAGGCCCCCCTAATCTGAAGAAGAAAAAAACTCACAGTAAGCCCAACACTAGTTATTTTAGTTCAGTTTTCCACTTAAACAGTTGACACATTGTTTTCATAGGGTAAGCATAAGGTGCCGGCTTTAGCTTGACTTATCAGTCATTAGAAGAATAAAGCCACAGCCATAAACTTACATGGAAGACACATTTCCATTCAGCTGGTCTTATTTGGGTCAGTTTTTCCAGTTTTCTCCAGAAAGTTGAAGACGGTCAGTAAAAAAAAACTGCGTTTAGTAAGGCAAGGACCTCTGGATGGGGAATGATGCAGGCTGCAGGAGTATGTGAGCCACTATCCTTGATCTTAAGTGTCTTGAAGAAGTGTTGTAACTACTCTAAGTCCCACTGGTGAAAACAAGAGCTACGTACACCTACACCACGCTCACTTTTATTTTGCTAGTTTAGTTGTCGAGTCAAAGGCACAGACACGCAGCATGGGTGAATGAACATGTAGCTAAATGTCGTATTGCAAAATAATAATCATATTTTTTTCCCAGGTAAAATGTGCATTATTCAGGAAAACATTTCAGCCAACATTGTTTTTACCCAAAACAATCTAAATTGAGTAGAACAACGGTACTCACTGGAAAGCCTAGTTTCCTTGCTGGCACCAACAGTGTGCTTTTCACAAAGGGGCGAATTCCAGTATTATTCCAAAGTGCTTTATACAGCCTAACTCCAATAATACAGAAATCCATTCAATGAAAATAGGGCTGTGCGATGTATTGAGTGTGTACAATTTATAAAATTACTATTGAGACATCAGGTATTGTTTACGTAGAAGTTTTGAGCTGTCAGTGTGCACTTTTCGCTGGAGTTTTGCTTCTCCCATTGTTACTGAATGCATCTCTCATACAGCAGAGTGCTCACTCCCCCGCCCATCAAGAAAACTCACTGCATATGCACATTTTTGTATTGGCACTGGCAAGAGAAGCATGGCATAGCGACCCAAATATGATTATCCAGGGAGCGAACATTCCCCTGAAAACTGCCTGCCAGACATGAACATGTCAGATAGATGGTGGCCCAACAGCTAACTTACAGTCATGGACGAAAGTATTGGCACCCCTGGAATTTTTCAAGAAAATACACCATTTCTCCCAGAAATTGTTGCAGTTACAAATGTTTTTGGTATACATGTGTTTATTGCCTTTATGTGCTTTGGAACAACACAAAAAAAGCAGAAGAAAAAAGAAAAAAATGACATAATTTCACACAAAACTCAAAAAATGGGCCAGACAAAATTATTGGCACCCTCAACTTAATATTTGGTTGCACACCCTTGGAAAAAATAACTGAAACCAATCACTTCTTATAACCATCAACATACTCCTTACACCTCTTAACTGGAATTTTGGACCACTCTTCTTTTGCAGACTGCTCCAAGTCTCTCAGATTTAAAGCTTGTAACAGCAGTTTTAAGATCTCTCTATAGGTGTTCAATGAAATGTTGTTTTACTGTTTATTTAAAGAGCTTATGCATCTCAAAGCGAGAAATAAGCTGCAGAGGTCCTCACAACAAGGAGTAAAGGTTATTAATTCAACACTGCATCTGATCAGGTTAGTCCCAGTAGATAAAGCCCAGCTATAGGACCAGCACTGGAGCTCAAAGTACTGGACTGGTGCATCACTACTGACATTTACTAAGGTATTTTTGTTGCCACATCTTTACAGTAGAAAAGAGTCTGGATACAAACCTCAGACCCTGATGTCAAACTCTTTATAAATCCTGTTCATTACTGCAGGTGCTCCACAACCTGCATCAAGGTGACACAATGTGGCAGCATGATGGTGCGGTGGTTAGCAGGAACCCTGGCTTCCTCCCACAGTGTGAAGACATGCAGACATGCTTGTTAAATTAATTGGTGACTTCAGGTTGCCAGTTTCTTTCTCTATATGTAAGCCCTCCCACCTCCCCAAACACTCACACCCACACACAAAACCCTTTCTCAGATAAGCAGTACCAAAATTAAATAGAATATCTGCATTAGCATTTTTTAGCAGAGATACTGTCAAGACACAATCTGTTTATTTATGACACCAACAAAATGAGCATGTGAATTAATGAAAGTGAGAGATGTGAGAACAGTGTGAAACGTGCATGAGAGAACAATGGTGCACATGCCAAGTTGTAGGGATAATAAAAATACAGAAAATGGCTAAGATAAATCAAGAGAAATCTATTAGCAGAGATCCAGGTAGGCAGTGAGAAAGACCATGCAGAGTCTGATGGCACCATGAGTCCTCAGGTGTGGCTCGTTGCTCTAATGAGCACCTGCAGTGAAAGAGCAAAGAGGTCAAATACAGAGTCCAACAACACGACACCACGGGGGTCATGCAGTGTGGTGCATAAATTTAGCCTGTTTAGTTGGTGCAGTACAAAAAAAATATGTTTCCTTTGAACAAGATCTTAACAGCGGGATGATAAGTCTGCTGTCATGGAAGGAGGAGAGGAGATAAGAAGCAGGATAACAGCACAAACATTCAGGCTTTTCTCACAGATTCAGATAAAAAACAAAAATTTGATGAGGTAGATGGGTTAAGCATGTGTAAGGAGAGCTGGATGTATTACACTTCTAATGTGGGGTGAATAGTAACGGGAGAGATTGTGTTGTGTCTCAAGAACATTTAGAGAAGTGAGAAAGTATATAAGGGACCAGATTTATCAACAGTGCATTCACATAGATGAGAACGTAAGAACGAAGTGTGGTATTTATTAACTTGTGCTTGTGCTTGGGAATGTGTGCAAATGTAAGCACATGCAGCTCTGACCATGCTTATGCAGCATCTAGTGGTAGAATAATAAGCCTGCAAAAAGAAAGCCTTACGAGTGTCATAGCATGGATTCATTGCTCATATTATCAATGCACAGGTGCATCGTAAAAAATCATAATATAATATAAAAGTTCAAATTTTTCCTGTTAACGTTTCTGGATTGATCTAATAATAGAGTAAGTTTTTCCATGACTTTATTTTGTTTTAATTTTCAAAAATCCACTATCTCAAAATATTAGAATATTATGGTAAATTCCAATTTGCAATGGTTTCTGGAGGCTTTATTTTCTATCTTTGGTTCAGAACACACAACTGCAATCATGGGGAAGACTGCTGGCTTGACATTTGTCCAGAAGACAATGTTTTACACCCTTAACAAGGACGGTAAGCCACAGAAGGGCAGGCTGTTCTCAGAAGCTGCATTAAAGCAGATTCATGGAAGATGACAAAAAGAAAAGTATGGTAAGAAAAGGAGCACAAGCAACAGGGTTCAGCTTAGCCTTCAGAAGATTGTAAAACAAAGCAGATTCAAGAAGTTTAGGACCAAAAAGCCACCATGCACAAACGTGTCCAGGAAATGTGTGAACCTAGTGTGGAACCACTGACAACTCACCTGAGTTAAGGAGAAAAAGAACTGGATGTGGCTCAGTGATATGGACTGTACTCAGTAAAAGTATATTTTGGCAATTAAGGTCCCAGAGTCTGGAGGAGAGGCACAGAATCTAAGAATTTAAATGTTTTCAGTTTCAGTCAGTGACAGTTTTGAGTGCTTTGGCATCTGCTGAGAAGCTTTATGAAGATACTGATTTCCTTTTCCAACAGGACTTGGCACATGCCCACAGTGAATCAGTTTCCTGACAGGTGCAGGTTGCTGATTTGCCAGCCAAAACGGTTGACCTGGACCTTGTAGAGCAGTGCTTCCCAAACTTTCTTTCTGGTGACCCTATTTTTACAAGGTAAAAGCCATCAGAATCCAACAGCTGATCAAGTCTGCCCTCTGTGCCGTCCTCAGCTGGTTGGTTGAGCTGATGTTGAGTGTTAGCTTGGATAACGTTAACTCAATTTCAGACTGATCTGGCGCTTTCTATGTTACAAGCCTGGAAGAAGCCACTACACTTCTGTTACATTTGCTGTCTTTGCATGCTCCACCCCTTAGGCTTTGAGTCGCTGTATGGTCTGGAACAATGTCTTTTTCTAGTAAATTCAGTGACAGTTAATTTTGTGACCCCCCAAAAACCCCTTGTCAGCCAGCGTTGCAAGAAGTGCGATAGAGAATCTAAGGAAATGACAAGAGGAAGATTAGAGACACAAGACTTAACAATCCAGACAAGCTGAAGGCTGCTACCAGAGTAACCTGGGCTTAATAACACCCCAGCAGTGCCATGGACTGATTGGCTCCATGACACGTCACATAAATGCAGTAATTTGTGCAAAGGAGCTCCAACCAAGTATTGAGTGCATACATGAGCATAATTTTCCAGGAGTGTAAACTCTTTTTTGGATGTTTTGTGACATTCCCATGTTTTGAGGTAGTGGATTTTTAAGTTTTGTGAGCTATAAGCCGTAACAAGCTTAAAAAAAAAAAAAAAAAAAAAAAACTGAAATATTTCACCTTGTATGAGATACAACTACAATATATAGAAGTTTGACTTCTTGAATTGAACAACTTTTTTTTTTATATTCTTGTTTATTTTAGATGCACCTGTATTTTATGTGGTTTTCTTAAGTCAAACATGTCTACTTTGACACAGATAGTTTCCTGATTGGTGTCAGACCTTTTCAAAGGCAGCTGTGTTAGGTATTTAAAGACCCTGTACATGACCCTGGACATGTTGGAATATGGTTGCTGTAAACATTTGAAAACACTGAGATCTACATGTGACTGAATTTTGGATTTAGACCGTTAGAAGGTTTTTCACCTCTTTCCTGGCTTGGTTAATTTTAGGTGGAGCAAATATGTGGGCTGGTGATGTCATGAGCCCACAGTGGGGAATGACCCCGACCCTCTAACACTACAATATAAAATCACCAAGCAGCTCATCTCACTGCAGTCTGTTATTAGCTGATATCACTGCCCTTATTGAAAGTTAACAGTCAGTTAAATGCTGTTTTTGTTCATCATTTGCCAAATCTATCAGCCACGATAGCCTATGGATTATTGAAAGTATCATAACAGGGATTTGAGCCAGAAAACAGACTTTTTCTCTTCTCTGGCACAGAGCCAGGCATCTGTGCTCTGTTCATTAGGTCAAGGGGCAGGATAATGGCGTGAGGGCTTTACTCATATCAGATTGTAACATTTTTTAAAGAAGTAGTGAAGACTTTAACTTATTTATTTCAGCTGAACACAGAAGTATCTGACTCACCTATGATAAAACACATCAATGCTGGTGTTATTTTTGACATTTGCACCAAACTGATTAAAATCGTCATTTTACGACTTTTAATTAGCTTAATCTGCTTTGAAAAATCTTTTCTTAAAAGGTGGGGCTTATGTGATGTAGAAACCTACCATTGGAAGGTTTCTACATCACAAACTCTATATTAAAGGTAGAACGTTACCACCTCTGACTGACTTGTTTTATTTGACTGAAATTTGAACTAGGGGTTCATGATATAGTTTTATTGGGACAGTACTGCCAGGCTATGCAAGGCAAAAACAACAAGAACTGGCTACAGACATGTAAGTTGGAGAGGAAGATGTTTCTGCTGCTCTGTCTGCCTCAAAACCTGGAAATGGGTGTTTTGTTTGCCAGATGTTTGGTAGTTTGGAGTGAAACTTTGAAAAATATAAACCAGGGTTAAAAAAAAATATTAGCCACTTGCAACATGCATAAAAGATATATATATAAAAGTATATATATATATATATATATATATATATATATATATATATATATATATAGGTACATCTCAAAAAATTAGAATATCATGAAAAAGTTAAATATTTTTTGTCACTCATGTCAGAAAATGAAACCCATATAGACTCATTACACACAGAGTGAAATATTTCAAGCCTTTGTTTCTTGAAATTTTGATGATTATGTCTTACAGATAATGAAAACCCAACATTTAGTGTCTCAGAAAATAAGAATATTACATAAGATCAATAAAAAAAGGATATTTTAAACAGAAATGTCATCCTTCTGGAAAGTATGTTCATTTCTATGCACTCAATACTTGGTTGGGCCTTCTTTTGCATGAATTACTGCATCAATGCAGCGTGGCATGGAGGCGATCAGCCTGTGGCACTGCTCAGGTGTAATTGAAGCCCAGGTTGCTTTGATAGCGGCCTTCAGGTCATCTGCATTGTTGGGTCTGGTGTCTCTCATCTTCCTCTTGCCAATACCTTCTCTATGGGGTTCAGGTCAGGCCAGTTTGCTGGCCAATCAAGCACAGTAACTCCATGGTCACTGAACCAGCTTTTGGTACCTTTGGCAGTGTGGGCAGGTGCCAAGTCCTGCTGGAAAATGAAATCAGCATCTCCATAAAGCTTGTCAGCAGAGGGAAGCACAAAGTGCTCTAAAGTGTCCTGGTAGATGGCTGCATTGACTGTGGACTTCAGAAAACACAGTGGACCAACACCAGCCAAACACCAAATGCCATGGCAGCCCAAATCATCACTGACTGTGGAAACTTCACACTGGACTTCAAGCAACGTGGATTCTGTGCCTCTCCACTCTTCCTCCAGACTCTGGGACCTTGATTTCCAAATGACATGCAAAATTTACTTTCATCTGAGAAGAGGACTTTGGACCACTGAGCAACAGTCCAGTTCTTTTTCTCCACAGCCCAGGTAAGACGCTTCTGACGTTGCCTCTGGTTCAGGAGTGGCTTGATATGAGGAATGCTACATTTGTAGCCCATGTCTAGGATTCGTCTGTGTGTTATGGCTCTTGATGCGCTGACTCCAGCCTCAGTCCACTCCTTGTGAAGCTCCCCCAAATTCTTGAATGGATTTTGTTTGACAGTCCTCTCAAGGTTATCTCTTATGCTGGTGCACACACACACACACACACACACATATATATATATATATATATATAATTTTTTTTTTTTTTTTTTTTTTTTTTTGGTTACATGTGAACATAAATTCAGAGACTAGATCACTGCGCAACTCCCAAACTCCCTTTCCCATGTTTTTGTTCTTTTGCACAGTTTCACGGGTGGGAACATGAGGCTTTTATGATTATCATATCTTTTTTTTTATCTGTTGGAAATATATTCCTCTCTGTGAAAACTAAGCACCCACCCAACCCCCACTATATGAATTATATTCCAATTAAAGAAATTCTTCCCATTATAATTAAAGCTCGGTGTAAATGTTTGTGTTGAACTGCTGTCTTTCAGATTCATAGTCGCAGACTTCAAAGCCGCTCCCCCACTGTTTCATGACATTTGTGGTGTCCATGGGAGGTTAGATGGAGTGACCTGAAAAAAGAGCACTGCTACTCTGAGAGTGGCTACAGGGAAAGTCTAATTAACATTTTAATTAACACAAAATATTGTTAACTGGAGGCCATCCTCAGAGCCATAGCCGGGACAGACTTATTACACTCGCTGTTAGCTTCTCCACCGCTGCCCTTCACTGTGCTTCTCTGCAAAATGTCATCCTCAAAATTAAAGATGACGTTCTGATTGATTAAATTTGAAGAACAGTTTAAGGTTAAAATTTGTTGCATATGTAGTGAGGGGGAGTTTGCTTCTATTTCTGAACTGTTTGGATGTTAATTACAAGTGGGACACCACTCTCATTTGAGTCCCATGGTGAACAGATGAACTACGTGGCAGCACCAAGTGCACTCCATAGTCATTAATGAGTCCTTATGCCGTCTAAGCATTTAAGACATTAATGTTGAATTATTTATCCTGTTGTGATATAACAGCAGGCATTGGGCGTGATAGACTCCAGAGAAGTCTTTGATTAAATAATAATGTAAAAAATACATGAACATATCTCAGCTCAACAAAGTGGAGTGATGGAGTGGATGCAACACCATAAAAACAGCCTTAATTAGAATCAGCAGTGTTACTTGTGCAAGGATTTTTGGCCCCTCCCCTTGCCCCAAATAGAAGCGTGCAGCGGTATCAGTAACCCAGTACAGTACCAGAATTTCCTTTAGTTCAGTATTGTTTGTTGGTCAGACGTGGCTCTGGTGCAAGGGACTTATTTTAAACAAGATGGGAGAATTATAAACTTTAAGGTGGATCTCCACAAGATGGCAGCGTGAGCATGGCAGGCAACTCTCAGCTGGCTAACCTATACATACATTACAACAAATACATATGGGAAAAGTGAGTTCAAAAATGAAAATATTAAAGTTTAGTTGTTTAGTTTCTCGTTTGCCTTTTGTTTTTTGTTTGTTTTTCTAAACAGTTGAATAGCTACACAAAGCTAGTTAATGAGCCTAAGCATTAAATTAAGGATGGCTTACCTGTAATTTTCACATGTTCCATGTCAGGTGAACTGTACGTGAAGTGCACTGTGGAGTAAAACGCTCCCTATCTTGTCAATCTTTGCAGTTCCACTGCACGTGTTCTGGACCATCTCAGGTGCATGCCAGGAGCACCAATCCGTTCTGCTCTGTGAGATATAAACCAGGTGGTAGATCCATTAAGACTATTTTTGCCAATTTTGGTGCAAGATTTTTGCCCTTAAAGCTCATAATTTGCAAATAATCCACTAAAGAATTTGATCTGTTCATATGCAGGCATGAAAATCACCAAAATGCCACTCCAGCCCACTTGGTGCATGTTTTGCCACAGGCAGTGTGGTACATCAGTGTCTGTTTGCTTAGATAACCTACACCAAAATAACAGAGTGGGACAGAAAAAAAATGCAATTTTTAGACCGAGACTGTGCAGAGACATGCAGTGCTGGCCTGCTATTTGTAATGAGGCTTAGTTGCACATGTCGGTCGCAATTTTTCCACCAAATTTTAAATATTTCTCCTCTTACCGCTCATTAACATACATGTGCTGTAAATGAGACATGATGCTTTTTGCTCAGCTGAGCAGTTTGCATTGCATATATATATATATATATATATATATATATTATTCTTATTATTATTTTTTTTCCATTTGCACAGCTAACAAATGCACCAAACATTGTGCTACTCTTTAGTTGATTTGCCCCCAGGCTTATTTTCATCGGGGGCTGTTACAAAATGCATCAATTCACATAGGGCAGATTGACTCAGAGAGGAAGGAGAGCAGCAAACTGCCTGGAAGATGGTGCAGGCGGAGTATGATGAATTTTTAGGTAGTGAATAAGCTCATGCATAAGTAGATCTCACATGTAATATTTCATATTGGCACATTTTAAAGGATTGAAGCTCTACTGAAAACTTTTGTGAACTGCTGGTCCAATTGTCTTTTTGATTAACGTTCCGATTAAATCAACCGTGGGGAACATATATGACAGGTTATATGGCATGAGTAGAGGAAAATATCTGGCTTCAAGGTCACATATTTTACCCACTTAAGACAGGTTTATATTGGTTTCAGAGGTCTCCAAAACATGCCTGTGAAGTTTGTTGCTGGAAAAACATTCCAGTATTGGATTTTTGCATGTCTAAAAGCCCAGTTTCAGCCCTGCTCAGAATGTGCTGTTTCTGTGGCTTTAAATGTTAATGAGCTGTCTGACTCCGCCCTTGACCATGCCCCCCCCAGGAAATGGATGTAGCTTAATGGATGTGGTTTTCCTGATCCGATCAAGAGAGGAGGGCGGAACTTTCTTCCAAGTGGGAAGAGCCAACTGAACCTGGGGGCAGTGCTGATTCTCCACATGACATCATGAGGAGAAAATCTGAGAATGGCTTGTTTCAGCAGACAGTTTCTGAAAGGTGGAGGAAGAGAGAGGGGGAGGGAATGGATTTTTCAGATTCTTGGTGGGGGGGGGGGGGATTGTGGACAGGGCAGGGGCACATATTTTTGCTAGACAAGCAGGAAAATTGTATTTTGCATAATATGTTACCTTTAATATACCATTGATTACTGCCACATATTAAAGAATAGCTTTGAAATTGAATCAAGATATCTGCAAAGTTTCACTCAGATTTCCCTGTGTTACCTTTATTTCAGGGGTGCTGAGATTAAATTAACCCCTTAGATGCATAAGTAGGTCAAAAATCTCTTGCAATATCATTGTAATGAAAAGTTGTTATCATTTAATATTCCAGCTATTACTCAAAAAACATGTTATAGATAACATATCATTTACTTTTTTAATTTACCTTTTATAGATTTTATGAAATTCTAGTTTTTGTATTACTACCACACTCTTCCATAAGTGGGTCAAAAATGACCTGCATTCATTTCCTATGGAATTACATGGGAACCCTAGATTCTGATCAACTGTGACTGTCAGGAACATATATTTTGTGGACCACATGGACTATATCCTAAGTGTCAGTCCATAAGAAGATTATTTACACAGCAAGATCTGATACATGTGACTATTATCTTCATTTTTTACTTTAGAAATGTGTGTCCGGCATGACATTCATGACTAATGAGTAAAAGAGTACGTCTTATTATCATGTATCAACAAACTAACAATAGGTAGATGTATTCTACTGTATGAATTATGCACGTGTGTTTGCACACACGTGCATAATTCATACAGTAGAGTACATCTATCTATTGTTAGCAAGCTAGTTTTGCAAACTATAAAATAGACACATTTTTTGATGAATAAGAAACACTCACACAATAGACATGATTGACCAAACACACACACACACACACTTGAGGCCTTTGCACACTGATTCTGTTGTATTAAGATGCAATTTTTCAGATCTGGAATCTGAAAAAAAACATCACATGTTCAAAACCTGCACATTGAATCAACTGTATTTTATTTGTATCCACTGGGAAAATTCATAAAATGTGGTAACTTGTTTCGTACTGCAACAAAAATAAGCAGTGAGGATAAGCCTGTGGCCTTCGTCACTCCTTAAAATCCCACTGGATCCATCCATCTCAACAGAGATCTTCTGTTTAAATGACTTGGACTGATGCGAAAATTTGCATAAAATCAAACCTGTTACTAAAAAAATAACTCAGCATAAATAGTCTCAGTATGCAAAGGAATATACTCTCTCAAACACACCTCATGCACATGCATGATTTCAATCGATGTTGACATTGTTCTGTTGCTGTTGTGTAACGTTCTTTTCCAATTTCCAAAATGTTTTAAAATGTAAAAAAAAATTTAAAAAGTGAAAAATACAAATATTTCAAAAATGAAATCATTCTTGTGTGGACCAAAATAAAGCACAAAACATAATACAAATGATTATTCTTAATCAAAAATGACAAAAGAGGCTTAAAAACATATTGATTCTAACACGGGTCATTTTTGACCCACTTATGGAAGAGTGTAGGGTCAGTCACTCGTGCATCTAAGGGTTAAGAGGTGTTTGAGCATCTATGATCGCATATGGTTTCCCCATAAACACGGTGCAACATGTTTTTTTCTTTACCACCCCTCCATTACTGATGCTTTGGACGAATGAAGCTTACAGTCAAAAAGTATAATCACATCTTTAAGATTGGTTTTTGATAAAAATACACCCCCATTCATTTTATCATTAACATTTTACAAGAAAAACAACATTTACAAGTTGCCACTTTGACTGCTTTTCTTGTTAGTAATTCATACATCACAGTCTAATAGATGTATAATCCATCCTTCTACACCTGCCTATCCTGTGGTCAACCCTTAAAAGGTCAGCTCTTTGTCATTCGGTTGACATATTCCGACAGAATACCATTCACACTAACATATAAGCCTGCAGGCTGTTTCCAATACGTCTGACCTGCATGTGGACTATCTGCCACGCGCACACGCTGCATTGACTAGATAACCCTCAGGAATCTTAGTAAATTTGTATTAATATTATTTAGAATTATTAAAATTTTCCCTCAAACATGTGTCCTAAGGGAATACCCCCTAATATAAACTGGATTATAAAACCAATCTGTAACAAATAGAGCTTCAGTCAAATTGCAGCAGCTGTTCAGTTCCAGCTGATGGAGCTCATTGTTCTTTCAGTCTGGACTCCTCCAGGAATATACAGCATACATTCACAGTCTAGTATGTGAAGACACATCACAGCTGCTCACATACGTACTGTATGTATATGTATCAGACGTAAGCAAGCATTTCAAAAGCCTTTTATTGAAGGCAGACACCAGATTAAATGAGTTTTAAAAACCCAGAGATGGAGTTTAAGTACACAATATCATAGGGAAAAGGTCGCTTTTTAAAAATATGGATATGATCAGTAATTTAGTCGAGTACTTTTCCTTTGTAGTTTCAATGAGTGATACTCCCATGGTGGTCATATTCCTTTAGTGTAGGAGGTTCAGATATTGACATCATCTTGTACTATGTCAGGTTGTTATACAACATGATAACGATGCTTGAGCTCCCCATAAATAACTGACCTGCCAGATGGATGTGTCTTTGTGAGGAAAACCTCACATAGACAGCGTTTGGGAAAGGGCAGAGCCTTTGAAAAAAAAACTCAGAAGGTGACTGGATGAACGTTCTGTCTGTCACATCTTTACAGGCCAATCAGAGCAACAAAACACGTGACGTCGTACCTGTTACTGAGGTGTGTGTGCGCCGCTACCAAGGAATACACTCCATAGAGAACAGCATAACACGAATCACGGTGACTATAGACATGTCAGTACACGACCTTTGTTGTTTTTGGAAAGAAAACAACTCACCGCTGTTCTTTGCTCTTCTTTAAACAAAGACATTTCATCAAGTTCTGATAAAACTGGCGCTTTAGCAGCATCCACACTAATCTCTTCTGCCATAGATGCACTGGCCTCTTGTCGTTGCTTGCTTACGTCACGACTCTGCTGCGCCAAAAAGTACTGCCCCTCGATGCTGATTGGTCTTTTGACTTTCTAACCGGGCCCAAATGGTTCAGACGGGAGCTTTGCAAGATGGATTTGGCAGTGAGAAACACGGAAACAGGCGAATCTATCTGCTATGCAAGGTTAATAAATAACTATTCTATAAATAGCTTATAGGGCTAATTGCTCTGCTAAACCCATTTCATAGATTATCTGATGATGTTTTCCAGATAATTCAAGAATCTTGCTTTTACAAACGAGTTTTTGTAATCAAAGATCTATCTTTATCTAGCCTACAGTCCGGCTCAGACCACATGAATTCAGATCATGGCCTGACTGCAACGCCTGGGCCCCGATTATGAGCGTTGGGATTTACAAATGGTCACATAATCAACAACCCATCCAAGATGGCCTTATGATGCATCATCTACAAGAAGTCCTACATTTTCTACCTCTGGAGAGCTAATGAGTAAATTTTACTAAATTTTTAGTTATTACATGCATACCTTGAGTTCTATTTAGCTGATACATGAAAAATGATCCGTTATCCAATCCATAATTGTTTCCTTCTTTAGCAAGCAAAAAGACCGCTACAGTCACATAGAGCACTTCTGTTCTAGAGTGACAGACACCCCCAAGAGCTATAAAGGTTTTTCCTGTCTGTTAGTGGTTTTCTCAGGCTGCAAAGATATAGATTATGGGCTGTAAATGGCACTGTACATTGGCATTAGAGTCTGCACATTCAAATGCAGACGTGTGGTCGTTATCTGTCATTTTTACATCCACCAAGTGGTACGAGTGGCCAAAGGGTTTTAATATTTAGTAACGCGAAAGTACTCTAATGCGTTAGTTTTAGAATTAGGTAACGCAGTAATGTAGCAAATTACTTTTCTCAGTATGTAACGCAGTAATCTAATGAGTTAGTTTCAAAAGTAAAGCTACCCAAAACTGCATATGACTAATATTTGGCAGGTATTTTACTCCAACTTTGCTCAAATTTTTAAAATTGATTAAATTTATTATTTTTCATTTTTATGGTATGAAACTGCTCTCAAATCGAAACCGGCTCTTATCGTTCACGTAAATTAATTTTATGCATCAGTCCAAGTCAGTTTAATGGGTGATAGATGAATTAGATCAGTGCTTGCTGCTTCATTCTGTATTTCTCACTCATCCCTCCAGTCTCTCTCCCTCTCTCGCACCAAAACCTCACTTTAAACACCGTAGTTTGCTGGTGTATTATGTGGATATCAAACAATATAACAGATAAGGGCATATGTTTGTAGCCTACTCACAGGTTATAACAGAGACAATTAAAAAGTTGCTCTCTAGATCTCCAACTTGGCTCAGCGCTATGACGCGTTAACAGCTGCCGTATGAAACTCTCTGTCAGGATGGTTGAATCCAGTAGGATTTTGAAGGAGTGCCAGAGCCACATGCTCCCAATACAAAACAATTTGCCACATTCTAAGAATTTTTGCAGTTGCCTTTGGTTGATATTTTTACTCAGCACTTACCCTCCATCTAAGGCACAAGAAGCTTGTATTTACTTTAAATCCAGGACATTTTTGCCAGTAGGTGGCTATAACAGATGGTATAAGAATGTTTCACAATATGAGGACAATAATCCCTGGATTAAACTGGCAAACAATAATAATAATAATAATAATAAATGGTGAAAAGCAGTGAGATTCTGCTTAACATGAACAGCATCCACAAGCATTTGCTTGAGGTGAGTGTCACTCAGACTTACCTGCTGGGTTCACAAATCCGCTCACCTTGCAAACTTTTGACCGGGGCGAAGGCAGGAACAGAACCCAACTGTTTGCGGTCAAACATCCACCCACCCTGGACAATGTAGGGTGAATTCAGGAGTGCAATGAATGTGTCAAAGGGGCTTTCCTGGACACATTGAAGAGTAAACTTTATTTTGGGTTAACTTTTCTCCTAACAAATGGTAAATATAGCAGAACACAGCTGACCAGAAAACTTGGGAACATTTCAGCAGCATTGAATTAAATGAACAAAGACCAGAAAAAAAGAGTAGCAAGTGTCCAAACATAGCAAGAGAAGGGCAGTGCGCTGCTGCCGTGGGTCACAGCCGGGGTCAGTGACTCCATCTGTGAATAAATACAGCTCTGCCCTGTGTGGAAACATCATCAGCACCAGTGGAAATGTCATTTCTGTGGATACAGAACCTGCAAGAAATGTCACTGCAATGGTTAGAAACATTATCCCCGTCTATCACCAGCTTTATTTATTCAAGTTCATCTGTAGGTTTGGGTTAGAAAGGCGACCTCTCCTGTTCCCCCAGTTCTCAGCTTTAAGAGGCGGCAGCAGCAGTCAGGCGGTGCAGTGAAGGCCTGAAAGAGCAGGGAGGGCAGCTGGAGGAGGAATAATTCTTCATATTGGCTCTGGTTCAAGCGGCGGTCAGTCATACTTGCTCAGATTGCACGGCTCCAAGCAGGTTCATGGCGACTAGTGCGCTGATACTCACATCTCTGACTGTTTATGTGTTTACAGTTCAAGCGAGTAAGGTCAATGCAGCACGTTGCACATCAGTAGATCACATTGAATTTGGCATTCAACTCACTTTTTTATGCAAGGAAGTCAAGTTTTGTGATTTGAAAAGTAATTCGTTTATAAACAGGATTATGTTTTTATCCCAACATTGAAATCTGATGGTAGCAACTGAAGCTGGCAAGGATTTTTTAGTATATAAAGGAATAGACTGAATCTAGTGCTGATAGCTTTATGTAACTTGCAAAAGCGAACAAGGCCATCAGTTTTAGAAATCATCCTTTCTTTACAGTTATATCAAATGCTTCTAAACACAGCAGCTGGGAAGATGTCACAAAGTGATTTACAGCACAACGCTGGCCACACACTAGACAATTTTCAAATCTTAAAGACATATTGTCCCCCCCCCCCCCCCCTTTTAGTAAGTTTTAGGTAATAAAAGGGGCCAAAAAAAACAATATTGATGTAAATGTGTGCTCTATCAAACATCTTTGAAGTGTTTTATTGTTCACCCAGAAAGCCTCTGTGTTTGTCACTATTTTGCAAAGAAACATTGGCTACAGTACCTTGATTTTATTAATCAATCATGGTCAATATAACTTGTCTTTCTGATGAAAAAAAAGAAATACAATAAAACCTCTTTAATAGTAAAAAAAAAAAAAAAAGAACAAAGATTTTTACAAAGTAATGTCAATCAAACAAAAATCTGTAAGGTGAAAAAAAGTGATTGCATAAATATTCACCCCTTCAATCCAGTATTTAGTAGAGTCACCTTTGGCTGCAATCACAACACTGAGTCTGTGTGGATAGGTCTCAATCAGGTTCACTATCTGGACATGCAGCAATATTCTCTATTGGACTGAGGTCTGGTGTTGACTCAGCCACTCCATAACATTCGCTTTGTCTTTAAACCATTTCCGTGTAGCTTTCACTTTATGCTTTGGCTCATATTTCTTCTCCCAAGCCGTAGTTCTCTTACAGACTGAATAAGATTGTCTGCCAGGATTTTCCTATATTTTGCCACATTCATTTTACCCTCTCTTTTACAAGCCTTCCAAGACCAGCAGCTGAGAAGTACCCCCACAGCATAATGCTGCCACCACCATGCTTCACGGTAGGTATGGTGTGTTTGTGGTGATGTGCAGTGTTTGGTGTTTTATCTGATGGTAAAAAACCTTCATTTTGGTGTCATCAGATCAAAGACCATGAACTCTCCCACGTTCATTTTGGCAAACTCTAGTCCAGATTTAATCTGAGTTTTCTTCAACAGTGGCTTTCGCTTTGCCACTCTCCCATAAAGCTTTGACTGGTGAAGAACCCTTCCAGTTATACAGAGTCTCTCCCATCTCAGCTGCAGAAGCTTGTAACTCCTTGTGAGTAGTCATAGGTGTCTTGGTGGTCTCTCTCACTAGTCTCCTTGCACACTCACTCAGTTTGTGAGGACGGCTTGATCTAGGCAGATTTACACATGTGCCTTATTGCTTCCATTTCTTGACGATGGCTTGAACTGAACTCTGGGGGATGTCTTAGACTTTTTTTTTTGGATCCATCCCCTGACTTAGACCTTTTCTCTGAGTTTCTTGGAGTGCTATTTGTCTTCATGGTGTAATGGTAGCCAGAAATATTGATTAACCAATGACTGGACCTTCTAGACACAGGTATCTTTAAACCTTTAATCACTTGAGACACATTCGCTGCACTCAGGTGATCTCCATTTGACTATTATGAGACTATTAGCACCAATTGGCTGGACCTCTTGTTGAATTGGGTCATATTTTTATATAGTTAACATCACTTTGCAGAAATCTGTTTTCACTTTGATACTAAATATGTTTTTGTTTTTGGGTTGTTTTTTTTTTTTTTGGTCATTTTTTGGTCAAAAAAGCCAAATTATATTGCGTATGATTGATAGATAAAATCAGTAAAAGGGAAAAACATCCAAGATGGCAAAAACCTTTTACAGGCACTTCACATTCAGAGATGCTTAGAGGAAGTTAAATGTTAATGGTTAAGAAAAACCATTGAGATGCCGTCCATTTGCTTCTTAAAGCATATTCTACTACACTACTATAGAGGTAGAATTAAGTGTTAGGTCAATAATTTTAAAATCACTTCACCCTAGAATTAAAAAGGAGGAACTAATGAACCAGAGATGTCCTCCTCAAACACCAGTCTCGTGTTGTCTCCAACAATGTCTGTGTTTTTTGGAAAGCATTTTTTGCTACTTGAAAAATGAAATTAATTGCAAGCTCATGCTGTGGTCTCTTAGAGGAAAGCTTTACATAAGATGAAAAGCAATGCACTGCAAATGACTGCACAGTTTGAAGTCACAGTTTTCCTTTGTGGTGTTAAGAATGACTTCCTAAAACTTCCCCAGCTTAGTGTTGGGATAATTTTTTCAAAAAGAAAGACTGTCATGTGCAAGACGTAGCATTTGTTTTTTCCACTCTCATGCTATTTGTGATATCACTTTCAGATACACAGAAACACATAGCACAGTAAGAAGTGATGATGATACAGCTCCTAAACAAACTCTTCCAGCTCTAGCCGCCCCCTCTGACACTCACAATGAACGGATCACCTCCCTGCGCCGAGCAAAAGAATATAATCCTCCCAATAAAGATGTGTTTACAATGGCTGAGTGAGACAACATGCTATTTTCTCTTCTCCCTATCCCTCTTATTCATACTGTCTTGTTTTTTTAAAACTGTGACGAGACACGCTGAAAACAAGCTGGTGTCATTTGAACATGCTGCTGTTCCAGGCGCTGACGTCAGGGCTGCATGCAGCTACTATTATGAACACAGTAGAGTACACCTTCAACATATGCTGGGATTGCTCATTAGTGCTCTTTCAGCTGTTGGGGAATTAAGCTCTTGACTGTTCATTTCCTGTGGTGTACACACAGTTTTAAATGATGCAATTGCAAAAAAGATGGGACACTGTGTGAAATGTGTCTAAAAATAGAATATAGTGATTTTAAAATTATTTTCCAAATCTGTTCAATTGAATAAAGCACAGAGACAATATAGTTAATGATCAGACTGATAGACGATTGGTTTTGGGAAATATACACACATTATGAATTCAATGCCTGTGTCATTTTCAAAAATGTTGGGACAGAGGCAAGAAAAGGCCAGTTAAGTTCGAGAATGCATAAACAACTGGAACATTCCACAAGAAAGTATGCTAACTGAAAAAAAAAAAAAAAAAAAAAAAACTGATAGTAAAAGGAGCGCTCCCAATCAAAAAGTGTGCACAGCTGTACATGCAAATAGTCTGACAGTTTATAAGAAATGTTCCTCATAATGCATCTTCAATCCATAATATCGATAAGTGAGAATTCTGACTTGAATCTCAGAATTCTGACATTTTTCAGGAATCAAAATTTTAACTTGAATCTCAGAATCCTGGATTTTGTCTCAGAAATCTGACTTTTTTCTCAGAATTCTGAGACATGTCTCAGAATAAAAGAAAAAAAAGCGTTTCAATTTTTTTTCAGTGGTCCTAATCCTCTTAAGTAAGTTAAGGCAATTGCTTTTCAAACAAACAACAATGAATCAAAAAGTTTAATTTATTGCTCTGATAAGTAATAGAGAACATTTAAGTTTTGTAAAAAAGATGTGGTAGATTGTTTAAATTTAGGATGGACTGCAATGGGGTCCTTCTTTCTGCTGGGCCCCTCGATGTTAAAGAGTCAAGGCAAGAATCCTCCCTGGCAACTGGTAAACACACATTTGCAGGCAAGCAAGCTTTACAGCTTTACTTTGATGCCATACAGTTATGATGAGAACACATTTATGATGGGAACAGGACAATATTTACATTTAAAAGTGTATTGAGCAGCCAAGGACTCAGTATCATATCCTCCTGATAATGCACTACTTTTTATATTATTAAATTAATTATAAAATAACTAAATATGTTATTATATTATGATAAAATCTTTTAATAATATTATAATTCCTGCAGGGCTAAAGAAAAGACCCATCCAGATATTTATCCATGCAAAGTTCAAAAGCCAGCATCTGTGATGGTGTGGGGGTGTTTTAGTGCCCATGGCATGGGTCAGTTGTAAATGCACCATTTATACTGAGAGGCAGGCCCACTCATAGGAATTCCCAGGCCCCTGCGAGCCCAGTAAAGATGCACATTGGATTTTGGGTAATTCCTGTAGCCGGAGGATTAAGTGCATCTTTAAAAATTCTCTGTTCAATTTTCTTTTGAAGAATTTTGAACATCCTTAACATTGAAAAGAAAAATGCTGGTGCCAGTCGATGATGTAGTATCCTTCAAAAATCCAGGATCCTTTTTTGGCTTTTAGAGACAGCAACAGGTTTTGGAGCAACATGTGATTTCATCCAGTCTTGTTTCAGGGTCATTCCTGTTTATTTCAGCAAGACAATACCAAGCTACATTCTGAGTTACTAGTTAAAAGCATGGCTTCACAGTGACAGACTGATGGCACTAGACTGGCCCTCATGCAGTCCAGACATTGAAAATTACATACTTCAACATTTACTGTCCTCACACACTTTAGTTATCTCCCAACTTTTTTTGGAACATGTTGCAGGCGTTACAGTCAGATTATGTATAGATTTCCTAAATCTATTTAATTTATCACTTGAAGCATTAACTCTCTTATCTCTGTGCTGAATTTAGTTGATTAAAGGTGAAAAGGACAAAAAAACTATATTTTGCTTTATTCCACGCTTTATACAATGTCCCAACTTTTATGGTGGTTTTGAAAATATAGTTACCAAATTTACAGTGCTTAAAGAAATTAATAGACCAACACCCAAAGTAAGGTTTATGCCACAGCTGCCCTAAATCAACAGCATTGACAAAAATTGGTAAAACCAAAAATCATTTTTTTATGTTTCTGCAATGGTTAATATGCCAATATGTAGAAGCTCTTTAACCAAAATTATATTTTTAATACTAAAATATGATTATTATTGTTTCTGATTTACAAAAAAACTGAAAAAATAGTAAAGCACATTAATATTTCTTGATTAATATGTCAAATTATAGTTATTTACTTGCATTCCTGAAGAGAAAAATTAGTTTTAGTGGTTGAATGTTATGCTTGATTCATTTCTGACTTCTCAGAGAAGCCCAGTGAGCCGGCTCAAAATTGGGTATAAAAAGGTGAATTCAGTTTGAAATCCCTCATTCCTGTTCAAAATGGTAAAACGTGGAGAGCTCACTGAAAATGAAAGAGTCTGCATTAAAGCACTTCATGATGCTGGATGGTCTCTGAGACAGGTGGTCTAATAAATTTGTTAAGCACTGTAAGTGCAACTCTTTATGTTTATACTTTATTTATTAATTTCTTTGCAGCCCAGTTCAGCTGGTTTTCTCTCTCCAAACACATTTTATTATATAAAAAAAAAAAATGGCTAAGGTCTCAGAGGAGTAAAGAGAAGAGGGTCATGGCCAAACTCAGGACTGCATTAAAAAGTCTGAGTAAGGCCTCCGTCCATATGCGCAGGGATCCCATGGGGGCGGTGGCAGCATTGCCGCTGGGGAAGTGTCCTGTACTCTGCTCAGGTTATGAAATCCTGTAAAAAGGCAGGATAGCACTCAGAGGCATGTAGACTTTTTTATCCAGAATGTAATAAGTATTCAAAGCACAAAACATCCTCTGGGCAGAACAGAAATGTTTGGCTAAAAGCTACCGGAGCACTTTGCTGTTCCTTTACAGTCATTGTGTTTGTTTCTCTTTTAGATATATTGATGTTGTTGAAGAAGAAATCCATTCTCTGCATCTATGTTTGGACAAGGACAAAGAAAAACATTGTATAGCTCAATGAAGAGAGAAATACAGCTACTAAAGAAAAGCAAATGATCTTTAAAAATAACATTTTAGCAGGAGCTTATTATAGACAGGAAAAAGACACTAGTTTGGATTTAATTAATTATGGATTGTCGCAACACAGCTTGAAAGCCACTCACCGCTTTCTCTCTCACACAACTCATGGACTTGTGGGCACAAACTAATACTGCATATCCATTTTATATTGATAAATGGCACTTTCAAGTGGAGCAGCCATTTGTTTGAGGTCTCTACTCCCCTAAGCCACAACTCAGACTTGCATCAATTTATTTCATTTTAAGGGGGCTATTTTTTCAGCTGTAGCGTATCTGTTTATGTTTAAGACTTCATTAGTGAATGTTGAGAATTAATCAGTCTAGCCATAAAGACTGTTAGCTATCAGCTGTGTACATTTGATCTTGAAAATGGACTTTGTTAACCCTTAGTCAGAAACAAAGGTTTGTTACCTTTTTACTTTAATCTCTTCTTTATTTCTGAAATGGTCTTACATAAACATCAACAGCGACTTTCCCTTTGTCACTCTCCCATAAAGCTTTGACTGTTGAAGAACCCATCCAGCAGTTGTATGCAGAGTCTCTCCCATCACAGCTGCTGAAGCTTGTAACTCCTTCAGGGTAGCCATAGGTGTCTTGGTGGTCTCTCTCAATAGTCTCCTTCTTGTACGGTCACTCAGTTTGAGAGGACGGCTTGATCTAGGCAGATTTACACATGTGCTATACTTCTTCCATTTCTTGACGATGGATTTAACTGAGCTCCAGGGGATGCTCATTACCTTGGTGTTTTTGTGTATCCATCCTCTGACTTATGCTTTAAATAACCTTTTATCTGGGTTGCTTGGAGTGTCATTTTGTCTTTATGGTGTAATGGTAGCCAGGAATACTTATTAGCCAGTGACTGGACCTTCCAGAAAGTTTTCTTGATAATACAGTCACTTGAGACACATTCACTGCACTCAGGTGATCCCTATTTCACTAATTGTGAGACTACAAGCACCAATTGGCTGGGCTTCTATTGAATTATCATTCACTTAAAAGGGTGTTGATAGTTATGCAATTAATATGTTCAAATGCATATTTGTTCAATTTACCTTTATACGGTTTTACTTTAACATTTAATAATTGTTTTCTGTCATAAAAGGGAAATCATATTGACCATGATTGATTTATAAATCAATTAAAGGATGAAACATCCAAGGGGGATGAAACATTTTCATTGGTGCTTTATGGGTGGGGTTTAGTTGTACTGCAAGCCAGTAAACAATGGCTATTGGTGGAGCAGTAAGCTTGGGCATAGCAAAAGCGGCATTATTATTTTTTTTTTTTTTTTAGATCTGAACAGCACTTCTTTGTCTTAAGAAAAGAAAAGAACCACACGGAAAGCTTTTCTTGGTGGAAAATGTTTTTTGCTGTTCTCCTTACTGGGTTCTGCAAAAGTTTTGTTCACCAACTGTCTCCACTGATAGTCAATAATGATCGTCTCCTGCATGTCGTCATTTACTCCCCAGCACTTCACACGCCCTGCAGCCAACATCAAGTTGACACAAGAGCAACTGCAGTTTTAGGCACTTTTATATCACCAATATTTATTTTTTCATGGAGAGAGATGCTAGAGCCTAACACAGATTATGTTAATCAATGCCACACATAAGTTGCAATTGTTTTTCATTGTGCAAAAATATGAAAGGTGCTGCAGCTAAGGCAGTTGTGAAATATAATGAAATACTCAAGGCAGTAATTTAAATAAACAAGGAAAGACAATAAAAAGGTAGGAGGAAAACTACAGATGGTTCAATAGCCTGAGGGAGAGGAAAGGGAAACAAGGGGAGAGTTTATTTTAATATGCATCTATCATTGTGGAAGTATGTAGTGGTTTGAAGGTGTTTATTATGGGGGTGGGTGGGGTTTAAGGCTGGGGATTGGAGGCTGTTAGTAGCCGTGATAGTGGCATCAGCTGTATATTGTTCCAGTTTAAAGGAATAGAAAGGTTTTCCAGTATCACATTATCTCTAACACATTTGTTTTTCAGGGGCTAAATGGTGACACTCACGGCTTGTAAATTTTTATAGATGCTTTAAAAGTTTGGAGATAAACTTTGAAGCATTGAAACCTATTGAGCTATACTTCTTGTATAATGTTCACTTTTCCTCTGTGCTGCATTGTTTGACTTTGCAAATAACCCTCTCTATCAGCCTGCAAATCCGTTTATTGCTACATTTTTAAACTGGGACTGCCAGACACTCAATTCATGACTTCAATTCACAGTCATCCTCACAGATTTGATAGGTGCCTCTGACAGGTTCAGACTAGAATTCTTAAGTTCTCCGGAGGGCTGGTTTCAAAATTGCTTTCTGTTTATGACATCCTTCATCTCGACCTTTTATCGCTACCTGTGAAGACGAATCAGAGAGACGAATGAGCTAAATTATAGAAGAAACTTTTTGTGATTGTTACTGATCCTTAGTATATCTGCTGTCTGACATCATTCGAAGAGATTTATTTACCCCTTGGGTTTTTTTTTTTTTTCAACAGTTTCCTCTCTGTGTATGATTCCTAATAATCTGCTGTTGTGTATAGATGACTGAGAGGATGCAGCAGCTTCTCTGCAGATGCATTTGATCATCATTCATGCAGAGGTGTTTACTACTTTCCGTTGGATGATGAAATAATGAAATGTTGCAAAGCTCCACTAGAAAAGGCTGAAAATCCTATGTTCACATGAACAAGATAAGAAGAGATACATGCCTGCAAGTGGATGGAAGCAAACAAGACAAGCCCTCGCTTGTGCTACTGTCAAAAACAAGAATAATTACTGCTGAAGAGAATACCTAATTATCTCTCTATTCAGGACCAAGCCCTTTCCCTCTCATTTTATAGTTCCTTTGAAAAGGAGGTCTCTTATGTCTTAAAATAACCTGAACCTTAGAAGTAAGCTGTAACTCTCCTTCTAACTTGGACTCCAGCTGCGTTGCTGAAGGGATTAGCATAGTGCATTAATATGATGCTCAGTCACCGGGGGTGTATGTCAGTGTTCTGCATCCTGCCCTGACTTTCCTTAGCATTTGTGCTGAGATGTGGGAATCACTTACACTTCATGGCTTCACTGAGACCAGCTTTATCTGTCCAGAGAATATTGGGTTATTGATCTGAAGCAGAGTTAAAGTGAAAGGTAGTGAGGGCTGTGTTTACTTTAGGACCTTCTTTACAAGATTGGATTAAAAGGGGAGAAGGTGAAAAGACAGCAACATGATCTGCACTTCAACTACAGAGCATTCAGAAAGTACCCAGACCCCTTTCACTACTACTTTTTCTTTAATTAATCTACACTCAATACCCCATCATCACAAAGAAAACTACAAATAAAATTACAGCCACAAGTCTGTCTTGAATATAATGCAACAAGCTTTGCACACCTGGGGTATTTTCTGCCATTCTTCTTTGCAAGTCCCTGTCGGTGGACAGCCATTTACAGGTCTCTCCAGAGATGTCCCATAGGGTTGAAGTCAGGGCTTTGGCTGGGTCACTCTAGAACATTCACAGGGTTGTCCCTAAGCCACTCCTAATGTCTTCTCAGCTGTGTGCTTAGGGTCGTTGTCCTGTTTGATGGTGAATCTTTGAACAGGTTTACATTGTAGATATCTCTGCACTTTGCTCCATTTAGGTTTTCTTCAACCATGACTAGTCTTACATTCACTGCTACAAAGAAACACCCCCACAGCATGATGCTGCCACTACCATGCTTCACTGTTTGGATGGTGTTAGGCAGGTGATAAGCTGTGCCTGGTTTCCTCCAGACATCATGTTAAGAAGAACTGAGGTTCAATCTTCCCGGTTTACATAACATTTTCAGGTGAAAATAATTTTTAAAAAAATGTAGTGTTTTGTCTTGTCAGTCTACAAGAGAACGGCATTTTGGGTTCCTGGAAATGGAGCAATTGGGAAACAAGCTCCAGAGAGAAAAGTTTGCAAAACGCCCCTATCTCCGTCTCCATGTGGACAGACAAATTGCAACTTTCTGACAATGCACATGTGCACTGTGGTTGCTGTCTATTGCCATGAATGAGTAGGGTTTTTGCACAAACCAACAATTCTACCACATGGTTGGTCTATACAAATGTTCGTGTCCCTGCCATCTTACTTATGCCTCAAGGAAGGGCCTCTACATGTGTGTGTTTTGGTTTATTGCAAAATCACACTTCCAACAATTGCCCTGGCATGTATACAGCTGCATTCTTGGTGTTTCTTGTGTGCAAATAGTTCCATGTGCAAACCGTTACCGCCTGCACATGGAACTATTTGTAAACGATGACAGAAAATGAAACAGAAAAGTGTCATGTAAACAAAGCCTGAGAGTCCTTCAGGTGCTCTTTGCATATTCTAAGGGGGCTTTCATGTGTTTTACACGGACGTGAGGCTTCCGTCTAACCACTTTGCCATAAAGCCCAGATCAGTGAAGGGCAACAGTGATGGTTGTCCTTCTGGAACTTTGTCCCATCTCCACGCCGGGGGGGGGGGGGCAGCTCTTAGAAGAGTCCTGGTTGTGTTGAACTTCCTGCTTTTGAGAATTCTGGAGGCCATTGTGCTCTTGGGAAACCAGTGCACCATTGCAGCAGATTTGTTTGTAGCCTTTCCCAGATCTGTGCCTTGAAACAAAGGGGTAGCATAGTCAGAGTTGGGACTTAAATCTGATTGAGTTGCTGTTGCATGACCTTAAACAGGCCAAAAACGCTTTGGTGTGGCTAAATTAAAACAAATTTCCTAAATTTCCTCAAAAGTTAACTTTTCCTTGTCAATGGGGCCATTGTAGTGTATTGTATTGAACTGTAGTAGCTGATATAGTGATGATTTGTTACCGGGAGTCTGTGTATTGTGTTGTATTTTGAGAGAACCAGATATTCTATGCTTGTAACTTCCTTTTTTGGACCTTTCTGATCAACAGGTATTGATGCAGTTTGGCAGCGGTTGCTGCTGAAAATAGACCTGCAGAGTATCTGGAATGATGCGGAGTGAAGTGGCGCTCCAGGCATGCGCCAGCTGTGGAAATGCTCTGATAGACTAGAGAGGAAGCGGTTTGCTCCACAGTACGATTGGCTGGCGGATTGCGGCACAACGGCTGTATGTGGAAATTGGAGGTTAGCGATCTGAAAGACTTCTTTCTGTTTACTGCAAAAGCTTGCTTGCAGTTATTGCTGCCAAGGGTGGCACAACCAGTTGTTAGGTTTTGGGGAAATTACCTTGTCACATAGGGCCAGGTAGGTTTGGATGGCTTTTCCCCCTGATTAATGGTATCTTTATCTACTATTAACATTTGTTTGAACAAGAAATCAGGAAAGGTGGAAAATACTTTTTTGCAGTACTGTGGAGGTTGTTGGGGGAAAGAAGGTGAGGCATGAAATGACCTAGAACTGTCCGTGCTGCTGCGTCTAAGCAGGTACAATGAGCCCATTAATGCTGAAAGCCATATTCCCACTGTCGGGGTATCAGCTTGTTTGTGTGTTTTTATCTTTCTTTCAATCAGACAGAGAACAGGAGGACAGAGTGGAGAGGAAGAAATTTGTGCAAACAACCCTGACCTTGTTGAAAATGCAGACTGTGTTGTCGAACTGCCATTTTCTAACAAAAGTGGGTAATTGCAAATGATGACTTTGTGTATCTCACTGTTATTCATGGGAAATGAATGGGGTTTAATCCATCACAGCATGTACGGTGAAGACGGGCAGCATACACACCCTTTCACTCATACTGACACGCACACTTTGTACTCATGGGGGGCCACAGTTATTGCCAAGGCCCGTCAAGCCCGGTGACGTCGGAATATCCATCCTGCGCTTTGTTTTCGCTAGATCCGTCTGAGGCAATAGAAGCATGTGTTCCGTCTTTTCCTGCGCACACATCTGTCTGAGGAGCAGCGTCAATATGATGTATGAAGCTGTTTGCCGAGCCTGAGCTAAGAAGAATGGAGCCCTGCATCACTTAGCATCCCATTGCCAGACAAGGAACCGCCATTACACCTCCCAGAAGTATCAGGCACACCCTCGCTTGAGTAATTTTGCCATCTGTTGACAATGTTTACGCGGCGGGTGATTTGTCATCACAAACAGCAGGGCAAGAATTAACAAGCTTATTTATGATCTGAGTTGCATTTGCACAATGAAAATGCCATTGGTCATGTAAAACAGTCAGAATGCCATTACAGGTCTGTTTGAGACGGCAGTAAAAGATGCATTGTATCACTCAGAACTTAATGTTGCATAGGCGAGTGTCTAATAGCTGTGAATAATAGCTTTATTTTCAAGGGATCAAAACATATGACACTACTGATGGCATATATTGGTTTGAAGAATTGAGATGGACTTTTCCTTCTGTGGAGCTCAAGCCTAGAATTAAAGTATTGAAAGCACAATGCTATTTGCACTTTCCCCTCGAATGTAGCTGAGAAAAGGTCAAACAACAAATTGAAATCTTGGCCCAATATTAGATGTAGAGTGAGAGCTGGCGTGTGGAATGAAAAAAAAGCCAGACAGAAAAACTGTGAGGAAAAAAAGAGAGAAATCATGCACACCATGTCTCAATGGTCGTTTGGAAATCCTTACCGGGCTGGAGAGTGTCTTCTAAGTTACGGGATTGCTCTCAAATGGTACATTCCTGAAGGGAAAGAATCTCATTTTGTATGTATAACTTTGAAAAGGTCACAAGGAGAGCAGACAGGCTTGAGAGAACTTGAGAACCATCAAGAGACGAGAGGTTTGACTGGAAGATCAGAGAGAGAAGCATCAGAGCGAGCTGTTGCGATGCAATCCTGATATTCTCTTAACACCTCATGCGCCTGGAGACATTGTTATATTGTGTGCCGGTGTTTGAATATGGATCCGCCTGTGTGCTGGCACACATATACAGTATTTATCGCTCTCGCACGAAGAAGAAAATCATCATGGGATCAAAGTGAACAGAGCAAAGAATGAGTCTGCTGCTGTGCTTTATGGCTCAGCCTGTCACACTCATCTCCCTTTCTGGGATAAAGATGTGGATCAAATGCCAGGGTTCATCAGTCATGTTTTTTATAATCAGGAAAGGATTTAAATTGGATCTAAATCCACTGATCATTAATGAAAATATATAGTGGTTTTCAAATTGCACTGATTTGCACTTAAAACTGTTTTGATTTTATTTTGGATTTTTGTCTTAAACTAAGTCACATGTTCTATAAATACAGACCTGATTTTATTTTGAAAGAAGATAAGGAGTAAGGGTAGATTGAAGATTATGGCATGAACTGAACCACAAAAAGGAACTTGTTATGGATTGAAAATGAATTAAAAGAAAGGTAAAAAGGTAAGTGTTTGATCTCAAAAGGTGTGCATGGCTTTGACTTGACCACTGAGCTGACTGAGTTTTTCAAAGTAAAATCAGACTTTCAGGAGCATTTGTGAAATTTTTTCATATCCTTGTGGCTGCATTGGCTTAACCAAAGTGTCCAGAGAGGGGCATTGCTATTAATATTGACGAAAAAAGTGTCTTTCTGTGTTTGCATCCACATTCTTCTCCGAAGGTATTGAAACAGTGAGGCCAATTCCTTTACTATTTGCTGTACACTGTAAAGATTTGGGTTTGACATCAAATAGACATCACTTTGAATAAGAGCGTCTTCTAAATGACATTGTAACATTGTAAAAGATGAATATGAGACAAGAGATTAACATTTTAGCTTCTATTTCCAGGTATTTACATCTGAATCTGATTCAAAACTTAGAAGATGGCACCATTTTTTTGAACCCACCCTTTTTTCATGTGAGCAAAGTATTGGAACATGTGACCGACAGGTGTGGTTTGTTGCCCAGGTGTGTTCGATTACATTGATTATTCACACAATTAATAGCGCAGAATGTCTACACTCAGTTTCAGATTTGGGTTCTGCCTGTGCAGACTGCATTTTATGGTTAGAGGTGTTACCAACATGAAAACCAGAGAGCTGTCCAAACAATTGTAAAGCTGATAAGTGATGGAAAATCAATCAGGGTCATGCACAAACATTGGCCATGGCCAGTACAACCACATGGAAAGTCCTGAAGAAGAAAGAAACCACTGGTGTGCTCAATAACAGATGTTGAACAAGTAGACAGAAAGATGAACTTTGATTGAAGTGATGGAAAGGCCAAAGTTTGGAGAAAGAAAGGATCTACTCATGATCCCAAACACACAACCTCATCTGTGAGACACAGTGGAAGTCATGGCTTAGGCTTGCAAGGCTTCTTCTGGGGCAGGTTAGTTAATCTTCACTGATGTCGTAACACATGATGGCAGCAGCAACATGAACTCAGAAGTCTACAAGAAACATTTTGTCTGCCAGTTTTAAGAAATATGTAACCAGATCCTTCATTAAAAGCAAGATAATGACCCAAAACACACTGCCAAAACAACAAAGGAGTTCATCGGGGGCAAGGAGTGGAAGGTTTTAGACTGGCCAAGTTAATCTCCAGACTTAAACCCTATAGAGCATGCATTTACCCTCTAAAAAGGAGACTAAAGTGAGTAACACCCCAAAACAAACAACAACTGAAAGATGCTGAGATGAAAGCCTGGAAAAGCATCACAGAAGAAGAATGCACAAAGGCTGTAGTAATGGATCACAGAGAGAAACAGTTCAGGTCGTACCACCATTTTTAGGTTGACAATTTGGTGCAAACTGGGTTCAACAGGAAGATTGCTGATGCAGATATCTATGACTGTCTATTTTATCTTGAAATGTAAGAAGTGTGAGTCGCAAGGATTCCTTATCCTTTTATTCCACGATCCAGAAAACAAAAGGAAAGTAAGTGATTTGGTCTATTCTAGATTTGTTTTATTCCAGAAGTGAACCTTGCTTCGTTTGTAATAATAATCAGGAGGTCACATCTAGCACTTTGCAAGTAAAAAAAAAAAAAAATCCAGCCTTCTGTGCATGTTTTGGTGCTGCTGTTTACCTACTGATCTCAGAGAAGGTTCATTCAAAGTGGATTGGAAAATAAGCCACTGATACAGCGAAGAAAGATAACCCTCAGGGACCTTAAATCCATCAGCTGAACCCACACAACGTCTCTTTACTTTTGATGTATTTCACTACACATTTTCAGACAGAAATAAATGCATGAGCGCATATCAGTGTCAAAGTTTGTACCAAGGCAGCAGATACGTAAACATAGTCCAAATATAAACGCTTACTATATCAAATAAAAAGCTTTTTTTTCCATCACCTTTATCTGCTTTTGATTCCCTCTTTCTTTCCAACATGTCATGTTTATTATGATTATTTTTATTGCTTTGAATTTGATTAATTAGTTCATGTTTGTGCAATTTTCCTATCTCCTTTTCCTCATGAGACATTGCCCTAGAAATAACAAGGAATAATGAGCTCACTACCTGTGTAAATAAGGGTAGAATAAAAAACAATTATCATATTGAGATAACTTTTCAATTCTCACCTTTATCTTTACTCTTCATGCGGACATTCTCTATCACAAACAAATTCAAATACTAATCTTTTCAATCATTTTTAAGGACATTATTGAAAAAGGCAACAGTGTAACGCTTACCCAAATATTATTCACATAATCTTCAAATACTGTAAAGTCCCTCTAATGAAGAGCCACTTCATTTCCACACTCACTCACTGTTAGGGCACTCTTAAGCAGTGCACAATTGCACTTTAACTTGCCCATGTGTTTTTGACACAAAAATGTGTTGCACATCAAGAAGCAGGCATTTCTGCATATATCTTATTTATTAAATATTATTGAGAATTTTCATGTTTTGCATGTTTTATGTATTCTCCAGGTGCCACAGCAGCTGCTTCGTATTTGGTTGACAGCTACCTGCGAAATAGTGAGCTCAAGTTACTGAGGAATTCTAACTTACCACTCTTATAAGCCATTTGAGAACAAAACTGTCCCCTTAAAAATATGCACAGAAATGATGGAAAATATTTTTCCTGACTATTTGGGTGGTTAGTCTTTACTAGTCCTTAGAGCTCAAAGCAATTGTTTACCACTTTGTCTCATCTTGACTTTATGTCTTATGTGGTGCACAGTCAAGCTCTATACATCCTTTTTTTCAGGACAACCTGGGCTTAAAGAATAAATCTACTCACTAATGTCACTAGAATTAAAATAATAATAATAATAAAAAAAACCTCTAAATATAAAAGCAAAAAAAAAGCAAAAAAAAAAAAAAAAAAAAAAAAAGCAAAAATCAGAATTAGAATCTCAAATATTCTTATTGATATCATACAGTAAACAGTAGTGACCAAGCCTTTTCTTTGCACAGACTTGTCTTCCCATCTCTTGGGGAAAAAAATGTGGAAAAAAAATCAACATTCTGGGACTAATGGTATTGAAAATATCTTCACAAAAAAGTCCAAAGCAGTGGAGATGCAACAGCATGCCACTGGTCGACAGCCCCTCCCATAATGCATTGCGGGTAAACAATATGGCCAAGCCCATGGCAGAAAGCCGAAGTAAATTATCAAAAGTTGATTAAAATTGATTAAAAAAATGCTTATTATTGGATCTAACACCCCAGATTTAATCTTTGAAGACCCCAAAAAGTCACCAAAGTTCTGGGCTTGCTAGAACAGCTTCCTTCAGGGCCATGGAGACATTGAGGGTCTCAAATGAATGTCAAAACAGACAGCTTTCAGAGGAAAAATAGTAAGTGTCAATGACTTATGGTTCAAAAGTTATTAACATTTTTATAAACTTGTCACTTCTTGTTCTACACAACAACGGCGTAATCAGAAACCCCTGGAGAGTCAGCCAAGTTCCAGGCTCACTAGAAAATGTTCTGTAAGAGCTACGATTGCATGGAGGACATAATTAAAAAGGCACAACATAGAGCTTTCATCAGAAAAAAAGAACAAGCTAGTGCCTATGACTTAAGTTACCAAGCAGTTTACAAAGAGGTGTGCCTGGGGTCATGGTTTGATTCAGGGTTATTCAGGTCATCAGGAATCAGAAATCAGCTTGAAATCGCACAGTGTATGCCCGACTTAACATGTTGTTGAAGTCGGGGTTTTTTCGACTTGTGACATTTAAAAGAAGTCATTTCCATGACCTTGTTAAATACAGGCCACAGGTTTGATGATATATTTTCAATTTTGTAATTTTTTTCTTATTATTTCCAATTTAGTGAATTATTAAAATCAAATTAAGAAGCTGTCATATGTATACTTTATGTGCTAAGTTCTGTGTGTGATTCATAGATCAGTTTCAAAATAGCAGCCCAGTCATTAAATTCCAGCACACTCTTTTCGTCATTAACCTTTAATCATTATCACATTTACTGCTAAAAATTCACTCTCAGCTCTCATATTGATCAGATGTCATCCAGTGGGATGTGACTGCCAAAATGAAGCAAACATTTGAATATGTTAGCATTACTGGGTTGTGTTTACTGTAAAGAATACCTAACAGAGGATGTGTGATCTCTGAGCCTTCACACCTGCACTGAGAGGAGATGAAACAAAACAACAATGCATAATGGGATCGGAAAGAAATAATCACATTCTAGTGAGAAAAGTCACGAGTGTCACATTGTGGTGTAAATACAATATCACTCTGATTCACAAACATCTGCATCTTCTCATCCATAGCTGGATCTCTGCTAATGTAAAACTCTATAAACAATTATGTATCACTGAATCACTGATTCTGGAAGACAAGCAAATTATGAAAATTTCACTCTGGCTCTTTGCACCAGCAGACAATAGATGAGAGATTCAAAGTCATGTTAAGGTCTATGAGAAACAACAGTTCATCTGCCCTGACTGATTTGTTTCCTTTCTTATTTACAGTGCATTCAGAAAGTATTCAGACCCCCTTCACTTTCTTTAGTTTTTTATGTTGCAGCCTAATGCTACAGGGTATTTTTTTTCTCATTAATCTACAGTCAGTACCCCATCATGACAAAGTGAAAACAGAATTTTAACATTTTACAAAGTGATCAAAAAAAGAAATATCTCATTGTCACAAGTAGACAGAAAGAGCTCAATGGTTGATATCTCAGCGTTGAATTTAACTCCCAAAGAGTAATTTTAACTCCATTCTCGGTAAAATGGAGTTTTTGTTGGTCCTGCTCTGAAGGAAGTCAATTTATCTAAGCTTCTTCACTGCCATTTCAAATCTGGGGGATATGTGGGCAGAGTTTTCCCATCATGCAGTGTTGATGTGTTTAAGTTGTGTTTGCATGTTGCCTGTTATACATGGACCCCTGCTGGGATTCCTTTGCTCATATTTCAAGTAGATTGTTTTTTTCTTTTTTTTTTCTTTTTTTTTTTAATGTAAGACACTTTTGCACCGGGAGTAAAGTTATCCATTGAATTAGTGACTTCCTACCTGTGCAAAAACATAAAAAAAAAAAAAAAAAAAAAAAGGCTTCTAATGAAGCTCAGAATTAGTTCATGCAGGACACAGTAATAATATGCCCAGTCATGATCAGCTGACACCAGCTGATCCCAATTATCGGCTCACAGCCAATCACAGCTCTTTCTCTCAACACAGAGGTATATTTATTATGACATACCTATCCTTGCTTGCATTAATGCTGATGCACCATGCTGTTGTTGTTGCTGCTGGCAAAGCTTAACCTCCTCCACCCCAGCCCCCTCCTTCATAGCATAAAGCTTGTTGCACCATATTTGGATTCATGCTACTATGAATTCATTGCTTTTGAACCTTACTCAGTCAGTATGGGCCCCTATATGTTGATCAACTTTAAACCACTGCTGCGGCCCAAAAATGTGCAAATTTGGCAATGACAGTAGAATATCCCCCTAAACTCACTCACTTCACTACGTAGCATCTTCTGCATTGTTCCTGTGAAATCCAAAGATTAGAAATTGATAGTCAGTCAATGAAGGTAAAAGAAAAAAAAAAATATCTTGAAAGAAAAAGAAAATAATTAAGGGAGACAGCAGTAAGTGGAGCGAAACATAATCATAAAAGATGATAACCAGCAAATGATGCAGACAATAGTCACATTGAAAAATGATACAAACTTAACGTTCAGAAATGAGAAAAACAACATTAAGCAAATTTATCAGTGTCAAATTATGGCAGTGAATGCTGGTTGGAGGGGCCCCCTATGTAAACATTTGACCAGGGCCCAAAAGACACTAGAATCACCACTGAGGCATGTATTCAACAATGAAAGAATTGCATGAAAAAGGATTAAATCCTAACCAATTATAGCTTCATATGTGGCAGATTTATGCAGGATTACATTCACCAAGAATGTTTGCAATTAGAACCACTCACCATCTGTCAGAAGGTGATGCTAAATTGTGTGAGGAAGCCATTTACAACATTTTTAGCACTCACTTGGAACAATTGTGTCTCCAGAAACCCAACATGTAAAAACAGACATATGCTGCAGTCCTTACAATAAACTGTTTTTTTTGGAAATGCAGAGTCCTGGTTCCTTCTCCCTTCGTGAGAGTGAGGGGATTTAAAAAAAGAGACTGAAGAAAAGCGCACTTCACAGCTTATCCCTGCAACAAAAAAGGAAGACTTATCTTTTCAGTGAGATTCCAAATTATGAAAGGCAGAACCTCGCTGGCAGATGTGCTTTGCTTTCATCAAGCTGACTCCTATTTGCTTGGGTTTATCTGCCAGCAGATTTCCACGATGTGACAGAAATACATTTTACAACTGTAGTGACAAGCAGACCAAATCCAGTGACAGAGGAACATTCAGCAGCCCTTTGCAGAATGTGTGCAGACTGCAAACTTGCATATTAGTCAGAGAGAAATATCTGAACAACACTCAATAATAAAGCGGAGACAAACACTCTGCAGTATTAATGGGAATAGAGGACATGGAGAATCTTGAATCATGCTTTCCTCGAGCAGCTGACCCATCAAACTTTTAGATGGGCTTTTTATAGCATCCTTTAGATGAGACTCCAAGACAAGAATGAGGTTCATTTTGCATCAGAGACCAGATGACAGCCAAAGTGTAACTAATGCCTCTAAGCTTACTGTGCAAGAAAGTCATTCCGCATGCCAAGGCGTGCTAAATCAATGTCTGTGCAATCAGAGACCCACGGATACGGCTGCACTATAGACTATTCTAATGCTGTTTGTCTAGTTTGTGTTGTAAAAGATTACATTCATCATATATTCATCTAAGACCTGATGTCATGCAGGGCCTACAAATGTAGTAATAATTCAATTTATGTAGCCATGGAAGATTAAAAGACGTCTCTTGGGCATATGGATCGGTTTTGTTTATTTGATTTAAAGTAAGCAGCACAGCAGAGGCCAGATGTATAAATTAGCTTATACTTCAACTTCATGCAAATGTAGGCAGAGGGTTATTGTTGAACATTTGCTGTGCTCATGAGGACAAAAATTGTTGTGGCTAGAAAAATATACAGATGTTTGAGGGAAAATTGCCATAAGGTGTCTTAGTGGGGCGACTGGCCACCTCATGGTGCCAGAACAGCTGCAATGCTCCTTGGTGTTCATCCTACAAGTCTGTATTTATGTACAAGAAGCATCATTCCAGAAGATAGACAGTATCACCATATACTTTGCAATTATATACACTGTATATTTTATAGTCTCACGGTGGCAGTGGAGACATTATTGACTCTTAAGATTGTCTTAAGAAGAAAAACATGCAAGCCTGACTTCATTTTGCAAAGATATAAAAAAGCAAACGCAACACTTTTGAGACTGACAACCAATTTTTTTGACCAATCATTCCAAAAGATGTCTGACACATAAACAACAGCACATTATCAAAAACAACACCATACACATGGTGAAGCACACCGATGCCAGGCTCATGCTACAGGCTTGGTTTTCTTCAGTTTGAATTGGGGGTTTGATTAAAGTGGGCATTCGTATAATGCAAAAAACACTTTTTAAAGTTTTTCAAACAGAAATATGTGACCCTGGCCCAGCCACAATTCCTTCAAGTACCAGAACCCCCATACCCCCACCCCTTTCTCCAGATTTCAAAAAAATGTGTGCTAAAACAAGCCATTCTCAGATTTTACCCTCATGATGTAGCTCTGCCCCCAGGTTCAGTTGGCCCTCCCCGCTTGGAAGAAAGTTCCGCCCTCCTCCCCTGATCTAACAGAAGAGCCACATCCATTAACCCACATCCATTTTCTGAGAGGGGCAGAGTCAGGGGGCGGAGTCAGACAGCTCAGTAAGATTTAAAGCCACAGACACAGAAACAGCTCGTTCTGAGCCGGGCCGAAATAGAGGAGTTTTTAGACACACAAAAATCCAATACTGGAGTGTTTTTTTTCCAGCTACAGACTTCAAATGCATGTTTTTGGGGACCTCTGAGACCGATATAAACTTGTCATAAAAGGGTCAAATATGTGACCCTTAAGGTGGAAGGAATTATGAACACTTAAATACTTGTAATTTTGGCACAAAATCCTCAGGTGTCTGCTAGAAAGCTTAACATGAAGATGAATTCCACCTTATAGTGTGAGAGTGACCCAAAGTCTACATTCAAATCTACAAATGAACCTACGATCTACAAATCCTGGGGTGACCTGAAGAAAGCTGTTAACAGGAAATGTTCTTGCAAACTGAAAATCTTTCAGCTTTTTTTAGAGAAAGCAGGGGCAAATTATGTTGCGTCAAGAGATGATATTCTGATAGACTCCTGCACAAAAATCTATCAATAGTTATCTCTGAAACCTCAATTTCTAACAAATCCTACCTCAAAACACTCTACAAACAGGGCACTTCTAGACCCTACTCTGTCAGACCCAACATTAATCCACAGTTTACACAGCAATAAACAACAGTGAACAAGGTTATATTTTGTCTGTCTTGGCCTTAAACTCATCTTAATCTTACTCTCTTCAATAAGGCTACAGTGCCAGTAATGTTGGTAACAATATGTGAAGAATAAACTGTAATGACATGTGTGATGATAGACTGAACATTCTAATGCTAGCATTGGCAGCTAAGATGATGATGAAATGGCCATACTTGCAGTTTAAGTTAAGCAGTACCTAGATTCACTTTAAGACTTAGAGTAATCAGGATGATATTATATTAAGATGGTAGAAGAAGCAGTGCAAGTTTGAGGGGTCTACAGCAGCAGTGAAATGATAACAGGGTTTAGGACATAAAATAAGGACACGATCAGGGCTCAGTGTGCTAAACCAATGGTTCTCAAATTGGGCTCCGGGGACCCCTGGGGGTTGCGAACCACAGCCTGGGGGTCAGCAAAACAATTCAAAATAGATTATTAAAGTAATGGCATGTCATTCAAAATCAAATAAATGCATATAAGGACCATAGCACCATAAAACAACCACCAAAAGTCAGCTTTGGGCCAATAATCTATCACGTGTCACACATCAGTCACTTTATAAGGACGAGTTTGTTTTTATTGAGACCAGCAACGGAAGACCAAAGTGTGTTGTGTGTCTTCATGTGAAGCCATGAAGCCTGCCAAGCTAAAGCATCATCTGATAAAGCATACAGAGTTTAAGGACAGAACAAAAAAAAAATTATCTGGCGTAAGGGTGAGGAATACATCCATCAGTGGTGAACCTGACCACAACCTCAGAAAAAGCAGAGGGCTTCTTATTTGGCTGCTCAAAGGATCGCAAAAAGTAAGAAGCCACACTCAACTGGACAAGAGCTTGTATTTTGGTAGAAGCGTTTTAAATACAGCATCTAGGAGTATAATGGCAGTTAACACGTGTTTAATCAGTGTGAGGGTTATGTGGGGGTCCTTGGAAATTTTTCTGCTCTATATGGGGGCCCCACAAAGCACCAAAAGTTTGAGTCCCTGTGCTAAACCATGGCAAATCTGTGCTAAACCAAACCTGGCTGCTTTGCGAAAGTGGACCACACAAGAGCAGAGGCTTTAGACAGAGGATTTGTTAATTCCTGCCTGCTCCCGTTTCACTGAGTTTTGTTTTAACTTTTTTTTTTTTTTTTGTCTGCCTGAACATTTCCTCACTTCCGGCACAAAAGTAGCTTAAGAATAAAGAATATTATATATTGAACGCTTGGCGTAGTCCTAAATGACTCCAAACACGACCTTTTAGGTAGAGTTTCTCCATGCAGATATCACTACTTGCCCCCCAAGGGGAGTTCTCCTCTGCTGTTTGACGTCATCTGCAATGAACCAATGGGAGTGCAGGTGCAACTGGCTCAGTGCCACACAAAAACAGGTTGGAGGAGGACCTCAAACCACACATTGATTTGAAGAGATGAAGAATCAACCATGCCTGGTGCCATAGCGTCACACCGCAGCCGCTGTCCTTAGAGTTTTATACCCTCCAGGTTGTCGAGCCAGTCACATGACTGAAAGCCTGTAATAGACTGATCATTTCAATATCAACACTACCAACCATAGTGACACTTGAAACGTCTTCAGCTTTGAATCAAATATTGGTGGCTTTATTTTAAAATTCCCTTACAAAGTTGCAGCTTGAGAAATTAATTCATATCTATTAACACTTTGAAACTTTGTTTAAATGTTGATGCTATGACATATGATGAGGACAGGGATATTTGGTTGCAGAATAGTAGTGAATGTGACCTTTTTTCTTTCTGTATCCATGTATTTTTGCCGAAGAATTCTGAAACAGTGTAAACTTTACCCATTAGATAGCTTTTGCGTTTCCCTCATAATGTGAATGCACCTCCAAATGCCTCACATCCATCCTTGCTCTCTACTACTTCCAGATCGATTCCGGTGTCCTAGTCTTGATTAAAGGTGCCCTGTGGAGTTTCCTTGCAAAAAATTCTGCATACAATTAGTATTACTCACCAAAAGTCATTGTTTGTATCCTTAAAACACCCAGGCTGGCCACCGTTAGCTCCGTTAGTGAATTCTGCCTGGGAAGCTAATTGGCTGAGTGCTAAATTAAATGTATAATTTAAAGTGAAAGCAACACAGAGCAGTTACGTCACCCTCAGCTATAGTCTGCTACATCTTCACTGCCTGTTTTTAACCTGAAGGCGTGATCTTCTTTTTTATTATCAGCATTTGTCAGGCACAAGAGCACATAAGAACAGCATTTAGTGAGTGCTGTGTATCGGATCATTTATGCTCTAAGTCTGATGTGCATATAGATGCATATAAAGTTTTCTGCCTTCTTTGTGGAGGTCTATATGAGACCGGTCCTTCAAGGGGAGGAACATTTTAATATTCACCCACAAACAGGGGAGAAGGGCCTTAGTAAGAGAGGGGACCAAGAAGCTGATGGTCACTCTCACTGAGCTTGAGAGATCCTGTGTGGAGATGGGACAAAGTTCCAGAAGGATATTCATCACTGCAGCCCTCCATTGTTCTGGGCTATGTGGCACAGTGGCTAGATGAAAGTCTCTCCTCATTGAACTGTTTGGCCTCACTTCTAATCTTTATGTCATAACTATCCAATACCGTGCCAGCAGTGAAGCATGGTGGTGGCAGCATCATGCTGTGGGGGTGGTTCTCAGTAGCAGGGACTGGGAGACTTGTCAGGGTTGAAGGGAAACCACAGAGATTTCCTTAATGAAAACCTGTTCTGCAGGACTCAGGACCTCAGACTAGGCCAAAAGTCCACTAACTGTCCCCATCCAACCTGACTGAGCTTGACAGGATTTGTAAAGAAGAATGGCAGAAAATCCCCCAACCCAGGTATGCAAAGTTGTTGCAACATATTTAAAAAGACTTGGCTGTAACTTCCTTCATCTAAGTACGAAGCAAAGGGTCTGAATACCTATGTTAATGTGACATTTCGTTTTTTTATTTCTTTCTAATAAATTTGACAACATTTCAAAAATTGTGTTTCAGTTTGTCTCATGGGGAACCGAGTGCAAAATTAATGAGAGAAGAAATCCATTTAAATGACTTTACCATCTTGCAGCAGTATATAATTTTAAAAAAAGTGAAGAGGGTCTGAATACTTTCTGAATGCGCTGTAATTCACAGTACTGTCATTTACTATTAATGTTTTAGTATCCTTAGGGACATTTCTGTACAAAAGAGTTATGTTTATTTTTCTTTAAAATTTTGCACTAAGCTGCTTCTGCAAATTGGTTGTTTTTTTTTTGTCAGATGGGGTTTTTCCTAATAATTTTGGAAATTGTATTCTTTTTTGAATAGGTCTGAAATACACAGCGCACAAACTGACAACACAGTAAGGCCATTAAGGGCAGACGATGGTCATTATAAAACATGACAAAAATATGATGTCGTTGTTGTTGTTGTTTTTTTTTTTTTTTCTTTGTTTTTTACATTTTTGAGGGGTAAGATATTTTAATCAACTTTAGCCCTAATCAAAACATTTTCAGGATTTTAATCCCTGTTTGATTACATCGTGTCATGTTGGGGCAGGAAACATAATTTTCATTAGAATACATGATAGCTTGGCCGGGAATTTTTCCTGAAAAATTGGATATCTGATAGTGTTGCTCAGGACTGAAGTTTATTCAAAGATTTTACCCAAAATGTGCAAAAAAAATATTCTGTAATGTTTCATGGAAAGTTTTGAAAGTGGACGTTTTTGTCCTTAAAGACATAATGAAAGAGTAAATTTCAAAGTGGACACTGCACCTATAAATAAGAATTTATCACAATCAATACCATGTTAAAGGTACAGTGTGTTGAATTTGGCATTTTAGCGACGTCTAGCTTTCAGATTTTAGAGTGAGCCAATCTGTTACCAAAACGTCACATCACTAAGCGACGAGAGCCTGTGAAGACCAAAAAGGATCGTGAGCCGGGCATCATTTACAGCAGTGACGAGGTGAGGGTTTATTCATTCATTTTTGTAACCATTATTTTTATAGATTATAGGTCAGTCTTCTTCTCCACCTGCCTTCCAGGTAGCTTTCAGGACCAGCGGGCAGGTTCATATTTAAAAATCGCGTTTTGCTCTTTCTGTCCCCAAAACGTTGCCATAGACAACATGGCGGTTCGTTATGTCAGCCTCCATGAGGGTGACCCGCGGTAATGTAAATTTAAAAAGCTTTTATCTAATTTTGTAAAAAGAAAACAAAAGTTTAAAGGGGATGATTGTGCACATATTTTAACATACTTCACACTGATATATAAACATTGTATCCCATGTACACCGTTTCTGTTTGGCAAAATCCAGCCAAATTCTACACATTGTACCTTTAAACTTTGACATACCTAAGACTGATTTTTGAAAAAATCCCTCTGCCCCCAACCATTTATTATACAGAAAATAACATTTTCCTGTTCCTTTTCACAGTTATCAATAGTAATGAGAACTAACAGTGACATAATGTAATTAAACATGCATTCAAAGCACTAAAGTCATGACAATAATTAGGTTTTAGGTCATTTTGATCAGGGCAGAAGTTTAATCAAAGATTTAATCAGACATCATTGGTGACAAATATTCATATCTTATTGTTTTATGAACATTCTTTGGAAATTGACTTTTTTTTTGTCCTTTAAGGCCTTAAAATTAGCAAATTGAGGTGGTACTAGTGGGTTATCATTACAAGACACACAGAGTACCTACCTACTACATTATAGTAAAGCTGGGAAGTAGAACAGGAATTTGAGGGCAAAAACTTGTTTCCCCGACTTTCTTTCTTTTCAACTATCTATTTTGACAACCCAGGGCTTCTGTTCATTTATTCCACCACATTTAATCTCTTGTTTCATATCTTCTTTTTTGCCTTTTTATCTTGTGCTGAAGGAGAGACGGTTCATATAAAGTTCACTTGAAACACATCTATCTTCTTTTTGGCTTGCTGAAGTTTCAAATCCATTTTCATTGTATTTTAGTTGGATGAAACTACAACAGGCAAGGTAGTAAGAATAGCAAAGTCATTTTAATACACTGACAAAAATACCATCTACTGTATGAAAGCAGCATTCTGTATTTTTTTAAGGGATAGCACTGCCGATTAAGAATGATTTAATGAGAAAAGATTTCTTTCTTTAAATGCTGATAACAGTTTGAAGTCAGGAGCAATACATGATCAAGGTCAGAAGTTATATCGAAAAAGATGTTTCATTAATTAAGAAGTGTCTGCACACTATCTTATTCATCAAAGAGCGTCAGCAGTAAGAACTGTGAGCTACTTTGATCATGCAACTACTACTGATGTTGAAGCAGTGCCTGCAATAATTGCACATACATGGTATCACTCTGGAGCAAGTGGCACTTCCCTCTCATGTTCAAGATGAGCGTCTCCTCCTTCATAAAAATTTGATATTTGGAAGAGCGACGGTGAGAGCTCTGCGCTTCATCGATTCTGTCAGGAGAGTATGTATGCAAATGACTGTGTCAGATAATCTCCACAGTCAACTCTGGATGTTTAAACCTCCTGACAGATCATCACACTTTATCACAGACACTTTTAATACCCTCTGTTTAACTGTGTACACAAGCATCAAATGAATAACATCCACCAATTTCAAATTCTTCAAAGTAAGATGCTTGAACTTTAACCAAATATATACCAGAAACTGTTCGTATGATGTCCTCTTAACATCCCCACATTTTTAAATATGCTTGCATTTTTGATAGCAGAGGTTTTTTTGTGCACATACTAATGGTGTTTAAGTAAATTTTAATTGATGGAAGCCAGGTGCTCGTAAGCTGGGGACATGTGCATGTGTCTCACCTATTGTATGCCCATATAAGAGCATGAAATTGCAGGACAGTGTGCAAACACAGAAGGCACATAGGAATGAGAGGAGAATAAGCAAGATATCAGTAACATCCAAATTAAAACATACATATAAAAAATCACAACACTTTGAAAAACTTGCAAGTGGATGAGGTCCTGCTCCAAATGACACCAAAAGAGGAAGATTTAGTTCTATTTTTAGCCCCAGTGGTGGATATTAAATATATGCTACAATCGTATCAATTAGATGAAATCACTTTTCAGATGGTGCTCTCATCAGAAATGACATGCATCGTGCTGTTAGAATAAAAGCATGCATTTCATATGAGTTAAACAAAAAGATCTGGCAGGGGGATACAAAAACGTAGATTTACTTTAAACCTGACACTCTAAACATGTTTACACACACTATAGCTCAATTGGGAGCTCCCTTATTAAAAAAGCACAGCAGAGGATGTACTCTAGGCCCAGAAGGGGGGATAAAGGGGAGAGGTTTTTGGGACCCTGCCAAACTGGGGGCCCATGGAGGTTAGCCAAATCATGGTCCATTGGAAAGTTTAGCCGCAACAACAATATTTTTTAAACTGAATAATAACCACTCTTATCAAAGCAACACAACTTAATTTATGTATCCTGTTGTAAAATATAGCCTTTTTTTTCCAAATGTAATCCCCTTTTCTCAAAACAGAAAAGCCTTTCAATGTGTGATGTTACTAATCTGGATGGACAAACTGAACTAAATGATGAGGAAAAAGTGATGTTAGACTTCATAGCAAGGGCAAAATATGCACAAATGTCAGGATGCATAAAATAGAAGAAACTAAAACAACTTTCTTGGAAAGGAATAGAACAATTGTGAAAAGAGACAAAGAATCGGTAAAAAGTGGCAAAAAGGGAAAAAGAGGAGCTTAAATAGGTGAAAAGTAACAGAAAGTGACCAAAAGCGCAAAAACTGGTAAAAATGGGTAAAAGTGGCAACAAAGGGAAAATAGTAGTAAGAATAAGGAAACAAAACGAGAGAACATTGACAAAAAAGGACCAAAATAGTGGCAAAATGGGCAGAAATCAGCAAAACTGGATTAAAAAAACAGCCAAATTTGGTGAAAATGAGAAAGAAGGGAAAAGATTGGCATAAAACATACCAAAATAGTGGAAAAAATGGGCAAAAAACAGTAAAATGGTCAAACATTGGTAAAAACTACATGAAATTGGCAAGAAAAGTACCAAAAATCAGCAAACATGGGCAAAAACTGAAAAACTCAAAAAAAAAACAAAAAAAAAAACAGCAAAACTTGGTGAATACAGGCAAAAACTGGAAAAGAGTGGCAAATAAAGTACCCCAAAAGTGGCAAAAAGGAAAAAAAAAAAAAAAAACAGTAATATGGGCAAAAACAGAATGATATTTGCAAAAAAGTACCAAAAATGGGCAAAAAACTGCAAAAATGGGTGAACAGGGGCAAAAAGATGGGGCAATCATGGACCCAATAATAACCTGACACACGTGTCTTCTCCAACATAGGTAACTGTTAGCCAGGATCCTAGCACTAATACTACTGATCCAACACACATGTATTGACATCATCAGTAAATCACAACAGGGGATTTTCTGTGTTTTTCATGTGTTCAGCCAAATCTGTGGGCAGGCCTTGATGTACTCCCTGTGGCAGCTGAAGAATTTCAACCTCCCAAAGAAGGTGATGGTACACTTCTACACTGCCATCATCGAGCCCATCCTCATTTTATCGATTATCGTCTGGTACACAGCAGCCACAGCGAGGGACAGACTGCGGCGTATCATCCACTCTGGAGTCAGGGTAAATGGCTGCAACCTCACATCTCTTCATGATCTGTACGCCTACAGGATCCTGAAGCTTGGAGGTAAAATTTACTTTGTTTAGGCCCTCCCCTCTGTCAGGAGGCTGTTGTCCATCAGGACCAAAAACTCCCACCAAAAGAACAGTTTCTTTCCCTCTGCTGTCGGCATGATGAACAGTACTCCGGCCCTCTCCCCTCAGACTCTAAACCCCAGAACCTCTAGACAACAACACAGTAGATGTCTGAACAGAGTTATGTGTTACATTAAAGTGAAAGTAAACCCCCAGCACAGAGCTAACCCTTCCCACTACAGATATTTGAAAAATGCACAAAAAATGGGCAGTTTGGTACTGAGAGGAGGGAGGGGAAAAAGTTTCCCAGATTAGGAGAGAGTGATAGTGACGTCCCCTTGCCATAAAATAACACTAATTCTGATTCTTAGGGGGATTGTGGACAGGCCAGGTGCACAATTTTTTGCTAGAAAAGCCTGAAAAAAGTGTATTTTACATCGGTGACCTTTAAAAACTGAGTAAGAGGTTCATAAGAACAAATTTCTTTAAAGAACAGTTGATGAATGAGGCCCATTGTTGCCGTCTCTGAATGAGCTTGGCTTGTTTTGGTTAAATCCTCATAGACCTTCACTATTTAACTTCATCTTTTTCCCCTCTGTGATTTATTTCAGTTTCACTAAACTTTCTTGGCATGTAATAATGCACTCACACAAACTAAACTTGTACTGGATGTACTTTTCCTCCATCAATACCGAAGGCACTACAGCTAAATTTAATAATGTTTCCAGTCCATCATCCCACAAGGAACTTGACTCAACCTGGATCACTTTACAACAATCTATGGGGGAAATATAACCTCACCCTCCATATCATGATTAGTAGAACCCCCTCATCCTGTTGTTGATAATAATTGTATGGTATGTTGTACATACCATCAACCTGCTGGGGACTACAGATGGAAAAGTTCTACTGTGGCTTGTGATTCAAACAGCATGAAAATAATTTCATCATCCCACTCTGGAGCTTTAAAGCACTTAAATATAACACTGACCCTTTGCAACACTTGAAACTTAGCTGAAGTTCCTCCCATTTCTCTGGATCATTGTTGAGATGTGTCTACACTGGTGTAAATTAAGCTGATTTGACTTGAATTAGGAAGGCACACACCTCTCTTTAGGAGGCCCCACAGCTGACAATTATATCAGAGAAAAAAACAAGCCATGAGGTCAAAGGACCTGCCTGTAGAGCTCAGAGACAGGATTGTTGCAAATCACAGATCTTTATAAATGCTACACAAAATCTGCTGCACTGAAGGTTCCCAAAAGCACGGTGGCCAATGGAAGAAGTTTGGCACAACCAGGAATCTTCCAAGAGGTGGCTGCCCGGCCAAAGAGAGCAATCAGGAGAGAAGGGCCTTAGTTGGAGATGGGACAAAGTTCCATAAGGACAACCATCACTGCAGTCCTCCACTGATCTGGGCTTCATGGCTTCAGGCCATAGCCTCTCCTCAGTGCAAAACACGTGAAAGCCCACTGAAATCAAGATTGAACTGTTTGGCCACAGTCCTAAATGTTATGTCTGCAGGAAACCAGGCATCACCTGCTCAATACCATCCCAACAGTGAAGCATGGCGGTGGCAGCATCATGCTGTGGGGGTGTTTTTCAGCAGCAGGGACAGGGAGAGTGGTAAGGGTTGAGGGAATGCTGAATGGGGCAAAGCACAGATATATCCTCAATGAAAACCTGTTCCACAGCACTCAGGACCTCAGACTGGGCCGAAGGGTCACCTTCCAACATGACAGTGACCTTAAGCACACAGCCAGGACAACTAGGGACAGCTCTGCCACAGCTTAATCGCTATGGAACATCTCTGGAGAGACCTGAAAATGTCTGTCTACCGACAATCCAAACCTGACTGAGCTTGAGAGGATTTGCAAAGAGGAATGGCAGAAAATCTTCAATCCAGGTGTGCAAAGCTGGTGGTAACATATACTCATAAGGGAGCTGTAATTGCTGTCAAAGGTGCTTCAACTAACCACTGAGTAAAGGGTTAGAGTACTAAACCTGATACCAATATATTCAGAGACATCTCAATGCTTTTTAATAATAAACAAATAACTCATTGTGTCTGCCTTTCCATTTATGGCTCATTTGAAGAATCAGAGGCACTCACAAATCTTACTCCCTTTTATTTGCAAAGTATTCACTGGTCTGGCTTTGGGCATGTTTTCATTTTATAACCCCTGCGTATCTCTCTGGTCAGAAGGTGAAACTGTCCTCAATGTGCCAAAAGCACTTCTAAAGTCCTGTTAGATGGCATTCAGCATTTATAAAGCTTAAGTAAAGAACATAAATGACCTTTTAAAAATACTTGCTTTTCTGGAAATCACATGTTCTTGTCTTTAAGGCAGAAGTTTATATCTGATCTATGAGCTATGACAATATAGTTGACTTAAATCTCAAGTAATACTGTAATCAGCTTAATGTAGTGGTGCTGAATAATGCAAATCTGCTTATTCTAAACCATACAGCCTTGAAGCAAAGCATCACATACATTTTTTATCTTAAAAGTCTGGCGTTTTCTTTCAGTAATATATTGTTTTTTCTAATGTCTGTCTTATTTATCTGGACAGGTTCCCAGTCTTTTTGTTGTTCCATCACCAGATACACCTGGTATTTGGTTAGAGGGACCTAGCAACAATTTAGACTGAAAATATCAAAATTATGGTGCACTAATGTGGCGAAGTCTGACTCGTAGAGGAAAAATGGCCGATATTACACCGCAGTGTTTTCTCTTCCCCTGAGGGATTGTTGTCTAACTGAAAGAAGGCAACAATGAGAAGTTTCACCCACTATCTATCTTTCTGATGCTTTTAGACTTTTTATACAAACACACTCTCCTAGCCCTGCAGCATGCACCTCAAACAGTGGCAATGATAAACATGACATCTAAAAAACATAAGAAAATATACAATGAAACAGCATTACAGAAAAAATCACCAGAAGAAGAGTCTGGCTGGCCACCTAGCCATAAATCACAGTAGCGATCAATAACTAGAAAGCCCATATGGGCCTACGCCCCAAGCATAAACAAAACAAAGACAGCAATGATACAGAAAGTGTTCCTGAATCAAATAGTCTGCTTGTAACATCATCCACTAACTACAGCAACAGAACTGCACAAAGTCTTTAAAGTTCAGTGACTGCTGTGACCGCAGAACTATTCTGACCTTGAGTTAAAAGCTTTGATACAAAACATTGAAATAAGAGCTACAAAACAATTATTTTTTAAAATTGTTATTAATAATTGGATTTTATAAGATAGCATAATGCATGTTTGGTATTCAACTTTGCACCTCAAAACACATTTTATATTGACAATGGAAAGCAATTATTAACCACACCTTGATTTGTAAATTCAATGATTGCAGAGAGATATTTGTATGCACAGTTTTACAGTCTTGATCTGTAACTTGTTTAAATGAGTGCTGCAGTGTGGTCTGAAACCATGACTTAGAGGTAGAAGACAGTTTCAAAGTGTGAGGCGGGCCTCCCCAGGGGGGCACCACAGAACCCCAGGGGAGGCGCGGAACCATAAACCAGAAGAAAGGTGATTTGCTTTGCTAACTTCTGCTGTGCGTTGAGCAAAATGAATAGACTTATAGTTGCTATAGGGACTATGCAACAGAGCAGTGTTACTCAACCAAAGAGCCAAATTGTTGAAAAATACCTTTGCAAGAGCCACAATCTAAGTGGTGAAAAGTGGCAAGAAACAGTATGAAGGAGCAATAAAAATAAGTTAAAGGTGGCAAAAATGGTCAAAAAGCAGCAAAAATGGGTGAAAAGGGGCAAAAATTGGGAGAAAACATGGAAAAATGGTCAGAAAGTAGCAGAAATAGGAGAGAAGTGACAAAACATGAGTTACAGGTGGAAAAAATGGTCCAAAAATGGCAAAAAATGAGTGAAAAGTGACAAAAATGGGCCTGTGTCCATAGTGATTATTTTTAATTTAAAACCAATGTAGTCCAGAGTTCTGAGCGCTCAGCGCCTTGAGCAGAAAAAGCGCCCGCAGCATCAGCTGTTATTGCCGCCATGATTAAAGCTCTCTTGGTCTTAAAGTGTTTAACTTTGGAACAGCACTGCACTAGTCAATCTTACTTCTTCCTCACTTGCCAATCAAAATCAAGAAGGGGTGGGGCTTCTGACAATAGCGGAAGCTAAACCAATCCGACTCTTCTGTTTTTCAAGGGTAATTTTGAGGTCTGCTGCTGCTGCTGCATGCGTCAGGACATATTTAGATTACTTTATTTATCCCAAAAAGGGTCTACCTAGACCAAACACTCATAAAAAACTAACAGGAAATGTCAGAGACAAACAGAATAAATCATGTGCTTTCACTGTAAATCTCAAAGTGGATTTTTTCTGAAATCCTGTCAGATTTTTTAAAATCCCCACCAGATTGCCTGAGGATTGGCTCATCTGGTGAAGGCCTTACGTGGTTTTTACTTAAGAAATGATCAGGCCTGTTTATACACGCACAAACTCCTCAGCCTTATCTGTAAACACAAACAGATAATTTTTTACTGCTGCTTAGCTGGAAGTTGGAGTTTGGAAGTGAGTGGGAGGGAGTGATGATGACTGATTATTTTCTGTGCCACAGCTGATACAATCTTGTATTTCTGCTTCATTTTGTTTTCTGCTTTCCATTATGTTCTTGTTCTTTTCAGAAAAGTACACTTCGGTCCGTAAATGTTTGGACAGAGGTGCATATTTTAAAATGTTGCTTCTTTCTACCACATGCATGCATTCAACACAAAACTTTAAACATGTGGCTGAAGTGTAGACTTAAGTCTGGAGTCCATGGATGTCACCAAATTCTGAGCTTCCTTCCTGAAGATGCTCTGCCAGGCCTTTACTGCAGCCCCTATAAGTTGCTGCCAGTTTGTGAGTCTTCAGCCCTTAAGTTTATCTTTGCTAAATGAAATGCATGCTCTACTGGGTTGCCAGTATCTTTGGGTCATTATCCATCTAATGACATCTTATCAGTTTTTCAGCATTTGGATGAATGTGAGCATAAAATATAACCCTATACACTTCAGAATCCATCTTACTGCTTCTGTCAGCATTCACATCACCAATAAACACTTTTGAGTTATTGAGCCTATCCCAGCTGTCATTGGGCGAAAGGCAGGGGACACCCTGAACTGGTTACAGGGCTGACATATAGAGACAGACAACACTCACATTCACACCTACAGCCAATTTAGAATGGTAATTAACCTAGTTGCTTGTCTGTGGTGGTGGGAGGAAGCTAGAGTACCCAGAGAGAACCCACACATGCATGGGGGAACATGCAAACTCTGCACAGGAAGGCCCTGACTGGGGAAGTAAAACCAGGAACCTTCTTGGGAACTGCTGTGCAGCCTGCAGTTATACATGCCCACACAGTATACTGCCTCTACAGACGATGTGGTATGATCATGAGCTTTTCTCTTTCCATCGTTTTGGTTCAATTTTATCTTGGTTCCATCTATGGAGCTACTATTGTTACAATACTAAATTATATGCAAATGCATACAAGGACACACAATATCTGTGCACATATTTGCACATGCATAGATACATCTGCAAATGTTTGCACAAGTTGACAATCAGTGCAAAGTTTAACAAATATGTATGGACACAAAACAATAAAATGTTTAAACATCTAAAGGGATGAAAAAGGCCACATTTAAGCCTTAATAAAAGATGAAAGTTTGCACTCCAGTCACATCTTAAATGTATAATTTCACATCCAATATGATGGTGAAGAAGCGAAATGATAAAATGAGTGCTGCTGTCCAAAACTTACTTAAAGACAGACATGGCAACTTCATTTTCATACAAATAAAGCTTGTCCGTGCCATGGTAATTGTAAAATGTCAAGCTGAATATCATATCCTGTTGGCTCAGACTACAGTTGTTAATTGTGTTGCATTACTCCAAAAGTAGGAACCATAGACAAAGACTGGCTGCCAAACACTGATATCTAGGACAACTGTATATAATGCAATTGGCTCCACAATCCCTGATCAGCCTCTTAGTCGCTTAAAGCCTTCCTGCATGGAATCTACAATCATTAGTTTGTACATACTGCTGTTCCTCTGGGCTTTCTGTATTGCAACAGAGAAAGCAGAGCAATGTTACCAGGCATACAGGCTCCAGCATTTCAGGCCCGTAAACACCTCAATTCCATGGGGCTGGGGCTGATTGGAGCACTCTGGGACGCTCTGAAACAGGCCCTGTCATATCTGATGGAATCACAAGTATTTATGGGAGACAGCCTTCTGCTTTTCCCCGCTATAGAAATAAAAAAAAAGACAGGGAGGAAAAAAAAAAAAAAAACCTGCCGGGTCTATTTTTGTCGAATCTCTCTACAGCCGGTTTGAGCAGCACAGAGCAGATCAGTTGGGTAGGAAGTGAAACAAGGGAATCTCATAGTGAATCTAGTCTATTTTTAAAATGAATCAACCTGGGAACTCCACAGTGTATTTCACAACACAACTCAACATCAACACATAATAAGGAAGCCCTTGTAGAGGCGAAAAAAAAAAAAAAACCACACAGAATAATCACTAAATCAACAGGTTTGAGCAAGGTTAAGAAATCAGTACAGAAGTGTGTCTGAACCATGACTTTTCAAACACGGGAGGTTTGAAGCGTCCTCAAAAGAAAGTGCAGATCTTTGAGTGCCAGCTTTTGGTATTTGTAGACCTGAGTAAATACAAAATGCAGTTTTTGCATTATGGTACAATTTATTAGGGCTAAAAAAAAACCTTGCCAAACCTACCTGTTTTTTACTAGCCACGCCCAGGCCTGATTACCTTCAGACCTATTGAATTCAGAAATCCCTTAAATAGAACCTGTCTGACAAAGTGAAGTAGGCTAAAAGATCTCAGAAGGCAACACATGGTGGCGCCATCTAAAGAAATTCCAGAACAGATGGGAAACAAAGTCACTGACATCTATCAGTCTGGAAAGGGGTAAAGCCTTTCCTAAGGCTTTGGGACTCCAGCCAACCACAGTGAGAGCCACTATTCACAAACTGAGAAAACTTGGAACAGTGATGAACCTTCCCAGGAGTGGCCAGCCTACCAAAATGACTCCAAGAGCGCTTCAACGACTCATCCAGGAGGTCACAAAAGAACCCAGAACATCTAAAGACCTGCAGGCCTCACTTGACTCGGTTAAGGCCAGTGTCCATGGTTCAACTACAAGAAACAGAATGGGCAAAAATGGAGGCCAAACCACTGCTGACAAAAAAGAACACAAGGGCTTGTCTCACATTTGAGTACAAACACCCTAATGATAGCCTACCCTTTTGGGAAAAGTCGAACTTTTTGAAAGGTGTGTGTCCTGTTACATCTGAAGTAAAACTAAAGCAGCATTTCATCATAAGAACGTCAGTCAAACATGATGGTGGTAGTATGATGTACTGGGGCTGCTTTGCTGTTTCAGGATCTGGACCACTTGTACTGGAGTGAACCATGGATTTTGCTCTCTACCACATTGCATATATTGTTTTCCCTTCGAGTTATTCTGTGTTCACACTATAATGCAATTTAAGCACTAAGAGACCCTATTGGATAGCAAATTATTATTCCTTCTGTATTATTATGATGTCGTTGAAACGGCCTGGTTGCCATATTAACACTTCTTGTAAAGCCGCTGCTTCTCACTACTGAAGTTTGATACCTGACACATTTGCATGGTCGACTGTGTTCATACTGAAAATGAACTGCTCCAGGGTTTGATTGAAAGAAAACCAAGACCACTTCTCCAAAGCAAGAATGGCTTCAAAACAGAGTTTGACTGTCATCTTCATTTATGTCTAAATAAACGGGGCCAAAGAGAGAAGGCTCCAAACAATTCAGGTGTGAAAGCATCCTAAAACCATTTCTAATACGACCACTGGCACCATTTCAGAATGCCACATTAGAAACCACGGCTGATTTCACTGAGACTACTGTTTCATGCATTGTGTTTGGAGGATGGAGCAATGGCAGAACATTTCAAAGCCGTAACTCCTCATATGAGGAACCCAGACATCATAAAGCACCAAACTCCACATGGGATAAAAAGAACAACTTCTTTCAGTCGGATGCTGACGTGAGATTTCTAAATGAAGTGTTGTTGCAGCAGAAGACAGCAGAGCTCTAACTACAGTCCTGTGTTCACATGTGCATTGGAAACACATTACAGTGAGAACAGTATGTTACAGTGTTGGTAGGCTGTGCATTTTAAATGAGCATTATTGAGATCTACTGTCTTTATCTCGGAATGTAGGCTACACTATAGTGACAGTATAGTATTCCCAGAATGCATCATTAACTTTTATTTTTGCTCAGTTTTCAGTATTTACAGTAAATTGCCTTCTAACTGTCACCCTTTGTGAACAGACAGCCTGAAGGAATATCATGCCTGTGTTCCCATGTAAGCTGAACAAACAGAACTGTTTGTGTCCACAAGCCGATAGAAACCGTTGGTCACATGAAGCTCGGAGGATAAAAAAGCCAAGCCAGCACGGTTCAAATGGTGACAAAGATGAGAGAAGAATCTGGGAAACAGCACATTGTGTATTTAAATGCATCCATATGTGAAGGCATAGTTTGCTGCAGGCATAAAAGGAAGCAATCATTAGAGGAAGGCTGCATGGAGTTGCAAAGGCCATGGATTAGGATGTATCAACAGCACATGCCAAGTTGGTGGACAAGTTAAGTGTAGACTAACACATGAAAAACACATGAACCATGGCTTGTATGCAGTGTGTTGCAGTCATTTTAGATGAATCTGTTTCAGAGAAGTAAAGTCAAAAGCAAATAACAAAATCAATTAAAAAACAGCTCTTAAAACTGACAACCATGCCAAATATGGATGCCATTAAATGAGCACCCTCTTCTACAAAACTATATTTGAGGCAAATCCTGGTCTGTTGAGCCTGAAGTTAGAAATTTCAGTGCAAATGGGGTGCAGATGACCTGGTGGTTTAAGGCTTCCCATGTACTCGGGCAGCCCAGGTTCGAGTCCCGTGTGTCTCCCTCAGCTCCATCGTCCTTGTTTCCGACTCTATCCACTGTCCTCCTCTATCAAAAAAGGCACAAAAAGCCCAGAATAAATCTTAAAAAAAGAAAAAAAATCCCATGCAATAAAGCTGGCAATTCTCGGGGTGCAGATTGCCTAGCGGTTAGGTCAAGCCCCATGTACATGGGCGGCGTGGGTTCAAGTCTGGCCTGCAGCGCCTTTCCTGCATGTCTCTACTCCCTATTTCCAACTCTATCCATTGTCCTCTAACCTTGCAAACCAGATGGATTCACCTGTTTCCATGGTTCTCACTGGCGAATCCATCTTGCAAAGCTACCGTCTGAACAGATTGGGCCCGGTTAGAAAGTGACAGGACCAATCAGCAATGAGGGAAAGTACTTTCGGGTGCAGTGGAGCCGTGACGTAAGCAATGGAGTTGAAATTACCAAACATTCTGTTACAGAGATGCACAAGAAAGCCATGCTAGCAAAAGGGGCTAGCATACTTGAGAAAACCTTGAGAAAAACCTCTACAAGCCTTCCACGGCCAGCTGCTGAGAAGCATCCCCACAGCATGATGATGATGATAATGATGATGATGCTGCCACCAATGCTGTTGAAAGGGTTCATACATAAAGGTCCCTTTTTCAGGCTTTTCTAACAAAAATATGTGCCCCTGGCCTGTCCACAATTCACCAAAGTACCAGAACCCCCCACCCTTCTTCACCTTCCCCCTCATGATGTCATGTGGGGAGTTAATACTGCCCCCAGGTTCAGTTGGCCCTCCCTGCTTGGAAGAAAGTTCCATGAAAAAGTGCACTTGGTGAGTCATGCCTCTCTTTTGGATATAATTTTTTTAATTTTTTAATTTTTTTTTTAAATAACATAAGGCCCCCAAGGTTTACCTTACTCTTATTTTAAGGTTTATTTAGGGGGCTCTCAACTTTGAGTCTATGGTATGTCAGAGGTCAGTAGGGTCTTCTAGGGGGTCCCAAGTTACTAATTATCTTTAAATGACAAAATGTTATCATTCTGTGAGGCTTTTATTCGTTTTCTAAAATGAATTTATCTAAAAACTACTCAGATGGAGGTCTCTGATATAAATTTTCAGTACAGAGAAGGAAAGGGAGGTTTATTATGAAATATTTGAGTTTTAGTAAAACTACAGCTCAAAAACTCATTTCTTGCTTTCATAATAAAGTCATCAATCATATACATGCTGTGGCACTGTGCTGAAAACAAATTATCACATCCCTTATTTGCCACTAAGAATGTTGGCAACCCTAGGTGCAGGGCGCTCACATCTACAGCAGGTAGATCATTTTTCTACTAAATCTGTGCAGTATGGTTGCCATTTTCCTCTGAACAAATACAGTACGGCTGCCAATGGGTGCTGGCGGGGCAGTTTGCATGTTTTGTGTGTCATAACTAAGTGGTGTTTGATTGTGTGAGGCATGGATTAAACCTGACTAAACCCAAATATTCACAGGAGCTTAAGAGTGTCTGTTGATAGCCTGCAGCTACCAAATATTTGAAAATGCTTATTCTGCAGACAAACATGTCCAGATTTTTGATCAGGCATTCAAGTGCAACACAGAAAGCACCCAGCTTGAAAATCACTTTTGCTCCAAGCAAAAAGGAAAAGGCCACATTAGTCAGAAGTGTGGTGACTGTTAATTCAAAGCTAAGTAAAAAAAAAACACTTTTACCATTTTTTTTATATGAAGCCAAGACAGGTTGCAATAAACAGAACCTAAGATTGTTTTAGTACTGGCCTTATCAGTTCTTTAAAGGTTTCCTTTCACTAGAAATCATAGAGGGTTTTCAACAGGTTAAATCAGACAATAATGTCAAACATCAGATTAACACAGGATTTAAAATTTCATATACAGTGACTATAAACTATTACCCTTTTATTGATTTTACACATCAATCGTGGTCAATATAGTTTGGCTTTTTGACAAAAAAGGCCAAGAAATAAATGATAAAATATTTTCCCCTTCATGTCAGGATCTAGTAGAGTCACCTTTGATTGCAATCACAGCCCTGAGTCTGTGTGGATAGGTCTCAGTCAGGCTTTCACATCTGGACTCTCCAATTTTACTCCATTCTTCTTTGCAAAACTGCTAAAGCCCTGTCAAGTTTCACAGGGATCAGGTATGAACAACCCTTTTCACGTTCAGCTGAAATGATCTTGTATTGATGTCTGGGCTTTGACTTGGCCGCTCGCAGAACATTCACCTTGTTATCTAAACCATTTCATCTCTGCATGCTTCAGGTCATTGCCATACTGGAAAATAAATATTCTCCCAAGCCGTAGTTCTCTTGCAGACTGAATCAGATTGTCCTCCAGGATTTTCCTATATTTTGTCATATTAATTTTACCCTCTACCACTACAAGCCTTCCAGGGTCGACTGGTGAGAAGCATCCCCTTACCATGATGCTGCCACTACTGTGTCACAATGGGATGGGGTGAAACTTGTAACTCCTTGAGAGTAGTCATAGGTGTCTTGGTGGCCTCTCTCACTAGTCTCCTTCTTGCACGATCACTCAGTTTGTGAGGACGGCCTGATCTAGGCAGATTTACACATGTGCCATATTTCCTTTTTTTCTTGGTGATGGATTTAATTGAACTCTGGGGGATGTTCAGTGCCTTGGAAATGTTTTTGTATTCTTTCCCTGACTTATATGAAGCCAGGGATGAATCACATAAAACTTCAATTGTGATTTTGTGGGTTATTTTAATGTATAGTTCAAATATGGAGGGTTAGTCCAAAAGTAAACAAAGTTCTGCACATGGAAAAATGTGCATTTGTCCAACAAAAGAAATTATCTCCAAACTTGCAATCAGGAAGCTTGATCTGCTTTCAGCAGTAACAAAAAGAGTCCATAATACTCCCGTACAAGCTCAGTACTATTGCAGTGTTGACCTATGTTAACTAAATAGCTGACAAAAATGCTCACTAAAAATACAGCAGTGGCACTCCGTAGAAAAGAGAGACAATGAAAAAAAAACTACATTTAACTCTTCTCTGCAAAATAAAATCATCACACATCCCATCATTAAACTGTGGAATTACAACAGTTTACATTGTTAACAAAAGCATTCTGACTGATCAGAAGAGCAACAATACAAACACCATGTATAGAATTGTAGTTGGTCTCCTATCTAACTCAAGGACTGTGTTTACATGGACTTGAGTATCCCGGTTATGAGTCATATCCCGGTTTTTATCATATTCTGGATACTGTGTTTACATGCGCACAGAGAAACCCGGTTATTCATATTCCTGTATATATGTGAAAAACTAGAATCCTGGTTTCTGATCACTGAATCATATCTGCGCAGATAGTTGATGATATTTTACAACACCAGACGAGGTACGTTTGAAATTTGAGAAAAATTAGATCACTGTTATTTTGGGTTTAACACAGTTAAATGCAAACATCACGTTGCAGAAATGGTATCCACCTCGTTCCAACAACAGGAGAAAAAAAAAATCTCGTTTATAATAGGACCGTTTGCTAACAGATAATATGGCATCTGCAGAAACAAGACTGAGAGGATGGTAAGGAGTGAAAGAAAGATCTCAGATAAATAATTTTGATATAACTTGATATTTCAAATTATTATCACTATTAGGTAATTAGAATTATTATTATTATTAAACACTACAAAAGTTTGGCAGAGACGCCAAGAAAGAGCTAAGCATCTTGCAGCTGACTAACTTCACTAAATAACTGTCTGATAATGACTTCAAAATAAAAGTCTGTTAAAACGGGGGCAGCTCAAAGTGGGCCCTGAAAAAGGTTATGCTCTTACTTTGAAAAGTACCCCGGAGGAGTCATGGTTTCTTAAGTTCAGGACTGGGAAGCGTTGACAAACTGTGCAGAATGCTTTAGGAGTGCCAACTTTTCATCTTTATCTCACATAGCTCTAATTCCCAGTAACTCATGATGTGAGCGCTCATTCTCTGTCTCCACAGTAAACTACGCTCACGTTTCATTCATGGCTGAAAAATTAGATTGTTCTTTTTGCGTTTTATCTAAATATGACAGCGTTTTGACACAAAATTACCATCAGTTTACAGATCCGCTGCAGACACAGCCGCTCAGCTGTCACTCTCTCTGGGCAGAGATCAGCTGTTCCTCTGCCACACGGACTCAGTATTTACAGTATCTGATGTTAAATGGAGTTTAATCAAAGTCGCGCCTGCGCAGTAGTCTACAGCAGCCAGAAAGCAGGATGCTGCGTATACATGGCACAGTATCCTGTTTTCTTTTGAAGTTCTCCAGGTAGCAAAACCAGGTTTCTTAAATCAAGGATACTGTAATATCCGGTTTTTGCAGATGTATACATGCACAAAGAGAAACCGGGATACTCAAAAAAAACCAAAAAAAACCAATAGAAACTGGGATACTCAAGTCCATGTAAACGCAGTCAAGGTTAGCAAGCTCTGGTGGCCCACGTGGAATGTCTACAATCTGAAGAAAATCCTCAGCATCAGCAATCCTAGTCACCATATCATACAAAATGTGGATTAGTATAAACTTATAAACCAACACATTCTTCTATGGTAGTAAATCCTTCACCTGAAGATGATATTTTTTATAGATTTTCTCACCATCTGCAAGAGTAACCGCTCCAAGCAAAACAGCGTGTCGTGTTTACTTCCTGTATTTTCCCACCCTAAGCTCTCAATAAACACTTGACGGTGAAACTATGCCCCCTGCTGTCTGAAACAAAAACCTACAGCGGCACAATTACGACAGAAAATTATGTTGATAGTGGTTTTATTTTAAGTATTTGGACTTTAAATTAAATTTTTACCGCCTGGTTACATTTACTTTTCAATATAATTTTCTCTGAGTTGCTTGAAATGTTCTTTTGTGTTTGTGGTTTAATAGAAGCCAGGAATATAGATTAACCAGTGACTGGACCTTCCAGACACAGGTGTCTTTACCCCTCTTTTCACCTATTTTTATTTTTATTAAATTGTCATTACTTTGTAGAAATCTGCTTTCACTTTGACATGAGGTTTTTTTTTTCATTTTGTCAAAAATGCCAAATTATCTTGGCTGTGATTGATTTATAAAATCACAACAAAGGGAAAATATCCATGGGTGAACACTTTTTATTGTCACTTAATGCGTCATGCGTAGGGACAATAGGCCACTTTGGAGTAAATAGAAATACATTGCAGCAGTTGTGTGGGAATTTCTATAGCAGAGAAACAGTGGAAGCAAACGAAGAAAAACACATAAAAGCAGTCCAGATCCTTGGGATGAGGGAAAAAGGTCTCATTGTGCCATTGGAAGTGGGAATAGGAGCAAGATAAAAACATGACCTACATTTCTGTTGAATAACATTGTCATAAATTCTCTTTGAAGAAAAATGAAGATGTTTATATCTGTGTACATACAGCAGTAAAAGCAGTTCCTAGGACAGAGATATGTTTGCTGTTTTACCTTCCATCCATGTAGGCGTCCTGCTGCATCAGGAGGGTTATGTACATGTATTTGTTCCTGGAGGAAAAGAGGATCCATTAAAAGGGCTCAGGCCATATATGTATGTGAAATATAATATCAACATGGAGCTGGTGCTCACGCTAGTTTTGGGCAGCTTTATTTAAACAGATTTATGAAGTGACAGCCATTTCTAAACCTTTACCCCTACCCCTGGATTTTGAGTGGCCCCTTATCTTTTGAAACAAAATTATAAGGGGTAGGGGCACAATACTGCCCTATGCATCGGGACCACCCATAAAGTGCCTGATACATCATAAGTAGTAGCTGACTAAAATACAAGCATTTATATTGACAGATGCAATGGCAATACCAGATGTCTATTAAAAGTGTTTTTATACTTGTTTGAAGTCAAAAGAAACAGAATGCACTTAAAGATAAAAATATAATATTAGATTGTTGTTGGGCTGCACGGCGGCACAGGGGTTAGCACTGTTGCCTCACAGCAAGAAGGTCCCTGGTTAGGGCCTTTCTGTGCAGAGTTTGCATGTTCTCCCCGTGCACATGTGGGTTCTCTCTGGGTTCTCCGGCTTCCTCCCACCACGTTAATAGATGACTCTAAAATTGGCTTTAGGTGTGAGTGTGAGCGTGCCTGGTTGTCTGTCTCTATATGTCAGCCCTGTGATTGACTGGCAACCAGTCCAGGGTGTACCCCGCCTCTCACCCAATGACAGCTGGGGTAGTCTCCAGCCCGCCCGCGACCCCAAACAGGATAAGCGGTATAGAAAATGGATGGATAGATTGTTGTTAAAATTTTCAGTTCTTATCTATAAAGACTTTTCTACACTTCTCAATCAGCCAACCTGGTAATGATACGCAAGTCATCGTCTGATGCCTCATCATCTTGGTTTGGAGTTTGCCTCTGGAAAATCTCCACCCCTCCATTTGAACAAGAATCCTACCCCTATGTGAAGGCACAAATCACTGGAATAAAGGGCTAGGTGGTAGGGATGACATTGAGTCAGGAGCATATGCCCGTTCAACGCTTTGTTTCATCAACCTTGACCTTGCTCTGCTCAGGCCTCCTGATGGCCGTTATCCAGGCTTGGGCCAGACTCATGTACCATCTCTCCAGGCATCTTCAGCTGACCCCTCCATGACTGCCCTCAACATCTGGTTTTACCCATCAGATCCTGGGTACCCAGTATGGGATGAGCTGGAGCAGGCCTGGGAAAGTGAGCCTGGTTCCCGTAGATGTGCAGGCGCTGTTCCAGTTTTAAGCAGCTGACCCTTCCCATCCCTACTCTCCTGAGCATGCCAACATGAGAAACACAGTCTATCCAATGATATTTAAAAAAAAACGCACTTAAGATAAGTTGTTACAAAGGAGTCCAGCTAGCACCAATGAGCAACCAGGCCTCACAAGCGTGCACTAAGAAAGGGAGGACCAGGGACCAAAAAAATCTGACCTGCGTCTGCATTCTAAGTGCCACACTATTTTAATCTCAGCCTTGCAGTTAGCAGACCGATGGAATACACTGCCAAGGTAGGTCAACTGCTCTACAACTTCCACCTAAGGGACGAGGGGGGATTCAGATTGAGCCCTTTTCTTCCTGGCACTGTGGATGTGGGTAGCAAATACAAGCTAAGTATTTCTGTTTGTCCCTCTTTATATTAACTTGCATTTAACATTCTAGACCTTGAATATATAGTAAATGTACAGTAAAACTATCAGGCCTATGAATTAAAAACTGTTTCACAGCCATGTAGGATGTTCTTTTATCTCAAATGTTATATGGATTTAATCCTTAACCGGAGATTTGCTTGTGACAGCAGGTATTATGTTGGCTAAAGGTTATAAAGGTCCATATCAAATGTGCACAAATGTATTCTATCTTTTCTCCCAAAGGTGAATGCATGTGTGTAGGAGCTGAAAAATCTCAAGACAAGAGAACAACCTTTCATCATCACTGGGAATACGCACAGCAATGATGTATCTCTCAGGTTATCTCATGTCTCCTTGATGTCCATTTGTTCTCAGCAGTATGTCGGTCTGCTGTAGAGATAAAAATCACAGGCAGGATGGAGACAGGAAGGCTCTTTGCAGCATGACAAGATGCTCTTCTGCAGGAGAAACAAAAGAACTGATGTGATGCTGATAGATTTCTCACAAATGAAATCCTCTGGGTGGACGTTATTCCCTTAGCTTTTCTTTGAGAGGTTTCTTTCCAGCTGTTCTCACCTCGCCTTGACTACAAGTCACATAAAAATATACCAAACAGTAGGGGTGGGACAAAAAATCGATACACTGAAATATCGCGATACTTCCTGGCGTGATATTGTATTGATATTTTAAAATGCAGTATCAATATTTAATTAATTAGCTGATTATTCACTTTGTTGGTGCGGTAGTTTGTGGTGTAATTTCACCCCCTGACCGCTAGTTGGCGGCAGGCATCGCTAGCTGGCAGTTGACTCTTGCCTCTTCTCTCTTGAGACAACGTGATCACACGAGACTTCCAGTCTGCATGAGCCGGTTGCTTGTACCTACCCAGCAGAGCGACTTCTGCTGCATTCATAGTGGATGTGTAGACTTATTTTGGCTTCCAAAACATTAAAGACAGCACAAACTTAGACAGGACTTAGACAGTCGTTTGCAAGATATGCCACGCCAGAGTAAAATACTGAGACAACACAACAAATCTACTAGTTAGGCATCATCGCGTTAGCGCTACAGCTAATGGCTAACGTCAACAAACAAGCCCGTTGAAGCTACCGCTGGTCTCTACTCATGCAACCATAATCACAGTTGTATTATTTGTAAGGACCTGTCCCGTGTAGTGTCGTTAAGAATGACGGCTTCGGTAACACAAGAAAGAAACACTGGCCTGTCACGTCATGCCCTCCGCAAAACACAGTCCATCAGTCTTAAAGCTGGACGTGACGATCAGCTCGTCTCCCATAATCTCCCTCCACAAACACATTATGTGATGACATACAAAAACTGATAAAATATGAAATATAAAGGATTGGAGTACATTCACTCTATAATAATTTATTCCCCTTTTCTTAAAAAAAAAAAAAAAAAATCACGGTAGAATTTTAATTCAGTGCAACAAATGGGGAAAATCCTCATCTTCAGATTGAACAAAGATAGGTAAAATGCGAGATGATGAAGGACTACATAATTTTTAAATAGCTTAATTCTACATTGTTAAATTTGATATTAACTTAAAATTACATAATAAGTTATACATATATATACTACATACATATGTATAGACTTTATGCACTTCATATTCAGTATTTAGCTCAGTCTGTGTCAAATTCTGTGAAATTGATACTAAATTGTTGTGAATAAACTGAGAGATTCTGCACTTGACCATTTTATAACTATTTTGTATTCTCTAGTTAGACATATTTTCTGATGTATCGTTATACACATGTGATGTGTATTTTTCCTGATATATTCTGTAGGCATCATTATCATTCATCTTTTTCACTGGTGTTTAAAAAGCTAACTAAAGATTGCAAAAATCGGCAATATCGTAGAATCGCAATTTAAATCAAATCGGCACCTAAAAAAAAAACGTAAAAAATCGAATCGGGAGAAAAGTGAATGGTCCCAGCCTTACCAAACAGTATATAGAAATATTTATGAGCAAAAGGACTTCTTTGCCAATTGTTTCACTACAAATTAACAACATTGTTAGGAGGTTCTACTGATAATAAAGCTGAAATCAGTACTGACGTCTCCTTATGACCTACAAATGCAAACCAGACTGTCAGGAACATTTTTAACGTTAGTTTAATGCCCATTACCAATTCCATTGGGTCAGTGAGATACATGCACCATGGAGACTGACTGCTTTTGTTTACATTTCAATCAGAAACAGCCAAGTTTTTGACATGTGTGTTGAAAAGCTCATGATCCTGTCTTTTTAATCCCATATTTTGACCTTTAAACTCGTGATTTTGACTTTTTAATCCCATATTTTGACCTTTAAACTAATGATTATGACTTTTAATCCCATATTTTGTCCTTTAAACTCATGATTTTGACTTCTCAATCCCATATTTTGACCTTTAAATTCATGATTTTGACTTTCTCATATTCATATGCTTGCCTTTTAAAAATGATGTTGCCTTTATATTCCGTGTTTTGCCCTTTTGAACTAATAAGTTTGACATTTAAAATTGAATTTGACCTTTAAAATAATTATTTTGACTTTTTTGATCTTGAAATTGTTCATCATCAGCATTAAATTGTTTTTTTTTTCATATTTTATTACTGGTGAAAATGAGGTTAAAAGTTTATGGTTAAATGTTGACCCCTAGAGCCAAAATGAGTATCCCGCCCCTGCTGTGATTGACTTTGACACCTCTGGACCAAATAGTTTGTCCTCAGGAAGTCTCACTGGGGCAAATCTGGCCCTGGGCTTAATATGAGTTTGACGCCCCTTTGCTATAGTAATATGAAAGTGAACAAACTTTCTCTTAACTTTAACATTAAACCAGTGTTATTCATTCTGAAAGCAAAAACCTCTGAAAATTCAAAATTGATATTGTGCAGCAGCTACTGTTAGCTAATGTTTGCAGGTTAAAAAAATAGCTTTTAAGTTACATAACTGATACATAATACATTAATCCTGCTGACAGCAGACGCATGGCAGACATTACAACCTTGAAACATACACTGTGTTGTTATGTTTCGACCTGCTCTTCTGTTACCGGCCAAACAAGAGGACAGAAATCCAGTCTGATGTCTCTTGTGCTCATCTGTTTGCTTCTATTGAAAGTTTCTTTTTTTTCAGAGCATGGCCCGTCAAGAACACCCAGAGAGGACATGCTGTTCTGCATCAAAGACACTTGTATGAGGATATACCGTGCAGACATACCTGTGTATGACTGAGAACCAAGCAATAAAAGCAATAAAAAAAAGTACTCCCTGCAAATCAAAAGTAGAGGGATAATAATCTCATATTGTGCCATGGCAAGTTGTTCCAATGACAAAAACAAGCATTTTTGTCCTTTGGCTGCATTCCAAACTGGTGTATTGAAGCTTTATTGTGTGGAAAATTGGCATCTCGGCACAAAACTGCGGCTCTGGAATGAAGCTTTTTCATTGGAAAAGCTTTATCTCAGTGAAAGCACGTAGCGCTCGCCAGTGTTTTGTGCTGGCAGAGTGGTATTTAACTACAACAGACCACTCCAGAGATAGAAATATTCAATGATTAACTGGCTAATGAAATGTTACTGGACCGAGGGGACGGTGAAACAGACAAAGGTTATCAGCCAGAATGGTCAGATAAAATGGATTTACCAGCACAACCAGGGCTGGAGTGGGAACAATGTGTTATGTCTGATCCTCCATTAAGTGGCCCAAGAAGTCTCTGAAGGAGCGACAGATACGTGGGCAGCCGCAGGGACAGTCCAGGAGAAAATTGTTAAAACGACAGATTCTGTGAGTGGTGGCAGAGATATGCTGATTTAATTGTTAAATCTAGAGAGTCAGTATTCCCTCGGCAAAGCTTCTCCTGTCTTATTTTTAAAACTGCAATAACAGAGGCTGCATGGAAGCACTTTGTTTTTGTGTTGTCCCTCCATCTGGGATATTATTGTAAATGCAATATCTCAAGAGCATTTTGAGGGAATTCCTTCAAACTTAGTACACATTTTCACCCTGAGTGAAGGACAAATTGATTGAATTTTAGAGGTCATAGGTCCAAGGTCAAGGTCACAGGGCCCTGTGTTTATCCTTCTCATTTTTGTGAACAAAAATCGAAAATTTCAAGGGACAACAAAAAGGTGAAAAAGTTAAGTTATACTAAGAAAAAACAGCTGGATGAACATTTTGAAACTAAGTAGGTTCACTGGCAACAGTCAGTTACATGACTGTGTATGAAATACAATTTTAGAGAGGCAGTATCTTAGAAGTGAAGATGGGCAGAGGTTCAACAATCAGTGACAAACTGCATTGTGCATAAATTTCCAAAATATGTTCCTCAAACTAAAATTTTGAAGACATTAACTATCCGGCCATCTACAGCCCATAATATCAATGATTCAGAGAATCTGGAGGAATCTCTGTGCAAAAGGGACGGGGCTGAAGGTCATCTTGGATGCTCATGATCTCTGGGCCCTCAGGCGGCACTGCAATAAGAACAGGCATGATTTTGCACTGGAAGTCACTCCATGTGCTCACAAACACTTCCAGAAATTTTTTGTCAGTCAACACAGATGGATGTATCATGCAGAAAAGGAGCAATATGTGAACAAGATCCAAAATCGCTGCTGTCTACTCTGGGTCAAAGCTCATTTAATATGGACTGATGCAAAATGGAAAACTGTTCTGTGGCAATATGAACACAATTTGAAAGTATTTTTGGAAACTAGGGACACTGTGTCCTCTGGACTAAAAAGGAGAGGGACCATCCAGCTTGTTATCAGTGCACAGTCCTAAAGCCTGCATCTTTGATGGTATGGGGTTGCATTAGTGCCTCTAGGCATGGGCAGCTTACACATCTGGAAAGGCAACATCAATGCTGAAAAGTAGTTAGAGCAACATCCAGACAACATCTATTTCAGGGAAGGCCTTGCATTTTTCAGCAAGACAATGCTAAACCACATACCACATCCATCACAACAGAAGAGTTCAGGTGCTGAAGTGGCCGGCCTACAGTCCAGACCTTTCACAAGTAGGAAACATTTGGCGCATCGTAAAGTTAACAGTCCAGCAAAGAAGACCCAGGACTGTTAAGCAGCTGGAATCCTACAGTGGACAAGAATGGGACAACATTCCTCTCCCAAAACTATGGCAACTGGTCTCCTCATTTTCCAGACGTTCACAGAAGGATATTATGGTAAACATGGCCCTGTCCCTACATTTTTGAGATGTGTTGTTGCCCAGTATTCATTTTAAAAGCTGTTTTTAATTTTAGTTTAGTCTTTTGATCACAGCTTTAGTTTTAGTCACATTTTAGTAAATTATATCCTTTTTTGTTTGAGTCAGTGAAAACTCTAAAATATTTTCATCACATTTTTGTCTTTACTTTTAGCTCAAGCATTTAATCTTTAGTCTAAATCTGGTACCAAATCATGGTAGTGTATTCTATAAACCCTGCCAAACCTGGTGACCCTGCTTTCTACAGCTGAGAAGCAGAATGCATACAGATGCATTGTTTCTTTTTGACAGATTTACCCACAGTGGAGAAGTATCATTGATTTTGAATATCCAACAAAAACGAAATTACATATTAGCCTAGTTTTAGTCATCACAGATCTATTTTTGGTCTTAGTCTAATCTTTCTCATGGAAAAAAAGACTGTTGGCGATCATTTTCAATAATAGTTTTAGTCTACCAAATTAGCTGCCATCAAATTCCAAATAGGCTAAAACTTGTCATGAGATGGCTACAAAGTCTCAATTTCAACATCTGATATGTTACGATCTATTGTTTATAAAATATGGGTTTGAAATAAATAGAATTGCGATTTCATTTACATTTTCCTCAGTGTCCCAACTTTTTTGGAATTGGAAACAAAGTTACAGTAGCTGAACATCTTTATACCTTGCGGAAAATCACAGATTCTGCACCAAGAAGAGCTCAAAGCATACAAAAAGTAGTTGTATACCATGTTGTACTTTTCCAGGACACTGAATATGTCCAATGCTTTTTGAGTATTTACTACATACTGCCTGGATTAGAGAAATCATAGACAAGTCAACTTCTTACTGGTCAAGAAGTTGGTTAATAGGAACTCTTTGTTTAAATCATTGTTTTGATTAAAAAAAAGTTTTCAGGAAAGAAAGGAATAATTGGGCAAAGAAAGCCTCTTGGGCAAAGCTGAGTACCACTGAAGTGTTTAAATCCAGTGATTAAATCCAATTACAAAAATAGTTTGACAGCCAAAGTCAGAACCTTATTTGTTAAAATGACATCCAGTTATACCTTGCTGTAGACCAGCATACCTGTGATGATTTTTCAGTACCTCAGAAATGAACTGCTCTTAGATTTTAATTAAGCTCAATTGTTCAGCCTGCTATTTTTTTCTTTTGTATTTTTATGTTCTCTAATTAATTTTATGGGACTTCTTTCTGCACCATAGCAATTTCCTGACTCATTTCTAATTCATTTAAACTTTATCAGACAATCACTGACAAATAGCACATTTTATTTTTTTAATTTCCCAGAAAACTCTTAGTCATTTTCTAAAAAGATACATCCATTATGCCCCCGTTTAAAAGCAAGCACTCTGAGAGGAACCATGAGCAGGAAACAAAAACACGTCTGCTCAATATTCAGCATCTGGGTGTTCAATGAATCACTCGTTCTCATTCGGCATGTTGATTCACTGAGCTTAAAATACCAGCTGTGTCAGAAGCATGGACGTGAAACTCTTGTCATGCCTACAGTTTTTTAACACCACTAACAAACCTCAAAATTCAACTAATAGCAAAAAGGCAAAGTGACCGAGCAAGGAAAGCAGAAGGCATGGACTTAAAGCTCCAATGAGGAGTTTGTGTTGAATTTGATGACCCCACTGGACATAAAGATTGCCCTTATGTGACTTGAATTTGTCTGTTTGTTTCTTCTGAGAGAAAATCTCAAACCAGCTCTCTTGTAACAGCAAAACATAGCACTTCAAAAATAATTGTACTGCCCTGGCGGTGCTCAACTTGGCCAAACCCAGGAGCAAAGGTGATAAAATTATTTTTTCAAGAAGCCACAATCCAAAAACATCACCAATTTAGACTTAATACTTATATTTTGTTAAAAAATAAAAATAGTGCTCTATGGTGCTGTCAGGGATGGGGACTGTTAAGTATTCAGACCCCCTTCACATTTTAACTTGTTGCAAACTTATGCTACAGTCATTTAAACTAATTTTTTCCCCATTAATCCACATTCAATAGCTCATAATGGCAGAGTGAAGCAGAAATAGTTTTTGCTAATTTATTTAAATATTCAGGTAAAAAAGAAGCAGGCATGATTTTAAAAAGCCTCCATCTAAAGCCTGGATGAGCCATGTCACATAGTACCTGTGTTTGGTTTGTTTCCACAAAGCGCTGTAGTTCAGTACAGTTTTGCTGTGGTTTAGCTCATTAAACTCTGATCTTGCCCATGTTTCCTCAGCTGATGTCCATCCAGTCTTGCTCATTCTGACAGGACATCCGTGTCTTTTAAGAGGCCCAGATTATTTAGCTCAGCTTAGAAGAGCTGGTTGTTTGGCACCCAAATGGCTCTTCATCTGGTACCAGTTTGGATTTTTAAATGTGGATTGAATAATGACCAAGGACAGAGGAAAGGAAACTGGCAGTCAAACGTGAGCTAGAAACCATGGCTAGAATTAAAGAGCCGTTTCGTAGAATAAGGTTGTTTGTGAATGGCACATCATTACTTGCCTCACAAGGTTTATTGGGTTGATAGTACATCAACATTTAAATTAAATGCATGTTTGTGACAAAATGAGGGTTTTCATGAGTTGAAGGGGATCAGCTAGCCTCTTAGCTTAGCACTGGACTCCTCAAGAGTCTTGTCTCCTTTCATCTGGCTAGACGATGCTAGAAGGTCTGAGTAATTTGTAATATTAATTGCCTCCACTCCAGGTAAATCCATTAAACTGTGCATACCTGCTAACCCTAACTCTTTTGTAGGGATTGTACTCAATGTATGTAGACATTTACGGATGATATTTACAGCTTAGAGGCCCATCTAGAGCTCTGAAGTACTAATGTTCCTCCATTCCCATCCATTCCTCTGCAAACAGGCATTCAGGATCACATAATTGCAAAGAACTATCACTGTGGAATCTCTCAAATCCAGCAGGGTTTCGTTCAGCTTCACAAAAGACCTAGTTGGTAAGACTGCGCTGTCATATGAAGCATCACCAAGGCATTCACTTATCGTGATGCACATGGCTGCATTGGGTTTTAGGAAAAAGTCCAGCTACATTTCTTAAGTCCTACAAATAAGCTCACTTAAACTGGACTGATGCATAAAAAGGGTGAATTTGGTTGCAAATGAGTCACTCTCAGAAATGCAACTCTCAGCCCAGCAATATTATTAGACTTTTTTTATGATTCAATAATTCATACTGAGCTGACAGTGACAAACTGATTTTCTTGTGAATAAAATGCAACCTATTGGGCCAACAAAAAAGAACAACACTGCCTTTAGGTGGCTGTCAAACATCAAAGCATAAGGTGGGTATAAATACAAATATGACAGAAATACTTTTAACACCCACTTAGCTCAAATTTAGTGAAAGGTGCTGGGGGACAATATGTGTGTGGGTTGGTGGATAGAAAGGTAGAGGAAGCTTGTCTTGTCTTCAAGGGGAGTGTTGGCCTGCTTTCACATAAGTAACATCATCCAGTGCTCAGGCAAACTAGTGCAGAACATAACCTCACCTGACCTGTCACTAAGCCTCACAAGCCAATCACATTACCTCAGCTCCAAATGCACTTGGACATCTAACTTTTAGAGAAGCACCAGAAATGTTGTTTTTCCTGCATTTCCATTGACATGTATACAGTTATAACAGAATGGCAGTCCACACAGACAGCTCAATGTAATGGAAATGGCATGGTGCTTTAAGTGTGTTTCCACTGAAGGGTGTTTTGGGCATAAGCCTCGCAATTTTCATAAATTCTCATCTTGTGAGACTGCACTGCAAAGAAGCTGGACACTTAAAACCTGTTGCATGTTGGTACAGTTATGGTTACATCTACAGCAGTTGCCTAAATAATTTTCAACAAAAGATGATAGTTCAGAGGCCAAGTCCATATGAATGGCAAAAGCCATGTATAAGGGTATATGTATGATGTTAAGAAAAGTCTCATCTCCTCTTCTGTCCACATGTACCGCGTCATGTTGTCTCGGAGTGAACTGGTCACGTGACACCTTGCGTTACATCCTGTGTAGTGTAAATGCAGCCACTTTCACAGGAGGATGACAGATAAGAATATTAACAACCAAACTGTCCAGCTGAAAATATGCCAATTACCAACTAAGTAGCTACAGGTGCTGTGGTTGTTTATCTACATGACACAGCATGTGGCTAATTTAAGCTCTGAATATTCGTGTAATCAACGTGGATGTTAAGTGATAATGAAAACCATACAGGGAAATCGACGATATGGATTTTGAGTGAGTCATTGCTGCAGGTACTAAAGGAGCCAAAACAAAGGGAACTGCAGTTAGCTGAGTGACATGAACACAGTTGGAGTGGTTGATGTTTCACCGATGACTAATTCTCAGATGAAGTGAAACTGTATTCAACATAGAATCATGTTGTGCACAAAGGTGTGGGTCATTTGGGCTGGTGGCAAGAGCACCATTTCACTTTACCAAAGCTGGGTGTTCATGCTCAGGGCGTCCTGGCTAATCAGCAGCGGAAGTATGGGAAGAGCCATTGATGAGAGGAGGACTGGACTTAATTATCCACAATGGACACGTTTGTCTTTCTTCGGGACTTCTCCAAATGAACAACGATGGTTGGATTTTAGTGTTTTAGTGGAGGTTACAGTTGAGATCATCAGTTTATGAGGACTAATATTGGACAGTTGACGGTCAATTTTTATTTGGAGTTTTAAGGTGGTGTCTAGTTAATGCAGCTATGTTATGGTAGCAGCTAATCTGCTAATGGGCTAACCCAGAGCTAATGGGGCTAATGGGAAGCTAAGTGCTGTTATTTATGTGAGCAACGTCCTTCTTGCAGTCATTTCCAAGGTTTGGTCATTTGTAATATGTAAAAACAAGCAGGCCAAAGTAACAGAGTAGCAATTGCTTGGGTTTACCATTAGGCTGAGTTTTTAACTGTCTTGGTCCAGTCTTAGGTCGGGTTGGGAAAAAAAAAATTGTGCCGCAAATCCCTTTTTAGCATAGACATGAAGCCATATTATAGTGTTTCTGTTTGGTTGCTGTTAAAACAGGTTATTGGTCACATTTGGCTGTCTAAAGCAAATGTCTGGATGTTGTTATAAATGGTCAAAATTCTGATTTAATCACATGCATTATGTTGCTAATATATATAAAATCATCTCACAGCAATTTTTGTTAAATAAGGTTATCATAAACCAGCCAATTGCCAGTATTTATTATCAGCTTCTTAGATTGGTCAAAGTTAACACTAAGACAATATCAAGGTTAATAAGTATATCCAGCAGAATGTATTGTTTTCTAATTTGTTTTTTAAGTAGAAAAATATCCCATGGCAGATATCAAATTTGTCTTTTTTATTATTTAATTGCCAGCCCACTTCAATGAGCTGATTTCATACATTCTTGATGCGATGCCTATGACACTCAACATAAATAAAGTTGTGGAGTTGGGAATGCATTTTTTCATTAACGCAAATTTCAACTGATTAGACAAATTGATGTGATCAGCCTTCCACTGCCAAACTTCATCCTCTGCCTTTTCTTAATCAGGCTGCTTCGTTTTGGTCATTAGTTGCTTGTAATCATCAGACAGGATGTGGCTGGAAAGGACAAAATGTGTTCTTTTGAAGTGTGACTAATGCATTCCTCTGCTCATCCCGCTTTAACATAGCATGTGCAACACCCAACAACCCTGTCATGACTTTATTAATCCTGACTGAAAGAGTCTCTGCTCTTAAAGCAGTCCCTCCAAACTAACTAGAGGACCAAGTCACAGTTAATGAAGTGAGACTTTCATCAATAGAAGTCCTGCATTCACTGAAGCCTCCTCGGTGAAATACCCCCCAGGTAGCTGCTCCTGACAGCTGCTCCCTTGTTTGAACATCAATTTCATTTTCAGAGCTCCTTTGCCCCTGCCTCACCAAATCCCACAACAATTACAACACAGATAAAGTGTTCAGAAGGGGAAGGTTGCTAATGAAATGTAGCCTTTAGGGTCACCCGTGTACTCTTATGTGTCAATGCTGTGGAATTGCTTCAGGCTAATAGTGTGTCACAGTCTTACAGTCAACAGCCGCGTGCCTTTGAATCATGCAAGAAAAACCTTTTAGTGGGGTTTATTTAATCTCATTTTTGTTTTGATTTTTATAAACATCCATCTCTCTGAGGAGGAACCCTCATTCACCCCTGAAAGTTGTACGGAAGATATTATTTCTCTCAAGGACACATGAGGCTACACAAGGGAAAAGTCCCATTTAACACATATGAATTTAAAAATGAATTAATTACTGAGCATCAATAGGCCCCATTGTTCCTCTGAGATACTGAATGTTTCTTTCCATACACTTAAAACACACTATAGATGCTGTGTAATTTAAAGGTGCAGTATGTAGATTTTTTCGCAGTGAAATGTCTATGAGAGTACTTAAATGTATACAAAATATGGAGTACTATGTTCATATGGAGTTGATTCCCTTTTTGCAGCCATAAAAGCCTTCACTGTTCCTGCACTGCTCTTCCCAAGATTTCTGAGTGTTCCTGTGGAAATTTGTGCCCATTCATTCAGTAGAGCATATATGAGGTCAGGCACTGGTGCTTGACAAGAAGAGCTGGCTAGCAATCTCTGTTCCAGTTCATACCAAAGGTGCTCAATAAGGTGCTCATCATAGCCCCCTTCACCCGCACCCAATAACCTAGCGTTAGGTCATGCAGGACATGGTACTCATATGCCCAACCATGATCAGCTGATGGCCAGCTGATTCCAATTATCGCCTCCCAGCTCCCACAGCCAATCACACTCCTTTCTTTCAAAATAAATATGACATAGTTCCCACTAATCCCTGCTTGCATTAATGCTGATGCACCACGCTGCTTCTGCGGCTTAACCTCCTCCACCCCAGCCTCCTCTTTTATAGCACAAAACTTGTTGCACCCTCATATTCAGATTCATGCTACTATGGATTAACTGGTTTTGAACTAATGTTATTCTATTCCATACACATTGTCATAAATGAATCTATACATATGGGAGTTTCTAACCATGTTCTCCCTTGAAAGTTCCTGACTGAACAACAACAATGACAGATTACATGATTGTGTTCATTGTTTTTTTTTTTTCCACCAAGGAGGTTATGTGATCGGCAGGGTTTGTTAGTTAGTTTGTCTGTCAGTTTATTCGTTTGTTAGCAACATAACTCAAAAAGTTATGGATGGATTTTGATGAAATTTTCAGGAAATGTCAGAAATGGCATAAGGAAGACCTGATTAGATTTTGGGAGTGATCCAGATCATCATCTGGATCCAGCAATTTTTTGACGGATTCTGTACTATTGGGAGATAGGGCTAATGGCGGAGGTCTGCGCTCTCCGATTGCTTTTCTAGTTATTAATTTAACTTTTATTTAGTCCCATTTAGATCAACAATGTCTTTTTCAAGGGAGACCTGACCAAGAATCACAGCAGTACGAAGTTTCCTCAAACAATACATTCAGACTCATACAATACATGAGACATGATCAAGAACAGTTATAAGTCAATTAAAGCAGCGACATTCAGACGGTTTGGATTCCAGCTGACTTTAGAATATAAAGTACAATGATGAGTCAGAAATCCACAGTTAGTGATAAATCTCAGAGCTCCATGATACACACTGTCCAACAAATGCAGACTCTGAGCAGAAGCATTCATGTACATCACCATCATCAAGAATAGGTAAGAAGGTAGACTCAACCAGTTTTTTTTTTTTTTTTTTTACTGTTGTAAAAACCAAGTAAAACCTTCAGTTTTTCAGTAACATACTGAATGTGCTCCTTACAAGACAAGTTTTCATTGAGTAAAAACCCCAAATACTTAAAAGAAGAAACAAGCTCAATTCCTTGACCATCTTTAGTAACAATTTTCTTAGTATTCCTTTTGTTGGTGGCATTTGATATTTCAGTTTTTCTTTTTTAATGAATTTGCAAGAATGTCTACAATTCTGTGTTTTTCTCTCAAAATGAGCTGCTGTGTGTAAATGAGGAAAAAGTCAACTTAAATGATTTTAGCAAATGGCTGCAAATTAACAAAGAGTGTAAAAATTTAAGGAGGTTTGAATACTTTCCATACCCACTGTAAGTCTGACTGCTTAATGCTTCTTTCTGTGACACAAGCTGGTGTCAAACATGGCCCACATCTTTTCATTTCCCGCCCTGCCACTTCCCTCTTCCTCCCTCTCCGTGTGCCTCCCATCCACGACGCCTGACTGTCTGCGAGGATTGACTTATGATTCCAGCTTAACTCCTGGCCACAGTAAATGTCCTGCTGATAGTTTTCCTGTAATATCGTAATTTGTCTTCCTGGTCACGGTGGGCACTTTTGGAAGACAAGTGCATGTGAAGAAGGCCCAGAGGAGCACGGGTGGCAGGCAGGTGAAAGATGACAGGCAGCATGTCTCTTTCATTCAGCCGAGCAGCTCAGCTCGCCGTGCTGGGCTGAACAGCAGGTACAGACACAGTGGCACTTCACCTAAATTAATAGTTGACCCACTCACCACGTAGCTGAGTGAAGAGTTATGGCCAGAGCGCCGCAGCAGGACAGGCAGCAAACATGGCTAACAATAGGGCGGAGGGATGTTTGATGAGGGGAATCAAACAGAGGCCAGGAGGCTAAGATGGATGGATTAGCTTTGTTATCAGAAAGGCCACCGAGGCGCTGCACCCGCCGTCCTCACTGGCTTATCTTCACATCCAACTGGCTAATCCAATTTTTGGCCTTCTCTCTTCCCCCTCCTCCATATTCAGTGATGTTTTTCTAAATCTGTGGGTGCCCAGTTAAGTGTCATGTTTAAAGACTTTACAGCTTAGAGATAACAGAATATCCTATGGGGCTGATAACTGTACCCTTTACTTGACCATGTGTGCTGTCTGAGTGGCCATCATGAGTCCTGAGATAAATATGCCTGCCAGTGGGCTGTTTGGTCAACTGCAATACAAGATAAGTTATTTTGATATATATAAAGGAATGTTGTGCTGCTAGCCATAAGGTGTCACTTCCCATTTCCAGTTACATATATGATATATGCTTGTCGTCTTCTCGTATAAATGCAATAAATTACATTATAGAGACTAAATTTGTTCCTTTTTCGTTATCCAATAGTTTGAAAAATGCATTTGGAGAACTACTGGGCCAAAAAAACAACCAGTGTCAACAAGAAAAAGTGAAGATGTTGGCCCGCCAGGAACGTTGCATATTTTGTGTGATGTTCCATTAAAATCACGTATAAATGCCTGAATGAGGCAGGTGCTTGTGCTCTTGCATCACATGTTAGCTAGCCTGTTTAAACCTAATTGTAACTTTTAAGGCCAAAGATAATCTGGTTGAGAGGAGGATCAGGAGAGCCACATCCATTAAGCCACATGCATTTCCTGAGAGGGGCGGAGTCAGACAGCTCATTACCATTGAAAGCGACACAGAAACAGAGTGTTTTTTTTTTTTTAAGACATGCAAAAATCCAATACTAGAGTGTTTTATCAGCAACAAACTTCACAGGCATGCTTTGGGGACCTCTGAGACCAATATAAACTTGTCTTAAAGGGGTAAAATATGTGACCTTTAAGAAAAACAGAATAAATGGGTCAAGAGTAGCAACAAAGTTGCAAAAATCGGGTAAGGTGGCAAAAAAGTAGCATAAATGTAACCTGACACACAAACACATCCATCTGGAAAAGCTTCAATAGGAAACATTTGGGAATGGGCAGAGGCTTTGAAAAAAACTCAGAGTGTGATTGGATGAATGTTCTGTCTGTCACATCTCTACATGCCAATCAGAGCAACAAAACACGTGGCGTAGCCGCTATCGAGCTGCACGTGCACAGCTACTGAGGAAAAACGCGAAACATGGCGACTATAGACACGTCAGTACTCGACTTTTGTGGTTTTTGAAAAGAAAACAACTCACTGCTGTTCTTTGTTCTTCTTTTAACCAAGAAATGCTGTCAAGTTATGATAAAATTGACGCCTTAACAGCATCCACGCTAAGCTCTTCCTCCATAATTGCACTGTTGCTGCTTGTTTACGTCACGACTCTGCCGCGCCTGAAAGTACTGCCCCTCGCCACTGTTTGGTCCTGTCACTTTTTAACCGGGCCCAAACAGTTCAGACGTGAGCTTTGCAAGATGAATTCACCAGTGAGAAACAAGGAAATGGGCATATCCATCTGCTTTGCAAGGTTAGCATAAATGGGCTCTGAATGAAGAAATTAGCAAAAGAGGAAAAAGTTGAAAAATTCAAGTGATGGTAAGAAAGTGGCAAAAATGGGGGAAAAGAAGCAAAAGATGGGGTATATGCAGCAAAAAACTGACAAAAAGTATGAAGAAGCAGCTAAAGTAGGAAAAAAGTTGTTAAAGTGACAGAAATGGGTGAAAAATAGCAAAAATGGCTAAATGTGGCATTAAAAGATGAATGCAAAGCTGCAAAATTTGGCAAAATGGAAAAAAATGGCAATAAGTTGTTGCAGAAATGGGCAAAAAAATTAAAAAAGGCAAAAGAAAAGCAAAAAAAAAAAGGGAATATGTGAAAAAAATGGTAAGACAGTTGCAGAAATGGGTGAAACAGGGCAAACACGTGATACAAGGGGAAAATGGCAAAAATTGACAAAAAGGAGCAAAAGTTGATTAAAAGTGGCAGAAAGATGTGGCAATATTAGACAGAAAAAAGTGGTGTAAGTGGTTAAATAGTACCACAAATAAATAATTCCAATGTCAAAGCCCATACAAATTTGACACACTTCTCAGCTCCAGAATCAGATAATTGTTAGCAAGGAAGCTATCACAATGCTACTGATCCAAAACACGTGCACTGATATTATCAATAACTCAAAACTGTTTGGGGCCATTCTCTGGATTTTTCAGGGGCCCAGCCAATTATGTGGGCTGGCCTGACTGCAAGCAAACATGTTCCTAAAAGGAACCCTGCATGATCAGACAAGTTCATCTGGTTGGATAGATATTTGTATCTCTCATATGCATACTGAACTTATAAACTCACTAGATATCTGAATTTTGAGTAATTTGAGTTTATAGATTCATCAGGAGCCCTCCATGTTTGAGTCCACAGTGGCACCGTGACGTCACAGCGCTCCTCACTGTTTCTATGCAGTAACAGCTGTTTCAGACTGGCAATCAGTGTTATGGCTTCATCTCAGACACGCTGCATGTCTCGCACAGTTTTTAAGATTTGAGGTCTATTTCTATTTTTTCTTGCACCATGGGCGGTTATCGGTCAAACTACAGGAAAATGATTAAAAAACAGAGCCATATTTACCTTGTCATAGCAAATATGTATGTCCACATCGGTAGAATATGTTTGAAATCTTTTCTTGATGAACCAGATGAAGGCCACAAGCTAAAATGTGTCTGTTTAACTCATTGAGTGCCAGCCCAAGTACCATAGAATATTTTGTACTATGACTCTGAAAACATTGAATAGCTCAAATGAAAGAAGAAACTCTCTATTACATCGAGCAAAAACTGTTTGTTTGCACCTTGTTCCATTCTTGATTTATTTGAAGTTGAATAGAGGTTAGTTTCACCAAAAAGACCACTTTTTCTCTAGCAAGCTGAAAAAAATGCATTTTTGTGAGAAAGTCTATCAAGCAAAACAATGATTTTTTTTTTTTTTTTTTTTTTAAGGTTTATTTTGGGCGTTTTTGTGCCTTTATTTGATAGAGGAGGATAGTGGATAGAGTCGGAAACAGGGATGAGAGCCGGGGAGAGACATGCGGCAAAGGGCCTCAGGCTGGATTCAAACCTGGGCCGTCCGCGTACATGGGGCGCGCCTTAACCACTCGGCCACCTGCGCCCCAGCAAAACAGTGATTTGAATGTCATAATTTTGCCTTCAATTACATAAAAGACATCTGAAAATTGTATTACAAATGTTTTTTATTGTAAAATAAATACAAATAAATACAAAATACAGCATAATACAACTGGAAGGCCGCCACGGGACCCCCGATATGCCCATGTCCTCTCCTGCTTGGGTGTCCCCTGGCACTGCCTGTAAATTATTTAAGTAATATCACATATAATATGTTATATATATAATACACAATCAATAATAGACATTTTTTTGTTCTTACCTCTTTTTCTGCCAACAGACAGTGTTGCAGAACTAAATGGGGCTTGCTCTTCTCTCAAGTCTGCTTCTGAAATCACAGGAGCATGAGTGATGGTTTCATTTGATAAATCTGGCTGTATAATAATTGGGTTCTTAACATTAACTTACCTCCGTCGCTCTGGGACGGAGAACAAGATCCACTCCACTCACTCGGCAGCCATTCCTCAGAGTCTGGGTTGGAAAAGTCCATCTCTGAAGTGTCGTCACTGTATGCATCAGCTGGCCAGTGGATGCCTTTTCCCTCCAATGCATGAGGGAGACCTCGCGGCACTCTTTAGCCTCTTGACCGGCCGAGGCAGATGATGAATGAACACGTTGATCCCTGGATTCGCTGTCGGTTTCAGAGTAACATATTTCTCACGCAAAGTTTTAAAGTTTTTTACAGCGTCCACTGGCGAAACTGGCCACTTGACTCCCTCAGTTTTTTGGGGGGCATTTTGTGCTGATACTGAATATTTTAGAACTTTTAGCTTAGATTACCTCCATCCCGGTGTCTCCACTCCTGCTCTGATCTCAGTGGCTTTGATCTACCATCTCTTCCGTGTTCTGAATACGTATCCCAGAAGCCCCAAAATTACTCACAGGGAGCGTGAGAGCACCCTCTTGTGTCAGCTGCCAAAAAACACTTTGACGTATATATATGTCAATGGCACTCAAGCGTTGGCTTTTAAATGACTTATGTCAATGGCACGCAATGAGTTAATAAAGTTGGTCCCCAGACTTTTACTATTTATGAAGCTTTCTGTTTCCACACGGTTCAAAATGTTCCAGGTAAAGATAAACACCAACCTGACACACCAGATGGATTTGTTTCACTCATCCTTCTGGGACAGCTTCAATAGGAAAGGTTTGAGAAGAGGCAGAGGTTTTGGAAAAAAAAAAACTCAGAGGGTGATTGGATAAATGTTCTGTCTGTCACATCTCTGCGGGCCAATCAGAGCAACAAAACACGTGACGTAGCCACTATTGAGCTGTGCGTGCAGAACTACTAAGGAATAACGCGAAACATGGTGACTATAGACATGTAAGTACTTAACTTTTTTCGTTTCTGAAAAGAAAACAACATACTGCTGTTCTTTGTTCTGCTTTTAACCAAGAAATGTTGTCAAGTTCTGATAAAACTGGCGCTTTAGCAGCATCCACACTAATCTCTTCCTCCATAACTGCACCAACTCTTGCTGCTGCTGGTTAACGTCACGACTCTGCTGCACTTGAAAGTACTGTCCCTCGTTGCTGATTGGTCCTGTCACTTTCTAACCAGACCCAAACGGTTCAGATGGGAGCTTTGCAAGATGGATTCACCGGTGAAGAACAAGGAAACAAGCGTAGCCGTCTGCTTTGCAAGGTTAGATAAACACAGTACGAACACACTTCTGGTTTGCACTTTTCAAAGTAAAATCCCACTTTAGCATTCCATTGGAGAAATTCCCTTTGTATGTACATAATGCTTTTATTTTGAAAAGCTACCGGCACACTTCCACTATACACTGAATCCAGTCACTTGTAGGGAGGTTTATTGGGATAAAACTTAGAGGAGTGACAGGGCTTTGACAGCAGGGAGACAAAGCCAACACGCAGCAAACTCGTGCCTGGTATGAAAGCTGTTATGGCAGCAACAGCTGCAATCAGCAGAACCTACAGCCAGCCTGGACAACCTTTTACTGCATAGGAACGGTGAGGAGAGCTAGTGACATCACAGTCCCAGTGCAGACCAAAACATGTCGGCCTCCGGGTGAGTTTATAAGCTCAAACTTACTCAAAATCCAGATATCTGGGATATCTGGTGAGGTTTTTTTTTCAGTTCAATATACATATGAGAGGCAGAAATATCTAACCAACAAGATGAATTTGTCTGATCATGCAGGGTTCCTTTTAAAGCCCAAGTTATCCTGGGAAAAGAAAGCTGTTTAGAGCTTGACTGTGCACCACAGGGTTGCTGTTTTACAAGCTTTTCAAGAAAAAAAGTTCCAGGTGAGACAAAATGGTTAACATAAAAACCTTAGATTAACATATTTCAAAAATCCTCATTTCTGTACAAACATGCTTTTGATTTAAACAGTGATGCACTATCAACCAAATTAACCTTGTGGGGTTAGACAAACAAGACTGGACAGTAGAAACGGACCCTACATGAGCGTTGTTTACACTCCTCGTCCTGGCTTTTTTGATCTCTGCCTACTGTCGTTTCTCAGCGAGTTAAAAAACGGCAGAATTTTTTACTACTTTTGGAATACAAAAATGAATGCTTGGCATATTCATAAATGGCACAAAACATGACCTTTGCTAGTATTTCTCTATGCAGAAATCACTACTTGCCCCCCATCTGGAATTTGTTGTTGCCTTGTGTTGTCATCTGCAAAGAACCTATTTCAAAACACAGATAACTGGTGCAAATACCAATACACACTATAACTAATGTTGGTTTGTACTTGTGCAGCTGAGAGTGTTCATATATAGACAGTTTGATAGAATAGTGTAAGTGTGAATTTTAAATAAAGCATTAGTATTGATAAATATTCAGAAGCAAATGTATTGTAGTCTGTCTCTTTCAGTTCTATCTGATTTCCACCAGATTGTTCCATTTTTTTGTTAGCAGTTCTCAGTCTGTCCAAACTTTGCCTCATTATATTACTCCCCTCAATATCTCAGAGGATCAGCTCACATTTATCACATTTGATTCACTCTCAAAAGAGCTTTTAAGAGCATATTTGGGATTTTCCAAAGACATGAAAAGAACAATGTAGAACGTTTCAAATCCCTGAGAGGATAATTAATTTTGAAGAACAGAGGGGTTTTTTTATCGAGCCAGGTTAGTCATGCGAGCATGAAATCGATATGACGTGTAAATCAAAAATAAATGAGGTTTCCTTTTGTTCTCTATGAACAATCATTTCAAATTAATTACAAAGTAGACTTCATGCTTTCAAGAAATGGTCCAGAACAGATCCAGGACTGCTTTACATAATGCATATAGCACAGGCTGGATTTAAAACAATTTACTTCTGGGGTTAACCAGGCTAATGACATATTCATTTTCTGCAAGGAGAAGCTGCACAGTGCATGGAAGTAAATGAGCTTTCCATTGTCCGCTGGCAGCCGTAGACCACTCTGTGAGCCTTGTCTTGGAACAACAAAAGACTCTGAGGGCTGAGATTTAAATGATAATGGGATTGATCCTTCATCTTTGAAACTATGGTGTGAAACTCTAATTAATAGCTAGAGCCGTCTGCTCGATGCTTTCTCAGGGGCATAGTAAAAAACACAATGTAAGCTTCTCAGCATTGAACAAATTGAGGGGAATTCTGAGTCTGGTTTAACCCTGAAACTGACGTCAGATTTGATATTCTATTGTTCCCCCCGGGAAATTCGCTCCTCTCATGCCCTCTTGTTGAAGCGGGGAAAGTCAGTGTTCAGGGTCATCTCCAGAGCAGCTTTTTCTGAAATGGTCTGGGTTCAGTGCATCCAGAGTGGAAAAACATCCCAGTTATGCCTGTCATGGCTTTCTGAAGGTATGCTGTAAAGCTTGACTGGCTTGCTGGCATTTTTTGTCTGCAACTGGACACAGAAAATTCAAATGTGGTCGTACTTCAACGTGAACCTAAATTAGTCTGGAGACATTGTCAGAGTAGGACCGATGTGCTAGACCATGTGAAATGTGTGATCCAAATGCCTTTTTCACAGTTTTCACAAAAACTGTTCTCCTGGTAACCACCAAACCCAGACTCGTCCATCAGATTGCCAGATGGAGAAATGCAATTCGTCACTCCAGAGAACACGTCTCCACTGCTCTGGAGTCCAGTGGCAGCATGCTTTGCACCACTGCATCCGGCGCTTTGCATTGCACTTGGTAATGTATGGCTTGGATGCAGCTGCTGGGCCATGGAAACCCATTCCATGAAGCTCTCAGCACACTGTTCTTGAGCTAATCTGAAGGCCACATGAAGTTTGGAGGTCTGTAGCGACTGACTGTGCAGAAAGTGGCGACCTCTACACATTATGCGCCTCAGCATCCGCTGACCCCGCTTCATCATTTTATGTGGCCTACTACTTCATGGCTGAGTTGCTGTCATTCTTTATAGTGGCATCCTATCACAGTACCACTCTGGAATTCACTGAGCTGCTGAGAGCGACTCATTCTTTCACAGATGTTTGTAGAAACACTCTGCATGCCTAGGTGCTTGATTTTATACACCTGTAGCCTTGGAAGGGATTGGAACACTTGGAACAATCATGGCGGGAGACATTAGCATGGATGCTGCTAAAGCGTCAGTTTCATCAAAACTTGAAGAAATTTCTTCGTTAAAAGAAAGAGAAAAAACAGCATTGAGTTGTTTTCTTTTCAAAACAACAAAAGTCGTGTACTGACATGTCTACAGCCGCCATGGTTCGCATTATGCAGTTCGATAGAGTTTACTCCTTCAGAGTTGCTCTGATTGGCCCGTAAAGATGTGACAGACAGAATGTTCATCCAATCACCCTCCGAGTTTTTTTTTGTCCAAAACCTCTGCCCTTTCCCAAACGCTGTGTATGAGTGGTTTCCCTGGCAGGTAACATCCTACCATTATCTGCCATCAAAGCCAGTGACAGAGATGCAAGAAATGGGGGCCTGGCAGTGTGTGCAGGGGAAAATATCGGAAATTCCACTGTGCTAACATTACATTTTAATGCAATATGAATTCACTCATTTTGACAGCAATATCGATGCAATGTTAAAAACATAAAAAAATGGCAGAGGTGTGTTGCAGCACTGTTGCAAGGATGCAGATCTTGAGCGACTAGTGTCTTGCTGTAGGAGGGCTCTGTCTCCAGGTTGATGGTGTAGCTTTGGTTGTCCAGCAATCAATCAGCTTTTGCACAGCAGAGGTCCAACCCAGAGCTTGTTTAGTTATTCCAGGTAATGAAGCCTGAAAGGTACAAGGATGAAAGCAAAATGTAGGCAGATACGCATTAAAAATGCTTCTGATTAAAAATACAACACCAAGCTCCTGCCTCTTCCTTCCAACTTTTTATTCTTCAAAGTTCGGAGGTGTCAGTGAAAAGAAGTCTTAATGCCACCAGCGTGGCGTCGGCGATAGAGTACACTGAGCTCTGTGTGCATGACAGTGTTTGTCCCTGGAAAGTTTATCTGTCCACTTCCATGGCTCTCTCTGATTCTTGTTGCCACATCCAATTTCGACCCTGTCTAAGAAGACTGCAGGGGCGGCATAATCACTCTGAGCTCCATGCTATGCGATCTGACACAGGAACTGCCCAAGATGTTTACCTTCACTGGCATGGCCCACGCACACACCAACAAATACATTTTATACAGGAGAAAAATGGGTTGAAATGACTGAAATAGGCAGATGTGCTGCCCTTGAATGGAGTTAACTTTGATAAAAGTATCAAAATAAATGCTCCAGCTAGTCACAACTTGAAGATGACGCCTTTAAAGAACCGGCAGATACTGAGGAATTGCTATTCAAATGAAACCAACATAATACACACTCCTTTACTTAGCCATAACTACAATCCAATTAGTTTTCCCCACCTACAGAATACCAGTTCAAAGGGTGCAAATAATGTGACTGAAGACGAAATGATTAAATAACTCTTTGAAAGAAAATGGTTAATTCAACCAAGTGTTTTATCATTGACATTTGTTCATAAGGTCAAAATCTCATCTTAATTACAAGTTTGTCCTCGCAGAGTCATAATTAAAAAATTCTTTCCTGAAAATGCACTGAATAAGTTTGGTAAGAAACAGTATTAGATAAAAACTGAAACAGAATGATACTAAAATGTAAATTAGAGTAATAACTGTTGTTTATGTTCTAGTGTGAGTAAAATATGGGTTAATGAGATTTGCAAATCATTGCATCCTGTTTTTATTTGAAATTCACAAAGTGCTCCAACTTTTTTTGGAATTGGGTTTGCAGTTGGGGGGAGATATTCAAGGAAAAAAGTCAGAAACCAGAGGTCAAAAACAGTGATTCAAAGGTATTAAACAGCTTCAAAGTGCTTACTTTTATAAATATCATCTTGAAGAACAATATAGGAGTGCATGTACAAAATGACTGAAAACCAAAGCTAGGCTGTGGTGGGCTTAGGAAGGTAGCACAAAAACAGAACCATGACCTGACACTGAAAAACCTGATTCTGCCCAACCTGTCACTAAATTTCATGACTGAAAAAGTTAAAGTTGATGCTAGTCTTTGACAGCGCTGCATTTTTCATTTGGGGCTCACTTTTTTTCAAGATGAGGGGTGGGGGCTCCAAGGAAAAATGTTTGGAGGCACAGGTCAAAAACAAAGATTTGAGGTATTAGAAAGCTTTAAGTTGCTTATTTTGACAAATACCATCTACAGACATGAGGAACAATATACAACTGCATGTACAAAATGGCTAGCTACGGTCCAAAGAACAGTTTCCCATTTTTCCCGTTTTAAATGAGCATTGGCCCAAAGAAGATGGCAGTGAGTCTGGATCATGTTCATATATGGCTTCTTCTTTGCATGATACAGCTTTCACTTATATGGATGTCATGGCAAACTGTGTTGACAAACAATGATTTCTTGAAGTGTTCCTGAGCCCATGCAGTGGTTTCCAGTACAGAATCATGCCTGTTTTTAATGCAGTGTTGCCTGAGGGCCCAAAAACAGTGAGCAATGAGTTTTGACATTTAAGCTTGTCCCTTGCTTACAGAGATTTCTCCAGATTCTCAGAATTTGTTGATGATTCTATGGACAGTAGATGGAGGGATAGCCAAAGTCTTCACAATTCAAGGCTAAGGAACATTTGTCTGAAATCATTCCACAGATTGCAGATTTTTGAAGATTGGGAAACCTCTGCCCATCTTCACTTTTCAAAGACTCTGCCTCCACAAAATGCTCATTTTATGCCTAGCCATGTTGCTGACCTGCAGCCAATTAACCTAATTAGCTTCAGAGTCTCCCCCCAGCTGTTTTTCATCAGTAACAATTTCATCCTTTTGCTGCCCCGTTCCCACTTTTCTGAGATGTGTTCCTGTAATCAAATTCAAAATGAACTAATATTTTGTCTTGAAATGGGTAATATGTCAGTTTTAACAGTGATATATTTTTGAAGTTATAAAGTGAAAAAAATCATTGGATTTTGCTTTTATTTACATGCTTCTTGGCGCCCCAACTTTTTTGGAATTGGAGTTGTAGTTTGTTGTTTATATGTAACTGGTACTGTCTTCAGTTAAGTATACTTAACTTCCTATTCAGATGAAACCCTGATGTTACTTTTAAGAGAAACTTATAAGTAACTTCTGGTAGAATGAAAGCTACAACCTGAGATATCGTGTGTTTTAAACCCTCATTTCTGTAGGAAGTTATTTTTTTCTGTGTTAAACTAAGGGCTAATGTGGATTAAATTGGACTTGCTCCATGAGCTGCATTAGACATTCAGTGGTGCATTGGTAGCCTTATTTTCCTTCAGTATAAGGGTAGAAAGAAGGAGCAGTCTGAAGCATCCATCTGCAGCCTTGTGGAGGGACAAAGACCTGAATGACATAGGGCCCTATTTATTTTGTACCACTCCTTGTCCAGTTCTGTAATTTATAAGTTCAATTTCAATGGGAAGAGACAAGCAAGTGGAGTGAAGATGAATATTTATTATACACATGATGCGCTAATGATTTATTAAGATGTAAGGCCCTCTAAGAGTACAGAAACAGGTCATAGAGGTGTTGGCAGAGGATGTTGTCTGAGGGTGATGAGATGATGAGACTGTGAAGAGAGAGCAGTGATGGGGAGGTGGAGGGTCAAACATAACTGTGGCACTAATGAACCGGAGGCTGAAAAAGCTACATTAAAAAAGGCTAACAGTGATGGTGTTTTGCAGTCTAACTGGATAGGTGATTAAAGGAAACTCAGAGAATATGCAGCAGAGTTCAAAATTGTTACAGAAATTAATAAGGGTGCAAACAAAGTCGTCTCTGCTGAGCACTCCATTGCATGTTCTTTACACATGCATTCTTCAGGTAAAAGTATCGGATATGTTTTGAATTATTTGTGCTTCTTGTGTAATAAGTTATGAAAGGTTCATATGTGTCAAATAAACTCCTTGCATGAGAATGCCTGAGGCAAAATAAGAGACAGGAAGCTGCATCTTTCCTTGTAAATGGTTGTGGAATCATTTAAAGCCTGTAGGATTAGAATTGTGACAGAGCAGATGTTTCTGAACAGCTTCATTGATTTATTGATGGGCCAATAGTCAAAAGTGTTCAGTAGTGACAGGATTTCTCTTCAGTCATTCACAATCCAATGAAGCTAACAGATGCTTGTAGCGGATATGATCCACACAAACTAAGCTACTGATACAGAGTGAAGTCTGCCTTTGAAGAGTGACACAATGACACAATTAAACAAACCCCACCATCATCACCTCACATTCAGCTCTCACCAGGCACAAACCATTTTGTTTTTGTGTCATTACAGACACAGAACTCGTGTCAGAAATGGACCAATCAGGTTTAAGCTAAGCTGCCGTCTTCTCTCAGTGGAGCTCCTGGCTGGTCCTCTGGTCCGGCTGCCAATCAGAGCAGCAGCTCATTAGCAGAAAAAAACTGCTGGTGTGAAGCGGCACCCAAAACAGTGTGCTCACTGATAGGAGAGACAGACAGACGGAGGGCTGACTGAAGAGCCAGTAGATTGTAACTGGGACAACATAGAAGACATTTTCTGAATATGCTTTTGTGTATTGAAGGCAGGTAATGCAGGCTTGCTAGCAATTTATTTAGTTTAATTACCTAGTAATTACCTAGTTATAACATAGTAACCGTATTTTTTTAATAGGGTGTTTTTTTACCTCGTCATAACTTGGGATTTTTACAATGTAATTACCATCTATCTACAATGATTTTCCAAGTAATTTATTAGAAATAAGATGATAGTTTTGTCCTATAAGTTGCTTGATAATTCCCAGGTAATTTTGATATTTTTGGCCCACTAAATTAAAGGGCAGATATTATGGAAAATACACTTTTTCAGGTGTTTCTAACAAAACTATGTGCCCCTGACCTTTCCACAATCCCCCCCAAGAAACACCACCTTTCGGTAAATGTGTGCTGAAACACGCTAATCTCAGATTTTCCCCTCATGATGTCATGCGGGGATTAACCTCCAGGTTTGGTTTGCACTCTCCACTTGGAAGAACGCTCCACTCTCCTCTCCTGATCCTCCTCTCAACTGGGAGGAGAGGAGGGCCACATCCATAAAGCCACATCCACTTCCTGAGAGGGGTGGGGTCAGGGGCGGAGTCAGCAATTGGTGGCTTGCTCCTTCCAGGTGTGGAGTGAGTCTTTGCCCCTAGTGAAGGAGTTCAAGTATCTCAGGTCTTACTCATTAGCCAGTGTACCGTGAGATGGACAGGTAGATTGGTGCAGCATCGGCAGTATTGCAGATGTTGTACCAGACCATTGTGATGAAACGGGAGTGGAGACAGAAGGAAAAGGTCTTGATTTACCTGTCGATCTTCGTTCCAACCCTTACCTCTGGTCACAATCTCTGGGTCATGACCGAATGACTGTGGATTCAAGCCGTCAAAATGTGATTATTCTTTGGGTGAGAAGCTCGGAGTAGAGCTGCTGCTCCTTCGCCTCGAAAAGGAACCAGTTGAAGTGGTTCAGGCATCAGATGAGGCGCCTCCTGGACACCTCCCTGTTGAGGTCTTCTGAGCATGCTCAACTGAGCACCCAGGGCTCGCTGGAGGAATTATATATCTCATCTGGGCAGTTTTCAGGCCTTCCGGACATGCACAGTACAACCAGGCGCTTGTGGCAACCATTCAACCTGCCCAGACGGTATCCTCAGCTGTGCTTACTTCCCACATCCACCCCGACTTCACCCAAAAGGTGTGGATTTTATTTATTTATTTTTTTTTACCACATTATTTTCCCATGCCCCTGGTTATATGCAAGGACATCCACAGCATGACCAGGGTTGTTCCAATCCTACTTCCCACCAGATGGTGCCCTCAGGCAGCATTTTTTTTTGTCCAAAGATGCCTAAAAGTTCTGCACATTACTGAAGTATTGTTTTGGCTTGTCAACACTCCATGTGTAATTTCAAGATGTCATTAAAGAAAAGTCAGCATTCGTGGTGCTGCAAATGCTTACTGGCAGCAGTCAAAATTCAAAGAAAGAAATCCCTCACCATCTTCGAGTGTGTTGCAGCTGCATCCAGCACACAACCGATGACCTCAGGTGAAAGGTTTCTTACTTTCATTGTCATTTTGTTTTATTTGTTGGGGGCCAAGAAGATCATCTCTTTTCAGACCGGGCCGTTCTGTGAAGAGCTTGCATGTGCATGCGTGGTTCCCAACCTTTTCCAACTCAGGGCCCACTTTTAAGTTTCAAAAATTTTTGCGGCCCACCTCCAACCCCATATCCTGATACACAATATGTATTGCGATATTTTGAAATGGCCTCTCAGCAGCTGTATTAAATTCAGCCCCAAATGGCACTAGTTTGGTGATAAAAATAGACTGTTATATTGGATTTTTAATAGTATGCTGATGAACGCTGGAGCAGTTTCTGACAAGTTCATGAGATGAGAGCATCTTTAGACCTTATTCATGAAGCTCTCCTGTGTGATCATGGGGGAAAAGCTTGTCTGGAGGCAGGAACATTTTAACTTCTTGTTGTCAGTTTTTGAACTGTAAGGCTGAGATAAGTCTCCGTTGTTGCGGAGAAGTGGATCACATTTTTTCCGCTGCTGGACGTCTTCTCTCTGACATGTACGACTCTGGCAGGGAGTTTTCAGCAAAATGTTTGCACCCAGGCAAATCTCGTATTCTGGGTTAAGTGTCTTTATGAGATTTTTAAAATCCTGGCTTTTCAACAACACTGGGCTCATGTCTTTAGTGACGTGTTGTGTTACTCCCGCCGTTATCTCTGAGTCATCTTGTGGCATATTTGAACGAATACCGCGTGAGTTTGACCTCCTCCTTTTCAAAGTCGAACGACTACTCAACGCTGCAGATCCAGCGCTGTTTCTGTCTCTAAAGTCAGCTAACTCCCCCGTTAACTAGCCACGTGGCTGCTGTGTTTACCTTCCTCTCCCTTGCTTCTCGCCGCTGATGCGCATGTGCAAAGGATTTTTCTGAATGGGCGCAGGTGCAGGAGAGAGAGTGAGCTCTCTGCTGTGAGAGATGCATTCAGGGACAATAGGAGAAGTGAAACTCCGGTGACAAATGCACGCTGGCGGCTCAAAACTTCCACAGAATTTATACTTGAAAATTTGCGATATAGTCATTTTAACGACACGCTACATTCACAGACCGAGGCTGAACAGGTAGCACCAGAATCTGTTTGTGGCGGGCCTAATTTATTTGTGATGATCCACCACAAATAAATGAATGTATGGGAAACACTGCCATATAATGCATTCTCAGAGCACTTTTTTGAATTAAAGATTGAACATAAAGGACTGAACTGAATACAGGAGAAACACGTTGGAAGCTCCACAGTTGCTAACACAGCATCTGTAACATGTTGCAACACCTTCAGTATTACAGTTCTCAAGAAGCTGTCAACACAATAACCTCTAGATAACAACAAAGGTTCCTGTCTCTCATTAGTTTGTCACATGTCTGATACTTGAAGGAAAAACAAAACAAAATAATGAAAAGAATATTTGAACACTTTTAATATCCTTTTAAATGTAACTGAGTTTCAACAGTAAAACACTATTCTGTATATTTTTATTTTTATATAATTACACCCCCCCACAAAAATCATACTATTTTGGAAATGATTTGGCAGCCCACTTGCAATACCTCCGTGGCCCACCAGGGGGCCGCGGCCCACAGGTTGGGAATCACTGCTCTAGGGCTTCCTCCCACAGACCAATCATCTTCTTGTTTAGTGGTGACTGAATTGTCTGTTGGAGAGAGTGTATGTTGTCTTTCTATGTCAGCCCTGATTGACTAGTGAACAGTCCAGGATGTATCTTACCTCTCGCTCAGGGACAGCTGGGATAGGCTCCATCCTCCTGTGACCCTAAACAGGATAAGCGCTGCAGATAATGGACGGATGGATGGTTTAATCTATCACAACAGCGTTTCGGACTGAAATACTGTAATTTAGCCATAATCATCTTTTCTTGCTGTTGAAATTGTGACATTTTACAACAAAGAGAAATGAAACGACAAAGCAGTTGATGTTTTTCATGGCTGTTTTTCACACTCAGTGCACGAACACAATTGTTGCTCAAACCATGATGCAGCCCTGCTCTACAGTTTCCAGCTGTTTCATCTGACTGTGACGGTGCAAGCTGGCCTGTTGCTCTGCGTCTCTTCCAGGTGCTCTGTCATGTGTTGATCTAAATGAGGTAACAACACAGGAAGTCATTGTTTGCCTCTGGCAGAGCGGGACAGTGTCGCAGTGTGACAGCAGATCTTCAAGAGTGAAAGCACATCAACAGCAGAACGTGAGAAGTAAAAAAACATTCATTTGACTTTATTTTTAAAGCATTCTTACCTCTGTTTACCTTTCAGTGCTCTCTCTCTCTCTCCACAGCTGTCAACTTCTCTTTCTTCAGTTGCCTGTCAGATCTTGTCATGATCGTTGGTACTTTTTCTTCTGATTTAGGCCACATCTGCAGTATAAAAAAGGCTCATTATTATTTTTTTGGTTCCTGCATTCTGAATACTTCTTCCCTTTTACTTGAACTTTGCTGGTGAAGTGTGATTGTCCTTGGGGGACGGTCGGCAAAGAGAGAGAGAGAGTCTGGAAAGATGAGAGGCATGTGATGACGTCAAAGGAGGCCTGCTTAAAAATAAGAAAGGTTGATGATGTTCAAAGATGACAGTTTCCCTGACACCATTTTGTCAGGGTTTAAAAAACTGGCAGCCCATTTCTCTCGCTGAATAAGAGGGGTGATGGGAGGAGGAGGGAAACCAGAGCGACTTTGTTCAATCCAAAATGTGCATTTATGACACTGCAGGATAGAAGCTTTCTCATATTTATTTAAACCCATTCTACATGTGACGACTGTTAATGGAGCGTGGCAATATTTCTCCACTTATGAAAAAATGTAATCTGCTTTTATTTCTTTAAGCATATTTGTTAAAAAACGTTATGTTCTGGAAGTTTTATTCTTACTGTTTGTTAATGGCAGTGACTCACATACTTATTACATTAGTACATTAGTTTACACACATATTTTAGCTCCTTTTGATAATCCATAATTATTTAAAGCAGTGGTTCCCAACCTGAGTTCCAGGACCCCCTAGTGCAGGGTTCATCAAGTACATTTGCACAGGGGCCAGATTTAGTCTTTACAGAGAATCTGGGGGCCAGACTTTCAAATAAACCAAAATTAAATAAATATTTTGACCTAATTAACATATTACTATGTTAGTGTTTATATATTTTCTTTCAAAACACAGAACATTTTTATACATTGACAGTAAGATCTATCCCTATAATCTATAATGCAGCAGACCACAAGGAGCCCCTGAAAAATCCCAGCCAATGGGCCCTCCAAAATTGTGATTTAGCACCAATACTACCTCATTTTTGACACTTTTTAACCCCTTTTCACTATTTTGTTCAGCCATTTCTGCAACATTTTCTGCCATTCTTAATTCATATTTGATTATTTTTGCCACTTTTAAACCAATTTCTGCCACTTCTTGCCCATTTTGCCACTCTTTAGCCCCTTTTTTCCACTTTCCTGCCAATAACTGCCCCTGTGTGTCACTCTTTAACCCCTTTTCACTGATTTGCCAGGCTATGTTTGCTTCATGTTGGAACTTTAACCCATTTTTGATACTTTTTGTATCTTCAGTAACTCTTTAACCCCTTTTAACCACATTTCCTACATTAGATTATCCCCCTTGTGCTACTCTTAACCCCTTTTTGGTTACTTTTTTCACCATTTTTTTTGGGTCACATTTTAATCTCTTCATACCACTTTTCCTGCAATTTTGCCACAACCCATTTTTGCTGCTCTGACCCCTTTTCATCACTTCATCTGGCCATTTTTGCAACATTTCTGCCAGTCTTAACCCATTTTTAAAAATATATCTTCAAATTTTTGCTAATAATGGCTGACAAGTGGAAAAAAATAACAGATCAAATGTTATTTCATTCTAAAATTATTTCTATAGACTTTTAAAGCCAAAAGATACCTTCAGAACCACAACATCGTCTTTTCCTCTTTTTTCTGCATTTAATGATCTTCTGGGGGCCGGATAGGAAGCTTTGTGGGGCCTGATATAGCCCTCGGGCCGCCAGTTGATGATCAGTGCCCTAGGGGTGTGCCAGAGATCCTGGGTATGGAGGACGGTTTTGTGTAAGGTTGTCAAAATTAGATTTGCAAATGTTAAGTTTAACAGTTTTTTCATTACACATTTTCTTTTTTTCACTGTACCAATGAAACACTTAAATGGATATTGATTTTTGGAAACAATATGTAACTTGGAGGCAAAATTGTTGGGAACTACTGATATAAATCATAAAGCCCTTCAGTAATGTTCCATAATTTAAAGTTTAGATACTTTAAATCTAAAAGTATCTAATGTGGTTTTCTTTCTTTTCTCATCTAAAATCCTATACAAAATAGCAAACCAGCTGATCACATGGTAGAGGAGACATGATAAATTTGACTGGATGCTTGTAAGCTTGTTAAACACCAACCCTGTGGTGCACAGTCAAACTCTGAACATCCATTTGTTCAGACAACCTAGGCTTTATGAATATATGTGCTGCATGTACTGCAAAAACTCACAGTTCCTCCCCATGTTTAGCCCTGCCATGAATAAAGTAATTTCCTTTCCTTTTATTAACAGGAAATTTAGATGGGACTTCCACAAGGAGAGATTGCCTGACAACAGTATTTGATGGACCCCAATCCTGATGGCTCTGAAAGAGATGGTGTATTTTTAAACCTCTAAAGCTGAATCGGACTGACATAATATTTGAGGTCATCACATCCCCTTTCATTGCCTGAGCATCTGAGAGCTTTCCACATAGACCCACATGTTGTGCTCCACAATTAAAACAATCATTGAAAGAAAAGTGTCCCATTATTAAAAGACACCCATACCCTTACTTGGTGGGTTGGTTGGAAAGTACGGCTTTGCCACAAGCCAGAGCACTTACTGCCAAAGTGAAGTAGAGGGGCCAACTCTGCTTCGGCACCCTTCCCCCTCCCTAGAGATGGCTTCCAAAGTGTTCTGGCTTGAACATGTAAAAAGAAAACACCAATAACTTTAAAACTTTCATTGCACTTTCTAAGGAAGACAACGGTGCATATATCACTGTATCGTCAGCATAAAAATGAAACCTTGCATCAGTTAAATTCAGGCACAGCTTAATAACAGAGATCATGAATACAATCGGGCCCAATATAGACCCTCCAGGCGAGATTGTAAACATTTAAAAAACTGGACAAGCTTTAACACTTTGCTTTTTTTCACTTAAATTATTTGCTAGCCATTTTAGTGCTGTTGGGGAAAACCCTAACCCTAACCTGACACATCAGATGAATTTGTTTCACACATCCATCTGAAAAACCTTTGATGTACAGCATTTGGGAAAGGGCAGAGCCCTTGAAAAAAAACTCAGGGGGTGATAGGATGAACATTCTGTCACATCTTTACCGTTGCTTGTCGGAGGAGCGTGTGTAAGAGAGGAGAGCAGAGGAAGTCAGCCGGTGTTTTGTCTCTTCAGTAAGTGCAAGACTATGCATTTGTTTTATGAATTTTTTTCCTTTTTTTTTTTTTTTTTTTGCCGATGCTCTCTCATGCTTGTTTTTTATGATGATTATACCTATACACGTCATCATCTATGAGCCCAACACACGCAGATCACATGTCCAGATAATGTAATACCTAGTGAAAGTTGTCCAAATGTCGGTGTTTTATTTGATCTTAATGTATTGATAATAAATACTGTCAAAAGAGCAGAGATATAAAACTAAAGCTACAAAATGAGACAGGGTGGAACAACATGTCTGGTAAAGCTGCAGGTGTGAGGAAGGGCAGGTTTTAGTCATTTGGAGGCCCAGGGCAGAGACCCATATGAGGCCCCTCCCCCTTTAGGTAAAGAATTAATAACAAGTGGAAAACAATTAGAAAAGCATCGCTTATAAGTCAATAACACCACAGATAAATAAATACCAAAGCATCCAACCATAATTCATCAGCTTTTTGGAAAGCATCTCATAGCTCAAACTCAGCACATTCTATCTTATAAAATCTTTATGCCAGGTGGAACTCACATAACACGTGTTGGGCCAAAGTCAAGCATCCACTTTTCAGGGAATGAAAAAACGTGCCTTTTGACATTTTTCATTGCTTTGAAATAGGTTAAACCTCACTGGCAGATGTAAAGGGTGACTTATATCACTGATTTATAGAAATAAATTGAAATCATGATTCATTGAGATACAAAGTTTTGGCCTGATGTCAGTGTTAAATAAAATTAATATATGCTCATTATCAGTGACATTGTTTCTTCTGACACTATACAGACATTTTTATGTAGCCTATTGCTTCCAATTTAACAATTACAATTATCCATCAATTCACTGTTTCCTTTCATTTCAGCTGTGGATTAACGGATTTGTGATCTATCTCACATCTCTGGTTTGGATTGTGGCTCTTGCTAAAGTAGTTTGATGACAATGTGGCTCTTTGGTAGAGAAAGGCTGAGTACCACTGATATCGATAATGAATAAAACTGGCCCCAATATGGACCCTTGTAGGACACCATTTTGAACATTAAAAAGCCTAGATAACAGACCATCAACTCAACATCAGCACTTTACTTTCTATCACTTTCTACTACCATTTTAGTGCTGCTGGGGGAAACCCCACATCAGTCAGCTTTTGTGATGAACGGAGAGTTCAACAGCATCAAAAGCTTTCAATTAAAAGAAAGTGGAATAAAATGTTCATTAGAGTCCTTTATGATATCATTTATGATCTTTAATTAGTGTACTCTTTCTTTCTGCTACCAGACTTCAGCATGTTTAAAAAGCCATTTTCCAACAAATATCTCTTTATCTGATTGTGGATCAGACCCTCCACACTTTTGCCAAAACTGAGAGTTTGGAAATCAGTCTATGTGGCTTATCTTAGAATTGTCAAATGTGCAAGCAGCTTTACAAGCATTGAGCTGGTCAGACTTGATCCTCATGAAGAAGCATGAGAAACAAAAATTAAAAATTAAAAAATGGGTCTCTTTCATGCATGACTCAAGTCTATGATATAAATAGTGTGTTCTGTGTAACACAAGCTTAAATGATTTCCATTCACTTGAAGCAGGCAAATGAAAGGTACAATGGAAGGGTTTAATCACAGCCTTTTATCCAGTGAGTTCATATAATAGTTTTATTGCCTTGATTAAAGATCTGACTCAGGTTGAGTTTTGTAGGCACTTGAAGCTATCCTTGATTTACTATAAATATAACTCCAGGAAGTGTGTATCAAAGATCCAGTTCAGTTGGTCTTTGAGTGATTCTCATAATGCTTTTTCTTAGGTCTGGATCGAACCTTCCATCAAATGTTACTGCCCATGGTCACACTGCTAAGCTGTATGATGTAACATACATTGGCAATGACGCATGTTGTGCTACGCTGTTAATACTTTAATTAATCCTCACACAAATTCAATTGATTACCGCTCATTCTTTTTCCTAATTAAATGTTACTAAATTGAATAATGATTTTCTTTCCTTGATACGGGCCGATGTTGAATGATTAATGAAAGACCTTGGCACACTTCAGTGACGAGACTTACTCCAAAACCTTCCAACTGTGACAAATTTATTATACAACAAGACATTCATTTTCTGTCTGTTTGTTCTTCACTTCTGAGGTTATTTTTGCTGCACTTCTTTGCATTAATGTGAAAATATTTGCTTCTGACTTGTGGTTGTATCTCTATGAGAAAAAAATCAATAGCTGAATCAATATACGGTCTTGCATCAAAACTTCACTTTGTGGATTGAAACTAATGAATGTCGACAGCCTCTTTTCTCAAGTTCCTTTTTCCCTAAAGCTGTAGCTGCACTTTTGTTTGCCCTGTCAGCTCCATTTCAATCCAGCCTTATTCTGAATGCAGTTACCTATTTATTGTGCCAAGTGATTGAGTTGCCTGTTTGAAACCACTCTCTGAAATAAAATAATGTGATATGGGAGAAATTTAAATCAGGAGTTTAAGGCTCACCCTATAAACGGAATGTCTACTTAAAAAAAAAAACAAAAAAAAAACAAGAGGACGGTCTGCCTGTTGTTGTTCACTTGTATTTACTCTGTATGTTGCTGATGGACATGTATGTCTCTTCAAAGTGACATTCCTGCTGTGGAGGCACAATGCAAACATGCCTGAGGCAGCAGACAGAAGCAGGACATGAAAACAAAAAGAAACGGCATGGAAATTTCAGCAAATCCACCATTGACTCTAAGTGACATCAGCAAATCACTGGGATATTGGAAGCTGAAAAACCTTCTTCCCTTTTGACCAGTCATCCTCAACTGATACGACAGGAAAAAAAGAGCATACCCTAAACCCAAGGTCACTAATTGGATCCATCTGGATCCATACCAAAGTGCCATCCAATCCAGAACAGAAAACAGAGGGTTTTTACTACAGTGCCTTGGATGTTTAACCCCTTGCACTGATTATATAAACCATTGTCGTTATAGTTTGGCTTTTTTGACGAAAACAAACATATAACACCCTTCAATATAAAACCGAAAAAGAGATAAACAAACTGACAAAATCATGACTGTACTAATTTAACAGAGGCCCCCCACCCTCCAGTGCAACTAGTCCCACACTTAGTGAAATGTGTATCACCTCAGTGCAGTGAATGGGTCTCAAGTGATTGTAAAGGCAGTATTCCTGGATACCATTACACCATGAAGACAAAAGAACAGTCCAAGCAACTCAAAGAAAAGGTGAAGGAAAAGTGTCAGCCAGGGTATGGATACAAGAAAATGTTAAATGCACTGAACATCCCATGGAGTTTAGTTAAATCAAGAAATGGAAGGAGTATAGGACATGTATATCTGCCTAGATCAAGCCGTCCTCACAAACTGAGTGACCGTGCAAGAAGGGGCCTATTGACAGAGGCCACCAAAACACCTATGACTACTCTGAAGGAGTTACAAGCTTGCAAAGCTGGCAAAGAGAAAGCCACTGTTGAAGAAAACTCAGATTTCATCTAGACTAGAGTTTGACAAAGAGCATGTGGGTTAACACCATAGTTAAATGGAAGAAAGCTCTTTGGAGTGAGGAAACCAAAATTATGCTTTTTGGCCATCAGACAAAACACTGCACATCACCACAAACTCACCATCCCCACTGTGAAGCACAGTGGTGGCAACATTATACTGTGGGGATGCTTCTCAGCAGCCAGCCCTTGAAGGCTTGTAAAGTAGAGGGTAAAATGAATGCAGCAAAATATTCTCTTGGGAGAGGATTTATTTTCTAGAGAGACAGTGACTTAAAGCACAGTCAAAGCTACACATAAATTACTTAAAGACTACCAGGTGAGTTTTCTGGAGTGGCTGAGTCAAAGCCCAGACCTCAGTCCAATAGAGAATTTGTGAATGGACTTGAAAAGAGATGTTAACGCCTGATATTCTGACAACTTGACAGAGCTTGAGCAGTGCTGCAAAGGAGAATTGAGTGTCCAGATGTGCAAGCTTTGTAATGTCAGCGTCCAGTGTGAATGCACCCTAATTTACCCACTTTTAAGCTTCATCTCTAGAGTGAACATTTTAAAAAGCAAGATAAGCCATCTTTTTCTACAGATTTGTGGTCTGGGTTCTGCTTTTCCCTTATAACTCCATTTTAGTTGCACCATTTGTACTGTGCTGTACAGTCCCACCACCAAGATTCCTGGGCTTTATTCAACAAAATTCAACAATTCACTGTTTTATTCTACTTACATATCTGCCTGTTGGACAGGGTTGCCATGGCACTTGAGGTAGAAGGCATTATGAGATTTGTACCTGGATAACACAGGTCACCTTTTGTTGTGGGATGATGGATGTGGAGGCGGCAGCAGCCCCCAGGTGACACATGTGATGGGCTCTCTTATTACGGCGCTAATGGGAGAGAAAGCTGTGAAAAAGGCATCAATCCTAACACACTGCCACCACCAAGGCCACTGAGGTCACAAATTAACCAGCCTCTCTCTTTCCATCCATTCTTTCACTCTGTTTTTCTTGGTTTTGACCCATGACTCTATGTACTTTTTTTCCCTCCTTTTGGATTGTAAATAAGCAGACACAAAAATATTTTGAAAATTTTACTTCTCTTAGGGCTGTCTTTATTTGCTGTCAAATACAGAGGGAACTTAGAAAAAAGGTGGATGAGTGCTACATGGTGTGAAAGTATCCAACACTGTGTCGTCAGGATCAGATGGACAAAAATACCGTTTGCAAAAAGGGGAGCAATGACTTGCCTGTTAACTTATCAATAAAGGTCCATAGTCTGGATGGCAGTCAGAACTGAGAATCAGAGGCCCTCTGATGTAATAAAAATCTTTTATTAAACAGGGATATCTACGCGTTTCGACTTGGAAGAGTCTGCATCATGACATAATGAGCAGATAAATAACACGTGTTTCAGGACAAAAAAGTATCCTGTGACACAATCATGTGAAAAAAGGTCCCCACAACATAAAAACATACATCATACAGCACAGAACTCTTATTGGAATAGCAATATGAATAGTTCATAATAACATACAGCATTAAAGGGGTTCACAGATTTTAGTGAGAAAAGTCACCACAAAAAGGATTCACCACAAAAGCGGTCAAAATTACATCAAACATGGCCTGATGATGATAAGCCGAAGAACTGTAATGCACACAAATATCAGTTCAAATTACAGTAGGGTCTACCATCAGGATAGCACTGTATCATCATTTACATCAGAACAAGCAAAATACAGGTCCAACATGACTGGCAGATAATACAGCATCATAACAGTTTGCAATATTTCATCACATAAGAGACACATGAAAAAACAGTGACTCTAAAAAATGTAACATTATTCCTCTAAAATCTCATTTATGTTGGCACAGAACTCCTGGAAATGTCCCTTTATTTCCTGGTGGGCTGCATTAGTGACACCAGGATTTAACCCAGATTTTTACGACACTGTGATTGCAGCGATGTGTGATTGCAGCAGAAATTCTTCTGGAAATTTTACCCCTGGCAAGCAGGACTGGTAGAATGACACTTAACAAGGTGAATAAAAACCCCAGAGGTTGGAGAGAGAGTCATTTATTTTAAAGTATCAAACAGATAAAGTGGACTGATAGAGCTCCGGGAGCTTCTGGCAGTGAAGGCTGACTCCAAATGTGTTCAGCCGTTACAATGCAGGAACAGCAGGGGACTTCTCTATTGGACTACATTACTACACCAGTTTAGGATGATGGATTCAACTGGACAAAGTGCAGATCAATAACAACTCAAATTCCACATATTCCATTTGCACAGCCATCCACAGGTGAAGCACAGTCAAAAGCAAATTCCTCCCTTTCAAGTGAGGCTTTGCAACTTCACAGCACATGCTTTGGTCCGCCTCTGGCACATGCCAGAAGTGGTACTCCATACTGCTCTACTTAAGATTCAGATCACGTCTTTTTTTTTCAGTGGAGGCCACTGACAACAGGCATCAATTCACATAGAGCAGATCATCCCAAGCAGGAATAAGAATACACAATACATCCTCATACAAAATAAAGAAGTCCAAGACTTTATTTTAATCTTGATGGTTCCAGCTTACAGATCATGAAAATCTAAAACCCCCTATCTCAAAGTATTTTAATATTGTGGAAAAGTTCAGTTAGCAAAGGTTTCCTGAGCCTTCATCTCTAACGCTGGTTCAGTACACACAACCACAATCATGGAGAAGACTGCTGCAGGGGGGCAATCATTGTCACCCTTCACAAGGTGGGTAAGCCATCAAAGAATATTCATGAAAGTTGACTGGATGAGCTCAGCCTTCAGAGGATTATCAAACAAAACAGAATCAAGAACTTGATTCAGTGGATCAAGAGCTACCACACAGTTCCAGGAAATGAGCAAGATTTCATCAGCAATTCATCTTGGCTAAGGAGACATCAGAAGTGGACTGCTTCTAGGTGGTACACAGTCCTGTTTTCAGGTGAAAGTAAATTTTGCATTTCATTTGGAAATCAAGGCCCATGAGTCTGGAAGAAGAGAGGGGGCAGGATCCAAGGTGCTTTAAGTCCTGTGTTTTCAGTCTTTGGGGTGTCATGTCATCTGCTACTGTTGGTCCACTGGTCTTTTTCAAGTCCAGAGTCAACACTGTCAGCTGTCTGCTAGGAGATTTTAGAACCCTTCATGCTTCCATCTGCTGAGAAGTTTAATGGAGATACTGGTCTCCTTTGTCCAGCAGGACTTGGAAACTTCCCACAGTGAAGCCAAATCTACCAGAAACTGGTTTGCTGACCATGGTATTACTGTGTTTGATTGGCCAGCCAACTGGCTGCAAGTTAGGATGAGATGAGAGAATGGGATTGACAGATGCTAAATGCAGTGTTAGCAGGGATGCATCCATTATAAATGTAATTCTATGCCCTGTGAATTTCAGGCTCGATTCAAGAAAAAATATAAAATATAGCATGGTTTGTATTTTTACAGTGACCATTGTAACAGATTAAAAAATCCTGAATACTGACCTTGGCCTATTGCTTTACCAAACAGAAATTTAACACATCTCTATGTCAGACTGAATCGAAAATTGTCTACTCAAGAATACTCATCAAATCAAGAAGCAACTGCCTCAGCTTCAGCATTCCCTTCCTGCTGTAAAATATCAGTATTCATTTCCTCTCAGTAATGCAAGTGTTAGATAAAAGCTGTCCTTTAGCTCTTTGAAGCCTTGATTGATTCTTTGACACTCCCAGGATAATGAGAAACGGCCGTAGGAGAATATCAATGCCAATGATCTCAGAGGTGGCCAAGGAAACATCAGTGCTCAAGTCTTTTAACTTTGAACAAAGGACATGGCTGCACTGTGTTAACATTATTCCTTCCATACCCAGGCATTTGTTTCACAGAGAAACATCAGGGACAAGCTTATTTAAAGTTGCCTTTATGCAATAAAGAAATGAGGATACTATAACATCTTATGTGCATCATATTCAGTGAGCATTGTAAATTAATATGTAAGACATTCCCAACTGAGTCTCCCAGAAATAGGCTTAGAGAGCTGTGTCCCCCTGCTGGTAACTAGAACAACCCAGAGCTTACAGTGGAGGATGTGATTTACAGAAATTTAGGATTTTAAAAAAAAGATTTAAGTTAAAATAACTGCTAGTGACAGTCATTTCAAGAAGGGTTATGAATTGAAAGTCTAAATTGTCTACCCCCAGCTTCCAGCAATAAATCGCCTTAAGGCGTCATCAGGTGGGGAAAAGGACTGACACATCCCTGGTCTTGGTCTGGATGTCCTTGCACATAACTAGGGGCGTTGAAAATAATCTGTTGGCAAAACAACAAAGTCCATACCTATAGGACAGTGGTTACCAACCAAGGTCACATTAACCAAATATTCTCCGTCACTGACAGATTTTTTTGAAGGATGACGCAGAATTTTGAAGGCTGTCCGCCATTTTGACGGACTGGAATGATGAGCATTAATCTGCATTTCGGCACACACACAGAGACAGAAGCATAAACCTTTTCCATTTTGCACACATGGACTATCGAGGAGGTTATTTAATCTATTAAAAAATCTTGTAGCCAGTGGTCTCTCTCACTGACCTCGACATGTTAGATTAGTGGAAGCGCATCGGTCTCCGTGCTGACAGTGCACGGAGAGGCTACTGCAAGTGTCTCAGTACGTCACTGACCTGTATCCCTCCCACCTGAGGGATACAGGTCAACATGCAGAGTGTTAAGGCCTTTTCACAATGAATCCGTTTCATGTTGTTCTAATCATGTTTGTACACTGACACCGAATTGTCGTTTTTTATCATTCTGTTTTTTCGGAACAGGGTCGATTTTATGCAAAATTTCATATCAGTCCAAGTCATTTAAATGGTGATTGATGATTCAAAACAGTTCCCGCTGCTTCCACCTTGCTTGCTCACCACCACCTGACCCTCCCCTCTCTCTCTCTCTCTCTCTCTCTCTCTCTCTCGCATTGAAACTTCACTTTAAACACCAAAGTGTAAGAATTTTGCGCTGTTCTCTTATTGGCAGAAGGACAACGAGAGCATTAGTTCGGCTTAAATGGTCATTGACCATTTGCTAATTTATTATGTGGATATCAACCATCGAAATATAACAGAGATGGGGGAATGATGATTCAGATCAGTGCCTGATGCTTTATTATCTCTTGCTCACTCATCCCCGCCCACCACTCCCCACTGTGATGAGGAAAGAGAGATGGTGCTGTCCACTCTGAGACATTGTCTCTGTCCAAGCACATTGACTATTGTGTATTTACAAAACTTTAAAGACAAGCCCCAGTCAACAGCACCATAAGCAAAACACTTTTTCACTTCAATGCACTTTTACAAATCCACAAAAATCTGTGTAAAATTCCACAATCATATTGTTGAAAATGTCTTTTTAAACTGCACAACATAAACAAAGCAGATGGCTATCAAAAGGTAATTGTCTGTGGGCCTCATCTGCTGCTTTTGCTTGTTTGCAAGTTAAATCCCAAGGGTCCAAAACTGCTTGTTTGTGAGTGGGATCAGGTCCAAAATTTAATGGGTTCTTCACTGGCACATTTCCATACTCTCCCATCAAGTTTCATGGAAATTGTGCCAGTATTTGTTTGACAATGGACCTTAAAAAAAAAAAAAAAAAAAAAGATGAAAGGCTCAGAAAACAAACCACTAAAGGTATGACAAACAACCCACAGCATTAAATATGCAATTTCAGAAAACAGATACACAAGAAATATCTGTGTATTTCCAGGACATACTTCTCATGTGTGAATATGTGTAGTTAAATGCTAAAAAGAAATTTATTGAAAGAAAAACATCTCTGGTTTGTATGGCTAGGGTTACAACCTGCCCATATCTGTCTGCAGGGGATCTCTTGTTACACCCCATGTTTCCTCATTGTGTAAATTAAGTCGTACACAAGTTGTATCAAACGCTGGCTGGGGAAACAATGCTGAACCACAATTTGGCAGAGAGACAATGGAGCTGGGCCAGCATATATAGTGAGTGGCTGATGAGGGAATGAGTCGCAGGTGGGGGAAATAGGCGGGACTGCTCAGGTGAGCGCAATGAGATGATAACAGGCAGCTTTGAGTGGAATGATCTGGAATGACAGGAGAGAGTGTGAGGGGATATGGCTGATAGGGACAGATTGCCACTGTGGAAAATGAGAGTGTGACAAAAAAGGAGTGACAAAAAGGCAGATTAAGTAGAAAGACAAACAGTTGAGGTGGAGATTGTGGAAGGAAAACCACCATTTAACTAGAATTGGCCTAAGACAGCTACCCTTTCTTTTTGAAAATGCAAGAACTAGAGTGAGCATTGCCTCATAGGAGCATAGCTGTTGTGGGATCACAGTCTACTGTTCTACCCCCCCTCCCCCAATTGTCCTTCATGTTTGAAAAATGCATGGATTTGCCAGGTCCTGTTGTAGCTGAACCTGCAGAATTAGACTGACAGTGCTTCTAAAAGTGCTTTGTTTCAGACCACAGCTCTGCTAAAGAGGAAAATGGAATTTCAGAAGAATGTCCCAAAGTGCTGGACATGAAGTCTGTTAACTTTGTTGAAGGTGAAGGTTTTAAATTAATATGCCCACTTGAGCCAGGACACATCATTCCCAAAAAGACTGATGGTCATTCATGAGATGAATGCAGAATACACAGGCACAATGTCATTGATTTCAACCCTAATAAACAAAAGTAAAGCAATTTGCTTGAGCAAAGAGGATAGAGCTAAAGACAAGAATAGTCAGCTAATATTTGTAACAAGATCATGTACCCAAAAAAGAAAACAAATTTATAAAAACTGACAAATTTTAGATCCAGATTTTGTTTCAAAAAAGGCAAACATATTACAAATGCTGTGGTTTCTTTTATGTACAAGGAATCCATCCCCTCCATAAACTGGCTGTGTGTGCTTACTCTGCAATGACTGCATATTTGTATGCAAGGAATACAACCTGAAAAGGTATTTCAAGACAGCTCATGCAAATTTTAGCACGCTTGCCTCTGATTTTTGCCGCAAAAGATTTTGGGGCAGACCTCATGCAGGAGCAAAGGTATAGTCCCCTTTTAAAGGGTTGTGCAAATCTGGAGAGAGTTACACTATAATTAAATTCAGATGTACCAATCAGACCCATTGCCAAAAGTGTTTGAATTCAAGCACCTAGTTATGCAGTCTCCATTTACAAACATTTATGATACAAAATGGGTTCTGAAGGGCTCAGTGACTTCAAGTGTGGTACTGTAATGATGCCACCTTTGCAATGAGACAGTTCATAAAATTTCATTTCCGCTGGATATTTCACAGTCAAGTGTAAGTGACATGAGCTCTCTTGGGTTGGTTGAAGTCCAGACGTGCTGCTGGGTTCTGGATCATCTGCAGAGGTTTAACTGTGCATGCAGGGAGGCCTGCCAGTAGTGAGTTGCAGTAGTCAATGCGTGATATTACAAGAGCCTGTAGTAGGAGCTGTGTTGCATGCTCTGTCAGATGAGGTCTGATCCTCTTGATGTTATAGAGGGCAAATCGGCAGGACTGAGCAACCGAAGCCACATGAACCTTGAAGGTTAGCTGGTCATCAATCACGACACCCAGATTTTGGGCAGACTTAATGGGCATGAGATTATTTGATCCAAGCTGGATACTGATCTGTGGTTCCACAGTGGGATTGGCTGGAATGATAATAAGCTCAGTCTTGGACAGGTTGAGCTGAAGGTGACATCCCCTCATCCATTTAGAAATATCAGCAAGGCATGATAAGATCCAACCTGAGGCCGTGTATCATCTGCATAGCAGTGATTAGAAAAGCCATGGGAGCGGTTGATTGCACCAAGTAAGGTGGTGTATACTGAGAAAAGTAGGGGACCAAGCACTGACCCTTGAGGCACCCCTGTTGATAAGCCATGCAGTTTGGACACTTCTCCACTCACAAGATCTCACTGTGAGGTAGGACTTAAACCACTGGGGGGCAGACCCTGAGATACCAAATGAAGAGAGTGTAGAGAGGAGGATTTGGTGGTTTACTGTTTAAAAGACAGCTGACAGATCCAGCAGTAAGAGAACTGAGGACTGACCAGCTGCTCTAGCCAACAATTCTGTTACCGACAACTGTCTTTGTGTAAGTTTTCTAAACAAACTTGAAGTTGCACAATATACGCCTATGTTAAACACATAAACAACAACGGCACTTAGCTTCACACTAGCACTTTTAGCTCCAAGTTAGGCTGTTAACACGTTGGCTTCTACCATCACTTGCAGCTTCCAACACCCAAATACCATCCTCCACTGAAAAGGCCAACAAGTCATCCAAAAAATAACTAACCTGTACTCAATTAACTAAACAACATCTTAATACTCCACATTCCAAATGAAAATTGGGTCTTAGTGAATTGTTCCATTTCAGTCCTTGTAAACTGATGATCTCAACTGTAACCTCCTCTAAAACAGTAAAATCTGCCTGTGAAACGGGGCAAATACTGGTAAAGGCTGGCTAAAACTCTGGCTCAGGGGTCCAGTCACTCTCTGGGCAGTCCTGAATATGTAGGACAAACTAAACACAGCCTTAGATTGTGAATAGCAGAACACAAAGTTGCTACTGGAAATGGAAGCATGGATTGTTCCTTTAACAAAGCCTATAGAGACAGAAACCATGGGTCGACTGACTCTCTTAAATTTATAAGAATCTAGACAGTTTTTCCCACTCCAAGGTAAGTAAACAATATCCAAAAATTGCTACAAAGGGAAGCATATTGGATTTTCACTATGAACTCTATGAACCAAGAGGAGCAAAGACAGAATACTCTCTCCTTCCCTCTCACTTCCTTCTCTTCACTTCCTCTTCATGTAGGTATATATATTTGCTCTGGTTATTTGCTATGGTTAAGGATGTTGAGTTATTTCAAACTCTATTATGAAGTGCAATGTTTTATTTCTACTTGTTTGTTAAATAAGTAAAGATTTTCAAGAAATAGGCATGGAGTATGACCATATATGGAGGCTACTCAGCAGGCTATCCACGCTGCTGCTGATGGATTCATTGCAGCTGCTGCCTCGTTAAAAGCACCTGTGGAGTTTATTGTATAGCAAACCTGATGCCGGCAATGAAAACACATTGAAAATGAAGAGTGAATAAAAAGAGGAAACAATTTATTCTTCTTGTGTGCTGTGAATAGTCTTGTCAAATCAAGCTGATGCTTCCTGCCATCAGCTGCAGCAACTTATAAAGACTTTAGACACTGTGTACAGGGAGCTGGAGGGTTACACTAAGAAGCTGGAAAGGAGGCTCAGATTGTCAAACCTCTGATACAGGAGGAACAACGTGGGATCTGCTCAGTCCATGGGACTGTTAACCAGCTTTGAAGGGCTTCTTGATGGACTATGGGAATTGTCTCAACCAGTCTCGACTTTTAGAAGGACAACGAATGTGTCCCTTAGGAAGTCATGTGGAGGGCACTGTGGGAATATGGGTATAGATTAACATGGCATGCCAGATGGATTTGTTTCACACATCCATCTAGAAAACCACTAATACACAGCATTTTTGAAAGGGCAGAGCCTTTGAGAAAAACTTGGAGGCTGTCTGTCACATTTCAAACAAATTCAGTTGCAGTTTAAAGTGCCTTAAGAGGGAACAAGAAAAATGTGTTTGACAAGTAGGTAAAAAAAATGAATGCACACCAAAATTAATTTAATAAACTAATCATTGGTATTTGGGAAATTTAAAGAAGAGACAATCAAAATGAAAAGAAACAGAGATAAAAGGCACAGCGATAAAAGAAATAATTAAACAAGAAACATCAAATTCATAAAATATAATAAAACATTGATAACAGATTCATATAAAATACCAAATAAATGACTGGACATAAAAGATCAAATCGGCAAAACTATATATGAATAAATTCCTAGAAGTCCTAAATTACAAATTCAAATGTGAATTAAGAATAAAAAATAAATATTATAAAAGACTGTGATAATACTAACCAGCATAAAATTAAGTACTCTATGAAAGCCATACTGAGTAAATGAGTTTTTAGTTTTCATTGAAAAGTTTCATATTCTCAGCTCCTCTTTAAGGCTGTTCCTCTGTGGTCTCATCTGGAGCAGTACATCCTCTTTAGAGCTATCAAAGTTTTGCAATTAATTCACACAGTTTATTTTAATTTGACTTCACTGACATCAGGATGTCCAGTATGCTTTATGTCGGGGTGAAAACTTTTTGTCGGCACTGTATAGTGATCATGGAAAGATATGAGGTAAGGCTTTAAAAGACCCTGTAACATGAAATCCAAAATTTGTGTCTTAATACATTAGATATGTTGGAATATGGTTTAGAGGACAGAGTCAGTTTTCTAAAGCCAATGATCCCCCAACAGACTTTTTGTCAAATGATATGAATGCATCGCTGCCTGCTGCTGCCCTAAACTTGTGAAAGCTATGAAATGTCACTTACTGGTGCGTGACAACGGCAGCAAGGTCAGGAAAACCCTGGAGACACGGACTAGGATTGATGGACAATGGGAGCAACTCCTCAAGAGCTACAGTAATATCAGATCTTCTGTTTTAAACCTTTTCTTTGCTGAATCACATACTTTTCCTAGTGTGCAAAGGCGTCACTGAATAGTCGACCCGGTGATGTCCATAAGCGGGACAGGAGGACTACATGATGGCTCTTCTACCATCCACTGAGAAGAAATATCCACATAATCCAATGTATCCCATCCATTTCCACTCAATTAGCAGAGATATTCTCCAAGTCTGTTATATTGTCCACAAAATAATGATGGTGCTTGGTTTTAGTTTATCAGGTAGGAAAAGGTGCTTTCAGAAAGTATTAAGACCTGCTTCATTTCTTTCAGTTTTGTTTCGATGCAGCCTGATGCTACAGTAAAACAAGCAGTACAGTATTGAGCAACACTTGAAATTCAGCTCAAGTTTCTCCCATTTCTCTTGATTGTTGTTGAGATGTTTCTACATCTTAATTGAAGTTCACCTGTGGTAATTTTCAATTTATTGGACATGATTTGGAAAGACACAACTCTCTATAGAAGGCCTCACAGCTGACAATGCCTATCAGAGCAAAAACAAAGCCACGAAGTGAAAGGAACTGCAGAGCTCAGAGACAGGATTGTTGCAAGGCACAGATCTGAGAAAGGCTACAAAAAAATCTCTTGCACTTAAGGTTCCCGAGAGCACAGTGGCCTCTACAATTCTCAAATGGAAGAAGTTTGACACAACCAGGAGTCTTCCGAGAGCTGGTCATCTGTTCAAACTGATTGCTCAGTTTGAACAGTTTGAACTTACTAAGGAGAAGGGCCTTAATAAGAGCTGTCCAAGAATCTGATCATCACTCTGACTGAGCTCCAGAGTTCCTGTGTGGAGATGGGACAAAGTTCCAGAAGGACAACCATCGCTGCAGCCCTTGACGGATCTGGGCTTTATGGCAAAGTTGCTGGACGGAAGTCTCCTCATTGCAAATAACATGAAAGCTCGCTTGGAGTTTGCAAAAATGCACCTGCAGGACTCTCAGACTGTGAGAAACAAGATTCCCCGGTTTGATGAAACCAAGATTGAACTGTTTAGAACTCAGTTCTAAATGTTATGTCTGGAGGAAACCAGACACTTCTCATCATCTGCCCAATACTATCCCAACAGTGAAGCATGGTGGTGGCAGCATCATGCTGTGGGGGTGAAAGCGGAATGAGGCAAAGTTAAGAGGTATCCTCAATGCAAACCTGTTCCACAGGACCTCAGGGGTGAAGGTTCACCTTCCAGCATGACGATGACCCTAAGCACACAGCCAAGACAATGTAGTTTCAACCCAATCAAACATCTCTGGAGACACATGAAAATGCTTATCCACTGGCAGCCTCCATCCAACCTAACTGAGCTTGGGAGGATTTGTAAATAAGAATGGTAGAAGTCTTGCAATCCAGGCATGCAAAGTATTTCATGTCAAATTCAAAGAGCGAAGGGGGTCAGACTTTCTGAATGCACAGTAAAGCAAAAAGGGGTTCAAGCCATATATAACAGCATCTTATGTGTCCATTTTGTATATTCTAAATAAAACAGTCAGAATGCTCGTTCTTTTTTCTTGGCCCTCCTTTAAATGTAGAACTATTTCACGTGTACAGAAAGTTTTCAAACATCCAGACTGTACTTTCTATACCTACTATAAATTTTTAAAGCACAGGAAGGATGTCCTGCTAATTTTAGAGGCTGTATTATAATACATGACTCTATGGATTATGTGTCTCACCTCAGATCCTGTAAATGGCACTGGGCCAATTTGCCCTTCAGGTATTGATGAACACTCCTCTGATCATTTTTAGTCAGTGATGATGTGTCATAACTTCAGAGGGTTGGATCAATTACCTCAGAGTCTGTAAGTGATAAAAACAGCTTATCTGATTCATGGTAGGAACTCAAATATAACTGCGAGGCGAATGATGTCATGGTCACTCTCAGAGGTGAGTCGCCTCTGCTTTTGATTCAACCTCCCATGTGTCCCTTTGTGTGGGTCCTTTATCCTTTCTGTGCGTCAAGCACAGTCTGTTCCTCAGGTGGATTACTCTGCTCACCCTCTCTGCTGACAAATGTTAGGTCATTACCAGGTGTGTTCAGCTTGTGCCATATATCCTCAGAATTTTTTTCAGCTTGTTATTTGAGACTATTTGTCCCTCTGTCCTCAAGTAGGTGATCCAGGGATCGATCAGTGACAGGTGAGACGGTTGTATGTCATCTACTATTGATGTTTCTTAACAATGGCACCAGACCGAGAAACGATATCTCATTTGGCAAATGTGTGGCCATAAATAAACTTCTTTGCCGAATTCTCCTTTCCTGAAAATTCACCTCTGTCCAGACAGCATGTTTGATATATATCGAGTTGATTAGTTGAGCCTGTTGAGCCTTTGAATTACTGCTCAGTGTTTCCAGAACAGCCACTGCTTGGGTTTTAAACAAGCCTCAAGCCTGTACCTGCTTTTGATGCTGCAGCTGTGTCGATGTGTTGCATTTGCTGTCTGTCTTTGTGTCTGCAGAGCTGATTTCCTCATGAAAAATACAGCAGGGTTCAGCCAATCTCACAGACAGCAGATTTCCCTTGTTTGTTAGACGACACGCCAGCTCTGTACACGTGGAGTCTGAGTCACTCTAATCACTCAGTGGGAGAGAGGGGCAGCAGCTACCTGTTTTAAAATGTTATTTGCTTGAACCTGGTAAGGTTTTCAGGTACTCTGTTTTGTTAATTAGCAGGTACCTGCAGTTTATGGTCAAACTGATGATTAGACCAGGGAGATTGGAAATAGAGGTGGGGAAAAAAGGTTTGCAGGCCAATTATCCCTATTTTCTCAGTCTGATACTCACCAGTGAGAATGTAGAAGACTTTTTTCTTCCTTTAACAGTCAGGTTTATTGATCCAATGTTGTGTAAAAGACTTCTGGACAACAAGGACTTTGATGAAATTGTAAACAGGCTGTTTTCAGTGACATGCTGTGCATCAGTAATATTTTATAAGGTTCTTGGCAATATTAGTGGTATTAGCCTCCAGTAATTTTAGTGTCATGTAACATCAGCTCAAGTATGTGTTGAACCATACTTATCACCCAGAAAGCCTCTGTGTTGGCACTATTTTGCAATGCAAGCTTCGGCTACCAGCTACATTCTCTACCGCCTCACTATATCTGATCTGCTCTTTGGATCTGTGTGCTTGACATCAACAACCTCCATCCATCCATTATCTACATAGCTTATCCAGTTTGGGGTCCCGGGGGGGCTAGAGCTATCCCAGCTGTCAATGGGTGAGAGGCAAGGTACAACCAATCACAGTGCTGACATTCAGGCCTTGTCTACACGGAGATGAAGATTTTCGTTTCGTTTTGAGAATGTTTTCTGTAAACGGGATCATTTCAGGAAATGTCAGCGTAAGCACAGAACCACTGAAAAAGACTGAAAACGACTGAAAACATGGTAGTATAAATGCCAAGCCTGTAAGTGGGGCTGTAATGCTGCCACAGTAATGCACCAAAAAGATTAAGAAGATTAGGGATTATGTGTAAAAAGTTTTTACGGCGTACACAGACAAGAAGAAAATCTAAAAACATCTGAACATGTTGTTTTTGGTGGTGGTAAAACAGCATCTGACTTTGCTGTAAAAGCCATGATAAGCTTAGTAGCTTCTGCGGCACAAACACAACCCTGTAATCCACCATTGTTTTGACTGGACCCACGCATGCAGCTTAATGGGCTATGCTATGTATGACGTAATCGTTTCAAGAAAGATGCAGTTGGCTGTCCACATGGAGACGAAACGGTAGGCGTATACAGATTTGTTCAGTCTGGAACCTGGTTTCAAAAAGTTTGCATTTACGGCCTTCCAAAACAAGGTTTCTGTGTGGATGAAATGCCAATATGATAAAAATCTTCCTGAATTCTTGCAAAACTAGACATAGGTACAACGTTTGCTAAATACTTTAGCACTTTGGTGGTAAATCGAGGCGTTAAATAAAAACCACTTGGATGCTTAAACTCCTAGCTTTCGCTGGAAGTCTATGTTGCACTCTAAATGTGTATTTTGTTCAGAGAGTTGCAGGTTATCATCCATGTGATGAAAAAAATGGTAAGTTTATCCAAAAAGGACAGACATTGCATCAGATCATAAAGGTTGAAGCATGCCAGCAGCCTAAACAGTCTTAAAGGTCCATACAGTACATGCAAACGTTGCATCCAATCTAAATGGGTTAAGACATACAGACAGCAGCAGCTGATGGCCAAGCTGACAAAAATATAAAAACAAATATAGCTTAAACAACATGAAAAGGGCCCCAGAAAATCATCCAAGTGTAAAATTAGAACCTAAAGTCATCTTTACTCTCTAATTTCTCAGAAATAATGTGACCTAAGAATCCTTAATAGAGGCTTAATTCAATTTGATATCATTTAATAAGCCTAAGAGTCACAATTATTCATCTTAACAGCTTTAAAATGCTCACATTTAGCTCAACTCTTAGTCACTCACTGTTGACAAGAGCAGTCACTGTAGCCTCTAACAACAAAACAAAATACACCCACAGTTTGCTTTCTGAAACATTTCCTTGTCACATAACAGTTTGTCTTTAAACTAATATTAAACTGAAATGAATTGCACTTAAAACATCAGGTTCTTCAGATGATTAAGATTTTCACATGCAGGAGTATCATGCACCATAAAACCTTCTATTTTGGACATGTTTTGCAGGTTCTTAAGCTCTGACACATTATGCATGAAATCCATAAGTCTTTGCATATGAAAATTAACTTATCCTTCATGTACCATGCAAAGAAAAACACCAACACTCTGCTTTAAATGTATATTTTGTGCACAAATCCTGTTGATGTTGTTGCCCACTCGCTGTTGGACGTTTGTTGATGCCTCCCCAGCAGACATAGCAGACACATCTCATCCCTACTTGTCTTTTTTCTGGCCCCTCATGTTACTGCTGAGAGCCACGTGGGACGTTGTATAACTTATTTACACATTCAATCCGATGCCTCTCTTGCTTTTTCCTGATAAACTCTCCCTGCACTTTTGCTGACCATAAACAGCATATAAAAACATAGTACTCCCTGTTACACCATCATATTTTACCACTTAAAAAAGTGATGATAAAAGGAAAACATAGTGGATAATGCATGAACATGCTGCGGCTGTATTCTATTCCAGGCTTTTAAAGCTTATATGTGTAGGACAGGGGTCAAGTGCACCCACTGGCATTAAAATGCAGCAGTGGAACAGCTGGAGGCAGAATAACTGAGTTCACAATGCTGCATGGAGACCAGGCAATGCATTATGAAGTCCCATGGCCTGTTTGTTTTACAAACTGTCCTGAAGTTACACTGAGTGAAAGCGGATCTGACTCCAGTCAGTAGAACTAAGGATACCAAGGTTTTTCCCTGTCTTTGAGGTCATCAAGGAGTAAAACTGGAGAATTCTGTTTTACATTTCATGTTTATTACGTGAACATTTGTTAATTGCATCTAATTTGTGTATAAATTTTAGGCATTTTGGGTGCCAGGGAATCATCACAGGGCCTGAGAGTCTTATTAAAGCTGCACTCTCCTCTCATGATCTAGGTTTAAAGACCCGGTAAAGTGAAATCAAAAATTTGTGTTTTAACACACTAGATATGTTGGAATACGTTTGCTGTAAACATGTGAAAACACTGAGATCAACATGTGACTGAATTTTGGATTTAGACTATTAGAAAGTGTTTCACCTCTTTCCTGGCTGGGTTCAATTACAGATAAATGACTGACTCCGCCCCTCTAACACTATGACATAAAATCAGAGAGCAGTTATTCTCAGTCCAGTCTGTTGTTAGCTGATGTCAATGCCTTTATTGAAAGTTAACAGTCAGTTAAATGCTTTTTTTAGGAGCAAGTGATGTGCATATGCATGTTAAATCAGTCCAAATATCTCAAAAGGAATCTTACTCTACTCTTGTAGTTAGTGACCCACAGTCTTTGCAAAATCTTAGTCTGAGACTAAAAACTCAAAGGCTTGCCGACAAATTGTCTTTAGATGTGAGAGGGTCTCAGATGTCAGTCTCTTTAAAGTCTTTTAGAAGTCCTCTTTTGTGAGGCCAGCCTTACTTGTCACATGTACGCCTTATTTTAACTCCAATAAAGACACTGGTCAGAGCTGCTTCTTACTGACATCATGTACTTTAAAATAAAGCTAATAAAATACAAAATGAATTTTAAACAATTAATTCAAAATATTTTGTTAAGTACCAAAATTCTATGATAATCTTGATTTAAAAGAAAATATTGATTGCACTTCTTTGAACACATTCATCTTAAAACATGTTCATCCTTCTCATAAATGTCACATCGGTTGTGTCACTGTTTCAGTTCAACACCTTTTGCACTCTTCTCCATTGCACTTTTCAGACTGCCCACAAACATTTTAACAGCTGTTCATATAAATGCTATCTTCATATGTGTAGTTAAGTGTTTGTTGCGACCTTATCAATCTAGTTATCTCTGTCTTAATCAGACCATGTTTATTTCTGCAGCTGTTGACTGAGAGCACAGTGAATGTGCAGTCATTACTTCTATGTGTTCACACACCTTGCCAGTGCAGCTATTTCTGGTTATTATTGCATTGAGGTGTGAGTTATATGCTGTTGGCATCAATTAACATAAACCAAATGTCAATCAGTGGCAGGCAAACAGCCATGTGTTGCACAACCAGGCAATGTCCTTTTATTAAGTGTTTTAAAAAGCCTGTGGGTAGGACTTTGACATGCAAGGTTTGCACTAAGTGTTGTCGTTTTTTTGTTCATTTTCTTTCCACAAAGATAAAGATGGAAGCGCTTAGTGGTGGTTACTGCTGGTGTCTCACAGCAAGAGCTCAGTCAAATTCTTTGTGCTACTACCTCTTATGACAGCACTGGTGGGATCACATTGTTGCCATGATGCTCACAGGGAAAGCACCACATCATAGGGAATCATTAGAGTGGCTTTAACGCCTGGTTCTATTCTTATCTAGAATGTGTCCAGAGTAGGGTGGAGAACTAGAACTTTTGCAGTGGTTTTCATAGAGACCATATAGCAGCCTGCAAGCGAACAAGCTGATAACTAGCTAAAAAGCTATATCAAGTCATGCATTTATCAGAGTTAGCTTAGCTTAGCTCATTAGGCAATTCATGCATCCATTGGAATAAAATATTTCTCTTGATTACTTGGCATGCAATATAAGTCCTGTTTTTGTCCTGTAATTCCTTGAGCACTAAATCCAAGCTGCTGAATGGCAAACAGCTGACAGAATCATCCTCTCCCAATGGCCAAAGGTAGTTTCTATCAGGTTTCTATACATTCAAACATAAAAAGTGCATTCCTTGCATTGGAAAGTCATCTGTATATGATATATGGACATTATTCACATATGTAAGTGAAAATGAGGCATTAACTTCACTGAGAGGCTTTGCTGAGAAAAGTAGCCTCTTGAGATACCTCTGTTACCCAAAAATCAATACCCTTCAGCTTCTTCTTACTTGTTGGACAATAGCCAACTGAAAGTCAGCCTTGAGTGTGCAGACCTTGCCTTCATTCCTCTGCCTAGTTAATGGTCCATACTAATAACTTACATGACATACCCTTATCAGCTCTTAAATATGCTAACAGTGACCCTCATTTATCAAACTTGCAGATAAACAAGTGCAGATCTGGGTTTGAAAATCGTCTTACAACAAGGTCTAAGTGTCATTAATGAAACATGCATATCTAGCAAATCACAACTTACAAATGAGCAGGTGTTCATAAATAATCTTTATTCAAATAACACTCCTCTAGCTATTCACCATTTAGCCTCGCCCCTGAAGTTTATAACATGGAGATACATAATACAGCAAATATACTTCATCCTTTTATCATGGTTTCAATCTCAATGTCAGAGAGGTAAATGAAAAATTAATTATTTGTTATTCTTTCCAGTTGGGTTTTGGAAAAAAAACAAACATGGTCAGCTCTTAAGATGGGGATATAAAAGCATGTTTTGGCTCTCAAAAGCAGCAGCAAGCAAACAGACAGAGGCCAGCCTGAAACTGCTCTAGACTGAGAGGAGAGTGACCTTAGTTTCTGGTATTATTGTTAAAGAAGTAGTGAACACTTTAACATTTTTTTTCAGCTGAACACTGAGGTATCTGACTGAACTATGATAAAACAAATCAGTGCTGGTGTTAGTTCTGACATTTGCACCAAACTGATAAAAATCGTCATGTTACGACTTTTAATTAGCTCAGACATCTGCTTTGAAAAATCTTTTCTGAGAAGGCGGTGCTTGTGTGACGTAGAAACCTACTATTGGTAGGTTAATACGTGACAAACTTTATATAAAAGGTAGCATGTCACCGCCTCTAACTGACCTTATCATTCAGAGACACTCCCATCCCCTCCTGCACCTGCACTGCTTCGGCTCTGAGAGCTCCAGCTGTAGTTACGCCGGTGCTGGAGCCAACGGTTTAAACAGGTAGTGCTCAGGACCACCACGGTTCACCACCACACTACAGCCTGCTTTAGGGGACTCTTGAGGGGAAAAATCCTCCACCTCAAAAGATCGCTCTGAAGCAGCAGTGCTGCAGGACTCTGTGTCACTTTGTGGCAAGGGGAGTCACTGTCACTTCCGCTTCATCTGGAAAACCCCGTCCTTTAAAAAAGAAACAAACAAACAAACAAACAAACAAAAAGAATGCACACATCCTTTTCCCCTTCCTCCTCTCAGCACCAAACTGCTCACTTTCTGTGCATTTTTTGAAATCTCGAAGTGGGCGGAGTTAGCTCTCAGCTGGGGGTTCACTTACACTTAAATGTTGGCAAATCATAAGTGCCAGAAAGTGATATGCCAGTGGAGATAAAGTGCTCTTTTCTTACTTTTCGTGAGTCTTAAAAAGAGATTTAAGAAAGACGGACATTTCTGGAAGCCTATGAAACATATGGAAAATTGTTATAATTCCTATTTCTAATCTGAATAAATTTCTTGCCAAACATATCAGTAGTTACTATTGCATTTTATAGCGCAGGATGAGGTCCTATAAAACCTCCAGCCATGCATCCATGGATAACCATGCATACAGCAGTGAATAAAATGGATTACATAAGTCACCAGACATGCTGATTAATTACGGTTTAATCTTAATTTATTATTGTTTTAAATACACACTCTCCAGGTTAATACAGTTTAAAAGTTTGCACTGGATAACTCCTGTTCCTGTTAAACCCTTAACTCAGTCACAGCAGTCTAAAAATATTTCCTGTTTCAGAAGCTAAACATTTCATTCCTATCCTCTGGAGTTTTTTTTTTTTTTTTTTTTTTTCTGTACTAAATAATTTATCTTCTGCTTAAATTTCGCAAGATATTTCCCCAGTGATGTTATGGTGTACAATGGAACTTTAACAATTACTGAGGAAGCCTGTTAATTTTATTTTAAAATAAATCAATAAAGGAAGACTATTTAATCAAATACAATAGAGAGCAAATCTACTCTCACTGCTCAACACCATTTTAAAAGCAACATTGCACACACAGTTTTGCAAAGTTTTGTTTTAATGCTGAATACATCTTAAATGTCACATCTGATCTAACACTACCACATTTATGCTGCACAGCTGGTCCAAACTAAGTTTAAAACATGCATGGACAAGCTGAGATCTGGCGTGGGATTTAAGCGTATCATACACTCAGATTCATAAATGCTGATCTGTGTGTGAAAATGACTGTAAACCCAAATTTCTGCTGTATGATAAATGAAGGCCAATCTGACAACAAACTGGGCAAAGGCTTGACATATTACACACAGGCTGTGCATAATACTGTATACCACATTAGAATGGCTGCAATATTTAAATGAAAACAACACAATATAAGCATTTAAACTGGCATTTCACCATGATATTGTCATTTTGTCCAAAATTCAACTTAATGGGGATAATTCCAGATTGTACAGTGACGTCTGCCGTGTTACAAGCTACATCAGCTAGTGATGTGCTTCCCTGACATTGTTGTTTACCTTCCACTGGCATGCAGTAATTTGCCTTTTTTACCCTGTGGCCAAAAACAGAAAGGAAAATAGAGCTTTTCTTTCTTTTTTCAATAACACATTACTTTAATGAAAAGGGTAACAAATAACAGACTGCTTACTTGCAAAACATGCTATCTTACTCGATACAAAAAGGAATATGATGGATTCCTTTGTAACATGGTACCCCCAACAATGTAGTCTGTAATTAAGACTTTTTTTTTTTTACCGTTGATGTCTTGTTGGTCATTCTGTCTTTATGTTAGATCTTAAAGTGATGAAGAACATTTATCAAGGACCTTAAAAGCACAATCAGACCTCCTCAACAATACCTCTGAAAGTTTTCAGCCACAGCTGTAGCCGGACAAAGGCCTAAATTAAAAACAATTGAGATGGGTTAATCCACTTATTCAATTAAGGCCAAGAAGACACAGTCAGTAATCTATTCCTAAAAGCCTGTCTCCAGAACCGGGTCCCCAGTCTTTCATGAGACACAAAGATAAAGAGAGTATCAGCAAAGACAAAACCACTATGGAATGAGCAGAAACAGATTCGAATTAAGTTTTTTAAAATAATCTCAAACATAAAGTGCAGCAAAATGAATCATGTGCATTGATTGTGTCACATGCAGTTGTATGATGTAGGCATGTTAACTGATTACTACTGCACATGGACCCTAAAGGTAGGACGGTGTATGATACAGACAGAAGAATGTGTTGATCCAGGGAATAGATGTGAATGAAACACAGCTGCCTTTGTGGAGATCTAAAGGGAGCAGTGCTGAGAGAAAGGACAGGTTAATCCTGAGGCATCAGCGTTAGTCCAAGTCACGATGATTCGTGTAAAGCCTTGACAACGTGTGTTTGGCACACGTCTTACAGCACCATGTGAGCCTCATCAGTAAATTGTTTTGACAGAAGAGAGCACAGCATAACTTAATTGAGGAAGGCTCTCTCCAGGGTTGAATTAATCCTCCTTGGAAATGTGCAAGTCATTTAGATTTTAGGCACACTTTTATTTTCTATTTATACGCTTCCTTTAGGTTTTATCATTCAGAATCATGATCTTTTTTTTCCATTTTTATGTCAATGACACACAGATATACCTTCTGCTGAGAGCTGGTGAGTTTACTAGCCTAGCTGCTGTTGGAACATTTTTTTTTCTGTTAAATGAATCCAAGTCAGAAATCCTACTCTTCAATTACCCAAATCCAAACACCACCCTGATTAATAGTTTTCTCCATCCACTCTCTTCTAACATCACACCAACCGCAGGAAATTTAGGAGTTACTTTTGATTCAGACCTCACATTTGAACCACACATCAAGAAAATAGTCCAGTCACCCTTCATCCAAACCAGATCCATATCCAAAATTAAATTCACACTGCCCCCTGCCGACTTTGAAAAAGTTATCCGTATATCTTCTCTTGCCTGGACTACTGCAACTCCTTTCCGGTATCACACATAAGTCACTCTCCCACTTCCAACTAGTCCAGAACACAGCATCTAGGCTTTTAACCGGTTTTAACATCACATCACCCCTATCCTCGCTTCCCTCCACTGGCTTACTGTTACTTTAAGAAATTAATTTGAGATTTTACTGATCACTATTAAAACTAGCATGGGTCTGGCACCAGGTTACACTTGTGTATTGCTGACCCCTTGCCCCCTGGGCGGGGCCTTCCTGGTCATTCCAAAGTCAAGACTGAAATCTAAAGGAGACAGGGCTTTTGCTGTCAGGGCCCTTCAACTTTGGAATGACCTACCCTAGGGGATAAGGCTGGCAGATCCGGTGACATGTTTTAAATCACTCCTTAAAAATCACTTTTATAAACTTTCTTTTATGTGGTGACCCTTCTAAGTTTTTATCTAATTTATTTCTTTTCTTTTATTTACTCTGTTGCTCTTATTCTTTTTTATAATTTAATACACACCTTTATTACCTCATGTTTACTTACATAAATTTTACTTACCTGTCCCTGTTTCTATTGTCTGTTCTAACGTGATGTCATCGTCTTCATGTATTTGTTTGTTTTTATGTTTATCTATATGTATTCAACTCTCCTTTTGGTTTATTGCAGTAAAATTGTGACTTTTATTTTAATACCTAAGTGAAAAAAAATCATTCATAAAGAAAAATCATTCTGGTTCTACTGTATCACAGAGAGTTGGGGAAAGCCCACAAAGGATGTTGACTGAAATGACAGTACATGGTTCCTTGCCCCATAAAAGGCTAAAACCATAAACAACGTTTTCTCCCACTTATGAGCCCGTGAGAGCTGACTGTTCAGACTAAAAAAGAAAAAAACAACAACAAAAAAAAAAAAACCTGCCAGTCCAGTAGAAAACCCCACACTGTCTGATTGTTCTTGCTGTAAGTTTAGACTTGCAATATCTTAATAATTCTTCAGAAAGAAGTGTTCACTATCTTTTTTTTTTTGTCCCTAAAATAGAGTCACATCAACTAAACAGTTAATTTAGCTGAGTAAAAGCACATCTTTTAAGTGTATTACCTTTTCAACATTCACTGTCCTTCCGCTGACTGATACGGCCATTTGGCTGAAGTGCAGGCACTCGTGACACAATCAAGAGATGCAAGGTCAACAAGTACTTCAAAGGTTTCAAGAAAAAAAGGAAATTTATTGTGATACATAAAAAAAAAACCTGAAATGCCATCAAAGTGAGCCAGGGAGACGGATCAATGAAAAGATCTTTTGAACTTTAGATGTGCTGCCACATTGTTGACTCGGCTGCTCCCTTTCCAGTGATCCTGAGTGAAAAAACAGTGACTGGTGTTGCATCAGTATTCTCCCTGCAGGACGTGCATCATTTAAACACTGACCATAAATGCTGTCTGGCAGGAGAGGCCTGTGACTGATGAAGACAGACCGGAGAGGGGGAAGTGACTACACACTGGCTCTCTAAAAACCCTCCATTAGCCGTCTCAAGAGGAGAACAGACTTTGTGTCTGTGTGTACGTGTGAGTTGGTTTTGCAACTGTTGGTCCCAGACAGTTTCTGTTTTATACTTGGATAAGGGTTTCGTCAATCTTTTATTTTATATTATTTATCTGAAATGTTATTTACAAATTTCATAAAAATGTTAAAAGTCAATGCCGTCAAAGTCCTTATCAAATTTCACCCTTTTCAGCTTTATAGAAAACAGATGAGGGTGGAAAAGAGGATTCCTACAACCCCGGTCCTGCTCTGGATGTCCTTGCATTTCACAAGGGGCATGAGAAAATAATCTGTTGAAGAAAATGAGTCATCATCTTTAGGGCAGAGTAGCAGATGTGATGAGTAAGCAGGCCTAGGGCAGTGGTCATCAAGTACATTTGCACAGGGGCCAGATTTAGCTTTGACAGAGACTCTGGGGAATGGACTTTCAAATAAACCATAATTAAATAAATATTTTGGCCTAATTAACATTTTATTGTATTAGTATTTGTATTGTTTTTATCAAAACGCAGAACACATTTAGGCATTAACAGTGAGATCTATCCCTATTACCTATAATGCAGCAGACCACAAGGAGACAGGCCTGCCTACACAATTGGCTGGGCCCTTGAAAAATCACCCAAACTGTGATTTAGCACCAATATTAACTCATTTTGACACTTTTTAACCCCTTTTCACTATATCATTCGGCCATTTCTGCAACATTTTTGCCACTCTTAACCTATATTTGTTCATTTTTGTCACATTTTAACTAATTTTTGCCACTTCTTGCTCATTTTGCCACTTTAACCTCTTTTCCCCACATTCCTGCCAGTTACGGCCCCTGTGTGTCACTCTTTAACCCCTTTTCTCTGATTTGCAAGGCTATTGCTGCTTCATTTTTGCCACTTTTAACCCATTTTTGTTACTTTTTGCCTCCTTGGCCATACTTTAACCCAGGGCCTTTTCTAGCCATTTTGGTGCCCTAGGCGAACTTACAATTTGGTGCAAAATAATTCCACCTACAGCTTTATAAAAATGATGTGTACATAGTCTGTAAATATGATCCTGACATTACTCTTACTAGAATAACCTGGGTTGAATTAGTCCAGGCTGCCAGCTGTTATAGCCGATGTTTTTGGAGCGTTATGGCTGACGAGGATTTTAGACTTTTCTTTCATGTTTCATTTAGTGAGAAAACTTTGACTAGAACAGTGAAAAACCTTATTTGTCAAGGACAGGGCTTAAGTGAACGCTATATTATAATTTCTTAAACTGACCATAGTTTCTGTCATTCTATGCATTATGTGGATGGTCAGACTTAAAGAGGAATTGGATGCGTATGTTGCGGGTACAGGTGGGAGGAAGAGATGACACCCACTGTAAGCACAGGTGTTATTGGTCATGAAATCAGGAGGAATAGGCAGGTAGGGTGTTAGCTGTCCGACGCAGGGCTCTATCTCTACATCCTGTCCGTTCAGCGCTGTGTGAACGAGGAAAAAGAAAACTTTTTTCTCTAAACGTCTCCCAGTGTGCGTGTGCCAGGGGCACGCATGGAGGGAGAGAGTGGCGAGGTGAGGCTCAACGGTTTCACAAATGAGGGACGCAGAGATTAGACGAGTGCAGGAGTTGATGATCTGTTACATTGATAGACTTATTGAAAATGTTCTGGGCTCATGACAGCGCCCCCCTCAGCGTGGCGCCGTAGGCAACCGCCTATATCGCCTATGCCCAGAAACGGCCCTGCTTTAACCCCTTTTAGCAACATTTCCTACATGTTTTATTCCCTTGTGCAACTTTCTAGTCATTTTTTTGCCAACAATTTTTGCCATTTTTAACCCCTTTTTGGACACTACCCCCCCCCCCCACCACCACCACCACCACCACTTTTCTTCTTTTACTCATTTTTGCCACATTTTAACCTCTCTTTACCACTTTTCCTTCCAATTTTGCCGCAACCCATTTTGACACTTTTCACCCATTTTTGCCACTCTATCCCCTTTTCATCACTATCTGGCCACTTTTTTGCCACATTTCTGCCAGTCTTAACTCATTTTTAAAAATATATTTTTAAAAATATTTACTAATAATGGCTGAAGTACATTTCTGTAAAAACAGTTCAGTTGTTAAGTCATTGTAAAACAATTTCAATATTAAAGCCAAAAGATATCTTCAAACCATTACATCTCCTTTTCCTGAATTTAATGATCTTCAGGGGGCCGGTTAGGAAGCTCTGGGTGGCCTGATATGGCCCTCGGCCGCCAGTTGATGATCAGTGCCCTAGGGCATTGGTTCCCAACGTGGGGTCCCATGGGGGGGTTGTCTGCTGTGAGGCTGCCAAACTTGGTTTTGCAAATATTGACTAAAACCATGATAAAGCAGTTATTCAGTAGTTTATACAAGGATTCTTCAATAATAATAATTTGTTTTAGGGTTTATCAGTGAAACTGTAAAAATCTATGGCGGCAGTGTGTCGGCAACAGTGGGGGTGGCATTTCTTACTTTAATTTCTTGAAAAATCGTTGGTAAACTCTGGCCTAGAGGGGCCTAGGAGACCGTCCAGACAGGTAGTAGAGCTGCAACAGGCCACAGGCCATGCTGTGGATGTCCAAAAAGCCTGAAAACCGCTGGGGAGCTCCGAGTATATTACCAGGGGTGAAAAGGCCCCAGAGAGAGATGCCGTTGACCTTGCCTTATGCTGCTGATCACCACACACTTGTATCAACAAATATCGAGTTTGACTCTGCCCACCCTCTCCCCACTCACTCCAGCCCTAGGCTGTCACATCATAATAGCGCCCTACAAACTTAAGCACAGTACTGTAGATTGATGATAGATGATAGATGATTGATAGATGCTTTCATGTTGTCCATCAGTGAGTCTAACACAAATATTCTGTGTCTTGATTGGTGCAAAATAGAAGCAGGTAACAGGTCTTTTGTTTTGATTAAAATTGCACCCTAAAGAAGCCTGAAGTGAAAAGCTGAGGCAAAAGAAACTGCCGATGTTTTGTGCTGTGATAAAGTATTTGACTCCTTCTTTGTTACACTTTTATGTTTCAGATTATAAAACAAACTGTAATATTAGACAAAGATAACCCAAATCTAAACAAAATGCAGTTTTTAAATGATGATTATATTCATTCAGGGAAAAGACCACCCAAACCTACCTGGCCCTGTGTGGAAAAGGCATGAACCCTTAAACCAAATGAAGGGTTGTTCCACACTTGGTGGCAAAAAGAGTTTGTGATAACTGGTAATTAGTCTTTCACATCACTGTAATCAAATTTTGGCCCGCTCTTCTTCACAATATTGTTTTCATTCAGCCACATCAGATCATTGTTTTGCTGCATAACCCAAGTGCGCCTGAGCTCAAGGTCATGAACTGATGGCTTGTAGAGAGCAGAATTCATGGTTCCATCACTTGCAAGTGCTTCTAGTCCTGAATCAGCAAAAAAGCCCCAGACCATCAAACTACTACCATCATATCTGGCTGTTGGTATGATTTTCTTTTTATGAAATGCTGTGTTAGTTTTTATCCACATGTAATGGGACACACGCCTTCCAGAGAGTTAAACTTTTGAATTTTCAGTCCACAGAATATTTTCCCAAAAGTCATGAAGTCCACATTCAAGGCCATCTCACACTTCGTACTTTAAAGGAAAGTCTTTTATAAAACAACTTTGAGCTAATTTGTTATTCAAAGAATTCAAAGTTAATTTTGAGCCATTGAATTTCTTGCTGATTTTTCTGCTTTTTATGCCATGCCACTGAACCTGCTGACACTGCTGCGTTATGCAGTGTGGGCAATAACAGTGTTTGAGACTGCTGAGTAGAAAAGAAGAAGTCTATGCACATACAGATACGAAAACCTCAATCAGTAGCTGAAGTACTGTTCACCTTGTATCACTTGAACAGTCATAGAAATGGGAAGATTAGTTCCAAAGAATAGATAAATAGGTTTTTCAGAGAAAGGAGAGAGAGTTTAGCACTTCTGTGAATGCAGTTCTAAAAGTTGAATCAAGTTTCCTTTGAAAGAAATTAAATAATAATTAAAAAAAAACATAAAAGATGCACAAATTCTTGATTTATTTTGGCTGATCTCCCTGTAGGCCCATGCCAAAATCTCTTTTTTTAGTATATTCGGTGACAGCACACACAGGGATGTTTCCTTTCACCACTTTTTCATTTTACGTTTTTAAAGAATAAATGCTAGAGTCTCTATGAAAAGCGGCAGATCATTGAATTTGTAGATGACTGGTTGATTGTGTCCCTCCTTTCTAATGATGACCCTGATCACAGCCAAATGATGTGAGCCTTCTTGTGTGCCTACAAAAACAGATCACCCCCTTGGATGTTTTACCCTTTTATTGATTTTATAAATCAATAATGGTCAATATAATTTGGCTTTTTTGGCTAAAAAGTAAAAATATAAACTCTTTGATGTCAAAGTGAAAATGGAATTCAACAAAGTTATTCAAATAAAATACTATATATATATGTGTGTGTGTGTATGTGTGTGTGTAATACAAAATAAGTGACTGCATCAATATTCAACCCCTTTAAATTGACTGACATAGTCCAACAGAGGTACAGCTAATTGGTGCTAGTAGTGTCACAATTAGTGAAATTAGGATCACCTGAGTGCAGTCAATGTGTCTCAGTGATTGTAGTGTAAAGGCACCTGTGTCTGGAAGGTCCAGTCACTGGTTGATCAGTATTCGTGGCTACTATTACACCATGATGACAAACGAACACTCCAAACAAGTCATGAGACGGATACAAAAAAAAAAAAAAAAAAAAAAATCCAAGGCACTGAACATCCTCCGGAGTTCAGCTAAATCCAACATCAAGAAATATAAGTAACATGACAAAACACCTTATCCAACGGAGTTCAAATTAGGACGTTTCCCAATTGCTGTGAAGCAGCAGCACTAACCACTACACCACCCTGCAGCCCAAAGCTAGACATTCTTAATGTTAAAATTAGAAAACTCTCTCCCTTTTTTGTCATTTTGGGGATGGCATCAATTAAAGAAATTAAAATGCATTTGTTTATGTCATGCATAATAAAGTAATGAATTCTCCTGATCTCATAAATATGCAGGAAAATGTCTTACCAGTCTAAAGCCTCAAGTCAATACAAAGACAATAATGGATGTTCATTTAGTATATAATGTATACAGTAAACTGAATGCTTTTGTAGATTGATGCCTTTCTGTTGAACCAGGCTTCCTGTACAGATAAGAAAAATATGATAATAGCTGTGATTTTAGATGTGGAGTCCAAAAACTGCAGAGTTCTACAGAGTGTGTCCCGAAGGCCAAACCTTTCAGTTCCACAGTCAGAGGTAATATATCACGCTCTTACTCTATCAAGCAAATCTCCTTCCTAAATGTATTTGAGGGCTCTTTGATTTGCAGGCTCATTTTAGTCCACAATGGCAGCCCGACTACAGACGCTGTTCTGCTGCACAGAATTCCCAGTTGTATGTTTTGCTTAATCACATTGTCCAAAAATCCTCAAATGGAACAAAAGACTTTATCTACACTGGTGATGTTCCAGGAAATTCTGCATAGAGATCAGTTTTTCCTCAGGAAATAACAAACAATCCTGGCAGTGCTCAGAGAGTCTTTAATCAACATAAGAAATCCATTTCTTTTTTCAAATAGAAAGAAGGATCCACTTTTGGCCTCCGGAGGCTCTGAAGTTCTCAGAACATTAACACATCTGCCAATTTGAATGCCAAATTTGTGCTGTTTTTATGGAGTAAATAGTCATTTCCCCTGAGTTATTGTTTTATATCTTGGGTACAAGTGGTCATTTCAGCCTTGTGGTGTAAGTAAATGACAACAAAAGTGTCATTTTACAATCTGCTGTGAGGTCTAGATGAGCCCTGATGCTTCAGGTTTTGATTTACCCACAACTCATCTACACATGAGATTATCCAATCAAATGTTCACTAAATCACTCCTCAATGTTGGTGCTTAAATATCAACACTCTTTAACAGAAAATATTGTGTGTACATTTTCTTATTTGCCATTTTTACTTTCATGAGTGCTGATTTATATCAGATTGCCTTTAAACAAGTCCACATGTTTAAATATGCAGATGTTATTATGAGATGCAATGCACTTGTGTCCTCTAAATTTATATTTTTCCTCAAATTATGTTTTGGATATGTTTTCTATATATATTTATGTTTTCTACTTTATAGATCTCTATACACAGTGTATTCAGAAAGTATTCAGACCCTTCATTTTTAACAGTTTAGCTCTGTAGCGACCTGATGCTAAAGTAAAAAAAAAAAAAAAAAAACTTTACTCTCATTAAAACAAGTTTAGAAATATTAACAAATTTATGAAAAACAGAAATCTAAAATTTGACATTGACATAAGCATTCAAACCTTTTGCAAAAACACTTGAAATTCAGCTCAGGTACCTCACATATCTCACGACCGTTGCTGAGATGTTCACCTTGATTGGAGTCCACCTGTGGGGAACTAAACTGATTGGGCATGATTTGGAGAGGCCTCACAGCTGACAATGCGTATTAGAGCATAAACCAAACCATGAGCTCAGAGACAGGATCGTTGCAAGGCGCAAGTCTGGGGAAAGCTACAAAAAATTCAATTGCACTGAAACTTCTCGAGAGCCCAGCAGTTTCCATAATTCTCAAACAAAAGATATTTGGCACAACCAGGACTCTTCCAAGAGCTGGTCGTCCAGCCAGACTGAGCAGTTGGGGGTCTTGGTCACTCTGACTGAGCTCCAGAGATCCTGTGTGGAGATGGGACAAAGTTCCAGAAGGATAACCATCACTGCAGCCCTCCACTGATCTGGGCAATGTGCTTACAGAAGACTCTCCTCAGCGGCGTTTTCACATGGAGTTTTTGCAAATTCAGAGCGGCATTCCTCTGTTCTTCACATTTGTCATAATTCTACTACCAGGAGTCAAGGACCCCCCAAAAGATCTTAGGGAGGAAGTGAGGCTTTGTCTCCTCTGAGGCTGCCAAAAATTAGATTTGCAAAATTTGACTAAAACCATGATAAAGCAGTTATTAAGCAGTTTATACAAAGGTCTTTTTTTAATAAGAAAAGCACACATAGGCCTTTTTATAGGGTTTTGTCAGTAAAACTTTTCAAATGTATGTTGATTTTTGGTAGCAGTGTGTCACTTTTTCTTTTCTCTTGGGTCCTGGGGGGGCTCTGCTTTTCTTAGGTATATGTGGGGGGGACTCCAGGGAAAAATTGTTGGGAAACACTGGTCTAGAGTAATTTAATATCCATCACGTTGATGCCATACTATGATTGGATTGATCAGGGCCAAGTGAAGCTAGCTGTACTCTGGCTTCACATCACAGTGTGGCAGTGTCATGACTAAAGGTGAAATGGAATTTGTATTCGGACAGAAATGTGACACGTCTGGGGTCACTATCCCACAACATACACATCTGAACCATTTTAAAAAGCAAGCAAATGTGACAATTTGAATCCATTCAACAACCAGTGAAGAAGAAAAAGGCGCTGGCTCAACAAAACATACAATGAGTAAAAGTTCAGCAGCTGGGACCCGCCAGCCTCATCTCCATGCTGTTTTTCTTGTTTGTTAAGCATCCTGATGTGAAAGCAGATTGGGTTGAAGACAGTACCGATGCTTTTACACTACTGGCTGCAAGCATGAACTTAAGTGCTCTGTTGCAGCATATCATAACGTGTTTTCATTAGTTAGTCCACTGTCATTAATATATACATGGCATGGATATGTTTCACATTCATCTGAGAAGCTGCCCATAAAAGCATTTTTAAGGGCAAAACTTTTCAACAAATTCTCAGACGGTGATTGGATGAATGTTCTGTCACATCAATTACAGGCCAATCAGAGCAACAAGACAAAAGCAGGTAGTAGACATGTGCAGCCCCAGTACATACCTGAGCTGCACAGGCCAGCGTTGCAGCAGCGTTTTAAATGCCAAGCTTGTTGGTGGATAAAACTCATGCTGACGTCAGTTGGGAGAAGTGCATAAGCATCCTCTATGTGAAGAGAAGTCTTCAGTGTGGCTCTGTCTCTTGTTAAATAAAGAAATGTGGTTGAGGTCTGATTAAAGTGCCACTATACTGTAGCTTGATCCAAGCTCAACACTTCACCAGCTGCAGCCATTGCTATCAGCTTGCAGTTCAACTAAATCCTGCCTGTTGCTACCATCTCTTGATTCTTGAACGATTCTGATGGTTAGGTCCGTTTTCAGACCTGGCTCAAAAGTTACAGATTAGATCTGTGCTAGATGGATTTGCATGATGACAGACATGGAGTCTGGCCAATCCATCTGCTTTGTGAGGCGACTAGACTTGGTCTTTATGTCGTCTTTCCTGAGATAACATTTGGTTGGATTAAAGAAATTCAAGAAGATGGTTCATTTTAATACATGCTTGGGGCAATATTTTTCTTTTTCCCTTTTACTGCAGAAGAAGGAGGTTTAACAATGTTGTTCTGTCAAGGTGATGTGAGGTCTGAAAAAGGCAAAACAAAAAAACTAAAGGTCAATCACAGCCTGAGGGCAAACATGCTCTCCTGTAGTGAAGCTTCAACTGCCCTTTGGGCTTGATTGTTGGCAGAATTCCCCATCTGGTGTCTGAGAAAAAGCTGCACATAACAAGAAGTACAACTGACGTTGAGTCAAAGTATCCCAGAGTACATTTCAGTCCACAAAGCCGCTGAAGCACACGTTCACTGGCTGCTCAGTAAAGAGGGTTAATTCCTAAGTCCTGTGTCTTGAGGGCTTCGGTAATAATGGCAGCTTATCAGAGGAGTCCTCTTTGTTCAGAGCTAAAATTACCATGTAGCCCCCAGTGTACACACTCTATAACACATCAGTAGCACAAAACTGAAAAGTTGAGTGGAAAACTAGCTGTAACTTCCATTATTGCTGACTGACTGAAAAAAGCAGCATCCCTGCATGTTTTCCTGACAGCTTGTTTAAAGCTTTCTCCTTTAATTGAATAATAACAGCTCAGGAAGCACGGCTTGTTTTTCCCCCACTGTTATGTCTGGTTACAACGTGTTTTATGAAATATGTATCATATTGCATCAGAATGTGCTCCCCTTCTTTCATACCCTGTTTGAATGTAACATTTACCCGTCTTCTCTAACAAGCTGCTGGAAAAGTTTCACACCTGTTTGTGGAGAGCAGGCATTTCACATTTTTGATAAGCCGTTTGAAAATTTTGCTTTGGCCAGGAAATTTGATGCCTATTATTTTTGTGCTGCTCCATATGTTATGCCACAGGAAGTAGTGGTATTTTACATCAACCGAAGAGAAAGTAGTCACCAGACAAAGAGCTGGTTTCTGGTCAATGGCCAAACAACAAAAGTTTCATCCATGACAGGTCAGTCCACCAATGCTTGTCGACATTTAAACCTGGAGAATTGTAATATCTCAAGTTCAATTTTCCTTCCATTTTGGAGACAGACCGCTAAACTTATCCCTATTTGGGTTGTTGTACTGCACCTGATTGACCTCTTATCTGCTCTGTCATTGGCCATTGTTTGTTACTAAAAGTGGAGATAAAATCGGTTTACTAAAGCAGGTGTTGGCAACTGGTGGTCCTCAGACCAAAGCTGGCCTACTGTCTACTACTATCTACTACTAATTTATTTGTCCAATGTATTCTTACCAACAACCTTCTGGTAATGAATTTTGAACCAATCAGATATGAAATCTGCAAAATTAAGACAACTGCTTTTGATTTAACAGAGAGGGGTCTGGCTGCAGACCACCTCTCTCAGACACCCCCTCCTGCAGACCACCAATGTGAGACACCACCTCCATCAGGCTGGAACTAATTATTGGTGAGAACAACATATTTTCTGCTTTGGATGCAGTTACGCTAACGGTGGCAAGATTAACTTACACTACATGGGCAAGAATTTGACCTCAGAGATTTGTCATCTGAGTTCCAGTTCATTCCAAAGGGGCTCAATGAGGCTGAGGTCAGGGCTCTGTGCAGGCCAGTCAAGTTTTTCCACACTGAACTCATCAAACCATGTCTTTATAGTCCGTACTTTGTGCACCGGGGCACAGTCATGTTGGGATAGAAATGGCCTTCCCCAAACTGTTACAACAAAGTAAGAAGCATAGCAATGTCCAAAATGTCTTGGTATGCTGAAGCAATAAGATTGGCCTTCACTGTAGATAAGGGGTCAAGCCCAAACCTTTAAAAACAGCCCTGTACCATTATCCCTCCTCCACCAAACTTGGTGGCACAGTGCAGTCAGACAGGTAATGTTTTACCGGCATCCATCAAACCTAGACTCAACCATCTGACTGCCAAACAGAGACACGTGCTTCACCAATCTATCAAAACATATTTCCACTACTCTCCAGTGATGGTGTGCTTGGCCTTACATTACAAACATCAGTGGAGGTTCAGAATGCTTCAGTTATGGAATCAGCAGAGCATTGGTGACTTTTCGCACCTGTGGCAGTTGATGATTTTACATGGTATTCCACTTCATGGCTGAGTTGCTGTTGTTCCCAAACGCTTCCACGTTCTAATATCACTTACAGTTAAATGTGGTATATCCAGTATGGATATTGCGTCTAATTGCAATGGTGGCATCCATCACAGTACCATGCTTGTAATGAGTTCTTCAGAACAACAATTTGGTATCAAAAATATTTGCAAATGGAGACTGTATGGCTTGGAGCTTGATTTTATAAACTCTGTGGCAACAGGTCTGATTGAAACACCTGACTCCTGTATTTAACAGGTGTGGCCAAACACATCTGTCCATAGAGTGTATGTTAGCTTGATGAGTGTTTTCATGGAGTGAATTGATTAGTTAGCCTTTAACACCGAAGTAACTATTTGTTTTATTGACTGTAATTCAGGCTATTCCTAACCCTAATTGAAAGTGTAATCTGATTTCATTTTGAAATTTTACCATCCTGAAAGTAGCAGTGTAAGACTGCAAACAGACCGTCATGTCAGAATGAGTGATACCATCTAATTTCTAATTTCAAACTTGCAACCAAACAATGCTTCAAAACATGTAAATGGGTAAAGAAAGTCCAGCTGTTTCTGTCCAGAAGATGTTATTGGCAAAGGTACTTTTTACAGTGTTTTGTTGACTGAAGCAATCAGAAATTAAGAGAGTTTTGCAAGCAACCTTAGAAATACTGCTGCTGCAATTTACTGTGGTAACTTGTAGGCACTCTTGTTACTGCTCAGTGAGCTGGATAACGTCGCTTTCTCAGTCCATGTAGCATGCACTGAGGGATTTATTGCATCAATTGACCACATTAACATAAACACTGTTTGGATGTCAAAATGGCAAAGTCCTTTTGAATAAAGTTAAATTATCCCACAATTTCCTTTTTTTAAGGTTGAGTTGTCTTATAACCTTGACCATGTTGATTCAATCAGGTCTCTGATCAGAGAACATGCTATGTAAATGTAAGGTAATAGGTGTAAACATTGCACTTCCATACTGAAAATTAACTTAAGAAGAAAGCTGACTTGGTTTCTATCTAAATAAACAGGAAGACTCATATTCCTCTGATGGGTTTCCTGCCAGTTTCCCAGACCAGTCAAAGAAGAAGAAGACGGTGGTCAGAGAGCCTCAGCATTACACTGTGACACCCATCCGCAAAGTCATTACATCCCCAGATTAAATCCTATTACTAATACTGATTGCTAAAGCCCAATGGGGCATAAAATGCAGCTTTTTTGCAATCAAGGTCGAGAGAGTGATGGGCTTGAACGTGAATTGGTGAGTTTGTCTTCGGTGAGCTGCTTTCAGGGAAGCAGCGATGGCTGACTGATGTTGTTTTCCGTCCTTTTACTAAACCAGTTTATGTTAAACATATCAGTCTGTACTGTGAAGCATATACAGCATGAATTATTCAGGAGTATACCTTAACATCAGCCACCCTGTACTAATAGGGAGTATATAATTTAATGAACGTATGAATAGCACTGAAGCCGTTCCAGATTGTTAGAAAACCTGTGGTGCTTCTAATCATGCACCCTCCACATACACAGACAGAGTCCCCACACAGACAGCCTCCTTCTTCTCTCTTTGACTTCTTTTCTCTCCACCACACTCACACAAACAAAGAGGTTTATTTGTTTTCTGGCCTGGATTCTGGAGCGACGACTGGTCATTAGACAAATGAATGCAATCATGTGTAGATAAGTGGAGGCTCATACAGGCCAAAGACTCTTCAATGTGGGTCAAGAGACTCTGCTGGTGACTGATAATGACATCTGCACAAACACTGCAGCGATGGCAGCACACACAAGGAGACGGTGAATCATTTCTTGGCTTTTTGAAAGCAGAGGAGAATGATAAATATCCAAATAGTTACAAATTGGAGAATATACGGCATCAGATCATCTTGCAAGGCACTGTTTTGTGCTCACTGTATACTGCGCACTTCTGTTATTATTGGGTTTATTGAATAATCTTTAGTTTTGCTGTTGTTAAGGCTGAGACATAACTGGTCAGGCCACTCTGTGATGCTTACCATAGCAATCGTCCACTTACATTCAGCTGTTTTAAGATGTGTATGTAAAACAGTATCATCAGCATACATTTGTAGACCCATGCCATGACACACATGAAGCAGATCATTGATGGGAGGCCTATCACTGAACCTTGGGGTACACCTATTGTGCACTTTATACTGCCAGACAATACATTATTTTCTTCCCCCTCCCTTGCCTATGATACCCAAAAATGCACAGAAGATAACGTCACAAAGGAATCTACCTCTGGCCATCAGTCAACATCCAGGCCTCACAAGAGTATAGTAAGACCATAAGGACCATGGACCAAAAGACTCTGACTTTTGTTGAAGTTCAGATACTGGAAATGCCACACTGTCTCACTCAGTGAGCCCATTGCCCCATACCAAATTTGCAGTTAATCTCAGCGTTGCAATGAGCAGCTCGATGGATAACGCTGCCAAAGTAGGTGAACCATTCATTCATCATTCACAGATACAGACTCGATGGCAGCATCCAACGCGTCCTCAAATATCTGGATCTTTGTTTTGGCCCAGGAGACGTCCAACATCCCAGCATTTCAGCCTCTTACTGAGCAAGTTAAGGACCCCCACAAGAAAATCTACAGTCTCTGCAAACACCACAGCATCATCTACCAAGTCCACATCAGTGGACAGGACATTGCCAAATGACCATCCAAAGTTTGATGCCCCTGTTACCTTCCCATTATTCAGCCCATGCACATACTGAAGAGCGGGGCTAAGATGCACCCCTCTCTCAGCCCAGAATTTACTGTGAAGAAGTACGAGGCGAGCCACCACACTTCACAGCACTCGTTGGATCCCGTGGAGCTCCAGAATCCTCTAGAGGGGTTTTCTACTCATGGAGTTGAATGCCTGCTGGAAGTCAACAATTCCCAAAACTTGATCAAATGCTTTTCTCAAATCTACACAGCACCAACCACCCCTTCTTTGTCTATTCAAGATTGTATCCGCTTGATTAGATGTAAAGAAGCTGTTTCAGTGGAGTGATTTGGTCTGAACCCATAGGGCAAAGTTATTATTTTAATCTGATACAGTGACCTCAGCTTTAGAGAACTAGTGAGTTAAAATCCACTGATTTTACTGTGGTGTCCTGACAAAACATTCCGTTGTCCATTATCTGTATGGTTTGCAACCACGTTGAACCTGTGAGAATGCTGAAAGGACCTACTTTAAAAGCTCCCAACATTGTGTGGCTTTAGTCAGGATATAGCAAGCCCTGTTCCCTTGTACAGAGCCCACTGGCAATCTACTGTCAGCTCTGGCCAATCTTTACAAGCTCACTACAGACCCCCTCCAATGTAAGCATGTGGACAACATGTTTCCTGTATTCTGTTGACACATTCCCTGCACGCCGTCAGGAAGTGCTGATGTGTTTATTAGTTTTTAAAACAGGAAATCAACTTGTGAAGGAGAGCTGTGATATTTTGGCATGCTGAGGGCAACCTTGCCAACATGTTTTTACTTTTTACACCAACCACAACCTTTGCCTGTGAATAGGACTGTCATTCTGCAGGATCTCTCTTTCACGCCTTTTCACACTTCACGCACTGACTGCAGGGGCGTGTTTGCATGTGTGTGGCCAACAGCATGTAATAACAGATAGAGATACACTATCAAGCTAAAAGCATGCAGTGTACAGCTCAGTCTGGCCCCAGCTGCTCTTTATTGATACTGTTTTGTTGTTCACATATTTAATTTTTGTACTTTGACCTGACAGTGAGTCCTTGGGGTTCTAGATAGCCACTTTGGGCAAGCCATAGATTGAATACTGAGGCTCCAGGGGTCATCAGTAGGGGTATGTTTGTATTACAACCTGTTTATACAATCCAGTAACAGGTTTTTATGTCTGCTTTGGGCATTTGGATACCAAGTGGTAATCCATCCATCCAACCTCTTTCTTTGGCTTATCCAGGGCCAGATCATAGTGGCAGCAGGCTAAGCAGGTCAGCCCACATATCCCTACCTCCAGCAACCTTTTCCAACTCTTTCTGGACGATCCTAGATCAGACAGGATGTATAATCCCTCCAGCATATTCTAGACCACCTGGAAACAAAGCCCTGTCCTGGCTCAGCAGACAGAGGGGTGTCAAGCATACCTTAGGTGGGGCGTTTACTCAGGTAAAAATGTTTAAGTCTCCCCATGTTCCAGGTCTTTCTGCATACTGACCGCTTGTGTGTGTGTTGATTGACCTTTCTTGCAAGAGATAAAAGCTTGTTGGCCGGCAGAAGTCCATATTTCATTTGTTCACCAGCAGCAGAGAAAAAAATTGCCATAACAGTGTCTTCCCCGAGGTCTCCTTCCAGCTGGACCTCCAAAGGGAGGTCCCCAGTAGGCATCCTGATCAGATGCCCCAGCCACCTTAACTGACTCATTCTGATTGAAAGGAGAAGCAGCTCTACTCGTAGTTCCCTCCAGATGTTGGAACTCCTCACCTTATCTCCAAAGCTGAACCCAGACACTGTTCTGAGAAAACTCATTTCAACCACTTGTATCTGGGATCTCATTCTTGGTCATTACCCAGAGTTCATGCTCATGGGCTAGAGTTGGGAGGTTGATCAATTTGTAAATCAAAAGCTTTGCCTTTAGGTGTAGTTCTCTCTAATTTTTGACACAAAGGCTCATAAAACTGAGAGACTCATAATCCCAGGATCCTTTGCAGCACCTACAGAAAAGACACATTCTCATCTGATAGGATGGGAGGAGAAGTCTGAGGAGACTTTGCTGGAGGTCCACAGGTAATAAAAGCCCCTTTGACACCTCCTCATGGGCTATACCTATACCTGTACTTTCCAGCGGCAGACCAGCTGTCTTGAGTTGCTTAGTCTACCCAACTTTGCCTAAATGTTTGGCACAGTCAGCCACAGGCCAGACAAGTACAAATAATTTTCTTTCCTTCCTTTGATGCCATCTGGATGAGAGTGCTGCAGAAAGCCCACTGGTATCAGAAGGACACACATCACTTTTCCTGCCTCAGAAGGATGATATGAGCCATGCTCTCTTCTTTAATCTGAATCTTGATGATTTTTAACTTGCTGAAACCGTGGAAGGAGCCTTGATGTTCTGACCTCTGCTCACTTCTGGATTTAGGGACATCAGATTCTAATAATACAGTGCGATCACAAGTAAGAGGCTTCTGGGCAAAAAAGCTGTATTCATCGAAATCTGCATTTGCTGTCTTATTGTTGGCTAATGCAGCTTATTTAAACTAAAATCAAAATGAGGCTTTCAATGGGGGATGGGGAGAGGAGTAGTTACATGATCTAGTTTTATTGAGGATGATTTCACACAATGGAAATTGTAGGTCTCCAGTTAAGTGAAGTCACCTTTCAGGCATGGAAGCATTGCTCTGCTTACAGTGACACGTTCAGCACCTTGGAGAGTTCCAGTTGGCCCAGTCATCACACAAGCTTTTTTAACTTCAAACCTGATATCAATGTTCAAACTGTTTTGTTAGAAGCTAGGAGACCTTGAAAAATTGAGATGTAAAGACATGTTATGGTCATACCAGCAAATTCAAAATACTCCCTCTCTGAATGAATTGTTAGCCTCATAAAAGATGCAATAAAAGAAATGGGACTTTATGTCTGTCCAGCACGAACAGGTAGACACAAATGCACAAATAGACCTTTACTCTGGCACTTAACTGGAGATTAAGGCCTCAGCTAAGAGAGAAAAAGAGATAATGGAAGTATAAGAGAGGAATCCTCAACCAGAATTGATGTGCAACAGCAGCTATGCCATTGATAAAATAGACTGCAAGCTGGACAAAGGAGGTGGGATTAATAAATCAATAAACAGAAACGTGATAAGATAGAAAGATGGCACACTGAAGCAGACAGCAGCTGTGGTGGCTGTCTGTTTACACACAAACACCCAAACACCAACAGTTTGACACATGCAGACAGCAGAGAGGCAGTGTGTGTAATGATGCAAAAAGTCTTATAGGCAGTCACAAACTGGTTTCCCAGAGGATGATTCTCATATATTCTGGTTTAAACAGAGCCAAGAGAAGAGACTGCACCAGAGTCCCATATGGAGAACTTCATTATCCACCATCTGAGTCTGGGCAGTGTCATGTGAGGTCAACAGGACTGTCACGTTATGCAAGGCTACTTTAAGCAATATTTGTTGGGAAAAAAGGATGTAAACCAGCCCATAAATGAAGCCAGTAACAAATGATGATAGTAGGATTAAAAATATTGACCCTGGTTTCTACATCTTTGTTGAACATATTGCTATATGGACAAAAGTATTCAGCTGTCTGACCATAACAACAACAGGGACTGTAACAATGATATATTTAAATACAGGTACTTTATTATGGAGTTGTGCCCCTTTGGCAGTTATAACAGCATCCACTCTTCTTGGAGGGCTTTCCATGTGATTTGGAGTGTTTCTGTGGGAATTTGTACCCAATCATTCCATAAAGCATTTATGAGGTCAGGCACTGATGTTGGACCAGAAGGCCTGGCTTGCAATCTACGTTCCAGTCTACTCCAAATTTACTTGATGGGTTTGAGGTCAGGGCTCTGGGTGGACCAGTCAAGTTCCTCTTTATCAAACTCATCAAACCATGTCTTTATAGTCCTTGCTTTGTGCGCTGGGGCACAGTCATGTTGGAATAGAAAAGGGCCTTTCCCAAAGTGTTGCCACAAAGTTGGAAGCAGAGCATTGTCCAAAATGTCTCGGTACTCTGAACTATTAAAATTGCCCTTCACTGGGCTTAAGGGGCCAATCCCAAACCCTGAAACACAGCCCCATACAATTTTTTCCTCCTCCACCAAACTTCATAGAACAGAGAACAGCGATTTGCCACTCTACAGAACACATTTCTACTGCTCCACATTCCTGTGTCAGTGTGCTTTGCACCAGTCTATTCAATGCTTGGCAATGAATTGCATTCAGCTTCTCAGCCATGGAAACCTTTTCATGAATCTCCGGTGCACAGTGCTTACATTAGAGGAAGTTTGGAAATCTTCAGCTATAGAACCACTCTTGGAGTCACTGAGCACTTCAGGAACAATCCATGGATGGATGGCCACTTCCTGTTCCAACATGACTGCACCAGTGAACAAAGCAAGGTCCACAAAGACATGGATCAGAGAGTTTGGTGTGGATGAACTTGACTGGCCTGCACAGGCACCTTTGGGATGAATTAGAGCTGAGACTGAGTGCCAAGCCTTCTCGTCCAACATCAGTGTGTGACCTCACCAATGCGATTCTGGAAGAATGGTCAAAAATTCCCATAAACACACTCCTAAACCTTGTGGAAAGCCTTCCTAGAAGAGTTGAAGCTGTTATAGCTTCAAAGGGTGGACCGATGTCATATGAAACCCTATGGATTAAGAATGGGGTGTCACTTAAGTTCATATGCAAGTCAAGGCAGGGGAGCAAAATACTTTTGGCACAATAGTGTATGTAGATTTGAGGGCTTCCATAACCACACATTTTGACAAAAAAAAAAAAAAATTGTAGTTGCTATTAACTTGTCACTGTCAGTGTCTCTTCTAGCAGTATACCAAAGTACAAGTGGATCAGATAAAACCCATGGGAGGAGTTTGTAAAGCAACAGCCCCTGAAAATGGCCAAAAATTTGGCTTATGTATTCAAAATGGTGCATTTTCTGTTAAGACATGGTCCCACTAGAGTTTTTGTAGATCTCCTTGAGCTTAATCTGCTCAAAAAATTCCAGAAACCTGTTACAAAGTTAAAGGGGGCATTAACTTTGAGAACCATTAGGTGGTTCTATAGAGGCAAGTCTGGATGGATGTGATAGAGACTAAATCCCTACGTACCTGCAAAATGTCTAACATTTTTTAAAAAGTCAGGTCCTCACAAGTTCATCCAATGACATAGAAAACTGAAAATGGATGTTCAAAGCAATGACAAATAGGTCTTTGCACCACTCGGGCCCTAATAACAGTTATTTAAGTGTAAAATAAATTGATTCATTGCTTGAATTTAGGATGGACCAGGTCTTGGCTAACCCCAAATGGTCCTCGAAAACCTATATCCTTTTCCCCCTTTATAGGCAGCCTTGGTGGGCGGTGTTGGCCATGTGACAATGAAAACTGATGTCACTGTTCAGAAACTCCTGACTCACAAGGCATTTTGCCTCCTAGGCGGTAGGCCATGTTGACATTCAGAAAGGCTGCTGTCATTCCTTCAAGACACATGCTGACGTCACAAACAAATCAGAAAGCAGGTCGTTGGAGAAGGGTGGGTTGGTGCTGCAGCGGGTGGGTCCATTCCGGATCTCAGATTAGATCAGAGGACACTCCAATTATGAGGAGGCTTTGGGGCACACGTCTGCCAGCCTGGGTGAATTAGTCTTCCAGCTGAATCACACGAGCTGCCGTTGCAGCCGCTGATGAAGGGGCTCTTTGCTTATGCAGTGCTCTTTCTAAGGGCTTGTTTGTGCTACAACTCGATTTACATAAATTTCTGGTGAGTGAGATGAGTTCCCTGTTCTCTCAATTGAAGCAACAGAAGCCAAGAAATTGTGTGCTGTAGATTCCCTTTGAATCACATTTCTAAGGAATCTTTTTGCATGACCACACATGGAAATACTCATTTTTATTCCAGCTAAATTATTTTTTACACATAAAAAGTGACCATCAAGTGTGACAAAACTGTAATTGGAAGCCAGATGTTAAAACATCTGTCTTCCTTTATTTTTTTAAGTGAATACCCTAGCCGACTGAGCAGGGAACACTTTTGGATCAAATTAACAGACTGGAAATATATTTCCTGGAAGGAGGTTTCGTACCGAATAACAAGTCATATATATATATCTCTCTTATTAGTGATATCTGTGATGGTATACTATGTTCAGCAGGTCGCCTTATTATACAGGGATCACTGCAGAATGTACGACTGTTTTGGATGTGATTATATTTGTTTGTGTAATGGAGCCATCTGCTTCCCTTTCACTCTGTACAATTCTATTAATTAGAGCCACAGCTGATATTAGAAACACAATATTGAGAGATTGCAGGGGGCGGGGGAAGTCTGAAGAGATGAGGGAATGGCAGAGGGAGGAGAGTGAAATGAGGGGGCAGAGGTAAAGCATGCCGCAAAGAAAAGAAAAAGACAGAAAGAGAAAAAAGACAAGGAGATAAGAAAAAGGAAGAAAATGAGCGTGGCTTGAAGTGATTGCAAATGCAGATGGTTATGAAGCAAAGGCAGATGGCGTGTCAGATTGATTATTGTCGCCAACGCTGCATGATAGATACAAGGCGAACTCTGAGCTCTCCCCTCATCGCAGATGACACAGAGTGATAGAGACGTGTCAGCTCACAGGGTTAATCTGAACGTCATTCAAGCTGTTCCGAACCATTTAGAGCCATCCATGTATGCCAGTCCATTCATTCCTGACAAGCCGATTACACCTGTAAATAAATATATATAGCCCTTGTGATCATGTGGCCGACAGGTGGGATACTGCAGCGGAAGAGGAGGATTTTTTCCGCCACGGTGCCTTAGCGCTATCTCACTGCAGCAGAGGGGAGCATTCTCTCCGGCCTCATCATTTCGTACGGGTGGCATTTCAGCTGACCCGTCTGGGAACAAAAGCAGCTTATGGCGGCGTCTCAGCCTCCAGCGTGAAATATCAGGAGCCAAATGACATCTGACAATATGTTGGATGTAAGCTGGCCTGGACGTGTGACCATGTGAGACTGAATCCGTTTGAAATTTCAGTGTTTCATATGGAGGATGGAGCACAGACTCATTAAAAAGGCTGCTATGATCATCCAGTGTTGCTCAACATCCAAACCTGGCTGAGCCAGGAATGCCCTCATGATAACAATGAAGACATCCTCTTGCAATGTGTTTGTACATTTTGAAAGAAATTAACAAAATTTACACATATACTGTAGCTTCTGGCAGGCCATATTTCCCAAAAATGTTGGGACACCACAAAACCTGAAAAGAAACAATGAAATCATTTGCGAATCCCTTTCAACCCATTATCAGTTAAACATAACACAAAGGTATTTCATTTTCAAACTGGAAAACTTCAGTGTTTTTTTTTTTTAATAAATTCTGAGATGAATTTAGAATTTGATATGTACAACATTTTCCAAAAAAGTTGGGACAGGAGCATTTTTACCACGTACTGAAAATAGAATTCTTTCGGGGCCCTGTGCAGACCAGTCAAGTTATTCCACACCTAAATCATCAAACCATGTCTGTATAGTCCTTGTTTTGTGCACTGGGTCATAGGAATAGAAAAGGGCCTTCCCCAAACTGTTGCCACAAAGTTGGAAGTGTAGCCTTGTTTTTGGTATGCTGAAGCATTAAGATGGAGATAAGGCATGCAGAAAGTGTGATATTTTTTAAATCACTTCTTAAAAACTCATTTTTATAGACTTGCTTTTATGTGATGTTGTCTTCTTATTTGGCTTTAATCTTCTCACAGATTTTTACCTTATATTAGGTTCTAATCATATTTCATTTCCTCTCAATCTTTTACTCACCTTTACTCCCTGTCAACCTCTTTCTATTTCCTTGCCTCCTTGGCTGTTCTTTAATCGTTACTGTCTTCCTCACTTTATTGCTTGTATCTCTTTATTGCCTCTCCTTTGTTTACCTTTGCTATGATTTGATCAATGTTACTGCCTTTACAGTTTTAAAGCTTGTTTTATTCTGCTTTGTTTGTCTATTTTCGCCCCCTTTATGTACATTTTACTGCCTTTTATCGTTTATCTCTTAGTTCTGTTTTTACTCCTCTTTGTTTCTCTTTTATTTTCTCACATCTTATATTTTGGTCCTTTCAGTCTCAGCCTGTGTAGCTGGGTTCCTGCATTGCCTGGGTTACTATTGTTTTGAAGGTACTTGATATCAGTGTTTTGCCTGCATCTTGATGTCTACGATGTCTTAGTTGTGTAGTTTGGTATGGTGTCTGCACTCTGATTAATGTCCTGTGATGTCTAAGTTTGCATGGCATCACATGACATCTGAGTTTTGATGTATTTTGGTGTTGTTAAATTATTATTTCGATCATATTTTGGGTTAGATTCTTCAAGTGTTTTGGATTCTGTTGATTTTGTCAGGTGCCATTTGTTCTGTCTTCTTTGTCCTTTATTTGGGTTTTGTTTCTTTGTTCTTCTGTTTGCTTCTGAACATGTCAAAGCACTTTGTAAACCTATGTTTTTAAAGGTGCTATGCAAATAAATGTATTATTATTATTATTATTATTATTATTATTATTAAAATCAGCCTTCACTGGAGATAAGAGCCTAGCCCTAACCTTAAAGGAGACATATTATGCAAAGATCACTTTTTCAGGCTTTTCTAACACAAATATCTGCCCCTGGCCTGTCCACAATCCCCTCAAATACCAGAAAAATCCATTCCCTCTCCCCTACTTTTTCTCCACCTTTCAGAAAATGTGTGCTGAAACAAGCCGTTCTCAGATTTTGCTCCTGGTGACCTCACCAGGAGCCTAAGAACCCGCCCCCAGGTTTGGTTGGCCCTTCCCCACTTGGAGGAGAGTTTCGCCCTCCTCTTCTGATCCTCTCAACTAGCAGCTGAGATGCTGGATAGCTCAGTGGGTTATCCTGCTGACTACAGTCTGGGAGGTTGATGGTTTGAATCTCAGTCAAGTTCTAAACTTTGGATAAAAGTGTCTGTAGTACCATGAGTACTGCATCCATTTCCTGAAAGGGGTGAGGTCAGGGGTGGAGTCAGACAGCTAATTACCATTTAAAGCTGCAGACACTGAAACGGCTTGTTCTGAGAAGGGCTGAAATAGAGGGGGTTTTAGACGTACAAAAATCCTAAACTGGAGTGTTTTTTTCAGCCACAAACTTCACTGGCATGTTTTGGGGACCTCTGAGACCAATATAAGCTTGTCTTAAAAGGGTAAAATATGTCTCATCTAAAAACAGCTGCATACACAGTAAATTTATCTGAGTACATTTTAATCAAATTGGGTAAAATTTTACTCAGAAAAATCAAACATTTGGTCTCAGTCTATCTGGGGTAAAATTTAAAAATCACTTTGCTTGCAGAGTGGTGTTTTCAGAGTTATTTTTTTTCTGAGAAGTTTTTTTTTACTCTAAATGAGGATTATGGACTCCATTATGAACAAAATAAAAACAACTCAACAGCAGTTATACTCAATACAGAGTACTACAGAACATAGTTTACTTATCACAGTGCTGTTATCTATCTATCTATGTATCTATGTATCTATCTATCTATCTATCTATGTATCTATCTATCTATGTATCTATCTATGTATCTATGTATCTATCTATGTATCTATGTATCTATCTATCTATCTATCTATCTATACTGTATGTACAGTATATGGCTGCGTGAATGAAGTGCTTTTATTGGCTCTATTAAAATGGTCCTCCTCCTGGCTGTATGACAGCAGCACTGTTAATACTGTATTAAAAAGAAAAAAAACAAAAAAAAACCTCTGCCATTGGCTGTGTTAAAGGTGCACTTCTACAGGCTGACTGAAAGCCTGTTGATGATAGGAAAGCAGTTCTCCTTTGGGTGTATTATACTGGTGGCTATATCAAAGAAGTGCTCCTATTGGCTGTATGAAAACACCACTTCTGCTGGTTGTGTCAAAGCTGTGCTCCAATTGGCTGCATGAGTTCAGCATCCCATATGCCTTATTTAAAGCAGTGGTGTAAAAAAAAAAAAAAAAAACAGTCCTCCTTTTGCCTCTCTGAATGCAGCACTGCTGCTTTCCTACTGGCTGTATAAAAACTGCACTTGTATTGGCTGCATGGGAGGGCTCTAATCAGCTGTTTAAAAGCATTGCTCCTATTGGCCGTGGAAAGTGGATTTTTATTTATGACATACAGTGAAGTCTAAATTATTAGGTTCTCACAACTCACAAATAATGTTGGATCAAAGTTGCACTTTCTACAGTGCATCTCTTATTATAGCTGAATGAAAGCCCCACTCCTATTGGCTGCATGGATGCAGCACTTCCAATGGCTTTAGGAATGTCGTGCTTCCATTGGGTGCAAACTTAAATGAATGGGATGAATAAGTGTTTAAAAAAAGGAAATTGTGCTTCTCTTGTGGGAAGACAAGAGTCAAGAACTGTATAAAAGTGACTTTTGCTGGCAGTGATTCCCTTCACAACAGAGGACCTCAGATTTAAAAGATCAGAACTTAATGGTTACTTTAAATTATTCCCTGATTCTTGATTCACTGTTGAAAGAAGATCATGGTTGAACTGAGTGTGAGTCAGAGTCTTCTGTGTGGCACTATTCAGTCTCTGAGGAAAGGTGGGGACAAACCTGGTGAAGCGAATATGAAAAGAGTGCTGACAAGAGTGACAAGAGTGTTGTTTACTAAGACCCATGTAACCATAGTGAGTGTGGCCCCAGACGATGAAGCAGAGAGCTACTACAAAAGGCTCCCCTGCAGGGCCAGCTGACAGGGAAACCACTGCAGCCTGACACTAATGACTGCTGAAAGTCACTTACAAAGCAGCATTCATCCACATGCTGCTGATGCATGATTGAAGTACAGCGAACTTCAAAGCTGCTTTAATAGCCTTTGTGCAAGTCTTATCACTTTGTGAGAACACTGATGTATTATTTAACATCTGCTCTTTGACCTTCAGTGTAACAACTTGTTTTTCAAATCCCAAAGATGGTGCATTTACCATCAACAGTGAGAGGAGTGCGAAAATTAAAAGACTGGTACTCCACAACACTTCCGATGTCAAAAGCACAAAAGTTAAAAACCCACTCAGGCTTTGAATGATAGAAACAAAACAACAAAAAGAAAGCAATCACAAAATCAGCAATAGCTGTGAGGAACAATAAGAGAATATATCCATTATTTATGATGGGCTTATACACCAAGGTCTCCGGGTGAGGAAATGTTCCAGTCCATGATTGTTCAGCAAGAATTATTCCTAGTAAGAAAAACAACCCCTTGAAAAAAAAAAAAAAAAACATATCTGTGTGTGTGTGTGTGTGTATTTATATATATACATATATATATATATATATATATATATATAAAGCTGTGTATCTGTATCTAAATTTGTGTCTTAACACACTAGATATGTTGGAATATGGATGCTGTAAAAGTGAAAACACTGAGATCTTTATGTGACTGAATTTTTAATTTCAACAGTTAGAACGTTTTTCACCTTTTTCCTGGCCTGGTTTAATTTAGGCGGGGCAGATATATGGGCTGGTGATGTCACAAGCCCATAGTGGGGAATGACCCCGCCCCTCTAACGCTACAAAATAAAATCAAAGAGCAGTTCATCTCAGTACAGTCTGTTATTAGTTGATATCACTGCCTTTGTTGAAATTTAACAGTCAGTTAAATGCTGTTTTTCTGATCATAGTGAGGTAAATTTGCTAAATCAGCCACAGTGGCCTATGGATCATTTAAAGCATCATAACAGAGATTTGTGTCAGAAGACTGACCTTGTTTCTTCTATGGCACAGAGCCAGGCAGCTGCACTCTGATCATAAGGTCAACGTAAGGTCAAAGGGGCAGGCTAAAGGTGTGAGAGCTCTGTTCAGATTGTAGCATTTTGTAAATTAGAGAGGATTGTATTTCTTCTGAGTGGGCGTGGCTTCAGCTCATTCAACAGACATGCCCACACCATCCAGGAGCAGATTTAACAGCCTTATTTTTCATGATTTTGAAGCTTGATTTCATAAACTTGGAGACATTTTATTTGACTGGAACTTGAACTAGGGGTTTAAAAAACAGTGACCTGTCTTACAACAAACCTAAATACAGATTTATTTTCACTTTATAGGGTCTTTAGGGTAAATGTCATATTCTTCCTGCCTCTAGAGAGCTTAATTAAACAGGAAACAGGCCTTCACAATAAATAAAATAGATACAATTAAAAGCTAATAAAAATCAAATGTGATTAAAAAGAGAAACCATACATTTGCTTCAGCTGTATTGGTCCTGCATGTTCAGCTGTACATGGTTAACTGAAATGCTTGTTGTTATATATGATATAATACGTTATATATTTCATGTAATGTTTTATATTTTTTTTCCAGATAAGGGAACTCAGAATTCCAATTCTGCTTTTTGCAGATGATGTGGTTCTTTTGGCATCCTCAGCTGGGGATCTCCAGCAGGAACTGGGAAAGTTTGCAGCTGAGTCCTAAGCAGGGAGTATGGAAATAAATATCTCCAAGTCTGAGGCCATGGTCCTTGGCCATTAAACAGTGGACTGCTCCATCTTGGTGGGGGAGAGTGTCTTTTACCAGGCTAAAGGAGTTGAAGTATCTTGTGGTCTCGTTCACAGGAGAGGGTGAAATTGATTGACAGGCAGATTGGTGCAGACCACAACTCGAAAGAAATGTCTGATTTTCATTGATTAATTTTCAGCATACCTTTGTCAGTTACAACAAGGGTACCAACAATTTTGTCCATGTTTTTGTGAGTGTATACAAATTGATACACTCCACAGTGTTTTTTAAATATACACACATTCTGAATTTGTTGCCTGCAATATTCAAAGAAATTGGGACAGGAGCATGCTTACTGCTGAGTTTCATCACCTTTTGTTCTAACAACACTCTGTAACTCCTTGAAACTGAAGACACAAACATGTTGACTTATATAAAGTGAAATTATTTTCCTTTCTTGCTTGATGTACACCTTAAGTTGCTCAACTGTGCAGTGTTTCCAATGTCATATGTTGTGCTTCATAATGCACTTCACATCTGCAACGGGAGACTAGTCTGGACTGCATGCAGGTCAGTCTAGTACCCTCGCTCTTATTGTGAAGCCATGCTGTTGTAGCTCATGCAGAATATGTCTTGGCATTGTCTTGATGAAATAGGCAGGAATGTCCCTGAAAAGGATATCATCTGGATGGAAGCTTCTACAGTGTTTCAGGGGGAAAATGATGCTCTTGAAACATAATTGAATCAGGCTTAAAACTGCATTTGGAAATATATACCCATGCTTATTTGGGATCCTTCCCGCTTCTTCTCTCCAAGGTATTGTTCAACCTGCTTGATGACTGAGTTATTCAGATTTCTTTTATCAAGCAAATGACTGGAGCGAGATGAAAGGTGCTGAGTAAGTGTGTGATAAACTACATGGAGCATGAATCCCACAGTTGCTGGTTAAAGTTACAGGAGATCAACCCTAAACCTTTTCACACAAGATGTGGTCATTGACACTTCATTGTAATAACTCAGTACAAACTAAAATGGTAAAAATTTCTAATGTTTTTAAATCTTCAGATGGTTTTGCCGATGGGTTTTCTGAGTAGGATTTATTTGTTAAATTCCAAAGAGATTAATTATGGGGTTCTTTTTTACACTTTGCTGACCTTTCCATCCAAATCAAAGTAAAAACTGATTTGTTTATGATTTCTCCTCCACATTAGCCTCATGGGTAATTCATGTCAGACTGTTTCAATTAAACTAGAATGATGAAGCGTATATAGAACAAGTTGTAAATGTGATTATTAAAGACAGACTAAACATAAGAACCTCAACACTTTTTATTAAGCCTATGATTAAAGACTTCCTGAAAAAATCAATGAATCATAACCCTCCCTGTTGACAAAAGCCCAAAGCAATACATGCCATATTTTAACAACTGTTTACTACTAACAAAATCTGAGACCAGAGCCATTATTTTTCTGTCCATCTAGTCCTTGATGCATACGTTATATGAACAAACGTATTTGGCCACACCTGTTTATTACAGAATACAGGTGTATCAATCAGACCCACAGGTGTATAAAGTCAATCACCCAGCCATGCAGTTTCCATTTGCAAACATTTCCTCCCCTGCTGGATATCCCCTGGTCAACTGTAAATGATGTTATCAGAAAGTGGAAGCGTTTAGGAACAACAGCAACTCAGACATTAGGCAGAAACCCACATATCATCTCAGACCCCTACGGCTAGACCTCTTACCTCCAGGGAAGGCCAATCTTAATGCTTCAGCATACCAAGACATTTTGGATGATGCTAAGCTTCCAACTTTGTGACAACAGCCCGGGGAAGGCCCTTTTCTATTGCATCATGACTGTGCTCCAAGCACAAAGCATGGTTTGATGAGTTTGGTGTGGAAGAATTTGACTGGCTTGCACAGAGCCCTGACCTAAATCCCACCTCTGGGATGAACAGGGATTATTAGCCAGGCCTTCTTCTTGCCCAACATCAGTAGACAATTAGAAAATGGAGATAAAGTATTACATGGGCTGTATCAGGGTTATGCCTGCATACAACAATCACATAGTAATGCTAACATGCAAGGAGAAGCCTAGCATTGGTAGAATGGCTAATGTTAGCTACAGTTTGCTAACCAACATCATGCTGTTAATGCACTGTCACTGTGATCCTATTTAAATAATAATAGTGCCCGATTATGACTGTTCTCTGGATGTTTGACTTGACTTGACTTTGGACCCGTTGACCAAAGGCTATTTTAATTTTCAGGGCTTTGATTGGAAGGAAAGGACAGTAGAAAGAGCCAGAAACTAGAAAGAGAAAAGGGGGTGAAAAAAAATGAGCCATCAGCACCCCCTCTAGCAGGCATCATTATTTATTTAGAAGTCAAACAAAGTGAAGCCCCATATACCCTATGCTATGCTAATTAGCATGATGTGTCAACTCTATTTGCTCTTTAATTTGAGACTCACCTGTCATGATCCTCTGTGTATACTAACACACTTGGTGGCCTCATACCTTGGAGACACTAATTTCTTTATGTTTCAATGCTAAGACCCCGTATTCATGGGTTAAATAAAGAAAACTGACTGACTCCAGGGACACAGCACTGTAGTCCGCCTCTCCTTTGATTACAGCCTTTGCTGGAGAGACAGAGGAGCCGGGGGAGACGAGGTGACGAGGGAGGAGACGCACATGGCATCCCCAATCAGAGACTTCAGTTAATAAGAGAGTCCAGTTTACCATGGAGATGTTTCACATGAAAAACAAACCTAAAGGTAGCGATGGTTTTCTCTAGTGGTTTGGGATGGTTTTGAAAGCTGGCAGCAGAAATGCTGATCAACCAGAGACAAAGAAGAACAGAGAGCTTTTTTCCTACCTTTGTGCTTTAAATTTAGCAAGAAAGTTTTTTCTTACTTTGTTCAGCATCAAATACAGCGTGAAAGGGACTTAAAAAAATCTAAATAAGGGATAAAAGGTTTGAGCAGATATGAGAGAAAAGTGAAGATGTGACTCATCTTGTTTGCCTTGTCTTATTTTGGTCTTTACAAAACTTTTAATTAGAGTCTAAACTTCCTTTTCAGTGTGACTAAATTACACTTTAATGCAAGTTTATCCTCATTTAGCCTGAGCTGGAGGTCAGCGTAGAAACTATGTTTATCCCTCTAAGAGTGTTTGGGTAGTTACTGAAATAAAGCAAACCAGTGCACCAGTGCTTCCCAAAGTGTGGGCTGGTGGACCCCAGAGGTACTAGAGGTGAGAGGTCAGTGACAAGACCTAAAATTCAATTTAACAGAATTTAACTGGTGTTGGATTAATAGGTGACACTCCATTGAACATTACACTTCATGCGTCCTTTCAGCTGTCAGCCTTGTAGGCGGGGGAGTGGGGACTCCATCATGTCTGCAGCTGCATCATAGGAAAGTTATCCTCAGATTTCACACGGCTCGAACCTCTTCATCCACCAAGATGGGCTGAAAAAAGTTTGTAGTTGGTCCTATTAGTTAAAAAGTAATCCAGTGCTGAAGTTCATGTTGAAATAAGCAGGAAAGACGCTGATTAGCATACTTAACAAGCTAACTTATGGTTGTATGATGATGTGTTCAAGTTAGCTTGGAAATTTTAGTGTTTAAAGAATGGGTGTAAATATGTCAATATATCAATTAAAATAACCTACTAATTTAAAAATAAACTTATTTATTAATATTTTTATTCATTGAAGACCTTTTTAGAAGGAGGTGGCAGCATTATTAGTAATTTAAATGTAATTTATTCAGCCTATTTATTTTAATACAATTTCAAAAAAAAATCTGTTATTTATTCGCTTTATTACCGTACCAAAAAACGTATCGAACCGTGACTTCAAAACCGAGATACATACCGAATTGAAATTTTCCCCCTACTCCGTCATTTACAGAGATAAATATTAAGCAAGAAATTGAAGCGAGTTTGGAAGCACAGCATTTTGAAATATTTGAGTCTTAGTTGTGCAAGGCGTTTTTTGGTGGGCACATGGGCGCTGATGATTCACCATGGGGCCTGACATGCCACAACTCTGGGGACAGGCTCAACAAATGTCTACACGTGTGTGTCACTGAGCAGCCAAGGTCAAGCTCGACTGCATCTCTTTTTTCGGGGCCTTTTCACCCCTGGTTTTCAGAGCCTTTGGACATCCACAGCACAACCAGGGGCTCATGGCTACCCTACTAGCAGGATTTTTTCTTTCTTTTTTTTAAATTTATTTATCTATTTTTCAGATTGTTTTCCCATGCCCCTGGTAACATGCAAAGACATCCAGAGCACTACCGGGGTTAGGAGTAGTGCCTTCCTGCTTTACTTACCACATCTACACCATACCTCAGCCTTGTGTTGGCCCAAACACCCCTGAAAGTTTTGCATAGTACTGTAAACGTGTATTGGTGCGGCATAAGCAGTACTGCAGACTGGACCACTGTGGTGAAGAGGGAGCTGAACCAGAAGGTAACGCTTTTCAGTTTACTGGTCGATCTTCATTCCAGCCCTCACCTATGGTTGGGGGATCCAACGAGAAGGAGATTTACCACAGTGTAAGATGACTGAGCCGCCACAGGAGCAGCAGGAGACAAGTTGACAAAGATTTATTTCAAGATGGCAGTGAAATGTGCAGCATTGTGGTTTAAGTTGATTAAAATGTTGATGCTAAGAGGTTAGAAATGCAGTTATGCATTAAATTATGTTGTGTTTGATTATGTAACTCCACTAGTGATAAAACATAATGCTACATGACCCACAAGACCTGATAGCAGTATGCAACATTTAAAATTGAGACCCCAGGTCTTTATGAAGCCATTTTCGATCTCTATCCCAGTGTAGAATACTAGGTAACATACATTTGAATATTTCTCCCAGTACTTAGTCATTTTATTGGAAACTGAGTAAGTAATATAGATTGCATTATTTATAGCATGTAAGGTATTGCAGTATTTAAAGGAAATGCAAAATGGCAGCAAGTCCACAAGAAGGGTATTTGAACTTCACTAAATCTGATTATTTAAATTGCATTCATTTGGATCTAGTTTGAAAATGTGCTGTAGTCATTAATCAAACCCTTGAAAGCCAAATACACTTTTCTCCCTCCCTATTTCCCACACATGAAAGGAGAATTTGACTCAAAATGTAAAGTGAAATCTCAAGTCTTCAAGTATAGATTTTACTGTACAAGGGAGGAATGATTTTCAAATCCCATTTGTAATGCACTTAATATCTCAGATTAAACACTCAAACTTAATTTCCATTTGAACACAGTTGATAGGAATCAGACTTAATGATCTCTATAAATCAAACCTATGCTGTATCACACAGAGACTGGGGAAAAAACAGAAATCCTGTGATTCAAGGTCCAATGTTAATCTTTCTTTTGTTACTGTCCCACTTTATAGCAAACCAGCTTTACTCTGTTACATGTACTTGAGTTGTTCTCTTGAAAAATCCTACATCTGAGAGTAGTTTTTGAGCAGAGTACTTTTTACTCCATTACATTTGTGATGAGAAAACTATACTTCTACTCCGTTACACTGGACAATACACTGGTCACTACTTTTACTTATAATTTATTTTCATTAAGTATTTTTTACACTCAGCTGAGCTCTCACAGCAGCGTGAGGTAAAATCCTCAGCACCACAGAGTAAACAGAGGAGTGACCCCTCGCTCTTAACTATTAAAAGTTGGAAATAATGGCTGAAGATGTAATACCTGCGTCTCCTTCAGAGGAGCATGTCTATCCCTGGTCCAACATCAAGACTCTTTGCCTTTCAAACGACGAGGAACAACAGCCACATAATGCGCTGCCTACTGTGTCTACCTAAAACAGTGGAAATCTCAAGCTTCAAAAATAGCACGTCAAATCTAAGAAAGCCTGTTATGGTAAGAAAACTAAACAAGCTAACGACTGCACTGCTAGTTAGCTAAACGTATAAGTTCAAATCTCTGTTTTAACTTGCAGACTGCAAAGACACAGTTGTGTCAGTCAGAAATTATGTCACGTGTCCAATCACTTATGCAACTCTGCCACATATGTGATTTTACACAGCATTATTTAATGTTACATCGTAGGCAATACTATAATCATGTGACATAAGATTAATTTTATAAATATGAGCCAAAAATCATTAAAACATGATAAAATTAATATAATGTGATTAAAAAGTAAAAACTGCAAGGTACAAATTCATGTATGTGAAATTAAAATCATCATGTAGAAAGAAGATAACTGTGATGTTGCAGTTGTTTCTTGTGAAAACTGCATAATTAAAATGAATTTATACATTGTTTTCAAATGCAGTAAAAGTGCCAGAATGTACAAGACAACATCACATATAATGCTTGTTGACGCCATCAGATGAGGCTTCCCCATGGGAACCCCCCTGCAGGGGTTTGGGTTCAGTCAGCCCCCAGTGTCCCCCTGCCCCAAACATTTTGAAACCACAATGATGGCATGCCACACCAGCTGACATCACTCATGATTTATTCCTTTAATGCTACCTGTTTCACTCAGGAGGACATTTGAATTGGAGTTATTTATGTGAAAATGTGTTCTTTATATGGACAACAAACAGACTTAGGTTCTCTCCCTAAACCTCTACATTAGAGAAATAGGGCTCTATGACAGTTCAAGGCTGAAAATAGAAAGATAACCTATATTGCATGCCAAAATACATAAAATCAGACATGTGACAGGGCCTGTAGAGTGAAATTACAGATCCTAAATAAATCACATCATCTTTGCGTTCATGTCCTTCAAAGCCTGCACAAGACAGGAAAAAACACAAGCACCCAGTCATAAAAAGAACAGCTCCCTAGCATTAGCAGAGGTCAAAAACTCCACAGGGAACCTTTAATATGAGGCTGCTGGTGGCCACAGCTGGGGTGACATCTGGTCAGGCCTAAGCAAAAGATTTGCCTTCTAAAGCAGAGCTGATAAATAAGGGAAGTTAGTTTCAAAAATGGTTTGATAAGCCATTCACTACTTCATAAGGGAGAACATTTGAGGTTGGTTTATAAGGTCAATTTGGTCTGCTCAGTTTCATTTGGCCTATATTCATTAGTCTTAGAGTTCAGATGAGTTTAGATGACCTCTTCTATGACCCCAGAACTTTTGTGGCTTATTTTCTGTATTCCATCTACCCTATAAGAGCAGAGCAGAAAAAGCTCAGAACTGGATTTAGTGCACAATTCTGGTTGCTTTTTTTTGCTAGCTTTCCAAGTAAGAGCAACTGCTGCCTATTACTAAGAACATCTGTTTTCTAGCTGCCATAAAACCCACATCTGGGTTCATGTTCTGCAGGTGAAACAGTTCACCGTTGTTACTGCCGATCATTGAAGGACTAGTGTCTCCATAAATAGCTGAGATCTACACTATAAAGGGTGTGCATGTGGCGTCACAGGCAGAGTGAGTCTCTGCAGTTCCAGCGGCTGAGTGGCAGAAAGAATGAACTCATGTTAGGCATGAGTAGGAATTAAGCAGGAAAATGTTTCATTTCAGCTGAAAGTTTGTCTTTTTCCATAATTATAACTTATTGCTGTTCAGTGGATGAAATATGTTTATAGAAATGTTTAACGGTTGGTTAACATGTTTTTCTTTAAAGGACAATGGTTGGGCCTGATGGTGAACCAGTTGATAACTGCTGGTCTAGCCACACAAGACTTGAATTACCTCTGGACCTCTGATAATAAATGAATTACCCTCTGACATCACTGTTTGGTGCAGTGCATTCTCACAGTATAAGTGAAGTCTTTAATACTCAAATTTACAGACCTTTCAGGAAACATAAGGGTGCTACATGGCTGCAGTAATAAAAATGCACGGTGAATAAACTCTAAAGTTCATGCAAAAAAAAGAAAAAAAAAAAAAAAAGCAATGTTGTGCACTCCACGTTCTGCAGGTGACATTTAATTCATGTGTCCTATACATACTGATAACCAGAGTTTCCACTGGTCAATGTGCTTAAATATTGACCCTGTCTCTTCATACGTATTCTAACATTTCTAGATCTGTGTCAAGCTTCCCATGACTAATTCAATCAGAGGGGACTTCTGTGAAATATCTTTGGCGATCAGACTCCACTGTGATGTCCTAATGAACATGAAGTGGTAGTGAAGCCAACAGCAGGGTAGCACACCCCCTATGGAGTCTAGACACTGGTGGGGGTGATCAAGGAGTAGGCTAAGATGAGGAGCAGAAATCCTTGAAGCTTGACGAGGAAATAGCGGTGAAAGGGTGCCAGATGCACAGAGGAGCTGGACCTGGACACAAATGAGATGTAATGGAGGTAGCTGGGGTGGAGGAGGGTTTGCAGTGGTTGCAATGTAACAACAGACGAACTGTGGAGGAGAGTAGAACAGATTTTACTATATGACAGCAGCAGGATGATTGGATCAAGAGAGAATTTTTATGTATCACAGTGGTTTGGTTATATTTAAGAAAAACCTCACTGCGGACTGATTGGCGCACCTCATTTGATTGACAGATAGCTTGACAGGCAGAAGCTACGTTTTTTTCTACCAGAATGCTAGCTAGCCAGCTGACAGGAAGTCCAGCTTAGTGGGGGGGCTATTAGGTTGATCTAAAGTTCACTTGAGACCGCCTTTTCAATATGGAAGCAGCCGCGGATTGGCTTCCAAAGCAGTTTGAGTCCGCCTATTATAAGCAGATGACTGATGTCACATAGGGTTTTACAATTCTTTCTACAGTCTGTATTTGAAAAACCTCCTTATGCAAGCATAAAAATGTTTTAGAAATATTTTAGAGGTTTTTTTTTTTTTTTTTTTTTTCGAAATTCAGGCATTTCCATTACCAAGTTTTTATTGCACTATTTAGATTTTGCGCATTTCTAAGGGTAATGGAAACTTAGCTAATGTGTTAATCTCTCAAGATATATAAAAACAACCAAACTATACCGTGACTATAAAAGCATTCACCCCTATGATGTTCTACCCTTTTACTGACCCTTTTATTATACACATGAATAAAAGGTTGACAGTGGAAGGGGTTGGCCTATAATAGAGAAAACAATGCAGAGGGTGCATCAAAGCTCTAAATCTGTCTCTTTTCTGTGGGCACATCTGACTCAGGAACCTTGGGAATGACCCAGAATGTGCTGGAGGGATTAAATTCAATTTAACAACTTTATTTATCCCTTTATAGAAACAATGCCTAATAGTTCACTATGACGGACAAAAGACTGTAAGAGGTTAAACATAATGACGTCCTGATGGAAACAAAGAAAATTCATCACAAGTGCATCCTGTCTGGTCTGGGAACACCCTGGGATCCCTTAGAAGGAGTTGGAAAGTGTTGTTAGGGAGATGGATGGATGGATGGCCAGATTAGCCCAGTTTTCTGGTAGTTTTTACTCAACAACCTGAGTTGAAATAACTCAGGGTTGGTCCGGCCCCTTTTGGACCCCGCACTGGGCCACCAAAATAACCCTAAGTGGGTTATTTTGAGCCCAGCAGTTTAAAGAGTATATTAAAAAGACTGAGTGGTTGAAAGTTTCTGAAAAAATTGCTTGGGATTGTTTTTCTTCAGGAGGCTGTGATGGGTCCTGATGGTAGACCAGACGGGAATCACTGGTCTAAAATGGTTCTTTAGCATGAATTAACTCAGTTTTCAAAATAAAGAAGGCCTTGTTGTACTGAAGTTTTCTAAAACACATTTTTAGGAAGCAGGCTACAGGTTTAGTCATTCTTTTTGTGGCATTAAAATGAGACAGGAAAGAGAAGAGCTTTCAAAAGAATCACCATCTTGTGAGTCAGATATATTCAATTGTTAATCACTGATATCAGGGGTAGTTTGCAAGTTATCATAGGTCCTCAGGTGATATTAATCGAGTGGATGCAGTGGATGATAAGACCCTCCTTCAAAGGTCATAACATAGAAGCATTGGTGTGATATTGCGTCTTTGTATGTCAGCAGCCGTTCTGGGATTGCTTCTCAAAACTGCAATTGAAAATGGGTTCCTATTTTCTCTTTGACTATTATTTCTTTTATTCATAGTGCAGAAATAAGGTTAAGAGTGCTCAGCAATGGAAAAAGCCTCAATTCATCCACAACCCTGATTTCCAGCTTGGAGAGAGATTGTCATGGCCAAAGTCAGAAATTTGATTTGTTGATTTCTGCACTCCTAACTCATCTTGCACTCTCACCATGGGAACAGAACCATCTTGGCACAAGCTTTTAGGAGATTGAAAAGGTAAATCTGCTTTGCATCACCCCATCAGATAAACCTTCATAATCAACAACTCCCACTTGATATGTGACCAAGAGCAGCTCGTGTCACTTGGCCTGTAATATACAGCTCAAAGCAGGAAGCAGTAAAAGCACTTTATCTAGAGGAGAATAGGTCTCACTGCGGGGGATGTTCCAGCAGCACCTAGACATTTCTTCCATACCGACAAACTTTCAAAGCCATTTCATCGTTACTTTCTAGTTGCTCCTCAATAGCTGGAATATAACCAGCTAACTAATCTACATAATTGATGATATAGGCATTTCTTCTACTTATGACCATTTTACATACACATTCACTTTGGTTGTCATGGCTTGATAGTGTCATTAAAGCACCATCAGTTTGTTAACTGAGGATGTTGCAGTGGTCTAAGCTACCCTCATATACAGGGAATCCACAACTGTGAGCTTGAACATGGATTTGATCAGGATCTCGCCACAAAAATGATGCAAAGCTCGAGTAATACTTCTTCTTTAATGTTACACAGTGAATGAAGGAGCGTTGAACAGTACTCTCAGGTTCAATGAGTTCATGTCAGTGATCCTCTGAAGGGAAAACGGTTCAAAGGATTGTTATCTTGAGGGTGGGTGTACCAATTATTTGTCACTGTTTTATGTTTTCCCACTAGACCTGCAGTACCCAAAATAATACGATCATCCTTTTCTGCTGTGACAACTCAGTACTAAATCTTTAAAATGGGACATAATATGGAAAAAAAAAACACTTTCTGCATTAATTTTGAACATGTATTTAGTTATCTGGAGTATCTACCAAAAAAATTATTCAAAATAAGTTGATCCACTTCTCATATTATGGTCTACCTACATAATCCCACACACTGATGGACAGCAAGGAACAGATGGATACACAAATACATTTGATGGGATATATTTCACATCCATCTGTTCCCTCCCATTGTTTGTGTTCGGGAAGGGCAAAACCTTTGATACAAATTCTTGTTGAGTGAGTGGACAAACCGTCTGTCACAATCATTAAGAAGCCAATCAGAGTGAGAAGTCATATGATATGGAAGGCATTGCAGTCCTGGTAAGTAAACTAAGGGCGCTCTCACATTAGGCCCAGTTGTTTCGAACCGCGCCATGCCGCAATTCCTCCCCCCCGGCTTGCTTCTACACTAGCAACATCGAACTGTGCCAGGGCGCACTTGCATATTTACTCGGTCTGAAACAGCAGGTGGCGGTATGCACGTAGCTGGTTTAAAACCCTGCAAAGGAGGAGAAAGAAGAAGAAGCTACCATGGCAACTACTAGGGTCATGATCTGAACGAAGATTATTTTTGTTTTGACCTGGCAAAAAGTCCATCCTGCAACCATGGATCATTAAAATCACTTTTAAGATGCCAGCAACTTCGCTCTTCGTATCTGCACATCTACTACAGCTCAGAGGATTAAATGGGCTCGCGCTGCGCAGATACAATGGTTTTTGAGGTCCCTTGGCCTGTCAGCAGTGATGACTTCAAACCCATTCAACACTTGTAGGAACAGCTTGGGCAGGCTGTCATGCCAGAGTGACCAGAGTTCTGCTGCTCATCCCACAAATACATGTTGTTTACAACTGTGGCACCATTTAAGAGGGAAACAAACAAGACAGCCAAGAATTGCACCATGAGTCAAAATATTCTTATTTGAAGGCAGGAAGAGAGGCTCAAAAAACATCAGTATTAGATACCTTGCATATTCTACACATTTATTCCTCTGATATGGCACTGTCATGTGACTGCATCTATCAGAGCGCTAACAACCCATTAACATGCCGGCAGAGCAGCTCAAGATGAATATCAGAGTAGTCATCAGTAATAATGAGTTCTTAGATAGATGGAGAGCTGTCAGAGCTTGTGACATCCACTCCCACTTCCATGTAAAGCGAGAGGTTCAGGAGCTGAGGAGTGTCCATGGCGACGGTGCTGAACTCCTCTTTTACCCCTGAGATGAAAATGCATAGCAGATCCCACACATCCTCGTTACGTTGATCAATTATGCATAAGCTGTAGTGTTCAGACTGAAAAGGATGACAGAGTCTGACAGAACACTGAAAATCACCCCATCTTCTTTGCTTCTTGTGGATACGTATTAGACGCAGTGATAATAGTGTCGGAGCGAGTCAATCATCTGACAACATGTCAAGAAATGGACAGCTCTGATAAAGAGAAACATTTATTGCTGCTGTGTATAGCTGCTGATAGCAATCCTTCAGCCTATGATACCATGACGTGACCAAACACTGAGTTTTAGTGGAGTTTCTCACTTTTTACAGAAATGAATACATTTCACCTTGACACTTCCTGAGACCTGAGCTTTTGTTTGGCATGCATTTTAACTTTCTTCCACTTATTTGGCATCAGTAGGATCTGATAAGGCCAGCCACACACTACAGGATTTTAAGCCCGATTTGGGGCAAGATTTGCCTCCCCTGACGATCGTGGGGGCGTATACTGACTGGAGCCTAGCTGCAAACGATTATTTGTCGAGTTGTCTGCGTGTGTGTTGTGTCAACACGATTAATTTACTACTGCCAAATCGCGTCGTAGCCTCCCAAACCCAGAATCGTAAATATCAAACATGTTTGATATTTACAGTTCTAGGTCGTAGTCCTGCTGACGGGGTACCCACAACAACCAATGAGAGCGAGCACACCAGGTAGCGTCACCAGATGGATCATACGTACTCTCACCACTCACAACCATAAACACAACGGTACCTTAATTCCAGCCAGGATTTCGTCTTTTGCTTGTTTTATGATTGTTGCTGCAGCTGTTAGGCATGCCAGAGCAGCCTGTTGTGGAAAGACAGCAAGACGGTATCAACAGACATCCGTTTTTTTTTTTTTTTTCTGAAGTCACCTGATTACGCGAGGTTGTAGGCAGGTCGGCAGGTGTGCGGTCTCCAGTGATCTGACAGCCTGGCTGAGCTGTCTAATGTGTGAGTTCAGAGGGCCCTGAAGTCTGTGGTCTACCGCAATTTTAAAATCGTTTCAGATTAAAAAATCGTCTAGCGTTTAAAGGTTCAGCCTTGTCTTTGCACATGAATTAGATTTGACCAAAATGAAAGTCCTGTTTCTGGAGATATGTGGCAATGGATTGGTTATTTAGCATTGTGGCAGTGTGTTGGCCAGATTTGGGGGCCTTCAGTCAGTATGAAACAGTGTTAGTCATTGAGAGAGGGATGGTGGAGTCGTTTTCGTCTCATGTTGATGATGATCCACAAGGATGTGAACAAAGTTTACATTGAAAAGTTCTGTATTTCGTAGAATTTTTTTTCTTTCAGAAATCTATACAAATTACCCCAAACATAAAAAAAAAATCCCTGAAATTTCCATGAAGACTTGAAAAAAAACTACAAATGCATTGCTGAAATTTCCATAAAAATGCAGGACAATTTAAATAAAAGTCCCTCAAAACAAATTTCCCAAATAACCATGAAATAAAAATCCTCATAAATTTAGCCTAATTTTTGTTAACAAATTTTTTAAAAAATGTACATGCACATTAACCAAAATTTCTTGAAAATTAGGGAATTTTACCTAAAATACAAACAAATTCTCTGAAATACCGCAGGGAGTTCTTGAAATTATAAGAAAATTTTTACATTTACATTACAATGACATTTTTTGTAAAAAATATCTGAATATTAAAAAAAGATTCCCTCAAACATCCAAAACATTTCCAAATTTCTCATGTAAATGCCCCCCAAAAATCCAAGTAAATTCAGCCTATGTTTTCTTGTCAAATTCCCCAAAATGTATAAGTACATTCACACAAAATCCTTGAAAATATCTGAGTATTTAAAATCATTTCCTCAATTATCCAAACGAATTTTCCAAATTCTCATGCCCCCAAAAATTCCAAGCAAAAATTGTCCTATTAAATTCCCCCAAATTTACAAATAAATTCCGCAAAATTCTTTGAAACAGATTGAAAATTCCGCCAAACATCCACACAAATTCCCCAAAATCTCATCATGAAAATTCTGGAAAATATCATTGCACATTAACCCTCAAAAATTTAAATTAAATTCCCCAAAATTACAAATACATTTCCCAAAATCCCATGGAAATACCTGAGAATTAAAAAAACTCAACCACACAAAAAAATCCCATGAAAATGCCAAAAATCAAAGCAAATTTACCCTAGTTTTACCTATCATATTCTTAAAAAAATTTGTACATATTATTCACCCAAAATTCATTAAAAATTATGGAAAATTTCCCCCTAAAATCCAGACCAATTAAATTCCCCTAATTCCAAATACATTTCCCACATTTCCATGAGAATGTCTAAGTAAAAAAGAATCCCTAAATCATCCAACCAAATTTCCCAAATCCCCATGAAAACATGTCGTATTGTCCTTATATGTACTATCAAGGTCTTAGGAGGTTTTTCTTTCCGGGCTCTTCCGCTGCCCTGTATCCTTAAGACAAAGCAGCAACATTTTGCAGCTCATTTAGGACTCTCACAGTCTGTAAAATAGCTTCTCTTACACTGGATCTGTGGCAATTTCATGGCCTGTTGATCCTATTTTAGGTCAATTTCACTTCAATGATGGTACACATTCTGTAATCTGCTGCTGCTTCATAATGAGTGTTCAGATATAAAGGGGAAATATATGCGCTATTCTCATAATAATTATTAACGTTATCATTTATCAGACCACACTGAGGTTTTTTTTGTTCTCTCTGTCTCAAACAGCCTGCACTCCAGCAGGGTTGGAAAAACACACAGAAGACAAAGGTGCATAAATATGAATAAAGGCTAGCTGTCAGCTTCTTAATGAGGTTAGTGAGTAATGGGCTGCAACATGGTTGTTTGTCACTCTTTGACATGGAGCATGTGGACAACTTCATCTAATCCAACTGTATCTATTAGATCCTGCTGCTCCAAACTGCTGGTGATCCATGGGAAATATAATGGCTTCCGAGTGGTCCATTGATTTATTGATGGCTCTAACGCTACAGCTACAGAGTGTGCAGAGCTGCAGAGGATCTGTAATATGAGCACACTGTCCATGGTATATGGTACATATATTTATTTACATAACTAATGTTTTTAATCCCCTCTTTATGTCTAAGAAACTTACTAATATTTAGTACAGATGGAGTTGTTTTAATGTAGCATTCTTCCATGATAGTTTTGGGAATATTTGCCCTTATCTGTCATGCAAGTCCCAGTTGTCTTTTTTTTTTTTTTTTTTTTTTTTTTTGTCAACCTGATTTATGCGAAACATGCTTCAAACTATAATATAAATCTTCAGACGAGTTTCCATTCAAATTCAAGAGTATTGGTTCTGGAGACTTCCAAACTTTAAATAATGTATAATTTTTAAATAATGCAATACATAATCTTTGATTTAGGTCAGATTAATGCAGAATTTTCTTTTCTAATAGGATGCTACTGATAATTCGGCAATTCATAATGATTGTTTAACACTGATATACATTATAAAACATGCAGGAGTTGATCAACACACCACTTCCAGAAAAGTGGGGGCACTGTGCAAAATGTAAAAAAAAAAAAAAAAAAAAAAAAAATTACAATGATTTGCAACTCTCATAAACCCGTATTTTATTCACAACAGAACATAAACAACTATCAGATGTTGAACCTGAGACATTTTACCATTTCTTGAGAAAGTATTTACTCATTTTGAATGTGATGGCAGCAGCACATTAAAAAATAAAAAGCAGGGAAAGGTCAACTAAAGGCTCGAAGAGTAAAAGGTACTGATGAAAAACAGCTGGAGGAGCATTTTGCAACCAATTATGTTAATTGCAAACAATTTAATAACATGACTGGGTATAAAAGGAGCATTTGGAAAAATAATGATCAGACCATATAGGTGAGGCTGTGCTAAAAAAAAATAAATAAAAAAAATAAACGTATCCAAACATGGGTGTGGTGAACATTTGGGAAATTAAAAGTATTCAGAAATGGCCAAAATAGGCTCAGACCTCTGACGGTTAAAATAATTTTGTGTATTCATTTTTTAACCTTAATTGACTAGAAATCAATCCATTCACACTGCTATCTCTAACTGTAATGTACAACACAATTAAGACATACAAAATTATCAAAACAGCATAGTCACATTTAGTGAGAAAGCCCCAACCAGTGATGTCAATATTTACTGGGATATTTTCTTCAGGAAAACTATGACTATTTGAAAAACATTCCCAAAGAACAGGAAATGTAGAGAATGGTTAGGCACAGAGCTAATTTACTACAAGTTGAGTCAAATTACTATTTCATGACAGCAGCTGGTCCAAATTGCAGCTGTTAGGAGCTTAACCAGCTCAGGAAAGTGCACCCACATCACCATCCATCTTAACCTTGTAACCTCCCTTCACTGGCTACCGGTAAATAACAAAATCAATATCTTGTTTCACTATTTAAGGCTAACAAAGGTCGATCCTGAACAACATATATGACCTAGTGGCCCCTAAATGGTAGGAAAACAGCCCTAGGCTTCATTCTGAAGGGTTTCCACACTGTTGTTGAACCTGAACAGCACTTCCTAACAGAAGCTCATCCTTTAACACTACTCAAGCTTTACTGCAGAAGCCATTTGTTACAGTTCATAACAATGTTATATTTTCAGCTTTATGCCTCCGGCATCTGTCCTTCACATCTTTACAGACCAATCAGAGCAACAAAACACGTGACGATTGACACTTTATGAATCCGTTTGGGAGAAGGGCAAAAACATTGTTTCTGCAAAGAAAATAACTCAGTGCTGTTCTCTGTTCTTCTTTTAAAGTGGGGGTATTATGCCTTTTTTCAAGGCTTTACACCATCTCTCTGATACCCACGTAGTAGCTGCACATGGTTTACAGCTCAACCCCCCCCCCATGGACCTGCCTATGTTTTAGACCCAGAGTCTGACGCTGATAGTTTGGAGAGAGAGGGGGAAGAAAAACAGCAGCAACGAGGGATCGAGCAGGACGTATCTGTTTGGTAAGTGTTTAATTACTGTGTTACTAAATGGCTAAAAGGCCTTGTGGGGGTGGTCTGTTCCGCTTTTCCAGCAGCACAGACGATCCAATTAGGAGATCTTATTGTGATGACCTCATCAGTTCGCTCCATTGAAATCTTGTCTCCGGAAGATCTCGGAGAGATTCCCAATGAACCATTTTCATCAGTTTCTGCCACATATGTTTATCTTGCGGTTTGAAAATTTGCATACGTGAAGTATGGACACCCAACATTGTGACTTTATATTTATGTTTTAAAAATCGGAAAAGTATAATACCGCCTCTTTAAAGAAGAAATGTTGTCAAGTGCTGATAAAACTGAAGCTATAGCAGCATCCACGCTAATCTCTTCCACCATTACTGCACCAGCCTCTTGTTGCTGCTTGCTTATGTCACAACTGTGCAGCGCTCGGAAGTACTGCCTTTTGCTCCTGATTGGTCCTGTCACATTCTTACAGGGCCCAGTCTGGTCAGATGGAAGCTTTGCAGGATGGTGAGAAACACAGAAATGTGCAAATCCATCTGCTTTGCAAGGTTAGGCTAAATGGGTATAGCATGGGAAAACTGGTTAACCAATGGGGGAAAAAAATCTCATTTTTTTGTTAAATGCAGGGATTGAAAAAAATGTAGAAATGCTCTAAAGATAATTGCAGCATGCAGGTCTAACTAGAGCTCAAATATACTAACTTTCCTAAATTTGCACTGATTTCCTTCCCCTGTTCCACACTTCCTGCCACCTCCAATCACCCGACTGCAAACAACCATTGACCTCCACAAGTCAACAGTGCAGAAAGATAGGCAGCAAACGACCAGCATTACAACAAGGTTATAACTGCTGTTTCAATCAGTCAGTTACCAGTACATTTGATTTCAGCAGTAAAATCAGTAACTGAACTATAGTTCAGACAGTTAGAAATATGTGGGTTCCTTTTTGGTAAAATGTCCAGTGAAACTTTTTTTCCCAGCCAAGTTTAGAAGTTTTTGTTTGATGTGTTTTATTTTCCTGATAGACGTTTTGGTAAAACAATGAGGCATTCAGAGCAGTACTTGACAGTCAATTTAGGAACAAAGAAGAGTCTATTGTGTTTTTAAAATGGTTAAACAATGTTTGCACATTGCAGCAGAAAAGACCATCAATGGACCCATCATTTCTAACATGTCAAATTAGAATGTTTTTCTGTTTCTTTTGTCCTTTTCAAATAAATGTTATTTTGCCATTGGTGTGCACTGATAAGGTACCTTCAAATCAAAACTGTTTGATAACACATGCTTACTTTGAAGAAAGAAATAATGATTGAAAGCAGAAAGATATTGAATAATGACAAAAACATTGTCATGACATTTTGAATTCTGTCATGACAGATGCAGAGTATAAGCACAACTTGTTAAAAAAGAAAATGGATTCCAACATCAAACAGGAATGAAAAGAATGCTCAAGGTTTTGCAACAAAACCACGCACTCAGAGAATTATGCCAACATAATGCTTTCTTTCATTTCTCCTGATGGAGGATACAGCTCAGAGTGTGAATGTATGACTGCCGCAATCTTTTCAATGAGACATTTCAGGTTCAATCAGAGGAGAGCCAGTTACACAATCCTGGGAGGCCTTTATCGAAGTACAGATTGCTTTGTTTAGGGGTGAAGGCGCGGGGGAGATTAGAGTGAGATAAAGACGAGGAGGAAGGTTTCTTTTTAGAGATGGCTGTGTGGGGGAGATTGAAAAGACAAAAATGGCTTCAGGAAGGTTTACACTAAAATGTAACACCAGTGAGACTGTTTAGATCCAACTGCAGTTTGTGACCTCTTCTTCAGAGAGTCGGTGATAAATTTAGCCTGTGTGAGCATGAATTTAAACTGTTTCACATAGACACAGCATGGGATATATTTCACATACATCTGGACAACAGCCCATAGTGTGTTTGTGAAAGGCAGAACATTTTTATCCACACTAATCTCTTCACTGTCTGCCATAACTTACAGAAATAAATAAATAAATAAATAAATATACAGTAACCGTCTGTCTCTCCTCAATTTAACCTTGTTGATTTGGTCATTCTCTGACTAGGAACAAGCATTTCAGCTTGAAGCTGTGCAAGCTGGATCCAACAGATGGTAAGAAGCATCTTTCCTCTTTTGAGACTAATGTAATTTTGTACATTGTCCCTGACACAAATAAACTAAATAAACTAAACTAAACAGATGACAGACATGTAATCTGGCCAGGCCATCACATTTGCAAGGTTAGTATTGGGTGATTAGAGTGAGAATCAGCACCTCGATGTCTGAGGCCATGGTTCTCTGCTGGAAACGATGGATTGCTCCCTGCGGCGGGGGAGTGAATCTCTGCCTCAGAAAAGGGAGCATGGGATTGGACAGGTGGATTGGTGCAGTGTCAGCAGTACTGCAGGTGTTGTGCCATAGGCAAAGCTCTCCATTTCCCGGTTGATCTACCTCCCAACCCTCAACTATGGTCATGAACTCTGGGTAATGACCGAGAGAATGTGATTGTGGATACAAGCGGTTGAAATCAGATTCCTCAGGAGGGTGTTTTGGCTCAGCCTTAGAGATAGGGTGAAGAGATCAGACATCCGGAGGAAAGTAGGAGTATCATCTGATCTGGGTGCCTCCTGGACACCTCCCTGTGAAGGTCCTCCAGGTATGTCTGGCTAGGAGGAGACCTCAGGGAGTTCTAGAATGTGCTGGAGGGATTGAATAACCTGTCTGGTCAGGGAATACTTTGCGATCCCCAGAAGGAGTTGCCAGAAGGTGTCACTTGGGAGAGGGATGTCCTGGTTGACTTGCTTAGCCTTTTACCACCATGACCCCACCACATACAAGTGGAAGAAGATAGATGGATGAGAGGACTTGGAATAAGAAAAGACCAAGGGTTTCTTCACTCCCAATTTGTTTGGTTTGATTAAAACAAACTACTACAAACTGTTGCATCTACACAACCAATACAATAGAACCTAACAGCATGGTTTCAAAAGTTAAAATCCCATTCATTTCCTCCACTGCAATTTTGGTTATTAGCTTTTTTTCAGAAAAGGTAGACTTGCTACATGCTACCAGAGTAATTTTGTTACAGAATTGAATGTTTATTCGTCATGGGTGTACACTGAAAAAAATGAATCTGGACAAAAGGAAATTTAACTTAATTTAATCTTCAATATCTATGATAAAAATCCAAGACACTGTGAATTTTTTTTTCCTAAACAAGAACAATTTAGGTAATGTAAGCCAATCTTCCAAAGTCTAGCCACATAACCAAGCCTGACTTTGTTACATTTACTCAGTTCTATTCTGTGTTTCAAAACTACAAAAAACTACATTATCCGTTTATAAATGCCCCCTGTGATGCGTGAGGGTATTTCAACTAGAAAAGCACTCGGAGAGCGCAGACCTCTGCCATTAGCCCTATCTCCCAATAGTAAAGAATCCTTAAAAAAATTCCTGGATCCAGATGGTGATCCGGATCAGTCCCAAAATCTAATCAGTTATTCCTTATGCCATTTGTGACATTTCCTAAAAATTTTATCAAAATCCATCCATAAGAATTTGACTAATGTTGCTAACAAACTAAAAAACTAACAAACTAACCCTCCCGATCACATAACCTCTTGGCGGAGGTAATTAGTGATAACTAGTGATAACTAATTATTATGGGATTTCTTTGTTCACCTTTCTGATGGATTATTGTTGTTTATGATGGTCAACACTTTTGCACCATGAGTGAAAACAGTACTTCCTGAAAATGAGTTTGACTGCCTGACTTAATTTGTCATCAAATATTTAACCATTCTCTGTTAGTTTTGTTGATGATTAAAAAATCTAGAAGGTGTGGAAACAAATGCAGATACTTCCTTTGCAAGCATTGTTACAAGTGTTACCTCTAGTGGGAGGAAATTATAAATTATACCATTCATATTATTGTGTTAGACTGCATTGAAAGCATGAGTCATTTTTACAAGCGGAGAATAACTGAGATGACATATATTTCACAGAAAAAATAAAGTTAAACGAAGATTAGTCATGTTGAATCTACTTGAAAATGTAAGTAATTTTCACTTCAATTTTTTTGTTCTTGAACTAAACCAGAGTAACAGTTTTTACAAAGATTAATCTGGCCAATCTACAAAAAAAAAGACCCAAAAAGTTGCCTAGGTTTCTCTAAGTAGATTGGACTAAATGTTTTTATCAGTGTATAGGTAGCCAGATAGCTTGGATCATGGGGATGTAATAAAGATTTATGAGAACTGAATCACGTTTTAACTTCTGGAGCCAAAGCTGCAGAATAAGTGGTAATGATGAGCTGCAATGCCTTAGATCTCTGGATGTCCTTGCATATTCCCATGGGTATGGGAAAATAATCTGTTGACAAAATAACAAGAAGTCCACACCTTTAGCGTACAGTAAGGGATGGATGTGGCAAATATGCTTCATCCATCTCCCCCACTCTCCATCCTCGGGGTTGTGGCACATTAAGCCCTGTGATGAATCTGTAGTGTCGTACATGCCTTAAACTTATGCACATGACTGAACATATATGGGAAGTGAGGAGACCAGTTGCTGTAGTTTTGGTTGAGGAATGTTGTCCCATTCTTGTCTGATGTAGGATTCTAGTGTCTCAACAGTCCTGGATCTCCTTTTTCAGAGTTTTTGTTTTATGATAAACCAATGATTACCATTGGTGAAGGGTCTTAAATACAGGCAGGCTACTCAGCACCCACTCTTCTACTGGGAAGCCAAGCTGTTGTGATAGATGTGGTTGAGCATTGTCTTGCTCAAATATGCAGGACCTTAACTGAAAAAGACGTCTTAAAGGGAGCATATAAAAAAAAAGACATACTGAACCTTTAATATGCCCTCATATATATGCACATGCTTGCTCATGTAAGAATCTATATGATGATGGCATAACATTTAAACTGTGTCCTCCATCTCATTAAACTCACGTTGCATGTCTGAAGATCAGATGTATAAAAGACCCTGGGGAATTTGGCTCCATAATGGCATTGATTAGAGCCTCTGTGCGTGCATGTGGTTGCTCTCACACATTCCCACAAATATGCGCTTCCTGTGACTCCATCCATCAGTCTAATTACACATCAATCCTGTTAATTCTTCATTATCATTAACCTTGGCAATCTCCCCCTAAGAACACAGCCATCTGGTAATTCTTTCAAAACTTGCCATTTGAGTATACTACATTCTCTTGTACACAAACACACATCATTGAGTGCATAAGGAAACACACTCTCTCTGCTGGCGTTCCTGCAGCACAATCTCAGAGGAGACTTGTGCCGTGAGATAAAAGTTGGGGCTGCACACGTCTACCTCAGTTAATGAACCCCTGCTGCTGAATCCTTGTTAATGGATTAGTCCATTATGATTAGAGCACGATAGCCGCAGTGCCCCTCCCAAGTCCGACATTTGTCATTTTACACGCAGCAGCGAGCCTTCCCCATTATTTCACATTAATCAATTGATCATGAAGTGCTGTTTAATTGGAGACTGATTGATTGATGAACAGGCAAGCATATTTCTCTTATCCTTTTCACCCCCATTAATGTGCCCTGGGCCCAGATGATCAACGTGTAAGTGGAGTTGCGTACTTTATGTTCATTATAATAGATGGAAAAACATACCAGGCAACATGGATCATAGCCTGAGTAGATTTGTCAAATTACAACTGCCTGATTCTGCACAGTGACCAGTGTGTTGGCTGGCAGAAACACCATAAATCCAGAGTCTACGAGTTGGTTTTAGGTAAAGATTTTTCTTATCTAATGATTGATTGGGTTTTATTCATGGAACAATGCAGCACTTTCTACTCTTCCCCAGGAAATTAATTTGGTTCTTACTTTGTAGAACCTTTAAATGAACAGCTAATAATATGCCAACTGACCTTTTTATATCATGCCCAGTGTTAAGAGAGAAAAATCATTGTGAAGGTGGCAGCAGACGCTTTATTGACACAATCCTTCCACTGGGTAAATGGACAGAAGGCACCATCTTCAAGTGGAGCCCATTTGGATCCTGGTTGAAGTAGACTTCAAGTGGAATGGACTCAGATTTGGTTTCTGAGCCAACAAGAAGAACAATTAAAGGCTAGAAATAGACCCACCTTTTAGACTGAAACAATGGGTAATGGATTTATCTTAAGTGGGTCATGTTTGGGTTGTTGGGCCCATAAAATCTAGCTAATTGTAATCTCTATTTACAGATTCTACACTGAGATGTCAAATTTGTACGTACGAGTGCTGATTTTTTACTGTCCTAGGTAAGACACCTAACTCCAAACTGCCCCCAATGCTGTGCCAGTGTGTAAAAATGTCACCTAAAGTAGAAACTTATGATTTTATAAAAACAACACTGCTCCAATCACACTTGAGGAGGAGATACCAGGAGACAGGCCAGTACACCAGGAGACGGGGAGGGAAGAGGGTAACAACCCAGAAGCAGGACAGCTATCTGCACTAATGTGCGTGTTTCTGTTTAAACTGTCAGAAGCACACTCCACGAGGGTAGTATGAGAGCCCAATGTCCACAAGTGGGGCCTGTGCTCACAGTCCAGCACCTTGCAGCTAGCAGCTCGATTGGCATTTGCCAGAGAACACCAGAATTGGCCGATTCACCATTGGCACCCTGTGCTCTTCACAGATGAGAGCAGGTTCACACTGAGTACATGTGGCAGATGTAGGAGAGTCTGGAGACGCCGTGGAGAACGTTCTCCTGCCTGCAACATCCTCCAGTGTGACTGGTCTGGTGGTGGGTCAATGATGGTCTGGGGAGGGATATGCTTGGACTGCCACACAGACCTCCATTTACTAGCCAGAGGTACCCTGACTACCATTAAGTACTGGGATGAGGTCCTCAGACCCATTGTTAGACCATATGCTGGTGCAGTGGGCTCAGGGTTCCCTCTGTTGCATGGCAATGTCTGTGCACTCAACCTGAAGCAGAAATCCTGAGTTAGTAGAAAAAGTGCATTACCAGCGATACCTGACATTCTACTTAGGCTTCCACTCACCCAAAGAAAGCTGGGGTATGTGGAGCTAGCTTCATTGTATAGCTACAAGAGGTGTAAAGTTCTCCTCTACAACGCAATTTTATCTAAATCTAGATCCACAGGCTGCAATCTGTCTGACTGACGACTCATTAAAATATAGAAAAATTTGACTTGATCAGACTCAAAGTGTTTTGGATTTCCTGAACTTTTTGGGTTGGTAAAACTTAGGAGACAAAGGGGGAACCAGAATAGTTTGTTATTTATAGAACAGACCAAACACCAGGCCTCCTAAAAGAAACAAACATTCTGGCACTGTGCATATGAAGAAGTCTCATTTTAATGAGGGGACAACTATAACCATGTTTTTGGGTGGTGTAGTCTAAGTCTGCATGGTGGCTCTTGCTGTGTTGTCTCATCATGACTAAAAGGTACCTGGTTTGATTTTGGAGGTATTGGTACCTTCTCTTTCTACAGTCCAAAGCCATGCTTCTTAGAATCACTGGTGGCTCTAAATTGCCCGTAGATGTGAGTCAGCATAGTCATTTGTCAGTAAATGCCATGAGTAGTCCAAGCTTGGCAAAAAAAAAAGAAAAAAAGAGCCTGAGCTTGGCAGCGAAGATGATTTGCACATCTCCTGATCATCCTTGTCATGAGTTTTATCCACCAACAACCTCTGAGCTAAGAGGCTAACTGCACCCCTTTAACAGCTTTTCTCCCTCATTTTGTCATAAACATGATTTTAATGGAAACTACTGACCAAAGGTTCTTAGGGTTCATTGATGACTCTAAATGGAAGCTTCCAGAATTGATCCCTGCATTACTGACTGTTGGATTTGGTTTGGTTGCATTTGAATTTTCTAGACTTTTCTCTGTTCAGCCTAATTGTTTATGTTTATTTCATCACCAAGTTCCCACTTTTGTCTTATCTGTTAATCCTCTATGAAGGTGTAATATCAACAAAATGATTATTCTGCATGGGTTGTTGCTTTCTTTGGCAGGCAAAGCTAGGTACACAGCAGAGTTTTGGTTTAGTATATACATTTGCTCAGTCTAAACTTAATTACGGTGATGTAAGCAGTTCTTTTGTCCCTTTTTTTGTACTTGTAAATCAACTGCCCTTCAGCTTAGCTGTTGAATAGGTAACGTTATCAAAATGCTGGATGTCATCAGTACTCGTACAGGGCAGCTAGACCTGAGTTCCCATCATTACTTGTAAATAATGTGATCTTACACAAAAACAGTATAAATAATCACTCAACGGCCCTTGCATCGTCTTACATAGTTCACTGCTGCAGAAGCATTGATAAATTTTTTCTAAGCTAGAAAGCATAAAGCCATTCCCTGAGGCTAAAATTTCATTAACATGTAAATCTAAAGCTGCTCCAAAGAAAAGGAATTACTCGATTAAATTTGCAGAGCCAATGTTTTACTTTTTCACCAGAATGCTCTTTATTATAGAATAGTTTTAATAGTTCAGGACAGGAAATGTCCCTGTACACCCAGAGGACACCTTCAACCTCGCAGCAGCGCTTTGAGCTCTGACAGCCACATTTACAAAAGAGCTAATATTCAGACAGAGCTTTTAATAAGATGAAACATCTGCTGTATGCATGCAATACGTGGGGAATTGGTTTCCTCTAAATGCAAAGCTTTCTGACAGCTCCTATTCCCTAACACTGTGTCCCTGAGTTTAAAGCTTAATATACCATGTGAATGAAACACATGAACTGTCTTTGTTTAACACTTTCATGCAAATATCCGAATAGTGACTTCAAGCATGGTGCTGTGATGGATGCCACCTACAATTGTTTGTGAATTTTCATCCCTGCTGAATATTCCACAGTCAACTTTAAGTGGTATTATTAGAACGTGGAAGAGTTAAGGGACAACAGCAACTCAGCCACAAAGCAGAATACCACATAAAACCAGAGGAGTCAATGACTGCTTGGCAGCATGGTGTGTAAAAGTCTCCAACACTTCTGATTCCATTGCTAAAGAGTTCTAAACTTCCACTGGCATTAATGTTAGCACAAAAACTGTGAGCTTCATGAATGGGTTTCCATGGCCGAGCAGCTGCATGCAAGTGTTAAGCCAAGTGTCTGATGGAGTCCTGTAAATCACACCACCACTGGACTGTGAAGCAGTGGACACGTGTTCTTTAAAGTGACAACTAAAAGGCAATCTTAATGCTTCCAACATTGTGGAACAGTTTGGGTACAAAGCCCTGACCTCAACCCCTCTGAACGCCTTTGGGGTGAACTGGAAAGGGGATTGCGAGCCAGGCCTTCTCATCCAACATAGAGCCTGACCTCATAAATGCTCTACAGAATGAATGTACACAAATTCCAACAGAAACATTCATTCTAAAAGCCTTACAAGAATAACTGGCTGTTAGGGCTGCAAAAGAAGGACTATTGTCAAATTAAAGTGAAGTTCCTTGAGCATATTACAAGGACATTACTCAGGTCAGATTTAGTCTGAAAGTCTGAATCCGCAAAGTAAGCTGTACTTTTGGAACTTACAGGCCCCCTGGGAAGAATGTATGGAGGAGTCCTTTGAGCTGGTGGAGGCCCGCAGGGAGAGTGGTTGGATGGCAGGTGGGCTGCAGGGGATTTCCAGGACTATCTCTGCATCGGGCACTCAGGCTCCTTGGCATTAGAGCATTGCAGGAGAGGAAAACCATCAAAAACATCAGAGAGGCTGCAGAAAAAGACTCAAGATGGCTGTGGATAAAGGGGGCAAAACCATGGATTAGTGTGCTGCTTGGACACAAGCCAGGGACTGATTGCCCAGGAGAGGGTGTCTGATGACCCAAAACACCCAGTGACTCCGGGTTCATCAGTGATGATGTGTCCAAGCCAAACCATCTTGGCGTTTCAATTAAATTAACAAAGAAATCTCCAGTAAATTAATCTTCAGACTGATTGTAATCAAGTCTAAAAATAATCCACTGCTGGTACTAAAATGAGCTGAAAATGTAAGCATGTTTCCCTGATATTACATATACCCTCTGACTTTTTTCTGATTCAACAGGGTAAGATACAGAGTTATCGACATTTTACAGAATACGGATGAAGTTTTCACTCAGTGCTTCCTGATGGATGAATTCCATAATGGTGACACTTTAAATGATCTAAAATCTTGTTTGGTATTTCTGTGTGGTAATATTTTTTATTGGCCTCTCTGCAGCTCTAAACCAATTCATTTTGGAGTAAAGTGCACAGACCCAATGCTGTGATATTGACTCATTGCACAGGGGAACTGTGCGCAAACAACTGCAGTGAGTACAGTCTGGCACATTTTCAGCACAAAGTTGGATTTAAAGTTTGACAGATGTGTATGATGAAAAGTTTTGGTCACAACCATGTATAGCTTTCGTATTTATTCAGTTCAAAAGACATCCTTGAAGAGTTTCAAACCTTGCCGTGAGTCTCTGACTTAAAGTTAAGAGCTGCCTACACACATAGACATGTGCATGGTGGCTAACAGGGTAAAAACTGTGGTTTCTTTACTCATATCTCTTTCAGGCTAAAGATTCAACACGATGCTTTTTGTCTTCAATGCCAAACGCTGCTGTTTCAAGTACTGCTGTCTGATGACTGTCAGGCAAACTGACTGTCCACTTCCAAGAAGTCTTATTCCTTCAGTAATCCTCCAAACCCCTCTGAATCAACAGCAGTCCCAAGCATTAGTGCATGTATTGTTTACAACACCTGTAGAACCACCAGATGGATCGCTATGGAGTAAATTGTTATCTGAAGTTTTTGTTTTGCAGATTTACAAATGGTTCCTGGGTTTGTATCCCTTCCAGAACATTTTTAATAGGCACAAAGCACTGTGTTTATCAAAAAGCTTTAATTCTCCAAATCCTCATCACTAAATCCAAGATAATATGACATCTCATGATATTTTTAGTGATGAAAAATTTGCCGGTGTTTCTGTGAGTCTTCCATTTTAGTAGTAAAAGACAACCACTTCCTGTTAGCCTGTTGGCTGATCACTGTGCTCCAATTTCTTCCTCTCTTGTTTACTTGGAGGTAGCAAACAAGAATGTCCAGCCAAACATCAACAAGAAACAAGATAGTTAATCTGACAGTTTGGAAAAGTTAAAAAAAAAAAAAAAAAAAAAAAAAAAGAAAAGTCCTCTATGTTTCAAATAATGAACAGATCACGTTTGTGGTCCTTAAATGGGATTCATGTGCATTTTACGCATGGGAATGCCACATGTACGCAAAATGATGTTTCTTTTGTGTGTTTGTTAGAAAGTACATTTTTTTCCTGATAAACAAGGGCTGTAATTAAATTCAAATATTGAAAGTCTTGTTCATTATTGATCTGGGTGGGATTTTTATAAAGTTATATGACACCCACTTTCTATTTCGTTCTTACCTGGTCTTTCTGGTCATATAACATTTTATAGATCTGACATCCTTTCAGCGCACATATTCAGAAAGTCCAGCTTGTTCTGAAAAAATCAATGTCTTTAACCCAACTGTGCTTACAAGGGTTGAGACTTCAAACAACAAAAATAAAGTATTAAGTGATTTATTTTGGCAGACTATCTGTAAAATGTAGTAAAGTTATGTAACTCCCCTTTGATGACCACTCAACTGTCACAAATTTTTGTTTTCTGGTTTTTGTTTTTGTTTTTGTTTTATTTTTTCACATTTCACACAGCCCCCTAAGTTTTTTTTCGAAACTGCAGATGTATTCATCCAGTGAATATTGGAGGAAATAAAAAGGAGAAGGTTTGCATGACTTCTTGAGACATGATGTAATAATGCCTTGCACAGACATGGGCTCCTCCATTATAAAAAGGTTTTAGAAGTATGTAGATAACAGTTGTAGTGGTTTCTGTAAAATTAAAAAAAAAAAACAATAACTGAATATAATAACAGGGTATCATAAAACTAGTGTTGGTTATGGCTGGTCGACTGCTTTAATAGGCATGTCACATTTTCTTGAGACCAGAACCAAAGACTGTCTTCAAATCATCCACTTAGATTCAAAGCATGCACCGTTTGGGCAAATAAATACTATTTTAAGCAGAGGCCTCCTGACAGCTCAGTGGGACCCTGGTAGCAGAGGAGTAGGTGTTGAAAAATATGTTTCAGTTCTCTCTAATGGAAAACAACAATCCTCAATGTCAGGGGACCACAGGACAAGAAAGTATACTGAGCCGTGAAATGTTCTGAAAAAATCTGAGGAGTGTTTCATGTGATACGACTTCCTTCGTCCTGGGTGCCTCAGCTTGATTAGAACATTTTTTTTCTCAGTGGTGGACAGATGTCTCATTGTGAAGCTCAAACTACAATGGCCATTTTGCTGCATAAGCAATACTGTTCTCCAGTATTAAGATACAGTGCTGTAAATGAGTGTTGGTCCCCTTTCTGATTTCTAACACTGGCATATTTGTCTCACTTAAATGTTTCAGATCATCAAAAAACTTTCTTTTAGGCAAAGATAACTTGAGTAAAAGCAAAAGGTGGTTTTTAAATGATGATTTCATTAATTTCACTAGCCACACCCAGAAATTTTTAAATAGAAGCTGTCTGATAAAATGAAATAGGCTTAAAAATTTCAAAAAGCAACACATCATGGCTCCATCTTTAAAAAAACAAACAAACAAACAAAAAAAAAACTCAAGAACTGATGATAAACAAAGTTAATGACATCTATCAGTCTGGAAAGGGTTACAAACACATTTCTAAGGCTTTGGGACTCCAGAAAACCACAGTGAGAGTCATTACCCACAAATGTAGAAAACTTGGAACAGTGGTGAACCTTCCAAAGAGTGGCCAGGCTTCCAAAATGACCCGAAGAGCGAATCACAGCTCACCCAGGAGGTCCCCAAAAGAACCCAGAACAATCTCTAAGGTTAGTGTTCACGGTTCAACAATAAGAAAGAGACTGGGCACAAATGGCATCCATGGGAGACTTCCAAGGCAAAAACCACTGCTGACTAAAAAGAACATGATGGCTTGTCTCACATTTGACAAAATCCTGATAATTGTTTTTCTATCTGAAGGCCTTAATGGAGTTAGCATTGATTCATTTTTAGAATAAAAGCTCTGATAAAATTGCTGGCTATTCTTGAAGGTCACATATTTTGCCCTTTTAAGACAAGTTTATATGGTCACAGAGTTCCCCAAAACATGCCTGTGACGTTTGTGGATGAAAAAAAACACTCCAGTCTTGGATTTTTGGATGTCTGAAAAACCCTCGCAGCCCTGCTTTATACAAACTGTTTCTGTGTCTGTGGCTTTAAATGTTAGTGAGCTGTCTGACTCCACCCATCTCAGGAAATAGATGCGGCTCTCCTAATCATCTTATCAGCTGCCAGCTTCTTCTGCACAGAGAGATGCTTGGCAAGATGGGTCCGCCAGTGAGAAACACGGAAAGAGCCGAATCCATCTGCTTTGCAAGGTCAGCACATTGCAGGAAAACCCTGCATCTTCTAAACAAAAGCCATAACTCAGATCAGTTTACGCTGAAATAATTACGCTGACCAGACTCTTGCAAAAGCATAACATTTTCCTTTCTCTCCAACTTTTTCTTTTTTCATCTATTTAAGACTGAACTGAATCTGTCTTTTCATCCCCAGTGATGAACAAGCACACATACACTATGTTTTAAACATAATGATGGAGACTAACGATAGAGGGTGAAACGGTGCAAATGGAATAACCCCTAAATATTTAGAGGGTGATGAATAGGTTTATCATGCAGGAGCAGCATCTATCAGTGTTGCCTTAGGGAGTTGGTGTGCACAGCATTGCCAACCCAGAAAACAGGGTTTAAGTGTTTTGAACCTTTTAATGTCTCAATCACAAAACCAATCTCTCCAGCGGTGCTGGGCTGCAAGTGCCATGATTGACGCAGTGCCGTAGGATAACCATCAGTGTGTTAAAATAAACAGAGAAATTAACTTCTTAGGTCTACCTTGAAAGTGCATTTTGATAACATGTTGAAGAAATAGGTCTGTGCAGAAATAGTGGATTATTATTCATTTTACTTTATTATATGTCTGAACCCATTTGAAACAAATTCTAATTTCTTGTCCCCAAATACTTTTATTTGATTTCCTTTCAAACTCTCTAAAATGAAATGTTCTGCTTGCTTTTAGGTTCTGTTTAAACACAAAAGCTTCAGTGTTAAATTGATGTAAACCCTCTGAAAGTCCTTTTAATTTGCCCATCCTTCACCCTCAGCCACTGTTCTTATTCTTTATCTTTCCCTTGCTGAGTCAGAGAGAGCTGCGTTGACTACTGCCACCATTGGTCTGTTGCTGTGTAGTGGGTGTGTTTTGCTTAGCCTTCATGTGTTCTCTGTACTTTTGATTGTGAAGCACATTGAGTTGCACTGTGTATGAGATGTGTTATAGAAATTTGACTTAACATTTAATTTATAGCAGAATTAGTTAAAACCTTGATGCAATAAATGCCAAAGCCAAAGGCTGCTTGTGTTTAGGTATGAGTCACAGAGGACATTGAAAGAGTGGATTTGATTACTTGAAATAAGACTACAGCCGGGTTAAAGCTGTATGATATTAAGCTGATTCAGGCAAAAATTTGCATGCCACAACTAACTTGGAAGTTGGGCTGACTTTCAGGATAAAGTGTGTCTTTAATGGTGCAGTGTACCAGGGGGGAAACAACGTCTGACCACAACATGACCAGCTGTTCCAACTAGTCAGATGGATTTCTGGCATCTTTAAAATTTGGCCGTACACGGTGAGAGCAGAGCCACAAGCAGAATCCCCAACTTAAGGGTGTGTTTTCCTTTGTTGTTGGAAAGTGTCTTCAACATGACAGCAGGAAAAATTTGTTGTGCCTTCCTTGGCTAAAAGGAAATAAACTAGTAAGTTACAGGCCTACCTGTAGACCTTCAGCTGATGGGGAATATTTGTTATTTGTTATTTGCAAGTTGTGTTTGCTGGCAATGCTGATTAAGTGTGTGTGAAGATGGCAAAAGCAGTTTTTACAATGTTTGCAATATTGGAAGCATTAGAATAAAACAATGCAGATGACTTCAGTCTTCTTTTATGAGACTTTTTTTAGAGGAAACATCATTAACTTTTTTTTTAGATCTTTGCACATTTAATCTGAAATTTCTGAAATTGTGCACACTTCAAAAAATATCATGACTCCTAAAGGTTGAGCACTGCTGATTTAAGAGTAGTGAGTGTCTCAGGTTGTTTGATAACACGTTAATAGCATTTCTTTTCTTTTACTCTTGAAATACACTATATGGACAAAAGTATTCAGCCACATGCCCATTACAACAATAGGGACTGTAATCGTATTGCATTCAAATACATGTACTTAAATATGGAGTTGGCCCCTTTTGCAGCTATAACGACCTCCACTCTTCTTGGAAGGCTTTCCACAGGATTTTAGAGTGTTTTTGTGGAAATGTGTGCCCACTCATTCTGTAGAGTATTTATGAGGTCAGGCACTGATGTTGGACAAGAAGACCTTTCAGTCTACGTTGTAGTTCATCTCAAAGGTGCTCAGTTGGGTTGAGGCCTGGGCTCTGTGTGGGCCAGTCAAGTTCTTTTTCACTGAACTCATCAAACCATGTCTTAACAGTCCTTGCTTTGTGTACTGGGGCACAGTCATGTTGGAATAGAAAACGGTGTTCCCCAAACTGTTACCACAAAGTTGGAAGCATAGCATTGTCAAAAATGTCCTGGTGTACTTTTTTTGAGGCTGGGAGTTGCTTTGAAATTTTTTATGTACTTTTTATTTACTCCTTAATGTTTTTGGAATTTAATTGGAAATTTCCTTTTACATTTTGTTCTGATGTTGTTGTTTTTTTTTTTTTTTTTGGGGGGGGGGGGCAAAAAAATTATTTTTTTTTAAAATTTTATCAGAAATAATGGGTGGATTTGCCTTTAGAATTTTGTGAACTTGCATGAGAATTTTGAGATATTTTAATTGACTTTTGGGGAAAAATTACATGTACAAAGTTTAAAAACATGGCCCACAGTTTTTGTGCTCACACTGATGCCAGGACTCTTCAGCTATGGAATCAGCAGAACATCAGGGACTTTTTACACACCATGGGCCTTAGCAGTCATGGACCCTGCTCTGTGATTTTATGTGGTCTCCTGATTCATGGCTGAGTTGCTGTTGTTCCTAAATGCTTCCACTTTCTAATAATATCACTTACAGCTGACTGTGGAATATCCAGTGGAGCGGTAATTTCACAACCCCTTTTATTTCAAAGGTGCCATCAATCCCAGTACCATGGTTGAAGTCACTGAGCTCTTCAGAAAACCCATTTTTTATTACAAATGTTTGCAAATGGAGACTGCATGTCTAGGTGCTTGATTTTATACACCTGTGGCAACAGGTATGATTGAAACACCCAAATTCAGTAATTTACAGGTGTGGCCAAATACTTTTGTTCATATAGAGCATGTTGACAGTCTATTAAATCTAAAATTCTGAAGGACACATTGTCCTCTACAGTGTGTGTGTGTCTCTTCAAAGCAGCTGATAAAAACTGCCAAGCATATGCATACTTAAGTGTGTGTGAAAATAACTACAAAGTGTTGAAATTGATGCAGGAGATGCTCCACTGCCTTAACTAAAAGCTTCCATCTCCCCACCAGCTTAACATCAATTATGAATCTAAGTCTGCAATGCGATCTATATATCAAAGAAATGTGTCTGTCAAGTGGTGAGTACAGTAAATGTAAGAAGCAGAACATGTCAGATCTAAGAAAAGACAGCCTGGCTGGATGACCTCTGCAGTTTTCCAAAGGCAATCTCCGTTGTGAGCCAGAAATAACTTGAAGAAGATTTTTACACAGCGCATGTCAGACACTCGTGTCGTATTTCTCCTGAGCTATTTTTCAGGTTTTGTATATCCAGGAGCATCACAACAGCCGCAACTGAATCACTTGACTGTTTCACAGAGTAGGAATTTATTGTCTCATCTTCTGTTTACAAGCCCGGTCCCACGCGGACCTATAAAATCACACTGCAGCCAGTACAGGTCAAAGTCAGCAATTTTGTAAGTAAAATAGAGGTCGAGAAACTGTCAGGTTTTCTGCCAGCCTACTGCTTTCCTGTTAGTCTCTGCTCCCAAGTCATAAAACAAAAGTTTACTCAGCTCAGCTGGTAAGCTCAACCACTGATATTACATGATGTACACTTCAGTATATCACTATTCCACAGAAGAATCACAGTGCTTCCTGCAGATATTAAAGCATGTCTGCCACAAGTAATTTACAAGACACATGCCCTCAATTCATGCAGTCCTGAAGGTTAGGCCAGGCATTCATTTAGGCAAATCAATATCCTTTTACTTAGTATAGTGCTCTTTAATGCCGACTGTTGCCTTGTGGGGGGAAATATCAATGAGTCTCTCCCAATAATGTTTCACAGCTCTCCATTTTGATCCCTGAAAATATTTATCAGAGAGAAACATTTCACTACACAAGCGTGACAAATGGATGTGTCAAAAGAGAATGCATCACCAGGGCAGGCTTTTAATATAATTATTAACTTTGACTCACCCTCATTTTTCAAAGGGCTAGGATTAGGAGACAGAGCCATAGGCAGCTTTCTTCAACTTTGTCTCCTTACTTGAATAGGCGCTTGGTTAATTGGACAGAGGGCATTCATATTTAAACAAAACTGCATCTCTGGAGGTTAGAAAAGGCAGGGTTATAATTGTGAAACACTCAAGTGGCTGTGACTATTTTTACTACATAAAAGCAGGAATGATTTCTCGGATATATATTTTGAATGTCTGCAGAGGAAGCTTCATGATAGAAGTCTGTTGCCCTCTTTTGGTACGACATTCGTGTGCCTTCTTTTGTGTAACACATGTATTGGGGTGGTTAACATCTAAAGCATCCATGCATGAGCTGAAGAAAAAATGGCCTGTGTTGAGCACATGTTAGACCTCATGGCATACAGAAAATAATCATTGCTGGTCATGAGCATTGATTTTTACATCTGCTCACCATCTGAATAAACAGGCGAATGCAGCTCACATCCTCACAACTCAAGGACCTCTGGTTTAAAGAAGGTAATAATAATATCATCATAATTTCTTCAAAAGATTCTGAGAATCTGGAGAGATTTCTGGGACAAGGTTGAAAAACAAACACTGAATTCATGTGACCTTCAGTCCCTCAGGTCGCATTGCATACAAACTGGCAGCATTCTATGATGAATATTACAACGTGGGCTTGGGAATACTACAGGAAACCAATGCCAGATAACACAGGATGTCACTGCATGTGCAAATGTTAGGTTCAGACTCCACCATTTAAAACAAAAGCCAAATATCAACATCCACAAGCACTGCTGGCCTCTCTTGGCCCCAGTTGTTTTTGGAAATAATGGCCTTCAAGTCCTCTGCACAAAAGAGGAAACGGACTACCAGATTGTTGTCAATGCAGAGTTAAAAGGCTAGAATCTGTGGTGGTGTGGGGGTGTATTAGTACTCATGGCATGAGTAACTTGCACATCTGAGAGGTACATACAACAAATGCTTATTTCAGCAAGACAATGCCAAGCAACATTCTGCATGAGTTACAACAGCATAGCTTCACAGCGAAAGAATGCGGAGCCTAGACTGGCTTGTATTAAAAATGTTTGGAGTATTATGAAGCTTAAACTACCATGTTGGATCAGCCATGTGGGAAACAAAGACTCAGCCTACATAATATTGTAGGAGCCCGTTTTTGTAGTTTAGAGGGACGTATCTTCCCAGTTGCTCTTGCAGCACTTCAAACCTAGGTGTGAAAAGGACACATTCTCCTCTCTTAGTTGAGGAGACAGAGGGAAAACAACAGGGTATGTAGCACAGATAATGAAAAAATAAAAGCCCCTGTGACGATCTCCTCCATCGTAATAGCATTGGTCTGCATTTTCAGCAGCCTTGCACAGTTAGTTTAAAATATTTATTGGATTAAGGGTCATTGGTAACAGCTTATGCTGCTTTGTTAAATAAATTCTAATAAAAATTTAAGAAGTTGCCTATGATTATGGTGCATATACGCTGAGAAAAGCTGGTTGAATGAATGATTTCATAACTTCCTTTTATTTAAATGTAGTTTTTTCTTAATCATTAACAATAATAGCGTTTAAGATTTTACACTGAGACTTATTTTGGTCCTTTTTGGTTGTTCTCTGTTTTCAGGGTGGTGTCCCATTGTTTATTTAACTTGATAACTAATCTTATTTATTCACATTAATATAATAATTATTAATATTTTAACCATAACCAAAATCTAACATTACAAATACCAACAACTGCAATGGAAACTTTTCACCCTTAAGCAACTTAAAATCTAAACAATTCTTAAGGTTTCTCTTAACTTTTTCATTTCTACGGTGAACAATTAGTGCCTTCAGTCCCCACCTCTTACCCCTTCAAATGACACTGACTGGTCCAGTCATTCTGATCAGGAACAAACTTATCAGTTTGAAGCTTTGCTATATGGATCCATGGATTCTGCTTTGCAAAGTTAAACCAGTAACCACTGAAACTGAAGATACCAATGACTCAGCCATGGATGAAAACCCCAAATCAGCCTAGGCGCACCCTGGTTTGGCCCTACATGGGTTTCCTGCCTGGGTTTCCACAGTAAAAGGGTGATCGATTTTGGTTGCTGTGGTTCAAAAGGTACAGTCATCCACTCAAAAGAGGGTCAGTGGTTCACTCCTTAGTTCTGCTTGTCATAGTGTCCTTGGGAAAGCCATATATTGCTTTGCTGTCTGTGGAAAAATGCCATGCAGTGTGCAATGCTTTGAGTGAGCGGAGAACTGAACAGGCAATATTCTGTAAACAGAGTCCTTTTAGATCTTTATGTATCAAAATGCTGCAGATAAACAGGATATTTCGGGTCAAAAATACTGGAAGTACTGTTGTACTGTTGAGTTCTCTTTTATCCTCATCTTAAGTTGACATTTTCTCCATTCCCCAGAATAAATTGGTATGCTCCCAAGAATGCCCTCCTATAGTGTCACAGTGTTTTTTTTTTTTTTTTATGTAGAGAGGGTAAAAGGAAAAGAGAGTGACAGTAATGGTAAGACAAGGAGAGTTTCCAGTCAAATAAAAATAAAACCCTGCATGTTTTCTACACTGTAAAAAATGTCCGTAGAAAATACAGCAAAAGACTGTCAAATAGCAACAGTAAAAGACCGTAAAACAAATAAACATATATTACTGTATAAAATACACAGAATTGCTGTAAATCAAGCAACGGTATGAAACATAAATTTTTACAATTAAAGTACGTAATAATTACAAAATTGTACCGTTTAAACGAAAGAAGATTGTGAAAATAATGGAAAAATACTGTAATCTTCAAGACGGGCAATTACTCTAAAAATTACAGTAGTATTTTGTTAAAATTACAGACTTTTCTCTCATGTACATTTAAATTCACAGTAAAAATCTGTGAAAAAAATTGCAATCACATACCGTAATTTTAGCAGGGACAAGAGGTTAAAAATACTGCATGATCAGGAAAGTTCTGTAGAAAATACAGTAAAAACCTGTCAACCTGCAAAACCTGTGAACAAGCACCAATTTGTTGTTATGTTCACATTTGTTTCTCAGTGCTACACCACATGATGCTGCCTTGTGAAATAAACGGACAGTTACAGTTAATATGAAAACCTTATTGAAACAAGAATGGTACCAAAAATCATTTTGTTTGTTCTTAATTTGATGGATGAAAGTGGTCAATTATTTTAGTTTAACTGATTTATTGGAAAAGAATGATGTTAATTGCTCTCACAAAGAATGCCATTGCATTTGTAAAGCCATTCCACTTCCTTTAATGCATCTAACACAAAATACATTGATGTACTTTAATGTTTCAGTCAATCTTTCAGAACTGAAATTGGATGACACATATTACCGATAGGAAATATAACAAGGTAATTGGAAAGAACTATTTTATATATACATAAAGAGAGAGAGAGAGAGAGAGAGATACATACTGTATATATAATACAATTGAATATATAGTATATACATTATATAAATACAATAGTTATTTTTACTGGTTAAATAACTTAAACATGAATGCAAATAGAATGACAAGAAACCCTCCATAATCAGTTTTAAAAATGAATGGGAACTGTACATATAGTCTATCAAATTGATTTCTAAGGGGAAAAAAATTCTTTAAAAAAAAACAATATGAAACCATGGTTTAGTTTCTGAAATTTTAATTTATTTCTCATACCTTATGTAATTTAATCTAAACTTCTCTTTACCTGTATGTGGGGTTATTTATGTCTAGTAAATACGTTTTGTTTCATGTGCCAATGCTGTATTAACTATTGGAATCTGTTCAATAAAGTTGTATCAATATAAAAAATAAATATATAAAAATAATTTTGAAAAACTGTTTCCCGTCGCCATTCAATCCTGTCTACACAGGAACGTTTTCTATTCTGTCTGTACTAGAACAGCGATTTGGGTGTTTAAAAATGGAACAATTTGGAAACGAGCTACAGAGTGAACAGTTTTCAGGTACCTCCCTCCATGTACACAACCAGTGCTGCTTTCTCGAAATGCGTTTGCGCACTGTGGTTGCAGTCAATTGCCATGCGCGAATACGGCTTCGCGCAGGCGCGGGGAAAGAAGGACCTTATACGCATGCGTGTGTGGTTCGTTGGAAAATCAAATCGCCAACGGCTGCCTGGTAAACTACAGCGTTTTCGTGTCTTCTGTGGTCTCGTGTGCGCGGAAATATTTCATAAAGTTGCTGTCTGCTCGTAGAACGAGCTGCAAACGAAGATGTAATACAAAGCAGGACATCGGCGTGTATTAATTCGACGTCACCCGGAGCATCAGCCTACGAGCTATTAGTAAGGTATGTAGACCTTCTTTTGTCGTAGTGTCAAATATTTCTTGAGTTCTTTTCATTCAGTAACACCACGTGTTTATAGGTAGAAGTTAAATGGGTCAGGAGGCATTTTGTTTCAATTCTAGACCAGCCAACATTGCTGTTTGATTTGTATTTTTTTCTGTCATTTTAGCGTGGAGAACGTTTAACACCTGCTGTGTTGGGGTCCATAAGTGAACCCCAAGCTCAGAGCTAACTCCGCCCACTTCAGACTTTTGAAAAATGCACAAAATATGGGCGGTTGGGTGCTGGGAACACTGGGAAGAGAGAAAGAAAATGGACGGAGTTTTCCAGATGAGGTGGGAGTGACCGTGAGGACCGTGATGTCCCCTAGCCAAAAAGTGAGAGTCCCGCCGCAGCACTGATGCTTCAGAGCGACCTAAGGTGAAGGATTTTTCCCCTTCAGAGTCATATTCATATCTGTGTTCAGAGTCCCCTGAGGTAGGCTTTCCAGCTTATTCCTACCCTTCCATGAATATGGGCGCAACTTCCGCTCCGTTCTATCTAAATGGGACTTTGCATAGAAACGAGATGCTAAACGTGACTATTAAAGCAATTTTAATACCAAATTACATAAACTTAGACTGCTTCACCTCAAGCGGAATATTATTATTATTTCTCTAGCCTCTACTGGAGAGTTCAAATTGATGACATTACTTTCGATAACCTACACGGGCATATTTAGCTAACTTTATTAGCTTTATATCAGTATAAAAAGATACATTTCTAGTTTGTGGAGTTGCTGAAATTTTCATTTTACAAACTAATCCCTCTTAATTTTATCAATATAATTCCCATATTTATCCATGACTCAAGTTGCCAGCTCTTCAGTTTGGTAAATGTCAAGTTTTGTATTAAGAGTTAATGATAAATTAATACTAAAAGAATCACATCCCCGATGCACTTAGACAGTGGACAGCATGTTGTGAGAGACATATTTAACTTTGTCATAATATTAGTACCATGAACATAGCAACAGGTACTGAGCATTACAGAAAATATGATTAAAAAATTTCAGCTCATTGATTTAACAAAAATGAAGCAGTATTTATTACAGCAAATATTTATTTATTTCAGAACAACCACTGTTGACACTAAATCACTTTAGTAAGCCTTTGGAAAAATCATGTTTTTGCTATTATTGTTACTGTACTGGAAGTTCCACTTCCATTCATAGCTACAGTAGACCCCCAGGAATAATGTGGTATCCACCTTATTTACTTATCTACGGCCTATAATACAAACAATGTGAACATGTGATAACAAAAATATAAATATTTACAAATTCCAGAAGAATTCCTATCGAAACAACTGTGGTTCTTTGTTAGCATCTATAGTTAGCTGCTGTACTAGAATACATGTATTTAATGTAGCCTACTTCCGTTTTGGCACCAGAAGTTTCGCCCATATTCACATTTACAGTAGCGGCCCCAGGAATAAGGGGGATAGTGTGGTGGTGGACTGTGGTGGTCCTGGGCACTACCTGTTGGCTCCAGCACCTCCTAAATGCACAATGGGGATATGTGCACGTCAGTGTCATGGCACTAAAGATTTAATAGCTCACTTGATTTTTGCAGGATGCCACAAAGCTCAAGATTCAGAGAGGACAGTTGGAGGGCTGCTCAGTGGACATAAAGGGTATGGTGTTTCCCCTTCTCTCCTGTTTCGACAAAAAAGAAGACAACCTCTTTTGCCTTGTTGAAACATTCTTGCCAGATGGGGTACCAGTGGAAAGCCTGCCCCATGTATTGTTTTTTGTAGTAAGTGGATCTCAGAAACACTTTAAAGACTCATTTGGATGGTAATGGATGATTTGCTTGTAATTCTTTTCTACTTTTATCATCCTCCCAGGAGCCTCTTGCTAGGCTTCAAGGCAGCTCATGCTATGCATTGACCAGCATTGGGATCCACTCAGGAGTTCCTACAGAGGTAATAATTTTTCCTCTTTAGAGGTAGTTATATGGTATAGTGTAATGCTGGCAAAATGTTTTATTTCCTTCCAGCTATGTGCATCATATGATACAATATCAGTTATTTTTATAACTGTGTTATCGTCACCTGTAACAACTGCTATCCTGAGGAAGACGGTTCAGGACAATAAGAGCCAAAACTAACAGACTGAAAAACAGCACATATCTCAGAGCAGTTGCAATAATAAACTAGAAAAGCACTCAGAGAGCGCAGACCTCCGCCATTAGCCCTATCTCCCAATAGTGAAGAGTCCTTTAAAAATTCCTAGATCCAGACGATGATCTGGATCAGTCCCAAAATCAAATCAGTTCTTCCTTTTGCCATTTCTGACATTTCCTGGAAATTTCATCAGAATCTATCCATAACTTTTTAAGTTATGTTGCCAACAAACAAACTAACAAACCCTGCCGATCACATAACCTCCTTGGCAGAGGTAATAATAATTGCACTGAATGGAACTGTGCAAAATTTCATTGTACTTGTGTACAATGACAATAAAGATTCTGGTTCAGATTTTTAGGTTTGATAGTATCCAAATTTTCAAATTTAAAAAACAAAAAAAAATAGATGTGCAGCATTTTTTCTAAACCAAAACTGTTGTGAGCAGAAAAAGCGCAAGGGCAAGCAAGATGACTTACAGAGCTGTGGGATCAACACACACTCTAAGTGGAGAGGGTGGCACCAGTCACAGCTTAGTGTTGATTTTAGAAGAACATATAAACACAGCAACACCCGTCTGATAACTGCTTGACAGCTGGATCACTCTACATGTATGTCTGCATTTTTGTGTCTGCTGTAGCTTCTGCCACAAAACACAAGGGATGTGACAAGACATTCAGCTCACAGGACAAGAAGAGATTGGGTCCACTCCTTTTTTGAGTGAATTCAAAAATTGGATAGTACTTTGCAATCAGTGCATACATAAGTGTTCAAAACTTCTAAGTTGACATGATTTGGTGCTTTACCTTGTCTTTCTATTTTTCCTTACTCTTTTTTAAGGTCCTGTTTCTTCTGCTAGTAGTGACTAGGACTCCATCACTTTATACTGTCTCCGGTATTCCATTCTTCTAAAAAGACGCCAGTTATCAAGGATTAATAATGGTAAGCCTTGCACAGCATTTGTACATACCTCAATAAATTCTTTAGATTAATCTTTCTTTAAGCAACATGAAGCCATTTTATGTTTATTTTATGTAGTTTACACCAAGCACTGCATTAATCTGGTCATGTAGAAATACCCAGAATACTGCCATGCCACTGCTTTGTCCAGCTTGTTCTCAGTGTTCTGATGATCACTCCATATGGGGGCCAATACAGTTTTCTGTGTGAGTCATATGTTTTCATTATGATTGATTTAAAATTCAGCGCCCATCATCTTTGTTACAGCAAAATCCTTTGTACCCCAAAGCATTTAGGGTAAGTGTACCCATTAGGCCCACCAAAATCTAAGTTCACGTATTTTTCATAGATACTAAGATGGTTTATAAACATGATCATTTGTTAGAATGAAGGATTAATCCCTCATTTGAAGGTATATTTATTTACTTATGCATATTTTAAAGAACAAATTAAAGAAATGTTATGAATAAAGTCAAAAGTCTGGCATGGCCTTAATTGGTACCTAAGTACCATTTAAGCCCATGTGTGTTTCAAATAAGCCCACAACCACGTTTATTGACAGAAATTTAAAAAATTATTACATTTTTCAAGTAGTAAACATATATTAATTCAGTAACATGTTATACATGTTAAACACAATTTATTTTTTGAACTTGGCTTTAATGTTTGGCTTGTAACAATGAACCACCACAAACATGACTAAGTAGGCCTAAAACTAATTTTCATTGGCTTCAGTATTTAACATTTCATTGAACATTTTATTTAATATTGACAAAATTTGATTCAGTATTGACAAAATAAAAAAATGTGTTTGTTTTTAAAAGTATTAAATTACATTACAGTGAATCAACAATATCTTATTGAACTTGGATTTAATGTTTGGCTGTAACAATGATGATTTTAGGACAGTTGCTGTAATTCCTCTTTTTTGTTGGCATTTTTCTCACTATAAACAAATAATTATGCAAAATTAACTGACATTACAATTCTTCTGGGCAGTGTGTGATCTGTGATGTACTCGTGTTAATGAAGTTAGTATAACAACATCCAACATGATTACAGCAAAAAGCTATCAAACCTCAAAATTTCATTTTTTTCTATTGAAACACATAAGATGGGCTTAAATGGAACACACTGGGCTTAAATGGTACTACAGTGACTACCAGGGAAATGAGGATAATATGTTCTCACCAAAATTAAACAAATGTTTAAAGAAATGCCTGTAGCCTAAATATGCTGTAAAACTTGCCATCACAGTTATTCCTCTTCTGCCAAACTTTCTGAATTATCAAGGAATTCTTGTTCAAAGTTTTATGTAAGATTTATGTAAAATGAATCAGAAAACACTTAGTTTGTGTACTTATCATTTTTAATCATTAAGCAGTGTATCTATCAGTAGGGCTACATGTATTGACTAGTGATTAGCTCGCTACGCTAGCTAGCATGACTCATCTTTTCACATAAAACTAAATAGTAAGAAATTACAAAAAACTACCTGTTTATACACAAAAAACAAATCAATAATCTCTCAAATTACATAATATGAATGTACTTAACAAGTCAGTGGCTGAAAATGGTTGAAAAGAGGTTCTTTCTGAGGGGTCCCAAAACACCAAAGTTTTGAGGCGACTTTATCTGAGCCTCCTGAGACTGCACAAATGTAGTCGTGCCTTTTTCAATATCTACAAATGTGATTGGTGTCAAACAAAAACTGACATATAATTAAGAAATTGTGTGATTGGACAAAATAATGTATAGCATAAGACAGGCCCCTCTTTTTTTTTTTAAATTGACTTCAAAGTCGCAAGTGGGCTTAAATGGTGCCTGGGCTTAATACAATAAAATACAATAATAACTTTATTCATCCCGAAGAAATTATATAGAAATTATATATAAAATTATATATTATATTTACATGTAAAAGCAAATTCTATATTTATTTGGGTGGTCTTACAAGTAAATATATATATAAAGAGCATAGTTTGCAAATATTTATCTTGTGGTTCAACTACCTAAAATCACAATATAACCCTTATGAATGGTTCATACCAAGGTCTTTTGCTAACACTTGTGGTTTGGGCTATTGTGTGTAGCTTTAAATCAGTGTTAATTTCGTCGACTAAAACTATGACTAAAAATGTTCGACTGCTTTGTTTTCCATGACAAAAACTAGACTAAGACTAACAAAAATAGATCTGTGATGACTAAAACTGACAAAAACTAAGTTTAGTTTTTGACTAGAATGTAATGTAGTTTTCGTCGGACATTCAAAATCCATGATATCTCTCCACTGTGGGTAATTCTGTCAAAAAACAATACAGCTGTAGCTCTTCTGTCTCTCAGCTGTAGAAAGCAGGGACCCCAGGTTTGGCAGGGTGCAGAGAACATCCCACTATGACTTGGTACCAGATTTAAGCAAGACAATAAATGCTTGGACTAAAAGTAAAACCTAAAATGTGAGGACTTTTTATGGACTAAAACTAAATGGACAGAAATGACTAAAATGTGACTGAAACTAAAATTCATTTCACTTAAAGACTAAAACTAAAACTAAAATTAAAAATATCTGCCAAAATTAAAACTGCTTTAAATAATGACATCAATTCAAATTTATGTTTAGTTTTTACAGCAATAGCTATGTCACTTTTTTGTGTGGGTCCATATCTTCTTGGATATGTGAAGGAGGGGGGAGCTCAGTGGATACAAGCCTGGGCACCACAGCTCTAAACTATAAAGGAAAAGCAAATTGCAATTAATATGTCATAACTGTCTCATTATAATCAATAACGGAAAAAGTAATTGGCTGTTGTTAGGTGATTGCTGACTTAATAGCTGGCACTTGTGGGTACATTTGCGTTTCTTCACCATATTCTATTATAGAAATGATCTGTATGTACTGTACACACTGTTTATTTTATTCTGTTGTGCTGATTGTAAGCATGGCTTATTAGAGCCTAGTTTTCTCAAATTTACATCTGTGTAGGCATTAAACTGAAGCACTGAACCACTCTAACTTTGCTTTGTATATGTACTTCCTGCAGAGAGGATGGAGCCAGTCCAAAGTAGAACACCTGATGAACTGTGCTCGAGTCTTCAAGAAGATGAAGTTTCTTGGCCACGTGAAGCTTCCCAAGTGGAAGGCCTTCTTCAGTCAAGACTGGACTCATTACTCTTGAATCATTTAGGGGCAAGTGACTTTGTTTCATCTTCATGCATTACACCAAGGACTACCAGTCATACATATGGACACAAGCTTTTTTTTCCAAGATCTAAACTGCTTTGTGAGTATACAGACAAGTTATCAGATGTGTTGAAAGGTTTTTTTATTGCAAACATATAACTGCAGAGTTTCTTATTGTTTATCAGAGAGCTTGAATCTTTTGTTAAAAGTAGGAGTATTAGGGCACGACTGCAAAAATCTAGCAAATTAACTGAAATTTCACATGTTTTGTACTGTATTTTTAACAGTAAATTTCTGGCAACCACAGCTGCTGGTAATTTACCGTAAAATTTAAAGTAAGGCAGTATTAAGCTACTACTGTAAAATCTGCAAACATCAGCTGTAATTTCTCATGTTTTGTCCTGTATTTTTTACGGTAAATTTCTGGTAACCACAGCTGCCAGTAATTTACTGTAAAATTTAAGTAGTTATAATAAAATACCGTTAAACATTATACAGGTCTACTGTTTTTATTACTGAGATAGATTGTATATAGGTTTACAGGATTTCTGGTGTTTTTAAAGTAATTTACCGTAAACAGGTTTGTTTCATTATCGTTATTTTTACAGCCAATCCCTGTAGAAAATGTTGTAATAGAGCTGTAATTTCTACATCAAATTACAGTAAGTTGTACAGCAAATTACCATAAATATGGTTACAGTATAACTGTTATTTTTACAGCAAATCCTTGTATAAACGTTTACAATATTGTATTTTTTAACAGAAATTTACAGTTAAAAAAAAACAGGTTTGAACTGTAATATTTACAGTTGTAGAATGAAAACACCGTTTTTTCGCATACATTCTCACCGTAATTTTTACAGTAAATCTCTGGTAACCACAGCTGCCAGCGTTTTACTGTAAATTTAACGGAATTTTTTTTACAGTGTAGCTGTAGAGAAGTGAGGTCTGTTGAAACTACTATCTGAGAAGAAAAAGTGATGGAAGTGTCCCTGTATGACTAGCGGCGGCAGTGAAAAGTGTCAGCTTCAGACAGATGCTTTGCCTCTTTGATTCTGAGGCAGACAACAACCTCTGATGTTAAATCCATGCTATATACAGAATCCCCTTCCCTACATCTATATTTTTGTCATTCTCAGTTGTTTCAGATCATTGAATAAATGTTAATACTAGACAACGATAAACTAAGTTAATAAAAAATAGTTTTTAAATGATGATTTCATTTCTAGAGGGAACAAAGGTCATCCAAACCTTCCTGGCCCTACGCTAAAAAGTAATTGCCCCCCTTGCTGAAACATATATCTGACAGAGTGAAGTAGGCTAAAAGATCTCCAAAAGCTACACACCATGGTGCCATCTAAAGAAATTCAAGAACACATGAGAACTAGTCATTGACAGCAATCAGTCTGTAGAGGGATGCAAAGCCATTTCTAAGGCTTTGGGACTCCAGAAAACCATAATGAGAGCCATTACCCACAAATGGAGAATACTTGGAACAGTGTTGGACCTTCATCTACCAAAATGCCTCCAAGAGTGCATCGATGACTCATGAGACAAGAACCCAGAACAACAAGATCTGCAGGCCTCTCTTGACTCAGTTAAACTCAGTGTTTATGATTAAACAATGAGAAACAGACTGGACAAAAATGGCATCATGGGAGAGTTCCAAGGCCAAAAGTTGACTGTTAAATCTGTGTAAAACTATCAGCATTTCATCCAAAGAACATCAAACCAGTTGGCAAACATGGTGTGATGATCTGGGGCTGCTTTGCTGCTTCAGGACCCGGACCACTTATTGTAATTGGTGGAGCCATGAATTCTGCTCTCTAGCAGAAAGACTTGAAGGAGAATGTCCAGCCATCAGTTTCATGGCCTCAAGGTCAAGCTCACTTGGGTTTATGCAACAAGACAATGATCTGAAACACACCAGTAAGTCCACTTCTGAATGGTTTAACAAAACAAAACAAAGGTTTAGGAGTGGCCACGGCAAAGTCTGGACTTAAATCTGATTGAGATACTGTAGCATGACCTTAAACAGGCCGTTCATGCAGGAAAATCCTCCAATGAGGCTGCATTAAAACAATACTGCAAAAAAAGTGGGCCAAAATCTTCCATAGTGATGTGAAAGATTTAGTCACAATTATTACAAAAGCTTGCTTGAAGTTGCTGCAGTCAAGGATTGCACAACCAGTTATTAGGTTTAGGGGGCAATGACTTTTTTTCACATTTGGCTAGATAGGTTTGGATGGCTTTTTCCCTTAATAAATGAATGACTGCATTTTGTATATATTATATAGCTTTGTGCTCTGAGGCATTTAATTGTGACATATATGAAAAAATCAACAAGAAATAAGAAGGGGAAAATACTTTTCACAGCACTAGAGATGAAAAAGTGTCATCTAACTATCTTTTTAGCAAACATATGAATAAATAATTACAGGTAACATAAAACCCAAGAGTCCGCTGCCAAAAAATGTCTTTTTCAAAGTGACACTGATATGAAATTTAGCCTCTGAAGTGTTAGTGTAGTGCTGTACGACTATTTCAACCCTCTGAGGTAGAAAAATGGCTATGTTTGGACAGCAGGAACATCACAACTGTTCCTTTGATCAGATGTTTCCGACTGCCTGCCTAGACTGTTATTTGCAAAGAATCAGATCAGATTTCTGTGTCAAAATATCAGCAAGGGTTGCTGTGGTAACATTGCACGTCAAGAAGTATATACACTGGAGGCAACAGCTGCTCAGAAGACATAAGTATTTATTTTATCTATTGATTGATTTTAGATGTTTTTGAGGTCTTTATTCAGATGAAATAGTGGGTCGAGTCAAAAAATGGGAAGAAGGCTAGTATATTGAGTGAGTAGGGAATGACATTGAGGGAAGGAACCAGATATATTATAAATTGTGACCCAAGAAGCAGAATCAAGCTAAATCTGAAGATAGAGATTCAAGCCCCTAATGGCATGCAACTACAATCCTCTCTTACATGCATAAAAAAGGACAATTAAAGGTTTAACTGCAGCAAGTCTTTCACATTACTCTGAAGGTATGTTGGACCACTCTTCTTTGTATAAGTGTTTGAATTCAGGCACATTGGAGGGTTTCAATGGCCTGTTTAAGGTCATGCCACAGCATCTTGATCTGATTTTAGTTTGGACTTTGACAACACCACTCCAAAAACCTCCATTTTGATTGTGTTAAGCCATTTAGATGTAGACTTGTTGGTGTGTTCGGGTCATTGTCCTGTTCCATAACCCAAGTGCCCTTGAGCTTGAGGTCACCAACTGATGGCCAGACATTCTCCCTCAGGATATTCTGGCAGACAGCAGAATTCATGGCTCCATCAATTTCAGGAAGTGGTCTTGGTCCTGAAGCAGCAAAGCAGCCCCAGACCATTACACTACCACCACTGTGTTTGACTGGTGGTATGATGTTCTTTTATTGAAATGCTGTGTTAGTTTTATTCCAGATGCAACATGATGGACACCTTCAAAAACTGTTAACCTTTGTCTCATCACATCACAACCCCCCCCCCACCCCACCCCACCCCACCCCCAAATCTTGTGTATCATCAAGACATTTTACTTTGTCAAATATGAGATGAGCTCTCCTGTTCTTTTTTGTCAGCAGTGATTTTTTTTTTTTTTGCCTTGGAACTCTCCCAAGTCAAATCAAATGAGGCCCCCAGGTCTTTAAATGTTGTTTTGAGTTCTTTTGTGACCTCCTGAATGAGTTATCAATAAACTTTTGGAGTCATTTAGGTAGGCAGGCCACTCCTGGGAAGGTTCATCACTGTTCCAAGTTTTCTCCATTTGTGGATAATGGCTCTTACCAGGGTTTACTGGGTCCTGAAGCCTTAGAAATTGCTTTCCATATGGGTAGATGTCAATGACTTTGTTGAGATTGTTGCATGTGTTGCTTTTTCAGACCTGTTAGCCTACTTGACTTCATCAGACAAGTTCTATTTTAGGAGTTTCTTGATTCAACAGGTCTGACAGTAATCAGGCTTGGGTAAGGCTGGAGAAACTAGCCTCAGTACTTGGCTGAGCAGTTTGCGTGCATTCTGTGTGCAGTTAGCATAATTTTCCTATTTGCATGTGCTCTGGGATCAAATCTTTTTTGACACTTACAAAGCTGAAAAAATGTGCAAACAATTGGGCTGGTCTTTAATGGCCCTGCCCCTCAGTCTTTCGATCATTCCTGACACTGTGAGAGAGCTTCATATTGCATAATGTCCTGTGTCTTCTGTGGGAAGTAGGGAGAGGTTTATAGAGTCAGCTGGAGTTCATTTTATTTAAGAATAACTGTAATGCTGTATAATAAGCCTGCAGGCATACCTCACTATTAAAGGAAATCAGAGTTGACATTTTAATTGTATTCATCCATTTTACACCAAAAATACACCTATCGGAAATACAATATGCCACATAACCCCAATCACTTAGCACTATGCACTTTAGTATTTTTTTAGTTTTAGCCTTTAGTTTCTTTGTCTATGTCACAATGAAACTATAAGTTCAGTTTCTCCTTCAGCCCTACAAAGTGGCCTCAGCTGTAATAAAATAGCTTGAGCATAAGCCTACTGAAAGCTATAGCTGCACATCTACATAACAACAGTGCCATCACTCAAATCCTGGGTCCATCAGTGTCTTTGACAGGGACTGTGTCTTCATTAAGCAGCCCTGTTTAGCAGATGTCTCTTATTCACAGGCATGCTTCATAACATTGCCATTGCAGATGGTGTGAAAGGATGTTGGCGGATTATGAAGTGACAATAATGCACACAAATACTCCTGCACAAACATGCAGAGACAGCTAGTTGAAATAAAAACACTCTTCCAAACAGGTTGCTAGGTGACAATAATGGCTCATAATGAAAAGGTGTGTATGGTTGGAATGGAGACTGGTTGTTAAATGTATAACTGGGAGGCTGTCGGCATTCTAAACACTGGAATTGCGCTGATTTGTTGCTGTTGGCAGGAAAGAGGAAGGAATAACTGCTCCATTATCAAAGGTGTGAGTGGGGTTACACACTGCAGTAGGCCTGGAATTTGTCCATGTGTTCTAAAATCAATGAAACTGTGAGCCAATCACCAACACGTTTGGGAAACAGGGCATCAGAATGGGGAAGCAAGGTGATTTCATTGAATTTGAGTGTGCCATGGTTGTTGGCGCTAGATAGGCTGGGTATTTCACAAACAACCATCTCTAAGGTTTTCAAAGAGAGGTTAGAAAAATGACATGATATCCAGCGAATGGCAGACTCACAGCCTTGAGTCTTTTTGAATATATCACGACAAGCGTCGCACACCTTCAATGAGAGATTTTCTTCCATTCTTCTTTGCAAATCCCCTCAGGCCCAGTCAGGTTGGGTGGGGACCACTGTTGGTCTCTCCAAAGATTTTCAATAGGGTTCAAGTCAGGGCCCTGACTGGGCTCCTCTAGGGCATTCGCAGAGTTGTCCCTAAGCCATCTCTGTGTTGTCTTGGCTATGTGCTGAGGGTCACTGTCATGTTGGATGGTGAACATTCAGCCCAGTCTGAGGTCCTGAGTGCTGCAGAACAGGTTTTCATTGAGGATCTCTTTGCTCCATTTAGCTTTCCCTCAACCCTGACCAGTCTCCCCTTCCGAAAAGCACCCCTACAGCATGATGCTGCCACCACCATGCTTCACTGTTGGGATAGTATTGGGGCAGGTGATGAGTGGTGCCCTCCAGGCATAATGTTTAGAGTTGAGGAACCTGAGAAATGGGAGGAACCTGAGCAAAATTTCAAGTGTTGTTGCAAAGGATCTCAATATTTATGTCAATGTCATATTTCAGTTTTTTATTATTCATAAATTAACAGAATTGTAAAATCTAACAATCACATCAGGATACATGTCATATTGATCCATTACAGATAAAAGCTTAACACCTTTCATCACTGGTAGGTTGTAAGACACCAATGCATTTATGTTTAATTATCCACACTTACAATAAAAGCATAAAACACCAGGGTAAATGTAAAAACTCATACTGCTCTGTTAAGTCCTGATGGAGAGGAATATGAATGAATTAATTGGTTTGACATCAGTTAATCTTTAAAGTTGATTCCAAACACTTGTGTGTTCATCACATGACATTTCTTCCAGAAAACTGGAAAAATCTGACAAGCTTTGCTACATCAAATACAGAGGAGCACACTTTTGGATTGAAAAGACTGTTTGAGCATCTCAAATCTTCAGACAACTCTAACTCCTCTACAATAAAAAGATAAAAGGTGAAGTAGTACAGACAGGTGATAAAGTCAGCAAAGTTTCACAAAGATCTAGTCTTTGGAAACAAAGTTTAAGAGTTGACATGCTACAAAAGAAGGTGAAATGTGCGCCCACCAGCCTGCCTGAAGAAGAGCGGGTAGAAAGAAAGAGATTGACAGATGTCATAAAGCAGCTAGGTGTATTAAAGACAAATGTCTATGAAAAATCCCTGACATTTTTATGAGAAGAAAAAACACACACCCAAAGCCAAAGTCTGCAATACCATCATTCAGTTCTTGGAGACATTTTTTTGCAACATGTTTTTGTAATATTTTCTCTGAAAACAGAGAGCAGAAAAACCTCAGCTTCAAGGAGATCTCACTCTGGATATTACAGAAAAAGTATTCCCCCCACCGGATGTTTTACTTTTTTATTGATCTTATCAATAAATTATGGTCAATATAATTTGACTCTTTCTGTCAAAGTACAAACACAATACTTCAAAGTAAATTAAAATAGGTGGTTTAGTAGATGCACTTTTGTGTGCAATCACAGCACTGAGTCTGTGTGGAGAGGTCTCAATCAGGCTTGCACATCTGGACTCTGCAATTTTACTCCATTCTTCTTTGCAGAACTGATCAAGCTCTGTTGGGTTTCACATGGATAAGCCTGAATAGCCCTTTTAAAGTCCAGCCACAAATTCTCTATCAGAGTGAGGTCTTGACTTTTACTGGGTCACTCCAGTGTGCAGTGTTTGGCGTCTTGTATGATGGCCAAAAAGCACCATTTTGGTCTCATCGGAGCAAAAAACTTTCTTGCACTTGACCATGGAGTCTCCCACATGCCTTTTGATGAACTCTAGTCAAGATTTAATGAGTTTTCTTCAACAGTGGCTTTCTCTTCGCCACTCTCCCATAAAGCTTTGACAGGTGAAGAACCTGGCCAGCGGTTGTTGTATGCAGTCTCTCTCATCTCAGCTGCTGAAGCTTGTAAGAGGAGTCATAGGTGTCTTGTTGGCCTGTCTCACTAGTCTCCTTCTTGCACACTGATCTGATCTAAGCAGATTTACACGTGTGCCATATTCCTTCCATTGCTTGATGATGGATTTAACTGAACTCTGGGTGAATATTTTTTATCCATCCCCTAAATTATACTTTTAAATAACCTTTCCTTTGAATTGCTTGGAGTGTTCTTTTGCCTTAATGGTGTAATGGTTGCAAGGAAAACTGATTAACAAGTGACTGGACCTTTCAGGTGTCTGTATACAACAATCACTTAAGACACATTCACTGTACTCAGGTGATCCCCATTTCACTAATTGAGAGACTACTCATTTTTATGCAGTCTCTTATTTTACATGACATATTTTTGTTAAATCGACATTACTTTGTAGAAACCTCTTTTTTTTTACTTAGGCATGAAACACCTTTTTTGTACATGTTTGATCAAAAGGCCAAATTATATCAAGAATGAATTATTTATAAAATCAATAAAAGGGTAAAATGTTCAAGGGGGGAATGCTAGGCATTGTGCAAAATGGCCAAATATGGTCTGTCATCGCAGTTTTGTTGGGGTCTCAGTCCAAGTCCCTCAAACACTTCAGAGACCAATTTTAAAGCCTCTAAGATGGAAAACTGTTGAGAAGCCTCTCTGCGAGATCACCAGGTCAGTACATCTAAGTGCTAGCTTAATGGGAGGATCATTAGAGGAAACTGTGGGGCAGAAATGAGAGAGCTGGCTCAAGTAATGACAGAATAGAGCATGGAGGCAACTGAGTCCAGATTGCTGGTCCACTTAGTACACATCATAATCAATAATCCTGTAAAATCTAATCATTAATGTGTTCTTTTTTCATTCATCTTGCCATTTTAGCCAGTATAGCCTTAACTGGATTCATACCAATTAACATGTATACTATTTGTCTCTGTTGAAGAAAACAGGTACTGCATATTTCCATTCAGGTTAAGGAAGAGGAAATGTACTAGCTGTTAACCTTTGTGGGTTCAGATGCATCTGGCTGCATCACAGGCATTCAGGCATTCTTGTTAGTATAAATGACTACACAGCTGTACAGTACTGTGCAGAACATTTAGGCATGTTTGGGGCCTGAAACATGCCAACAGTCTCCTGGTGTATTCCCAAGGTTGAAAAGGCCAGTACAAAAGAGATGCCGTCAAGCTTGACCTTGGCTGCAGAGCGAAACATCTTCAGAGAAAAAATGGTCAGAAAAAGGGATGGAAAGGATTTAAAAGTGTGAAATGGGATTGAAATGTGACAAAAATGGGGTTAAAGTTGCAACAAAGGGCATAAAAAATACACATGGTTCAAATTAGCAAAAAAAATTAATGAAGAAAAGGTGGAAAGGGGTTAATAGTGTTAAAATAGGTCGCAGATGCAACAATGGCTGTAAAGTGGCGGAAATGGTCCAAGAGAGTGGTAGAAAGGGCTTAGTGAGAATGACTTAAAAGAGGCAGAATTTGGTCAAAAAGGTGGGAAAATTGGTTTAAAAAGTGGCAGAAATGGGTTTACAGTGGCAAAAATGGAGATAGAAATTAGTGAAATGTGGTTGAAATTTGCAAAAATGGATAAAAAGGATGTTGGAGAGGGGATAATAAAGGTAAAAATGGGTCAGCAGAGGAAACTGGCTGGAAAGTGGCAAAAAAAAAAGACGTGAAAAAATTGTGCTGTGTAGGGCCAATTCACTGGGTTTGTCAGGGGCCCAGATATTTGTGGGCAGACCTCGACATACAGTATGCCTGACAGTACTGTTGGGTACTTTTTGTGCCAGTCTTTGCCATCAGTGTGTGAAAGTGACCTGTAGTTTAAAAGCACTTTGAGTGGTCTGAAGACTAGAAAAGCACAATACAAGTCCAGGGCCATCTATCATTACTATTTTCTATCCTTTTGGAATTTGCTTCTGGAGCTGCAATTACAACCTGCCTTGTATCTGGCATGGGTGACTGACAAACAAGAAAAATGAATTAGTGAGCAAAAATAACTGACCAAAACTGTAATTTTTGTAGGTCACGTGGAGCTTTTTTCTAATTCATGGCCAGTACATACAATGTGACATTAAAGTACAATAAACTAGCCAGTATCCTTGGGAATGATGTCCTCATTGAATAATTCCATCAGGGTTTCCTCCAATGAATTGCAGGCCCAATGACCCGCAGGGCCGAAATTGACCCCCTACCGGGCCTAATGGGCCTAATAGCCCAGGCTTGGGAAGGCTAAGTGCAGCTGGAGAACACCTTGTCCTTGGTACATGCAAGCACCATTATGTGCGTTGAATAGCATTAAATGACAAAATCATAGCACATTAGACTTTAACATACAAAAGAACAATACAAAGTAGAGCTCTATTCAATCTCCAAATGTCACATTTAAAATGGCATTTTTGTTTTAAATGAAAAACAAAAAAAGAGAGGCTGCACATGCTTCTCACTTATAAAGGACCATTTAACTTGACATCTCAAGCTCTAGTGGGGACATTTTATACCCCTTTTGAACCTTTTAACACCATCCCCTGTCGTAGTTTTCAAACTTTGTGCCCCAAGGCACACCTGAAATCAAACCAAAATCCCAAGGCCCTGGAAACCACTGGTACTAATGAAACATCATGTGCTCTGATTCAGTGAAAATATGATATGGATCAGGCAACAGAGTAGTTTATGACACTGTATAAACCAGCTGTGAGTGACCTTTCTCGGAAGGGTCAGAGTTTCTGTTTTATCTTTATATACAAACTAGCTCCCTCTCATCCAGTACAGATGTGTGCTTCACTGACAACTCATGGGTGAAACATGGCTGCCCGAATGCATGAATGAAACAGAACTGTAACTTTGTATCTAGAACAGTTAAAGTACAACACTAATACCCAAACCCCACCAAATACATCAGCAGTTTTGGAATGAGGCCTGATTGGGGCTGATGGGACAGCTATGGAAATGAAATGACCATTGCAGAGGACTAGCAGGAAAAAAAATCTCCACATCTAGGACATCGTTGCTGTCTCTAAGTGAGGTGCTTCTCCTGCACAGTGAGGGACAGACTACTGTTGACAAGGCATGCTCTTTACAGCATGTAACTCCTGGATTACTTTTTTAAATCACTTCACCAACATTGACAGTACATTCTGCTGCTCGTGACTATATGCTAATATTCAATTATCTGGAAACCATTGTGTCATGATCATGGACGACTGTGGTGGTGGATGGGCAGTGGCAAGAAGTGATTTCTGGTGAATTTGAAGTTTGGCTAGCGGTTTCGCCACCAGTCCAGGTCCTAGGGCCAGATAGAGTTTTAGCCACCAGGCTGAGCCCGGGCTACACCAGCAGCTCAGCCACCAGGCTAGGACTAGAGCCCAGTGACAGCTTAGCCACCAGGCTAAGCCTGAGCCACATCAACAGCTCAGCCCCCATGCCAGGACTAAGGCCCAGCGGCAACTCAGCCACCAGGCTAAGCCTGAGCTAAACCTGCAGCTCAGCCACCAGGCCAGGACCAGAGCCCAGCAGCAAGTCAGCAACCAGGCTAGGCACAAACTACACCAATAGCTAAGTCCCCATGCCTGGACTAGGGCTCAGCAGCAGCATGAGCTAAACTTGCAACTCAGCCACCAGGCCAGGACCAGAGCCCTGCAGCAGCTCAGCCACCAGGCTTAGCCTGAGGCCCAGCAGCGGTTTAGCCACCAGGCTAAGCTAAAGCTACACCAGCAGCTCAGGCACCAGGCCAGGATGAAGACTCAACGGCAACTCAGCCATCAGACTTGCCCTGTCTACGTCAACACATCATCCAAGGCTTACAAGTACTTGTATCTTAAAAAATCTAACATAAGAAGTAATTTCTATCCTATAGAAAAGCCAGGATGTAATGTCCTCATATGTGCATGCAGGGTCTTTGGAGGATATGAGGGCACCCCACTCACACCTATGAGTGGACTAGGCTTAACACCAAGTTTAGACAGCACGTAAATATTTCACATTTACCTGGGAAACCATACAAAGTGTTTGGTAGGAAATTTTGGAAGGTGACCGGACGAACATTCTGCCTGTCACAATTTCTATGGGCCAATCAGAGCGACGAGACAAAATGAGATAGTAAGCATGCTCAGCTCCAATAGTAGACTGAGCTCAGCAGAGAAAAAAAAACGTATTGTAGTTTTCCAGTGGTAGCTTCTGCCTTGTTCGCTGATTGGCCCATGGGTCTATTTTCATACTTGGCAAAAACATAGACTGGAGGTTTGCAAGATGGATTTTCTTAATGACGGACATGGAGTCCAGCCAAACCATCTGCTTTGCAAGTATATCATTATATTTCAGCTGACTTTATTCCCCTAAGTAAAAGAAACTGAAATCAGTTTTCTGGCTAACACTGCTGAATTTTCTGAAGCAACATGGACTGAATTCCGGCAAAAAGTTAAGGGTTAATAAATATTTGATTCCATCTGAGCGTGGTAAACAGTGTGTGAAAAGGACGGATAGATTTTGATTTATTCAGACAGGCCACCAAAAACAGAAGAAAAAAAACTCCTCAAAAAACATTTGGTAAACAGCTCAAGGTCCTCTGCAGACAACAACTCAAAAAGAAAAGCTACAGCTCAGAAATATAAAAGTGTCTGAGCTACAGTCTCCTCCTGAAGCATGACAAACACTGACTGACCAGTAGGCAGATTTCTCACACCAATTTACATTCTCTGCTTCCTGATGTCTTGGCCAATCATGGAGTAGTTATAATACAGCTCAGACTAATTAAAACAAACTAAAACCTGGGCACACCACATGTTGAAAATCCAGACCATCTGTACACAGACTAGCTTCAGCTTGACATTTTTACTGTATGTATAGTGACTGTGCTGGTTTAGTACTCTGTTGCTCACTTACGACAAATGACTGTCCCTGCACTGGGTGTCACATCAGGTCACCCACCAGACTGCTGATACTATCGGCACCAGTGAGGATATCCGTTACCCTCCTGTAACCCAGTGCTGATAGACATGATTAACAGGTAGAGGTCAGACAACTCAACATTTGGAATGGTGGATTTAAATGTGCCTCCTGTGTTGGTCACCTTTCTCATCAGTAAATCTTAGGATCCTCCAGCAGCACGGTCTACCTTCCAGGCCAAGAACTGTACCTCAGTCAAAGTTTGGAAATATTTTAATGTGTGTAGAAATTTAACCAGACAGCAATCTGAAAAATACTTGCTTCCTGTTTGGAATTTTAAGTCTGCTTCACCTTGGTGTGGAGATTTCTCAGTTAATTGTTTTTAAATCATTCCCTGGTAAAAAGAAGAAAAAAAAATTCTCCCCATAACATATGTGATAAAGTGCTTTTATCATCAACATACCCAGCATAAATGCAGCAATGGCTTCCTGATTTATTTTGATGATTCATAACGTGGTTTCTTCTTGCTCCTTAAAGAGAGAGAAAAAGAAATCAGCACAACCAAGTCTTAAAAAATATTTTGTCTGTTAAATGCTGACTGCTCTGGATGACATGGTATGCCAGATACACTGTTTGATATATCTATTGTTCTTGGCCTGCACACAGAACTGTCTGGGCCCCTGACAAACTCCATGAATGGATCCTCCCCAGTGATTTATTGACGATATCAATGTGTGTGTGCTGGATCAGTAACACTGGTGCTAGCATCCTGGCTTGTAGTTGATGCATTTATGGATCTGAAAAGCGTCTCAAAGTATTGTTAGGTTCTGATGTTCAAAGTATTGATAAATTCATTTTTTAATGTCTTTTCATCACTGCTTGTGCCAATTTTGCTATAGTTGTTTCCATATTTTTGCCATTTTGAGCCAACTGTTGCTACTTTCAAACCTTTTCACCACTTTAGCTGCCCATTTTACACCTTTTTGCAACTTTCAATCGATTGTTGCCATTTTTAACCACTTTTCACCATGTTTACCACCAATTTTTGCCACTGTTTAACAACTTTTCCCAATTTTGCTGCCAATTTTGACACTTCAATCAAAGATTTGTGACCTTTCAAACATTTTTTTTTCACTTTCAACCACTTTTCCACATTTTTACCACATATTTTTGCCCCTTCAATACATTTTTCTCCAATTTTTCAATATTTTTCACCATTTTACGGCTCATTTTCGAGACTTTTAAAACAAATTTTACTACAAAATTTTGCCACTTCTAGCATTTTTTTCTTCTTTCAAAACATTTTTTTTCCACATTATAACCACTTTCTGCCATTTTCACTGCACATTTTTGCCACTTTCTACACATTTTCTCCACTTTTTAACTTCTTTTCACCATTTTTACTGCCAATTTCAGCCACTTTTAAAACAAATTTCACAATTTTTACCACAAAATGTTGCCGCTTCAAGACATTTTTTCCACTTTGCAAATGTTTTTGCCACTTATAACCACTTTTCATCATTTTTACCCAAATTTTTTTTTGCCATTTTCAAGACGTTTGCCACTTTTTTAACAAGTTTTCCCCATTTTCCATCAATTTTTGCCAATTTAGCATTTTTTTTAATACAGTTTTGCCATTTTTAACCCACTTTTAAACTGCTTTTCACCATTTCTACCCCTATTTTTGCTGTTTATTCTAAACCTTTATTTGATGCTTTATCCCTTTTGGCCATTTTTATGCACACATTTCACAAAGCAGAGTATGGGAAAAGCAGTTTTGTCAAATTCATTTCTGATAGGTTTCTGTATTTTTTTTTTACAAAAATAATAATTAAAAACCTCCATTTCACTGTACAGCACTTTTTATTTTGAAAATGTTTTTATTACTTAAATAGAGGGCCCCTGATTACCTTGAAATTATGAGTGTATTATATGTGTATTCACTGAAATCTGTCAACAAATCTGAGAGAGGAGTGGATATCCTATTCATCTTGGCTACTAACTGTTTGCAAATGCTGCTACAGCTAGCTTGTTGAGGATATGCTGCAGGGCTGGAAACTGTCAGCGGGCATGCGGGAGGAATTTCAAAATAAAAAGATGGATTAAAGTCCACAATATGGATCAGTGTTTTGACTTTCTATAGATCTGATTAGGTAATTAATCAACTAATCGATAGATTGACATCAGTAGATTGTTACACCCCTACTGTATACCCCACAAGATTTTAGGGAAGGTTTGCTAGTTTTGAAAAATAAATATGGACCAACTTATGGCATCAAATATTTCTGATGTGTGCACTACATTATGACACAAGTTTTTGAAGCGGTGTGCAAATATCCATTTTGTGGAAGAAAAAGCACAGTTGATGGTACTGATATTCATTTCCACCCACCACCATGCCACTATCATCTGTAGAGATTCTGTAGAGAAATAACCTGGGCTTGTCTCCTCATCAGTCAGCATAATCCAGCTGACTTTTTGTCATTCAAATAAAGAATAAAAACAAAACTGGTTAAACATAAAGGTGGCAACTTCTCCATAGCATACATTAGTAAAAAGCCTTTCTGGTCTGCCACAGAGTGCTTCCAGGAGCTGAAGTACTGGCTGTGATATGTCTCACACTTTCAGATATCAATTTGAAAAAAAAAAGTCTTTTTTTTCTAGGCCAAGAAAACTCTAAAATCTGTAGTTTGATTTTTAGTAGCTGTGATCACAGCTTTACACTAATTTGATACTATTAGATTTTCTTCAAGGTGCTTTAATTCTCAAGTTAGAGCTTGTTCAAGCTCAAGGACAGAGAGCAGAAAGCTTCAGAAAACGACATCATAAAATAAGCACAACAGGTGTTCAGCTCCTGCTCAAACTACATTACCAAACCTTGTTTTTTTCTTTTGCCATGCCTCTGTTCCTAAGCTAAATGAATTATAAATAAAAACATGAGATAAATTACCTTGGTGAACAACTGCTAGGTAATAAGCCGTACCTTCCCGCTGATCTTCCAGCCCGTCACAGGGGGTGTTTTGAACATGTGGGATATCTCTGGCTGCACCTTGAGCTGAGGGGCAGAAAGAGATCATCCCACATTAAAATCCAGCAGGTAACACAGCAGTGTCAATAAAATGAGATTAAAGCAGAACTTTATACACAAACATGCGCACATACATACACAGACAGGGAAAGTGCATAGGAAACCCACATATGCGTGCAAACTTGCCTCCACACATGCACACACAATCATGCATGCACGCACACTTGCAAAGGCAGCAAACAAACACGAAGCCTCGGGCTGTTTTTCACTTTCTCAGCTCAAGCCTTGTAGCCGTGCAATCCGTATTTTTCTCTTTGAACAACACATTTTCTTAAGAGATGCTAACTGTCCTTTTCATGCAGTAACATGCACACCGGCTGATGATGCCAAAAACCACTGTATTTGGAAAATTGTGTGTCGTGGAAACCTGTTTTCATCTTGGCCTCTAAACTCAGCATGTTTACAGCATCACAAGCACCCTGGGGAAAGGATATAAGGGCTCTGACAACATACGAGCTGCAAGAAATACATCCCAGGCAGTATGTGGGGATTAAGTGGCCAATGGAGGCACAAGGATGGACTGTATGCATAAACAAAGCTTTTATTTTTTTGAGTGTCTTGAAATATCTGAAGGGAATAAAAGGTTGTGCATGCTTCATAATCCCTGTTCAAAGAGATCACATGGCAGACTGGCTGCTGTATTTCACTTACACCATACATGCATGCATGAGTGCACAGTATCCAGGAGGAAAATGCTATTAATCTGAATGTTGATAAATCTGCTCTATGAATAATAACTGCTAGCAGAAAAATAGCTGTGACTAGAAATCCCAGAGAGAATTAGAAGATAAATGATTGTCCAAAAACAGATATCTGAACCAGACACTAGAAAGTGATTCTATCTGTTTTTTGGATCAGTCCTGCATAGTTACCCTCTTGTTGAATCACAAATTATGTGTGATTAACCACATTTAATGGAAAGCTGATTTTGATTTCACCAACCACACACAGGCCTGATTAATGCCAGACCTGTTAATTCAAGAAACCTCTTAAATAGAACCAGTCTGACAAAGTGAAGTAGGCTAAAAGATCTCAAAAAAGCAACATGGCACCACCTAAAGAAATTCACAAACAGATGAGAAATAAAGTCATTGACATCTATCAGTCTGGAAAGGGTATCAAAGTCTACATTAACAATGCAGTGCTTAATGCTCATTTTTGATCTGTTCTCAGATCTGATTTTTTTGTTTGCCTGTTCACACTGCAGTTGACTTACAAAAGATTAGATATGTATCTGATTTTGAACCAAGAATGAAAGGCTACATTCACACTGCAGTTAAAAGTCACCTGAATCTGATTTTTTTGCTCACATGTGACTCATATCAGATTTTTTCCTGACAGTGTGAACAGTGCAAGTCACATTGAATCTGACCTTTTCGAATCAGAATCGGGCCACTTTCAAATATGGTTCAAAATCAGATACATATCTGATCTTTTGGAACATGACTGTGGTGTGAACAGGCAAACAAAAAATCAGATCAGAGAAAAGATCAGAATTGACCATTAAGGCCTGCAGTGTGAACGTAGCCAAAGTGGCCTGAATCTGATTCGAAAAGGTCAGATTCAGTGTGACTTGCGCTGTTCACAGTGTCAGAAAAAAATCTGATACGAGTCATGTGTGATCAAAAAAATTAGATTCAGGTCACTTTTAACTGCAGTGTGAATGTAGCCAAAGTGATTTCTAAGGTTTTGCGACTCAATCCAATCACTGTGAGAGCCATTATCTACAAATGGGGTTAAGGGGAGAGACATTACCTGTCACAACCATATCTGATATTTAACCTGAATGATAACCAGTCTTATCAAATTAACAAAACCATTTTTTTAAATTTAATTTATGTTGTTGCACTGCATAGTCTCATTCATCAAAATGTAAACCCTTTTTCTTAAAAAAAATCCTTTTTTGGTCATATCAGTATGCAAGAAAAAGAGTAGAAGGAACTGAAATAACTTCAAGGGAAAAATTAATCTAATAGCTGCAGAAAAAGGCAAAAGAGGATGAAATTTGGCAAAAATTAATGGCAAAAATGGAATAATAGCTGCAAAAATGTGCCAAGAAGGGCAAAAATTGGCAGAAAATTGGTTAAAAGTGGCAATAATGGGTTTCAGAGGCAGAAATATGTAAAGAAAAAAAGTGGCAACAATTTGTTAAAATATGCAAAAATTGATTAAAAGTTTTGGGGAAAAAAATGCAAAAAATGGGTGGAAACAATGATGAGAATTGGTCTAATAGTGGTATGAATAAGAAATTGTAAAATCAGAACCCAAAAAAAGTTCGGCAGCCTTTTCAGCTCCAAAATAGGTAACTGTTAGCCAGGATGCTAACATCAATGCTACTGATCCAACACACAAGCATTGCTATCATCAATAAATCATAAGAATTGATGGCTGTTATCCCAAACGATTACAATTGTTGCCACCAGGGCTGGCACAACCAGTTACCAGGTTTAGGTAGGGTAGGAGGTAGGAGGCAATGACTTTTTCACATAGGGCCAGGTAGGCTTGGATGAATTTTAGAGAGGGTTTTCATGGCTAACTCTGCAGGGTCAAACATGCGGAGACGTCATCCCACATGATTCATTGCACATCTCAAAAAACCCTGCATTTTGGGGTGCCAGTCTAGCCCATTTGGTAGAGCAGGTGCCCATATGCAAAGGCTGTAGTCCTCAAGGCACTGTATTAATTCCTGGTCTCAGCACTGTTTTTGTAGACTCTTTCATTTTCAGTCAGCTCTCCACGTTTTACCATTTTGAACAGAAATGAACGATTTCAAACTGAATTCACCCAAATTTGAGCCGGCTCACTGGGCTTCTCTGAGAAGTCAGAAATTAATCAAGCATAACATTCAACCACTTAAACTTATTTTTCTCTTCAGGAATGCAAGTAAATAACTATAATTTGACATAATAATCAAGAAATAATTATGTGCTTTACTATTTTTTCAGTTTTTTTGTAAATCAGTAAATTTGAAAATTCACAGATAACAATAATTATTATATTTTAGCATTAAAAATATCATCTGGATTAAAGAGCTTCTACATATTGATGTAATAACCAATGCAGAACCATAAAAAATGATTTTGGTAATTACCAATGCTGTTAATTTAGGGCAGCTGTGGCATAAACCCTACTTTGGTTAGGGTTAGGGTGGTCTAATAAATTTGTTAAGCACTGTATATAAACAAATATTGAATGCAGTTAAACTAGTTCAAAAGCAATTAATCCATAGCAGCATGAATCTGAATGAGTATGCAACAAGTTCTAACCTATAACTTAGGAGGCTGGGGTGTATGAGGTTACGCTTTTACAACAACAGCAGCAGCGTGGTGCATCAGCATTGATGCAAGCAGGGATTAGTGAGAAGGACATCATTTTAAGATACACTGCTGTGTTGAGAAAAAGACCTGTGATTGGCTGAGGGAGCTGGGAGGAAATCAGTGGGATCTGCTGGCTGTCAGTTGATTATGGCTGCGTATATGACCACCGTGTTCTGCCTGAACCATGCATTCTGAATGCATTTTGTATTTACTCTCTTTCTTGGCTAATGTAACTTCTTCAGTCTCCTGTCTCTCTTAGGTTTGAATTTCTTATCTCATTAGCCATTGTACAGTCCTTTTTAGGTTGAAGTTTAAAATTAACATTTTTTTTTGTTGTCGATCAAAATGTTGTACGATTTAAAAATCTTTTGTGGAGTTATAACATGCAGGTTTTTCAATGGTTCAGTGATTTTAAATGGTCTTTAATAGCTGCCAAAGAAAGGGTTTATGGCTGGAGAACATGTTTAACTTTAATGAAGGTAAAATATATTCATAGAGTAAAGCACCAAACTTTTCTATACTTTATCAGCATGTAAAAAGTTCTACTTCTGACATCTGTTCTGTTCAATTAAATTCTATCACATTTATAATTTAGTTAAGGTCGACTTAGTCCAGCTCACTTGCATCTTTCTCAGCCCAAGTGGATTCACTGTGGTTCATTTCTATTAGCATCAAAATTCTTTAGTCTGCAGTCAGACCAATCATGATTCCACTGAGAGATTAACCAGTTAGATGTTAAAGCATCTTCTCATCTCTGGTCGATTTATTGTAGCCAAGCGAGACGCTGATGAATATTTTCATGCATTTGATTCATGAAAGTGGCCGCTCTGTGGCAGGCACAAGGACATGAATATGCACACTCATACATGCAGTGGTAATGTTTGAGAAGCTGTAATACTAATACAGCAGGAGCCTTCAGAGCCAAACGGCATGTTAGGAAATCCACTCCTGATTGTTTGTGACTACACCGCTCGTATTGTTGTTATCTGAGGTGGATAAAAAATGCAGCTTATTACACAGAATCAATTAAAAGTGGAGGAGGAGAGAGGAGACGTGCATTAATTTCAGCTCATTTGGGGGAGAGAATCTCCATAAAGTTGTGTTTCACAGCAGTCTCTTTTTTTTCTTGTTTTGTGTAAACACAATTTGTGCTCCTCTAAACCCACACTCTGAATTCCAGCTGGAACAGAAAATGTGTCTATCTGCAAGACAACGTGCTAATTCCCTGTGCAGCCTGATGCCACAAAATGGGATGTGCTTTTTAATTTAACTCTGAATTTTAAAAACACAACAAGCAAACAAAAATGGTCTAATGAGAGCATGGACCAACACGAGACTTGTCTGACCTTTACCAAACATTTGTGTCTTTTTTATTCCATGTAAAGGCCTTTTTTGCATGTTAATCACCATCAATAGATTAATTAGAGCTATTAGGAATTCAGATTATTCAGATATTACTGTAGTATTTTAACTCTACACAGGGATACTGTTTTCTTTTTTTTCTCTGTGGTTATTCCAAGTTAGGAGTTTCAAAGTCAGTGAAATTGAGCTGCCTTAATAAGAGCATAAAAACAAGTACAGCCTTTATGATAAAATCATCTTTTCTTGTATGAATGTAAACACTTCACCTTCAGATGATTCATTATGTAGACCAAATGATTCAGCTGCCTTACCATTACACCAACACTGACTACAATGGCATTCTATTCAAATACATGTATTTCAATAAAGAGTTGCCATATTCGTTTTAACCATCCCCTCAGCATGATGCTGCCACCACTGTGCTTCACAGTTGGGATGGTATGTCTGGGGTGATGTGCAGTGTTCGGTGTCCACCAAACATAGCGTCTTGTCTGACGGCCAAAAAGCATAATTTTGGTCTAATTAGACCAAAGAACTTTCCTCCACCTGACCATGGAGTCTCTCACATGCCTTGAAGTGAACTCCAGTTCAGATTTAATCTGAGTTGGGTCGGGAACCCGTGGCTCTTTTGCCCAACACAAGAAGCTCACTGCAGCTGTGCCAGATATTTGAAATAAAGGAAACATGTTTGTGTTTTACATTAAAGGAATATTTTTTTTTCCAAGACAGACAGCAGCATAGAGAGAGGAGATGAAGTAGAAAAGATTTCATCTGCGGGTGAACAGTACAATATCCTAGATGAACTCTGTCTAACGGCAGGTGTAACAAGTGTGTGGATAAATAAAGAAATAATGATAATGATTGATCAGTATCCTTAAGAATAAAAATAGATAATTGCTGGATGATGATAGCACTTTTCTAAATCCATAAAGGGATCAAAATGAAAACTATGATTAAAATGCTAAGTAAGTCTTTAACCATGACCAGTTCAAAAAAGGCATTGTCAAAAGGTTCATGGTGGTATTAAATGACAGCAGTGCAGATCATTTTGAGATCATGACACAGAAATGGAGCAGAGATCTAAACATTCATAATGATAATTAAACATGGGGGGACATACTGAATAATGCAAGACAACCATTCCAGTACACAAAGAACAAATTACAGCAATTTAAAATTGTGAACAGGCTTTACTACACCCCAACACAGCTACATAACATTGGTACTCTTGAAAACAGTAACTGTATTAAACGTGGTTCTGCTGAGGGAATGCTTATGCATCTGTTATGGGATTGTAGTAAAATCAAAGACATTTGGTTTGGCATAACTAAACAAGCAGTGTGTCATGATCCAGGTTTTGATTTATTATGTTCCTGAGTTTTCCTGTGGTTATCCTATGTGAATTCTGTGTTTTCTAGGTTTCTATTCTGACTTTGTATTGGGTTTTGAGTTTATTAGGAGTTTTATATAGTCCTTGTGTTTCTATGTTCTATGTGCTTCATGTTTAGTTTATTCCCTGTGTTTATGTTTAGTAATTCTCTGCTTCATTTTAGTTCTACATTCCCTGTTTTTCATGTTTAGTTAATTCCTGTGTCTCATGTTTAGTTTTACTCCTTGTGTTTCATGTGTAGTTTTTTTCCCTTTGCTTCTTGTTTAGTTATTCCATGTTTTAGATTTATTCCCTGTGTTTCATGTTCAGTTTTCCTCCCTGTGTTTTAGTTTCCCTCCTTGTGTTTGGTTCTTTGTATCCTCCTGTGTGTCCTTTGTTCAGCTTCTAGTGTTTAGTTTTGTCATTCAGTCCTCATGTGCTTCTTGTGTTAGATTCCATGTTTCCTGTTTTACTTTGTAGTTGCTTTCCCTTGTGTGTGATTCCAGTTTTGCTTCCTGCTGAGTTTCCCTCCACTTTGATGATCCTCACCAGTTTCACCTGTGTCTCATTATCCACACCTGTCTCCCATAGTGCAATCACTCCCAGTTGTATTCAGTCTCTGTGTCTCCCTGTGTCTGTGTCGGTTCATTGTTGTCTTCACCGTGCCTGTACTCCTCATGCTTCCCTCATGCCTCCCTCTTGCCTCCTTGGGTTTTGTTTGTTTCATGGACTTTGATTTTGAGTTGATTCCTGGAGTTATTTTGATTAAGTTTGTTTGTTTGATCATTAAATCCTTTTTTGTTTTATCTGCATTTGGGTCCTCCCTTTTGAGTTTTCCTTCAAGTCTGACACAGTGATCCATTCAAACACATACCACTCACACCCCAGACATGTATGCTGGGCGATCTACACAGCTGTTATGATATCCCTGTAAAAAATAAGAAAATATTTCTATCTCTATACATGGTCACAAAAGCAGTAATAATGAAGAACTGGATTGAGTCAACAGCACCATCCATAAAGATTTGGTCACTGAAGCAATGGAAATAAAAAGGCTGGAAAAGGTTGCATTTAAGTTGCAAAACAATAATGATAAGGAATACATTGAAACATGGTCTGTCTAGAAAACATTCTGACATCTCTTCTTAAACAGTATGAAGGGCAAATCATTCAAAATATATTTTAATTTGGTGACCTGTAAAGGGTTCGTAACTTTCAATTTCTATGATCTGACAATTATTAGCTATTATTTTTGTGACTTTGTGTTTTGTAAACAAACATGCAACCTGATAAATAAGTAATATACTGTATGGTGGATATTGTTTGAGAAGAATATCTGAGAGGTTGAAAGGGGTCTACATGTGGGACAGTTTGAAAGGAGGGACAAGGGTTATGCTTTTGTGTGTGTGTGTGTGTGTGTGAGCAATGTGTATCATGTTTTGTTTTCTCTCTGTTGTGAGTAATTTGTGTCATGTCTTTTATCTGTTGCCAATAAAAAAATAAATATAAAAAAAAAGCGGGGTACACACATAAAGATAATTGGGCTGTGTTTGTCCCGATTTTCCCCCTTCCTGACCAAGGACTGCAAACGCCTGATTATCTTATGTCTCATAAGATTATCCTATAAGATTATCCTGTGGTCTGAGGTGTGTTGAGAATTAATTTGTCCCAATAATTGGCTCCGAAAACGGCCGGTCAGCAATCGTAAATGTTAAACTTGTTCAATATTTACGACCAAAAATCTTCATGTGTGTGGGGCAAGCCGACAACTCCTGAGTCATGACTGTGAATTGTGACGTGGAACGGAATGTAGCCAATCAAGAAGTGAGCTGACTGACAACAACCATAGACATACGTATATAATGACTATGACAAAAACTCACCTCTAGCTCCCCAGTAGACTATAAAGTCCATGTTTGCGCTGTCTCCAGGATTTTCTCCACAGTCTTCTCTGTTTTTTTCTTAGTTTGTGATTTTTCCATTGAAAATAGTCCCAAGAACACCATCATTCCCTCTTCTTGTCCTCTTCCATGATGCGTGCTGTGTTTTCCGGTTGTTGCTATCGGTTGTTGCTATGTTTCTTCTTTGTCATTTTTGTTAGATCACGTGTGATCACGTGAGATTTCTGGCTTGGATATCTCCTGACTTATACTTTCAATAACCTTTTCTCTGAGTTGCTTGGAGAGTTCTTTTGTCTTCATGGTGTAATGGTAGCCAGGAACACTGATTAACCAGTGAGTGAACCTTCCACACAAAGGTGTCTTTATACTACAATCCCTTGAGAGTCATTCACTGCACTCAGGTGATCCCCATTTCACTAACTGTGAGACTACTCGCAGTACTTGGCTGGACCTCTGTTGAATGAGGTTGGTCACTTTAAAGGGGTGAATATGTGTGCAATCACTTATTTTACATTACAGTAGCCTACATGTTTTATTTAATTTACATTACTTTGTTTCTGTTTTCATTTTGACATTAAGGAGGTTTTCTTGCAATTATTTTGTCAAAAATCCAAATTATATTGACATGATTGATTTATAAAATCAATAAAAGGATAAAACATCCAATGGGGTAAATGCTTTTTATTATGCACTATAGAATCTTCATGCCAGGGTTGGAAATTAGCCATGAGCAAGTTTGTAAAAGTAACTTAACCGATGATTTGTGGCAGAAAACAGTGTAGATTTAATCCCAGATTTAAGTCAAGCAGTCACACTTAAAGACCACAGTCCTATAAGCTGGAGTGGTTGTCTCAGTGTCGCTTGAACTCTACCTGCTGAAAGTGTGTTTTAACCTATATATAACTTGTCTTAAGTCTCACATGGTAAAAAGAAGTGGGCTGTAGCTGTAGCTTTCAAAGTAGGGACTGTTATTCGCTGTTCTCTGCTAGCATTGCTATGCTAAAGTTCAGTTATGTCTGGAGATGTCCTTGTAGGGGCTCTTAACTTGCTGAGAAAGTAGGCTGAAATGTTGGGTGAGCTCCTCCCTTGGGCCAAAACAAAGATCCAGGCATGTGGGAACACCTGTATGCTGCCATTGGATTTGTGTCTGTAAATAGTGAAAGTGTGGAAGTTCATGAGCAGTTCACCTACCTTGGCAGGGTAATCCATCGATCCACTAACTGCAAGGCTGAGATCAAACACACCCTTGGCCTGTTGGGAGTTGGGAGGAGTCACCTGGTATGCTTTCCAAGGCCTTATCCAGCTCACAGCGTACTGGGTGGACCAGATGCCAGTTGCATCCACAAGGGGTCCGCTGGGAGGATGCCTGGAGAGATGGGGCATGGGCAGACCTGGACGATGGCTATCGTGAGGCCGGAGTAGAACAGGACCAAGGTTGACGCTGCAAAGTGCAGAACCTGCATATGCTCCCATACCTGAGCTGATTGTCTGACAGAGTCAGACAATAGATACATTCTATTTTCTGCCAGATTCATCACAGGAAGTTTCCACTTCTTGTTCTAATTAGAGATTTTTATTTTGAAGGATACAATATGAGGAAATGCAGTCTATTCAGAAGCAATTTAACAACTTAGAAATCTTATATGAACCCAGGAGAGAGATGTAACTTGTGGTCACACGCACACTCAGAGATTAAAACATTAGGAGACCTGAGCATATGTTTACACATGGGATGAGAAACTGAAATTTAGACTTTTTAGCCCAAATTTAGAATTCGAGAGAGGCTCATCCTAGAGCAGATACCGTATCACTGCCTCTGTCTTCAGGATTGTGAAACGTCCTTTGATAAACTTAGAGATGTTTTCTATGACTAAAACTTGTCCTGGTGGTTAAAAACACAGCTATCTGTCATACAACAAACCTAAAATATATATTTGCATTGTTTTACAAGGACTTCAAACTGTTGGTATTGCCTTCTTATAATCCTCACCTCTCCTTTGTTGGGTTTTTGTCTTTAAAATGCAAAAATATTTAATGCGAGAATGAAATGTAAGATTAAACTCAGATCACGACCCACACAGTGTAGAAGTTAGCTAACCATAACGTGTGTTTGCAGTAATTATTTATGCTTTATGGCGTGTGGTTAAGGGCGATCTTTGCCAAGTTGTGACAAATATTGCTATCAGGGCTAAACAGAGTGGAAGAGAAGGACTCAACTGTGAAAAGAACATCTCCATTTAATGGGAGTCTAGTTTGTGATCATAACTCATCGGCTATTACGTTTATTTTGAATTTGTGCGTCTTATGAGAAGTTCAATGAGCTCTGAAGGCGTTGCATTTTTTACTCCTCCCTTTGGGTGCTTGGTTTCTGACTTCTCTTGATGATTTTATCCTCATGTGTAAACATGTTTCTGATAAAGGCTTGTTGTCATTTGTAAAGTTAAATGTCTGAAAGGCACTGGACTAAAACACTGAGGTTTAATTAACATCAGAGAAAACATGCTATCTTGTATGAACAGTTTTCCTTTATCAGTTTTCTTTCACCAACTCCACCACAGCAACCCACTGGTGTTAAGGCATACCAGGTGCCCGTAAAAGCACCGCTGCTGTTACCACCACCATCACCTGACCCTTTCCATCCCTGGTCAGCATTAGACACACAGTTCTGCCAAGGATACCCAAAAATGTGCCAAAGAGAAGCCATCACAAAGGAGTCCAATTGGCGGCTCAGGCCATCAACGTCCAGGCATCACAAGAGTAAGACCAGGACACAGCACAGTTGCCTTATAGGTCGTTTCCACTGAGCGGTCCGGGTCAGTTCTGTGAGGCACAGCATGCATTTTCTTTTGGGTTTTCCATAGAGCAAAAGTTTGAAAGGCTCCCAATAAACTGACCCATACCCTCCCACTTTTTGACACCCTTCTGTAGGGATACCAGTCTTACCTATCGGTCCCAAAGGTGGAGCTACACTCACAACAATAGGGGATTGCACTGACGTCACATCAGCGCATGACACGACTGCTCAGCTCCGGGCTGCAAAACATGGAAGAAACAACGGGAGAAAACAGACTAGTATCTGCTTAAATCTTGGATATTTAGACTGAACAGAGATCCACACTGTTTCCTAGTCTGTAGGTACTGATATCTGGCCACAAATCAAGTTTCCTGACGTTTATCTGGACCAGATTTTAAGTACACAAAGCAGAGCCTGAAGGCTCACATCAGCCTGGTCTATCTGTAATGGATGTGAACTAAAACTAAACTAGATCAAAATTATTGTGTGGGGATGCTGAGAGCTGAACTTTGGAAGAACTGCTGAAAATAGCATAAAAATAGCATTAAATGGCAAATGGAAAATGGCATTCAATAGCTCAAAAAAGGATAAAAATAGCTGAAAGCAGCCTAAAAAAGCTGAAAATAGCCTAAAAATAGCTGAAAGTAATAATAACTTTAGAATAATAATTTTATTTCTATAGCACTTTTAAAAACATGAGTTTACAAAGTGCTTTAATATGTGTAGAAGCAAGCAGAAGAACAAAGCAACAACCCAAACAAAAGATAAGAAAAAAGACAGTAGCAAAGTAGCCTTAAAATAGCTGAAAATAGCATAAAAATAGCTGATTTTGGTCTAAAAGTAGCTGAAAATTGCATTCAGTAGCTGAATAAGCATAGAAAAAGCTGAAAATAGCATGAAAAAAGCTAAATTTTAAAAACCATAAAAAAGGAAATGCAAACTTTTTTGGTGTTTAGCATACTGAACCATACAAAGCCATACTTAATCAAACCGCACCACCTGGAGGACACAAGGCTTTAATGCCCCCTCCATCTACGTTTTTTTTACTGACTCTGCAGTATGTGACTACAAAAATAACAGTTCAGACGTGGTGTGACTGTCATTTAAGGTTATTTCAAATAGGGCCTATGTTCCTTTAGTGGTTCGATTTCTTAATGGAAGTTTCATTTTCATAACAAAGATTCTGTGTTGCAAAAATATAAATATGAAAGTCTGTCTATTTGTCTGAATAGCGGCAAGTTACCAAATTACTTTTCAGCCATAGAGCTTTGGACATTTGAAGACTTGGGGTTCATGGCCCAGTTAGGGCACAATGGGTATCCAATGTGGGCCCTAGAAATCCCCAGAAATCAGTTCCAACGCCTATGCCTACAACAGTAGTTCTTTGCTGGTGGATTGGCAAAAGTGGGTGGCAAAACCATTTTCAGTGGGTTGCAAAGGTGTTCCTGGTTGATTAGAAAATGTGTCAAGAACTGTAATGCTTTAAACATGTTTATTTTTCTATTTCCTTCTTTTGTTACATGGTTTTTACCTTCTTAGGCCAAAAGAAATTCAGAAAAACTTTTCATGGGTGAGTTAGCAGTGGGTCCTGAGGCTATAGAGGTTGAGAAACATCACCCTAGAGGGCCCTGATGGGTCCCCACTGGGTCCCCACTGCCTTTATCTGTTAATGTATATGCAGCTGAGTGAGTTTGAGGATATACTCAGCAATTTATTGTAAGACATACTATGAAAAAAGGGAGGCTTACTATTAAATTCTCTTTTTCAGAATAGTTTTCCCAGAAACTTAAAGTGTGTCTCCTTAAACTTTCAAGTATTTAATGTCTCCGACTGGACTGTGGTGATCTTTGGGTAAAAATGTTGCTGCCTACAGAATATCCGGAGATGTTTTAAACAACCCAGCAGTCACAGGAGATCAGTAACTGTTGATAAATGAAGGCAAACACAGAAGAAATGCTCAAATATACAACACTGATGTGACTCTGGAAGATATCTGTGATATTTGGATAGCCCCTGATGAGATTAGAGAAATGTCTGTTTCATTATTCTCCGCTATTCTTCATTTATTCTCTGCAGAGCTATCTTGCATCTATCATGCAAACAGTAATCCATGGCACGTAGTCAGCAGTGTGGTATTTACAATGCCCAGAGCAGAAGTTTGTTTTCTTTAAAATGATGCAGCATTTACACCCGCTGCAGTCATATTTCACCCTTTGAGGATATGTATTCCAGCCCCGTGTGCTGTGCAGAGTGGGCAGGGGAGCCGAGATGAATCATGTGTGTCCTGGTGGTGGCTGCGCCTCCTCCTCTGCAGGAGCAGCAGCAGTCGCAGTCTATGAACCCTCATGGACAGAATTAATAGGACACATGTTGCCCAGGCAGTCTGTTTGCTTGGCTTCGGAGAGAGCAAAGCGAGCCTCTCTGAATAGCTCTGTCACGAGGGGCTTTTCTGTAAACATATGATTTACTGATCTTCTCATTAAGCTGTTTTTTTTCCTCTTTTTTATGTGGCACCTGTTGTGTCCACTACGAGGCAAAATGAGCGGGTGGATGAAGAGGGGGGTTGTAAGTCTCTAGCTGAGACCAAAACACGTGCTTCATTGAGAGAAAGAGATCTGCAATTCAAATAAGAGATGCAAACGGTTGTAAATAATTAAAGAGAAAAACACTCAGAGATGCCCACTTTGAATGAAAGTTCTCAACTAAGCAGTAGTGTTTGTTTGAAGGAATGCTCTGAAATAATTAAAATACCACCCCAAAGAGGAATAAAACACATGCTGAGAATTTCAAATGTGGTGCCAAGCCCTTGCTTTTGGTCATTAGCATTTGCTAATACACAGATTGCAGTAAAAGCATTCCATGAGTGTCTGGCATGACGCCTGTGTGAGCCTCGCTCTTCTCTCCCACATCCGTCTAATTCTCCACCACGTCTGCCTCCTCTCCTTTCCCTTCCCGTTGCACTCTTTTGTATTTATTTTCTCTCTCGACCCCACTTCCTCTGCTTCCAATACCTTCTCTTTGCTCTACACTGCTGGAGAGCTTGATGAAAGAACATCTGCTTCCCTCTGGGAAGTCCTCCTGAGCAACATGACAGAATCTTACCCACTGCTTAGAAAGTGAACACAAGTGGAAGCAGGCGTAGACACATGTGACAACAATGCAGCTTTGATTTAGCATGACTCTCTCAAGCTCCAGGTTGTTTGCATAGACAGAGGCGTCCACATGTGGTGGTGTTGAAGCTAAAAGAGACAGAAACACCAAACAAAACCTAGAAATGTAAAGAAACATCAGTACATGAACAGTCTAGTTTAGTAGAGGATCAAGCTAGTCTTCAAATGTACACTACTAATAATAGCATTGGTAATCTGTATTTTTAAAAACATTTTTCAATGTCTTTCTCCTTTAATCTCCTCCTTCTGCATCAACTCACCACTGCATTCAGGTCTTCACTGATCAAAGCAGTGCAGGAGGTCTTCTTCTGTCTCAGAACCTCTGTCGATCTTTTCTTAACTTCTAAAACAGCCTCCAATCGTGTTCCTCTAAGCTCAGATTTGATCTTAGGATAGGTTTTTCTAGAACCTGTTTGTAACAGTATTAATTTACCATTGACCCTTCTGGAACATTAAATCCTTAATGTCAAAGAACACAATCAACCTTGCCTTGGATTTGGACGTGCTTTGTGGTGTTTTCCAATGCATTTACTGTCATTTGTCTCACGATCATATTGGAAGATTAATTGAAGTTTCATCACATGTGATCACTCCTACTAAAACTTTTGGGTTTCCTTCAATTTGTTCCAAAATGTGCCATAACATGCACACATGCACATAACATGCACACATGCACATAACATGCACACATGCACATGTTCTCCATCAGGGTTGCCCACAAATTTAGCTGGACCCCTAAAAAAATTAGAGAATGGGTCCTCCCCAGTTGTTATTTATTATTACATCATTGCATGTGAGTTGGATCAGTAGCATTGATGCTAGCATCTTGGCTAACAGTAACTTCATGTTAGAGCTGAAGTTTGTCAACTATTATTGGTTCTGATGTTGAAATTATTGATTTGCAATATTTTTAATCTCTTTTTCATCCATTATTTATCCATTATCAATTATTTTTTAACTTTTTCCAGTTTTATCCCTTTTTCACACATTTCTGCCAAGTTATATATATATATTTTATTGCTTTTGCTCATTTTTGCCCATGCCATTTTCTGCCACTGATGGCCATTTCTGCAACATATTTTTCAACTTTTTGCTTGCTTTAGATGTCTTTTGCAAATCGTTTGCCCATTTTTGTTGCCTTTAACCCTTTTTTTTGCCTATTTTGATCTCTTTTTTTTTTTGGTCTATTTTCACCACTTTACCAAGTTTTGCCACTTTATACCCATTTTGTCTTTTTCCTTTTTTTTGCCATGCATGCAGTTGATGACCCTTTTTTGCTGTTTTTTGGGCATTTGACCCATTGTTGCCTTTTTTAGCTTTATGCCCATTTTTTCCACTGTTAACCCAGGTATGCAACTTTTTAAAAACTATTTTAATCAATTATTGTTATTTTTCCTCCATTTATTGTCTCTTTTTACAAATATTCTCTTCTTTTCCAGAGAAGTTATCTTAGTTTATTCTACTTTTTATATCTGACATCCTGACATTGATGGCATAGCTATGACGTCTGACATTACTTTCCTTCTCGTTTAGTTAATGTGCCCATCTACATGTTTACATCACTAATGATAAGGTAGTGTGTTTCATGAAAATGGATTTACATTTTGAATAAAGGCTAGATTGTGCAACAGCATAAAAAACTTTTTTTTTTCTTCGATAAGAGTGATTATTGTTGAGGTTAAAAACACATCACAGCTGAACTTTACAATGTAACATGATTTTGCTGACCTCCATGGACCATGAACAGCAGGTGTTAATGAGTATCCACTTTTGATATATAACACTCAGTGTGACTAAGTGACCTATCCTCATAGGTCCAGTCTCATATTTAATAGCCACACCTCTTATACTGTTCATTCTATTCAATATAGTTTATTAACAAAGTTTTTTTTTTTATATATATACATAAACAAGACTGTGTCTAAAAACAGGCTTATTTCTTCTCATTTTTACTCTAAAATAATATCATACCTTTGTTATGTGACAGTTTCTCCCTGTTATTTTAGGATGCAAAAGTGAAAGTGATTTTCAACAAGTGTTTGGGTTTCAGAATGAAAAGTGGATTTGAGCTAAATTATTTAGTTAAAGTAATTTTGGCTCCAACCTTGATGTTTAGGTTGAACTGTGTCATTATTGCCATGATGATGTCTAGATTTAATGGCTTTTTAAAGTGCATGCTACTGCCTGAGAAAATTAAAATTTCCAGAGAAGCATGTCCCAAAATTCTTAGTTTAGACTAAGCCTTGGATATTTAACACTTCTGGCTCTGCCTCTGACAGTAAGGCATGTGATTAATGCAATTAAAAATGCACCAATTATAATGTAATTGCATCACCATTCATGCATTTTTGCAGCCATAATAAAACTAAATGACTCAAAATAACTAAATATAAAAACTGTAATCCATTAAGACCCATTATTGGGTTTACCCTTCTGCTGCTCTTTAATGCAGATATCTAATTAGCTGATTATGGCAGCAACCAGTGCATTTACACATGTAGACATGGCCAGGTGTTCAGCTGAAGTTCAAAGTAAAATTCAGAAAGGGGAAGAGAGATGATTTAGGTGTCTTTGAATAAGAACTTGATATATAAACAGGAAGGAGCAGTTTTAGGAGGGGGTTTGGTTTGAGGGTCTCTGCCTTTATGCAAATGATTTGCTTCAATTGGCTTTATTAGACCTTGACCTTCATTACGAACTGGAGTGGACTGAGATCAAGCATCTTCAATTCTGAGGCCATGGTTTTCAAAAACATTGGATTACCCCCTCCTGGAAAGGAGCTAGTTACTGCCAAAGTGGCAGAGCTCAAATATCACTTGATCTTGTTCATGATGGGGAGTCAAATGGAGCATTAGATGGAGAAACACACCTCTGTGTAGCATCAGAAGTATTTTGTGCATTGCACCATAGCATTGTGGTGAAAAAGGTCCTAATCCACAGAGCAAAGCCCTAAATTTACTGGTCTTTATGTGTTCTCACCCTCGCCTACAGAGAATATAACCCATTGAAATGAGTTTCCTCTGCAGGGTGGCTTTGCTTGGCCTTGGAGGGAGGATGAGGAGCTCAGACATCCAGAGGCAGCTCAGAGGAAAGCTGCTGCTCCTTGGCGTCTGCTAGGGTGCCTCCTGGCCCCTCCTTTTGCAGGTTTACAAGGCCCTTCCAAACAGAAGGAAACCTTAGGGCAGACTTAGAACATGTTAGAGGGATTTTATATCTCATCTGGCCTGGGTAGGCCTCAGGATCACAAAGGAGAAGCTGCAAAACGATGCTGGGTTCAGGGATAGTTGTAATGCCTTGCTGTGCATGATACCATAGAGACAAAAACCTGTACTGGTGGAGGAGAATGAGTGTTGTTGACAGTTTACTGGCAGAAACACACAGTCATTGAGAAAGCACAGAGTTTGATCCTGATTCTGACTTTAAGTGTGGGCTGATTTGGAATTCAAATAGTCACATGAGTGGTGTCAATATGGCAAAATCTGCATGACAGGTTTAATCCCACTCAGGCCACAAGCCTAGAGTATCACAATGACTTCTGCAGGACTGAGTTATTTGAGATATTGATTGTGACGCTAATCGCAGTGTACAGGTCCATTTAGAGGATCACATGATTGCTAAAAACATAATTAACATTAAAGGTAGTCTAATACTTCTCAGGGTTTTTAGCATAGCCCTGTTGCCCTTGTAGTCACTTTTTATTCTGGGAACTACAGAGCAGGTGTCAGACTATTGACGTTTAACACAATAGGAACATTTTTCCATGACTGGAAAAAATTCCAGGACTCGGGAATGAATGGTGAACCCTCTGTTTAGGGTCAAAGGGAACAACACCTCGATCCAAAGTTGAAAATAAACCCACCATTCAAGGCAGGAGTGTGAATAGTTTATAAGGTTGCACTTCCATTAGTTTGCCTCTGGAGTTGGGAACTGGCTGTTTAACTTTTAAAGGACACAAAATGGCCATTAAATTACTTCAAACAGATATTGCAGCACTGCAGGTCCACTTACAAATCATTGCCTGCTGCTCAGCGATCTGATGGAGCTCTCTGTCGTCTTTAAGTGCTCTTCTTAACTTTCAATGTGAGTGCAAAAGATTGAAATACAACTGGTGGCACAATGAAAGCATTTTAACCAGACACAAGCTTGACAATGGTAAAGATGTAAAATGCAACAGCTTGGTTTGTGCAGTTAGGTTCAGCATGTACTGGTGATCAATATGATCACCAGTACATGCTTCTATTAAAGGTCAGTTCTGCCATAAGTTTGTCTTCAGAGTAGGATGCACTCCTGCCTGCCTGTGAAAGTGGCCATAGTCAAGCTCAGAACTTTTTCACCCCTGGTGATACGCCTAGAGACCATCTGGCATTTTTGTGCTCTTGGGACATCCACCGCATATCCAGGGGCTCATGGCAACTACTCGTCTGATAGTACTCTCAGCCATGCTTACTTGCCACATCCACCCTTTTCTCTGTCCTCAAGGTGCGTATTTTGCTGTTTTTTACAAAGACATCCAGAGCATGACCTGGGTTGTCTCGATCATCCTTCCCACCCTCAGACAGGCTCACACCATTACATGCCTTATCAGCCTCAGTTTTTGATCCAAACACATCTAAAGTTCTGCACAGTAATGTATTTCCAAACAAACCATGCCAAAGAGTGAACACCCTTTTGAGAAGCACCTTTATAGACCTTAACAATAACCATGTGTAGTGATGAGGATTGACCTGCAGAAGAAACTGCTCTCCATCCTCATCTTTTCTCTCAAACAGTTATCATTTGACTGAAACAATCTCAGTAATCCTATCTCTGCAAAAAAAAAAAAAAAAAAAAAAAAAAAAAACCTGCTCTAACAGTAGGTAGCAAGGAAACAGATGCCAAAAAGCAGAGGTCACAAAGTTCTGGTCCAACCAACATCCAAACTTATTCTGACTGCATGAGAAGTTTCTGCACATCCTCTGCAGAGCTTCTCCGAAATCTCTGCATCTTTGCATTTAAAAGCCATTTTTACCGAGTCAGAAATAGCATTTTGTGTCGCTTTGATTCGCTGTGATGCTACTATATTTAAATGGAACCGAGAGTGTGATTTAATGAGATTTTTTTTTTTTTCCGGGCCTCAAGGCAACTGAACTATAAGATTTGAAATGATGTGTAGACCTTTAATATCCTCTGTATGGTACAAATGGGAAATAAGACAGCATAGAGTCACAGACATAGAGATAAACAATAGAGCAGTCACCAGTAGGCTCAGAGCAAATGGATTATGCAGGTCCAGTAGGTGCTGGCTGCTTCTTACTTTATTATTCACAGCAGCTGGAGGGCTGAGCTGCAAACTGGATCAAGCATATATCTAGGTGTTGGCTTTGTCATAGCAAAGTCTCCCCTGAACTAAAAAGTTTGGCTTTGCCTCAGGACTTTGGCCAAACTTTGACATTTTTATTTTTGAACCAATGGCCTCCTGCATCATGTCCACACAAGACATTTAGTTTATTAAATTCTAACAAGATAAAGTTTCCTGTGATTAAACGTCTCAGTTTTTCTCAAAGAAATTCAGAATCATTGACATTTTTAATATGTTCCGCACAGTTTCACCCCCCAGCATATCTTTTGCTTTGTCACAGCCAATTATTTAGGAGTTCAGGAGGTAATTTGAGCTGACAGCGATGTGAGAACCATGTTAATTTATTTTGGCGGATCAGCACCTGACTGCTTACTGAAAACAGAGACAGACAGATGCTTCCTGTCAATGACAAATTAAAACAAAGAGCTAAACCTATTTTTAGATTATGTGTTTTAGACATACAGATTTAAAAGTGTGGTTTGTAAGATCATTCTTTGCAGTTCTCTAGTGGGATAAATTGTCATAACTCCAATATCAAAGTGCCAAAATAACAAAGACTACTGCCTGAATTACTTACAGTGCATTCAGAAAGTATTCAGACACTCTTCACTTTTTTTGTTATGTTGCAGCCTGATGCTACAATGAAAAAAAAAAAAACATTTTTATTCCCATTGTTACAAAACACTTGAAATTTAGCTCAGGTTCCTCCCATGTCTCTGGATCTTTGCTGAGATGAACAATCAGGATGGAAGCACCTTAGTGAGAGAGATGACCAAGAACCTGATGGTCACTGCACTCCTTCACTGATCTGGGCTTATGGCAGACAGAAGCCTCTCCTCAGTGCAAAACACATGAAAGCACTTGGAGTTTGCAGAAAAGCTCAACATGACAGCCACGTGGGCTTTCATGCATTAATGTGTCGATCCAAACCGATGTATCGTTACACCTCTAATGTTCAGTGCTTTATAGTCATCATACAAACAGTAGTCTGATGAGTAATGGGGAAGAAAAGCTAACACAAAGTTAGGTCCCCAAGGCCGTACACGCAGTGCAAGATTTGTGTCTAGGGAAAGGTGGGTCTGACAGGGACCTGTGGGAATAAGCCATGTGGACAACAAGACTCAGGCCTAGTAAACTTGCAGAGGCCTGTTGTTTCTAGTTTTGGAGGGAATTGTTCAAATAAAGAGTCATAAACTAAGACACTCATTATCCCAGGAGTCCTTGCAGCAGGGTACATTCTCTTCTCTGATAGTTGGAGCGGCAGATGAGTTGTCCTTCACTGTTGCTTTGTGTTTCCAGCTTTTGCTTAACATTCAGCCTTGGAGCAGTTAAGTACAAAGAGTTTTCTTCCTTCCTTTGATTCCATCCAGACAGAAGTCTTGCTGAAAGCCCACCGTTATCCCACACACAACTCTTCTCCCACATCTGAAGGAACGATACGAACCCTGCTCTCATCTTAGTGCAGAATCTTGATGCCACAAGACTTTTAACTTGCTGGAACTGTGTAAGGAAAATGAATGGGCTGACCTTTGCTCACTTCTGGGTCTGTTAGACATTATGTTAGAGGCTTTGATCTGGGTAGAAATAGCTGTAGGAAGCATTTCATATTGATTAATTGAAAGCTGTATTGTTTAAAATAATCCTTGTTGAAAGTGCCACTGATAACCATTGATGTTGCTTTGTTTAATACATTATAGTCAAAGAGAAGTTGTCTGTGATTATTGTGAACAAAAACTGTAATAATTTGCTGGTTGAGAGGGTCAGTGCACAATTTCACACCTTCATAACTCTAAGACTGATTTTTGTTCCTATTTGGTTGTTGTTTCCTGTTTCCAGGGTGGTGCCCTGTATTTTTTTAATCTTGATTAAGAATTTTAATAACTTATATTCATGTCATTGTCATTATTAATATTTCAACAGTCAAAAGCTAGCATTAAAACCCCAACACACTGGCACTGCTGATCTGATATTATTAATTCACAGCTTGTTAGAGAACAATTTACTTGGCCTTCCAGGGGTTCTGCTATTTCTTTCAGCAGGCCTGTATAATGACGTGTCGTGTCTGTTTTCTTTGAGCTTGTCAGTTAGCATTATTTCTTAAACGTCGCACATTATTTTTAGAATTGTGATTAATGATGTATAATTTGTACAGTCACAATCTTTCTGCAAGCCACACGAGGACTTTTGCTGAGCCACTGATGATCCAAACAAACGCTTCACTTTTTAACTTGTTATGAGGAGATTTTTTTAGTCTTTCATTGTTCCGAGCCTAAGGAATTCGTTAAACTAATTCTTCTGCTCACAGCTCCACTCTGACTGATGCATTAATACGGATGGGCAGTGCATAATGCTTCGGCATAAATATTTGTCTTGTGTGGTTTTTTTTTTGTGAATTCACATACATCTCTTAGACCAGTGAAAAGGTTCCTGTCACAGCTAATCAATACTAAACCATGTTTGCTTTAGCTTGTGTCAGAGCTCTTACAACAAAATGCTGGCGTCTTCTTTGTCTCTGGAAGAGGTTTGCATTGTGCATTATCTGCCGACTCAGCTCCATTGTGAAAAAGTAGCATGAAAGGAAACCGATGGAGTGTAAGCTCTGAGGAACTTTATGCAAACCAGCAGCTCGCTTTGTTAGATCTGAATTGAGCCTTTGATAAACAAAGGCTGTGGAGCATAATGCACTCTATGTGTTGATGTCCTCCATGGTCAAAGTGAAACTTACAACTGTAGGACTTTTTTAATCACTTGAGCCAGAATCACTGGGCGTTCTCCCATAAGTCAATATTTGTAGCTTTGTCTGGATTTGTGGAGGGAGTGAGATAACCTCGACTTGGATTGGGACAAAACTTGCAGTCTTTACAAAGAATTACAGTGTTTCTTTCTTGATATTGATCATTTCATGCCTCCACACCAGAGAAAGTCAGGGATGAGAGCAATGTTCTCAGGTTTTCCAAACACTTTTGATGTTTGGCCATAATTGTGTTGTGATATTTGCAAGATTTTCTTCAAACTTTGACTTATAGGTATCAGATTTTGGAGATCACACTCACAACTCTTCTCCCACTGCTAGAGAGATGACATAAACCCTGCTCTCATCCTAAAGTTGAATCTTGAAGCCACAAGACGTTTAACTCGCTGGAACCGTGTAACAAACATTAATGGACTGATCTCTGCTCACTTCTGGATCTACACACCATGACCACAAGTAAGAGGCTTTGATCTGGGCGAACGACCATCTATAACATAGGTCAAAGATAAAGGTTACTGGTTCTTGTTCGTTGCTTGTGAATGTGAATCTCAAGAACACTTTGAAGGATCTTCTTTAAACATTGCAAGGTGTCCACTCTGACTGACGGATGATTCCAGAGGTAAAAAGTCAAGAATGCAAGAATGCTTTGAGGAATTTTCTTTTAACTTTTGACAATTATCTACTCTGAACCAAGGACGAACTGATGAGATTTTCTAGGTCATAGTCAAAGGGCCCCATCTTCAAGCCTTGTCAACAGGATATTGCAAGAATGTCTTGAGGGATTTTCTTGAAACTCTGCACAAATGTCCTGTCTAATTCCAGGATAAACTCATAAAATTTAAAAGGTCAAAGATCACAGCCAGAGTTTCATCCCTTGCTTCTGAACAGGATCTCAAGAATTCTTTGGGTAAATTTGGCTACCAGGAAGACCACATGAATTTTATCCAGAATGCCAAAGGGCCAAAATGTTGAGAAATCCCGGTTATGTTTGATCACGATATGTCCTTCAGCAACGATGAGAAACATTTTCCCTTTTTTTTTCTCCTTTTTTACTGAGTGATGCAAAAAAGAACATGACAGGTGAAGAACAACACACTTGCAATACTTGCGGAAAGTCATCCAGTTGAGCAACTCTAGGACCTAGAGGGAGGGAGTCTGCTCACACTGGACACTTCTTTTCACTAACCCACCCTTTAAAGACAAACAAAGGAGAGAAGGGTGGTGGGGTACCAGGAGAGATTTGGAAGAACTGAGCATGATTATGAATTTTATTATTAGGCCTTCCTTGAAAGAGACGTTGTCTGGATGGGAACTTAAGTTGCTCTAAAATCTCTGTATACTTTTCAGTGTCTTTTTAGATGTGGAGGCAGCTCGTGTCATAGGCACTAATACAACCCCATAGCATCATGGATTCAGGCTTTAGAGATGTGCCAGTTGTTTATGTTCTATTGTGAATAAAATATGTGTTTATGAGGTTTGCAAATCATTCTGTTTTGTAACAGTGCCCCAACATTTTTGGAATTGGGATTGTAGACATCAAATTGAACATTTGGTTTAGATGTTGGCCTTTTACTTGGCTCTCTATAAATAGAGTTAAAAACTCTTCCTTTTCTCATTTCTTCCCAGGGCCTGGCCCTAATACTCCTCTGTAAATTCCACATTAGGATTCAGGGATGTCTCTAATAACCTGCTCAAAAGAAGAACTTCTTAACTTCGTATTTGATGTCAGTTGTTTACTTTTCTGTCAGCGCTCTCCTCCCTTTCTGCCGCCTCCCTTTGCCTTACGCAGCACTTTGTTTGTTGTCTCCCTTCTTTTCATTCCATGTGAAAATGGCACTACAGGAAGGACACGGGAAACTAATGAGACTATCAATTGCTGTTTTTTTTCCCGCTTCTTTTTTCCCCCCTGCCGCAATGCAGAGAAACGGTGTGATTATGGGGGGTGGAAGAGGGATCAAGGAGTTGGGAAGGTAGTGGGGAGGGTGGAGGTGGGGTTACTGTGTCCAGCAGGGACCTGGACGAGTCTGGTAATGATGCTGTAATTATGTTTGGCATGAGAAGGTGGCTGAGGGGCTGCCGTTAATGTAGCGTTAGGGGAACCTCATCAGGTTTTCACATGGCCTGACAGTTTCATTAAAGAGCAGCCGTCCTCGTCTGCCTGCACAAGTCCAAAGTATTTATAAAATAAATCTTTAAGCCTCCGCCACATCCCCGCCCAACCCTGCTATTCTCCCTGCTGTTTCTGAGTGCTTCCTCTTATGCAGTTTGTCTGTTTGCATAAAAGCTTGACCGTCTGTTCTGGCTAATTGACGGAGACGGCACAACAATTCTCCGTCTGTCTCCACCTATCTCCCTCATTAGAGTTTAGGTCTCTTTTAATTTCAGCCTCTTATCTATCAGTGTAATGGCCAGGCTGCTATTGATTGCCTCCTTATGTATTACCCACTGTGGGCTAGCTGTTGAAATGTGATGGTCCTACTGTGGGGATTGCTGTGTGGAACCAGTTTGTGATACTATTAGGGAGTAGCTGAGGGATACACTAGAGAGAATGTAAAGGTTGAACCAGATAAGGAAGATCATAGGTAAGACAGGAGCTGAGGGAGTTAGTAACAAGTGAAATAGGGCACAGCACAATTACTAGAGCTTTTAACACTTTATTGACCAGAATTCTGAGGTAAAAAACAAAAGGGTCAAAATTTGAGTTGAAATATGTATCAAAGACAAATTTAAAGTATTAGACCAAAAAAAAAAAAAAAGGTTGGCGCACTGTGCAGAATTTGAATAAAAACTGATTGCATGATTTGCAAATCTCATAAACCCATATTTTATTCACAATAGAACAACAAAAGCAAACATATCAGATGTGTAAAATGAGGCATTTTACTACTACATGTGAAACGGTTAATCCCATGGCAGTAACACATCTCATAAAAGTAGGGACTGTGCAACAAAAGGCTGGAAAAGCAAATGGTACTAGTGAGACACATCTGGAGGAGCATTTTACAATGTTACAATGTCATTTAGCAGCTTTTGTCCAAAGCAACAATTTTGCAGCTAACGAGGTAAGTTGGCAACAGGTCAGTGACATGAATGGATAAAAGAAGCATTTAAGAAAGACAGAGTCTCTCAGAAGTAAAGACGGCTGAGCCCACCTTTTAAAAAACCTGTGAAAAACTGCATCTAAATGTTGTGGAACAATTTCACAAAAATGTTCCTCAACGTAAAATTGCAAAGACTTTGTAAATCCAACCATCTACTGTATTTAATTTCATCAAAATATTCAGAGGATCTGGAGAAATCTCTGTGTGCAACAGACTGTGTGTCAATTCTGGATGCTCGTGATTTCCGGCTCACTGCATGGGCTCAAGAAAAAAAGTTCACCATGCCATCCACAAAAGCAAGTTAAAGCTGTATCATGCAAAGAAGAAGCCGTGTGTGAACACAATGCAGGAAAACCACCATCTTCTCTGGTCCAAGGCTTATTTAAAATGGACCGAGGCAAAATGGAAAACTGTTCTGTGGTCAGATGAATCAAAATCTGGAAATCTTTTTGGAAACCATGGATGCTGTGTCCTGCAGATGGAAGAGGAGAGGGACCATCCAGCTTGTCTTCAGCACACAGTTCATGCTTAAATGTGTTTTTTAATGTGCGATTAACACTATTTTTGTGCTATTTGCTGCAGCCAATCTGCAGATAGAGTACTTTATAACTATTGAATTCTACTGCTGTTATGTGACTTATTAACCTTGCAAAGCAGATGGATAAGCCCGTTTCCTTGTTTCTCACTGGCGAATCCATCTTGCAAAGCTCTGGTCTGAACCGCTTGGGCCTGGTTAGAAAGTGACAGGACCAATCAGCGACGAGGGGCACTACTTTCAGGCGCGATGGAGTCGTGACGTAAGCAAGCAGCAACAAGAGGCCGGTGCAATTATGGTGGAACAGCTTAGCGTGGGTGCTGCTAAGGCATTAAGAGGTTGTGATTGTTAAGTGAATCAAGTGAATTTAGGCCAGATCCGGCTCAGAGTCAGCTGCTCTCTGGGCTTGCATCCCTAGACTTCAATATCTTCAGTTGTACATTATAGTTACATTCATTATAGTGGCCTTTTGTTTTGACTTAACAGCATGAGACAGCTAAATAAGCATCAGTGGGAAAATCCACAAATAAGCTAGATGCTAAAAGTTAGCGGACTTACCATAGTATGGATACTAGTCTTTAGCATGACTGGTACAAAGCCTCAGACCAAACGCAGCAATGTGACGATCTTAACTCCTTTTTTACCCTCAGTGTGGTTTTATGCCTCGGACCAGCACTTAAGTTTCACTTTCACCTTTGTGACCATTACACGAGGTGGGCGTAAGTGTTTAAGTTGACATCCTGCATGTAGACTTATTTAACCGATTGTCAACATTTCACATTGAGCATGAATGTATTTATTCCTTGATAAAAATGTATGATCATATTACAACAGATATTTGTTTCTCTAGCTTAAGTGCTGTGGGCTATGTGCTCTTCTTGGTTTGCTCATTTTAAACGAGTATCACTGATGTATGAGAGGCATCTCAGTGCCACTGAGGACATGAGGGGGAGCCAAGTTTTGCAGAGGATGTGAGCCAGGTGATCAAGTATTTAACACACACTACCCTACAGTGGAACTGAAGAAGAAGAGGCACATCTTGGAGCAATTCAAGAGGAGGAGGCAATCAGCTCTAGCACAGCCTTCCTCGCCCTCTCTCTCTGTGGACACACTCACATCTGACTTACTTTGAGCACTTGAATCGATCACAGACATTCCCTCTCTCCCTCCCTTTTCAGTTCAGCTTCTCTTGGAGGGATGTGAGACTGCACCAGTCAAACCCAGCTCTGCAATAAGAAATCTGTGGTCAACCAGAGGGGTACAGTGTCAGATGAAGCGACAGGCAGCCAAACTGCAGCTTTTTTTTTGTCTGTTTATTTTTGAAAAATTACTTTATGTTCTTCAGCTATGGGGCCAAAAGCCACTGCACACAAACAACAACACTACAGTCAAACAATGCAATGACTGTGTGGGAGTGAATGTGCAGCTGCGGGGTAAAAGGTAAATAAGTCTTATCAAAGACTGAGACACTGCTGAAATCAACTCCTTGGAGGCATGATTGTACTGAAACTTTTAAAGGTTTTCTCAGCTGTTTTAGCCTTCAGTTTTAAAGTTCAGAGGACAAACATGAAAGCACTGAATTCCTAGAGAAAATACAGACTTGCGTGTTAAAGGATCGTATATATATATACTTGTAATGGCTTAATGCTTTGTTCAAACACTGCAATGGTGTCTCTGGTGTCTTATAAACTCAGGATTGGGCAATTTTTGTGCATGACACATAAACGAAGTACAGTCAGTCAGTATGTAACCTCAAATTCAATAGAGCATAGAGAATCCAGTCAGTTTCACAATGGAACACAACACCATGGATGAAGAGAATTTAGTCTTAGAGGAGAAGAAGCAACTTTTAGTCACTGCAGCGTCTCCCTGCAGCCACAGTGAGGTAAAATAAGTCCACCACAGCTCCTTAAAGTCTTATTTCACTTTAAACAAGACTGGGTTAAAACCTAGAACATAGCTGACCACAACTGTCTGGGATGCCTGTTGAAAGGTCTGACTGATTTGCGTGTTCTGGCAGAGGGATTTTTTGTTGGGATGTGTAATTGCACTGTCAGTGCATTGAGAATTGCAGGAGCTCTAACATGCAAAAGAAATCTGATGAGAACAGTGTTACTTTCTAGGTGAGATACAAACCAGTGCTGGCCAAGGTGCATGTCTATGGTACTACTACAGCCTGCCAGCATTAGAAAATAGGTCTTTAACTTGATTTCTTTCATTTTCATTCTGAGTGAGATATCACAGGAAGTATAAATCTGTCATGGGAATAGAGAAGAGGGAGAAAACTCCCACTAATGGTGCTAAATGTGAACGTCCTACATCACTTCCACTGACCCCTCTCCCATGACCTCTGACCCCTTCCCAGAGGCTTTCGTGACTCAGTGTGGTCCAGTGTTCACAGACAGTACAATGCTAAAATGTGAACTGTTAACACAGAAGTAACCTCATCTGACGGTTAGACCATGCAGAGAGCTGCAAAGCACACTCCCACAGTGACTGCTTCTCCTTTTCTCCATCACCACATTAACTGTTTGCAATGGTTTGCTTTTATTCTTTCAGCACAATGCTCTCGCCTTAAACACAAACAGCAGCAGCGGGCTGTAATGTTTATTCATCAAATGCAAGAATGCTCCACTTGTTGAAATTAGTTGGCTTTTACCAAAAACAAACCCGCTGTCTGCTGATTTATAATGAAATATACATAATGGAGAGAAAACAGCAGTGGGTAACAATGGTGAGTGCATTCTTATGGGTATATTTGATGGTAGCATGTGTGCTATGATGTAAAGTACCTTGTTTCATAGCATTTTTCACTTGTCCACATAACTAATAATACATCTATATGTCTCAGAATAGTTTAACTCTTCACACTAAAGGCCATATCACAAAAAGTAATACCTGCAGCACAGGTTTTTTTCCATTTTTTTCAATTTTTCAATTTTTTTTTCTTGCTATTTTTAAGCCACTTTGGCTGCTTTTTTGCAGGTGAAGGCCCATTTTTTTTGACATTTTTTGCAACTTGTAACTAATTTTTACTGTTTTTCACCATTTTTAACCAATTATTCCTGCTGTCTACCAAACTTAATCTTTATTTTGCAACTGTCTGCCACTTTTTACTAATTTTTGTCACTTTTTAAAACTTACTTGTAACCCATTTTCACCACTGTTATTTACAGTTTTAACAATTTTTGCAATATTTTTAGCACTTCAATCCATTTTCTAATTCTTTCTGTCACTTTTTTTCAATTTTGTGTTCTCTTTCTTAATTTTAACCCACTTTAGCTGCTTTAAATCCATTTTGAGTGCTTCTTTGCCAAGGTCAGCCTGTTTTTATAACTTACTTTTGCCACTTTAAACCAATTTTTGCCATTTTCACCAGTTTTAACCCATTTTTGCCACTGTATGCCACTTTTAATCCATTTTTGCCACTGTCTGTCACTGTAATCCATTTTTGCCAAATTTTTAAATAACTTTTAACCCACTTTTACAATCTCTTTTCAACTTTAAACCAATTTTCTCATTTTTTCACTTTTATTCAATTTTTTGCCACTTTCTGCTACTTTTATCCAATTTGGCTGCTTCCACTGTTAGCCCATTTCTATTACTTTTTTTCCCACTGATAAACCTCTCTTTGTCAAATTTCTAGCAACTATTAACCCATTATTGCCACTTTTTGCCACATTTAACCAAATTTCATTGCTTATTGCCCATTTTTGCATCATTTGGCAATTTTTTTTTTTTTTTTTTTTTTTCACGAGGTTGTCAAATTTTTTTTTCCACTATATTATTTTGGCATTCTGACATAAGTGCCTGAATGCTTTAGTTCAATGTGCTCTTTCACATTGTTGTCATTAAAAATATATAATATTCTGTTTTAAGAAAAAGGGATTCGTTGTTCTTGCTCTGAATAAGAATAAGTATTATTCAGGTTAAAAATAAAACATCAGATTTTGTGAATAGGTTTGACATTTTAAAGCCATAAACAGAATGTGTATTTATAATGAATATTCCAGTCTTGTAAATTTAGCATCAGCTGGTCTTAAAAACATTAAAAATTTGAAAAAAAAATGGCATGTGATACAAGGACAGCATATTAATGCCTGACCTGTTTAGATGACTTGCAAGTAAGTCCTGTCTAAAGTAGATAATATACACTAATAGCCCGGCCCACAGAATGTCTCATTGGAGCAAATCAGGCCCCCGAGCCTGAATGTGTTAGACACCCCTGACCTAAAACCTGGCGTGAAGTCTAAAGTCTGTACAATGTTCAGAGGAAACATTAGAAAGATGGACGTGTACCAGCAAGTTAACAACACTCTACAAAACTTGTTCTACTCACATAAGATTCACAGCAGAAAACCTTCTCCCCAGTTTAAAATCAGTGTGGTTTCTGATAAAGTTTTAATGGGACAGAGAGAGAGAGGAAGCTTTCTGTTTGTTTACAAGCTCTCCTCTATTCTTCCCAGCAGCACACACAGAGGCAAACATGCTTTTGTGCAACTGTAAGTTGGATTTCTTATTCAATATAATTATCACTCACAAATGTATGCCAATTTCTGCCCAAACACAGTTACCACCACAATGCATGATGTCAAGTACAGATATCCAAAGGAGCTTTATAGGGTCGACGACGTAGACACATTTCTGAATTCTATATCTACAATTTCAATTTTTGTTGTCTAACATGTGCTTTGAATTTTTATTAGTTTGAGTGTTTTATTCCAAACAACTTGGAATAAATCCACTTTATTTAAAAAAGGTTGGTAGTTGGTTAAAACTAGAAAGAAAGGACATTTCCATGCGGTGGTAGATGCTACCTTATGGAAATGACTGCCAATGGGCAAACAGACCTAGCATGTCAAGGGATGATGTTTTATTGAAGTAAACTAGGTGGATCCGCCTCATCATCATCGCACTTTAACAGACCAACAAACTGCTCTCTGCTTCAACAGTTCTGTTTGGTTTTAAGGTGAACTCAAGTGAGACAGAGGTGCTGTTCTCTGCTGGAACTGTTCCTGCTTATCCTTTTCATCCTTCACCTATCTGCTGCCTTTGATACTGTCAACCAGCAAATGCTCCTCATCATCCATGCCGACCTGGGATCTCACAGGGATTACCTCCCACCTGTCGCTGCACACTTATCAGATGTAATTGAGGGGAGCTCTCCACCTTGCACCGTCTCCACCGGGTTCCCCCAGGGCCCGGTCTGGATTCACCTCCCCCACTTCCTCTAATCCGCTCCGCCCGGCCCTGAGCTGAACTCTCCGAGTTCCTCCACAAGACCATTTTAATCAGTGTTGACCAGAGCATGGCTGCTCCAGATGATACTCGGAGAAGCAGACTGTCATTGAGGCAGACTTTGTGACCTGATCCAGCAGGTTTACTCTGTAAACAGCCATGTTATCAGCCTCGACCTCGGCAGGGGCACAGCAGCTCCTGGTACAAGCTCTGTCCATGTGATAACAACAACACATTTGTCATCTCTGTTCTTTCTGATATTTGTTCATAAAAGCAGATTTTGGTTAATTCAGAACCTTTAGCCTGAGGTCAGAATTATAACACTGATTGTGATTCTTCTTTTACCATTAAAGTGAATAACCAGTCAGTCTCCTGGGAGCTCCTGGGATCTCATATCTCCTAGGTTCCTCTGGATTATTGGTGTTGACGGCCTGCTGCAATCAACCCACCCTTCTCCAACCGTTAATGTGCCATGCTAAAGCTAATATGGCATTGCCTATGAAGCACAATGTGTGATTTCAGCATAAATCAACCATGACTATTAACACCATGGTTAACCATGACAGTTCAGTTTAGTTTGATTTAGACCTGAACTCTTTGTCTAGAGATAAAACAATGGTGCTACACAAATAAAGATTGACTGGTTGATTGATTGCCATGGTGAAGTTGCTGAAGGAGCTTATCGAGACAGTTCAGAAGAAGGGTTAATTCTCATCCTCTGAAATGGTTTCCAGTGATCCGTTATGTATGCAGGTGTGGTGGTGTCTGCAGAAGTGGTTGCAGTCTTGATTTATGCGACCCAGCAGAGGATAAATAGCCTTTGTTATAAACTGATCTTACTTACGAAGCCCATCAACAATCATTATAAAGGGATGATGAGCGAAGAATTGGTTATACTCTCTGAAGACTGAAAAATAAGTGTGAATACCCTAGGAATGGATGGTAATATGGTAATGATCATCATCTGGCCCCAACATGAGGAGTAGAATGCAGTATTTTTAAAGATATATTTTTGGACTTTTTTATACATTTATTGATAGAAGAGGACTGGTTGGCATGGTAACCGCAGACTCAACAGTCTTATCTTGATTCAAAAATCTTCTTTTACCTGTATAAAACATTCTGGGATTTTGGGGAAAAATATCAGGGACAAAAGTCAGGCAGCTGTAGAGCTGTATTTTTTTTAACTCATGGATGGTACTGGGTCTCAGGGCTCTTTGGATTACTGAAATCAATCTCAGACACCTGTGATAATTAGTTTGCCAGGTGAGCCCGATTAAAGGAAAACTACTTAAGGACATTCCACATTATTAAGCAGGCCACAGGTTTCAGGCGATGTGGGAAAGAAAAAAGATCTCTCTGCTGCCAAAAAGTGTCAAATAGTGTAATGCCTTGGACAAGGTATGACAACATTAGATATTTTACGAAAACTTAGGTGTGATCATTGTACTGTGAAAAAATTTGTGGCTGATTCAGGGCACAGACGGGTTTGTGCAGATGACGGCATAACGTGGAAGGTTTCTGCAAGACAAATTTATCAGATTAAGAGAGCAGCTGCTAAAATACCATTACAAAGCAGCAAACAGGTATTTGAAGCTTCTGGTGCCTCTGTCCCACAAACCTCAAGGTGTACGATCCTTCAGAGGCTTGCAGCCATGTATAAACCTACTGTTGGGCCACCCTATCCAATGCTCACAAGTAGAAACGGTTGCAGTGGGTCCAGAAATACATGGAGACTATTTTTCAAACAGTCTTGTTTACAGATGAGTGCCGTGCAACCCTGGATGGTCAAGATGGAGGAGTAGTGGATGGTTGGTGGATGACCACCATGTCCCAATGAGGCTGACATCAGCAAGGAGATGGTGGAGTCATGTCCTTGGGTCAGAATCATGGGGAGAGATCTGGTAGGCCCCTTTAGGGTCCCTGAAGCTTGAAAATGACCTCGGCAAAGTATACAGAGTCTCTGACTGACCACTTTCTTCCATGGTACAAAAAGAAGAACTGTGCCTTCCATAGCAAAATTATCTTCATTCATTACAATGCTAACCTTGCAAAGCAGATGGATACGCCCGTTTCCTTGTTTCTCACTGACGAATCCATCTTGCAAAGCTCCCATCTGAACGGTTTGGGCCCGGTCAAAAAGTGACGGGACCAAACAGCGACGAGGGGCAGTACTTTCAGGCACGGCAGTCGTGACGTAAACAAGCAGCAGCAAGAGCTGGTGCAGTTAAGGAGGAAGAGATTAGCGTGGATGCTGCTAAAGCACCAGTTTTATCAGAACTTGATGACATTTCTTCTTTGAAAGAAGAACAAAGAACAGCAGTGAGTTGTTTTCTTTTCAAAAACGACAAAAGTCAAGTACTTACATGTCTATAGTCGCCATGTTTTGTGTTATTCCTCTGTAGCTGTGCACACGCAGCTCGATTGCGGCTATGTCATGTGTTTTGTTGCTCTGATTGGCCCGTAGAGATGTGACAGACAGAATGTTCACCCAATCACACTGAGTTTTTTTCAAAGCCTCTGCCTTTTGCTCAAACGTTTCCTATTGAAGCTTTCCCAGATGGATGTGTGAAACACATCCATCTGGCATGTCAGGTTATGACAATGCACCATCTCATGCTGCAAAGAATACCTCTGTGTCATTGGCTGCTCTGGGCATAAAAGGTGAGTAACTCATGGTGTGGCCCCCATCCTACCCTGACCTCAACCCTATTGAGAACGTTTGGAGCATCCTTAAGCAAAAGACCTATGAGGGTGGGAGGCAGTTCACATCAAAACAGCAGCTCTGGGAGGCTATTCTGACATCCTGCAAAGAAATTCAAGCAGAAACTCACAAGTTCAATGGATGCAAGAACTATGAAGGTGATATCAAAGAAGGGCTCCTATGTTAACATGTAACTTGGACTGTTAAGAAGTTTTTGATTGATATAGCTTTTGATTTCAGTAAATATGACCTCCTAATTCTGAAAACTGACCATTTTTTTATTTTGGAAAAAAAAAAAAAAAAAAAAAAAACTGGGAGGCTTGCTCAATCAAATTTGAATTATGCTGTAATGGTTGATCACTTGAAAATTATACTGAATGTCATTAGCATCAACTATTTAGGAAAATCAGAGAAAAATCTAATTCGCATAATAATTTGGAACTCAGTGTGATATAGATGTTTAAAGTAACAGCAGAGGACAGTGATACCAGACCTTTATTATAGAAACAGAAGAGACAGGAAATAAATCTTCTGATTCATTTCTTTTTAAACTGCTGGTTTATGATGAGAGCAAACAGAACAACTCTTATAATCAGAGCATTAAAAATGAACAAGTATAGCTTTTTAATTAAACCGTGCATAAATGTATCTATATATCTGTAAAATTTTAACGTGTTGTGATTATAACTGATGGAACATAAAACATTTGCTTGATCAGATGAGAAGATTCAACATTTTTACAGGTGCAATGAAAGAACCAAACATTTTTTTAATTTATTTTAATATCAGAACACGTCTTATATCAGCAGCTTTAACTGAAAAGTAGTGGGTATCATATTTGCCCTTTCAGAACAAAATCCTGTCTCTTCTCCTAGACTGCTGAAGTATTTTATATAATTCAAACAAACCAAGAGTATATGTGCTGCTCGGGGTCTCACTTCAGGGGTTTATTCCCCTGACACTGCAAGCCTGTTTGTCAAAACTATCTCATCTAACACCTCACACAGCGCTTCCAATTTCTGCACCGTGTGCACTGTTTGTCTTTCATATGTTGCAGGAGCAAGCCGCTTACTTCGGGGAATAGCTCCATCCCATCCTCAGCCTCCCACCTTATTTGTCGGCTGCCTTAGGGGTAACTGAGAATTTTCATTGTTTACATTAGATTACTTGAAAAATGTGGAATAAATTGCATTTCTTCACAGATTTGTCTCCCCTTTGTTCTAATTAAATCAAATACTAACCTTGTAAGCTTTGACTGCACCTGTTTAAAGCCCAGCCAAACAAACTCACTTTGCTTTAATAGAGAACTCCGTCAATAATCTGCCCTTTTTTCATAATACCATCAGCAAACATGATCGGATTTTATGAGTCACATAGTGCAAGTTGTTTTCCACCCAATGCCAGGGCAAAGAAACTGTTTATGGCCTTAACAGATGGGAGTCAGACAACTGTAGCCCGAAGTTTCTCCTTTAAAAACATCCAAAGGAAAGTCAAAGTAGTTCAGTTATGAAAGCATAATGTACAGAGATCAACAGAAGGGCTCTGGAAGTAAAAATCCTATCTGGTTTTTCTAAAGAAGGCCTAGTGTTAGTCCATGATAGTAATACACCCAGCAGTCATCAGGTGATGGCCAGCTGATCACAGTTATCGCCTCTCAGCTCCCACAGCTAATCACAGCTCTTTCTCTCAACACAGCAGTTGTATTTAAATATGACATACTCCTCACTAATCCCTGTTTCTGTTAATGCTGATGCACCAAGCTGTTGCTGTTGGCAAAGCTTACCTCTTCCACCCCAGCCTCCTCCTTTAAGCATAAAGCTTGTTGCACCCTTTTATTGAAATTCACACTACTATAGACTAATTGCTTTTGAATTTTATTCTTTTTAATACACATTATATATATATATATATATATATATATATATATATATATATATACAGTGCTTAACTTTATTAGGCCACCTGTCATATTAGTCTCAAAGACCATCCAGCATCATGAAGCGCAGACTCTTTCATTTTCAGTCAGCTCTCCACGTTTTACCATTTTAAACAGGAATGAGGGATTTCAAACAAATTCACCCAAATTTGAGCCGGCTCACTGGGCTTCTCTGAGAAGTCAGAAATTAATCAAGCATAACATTCAACCACTAAAACTATTTTTTCTGTTCAGGAATGCAAGTAAATAACTATAATTTGACATATTAATCAAGAAATTATAATGTGCTTTACTATTTTTTCATTTTTTTTTTGTAAATCAGTAATTTTGAAAATTCATGGATAACAATAATAATTATATTTTAGCATTAAAAATATCATCTGGGTTAAAGAGCTTCTACATATTGGTGTATTAACCATTGCAGAAACATAAAAAATGATTTTGGTGATTACCAATGCTGTTAATTTAGGGCAGCTGTGGCATAAACCTTACTTTGGTCAGGGTTAGGGTGGTCTAATAAATTTGTTAAATATAAATATATGTATATAATGTATACTTGTCATTCAAAATCTATATTGTTAGTATCAATGCAGCTGACATAATCAAAAAAGAAAAAGAAAACATGCAGCTGTAAAAGGCCCACATGTTGACTCCCAAAAACTATACTAATAATGATTCTTTAAGTACACTTGGGTTCTGTTGCAGAACTGTTTGCATTTTGCTTTTGACATGTGCATTGTTACTGTTGCTAGATAAAAAAAAGAGCTGAATACATATTTTTTATATATATATATATTACTATGCTACGACAACCAATATAAACACTACAATTAGGATACATGCAGACAGAATGTTTTAAAGACGCATGCTTTTGTTGTTGGTTTTTTATGAAAAAGCTGTAATTCATAATGAATCAGGGAAATCACAATGGACTGTGGGGTGCAGAGCTCCATCACTCCCAGAGAAAATTGCATAAAAGTCTTATACCTTTACTTCTTTCCCTCCGCTTTCATATCCCATGTCATTTAATTCATTCATTTTAACATGATTGCTTCTCATTTTTACTCATTTTTTCTACATTTTTGCAACTAATTAGGTTAACTGGCAACATGTCAATAACATGACTGGGTATATAAGGAACATTTTAGAGAGGCAGAGTCTCTCAGGAGTAATCTGTTAAAAACTGCATCTAAAAGTTGTGAAGCATTTTAGAAAAAAAATCATCAATGTAAAACTTCATGAACATTAAATATCCCACCACCTACAGCCCATAATATCATCGAAAAATTCAGAGAATCTGGAGAAATTTCTGTGAGCAAGGGACAAGGACAAAAGTCAGTTTGGGTCCTCATGATCACCGGGCCCTCAGGTGACACAGCTTTAAAAACAGGCATGACATTATGCAGGAAATCACTGCATGGGCTCACGAACACGTTCAAAACTCATTGCCTGTCAACACAGCTGGCTGTGACATCAACAAAAGTAAGTTAAAGCTGTATCATGCAAAGAAGAAGCCACATGTGAACACGATCCAGAAACTTCCTCTCTGGGCCAAAGCTTGTTTGAAACGGACTGAGGTAAAATGGAAAACCACTCTGTAGTCAGATCAATCAAAAGTTAAAATTCTTTCTGAAAACCACAGACACCGTGGACTTAAGAGGAAAGGGACCATCCAGCTGGTCATCAGTTCTAAAGCCTGCATCTATGATGGTATGGGGTTACATTAGCGCCTGGTGTGGGCAGCTTACACATCTAAAAATGAACAATCAAAAAGCAGATAGAGGTTCTAGAGCCCATGTCTCTTTCAAACAAGGCCTTGACTATTTCAGTGAGACAATGCTAAACCACATACCACATCCATCACAACAGCATGGCTTCACGGGAGAAGACTCCAGTCTGCAGTCCTGACCTTTTACAAATATACATTTGTTGTATCATAAAACAAAAACATCCAGCAAAGAAGACGTAGGACTGTTGAGCATCCGAAATCCTACATCAGACAAGAATGGGACAACATTCCTCTCCCTCAAGCCCAGTAGCTGGTTTCCTCACTTCCCAGTCATTTACAGAGTAACATTAAAAGATGCTGCACAAAGGTAAACATAGCTCTGTCCCTACTTATTTGAGGTGTGCAGCTGCAAAAAAATTTTCACAAATGTAAAATGTCTTAGTTTAAACATCTGATGTTTGGGGGGGGGGGGTTGTTCTATTCTGAATACTTTATGGATTTAAGATTTTTTTATCATTGCATTTTTATATTAAAACCATTGATATAAAGATTCCATTGTACTTCCAAACAGAACACATTATCTTTGTTCATATCTGAGCTTTACAAATCTCTTCTTACTAACCCTGTGTCATGACATTAAATCTGATTTGAGTAAACTACTCCTTCACCCAGCTTCAGGGTAGGAAACAGACATTTAGGGAAAGAATCAGATCAATGAGTTGAGCCAAACTTGAATATAATGTGTTCTTAAGTAAGCCAGCGCTCTGATGTTTGACGCTTATCACACACAGACTGGTTAGCTCAAGCTGCTATCATATCTGGGAGCATGCTTTCTTTGCCCAGTCTTGTTTTTTTCTTCTTCTGTTTTCTTGTTTTTCTTTGTCTCTATAACACCTCATATGTAAGGCGCTGATCCCATCAGGCCTGAATTAACACCCAGCATCCTGTCCCCATGTGGGCTGGTGCAGAGCTTTGATTTAAACATGAAACTCACTATGATCTATCTCACCCACTAATACCATTGTTACTGTTTTATTGAACTGCCTGTGTTTCCTTTTACACTCTTATCTGATGTGGTGATACTGCGGGCTTCAGCAGGGTGATAGGCTATTATACTTGATAAGTGCATCAATAAATGATGTGAAGGGGAAAAATCCTCTGTCCATTGTTTTCTTCTTGTATGGGAGCTGCAGCTAAAATGCAGCCAGAGCATTCTGGCTCTGACAAATCAAATGTATAATTTAGACTTCCAAGTACAAATCTCCTCCATTTGTATCTGTAGACCATGTCTGTGCAGAGCTGTGGTAGGGAGATACAACAGCAAAGCTACTGTAATATGTTGGTGACTCAAACAACTCTGTAACGTGTTTTTGCATAGGACCAGGACTACAGAAGTGACCCTATCTCATTAGAAAGGAATTTCTTTATGACTAGCATGTACAACAAGAATAAAAAAGCAGAATTATGGAAAATAAAGTGGACATGTTTGTATGACTGTTAAGCATGAATGCATGGTGTGCAGACGAAAAAAATCCTTCCAGTACATAAAAATAGGAATAGATCATCTGGTGAAAAAGTTACATTAGCTGGCTGTAGCTTGTAGCCAGATCACACCAGAGAGCTTTAGACCATCTGGATGGCCTCTCTCATCATTTTTAATGTTTGGCATCAGAAGACAACTTATTTTACACCCACTGTAGACAGGTTGTGTAGTTGCTGAAAGCTGCCGCTCCTTCAGCTCCAGCTCGCACCATCATGGCTTTCATACTAAGCACATATGTGCTGCATGTCGCGTCTCCTTGCTGTCACAGCCCTGTCTTTCTTCACAACTTGTACCTCAATAAATCTCCCTGAAAGTGGCTTGACTCATCGTATCATCCATGAAAAAGAAGTTTAGCGTAAGACTATGTACTCATGCTGGTTTAACAGTTCAATCCTGCACTGTTTCATGCTCTCCTCCTTGCAATAATCAGCTGTCCATGTCACCTGGTCACACCTAGCCAATAGGACTGCTCTTATACCTCACTGCTAGCCTATCATAGTGACTTCACAGTTGATCCCAATTCATCAACCAGACATCACTGTGTCTGGACTCCAATGAGGGACACATACCTTCTCTTTTGAAACACTTACACTTAAGAAACTTATGAAAATACCAACAAACATTGGATAACATTTTTATTCATAATAGTACTCTTACTAATGCGCCTTAATTATCAAACTCTTTATCGATTATATTACTAATAATAATAGGAATATAGGTGCATTTGGGGTGGAAAAATGAGACAATATGTTCGCTAGCTGAACACATGCTTTATATCTAGTTTATATTACTATTTAAAAACATTTCTCCTTGAAATGACCACATTTATTCAGATTTCCCATTAAAAACTAAAATTCCAATTTCTCCATGCAACTTTGAACACACCACAATAAGTTCATCATAGTTTCTTTGAATTGCCAAAAGTCCAAGCCTCTTTTAAACACATCATAATGTAAGGTATACATCGCTTTCTTTGACCCCCTAATTAGCATTTGTCGTGCAGATTTTAACACGGATTTCAACTTTGGAATAATATTTTTAACTGATGGGACCTAGTACCAGGTTTTGGAGGTTTTTGTATCACTACTACTCTGACCAAGCTTAAGGAGGATTACTGTACAGCAGCAACAGAAGCTATTATTAGTAATCTATGCTAATAAACAGCTGATGGAGTTTTTCAACAGTTCAAAGGAAAGCTGGCTGCATTTAATTTAATTTCTTTTAAAGACTACCTCTAGAAAACAGAGCAGAGCTACCTGTTTAATCTACCTACCAGCTCCTCTCTCTGTCACGCTGCTTCACATCCAGACATGCTGCTCCTCCTCCTCTCTCTCCTCTGGTTGTTATCAGACAGCAGGCTAAACACAGAGGAGAAATATTACAGAATCTGAATGTCCGTCAGGATGGCACAGACATTTTAGTTTCGTCTCGTCTTTGTAACAAAAAGTAGTCTATTTTTAGTCAGAGTTTTTATCATCAGTAATCTATTTTAAGGCCGTCCTTGTCCTGTCTTCCTCCTTGTGAAAGGTCATCGACAAACATTTTTTCGTCATAGTTTTAACACTGACCAGTAGTATACCTTTAATGAAAATCAGCTAATAACGATTGATTAGCAATCAATAAGGGCATCTGTAGTTTGAGTACTGAATGTGCTTAGTAGTACTTTTTAGAGGGCTCCTTGTCTGGATTTTGGTCTATCTGCTGAAAATACAAATAGTTTTACTTGTGTTTTCTTGTGTTTGTGAGGGGTATGTTTCATCACCATTACAGGACTAATATTTTCCCTTTCTCCCCCTTTATGCTCCACTGATCTACAGCTGAATATGTGCAGAGTAGCTGTTGTTGTTGTTTGGGTGAGAGTGGGAATGTGTTTGAAATGCAATGAGCATGTATGGATGTATCAGAGCACACCATCGCCGTGGCCCTGTGATAACACATCTCTGTGTCCCAAATTGCCTGTCTAAAAGTCAAGGAGATTAGACGGAAACGGGCCCTCCTGAATTCAGCAGCCATTTCTCTCAAAATAGAAACAGTCCGTACAGTCTGTGTGAACGCACAACACACACTTCCATGCACACACAACCCTGAGAGTGCTTAATGTGTTTAAACAATCTGTCGGTGGAGATTCTGGAGGTGATAACGGCCTGGTTTATCACTAACCTTTCAAATGTTTCCTAATAGGGAGGCCCTGATCAGGATTTGTGCAGCTGATACCGATCACCTACGAGTGAGACTGGCCAATCCTGGTACAAGTCATATTTGTAATAGCAGTTAGATAAAATAAAACCATATTTATTGTTGAAAAAATTATTTGGAAACAGGTCAAAATCAACCCCAGTACAACATAAATATTTAAAGCACTGAAATAAGTGTTGGCAGCTAACGTAATTTACCTATCAGGCTTTAATCTGATGGTTTTAACAAGTATTTTAACTAGGACTACAATATTGGGATCTTTTTTTTATTAATAATACAATAAATAGGCCTAAAACAATATTTAGGTACTTTTAATGCAGCTGCTTCTAGTGCACAGGTGTCAAACTCAAGGCCCGGGGGCCAAATCCGGCCCGTGGTGCAGTTATACCCGGCCCACCAGATCATATGGTATTTTTATTATAACTGGCCCACCAGTATGAGTTCTGCAGATTTCCTCTATTATAGAAATGTAGACTTAATCTTGATGAATTATAATATCCTTGTTGAGTCATAAAAATAAGAAAAAGTAAACAGTAAAAGAGTTTGATAAAAAGTCAGGAACATTAAGAAGAAATTAGTGTTTTTTCTATATTTTCAATTTTGCATCTCATAGTTATGACCTAAACTTGGGGTTTTGATGTTTTATCTCATATTTTTACCTTTTAGATTAATAATGTTATAATATTAGATATTATATTAGACCTTTAAAAGTCATGACTTTGACTTTTATCTCGTGTTTTGACCTTTTTCAACTCCTAACTTTAACTTTTATCTAATTTTTTACCTTAAAAACTAATGATTTTGAATTTTGTTTTATATTTTGACATTTGAAACTCATGATTTTTATGTTTACCTCATATTTTGACTGTTAATAGTTATGATTTTGATTTTTATCTTGGTTTTTGATCTTTAAAATTTATGGTTTCAATAATCTATCTCATATTTTGCCTTTTTTCATTTTTAATGTCATGTTTTTACCTTTTAAACTTAAAAATGCGACTTTTTATCTTAGATTTTGGATTTTTAACTTATCATGCTCACCTTTTAATCGCAAAAACATTATCATCAGTCACAAGTTTGTTACCCCCATAATTCATTTCTGATGGAAATAAGGTTGACATTTTATGGTTAAATATCCACCCTGTTAGGCCCTCAGGTCAGACCCAAGTTCAGACTCCGGGCCCTGCTGTGATTGAGTTTGACATCTCTGTTCTAGTGCTAGACTGAGCAGCGGCAGAGGACAAGTTCACTGAGTTGTGTTCAAGCAGGCAGTCAAAGGCACCTCATTTCAGTTTGGTTTGATTCTTAGTGCTTAGTATGTGTTGGCTGGCAATTCAATTAGACTGTAATTACACTGTATAGAGCCTCTCTAAGCTCAAGTATTAACCAGGTGATCAGATTGGTGACTCAAAGCATTATTCCATCACATATTTCTAATAAAAATAAGCCAATAACAATCAATCAGGTTATCCCAGCCTCTAAATATTTTAGGCTTCAACTGAAGATGATCCACGTTCCAAAGTTCCATCAGTTTAAACATCGCTGCTGGATTTTAGCCGTTTCTCTCATAGAATTTCAACTCCAAGTGTTTGGTAGTCTTTGGCTGCACCAGGTAATTTTTCACCTCTCTGGCTTCAAATGGCTGCAAGAGATCCCTGTTTGAAAAATGTGAACTTTAATACCCAAGAATCCTGAAAGGTGATGTAAGTGCACTGCCAGAGCCGTGACAGCTGTGTGATTGCTTTATACCAAAGGATACCAAAGGGAGGAGGGAGGGAAGTGATTGAACGTCGGTTGATTGTGTTTTTTTCTCTGGATAGAGAGCTTCCTCACCCCTGATGTAGAGGAAACACTGCTGAATTCTGCTCTTCAGACTCATTTTGTCCTCCTCTGCAGACATTTTCCACCAGTGACCAGGCTGACACAATAATTTAATTCGAGCAAATAAGTTCACTCTGCTACAGCTTAATTAGTGTGCCAGGGTTTTCCTCTTTGTGAGTTGTAGGCTTATTAAAGCTGACACTGAGATTTAGCCAAAAGAACTTTGGAGGATAATTCTCACCACAAATAAAGCTTGGTTAGAGGCTGCAAACGTTACTGCAACAAAGCCAAGGAAACAAAAAAAAAAAGACCAAAACAACGGAGGACATAAGGACAAAAGTTCTCACTAGTTTTGGTTTGCCTCATTTTAAAAGGCCATTTTCAAATACGAGACGAAAATTAAAACAATGGATCGAGAACCACTACATGAGCAAAAGTATTTGGCCACCTGACCATTACACCAATACGGCCTGCAATGACCTTGTATTAAATACAGGTACTTTAATATGGAGTTGGTCCCCCTTTTGCAGCTATAACAACCTCCACTCTTTTTGGAAGGCTTTCCACATTCTTTAGACCATTTATGAGATCGGGCACTGTTGTTGGACAAGAAGGCCTAGCTCACAATCTCCGTTCCAGTTCATCTCAAAGGAGCTCGATGGGGTTGAGGTCAGGGCTCTTGGCAAGCCAGTCAAGTTCTTCCACACAAAACTCATCAAACCATGTCTTTATAGTCCTTGCTTTCTGCACTGGGGCACAGTCATGTTGGAATAGAAAAGGGCCATCCTCAAACTGTTGCCACAAAGTTAGAAGCATAGCATTGTCCAAAATATCTTGGTATGCTGAAGAATTAAGATTGGCCTTCACAGGTGGCACAATCCAGTCAGGCAGGCAACATTCTCCCAATATCCACCAAACCTAGGCTCGCCTCTCTGACTGAAAACTAGAGAAGTGTGATTCGTCACTCCACAGAACACTTTTCCACTGCTTCACAGACCAGTCGGTGTGTTTTACGCACCATGCAGCTTAGCAGTTGTTTACCCCACTCTGTGATTTTACATGGTCTTCCACTTCATGGCTGAGTTGCGGTTGTTCCTAAATGCTTCCACTTTCTAATATCACATACAGGTGACTGATACAATCTGACACAGTCTTATTGAAAAAGTGGCATCCATCACAGTACCACACATGAAGTCACTGAGCTCTTCAAATCAAATTGTTTGCTGTACGAAAAAAAAAAAATTGCCACATTTTGTGAATTTTCGTAGTGTCTCTGAGTCAACCCTACGCACAGGAAAAGTCAAGGTCTTTTACAGAGGAAACATTAAACGACAAAAGGGGTGTCCATTTCGTCAGAGGGAATCAACAACAGACACAAGATAGGATGAGCATTTGCATTATAACATGGAGGAAGCATTAATTTTACATAAAGACATCAATGAAGGAAAGCAAAAGGAAGCAACAAATATTTGTGTGAGTAGAAGACTGAGAGAGTTAAAAGGTCTTTTGTTAAGAACCAGATAAGAAGCTCAGTGGACAGACTTTTTTTAAGTGGCAGTAACTCTAATGTGTAGGTAAAGGCACTGTACTGGATATAAATGGACACAGCAAAGCACATCAACAACACTTAAGCACACAATTAAACAACAAATGCTGCTTTCAATAAATGCACATGAAATACTTCTAACAGCTAGCTGTGCCCAGATCAGAGCCTCTTACTTGTGATCATGGTGTGTAATTTGAGTCTGATGTCCAACTAGATCCAGGAGTGAGCCACGTTCAGTCCATTAATGTCCCTTCCACAGTTCCAGCAAGTTAAAGGTCTTGTGGTGTCAAGCTTCAGCTTTAGGAGGAGAGCAGGGCTTGTATCATCATTATGTGTCCTTCTTAGGATATCGGTGGGCTTTCCGCAGCACTCCTGTTTGGATGTGGTCAAAGGAAGAGAAGAAACTCTTGCACCTGCCTGGCCGATTGCCGACTGCGTTGAAACTTAAGCTAAAGCTACAATACAAAGCACACAGTGGAAGGCAGATGAAGGCTCTGCAAGCAGTGAAATGGCAGTGAGCTGGCTTTTATTTACTGTGTGGACCCCCTGCAGATTCTCCTCAGGTCTCCTCCTATCAGAAAAGAGAGTGACATGCTGCAAAGCATACTGGGAAGATGAGTTTTGCAGGCTTCCTTGTTCTTTGTTTGAACTTCCCACCACAACTACTAAAGCTCAGGGCTCAAAACTGCAATGTAGGCCAAGTCTTGTTCATTAGGGTTTGTGCTTTTTGCATAGCTGGTTGGTCAAATGAAAGATTTCCCCTTGAATACACCACTAACTTTAATATTTGTCAAGTATCTTTAAACGCGGTGCAGTCATTTAATGTTTTGTTTTAAAGCCATCCAACATTACTGAGTGATGACACATCAGGCCCTTCATTTCTGTTGAGTCCAAGGATAATTCAGATGTCACTTTAATTTAGCTATAGCCTCGGATATAAAACTTTTAGCCAAAGAGAATACTGTCATAAAGCACTTAAAGTAAAACTTGGTTCTTGCTCATGAATGCGGAGGACATTTTTCCCAATCAGACACTCACTTGTCTCACCTCTCGGTTGTTTCGCTCCCTGAGGAAACTTAATAAAGGTGATCAGTCTTACCTAATGGACCATTTGGAAGTGATGTGAGCAATTCTAGTAAAAAGCAGTGTCTGTCCTCGGGCACATTTATTAAACAAAGAGCTTTGTCAGCTGTTACATCCTGTCTTTATTTTGAAAATGAAGCTGTGGAAGACATGCTGTTGGAGAGGCATTTGTTAAAACATATTCACGGAATATCTGCACCAAATCCCTGATGTAAACACTATCAGTCATGATTTTTTTTAGACTGAAATAAGCATAGACTTCAGGCTGGTTGTTGACACTTGCATAGAGGTAGACTCAAAGTAAGTGGATAGCATTAAAATGCAAAGGCATGCTCTGAAAAAACAGTACATATATCATTATCCTCACACAGCTAAACCCCACTGCACATCTCCACCAGATGCTGATTGAACTATGTACTCTTCTGGATATGTACATTATGCAAAACAGATTTTCTCAGCCCGGTCTACATTGTCATTTTTCCCTCGACCACTTCCTCTCTACCCCCCTGTGGATGGTACTCAAGCTGGTGTGCTTTTCTCCCTTTGCAGCTTGTTAACAGCCATGTAGCAGACTAAAAATGCATTGTAGAGGGCTTTTGTGGAGTATTACCCGATACAGTGACTGAACCTCTTACTGCATGAAAGTAATGAAAATGAAATGTTAATAGCTCATTATCCTTACCACCTGGTACAGCGTAGGGCATGAGGATGTATTTCAAGTTTGAGTATCTTGGTGGAACAAAATCCCTCTGGGGGTTTCTGGAAAGAGCCGTGTCTTCTTTTGCACTACTGGAAGACTAGATTATATTACAACAGCTGTACAGTGCTTTAATAAATTGTACAATAGAGAAAGAAGAGTAATACCCGGTGCATTTGTTAGGTCTGGACAATGCCTAAGGCTCCTTTTATTGAAATATTCAGGTTTGATCTGCAAACCAGAACAGTCACAGGAAGAATCAAAGCTTGTTAATTGGCTGCAATACAAATTATTTTAAAGCACTGCTTAGGGCAGTTTTTTTCATGAGGTTTGGGTGCACCAAGGGGATGTTACACTTAAGGTTATTGGGGGTAAGAGTGCTGGGTGAAGAAAAAACACTCTTGAGCCAAGTTTTCTTTGACCTTGGATTAAAAAAGATGGGACATTATGTAAAAAGTAAATACAAATCAGGAAATGAGGATTTACAAAATAGTGAAACTCAAATTTCATTGAAAAGGACGACAAGGATTTCTATGCGGATTTCTATGGATTTCTATTATGTGACGTTTGAACACATAACATATAGAATACAATCATCTAATTTACTGAGGTCACCTGAATGCATCATATTTTCTGTCTTCAGCTCATAAAGTTCGCTAAATAACTGCAACTCCACCACAGATTTCGACACTGGGTTAATATAATTTACAAACACGAATTGCTCAAAGTTTTGGAGCATTTTCAGCATTTATCTAAGCAGCTGAAGAAGAAAAGACTTGGCGTAGTGTCCTTTGGTGTAAAGACAGTTCATCACTGCGGTATGTACCTAAAATTTTGGTTTTATCTCAAATTCCATTCAGCGGCTTTTTAAAAAGAAAAATGAAGCAGACCTGAGTCTGTCTCCTCACTCAGCATTGCTGGGCTGTGTTGACCTGCCTCTCACCTCTTCACCCCCAGGCACATAAACATCTGTGCTGGAGGACTATGGGAGCAAGCTGTGGTCAAACTTAGTGATATGATTAAATTGTGTTATTTTTTTTAACACGTTAAGGTTTTAAGATTAATCACAAGCATTAATGCGTTAAAGTTAACAGCCCTAATATATATATATATATATATATATATATATATATATATATATATATGAAATGTGATGTAATTTAAGAGAAAAATAAAACAATACTTCTCCTATGTTTAAACATTTGATGTTGCATTCTTTGTGTAGCTTTAAACTAAATATGTGGTTTCTGTTTTGTTCCTATTGATCACCACATCACCGCTTTTTTTAAATCTGAAGCTTTATATATCACCTAGGAGTCCTGAAATTAATCCTCCCATTATGCATGCAGAAATAATGTGTTTTTTCTGCATGATCATTGTTGACACTGTAGTTTGTGCAGCTATTGCTATTGTGTTGCATCATGCAGAAAGGTCTTTATTGAACTGAATCATTTTATGTCAACATGAGTAGAAAAAACAACGGAAACATCTCTGTATACTGCTAAATAAAATATATTTCAACTGCACACTAAAACTTCTAACACTTTAGCGATTACGCAAGTAACATGAGTCAGTCTGTTAAATCCTGCAAAATTCAGACAACTTCAAAGACTCCAGGAGTTGCAGAAAGAACGACTGATACACCAATAATTGCTGCACTGCTCCCACTGTGGAATTTATAACAAGAAAACAGGCAAAAAAAACCTGCAATCCAACAGAATGCGTATTAAACAGCAGACAGAGAGCATATACTACATGGTGAGATGTCAGTGCATCGTACACTTAGATGTACATAAAATCAGACAGCCCACTCAGAAAGTATTCAGACCTCCTTCATTTTATCAACTTTATGTTGCAGCATCATGCTTCCAAGTGTTGAAGTCCATTTTTTTCTCATTAAACTACACATTTAGCACCCCATCATGACAAGGTAAAGCCATAATTTTACAAATCTATGTAAATTATCAAAAGAAAAAAAAAAAAAAAAAGAAATTTCTAACATTTGCAGCTTAATTAGAATGAAAAATTGAGGATCCATATTTGATCGTACACCCCTTAGGGCAGTAAAAGGACATCTATCATAGAAATATGGTCATTTCATCTAGAAAGCCATAGTAACAGTTCTTTCTTGGTGAATAATTTATATAATAATGTAGGATAATAGTGCTTTATGTTGGAGTAAGAAGTTGCCACAGCTTTGTGAAAAAACGGTACGGTAATTAAAGCAAATAAATAACAGATTTTTTTTTAATTATTTTATCAAACTGTATTAAAATAAAGAGGCTGAATATACTAATAATATCATAAAAATATAAATTATTAATTATGCTGCAATCTCTTTCCAAAATGGTCTTCAATTAATAAAAATATTAATAAATAAATACATTTTTGAATTACTAGGTTTTTTTTTAACTGATATTTTGACATATTTATATCAATTCTTTAAACACTAAAATTTCCCAGCCAACTTGAACACACCATCATACAACCGTAAGTTAGCTTGTTAAGTATGCTAGTTAACGTCTATCCTGCTGATTTCAACACAGACTTCAGCACTGGATTACTTTTTCAACCAATGAGACCTAGGTGGTGTGGTTGCCAGGACAGTGTGACAGTGAGTTGTGCTCTGGTTTTCTGATTGTGTATGAGCTTCATTTTACATGTAGCCATTGTCTGCACCGTACCGAGAGGCCCATACTGGATGGTTACGGTACGAACACAAGTTCAGTGCTTCACAAATTTATTAGACCACTACCCAAAGTAAGGTTTATGCCACAGCTGCCCTAAATTAACAGCATTGGTAATTACCAAAATCATTTTTATGTTTCTGCAATGGTTAATACACCAATATGTAGAAGCTCTTTAACCCAAATGATACTTTTAATGCTGAAATATAATTATTATTGTTATCCATGAATTTATTGATTTACAAAAAAACTGAAAAAATAGTGAGCACATTATTATTTCTTGATTAAATGTCAAATTATAGTTATTTACTTGCATTCCTGAACAGAAAAATGAGTTTTAGCGGTTGAATGTTATGCTTGATTCATTTCTGACTTCTCAGAGAAGCTTTGTGAGCCAGCTCAAATTTGGGTATAAAAAGGTGAATTCAGTTTGAAATCCCTCATTCCTGTTCAAAATGGTAAAACGTGGAGAGCTCACGGAAAATGCAAGAGTCCACATTAAAGCACTTCATGATGCTGGATGGTCTTTGAGACAAATATGACAGGTGGCCTAATAAAGTTAAGCACTGTATATATATATGTGTGTGTGTGTGTGGGGGTGTGTGTGTGTGTGTGGGGGGGGGCTGTGTGGGTGTGACAAAAGTAAATAACAAGGCCAATGGGACGTCCAATGAGAAAGAAAGATTGATAAATAGTCCTGAAAGGGTTAATAATTATTGTTCGTCCCAAATGTTGAACCCGCTCTCACCTGTTCCATTCCCTCCAACAGTGGCAGTATTCCTCCACTGCTGCTGCCGAAGAAAAGACCTGTTTTAGTATCGATGTCTCTGGTCTCACTGCTTACAGATCGACCGGTCCCCAGGGGAGTCTCTGCTGCTACTCCAGATGGCCGGTGCAGCTGTACCAAAATAATATTCTATTTTTCCCTTATATGGTCCATTTGTACAGGGACCTTCAGTGTAATGGGTTTAACTGTAATCCATGCAGGTAGAGGTGAGCTGCTGGTAGAGCGGATGCTGCAAATTAGTTCTCTGCCTTACATCTGTGTGCTGCCAGTCATGTCTAATGCAACTCTGGCTGAGGCTTGCAGTTTTGCTCCATGCTTGTTTATGGCTGTAGGTGTCAACGGCACTGTGGTCAGACTGTTTGTTAAATAAAACATACTGCTCAGATGGGAACTTGTTAGTGCCAACTTTCCACAGATGCACACGTTACACACTCAATCTGTCAGACATATATGTGAACACAGATACATTCACACCAGAGAGCACCATGGGAAATCTGAAGCTGACCATTAGTATGAAACCAGGGTTGAAAGCTGAATAAAATCAGGTTCAGGTCAAAGTTTAGAGATTTTCTATGCGGCATGAGTTCTCTGCATCGAGAGGCACGGCCCTGATTTCAGGTTTTTGTATCTATTCAGATAGTTTTCAGGTGTTTGGTGTCAATACAATTAATTTACTGCTCATTATTAAGTCAGAGCCACCCCAATCTGGAATTGTAAATACAAAATATGTCTGATATTTGTGATTCCAGATCAGGCTGCCTCTGATGGAAAATCCCAATAGATTGGATATGGCGTCATGATAAAAGAAGCAAAAGAACCCTAGTAACTAATGCAGAGCAACTGTACCTGTACAAAGTGCTGTGGCTTAGCTTCCTGCTGTTACCCTCAGTTCTCTATCCTTAAAGGAGCAACACAGACTTAAATCTGTTGTGGTTAATGTAACTAATATTGTGTAGCCTTATGGTGTTTGCCTTATTGTCTTCTGTAACTTTCATGGGTTGGCTTTTTTAACTTTTGGTGGTTGGCTTATGTAACTTTTGCAGGTTTGCTTTTTTGTGGGTTGGATTTTGGATCTTTCATGGGTTGGCTTTTGTAACTTTAGTTGGTTTGCTTTTGCAACTTTTGTTGATTGGCTTTTGAAACTTTTGTGGGTGGGCTTTTGTAACTTTTGTTGATTGGCTGTTGTAACTTTTATAGGTTGGCTTATCTAACTTTCATGGATATGGCTTTTTGTATCTTTTGTGGGTGGCCTTTTTTACCCTAATGGGTTGGCGTTTGTAGCTTTTGTGGGTTTGCTTTTGTAGCTTTTGTGAGTTGGCTTTTGTAGCTTTTGTGGGTTGGCTTATGTACCTTTCATGGGTTGGCTTTTGTAACTTTTCAGGGTTGGCATTTGTAACTTTCATTGGTTTGCACCAAGCAGCAACCTTTGGTCCGCAGAAATGAAGCTAAATGCGGAAGTGTAAAAAATTGCAAAACCATGAGTGTCCACTTGAGGCTGGCTGCAGGAACACTGGAAGTCAAGTACACAACACATGTTAAAAAGCCATTTTTATACTAGAAATAAACTGGTTTACACCATGGTTCAAAAAACCAAACGTGTCTCATTAGCGTATGTCTTCATGTCCTCTCCCTGTGCAGGGGCTGATTTTTTTTGTACCACAATTGTTTAGATTATATTGAGAAAAAAAAAACTCACTGCACACTGATTGGCGTGTCTTATTTGATACAGGCAGAAGCTACCTTTCTGTCAAACAGAATGCTAGCTAACTAGCTGACAGGAAGTCAAGTTAATGGGCAGGCCGTTAGGTTGATCCAAAGCTGGTTGAGACAGCAATTAGAATATGGAAGCCGCCGCAGATTGGCTTCAAAAGCTGTTTGAGTCTGCCTATTGTAATCAAATGGCTGATGTCACACAGACTTTGACCAATTCTTTTTACAGTCTATGGTTTGCACTTGTAATTTTCATTGGTTTGCTTTTCTCATTTTTGTGGGTTGGCTGTTTCAACTTTTGTGAGCAGGCTTTGTTTGGTTAGGGATTATTTAACAGTTTCAGCTAGCTTAGATGGACAGGCTATGCCATCCACTGAGAGGCAAAGGACAGACAATGCCGTGATTGATTTATGTTATTGTAGAGATGTTTGGCAATTCATATTATTAGGTGTTTTAAGAGTATCTGTGTATAATTTGTAGTTTTCGTTCGACTGTCTTCATTGATACTGGTCCAGTTTCAGCACAATGAGAACCCTTCAACTCTTGCCAAGTTTCCTCCACAACCCAAAACACCAAAACATCCCTTTGGTAAAGAATGATGCATGATATTGAAACATAATGATTTTCTTTCAGTGGTATTTTTCTAGTTCTACAAAATTCAGATCTTCAGCTTTATGCAAAATATGTATTTGGGCTGCACAGTATGATCAAAAGCTCATATTACACAAATTGTGACTGTGATGAAATTCACAACAAGAGAATACAGTTTTGCTTCATATTTCATTTTTCAAATGAAAAAGACAAAATCTTGATTTCATATGTTGTTGTCTTTACCAAATAAACATGAAGAATAAATGTTTTAACTACAAAATCAGTGGGTCATATGGAAAAGACAGCATATTTATATCCTATCCAATCTCTGTGTGCATCCAAACTGATCTTATACACAAAGATTATGAATACGTCAGTAACTGTCAGTGTTAAAACGAGTCTTAATTAAGAAGACAAAACTCCACGATTCATCTAACAAAGAACTGAACTGTCACTGACAGGGAAAAGGAAAGACTGGAAGAAAAAAATCCAAACTACTTTAACAACTCACTCTAACCTACCTTCCAAATTCAGACCACTTGCTTGAGTCCCAGGAGTCCAATTAGCTTCAGCATTTTCACATGGAGCGGGGGTGATTACACTGCCACTCAGCCCGGCCTCAATCAGAAAGAGAAGCCCAAAGGACAGAGCCAGGTTAAAAGAAGCACAGCCGTTAGAGAAAGCAAAGAAAAGCCCCAGAGCTGTCAATATGAATAACTAAATAATGTTGCTTAACTGAAATGAGCCCTGAAATTGGTCCAACTGAGAATTAACAATGTCAGAATGGGAAAGTGTAGATATTTATATCAACAAGTTCTCCCAACTTAATTACAAAAAGAAACTTGTATGAGCCAAAGGATTTTCTGATGTGGTGATTCATTTTCACAGAGATGTAGTTTTAGTTAAGGCAGCAGGGTAAGAGATAAGGAGGCAGAAGGTGTAGGTGGATACCAAAAGGCTCAGATGAACTGTATATAGAAGTCTCCTGCAGTTTAGTTCTATGGTACACAATAATGAGGAATTTCAGCTCAACAAAATGCATGCATATACTGTCATGTTTCAAAAAAGTCCTCTATGCATGTTGACATATATGAATGAAACTATATTTCTTTGGGATGGTAAAGTACTGTAGACGTACTGCACTACTGTGGTGAAGAGGTAACTGAGCTAGAAGGCAAAACTCTCAATTCATTGGTCAATCTTTGTTCCAACCCTCACCTATGGTCATGAGCTTTGGTTAATGACTGAAGGAATGACAATGCAGGTTGAAATAAGATTGCTCAAGAGGGTGGCTGGGCTCAACTTAAAGACAGGGTGAGGAGCTCACACATCCGGTGGGAGCGCAAAGTACAGCTGCTGCTCCTTCACCTTGAAAGAAACCAGTTGAGGTGATTCAGGCATTTATCGTGATGCCTCTTGGTCGCCTCCCTGTGGAGGTCTTCCAGGCACTTCCAACTGGAAGAAGACCCTAGGGTAGACCCAGGAACTGCTGGAGGTATTACATATCTCATCTGGCCCAGGAACACCTAGGGATCCCCCAGGGAAACCTGGAATATGTTGCTGGGGGGAGTTGCTTGGCCTGCTGCCTCATGACCTGGCATTGGAAGAGCAGAAGAAAATGGATGGATGGATGGATAGTAATATAATTGGTCTCCACATGCAAACCTGAATACATCCTCTAGACTCTAGTCTTCCATTATTTATCTGGCACTGTAGTTAATATTTAGCATCATCCAATGGTCTGTGGCCATTAGCACACTCCAAAATAAGAGTTCTTCAGGACTGGAGTCAGGTCAGCAGTCCTCCCAATGATTGCAGTCTGAACCAGAGATAATGAAGGTTTAGGAAATATTTGCAAACTGGGCTTTTCCACAATATTCTAATATTCTGAGATAGTCAAATTTGGATTTGTGTGAGCTGTAAGCTGTATTTGTCAAGATTAAAATAAATGGTCTCGGATATATCAATTTGTATGAGAAGAATCTGCAATATACGGAAGTTTCACTTCTTGAATTAAATCAGAGGAAAAAAGGACCTTTTCTTGATATTCTGATGCTTTGAAAAGCACCTGTATATGTTAATCCTGTGTGTGCAACAGTAAACATCCCAACTAATTGGCTTTCACACTACGGGCCTGGTCCCAGATTCGAGTGCACTTGAGCCCAAAGCCTGGTTCATTTTGGTCAGTGTGAATGCAATAGACGCGCCCAAGCACTGGGCCCAGGCCCACTTGGGGAGGTGGTCTCAGGCACGATTCAAGTGGACTCCAGCACGGTTCAAATGAGATGTGAACGTAAGCATGCTACGATACGGTACAGAGTGTCGTATCAGCTATATGACATAATCGTAAAAAAAAAAGGAAATTCTTTACACAGCGCGGCAGTTTGCTCACATTTGTCCTCAAAAGATGAAAATCTTCAAAATCAAGTCAACAAATGGTCTCACCTTAAGGGATAAACACAAGTTGGATTCCATAAGATGAGATTCAAAGTTAATAAAAGTCTCCTGTCACCTGTAGATGTGCAGATACAGAGAGTGATCATCATCCAAGGAGGCAGGATGGACTTTTTCTGCCAGGTTAAAACAAAAACAATTTTCTCTCAGATCATGACCTGAGTGGTTGCCATGGTAGCTACTTCTTTCTCCTCTTTGGCAGGTTTGTAAACCAGCTTCATGCATACCACCACCCACTGTCAGAGTGAGTACATACCCGTCCAGGCTCAGGCACGGATCAGTGTTGTTAGTATGAAAGCAGGCCAGCAGGGCGGAGGGGGAGGAACCACGTCATGGTTCAAAACAACTGGGCCTAGTGTGAAAGCACCCCGGGACTCAAGCCAGGCTTTCGTGTCCACTGCTGGCAACTTATGGTGACGTTGGTTGGCCCCAACATTAGCCACAACTTTATTGCTTTAGTGCCGCATCTCGGTCACTGATTATGCAACTTACAGTGAAGATAGTAAAAATGTGGGATGGCTCAGTCCTAAATCTCTACTCCAAAAAACAGTATCATATGCTTACAACATGAAAAACACATTTAGGTGATATTACTGAAAAATCCCTGACGAATTTTGTCATTGACTTCAGTTGACAAATTGTTACACTTCTAATTTATGTGCCAACTTATAGTATTTCCTATTTTCTTGATGATGTAACCCCTTTGGTAGAAATACATGAATTACATAACCAAAAGACTACTTTTTAAATGTTTTAATAAATCAATAACTGAATACAGAAACTTATTAAAGGGTAAATTAAGTTTTCAGAATTCCAACTCCTCAATGCTGTGATAGTCAAACTTCGAACCAGACCAAGTAGAGGGTTCTTAGCCCAGGCTGGAGACTTTATATAAATTCGGCATATTGTAATTTGAACATTTCCCCCATCAACAGTCAAAGCTGCAGGACCTACGTCACAGTTTGGTCATGTCCCCTAAAATCCTCGATGTCCCAGACTTCAGTGCCCATCCTTGGGAGGACGTTCGAGTGGTTCAGAATCCTGCCAGCACATGAATCCGTAATGAGGCTGGCACTGTTTGGGTGGGAGGAATTTCACAACAATATACGCAGGCGGTGTTTGTGACACAGCACAACACATACGCACACATTTCACTTTGGGGCAGTCCAGCCCTGTGGAGTTTTCGGCATCACGCTATTAGTCTTATTTACTTTTAATGTGACAGAGACAGAGAACACCACACAGCAGCCTTTTATTACAAAGCCTTGAGAAATTGGGGGTCATGCATCACTCTCCCTCCCTTTCTCCTTCTCTTTCTGCCTATCTTCTCCATTGTTTCTCCCTCTATCCATCTATCAATTCTGCTCCTTTCAGTGCTGAGAGGATACATTGTCTTTAAGTTCACACATGGCACACAGGAGCCTTCTCTCCATAACCCTCCCCTCTTATCTGTCTCCATTTTCCACCATAATTCACTTAAAGGTGGCATCTCCAAGTCGATAAATGGAAGAGATTTAATTGGAAAGTGTTACAGGGGAGGTGGGGCTGTTTATTGTGTGCAGTGGCTGCTGGAGGACAGACACCAGCATGATGGGATTGGAAGGACTGACTTTGCAGAACAAACTGACTGAGAAATGCAGAGGTTTTGCCTGGAGCTGAGCTGAAACAGAAGACAAGCAACCGTATGTATGAAATGCAGCAGAGGAGATGAGAAAAGGCCGCAGAGCATGGCTAATGTCTCCACCCCTGCACCACCGAATGTCTACAGGACACTGTAATAAATGTTATAATATTTGGACTCTTATATTATTCATCATATTCTTGTGGATAAATTATTTATCAACGCATTTGGAAGCTAAAGTGAGGGGAAATTGATGATCCGAAGCTTTCACGCACGTTGGATTATGGAGCCTGAAGAGCTTGAGGCTGTTAAAGAATGGGTATCCAAAGTCTACACACTCTTGAAACATTTCTAATTTTTTTCCTATTACCTAAAGGCCTGGGATGAAATGCATGACTTTTGCTTTTATGAATTTAACTTTTTCATTTTTAAGCCGTAATAACAAGGTAAAAAAGAAGAAACAATAAAGCATGAAACCAATTGAGAAACAGCCTTAATGCATTGCTGCAGGCAGTCAGCAATGAAATATGTACTCCCTTTATGCCTGTTTAGTTTATGTTCATCTACAGTCATTTATGTGCAAAGGAAATAGGGGGTTTAGGGTGATGAGAGGGATTCTAGACCACTTGTCAGCAAAATTAGAATCCAATAGTGCCACAAAAGTGAGCTTTTGGATGCCAGTATGGTAGATAAAACATCATGAAGTGCCAACAAAATTACCCTCTCAGTGAAGTGGTGTTAATGTTCCTTCTAGTGTGCTCTTGTCGTTGACAAAACTAGGGAAAGTACCCTCCATGGTTCCCCTCAGTACACAAAATATGATGAAGTGTCCAGTAGATAGAACAGTGTTTTCTAGGGTGTCCTTCTAGTTGACATTGCATGATAAAGCACCCTACAAAGTGTCCTTCCAATGGACAGAACATGAGGTTCCCTCTTCTTTCAACAAAACCTGGTAAATGAGGATGCCCTTCCAGTAGATAGAACATGAAAAAGTGCCTCTAGGGTGTCCTTCAAGTAAAAGGAGCATGATTAAGTGCCATTTGGCTGCCCTTCAAGTTGACAAAGATTGGTAAAGTGCCCTCTAAGGTGCCCTTCCAGTGGACAGTGCATGATAAAGTGCACTTCCCTCACAGCAAAGGGAACATGCCTTCAAGGAATCCCTCCTGAATGACAAATCTCAGTAAAGTGACCTACAAGGTGCCCTTGAAGTAGACAGGACATGACAAAGTGCCTCTAGGATTCCTTTCTGGTAACTAGAACGTGATTAAGTGCCCTTTGGCTGCCCTTCAAGTGGACAGTGCATGAAAAAGTGCCCTCAAAAACATCGATAAAACATGATAAAGTTGCCTTTCAATTGGACCAGCGTTTGTAAAGTGCTCTCCAGGGTGCCTTTTCAGTGGCCAGAATGTGACAAAAAGTCTTTTAGATTCATCCTCTAGTTTACAAAACTTGGTGAAGTGCCCTCCATGGCTCCCATAAGTAGGCAAAATGTGATAAATTTGCTCCAGACAGCTCTTCAAGTGGGCAGAACACCATTAAGTGCCCTCTAGAGTGCCCTTCTTTTTTACAAGACTTGGTGATGTCCCCTCCAGGGTGCTCTTCCAGGGGACAGAACATGATAAGATGCAGTCTAGGAGGTCCCTCCATCAAACAGAACAGGTGACCCTCTAGTTGACAAAATTGAATGCCACTTTATCACATTTTCTATCACATTTTCCTCAATGACCTTCCACTGAGGAAAATGTGATAGAGTGGCCTCAAGTAGACAAAACGTCATAAAGTGCCCTCTGGGGTGCCCTTGTAGTAGGTTAAATGTGATTAAATGCCCCCAAGGGTGCCTTTTGGGTTGGCAAAACTAGGTAACAAGCCCTCCAGAGTGCCTTTCCAGTTGGTAAATGTGGTGCCCCCGGGGTGTCCTTCCACTTGACAAAATGTAAAAAAGTGCTCCCCAGGGAGTCCTCCCATTAAACATTAAAAAGTTGTTACACTTAGGCCCTCTTTATCACAGACCATTGTTCCTTGATCTCCCTCTCCTCTGTCAGAATTGTGCCATCAGGTGTTTTTACTGTGGAGCAACACAGAGGAGAGGATGCAGCTGTCTTGGGACTCTGTGTTGGCCTGTAAACCTGGCAGGCATTACTTGTGTCGAGGTGTCCCTCTACCGTCTTGTATTATTTCTGCCCTTGCCCCTCATACATCCTGTGATCGCCTCTACCTCTTAATCTTCTGTAAGCATAGATCCATGTGAATCAGTGGTGTATTTATGTTCTATAGCTTAGATGTCTGCAGTAATCAACGTCCTTTAGGGTTTGACGCCCATCCATCCATTATCTATACCACTTATCCAAGGCTGTGTGGCAGATGGGCTGGAGCCAATCCCAGCTGTCACTGGGCAACAGGCAGACTGCAGCGTAGATTGGTCACCAGTCAATCACAGGGCAGAAATGTGGAGACAAACGACTGTTCACTCTAACTCTCACACTTACAGGCGATTTAGAGTCAACCAATTAACCTAACCAGCATGTCTGGACTGTGGGGGGGAACTAGAGTACCTGGAGAAAATCCACATGTGCAAACTCTACTCAGAAAGGCCCTGTCCATTAGAATCAGGACTGTTTGGTGGCAACGCTAACCTCTGCACCACCATGCAGCCCAGTGTTTGACATGAACCAGTACAATGATGACAAAAGGGTCTATGATTTTTCCTGATTTGCACAGAAGTCATTTCCATAGATGGTCTCCAGATCAGACAGGCTACCTGAAAACACATAGTAAATAAATTACACTATGCTGCTCCATCCACCTCCACTGCTAACATCAGTACCAAAACTGTAGCTTTTACACACAGGCCCTCTGCATGCTACCCCCACTAAAGGCAGTCCAGCTTTCTGTGCCCTCTGATGGCAATGCAAAAGTACAAATATGGCTCTGAAACAAAGACTAAAGCTACAGATCCTGCAAGTCCAGCATGAGAAGTTGAATGACAACAAAAACAGGATGAGGACAGAGAGTTATTAGACAAGAAAGAGCTTCCTTTCATACAAACAGGGTTTGGACTTCATCAGGATATGACTGTGGTATAAACAAATGACAACTTTCCCTTCATCCCTGCCACACAAGACCAACAACATTTCATGTCAATCACATGATAACACCACACACAGCTAGGGAAGAGAGTTAGACCAGGTGGTAATAACTTAAAATCAGCTCAAAGTCAGATTTAATGTTACACCCAAGCAAACTCTGCACTAGGCCGTGGGAATATACCCAATAATTTACATATGCATATGCCCCCTGTCGCCTCTTTTGTTTGACCTAGCAATCAAACCATTTGCAATAGCTCTGCGCAACATGATAAATATTATGTGTGAAACACATCCATCAAATTTAAATATGTTGGAATTTGGTTCACACATGATTTCAAAGATCTTTATAATGCTAACTTCTCTCCCCCATAAAATCACCTAAAATAAGACTTAAAATGCTGGTACTCACTGCCCCTAACACTAGGTGCCAGAATCAGCACCATCAAAATGAATGTCTAACCAAAATTTCTATGTATCTCAGTGTGTCACCCTTTTTTGAACACATCTTTCTGCAATTTAATACACAACTTACTCTCTGAATTTATTTGGAATAGGAACAACCCGAGAACACGAGAAGGTGTTCTACAGTTGCACCGCCAGCATGGTGTATTATCTCTTCCTAATTTCTAAGCTATGATTAGGCAGCAAACATACGGTGTTATACTGGAAAGAACTATGTTTTTACAAAACCACTCCTAAATGGTTTAAACTTGGGTTATGTGAAAATGTCAGTAAAAGAACCCTTGAACAAAAAAAAAAAAAATGCAAATAAAGAGTTACAAATAAATTTGCCAAATTTCCATGAAAATGCCTGAAACTTTTCAAATTCTCCAAACATCAAAACCAAATACCAAATGCCAATGAGAATGTCAAAAATGGCCAAGTACCCCCCCCCAGGAAAAAAAAAAAAAAAAACAAACAATGAAACCCTGGTTAATTAAGTCAAAAATTCTGAAAGCAGAAATGACTGCTATGTTGTAGAAATGCCAAGATGAAATGTCCTCAGGGTCTTTGGAGGACACATTTTTGCTATATTTGCTGATTTTCACTTGGTGTTCTGAGCAACAGGTACATGAAGTAAAAGGTCAGTAATGAGATCAGATTTCCTGTCTCACAGTTCTCTTTAATAGCACACACTACCTTTTAAAGGGTCTTTTAGCTCTGGCAGAGTCTTTCAAACCCTTTAACTTGAAGACTTATTAAGTCTGAAAACTCTTTTTTAAGAATTATAGCGTTTTTGAGGCAGTTATGATGAGTTCTCTTTAAGAACACATTAATATCAGTATCTAAGGTTAAGGCTGACCTGGAGTTATGATTGCTAATGTGTCATTGTCTAGGATTTTTCTGCCACTTAAAATACAGATATGACCCTAAAGTTATAAATTGTAATTATGTGGAGCTTCTCTTCTTTGTCTGGATCTGATGATGAATTCGTCATTACTTTTTCCATTTCCTGCTATTATTTCTAATGTAAAATGTTATAAATTAATTCAGTCACTCCTTATCTGCTGCTAAGTGGAGCTACATGACGCAGAAAGATTGCAGCATTTTATAAAGGTTAATTTATACTTCAAAGGAAGCCAGACATGTTGATTGGTTGCTGTAGCATCAGGCATTGTAACAACAGGTTGCTAAGTTACAGGTAATATAAGGCTTTTATGAAGGCTGTGTCATCAAGAGGAAAAGCTGTACATGTATGAAGCAGGGTACTTAAAATGTTATAAATATGCATCTTGTATGTAGTCACTGCCATCCAGGCCTGATGAGGTTATTTTCATTTTACCTGGAAGCACTGTGTCTGTAAGAGCTCTTCAAAAGTTATATGCAAATATATTTTTCCATCAGAACATTGGCCATATGTTTGTCACTGCTGTGACAAATCAAGGTGCAGCCATTGGCTGACAGACCCTCACAAAGGGAAAACAGTTCGACAGTTAGCATTCAAGCTAATGGGTTTACTAGTGTAGATTTACTCTAATTGACACCTAAGCCTCAAAATGTTTGTCTGGACTCTTTCTAGTATTTTAACTATAAAAAGCCCAGAAAATTCCCTGTGAGTAGGTGCTCTTGCCCATGTTTCTAGAATACTTACAACTTTCAATATCTGGCAGTTTTTTACAATTTACTGCATGTAAAAAGGGAATTTTTTTAGAGTTTTAATGAGAAAAGATGAAAAAACCACCACATGTGGCTGTGAAGCCCAACTTCTCAGCTTTCAGAAACAGTTAAAATTTTTCTTATAGCACAAATCATTGTGTCATTATGGTTATGCAAATTGAGCTTGCTCAAATGTGTCACCGGTGACACACCAGAGTCCTGAAAAGTCACCAGAGTTAAAGGCTTGCTAGAAAGTCTTCTGTAAAGAATTCAAAGGCTTCAATAGCATCAACGGGATGGCATAATGAGGAAAAACAAAGAAGAGGTGACAATTTATGCTTAAAAAATTATTTAACTTTCAATAACTGTGTCAATTGTCACATACAACAATCCCACTCTGAAAGGTTGTTTTAACAAACACATACAGAGAATAATTATCATGCAGGATCCAGACTTTGCTTCTGCAGTGGTTCTTCTTCACTGCTCTGAAAATGGTAGCTTGTGCAGGCAGTGTTTTTCGGCAGCGAAGAAAAATTTATATCTAATTTATAATGCTAGAACATAGCATGGCTAAACTAAGGAACATGTAAAGTTAAACAAAACAGTATTGCATTAGTGTATAAACAAATGATCTCGCCAATACCAGTACCTACAGTTTAAGCAGTATCGAACATATTTCTGATCAGTGGCTAGCTTTAGCTTCTTTAGCCTTAGCTTCATTAGCTTTAGCTAACACTAACATAGCTATGCTAGCTTCATGTATGTAGCTAATGTAGCTAAGTGAGATTTAGCAACAAGAACTTTGGCGAATGTAACTAAATGGAGCTCCATAGAGAATGTAGCTATAAAGCTTACATAGCTACTGTGTGAGCCCAGCTTTAGCTTCATTAGCTACGTTAGCTATGAAGTTAAACAGCTAACAAAGTCACTTCATTAGATTTAACTTAAGTTAAAATAGCTACACTAGCTGCGTATTTAAAAATACTACATAAGCCAATGTAGCTAAGTTAGGTTTAGTAATGAAAGCTTTAGCAAATGTAGCACCGTAGAAAATGTAGCCACTTTCTAAGTTTAGCTTAAGCTACGTGAGCTATGTAGCTTACTCAGCTAACAGAGTGACGTGAGCTATGCTTGCTACATTAGAATGTTTTCATGAAGGACGAGTTTTTTCCTGTTTACTCAGATTCATTAAACTTTTTGTAGTTATGTTTTGCAGGTCAGGTTTTTAACTTTTAACTTTTGGTATCTTAACTGTCGCCTTAACCCTTAGATGAACGTTCTGAGAGAGTGGCCATCAGAGATATTGTCTGCAGCCAGACCCCTCTCATACTGAGCACAAAGGCAGGTTTTTGTGGAATGTTTGCAGAAAAAGAAAAAAATTGAACCTAATACCAACAAGCCATGCTCTCAAAATGTTAAAAAATACTCTTGAATTTTGTTACAATAATGACTCCGTACATGTGGTTAGTGATAACAGACAGTGTAGTGTAAATTGTGATTGTGGTTACTTTCTCTTAATTTTATGGCAACCAAATACACCTTGACCTTAACTGTTGAGTAAAATGCACACAAGATGAGTTGAAACACCCATGTTACATCGCCACTTCCACCACCCAGCGTAGTGAATCCATAGCAGTGACGTGTCCAGACACATTTCCACAGTAACAGCAGGCTTCACCATTCAGACCTGCTGTGGCACTCACACAGGATTGTGGGTCATTTAAATCTTTTCCCCAAGATCTCAGACAAACAAGTTGTTCTTAAAATAAGGTTGATAGCATACAAGCTTGTGTCTTTCCCCGTTGTTTCACAGTCTCAAAGGCTGTGACTTTCACATTCACTATGGAGAAAAATAATGAGATTTCTACTTGCATAAGTGCACTGTCAAGCTTTGTTGAAATATTTCTATGAAGAAAATAAACTGCAAAGGAGCAAAGCGACAAACATTAACTACAAAGAAGCAAATGGCCACATGCTAACACCATTCCTATTTGTCAAGGCTGTATTAAACATGCTCTATTACTAAACTTGTTATGATGTTCTTAAAAGCACTGGAGCATAATTAATTGACAATTATGTCAATTAGAGCGTGCAAATGAAGATCGCAGGCGATTTAAGCTGCCAGTCAGAGCATGTCAGAGGCAACGCTCACCCACACTGGTTTTAATTTGTTTCTGGCCTGACTTATTTGTACGTGTTGCACTTTGCAGGGTGTGTGCGTACATATTCATTCACCGAGCAAACTGAAAGAGAAGTGTTTGTTGTGCGTGTGTTTGCTCTGCCCTTCAAGAGTATAAGGAAGCCATCAGCGTTTGTTAGCTTTCAGCGTCTATGCATCTCTGAGAAACGTTGGAGATGGGTTGTATTCATGAGGTGTGTGAGGGGGTTGGAGAAGATGTGTGTTTGAATTCAGAAGCAATTGTAGAGGGCTTGTTCAGGCTAGAGTGAGTTGTTAAGCTGCCCATTAAATATAATGAGGGCTGAGTATTGATTCTGCATTGTAGTGTAGTTAATTTGCCATTGTAAAATTCTGCACCTGAATATAATTGTCAGAGCTCTGTCGTATGGTGCAGCTTTGACCAGGTGGTAGGAGACTTGTTCTCCATCCAGAGAATAATGGTTGAATCTCCAGTTCCTGTGGTCCCAGTGAAGAAACTGGACCTCAGAGTGTTAGGGCATAGTGGGGCAAAAGGAACATTTACAATTCACTTCATAAATCCCTTAACCCTTAGATGCATACATGGGTCTAAAATGACCTGGGGGGGGTTCTTGCAATATCTTTGTAATGAAAAGTTATTATTAAAACATGTTATTGACATCATACCATTTAGATTTTTAATATACCTTTTACAGATTTTAAGAAATTCTAGTTTTTGTACACAGCAAAATCGCCAGTGTTAGATTAACTCTAAGAGTGTACTAGAAAAGTGTTTATATGTGTCCACACTGTTGAGTGTTAATTTAACACTTTTCAAAGTGTTACTTTTTTTTACACTGGACCAGAGTTACTCCAACACTGTATGGTGTTAAAAAATTACGCTGGTGAACATCGAGTAGTGTTGAAAGTACTCTACACTAGTGTCAGTGTTAAAAAAAATACCTATACCAGACTACACAATTAATTCCAGTGGGTGCACAATATTATGGATAACCACTTCCCCTCTCTCTTAAACCTATTTAATAACTAAAAACGAGACATGCATGTTCCACATAACAAGGTGTATTGAAACTCAGGTACACCTGATATCATTGACTGCCACCTCACATTTTATAGCTATAGCAATGTTAGGGATTTTATGACAATCATGGAGCAAGGAGGTAGACCAGAGATGAAACATGCCCTGAGTTGACATACTGCACTCTCTCCAGTCTGAATAGAAAGACACTACCACAGTCAAGATATGAACAAGTTCGAGGACAGCTACACTCGTGGTGCAAAAGTGTTTAGCATAAAAAAATTAAGAACTTAAGATAATTCAAGAAACATGTGATAGTGAATTCCAGCAGTGATATCTAGGCAACATTTTAATATAGCTAAACATCTAGATACATCTAAAATATCTGAAACACATCTAAACACCCTGCAAAAAGGCATGATGGGAAAACTCTGCCCCCCAGATTTGAAAATGCAGTAGGTGGGGCTTGGATCAATTGACTCTACAGAGTTGGACTAAAACCAGTGCATTAACACTGTCAAATAAGTCCAACACTTAGGACCATTTACACTGAATGGAGTTCAAATTACACTTTGAGTGTTAAAATCAACACCGAAACGTTTAACGCTGAGAATTCAACACTCCAGTTTTTGCTGCTCATCCATAAGTGGGTCAGAAATGACCCGCATTCATTTCCTATGGAATTACAAGGAAAATTTTGATTCTAATTAACTGTAACTGGTTCCAAGGAAAAATGGTTTGGAAACATTGATCTAAAGTGAGCTACTTAGTTTTGCAAACTATAGACAAATTTGATGATATAGATGATAGGAAACACATTCTCTTTCACGCAACAGTCCGTTACATTTTTTTATATTCACTATGAAAATTAGTGAAATGTGGCAAATTGTTTTGTACTCTGCCAAAAATAATCAGTGAGGATGAGCCTTTGGCTTTGTCACTCCTTAAAAAATCCCACTGGATCCATCCATCCTAACAGAGCGTCAAGTGGCACCAGCCACCAGAGGGCAGTCCTCAAGAATTACGGCCATTTAGTGACAACTACCGGACATTTGCTTTAACATTATTTTGCTGCATTAACAGCAGCAAAACGCATAAATCTGAAACTCTGTGATACATTGATAATTACAACTCTGCACTAAACGAGACTGAGGACACATTTTAATTTCCAAACCTGACCCAAAATCGGGACAGTAGGAACCAAGCCGACAGTAAACCTGAGTAATTATTACCCTGTTATTAAAAACTGCTAGACACATACACATGATTAGACCCTGGAAATGACTGCACAATTACTTTGTTATTTTTCTTTGTGTGAGTGGTTTAAAGTATCAAAATGAAAGCTGACAGCTTGTTTTTATCTCTTAATAAAGCTATAAATGCATTCAAAAACATTGGTAGGCAGTGCAAATGAGGTGCTCGTGTCAGCCACGGCAGCCAAATTTATAATTAAAACATTGTCTTACTTTACTGTAGCAATATGTGACACTTTGGCATGGATGAACCACTGTCTGTTTCTCTAAGACCTGTCCTGTTAGTCCTACTGTGATTCGAGTACCCATCTATAGCCTGCTAGCTGATGTTGCTAACTCCTCATCTCAGCTCTCAGCTGCCTGTACAGGTGACCTGTAACTCAGTGTCGGCAGGTGCATCAGCTGTTGTTTCAGTGTCACAGCTGTTTTTATCTTTTGTCTTCACAAGTCTTCATTTGTCCATCTTGTTAGCTGAAATTAACTCTCGCTGCTAATTTTAACTTTGAAAATAGCGCTTGATTGTCTGTGATTGGTGGGGTGTTTACCAATATTATGCTTTTTCACACAAGTCACGATGTGATAGGCTACATGGATATGATGGTTGTTTAGCCTGCCTACCCATGTGCTGCAACAGATTTACAGTCACACACAGTCAGTACTGTGTGTACACACTAGAAAACGAATGCAATTTTACACTTTCACATACTTGCTGGCAGAAATTAGAAAAGGCTTAGCCTTCCCTAGCCTTCTGCATCCACCACCCCTGCCCATCCGTAACTCATGTACAAGCAGGTTGGGAAAAGAGCGAAAACATATTTTTTATCCCAAAAACATTTCAGTGCTGTTTCTTGCTATGTGGTCCAGTTCTGATAATACTGCCGTAATACCATACCTACATCCAGCCGTTACAATCAGCTTCTGGTACAGCTTAACCCTGCCAGGAGCCACCGCCTCTTTCTCCTCAAAGACTGATTGGTCATTCAGACCGGACATAACGGATTCAGCTTGGACCTTTGCAAGATGGATTTGCCTGATGAGAGACGTGGAATCTGACCTATCCACATGCTTTGCAAGGTTAAATTAAAGCTTGGTCTGAAAAGCAGTAGCCACTCAGCAGAATTTTGTTGCTGTGTAAAGCTTGCACTGACTGGCTACAGGTAAAAAGATACACAATGTCTGTGTGCAAAGGCCTTAAATATTCATCCCAGTAAAAAAAGAAAATGTTTTTCTTTTGCTCCAACCTCCCATAATCTTAGACAAACCGGGCATGCATGAGCATAGGGTAATACGCTGTGGACATCCCTAACTAAATATACCAATTTACATTTACGCAAGCGGATTTAAGAGGCCTTTCCTTTGCTTTTATTGGTTTGAATTTGTTCCATTTAACAACCTTGGTTAAGTTTAGGTCATGCTGAGAGTAAATTAGCTTTAAACTTGTTTTGGGATTTGATTTGTTAAACCTTAAATTCTAACTCAAAGTGTGCCCATTTCTGACACTGTGGTGTTTAAGCTTCCCGTTTTGATTATGGAGTTTGAAACGACTTTCAGTTCATAAACATGACTTTAAATTTTGAAAAAGTATCCCTTTAATTGGTTTCATTTCAGCCCTGAAGGTAATAAAAGCTTGAACAAAGCAAGTTCCTCGGCCGTCCTTGGGTGTATGCAGCAGAGCCTGCTGATGCAGAAGTTGTCAAGGCAAAAGTCGACAGAATGAAATATAGCAAAGATTACAAAAACATTTCCAAGCACAACTGTAACAGCAAAGGTCTGCACAGTGCTGACTGTATTAACCGCTTTGATAAGGAGTATAATAGACTGTTTTATTGTCTGGTATAGGGGTGGAAGTTTCATCAGTTTTCTCTCAGGCACAATTAAAAAGACATCACATCGCAAAACAGAACATTTTCAGCACAGCTCTGCCCAGGAGCTATAAATGCTGATTATCAGTTTTCTGTGTAAAAACATATTCCTCCTCAGCTTTAGATATACTCCATCCGTGTTTGTGTGTGACTCCACTGTTTCAGTCAGATTCTCAGAAAGTGCAGAGATCGACTGAAAAGCGTTGATGCCGTAAGCACAACAGAACACAAAAGGAAGATGTGGAAGGATTTCTGCCTTTTTATTCTTCATGTTAAATGGATCATTAATCTAACACAGTGAAGAGTCACTGAGTCGTGTATTTAAAATCTGAATGGTTCAACTGTTTGTACTCTGTATTAGAGCTCTTTAGTCAACCGTTCACTGGACGGGCTTGTGGATCATCCTTACTAACAGAGACTGTGTCTCCTGTGTCTTAGAAGGTAAAATGTTGCTGTTTTTCCATTTTCATCAGTCCCAACACCCAAAAATCTTGTTAATGATTTTTCTGGTGTTGTGATTAATTAAAAGTGTGTTAGAGGTTTTATTACAGCTACCCAAAGGCGACTTTTGTGTTAATTTTAATTCAGGGGCCAAACAATTCAAGCCATGAGCACCAAAACCAGAGTGTATTGCTCTGTAGTTTTTATCACCCTGCAGGCAGACTATCAGAGATTTGGACGTGAAAGTTTAAACTATTTACATTATTGGTTCCCAACCTGGGGAACCAATTTTGACTAAAACCATGATAAAGCAGTTATTAAGTAGTTTATACAAACGGCTTGAGATGATAAAAGCATGCATAGGCCTTTTTTAGGGTTTTATCAGTTAAACAATTAAAATCTGTGTTGACTTTTGGCAGCAGTGTGTTACTTTTTCCTCATCTCTTGGGTCCTGGGGGGCTCCACTTTTCTTAGGTGCTTGTGGGGGTCCTCCAAAGAAAAATGGTTGGGAAACACTGATTCTTGTCATAAGTAATACATCTTTTTGTTTTGGCTTTAAACTGAGCTTAGGTCTTCCATATGTATAATGATGAAAAATCTTAACAGCTAGTTAGTTGGTGAGGTTGTCTAACAGTTTAACGGTGACAGGGCTCCTAAGATTAATCAGGATTAGAAATTTAATCTTCCATTTTCGTCGCATTTTGAAATTCCAATATTTGACATTTACATTTTACATTTAAACAGTTTTGTTTGATTTTAAAGTTAATCGACTTCCTGTTAGGTGCAGAAACAGACAGGATACACATCTGCCTTTATTTTGAAACTTTGGGTATATCCAAGAAATAACTTTACCATGGCACTTGCTATGGATTAAAGGGAATCAAGGGAACTGTATGAAGGTGAATATTTGTAGCAAAACAGGCATATGACTTTTGAAATGAGACAGCGAGCAGGTGTGCATTTACTTTACATCACTGTGGCTGTTGTATTGGGGTCTTGTTAATGAGTGGTGGGGTAGAAAAAATGGAAAACCTGCACTACTGAGCAACTTAAGATGTTTTTGGGACAAGTTGCAGGCATCAAATTTAGAATGTGTGTACATTTTCAAATAAAGTAATAATTATTAATATAATAAAGCATTTCAGTGTGCCAGCTGATGTTTTACCTATAAAGTAGTTTTTGTTGCTGTGGTGAGAGCACCTCCACTCTGCCCACACAAAACAACCACAAACAAAAGAGGCCAAACAAGCGTTAAAAGCAAGCTGCATAAAGTGCCCTTTTCTGGTAAAACACCATTAAAAATGACCTTTTTGGCTAAAGCACAGTTAAACAATAAACCAGAAAATACCACTTTTGAATTAAAGTCCGTTTGGACAGGGTTTATCCACACAAGCGGGGGTGGGGGTGGGGGGTTTGGTGTAAAAGTTTTTTTTTTTTTCTGTGATTTCATAAAAGAAGTGAAACTTCTATACATGAAAAAGTATTTGCCCCCTTTCTGATTCCTGAGTTTTTTGCATATTTATCACACTTCAATGTTTTGGATCATCAAACCAATTTTTATATTTCACAAAGACAACCCAAGTAAATAGAAAATGCAATTTTTGAATGATTATTTAATTTTTTAAGGAGGAGAAAAAAATCCAAAAGTCTGTTGTTCTGCTGGGGTGTTATGAAACCCAGGTTGCTCTGGCAGCAGCCTTCAGCTTGTCTGGATTGTTGAGTCTGGTGTCTCTCATCTTCTTCAGAGATTCTCTATGGGGTTCAGGTCAGACCAGTTGGCTGCACAATCAAACACAGTAATACCATGACTGGCAAACCTGTTTCTGGTAGTTTTGGCTTCATTGTGGACAAGAAAACAAACAACTGCCACTAGAGGGCAATTGCAATATTTTGACTACGTATTTCTGAGACTGGCATGTTGTCAGTCACTGGATTTGATGCTAAAATGCTGTGTTGTGATTGGTGGGAAAACAGGAAGGAAACCAATGTTGACATGGAAAAAGCAGCTTTAATCGAGAACGGACAAATGTGTATGTGTTTAATATGTGTCATATTCACTAATAATGACTGATGGATGAATTTCTGTGAAATGGACCAAATATTTTGAAGTGTTTAGGGATATTTTTTCTCTACACTTTTTCTGATTTCAATCATCTTCTGGGGCTGGACGGTAAGATGTGGCCGGCCTGATGTGGAGTATGTGAAGGTCTCTAAAATCTTCTGGTAGATGGCTGACAGCATGGATTCTGGTCTTGATAAAGACCAGTGAACCAAATCATCACTGATAGTGGAAATTAAAAACACTGGACTTCAAGAATCTTGGATTCTGTGCCTCTGATCTTCCTCTAGACAAAGACCTTGATCTCAAATGGAATTAAAATGTACTTTCATCTCAGAACAGGACTTTGGACCACTGAGCAATAGTCAAGTTTTTTTCTCCTTAGCCCAGGTAAGACGCTGATGAAATCTGTGGTGACTCTTGTAGTCAATTTTCTGGACCCATCTGTGTGGTGGCTCTGGATCCAGTGACTCCAGCCTCAGTCCACTCATTGTGAAGCTCCCCTAAGTTCTTGAATCTGCTTTGTTTGACAATCCTCTGAAGGTTGAGCTCATCCCTCTTGCTTGTGCTCCTTTTCTTACCACAAACTTTCCATGAGTATGTTTTAATACAGCCTCTGAGAACAGCCTGCCCTTTCAGCAGTGACTTTGAGAGGCTTACCCTCCTTGTGGAGGTAATTGTCCTCTGGACACTTATCATGTCAGCAGTCTTCCCCATGATTGTGGTTGTGTGTACTTAGAGAATGAAGGCTCAGGAAACCTTTGCAAATTGGACTTTTCCACAGTATTCTCATATTTTGAGATAGTGAATTTTTGATTTTCATGAGCTGTAAGCAGTAATCATCAAGATTAAAACAAAGAAGTCTTAGAATGTAGTATCATTTAAATGAAGGGACCTGGGTTTAAGGCAGTATTGGGTTATTGAATAAACAACGCTCTGAGTTCTCTCAAGAATACTATGACAAATGTGTTGGAGCTGCTCTCATTTGTATGGGTGTTTGGGAGTCCACTTGCCAAGCCTTTTGTGTGTCCTTGAAAACTGCATCTAAAAGATGCTTTTCACGTTCAAGCAAACAGTCCCTCACATACATTTAAGTCTTGGGGTGACAGAAACTCACCCATACACACACACACAGCCGCACTCTGCACCTCCCTTAAGGCTTGTTATCAAGACTGACGGAAATATCTTCCCTTCCAATAAATCCTCATAAATAGATAAACCAATCTCTATTAAAAGGTCTTGTTAGATGGCGAGGGTCCAGGTGATAACACGTTGTCTCAAGGCGCTGTCTTACAGGAGCAGCCTGTTTTTATGATCAGAGGTCATTCACATTGTCCACGTGTGGTTGCCAGATCAGGAAACGTTGCTGCGCATGTTAAGCAGCAGAGTGTTTGCTTCCACAGATTGTGGTGTTTACGAGCAGGACTGGGCACCAGCAATGTTTCCAAACTGGGATTCAAGGACAACTGCCAGTGGATGTGATTTGTTTTGCATCCCTGCTGTGACTAGAAGGACTGCCACTGCTGCCACAGAGTTGAATCATGCTGCTCGAGCTTATCCATTTTAACACCAAAACTTTAATTTGACAACCTGCATGAATCTACATTTACACATTGAGGGCAATATTTCCATTCCAAGGGTAGAAAAGTGTCCTCTAACTTTGTTGGCAGTTAAATTGGAACCAATGAAGATTAAACTTTTCACTGATTCAGAGTGGGAGTTCTGTTTTTGTGAAACAGAGGATTGAAAACATTAATGCACATTTGGGGCATGCATTTGTGAAAACTGGCAATGAGCCTTCCACATCGCTGTGGAGGAATTTTTGCCCACTCTTACTTGTGGAACTGTTTTCATTTGGCCACACTGAAGGATTTTCAAGCATGAAGATCATGCCACAGGATCTCCATTGAATTGAGGCCTGGGATTTAGGTAGACCAGGCCACTCCAAAAGCTACATTTTGTTTTTTAATGCTGCTCAGAGGAGAAATTGCTGGTCTGGATCATTGTACTTGTGCATAACTCAAGTGTGCTTTACCTTGAGCTCAAGAACTTATGACTGGACATTCTAGAGAGCAGAATTCATGCTTCCATCAATTACATCAGATCCCCCAGGTCCTGAAGCAGCAGAGCAGGTCAGGTCAGGCATGGGAGCATATGTCGGATTGGCATTTTGCTGTGTCAACCTTGGTCCTGTACTGATCTGGCCTCTTGGCCATCCTCCTTTTTTTAGCCTATTTCACTTTCTCAGACTGGATCTATTTAAGGGATTTCTGGATTCAACTGGTCTGGCAGTCATTGGGCTGGTTAAATTAAACTTATATTTCAAAAAAATGTAGTTAATCACAGTTAATGCATGGTTTTACAATTGGGGCAATTCACATATTGCCATGCATTTTGTATTAACTCAGGTTATCTTTGTCTAATACCAAAATTTGCCTGATTATTTGAAACATTTAAGTGGGACAAATATGCAAATATACTCCAGTAAAAGGCTGAGGATTTAACTGGCTGGTCTGAATCATGAAACTTCAGGCCTGAGTTTGTGTTTCTCCCTGTGCAACAGAAATATAAATGATACTTTTTTAGATTCAGAACCCAGCAGCTACTGTACCACTAAAACTGTCCTCTCCACATGCACACAGATCTTGGAATCAGTAGCGGGCCCTTGGTCACGACCTACTGTGTCACCTCTTTTCCTTCTCCTATACCAGCAGTGTGCCCTCTGCCTCGGTTACTTTTTGTTGGTGTAAAGTCCAGGCTGAATGTGCCACAAAAGCAGCTCCCTCAGGGAAGCTGATGTCCTTGTGTGGGATGAGCAAATTTGCCACAAGCAACTACAGAAACCTTAGATAAACCCACAGTGGTGGAGGATTACACTTTTGATTACCTTTCTCCCCCGCTGAATCACTGCCAATAGCAGAAAATGATTCTCTAAAATTCTACCAAAAAGACATTGAACTGCAGGGACAGTTTTACTCAGAAGAAGACTCTTGGTACACTTACATTGTAACCATGTGGAATTTCATCACTCTCGCGCTGATTTTGTCTTTAAATAAGTTTTCAAAGCCCTGTGGTAAGCTGGTGACTTGTTCATGGTGTACCCCACCTCTCACCTAATGCGTGCTGGGACACAACTCTCCACAAGTTAAGCCGGTATGGAAAATGGATGGATAGCCTGAGGGCAGAATGAGAAATCAGTCGATTTTTGTGGCATTGTACATCACTGTACGCTGGAGTCAGAGAGTGCTGCAGGAAACAGTTGGCTCTCAGAGGGCATCAGATGCCACGACAGAAAAGACTGGAAGCATGAAGCTCCTGTCTGTGCAGCTCGCTCCTCTATAATACACACCTGCTGCAGGCTGCTGAAAATAAATAAATTAAAGATAAGCCAGCCTCTCCTTCAGCAAGCATCTCCTTTTTTGTGTTGTGTACAGTATTCTGTCAGAGCAGGGAGGTAAATAGAAGTGTGTGTTGTATTGTTCATTGTGTTGTGGTGCTTTTGCAGCATTTTTGGGTGCCAGCTGATGTTATAACCAACAAATTAATATTTTGTTTTTGGAGAGGACACATCCACTTTTTTAAGTACCTGGTTTAGAATATCTGCACAAAGCAACAACAAACAGAGCAAACACAGAATATGGTTTGAAAAGGCCGTACATTTAAAAGAGGCTAAATCAAAAGCAAGCGGCTCAAAGTGCCCTTTTCAATTCAAAAACATCAATGAAAATGGCCCTTTTAAAATACATGGTTAAATTGTCAAACAAAAAAAATGCAATTTTTTAAAATGAGTTTGTTTGGTCTGTGTTTATAAGCAGTTCCCTTGGTCTCCAAATACCTAAGCTATTGTTTATAATAACCTTTTAAATTTTGCCACTTATCTGTAATAAGTAGGACCTAATTAGTTCAAAAATTCAGCCTTGTCTTTGAACAGGAAGTAGATTTTACCAAAAATGAAGTCCACAAATCTCCTGAAGGTCTTGTTTCTGCAGAAAACACAGCACTGGATCAGTTAAAGAGGAGATGTTTTGGCTGTGTGTTGGCCAGTTTGTTGGTTTTTGGAGAGAGAGGAATGGGGGAGCCATTTTTCTTATTATTTTGATGATGGAGCACAAGGACTTGGTTCCACACAAATTCCCCAAAATTTCAGAAAAAAATTCCAGAAAACGTCGTTGAGAATTCTTAACATATTTTCAAAAGTACTATATTTCAAAAAGTATTTTTTTAAGTATTTTAAAAGTACCCCATAAAAAGTATTTTTCAAATATTCCCTGAATGGTCCAGTGAAACTTTATCAGAAGGTAAAAAAATTTCCCAAAAAGTTCCATGAAAATTTCTAAAAAAAAATAATTTTATGCAAATTACACAAAATTCAAAGCAATTTACCCCTTAAATTTCACATAAAATTTGAAACACTTTACAAATAAATTCCCCAAAATTCCATAAAAAATAAGGAAAATTGCCCCAAACATCCAGATAAATTCCTTAAAACTTCTATTCATAATTATGAAAATTTCAAAGCACACACCTGCCAAATTTCCAGGAAAATATATTAGAAATTTATATTCCCATAAAATGCAAATGCAATTCCCAATAATTACAAATACATTTGCAACGTTTACATGAAAATCTTTGGACAAACTCTCTAATATACCAACAAATTTACAAATTCTCAAATAGAATCCCCAATGATTACAAATACATTTCTCAAATTCCCAGGAAAATGCAAAAAATAAAAATAAAAAAGATAATAAAAATTAATTAGAAATAATAGTTATCATCATAATTACAAAGTGCATTTCCTCAAAATCTTTCAAAGACATTCTAACAGACACATATTGCCAAAATTTAGTTATACTGCAAACCAGTGTTTACAATAGCTGCCTCGGATGTTGCTATAATATAGTGTCAGTTTTATCAGAACTAGGCCATATTTCCTTATCAAAACAAGAGCAAAGAACCACACTGAACGCCTCTCTTGGTAGAGATGACACTTTTGCAATATTTCTAGCTGGCCTCAGCATGAGTTTTATCTTTAACAAGCTCCACCATTCATAGCAGCACCTGTCTGTCGAGCTCAGGAAGCGTTGTAATATAGATCATTTTTTAACTACTTGTGGAGGACAGTGGGGTCAAATCTCATGTGCATCTAAGGGTTAAACTAACCTATGATGGAAAATTACATGCCTGTAAGGAGAGAATTTTTAATACCACATTATTTCCCCTGCTTTTCTCCTCTCTGTGCAGCAGATTTGTTCTATTTGTGGGTTAACCTGATTCATGTTTTCAGGGAAGACGGCACAAATACAAACACATGACCCTAGTCTGTTGAAAAGCAGTACTTCATCTTGCACCCATCAGTAGCCATATAGTATCTCACACCAGTTATTATCCCCCGAGACTCCAGCACCAGCTCAGTATTAATGATCTGTTCCCATCTGGTTGTGGCTCATTAGGCTCGATGCGTCCCACCACAGAGTAAACTGTCTTCTGATGTGGCCTCCCCTGCAGCATGCAGCTCGCGGAAATGACAGGCAGTCCGGTCCGACTCCCGTGGTTCTCTTATCTCTGCGAGAGCTGCTGTCATGATGAGGCGCGAGGGGGAGGAGACAGCTCAGCTCAGAGTCTGTGGAGGCTCGGACAAACTCCCCGGTGAGTCAGTCGGACAAAGCGGGCTCCAAAAAGTTGGACAGTAACTTAATTAGTGACTTATTAAATTATAGTCCAAGGCAATTGATTCTTCCCTGCAGCTAATGCAATCATATTTTGCGATTCTCTTTTTTCCCTCCTCCGCCAGCTTGACTTTTGCTTGGTTCAATTATTTTCACAGTGCGGTCATCTCTTCCTGTCTTCCGTGGTAATGAAGCTCTTCGGGGGTTTCCTGTATTTTTTTTTTTTTTTTTTTTTTTTTACCCTGTGTTTTATGTCTCATCCAATTATTTGCTGTCACTCTGCTCACCAAAACTTGTGGAAATCTGCTGCTTTTTCAAGTCATTCATTTGGTGTGAGTCATTCTTGGTAATGGCTTTCAAAAATGGACTGCCTCATTCAGGTGGACGTGGATGTGCACATTGAGTCAGATGGATAAACAGGGTCCTGTCTTGTAAGCAGAAAAAAAGACTTTTTGTTACATTTCCACAGAAATAAGACTCCTGTGATCAGCCTTTAAATGCATTTATAATCTGAAAATGAGTTTTCCATAATCAGCAGATCATAACTGTGAACTATATAAAAAACTAAACTGCAGAATAAACCTCAGAAAGCGGTGATTGATTACTTTGCAAAGAATCTGATGATTTCCTTTTCATCATTTGAGCCAACTATAATAGTTCTTTATTTGCAGTATATGAAAAGCTAAGTACTTTAAGCTGCAGCACAATAATTTTAACACTTCTGCTACTTTCACATAGAAAAATGTTTTAAAAAATCTTTAAAAAGTGGAACTTGAAGGCTTAATTAAAGTGATTAATTAAGTTAATTAAGTTGTAATATGGCCTCTTAAGAGCTATATTTTAAAATTCCTGATTTATGTAATCCAGACCCACAATCAGACCTCAAGGTTGAAGCTTGATGACAGTGGTGGGCAAATGTTTCCACCATCCTCTGACTCATTTTTTGATGACTCATAAATTCATAAAGATATAATTTAATCAAAGCATTCATTACAAATTTCGGCCTTGATATCACTGACACCTTTTCTGAAACAGCAGAGTTAGGGCAGTTAGCAAACAGAAGATATTCAACATTTTATACTTTATTTCTTTAGAAGTTCAGCACTTTCCATAGAATTAATCTTTACTTGGGTTGTGCTGATGCCAATCCGGTCTGGCCTCTTTCTGAATATTTTTTTCTACTCTTTTGACAGTGTTCATTTGAGTGGCTTTAATTGCCTTTGGAAATGTTTCACTCCATATTCCACAATCATAGCTGCATGTATGAAGGTTGTTGCTGCTGAGGAACAGCACTGAAATTATCATTCAGGAGCGCAAGGTTTTACAAACCTTCTTCAACATTCTGATGATAAATGGGAAAAACTTACCCAGGCCAGAAGAGTTGGATGGAAGTTAGTCATCCAAGTAAGTTCATGGCTAATTCTTCTAATTGCTGATAACTAGACAAGCTACAGTCGGCACGGTATGTTTACTTTATGGTAACATTGTGTCAGCTGCTGATGTGGAGCTGAAATACACAGTTTTAGTTTAGTAGTTTTGTTGTCTATTTGGAGTGCCAAAAGGGAGGCTTTCAAGGGGGAAATTAAATGATCCACATTTTTTTATACAGTGTAAATGTATGCCAAGGCTGTCAGCATTCATTTACACTGTAAGCTGCTTTTGTGCTAAAGTTAAAAGAGAGCAAAGCGTAAAAAACAACTTAGGGACACTTGCTGATTAATTGGACCATCTGGTGGCAGAGGTAGTTTTAACTTAGGCCAGATGTTTAAAAAGACAACACAAATGCATCCAAGCTCCACTTGGCCTAACTTCAACCACATCTGTGCTTCAACTGTTAAAGCTTTTAGTAGTCTTAAATAAAGTTTAATTTAAATTAGCCACCATTCTGCAAAAAAAAAAAAAAAAAAAAAAAAAAAACTGTTGAAATGTTGAATTAGAGACTTTAAAAAGCAAAAATACTTTATTTAACATCTAGTCTATACATAAATTAATTTGAAAGGATGAAAACCGTCATTTAGCCCCAACGCCTCTTAAAGTTTGAACTACTGTGTTCAGATTCAGAGCGTCACAACCAAAGCCAACACCTTTATGCATTTTAAAAGTAGATATCAAATGAAATGACTTAAAACATAGCACGCTGCTCCTTTACCTTCTCTGTAGAACAGAAGGTAAACACGGCTATCTGCTGTCATTATGACCAAAATTATAATTACTGGCCTAAGTGGAGCACTTTCTCCATAATTGACCTTTACTTATTTAAGCCTTCTATCTGTCTGAATCACACAGCCAAGTGGCAATGAGGATAATTTAACAAGATTCTTATAAATTAGTCTGTGGGGGCAGTAACTTCTGCCTGGAGAGTCACAATTCAATCAGCCTCAATCTGGCCATACTGCTGCTTCAAGAGTCCCAGTTCTTGTTCTCTGTGTCACATGGTACCAACATGATGCTCTTTAATCAGCACTAAGGGGCTGTTGTTCTCAACAGTAGTCCAGATCTTGTGGGACAAACGTGGTCACAGAGAGGGTTGGAGAAGGGTAAGGTCATTGGATGCAGGGACGAAATAACTAGGTTAAGATTTTAGGGATAGAGCAACGAAGGTATAAGGGATTGGGGGATGAAAGGATAAGAGTAAAGGTCAAGGGATGGAAGAGTGAAGGGATGAATGGATGAGACAAAGGGTCAATGGATGGATGAAGGATATGTGTAAGGGTGAGGAAATAGGGGGATGAAGTGCAGGAAGGTGAAAGGATGAAGAAAAAAGGGTTGAGGGATGAGGGATAGAAAAAAGAAATGAAAAAGGTGAGTTACAGGGGTGTAGTCATGAAGGGTTGAAAGTAAGTTTCAAATTGCAGGGATGAAAGTAAGAAGGTAAAGGTTCAAGGATGAAAGGATGGAGGAATCAGTGGATGAGAGTAAGGGCAGAGGGACTTTGGGATGGTTGAATGAGAGTAAGGCATGCATATTCCACTTCAGCACTTTGCATCAACCTTGGCCCATGCCCCATCTTTCATGGTATCTTTCCATCAGACCCCCCCCACGATGTGCGCAGTCACCCCTGAGGCTTGGTCAAACCCACCAGGTCCTAGGCACCCAGTATGCAGTGAGCTAGATTAGCCCTGTGAAAGTGCGCCAGGTGGCTAAGCTCAGCTGCTGCTCCCGTATCCACCCGCTGACCCTGCTCTCCTGAGGACATCAGCATTAGACACATGGTCCTGCCAATGATACAAAAAAGAGTCATCACGAAAGAGCCCAGCTGGAGTCTCTGACCATCAGTAAGTGTCCAAGCCACGCAAGAGAATATCAACACTCTGAGCCTGGCGTTGTCGTAAACAACAAGAAGAGACACAGGTTATTTAAAGTTAAATAATTTTAAAACCATAAGTCATAGCCACTTTTTTCCCCTCACATCTATTGCGCCATTCTAATGATGCTATCCACACCTTTGTAGCTCTTACAGAAGCTTCACAAGTGAGCCTAGAACTTCAATGCAGGGTTTTTAAGGATTAAATTCACCAGTAACTCCAACATTGAATGCCGCTAATGTAGCAACCAGATTGTCTTGTCACGTGGGCTCTGACAGCCAATCGCAGGCTGTTCCGTTGTTGCATCATGCTTAGCCAAACTGTGCATGTGTATACACTCTGAAGCTGGAAGAGAAGGCCTGAATAGCTCCTTAGAGAGAAAAAGAGAAAGAGAGACAGGAAGCCTGAGATGTGGCACTCTGTGTCACTGCAGACAGGAACCGCTTCCCTTTTACAGTAGCCTGCCCGATTTACTGCCTCAAATGATGCTGATTGGTTAGACATGTTCTCAGACCTGGCACAAACGTTTCAGGTTGGAGCTCTTGCCTAATGACAGACATGGAGTCTGGCCAATCCATCAATGCAAGGTTAGAAACTAAATGCGGAATAACTTAAAGTAGGATGATAACCTGCTTGTCCCTTCTCTCTTTGTCCTCACCCTTCTCAGTCACCAAAGCCTTGCTGAAAGTCTTCCATACCTCAAGGAGAACCTGTAGCAGTTGTTGGACTTTTAATAAAGCCTCTGGTCTTAAGATAAGCCTAAACCACAGCGCTGGCCTTGGGCCGCTTCACACCTCTAGGCCTTCAGTCCACTAATGATTCATGCTACTTTTCACAGCTCTGCATCGAGGGAAAGGAAATTGCCTTGGTGTGCGTCCACATTCATATTCTATTATGTTCTAATTTTAACGAGATGAGCTATAGACCTTACGGCCAGCGGATAATCAGGTCGGTGATTAACAGCAAACAGCCCTGCAACCATTCTGCAATGTGTCATCATAAATGTTTCATTGCGTTCATGAGCTCTACTCCACAAATGTCCAAAAATGTAGGCTTCACTTTCAGTTAGGCACTCTGTATTCTGATCAGTGTCATGGATGTTTCAGCACATGCACACTCGTACGACTATATGGATATACTGTTTGTCATTACCACACCTTAATTAATCCTAACTTTTGATTGAAGACTTTTAGGAATAATAGCAGCAGCTATTCTCCCTAAAAATAAAAATAAAAGTGATTCAAATCTCACCAGTCAAGATAAATTAACAACACTGGTGTCTCTGTCAGTTCTTCAGTTTCAAAGTCCGGTCTTTATTCTGTATTTGTCTCAGCTCAGATTAAAATAGACATCCTAAAAATATAAACCATATGGTGAAACTTTTTTTGTGATAGTTGAACAAAAAGGCCAATAAATAAATCTGGCAATAAATCTTATACTGTTAAAAAAAAAAAAAAAAAAGCCTGATTGTTCCCCTTTGAAATGGTGCCTTATTTGTAAGGAGCATGCATTTGTGGGATGAGCAGCAAAGCTAAATTTGTGAGTTGCACCAATTTTAAAAAAAAAGCCAGATCTTCTCTGCCGATGCAAAACAGCTTATTCTGCTGTTGCTATTAACTCTTGTTTTGATCTTCTGGTACCCACATGGGCCCATACAGTGGTCAGTGGTCTGTTTCAAGAAACAGATTTCCACGTTTGACTGATCTGGACAGGGCCCAATAGGGAAACTTTAAGCTGGCATTCTGCAAAACCAAGTTGCAGCATCATTTGGAGTAAGCCCTAGTAACATCTCCAAAGTTGAAGGCCGAGGTCCATGTAAGTGAGCGTCCCAAGAAGACGACACCCCAAGAAGACTGTTTCCTCAACTTGTTAGAACTGTAGGCTGTCTTTTACAGATTTGCAGTCATGGTTCGAAGGCCTATATGGCCAACGCTTCTCTGCCCAGACAATCTAGGACAGACTGCATCCAACCAATCTCTGGCCTTGAAAGGGCTGCCACTCACTGTCAGCCCCATTTGCGTTGGTGTCAGCAACACGTCCACTGAAACCTAAACATGTGATGGAATGTTATGTTCAACGATGAGTCCAAATTATGGCTAAAGCAGTTGGATCACAGGGTCAAAGTGTGAACAAGATAAGGAGAACACTCTGCTGATTGCTGCACTGATAGAGTAACACCTTTTGCTGGAAGCTGTGTGATGGGGTGGGGCATCTCCCTTGCTGGTTGAAGAACTGGATGCCATAAATCACAGACCACATAAATCACAGAGCAGGGTCTGTGAATGCTAAGGCGTATGGTGCATAAAAGTGACATGAGCTTTAGCAAATGTAGCTAATTCTGATGTAGCTAAATTAGCTATGTAGGTAATGTAGCTAAATTAGCTTTATTACCTCATTACAAAATGTCTGACCTTTTGTTTAGGTTTTGCAGGTAAGATTTTTGACTTTTAACTTTTGGTATTCTTACCATTACTTTAACCCTTACCCTAACTTTAACTGGTAGTTCAGTCAGATTTTATTTAAAAAGTTTTAGGATGTATTACTATCCTGACAGTTGTCAGCATCTGAGTGTACCAGATGTCCCAAACAAGAGTCAATAACAATGGCAGGATAATCTGTTTTTGCATTAGCAGAGAAGATTTGGCAATTTTTCATTGGTGCAACCCACAAATGTATGCTCCTTACAAATAAGGCATCATTTTAAAGGGTGATAATCAGTGTTCTGAGAGCAGTGCTCTGCAGCTAGACTGTCTCAGGATGAACAGATTTTAGAAGTCATAAGTCAAGGCCATTGGGACTCGTCCTTTGCTTGTGAATGAAGTGTTGTGAGAATGATTTGAGGGATTTTTTTCAAACTTTGCACACATGTCCACTCTGACACTAGCATGAATGGAATTTTTTTCCACAATCTTAAGATCAAAATCCAGCTCAGCCCTACTTCTTGACACATCACTGTACTTTCACTGTGCTGCCTCTATATACCTTGCAGAGGCATGTAACTACCAGTAGTAGCAAATACTGTAGCTCGTAGCACTATATTTGGAATATGCTGGTTGTGTATCTTAAGTACTGGAGTTTCAGCCTCTTCTTGTCAGACAGATCACTAGCTGATGTGTACCACTTTTGAAACTGCCAACCTTTGTATCTAGTTTCATTGCAAACAAGTCTATTTTCCTGAATGCTTCAGCACTTTCTCCCATCACAGCCTGTATCAAATCTAAGTAACTGGGACCCCGGTTGTAAACCTCCTTTCGTCTGAGCCATAATGTCTTCACTCTGAAAATGTAGCTGCCTCAAACAATGCTGGCCAAAAAACAGCTTTCAGCCGCATACAAACACACACTTCCGCTCACCTGGTTGTGCCACCAGATTTGCCACACTTTTCACTTGTGATTTGGTCCCTGCAGCTCTGATAAAGCTTCCATTAGCAGCTGTGCACTGCCTTTCCCTTTTAATATCTCAGTGCAGCAGAATGGCCTGATCCCCCTCTCAAAGTGACCCCTCTCTCCTCATGCAGTTTTCCCCCCTTCTACCTATCATGTTGATGAGAATTAGATGCCACTCCTCCAGCCGGGCCTGTCTCCTGTTTAATTGGCATTTGATATTCTGAGGTTGTCATTCCGAGAGGGAGAACAAGGGGTTGCCATTCATCGTGGCTCCAGTAAAAGGAAAAAGGGGGGAGGGGGGGTGTCACTCAGTCTGATGGCTCTGTAATGTGTTTTGGGTTACAGACACTCCTGAGTCGTCTGTCAGTTAGCTTAGCCCTCCATCTTTTTCCTTATTCAGGGGACTGAGATTTCATTTAGCCAACCCGTCCATCAGCAAAATGCTGTCCTCTTCAACCTTTTACGTATAAGCTGACTGGTTTTCCTGGATGTCCAAAGATATAAGCTGAAATTTTTAAAAATGTTTTCAACCCCGCTGAACACTCTTCATCTCTTCCAGTACAGCATGGATATTAGCTCGAAAAGAAATTTTGAGTAAACTTTGTATTTCCAAGAGCAAATGAAAGTCCTCAGTGGAGTTTTATTGAGGGAAAAGAAGGGAGGGGTGGGGTAGCAGTCGGGAAATGACAAAACACTGTTAGCATTAATACTGGCAAGGATGAGCTGCTGATGCTGCACACTTGACTACAACTGCATCATCTATCAATATCAGCCTTACATCTATTATCATTATTATGAGTCAAACTAGGAGCTTCTCAACGTCAAGTATTTTCAGTGTCAGTCCTCTCCATTTGAAACCATTTGTGTGGTTTTAATTGAGTGATTTTTATTTGCCAGTTTTAATCATTGATGTGTGTTTTTAGTTTTATTTTTTTTAGTATGGACTTTTAGTGAGACACAACTGATTAATGCAGCTGGGACTAATTGGATTGTGCACCCACTACTGATTGGACAGAAGGACACTGAGCTGATTTTAAAGACTCACAGGTGTGACAAACGAGGAGGCAGACTGGGAGAGGAAACCAAGAAAGACAGAAAGCAGACTCGAGTAGGCTACAAGAGACAAAGGAAGACGGAAATGAAGCGGAGGGAGCCGGGCGTGGACGTGGGACTTGAGGACCAAAGCAGAGACTGAGACAACGCGCTATCAGAGATAAGTAAAGGAAAGTGACCAAGCCTACCTATCGGAGAGTGTGTGTGGCTTATTGTATTTTTGCTGTACTGAGACTGAGCCACTCTCCCTCCTCCACAGCGCTGAGGAGCATCGGAAGTGGCCACAGAGGTACAGAGGCCCAAAGAGGAGGCTGTACTGCGCTCACACTGACCCGCGTCACCTGCTCCCTGTAAAACCTCTTTAAGGAAGTAACCCTGGAACTGTCCCTTCACTACTTTAACCTCTAAAGACTCTTGTGTTTTAACCTGATTTTAGCACCGCAAAAGAAAAATTGTTATTTAAAGGGTTTTAGTCTTTAGTAAATAGCCTATTTTATCTTCTCTTACTTTAAGCATCTATTTTATCTTGTTCAGTTTTTAAACTCTGTGAAAATAAATATTTTTAACCGATCATGTGGCCTTTTAGGGGTTTTTTTTAACAGTGGAAAAACTTTATTATGCTGGTTTTAATTTTTGAACCTTTTATCATTGTGTGACATTAGCATGATCAGTAGATTATCAGACATGAATATTGCTACAATTCTAATTTAAAAAAAGTTGGGGCGTTGTGTAAAATGTGAATAAAAACAGAATGCAATGATTTGCAAATCTCTGACACCCATTGGTATTCACAATAGAACATAAACAACATATCAGATATTGAAACTGAGACATTTCACTATTTCATGAAAAACATTAGCTCATTTTGAATTTTGGTGGCAGCAACACATCTCTCCTGCCTGCACCTGCACTGTCTCAGCTCTGAGAGCCCTGGCTATTGTAACGCCGCTGCTGGAGCCAATGGACCAAACAGGTAGTGCTCAGAACCACCACGGTCCACCACAACACTATAGCCTGCATCAGGGGGACTCTAGAGAGGAAAACTCCTCCACTATAAAAGATTGCTCTGAGGCAGCAGTGCGGTGAGACTCTGTCTGTGTCTCTCTCTGACAAGGGGACGCCACTGTCACTCCCGCCTCATCTGGAAAGCCCCGTCCTTTTCCCCTCCCTCCTCTCAGAACCAAACTGTTCACTTTCTGTGCATTTTTTGAATTACAGAGGTGGGCGGAGTTAGCTCTGAGCCAGGGGTTCACTTACACTTTAATGGGCTGTTTGACTCCGCTCCTGACCCCCACCCCTCTCAGGAAATGGATGTGGCTTAATGAATGTAGCTCTCCTAATCTAAGGATTAGGAGAGGAGGCCAGAATTCTCTTCCAAGCGAGGAGGGCCAACCAAATCTAGGGGCGGGGCTAACTCCCCACATGACATCGTGGTGAGGGGGGGTGGAGATTTTTCTGATTCTTGTGGCGATTCTGGACAGGCCAGGGGCATTTTGCATAATATGTGATCTTTAAGATTATATGTGTCTAGAAATAAAAGTTGACCATGTTTATAAAGTGTATTTGTATGTTATTTAATAATCTGAAAATGCTAATTTATTAAGAACATAGTAGAATATAATTTCAGCGATATGATACTGACTGTGCAAAATTAATAATTTTGAAAAATGGGCCTGGGCCTGATCAAATGTTGCCAAAATGATCTTGTTGTCTTGGTACAGAAGAAATTTCAGCTGATTGTCAGAATCATCTTCCAAACGGTGCAATTGGGTGTTAAGAAAACATAATCTAAGCATGGTTATGGTTGGTGAATGAGATCCTTTGAGCCTATGTGTTGTTTTTACTGCTCACAGTTCTTCATACCACAAGATTGTCATTTAGACATTGCCGTGTGAAACTGCGGTGTGAATCCAAATGAAACATCAAGTAAATGTGTCATCTTCTCCCTCTGTCAAAGCCCTGACTGATGTTTCCCACTCTTTAAGGCAGACTGTGAAACAGCCATTTGAGCTCCGCTTCAGCTATCAAGCAATTTTGTGCAATAGAAAACCTCCACAAGGCCATAGCATGTCCATATTAGTATTATTCCTTCCTGTAATATCTAGACTTATATTGAATAAAAGAAGCAGTCGGGGCGAGTGTATCTACATAATGTTATTTATTGTCATCTTCTTTAGCTTCAAGGACTTTCTGGGCATAATGGCAGTGCATCTTATGTAAATCTCTCTTTATATGCAATAGGTAAGAGCTTTCACCAGTATACTATGGCTGCACTCGTCATTATAATCGTTCCTCTCTGATCACAGAAAATGAAGTACACGAAGGATAAGGGTCAATCATATTTACACTTGATATTACTCATTACTGTATTGTAAGCAGTTATGTGGTGATCATAACCTTCTTATCAAATTATTTCTACATTACAATCTGCCTGAGAATATCTTTAATTAAGGCATTCAGTGAGAACTGTTGTGGAATAATTCTAACATTTAATGTTTATAGAAAATGGTTACTAAACAATGCGAATTTTCAGCTAGGAGGAGCAATCAACACTTACTACACTCTTACAGTAGTTTTTGCAGCACATAAAAACAATGTTCATTTAAATGGAAGCATAAAAGTGTTTTCACATCAATGAACAAAATAAGAGCTTGATTAAAATACGGACTGGGTGTCTTAGGAGCCCTCTAGACCTGTGCAAATGAGACAAATGGATGGTCTAATTCCCAAAGCACATGCACTGAGAAACCAACAGTGTCTCTGTGCTCCTGTGCTGTTTCAGGTATTCAAAAGAGCAATTATCCCAGGCAAAATGTGACCCTTTCTATGCAAATGATTTTGATGCAGAGGGATGAAAACTGCTTAGGAACTGTAGATAGTGAATTCTCCTAAATTCTTTGTACTTGCACACTGATGTAGTGATGCAACTAACGACTATTCCTATAGTTGACTAGTCACCGACCGCTGAAACGATTAGTCAACTAGTCAGGTGGCTTGCTGTGGGATCCCTTGATGGCTTTGACTGCTCAAATTTCTTTTTTATATCTTTAACACTTTGATGTTCTAACAAACATGTATGTAAAAGACAGTAAGTCAGAGTTCTTCATTCAAAAATATAGGCCCCTATTTAATAACACTTTATTGCTTATACTGTTAAACTTTCATTTCAAGCAATATTTTTGACTTGGCTTTTAAAATAATTAGTGTTGAAGTAAGGTTGAATGATTGTCTTTTACAAATGTAAAGCCTAAATATTGCTTGTTGGTTAGAGTCTGCTCCACTGTTTACAGGGGACATAGTTTACCCTTTAAACACAAGCTTAGATTGGTCTCAGATGTCCCCAAAACATGACTGTGAAGTAACCTTGCAGAGCAGATGGATCCGCCCGTTTCCGTGTTTCTCACTGGTGAATCCATCTTGCAAAGTTCCCATCATAATCCTTGGGGCCCGGTTAGAAAGTGACAGGACCAATCAGCGACGAGGGGCATTACTCTGTTGCACTGCAGAGTCACAAGCAGTAACAAGAGGCCGGTGCAGGTGTGGCGGAAGACATCAGCATGGATGCCGCTAAAGTGCCAGTTTTGTCAGAGCTTGACAACATTTCTTCATTAAAAGAAGAACAAAGAATAGCAGTGAGTTGTTTTCTTCTTAAAAATGACAAAAGTCGGGTACTGACATGTCTATGATAGCCATGGTTCTCATTATGATGTTCTATCTGGAGTTTATTCCTTGGTAGCAGTGCACACGCACCTCGGTAGCTGCTATGACGTCATGTGTTTTGTTGTTCTGATTGGCCCGTAAAGATGTGACGGACAGAACATTCATCCAATCTCCCTCCAAGTTTTTTTTTTAAAGGCTCTGCCCTTTCCCAAACGCTGTCTATGAGTGGTTTTCCAGATGGATGTGTGAACCAAATCCATCTGGAGTGTCAGGTTAGGTACTAACATGTTATCAATAAACCTTATTACCTGTGTATTGTTTCAGGTGGGGTTTTTTTGTGTGTGTGTGTTTTCTTTGATCATTTGAGAAAATTTCCGGTCATTTCTTGCCCCTGTCCCAACTTTTTTGGAACATGTTTTAGACATAAAATTGAGGATGCATGTATCTACAGTTGGGTCCAGAATTATCTGGATAGTGACAAAATCTTTATCATTTTGCTTTTATTTACCATCACAATGGATTGGAAATACAAACCCCAAATCCAATAAAGTTTGGACGCTCTGTAAAACAGAATGAAAACACACTGTTAGGTATTTCTATGCCACTTACCTCTGAACTATGTGACAGTCTGGAAAAATGCTGGTGGTTCTATGGGGGCAAAGGACCGATATGTCGGAACTGACCCATCGTGAGGGGCCAGTTCAAGCCAAAAATGCCAGAGCCAAATTTCTTCTTAGTCGAGCCTTGGCCCAGTGAATGGCCAGCTTTACTATAGTACAGTTCCAAAATGGATTCCCTTTTCCTGATAAAGCATCAGCTGCACAACCCCCGTGAGATCTCATGTCTGTGGAATCTTCATTGTGAAATCATTACACCATAACACAGTAAAAAAAGTATTTTTTTCATCAGAGGCAGAAGCCTTTTTTTGGTTACGAAGGCAAAGGAAAGTTTTTTTTAATAGAGAAAAGTCTGATTCTGTAAAAAGCAGAGGTATGCTCTGTACTATTTGAGAAAATGTAATTTAAATTGTTCAAGCTCCCCTCAGTGTGGTGCAGTAATAAATCCCCTTGTGACAGCACAGATCAGTCAATCAGCACAAGCCTGTTTGATAGGGGGGCACGTCGCTCCCTGGCCAGGTATGGGTACAGGCAGAATAGAAATCACATGGGGAGCCGCTGGAATCCTTTTTTTGTTTCGTTTCCAGCATGTTCCTGTCAGCAGTCAGCACTGTAAAAGAGCCCAACGGGACCTGTCAACGTCTGTCAAAAAGTGCACACAGAAAAGAAGCGAATGCCTCAGTCAGTTTAGCAGAGAAATTGGAGAGCTACACATATTTGCAGCATTAAACACAAATGAGTGCACTTTTCTGCAGGCCGACAGACTCGCTGCACTTTCAGTAACACCATCAGGTTTAAACAAAGTCTCTCACTGGTGAGAAAATTAATCATTTTAGCTTCATTACACTGCCAACCAATTTGTCCTGGATCTGATTTTAAAATCATTTGAATAACAACAAATTACAAGGAAGTTCCAGAGTACCTGGCTGAGCCCTTAAGACCAAAGTGTCCTTTTTAATGTCTGTAGTCATCAGAGCAGTGCCTTCCAATTTAACAGCCCAGTATCCTTAGGAATTATGTTCATATTGTATTATTTCAAACTGCAGGATTTATATTCTGAGCCAAAATTCAGTGCCAACAAAAGAAGCTGTGTGCCCTTTTGCAGCATCCGAACAATAACCTGCTCACTAAGTGATTTAACTGTCTAACCTTTACCAGGCCGTAGTTGCAATGAGGCAGATACTATGACTTTACAAAATCCTTCAAGATAATATTTCTTGGCTGTGTCGTAAACTCTGAAATGAAGAGGAGAAAGGCAGGGAAGAAGCAAGAAGCATATCCCCAAAACACTGAGCCTTACACCGTATCCTGACAGGATGCAACAATCACCTTGTGTTGCCTTAGCATTGCACAATTAAATATTGAACTCTCTGGTCTACACATTTGTGTTTTCCCTTTATTAAAAACATGACTTACATCTTTTTAATCAGACAATGAAGAACGTGAAGTTAGGTGTTTTTTAACAGTGAGTTTTAGACAGTGTTGAGATGTGTGGTTTCGCCTCCTTGTTGACAGAGCACAACATGTGAATCACAGATATGAAATTTATAGAGGTATCACTATCTCTGCTTTGTAAAACAAGCTCTGTGTGAGAAAAGCAAAAGAAAGTCAAGAAAATATTCCCTTTCTCAGACATTGCTGGTACCTTGTCATCTCCCTTTTTCCTTGTTCTTTCTCCATGCAAGCAAAAGAAGAAAAATAGGACCAAGCAGGGTAACGTGTTAAAATTGGCGTGCAGTTTTCTGGCAGGTTGGTAGGAAACTACAATACAACTCAGTAATCAAGCGGATACTTTGCCTCAACAGTAAGCTTCCTTAATCTCTTAAAATGGCATAATCAATCATATAGCATAATATGCCTGCAGTATATTGTAGTTTAATTGGATTTAAGTGGCAATAATTTCAGACGCTTGATGCTCTCCTTGTTACATTGCCTTTTCAGCACAAGAAATTAACGCACACGTAAAGCATCAACTTTTTTGAGTAAAAGCCTTTGTTTATGATACATTCAACAAGCTTACCTATCCTCACTTTCTTAACACCTTGGATTTGCAATAAAGTGTCCTAAAATTTTAGTGGAATTCCTAAGGAATTTGTTTGGATGTTTTGGGGAATTTGCTGACAAATGTTCAAGTACTGGGCTACATGGCAGCGCAGGGGTTAGCACTGTTGCCTCACAGCAAGAAAGTCCCTGATTTACTTCCTGGTCAGGGCCTTTCTGTGCAGAGTTTGCATGTTCTCCTTGTGGGTTCTCTCCGGGTACTCCGGCCTCCTCCTATCATCAAAAAAACATGCTTGTTAGGTTAATTGGTGACTCTAAATTGGCCATAGGTGTGAGTGTGAGCGTGCCTGGTTGTCTGTCTCTATGTGTCAGCCCTGCAATTGACTGGCGACCAGTCCAGGGTGTACCCCTCCTCTTGCCCAATGACAGCTGGGATAGGCTCCAGCCACCCACGACCCCCAACAGGGTAGCAAATGGATGGATGGATCTTTAAGTATTATTGTAAGAAGTTAGGCTGTTTGTAAATTTTGGTGTTTTATATGAAAGATTTGGGGGATTTTTTAAAATCATTTTTGTATTGTCACAAGAATTTTGGGAACTTTTTTTGATGTTGGGAGAATTTGGAAAATTTTCAGGCATTTTTATTTCAATTTGAGAAATGTATTTGTAAAATTTTTGTAATTTAAATGGGAATTTGGTGGGGTTTGAATTTTCAAAAATTTGCATGGAAAGTAGAGGGGATTTGAGTTTCTGCAGGGATTTTCCCATCATGTTCATGGAATTTTGTGGAATGTATTTGTCAAATATTGGGAATGTGATAAGAATTTTTAGGAGGTGTTTCCTTAGGAGTTTTGGTAATTTGCCTGAACATTTTTCAGGAACTCAAATGGATTTTTTTTAATGATAAAATTTCACTGAAACATTTGGGGAATATTTGAAGACATTTTGGATACATTTTATTTTATATTTCTAAAAAAATATATGTTAGGAATTTTGTGATACATTAATGGTAATTTCTTTGACATTTTGGGGAATTTAAAGGATTTTAGACAAACTTTTCCAAAAATAATTTAATCTTAGAAAAATAAATACATGTTACAATTTATATTGGAAATTTTGTTGAATTTTGTGGTCCTTCATCAAAATGACATGAAGAATGACTCCTCCATCACTCTCTCAATGACTAACACAGTTTCTTACTGACTGAATATCCCCAAAAACTGACCGACAATCAACCAAACCATCTGCTCTAAAACCAGTTTATTCCAGTGCTGCAACTTCTGCAGAAAACAGGACCTTCAGGAGATTTGTGGACATCATCTTTGGAAAAATTTGAATTCCTTGTCAAAGACCAGATTGAGATTTTAAACTTATCTGGACATACTGATTCAAAATTAGTGGGAGAAATTAGAAATGCATTTAAAATAAAAAGCTCAGCCTTCAGGAGGATATGGTTAGGGGGCTATTACGCAGACCTACTGTTAGAAAATGGACAGAGTCCAATCATTAAATGTTTTTTACTCCAAGTATTTTCATGACATAATTTATCTTTTGTTTTGCAAATAAGAGTAACTCTATCAAACCTTCAGATAACCTAGGAAACAACATGTCTGCTTGTCTGTCAGTTTTGCAAATTTATGAATAACTCTTCATGTTGATTAAATTTTTTTAAAAGTTATGGAAAAGTACCCCCCTGAGTATGGCCTGATAAAGAAATGATTCATTGATGTCACGTTTGATTTATGAACCAGATGGTAAACGTGTCTCCTCCTTTAAAAATCAGTCTTTTTAATGTTAGATTTAATTAGGGACCCCTTGGCATTGCAGTCAGCCTCTAGTGGACACTCTTGGAACTGCAGGACTCTAAAGCTTTGCTAAAATGTAGGCATCAAACTAGACCAACAGGAACAGCTTAAAATGCTTTCAAGGGTGTTTTTAATGGCTTATTCTATTTCCTCTGTAAATCTATTACCTTTGAGGTGTTATGAACTAGGTCCTTTTTTGGTTTCTTGCAGAAACAACTATCCCATACCTAGTCAAAAACTCACTGGGCAGAATAAAAAAAAAAAGTTCACAATGTCACATTTCAAGGATAAGGGCTTCTCTTGGGTTTATTTTAAGCTGTTATACTTTTCAAAAAGTGAAACCAGGCTGTTGCAGATGTGGCCTGAAAGGCCAGCAAACTGTTCAACACACAAGAGTTAAACACACACACTTTGGCTGTTAACTATCTTTGGTATGTTTCTGTGAATTTAAACTCAGTATCAACAAATTCTTAGATCTAAACAAGTCCAGTGTCAAGAAATTCTTTTTTTTTCTTTATTTTAGCATAAAACTCTCCTTTTGCTAAAGCAGAAAACAATGGTTCAACACTGGTGCCTAAATGACTGCATTTCTCAGCAATGTGAGGGAACAGGAGGTTTAACAGAGACTCACAAGCTCATTTTCGGTTCATTTTAATAATCCAGCCATGTCTGGAACAATAAATCATTTCAAGTTAGAAAGTCTCATTTTGTCAATGTTTCAAATCTCATCAAAAACTCATTTGTTTGATAAGATAGGATATGTTAAACTTTATTAGTCCCACACTGGGATATTGAAGTGTCACAGACACTGGGTGCAACAGTTGTGTAGTGCGAGCGGATATTTTAAGTTATTACAACACTTCATGCAATACTAGCATCTCTGAATCAAGTGTGAAAATACAAATCAGTGATCTTAATGCTATAATTAACCAGTGAGGCGCAGTCAGGGGGGCTAGGGTTTCTGGTTCAGGGACCGCAGAATTCCATCTCAGCTTTTTGCAGATGATGTGGTTCTGTTGGCTTCCTCAGCTGACCTCCAGCAGGAACTGGGGGGGTTCGTAGATGAGTGACTGAGGGATTAGGGTCAGCACCTCCAAGTCCAAAGCCATGGTCCTCTGCTGGAAAATGGTGGATTGCTCCCTTCCATTGGGGAGTGAGTATCTGCCTCAGGTGAAGGACTTCAAGTACATTGGGGTCTTCTTCATGAGTGAGGGTAAAAGGGACATCAGCAGAACTGTGGGGGTTATGCTGTACTGTTGTAGTGAAGAGGGAGCTGAGCCAGAAGGCAAACCTTTTGATTTACTGGTCGATCTTTGTTCCAACTCTCCCCTATGGTCATGAGCTCTGGGTAATGTCCAAAAGAATGGGTTTGCGGATACAAGCAGCCGAAATGGGTTTCCTCCGGAGGGTGGCTGAGCTCAGCTGTAGAGATAGGGTGAGGAGGTCAGACATACGGAGAGAACTAGGAGTAGAGCCACTGCTACTTCGAATTAACAGGAGCAAGTTGAGGTGGTTCAGGCATCTGATCAGGATGCCTCCTGGGCACCTCCCCTTGGAGGTCTTCCAGGCATGTCCTGTTGAGAGGAGACCTCGAGGAAGACCCAGAATGTGCTGGAGGGACTATATATCCTGTCTGGTCTGAGAAAGCTTCAGGATCCCCCAGAAAGGGCTGGAAAGAGTCGCTCAGGTTTGAGATGTCTGGACTCTTCAACCTGGCCCCAGATAAGTGGAAAAAGATGGATGGATAGGAGATTATTTGCAGTAGAAACTAATTTATTAAAAAACACGAGAAGTAAAGGATGTTGCAGGGGAAAACATTTCTCTAAAGTTTGTGATTATCTCAGCCTGTTTTTGCATGTTAGCTTTGACTTTCTGTTTTTGAGTGTCCCATTATTCTCTGTTTTTAAGCACTTTGCTCACTTTAATGATCGAGAAATGGTGTATAAATAAGCCGTTGTTATTCTTAGCACTCTGCGGAGCATATTGAGCTAAACGCCTGCACAGATTTCCAGGGCACTCAGGACTAATAGCTGGTGAGATTCTACATTTTAATTCAATAATTATGTAAAACGAACACGTGTCCTGAATATCTCATGTGCACTGATAAGAAGAGTGTTGTTGAATGATGGAAGGATAGTGACAGCTTTGCAAAATACTTGAAGTCATCCTATTTTTACTTTTTTTGTTATAGGGATCTTCTAATTGATCAAGAACTGATCATTATCAATCATTTTTTATTTAAAATACATGGTCAAAACATCAGAAATATTATGCATGGAGTGATTAATTCCATCAGTTGGTTAATACTCTGGTGTCTGAGAATAGCACTGTGTGCTGTGTAGGGCAGTAGAACCAGTGTAGACTTTGGATAAACATTTTAAAAATTAAAGAAACAAATATTAGAACAAGTAGAAAGACAACAATTTTACTATAAAATTCCCTAAAAATATGAAATAAGAAAATTATTAATCCAATTTTAGGTTTACTTGTCACGAAAGTTCAAGTTAAGAGATATTAAGCATTCCAGGTGATTTCAGGTGTTGTTCCTTTTGGAGAGATAGCAACAAAAACTTCATAATCTCATATTTATCAGTGAGATTTGCATGCTTTATTTGCTGCATTAAAAATAGAACACACTATATACAAAATGTGAATTTTGTAGTCCACCACCGGTAAATTGTAGTTTTAGTAACCCACCTCACATCTGTGGCATCTGCTTAGTGTAGGAGCCGTCGGGTTCTCTTTTCTATCCTCCTACTCACACTGTTCTTTGACACTGTGACGATCTTCATCAGGGTCAAGGAAAAGTGGATGGAAAAGGACTAGGAAGTAGTTTTTCTGACTTTTTAAACAGACCTGAGTGTTTCTCCTTCTTCTCGCTCACCTGTTGCTACTTATGAAAAAGGGGCCGGAGTTCTGTGCCGTCCAGTCCTGAGCTGCATGGATAAGAGGGTGTAGATTAGAACAGCTGATCCTTATCAACTCAGACTTTACAAACCATACATGAGACACAGATACAATAATTATAATTTAAGATAATAAACACAGATTCCAAGCTACTTGATGGCAAAACCTAGACAATATTATCATCTCCACAATGGCTACAGGTAGTTTATCAGGTTTTATCCATCTGTTAAAAACTGAAGTTCCTTTCGTTGGACACTAGGAGGCATTGTTCGCATTGTTACAGATATACATACATGATTCACATGTGGAAACGAGGTGCCAAGATTGGCCTTCAGTGGAGAAGAGGGGCCTAGCCCAGACCCTGAAAAAGTGGCCCATACCATTATCCCTATCCCTACCAGTCAAGCAGGTAAAGTACTCCCAGCATCCACCAAACCCAGACTCACCTGTCTGACTGCCAAATAGAGAAGGGTGATTGGTCACTCAACAGTCCTGTGCCGGTGTGTTTTACACCACTATATTCGACGCTTGCCAACTGGACTTGGTGAGGCTGGCATGCAGCTGCATGTATGCCATTCCATGAAGCTCCTACTGCACAGTTTTTGTGCTTGCTTTAAAGCCAGTGGATATTCAGAACTCAGTTGTTGACCTCACTGTGTGATTTTACATGGTCTTTCGGTTTGTGAGTCGCTGTTGTTCCTAAATACTTTTGTCCATGTAGTATTCATTAATAAGGGAACTGAAAGCATAGCCCACCTAGACATAGCTATCCATGTTAAAATAAGGTCATCATACATGATCTAATAGGCACATATGTGTATTTCCTCATTCATTAGGGAGATAAATCCAGATCTAAGCTGTGTCTGTATTCTTGGTTAACTGAATGCTGCTGAGAGCTGGAAAGGCTTCAGTACTACGAGTTACTGTCTCTCAGCAATGCTCCAACAAAATATGTCTCTATTAAGCTTCAGTCAGGAGGTTGAACTTTCCCATGAACCCAGACTGGTTCTGTCTCGTGTATGTTCTTTTGTCTCCAAACTCCCCATCCCTCCATCAGATCAGTGCGATAAAATAGTGGTCTGCCAAGTCACGGGCATTTAACAGCAGCTGAATGGCTGCCAGGCATTTCATAGGAGATTTTCAGACAGCAGAAGAAAAGGCCTGCGTTTCCTCACATCGCAGCGCTCTGGATGCTGCCAGTCTTCTCCACACGCTGACTATTAAACCCTCAGCAGGAGGGATTCGTGAACCCGCTGCTCACTCCCAAACAAGACTCCTATCTGCTCAAACAGCCAGATACTGCAGCACTAATTCATCCTCAAAATGATTTTTCAGCAGCCAACTGAATACATTTCCTTTAGGCTGTCTGTGTGAAGAGCACTGTTTCACATACGCTTGTGATGGTTCGACATCAGTTCAAATTCTCTCATCCTCTCTTTCTAAACACTGCTGTCAAGGCTATACTGTCCTAACTCCCTGCAGCAACACTTATGTTCTTTCTTTCATGTTTTTTTTTTTTAACTAAAACATGCCCAGAATGATGTATTTTCTTCTTTAGATTTTAGTTATGTAACCCTGAACTTCACAAAGAAAGCCCCCCAGTAATCTCTGAGGTTAAACACCGTGAGATTCCACAGGATCCAGCTGAGATGTACTGGAGTAAAGTTGTTATGATAACACAGTTCCTGCAGGTAAACTGACCTTGATTTCAATGCAAAGAGTTCTTAAAGGGTAATTATTGTTGGATAAAAACTGACGGAGAATGGCCCAAACAGGACAGAAAATGGAAATGTTTGTTGTGTGTTTCTGTCTGCATGTCAATTAGAAATTCTTTATTCAGTTCATGCTGCTGCTCAAGGTCACAAGAGTTTTCTCTGATTTTAATTGGTAAGGACTGTTGTGCAGCACAAATTAGACTTGAATGATTTTCTTTTCAATATTATTTGAATTTGGGAATGAATACAAGACCGAATAAGAGGATGAGAATATGTTAATTAAAATAAGGAAACTTCTTGCTTTAGCAGAGACTTGTAATAGTTGCAACACATTATGCCTGGTTGAATTAAACCTTTTCTTACACATCGGATCATATTCAGGCTGTTCAGGGTTTCAGTCCTTACAGTTCATCAACAATGCAAATATGAAGTAAACTTGGTCAAACTATATACAGCTGAAAACAGGAGAATCACATGGTTCTAACAACATCCAGCACTAATTCCTTACAGACACTCTGTGACAGAAACTTACCTTTTAATGAGAGGAAAACCAGGAAACAAGAACAAACTCACAGTGTGTTCTCTGACAGTCCGAAAATCAGAACAATCCCTGTAATCCTGGTATCCAGATGAAGGGAAGGGTCCAAAAATCAAAACTAGCATCCCCATTTAGTCCCAAAAACACACTAATATACAAAAAATCACAAACATAAGCACTATAAACTTACTGTTGGCACGACTTTCTATGTGCTTGATTGTTGTGGTTGTCACTCGACAGGGGCGGAGCATACACAATTGTTGAACCCCCCCCCCACTTGGTAGACTCTAGGAAACAAAACATGCACAAATGATTGTGGAGCCTTTTTCGGCTGCATAATTTGACTGTAGAGTAACAGAGAGCATTAGTACTCAAGACCACACTATCTGAGACCAAGACTTGCCCGAGGCCAGAGTGCACTGAGACCAAGACTTTTGAGGGTTGAGACCGAGTCAAGAGTGAGACTGAGACAATACCAAGACAATAAAAATCCATTTTAAAAATTCGTGAGCATTCTCTCTTCAGTTTTAATTGGTCTTGAGACTGTTCTCAAGACCAAGACCAGTCTCAAGTACTACAACACCAGAGAGCATCATTGGCTGTTGGCAGCAAAGGCTGGTTTACTCTGTGTAATCTTAGCACAAATTAGCTCAGAAGCAACCAGTTCCCTTTTGACTGACAGCTCTTACAGCCAATGAGATTATGATTCTAACGAGGCCAGGGTTCAGTGAAAGGACACTGCTCAGGGTACGTTTTTTATGCTGTTGTAGCATAGCCAAGCATTTTAATCATTGTCTCTTTAGCAGGAGCATTTTTCTGTCCATCTATTTTTAGGAATGAGGTGATAACGTGTCTGATAAGTGGAAGTGTAGCTTTGCTGAGATGTGTGTGTCAGCATCATTGTGGCTGCTGCCGAAGCAGAGCTGCATCAATGTCTCACACAGTTTTCACAACCCACAATCCTTAGTGGCATCAAAGTCAGCCCTAAATAATCGAATGTGAGATAAATGTAAATATCTTATTATTATTATTATATATTTGATATTATTATGACTTTTCTTTTTACGTCCTCATCCTAACCCTCATCCTAACTGTGTTATTCTAACAGATAATTTATCATGACTGTAATACAATTTAACACAATTGTTACTATTTGGCTTACTTTTTGGTTGGTACAACATCACCAAAAAAAAAACTACTAAAATTGAATCAATAGTTTTTTCTTTGAATAAAATTTCATTTGTTATTTAAATAAACAAATACATTTAGTTTTACATAGCTCTGATGTCATTTGGTTACCAGTTCTCCATGTAGAGTCTCAAAATAGTAATAGTGAATAGTAATAATCTGACTGGACATTTCTGCACAAAAAACACTGCTAAACAATCATTCTTTGTAGGTTTCACATCAAATTTTAACTTGAATTTGATCAGGCGTGTGGCAATGGCTGTATGAAGTTTCTCAGCTAGAATATCACAGCCATAACTAAACTGTTTACTTTTATAAAAATATACCTTTTCAGGCAAGAATAAAACCTTTCTTCCCGTGTTTGAGTGAGTGTAACTCTGTGTCAAAAAGACCTACAGTCATTCTGACACCTCTAGGGGAAACATAAGAGTGTTAGCTTTCAGGAATGGTCAGAGTTTTGTTTGAAGTCACAGGGGCTCATGAACAGTACCTGTATTAATTTGGGTATGTCATTTAGAGTCCCCTCCTCAAAAATGTTTGGTGCTATGAAAGGTAATCAGTAATCACACAGACTTTTAACTTGAATAAAGCATCAGCAAAGTTTAAGTAAATAGCTCATCTGCTCCAAAGCATAAGTCATTTTTATATGTGATTTATAAACATAGGCGACTTGATATGACTATAGACCCCTGAGCTATATACAACCCTAATTTCAAAAAAGTTGGGGCACTGTTTTAAATGTAAATAAAAACCGAATGCAATGACTTCAGTTATTCACAATTATACAGAAACAGCATTTCAGATGATGAAACTGAGACATTTCATCATTCCATGAAAAATATTAGCTCATTTTATATTTGATGGCTGCAACACATTTTAAAAAAAACCTAAGTGGTACTAATGAAAAAAAGCTGGAGGAGCATTTTGCAACTATCTATGGTAATTTGCAACAGGTCTCTTAAGGTTAAAGAAGGGCAGAGGTTCATCAATCTGTGTAAAAACTACATCTAAAAAGTTGTGGACGAATCTCAGAAAAATGTTCCTCAACATAAAATTGTGAAGACTTTGAATATCTAGAGTATGTGATATCATCAAAAGATTCAGATAATCTGGAGAAAGATCTGATTCAGGAATCACAGCATGTCCCCTGGAACACTTTAAAAATCATTGTCTGTCAGCACAGTTCACCGCACCATCCACAAGTGCAAGTCAAAGCTGTATCACACAAAGAAGAAGCCATATGTGGACAAAATCCAGTAACACCAGCGTCTTCTCTGGGCCAAAGCCCATTTAAAATGGACTGAAGCAAAATGGAAAACTGTTCTGTGGCCAGATGAATCAAATTTGAAATTCATCTTGGAAACAGTGGACCCCATGTCCTGCAGACTAAACAGGAGAGGGACCATCCAGCTTGTTTTCTACGTAAAGTTCTTAAGCCTGCATCTCTGATAGTATGGGGTTACATCAGTGCCTATGTGTGGGCAGCTTACACATCTGAAAAGGCACTATCAATGCTTAGAAGTAGATAGACATTTGAGAGCAACATATGTTCCCATCCAAACACCTCTTTCAGCAAGACCATGCTAAACCACATCCATCACAACAGCATGGCTCCACAGCAGAAAAGTCTAGCATGCAGTCCAGACCCTTCACTGAAAAAAAAAAACCCAAAACATTTGGACAAACAAAAACATCCAACAAGAATTGTTAAGCAGCAAGATCAAACAAGAATGGGATAACATTCCTCTCCTAAAACTCCAGCAACTGGTCCCATCATTTCCCAGATGTTTATAGGCTGTTGTTAAGAAAAGAGGGGATGCTACAGAATGGTAAACATGACTCTGTCATGACTCTGAGATGTGTTGCTTCTATCATGTTGTTTATGTTCTAATTTGAATAAAATATGGATTCATGAGATTGAGCATCCCAACTTTTTGGGATTTGTGCTTGTATAGTTGATATAGACCCAAAAAATCAATCATGATGGTTTCTTAAAGTATCCCTTTATTTTAGCTTAATTTGTGATGTAGGTACTTGGATATTTGTTGTATTTAGTATGTGCTGCAGCTCTGCAGTCATAAAGTCAAACTTTGCATGTGAAAAAAAAAACCTATACCACTTCTCTGAGTAATATCTGTCTATCGACAAACGAGAAAGAGCAGGAGCTCACCTTTCTGGGTTGGCAAATGCCAGTTAATCAAGGTCTGTATTGTGAATGATTACCCTTTCTTACAACATCAATATGCAAAAATAATTTGAAACCAGCATCAATAGACTCAAAGCTCCAATATACTGAGCAATAATCTTGAAGGGTATTGTTTTCAGACATGGTTATTAATGGATGGGAAAAAGCAAATATTTAACATCACTACAATTGCTAGTGTGTGATTGTGAAGACACATAATTGGATCATGATGAGTGTGTTGTATAACCATTGTTTTCTGTATCTAAGGATCATCCTTTTGCATCATAGCACCATAGTTGTACTGTGATAAGATAATGCAGTGGATTCACCCATGAGGCAGATAAACATGGAGATGCACTCAGGTAGGTCGTATTAGCATCCCAACTATCTGGAGCATGTATTTGCTGTTTGGGCTGTGAGCAATATGTGGTAGAGAGGGAAGGACAAAGGATGTCTAGCTTGGAGGGGGGTAGCTTTGAATGATGGAGCTCTATTTAGTTCCTGGAAGTGTTGTAGAACTACTGGCAAAGAAGGGTTCCCATTTGACAGCCCCGGTGAAGTGACTTTTTGCTAGCTATTAGTCTGCATGGTTTACTTTGGGGCAATATTGAGGGCATAACTAGGCTGAAAGGTTTCTTCACTGACGGAGCTTTTTCAATTGAAAGAGCAGTTTGGAGCCACAACACATTTGAATATTATAATGAAGTGTATACCTGTCAACATTGCTGATGGATCTACATTATGTAACAATTCATTGATATGTTTTAAAATATCATGTGCAGTTACTCTCCAGTGAGTCATGTTAATTTATTCTAAAATGGCATTTCCATTACAGTTTTAACATTCTGATGCATTTATGGATTAGATATATTTGCAATGCTGACTACTATTATTAGCACATTCTAATTAGCCTATTGTTTATTTTTATTATTAATACCAGAAGAAGTAGTATTTTTCATCCAATCACACACATTTCCAGATACAGGCCAGGGAAATGTGGCAGCCATTCTTCTTTCAGCACCATGGACAGTGCCAAGCTTAGGCCTATGCCTTCTCATATCTTGCCTTTTTTGAACATTTACAGGTGCATCTAAAAAAAAGCAATATCATAAAAAGTTTTTTTTTGATTCCTGTGATCTAATTCATGATACAGAAATGTTGACCTGGAAAATTACGCTCATTTTATGCACTGGTTCTAGCTCCTTTTGCACAACATCTATGCGACGTGTCATGGAGCTATCAGTCCGTGGCACTGCAGGGGTGTTGTGAAGCCCAGGTTGCTCTGATAGCACATCTGAATGAATGAGTCTGGTGTCTTTCATCTTCCTCTTGACTTTCCCCCAGAGATCCACTATGGGGTTCAGTCAGACTCAAACACAGAAATACCATGGTCAGCAAACCAGTTTCTGGTAGTTTTGGCTTCACTGTGGGCAAGTTTGAAGTCCTGCTGGAAAAGGAAGTCAGTATCTCCACAAAACTTCTCAGCAGATGGAAGAATGAAGGTCTCTAAAATCTCTCAGTAGATGTTACAATGTTACAATGTCATTTAGCAGACGCTTTTATCCAAAGTGACAGTTATTTGAGAGCAAGAACAACACAAGCAAAGATCTGGATGAGAAGAAACAACATCAGTAAGTGCCACAAAGTGCTTCAGGTCCAGTTGGACACAGGTGCTGCCATGCAGTGTTTGAGGCAAAGCACCTAAAATATACGTTTTTTTTTTTTGTTTTTTTTTTGTTTTTTTTTTTTTGTGGATGGTTGATAGCATTGACTCTGGACTTTGTAAAGACCAGAGGACCAGCAGATGACATGGCACCGCAAACCATCACTGACTGTGGAGACTTCAAGCACCTTGGATTTTGTGCCTCTCTGATCTTCCTCCAAACTCTGGGACCTCAATTTCCAAAAGAATTCAAAATTTACTTTTAGACCACTGAGCAACAGTCCAGTTCTTTTCTCCTTTGCCCAGCTGAGATGCTGATGATATTGTCTGTGGTTTATGATTGCCTCGACTCTAAGAAGATGACACTTGAAGCCCGTCTTCTGGACACATCTGTGTGGTGGTTCTTGATCCACTGACTCCAGCCTCAGTCCCCTCCTTTGAAGCTCCCTTAAGTTCTTGAATCTACTTTGTTTGACAATCCTCTGAAGGCTGAGCTCATCCCTGTCATTTGTGCTCCTTTTCTTACCAACATTTTCCCTTTCCTACCTTTCCATGAATATGCTTTGATACAGCCTTCCCTTTCAGCAATGGCCTTCTCCAGCTTACCCTACTTGTTGAGGCTGCCAATGATTGTTTTCTGGACAATAGTCAAGTCAGCAGTCTTCCCCATGGTTTTGTCTTTGTTTACTGAACCAGACTGAGAGAATAAAGGCTCAGGAAGCCTTTGCAAATTGGACTTTTACACAATGTTAGAATATTTTGAGATAGTGGATTTTTGATTTTCATGGGCTTTAAGCCATAATCATCAAGATTGAAACAAAAAAGTCTTGATATGTTTCACTTTGTACAGAAATGTAGCTTTGAGGAGTAAATCACAGGAAAAAATTACTTTTTCATGATATTCAACTTTTTTGATATGCACCTGTATGTTATATTAAACACTGCTGATTTGGAGTGCCACTACTATTGCCAAGGACCTTATACATCCCAATTTCAAAAATAACAAAATCCCTTTAATGCATTGTATAAATGAAGTAATATGCAGTAGTGAGTAGAGGTGTTTTATGGAAGGGAAATTAAGCTGCTAAACAGAGAAAAGCTTGGTAATCCACGGTAAGCACATGTGAGAGTCAGCGAACACATGTGAACCAAGATAATGTCAGAAAAATCAGAGGAGACAACAAGACTAAAGATAACGTGAGGACGGAGCCCACATGTGTCAAATGCATGCACTGCTGGTTTGATAAGAAAACCACAGCGAAGGAGAAATGTATTCAACATGATTGTTTCACCAGACTAAAAGGTGTTCAGATGGTGTGTTTGCTCATATTAGGCTTTGCAGCATAAATAAAAAAGGAAATGACATGTTTCCCAGGTTTATATCCAATCAATCAGGATGTTTCAGAAAATATGTCTTATATTTCTATTCAGCTGTATAAAAATCGTCTTTAAAACAGATTTTAAAACAATGATAACGTGATTGTGTTTGCTCACTGGGGTTAAAAGCCTAAACATTGTGTTTAGAACACATAAGTGATTATTGATTGGTTCCTTGCTGAGACAGCACAACGCTGATGCTCTTATAGCCGATCCAATCTGCTGTTGGACTTATTTCATTAGTGGATGAAACCGCATCTCATGTTTTAACATCCAGTGACCGTCTCCAGTCCGGTTCAGACATGCTTGTACACCAAAGCAACAACAGAAGGAAGGCTCTAGCTGGGTAAAATAATGAATGATAAGGGTTTAAGTAAATGAGAGTGAGCCCAGTGGTGCTTCCAGGTCTGCACAATCACAGTGACACGAGTGAAAGAGACATTTTAGAGCTAGACAAAAATGCATGTTCTTGGTGCATGCTCAGAACCCTCATTTGCACAGGGAGAACATGCTTACTCCAAACTGAATGGTCCTTTCTGGTAGGGATTCAAACCAGAAGCACTCTTGCTGTGAATCAACAGTGCTCACCACAACACCATGCATGTGCAGAGAGAGGAACTAAGATTGCTAAAGTACCTTTTTATGTTATTTTATTTTGAAGGGCAGGTGTAAAGGCCTTTTGTTGCCCCATCAAGACAAACACAATTTCACACCTTCTATTTATTCAAATATTGATATTTATTAAATGATAATAATATCATCTAAATGTTATTTCTGGGATTGATTTTTGCTCCTTTTTGGTTGTTGTATCCTGTTTCCAGGGTTGTTCATTGTAATGTATTACTATTGCTTTAATTTAATGTATTAGGGGCTGCATAGACTAGTCAACTGGTGGACTAGTCAACTTTACGGCTGTGTGATGACCTTTTACTTGAAGTCAACTTGTCATTCATCACATGATTAGCTCTTTTTGATGTTTTTTAAAGGCATCTGGCACTGTTGACCATGGTTTACTGATAAATGTGCTTCCTCATCAGCATGTCAAACCAAACAGCACCATGGTTTTCCAACTATCTGATTGGTAATGTGTTCTTCTTTTCTGGAGGTCCTACAGGTGTTCCTTAATATTCAGTCTAAGGACCTATTTTGTTCTTCATTTATGTCAACAATCAATGTAATAACATGTCAAATTCTTCTTTTTATTTTTATGCAGATGACACCATCATTTTTTGCTGTTAATCTAAACTGCAGGCTTGTGAGTACTTAGTCCGCGTTTAGTGTTTTTCAGTCTTGTCTGCAGAAACTTAACATAGTTTTAAACGCTGATAAAACCAAACTCATGGTATTTTCTAATACAAGTGAATAGCTAAATAAACACAATATGAAATAATGGGCACCAAGAAGATGGCAGGCAAGGCATAAAATGTGCCACTCTAGAGACAGTGCATCAGGGATTTTTTTGTAAATGCTGTTATACACCATATTAACCTTGTGTTGTTTGCACTTGTACCCCAAAACATATATATATATATATATATATATATATATATATATATATATATATTGTTGGTTGTTTCAACTATTACCTTTTCCTGTAAATTAATTCATGATTTCATGAGTCGACTCGACTCTTATCACATGAGAGTGGACTTTAAAATCCTCAAGTCATGCAAACTATTATGTATTATGCATTATGTATCAATAATTATAACCATGATTATTATTTTCAATAACAACTCAAACCTAGCATTTAAAGGGGACATATTTTACCCCTTTAAGACAAGTTATTATTGGTCTCAGAGGTCCCAAAAAACATGCCTGTAAAGTTTGTTGCTGGAAAAACACTCCAGTATTGGATTTTTGCATGTCAAAAAATACCCCTCTGTTTCAGCCCTGCTCAGAACGAGCCATTTCTGTGTCTGTGGCTGAAATGTTACTGAGTTGTCTGACTCCTCCCCTGACTCCGCCCCTCTCAGGAAATTGATGCAGCTAAATGAACGTGGCTCTCCTGATCCTCCTGTCAGTGGGCAGCTAAGAGGAGGATCAGGAGAGGAGGACGGAACTTCCAAGCAGGGAGAGCCAACCAAACGTGGAGGTGGGGTTAACTCACCACATGACATCATGAGTGGAAAATCTGAGAACGGCTTGTTTCAGCACACATTTTCTGAAAGGTGGAGAAAGAGACTGGGGGAGGAAATGAATTTTTTCTGAATCTTGGGGGGATTGTTGACAGGCCAGGGGCACATATTTTCTTTAGAAAAGCCTGAAAAAGTATATTTTTCAAAAATATGACCTGTAAACCCCAACAGCTTAAAAACTAGTGAAACTGAATATAAATGGACATTTTTAGAATGTGTATAAAAATGCAGTTAATCTATCTGAACTTCTCTGAATCAGACTAATCACAATTTTCAAAAACAAAATTTTGGTTTTCAGATTATTTGGTCAAACTTCTGCTTGTAAGAACATGAAGTGACTTTTACTCTCAATGGAAAACACAATTTACAGCTGCTTTAAATCTACTTATCAAATATTCATATGCACAGAGCAGATCTGCATTAATGTCAGCTCTAAGCATCTAAAAACTTTGTTACAGGCAGTAAAATATGGTGTAGATGTGTATTATTCCTGTATTTCTATGTTTTTACCTTTAATGCAGGGCTATTGTTGAACTCTGCTGGTTGCTTCAACATAATTGTACCATTTACTAGACAATTATTCAACTAATTCTTTTGCTTCTCTGGGACGTTTCTGTTATTTACATTTCCATAATGATTTTTACCTTCTATGTGCAGTTGAGTGGTTACAGAAGTCATCATAGAGTATTTTACTCCTGTCTTCGGCCCATCCTGATGAACATTTAATTGAGCTTAAATGAGTCTGTGACTGTTTTGAAGACCTTGTGAAATGAAAGCATTTATTCGAGTCTCCAGGAAACAGCATTTCCATCGTGTCTTTTAATCAGCTAACCAGGTGAAGAAAAAAAATCATTTTCATTTCATATTAACTTTAATGTTTTTAGTCTAACTTCAGTGCAATGGATAAATTCCTCATACTTTCTTTAATTTGATAGGTTAGGAGGAAAGATGGTGTTTCTAAATCAGTTTTCATGCATCCAGCATGCTGAAGTCAACGTGCCAGATAAGAGGCCAGCCTCATATCAGATGTTGGATCCATACAAAAGCACAGCCTGGAGCTGTGTTCGAAGTAAAGAGAAATGTCTGTCTGACTATTGCAGCAGTGTTGCTCAGACATCAAACCACTGTACATGGTTCCTCTGATATCCAATCTTCACTGTAATAACAGTTCTGTGATAATAACAAGCCTCTGCAGTGCAACAGCAGCCTGTGGGATGGAAGAGAGATCTCGCTGAATCATTTCCAATGAGCAACCACTTTTAAGGTCACGCTCATGTGCTGTGTGCACCTACAGCTTCCTGTTGCATGTTGCTCTGAAAGATGATGGCATCTGGAGGAAAAATTAGATACTGTGGGAATTTTAATTTTGCCATCTTACTAAGGGAGTTAGATGAGAAGGACAATAGCACTGTGATGTGTGTTATCATGTGGACAGGGACAGCTGATGGTCAGCCAGTCTGACATAATCTCTATTTAAAGATTCTACACAGAGATGGAGACCGCCTGTGTTGGTGTGAGTGGACAATGAAAAGTGTGTGTGACAGCCATACATGTAAATTTCACTGGGAGAGAGCAGCACAAGCAGAACTTCAGGGGTCTTCAGGGTGTCAGTTTTCCAAAACAATCTGGCTGCAGACTGCAGCTCTCTGGCGCCCCCTCTAGTAGAACATTACTGAGGTGCTGCCTCTGTCAGGATGGAAAAATACACTAAAGCTTTTAAGATAAAACTGGAAAATAAAACTAAACTTCTAGTTAGTGCTAGGGTAAGGGTTTAGTTAAGGGCTAGCATACCAAAAGTTAAAGGTTAAAAAAAATAACGGACTTGTAAAACCTAATTAGAGAACTTTAAATAAAGCTGACTCAGCAGCCTCCTTAAAGTAAAAAAACCTCAACCTCAACACTCTTAACACAGTTAGTGTATCTAAGGCTAAAGCTAATGTAGGTTACATAGCTGAGGACTGTACACCTTCTACAGTTTTTAAAATCTCCTGAACTCATAATTTATTCACATAAAAAAGCTACATAACTAAATTTATGAAGCTTTATTAGCAACACAAACTTATGCTACATTGCCTATGTAGCTAAGATAGCATTATCTACATTTGCTAAAACTCTTATTGCTAAAGCTATCTCAGCTACATTAGCTGATGTAGTAACATTGACTATGTGACTAGCATAGCTACATTATCATAAGTTGAAGCTAACAAAGCTAGCTATGTAAATAATGTAGCTAAAGACTATACCTCCTACAGTTTTGAAAATCTCAGAAACTCATATATGATTCACATAAAAAAGCTACGTATCTAAAGCTACAAAGCATTTAGTGACACAAGCTTATGTTACATTTGATAAAGCTAACTTTACTTACATTTGCAACAAAGCTGCATTACATATGTAGCTAACGCAGCTACAGTAGCATGAGCTACATTTGCTAAAGCTCACATTGCTAGACCTAAAGCAAACAAAGCTACACTGGCACATGTAGTAACGTCAACTACCTGGCTAGCAAAGCTACATTAGCGTAAGTCAAAGCTACAGAAGCTCAAGCTTTAATCCTGGATTAGAGTTCTGGCATTTGTGTGTTTTATTTATGAAATGTTGCTGAACCTGCAACATTTATATTTCTTGTACTTTTGTAGAGTTCATATCTCCACATATCTACAGATGTCTTTAACTGAACCTCGCTGCTGTTTCTCTCTCCCTCCTCCATGGACTCCAGCTAATGTATCAGTCACCTGAAAGCAGCAAGTGTTGTGAGAACACACACTAAAAGGGACACTTGATTTGTTTTCTCCATGCTCCTGTTTTACAAGAAATTGGCGGATTTACAGTAACATCAGTAACGATATTAGTATTTCACAGTTACAGTTACGTGATCAAGAAGCCAACAATAACATGTTACGCTTCTTCTTTGTTACAGACAAACCCACCCACACTGAGTGTGAATATAACAAATATGTTGGTTTTCAAGTAAAAACTCAGAATTATCAAGTTTAGAAACGACTGACTTCAGAAGTCATAAATGTATGTGAACCAAAACTTAAGTCAGAAAATCCAAACACTGTTGGTTTTTTGTAAATTTCTTATTTCACATTGTTGTAAATTTAGGATTTTTTAAAACTTTCAAAAACTTTTCAGCTGCTCATTTACAACATTTTAAACTTGAAATTTATAGATAATTTTTTTTTAAAATGTGACTCTTTCTACTTAAATATTATGGGGTTGTTTTCTTATAAATACAACTTTACATTCTCAAAAACATCTATTTTTTTTCTAAAAAAATTTATTTTTTTTCTCACAATCCGAATCATTGGGTCTGCTCAGTAAAGCTGCTTGTTTGGCTCACAAATGGTGCTTCATTTGGTTCCAGTTTTGCTTTTTAAATTTGGATTTAATAACGACAATGGATGGAGGAAAGGAAACTGGCACTCAAATGGGAGCTACCTACTATGGCTCACATAAAAGTGCAGTTTCATAGAGCAGGCTTGGTCATGAAAGGCACATCATTACCCCATAAGGTTTATTCCAATGATAGTATATCAATGTTTCAGTGTAAAGCATTATGTGACAAAATGAAGATGTTTATATTCTCAAGAGGCCCATCTAGCCTCTTTGCTCAGGACAAGACTCTTAACTCTTTTCTTGGCTGAATAATGCTAGACTCTAGGAGGTCTGCAGGACTGAGTAATTTTGGATATTGATCGCCTCCATGCAGAGTTAATTTGTTGGACTGTGGAAAAAATAATTCTGTAAAATGTAGGGATCGTAGCCAATGTATGCAAACATTTTCTGATGATATCTGCAGCATACATGTCCATTTAGAGCTGTAAAGTACCAACTTTCTTCTGTTCCTATTCATTCCTAACAGCTGTCCACCACTTCCTGACCCCCGTCAGGCATTTGGGATCATGTGATTACACACAACCTGCAATGCTGGTTGTCCCTAAACTTTCATGGATCATGTTTAGTTCAATGTCATATGTTAAAAGTTTTCTAATCTTCATCCAAACTTACCCAATAATACAGAAGCAAAAGTTCCTCTCTTCCTCACATTAATCCAAACCTGCATCTCACGAACCCTTACCATCTGGAGAGGCTTTAATGCTGAGAGATTAATGCACCCTCCCCACTGCTGCAGGGCAGCAAGAAGCCTTCAGGTCTCCATTAATCCCTCAGCAAGAGTCACCTGTAAAATACCCACAAATAACTGTCGACAAAGTGAGGATGAACCGTGCCAGGAACTTTAGCAAAACTGGCAACATTCTGCAGATTATCTCCACAGTCAGTTCAGTAATCATGCTTTTGTCCCTTTTGCTTTGGCATCAGTGCACACATACTCAGACGCATATATACCCTTCACCAGCACCGTGGAGCTGGATTGCCATGGCAACGCAGGGCTAAAGAGATTTCCAAGAAGCAGCGCTATGGCAGGAATTCAAAGAGGAGACGTCTATACATACAAACATCCTTTTGAAGAGAAAAGAATGAGTTAGCCCTAGGTTTTGGAAAAACTCAACACAAAGGAGCAAGCGTTGGACGTACAGACAAAGAACGAGCGTGCTTAGATAAGTCTTTGCATTTAAAGTTAACAAAAGAGAACAGCAGGCGTGCTAATTACACTGTGACTTCTCCTTTTGTATAAAACAAGATGATGTCACGCATGATAAATGCTGCCTCGTGAAGCTTCTTTTAAAGAGGAACGAATACCAGATTATTTTCTAACTCAGAGGACGCTCCTGCAGGTAAAAGTTGAGTCATCACCACAATTAAATCCAGCTCCAGTACAGTGCGAGGTGGGAGCTGGTTATCTGAGGGTGGCTGCTAACACATCCTCAGTGCCCTCCAGTATCATGTTACTGCAGCCCACAGCCGCTGCAGCAAGTCCAGGCAGCTTCACAGTGGGATGTTGTGGCTGCAAAATTGAGTCTTGGGATAATTTCTCAGGCAAGGGAGCTAACACCAAGACTGTTTCATCAAAATCACAACACTGCCAAGGTTACAGTGTCACCATGTTCTGACCACACAGTCAGGAACTGAAGGAATTAAGGTTTAAAACAGGAAGAAAACATTTCAGAAGGTTGGATTAACAGCAAACATTAACCAGTCATTTTAGCTGAACCTGCACACTGTATGTTTATTACACAATAGCAATGATCCAATTTATTAGGAACTGAGCATGATCAGCTGATTTTACTCTGGACTTTTACTTCAGAAATAAGTATCTTCTGCTGCAAAGTAAAAGGCTTGTTTCTGATGCGTTTATGTCTTTCATTGATAATGTGGATGTTCTGTATGTATGCATGCATCTTCTCACTACCTTACATATTTGGATACCGTGTACCATGGGCTGGGCCGGTTAGGCCCCCGCCCACTGGGACCCAGCAGAAGTTGAAAGAAATAAAGAGTTCCTGGTTCACACAGCACCAAACGGACCGAGTGTTGGGATAGAGTTATATGTTTGACTGCCAACACCTACCTACCCATTCCTCCTGAATATCTGACCATTAACACCTACTCCTGCAGTGCATCATCCCTTCTCGTCCCCAACATTCGCATCCAATCCCTCCTGAAGCCTGACCATACATGTAAAGCATTCAACCTCAGACCACTTTACTCAAAATTCTTACCCTACCCAGATTAAAAATAAACATCAGATAACCTCAAAACCACCTGCTCCTGTAAGATTTGCATTGGGTCCCATGGGTCCTGTAGATCCCGCTCCCAATAAAGCCCTCTAAACCCTACTTGATGAATCATGATGCATATTGAATCAAATCGACCTGTTGGCCTTATATTCATAATCATAATTGTATTGAGACTAGGTTAGAATATGAAGCACATGGCATAGTGTGAAACTGGTTTAAGGCACTGAGATCTTGTTATAGCAAATTATTCCTTGGCCTTTATAGTGCAGTTTTTAATGCTTTACAACAAATAACCCAAGATTTACTGATGGCATTTTTCCACTGTGCTAATACCACTGCCTATTTAATATAATAAGCATTCTTTAATAAACTTTGTCTTAAAACATCAAAAAGTTGGTATGATTTGAAACAATATTATCTTATATTGTTAAACCAAAAGTAAAATGTTCCAACTTTTAGTCAAATTTCATGCATGAAGTCAAACATAATGTCAATAATTCTGCATGTTTTTACTGCAGAGAAAATTAAGAATGTCGGTGCACCATGAGAGGGTGGAGGTTGCTCTGCAGCATGGAATCAGTAATAATTAATGCAATAATTTCTAAACATTATTTTACTTCAGTGAACAGAACAATTTAGTAGCTCAATGTTCATTAAGCAACCCAGTATAATTCTGATCAAGTTTACCTTGATGTCAATTGTTCTGCAGACATAAGTAATGACCTTTCCTTTCAGTCGGCGGTTTAATTTCCACAACAATTATCGCCCTGTTTCTTTATCATGCACACACTTTAAAACATTAAGAAACTTACAAATACTTTCAGGGCTCTCTGCCTGTCGCAACTTAGCCTCTCTCAACATCAAGGATAAGATAACAAAAAGAGGTATATTATATTTCTTAAGTGAGGTACATGCACCAGTGTGGAATCCTAAAAGTATGGCATTAAACGTGCTTTTAAACCTTTTGTTCTGGAACCACCACTCTCAGATATATTGCCTCACTTTTCCTTTTGTATAAAGCTTACCGGCCTGGGTAATATCTGAAATGCTGATGCCATCATATTTGAACAAGAAGGCATTGAATTTCAAGCATTCTGAAGCTGTGAACTTCAGACTCCATTTGCAGTCACCAGCTGTGGAGTGAGTGAAGCAGTCTGGTTTAATATGAAGCTGAAAGGGAAATGATTAATTCAAGCTCCGCTGGTGGTATTGTATTTGAATGATGTTTGATGTGAGGTGAAATCACACTGACTCACCACCCTGGCAAGGCCTGATTCTCGCAGTAATGCTCCAGCCAAATACAGAGAGGCTCAGCGTTAGATCATACTTTTCTCTTGTATGAAAGAGAAAAGAAGAAAAGTTGGTGGATGAAAAATGGAAGCTCCTTTCCCTAGACGGAATAAGAGAAGAAAACATGTTTTCGAATAATGTCATATGAGATAGCATATAGTATATGGACAAAAGTATTTGGCCACACCTGTAAACTGTAATTGAATTCAGGTGTTTCAATCAAACCTGTTGTCACAGGTGTATAAAGCCAAATACCTTGCCATGCAGTCTCCATTAAAAATATTTGTGATCCTAAATGGCTCATTCTGAAGAGCTTAGTGACTTCAAACACAGTACTCCAATGATACTACCTCTGCAATAAGACAGTTTGTGAAATTTCATCCCTGCTGGATCTTCCACAGTCAACTGTAAGTAACATTATTAGAAAGTGGAAGCATTTCGGAACAACAGCAACTCAGCCATGAAGCAGAAGACCACATAAATTACAGAGTGAGGTCAGCAACTGAAGCAGGAGTCACCAACACTCTGCTTAATCCATTGCTGAAAACTTCTGTTAGCACAAAAACTGTGCAGCACATGCTGCTCTACAGAATGCATTGGCACAAATTCCCAGAGGAACACTGAAAAATCTTGTAGAAAGCCTTCCAAGAAAAGTAGAGGCTACAAAAGGGGGTCAAACTTCACATTAAAGTATGTTTGAATACAAGGCCATTACAGTCTCTGTTGGTGTAAAGGTCAGCTGGCTGAATACTTTTGTCCATACAGTGCATTTGATGACAGTAGTGGTATTCAGTGATTTTGGTGAGTGTTGCCCCTGTATGAAGACTCACTGGCAGGGAAGCCAGGCTGAACAGCAGAACAGATGGGCACACTTGCTCTATCGTAAATTGTCAATATGTTTTATTTTTCACCCAGAAAGCCTTTGAGTTTCGAGCTATTTTTGCAATGCAGCACTCAATTGCGTGATCTTCTACCACATCATATCTGCCCTATTTTCTGGTACAGAGAGTGAAGTGTGGTGACTCCAACTCTGTAATTTTCCCAGTTGAATTAACTGGGTCAGACAGGGGGGAATCTTAACCCCTACACTATTCAGTACCTGTATAGACTGGATAACAGCACGGGTAACTGGGTCACTGTAAAGCAGAGCTATTCAATTACAAATTCAACTGGGCCAAATTTTAAAATCAAGAACTGTTGTTGGGCAGTACATGTTCGGCGCCCTGTAAGCAGCTGGTTATGTCAAATCTGGAACCAATACAGAATAATTTTATGTGAAATATGCACTTTTTTTCATAGTCTCCCTTTTAAATTTAGCAACAATGACCTGAAGTAGTAGAAATGTTTTTTTCACTTTAATAAAATGAAAATAAATAGAATAAAAAAATAAAATAAAATTCTGTAAATAGTAATTTTGGTCACAGCTTACCCAGGCATACCTTTGACTACATAAAAACCAAATTCGCACAGTGGTAGCACAGTTGAAAAGGATGTTTTATACCCTTTATACCTTGGGGCTACTTCTGTCGGCATCACTAGCCACGCTTCAAAACAACGCAGTGCACAGTAGGTAGACGGTTGCTAGGCTATGCCGAGTGTTGCATTCACAGTTTGAAATACTCTGGGAATTTATGAAAACTTGCGAAACAGGTTGCCCTCTGCACCTCTGGCATGACTGCAGGCTGGGCCACTTGGGGGATGATTCTGGGCCGCATGTGGCCACCAGGCCGCAAATTGAAAAGACCCACTGCAAAGTGTCATTTGGCAATGTCCAGATCTTTGCTGATGTTGCTCTGATCTTTGCAGAGAGGGTAGATGTCCTTGTGGGGGATGCTAACTTGCTGAGTGAAGAGGGTTCGAAATGCACATCTCCTGGGCTAAAACAAAGATTCAGGCATTTGGGGATGCCATTGAGTCTGTGTTTGTGGATGGTGAGAGTGTGGAAGTTGTAGAGTAGTTCACCTAGCTTGACAGCATAATCCATCGATCCACTAACTGTGAGGCTGTTGAGCTCAACCTCACAGTTAGTGGATGGGGGGTGGGATTCACAGAGCAAGACAGTGTGCCGTTCCCAGTATCTGAGCATGTGGACGGAGTCCGAGTCTTTCAGTTCTTGGTCCCCCTGGTTTTACTATACTCTTGTGAGGCGCATCCTTAGGTATTGTTGGCAAGACCTAATGTTGATGTGCTCAGAAGAGTGGGGATGGGAAGGGTCAGGTACCTGATACGTAAATAGCAGCTGCACTTTCACAGGCACCTGGTGCACGTCCTAAAGCCTAATTCAGCTCACTGCATACTGGGTGCCCAGGACCAGGTGGCCCAGATGCAGAGAGTGACCACCTCGTCATGGATGTGTCAGCTGGGAGGATACCTGGAGAGAGGGCATGGGCCTGGTGCAGGCCTGGAGGATGGCCATGAGGAGGCCGGAGCAGTACAGGACCAAGGCTGATAAAGCAAAGTGTCGGACTGGCATAATGCTCCCATACCTGGTCCGACCTAATTTGACAGCACAATTAAAACACGACGCCAACAAAGGCTGGGGGTTGTTACTCATGGTATAATTTCTCTGAAAACAAATACAATAGCCAACATGTTTAAAAACAAGATAGAAGAATAAAACAAGTTCTGCAGTTTCCATTATGTTTCTCATTTGTTTGGCATTTACAGTATCTTCTATCCTCTCCTTAGCCTTCTGCTTTAAGATCTTAGAGAGCCTCTACAGAATCAGAAAGTCCTCTGTGAGCTGTTTTATGGAAACTTTTTATGACTTAACTCTCAAACTATATTCTAAAATATAGTTCTCCAACAGCTCTCATACTTTGCCTTAATTGCATCCATTTATTCCACAAAACATTTAGACAAAAACTGATTATCTTATTAACTACCTAATAACTCTTTTCTTATTACAAGAGCATTTTTTAAAAAATGCACAAACTCAGACTCTGTAAAGTGCAGTGTAGCCTAAAGAGAAGGGGGTAAAAAGCAATGCACACCAATGTGTGATGGCTCCGTGGGCAGAAGTGAGACTGCAACTGACTTGTAACTGTATATTTTTATTATGCACACACTGCATGTTATGCAACTGAATGCTTGCCACAAAGCACAGTAAAGCTGAGTGGATGCAGGTAGAGCAGAAGTTACATAAGCAGCAGGACAAAAGAGGAACTCAAAACACTTCACATCATCCTTGAAGTCAGACAGCTGCTCTTCAACTTACATGCAAAACATTCAAAATGTCATGTAAGGTTTCATCAGGGCATAAAACTGTTATCTTATTTAGCACTGCAAATATCTGTTATACATAATGTACATTAGTGACTGCCTGTGCTGATGGCTCCATTTAAATAATCCCTGCAGCAGTTTGAGGGAAATCAGGAAGATCCTCTTTGTACAGAGAGCAGCGGGACTGGATGTATCTCAATTATCTCGACTGCTTTAATGCAGAATGTGTGTGTATGTGAGTGTGTGGTGTTGACACAAGTTTTAGTTTGCAGCAAACTTCTAATGGACACCCCGCTCCTGGTTCTGTGAATGAGTCACAGGGCTCGTAGTCGACATTAGATATCAGATTTAGCTCTTTTTTGCCAAGTTTTCTTGCACAGTGAACCTTCCTCCCTCTGAAGTGTCTTATAGCAGCCTTCTACTTCCTCCTAGTCTGACCTTCCATCAGATCAGCGATTGAAGACGAGAAAAGGAAATTTCCCTCCAGCGATAGATATTTTAAGTAGCATTATCAGTATAGAACTTATCAATCAATCAATCAATCAAACTTTATTTATAAAGCGCTTTTCATACATGACATGTAACTCAAAGTGCTGTACATGGACAAATTAAAAACATTCCCTCAAACCCACCCACCCCCACCTTTTGCGTAATATAGACAATTAGAGTCATTCCCTCACACCCACACACCCGCAACCACCCTACAGACAACAGTTACATGTGCACCCACTTACACCCACTCACACACACTGTTTCACAAACACACACAAAAATAGTGGACATTAGGCTGAGTACAAGAGGCTGAGTACAGATGAACCAGTTGAGAAAGCGCCATCAGAGGGGCCGTCTGCACCAGGAGCAGCGAGTCACCCACAGCTACAGGACACCGACGCAGGACCCAGAGGAGGGATGAGGCAGAGACACCAAACCTCCACCAGGAACCCACGAGACAGACCCCTGCAGCCATAGCCGACCACCGCTCCCGGTGCAGAGGGCTCCCCCAGAGGAAACACTGGAGATCCTAAAAATGATAAAAGGATAAAAATAAGTAAAACCTCAGTACAAATAAAACCTAAGAACTAAAATATAAAATAGCATAACTAAGAAATTAAGGTAGGAAAAGAATAAAATTCATAAATAAATACAGATTGAAGGCCTAAAATAAATAAATATCATAAATGAAATAGATAAATATTAATCAAAAGCTAAGCTAAAAAGGTGTGTCTTGAGCCTGCTCTTAAAAACATGAGCGTTCTCTGCGGCCCTGAGCTCCTCTGGCAGGCTGTTCCATAGACGAGGGCCGTAGTGCTGGAAAGACGCCTCGCCATGAGTGTGTGTCCTGACTTTGGGAATGACTAAGAGCCTGCTGCCAGAGGAGCGCAGGGTCCGCGAGGGTTCATAAGGTAAAAGCAGTTCTGAAAGATAAGAAGGCCCAAGACCATTAAGACATTTAAAACCAGTAAAAGAGCTTTAAAATTGATCCTAAACACACGGGAGCCAATGCAGTGATTCTAAAACCGGTGTAATGTGGGCCGCCCTCTGGTCCTAGTCAGGACACGTGCTGCTGTATTTTGGTGTAACTGTAGACCTGAAATATTCTTTTTGGGAAGACAAGAGAGCAGGGCATTACAGTAGTCTATACGACTAGTGATAAAAGCATGCATCAGCATCTCCGTGTTGGCTTGAGAGAGAATGGGCGGACTCTGGCGATGTTCTTTAGATGATAAATACCTATTTTTGTTACAGTCTTATTGTGTGGAATCCTAGTCAGCTCAGAGTCAAAAATTACACCCAGGTGTTTCACTTGTGATGGTGGATTCAAAGACAGGGCTTGTAGTGTGGGTCAAATTTTCTCTCTCAAGGCCTCAGGACCAATGGCTAAAACCTCAGTTTTGTCCTGGTTAAGCTGGAGAAAGTTTTCTGCCATCCAGGATTTGATATCTAAAATGCAGTTAAAAAGAGCATCCATTGGCCTGGTGTCATCAGGAGACATGGAGATGTAAAGCTGTGTATCATCAGCATAACTGTGGAAGTTGATTCCATGTCTCCTGATGACACCGCCAAGAGGAGCATGTACAGGTTAAAGCACAGGACCTAAAATCGAACCCTGGGGCACACCACATGTGATTTTATGGACTTTGGAGGAGCATGTGTCTACACTTACCATGAATGTTCTGTCTGTGAGGTAGGAAGTAAACCATTTGTGTACAGTACCAGAGAGGCCGACCAGATGTTTGAGTCTATTTAAAAGAATAGTGTGGTCTACTGTATCGAAGGCAGCACTTAGATCCAGCAGAACCAACACCGTCACCTTTTGTGAATCATAATTTAATCTAAAATCATTTAAAATCTTTGTCAAGGCCGTCTCTTATAGCTTCAGTGTGTGGATTATCCATTGTGCATTAGCAGGATGCATGTGCTGATTCATTGGATATAATCAGTCTTAATTTAGTCCATTATTCTCTGCAACGCTCTTCTCTTCTCTCCTGATTCCTGTGATTCCTCTGCTTCATGTCCATAATGAGTTCAGGGGATTTGCATCAGACTTTTCACCTCTGGACCAAAGTGAACAATTATGGAGTGTACTTTAAGGTAGAGAGGTACAGAGAGAGAGGAAGAGGGAGAGATGGAGAGGGAGAGAGAACAGAAGCTTATGTGCCACGTCAACAGTGTTTTGATGTCTGTTGAGGCTGCTGCCTGTCAATATGCCAGCTACTATAATCCTTTAAAAAGATTAGGATTAATGGCCCATGGGCCCCGCTGAATGCTCCACTTGGAGAGATGGATACTTATGAATGAATATACATTGAAATAATCAACCTCTCTCTATTTTTTCCTCATATTTCAGAGTAGGGGTTGCAATAAGGCTTTGACATGGGCTGATTTTATTATTCACAGTTCAGGGCTGCATAGTGAGGTTAGCACTGTTGCCTCACGGTTAGGGGGTTCCTGCTTTGAATCCCAGAGTTTGCATGTTGTCCTCACACTTGCATGTGCTCTCTAGGAGCTCCTGCCTCCTCCCACAGACCTGAAATACACTTATTAGGTGAACTGGTGAGTGTGCAACTGATGGGCAACCAGTCCAATAACAGCTGGGAGAGGCTCCGGCCTCCCGCAATCCCAAATGGGATAAGTTGGTGCAGCCAGCAGTGGTACCACAAAAATGTTTTGACATTATTTTTGAGATTAAATGTTATTTTTGGTAATTAATTTGGTTTTATCTGATTAGAAAATGTTGGCCATTTTTCTGATTGCTTATCTTGGATGATTTATTGAAGGTACTTGCCAGTGGAATAGATATTACCTCCTTTATTATACCACCAGCTGCTCTTTCCAGCTACTCAGGGCCTTCTAACATAGGCACAATTATGTTGGTAAAACACAGGACCACAGCCAATGAAACCTACTTCTATTCTCAAGTTAAACTTTGCATGTGCAGCCCTGACTTCAAAATGGCAACAAGGTAAATGTGAATGGTTAGCACACTAAAAACTCAGAAAGCTCTAACTCAAAGGGGAAATCAGGGATGCATTGGAAATTGTAAAACAAATAGCCTAAGGTACAGGAAATTTAGATGATGTATTTAATGTAATCAACCTCACATTTATAGGCATTTTTAGATTATTAAAATGTCTTAATCTTAAGTCCTAATTTATGGCACAATAAGGAATATCTCATTCAGCAGCATGCAACATCTGGAAATAAGGTGAAAAATCCATCCATCTATTTATTCTGCATACCCAGGGTTGGGTCACGGTTGCAGTAGGTTTAGCAGGTAAACCCAGACATGCTTCTTCCCAGTGACATTTCCCAACTCTTCCAACCAGATGGGATATATAAACCTTTCAGTGATTCCTTGGTCTACCCTGGGGTCCCCTCCTAGTTGGGTGGCAGGGGGAGATCTCCACTGGGAGGCGTCCAGGAGGCATCCTAATCAGATGCTTCTACCTCAACTGGCTTCTGTCAATGCAAACAAGCAGCGGCTCTACTTTCAGCTCCATCCCAACATCTGAGCTCCTCACCTTATCTCTAAGGCTGAGCCCAGACAGCCTCCTAAGGAATCTCATCGCTTGAACTCGGTATCTCGTTCCTTTGGTCATGACCAGATCAGCCAGTATATTGAGAGCTTTACCTTCAGGCTTAACCCTCTCTTGGTCCAAAGGTGCACCAACTCATCTGTCAATTCTACCCTCGATCGGGAACAAGATCCTGAGATACTTGAACTCCTTCACTTCAGACAGATACTCACTACCTGACAAGAGGAAGCGATTCACCATTTTCTGGCAGGGACCATGGCCTCAGACTTGACCCTCATCCCGACTAAGTCATACTCAGCTAAAAAGCACTCCAATGCTTGCTGGAAGTCCCCAGCAGAAGAAGCCAACAGGCAGGTATTTCTACTTCATCCTATGTCCACACAGACTGCAGGACATTTCTCATCCGTTAATGTACGTAAAACTGTAAATCTTAACAGTCAAACTTCAATTTCTTACCTAAAAACTCATAGAGGGTCTGAGTGATGAAATAATGGAGCTTAAATACCTACACTTGCATATCATTTAAAAGTTCTAGTGACAAAATTAGTGATGTTTTACAGTTAGAAAACCAGAAAAGTATGCCCCTGCCAGAGGTCTGGCTGCTATGGTCACTGCGGCCAGGAGTGTCTGAACAGCTTGTTGGCTTACTTCACCTGGCTGACCCTGGAGCTTCTCAACTCTAAAACAATGCAGCATATTTCCAATCCCCCTCATTTTTCATTGAAGGGAAAACTGAAATTTACAGGGCAGAAAATGAAAGCTTTAGCAGATGAAGTGTGGACAGCAAGCAACAATGTGGCGTGACATCTGACGCTGATGAGCTGTTAGGGCTTGGTGTTAGCTTAATACAATAAAAATCACAAAGTAAAAGCATAACAAAGATCACCTCTCAGTTTTTCTGAAACTTATAAAAAATAAAAATACACTTTACATCAAGTGGATCACTGAACTTCAGGACGTCATTTTGTACATGCATTCCTGTACAGTGTTTGACACTGTATTGCAGACATGTCACTTTGAAGCTGACTCCTACCTCTTACTCGCAATTTCCACATACAAGGACTGCACTGCACACTGAAGCGCTGTGGGTTTGCCTCGACCAAAGGCAACCGATCTCTCCCACTGGAAGCGTGTCTAGAGTGGTGTGCCGCAGCATGCAACCCTGATCAGAGGGCAGATATAACGGGAGAACTGGGAGTTCACACAGGAATAGTAAGTCAACAGCAGACGATTTTACCTTTTGGGGTTAATTTATCATCCATTCCTCGGTAAGTCCATGATATTATTGCTTCCACCATTGGGTGAGTACATTAGGAAGTTAAAAGGTTAATGTTTGCTTAAGAGATTTGTGGTTTTATGTAAAAATTTCTAGGCGGATGAGACGTAACGCTGATATAGTTATGATTTAAGATCGGGAGTCTGTGCGTAGTGTTTGGAAAGAACTGGATATTCCACGCTTGTGACTTCCTGTTTGGAGATTTCTGATCAATGGTTTGGCAGCGGCCAGTGCTGAAAATAGACCTGCAGTGTATCTCAAACGAAGCAGAGTGGAGTGGCACTCCAGGGATGCGCCGCTGCAGGACTGGAGTGTGGGCTTTGGAACTGCTCTGATAAACTAGAGAGGGAGCAATTTGCTCTGCAGTGCAATTCACCAGCGGATCAAGGTAAGGTCACTGTATGTGGAAATTGATTGATTGATTGATTGATTGATTTAACCTTTATTTAACCAGATAAGACCCACTGTGAACTAGATCTCTTTCACAAGGGTGACCTAGCCAAGAGGTCAGCAGCACATTTCATAATTGGAGGTTAGTCCCTGTGTAGCACAGCATCACTCATTGGAAAATAATTTTAAAAATCAAGATCATGATTCAGTTTTCTTTATCCTTTGTCATTTCAATGTGTAGTTGCAGTTTTTGAGTTGGTGCACATTGGCTACTGACTCTGATCATTTTGACCAACTGCTGTTGTGTGAAGCTGGTCAGATTTAGAGGGCCACCTGCTGGGCTGGAGCCCAAGCAGTGGCTTGTTAGCATTCAGCACCTCTGGACAGAAAATAAACTTCATTCTTTTTGATGAAAAAACCGGAAGTTGAAATATTACATAAAAATAAACAAAATCACTTATGAGTGCTAGCAATCTAAACATTGTATCTCTCTGAAAACTCAATTAAAAGATTATTTAAAAAACAATTATATTGCATAATATTTAAAAACATCCAATCAATTCATCATACATGACAGCAGCCAGAGGTGTTTCATCCTGTTTGAGGTCTGCAGTGAGTGGAAAAGGAGCCTTTTTCCATCTACAGTGGTGAAACCTTCTGTTCCCATGCTGTTGGTTTTCTTTGTATTTCTTTCTCCTTTTTTGTGGTCAGGGATTTGATTAAACATTTTGGAATTCACAAAGAACATTATTTATATATTTATATTTCTAAAGTTTTTACTTCTGAGCTTTTTCATGACTTCGTTGCTGTGTACATATGCCATCCAAAGACAAATACACAGAGTCAGTTCTGTCAGAGCAAATAAGTGGATGCTTGATTTTGTGCAAACACAAATACAACAAAATTATGCAGCTGAAATAAAGGGAATTGAGAATGTTGTTTTAATTTATGTGCTGCTGCAGAGGACTTTAAACTTTTGCAGACTTTTTGCAGTTTATAATTATAAGACATTTAAGGATTATCAGTTCTTTAAAGGGTCATTGCACAATTTTTCAAACAGAATTCAAAATTCAGCCTTCATTTATCAAACTTGCTTAGAAACCAGCGCAAATTTGTTTGTACAAATTCTCTTATGACAAGTTCCACATGTGATTTATGAAACGTCTGGCCAATAACAGCATATGACTGAATAGTGATGAGTGCAGCGGCTGAGAACTGTCCTCATTTAACATGTCTCTCTATACATTAATGGTTCATCTGACCACACCCCCCTAGATTACAACTTGTAGAAAGTGGCATTAAAGTGGATTAGAAAGTTGTTGTGGACAACAGAACTGCAGCTGCATATGATACTGTCACAATGATACTATCACAATGTTGTATATTCAGATTATATTATAATCAATATTATGTACATTCATTTACATTGTTTTGGCTCTAAAAGTATCAGCATGTTAGCAGGGGGAGGACAGCCTAAAACTGCCCCAGGCTGAGAAGAGAGCGGCTCTAATATCTCAAGTATTATATCTTTGCAAAACTGCCCAAGCTCTGTCAGGTTGCACAGGGATCGCTCGTGAACAGCCCTTTTAAAGTCCAGTCACAAATTCTCTGGTTGATTAAGGCCTGACACGGGCCACTCCTGGACATTCACCTTGTTGTCTTTAAACTCCAAGGTGTAGTTCTCTTGCAGTCTGGATAAGATTATCCTCCAGGATTTTCCTTTAATTTGCTGGATCATCAGAGTCTCCTACATGCCTTTTGGTGAACTCTAGTCCAGATTTAATCTGAGTTTTCTTCAACAATGGCTTTCTCTTCCATAAAGCTTTGACCGGTGAAGAGCCCAGACAACAGTTGTTGTATGCAGAGTCTCTCTCACTAGTCTCCTTCTTGCACGCTCACTCAGTTTGTAAGCCGATCTAGGCAGATTTACGCATGTGCCATATTACGTCATTTCTTGATGACGGATTTAACTGAACTCTGGGTGATGTTCAGTGTCATGGAATGTTTTTGTATCCATCCCCTGATGTTTTTTTTTTTTTTTTCAATTTTTCTTTGAGTTGCTTGGAGTGTTCTTTTGTCTTCATGGTGTAATGGTAGTCAGGAATACTGGTTAACCAGTGACTGGACCTTCCCGACACAGGTGTCATTATACTACAATCACTGAGGCTCATTCACTGCACAGGTGATCCTCATTTCACTAATTGTTGAATTGGCCTCTGTTGAGTTAGATCATTCACTTTAAAGTGGGTGAATATTTATGCAATCAGTTATTTTACATTACTTTTTTTTTTGTTTAATTGTTTAATTGATATTAATTTGTAGAACTCTGTTAAAGTATATCTATAATTTCTATTTCTAATATGAAAACTTTTATGCCAAACATATGAGTTTTTCTTATATTTCTTATATTTTTAGATCACTGGATGAGCTCCTGACAACCTCCCAGCAACAAGTAATGCGCTTATTTATTATTTTTTGTCTTCACTTTGATAATTCCTCTGCCTTTAAAATACCACAGTGACAAGTTTTCTCTTTCCTCCTGGGGCTAAATGACTCATTCCCACTGATGTTTATTCAGAGCATGTTCAGGAACATTGATGAATGTGCATTGTGGCCATCAAATAAACATAATGGTGGTCTGTGAAACTAATGTTAAAGCTGCATTGCACTGAATGACTTAGCCTTCATTTACCTTTAAAGACATTTCTTTTTCTCCATCCTATGAGAACATACACCCTCCAAATGACTCTATGTGTACTTTAAAGAGTCTGCTATTTTTTTTACCTTATTCTTCTACAGATGCGTGATTTTTCTTGTATTAATAAGGGGCATGGATAGGGACATGTCCATATTTGCTCAGACAGAGGACTGCAGTCACCCATATTTAATCACGGAGCCACTGCGCTCTCTGTTTGCTCATCTCACCGGAGCAGAAGCAATTTGTCATACTTTGCAGGAGATAGGTCTCAGTCGGAGCTTCAAACAGAGACAATAAGAAGTCTGACCCTGCTCTTTTACTATTTCATACGACCATTTTTATGAAGCATCGAGTTCAAAGGTACAGTCGCTTTTCCAAGGGATGTTTCTCCGCTATGTGACAGTACAATCTATTCACTCAGGACTTTGAAGTTTGTTAAAGTCCTGATTCTGACCTTTCAAAACCTTGTACCAATTTTTTTTTTTTTTGTGCCAAAAAAAAAGCTTGTTACATATCATTGAAGATCGAAGTCACATCGGTTTCATACCAGAGTGCACTGTGAGTCATTCCTCTTTGTTTGCGGCTCTGAAAAGAAGCGTGATGGAGAATGTAGAAAGAAATGTTTACGGGGCAGCGTTGGAACAAGATGCCAAACAACCAATTAACTGAACAGATACAACAGCCGTTCTCTCCGAGGCACCGCGTGAGAGCAGAAAACAAAAGATGAAATCATAAAGGTTTAAAAACTAATAAACTTCTCTAAAGAACTGGTCTCACATCAAAACAAGGAAATTAATCCTACCAAAGAGTTGCTGGTTTGAAATCCCTGCAGTTATCTTCTCTACACAGTTTTATATTGGATAGCTACTGTATCAGATAATTCATCTTGTATGTTCCCATGGTTAATCGCCACTGTGCTCTTTGGAGGATGAGAACTACAATATAAAGCATGTATTGTCTGTTCGTTACACCAACATTTATTATTAAGTTCCAGGTTAGACATTGCATGTCAGGCTCTTTGTCTGACCTTGTTGAGTTGCAGTGGAAGCATAATGTTTGCTCAGAAGAACTCAATAGGATAACTTTTTTTTTCACGCTTGTCACGACTTGTATTATATATGATCATTGTAGTGTTCAAGGATTTTCAGATAGGAGAAACTAATTGAACCTGTAAGGTTGTCATTAATGCACAGCTAACTCTCTTTTAAAAGCTACAGAGTTAGGACTGAGTGGTACTTTCCCCTGTTTTAAAACCATTAAACTGCTCCTCAGTAGATGGTGTTGCAGCTGTTACGCCCAGCCCAGGGGATACCAGATGTAACATAAAAGAAGCTGTTTCCATTACCTTTAGAAATGCACAAAATCTAAACAGTGTGATTAAAAACTGGTAACGGAAACACCTGAATTTTAAAAAAAACTCTCAAATATTGCTAAAAAAGTTTTTATGCTCTCATGAGGAGGTTTTTCAGACATTTCGACATGGGCGCAAGAAGGTGGGTGCTGAGGGTGCTGCAGCCCTCCATGTGGGCAGGGAGTATGAGCACAGAGACAATGTGTAAACAATCACAACTTAAAAATATTTAGCCTCAATTTACAACAGCATGTCATACATTTTCTGTCAAAGGCTAATGAAGCATATTCTAAATATATTATTCAATAGATAAATTAATTTCTCCAACCTGACAACAAACGTCATCACGTCAGGTCAAAGTGCATCGACAAGTCTTGCCTGCATGCAACTCACTCTTCTGTGGGATCTTACTAAAGAAAAGGGATGTAAAACAGCCTATAAACAGCCACTGGTGTTGCAGGGTTTCTGGGTGGCCTGCATCCACAAACTCAGGAGCTGCTGAGAAAGGTGGAAAAGTTAATGAAACTTTGCCTCTGCCTGCACGTACATGTCTGTTGCCTCTTCTGAGAGGTCATTTTCCACACTTATGTTGAAAACATGGTCATTGGCATGTTTTCAGCTGGACATTTTGACCGGTTTTTACAAAAGAAACAGGAAACAAGCTTGCAGTCCATAAAACAAAATGTAATAATTTCATTAATTTTTTCAATGCACAATACCTCAGGGAGAGATGGGTTAACATAACAAACAAAACATTCTTATAAAATAAACAACTTACCTATCTTAAACAAAAGGAAGCATTACAAAGCGAAACTGACTCCCGACACAACGGCAATGTATGACTGTTTTGGGTGGGTCCTGGATACACGAAGGGGGAATCAGTGGACTAAAGGTTGGGAACCACTACTCAAAAACTACCACTGTAGTTGAAAACTAAATCACTTTTTTTTCCACTGGAGTCCACTGCATGATTTTTTTTAATTGAAGTTTAGGCATTCTTGGCAGTTCTCTACCTCTCGGTTTTTAGGGGCCTTCTGTATTTGCATACTGCACTGCAGTCTCATACCCTTATATGGGAAAAAGCAGGGGTATTTCTCTATGCAAAGTAGGTGATAATGTAAGAAGAGAGGAGCAACCAATTTGGCAATTTAAGAACAACTTCATGAGTCAGCAAAGGATGTTTATCTTCTAAAGAACAAATCTACAGTAAGAAAAAATCTTGGTGAATGAGGCCTGTTGTTGTCTGAGATAGTATTTGTCATCTATACTTGTACTGGAGAGGTAGGTAGTCTGTTTCAGCCCAAATAAAGTTAACACTTAAAAGAGAAAAGAATGGCACTGGAGCCTCTCTCAGTCCCCATCTTGTATTCTGAGGTCACACTTCAGGTTTTAGTTGTGCTACTTTGCTAAGAGAGAGCTTTCATATGGTACATTGTGATGAACACTGCAGCAGCTTTGGGCTTTAGACTTTCAGTGCTGCTCCTTAGTCCCTACAGCAGGTAATTTTTCCAAATCCGCACAGCTACATTTCACTATATCCTGTCCTTGTGCTGTCATGCCAAATGGCAGATCCACTCGCCCCTGGAAAGTTTTGGAAAGGAAAGAAGAGCAGGGTTTTGGAGCCCAGCTGTCAGCCAGACGAAGCCTCCTGCTCTCTGTGTGTTCTGTGTGCAGGGAGAATTCTGGGTCTGCCGAGTAAATAACATGTTGTCTTTTTTTCTGTCAAAGTTTCGCCTCCATGGCACTGTACACTCTGTACACAAGCTCAGAGTGCTGCCAAGCTAAGCTTGGCTAATTGGTGATTTTAGACAGTGGATTATTGAGGAAGAAGAATCTTCACAGTGAACACATGGTAAACAGAGAAGGTTTTCTGAAGCTTGGAAACGAATCAAAGCTTATATGTTGAAAACGGGTGGCCTCATTTAGCACTGACGTTTTGGGAAAGGATTTTAAAGTTCAGGAATGATAATCAGTTTGCGTTTATTTGAAGTCTTTCTGATGTTTTTAAAGATATACTGCAGCCTCCATCTCAATCACAGCATGCTCAATCCTGAACTGCACTGACAGCTGATGATGATGTTTCTGCTCCTACAGCAGAGCTTATGACTCTGGCCAATCTCTCTGCTCTCTTTTCCAGTCAACTTCAGTAACTACTTTCAACTGAAGAAGTTTGTTTTTCAGTGGGCACCATGCAGAACAAAGCCTAACTTCAATTAGCAAAGCTCACTGGTTCCCAGTTGGTGTGCCTTTAAGGCAGAAGCTTGACATTGCTTTTGAGTCGTTCTTCCTTTCCCGAATTCATTACAAGCCTCTGTGATCACAGAACATGTTACATAACTCTAATGATTGGGCTTTTATCTGATGATAAAGTGCACAATGCGCCGAACAGATGAACATTTCACATTAGAGAAAAAGCAATATGTTTTTGCCTTCAGTAACAATGGCTATCATTAAAAAAATATCAAGTCACAACTAGTTCTGATATCTGCAAAGAGAAACTTGTGGGGAGGACACACTTTAGCTCACACTTCTGATTGTAAAATAGTGAATCAACCAAGTTTCTTAAGACAAAAAACACAAATAATAACATGTATCCATAGCTCTCAGTCACGTTACCATCAAGCTGCAGGAATTTGAATTGTCCCTCTCTTCAAACAACACATTTGCATCACCTGTTAACCACAGATATTAATTCAAACTGCAACATTTGGACACTTTAGACCCTTATAAACTTAGCACAAAACGTAAGTAAATTTGTGTTAGGAAGATTATGTTTTTTGTGGTAGCAATTCTTCTCTGAAATAAATCTTATAGTCTTGGAAAGCCTGTTTATTTTACTTTTAAATGGTGCCACATTTGTAAGGAACATGCATTTGTGGGATGAGTAGCAGAGCTGAGTATATGTGTGTTTCACCCATGAAAACTTTGCCCAATCTTCTCAGCCAATGCCAAACAGCCTATTGTAACATTGACCCTTGTTAAAACAAGACATATTGGCAATTTAATCATTTATTCATTTAACAAATTGTAGCCTCCATAGCATGTAGAACAGTGATTGTCTACTGGAGGCCCGGGGGCGACATCAGCCCCCTTTGGGTGGTGGTCTAATAAATTTGTTAAGCACTGTACTTAATACTGTTATCTTGCTTAAAGTTGCATTTTTCTAAATCATTTTCCACATAAGGCTCTTTGAGAGCGCAATTTCCCTTCTCTAAGAATCTTCACAGATCTGTTTCCTGCATGTGTTTTTGGCCAATCACAACCCAGTATATTATTAGCATCAAACTCAGTGATAGACATCAAAAGGGGTCCAGAAATATGTAGCTAAAATATATCAATCGCCCCCTTGTGGCTGGCTGCAGTAAAGGTGATAGGGTCTGATCTCATTGTTCAAGGCTAGAAGTTCCATTAATTTTTGAAGGAAATAACAATAATATAAAAGAATAAAATAAAATAATATTTTTTCAAGAACATTTTAATTAGACAAAAATATCCATGTTATTTTAGTTTATTTTAATGTCTGACCCCGACAGCGTCAGTCAAGAAAAAGCCGGCCCTTGTGAAAATGGAGTTGATGACCCCTGGTGTAGAAGAGCCATACACAGCTACAACAGCCTGGCACCTCCTCCTCATGCTGGTCACACACTGCTGTGGAATGGCATCCCATTATTCAACCAGCATTTTTCACAAGTTAGCCAATGTGTTTGTGTTGGTCACAAACAGCACACCCAACCTGATTCCATAAGTGTTCAATGGGGTTGAGGTCAAGGCTGCTGGCCGTCCTCTCCACTCCCAAATTCTGGAGGTAGTCTCTGATAAACCCATCTCTGAGGGGGCAAACTAGGTCATCTTGGAGGATAAAGTTCAGTCCCACACTGTGGAGATATGGGATTGCCGCTGGCTGTAGAATCTTGTCTCGTTAGCTCCCTGCATTAAGATTACCTCAAAATGATGACAACTAGGTACCTGGTACCTGATAGCTTTGTGCATCAGATGGCACTGGTGACGTTTCAGCTAAGGACCCCCACAAGGACTTCTACGTCTTCAAAATAGTACTCAACCTCGGCTTGCTTTCCAGGTTAAAGAGCATTTTAGAGATTGTTTGCTTGTGTTGGCTCTGTGCTCTGAAACAGTATCTGTGCTGACCTGACTGTGGATTACTTTATAGCCTCCTTTTTACATCTGCTGAGTTTTGACCCTTTGCTGTGACCATCACAATAGCTACAGCTACAGTCCACTGCATTCGTGTGGTGCATCAGTGTCCACTGATAAAGTATATTATAGTGCTTTTTGTGTGTTGCACAATAAGAGGAACTGTTGTTAAATATATAAGACCCCCAATGCCATAATCCAGCTTCAGTGGGCGCTCCTTTGGTGTATAAAGATGACAGTTCATGCAGTTTATTTTCCCAGTGAAATTTGAATTCATGCACACAAATTCTTACCGTGATGCTGGCTCCTTATATAAGCGACTCCACAGGCTGTACATCAAAGCATTTCGCTTCACATGTTCCCCCTCATGGCCTGTCCTCCCTCCCACCTCATTAAAGGACTGGACAAACCTTCTGTTAGCATATGATGCTTGGTTCCAAGAAGACAGGTATCCTCAGGTAATCCACCTGTTTTTATGGTTTGATGTGTCGAGTTTATGCTTTTTTTTCCCCTCTTAAAGCTAGTTTGACTTAGAACTTTGTTTATGGCATGTAACAGCCCACTTCCCGACTGCTTTCTTCCCACACAAGTCTGCTGTTGTTGAGCTGTCTTTCATATCTTTTCCTTTTTATTGAAAAATACACAAGAATTAATACACATCCAAAAACAGGAATACAAGTCAAAAAACAGGGCATAAAACAAGGACCTCTGTGCAGTGAATGCATATGCAAACTATCTTAAAATGATCCACATATCTGGGTTGTTTAAATAAACTATTTTGAAACAGTTCAGGATATTTGGACTTACACTGTATGGGCAAAGTATCTAGCCACCTGACCATTACTCTATCAGGGACTGTAATGACACTGTATTCAAATACATGTCCTTTAATATGGAGTTGGCTGCCTTTTTGCAGCTATAACATCCTCCTCTCTTCTTGGAAGGCTTTCCTCTAGATATTTGAGTGTTGCTGTGGGAATTTGTGCCCATTCATTCTGTAGAGCAGTTATGAGGTCAGGCACTGATGTTGGACCAGAATGCCTGGCTCTCAATCTTTGTTCCTGTTCATCACCAAGGTGCTCGATGTGGTTGAGGTCAGGGCTCAGCCAGTCAACTTCTTCCACACCAAACTCATCCAGCCTTGTCTTTGCAGTCCTTGCTTTGTGCATTGGAGCATAGTCATGCTGGAATAGAAAAGGGCCTTCCCCAAACTGTTGCCACAAAGTTGGAAGCATAGCATTGTCCAAAATGTCTTTGCATGCTGAAGCATTAATGCTGCATTCGATTGTACTCGGAACTCGGATAAATCCGACCTCTGAATCGGAAAAAGTGCAACAGAACGGCCCTTGAGCTCGGGACTCTGACTCGGGAATTTGGGCAGGATCCAAGCAGCCCGAGTCGGTTGGAATGACGTAGCAAAATGGCGTTGCACACCGTGAGAGTCACTTTCTCCTCAATTTTACTTTTATGTGTTGTTTAATTTAGCATTTGTGTGTACAGGCCTCTGCACAGCTTGCTTTGATGCCCATATAAGTTCAATGATGCATGCAGGATTCCGCCCCGCTGGTGTGTTCAAGTCATACTTACAGCAGATTACGTTTCTCTTTGTCCCTCTCCCTCAAGTAGCTAATATATTTCCCCAACAGTAATTTTTGATCCTCAAAAAACATCCAAACAAACATCAGCTTACTGCGGCCAGCCATGTTTTCCGAGCTTACACAAAAAAACGCATTTACCTTGAAAGTCGAAATTTCCGACCCGGATTTTTCCAAGTTCTGAGTACAGTCGAACACAGCAAAAGATTGGACTTCACTGGAGATAAGAGGCCTGGCCCAAACCCTGCAAAACAGCCACATACTATGATCCCTTCTCCACCAAACTTCATAATGCAGTCAGGCAGGTTATGTTCTCACGACAACCGCCAAACCCAGACTCAGCCATGTGACTGCCACACAGAGTCACCCCACAGAACCCGCTTACACTGCTCCAATGTCCGGTGTCAGTGTGCTTCACACCACTCCAACTGATGCTTGGCATTAGACTTGGTGATACGAGGCTTGCATGCAGCTGCTAATTTCCCTAAATATTTATGGCACGTTCAACTCCCTTGCTGCTGCAAGTCAACATGCCACTCATTTTATCGGTACAGTCATTCACGAACCTTGCTGTGAGGCAACAGCGCTAACCCCTGCCCCGCTGTGCAGCCCCTGTATAATATCATAGGACAATATTAATGAAGTTAATAAGAAAGAAACACATGACAAACAGCACTAATCTCCATTCAAATACAACATTACTGAGTTAAATAAATACATAAATAAAAACATGCAAACTTAATTTTGACTGAATTTTAATCTGTAAGTCTAGTAAACAATCCACCCACAGTAAATGAATGATAAATCCTTTTAAGAGCTTAATTCTAAAATCTCATGTACACATATATGGACTCCGTTAAAGCTTCTGTGTGAGCGCGCTGGGGACAGTCACCTTGACTTGTGTGAAATTGTGCTCTGATCTTTTATGCAGGATGTCACAACAATATTACTGCTCAGCTGCTGCTCAAGCCAAGCATGATAATCTCGTTAGCCACACTGACCTCACGGCTAAGGTCCCTCTCAGGACTTTAAAACATGTTAATTCTCTGGCCATTTCCACCTTAGCCAGGCAGAAAATGCCCTTCTCTCTGGAATATATGCTCTATTGATTAAACAGGCAGAGAGATGCAAAGAAACCCATCTGCTCCTTTAAACGTTAGTGTTTTCCTCAGAGTGCTGTTATTGGGGCCCAGCACTTTGTGCACATTTTCACTTCTCTGCCTCTTAACATGCTGATCAGCAGCAACACGGCTTTGTGCTTGTGTAGTTAATTAAAACAAATGCTATACATAATAAAATGGAAGCACATGGTGCTGAATTACTTTTAATTTGTTAAATATAGGACTCTGCATACATCAGTGTGCAGTCATAGAAATCAATGTGGGAAAAAATCAAGGATTTTAATGTGCTGTACAGTCAAAAAGGAGTTAGAATAATATTTGTCTTGTGGATTCTAAATATACACGATTAAATGAAAAGACTGTAAAAGACAAAAACATTTCACTACTACTGCCTGGCAGCTAGAGGCCTTCATGAGGTATACACTTACAGTCAAGGTACAGTGGTTGGTTAACCTTTATCATGGAACAAGGTCAGTGCAACCTCTTCATATATATATGGTCAAAGTGGCCTTTGACCTCCAAAATCTAATCAGTTCAACAAGCCCAAATGCAGCTATGTGCAAAATCTGATAAGCATCCTATAATGCATTCTTGAAACACTGTGCTCACACAATCAGGCCTAGAAAGCATTGCAGAAGCCTGTATTTGTAGTTTGGATGAAAAGTTTCAATTGGCCATAAAAGCCAGGGGACTGATCATCCCAGGATTCTTTGCAGCACTTCACACCGAGGTGTATAAAGGACACATTCTACTTTCTGATATGAGGAGACCTGAGGAGAAACTGCAAGGGGTCCAAAACTAGAAAAGCTCTCACTGACCACCTCCTCCTTGCCCTACCATCACCAAGCATTTTTAGCAGTCTTGCACAACAGTCACCTGCCACTGTGAGTACTACCCATGGGTGTTTTCCCAGCTTCATCTAAAGTTTTAGCACAGTCAGAAACTACCAGGTTGAGCAGCAAGAGTTCCTTCCCTCATTCCTTTCTTTGATATCAAGGAATATATCCAGATAGGAGAGAGCAGACAGCCCTGGAATCTGAAAGGTCCTGAAGAGGTATCTTTATCTTTATTCTGTTGGGGAAGAACCCTCAAACTTGTGGAAGAGTCATCAAGACCCTTTGCCTGCTTCTGGATCTAGTTGGACATTGGACTCTCTTATTTCATGTAAGAAGCTTTGATCTGGGCAGAAATAGCTGCAAGAAGTGTTTCATGTAAATTTGTTGAAAGCTGCATTTGTTGTCCTTTTGACTCTCCTTATGTGTTGTTGATTTACTTTGCTGTGTCCAAATGCAGTGCCTTCAGTTATACATACACTGTAGATGCCATAGATTTAAAGCCCGGCCACTGTGTTTCTGTGTGAAGTCACCATAATGAGTGTGTAGCTGTAAGCTAAAGGTTCTTTCTTTGCCACAAGGCTCCCCTTTTGCTCTCATCAGCACTTTTAAGACTGTCAGCCATCTTGTTTCTCTCTCTCTTTCTCTCTCTCTCTCTCTTTCTCAGTTTGTCCTTTAGTCAGAAATTCGAAACAATTCCTAGGATACCACATTCCAAAGCAAGGGATGAACATTAGCCCCCATGACTTTAATCCTTGACTTTTACCTCAAAGTCTAATCAAGTCATGCATAAGTCAAATTTGACAGTGTAAAAGCCTGCAGATACTATTCCTAAAAGATTAGGACACAATGTTAGCCTGTTGTTATCGGTGGCAGTGTCTCACATTTGGCAGCTTTACTTGAGAGTGTGAGACTTAAAAGATCCCTAGCTCGACGACTGACCATAGCGCCTTAAGATTTTATAGCAGCCACTAGGTTGCTCTGTCTGTTTTTTATGCACGCCAAAATACAGTACATTCCTTAAAATTTCTTTGAATGCATCATGGTCTCAAAGTCTTCACCTAACAAACATCCACAAAATCTACAAAACATAATAACTGCTTTACAGTCCAGCTCTGATTGATGTGTAATGCTTGTTAATGTGGATGCAAGCTCACACTGAATTATTTTTAAACAAAAGACGACCTGAGCTACAGAAAAACAAGTATCAAGGTAACAGCAATCATTTCTTTTTCTATTCAGATCAATTTTAACAGGATTATGGAAACAGCAATCTCTTGATGATGGCTCATTTTCAGAGGTTAATGAAAATAATTAGATTTGTGGAGAGGAAATTAAATTTATATCAAGATGAGCAGAAATAAAAAGAATTAAGCAACTGTGATTTTTGTTTTAGTTGTTGGGATGGTATTGGGCAGGTGATGAGTGGTGCCTGGTTTCCTCCAGAAATTTAGAAAAAAGAGGTCATTTTAGTTTAATCTTGGTTTTATTAGACAAAATAACCTGTTTCTCACAGTCTGAGAGTCTTTCAGGTGCTTTGTTGTAAACTACAAGTGGGCTATCGTGTGTTTTGCACTGAGGAAAGGCTCCCATCTTGCCACGCTGCCATAAAGCCCAGATCAGTGGAGGGCTGTTGTGATGGTGATCCTTTGAAACTTTATCCCATCCAAACACAGGATCTCTGAGGCTCAGTCACAGCTTGGTTGCTCAGTTTGGCTGGACAACCAGCTCTTGGAAGAGTCCTGGTTGTGCCAAACATCTTTTATTTGAGAATTATGGCCACTGTGCTCTTTGGAACCTTCAGTGCAGATGATTTTTTCCCTGTAACCTCAGGCACCTGAGCTTAATCCCAATTTATTTTGAAATAACAAAAAAAAAATTGTTGGTTATGCCTTGTGAACTGTGACATCATTGGTTGACATGTCATAGTCTAGGTTGTAAAGGCAAGTGGAAACTGGAGAAAAAGTGGTCTGCTGAAGAGACAAAATGTTTGGTTGTGATCTGTGCATCAACAGAATTCCTGGTGAAGCTGGAGAATAGAACAAGGAAGGGTAAGTTATGTGCCAAACTTGTTGAAAAGATGGTAAAGGCCGGGTTCACCTGAATACCAGACCAAATAATTCAGAAACTGAAAAACTGAAGAAGGTATACTGGGACAGCAAGGAAGACTGGGTCAAAAGTGGAGCTGGACGTGGTGATACATGTCTATCATGTCCTCCTACTTTGGTTCTGCTTAAACTGGTTTGCCATAAAGCAACATGGTTCTGAGACTCCAGAACAGGGCCAGAACCAGCACCATGTCTGTCTGAAAGCACTATTAGAGATAGGGTGGTGAGTTTGAACATCAGGAGGGATCTCGAAGTAGACCCTTTGTTCCTTCGCCTCAAAAGGAGCCAGCTGAGGTGGGTCAGGCATTTGATCAGGATGCCTCCTGGTCACCTCCCTTTGGAGGTCTTCTGGGCTTGTCAAACTGGAAGGAGACCCCAGGGTAGAGCCAGGAATTGCTGGAGGGATTATATATCTCATCTGGCCTGGGAATGCCTTGGAATCCACCAGGAAGACCTGGAAAATGTTGCCAGGGAGAGAGACATTTGTGTGGATTTGTTTAGTCTGCTGCCACTGTGACCTGGCCTTGGATAAGCTGAAGAAAATCATGGATGGATATGCAAAAAAAAATATCTGTTTTCACATTGTCATTATGGGGGACTGACTGTAGATTTTTAAGAACACAAATGATTGTTTTTACTGTAGCATCAGGCTGTAATATAACAAACTGAAAAATATGAGGGGGGGCTGAATAATTTCTGAATGCACTGTAGGTGGCAACCAAGACTGTCAGCTCATAGGTCCTGGACATCTTTCTGGCCTGCAAGGGGGGTGGGTCTATAAGTCAGGGGGTTCTTGAACTTTTCAGCCCGTGACCCCCAAAATAAAGGTTCTAGAGGCCTGGGATCCCAACAATACCTGAAGGTGGTTGAACACAGCCATGCATATTCAAGAATAGTTATGTGCAGACAAGGTCATGCATAAGGGGGGGATAAATGGGAGAGCTTTCTGGGCCCAGCCAAACTTGAAGCCTGTGGAGGTCAGCAAAATCATGGTTCATTGGGAAGTCAAGCTGTGATATCCATATTCTATATTTAACCTGTAAAAATAACCACTCTTATCAAATAAACAAATATCTTTTTATTTATTTGTGTAGTAGGTAGCCTTCTAAAAATGTAAATCCCTTTTGTTAAAAACAGAATTAAAATGGGTTAAACACTGCTAAAATGGGTTAATAATAGCAAAAAATGGCGGAAAAGTGGGTGAAATTAGATTTTAAAAGTAGCAGAAATGGGTTAGAAATGGAAAAAATTAGATGAAAAGGGCAAAAAATAACCAGAAATTTGCAAAAGTAGGTTTAAGTGGCAAAAAACGGGCATTAATCGTGGTGAAAGGGGGTTAAACAGTAGCTAAAATGGTTTGAAATTGGCAAAAATGGGTGGAAATTTGGTAAAATGGGACCAAACGTTGACATACACTGGCATAAAAAATGCCAAGTGAGAGAAAAAATAGGCAGAAATGGGCAGAGGTGGGCTTAACTGGCAGGAATGTGGGTACAATGGGCAAAAATGGGCTTAAAAAAGTGGTTAATAGTGGCAATAATGGGTCAACAGAGGCAAAATTAGGTGTGAAGTGGCAAGAATATAAAAATATTCCTTGTTTTTTTATGGCCCCCTAAAAAGACCCCCTCTCAGTGTCTCATGACCCCCAAGGAGGACCTGACATTGAGACCCACTGCTGTAAGTGACATCACATATAAAGTCGTAGAATGCAATTCCTTATTACCTTATTATACCCATTATGTACTTTAAGTTCCAGTGAAGTGACACTTCAGAACTTTGAATGTGATTCTGCTTTTTTCTCATTAAAAGTCACTTATCTATATGTACTCTCAGTTGGGGTTATTTTGCATTTGTGGTTAAATATTTGAAGCAGATAAGCTTCAATTTGAAATCTGTCATGCTCAGTATCTCAGAGCTGCACTTGACTGAGATAAACTCTTCTAATTTCAAGCTGAGAGATTGTCAGTGTTTGGAGTTTTCATGCCTTGCAGTCTGTCTTAGTTTTATGACATGTTCACTAACACACTCCTAGAGTTGATGCAAATGACACTCTTTGTGTAACGGGCACTTTAACCAAACATCACTGGGCTGTGTGGGATTTGTTTCCAAATGCAGCTTTATAAAGTTAACTTGTTGCAAGTGCAGTGTGGGTCCCCCTGTTTTCCATTAATTATAATCCTGTCAACAGCGCTCCATATGTGAGCGGAGAGAGCGTTGCTGGCGTCTCAGCGAGCCTCGACAGTATATACAGCCACGGCTGGCACGACGCTACAACTGAGGGAAGTGTGGGCCGGATACGCTCCCCTTCACTGGCAGGCAAAGGCTGCATTATGCTAATGCAACAAGCAGAGGAACGGAGAGAGAGAGAGAGAGAGAAAGAGAGAGAGAGAGGGGTGGGGGACAAGAGTGAACAAAAAAGAGAGTGTGAAGAAGAGAGGGAGGGAGAAGGAGCGCTGGTGTGAAAGTGAGTGAGAGGAGGCACACAGTCTATACATGTGGGGGCGAACATGTTGTCATCTCCTGCATTTAAATGCCCCTCACCCGCTCCCCTCCACACATCATTTAAATTGGGTCAGACACGTGTTGGAGAAGCGGTTCAAACGCATTTGCGAAGATGGTGAAACCCTCTTGGAGCGATGCAGATGAAAAGGATTAGCCGTTTTGTAGCGTAGGTTAAAGACTCAATGTTTCTTCTACAATGAAAAGGGTCACTTTTCTGATAGAACAACATGCGCATTTTCCTTCAACTTTCATTCTGACCTCTGAGCATATAACCCACTTTTGCTGATGAAGCCATACTGAAGAAGTGAATAGACTTAGAATTTAATAAAGGCACCATCAGACACAGCCAGTCACAGATTGCTACTGTAAGTACCTTCATGAAATGCCTTTTATATTCCATCTCTTTTCTCCTGGAGATTAAAGCAGGGGAGCATTTTACGGCAATATCTAACGTAGGCTTAATGGCATGGCATATAGAAAGGAGAATGCAAAGTGAGCACAGTGTGAGAAATATGTCAATGCACACTGTAAAGGTAAATGAGAAAGCTGGGATGGTAAGCACATTCTCAGCAGAAAAGAATCAAACACAGAAAGAGAACAGAGGTTTCAAAGCTCCAGTGTTTTCTCTGCTGCCCGAGGAAATGCCCACTTTGTACTGTCTGCAGCTTCACTGCTTTCAAAACTTATTCCATCTCAAAGAGTCAGTCGTGAATTCAATTTTGTGATACAGATCTGACCATTGTGTGCAGCATTTTAAATACTTTGTGAAAATATTAGAGAATATTATTGAAGGCAGCCTGAGGCGGGAGAGAAGTAAGCTGCTTAGGACCACCGAGTGAGTAAATCACTGTTAAAAGGACCTTTCTTCATTTATTTTTGTCACAGTGTAATTGTTTCGTTTATGTGAGTTTGAGACAGTCTGTGTTGAACTTTCTTTTTCAAAAAACACTGAATGTTGAGTTCTTTATGTCATGACCTTTTATTCACTTCCTCACTAGAATTTGGATGGTTGTAGAGATATCCTGACCACCTTTTTAGCTGCTGATACAGGTCATCTACAAACCCAATTCCAAAAAAAACGTTGGCACGCTGTGTAAAGTGTAAATTAAAACAGAATGCAATGGTTTGCAAATCTCCTAAACCCATATTTTATTCACAATAAGACATAAACAACTGCAACCACATCTTTGCTGTAACTGGCAATGAGTCTTCCACATCACTGTGGAGGAATTTTGGCCCACTTTTCTTTGCAGAATTGTTTTAATTCAGCCAAATTGGAGGGGTTTTGAACATGCTGTCATGCCACAGCATCTCAATCAGATTCAAGTCCAGATTTTGCCTTGGCCACATCCAAACCCTCATTATTTTTAAGCCATTCAAAGGTAGACTTGCTGGTGTGTCCTGCTGTATAACCCAAGTGAGCTTGACCTTTAGGCCATGAACTGATGGCCAGGCATCTTCATCTGGATTTTCTGGTAGACAGCAGAATTCATAGCTCCGTCAATTATGGTAAGTGGGCCAAGTCCTGAAGCAGCAAAGCAACCTCAGACCATCACACACCATGTTTGACTGTTCACATGATGTTCTTTCCCTCTGAATCAGAGATGTAGGCTGGGGCTACATGATCCAGATACCTGGGCAAGGCCTGCACTAGCACAGGCTAGGCCTATATATCTGATAGTTATCTAGCTAGTTTTTAGTTAAAGCAAAATTATTTAAAGTGAAATAAATTCTGAACCATAAACTATAGCCACTAAATTGTTTTTTTGCTTCTAGAAGCCCTCCGTTGTGCTGTTCTAATGATGCTATCCATGCTTACAGATTAAAATCACACCAGTAACTCCAATATTTTTATCAATTTATAATCCATTTTTTTATTGTTCCTGCAGCTAGCAGCTATTACTGTCGCTATATTGTTTGATTCTCACAATGCATTGTGACTGGGATGTGACAACCAATAGCAGGCTGTTCCATCATCCCATCATGCCTTGCAGAACAGCGCATGTGCACAGACTTAGAAACTGGAGAAGAGAGTCTAAATGACTCAGAATAGAGAGAAAGAGACACAGAGAGGCTGGGATGTGTCCCTCAGAGCCACATATTGTCTAAAAGCCTAGGTTGTTCTGAAAAAAGGATGTTTAGAGCTTGACTGTGCACCGCAGGGTTGATGTTTTACAAGCTTTTTAAGACAGTTAGTCCAGGCCAGACTCAGTCATTTCAAAAACAGCTTTGGGCTCAGAGGTTTAACCTTCTCACTCATTAAAACATGTATGATGTTTATTGTATTTTCACAATTCTTTAAGAATGTTATTCAACTGCGTTCTCCAGAAGATCACATTTAAATTTCCTCCCTGCTGCAGCTCCATTTCTGATGTAAATACATCCATCTATACTAACAGAAAAACACCGCCCTATGTTTGATAGAGTTTATTAGTTTATTATTTTTGATATTGTCTCTCAGTAGTCATGACACCTTTGACTGCGTTCCTCCGTGATGCGTTGTTTACCATTAAACAGGTCTGGTGCTGTCTGAGCTGATGGATGCCTCCTGCGGGAGGCTCGCTCTCACAAACAGCCAATACATCCACAAACGCCACTGCATCTAAAAACACAGACAGTTTGATTGATTCATTTCCGTGCTGTTGCGTTCATTTGTAATTACTCATATTTTTACATCATTACCATGACCGGCTCTCCCACAGGCTGATGGATAATGCGTCTCTATCTTCTCTGTCCACTTGCATCACTGCATCAATTTTATATAAATTCCTGCATTTGTTGCTTCTTGGTCACAAAGTCTTACTATTTAAGGCAACCTCCACTTTTCTCTTTTATAAATACTAAGATCAGGGCAAAGTATCTCTGTGTGAAGCCATTATGTAATGCTTTATGTAGCCTACTTATAATAAAGTTACAATGTGCTTTTTATTTCCCTGACTTTTTCTTAATATATACTAATAAATGAGGCCCATTTCTAAAAAAAAAAAAAAAAAAAAAAAAGTTTTCTAAGGACTAAGCATCGAAAAGGATACCCCATAATGACAGTGAGAACAGAATCATACTTTTTTTTTTTGGAAATATGTTCTACACTGCTTTCCACATTATTATACAAATGACGTTTTTCTCTTATTTTCCTAAATATTAATGCAAATGACTGTCAGAGTATTTTTCAAGTCATCAGCCGTTAAAGCATAATTTAATGTTTTTGAACAAACTTCATAATGATAATCATTATTAAGAGTTTTAAAAGATTTTATAGGTTGTACAGAACTGAAAATGATCATTTGTTGGATTTGCAGCATTAGGAGGTCATATTTACTGAATCAAAAGCTGTTTCAATCAAAAACATCTTAACAGGCCAACATACATGTTAACATAGGAGCCCTTCTTTGATATCTCCTTCACAATTCATGCATCCATTGAACCTGTGAGTTTTTGGAGTTTCTGCTTAAATTTCTTTGCAGGATGTCAGAATAGCCTCCCAGAGCTGCAGTTTTGATGTGAACTGCCTCCCACCCTCATAGATCTTTAGCTTGAGGATGCTCCAAAGGTTCTCAGTAGGGTTGAGGTCAGGGGAGGATGGGGGCCACACCATGAGTTTCTCTCCTTTTAAGCCCATAGCAGCCAATGACACAGAGGTATCCTTTGCAGCATGAGATGGTGCATTGTCATGCTTGAAGAAAATTTTGCTACAGAAAGCACTGCTTGTCTTTTTCTAACCATGGAAGAAAGTGGTCAGTCAAAAACTCTATATACTTTGCCGAGGTCATTTTCACATCTTCAGGGACCCTAAAGGGGCCTACCAGCTCTCTCCTCATGAATTCGGCCCAAAACATGACTCCGCCACCCCCTTGCTGATGTCACAGCCTTGTTGAGAAATGGTGGCCATCCACCAACCATCCACTGCCCCTCCATCTGGACCATCCAGGGTTGCACGGCACTCATCAGTAAAAAGGACAGTTTAAAAATGAGTCTTCATGTATTTCTGGGCCCACTGCAACTATTTCTGCTTGTGAGCACTGGATAGGGCAGCCAAATAGTAGGTTTATACACAACTGCAAGCCTCTGGAGGATCCTACACCTTGGGGTTGGTGGAACTCCAGAGGCACCACCAGCTTCAAATACCAGTTTTTTGCTTTGCAATGGCATTTTAGCAGCTGTTCTCTTAAGCCGATTAATTTGTCTGGCAGAAACCTTCCTCATTATGCCTTTATCTGCATGAACCCATCAGTGCTCTGAATCAGCCACAAATGTCTTCTATGTTAACATCTAACTTTGCCTGTTAAGATGTTTTTGATTTAAATAGCTTTTGATTTCAGTAAATATGACCTCCTAATGCTGCAAATTCAGCAAATGACCATTTTCAGTTCTTAACAACCTATAAAATCTTCTAAAACTCAGTTTTGCATAATAATGTGGAACAGTGCATTTTGAGGTTTTTATTTAAAAGAGATTCTGTGTAGAGACGGAACAAAGTTCCAGAAGGACAACCATCACTGCAGCCCTCCACTGATCTGGGCTTTATGGCAGAGTGGCTAAACAGAAACCTCTCATCAGTGCAAACACTTGAGAGCCAGCCCCCATGAAAGTATCCAAAAAGCTCCACATGAAATTGTAAACTCATGGCATTTTTATGAATGCAAAGCTGTTGTGTCCTATCTGCAATTAAGTTTAAGCTGTATGCAAGGAATTAAAAAACAGTGCTTAGAACAGGGGTGAGAGGGGACAAAGTAAGAGGCAACATTGGGGTAAACATGGCAAAAAGGGTTAGATGTAATTTTAAAGAAAAACTTGAAAATGGGTTAAAGGTTGCAAAACTAAAAGTGGCAAAAAGGTGGTTAAAAAAAGTAGTTTAAAAGTTGCAAAATTTGTTTAAAATTGTAAAAAAACAAACAAAAAAAAACTTTGAAAATGGGTTCAAAGAGGCAGAAAAAAGTAAAAATGGGTTAAAAGTGATAAAATGGGTTAAATATGGCAAAACAATTTTGAAAATGGGTTAAAAGTGGGAAAAAGTAGCAAAACTGGGTTTAAAGTGGTCAAAAAAATTGAAAATGGGTTAAAAGTGGCAAAACTGGGTTAAAGTTGGCAAAAAGGTGTAAAGGGTTAACAGTGAAATAAAAGTAAAAAAAAAAAAAAAAAAGGAAAAAACTGGTGGAAATGAGTTGGAAGGTGCAAAAAGGTGCAAGTTGCAAATTTCATCATCAGAACCAGTAAAACCTTTACATCCCAGCTCCTGTATGTGGTGACTAGCCAGGATGCTATCACACATGCTACTGATCCAGTACATATGCGTAGACATCATCAACTGTTGGGCCCATTCATTGGGTTTTTCCAGGGGCCCAGATAATTCTGTGGGAAGGCCTGTCTGTGTTGCTACTAGTATTTGCAGCCGCTGAGCTGACAGCTCTCTCACCTCTGCACAGGAAAGAAATATAGATTTTGGATGTCCAACAGTCCAGCACTATATTTTTTTTTGTCTTATTTTGTCACCATAATAAAACTTAACTTTCTATTTATCATGGTTTATAATGTCAAAGGTCTATTTTCAGCTTGTCTCAGTTAACAATGTGGTCAAGCCCAGACTCTACCTTCCAGTGTAAGCGTGCAGGTCGTGATATTTGGTCAAGTGCCCTTGTGTTGTCGGTCCTGTCTATCGGTCACATCATGGTATAAACTAATTCCTCTTTGATTGTCTAATCTGACACAGTTACCCTACTAAAATACAAACAATGAGTGGCCTGACCTCTGCATAGGACAAGCTTTATGAATCTACCCAAGTTTTATTTGGGTCCTTTTAAAGAGCAAATTTAAGAAAATTTCTGAGTAAGATCAGTGAATAAGGCTCAATTTCACTTGACATTTTGGTAGAATTACAACCAAATCCATTTTGATCCTCTGAAAAGTAAAAATGTCTCATCTTTTTCAATCTCCTGTTCCTCCCGTCTTCCATCTTCCCTCCTAATCCATTTCTCCCTTTTAAAGTATTCCTGTGGTCCATCCGCCTCATTCCCACTGGGTCCATGCCTTAGGAAGATGAATGAGCTGCATCTGATGTACAATCCTGCAGGTGAGAGCACAGCCAAGAAAGCTCTGACTTTGCTGAATGAGAATCTAACGGATTGTAGGCCGCCAAACAGAGAATGCCGGACCTTTGCTGCACTCTGTAGGGAGGGTGGAAACCATCACTCCTAAATCTGCCTTGGCCTTAAAGACTGATGTCTACCTTCTTGTCATTTATCCTGAACGACCTGTTTGCACGGACAAGGTCAATCTGGCTTGTCAGACCCCCCTCCTGGCTCTGGATTGCTCTCTTGGACACTCCAGGATCCTAGAGTGGTTGGATGATGACTTGTGCCTCCAACAGTCTGCACCTGGGAGTGTTGGTTGTCATATGTGTTTGTGTGTATCTGTGCGATGAAGTGGGTGAAATTTGTGTGTGGGTGGGTGCGCTGAAGTGCGTAATTGCGAGGCACAAAAGGCCACTAATTTCTTCACTTAGACAACCACTTGCTCAGCCCAGCAGCTTTTCAAAGTGCCCCTCTGTTTTCACTTTGACCCAAAACGCTCCAGTCAATGCCTCCCTGTCCTTTCTCCTTCTGAATAATTATAGACTTCATTTTCACTTGTGTGTTTAATCATCTAATCCTTCCATTTATTTCAGAACTCAGCATACAAAGACTGTAGAAGAATTAAAAGCATTTTGTTGAACGCTGAGCTACAACTGCTGATATTAGGCCTCAGCATTCTGCAGGACATGATTTGTTATTCAGCCAATGGATTGGTGGAGTGGGGGGGGTCGGCCCTGCAGTGTGGGCTGTAAGAGCAGGGATGTGCTCAGATGGCAATAAATCCCACCAAATCCTGGTGCCCTCTGTCAATTATGAGCCATAATCCCTTTCTTTTCTGAGAGTCAAATGGGCTCTGGGCATGGCTCACACACTGGAGCACTGGGCTCAGGCACTGTTACCATTTCAAAGACAGGTGGTGAAGAGGAAAACAGCAATTACCAGAATTACTTTTAGGTAAAATGTCTCTGACAACCATGGCCGGGCAGTAAGATGCCTCTGCTCGGTAAAAGTCACTCATTCCTTAAGCGGGCTGCACACTTCAGCGATTTAAAATGTGCTAGACCGCAGACATAAGGACAGCTTTAACTGATTTCTAACATTATAATCCTCCACACACACATGCTACATGACTTGGCAAGACCACAAGAACGAACACCTGCTGTTTGTAGTAACAATTTCACTGTTGGGATTCCACAAACACAAGGTACCACAGAAACAAACATGCAGGACAGTCAGCATGATCAACAGGCCACCCTGTCCATTTTTACTGAGAACACAAAAAACAAGGGAAAAGAATATGACTGAAAACCTGCCTAAAATGGCTAAACTTCACAAAAAATGACAGTTGTTCCTGAGGACATAAACAGTCCCATTGAATAAACCATTAAAAATGCCATTTTTAATCCCACATGTATTTTTATATTAACCTATTGGATTTGATAACATTGAATACATAAAATGAAATGTATTGTAGGCCTGCCATACACAATGTCCATGTATTAATTCTTCGAAGGAAATAGATTCTTTTAATCTATAAACAGGCAATTTACATCAAAACATTCCTCCAGTATTTATTTATTTTTTTATTTTTTTATTTATAATGGGACAATGCACATTAATGAACATGAACATGTAAATGTGCTATATTGTAGCCATAGGCTAATTTTCATTTGTAGTCCCCAGCAGGTTGATGGTGTAACCAACTGCATTTAAATTTTTGTATTTATCCAGGACATTGTGTTCACTCTAGGTACCGATAGGTTAACCTTAGCATAATGTATTTGTTGTTTTGGAACACACACTGTCCAGAACGCCTGTCATGAAAGGTGTCAAGGTTGGGTTTATGGCAGCATGCTACTGATATGCTGACGTTAGCATCAACCTACTGGCAGGATGGGCTGCTAGCTCACATGCTAACCTGTTGCGTTTTTTACTCCTCGGATAAATCTGTGTTTTTGTTACAGAGGTGCTTGATGAGGTTTCAAGAGTTTACTTGCTGTTACACCTCAGTTTCATAGCACCTTTACCACACAGGTTAAGGCTCTGTAGGTTAAGTCGCTTCATGGGAGTTGTCGCTAGCGGTTTCTTTTCACCTGTACAGGGCATGAGGTACTACGGTTTAGGGACTCGCCATTTTCAGGTTGTTGGTAGCAGACGTGGATTTCTCTTGTGGCTGATGTTCATGCCATGTAGAACTGAAAAGATGACTGGACTACTGTCTACTTCACCGCTGGCACATTGCTGTAGTGATGGAAATATCAGCTCTTTTCAGTGATCTGGGTCATTTGGCTCAGCTCAGCAAAAAAAAGCCAGCTCTTTCAGCTCCCAAACGGCACTTCATTCGGGTACCAGTTTGGCTTCATTTGACCTGCAAGTTTTAACAATATCATAACATATGGCTGATTTTTAAGCAGATATTTTACTCCATCTATGCTCAATTTTAAAAACTGATGAAAATATCGAGTAATTATTTTTCAAAATCTACGGTCTCCCTGAAACACCTTGTGTGTCTGATGAAATCTGCTCACTGGCTAGACTGTGTGACACACCTGACATAAAACATTAATATTACACTATCAAACATGAGTTCTTGTTGCATGGTGTACCTGTGGTAAAAGATCATCCGTACTAATCAATCAAATAACACACAGACACACACAAATCTGTATAAAAATAATAATAGTAATAATTGTCTCTCAAATGGGATCTGGCTCTTATAACTCACCTAAAAGAGTCGGCTCTTTGAACCAACTCTTCCACCAACAACCCATCACTACATTGCCGACCTGCCTTGTGTATGCTGGCATCTTGTAAAGAGCCACATAGAGCATCTTAATTATTCCAGCCTGCTTAATAATCAATCTACCTCTTGCACCAGAGCCTTATCTGACCTTTAAGCAAAAGCACCAAAATTTTGGTGTACCATGCAACAATAGTTGAGTGTACGCCTGCCTTTGACTGTGCTGACTCCTCATACAGCATAGTTTGAAGTCCATTTTATGTAACTCTCCAGCCCAGTTTCAGGAAGAGCAAGATGAGATGTGATACATTTCACAGTTCTTTGAGTTGAACAATGCTGTATAAAGAGGCATACCGTATTACGCACAAGCTTTGAGTATACAGTATGCTAGTACTGATAGATATATTGTTGTACAACCATGATGATTGACTATGATGTGTGCAAGCACAATAGTCATCACATTGTGTTTTTGTTTTTTTTTTCCTTTTACAACAAAAGTATTCTGAGTACTCTAACTGGTTACTTTGTATCACATAAAACCACAAACTAAAATATGAGAATGTGACAGCAATGATAGAGTACCATTCACCGAGGAGACATGAGGATAGCTACAGCATTCATGAGAAAAAACTCTAGGAAGAAACAGTTTAAGTCTTTCCTTTTTAGTTTCTAGCTGGCCTTGCATGCTTGAACAAACTCCTCTTCAGAGGAAAGATCAGTAAAAATATGGTGTAGTCTCAAAGTTACTGTGTTTTAAGTGTTGATGTCTGAGGCCAACATAACTTCACAGAACACGTTGAAATATGGTGAAGGACGTTTCTCCTCTTCAAACAGCCATGAAAAATTCAAGCATACAACAGACCATCTTTGAAATGTGTAAAGGAGATGTAAGGTCACTTTAGCACCTGTAGCTTGTTTTTTCCCCGGGTTGTTTCGTGTTCACACTTCTGTATTAGTAAGTAGGTCAAAGTTTACACCAATGAAGGCCTGTCCTTGTGTCATCTTGTCACAGCCTGATTTTCCTCACTGAAATCTCCCTTTGCATTGTGGGTCTTTCTCCAACACTACTTAGCTTGTTAACCTGGCAACAAAAGTGAGTCATGGGTTGACTTGGAGTAACAAGGTCACAAAAATACTGATATGAGCAAACTAGTCGAACAATACAAAAACAAGATGGGTTTTCAGTTCTCTGGTGTTACAGTAGTTAAAGGGGCTCTATGTAAGATTTTTGCTTTAAAACAATCCACTTTTGAGTATATAATGTTGCACACTTTATCCTGTGAAGAATTCCGGCTGAATTTTCTGAGAAATCTCAATGGAAGTGATGTCAGGTACTACGTCATGCGCGCACCCCCTTGCTCTGTTTATAGCAACGCAATGTTGTTGTAGTTCGCCTAATGGCTGGTGGTGTCGCTACACTGATATTTTTCTAAATCTTGCATAGAGCCCCTTTAAGGATAGATAGATAGATAGATAGATAGATAGATAGATAGATAGATAGATAGATAGATAGATAGATAGATAGATAGATAGATAGATAGATAGATAGATAGATAGATAGATAGATAGATAGACAGACAGATAGATAGACAGATAGATAGATAGATTGACTGGTTGATTTTCAGGTTAATTGGTGACTCTAAATTTCCCGTAGGTGTGAGTGTGAGAGTGCCTGGTTGTATGTCTATATGTCAGCCCAGCCATGACAGCTGGGATAGGCTCCAGCCCCCCTGTGGAAAGCAAGTAAACAGAATAGAAAGGGGAAGGATGGACCCAAAATTATACAGGATAACTCTAAGTCCTCTTGGAGTTTGCAGAAAAGGCTCCATGTAAAAGCAGAGCAAGCTTTTGAGTTTCTCCACTGAGGAGAGACTTCTGTCTAGTCACTCTGCCATGAGCTCAGATTGGGCCTTCTTCCCCATTGCTTGGTTTTGCTGGTTGTTTTAATCCCATCATGCTCCATAACTGCAATCAAAACTAGCTTTATCAGAGATTTTATTTTCAAGCTCTTGTCTCTTACATGGAAAAAATGTCACTAATGAACATTTTTCTCTGAAACTCCTGTATGCACAACAAATTAACTATTTTAGGTACCAATAAAGAAAGCTGAAGTTTATTGAATTTGTAGTAATCACTTTTAATTATGAATGTTTTCTGTTTGTTGATGTAGCGCCAGCTGATTGCCTTTTCACTACAAACAAATCGCTCCAGGATTTGAATGGTAAGTGCACTAAGGCCACCTCTTTCTCTACACTTGGCTCACTTGTTTTGTTCTGAAAAAGAGTTTGATTGCTGTTTTGACAAATTTCCAAACAAAATGGGCCAAAGAGGAACTGAAGGGAGCGACCTCTCCAAATGATCCAGGTATGAGAGCTTAGTTCATCCTCAGTTCACTCTTAGTGTGCTGCCAACAATACTTTTAAGTCCAAAAAGTGTTTGCAGTGTTGTACAGTTGCTAGATAGAAATATTCCATTTATTCTGTATTTGACTTTTGCTTGTATTTCAAACATGTGCCCCTCTGGCCTCCCTGAACTGTTTGTTTTTGACCACCATCATCCTCAGTTTATAGTACAGAGATATTCTCAAAGGTCTCAAACATCTTCAAACACATGCACTGTCCCTTTTGGAAAGGACAGCCGTTGCTGCTTCATGTCCACCTGGGTTTCCAGCATTAAACAGGATATGAACCCTGGATTTCTGGAGTCGAGAGCAATCCTGTGACACACATCCATCACCCCAACCTCTGCTCGGTTACTTTGGCAATGAACACTGCCAATGAGAGTAAATCACAAGCAGTAGCTGCATATGTGGGGGACAGCATTGACCTGGGTTACTTCCTGCCGTTACTCATGTTGAATGCAAAAGGTTATGTGTCCTTGAAACAGGTTTCAGTCTGTGTGTTTTTCATTTAATCACATTACATCACTGTATTTTTAGAAAATGTTTCAGGCTGGAAATCATCAAATGAACCAGAGCTGCATGCAGAATAAGGGTATTGGACTGAAGTACATTTGCCAACTTTCTAATTACAGAATAATATTCCTTTGCATGCGTAAAATTGCAGCTACCTTTAAATGCATCTACACAAGCCATATCAGTTTGCTATTATATGTTTAATATGTATTATATGTTGTAGTTGAGGTATTAAAGGTCACATATTTAACCTCTATAAGACAAAACATGCCTGTGAAGTTTGTTTCTAAAAAAAAAAAAAAAAACACTCCAGTGTTGGATTTTTGTGTGTGTGTGTGTGTGTGGGGGGGGGGGGGGGGGGGTTGTGTTGGGGGGATTTAGGACAGGCCAGGAGTACATATTTTTGCTACAAGAGCCTGAAAAAGTGTATTCTGCATAATATGTGACCTTTTAAATGTTGCTGCACAGAAGAAGAGGGACAATGCAGAAAATTGTTGATTTTACCTTCCAGCAATTTGGCAGTGCCTCTAATTTCTTTCTAACAAGAAAACTTCACACAGTACAACCCCTTAAAATGTAACAATAGTGCACATGATTTCAGCAGCATTACTAATATTTATGAACAGGCAGAAAAGCCTTTAGTATGGATTGAAAAACACACAAAAATAACTTTATGTTTGGTCAGATCAGAGTCAGATTTACTTATTGAAAAGATTCAATACATGATTTAATAGATGAGAGTCTATGGATGATACTTAAGACTTATCAATATTTTATCTGTGTTTCATCATGGATAAAATTAAGTGCCAGTACTTACCTGGTGTCAGTGGGTCACACAATCACAGAAATAAGTTTGACAATATGGACCAAAAATTATTATCTCATCATTTTTAGTTGAACTGCAATAAACACTATCTGTCTTCCTTCAATGCGAAATACATGAAAGCCCTTATGGAGTTTGCAAAAAAAAAAAAAAACTCACCTGAAAGACTCTCAGACTGTGAGAAACAAGATTCTCTAGTCTGATAAAGCTAAGACTGAACTGTTTGGCTTCAATGTCTAACTAGGCACCGCTCATCACCTGTCCAATACCAATCCAACAGTGAAGCATGGTGGTGGCAGCATCATGCTGTGTGGGTGTTTCTCATCAGCAACTGGGAGACTGGCAGAGTTGAGGGAGAGAGATATCAGAGAAATCCTCAATAAAAACCTGTGCGACAGCATTCAGGACCTTGGACTGTGCCAAAGAGTTACCTTCTAACACGATAACCCAAGCGTGGCTTAGGGACAACTGTGAATGTCCTACAGGGCCCAGCCAGAGCCCTGACTTGAACCTTATCTGCTGACATTAAATGTGTGCAGGTTAACATGAAAGGGTTCTGTGATTTAATGCATGTAGGCATATGTGATACTGTAATGGCACAGCTACAGACTGTGGCTTTAAATGCAGAATATTACATTTGCCATTAACATATTTCAGTTGATGCAGATCTGTAAAGCACTTGGAGAATATTTCTAGGTAATAACTAGTAAAAATGACACTTTTGCCAGATTTTTGAGTTTTAAGTGGTGATTCTGTCATTTTTGTGAGGAAGACACCTCTAATATTTGGCTCAACAGACCAGGTGTACCCTGTATTCTGTCTGTATGGTACAGCCCCTTGTTTGAGCAGGAAGAGAGACATTCGCTGTAGATGTGGTGTCTAAAAACAGACAACATGGAGCAGTAGGTGTTAATGAAGAGTACAAGGTTAGCAGAAGCACAACAAGTTCATGTTGATATAAAGAAAATCCAAGTGGATTCCATCAAATATCAGACTGATAGAAGTGAGCAGTCTAGTTATCATGAATTCATTTCATGTGGAAGCTAAATACCAGTGTGTCAAAACAGGAGACTTAAGAAATTAAATTTAATAATTCATGCAAACGGCTGTGACTCTACATGATTTATTTGGAGTACTCCACTCTGTCTGAATTAGCCATAAAGACTGATACAACATTTGCAGGCGCTGCACAAATGATATGTAGGTTGTATGTTTTGTCATAACAGACGCAATTCATCTTCCCAAGCTAATTGAGTCAGGCTTGACTTTAGAGGGTCAGTATCCTTCTTTCTGCAGGGAATTAATTTCTTAATGTAGTACACAGCGTGTGCTCGTGTCGTAAAATATGGGCCAATACAGTCTCAGTTTTACAACTCTACAAGAGACACACAATATTTATACCCCCAGTGTTTACAGCCAGAGGCTCCCAGACTTGTACTTACAAGCTGGACTCTTTATGCTTTTATAATTTTCTATCATGCTGATCAACTCTGACCAGATGTTATTAATTTTCTTCATTCAGAGCTATTAGTATTATTCCTGCTTGCATGGGCACTGCAATAAAGTGTTTACAAGCCAAGGGAAACTTTGAACATCGTCTTTCTGTAACAAAGAGATGCCTGCTTGCCAGTCCTACACTAGTTAAAGGCGTGTGTGGGTATGTTATTTATGTAAATTTGCATTTTTCTTACACACTGCACTTTAATAAAGACATTTTTGCACAAAAGAAACCCACAGAAGCTCATTGCATTCAGCAAAAAAAAGAAAAAAGAATTCAACCCCATTTCTGATAATTACGAGAGTTTCCCTTATTTGTGGGTGTGTAATTTGGAGATCCTGAAGTGGTATGGATGCACATAGACCACTGGAATTACATATTCTATGCCTTTTTTAAAATGATGCTCAGTGATCATTTTAAAGCTGCTGGCAATCTATTTGAAAAATCCTACAGAGAACCTCCTCTCCTTATTATTGTAAATTCCTCCCAGGCCATGCCAAGACCAAAATTTACACTTCAGTCTATTTCCTCTGATGAAATCTTTAATGTCTTGCTAGTTTTGGACACAAAATATCTATCTGGTGAGGATAAACTTCATCCTTCCTTTTAAAAGCTTGCAGCCCATATTTTAGTTAACTACATGACATATATTTTTAATCTTTCAATTTTATTTGGCACCAAAACTGCTTATGAGCAACTTTAGGCCAATCTCTGAACTGTCATACCCAGCAAAAATATTTGACTCATTAGTAAATGAGCAGCTTGAATCTTTTTTTGTTGTTGTTTTTTTTTTTTGTTTTGTTTTGTTTTGTTTTGTTTTGTTTTGTTTTGTTTTGTTTTGTTTTGTTTTGTTTTGTTTTGTTTTTTTTACAATATTCTGTTTTAAATTCACAACAATTTTAGCCTGGCATGCCAGATAAACCAATAATAGACAGCATTTTGGAAAGGGAAGAGCCTTTGAAAAAAACTCTGAGGGTGACTGGATGAATGTTCTGTATTGGAGCAACAAAACACGTGACGTTGCCGCTACCAAGCTGCGCCCCTACCAAAGGAGTAAACTCAATATAGAAGTGTATAACCCAAACCATGGCAACTGTAGACATGTCAGTACATGACTTGTTGTTTTTGAAAAGAGAACCACTCAATGCTGTTCTTTGTTCTTCTTTTAACGAAGTCGGTATGATAAAACTGGTGCTTTAGCAGCATCCACGCTAATGTCTTCCACCATAATTGCACCGGCCCCTTGTTGCTGCTTGCTTACGAAATGACTCTGCCAAGGCCGAAAGTACTGCCCCTCCTCGCTGATTGGTCATTTCACTTTCTAGCCCAAATGGTTCAGACGGGAGCTGTGCGAGATGGATTTGCCAGTGAGAAACATGGAAACGGGTATATCCATCTGCTTTCTAAGGTTACAACAGTCTGAAAAAATAAAGCACTGTCACTGCTGCCACTATTATTTTAAATGACATTAAACCAGCCTTGGGTGTATTTTGCCACTTTCATTTTACCCTCTACCTTCAAAAACCAGAGATGCTGAGAAGCATCCCCACATGATGATGCTGCCACCACTGTGCTTCACAGTTGCGATGGTGTGTTTTTTGTCATGTGTGTCTTACTTAGCGTCTTGTCTGATGGCAAAAAAGCACCATTTTGGTCTCATCAGACCAAAGAACTCTCTTAGACTTTGCCTTGGAGTCTATCTTTGGTGAGCTTTACACCAGATATAATCTGAGTTTTCTTCAACAGTGGCTTTCTTTTCACCACTCTCCCATAAAGCTTTGACTGGAGAAACTGCTGAAGCTTGTGAATCCTTCCGAGTAGTCATGGGTGTCTTGGTGACCTTTCGTACTCTCTTTCTTGCACACCAGAGGTAGAAAAAGTACACGACTGCTGTACTCAAGTAAAAGTGCAGTTACTCTGGTTAGAATTAACTTAAGTAAAAGTATTGGTCTGTAAATCTACTCAAGTAAAAGTAAAAGGATTTAATTCAATTCTGAAGTGAGTTTCCAATTGAAACTCACTTCAGAGTACCTTAAAAAACAATGGTCTGACTTCTTTGGGTCATTTCAGATCCTTCATTGCTAACTTCCTATCCTCTGATTTCCTGTTTTAATTGAGTTTGATGTTCTATTTCTGATTGATGTAATGTCTTTTTAACGTTTTACTGTGCTTGCATATAGTAAAAGATGTTTGATGTTTTGTTGTTTATCACACATTTTATTATTATTTACTTGACATCATTGTAAAAAGGGCTAATTGGCAATTAATTTTTTTAGCTTTAATGAAGATAAAGAAAAGCATGCATCATTTTCCTTTTTTCCATCCTACTTTTAATATATTTGCCCCTTCAGTGGTTCTTCTTTCTATTTTTCGGTTTGGAAATGTATTGTGCCCAACATTGTCTTAACTTCTTTTAAATCTGTGTCTACTCTCTACAAGATATGCAGTGCACTCTCATGTTTGTCAGCAGAAGAGAAAAGGTGGTAAACTAAAGCCAACTTTGGGGATTTAGCATTGATTTGGAGTGCTTTTGTAGGGCTGCTATTCCAGATCATAACATGGTCTTATAAACGGAACCAGAGGGGAAATAGGGACTGTTTTGAAGAGTCACTTTATGACAAGACACAATCATGTCTTGCAAGCCAAACAGTCTGTTTCTGTTTCATCTAGTTGACAGTTGCGCCTTTCCTCAGTGTAATATCCACTCAGTAGCCACTTCATTTGTAACACCTGCCTGGCAAAACAACCTGCCTGCTCCTCCAAACGTCGCATCATGTGTCTGGAGCTCAATATATCCACCATACAAACGCAGTCAAGAGGTTTAGTTACTGTTTGACTTAATCTCAGAATGAGCCAGATGTGTCACCTACGTGACTTTGAATGTGATGTGATTGCTGGTGTAAGACACACAGCTTTAGTCTCATGAAACTAAGGCAGCTGCAGGAATGTTCATGTAAGAAGCAATGTGTTAAACATTGAAAATAAATGGGTGTCAGCAGTTCTGAAGAGAATACAATGCAGCAGCAGCTGATAAATCTCAAGGCTCTATTGTTAACCTAGTTAGTCACCGAGGGAACTTAATTTCAGTAAAGGATCTCACCATTTAAGAAAGAATAGGGAAACCCTGATCACAGTTTATCTTTCACAAAACTGATCATCTATGAGTGAGATCAGTCAATACAGATCATATTTTATGTTTTGATACAGCAGCTGAGATGACATGTGGCCAATCTACTTAGCTTTGTAGTGTACTTGTTCCTCCTACAGGGGCAGTGTAACTTGATAAAGATCCTTATTCAATCAATTAAAATTAACAAGTGTATTGGCTTGAATCTTGCAATACAATATTGACAAAACATATAGTCAAAAACATAACAAAAAGGAAAGTAATAAAATGTGGCTGCATCAGATCTCAAAAATAGATGGGACTGGGCAACAGAAGGCTGGAAATGTAAGTGTTACATGTGAAAAACAGCTGGAGGAGCATTATGCTACTAATAAGATTAATTGTCAACAGGTCAGTAAAATAATTGGATAAAAAAGGAGAATTTTAGAGAAGCCAAGTCTCTCAGAAGAAAAAATGGGTAAAGGTTTAACTAATCTGCAAAAAACTTGTTCTAAAAGTTGTGGAAAAATTCAGAAAAATGTTCTGTAACATAGATTTGTAAAGACTTTAAATATCCCACCATCTATGGGGGACAAGGCCGAAGGCATAATTCTGTACCATATGTTACTACATGGGCTCAGGAACACTTCCAGAAATCAACAGTTTACTGTGCCATCCACAGATGCAAGTTAAAGCTGTTTCATTGAATTGAATTAAATTGAATTGTATTGTATTGTATTGAATTGAATTAAGTAACTTTATTGTCATTGCACAGGTGTAAAACGAAAAGCACGTCACTCCTTTTAGAGAATAAAGTGTAAGAAAAGTCAAACAAAAAACACTCACCTTAAATAACACTAAACCTTGTCATAAATGAGCAGAAAGAATAAAAACAGTAAAATTTAATTGCACAGAATGTATTGCAAAGTCTCTGTATTAATGCACAATCCTGTCATTATGAGTTCAGTTCCCTAACGGCACTACTGTTCAAGAATCTTGTATGGACCTGTAGTGTTCCCCAGAAGGCAGCAGCGTGAAAAGGCTGTTGCCTGGGTAGGAGCAGTCCCAGATTATGTTGGTTCCTCATTGCAGGCATCTTATGATGTCCTGCTCTGATTTTTACGACTCTTTCCTGTCCACCACAGTGCAGTTTTAAACCACACCAGAATGAGCTGGAAATGCTTTGAGCAAAGAAATAAGACATATATGAGCATAATCCAAAAATACCACAGTCTTCTCTGGGCTAAAGTTAATTTAAAATGGACTGGGGCTAAATGAAAAACTGTTCTGTGGTCACATGAATCAAAATTGAAATTCTTTCTTAAACCATAAATGCCATGTCCTGTGGACTAAAGAGGAGAGGTACCATCCAGCTTTTTATCCTGGCACAGTTCTAAAGCCTGTATCTCTGATGGTATGGGGGTTGCATTAGTGCCTATGGCCTGCACAGCTTACACATCTGGAAAGAAACAATCAATGTTGAAAAGTAGATGGAGGTCTTATAGAGTAATATACGCTCCCACCAGGACATCTCAACAGTGCTAAACCACATGACGAATTCATGAAAACAGCATGGTTTTGTAGTAGGAAGAGTCTGTGCTGAACTGGCCTTTCACCAAAAGGAAACATTCGGGGCATCATAAAATAAAAAATCCAGCAAAGAAGACTCAGGACTGTTAAGCAGCTAGAATCCTACATCAGACAAGAACGGGACAACATTCTTCTCCCAAAACGTCAGCAACTGTTATCCTCATTTCAAAGACTTACAAAGACTGATGTTAAAAGAAGAGAGGATGCTACACAATGGTAAACATGGCCCTGTCTATATTTTTTTAGATGTGTTGCTGCCATCGAATTAAAAATAAGTTAATATTTATTTTGAAATGGTGAAATGCCTCAATTCAACATCTGATGTGTTGTTTATGTTCTTTTGTAAACAAAATATGCATTCATGAGATTTGAAAATCAAGCACTCTGTTTATATTTACAGTGTCCCAACTATTTGGAGTTTGGGGTTGCATTTACTAAACAGTAGCCCACTATTTTGAATTTTATGAATGAGGGAGAAAGCCTACTTTTCGAACCATAACAACTTCCTTTTTCTGAGGTAAATTCATGTTAAATCTTTAGTCATCCAATAAAAGCAGCTCTGCATCCAAACAGGAAGTTAGTTTACAGTATATGCAAAATAGCAACTTTTTAAAAAGTGAAAAATAATTGCAAATAACAACAGAAATTCTGAGATATATCTGGGTTAAAAATATCCATTTTTTGACATTCCTTAGGAGTAGTACAGGTACCCAAGTATACTGATTACCTGGGCTATAATGGCAACATCTTTCACATGACCGGAAACATCTTGTTTTTCTCTTCTGACCCTTTTAGCCCCTAAAGTTGCTTCCCGATTGGCTGGAGGGAACTCCATCCTGACATGTGAAAGCACCTCTGTGAGTATGACTGATTGCTCTCTCCCTCTCTGGCCTCAGGGAGTAGAAGAAGGCTCGACTCCTCCCCCGCTGCTCTCTGGGGTACCCTCCAACAGAAAAACCCTCAGAAAGGCCCAGGGCCTGTTCTCTCTGCTGTCACCAGACGCCCACACTAGAAACCCCATCCTCCGCCCTGCAGGGTTAACTGCACTTGTGAAGATGCTCCCATCGTGAAATAGACGGCGGACTGAAGAGCACGGACACTTGCTCCCACTTCCTCCACAGATCAGATGATCCTGGCCATTAAACTGATAACACATCTCCAAATGGCCATTTGTTCATTTCAGTGTAACAGCACAGCCACAGCTTATTTAACAGTTCAAGCTTTGTTGATGCCCAGCAAATCCAGTCTGCATGAAAAAAGCAGCCTGAAATAGTAAGCAATCAGGATGGGATCTTAAAGGGATAACAAAGAATCACATCCTTTTTATTTCATTCATCCCCTCATTATTCCCCTCAGTCGCCCAGAGTGAAACCAGCAGCAGTGAGGTCTGTGACTGAGGCGCGTTATGCTCACACAAGCTTACATAACCTCAGGCCTTTATCCTCCAGCAGAGGTGAGGAGTGGGCTACAGAGGTCTGCTACACTCACTTCTTTTTTTACTTTACCACCCCAGATTTTCTTTTTCATTTTCAAAGAAGAAGTCATCAGCTCAAACCAACTCTGACTCATGTGATATCACTAGAGGCGATCTTTTAGACTTCACACAGCTCCCTCTGGAACCACTAAAGGGGCTTTTTGAGTAGCAGTAGTACTCCCCTTGACCTGTAACAGACTTTGATGTGTAAAACGTGTGAAAAAGTGAGTCCCCCTTCAAGATATTGACCTCAAACCACCTAGAAGTCACTGCTGCCTTGTATTTGGTATTAAAAAAGGGCTTTTTCTAAAATTCATTGAGAAAATTTACAGCAGAAAATGACAGAAAACCGAAACAATAAAACTGTTAAATTAAAATGACTGGATTTTTTTTTTTTTTTTTTTTTTATGGTTTGAAGGTGCTGTTCAAGAGGGATGAATTTAGCATGACCAGTTACAAAAGTCAAGAGGACAAAAAAAGGACAACACGGGAGCAAACTAACAGGGGCAACAGACAAATAAAAGAAAACAATAAACTGATATGTAATAAGAATTTACATCACCTATGGTCATGAACTCTGGGTGATGACCGAAAGAATGAGATTGCAGGTTCAAGCGGCTGAAATGAGATTCCTCAAGAGGGTGTCTGGGCTCAGCCTTAGACATAGGGTGAGAAGCTTGGACATCCGGAAGGATCTCGAATCAAAGCCGCTGCTCCTTCATATCAAGGGAGCCAGTTGAGGTGGTTCAGGCATCTGATCAGGATGTCTCCTGGGCACCTTCCTGTGGAGGTTTTCTGGGCACGTCCAAATAAGAGGAGACCCCGAGGCAGACCCAGAACTCCCTGTAGGGATTATATATCCCATCTGGCCTGGGAGCGCCTTGGAATCCCTCAGGAGGAACTGGAAAATGTTGCTGGAGAGAAGGATGTCTGGGCTGACTTACTTCACCTGCTGCCACCGCGACCTGACCCCGGATAAGCGGAGAAAGATGGATGGATGGATTGATGGATGGTAATAAGAATTTCTGAGAATATAAGCAGGAAGTGCCTGTAAATGATGTAGCTATTTAAGACAGAAGGAAAGAAAAAAGTGGGTATGGCTAAGTACATATGTTGTGGTGCTAAGAGGGAAAAAATAAAACCGAACAAAAACCACACTATTATCATTGTGCGACCACCAGTGTTATTGGTGTTAATGGTGGTGTCTCACACTTGAATTCTATTTGCAGGGAAGGATTCACCTGCTCATTTCAAAATAACTGGGCCTCATCATAACAAGCCACCATTCAGTAATGATGAAGTGTGCTTGGACTCCTTTTTTCCTTGGTTTATTAAACATAAAGACTACCCAACACCAGTGAGTAGAAGTACAAGCAGGACCTCAATTGTCAACTGTACTATAAATTCCCTTGCTGCTTAAGGAGTACTTTCAGCAAGTAGCATTTATTTCCAAGTTAAGGGATGCACAATATTAACAGCATCAAAGCTGTAAATATGAGTTTCTGCTTCAGTGTGGTGTGACATGGAGGCAGTCAGCCTGTGGCACTGCAGGGGTGTTACGAAGCCCAAGTTGCTTTCATGGTGGTCTTCAACACATCTGCATTTTTGGGATAGGTGCCTCTTTTCTTCCTCTTGATATTTCCCCATTGATTCGATTTGATTCAATTTGAATAGATTTACTGGCATGGAAATCAATTGGTTTTATTGCCAAAGCAAGTTACAATAATAAAATAAAGAAACATTAAAAGAAGTAAAAGGTATTAACTGTAGATTATGGTTTAAAAAAAGCAGAAATTCAACCAAAAAGAAAAAATATATATGCACTGCATTTTTGTCATTGTGGTTCTTCTTTGGTCACAACAGCCCAAATAATGTGCTGTAACATTTGCAGAGTTGCGCTTCACCCAGCAGATACGAAAGCTTCTGTACAGTAGTGAATTGCTTTCCTTTGCTGGTGAAAAGTCCAAAATTCTTGTCTCTGATGTCATCGTCTACAGGGCAGTTGGTTAAAAAGTGCAGCTCTGTTTCGACCTCCTGTTGGCTGCAGTGGGTGCACAGTCTTTCCTCTTTTGGGACTCAGCTTTGTTCATGGAGCCCTCTCTCAATGAAGAGGTGTGTTTAGAGTCTGTAAATGGTCAAACATTTCCTCAGCTGTTGATCAGTCACGGTGCTTATGGATGTTGTGCCTATTCTTTATGGGGATCAGGTTTGATGCATTCGGTGGCCAGTCAAGCGCAGGAATAGTATGGTTATTCAACTAGCTTTTGGTTATTTTGGCAGGAGGGGCAGGTGCCAAGTCCTGCTGGAAAATGAAATCAGCATCTCAAGAGATCTTGTCAGCAGAAGGAATTGCAAAATGCTCTAAAATCTCCTGGTAGACAGGTGTGTTGACTTTGGACTTCAGAAAAAAAGTGGACCAACACCAGCAGATGACATGGCAAGCCAATACCATCACTGACTGTGTCAACTTTATACTAGACCTCAAGCATCTTGGATTCTGTGCTTCTCTGATCTTCCTCCAGACTCTGGGACCTTCATTTCCAAATTAAATGCCCAATTATATTTCTCCTTAGCCCAGGTAAGATGCTTCTGAAGTCTCTGGTTCAGGAGTGACACATGGAATGCGACAGTTGTAGCCAAATTCCTTGATACGTTTGTGTTCTTGATGAACTGACTCCAGCCTCAGTCCACTCCTTGTGAAGCTCCCCCAAATTCTCATGGGTTTTGCTTTACAATCCTCTCAAGGCTGCGACTATCCCTGCTGCTTGTGCATCTTTTTCTACCACACTTTTTCCTTCCACTTAACTTTCCATTAATGTGCTTGGATACAGCACTCTGTGAATATCCAGCTTCTTTATGCAGGGTGCCATGTATACAGTATATCATGGTAAGCACAACCCCATTTGAAGGGACCAAGAGCTCCATGGGCTGTATAGACTCATGTGGCCTGATATTGTTGTCACCACTGGTTAGGACTTGTTCTTTATATACATTACTGTTATCTTGTTGTATCAGTTTTTGATACAAAGCTATTTTAAACCAACCCTGTTGAAAATCTATGAGGTTTTGTTAAAACTGTAGTTAAGGGAAAGTGTTGGCCTGGTGCCAACACTCAACATCTTATGAACTTTATCACTGCTGAACACTGAATATTCCCAGACCCCTCTCTCTTCAGCAGGCCACTTCCTCCTGGTGAAAATAATACAAGACCATAATACTGTCAGCCAATCTGGATGAAACTGCAGCCATCCAAGCTAATAAGTTTTGTGGGCTATTTCACAAATACATTACAATTATGGTCACATAAAAAGGCTCCTGTCCTTCAAAAGGTATTTCCACACCGACTGCGAAGAGTCTTAATGTGTCTGGTAAGAGTGCCAACTGATGGTTTGGTTCACACTTCAATCCACAGCCTCCTCTAGCAGGTTTATTTCTGGTTCAGTAAACCACACTGACAGGCAGACAGAGAGCTCACAAGGGTGAACTCAAGCCCCACCCTCTAAATAATCAAACATGACTTTGGAAGACTGATTACTGGCAAAAGAATGAAAAGAAAGGTAATAAGAGCAGAAATGCAAGGTATGAAGGAAGCATGTGGCAAATTAAAATTTAAAATTTGATATCCATGTGTTTCAGATGACACAGTACCGTGTCAGCTCAGGTGTGAGATTTGCCCAGGATACTGTGAAGGATTCTGCTAGTGATGTTACACCTTATGACTGGATGAGCACTGGACAGTTTGCAAAACCTTGCCGTGGAGCTCAACAGCATGGTTCTAAAAATAAAATTCTCATTCATTTTCTCCATTGTAGATGTAATTATAAGCCATATTTTCAGAAATATCCACAGTTGACTTACCACAAGCTACCTTAGTGTGAAATCATGATATACAATAAGATATCAACCTTTGTGCCATCTTGGTAGCCTCACAACTCAACCTAAGCCGGGCATACATTGTTCGATTTAAAGCCGACTCTTTGACAATCATGTCGGACTGAATCATTTACCCACGCACAACCATTGTGCATGATTTATGTGCTCACACTGTATGTTCCAAGGTCCAAAGTCTGGGCGGACTGTGACAAATGTCAGTGGACTTGCATTTGAAAAAGTCTCACACCCTGAGGTTAAAGTCATATAGTCATGTCTTGTCTTTCCCACTATCTCTCTCCCACAAGTATATCTGGCTAAATAATAAATATCAGTGGGAGTTCTGTTGGTAGGCCTATTTTCTGCTCATTTACTTCAACTATTAAACATTGTGTGTATGTTATCAACGTGGTTTTCAGAAAAACATTGTAATTTCGCTATCTTGTGGAAAAATAACTTCACTACATACAATCCAGGAGAATCACAGCAATATCTGACTGGTGCCCTCTGCAACCTACACATTCTGGCTATCAGCTGCTACTACTAAAGTTGTCAACTAAGTGGGTGGACACTGTTGAGCTCTGTGATTGGGTTTCAGCCTGAGGGCAGGGATTCAAACCTTTCTTCCTTGGATCAGCCACATTGTTGTTGGAAAGCTGGGTTCAATTTCATAATCCACACCCAGGCCTGATTACTCTAACAAAGTGTAGTAGGCGAAAAGATCTCCACATCATGGTACCATCTGAAGAAATTCACCAACAGATGAGAAACAAAGTCATTTACATCTATCAGTCTAGAAGGGGTTACATAGTCCTGTCTGAGGCTCAGGACTGCAGTGAACCAAGGTGAGAGCCATTATCCACAAAGGGAGAAAACGAAACAGTGGTGAACCTTCCCAGGAGTGTCCAGCCTACCAAAATGACTTCAACTGCGCATCAACGACTCATTCAGGAGGTCACAGACGAACCCAGAAAAACATCTAAAGATCTCTAAAGGCCTAACTTGACTCAGTTATGGTGATGGGTGTAGCACAGGAAGGAAAAATGGTACTTACTATCCAGGCCCACAGTAAGGATGGGCCCTTGAGAAGCCAGCAACGAAAAGTGTGTTTTTTATTTTTATTTTTTTTCAGTATTTAGTGTCATTATTGAATCAGACTGAAATTGTATTAAATAGAATAAAATAAAATACTGCAGGAGCCCTGCTCTTCCCTTAAAAGTGTCCAACTGTTGTAGTCCAGCACTGCAAAATAATACAAGTAAATTTAATTTAGTCATAGTAAAAATACTGCTCATAAATGCAGTACATTGAAATGCATACATTGAAATGCATATATATTTGTAAAAATGATGCAACATTTGGTGGTTAGCTAGCTCGTTAAGGGGGGCCCAAAATCCCTAGCTATGCCCCTGGCTAAGGTCAGTGTTCATGATTCAACAATAAGAAAGAGACTGGGCAAGAATGGCATCCAAGGGAGAGTTCCGAGGCCAAAACCACTGCTGACCAAAACGCACACAAAGGCTCATGCCACATTTGACCAAAAATATCCTGATGATCCCCAAGACTTTTGGAGAAACATTCTGTGAACTGACAATACAAAAGCAGATCTTTTTGAAATGTGTGCATCCCGTTACATCCGGACAAAAACTAACACAGCATTCATCAGAAGAACATCATACCGAGAGTCAAACATGGTGGTGGTAGTGTGATGGTCTGGGGCTACGTTGCTGCCTCAGGACCTGGACCACTTATAGTTAACCATGAATTCTGCTCTCTACCAGAAAATCCTGAGGAGAAAGTCCGGCCATCAATTCACGACCTCAGGCTCAAGTGCATTTGGGTTATGTTGTAGGACGATGATCTGAAAAACACCAGTAAGTCCACCTGTGAATGGCTAAGAAAAAACAAAACAAAATGAAGGTTATGTAGTGGTCTAGTCAAAGTCTGGACTTAAATCTGACTGAGATGCTGTGACATGACCTTTAACAGGCCGTTCATGCTGGAAAACCTAACATGGCTGAATTAAAACAATTCTGCGAATAAAGTGTGCTAAAATTCCACCACAGTGATGTGAAAGACTCATAACCAACTATCGCAAACACTTGATTGCAGTTGTTGCCACCAAGGATGGCATAACAGGTTTGCATTCACTCGGGTTATCTTGGTCTGATATTAAAGTTTTCTTTGATGATCATTTTATTGAAATGCATGACATCTGTTCCAAATAGAGAGCACAGAGGAGAGACAGCAATGTCTCCTGGTTCCTCAGAGTATTCTTTGACATCCTGACCCACTACAGGCCTACTACCAGACTTGTTTTTAAGAAAAACATCCTTGGGAACAGAACTGAACTACCCACAATCCTAGTGTGTCACAGCAACACCTCTGATTGGTGGAGCCCAACATAACCCACAAATTCCAATTATCAGCTGCTACTAGTGAAGTCAATGGTTGTGGAAAAAGTAGGTGGGACTTTTTGATTTCAGTGGTGATAAAAGCTGGCGTAACGTGTGTCACCTGCATTCAGATCAGCACGTAGAAGAATTCAGTTCGGTAGCTTGGTTTCAACCTGTAGAGGGCAGTCACTATGCATTTTCTAACACAAAATGTAGACTTTCAATATTTAAGCCTAAATGTTGATGTTTGGACCCTAACTTTATCTACAATACTACTAAATACTGATCCATATATTTGAATTTTAGGCATACACTGTATAACATTTGGCTCTAGTAGCTGAAATTCAAATGAAACTGGCGTGTTGAGTCTCTGGCTGGATTTAACTTGGCTTCCGTCTAGACGTCTTTGAGTTGTTCATCATGAAAACCTTACCGGGCTGTCAAACTCCTGAACATGCAGTCTGACTCACTCACCATACTCTCCGTCAGCCTGTTGGCCTGTATCTGCCAACTCATCCCCAGCACCTGTCTTCCTGTCAATCAACTTTCTAAAATTCCCTCTGGATAAGAGCATCAACCAAATATCTTAAACACTTATATATTTTTATTCTTTTGTGATAAAATGACCCATTTTATCACACATTTCTGTCCCTGGCCCTTAACACACATTCTCTACTGCTGACTAATGTTGATAAGAGGCCCAGCTGACACTGCTTGTTTGGCTCCTGCCTCTAATTAAAAAACATCCGGGTGTCTGATTTCCCTCCAATTCTTCCCCAACTGGCAGATCCATACAGAACTACTGCAAGATTAAAAATGTTAAGTGGTTGGCTCGAGGCAGAAGCAGAGCCCTCATCACTTCTAGTGGTGTGGTTTCATAAAAGTAATTCAGTTATTGATTCACCAGTCAAAAGTGATATGTGTTGGAGACTCCAGGGCTCTGGCAAGGTTGATCTATAGATGAGGTGAAGCTAAAAGAGACACAAGTGGGCGATGCAGAGAGAGGGAGAGGTGGGAGAGAGGAGGAAGATCAAATAATTAAGTCTCTGATGTCACATTGAAAACTCAGCGTTTAGTTGACATGACAGCTGATTTCTTTTCAGATAAAAAAAAAAAATGTCAGCTCCTTTGCCATAAATATCTAATCATCCCTCCAGAAACAGACAGCTGACAAGGTTCGACAGTCTTCCTCAGATTTGATTTTTTACAGGGCTGTTTAAAGGCAAAATACTGCCCTTTTTGTTAAAGGCACCGCCAAATCTGAACTTAAAACCTGAAAATAGCGGCTACAAACAAGAGAGTGGGTGTCAGATTTCAAAGCTTTATTGATCAAACATTGATCAAACTTTGATGTAGTCTCCATTTGAGACCAATGTCTGGTTTGGAGCAAAAATGCTCTGAATAGCCCATAACAGTAAACACCCATGGGTATCCAAACAGAGCCTTGCTGCAAGAGGTATGTTAATGCAAATCAGCGACTAGGGTGAAAATAGAGGAATAGCTGATTAAGGTGAAAAAGAGTTCATGGAGTTCTGAACACAAAAATCTATCAAGAAAAGCAGCACAGTTTCAAAGCAGTTCATGAAACAGTCATGATAACATGGTATGTAGAATCGACTTATCAGTGCAGCAGCCGTCAGGGTTTCCCCCCAGTAGGATGCCTCTTTTTTTATCAAGGTTATTCCACATGAAACAAAAAAATCTACAGTGGTGTATATTTGGAGCTTAAGAAGTGACCCTCAACATCATTTAAATCAATCGCTGAATCAAGACAATCTGGCTGCAGACCACAGCTTTCGGACGCCCCAGGCAGGAAATACATGGTAACATTTTCAAAATAAAATTGGATTAAACTTCCAGTAAGGGTTACAGTAAGGGTTAGGATACGTAAGTCAAATGTCAAAACCTTACCTGCAAAACCTGATTACAAAGCATTTATAAAGTCCACTTAACAGTCTGTTTACAGAAAAAAGAACCTTGTCCTCCTTGAAAACACTCTTTAGCAGCTGATGTACTTAAGGCTAAAGCTAAGGAAGCTACATTAGCTACCTAAGCTACATAGTGTAGTTAATGTAGCTGAAGACTGTACCCCTTCACAGTTTTGCAAATCTCATTAACTAGTATTCTATTCATGTAAAATAGCTACATAGCTAACATAGCTAAAGCTAATTAAGCTACTTTTGGGAATATCAGCAACATTTAACAGTCAATTCTAGATTGTGATGCTCATTTCTCTGCTGAAATTGTAGCAAACCAGTGGAATTTAAAAAAAAAAACTGTGTTTTTTGCTTTGTTCTGTGATACCATAGAAACCCAAGCCTCCGTGCAGCAGCCTCCATGGAGGGGACCCTCCCTATGTCTAGGCTATGTAAAAGGCTTATTCTGAATGTATTAGGGTGATTAAAAACTAATTTAAACTGATACTTATAAATATTACTGACTTTTGTGGCAAAATCATCTTAAATATTTTTGTGTTTTCTCACTTTTTTTTGCATATAGATGGTGGTCTCATATTTGAATCAACTTATGGGAAAAAAGTTACTTGGTTTTGAATCCTTAACACTTTCTTTTAGATTATACATTTTGGTTATAACCAAACAAACAAAAAAAGCCCAAAATGTTTTGATCTGTGCTCCTCTCGTTCGCCTTTCATGTACGAGAGCAGCAAGAGCAATGCATGATGGTGAATATTGCTGGGCTAGTGACTATTGGATGTTAGCTATTTTCACAATGCATTGTGGGATAGAAGGAGTTCCCTGTAGTGTACTAGTATAACAATGCTCACTCAGAATTTGAACACCACTTCAAATGGTGTATTCACTATATAGTGCACTATAAAGTGAAGAGTGATTTAAGACACAACGTAAGTTTCATTTTACCAAATTTATCTGCTAAATATTACACACTGTATCTTTAAGAGTACTGTATTACTGTATACTAACTGAAGTATCCGCTTTGAGACATGCTATGAGCTACATTAGTTGCATAACTACGTTGTGTGTAGCTAACATAACAATGTTAACATTAGCTACATTTGCTAAAGCTCACATTGTAGAAGCTAAAGTAGCTACATTGGCTTGCATAGTAACATTAACTTTGTAGCAAGCAAGCTAACAAGGTTAAAGTTAGCCACTATTAGCGGTAGCTTTGTTAGCTTGACTAATGCAAGTTGTACAATAAACTGACCCGTCACTAAGCCCCACCCTTCAACACAACAAGCCAATCACATTTCTTGTAATTACTCAATGCACTCGGACATTTGGCTGGCAGACCTCCATTTAAAAAAAAAAAAAAAAAAAAGCATTAGAAATGTGATTTTCCTACAGTTGTGTTGAAATGAATCCAGCTATAACTTGGAAAAATGGTCAAACTGTGCACAGGTAGAAGGCAACTCTAAGATGAGATATTCTCAGAGGACTGAAAAAATGAAATGTGCTACTGTGATGAGGGTTTATTAATGCACGAAAAGCAGTAAGGCATATTAACATAAGCACCATAGAGGGCTAGGAGACTGGGTTTGGGCCTAGCAGAGGGCTGCAGTGGACTTCAAAGACTGGGAAAATCTACCTATGGGTATTTCTCAGATGGAGTGGAACTGTATTCAACACGGAATCAGAAAGACATGGATCTTCTGGATTAGTGTGGAGGGCACCATCTCTGTTATCCAAGCCTTGGTATGGTGCTCAGGACAATGATGTTAATACAGCTCGAAGCAGCAGCAGTGAACATAACTTCAGCTGTGGGTGGGAAAATATCAACAAGAAGAGGACAGCTCTGAACTATCCACAGTAGAGGCCTTTTTCTTTCTTTGACGACTTCAGATGAACAGTGATGGTTGGATTTTTTTAGCTTAAAGTAGGCAGTGGAGTTTGTCAGCTTTTGAGCACTCACACCGGGCCGAAAACTCAAATGCAGGGTATCTCCATGGCATTAATAGGCTAGCTATGAGTCATAACAACTGTTTAGTGTTATTTGGCTGTTATAAGATGCTGGTTATGGTAATAGCTAATGTGCTAACAGGCTAACTGAAAGCTAATGTGATGCTCAGTGCTGCTGTTGTTGTTTATGTGTTGAACACAGCATATATGGTGCAACTTTCATAATTTTTTTAGAACAGAAAATTTAGTACTAGCAGAGCTACACAACACCAGATATCACTAATATCAAATAAATGCTCAAATGGCTTTCCATACCACACATGCATTTGGCTGAAAAGTTATCAGTTAACACTGTCACATGATACACCATAACATCAGCTTGATTTAGGCTCCAATCCTGCTTCAAGTTTCTCTGGAACTGTTTATATGGTTTATAATACTAGATTGCCACTAATGTTAATTGTTGTCTTCTTGTAGGAATGGGCAATTAATCGCAAATTAGATTAAATTGCAATATGGCCTGCTGCAATTTCCAAATTGCAGAAGTTGCAGTATTTCTTTAACTTCAAATCTATCAATATACCAGTTCAATAAATCATTTTTTGCAGAGATTTTAAGGTCATTATGCAAATATTGTCAATTTTTATAATGGTTTACAAAAATCTTTCTTTTAGTGTTTTATGTATGGTTTTCTTAACCAAAATGGGTGACATAAAATGATAATGTCCTTAAACAAAGCAAATGAAATCATTTTTGCAATAAGAGCAAAAAAAGATAGCTCATTCTGTCTAAAAATGTTGAAGCCTAGCATTACTTCACGAAAGTCATACCCCAGCTGCGATCAGCAGGTAGCCAGACTCACCTTCCCCACCTCAGCTGCCTCCTTTATAGCTTAAAGCTTTTTGCACCCCCATATTCAGATCCATGCATCTATGGATTAATTACTTCGGAAATAACTTCATTGTTTTCAGTACACATGGTCTTTTTCATGGATTTTTTTTATTGCTTGAATTTGTCAAAAAAATACATAAGATTGACCTAGGGATAATAGCATATTAAATCGCAATTGCAATATTTGGGAAAAAAATTCCAATGAGATTATTTTTGCAAATTGTTCAGCCCTATCTTCTTGGATTTCAAAGAAAAAAGTTATTATGGATGGAGGCTCAACCATTAGACCAAACTACTGAAGAAGAATAATCACAATCCAAATTCAGAGATACAGAATGAATGTCAGGTCAGGAAAGAATCGACAGAAATCATTTCAGATTGAAGTGTTTTGACTCCAAACGGTGACACCAGCTGCATCCATCGACCCACTTTCTCCAAGGAGGCGGATGTTCTCGCTGCACCACTTCCAGATAAGATTGATCCTGAGCTGTGTGTGACTGACATCCTCACACATCAGTCAGGTTTCTGTGTTGAAATTATTGATCATGTTTTTTTCTGATAAGCAGCTGCCAGAATTTGGATCTACATTTCAGGTTCTGCATAGCTCTTCAGTCTGTCCTACATACTGTAAAACATAAAGACCGAAAAGTTTCGAGTATATTAATCGAATATAAAACATTTCAAGTGAATGTGAATTTAAGGCAAGTTCTATTCTTGTTAGGGTCTAACGACTTTCGAAACAGTGTTTTGTCTATGATAGCACAATGAAAACTTTGAGGGCTTCTTTTCTATTGTAAGGGAAAACTGGGACAAGAACAATAAAGAGAATACCCATAAAGCACAAAAACATCAAATCGGCCTTCAGTGCTTGGAAATGGTTTTGTTTGTCTTCATGTTGCAAAAGGAAACTGCGTTGGTGGGCTGACATTGCTGGTGCTTCCTGCTGTGGTCTTTTCATGTGGTATTGTATGTAAAAAATAAATTATGCACAACATTATTAATCAGAATTTCTTTTATTCCATCTTAATCCTATTGTATAGCTACAAAATGCAGCAATTGTTTAATTGCATATAGTATATGAACCAAAATAGCATCTTTAAAGGGAATTGATGAATGAAACCCTTTCTTAAAGAGAGAAGATGAAATAAAGAAGAAAAAGAAAGTACTTGCAGCACTTGAACATGTAGATTATGTATGGTCTGCTTACATGATTAATTTTATATCTGATGAAACCCCAGTAGCTATAGAAGCAACACATTATAATTAAATGTCCCGAGACTAGCCAGTCCAGGAAATGATGAACCTTCCTGAATAGAGGGCTCTGGCCAGCTCAGAATTAAGCTTCCCTTAATAATTGATCTCCCGCGTAGCTGACAGAGTAAACAGCTTCTCTAGCTATGTCTTGTTGAATTATTCAGCTAAAGTGTAATAATAACACACACACCAGCCCTCCCTTCTGTTTGATTTTCAGCTTAGGGGTCAAAGTGAATATCCCACCTGGAAGCAAGTGTTTATATTATACATGCTCATTCCTGGTCATAGACACAATCACCAAATTTTCCCTTCTCACAGCCGGTCTCTTCTCCAATACGGTATCTCTATGCATTGATCTAAAATCATTTACAATGTAAAACTTAAGGCATACAACAATTTAAGGTTTTGGATTGTGAGAAATTTTGACCCAAAACTATTTTGGACCATATTTATTCAACCACAGTCCAGAAACTAGGGCGTCAAGAAGCACCAAGGGGCCCTAACATGTTGGGTTGTGTTGCAACTGTAGGTGTGGAAATACTTCTGGATTAGCAGCCTGTGGAGTGTGCTGCAGCACAGCAGAGACCATGGAGATCCTCCCTGGACTCTTATTAAATTTAAAATAATGAGCACACGGCACTTTGTATATGAGGTAGTACTCTCCATCAACAGTAGGTGGCATTATGACAAAGGAAGATGCTGATATGTAGGCAGGACCAATATATGTTTTGTAAAATACAAAGAAGATGGGATGTATTATGTAAAAAGTGTTACTTTCTGTTGTCAGTTGGGGCCGCAACAGCAAAACCATGAAATTAATGTAAAATGTGTAGAGGTGCAGATCCTGATCAAACATGTAAAATTTGAAGCAAATCAGATGATTCATATCAGAATTAGGCCAACTTCATGTGAAACTGGTGAGATATCTAAATGCTTGCACTCAGCAGTGAGGTTTCCTTTAATAAGACAAGTCAATGTTGTGGACAACTATTGAGGCCGCTCTATAAAAATCTGATCTTTATAGGAATAAAGAGATGGCCTAATTGTGACACGCCAGATGGATGTGTTTCACACATCCATCTGGGAAACTTTCGGTATACAGCATATTAGAAAGGGCAGAGCCTTAGAAAAAAACTCGGAGGGTGGTTGGATAAACATCCTGTGTGTCATATCTTCATGGGCCAATAATAGCAACAAAACACATGACATCGCCACCACTACCAAGGTGCACGTTTGCAGCTACCAAGAAGTAAACTCCGTAAGAACTGGAACTGCAGTGCGGGAAACATGGTGACTATAGACATGTCAGTACATGACTTTATTCATTTTTGAAAAGAAAACAACTCACTTCTGTTCTTTGTTCTTCAAAAATGTCTGACAATACTGGTTCTTTAGCAGCATCCAGGCTAATGTCTTCTGCTACAGTGGCACCGGCCTCTTGTTGCTGCTTGCTTACAACACGACTCCGCCACACCCGAAAGTACTACTCATTGCAGTACTACGGGCGTATCCATTTGCATTGCAAGGTTAATGTTTTATACGAGAGTTAGAGCAACTGGCGAGATATTGAAATGCTTGCCATTGCCAGTGAGTAGCCATTTATTAAACATGCCAGTGTTGTGGGCAATTACTGAGAACTTCAGTTTAAAATCTGAGCTTGATAGTTTCAGCATGTGGATTGTTGTGTTTTGGCAGCAGCCTCCAATGAAAATAGACTTGATGTGTATTTTGGCGTACCCAGAGGCACTTCTGGCATGCACCAAAGACGGAAGCCTGTGCTGTAGAATTGCAAAAATTAATAAAAAGGGAGCAATTTGCTTCGGAGTGAGAGAGTATCTGACTGACAGTGTATGTCTTTGCCCACTATGAGTGAGAGCATACAATCAGCCTGTTCCCTTGCCTGCACAAGGCTGATTTGCTGTAAATTTGCTTCCTGCTCTGCTGAAATGTTGAATTAGTGATGAGATGAATGATCATCAGCCTGTACCTGGTGTTATAGTCTAAAATCGTCAGAATAAGCCATACATTCCTGTGTCCTATTTCCTGTTAGGACTGATGCATGCTGGCAAATGCAAAGATGGCCACTATGTGCTGCACCAATATAAATAATGCAACTAGCTTTAAGATGACTGAGGTCAAACTATTAATCATGGTTAGAAAAAAAAAAAAACAAAGACCTGTTTGCAGGGCATTTAGTTTGCATTTTAAATTCATAAAGATATGTAAAACAAGAGTAAGAAAGTTCATCTGTAACTTGTCGAACCCACTCAAGACAGAATGTCATTTGAGTCAAACAGCTGGCTGAAATTTTTACACTGAGTCAATGAGCTCCCCTCTCATCTACAACATGCATGGGACAGAAATCCCCTGTTCCTGCCCTGAAGGTGCTGATTGACTCAGATTAAATGCAAATCGAGCCCTTCAGGAACAAAACGCAGAAGATATGATAAATGTCCATCAGAAAACAGCATGTCAGGGTTATTAGAGAAATGGCTCTCCAACGCTACCTCAGGCATTATGTGTACCTTCTCACCAAGGGGAAAGCTGCAAAGCTTTCTCAGGAGGCTCTCTAAGGGTGGGTTTTTTATGGTGAGTGAATGGTTGTCTTATTAGAGGAAGTGGAACCTACAAGAAAGGGTGGCTGATGATGAAGGACTGGTGCTTGATCCAGCATCACTTCTTCATTCCAGTGTGGTACCAACTCCTTGCTGGCCACAGGGAATAACAGGTGTACATCGGTATCTGCATGCTCACATCGTGGCATGCATGTGTGGCTGAGGGTCACAGCAGTTCAACACTGTACGCTTTTGTTTAATTGCAAGTGGTGGTTGGTTAGATCAGCTAAAACACTTTGAAATGATAAATTACATTTAAGTGACACTGTAAAGCATAGGCGACTTAATATCAGTGTAGGCACCTAAACCACCAGCTTTCTGACGTCCCGTCTCTCATAAAAAATATCTAATCAGGATAACTGAAGTGGGAAGGCTTAGATTTAACAAATAAACCAAGCCACTGATTCCTCAGTGAGAAGAGCATTACCTATTTTCAGGCAACATTCCTCCAATCTCCACAGCTGAATACAGCTACTGTTCAGTGTTGCTGTTCAAAGGATTACTGTTAAGGGGTCACTGATTTTTGGCAGACTTTAAATATAAACTTTATTCTTTATTTATTTATTTTTTTCTTTTTTCTGAGCACAGTTAGAATATGGACTGTTCATTTGTTCATAAAGTAAACTAAGCTTCTGAACAAAATACTGCAGATCAGAATGTTTTCATACGGGCACTAAGAATTTAAACCTATATACTTTTTTCACCAAATATATTGGAGTGCCTTCATTTCCTATCATACTAAATACTTTAGTTTATTTGCGTATTTTTAGTCTTTGATGTATGAGCTAGAACATCATGATTTTATTGTTTTTCAGAAAAAAATTGTTTGTTTTTTTTTGCAAATTTATGAAAAAGAAAAAAATGGAAAATATCACACTGACATAAGTATTCAGACCCTTTGCAACAACACTTGAAATTTAGCTCAGGTTCCTCCCATTCTCTCGATCGTTGCTGAGATGTTTCTACATCTTGATTGAAGTCCACCAGTGGTAAATTAAATTGATTGGATATGATTTGACAAGGCACATACCTCTTTACACAAGGTCTCACAGCTGGCAATGTATATCCAAGCAAAAGCCAGAACCTGCCTGCAGAGCTCAGCAACAGGACTGTTGCAAAGCACAGATCTGGGGAAGGAAACAAAAATTATGCCGCAGTGAAGGTTTCCATTAGCACAGTTGCCTCCATAATTCTCAAAAGGAAGAAGTTTGGCACAACTAGGTCTCTTCCAAGAGCTGGTCACCCGTCCAAACTGAGCTATCGGGGTAGAAGGGCCTTAGTAAGAGAGGTGACCAAGAACCCGATGGTCACTCTGAGTGAGCTCCAGAGATCCTGTGTGGAGATAGGACAAAATTCTAGAAGGACAACCATCAGGGCTTCATGGCAGATTGGCAAGACAGATGCCTATCCTCAGTGCAAAACACTTGAAAGACCACTTGGCTTTCATGTGGATTTTTTTGCAAACTCTAAACTTTCATCCAACATGCAGCACAAACATGCCTGTTAAAAAATTGTGACTTTATGATGACAAAGCAGTGTTGAAAAACCTTTAACAGACATTACAGTAAGTGCATTCCAGAGCTGCTCTTTAAAAGTTTTGCCTTTATTTGGGTTGTATTAACAACATTGTCTTCATAATTGATCTGGTACATTCCTCATAATTATGCAATGACACTGACAAACAGAAATGGTTAAGTACTGTGACACATTCCTCTTCCCGCTGGTATTTCAGACGAACAACGTGAGAGAAACGAGCCAGCGTTTTATCTGAAGCTGACATCACAGGACACAGGGGTCTGAGGAGTTGACAATTAAAAGCATCCCGTTCAAAGGCACGGCTTCAATCACTGAGAGCTAATCAGAGCCGCAGAGAGCCCTTCATGTCACCTAGATCCTGCAGCAGGATTCCATAAGAGAGATTGATCACTGTAAGACGGTGCCTGTCTTGCGATATCTTTGGACAAATCAGAGTAATTACCACAGCAAAGCACAAGTGATAATGAACAAAGAAGAGAATGTAAGAAAAAGCAGGAGAAGTGTTAAATCATTAGTGATCAGAGTGAGGCTTTGGGACACTCAGGCAATGGCTGCTTATTAATTGTTCACCAACGACCCTGGATACTTGCTATTGCCCCACCCCCGCAGAGCCAATCAGACACGCCATCCCTCTGTGTGCGATGCCCTGCAGGTCTGATCTCCGATTCATGCTGGCACTGTGAAAAGTGACAACAGTCTGGCCAACATGCATGTCTTTGTGCACATGTGCATGTGTGAGAGCATGTGTCAGAGACTGATAAAAAGTACTGTAGCACATGTTATAAAAAAAACATGAACTCTCTGCTTCTGATCTGTGCTTTATATAGCTGTATCTTAAACCTACATAGAACTTATTCCAGGTTAAATTCTGCTTTCAACGGTCAGTGTTGACCTTGGCAACTGTTTAACATTTTGTCTTAGAAAAACAAAGACATGCACATCAGTAAACAGGTACTGGATCCAAAAAAAAAACAGAAGAAGAAAGAAAAGAGGTCCACTCACCAGGAAGCCTCCATCTCAAGCATTTATATGCAATGACTGGCTGGTAGAGGCTGGACTCGAAGCGTCCCTTGTCGCAAATAAATGCTTGAGATGGGAGCTTCCTAGTGTGCAGACCTCTTTGCTGTCTTCTTACATTTGGTCTTAGTCATAGAGGCAGCAGAGGCGCCACCAACTATAATCCTGTACACACTGTGCATACAATTTATGACCGTTATAATTTATTTAAATGAAAATAAAACTGTGACAACAGCAGATCTTGTTTAATCCTATTTCTCTCTTTTTTCTGTTGCAGCCTTTGGCTGCGTCCATTCACAAATATGACAAGAATACATCTGAATGCATATGATCGGTGTAAGGTAACGTGTAGTGGTGACAGGTCAGGGGTTATTTTAACAAACATTTTTTGAATTTCACGCTCACATTTTGTGAAATGTGGATGACCTGGCTGCAGCAAATGTGTCTGGAAGAGCCAGTCAATGCTTAATTAGTATTCCTGGCTACCATTACACCATGAAGATAAAAGCATGCTCAAAGCAACTCAGGGGAAAAGGTTATTGAAAAGTATAATTCAGGGGTGGGATACAAAAACATTTCCAAGGCTCTGAATATCCCCCAGAGTTCAGTTAACTCCATCATTAAGAAATGGAAGGAATATGGCACGTGCAAATCTGCCTAGATCAAGCTGTTCTGACAAACTGAGTGAGCGTGCAAGAAGTACACTTGTGAGAGAGGCAACTAAGACACCTGATCACTTTGAAGGAGAGACTCAGCAGACAACAACTGTTGGCCAGGTCCTTCACCAGTCAAAGAGAATGGCAAAGAGAAAGCCACTGTTGAAGAAAACTCAGATTAAATGTTGACTAGAGTTTGCCAAAAGATATATGGCAGACTAAATGGTCAAGTGGAAGAAAGTTCTTTGGTCTGATGAGACCAAAACGGTGCTTTTGGCCATCAGACAAGCCGCCAAACACTGCACATCACCACAAACACACCATCCCCCTGATTAAGCGCAGTGGTGGCAGTATCAAATTGTGGGGATGCTTCTCGGCGGCAGGCTTTGGAAGGCTTGTAAAGGTAGCGCGTAAAATCAATGCAGCAAAATATAAAAAAATCCTGGAGGACAATCTTAATCAGTTTGCAAGAGAACTACAGCTTGGGAGAATATGTATTTTCCAGCAAGACAATAACCCGAAGCATACAGAGAAAGCTACACAGGAATGGTTTAAATATAACAAGGTGAATGTTCTGGAGTGGCTGAGTCAAAACCGAGACCTAAATCCAATAGAGAAATTATGGCTGGACCTGAAAAGGGGTTCACAGCTGATTCTTGTGCAACCTGACAGAGCTTGAGCATTTTTGCAAAGAGGAATGGAGTAACATTGCAAGTACTGACTCAAGGGGAGATATATTTATGCAGTCACTTATTTCACATTAGAAATTTTTAATTTAATTGAAAATGATTCGCATAAATCTGTTTTAAATTTGACATTAAAGAGTTTTTTATTGGGTCCAAAAAGCCAAAGTATACTGACCAAGATTAATTTATTAAATCGGTAAATGGGTAAAATATCAAAGGGGGTGAATACCTTTTACCGGCACTATATTTGTTTCTTAAGAATGATGAAACTCCAAAACATTTCTGTCCAGTTTAGTCAAGTGAAAAATAATTTTCATTTTAGTCATTTCTCTAAGCCAAAATGTTTTCTCTCATAGCCAAATTTTAAAATTAATAGAAAGGTAAAAAGGTGCAGCCACAGTTGTGAGAGTGGCCTTGTTTTTATCTGCTGCATGACAAACACCTCCATACCTGTAGTTCAGACCTATCACCTGTGATTATATTACCCAGGATTCATGTACATGCTTGTTGTGAACCAGCCCTCAAATTCATGCTTAGTCATCAACTGTAGCAGCACCACTTGACCTCCTTCCATTTCAAATGCAACTACCTCCTTTTTCAAATTACTACACTTCAGCTGCCTCTACAACTGACCAGCTCTTTTCATGGCTCCACTCCATTGCTTCTACTTCATCTCTTTTTAGCACTTGCACTGTAATTGCAACTTCAAAAACTTTGGGTGCTTCTGTTTCAACTGCCACTTGAACTTCTGCCAGTGCTTCAGCAGTAGGAAACATTTCAGTGCTTGAATTCTCACATTACCAACACACAAATACATATAAATATCTGTGAAAAAATGCAATTTAACTTATTTGAGATATGTTAGATGTTTAAGATCAATATTCTTACATGAGTGGCCCCCATTATTTTTATTTGGCCATGTAAATGCCTGTAGCCAACACTGCTGCTCGGGATTAAGCAAGCAAGCTGAAATTATTTAGCAGTGCTTTACATTAAGTCTTCTCTGTCTTGCCTCCTACCCTTTCAAACTGTGTTGAACTTTTGTTTTCAAGTAGTAGTCTGTGCACAACCTTTAAAAAGCTACAAAAATAGAGAAAAAGACAGAAAGAAGAGACACTGGGATGTTTTTATTAACAGAAAAGTTTTGGCTTCTTTACACTTCATGTAGGAGGCTGTTGTGGAGTCAAAGGGTGCAGTAACCAGCAAAAGCACAGCCAAATGTATGTTTCAGCTTTGACCTGAGAACAGCCAGAAGTTTGTGCTTTGAATCATGGGAGGTCACGGCAACCTGAAGTGGTCAACCATGTATCACTGTAAGATCAGAATCTTTATAGCAGTTTTTGTAGTGTTTTTGGAGCCAGCACATGGAAGATCAAGATAGAAGATGTCAGGGGTCATTTTTGTATGGAACATCTAAGGCTGGTGAAGACATCACAGGAGAGTGTTTTTTTGATAACCCTACTGGATGCTGCACTAAGCTTGCTCTTTCCTTTCCAAGGTAAAACATTTTCAATACAATACACACTCTGTGACAAAATGGAATAACTCCATTTATCAGAACCTTATTATTTATTTACTTCATAATTCTGACCTCCCCGAACATTCCTGTTTAGTTGGGCTAATAAAATAAAAAGTTGTTTTTTTAAATGAGTGACCATTTCTTTTTAGTTTGGCTGCTTTTAAGAGATGAGAATCTTTACATATCTCAAGATTCTGTTCAATTCCCAATCTGGGGGTCACAATTGGACTGAAACCAATCCCGATTCACAAAACATTCTCCATTTCTTAATAATTCCAGCATCTGCTCCAGTCTGTTGTGCCTTAAGGGGCTGTATTTTATTATTTGACATTAAAAAGCTTGATAAAATGTGCTCAAAATAACAAATTTTAGCATACGTGTAGTATGCTAGTACAACCTCGACATTAAGAATTGTAGCAATATCACTTGAATTTTGTTTGTTTGTTTGTTTGTTTTTTTAAGTTATGGGGCTATAAAGACAAAAGAAAAAAATCTAATCAGAAATTAAAACTCAGAGAATTTTATTTATTCAACACAGTAAACATGACTAAGAGATATTTTGGGACTAAAAAATAATCAGTGAAAAAAAGCCTTCAAAATATTCACATCTGTCAAAAAACAAGTCCTTGCACATTTGGGTATTTGAGTCATTATTTAACCAGTTAACTCCCAGTATAATCCAGTTTAAAGTGCAGTGGATTTTGAGGGGTAAATAACGGTTTCCCTGTGTTTATTTCTCTTCATTATGAGTCATCCAGGCTCTCTTCTTCAGTTTTTAAGTCTGTGCACATGCATTGTTCAGCACAGCATGATGTGGCGACGGCTTCCATTTGGTTGTCAGGCCAAGTTGCAATGCATTCTGGGATACGAACAGACAATATGACAGTGGGCTAACAGGCTAACTGCAGGAACAATCGGAAAATGGGTTATAAATGGATAAAAAGCTGTTCAATATCAGAGTTACTGGTGTGAATTTAATCTTTAAGACCCTAGAAAGTCAGCCAAGTTCCACACTCTCTAGGAAAAAACAAATGCCTACAATTTACGGTTCAAAGTTACAAAGCAATTTACAAGGGTTGTTCCTGCTGAAAGGGTTAGCATGAATGAATATGTTAGCTTAAGCAGGAAACGTATTTATCAGAAACTCATCAGTGAAACAAAACAATCATAAATATAAAGTCTTCACTGTAAACAATGATGCAGGAGAGCAAGTGTTATGTTTTAACAAGTGACCGTGTTAATCAGTGACTTTTCAGCCTAAAGTGTCAGCGGTTGTTGTGGTTACAACATTGTCAAAACACAGAATCTTTTCAGTCATCAGTTAGCCGTCCCTGTAGCACCGATCATTGAGTTGAAACCGGATGAAAGATCCCGTTAATTTTATGGTTTGTGCCGGTCAGCACTTGTTGGCTGATATTCTACTTATTTTTATGTGTGTCTGTATGATGTGAATTCGGTCATATGCAGTAGGCCCCATTACTTTGGTTTAGCACACTAAGCAGATGTCGGGTCAGGCTTCCTTTTACCTGGGATTGTAGAATCCAACGGGATTCTTAAAACTTTTCTTTTATGAAAACTGGCTGGTCTGAGTAACTCAGGGCTACACTGACAGTGCAGGTAGTACATAAATATGTCAGACACAACACTTTAGACATTTCTGATACCAAGAGGTAGCACTGCCAATGCTAACAGCGCTGCTAACGAGCCATACACCTCCTGCAGCATCTATGTCTAAGACAGCACACAAAGCAAAATATTTAAGGTGGGTCTGTGGTTGAAAATTATTAGTGTAACCAAACTGTGTCAGATGTTAAATGATGCCCTGTACAGCTAGCATACTATCTGCATTCATTAGTCACAAAGTTAGCAAAGACCCGTTAGCTTAATGCTAACACATAATGGGAAATCCCGTTTACAGGCTAACGAAAATTATTTTGAAAACTGTTGGACGTATCTAATGTCATACAGGTATGGCTATTATAAAACAAGATTAATGCTGTAATATAACTGCATCGAACCTTCTGCATCAATGCAATGCTGGATTCAGGTTGTCACTGATCTGAGTAGTGCAGTAGGTCTTCTTCTGTCTCAGAACCTCTGTCATTGTTTTCTTAACCTTGACGCAGACTCTAAACACATTCCTTTGAGCACAGATTTGATCTTAGGAAAAAAGGAAAAATCCCACAGTGTTAGACCGGGTGAAAAGGGAGAGCGATCAAGCACTGTGAGTAGTTTTTGGGTCAGAAACTGCTTTGCTGTAAGTCAGTGTGAGATGGAGTGTCGTTATGAAGAATGAAAACTTTTTTTCCACAACTGTGAACGCTGTCTTTGGAAATCTTTCTCACATTTTTTATAGAACCTGTTCGTAAAAGTGTTAATTCACCCCTGACCCTTCTGGAGCCCACTCAAAATGATACCCTTAATGTCAAAGAAAACAATCAACATGATGTTGAATTTGGGCTTGCTTTGTGGTGCTTTCTTTATCTTTTGTGACGATAGAGTTTTCCAGTGCATTGTCTGCGGTTTTGTCTCAGGACTATACTTCACAAATTTGCTTGCATTTTCCATTTGATTAGAAGTCAGAGTTTTTGGGACAACTTTGGCACATATTTTTGTCATGCTCAAATTGTCATGCAAAATTTGCCATAAGTTTTGTTGTTTGTTTTCAGAAGTTTATGATGTACATGAGCGCCCAGAACATCCATGGTCTTGGACGTCCTCTCTGCCTTCACTAAATCTTTTGGACCAGTGTTCCCCATACACCTCAGTTAATGTACCAAAAGATGTGGCTGCTGTTTTGCTCAATTCCACCAAAAATCAAGTTCATGCATTGCTCAACATTTAAGCTAAACATCTCCAATGTCTTTGCAAAAAAAAAAAAAAAACAGCACTTTAATCAGTAGCTAGCAGTGAGCCAAAGACGTAACTTATTGGAAACTTACAGCAGTTGTGCATGACCAAACTTAAATATATAACACTCTGTGTGACTGTGAATCAGGTGGTTCTATCCTCATTAACACAGTCTCATTATATAAGAGCCCTACCTCATTTAAGTACTCAGCTGAGAGTGTGTATAACAAAGGTTTATTTGTGATTTAATCTGACATTTCAGAGTGAAATCCTACATATTGAACCATTGATTGCTCTTTTATGTTAACCTGCTACTAAATGTCTCGTTTCTGTAAAAGCAGCATATCTTACTAAAATAATTAATTCAGCTCAGTCCTAACCGTCCTCACCTTTCGTGTTCTAACAAGCTGGTAAACCACCTACGAGGATTTCATTAGTGTTGGCGAAGATTTGAAGGGAAGGCTTCTGCCATTCTGCCTCTGCAGTGTCCCAGTTCTCAGTCCCCTCAAATGTGACATAGATCTGATGTTTTTAATCAGTGTGAGCAGCAAAATGCTTCGTGTAGGCATATCTTTCTTTTTTTTTTCTCTTTTAAATTCCATCTGGACCACATGGATATGTCACTTATGGTGCCAAATCTGATCCCCAAGGCAAGTGACCTACATGCGACTCGCATTTGAACATTGCAATTATAATTTGTCATTGTGACAGTACGTCATTCTAAAATCAGTCACTTGAGGCACCTGGCATGCTTTGGTGACTTGGCTGTACCACAAAAACGGACAAGGACACAAAAAGGAAACGCTTAAAAGATGCTTTTATTTTGAAAGTATTGCTTATCCCTTTGAAAGCATTAGAGCTTGTTCTTAGAATTTGTGTTAAGTCATTCTAATTCAACCGCTGCCTCAAAACTGTAGGTGATTTAGAATTCAGTGCAAGCTCCAGCATAACTCTTAGTTTTAGTTCCCCCCTCACAGGTATAAAATTCTTGGAGAAATGCTTGTCCATGCAGCAGTGAATGCATTAAGAGCAGCAGAATTAGAGTGAATAACCATATGTGTCTACAATACAGCCAGTGAAAGGCAGTCAGCCAAACTAAGGCAGAGCTCATCCCACAGCAGCTGTTTGGCAAACAAGCAAAATGCCACCATGAAGCAAATAAATAATCCATGTCTTTAATTAGCGCCCCTACTACCACAGACGCCTCTTCCATCTCCGCCTCCTACTCCTCTTCATCCACTGCTTTTTTTCCCACCAAAGTCAAAGGCTGCAGACGTGGCTTAGTTTTCAAAGAGAATAGGAGAGCAGCCACCCCTGCAGTTCAAGGGTGATCATAACCCACAGCACTCTTCAGTTTGAGGGCTGTGGCGTGTTTGGATCCAACACGGAAGGAAAAAAATTCAGCAGTTGTCAAATGTTGCAGGGGCACGGCGTCAGGCGACAAAAGCCCTGGGAAAAGACTTTGTAAATGATTTCAGTCGACAGCTCTGTGATGGATGAACAGTTTTTATGCAACGATGACACTGTGATAGTGACGCTGCTCTATATAAGAGAAAATTCAAAGTCCAGTCAATTAAGAACAATGACCTATGTCGGACTGTTATTGATCTAGAAGAGACTGAGCTGTTACACTGGTAAACTCAATGCAAATAAAAGAGATTACACACAATGAGCCACATTCAGAAAGAATAGATTATGCCTAAAAAAGGAGCATGATCTGTAGAGTGTAAGCCCCTACTATCTGCCCCATTTAACTGCCTTGTTTACAGAAGGATTTTATATATATATATATGATGGTGCAAACATGTCCAAATGTCCAATCTGAGTGCAATTTGCACCTGTGTTTACAACTATAGCCTTGTAGCAAATGAATGTCTTTGCACAACTTTATTAACCTTGCAATGCAGATGAATTGTCCAGATTCCATGTCTGTCATCAGGCAAATCAATCTTGCAAAGCTCCAGTCTCAAACAATCCTGCATGATCTGACCAATCAGCTCCATTTGAAGAGAAAGAGGCAGTAGCTACGATGTTGTACTGAAAGTTGGTATACAATGGCTGCTACCAGTGGAGCATTGTCTTAGATGAAGCTTTATAATGGCAGCAGTTTTTTGCCACTTTTAATCCTCTTTAACCATTTTTTCTGCTGTTTATCGCCACTCTTGATCCATTTTTGCCTCTTGTAACCCATTTTTGCCTCTCAACCTATTTTTGCAAATTTTTAACCCATTTCACCACATTTTCTACTGTTTTTGCCACTTGTGGCCCATTTTGCCTCCGTTAACCTATTCTTGCCCCTTTTATACCCATTTCTTCCATTAAACTGCATCTCAGCCATTCTGCCAACTGTCACAACCTTATCCACAAGGTTTTCTGCCCATTTTGCCACTTTTGACCAATTTCTGCCTCTGTTCATTCATTGTTGCCCCTTTTAATCTTATTTCGCCCATTTTGCAGCATTTCAGCCATTTCGCCTCTTGTTGAACCTTTGTCACCACTTTTTCTGCCCATTTTGCCACTATTAACCCTTTCAACATTTTTATGCCAGTTTTTCAGATGACTGCATATTACCCCTTGTTATGCAAATTTTTGCCACTTTTCAGCCCATTTTTACTAATTTTATGCAATTTTCAAAACTGTTTACAGTTGCAGTTTTTGCTTCTGTTAACCCATTTTTGCCACTTTTTAACCCATTTTAACCCATTCTGTTTGAAGAAAAGGGGTTTACACTTTGAAGAAGGCTTTATACTAGAATTGTTGTTATTTTGGGAAAAAAACAACAAAATAAACAAATATGGTTATCACAGCTTAACTTTACAATGAATAATGATTTCGCTGACCTCCATGGGACCCTATTTGGCTGGGCCCTGGGAAGCTCTCCCCTTTATCCCCCTCATGGGTGTCCTTGCTTGGGGGTGAGAGGTAAGGTCGTGGTCATATCCCACAGTGACAACTGAAGCAGAAGTTTTTTGTTCCCCCATGCAAGCTAAGTTGTTTTGGTCTGTAATTTGGTTTAGCACGGCAAGATAGTTATACTTTGAAAGATGTTGCACTGAAGCAAACTGCAATAGCAGTGACTTTTCAGATACAAATGTGTGTTTCAGGCGAGACAGAAAAAATAAATACGCAAGACTCAGTGCCACTACACTCCCAGCCTGTGTCACTTAGCACTGATCTTTGTGAATTAGCTTCCATTTACATGGCTTATTTGTCTACAAAGGGGCAGTTTTGCACTTATTATTTTTGTTTTAATTACCTTACATGTAAATGGGACAGGCGCATCCATGATGCTGTCTACTTGGGGGAGCACTTTGCATGCTAACCTTCATGCATGCTTTGCATACTTTTTCTTCCTCTCATTTGCATGTTAGCGGTCACACAAGCTGCACAATACTTTTATGAATGTGCACCTTCACAGGATGTTTCAAAACTAATTAAGCATATGTGATATCAGCACATTAGCAGTCCAGAGGCAAAGATCATATTGATGGCCTCCTTAAATTGTCCATAAACCCTTTTTTAAACATGCATGTTTATCCTGGAAGTGTCAGGAGTTGTCCAGGTGGGTTTTATGTGTAAACATGAATGGGTGAATTTTCTCACCCTGACTGTAAATACCAAGTTCTGTTCTTCACGTTCTTTCTGCCTTCCTCAGTTGACAGTTTTGTTTTTCGGAGTTGTTTAGTGCATTGCAGAAACTTTCTTAAACAACCTATTAAGAAAGAAACAGTCACCTTTCCAAAAACTTCTCCTTCTCCATACTCTCACCAAGAGTCGGGCCTCACCTGAACCAAACAGGTGATGCTTCACAAATGTCCAAGATTGGACATTTGTGAAGCATCATCTGCATAATCAGAGGAACTAGATGCTATAGTATGCTACTAGATGCTAGAGACTATAGAGTAAGTGTATTGCTTTAAGGGACACATTGTCTTACCACCCTTACACACCCACACATGCCTTACCTAAACCAAACATGTTTTTCCAGCAGTTAGGAACACATCAGGCAAAACTGTTGTCTTTGGCACTCTACCAGTTGGAAAACAGTCCTCCCCAAGGATTCCCTCAGTCAGTGCTGTGATGCTTGTGGTGGTCAACACTGCCTTAGGCCATGTCCAAGCAAGTAAAAACACAGTTCAGTATATGATAGCCCCCTAACTCATGTCAGTGTCACCACTGTGTTGGAAAAGAAGTGCAAATGCCAGTCCAATGGGAAAAATGTTGGCACATCCAGAGAGGGAAAAGTCCACCCAACTCTGCCTAACTTTTATCAACTTAAACACTTGCAAAAACAGAGCTGACTGGCAAAAACAAAATCCTAAGCCTGCCAGCACCATTTAGTGTAAAAAAAAACATCCGCTCTAACAGAAAAACAGCTAAAAATGGAAGCAACTTTGACAACATATATTCTACATCCAAAGTAAAATTGATACAACTCTGAATAAAAGTAAGCTTCAGTTTTGTCAAGGAGACTAAAACCAGACTAAAATGTTGATGCTTGGCTGCAAAGTCCATCATATTTACCCACTGTGCAAGTGATGTGTGCATGTAAGAGATGGATAAATGCAAAGTTTTAGCAAAGTGGTTGAAGGAGAGCAAGTTGGAGCCATTATTGTACCAGAAAACATTCTGCAAGATTTTAGAAAATCTAGTAGCTTTACAGTGAAGCTTAAGCCGAGTTTAACACTAGTAAAGACAATGTTTGAACTACTACCATTTGTGGTATGGTAAAAGGCAGCATCGGGCTAATTTGTACTGAAGACTGGGAGCAATTTTAGTAAACAGAAATCTCAAATTTCCAAGGTATGCTATAGGGACAAAAGTATTCAGCCGTGTTTGTATAATGTGTTTATATAACCCCTACATGGATGGAAAGGCCATGATAGCAGGCCAAACTTAACACTTGGAGATGGAACTCTTTTGGCACATCTATCCGTCAAACTCTACGCCAGACAAATGGGACCATTTATGCATCAAAACTTCATCTTCAAAATGATAAATCACAGGATGTGCATCATTTTTGTGGTCATTAGAAGCTGATAAACTGATGTCTAAACTTAGATGAGATTGCTGAATTCACTGCCAAACGTAAGTCTGACATATCTGGTGACACATCAGCTCCTACCTACATCTGTGTAAGCAGGTGTAAGGGCCTCTAAGTGTGGAGGACTAAAGCAAACTTTTCTAAGTTAATGCAAACTCATCATCTCTCTGCGAGAGACGACATTTGTGCAGCTCATTTATGCAAATAACAATGTTCTCAGGCATCCACTTTTGAAATTCCTCCAGAAGGACAAGCTCCTGCAGCTGTGGAAAATCTGAAACTTTGCTGGCTGGACACCATATACACCCAAAAGTTCATCTTTCTTGGGCTCACTCCACATACATCTGATTGGCACTTTCCACACAATTTCTGAACTTTTGTCCATATGCCTCAGGCACTGGCTCATATGAGTGCCAGACAGTAGCTGTAAAAACATTATAGTTTAAACTCTGTTCAACAGTGAGGCCGACACCAACAAATTCGCAGTGCTCTAACAAAGAGCAGACACCCTTCATTCAATTTTAAGTGACTGCAGTAAAGTAAGAAACCACCTGTGATTCTCTGAAAGCACCAGTGTAATATGCCTGCTAACATCGACACCATCACAGGGAGAGCAAGGCCTGCTGAGTGGGTGAATGGGAGGAAACACCAGGCTGGTGCTCAGGCTCTAACACTCAGGCTTAATCCAAATGCGGGCAGGTATTCTTGAAAACTGAGGGGGTTTTGTGCATTTTGTACACATGTAAATGGTGTTTTAAGTCATTGAGAATGCACCTTGTGTAAAATTCCTTCCAGGGTAAAGACTTTTAGAGCTCTGTTTACAGTGTTTATGTGTAGATGGGGAGAAACTGACTCACCAGGTCCATCAGGCCAACTACTCCTGGGAAGAACAGCTGGTAAGGACACGTTACAGCGGTCAGGTGACACTTCTGAGGAAGACTAGAGATGACAGTCGAAACATGTCAAGGTAAAAAAAAAAGTCTCCTACATTTCCTTGTCTGATATTAGAGAAACAAAATAAACGGTCCATAAAGTAGAGTTTCAAACTGATGTTACTTGCAGCTGACAGCTAATAGAAGTGTGTAAATCATGGCATTGTGAGATTAATGGAGAAAGTTAGTGCAGCATTTGCAAGAAAGGAACAAAGCAGCATCACTTTACAAGCCATCTCCATGTGAGAATCCGTGTGCATGTATGAACTTAATCAACACAAACGAGGCTTCCTGTCCAGTTGTTCCCGCTTCCTGTCAGCCAGTTGTTTGTTGTTCTGTGTTTTGGTGCTTGTGTTTTGACCATTTTCTGAACTTTTCGGCTACTGTTTTTGGATCTTGGACTTTGGAGGTACTGCTGATTGACCCGATACGACCCACACCTGGTTCATGTTTATGACTTCAGATTACAGACAGAGCAAGGTAGTGAAGCTAGTTGCCCACTATCAAACTAGCCACCATGCTACCAGCTGGGTAAGCTTAAGCTAACAGCTGATTCAGCGAAAAAACAACTGGCATAACTCATAAACCGGACTGCATGGGTCCTAAAAAGGCACAGTCAGCTGAGAAATTGAGAAATCCCTTGACTTCGTAGCGGAGGAAGTTTCTGCTGTCAGGCTGCAGGAGAAAAGCTTCCTGGACCTGGCTGTAGAGGTGAAAGCTCTCCGCATCCAGAATGTGGAAAAATATAAGCAGCTTGCTTACCTTGAGAGCAGAGTCACAGACTTGGAGCAGTCCTAAAGGATGAACGACATTGGCGTCACTGGGCTCCACGTTAAACCCTGTTCATAACTCCGGGCGGTGGCCGCTGACAACGAGGGGGAGCCCAGTGAACAGGATACAAGCTCCGCAGAGCAACAGGTGGCTGCTTTTCTTCAGTCCAAAGGCATAGAGCTGGACTGTGACATCGAGGCATGCCACCCTACCCCCAGGAGGAGAGCAGATGACAAACCAACTGTCATCAAGTGTGTCAACAGAAAACACAAGACTGCACTGCTGAAACAGGGGAGGAAATTAAAAGGAACCAACGTCTTCCTAAATGAGCATCTAATCAGACATAAAGACATTGCCAGGAAAGCATGGTATTTAAAAAAGCTGAAAAAAATTCAAAACACTTGGACATCAAACTGTAAATTCTTCATAAAGCTGAATGGAATGCCAGAGGAGACCAAAGTATTGGTCATCAGGAATATGTAGGAGCTGGAAAAATACCAATGATCAACAGGAGCTGGATCATAAGGTAACAGGCAACCACACACACAACAATGACAGAAACTGAAAGAATGCATCCATCTACATCTGGAGACAATAGCCAAACACTAACTCAGAGGATTATGTTGGGGGAACAACTACCTTTGACTACACTGATCATACCACACAGGATTTGGAGTATGAAATAGACCCAGACAATAATTTCTTCTCATCCATCAACAATAACTGCAGCTATTACACTGATGAACATTACAACCTCAGCATTAGGACTCAAGGCAAACTGTCAATCATTCACTCCAAATAGCAGGAGTCTGTACGCAAATTTCAATAATATGAAAGTAAATCTACGTCAGTTTACACAACCATTCAGCATCGTTGCCATATCTCAGACCTGGAACACTGATGACAAAGGTGCTGACTTTGAGCTTAATGGTTATGAGCTAAGGTGTATCAACAGGCTAAATAAGGGGGGAGGAGGTGTGGCCATATATGTGGAGAAGACTTTGAAATTCAAGGTGCTTGACAGCATGTCCAAAGCTGTCGATAATGTTTTTGAATGCATTTCAGTTGAAATCTGCAAGGAGAAAGAAAAAAATGTGATTGTCAGGTGTACAGAGCACCTGGCTCTAGTATTGAGGCCTTTAAAATATGGATGGAGGAAATGTACACTTCTAAAAGTCACAAACCTGTTTTCATATGTGGAGAATTTAATATTGATTTGCTGAATCCAAACAAACATAAAATGAACAACAAACACGATTATTATACATTATTAACACAATGTACAGCATGAGCTTAAACCCAAAAATTACAAAACCTTGCAGAATAACATCCCACTGTGCCACACTCATTGACAACATATTCACTAATGACATAGAAAGCTATACAGTTAGCGGATTATTAATAAACGATATTAGTGACCACCTACCAGTTTTTTCAGTCTCTCACAGGAAATATTCGAACAACACTCAGAGGAGAGACAACAATAATACAGATGGATAAGAACAGAGGAATCACTATCAGCTTTTAAGAATGATTTAATTTCACAAAACTGGGATGAAATATACAAGAAAAAAATATTAAAGAATTTCTTCAAATATTTACATTTCTGTATAACAAAAATTGTCCAATAACAAAGTATAGCAGAAAAAGTAAAAGTAAATATGAGGAATGTCCATGGATAACTCAAGGCGGGGACACAGCGGGCATTGTTTTGAATCATCTGTCACCCATGTAAATGACTTGGACTGATGCGAAATTTCGCATAAAACCAAACCTGTTCCGAAAAAAAATATATAGACGAAAATTCCGGTGTCAGTGTGCAAACATGATTATGACAACATGAAATTGATTTTCTTTTTCAGTGCAAAAAATTCAGACAAAATAAACTGACTCAGTGTGCAAAGGCCTTAAGACTAGCCAAAAATAGATCTTTGATTAATGAAACTGACTAAAATTAAGTTTAGGTTTCGTCAAGATGACCAAAACCAGACTAAAATGTAATGTAGTTTTCGTCAGGCAATCAAAATCTATCATCTGTCAAAAAACAATGCATCTGTAGCTCTTCTGTCTCTCAGTTGTAGAAAGCAGAGACCCCTGGTTTGGCAGGGTGCACAGAAGAGACTACAATGGTTTGGTACAAAATTCAGGCAAAAGAATAATGCTTGGACTAAAAGTAAAGACTGAAATGTGAGGACTTTTATGGACTAAAACTAGACTAAAATGTTGTTGTGTTTTTGTTGTCTAAAGCTAGACTAATACCATAAAAGGTTCAAAATGACAAAAATGTGACAAAAACTAAAACACATTTAATGTAAAGTCATACACTGAAACTAAAATTGAAAACAGCTATCAAAAATCACACCAGTCCTATGCACAGCTGTGATCAGCTTATGGCCAGCTTATCGCCTCCCAGCTACCACGGCCAAGCACAGCTCTTTGTCTCAACACAGCAGTGTGATTAAATATGACATACTTGTCACTAATCCTTGCTTGCATTAATGCTGATGCACCTCCTCCACCCCAGCCTCCTCATTTATAGCATTAAGCTCGTTGTGGTGATTTTGCTTTACACTTATCTTATTTTGAAAGACTGGTTTCCTGTGTTGGCTGCTTGGCGCTAACTTTCCTTTTCCCTGAGGCTTTTCCATTCCCCTGGCACTGAGGCTGAGTGACAGCACCTACTGCTGATCTGCAATCAAGCTCACTATTTCACTGCAGCAGACTGATGCCTCAGCGCCAGAGTATTGTTTACCACGCACAGCGGTACAGAGGCTCACCTGCTACTACCAGTGACACTCTTTACATATTGAAAGATTCTCTTGTGCTTTTTTGTGAACTCGTTTTTGACCATCTTTTGTATCTCTTTCTTTCCAGTGCCTCCCTCCACACCTCACGCCAGCCCAAGCCCAGCACTCTCTCCTGAGGATCTCCTCACCCCCCTGGACCTGTGGATTCCCCCTTTCCAAACTGCACGTTAACCAGTAAATCTGTTAATTTAAATTATTGTATTTAATATGCATTGTCATAAGTGTGTCTATCCATATGGGGGTTTCTAGCCATGCTCCATGGAAAATCAAAGCACACTAATGACTAACCCAAGGAGCATCTTTTGAGCAGAGCCTTCTCCGCCAAGTAAAACTGTATATTTTGCATAAAATGGTAAAATGTATGAAAGTATTACATTTAATTTTTTTTTTCACATTTAGCATATGGTTGCTGTCTTTGAGTGAGCTGCTTCACCTGCACAGTAAAGGACAGGCTGCTGTTAACATAGCATACTCTTAATGGCACCTAAAAGTGCCATTTTGCATTTTCAAGTGGATGACGATATTTCTTAGAACGTAGCATTCATGGTCTGAAATATTTTTAAAAATTAAGGAAACTTGCTTTTTCAAAAATGCCCACCAACCTGTAGAACAGGTCTTAGGAGCATAGCCACAACCTTCAACACTGTTATTTAGGCATCAGTCTCTTTAATGTGGACAGTTTGCAGGTGTGCCTTTGCTGACATCCTGTGCATGTGGGAGGATTTGTGGGAGTCTCTTGTTTGTATTGGCTTTATCTGCACCCATTTGTTCAGGATGTACGGTCACACAGTTACAGTTAATGAAAAATTGGTATTTCAGTTTGAACTCTTTAATGGCAGCCCTCCATATGTGAGGCAAATTGTCCCATCAGGGATGCTTCAGAGTCCATATCGACAGTTTCTATGATACCTCCAAATTCATCATCTTATTGTTTAAAGTTAACACACTGCTCCTGTCTGAACTGATAAAAAAAATCCATATCCACTCAAGGATTGCCATAACACTTGTAAATTATCTGAAAAAGAAGATAAAGAGAAATTTATAAAAGAACATTTGCAAGCATATCTGTAAAAAATTAAAGATACAGTCATTTAAAGAAAAGTGGGACGGAGTCAAGTCTGTGTCACAGTTCTCGGAGGGATTGCTGTCTACATTTGAACTGACAAGGTTTTTTTACAGACACTACAAAGGCTTCAGCATCTCTAAAGCCTGTAATACTGCAGATAGAGCTCCTTCCAGTTCAACTAAAGGTCCCAAACAAGGGATCCCAGGATCTTTTTCCAGGTCTTCCAGTCTTGGCGAGTCTATCTTGATTTATTATTCCAGTATCAACCTGTAGTCAGCAGCACCATAGGGACCATCAGATGATCAATGGGAGCCTGGAGGTCACACAAGAAGGGGTGGCAAAGAGATGTTTGGTATTCAGCAGACTTCCTAAAACCAGCTTGATACTTTTGAAAATGTTAAACACAGGGGAAGAACATGAAACACCTTTTCTCATTGATCAGCTAAGGTTGCAGAGAGGGAGTGTTCCCACAGTAACGGCCACCCTGAACATACAGGACCACTGCTGACAGTACCCCAGTGGAGTCCATTAATCTGGGTACTTCTTAAAGACTCTGAAAATCTTAAGTAATATCAAAATGTGATGCATCATTAAGCCACCACAAAAATGTGAGTGAAAATAAAAATAACTATGGGAAAACCTTGTTTAAAAGCAGCTTATTTTAATTGTTTAAACCAGTATTTCTCAACTGTGGGTTGGATCCAGAAGTGGTTGTGGTTGTAAAGCCATTTTTAGCAGGGCATGAAGATCCTGAACAGTCATTCTGTCATTCTGAAGAGCTCAAGGACTTCAAGCGTGGATCTGTGATGGATGCCACCTTTGCAATAAGACGGTTCATGAAATTTCATCCCTGCTAGATATTTCACATCCAACTGTAAGTGTTATTATTAGAAAGTGGAAGCGTTTAGGAGCAGCAGTAACTCAACCACCAAGCGGATGTCACATATGGCCTAAGGCATATGATGTGTAGAAGTAATCAACTCTCTGCTGATTCCATAGCTGAAGGGTTCTGAACTACCACTGACATTAATGTACACAGAAAAACTGTGCAGAGGCGCACAGATAGCCTAGTAATGAGCTAACCATGTATGGGGTTCGAATCCGGCCTGTGGCCCTTCACCGCATGTCTCTCCCTACTCTCCTGTTTCTGACTCTATCCACTGTCCTCCTCTATACAGTCATGGATGAAAGTATTGGCACCCCTGGAATTTTTCCAGAAAATACACCATTTCTCCCAGAAATTGTTGCAATTGCAAATGTTTTTGGTATACACGTGTTTATTGCCTTTATGTGCATTGGAAAAACACAAAAAATCTGAAGAAAAAAGACAAAATTGACATAATTTTACAAAAAACTAAAAAAATGGGCCAGACAAAACTGTTGGCACCCTCAACTTAATATTTGGTTGCACACCCTCGGAAAAAAATAATTGAAATCAATCGCTTCCTATAACCATCAACAAACTTCTTACACCTCTCAACTGGAATTTTGGACCACTCTTCTTTTGCAAACTGCTCCAGATTTCTCAGATTTGAAGGGTGCTTCTTGCAACAGCAGTTTTGAGATCTCTTCATAGGTGTTGAATGGGATTTAGATCTGGACTCATTGCTGGCCACTTCAGAACTCTCCAGCGCTTTGTCTCCAACCATTTCTTGGTGCTGTTTGAGGTATGTTTGGGGTCATTGTCCTGCTGGAACACCCATGACCTCTGATGCAGACCCAGCTTTCTCACACTAGTCCCTACATTGCGGCCCAAAACTTTTTGATAGTCTCCAGATTTCATGGTTCTTTGAACACAGTCTGACACCCAGTGCCAGTGGCAGCAAAATAACCCCAAAACATCCCTGAACCACCATGTTTGACTGTAGGTACTGTGGTCTTTTCTTTGTAGGCCTCATTCCGTTTTCTGTAAACAGTAGAACGACGTGCTTTTCCAAAAAGTTCTACCTTAGTCTCATCTGTCCTCAAAATGTTCTCCCAGAAGGATTGAGGCTTACTCAGGTACATTTTTGCAAACTCCAGTCTGGATTTTTTTATGTCTCTTTGTCCGCAGTGGGGTTCTCCTCGGTCTCCTGCCATAGCACTTCATCTCATTCAGATGACGACGTATGGTCAGAGCTGACACTTTTGCACCCTGAGTCTGCAGGACAGCCTGAATTTGTGTGGAAGTTGACTGAGGATGTTTATCCAGCTATCCTGTGTTGCATTATTTTTAAAAGGGTGCCAATAATTTTGTCCAGCCCATTTTTTTTAGTTTTGTGTAAAATTGTCAGTTTTGTCTTTTTTCTTCAAATTTTTTGTGTGTGTTTTGTAAAGTTTGATGGAGGAGGGATAATGGTATGGGGCTGTTCTTCAGGGTTTGGGCTAGGCCCCTTATCTCCAGTGAAGGCCAATCTTCATGCTTCAGCAAACCAAGACATTTTTTGACAATGCTTTGCTTCCAACTTTGTGGTAACAGATTGGGGAAGGCCTTTCTCTATTCCAACATGACTGTGCCCCAGTGCACAAAGCAAGGACTATAAAAACATGGTTTGATGAGTTGGTGTGGAAGAACTTGACTGGCCCACACAGAGCCCTGCCTTTAACACCATCGAGCATCTTTGGGATGAACTGGAATGGAGATTGTGAACTAGGCAATCTCAGCCAACATCAGTGCCTGACCTCATAAATGCTCTACAGAATAAATGAGCATCTCTTCCCACAGAAACATTCCAAATCTTGTGGAAATCTTTCAAGAAGAGTGGAGGCCGTTATAGCTGCAAAAGGTTTCAGGCAGCCAAATACTCTGTCAGCAAAACTGGTCTGCTGGTTTTGGGGGAAATGAGTGCAGCCTGTGCTGGGTTGCTTTTGTATAACTGTCATAATTCAGCAAAGTGCAGCCCACTGTCTACAAATCCAGCTCAGTTTGAAAAGAGTTTAAAAGAGTGACAAGTTCTAACTTTTACCAGTGGATGTGCAGAGTGCCAGTTAGTTAGACACATATCATGTCGGTATGATGTCATCTTGCTAAAGATGATGCAAAACAAAGTTAGCTTAAACTTTAAGGGTCAGACACTTATTGGTAAGAATTTTCTTCATTATAAATCTTCGAAAAAGAATCCACCTATTTTACACCCAAACAGAGACATTTTTAAAATGAACCCTAGTAATAATATCTGAAAAAGTGACTGGAGATATTTAAGATGGTTAGGAGGGAACATCTGATCATAAAATCACAGAAAGTTTATGTGGATTCAGATTACCAGGGGCTTTAACAAAGAGGTTTTTAGGGTTTTAAATGATTTATTCTATGGATTATTACCACCTCTGCTGTAGCTTTATGTAATCCATGTTAAGGCACTGTATATGAAACTCAAACATCACTTTACCCTGCTGTAGGACAGAAAACTCTGTACAGAAAAGGAGAGAACAACAGAAAAAAAGGGTCTAAACTTTCACCTAAGTAAGAGCCAGTCAACTTTTTTCTTAATTTCCTTCATCGATCTGAACCACAGTGACCGACTCCGCTCCTGCAGAGTGTCACAGTCTGTTGCCTCTAAAAACATTTCATACTGAGACAGACAAATCTGAGGAACAAACCTAGGAAAGGCATGAGGCTGTGCTGAAGGTTCCTGTCTGGTCTGATCCTTTAGAAATGATCTTGTCTGTTGTCGCTCCACACAGCACGCCACTCTCTCTCCCATCAAGGCCATCAAGGGTCTCTCCTGCTCCCTCCTTTTGCTGTAAATTCAAACCAATAATAATTCTTTTGATCACCAAAAAGAAGGTATTTTCTCAAAAAATATGGTGAAAAGGGAGAACACCCTCCCTGCCTTTACACTGAAGCATGTGCTCTGCCCCTCCCCTCAAAACAGCTGTCACTTTAGTTGGGCAGAGGAAGCTTCCATACGTGCAGCAACAACCCAGCAGCAGAGTGGATAACCCTGAAAAATATTACTCATGCTGGACTGTGATGGCTCCACTGCACTGTGCTGTCATTGTCGTCATTCATGTCTAATGTTTGGCAGCACATCATGCAACCCAAGTTACGTGTCACCTTGATGCTTACTGAGAGAGCCAGGGGGGACTGAACACTGGTTTATTGATCGTGGACAGCTTGCTACAGATTATAAAAATGTTAAAACACTTTGGTTCATGTTAATTATTTTGAGCCTGGAATCCATGGTATGATTTTGGGCTGATGTAGTGGTATTGTGCTCTAGAGAGCATCTTTTTATCACATCTCTGTACTTAATAATTTTCTGTAAGGTGCAATAAGGCATGCTGAACAACTAACACTGATTCTACATTAAAAATAGACTATTTCATATAGGATATCATGTAAGGCATTAAGTGTCCAGTCCACTCTGCCTTCCTTTTTTTGTGCAGCTGCTGAACTTTAACAATAAAGAGAGATTTGCCCCAAACAACAAGAAAACATTTTATACCTCAAGTCAGTTTCTGATTGTAAGATGTTTGAAATTTATATCCTGCACCTTTCTGCTGTGCAGGTTGTTTATCACCTACACGCCCAGGTCAGAAGCTGCACCATTCTGCTCCCTCAGGATCCTTCGCTATATGAAGAGGCACAGCAGTGTAGAGCCCTGCAGTCACAGCAGCTTCCAGGATTAGACTGATATATGAGGCCAATACAGTATTGGCTTCCTGTCCAAAGTTTTTTTATGGCTCCATGGTATATCATCTTAAGAGGGTTGGTTACAGCAGGCTTTCTCTGAGACTGTGGGGTTACACAATCACCTAATTGTTCAGAAAAATCAGTGAGATTCTTCATAGCTGTGTGGCAGTAAGCTTTTTTTGATCCATCAAATTTAAGGGACAGATTTACATGTTTCTCATATCTAACGCATAAATCCAGCTCTAAAACCAAGGCATGACAACTCTAATGCTTGGGAAATGGCTGGCCATTGATTTTTAGATTAAACTGATGCTCCTGTTGTTAAAATGTCACTCCACAGTAAGACTTTTCCCATGACTTTATTGCTGCTACACCATTGTGCTTTATGTTTCTGACTGACTGAAGCCTGGGGATGAACTGCCAGCTGGCTGAGCTTTGTTCCCATGACTATAATTTTCCCTACTCTGGAGGGCATGATGGTAGACGAGATTTTGAATTTCATCCATGAAGGTGAAGGACTTGCAGCAGGTTCACACTAGGTGCATGTTGGCTGAATTTCAGCTCTGGCTCGTGCTGTCACAGCTTTCATACCAGGTGCATGTGTTGCTTGTTGGCTTCTTCTCCCTGCTGTCACTGTCCTGTCAAAATTGAGAGGCTTTACCCCCCAAAAAAGCCTTACAGACTTTTTTTTTTTTTTTTTTGGCTTCAGAAATCACAAAGATTACATACAGGAGAGTGTAACGTGATGTGTTCAACAGTAAACTGGAACCTAATTAATGCAATCAATACTTATTCTACAGTTTTTAACAACAAAAATAGCTAGCAAGTGGTTATTTCATCAATGTTACTGCCACTCTTTGTTTATGAATAAAGTAAAATTTAAAACAAAAAGTCTAAACAGGAAGTACGTAGTAGTACAGTAGTGGTCTGCAAGAGGGAGCCACACTCTTCTTGGTTTTTGGGATTTACAGGAACTGCGTACATGTTCCACCCAGAGGATGATCATGACAACAGGAGAAAGGGACTCTAAGTATGATCAGAGAGGAGCCATACAACATGCAAACGAGGCACTGTTGCGGCCAAGGAAGCAGATCTCCATAAATAAAAGAATGGCAGCCACAGAAGCCAAAAGTGGGCTGAGGTGAAACATAAAACAGAAGTGTTATGCTCTTTGTTCTTGCAGACTCAAGGAATACATACACATCTGAATTTTTCAGTCATGCTGTAAATAAGCATTTTGTGTCAGGACAGGGTCTCTCAGCAGCCTTAATGGAGGCCTCACTCTTGGAGAGGTTATCATTGTCATGTTGGTAACTTCTACTCTAGCTTCAAGCTTTTCAGGGAGTTGTACGAAGAGGATTCCGTTTCCTGCGGCACATCCTGAGATTCAACAGCTATACTTTGCACAGAGATGTCTTTCATCCCAGTGAATGCCAGTGACTCACAGCCAGTTCATGGAGGAGCTGTGTGCAGAGCTCTGGAGTGTCCCCAAAGGCAGAGATGTGACACTCAGAGGGGCACAGTGCCTACCTGTGTCACCGGCCATTGATGATGAGGGAGAAGAGAAGGAATGTTCCTCATTTGTGAAGCAGAGGTCTGCGGACACTGCAACGAAGGGGCAGCAGTGCTTTCACCTCAGAAAGACATGCTCCATTTGGAAGTGTGGAAATGTGATGTTGCACTGTGTCTCATGGACCACAGAGACTTTCAGCCATCATCATCGTCATCATCAGTTCAGACTCCAACTTTGCACAAATTGTTTAGCAAATAACCATGTGATGTTTGTCTGACCATCATTAGAGTCACATTAAAACAAGTCCTCAAGATTTTAGCATCCTTTTCTGACTTTTTTGTCTTGTGGAGTTTGTCAAGATTACAGCCTAAATGCTCATTAAAACATGTCAGATTGAAGACCAGACACAATCCAACTGTCTGAAATTCTTTTGAACTAAATCAGAAGCTGAATTAAAGCAGACTCTAGCTGCTAATTCAAGAGAAACCCATCTGTTTGCTCTTTTTCTGGCCCTTATATGTTAATTAATTGTATTTCTTTGAGAGTCTCATGAATAGCACCTTTTTGTCTCAATCCTGTATTTTTACCCCTCTGCTTGCAATATTAGCTATGTTCTCTTTTAACTCAGAGAACTTCCCTGTCACGATTGTTAACAACCCTTATGTCTGGAGGACTGGCGGTAGTTCTTGGTTTGGCAAAGAAGGGATCTTTTACTTAACAGCAGTTAATTTAAATTTTGTCCTTCAACTCCTTAAAGCAGTAGCATCAGTTTAGAGTTAATGAGAAAAGAAAAATATGCAATAACACAAGCCCTTCATCTACTACTTAATCACAACAAACAGAATATTTTAATAAAGCTATTAAGTCGCATTTATTTATTTCTAAACACTCTGCCTTTGTCTCACACTGATTAATAATGATTTCAAAAACAAACTGTAATAATATTATGACAATATCAAATGAATATGAATCCCATCCTATTAAGAGAATAAGAAATAGAGTCATGGTTTCATCAGAATCAGCTCTTCATTAGTATGCAGATTAATGCAGCTACAGCCCTTGAATCTAATTAAATAATCCTCTCATACCAAGGTCCTGTGGAGCAGCTTCCATCATGCTGTTGAGTTATGTTCAAACAGACTGAAGCCAGCAAGAGGACACTCCGGACCACTGTGGTGAGACATGAAAATAAAATAACTAGCTGTCAGTAACTTCTAATTACCACCTACGCTTTAATCATTTTACACAAGAAAATATTCATTATCAGTCAATAATTTTATTACTGAAAATTAAATTTGATATAAAGAGGGAGAAAAGCTGAAACCCCTTTGGTTTAAAAATTAAGTAAATGCAGAAGTGAAAAGCTGCTGTTCTCTAGTGTCCAGTTAAAGTCCCTGTAAAGGGAAATCAAAACTGTGTGTCTTAACACACCAGATATGGCGGCATAAGGTTGATGGAAAGATGTGAAAATGTGACTGAATTTTGGATTTTGGAAAGTTTGGCTTGGTTTTATTTGGGCAGGGCAAAGATATGACATCTTCTGTCTCGATGGGGATTACCCCCACCCTGCTAACACTACAATTTAAAGTAAACAAGCACCTCATCTCAATACAGTCTGTTTGAAGCCAAAATCATTGCCTTCATTGATAGTTTTTGTTGGTTGTGTTGTTAATTTCTCAAATCTCAGCTACAGTGGCCTACAGTCATTAAAAACATCATAACAGAGAGATTTGTGCCAGAAAACAGTAAATTTAATTCCCAACTTCTGTCTTTCTGCTCATTCATAGTGCCAGGCAGCATTTTTTTTTTTTTTTTTAATCTGAGAGGAGTGTTTTTCTTGTGAGTGGCCGTGGCTTCAGGTCCTTCAACTGACACGCCCACACCATCCTGGAGCAGATTGTTTTGCCTCATTATAATGGTTTTGAGACTTGATAGCGATGTTTTCATGACTAAAATTTGGCCTGGTGGTTCACAACACTAACCTGACACGTCAGATAGACTGTTTCATACATCCATTACATGGATATTCACATTCATCTGGGAAAGCTGGATATCACGGCATTTGGGAAGGATAGGATTTTCTAAAAAGTTCTCTGAAGGTAATTGGACAAAACTACGTGACGTAGTAGCATGCATACACAGCTCTGCAACAAACCTACCAGTAAACGCTATCGTAGTAAAGGAATTGTGGGTTATGATGTTGATTAAATGCTGCAGCTGGTTGGGAGCACAGTGAAAACATCTTTTCCACCAAGAGGAGCCTACAGTCTGGCTCTTTGCTCTTGTTTTAATAAAGAAATGTGGTCAAGTTCTGATTAAACTGCTGCTATACCAATGATACAGTCAAGCTAACCACACCACCAGTTCCCATTGTATATACACACCACATATGAGCATCCAGACTATGAACTGAGACTTTGTTTTTGTCTTACTCTTTCAGCTAATTCTCTTTATAAAATATTTTTTGCCTGAATATTTCACTACTTTCAGGACACAAAAGTTGCTTAAGAACTATGAAAGTTTGTGTTTGACTGTGTTTAAGACTGTGGTCATGTTTTCTTTACAAGGAGAAAGGAACTATGTATTCCATAATCCATTGCCATTTATCTTATGTGTTGTTGACAGCTTTTCAAGTTTTCAAACCATGAAATTGCCCTTTTTATACACTTATCTGTATTGTAGTGCTTATAGTATATTTGAAATTATAATATATATGTTTTAGTTTGACCATTTTCGCTTCATACTGCAGTGGCTTGTATTGTCATTAAGAGTCTACAGCCTTTGTTCCCCTGGTATGGTGGACATTGCCATGGTAACCGGGGACCCTATCAATCAGAGACATCACATTCGAGCAGCTCATGGTAATTCTAACCTCTGATGCTTCTTATAATGCATTAAATAATCAATCCATCTATGGAAAAAAAGAAAGGGAACTGTGCTTCCAAACCACACTGCTGACCCTCTAGTAGTCCTTGTAAACTGCTCCTATTATTCAGCTGGCTGTTTTTAAGGTCAGTTGTCTGATTATATGTTTGTCAAAGATTGCTGTGGTGTATGCAGTGTTAGTGCACACCCTCTTTGTGTGCTGCATGTGAGCACATAAAAACGAAAAGTCCTTTACTTGAAGGAATAGTTACATTGACCTGCCATGCTGCCACTGGATAGAAGAGTCACATGCTCATCTCATTCTCTTTCATTTATCACAGAGAGCTCACAGCAATAAACTGAGAGACCCTGAGAGAGTGCTTTGAGTGTTATGTTTTCCCTCCTTGCTCTGATTTTAACCTCCCCAGCTACATTCACTCTGTTCTACTCATTTGTAGAGTTTTCTATCAAATATTTAAAGGAATAGACTGCTTCACTGAGCCTGCAGAGACTTGGCTTTCCATGATTTTTTTTATTTTACATGTAAATCAGATATACTGCAGTTTTTGTAAAGTCAAAATGAGCAGGTTTTTTATTATTTATTAGTATCTGTCTGTATTATTTCACCGAAACTAGTTTGGTGTTACCTGTATTTTTTTTATTTACACAAATTTGGACTATCCCAGGCAGGATGTCCTTGTCCTGTACATTGATATTACTTCAAGTCTGTAAATCTGGCATTCACTAATTGTCTGCGACTTCTTTTAAAATGAATCTTTGACATGGATGTTGATTTAAAAACTAAATATCTTCTTTGTTTCTTGAATTCACATCTTCTTACAAAAACTTCCAACCTAAGTGAGCTAATATAATTTGTTCCTGACCCTCTTAGGGGTAGGACAGCAGACCCTGTTGCCAAACCATAATCCGTTGTTGAGGCTGAAACTTACAGTGCAACTATTCCAAGCCTGCATGCATGGACAGAAGAACCCTGCCCCCTCCTGAGAAAGTACTTCAGGTGGAGGGAAGGAGGGAAGTTACTCTCCCAAGTATGGGCTATGCACTCAATACTTGGTTGGGCCTCCTTTTGCATGAATTACTGCGTCAATGTAGCGTGATATGGAGGCAATCAGCCTGTGGCACTGCTCAGGTGTAATGGAAGCCCAGGTTGCTTTGTTAGCAGCCTTCAGGTCATCTGCATTGTTGGGTCTGGTGTCTCTCATCTTCCTCTTGACAATACCTCAAAGATTCTCTATGGGTTCAGGTCAGGCCAGTTTGCTGGCCAATCAAGCACAGTAACTCCATGGTCACTGAACCAGCTTTTGGTACCTTTGGCAGTGTGGGCAGGTGCCAAGTCCTGCTGGAAAATTAAATCAGCATCTCCATAAAGCTTTCCAGCAGAAGGAAGCATGAAGTGCTCAAAAATGTCCTGGTAGATGGCTGCGTTGACTGTGAACCTCAGAAAACACAGTAGACCAACACGAGCAGATGCCATGGCAGCCCAAATCATCACTGACTGTGGAAACTTCACACTGGACTTCAAGCAACGTGGATTCTGTGCCTCTCCACTCTTCCTCCAGACTCTAGGACCTTGATTTCCAAATGACATGCAAAATTTACTTTCATCTGAAAAGAGGACTTTGGACCACTGAGCAACAGTCCAGTTCTTTTTCTCCACAGCCCAGGTAAGACGCTTCTGATGTTGTCTCTGGTTCAGCAGTGGCTTGACACGAGGAATGCAACATTTTTAGCCCATGTCTAGGATTCGTGCGCTGACTCCAGCCTCAGTCATCTCCTTGTGAAGCTCCCCCAAATTCTTGAATGGATTTTGCTTGACAATCCTCTCAAGGCTGGGGTTATCCCTTATGCTGCTGCACCTTTTCCTACCACACTTTTTCCTTCCTTGTCAAGTCTGCAGTCTTCCCCATGATTGTGTAGCTACTGACCCAGACTGAGAGACTATTTAAAGGCTCAGGAAACTTTGCAGGTGTTTTGAGGTAATTAGCTGATTAGGCTGTGATACCATGACTTTCGAGGTTGGAGGGTACATGAGAGGCAGATTCTCCTTACTGTTTAAGTAAGAGCAGTGACACATTGATCATTTAGCATGTCATACACATTTACAATTGATGCATCGCTGGTTGAAAATCAATAAATTTTTCCTTTAACGTATGTTGTGTATGTGACGTCCGGTGTTCCTACAGCCAGCCTCAAGTCACCACTCGCCATATTGCAATTTTTTGCACTTCTGCATTGGCTTCACTTTTCAGGACCGGGGGTTGCCGCTTGTGTGTTATACTGTTAGTTTTTTCATGTTTCCATTGAAAGAGTGAAGACAATAATGATGAAGTCGCATTTCTCCATGCTGTATTACAGTGATGGTTAAATTACCATCCATATTGACATGGTTCCAATGTGATATTTAAAAAAAAAAATCTACTGCACAGTGGTAGGAGTGATGCATAGTGGCTGAGGCACAGTGCACACAAAGCAGGCACAGCCCAGCATACTGCTTGCCAAATACACCAATAATAGTCTTTTTTAATGTCATCCAAACAGCTGAAATGGCACTTTGAAATGTCAGTGATTGGACTTCCACCACACTTACCATTAATGTCTCAAAATAGCAACACAAATACAGATTCAATCATGTTGACTGATGGACTAATTGTAGGTTGTTATGTAAAAAAAAAAGAAAAGAAAAAGAATATCATCTGTGAGATGACATAGTTGTCACATCTAGAACATTCCTCTGCTCACCCTCCTCTCCTCGTGTTTATCCACATGAATTATAAGTTTGATTGAATGAAAATTGTTGTTTAATTCAGTGAAGGTGATAATAGAATCTCCTATAGTCACTCTGATTGTTTTGATGAAGAGGTGAGTCATTTTAAATGAACAGTTTTCTCTGCTTATGTTAGGGATGTTCTGGTGTGGGTTATGTAATGGACAGCCACAATACTGGTGTAATTATCATCATGAAAGAAGGTGCTGTATAATGAACACATGTTTAGATTAATTGCCTTAAGAGTGTGTGTCCATTTCAAGCAGCAGCGGCTCTGTCTGTGTGTGGAGATTCTGTAAAAGTGAAGTTAGAATTCATATTTTAAAGTGTCAAAGCATGCACCACGCTATATGCCGTGCTGCATCATAGTCTTCTATAAAGGCCCCAATGGTTGTAATCCATGGTAATATGAGTTTAAAAACCTAGAATTTTTCTTTCCGGGGAGGTAAATCAATGACAAGAAATGAGCTGAAGTTTATCGTTATTAAATATATAGTATATGTGTGCTGCATGTGTGCCTAGATCAGGCTGTCCTCACAAACTGAGTGAGCGTGCAAGAAGGAGACTAGTGAGAGAGGACAAGACACCTAGGACTACGCTGAAGTTCCAAGCTTCAGCAGCCGAGATGAGAGAGACTCTGCATACAACAACTGTTGGCCGGGTTCTTCACCAGTCAAAGGGAAAGCCACTGTTGAAGAGAACTCAGATTAAATCTGGACTAGAGTTCACCAAAGACATATGGGAGACTACATGGTCAAGTGGAAGAAAGTTCTTTGGTCTGATGAGACCAAAATGGTGCTTTTTTGGCCATCAGACAGGACGCCAAACACTGCACATCACCACAAACACACCATCCCCACTGTGAAGCACAGTGGCAGCATCATGCTGTGGGGATGCTTCTCTGCAGCCAGCCCTGGAAGGGTTGTAAAGGTAGAGGGTAAAATTAATGTAAAAAAATACAGTAAAATCCTGGAGGATAGTCTTATTCAGTCTGCAGGAGAACTAAAGCATGTGAGATTTATTTTCAGGCAAGATAATGACCTGAAGCATAAAGCGAAAGCCACACAGAAATAGTTTAAAGACAACAAGGGGAATGGTCTGGAGTGTCCGAGTCAAAGGCGAGATCTCAATCCAAAAGAGAATTTGTGGCTGGACTTAAAAAGGGCTGTTCATGCCTGAACCTTGTGCAACCTAATAGAGCTTGAGCGATTTTTGCAAAGAAGAATGGAGTAAAATTTCAGTGTCCAGATGTGCAAGCCTGATTGAGACCTATCCACACAGACTCAGTGCTGTTATTGCAGCCAAAGGTGACTCTAATAAATACTGAATACTAAATACATTAATTTGTAGAAATATGTTTTTAATTTGATATTAAGAGGGTTTTTGGCAAAAAAGCCAAATTATATTGACCATGGTTGATAAAAAAATCAGTAAAAGTGTAAAACATCCAAGGGGGTGAATACTTCCTGTAGGCACTGTATATATGGAAAAAAGAGAATCCCTCAAAGTGTTCTTTAGATATTGTGTTAACAATAATCAACCATACAGGGGGATGGATTGGCAACCCAAAACCATAATGCCTCTGGCTGTCACTAACACTGAGGCATAAAAACATAAATTGGCTGTGTTTTTTTCCTCTCTGTATTCTTTTGTCAAATGAGGGGGGTTTATCGGTCTTTTATTGCCTAAATGCATTGTTTTCCTGTAATTCTACACCTCTGTTTGATCTATCACCCTGAATTTTGACAGTACCCCAGTGCTCAACATACAGCAGGAACAGAGGAGTGAAGTATCTGATTATAAATTTAAAAATCCTCTTAAGTGACTTCGTCTGGGCTCTAATTATTATAAAATAAAACTCCAGTAAAGACTGAAGCAGCAGCAAATTTTTCACCAAGTGAAATTGCTGTGACTATCTCCATCTGGTGTCCAGAGGTTGACCGGGGAGAAATTCCTCTCAGCATTTAGATGAAGCAGCTGTTAAAGGAGGCTTAAAATCCTATCTTCAGGCTCAAAGTCCTTCGCTTTCTCTCAGCTGGTCCTGATTGCATCTCCTGGATTATTCCTTTCTTCATTAACGTAGCAGGTAGCAGAAAGACCTGCTGAAGGGCCCATAATACCTGTACACCCCAAATCCTGCAGGTGCAGGGCAGCGAGTCCAAAGATAAGAAGGCATGTTGGAGCCTCCTTTACCGGCTGCTACCTCTGGATCATTTACCAAGAATCACTCTGAGCCAATGCTTCCTCAGTTCAGAGCTTGTGAACAAGGCATCTGAATAAGTCGCTCAACAAACATGTGTTTGAAAAACTGTGGTGAAAAATACATCATCATCATCATCATCATGTGAACTTTAATTGCACATTTGTGTAAGGAGTGGAGAGCATGCGTGTACATTTTCAGACCATCAGGCGGTCTTTGTAGTACATATCACAACAGATTTTATTTCTTTGAAAAAATAAGGAGCAGAGACTACCAGCACATTATTTTGCAAACTTATCAGCTTTTCTTGGATTGATTTTTTTTATTGTAATTGTTGAAGCCTTAATTGTGTTATTTTATTCATGCAATCACAGTTTTCATGTTTTGAGGTTTATTTGCTTGTCACAAATCCCTCATAGGGGCCACTTTTTGGCAGTATTATATTTTTGGCCCTAATTAAGTGCCGAAATGGCACAGCCTATTTTGGCCTTGAGCCATATTTGGGATGACTTGTGCCAGATCTGGACCAAATGTCTTTACTATATGCCTGAATGCAAAGACATTTATCCCAGATCTGGCTATAAACTGGAACAGAGCCAGATCTGAGCAAATCTCTTTGCCTTGATCCTTATAGCGAAGACATTTTGCCCAGATCTGGGTCAAAACTGCCACAGCCTGTGCCGACATAGAACAGGGGTCCAGCCAATTGTTGCTAGTAGTCTCACAATTAGTGAAATGGGGATCATTTGAGTGATGTATCTCAAGTGATTGTAGTATAAAGAAACCTGTGTCTGGAAGATCCAGTCACTGTTATTCAGTGTCCCTGGCTACCATTACACAATGAAGACAAAAGAACAACTCAAAGACAATATTATTGAAAAGTAAAGTCAGTGGATGAAAAGAAATTCCCAGGCACTGAACATCCCCCAGAGTTCAGTTAAATCCTTCATCAAGAAATGGAAGGAATATGGCACGTGTAAATCTGCCTAGATCAGGCTGTCCTCACAAACTGAGTGAGTGTGCAAGAAGGAGACTAGTGAGAGAGTCTGCCAAGACACCTATGACTACTCTGAAGGAGTTACAAGCTTCAGCAGCTGAGATGGGAGAGACTCCGCATACAACAACTGTTTATAAAGAGAAGAGTTGATGAAAACTCAGCTGAAATCTAGACTAGAGTTCACCAAAAGTCATACAGGATTCTCCATGGTCAAGAGGGGAAAGTTCTATGGTCTGATGAGACCATAATGTGAACTCTGGCCATCACACTAGACACTTTGTTTGGGGGACACCAAACACTGAACATCAACACAAACCCATCATCCCCACTGTGAAGCATGGTGGTGACAGCATCATGCTGTAGGGATGCTTCTTAGAAGCCCAACTGAAGGCATGTAAAAGTAGAAAGTAAAATGAATGTGGCAAAATATAGCAAAATCCTGGAGGGCTATCTTATTCAGTCTTCAAGAGAACTACAGCTTAGACGAAGATTCAATTTCCGGCAAGACAATGACCCGAAGCATACAGCAAAAGTTACCCAGAAAAACTGTTAAAGACAACAAGGTAAATCTTCTAGAGTGGCCTGAGTCAAAGTGTTGACCTCTGTTCAATAGAGAATCTGTGGCTGCACTTTCACTGTTCACATCTGATCCCCGTGCAACCTGACAGAGATTGAGCAGTTTTGCAAAGAAGAATTGAGTAAAATTGTTCAGTCAAAGGTGCATCTACAAATGCTGATTTTGGGGGGGGGGGGTATTCATGCACTTATTTTACCTTATATATTTTTATTCAGCTGACATCACTGACATTGAAGAGGTTTTTTTCCCTTTTTTGTCAAAAAAGCCAAAATACATTGATCATGATGGGTTGTGAAATTAATAAAAGTGTAAAACACCCAAGGGAAGTAATATTTTTTATAAGCTCTGTAAGCTTGAAGCTTTTAAATGATGGACCCACCTAATGACAGACAAGGAATCTGGCCAATCCCTCGGCTTTGCAAGGTTACCTGCTGAGCCTAACACAATGAAACGTCGCCACATTTTCGCTCAAGCCCAACACTGTTAAATTAGTACCAAATACCTTTTCATGGATTAAGAATTGTGAAAAAGTTTTGCCAAGTTATTTGTGAAGCGGTGCATGCATTGCCAAAGTGGTGAAAATTAGAATAAAAGTACTGTTGGGAGAAAAAAAAGAGTGGAAAGAGGAGAGAGATTACACGGCGACTTGTTGAAGGAGAGCTAATAAGTTTAGACAAGTGTCACCATCAAAAAGACTGACAAGTCAAACAAAACACAACTACAAATCGGTGACAAATCTCTTTTTATGTTTGATGATGGCAAACTCGCACTGCGGTTAACGTCCTCTGCAGGGTTTTCTGGGAAAGAATACAATTTCTCAACACAACACAGTTTGTTCTCCTAATGCGCGCAAATGTTTGTTTTAGCAGCTTCTAAAGAGCTTTGCCGCTCAGTAGCCATTTGCATAATTCAACAAGTTCTTCTGGCACAGCAGAGTATGAGTAATACCCCATCAACTAGGTGAAACGAGGACGAATCCAACCGGCTGGATGAAGAGCGGGGAAGAACAAACTGGAAGAGAGGAGAGACTGAAAAGACTTAAAAGTCTAGGTGGATGAGTGACTCAGACTGTAAGAATCTGCTCTCTTTGTTGTGTACAACAGTTACAGAGGAATGCTGTGTGTCCCAGAAAGTCAAAGAATGCACTAGTTGATCTTGTGAACGTGAACTCTTAGTTTTGAAGGAATTCCTGTGTGTTCTTCAGAGTTTCTCCTTGGGCGGCCCGACAGGAAGAATAAGATTCCACCTGGTCAATAAATCCAAAACTCCTTTTTTTGACACAATTGTAATTTTTTTAACAAACACACACCTGCAGACCTTCAGCGGGGTGTAAAAAGGCTTGTTTTCTGTTTGTGGTTGTAGCACTCAGGCAGGAGGTTTTTGTTGGCAGCTTTAAAAATGCTAACAGTAGAGACGGCAAAGCAGGAGGTCAGCCCCTGTGGAGGAGAGGTTAGACACCTCTTTAAAGGCGGAGGGAAGCCAGGAAACTCACTTCAGCACAACACCTATCAATAGCACTAGAGGTGGGCAGTAAAGCCTCAAAATTGTCAAGGAAGTTTTAATAATGATATATTTACAGAACAACAGAGAAAAATTCTGGAACCTTTTATAAGTGATTGCAGCTTGCAAGCAACAACATTATTCATGTAATCAAAATAAAGAGCATCTTCTGTCCTTTTTACTGAACTTCCAGATCACTTCTACATTAAAGTAGCTCCCTGTTTATGGAGGCTTACCTACCGCAATTTTGCACAGCCAATGGATTGACCCGATTCCAGATCTGGCAGACCCACCTTTGTAAAGCTCTGATCTGAAACTTTTGTGTCAGGTCTTAAAAATTACCGGATCAACCAGGGGTCATGTCAGGAGAATGAGATGGTTAGTATGGGCGGGATTTAGTTGTACTGTGCAAGCCAGTAAACAATGGCCAGTGAAGCAATCGATTTGGATTAGCTATAGTGTCTATTTTACCATAACTGGATAACACTTTTTATTAAATAAGTGCAAAGAACTGCACTGAAAAGATATTGCTTTTCTCCCAACTGTCCTTGGTATGACTTAGCTGTAATTACAAGTATAGTTGAGTGCTGCAGCTATGGCTGAGGATGAGGTATTAAGTTCCTTCAGATCACACATTGGATTCACCTTTCAAAGCTGACAGATTGTCTAGATTCATTTCTGTCATCAGGTCTATCTTGCAAAGCTCCAAAGTGAAACCATGTGCCAGGTCTGAGAATGGACCTGACTAATCAATGTTATTTGTGGTGGTAGGTATGGGTGGGTTCAGTTTAAATTTCACGACCGCAATCAGGCATTCTGCCAACAGGTAACGTTCTCCAAGCATCAGCCAAACCCAGACTCGTCCATCTGACTGGCAAACTGAGAAGCGTAATCTGTCACTCCACAGAGCACGTTCCCACTGCTTCACAGTCCAGTGTTTGTGTGCTTTACACCACTCCATCTGATGCTAAGTGTTGGACTTGGTGATGTGAGGCTTGCCTGCAACTGCTCGACCATGGAAACTCATTCATGAAGCTCCTGCTGCACAGGTTTTGTGCTAACATTAATGCCAGTGAAGTTCAGGACTCTTCAGCTATGAATCAGAGTGCTGGCACCTTAGCAACCATGGACCCCACTCTGTGATTTTACATGATCTTCTGCTTCATGGCTAAGTTGCTGTTGTTCCTAAATGTTTCTACTTTTTAATATCACTTACTTGACTGTGGAATATCCAGCAGGGATGAAATTTCACAAACCATCGTATTGCAAAGGTAGTATCCATCACAGTACCACACTTAAAGTCACTGAGCTCTTCAGAACGAATCATTAAGGATCACAAATGTTTGTAAATGGAGACTGCATGGCTAGATGATTGATTTTATACACCTGTGGCAACACGTTGGATTGAAACACCTGAGTTCAATAATTAACAGGTGTGCCTAAATACGTTTGTCCCTAAAGTGTATTTCAGTTAAAGAGATAGCTAAGGTTTAATTTATTAAAGCTACTTCTAAACCTCTCCAAACAGGGGCAATGTTATATGAGGTTTTATTTAATGTTAATATCAAAACCTTCTGGACTCTGTCTGGGCATCTGGGGTCAATGTTTTGGTGTTCTAGCCCACTGATTCTGACAGAAAACTGGACACAACATTCATAACTGGCAGATCTTCCTTTCCTGTGAAAGCTGTTCAAAGAGGCATGGAGTCAGAAATGTTAACAACCCAGATTTTCTACGATACAATCTGGAAGATTTAGGGTGTTAACATTTAGGACTGGAAAGCAAATCAAGGTTGGCTTCATTAACCCTATCTCCTATACCCCTGTTCATCATTCGGGATATCACTCTACACTGGGCTTTTTAATAATATAACTCTAGGGTCTGATGGTTTGAATAATGCCTTTTCTGGTGTGTATGCCTAAAATTAATGTATTCTGAGCTGTCCCTTGTGGAATCTGATAAACTGTTTGGTGCCACTTTGTATGTAATGGCATCCCTAGCAGATGAGGCTCAGCTCTAATGAAGACCGGGATAAAATTATCAGTTTTCACTGCTAATGGGTCCTAAAACCCTTTGAACACAGTATCAGGCCATAATCGTGCTTAAAAAATTATCTCTGACCTTGACATAGTAGATAGGAAATGCAAGTAAAGAAAGGCCAAGTTACAGTATTTTATATTGTTTTTTTTCTAACACTGATTACTGCTGTATGGAAGCCCATTTGCTCCACTTAAAGAAGAAAAATGTGGATTTTAGGCCATTAAAAGAAAAAAAAATAATTCTAAGTCATAATTATGAGATAAATATTGAAGTTATGAGACTTAAAGTCATAATGATGAGAAAAAGTCGAAATTATGAGAATCAAGTCTAATTTATGAAATAAAAAGTAAAAAATATGAGATAAAAATTCATAATTATGAGATACAAAGTCAAAATTATGAGACAAAAAGTCATAATTCTGAGATGATTGTTGAAATTATGAGAAGACATAATTATGAGACAGAGTCGAAACTGTGAGATAATAAAGTTGCCATTATGAAATAAAAGTTGAAATTATGAGACTAAAGTTGAAATTTTACTTTTTAATCGCATAATTTTTAACTCATAATTCTGACTTTTTAAATCTCATAATTATGGGCATTACCCCATAATTTTGGCATTTTAACTCATAATTTTGACTTTTTTCTAATGATTATGACTTAGGTTTTTTTTTTTTCAAGAATTGCGTTACTTTCACATTGTTTCCGTTTTATCTGGCAGAAATGGGCTTCCATACAGCTGACTATCTATCTGATTACTTTATTTTATAAAAACATATTATTCTCTGAGCTGAATTTGTTTAATATGATGAACAATAGTTCTACAAGTCAGCCAACCTATCTAAATCTTGCAAAGTATTTTTTGCAAATCCCTATTCCAAAAAAGTTGGGATGGTGAATTAAACATAAAGAAAACAGAACAATGGATTTTGAATCATTTCAATTTCTATCGATTGAATACAGCTCAAAGAGAAGATATTTAATGATCAAAGCGATACTTTTTTTATTTGTACACCACCTGACTTTGATGCCTGCAGCATGTTCCAAAAAAGTTGGGACAGGATCAAGAAAAGACTGGTTAAGCTGTGCACTAGTCAAAGAAATACCAGGAACATTCAATAAGTAAGAAAGTTCATTGATAACTTGTAATAGTACCATGATCAGGTATAAAAGGCTAATTTATTCACAAACAAGGATGGCTTGAGGTTAAGACATAGGCAAACAGTTCAAAAGTCTTTGGGCAGCATTGCTTTGTTGCTGTTGCAAGGAATTAAAGTTTTATCCATCTACAGTAGATAATATCAACAAATGATTCAGAGAACTAAAGAAGGGGGCATGTTTGAAAACCATCGTCTAATGCCCATGACCTTCAATCCCTTAGACGGCCTTATTATAAACCAAAATCATTCGGTGATGAATACTAAATCACTGGACTGGGAGCTCTTTAGAAAACCGTTTTCAGTTAACTCAGTGTGTTACTACAAATATAAATGTAAGTTAAGACTCTATCATGCAAAGCAAAAGCCATCAGGATACACCACTGACTTCTCTGCATTGAACTCATGTAAGATGGACTGACCTACAGTGGTAAAGTGTGCTGTGGTCTAATGAGTCCACATTTCACATTGTTCTAGAAATAACAGCTGTTGGGTCATCTGGGATAAAGAGGAAAAGGACCATCAAGATTGTTATCGATGCAAAGTTCAAAAGGCAGGATTACTGATGGTACAGGGGTATATTAATGCCCATGGCATGGCCAACTAGCACATCTGTGAAGAAATCAATTATACTGAGAGGTGCATACAAAATTTGGAACAACATGCGTCCATCCACATCTTTTTTTCAGGAACCTCTCTGCTTATTCACCAAGACAATGCTAAGCCACATTCTGCACTGGTTACAAAAGCATGGCTTCACAATGAAAGAGTGCAGGCTGGACTACATGCCATACAGACCTGTGCTCCATTGAAAATATGTGGCACAAAACAAAACAGAAATCCCACACTGTTGGGAAATGTAAGATGTACATCGAACAAGAACGGGAAATAATTACAGAGTGTTGTTAGAAGAAAAGGCGATGATAACCATGCACCTGTCCCAGTTTTTTTTTAACATGTCATAGGCATCAATCAAAATGAGTATATTTCCAAAACATCAATGCGTTTTATCAGTTTGAACATTAAGTTCCTTGTCTTTTGCTGTATTCAATTAAAAATAGGATGAAAACAGTTTACAAATCGCTGTATTCTGTTTTTATTTATATTTATACAGTGTCCCAATTTTTGGAGTTGGGGTTTCAAGGTCTGTTTCAGAAAAATCAAACTGTTTGCAAGGCTACAGGAATTCTTGCAGTTCAGGTTAAGTGAAACTCTAGGATTTCAAGGTTCTCACAGATTGAAGCACGGGACTTTTGGAAAAGTTGTGTTCAACTTTTCAGCATGCATGACCTTGCAGAGTAAATACGAAACAAAACAACAGTGCTGTATATTTGTTATAGGTGTTTTAGAGATATTGTGTTCTGCACTCTCATAGTTTACCCTAAGTGAATTATAGAAAAGAAATATATAAGAGAGGGATATCAGTATTGATTGTGGAAGTCATCAAACAGTGCAGTCTGACCCTGCTGAGATCTGCTCCAGCATATGGCCTCCATGGCTGCCTTTTTAAAATCACCACTTCAGGTGTAAGAGTGTGTGTTTCTGTGTTTGCATGCATGCACATGGGTTTTCCGGGTACATGCACTTTGGTTATGGATACGCGTCGACAGGTGTAGAGTGTGGTTTTGGTCCTCCAGGTTTTAATCGGAAATTCTCTGGAGTGAAGTTACGCCTGTGCCTCGGAGACCTCATCTAATCTGACTGCACCTATCGATCTGTGTTATAAGCTGAAAAACTCGTAAAGCTCCCCCAAGAACTAAGCTGTTTATAAAGCCATTGATTAAATTCTGGGAAAAACAGAAGTTGTATCATAAAAAGAGGTCGATAGAGCTGATTCTGTGTAGATAACAACTGGAGATTTAAGCTGTGTTGAGCAGATGCCGAACCCAGTGACATTGGATCTTTTGCAACACAATGAAAAGTTGAGAAATAGAATTGATGTCAGCCTGCAGGAGTCTTTCTTTCATGATCCGCTGTAACAAACACACTTGATCGGTTTTTTAGACGGTGGAGCGCAAGGCTGTCTGAGGTAACTCTCTTCATCAGGCGCTCTTTTCTATCTGAACACTGGCAGCCGAGACTGATATGCGGTGCCTGGAAGAATGGGGAGCAAAGGGAAATCAGCTGCCGCAAAGACCCCAAATATAACCTGAAGAAAGCTTCATTCTCAAGTTCACAGCCGTCTCCATCTCTGTAACCCTCCCTCTGTACATTCTCAGCCATCCTGCCTCTTATCTTTGACTCTATGGCTCTTTACAGGTTTAAAACACGCTCATTCAAAGAAAACCTTCATCTGAAAGCATTAAAGAACATGCACCTCTATCAAGGCTGAGAAATGAGATACTGAAGTGCCCACCTACGCAGGCACTGAAGTTAAAGGCTTCCCTGGATGTTGCTCTCACACTGGGGCTCAACAACATTCTGTTAATACATCTGATAACTATAATTATTTAGGAAAAAATAAACATACTGTACAAAGCAATGCGAAACAACCAATGGCAAAAATACAATGTACGGACCTCTGAAATGAATTCAACTTTTTTTTCCATCAATTCAGTTTGACTCATTTTTATTTGAATAAAACCTTGAATGAATAAAAGGAATTTAATTATATCTGAGAAGACCAGACGCTTCAACAAATTTAATAACTGTACTCATTGAAAGCTCTTTGTTTTTTCTACAAGTTCCTGTAGTCTTTAGGCCCTGTTTTGTTGCCGTAAGGTGCGCTGTCTATAATGCGTGGCACAAAATAATCTAGGATGTGTCTATCAATCAGACCATGAATAATTCCTGCACAAACCCAGGCCCAGTGTGCAAAGTGCATGGGTGAAGGTCCTTGATATTACATTTATTATTATTAGAGATCAAAACCCTGTTACATAAAAGATTTTTTCTGGTTTTTGTTTGTTTGTTTGTTTGTTTGTTTTTTGTTTTTTGTTTTTTTTTTTACAAAACCAAGAAATCAGTTGAATTTTAGCTTATAGATATTTCTATTGAGTTTCATGGGTCTCGTAGCGTAATATTTTATTGTATCACTAGTGCAAAAATACACACCTGTTCTCGCAGGTTGCAAGAAGGTCAGTGGATCCTGATAAGTATTAAGTTACCGCCTTGTCCTTGAACAGGAAGTAGGAAGTCATTATTCAAACTATGTTTTGTGAGTGTTAAAGATGGCTGCTCAATGACAAACTTGTAAACAGCCCAATATATCCCTGGAAGGCCCTGTTTTTGCAGAAAAACATTGCTGAGTAGGTTTTTGCCCTGGGTCGACCAGTTGGTCGGGGGCCATTCAGTCAGTAAGAAATCGGGTCAGTCATTGAGGGACACATGGTCTTGTAATATTTTATTAAAAGTTTCTAATTTTATGGAACTTTTCCTTTCCAAATCCACACAAATTCTCTAAAGTTGGAAGAAATTACATACAATTTTGGAGAACATTATTAAACATATTTTTAAAGTTACCCATAAAAAAACATCAAATATTCCCAAAATGTTTCAACAAAACTTTATCATTAAGCCTTTAAAAAATATTTAAAAATGTAAATCCCACCTAAATATCTCATCAAATTTCCAAAATACAAATACATCCAAACAAATTTCCTGACATTTTCATCAAAACTCTTGAAGATTACTGGAACTGCACAAGTCCACAACCTAGTTTTGTTTTGCCGCTCTGATTGGCCCATCATAGTGGTGGGAGTATGGATACTAAAGCATTGATATATCAATAATTACAAAGTATTCTTTTGGTATTGATGCTCTGACAAAGTATTGATATCAAATGAGTACTTTAAAATATGTCTTGCCACCGCTTCTCCCTGAGTGAATCCCTGGGTCCGTTCGAATAGTCCATTTTGCTTAGGAAGGTTCCTAACTGAGTGAAACCACCCGGAAGCATTTTATGTCAGCCATGATAAAGGCCGTTCGAATTCTCCAACTAAAAAGGAAAGGAGCTCCATTATTTCCTTTATTATCTCCTTTAGCCGAGAAAACACTGGACCATCCTTTACCAAAGGAGAGATGAAAAGATGACCCACCATGCTTTGCGTAAACTTCATTTAAAGTGATGCACCTGTTGACCGCTCATCAGAACAAGTGAATAACTTGACTGTAACTTTACTAACCCCGATTTAAACCGTAAAATTCAGTCAAACGTATAATACACATGATAAACGGAAGGCAGTAGGGATGAACAGAGAAATATTACAGGCATGAAAACTTTGTCATTCAACTTATGATAACAATTTCATTTCTTCTCATTTCCATTTTATTAAAATAGAAAACTGATCAGTCAGTATTTTAAACTGTATTTGTTTTGCTATTTTGAAGTATTAAAGTAAACATGGTAAGTTTGTAAATCACAACCAAGTAAAGCGATAAAGTCGACATGTTGCCGTATTGTGAATATTAGATCTGTCATCATAAACATGAATTTTGTAGTCCATCAACGTTAGATTGTAGTTTTTACACAAATAACACACGTCACGTCTGTAACATCCGCCTAGGGAAAGAGCAGTCGGATCACCACAGTTCTCCTTTCCTATCCTCTTACTCCCACCTTTCCTTAACCCTGTGACGTTTTCCATCGGGGTTAAGGAAAAGTGAATAGAAAGGACTTAGGAGGTAATTTTTTGGGCTTTTCAAACAGACCCCCTTTCTTTCTCCTCCAGACTGTGTTGCCTTCCCTGCTTGTCTGTCATATAATTTTGTAGACCAATCAGACATGTCTGCCCTACCGTATCATGTGACCTTGGGGACCAATCATACACATGTAACAAATCTCAGTAGCTCTACCATGTGTGTATGACCACAGCCACCAAGTCAATTTCAAATTATAAGAAAAATATAACAAAAAGTTCTCTTAGGCCACATGTAAATACTTCAAAATATATGAAGATCAAATTGTAGAAACATAAAATATTTTTATTACTTGTATTTCTTAAATTCTTAGATTTACTTTGTCTGAATTTTCTTTAAAGAAAAGAAATGGGACATTTTTAACTTTGTAGAAGTTTGTCTTAATTTTATTTTTCATATTGTGCTTTAATTATTTTTCATCTTTTTTATTTTTTACCTGCTTACACAAACATTTTAATTTGATTGAAGTTTTTAAATTGAAATAAATTTATTACGTTAAATTTATTGGAAGTTAATACATTTCTGAATAACCTGAATACACCATTTTGTTTGCCTAAAATGTGTAGCTTTTAAAAGATTAATAGTACAATATTTTATTCTTTCTTCATTAGTATCAGTAATGGTGTCAGTATTGGTAAAATTATATCAAAAAGTATTGGTATTGTATTGAATGAAAAAAAATTGCACATCCCTAGCCGTCAGGAATGTTGAAGTCCTTCCAATCACCTTCTGAGAATTTGTTGAAAAGTCCTGCCCTTCCCAAACGCTTTGTATGGATCAGGTTTATGGAAATTCTGCATCAAAACTGTTTTAAAAGATGTTAAAAGATTTTTATCAATCACACTTCCACAGACCAGTCCATGATTATCCATCTATGTAAACCACTTTTCCTTGTGAACTTGATTTAGACATCACTTAATTTTGGGTTACATGACTCAATACCTGTACTTTTGTTATTTAAACAGGCACAAGTTAAAATATTTCAACCCAACTTACTCAATACTTTGTATGAAAGGTGTAGTACCTTGATTCTATGAAATAATATTAGGTGTTGCTTCAGTGTCATGTGAAGATAAAGGTCAGACTTTAATGGCTCCTGCTGTGAAAGTTTTTAACAGGGAGCTTTTTCTCTTCCAACTTTCTCAGGGAGCTGAGAGAAGAGAAAAGCCAGCAGGGGTGCAGATGATAACGATTTTTGCCTCTTTCCTCATCCTTATCGTGCAGTTCTCCTTTATTTTTCCTCTCAAATTTACAATGGCAGAATAATAACACATTTAGATTCACTGCTAATTAGGTTATATAGTGCCTCAAAGTCACTTCTCTCTTACTGTGACCTCACTGAACGAATAAAAGCTCATGGCAAATCTGCCATGTATGTACAGTATATTCAAAACATATGAGTAAGCAAACAGGTGTGTAATCAGCTGTTGTGTTTAGCTCTAATGAGTGTGTTCAAGTCTAAATATTCATTGACACTCAGGTTCAGTGCTGCTCACGTTGCTGTTGAGAAGCACTAATTACACCAGTGAACAGTGGAGCTCGTCAGAGTTCATTAAAAGAAGCTGGATTAAACAGAACTCATACAGGAGACTGTAGAGTTGTCTGTGCTGCCACGGTGGTGGAGCTGGAGGGAAAGAGCAAAGTACATCCAATGTTACACTTTCATCTCACCATCTGTGTCTCCAGCTGTGATTCTGACCAATTAAAGATTATATCGCAAATACTTTAATCTACATCTTCAGATGCAGAGCATTCAGAAAGCATTCAGACCCCTTCACTTTTTTTTTAGTTTTGTCATGCTGCAGCCTCATGCTACAGTTGTTTAAGTTCACTTTATCTCTCATTAATCTACACTCAGTGCCACACAATGACAAAGGAAAAGAGATTTTTACAATTTTCAGAATTGTATAAAATATTTAAAATATTTAAAATATTTTAAATATTTCTTTTTCAGTTATGATTAAATTTTCATTGATAATTGAATTTGCAACTAAAAATAGCATTGGAAAAAGTCATTCACTCTCTTAGATGTTTTACCCTTTTACTGATTTCCATAAATCCCTTATGGTCAATACAATTTGGCTTTTTTGACCAAAAAAACTTGTTAATGTCAAAATGAAAACAAATTCTATGATGTCAATTTAAAAAAAAATGTAACCTCTACTGGGTTGAGGTCTGGGTTTTGACTCTGCCACTCCCGAACATTCACCTTGTTGTCTTTAACCCATTTTTGTGTAGCTTTGGCTGTATACTTCGCCTCATTGCCTTGCTGGGAAATAAATCTTCTCCCAAGCTGGAAATCTCTTGCAGACTGAATAAGACTTTCCTCCAGGATGTTACTATATTTTGCTGCATTTATTTTACCCTCTACCTCTACAAGCCTTTAAGGGCCTTCTGCTGAGAAGCATTCCCACAGCATGATGCTGCCACCACTGTGCTTCACAGTGGGGATGGTGTGTTTTTGGTGATGTGTGCTTAAGATTGCTTTTTTTCTGATGACCAAAAAGCACTATTTTGGTCTCATCAGACCAAATAACTTTCTTCCACTTGACCATGTAGTCTTCCACATGCCTTTTGGTGAACTCTAGTCCAGATTTAATCCCAGTTTTCTGTAACAGTGGCTCTCTCTTTGCAATTTTCCCATAAAGCTTTGACCAATGAACAACCCGGGTGAAGCTTGTAAGAGTAGGTGTCTTGGTGGCCTCTCTCACTCATCTCCTTCTTGCATGGTCTCTCAGTTTGTGAGGACAACCTGATCTAGGCAGATTTACACATGTGCCATATTCCTTTGATTCCTTGATGATGGATTTAACAGAATTCTGGGGGATGTTCAGTGCCTGGGAATTTTTTCATATCCATCCCCTGACTTCTACTTTTCAATAACCTTTTCTCGGAGTTGCTTAGAGTGTTCTTTTGTCATCATAGTGTAATGGTAGCCAGGAACACTGATTACCAAGTGACCTTCCAGGCACAGGTATCCTTATAATACAACACATCCACTGCATTTTATTAATTTTGACACTACTGGAGCTACTGGCTGGACCTCTGTTGATAGTACATATTTTCATTTAGTTGTTTTTTTTTTGGGGGGGGGGGGGGGGTCCAAATTATTTTGACCATGATTAATTTATAAAATCAATAAAAGTGAAAAACATCCAAGTGGGTGAATACATTTTTATAGGCACTGTAAGTATTTGTGGGATTCATTTCAGAGAAGGTTAAATGCTACATCTCCTTCCTTACTTTAGTTCACACATTACTGTGACCTCTGGAGCATCCATCCAGTCCTACAGTGCAGCTATTTAGCCTCAATAACTGTGAAACATCAGCTTTTCTGTGTCATCAGATAAGCTTCCACTGCATCAGCTCACCTCCCTATTCAGTGATCTGTAATATTACTGCTGAACTTTGAATTTGGCTGAACTTCATTTAAACTCAATTTGCATAAAAGCATTGGATCAGAAAAGGTTACGGGTGTTTCAGTGGAAAAAAATCAGTTTCAGATACAGCAGTGTGCAACTTAGGTCCATGGGGTCAGGACTTTAAGCAACAACTCTGCATAGGTGCTATTTATCATGGTACAGCAGTTTATTTGAACATTTAATCAGCAATAGGTGATAAATCAAACTTTGGGCCTTATTCACAGATGGATTGCAATGCTTTTGCACCTGCTAAATCTGTGCAATGAGAAAAAAAGATGTAGAGCGATCCATAGAGTATGCACAAAAAATAGGCTTGGTAAGTGAAGCCTTTGCACCCAAAACAGACCCATCTATGAAACAACCCCAAATAGCATACTAAACCCATCTTCCACACCACTTTTCTTTAAGAGAACCCTCTGGAAGGAATTATGTTCTATCACAGGAGCAAGATGGTGCCAGCAGTGTGCATGGTGAGCCGTCCCATGAAATGGTGATAAAACAGCGTACTGGAGAGCAAACATCTCACTCTCCTCCTCCACCTCTCTCCAGTCTGCTTACGTCACACCCCAGCAGAAGTGCCCAAAGAAACGGAGAAAGCGAGGCGGAGTTCTCGTAAAAATAAGGGCTTACCTGCAGGAAAGAATCCTGGTGTCTGCAGTGGATTCCACTTCTCTCTGCCTACCCAGGCAGAGGAGACCGGGAAGAGGTGCTTCATATCCATAATTCATTCTAGCGTCCAGGAGAACCGGTTTCACCTGCCGGCACAGCCCCCGTTTTCCAGACAGCTGCAAACCCGTAGATGCGGCGTGGATCACAGAAATCCACTGGGTTGTTCTCAGACACCAAATGGTGAGGAGCTCACTTTCAGCTTGGCATTCATCAGTGCTTGATCACTAGCTAACAAGACTTTCCTGTTGAGTGATTTCTTCACGTCTCGGGACTTGGACTTTATGTTTATGACACAGACTTGGCTTCAAGCTGGGGAGTTTACACCTTTTTCTGAACTTCTTCCTCCTGAATGTTCCTTCATTGGCTCCCCTCGAACCACCGGTAGAGGTGGAGGGCTGGCATCTGTCTTTAAAGCCAGCTTCCACTGCTGACAAACTCCATTTGACAGCTTCTCCAGCTTCAAGCTGCAACTCTCTGAGATTAATCTAAAACTTTCCATGTTGTGTGCTGTTGTCTACCGTCCTCTGAAGTTTAACAAGGTCTTTATACAGGACTTTTCAGACTTTGTGGCAGGGATTATTTTGAACTATGATCGTGTACTATTATCAGGGATTTTAATATCCATGTATGCTGTGACTCTAGACCGCTGGTCAAAGACTTCCTGAATCTCATCGACTCTTTCAATATTACTCAGTTGGTAAATGGCCCGACACATGACAAGGGGCACACAGTAGACTTTGTGCTGTCCCATGGCTCAAATGTGTGTATCAGGGTAATATGTGACACATTGATTTCGGACCACCTGCCTGTGCTCATGGATGGAGTTAAACTTTTTGCATTTAAATGAAAAGAAATCTGAAATAAAAATGTTTGGAAAATCTGAACTCCTGAATGGTGTTGACAGTGTTCTTGGTCCGCTGGCCTCCTATACTGTTGCCCTTCTGTTCAAAATCTTGGTGTCATTTTTGACAGTTGCTTCAAATTTGACCATCAGATTAGTTCAGAGGTTAAGACCAGCTTCTTTTCGCTGAGACTGTTGGGGAAGGTGAAGCCCTACCTTCCTCCAAATGACTCTGAGAGGGTAATCCACATGTTCAACACCTCTCATCTAGACTATTGTAATTCTTTGTATCTTGGTCCGGACCAGTTGTCTCTCCATCGCTTGCAGTTAGTCCAAAATGCAGCTGCACGGCTTCTGACTGGCAAGAGATGCCAAGACCACATCACACCATTGCTGGCTTCTCTTTGTTGGCTTCCTATCAGTTTCAGGATAGAATTTAAAATGTTGTTAATTGTTTTTAAAGCATTGCATGGATTGGCATCTCCTTATCTGTCTGAGTTGTTGCACCATCATGCTCCAGTTAGAGCACTGAGGTCAACACACCAGATGCTTCTTGATGTTACTAGATGCAGTCTAAAAACCAGAAGTGACAGGGGCGTTTGCTATGGCTGCTCCTAGACTGTGGAACAGTTTACCTCTGAACATTAGGACTGCTCAGTCTATAGATAATTTTAAATCTTTGCTGAAAATTCACCTATTTGCACTGGCTTTTAATACAAGTTGAGCCTGACTTTGTGATCTGCATTCTCTTTAATATTGCTGGATCTCTATGTTTTTGTGAGTCATTTATTGTGCTTTTATTGTTTTCTCAATGCCTGTAAAGCACTGTGGTCAGCTAAGGTTGTTTTTTAAATGTGCTATATAAATAAACTTTGAATTGACTTGACTCTGTCAGTGTTGTTTTAACTGTATTCATGCAGTTTGATCTTTACATCCTCTGGCTTCAGAGCTTGTAAATAAGATGAGTAATCCAGGACAAGGTCTGAGCTGTGCTGACCTAAAAGCCCACAGCCTTGTCCTTCGTGTCTTATAGCGAGTGCAAGTATAATTCAAGTCATGATGAGTGAAGCATGACTAAGAGCTGCTATTGTCAGAGAGTATTTCCGGTAATCGGTAATCATCATGAACGTCTCTGAGAGGATTCACAGAGATGTGCCTGTGACACACCTCTGGAATTTTTTTAATGAATGTAGGTCACTTACATAACATTTACAATGAATCTTTGTTGATATAAACGTCTTCTTGAGCAGTGTAATTAAACCCAGATTATCCACCATGATCATCAGTCAGAGATATTTCCTACACAGGAGTCCTGTATGGCCTCTTGAGATATTAAAGCCAGAGCCCTGCGTGGGACTCTTTTCTTAATCCAGCCTGCCACCACTGGATTTCTGACATTACCAACCCACTCCCGCAATGCTTGCCATCCACTCCCGCTAACACCAACAACAGGTGTGTCGAATCCCACCCAATTCCTGCACAGATTCTGACAATCCATGTTGAATTTTCAGAATAAAAGGCAGTGTGTTTAATTGAAGGCAGTATTGATATTTTCACTTAAGCACCACCCTGATTCAGTTTCCTCTCTGAATGAAGGAAACCCTAAGAAAACATCCACGTCCTCATCATGTGTAATGGTGCCATACAGCAGCTGGGAGTCTCAGACTGATTATACTGGTTATGGCTTAGTAATAGCAATGTCAAAGTAACATTTACCGACCCCATCCAAACATCAACTATTTTAAAGTCATACAGCTGCAGATTGGTTTCCTGATCTCTGGAAAGTTTGTGTGTCATTAAAACTGCATCAGCTCTAAGAGAAGGCTAATCTTTACTGTATATCATGTAATCACCGTCCACATCATTAGATGCCTAATGCATTAACCCTTTAGGCGCCAGTGTTTTTTTCCAAGATGATATATAATATTGTGATATGTGATATCAAGATTTTAAAAGGCAGTACCTTGAAAGTGGTTAGAGAAAAAGGCATACTGTAAATGAGAAAAATCTTCAGTATGACCCAAAGTTTGTGATAGAAGTAAGTTCACTCACTTAATTTGCATATTCTGATGTCACCAAGCGGTCTTGGGTGGAGCAAGCATGTCATAACATCTAAATATGTTTCAGGAAGGGCATGTTGCAACAAAGTCCAGTTGTTTTACAGCTCTATCGCTTATTCTTATGAGCTCGTAGCAAATGGATCCCATTCAACTCGGGTGTGTCGTCATTCCCAGCTCCGACATCTGACTTCTGAGGTAAACTGAAAGCAGTGGAAATCACTGAATGATGACTCACCGCAAAATTTTGAGATTTTATAAAAAATCTGTGCATATTCATGATCTTTTTTCATGACACCGGTTTCAAACCAGTACACCTAAGAAGTCTTTTGAGAGGGATCAAGGGCAATTGGAAAAATGGTATGGTATGCAAATCAACACAGACAGACAGACAGACTGCCAATAACAGTAGTAAGGTAGATAAAAGTTCAAGAAAAAAATCTCAGTTTAATCGTTTTTGGACAGACAACTCCACCTTGGATTTAAGAAGCCTCAGTGAAAAAGCTCCACAGGTTCTCTTAGAATCGGGGTGAGCAGAGTTCAAACTGCACAGGGTAAAACACAAGCATGATGGCATATAGGCATAATTAACAGAAAGTATATTTCGGGCCTGAGTGCATAAATAAAGCCCTAAAAATTAATTGTGTCTCATTGTTGGTTGCCTTAGAATCATAAAAATGATTGACAATATCAGAATTGCAGTTAAAGCTGAATTAAATCTGTTTTTCCTTAGTACTTCCACAGACACGTGCACCCCCAAACCCATGTATCCGACTAATTAGAAAACACTGCCTTGTCCTCCAAAGAAGCCTGAAAAAAGGTCTATTTGTTTTAACCTTGAGGAGGTGTGCAGAGTCTAACCTGGAGGTCTTCTTAATGTGAAATGGTGAAAAAATAAAATGAAAAACAAATCTCACAAACACAGGGAGAAATGAAAAAGACAGACAGCGAGCTGTAGATGGGGAATTAATTTTCTCTTTCTAACTCAAGGCTGTTTCAAATCACTTATTAGCCTCAGTAAGAGAAAATCACTGCTTGGCTTTAGTCAGGTTTGAATTTTTATTTTAATATGGATTAGTTTCATGAAGTGAGGAACTAAAAGCTCAAATGCTTGAAGACAAGATTTCAGACATAATTAGCAGCAAGAGCTGTTGAGAAGCACTGTTTATTCTTGTATTTTTAGTCATGATAATGGAATGTGATGGTCTCTTTCAAAGATTTTATTGCTTCATTTTATGTCTTTTGGAAAAAAAAAAAAATAAAGTCCAACAGGGAAACTTGCAGAGCCTTGGAATGGACATGGGGGAAAAAATAAAAATGATTATGGAAAAAACATTTGTATATGTTTTCCAAGATCTTGCACAGTTTGTGAGATCTCACAAAAGTAGATTGAAATGACATAGCAGTGACTACTTCCGGGTCAAATCAACCAAAACAATGCAGGGCAAGCATCCATTGGGGAGATTCATTGAATTTTACTACGAAATTTGCCTTAAATAAAAAGACATTCAATCCATGCTTAATCACAGGCACGCTTTTCATGTCAGCGAAAGGCATTTGAAGAGAATTTTGGGTGAAAGGGGACTCTTGTTGTAAAACTTACTCAGATCTGGTGGACCTGGTTGAATTCATCAGCAACCAGGTGCAATCCTCTGGACAGCTGCATGGGTACAGATTGGTACCACATAGACCTCATAAAAACAATTACTACCCTAAATTACAGAGATGCTAATTTGCATGGAATTAAAATTGCCTGTGGATCTCTTCATGGTCAGCAATTTGCCTTTGAATTGTATTCCGCAAATTAAAAAATAAAACGCTAATGTTCTGCGGGATTATTACAAACTACCAGAGGTCCCTAGGTCTTTCTTTAATAGTTGTCCCATGGGAATAAGTCATTAGTCACAAAAAATTGCACCTATATTGCTGGCACCCTTTGCTAGCATAGCCTTCTTGTGCTTCACTGCACTGAGGTCATGCTCACCTCTGCAGCCTGTTGCAAACTCCAGAAATCACAGAGAGCAGGAAGCATTCGACAAGTTGTCAGTAATGGGTACCCATTCCTTTTTGGGGGTGGGGGGGCTCCATCTCCACATTTTTAACCCACATTGGTGCAACAACCAAGGACAAACATTCAAGACCAAAACTTATCTTAGCAGGATTCGGGGGTTTGAACCCTCTTGCAAGAGAGGGAAAAAATCGCAAAAATTAAGACAATTGAAAAGACTGAGTACTGTGGTCCCTCATAGCCGTTTGACTTGATAGGCTTAAGCAACTGAAAAGCTCTGACACTGACAACCTCACAGCTTCCTATTATACTGAAGTGGGTAGGTACCAAAAGCCAAAGAGCTAAGACGAAAAACATTGAATTTTCCAAGACAAATTTCATGACTGCAAACGGTATCAACATCTGTCTCATAGTCTCATTTACATCATCACAGGTAAGTAGAACTCTCACTTTCCTTTAAAGAGAACATTTACTTTTGTTTCCTCAAAAAAAACCTTCACCTCTACTACACTTGGCACCTTCCACTCAGCACAACCCTATATGAGCCAATGGCAGGATTCTGCTCTGTTTGCCATTTCCTGGTTGTTCACCTGGAGCACAAGAAGACAGTGGAGCAACAGGTGAACAAACAAATGCATTGTTATATGTCCAGCAATGAATAGTTAAGTTTCTATGGGGAAATTTTTCATGTGTGTTTCTTTAAATTGACAAAGCAGTTCTTGGCTGAGTTTTTAATGTTTTTGTTTGTCAGGGGGGGCTTTTTAATCCAAGTAGCTGTTTGCTAGCTATGCTAAGTTGATATAACATCAGCATTGACGCATACTTAGTTTAGAGCAATGGTTCTCAACTGGTGGGTCGCAGAGCTGTTTTCAGTGGGTCATGGGGGTGGAAAAAAATGGTGGCAAAAGTTCTATAAAGTACCACCATCCTTAGTGGACTACATTTTATTTTACTGTGTTTTATCATGATAATGGGTCAATTTAAATGTTTTCTCAATATTTCAACTTTTAACGCTACTGCTGCAGGCAAAGCTTTACCTCCCCCACCCCAGCCTCCTCCTTTATAGCATAAGCCTTGTTGCACCCTCATATTGAGATCAATGATACTAATGGCTTTTGAACTAATTTTATTGTATTCAGTATGCAGCATCATTTAATGTATCCATCCATATAGGGGTTTCTAGTTATATGCGCCCTGGAAAGTCAAATAAAATAAATTAATAAAATGTATGCCAGAAGTGTTCCTGACTGAAAAATATTTTTTCCATCTGAGATCCAGGTTGAGAAGCACTGGTTTGTAGGGAATGGGATAGTTACATTACCCATTACACGCTCAAATCGTGTTATGATAGGTAAAACACCATTTTGCACAGGAACAATTCATTTGCAACCGTAAATGAATGGGCTAGCGCTGTTACGGCTTAAAATGTGACTCTCTTTACAGGTAACTGAATGAGATGTTAAAGGTCACATATTTGACCCCTTTAAGACAAGTTCATACTGGTCTAAGAGGTCCCTAAAACATGCCTGGGAAGTTTGTTGCTGAAAAAAACACTCCAGTATTGGATTTTTGTTTGTTAAAAAACCCCTCTGTTTCAGCCCTGCTCAGAAAAACTCGTTTCTGTGTCTGTGGCTTTAAATGTTTCTGAGCTTCTGGTAGGAGGATCAGGAGAGGAGGGCGGGACTTTCTTTCAAGTGGGGAGGGGCCAATCGGCATGGGGCGGGGCTAACTCCCCACATGACATCATGAGGGGAAAATCTGAGAACTTTTTCTCAATTTGTTTCAGCACATATTTTCTGAAAGGTGGACAAATTGAGGGGAAGGAAATGGATTTTTTTGATTCTTGGGGGGATTGTGGACAGGCCAGGGGCACATTTTTGTTAGAAAAGCCTGGAAAATGTGTATTTTGCATAATATGTGACCTTTAAAAACAGGAGGAGTACTTGCCAGTACTTCTATGTAAAGTCTAATGAGCTTTTTTGGCATTTTACTGAAAAAATACAAAGAGACAAAAGACAGCTACAGAAAAATCAAGGCTTTTGCATGTACAATCTGTGAGACAGTCAATTTCAGTCCAGTTTAAAGTTAAACATTTTCATTAAAATTGTTTTAAGATCTTGAACATTTAAGTATGGCAGATATCAGGAAAGGGGGAAAACGCTTTTCACGGCACTGTACATTTAAACAACTATAAATGTAGTCATCCTTACTTTATTTATCTCCCCTGGCCCTTTCTGCCCTCATTATTCTCCTCCTACCATAAATGTTTGGTGTTAGTTGCCATCTCCAGCTGAAGGATGTTGCAGTGCTAACTGTCACCACTTTCACACCCATCCTCTCCTGTCCCACAGGCCTGAGGTGATGCAACCAGGCCCTGCAGGCTGCCGTCTACCATTAACAGAGAGATGAAGCTGTGTTCGTGCTGCTCAGCTGTGGAGCAGGTGGTCACATGTCCAGGTGAGAGGTGGTACACAGCAGAGCTCGGTTTGGGTTAGTGGCAGGTACATCAAGCAGAAACATGCAATGTAAAAATAAAAACTGAAACTGAATGGAAATATCACACTAAAACCCCAAAAACCAAATTATCACACCCAATTAAAATCATGCAGTTCTGGGATCTGACAGATTGACATGACTGCCTTCTTTCTAACTCCGTTCAGAAGACACATATTCCAGGAACTGATTTTCCTTTGACCTTTAATTGACGAGACTGGACCCAGGCTGAAATTTCAAGGATCTTCTTGAGTTTGGAAATATTGATTGACACTGAAGCTGAAAGAATGTTTGAAATAACGCTTGTTAATAAAGAGACTGTGCTGTAACACGGAGTCAAACATTCATTTTCTCATCTGCCAAAACAAAAGGATGTGCTTCGACTGCAGGCTGAGTCTTTAGACAGCAGAATAAATGTAATGGTCCTAATGCACTCGTGTCTGCAGACATAATGAGGCTGGATGATGATTTCTCGAGGACCTTGGTGGTGCCACTTATTAAAAGTTAATTGAATTAAGTACATGTTCGTCAAATAAAGCAGTGTTTACTCTTGAAAAGTTAATGACCTCAGCTGTATTTAAACGTGTTTCCAATCATTCATTCACGTGTTATAATGGGAGAAGTAAATTTTAAAAACAGACAGTAATATTGTTTTGTCGTAGCCTTGAGTTTAGTTTCCTGCTTCATTATGTAAGCTCTTGTCATTTGCGTGCCATCTGGGTTGTGTTGCTTCCTGACCTTTGGTGGGTCTACATCCTTAATTAATCTTTATTTAAAACAAGGGCAGAGAGCAACATTGACAGCTTTCCGTGACAGAAAAGATGATTTTGCCCTTCTCCTGCTCTGTTTCAGCATGGGTTCGCAATTGTTTCTGTTACAGTTGTCTGGTGTATCCAGAGGTTGCTGTCGATGTAGCTGTTAGCTCGGATGTAGCTGTAGGGAAGCAACAGTTAAATTGGAACTGGCCTACATTTCTTTTAAGAATAAGGGCAAAGAATCACATCAAAAGCTTACCTTTGCACAGAAGTTTTAACTGATTCTGTTGTAAAGTTAGTAATCCACTCTATAACTCAAAGCCTGACATTTCTTTATCTATCATTGCGTGATCTCACTGATGCAGAATCCATGCCTGCTTGTTTTGTTCCAACCTCCAGTCACCGGCCGGACTGTCAGACCTGGAGTCTGTTAGACTTAGTTTGCTATGAAGAATCTCTCGTACTAATGCAGCTGCCTGCCTCCCTGGTTTCTGTACTTGCATTTGGGTCAAGTTTCCTTTACCCTTCTGCATACTCTTGACATATTTTGAGAAAATTGAAAAGACAGACTAAAAATAGCAGTGCCTGCTGCCATATATGGAGAATTCTAAATGTACTGTGCTGGCTTCCTGCTCCAACACATGCCAGATGAACTGCATACTCAAAAAACTATAAGAAATAAGATTATATTCTAAAAAACCACCCTGAAAATAAATGGAAGATTGTGTTTGATAGCGTTTTACTTTATTATAGCATGGTAATAGGATGATAATAAGGTAAGGTATTACTGTGACAATAAAGGGGTTAAACATATCATATTAGGGGTGTCAGAGAATGTCATTTTTAAATTGTGATTATTGAAGATTACACACCAACATGCATACAGGAAAGAAAGGAGGAAACTAGTGCTGATGCTTGGTGGATCTTCTTTTTTCTTTCTCTCATTATTATGGCTACAGAAGATAAAAGATAGAGGGTATTTTCCTTTCAGTAACGGATTACTTTAATAAGAAAAGGTAACTAATAACAGCTTACTTGAATCGTACAACTAATGCGTTACATTAGTTGTATTCTCCAACCTAGAGAGCTGCCTTTTGACTTACATTTTTGTTTGTTGGTGAGCTGGCAATGATTTGATCAGTGTTTTTGGCTGAAACATTAATTTCAAATGAAGCTGTTTTTTCCTCTCTGACACATGTTAAGAATTTTACTGTTGCACATAAATGGAGAGGACCAACTTCTTTCCTATAGAAAGTTAAAAAAAGAAGCTTTTCACATCTCTGTGCTTTTGACATGAAAAGCGGATCAAAGTGGAAGGAGTCCTTCTATTGCAGTCACTGTTGGCCCCAGACTTAAAAATCCCATTTGTATCTGCTTTATTCCAAAGGTACATGACTCACAGTTTGATCTCCTTTAAGGTTTGGATAGGCATGAAATACTCCTGTCTGAATCATCATTGCGAAAGATGACATTCAAAGTTTTGGCCACAGGCAAGGAAAAGAAAGGATCAACAATGTAAAGCAGACACCATTATGTCATGGAATGAATGACATGAGACATGATGACACATTTATGGAGACAGAGACACAGTAATAGAAGATGACAGGAACACATGTAGACTAGAGAGTTGGGGTTTGTGGAGTGTGATGACTTCTATAGACAGAGCTAGCAATGTCTTGAATTATAAGGGTTCAAATCTTGGTGGGGGAGTGCAGTGCTTTCGGAAAATATTCAGACCCTCTTCACTTTTTTCAGTGTGATGTTGCAGCCTTCTTTTCTCTAATTCATTTGTCAAATAAGAGCTCTGTAGAAACACTTGAAATGTAACTCAAGTGCCTTTCTTATCTCTTGATCATTGCTGAGATGTTTCTACACCTTGATTGGAGTCCACCTGTGGTAAATTGAACTGACTGGGCATATGGAAAGGCACACACCACTCTATAGAAGGCCTCAAAGGGGCCAATGCACATCAGAGAAAAAGCAATAAGGTCAAAGGGACTGCCTAGAGACAGGATTGTTAACAGGCACAGATCTGGGAAGGCTACAGAAAAAATTTGGTAGCACTGAAGGTTCCCAAGAGCACAGCGGCCTCCAAATGGAAGAAGTTCTGCACAACTAGGACTCTGGCCAGTCACCCGGTGAAACTGAGCAATCAGGTTAGAAGGGCCTTAGTTAGAGAGGTGACCAAGACCACGATGGTCATTGACTGAGCTCCAGAGATCCTGTGTGGAGATGGAACAAAGTTCCAGAAGGGAACTGCAGCCCTCCACTGATCTGGGTGTTATGGCAGAGTGGCTAGACTGAAGCATCTCTTCAATGCAAAACTGAAGGACTCTCAGACTTTGAGAAACAAGGTTCTGTAGTCTAATGACGCCAGGATTGAACTGTTTGGCCTCAATTCTAAACATCATGTCTGGAGGAAACAAGGTACCGCTCATCACCTGCCCAATACCATCCCAACAGTGAAGAATGGTGGTGGCAGCATCACGCTGTGGGGGTGTTTCTCAACAGATGGGACTGGGGGACTGGTCAGGGTGGATGGAAAGCTGAATGGAGTAATGAACAGAGACACTTGATGAAAACCTGTTCCACAGCACTCAGGACCTGACACTGTGCCAAATTTCACCTTTCAACTTGACAGTGACTCTAAGCACACAGTCAGGACAACACAGCAGTGGCTAAGGGACAACTCTGTAAATGTCCTGGAGTGGTTCAACCAGAGCCCTGAATTGACTGTCTCTGGAGAGACCCGTAAATGCCTATCCACTGTCGGGCACCATCCAGCCTGACTGAGCTTGAGAGGAGTTGCAAAGGAGAATGGCAGAAAATTCCCCAATCCAGGTCTGCAAAGCTTGTTGAGTCATATTCAAAAATACTCCCAGTAATGGGTTTGAATAATTATGCCAATATGATACTTCAGGTTTTTCTTTCTAATAAATTTGAGTTAATTTCAAAAACTCTGTTTTTACTGTGTCATTATTGGGTACTGAGTGTAGATCAGTGAGAGAATTTAAACAACTGTAGAATCAGGCTGCAACAACACAAATTTGACATAAGTAGAGGGGTTCTGACTACACTGTGAATGTACTGTATATCAGATTAGGAGCAGGCGAGGAGAAAAACTCCCAACACTAGGCAAGGTCATGACAAACATAGTACAGATCTAAAGCAAAGTAGACGCGAGACCTGGGCTTGAACACTCTAGACAAAAGGAACAACAACAAACTGGCATAGAGAGGTAGAAACAGACAACATATGCCACAGCAGGACATTAACGAGGGATTGGTGAAACTAATGAGGGCATGGCAGGCAATCACAGAGGCAGGAGCACGCACAAGGTCAGGAAGTGTAACAGAAACAAGACAGGAGGTGAGCAGATCAAATAAAAACAAAGAACAGTGAACAGGTGACATGAAACCAAAAGGAAAATAAAACCAACAGGAGAGCACAGTGGATGAAGCAATGCAGCTACTGAATGGGAGATTTTAGTTGAATGACTACAGGAGTCAGACTGTGTAATGAGATTTGATCTTTAATGTATCTCTGATAATATTTTCAAACCCCACAGAAAGATTAAATCAGACAGTGACTCATGTATATAAACATTTATGGTTTGTACTTTTCAGACTTTTTAGAAATTGAGGCTGAAATGTACAAGTGGAATTGCTGCATATGCCCACCAATAAATGAAAGCCAAATTTGGTTGAAATTCACTCTGTACATTTAGATATAGTTTTAGAAAGATTATGTTAGACTGACTACACAACATACATAATAAGGCCCTATTGAGGTAACCTTAATTCTTCCCTGGTGCTGGTAAACTTTAAAAAGTTGGTAGTCCAAATGGCATAACCATAACTTAACTTAATTGTGCATGAAGACATTGTAAATTTGACTTGGCAAGGGTTTGAACTTGTCCTTTTTGATGGTGCATGCTGGTACTCCCTGCAGCCCTTTGTAAATCTAAGAAGGGTGAATATTAAAATGGACTGATCAATAGTTTCATTGTGGTGTGACAGGAAGAAAAAGTTTCACTCATACTACCACAGGTCTGTACGGATGAGGCAATCATGTATTTATACATAATCATGAAAATTGCTTATTTGAATGTGGTGCAATGATGTAAGCACATTTTGCTATACGTATAAGATGTAGCCCTAATTCCAAAATAGTTGGGGCACTGTGTTAAATGTTAAAAACAGGATGCAATGATTTGCATATCTCATAAACCCACATTGTATTCACAACCGAAAATAAACAACATATCCCATGTGGAAGCTGAGGCATTTTATCATATCATGAAAAAAATAGTTCATTTTGGATTGATGGCAGTAGCGCATCTCAAAAAAGTAGGGACAGAGCAACAAAAGGCTGGAAACGTATTTTTATTTATGCTTCATTTTAGCATGGAGAACCCACTGAGACCAAGGTCTCTTTTCCAGGGGTGCCCTGCAGCAACAAAACAAAAGCAGAACAAGAAAAAAATACAAAACAGGGTTAAAATAATTACAAATACTTTCATAAATGCATAGCTATACTGACAAGCCCATGCCCTGGTTGATAAATGACATTTTAAAGAAGTTGCAGCCGCTTTCCTGATATAGCTCAGACACAAGTTCTTAAAATGATACCAGAGAGAGAAGCTAGCTGTCATTTGGAAATTTTTCCACATAATGGGTGCAGCAACACTAAAAGCAGTCCTACCCTATTCAGTTCTAAACCTTGGTGTTTCACCAGTAATAAAGTGAATACATGGCATCCAAGTATGTGGTACTAATGGAAAAAAGCTGCAGGAACATCTTCCAACTAACTAGAATCGTTGGCAACAGGTCAGTAATATGACTTGGTATAAAAGCATTTTAGAGAAGTAGAGTCTGTCAAAAGCAAAGTTGGGCAGAGATTCATCAATCTGTGAAAAACTGCATCCAATAATTGTGTTACAGCTTCAGAAAAAATGTTCCTGAATATAAGATGTAAGAGACTTAGAATATCCCACTGTCTACTCTCCGTAATACTATCAAAAGATTCAGACAATCTGGAGAAATTTCCTCAGGCGAGGGACAAATCACTGGAAATCACTGCATGGGCTCAGGAGCTCTTCCAGAAATCATTGTCTGTCCAACATAGACACTGTGCCATCCATAGATAAAGGTTAAAGCTGTATCATATATCAGCAGACATATGTGAACAGAATTCAGAAATGCTCATTCAGGCCATAGTTCATTTAAATGGACTGAGGCAAAATGGAAAACTGCTCTGTGTCAGATTAATCAAAAATGAAATTCTTTTTTTGGAACCAAAGACGCCTTTGGATAAAAGAGGAGATGGACTGTCAAGTATGTTATCAGTGCACAATTCTAAAGTCCTGCATCTCTAATGGTATGGGGTTGCATTAGTGCCTATGGTGTAGGCAGCTTATAAATCTGGAAAAACACTATCAATGCTGAAAGGTAGACAGAGGTTTCAGAGCAGGGTTTGGCAACTTTGGTCACTCAAAGGACCACGTGATTTTTTTTATTTTATTTTATTTATTTATTTATTTATTTATTTATTTATTTATTTTATTTTATTTTATTTTTTTGCAGGATACTCTCAGTTTAAGAATTAGAATATTCAATATATAACAAAAAGCTATATTAACTCAAATGCAAATAATGGTCCCAAATTAAAAAATTCAAACAAAGACCTTGAGCCATTTTAAACAGCTTTTAAACACATTTAACATAATACTGGTTGTTAGCCAATTTTACACACTGCCTTTTTCTGCTTTTTAATACATATAAAACTTATTTTAAAGTGATAATTACAGCCAAATGTATCTGTAATTGCTTGCAAAGTACCTAACATTTACAAATGGCCAAAGCTAATTATAGAAATGTTTCTATTTTTTAATGCTTTCTTCATATTTACAATGCGCTGATATTTGAAATTGACTTGAGGGCAGCACTGAGTGAGGAGAGGAGCGTCTCTTTCAAGGAAGGCCTTGCATGTATCAGTACGATGATGCTAAACCACATACTGCATCCATCTCAACAGAATGGCTTCACAGTAGGAAGAGTCCAGGTTTGCCTGCAGTTCAGACCTTTAATTAAAAACATTTGGTGCATGATAAAACAAAAAATCCAGCAAAGAAGATCCAGGACTTTTGAGCAGCTAGAATACTACATCAGACAAGAATGGGACAACATTCCTCTCCTAAAACTTCAGCAACTGGTCTCCTCACTTCCCAGATGTTCACAAGAGGGAATGTTACACAATGGTAACAATGGTCCTGTCCCTACATTTTTGAGATGTGTTGCTGCCATCAAATTCAAAATGAGCTAATATTTCACTTGAAATGATGAAATGTCTCAGTTTCAACATCTGATATGTTGTTTATGTTCTATTGTTGCTAGAATATGGGTTTCTGAGATTTGCAAATCATTGCTTTCTGTTCTTACTTACATTTTACACTGTGTCCCAACTTTTTTGGATCTGGGGTTGAATACACAAGTGAATCCTGAAAGATTGTGGTTTTTTACTGTGTGACTGATGCATGTGCATTTACCCGTGTTATATCGACCTGTATTTTGAGTCATGATGCGACCGTTTTCCCCTCTTTTGGTGCCCTCTGAGCCTCTGCTCTTTATGTGTACTGTAATAAGTGAAATGCTGCCAGCTGTAGAGTTAAAGAGAGTTCAGATTGAATCAAGTCATTCTGAGCCAGGTGTTTCATTTAGAATGGGAGTTGAAGCGAATAATGGCTCACCAAATGAGCTATTTTACTACTTTTTGTCTACAGCGGCATGAGTTCCAATCAGGAGCTGAATTGCTCCCAATGGCAGTGAGTGTGGCGAAAGAAGGGTGCTGAAAAGAGAGAGTTGTGCAGCGGGGCCTTTTCTTGGTGTGTGGAAACGAAATGGAAAATGTGATGGGATAGACACCTTAACATAGATGTGCCTGAATAATAATCTGCTACATGCAATTGATGTAATTAAAGGAGCATCCCAATCCTCAACTTCCGTGCAGTTACATCATACTTTATTCTTGTGTTTATTGATATTCAGCTAGTTCTGGTTCTTTTTTAGTCTACATATTATGACTAAAAGGAGATGTTTTATGCCATAAAACTGTCATCTTTTAGCTCACTCATCATCCAAGCAGATGACAGCCCACCCAATAAAACACCAGGGAGGCTGTCATTTACCTCCCTGACACTCAACATGTCATGAGACATTTCTACACGGTTCAACTCGGTAGGCAGCAGAGAATTTTTACCCTCCATTGACAACAGAAAGACATCTTTGAGAGCATCCTTTTAACGGCTGGCTGTTTTACCTCAAGGTCTTACCCTGGAGCAACCTTTATTATCATCTCCCACACATACACATAGGTAGACCAGAACGCTTCAAACCAAAGTCATATGGGAAGCTAATCAACTGGTTTCAGATGAGGTCGCAATTGAAGGCGACCGACAAGGTGGTGTGCTATATTGCTCCTGAGAGGGCCGCAGTTGTAAGCAATAACCAGCAGTTTTGGCTCATTGACTGAGTTGACCGAGTCATTACAGTGGAAGACATCTGCTTGGCTGTGTTGTGGTGCTGCTCTCCTTCATTTTATGGTCATTCTGTTGCTAAAAACTTAAAATCCTTGACAGAAATTAAAGGTGTTACCATGCTAGGTTGTTTTCATGCTCATGAGACCTGAGTTTTTGTTTTGAATGTATTTCTAGTTTTTCCCACTTATTTGGGATCAGCAGGACCTGATTTGTGCTACAGAAATTTGTTTTAACCAAAAAAAGATATTCATGAATCTCCTGAAAGTCAAGTTTCTGCAGAAAATACAGCACTGGATCAGTTTTTGAGCTTGTGTTTTGGCCAGTTGTTTAGTTTTTGTCAAAGTCCCTTAAATCCCCTTTCTTCTCCATTCTGATGCTCGGTTTGAACTTCAGCAAGCTGTCTTGACCACGTCTCCATGCCTAAATTCATTGAGTTGCTCCTATCTGATTGGGTGTACCTAATAAAGTGGGCAGTGAGTGTATAGTGACACTTTTGCATTTGCACCACCTGTTAGACTGGTTGTGCCACCTGATATTTGTAACTAATTTCAAATAAACAGGCAAGTACTCAGAAAACTGTTTTTATTGTCTGTATTTGTTAAAATAAAGTGAGGAAATTTGGTGAACTAGATCTTTAACAGTTTTACATCGGTTGCATCACCTGACATGGAAAGCGTTTATGCTCACCTGTGACTGAAAGTAGTGATTTTGTCCTTTATTGAGAGATCTAAAAACCATTTCACTTGGCCATGAGTGTTAGCTAGAGGTGAATGTATAATGAATTCTGCTACGATCTGTTTTTAACTCTTCATTTCTAACCCACACTTTCCACATATGACGACTGCGCCATGCACCAAAGCGCTGCAGGTTTGCTCCGTCCAAAGGCGAGCGACCTCGCCCACTGGAAGCATGTCTAGAGCACTGCATCATGGCAGCTGGCACTTAAAATAGACCTGCAGGGTATCTTGACCAAGTGGAGCGGAGTTGCACTCCAGAGACGCACAGCCAGACTGGAGCGCGGGCTGTGGAACTGCTCTGATATACAAGAGAGGGAGCCATTTGCTCCAGGTACAATTCGTCGGGGGATTGCGGCAGGGGCGCTGTATGAGGAAACTAGAGGTAAGGTAAAATTCCCATGATTACATCTGGTCCACACTGACATTTCAGAACTTGAAATGTTTTGTCCGCTTTCTGGTTTTCTTCACCCTTTCTATCTCTTTGCTTGTGCAGACTGTTTTTCTTTCATTTTCAGACATGAATCCACAAACAAACTTCACGAAACTTCTTAGTTTCATAATCCTCACAGTTGCCAAAGACCACAAGACACTAAATCAACCTGTACTTGAATGTACTCAATTAACCTTGGCAATCTGGTGGTGAAATTTTGTTGCATCTTCTCTCTGACATTTTGACCTGAGACATTTGGAGACAGGAGAATCAAGCTGTGTCTAAAACTAAAAATCAGACTCCTGGGAGCATAGAGTTCTGAATTTTTGAAGCACAAGTGAAACTTTTGGCTCCCTGTAGGAACAGGAAATGACTGGTTTTTAGCCAATAACTGCAAAGCTGTGATTATTCACAGGAAACATAATGGAAATTCAAAATAGCTGTACAAAGTAGTGAGTGTTGGCCTCAGACTCCTAGAAATGCAAACCGTTAATGTTGCCCTTGCAAGAAATCAACAATTTCATGCATCCACTTATAAATGAACACAGGAAACTGATGTAATTGCATCTGGACTCAATGTTAACATTGCAAAAACAACCCCAAATAGTGTGAAAAATCAATGAAAATTAATTTTAGAAAGTGCTGAATTTGCAAGGGGTAGCTCCAGTTGCATTACCAGCTGCAGTGGCTCATTTTTCATTAATACATGAATTTCTAAAAGTGTTTCCGAGCTCTTTTGACAAAAGTAAATATCCTACATATTAGACGGTTTCTAAAGGATCAGGACAGGGTTCACACTCTTTTTAGGGATCATGTTTCAGGACTTCTCAGGGCATTTTCTGTGGTAGTTTGGCTGGTATGACAGGAATATATTGTGCCCATAAACCAACATGTTCCTTTCAGTTGAAGTCTTATTCAAAAGACGTGTAGTCTATGGTTATAACCCTGAACTCTAAGGCCAGTTTAAAATTGTGACTCACTTATCATAGAAGAATTTAAATCCACCTTCATATGTACAGCAAATCACTTCAGTTTATTCATATTCAGTACATTCAGAGAGCACTTAGACCCTTCCATTTTTTAAAATTTTGTCTCAATCGGATGCTACAGTTGTTTACTTTTATTTTTATTCTCATTAATCTACGCTCACGACTCAGAATGTTAGAGATGTTTTCAAATGTTTAAGAGAGGAGAAAACCGAAATATCACAGTGACTTAAGTATTCAGACCCTTTACTCAGTGCTTAGTTGAAGCACCTTTGGCAGCAATCCTCTCAAGCTCAGTTAGGTTGGATGGGGACCTTTTTGTTGACAGCCCATTTCAGGTCTCTCCAGAGATATTCGATCGGGTTCAAGTCAGGACTCTGGCTGGGCCACTAAGCCACTGCTGTCCGGTCTTGGCAGTGTGCTTAGGGTCATTGTCAGGTTGAAAGGTGAATCTACAGCACAGCCTGATGTCCTAAATGCTGTGGAACAGGTTTTCATAGAGGATATTTCCATGCTTTACTCCATTTCAATCAACTCTGTCCAGCCTCCCAGTCCCTGCTGGTGAAAAACCCCCCCACAGCATGATGCTGCCACCACCATGCTTCATTCTTGGGTTGCATTGGGCAGATGATGAGCAATGCCTTGTTTCCACCAGAAATTGTGTTGAGAATTAGGGGCAAACAATTCAATCTTGATTTCATCAGACCAGAGAATCTTGTTTCATACAGTCTGAGGAGTCTTTCAGGTGCTTGCAAACTCCAAGCGGTCTTTCATGAGTTTTGCACTGAGTGGAGGCTTCTGTCTAACCACTTAGTCATAAAGCCCAGATCAGCAGAGGACTGAAGCTGAATCATAACCTCTGCATGCAGAAAAAGCTGGCTGATACATCAATTTTAGCAAAATGCACACAGGCAAAGTGGTTTAACCCTTTTCATTTTTTTAAGAAGATGAGAAAAAAGCAACATTATTTCGTGCATCTCTTAAGCAGCCAGAAATGACTCAGAATTGACATTTCTTACATTATTTGAAGTTCTGACTACCACCATTGTAATATTACTGTCATATCATTCAACCTGCAGAAGCTTCAATAGCATCGGACCACAGCAGTTTTTAAAGCATGCAACCTCGTCTTAATAACTTTGTCAACTAACTACCATCACTTGTTCATATTCTCCTAAATGATGGTGAACATATTTGAACATTTCTCAGGACATTGTCCCTTCTCTCTAGTTTCCATGTGTTTTCCATGACTTGAAAATTGCTCAGCTGTTTCCAAGGTTTTCCAGGGCATTTGGAAACCCTTCAAGAGAAGGCGTAGCAAGTCAGCACACTGTAAATATTAGCATTCATCTCCTTTTGAAATTCCATGACGACTTTTGCTAAATCATGATCCTGGCCTCCAGGTGTCTGATAGGAGAGAATGATTCATCCATTAATTCATTGATCCAATGATTGATAGGTTCTTAATGCCACCAAAAGCAGCTGTGCAATTACAGTAGAACAGACTGCATGCATCAGGGTTTCCTCTCCCTGTGAAATAAATCAGCAAGCAGCACCACTTAATCACTTTAAATTTTTGAGGTGACCTGAAACAGTTACGCCTACGAGCAGACCATCATTAGCCTGTCATTGATACATGAGGCCATAATCACCTCAAAGAATGTGTTCTTGAATATTTGGTCCACAACTTCAACATTTGATGAATCGACCCTTAGATACATGACTGAGTGCACAGACAGAGTCTCTTCTTTACTGATCTGAACCTGAAAATGGTTTAAAAGCACTGCATGAGAAGGATTTAAAGGTCACACATTGTGCAAAATACACTTTTTTAGGCTTTTTCTAGCTAAAAATATGTTCCCCTGGTCCATCCACAATCCCCCCAAGAATCAGAAAAATCCATTTTATACATACATTTTATTTATTTTTATTTTACAAAGTGCCCAGACATTTTTTGGAATTAGAGTTGTAAACATACATTGCTTTTTCAGCAAAAATGACCATACTGCTTTAATGACATTCAGGCCTTTCCCTGAGAGGCCCAGTAAATGAGCTCTTCTTGGTGTGATTCATTAATACAAACACATGGTGGATAAGAATCACTGTTTCTGGCCTAGGGGGAAAATTTTGCCTCCTCTGGAGCCTAAAAGTATCGTAACAAGTTTTTGTTAGGGTCAGATGTTACCTAGAAAATTGTCTCAGTTTCTTCTCCATCCTGTAGCTCTGAAGTCAGACATGACACCAGCCAAGAGATTTTTTTTTTGGTTTTGTTTTAGTTTATTTTATTTATCAAGGGGACAGTGTGCAGTAACTTGATCATTCATACAAAGTAAATGAAAACATGGTTGCACCAGATTTAGCGAGTAGCTAATTTTCATCTGTTGTCCCACATAAAGCTTACACAAAACATACATAAAAGTACCAAAAACAAGGGCAGACACCTGACAACGCCACAGCTGACAAGATGAAGTACAAAAAATACACTGTTGATGATTATTGAGGATGATTAATAAGTCCTCAGTGGTCTAAAATGTTCACATATGTATTTTAAAGGCTAAGGCCTAACACACCAGATAAATAAAACCATAAATAAACCCTATTCTATGAGATATATACTAGGAAAGTGCAGAGCATTATCATAAAATGGCCAAGATACAATAGCAGAAAAAGTTTAATTAAACTTTATTGATAAACAAAGTCCAACAGTTACATTCAAACAAAACAAATTAAGCAACATTTCATAAATAATTAGCTCCATAGGTAGCATAGCTACAGTGCGTAAGCTCTGGCAAATGCAGCATAAGATAATGTAGCTAACATAGCTTTGTTAGCTTATGCTACATAAGGTACCTACGTAGGTTAAGTAGCTTGTGCAGCATCGTTAGATTTAGCCTTAGCTTTGTTAGCTGCATTAGAGTGTTTTCATGGAAGACAAACTTTTTCTGACAGTGGACTGATTAGCCTATTCTGCTGTGTTAAATGTTTTGCAATCAGGTTTTTTATGCCAGGGTTTTAATTTTAACCTTTGGTATCCTAAGCCTTATCTTAACGATTACCCTAACCTTAACTGAAAGTTTAATACGATTACATTTTAAAGGTTGTATATCTTTTCTGACAGAGGCAGCGTTTCACTGTAGGTCTGCAGCCAGGCTGTCTTGACTTCTCTGGGGCCCAGCCCACTCATGTAGGGTCCTCTGCAGCTCTTGATGTACAGCCTTGATGGTAGTTTTTTTTTATGTGTAAGCATAAAACGAAAACTGGTCATGCCTTGATCCCTCATAATAACAAGAATCAGTCCACCATGTTGCTTTTGTTCAGATCTGTCTTTACTCAATAATTTGACAACTTCTCTTATTATGACACATTTTAATGGTAACTAACCATGGGTCAGTTGCAAAAAAACTGCAATTCACAGAGACATTGTTCCTTAAAATTCACTCTGCTGCCTACTCTAGCCTTGCCCATATTTATCACTCTGACATGAAATAGATACAAATTTGATCAGAGAGCACAATGCACCAACCCCACCCTTTACTCTGTCACTCAGCCACTACAGAAAACATTTCTCAGCAGTGGGTGGACGGTAGAGATGGATTTAAAAAGTGAAACGTAATTTCTCTTCAACAAGACAGGATCGTGTAACTAGAACCTTCTCCCAAGCACTCAATCCCCTGAACCAGCTTTAAAAGCAGCTGTGATCAAAGATGCTTTATTCACATGCACAAAAAAAAAATCTTGAATGAGATTTGCTTTCATATCAGAGCCAGCACCTCTCTTTCACACTTCAAACAGAAGCAGAGACAACTTCTGCTTCAAGGACAGAAGTGCGTCTTCTCAGTCATGTTATCTAATTCAATTTATTCAAACATGCCTGCTCTCAGCTCCACAGGCCCCTGTTTGCCGCTGTTGATGCTTTGTTGTTTAACACTTAGCTTCTCTGTAAAGCACTTAGATAATTTCTCAAGTTTTTATCTGTTTTCTACTTGTCATAGCATTAAGGCCTGGAGGGCAAATGAGCTTAAGACATTAGGAGTTACCACTGACCACTGCATGGAGCTGTGGCATCAAGCATTTTCATTTTCCATTCCCTCACATGATGCATGTCGACATCACATGACTGCAGAAAAATGGAGATATTATTTTAAACTGTAAGTGTGTTCGTCACATTAGACCCTTAAACAGCAACATAGACATTTAGATCCCTAAAATAATTAAGTTACAGCCGTAATGTAGCTTTAGGAATGTTTATATACCAGTATATCTGGAGTAGTGGAGAATCCTTCTCCTTACAGCCCCATGCTAACAACAGGCTTAAAAACATCTCATTCAGTGAAGTATGACAAATGAAGGCATGTTTCATGCTTTGACCTTTCACAAGTGGGTAAAGCCTGTTTAGAGTCCCTGCAAAGTAAAATCCAAAATTTGTATCTAAACACACGAGATATGTTGGAATATGGTTGCCGTAAACATGTAAAGACATTGAGCTCTATGTTTGACTGAGTTTGGATGTAGGTCGCTAGAAAGTTTTTACCACTTTCATGTCTAGGTTTAATTTGGACATGTCAAATGTAGCACCCCATGGCTTCTAATCAAGTCTGTTGCTGGTCGATGTCATTGCCACCCTCTTAAGTTAACAGCCAGCTAAATGCTTTTACATTGTAATGTGCTACATTATGAGGTAAATTTGCCAAATCTAACAGCCACAGTGGCCTATGGTTCATTAAAGCATCATAACAGAGAGAGTTGTACCCAAAAACAGTAAATTTAACCCCCGAGTTTCGGCTCTGCTCTGGAACAGAGCCAGGCAGCTGCACTCTGGCCATAGTTCACCATATGTTCAGGGAGCAGGCTAATTGCTGGAGTGTTTGTCTACTTTTCACTTGAACCAGGTGCAGCAGGCATAAACATCTTACCTGCTGAAGGTTTGTTTTAATCCTTATTATGCTTGTCTTTAGTCCTGGGTGGTTAAAAGAAGTGGGCTGTGGCTTTGTCTCTCTCAAATCAGCAACAGTTAAATACCTCCTCTTTGCTAGTGTTGAGATGTGAAAGTTCAGATGATAGACACGTTCTGGTTCTGTAAAGTTATCAAAAATAAAAGCCTCCAATCATTGTTGAAGAAAGAAAGAATGAAAGAATGAAAGAAAGAAAGAAAGAAAGAAAGAATGAATGAATGATAGAAAGAAAGAAAGAAAAAGAATGAAAGAAAGACAGAAAGTACAAATGATGGAAAGAAAGAAAGAAAGAAAGAAAGAAAGAAAGAAAAGATGAACAATAGAAAAAAGAGCAAATGAATGACAAATAGAAAGAAAGAGAGAAAGACAGAACAAATGATAGAAGGGAACAAAGAAAGAAAGACAGAAAGAAAGAAAGGAAGAAAGAAATGTCCCATAAACAGGAGAGACTTCACATCAAACTTCACTTCAAATAAGATCTTATGGATTTCTGAAGTGTTAAATACAGGTTGAGAAAAATGAAACTGGGACTTTGGCTTAGTCACATTCTACTGACCCACCTACAGCATCCTAGAGAGATATTATTGCCTCAGTTTTTGTTAGTTTGGAGCTTAATTTTCATATACTTAGAGATGTTTTCATTACTGAAATTTGGCCTGCTGGTTCTTCACACACTGTGTGTTGCCTGGTCATACAATAAACTGTTCAGGGACTCATTTTGGGTGTGTAATATGTGCATCTTAGCTGCGTCTCTTCTTAATTTTCATTTTGACCTGCATGTTAATAAGTCAGTAAGTTAAAATACACATGAGAATGGTAAGTAGAGGGCCATATATACCTTGTTTTAACAGATATGCATTTCCACATCAGTGGTATATGATGTGGCGTGTTTCTTGTTGACCCTGATGAAGTAAAGAGTTCTCCTTTTAGCCATGATTTCAACCTAATAATATGAACCCAAAAGAGTGGGACCATGCTGATAGCATGTTCATAACACAGGGGAAAACAATCTAACCTATGCCATTACCAAATTTAGAGGATTTCTGTATCACTGTCAAGTCACCTTACCTCATCTTTGAATATTAATAGTGTCTTTGATTATGGCACTTTCAAACCAGCCTATCACCAGATTTAGCAAAAACAAAGGCAGCAGTCTCTCCTTCCCAACACCCAACAATAACTCCTTCACCTGCTCTCCAGGAGCATTTCTGTCACAGATGTTTGTTTAACAAAGAAAGGCTGAGACAGTGACTCTAATTATTCTTTATAGAAAATAGCAGTCACTTAAATCCCAGCTCTGAGACAATAAAACTCAAACTGCTCCACACAAACTGGTTCTCTAAATGTATAAAACTCAAACATAGATGCATAAAGAAGCACAAACACAAGTTACCATGTCACAGTCTACTAATTAGAAGCCATTGGCTGGCAGATGCTATCCCCGCTGTTTCTGCTTACATATTGTTTCCTTTACAAGACACAATAAATGGATTCCACAAAAGACTGAGTGGTGTTTGTTTTGGATTTAGTTAAATTATTTCAGATAATAATGAGTAATAAAAGCTGGAATAGTGTACAGGGAAGGTCAGAGGTCAGAAATGTTTATGAAGTTGACCTTCTCTGATGAGTGTTATGTGCAGCAATGTACAAAGTAGATTAGATAAGGTGTATATTTAAAAGATAAAATTTTAAACAAAAAGACCCAAGAAATGTTACAGTTCTTTGTGATATTATATTGTTTTTAAATGCCTTTTGATGACAATGTGCAAACAGCTGCTGACTTTAGAGATGGGAAGCTTGTTCAGAAGAGATGGTCATCTAGATTTCATTGTGTAATGTTTAAGGGAAATCCCACAAAATGCAAGATGAAAGTACTTCAATAATATGACAAGACATTCTGACTGCAGACCACAGCTCTCAGACCACTACTGTGAGATGCCACCTCTGTCAGGACAGAAACACTCTAAAACTTTCAAAATAAAATCAGATTAAATTTCCATTTAGGGTAAGGATATGGGTTAAGGTAAGGGTTAGACTACCAAAAGTCAAAAGTCAAAAACCTGACCAGCAAAACCTAATCACAAAATGTTTAATAAAGCCAAGTTAATAGTTTGCTTACTGAAAAATTGTCCTCCATGAAAACACTCTAATGCAGCTAACATAGCTAAGGCTAAAGCTAACAAAGCTTGCTGAAAACTACACATTTTACAGTTTTACAAATCTCATAAATCCATGGTATCATATAACTGTGTAGCCACAGCTAAAGAAGCTGCATTAGCTTATGCTATGTTTGCTAAGGCTGACTTAGCTACATAGCTAGCTACATTATCAATGTAGCTAAGATAGCAATCTTAGCATTAGCTACTTTTGCTAAAGCTTAAGTTGCTAAAGTTATCATGGCTATATTAGCTTACATAGTTAGGCTACAGTAACTACAAGCTACATCAGCTTGAGCTTACTAGGCTTAAACTAGCCAGTGATCTCTAATTCTAAAACAGGTCTGTACATAATTTAATCCCTGATTAGACCTTTAATTCTTTTTCTGTTTTATTTATTAATAGTTGCTTGATCTGTAATTTTTATTCAAGGTTGTAACTGCACAGACTTTGTTAATGAATTAAGTTGAGCTGGTCTATTTTGCTTTTAAAGTAAATCAATAAAGACATGCTGTTCACAAAACATAACAAATAACAAGGAAATCATCTTAAAGCTCATGCTGCTCAACATCATTTATAAAGCAGTGTTGCTAACATGGATGTCAGAGGTTAGGTGTAATGTAATTATGCAAAATACACTTTTTCAGGCGTTCTCAGGTTTCCCCTCATGATGTCATGTGAGGAGTTAGCCCCGCCCCCAGGTCCAGTTGGCCCCTCTCTGCTTGGAAGGAAGTTCCACCCTCCTCTCCTGATCCCACTCTCAGCTGCCAGCTGAGCGCAGGATCAAGAGAGTCACATCCATTTGTGCCACATCCATTTCCTAAAAGGGGCAGGGTCAGGGGCGGAGTCAGACAGCTCATTAACATTTAGCCACAGAAACAGCTCATTCTGAGCAGGGCTAAAACAGTGGGTTTTTCAGACAAGTGTTTCTTCAGCAACAAACGTCACATGTTTTGGGGACATCTGGGACCAATATAAACTTGTCTTAAAGGGGTAAAATATGTTACCTTTAGATAAATTTTAAATGTTATATCTAACCTAACATCACCAAATTTACACTGCACAGCGTTGAACAGACCTAAAAACGTGTGTACATGAGCTGAGACCTAGTGTTGGAGTTGGGCATATGGACACTCACTGCCAAATTGATTAATGCCAATCTGTGCATGGAAGTGACCTAACAACCCTACTTCTGCCATACGAATGTTTGATGAATGAGGGCCAAAGAATGGGATGAGTATTCAATGACGTTAGCTCTCATGCAGCATGTGGCAGTGGCAGCCGCATGCTTTTACAGTAATGACATTGCATGTCTCGGCACTTTATACTGGTATGATGGCTGCTCTGGTATGTTGGACAAAGCCACCTTTTTAGATGAAAAATACTACTTCTGAAACACAGCTTTCCCAGACGTTTCAGTGCAAAAATTCTACATTCTGAAGCTCCTGCTGCTTCATTCAAAGCCAGCATAAACAAGGTTACAGCTTTATGGAGGGTGGCGAGGTGGTGTTAGAGGATGATACAGCCTCCTCTTCCTTTGATTAATAAGTGATTTCATCCTAAATAGAGGTCTGTGAAGTATTTCCTTGAACCTGGACTTAAAACATTATTACTGTCCTCTTTGGATTCCTGTTGTATTGATCTTCGTTGATTAAACATGCTTATGTGGACGCAGATTTCTCTTTTCATTACATATTTATTGTATAACTGATCAATGCTAAGGAAGATGTTTCTGAGATGACCTTAAGCCTAATAGATTTTCTACTGGTTTGGTGATTATATTCACACGTTTTCTCATTATGAACTCAGATACAAATATTGACTTCCTGCTTAATAAAAGTGGATATTTTAAAGGTGAATACTGACATCATAGCAGTTATTGGCAGCACAAGAAAAATCCCCTTCAAGAGCCATAATATTTCTGCTCTAATCCCCCAAGCTCCTTGGCAAAGTGAGGATTGGGGTTGCTGTTCTCTCCAGTGATCTCTCTCTCTCTCTCTCTCTCTCTCTCTCTCTGAGGATGTGTACGCTGTACAGTATGTCACAACTGTTTCTCACTCAATCAAAAGCATCTCAGGTCATCCAGGAGGGTTTGCCTTTTCTCTCACAGCCCCCTAGCTCCATCTATTGACTGTGATCCACACAGTAAAGGTGGGGATCATGACAAGCAGATTCTGAGGAGAGAGAGTGTATTTCTTTCATAGGTCAGGCATCTTAAAGTAGGAAATCAGCTTCATTTTTTAAATCAAAATAGTATTTGAATCCATTTCATGAGAGTGGGAGAAAATAGAGATCAGGCTGAGATATTATGAGATAACAATGTGACAAATCAGACCCTTCTTTAAGTATTTAAACACATAGTACAGTATGTAAAGGCCCGACCAGGGGCTCTTAATCAAAATAATAAAATATGATGTGTAAAGCTGCTGCTCACCTTCACTGCTCATAATGAGGGAGAAAAGCTGTTAAAAGTGGCCTTCCTGGTTAGTGCTGCAAGCTTCTAGCAAAGCATCCTGGTATTGCTTGCCACACAAACTAGGAATGGCACTTTAGAGTCAGGTACCACCGGTGCTCTCCCTCACACGATCAAACCAAAGTAAATCTTCTCCCAAGCTGTAGTTCTCTCATAGACTGCATAAGACTGTCCTCCATGATTTTCCCATGTTTTTACATTTATTTTATCATCTAGTTTTTACCTTTAAAAGCCATCCAGGGCCAGCTGCTGAGAAGCATCCCCACTGCATGATGCTGCCACCACTGTACTTCATAATGGGAATGGTGTGTTTGTGGTATTGTGCAGTGTTAAATGTCCGCCAAACATAGTCTGATGGGCAAAAAGCACTGTCTTCTTGTTGACCATGGAGTCTCCCACATGTCTTTTGGTGAACTGTAGTCCAGATTTACTCTGAGTTTTCTTCAACAGTGGCTTTCTCTTTGCCACTTGCAACAAAGCCTTGACTGGTGAAGAACCCCACCAACAGTTGTAGTATGCAGAGTCTCTCCCATCTTAGCTGATGAAGGTTGGAATTCCTTCTGAGTAGTCAGAAGAAAGTGTCTTGATGGCCTCTCTCACTAGTCTCCTCCTACGGCGTGATCTAGGCAGATTTACACATGTGCCATATTCCTTCCATTTCTTGGTGATGGATTTAACTGAACTCTGGGGATGTTCTTTTGTCTTCATGGTGTAATGGTAGCCAGGAATACTGATTAACCAATGACTGAACCTTCCAGACAAAGGTTTCTTTATACCATTAAACTCCAAACAGCCACTGTAAGGAGATACTGTACATCCTGTTCAAACTGCAAATTTCAACAATCCCTGCATTTGAAAACTGTTATGTATATATATAAACATATTTTAATTAAAATCAACGTTTCAGGGGGAAAAAATATTCAAGCTTTTGAACGAAGACATTTAAGGTGCTGAATGTTTGTTATGACATGGCACTGAAGCAGCAGTGATTCTGATCAGTTTGAGAGATAGTTTTAGGCCTGTATCAATCCTTCTCAAGACTGGAGAAGAGAAGAAGTCCCAGGTGACCAGTGATTCTCAGATTGACATATTGTTATCTCTACCTTCAGGCTTGGAGGAGAAGAATGTGATGGAGATTTTAGCTCTTATCTTGATCTATGTGTAGGGCAGCTTAAGGGAGTCAAAACTTTTGAAAGCTGCATTGGGACAGAGAGATGAATTAGGAATACTTTATGCACAAGTTGAGATAATATGAAAAACAGATAGATTACTTAAGATATCAACCTGGATAAAACTGGAAAACACCCAATGCACCTTTAACTTGATTAGAAGTGATGCTTAAAAGATTAGAGAAGATTAAAATATGATTATCAGATTTTTACTCTGGAGGAAGAGGTGGCTGTCTCAACACCAGAGATGGCAAGTTTGAGACTAAGATTCGAGTTGCACATAAGGAGGTGTAACACTGGTCTGGTCCAGTTTTTGCCAGATGCATTGCCTTTGGACTTGCTATTACAACGTGGGCAAAGAAAGTTCTGTATGTGCACAGCGAATTTGAGCATGTGCAGAGAAAGTTTTGTACGTGTGCAGAGATCACTTAGAGCATAGGCAGAGAAAGTGTTGTGTGTGGTCAGGAAGAGTTTAAGCACGTGGAGAGAAAGTTTCATTTGTGCAGACAGAATATTTTGAGCATAGGCAGAGAGTGTTTTAATTGTACACAGAGAAATTTTGTACATATGCAGAGAACATTTTGAGCATGAGCATAGAAAGTTTCATATGTGCACAGAGAATTTTTTGAGCATGTGCAGAGAATGTTTTTTATGTGCACATAAAAAAAAATTTGAGTGCAGGCAGGGAGAGTTTGCATGTGTGCACAGATCATTTAGAGCATGGGCAGAGAAAGTGTTGTGTGTGGTCAGGAAGAGTTTAAGCATGTGCAGAGGAAGTTTCATTTGTGCACAGAGAAAGTTTTGAGCACAGGCAGGGAATGTTTTGATTGTACGCAGAGAAAGTTTGTGCATGTGCAGGGAACATTTTGAGCATGTGCAGAGAAAGTTCCATATGTGCACAGAGAAAGTTTTGAGCATGGGCAGAGAATGCTTTGTTTGTGCACTGAAAAAAATTTAAGGTGCAGACAAAATTTTGTAAGTGCACAGAGAAAGCTTTGATGATGTGCGGAGGAAGTTGCAAGCGAGACACATGCACAGGGAAAAATCACAGAGTGGCAGTTTCACAAACAAGAAGAAGCAGCCTGAAGGAGAGGAGAACAGTTTGGCATGAGTGCAGAAAATTTCAGAAAGCAACCTTTTGAGAGTGAATACAAATTTTGAGCACAAACAGAGAAAATCTAAGCACAAGGACAAGTTTTGAGGACAAAGGCAGATTTAAATGGAAAAAGTCATGTGTTCAAAATGCTATAATGTGCTCTTGAATTTTGCAACAATAATAACTCCACAGGGGGCGGCATCATTTGGGTCCTAATGGTTGCTCTCATTAATTGCATGTCCAATGTTAGAAACATTTCCCTGTCACTCTGAGTAACTGAAGTTTGCATATCTTCAAATGAACAAGATAAATTTTGAGCACATGTCCTGTTCATTCATGTGCCCCTTCTTTAGAAGTTATACACATTTCCAGGGCAGAGTTGCACACACACACACATTTAAAGTTTGAGAATGGTACATTTATCAGCGGCAACAGCTTGACAAATGCAAAAAAAGGATCTGTAATGTCTTTTTGGTAGCACAGTTCTCCCCAGGGAAGCTTAGACCCCCCCTGGTGGTAATTCTAACACTACTGGAGATAATAAGAGGCTTCAGTCTGGGTCTGTGAAATCAAGTTGTTATCTCTCAAAGTTACAGTTCTTTCAGTGCAAAATTATTTCCTCTATCCCACTGCTGCAGTCCAGTTAGGGAAAATATCTGTGCAAACATGAGCCAAGAATTTGCTGCTGAAAAAATTTCAACTTTGAAAAAATCTGTTTGATCACTGCAGTTTAATATGAACATTTCCTGACACTTTATATATACAAGCATAGATTTTTTTTACACAGAGAAGCTGACATTTCCCTTTATTTGTTCATGTCCTATTAAAGTCCTTTTACCCTCTCCATGGCGGTGTATGCAGATGAGAGTGTCTCATAACTGGACTGTGACGCGTTGACTGTTACTTCTACTGATTAGGTTGATAAAAATTGAGCACTGAGTCACTTGAGCACACCGTAAAGATTTAATTTGACACTTGTGAGGTGAATTTATAAACATGTATATGAGCGGTTACCGCCTCAATCTGCGCCAATACGCCTTTTCAATTACAACTCTACTTTTAACAACGCTGCAAACATGGCTGCTGTAAAGGACCAAGCCTAAGTGTTAAGCATGGATTAGAAGGTTGTAGTGTTGTTGTAAAACTGAATGTTATGTGCACTCAACTTTCAGATGATAAACACTCACTGGCCACTTTATTAGGTACACCTTGCTTGTACCAGATTGGACCCCCTTTTGCAAACAGAACTGCAGAACTAGATTCTCCTGTTCCACCACATCCCAAAAGTGCTTTATGGATTGAGATCTGACTATGAAGGCTGTTTGAGTACTGCAAATTTACTGCCCTGTCAAGCAAAATGTATTTATAAAGTACATTTAAAAACATGAATCAACAGGAGCAGTTTTAAGGCAGTTTTTCTCCTGATACTAAACCGTCCCCTGGTGCACCATCCTACTGGAAGTGGTCATTAAAGGCATGGGCATGGTCAGCAACAATACTAAGGTAGTCTGTGGTGTTTAAACAGTTTGGACTAAGGTGCCAAAAGACAACCTCCCTGTCTCCATTGCAACACCAGTAGCAGCCTGACTTGTTGAAACAAAGCGGATGGATCCATGTTTACACCAAACTCTGACCCTACCGAATGTCACAGTAGAAATCAAGGCCAATCACACCAGGCAGTGTTTTTCAAATCTTCTATTGTCCAGTTTTGGTGAGCCTGTGTAAATTGTAGCCTCAGTTTCCTGTTCTTAGCAGACAGGAGTGACAATGTGGTCCTCTGCTCCTGCAGCCCATCCGCTTCATTCCTTGATTGTAATGAGTGGTTATTAAAGTTGCCTTTCTTTCAGCTTCAACAGTTTGGTCATTCTCCTCTGCCATCAACCAAGCATTTTTACTGCCACTCACTAGATATTTTCTCTTTTTCCTCACCATTCCCTGTAAACCATAAAGATGGTTATGTGTGAAAATCCTATCAGATCACTAAGTTTGTGAAATTCTCAGACCCATCTGGCACCAACAACCATGGCTATTTCAAAGTAAATCACCTTTTTTCCCCTTTCTGATGCTTTGTTTGAACTTTAGCAGATTGTCTCGACCACATCTAAATGCCGAATTGCATTGGTTAACCTCTAAAAATCAAACTACAATTAGTCAAAAACACCAATCCAGGCATACCTGAAATAATTGAACCATCAGAAATACAAGCACATACAAGGAGTCTTTTGAAAGGTAACGCTCTGAAGTTTCTCCCCGAACTGTCAGACTCACTGTAGCTGTTATTGGAAGTGAGTAATGTAACAAAATATATATTCTTTTCTCATCTGAATTTTTAATGTGCAACAGAGGCCTGTAGATGGGTGGTTCCCAACCTAGGGTCTGGGGACCCCTAAGGGGGGCGCCAAAGATCACAGAAGGGGCGTGGGACTCTGTCTACTCTCTCCACTTTCAAATAAGATTTACATATACATTTTTTAAAAGCATAGTTGGAAACATAATGTATCAGGGCCAACCTAAAAGATGAAATATGAATAGAGTCAGTTCATTTTTGTGCAAAACAGTAAAAAAATGTATAATAGTAATAACAATAATAATAATAATAATAATGATAATAATAATAATTAAGATTAGAAAGTTGGACATTTATGAGGAACCAAACTTGGAATCCAATAGTTTGAAAAATCAGAAATTATCAAGACAAATATTAAAATTTCCACATATAAAAAGTCTTAGATTTTGACACTCGAAACTCAAAAATGTCAGAGTTTTATAAGTGAAATGGATTTCAACTTTTTCATCTCAAAATTGTATGCTCTGGTTTCACAACTTTTTAAACTTGAAACTTTTATTTTCCCTGTTATTTTGAACTTGAGAATTTTTATTTTTTTCTTAAAAATTAACAGATCGTCTTTATCATTTTCTTTTTTTATTACAGTGATCCTACTACACCATCGTAATAATTTATAAATTTAGTTTATACATAGGTTTTTTGTCAAGAATGTGTATTCAAAATTTATGTTTAATTTTTCCAAGTGGGTCATAGTATGGCTTACCTTTGCTTAGATATGAGTGGGGAGGACCCTGAGGAAAAAAAGGTTGGGAACCACTGCTGTAGATGACGCTGGCTGGGAGGTATTAGCTGAAACACTCAGCTGAACCAAAGCATTAAGCCTTACCTAGATGTCGTTCAAAGTTGATAACAATAGAATAGGCAATGAGGATTATGCACCTGTTTTAATGAGGAATAGCACAGGTGTTTTCAAACTTGCAACTCTAAAAGGGTCCTTTGTGATCATTGCAGCCATGGCTGTACCTACAATAAAAAGGCTGCTACTCCTGAATGCTTCAACATACAGGAATCATCTTGGGCTCAGGGGGAGGTGACACTTCCTGTCCATGGTCCTAAATCCTTGTGTTACAGGCACAGAAATGGAAAGATACATAACTTTATTTTTTGCAACTTTGCGCGTGAATACTGAGCTTGAAAAGAATAATGGAGAAATACACTACATACCTGTTACGTATTGGATGCAGATATTTCATTTAGACCTGTTGCCAAAGGTGCATAAAATCAAGCACCCTGGCCATGCTGTCTCCATTTGCAAACATTTGTGGTAAAAGATGGCTCACCTTTGCAGTAAGACAGTTTTCTTCCCTGTTGGCTGTTCCACAGTCAACTGTGAGTGATATGACTAGAAAATGGAAGAGATTAGGAACAATAGCAACTTAGCCTTAAAGTGGAAGATGATGTAAAATAACAGAGCGAGATAAGTGACTGCGAAGGCGCATGGTTCATAAAAGTCGCCAATGCTCTGCTGATTCCATGGCTGAAGAGATCTCAACTTCTGGTTGCTTTAATGTTAGCACAAAAACTGTGCTGAGGGAGCTTCATGAAGTGGAGCAGCTGCATGCAAGCCAAGATGGAGTGGTGTTTCGACAAGGTACTGTGGAGTAGTGGAAACTTGTTCTGTGGAGTGACGAATGTTACCTGCCTCACTACATTTTGCTACACTGTGAAGTTTGGTGGAGGGAAGATAATAGTATGGGGCTGTTCTTCAGGATTTGGGCTAGGCCCCTTCTCCCCGGAGAAGGACAATCTTGATGCTTCAGCAAACCAAGACATTTTGGACAATGCTATGCTTCTGCTTCACCTTGTGGCAACAGTTTTCCATTCCATCACTGCCCCTTGCACAAAGCAAGGACTAAAAAGCCATGGTTTGATTAGTTTGGTGTGAAAGAACATGACTGGCCCACACAGAGCCCTGACCTCAACCCCATCGAGCACCTTTGGGATGAACTGGAACTGAATTTATGAGCCAAGCCCTCTGGTCCAACATCATTACCTATCCTCATAATATAGTGTGCACTACAGAGTGAGTGAGCACAAATTCACACAGAAACACTCCAAAATCTTGTGGAAAGCCTTCTAAGAAGAGTGGAGACTGTTACAGCTGTAAAGAGGGTACATTCATTTGAATACAATCCCTATACAGGCCCTAAATTTTCTATCGTCAGGCAGCCGAATACTTTTTTCAATATAGTGCAGATCTTGAACTTAACACTAACACACCATCCTGCACTCATATTCACATTTCTAGAGACCATTTTGCTATTTAGCATTCCTGTTAATTATCAGTCCATGGATTCTTGTGGATATAATCCTGTTTTGGACCAAATATTTGACAGGATTTTAATTGTGTGGACTATCTGACAAAGCAGGGCTGTTTTTGGTGGAATATTAGTATGGCAGAGCTTTGAATGGGGAGTTGTGTCAATTAAGTTTTGGATTGTCTGACAAATGCATGGATTGTGGCTGCCTTGGTGGTTCATCCTGGAATGGATAAACCAGCCAACTGGTGGACCCTTGGATTTTGGACCCCTTAAAAACTGCCTCTTGATTTGCTGATATGATATTTGCATTGAGCAGTTGAATAGGTATACCTAATAAAGTGGCCAATGAGTGTATGAATGCACTGAAAACAAAAATATCAAAGTGAAATTGTCCTCTAAAGTGATTTATTTTTTGGTATCTAAGGCAAACATCCTTTCAGTTATATTATGTATAATAGTCTCCTGCACAAATATTTGGGTTTGAGCTAAATAATTAAATAAAGGAGGATATGTAGATGGGAAAGGTTGAGTAAACACTTTTCCTATTCGAGCCAGCGGCAAGGCCTCAGGCTAAAGTGCAATAGAGCACTAGCTGCTATCACATCCTCTCTGCTTCCCAATAGTTGTCACCTTTGTTTAATATTCACACTTTTTATACCTTAAACCTTGAAATAAAGGCTGTGGTTTAAAAAAAGTGCTATTCTAGAGTTCTTGAGATGTTGTGCAAAATAAAGACAGCATAAGAAAAGTCTTGAAAGTCTGTTTTTGGAGTGAAAACTTGTAAATGACTAAAGAAAGACTTCAGCCTGCCTAACAGGGCACACAGGGAGAGCAGTTAGCGAACTGAATCAATATTAAAGCTTTACGCCTCGGGAGTAGAGGGAGGAGAGGAGAAAGAGAGAGAGGAGGAGGAAGAGGTGCTGGTAATTCATCAGGAGCAGATCCCTCTCCTAGGTTGGCTGACTTTTAAGGACTTCCCTCTGCTCTGCTCTTTGGGAAAGACAGGGAAGCAGTCTGCACCATAACCTCCCATCATGAGCCATCTGTGTGTGTGTGAGAGAGAGAGAGAGCAGGCCCCCTCACTCATGTAGCCACTCCGATGAAATCTGCAAACTTCAGCATTTGTAACTGAAGCAGAAAAGTTCCAAAGAGCATCTGAAAATGGTTATTTAAAACCAGTTACGTCTCTCTTCCTTGTAATGTTTTATAATTACATTGTGCCAATGAAACGTGTCTTTTTAAGTTTCGTGAAGTAAAAATCCATTAACTCTACCTTAACAATTCACTTCCCTGTGCTTGTTTCCCACCTATAATTTATTGGGTGCTGTTTCACATCAGCAGCTCTTCTGTTAATGAGCTGCTGCTCTGATTGGCAGGAATCCTGGAGTCTCAGCTCCTTCACAATCTTAACAAAGAGTCCCCACACTCCCTGAACTCTACTAAAGAGTTTTAAATTCCATAGAAGAGCAGAAGTCCTTGATATTCTCAAACAGACTGAGACAAACAATGAATTTATTAGACTATAAAGAGTTGTTTACACATTCAAAGCTGGCAATGTCTCATCCCTGTGTTCTAGAGGCCTTAATAAGTACACTTCAGGGGGAAAAAGGAAACAAAATGGTAAAAACATTTAAGATAGTGTATAATTAAGTATAAGCTAACTAAACTGAAGATAGCTACACTGTAAAAAATGTCCGTAGAAAATACGGCAAAAGACTGTCAAATAGCAACAGTAAAAGACCGTAAAACAAATAAACATATATTACTGTATAAAATACACAGAATTGCTGTAAATCAAGCAACGGTATGAAACATAAATTTTTACAATTAAAGTACGTAAAAATTACAAAATTGTACCGTTTAAACGAAAGAAGATTGTGAAAATAAAGGAAAAATACTGTAATCTTCAAGACGGGCAATTACTCTAAAAATTACAGTAGTATTTTGTTAAAATTAAAGACTTTTCTCTCATGTACATTTAAATTCACAGTAAAAATCTGTGAAAAAAATTGCAATCACATACCGTAATTTTAGCAGGGACAAGAGGTTAAAAATCCTGCATGATCAGGAAAGTTCTGTAGAAAATACAGTAAAAACCTGTCAACCTGCAAAACCTGTGAACAAGCACCAATTTGTTGTTATGTTCACATTTGTTTCTCAGTGCTACACCACATGATGCTGCCTTGTGAAATAAACGGACAGTTACAGTTAATATGAAAACCTTATTGAAACCAAGAATGGTACCAAAAATCATTTTGTTTGTTCTTAATTTGATGGATGAAAGTGGTCAATTATTTTAGTTTAACTGATTTATTGGAAAAGAATGATGTTAATTGCTCTCACAAAGGATGCCATTGCATTTGTAAAGCCATTCCACTTCCTTTAATGCATCTAACACAAAATACATTGATGTACTTTAATGTTTCAGTCAATCTTTCAGAACTGAAATTGGATGACACATATTACTGATAGGAAATATAACAAGAACTATTTTATATATACATAAAGAGAGAGAGAGATACATACTGTATATATAATATGTATATAATACAGTTGAATATATAGTATATACATTATATAAATACAATAGTTATTTTTACTGGTTAAATAACTTAAACATGAATGCAAATAGAATGACAAGAAACCCTCCATAATCAGTTTTAAAAATGAATGTGAACTGTACATATAGTCTATCAAATTGATTTCTAAGGGAAAAAAAATTCTTAAAAAAAAACAATATGAAACCATGGTTTAGTTTCTGAAATTTTAATTTACTTCTCATACCTTATGTAATTTAATCTAAACTTCTCTTTACCTGTATGTGGGGTTATTTATGTCTAGTAAATACGTTTTGTTTCATGTGCCAATGCTGTATTAACTATTGGAATCTGTTCAATAAAGTTGTATAAATATAAAAAAATAAATATATAAAAATAATTTTGAAAAACTGTTTCTCGTCGCCATTCAACCCTGTCTACACAGGAACGATTTCTATTCTGTCTGTACTAGAACAGCGATTTGGGTGTTTAAAAATGGAACAATTTGGAAACGAGCTCCAGAGTGAACAGTTTTCAGTCACCTCCCTCCATGTACACAAACAGTGCTGCTTTCTCAAAATGCGTTTGCGCACTGTGGTTGCAGTCAATTGCCATGCGCGAATACGGTTTCGCGCAGGCGCGGGGAAAGAAGGACCTTATACGCATGCGTGTGTGGTTCGTTGGAAAATCAAACCGCCAACGGCTGCCTGGTAAACTACAGCGTTTTCGTGTCTTCTGTGGTCTCGTGTGCGCGGAAATATTTCATAAAGTTGCTGTCTGCTCGTAGAACGAGCTGCAAACGAAGGTGGAATACAAAGCAGGACATTGGCGTGTATTAATTCAACGTCACCCGGAGCATCAGCCTACGAGCTATTGGTAAGGTATGTAGAACTTCTTTTGTCGTAGTGTCAAATGTTTCTGGAGTTCTTTTCATTCAGTAACACCACGTGTTTATAGGTAGAAGTTAAATGGGTCAGGAGGCATTTTGTTTCAGTTCTAGACCAGCCAACATTGCTGTTTGATTTGTATTTTTTGCTGTCATTTTAGCGTGGAGAACGTTTAACACTTGCTGTGTTGGGGACCATAAGTGAACCCCAAGCTCAGAGCTAACTCCGCCCACTTCAGACTTTTGAAAAATGCACAAAAAATGGGCGGTTGGGTACTGGGAACACTGGGAAGAGGGTAAGAAAAAGGACGGAGTTTTCCAGATGAGGTGGGAGTGACCGTGAGGACCGTGATTTCCCCTAGCCAAAAAGTGAGAGTCCCGCCGCAGGACTGATGCTTCAGATGAAGGATTTTTCCCCTTCAGAGTCACATTCATATCTGTGTTCAGAGTCACATTCATATCTGTGTTCAGAGTCATATTCATATCTGTGTTCAGAGTCACATTCATATCTGTGTTCAGAGTCACATTCATATCTGTGTTCAGAGTCACATTCATATCTGTGTTCAGAGTCACATTCATATCTGTGTTCAGAGTCATATTCATATCTGTGTTCAGAGTCATATTCATATCTGTGTTCAGAGTCACATTCATATCTGTGTTCAGAGTCACATTCATATCTGTGTTCAGAGTCATTCATATCTGTGTTCAGAGTCACATTCATATCTGTGTTCAGAGTCACATTCATATCTGTGTTCAGAGTCACATTCATATCTGTGTTCAGAGTCACATTCATATCTGTGTTCAGAGTCATATTCATATCTGTGCTCAGAGTCATTCATATCTGTGTTCAGAGTCACATTCATATCTGTGTTCAGAGTCATTCATATCTGTGTTCAGAGTCACATTCATATCTGTGCTCAGAGTCACATTCATATCTGTGCTCAGAGTCACATTCATATCTGTGTTCAGAGTCATATTCATATCTGTGTTCAGAGTCATATTCATATCTGTGTTCAGAGTCCCCTGAGGCAGGCTTTCCAGCTTATTCCTACCCCTCCATGAATATGGGCGCAACTTCCGCTCCGTTCTGTCTAAATGGGACTTTGCATAGAAACGAGATGCTAAACGTGACTATTAAAGCAATTTTAATACCAAACTACATAAACTTAGACTGCTTCACCTCAGACGGGATAATATTATTATTATTTCTCTAGCCTCTACCGGAGAGTTCAAATTGATGACATTACTTTTGATAACCTACAAGGGCATATTTAGCTAACTTTAGTAGCTTTATATCGGTATAAAAAGATACATTTCTAGTTTGTGGAGTTGCTGAAATTCTCATTTTACAAACTAATCCCTCTTAAATATGGGAATTATATTTATAAAATTATCCATGACTCAAGTTGCCAGCTCTTCATTTTGGTAAATGTCAAGTTTTGTATTAAGAATTAATGATAAATTAATACTAAAAGAATCACATCCCCGATGCACTTAGACAGTGGACAGCATGTTGTGAGAGACATATTTAACTTTGTCATAATATTAGTACCATGAACATAGCAGCAGGTACTGAGCATTACAGAAAATATGATTTAAAAAATTCAGCTCATTGATTTAACAAAAATGAAGCAGTATTTATTACAGCAAATATTTATTTATTTCAGAACAACCACTGTTGACACTAAATCACTTTAGTAAGCCTTTGGAAAAATCATGTTTTTGCTATTATTGTTACTGTACTGGAAGTTCCACTTCCATTCATAGCTACAGTAGACCCCCAGGAATAATGTGGTATCCTCCTTATTTACTTATCTACAGCTTATAATACAAACAATGTGAACATGTGATAACAAAAATATAAATATTTACAAATTCCAGAAGAATTCCTATTGAAACAACTGTGGTTCTTTGTTAGCGTCTATAGTTAGCTGCTGTACTAGAATACATGTATTTAATGTAGCCTACTTCCGTTTTGGCACCGGAGGTTTCACCCATATTCACATTTGCAGTAGCGGCCCCAGGAATAAGGGGGATAGTGTGGTGGTGGACTGTGGTGGTCCTGGGCACTACCTGTTGGCTCCAGCACCTCCTAAATGCACAATGGGGATATGTGCACGTCAGTGTCATGGCACTAAAGATTTAATAGCTCACTTGATTTTTGCAGGATGCCACAAAGCTCAAGATTCAGAGAGGACAGTTGGAGGGCTGCTCAGAGGACATAAAGGATATGGTGTTTCCCCTTCTCTCCTGTTTCGACAAAAAAGAAGACAACCTCTTTTGCCTTGTTGAAACATTCTTGCCAGATGGGGTACCAGTGGAAAGCCTGCCCCATGTGTTGTTTTTTGTAGTAAGTGGATCTCAGAAACACTTTAAAGACTCATTTGGATGGTAATGGATGATTTGCTTGTAATTCTTTTCTACTTTTATCATCCTCCCAGGAGCCTCTTGCTAGGCTTCAAGGCAGCTCATGCTATGCATTGACCAGCATTGGGATCCACTCAGGAGTTCCTACAGAGGTAATAATTTATCCTGTTTAGAGGTAGTTATATAGTATAGTGTAATGCTGGCAAAATGTTTTATTTCCTTCCAGCCGTGTGCATCATATGATACAATATCAGTTATTTTTATAACTGTGTTATCGTCACCTGTAACAACTGCTATCCTGAGGAAGACGGTTCAGGACAATAAGAGCCAAAACTAACAGACTGAAAAACAGCACATATCCCAGAGCAGTTGCAATAATAAACTAGAAAAGCACTCAGAGAGCGCAGACCTCTGCCATTAGCCCTATCTCCCAATAGTGAAGAGTCCTTTAAAAATTCCTAGATCCAGACGATGATCTGGATCAGTCCCAAAATCAAATCAGTTCTTCCTTTTGCCATTTCTGACATTCCCTGGAAATTTCATCAGAATCTATCCATAACTTTTTGGGTTATGTTGCCAACAAACAAACTAACAAACTAACGAACCCTGCCGATCACATAACCTCCTTGGCAGAGGTAATAATAATTGCACTGAATGGAACTGTGCAAAATTTCGTTGTACTTGTGTACAATGACAATAAAGATTCTGGTTCAGATTTTTAGGTTTGATAGTATCCAAATTTTCAAATTTAAAAAACAAAAAAGAAATAGATGTGCAGCATTTTTTTCTAAACCAAAACTGTTGTGAGCAGAAAAAGCGCAAGGGCGAGCAAGATGACTTACAGAGCTGTGGGATCAACACACACTCTAAGTGGAGAGGGTAGCACCAGTCACAGCTTAGTGTTGATTTTAGAAGAACATATAAACACAGCAACACCCGTCTGATAACTGCTTAACAGCTGGATCACTCTACATGTATGTCTGCATTTTGTGTCTGCTGTAGCTTCTGCCACAAAACACAAGGGATGTGACAAGACATTCAGCTCACGGGACAAGAAGAGATTGGGTCCACTCTTTTTTGAGTGAATTCAAAAATTGGATAGTACTTTGCAATCAGTGCATACATAAGTGTTCAAAACTTCTAAGTTGACATGATTTGGTGCTTTACCTTGTCTTTCTATTTTTCCTTACTCTTTTTTAAGGTCCTGTTTCTTCTGCTAGTGGTGACTAGGACTCCATTACTTTATACTGTCTCCGGTATTCCACTCTTCTAAAAAGACGCCAGTTATCAAGGAAAAATAATGGTAAGCCTTGCACAGCATTTGTACATACCCCAATAAATTCTTTAGATTAATCTTTCTTTAAGCAACATGAAGCCATTTTATGTTTATTTTATGTAGTTTACACCAAGCACTGCATTAATCTGGTCATGTAGAAATACCCAGAATACTGCCATGCCACTGCTTTGTCAAGCTTGCTCTCAGTGTTCTGATGATCACACCATATGGGGGCCAATACAGTTTTCTGTGTGAGTCATATGTTTTCATTATGATTGATTTAAAATTCAGCGCCCATCATCTTTGTTACAGCAAAATCCTTTTGTACCCCAAAGCATTTAGGGTAAGTGTACCCATTAGGCCCACCAAAATCTAAGTTCACGTATTTTTCATAGATACTAAGATGGTTTATAAACATGATCATTTGTTAGAATGAAGGATTAATCCCTCATTTGAAGGTATATTTATTTACTTATGCATATTTTAGAGAACAAATTAAAGAAATATTATGAATAAAGTCAAAAGTCTGGCATGGCCTTAATTGGTACCTAAGTACCATTTAAGCCCTCGTGTGTTCCAAATAAGCCCACAACCACGTTTATTGACAGAAATTTAAAAAATTATTACATTTTTCAAGTAGTAAACATATATTAATTCAGTAACATGTTATACATGTTAAACACAATTTATTTTTTGAACTTGGCTTTAATGTTTGGCTTGTAACAATGGACCACCACTAACATGACTAAGCAGGCCTACAACTAATTTTCATTGGCTTCAGTATTTAACATTTCATTGAACATTTTATTTAATATTGACAAAATTTGATTCAATATTGACAAAATAAAAAAATGTGTTTGTTTTTAAAAGTATTAAATGACATTACAGTGAATCAACAATATCTTATTGAACTTGGATTTAATGTTTGGCTGTAACAATGATGATTTTAGGACAGTTGCTGTAATTCCTCTTTTTTGTTGGCATTTTTCTCACTATAAACAAATAATTATGCAAAATTAACTGACATAACAATTCTTCTGGTCAGTGTGTGATCTGTGATGTACTCGTGTTAATGAAGTTAGTATAACAACATCCAACACAGGATTACAGCGAAAAGCTATCAAACCTCAAAATTTCATTTTTTTCTATTGAAACATAAGATGGGCTTAAATGGAACACACTGGGCTTAAATGGTACTACAGTGACTACCAGGGAAATGAAGATAATATGTTCTCACCAAAATGAAACAAATGTTTAAAGAAATGCCTGTAGCCTAAATATGCTGTAAAACTTGCCATCACAGTTATTCCTCTTCTGCCAAACTTTCTGAATTATCAAGGAATTCTTGTTCAAAGTTTTATGTAAGATTTATGTAAAATGAATCAGAAAACACTTAGTTTGTGTACTTATCATTTTTAATCATTAAGCAGTGTATCTGTCAGTAGGGCTACATGTATTGACCAGTGATTAGCTCGCTATGCTAGCTAGCATGACTCATCTTTTCACATAAAACTAAATAGTAAGAAATTACAAAAAACTACCTGTTTATACACAAAAAAACAAATCAATAATCTCTCAAATTACATAATATGAATGTACTTAACAAGTCAGTGGCTGAAAATGGTTGAAAAGAGGTTCTTTCTGAGGGGTCCCAAAACACCAAAGTTTTGAGGCGACTTTATCTGAGCCTCCTTGAGACTGCACAAATGTAGGCGGGCCTTTTTCAATATCTACAAATGTGATTGGTGTCAAACAAAAACTGACATATAATTAAGAAATTGTGTGATTGGACAAAATAATGTATAGCATTAGACAGGCCCCTCTTTTTTTTTTTTAAATTGACTTCAAAGTCGCAAGTGGGCTTAAATGGTGCCTGGGCTTAATGGGTAGGCTTACCCTAATACAATACAATAATAACTTTATTCATCCCCGAAGGGAAATTATATAGAAATTATATATAAAATTATATATTATATTTACATGTAAAAGCAAATTCTATATTTATTTGGGTGGTCTTACAAGTAAATATATAAATAAAGAGCATAGTTTGCAAATATTTATCTTGTGGTTCAACTACCTAAAATCACAATATAACCCTTATGAATGGTTCATACCAAGGTCTTTTGCTAACACTTGTGGTTTGGGCTATTGTGTGTAGCTTTAAACCAGTGTTAATTTCGTCGACTAAAACTATGACTAAAAATGTTCATCGACAGCTTTGTTTTCCATGACAAAAACTAGACTAAGACTAACAAAAATAGATCTGTGATGACTAAAACTGACAAAAACTAAGTTTAGTTTTTGACTAGAATGTAATGTAGTTTTTACATTCAAAATCCATGATATCTCTCCACTGTGGGTAATTCTGTCAAAAAACAATGCAGCTGTAGCTCTTCTGTCTCTCAGCTGTAGAAAGCAGGGACCCCAGGTTTGGCAGGGTGCAGAGAACATCCAACTATGACTTGGTACCAGATTTAAGCAAGACATAAATGCTTGGACTAAAAGTAAAACCTAAAATGTGAGGACTTTTTATGGACTAAAACTAAATGGACAGAAATTACTAAAATGTGACTGAAACTAAAATTCATTTCACTTAAAGACTAAAACTAAGACTAAAATTAAAAATATCTGCCAAAATTAAAACTGCTTTAAATAATGACATCAATTCAAATTTATGTTTAGTTTTTACAGCAATAGCTATGTCACTTTTTGTGTGGGTCCATATCTTCTTGGATATGTGAAGGAGGGGGGAGCTCAGTGGATACAAGCCTGGGCACCACAGCTCTAAACTATAAAGGAAAAGCAAATTGCAATTAATATGTCATAACTGTCTCATTATAATCAATAACGGAAAAAGTAATTGGCTGTTGTTAGGTGATTGCTGACTTAATAGCTGGCACTTGTGGGTACATTTGCGTTTCTTCACCATATTCTATTATAGAAATGATCTGTATGTACTGTACACACTGTTTATTTTATTCTGTTGTGCTGATTGTAAGCATGGCTTATTAGAGCCTAGTTTTCTCAAATTTACATCTGTGTAGGCATTAAACTGAAGCACTGAATCACTCTAACTTTGCTTTGTATATGTACTTCCTGCAGAGAGGATGGAGCCAGTCCAAAGTAGAACACCTGATGAACTGTGCTCGAGTCTTCAAGAAGATGAAGTTTCTTGGCCATGTGAAGCTTCCCAAGTGGACTTCTTCAGTCAAGACTGGACTCATTACTCTTGAATCATTTAGGGGCAAGTGACTTTGTTTCATCTTCATGCATTACACCAAGGACTACCTGTCATACATATGGACACAAGCTTTTTTTTCCAAGATCTAAACTGCTTTGTGAGTATACAGACAAGTTATCAGATGTGTTGAAAGGTTTTTTTATTGCAAACATATAACTGCAGAGTTTCTTATTGTTTATCAGAGAGCTTGAATCTTTTGTTAAAAGTAGGAGTATTAGGGCACTACTGCAAAAATCTAGCAAATTAACTGAAATTTCACATGTTTTGTCCTGTATTTTTTACAGTAAATTTCTGGCAACCACAGCTGCTGGTAATTTACCGTAAAATTTAAAGTAAGGCAGTATTAAGCTACTACTGTAAAATCTGCAAACATCAGCTGTAATTTCTCATGTTTTGTCCTGTATTTTTTACAGTAAATTTCTGGTAACCACAGCTGCCAGTAATTTACTGTAGAATTTAAAGTTGGGCAGTATTTTGCTACTACCGTAAAATCTGCAAATATCAGCTGTAATTTCTCATGTTTTGTACTGTATTTTTTACGGTAAATTTCTGGTAACCACAGCTGCCAGTAATTTACTGTAATATTTAAGTAGTTATAATAAAATACCGTTTAACATTATACGGGTCTACTGTTTTTATTACTGAGATAGATTGTATTTAGGTTTACAGGATTTCTGGTGTTTTTACAGTAATTTACCGTAAACAGGTTTGTTTCATTATCTTTATTTTTACAGCCAATCCCTGTAGAAAATGTTGTAATAGAGCTGTAACTTCTACATCAAATTACAGTAAGTTGTACAGCAAATTACCGTAAATATGGTTACAGTATAACTGTTATTTTTACAGCAAATCCTTGTATAAACGGTTACAATATTGTATTTTTTTAACAGAAATTTACAGTAAAAAAAAAACAGGTTTGAACTGTAATATTTACAGTTGTAGAATGAAAACACCGTTTTTTCTCATACATTCTCACCGTAATTTTTACAGTAAATCTCTGGTAACCACAGCTGCCAGCGTTTTACCGTAAATTTAACGGAATTTTTTTTACAGTGTAGTGTTAACTTCTATCCCTTCCAAACAAAACAACAACTGCCCATTAAAAGTGTTTGGGAAGGGCAGAAACTTCAGAAAATGTTGCAGGATGATTGGGCGGACACTTTATCCATCTCATTTATTGGGCCAATCAGAGCGACTTAGCATATGACCTGTAGGTATGGAAAGCTCCGGAGTGAACTCAGCGACACAACGGCTGAGAATAAAACTCTGGTTACTGGTGACTCCATAGTGAGAATCAAGGAGTTTGCGAAGTCAGCCAGCATAGTAGGGTGTATTCCAGAGCAGGCACCAATTAATGGGGCCAGAGTGAGCGACATCCAGTCTCACTTTAACCTGACACACCAGATGGGTTTGTTTCACACATCCAAGGGCAGAGCCTTTCAAAAAAAACTTGGAGGGGGATCGAATGAACGTTATGTCTGTCACATCTTTACGGGCCAATCAAAGCAGCAAAACACATGATGTAACCGCTACCGAGCTGCGCCCCTACCAATGAGTAAACTCCACATAGAACTGCATAACACGAACCATGGCGACTGTAGACATGTCAGTACACGACTTTTGTCATTTCTGAAAAGCAAACAATTTACTGCTGTACTTTGTTCTTCTTTTAACTAAGAAATGTCAAGTTCTAATAAAAAACTGGCGCTTTAGCAGCATCCACACTAATGTCTTGCGCCATAACTGCACCGGCCTCTTGTTGCTGCTTGTTTACGTCTTGACCCGCCGCGCCTGAAAGTACTGCCCTTGTCGCTGATTGGTCCTGTCACTTTCTAACCGGGCCCAAACTGCTCAGATGGGAGCTTTGCAAGATGGATTCGCCAGTGAGAAACACAGAAACGGGCGTGTCCATCTGCTTTGCAAGGTTAGTCTCACTTAATGCTGATGACAAAAAATAAATGTAGATTTGCTGAAATTGTCATTCATGTCGGCACAAATTACTCCCAGTAGACTGGTGCAGGAATGAGTCCTAAAACGCGGAAGAGCGTTAGCATTTTAGTACTTCTAATTACCTTGTCTGAAAGTCTACGGGATTTTTGACAGAGTTTTCGGTTAAATGCCTGAAATAAGGTCTGTGGTGAACAGAAGCTCAAGAGAGTTTAAAATTTTATCCTACAACATAAAATACATCTGAAATGTGCCCCACCTTAGAGTTGTGTATCTTTTCATACCTTCATAAAGGTGGTTACTAAAGGACAGCTTACAAGGACTACAGCATTTGTCGGGAAGATTGTACATGATCATCCAAAGCACGGCAACCAGGCCTGCCGTCCACTTGTATCCGCAAGTGATGACGTTAAAGTCAGTCGACTGTGTTGTAGTTCAATATACATTAGCTTTTTACTTTTGTTGGTTATATTAATGAACCAGAGTTGATGCTTATATTATCATTTTATTAAGATTATCTTTATGAACAAAACGTGTACGTTTCATAAACTTTTATTGGACACAAATCTTATTTTCAGCAATGATCCAAAAACCCATTGAAAAATCCCACAGGCTCGACATCTAGGGAACCCAAATGACACTAACTTCCGGGTTTGCCTACAAAATTACGTTATGACTGCACCACTCTATTGCATCAGTTGGAAGTAACTAACATTAATGTGGAGTTGGTGTGTCCTTTTGCAAAAATTACGTCAGATTGAACCGCTGGCTGTCTTGGTGGTGTCCTTTATGGACAATTCTTCTCCCCGCGACTCTTTCATCTCAAAATGTAGTTGATTACTCTGGTTTACATAGCATTCAGACCCTTTTTAAAACCACTTGAAGTTTAGCTCAGGCTCCTCTTATTTCTCTAGACCATTGCTGAGATGTTTCTACATCTTGACTGGAGTCCACCTGTGGTAAATTCAATTGATTGGACATGATTTAGAAAGACACTACTGAGGAAAAGTTGGAAAAGTAAACTGACTGCTATAAAGGAGAATGAACTTTGATTGACGACTTCCCTTACCACGTATGATTGCAAATATTGCACATGCTTGGATTATCTTATCTTTCCCATCCTTCCCCCTGAATATTCACTCTTTTTCTGAACTGTTGTGAATATCCTAGCGTCTGTTTTTGAAGAAATGTATGACCCTTTTAACCCTGAACAGCCCAGAACTCTCTGCTGAGTTTCTCCCTCCATCCTCTCCTCATGCTTTAGTGAAACATTCATGGAAAACAAGAGTTTGTGAGTATTGAAGACAGAGAGAGCAGAGAGAAATGGAATGCACCCTGCTGGCTGTTTAACATGCCCTCTTTGACTTGCCCTGGGCAGTGGCCCTTCAGGGATCCCTGCTGCCATCTTAAGTGTTGTTACATTATTCTGAAAACTGCAGTGAAATCTTTGAGATGAAGCCTTCAAGGACAGACCTGGATTTATTTACACTATTTCTTTTGCACAATGTGTTACAGATGAGAAGGTGATAAATAAGAGTTGGCTGAAATGAAGTAACTCAAGTGCAAAATTGTACTTGTGATAAAACAGCACATTTGCTTGGATTCATTTCTTTAGTCTACCTTTATTCTTTAATACCTTGGTAAAAGTTTATTTTAATCCTCTGATACCAGAGGCATTCGGCATGAAGTGAGCTGCTGTTAAATAAATGCTGAGAGGAATGGAGGACACAGTAAACAACTAAACGCAGGAAATGCAGTCATGTCAGCGAATGCCTTTTATAGTGAGGCTGCGAGGGAAGATGTGAGCCAAGTTTAAAGGCTGTTGTTTCATTCAATCAACTGCAGGATCAAATTAACATTTAGGTTTGGGACAAATTCAGCTTTTCTTTCAATGTTGGTATTTTGGAATGAGCTGGATCAAGACAAAATGCAGATAAACAAAGGACAAACATTTTGAATGCCATGACATGAAACGCAGAGGTAGTTTTTATAATCTGAGTGATAGTTGTGTTCTATTTCTGTCGGCTGTTCCAGGATCCTTGTTGCTGCCGGCACATCGACGATGCTTTCCCTGACACTTCAATGGAACCAAGCCATTATTATTTCCTTGACTGACACCTGTGCTTTTTCTCCTATGACAAATGTCAAAATGTTTGCCAGGGTAAGGCTCTATTGTTAACTCACCCTTTAAATAACCTGTTTAAGGGGCCTCAGGCTGTTGGCCCAGAGCCCATACGTCTCTTACTTTCTCTTCCACATTTATATTTTCTCACTTTCACATTTATACCAAGTACTGACCTCACTGATTAATTATTCACCCAGAGACCAGCCAGCTCTCTGCCAACACATGCTCATACAAACAGAGAAAAGCCCAGCCCCATTCGATCAGGTCAAAATGCCAGTTCTTACTAAGTTCTTACTGTACTTTGGTGATTCAGAATTGTGACAACTGATGCTAATTTTCCAAGCTTTCATGCATTTCTAAACTCCAATTGAAATACAGTGAATATAGAGCTTTTGGGACCCATGGGTGTCTGAGACTTTTGGACAGCTGCCTGTTTTTTTGTGGTTGGTAATCCAGCTTTGCAGAATGATGGATAAAAAAGTCAAGCCTAGGACAGAGAAATGAAATACTCTAGTGCTGCCAGCCATAGCCACTATGTCTGTATTTTATTAGATGCATCCTGTCACCAGTCAAAGTCATGACACAAAGACATTTGAATACATTTGGGCACTGAGTTATGAGGTGACGGTTAGAGATTAATATGTCAGAACATCTCTGATGCCAAACTGTGAGATAAGTCTGAAGTAGGGCCATTCTCAAAAATTAAAGAGGATCTGTTAATTTTAGAAAAACTATACTATTTTTTCTAAACTTTGAAATAGTGCAAATTTAGGAGACTTGAAATGCTTAAATTCAAGAAGTAGTAAATTTTGTTTTTTAGAACACAAAAATTTTTACATTATATATCAGTAGATTTATGACATTGTAAAATTTGACATTTATGAGAAACCAAAGTGAAAACAGTTATTCTGACCTCCCTGAACGCTCTGGTTTAGTTGGGCAGATAAATAAACAGTTCTTTGTGAAATGAGAGGCTGTTCCTTCATAGTTTGGCTGCTTATTGAGACCTCACACACAAAGGCACTCTGTAAAACTGTAAATACAACAGAGAATAATGTGTCTGTGTCACTACACAGAGTTAAAATAGCATTTTCACTGTAACCAAACTACAACACACCCTTTCATGATGCTCTGTATAGCTAGCATACCATCTGCATTCATCTTATGTAAATTTAAAAAAAGCCAGCTTGATGCTAGTTAGCTTAATGCTAACTCATAATGGAAAATCCCATTCACAGGCTTACAAACATTAGCGTCACAACCACAGTTAGCTTTTAACTATAAAAAAGAAACTTGAACGACACACTCTCAATGCTAAGGAGGAGGATTAGGGCCACTTTTTTTTTTTTTTTTTTTTTGCCCTAATCGTCTTTTGTACAACACACAACATCATAAGTAGTCCAAACTTACCATAATTACAGGCATATGTTTGTAACTCTCTTAAAAAGCAAACTTAAGACTGCTCATTAGCTGACATTAGCTGACCCCAGTCTGCCACTCCTGCATCTCAGCTTCTCTCTGGACTGAACTACAGTAGCCTTGGAAGGCCAAAAAAGGTCAGACCTCTTTTTTCCCTTGTCTTAGGGTTTATTGGCAGTTGTTAAACAACAAAATGATGTATTTCCGCCACCAACTGGTATGGAGTGTGGACCAGAATATCTAATACTGACAGTTTCATTAAATGTAAAAAAAAAAAAAAAAAAAAAAGTCAACTCTCAAAGACACAGCTTCACTAAACACAGAACAGTTATGATGACATGAAATGCCCTTGGAGGGCAGCACAACAGCGACAGGATTGCCCCAGTTTATAAAAATATCTCCTCTAAGTCCAGATGACAATGAAAATGTGAAGATTCTGGGCTAAAATTGCAAGTATTCCCTCATTGCTCAGTCCCAGTAAAAACTATAGATTGCTCAGGCTCTCAACTCCAGCACTTAAGCGAGTCAAACCATCTGGTATGGTGTAACCAGCTGTTTTTTTCTTTATAATCACAAGAATGTTAAAAATCTGGTCCTCGCAAATTTGCAGCTTTTTAAACTTGAAGATGTAGAGTTTTTTCTAAAAATTTTAGGAATATGTTAAAGATTTATTTCGGGCTTTTTATGCCTTCATGGATAGAGGAGGACAGTGGATAGAATCAGGAACAGGGATGAGAGAGTGAGGGAGAGACATTGCGTATATGTACCGTACGGCTTTGGTACCGGCCTCTCGGTATGGTACAGACATGTACCGAGCAAATACATGTGAAGCAAATCTCCTACATGGACGGGAAACCCACACAGTCCTGACAACCACAGCAAACAACAGCAAACGACGGATGAAAGTCTCTTCTTTGTGAACACTTTGTTTCCCGGTAAAATACAACAGTGGACAAAGACGAGGGCGAGACAAAAGTAGTTCCAACATAACTCAGAGGACAGCACGTTCTCGCCCTGTGGCATTGCAAAGACTGACTAGAACAGGAGAGGTTTGCTCCGTAGCGTGCTTTGTGAGCAGATCACTGCTGCAGGATGTGGGAACTGGAGGTGAGAGTGATGATTAAATGAAGTTGATCTTTCTAGTTAATGCAGGTCTGTGCATGAAAACCACATGTCATGTGTTACTGGGATGTTGTTTGAGAGGGCTGACAGCATTGATTTGATTGGCTGAGAGGGTTTCTGTTAATCACCCTCCACTTCAATTAATGTTTTTCCTCACCCAGCACTTTTACATTTTGTGCTGCCTCAACAAATTAGCAGGTGGGTGAGCACAGTCATTGCACTGGGAAAGACTCTTTCTGTGTTTCTCTGTAAAACATAACCAAAATGGGGGCACTGTGGCATGTTTTGATTATGTGAATCTAATTTTTAATATCGTTCTTTGAGTCTTATTCAGACTGGTCATGCTGTTTTTCCTCCAAACAGTTTCAGTAAGTAGTTGAACATTAAAATATCAGATTCTCATTAATCACTGTATTACTCCAAGCCCAGCAGTTTTTCAGTCTCCAGAGTTCACACTTTCCCTCTTCACACCCACAAGTACACAAGTTAGCATATATGTAAATAGGACGGGGCCATTTATTCTGCAGGGGCCTGCTAATCTTCTCACTGTATTTAATTATCCATTTACCATAATGTGTGCATGTCAGCTCAACAATGATTAAATGTTAAATGAACTAATTTCTTCTAAATTAGTTACAAATGTATTATAATGAGGAAATTTCACCTAATGTTCCACAGCAATGCAGGGGTGCAGAAACAAGAGCATTTCAGAGAGTTTAAGTGTCAAGATTATTTCACTTTCACATGTATGACTTTTTTCAGACGTTCTTCAAACACAAGAACACACACAACTCCCACTCGCTCACTGCCACATGTCTTTTATGCAGCTCTGTGCGCCTCCAGTGAAAGTACGGCACATTGCATTGTGGGTGCATGCCCTCCACACATGTCATTTCCTCACCAAGTAAATTATTCTAATGTGTGAGTGTGAAATTATCCCTTTAGGTAGAAAATCTACACACTCAATCATGCTTGGTCATACATCAGTGAGGATGACTGAGTCTGTGTGGATGTAGATCCCTCAGGTTTTCTGATCTAGCCTCCACATCCATCCTCACCAACCATCAAACAAAATACACATCAGACAGACATTCTGCTCTTCTCTGAGAGGGGCGGATTTTATACAGGCTCCAAGAGTTTAAGTTATACTCCAAGATTTAAGCATTCAAATTTCAAACAGTACTTCTATATGCAGTTTGGAAAAAAACTGGTTTATTGTGTTAAGCACTTTTTGTACAGGATAAGTATACTCTGAACACGTTGATAATTTTTGAATTGCCTACTGACGTCAGTGTTTGGTGCAGCACATTTAAACTGTATATAAGCAGAGTCCATAATAGGCTTGAATTTACCAACCTTTGACTAGCAATGAAAAACACACCATGTTTATTTTTTTAAATTATTATTTTATACAAAGAAAATCAAAAGCTGTGCATGACATTTACTTTATGTATACTACACCTACTGCTTACAGAATCATTAAAAAACTAATGAAACTGGCCTGGACAAAATTGATGGTACCCCTAAAAAGGTATAAGATGATTTGACCGCAGGGACATATCAAACTAAGGTGTGTCCTGTAATTAACATCACAGGTGTCGTCAAACTTGTAATCAGTCTGCCTGTATAAAGGGTGAAAGGAGTAACTGTGCTGTTTGGTATCATGGTGTGTACCACACTGAACATGGACCACAGAAAGCTAAGGAGACCGTTGTCCCAGGAGATTGGATAGAAAATGATCAACAAGCATGTTAAAGGTAAAGGCTAAAAGACCATCTCCAAGCAGCTGGATGATCCTGTGACTACAGCTGACCATGTTATTCAGAAGTTTAAGGTCCACAGAATTGTAGCCAAACTCCCTGGACATGGCAGCATGAGGAAAACTGATGACAAATTGAAGAGAAGGATAATAGGAATGGTAACCAAAGAGCCCAGAGCAACTTCCAAAGAGATGAAAGGTGAACTCTAAGGCCAAGGTACATCAGTGTCAGAACGCCATCCGTCGATGTCTGAACCAAAGTGAACTTAATGGAAGACTCTGCTGTTGAAAGCAAATCATAAGAAAGCCAGACTGGAATTGGCCAGAATGTATATTGACAAGCCAGAAAACTTCTGAGAATGTCCTTTGGACAGATGAGACAGAACAGGAGCATTTTGGCAGATGTAAAAATGAAGCATGCAAAGAAAAGAACACTATAGCTACTGTGAAACATGGAGGAGGCTCGGTTATGTCCTGGGGCTGCTTTGCTGCATCTGGCACAGGGTGTCTTGAATCCTTGCATGGTACAATGGAATCTCAAGACTATCACGGCATTCAGGAGCCAAATGTGCTGCCCAGTGTCAGAAAGCTTGGTCTCAGTCCCAGGTTATGGGTCCTCCATCAGAATAATAACTAAAACAGAGCTAAAAACAGCCAAGAACAGCTAAAAACAAAACATTGGACTATTCTGAGGTTGCCTTTTATGAGCCCTGATCTAAATCCTATTGAACATCTGTTGAAGGAGCTGAAACATGCAGTCTGGATAAGGCACCCTTCAAACCTGAGACAGCTGGAGCAGTTTGTTCTGACTTAAGGGGTGATTCATAAACCATCAGAGGTCCACAGGTAATACTAATCCCATGTTAATAGTACTTTTGTTTGTCTCTGCTATATTCACTTGTTTTTTCTGTCAAATAAGTGTAAATGTTTTAGACCAGTCTTCCTTCGGTCCTGTCCGTCATCCAACCAGTTAGTGAGAGCGTACAGGTCGACCAGTCTGCTCCTGGTCATTACTGAAGTGTTTGTGACAGCTGATCAGGTAATACTAACCAGATGCAGATGAAGCTAAATGCCCTATTCGCACAGGATTAGTTTTACTTGAGGACCTCTGGCAATTTGTAATTATTGTGCAGGATGTGTAAATTCCATGCAAATCTACCATGTCTGTTATTTGCAGAGAAAAAATTCCAGGGCAAATTACCAACCATGTTTTAGCACACACCGAAGTCCACAAGAAAAACTAACCTGATGCAAATTGGCATCTCTGTAATTCAGGGTGGTGTTTATGTGTTTTTTATGGTCCGTGCAACTTTTTCTGCTCCTTTATCTGAATGAAAAAATAATAGAGGCTGCATAGGAGATTCTCATCAAAGTTTTAACAGTTAAATTTGGAATTTCAAGGGATGTGTGGCTCCAGCGTAGTATGTAATAGTGGTGAAACCCACTGAAACCCAGGTCAGAGAACTTGTCTACATTCCTAACAGGGTTGTGAACTTAAAAACCTCTCAATAGGCAAAATGCTTGGGTGAGAAATAAGCTCATCTGTGTCTTTATTTAGCTGCTAATATTATGTGACAGGACAACCTTTCCTAAATATCTCCCTCTAATGTGAGAAATGAGCAATCTGATGTTGAAGAACATACTGTACCAGCGCTGGTTTGACTGATGCAGCTTTTCAGTGTCCAAGGCTATTATTTTGGAACGAAGCCGTCGATAGTTGTTAGGAGTAAAACACTTGAGTTGTGCAGAATCTCATCAAAATTTGCCAAAAGAATCAATGCAGGTAAAGAGCTCCTAACACACATCCACTAATCAATTGTGATATAAAGTCAAAGTCAAACTGGATCCTCATCAGAGCTTCAATCAATGCAGACAACCAAAGAAACAGGAGCTAATAGCCTCAAAGTCACACCTGACCCTGTCATGAATGTTTCGACAGCATGCTTGTAAGATACAGGACTTCTGAAGAATATTCCCAAGCACTACCATCCATATACCTGGAAGCAGACACAATGTCATCGTCTCTAGCTGAACGTTAAATGTCAAGGTGCCTTTTAAATAAGACTCCCATCTGCTCTAAAAGGACAGCCCGTTATGTCTGTTTCATGTCCACACTGATAGCAAGGACTGGGAATTTACCTCAGCTCTGAGACAGGCTGGATTTGATAAAGACCCTGTCTTCTAGCCCCCTGGATTTTTTTTACCATCCCCTTATATTTGTTAGGGTCCAGGCCACCATAGGTCCTGCTGTTTTAGATACAGTTAACTCCTCTTTGTCCGGAAGTACCCACTCGTGCTTAAAATGTGCCATTATCCAACTCGTATTAAGGAAAACCAACATACAGGTACATCTCAGAAAGTAACATTACCATGAAAAAGTTGATTTTTTCAATTTTGAGATTTAATTCAAAAAGTTAAACTTCCATATATTCTAGATTCATCATTACAAAGTGAAATATTTTAATACTTGATTGTTTTAATCTTGATGATTACGACCTACAGCTAATGGAAAAAAAAAATTCTGCTATCTCAAAATATTAGAATATCACAAAACACTGATAAAAAAATATTTATAACACTGAAATGTCTACCATCTAGAAAATTCTTCTCTATAAACTCAGTAGTAGGTCAACGCCACTTTTGCAGCAACATTGCAGTATAGTATAGAGGCAATCAGTCTGTGGCACTGCTGGGGTGTTGTGAAGCCCAGCTTGCTCTGATAGCAGCCTTCAGCTTGTCTGTATTGTTGAGTCTGGTGTCTCTCATCTTTCTCTTGACATTTCCCCAGAGATTCTCTATGAGGTTTGGGTCAGACCACTTAGCTGGCCAATCATAACCTGAAACACCAGATGGACTTGTTTCACACATCCATCTGGGAAAGCTTCAATAGGAAACGTTTGAGAAAAGGCAGAGGCTTTGAAATAAACTTGTAGTGTGATTGGATGAACGTTCTGTCACATCTCTACGGGCTAATAGAGCAACAAAATACGTGATGTAGCCTCTATCGAGCTGCGCGTGCGCAGGTACTGAGGAATAACTGAAACATGGCAACTATAGACATGTATGTACTCGACTTTTGTCGTTTTTGAAAAGAAAAAAACTCACTGCTGTTCTTTGTTCTGCTTTTAACGAAGAACTGTTGTCAAGTTCTGATAAAACTGGCGCTTTAGCAGCATCCAATTCTCTTCTTCCATAGCTGCACCAGCTCTAGCTGCTGCTTGTTTACGTCACGACTCTGCTGCGCCTGAAAGTACTGCACCTCGTCACTTATTGGTCCTGTCACTTTCTAACCAGGCCCCAATGGTTCCAGTGAGAAACAAGGAACAGGTGTATCCATCTACTTTGCAAGGTTAGGCCAATCAAGCATGCTCGGCAAACCAGTTTCTGGTAGTTTTGGCTTCAGTGTGGGCGGATGGCAAGTCCTGCTGGAAAAGGAAATCAGAATCTCCATAAAGGTTCTCAGCAAATGGAAGTATGGTACTGTAAAATCTCCAGGTAGATGGCTGACAGTGTTGACTCTGACTTCATAAACAGTGGACCAACAGCAGCAAATGACATGGCACCCCAAACCATCACCGACCATGGAAACCGAAAACACTGGACCTGAAGTACTTTGGATTCTATACGTTCCTGATTTTATGCCAGACACCAGGACCTTGATTTACAAATGAAAACCAAACTTTACTTCAAAACAGGACTTTGAACCACTAAGCAACAGTCCAGATATTTTTCTCCTTAGCCCAGGTGAGATGCTGATGATGTATGTGGTTCAGGAGTGGCTTGACACTAGGAACACGACACTTGTTGTCCATTTCCTGGACCTGTGTAAGTGTGGTGGCTCTTGGTCCACTAATTCCAGCCTCAGTCCACTCCTTGTGAACTGGCTGCACCAACGAGACCAAGGTAATTACAGAATTATTCCCAGCCTTGCCAGAAGATATGACTGACGTGCTCTAAAATTATAAACACTTTTGTAGCTCTTGTTCCAAACTACAGGAGTTGGAGAAGGGTGGGTTGCTTGGATCTGTCTCCTTTGTTTTCTTTCATGTTGGTTTTTGTGCTTCTACCATGGATGAGTAGCCTATTCATAAGTAAATGAGCTTCCTTTTGTCCTTCTTACCTGTTTACTCTGGGTTGAGTAGTAGTAAAGAAAGAAATACGCAGATAACAAACCAGCATTTGTCTGGCATCAGCAGAGTATTTTCTGGAATTTAACCAGATATTTTCATTGGATTTTGGTAAAACTTGCTGCCCTGCTCAATCTGCTCCGTGCTAAATATATGCACACGGCTCTGGCATCTGGCAAAAATAGAAGTCCCTGCTTATGGCTGCAGAGGGCTCCAAAGTGCCGGAGCTGTGGCGTAGCAGAGACGTACTGCGGTGGATCTGGAAGCACTCTTGTTGAGTAAAACTGCTTCATTGCTGTGACAGAGCTGAGAAAGGCTGAACATGTACCTGGTGGTAACTGGGGGGTAAGTCTAAACGGGGTTCAGTGCAGTCTTGCTTTCATTTGCTGGCAGTTTTGCCCCTTTTTTTTAAATTTATTTCTGTTTTTCTTAGAGCATGCATTACAGGGATGTAAGGGAAGAGGGGAAAATGCATGCAAAAATATATAAAGGAATATGCTATTCTTGCTATTTTCCCCTGACTACTGAATAACTGCACCCTGGTGCCAGGCCTGACTCACCTGCTCAAGTAAATAAAATCTTCAACTGCTTCAGTGGGTGTGCCATTTTATACGGCCATGTGTAAAGAAGGCAATCTTCCGTGTAACCTTGAATACTTGGTTTTGCATTCTCACAACTGGTTTTCTTTCAGTAACCTCTGCTGTTATGGGTACAGTACAGCCTCATCAGTCCTGGTGAAATCCCTTCTACACGTTTACAGTCATGTCATGCACATGGTGGATTTCCATGTCTGCTGTTTGCAAATACTTAATCAGTGGAATGAATTACAGCTTCGCATTCGGCTAAGCAAAGATGTTATGATTGTGAAAGCCTGCACCAGATGTACAGTGATCCCATTAACAAACTGTACCTGCTGTTTGTGATGCTGTTTCAGCAGGAATGCAACAAGCTGTTCCAACAGGACAGGGGCAATGCATTCAAAATACTGGAGAGTGTCTCCTTGTTTTTTCACTTCATGTCCAGAGTGCTACAGCCTGATGAGATCCAGATATCAGATAAACAGATGCTAGTGATCAATTTGTGGATGTCATTATTATGGGTCACCTTATTGACAAAGACAGAGGTAAATGGATGTGCATCCATACTTGGAATTAACAACACATCTTCAGAATACCCTGATTTCTGAACACACTGCCTGCCTCTTAAGCCATCAACAGCCCACATCATTTCCACAGCAGTCATTCAGTGGGAATGAGAAAGTGGTGGGAGCGGTGATTTTTCTTAACTAGCTTCCATGCTAACAATTTCCAAGTGTCAAAAAACATCATTTTTAAGATATAATTTGTTTTTTTTTTTATGCCTTTATTGACAGAGGAGGACAGTGGATATAATCAGAAATAGGGATGAGACAGCTGGGGATAGAGATGCAGGAAAGTGCTAGAGGCCTGATTTGAACCTGGGCTGACCGTGTACATGGTTGGCACCTTAAACCACTCAGCCACTTGCACCCCATCAGAAACATCTTTGTAAAGCCCAGTTTAGTTTAATGTTGTGTTTCTGTTCTGCTGCCCTGCGCCTCTGTGTCATATTGATCTCACGACAGCTTTCACCTCGACGAGATCTCATCACACCCCTAGTCCTTGGTCAAGACACTTAACCTCAATTAGCTCCCACTGCTGCGTTGGTGGTGTGTAATTGTGTATGGATGCGTTTGAATGGGATTAGCTAATACTGATAGACAATTTTTCACAGCGACCTTTGCCATCAATGTCTGAATGAGAAGTGAATGTATTTAAATGCAAATGCATTTCTATGAGAAACTCATATGAATGCCTTAAAAAGATCTTTGTATTATTCATAAAAAGGTTGATAATTAGGTTATTGTTGTCAGTTGCTACCTACTTCACATGCAAACAATACTGTATGCTTAGAGTGTTTTTAAAAAGTATTCACCTCCTTGGATATGTTACCCCTTTTATTGATTTTATAAGTCAATTATGGTATAATTTGGCTTTTTTTCAATTAAAAACAACTGGCCTACTTCAACAGAGATACAGCTAATTGGTGCTAACAGTGTCATAACTGGTGAAGTGAGAATCACCTAAGTGCAGTAAATGTCTCAAGTGATTGTAGTATAAAGACACCTGTGTCTGGATCGTTTAGTAGATGGTTAATCAGTATGGCTACCATTACACCATGAAGTCAAAAGAACACTCCAGGCATTTCACAGAAAAGGTTATTGAAAAGTAGAAGTCAGGTGATGCATACAAAAAGAATCCAAGGCACTGAACATCCCCTGGACTTCAGTAAAATCCATCATGAATAAATGGAGGGAATATGGCACGTGTAAGTCTGTCCAGATCAGGCCACCCTCACAGACTAAGTAAACGTGCAAGAAGAAGACTAGTGAGAGAGGCCACCAAGACACCCATGACTACTCTGAAGCAGTTACAAGCTTCAGCAGCTGAGATGGGAGAGACAGCATACAACTGTTGCCCGGGTTCCTCACCAGTCAAAGCTTTGTAAGAGAGTGGCAAAGAGAAAGCCACTGTTGAGGAAACTCAGATTAAGCCTCGACTCAAGTTTGCCAAAAGGCATGGGTGAGACTCCATGGTAAAGTGGGAGAAAGTTATTTGGTCTGATGAGACAATCAGCTATGTTTGGCAGACACCAAACACTTCACATCACCAAAAACACACCATCCCCACTATGAAACACAGTGGTGGCAGCATCATGTTGTGGGGATGCTTCCAAGCAGTCCTCACTGGAAGGCTTTTAAAGGTTGTGAGAACATTGAATATAGCAAAATATATGAAAATCATGGAGGACAATTTTATTCAGTCTGCAAGAGAACAACAGCTTGGAAGAGGATTTATTTTCCATCAAGACAATGACCCAAAGCATACAGTAGAGGCTTCACAGATGTGGTTTAAAGACAAAAAGGTAAAATGTTCAGGAGTGGTCGAGTCATAGCCCAGAGCTCAATCCAACAGAGAATCTGTGGCTGGCTTTTCACATCTGGTACCTGTGCAACCTGATAGAGCATGACTAGTTTTGCAGAGGACTACTACAACATAGTACTGCAAATACTGACTTGAAGAGGGTGAAACTTTATGCAGTCACTGATTTTATATTACATATTTTGTCAAAAAAAGCCTAATTATATCGACCATGATTAATTTATAAAATCAGTGAAAGGGTAAAACATTCAACTGGGGTGAATATTTTTATAGGGGCTGTATAATTAGAGTACTGATAAAATATGAAAGCTCCAAACATGTTTGTTTGGAGCAGGTGGCAATATTTCAACTTTTCATTCAGATGAGTTGTTCTTGGAAACAAAGGGAGCTGTAGAGATGAAAAATACTTTTATTGCTCCCTGAACTTCTCTGTTCTTCTTACCTCCCACTTGTCACTTTCACTCAGTGATATCATAAGTCAATCAAAGCAGATATGTCCCACCAGGGGGACATTTCAGGTTTGATCTCGTTAAAGTTGGACTGTTCTGTCAGAAAATCAACAGAATCACTCATTTGAGGAAAAAGAAGCCCTTTTCTTTGCAGGTTTCTATTTCCATTTTTTCTTCTAATAATACACTCCAATGTTCCACAAAAATGGAAAATGAAGGCGGTGACAGTGAACGTAAAAAGTATGCACTAACAGAAAAAAAGCATGAAGAGGATTCTGCATCATGATTTAATGGATTACCATAGAAAGTCTACAATGGAAAATAATGAGCCACTTTAACATGCACAATAAGGCTTGATTGAAATGAAAAAGAAGAGATTAAAGCAGTTTTTCTGAGGCGGCTTTGTGGTTGAAAATAACCTAATTTCCTCAGTTCACCTCGGAGTTTGGAGGATTTGTTAGATATTCACTCTCATGTCTGAAAGAATGTATGCTAGCCTCCAGGAAACATCTGTAACAAATTAATAGTAATGTTATTCAATTGAGGATCCAAAGCAATGGGATACAGCCTGCAGTCAACACAGAACACTTTTGATGAATGCACTGATGCAGTACAGATCAGCCAAATATCAGAAGATTTATCTTGGTGTTAGCTGGAATGAGAAGGTACTTAGATGTGAAGAGGTGGTCACAGGTATGATTCATGCACTTACAGATGGCCTGCAGGAAATATTAACACAACTGTGTGAAGTATAGGGTAGTAGTCAGTCAGTAGGGGTTTTAAAAGAAAACCTCAGTGTATCACATCTCTTGAAAAATTGTAATACAAGTCTACATGAGTCTAGATGACCAGCAGAGCAAACCACATACTGACAGATTTATTCACCAACAACCAGAGTCTACAATCAAAAACTCAAAATCTTGCGAGGTCAAACTCAGTAAACAAGATTAATGCTGCAGCTGTTAGCTTACATTTATTGCATAGCGATTTCAGTCCCACCCCTCTTCTCGTCATTTAGATTGTGGTATGTTTTACAGGACAGGCTGAGTGAACATTCAAGTGTCACCCCTACCTAAACTTCATGCTCCGTATTGTTGTTGTGGCTGAGTTTGTTGTGCTTCCTCCCTTCATCATGCTTCCCCAGGTTGGTGATCATTCTATTCTCCATAATTCAAACTAAAAGCAGCCCGTCTTTTGATTTGAATCGTCAAAATGCATTTTGTTTGGTCAGGGATCAAAAGGAAGTAAACTACTTAACGGTGCCTTTTTGCTCCTGCTGCTGTCTCATCTCTGCATAGCTTGCATGGCATCGTGCTGTTGGGGTTCTGTTTAAAGTATTCCCAAACTTTACATGAGCGTAAGCACGGTTTTTATAATGTGAGTTTGCCATTTAGAGTGCAGCTAAAGTTAGCAACGAGCTTTACCAGCCTTTGTTGCTCTTTGCTGATTAATCTCATGCTTACTCTGGTTACTTGTCACTGCATTTGAGTAGTTATACATAAGTAACTAATAGCTAAGCTTCTCACAGCTGCATTGCATCATGTTGTGTTAACCCTTGGGCTCATGTGGCACACCCCTTTGTAAATTGCTTGGTAACTTTTGAACCATATGTCATAGACACTAACTTCTTTTTTCCTGTGAAAGCTCTGTGTTGTGCCTTTCCAATTACGTTCTCCATGCATTCATAGCTCATACAGAATATTTGCTAGTGAGCCCTGAACCTGGCTGTCTTTCCCAGGGTCTATGAGGACAATGTTGTCGTATACAGCAAGATGTGACAAGCTTTCCACCATGGGCACCGCCATATTGTTTACCCATAATGGGTTGTGGGAGGGGCTGCAAAAAAAAGTATATGTAGATATATTGAAAACTTTTAGTCACAGAATGTTTATTTTTACACTGTTTACACTGTTTTGTCCCCAGAGATGGGAGAACAAGCCTGTGCAAAGAAAAGCTTAGTCACTATTGTTTACTGTGTGTTATCAATAAAAATCTCTGAGTTTCAAATTCCAATTTGTTTTTTTTCTTTTGTCTTTAGAGACCTACATTTTTTTTAATTCAAGTGACATTCCAGCAGCACACGTTTTCTTAAAGCCAAGATTGCCGTGAAAAATAAGGATGCTCAGAGCTTGATTGTGCACCACAGGGTTGAAGTACAAGCTTTTAAAGACATAAACTCACAAAATGGTAAAAATCAAAACAAAAAAAAAAAACAGATTAGGACTTGAAGGGTAAATGTCAAAGTGAACAGCATATCAGCCTTGAAAGGCAAGGTAATGCTGCTTACGTGCTACTTTTACTTTGTATCTAGAGAGTGAGTGCTCACGCTGTAGATCGAGACAAAATAGCAGCATCTGTTCAGCTCTATGGACATGGAATTTGTGGAATTTACAGTTAATCCTTGATTTCCTCGCATTTGTGTCCTTTCAGGAGAAGAGAAGACATCTTAGGCCAGGTGTTATCTGAGTGTCTTGTCAGTTTTTGTCTGGCCTTTCTTTCACTCTGAAATGAAAACTTCCACTTCCTGGCATTGATGAGAAAACTGCCCAAAGTGGGTTTATATTTGAAAAGTGCTGTCACACGTTGTAGTTTTGCAAAAACATAAGGCTGACATAAGCACCCCACACAAGGTATAAACAGAGACGTATCGGCCCAACAACCTTTGGTTGTGGTGGGATTGTATTTTTCATCCAATCTTATATGGTCTGGCCTCATAACTGAGACAGAAAATCTGCCAAATGAGTACAATGCTGGCTGGAATCTGCCTCATCCTTGTGTCGTTTGTTTTTTTAAGCAAGCACAGTAAAAAGCCAGAGAAGAGCTTGTCAAATGAAGATTAAGAGGCAATAAAGCAGCAGTGCCACCCTTCATCAGTTTATTGACACGTCTGCCACCCTGGTCTGCCTCCTCATTGTGTTCACTGAGATCTAATCAAAAAGGGGGCAGGAAAACTGCATGTTATGATGTAACACTGTTGCACTCAGATAATATATATTGAAGAGAAGAGTGCTCATCTTCACAATAAAAGTTCAGGTGATTTACTTTCATTCCATAAGGTTAAAGGATAAAATATCAGCACGTCATTTTAGCAGAGGCTTTTAATGCTTTAAGCAAGTGAACAGAAAAATTAAAACCGTAAACCTTTGACATAAATTTTCACATCCCACTCTGCCCCTCTTCTGTCTAATCTGACGCCGAGGATGTCGCTGCTTCTCTGAGGCGAACAGGTTACATCATGAGTGGGCTTTAGAGGTGCAATAACAGTCAAAGCAGACAGACACACTTCATTAAAATACTAGCAGCACTAGAAACTACATGAAAATACATGAAAATTCAGAGGCACTTGTTCATTAAATCAGCCAAAGCGCGCTGAAAGGCTCTCAGAGGAGGTGGCGGATGGAAGAAGCAAATCAAAGAGAATGCATTTGTGATCGGAGGTAAAATCCTCCATATTAACGGCTGAGTGACAGGCCGAGGGTAAACACGAGATCAAGGCAATATTCAAAGGCAGCGCTGTTTAAGGAGCTGTTAATATGGACATTAAAAATTCTCCGCTCATAGCTGACAACAACATTAAAAAGGGAATAAGGAACTGTCGACACCGACCATCTGAAAAAAGCTGCAATTTGGACTCGGAGCAGCAGACTAACGAGGCAGAATGATAAATTCATTTGATTAATTAGAAATTCTCAGATAAAAGCATGTCTCGGATGAAAGCAGGTCTCAAATATAAGTCAGACTCACAGCAAACAGACACAGGAAAAATAATCTCTACCAAAACAGACAGCGAAATTACCTGCTTCACTCAGCGGCTCACACGTATTTCTCATTTTCAGGCGTAAATAACAGAAAATCAGCACTTTCTAAAGGGTATGTAGCAGTAAAAGGCTGATGATTGCAAAGAGCCAGTAGCGTTTTAATACAAAACGACAGTAGGTTTTTTTGAGGTGCTGTCAGGTAAGAAAATAGAGGGTACGTACGTGACTTCACAGTCAGCATGGCTCTCTGCTGTTCCAGATCTTGGGACTGAGCTGAAGCCAGCTCTACCTGAGCCAGAACAGGGAAGGGCCAGGCAACCCAATGTGGGAACTCTTAATTAAACAAGTTAAACCAGGACCAATGAAGACAGAGTTGTGGTAAGGTTTCTCTTCTCATTTACTCTCATTTATCTAGTAATGAGACTGCATCTTGCATCTTACATTTACATGCAACAAAATTTTACATTCTTAAAATACTTAATCACATATTAAGCTTAGCATCTCTATAATAAAATACATAACTTTCAGCACAGCCTGTCTGATTCCTGTCAGTGGATGGAAGCAGATTGACCTCAGAGAAGGTCTTGTCCATCTAAGCTTGCAGCAGCTGCTAGCTAAGGCTCAACTGTGTGGTTCTGAAAGTAAACATCCCACTCATTTTCTCCAAAGAGGATTTTATTATTTATCAGAAGTATCTGAGTTAAACTTACCACAAAGTACCCGAGAGTGAAAAAAAGATATGTGCCCATCAAAGGCAGAAGTTTGTAAGCTATTAACCTCTAGTCAAAAAGAGTTCATTTGTAATCTCAGCCAAAAACATGTTGATGACAACAATACATGCCGCTGCAGTATGAAGAGATATAAATGTAAACTATGATTTATTACAACTATAATTTCAACTTTAAACATTACAGTAAAGTAGAGATGAAAACTCTGGCTCTTTTCAGAGATTCGGATCATTCAGCTCAGTTCAGCTTTTTTGGCTTACAAATGGCTCTTCATTTGGTACCACTTTGGCTTTTTATGCTTTTAATAAATCAGACAAACTTTGCATTTTTGTCCCATGATTGATAGAACTACATGTATTTTTCCAGAAATTGTTGTACTAAAGCCTTTAATTCTTGGAAAAGCACAAATTTTATATCATGGTTGATACAAAACTATAATTCTTTAGACATTCAAGCACCGGTTCTATAACTTTCTTTGATATATTGAATGCTGAAAGGTTTTGTTTAATCTTGTTTTTTTTTTTGTTTTTTTTTTACATTAAACATAAAACATAGTGCAAGTCGTCTTCAGTGACTGCCATTAATAATAAAATAATAAAATAATAACAATGATAATAAATAACACTGCTTTGTCAAAATATTTCCCAAATAAATCAAACCTTAAATGGAGCATGGGGGCAATAAATAAACCATAAAAATCAAAAAATGTGTATAAAAGCTATGCTACACAGCCTGGTACCAGTCCTCATTTATATGAATCTATTGTTACTGCTTGCTGAAATTTTTATAGCTACATTTTCTACTCACACACTATCTGTGGAGACTGAGTGGTGCACAGAGCACTAAGCAATGTCACCGCCCCCTCCCCACTTGCTTTTCTGTTGTCCCATCTGATTGGTTACAAGTCGTACACACAAACACATGCGTCTACATATATACATTGAGTCAAACAGAGTGCTAATGTTAATGAGGAGGTATTTTTATGGTGTTGGCTGTAGCAGAACAGTGAGAAAATATCCTCCCTTTTTTCTGTGCTGTTTTGTGCAGGATGGGGGGGTATGACACTCTTGGTGGTGTGCCATTGTTCACACTAAAGAATGAAACTAAAGAATGAAAAAAAGTTCCTTCCTTTCTCACCATTTTTTTAACTACTTTTTTTTAATTAAAACGGGCAGAGAGCAACATTGCAAGGTTTTAGTAACAGAAATGATGTTTTGGCTCTTCTCCCTGTCGCTTTCAGCATGGGTTTGCAATCGTTTTGGGTGGGGTTTACCGGGGTTTACCGGTGTATCCAGGGCCCCCTGCCACAGTAGCCATCAGATGGGATGTAGCTGTAGGAAAGCGACAGTTTAATTGGAACTGGTCCACACATTTCTTTCTGAAACAAGAGCATAGAGCCACACTAAAGCTTGCCTCGGCAGAGAAGACATTTTTGCACGTCTCACTGAGGTGCCAGCATTAACAACCAACAGCAGCCTTTGAGCTCAAGAGAAGCACATAGTTTAATGCTATTTTGTCTTTTTGTTCTAGTCAGCCCATCATAAGTGTGACAGAAGATTTATCCAATCAGCTTCTGAGAATTTTTTGAAAAGTTATGCCCCTCCCAAACGCTTTCTATGGGAGCTTTTCCAGATAAATGTTAAATATACTCATGAAATGGGGATATGAAACAGCCTATCTGGCATGTCAGGTTGCAGGCGGGCTAAAAATTGGCTGAATTTGTGTATTCTGAGCCTACCTTTAGGCTTAACTGTGTCTCGTCTGTCAAACCTGAGTCCAATCACTTCCAGTGTTTTTAGTTATGAATGTTCCCTTTACATCTGTATCTCTTGTCTCCAGAGTCCATAATAATAAAATATCAGTTAACTCACAAAGCTCATTGTCTATGAGCGTGCCTGCTGGGTCCATACTTTATGAGTTTGTACTGTGATGGTTTCTTAAAAAGGTTTAACAAAAACATCACCCAAAGAAAGGCAACATACAAAAACTTAAACAAAAGGACAAACAAAATCAGCTCGAAAAAATAATAGTGATCAAGAATGAAATATACAAAACAAAATCTCACCAGAGCATCACTGGAGGACACACGTGGCGATAACATTCACAAGGAACTCACAAACTACTAGATGTGCCGCCCAGGTCTTTTAAAGTCAACTCCAGGCTGTTTATTTTCTTTATATAAAGATTAAACGCTGGCGTTAATTTAAACATGTGACGTGCCTGCTTGATAGGAAATAGACAAAAAGTTAAATCACTTATACTACTTTATCTGTGATGAATGTCTACGGATTCAACTTTACCCCTATAAAGCCAGCCGTGGTAATATCAAGGAAAAATCAGTGTTTTCTGTATTATATACATTATTTTTGTCCTCAGATGCCCTCTCAGCTTTGATATTATTTACTGTGTGGTTGGTCTGCTGAAATTTAAGGTCTTAATTTGCTCATAATGTTAAAAAGAGGAGGATTTGATAGAAACATTTAAGAAACAGATTTCTTTATCTGAAGATTTATGCTGCCTGTGGTTAATATCCCTGCATGGGGCACAATTATGCACAGGTGGAGGAAAAATGTTTAATGCAACTCAGTTTATCAAAGAAGCCGCCTGTTAACAGACTGATGAGCTCCTTAAAAGCTCAGTGCAGTGATGTCTGTGTCCGCTTGTTATCCTCATTGCTTTTTTATAATCATAAACAGTAATGAGCCATGTCTGTCATGCATGCTGTCTTGTTGCACTCTTTAAAGTCCCATCTCATTTCTGTCATAGAAACAACTCAGAAATATAGTTTGAAACTAAGTTAATGGGACAGGATGGGCCAGGCCTGGATGGGGTTAGGTTTGGATTTTTGGGCCCGTTCAAAGCTCTAGTTCCAGCCAGTGAGTGGCAAAAAGTTCAGAATAGTGAAGAAATCTGCAAGGAGTAAGCAGTTTAACAGCTTTATTCCAGTGTAAAAATGCCAACTTTTTTAGTCATTATTTCTTCATGAAGTTCACAGCGGGTGGTATGGATCCTCAGCTGATGGAATATATATTTCTAGAAAAACTGAAAAATTTAAGCAAATCAATCATATGGTAAAAGACCATTATCTAAGATAGTGGTTCCCAACCTTTTATTCTTAGGGCCCCCCTTTTCAGGACCCACTCGAAAAAGTAAACATAAATTTTAATTGTTTTCTTTAACAAAATCCCAACATGAACATAAACTATCCAGCCTTATGGATGTGTTTTAGGGCCACTTTAAAAGTCATAAATGTACATGAACCAAAGTTTAGAATTTTTGAGACTATAAAGTCGAAAAACCTGACCACTGTTTTCAGTTTTTCTTGTAAATTTTTTGACTTGTCACAGCTTTAAAATCTTAAAATTTTTGATTTTCTTATGTCAGAATCTAAGACTTGAAAACTCTAAAGTTTTACGCTTTTTTATTGTAAATTTTGAACTTTTTAAACTTTGAAATTCAGGCTTTGTTTTCATAGAAATATACAACTTTATAATCCCAAAAATTCGGACACCCCCAGCCCGCGATAAAATTTACCTTTCTGCTAAAGCGTTTAAGGATATTCTTTATTTTTTTTTAATCTTTTATGCTGGACGTAAAACACCTTCCTGCATTGTTTTAAACCATGATTTTTAGAAGAATGTATGCATAGCTAATTTTGACAATGTCAGAGCAGACAGGGTCCCATGTCCCCCCTGAAATCTTTGCCAGTCAATGGGAGCCAGTCAATCAGAGGACTGACATATAAGCTGTTCCTCAAAGTCCAGGATACTTCCTCTGTAGGAAGAATCATCTCAAGTCAAGTCCCTTGGAGGCAAAGCCAGAATCTTCCTAGAAACTCTTGAACACACATTGGGGACAGGCGAATGAGTGTGCGTGATTATGTCATAGGAATGGTCACACCCATTCAAGTCTACAGCAGAAGTCAAAGTGGGAGGAGCACTAACAACGACTTGTACAACTTTTACCCAGCGCAGTCTACTATGCTATGAAATCATTGTATAATCATAAAATAATAATCATAGTCATCATTTAATGTAAGCATATAAAATAATAATACTGTATAATACAGTCATTTTCTATGGGGCTATTTTAACCCGTCCAGCTTTAATTTGACATTTTGAAGTGTATTGAGCACTTAATTTTTTGAACAGAAGGAAAACGGTGTGACTGTGGGTAATTCCTGCAAGGGAAGGATACACATGCATTCTTAGAAATTCTCTGTGTGAAAGACTCAGTCCGTAGAAAAATTGGAACAGTCCTCCATGTGCAGTCAGTGACGAAGTTTCCCTTAAAAACAACCTTTTGGGGGGGGCGCAGATAGCAGAGTGGCCCAAGGCGCCACCCATGTACGCAGGCGGCCCGGGTTCGAATCCGGCCTGTGGCCCTTTGCCGCAGGTCTCTCCCCACTCTCTTCCCTGCTTCTGAGTCCATCCACTGGCCTTCTTCTACCAAATAAAGGCATAAAAAGGCCCAAAATTAAATCTTAAAAAAAAATAATCTTTTGGCTTGGCTTTGAGAAACGGCAATAAAGACAGACAACCAGGCACTCTCACACTCACACATATGGCCAATTTAAAGTCACCAGTTCACCTAAGCATGTCTGTGGTGATGGGAGGAAGCTGGAGTACCTGGAGAGAGCTCATGCATGCAAAGGGGCCCCGCAACAGCATGTGCTGCCGTGCAGCCCTGCAGACTGAATCACTTGTATAATTTTTCTGCATGTTGTGGAGAACTCACCAGTATGACATGATCATCCATAACATAGCTAGAGGTAAAAAACTTAAAAGCACAACCTGTAACATATTGAGCATCAGCCATTTAATCTGAGGCAGCATCAGTGCATAATTTAGACACTGCTGCTAACGGCTGAATGCATTCCTACCAATGACCTGTACCGTATACAACATTGATCTAATCTTATCGTGTTATTAATTAGAGAAATGTAGCTTTAAGCAATAGGACTCTTGATGTAGCATGTTTGAGATCAGATCATCAAACTTCAAAGATTCCCCCCAGAAATGTTTATATTAGTTATGTGTTGAGGTTGCAACATGTGACCTTTTATCAAACAGCAGTGAACCCAAAGTCAAGCCATGCTACAGGGAGTGCTGCATTAGCAGCATGAATGTTTTTTCTTCAACAGAACAGCATGATTAAGAGTATTTACCTTGTTAAAGTTGTGACATTTTTAGCAGATGTTAAAATTAGTCATTTGAATCTAAATGATAATGATTTGTCTTGAACTTAGGAGGAAATTTATTCAAATTTCACCGATTTTCTTCACAGTCAGGGCTGCAAAGTGGTGCACTGGTCACCCTGTTGTCTCACAGCTTGAAGGCTTCTGGTTTTTATTCCTGGCTTGCCGGAACCTTTCTGCAAAGAATATTTAATTGACTTTAGCTCATTTAGCTCTTTTCTAGTCTTTTTGTCACTCATAGATCTATATACTTATTGCACTAAGTGTTCTTCAGTATTGACTCTGACTGTCAGACAGTTTTTTTTTTAAATAACAATAAATCACAGAATTTCAGTAGGGAAAGTCCTGTAATTCACATAAAAAAGTTTATCTCTGTCAGATATTATTATTTGATGATGTGGAAAATGTGTCAGTTATATGCAGAAAATAAGAAACCAGGAAGGGGCCAAATACTTTTTAGCAGAACTGTAGGTGCACAACACTTATGGGTTGCCTATGTTGATTCGCTATACTATCTGCATTTTTATTAAAATGTGTGTATTAGTCTTGGGTAGCTCGCAGTGTCTGTATGCAGTATATGTACACAGTTATTAACCGAATATGCAAGATCTTGCCTCTTATAAATGTGGGGGATGAATTCAGAGTATAATGATATGATAATGATATATAATGATATAATGGTAGCTGCCTGTCGAGTAATAATGGGAATCCCAGCTCTTCCAGATCATTTGGCTCAGTCATCAAATATCTATTTTTGGCTAGTCTTAGTTTAGTCTGTCTCTTGAAAAAATTCTGATGATGAACAACTTTAGTCATAGCATAAATCGTGACGAGGGAGCCTGCACCTTGTCACACACATGGGATGCGGTCCTGATGAAGGCGTCAGACAGTAGGGGGCGTAAGCTTCTCCTACTTTCTGGCAAAACCATGTAAGGCAGCCTACAAGACACATCACAGCACCATCACATGACGCTTCTGACGAAGGCTTCAGGAAGTAGCTGAAACATGTAAAGCAGGTAAACAAAACACACTCCTGTCTGACTAAAAGAATTGTTACAGTACAGTCTAAAAAAACAGAAGACAGTATGAATCTCTACCGAAGAACTTTAGTCATAGTTTTGGTCAACAGAATTAACACTGGTTTCAACTTTGTTAAAACTGTGGATTTAAAACTATATACCAATTTTTAAAATGTGTTGGCAAGTCAAGTAAAACCACACTTACAATGAATAATGTATGCCATGCTTTTTCCTGAATCATGTATCTAACTTTGTTGTTTGATAAATTTGTACAGAAGTTTTTAAAATTTTCAATTTATATTTGTATTCTAAGTTATAAAAGCGGTTCATGAAATATGTTAAAAATGTGGCTTTTTTCCTACTCTGACTTTATGTTTTGTGTCTGTTAGTTTTTTGTAATTTTAGGTCCAATGTGTAAATACGGTATGTCAAAATGTAAAAATTACTGTAAAATCACACATGAGCTTGTGCTGAAAAATGGCACCAAACAAGACAACATGAACAATTTTAAGGTGAAATGTAAAGGTAAAATCAAAAGTAGTCAATAAACAGCCAATTATACCCCTGACCCAGAGGCCTTATATCACTTATGGTTGACTGTGGAATATCCAGCAGGGATGACATTTCTCAAACTATCTTACTGCAGAGGTGGCATCCATCACAGTACCACGCTTGAAGTCACTGAGCTCTTCAGAGGGACCCACTTTGTATCAGAAATGTTTGAAAATGGCGACTGCAAGGCTAGGTGCTTGATCTTTTTACACTTGTGGCAGCAGGTCTGATTGAAACACCTGAATTCAGTCATTAACAGGTCTGGCTAAATACTTTTGTCCACTTAGTTCATGTTAGCTGTGTTTTTGTTTCATATAGATGGCTGTTCATTTCAATTGGTTTCCTACTTAAAGACAAGTAACTAACTTATTCCATGAAAACACATACAAACCTGTACTTGAATGCCTAAAGGAACGCGTAGTCCTGCCTTCTTTACCTTTCACTGTCATTGTGAACACCAGTGATCTGCACACATACCAGGAGACTGAGCTACACCAACTTTTCCATCTCCCCTCCCGTCGGCTCACGCTGGAATCCTCTCGCATTAGTTCCAGTGGGGGCTGGCACCTCATCAAGACTGCAGGACACACCAGCACCAAATCAGTTTCGAGTTGGATTAGATCCTTTCCTCGAGGGGCTCCAAATCCGCTGAGTCATATCTCTTGTTTGGATTGCAAGAGCGGAGGCATGAGGGGACAAGCTGGAGACAGGCTGGATACAGTAAGGTTGTCAGAGCTGTGCTGGGATTAAAGTCGGGGTGTCAGCCGAGGTCAGGTTTGACTGGTTTCAGTTATGGCACTGAATAGATCTTTTGAATTGACATCACTTTAAAATACACTTTCTTCTTAAACCTCCATCCACCGTGAATCACACCCACCTGACATTCAAATATGACCCTGTACCCTCATGGAAGTCACCATCTTTAATCATATTAAGCCTTCTATTTAAGCATATGACAATCATACTATTCTAAATGCAAAGCCAATAATGGACATTTTCTTCCCTTCTTTGATGACTAAGGGGTTGAGCTCATGAATCCTGTGAAGAAAATCATTACCTGTCAAAAGAGGTGAACTGGACAGAGATCAAAGTATGTATTATTGGCAAATGCAGCGGCCCTTTATAAATGAGATTTTCAAGTCAAGATGAAAAGCTAAGACAAAGCACTAATGACCCCTGTAGGGAAATCAGGCCTGTGCTTTAAATACATTAGGTTACTAAGTAAAGCTCAGTACTACAATACAGCCATAAAACAGTTCTAATCAGAGCTTTGCTTCTTAACTCTTCACTAAAGGTTTAACACCCCAACAAGTTCAAACAAGACAATATCTGCAGCTTTCAAAAATATCCCAACTTATTTCTAGTGTCTGTAGATTTATTCAATCAGTTAATCAATGATCAGGTCTGTTCCATACTTTTTGTTGTAGTATTTCCAGTGTAATCCACCCCAAGCACAGCATTGGATATATTCCGCCTTTATCTTCAATCCGAGTCGCAGAACTGTTTCAAAAAGCTCTTGGAGGATGACTGGACAATGGACAATGGCAAAAACAAAATAGGAGAACCCAAATGCAGAACAAAAACCTTAAAGATTCCATTCAACAAAATGGAAAAACAGGACCTTATATTAAACTCAGTCCACAGGAAATCCAAAGCAAAAGTTACTAATTCAAAAAACCAGACAACATAAAATGCGAAACTGGCATCAGCAGAGCCTCTGACAGGAAATCAAGAATTGGAGTTGGCAGGGCCTCCAAGGGGAAATCAGGAACTGCCATCGGCAGGATCTTCAGCAAAGACTGGGGTACGGGTGTCAGCCTGACCTCCAGCTAGAACCCAGGTTTATCAGGGTGGACCTCCCTACCTGCAACTGGGGTCTGGTGGTGCTTGGCAGGGACAAGAAGCAGATGGTGCTCAGCTGGAACAGGCAGTTGACAGCGCTTAGTGAGAACATGAGGCTGATGGTGGTTAGCAAGAACATGAGGCTGACGGCGCTCAGTGAGAACATGAGGCTGATGACACTTAGCAGGAACATGAGGCTGATGCGCTTAGCAAGGACATGAGGCTGACGGCGCTTAGTGAGAACATGAGGCTGAGGACACTTAGCGAGAACAGGAGGCTGACAGCGCTTAGTGAGTACTTGAGACTGACGGCGCCTAGTTAGAACATGAGACTGACGGCACTTACAAGAACATGAGGCTGACAGCACTTAGCAAGAACATGAGGCTGACAGCGCTTAGCAAGAACATGAGGCTGACAGCACTTAGCTAGAACATGAGGCTGACAGCACTTAGCAAGAACATGAGGCTGACAGCACTTAGCAAGAACATGAGGCTGACAGCACTTAGCAAGAACATGAGGCTGACAGCACTTAGCAAGAACATGAGGCTGACAGCACTTAGCTAGAACATGAGACTGACAGCACTTACAAGAACATGAGGCTGATGGCGCTTAGCAGGAACATGAGGCTGATGGTGCTCAGCGAGAACATGAGGCTAACCCAGGTCGACGGCACATTGTCAGAACAGAAAGGCTGAGGCTCTGGATTACAGGAGGCTTAAGGCCTGGGCTGCTGAGACTTTGAAGACTGGTGAGCTGGTGACCAAGGCTCTTGTGCACCTTGCCAGGGAGACTAGAACAGATGACAGGATCGTCTTTCCTTCTTCTGCCTCCACAGTTCCTAGAAAAAAATCCAGTCCATGGAGATATCTCAATTTCTGCAGAGCTCTTTAACTGAATTAAAGCCATCTCAAAAATGTTTTGAATATAACTTATTTTGTGAAACAAAACAAGCTTTTCTAAATGTATTGCTGGGTCCATGTTATGGCCAGCTCATTCTGTCATGCAGGCAAAAATGCAAAGCACAAAAAGGAGGACCCAAATACAGAACAAAAACTCATTTATTGAAACCAAAGATGAAAAGTTAATGAACAACAAAATTCTGCTTCAAAATGTCTTGAGACAAGCAAAAGCAAAGAGACCCAAGCTTACTGTTAAGAAGAGTCCAACTCAAAATCCATGACAACAAATGACAGAGTCCATAAAACTGAAGAAACACACGAAAGATCTCTGAAGAATCACCAGGAAGGACAAATGATCTGATACAGAAGGGCAGAAGCACAGAGATGAAATACACACAGGGATTATTGGATGCAGGTAAGACTCAGTCAATCGAGCACAGGTGAGACTAATGGCCCAATCACAGTGGAGGCTAAGTTAAAACTGAAACATGGCGGACAAGGATTATAAAATAACACTCTAAATACCAAAAACTAAAACTGAGGAACCTTCATTGGAATACAGGAGGTTAATATGAATAAAAACAGTAGAACTTAACATGAAGGTATTCATCGCACAAAAAGAATTCCCCACACTTGTATAGAAAGGTGAAGCACATTGATAATATATTGTCATCCATTGTATAACAACCATATTTATAGCCCTTGATGAGTGCTGTAAGATCAATGATAGACTCACCAGTTTATATTTTATCAATACCACCCATTTGTAATGAATTGCACCTGAAACATCCTCATAAAAAGTTGCCTATTCAACAAAGTGGCAATTACAACAGAAGACATTCTTGATATAATGTAGAAAAATGAATCATAGTTATTGATTGACATCATTATAACTATGGATTTTTCTACTGAGCATGCAGCAAATACACAAGTCATTAATCAACTTTATGATGGATCCATGCTGTATCAGGATGCTGTACTACTAAGAGATGCACACATGGAGCATATAAATCTAAGTGGTCTTTGAATGTGTTGTAAGAAATTTATTCCAATCATAAAAAGTACCTCTCTGCGACACTGAATAAATCATGTGTGCTGTGGATTCTGCAGCTAATTGAACACCAGGATATGTTTGTATAGTTTGCAATAAATCAGAATGTTTTTTATAAATACAGTGCTGTGAAAAAGTATTTCACGACACCGTATATATATATATATAGAGAGAGAGAGAGCATGTTAATTACACATGCATGTTTCATATTATCAGCATAAGATAAAGATAACATGAGTAAATACAAAATGCTGTTTTTAAAAGATTATTTGATTTTAATAAGTGAAAATGGCATCTGAACCTACTTGTCAGACCTGTTCAATCAAGAAATCCCTTAAATAGAATCTGTATGACAAAGTGACGTGGGCGAAAAGATCTCAAAAAGCATGTGCCATCGAAAGAAATTCAGGACAGATGACAAATAAAGTCATCTATCATTCTGGAAAAGGTTAAAGAAGCCACTACTAAGGCTTCGGGACTCCATGATGAGAGCCATTATCCACAATTGGGGAAAACTTGGAACAGTGGTGAACCTGCAGGAGTGGCAGACCTACCAAGAGAACATCAAGGACTCATCCAGGAGGCCACAAAAGAACCCAGAACAACACCTAAAGACCTGCGGTCCTCATGTGAGCCATTATCCACAAATGGAGAAAACTTGGAACAGTGGTGAACCTTCCCAGAAATGGTCGGTCCACCAACGTGACTTCAAGAGTGCACTGGTGACTAATCCTGGAGGGTACAAAAGAACCCAGGAAAACATCTAAAAACCTGCAGGCCTCTCTTGACTCAATTAAAGTCAATGTTCATGCTTCAACAATATGAAAGAGACTGGGCAAAAATGGCATCCACAGGAGAGTTCCAAGGTCAAAACCACTGCTGACCAAAAAGAACAGGAAGACTCGTATCACATTTGACTAAAAACATCTTGATGATTCCTAAGCATTTTAGGAAAATATTCTGTGTACTGAAGAGACAAAAGGTGAACATTTTAGAAGGTGTGCATCCCAATACATCTGGAGTAGAACTAACACAGCATTTAAGCAAAAGAACATCAGACCAACAGTTGAACATGGTGGTGGAAGTGTGATGGTCTGGGGCTGCTTCAGGACCTGGACCACTGGTCATAAATGATGGAACCATGAATTCTGCTCTCTACCAGAAAATCTTGAAGGAGAATGTCTGGCCATCAGTTTCAAGCACACTTGGGTTATGCAGCAGGACAGTGATCCAAAACACACTAGCAAGTCTACTTAGAAAATGATTCAGAGTGACCTAAACAGAGTCTCGACTTACATCTGATGGAGATGCTGTGGCATTACCTTGAACAGGCTGTTATAATAGTCTTTTTGCCAGTCATATTAATCTTAACCCAAACATTAAAAAGTCTCCAGGTGTGTTGATTAATTATGATACAATTTAAATAAAGTTCTGTGTTCTTTAATAGCTGATACACAGTCCAGGATTATACAATCAAATAGTTTGAAGAATAACACAACTCTTCCTGATAAACCTTTAATTCCATCTGAAACTGAGAGTTTCATCTGTTTTTTAATAACTACAGTTTAAATCTAACAAAAGTAATGTTATCATTCACATGGGAACTTCTATAATTACAGAAAGCAGCCGCTCTAATGTAAAAGTAAATCAATAAAGAATACAACAAAAAAAATCAACAAAAAATGAAGAAAAATCTGTGGATGGCACGGCCAACTTTGTTGGCAGACAATGGTTTCTGGAAGTGTTCCTGAGCCCATGCACTGACTTCCAGTACAGAATCATGCCTGTTTTTTTTACTGCAGTCAAAGACAAAGCAGTTTTACATTGAGTAACATTTTTTCTGCAATTGTTCCACAACTTTTAGACACAGTTTTTGCAGATTGGTTAACCTCTGCCCATCTTTACATATGAAAGAGTCTGCCTCTCCAAAATGCTCCTTTAAACTCAGTCATGTTACTGATGTGTTTATAATTGACATAATTAGTTTATAATGTTCCTTCAGCTACTTTTCATTCATACCACTTACTTTTCCAGCCTTTTGTTGTCCTGTCCCTACTTTTTTGAGCTGTGTTGCTGCCATCAAACTCAAAATGAGCTAATGTTTTGCTTGAAATGGTAAAATGTCTCAGTTTTAACATTTTCTATGCCATTTATGTTCTATCACAAATACTGTATAGGTTTATGAGATTCGACAGTCATTGCCGACTGTTTCAATTTACATTTCACACAGTGCCCCAACTTTTTTGGAATTGAAGTTGTATTGATTATGTGTTAGATATTGTGTTAGTTCAAGAGAAATTTTAAACAATATTATTTTACCATCTATAGATTGAGTATCATGAAACCTGGCAGACTTTGGTTCCACGATGTAAAGGAACTACATGTCAGATATTTTTCATGAATTAGAATTTAGCTCTTCTCTGGCTTGCTCCTCAGTAGCCACTCTGAATACCCAGGAGCTTGGGTACCTTGTCCTACCCTTGCAACAGCTAAGTAGGTCATTCTTTTATTTGCCAGAGCCAACAGATGGTCAGTTTTTTCCATCCAGGTGAGTCATTTTCTAGGTTCGACAACATCCACGGTCCCATAATTATGCCTTTTTCACTCGAAACGTGTCCTTATCCTTGGGAATATTCAAATATTCTCTCAAAAGACCTCATTTACACAGAGCAGATGCTTTCATCAAAGCTCTGTGAATGTTACAGGTCAGTGGATAGGTGAGTTTCAGATTAACGGTTAGTTTTATCTCTTGAGTAGATTCATTTAATTCTCATTTCACAGTGAGAGAGTCAGGACTCACTCATTACTGCCAACATTAGTCCATTTCTGAAATATGGAGTTATACAGGAGGCACATTTGCTGAAATGCCATTATAGATTATTTTAATTTGATCCATACTAACCCATAGTTAACTGTATTTATTCTGATTTGAATAACTGCTCCTTTTATGAGAAATTAGAGGCTCCACGCTCACATTAAAAGCTGCCAGGTAATACCACAGCTGAGCTGTTTTGCCACTGAGTCCCTCGCTGGTGTTGGAAAGACAAGTAGCCTTCATATTTTTATTTTTCCAATCCTAATTATCAAACCATCTTTAGGGTGGAGTAAAGGGTGGATTTGGTGAGTAAGCGTGGCCCAGGGTACCATCTGGGCATGTTGTTGTGTTGCCACAAGCCCCTGTGGATGTCCCAAGAGCCTTAAACCATCAGCAGCCTCCAGGCATATTAATGATAATAATAATGATAATAGTATTAATAATAATAACTTTATGATAGCTGCTTGTATCCATGATCTCATTCATCCAGTCATTACCAAGAGTTAAGGTGAGGGCTGGGAGGTAGATCTATTGATGGGGAGAGCTTTGCCTTTTGGCTCAGCTCCCTTTTCACCACAACGGTCCGGCAAAACTGCCGCAGTACTGATGGTACTCCTTTTAACTTTACTCATGAATAAGACCCCAAGACACTTGAACTCCTTTACCTGAGGCAGAGCAATTTGGACTTGGAGGTGCCGACTCTCATCTCAACTGCTTCACACCCAGCTGCAAATCATCCCTAAGCCTGCTAGAGGTCCTCGGCTGAGGAAAAAATGAGTCTCCTCCAGTGGGTGGCTAGGCTCAGCCTCAGAGTTAGTGCAGTGCCAATGTGCAGTGGTCCAGCATCACAGCTGAACAATTTGCAAAAATAATCTAAAATCTGAAATGTTTTTTTTCCCCATTGTTGTGATTGTGATTTAATATGCAATCATTATTAGGTTCCTCATCTTGTGTATTTTTCAACAAATTCAAGCAATAAATCATTCTATATTACAACCTATATTTAATCAGAAACACTCTCATTATACATTTAACCATTTTATTGCAACATTGATCTACTACAGTTTTACTCAGCAACTCTGCTTTATAGAAGCTCCCTGGGTTAGTCAAGTAGCATGCTTTGACTGTCCGGGGATTGCATAGCTAGAAACGCCCAATTGGATAGATACATTTATGACAATGTGCACCGAAAACAATAACATTATTCAGGGATTACTGTAGGATAGTCGTTGCAGTGCTCCTATGTGGGTTTTGTTCTATTCTGCTGAACAAAGGAAGTAAAAACATGTTGTTTACCGAATAAGGATGACTTTCTTTATCAGAAATGCTGCCACCTGTAGGAGGTCTCAGTACACTACAAAGCTAAGTTGACTGAACAAACTAGCTGCTATCTCAGAACAAAAAATATTGATCATGTAGCAATCATCAGATCTCACTCAGGTGATCAGTGATTGGTGTCAACTGCAAAAAAAAAAAAAATGATTGGGGAATCACTATTCTGAGAGATCAAAATAGCTGTGTTTTCTCAGTCTTAACTTTAAATGAAATGCTATCCACACTAGTATGTCCCTGTTCTCCTTCATTGCGGTCTGTATTCAGTCATGTTTCCATGCTTGGCAGTAGACTGTGAACATAACATGAACCTGAGTTGACACATTTTATTGACACGAACTCATTTTTATTCAGTTCTGCCCTTTTTAGCTTGACCATCCTCCCACCACTCTTTAGGAGGGTAACTCCATGCTCTGAGGTGTTATGATAGAGGGATTAGGACTTTTGTTTCTTCAGCTCATGCTGTGAACCTCGTCTCAGGATTTGTTTTTTTTCTCATGCAGGGGAGGAGAGGTGGAAACCTGCCAGTGGGAGCAGATAAGAGAATTTACCTGGAGTCTGTTTTTGCTGCCATGTTGTGAGGACAGTCATCACTACAATGAAAACTGAACTCTGTAACTGACAAAGACAAGAGTTGGCTGCTTGTGGGGTGTCAGAAGTTTAACAGCATGCCAAGGACGGTGGGCCGAGCCAGCCGCGGGACGCTGCCAGCCCACTGGTCCAAACAGACACACTCTGATTCTCCCATCAGGGGTGGTCTGTGTTCACTCGCTGGACGCAGGTACTCTTTGCTACCACATGCTGTGCACCTTAGGTGTAAACACAAGGCTTGGTCTTTTTTATCAAATCAAAAGCACAAGACACTGCATTAAATTTGGCATTTATGCCTTTTTATGTTGAACAGGACTACTTTTATCATGCATAAAGGGTTACAACATAAAAGTCAAATATGCACTGATAAAACACAGTTGGAAACATAAAATGAAAGACAGTCGCTCAGTGTACCCAGGAAGACATGAAAATTTTGTTAGCCTGCAAATTCAACCATTGTGCGTCCTTGGCACGGCACAGGAGGCTTTCTTTTCTTTATTTTTCCACCTGACACAGTCGTCATTTTTACACCCGGCGTTTACGTTGTTCGAATAGCAAATAACCAAAGGCTGTTTTTGTCTTAAAATGAGGAGTGGTCAGCATCATTTGTGGCGGTTTCCTATCTTCAAAATGCAGGAAACAGCTGCTCATTCAAAAGGAATATAACAATCAAGATTCTGCCAAATAAAAAGAGAAAAACAAACTGGCCTTTTGCAGGACTACTTCATGAAACAGGAAGCCAGATGAGCACACAGGCAGAGCAGCTCTGAGTCCTACTTGACTGCTCATAATAATGTTATCTCTGTCTTGGTGGAATAAACAAACCTGAGTGCACACTTGGGCCGCTCTTGTGCCTCCGTCTCTATGGACGAGCAGGTTGTCTAATTAAAACATCACCAGCATCACATCTGTTAATGTCTGCACTTGTCAGGCATCCACGGTTTGTTCTGACGTTATGAAAAGAGAAGTCAGCGCTTCAGTTAACGTCAGACAATTTTAATTCCCTCCATTCGACACAGGGGGACTGACGCTGCTGCAGTGTTTACTTGGCAGTAGAAAAGATTCTATCAGAGCCATTGTTGATTGAATTGATGCTTATCAGATGTGATTATTTGCTGCTTATGTTTCATTCTTTGTAAACAAAATATATTTGAGCTGTTGTTCCAACAAAATAGATATTTTAAAGAGGATACTTGTTTAGAAATTGCACAAGTGTTTGTTTTTGTGGTGTGAAACCTGGTTTCGGTGTCTGACTTCCTCCATAACTTGCATTTTGGTATGCAAGAGATTTTTTTTCATAATGTGGGTATTTAAAGTCCTCCAGGATCCGGTTTAACCCTAATTTTTTGGGATGCATTTATAGCATGGGTGTCCAAACTTTTTTTTTCAAAGGCTCTAGCCTTTCCCAAACGCTGTATATCGAAGGTTTTCCAGATGGATGTGTGAAACAAATCCATCTGACGTGTCAGGTTAGCTCACATTAGAACATGAAGCCTTTTCTTGACTGTATTGTACTTCTTAGTTTCAGTACAAGATGCTGCCATGCTAATTCTGTGAACAAACATTTTGACAAGACAAAGTTATTGTTTTTTTTTATTTTTTGTTTATAAGAAGACACTGTAAATGATAAATATATTGGCAACCAGAGCAATAATGTTACCTTGATTTATGATGTCCTAATAAATTACCACAGCATACGTCAGCACCAATAGCATTCCAGGTACGCAGCCAGTGGTAGCTAGGGCCAACCAGGGCCCCCTGAAATCTGACTGGCCTCCCCACAGTCCTTCAATTTATTTGTTCTTTGCTTTGTCAATTTTAGAAAAGCAAATAAATCCAGTTTCAAAACAATAAATTCTGTTTCAAAACATTAAATTCAAATTCAAATCATGCTATTCAAATTCAATATCATTATTCAAATTCAGTTTCTAGTGGCACAAATCTCAGCCCATAACGCTACGTCACATTCCCGCGCTTGTGCTCCTTCATTCATTTGCATTTGTGATATACAGAGCTTAACAAATTTATTAGACCACCTGTCATAAAAACAGGAAAACATTAATATTTTAGAAATCTTTCAAAAGCTTGTTTAAAATTAAAAATGTTATTATTTATTTGGCAAATAACAAACTGAAACAACTAAACAGTCCATTTTCACACATAATAACCAAAAAACTTCTGATTTTGTATGGCCTCCTTTGGCCTTGATAACAGCTTGCATTCTTGCTGGCATTGTTTTTATGTACTTTTCCACAGTCTCTTTCATTATTGAGTTCCAAATAGTTTCTAGCTGTTCCCACAGTCTTGCCTTAGATGAAACTTTTGTGCCATCAATCTTTGAATCTACTAAACCCCAAATTTGTTTTATAGGATTCAAATCCAGACTTTGACTTGACCAGTCCATCAGTTCCAGTACTCCAGATTCCTTTTTCTTGGTCAGATAGTCTCTGCACAGCTTTGAAGTATGCTTGGGGTCATTGTCTTGTTGGTATATGAACCCACGACCAATCAGATTCAGTCCAGAAGGGATTCCCTGATGCACTAAGATGTTGTGGTAGATGTTCTTGTTCATGATACCGTGGATTTCACTAATTTGCCCACGCTGTATCCACAAATTGAACCCCATACCATAATGGAATCTCTACCATGTTTCACTGTGGGTGCAATGCATCTGGCATCAAAAAGTTCTCCAGCTTTTCTGCGGACATAAACACGACCATGCTGACGAAGAGTTCAGACTTGGACTCGTCCGTCCAGAGTACCTTCTTCCTATCATCAACAGTCCAGTGTTTGTGCTCCCTGGCAAATCTGAGGCGTTTCTGGATGTTTGCAGGCATCAATAATGGCTTCTTAGCAGCTATTCTTCCCTTTAAGCCTTGTTCTGTCAGTCGTCTGCTTATGGTCATTCTGGAGACTTTCTCAGACTCTGATCTAGAAGCATTCATCTCTGCCTGAAGATCAGCAGTGGTCTTCCTTACGTCTCTCGTACTTAGAATCTTGAGGTGTCTGACATCTGCTTGAGTTAACTTTCATTTCCTGCCTCTCCCTTGGGGCATTTTGTAGGTACCAGCCTCAGCAATTGACTCTAAAGCATACCTGACCACACTGTGAGAACACGTTATGTCTGTCCCTATTTGTCTCAGAGATCATCCAGCATCATGAAGTGCTTTAATGCGGACTCTTTTATTATCAGTGAGCTCTCCACGTTTTACCATTTTGAACAGGAATGAAGTATTTCAAACTGAATTCACCCAAATTTGAGTCGTCTCACTGGGCTTCTCTGAGAAGTCAGAAATGAATCAAGCATAACATTCAACAACTAAAACTAATTTTTCTGTTCAGGAATGCAAGTAAATAACTATAATTTGACATATTAATCAAGAAATAATAATGTGCTTTACTATTTTTTTCAGTTTTTTGTAAATCAGTAAATTTGGAAATTCATGGATAACAATAATAGTTATATTTTAGCATTAAAAATATCATTTGGGTTAAAGAGCTTCTACATATTGGTGTATTAACCATTGCAGAAACATAAAAAATGATTTTGGTAATTACCAATGCTGTTAATTTGGGGCAGCTGTGGCATAAACCTTACTTTGGGTGGTGGTCTAATAAATTTGTTAAGCACTGTACAATGCAATGCATCCTTCCAATTTTAGGCTCAAAGTAAAATCTATAAAATAAGAGGAGAAACTACAAAAAAAAATCCACAAAAAAGAACCCCCTCTTCCGCTCAGCTGGCTGCAGGCCTGAAACCTACAAGGGATCTGGTATGACAACAGTAAAAATAAAAAAGATTGTTTTTTTTTTGTTTTTAAGAACAGTGAGAACTAGCTTTCTGGTATATCTTTTTACACTCTGGCAAACTTTCATCACAACAAAACTTAAAACTCTTGGAGAGTTGGATGGTTCCTCTTTCTTTTAATCATTTCCAAGCACATTCATGGATGTCTGGCTCACACTGAGTGATAATAATCTGTGTTTCATGTCTCTATGTGAGGATTAGAGTTTGACTCAGAGTAGAAGAATAATTTTCCAGAGTTGCCCCTCACGCTCCGTCTATCCCTCACGTCTCTGGCGGCCCCCTGGTGAGCCTTTTGGTTTCTCTGTTGCCTTGTCCTGCTAAATGTCCATATCTATTACAGACCTTACCCTGTAATCTCCCCATGGTTAAAACACCATCCAGAACAATTAGTGTGGTTATAGAGAAGCATGGTGACTGTTTCATTCCCCACCTCCCTCTGTTATGTAAAAGCCAACTAAATGGGGCTCTAGTTCAAAATTAGCCCGGGGGTAGGATAGCTTACTTTTGAGGTTATTTTTGTGAAACCGTGTTATGTGAGTGAGGATGATAAAAGGGCAAAGCTGCTCACTGATAACAGTGCAGACTCTCTGAAGTTAAACTGCACCAAGTTTTTATAAAGTAAGAAGGCTGATAGATGAAGACGGAGAAGCATCCAAGACTTCACACTGTCTGCTTTGTCTGTTTCACCTGTTGACAAAGCAGTTATCGTCCAGTCCTGTCCTGTTCATCTTGAATATTTCTGGAAAATTTCAGGAAGACTGCTCCTGAAATCTCCATGTATGCACCTCAAAGGAGCGGGAGGCCTTGGGCAGAGGGTCGGTTCAGGGCATAGGCGTTGTGGGTGGTCACCTAGGGTGCCATGCTAAAGGGGGCGCCGACACGAGCCCTTGTTATTTTGAATCAAGCACCAGTTTCAGGTTCAACTCCTGTGCTTCTCCCCTACTGTTCAGTCTCACTTCAACGCCCTCTCTCTTGACACCCCTCTCTGTTCTCATAAAGAACAGAGTGGGGTGTCAGAGTGAGCATATATCCTGATCGAAAATCAACCTGATGTCTTCTCATTGCTCCAAAACAGCAGTGAGCAACTTGAAAAGTGTTCATCACTGACAATATACTCAAGTTTTTCTCATGATTTCTGTCATAGGCCAATTTCTGTACTGCTCCTATCATCAGCTTGTGTTTGACAGCAGATGTGCTAACAGTGCTCAAATGTAGGTGAGTGTGTTTGGATGTATATAAGGGGACTAAACCGGGTGAAATATTCTTATTTCTTTCCTTAGAACCCCCTTCATGTCTCCACATCCCAGCCGGTTGTAGTGATCTAGATTGACAGTATGTTGAAATATTACATCAGTGACTTTGGTACTTGGATTACTGCACTCAGTGAAGTAAAAATTAGTTTTATTGCAAAGAAACTGACACTACAACGAACATCCTGTCTGCCCCATTCATTATGGATCAATCAGAGAAACAAGACAAGATGAGACATGCACACCAGTACTAACCTGAGCTCTAAAGACTAGTGCTGCTGTAGTTTATGATTGGCAGAGGTTGTCAGTGGCGAAAATTAATGCCGAGAGCCTATCAGGAGGCGGAAAGAGAAACCAAGAGAAGCTTTCAATGTGGTTCTTTGTTTTGGTAAGTCAAAGTCAGAATTCTCACATATTAGAAAAAAAAAGCATCTCAAAAAGTTATTTTAAGTGGCCCAAATCTGCTCCAGTATATTTGTGTGCCAGTTCCCTTTCCTCTGTTTTTTTGTTGTTATCCACATTTAAAAGGCCAAACTGGTACCACATGAAGACTCATTGGGAACCAAACAACCAGCTCTACCGAGCTAAGCCAAATGATCTGGGTCTTTTAAAACGTTGGTTTCCCATCGCAACAATTGAGACAAGACAGAGGAGACACAGGCACATCAGGATTCAGTGAGCTAAACCATGAAAAACTGCTGAACCAAACCAGACCACTTTGTACAAACTAGGGCTGTCAATCATCATCTACATTCCCAATCAAATTTCATTTCTTATTATTTGCAGATTTTGAATAATATTCAAATATTTATGCACATATATTATTATTTTAATCAATACTTATGTACATACAAAACATTCAGCTGCAAGTGCCTTAATCACCATGTAGTTACAGATTTGTCCACTAGAGGGCCCTCCAACAATACTTTACAGATTGCAATCAAACACAAACAGCTGCATCAGAGGTCCTTCATAGGTTTTTTAGCACTGTTGGTCAACAATAAAAATGTTTCAAAGGGTTAGCAATTAAATGTCAAACAAAAATAAAATAAATTGCGCTGCTTACAGCAGTAATAGCATGAAAGATATTAGAAAACAGAAAATGTTTTGGTAATATTTTGTCCCTACATATTGTTAGCCAAAAACACAAAGCCATCCACGTTTTTTAGAACAAGAGCAGAGTGTGTTTTGCCAACTACAATCCCAGCCGGGGAGAAAACTCTCAGGATGCACAGGTAATGGTGTGTCAGCTGGGAAAGGAGGGGATACTTGGACCAGGACAGCATTTGAACCCCGCTGCCTACAACAGTAACCCGCTGTCGTGGGCAGCACGGTTTCACTCTCGTACATCACTCTCGGGGATGCATCCTCCCAGTGCATCCCTGTTGTTGCTCTTATCCCTCCTTGAATACTTTAGCTTTCGAATATTAATGAGTTTTTTAATATTCAAATTATATTCAATGCCCAAAATTTTCTCCAGCAGCACTAGTTTGAACAGACCATACATGAGCGTTGTCTGAATCTTCTCGTCCAGGTTTAAGATGGTTTGTTTTCTTTGCCTGAATATTTCAGTACCGTCAAAAAAATAGCTTAAGAATGTTTTCATTTTTTGCACATTGAACACTTGGCATAGTCATAACCAGCTCAAAACATGGCCTTTTGGTAGCATTTCTCTGTGCAGACATCTCATCTTGCACCCTTCTGGAGTTTAACACCAAGAACCGAGAATGATCTTGTGGAAGTAATGAGTCAGAAGAAGAATGGATCAAAACATATCACAAATTGTTATTTCATCCCTAGAAGACAAATTTTTTTACTTGCAGTAGCGTGAAATCAGTGAGCACAAAAAAAAAATGCATCCAACGATCAGTCAACTATCTGACCAATATGGAACCCTTAGTTGGGGATGGGTCAGAGCTATCTAAATAAACATTGAAACAAGTTAAACTGATCATAATAACAAATGCAATTCCAAAAAACTTAGGACATTGTCAGAAATGTGATTTAAAACAGAATGCTGTCATTTATAAATCCTTTTTAACCTTTATTTAATCAAACACAGCACAAAAAAATCATGCAAGCTCACATTATATATTTGCATGTTTGACCCGGCTGTTTTTGGTTGTACAACATGAGGATCCACAGCCTGCAGGGACAGCCATGGTGTCAGTCAGTAAGTGGCGTCCAGCTGGGAAAGCTTCGCCTCCATCAACAGCCTGAGGCCCGACTCCAGCAGCAGCATGTGGGAATTATGAGTTCATCCCCGCCAAGTGGCTACCATGTGAAGATTATTGTGGCTACCATCAAAGACTACCAGAGTGCTGATGCTGTTTCCTATTTTCCTTGACCGGAACATGAAACATGAATTTAATATGTTGCTTTGGGGAGTCTGACGCATGCAGTGTGAGGAGCACAACATCCTGCAGCCACAGAGCGATGTTAATGATGCTGATGGGGGCGATGCTGATGCAGAATTCTGTATCTGGATGCAAAGTCATAACAAACAGTGACAGTTGAAGGGGTTTGCTCGGAAACGTAACTTTCATTCAATCTATGCAAAGTCAAATAGCCTCTTTGTGTATTTTCACAGCCTGCTGTGTTTTCCCATTGAACTAAATTAAATTTCCTCCACAATCTGAGATGTTGATGGAGGAGGGGTGGGAGCACAGCCTTGATTAAGGAGCAGGGAGAAGAGAGAAAGGGAGGAGTCAAAAGGAGCAGCAGCAAAAAGAGACAAAACATTGAAAACAGCAACAATTGAACTGATGGCCCTTTTTTGTGGAAGTGCGTATCTTTTTTCTCTTTTTAAACATTTTTGGGGGGCTTTGTTGCCTTTATTGAGAGATAGGATAGTGGATAGAGTCAGAAACAGGACAGAAAGGGGTTAACATAAGCCACAGGCCGAACTTGAACCTGGGCCACCCGTGTACATGAAGTGTGATCTAACCTCTAGGCCAGGTTCTCAACTGGTGGGTTTGGCCCCAGAAGTTGATCGCAGAGCAGTTTTCAGTGGGTCGAGAATGTGGGCCTGGAAAGAAATGGTAGCAAAAGTCTATGAGGAACATGCAACCAAACCATCATTTTACTGTTTTATAGTGATAATGGGTCAATTTAAATGTTTTATCAATACATTTTTACTAATTTATCTCATTTTCTTGCATTAAAAAGCGTCTTTTACCATGTTATCAAAGTAGTTTCCCAAGATCTCTGGAAAACTGGCTAAAATTTAGAAGTAATCATTGGGAAAGGGGGGTGTAAAACATGTTAGTTACCTCTGCCAAGGAGGTTATGTGATCGGGTGGGTTTGTTTGTTTATTTGTTCGTTTGTTATCAACATAACCGAAAAAGTAGTGGACGGATTTTGATGAAATTTTTAGGAAATGTCAGAAATGGCATAAGGAAGAACTGATTAGATTTTGGGAGTGATCCAGATCACCATCTGGATCCAGGATTTTTTTGAAGGATTCTGTACTATTGGGAGATAGGGTTAATGGTGGAGGTCACCGCTCTTACCACTTTACACCAGGAGATGGCGGACATGAGTAGCTTCAATTCCAGCAGCATTTTGGGTGTGTTTCTATTCAAAGTTTTGGAGTTTACAGAGTTTGAGAGACGCAAGCCCAGTCGAGGAGACGAGTTGGAGCGTAACAGAGAGAAAGACAGCGAATTGTAGCAAAAATACTCACAATGCTGGGAGGAATAGAGGAATATTCACCTTCTGCCATGACTTCCAGTCGTCCAGTGAGACTATGGGTGAGTGCATCTGTTGGCACCAGCAGGCAATGCTTCCACCATGACAGTCCACCCGTAGCGAAGCCAATGCTTTGCCTCACTGCGTTTCCACCCCACTGGGGGGTACATGGGGACGGATCCAGGAATTTTTTAAGGGTTCTTCCCTATTGGGAGATAGGGCTAATGGCAGAGGTCTGTGGTCTCCGAGTGTTTTTCTAGTTTTGTCCTGTCTCTCGTTCCTGTCATAAGTTCTGTTCCCTCCAAGATCTTTAGTGCAACATTTTTATTTATTAAATGTTGAAAATCTTTGGACATTTGGGCTGTGATTTGTCATCAAAGATGTTGGGTGGGTCTTAAGTCTAGACCAGTCAAGAACCACTGCTCTAGGCCATCTGTGCCCAGTTAAAAATTGAGAAGGCTTTGAATATCCCACCTTCTACAGGACATGATATCATCAAAAGATTTAGAGAATCTGTAGAAATCTCTATGCTCAAGTGACAGCGTCAAAGGTCAGTGCTCGTGATCTTGGAGCCTTCAGGTGGCATTAAAACCAGGCATGACTCCGTGCTGGAAATCACTGGATGGGCTCAGGAACATTTCCAGGAATCGCTAACTGTCAACACAGTTAGTTATGCCATCCACAAATGCAAGTCAAAGCTGAATCATGCAAAAAAGAAGCCATATATGAACATGATCTTTAAATGATGCCATCTTCTCTGGGGCACAGCTCATTTAAAATGGACTGCGGAAAAATGGAAAACTGTTCTGTAGTCAGAGGAATCCAAATCTGAATTTCTTTTTGAAACCATGGATGCTGGGTCCTGTGAAGTAAAGAAGAGAGAGACTATCCAGCTTTTTATCAGCACACAGATCAAAAGCCTGCATCTCTGATGGTATGGGGTTGCATTAGTCCCTATGGAATGGGCAGATTACACATCTGAAAAGGAACTATCAAAGCTTGAAAATAGATAGAGGTTTTAAAGCAACATATGCTCCCATCCAGACCCAGTCTCTGTCAGGAAGGCCTTGACTATTTCAGCAGGACATACTGCATCACAAGAGCATGGTTTACATGAAAAGAGACCTGCCTGCAGTCCAGACCTTTCCTCATAAAAACATTTAACCATAAAGCAAAAATATCAGGCAAAGGAGACCCAAAGCTGTGAGCATCTAGAATCCTACATCAGACAAGAATGGCACAACATTCCTCTCTCAAAACTCAAGCAACTGGTTTCCACTTCCCAGATGTGTACAGACTGTCATTAAAAGAAGAGGGAATGCTACATGATGATAAACCTAGTCCTGTCCCTACTTTTTTGAGATTTTGCTGCCATCTAATTCAAAATGAGCTAATATTTTCCATGAAATGGTAAAATGTCTCCATTTATATTGTGAATAGAATATGGGTTTATATTTGTAAATCATTGCATTCTGTTTTTATTTCCATTTTACACAGTGCCCCAGCTTTTTTGGAACTGTGGTTATAATTAATGGAGATATAATTTAGCCTTATTTGCTGTTAAACTTTCTTGATTGGAGATATGTGGGATGCATTTCTCTCTTTTTCATTTTTATACATTTTCCTTGTTTGGCAAGAAAATCAGACTTTATTTATTGTTGTAATTAAATATTTAAAAAGTAGTTCTTGGATTCAGTTCTCCATTTTTTGCAGAGCTGCCTTTGTATCTCACAGTTCATTGATACCCCATGGTTGTTTGAGTCTCTTTTCTAATAAAGACCTCAAAATACATTCAGTCCAAGCTTACAGCAACAGAAACTTTAGTTGAGAATAAACTTCATGAACATGATCCCAGGTAATTCAGTATCAAGGTAGACAAACAGTATTTGAGAGCTAGTATTCCTCTGTATTGCTCTTACACTAGAGTGGTCAGGGAACATTACACCCCTCAGGAATGCTTTTAATATGATAAACAGAGGCAGTATGTTCTTAACACAGCATGTGTCAAAATGTCAGTCCACAGATTTTCAGTGCTGTGAAAAAGTATTTGCCCACTTTCTGATTCCTGAGTTTTTTGCATATTTATGTTTCGGATCATCAAACCAAATTTCATATTTCACGAAGACAAGCCAAGTAAATAGAAAATGCAGTGTCTGAATGATTATTTCATTTTCTAAGTGGGGGCAAACCTATCCGGCCCTGTGTGAAAAAGTATTTGCCCCCTGAACCTAATTACTGGTTGTGCCACCCTTGGCAGCAATAACTGAAATCAAGCATTTGGGATAACTGGTGATGAGTCTTTCAAATCACTGTGGAGGAATTTTGACCCACTCTTCTTCGCAGAATTGTTTTAACTCAGCCATATTGGAGAGTTTTCCAGCATGAACTGCCCATTTAAGGTCACACCACAGCATCTTAATTGGATTTAAGTCCAGACTTTGACTTGGCCACTGCTAAACCTTAATTTTGTTTATTTTAAGTCATTCATGGCTGGACTTGCTGGTATACTTTGTGTTGTTGTTCCGCTGCATAACCCAAGAGCACTTGAGCTTGAGGGAAGGAACTGATGGCCGGATGCTGGCCTTCAGGATTTTCTGGTAGACAGCAGAATTCATTGTTCCATCAGTCACAGCAAATGGTCCAGGTCCTGACACAGCAAAGCAGCCCCAGACCATCACACTGCCACCACCATGTTTGACTGTTGGTATGATGTTCTTTTTATAAAATGCTGTGTTATTTTTATACCAGATGTAATGGACCACACACCTTCCAAAAAGTTCAACTTTTGTCTCTTCAGCCCACAGAATATCTCTCCAAACGTCTTGGGGATCATCAAGATGTTTCTTGTCAAATGTAAGATGAGCCTTAGTGTTCTTTTTTGTCAGCAGTGGTTTTGGCCTTGGAACTCTCCCATGATGCCATTTTTGCTCAGTGTCTTTCTCATGGTTGAGTCATGAACTCTGACCTTAACTGAGGCCAGTGAGGCCTGCAGTTCTTTGGATGTGGTTCTGGGTTCTTTTGTGACCTCCTGGATGAGTGGCCGTTGCACTCTTGGAGTAATTTTGGTTGGCCGACCACTCCTGGGAAGGTCCACCACTGTTCCCAGTTTTCTCCAATTGTGGATAATGGCTCTGACCGTGGTTTGCTGGAGTCCCAAAGCCTTGGAACAGGCTTTGTAAACTTCTTCCAGACTGATAAATTTCGATCACTTTGTTTCTCATTTGTTCTTGAATTTCTTGGGATCATGGCATGATGTGTTTCTTTTAGAGACCTTGTAGCCTACTTCACTTTGTCTGACAGCTTCTATTTAAGTGATTTCTTCATTTAACAAATCTGGCAGTAATCAGGCCTGGGTGTGGCCAGTGAAACTGAACTCAGCTTTCCAAGAACTGTGGTGAATCACAGTTAACTCATGATTTAACAATATGGGGCAATTACTGTTTCGCATAGCGCCAGAAAGGTTTGGATTTGTATCCCCTTAAAGACCCCTGTAAAGTGAAAATGAATCTGTATTTAGATTTGTAACATGACAGGTCACTGTGTTATGAACCACTAAATCAAATTTAAGTCAACTAAAACATCTCCAAGTTTATAAAATTAAGCTTCAAAATCATAAAAAATGAGGCAGTAAAATCTGTTCTAGGATGGTGTGGGCATGTCTGTTGAATGAGTTGAAGCCACGCCCCCTAAGGAGAAATACAATCCTCTCAGATTTAAAAAAAATGGTACAATCTGAATGTTGACCTTTTTGATCACAGTGTAGCTGCCTGGCTCTGTGTCAGAGAAGAGACAAAGTCTGTTTTCTGGCTCAAATCTCTATTATGATGCTTTAAATGATCCATAGATCACTGTGGCTGATAGATTTGGCAAATTTACCTCACAATGAACAAAAAAACAATTTCAATGACTTTTCTTTTAATCAAGGCAGTGACAACAGACTGTTCTGAGATTAATTACTCTGTAACTTTGCATTGTCGCATTAGAGGGGCGCGGGTCATTCCCCACTATGGGCTCATGATGTCATGTAATTTGCCCCGCCCTAATTAAACCCAACCAGGAAAGAGGTGTAAAACTGTCAAACAGCCTAAATCCAGAATTCAGTCACATGTAGATCTCAGTGTTTTCACATGTTTACAGCAGCCATATTCCAATATATAGTGTGTCAAGACAAAAACTTTGGATTTCACTTTACAGGGCCTTTAATAAAACCATCATTTAGAAACTGTATTTTGTATTTACTTGGGTTGTCTTTGTGAGATATTATAATTGGTTTGGTGATCTGAAGCATTTAAGTATGATAAATATGAAAAAAAAACACTCAGGAATCAGTAAGGGGGCAAATACTTTTTCACAGCACTGTATGTCTAACTAAATAAAATACTTTGCAAGTATCATGCACAGTGCAAACCAACTTCTTTTGCCCTCATTATGTAAAACTCATCCATGCAATCCAGACTATGGTTTACTATTTTGAAATAAGATCATATTCACTATTTAAAAGTAGCAGCAAAAAACTATAGTAGTAGATGTGTATTTTGTCCTTGTGAGTCAAAATTCTTGGATTCAGATTGAACGAGTGCCAAAAATCAGATGGCAGGAAAGAATAAACTGGATCTATTTCAACTTGTAAAGGATAAAGTTGTATTTTTTCTCACAGAAAGTCATAGAGCTTTGGGGGTTATCACGCCCTCGGTGCTATTACTATAGATACATCTTTGGTTACTTTTGTATTTCTCCTTGCAAGTATGACATCTGCAGGGCTTTTATGGATTATGGGGCAAAGCAAATACAGGGGTTCAGCTCTGTAAGACAATAATCCTCAGTCATTTTTTCTGTCAGAGGGAAAACGTTCCCGTATTTAGCTCTGATTAATTAAAAACCCATCCACAGCTGGCTTGGAGCAGTCAGAACTACATGAAGGTTTGTTGCTCTGGCTTTTCTTCACACTGCTCTTAAACACTTTCAAACCTGGTGAAAGCATAAAGAAACCCCCCCAGGGAGTCAGGGGTTGGCTCTTACAAATGGAGCCAGAATGCACAGGGAGCTCGAGGGACACCTCAGGGCTGTCAGGATAGTAACGCTGCTCTAAGTCAGGCCTGAACTCAAAGAGAGCAGGGAACCTGTGGCACACGATGCGCAGCTGTAGGAGTCCTGCTGTATGTGGATGTTTGATAAGGAGAGCCGCCCATAGGGAGAACAGCAAGACGAGATCGAGCCAAATGGCAGAAGACCAAACGTCTATCCATTTCTGCCCAACAGACACCACACGTACATCAAGAGAAGAGTCTTCGCAAGAAAGATGCACATAATTTTTGAGTGCTTGAAAATACGGTGAGTAAAACAGCAGCTTTGTCTTTGTCTGATGGTTCTTACTGCCCATTGGTGCATGTTAGCTGTCAGCTCCATCATGGCTTTCATACCAAGATATCACAAAACATCAGTCCAGAAAAGGGTTTATAAAACAGAAATGTTGACCTTTTAGAAAATGATGCCCATTTATGCACTCTGTAACTGGTTGTCGCTCCTTTTGCATCAATTACTGCATCTATGTGACATGGCATGTATCCATCATTCTGTGGCACTGCTAGGGTGTTATGAATATGCTTTGATACAGCCCCTGAGAACAGCCTGCTCTTTCAGCAGTGACCTTCTGTGGCTTACCCTCCTTGTGGAGAGAGTCAATGATTTTCTTCTGGACAACTGTCAGGTCAGCATTCATCCCCATGATTGCAGTTGTGTGTACTGAACCAGCGTGAGAGAATGAAGACTCAGGAAACCTTTGCAAATTTGACTTTACCCCAATATTTTGGTATTTTGAGATAGTAGATTTCTGATTTCCATGAGCTGTATGCCGTAATCATCAAGATTTAAAGTCTTGAAATGTTTCACTTTGTTTGAGATGAATTTAAACATATGGATGTTAATTGTTCTTAGGTAAATTACAGGAAAAAAATACTCAAAATTTTTGAGATGCAAGTGTACTCAGAGAGCAGTCACACAATATGTTTACCAGGAAGCCAGCTGGTGAAAAACATGTATAAATGGCTATTTATAGTTCTACACCTTCAGTTTATTTCGGAGTATGTTCACACAAGGAGTGTTAGAAAATAAAGATTCACTAAAATATCACAATATTTTGTGATGCGATACTGTATCGATGTTCTAAAATGCTGTATTGCTATTCTATTAGTTAATTAATTAATTAGTTCATAACTTTGTTGGTGTGGTAATGTTGTGATGTAATTTCAACCTCCTACCACTAGTTGGCAGCAGGCATTAGACTTTTCTCTCTTCTCTGTTCAGACCAAGCGGCAACCTGGGGTCCTAAAAAAATGAAGCCAATTCAGAGGTGCAAAAAATTGCTATACCGTGAGTGTCCACTTGAGGCTAGCTGCAGGGACACCAGAAGTCCCATCTGGACACCTGTTAAACAGCTGGCTTTGACACTAGAAATAATATGGTTTACAACCTGGTTCAAAACACCAAATGTGTCTCATTAGCTAGTGTCTTATTGTGCTCCCACTGTACGGGGGGGGGGGTTGTACCACAAACCACGATGATTGGCGTGTCTCATTTGATTGACAGATAGCTCTGCAGGCAGAGGCTCTGTTTCTGTCAACCGGAATGCTAGCTAGCAGGCTGACAGGAAGTCGCGTTAGTGGGCGGGCCGTTAGGTTGATCCAAAGTTCGGTTGAGACCGCAAATTCAATATGGAAGCCTCCATGGATTGGCTTCAAGAGCTGTTTGAGTCCGCCTATTGTAAGCAGACGACTGACGTCACACGGGGTTTGTCCAATTCTTTCTACAGTCTATGGTTTGGACACGAGATCACACGTTGTTGCTTGTGCCGACCAAGGTTGTAATAGTTTTGCATTTTTCATCAGTGTTTAAATTTATTTCATTTTCACCTTTTATTTTACATTTCAGTTTAGTTTTAGTATTTTTTTTTCCTGCTAGGTTGCTAGTTTAGTTTAGTTTTTATTTTGCAAAAATGCTTCATTTTTGTTTAATTTTTATTAGTTTTAGTGTTATTTTTATTTTTTGGGAAATATTGGATACCTGTCCGAGGTGAGACCCAAAAGGGTTCATCAATTTTCATTTCATTTATTCAATTTGGTGTCTGTATATAACTTAAGACCAAAAATTACGATTGTACAAAGTCTTCAATCAAATTTAGGTGATTTTACTCTTTCCAGTATGGAAGCCCATTTCCATGTAGAAAAGAAAAAATGTGGAAGTTGATAAAATTTAAAAAAAAAGAAAAAAAAAGATTTTTTAAATCCTTAGTCATAATTATGACTGTTTGTCAAATAATTTTTCTCTCATATTTTTTACTTTTTACCACATACGTTCAACTTTTCTATCTCATAATTAGAACTTTATAACTCATAATTTCGACTTTTTATCTCAGAATCATGACTTAGGATTTTTTTTTTTTTTTTCAAGAATTGCCTTACTTTTACATTTTTCTTTTAATTCCCTGAAATGGGCTTCCATACTCCAGGCTTGAGCATACATGTCAGTCATTATGCTGCCGTCAACAACTAAAACTAAGGAGATTTTGTCTAATTTTATTTTATTTCAGTTAGTTTTCAGTACAAACTCAGACAGGAGACAAGTCATTTGCAAGATATGCCACACCAGAGTAAAATACTCTGACAGCATAACAAATCTGTGAGCTAGACATCATAGCGATGGCATTGCAGCTAACGTGGAAGGAGACTGGTGAAGCTACCACTGGTATCTTCTCATGCAACAATAAATACATAGTCAGTACTTTGTTTTTAGTTGTTAAGACCTGTGCCGTCTTAGTGATGTAAGAATGACAATAATAATACGACCAAAACTCTGTAGCCTGTCATCATGCCCTCCTTAGAACACAGTCCACCAATACAAGCTGGGCAGGACCAGCTTCTATTTCTTAGTCTACCCCTGCAAAACCTTGACATTAGGTAATGACGTACAAACTTACAAAACATGAAAAATACAAAAGATTGTAGTACATTTACTCTACATTACTCTACATTGATTAATTTGTTTCCCAAGCATTTTAATTCATCACAGCAAATGAGGAAAATCCTCATCTTTGAATTGCACAAAGATCAATATCAAGGCTGATTTTGTATGCCATCATGATAATCAATGGTTTTCATCCCCCCCACAGTCTTCCTCTGTGTATTTTTTAGAAAGGCTCTACCCTACCAAACACCACATGTGGATGTGAAATGAATCCATGCATGGATGTGTGAGACAGTCTACCTGGCATGTCAGGTTTCATGCTTAATAGTATCTTTACATCGGTTCAGCTTGCTTAGGAGGAAACAATCAGTTCAAGAGCCAGCAGTATAGGCCTTCTTTAAGTTTGAGCAGAAATACACGCAGTTGTTATACCTAAAGTATACAAAAAGCATCTTTGGAACTGGCTGACTAGATCAGCTCATGTAGCTATCAGCATGAGGCGCCTTAGCAGCATGAAGGCTGTGGAGGATAAAGGCTTTCATTTTTTTGTGTCTGTCTTTGAGCACCAGGCGGGTTCCCTGAGCAGCAGTTGAACGCTGAATGTCTTAAAACGATCTGGTACACATCCAGGAGAGAGAGCTATTAATAATGGAGAGCACATTAGAGCGTATGCCCCCTATTATCTCTCTGGACAGTCCTGTGGGGATAATGTCAAGGGGACTGGATGAGGGTCTCACGTGCAGCTCAATATTCATAAGTGCATGCAGTGATATTAGCCTGAAGCAACTTAACATAATTTAGACAGGATCCAGGTGCAACAGAAGCCCACTGCAGAGACTGGAGGTTTGATGTTAGCCCTAATACAGTCAATCTTACTGACAGAGGAAGCGGCAGAGGAAGCACTGAAAAGGAACCAAGCACTTCTGTACAGTTGTTCTATATGCCATGCAGAATACACTGTGAACCCACTTCTTAAGTCTAGTTGGACTGTTTTATACATTGGCATACTATTATAAAAAAAAATCACTGACTTATTAATAGGAAAAACAGATTTTTTTAAAATAGTGTTGTTAATATTTATAACATCCACAGCTGGTCATATGTATTGTCTCCAAGTGTGGGCGTTCTACAAGAAGCCTGGGACCCTAAAGGTTCTTCAGTAGCTGTTCTTCTGGAGAGAGATCTCAGATGTTTTCCCTGAAATCTGATGGAGCAACTCTCCCATTTTGGTGGTTACAGCCCCAATGGCTCTGATCACCACTGGTACCACAGTTACCTCTACTCCCCTGATCATCTCCAGCAGTTCTTTCAGTCCTTGGTATTTCTCACACTTCCCGAGTTCCCTCTCCCTGATGTAACCGTCACTTGGGATTGCTCCATCTACCACCACTGCCTACACCCCTTTGACTGGCCACCATCAGTTTGTCAGTTTGGAACTCCCATAGGAGTCCCATAGGATCTTATCTCGGACATTCTAGACCAACTTTAAGGCCGTCTTCCATCTTAATGCTGGGGCCTCCAGCCCTGTACTACACCTGCCACTTGGCCAATTGCCACACTGTCTCAGGAGCATCTTTGCACAGCATGCAGCTGATGTGGCAGACCCAGGGCTCTACGGATCTTCTGCTCTGCCTGTCCTTGATTAGTGCCTCTGTTCTATCCTTCAGTCTTTTTCTAGCCATGGAATGGCTACTGTAGCATACCTGAAGGGTTGTCTATAGATTAGAGACATACAGTATATATGCAATAGATATTGCATATATAATGTATATAATGTATTTTTACTTTTTGAGTACCTTTTGAAATCTGTACTTTACTTCTAAAAAGCCATTTTAACTCCATTTGAGTGAGGAGGTCTTCAGTATTGGAGTTATCTGACAGTGTTGATCCACCAGTGTTAGTTCAACTCTGTAAAATTAATTGATATAAATTTGCCCATTGTGATTTCAAATCTTGGGTTGTGTGGACAGAGTTCCCCCATCATGCCTTTGGGCGAAGTGGGTTGTCTTATGTAGCTGTTACAAATGATCCCTGCTAGGATCCTTTTTGTCATGTTGCTTGTGGATTGTTGTTTTTGTTATTCAACACATTTGCAGCATGAATGACGTTATCCACCGAGTTAAAGTTCCTAAGGTATCAAACATTTTCATAAGAGTACTTTACGTATTGTAGGCCAACATATACACTTTTAAAGTGTTCAGTTTAACTCTATATGAGTTAAATTAACACTTTTAATTTTGCTATGCATTTTACTTTATTATAAAGGTGTGACTCTACCTGGACAACTTGGATGGAGGTCTAGTCTCTTGTTTTTCTTGCCAATAAGGAATGATCATATTTTATAATCCTCACTATCTGTGGAGCCAGTTGGTTAATCAAACTCCTTATTGGTCTGGTTATCCTCTGACCGAGAAGCTGAAAACTGCCCGATGACAGACATGTAATCTGCCATTTGCAGGGTTAATCTGTTTATATGCAGCAACCCCCTCTACACTGAAATGCCGCCCACATAAATGTTTCCTATCCCATCACTGTCTATGTTATAGTGTCATCCTGAAGATCAGCATTCTGATTTGTGGTATTTTTTGTCGATTGGTGATTAAGATTGTTGGTAAATTGGATGCAAACTGCTCATTGGTCCTTTCATTTCATTTTAATGAAGCATGCAAGATCAATCAAAAAATCTGCTAAAAGTTCTCCTAAAGCTTTGCTGTGATTTTCTAATCATGGGTGGAAATATTGCAAAGTTTGGCAGAATTTAAAATCAGATAGTGGTGCACGATTACAAAGCTGTTTGGAGCTTTGGATCTTATGGCTTAGCTGAGCCAAATGATCTGGCTCACTACAAAGCGCCTGAATTCCCTTTTGTCAAGTTAATAAGGACCATGTAGGATGGTTTCCTTGCCTAAAAATACATTTTATTTTGAATCCTCCATAAACTGAGCTGAGTTCTGTGGTATGTGGTGTTTTTCTTCCATGGTGTGTTGGTACTCTTTCCACTGGGATCTGGCTGTCTTTATAGGATCACATTGGGTTACTGTTGTTATCCCCTCCTTCCCTGCTGGGAAAACCAAGAGCCGCTCATGTGTATTAGAGCTCCACACCAATTTCTCTGTTTGTCTCCTTCTCTTATGTGGCTCAAGAGTTTGGGTGAAGCAGAGCAAAACAAAAGATCAAGTACAGTACGTCAGGGGTGAAAAGGGCTGCAGGTAAATGGTATATTGGTCACATTTGGTATGAAACCTAATGCAGCTGTAAGGAATTATTTTCCAGCCCTACCCACAAGAGGTGAGGTCAGCTTAGGTGACTTTACTCCCTCCAAACTCTTTCCATCAGCCAAGACTGACATCAGTGTTTACCAGCCCGCTGATGAAATGGTCCTTCAACTAGATGTGGGGACTGCAAGGGCCCCACGCACTGTGTTATGGTTATATGAAAGAAACAGCTGTTTTAATAATAATAATAATAATAATAACAATAATAATAATAATTGCTATTATCATAATTATTATTATCATCATTGTTATTAAATTATTATTGTTATTATTATCATTTTCATTATCATAATTATTGTTAGCATTATTATCATCATGACTATGAAAAAAATCAAAACCACGATTAATTGAATCTTTTTCCTTAGTTATGATTAATGAACGATTATCCCACACCTGACTCAGTCTGTGGTGCAAATATTTGCATAATTTTAAAACAAATAACTGAAATTTAGTATATTTTCTTCAATTTGTGTAATTTGAGAACAAAATTATGTGGCTACATCTATTAAATGTCGCTGTCTTCAACAGTTTTGTGGTAATTAAACCAGAGGGATACTGGTTCCAGTTTGACTGGCCAATTTCAAATACATTTTCTGTAAAATTACCATATGCTCTGTTGATGCCTATAATATTTCAGTGTTAATCATTAATATTATAGTAAAGACTGTACCCTACCATAATAAAGGGCAGCAATAATTACCTTGAGTACAGCACTTGCAGTATTTAACCTCATTACAGAGGCAACATAAACCCTCCCTAACTAAAGAGCAGGACTGTGGAGCAGACCAGGCTCATTGACAGCTCTCTAGTGAAGACGCACTGGGGTTGGAAAAGGGACAAGCGAAACAACAAAACAACAAATGAAAGACAAATTCATGGCAGTTGTGGCAATAAACCTGTCTCCCATTTTGCAGGAATTTGATATGAATTTATTGATGATGTTGCCAATACAGGAAAAATTAACACAATTAAAGTAGCACAGTGGGGATAGTATGTTTATGTTGCTCTGCATCCTACAGTTCATGTTTGTTTTTGTTCTTTTATTGATTTCCAGCCCAAATGGGGATCAATTGTATTTAATATATCAAGAAATCGATCTCTCTGAACAACATATTACTGTTGTTAGCCCTGGGAATAAAAAAGGCTTTAATAACTAAAAACCTCACCAACTTATGACCGTAAGTTTTTTACTTTTATTGTACCATGTTGATGTGATTCCCAAGGCGTGCATGATGCCTCAGCAGTACCTAGAAAGCGCCTACAGCTGATGTACACTGCCTGGCCAAAAAAAAGAGTTGTCACCTGGATTTAACTAAGCAAATAGGTAATAGGTTGCTGCAGTTGGTCAGGTCTAGGTTCAGCAACATTGTGTGCCCAAAGAATGAGGTCAGCTGACTACCTGAATATTCTGAATGACCAGGTTATTCCGTCAATGGATTTTTTCTTCCCTTATGGCACAGGCATATTCCAAGATGACAATGCCAGGATTCGTCGGGCTTAAATTGTGAAAGAGTGGTTCAGGGAGCATGAGACATCATTTTCACACATGGATTGGCCACCACAGAGTCCAGACCTTAACCCCATTAAGAATCTTTGGGATGTGCTGGAGAAGGCTTTGCGCAGTGGTCAGACTCTCCCATCATCAATACAAGATCTTGGTGAAAAATTAATGCAGCACTGGATGAAATAAATCTTGAGACATTGCAGAAGCTTATCGAAACAATGCCTCAGCGAATACATGCTCTAATCAAAGCTAAAGGCGGTCCAACGAAATATTAGAGCGTGTGACCTTTTTTTGTTGGCGACTTTTCTTTTTTTTTGGCCAGGCAGTGTAATTCTATTCAAAAATTGAAAGCTCAGTCTTGGAAGTTTGGAGATGCTGAGTCAAAATATGTAGAACAAGAGAAATAGAATAACAAGCAGCAGAGCCTCAGTAAACAGATTTGTACAATTAAATTATAATACACCCCATTTCCGGCCTCTGACAAATATCAGACCGTATTTTAAACTCCTGTTCCAGTAAAGATGGATTTCAGATGGATATCTGTCCCTAAAGCAACAAACTACTTCAGTTCTGACTGCTGTTTGGTACAGAGGAGGTGGTGTACTGTGGATGTGCTGCAAACCAAGGACAAACTGATAGACACACACAACACATCTACTGATTTTTCTTCACTTAAATCCTTATTGGCAGTGGACTTAAGAGAAAAACACCACATTTGAGAAATCCATACACTCTCTCAGACCCAAGATCTTCATCTTTTTACAGTTACAGTGTCCAAATTCCCTGTTTTGCTTCTTTAAGGGTCAAGATGTGAAAGTTTGGAAAAAATTCTTCAACACTAATAATCCATTAATTATTTCTGAGTGGTGCTACCGTGCACAAGCACCATGCAGAGGGTTTAATATGTGCAAACAAATCTTTGTTTCATTGTTTTCCCACTCATTTAAACAATTTTAACTGCTCCCGTAGGCAATTTATTCATGTATTTCATGTGTTGTTTGGCTGAGTTAATAATGAACATTCTTTGCATCAAGCTCATTAATTTGACTTGAGTTTCCTGTGTGATAAAAAGTTAGTGACCCACATCAGATGTTATTTACGGAAGTTTTATTCTTTTCAGCTCCCATAAAATCGAGGTTGTAAGACCCACTTTTGATTCCTGTTTTTGGCCATAAAATCAGGCTGCATCCATGCAAATGTGACCAATATAGCAGTCATAAATGCTGAAACCTGCAGCGCCATGATCACAAGTGTAGCCTCCACCATCACCCGCAGAACACAACCTGATATGATTGAAGTCTCGCTCCCAGTCTAGTGCTCTGCTTTGTTATGGGAAAACAGAGAGACTGGTGGGGGTTGGTATCACTTTGTACTGTCAATTCTCCCTCATATCATAATCCTGCATGTGAAAAAGCAGGAGGTTCATTGTGGATTAAATAAGCCGTGTAGAGTGCTGGTTTGATTGAAAAGACTCGACGAAGCAGAGGTGGGCGGTGCTAATTCACTGTCCAGCTGCTACATTTAGACTGGACTACATTTAAAAGAAGAGCAAAGGATCTCACTGAAATGAGTTTATTTCCCCCAACTAACCCAGGAGTAGTTAGCAACAACAGTGCTTTTCTACAACGCTTTTCTTCCTTCTGTGAACTGATCTTTAAGTGTCAGACCTGTGAAAGAATACTGTGGCTTTTTGCATGTTTTTTTTAGCAGTGAAAATGGCAAAATAAACTGCGTCTGACCCAGAAAGGACATGCAAACTGCTCACAAACCACTCAGCCAAGCAAACTGCACCCTGTCCAGTTTATATTTATGTAAATGAGGAGTTGAAGGAGGTGTATTCAAAATTCAGTGCAAAATTGCTTCACTTGGATGCAAATCAACCTCATTATAAATAGCAACTGATTCACAAAGGCCAGTGCTATCTGCAACAGGTAGTAGAAGTGGTGCAGTCTAACATCAAATGAAACCAGGTATTAAACTGGCACTTCCTCCTTGTTTCCAGATAAAAGATTTTAATGACAACAATGCGCAGTGGAAGTGTTAGAAAAGTCCTGGTTGAGGCAACTTTTATATCAGTGCTGGATTATGGTGACATTTTCTATGGACATGCTTTGGTTGCAACCCCTTGATGCAGTTTTCCACTCTTTGTTTCATTACTGGTGATGCTTATAACACTCAACACTGCATCCAAAATGAGAGCACAGGAGGGTTCCCCTGCAGGGCTTTTCTGCCTGACGCACCTCTGACAGTGCCATTGGGAAGGCCGCAGGGTCATCAGCTGGGAGCCACCCTTCGCTGGTGTTCTTTCAATCCCAGAACACCTCCAGGCGGTGGAACCGTGGCAGGGACGTCTCCCTGCTGCTCCCTGCAGCCAACCCTAGGACCCATTCTTTCCCCACTCCTTGTCCTTTCTTCTGTGCAAGAGCCAGAGGCTCCCTTGTTCTGCCTCCTTGACCAGGTCTTTGAGGGTCTTCTTGATATTGGAGCCTGTGATACCCAAGGACTTGAGGAAGCACTGAGTGGATCCTCCAGTGTAGCCTCGGCAACCAACTTCCACTGGGTTAGCGTGTGCTTTCCATCCAGCTTGGGTACACAGATTTGCCAGATCTGTGTGCTTTTCCCTCTTCCGCTCATGGGCCAAATCCATTCCCTCTTCCCAAAGGACAGTTAGCTACTGCCATATTCCACTTGGCTCCAGGTGAGAGTAGAGACGGCTTGGCTGTGCTGCCATCGTGGACCTTGCTGGATCCATCACTGTGATGGCGCTGGGCTGGTCTTGTTTGAATCCAGCCTGCGGGCCTCCAGGGTTCTGCTAGCTTGTGCAGAACCCAGTCATGGCGCCACCTGTACCAGCCCTGCATCAGTAATACCTATAGCACCATACAGTAAGGTTGGATGGTCTTTGCTCTCTGAGAGGCTCTCTAGTGGCCTTCAAACTTGTTCATTTAAAAAGTGTAGACATGTGACTGCCAGAGCTGGGGATCAAACTAACACTCTTCCTGTTAGTGAGAAAATATTGTGTTTCATATATTGGAATGATGTAACAAAGTTAAGTTTGGCTTAGTAGGCAGGCTGCCAGAAATAGTGGTCAAAGAATGTACTTTTTTGGAACTGAAGTGGCCACATGGGTGTCTCCCTGGATCGGCCGTCAAGTGTATAAATGACTGTCAATGTGTGCATTCTTTGTCTTTGGCCCATGTATTTGTCAATGACCGCAGCTGCTACAAAGTAAACCTGAGAGAACCCCAGTCTTCTTGTCTCTGTGAAGTTTCTGAATCTTTCTCTCATGCCAATACATTTATTTCTACATAACATTTGGCATCACGAACAGGATTCGAACCTGTGCGGGGAAACCCACTTCCAAATGTTAGACAACCGACTGTAGCGCCTGAGCCACAGCCGTAGCATAGAAAAATGTAGTTGTAGAGCAAACCACCATGGTTGTACAGCTACCCAGTTGATCTCACTGCAAATAAACTCCAGCCTTCTTTTGTGCTGTTTCCAAAATTAGTGATGATCAATTAAAGGCCATTTCTGACCATTCTAAGCTACAGGCCCTCTATTACCACCAATGGCAGATTTTGAGTTACTTAGGTGTAAAATGGCTACATTTTGATTGTTATTAGTCATTTAAGAGACTCCTATAATATGTTTTGAAATATGTTCGTTGTTTATTTCAACTGATGTAAAGTGAAAGTGTTTGCTGAAATATGTGTTGATGTCATTCTCTTTCCTCTCTTTTGTCCTCTAGCATCAATGCTGTCTGCAGCTGTTATCACAATATACACCCAGTGCATACCTTATGCTGCTGGAAAAGAGAGACTGCAGCTATTGTCAACACTTTGGATGAGAATATGACATTTTCAGTTTCGTTTATATCTTTTTTTACAACATCCTTTGTCATGCGTCCCTGCACCTTCTGTTCTATAGAACATCTGTTTTTCAGAGTTAGCCGGCATTCTCCAGTCTTTGGTTTTACAGGTGGATGTCCAACAGCTAAAAACATTAACAGCTAAAATGTCCAGCTGAATAATATGCCGATTACCAAATACTGTAAGTAGTGAATAATTACATATTATATATTCTGTTACCTAAGATATATCACAAGAATCCTTTAATATAAACTCATGTAGGCAGTCGTTTATCCAAATAGGTAGCACATGGCAAGTTTAGGTGGTGAATATTCATGTTATCAACATGGATAACGTCAGATAAAGCTTATCTCTGGAGAACTATTGAGCTTCTGAAAACTATATGCAGGGAAATCAACAGTGTGGAAGGATTCTGAGTTTATTATTGATGTAGGGAATAAAGAAGCCCAAACAAAGGGAACTGCAGATAGCTTAGCAACATAAACACCAGGCCTCAGATGCCTTGCAGAGAGTTGTAGCTAGGGATAGGGATCGAAACCCGGGTCCTCTATTTCTCTAATACCCGAAAATCAATAATGTTTTAGCTTATCTATACTGCTATCGAGTCTCACAGGATCTGTGACTAAACATCATTTTAAGATGAAACTGGTGTACAAAAATACATCAGCTCTTTCAAGGGGAACATAAACTTAAAGCGCATCAGTATTGTCCATTAACAGAGTGTTGTACCTTCATCTGTCGGCTTGAGGAAAAAAGCCTCCTCCTGTGAGTTGCATGCAATCATATCTGTCTGCGCTGGGAGAAGCAGACACTCATTTCACTAGTCATCAGCTGATTCATGGCAGTTTTCTTCTTCAGCTAGTCAGATAAATGCTGAAAAGTGCTCCCAAACTCTGTAGCGAGTCTTGTTTGTTAAAAGTATTAATCCAGGGTAGAAATCCGTGGTTGAATCGGCAGAATTGAAGTTAATTAGCGAACTTAACGAGCTGGAGGACAGAGAATGTGATGCACTCAGGTAACCTCAGTAAATTAGACAGCAATACTCTATATGTTATGATATGTTTAAATGTCACATAAAAATGGGAAAATTTAGACCAGAAACTTCAATAAATATAGTTGTGAATATGAAGAATGTGCTTGTATTTGAGGGATATGAAATAGATGTGAGTCTTTTTAACTCAAGCGCTACTCAGAATAGAGCACATTGAGTGTAAATATTTGTCCTCATTTTGTCTTTCCACCAAACTATAGAAAAGTATCGATAGTGGTATCGATAAGGACTAGGATCAATAAGGAGTATCGATTAGGGTATCGATATCAATAAAAATTAACGATCCCCATCCCTAGTTGTCGTGGACTTTGATAAGTGGGGAAATCTGCCTTTGACAAATTCTCAGATGAAGGCCGGCCACACACATTTTAGGCAAGATTTGACTCCCCCCGATTGTGGGGGTGTATCCTGACTGGAGCCTTCCAGACCCTGAATTGTAAATTTCAAACATGTTAGATATTTATCGTTCTAGGTCATAGTGCAGCTGACGGAGTACCCACAACAACCAATGAGAGTGAGCAGACCGGGTAGTGTCACCAGTCAGATAATACATACTTTCACTGCTTACAACGATATACACAACTGTACCTTAATTCCAGCCAGGATTTCCTCTGAGTCGTTCCCTTGTTTTATGATTTATGTTGCACCTGTAATGCATGCCAGGGCAGCCTGTTCTGGAGAGACAGCAAGACAGTATCGACAGACACTGTTTTTTTTTTTTTTTTTGTTTGTTTTTTTGTTTGTGATAACATGAGGTCGTTGGCAGGCTGGCAGATGTGTGATCTGACAGTCTGGCTGAGTCGTCTAGTGTGTGCGTTCAGGTGGTTAAAGATGAAAAAATGTTTGAAATTTTCCTGATGTCTGTGGTCTCCCACAGTTTTAAAGTCGTTTCAGATTTAAAAATCCTCTAGTGTGTGGCCAGCCGAAGTGGAACTGTTTTCAACACAGAATCATGCCATGCAGAAAGGCAAGGAATTGTTAGGGCTTCTTCAAGCCCCACAGTCAGACTGAAGTTGGTATTTATGGCTTTAAGCAGTACAATGTCATCATTGGCCTAGACATGGACACCATGATGAGTACGATCTACGCACTGTTGGAGAACCCTGGGAACGTCTGTGAAATCTCATGGCTTAAACACCCTGGACACAGAGATCATCCCAAAGTCTGATACTAAGGAGAAGGAGACTAACATCCTTATTGTGGAGGTCTTTCTGCTTTACACCTACAAACTTTTGATCGATACGCTAAATCAGTATTACTTTATTTCCATCTCGTACAAAGAATGCAAAAGGAAGAGGAAATAGCGTGCGAGATCCACCCAACCTGTTCCATGGCCACATCGGGCCATGTGTTTGAAACAAAAGAATTTGTGAACACAGGCATGGAGCTGGGTCAGGTTCAAAGATGAGAACAATAGAACAGAAATGAGGATTTTACACCTGTTTTTATGAGGAAAAGTCCAAGCCTTCTACAACTCTAAGAAGGTTTGAGTATGGCAGACATTTTTTATATACCATTGCTGACAATTTCTTGGAAAAAAAAGACATTACAGCAAATACAGCAGACTGCTGAAAACAATAATGACAAATTTATGATTATAAAAACCAGTCCATGGATCTTAATGGATGTATTCCTGTTTTGGGGCTAAAAATGTAACTGGATTTAGATATTGGAGACTCTTTCTGATGCAGTAGGACTGTTTTTAATGGAATATTATGATCAGGAAAGAACAGAAGAGCTCCATATGATGACCTCTCTCACTTTTATTGTTGGTTTGTTGTCTGACAAATAGATTTATTGTGGCTGCTGTAGTGGTTTTATCCTGATGTGGTTTATGGGGTTAGACTCCTGAGATCAAGAGCTTTCTGTTGATGTATAACATTTTATATTTTTTACATTTTGTAAATAACTGATTATTTGCAAAAAAAAAATCTGCCAGCCCACCAGAGGACCAACAGACTTTTGTGGGGTAAATAACATATGAGCTTGTGTCTTTTACCATAGTGCCACACTCAGTATCTTGAATGCTTATGACAGTAGAGCTAATAATGAGATCCATAAAAGCAGCATAGACTGTACTGTAGACAGTGGGATAGTGCAATGGTAGGTGTGATTTATCCCCCTTCCCAGCGATGTCCATAACACTCTAAATATATCTGAAGTTCTGAGGTACATGCACTCCCGCTGAATCTCTGGGGTTTAGTTGCTCTTTAAAACTGAAAGCGGAGATTAAATAACTACAGCAAATCATTGTCAAGGCAAAACGATGCTGAAAAGTGGCAACAAGTCATTCGGAGGTTACTCTGTGCTCCTAAAAATAAATCTTAACTTCACAGCTATCAGTCCATCTACATCAGCAGCTCATCACTTTCCTCTCCAAAGTGCTGATAAATCAGCCCCATGACGTAACCCCTCTGCAACTAACTCTGCAAAGTGGGCCGCTCCATAGAAAATCTTTACATGAGCACAGCGTGTATCTGTACATCTTGTCATCTAAAAAGCCAAAGTACACTTAGATCTTAATTAAATCAGTAGGATTTCTCTCAAACACTAATTTTTCTTCAGCACCAGAGCTGCCTGCACTATTGACTTCTCCTCGGCTGGTTGGCCTGTGTTTTAATGATTTGATCACTCTGAATAGCATGCTCAGGATCAAACAAAGATGAGAATTATCACACAAGGGTTTTACATGACCTCCCAAACACTGGTGCTGAAAGAACAACAGCAGGGCGACTTTTTGGTTTGTGTCTTATCCCATAAAACAATCATTTTAGTGCCAGTAGGTTTCCCTGGAAAAGAAACACCACCTGTAGAAGCAAAAAACAGGGAATTTCGTGTCAGACTACTTACCTGCCTTGGAAAGACCCACACTTGAACTTATGTTTACGCTAGTGGAATTATAAAAGGCGTTTTGGCACAGATCAAGGAGATGAAGCAATTTACTAAAGTCAAGGTCAGCTCACTTGTTTTTCAAAGCTTGTCGAATATGGGAGTGATGAATAAGGCTATAAGATGAGGCAACCCAAAACAGGTTAACCTTAAAGTGCAAATATGATGGAAAAAAGGACTTTTTCAGTATTCTGGCACACACATTTGGGTGTACAGAGTATCTACTGAGTCACAAAATTAAAAGTAAGCAAAACCAAACCATTCCTTCATTTGTGGCAAAAGAAAAGACACAAATGTCAAATTATCAACTCCACTTCTGCCAATCCCACTACAGATTTCTAACCCTGCAAAGCAGATGGTTACGCCTGTTTCCGTGTTTCTCACTGGCAAATCCATCTTGCAAAGCTCCCATCTGAACTGTTTGTGCCCGGTTAGAAAGTGACAGGACCAATCAGTCCTGGGGGAGGGGAAGGGCAGCACTTTCGACCGCGGCCACGTTCTGATGTAAGAAAGCAGCAACAAGAGGCCGGTGCAATTATGGCGGAAGAGATTGGTGTGGATGCTGCTAAAGCGCCAGTTTTATCAGAACTTTCTGTCATTTCTTAATTAAAAGAAAAAAGAGCAGCACTGAGTTGTTTACTTTTAAAAGACGACAAAAGTCGTGTTCTGACATGACTGCAGTCGCCATGGTTTGCGTTATGCAGTTCTATATTGAGTTTACTCTTTCAGTAGGGGTGCAGCTCGGTAGCGGCTACGTCATGTGTTTTGTTGCTCTGATTAGCCCATAAAGATGTGCCAGATAGAACGTTCATCCAATCACCCTCCGAGTCTTTTTTTCAAAGGCTCTGCCCTTTCACCAAACACTGTCTATGAGTGGTTTACCAGATGGATGTGTGAAACACATCCATCTACCATGCCAGGTTAACACATTTCTGCACTGGATTAATATTTTTAACTAAACTTATCACATGGTAGCTGAAGCCAGTGTTATGATTGCATGTTACTCCCAGCACAGTTTTCTTTATTCATGCCGACAATTGAAGGAACCATATTTATGTTTGATTAAATGCACAATGTTCATGTGTTTTTAGCTCATGTTCCCGTTGCAAATACTGATGTAAATTTTTACACCACAATTGACTTAATGTCAAAGAGCCTATGAGACTCGAAACCAGTGTCGATAAACTAAAACGTTGTCGATTTTTAGGGGTTTTTTTTAAATACAGAGCCGGGTCTTTTATGGACCTGGATTTGGATCTCCATGCCGGATTATTATTGAGCATTTTGGGGTGGCCCATCTGGTTTTAGCAAGAGTACCTGGATGCGGCTGAGGACCTCAACTTCACACCGAGAGTCACACAGTAGCCACCATATCCCATCGTCTAATACTGGAAGTCAGTTTAACTTTTTTGTTGTTTTCTTCGTGTGTCCTCGTTATATTAAAAGAGGTGGGTCCACCAAATAAGTAAATACAAGTAGATGAAAAATGCGAGTTTTCAGAATGGAAAGCCCAAATGATCACATTGATAAAAATGATTCATTAAATTCAATTTGATGTGATCTTTTGATCTTTTTATTCTGAAAACTTGCATATTCCTTGTCTACTTGTAGGCTATTGCATTACATAGTTGACCTGCCTCTGGCAACATGGTGGCAACGTCCGGCCAGCCAGCCGATCTCCCATTACATCTTATTCTGTGCTCAGTGATACGTAAATTTCGATTATAAATCAATTAATTAGAATTATTGTAATGTTATTGCTGTTCTTGTTAGTCTGAAAATTCATACATTTTCCATCTACTTGTATTTCCTTGTGTGGCAGACTTGCCTCTATTAATATGGCGATGACGCATGAAGAAAACACTGTTCAGTTCAACTGACTCTGGTATTATAAGATGAGATACTGTCCAACTTCTGGTATGAAGTAGGGGTCCTCGGCTGCATCCAGGTCCCTCTCGGTTTTAGAGAGCTCTGTTCAGCCATGGCTGCCAGTGGATCAAGAAGGGTCTAGCTGCAGACCACAGCTGCAGAACACGACTGTTATGATCAAGACACAACTGTGTCTTGACCATAACAGAGGCTTGGCTGTTATGATCAAGACACAGTTGTGTCATCCATTTTGGCAAGGGAGTGGGCCACCTCGAGAAAGGTGCTCGGTACAGCAGGTTTGTGTTAACCTAACACGCCAGATGGATGTCTTTCACACATCCATTAGGGAAAGCTTCAATAGGAAATGTTTGAGAAAAGACAGAGGCTTTGAAAAAACTTGGGGTATGACTGGGTGAACATTCTGCCTATCACATCTCTACAGGCCAATGAGAGCATCGATAACGCAAAACATGGCAACTATAGACATGTAAGTACTCAACTTTTGTCATTTTTGAAGAGAAAACAACTTACTGTTGTTCTTTTGTTCTTTTAACAAAGAAATGTCGTCAAGTTCTGATAAAACTGGCGCTTTAGCAGCATCCACGCTAATCTTTTCCCCCATAACTGCACCAGTTCTTGCTGCTGCTTGTTTATGTCACGACTCTGCTGCGCCTGAAAGTACTGCCCCTCGTCGCTGATTGGTCCTGTCACTTTCTAACCGGGCCCAAACGGTTCAGATGGGAGCTTTGCAAGATGGATTCACCAGTGAAAAACAAGGAAACAGGTGTATCCATCTGCTTTGCAAGGTTACGTTTGTGTGGGACTGCTCTTAAACTAGCCTGCAGCCCAGCTCATTTGATCCGCTTCCGTCCTCTCACACAATGACATCTCTGCCTCCTCCTTACTCGGCTGTAGGTGTCGTGCTGCCTCCGCGTCCTTCTCCTTTCAGTCTCCAAGCACCCCATTCCCTGGATTATCTCCGTCGGGAAAGATGCAAACTCTGTGGGCACGCTTCCTTTGCAGTAGTCAAAGAAGCAGTCTCTTATCCACAGAATGTCAGTACTGGTATGAGTGTAGGGCTTTGTTTTGCTGCTTGTGATAAGGGGCCCAGCCGCTGCGTTAGTATGCATGGCCACCATGTTACCTTAATAGGTAGCTTTCAGTAGTCTCCTGTTGACCAGCAGTGTTGGGGGTAACACATTACAAAGTAATCCATTAGAGTACTCAGATTACTTTTTTGGAGTAACAAGTAATGTAACGCATTAATTTTACAATTCAAGTGATCCCATTATTAGTTACATTTTCATAAAAGTAATCATTTACTGAAAGACAAATCCCAACTTTCCTCTCTCGTCCGTGGCTTCAAAAAGAGAGAAAGAACAAAAAGGGAGCTCCTTAAAGCATCTGCTCTGTTTGTCCTTCTCTCGTCCTGTAGTCACATTGGCACGTAGCGCCGAAATTAAACATTCTGTGCTATTACGCGCGCATTGTTAGCTTGTTAAACCAGCGAGGTGACAGAGAGGACAGCAGCCCACTGTGGAATTATCCCCATTATGATTGATTTTTGGATAAAAGGGACAAGAACAGCATCCTGGTGAAACGTAAGTTTAAAAGCTACGTTTCCTTTCATTAATTCGGCTGTTCAGCAGTTCCAATTACGCGCTGTTATTACGCACAGCGTTTGAGTGACTCTGTCTCCGCTCAGCTTGTTTCAGATTGTGAGCATGTTAAAGAGCTGTAAAGGTGTTTTCCTGTCTGTTAGTGGCATTCTCAGGCTGCAGAGATACATATTATGGGCTGTAAATTACACTGTACATTGGCATTAGAGTCTGCACATTCAAAAGCAGACATGCAGTTGTTATCTGTCATTTTTACAACCGCCAAGTGGAACGAGTGCTAAAGGGTTTTAAAATTTTGTAACGCAAAAGTACTCTATCGCGTTACTTTTAGGAGTAGGTAACGCAGTAATGTAACAAATTACTTTTCTCAGTATGTAACACAGTATTCTAACAAGTTAGTTTCAAAAGTAATGCTACCCAACACTGTTGACTAGGCAGTGTTTTGGCAGTTACTGTTACTACTCAGTTACTGGCATTTGTTGTTGACTTTTAAGCTAACCAAGAGTTGTAGTTGAGTCTAAGGGCTTTTTTTTGTCTTTTCTTTTTTGTGTTTTTCTTTATCTCAAAGGTGTCCTGGAGTATCCATCTTCTTTGTTGTCATAGGTTTCAACATATGTTGTCAACTTAATTGTGAAATAAATCTACAGTTCCAAGATATAACTCATCTCTGCATCTTTCTTGCTGCCAACTGGATGCCCAGAAACTTTTTTATGTTACCTCATTTTTTATGTTGTCATGAAAAACAATCTAATCAAGGAGTCCACCTTGTCAAAATGTTTGTCTACAGTATTGATACAGCAGCACTGCTGGATGTTGAGACTAAGAAAAAAATACAATCAGGCACAAGATTTATGTTCTAATGCTGACCTTATTTTGTAGTATTTTTAGAATTTGCTGCAGGATGATTCAAAATCGACTTCAGGCTGCATTTGGCCTGTGTGTGTTATGAAAGACAAAGTTATTGTAAGTAGAAGTAGAAGAGGCGAGTTACTAAGACTTCAACCACTACCACTCCAGCTGTTCTGTGAGAGGCAGAGGGTTGAGACTTACAGCAGAAGTTATTTTGAAGGAAGTACCAGCAGTCAATCTAAAATTGATATCAGAAACGGTGGTAGTTAGAGCACAAGTGGTGGTAGCAGCAGCAGCAGGAGTCGAAGTAACAGCACCAAAGGCAGCAGCGGTATTAGTCTTCAGCTATTCAAACTATCACTATAAAAATACTGCTATGAGCCTTTAAAAGCTGCTATCAGTGGAAAGCCTGTTTGATTGTGTCACCTTCACAGCGATGCAGGATTTGAGAAGGAACAAGACAAATACAGAAGAGGGGGGAGGGAGGGCGGCAGCGCTGGTGGCACTGGGAGATGTTTTGTTCTTTGCAACAGATGCTGTGCCATGACGCCGCTGCTGGTGCGGACTCGGAAGATCCAAAACTGCGACTGGTCTCACACACACATCCTCCTCCTCCTTATGTAAATAAAAGATTGTGCAGTGGTGTGAAAGAGGGAGACGGATAGAACCACATGATGTTACAGAGAGCACACAGTGAGTCTTTTCAATACTTCATGAACAGTTGGGGGGGGGGGAAATATCAGCTGGCTGTAGGGAAGGACCACACTGCCCTCTAGTGCCGGAGTACAGTACTGCAAATGAGACAGAGCAGATGACTTCATCCAACCAAATAACAAGTGGTTTCTATGGGTTGCATTTCTTCTCCTTCTTTCTTTGCTGCTCTTTTTTCATGCTGAAAGAAAATAAGCCAATAAAGGATGAATGATCTAACAAGGAAACAAAAGAATAACAGCATAATGGAGCCTCAACAACCAAAAAACTTCCTTGTTCATCAAAAGTACATGCTTAAAAACAAAGAGAATGATGTTTGAATTAATTGTAGTAATCTACTTTTCAACACATATCCATTAGATTCAATAAAAGATGAAGTAAATGCATAAGTAAATAAGTCTGATGAGTTTCACTAACTTTCCTTTGGTCATTGTCCGCCGTCTTGATTGGGAAGAGCAGGGTCAGATGTGGATGATTTTGTGGTTTGGTGTCCCCAAGGCAAGATTAATAGGACAGCGTGCCCCTGGGCAGGAGAACATTGAGATGTGTAAGTGAGGGGCCAAAAATCAATAAAAGGGCATCAGAATTGATCTTGATTCTCTAAAGAAATCTGAAGAGGATTCCTGGCCCTGAAATCAAGATTCAAGTCCCTCAGAAGCCCTAAAATGTCTTCATATCAGGCAAATGGTCAGATATCAGGTGGATCTCTATAGACATATTGAAACTGGTGGATTACTGTGTGTCGAAATGGCATACAATTAATAAATGAAATGTATGATTTGTGGCATTCATCCATCCATTGTCTTCCGCTTATCCAGGGCCGGGTCACGGTGGCAGCAGGCTAAGCCAGTCAGCTTAGACATCCCTCTCTGCAGAAACATTTTCCATTTCTTCCTGGGAGATTCTGATGTGTTTCCCAGGCCAGACAAGACATATAATCCCTCCTGCAAGTCCTGGGTCTACCCTGGGGTTTGCACCCAGTTGGATATGCCCGAAGACCTCCACAGGGAGGCAACCAGGAGGCATCCTGATTACTTTAACTGGCTTCTTTTGAGGTGAAGGAGCAGCAGCACTCTGAGATCCCTCTGGATGTCCAAGCTCCCGCCTTATCTCTAAGGTTGAGCCCTGCCACCATCCTGAGGAATCTCATTTAGACCAATTGAACCCGCTCTCATTTTGGTTATACAAGGACTTGATGGCCACAGCTGCCCTAGGACTCCATTTTCCTGTAGTACCCCCAAAATTACCCCCACAGTCATAAGCCTTCTCCAAATTCACAAAACACACAGACTGGATGTGCAAACTCCCACGCTCTCTCAAGGAGCCCTGCAAGCATAAAGAGCTGGTCCACTGGCCAACAGCCAGGACAAAATCCACATTAATTTGTCTGCTGCCTAGCCTGCAATTCACCCCACCCCTATGCCAGTCCTGTGGGTGGTGGGCCCACAGGGTGGTGGCCCAATGCTATCTCTTTGGGCTGGTGCTAACTGGGCCCTATGGAGATATGCCCAGCCACCAGACACTCGCCATCCAGAAGATTCGTGATTTGTGGGGGAAGACTGGATATTGTGTTCATAGTGAGCAAATTCCATGTGGCCAAGATACATCTTAAAATATAACTATCACAAATTGTTTATGAGTTCTGGCCATTATCCTGGTGAGTCTTGTCCCACTGATCAATTTATCAAGAAAAAAGTAAAATATCGCCAAGCCTTATGCAACTTTTGATCAACTTTGATCAGTGAATGTCCATGGTAAGTTTGGTAGAAACTGAATGTACAATTTAGTTGTCAAAAATGTTTTTCCAAAAATAATAAATGGTTGAAATCCATCATTGGGGACTTTAATGGTCAACGAGGCATTGACTGAGCCACCATCTGGTAGATTGAGTTCAAATTTCTTTTTAAAAAAGTAATTCATATGATTTCCAGTTAACTGGTAAGTTTTGTTTCCAACACATTTCCATCTCATGGGAGTTTGGGCTCTTCAACAGAAAAATAATCAGAATGGCAAACTGACAATATAACAAAAGGGCTCCAGGCTGTCAGTGCTGAAATCATTTTTTTTTTTTTTTTGTTATATAAAAATTTACAAAATCCAGCATGATAGTCAGCTTTTGATATCCCACTGTCAGGACAACATTGATATTTGTTTATAGTGAAGATTGAAAGAGACATATCTTTAAGCATTAAAATGGCCCATTTCTGTCTGTGGTTTATATGTTGAATTTGTAATATCTATTATGTATATATTATATGCATAGATATATACATTACATATGTATATATGATGTAATAAGAACTTATGCAGTAACAAGTTGAGAATGCACTTGATGAATCATGATGCATTGTGATGCAATGTGACAATGAAATGAATTGAACAATGGTCTTATAACAATAATTGGTTGTGCAGGGATGCATGGTCCTCAGCTACCTCAGCTGGGGACCTCCAGCCGGCACTGGGACAGTTTGCGGTTGAGTGCAAAGCGACTGGTGTGAGAGTTAGCTCCTCCAAGTCTGGCCATGGTCCTCTGCTTGAAAATAGTGGATTGCTCCCTCCAGGTGGGGAGTGGGTCTCTGCCTTAAGTGAAGGAGTTTAAGTATCTCAGTGTCTCGTTCACAAGTGAGGGTGAAATGGATCATGAGATTGGCAGGCAGATTGGTGCAGTATCAGCAGTTTTGCAAGTGCTATACTGTGTTGAAGAGGTAGCAGAGCTGAAAGGCAAAGCTTTCAATTACCCGGTTGAACGGCAGAACGGCATGCATTTGTTTGAGTTTCTATAGAGAAAAAAGTTGAAAAGGGTCCATAAAAAAACGTCCCATACCATCCCACTTTTCAGCACCTTTAGGGGTACCAATTTTACCTATCCATCCCAAAAAGGTGGAGCTACACACACAAAAATAGAGGGTTGCACTGATGTGTGTCTGTGGAAACACAAACTATTTTGGGGTTTAGCATACCAAACCATACTCAATCAAACTGGACCCCCTGATGGAAACACGGCTATAGCAGAGCTCCTTTGCATCAAAAAGACCCAGCTGAGGGGGTTCAGGCTCCCTGATCAGATGCCTCCGTGGCACCTCCCTGTGGAGGTCTTTCAGGCACATCCAACTGGGAGACAGACCCAGAACTCACTGGAGGGATTATATATCACATGTGGTTTGGGAGCACCTCGGAATCCCGCAGGAGAAAATGGAAAACGTTGCTGGGGACAGACGTCTAGGTTGACCTACTTCACCCGCTGCCACCGTGACATGACCCTGGATAAGCAGAAGAAGATGGATGGACAAGATGTGTGGTCTAACGGGAAATTTAGAAAATCCAGTTATCTAGCACAAGATTGATGAGTTAGTTAAATCAATTATCAATCAGTCACGCAGGCCTGAAATTCTGGTCAGATGCTCTTTTACAGCTGTAATAAGATGTCCCACAAGCTGCTATAGCGTCAGTTACTCATATTCATGTATAACTGCTCAACCAAAGTGATGAGTGACTACATTATATGAAATCAGCAATGAGGAACGAAGGCTTAAGGAGCTAACTGCTGACTTTAGCCACGTTCTATTCAGCATGCCAGCTTCACATCATAAACCCACTGACACAATGACCCTATGATGAATTTAACTGTTTCCTGAGCTTTTTCTCCACTTTAGACTAGTTGGTTTAATGCAGTTTAAAGTGCATTCAGCTGGGAACATCACTAGAATCTCAAGACCAGTCAAGATGCAACGCTTGATTCTAGACATAATTTGGACGCTTGGATAAACTACTTTGGAACCTTGGGTTATAATTCTGCTCTAGTAAACTTTTCTTTCACGGCAAAGTAAAACTTCTGCCTGGATCCAGACATGTAAATCAACGTTCAAACATAATTTATCCATATTTTCAATTACCTTTGTTGGAGTCAACTTTCATTTACCATGACATAATTTCATAACCTTGCAACTTCTGTGACTTGTCAAAGAACTGGCTGTGGCTTCTATAGCAGCGTCTTATTTTTGTACATGTGATTAAACCAGGAGAGCTTCATTCTCATGTAAGCCATAGAAGAACTGCAACTGTGCCTTACATAACCAAGTCTGTGGGGAAAATGAATGAAACTTTTATTTCTGGAGGCTGCGGTGCCAAAAATAGCTTCTTTTACTTTCCAGCTCAATAGGGTGAGAATGTGTTGATGCTTTGTTTCTAGTTTTATCTGACGTCCCCATTTGGCTAGAAAAAAAAAAAAAAAAAAAAAGCAGCAGTCAATGCAACTCTAATTCAAAACCTACTGTATACATGAAATATTCAGAAAAACACAGTGGTGTAAATATATTGAACACCTATATCCAAACTTAACGGTTATATTTATCCCAGTTACATTCATTAATAAGCATAGACCTGCAATAATGCAAAAATCTTGGCCTGAACTTAGGATAAACTACCTTTTTTTTAACAGGAAAGCAAAAGCTTTGAACTTTCAGACTCTTAAAAATGAATCAAAAGTTCTGACTTTAAAGCCCACTTCTTTTGTCAGGTTTTGGTTTAGCACTATCCCCAGGTACCCCTTGATGGTTCCTCTAAATCTCCAGAGAACCGACTTTCTAATAAGAAACGGAGAATGCATTTTAATTACCCTCCACAGTGCTTTGCATCACCAGCCCGAAGCAGAATTTACAGACGTAAGTGTCAATTTAAAGGTAAACAGACTGGGATCTGGCTGCTCTAACTGCAGTCAAATTAATGTCAGCATGGTAATTAAACCCAAAATACCTCCACAAACTTCACACCGAGGGCTTTCTTCACCTCAGCCCTATCAATCAGGGTTTTATTAATTAAGGCATCTCTGAATTTAAGTGTCAGTAAAGGCAATGAAACATGGCAACACAACTTTTTAAGACTGTAGAGTGCACAAATACAGCATCAGAGCTTTTCTATCCCTCCCAAATTGTAAATACATTAAAACTATAAGCACATCTCTCCATACTGTTCATATTTAACCCTAACAAAGAGGGGCTGCTGTTCTCTATTGTCTTCTCCCAGTGTGCTATAGAGGTTCTGAAGTATTTTTCATTTTCTTTCCTTTAGTTTCTTATTGCTTTTGACCAAAAGATGACAGCTTTAGGTCAGGGTAGGAGCATATGCCAGTTCGGCACTTCTCCATGTCAGTCTTGGTCCTGCTCTGCTCTAGCCTCCTGATGGCCATCATCCAGGCCTGCACCAGGTCCATGCCCCATCTCTCCAGGTATCCTCCCAGCTGACCCTTCAACAGCCGCTGCCAACCTCTGGTCCAGCCCATCAGGTCCCAGGCACCCAGCATGTGAGCTGGATCAGGCCCATGAAAACAGGGACCCTTCTCATCCCCACTCTCCATAGCACATCAACTTTAGACACAGTCTTGCCATGGATACCCAAAAATGTGCAGAAGAGACATCGTCACAAAGGAGTCCAGCTGGCGCCTCTGGCCAAGGACCGAAAGACTCCTACTTTCATCTGCATACTCAGATACCAGAGCACCACACCGCCATGCAAACCCATCACCCCATGCACAAGTCCAAGTCTGAGGTCTATCACAGCTGTTTAGTTTGCCAATCAATGGATCACGCTGCCGAGGTACACTCTCACCATTCACAGACACTGATTCAATGGCAGCGTCCCCAAATGCCTAAATCTTTGTTTTGGCTCAGGAGACATGCATTCCCAACATTTCAGCCTCCTCACTCAGCAAGTGAAAAACCCCCACAAGGATGTCTACAGCCTCCACAAGGATCACAGCATCATCAGCGAAGTCCAGATCATCGCCAAATGACACTTCATAGTTCTGTCCTTGTAACTTGCCCTATTATAGTCCATTTAGGCAGGACTGCCCACAGAATTGGCTGGGCACCAGAGAAACACAGAGAATGGGCCCTCCCCATGATATCAATGCATGCGTGTTAGCTCAGAAGCATTGGTGCTAGTGTCCTGGCTAACAACTACTTCATTTTGGAGCTGAAAGTGTTTTAAGCTATTACTGGCTATTCCTGCCCATTTTTGCCACATTTGATCCATTTCTGCATCTTTTAACCATTCTTTGCCACTTGTTACCCATGTCTACATCTTTTCACTTATTTTTGCTACATTTTAACCCCTTTCAACTACCCTAGCTGCCCATGTTGCCACTTTTTCCCTACTTTTAACCCATTTTTGCCACTTTTTGACAATTTTGGCCACTTTATTTCCCCCTTTTTGACACTTTTAATCAATTTCTGTCACTTTTTAGTTGCTTTTCACAATTTTTCTGCCCATTTTTACCCTTTTGGCTTTTCTAAACCCATTTTACCAATACAGACCCGTGTTTACCAATCTGTAACCACTTTTTCATTGCCATTTTTAATCCATTTGTCCCTTTTTGATCACTGTTGCCACTTTTTGCTGCCTTTAATCTTTTCTCATCAATTTTTAGCCGCTTTTCACCATTTTTATCCTTTTTGGCTTTTGATAACTATTTCTGCAACTGGATACCCATATTTACCACTCTGTTACCCACTTTCACCACTTTTTCTACCATTTTTTGCCATTTCTCAGCCATTTTTGCCCATTTTTAGGCTTTTTGCCTCTTTTTGCCATTATCCACTTATTTTTCTCCTAAAGTTATTTCAGCACTTTCTACCTTATTCTCTGGCATTCTGAAGTTTGCACACATTACGGCTTAGATATGAAGTCAGACACTACTTTCCAAATGTTTTGGTCAATGTGCCCATCCACATTGTTAACATAACAAAAAAAGGTAATTCTGTTGTTTCAGTAAGGTGGTTTACATATGAAAAAAGGCTTTATTTAACAACAGCATAAATGAATAACATTCCTTTTTGTTTCTTTGAAAACACTGGTTATTCAGATTAAATATAAAACATGGTTATCACAGCTTGCCTTAACAATGGACCATGATTTTCCTTACCTCCATGGGCCCCCCTCCATTTGGTTGAGCCCCAGAAAGCTCTCTCCTTTATCCCCCTTTATGGGCAGCCTTTCATACAGGTACCAAAGAGCATAGGGGCTAAGATGCCACCCTGCCTCACCCAAGAATCTACTAGGAAGAAGTCAGAGATGCAGCCACCACCACGGCGAAACTGTATTAGCAGAAATGTTCCATTAACATCATGGTAAATGGATGGTGATAGGCAATTTCTGAACCACTTCATGTGGAGGAGGTGTGTTAAGGGAAAGTGGGAGATGAAATAATTATCTCACTTAATCACAAACTAACTTGTAGTTCATGTTTAGCATCATAAATGGATGAATGATAACAGCTGTAACACTCCACTGGCTGCCTGCCAGAAGCTCTTAACATTTAATGAGACATATTGATCTGATTGGACATAAATATGTATGAATGTGGTTTATTAGGAGAGGTGGTGTCATTAGTTGCAGGGGTGGTGGTCAGCGTAATATTATAGATTTGGTACATTCATAACTAATAGCAGCACTGTCAGTTGTGTTGCCAGGATGTCTGTGCTCATGAAAACATATCACACTGGGCCTCTCAGCCTCATCCAGCCCTCCTATAACCAGCCCTCCTTCACAGTGCATTAAAGGCAAGGCAAGTTTATTTGTATAGCACATTTCAGCACCAAGGCAATACAAAGTGCAAGATAACAACACGATGTCCCTGGTGGATGTCTCAACTTCTTACTGCTATCTGACCCCTTATTGACTTTTTGGACTTAAGTTGACTTTAGTTGTGGGAAAATATAGGGCATCCACTGGTTAATTTGTTCAATACATTTAACCAGTGCTTGTATTGGCCATGGTCACCTGGAGACATTGGAATTTAGAGCTGGGTGTCATCTGCATAGTTATGTTAATTGACTTTGTTGTTTTCTATGATCTGAGCAAGTGTAAGCATGTAGATGTTAAACTGAAGAGGCCCCCAGATGGAGCCTTTGGGGATTCTGCATGCAATTTTTGTCCGCTCAGATTTCTAGTTACCAATGATACAAAATAGTGCCTGTCAGGATGCAAACCAATCTAGTGTAACAGAGTTTATAGTGTATTATTCCACTTGCATATTGTGAGGGATAAGCTACTTTGTTATTTATGGCTCTAGGGCGCCCTCCCTCAGGCATAGTGTATATAGTCACTGGGCAGCCTTAACACTTGGCCAGTTTATAAAAGAAATGCCCGAGGTGAGTGGTAGAGCAAAGCACTGTGTACAAAATTCATGTATTAATGTTTGTATCCATGTTTATAGACTCTGTAATTTATGGTACAGTTAATGAGAAACACCTGAGTGGTTTACTGTTGATTCCTGTACGTTAAAGTGTCCATTTAACAACAATGTACATATATTAGCCTGTGCTAGCATTGTGTTAAATTCGCATTATCCTTTTGTAGTGTGATGTACATGACCGCCGCTACGAGCCAACTGTATGACTGACCAGTACTTACTCTGCTCCTTTCCAGATATTAAATGGCCACACACAAAGATAAATGAGCCTCCTGTCTCTCATTCTACACACAACGCAGAGTCAAGGGGTCTTACTGAACTAGCCAGCTGCAAAGAAGTGCAACTGAGCGCGGTTACACTAGTCCTGTGCCAGAAAGTCCCACCCAGTGTTCCAGTCGGTTGAGAAATATATTCAGAAAGTATTCAGACCTAACCTTGTAAAACCAATGGACTGGCCAGACTCAATCTCTGTCATCAGGCAAGTCCATCTTGAAAAGCTCCAATCCACAACATTTGTGCAGAACGGACCACTGTTCTGACCAATCAGCGTCATTTGAGGCGAAGGAGGCTGTAGCTACAGGCAGGGTTTAGTTCATTTTGCTCTTCTTCTTGTTATAAAAAATGTGGTGTGGTGGTTATTTTGTATTGAATATTTTACTTTGTGGTACTTCCGGTTTCCGGAGCTGGTTGCTGGCTGCTAACTTGACTCTGTTTCTCCTGAGGCGTTCACCCTGCCCCCCTGGTGCTGTGGAGAGGCACACCTGCAGCGAATCCTCTAATCACACCTGCTATTTAAGACTGGCTGCAGCTCTCTACAGCGCCTGAGTCTTGTCTACATTACCTCACGGTAAACGTCGTCTCCAGGCTCCTTCTCGTGATCCTTCAGAGAAGTTCTTTGTGCTTTTTGGATAATTCCAGTGATCTCTAGTGCTTGCATTTTGTCTATATTGTCGCTAACGTGCCTCTCCTCCTTTTTTCCAGTGCCTCCTGCTCAATTCACCACAGCCAGCTCCAGCACTCCCTCACTCCCTCCTGGACTCTTGGAATCCCCTTCCCTGGTGCACTTATCCTCACAAATAAACTGTTAAAACTGCTTCCATCTCCGCACCTGAGTTCAACCCACACACAAACATCACATGTGGTCCACTTCTGATAGAAACCGCAGCTATAGTTACATCCAAGTTCATGGCTATGCCAGCAGAAGGCATTGCTATCAGCTTGCAGTTAAACACTTAAAGCCTGTTGTATCATATTTGATACATACTTTTATGAAACCTATATCTAATCAAAATGATCAATAAATTATAAAAAATAATTCTGAATACAATCTGATAAATGATAAAAATGCTCTCAAGTGGATCATCAGTTACCAAAGACACCTAATGTATAAAATGAGATACAAAAATGTATAGATTAAATTTTATGGAAATTTGGATTTTGGGGATTTCAGCAGAACATGAAATAAACATTTCAGTTCCAAAAGATGAGGATTTTCAGACTATAATTTGTGTATTCAGGCTTTAAAGGGGTTAAACAGCCTTAGCTACCGCCTCCTTCTCCTCAAATAACACTGACTGGTCTGGTCCGTGCTCAGACAGGGCACATTTATTTCAGATTGGTCTTTTGCAAGATGGATCTTCCCTAATGGCAAACATGAAATCTGGCCAGTTTACCGGCTTTGCAAGGTTAACTAGTCCATGCTCTGGTGAAAGTATAACTCATAATGTGGAGAAATGTTGTTGATGTGACCATGTGTAATACAGTATGTTTTGAGTAGCATAACTACAAGGTTTATACAGCCTCTTAGTGTGTGCCAGATTAGATGATTCAGATTAGAAAAATGGAGATAAAATGACTGAAAATAACTTTTTTTTAAATTTATTCTAAGCATTCCTCTGCTTTTATTTAAAAAAAAAAACTGGTGGAGTCTGTATTTGTTTGTGGTTTTCAGCCCTGCAGTAGTATACAGAATTTTACTTTGTGGTTAAAAACAACCAAAAGCATAAAATTCATAAAATGAAGATTTGACGTTCTGAATTCAATAAACTGATGAAGTGAAAACATTGCTGTGTTATGAATGTTCATGCAGTCGGTCACTGTTACATAATGAAGCACGTCTGAACAGCGGTGCAACCAACAAGCGTTGAAAAAGTGACATAATCTGTGACATAATCACATCAGCTAAAGGATTATGAATTTCAGCTCTGATTGTTCCATTTAAATGAAACATGCTGTTATAATGCTTAAGCCAGGATCCAAAACAATATTGTCCTCTGATCCACGCAAGATTTCTATACAAATCAAGCTGATGCACTGGTTTTATTTCAAAATCTGTCATAGCTTTGTTGTTTTGGGGCTTGGACATCACCAGATTTACTGTTTCACATATCCATAGCAGGGGATGTACAGTATTTCACTTTCATCTGGGAAACAGCCAGTATGGAGGAACCTGAGCTAAATTTCCAATGTTGTTGAAAAGGGTCATCGAGAGATGCCATTGAGCTTGACCGTGGTTGTTTAGCGACATGCGTTGAGCTTGACTCCCTCCCTCTCTCCCTCTCCAGCCTGGGGTTGTGGCACATCAATCCCGTTAGTAATCCTTAGTGCCCTACATGCCTTAAACTTACACACATGACTGTATGTATGAATACTTACTGGCCATAATACCAGACACTGGTTTCTATATCAGTACATTCCCAGTAATAACAACTTATTAATAACAGCTGACCAGGCCCTAAGGTAAACAATTCTTCTTGTCTATTGAATTTTAAATGGGACCAAAAGTTACTAAATGAAATTCCTGTTGTCCCTTTAAGAAGCCTTGAAATGTGTGGCCATGATGTATTTGTGAGAACATGTCATGCATTTCTAAATCAAGCAAGAACAAGGTTCATTTTCACTTATGATAACAACAACCATCCATCCATCCTTTATCTGTCCTCGACTGGGGCTGATCCCAGCTGTCATTGGGTGACAGGCTGGGTGCACCCTGGACTGATCGCTAGTCAATCACAGAGCTGACATACAGAGAAAGACATCCACAGTCACACTGTCACCAACAGGCACTAATTAACCTAACAAACATACTTTTGAGCTGTGGGAGGAGGCCGGAGTACCCGGAGGAAACCCACACATACATGGAGATAACGTGCAAATTTCACGCAAGAAGGCTTAATGAGTCAACCAAGGAAGCTTCTTCCTGTTAGTTTTAACCACTTCACCAAAAAAGCCTTATTAACAACCAGTCTGACCTATATTGTAACCAGAGGAGTCTTCCTCTGCCGGGCATCAGAAAGAAAGCCATCAGCATTATTCAGCTCTGTTTTCACTTCTGCTTTTACACAGCCAGTAGTGCATACAAGGATTATTTTGCATGCAAATTTCTTGTTACAGTTACAGAACAGAAAGAAAAGATACTTTAGAACATGTTTGCACTCTCACTGTCACAGTGAGGGATCGCCCAGCTAGGCCTCTTTTTGGAGAAAACAAGAACCTATAGGAAGGCCAATCTTTTGTAACCGTGGGATTCCTGACTTCCCTTTTGAATTGCAATTGTGAGATTGACTGACTTCTGGGATGTTAAAAGGATTCCAACAAACACATCAAGAAATACATCTTAGATAAATTGCCTACCCAAGCTTTTGGATGTCAAGGGCACAACTTAAATAAAAATTACAATTACTTATTTGTCTGCACAAATTTAATACATGAGAAGCATTAATTTTCACTGTTTGCATTATGCCAGCATAAAATGGGTCAGAGCACCAACTTTTATCACCCATATGACACCCGCCTGGCTTTTAGACTGCTGGCTTTACAATAAATTGCCTCCTCTGGCCAGCCCATAAATGAATAGCCATTAGCTAAAGAATGTAATAAAATAATCAGAGGAGTGTTTCAGATTCAACAACCTCCATCCAAGATGATTTTGGAATCTGATCAAAGCTGGTCTGATGGAAATGATGGATCATACCCCTGAGTCATCATGCCAATGGTCAACAAGAAGGACTGGTTGGTAGTACTGGTTGGTTATGTATTATTATTGTGGCAGCACCGGATGGTACTGAGACAACTTCTTCATGCTCTAAAATGGGTGCCAAAGGATTCCATGAAAACTGAAAGTTGTTCAAGTGTGATATGTTAAAAAGACAAGTTTAAAAAGTCTTAAATTTAAAAGAACCAAAATTTGAAAATGTTCATGATTATAAGCCTTAGAATTGCTGATTTTCTGGAAGAAATTTAAACCTGTTCAATCGTTTGCCCTGAAAGCCCAGCATTGCTCCCTGGAGAGCATGGGAGTTTGCTCATACAGTCTACATGCATTTTGTGGACCTGGAGACAGCTTACCATCAAGTCCTTGGGGGGTAATGTGGGTGGTATTTCTGGAAAATGGTGCAGCAAGCCATCAGGCCCCTGCGTAACCAAAGTGAGAGATGCTACATCCTTGGCACATAGTCAGGACACATTCCCGGTGGCTGCCATAAGCTCAAACCTCCACCAGGGCTTCCCCTTATCACTCAGGGCATTTAATGTCATCACAACAGTTGTGTTTTTAGTTAAGCTGTTTCTTTGAGGTTTGACTTTTTTGGTCTTCCACAGCTACCGTAGTCAGTGTTGCCAACTTAGCAACTTTGTCACTATATTTAGCAAGTTTTCAGACCCCTCTAGCGACACTTTTTCAAAAAGCCACTGGCGACAAATCTGGCGACTTTTTCTGGTGTTATTGGAGACTTGCAAATTAGGCGATAACGTCATTTAGCGACTTCTGGCTACTTTTAGGACAGCCAATAGCCACTTTCTTTACTTAGGAGTTGGCAACACTGACCGTAGTTCAGTCCAGAGAGAAGCTGTGATGCAGCAAAGTGGCAGACTGGAGTCAGCTAATATCAGCTAATGCTAGCATTCTTAAGTTTGTTTTTAAGAGTGTTGGAAACATATGCCTGTAGTATGGCTATTTTGGACTACCGATGATGTCATGTTTTGAGAATGTGTTGTTTAAGTTTCTATTTTTATAGTTAAGTACCGCAATCAGGGCGCTAATTTTCGTTAGCCCATAAATGTGATTTTCCATTATGTGTTTGCATCATGCTAACGGAGCTTTTTGATTTTGTGTAATATGAATCTAGATGGTATGCTAGAAATACATAGCATCATGTAAGGACGTGTTATCCAGTTTGGTTACAATGAAAGATCTTGAGGCACCTCTGTGCTTTTTGCAGATGATGCAGTTCTGTTGGCTTTTTCAGCCAGGGACCTCCAGCAGGCATTGCTGATGGGTGCAAAGCAGTTTCGGGTGAGGGTCAGCATCTCCAAGTCCGAGGCCATGGTTCTCTTCAGTTGATTGCTCCCTCCAGGTGGGGAGTCTTTGCCCCAAGTGAAGGAGTTCAAGTATTTTGGAGTCTTGTTTACTAATAGGAGTAGAATCAACCATGACATTCTACCTTCATTGACTGGCAAATTGATGCAGTATTGCAAATGTTGTAGCGGACCGTCATGGTGAAGAGGGAGCTGAGCTGGAAGGCAAAGCTCTCAATTTACCAGCTGATCTTTGATCCAACTCTCACCTATGGTTGTGAGATCTGGGTAATGCCTAAATATCACAGGTTCAAGCAGTCAAAATGAGATTCCTCAGGAGGGTGTATGGGCTCAGCCTTAGCAAGAGGGTGATGAGCTCGGACATCCAGAGGGAGCTCAAAGAAGAGCCCCTGCTCCTTCATCTCAAAAGGAGCCAGTTGAGGTTATTAAGGCATCTGATCAGGATGCCTCCAAGACAAGTCCCTGTGGAGGTCTTCTGGCATGTCCAACTTCTAGGAGACCCTGGGGTTGACCCATGACTTTCTAAAGGGATTATACAGTATATATCTCTTCTGGCCAGGAACACCCAAGAATCCCCCAGCAAGAGCAGGATAATGTTACTGGGGAGAGGGATGTCTGGGTGGACCTGCTTAGTCTACTACTGTGACCTGGCCCCAGATAATAAAAGAAAATGGATGGATGACATTGAGTTGTTTCAAATCAAAAGGCTTTTGTCACTTTATCTAGTCATCAGATATACCAACTAAGGTTGGCTGGGTTTTAAAAACAAACACGGATCTATTAGTAATTTTAAAGATACGCACATTACTTTACTGAATGACTTTCTGGGTTCAATTTAAAGCCAATCCTCCTGATCATCAGACTGTCTTTATCCATCATATTCAAACTGAGTCAAGCAGTAGCAGCTGTAGGTGTGATTGTGTAGTTACAGGACACCATAAAGAAAGCAATCCTGCATTCAATCCCTACTCCTCCTCATCCTCCCTCTTATGTCTCAGTCAGTGGAGAGATGAATAGGCAGCTGTTGCTCCTTGTTAATCCAATGAATCAACCCTAATGGAGAGGAGCTGACAGAAGAAGTGGGAAAATGGAACTCAGAACTGGAAGTGGGAGTAGGAGGTGGAGTAGGAGGAGGTGACGGAGTAAGCCAGAGGAGAAGAGGGATGACAGAAGACAGTGAGTGAGTGAAGAGGAATGAAAGGGAATAGGAGATAATGTGAGGAGGTGGGATGACAGAGTGACGGGGAGACATCAGGGGACTGCACGCACAGCAGCCAAACCACCAAGAGGAACACAAACGTTGGTATGGTTACTCATTTACATTCATGTGGGCCATTTTTCCCTCTCCCCACTTCCTCCTGCACTTGATCTCCCACTCCCTCCCTCCCACTCCTGCACAAGCACACATTCTGAATGTAAACCAAGGCCTTTCTGTGGTTCTTTCGCATGCAGTGAGTCTGCAGTAAAGCTTTAGAGTAAAGCATCAAATGCTGTCATAGCTGAAAAATGCCAAATACATCTCACATCCATGCAGTCGTTTGATCTGACGAGCCCTGCAGTAGGCTATCAGTGGCAGAGTTGATTGATGTTACACAATGAAGACGCACCTGCAGTTTCTGAACAGCAGATGGCACCAGAGGCCGAAGACTCACAGTGAGCCCTGCAGAAAATGACGTCTTTAAAAAAATATTCCACCACTGCAAGTCTGAAGCTGTTGAATGACAACTTTCTATCCATTTGAACCCCTGAAGTAAATGTCTAACTACTGGCTTCAGATATTTAAAGTAGCTTAAAGGACTTTCATTCTGTTTTAATAACATCTTCCTGGATTTCAAGGGCCTGGAGAGTTCAAAAAGGGCCAAAACTACTTTTTTTTTTTTGCAGCCTGTTATTACAGGAGGGTATTGCATTTTTAATCGCAGCAGAAGCTCTAATGCAGGTCTGTCTGTTTAGATTAATGTCTGATTTAAAACACTGGAAGATGCTCATGACAAAGGCCTTTGGAGGCTGAGTCTGATTGGTAGCATTCTCACATTTTATTCTCTACTGTTAGTCCAAGCATTTAACTTCTTGTCTAAATCTGGCACCAAATCATGGTGTGTTCTGTGCACCCTGCCAAACCTGGGGTCCCTGCTTCCTACAGCTGAGAGGCAGAAGAGGTACAGATGCATTGTATTTTGTTTTAGTCATCAACGATCTATTTTGGGGTAGTTTTAGTCTAGTCTTTCTCATGGAGAAAAGGCTGTCAGCAAACAATTTTAGTCATAGTTTTAGTCGACGAAATTAACACTGGTTGGGAGGGCCACCGTTTGAGAATTTTGCCAAGGGCACCAAAATGACTGGGGCCAGCTCTGCATCCTAAACCCAAACTGAGGTCATTTTGACCTGAAGTGTGACTTTTAAAAACTATCATGGCAGTTTTACACCTGATAGTATCAGAATAAATTCAATAAAAGTCTTGAATTGATATGTTACAATTGCCAAGTCTAAACTTAAATAAGCCATAGTTGTTCAACATAACTTTTAATGATTATTTGTTTGTTTGTTGTTTAGACCCTTGATTCTCAACTGGGGAGTCCCAAAAGTGGTCTCTAAGCTGTTTTCTGTTGGTCGTGGATGTGTGTTGTAAAAAAAAAATGGAGCAAAAAACTATGCTCTTGGAGAAATAAGGGTACAGCCAGGGCCCATCTATGTTCACTAGATGCAAAAGTACTAATCTGATCTACCCTTAATGTTCTTTTATAGTCTTTATGGAGCTTTCATGTCCCTTTTTCTGGGTAAGAAGAGTACATATAAGTTCCAAAATGATCAAGGGTCCATTTTTATGCCTTTTTATGTTAACACAGGAGTACAACAGACAAATAGCTGCTACTGATTATTGTGTTTCTTTTGACACAGGCTGAGATACAATATTATAAAGTGTGCAATATGCTTGCAGCCCTGGTTTACATCACAACAGTCAGGACATTGTTCATCTTTGTACATTTGTCCTTGTTTAAAACATAGGTTGAGTATTTTTTATATAGAGCCTGTGCATTTAATTTTTTAAGTCTATTTATTGTATGTTATTTTATCCTATTGTGTTAAGTTCTGTTTTTATTCTATTCTATTTTTGTTATATTCTGTTTTTACTCTAGTCTATTTCTAAACTGGGACCTGAGTACCTAATTTTGTTCTCCTCATGTGTCATGTGCTGCAGTATGACAATGAAGTTCCCTGAGTCCTTGTATCCTTGCAATAGAATACAGTGACGTACAACTGTCAGTGTGAGTGATGTGCTTTTATTTTGAAGGACATGTCTCCATCTTTTTGTTCCATCACAGCTTTTGTTCAATGTCAAGTCTGAACCGCCCAGGCTTAAAAGTGGTTGGCTTCAGTTGAAAGTTTAAGACATTTGGGTTATGATTAGTTGTTAAGGAGGTGGTAGGGTTGGTTCCTGACCCAAAACCAGTTAAGAACCACTGGTTTAGGCCATGAGGCCAAAATGTTGTTTGTTTAGAAAAAATAATAATAATTAAAAAAGAGGCTAGATAAGGAAGTTTTTAATTGACAAGAAAATAGATGGAAATGAAGGTGTTATTAACCTTCGTTATATTGAGGTAAAAATAATTTAACATATTAAAATATTTGTAACAACAGAAATTACTAAAATACAAAACCAAGATCAGTACTGTTTATGCTTCAAGGAATATAGTGATGAGGTGTTTTTTGTAATTATCCAAAACAACCAGACAGTACTCTCAAGTTAATATCTGCAATATAAACCTTAGACTATCAAACAAATGATGACTGGTATTTTCATTCATGTCCTGAATGTTGGTTTGTGAACTTGATTCTCCAACAGGAAGTCCTAACTCTGCCTCTTATCAGCTGATGCCCTAAGATGGAAAACGATGCCCAAGAGGAAAGTGACTTGGATAGTGACTGTTCGCGCGCAGGCTCTTGGCCGCGCGTGTGTAAATTACACGTTCATGTGTGCGCTGGCTGGTGGAGGGTATGTATTCGAGGAGACAGCAGCGCACGCGAGGAGAATATCGCGTTTACTGATTGGCTGTAAGGGATTGGTACCCAGTTGTGTCAGGTATGAAATATTTAACTGGATGTGACAGGAAGTTGGACTTTCAAAATAAGAGCGTAGGCTTACTTGGCTTCTTTTCTTTCTAAAATGAGAGAAGAAGGCTTTCAATACAGAGCCACTTCCACAGACTTAAAGATTACGTTACAAAAAGCACTTTCTAAGAAAAATTCGGACCAAAATGGCTCAAGAGATAACGTTTTTGTGAGTAGCCCAGCTGCTCCCGGAAGTTAGCCGTCGTGTTGTTGTTAGCTTGACGCTGGTCCAGTGAAAGAGGAAAGGATGTGACTAGATACTCGCGCGTGCCTCGGCTCGTTACTCGGTCTGTTTTTGTCCCTTCTGCCTTTTACCGTCGAAATGGAGCTTGGAGGAAACTAGCGGGCGTGTACCTCTTCGAGTCCTCTCCCTAACTGTTGGAGAATGATCCACCGGCAGGTTGTTTTATCCCAGGTAGGTCGTCTCCATTGTTGCTGTGTAACGTTAGGTGATGTAGCCGTTAGGTGATGTAGCCTATCAATCTCCAGCAGCGGCCCAGTAGCCTGTCATCCTGGGTGACATCCTCTCCCTGGTGGAGGAAATGGTACCCTAAATTACACACAAAATTGTCAGTTTGCCATGGTTCATGGCGTGAATCATGGAAAACGCAGTTATCTGGGGTCGTTTTTTCATACTAACAGGCACAAATCTTGAGGCAGCACTTAAAAGGTGGCTCACCCCACGTCCTAACACTGTCCTCCCGTCCTGCTGTTGCTAGCAAGCCACATCCTCACTCAAAGTTTGTGTCACACCATATAAGAAGCCCGAATTCAGGCATTTTTCGCTCTTTGACGCGTGTCGAGTCAAAGAATAGATGAGGACATGAGTAATTCTGGAGTCATCGTTCGCATAATATGCCCTGTTTCGCCAGTAAGCATCACAACACTACAGCCTTACTCATCTGTTTGAACGGTGTTTGGCGTATTTACCATAGCAGGAGATGCTATGGTCCTACAGTGTCGTCCTGGTTGCTCTTAATTTGGGATGTAAATGTAAAGACAAGGCTCCCCCTCCCTTTGTGTGGGGATTCCCATCCTCAAAATCCTCTTAAATGCTGGAGCAGCACACAACGGGAGTATTTTGTCTTTTGTTTCTCTTTGTGTTTTGGTGTCATGCAAATCAGAAGCCTACCATTGAACAAATCATAGACCAGATGGAAGTTTGATGCCTGAACAGCTGCTTACATAAAGTTATTAATAGAAGAGCCACATATTAAGGGGAGACTGGGGGCAAATGTAACACACCATCATGTTCCCTAATAGGGAACAAAACGTGAGATACACATCATCTGTTAACATGAAAACTTATGCATGGGTATTATTAAAGCTATACACTTAACTCATAAGTGTAAGACGATATTAATCAATTAAAGATACAATATGTAGCAATTTTGCACTGAAATATCTGTATTAATTTTAAAAAGTGAACATTCCTATGGTATGTCATTATTTTTCACTTACATCTTTCAGTTTCTTAAATTAGGGATGGGATTTTACTGTATTTTCAGTTCTCGACTGCAATGAACAAGTAATCAAGTACTCACAAATCATAATTATTGTTAAAAAACTGCATTTTGTCCTCTTCTGTCCATCAACACGCTAAACTCCAGCTCTTAATGAAGTTATAAGAGATGGCAATGTAACCCAGAACTATTAACTGTATAAATATTAGAGGTGTAACCTAAATCACCAGATTCATCCTAAAACGATATAGATATTTTGGACAATGTTACAATATTTTCCGATATCACAAAATCTGCCACGATACGATTTCAATTTGACTTGATATAGGGGCCTACGATTGATATCAGGTGATCTTATGCAAAAATTTCATACAGTTACAGAAAGAAACAGTTGCTGCAATTTAATTATTGACAGGTCTCTGTATTTAATAAAAATATCTCTTTAACAAAAACAACAAGGACCCGATTACCCCGATTACCTTTAAATTAGGAACACAACTATGCACATTTGTGTTCAGACATTGGTTTAAAACAGCAAACATTTTATTTCCTTACATCCCCAGATCACTCTAAAGCACCAATATAGACTTTTTCTGCAACCCTTTATCATAATGATCAAAATGTTTGGCCTGTGTTCCCATTTTAGATTTTTTCAAATATGTGGCATTTGATGTCATTTAATGACTCTTTATCATTTTTTATTTATTTCAACCTTGATTTTGATGAATGGAAAGGTAAAACAGAATACTAGAGCAAAGTAAAGTTTTATTATAAAAGACGCTCCTGTGATGTGCAGCTTCATAACAAGGGGGGGCATACAGAGAACAGCTGTCCTGCTTGAATCACATTAAGTTTGGACAGCTTATGTTTTTATTATAAATCTAATGTGAGATGGTGGCGTAAAATCAGTGTATCAAGGAGCGGACTTTTCCCTCTCTGTATAGCTGCGGTCTGCTGCAGACAGCACTCGCGCTACCTCAGCCATGATGAGTGGTGTTTTTATCCATGAACGATCTGATACGGCGGTTATATACGGATAAAGATGTAGACATAGGGGACGGATCAGTCCTGCAGTAGTATCTGTCTGAAATATATACACACGGCTGAGAGAGGAGAGGTTATCCTCTTTCCCTCAGCCGCAAAACTTTAAGCCACTGTTGCTACTTAGTTAGCTTGCAGCTAGCTTGTTGAAAACGCTGCCCAGGGTGGAAACCGTCAACAGGTGTGTCTGGGGAATTTCAAAATAAAACATAGCTTGAAGCATCGATTTAGATCGATGTTTTGACTTTCCATTGATCTAATTGGATCATCAATCAACCGATCGATATATCAATATACATCGATGAATCGTTAAGCCTTTAATGAATATATAGAAAACAACACATGGACATTGACATGGAGCTTTGGAGAATTGGAGACTCTGTTCAATAAAAACAAATGCTTTGTTTTCATTCATAAATTTCTCATAATGAACAGAAATGCACTAAATAAAGGCACTTCCACGTTCACACTAGAAGCAACACCAGAGCACATGTGTGTTTTATGACAGCATCCGTATCCGTAGCATCCATACACGGTGATCTTTGTGATGGAAGGAAAGAGCAAAATGAAGGGCAAAGGGAATTTCAGTGTGTTTTCACCAAACTAACAAAGTTATTATGGAATCAATTGGCTTACTTCTTAACTGCACTTTTTCCCCTTTACATGAATCAACCAACATTTTTTGAAACAATTAGTTATTGAATCCTGTCAAATTCACATCAGCACCGCTAGCCTGTTAGCACATTAGCCACTATCATAACTTTGCAGCTTAGAACAGCCGAATACCATCCTCCACCGACAACAACGACGCATCCAAACACATAACAAAAGTGCTCTCTTAACTGGACACTGCGTTAGAACTCTACATTTCAAATGAAAAATGAGTCTTACCGTCAGCTGCTAATATCAGCCCTCATGATGATATAACTGTAACCTCTCTGAAGAGAGACAGAGCCTTTGTTATGAGCTCCAAGCAGTCCATGCCGTTCTGCACGATGTGATTCTGTGTTGACTACAATCCAACTTTATCTGAGGATTGGTCATAGGTAGTTTATCGAAGTCCGCTACAACTCTGCTCGGCGTAGGCCTCTCTCTCTGCTGCAGCATCGGTGCTTACGACGCTCAGCTATACAATTCTCTTTGTTTCAGCCTCTTCATTACTCACAGCGATGACACAAAATCCCTCCATACCGCTGATGATATTAAGCCTTTGATTAACCAGGAGAATCTCACTTAGATTAAAATTCAACTTTATGCGAAAACTCTGGTCAAACATTCCCACTTTCCCTGCATAGTCCCCAGCAATACTGAGCATGCCGCAGAGATATAGATTTACCTTGAGGTCATCGTGCATACATAATTAGCCATGTGCTTGCCGTCTAAGGAGATAAACAACCCCAGCACCGCAGGACAGTAGATGTAGTAAGATTAGGCAACTTTTAGTTTATATTAACGCATTCTCGCAACATATCTTCTAGGTTACACAAAATATAATATGCAAGTATTCAGTATTTACTTATCTGGTCATTTGCATGTATTCTGCCAGACATTTTGTCCAGTTACAGTTTTAGCTGCCGGACTTCTGCCCTTTTTATTGGCAAATGCCGGCTAATGGAAACTCAGATCTTAAATCTCTGGATACTGGAGTCCACAGAGCATTGAGGTTCATCACAAATTTTGAGGCCTTAACTTATTGTATTCTTTGAGTGAGTTGGCTGGCCTTCTGCTCATATTTTATTCCTTTATACTTGTGTGATATTATTCATGGTAAAAGTGCTGGAAGCTACAGTCTTTCCTCTGACTTACATTTGCCATCTTTTCCCAAAGTCTTTCTTCAAAATGGGTTAAAAGAGTTTTTGGTTTGCTGCTCCTGCAGCCTGGAATCTGCTGCAGGAGAATTTGTGTCTCTTTAAATCTTGTCAAAGGTAGATTGAAGGTATTAGAGGGAGATACATCAGGTTGTAGATGTTTTGACTGATAACTTTCTGCTGTGACTCAGGAGGATTTGTTGATCTGTGTCAGTTATTACTGTTTTATGTCTGTAACTTAGTTCAAGGTGCTGCTGCCTATTTCAGCCTGGACACTCTTGTAAATCAGATTCTTGTTCACAATAAAGGTCTTTTTTCCTGGCTGAATGAATTGTAAGTATAAAAGTAGGTTTTGTTTATGAAGCCATTAGAATGAATTCTTCTCTGCAGAGGTTGTCTGAGGTCCCACAGGTTGACTCAGGTTGTCAGTGTTGGTCCTTAGCAACAATACTAAACAACACTAAACAACAATACTAAAGACTTGATGGAAGGACATCTTTAGCCATCTGCTGTTACAGTATATAACTCTTGTAAGTAAGTGTTTAAAGATGGGTATCAGATATCAGCTGGATCCAGACTTCAGTTGCTAGACTGGATACTGGTGGTATTTGTCTGACCCATGGGACTGATCCTTAAGGTGAGTCTAAACTGCTCAGCATGTCAGCTATATCACTGCTTTCAGTCCTCTGATCAACCAACCTGTAACATGGAGGTATCAGAGCTTAAATAGCACATCAGTGCGTCACTACAAGAGTCCATTTATGCCCCATTATAACCAAAAACAGTGGTCTAACTGTGACATTACCGTCATTATTATTTTTAGATACATGTGAATCTCTCATATTTACTCTGTATCTCTAAGTCCTCTGAATACTGTATTGGGACTGTCTCTCTCTGTGCACAATGGAAATTAAAATGAGCAGCATTTGACATTGACAAAGACTGTTTCCTCCCAGTGACTCAGCTTATGCAAAAGATTTGGCATTGTTACGTTCTATCTCCCTGCCTCAGATCAGACAGATGCAGAGCCAACTCTTTTGTGTGTTAATCACACACTTTGAATCCTGACAAAACAGCTGAGTGTAGTGAAAGGCCCACTTACCTGTGTTATTCACCAGCAAATTGTGCTACAAAACTAGGCTCTCATGAAAAAACACTCCATTTCTAGCAACAAGGGCAGCAACTCAAGGTCATGTTTTCATATTGATGCAGCTGCAGGTTACTATCCTTAATAATTAAGGTTGAAAAATTAATTGAAACTTAGAGTAAAAACATGTGCCCTACTGCAATTTTCAAATCACAGATGGCGAAATAGTTCAAAAATACCAGCTTAACACATTTCTTTGCAGCAGGGATGTTATTCTCACCAAATCATGCAAACACAGAAGCATCATTTTTTTTCTAGAATAGTTTGCAAATAATCCTAATTTTCTTAGTTTTGCTTTTTTTTTATTCAAAACATTAGAATGATACAAAAATTATGATTTCCCTCAATGCAAAAATTCCCATTGCATCTGCAGTATGAGTAAAAATAATCACAGATAGATATTTCTCAATATCATTCAGCCTTAATTGTCATAATGATTGCTAACAAGACTGTAAGTTTAAAAAAGCAGTCAATTTGTGTTTGAAGTAGATAAAGATATGTAACTCACACTGATTCAAGCATCATTATCTTATTCTATCCTTACATACTGGAAAAAAGAGTTTATGTTCAATGCATCTAATATTGTGTTTTAATATAGAATGATTCATTGCTTATGTTAACTGAAAAATGCAAAAGATAAGGAACTTCCAAAATAATTGCATATTAAATCTCAATATTGTGGCAGAAAAAAAATCACAATTCGATTATTTTCCCTCACCATTTAGCCCTAATTATATGTATTTGGTTTGCCCCACTTTTTCCAAGTGAAAGAGCTAGAGATACACCGATTGGCTGGACATAAAAGATAAACATCTACTCCTTTCTTCTGATAATGCCACAGTATTTACCAAGGGACGGATGTCTGTCAACAGGGCCAACACACGTGTTTAACCAATGCATCTCTTGACAGAACACTTCCAACACTTGACAGAAGAGCTACTGAAGTGTGCACAAATAGTTTAGCAAGAACATAATGTATTATTAATTATATTAATAAGTGCTCAAATGATAGCAAGGAGTATCAAGTCATTTTTAGATTGTTCAACACGTGAACTGAAGAGCAGAACAGCCCATCTACAGTATAACTTGGTTCCTCCTTTGGTGGTTACAACATCAGAGAATCCTGCTCCAGAGACGGTACATAAATACTCAGATGTGCAGCAGGCTGCAGTCATCGTACTGTGCTTTATATAGAATTTGTATTGATTTACAGTACAGTGCAGAGTTATACAGTAGACACTGTGGAGCACGGAGTGCAGCTGTGTATTACACTAGTGGTGAACTCTAACCCACAGCTGAACTAGTATCCCATGATTAATATAGTCACACATTTTAAGATAGGCTTAGAATGATCATAGATTTTGGGTGGCTTTTTTCCTTAAATAAATGCAGTCATCATTTTTAAACAGACTTTGAAAGGAATGTATCATGTTGTGTTGTAATGGTTTTAATTGCCTTTCCTTTCACTCCTCTTTTCCACTACTTCTTAAATATTTCATGTTTCCTTTAAAGTCTATTCTGTTTGGCTTGAACTTGGAGTAAAGCTTTAGTACTTGGGGAAACCCCCCACAGGCAAACTCCACATTAAAAGCCCTACTCTACTCCTATCAAACCCTGAATCTTGTTGCTTTCTTGAGAACAGTGCAAGCCACTGCACATGCACAGCCATACCATCCTCATTTGTATTAGATAGAATATAATCAGATTTTTCCTCTTCCTGCAACTAATGGCCATATGGCTGCTTCACTATAAACAGTGAAATGGTCTGGCTTTTAACTCTATCGTCTAGTTTGGTCTGCTTCATAAAGCAATGGTGAGCCCCTCAGAAGTGATATTCTAACCTGCAGCTGGCTGCAAAGTGAAGACAACAATCTTAATAACCAGTGTGGAAAAGGGAGTGAAAGGGAGTCCATCCTGTCTGCTGTGAGGTTTCATGTTGTGCTGGAGGCTAAACGTCTAGCTGTCATGGCCCTTACACACAGTTTTTGTAAAAAGCTGACCCGTAAAGAAATCAGTTCAAAAGACATGCTTCCTCTCACTGTACAGGCATATATAAGAATGTGAGAGGGTGTGTATTTTGGCCCATACATATTAACATGCATAATAAAAGGACGCAGTGGCATTGAAGAGGTTCTCCTCTCTGTCACTGTTAGTCACAGCTGGGAACCAAAAGTTTTACAGAAGTTTTACAAGAGATTTAGCTCGTGTTAGTAAGCTTCTGCTCTTGTAAAACTTTTGGTTATCCTCTCTATCACTGTTAGTCACAGCTGGGAACCAAAAGTTTTACAAGAGCAGAAGCTTACTACTATGAGCTAAACCTCCCAGGGGGTCTGCAGGGAGATGAATGGGGAGGCACCAAGGGATTGAGTCAAAGATTCTGCAGATCAGGGGTTTTCCAGGCTCAAAATTAGGCAGTGGTGGTATCTTTCTCACCATGTTTGCGTGCATGTGGTTTGTGCATAAAACGTTGCAATCTGATAGATTGGCCTTATCCCATGCATGTTGTCAGGCAGATCCATTTTTCAAAGCTTCAACCTGAAATGATTGTACTTGCTCTGAGAACAGACTGGACCAATCAGCATTATTTGATGAGAGCAAGGTTGTAGCTACATTTGTGGTTTAGTTGTATTGCAGCCGCAGAAAAAAATACTTGAGGTAGGATTTCAGCCATCAGTTTTAATATTTGTCAACTCAAATATGCTATAGGCTCATGGGCTACATTTTTGCTTTGAAACACTGTGAGAGACTATGTGTGCTGGGGGCTTTTCTCTAAAGAACATTTTGCCCCAACTCAGAGTTCTGACAATTTTATCCAGATTTAAAATCCTAATATGACAGGTTTGATATGATTGAGATGTCTCTGTTACATTTAATACTGTAGACTATACATCTATATGGGACATGCTCATAAGGCTGAGCAATTAATTGAAATTTAGATTTAAGTTGCAATGTGTCCTACTGCAAATTTCAAACCACAGAAGAATCAGATTTTCTTTAAACTGAAGTGTGTGTCAAAATACCAGTTTAATCCTTTTTTGCAGCAGAGGCATAATGCTTTAAACCATCGAAACCTTCAAGTGTCAGTACTTTTAGATTAGTTTACAAAAGATCCTACGATAGAATGATAAGATAGAATGATTTATAAGACAGAAAGATTTATAGAGATTTTGCTAATTAAAAAAGTACCATATAATAACAAAACAACTAAAAAGGGGACTATTGCCATAATGTTGCATTTGCAAATGTTAATGTCCCCCCCCAACACTTACACACGTTTTCCCTTCATGAATAAATAGGAAGCCTCATTCATCTTCATAAGCCTCCAAAACATAAAATGATGATAATACTAAAACAGACTTAACAATCTGGGATATGAAACATGTTTTACCATATAGGGTAAGCGTACTCATTAAGCCAAGGCACCATTTAAGCCCAGCAAAAGAAGGAGGTTGACTGGCTGCTCTGTCACGGGTACGGGGAAAAAACTCAAAAGGGAGGACCCAAATGCAGATAAAACAAAAGGATTTAATTAACAAACAAACAAAAGAACTTACTTGAACAAACACACTGGAATCAAAATCAAAGAAACAAAACAAAATCCAAAGGAGCACGAGGAAGCACGAGGAGTAACAAGCACTGGGAAGACATATGCAATAAACCGACACAGACACAGGGAGACACAGAGCTTATATACACAGGGAGTGATTAAAAATGGCAGACAGGTGTGGACAATCAGACACAGGTGAAAGTGGTGAAGGATAATCAAAGTGGAGGGAAACTCAGGCAGGAAGCAAAACTGGAGTCACACACACAAGGGAAGGCAACTACAAAATAAAACAGGAAACATGGAACCTAACACAAGAAGCACACAAGGACTGAAACCCAAACACAAGAAGCTAAACTACAGAAACATTGAAAACACAGGAGGATACAAAGAACCAAGGAGGGAAACTCAAACACAGGGAGAAAAACTGAACATGAAACACAGGGAGTAAATCTAAACATGGAATAACTAAACAAGAAGCATAGGGAATAAACTACACAAGAAACACAGGGAGTAAAACTAAACATGGAACACAGGGAATAACTTAATACAATAAAAAACTAGACACATGGAAAATAACAAAAGCCCAAAATACACAGAAACACAAAGACTATATAACACTAAAGGCTGAACAAAGGAAACACAAGGGCTACAGATAACATCTAAGAACTAAACCAAATACAAAGTCAAACTAGAAATCACAGAATACACAAAGGATAACCATAGGAAAACTCAGAACATAATAAATCAAAACCTGGATCATGACATGCTCAGTATGATTGAGGTGCTTCAATAATAAACCAAAATTGGGTGCTCTTGGAAACCAGGGGGAAAAAACCTGTCTAAAAAGGAGGAGAAAACCAGACACTCCAAACAAAAAAATGTGCGAATGAGGAAGGAAATACTAAATAGTCTTTATTATAATGGCCAAATCATTAAAAAGCCAACATGTTTCAACCAAACCGGTCTTCTTCAGGGCCATTTAAGCCCACTTGCAACTTTTAAGTCAATTAAAAAAAAAAAAAAACAGAGGGGCCTGTCTAATGCTATACATTATTTTTTCCAATCACACAATTTCTTAATTATCTGTCAGTTTTTGTTTGGCACCAATCACATTTGTCGATATTGAATAGGGCTCGCCTACATTCGTGTCTCAGTCTCACAAAGGCTCAGATAAAGTCGCCTCAAAACTTTGGTGTTTTGGGACCCCTCAGAAAGAACCTCTTTTCAACTATTTTCAGCCACTAACTTGTTAAGTACATTCATTTTATGTAATTTGAGAGATTATTGATTTTTTTTTGTGTATAAACATGTAGTTTTTTGTCATTTCTTACTATTTAGTTTTATGTGAAAAGATGTGTTATGCTAGCTAACGTAGCGAGCCAATCACTAGTCAGTACAGGTAGCCCTACTGATAGATACACTGCTTAAGGATTAAAAATGATTAGTACACAAACTGTTTTCTGATTCATTTTACATAAATCTTCAAATTAAGGCACAAAAAAGGGTTTGGGTGGGTGAAATACTTTAAAAAAAATGTCTTTTTTCCAAGGTGGGCTTAAATGGTACAGTGACCCAAAAAACAGCTAGCGTAGTCTAGCTTTGAACAAGAATTCCTTTATAATTCAGAAAGTTTGGCAAAAGAGGGATAACTCAGATTTTTTTTTTAATTCAAAAAAATAAATTGTGTTTAACATGTATAACATGTTACTGAATTAATATGTGTTTACTACCTGAAAAGTATAATACATTTTTGAATTTCTGTCAATAAATGTGGTTGTGGGCTTATTTGGAACACAAGTGGGCTTAAATGGTACTTCGGTACCAATTAAGACCATGCCAGACTTTTGATTTTATTTATAAAATTTCTTTAATTTGTTCTTTAAAATATGCATAAGTAAATAAATATACTTTCAAATGAGAGATTAAACCTTCATTTTAACAAATGATCATGTTTATAAACCATCTTAGTATCTATGAAAAATACATGAACTTAGTTTTTGGTGGGATTAATGGGTACACTTACCCTATTATTTTGTTTATTACCTTTATGCTAATGCATAATGGAAACTGCCCAGGACAGGCTAGGACAGGGGTCACCAACTTGTAGCACAAAATTTAAAATTTCAATTTATTGATTATTGTCAATTTCTATTAAAAATAGATCATCAAAATAGATGTGTATGAAGTCAAACGCACAACTAATCTAAGTTTTCATAGAAAGATTTGATGTAAACAGATACTTGTGCCCTATAGAAAGGATAAGCGCTCAGCAAAGAAGTCGTTAAACCTAATCAAGTCCTATTACTTTCTAACAACCTAGCCTCTGTGCCAAGACACGAAAGAAAATCTTTCCATCTATGTTTAAGAGTAAAATGGTTCTAAAATGGTTTAAATAGAGGACTCCTTTTCCTTGGGAATCAAGCTTCCACTGCTCTACACCAGGCTCTGAGGATAGATTGTTTCTCCCATACTAACCTTAGTAATCACCACAGAAATCTAAGGACATAAGGTGAGCTTTTATAGACCCAATAGGGGACTCTATTTGGCCTTGGGCCCTGAGACGCCTTTGCACACCTTACTGTGACTTGCACTTCCTCGTACTTTGGTAGTACTTCTTCTAAGCAAGATAGACTGTTTAATTGTGTTTTATACCAGGAAACATTTTCCCAGTCTTAAACTGGTGATAAAGAGAAATAGCTTATCTCAAGCTTTGTATTAGTTTACATGCTTCAGGGTGTTAAATGAAATTGCAACTTTGATGATTTGAAAAAAGATTTAATGCATTGAATACTTGGAGAAATTCTAAAAAGCATTCAGAAAGTTCCAGGGAAGTTGCACCTTGTAATAGACACTGTGGAATGCGAAGGAAATAGTTTCAAGAGTGCAAGATTTTCTATACATTCGTGACTATTCGGATATTTCAAGTCTTATCCTATCTCTACTCTAGAGAATACAGGTTCTAAGGTGTGCTCAGGCACATTTGTGTGTCTTGAGGCAAGTCTAGTGCTGAGGGAATTTGCTTTGCATGGATATGAATATGATGTGCCTCGGGCAAGAATAATTTAAAGCCATTACGATTCATGAATATTTGTATGATTTCATTAATCCCTACTCGATCATTACACTCGATCTGATCCCATTGTTTTATGACTATATTCAACATTGATCTGTAGTATTTGCTGCTTTTTATGAAACACCCTAGTGCATATAAGGCATATAAGCTTTCAGTTGCTGTGGAAAGTAGAGTAACCAGGGAGACAAGAGTTAATGATTAGATCAGAGCTATAGTTACCCATCCTTAAGTGGAGTAAAAGCCATAGGAGGGCAGCTATAGAGTGGTCAGGGAGATTGTTACTTGGCCATGGTTATGGAGCAAGTTATTTTCATCAGAGGCATCCCAGTCTCCCCATTTCTTACCTGCTCTATGTGCGTGTTGAATTAATAAGCGCGTTATCTTCTCATCACAATAATAGTGGTTAATTATGTGAGCCACAGAGCAAGTGGGGACATTTCCCTGGAGATTATCTGCATGTACGACACACTTACATGTTAAGACATGACTAATGAGCTCCATGGGGATTTGGGCATGACTGTGGAACATGAGTTTGTACTGTTTTTCATGGTTTTACGTATTTGCATATGTGGGTCACATTCAGCTCAAAGCTGTGTCTACATTGGGAATCCCAGCTCCTTTGTCAAAGCTACAATAAAAACACTACTGGAGTCTTCAACAAGATAGCTGACAGTGTGTATTCATAGTAAAAATAATTTTACTCAACAATGTGACAGAAATATAGACGGGCGAATAAGAAATCCCATTCCCTTTCACATTGTGATGTATACTGCTCTTGAATATTTCTCGGTCCTTGAATCTTTAAAGTATTAATGTTAAGAAAAAAATCAGGGGAAGTTTTTCTTCTTAGCCTGAAGGGATTGGCATTCAGCAGCTGACTTTCACATCTCAAATGTCAAGCTGTCCTTGAGCTCACCAGCAAAAGTAAACCCTCAGTTCAGTGGTAGAAAATGTATCTTATGGAAAAAAGTTAAAGTTTCATTGCTTATTAAGAATATGCCTGTATGACTTTGATCAAAATGTTTATATCATAGCTATTTTTGATCAGTACTGAAATCTTGATTATTTTAAGCAGAATAAAGGCAAACATATTTTCCAGCATCTAAGTAAAACAGAAGTCCTTAACTTTCAAAGCACCGCATTTGTAATTCTCTCTCCATCAATAATTGTGTTAAAGAACTTGCATGTTTGACAAAATGTAGCTGCATGACATTTGAAGCCCAAAATATAGATCAAAAATGATGGGAGGAACTGCAAAACAGGTCCACTTTTACAGAATAAAGAACTACCTTTTCCACTTGGCTGGCTACAGGCCTGTATATCCTGCTACTCATCTATTGCCAGGGCTGGACTGAGAAAAAGACTCTTCACCGGCATTTTTGGCCCTCACCGTCTCCTAACAATTGGTCAAACATGACCATGCAGCAGCTCCTAAACATATTAGACAATGTTCTTACTTAAGCAAATGTGAATGCATCAAAATAACAGAGCTACGCTATATGGACGAAAGTATTCAGTCACCTGACCATTACACCAAGAGGGACTGACATTGTATTCAAGTACTTTAATATGGAGTTGACCCCCTTTTGCAGCTATAACAGCCTCCACTCTTCTTGGAAGGCATTCCACAAGATTTTGCAATATGTCTTTGAGAATTTGTGCCAATTCATTATGTGGGGTATTTATGAGGTCAGGCACTGATGGTGGATGAGAAGGCCTCTGCTCCAGTTCATCCCAAAGGTGCTCAAGAGGGCTGAGGTCAGGCCAATCAAGTTCTTCCACACCAAACTCATCAAACCATGTCTTTATAGTCCTTGATTTGTGAACTGGGGCAGTCATATTGGGATATAAAAAGAGCCTTCTCCAAACTGTTGCCACATTGTGTATTAGTATGCCGAAGCATTAAGATTAACCTTCACTGGAGAGAAGCAACCTAACATAAAGCCTGAAAAACAGCCCGATACCAGTATCCCTCCTCCACCAAACTTCCCAGTTGGCACAAAACCAGACTAGCCCATCTGACTGACAAAAAGAGAAGTGTGATTTGTTACTGCACAGAACACCTTTCCACTGCTCCACAGTCCTGTGTCAATGTGATTAACACCATCCCATCCAACGTTTGGCATTGGACGTGGCTGCTCTGCCATGAAAACCCATTCATGAAGATCCTGCTGCACAGTTTTTGTACATACATTAATGCCAGTGGAAGGTCAGAACTCTTCAGCTATGGAATCAGCAGAATTTTGGTGACATTTACACACCATGCATCTTATCAGTTGTTGAACCTGCTCTGTGTTTTATGTGGTTCCCCTCTTTGTGGTTGAGTTGCTGTTGTTCCTAAATGCCCCCACTTTCTAATAATACACTTGATTGTGGAATATCCATCAGGGATGAAATTTCATGAAAATGAATATATTAAGTACTAGTTCAACAGATGGTTCAGCTAATCCCACACATTAACCATATTCCTGCCAACATTTTTTTCTTTGCAGGCTTTTCCTCTGCACTTCAACAATACGAACCATGTGACCATCAATAGATGCACATGAAATGTTGTTTTTTTTGTCTGTGTTGATGAACATGTTTGACATCATTGCTGTTACATCTGCGCACTGCTGTTTATCTCTGTTGTCTCCATGTTTCAGGAGCTTACACTGTCTTTGTCTTCCTGTCTGCTTCTGTGTTTCTCCTCCTCCTTAAATTTTTCATATTTTATCTGACAAAGATGAAGTATGAAAGTTTGAAGATGCTCTGTTGTTTTCTCCCTCCGTCTAACATGATTGCATACAAATGCCATATTTTGAACTATCACTTGCTACATTCTGCTTTTATTTTAATCAATGGTTTGTAACATGCCACCCTTTTCCTCCCACTTCCCTCAGGTTTTGGTCTGCTTTGGGTTGACTGGTCATTATGCTGATGCCGCTCTGTAGTATCAAGGTCAGTGCCCCCCTTGCCCACCATCACAGTCACCCATAACCATCTCCACTCGCCTGTCCAATACAAGCCAGTCTGTCTGCAGGAATATGAGATGTGAGGCAACTGTTGTACTCTATATCTGTTCTATCATTCAGTTTTTAATCTTTAAATGTGATCACATAGAAAAATATAACCTGCCTCTATTTTATCCTGTTTTTAGCAAAGAATGTTTCCCCTAAAAATTAAGACTAATAGTTTGGTAAAACTCAGGCTGAATAGTTTCCACTAATATTCATATCACTTGGTGACACAAGCAAGCACTGAAAAACTGCACTGTCTGGAAGATACTGATGCATGTGATGCATTTTTTTTCATCACACAAGTGCTTTAGCACTTAGACCAATCCATCAAAGCTGGCTGAGTCGTGCCCTGGAGCTCCTTTTTAACTGGAGCATCCTCTGATCTGATCTCAGATCACAGGATGGAAAACTCACTGATATTCGGTTTGCTGGTAATGATGCTATATAATGCAGAAATCACAGCACTTGTGCTTAGCAGACACTGAACTCTTAGTAGGTGAAGCCCCAGATACACTGTGTGTAGGTGCTAAAAGGTTCAAAAGCTCAGATCTATTCACAGCGTCCTTTACTTTACAATGTCTGCAGTATATTTTATGTAGGACGGAGTGATTATAGTTTGATGAATAAATGAATTATATGTTAATTTGGCCTAAGTACTTATGCTATTTGAGACATTCATGACCAGTGGTCATCAATTAAAATTCTCCAATGTATAAAGTAGAGATGTTAATGTTTCAGTTTCTTACATTTCTGACTTACAGGGGCCCAATTTGATTTGCAATCAATTTTCAGATCAAACTTAGTTCTGATTCCTCAGGCAATCCCTATTTGATCCACTGAGCTGCCTGTAGTTTCTTTTTTTTTAGGTGAAATAAGACATTAAGTATATCACATCATCACTGTGGCTACAGTAAGACACTGATGTGGCTTAACCAGAGTATGATTACAGAAAAAATAAAGCATGTGATTAATTGCGCTTAAAAAAAAACAAAAAAACAAATTGGATCATATTTACATGCCTTTAATGAGATTAATCTTGTTGGTCTGATTCATCTTGATGGTTTATTATTAGTATGTGTCACCGTTTCCATTAGGTGGCAAGATGCTATCTGTGATACCAGCATCTAAACTAAAAAGCTCTAATATCTAGCCTTTTACTTATACCTTTTACTTGCAATGCTTAAAATCCTAGCAGCTTTTGTCAGCATGAGTGCCTGAAAAAATTATTTCACTTTTGATTTTAAATGCACAGTATGTCAATTCAGGCCCAAAGTCAATCAGAACAGTAACAAAAGATGCACTGCCCACCTCCTGTTGTTTCCTCTAGCCCTGTTCAATAAAAACACTGCCCACTCCAAAGTCTATTTACTTAACAGTAGTTTTTTATTTCATTCATGAATGCCACGTAATAAGGGAGAAAAACTGTTAAAAGTGACCCCTGTTGTTAATACTGTGAGGATTGCTTTAATATTAACCGGAAGACCACTTTTAACCACTTTTCTCCCTTGTAGTAGTAAATACACCTCATGGAGGTTTTTTAATTAAACAGAGTCCTCCAGCTTTTCTTTAACATCCAGTGTTTTCTCTTCAACAGTAGTCACTACGTGGCAGCTGCTGATAAGAAAAAAAACATAAATATTAATAATAATTATTTCTCTGGTGTTGAAAGCTGTTGGAAATATTAAACCTAATGTTGGACCTCAACTAAAAGATACAGTGTATAATTGGAGGAGTAGTTTTTTCTGATAAAAATAGTCATTTCTGTGCAAAAAGTTTTTACATAAACTTTTGTAAAAGTTATTAAGCTAAAACAACTGTTTAAGTTTAATGCTGAAAATGAGGCCATTTGTCAGTTAAACTTTATGTTGGTGTATTTTCTGCAGAGTAATGCAGAGGAGCTTTAGAAAGTTCTCATGATAATCTAACATGATTTGAGTGTATGTTTGGGAGTATGAGAACAAACAGTGCAACCCATCTATCCCTGCTGGGCATGTGATGTCTTAGAAGTAGTTCTGCAGCATGCTTTTCAGCTGCTGGTTGCAGCCAGTGAGTTAGCTGTTAAGTCATTTAGATCCTCACTACTGGCTCTTTGCTTCTTTATGGCTGAGAAGCTTGTGTTACTAAACACATGCTGCTGAGCTTTTAGCTTAAATTTCACCTTTGGTTGGAGGGAAATTAACCTTTTAAAGCCTCAGTCTCTCAGTCAAAGCTTCTTATGCTTTGCACTTTTTTATGAACTACCAACAGAAAACAAAAATGTAGTCACTTTGAACCACCTGAGATATACTCTACATATACAAAGTTTTTCTATCTGGGCAAGATACTGTGTGTCATTTGAACTTTCTTAGTATTACCTCACAAACATGGCCCTCACCATGATCTATTCACCGATCCTTTTTGCTAGAATTCCTTACAGCATTTTAATAATCCAGACTTTTTTGACAAATGAGCATCAATAGTTAAGTATAAAAACAAGTATAAGAGAAACAGAGGAAAAATAAACATTCATTACTTTGTATAATAATGCAGAAAGTATCTTTAGTACATGAGAAACATGAGTACATTCTGTAAAAAAATTTTTTTCTATGTTCGACTGTTAGGGCTGATACATACTTGCTAGAAGTGACGTTTTGCTTCACTTTGGTGACATTTGCTACACCTTATTGTGAACAGACTTAAGCTTATTTATAACAATATTTTACAGCTTGCATGACTCATGTCCAACTCCTGACTCTCAGATTTTTGAAGAAACCCAAAATAATCCAGTATCTTTGCTTTTGGCCTGTTTGAGCCTGACACTATGATCCATGCTACCAGAGTGAGTACCAACTTTTTTGGTGTGAGAAGGGGAGTGGGGCATGAGTTGCATCATGCAGCATTATGGTTGCTGTCATCTGCTGGCTCTTTTGTTCATTGCACCAAAGAGAATTGGTATCTTAAAACTGCTGTCACAGCGTTTTCAGCCATACCAATTCTGTTACATCTGTATTGATAGACTTATTGAGAAGGTGCACTTAACGATAAGTTGTCATATCGATTTTTTGAGCAAAGGCCAATAATAAACTAGGAAGAGGCATACAACATCGGACACAGCCATTTTAATGAAAACAATACAACAGAAGCTTTGAACTAGAGTTTCAGGATGATAATGCTCTTGTCCCTGTCCTAAAAAAAACAACTTAATGAAAAAACTTTTACAAAGTAAACGTGTCCTCTTTAAGATAATGGTAATTGAGTTATGTAGTTATGCATTCACACTGACACAGTTGACAAGTAAGAGAGAAACAGAAACTGTGCAAACCCTTCAGAAATGGTATGTATTTATTTTTTGCAGTGACAAAAAATACAGTTTGTTAAGAAATATTGTTTTATGAAATAGTAATGACCTAACAGATTACTTGAATTCCATACAGATCCTTTATGTTGCTCACCAAAAATGAAACGTAAGTTCTCTGATAGATTACTTTCCAGCGTGTTTCACCCAACACTGTTCACAACTGAAAAAAGGCTCAACTTATTAAAAAGAGGAAGTGGATCAGAAATACAAATCAGTCGCTCACCCCTCTAATTTTTGTGCATAGTATAAAACATCCTTTTACCGTTCCCGTAGCTAAAAACTTTATGCTGTGTCTTTCTTTGTAGAACTTGTACCAGAATCGGTTCCTGGGCCTGGCGGCCATGGCTTCCCCAACCCGCAGCAGCCAGAACCGCCAGCGCTGTAAGGATGCGACCCGTCACAGCTACGGCCCAGAGAGCTTTGCTGTCAATGGCCTGAACCAGGAGGCCTTCATGCTTGGGCTGTCACGGTCCACAAGCGACACTGATCTGGTCTCTCCTGATGCTCGCTCCACACTCACCATCAACTCCTCGCACTACACCATCGGCCAATCAGAGGACCTGGTGATTACATGGGACATCAAGGAGGAGGTGGATGCTGGAGACTGGATCGGCATGTATCAAGTTGGTAAGTAAGATAAGTGAGATGTACGTTTTAGATGGGTTTAAAGGATGAAAAATTACCATGAGGTAATTGTTATGATCCTACTACTTCAAGAAAGCAGTTTTGTAAATTCAGGCTATTTGTGTTTTAATAGTTTGATATGGCACACATTATCGGCATCAGCCCTTTTTACATGGAGAATCAGTTGCAGTTAAGCTGATGCCATTTCTCATGGGAAGGGAAAATAAGACTTGTTCATTATAATAATGTGTCAGGGTTGGAGAGGCAGTGTAATTTCACCAGCTTTATCTCTTTTCCCAGATGAGGCTTTGTCTGAGAACTTTCTGGACTACAAGAATCGAGGCATCAACGGATCTCATAAGGGACAGATTGTTTGGAAAATTGACTCCAGCTCCAACTTCAATGACCGTAAGTAGCGAAAATTGTCTCCCAATTTTTGGGGGTTTTCCTTTCACAAAACAAGAACAGCTCAGCAAGAGTGGGTATTGTCCCATTTGATAGTTTCAATTGTGTCATCCAGTGACCCGGATCAAAAATCTTTCCAGTTGCTTCCTAACTGTTAGAATTAAGTAATGCAATGCAGTCCTCCTGTTGATTAATTTGATTGTTTTTTTTTTTTTACAGACTGACAGCACTATTTTTTTACCTTAATGTGTCATAGCAGTGTTAACATAGCCTGTTGTTTGTCACACCAGTATCAGAGTTTGACTGACAGCTCATAATCTTCACTGTGCTGCTTTGACACTCTCTCTCTTCAAGAACAAAGTGGTTTGAGCTTTTAAGCCCTGTAGCAGTATCAGCATGAGAAGTAGCAGTGTCTAAAAGTGAAGAGGTTGTTTACAGAAGTACATCATTAGAGGGAGGGAGAGGAAGAGACTGGGTGCAGGGAAACAGTCACAAATGGGTCACCATCACTGTGTTTAGGGACATGGGGAATTGTGTTTATGGGTGAGAGACTGTTGATACAAACAGAATACATTCTGAGTTTGAAGCCACCCAGGTGTTTTCAGTTGGTAACACAGGTGTAGGGGTTCTTTTTTCAGACTTCAGGTTTTCTAGGACTGCAGCAGTTATCTTTAGCTCTTACCAGTGTGCAAGCTTCCTGTAAAAAATATTCTTCTTAGCATTAAAAAGCCTTTGTGTGTGTGAACTGAGTATGTTTGAACACTTACAGTATGTGGTTATTTTATGCCGCATGTTTTTTAGCCAGTGTCCAAAGCATTATGTTTTAGGGTTGTCTGTCTGAATGTATGTAAATACATGTCTTAGACATTCTTATGAATGCAGTATCGCAAAAATGCTTCAAACTTTGCGGAAATGTCTAGCCTTGCAAAGCAGATGGATTGGCCAGATTTGATGTCTTTTTTTGAGTAGATTTATCTAGAAGAACCTCAACTGAAATGCTTTTTCCCGGTAAGAGAATGACCAGACCAATGAACAGCATTTGAGGAGAAAGAGGCTTTAGCCATCTGTGTGTTGTTTAGTTGTACTGCAAGCCTGAAACAATGGTGACTTGAGAAGGGATTGGTGTGGATGTAGCTATAGCAGCAGTTTGACCAGAATGGCGACAATTCTTAACTTCGCAAAGCAGATGAATATGCCCATTTCCTTGTTTTTCACTGGCGAATCCATCTTGCAATGCTCCCATCTGAACCGTTTGGGCCCGGTTAGAAAGTGACAGGACCAATCAGCAACGAGGGGCAGTACTTTCAGGCACAGCAGAGTCGTGACGTAAACATGCAGCAGCAAGAGGCCAGTGCAGTTATGGAGGAGGAGATTAGCGTGGATGCTGCTAAAGCGCCAGTTTTATCAGAACTTCACGACATTTCTTCATTAAAAGAAGAACAAAGAACAGCAGTGAGTTGTTTTCTTTTCAAAAACGACAAAAGTTGAGTACTGACATGTCTATAGTCGCCATATTTTACATTATTCCCCGTAGTTGCGCATGCGCAGCTCGATAGCGGCTATGTCACATGTTTTGTTGCTCTTATTGGCCCGTAGAGATGTGACAGACAGAACGTTCATCCAGTCACACTCCAAGTATTTTTTCAAAGCCTCTGCCTTTTCTCAAACGTTTCCTATTAAAGCTTTCCCAAATGGATGTGTGAAACACATCCATCTGGCATGTCAGGTTACACATTTCTTGTATTAAAAGAAGAGCTAAAACCTATGCTGAACGCTTCTCTTGCTGGAAAAGATGCCTTTGCTTTTCTCCTGGCTGGCTTCAGTAAGAGATTAATTTACCAACTGGCTCCAGTGATATGAACAAAGATAACTGCAGTCTGCAGTGTTCATCTTGGATGTTTTATTGAATTTTGTCTAAGTCTTAAGATTATTATTATTATTATTATTATTATTATTATTATTATTATTATTACTATGTTTTATTGTTTGTTTTAGTCTCAATTTAGTCATTTTAAAACTTAAATGTTTTAGTCTAATTTTAGTCGAGAAAAGCTCAAAAACGTTTTGGTCCAGTTTCATTCAACAAAAAGTCACATTACAAAGTCTAGTCATTATTGTTAGTCAAAACAATTATTTTTTGTTTGAACTATTTCAACATATATATTAATGCAGATCAGTACTCAGGGTTTTTCCTGGCTCATACTGAGGTAGCAGTGGTACCATTCTGATTATCTGTACCCCAACCTTTCTATGGGGGTCTGGGTGCATGCCCCCCTGGGAGAAAGTTTTGTACGTTTTAAAGCTAATTACATTAATTAAGTAAACTTTGAGAGTGGATATAAGAGGCTAAATCTACTGAAATGTTTTTCTTTTCATAAGTTTGTGCTTTTACTTTGAATGATTTCCTGGTCTGACCTGATAAAGGTTTTAATGATACAAGTGTTGTGCCTGAAAAGCTGTTATTAACATCAAAAAGCTTTTTTGGTCTTTTTTCAATGAATGTTTAATTTTATGTCCATAATAACTGACTCATTGTCCACTTAAAGAGGTCATGTGACCTACATATTCTTGTCTGACTTTAACTGAAACTAATTTCCGCCAGAAAGTTGTCTGTCACATCCTTTATTTCATTTTATCCTTATTCCCTTAAAAATGCTGGTATTGTGTTTAAGTTTGTTATTATATTATTTATTAACTATCTATAATAACAAATTATCTATAATAATATATGAATAATGTAAGTAATATGTAATGTGATTTCTGGGTTACGTTCAGAAGGATCAACATTTTGTTTATTTCTCTCTGCTTATATTTTTGATAAATAAAATTAGTGGAACTGAGAAGTTTACTGCAGCATCTGCCTGGAGGAAATATAAAATATCTAACAAAAACATACAATCAGTGACTGGTCGGTTCAGCTGTTGCTTCACATCGTTTACCTGACCTCCTCTCTCCTTCTTTCTGCTTAATTAGATGGGTTCATGCGCGCAACGAGTTTTGATCATGTTTTAAATCTGCTAATTGTCAATACTGATCCGTATTTGCTGTTCAGTGATACGTCTGATTGACGCTCAGTCTTAGTAATGACACACTGTGGCTTAATCATTTAAATTAAAGGACATTACCGATGGATAAATGCACGCTAACCAGCCCACGCACACGTGACAGACAGAAACAGCGGAAGCGCATGCATATATAAAGACAGCGCGTTGTCATACGCCTATTCTACAGCATTAAGTGGAGGGAGAAATGCAGAGATGATAAAGCCCTGTGTTTATCCTTAAAGCTAAAAGTCTCCTCTATTTTGTGTGTCTTTAGCTGACACACACCGAGTGCAGCGTTCCTCTGAGCTGGTGGTGGCCGCCACTTAATTTTATATGCAGGAAAAACCCTAGTACTTCTTAGTGGTTGGCAGGAAACTAGTATGAACACCAGCACTGGTCAAATTTGTGCCACAGAATGGATTTTTACAACACCATCATCACAGACTTAAATGCATGCATTGAGTTGAAGTGCATGTGACAGACAACAGTACAGCACCACAGTAAACAGGAAAATGTTTTCTTACCTTTTCAAGGTTGTCTGTAATAACAGCAACAAACAGCGAGTATACTCACCTTGTACAACATCTCTATCGGCGTGGGCAGAGCTTCAATATGCAGGCTGCGGGCTGCATTAGACTCTGTCTTTGGCCCAGTGCTGCAGCATTCTTATAATAAGAGCTTAAATGACTTTTTGAAGGTGTGCTTGAACTCATGACTTACTTGGTTTAAGTTCATGACATTAAACAAGGTCAAAGAAGCTACTCTGTAGCTGCGTAAACTCACCGATACCGCTGCCACATTACAGCACATTTTAGCATTGTTTGAATTTATGTCACTTTTTTCACCTCATTTTCCTCTTCTTCAGTGTCCAAGTCTTGTATTTTCAGACTCACCATCCTCCTTGACCACCTCTCTACAGCTTGTTTAAGAAAACATACATAATTCAGCAGCTTTTAGTCACACAGAACGTAATCTGGAAGCAGTTCAGTTTGTTCTGTAGGTGTTACAATCATTTTTTCAATATTACTTGAAGTGGTTAGAAGCTGATTATTGTTTGTTTGTTTAGCGTATTCAGTAAAGCAGGTGAGGATGCAATGGTTGCAGTCCTTGACACAGTGATCACAAGTCTGAAACCTAATCCTGTGGCTGTTTGCTGCATGTGTACCCACACTTTCTCTCCCTGTAGTTCCTGTGTCTTCAGCTGTAAAAACACCATCAAAATAATCTTTAAAATAAAAATAAGCTGATTATATTCATAGTTGTGCTTCACACCAACTGTTCTCACTGTGGTTTATTTAGTGGACTTCATTTTGTCACCAGCATGAACAGTAATAGGATCTCTGTATGTGTGACTACTCTCACAGTTTTCTGATGAGGTTTTCCAAATACTTGTTTCCCGTTGTGCCTTTTGGGACCTAAACTAAACACTTAAGTTGTTTTTATAATGTCAGTGTCATTAAACCATTAAGGCCTCTCCCTTTGAGACATCACTGCAACTACAGACACACTCAGGGACATTCAGTCATTGGCACATAATGTTATGTGTCTCCCCCTCTGCTTGTCAAATTATCTGAGTGTGTCAGGCCAAACAAGCTGGAAAATGTGGAGCTTTAGTGTGACCTTAATCTCACTACGTTACCCAAGCCCTTTTCTTTTGTGCTCTACTTCTCCTGTTTTCATAAGGCTGCTGAGTCCAAGAGGGGATCAGAGCAACATCTCAGTTATCTGTAATAACTTCAACAATTAGTGAGGTAATTAACTGCATCATATTTGTTTATCTTTGAAGCATTTAAGGTGGGGGAAGTATTTTTTAAATAATCCAAAATGACAATGTAGAGCTTGTGTTCTTAAATATGTCAGCTAAAAAGAAAAGTTAAAAACTTAGTCATTCTAAAGCCCTCTCCTGACCAAAGAGTCAATATGCTTCTTCAACGTTTTACAACATTGCTGGAGACAGTTGCAGCTGACACAGACATGAATTGTCTGACAAACTTTATAAAAGAGAATCTCTAATGAATCAACCTCATGCAGGAATAATACATCCTAATCATATGCCCAGTTATAACAATAAAGATACAGGGAAACAGAAAATAAAACCAACAACAAAGGTAAACTGTCAAACTTTCAGGAGAGAGGGAGAGGATTTTCTGATTCTTGGAGGAATTGTGGACTGGCCAAGGGCACATATTTTTGTTAGACGAGCCTGAAAAAGTGTATTTTGCATATGTGACCTTTATTCATTTCTCAACCACATTTCTTTATAAAGCAAGAGCATAGAGCCACACAGAAATTTTCTCTTGGCAAATGAGATATTTTTGCACTTCTCCCTATAGACTTCTGCAATGAATTCTACCACCAACAGGCTCCGCTTTTCATAACCTGCATTAACGCTAGCGTGTTCAGCTCAGGTTAGTATTGGAGCTGCAGATGTCTACTTCCTCATTTGTCTAGTCACTCTGATTGGTCCGTCATGAATGTGACAGACAGAACGTTCGTCCAATCACCTTCCCAAACACTTTGCATTGGAGGTTTCCCAGATGAACGTGAAATATATCCATGAGACCATGTCACGTTACATTAATGCATGAATCGTTATGTGGTAACAGTCCATATTTCATGCATTACTTTTTTTTATTGCATTAACTGCAGCTTTGTTGTCCCTTTCAGCACACTTCAAGCTGCAGCATCCCCATGCAACTTACAGACAGCTCACAGTTACCTTTTACTGTTCTCTTATTTCCTTTTCAATCCATAGCAAGCTCCTTTTTTTCCTTGGTTAAGTTCATGTCACTTATGCTTTTTCTGGTTGCTCTCAAAAGGCTAGAGGCATTTGTAGCTTTAGACTCATCCTGAAAGAAAGAAAAAATGCTGTTATTTATCGTGTTGCCTTGTTGTGCTTGTGTTTAGACACATTTTCAAAGAACAGGTTAAACATTCAACCGGTAATCTTCTTACTAGTGAAAGGTAACTAATTCCTGTTTATTTTCTCTACATTTTGTGTCCTCAGCTGAGACCCAGGTCTGCTTCAGGTACTACCATGGCATCACTGGAGCACTGAGGGCAACCACACCCAGCGTAACCATCAAGAAGGGCTCTCCTCCTGTGAGTCTCATTATCTACTCCGTAGCTTTAACTTGTCTGTCTAAAAGCTACTTCAGAAGTGGCTTCACTGCACCTACACCTCATACAAAAAATGGACTTTTCAGTGAAAACGGTTATACAATGGGATTTACCAGAAAAGAGCTTTACTTTCTGAGCGTGCTCTCAGAGAAGCAGAGCTCTGAGGAGGATTCTGTTGAGAGCTTATCCCCTTTACTCCTATGATACAGCATCAGATATTCTGAAATAATGAACACAGAGCTTAGCGGCATGAAAAAGCTTCGGCGTCAGTGACAGAAAGGTGGTTGTGTTGGCTGAGGGCCCTGCAGTACCATTCAGTGGATCCTAGTTTTTGTTTTTGTCTCAAATGGTCACAGTTTAGACGCCACCGTTTGATGCACGCAGTCATAAAATGAATACTCATGAGTGGAGAAGCCAGGTAATTGTTACAGTTATACTGTATCAAAGTGACAGTGTGAGGTTATGACACCCAGTGTTTTTTTTTTAAAAGGCTGTGGGGAAAAACTTTACCTTCTGGAGACATGCCAAAGATTTGATTGGATATAAATAGCATTGCCCAGAGGCAAAAGAAAACAGGCATAAAACAACTTAACCCTGCTGTTTTTTTTTTAAAGGAGAGAGAGGAAGAGATTACCAAAACTTTTACAGTTTTAAGCCAATAGAGGAGTGGAACATCTAGCCTCAAGCGTGGATTGAAAGTGCTTAAACCCTAATTACAGTTATCATTATACCACAATTTTGAATTGAGACATGATATCAGTGCATATCAAATAATACTGAGTCCTTTTTGCATGTTTGCATGATCTCCTTGTGCATTAGACAGAGCCAGCATTGAGGTGGCTGGCTCTGGGATGCTGAAGATCACTGTTCAGCTCTCTGGAGTTGTAGTGGGACTAACTGAATAGGACATAGGTGAAGGAGGGTTCCCATTTGACAACCTTTTCAAAGTGCTGCCTTTTTGCCACCCATTGGTCTGCATAGCTGTCTTGTGGAGGCCAGTAGTAAGGGTTAGGGATTTATTCACTGAGTGGTGATCCTTTCTGTAGGGCATACAGTAGGTATCTTATTCAAAAAATGTTCATTCTAAATATACTAATCTGACCCTAAAACAGAGGTACAAACCAAACTGACCCCAAAAGAGATTCAATTAAGTTATAATAGAACTGGCTTCATGTTAGCAAAGACACCATCACTGTTTAAATGTAAGCCTTGTCGCATTTCTAGTGATCACACTTAGTTCTCACAAAATGAGACTGAAGTAGTTGTAAAACCAATGTTAGTTGAAAACTTTAATCCTTTCTCACCTCTAAACAACTGGTCATGTAGGTGTGAATATCAAAATTGACATTTAATTTTTGTTTGTGTTTGAAAATATGAGAAAATTGCCACAGAAATACCACCCAGGTGTAAATGAGTTCTCACTTGTCATCATACATAAAGGTTGCCATCAGTTGAGCTTTCATTGACCTTTAATGGCTTTTAACTCTGTATGAAATTCTGTGACACAGTGTTATGGTTAATGGACTTTCTGATTACTGGTGCATTGACAGAAAAAAAAACCAAAGCAATTAATGACAGAGGTGGAATGTAACTAAATACATTTACTCAAATTACTGTGGTTGAGTAGCTTTTTGTAAACTTATTATTTTTTTAGAGTGCTTTTTAAAATCATGAATTCTGCTTTTACTTAAATATATTTTTGGGGAAGTGTTTGTGCATCATTAAATTGCAAAAAGCATCAAGTGCTAAGTTAAAACTTCGTCACTATAACCTGAAACAAGGAGGTCTGAGCTTTCTGCTAACAACATAAACTGGACAGTAGTTTGGCTTTGGCAACACATGACGGTCAGTTTCATATTGCAAGAGGGTTATTCCAAATTTTATCCCTAAACCACTGTTGCACTCTGCTGAAGGTTACAGTGCATTCAGAAAGTAATCGGACCCCCTTCACTTTTTTAAAATTTTGTTATGTTGCAGCCTGATGCCACAGTTGTTTGAATTCATTTTTTATCTCATCTACCCAATAGTGACAATGTGAGCAGAATTTTTGAAATGAGAAGTAAAAAACTTAAATTTCACATTGACATAATGTAGGTATTAGGACCCTTTAAGCTTTGCACATCTGGATTGGCGGGCTGCACGACGGCATGGAGTTTAGCGCTGTTGCCTCTCAGCAAGAAGGTCCCTGGTTCACTTCCTGGTCAGGGCCTTTCTGTGTGGAGTTTGCATGTTCTCCCCATGCATGAATGGGTTCTCTTCAAGTACTCCAGCTTCCTACCACCTTTAACACATGCTCGTTAGGTTAAATGGCGACTCTAAATTGGCCTTAGGTCTGAATGTTGTCTGTCTCTCTATGTCAGCCCTGTGATTTACTGCCGACCAGTCCAGGGTGTACCCCGCCTTTCACCCAATGCCATCTGGGATAGGCTCTAGCCTCCCCATGACCCCCTACAGGATAAGTGGTATAGAAAATGGATGGATGGACATCTGGATCAGGGAATTTTTTGCCATTATTATTTACAGATCCTCTCAAGCTCAGTCAGGGTGGATAGGGATTGTTGGTGGACAGCGATATTCAGGTCTCTCTCTTATGTTCCATAGGGTTCAAGTCAAGGCTCTGGCTGGGCCACTCTACGACATTCACAGAGTTGTCTTTAAGCCACTCCTGTGTGGCTGTGTGCTTAGGGCCTTTGTCATGTTGGAAGGTGAATTTCCCTCCGAGTCTGAAGTCCTGGGTGCTGTGGAACAGGTTTTCATTGAGGATTTCTCTGTACTTTGTTCCATTCAACTTTCCCTCAACTCTGACCAGTCTTTTAGTCCCTGCTGCAAAAACTCCCCCACAACATGATGCTGCTACCACAACACTTTGTGGTATTGGGCAGGTGATGAGTGATGACTGGTTTCCTCCAGATATAACGCTTAGATCTGAGGTCAAAAAACAGGAAAATGAAAAATGAAGGTGGTCTGAATGCTTTCTGAAAGCGCTGTAAGGCACATAATAAGTACCCTGGTTAGAGGTTTATGTTCTCTTGTTGTTATTGCACATTAAGGAAAGACGGTAAACCTTAAATCACTGTTAACGTCTACTTGAGTGTATTTACAGACCAGTATTTAATTCTACTTCCATCTCGGATAAATACACTCAATGACAACATGTCTTGAGTAATAACAATTAGCCTATTTGAGATTGCAATATTGTCAGTGCAAGAAATGAACACAAGTTGGTCCTATAAAGTTACAGTTATAGTGTCCCAAAAAAGGGCCATTTTGACTTTGGTCAGAAAAGGTCAGATTGCTTTGGTATGCTCCCAACACTGTTAGAGGAAACTATTATTTCCACTTTCAGTACCTCAGCAGTCTGGGTTTTCAGTCCTCAGACGATAACAGAGTGTTCCTGGAAGAAAAGGTGATACGGCACAGTGGTAAACATGCTCCTGTCCCAACCTTTTTGGGACTCGCTGCAGGGATAAAATTCATAATGCTTAATTTATCAGTTTGGACATTAATTAGATTGTCTTTGTACTGGATGTAGTTGAATATATGTTGGATAGATTTGCAAATTACTGTATCCTGTTTTTATTTCCATTTCACACATTGTTCCAACATTTTTGAAATTGGGCTTTGTGTATTTTTTGTGTAGAATTTGTAAATAGAGATTACTGAATCATAAATGTAACCTGCTGTTAGAAATGATTAAAGTCTGCATGGCTATGCAGCTCCATATAACCTTTGCCCTCTTATCTCATCTTATTGGTATCTGTTACTGGACTATGATGCCTGATACTGCTGGGCTGTTTGTCAGTCAGGGTTATCAGCACAGTTTGGATAGTGTTCATAAGAAAAATATCCAGATGAAAACCGTCTAGTGATCAGTGGTTCTAAACATGATTCATCAGCATCTCAACAATGTTAATGCCCTTCTAAAGCCTTTATCAGTCAGGGTCCTGTTATCACGAGGGTGTCCAGCTGGGCGATTGGATTTCATCGTTCGCCTTCCCATTCTGCTGCTGTCGGCCCCTGGAAATGCTGATGGGCCCAGAACTTGATCTGTACTTGCTTCCTGAGGACAAAGGCATAAAAATAACCGCCATAGGAAGGGAGACAAGGAGGGAGGGACTAGTAGAGATAGCAGGAGAGAGTCCGGTCCAGGTAAGCCATTCAGGTTTACGGAGATGTGATGAAGAAACTACCAGGTCAAACTGTGAGAAGCAGCTAAACCATGGGAGAAAGAATTGTGGAGGAACACGTAGAGGAGATGGACAGATTTGACATCTATGGGGAAAGATTTGAGTACTTTGCCTGTTGTCTACTATAGCAAATCAGAACTGTCAGACGCTGCAGAGAGAGACGACACAGCTTTGGCTTTGTATATGTGGGATGGACGGCATGTGTCTCCAGCTGGGATTGTTGTCTCCCAGTCATCCTGAGAGGAGGAGCGGGTGGAGGGCGAGGCTCAGCTGGATAGCCAGGGTAATCATGAATATTTACACTTTTGATGCACCACTGGTTGTCTGCTTTTCGCTTCATTTACCTGCAACATTTAAAAGGTACATATCTGATTACATGGATTATGAGCCAGAAATGATCTGTTACTTCAGTTGTTAGCATTAGAGATTTCTCAATAACCTTGTTAAACATTTTAATTATGAAAACCTTTGATAACTAACAGCAGTATGTTACATCTATGGCATACCAGTGGTGTGCAGATTCTGTGTGGATTTTGGACTACAATGCTGATGAGACAGTGATTAATTAATTAATTAATTAATTTTTAAATATATATAAATGATTGAATAAAGAATGAGGGAGGAAAAACGGTTGCATTTTGCCAAATTAAAGCTGGGCTATTACAGAAGCTACAATCAGCATTCGGTTAGTGATTAATATTAGCTAAACCCCTCTCCACATTCCTTACCTCCTTTCTATAATTTAATCTGCAGTAAATTTAATAGCAATTTATTTTCTATTTCTGGAGACCTGGATGTTAATACAAACACACTGATCACAGCCCAGTGTCCATTGAGCATACCGTAATCGAACATAGCCATTGTGATCAAGCGGCAAACAGTAAGCATTTACAGCCTACCTTATCTGATTTAAAGCACATGAAGCATGACATTATCAGCTATTGTCTGATAATAGTTTTTGCTAATCATTTCTGAAACAACTTCTGAGAAGGAGGAAAAGAGAGTGCATGTGCACCACTGTATGCATAGGTAGATGAACAAGAAATGGCTTCATTTGAAAATCTTCCATCAAAAATTGAACTTGTGACATTTTCAAACAGGCAGTTTAAAAAATAACCTACCCAGAAAGTTGCCTGACTTACCTGTTCACACTTGTCTCTCACAGCAGGAAGTGTTCCTGCAGTTTGCCTGTCAGTAAAAGGGGTGATAGAGGAGTAAACAAGGGGGGTAGTAGGAAAATTCAGGGTTAAAGCAGCATGGAAAACTCTGCAGTTTGCATTCAGTTATGCAACTTTCCTTGTGAAATTCAGGAACTATTGAGTTTTGTACAGTACCATATGCCCCAGAAACCCCGGAAAAGTTTGGAGACAGTATTAAAAATTGAATACTGCATAATCCTACTGGGACTACAGCAGCAAAGGTGACAATTTTTTATGATGCTAATTAGGGCTGAATGATTTGGGAAAATAATCTAAATGCAAATTTTTTCCCTAATATTGCAATAGCAACTTAAAATTTAATTATTTTTTAGTTTACTTAATTTATATATTTTTCCACAAACACAATCAATAAATCATTTTATTCTATTACCAACACAATATTAGAGAGATTAAGCTAAGGCTGAACGTTTTTGAAAAAGATCTAATAAAATAAATTTGTGATTATTTTGAATCATGTAAAAAATGTTCTGTTAGCTTTAGAATAAGATGTAGAAACAAAGTTATGGAATTTAAAGTCTGAAGTAATAGCTCTGCATTGATCACCTAAAACCTGGTCCAAAGTCAGAAGTCTGCTCATGAGATTTAATAATATTAATATATATACTTAATAAATAGATTCCTAGACCTGAGATACACCAACAATTTTCCAGCTCTAAATAAACAAATTCCTGTATGATAGTCATAGGGGGTCTTAAATAATCTGTAGACATGCTGAAATGTAAGGTTTGGCTGCAGGCTCTGTGTAAAGCTTCCAGCTCTTTGTTTCATAATGTGGCACCATTGGTGTGTTGGTTTTCAGAGGGTGACGCATTGTGCCCTCTCTCCATTTGCTAACTGACAGACATGAAATGATGACATTTAACAAACCACCCCTTCACCAGAGCTTATCTCAAAACGGAGCTGATATAACCTTCACTACACAGCACTGAGTACACTACCCTTTTCCCAAATGCTCCTACTGGGAAAGATCACTTGTCCTCTATGTCTTAAGAGTTTTGGGGATCTGTTTGAATGAATTAAACACACTTAACACCGGAGTGGAGGTCTGTGTATTTGATGCGCAACCCGACATGTATCCACTCTGAATGTCTCTTTCAGGCTTGTCATAGATGGAAAAAGGCGATGCTTTTATGGCGTGAAATCTTGCTCTTCTTGCATCATTTAAGATGCTTGCAGCACTTAAAGGATGCAGAGGAATTGTACATACTGTTCCTTTAAGGAGCCTGAGTATTTGGTCTTTCTCTGCTTTCTGCAGGAGGAAGGTCGATTATATAAAGAGTGGTGCAGATGGATAAAGTTGTCATTCGGTTTATCTGTGAGATTAGGATCATTGAGGAGACCCGTGCTGGCACTTTTCTCCCTGACTCTTCTCAGCAAGGCAGATAAGGATCTCATTAAAAGGAATTGGTCCAAACATCTGTCATTTCCTTTAGCCCTTTATGTTGGTGTTTCCTCCACCATTTTTTTATTTGTGTTTTTTGTACCCAGTAAGGTTGCATGAGGATTCAGAGCTCATGCTAAATTTTGGGAGGAAAAACTGCTGTATTTTGGATGACCCTGCCACACTGGTTGTTAACATGTCCCTACAAAGTCTTCAGCTACTGCTTCTGCTCTCAAGGTTTGTGTAATTTTAGTGTCTAAAGTCCAGTTAAGACCAACACAATGAGACAGTTGCAGCAGTGTGAACAGAGCTGTCGCAGCCATCTAATGGTGTTTCCTGTGTTTCAGTTTGCCAAGTCGCTTTTAGATATTGTACATGGGAAATTGGAAGAGGAAATATTGTTTTGAAGGTTGTTTGCCCAAAAATATTTGTTAGATGCAGAATATTCATCCATCCTTTTTCTGTACCGCTTATCCTGTTAGGTGTTGCAGCGGGCTGGAGGCGAGAGGCGGGGGTTCACCCTGGACTGGTCGCCAGTCAATCACAGGGCTTACATTTAGAGACAGACAACCAGGCATGCTCACATTCACACCTACGGCCGATTAAGAGTCACCAATTAAATTCATGACCATATCTTGGTGGTGGGAGGAAGCCGAAGTATCCGGAGACAACCTGCACATGCACAGGGAAAACATGCAAACTCCCACACAGAGAGGCCCTGACTGGGAACCTTCTTGCTGTGAGGCAACAGAGCTAACCCCTGTGCCGCCATGCAGCCCTGGATGCAGAATATGACAGATTAAATCATGCTGTCATTTTGGAAATGCTGGCCTTTTTTTTAATAAACTTTTCACACATAATATTCAGTCTGATAGACATTGTTGCCCCCTACATCAGCTTTGTCAGTTCCTGTCTCGCGAACACAGTCCAAGCTGGAATGGCTAATTGGGATTTTCAGTAGAAATCTTGGTTATACTATCAGAATATGACATGTTCTGCATCACTTTTTGTGCCTCTCTACTGGAGGGGGGTGTATTCCCAAGGACAGCAGAGAATGCACTCTGTGGATTAATACATGGAATGGAATATCAGCCAATCAGAGGACACACAACAAACACAACTATGGCGAGGTCTGTAAACTTGAAGCATAAAGTTAAAATGATGCCTGAAATGGAGGAACAACATAAAACGCATCCTGCAAAACATACCACATTTGAACTGTAACGGAGAGCAGCTGGACTGAAATTGCTACAGATGCATCAGATAGCAGCCACATATATCATGTTTACTCAAAAGCTGAAGTTCAAGATTGAGTTTTGAGACTGTTGGTGAATAAATATGTTTGTTTTATTTATACACACAGTATAAGAACAAGACTATAAAATATGTAATGATTAGTCATGTGTGGGCTGCTTAACATCTTTACATCAAATCTGGCAAAATGTGAAAAACCTTTTGGCATGTGCCAGGCCAGCCTAACTGTGCTTTGTGCATAATGTGATTCCCACTAGGGACAGTCATTTTCAGTGATAGCCTCTAAGAATACTGGTCTTGTTTTATTGACATCTCTAAAAGTAGCTGCTAATAGAAGTTCAAATCCAAATAAAGCATTTGTTTCTCTTAAGATTATGTGCTGTTGAGTCAAAAATAAAATTGGTAACTGTAACACTTTTGCTTGCTTAATTTAGACTTCTTTCTGAAATGGGCATCAAACAAGACATTTTTACTCTATGCAGTATTTACACTCTTTTCCACATCCTCCTTTTTCCATCAGCTCTTCTGTCTCCCCCCTCATCCCCCATGATCCTCCTCTTCCTGGCTGTAGAATCAATGTCAGGATAATGAAGACTGAGTATTGATTGCAGGACGCTCTCAGGCTGGCTGAAAATGGAGCTGCAACAAAGCTGTGTTGAAATGAGATTTCACTTTTGTTTCTACATAAAAAACACATGTCCATTTTTGTCTTTGTGAAAGATAATGCAGCACAGACTTTTAAAATATTATACTTGAAAACATTCATAAATATGTCCATACCTTTTTTGAATTGCATCCTTTCCATAGAATTACAGCTCTTGCTTTATTCTCATAACTTGTTTTCAGTTATTTTATACTTTCATAGTTATTAGGCTGCTCTGACCTATTTTTCTTATGGGCATCATTAAAGTTTCATCTCACTACAAAGGAGGAAAAATGCTGGTGTGGCAGAGGAGAAAGGACTGAGTGAGTTTCTATGTTTCTTTCATTTAAAACTGGTTTCTAACACTCCATTTCTGTTTGTGTCCTCAGGTGTTAAAGCCAGTGGTGAGTCCTGAAGTCAACCACGGACTGGGCAATAGGAGGCTCATTAATTTTTCCCTGTCAGGTAGGCAATCATCACCTGTTTTAATCCCTCTTCCTAATCCTGATTTCTTTTCTACAACACTCAGAACAAGTAGATCAGTGTGTGTTTACATGCTTAGTCCTTATCTGACCCTTTCTTTGACCTGCAGCTCGCTCTGTCGATGTCTGCTGTTTTTGGTGTTGTTCCTTTAACAGCAGTGGTGTGCTTAAATCAATGCCAGCAGGCTCATTTTATCTCCTGAACAAGGAGGGTTTCATTGTTTCCAACTGTGAGACAAAACCATGTTTCCATGGAGTCAGTGATTTACAACAACTCAACACAAGCCCCAGTGTATACCCTGTAATTGTTGATGTTTTGCCAAATTAGAATCAAGCTCGATTAGCTTGCTGGAGCAGTCACATTTTCATCAGCTCTACTTTACAAAGGACACCACCTAACGACTCTAAAACATTCATTTGTTTACCTCTTGTGGTCGTGTGACGTCACTCACTACAGTGGACTGCAGAAGCATCAATTTTGACATCAGCCTTATATGCATTTTAGTTACTAATTACATTCAGGAAGTATTTCAGAGCTGCATTAGCAGAAGATAGCAGCATAATAGAATTAAATTACTTGACACAAATGTCAGTGGCTTGTTAACTGACGTGAGTCACCACAAGGGCACTCGCAGAGAAACTCGGAAGACTGGATATGGAGCTTCTACTGTTGCAGAACTGTTTGCAATTGTGTACACAGATCTACACATGCATACAAAGATCTGCAAATGTGTGAACAGATCCACAAATACATGCACAGATCGGCAAATGCGTGCACAACTATTTGTATAGATCTGTGCATGCATTTGTAGATCTACTTCTGCAGAAAGTTTTGCAGCACTAATATTTTCATAGCTGCACTAATAGAGGATTTGTACTTGATGCCTCAGGGCATCTTTACAGAATTAGTTTAAGGTCTGAGTCTACAAAATTTCACTCACTATAGTATCATTATCACTATGGTATACATCGTTTCTTTGTGCACAAGCAGGGATCTTAAAGCAGAGTAAGCTGTAATCATCAACATTAAAATAAAAAAAAATCTTTAAATATTTTACTTTGTATTGATGAATCTAGAATACATGGAAGTTTCACTTCTTTAAATAAATGACAAGGGAAACAGCTTTTTCATGATTTTTTTTGAGATGCACCTGTATGAATCTGAGAAGTTTGCTCATTAGACAGAGAGATTAAATAGTTCGGAGGGGATGCATCCTGTGGCAAGCACATATCTCTTGTTAACATGTTGTCCAGCGTACCCAAATTAAGACTTAAAAAATTTGAATTCTCTCTTGGTAGAGTGATCAGTTCATCTTATTTTCTTCTGCAGCGGTTGAGATGATTATACATGTCTGTGAAACAAGCACCATGCCAGGATTACAATTTTGGCTTGGCCAGCATATTTTATGGCTTGGCCTGTCATACTACAAGATATTCATGCCAGTTTTCCTCCTGACTCCCTCTTAACCAAAGTCAGCAAAGCTTTATTATCTTATGGTTCTAAACATTATCTCTCTAGATTTTCCTGTGGTGTAACGTGTGTTCAGAGGGATTTTATCCTCCCTGATCTGAAGATGATCAGAGCTGCTCTGACTGAAGGTCATCAGTATTGAACATTTTTAATATTTCTGTTCAGAAATCCTGTTTTATGCGGTGGTTACTAAGGAGCATGAGCATGATTGTTATGTGGAACACAACCAGAACCATGGCCAACAACAAACACAGACATAACAGATTATATGGATGTCAGATTTGTTGATTTCACAGATGAATTAAGAATTTATGGAAGTTTAACTTTTTGAAGTAAATCATGGGGGGAAAGTTAACTTTTACATGATATTCTAAGAGCTGCAGAGCGGCTTAACGTTGTTTCCTCACAGCAAGAAGGTCCCTGGTTCACCTCCCAGTCAAGGCCTTTCTGTGCAGAGTTTGCATGTTCTCCCCATGCACGCGTGGGTTCTCTCTGGGTACCCCGGCTTCCTCCCACCACCAAAAACATGCTCATTAGGTTAATTGGTGACTCTAAATCAGCCGTAGGTGTGAATGTGAGCATGCCTGGTTGTCTGTCTCTAAATGTCAGCCCTGTGATTGACTGGCGACCAGTCTAGGGTGAACCCCGCCTCTTGCCCAATGACAGCTGGGATAGGCTCCAGCCCCCCGTGACCCCCAATGGGATAAGTGGTACAGAAAATGGATGGATGGATGATATTCTAATTTTTTTGCAGCTGAATGGATTTTTTCTCAATTAAGGTGAATTAAGTTGGCTTACAAGCAGCCAAAAAACAGCCAACTTTGTCAGGTCTTTCCTAAAGAGGAGAAAAACCTCTGAATTGTTTGGGGATTTTTTAATGGAGTTTTATTCAAGCCTTTCTGATGTGTTTCAGGCACTGAGAGAATCTAACGCTTGATACACGGCGTCAAGCAGATTTGTGACTCATGGTTAAAATGTTTGATCTGTGGATTTTGAGCTGTACTGTTGTGCAAATATGTGTTTACTGACACAAACAAATGATAAAAATACCATTGATAGGAGTTTGTTTGTCATCAGCATGGACCAAGTTCTGCATGTTTATTGTTGTCAACATGGAAGCTTTGTCTCTACACACTAAAACCTGCTGATACGCGATTGGTCAACACAGCTATGACTACAAATGGAAACCAGAGAATATAACATGCTGAAAATAACAGCGCCGGTGTACAGATTCTACAACTCGATTTACATTCTTTAAATAGAGATTACTGATTTCTCATTCTTTTTGATACACAGTCCAACTGAAAATTTTCAAATGAGCTACTTTTGATTAATATTTGGCTGCACTGATTAAAACTGGCCTGGATCTGTGTTTTCATGAGTTTTCTTGTTCAACAGAAAACAAACAACTCACTCCTTATGTGTCTCATCTCTCACAGACCTCCAGGCAGTGGGCTTAAAGAAGGGGATGTTCTTCAATCCTGACCCATACCTGAAGCTCTCCATCCAGCCGGGAAAGCACAGCATCTTCCCCTCGCTGCCACACCATGGCCAGGAGAAACGCTCTGGGGTGGTCTGCAACACAGTCAACCCTCAATGGAGCTCAGAGGTACTATCATGAGCATGCTCAAACACAGTGGTCGGGTTGATTGATTTCTATGCTATATTTAGGCACTGAAATAGTTTAACTTCATGATCTTTGACCATAATGTTTCCTGTGTCATCCATGTCCTTGGCTAAGCTGCCTGCTGTTATTCAGCAAAAACTTTAACCTTGGACTAAGTACCAATACCACAATCAGAAAACTGAATTGCATAAAATCTGTAATACTTTTATAGTTGTTTAAGCTAAAACCTATTTCAGACACCAGTTTCTCTCTTGCTTAAGAAGACAAATATACAGTCTTAATCAGAGGGAGTACATTGATTATAATACATGACCACTTCCCCCCACCTGCTGTCCCTTATCAGCCACAGCATTCAGTCCATGCTGCTTTTCTGATTTGATTATAAGCTATAATGTCATAACCATTAAAAGTAGACTCACTTGATTCCATCTGTACACATGAAACTTCTGAATTCTACTGATACCTATAAATGAGTCAGCTGTTTGTTTTTAGATTTGGTCACATAGAAACTGTGCTTTAAGTGCAGAAAAATAAGTGCCAGCACAAGTCAGTGTGTCACACTATAACAGAACTAGGTCGGGCAATATGGATCAAAAATCATATCTCATAACTTGTGCACAGAGACGAATGCCATGGCAGTGGGAGGTGCACTTTGTGTCATGGCAGTGCATCTATGCTATCATGAATCTTCCATAAAAGCTGTAAGCTGCGGAGAAGACAGTAGAATGTACCGTCAACTGGTGAGAAGTCCCGGTACACCAAGGGATCAAATTCAGAAGTGGTGCTTCTGTGTACTGCTGTACACTGGACCATTTACAGCACTGTGTAGAAGACGAAAGCTAGTATATTATCGACCTTGTTATAAGAAAAAAATGGTTTATTTGTGATATTGGTCAACACCTCTATATAATCCACAATCCTAGAGCGTCACAGCATCTCTGATTGGTGGAGCCACATATTTAAGCTGTGGGCTGTCACAAGTGAAGTGAACAGTCAGGGAAAAAAGTGGGAGGTAAATGTTCAGCTTTGTGGTGACAACAAATGATACCATATGCATCACAGGGCACCTGATCAGCCAGTTGGAATCTTTAAAAAAAAAATCAGTTGCAGCAGAAAGTTTAAGAGCTACAGTGGCTGCTGTGGAGGAAGCTGCATTACAGGAACTGTAGGCCCTAACTGATGATAAAGATTAGGAATTCCTTTGATAGAGTCATACTTCTGGTGAAAGCTAACAAGTCATTTAGATTGTACTGTTTAGTCAGCTATGACACATCCCTAATTCTGTCTTCACTCCAGGCAAATATTGCTCAGTCCATCTTTATATACAGACTGTCATACATTTAATATTACTCTTGGTGTAAACTTCTTGAAATATTTAGATCCAAGGCTGGTGTGATCATAACACAAGGTAAGTATTTTCTTTGCATGGGTAGGAAGCTTTCAAATCAAATTATTGTTCAGGTTAATAAGTAATTCATAGACAAAAAAAAAACTTACTTAAATTCTTAGATGTCTCATATAAATGCTTCACAGAAGATTGCATAACAAACACAGGCACTGATTGGGTTCTCCTCTGGTTTCAGCATTAGAGTGAGAGGATCATTGTGATCCATTAAAATTATGTTTGCTCAGTGGGAAACAAGATCAGCCAATTGATTTTTTTATTTAACAAGTTTTTCTTGGAAACAAGACATTTCTTGGATGTTCATCACCAATCCACCCTTGTATGGATGCTGCAGATTAGTGACATCAGCTAATTGGTTTAAAGTAACATTAAGATTACGTATAATATATCATATGGAAAAATTACAGAACAAGTAATGCAGTCTGTTTTCTGGCTTTTAAACATTTTCAACCAACCTTTGCCCCAAACAACTGCAACACATCTTGACACCTCTAAAGTTTGCAGTGAACACTGAAATAAAAGAACTCAGCTGTTTAAAAGAAAAAATGGTTTTCGGCCACTTGTTGGACCTTTGGCCTAGCTTGAGGTCCTGAGCACTGATGAACAGATTTTCATTGAGGATATCTCTGTAATTTGTTCTGTTCAGCTTTCCATCAACCCTGACCAGTCTCCAAGTCCCTGCTGCCGGGAATCACCCCCACAGCATGATGCTGCCACCACTATGCTTCACTGTTTGGATGGTACTGGGCAGATGATGAGTGGTGCAGGATTTCTCCTGCCATAACATTTAGAATTGAGGACACATAGGTCCATCTTGGTTTCATCAGAGAATCGTGTTTCTCACAGTCTGACAGTCCTTCAGGTGCTTTTTTGCAAACTCCAAGTGGGCTTTCATGTGTTTTGCAAGAGGCTTAAAGATTTAAAAAAGCCCAAAAATATTTATTTAAGAAATGGTGATAAAGTTTTTATAATTTTTAACATTTAGACTAAAAGGATAAAGAAAAGATAGAGATGTTTTCTTTGCTATGAGGTTCTTTCGTCTACAGTTTCTCCTGGGAACAGATGCAACAGTCTGAACTTTCTTTTACCCTTAACTGATACTAGAGAAATGTGTTGACATCGTCTTTAGGCCCCATTAGTGTTGTTATCTCTAGTGTATTGTCACTGTTTGCCTACACTCTCCTGATTCGGTTAGTCTGAGGAGCTGAGTAAAAGCTTTTATTTGAAGGAACATGGTCTGAGGCTTATAGACATTCAAAACTTAATAAGGGGAGTGCTTCCGTAGATGACCCAGATTTAAATTCAGCTGTTGACTCAAATAAGCCAACTTTACTTTGGCTGATGTACAATGTTTTCTCAGGCTCTGCTGCAGCTGATCAGTTTTCCTGTCATGTTTGTGCTTCAGTAAATTCTCTTGTTTACATTCTAAAGGCATGATTAACCAACTTTTTAGTCATTTATTTTTACATATTTCTAGTTTGGAATGACTGGTGAAAATAATTATTTCCCTATTAGAGCACATGTGAAAAATTTTGTTTCTCGCTTCAGTATCAAACAGCCTCCATCCTTTACAGGTGCATTGTGTAAAACTGGATATCAACATCTAGAAGTGGGTTCTAGATTGCACTTCTCTGCTGGAAACTGTGGCAACCAGTTGAATTTAATGTGTATCTGTAATGTGAATACAATACAATACAATACAATACAATACATAACTTTATTTATCCTTTTTTCCTCTTTTCCTCTATGTTACTATGGAAACATGTAAAAATCCAAGATGGCGGCCTCCATGGAGGGGACCCTCCCTATGTATGAATTAAAGGTTTATTCTGAGTTGTTTTTTTCAAAATAGCTATTTTTGAATTTAGATGACTAAACACTTATTTAGATAGACCATCTTAGAAATGTTTTGCTTTATTTTACCAAGTTTGTTCAGCTAAATGCTACTAGGCTAAATATTACACACTGCACCTTTAATATGTCCTTCAGGAGACACCATACACAGATATAATGCAGAGTCTGTCCTGGCAGCATCCTCTCAGCTCAGAGCCACTCTTCTTTTCCAAACTGTTCCCATGCTAATTGGAGCTCAGCCGGCATGGCAGTAATATACATTATCACTCTAATGCAGCTCTATAGCATGGTAATGCTGTCAGTATACTTTATATACTGTTGTACTGTAGACCAGTATGGTGCAGATTTCAGAGACATGGATGATATATTTTAAAGATGATTGTGTTGTTATTATAGCAACAAAATATATTTAGAAATATTGATCTATAGAAACCATGATGATAATAAAATGGACCTGCATTGGAGCCAATTGAGACGTATGTTTACATCTTTATATTTACGTGTTAGAGTTTTCATTTAATAACAATCTGCGGTTTCATTTTCACATAGTTTTAAAGTTTTACATTTGTATTTTTGCAGGTTGGTGACTATGTATCACTTCACACCATAAATTTAGACAAGACATGTTCCTTCAATGTAAATTGCAAATTTTCAGAACCTGTCATGCCAGACAAACTTTCACATGTCCATCACATGAGAAATATTTTACATCCATCTTGGCAACAGCCCATTCATGGTGTTCGGGAAGATCAGAACCTGTCTGGTGCATTTATCCCCGGCCAATCAGAGCAACAAGACATGTGATGTAGTAGGTGTGCACAGCACAGACAGCTGTTTTCATGTCAGTACGTGATGATTCAACTTTTCTGGAGCCAGCTGATAACTTAAAATTTTGACAGATGCTGTCAGGAGAAGAGCAAAAACATATTTTTCAGCGAGAAAAGCTTTCATTGCAGTTCTTTGCCTCTGTTGTAAAATAAGAAATGTCCAATTCTAATAAAACTACCACTACAGTTTATTTGCAGATGACTTCACGGCATATCAGAGAACCCTAGGTGATTACAGGAGGGGAATTCTCCATAGACAAGTGAAATCAAAATGGCAAAGTTTTGTGCTGTTTAAGATTGACTGCTGAAATTGGGGGGAAAATAATTGTAAGCTAGCTCTTAAGTCCCAGAAGAAGTGACATATTCAAGGAAAACGTTTTTAAAACAAATCTCATGGGGAAACAGCAGCAGACATGGATTAGATCTCTGTCCGAAACCTGGATGAGCAGTTGATTTCTACCAAGTAGTCTGGTTTGGTTCAGTACACTTTGTCGCAGTAAACCCTGATCTGTCCGTGTTTCCACAGGCAGTGTCCATCCAGACTTGCTTGTTGGAATGGAAATTTTTTCAGTTTTTTTGTAAATCAGTAAATTTGAAAATTCATGGATAACAATAACAATTATATTTTAGCATTAAAAATATCACCTGGGTTAAAGAGCTTCTACATATTGGTATATTAACCATTGCAGAAACATAAAAAATGATTTTGGTAATTACCAATGCTGTTAATTTAGGGCAGCTGTGGCATAAACTTTACTTTGGTTAGGGTTAGGGTGGTCTAATAAATTTGTTAAGCACTGTATGTTGAAATGTTGCTATGATAATTGCAGTGTGCAGGTCCACAAAGACCTTTATAAATGTACTAACTTTCCTGTGCTCCCATTGTTTCCTAACCAGTGTTCTTCACATTCATGCATCATCAGGATCACGTGACTGCAAACAACCTATTGCTGCATCAGAGCTAATTTCCTCAAATATTTACTGTACTGTATTTACTGTAGCTACAGCCCCCGTAAGAAAAACATTTCAGCTTAACCTTTTGCAAGATAGATCCACCTGATGACTGACATTGAATCTGGTCGATCCACGTTAAAATTCCCACTGTGTTTCGCCGCCACACCTGAAAGTACTGCCCCTCGACGCTGATTGGTCCTGTCACTTTCTAACCGGGCCCAAATGGTTCAGATGGGAGCTTTGCAAGATGGATTTGCCAGTGAGAAACACGGGAACAGGCGTGACCATCTGCTTTGCAGGGTTACTGTCTGGTTGTATTAGGGGTAATTTACATACAGCCACATTAACAGCAAATCACTTTCACCTGACACCTTGTAAATACAGGCTTCCCTAACTCCCCTCTCCTCTTTTAATCCCTTATTCCTTACATAACCCTCCTCCTCTCTCTAACCTTTCTGTCCTCAGCTGCTCTTTAACAAGCTTATTTTCTTCTCCTTTTGTCCTCTTTCTGAAGATTGATATTATAATATAATTTTCTCCTGCATCATCTCTTACCCCCTCCTCCTCATCCTCCTCGTGTTTCCTCCTCTCTCTCTGTCCTGCACAAGCTCTTATTGAGTGCTTCTGCTTCCTCCACTCACAAGCACACACTTTTTCTCTGACTGCTCTCTTCTGGCTCAGCTTGTAAATTATTCACTCTGACTCCTTTTCATCCCTCCCCTTTATCACCCTGCACGTTGTTTTCTCCGGCCAAGCCTCTCTCTTTCCCTCCTCTTCTCATTTTTCTGAATCCTAAACAACACTGAGTCATTATTCCAGGTAGCCAGGTACTTTTTTACATTTTTTTTTCCTCCTTGTTTTCCCACCATTTGAAACTTTTGTTGTTTTTAATTTTTAAGTCCCAAAGGGGTAACATTAAATCATACAATAAATAACCTAATAATTTTATAAAGATGTCTAGGAAACTTTAAATCTGACTTGATCAAGTTAAGACTTTTAACAGAGTCTATACAGTGCTGCAGGAATGAGTCCTAAAATGCAAAAGTGCACTTCTGGTTACTTCGTCTAGAAGTCTACGGGATTTTTTAAAGAGTTTTCAGTTAAATGCCTGAAATAAGTAACCTTGCAAAGAAGATGGATACTCCTGTTTCCTTGTTTTTCACTGGCGAATCCATCTTGCAAAGCTCCCATCTGAACCATTTGGGCCCAGTTAAAAAGTGACAGGACTAATCAGCGACAAGGGGCAGTACTTTCAGGCGCAGCAGAGTCATGATGTAAACATGCAGCAGCTAGAGCTGGTGCAGTTATGGAGGAAGAGATTAGCGTGGATGCTGCTAAAGCACCAGTTTTGTCAGAACTTGGAAACATTTCTTTGTTAAAAGAAGAACAAAGAACAGCAGTAAGTTGTTTTCTTTTCAAAAATGACAAAAGTCGAGTACTTACATGTCTATAGTCGCCATGTTTCGCGTTATTCCTCAGTAGCTGTGCACGCCCAGCTCGATAGCGGCTATGTCACATGTTTTGTTGCTCTGATTGGCCCGTAGGGATGTGACTGACAGGAGGTTCAACCAATCACACTCTGAGTTTTTTTCAAATCCTCTGCCTTTTCTCAAACGTTTCCTATTAAAGCTTTCCCAGATGGATGTGTGAAACAAATCCATCTGGCGTGTCAGGTTATGAAATAAGGTCTGTGGTGAACACAAGCTCAAGGGAGTTTTACGTTTTATCCTACATCATAAAATACATCTGAAACGTGCCCCACCTTTGAATTGTGTATTTTTTCACGCCTTAATAAAGGCAGTTGCTAAAGGACTGCAAACAAGGACTACAGTGTTTGTCAGGAAGATCATACGTCATCATCTGAAGCGCGGCAACTGAGCTTGCTGTTCACTTGTATCCACGGGTGATGACATTAAATTCATTTGACCGTGTTGTAGTTCAAAATATCATGATGTTAGCTTTTTACTTTTGTCAGGTAGATTAACGAACCAGATATGATGCTTATTATCAATTTGTTAAGATTATCTTTATGAACAAAAAGTGTAAGTTTCATAAACTTTTATTGGACACAGAGCTTATTTTCAGCAATAATCCTAAAAGCCATTGAAAAATCCCATAGGCTCAACGCCGAGGGAACCCAAAAACTTCCAGGTTTGTCTAAAAAATTACGTCACGACTGCACCACTCTATTAGACTCCATCATGTTCATGGAATGAAACTTGCAAAATCCTCAGAATGCTGGAGATGTAAGGATGGAGAACATTTGAAAAATTGCACCAAAATACAAGACATCTGGTGTCGGTCGTGTGTCTGCCTGAGCCTGTTTTTATCTGGGGGACTTGTTGCCCCTTAAGGGACCTAGCTCTCCCTGAAGCAGAAAGGGTCCAGACTGCACTGATTCTGAAGCGTAAATTAATTGTTTAAGGCCTCCTCTGCACTCTCAATCAATATTTGGTACAATGTAGTTAGCTCTGCATACTGTCAGTTAAGGAATAATACTATTTAAAATGATCAGAAATGAAAGGTGAAGGCTGAGGTGTAGGAGCCAGAGAAGCTAAGGAATTCTTACTTTTTGGTCTCTGATGCCCCCCTTCTCCTGGTTTTTGTCTGCATAGAGGAGGAATCGAATTCCTGTATTTAACACCCTACTAAGGTGTCTGTCATTGCAGAGTGTTGTGTCCCCTTTTTTGTTTGTTTGCTTCTTCTTCTAGTCTTTTTAGTTTTTTAGAGCAGGGCTACTCAAACTTTTCAGCCCCCCCAATATAAAAGTGTCAGACATCAGGGACCCCCATTGTACCTGAAGCATAGTTGGTGTTTTAAACATAGTTAAATTCAAGAATAGTCTTGTGCAGACTTGCAGTTTAAGGGTTTTCTTTACATGACTTTAATTTCAGCACAAATCTCACCACATGACTGTGTTGTTGTTTTACACTGAAATAATTGTATGCAGACTTTTGATAAAAATTGGTAAAACATACAATTTGAAATTATTTAAACATATTCTTTTTTTTTTTTTTTTAGAAAGGCATCTAGCAACCCATTCTCAGTGTCTTGTGACCCCAAGGGGGGTCCCAACCCTCAGGTTGAGAACCACTGTGTCAGAGTGTCATTAATATTATTTTGTCTTGTTTAACTCTATGTGCGATTACAAAAATAACAAAGAAATTATAGCTGCACCTATACATAAATAGTTGGTTGGATTATGCAGTAATGTGTTATAGACTGATGTCAGTAGCAGATTTTTATTTTACCTTGCAGAGCAGATGGATTTGCCAGACCCCATGTCTGTCATCAGGCAAATCCATCTTGCAAAGCTCCAATCAGGAACGCTTGTGCTGAACCGAAATGGTTTGGACCAATTAATGTCTTCCCCCACTCTATCTTCCCGTGGTTTATGTTTCTCTTTTCCGTCCTTTCAGATAAAGGCGAAAGACTCCAAGAACAAAAAATAATCTTTAAAACATAAAAACCATAAATCAAAATAAAAAACTTTTTGACAATGCACAATCAGTAAAAGTCTCTATAGAAGGAAAACATGAAATGTTTCTCTTCAGACCAACAAAACAGCATAGCCACATTGCAATTACAGACCACAAAGGAAGTTAAATGCATTGTTGGTTAAAGAACATCTCTGATATTATGGACCTGTGCAAAAGTCACGTCATCTGATATGAGGCCAAAAGATGGGATGAGAGCTTCAGGCTTGTTCTGTACCTCTGCAGTCCATCTGCTGCTCTAAAGAATTGTTTCAGCAAGGTTTCCCAAAGCCCCACACTCAGGTGTTTACACATTTATGATGCTATAAAAATACCTTTCACAAAGGTCTGAGCAGCACTGTACTATGAGACATCTTATAAACCAAGCTAGGTTGAAGTGCCCTTTTAAATTGATCTAAAAATAGCGCTCTAGGAAAGCTGTATGTACTGAAAGTCAGTTCTGAATCTAAAAAAAAACGGCCGTCATAAGGAGCACTTTGCTTGGAAATTATCATGCAGTGTTTAATTATTTTAATAATTCTGCATTAACTTCACCTACAAACACAGCACATTTGTCATAAATTAGAGTTTTTTTATAGTTTTGATCTAGACACTTTATTGCCCTTCCTCTACCAAAGACTAATCCTGTATGGCAAATGGTTTCCCATTAACATGATCTACACTGTGTATAAACAAACATATTGGTGTTTTCCCGTAGTCTTTACAATTCTGTCTTTTGTGCTTTTTAAATATTGAATCTTCAGAGGTTTAACTTCGTGTCCTTGCCCACTGACGTCCTGGAAATCGAGGTGAAGGACAAATTCGCCAAGAGTCGGCCAATCATCAAGCGCTTCTTGGGGAAGCTCTCCGTCCCTGTCCAGAGACTGCTGGAAAAGCACGCCATTGGGTAAAGCACTTACACCTCCACTCTCACATACCTACAGGGGTGGTTGAGTGCAGCAGGACTCTGTGTGTCCTCAGTTCAAATATTACTCTATGATTCAAGTTGGTGTGGAAGTTTTCCCACAAACTAGCCCACATGTATAGTTGATGAGAGGAAAGATGTGGGTTGTTGCTGCCATATTAAATCTCATGAGACCATCTGACATTATCTGTGAGATCACTGGCTAGCTGTATGAGCAAAATAGGCATCCTTTACGGCATATAATCTATATAACTTTTTGCATTTTCATACTTTCTGTTTTCTCCTGGTCCCTTTTTGTTTTACACACTTTTTTCAACACCTGCACATGGAGTTATTTTTTTGTCTTAAATTGCAGGTAGTTGAAATAGAAATATGATCTTTTTTGTAAGTCTCAGGTGAAGATGTATTTAGTGTTTCACCTTTCATTCGCAGCATCATCCTGAACATTCAGGTTGTATACAACTACAACAACCTCGTAAAAAGGAAAACAAAGTGCTCTGCTGGTACAAAAGGCGAGTACTTGCCACAGTGTTGTGATGAACAAACTTGTTTAAATTACTAGAGTGAATGAAGGGCTCTGCCAGCAAAGTTTTCTGTTCCTAACAGAAAGGATCAAGAATTCTCTTCACTGTTTTTCTCGTCTGGCTGTGTAGACAGTTTTTTTTTAGTGTGCAAGGTTTGTGTGTGCAAATGCCTTAATTCTCTGTCTCTGTATCTTCTCTCCACAGGGATCGGGTAGTGAGTTACACCCTGGGTCGCAGGTTGCCAACAGATCATGTCTGTGGACAGCTGCAGTTCCGCTTTGAGCTGACCTCTTCTATTCACCCAGGTACGCAGTGTTTCATGCAACTGAACAGTGAGGACAGAAACACTCTTGAACCTGCTATCATCTTTTGGCCCTGTGGAAAAATGAACACGTTTGAAATTGTTCATCTTAAGTACTGGGGTCAATAAGTGGCAATTTAAAAAAAAAACAACTTTCAGGATATGGGTCGCAGAATTTAATTTAAAGGTACCACATTATGTGTAAGGCTGATCAAAAGTAGAACTACACAGTCTTAAATCTCAATTTTTAATTTTTTTTCTCATTGCCAATGGATGATTCAGCAGCATGCTCAAACAGCATTGTTCTGCACACTCACTCCACTCTGAGAAAACACAGAAACAGCTCTTAATGTTGATGATGCTTGATGACCAAGAGGAGACTGAAGTATTTGTAACAGAATAAAAGATATCCAGCGAATGAAGGTACACGTAGCTCATGGTAGCCTTCTCAATATCATGAATTCAATGTTCTGGTAGGAACACTCGTCATAGATTTTACCAAAGTCAAAGTCATTCCTTCTGTTGTCATGAATATCAATGATTTAAGCTGCTGTCTGACCATTTACAAAGGAAAAAATGGCCCAAAGTTGAGGTCTGTGCTTGTGGTTCTGCTCTGACTGTGGGAGTGTTTGGAGTCATATGACCAAAATATCAAACATGTCAGAAATCCATCCGACCAGTCAGGAACAGCTGGCCGGGCCATGGTCAGCCGCCGTAACCCCATGAACACAGCACAAGAAGTCGCCCTGACTTAAGTGAGTCGTATGACTCAAAATTCGTGACTGGGTCGGAAGAAATTTGTACGCTGTAAGCCCGGCTTTAGAGTGCAAGAAAAAACAGCCACAAAGGTGGTCTTCAATGTCAAGGATCTCTACTAGTACCTAAAAAGGTAAATTTGTTGTGCAAAAACTATGAAAAAAAAACAAAAACAGATAGGACTTTTGAAATGAAATACATACCATAAGTGTTACCACATCCCATATGCTTGCTAGGGTTGATTGACAGGCAGCACTGAGTGCTGTGAGTGCAGAGACCAACTTCAGCTCACAGTGGTTGTCAGCTCTCTATACCCCATTGAGGATGAATGCTCGTTCAGTGTCTTCAGAGTGAAGTATGCTCCTGTTGTCACTCATGACGTATAAATTGAAATGTTTAATTCACTATTCACCAAAAATATGAGCATTTAGCACGTTCTGGCACAACGCTGCAGATGCACCAGGGTTGGATATGAACTTTTTCACCTACCTGCCACAGTGACTGATGGATTCCAAAATCTGCCAACCATTGACTTATTTCACCTGCCAGTTTATTTTAACAAGCAGCATAAGGTGATGAGGTATAGTATAATAGTTTAGGCTCGTAGTATTGAAGTTATAGGCTTTTAAATATAAGGACATTTTCAGCTATCATAGATAAAAATGGCATACTTTCTACTCTTGTTCATGTACAGGACAAAATATTACTTTCTTTTTATTTAAGGCTGGTTAGAGTTCCAATTGTTGTCAGGTCCTCAAATGAAGATTTACCAGCAACTAAGCCTCAGCTGAGAGGCAAGATAACCCGTTCTTTATAATGAGCTTAGATTTTGTTCTTCTGTTTGCTTCTGCACATGTCATTACATTTTTTAAACCCTTGTTTTTAAAAGTACCACACAAATAAAGGTTTTATATTAGGTGAGTTATCAGAATCATACAGGTGATGCTGGGAAGTGTGATTGTTATTTTCTGGCACATTTAAAAATTTTTCCTGGAAAAAAGGGGCTGATATGCAGCATCTACCTGTGTTTTCCTAGACGATGAGGAGGTCTCCCTGGTCATCGAGGCAGCCTGTCCTGAGGGAGAAAATGCAGCGAATGAGAACCACGTTGCTGATGCTCATGATGACGATACGCTCAGCGTGGGACCTGACATGCCTGACCTCCCCCTGGATGCTCCCCCTGAATCTGAAACCTCAGTGCCACCTGCGCCCATAGCCGAAGGCTCCACGTCTGAGGAGGTCATACCTCCTGATGAGGAGGAGGCTGAGGCAACACCAGAGGTGGAGCAAGGAGCTGCAGAGGAGGAGAGCACAGTCAGGGAGGAGCCTTCAACTACCGAGCCCCAACTGCAGAATGAGGAGGGGGTTTTGACTGAACAGCAGGAGGGGATTGAAGCAGCAGGAGTGGAAGGAGGACAGGAGGAAGGCCAGCAGGAGGAAAATGAGGAGGTGCAGGAAGCAGCGTCGGTTCAACCTGCAGAGGAAGATGTGACGGTAGGAGTACAGGAGGTTGGGGAGGAAACACAGCCAAAGCCAGAGTCAGACAATCCTGAAGCAACAAACACTGGAGCTAGTAATGTTGAGGCCCCGACAGAGTCAGCCCAGGAGGCCCCTGTAGAGCCATCTGAAGGGGCCCCTCAAGAGGTGACAGAAGGAGGAGAAAGAAGCTGCGTCCCCTGTGCCTGCCAATCCATTTTCTCCAATTATAACACCCAGGCTCCCTCCCGCCGCAAAAACCGCCCCTGCTCCCTCCCCGTGTCTGAACTGGAGACAGTGATTGCATCAGCCTGTGGTGAGCCAGAGACCCCTCGATCCCACTACATCCGAATTCACCACCTCCTCCACAGTCTGCCCTCGGCCCAGGTAAGAGCTCCCAGCCAAGAGGAGGACGAGACCGGGGAAGGAGAGAACCTGAGCATCACGAACAACGCCACATCACCCACCCTTAAAAGCTCCAAAGACGAGGAGGGTCAGGAGGATGAGGATGAGGAGGATACAACCCTGTCTCCATCTCAGGTATGAGGTTTCAAGTACAGTATTTGTGTCGTGTAAACATTGATGAAATAGCAAGATTGCTGAGAGGGCTGCCAACATTTATCAGAAAAAAGGACAGTATTAGCAACTTGGTATTTATTTGCCTTGATTCCTCGTTTTCAGTAGTTTATCACCTTTGCCTGCAGTTTTATTTACATTTTTCCCATGTTATTATTTTGCATTATAATACATTTTTGAGTCCCTATTCTCAATGTGGAGCAATTCTTCCCAAAGTTTGTCAAACTATCCAAAGTCCTGTGAAAGCTCTGAAAGGTGCTGTGAACAGAATTGGACCTTATCCAACATGTGATCAAATAATACTCAGATGAGATGAGTGTGGTTTGAGCAGCATTGCTTTGCATCTCTTGCATACGGTGTCTGTGTACAGGTACAGCAAAAGTAGAGAAGTACATCTTATACAACAATAAGAAGATAAACTTTAATTATCCCTTTAGGACATTTTTTTTTTTCCAATCTGTTGTTGAAACATGTGCACGAACCTATAAACATGTTCTTTATGGAGTTGTGTAAGAGTGAGAGGGATACACACAGACAGTCACTTAAGGGCAAATCAGAAGTGCGTGGGAAGTGAACTGGCACCTCTCCAGCTAGCAGACCAACTTCCAGACTTGGCCCTGCAGCTGAACTTAAACTGAGCCAAACAAAGCAAAGTCCCTCCAAACTGCTGCCCAGAAGCTCCTCCTTTATTTTTTCCGTGCATGTTTTCCCCAGGTCCCAGAATGTCCTGGCCCCTGCTGCCGCCGCTCCCTACCCCGCAGTCTCTCCATTGAGCGCCTCTCTGAGCTGAACCAGCTCCTGGAAGGTGAAGGACTAGGACACACAGCAATCAGGAGGATTTCTCCATCCCGCCTGGAGAGTGAGGAAGGAGACTCCAGTAATGGGGGAGGAAGAAGAATTGGAGGTAGCACCCACAGACCTCCAGGTGAGAACGACTGTGAGTTCTGTGACACCTCCTGCTACAGCACCTCCTGCTACAGCACTTCCTGTTACAGCACATCATGCTACAGCAACTCAGGCTACGAGGGGAGGGGCCGCTACTGCAGCCACACCCGCCTCTCCTCAGTGGACAGCAACAGGCTTTCCGGCAGCACTGTGTTCTCCTCCCAGGACGAGGATGAGGATGAGGAGAGTGCCTTTGAGTCGGTTCCTGATGGAAACCCTGAAGGGCAGGAGTCAGGTGGGGCAGGAGGAGAGAGGAGGACAAGGAGGTGGAAGGAGTCCAGGAGAGGAGAGCAGGGAGAGCCAGCTGTGGCAGGGCCCAGTGACAGGACCAACTGTGGTGAGTCAGAACATAACCTGCTCCTTGTTTATATGCTTTAATCTCAGATTTATTCTGTGGTAATACATTAACATGATTTCAAGAATTCAAATATTTTAACAAGAGCTTAAAAAGTTAGAGTTTTCAGAGGAAAGCCATGTTGTCCTTATTGGATTAACAATGGTATCTCCCATAGGAGGTATGGCTGTTAAATATTCACGCACAACTGTTGTAAATTTCCAATAGGTTACTGCATCATTTAGCAGCCGCTTTCTTCCAAAGCGACATACATCCTGGACAGGTGTTTAATGGCATTAATGACCTTGCCCAAGGGCCCACTCGGGATACTCATTGAGCCCTGATTGACCCCCTATTCTCCTGTAGCAGAGTCAGTGATATAAACCACTGAGCTATCCAGCCACTGATTGAAGGGCAAGTGTTTTTCTGAAGTGTTGTAAAATGATTAGCTAAAAAGTTGAGCAACGTATTAACATGAAATTTTGGGTGAAATTGAACAAAACAGCTGAATCTTTTGACACATTAACAGAGGTGTATGGGGAACAGTGCATGTCACGGTCATGTGTGTTTTCTCTGAATTTAAGGATATCATTTTATAGGGGTGGGTTCCAGAAGGATCAGCAGTTAATCAACACTATTACAAGAAAAACTAGAAAAAAACTGAGTGAAGAAATCTGTAGAAAGAGGCCACAGTTGTTGAAAAAACAGTTTCATTCTTCATCATGACAACACTCCAGCTCTCCAATTAGAGTGTTTGATCACCCTCTCTATTCACTTGATCTAGCACCATGTGACTTTTCCTAAGATCTAATCTGTGCTCAAAGGAACATGCTTAAGAGTCTGTTTTAGTAGAGGTTCTGAGACAGAAGAAGATGTACTGCACTGATATTAGTGAAGACCTGAATGCAGCTGTGTGTTGATGCAGAAGGAGAGAAAATTGATGAAGAAAGACACTGAAAATGTTTATGTTCAATAAAATTGTATTACAGCCTTAGTCTTATCTTTTGATAGCCATACCTTGTGCTTTAGTTTTCAGCTGAAAAGAAGTGGTCTGAGGGTTTAGTTAGGCTAATGATAGAAGTCAACAACCACACTTAAATATTACTGTAGATGACGCCCATACAGTGTGCATGGATTTGTGATACTGAGATGAATAGGGAAAACAGCGCACAGGTGTACTGAAGGCACCAAAGTTGTGCAGTTGTTTAAATGCTGATGATCGAATTGTGATGGAGAATGTTTTTTTTTTTACATTATGATGATAGTTTGGGTTTTGGTCTCCTGTCGTAACAATCTGTGTGAGATTGAGGCAGATGCTGAGGCTGACACAGTTTGATGTCATTTTTGTGAATTAGACTGACAGACCAAAGACTGCCATTGCATCACTTGGTGCTCAGAGCACCATAGCTCTGTAGCACCACCTTAGGTGAGAAGTTGTAACAAGCTGTGTCATGCCTTTATTGTGTCTGCTCTGATTTTATGATGCCTTCATTCTGTCTCTGGAGGCTTTCTGTCTCTGTTCACATGTTGTTTGGTCACTGGAGTGCAGAAACAAATACAGCACCAAGGTTGCAACCTGCAACATTTTTTCCTCCCATCCTAACATTTTTGGAAATAAATATGAAGGCTGTGGACATTAAAAGTTATATTTATAACAATGAGAATTTTTTTTTTCATAACCTCTAAAGGCTGTTCTGGTTGATTGTTTCTGATAAATGCAATGTGTAATTTATCTATAACTTCCTTAGTGCAACATGAGCCAGGGATTTGATTGCATAACATCACTCTCTCTCTCCAACACCGAGGTCAGACTACAGTCTTTTCGTTCATGTCAGATTATGGGATCACAGAGGTTGTGCCGTGACATGACCAGCAAACATGACAGACTATGCAGTGGTACTACACCAATCAATAAGCCAATGACACCTGGAAGGATATAATGATTATAATTATTTTTATGATGATTGCTACATTGCTTGTTCCTTATGCTAAGAAGCATTACTGGGCCTGCAAAGCCTGCTGTAGCATGTCATATGATGGGGGCAGGAAGTGAAGAACAGTGTTTGGAATCAATGGGAAAGAAACGAGTTAGTATGTTGAAGATCTTTGTGGACTTGCATGCCGCCATCATTATCAGAAAACTTCTTCTTCTTCTTCTTTTTCGGTTTTACGGCGGCTGGCATCCATCGCTTTGGTGCATTACCGCCCAGAAAACTTCTACATACATTAGGTTAGATCACTACTCTACAAAAAGGGGATTTTTTTCACATTGTTAACAGCTGATTAATATCACATTATATAGTCCTGCAGCCCTCCTACTACACATCTAGCCAGATTACATAGACAAGAGTCTTGAGGAGTTGTGCTAAGAGGCTTTTTGAGTCACTTTAGCAGCTTTTCAGCCTTGTTTTGTCATAAACATTCTTTTTGAAACAGTATAATACTGTTTGCCAAAAAAAACCTTGTGGGGCAAGAGACTAATGAGTAATGATGTGGTTTTCACAAACGAGCCTGTTCCATGAAACAGTTTTACAAACCAGAGAAACCTACCTTTCTTACACTTTTTTTGTTGTTGTTTAAAAACAGATTTCTTTTTTTTTTACCAGAAACTGTCATCCCCCCATCTCAACTCAGAATGTGGCTCTGGTTCAAGTACTGAACCCAGCAACCCCATCAGATTGCAGTCCTAAAGAGTCATGACCTGTAAAGAACATTGTCAGCATCAAACACACCCAGCTCTCTATCTTCCTCAATACCTCTGATAGGCCTTGTCACTATCAAAGCTGCCCCATATACTCTGCCTCTGTACCTTCAAACTGAACGAAAACCCAGGGTAATGGCCCTGCAGCCCAGACAGGCCCAGTAGCTATAGATACAGCTTGTTCTACAAGCAACAGTCATACTTTATTTTGTTGTTAATTTTAACGAAGCCTGTGTTCTGCTAACCTGTGCACCAAAGAACAGAAATTGTCTTAAAAATGACAAGAAAATATAGCAGAGAATTCTCGCATGTTTATTAAAAAATACAGACCGGTGTTCAAAAGCCCAGAGGCCATTAACATTTAACAGATAGATGAATCGGGAAATGTTGCATATTTTATGTGTGAAAAGAGCTGGGGTATTGCTTACAAACTCATGATCATTCATGTGTTGAAACACAGCAAATTACTTCCCTAACACTAGTAGTATTTAGAAAGATGTTGATTTTAAATCTTTGGTTGAAATTTAAACTTGTAACTGGATTAAAATCTAGTGAACCATACAAATAAAATCCTCATTTCCAGTAGAAAAGAGACTCTGAAATGCACCTTTGATTTAGCTGCCTTTTATGCCTGCAGTCAAATTAAACTGACCTTGTTTTGCTGGATGCGTTTGGATGTTTAATTCTGCTATTTGTACATTTTACATGTCGGCTGTTATAGACTGTTAGGAAAGTAGGTCACATTCACTCACACACTAGCTGGGTATCGCAGAAACAAAATGAAATTCCCTTCTCTGAAATGCAATCAGCACAGTGCCAGACATCCTGCCAGGTTGGTTCTTTTACATGGTTTTTCTTTTCTTTCCCACCTCCTGTTCAGTTCAAAACAAACCAGAGCAGAGCCTACCGAAAGGTTTTCATTTCAAAGCTTGAATGGAAGCTCAAGTTCAGGTATTTCAATTCAATTACAATTTATTTGACTCCTCTTGAGAAATGGTTTTGGATAATTTGCACTGTAGGTGACTAATTTAAAATCCAGTTTAACCTTTGTTTTGTTCTGGGAGCTGATTTTGACCTGTTTGTAAAAAGTTATTTGATAATGACCATGTATTTCTTTCTTTCTGATCTAATTGTTTAAAAATCACATGGATGATTCCACACTCTTTTCAAATGCCTATCTTGATCAGTACTTTTTCTAAAAATGTGTAGTGTTTGTCATTGTGGTCAAAAATGACCAAGGGATGCTACAGACATAACTATACCCAAAATAATTTATAATTTATGATTTGAAATTCAGCCATGATATGAAAACAGTGGTTTTTCATTTTTTAAATACACCTAATGTAATATAGTTTTTATTTAACAAAGTCCTAAATTCAGACTGAGAAGGAACAATGGAGTTGGGTTGAGCAGCATGTCTCCACTGGACATCCTTTGTTTGATGCACCATGCTGCTGCTGCTGCTGGCAAAGCTTAAGCTCCTCCATCCTCATATTCAGATTTATGCTACTGTTGCTTCATTGTTTTTTTACAAATTTTATTGTTTCCAATACAAATAGTTATAAATGTATCTATCCATTATGGAGGTTTCTAGCCATGCACTCCCTGGAAAGTCAAAGCATGCTGCTTGACTAACATAGAGATTATCTTTTGAACAGAGCCTTCTCTGCCAAGTAAAACTGTAGATTCCATTTTGCAATAAAGTGGATAAATGTGTGATGAGAGTGTTCTGGACTGAAGTTATTTTTTTGATTGAGAGCCCCTTGGCAGCAGAATTTACACACTTTGTGTTTGAAAAAAACATTTCAGAATCATTAAAGCATATTATTTTTGATGCTGCTGAAAGGAAAACTAGATAAGGGTTTTCCTTTTCTCCTGACATGACGCAAACATGGTGGAAGACCAAAACGCTGCAGAAACAATGAAGTGGGTGAGTATTCAGTGGGGAGTGCCAATGTAGGTTCTATTTAAAGATTGTCATTGTGTAAGTGTCATTTTAGGGGGGTTGTGTTGTGGGTTCTTGCTGGACTGCAGCTTTGCTGTCAAGCTGATGATTTACTGCACCGGACTTCACTAGAAGGGGAAAATGTGGTCATTTGTTACACAGAGGAAGTTTTTTGTCTTGGAGCTGAGTGATACTAAGCCTGTGGAGATCTGTGATTAGGTTCCTATTCTTTCTTTCTTCGTTCCTTGCCATTGGTATTATAAGTAAAAGTTCTGCCGCAACATAAGGAAGACACCGAGAGGATAAAAAAGAGACAGTTCATATTCATTAATCAGTGAAGTCCAACATGAGATGACTGACATGCATGACAGTATTGTCATGAGGGTTAGTTGGTGAGCTTTCCTGGCCTGTCTGGTGATCAGTCCCACAGCTGTATTTACAAATAAGCAGCCAGAGTGAATACATTCTAATCACTTTAATCATGTTGTTTTCTAAGAGTCTCCCCCTTGATGTTAAGGCTAGATCCTTGAGAAGGTAAAAGTTATTCACAAAGCACCTTGAGAGCTGAGATGAAAACCTGCGTAGTTAGGAGGGCTGCTAGGAAGTTCAAAAGTTTTTCTCTTCAAGGGGCTACTGCACAAGTACTTCTTAAGTATAGCTTTTAACTTATTCAACAGAGATGTTTATCATACAAAAACAGTGTTTATTTTTTATTTGTTAGAGACAGATAAATAGACAAACTGGGAACAGTCATCCCACACAAGTATTACAGAGTTTAGTGACTGCTAATTGGCAATACTTGTCTCTAGAATGGCTTTTATGAAAATAAAACCATAAGTCAAAAGAGGAAAAAAGGTGAACGGGGCATAACCTGAAAAAGTAAAAGCTAAGGATGTCACATTAATTTGTTTGTGATGGTTAGGAGTCACAGTTTGGTGCTTGAAGTAGCATGATGAATGGAGAATAAAAGGTAATCAGAAGTATTTACAGTCTAGGTAGCTGTAACACAGTAACTGTTTGCTAACCAGATATATGATAAAGAGCTGCTTTTGACATCTTCTCTATGTAAAATATGTGTTAACCTCTGGGTTTTAGGCTTGACACTCATGAGTCAACTAAGGGGGCCAAAGCTAGTCCTAGTTTTTGTTTGGGAAGCCAGAAACAACACCTCTAATTACAGGTAATTAAACAAATAGGGTCTTAGTAGACAAGTTTCTTTTTTATTTATTAATTTTTTTTAAATGGAAGCGAGTTTGGTACAATGAAATAAACAGCAATATGTCATCTGCATACAAAGCTATTAAAATTAAAGTCATGTTTTCAAAGAAGGTCCCATCCATGGAGCATGTGTAAAGATGAAAGAAGAGGATCATGGTTGCCTCCTTAAACACTAAAAAAGGAGTCTTCATCATTTATTTGCTGTCACCATGCCTACAGGACAAAAATCAAGCTTTATAATAACATGAAATTTAGTTCCCACATATCCCACATTCTAAATCTCACATTTCCATTCCAAATATGGTCTTTATTATCCCGAGTCTCTTGGTAATTGACACCAAACTGTCTCTCTGATGTCCTGTAGGCTCAGACCTCTCCCCTCCTGTCGGCCATCTTCCAGTCCTGCGACCCAGCTATGACCTAACCCATTTTCCTGCTGCCACTGACCCAGCCTTACCTCCAAGTAAGATCCAACACATCCCAGTCTTACTCTGGAGCCACATCCCAACCCTTTGTGTCTGTTAATAAACTGCATGCTGTCATGTTTTGTTTTTCTTTCTTAACATTTTCCATCTCATCTTTGTCTACTACCAACATCTCATCCTACCCCTTTGTAAAGCTGCTGCTTGGTTCACGGTAGGATCTGCTTTTTATATTGGATGATGGAGGGGTCACCGGTCTTTGCTGGTTCATACCAGGAAAGTCAGCTGGATTCAACTTTGTTGTCATCCAACTAAGAGATCATGTCCTTATGGCCTTTAGCGCAAAATATGAATACCTGTGCAAAATATCTTAATAGCTTCTGCAGTATAAAATTCAAAATCTGTTCTCTAGTTATGTTAAAAAATGGTCAGTTCGAAGATAAGAAATAGTTAAAGGGTTGTTAAAGCATGAATGTGTTCAAAGGTCAATTCAAGCACTCTTTAAGCACTTTCATGATGCATTTTTCAGCTTTACCAGCACCGTATACTTGTGGTTACTTCCATATTTATAAAAAGCTACTCTAGCTATGTAATTAACATTACTACATAGGTCAATGTTATTAAGTTTTCTTTAGCAATGTGAGATTTAGCAAACATAGCTAAAGCTTATGTAGCTACATAGATCATGTCAATTAGCTATGTAGCTACATTAGTTGCTAAGTTGGCTGCATAGCAACGTTTTCTATAGCTTAATTGGTTTCAGCTACCTGAGCTTAAGCTAACATAGCTAAAGCTAACTTAAGAACATAGATAACACTGATAAATATCTTACATAGCTGATTTTTTTAGCTTAACTGTAGGTCCTTTAGCTACATAGCTACATAACTACATCAGCTATTTATCTAAGTTATCTATAGCTTAGTTAGCTTTAGCAGTGTGACCTTGAGTAAATGTAGCAAAAGCTAACTTTGCTACATAGCTAACGTAGATGTAAAGCTTGGATAGCTGCTTTACAAGCTTATGTTTGGCTTCATTAGCTAAGTTTGCTATGTAGCTATGCTAGCTACACTGTTAATTTCGTCAACTAAAAACTAGACTAAGACTAACAAAAACAGATCTGTGATGACTATTAATGACAAAAAGTAAGGTTAGTTTTGGTCAAGATTACTAAAACTAGTCTAAAATGTAATGTAGTTAGCGTTGGACATACAAAATCTATGATATTTCTCCAATGTGGGTAAATCTTTCAAAAAACAATGCAGCTGTAGCTATTCTGCCTCTCAGCTATGGAAAGCAGGGACCCTAGGTTGGGCAGAGTGCACAGAACACACTACCATGATTTGGTACCAGATTTAGTCAAGAAAATAAATGTTTGGACTAAAGTAAGACTAAAAAGTGAGGACTTTTATGGACTAAAACTAGACTAAAATGTCTTGAGTTTCTGTCGACTAAAACTAGACTAAAACTAAAGAGGGCAGAAATTACTAAAATGTGACTGAAACTAAAAAAACATTTCATCTAAAGACTAAGGCTATAATTAGAAATAGCTTCAAAAATAAACACTGGCTAGCTATGTATCTCAGTTACTGTATCTATTGCTAAGTTAGCTTTAGCAGTGTGAGCTTTCGCAAACACAACTCAAGCTAACATTGCTATGCTGCTAACATAGCTGCGTAGCTTAGGTAGCTGCTTTACAAGCTTAGGTTCAGCTATATTAATTATGTTTGCAATGTAGCTACACTAACTACGTATCTAAGTTATCTGTTGCCTATGTTAGCTATAGTACTGTGAGCTTTAGCAAATGTAGCTACACAGCATGGATGTGAAGCTTAGGTAGCTGCTTTGTTAACTTAGGTTTTGCCAAGTTTGCATTGTAGCTATGCTACCTACGTAGCTTATGCAGGTAAAAGAGCTCCACAAGCAAAGGTTACGGTGTTACCTCCAATTTCCACATACAGCGATCATCCCGTGATCCAATGTCAAATTGTACTACGGAGTGCATCACTTCTCTCTTCCTCTCTAGTCTATCAGAGCAGTTTACAGCCGGCGCTCCAGTCTGGCAGCGGAGCGTCCCAGGAGTGGCACTCTGCTCTGCTTCGTTTGAGATACCCTGCAGGTCTATTTTCAGCGCTGGCCACTGCCAAACCGTGTCAATACCCGTCGATCAGAAAGCTCCAAACAGGAAGTCACAAGCGTAGAATATCCAGTTCTTCCAAAATACAACACAATGCAGGGGCTCCTGATCGCAAATCATCACTTTATCAACATTACGTCTCATCTTGCAGCAAGAGCAAAGGGGCACAAAGAGGTCAGTGGGTCACAGAGCTACAATGGCATCATTGATGAGGAAAAATTAACTTTTAAGAACATTTAGCCAAAGAAATTTACATAAACCTCAGATCCTTTAAGCAAACATTAACCTTTTAAATTCCTAATGTACTCACCCAATGGCAGAAGCAATAATATAATGGACTTACACTGGAATGGATGATAAATTAACCCCAAATGTTAAAATTGTCCGCTGTTGACATACTATGCCTAGGTGAACTCGCATTTCTCCCGTCATCTCTGTGGGAGCAAACCTGTGGTGCTTCGGTGCAGGCACAGACGTCCTATGTGGAAATTGTGGGTTGGAATGCTTTTTCTGAGTACAAGCTTTTTTACCTGTAAGCAGACTGTTTACTCAGCTTTGTTAAACATTTTGTAATTAGTTTTTTGGACTAATACTGGAGAATGTTAGTCTTGTGGGATTGCTGAATAGTACTTTTTGTAGATATAGAAGTTATCAAAACTAAAAGTGAACTCAAAACAAAAACTTTTTTCTGTCAAGTAATTTAATGAATTTTAATATAAAAGGGCTTCAAACATAGAAACAAATAAGCAACAAACAACATGTTGGAAACCTTCTACAACATAATGCTTACCTGAGAATTCACAAATTCAGTGTCATGTAAAGGGAGGACTTCTGTTCATCCACAGTATGTACTGTGACTAAAGCATAAAGTGTTTTCCTCCTCTCCCTTTTTTTAGAGACGGAACAAAACTTGGAAATATTTACCCCCTAAATATGGTGGGTACCGGAAATATAAGGCTGTCCTGTTTGTGTGTAGGCAGAGGAGTCGTGACAACCAGTAGAGGGTTTTTCTTTCCTGAGGGGGCAGCCTTCATCTTCCTCCTCCTCCTCCTCTTTTAGCGGTTAGTCAGAGCTGAGAAAAGCTGCTACACTGCTTGTCTCACATATTCACACTGTGGTCATTTATGAGCCAAATGAAATCCTAATTCAGACCTGCAAATAACGAGACTACAACAGCTATTCAACGCCAGTTTTCAAACTGCTTTTGTTTCTGTCCTCTTCAGATAACTCTGTTGATGCCATCTGTGTCATTGAAAGGATTAAAAGCACTGAGAAAAGTGGTGTGAGTTTTAACCAGAGCTGTCAGTGTGAATGCATTAATCTTGCGCTGGTGTTATGCCAATAATCATGCATGCAAAAATGCTTAGTTTCCTCATTGTTCTTAGACTTAGACATTTAAAAGATGGATGCACTATTTGGCTTCATATTTGGGGATAAGTACCAGATTTTGCATCCCTTTTTTTATTCTTTTAACAGTCCATAGTATAAGTAGGTAATCTAAAGAGAAATGTATCTGCGCTGACATATTATCAACACTAGGTGCATGAATGTCTCAGCAGGCATCCATTTCAATCACAGGCATGATTGGTGTCTCACGCTGAGAGTATTAAGAATAGATGCTTTTTTTTTTTTTTACCATAAACTGCACACATCTCTCAACCAAAATTGACAGGAAAAACATAAAACAGAGCAGCATTTCATTAATTTTTATTCTGTCAAGGTAGACCCCTTGATAAACCTCAAGTCACCTCAATCAAAATCCAGAATAGATGTGGCCCTGGTATGTAAGCGTCAGTCTTCATCCATCCATCCATCCATCTTCTTCCACTTATCTGAGCCCTGGTGGCAGTGGCAGCAGGCTGAGCAAGTCAACCCAAACGTCCCTCTCCCCAGTGACACTTTCAACTTCTTTTGGGGGATCCAGAGGCATTCCCAGACCAGACAGGAGTTATAATCCCTTCACTCTCTGAAGAAACCCCATTTTGGATATGTTGGCGATTCCATTCTTTTGGTCATTACCCAGAGTTCATGACCATAGGTGCAGGTTAGGAGGTAGATCGACCTGTAAATCAAAACTTTGCCTCAAGCTCAGTTCCCTCTTCACCACACTGGACCAGCACAGCGCCTGCAGTACTGCTAATTCTTCACCAACTAGCCCGCCAATCTTAAAATCCATTCTACCCTGACTCATGAACAGAATCCCAAGATAACTTGACTCCTTCACCAGTCAAAGACCAGCATCCCAAACGGAGGGAGTGATCCACCAGTTTCCAGCAAAGAACCATGTTCTTGGACTTGGAGGGGCTGATACTCACCCCAACCACTTTGCACTCAGCTGTAAACTGTCCCAGTGCCTGCTGGAGGTCCTTGACTGAAGAAGCCAACAGAAGCACATCAACCCCAAAAAGCAGAGATGGGGGGCGCAGGTGGCCTAGTGGTTTAAGGTGCGCCCATCCACTGTCCTCCTCTATCAAATAAATGCACAAAAATGCACAAAAATAAATCTCAAAAAAAAGAAGGAAAGAAAAAAAGGAAAGATGGATTCCTGAGGACCATAAACAAGAAACCCTCACCTCCCTGGCTGCCCCTCGAGATCCTGTCCGTGAAATTGCAAACAGTATCGAAGATAAGGGGCAGCACTGGTGAAGGCCAACACACTGGGAATGTGTCCAACCAATGCCGGCCTTGCACTAGAGTACTTTACTGAAACTCTTAAAAGACTATAAAAAGACTTACACCTGAGAGCCTTTCACATCTAAAGGCAATTTGTCAGCAAGCCGTTGAGTTTTTAGTCTCAGGCTAAGATTCTGCAAAGACTGGTGGTCACTAACTACAAGACTAAAATACAATTCCTTTTGAGATTATTTCCCATAATGCATCCAGTGGAAATTCACAACGACAAATTTTGAGTACAGAACAAGATATAGATAACGACAGAGATTGTCTGTAAGTTAATATCACTTATAATATGATTTTTTAAAATCATTTAAATCGAGTAGAAACAAAAGGAAAGTGAAACACCAAAGAAACTTTGCACGTTACTACGAGAACCAAGGAACTATCCTGGAAACACTTAAGAATAAAAGTACAGTATGAAAATGTGAGTTGTCTTACCACAGAAACAAACAGATCAGGCTTTTACTTTGAAAATCCCAATGGAGGTTTATCGTACCCGTCATGCCTGGAATAAATTGATAGACAAGGCACATGAGGAACACACAGATGCAGAGATCTTACTGCAGCTCTGAGCAGAAAAGTTTTTCAATCTCTTGAGTTCTGAGCGGATATTCAACATCTCTAGAATAATCTATGCTCACGTTCATGTTTTGAATAAAGTAGTGAAATAATGTGCTTATGCACAACACCGGCTCCCATTGGTCGTGGACAACGGTCACATCACTTAGAAACTTGCATATGGTCAGACTTAAGACTTGGGACAGTCTCAGACATGTTTGATATAATTGTAACGGCAAGAGTGAAGAACGACTGTCTTAGAATGGCTCAGATTGAGTCTTCGAGCTATGACTTTAGTGTGACTCCCATGATTTTACTCTGACTTTAGAATCTGTCTGAGACTTTGGAATCAGCGGGAAAGATGTTAAGGCCGACTTAAGCTCTGTTCTCCTGCATGATAATTTCCAATCTGTTCAGCAAAGTCCACAATACGCAGTTTCTATGTATTTTTGCTCCTCTTTTAATACCATCTGTTTTGACTGCATTGCGTTTGCACATGTATTAGCTGTAATAAAGTAATTGAGCTCTCAGTCTTCAGTGATTGCAGTGAGACAGACTCACAGTCATCAATTTCCTGTCAATTTATCTAATTCTTCAATTTTTTACATCAGATGTCCAACTCATTGTTATTCAAGGCTGTAAGTCATATGTTGTGTCTCTCTTTGTGTTTGTACTAATAAAGTTTATTATGTGTCTTTAATAGCTGTGGTGTTTGAAACATGCTGCTCATTGTCTGAATTCAATTCTTCATGAATTATCACAGAATTTCAGATTTTCTGACCTGAAGAGGCGATAACTTGAATAATGAATATTAATACAAACATGTTAAAACAGAGATTAGTTTGTGAAATTAAAGAGAGAAATGTGGCTTCCTCATCTGCTTGAAATCTCCATGTTATTGAGGGCAGGAGGATTGACACAACCCTAGCTGTCTTCTGGGTGTCCTTACATATTACCAGGGGGCCGGGGAAACTAATCTGTTGAATAAAATAATAAAGTCAGCATCTTTAGGACAGAGTAAGGGGTGGTTGCTGTGAGTAAGCACAGCCTAGTGTACTGTCTGGGCATGTAGCAGGATTGCTAAGAGCCCCTGGTCATCCTGTGGATGTCCCAAGGGTCCATTAAACTGCCAGTGGTCTCCGGGTGTATTGCCAAGTGTGAAAAGGAAAAAAGAGATGCCATCGAGCTTGACCTTGACTGCCAAGCAAAACACTTGTGTCGGTATGTTGCAAGCTCAATTGTGGGATCAATGATAAAATCACTTGTTTTTAAAGATTTTGTTGTATCAAAAACATTGTTGAGTTGGACTTGAACTGATCTTGAATTGAAGGTACTATACCCCATTTGGCAGGTTTCAGCAGTGGTGGACTCCAGCGGTGTTTCAGGCATTCCCACACTGGTTGCTGCTGCATTCCCACAGTTTTTTCATGATTCTTGTATATTTTTATTTCACAGAGTAGAGAGATAAGCCCATATTCTCCAATCCCACCACCGATCAGCTTGTCAGAAAAGATCTGAAAGTCGGAGCGATCTTAAAGGCAGGCATCAGACCATGCATGGAGGGATTAGTTATCCTCAGAGTTTTGGTTTTATGATGTACTGCTTCAAAGCAGTGGGAAACGGCCCGACTTCCCGACTTCTCTTAAAAGTAGAAACTCTATCTGTGAGTAGAGGGATTGTGGTGAGGACACAGGAACTTCAAGTAAGGATTTTATTTATCTACTTACTCACACTGTTTAATTCTCCCAACGCTCTTCTGATACAGATTGGGAAGCTCGTATCGACAGCCATGGCAGAGTTTTCTATGTGGACCACGTCAACCGGACCACAACCTGGCAGCGACCGAGCCACAGCGGCAAGTGTAGCCACGGCATCCCCCGCTCTGGATCCACGCAGCAGATGGAGCAGCTCAACAGGAGGTCAGACTGAAATACAGCGAGAACACTCCAACTCTTAAGATTGTCAGCCACTTATGTATCAATCAGTGTTGTCAAACAGCCTTTAGTAGAGACAACATTAAGAAAACACCATGTGAGTCATATTAGCTATCCTCTCCTACATGGTTTGTCACTAAAACTTTTTAATAATCACTAGGAATCAGATGCTGTCACAGTCACACAGGAGCCTTTTTACCATCTTTGTAGCTGATATTCCAGATTTTAGTCTTACGCTTGTTTCATAACATACACAAGTTTTGCAGAACACCATTTTTTCATGATAATATCAGGATTCATTGAAATGCTTGTAATGCCTTGTATATTAATGACAATTTTCAATACCAAAAAAAGGTTTTTGTAAACAGAAGTTGTAAAAGGCTTTAAGTCAAGAAAATTATTGTTATACCCTCAATTTAGAAAACGGTGGTGCATTGTGAACAAGAAAAAAGTTATGAATTAACAAGCTGCTCCCCCTTTACGCGCAAGGCTTATCCATTGTAGTAACAGAATCCCAAGGGTTTGTTTCTTTTCACAAACTTCTTAATATAGAAATATAACCACAGTACATGCAGTTAGAGGATCAGTGTTAAAACTGAATGGAAAGGAGAAAGATGTCAGAAAGTGGTTCCAATCCTCAGTCAGCACAGCATTAAGAGCTTTATAGAAATCCCACAGTGGGGTTAGTCTGACATCTGGTGTCTGCAGAGTAAATTCAAACCTCCAAGTATTTGTGAGTCTTTGTCTTCATACTGGAGGAGCACTTGTTTTTGTCTTTTCAGGTACCAGAACATCCAGAGGACGATGGCCACAGAGGAGGACGGTGGGGGTCCGAGGTTAGAGCGGAGCAGCAGCACGGAGACTGACACAGATTCTCCTCAGACAGGTACAGAAGTCAGAAGTCATTAGTGGCTGCTCTTCACGTCAGTTTAAGAACTCAGAAAGGGAATACTGTGTGGATTTTATGATCTTGAATGTCTGGCAAAGTATTTAATCAAATGTTATACATTATAAACACAGACCAACATTTTGAAACAGTTTTATAAAAACCCTTGAAGATGTTAGAAAATTAACAAATATTAAAATAAATAAAATAAGTAATTCAATAACAAAAGAAGAGGTCATACCCACTTATTAAGAAAATATTATATAAAGTTAATTAGATTGCATAAATTTTACATGCAAACACACAATGTACACATAAAAATAAATAGAAAAATCTGATTTTAAATCATTAGTATTAAATTTAATCTCATCCCTTTTGCTGTCACTTTTCATCCTTGATACTCCAGCTGTTATTGTAGATCTTTTGTCATTGCCTTTTGTCAGATCTTAGTGTTATCTGCTCTGTTCATACAGCTTATAAAAATCAACCTTACTTATTATTTTGAGTCATTTTTTTCCAACAGCAGATTGCAAGACAGCTTAAATCCACTGACAAGAATTAGACCTCAAATTATGCTTTCTCTTTAAAGCAACAACACTTTGAGCTTGTTGATCACAAAATGAACTATTTTATGCTTCTTTCAATTTAGTGGAAAACATCTGGGTATATACAGGTACATCTCAAAAAATTAGAATATCATGAAAAAGTTCTATATTTTTTGGCCTTCATTTTAGAAAGTGACACCCATATATTATATAGACTCATTTCATATAGAGTGAAATATTCCAAGCCTTTATTTCTTGAAATTTTGATGACTATGGCTTATAGATAATGAAACCCAAAATTCAGTGTCTCAGACAATTGTGAAAAAGTTCAATGTTGGAAAGTCATGTGTCACACCCTAATCAGCTAGTTAACTCCAAACACCTGCAAAGGTTTCCTGAGCCTTTAAATGATCTCTCAGTCTGGGTCAGTAGCTACACAATCATGGGGAAGACTGCAGACTTGACAGACGTCCAGAAGACAGTCATTGACATCCTCCACAAGGGGGGTAAGCCACAAAAGGTCATTGCTAACGAAGCTGGTGTTTCACAGAGTGCTGTATCCAAGCATATTCATAGAAAGTTGAGTGGAAGGAAAAGTGTGGTAGGAAAAGGTGCACCAGCGTAAGGGAGAACCGCAGCCTTAAGAGGATTGTCTAGCAAAATCCATTCAAGAATTTGGGGGAGTTTCACAAGGAGTGGACTGAGGCTGGAGTCAGCTCATCAAGAGCCACTAGTCCAATGTGAAGTTTCCACAGTCAGTGATGATTTGGGTTTCCATGGCATCTGCTAGTGTTGGTCCACTGTGTTTTCTGAGGTCCACAGTCAACGCAGCCATATACCAGGAAATTTAGAGCACTCCATGCTTCCTTCTGCTGACAAGCTTTATGGAGCCTGGCCTAGGCTGGCTGAAAAGCAGCATCATCATCATCAGAACTATTGCCTGCGCCCTGCATAGAGCACTTTCAAAACCAGTTTACGTCTCACATTTAAATATCTAAATAAAAATTCAGCTTACTTTTGTTAAATGTTGTTTCGAAATAGGACCAAACCTTCTTTAGCCATTTTTTTTTAATTTAAAATAAGTTTTAAAGCAGTAAGAAAAATTGATTAATGTCTTTAAACAGGATTTGGCCACATCATTGAGCCCTACATTGTTTGTAACTTTCTACATAAACATCAGTTAAATCTAGCCTCTGTAATCGTCTTAAAAATATTGCACAGTTAAAAGAAATTTTTGCTGTTTCTCTGCAGGCCCCGCCTCTCCCGTCAATCATCAGAAAATCAGCAATCTCCTCCAATCACCTGCCGTAAAGTTCATCACACACCCAGAATTCTTCACTGTGCTGCATAGTAACTATGTAAGTATTACACACCCGCCCACCCACCTTCATCATTTACAGCATTCAAAGGTCAGTGAGGACATGATGGTTTTTAGGTGATAGATTGTTCTAAATAGATTAAAGGTGATGTCACTCCTGCATTGCCTCAAGAGTTGTTTCGAAACAAGGGGGCAGTTCACCGTTGGCCCTGTTCATTAAGACTTTAGGAGGAAAATGCTACAGCGATTTATTTTATAATCTGAACCTGAAGAGCTACAGGTGTGAAAACATCCGAAATGTGGCTTAGATCACTTTATGTACGCTGCACGTGTCACTAAAACATTTGAACACTTGAAAATTTAAAATCCAATCTGCGGATGTGGTCTTTCCAGGCAGCCTACAGGATGTTTACCAGCAGCAGCTGTGTGAAACACATGATCCTGAAGGTGCGTCGTGATGCCAGGAACTTTGAACGCTACCAACATAACAGAGACCTGGTGGTTTTCCTCAACAAGTTTGCAGACACTCAACTGGAGCTGCCCCGAGGTTGGGAGATCAAGACAGACCCCCAGGGCAAGGTAGCTGACATACTGTGTGTAGAATAACTCTTCAATGGATCTAAGATGGTAGACGTTAGAAACATACTGTGTCATATTTGTAAACGCTAACCCAGCAAAATAATCAAAAGACAAACACTAGACTGGTTTGACTGTGTGGCTTTAACCAGCCTGAATCTAAAGATTTCTATCCTACATTAGATACTAGTGTTTAAATGTTATAATATTACGGCAAATAGAGACATTTTTTACCATGTGCTGCTGAACAGAAGAAAAAACTTTGATTTATAAAGAGAAATATGTATAAAGAAACAGATCAGATTTTTTAAACAAACAGTAAAACTAAGCCCTGTGTTTTCTGTCTCTCAGTCTTTCTTTGTGGACCACAACAGCCGAGCCACAACCTTCATCGACCCTCGCATCCCTCTGCAGAACGGCCGGCTGCCTGGGCATCTCGCCCACAGACAACACCTGCAGAGATTACGCAGCTACAGCGCTGGAGAGGTGCATTCACGTGTGATATTGATTAAGATTAACAGAATAGGCATATGATGTCTTAAAAGACAACTCTAGTATGACTCAATTCTGCTTATAGCCAATGATAATTATTGTAGTATCAGCAGAGCACTTAGATTTTAATGCCTCCACGCCAGACTGCAGGCTTTATGTTTTGGTTGTCTGTCCATAAAGGTACATCTCTTCGTCCATACATGTTATTGTTTTGAATGCAGTTTCTCCAAACTTGGATTGATTTTCTTCAAACTTTGCTCAAATGCCTCTGACTCAAAGGTCATGGAGCCTCTGTGCATAACTTGCTTAAAGTATTTCATACTACCACAGAAACACCAAAAATCTTCTGCTTGGCCAACAACGATTTTTTCAGACTGGTAACTGCATACCTTATTGAGGCGTTATTTCTAGTTTATTATTACAAATGTTCTGCTTTCTTTTAGAGCAAATGTAGTTTTTAATGAAAGGTTTCTCTAAATTAAGTTAATGTTGCATTTGTAAGTGAATAGTTTCAGTATTGAACCTTTTATATTCCTTTCAGGAGTATTTAGGGGCTTTTATGTAAACCCAAATTAGATGGTTTATCTCAGAGTAAGTCTTAAGAGTGTCCTAAAAAGTCATACATTTGTTTTTAAAGGGCACATATGCAAAATACTCTTTTTCGGCTTTTCTAACAAAAATATGTGCACCTGCCTGTCCACAAACCCCCCAAGAATCAGAAAGGTCCACCCCCCCCACCTTTCAAAAAAGGTGTGCTGAAACAAGCCGTTCTCAGATTTTCCCCTCATGATGTCATGTGGGGAGTTAGCACCGCACCCAAGTTCGGTTGGCCCTCCCTGCTTGGAAGAAAGTTCGACCCTCTTCTCAAGAGAGCCACATCCATTTCCTGAGAGGGGCGGAGTCAGACAGCTCATTAACATTTAGAGCCACAGACACAGAAACAGCTCGTTCTGATTAGGTCTGAAAAAGAGGTGTTTTAGACATGCAAAAATCCAAAAATGGAGTGTTTTTTAAGCAACAAACTTCACAGACATGTTTTGGGGACCTCTGAGACCAATATAAACTTGTCTAATTGGGGTCAAATATGTGACCTTTGATGTGTGTAGGAATCCTGTTGAAGAAAAAACTATCAAGATATCACTGTGTCTGTTTTATAATGTGACTTTTCTTTGGTTAAAAAGAAGAAACATTGAGTAGGTATTAAATGGGAACCCTTATATGTACATCCTAGAGAAATGCTACCAGAAAGGGAAAACCAGAAAAACTAATACTTTTGCAGTTGTCCCTTTATCTAATTTTTTCCAAAGCTGTAGGTGTGGCTTCATAGTAAGCTACGGGACATTTAAGCAGGGAGATATGTCGTGTATAGTCCTTGTTTCTCAGTGTCTTTTGTGTGTTCTGTCATTCCTGTTCCCAGGCCTCTGATGTCTCCAGGAGTCGTGGGGCTTCTCTGATGGCCAGGCCTGGAAACATCTTGGTGGCTGCCATACGTAGCCAACATCACCCTGACTCCCAACCACTGTCTGCTCCATGTAGGCATTTATGATTTTTGATTATGATTTTTTATCATCGGTATTAATATGAATGACTGATTATCTTATGTGTTGTTCCTCTCTACCCAGCCTACAATGACAAGATCGTGGCATTCCTTCGACAGCCTAACATATTTGACATGCTACAGGAGAGACAGCCCAGCCTCAGCAGGAACCATGCACTGAGGTAGGCTTCTCCCTGAACACAGATATAGAAGTCTACATCAACTTTTACAGTCACTCTCCATAAACTAAGGTTTCTGGATGCATCATGTCTGCAGCTGAAGTCTGAAGCTAACATAGGTCTGCATTAGTTCAAGTTTAACCATTTGAACCCTCTTTTTTCTCATTACCCTGCAGTTCCCAAGTACTTTTTAATCTTTCCTGCCGGTAAACAACCTCTTAAAAATAATAATAATAATAATACATTTTATTTATAAGCGCCTTTCTGAACACTCAAGGTTGCTTTACAAATAAAAATGAATAAAATAAAAACAATAGATAAAAGCAAACACAATATAAAATAGGACAAACAGGACATTGAAGAGAGGGAGAGAGTCAATGTTTCAGATGTCTGGTGGGAGTGAGTTACAAAGTTGGGGAGCAGAGCGGCTGAAAGCTCTGCACCCCATGGTGCTCAGACAGGCAGAGGGCACGGTGAGGTGGATGGAGGAGGAGGATCTGAGGGAGCAGGAGGAGGTGGCTATGTGGAGGAGATCAGAGAGATAAGGGGGGGCGAGATTGTGGATGGCCTTGAATGCATACAGGAGGATTTTGAATTCTACTCTGAATTTAACCGGGAGCCAGCGGAGCTGCTGTAGGACGGGGGTGATGTGGTGAAATGAGGGAGTTTTGGTGATGATGCGAGCAGCTGAGTTCTGGACCAGTTGGAGTTTATGGAGAGATTTGTGAGGGAACACAACTTCTAGAACAACTTCTTATCATGCATAACCGTGGATGTACTTTTATTATATTTCTAAGATGGTTTGTCCAATTATTGTACTTCTTCTGCTTAAGCGCTCAGTAGAAAAATGTTTTTGCTAATCTTTGAAAATTAAAGTCCAGTTCAGACCAAAGATCACGACGTTACAAGTCCGTTTTAGTCATTTGCAATGGTTACAGCTGTCTGCACAGAACCGATGCAGCTTGAATCAGGTCGTCTGATGATGTTTCCTGCCAAATTGCAAACAGATGGTTTTTGGGCATTGCAAGCAGAGTAATGGGAAGTAGAAACCTTGTTTGAAAGGCTATAAACACCAAAATATCTGTCCAAAGTAGAATACTTTGTTGGATTAAGTCATGCTGTAAATCTTGGAAATTATAGCATCTGTCTTTTTTTTTTTACCTTTTGGTTGGAAACTTTATTCAGTAAACACTCCTATCTGTTTAATCATATGTGCACATGAGCATGGTATGCAGTGCTATATGAGATAACGCACGAGAAACTCATAGCTAAATTCATCTGTGGAAAATTACTTATCAGTAGATGTCTTATTCTTTTTTTTATGTAATTTTATTAGGTTTTACAAAGCAAAGTATTAAGCACTTACACATACCCACTGACAATTAGCAAGCAGCCAATATAAAATGGCCAATTGAGAAAAGTGATAACTTAGGAAAAAAATAAGGAAAAAAGGGGGAAAAACAAAATTTAAAAAGGGAATTATAACAGAAAAAAACGAGGGGAAAAAAAGAAAAACAAAAAACAAAACAAAAAAAACAACAAAACAAACACAAAAAGACAACAACAACACAACACAGCCCTTCCCCATTTCCTTAGTATGTTGATATCAGTTTATCCCTCTGCCAGTAGCATTTAGTTCCTAGGTGGACTTAGTCTGACTGTAAGAGGTGTCTTCAGTTCAGATGCAGAGGTCCTTTTGACAGCAGATCCAGAGTCTCACTAGGCAGATAGTCCAAGAGGGATCTCCACATTATCAGAAACAGCTGTTCGTTACCCCTAAGAGAGGCACCTATCCTCTCAGGAGGAAGTACAGAAAAGATCTCTCTGTAACAGTAGGAGCTCTGTCTTTAATCCATTTCAACAAAATGCATTTTCTTGCCAAAAGCAGTAGTTTATCCAGTAGTTTGAATTTAAGAGAGGGAAGTGACAGATCTTTAGAGGAAAGACAAAGCAAGAAGAGCCCAGGGTTTTTTTCTTTATTTTAGTTTTGAAAATGCCATTAAGTTCTTTAGTTGTGCAGTTCCAAAACTGTGAAATGTATTTACAGTGCCAGAAAAGATGGATATAGTCCCCCGTTTCTCTTTCACATTTCAAACACAAAGGAGATAAACTTGGATCCATCTTGTTCCGGATATAAGGTGTTATACGTAACCGATGGTGGATTTTGTATTGAATTTCTCTCAATCCGTTACAGGAGAAAACAGTTTTGATACAGTCGACAGCTTCTTGCCAGTCATCCTCTATGTATTCACTGTCAAAATCCCTTTCCCATTTGCAGTGAATATTATATAAGCTAGCAGGGCAAATAGAGTGTAAAAGACAGCAGAAGGAGGAGATAAAATGAGAAGAGTTCTTACAGTTCATTAAAAAAGACTCTATAGGACTTAGTGTAGGGGTATTGAGACTTGGGAGACTCTGTTCATTAACAAAGTGACGCATCTGTAGGAATCCAAAAAAATGTTTTTTAGATAGGCCATAGTGATATTGTAGCTGACAAAAAGACATGTGGCTACCATCTTTGAATAGATCTCCAGTAACTCTAATGCCTTTGGGTTTCCATTGGTAAAAAACTGAATTGCTAGCAGCTGGGATAAAGTCAGTATTCTCACAAATTGGTGTCAACATAGAGACTAGATCTTTCCTCCCAGAGAATCGAGTAATATCCCTCCAAACTTTAAGAGAGTTGTAAACCATAGGGTTTGTAGTGGGTATAGAAGCCTGGGGAGTATATTCATTTTAATCAGGCTAATGTGGCTCAGAAGGGACAGTGGGAGACCTGACCAGCAATTTAAATCTCTCTTAACTGCGCGTAGAATTGGTGACATGTTAAGTTTCCGAAGTTCAGTCAGATTAGAGGACATTTTAATTCCTAAATATATGAAGCCTGAGCTTGACCATTTAAAAGGGAGGTTCCCTTGGAAGTCAGTAATGTCAAGTGTGCCAGTAGGCATTGCCTCAGATTTGTCAAAGTTTACCTTGTAACCAGATAATGCACTAAATTCTCTTAACAATGATAAGACAGCTGGAATGGATGATTCAGGGGAGGAGAGAAAAAGTAAAATATCGTCAGCATAGAGAGCTATTTTGTGAACTGTACCCCCCACAGAGATTCCCCATATATCTGTGTTAAGTCTAATAGCAGCTGCAAGGGGCTCCAGAGCACATGCGAATAGCAACGGGCTAAGGGGGCACTCCTGTCTGGTGTCTCTAGCTAAAGAGAAGGGTTCAGAACGAAGGCCATTTGTAATGATGCTAGCTGTTGATGACTGATATATAATTTGTATCCACCTAAGGAAGTTACCTCCCAGACCTAATTTTTTCAAAACATCAAACAGGTAGCACCACTCAACCCTATCGAAAGCTTTTTCAGCGTCCAAAGACACTGAGAGAACTTTGCTTCTGGACTGATTTGTATATTGAATTACATTCAAAAGACACCTGATATTAGAGGTTGAGAGGCGGTTCTGGATAAATCCAGTCTGATCTGAGTTAATTAGACCAGGTAACATGACCTCTAATCTCCTTGCCAGGACCTTGGAGAGTATTTTGCTATCGACCCCTATTAGACTAATAGGACAGTATGAACTACATTCATCTGGTGGTTTGCCTTCTTTAAGAACAAGGGATTTATTGGCAAGGTTGAGAGACTGCGGAAGACTATGATTATCAAAAGAATGCCGATACATATCTGTCAGAGGTCCAACCAAAGTTGTTGTTTTTGTTCAGTAGATGTCTTATTCATGACAAGATTGAAATAGCAATGCTAGTTTGTGTTCATCTGTGCTGTGATTCTTTGCTGATGTATTAAAAACAAAAAACTGAATTATCACATTGACACAACAACAACACTTAAAATGTAGCTCAGGTTCCTCCCATTTCTCTTGGTCATTGCTGAGATGTTTCTAAACCTTGATTGGAATCCACCTGTGATAAATTGAATTGACTGGACTTGATTTAGAAAGGCACACACCTCGAAAAAAGGCTTCACAGCTGATGATGCATATCAGAATAAAAGACAAGCCAGAGCTCAGAGACAGGATTTTTGCAAGACATCAGATCTGGAGAAGGCTACAAAAAAAGTTCTGCTGCACTGAAGGATCCCAACAGCACAGTGGACTTCATAGTTCTCAAATGGAAGAAGTTCTTCACCACCAGGACTCTTCACAGAGCTGGTCACCTGGCCAAACTGAACAATCAGGGGAGAAAGGCCTTGGTTAGAGAGGTGACCAAGACCTAATGATCACTCTGACGGAGCTCCAGAGATCCTATGTGGGGATAGGACAAATTTCCATAAGGACAACCATCACTGTGTCCCTTCATCGATGTGGGCTTTGTGGCAGAGTGGCTAGATGGAGCCTCTCCTCAGTGCAAAACACATGAAAGCACACTTAAGTTTCCAAAATTGCCCTAAAGGACACTGACTGTGTAAAACAAGATTCTCTGGTCTGATGTAACCAAGCTTGAACTGTTTGGCCTCATTTCTAATGTCTGGAGGAAACCAGGCACCTGCTACCATCCCGACAGTGAAGCATGGTGGTGGCAGCATCATGCTGTGGAAGTGTCTTTCAGTAGCGGGGACTGGCAGACTGGTCAGGGTTGAGGGTAAGCTGAATGGAGAAGAGTAGAGATATCCTCAATGGAAACCTGTTCTGCAGTGCTGAAGGCCTCAGACTGTTCTGATGACAATGGCCCTAAGCACACAGCCAAGACAGCACAGGAGTGGCTCAGCCAAAGCTCTGACTTAAACCCTATGGAACATCTCTGGAGAGAAAATGGCTGTTTACTGATGGTCCCTATCCAACCCGACTGAGATAAAGAGGAGTATATACTGCATTGCTCTAACTGCCCAATAATGAATTAGTGAATGGGTCTATTTGATGTTCCAGGTTAGTATGTGCAGGGAACAGCTGATAAGGTTTTTGTGTCACTGACTTTATAGGGAGAAAATCCACTACATCCGGACTGAAGGTACTCAGGGAGTAGAGAAGCTGTCATGTGATGCAGACCTCGTCATCCTTTTAAGGTAAAGAAAAAGATTGCAATTAATCAGCTTTATTTTTATCTTTAAATTATCAAATGATGTTTTTCTGACATCCCTGATGTATGTTTTGACACTAAGATCTGAATCATATACCAAACCTTGATTTTAAGCTCGCTGACAGGGATTAACAGTCAGTGTTTAGAGTTTGCCATCCAGCCATCCAACAGGATTGTACTTTTATACTGCTTTTTCTTCGTGAGGCATTGGAAAAATTGTGATTTTCTTTTCTTTTTTGTAGCTTATATGAAGAAGAAATCATGTCTTACATTCCACCTCACCCAATCCACCCGGGCTTCAGCTTCTCTCCTCGCTGTTCGCCCGCCTCCTCACCACAGAACTCTCCAGGTAAGACCTTTAGCCATCTAGTAAATCCAGTCATAAACGGCTATAGTTTACTGTTTTCTGTTAACATAAAACATTCCTGAAATTTAAAAAACTGGGGTGCAGTGCCTGAATTTCTGATACCTTTCATCTAAACAAGGGTGTTTATGTGTGTTGTGACAATACTATGTGGGGAAGCAATTACTTGGAAGTGAAGAGGGAAAGCTCTGGAGCCCATGTACAGCGAAGATGCACTCTTATCTTGCTTGCTATCACAGCCATAACGTGAAGACACAGAGAAATCCCAAGATGGTGATTATTAGTGTTTGACAGAGCCAGCTGTGCTGCGTTAGGGTGCTAATGTTATCTTAATGAGCGCAGAAAATCTCAGCTACAAGTGTGTGTGTTTGTGTTTGCATGTTTTGGGAGGCTCTATGAATAGAAACTGGGTCAGAGAAGCCTGACTTGTAATGTGCTCCATTCATTAGTTGTGCTTTTGTTTGTGTGAAAACATGGAGTGAAAAAAAGTGTGAGAAATGCTGTGAGCTCAGCTGAACTGCTCCCACCAGTCTCACAGGGAGACAGCTTTATACTCGCTTCATATTGGCCCTGTGAGTGTGAATGTTTTCTTTTCTTTTATTGTTGTTGTTTAAGCTTTACACATAATACACAACTTTCAGCAGAATACTTTTGTATTTTAAGTACTGATTAACTGAGACATAGTTTATAACTTAATAAGAGAGGTGGATCACTTAAGGCAGAAAAACGGGTATAAATGATCAGGATCACTCTGTCTCAGTGAGTCACTACACCCTTAAGAGGATGCAAGTCCATACTCTTTGGTGCATATGTAATGTTTCAAGGCCTCCTCTATTTCTAAACGTTCCTGGATCCTCTATACCTGTGATATTCAACGCGTGACTCTTGAGCCACATGTGGCTCTTTTGTGACAACTCATGGCTCTTTCAAAGGTGCAGTGTGTAAAATTTGGGTATATTAGCAACATCTAACAGACAGAATCTAGACTGTGATGCCCCATTTCTGATGCTAATTGTGGCAACCAGTGGAATGCTTAAAAGTGGGTTTCTTTTATTTTCTCCCATCTATGATACTGTAGGAACATACAAATTGCAACAATCCAAGATGGCGGATTCCATGGATTGGACCCTCCCCATGCATGAATAAAGGACTCATTCTAACTTAATATAATGTAAAACAATTTATATATTCTGGTGATTAAACACTAATTTATCTAGGCCTTCTTATGAATATATAATTTTGGTTTTACCACCTTTGTTCTGCAAAATGTTGCTATGCTAAATATTACGCACTGCACCTTTAAGTCTTACTCTGCTACATAACCCCAAAGAAAACCTTAAAAAAAGGAAAATGTTGACTTCAGAAAAAAAATCCATTTAAGTTACACTAGTCAAGATTTGGATTGTGGCTATTTCAAAGGTATTTTTTCAACAATTTGGCTCTTTGGTTAAGCAAGCTTGAATACTACTGCTCTATATCAATGTTTTTTTTTCCCTTCAATATTAAAAGCAACCCCACATCTTTATGTTTGGCCTTGGCTGTTGCAGAAGCTCACTTTAATGAATACATTAAGAAGCTGTGAAACTCTGTACCTCTTGAATTAAAACCATCAACATCAGTTTAATATCCATGAGCTTCTCTTGATCTATTTAGAGATCTCTTTTCTGATCTGACTGATTGTGCATGTCTTAATTTTTATTTCCAGGCTTGCAGAGGGCCAGGGCTCCCGCTCCTTATCGCAGAGACTTTGAAGCCAAACTAAGAAACTTCTACAGGAAATTAGAAGCAAAGGGTTATGGGCAGGGACCAGGAAAGATCAAGTAAGACAGTCAACACATGTGACTCTTATTGTATGTAGTTAGGTGGTTTAACTATGGTATGTGTTTACTTTGATTTAAGGAATTTGCCCAGCTGAAATGTATTCCTGCTCTATAGATAACACCTTGAAGCTTAATGTAGACTCATGTGTTGTAAAATAAATCCTGTCCTGGTTGTTTTAGGTTATTGATCAGAAGAGAGCACTTGCTTGAGGGAACCTTTAACCAGGTGATGGCGTATTCTCGCAAAGAGCTGCAGAGAAACAAACTCTATGTCACTTTCCTTGGAGAGGAGGGGTAAGCCACACATCAACATTCACAGTCCATTGAAAAATGACTCATCTTGTTTATTTTTACCCTTTTTAAATTATATTTATAAAGAGTTCAGACATGCTTTAAAATACTCACCAATAAGACTTTAACGTCAGTTCTGCAGTGTAGGTATATTGAAATCCAAATGAGAAAAAATGTCATCCCTTTCACCCTTCATTTCTGTTTTTGTCTCTTCAGGTTGGACTACAGCGGTCCATCCAGAGAGTTCTTCTTCCTGTTGTCTCAGGAGTTGTTTAATCCGTACTACGGACTGTTTGAATACTCCGCAAACGACACTTACACCGTTCAAATCAGCCCAATGTCTGCGTTTGTTGAGAACCATCTGGAATGGTAACTTTTACAATGAAAGCCCACAACAAATTACTGATTGTGTTGATGTTGAGACTTGTAAGTAAGCATTGAAAATAGGATTTAAATGTCACAATTTATTCTTTATTAGAATTAATTTAAAGGAATAAAAACCTACCTTCATGTTTGGGTATCTGTGTTTAAATGCACGGTATGTACTTAAAAGTAGGTTGAAACTTGAAACGTGAACCTGGGGCAAGTTAGGGTCAGGGGAAAGGGTTTTGGCATTGGTGGAACATGTGGAACTGAGTGATTTAACTCGCAACTGATCGTGGCCCCAAATGACACATCCTATTCCAATTCTAAAAAATAAGAAGTTCCTGGGTTTGAAAGCTGTTGGAATCATTTGAGAATAATGTAACAACAGCTACAAATATGTGCAGAACTTTTAGGCATGTTTGGGCCAGAAATTGAGGCTAAAGGAAGGTGTGTGGGAAGCAGGACTGGCTCAACCCCAGTCATGCTCTAACCTGGCACACCAGATGGCACCATAACAGGTGATGTGGCTGCTTCCAAGCTGCACCCCTACCGAAGGAGTACCATATAGGATTGCAAAATGCGAAACATTACGACTATAGGCATGTCAGTGCACAACTTTTGTCGTTTTTTGAAAAGAAAACAACTCAGTGCTGCTCTTTGTTCATCTTTTAACAAAGAAATATTGTTAAGTTCTAATAAAACTGGTGCTTCAGCAGCATCCACGTTAATATCTTCTGCCATAATTGCAACGGCCTATTGTTGCTTCTTGCTCCGCCGCGCCCAAAAGTAATGCCTCTCGTCACTGATTGGTCCTGTCACTTTCTAACCGGGCCCAAACTGTTCAGACGGGAGCTTTGCCAGATGAGAAACACGGAAATGGGCGTATCCATCTGCTTTGCAAAGTTAGTCATGCTCTGGATATCCTTGCATATTACCAGGGTTATGAAAAAATAATCTGTTGAAAAAATAAAAAAGTCCACACCTTTAAGGTGGAGTAAGGGATGGATCTGGCAGGTAAGCATGGCCTAGGGTATGTGTCCAGGCAGGTTGTAGCATTGCCATCAGCCCCTGGTCATGCTGTGGAAATCCAAAGGACAAAATCCACTGGCAATCTCCAGGCATATCACCCCACACAAAAGAGATGCAGTCAAGCTTGACCTTGGCTGCTAAGCAACACACGTGTTGAGACTGACTCTGGTCAGCAAATGTTTTTGCATTTTATTTCAACTTGGACATTACAGCTCTGCAATCTCATGCCCTTATATGGGCATAAAAATTATGCTTCTTTGCTAATTAGGAAAACAGCTTATCAGGACATAGTATTTATCTGTTTAAGAACACAGGTGAGAACAATTCAGCAGTTTAGGAATACAACAGAAATCAAGCCTAGATTTTTTTGGAAGTTTCTCAAGACAAATTGAGCAAAAATCTAAATTAGTGTATGAGGCCCACTGAGGCCAATGGTGACCATGAGACAGCATTTATAGCATAAGGCCAGTGTGTCCATGTTTTATTTTAGTTTGACTGATTGCTTTACTGACTATAACATCCACTGTATGTGTTTAGGTTCCGTTTCAGTGGTCGAATCCTGGGCCTGGCTCTGATCCATCAGTACCTGCTGGATGCTTTCTTCACCAGACCCTTCTACAAGGCCCTGCTCAGACAGTAAGTGCAGCCACAATCACAACGACCACAGAAATAAAAACAGTACTCAACAGACAAATGTTATTCTGTTCCCTGTGTGTGAGAAGTAGGTATAGCCACTGTGACAAACAGTTAATGAACTGCTGTTTTACCAGGAGATTACACAGTGTAGCTCTACCATGTCTGGTCAGGGTTGACACATTGATGTGAATGAACATTTCAGTGTCGAAAGCATATCCTTCCTCATCTATTTAAGTCTATTAAAATCTAGAATAATTAACGTGAACATTTCACTGTGGTGGAAAAATCATTAAACTAAAAATACAGACTCATTGGCTCACTGCCCTAATTGATTAAGGGAAATTTGGGTCACGGTCTGGTGATACCAATACTTACTAGGACCTGGTTTCACAACCACATAAAGCTGCCCCCTGCTGGTCACTAGAATCAAGAATGAAGTCGCCTCCACACTGGCTTCACCTTTGACACAAATAAATTATTTTCCTGTCTAATATCATATAAGACAAGATTTTGTCACTGTGATATTTGTTGATTATTTAAATGTGGGTTCCTATGAAGCCCACAGGTAAACATACGGCATTGTTATGTATAAGTAAAAACATCAAATAGAATATAAGACACTGTTTGGGAGTTAAACTTAAAGTAGTCTTACATTATTTTTTGTATAAAAAACTTGACCATCAGTCTGTTTTTGTTGTCAATGCTTTTAATCCTGAAAATATATTTTTTTTTCCCAATTATCTTTAATATGTAGTTCTTGCAATTGCAAATGATGCATTACTGTTTTCTAATGTGAAGATTTAGTATACTGTGCCCATCTTTTGTTGAGATTAGAAGTCAAAATCTTTGGTGGTTATAGATTTATGGCAGAGGACGTCACACAGAAGCAGAGAACCCCATAAGGAGCAAGAAGGGATTTCTGCATACAGGAAAAGGATACCAAAAAGGCCATGTTTTGAGCTGTTTACTGCTATGTCAAGTGTTCAAAGTGTGGAAATAAAAACACTATTTATTCTTAAGTTACTTTTGTGTCCTGAAAGTAATGAAATATTCAGGCAAAGAACCCTCATGCAGGAATTCAAAAAGCCTCAGTCTAAAGTCTGAATGAGCTGTGTCATCAACACTACTGTATGGTCTGTTTCCACAAAACAGTCTAGTTTGGTTCAGTAGCATTTTGTCATAGTTTAGCATGTTAAACTCTGATCTTACCTGTGTTGCTCAGCTCAGTAGAGCTGGTTGTTTGGCTTCAGAACAGTTCTTTATTTGGTACAAGTTTGGCTTTTTAATGGTGGATTAAATACCAACAAAGGATGGAGTAAAGGAAACTGGCACTCAAACAGGAACTATGTTTCACATAAAAGAGCCATGCTTATTTGTGACCAGCACATCATTACTCAGTCGCTTACTCCACATGTTTTTTATCAATTGATATAGTACATAACTCTTTAAATTATAAGCATATTTGTGGAAAAAAAAAAGATTTTTTTTTTATGTTTAAGAGGCTCAGCTAGCCTTTAAGCTCAGTACAAGACTCTTCTGGACTTGTCTCCCTTTGTCTGGCCTTTGTATTTTTAATTTTAGAAGCAAACATAAAAACTTTGCCAGTTAAAGTAATGTAGTTAGACTGTTTATCAAAACTTTCCTGCAATTTGTAATGATGTTTAGGCTTAATTATACAAAAGAGAAGTCAAGGAAATCTTTCTAAGTATATGTAAAGCTGTGAAAATACTCCCTCCTTAAATTATCTTGCACTTTATTGGGTAACTTTCAGGATGACACTGTGTTTTTTTAGGGTTAATTAATATGTTAGCTCTGTTTGTCTTTCAGGGCGACAGACCTGTCTGATCTAGAGTACCTGGATGAGGAGTTCCACCAGTCTCTACAGTGGATGAAGGACAACGACATCACTGACATCCTGGACCTCACCTTCACTGTCAATGAGGAAGTCTTTGGCCAGGTAGATGTGTGCACCTTTTGTAAATGGTGAACTTCTTGTAATACGCATTGTGTTGCTGTACTTAAAGATATCTTAACAAAATGTAAAGATTTTAATGTACAGTTCTGACGTATTACTCCTCAAACTTGACCCTACTTCCTGTCATGCCAGGTAACAGAACGGGAGCTGAAATCAGGCGGCTCACACCTTCAAGTGACGGAAAAGAACAAAAAGGATTATATCGAGCGAATGGCCAAGTGGAGGGTGGAGAGAGGAGTGGTGCAGCAGACAGAAGCGCTGGTCAGAGGTTTTTATGAGGTAAATAAAGAAGTTTAGGTTCTTAGAGGGTTTATGACACCACAACATGACTTAAGCCACTTGTTCCAACACGTGGGATGCCAAGAACCCCCAGATAACATTAACCCTTTGGCAGAGAGCTCTTAAGGAGAGCAAATTTGAAAAATATGTCTTCTTATTCATATATTTTTTTATTATTTTGTTAAATGCTTTTATTTTAAATAATTAAAAAAATATATGATACGAGGTGAGAAAAAGCATTTCCTCCCTTGTTGCTTTTTTAGATCTTTTAGCCTACTTCACTTTGTCAGACAGGTTCTATTTAAGGGATTTCTTAATTTAGCAGGTCTAGCAGTAATCAGGCCTAAATGTGGAATTACTGTTTCACATAGGATTTTATTATGTAGTGATAAATAACACCTGAAAGATGTGTACTGACAGGATTTTGTCACATGCAACATTATTTGTAGATTTTGTTTTTATTCCAATTCCTCCTGCTCTTCCTTCCAAGTTTTTGGGACCTCCCTAGTACCCCTGGTAACCAAACCTTTGTGTGTTGTTAATTCCCAGGTTGTCGACTCCAGGCTGGTGTCAGTGTTTGATGCCCGAGAATTGGAGCTGGTTATTGCTGGTACGGTTGAAATTGATCTGAGTGATTGGAGGAGTAACACAGAGTATAGAGGAGGTGAGTAGGTCTATAAAATCAGTTCTTTACTCTGGAAGAACAACTGTTAACATGCTGTATACCACTGTAATTGTATATTTCCACATTTTCATTAAATTTAGTAAATTATCCACTATTCATTTCTAGACTTATTTAACAAACTCCATTACCTGCGCTGATGTCATATGTCACAATCACCAGGTTACCATGATGGTCACATAGTGATGCGCTGGTTTTGGGCCGCTGTGGAGCGCTTCAACAATGAGCAGCGTCTCCGCCTGCTGCAGTTTGTCACCGGGACGTCCAGCGTGCCCTATGAAGGCTTCGCTGCACTTCGGGGATCCAACGGACTCCGGCGCTTCTGCATTGAGAAGTGGGGCAAAGTCACATCTCTACCCAGGTATCTCACCCTGTTTTTAGAATTCACTCTCTCCAGCCCTGGTTAGTTTTACTCTTTAAAGGTAAAGTGCAAGGAACTTGAGCAGTTCATTCATGACTATTGACACAAAAATAGTACTTTAGGTGATTTTATTGACATATAAAATATGCTAATTTTTTTCCAGCTTCTTAAACATAAGCATTTGTTACATATTGTCATTTATAAAAGTAAGCGAGGAGCATTTTTGGACTGTTTGGGAAGGAAAGAAGCCAGACAAGAAGTTATTATGGTCTGTAGAAGTTGTGATAAGCTTCAAAGCTCTTGATTATTCTAAGGTGACAAGTGGCAGATCAAAAATCATCAATATTTTCCACAATCAATGAAATTATGTGTTATTGCATCTTGTGTAACCTGAATTTGTGCTAGTCAGGTCATTGTTAGCAAACACAGCTTGAAGGAGGTCTTCTTATTAAAAATGAATGAAAAATTTGCCATGAGATAGGGATGCACTAATGCATCGGTATAATATCTGTATCACGCAATATTGGCCTGATTTGACAAACAGTAGCCATTTGCAAATATTGCATGAACTGGTGTCAGCAGCCAAAGTTTATCTATTGTATCCCATTGATTTGTTGCTAATTGCTGTATAAAAGAAGAGATTTTTTACTTGGTAGAAGAAGGGATCTGTTGGACAAACTGTTTATTTTAATGCTCAAACATGGAGGAAAGTGCTGACATAGATAAGAAGTTTCAGAAAAAACACTTTTACCTGTAAACAGCCAAAGTGTCAATTTCAAGGGAGCATATCATAGAAATGTGCTGCATGGCGAGACAGGGGTTAGCGCTGTTGCCTGAGAGAAGGAAAGGTTCCTGGTAAGATTCCAGTCAGGGAAGAGTTTGCATGTTCTACCCACGTATGCATGGGCTCTCTCCGGGTACTCCCACCACCAAAGATATGTTCATTAGGTTGATTGGTGACTCCAAATTGGCTGTGAGCGTGAAGTGCCTGGTTGTTTGTCTACATGACAGCCCTGCGGTTGACTGGTGACCAGGATGTACCCCACCTGTTATCCAGGCTCCCCCACAGCCCCTAATGGAGTAAGTGGTGTAGAAAGTGGATGGATATTAAAAAAAAAAAACACGTTTTCAGTATTTTGCACATGCATTTGGGTATCTGGAATGTCCGATGATCCACAAAATATAAGATCAGCCAAGACAGATCTTTGTCCGCTGGAAATATGACCTCTTACAATCAAATCAACAAATTACCTGCCCTTACCTGGTATTCCCACCCATAGATCTCCACCCACAACCAAGGAAGCACACAGCTGTACTTCCACAGAAGAGAGGGGTGGAGACAGAAGGAGCTCATTTGCATTCAGAAAAACACACAAAAACCAAGTATTCTGAGATAAGTCGTTTATAGCAGGTCAAAATCCTCTGCAGACATTACTGGTGCATCTCTACCCTAAAAGTGTTTGATATTATTATTCTTGCACAATGGCTTTCATGCAAACTCATTTTACCTTGCCTAATATACTGTATGTCTCTGGTAGTAGTAATAGTTATTTTAGGTTGTTTATTGCAATGAGTTTCATATCCATTTAAACACATTTTTAGAAAGAATTAGCTCCAATGCACCAGTGTGATTAAATAGTTTTGCACTGAAGTTATTGCAAGTCCTATACTGGACATGGCACTTTGGGAAATGGTGTGAACTTTGGTTGTTCTTTTTTTGGAGAGTTTGACTTTCCATTGTGAAGTGACTTGTAAAAATGCTCCAGCTCTGTTTAGCTCCTTTCAAGAGCTATTTTCCCAGCTTTGTAGTGCAGATTGATTCTAATATTATACAAGGTGTCTTCATCTGACCTTCTAGTAGGACACGTAGTTTGCAGACAGCAGTGAAAAGGGTGAGCATGTTCAGCAGAAACAGAGAGCAGAGCTCAGGTTTCACTGCAGCATGGAAGAGTGCCAGAGTTTTATTCTATAGATATTAGAAGCTGCAGCATCAATATTTACTCTGCAGGTCCAATCATATAAGAGGTTTTGGTGATAGTGTTGTTGTAGATGTGTGTGTTGGTTATACAGTTTATGCTGGCAACATACAAGAGAACCCTAACCATTTCCTATTGTGCTTCAGTCCATTTTGAAATATTATCAGTTTTTCATCAGATTTTTCCTGAAGTGCAAAACATTTTTTTTCATTCAAAATTCTTTCAAAAATGCACAAAATATTTCTTACAATTACAAAACATTTAAAAAACCTTTCTAAATGGTATTTGAGTATTTGAGCCCATAGGATGTTTGTGATGTAAACTTAACAGTTCCTTCTCTCTGTCCCTCTCTCCTTCAGGGCTCACACCTGTTTTAACCGTCTGGACTTGCCTCCATATCCTTCGTACACCATGCTGTATGAAAAACTGCTGATCGCGGTGGAAGAAACCAGCACATTTGGCCTGGAGTGAGAAAAAAAGAGACAATCAAATCAACACTGCATCTTTCTAAAGAAACCTGGATTGTACTCAACAAAGTTGATAGTCATGTGGATAAATGTACGTCACTGTCCTGGTACTGTGTTAAGTCTCTCACCTGCCCATGAGGTCCTTTCTGACTGCATCACTGCAGAACAGCAGATATTTTTATAGCAGTCACAGAGACTGAGGGTTAATGAACACAAAAGCAGCGTTTTTAAATAATACTTCTATATTTATGCATACATAAGGCAATGTTAAATGGAATTTAATTTGTTTAAATTGCATGTAGCAGAAAGCATCATGGTCAATCCAACAATGAAAATACCTAAGAAAGACTAACAGAAACAAGTAAAAATCTAACTACATTTCAGGCTCTAAGAAATTATAATGACAGAATAAGAATAAATAACTTTGAGGAAGTTTCCTTTAAATGAATCTTTACATTTGGAATGAGAATTTGAAATCACAAATAAGATTTATTATAAAAAGCATTTTATTAAAAGCAGCAGAATTGTTTCACATTTTAAACAGATGAAAATGAAAAGATATACTTAAAAAAATATATTGATAAAACATGAAGCAAATGAATGCATTTAAAGGGATACTTCAATATTTTGGCAAATTCACCCATTGCAATAATCCCTATAGTTTTAGTAATAGGTTTGTTTCCCTTAGTTGTCGGTGCAAGCTGACCTGCACATTCACCATGCTATGAAATAATAACGTATAATTATATAACATTATTACACATGAAGCAAATACTCGAAACTATTTCTTTAGTAAACCACTGGCGGAGTGACACAGTGCAGCAGCCATGTCTGGAGGATAGTTCTAGCTTTGCATTTAACTTTAAAACAACTCCATGTCATAATGTTCCATGATTATTTCATCGCATGGTGAATGTACAGGTCACAACTTGTCCACGAGAGCGTTTTGGAGTTGTTGGATTGTGTATTTGATAAGTTAGATGAGGGAAAGCAAAAAATACCGTCTGCTTCCATAGCGTTAGCTGTGCAGCTGGTATATCTGTCCCCCCAGATCTAAAAACAGCTTGCACCGACAATTAAAGGAAACAAACCTATTACTAAGACTGTAGGAATTATGGCAATGGGCGAATTTGCCAAAATGTTGGAGTATCACTTTAATCTGTAACAGAATGTCACAGGACAAAATTTAAATATTTACAAAATCTATATTTGTGCATCTTCTCTGATACTTCAAACTTGGATGTGAAAGTGTGCAAATTAAGGCACATGCATTCTCAGGTGTGCAGTTCTAAAAGAGTCAGTGAAAAATACAGATTTAAACTAGCTCTTCAGATGGATGCACAGTTTAGTAAATGTGATGCCAAAGGAACAGTCATGTAGATTTTTTATTCTGGAGTGGCACAAAGATCAAAATATATTTCATCCAGACTACAGTGGGCAGGGTGAATCTGCCTAGCAAGCTATGTCAGGGATCTGAACAAGGATTTGAAGGAGTATGATGGAGTTTGGTGCCAGACACCAAACTTTTCATGGCCTTTGGTCAACCAGTAAAAACTTACCTATACCTATATGTCATAGATCCTGTCTTTTTACTTGAGTCAGAGCTCTGAAAAGATTTAAATGAAAAGAGAACAGGACCTAGATAGGAACCTTGAGGAACTGTTAACTATTTCAGAAATCTCGAAGATAGTAAAAATAATAAATTATCCATCAATACACATTTTTTGCAATTGAGTTTTTTAGGAAATGTCAATAATTTGAACAGAAAATTCTGTTAAAACTTTAAAAAATTTGGCCTGTGACAAGAAGAGACTCAAGAACATGTAAAAATGCATTGGCAGGAATTCATTGAGGGTAGTAAACTAGAATCAGTATCTCACTGGTAGTTCACGTTTCACAAAATACATTTTTTAATATCTTTAACACTGGTTTAAAACACACTTTTGGTTGTACAGACAAGGCAATGTCAGTTAGAGGTTAGTTTCTCTGCCTGAGCCCGAGACTGGCTCGACTTGGCCTGCAGCCCAAAACCAGGCTGGGTGGAGATCCCCCGCGCTTACTCTCAAGCTCAGGCCAGGTCAGGCTGGAGGGGAGTCTGAGGTCTGTTTTTGTCCTTTTTTCTTCTTATTTAACTCCGGTAAAACAACTTCCCTCGGTGCAGACCAACAATAACATTTATGCGACATGCTGCACAGGTACTCTGACCATGTTTCTTGAATTAAGAAGTCATTTTTGGCAACTCAAATGTGATTTTTTTTTTAATTATTTATATTAGCAGGATATACTTTACTGCCCTCATGAAACATAAACAATTGTTGTTCAGGTCATGACCTGAGTATTTGCATGGTTGCTTCTTCTTTCTTCTTCTTGATGGATTTGTAGACCAGTTATGTGTGTACCGCCACTTACTTCAACAGACTGTGTAGAAACGTAAGTGGGGGACAGAACAACGTTAGTAATGGGAAATTAGGCCAGTAGGGGAGAGGGAAGGAGGAGCAGTTTCACCAGGGTGCAGTAGCAAACAATCTTCGGAAATTACTTGGAGTGTGCTGTAGCTCAGATTGTAGTTGGAGAAAATTGTCTGCAAGAACTCTATCTACATGGTAAATGCAGAATGAAGTTTCACTAAAGCTCACCTTATATTTTTAAAAGTTCTTAACAATTAAAGTCCCCAATTGTTATATTGGTCAAATGCTTTTATTATGAAATAGCCATATCATTAAATTTGATGTTTGAAGTAGTAGCTTAACACAGCTCATCTGAAGAGGAAACAAAGTTTAAACCACAGATTCGGTTAGACCTCTGGTCTCATGCACAAACATGAGTTTAGTATCACATGAGAAGCTTGTTATAGAAGAAGAAGGCGAGTTGTAGCACTTGAATACGTAGTTCCTTTTCATTTTGTTATACTGCAATATAATATTATAGAGGGAACAATTTACCCCAATAGTAATTCCAGATCATACCCCCCCCAGTGTGAGAAATCGAAAAATTACTTTAAATTTATTTATTATTTTATTTATTAGTTTATTTGACAGGGGCCATGCAAAACAAAACTGTCAAGCCAGAGTTAGCTATAAAGCTAATTTTCATCTGTGGTCCCTGGGCAGGAAGATGTAAAAGAATATATAATACAAATGATAAAAACAAACATACTAGCATTTAAAACAATACATACTCAACAACAGTCCATCACTACTAACAACATATTTAAACTTACATTTCATTGTCTGTAAGATTGATGCATTCAGAAGATTAAATCAGTGATCAAATTTAAATGGTTGATTTGAATGGAAGCTGGGGGAACTTAATTTAAAAGCAAAACCAGGTTAAATGTATAGTGAACCCCTTCAATAGATGGGTATATTAGGCAGTATCAGTCTCAACAACTATAACAATTCTCTATCCATGAATGAAACTTGATCAGTAATGGATTGATCCATGATGCAAAACAAGAAAACTACTTTGGTGAATGTTTGGCTTACCCTTGTCTAGCTTTAATTTACAAATGTCATGCCTCAATTTGTTGGATTGGTTATTCAGAGGCAAAAAAAACATTGGTTGTAAAGATGAAAATTTCAAAGCCAAAGGCAGGGTGGGCCATGCCTTGCCAAAGTACGGTCAAGGGGAGTCTTGATCTGGACTTTCACCTCTTTTGGTTTAGTCCAAAGTGAGGACAGCAGCTGGACACAGATATTTCACACTCCCCTCTGAACGGACAACAATATTCTTGAAAAGAAGCCTAAAATCGTTGATATGATTACTTGCTCTAACACTGATGTCACGTCTCCACTATCAGCATAGCCATCGATTCCAACACAAGGGCTTCTGGGATGTGGAGACTTGGACAAAGGAAAACAGCCGTTTAAGATTACTTAGAATACAAGAAAACGCATGTGGACATCAAAGATGACTCTCCATAAATCCTTTTGGCAGCACTGACTTGTCACCTTTCTGCATTTTTTGGTCCTTCAATTTGAAGTTGAACTGCTCTGGAGTCTAATTCAAGTCCTCTGCTGAACTTCCTCTCTCAGACCGTGTTCCTTTTCCATGGTGTTGCTCTTTGCATGGAGCAGGTACTCCATTATCTGAACCTTTACTGTCAAACAACCTTTATGAACAATGTGACTGGTGCAAAGCAGCATGTAGATATCCAAGCGGAGTGGATCCTTGGATCAACCCTCTGGTATAAACTCAAAATACGCCCAGGGGCCCTTGGATGAACCAGTGTAATATATGCAATAGTTAAGACCTTGCACTACAATGGCTTCCACAGTCTACCATGTTCTCTCAGACCATGAGCGACTGCAGTATACCCTCAGCATCCCCTCATCTACATCTTTAGCCCAGTAATGAAACTGTGCCTCAGTTACTTACTGCCTCATGTGTGGCCTGCAGGGTTGTGTTAGGAACTATGTTGACAGAAAGAAATCTTTGGGGGTTTTCTTTGCCTTTGTTCTTTTTGTAAATTATTTGATTTTTCTTGTTTTTTATGGCTTTCCTCACCTTTCGCAAACAAAAGTGATGTTCATCAAAGACCACATTTACAGTGCCTATAAAAGTATTCACCCCCTTGGATGTTTCCCCCTTTTATTGATTTTATAAAACAGTCATGGTCAATATCATTTAGCTTTTGAACAAAAGGAATTACGAAGACTGTCAAAGTGAAAACAGATTTCCACAAAGTAAAGTTTACATGTGTGAAATAAAATCAGTGACTGCATAAATATTCACTTCTCACGTCAGTATTTAGCAGATGTACCTTTGGCTGCAATCATAGCACTGAGTCTGTGTGGATAGGTCTCAGTCAGGTTTGCATTTTGCTCTATTTTTCTTTGCAACACTGCTTAACTTTGTCTGGATGCTTTGGGTCATTGTCTTACTGGAAAATAAATCTTCTCCTAAGCCATAGTTCTCATGCAGAATGAATAAGATTGTCTTCCCAGATTTTCCTATATTAGCCACATTAACTTTACCCTCTACCTTTACAAGCTGTCCAGAGCAGTCTGCCGAGAAGCATCCCCACAGCATGATGCTGCCACCATTGTGCTTTACACTGGAGATGGTGTGTTTGTGGTGATGTGTTTGGTGTCCAAAAAACTCAGTATCTTGTCTGATGGCCAAAAAGCACCAACTTGGTTTTCCCCTTTTCCATGGAGTCTCTCACATGCCGTTTAGCAAACTCTAGTCAAGATTTGATATGAGTCTTCTTTTTTTTAGCCATTCTCCCATAAAGCTATGACTGGTGAACCCAGAACCTAGGCAAAACTTGTATGCAGGGTCTCTCCCATCTCAGCTGCTGAAGCTTGTAACTTCTTTAGAGTAGTCATGGTGTCTTGGTGGGGTCTCTCACTAGCCTCCTTCTACAGTCACTTGGTGTTTTGAGTGACTGCGCAGATTCTAGGCAGATTTACACATGTGCCATATTCCTTCCATTTCTTGATGATGGATTTAACTGAACTCCAGGGGATGTTCAGTGCTTTGGATTTTTTTGTATCCATCCACTGACTTATACTTTCCTTCACCTTTTCTCTAAGTTGCTTGGAGTGTTCTTTTGTCTTCATGGTGTAACAGTAGCTAGGAATACTGAATAACCAGTGAGTGGACCTTCCAGACTACATTCACTGCACTCAGATGATCCACATTTCACTAATTGTGGGACTGTCAGCACTAATTTGCTATATCTCTGTTGAATTAGGTCAGTCACTTTAAAGGAGGTGAATATTTATGCAGTCACTTATTTTACTTTACATATTTTTGTGTTTGACTTTGCTTCTTAGAAATCAGTTGTCACTTTTACATAAAAGATTTTTTTGTCTTTATTTTTTTGGTAAAAAACTATGGTTGATTTATAAAGCTAATAAAATGGTCAAACATCCAAGGGGGTAAATACTTTTCATAGGCACTGTACACCACGCCACCATAAGCATCTCATGCAGATAGCTATCTGATATCAAAGCCAGCTTTAAATGCAGCCTGGAAACATACACTGGAATGCAGTTTGAAATAGTAAGAAGTCTTCTCTCTGTTACAGCCACATGCATTGACTTTGCTCTTCCCAAGTCTAATATTTTTTGTCTTTGCCAAAGTAGTTGATAAAATTTAAGGGAAACTTCTATTATTTTACTTTTTATTTCCCAATATGTTGTCAAAATTGGTAAAGGGGCCCAATTAGGGCCTATTAGAAGTGATTGCTTCTGAATCTGATTCTTTGTTTATTGCACAGGTTTGAGTTTTTGTTGCCATAGCTAAAAGAAAACCAGAGTGTACCTGATCTTAACCTTTCTGTTGTAATCATCGACTTTGTTTTTCCTTTTTGGCCCTTGATTTTAAAATGTAATAAGGTATTAACTGGGATTTTTATGAAAAATCTGTTATCAACAGTCTAGTGTAGCCATCGGGCTGTAATATCATATGAATAAGATAAGGAACAGTTATTTAGACTAGTCCATGCTAAACTTGTGCATTATCAAATGCTTTTTGAGTACATTTTTAAAACTTTATTGTACTGTTTTTATTTAAAAGACTACTGATATAAAATCTCAGATTTTGTGTACTATCACCTATATGGTGCTTTATTTATGTTAGATACAAAAATGCTAATGACGGGGTAATGGAGTGCAACCAAAGTAACAGAAACAGATTTTTTTTTGTATGCAGATTTAGGAGTGACTTTGTTTCCAATCAGATATCTGTCTCTCCTGGTGTCATATAGACACTCAGATCATTACAACTGCACTCATCCTCGTCAGCGGCAAGGCCTTTTTCCACTCATCTGTGCACCCAAGAGGACAAGGCTGTGATTATGTTGCATCTTCCTAATCTTTTTTTATCTACTATCTTTTGTACGATTATTTATACTTAATGTATTTATAGGTAAAGGGAGCTCCTGGAGCTTTCCCTTGAATGTTTTGTTTGCATTTTTTTTCTGTTGTTGTGAAAAGCATCAGTCAAAGCTTGCCTTCACTTTTGGAGCCTTTGCGTTTTGATATGTGTCTTTTTCTATGATCTATTAAGCTAGCTAGGTATCTGTCACTGAGTGCAGGAAATGTTCTAGCATGGTGTCTCTTTTTATTTCCATTGGTCTAACAGGACATCTCTTTTTTTTTTTTTTTGTTCACTTTAAAGGTCTGCAGTGTTTATTTTATTGCCGTCACAGGTATCTCGCTATGTTAGAAGTTTCAGAGCCGCTTGTATCAAAGTAATCCATGCTTTGGGCAGTTTATTACAATAATGAAACACATGAAGACAAGAGACTTTTGTATGATGTTTCCTGAAAATGTAAAGACAGTTTACGGATGTGTTGTTTTTATTGGGATTCTATGTCAAACACAGACATTGTACACCATAAAGACTGATGTTCATTTAAAAAAAAAAGGTATAATAACAGTGGTCTATCAGTGGATTGGTAACAGCTTATAGAGAAATATTTAGATAAATCTTTGAATGAGTGGAGAATCGTGGAATACCCACAAAGAGCTAAGATGGTGTGAAACCGTAGCAGCTGTTTTGTATTTGTGTTTATTTATTTGTTTATTTATTTTCTGTTTTTAAAGGGAATTTAATAAAGGGACTATGTGAATACTGGATAGAATGTGGCAACACTCACTGAAGCATGCTTTTTTTGTTGTACGTTTTCTTTCCTATTTTTGTGTATTGATTATAAACACATGTAAATACTGTTCAAAGGTACAGTTCTGATTTGTCTGAGAACAGGTTGCTAAATACTCAGGCTGTGCTGTCGCTCCATCACACAAAACAACTGTTTATGAATCTCAATAAAAAGGTCACTTTGTTACTTTTCTGGCATTGTGTGGATTTCTTATATATATTCAAATAACAGTGAAGACACTTCTGATGTTGAAGAAGATTACTGGGAGAATGGCAGAGAGGCATGTGATAGATAGATTTACTTGGGGGGGGGTGCTATTCAGTTTAGTGATTCTACAATTGCTTCAAGTTATTTTTGCATTTTTTTTTCCATTTGAGACTTTAAGTTTTATTGATCGTTTCTGTGTTTAATAATTTTATAACAAAAAAAATTGCTGCACAAGGGGTGCACTGATTGTTAAAATTAAAGCCAATACTAATGGTCAGAATAATTCAACTGTTTGCCAATGTGTTTTTTCCTCACTTCTTTTGGCCCAAGACTCTCACAATGCAAACATTTCCCTGACTTAAACCATAAAAATAGATCAGTCCAACAGTTGATTTCTTCAGTTCAGTCTCTTACAGTGCATATATTTTTTCTTTCATGAAGAACAGCATAGTGCAGACTGGCAACAATAAACACTTCAAGTCTGCAGGGGCCTTCAGCAGAGGGTGCTGGTGTTACACAAAGTTTCAGTTACAGAGGAAACTCATGGATACATTTTATAGGCAGCATTACATACTCTAAGTAGTAAATAAGTGCTCCTAGCAGAAATATTTCAAGGATACTTCAACAACTTTTTTTTGATCAAGTTTGCACAAATGTTCATTTTTGCATGAGGATTAGATTTTGGAGACAATAGGTCAAAGGTCAAGGTCATTAGGCCTCATATCCACCCCTTGTTTTCCAAGCCATTCTTCTGACATTAATGAACATCATATTTTTACAAAATTTTGAGGGATTTTTTCAAACATTTTGTCCTGATTCAAGAATGAATTGATTTTATTTTGGAGGTCATGGGTCAGCGTGCTCATGCGCATCCTTTTCTTGCGAATACAATATCTCAGTAATACTTGGAATAACTTTAACTGTTAGCTGTTGATGTTTTTTCTTTCTTTTAACCTCTGATCTAAATTCTTTCTCTTTGATTTGATGTTAGTTTTTTTTTTGTGTGTGTGTGTGTACTTTATAATCTATATTTTGTGAAAGAAGAGCATTTAAAATTACATTATTTCACTTTCTTCTGTTTTGATATTCTTCGTCAAATTAATGAATGATTGAAAAAATAGACAAATCAATAAATAAATAAGACTTCACCAACATAACTTATGAATAAAATGAATGTTTGAGAAAATACAGAATACAGTGATATATATGATGAACAAATACATTTTTAAAAAATGAAAATTATTTTCAGCAAATTTCCAACTTCTATGTTGGAAATAAATAAATAAATAGGACTTTACCAAATAATTTTAACATAAAAGGAATGTTGAAGAAAATACACAATCGGGACAAATAAATTAAAGACAAACAAATGAATACGTCCTTACCGAATAAACTTGTAGATAGAATGAATACAGAATGCTGATGCATATAATGAATGAGTAAACACAGGGTTGGCTAGATAAGACTTACTGGTAACGAAGTTACTTGTACACAAAATGAACATTGTAGAAAGAAAGAAAGAAAGAAAGATGTAAGAAAAAAGTAATTATTTTTAAAGAATTACAACTTCTAAGTTGAAAACTTTCTGAAAATAATGTCTATTTATATATTCATGTATAGAGTCAAACGCAAACTAGAAGTGACCTTACTTTTTCAGTGGCAGGTCCACATCTGCAGCACAATCTGCCTCCTCAAGTTAGAGGTGCAAACACTCTACATTCATTCAAGGCCCAGCTCAAAACTCACCTGTTTTCTTTGGCTTTTGATACTGCTTAAAAACTTCTCCAATCTGAGCTACATCTTCCTCTCAGTGAATGTGTACTCTATAACATGTTATTGTGTCTTGTCTATGATCTCCTGTATTGTGTTTTGGTTGTTTCCTATAATGCTTTAAGTAGGAAGCACTTTGTTCAGCTGAAAGCTGTTTTCAACGTGCTATAGATAAAGTTTTCTTACTTATTTACTAACTTATTTACATTATCTATTTTTAAAAACCAATGCTGCATCAATTAAACGTTTTATTATTAAATTATTTCAATGTTTCATTTCTTTGAGAAAAATTTCGTTCAAAAAACACTTGAACATCTTTTTACCAAATGAATGCACGAGAGGGCAGTGCCGTTAAGCTTTGTTTTTGCTTCATTCATTCTCATTGGTCGGGTGGCCTGTCAATCAACGCAGTCTCCCATGGTTACTGAAGGCACAGCACCACCAGCTCGGTTTGTCAGTGAGGAGCAGAGTGAGGACCGTTGGTACATGAGGAGTCAAGCGCGAATGAGTAACTTCATCAAAATGAGTTTGTCAGCCGCGCTATTTCTCAACATATTTAAGCATGCGGATGTATTTGAATCGTATGCCACTAAACAGTGATTCCTTTTTGCCACACTAATGCCTTCTGGAGTTCTTTCTCTGCGTGTAGTCAGCTGTGAGTTCTAAAAGCAGCCTGCAACTTTTTTTTTGTTAAAGTTTTATTTTGCAAACTAACCGCTCCAATCAAACGTCGCCATGATCCCCGAATGCCCCCGCGCCGGGGACTCGAGAAGCCGGACTCGCTGCCAGCACAACACCGCTCCAGAACCGAACCAGAGCCGCGGAGTCAGCGGTTTGTTGTCCGAAATTAAAACTGCCATCAAGAACGAACCTTTCACCGACCACTTCACCATCATCCCTGGGAAAGAGCTCGGAAGGTAACCCGGACTTTGGGTAACGGTTTTTCACGGGGAAACAGTTAATTAACCGAATAACTGTCCTAAAGTCGAAGGAAAAGTGTTGTTGATGCATAATTTACGACAAATTTAAAGAGGAAGTGTCTCTGACAGTTCAAATGTAGCTTAACAAGTTAAAAGTTAAAATATGCATTTTTTGTTTTCAGTTGGCCAACAGTATTTCATAGATATCACAGTTATATTGGTATACAGTACATTCAGAAAGTACTCAGACCCCCTTTACTTTTTCAGTTTTGTTATGTTACAGCCTGATGCTACAAAATCCCTTATTCAGTACCCCATCATGACAAAGTGAAAATAGAAGTTTAGACATTTTTGCATTTTAAATCAAAAATTGAAAAACCTGAAATATCACCAGTATTCAGTCCATTTGCAACAACACTGTTATTTTAACTCATTATGCTGGAATTGTTTTTTTTTTTTTTTTTTTTTATACCTTGATTGGAGTCCACCTGTGGTAAATTAAATTGATTTGACATGATTTTGAAAGGCACACACCTCTCTTTAGAAGGCGTCATAGCTAACAACACATATCAGAATAAAAACCAAGTCATGCGGTCAAAGGAACTGCCTGATGAGCTCAGAGACAGGACTGTTGAGTGGCACAGATCACAGGGGCACAGGGGTCAAGTAGTGATCCCTACATAGAGAAATGCTACCCAAAAGACCATGTTTTGATCTGTTGACGACTATGCAAGTGCTAACATACAAACATTGTAAGCTATTACTGTTACATTTACTATTACATTTTAAACTATTATTATTACTTACTGATGTTGTTTCTTCTTGTCTAGATCTTTGTTTGTGGTGTTCTTGCTCTCAAATGTATGTCACTTTGGATAAAAGCATCTGCTAAATGACATTGCAACATTGTAGCTATTATCTGCCAGCAACAATATTATGCTGATGACATTGTGTTGCATTCTCAGTGTATTTGCATAATAATATTGAATTCTAATTGTTGTGTAGTCCACATAAACCTCTTTATCTTCCATGGGGCACAGCTGCAATAAAAGTATTTAATGATTTATTTCCCTCTAACACTAGTATCATTATTGGCCTTCAGATGTCTGCTTTTCATTACATCAGTCCAGCATTTATAGGCTTACTTAAAGGCATTATCATTTTTATACATTGGCAGGCAATATCAGGTTTACATTTTTATTCTCTGTATTACGGCGGCATGCATGTGTTTTTAATAAAACCTGCACATTGGAATTAAAAAAAATTAGGTTAAACTTACCTTGGAAAGTCAAAACAAGTCTCTCTTTTGACACCAGGGATCGGACGGTTAGGCTAATGTTTCACCGCTAATGTTTTTTAAAGCTTAACTATTTGAGAATGCCTTTCATCCCGCTGGCTTAAAGAAAACTTATCAGGAAAAAAACACCTATCAGTGTTTTTGCACTTACTTGGGTGTGCTAGGTCTATATTGATCCGCAAAATATGAAATCAGCCAACCCAGTCCTCTGTTTGTTGTCTGCTGAAAAAATGAAATCTGACAGTCTGCTCTGAGTCTGTGCTCATTGCTACAAGTTCCAGGTTGTGAGGCAGCAGAGCAGCACCAGACCATCACACTACCACCACCATGTTTGACGGTTGGTAGGATTTTCTGATGGTTTTATGCCAGATATAATGGGATGATCAACTCCCAGAAAGTATAACTTCTGTCAGTCCGCAGATTATTTGCCCAAAAGTCTTAGGGTTCATCAAGATGTTTTTTTTTCTTTTTCTGGCAAATATGAGACAAGCCTTTGTGTTCTGCTTAGTCACTAGTGGTGTTGGCCTTGGAACTCTCCCGTGGATTCCATTTTTGCCTAATTCTGATCTTTACTGAGTCAAGTGAGGCCTACAGGTCTTTATATATTGTTCTGGGTTGTTTTGTGACCTCCTGGATGAGTTGTCCATGCGCTCTTGAAGTCATTTTGGTAGCCCAGCATTTTATTTTTTATAAAGTATAGAATTTATTTGTCTATCAGAAGGGGAAAGGGTCAAACTTTTGTTAATAGTAGGTGCAGAAAAATTTGTAATCCTGGATCTGCAACTGGTCCTTCCTGATCTCACTCATCAGTGTGAGAAGCCATGCACAACTATCGGACGTAAAATGCACAAAAATCTCGAATTTTGGTCTTGTGTGATAAATGTTTAAGTGAATGCTGACATTAGATCACGCTGTAACAGAGTCATATACAGCTGGAGCAGAGGCAGGGATAGAAATGTGTCTCCCTGTGGAGTGAAAATTTATCATGGAGGGGGAGAATCAGTAGCAGAAGGTGCAGTAAATCGCTCTCTGCAAAGTGCTTCAATATCACCCCGGCACGCTTGGAGGCGGGGCCATTTGAACGCGGTGCGGCCAAACTGGTGATGGGAAAGCAAATCAGCACGGCTTGGTTTGGCTCAGTGTGGCCAAAAGCCGTAGTGGAAAAGCCCCATAGAGTTTCAAAGCTTTTAATGGCGTTGTCACCCTTTTCAGACTGATAGATTGCAGTGACTTTGTTTCTAGTCTGTTCTTGAATTTTTTTAGATGGCACCATGATGTGTAATTTGACTTAAGCACAGCACAGATGTTTCATTTACACCAGAGGCTGTGTTGAAAAAGGAGAAAGGAGCATGACGTGTCACCTTAAGCTTATCTTAAGTCTGCCCCCTATAGGCTAATAAAGCAAATCTTTTTTTAATTAGAATATTTTTTATAGTCAGCTTTCTGACAAGTTAACTAGGTTGTGTTTGACCCAGGCTGAACCTCAGTGACTGGAGCTGAGGTCTTATATGACTGAATCAAAGGTCTTCAGCCAGCAGTCTCCTGTTATATAGCTGTGTTAGGTATGGTGCTTTGGTCTTAAAGGGTCACAGTTAAAGCTGTGAGTATATGGGGACTGTGTGTTAGGTTTTTGCATCGCATGACCCGACATTGTGACTGAGATTAGCTGCTTCTGAGCAACATGAGAGGTTAAGCTACATATTCTTCTCTGATCTTCAGTATTGCCTTCAACAGATAAGTTGACATAGGATCATGTTTTCAAGTTCATACATCAAATCATTGTATTGGATTAAACTTACTGTCCTCTCTGTTGTGTGATATTGGACATTTGATGAATAGTGTCATTGATTTTACAGGGACAAAAACTCAGCGATTACTAGAAGCTTCACTCAAATGGACATTTTCTTCTTTTAGTACTTTAACAACATATTTGAGTTACATGAGTGCAATTTCTAAACTCACCATGTTAAGCTGCTGAGACTGTCACACACTGCAGCTGTTAAAATAAACTATTGGCATGTCCTTGCCATTAATGGATCACATATTATGGGCACCATAACAAGGTGCTTTTGATGCAACAGTAATACACTCACTTACCAGCCACCTGTATCTTCTCCCGGTGTATCTGTGACAGCATTCATGTCACCTGTAGCCTGATAACATGCATACAGGGGCAGGTCCACTATAGAATAATGTGGCTTTATGCACATTTTTAGCTGTGCAAAAGGCAAAACAGATAGCATCTGATCCACAGAGCATGTGCAAAGGGGAAATCCATGCCAACTGCACACAAACTGCTCAGTCACTAACAGCTCTTTGTCCCCTTAAAATGCATGTAAATGAGGGAACATTTCAAAATTCTGCACCAAATTGCTCCCCTATATGCAAAGAAGCCTCATTACAAATAGCAACCAATCCACAAAGACCAACACTATCTGCTACAGGCACTAAGCGGTGAAATTTCAAACCAAAAGAAACCAGACTGTATTAAATCAGGTAGGGATGCACAATATTGGATTTTTGCCAAAATCGATAGGGCTGCATGCTATTATCGGCCTGATTGGCAGATATAGTTAAAAAAAGACAAATAGCAGTATCAGCAGATATTTTGATATCTGATATCTTTGATATCTGCTGACAAATGACTGATTCAAACATAGTAGTTTGTTTGATAATAATGTGTTTTATGTGATGTTATAACAACAGCAGAGACATAAGTATGTGGTCTCTTCATTTTCCCTTTTTTCTAGTTTCTGAATTTTCACCTGGAAATCACTCTGAAAGTGAAACTCCAGTGAAAAGTTGGTTACAAATATGAATTAGATTAAAAAAGTGGTCTGGTGTTAGGTTAATTTTCGCATTATGATATTTTGCAATACCAATTTCTATCAGCTCCGATCTGCATCTTAACTTTAATTTCAAACAGTCAGTAAAGGCAGCCAAAACTTATGGGTGACTTTATATTGAATGTAGTACACCATGGGAACTATAGGTGGAAAAGGAAATAAATGACAGTGAATTAATTACGGTTGATAGCCAAATGAAGTGTTTTCATGTTTTCAGTAAGTCCAATGTTTTTAATTTGAGTGACACATAAGTAAAATAAAAGAAACTATGACAATGACATAAGGCAAAAATGGAAAAAAGTAGACTTTAATGTGCACTTGATTTGATTGGAGTTAGCCCCTGGTGTAAAAAACCTGCACTTTTTGTTATCTGGTTTTATATAATCTCATTAATCCTTAACCCTGGTTCTTGGTCATTTAAAGCTAAGAACAACAAGTAAAGATCTCTAGTGTTTGCAGTAATGGTTATTTTCATCCTAAACAAAGTGTAGCCTGGGGTGATATCTGAAGACTGAGCTTGACCTTCTGAATTTATTTTTTCTACAACTCATATGTCCTGATTTAATGAAGTATAAGGGTTATGTGTTATTAGAGGCATGGCTAACCTGACAGATAGGCGACACATTGTAGCTGTTAGCCAGGATGCTATGGGCTCACCTAAGTTCAACTTCTTCACCCCGAACTAGTTTGCCCAAAGGCCAGTTTTAGAAGGTGTAGGGTGACCACCATCGTCTGGCTTCAAAGTGTGCATCAGAAACCAACAGGTGATGTCATTGACACTACGCCCCTGTTGATACAGTCTATGGGCCAAACCAAGATTAAACAGTAGCCTGGACACCAGCCTAGACTAACACAGAGCTAAAAAATGAGAGGCCAACTTTCCTGTTGATCCTAGTCCAGAGCTACTCTGACTACTTATCCATAAATACACTTAAAGGATTGGCTGAATGGGATCCTGGTTGTCATGTTTGTATCCAACTTTTCTCTGGGTCTGTTTCAGAGATTTCCAGGTGAAGTAACCGTATAAAAACTCTCAATCTGGCTATCCTTTCCCCTATATAAGCATGGCTGATGAGGGCTTCCTAAAGAAAAAGATAGCAGGGATCTGACTTCTTCTATATAATCAGTTTTCACTATAGCCAGTGCACAAATGCCAGCTCCAGTTGTGCTGAACACAAAAATTACTGGAAAGCAGGAAGTGCACATGGAGAGAAGCATTGAAAAAGAATTAGAAAACATTTCAAGGAAGAATTCCCGATCCCATAATTTGGAACATAAATCAGATTCTGTGTGTGTCAGAGATGTAGGTGCATGGGTCCAGTCCAACCAACTGCCGAAGTGAGACACCTTTATGAGCGTTTCAAGTGTGATATAGACTAGGGTGTGTCTTCCATTATCTCACTGCAAGAAAGCTTCTGGTTCAAATCTCTGTGGGACAGGGCCTTTCTGTTTTGCGATGGCACGTTCTTCCTGTGCATGTTTGGGTGTCATTTCACCAATTGATGGAACCATGTCATGTCATCTTTGGCTTTGTCAGTGAAAGCTTTATCAAATGGAAAGACTGATTCAATGAGTGACTGGTGAACTGTTTTGAAAATGTCCCATCTGATATTAAAGGTGTTCATCACCTTTAGGTGAAACATTCCACTGGACCTTCTTTAAGGACAGGAAGTGATCATTTTTCGAACCCAGGGACCAACTGCTTCTTAATTGTTAGCAAAGCGCTAGCTCATTGTATGATGAAAATCCAAAGGAAAACTGGGACATATTAAAAAGTAAAAGAACATGTTAACTTATAGCTGTCAGACAGTAAGAGCTAATACTGGAAATGAGACACTTCCTAACTAATACCACTGGGTAGTTTTGTCCATGTGGGCTGCTGTCAGAGTCTGCACTTTCAGAGTTTACAGAATATTCTCTAAACATGAACCATACAGAAACTGGGAATGGTGAAAATCAGAATCTGTTTCAGTATTGAAACAGTTGGTGTTTGAGGCTGTGGTAATGGGGGTTTAAGGTATTACCCTTTAGTGTATCCCTGCTGTAGGAGTCCCAGATGGCTCGCAGCCAAGCTCCTTTAGTGTCTACGACAATGGTGCAACAGTCATTGAATTCCATATGGTTCAGGCCAAAAGCTTTTCCATTGTGGGTGGGGGGGTAGTGACAGAAATGGCCACTCTCTTATTAGTCCATATGGCTAAGGGCAGAGCTCTTTAGTGATTGCATATAACCAGTCCAGGCTCTTGAGCCAGGATTTAACATGAGGAGCTCACTGACATAGAGCCACCCACAGAGTGGCAATATTTTTAATTAAACTCTTTTATATCAGATTAGAGCTGGGCGATATGGCCTAAAATTGATATCCTGATATATTTTTGCTATATCCCAATACACAATATGTATTGCGATATTTTGAAATGTCCTCTTAGCAGCTGTATAATGTTTAATTCAGGCATTAATGACACCAGTTTGGTGATTAAAATCTACTGTTCGATTGGATTTTTAATTAAATTGTATGCAGACAGGGTAAAAATCAATATAAAGTCAAATATAGCAGTTTTATTTTGAAAAGGATTTCATTCAATCTTTTACTAATAAATCCAAAATACATAAATCATGAAATACTCAGTTTTTTACAGTGTATGGAAAGTCCTAGTTATGTTTACTATAGCTGATTATAAAATGATTATTTTCCTCATTAAGGGTGAAGCACACATACACAAAACTCACCAATCCTGCATGCGGCCAAAGGCCAAAACCCTGCAGTCTAGTCCACCATTCAGGCTCACAGCTGTGATTATATTTGTCAGTTATCTGTGCTGATGAATGCTGGAGTGATTTTTGACAAGTTCATGACATGAGAGTGTCTTTAGATCTTGTTCAAGAAACTCTCCTGTGTGATCATGGGAGAAAAAAGCTTGTTTGGAGGCAGGAACATTTTTACTTGTTGTCGGTGTTTTGAGCTGTTAGGCTGAGATAAGTCTCCATAGTTGTGGAGAAGTGGATCACATTTGTCCGCTGCTGGGCCATCTTCTCTCTGACATGTACGACTCTGGCAGGGAGTTTTCAGCAAAATGTTCGCGCCCAGGCAAATCACGTATTCTGGGCGGAATGTTATGAGTTTTTCAAATCCTGGCTTTTCAACAAAATTTGGTTCATATCTTTAGCGATGTGTTGTGTTACTGCTGCCGTTATCTCGGAGTCCGCGTGAGTTTAACCTCTTCCTTTTCAAAGTTGAACGACTGCTGGATGACAGACCCAGCGCTGTTTCCCGTTATCCGTCTCTGTACGCAGCTCACTCTCCACTAACTCGCCACACTGCTGTTTACGTTCCTCTCCTTTGCTTCTCTCTCCGCTAATACAAACATGCACATGTGCGGAGTTTTCTGGATGGGCGGGGGAGAGAGCTCTCTGCTGTGAGAGATGCGTTCGGGGACAATGGGAGAAGCGAAACTCCAGCGAGAAATTCACGCTGATGGCTCAAACCTTCCACATAATTCATACTCCATGTTCACGATAGTGTCATCGTGCATGGCAAAAGTGGTGATACGTCGAGTATACTCGTGTATACTCATGTCTGTGCCATGGTAAAATCCAGGCTAAGCAGCTCTAGCCTACACCATACCCTTTTTACTGGCTGACCTGAGCCCCCTAAAAACCATTTGAGATTTGGAAGAACAGGGTCACCAGCTGATCAATTTCCTTCCATTAGATCTCGGTGTGGGTCACCCTAGCTCTGTGTCTGTGGCTTAGAGCCAACCGTGGTATGCACAGGGGGAATCCGTCAATGTCGGTGGAAGTGTTTGGCCATGAGCCAGTGAAAATCTTTATTTCATTAAATGCATCCAGGGCCGCCTGGCAGCTTTTAACAGAGCCGGGCCATGAGAGTGCAAACAGCAGCGATGATCCATCAGCATCGCCATCTATATAAATCACTGATAGCTACTAGCTTGTTGTTGGCTGAAGCCCTTTTCTAGCTCATTTTATCTCTGTCAGGTAACCACAGTAAGATATCAGTAATGTCTTTAACTGTAACAAAAAAACCTTAGTATGTTAAAACATGTACAAAGTTGTCCCAAAGTAGAGTTTGTGGCAGGTTTTTTGATCCATGCTGCAGCATGAAGATCATCAGTGTCCTTTAGCTGCCAATGCAATTTATTTGACCTCAAGGCACTTTAGATCTTTTGAATCTGAAGCCACAATGTCTGTCCTGCCCCCAGTCTAAATGGGAAAAAGGACATTTTTCTTACTCAATGCAAGTGCTGAATAAATATTCCCAGCAGACCTGTGTAGTGCACATTTTACAAGGAAAGCATTAAATAAAACCTCCTTTGCAACAGAAGCACTGAGTGATAGCAAACAATGGTGTTATGGTTTAAATTTGTGACCCCAGTGACTTAAGACCAAATGAGATGTTGAAAACAAAATACTCACAAATGCCTCTTTGTGTAGTTTCCATTAAATAGAGTCTGATGAGCATATTTTTACATTTTAATGAAAAACTAAACAAGGAAGGTATTTGCAATGTCAGCTACATGGGCGTAAAGGATTTAAGATAACTGTGTGAATGGAGAAGCATCTCTTTCCACCCGGTCTTTTAGAGTTTCTCTGTTTGTGAGTGCTCATGAGGTGGTTTGACACAGTCACTGGCAGTCATGTTAAGTAGGCCAAATCTATTATGTTACATTCTGTTACGTTTATGGCTCTGAAATACACCTAAAATGCCTTTTTTGTAAAGATTATTTTTGGGGCCTTTTAGTCTTTTATTTAGACAGGATAGCTGAAGAGAAACAGGAAACATGGGAAGAGAGGGTGGAGGGAGCATGCACCAAACGGACGCAAGCCCAGGAATCGTTCTGGCGACCACTGCAGGATCGGGATCCCTGCTCTAACTACTGAGCTGAACAAGTGCTCTGACATGCCAGTCTTGTTTAATTTTGGTCATGGTGTATGCGAGGCAAATCTTTGATTATGTCACATTACAGGAGTTTGTTGTTCCAAATGTCCATATTTGAGCGTAACATCTGGCTAAATTTGTGTATTCGTAACCGGCCTTTAGTGTTCACAACACTTTAACTAGGCTGTAATGAACTTGCAGAGAGCTGATGCAGAGCATTGAAGCTCTCTGCTGCAGTGTGGCTTTATCTCTGTAACATCCCAAAGCCAAATACTGCATCCATTAGCCAGCTTCTTTACAGTAACTGTAACCGTGCCATCACCTCTGGCTTGGACCATTTGAATACACACACAAATGCACACACTCTCTCACACACAGGCACAAAAGCCATCTCTTTCAGGGTGTAGTCTGTGAATGAGGCTGCTGGCTTTGGAAATCTGCTGACACAGCTTTAGAAAAGGCTGTGGTGGCCCAGTATGGTTTCTAAAGAGCAGGCCCAGACTCCCAAACCAAACAGCATCTATCTGCTGCTCCCAATATATCCACACCCAGACCAAAACATACTGGTAGCATTGGTCTTTCAACACTGACTTAGATTAAGAGAGGGACGTTCAAATAATCTACAGCTTTCTGTGACAGAACTCATTAAAACAAAGAAATGAATAATGAAACCTGTTTACCAGTGCACTGTAAACTGGATAACCTCCACTGTATCAGTGCATCAGTGTGCAGCGCTAAAGAGCATGGTCATGAAAGCTCTTATAATGTGTTTTTAATCATAGTTCAGATTTGTTGTCATTTTATACAAAACTGAGTGATTCATAATGTCCATCTGCTTTCTTAGCAGCTTCAAACTTGACTAATTTAATGATTGCCCTTATTAAACAATAAATCCAACATTAAAAATGATATTAACTTGAAAAAAGATTCCATGACATTATATATTGGTTTCGTCAAGAGTAGGAAGTTGCAGTCTTAAATATGAAGACTGCTGTGATAAATCAGTTTTTAGCCGATATAAGGAAGTTTTGATTTAATGCTGCACCTGCTTACGTATTGGCACACGCTTAAACGCTGACAGCACACCTGCCAGATTTTGACAGTGTCCATATGTGTGTTAAAGGTGAGGTGAAAGGTAATTATGCAGCTAATGAGATTGGAGGGATGGTCGGAGGTCACATGTGTTAGTGCTGTCCCAATGTCTTCAGAGAGGGATGATGGAAGCTAACTCAATCAGTCATCCCCTTAGGGTCTTTTTTTTTTTTTTTTTATAAAACTGTACAGTACAGAATCAAACAGGACTTTTCTCTTAACACTTCAAATATAGAGCAGGTTTTTACCACAGTCTCTGCAATATTATTGACAGAGAATCAGCCTAATCCATCTATTAGCATCACTCTACTGTGCCTATGTTGCAAGGAATTAAAGTTTGCATTTCTAGGAATATTTCTCTTTCAAAGCAAGTATTTGAAGTGATTTTCTAAGAGTCGTTTTTTTTTAAGCTTGGTACTAGCAAAAAATTGCACAGTCTGTAAGTTCGGTGACAGTTATGTCAACAAACTTTACCTCTTTCTCCTCCTTTTGTGATTTTATGGCAGTTAGTATACAACGTTAAGATAACGCTACAGCCGGGGGCGCACAGATGGCGGTCTAAGGAGCAACCCATGTAAGTGGGCGGCCCGGGTTTGAATCCGATCTGTGGTCATTTGCCGCATGTCTCTCCCCACTCTCTCTTCTGTTTCCGACACTATCCACTGTCCTCCACTGTGGAATAAAGGCACGAAAAGCCCCAGAAAAAAGATTAGGGATGTACTTTATTGGATTTTTTTTTTTTTTTTTTTTTTTTTGCCGCTGTCCAATATGCTGATATTTGCAAATTAATTTTAGCTGATACTGATGTCGATACTGATATTTGAAGGTAATCAGACCTAAAACTTCAGTCCTTTAAACATACAATTCGAAGATTGAACTGATTATAAAAAGCAGTTGAGATAAACTAGGTAATTTTGATTATTTAAAAAGTAAAATCAATACAAAAGTGATTATCAAAAACTGTCGGATTAGTTTCATATCAGTTCACCTGCTGGCTCAGCTCTAACACAGTACTATATTGTTACCAGGGCCAGTATTCAGACTGTTAAATACATTCCTGGTGGAAACATTTAACATGAATAAGTGTTTTTTGTTTTTTGTTTTTTTTAATTAACTTTGACAATGCAGACACCAACTACACCAACATTTCAAGTCTCTTCGATGATGCCGGAATCCTTAGCTCCAAGCTGCGTCGGCCTTATGACTCTCACATGAGGATGAAGCAGCCCAGTCTACTGCTTCAGGCCTCAAGTTGGCTATCACAGTCTGTACTCTGATACAGGCCCTTTATGGCTGTCTAACAGTCTTTTTCTTTGTGTATTAGACTCACATATTGGGCTGCATGTTTTGCAGTTTCCTCTAAGCACACAATAATAAAACTCTATAAAAGTTCTAAAAGTCTTTGGTTTCAGAATCAGAATTGGGTATTGTTGCCAGGTACATTTCGATGAATTTGACTTGGTTTCAGCTGGAAGCGGGATGAAGTCCTCTGAGTTTCAGTGTTTTCTCCTGAGTGAATAAACTGAAGATTAGACATTTAAAGTGAATGTATTGGGGAAAGAGATGGCTGACTGATTTTTAAGCCATGACCTTTTCTTATTCAGCTTCAGCTAACACATCAAAGCAGCTAGGGAATGATTTAGAGTTGTCCGGTCTAACTCTTGTCATATTAGAGAAAATGCCAGTTAGTTCTGACCAAGTAAACAGATTGAACAGAGACATTCCATAAATGATGATATAGGAGAAATGCATTGAATTTTTCACAAGTCAGTTACCTTTTAACCTCTCGTGTCACCTAATCATCTAAACTTTCTTCATCAGTGTGTTTAAAATATATCAGTGGAAACTACTTCAACTAATCTGAGCTATTTTATAAAAAATCGACCATACAGTGTTAGTTCAGGCAGGCCATGGAGTCAAGTGCTGCCATATATATGAGATCAGCTGATGTCATGCAAGAAATCCATCAGGTGATGGCCAGCTTATTTACTCTAAGAATGCTATTGGCTAATTGCACTCATGCTGTCATATTTAAACTGCTCTAGCCTGGCTATACTTTGCTACTTCCTCTGCAAGCTGCTTTATGCAACCCTCCTCCACCCCAGCTCCTCATCTATGCTTTATCTGATTTAATCAATGTCATTCTGTTGTCACTGATGCCTGCTCTGCTCTGGGTTTATTGCTGCTTCTCTCTCTGTCTCAGGCTTTCCATGTTAGCACAAGAAGAGCAGGAGTGTGTGCTGTTCAGGCTTGATGCTTTCCACGTAGAAGGGCATGGGGATTCCAGAACAGCCACACCACCAAATATAAATAAAAGCAGTTAAAGCTAATTAATCACTGCTAATAAAGAGTTTCTTGACAAAGTGGTCCTGACTGAATCGTGTTTATCCTCTGTTCGGCCAGTATGCAGTGGCCTGCAGAAACACATGGCAGCCTATCAAATACAAAGGGGATATTGGCCTTTCACCCATCTATCTAACTAACTGCCTGCTGTGCTGCTCTGCATTGAAGTCCATTGTTGCGTAACAATATCTGTATTTTTTTGTTGAACCTTAACACCTCATCCTTTTTGGGGCCCCATACTCTCTATAAAACTTCCTTAACTAGTAGACAAAGTTATGCACCTTCAGTTTTTCACAGCTCTCTCTCTGTCTCTGTTGAAAGCAGGTTGAATTTATGACACATTTTTGCTCTTGGCAATATATAGAACCCCAAGAGATCTATTTTTTTCTTCTGTTTTTTTATAATCCTAATGTACCATCAATCTAAATGTCAAGCCACATTAAAGAAGCAATGAGAGCAGTTTTGTCATGTAAGTGTGAGTGAGTATTGGCAGTAGATTGGCCACGTTCAGCCAGGATCACCCTGCTGATTATTGGAGCATTGACTGCCAACAGTAGCCAGAGGGAAGGCACGATATGGGCCTGTCATCTCCATCACCAGCCGCATTTCACAGGATCTCCCCAGGGCAGTGTGCACACACAAAGCTGTGGTCCTTGCACGGGTTTATCTTCCAGACCAAAATAGAACTGGGTCAGGCCAGACTCTTGTGATGGAGAAGGAAGGGAAATGACCACAGCAAGGTCCAGAGAGTTTCCTTTTTTTTTTTTTTTTTTTTTTTTTTTTTTTGGCATCAGCCTTTGCCTCATTAGTGGGTAAACTTCTGGTGCCAGCTGCAACTTTTACTTTTTAAAGCAGCTTTCAATCTGACTTTGATAAAGGCCTTTTATAAGCTTAACTCTTACAGTAAAGAACAACAGTTTACTTACTGGATAAGATTAGATTTTTTATGAGATTTCCATATTTATTCTTATCTTAAAACCACTTTGTTTTATTAGCCTTTGACTTTCTTTTGGACTCCTGTAGTGTGTAGTATGTAGTATGTAGTGTTGCTGTACCCTTAAAAGTAGTGGAGTTGGGGAGAACAAAGCCAAAGAGATAAAACTTTGTATAGTGACTGTCTCAGTAGACAGATTTCACCACTACCCATTGTAACTCTGTTTCACGGGGCAAATTATCAGGCTGTAAATGAGCCAAATATGAGAAATAAGTAGACTATTGGTTCACTTACACAGGGAGATGTTAACTAAAAAAAACATGCTGTATGGGAGGTGACAACTTATGCTTATTCTGTTGGATCAGGGGAAAAAACACTTGGACAAACAAAGAAGTTTGACATTAAGCTCACTGCAAAAAGAAAACACATTTAGGCCACAAACAGGAAGTGTCTGCTACTGGGTACAGAATACCTCACAGTTTCACTTACTGACACTGCATTTTCAGCATCATCTGTGACACAACTCTTAGGGAAAAGTAACCAAAAAGTGGCACTCTTCTACAGAGCGAGTTAATCCGAGGAGGTCAGCATGTAGAAAATAACCTGGTTTACTGTATCACACAATAAAGTAATAAGAGTGGTGGCACTACATTTCTAATGCCTATCACAGTTATAATTCAAAGGTTTTTTCCTTTTCATCAAGAACAATCAGTGTTGAAAATTGTAGGTTGGAAATTGAAAGGTGGTTAACACCACCTGCTAAACATGGGCGTTGTCATTGAAGATAAAAGCACACTAAATTGAGGCTTACACTGCCAACTTCAGAGTTCCTAAGTACAGTTGTTAGTATTGTAGTATACGCTAGAGTGTCTGAAATAGTCTTAACTTAAACACCCTCATTAACAGTATTTATGATCTTCCTGTCTTCCAGGGGAAAGTTTGCTGTGGTCAGAAAGTGTGTGGAGAAATGCACAGGCAACGAGTACGCGGCAAAGTTCATGAGGAAGAGACGGAAAGGCCAAGACTGCAGGATGGAGATCATCCACGAGATCGCAGTGCTCGAGTTAGCCACAGCCAGCCCTCGAGTGGTCAACCTCTACCAGGTCTTTGAGATGGCGTCAGAGATGGTGCTGGTCCTGGAGTTGTGAGTATCTGTACAACAAAAACACAAATTATGGACCTCATCTTTCTAGGAGAACTCTGATGTGACTCCTATCTTATGAACTCTTTAGTAGTTTCAGATCATTACAAATGTGGTTATAAAATGGCTTCTTTTACCAGGGCTTGTCTTGTCCAGTTGAGTGTGTTTATGTTAAAAAGTTTCATAATCACATCTATCATCTTGGCAGTCATGAGTGGGGTCTTTCATTTGCCATCAGATACAACAGCCATCCAGAGAACTTAACTCTACAAGAACAAACAGTACTAGACATACAAAGTCCTCACACAACAAAAAAGAAAGTGATCAGCATTTTTCCACTGAAGATTTAGAACAACTGTATCTGCTGATATGATGCAAGATTTGATGCTATGTCACACTTAAGAACAGTGTGTCTGAGAGGATAAATTTCTTTTACAGGTGTTGGTATGGTTATGATTAGAGCTACAGCGGTGGCCTTGACAATTCTGAACAAAAGACGAAGGCAACAGATGATAGTTCAGAGGCAGAGTCCGTGTGTATGGCAAAGGCCATATGTAAGAGTAAAAGCATGATGTTAAGAAAAGTCTTGTCTCCTCTTCCAGGGTTTTTGCTACAAGTACTTGATCATGGTGCACCGCCACAGCAAAATAAAAGCCACCATACCTTTAGAATTACGATCTTTTTTTTTCAGATGTTGAAGATGTAAATTATATTGTATGAATGGATCCATACAAACACAGATGTGATGACAAAGTGAGAGAGGTGTGTGCATGCCAGGTGTGCAGATGCGACTTTAAGTTTAACTTGTTGCCACAAAAACTTCACTCCACTTTGATTTGAGATTTGAAATTCATGACTGTTTATTTTATATTATATTTCTGGCACATTTTAAATTCAAAAGGAATGTTCTTTTCTCTCGTCGTGCGTAATCCTCCACGTCTGGAGTGCGAGCAGCCCCACTCCGCAGCTGATATGGTGAGAAAGTGACCTGCAGCAGCTCATACAGACGGGGCAGGCTCAGGGCATACGCACCACAGGTGGCCGTGATGTTCAAGAGAAGGGCTGCTTTAATCCCAAGTTTTTGTATTAAAGCACATAGGCTAGATGATGTTAAAAACTTCAAAATCTGCAAGCTTACCGTTGGAGTGAACTGGTCATGTGAGACCGTACGTAATTCCTGTGGCTTGTAAATGCAGAAAAATGTTTCCATTGCACTTTTGCGATATATTTCTATATTAAAACCTCTGAAAAACCTCGTGAGAGCTTAAAAACCGTTTTTTTGCTATATTTGAGAGGTTTCTCATAATTCAGTTGTTTCCATTGCCAGTTTTTTATTGTGCTATTTAGATTTTGCGCATTTCTAAGGGTAATGGAAATGCAGCTACTCACTGTCCACACTGTTAACCGTTAAAAATTTAATTCTCCACCCAATTTCAGGCTTCCTGTGTAAATAGTATGATTTCTAGAGCTTGTATTTTAAATACATAGAAACAGAGACTAGCACTCTTTTTCCCCTGCCTTTCATGGCTTTGAGTCAAAAGTTTTTCTTCCATGTTGACACATGTCAGAGCATAACATTATTGCACAACTATCCTCACTTTGTAAAGCAAGGTAACAAGTCCTCTAAGTGACGGAAGTCAGATAAATTCTAGAAATATTCCTATTGACACTCCTGGTACAATGTCATCTACTTATTTTCTTGTTCCTTGCCCATGTAGAAAGCAACAGAGAGGAAAGTAGAAACTGGGTCAGTGACAGGAGAAAGAACAATGTGCTGCATCACACTGCATTGTTTGTCAGCTGTCAGGGCTCTAAAATAGAAATCAGTGTCATCTAACTGATTTGGTTGCTGAAGCTGGGTCGAGTTGTATGTGGTTAGATCATACGGTTAGATTAAGAGTACCAGCCACCACCATTTATTGTTGCAAAGTTAGGAGAGGAGGAGCTCTCCTCTGTAGTTACTATAAGGTCTGTTTTAAAAAACTTTATTCAGAAAAATATCACCACACAGTACAGTATAAAATAATGTAACTGAATCAAGCCAGATCAGTTTCTCCTACTCCATTGTTGGGTTTGAAGCTAGTACCATAAGTCCTGCCCCTTCCTAATTTTGATTGGTTGGCAAGGGAGAAGTGACGGTGACTGGCAAAGCAATGTTCCAAATGTTGAACTCTTTTAAAAATCAATTTATTCTTTGGGTTTTTATGCATTTAAATGTGGATAGGGCAGTGAATAGAGTCAGACACTGTGAGGGAAGAGTAAAGAGTCATGTGCTGGAAAGGAGCCACAGCCCAGAAATAAACATGGGCAGTCTGCTTTGAGGAAAGCAGTTTCTATACATAGGGTGTGCAGATATAAGCACTACTCTTGGTCATGAGAGCGCTGTAAGCACAATGACAACGCACAGCAGATGCCTAGGGCATTTAAATGCTGAACAGCGTTGGTTTTGAATTGGAAATTTGTCCTGCCAGGGCTCTAAAAGGCATTAATAATCACAGGGCATTGTAATTGTGCAAGGTGAGTTGTTTTTCTGCATTTTCCATTTAGGATTTGCATGATTTTTGCATTTTTACATAATTTAAAAATGCCTACCCTTGACTTGTTTTATGTGGGCATTGAAGGATCCTGATACCTCCAGAGATTCCAGTTTTCTCTAAACCACTGGTGAGTGCACTGCCTGCATCCATGCTAAAACTCAGAGGAAGTAAACTGTGTGATGTTCTCTACTCGTGTGTGAAGAGAAAAGGCAGCATAGCTAGTGCTTTTAAGTCCTCCAGAGCTTCAGGCCAAATTTGAATGCTCCAGCACACACCAGCTATTCCAGCAATGAGCCTTCTGTGTCCTTTAGTATACACACACTCTCACACACATGTTGTGTTTGTAGGATTTTAATGGATTGAATTTCCTGTGTCCCAGTATCATACTGGTTTAGAGGTGAAGGATATGTCAGACAGACTGACAGCAGTTTGATGAGTTAAATCCACCAGTAACACCAAACAATGACCAACTGCGGCAGTGTGACCCAGTATGTGGGATTAGCACACACATACATATGCACACGTGAGGTTCATGTATGGTGTTGACTTCAGTAGCTGCACCAGTTGTCGATGATCTCATCTCACTGGTCATTCACGCGCCATGCTTGACCTGGTTCCCATGGTGGGTGTATGAGTGTGTGTTTTTGTGAGGGCTCTTACACCTCCTCTCACTCTTTTCTGTCCTTTCTCTCTCTCTCCACATATTGGATTTTGCCTGCATCCCTCACCATAGCGACACCCACAACCCCCACTATTTACACACTCACTCACTCACTCACTCACATGCATAGATGACAGCCTGTGTTTAAACATTTGGGGACAAACTGGTGGATTAGAGAGTATTTACACATTGTGCCTCAGCTGTCATCTGTGGTTTATTGAATACGCACAGTCTCAGAGATACTTAAAATAATAAAGAAATTAATGATCAATATGCATACTATATATATACTTGCATGTTACTATTAGAGATGTAATATCAAAATTTCATATAACGATCATCATGACCTAAGATATCTCAGTTATCAGTATTATAACTAAAATATACCTAAATATTCACTGATTCATCATTCAAATCATTTCATCAAGTTCAGTAATAAAAACACCCTAAATCAGTGTTACTCAGTGCACTCTTTCATGTCTTAATTTGAAATATTATTCCCCCAAAAAACCTTTAAAGAAGGGAAACTTTGACCTCAGAAATTATCTATTGCAAGTCACATTATTTAGTTTGTTTCCCATACTTATACGGTAGGCTTAAAGTTTAATTGTCAACCTTTATTTTTTGTCTATATATTTTTTGCCCCCTCTTCCACTTTTGCTGCTTCTAGCCAATTTTTTCCACTTTTATCCAGTGTTTGCCACCTTTATCCTGCTTTTTGCTATTAGCTTTTTTCCCATTTTTTGCCAATAAATGCCCATTTTGCCACTTTTTGCTGCTTTTTGCCCATTTGAGTCCCTTTTCCCTAATTTTTTGCTGCGTTTCTGCCATTTTTTTTTCTTTTACCATTTTTGCCTTCCACCTGTGACTCATTTTTTTCCACTTTTTTCTCACTTTCCCCAATTTTTGCCATGCTATGCCTATTTTGCCCCTTTTCACCAATTTTTGCCACCTTTATGTTATTTTCATTGCTACTTCAACCCTTTTTTGCCACTTTTCATCACTTAGGTTGTGGCTCTTGCAAAGGTATTTTTCCAACAATTTGGCCCTTTGGTTGACCGGGTTGAGTAACACTGCCTTAAACAAAATTTAGCAGCACTGGCACTAGCCAAAACATGTTAAGCTTGTGTAAACAAAAGTAAACATGGAAACCTTATCACATGTGCATTAGCAAAGGTACTTTGTTAATAAGGTTGTCAAAATTTGATGGTTTTTGATACCTTTTTGATACCACATGCTTTAAACAGCATATCATCCATTTTTTTATGTTTGATGGGACTGAAAAAAGTACCAAAAATACCAAAGAAAAACAGATATGAATCATATTTTGAATTCATAGCTCCTTATTAATCTGAGTCCTCATCAATGCTACTGATAATTTCCTGTAGTTTGGTGGTCTAAGAACAGTAGATTTTGAGTTATAAAGTTAAAAAGGTCATGATTCCATCACTTATATCTTTCATATTGCAGAAATAGCACACACGTTTCTTATCCTCACAACTGGATTTAGACATTTTATCCACATTTTGCTAAAATTGCATAATCCTACTGTCCTTGACCGCATCAGATTACAACCCTTGGCTGGCTCATTAAGTGAGCTAATTAACTTCCTCTCTGTTGATTTCAACATGGTTTTCAACATTGGATGAATATTTTTAACTAACAGGAGCTGCTCCAAAGTTTAGGAAAGCTTTCATGGACTTTTTGGGCAGAAAAGGAGAAACTAAAGTCAGAGTGCTTCTCCTACAGTCTTGGGTTCATTTGTTTATTGTTTTTTGTTTGTTTGTTTGTTTGTTTGTTTGTTTGTTTGTTTTCAACAAGCCGACAGTCTAAAGCAGGCTACTGCATTTTGGTTTAATCTAACCTACTGTGATAATTACAATCACAAAAAAACAGTATGATGACTGAGGGGAAAATTGTATCATGGTTGTCATTAATAGCAGTAACCGTTTCATCTCTAAGCACAACACACAGGCCCATTTCATCCACTGAGCTGCACACTGAATATGCAAACAGGAAAAGGGTCACGTTTGGCGTCTCAAAAGTAATAAAAACATCCATAGTAGCTTGCAGGATGGCTGCCATTGTCCAAAAGAGTATAAACAAATGTTATCCTGAGTAGTTGTCATGATTGCCTCCGGTCTCTTCTCCTCGGGGGATTTGTATATTGCACTCCGCTGTATAGGAGTGTGTAATGTAGAATGTCATTCTTATTAAGAAGTGGAAGTTCTCCTGCAGTCACAGTAAGTTCAGTGAAAAAATGACAGATTCAAATGTAACCGTTGTCATCTGAGAAAGGTCCTCATTGCTCTTCCTCTTAATAAGACCAGTGGTGTATAAGTATTATGTAAGTTATTGTTGCATGGCTTCACTGTGCATTCAATAACTGTGTTTACATATTTCCTAAAAGGGTAAGATCATCGAACTTGGTTCCTACTGACACTCCCAGTTTGCATAGACAGGGATAGATCAGAGGGGATGGCAGCATTGTTAGGACTGCAATCTTTTACAGGATTATGTGCTGTCAGCAGCACATGCCATATAGAGTACAATCTGCCTGTTAAGGAGATCCCATTAATGCCCCTTTAAATGCTCCAGTCAGCCCAATCCTCCCCCACCTTAGTCCATAATCCCAGTCCCAGTCCTTTGTTGGGGAAAAGGATAATCCCAGAATTAACTGCTGCCCAGAATGAGGATAGTACGCCTTGTCACAGACACATCATCAAGTGGCACATACGAACACAGACCAAATAGAGCGTTTCTAATTCCCCTAATATCTAATAATCATTAAGCATGGCTGGTAAAGGTGAGGAGTTATTTTTTTGGTGTGGTGGGGGTACATAACTGTCATTAGTGTTTCCCCTACCTGTCAGGCAAAAGCACAAAAGCAAAATCCTGAGAAGGACCTTTGAGAGTATGTCTAATTTTTTTTAGTGAAACTAGGGGGGGCTTGTGCTTTCCAGGAGAGCAGAATGAGGCATCTGGCTATTAAGAAGTAAATGCTAAGACAGCATCAGCTTTTCCCTTAGGAAGAGCAATCTCAAAGCTACATCCAAATCGACCACAGGGGGAATAATAATAATATATTTTTTAAACATCTTAGAATATGCACCACATATGCAAGACCAAAATGGTTTCAGTGGGAAGCAGGACCAGAACATGTGCATGTGGTCTGCAGGATGACCTTGACAATGAGAGAATGAGTGGTCTTTATTAAGGTTTACATTTGGGTTCAAAAAATCACTTCTCAGATTCAGATAGATTCTTTTTTTTTAATATGATATTGATTAATATAATCCAGAGATTGATCTTTATACATAGGCTCCTAACAAGACCAGTCTCCAACCTAAGTCGTTTATGCAGCTTGAAACTTCCTGTATTCATTCCTAAAAGCCTTTAGACTCAGAGTCAAGATTTGAATCTTATGTCCAATCATTTTCTTGTGGATACCTGGGGCACATTATCAATACAAATTGGATATGCATGCACAAGATGTGCCACATGGATGTAAAATATAATGTGAAATTCTACACGTTTGGGGTCATTTTTTTCATGTAGACCTTGATATTTTAATGATGTGTCTGGTTGGAATGCACATTGTACTATTTTTAAACATTTTTTGGTGAGAATCTCTTAAATGGTGAAGTAAAATTAGTTTGTGACTAAATTATCACTTCAGGCAATACCCAGCCCTGATAGGCATTGCATGTGATTTTTTATCTGGTCTTAGCACCATTTAGTGTCTAAATGGCTATTGCATTTAAACGGTTTAATCCGTTTGATTGAGTTTTCAATGTCTTATATCATCTGCCTGAGGGCTGCTGTTCAAACAGATAGTATCCTGGGTGGGAAAGATCACTGAGGATGCTGCTGGCGTTCCTGAAGCAGTGGGAGCTGTACAGTTCTTCCAGAGAAGGCAAAGGGCAGCTGATGATCTTCTGGGCAGTGGTGATGACTCTGTGGGGCTGTTGTCTTTCTGCTGCTGTGCAGCTAGCAAACCACACACGAATGCAGTATATTCTCTGTGGAGCAGTGGTAGAGGGACAGTAAGTTTCTAAATCAGGGGATTCTTTTTGAGGATCTTCAGGAAGTGGAGTCCCTGCTGTTCTACTTTGGGTCAGGTCCTCCTCAACATGGACACCCACAAAGACTGAGTCCCTTTCTGTGCTGTCCTCTCAGATGTATAAAGGCTGAATGTCCATTTTATTCCTCCTAGTACAGTCAGCTCTTTGCTTTTGACAGTGTTGAGTGTAACAGCATGAACTCAGCATTGTTTTATCGCGAATATCTTGTTTTCATGATCATGGGAAGCCAAAATTGTGTTTGAAATAGAAACATTTCTTGACCTTTCAATGTAATTAAAGATAATTTTATACAGAGTGTAGACATGAAGGGTTCTCTTTAATGAAATACACTGTGCTGTGGTCTCTCACTTTTAAGCTCACAGCCAGTCACACAGCTTTTGTCATTTACCCCTTCAGGCTTGTTTTGTCTGTTTTAAGAAGGCTGTAGGCTATTTTATTAAAACTTGTATCATATGACAAAACATTTTATATGTATGAGATTTTTTTTATTTTTTTTATTAAATATGCTTATTCTTACTAGAGCCTGACCGATTGATCGGTGGGCCAATTGATCAGGCCGATTATAGCGTATCACAGATTAATAACATCGGCCAATATGTAGCCGATATATTAACTTTTTTGCTGCGCGGGGATTCTGTGTGTCCCTACTGAACTCAGCCCAAGTGCCTGGCCCAAGACACAAGCTAGTGCAGCAGCAGCTCTCCCCAACTCAGTGTTGCCAACTGAGCAACTTTGTTGCTATATTTAGCGAGTTTTCAGACCCCTCTAGCGACTCTTTTTCAAAAAAGCGACTAGCAACAAATCTAGTGACTTTTTCAGGTGTTATTGGAGAGTTTTGGAGACTCTGACGTGAAAGCACTTATCGTTGTTGCTTTTCTTGGTGAGCAGCAGGTGCTGCTCACAGGCAGCCCAGTCTGCAGCAGTCCCTGCTGCAGTCGGACTCACTCGGCTGCCCGTTTCAGGTTGGGAGCATGTTTTGCTGCTTGCGTGTGCCGCACGTGTCAGCTCCGGTTCCTGCTGATGCGGCTTTCACGCAGCCGCATCTCCTTTCTCTCATAGCCCTGTCCTTCTTCATAGGTTTTACTTCAATAAACCCCCCTAAAAGCGACTTGATTTAGTGTACAGTGGAAGTGTGTCAGGAACTATCCAAAATGAAAGCATTCTGTACAAGTGAACGGAGTTTCTCTATAGAAATGCTAAACCAGGCTTTTACTTTGAAAAGCACAAACCAGAAAAGCATTCATACGGTGTTTATCTTTCCTGTGACATATTCTACCAGTGTGAAGACAGAAAGTTTCACTAATAGTAGATCTTTAGAGAACAACTTCATAAAACAGCTGCATTTAAGCTTGTGGCCTTTCTCAGGGTTATCAAGAAACACATTGTAAACATATTCTATGTGCATATTTGCCACAGCGATGTGAATATGGCTCACCATTTATCATTTACCTGTCTAATATGGTCCACAGCCACAATGTAAGACTATTATACAGCTTTTAAACGTCGTCTAAGTTTCATCTTTGTGAAATAAACAAAGATAAATGCAACTGTTAATTTACATGTCTACATTTGTGTTCATGTACAGTATATATCCTGTGTATATCAATGTTCTTATTTCATATATTGGCCGATATATTGGTTATCGGCCAGTATATTGATATCGGCAGATATATCGGTTATCGTCTTTTTTTAGCCCCCAATATCGGTATTGGCATCGGCCCCAAAAATCCTATATCAGTCGGGCTCTAATTCTTACCGCATAGTAAGTCTGGATCGACCAGAAGAAGTCTGTGGTCTCGCCTAAGTTGCTTTGTTGACCTACTAAATGCTTTGCTATAAAGGAAGAATCATATTTTATGTCTAAGATATTTTATGGATGAGGAAATGAGCGTCCAATTAAACGAATCATTGTGTAGCAGCTTGAGCCTTTTCAGCCTCCCGTCTTTTCCTGTATTTTTCCTTTGAGCTGCTTTATTTCAGAGGGAAATAGAGCAGAAAGCTTTCATTCTTCCTCGGCAGGGATGTTAACAACGTACTCTTGTCTCTTTTTTCCTCCCTTCCTTCTTTTTATTTGTCTGACAGCTGATAGATATTTCGGGCAGTGGGGCAAGTGGCGATGATGGAGGATTGAGGGGTGGATGAGTAGATGGAGGGCAAAGGGGGGCAGATTTCTAAGAATGAGGCTCAACATGACATAGAAAGCTATTTATGCTTTAATGAAAGGGATGGAGAGAGGGAGGGAGCGGCGAGGGGGCCAACGCTCTTTTCAGGCTGGGAGAGAGAGAAAGGAAGACTCAAAGGAAGAGCGAGGGAGATGATAGAAGAGGAGAAAGAGGCGACAACGGTGAAAATATGAGGGTGATGGAGGGAACTGTGAGATGAAGTTGTCCAGAGAGAATGAAAGAGAGTGACAGAGCGCTCCATGGCCTCATTGCTGGCTTAGCCCCAGCCCAGAGTTCATTATGTCAGTTGAGCTGCACGAGTGCACGTGACCAGCCAAAGCATGGCAGCTCGCCCAGAGAGAGGGAGAGAGAGAGTCATACAGTGGGAAATAACCCCATAGAAATAGCTTGATGCTTCTGATTGACTTGGTGATATTCACACCGGCTAACTGGATTGAAACTGCAGAGTCTGTTATTGAACTTACTGAGCCGTACACATGGAAAACATGTCAGAAATTAATAATATTGATGCCAAAAATATTTTGTTTTTTTTTTACATATCATCTCTGTGTATTTCTTTCAATTCTTAACTGAAAGGAGAAGTTAAAGCGTGTGTTTTGGGGCGACTTCCACCTGCAAATCCAATGTAGAGGCTTTAGAGAGTACGTGAGGTGGCATGACTTTGTATACTGTTACCCAAATCAGATTTAGGCAGTCAACATGAAGCTTTAACATCCATCCTGTCGGACAGTGCTCTTCAAGTATCCGTCTGTAAGTTTTACATGTTAAATTTTGGTTTTCAGAAAATCCGTAAAATCTACATGTGTTAACTTTTAAAAAATATATTTGTACGATAAACCCAGAATAGTTGTTTGTAGGGGATCTTCTGCTGAGGTCTTTGGCTCTGTCATGAGTAGGCAAAAATATAGAATATCACTATTCAGAAAACTAAAAACAGTCATTTCTACTTTGTAAACTAACAAGATCTGTGTGCACTGAGTGTTGTCTGCGTTATGGTTTTGCTCTGTTAATGTCACACCCTTGGCTGTTGGGTCAGTGCCTGAAGTGAAGTGCAGTTCTAAGCAGCAGGATCATGAGTTCAGAAGTTCATTCCTGAATAAAGAGAACTACATATAAACATTATGTAACTTTGCCTAGAAGATGTGAATTTGCTGTTCTTTGCTTCCTGATTTGATGTAATGGTGATCCATTAGATAAAGGGTTGGTAAACAAAGTTCTTTATTTTGAAATCAACCAGTTTGCTTTCCTGTGTCTGACTTCCTGGAGGTTCAGCTTGATTCCCCCTGAAAGTGCCTTCATTGTAACCTGGCACGCCAGATGGATTTGTTTCACATCCATCTGGAAAACCACTCATATACAGCGTTTGGGAAAGGGCAGAGCTTTTGAAAAAAAAAAAAAACTCAGAGTGTAATTGGATGAATGTTCTGTCTGTCACATCTTTACGGGCCAATCAGGGCAACAAAACACGTGACGTAGCCGCTATCGAGGTGTGCCCCTACCAAGGACTAAACTGCATAGGGAACTGCATAACGCAAACTATGGCGACTGTAGAAGTGTCAGTACACGACTTTTGTCATTTTTGAAAAGAAAACAACTCAATGCTGTTCTTTGTTCCTCCTTTAACAAGAAATTTCCTCAAGTTCTGATAAAACTGGTGCTTTAGCAGCACCCACGCCACTGTCTTCCGTCATAATTGCACCAACCTCTTGTTGCTGCTTGCATACCTCACGACTCCGCTGCACCAGAAAGTACTGCCCCTCATCCTGTCACTTTCTGACCGGGCCCAAACAGTTCAAATGGGAGCTTTGCAAGATGGATTCCACAGTGAGAAACAAAGAAACAGGCATATGCAAGGTTACCTTTATTGAGTTTAGACTCAGCATAAACATCAAGCATTAAATAGATGGAAGGAGGGCACGATTAGCTCCAGAGTGCACAGCATGGATGGAACTCTTCATCTATTACATTTGGGTGGATGTTAAAGAAGAAATCCACTAGAGGACACTATCTCACACAGATCTTCACAGCTCCTTTGTTGCTGCCCTGTTTGTCTTTCGCCCAGCTGTCTTGTTGTAGCTGTATTTGTGCCCAGGGTAACTACATTGCATAAATGTGTTTGTAAATTCTACATCTCACAAAATATTCAGCAATATTTCCTCTGACCGCTCAGGTAAAGCTCTACCATTTTCCAAATGATTCTTCTTCATTGTGTTTTGCTGCTCTGGCTTTAATTGTTGGCTACAATGCTCAACACTGCCCGCACTATTACTGGTGGCATTGCAATGTCTGGTCCGTATTCATACGCTTTTAGATAGCATGTGGAAATATGGATGAAATGAATGCAGAGGACAGGTTAAAAGTTTTGTCGCTGTTATGCATGTAAAACATAAATGGGCCCTCACTGTTTCTTTAAATAAGGCAGAGAAATGAAAGATTGCATATCAAATTTATTGTCTGATGTCCTAATGAGTAATATGTCTCACAATCGTAACGTTGTGGGTTCGATCCCCAGCTCCTGCAGGAGCCAGTTTGCTGCCACAGCTTCATCGGTGGCGTGTAAATGTGTATGGATGCTAGCTGATTCTGATGGCCAATGATGACCATTTAGCCCTGGCTACCACTGGCTCTGTCCCAGAAAAGTAATTTGAGCTGCTCTTTGCAGTGATAATCCATCAGGGCATTATTAATCAAAATATATAATTGTCAAAATGTTTGTTTAGATTTAACATGGTTGCACTGCCTTGGGCTGAATACAAGAAGTACAGTGCAGTTAAGCACGAGCTTCATGTTTTAATGTGGGCAGTATTCCATTTTATGTCTGGAATTTGCTGTGGGCCAATCAAAAATGGGCCAGGGGCTGCATTTGTCGATAGTATGGCGATAGTTTGGACATTCCTGGTATACACTGATGTCACTGTCTCAACTGTATTATGATTATTTCAAGCCAAAGATTGACTGGGTTCATTTATTAGCTTGATACTAACAGATAATGGGTATTGCTGTTACCAGGCTAACAAATGTACACAGATCATTGTATATTATCAACAATGTTATCTAAAATAATGTGTCTCTTTTATTCATTACCTTGAATCTCCACAGTGATGAAACATTTAGGGTATAAATGGTTTTACTCTTTCTGTCATTTAATGGCAGTTAGTTAACAGCATTTATTTGTGCTACAGCCACCATCTGGTGGTAGCATCATATTACCACCTAGATGGATATCCAATATTGGCATGTAAAATTTGCATCAACATCCTGGATGATTTCTGGGTCTGTCAGGAAACATATGTTGGCTCTATAAGGCCTCTTTTGCCCTGGGACCCAACAACAGATTAATCTGAGTCTAAAAGTAATGGCTGGTGATGTCATATTTCAGGCATTTTGAAACACATGGCTTCATTATACCAAACTGTAAGTTGCTATATTTGTCTGCAGTAAATGGAGCCGTTAATATGTGGGAAATTCCAGTTTGCTGGACATGAATACATCATGGGAGGACGACAGACCACTCAGAGGCATTCACTTGACCTAACTCTGACTTTATTACTCTCCTCTCTCTCTGTCACGCACATTTGTCTCTTTGTCTTTGCCCTCCTTTGTTGAGTCCTCTCCTCTCCTACATTGATACAATTTTCTTGGAGCATCTTTGTATTCATTGTGATGGCATATGACTGATTAAATCTACTTTCTCCACTAAATGAATGGATGTGAAGGAATATCCAGTACTTGTGTATTCCCCACTCTGTCAGCTTAGCTTTTGTGATAACGAGTGTACCCCTCCCCATCGCTCCCTTTGTGTTTAGTGTGTTTGTAGGTCAGCTGACGTTCATGTTGTCATTTTTTTAGCACGTAAACAATCTGAGGTTGAGCGTGACGGGTGGCTGATCAAAGCTGAATCGATCCATTCCCACAGCACTGCACTGGCGATCATTTCATTAATTACATTAGGGAGTTGCCAATCAAACTGTGAACCTGACCTTTCACTGAGTTTCAAAGCTGCTGCTAGGATTCAGGATGACACACAGGCAGCAGGCATAGAGGATTCTCTTTTGTCCACATTACAAACATGAAAGTCTTTCTTGAGTTTGTATTTGTATCTAAATTGGTAGATAACCCATTTAGTAAGATTTCTCAGTTGCAAGGTCTTACATTTAATATGATTTTGAACATAATGTCAGTAGTTTAAATAGGTCATACATTTAATTACTTAGAATAATATTGATGCTAAGGCTGCAGAGTATTATTGGTAGATCTTTGCTAAAAAAAAAAAAAAAGGTAATTATTGGTATCTACTCTGCCAATCTATCTGCAGTCAATGTCAACTAGGTAATGATGCATCAATACATTTCGATTGGTTGATCAGTGATCCCATCAGATTGATAGAAAGTCAAAACATCAATCTACACTGTCACCCTTAAGCTATGCTTTTATTTTGAAATTCCTCCTGCATGCCTGTTGACAGTTTCAGCCCAACTGCATGTCATCCATCAATCTAGCAGTAACAACAGTTGCTAACAGTTAGCAGTCAGGATATAGAGGATATCCACTCCTGTCTCAGCTATTTGGACATATTTCAGACAAGGACTACCTAAGTGCAGGCCCCTTCCACTTTTTGCCATCTATGTTTGAATTTTGTATCCTTATGCGATCACTTTATGAGATTGTTTAGGGATAGAAACTGCTCTCCGCTTCTTATCTACACATAGCTGAAGTAGTGCGAGTGGTGTCTGATAAAGGCTCTGCAGCTAAACAGAGGGAAGTGTCCTCTTTTGATACTTTTGTAGTCTGATGCTTCATGTTAAATTTATAATAAAAAAGTGCTCAACCTCAACATGATTCAAGCAGGAGACCTGCTCAATAAAAGTCGATGGAAATTTTGAAATAGGAAAACCGAGACCAAAAGATTTGATCTTGATTATACAAAGCTGCAGAAAAAGGTACATATTCCTCGAGAGGGATCAGGGTACAGGAAAGGAAAGAAAAGTGTTTAGGACTTCTGAAATGTTTGCTGCTTATAAAGTCAACATTTTTAAACACAAATGCCTATAGTTTTTAATTTAAAGGCAATAAAGGGCAACAATTATGGCTATGTATGTTTATGCAATAGGTGCAACTATGTTTGGGTATGTGTGCAAAACGTGTATATGTCCTCCTTTGGATTTGCCTTTAAACAGGACTGATTTAATAATTATGAAAAAATAAAACATGTTTTCTGTGTTCCTATACTTAGAGATAAATTAAGTATGCCATCAAAGGCTTGTTTTAAGGGGAGAAGGGGGTTATTACACTTGAATTTGGATTAAAAAGCATGATCTCTTTTTAATTTTGTAATATAATACCGTTATCGTCAAAGGCAAGAAAAATACTGTGATATGATTTGATGACCATGATTAGGCCCTATCACTCAGGTCTAGTGTGGACCCATTTTAGGAGTCGTTAGATGAAAATTTGCTCACTTCTGCTTCTTAAGCTTTAGCTAAAGCTAATAGCTACACTAGCTATGTAATTAATGTTCCTACATTAGCCAAAGTGGCTACTTTTGCTTTTTCTTTATTAATGTCAGGTTTAGCAAACATAGCACATAGCTAAAGCTACCTTAGCTACATTAGCTATGTAGCCAACATTGCTTTGTTAGCTTTAGCTGCATTAGCAGCCTGAGAGCACTGTCATGGAAGACAAGCTTTTCTTCCCTGTATACAATGTTAAGTTTGTTTATTCCGCATTTTTAATTAGATACTACTGGTCAAGTGTTTTACTTTTTTGGCTGACCGCTGAGGTCAGCCCTACACATGGCAATGTCTATGTCTGAGTGAGTATGTCTGTCTGTCCCTGAGTAAGTTACGCTTTTGTATGAGCCATATAATACAGAGTTGCGTTTGCTTGGACTGAATGCTGTCACTAATGGCTGCCTCCAGTGTGTTAACTAGGCACTAGTTAACATCATTTATGTATGGCTGATCCGTACAGAGTTGCTCTATGGGCAGGGTTTACTTGTGCTGAAAGCCCTTTAATGGCTGCCTCCACTGCTCTAAATACATAGCTTTAGCCTCTGTTTAACCAGAACTGGGCCAAATTTCTGTATGACAAAGAATAAAAAACCCTATAAGCTTTTCATGTTGGGAAAATGTCCTCTGCTGACCTGCGTTGGCATAACTACGTGATAATTGAGGGGGAAAAAGGATACTTGTTGTGTGAATGCCAGAACAACACATTTCTTCTTCACAGTTAGTGGTGAGAGCAACACGGAAAGCTTTCTGCAAAAGAAAATGAAGATGCGGCTCTTCTGCCCTCTGCTTTGGCATGACAATGTGATAGTTGGGGGGGGGGGGTTAGTTGTATATAGCTAAAGAGTTGTTGTGTCCCAGCTAAGGACTAGCAGGCTTGTCTTCAGCTGACCGAGCCGCAGCGGTGCTTCTGTCTGAACCAGACAACGTGTCTGAATCCAAACACGCTCAGAGAGCAACACTGAAAGCTTTCTGTGACAGAAAAATATTCTCTCTGTACCGTTTACTAAGTTAGCTGTGTTAGCTGTTAGCTTGGATATCGCAGTAGGACCGCTGCTGTGTTCTCCGACCAAGGCGCTGTTCTTGTTGAAATCAGGGCACAGAGCCACAGCGACTGCTTGTCTTGTGCAGAGGAGGACTTTTTGCTCTTTTCCAGTTGTGTAGTCGCGCAGTAATAGCAACGAATACAGAGAGCATATTTCCCCCTCTGTTCTCTACCTGCAGCTCAGAGCAGCTGAGTTGATGTATGTCTGTGTTTAACCAATCAGATGCGGTAGAACAGAAGTAGGACAGGAGGGTGGTGATGACACTTCTCAGGTTTTACTAGTATCTCCTCACACACAGAAAGAGACAGAGAGAGAGAGACATGTAGGCCTAGGTTTTTACATTTCAGTAACCACTTACTATAACTTTGGCTAAAAATAATGAACTACTAACAATCAAGACAATGTCACTCTGCCAGAGCACACATTTCAGTGAGGCATTTCAACAACCATCCCAGATAATTGCAGTCAGCCATATACTAAGTTTTTACCTAGTCTTGTTTGGCAAGGAGTAAGTTGTTTATTTTTTACTTTTCTTGGAAATTTTGACTTTTTCCAAAAATCATTTTCTTTCAGCTGATGTGTTCTTTTTTAATTGTTCTGATAAATAACCATAAATTGTTCATCTGTGCATGTCCCTTTCAGTTATTTGTTTTAAAATTATAAAAATGTTTACAGAACAGAGTTGGAGGTTGGGCGTGGAATCATTGTTTATTAATCAGAATCAAGGTAAAAAGTTCAGTTAATCATGATTTAGATTTTTGCCATAACCGCCCAGCCCTAATCATATCGTTAGATATGATATTTTATAGTTATATTGAATCATATCAAAACTGGTGATATGCACCCCTTATATTAGCCTATGTCGCCTCTAAGTGTTGGCAGTATGTAAAAATAAGTTTTTGGTGTTTTAGGCAGAACCAACAATCCTACATCTGATGAAGTCATTGTATTGTTTTAGATTTGTAAAGTGCTTTTAAAAACACATTTAAAAAAAAGTTTAATCAGAACTGACTTTGTCTTGTTAAAGTGGTCTAATGGTAAACAAACTTGCTTTTTCCTACTTAAACTCTATAAAGAAAATTGTTTGAGTCCTTAAAACACTCAGGTTAACTTGTTGCATGGAGTTAAGTTGCAACTTGTTTACCTGAATTGAATAAACTATATATGAGATTTGATATTGGCTAAAATGATTTTGGAAATATCCGAATATTTGATATCGGCAAAAGTCCAACACCATGCATCCTTAATATGCAGTCTTTAAAAAGGAAGAAAAATCAAATATAATCTAATAATCCAATAAACTGAAAATATTTACTAGTGGATTTTTTGCACGTACAAAGCTCTAACGCTGGCACACATTGAGTGAACCTTTTATGTATTGGACTTTTCAGTGCTAAGCTGGCAAAGCACAGGAAGTTTGTATTTGTTGGTTTTGTTTGTAAGACTGGATTAGTTTCTGTCTGATCCTCTAAAGTAATAACTTTCATGCCAACAGTTTAACGCACGTGCGAGCCTGCAGGTGACTGTGCATGTATGCAAGGGCAGTGCGGACAAGAGTCCTACACACAGTCTCCGACCTAATTATTAATTTGAATTCTTTCTTCCTGTGCTCTTGGGTTTCTGGCACTTCCTCCGTTCACACACAACTTCTCACTGGAGCAACTGGATGAGATTTATGGGCTTAGCTTGTGTGTAGATATAAGGACTGCTTAAACTTGGTGGTTGAACCACATTCTCTTAAGTCAATCAGGGGTTTTTAAGAAAACTCTGGTAAGTAAAGGAGGGTGAAGGGGTCCTGACCTACATATCTATGGAAGCATAACACTGAAGCAAGAGTAGCGTCCGGTTAATTTTGAGGTTACATTGTGATTTATACTGAAATCTACACTGTAGCAGGTTACTGTCACCCTGTACTTTTTGCAGAACCCTTTGTAAGTAGTGTAATGTGTTACTGTTGAAGTGCTCTTCCTCATCCTTGTTTGTCAGTTGCCTAACAAGCACAAAAAATACCCTCGCCCTCTGTCTCAGCTGATTTAGCCGCTGTACTTTCCATCTCCTCCAGTGTCTCCTCTCTTTTCATCTTTTCAATAATTGCTATATTCAAGAGCTGCACAAAATTTAGCAGCTCCAGCACAATATGCTCAGCTTTAGTTTCCATAGTTTCCTGTACAACAGGCCTGCCTTTAAAATTAGCAGGGCCTTTGAGAGGCCCAACAAATTGGCCCTCCTTGGGTGCTGTTAGATAATATTAATGCTTGTAGTAGATATTTGCCTCCTGTGCCTATAAATGTTAATGTTAAGAAAGATTTTGTGTTGCTGTAATAAGTAATAATGGGTATCTAGGTTTAAAATAAAAGCTCATTATTGCTTAAATTTAGGATGGGCATGGGCGATGTCTTTACTAACTAGCACTGCCTCCACTGTGACTGCTAAGTAGCATTTAGGCGGAGTATTGCAGAGTGATGCAAACACTAGGGCTGGGTATTTCTCACAGTCTCTTGATACAATATGTAACGTGATACATGTTGGTTTAAGATAATAAATTTTTCATGATAAACATGTTGAATTCACTGTCTTTATTTTTGAGGATAACAAAAGAGGTAGCTTATAGGTTTAAGGTTCTTACCTTTTAACCATAAAATTCAGATTATTCACAATAAATAGCTATTAATAGATGCGAATACAGTAATATTTTACTTTTTAATTTAAATGTCCCTCTTTGTTGACTCCCTTGCTGTTTTTCATACTTTTCATATAATATAGTAGTTTCACTTTACTATAAGCACACTTTGATTTGTAAGAATTGACTTTTAGCTTTACCTCCACATAAAACTGCACTTCTGCTTCTGTAATGAACCCACAAGTTAGAATTAAACAGCATTACTAAGACTGCCTGAAGCCTTCATTTATAGCACCGCTGTTCATGTCCCTACAAATGGAGCATAGAGTTCTGCTTATGATCTCCTGGTCCTGTTAAGAAGTTGGGGTAAATTTTGTGTCATTCAGTGCTGACTGGGATAACACAGATTAGCCTGGTGAGCCACCTAACTGCTAATTAGCCTGGTGTTGTATGTCGATGAAGGTTGATGTTACTGCAGTGTTTTACCTTCTTACAGCCTGCATGACTCCTGTGCAATCCTGACTTTCCGGTGTTTGAAGAAACGTGAAATGATCCAGTATCTTTGCTTTTAGACTGCTGTCAGTAGATAGACTCTATGATCCATGTTACTGGATCGAGTACCAACTTATTTTGGTGTGAGGAGTGAGCTAGCGCTGCATCATGCAGTTTACAACTGCTGCCATCTGTTAGCTTTTTTTGTCAGTATGTGTTAAAACTGCTGCCACAGCATGAGGACCAAGCCAAAGCAAAGTACCCCTTAAGCAGGCATTTTATCACTAGAACATGTACAAATAGAATTCATTCATACAGTTGAAGGGGAAACAGAACACAACCAATTTGTGAAGGCAGTTAAGTGCTTAAGGCTGCAAAATGTTGCTCAATTTGAACATCACCAGGCCCCCTGCATGTCTGCAGTGCATGGCCATGCAATGGTTATATTTAAGCTTTCCCTGGTGATACATGAGCTTTGATTTTTCTCCCTGCAGAGCATCACTACAGCAGGTTCAGTTGTCAGTCTCAGCTATGTTTACAGCTTCCCGTATTAATCATCTATCAGGATTTTATTACTCATGTAGTGTCAGCCCCACTTGTGGTTAGGCCTGTGATTCTTCTTTGCAAGACGATTTGATTCTGATGTACAGGCTGCAATCTGATTCAGATCAGGTTATCTTTACACTATGTTTTTAACCTATGTTTTAATCAGTGCTGTTATTAATTTAATGATTTAAAATGCCCATGAATAGGGAGCAGCAACTTTTCAATACAACATTTAAAGCAGAATAAAGATATTGAAGGTAATGTAGCCAGCTGGACTCAAAAGAACTACTCAGCTGTTTGGCTGATGGTTGGCACTCATGGAAAGCTCTGATCAAGTCTTACCTTTACACTTTTAAAGGCCTTTTCTTCTCACCTTGAAACCAAAACACACACCCTCATCCCTCTTCCTCCACAGCTTCCTCTGAGATAGAGCCTAATTCAGCAGCACCCTGAGGGGACCGCTTGTCTATTCCTGACTGCCCTCTCTCTTTTTCTTTCCAATCATCCACCCAGTCTAATTGGGTTTATCCATCAGAGTTTACCTCAGGTCAGAGGAAATTAAAGGTATATTGCGTAGACTGTAGTAAAGATCTGCCATTGATTCAGACTGCTTTTTATTTGTCTGTTTGTTTTATAGTCACAGGCCTGTTTTCTCATGTGAGAGGTGGAGAGAGAGCTCTCAGTGGACAGAACAAACAGCCTCATTCAAGTTAACTTTATAATTAGTTTGCAGTTCATTCTGCTATTTCTGCCACCACCTCCAGCAAGTAACACCACAGACACAATCTTACACACACACACTTATATACACACGCTCACATTGGGGTTAGATTGTGATTTATTTCCAGGGAGTATCATGGGATTCACTGTTAAACGCCTGATGTAGGACAAGTCTCAATCATTGTGATGTGGTTGTGGAAGAAACTTGGAGCACAGACTGAGGGTGCTTTCACTTCCTCTTATGATCTAAACACAAACTTTAATTATAGATGAACATAAATGTGTGGCTGACCTGGAACAGATGATTGTACTTGGGCAAACTTGAAGGTGCAAATGAAGATGTTTATTTTCTTATCTGATGTGTACGCCATCTGTTTTGTTTTGTTTTGGTGCAGTGCGGCAGGAGGAGAAATCTTCAACCAGTGTGTGGCAGATCGGGAGGATGAGGCCTTCAGTGAGGAGGACGTGAAGAGGCTCATGAGGCAGATTCTGGAGGGTGTCTTATTCCTCCACCAGAACAACGTAGTCCACCTCGACCTTAAGGTCAGCATACATGTGAATTTTATTCAAGGCTTTACACAGACATAGCCAGAGGGAAAAACAGCCAGCTAGGGGGTCCAGAGGCACACAGACACAGACACTCTCAGGGACAAGAGCACACAGACAGGCATCTTTCTTTCCAACATAATAGTTTGGTGGTGAATGCTTTGAAAATGTACAGTAAAAGCAGATCAAAATTTACTAGTGGATCTATAATGAGTCAGAATTACTTCTTGATTAACTTGTCACCTGGATGCAAGGACAACAACTTGGTTTCCAGTCAATTGTAAGGCTGACATATAGAAACCAACTAGGCTTACATCTATGGGAAATTAAGAGTCACCAACTAACCTCACAAGCATGTTTTTGGACTGTGGGAGGAAGGTGAAGTACCTGAAAAGGCGGGGAGAACGTGCAAACTCCACACAGAAGGACCCTGCCAAACTGGGATTCATACCAGGAACCTTCTTGCTGTGAGGCAACAGGGCTATCCCCTGGACCACCATGCAGCCCGGTATAAGAATGGGAATCAAGAACCACTTCCAGTAGAGAACCAGTTCCTATTGGTTGAGTTCATCGACATGATTTACATATAATCTTAACGATTCCCTTATTGATGCCCTACTTTCACATGCCTCAATAAAACTCAATAATATTTGAGTTGTTAACAGTGAAAATTTTTAAAGTTTACTTTTTCCATTAAAGAAAATTCACTGAAGGAATCGACAAGCAAATCATTTAAGAATTGAATTAAGAAGCTGAATCAGTAATGGCATCAGTATCACTAAAATTGTATCAATTCCCATCCCTTGCCTGGTACCAGTTTGGAGTGGCAGGAGGTCACGTTTTTACGGTTGGGGAAAACTGGAAGGAGAAAGGAAAACATGATAGAGATAAGATACATTTTTGCTGAATAATAATGTTTTAGTGTTGTCCCATCAGCCTCAGAACATCCTGCTGACCAGCAGCTCTCCTCTGGGCGACATCAAGATCGTAGACTTCGGTCTGTCCAGGATGGTCAGCAGCCACCAGGAGCTCAGAGAGATCATGGGAACTCCAGAGTATGTTGGTGAGTTTGTGTGACAACACCTCTAACATATTTCACTTATTAATACATTTAAGTCCAAATGATAATCAGTATGTTTGTGTTTTTCCTTTTCAGCTCCTGAGATTCTTAATTATGAACCCATAAGCACAGCAACAGACATGTGGTAAGAATCTACTCTCTCCTGAATGATGACTTTAGCATGGGGGGGGGATCTGCAGGACATAGGTGTGTTCTTTTCATGTAATAGTTGGAATCCCCTAGGGGGAGTGCCAAAGGTGTCAAGGGCGTAAAGACATTTTCTGCTCTGAGGTTGTCAAAATCAAATTATTATGATAAATTATCAAATATTAACTAAAATCATCAATCACAAAGTTTTGGTAAGATGGTCTTGTGGACCCATTTTCTAAGTTTTTTCCAATGAAACAATTAGAAAGTTTTTTGTTTTTGTTTTTGTTTTTTTCAAATAGCAGTGTATCAGGTTTTTTGTGTGGGTCTTGGTGACGCTCAGCTTCTCTTAGATATAAGTAGGGGGTCCTAGGAATAAAGATTGGGAACCACTGGCTAAAGACATCAAATACACCAGAGAAAATGACTCATCTTTGATGCCCCCTGGTGGTGATATTATATATAAAATAACTGACAAAACAATACAGTTTCTCACAATTGCTTAAAAATTTAACCTGTTATCTGAACCAAATAATCAGTGGCCTAAACCCATTTATTGCAAAACCTTAAAACACGTCTGCCTTTTTAGACACGGTTTGAGTTTACAACATGGAGATATGTAATAGTGCAAAAATACAAAAACACAATAGGCTATTTAATTATTACATCCACAATTTATGACTAAAATTCTAAACTGTGGGAAATACATGCTTGAAGATCATGGTTTTCTCTTTACAGTAGTTAAATTTTTTTTTTTGTTGTGAAATAGGAGTATTGGTGTTCTGGCCTACGTGATGCTGACAGGAATCTCTCCGTTCCTGGGTGAGGACAAGCAGGAGACGTTTCTAAACATTTCTCAGCTCAACGTGAACTACAGTGAGGAGGAGCTGCAGCAGCTGGACCAGGCTGCCCTGACCTTCATCCAGATGCTGCTCCGTAAACAGCCTCAGTAAGTATACATCTCACCTGTTGGGCTGGAGTTTTGCTTCTCCCATTGTCCTTGAACGCATCTCTCTTACAGCAGAGCTCACGCCCCCACCCATCCAGAAAACTCTGCCGCACATGCACGTTTTTGTACCAATCGAGGAGAGAGAAGCATGGGAGAGAGAAGGAAGTAAAGGAAGTAAACAGAGCAGCGAGGCAAGTTAGCAGTGAATTAGCTGTGTTCAGAGAGAGACAACGAGAAACAGCACTGGGTCTGTCGACTGGTAGTAGTTCAGATTGAAAAAGAAAGAAGTCAAACTAAACGTGGTAGTCATTAAAATATACCACAAGATGATGCTGAGATGACAGCGGCAGTAATATAACACATTGCTAAAGACATGACCTCAATGTTGTTGAAAAGCCAGTTTTTAAAAATGTCATGAAGACACTTAACCCAGAATATGTGATATGCCTGGACGTGAACACTTGTAGGGAAAGTGAGCTGAAAACTAGAACTAAAATGGATTTCAAGAGGTGCCTAGGTAGCTCCAACCCCATGCGAATAGAGCTTTAATTGCCCAATAAGTGCCTCATCTTCTGTCTCAGCTGATAGTGGCCATATTTCCATCTCCCCTGATGTTTCCTCTGAATATTTATCAGCTCCATATCCAAAATGATATACTTGCTTCAGTTGCCATGGTTTCCCTTATGCAAACAAGCAGGAATGTGAGACAAGAATGAGAACTGGCAAAAAATAGCATTGCTGAGTAGAGTTTGGATGGAGTATTGCAGAGCAGCACACATCAACATGCGAGTGTTTACTATAGCGTAGGTCAACACAGAAGCATAAAGCAGATTTAATAATGACAGAAAGTTCAGAGATTCTGCTCTGCATGTAACAACTGAACTACCTCCGGGGTCAGGAGATACCTGAGCATTCTCAACACTAGGAAACAAGAACTTAAAATGTCTTCTTGTGTCTGTGTGTTAAGGGATCGGGCGACAGCAGAGCAGTGTCTCAAACACCCTTGGCTCCAGTCCTTGCAGCATCAGGTTACCAAGAAAGTGCAGGAGATCCTCCCAGCAGAGGACCAGGAGGCGTCCAGCTCCACCAGCAGCTCCACAAACAGCCCAGAACCTCCCAGCAGCACCAACACAGCTGACGAGGATGAGGAGGAGGAAGGTCCAGTGACTGAAGAGCTGATCGTGGTCGCCGCGTACACTGTGGGTCAGTGCCGTCAGTCGTCCAACTCTTCTTCAGAGAAGGGGGCGCTCGCTGTCGAGCAGAAGGCCATCTCCAAACGCTTCAAGTTCGAGGAGCCTTTCAGCGCTCTGCAGGAGGTCCCTGGAGAGTTCATCTTCTGACCACGCCAACCTCACAACCAAGCAGGGGAGGGTCAGCACTCTCATGGTAACAAACATCCGATGAAAAGAGTTCGCCTCCATGTAAACTGTATGTGTACATCAGACACATCTGTACAGTTAATCTGGATTTATTTAAGCTTTCTGTCTTTAAGTGCATTTTTAAGCACACTCTCTTCATAACTCATCTTTGGTTTGACTCTCACCACATCACCTAAAACACAAACAGCAGCTTCATAACTTCATGGTTTTCTTATGCATGTTTCCTTTCTCCCTGAGCAAATGGCCAAACACAGACAGCATGACAGAGTCACTGATTTACAGGAACTGACTTCAACTTTTTGTATTGGAGAGTGATCCTTTAGTAAAGTTATTTTGAATAAACTTAAACAGAAATACATCTGCCATAGAAAAGATGGAGGCAAAGGCTAAATTCATATATCTGCCTCTTGTTCCAGGCCTTTAAAGGTAGAATTTTTGCACTGAAATAGTTAGATATTTTTAGTTGAGTTCTAACTTTACCTCAAATATTCCCAACAAGAGAAATCCTTAATTTTTACAGCTGTGATGAGGTGTGTCTTATTTTAAGATTTATTTTTGGGCCTATTTTGGGAGAAGACAGGACAGAGGATAGTGATGGAAATAGAGGGGAAGCCACAGATCAGTCTCAAAGATAGAGGCGTGTCTTGTTGTGGCAAATGATTTTATTTATATTAAAATGGTTTGATTAACCAGCATTCAGATGCAGAAACAACCACATGCAGAGAAAACAAAGCTGAGACATAATACAAGAGATATTGTGTGTAAACGGGTGTTCAAAATCATCAAAATAGCATACACAAACATTTACACGATTTATCTGTTTTATTTTGTGTTTGTAAAGAAAGTAACACAGGGAACCCAAGACAGACAACTCTGCAGGTGACTTCAGTAACTAAATAACTGTCCAGAATACAAATAGAGAAGAAAACATGTTAGATGAAAAAACACATTGAGCTTTTGCATTTAATCATAATAAATGAGACTGGAGAGCTTCTTTAAACCAGTTGTAGTATTGATAATTACTCTATGATTAAGGGCATGAATAGATCTATGAAACAAATCTAAGAAAACTGTGACTGAAGAAACAAAGGCACTTGCTTTAAAAAAAAAAAACAAATGAAAAAGCCTTCATTAAACTGTCATGTTCTTCAAATATTAAAAACTGATTTCAATGCATTTTAGTGTACAGGGAAGCTAATTCTTTACATACTTCTGCTGTAACTTTCTAAAAAAAAGCTGCATTCCAATTTTGTGTTTTAATCATGTTCTAAATTAGGCTAGCCAAGCACTATACGGTCTTCAAATCTTAACAATTCTAATAATGTGGAAGACCACAGACAAGAGGACCGTTTCAAATGATTTTCATGTTAAAATCCATTCACTTGGCATCTGTAGTCCAGTATCACACTGAAGATTAAACATACACGAGATCTCACAGAAACTTGCATGAACAAAGAAAAGGAAATACAAACATGGAGGGTGATCACAACCCTGAGCTAACTATCCTGATGTGCAGCACAGTTGCAACAAAAACCCAAACGGTGGAAAATACTGAGATGAAGGTGTAGTTGTATTAATGTACCGGCCTGCTCGCTCATATCAGTTGTTGCTGTTATTCAACATGTTCAATATTTACCATTTTACTTTTGGGAAAATAATTATTTTGACACCACAACAAGCCTAGACTCTATATACGCCCCCCCAGAGTGTCTGGTTGGCATATGTGGCCCAAGGTCTGGCTTGAAATTGTACTGAAAATGTTTTGCCAGCTTAAAGAGCTTGTCAGTACAAGACAAGTGCCTTTGTTTCTTTGATATTTTTCTTGCTTTTTACTTAGAAAAGTGTACATTCAGGACCTGGCTATATATAGCCCAACAGTGTGGTTCTGGAAGTAAAAATGCCATTCATTTCTCCATATCAGATTTACTTATCATCCATGCTGTAGAAAATAGCCAAGTTAGACCTACCACAAGCTCCTTGAGCTTTAAATAATGGTATATTTTCCTGTAAGATATCCAACTATTTTCAATATTGCAACTAGGGCTGTCAAGATTAATCATATTAATCATGATTAACTGAGATCCACGTGTCCCTGAAGCAACAGGGATGTAAGTAAGTCCATCTCTGCTCCTAAATGCCTCATTTCACTTTAGAAACTCACAGAAAGCTCAGTAGTCAAGTCAGTTATGAAACATTTACCTTTTTACTGTACCCTCATTTGCTTTTCAATCCATAACAAGTTCCTTTTTAGCTGGTCAAGTTCATGTTAAAATCTTTGATCTAACTGTAACAGGTCTGCATCGTCACAGTGTGTCAAGTACCCTTAGCCAGCAAGGGACAGTAGGAAAAACTCAAAATGACGAAACTATTTTGAATGGAAAATAGTAGAATTTTAAACTGTGATTAGAAATATGCGCAGAAAAGATACATGTAGCAAAAGGTACATGTAAGGTTGGAAGGTTAGAAAAAATATCCTTAACAACAAATAAAAGGAATCGCAGGGGATTGTGGGATTTGTAGTTCCTTCATCCTCATCAAAAGATATGCACACAGTACATTGTCAGTCTTGTACCTTTTGCCTTTTTCCCGTGTTTTTAATGTTGTTTTCATGCAGAATCAAATGTTTTATAGTCATGAGTATGCAGGTACCTTTTCAGCCTAATTTTTGCAGTGAAAGTGGTCCAATAAGGGTTTTTGAGAAATGGCAATGGAGGATTTGAATGCGAATTATTTTGGGAACCAGAGCCCCTGAAAAAGTAGCAGACACTGCTGAGCTCTGTAGACAAGCAGGATGCAAGCACAGTAGTTGTTAACTCTCAATCCCTCTTGTAGCATGAACAGTTGTTCTGTCTCCAGAGTCAACCATGCTAGCCGCCTCATTCAAAGAGAACTAAAGTTTATTTAACATTCACAGTATCTATGAGGGCGTTCAAGCACAGCACTGCCCTTAATTCTTCTCCTCTGATGCTGTCTTTTGTTATTGTTTTGATTGAGAGCCCCCGTTGCATACTGCATGTTTAAACCTGCATGTGATGCATGAAAACAATTTAAGAAAAAATTTGTAAGTCTAAGTATGAGAAATAACAGATTTGGTGCAATGTAAAACCTAAAAACAATGTATAAAACAAAGCATTCTTGTAATTCAAAACAAATTCTGATTGTGGCCATAATGAATTTCCCTGTCCAGTCCTAATGTTAATTCAACAGTCTCAACATTTAAACTATTAATGAAAGCATCTGTGACATTCAACACAGAGCAGAAGGCAGTTAACCGATAAGTCAGATCAGGTGAAAATGACAAGCTCTCTCCAGCCACATATTCAGCATCTTCCATCTTCTGCAGGGTCGATATTTTTCTACATGCTGTGTAAATAGCACTCATACAGTTCCAGTCATCATGTTTTTAATGCATGTGTACCGATGACTGGAGTTTGATTTGCAGTTGGGATGTTTGTTACGCTCATATTTACAACATTTTGACCTGATGTTTGAATTCAGAAGCCAAATCTCTGTCCGTTTCTGTCCATTTCTTCGTCAAGGCTGCTTTCCTATGAACAGAACCAGCTCCTTTAAGCTCCACCTTTCTTCTTTTTTTGTCTTATTTTGTATTTGGTGCCAAGCGTGGAGAAAATATTTGATGATTTAGGTCTTGCTGTTTTTTATTTGAAGATATTTCCATGTAATATTGCAGATATATCTCTAAGGTGATATTTTGGAGTTTTCTAATTCTGTGTAAATAATTAAAAAGTAGTTGCTTTGACACAGAATATTTGACAGTGCTGTTAAAAGAGCCATTTCACTGATTCCTCTCTCATTACTGAGGGACTTTCAAGTGGTTCGGCTCATTCTGAATCAATGACAGCAGAGCACTTCTATTCTTCCAGTGGGTCTGTATTGTAAATTAATGTTAATGAAAAAAATAAGCTGTTTGTATACGAATGTCTCCTACTGTAAATAAATATTTCAAAGTGTGCCGAGAGTCTGCATTTTATTTAAGTTTAAAAGTCAAATTACACAAGCCCTCATCAGCTGATGGCCAGCTGATTTGTTCTATGCATGCTGTTGGCTAATTGTGCTCATGCTGCCTTATTTAAACCGCTCATGCCTGGCTACGCTCTGCTGCTCTTTCTGCAAGCTGCTCTTGCAACCCTCCTCCACCCCAGCTCCTCCTTATTGACTTAATCAATGTCATTCTGTAGTCAGTGATGCCTACTCTGCTTTATGTTTTTGCTGCTTCTCTCTTTGCCTTAGGCTTTCTTTGTTGGCAGAGGAAGAGCAGGAATGTGTGCTGTTTTTTCTTCATGTTTGCACGTAGGCTTGTGGAAGGGCAGGGGGATCTCAGAACAGTCACAACATAAATAACAGTATAATCATAATAATCTAATTAAGACGTATTTTTAACCACATATCGTTTCTTGACAAAATGGTCCTGACTGAAATGTGTGTTGCTTCAGTGCCAAGGTCAACTTCAACGCCATCTCTTTTGTCCAGTCTCTCTCTTTTGGCCATTGGTAATATGCTGAGGGACCACCAGAGGTTTTCGGGCCCTGGGGACATCCATGGCGGGCAACCTACGTCCTGCCTAGATGGTGCAAAAAGCTGTGCTTACTCGCCATATCAACCCCCTCACTCAGCCCTAGAGATGTAGGCTTTGTTATTTTTCTGACATGCTATTTTCCCATGTCCCTGTTAATATGCAAAGACTTCCAGAGCAAAGCTGGGGTTGTGTTAACCTTCCTTTGGCTCAATGGTGCCCCTTTGGCAGCTTACCTTCCACATCTACGCTTTACCTCAGCTGAAAATTTTGGCCAAACATGCATAAAAGTTCTGCACAGAACTGTGCGAAATATGTTCTGAGCATGCACTGAGAAAATCAGAGCGGCAGCACAAGCAAGCAGAAGCAACCTGAATGGAGATAGTTTGAGCATGAGCGCATGAATTTTGCGCAAACTAAAGATTTGAGAGCAAAAGGACATTTCGAGCAAAAACAGGAAATCCAAGCACATGAAGGGGTTTGGGGGTTTTTTTTAGCACAAAGGCAGCTTTACCTTCTGAGTCTAAAATCAATAAGTAGTGATGCATAAGTATTTTACAAATAATTACCTTCTCCTGATAGCTTATAACTGATCATTTTTTTCAATTGTTGATCTTAAAAAGTTTTTTTATTTTTTTTATTATTTTTTACATATTTTGAGGTAAGAGTGTTTTTTATGTAGTTAGCAAAGATATTTAAATCAGCAGAGACAATATGAGTGTAACTGATTTATCTTACAGGTTTGGAAATGTGAACTGTCTTTAGTGGATAGACTCCATCAGGATGTCTTAACATGTAGGGAAAGTGAGGCAAGCAGCAGGATGGGATAGCCCCTATGGAGTCTAGACAAAAGTGGTGGTGATGGAAGGAGAAGGATAAGATGGGGAATGGGCTCCTAAGGAGTTTGACCTAGACACTGGAAGGGATGAGAGATGGCACAGAGGAGCTGGATCTGGACAGCGATGAGAGGTAATGGAGGTGGCTGGGGTGGAGGAGGGTTGCAGCAGTCAGTGAGTAGACGCCCATACAAGCTGATAACTAGAGCAGAAAAAGGGAGACGTGAGTAGGTGATCATTAATGAATGAAAGGATAAATGGAAATGAAATGGTCTTCCTGCTTCAACTAATGCTAACTTTTGCCTTTAAGTGAAATGTCCTGACAAACTACAAAATCTGACATTTCAATCAACAAGACAAGAGTTCAGCTTAAATGTATCAAATTAGACTCCTTCAAAAAAAAAAGGTAATTGTCAAATAGTAGAGTGCATCCCATTAAGGAACTAAAAGGCTGGTGCAGATTAGTCTGCAGATAAAACACATGCTGTCATCCTTAATAAATGTAAAGGTTAATAAGACAGCTGTGTTATTGTCAAAACTGAACTGTTGCAGCTGCAGAGCTGAGGCTTCTTCTCTGAGATTAATGGCCGGTTACATCCCAAATGTGCTGTCTCATGAGAAGGTAAATGGACACTTTCATCTGTGGATATTTTTTTATCATCAGACTAATAGAATCATTAAAAATACATGCAATATCAATATCATTTATCAGTTTCTATATTTATTATGCATCCCTATCAATAAATCATGCTCTCAAGACATTTAAGGTCACATATTTTACCCCTTTAGGAAAAGTTTAGATTGGTCTCAGAGGTCCTCAAAATATGCCTGTGAAGTTTGTTTCTGAAAAAAACACCCCTGTACTGGATTTTTGCATTTCTAAAAACCCCCTCTGTTTCAGCCCTGCTCAGAACAAGCTGTTTCTGTGTCTGTGGCTTTAAATGTTACTGAGCTGTCTGACTCAACCCCTGACACACCACTCTCAGGAAATGGATGTGGCTTAATGGTCGGGGCTCTGAATCCTCTCAGCTGCAGAAGGCGCAGATGGTCGAATGGTTTAAGGTGCTACCCAACCAGGGTTCGGATCCTGCCTGTGGCCCTGTTCTGCATGTCTCTCCCCAGTCTCTTCCCTGTTTCAAAGTCTATCTGCTGTCCTTCCTCTATCTAATAACGGTATGAAAAGGCCCAAAAATAAATCTTTACAAGAGAAAAGCCTAACAAAGTGTATTTTATATAATATGTGACCTTTAACCTTTAAAATGTGCTCTTGAGTTTTGTAACAATAATGTCTCCATAGCAAAGATGTTTGCAGAGCCCAAGTGGACGTTTGTATGAACAGAGACGTATGATGTCAGACTGTGTTCAATTTGTTTTACATTTTTAACACATTTCTCTTTGTGTAGCCTAAATGAATAATTAATTAAATAGCAGGTTGTTTTATAAGCCCTTATAATGGTAAAATGGGATAAAATGATAGTAGAAATTGATTTTTAAAAATGCTTACATTTTATGAGGGGAATTGTTAAGGTTGAGGGAGGTTTTTTCTGAAATTGGGGGCCTTACATTGAATCCATATCAAAATCTTACAAATTTGCATGCAAGGGATGATCTGATTAAATCACTATTTTCATTACATTTTAAGAACCATCACATGCATAAAAACTATGAAAGAATTGGTTTTGAAGAAACAAAATTGAGATAAATTTTATTTCAAAATGTGTTTTTTAAACATATGCAAGGTGTTGGTCAATGCTACGAAATGTCATTTACAGAGTGAGTGTTTAATTAAGAAATTATATGAATTAAAAACATGAATAATAACTGCTGGAACCGATTTTTGAAACATCTGATAAACAATATTTTATGTTCTTGTAGGTGGTAAATGGGTTAATCCTGTTCATTTTAATAACGAAGACTTGGTTAGAACACATTTATTGTAAAATTTGCACCAAATAATCTTTAAGAAACTTTCTAAAACATGTTACATGATTGAAAATGCATGCTGTCATATTCATTAGAATTTTGCTTAAGGGTCCAAAATAAGAAAGATGGATATAAAAAGGTTGTGTAGAGATTTAATGTAAATGTTTATAAATGGAACCAGTCATTAAAAAAATGAACAAAAATGCTTAATGTGAAGTTCCAAATATAGATTTATTAATGAAAATGCAAAAAAAAATCATTAATAATGATATGTTAAAAAAAAAAAAAAGTGTTAATGATTTTTTAAATATAAAAAAAACAATGTTTTTTCTTAGGTTGGCTGCAGTGTCCACTTCTTTATCATCATCTATTTCTCTTTTAGCAATCATGACACTTAGCAGTGATAGACTACTTCAAAATCCAAAATAAAGCCCCTCACTCCATGTTTGTTTTGTGTTTAGAATGACGAGTAAGATTTACCATCATGCTTTTACAAAATTTTACTGTTCTGATCTAGTTTTCTAAAAATAGAAAACGTTCATTATGGAAACCTAGAGGGACATGTTTTACCTATCCTGTAATTTAATATTATGTAGGTGCAGTGTTATCTCCTGACCACTAGATAGCAGCAACGTCCTTTATGTTACAGGGTTGGAGATAGTGCACTAAAGTGGATAAGGCATTTTTTAATGCTTTTTGTTGTCTGAGTGAGTATCACACTGTTTCAGAATGTGTATTAAATAACTTTGACTCGACTTGTTGGACCACATTACATATTCATCTATTCAGTTTGTTAAAAACAGAAAACAAAAAGAGCTGGGGGTTCAAGAAGTAAAAACAGAGGAAGACACAGGCCTGTAGGTTAAAGTTAGCTGTGCTTTTAACCACTTCAACCAGAAAAATCCATGTATTGTTAAACAGCACATTTATCTTCCCAATGTTCACAATTTTGAAATCAAGATTTTAGTAACACTTTAATTTGAATCAGTGAATACCCCAATTCTGTATTTCTTACTTTTTATAGTTGAAGTCATTTTTCTGATACTAAAGCTGTGATTGATTTGTTTAAGCCAAACTGTTTTTCACATTTTTAATATAATGATCTAACTTTAGCACTAGGGGTGCTACCATGTTAATTCTGTAGACCAACACCTTAACAAGAGGAAATTATTCATGTAATTTTTTTGTGAATAGAAAATAGGAATATCTTGATTTATAATCTGTATCATCTACCTAACTACCTATCCACATACCAGTTTACCCAACCTAACCTACCAACACCTGGCTACTTAACTATCTACATACCCAACTACTTATACATACTTAAGTAACTAGCCTAGCTATCTAGCCTGCCTATCTTACTACTAACTAACCTACCAACTGACCTACCCACCAAACTACCTAGCAAAATACCTAACCTTCCAACATGTGCCTTAATACCTACATACCTACCTACCCTCTTACCTATACCTACTGAACTAACGAACTAACGACCTTCCTATACCTTTCTACCTATAAAAACTTAACTAATAAACCTACCTGTCCACTGATCTGCCTACCAGCCACATTACCTACCCTACTACTAACAACCTAACCTATGAACCTACATGTCTGCCTACTGACCGACCTACCAACCAACCTACCTAATCATTGACATACTAGAGATCTACTTTGTTCTGCTGAGCATCATTTATACATGATTTTAATGACTGAAATTAAAATAGGAAAATCATTCCAATTTAGCTACAACTAAAAAGATGTGAATTTATCTATAACTGTGCAAGTTTTACTTTTGAGGTTGTATTACAATTCAGAAAAAAAATGTTAAGTAATTAAATTATGGAGGCCCCTTGGTGACATCTAGAAGAAAAAAAAAGTTTATTAGATATCATTGATAAACTCTGATAACCTGATTTTTGTCAATATGCTGGCTCAATCCTGCCTGAATTTGTTGAAAAGTCATGCCAGATGCTGATTTATTTCTCTAACATGTCTAAATAGTTAGAGTTCTTCCTCTGCCTCAGCGCTCTGTTATTTCACCTGCTCCCTTATTCACCCCCATCACAACAGCCAAGCAAGACAGTGGCTGAAAAATAAACTCATTTAATTTATCAAGTCTCTCACAATTATGGGGATTTAATTCTGCCAAAATAACAACATCATGATGCAGACTAGAAAAATCTAGCTCTGTCAGGTCTGCCTTTAAGAGGATAACAACTTTAAATGTTGTTTTAGTGGAGTTTGTTTTGGTTTGAGGAAATGTAACCTCTGGCTGCCTTTCTACACAGAGTCAGGCAGGTTTGAGGTTCAACTTTAAATGTTTGATCTGATGTATTAATAGTCACTGACAAATAAAGCATTATAAGAATATGGCCAATGTGTGAGCTGGTTTTCAGCACAGGCAAAGTTCAGACATGGAGAGTTTCACTGGTACAAAGCCTGCTGATATGTGATTGGTCAGTACAAGAAACAGAAAGTCAGGACCCCTGTGTTCAGGTAATACACCTCTATGTAGAATCTGCCAAAAGAGATTAGTCATGGGGCCCACAATTCCTTGCAGCAGTCTTGTTTACTCTTATCTTTAAGGTGAAAACCATAGAAAGTTTCATGATTTCAATGATTTTCTTCTTCTTTTACCTCTACTCCTGCACAGGTGGGTCAAAAATGATTCTTACAATCAGATTCTTTATTTTAAGTTTAATGGGTTTGGTTACCAGAACTCACGAGTCTGGTATTCAGGGTTATAGTCTGGTTCACACCGGAGGATTTCATGTTTGAATTTTGTTTCATTTTCACTTTTAACATTGGATAGTAAGTGAACAGAGATTTTTTTTTTCTAGTTAAGTAACATAAAAGATATAAGGAAAACATTTACTCTCTTTATCTTTTATAGATATTTTTGTCCAAATTAGTCATTATTCACTTTTAATTTTGCAGTCATGTTGGCTGTTCTGCTACATATACCATGATATCTGGCATTTTTTCTCTTGATTAACTTTAAAATTCAAGTTATTTCAACAGATGTGTTTGTACTGTGTACAAATTTTATGCAAGTTAAGGCCACTGAGGACAAAAATGCCCACCTCACTCGCACTGATAAGAGAGGAGGTAGGATAGCTGCTGTTTTCTCCAGCTTCTACACCTACAGAGAAGTTCATCTCTGGTATTTTCTATCCTTTGAATATCTTGCTATATTATTACAATGTGCAAGCAAAGCCCTAATAATCACTGTGTATAGGCCACCATAGTCCAAAAATGATTTTATTGGTGAATTTTCTGAATTGCTGTCCAATATTTTGATGGACTATGATTGTTTGATTTTCTGAGGTGATTTTAATTCCCATGTTGATAATAAGGATGATCCTGTTGCCAAAAATTTTATGGAAATGTTAGTTTCCTTTGGTCTTGCTCAGCATGTGTCTGGACTCACAATAAGGGACATACCTTAGACCTCGTTATATCAAAAGGTCGTAAGAGATGTGGCCTTTTCTGATCACTGCTGTGTGTTGTTTGATGTGTCTGTTTCTCCTGTGCAGCACAAAACTGCTAAAATCATCAAAAAACGTTTTATTGATAACAGCACAATTAAAAATTTTAAGATGATTGTAAATGAGTCGCCTTTGCTGCTCACATCATCAATGGATGATCCTGTAAAAAGCTTTTGTTCAAATTTACAAAAAATTATTGATTATATAGCACCTGTAAAAGCTAAATTCATGCAAAAAGAAAAAGCACCATGGAGGACTTCAGTGGCCATTAGGCAGCTGAAGAGACAGTGCCGTCAGGCAGAGCAGCAGTGGCAGTGTATCTATGAGGATACACTGAAAACATACAACAAAGAAATTAAATTAGCAAGACAATCCCACTTCTCCAAAATCATTAATGAAAACATTAACAACAACAAAGTGCTCTTTTTCACCTTAGACACTCTTATCAATTCACACACTCAAATCCCAGCAGAGATGACCTCCATTGACACTTGTGGACAGTTTGCTTCTCTCTTTGACGACAAACTCTCCACCATCAGACAAAATATCAGTGCTTCAAGAGCAATAAATGCCCCTCGCCCCCAGTTACCCCAAAACCATGTTATTAATGTCACCATGTCCCACTTTGACCCACTTGATTTTATAAAGTTAGAAAAGATTGTTCATCAGCTCAAACCCTCCATATGCTGCCTGAATCCCATCCCTACTAAATTCTTTTTAACTGTTTAGCCCCTCAGCCCCTATAGACAATCAACTGCTCCCTTCAGTCTGGTACTTTTCCTCCATCACTAAAAACAGCGGTAGTAAAACCTCTTCTCAAAAAGAACAATCTTGATCCAACAGTCACTGCCAACTACAGACCCATTTCCAACTTATCATTTCTCAGTAAAATACTTGCAAAAACAGTCTACTTACAGCTACTTAACATCATATAACCTTTTAGACACTTATCAATCTGGCTTTCACCCCTACCATAGCACTGAAACAGCCTTAATCAAAGTAATAAATGACCTGCACTTTACCAAAGACTCCAACAAACTATCTGTTCTAATTCTTCTGGATCTCTCTGCAGCATTTGATACAGTAGACCACAATATTTTAATCAACAGATTAGAGGAATGCATGGGGCTGTCTGGTACAGCCCTACTTTTGGTCAAAACCTATCTGCAAGATAGAGATTTCTTTGTGTCCATAGGTGACTTTAAATCAAATACAGTAGGTTTTAAGTGCAGAATACCTCAAGGATCAATTCTCCATTATTATTTAACATTTACATGCTACCACTACTCCATATTATTCAACAACACAGAATAAACTACCACAATTACGCAGACGATACACAACTGTACATTTCACTATCCTCAGACGATCCTGATCCCATAAACTTTCTCCACCAATGTTTAAATTAAATACACCTGTGGATGTCTGAAAACGTTTTACAATTCAACAAAGACAAGACAGAAATTTTCATATTTGGTTCCAAAACTCAGAGACATAAAATCACTGCTCATCTCAGTTCAGTATCCTTAAAATGCAATACAGAGGCAAAAAATCTTGGTGTCATCATGGACAGTGATTTAAACTTCAAAAGTCACATAAATCAGATCACCTAAAAAACATCTCAAAAATAAGGAAACTTTCTGTCAACACCCGATTCAGAAAAATTAGTACACGCATTTATTACAAGCAGGTTAGACTACTGCAATGGTTTATTTACTGGCTTTCCTAAATCATCTATTTAGAGACTTCAACTCATTCAAAACGCAAGAGTTCTTACCAGAACCAAAAAATCTAAACATATCACACCAGTCCTCAAGTCTCTCCACTGGCTCCAGGTCCAAATTAGGATTGATTTTAAGATCTTGTTGCTTGTTTATAAAGCACTGAATGGCCTGGAGCCTCAGTACATTAAAGACATACTAATTAGCTATGCACCAGCCAGAACTCTCACACTGACTTCAAAGCAGGGGAGGCTGCTTTTGGCTTCTATGCCCGGAGTAAATGGAATGCCCTGCCCGCAGACCTGAGAGCAGCTCCAACAGTCAACACTTTTAAAAGCAAGCTGAAAGCTTCACTCTTTGCATCAGCTTATGGCTAGATCTTATTGGTTGTTTTACAGTGTGGCTGTACGTGTGTGTGTGTATGTGTATGTGTGGGGTGGGATTGTGTGGGTATGTGTTTGCACTCTTTAATCCGTGCGGCTAATGTGTGATGGGTGTGTTGTACTTATTTGATCTTCTGCCTTCTTTTTTCTTCTGTACCTTTGTTTTTGTGTTGCCTTGTGTATGAAATGTGCTCTAGAAATAAAGTTTGACTTGACTTGACTTGAATAAAAATGTTATGTATCACTAATTTTCTTTGGGTTAAATCTCTTTATCAACTTCTAATCAGCCTCAAACCTTTAACTGTGTCATTACAGTTGAATAATTTGTAGTTTTGATCAGGAGTAGAGATGAATGAAACTTTTAACTGACAAAATATACTTACAGTTTATCTTCCTGTAACCTGACCTTCGATTTAGAGGACATTTTTTGTTCCTCGCACTGATTCAGGGTTAGTAAGAGCTGATAGGTTTAAAACATAACCCTTGTGTTTGAACAGGAATATGTTTTGACCAAAAATGATGTCCACAAATCTCCTGAAGGTCCTGTTTCTGCTGAAAATGCAGCACTTCAGTCAGTCAGAAATGGTGTCAGTCACTGACAGAGGCATAGTGGAGTCATTTTTTTGGTTATTTTGATCATGGGCCGCACAGACTTGTTCAGGCCAAACATAACAAAATTTACACCAAAAGTTCTGAATTTATTGGAAATTGTTCTTTCCAAAATCCACACACATTTCCTAAAACTTGAAAGAAGTTACCTTAAATTTCTGTGAAAATTCTTGATCCTATTTTTAAGCATCTCATACAGTTATATCTTAAGATTTCTACAAATATCCCACAAGTATTTCAGTGAAACTTAACCATAACACTTAAACATTCCAATAAAGATGCCCCCCCAAAATTCCACGTGAATTTCTAAGCAATGTCCAAGCAAACTATCCCTAAAATTACTAACCAAATTCCCCAAAACTTAGAAATTAATTTCTCCAAATTCCGTGAAAATGACAAAAAAAATTTCCCCAACCATTAAAACAAAATACCTTACAATTTCCATTCAAAATCTTGAAACTTTCATAAGACCAAGATTTTTCCCAGACATCCAAAAAATTCCCCAAACTTCTAGGACAAATGTCTTACAAGTTCAAAACAGATTTCTCCAAACAATTCAAGCAAATTACTTCAAATTGAATGGACATTCAGGACAATTATCGCAAAAATTCTAATAGCAGAAACGATTACTATGTGGTAGCAAAAACGTAACTCCTTCTATGTCACGTAGTGACATCATGGCGTCAAAGTGGCATTTAAATGGTTAAAATGTTGAAAGTAATATAAAACTCACTTGTTGTAATCAGGGCTGAAGTAGAATGAAAGGCTTAGCCAAAAACGTTGGTAAATAACATTTATGTGAAATATTTCTACAGCAGCTTTAACACGTGGACGTTTTTTTTTCTAGATGGCCTCACATTTTCAAAACAGAGGAGATACCAGAGATATCATAAAAAAGCAATATGAATAAAAGCCAACGTTCATGCGCAGACAGACAAAAATTCCTTCATTTCTTTATTTTAATTTCAGGACTACTCACTCGTGCAATGCACTGGTCTCGATAATGCAATAATAATAATCAATTTTTTGTTTTATAGAGAATAACCTTGTATAAGCTAAAGCATTTTTGGTTTGAATAAAAACATACATATAATCATTATAATCATTATTATTACTATTATTTGACTTTACATTTAAAATTTAAAATCATAATGAAAAAAGAGGCTCCGAGAAAGTAGCACCAGCAGCTCCGTTTAAGTTCATTACTATCCTTAATTATCGTAAAGTATATTACTTCGTTTCTCAATGTCTTGCAATAAAATTCTTACACAACCCCGAAGATTAATAATAATAATAATAATAATAATAACAAAGAGAAAAGAAAAAAAAGAATTAGATATACACGTACATATAACACACACACACACACACACACCCACACACCCACACACACATATAATTTTAGCCCACCTGTGGAAGATTGACATACAAAACACATTCTCAAAATGCACAGGCCTTTACGGTCATTTCACAAATTAAATGAATAATATCAGAATCATGTCTTCTTTGGGGAATACCTGGAATATTAAATAAAGGCAACTTTTAATTGTAAATAACCTTCCTGGGTCATTTTTGACCCACCTGCGCATTAAGGGTTAGGTAGCCTAATTTTCAACAGCACAGACACTTTAGCTTGAATACAACATTTTTGTCCTCTTTTCAGCATACTACCAGAAAATCATGAGTAAAAGTGAGTGAATCTGTAACCGAGGTTGCTGTCTGACCGGAAGAATGGCCCAGAAACTGTGGGCGTGGATGGGAATGACTCACCCTCAGTCCTGAGATTAAATCCCTGATATTTACTGCTGACACCCTTGCTGATAAAGCAGCTGCTAATGGGTCGAGCTCGCTCACCTGCGCGTGCTATGGGCTGCATTTTCTCCTAAATGGATCATTTTAATGAATGAATGGCACCTAGTCAGTCAGTCAGTGTGGTTTGAGGTGTGGTCTGCTGCAGGTCTGAGTGTCACGTGGAAAACTGCCCATCACATTAACTAAGATGTCAGTAAAATCAGCCTCCATTACCCCAAACAGCGGTGTGAGCATAGCTGAAATTGTCAGGTTTAAAGTGGACGTCTTACTCTGAGTAAAGTGAAACTGCCAGACGGAAGTAAAATCACATGTCGAGATTACACAGCTGCGTGTCTTAGGGAGGACGAGTGAAAGGGAGACCACTCTTCAAAGACGCCTTAAGAAATACCGCAAAAGTAGGAGGACGACTTCGTTAGTTTTAACAGTGTAAATCCAAACTAAGTGAGCACCTGAGCAGCAATGAAGACACAAGTAAGAGCGTCAGACTCCAGCTGTAGCCCGAGGTGAATATGAATGAAGAATGACCAATGGTAAGTAGGCTAAAGGAGCACTAAAAGTAAGGTGGCGTGAAATTGTGACGCACTGATTTAAATATACTTAAAACACCCCAAAATGAAAGCCGAATTAAACCCAACGACTTGTCAGTGTAGGGGCAAAATATAAATGTGAATTTGTACCCTGTAAAGCAGCGTAATGAGCATTTTGAGAACTTACCGGGAGCCGAGTCCATGTGCATCCGTGCCCAGCCTTCTCCGCCGACTGACTGCCTGCTTTACCTTGTGTTGGAGACTTTTTCCTAAGCAGGGGAATTCCAAGTAAATAACTTCCCATTTGCCCGTCAGAAGGAAACTGAAATAGATTTTGGATTTACGGGAATTCGCTACTGGTTCACAGGAATTGAGACTCTGGTGGGACTGAATCCACTTACAGTAAAAGGTGTAGATAGCTTCCTTTAAGGAACTGGATTAGAGCTATTTTCTTATGGGGATTAATTTAAGATATGTGTTGGTAAAGGTGCAGACATTTCCTGTAACAGATTGTTAAATCTTAAGTGCGTTTTTAAATTACACTGTTAGGGGAGACCGGGGTCGGCTGTCACATTTTTTACTCTCATGGTTATGACTCATGATCAATGCTATGAAGGGTGGAAGTAACAAAAAGTGATGATTAAAATAGGGCCATGAAAATGAATGTGGTTTGTCTAATTCTGCATCAAATACGCGTATGAATTGAAATATTAAGAGGTTAAAATGTTTGAAGTGAAAAAAGTGTTAATCTAGTTATTAATCCTCTTTATCATTTAAAATATGTCATTTTTGTGATTTCTGCCTTGAAACAAGATCAAGCTTCTGCTCAGCTCTTGACCTGCATGTGTGAAAATTGACAGCAGCGATGGATAGTTTAAGACTTTCTGGTACTATTACATTACTAGGTTCTGGCAGTTTTTAAGGGGAGAAATGGGGAAATAGAAAAAGCGGTCTGAAAAGGCTCCTTTTTTTCCTGCTGCACTCATAGGCAGGAATCGATGCGCTTTATAAGAAAATCTGTGAGAAATTAAAGGCTCTAGGAGCTGAGTTTGTCCATGGAAAATTAATTATTCTCATGGGATATCTACATTATAAGAAGAATGAGCTAGCAAAGAATTTTCAGGTTTATATGAGCTGTGAAATTTCACTGCCGTGCTAGGACGGTGATGTGTAGATACATCACAGCAAAAATCCAGAGAAATTGAAGGACAACCTGAACTAAGTTTCCAGCATTTTTGCAAAGGGTCTGAATACTTATGTCGGTGTGATGCATCGTAATAGAATCAAATCATTGGCATGATAATCACCATCAAATTTTGACACTGGTTAGGACGCACAGCTCTAATATCATCTAGATCAGTGAGTCCCCCCTCCTTGTATCTAAGAAAATTTGGGCTACCCCAGGACCAGCACAGAAAATAGTGATACTTTGTGGCCAAAATGAACATCTATTTGTATTATTTTTTGTGTAAATCCAAAGAAAGTAGTCCTGAACACAAATTCCTTTACCCCAAAAATTGTATGAATTATTTTTAAGTGTTATACCATGATTTCAGTTAATATGTGCATATCTAATTTTAATAACCTCAGGGCAAATGGCGCCTCACACCCCCTTGGGATCACTTAGATTCCCCTAAGGGGGGTCCCAGACCCTAGGTTGGGAACCAAGGATCTAGATTCACTTGAAATGTGTCATCTTTGACTTCTCATATCTACATACAACTCCTTCTCTCCTCTTCTTTGGCGTGTCCCACCCTTCTGTCCTTCCTGTATGTGCCAACATATCTCATACTGGTAAAAGTGTCACTCGTGATTCTGTTGCACCATATCCCATGTATTTACAGTAAGACCTAACAGCAGACTGACTCAGCAGCTGATGAGTGATTCATAAGTTATTTTACAGATAAGCAGCTTTTTGATTTTTACTGATTTTATTTTGGCATTTAAACGTCTACACCCTGAATAAGTCAACTTTTCTAGTGTCTTTAAAGGAAAATTCCCATGTTATATCTGGGTCAATACAGTCCTTGGTAGAGAGGCTAAGGTACTGTGAGCAGGACTGCTTTAGGGTAAGCTTTTTATCTGTCCTAAAATGGATTGAAATACGACTGTCTCTGTTTTGGTACTATTGATTGTCCTCTGGACGAGAGTCATGTCAGCAGTCTTCCTCATGATTGGCATTTGCCAGAGAACACCAGAATTGGCAGATTTGCCACTGGCGCCCTGTGCTCCTCACAGATGAGAGCAAGTTCACAATGAGCACATGTGACAGATGTGAGAGAGTCTGGAGACGCCAGAGAATGTTCTGCTGCTTGCAGCATACTCCTGCATGACCCGTTTGACAGTGGGTCAGTGATGGTCTGAGGAGGCATATCCTTGGAGGTCTGCACCTCCATGTGCTAGCCAGAGATACCCTGACCGCCATTAGGTACGGGGATGAGGTGCTCAGACCATGTGCTGGTGCAGTGGGCCCTGGGTCCCTTTTGATGCATGACAGTGCTCGGCCTCACGTGTCTGGAGTGTGCCAACATTTCCTGCATGATGACAGAATTGATGCTGTAGACTGACCTGCCTGTTCCCCAGACCTGAATCCAATAAACGCCTGTGGGACATCATGCGTCATTCCACTGCCACCACGTTTGCAGCACAGACTGTCCAGGAGCTGCCTGATGCCTTCATCCAGGTCTGGGAGGAGATCCCTCAGGAGACCATACATTGTCTCATCAGGAGCATGCCAGATGTTGTAGGGAGTGCACAAGTGAAGGCCTTACACTCTACTGAGCCTCATTTTGAGTTGTCTCAAGGAATTTCAGAGAAGTTGGATCTGCCTGTGCTCTGATTTTTCTACTTTTATTTTGAGTATGATTCTGAATCCAGTTCTCCATGGGAAAACGATTTTGGTTTCCATTGATTGTTCTTATTTGATTTTATTCCTAATGCATTCCACTATAAAGATTTTCAATTGGAGTATTTTATTCATCCAGGTCTAGGATGTATTATTAAGGGTGCCCTTTATTTTTTGAGCAGAGTACTTACAATACTAGAACCCAATAATAGTTTAACACACTTTTCTGCTCCAATATGAGGGAACTGTTGGGACACTAGTACCAGTGCTACTGAAGAAACTCTGATGCATTGATATCATCAATAAATCACAACTAGGGAGAGTGATCGAAACACGGCACACAGCATGTGCCACGGCACGCTCAACTTGTGTCGCAGCACATGGTCTTTAAGCCGCGGCTTACGAATTTGTGCCCTGACACATGGATGTGGTGCATGTCATTCTTGTTATGCTACAGTTGTTCCTGGCACATTTCATGGTTAGTCATGTTAAACAACATTATTCTCGTGAAATACAGGGTCGAAGTCCCATCAGATGACATCAATACTAATAGGTTCACTTGCAACACTTGATTATGGCTTTGATGTTTTTTAAATTTATTTACAACATGAGTGCAATAACGTGTTGTCATGAAATGGTTGAATTTGATCACAAGGTCCGTTTACATGAATGCTTAACCTAACGTTACTGGTTGTTATTTCCGTGACAACACTGAAGTTGTTTCATAAACATACCATTGAAAACGATACAGTAAAGTTTCTCATGAGAATAACGTCAAGTAACTAACCTGACATGCCAGATGGATTTGTTTCACACATCCATCTGGGAAAGTGTCAATAGGAAACGTTTGAGAAAAGGACGAGGATTTGAAAAAAACTCAGAGTGTGATTGGATGAACGTTCTGTCTATCACATCTCTACAGGCCAATAAGAGCAACAAAACACGTGACGTAGCTGCTATCAGTGTGCAGCTAGTGAGGAATAATGTGAAACATGGCGACTATAGACATGTAAGTACTCGACCTTTGTTGTTTTTGAAAAGAAAACAATGCACTGCTGTTCTTTGTTCTTCTTTCAACGAAGAATTGTTGTCAAGTTCTGCTAAAACTGGCACTTTAGCAGCATCCACGCTAATCTCTTCCTCCATAACTGCACCAGCTCTAGCTGCTGCTTGTTTATGTCACGACTCAACTGTGCCTGAATGTACTGCCCCTCGTTGCTGATTGGTCCGGTTACTTCTAACCTGGCCCAAACGGTTCAGATGGGAGCTTTGCAAGATGGATTCCCCAGTGAAAAACAAGGAAACGGGAGTATCCGTCTGCTTTGCAAGGTTATCATGTAACGTGACTAACCATGAAATGTGTCAGGAATGACTGTAGTGTACCAAGAATTGCATGCGCCACATCCATGTGTCACGACACAAATTCGTAGGCCACGGCTCAAAGGCCATGTGTCGCGACACAAATTGAGTGTGCCATGGCACGTGCTGTGTTCTGCGTTTCAATCTTGGCCCTACAGACTGGGGAGGGCCCTTTCTCTGGGTTTGTCAGGGGCCGAGCCGAAAGTGTTTGCAGGCCTGTGTCGCAGAATTGCTTTTTACTTTGATTTCAGCATAAGTATCGCCATGTTTTTACTCTGCATTTAACTAATTATATGCATTTATTTTCATAAAAAATAGTTAAGATATACAATTTGAAATAATAAAAAAAAATTGTAGATTTTTAAAGGCAATTGGTGACCGCCCTCTGAGAGTCTCTCGACCCCAGTGTTTAGAATCACTGCTATAGATTGTTTGTTATTCTGTAAGGTACTGATTTTGATCCATTCCAGTTCATCCCAAAGGTGCTCAATGGGGTTGAGGTCAGGGCTCTGTGAGGCCAGTCAGGTTCTTCCACACTAAATTCATCAAACCATGCCTTTATAGTCCTTGCTTTGTGCACATGTTGGAATAGAAAAGGGCCTAAAAACACTTGACATATTTCAGATTTCTCAAACAAAATGAAACACTATGATTTCCCTTTAACTGTATCCAGGCAAGTATAATAAATGACGGCCTTTACAATGAAAGGAGCATTGAAATGCTTACACCCTGCAGCCATGCAGGGCATGAGAACAAAGCTAAAATGAGTTTGAACAATAAGAGCATTATTTTATTAGGATTTCGTAGATGGAAAAACTCAAGTAGACATAAATGTGTTTTGAATTATTTCACTGACCTCTCTCTCTTACACTCTCTCACTGAATTCTCAGCCTCTTCTTTGCACCAGTCTCCTCGCTCTCCTGCTTCTACCTCTCTCTCTGTCTCTGTCCTGTGATGACCAAAGGCCTCCCAGTGAAGTCACTGATGACTACAATCAAGTCATACGGATTCTGCTAGACCTCACAGTAAGTTTTATGTGAATCATTTAAACATCCAGTATTGTAATGCATGAACTGCAAATCACATCTACAAACTAATTAGATGAATTTAAGCCTGATTTTGAACCCTATCAACCCCCTGTGGTCCCATTAGCAGCCTGCTGGAGGTCATTTTGTAGGGCTCTGGCAGTGCTCCTCCTGTTCCTCCTTGCGCAAAGGAGCAGATAGCGGTCCTGCTGCTTGGTTGTTGCCCTCCTACAGCCCCCTCCACGTCTCCTGGTATACTGGCCTGTCTCCTGGTTACTCTTCCACGCTCTAGACCATAGGTTCTCAAAGTGCAGCCTGCGAGCCAATGGCAGCCCGCAGAAACATTTCTGGTGGCCCGCAATTGTTAAGACAGGAAGCAAGGCACACTGAGACTGACTGTTCTAAGAAAGTTTTTACATATATTCTGAAATGGACTGCACAGGGGACTGCTACATCCCAAATTTGACTGTAGAGGGCAGAAAACCCCAAGGATTTTGTGTGCATTGCAATGTTTCTCAAGGTTTTCTCAAGTTTTGCCAGGTTTAGCCTCATTTATTAATTAGAATGTGTTTATTGCACATTACTGGATGCAGACCAATAAATGTAAACTGTAGAGATGCTACCTGGTCATTAAAATGATTACAAATGGGATATGTTTTCCATTTTTTTTCCTTCGGCGGCCCTCAGTCCAATGTTGGGTTCCTAAATTGGCCCTCAGCTATCAAAACTTCGAGAACCCCTGCTCTAGACAGTGTGCTAGGAGACACAGCAAGCCTTCTTGCCACAGTGCGCATGGATGTGCCATCCTGGATGAACTGCACTACCTGAGCAACTTCTGTGGGTTACAGATAACTCCTAATGCTACCACTAGTGGTGAGGGCACTGGAAGAATGCAAAGTAACCAAAAATCAGCCAGAAAGGATGAGGAGAAAGAAATGGTCTGTGGCCACTGCCTGCAGAAAAATTCTTTTTGTGGGAGTAGTCTTGCTAATTACCTCTCCTCTCCAACTGTTGTCTGTCCCATTTGCACAACAGCGGGGGAAATTGATTCACAATCAATGTTGCTTCCTAACTGGACAGGTTGATATCCCGGAGTGGTATTGACTTGGAGTTGCATTGTAAGGATAATGTGTAACCTTTTTTTTTTTGTTTTTTTTTTGTTTTTTTGAGCAGTATATTTGGGGGTTTACCATACCATACCAAACTGTACTACAGGTAAATCAAACCAGTCCACCTGGTGGAAACTCAGCTGTAGAAACCTGGCTCACTGCTCATTGTACCCATCCATGAACCTTACCCCTTGTTTTAGATTGATAACGCTGTTTTTTAAAAACAGCACTCAGTAACCTAAACTGACATTTTGGTTTAATGGATGGATTTCAAATAATGAGGGAGAAAAGCTGCTGAAGTGCTCTTTTGCACAATCTTAGCTTGCAGCATTAACTAGGAGGGCCATTTTTACTAGCTTTTCTCCTTCATTTTGAGAAATTCATTAATGAGCCAAAATGTTGGTTTACTTTAAGCAGACAGCAAGATTTGCTGAAAAGACTCAAATTTATAACAAGAAGTACGCAGTGGAGGTGGGCAAAGCTGAGCAGTTCTGGTCTCTAGTCATCATTTTGGGTTATTGTTCTGATTTGGAGCCCCCTGTTGGCTGAATTTACCTGCTGTGCATTTAAAACTTGTCTGAGTTGAAAGGAAATTGTCATAAATACTACAACTCAGAATTCATAAAGACAGTCTGGTTGCAGACCGTTAATATCTGATGGCCACTTTTAATGACTGTTTGTCTGAGATGCCATATATCCCAGGACAGAAGTACATGCTAAAACTTTCAAAATAAATTGGATTAAACTTCCATTTAGGGTGAGGGTTAAGGTGTAACAGTTAGGATACCAAAAGCTGAAAGTCAAAAAGCTGACCCACAAAACCTGATATAAAGCATTTGATAAAGATGAATGCACAGTCTGCTTACAGGAAAAAAAGCTCTAGCTCCATGAAAAAATTCGAATGCAGAAAGCATAGCTAACATAGTTCCGTTAGCTGTGCAAGTTACGTCAATAACAGTTTTAAAAACCTTAAACCTGGGAATACGTTGTACTGGCAAATTATGGCGCTTCTTTTCTGAGATACATTCATGACCAAAAGTATTGACACTCCTGGAATTTTTCACAAAAATACAGCATTTCTCACAGAAATTGTTGCAATTACAAATGTTTTTGGTATACACATGTTTATTTCCTTTATGTACATTGGAACAACACAAAAAAAGCTGAAGAAAAAGACAAAATTGAGATAATTTTACTCAAAACTCAAAAAAGGGCCGGACAAAATTATTTGTCGTCCAAATCCTAGATGAACAAGTCTGTGAGAGTGGCTATCAGAGATGTACGGTCTGCACCAGACTGTCTTGAATCCGTGACAATTTATACCATTTCTCTTTAAAAACAGTGAAATCTGACTTGGTCAAATTTGAACTGAGAGGATAATCGACACATAGTCCAAATAAAGAAAACAAAGGGTTAGTTAAATGTAAGTTTCTACTTAAGAGTCAGGCAAACAAGATGATCAGTATTAAATGATTACTGTGTTGTATTTTTGTATGACAAATATTATCATTGTTTACTTTCTTTATTGTTTGCTTTTTAAAGTGATCAGAATATTAAGGGTCTTTAAGTCGGATGAACTTGGTGCAGATGTTTTAAAATCAATGTTATGTTAAATATTTATATGAAATTAATCATGATTTAGACTTTTGTTAGCCCCCTTACCAGCTGTAATCCTTTTCTTTTTCCAAGAGTGAAAATATCACAGCTTTGCTCCATAACCAATCCTGCCAAGAACCTAAACACCCACCGCCAAGCTGTGCATTAAACAACGAGGTGAGTAAATATCTGCCCTACTTTACATGCATTTACTCTCACATCTTTTGAACCGCTTGTTAGCAAACATATCTAATAAACCAATCACATGGCAGCAACCAGCGCATTTAGGCATGTGGGTATGATAACAATGATGTGCTGAAGTTTAATGAAAGCATCAGAATGGGGAAGAAAGGTGATTTTATTGGATGCACCATGGCTGTTTGTAGTCTGTAAGGCCATATTCTGACCCTAACATTTGAATGTTGCAATAAAAATTGAGACTCATCAGACCAGGCAACCTGTTTCTAGCTTCTGTGGGCCAATTTTTGGAGAGCCTGTGTGAACTGTACCCTTATAGTTGCAGCTGGTGTTTTTCATATTGGTGCTGTAGCCCATCAGCCTCAAGGTTTGATGTGTTTTGAACTCAGAGAAGCTCTTCTGCATGCTTTGGTTGTAAAGTTGCCTTTCCATCAGGTCAGACCAGTCTGGTTGTGACTTTGTCATCAAAAAGATATTTTGCCCCAGAGAACTGCCTCCCCCTGGGTAGTTTCTCTTTTTCTCTAAAGTTGCTTCAAATATAGTTTACTTGAAGGCCACCAAAGAAAGCAGTATGTCAAATTTAGTCTACATAAGGGGAACCAAAGAAAGCACTTTGTCCAATGTCGTCTATTTGGTAAAAATATAACCTTGCAAAGCAGATGGATACGCCCATTTCCTTGTTTTTCACTGGCGAATCCATCTTGCAAAGCTCCCGTCTGAACCATTTGGGGTTAGAAAGTGACAGGACCAATCTGTGACGAGGGGCAGTACTTTCAGGCACGGCAGGGTCGTGACATGAACAAGCAGCAGCAAGAGGGGGTACAATTATGGTGGAAGAGCTTAGCGTGGATGCTGCTAAAGCGTAAGTTTTATCAGAACTTGACAACAGTTCTTCATTAAAAGAAGAAAAAAGAACAGCAGTGAGTTGTTTTCTTTTCAAAAATGACAAAAGTTGAATACTTACATGTCTATAGTCGCCATGTTTGGCGTTATTCCCCGTAGCTGTGCACCCGCAGCTCGATAGCAGCTACGTCACGTGTTTTGTTGCTCTTATTGGCCTGTAGAGATGTGACAGACAGAATGTTTATCCAATCACACTCCAAGTTTTTTTCAAAGCCTCTTCCTTTTCTCAAACGTTTCCTATTGAAGCTTTACCAGATGGATGTGCGAAACAGATCCATCTGGCATGTCAGGTTAGTAAAAATAGCTACCATGCAAAAATATGTAATAGCTTCTGAACCATTTATCCTATCAAAATAAAGTTTGAAAAAGTGTGAAGTGAGATTCCCTGCTATCCAGTGGTACCATAGACATCTTGCTAAATACACACAAATTTGCTGACTCATCTTTGGTATATTTTATGATTATTTACAATATTTGATAGATACTGATGAGAAGATTAGCACTAAACCAGAGCCAAGCATGCTTCACTGTTGTTTTACTGCTCTAATGCAGAGCAGCTATTGTTGAGGCAGCATTATGATGTGGTGGGAAACGTCGCAGAGACTCATACGCTTTTCTTCTGCAGGATTTGGTGAGCACCTTGCACGACCTAAACTGTGAGCTTAAAAATACACGACTTCCTAAAGTGGCTCGATTGGCCAAACTGGTGCAACAATCGATACAATGCCCTTGTACACAGAAGGTAGGTTGGTCCGGGAGCATTTATTCATTATAATCCTTGATGTGTACTGATTGATACATGTTCATTGTAGTTTCTCTTGGCAAATTTAGAAGGGGCAGCAGCAGGAGGAGTTACCATATTACATTAATTTTTTTTTAGTGAGATGACAAAGCCAGGAATGTTGGCAGAGTGTTGTTTCCTTTTACTGTAGATATGATGACTCACTGAAGGCTACATAGCCGGTTGGCTGTGTGAATGTTTCAAACATGAGCTTGTTTGTTTCCAGCAAAAGTTAACTTTGCGAGGAGTAAACGTGAGCTACAGGAGAACACGTGAGCGAAGAAAGGGATAGTTTTCAAGTTAACACAGTAAACCCATACATTCACATTTTTGGGTGTTTTAGAGTTCAGAAGAAAGTTTCTGCTCTAATTCTCATCACACTGCATTAAAAGAAAGTAGGCATTTATGGAGTATTAAACAGAAATCATGGAAAACATCACTTGTGTGAATTTAGGGATCTTTTGGGTCAGAATAGTCTAAATGGCACAGATACGTATTTAAGATGTGAGTCACTGCAGTGACAGAATGGGCACAGTGTTTTACTGCAGCGTGCGTGTTTTGGACTGTCCCATTGGCTGTGTTTGTGATAAATTATGTTGTACTTTGGTCAGACTCCATGTATGATGTAGCGGAAAGTTTACTGTGATTACAGTGAGACTTTGATGAGTCATGGATATACAGTGAACATCATTTACTTTGACTTCATGATGATGCAGGATACATATTTACCCATGAATATGTTAGTGATAGTGCATTTGACTAACATTCTATTTAATTAGCATTATAATTCCCCTACATAGCTTCACTAGATGAAAAAGTATTTGGATGCCTGACCATTACACCTACAGGGACTGCAGAGACAGTATTCAATACATGTTCAATACATTTAAGATGGAGTTGGTCCCTCTTTTACAGCTAAAATGGCCTCCTTTCTGTAGGAATTGGTGCCCATTCATTCTGTAGAGCCTTTATGAGGCAACACACTGATGTACACTGATACACTGACAAGAAGGCCTGGCTCACAATCTCTGCTCTAGTTTATCCCAAAGGTGCTTGATAGGGTTGGGGTCAGGGCTCTGTGCAAGCCAGTCAACTTCTTCCACACCAAACTCCTCAAACCATGTATTTATAGTCCTTTCTTTGTGGCACAGTCATGCTGGAATAGAAAATGGCCTTCCTCAAACTGTTGCCACAAAGTTGGAGGCATAGCATTGTCCAGAATGTCTTTGTATGTTGAAGCCTTAAGATCGGCCTTCACTGGAGATAAGGGACCTAGACCAAACCCTATCCCTCCTCAACCAAACTTCACTGTGGCACAGTGCAGTCATGCAGGTAACGTTCTCCTGGCATGTGCCCAACCCAGACCTGCCCATCAGACTGGCAAACAGGGAAGCAAGGTTCACAAACTTGTTTCCATTTCTCCACAGTCCAGTGTCAGTGTGCTTTACTCCACTCCATCTGACGCTTGGCATTGGACTTGGTGATGTGCAGTGTTGGGCAAGTTACTGAAACATAGTAACTAGTTACAATTACTAGTTACTGCAAGCAAAAAGTAACAGAGTTAGTAACTGAGTTACTGTTTTGTAAAAGTAACTAGTTACTTTAAAAAGTAATTCAAAGGCTACCCTTTTTTTGCTTCAATCTTCATTATTGTACACATCACATTCATTTGTGTTGTTGTGGCAGTGTGAGAGGAAATAACTCTAATGTCATATAACATTGTAGCCGTTATCATTATGTTGAAAAGTGGTGAAACAGCAAACACAGTAGAATTTTTTTTCAACTTTTGACACTGTTAAAGCATTTTTACAGTGTATAAGATGTCTAAAATAGTTGTACTCCACTGATAGAGTACAGATTTAATCCCAGCTGCCCTTATGTTTTTTTTCACATTATTTCTCTGAAGGCAGCGGACTTCACAGCTTATATCAGCGTGTCTTGAACAACATTGTAATCAGGCTGTTTAGTGCTTCCGTAGTGACACACTCTGCAGCTGGTGGTGAATTAAAATCCAGCCGTGGTTATTTACATGGAGTGGCTCCTCCTTAGTCTGCTGTGCTAATGTGAGCTGTACCTGGGTTAGCGGTGTTTGTAGCATCTGGCTCTCTGGAAACTAGTTTAGCTGAAGCGTGTTGTTTGACTTAAAACTTAATGAGGTTTGAATAGCTGTTCTTGGTGGTGGGAAAACTTTCCTTTCCTGTACTTTTTCATCATTTATTCCGAGGAGGAAAAAGTAATGTTCGTATACAAGACAGAGAGCTCATGCTTGAGTGCTTAGCCATGATGTGTGTGTGCGTTTCAGATAGTGTGTTTTTGTGTCTCTTTGCTGCGGGTATATTCTTTCTAACAGGATGCAGATGTGCGTACAGTCCTGTCACATCGTCTGCTGAGCCGGATGTTTTATAACCTTCATCAACGAGTTGTCCGCTGTAAAAGTAATGAGTAACGAGTGATTTAAATTCTCAGTAATTGTAACGGTGTTAATGAATTTAAAAAGAAACATGTTACACCACCAGTTACCATAAAAAGTAATGGAGCTCCCAACACTGGTGATGTGAGGCTTGCATGCAGCTGCTTGGCCATGGAAACTCATTAATGAAGCTCCTGCTGCACAGTTTTTGTGCTTACATTAATGCCAGTGGACGTTCAGAACTCTTCAGCCATGGAATCAGCAGACTGTTGGTGTCTTTTTAGCAGTTGTTGACCCCACTCTGTGATTTTCCATTGTCTTCCGTTTTGTGGCTGAGTTGCTGTTGTTCCTAAACACTTCCATTTTCTAATAATATCACTTACAGCTGACTGTGGAATATGCAGCAGAAATGCAATTTCATGAACTGTCTTGTTGCAAAGGTGGCATCCATCACAGTACCACGTTTGGGGTCACTGAGTCAATTCAGTTTATGCATCATGAGCAACGACATGAGTGTACCTCGATCTAAAGCCGTTGAAAAAGCATTTGTGCTCTGCAAGAGAGAAGATTTTTCGGGTTTCAAATTGGGATGTAGCGAACTTAAGTTTGGGAGAAGCTGATCTAGAATACATTAAAGTTTCTCTCTTTGAATTTAAAAAGGGGGCAAAAGCTGAACTTCTCCATCATGTTCTCTTTTCTGAGCATTATCATTGCCTTATATCCCACTAATGAACATTTTGTCCTTGTGTGTAACCCTTTATTAACTAGATTAAAACACCCAACGGGAAGAGGAAGAAGACAGCAACAAGGCAGAAGAGGAATGAACAGAGAAAAATCAGGAGGGGGAAAAAACTCTGCAGAGCCAAGGTGATCCTGCCCAACATGACTCAATGCTACCAGATGCTGAACACTATACTGGCACCCTGAGGCCAGACTCCAGCTCATTTTAGCAAAGAAGTGAGACATTCTGACAGTTCTTTAAAACCATGCACTCCTTCATTGGATCATACAAGATGAAGCTTCCTCTTCAGTTTAAGCTATCCTGTCGACTGTCAGTGTATCTCTCCTGCAGTTGTTGCACGACTAATGACTCTGAGAAGGGCCCAAGTGATACAGACACAAGCTATCATGCCAACTGGGAAACTGGCTAGGGAACAAAAGGGGACTCCCAGACACTTATGTCACCAACTGCTATGAAATGTGAAATTTCAGATGTCTCATGGACTCGAAGGGAGCACACAAGGCACATAACAGAGAACATTTAAGCCCAGTTCAAACCAAAGATTTGCAATGCAACAGGACCATTTTACATTATTGCAAGGCTCATCATCTACATTTAGAAGTAGCACCATTCCTCTAAAAGACTAAGCTACATTGTGCATGAAAATCCAAGTACTAGGCAAAGTTGTAGAACACTCAGACCATCCTGTCTGGCAGCAGCAGTTCTAGCATGTGCATGCCTACAAGCACTAGCTTCTGCCATTCCAGTGGCTGGTGAGATATTTTCGTTAACATGCAGTTGATCAGGTGTACCCTAATAAAGTGCTCTTACATAGTTTTTAAGACAATTCTGACATGTGCCTTAGTTTTCTTATCTTTGATTTGTTCTTAGCTTTGTTCTTAACACTCCGGAGAACTTAAAGCACTTACACAGAGGGGCAGGCTCCAGACTGCAGATCTCAGCCTCCCCCCCTTGCAGACCACTGTCGTGAGACGCCACATCTTTCCAAGCTGAAAGGATGTTATTTTTGTTTTTCTTTTTAATCAATGTATCAATAAAAAAAGTCAACAGTTACATTCATGAAATAGCCACATTGCAAACATTACAGACAAAGAACCATTTCTTAAATGAAACAGTCATAAAAGTCAGAGATCAATTCTGGGATTAAATTATGTATTGTAGTAGTTACGCGAACACTGGCTCACTAGCAAACATAGCTTCATTAACCACATAACTAACATTACTACATAAGCCAGTTTAGCTACGTTAGCTTTAGCTCAAGCTAACAAAGCTTAAGCAAGCTACATAACTACTTTAAAACAAGGTTAGTTTGAGCATCCATCCAGCCATCCATTTTCTATACCGCTTATCCCGTTCAAGGTTGCAGGGGAGCTGGAGCCTATCCCAGCTGCCATTGGCGAGAGGCAGGGTACACCCTTGGACTGGTCGCCAATCAATCCCAGGGCTGACATATAAAGACAGACAACCAGGCACACCCACTAACCTAATGAGCATGTTTTGGTGTTGGGAGGAAGCCGGTAGGGAGTAGCTGGAGGGAGCCCACATGTGCAGGGGAAAACATGCAAATTCTGCACAGAAAGGCCCTGACTGGGAAGTAAACCAGTGACCTTCTTGCTGTGAGGCAACAGCGCTAACCCCTGCGCCACTGTGCAGCCCCTAGTTTTAGCAAACAGAGTATAATCTAACATAGCTAATGTAAGCTACCTCAGAAATGAAGCTATGTCAGCTATGTAGCTCATGTAGCTACCTAGCTACCATTACTTTGTTAGCTATGTGAGCTTTAGCCTTAGCAAAATTAGTTATGGATTTATGTTACCTATGCAGTTTATGTAGCTTTGTAAGCTTTAGATTTAGTGACATTATCTGCATAGCTACCAACGCTTTGTTACCTTTAGCCTTGGCTACATTAGTAATGAAGCTATGTTTCCCCTGCAGTTTATGTAGCCATTAGCTTTAGATTTAGCTACATTATCTATATAGCTATCATAGCTTTGCCAGCGTCATTAGTTTTAGCCTTAACTACATTAGTTATGGAGCTACATAACCTATGTAGCTTTGTTAGCTTTAGCTACATTATCTACACACCTACCATAGCTTTGTTAGGTTTAGCCTCAGGTATGTAAGTTACGAAGCTGTGTTACCCATGTAGTTTATGTTGCCTCAGTAGCATTAGATTTAGCTACATTGTCTAAAGAGCTAAAATGACTTTGCCAGCGCTGTTAGCTATAGCCTTAGCTAAATTAGTTATGAGGCTATGTTAAGTATGTAGCTTTAGCCTTAGCTACTGTAAAAACTGTCACTAAATTGAATTAGTGGAGGCCAATTGAATTTCAACTGATGCTAGCTCATCGAACCTCTAGGTGGGGTGCACATTTAAACACATGGATCCAGAAATCAGATTAACCATTTATTGAAGATGAAGATGGAAGGATGGATGAATAGGTGGATGGATGGATGATTTTCTGTACAAACAGATATATCAAATCAAAACATTGCCACGCACATATCACAATTAAATTAAAGCTAACAGGGATCAACTTACATTAATTTATGCATCCAATATGTTACACAAGGAGTGAGGAATTGCTTCAGCTTCCTGCTAAACAAACATAAATTAGTGCACTGTGTCAAATTAGATTATTCTTTCTAAACTTAGGTAGGAAATGTACTCACTCATATGTGTCCTTTAAAGTAGACAAACAATTCTAAGTCTCTAGATCTTCTTTGTGGTTTTAGTGGTCAAACAAACTTCTACCTTTGGTGAAAGTGACAAACATAATTAAAAGGATGCACTTATTTGGTAAACAAAGGAAAAAGTGGAATAATTCAACAAACAAACTTACTTAAGTGCTGTGGCAGCATGGACAGAGCAGGCTCAAGGACAAAGGGAGGCTGATAACCACACCCATCTCTTAAATAACCTCCTGAGGCTCCTCCTCCCTGCTCTGCCATGATTGTATCAGTAGGACTGAGGATTTGAGATTTTTAACAGCTACATTATCTACATAGCTACCATAGCTTTGCCAGCTTCATTAGCTTTAGCCTTAGCTACATTAGTCATGGAGCTACATAAGCTATGTAGCTTTGTTACTTTTAGAAACATTACCCATACCTACCATAGCTTTGTTAGGTTTAGCCTCAGGTATATTAGTTATGAAGCTATGTTAAACATGTAGTTTATGTTGATTCTTTAGCTTTAGATTTAGCGACATTATCTATGCAGCTACAATAACTGCTAACTTCGTGAGCTCTAGCCTTATCTTCATTAGTTATGAAGCTATGTTAAGTATGTAGCTTTAGACTTAGCTACATCACTGCATAGCTTCTATAGCTTTGTTAGCTCTAGCCTTAGCTACATTAGTTATGGAAGTACGTTACCCGTGTCATTTATCTAGGTTCATTGGCTTTAGATTTAGCTATGTAGCTACGTTACACCCTATCTTTGTTAGCTTTAGCCTAGCTTTCGGTAGTCTTACCCTTCCCTTCCCTTTGCCTAACCCTAACCGGATGGTTTATCCGATTAATTTTTTAAAAGTTTTTGTGTGTATTTGCATTTTGACAGATGTGGTGTCTTACGGTTGTGGTCTGCAAGATCTCTGAAATCTGCAGCCAGATTGTCTTAATTAATTACTGCATGATGCATGTCATTTCTGATGAGAGCACTGTCAGAAACAAGTAATTGCCAACAATCATTGTATTTGTGGCATACATTTATTATCCACCACTGGTGCTGAAATTACCAGCGAAAGGGGTAGAAGTGAAGGGGGTCTAGAAAGTTTCTGAATGCACAGTAAATTGATGCAAGCCCCCAGGGGTCTGTTGAAACACCCACAGACTTTTGTTTAGTTTAAGTAGAATTGCAACTGTTCTAAGTAGCTCTCTATGACCATCCTCATTTGAATGCACAACAGGTTATACGATTCATAGGACAGGCATGAAAAGGGGGAACTGGAAACTGAGGCACAGAGTCATTGTGCAAATTGAAAGTCTTTTAAGAACATTACAGAGCAGCCTGCTGTAGATGTTTAAACTGTCTTGTTGCAAATCTTTGGACTGAACTGTGCTTCAATGGCCAAATGTGTTCTCAGAAAAGAGACTTAATATGGTATTTTTGTGTTAAGATTAAAGCTATAAAGGTGCAGCTTTAAAGGTGTCTTTAAAGTAATCAGTTTATAAATATGCTATAACATTAACTTACACTTAGAGATCACTTCTCAAGTATAACAGGACAAAATAAGGTGCTCAACTTCAGTTTTACTTTCGCTTTGGACTTAAATGACTAGCCCAGACAAATGTGTGTTATCTTAGTAATATAAAGCTCCTTTGTTCTCTTTTTTTCAATCAAGGAAGTTGTTTTAGGCTGTGTGCCAAGCAATGGCTCTCTCCTTAACATGACATTGAGATGATTAGTTATGAGGATGACTGATATTTTAAAAGCACATTTTGTCAAGGATGGCTGAGTTCAGTGCCTTTCCCTTCCAAATAAGGAGACATCTTAAACCTTTCATGACTCATTTGGCTGGAGTTTTGATTAACTGCATCCGCCTTAAAAAAAGGGATGTTTTTGTAAAATTAAAAAAAAAAAAGTAAAATAAAATGCACAGTACCCAAATCAAACTCAAACTCACTCATGCCATTCTTATTCAGTTGTTATGGTAAAACTGTATGGGGCATACATCCAAATATATTTATATCTCAATTTATTTATATCTAACACATGGAGGCTTTTGTATTGATTTGTAATTATTTACCCACATACAAGTTCCAAATTATTATGCAAATGATATTTTACTCTGATTTTCCTAAATAGTTGATGCAAATGACAGTCAGTATAATTGTCAAGGCATCAACCATAAGAGCACCATTGAAATTTTATTTAACAAACCTTTCCAGACATTTTTTTTTTTTTTCAAAAAAAAAAAAAAAAAAAAAAATACTCCAAATGCACTGTCCAAATTATTATACATATCAAAGTTTCAAAGCATTTTATTTGGTTTTAAAGAACTGAAAATGGTCATTTGTTGAATTTGCAGAATTAGGAGGTCATATTTACTGAAATCAAAAGCTATTTCTATCAAAAACATCTTAACAGGCCAAGTTCCATGTTAACATAGGAGCCCTTCTTTGATATCACCTTCACAATTCTTGCATCCATTGAACTTGTGTTTTTGGAGCGTTTCTGCTTGAATTTTTTTTTGCAAGATGTCAGAATAGCCTCCCAGATCTGCTTTTTGGATGAGAACTACCTCCCACCCTCATAGATCTTTTGCTTAAGGATGCTCCAAAGGTTCTCAGTAGGGTTGAGGTCAGGGGAGGATGGGGGCCACATCATGAGCTTCTCTCCTTTTATGCCCAGAGCAGCCAATGACACAGAGGTATTCTTTGCAGCCACCTCCTTGCTGATGTCGTAGCCTTGTTGGGACATGGTGTCCAGCCACCAACCATCCACTACTCCTCCATCTTGACCATCCAGGGTTGCACGGCATTCATCAGTAAACAAGAGTGTTTGAAAAATAGTCTTCATGTATTTCACTGCAATTGTTCCTGCTTGTGAGCATTGGTCAGGGGTGGCCAAATAGAAGGTTTATGCATGACTGCAAGCCTCTGGTCAGGAGGATCGTACACCTTGAGGTTTGTGGGACTCCAGAGGCACCAGCAGCTTCAAATACCTGTTTGCTGCTTTTAATCTGATAAATTTGTCTTGCAGAAACCTTCCACATTATGCCTTTATCTGCACAAACCCATCGGTGCTCTAAATCAGCCACAAGTTTCTTCACAGTATGATGATCATGCTTAAGTTTTCATGAAATATCTAATATTGTCATACCTTGTCTAAGGCATTGCACTATTTGAGGCTTTTTTGGCAGCAGAGATCCTTTTTCTTTCCCATATTGTTTGAAACCTGTGGACTGCCTAATAATGTGGAACGTCCTTCTTAAGTAGTTTTCCTTTAATTGGGCTCACCTGGCAAACTAATTATCACAGGTGTCTGAGATTGATTTCACTGATCCAAAGAGCCCTGAGACACAATACCATCCATGAGTTCAATTGAAAAACAAAAAAATTGAATGTTTATGCCACTAAAATCCAATTTGCATAAAATTTGGAACGTGGTGTAGTAGGGATGCACAAGCATTATATGGTACAAAAAGAGAAAGTGATGAGTCCTGAAATATTTTAAGTAATCAGAATTACAAAAAACAGAACAGTGTGTGCCTTTTTCTTTTCTCATTACATATTGCATATCATAAGAGTGATTTCTCATCCACTTCCTTCATTGTCAGTCCAAGAGGAGGAATTTGCTCTGTCAATGTTAAGGGAAGATAAAAGGTATACTAGAGTATTCCTGTTCTTTCTCATTCTTGTAGTCCACCACCTCTCTCACAACTTATCTCCTCAGACTCTTAGAACATCTCCATCCATCTTTGATATCAACTTTGAACACACCTTTGCTCCCTGAACCTGGCATATATTTAGGATTCCCTTTGGTCCTTGAAAAGTCTTGAAACATTTTTATGTAGTGCTTTGTATGCAGGTTGGGACAGTGCTGTTCAAGGCCACCCATGAGAGGAGAAGAGGGGTAGTACTTTCTGAAACCATGAAGCAGCTCGTGGAGATTATCAAAGACATGGTCCATTCTTAGTTAAAACAATGTTTTACTTCTGTTTTGAATCTAAATACCCACCATTACTTATTTTTTAAAAAAACACAATATAGTTATTGTTTCTTTTAAAATGCAAATCTGGTCAGAACTGCTCTATCTGGAAAAGCACAACTTCGCTTCCTGAGAACTGCGAAGGTACCAAACATTCAAAACTGAATTTCCCTAAGCCCAGTTCTGATGAAAATTTGTGATGCAACAAGACTGTTTAAAGCGTTACAGGAAATCAGCTGCAGCTACTTGAAATGAGCCATTACTGTTCAAATTAGGCTCCAATAGTTGGTTTCACTATGTTGAAAGTAAATAATGTGAAACAGCTTGTTTTGAAAGGCTTAACAGCAACAAATGTCAGTTCACTGCTCAAGATAAAATCATGCTGTGTGTTTTGGATAGGATAACATCTATATATATTCTTAATAAACTCGTTAAATCCCCAGTAGACCCTCAGCCCCTCCTTCATCAGCCGTGCAGGGACTTGCAGCCCAACACATGAGAAATTCATGAGGCTATTTGTCAACAGAACTAACTAAGCCTTTTCAGTATAAAAGTTTGTGTGAGTGAGTGTGCTACCTCGCCTCAGCAGTGTTGGCAAGACACGTCTGCCTACGGCAGCATCTTGATTAAATGGAATTGGTGATGAATCACCCTGCGCGGAATCAAATCAGTTAATGTCACGCATTATGATCAAAATCCAGAGAGAGGGGGAAAAAAACCCAAAACAAAGTAAACTGGAATGCTATCTGTCGTTTAAAGGACTATTTAGCCTATGTAGTTTGTTGGCTTTAGATTAAACTACATTATCTGTGTAGCTACCATAACTTTGTTAGCTTAATCCATAGTGACATTAGTTATGGAGCTATGTTAACTATGTAGCTTATATAGCTTTGTTAGCTTTATATTTAGCTTCATTATCTACATAGCTACCTTAGCTTTAGCCTTAGTGACATTAGTTATGGCGCTGTTACCTATGTAACTCATGTAGCTTTGTTAGCTGTCTATTTAGCTTTAGTATCAACATAGGTACCCTAGCTGTATTAGCTTTAGCCATAGCAACATAAGTTATGGAGCTGCTGCCTATGTAGCTCATGTAGCTTTATATTAAGCTTTATTAGGTAAGTAGCTTCGTTGGCTTTGTTAGCTGTTAGCTTTAGCCTTAGGGACATGAGTTATGGAGCTATGTTTCCTATGTAGCTCATGTAGCTTCTTTAGCTTGAGATTTTGCCACATTTTCTACATAGCTACCATAGCTTGCTAGCTTTATTTGCTAAAAGTGGCTAATGTCATGCATTTTAATAAATCCCAGAGAGAGAGAGAGAGATAGAGAGACAACAAAACACAACCAAAAACAAAGTAAACTGGAATGCTATCTGTCCTTTAAAGGGATAGTTTGGTATTTATGTAGTTGGCTTTTATAAGGTAAGTGGCAATAGCCTCCAGAGATTTTAGTGTTCATTGCCCTTTTAAGTACGAAGTGCTTTAGAAAGCATACAGTGTAGCAGATGGGTATATCTGTGCTGTATAATTTAGGGAAGTTTAAGGCAAGAATAGACAAAAAAACCCACAATGTTGGCACAATCTTACACTATATGTTTAAAATTTCGTACGTTTTACCTTTCTCCCAGAAGGCCTCTGTGTTTGGCACTATTTTAAATGCAAGCTTCGTCTACCAGATATGTGTTAAGACATGACTTTGAACATGACTAAGATTGTCCCCCAGGATTTTCCTATTTTTTGCCACATTCATTTTATCCTCCCTCTTTACAAGCCTTCCAGGGCCGGCTGCCGAGAAGCATCCTAACAGCATGATGCTGCCACCACCGTGCTTCACAGTGGGGATGGTGTGTTTGTGTTGATGTGCAGTGTTTGGTGTCTGCCAAACATAGCCTCTTGTCTCCTCAGACCTAAAAACCGTCTTCTACTTGACAGTAGTCTCCCACGTCTTTTGGTGAACTCTAGTCCAGATTTCAAATGAGTTTTCTTCAACAGTGGCTTTCTCTTTGCCATTCTCCCATAAAGCTTTGACAGGTGAAGAACCTGTCCTTCAATTTCTTGATGATGGATTTTACTGAACTCTGGGGGATGTTCACTGCCTTAGAAATGTTTTTGTATCCATCCCTTGGCTTATACTTTTCAATAACCTTTTCTCTGAGTTGCTTGGGATGTTCTTTTGTCTTCATATATATATATAAATATATATATCATAATCATAATCACTTGAGACACATTCTCTGCACTCTGATGATCTCCATTTCACAGTCACCTTCAAGGAGTGCATATTTATGCTGTCACTTATTTTACAATGTCTTTTCAATGTTTTGAATCCCTGCTACACACTCTACTGGATTAAAAAAATCAATCATGCTTTCTACTTCTCTTGAACAGAAGCTCCGAAACTACATCAGTTGTCTTCATAGAAATTTATTGATAATGGATACATTGTATGGCATTAAATGCACATCCGTATCCAGCCTAACAACCGTTGCAATCCACACAAGTAAACACGTGCCATCTTGCCATGTTACATAAATATAGTTTGCTTCTGGAGACTTGAAATGAATCCCTTTGTTTTCAAAGGGATTACAGATATTGATAATATCTTTTTGAAGAGTTGGCTAATGAACAATAAATAACACCTCAAACTGAGGCTTTTCCCTCTTACTGTGCCACCTGTAAATGAACTGTTAGGGGTCATAAATGGTGTTTGTCATATCAAGCAGAGCGATAAATCAAACCTGTACTCACTGATCATTTTACAAGATACAACTATTCAGCTGCTCATCCATGTAAATATCTAATCAGCCAATTACATGGCAGCAATCAATGCACTTACTTAAACTGATAAAAAAATGACTTTATCAGCAAACAACTGATGTTTGCAGAAGAGTAACTCAAGGACTGCAGCAGCAGGAGACCACAATGGGTGTCAGTCCTGTCAGGTAAGAACAGGAAAATGAAGCTGAAGATGCACACAGACTCACCAAGGTTAGACATGGATGATTGGGAAAAAAAACCTGGCCTGAGGAGTCTCAATTTCAGCTGAATTTTGGCATAGATAACATGAAAGTCTGCCAATTATGGCATGTTCAGAGTAAATTCCCTTTCTACCAAATTGTGATGCTCAGTTTGAACTACAGCACACTGTCTCAACCATGTCAACATGTCTAAATGCATAGGGTTGCTGCCATGTGATTGGACGATTAGATCCTTGCATTTTTGAGAAGTTAGGTATACCTAATAGAGTGATTAGTGAGTATATACAAAGCATTTAAAATGACTGCAGTGTTACTTTACTATCAACTACCTAAATGCACTGAATACTGACTAAATACAACACTGTCAAGGAGAAGCAACTGCAGCACATTCAGGTGCATTTAGGTTTCATACAAATCCAAATAAAAACACATTTGATTCTAAAGAGCATCAACAACAAAGGTGCAGTCATTCTTTGTCAGTAAAAATGAAGGTGAATAAGAAAATAAATAACTCATTACACTGTAGAAAAAGTAGGAATAAAACAGCTGGACTAGATGCTACATGTATCTACAAACGTCAGGCTTCATATGGTAGTGATTTTACTGGAACAAACTTTTGCCTGTAAAGTGACCTTAAAGTGAGCTAAGACATTTAACAGCTTGTTCATTCTTGGACTGGTCCCTTCGTTTCTAAATTCCACCACATTTTGTATTTTTTCAGTAGTCAATCATATTGCACATTAAGAGGAACAAGTTCAGCGGAAAAGAGGAGAAGAGCAGGAAAAGGGATGCATTTAAGATCAAGCTGACTGGGAATGAAATACAAGTGCACTCACAACCACCTCTAAGGAGTAATCTAACAATTTTTCTTTACTTCTTTGTATATTTTACTACCCCAAAGTTTTCCTTTTTCTACTCTAGTTCATCTCTTCTATGATGTCTTTTACGACACTTGCCAACATAATACGCCACAACTGAATGCACCAAAAATGTAATAGAAATCTGATGGATTTGGAAATCCAGTGGATTTGGTTCAATTGGAAGTCATTAAGAAAGTTGCAGTGAGGAACTAGAATTCAGTGCATGGATTACTGACCAACTGGTTCTAACTGTAGTCCTTGGATTAAACACAGCACCAAGCGTGCTGGAAAAGACAGTAAAGTATGTAAAGTAGTAATTTTCACCTTCCCAAAAACATCAAATTCCTGCAAATGTACTGGCTATTACATGAGTGGTTTATTATGTTGGCAGGTTTACAGACACGCCTTAGCTTCATACTGCTTACCCCTACTCTGCTCTTTAGGTCATCAATCTTGTAAATATTGTCCAGAGACAATAAAGTCAAGTTTATTAAACTAAACACTCAAGTTTAAACCTTGGAGATGTTTGTATAAGCTATGAAGCAAAGTTGGGGGCTAATTCAAAGCTAATGAACTGTTCTAGTCATATTTATAGCTGATATTATGAACCTGAACACCGCTAAATGTTAAATTATCCCCGATCAGCTCATGGCTGTACTCAGTTAGTCAAATGTTTAAATTCCTTACTGTGATATGCAAAACATAGTGCAGATTAGGACTGTTATATCCGACTTAAAAATGTCTACATTTAATGTATTATTATTTTGTACACAGTGAAGGTACAAGACTAAAGGTTTTATAAGTGGAATGGACCAACAAACTCCACGAGGAATAACCAGCAATTATACCAAAAATTCACAGGATCATAGCATCGTCTGCTGATTATATGAAATAACTGCTGTGAAATTAGACTCAAGCATGAAAATACACACCAACAGGCTCTTTTAAAGTATTTTAAGCTTTGGTGAAACTCATCCGAGTTTGGACACCGATGCATCCGTATGATTCACTTTTTCAGGGCTCCTTCAAATACACATCCTCCTGATCCCACATTCGCAGCAGAATTTGGCCGACTCAACAGGATACTTTGTCCCACAATCATGACAGAACTTGCTCTTCATCCCACCGTTTCCAATGTCGTCACTGCCGTCAACGTCGTTCCTAAGAAAGGTGAAAAAGTTGACCAGACAGCTAAGTCAGTAACTACAGAACTGGGGTATGGATGAAACAATATGAGAATTTCATATCTACGTTATTGAGACCAAAATTATCCTATTTTGGGCTGAAAAGGTTAAAAAGTTTTATCTTAAAAAAAGCATAAAATAAGCAGCACAGAGCATGATGCACTTGCACTAAATGAAGAAATATTAACAAGTTAAAAATAAACATACGAAAACCTTATCAAACTGTGACAGTGTCACTGAAAAAGCAAATTAAAATGAGTTTATGTGTCAACATATGGTATTGAAAGTTATCATGGAAAACAGGAGGTTTTCGTTGTTCATTTAAAAGAGTATATTCCCTGTATATTTAAGTGTATGGTATGCGGGTGCCTGCTGTCATTCTTGTATAGTGATTTATGGTTAAAATGATAAACGGAAAAATAAGACTAGATAATTTAAGGAGGATGTGTCGTGGGGAAGAGGCGGAGAAGCGGAGGACCGGGAAAAGGACAATGGAGCAGGCGGACCTAGGAAATTAGGGCCTGACAGTAAAATAGAAGTAACAAGCTGTACATGTTAATCAAGTTAAAAACGATAAGAAATTAAATAAGAAAGCAGCAGTTACGACTGGAGACGTTGAAGTGTATGCCGGCTGGGCTTTTACTCGGATGCTGGAGTGTGCGTCGGGAAGAAGGAAAAGGAGCATTCCTTGTTGGATTATGTTCTCTTGGATCTGGGTGAGATCATCTCTTTTTTGTTATTTCCTGGTATACCAGTGTAGCATATCTTGCCTTTTTTTTTTTTTTTTTTTTGCTCATGAGGATATATCATGTTTTCCTGGGTTTCCTGTGGATTATTGACTTTCGTTTGCAGGCGTCACAGACTTTAAAATGGCTTAAAATCTGCTTAAAAGAGCTTGGATGTAGACAATTTTGCAGTTTTCGTTAGATTGGGACTTTTAGTCTATTTTAAAGTTATAAAGACTGAGATAAATTCATTCCCCCCTGTGCTTACGTTCTGGGGGAGGGTTTAATTGAATATGGAATGCTTTGAATTTATTATGTTCTACAGAGAGATTTATTGATTGCATTTATTCAGAATTGTGGTTTATTGCCTTGTTAAATATTATTTACTTTTAAGGGATTTCTATTTACCTTTAAAGCATCTCCTTGTGTGTTTAACGCTAACTTGAGAGAGGTTAAGTGTTACAAAATGTACAAAAAGATACTTTGATATAAAACCTCAGACACTTTAATAAATAAAAACCTATGTATATTGAAATAAAGTAGTACTAAGCTTCAGTTAGGGTCCAAATCTTGACATTTTTAGCACAAAATATTGAAAGTGTGTTAAAAAAATATATGCGTATTAGCTGCCCTCTACAGGTTGAAATCATCTTCTGAAACTGAACTTTTTGAAAAATTCCTACTGGCTGACCTGCTAGAACCCCCATATAGATTTATTCATGACAATTCATGTTCAATAAAATGAAAATAAGTTCAGCTGCAATTTAACAGAAAGTAGTACGAAACTGAAAATGAAGGTGCAACAAGCTTAAGGCTAAGAAGGAGGAGGCTGGGGTGGTGGATGTTAAGTCTCTGCCAGCAACAGTGGTGCATCAGCATTGATGCAAGCAGGAATTAGTGAGAGGGATGCCATATTTAAATAGACCATCATGTTGAGAGAAAGAGCTGTGATTGGCTATGAGAGCTCCAAGAATGGAATCAGCTGGCCATCAGCCAATCACAGCTGGGGCTATGACTTCCATGTCTCTGTATGAACTATTACTATGCTTCATTTGTAGCAGCCAACTGCTGGAATTCAATTCAATCAGAGTCATTGCTGTGACACTCTAGGATTGTGGGTAATGTAGTAGCAACTAAAGTGTGTATTTCTTGAAACAACTAGCTTGTGTCTTCTAAATAGCCATATACGTACCTCCATTTCCCCATATAATCTGTCTTTTGATGAATTAAAAACCATTTGATTCACTAGAAGCCGCAGCAGAGGAAGTTTTGCATGTAAAGGCTGGATCAGCCAATCAGAGATGTATAGTAGCTGTAACACTTTAAGATTGTGGGTAATAAGAGTGCTGTTGACTGAGATCACAAATAAACCATGTTTCTTGAAAAAAGGTCAATAACATATGATATTGTGTCTTCTACATATCATATCATGGTTTCACACTCAGTGAATGATTGAATGATTATGGCGTTATGGCTAATAATCAGTTCCAAAAATAAGCATAGACTGAATGATTAAGTGGCTGATCAGAGACAGCTGAAAGGAGGGACTGAGCATGTCTTCCCTCCCCCAAAGTCCCTTCCATGATGGTTTTAAGGCATTTTTAAAAAGCTGAAACTCTGGGGTTTAGTTACTCTTTAATAAACAGGTCAAAAGTTTCTTTTTTTCAATAATTTGTGTTTTCAAAAGTATTCAAATGTATCAGAAAGCACCAAAGAAGGCTCCTCTCTGAGAGAAAGGGTTAACACAGACTGCACTGCTGTAAATGTGGTTAACAGTAATGTAAACATGCTTATACTCAAAAAATAATCAAAGTTGTGTAAAGTTAGCTGGAAGATGAAAATCAGATAAAGACAAGTTCTAATAAAAAATGCAATCAAAAATTTTTTTAAGACACTTCAGAAGTAAAAAAGGCATTTTCAGACTTTTCAAGGCCTTGAATTTCAAAACTCCAACCTAAGTCTTTTCAAGGATCCACAGGAACCCCCTCATTTAGTTACACCACTCAGTATGAATAGCATACTCATTCAAGCTGAGTATGCAATTCACCACCAAGCCACAAGAGGGCAGGATAGCCTTGCAAGAACATTCAGTATGGTGGCTGTACAGTGCTGTTGATACTTTTTGATTAATTCCTACAACACCTCTTTTTTCAACAAAAGTGTCACAGGACTCACCTAGATATGTAGCTCTCTACTTTCTTCTTGTTCAGTGCCGTTCCGGACTGCGTGTTCCTTACAGAGCCATAACCAGAGCTCACAACTCGGGTCTTACTTCCCACGCTGAGGGGGAAAGAAACATGAGAAAGAAATGACAAAGTTGAATTTTGAAAACAACCGGAAACATCTGAGCTTTCTTTGGCACTCTAAATTTGCTGGTGTATCATGGTATTCTTTGATAAAGTAAACTATACACTGCTTAACAAATTTATTAGACTACCCTAACCCTAACCAAAGTAAGGTTTATGCCACAGCTGCCCTAAATTAACACCATTGGTAATTACCAAAATCATTTTTTATGTTTCTGCAATGGTTAATACACCAATATGTAGAAGCTCTTTAACCCAAATGATATTTTTAATGCTAAAATATAATTATTACTGTTATCCATGAATTTTCAAATTTACTGATTTACAACAAAACTGAAAAAACAGTAAAGCACATTCATATTTCTGGATTAATATGTCAAATTATAGTTATTTATTTGCATTCCTGAACAGAAACAATAGTTTTAGTGGTTGAATGTTATGCTTGATTCATTTCTGACTTCTTAGTGAAGCCCAGTGAGCCGGCTCAAATTTGGGTGAATTCAGTTTGAAATTCCTCATTCCTGTTCAAAATGGTAAAATGTCGAGAGCTGACTGAAAATGAAAGAGTCCGCATTAAAGCACTTCATGATGCTGGATGGTCTTTGAGACAAATATGACAGGTGGTCTAATAAATTTGTTAAGCACTGTATATTGTAAATAGGTTTATTTTATCATAGTTATGAGAGTTACCAATGAATACAACAAAATAAAAAGTTTACATTTAATGGCTCTGTGATGCTATTTTAAGTAGATGTGTTGTCAGTTTAACTGGTTATGTTTGACATTTAATCACTATTAAGTTAAGTTAACATTAAAATGGCATAGCAAAAAAAAATAAAAGTACCCTTTGCGCTATGTTTGACTTGTCTGGTAGTGCAATTTTTTTTATTTGAGTGTATACTGACCCTGATGGAGGAGTCGTGTAGCCGGAAGGACTGCTCCTCACTATACCTGCAGAAGAGGTCTTATTTGATGGGATTCCTAAAGCAAAAGAGAAAAAAAATCTATGAATGAAAACATTAACCATGAATATACAGCAAAGCCAGCTTTAAATTAAAAACCTAGTGATGCAACATCAACACAGCTGTGTTTATTACCAGTGGGCTGCCCAAGGCCTGATCTCTGGGGTAAACGAGAGGAGGCTGGGGGGATGGATGACACAGCAGGAGAGTTGACCTTCTTCACAGAAGCAGGAGGCTTGTACTGAACAAAGAGAGTCCAAATTTGTGTTAGAAAATACTAGCTTTGATTGTTGTGGGATGTAAAGCTTTAAAAAGTTGTTGAACTAAGAGGCAATGGAAAGGAAAATATAGCAAACTATAAGTCAAGATTCTCCAATTGATTGGGAACTGATCATTATCAGCCAGTTTTCATCAATAGTTCTCTATCAGTAGAGTCTATTCACCAAAAATACTGAAACTAGTGATAAAATATCCAGAGGTATTTAAACACAGCCACTAATTGCTTTAATACCATCATGAAGACAGTGTTGTGTAATGTGTGCATGTTTATGATAAATTCCTTAAGAGTGTGTTTCTGTTTATAACAGCAGCACCACTGCTTGTGTGTGAAGATACTGTTAAATGATTACAGAACTCCTATTAATGATGTCACCCTAATTTGTCAAAAAACAAACCTACAATCGAAAGCACTCACTATTTAGACACCAAGTCAAACTGTCAGAAGTGCACTGCTTAAAAAAAAATAAAACAAAACAAAACAAAAAAACTTAAATCCTTCTTTCTGGGGGTCAATCAGTGATGAAAAATGTTCTGAAGTTTATTAATAACCATATACGCTGCAGCAGCAGCATGTATAAATGCACTATAAAAACCAGTAACGTTTTTTTTAAGTTCAAATGTATATTAAACATTTTATAGGATATTTTGATGAAGTTAACTGAAACTTAATGGTTATTTTGGGAGCTAAAGGTGCCTTAAACTTTTGTATGAGCTTCCTGCAAAGTGACAGAGCTCAACATTGTTGTGCAGTGCATAAACATGTATTTATGGCCAATCTTTTTCTGTTTAAAAACACACAGAACTTCAGTTCTATTCCTGGATCTTGTGTAAAAATAGTTTAGATTATTTTTTTCTCATATTACCTTTCAGAGGGATCAAGGGAAGCGGTATGAAAAGAGAGTGCATATGCACCGTTGTGCCAAAAAGGGGTAAAGAAGGAGACAAAACTTTACTTGATCTTCTGCCCAAATGCAACTCAGTTTACCTGTGAAGTGTGAAACTAATTAAAATCACTTCCAGCACCCCTGTAATAATTTTTTTTTCCAGCTCTCTGTTGGTGTTTTAAGACTTGAATCATTTTGTAAAAGGATTAAAGGTCACATATGCAAAACACACTTTTTCAGAAGTTTTTTCAGTCATGCAAAAATCCAATACTGGAGTGTTTTTTCAGAAACAAACTTCCCGAGCACGTTTTGGGGACCTCTGAGACCAATATAACTTGCTTAAAAGGGTAAAATATGTGACCTTTCAATGAAAGACCTCTGTAGGCAAACACTAGAGATTAATACTCTGGTGCGCGCATCTGAGAAAAGTACAGTGTGTACACTGTAGTTAAATTCCAAACAAATTGAACTGTCAGCCGGTAAGCATAAAGCACATCTGCAATATGAATCAAAACAATCTAAAATTTTAGCACCATCAGTTATCAGCACAAGAACAAGTCTGTCAACTCGTCTGTTGCTGCTGTGATCCATCAGCTTCCTCCTCTCAAAGCAGCCGTGATTAAAATCCCCCAAATTTTGTAAAACATCATGTTAATTAAATACTAATGCAACTTCAATATCTTTGTTGAAATTTGTGTGGAATGCTACATTATAAAACTATTTAGCCAACTAAACAAGCAGCATATTGCTACAATAAGATGTGTTTAAGGTCTTGTCAGAAAAGGTAAATAAAATTTCATCATGATGTATTCAAATATAACCACAAGAACTACCAGACCATATAGGTTTTGGTAAGAAATGTGAACAAAATAAATAGTTTCCTTGTAATACAACATAACTGCATCAGCTGTATAGAGCAACCGAGTTAATTTTCTCAGATACACTGCCATTTATTAATTGAACTATTTGCACTGTTTAGCCTATTGAATAGGATAAAAAGTTTCAGTCTATTCAGAATTGTGTCAGGCAATTCACATTAAGTTAAAAAATAATGAATGAATCCTTCCTTCTTCACTACATGCAAGATACATAATGCCCATATGATACTTTCCAATATGTGAATGTGATCCATTTCTCTGGGCAGGTTTAAAGTTTCAAACATGTAAAAAAAACTGACAACACAAAGCCGGAAAAATAAACATCTAAGAAGCTTAAATCAAATCAAAGTCAATAAACTGACACCTCCAAGGCACTTTGGAAAATCAAAGGCACATAATGATCAGTCGTCAAGGTTTCTCATCAAGAATGGCTCTGTATCAAAATGTTTTGGACCCAGCTGATTTTATTGGCTGCCAAATTAACTCCCCAGTTTTGTGCCATCTCTGTTGCTAAGTGACAATGGCAATTCTAGGCCTGCTACAAAGCGGGTGTCACCACCGCAGTAAGAACAGGGAAGGAATAATCATGGATTTTTAAACAACATTTCTCATTTGTAGAGACCTGGCAACAACAAAGAATTAGGAATTGACTGGCCAAGTATTTTTGAGAAAGTGGCTGTGTAACTACGAACAAATATGCTTAAATCAATATGGATGGTGTTGAACAAGATTTTTTTTTCCTTTATAAGTCAAAAGCTTTAAGTAATAACTTGAGTGCATACACTCAATTTTATCTTAATCACTCTACCAAAGAAGTGGGGGGGGGGTTACCTGTGTGCGTGCAGGAGTCTTCTTAGAATCCCCTAATTTGCCTTTGTTTGTCATACGGGCAGCCTGCTCCTGGCAGAACTTGATGTGTCTATCAGCTGCATTCTCATTGAACCTCCGCTGACAGTAAGGGCACTGGACATAGTCTAAAGACAAAACATACAGTAAAGAAGAAACATTCCTGTAAATGCATCTATCATAATAAAAGACAGAGACATAACTACTGTTAATAGAGACATCTTCAGGTGCAGCTACGTGAGATATGAATGACACAGCATGTACGTATAAGATCGGTGAGTTAAATTTTAATCGTTACCAAATTTTGACAAAAATATTGAGCTCTAATAGTCCACATTTATAATTTTTCACTAAGGTTTTCCCTTTTCCAAGCAGTTACCATACTACAGTTGTAGTTTTTCTTATTACTTTCCATACATGGCTTATTCCACTATCCTCAAAGCAAAGTGTTACCTGGGTCATAAGTAGGAGGAGGAGGTGGGGGTAATGGCCCACCGTCTTTAATGGCCTGTTTTATGTTCTTGGCCGCCCTGATAGTAGATATGAAATCCTCATGTTTCTTGCGCCAGTTGGAGGGCTTCTTAGGAGGTTCTGCCTGTTAGAGGGCAACAGAGAGGAAATACTCTGTTAGGACTATTGTAAAGGAACCAGATTTCACTGCTCCTTAATTAGCTGTCATTTCTTTAACTAAATTTTTTTCTTGTAAATGACAGCTGGAGTTGACAAAAATCCAACCTCCACTGTAGCAAAGTGTCACAATCAAACAGGGATGAGCAACTATTTTACAGTATTCAAACAGACATCAAAATATAAAAAATTAAAGATTTAATATGACTGTTATCCCAGTTTAAAACCATATCCTTCATTTACTTATACTGCCTACAGAGGAGAGGGGCAGAGTGAGATGGAGCTCAATTACAATCGGAGAGACAAACCAAAACCAACAGCACTGAGAACGGCTGTTCAGAGAGGGTTTATACAGGGTCAACAACTTCTTTTGGTGCTTGATCCATATTATATTTTGACTAGGGTTGCACCAATCGATCGGCCAAAATTGGTATCGGCGCCGATTTCCTTAATTTTAGGAGATCGGCGATTGGCCAATCCTTGTAAATAAGATCGGTGGAAAAGATCAATTCATATGCCTCCACCTACTAAAATGTGAAAAATGAAAGACTAAAGGAACTGATATAATTTTGTAGTTTGGACAGCAATGCTTTAAACTTTTCATTTATATTTGAGAGAACTACCTCATGTGCAGTTAAAACAACAAGTTTGTATTGTTTCACGGGTATTGTTCAATGTTATTCAATAAAATAAGATTGGAACATTGAAGGTTTATGCTGTAAGTTATAAAAAAAATCGGTATCGGCCAAAATTGGAATCAGCAGGTCAGGCTTTTTAAAGATCGGTGATCGGCCAGAAAATTGCAATCAGTGCACCCCCAATTTTGACCAGTGCACATCACAGATGGTTCTTTCAGACCACAAGGGACTGTGTTCAAAGGTGGAAAAGGGGTATTATGTGTGGCATTTAGCTTAGTATTGTCAAGTGTTATTTCAAAACTAGTTCGCTAATAGCGATTTCTATTCAGAGTTAGCATCAGGTAAGGCAGAGGAATTAATCAAAATTTAGATTTGAATTGCAATATGGCCTGTTGCAATTTTTAAATTGCAAAAGGTGCAATATTTTTTCAAGCTGAAATGTGTGTCATAGTAAGAGTTTAATAGTTTTTTTTGCAGCAGAGATGTTATGCTCGACACATTATGCAAACATTCCCGTGTTATGTTTCCTTAGGGATGCATGATATTATCTGTATGATACTGTATCAGCAGATATTAGATTTAACGGGAATTATCAGAATTTGCATAAATTAAAATTGTTGCCGATATTTACAACTATTATTTTAGCTATAACAGAATCAGCTGTAAATTTGAATAAGTTACAGGAGTTTTAGGCCAGACCAACAGTCCTACTTCAGCTTAAGTCTTTTTCTTTATTCATCATTATTCTTACACTTAAAAAATGTGTTTTAAGGACTGAAATTTGTTAATCTATTAATCCTCAAATTTTAATTGTGTGTTTTAAGGACTGGAGTTTTAGGTCAGAACTACTTTTCTACACCTGTATCAATCTTGGTATCATCTAAAATTATTTTGTAAATGTTGGCATATTGGATATTGTCAAAAATCCAATATCCTAGTTTTTCTTAATCAAAATGAGAATGACATTTTAAAAAATGACCATTCCCTTCAATATAACAATTCACTTTGCATTTTCCATGAGTCAAAATATTAGATATCTAAATCGTCCAGCCCTAGCATTAAGCTATCTATCTCTTAGAATCTGCTCATTTTCTTTGACATTTAAAGATACATTTTTCTTCAAATGCATCTCTCTTTATATCCTGAAGTAATCAGAATTACAATGCATCTTTGTGAAAAGATGCTCAAAGGCAGTTGTAAACTGAAATGTTTCTTTAAATCAAAGCTTATATTTTTTCTCACTTAAAGGCCTAAAAATGAAAAAACAAAAGGCAGAAGCTTTATTTTCTTAAAAAGAGCTTTCAACAACATGCTTTTTGTTTTTACAAAGCAAATCCATGTCTATATTAAAATATCATCCCTCTTCATTCCCAGTGGCAGTCTTTGTTTAATCTCAAGCTATCAAGCTGATGAATTCTGACAGAAGTAGTTCACTGGGTGTCCTCTGAGCCTTTTCTGCAGAAAACATGCTAGCCCTATTGACTACTGATTTCGTCTTATACACCAAGTCTTCTAGTTCATTAAGCATGTTTTTGTGACAAACTCATATCTGGGTCTGAGAAGTGAGGAGAGTTTCCTTTATGTCCTTTAAAAAACAATAAAATCTAGACTTTTAAAGATCATCATTTAAACACATTTCTAAATAGTTTTGATTTCTAACTATTTCAACAAAATTTGAATTTGCAAGTTAACAATGATGTTCTATGGGTAGAATCAGAAACACTGGTCCATGCTATCAAAGTGTTAGCAAGAGGACAGAACAAGCAGCAGCAAATAGTTAAAGCCAAGAAGGAAGATAGACTACTTTTGTCTTTTATTTTGCATCTTAAAAACTGCAGAGCAAAACACTAAACTGGACACAGACCTTAGGTCTTCATGACAACATGTATGAAAGTGGTGCAATTAAAAGTGTCTGTAATTTTAAGGTTAGTTGCCTTAGAGTATCCACAGTTTCCACATGGTCTATCTTTGCAGCATTCCTTCAGGGACATACACTCTGAAGCAAATTGTGCCCTTACCAGTAGTCTTAGCTGAGCATAGTAGATCAACCCAAACAGTACAGGCACAGCAAGCATCTGGTCAATTTCAAAATGAAACCTTTTTTTTATCCAATCAGTAAATCATCAACACACCAAAACAGGAAGGAAATGAATAGCAACAGGGCTGTGCACCATTGGTCGGAGCAAAAATCTATCATGGAAAGAATACTGTGGACACAGATCATGCTGAAACTGTGGTTTAGTGTTAGAGGTAAAGACAATGTTTACAAATTGCTTTTGATCAAACTGAAGATAAAAAGTAAAAATACAAACAATTTACATTTGAATAATACCAGTTGAGCATAATGGGAAGTAAAGAAAAATATTGACATAATTGTTTGAAACACATCCATCTGGCATGTCAGGTTAATCACCACCTGTATAAAAACCTCCCCAAACTATCCCTGTCAGTGAATAAGTCTACAGAAATCAGGATTAATAAAGCCAGAAATAGTGAATGAATGCTTCTCAGGCTTCAGCTGACCAACTGTGCCTCTAGATGTTAGAACAGAACAACAGAAAGGCAGAACAAATTAAGAAATTCAAATCAACTTACTTTCCCAGTAGTAGATGAACTTTGAGACTGAAATACAATTAAAAGGTATTTTATATTTAAAAATAACCAACTTAAACAAAATACTGACTGCCCTTAAGGGAACAGGAACAACTAAACACATGAGCAAATATTGAATTTCTCAAAGCTGATTCCCTTTTATCTTTAACAGCCTGAACTAAATGTCATTTTAGCTTTTTGTTTCCAGATAAACAAGGCTATAAATATGACTTTCTCTTGACTATTTGGTCAAAAAGCTCTGGCCTTTTGAATAGTGATATGAGATATTTCTATCTAATCACAGCTTAAATCACCTCTTGTTTGATTTTATTTCATATTATTTAGTTGTGCCTCTTTAGTACAAAAGTAGACCAACTTAAACTATTTGATTAAGAGAATGTTTTGACAATGAGTGAAATTAATCTTAAAATCATGAGCAGTTTGTCCTTCTGAAGCTATATTCTTACCCTTGGTTTGATGGGTTTGAGTGTAGGGATGTCTGTGCCCTCCGCTCTTTGTCTACTGGAGTCAAACACTTTCCTCCTTTTGTTTGCTGTCTTTTGACAGATTTTAATGTGCTTCTCCTGTGGAAAGAGAGAAATATGAGAAATATGCTACAACATAAATATTTCAAAAATATTTTAAGAAATTGTGTTTAAAAGCAAGATAAGTATACATCTTTAAAATGATCACAGCCCGCTTTAATAGGTACACCTAGATAGAAGCCAGTTGGATCCTTTTTACAAAGGGTGCTGGAGACATTCCTGAGAGATTTTGGTCAATATTGGCATGATAACCTCTTGCATTTGCTGCAGATTTATCAGCTGCACTGTACATCCAAGATGTGGCTCTTCTGTCCCACCACATCCCAAAGGAGCTCTATAAGATTGAGCTCTGTTGACTGTGGAGGTCAATGGAGTACAGTGAGCTCACTGACACAATTAAAAAAGCAGTTTTAGATTATTTGTGGTGCATTAGCCTGCTATAAAAGGGTACACCTTTTTATTGTTTATTACAAGGCAGGATGGATCCATGCATGTTGTTTATGCCAGATCCTGAACCACCACTGGACGTCACAGCAGAAATGAGGACTTATCATACCAGGCAAAATTTTTCCAGTCCTTAATCTGCATAGCAATCTGCATTTTGTCTTTTTTCTCACCATTTTCTGTAAAGCCTAGAGATGGGTGTGGGTAAAAACCCCAGTAGATCAGCAGTTTATGAAATACTCAGCCCATCTAACACCAACAACCTCGAAATGTTGACAGTTTCTTAAATCTCCTTTCTTTCCTATCTTGAGGCTCAGTTTAAACTTAATTTAACAAATACCTTAATGCATTGGTTGCTGCCATGTGATTGGCTGATTAGTTTTTTGTGTTAACTAACAGTTAACTGTTAACAGTTAAACACATGCACCTAAGAAAGTGATCTGTGGGTGTATGGTTGTGTCTAAAATCACACACACTTTCCCTACTCTCTGTTCCCTACAGAGCTGTCCATAGTTGACTGTATTTTTCACTCATCAGCACAACAGAAAAATATAAAAATTACAGTAATTTTGTTCTCATAACCAACTGTTACGGCATAGGGAAAGGCTTTATCCTTGTTTTTGCTCTTCCTCTTGGCTGGCTGTGTTATGTGTTGCAGGTAATTGGGGTGGAGCCTCTATCACACTCAGCAGTGCAGCACACCTGAGCAGGCTGGGCTCAGGAGGCTATAAAGCAGCCCTGTTCACTGAGCTCTGTCTCTTTTTCCCTGGCCTGCAGACTCAGACCGCTTCTTTGTTTGTAGTTTTGCTTTGCTGACTCACATAAATACACTCACACACAGCCAACACTGCATGCACACTGACCACCATAGTTTAATAATTTTGTGATATATATTTTCTAATTTCATTATATATTGTTAAAACTTTGCAACTATGTGTGGTCTCCCTCTTTGTCACACACTATTGAGCCAGGTTACAACTAATACTAAACACAATGTATTTCCACAGATAAGCAAATAAAATGATTTATACATAAAAGGCCCAAAGCAAAATAATTGTGCACGTTTTATGTCACATTGTTTGTGCATAGAGATGATGGTCTCAGTAAAAATGCCTCAAAACTGTACTGCATTTATGTGTTCTGTCTTTGCCCTGCCATGCTCCATTTGTCCATCTGTCATGTATGAGTGCAGTCAGACATCATTTTCAGCCCATTCAATCTTTTCATCACAATGCATGAGGGTAAAAATTGCTGGTATTGTGACCATCAGTTGGCTACTACTTTTCAAAATGCATTGTGAGATACAATGAGTACACTACATAGGGTATAACAAATATATATATATACAGTCATGGACGAAACTATTGGCACCCCTGGAATTTTTCCAGAAAATATAATTGTCAATTTTGTCTTTTTCTTCAGCTTTTTTGTGTTGTTCCAATGCACACAAAGGAAATGAACATATGTATACCAAAAACATTTGTAATTGCAACAATTTCTGGGAGAAATGGTGTATTTTCTGGAAAAATTCCAGGGGTGCCAATACTTTCATCCATGTCTGTATATATATATATATATACATATATATATATATATAATCTACAGGGTATAACAGTGCTCACTGTGAATTTTGACAGCACTACAGAAGGGCATATTCAGTAGTAGTATACACTCTAATGAATGAGGTGTGATTTTGGACATGGCTTTTCTTTTACACTAAGTAAAAAAGTTGTTTTGTAACATTGATGGCAATAGACATAGTAGTAACCTGCTGATGTAGAACCAAGTAGATATACACAAATGCTCTCGAGCTACATTAATGCACTATAATACATGAATGTAGCTCTGTCAGATGAGAAGGTTGAGTGCACATCGAAAGGCACAAATGCATGTGTTTGTATTACGTGGAAAGGTAATGCTGCATGGTATTGCACAATGTTTCAGCCACTATATCAAGGTCATATTGTTATGACACTGAATTCAGCGAATCTATGCAAAGAGAAGAAATTACCACCATTGTCTTATGTATTTAACTTAAGCTACATACAGTAGTAAGTCCACTAAGTGGATGTTGATGAGTATCAACTTTTTGCAATGTTATGCTTCTCCTTTAATAGAGCTAAGTTTGCAAAGCCAGCATTTTTTCCTTTTTGATTCTTTCGCAACAAATTCCTAAGCACAGAAACCATTATCTACAGTCTAGTTTTCTTCAAATTTTACGATTTATCACTACAGCATCTCCTTAGCCAGGATTTCAAATCTTAAAATATATACATATATTTTTTCCTTTTTGCTTTTACAAAGAGCCTTACTTAGCAGCTAAAACCCTCCAAATCAAAAAGTTCTTTGAGGGGAACTACTTTCTTTTGAAATAGCTCCACTGACACATCCAAACAGCTGATATTCTGTCAGCTGATAATGCTGTCACCCAAGCATGCTCAGCAGCTTTTATCATTAAAACCAACCGTTGAAACTAATGTTAAACAAACTCTACTGCTTAATCTTAAATATGTGGCTGCTTCAGAAGACAGTACTTTTCCTCTTAACACTAAGTGTCATAATACACTCTAAGTAAGAGGGAACTAAAATGACATGGATTGATTATATTTACCAGAACTTTAGGGAAGAATGATCTTTGACAAATACTGCATTGAACCAGATCCTCCACTGGGGGAGCCACATCATCTGAGGGAAAGAGAGTTTAAATTGTGAGGTGTTATTTTTTAATCATGAAAAAGATACTGACAGTGGCAGGCAAAATAAGCACAGTAAACAAACATTGTTTTTATAATGGACTGTTATCAAATAAATACTGTACAAAGATACCAGGTTTTTCAACTTAGAAAAAAAAGCCACAGACATACATGCTCAGATTTACTAGTCATTAATTAGGGATGCACAATATAATTGGCATAATATGGGAATCACTAAAGTAGGTATTTCTGGCACAACTTCACCAACTTCCAAGGTACATGGAGGATGAATAAAGTCTTGAAGAAAACAGAAGCTCCAGCACTTGTTTAGAGAACAACTTCATTAGACTGGCGCATTTTGACTGAAAGGCTGATTATCATTTCGGCAGCTATGAACATTTCCGGCAATATTTACAGCCAACATATCAGCCGTGTGTCTGATGAACAACTACGACTGTCTGTCACCAGCAGCCTGTTTCAGAAAGGAGGTTCAACAAACTCTGAGTCTAACCCTGAGCTCTGAGTTGATCTACCCTCAGATAAGAAACTCTGAGCTGTTTGTTTCAAAACAGTGGTTGGAGTTCATTTAATAAACCCTAAGCGTGTTCCCTTAGAGTTCAGCATGTGGACCCTAACTGCAAAAAGTCATCTAGAGCCCTGATTCTTTACCCCTTTCAAACTGGAAAGACAAATGGCGACTGTTATCCAGTTTGTTTTAAATAACACCGCAGAAGCAGCAGAGTATAACTGAGTATTAGGGTAGCATGAAAGAACATAAACAAGATTTAAGTTGTAGATTCACAGGAATAAAGTTATAAATTCACAAGATTAAAGTTGTAAATTCAAAAGATCCAAGATATAAATTACAAGAATTAAGTTGTAATTTTAGTCTTTGCTTAGATGTGTTATTTTTACAGCTGATTAAAGCCTACTTATATTTAGGATGCGATAACTTTGGTTCAAACGATCTGCATTCAGTTAGAACATGGTCCCAAAAACAATCATAATGGTTCCTTTATTTTAAAATAACAATAACTTAAGCACACGAACTATGGACATTGAGAATAAACCTTCTAATCAGAAGAATTTACAAATTGCCCATGAAAAAATGGCCAGGTTCAGCCTAATCTTCTATCTCATAAATTACAATCTTAATCTAGGACTTAAATTTAACACATTTAGAATTTTTGTCTCCAAAGATTATGACTTTAATCTCAAAGCCTCAGATTTTCTTCTTAAAATAGCTCCTTCTCTGTTGTAGGATTGAAGAAAATAGCAGCTTAATTCAATGTGTAAGTCTGAATGTAGATTCATTTATAGACTATTTAATCACATTAATATCCTATTAAAGGATTGTGGAATGGTTGACCTATTGAACTTTAAGGTGTCATCCAGTGGGAGAAAGTGCACATGAATACAAGAACATGGCCTGGTTGTAATGATCAGGCTGATGGTGATACCTTACATTCATAGTATGTGATGTAGGCTATTAAACACAGTGTATCACAGACCCATTTAAAATGGTAACTGATTCAGAGTTTTCAGTTTCCTCTCTCTCTGAACATGTTTGAGTTACCTTCCTTACTGAAACTGAAAAGCCAGAATTTCACTTATATCAAGGTTAACAGAGTCAAGATTTGAAATAAATCTGTTTTTAAAATGGACCTCTGGCTGTTAGAGAGCTGACTGTCTCTCACAAGACATATACAGTGCAGTGAAAAAGTATTTACCCCTTTCTGATTCCTGATTTTTTTGCATATTTATCACACTTGAATGTTTTGGATCATCAAACCAATTTTAATCTCACAAAGACTAGCCACGTAAATACAAAATGCAGTTTATAAATGATGATTTTATTTATTTAGGGGGATAAAATCCAAACTTTATCTGGCCCTATGTGGGAAAGTAATTGCCCCCCATTGTTAAATCATGTGCATAAGTTTTAGGCATCTAGGGCGTTTTGGATTCATCACGGGGTCCAATGTGCCACACAACGCAGGGTTGGAGGGGCGACCACAGTCATGCTTGAAAGATGGCAACACACATCTATTGGCAAACATTTCTTTTGTCTGGGGCTTTTCGTCCTACTACCCACCTATGCTGTGCTGACTCGTCACAACAGATGATTTTCCCATGCCCCTGCTAACATGCAAGGGCATCCAGAGTACTACCAGGGTTGTGGCAACCCTCTCTCCTGCCCAGCAGGGCCCAAAGTAGGCTTGCTCACCATTACATGCTTTCTTCAGCCTCATTTTTATATCCAAACATGCCGAAAAGTTCTGCACAGTAATGTACATCTATATTAAGGTACATTAATTAGTTGTGAACTTACATTTTAGACAATAAAAATGTCTATAATGACGTATATTTTAATGAGGGTATATTTGATTGATATAAGTGTACAATTACATATATTTTCTGAGATTAAGATAACTGATAATTACAGCTACAGAACCGAATGTTAGGGAAATACCATTTGTTTTTTGTTTTGATTTTTTAAATACCTTTTGTTAATATTCATACATTGAACATTCTGCCCTCGTTCACACACATACTTAAAGTAAAAATGCTAAATTAAATTCGTAACAAATTCAAAACATTGTGAACCACCAGCCACCGACTGACAAACGTCCACATTTACCAGCCATAAATCAATACTCTACCCACATTTGCTTCTTAATTCACATCCTGGTATATGGCAAATGCGTGTTAATTTGCTTTCCTTACTTCTATGTTCAGCAATGCTGATAAAAAACAACGCCCAAACCACAATATCGCATTCATTTTACATGGATCGGAGGGGGACAAATAAAAAAGCCGGATAACTCCACTGATATAACAAAGCTATTAAAACACTCATCTCATTACTAGCACGGCTACAGTAAGATACTGCCCAAAACAATTTATCTCTCACGTTTCATTCAAAAATAATGTTTATTTCACTTCTTAAGATAAATATATAGCATGCTAACGTAGACTAGCTCCAGTGGCTAACGCAGGGATCACACCCATTCAGCTAGCTTCATCTCTGGCCCAGCCGTTACCTAGCATTACTTGGGCTAAATCCCAAACAAAAAAAGGGAACGCTGACACTAACTGCCGGGATAAAGTAGTTATAAACACGCCTATTTGACAGAATATAAACGGGGAGGTTTCAAGCTCGACTTTTCCGGGACAGAACAAAAATAAACACCTGGATGGCTATATTTATCTCACCTTCGAATTCCTCCATCATTAGGTTGACGCTCCCTCTCTCGTCTGATGCTGTTGTGTCTTTGGTCTACAACAACCAACAGCCCGAAGTAAGGGCCGGCCGGACGAAACGAGAGGGTTCACCGCTGCTCACTGCCGCTTTCGTTCAAATTCCCAGCAGAAAAACAGAGGCAACTTCTTCAGGTTGAGAGACTCCTAAATTCATCATCACTGTCTCTCTGTGATTTTATAGTTTTGTTTTTCTTCCTTATATGTTGCTATGTACCTTAAATACATTAATATGGAACATCCATCAGCGGGTTTTCAAAGGGATTGAAAATGAATTATCTTGACACTACTGATCGTTGGCTACCAATAGCAACTAGGGTTGTCTGGGGCTGCCTACGTGCTAATATCCAGGGATTTCATTGGTTGTTACTGAATGGTTTAGCCGAATGCATTGTTTAGGTTGAGGCAGAGATAGGTAACTTACCAAGACAGCAGTAGTAATATATTTAAAAAATTAAAAAGCTTTCGTCAGAATTTATTATGCTACCAATTACATTTCTAAGCTCAAATGCAAATAGAAATGCCTACTTTAATGTGCCTAACACAGAATTGACGTAATTTATGGCACGTATCAATGCAACAAACAAATAATGTATCATTTTTGAATGTATTTCTTTAAATTTGAATTCCTTTTAATATTGGATCATATAAAGACTTTTAAAGAACATTTTCTAGTGCTTTCTATGTAGCTGCAATGAAATTAAAAAAGCAAAGGGCCAATGCAAATAATCAAAGTTTTTTTTATGGAAATATTTATATTTTTATATAATGAGTATATGGTGCTATATTGGTAACCCCCTTGTGTGGGGTGGAATTTTTCCTCTCCCTTTTCCAGCATTATTCCAAAAAACAGAGTGAAAGCAAGTCAGATAAAACCATCACATTTGATGCTCCTGATTTCAGATAGCAGAAAAGACTGAAAAATAGTCTTAGTTTGCTTCACTGTTTGTGGCCTATTGCAGTGTGAGCAGCTTCACATAGAAAATATTGGCTTTTGATTCCCATCTTCCTCTCAGTCTCAGAGCTCACTTGAAGAAGACTGTGATCATGGCACCCAGACAATGAAACTACTTTATTCCCTTGTTGATTTGATGGGGACAAACACTTGCCGAAAGCACTTGGATGTTCCCAGTTCGGCATATTGAGCACATGTGTCGTTTGAATGGACTAATTCACAGCCAGATGCTACTAGACCACAGAAAAAGTGCCACTGAATGGTTAGAGGCTCTCTGCACAACAGATCTCTGTTCTCAAACCACCCCCCTTCCCCTCTATCACACACACCAACCAGATATTTACAATAACCTCACTGTCTTTTCATCTGTCATCTGACCTTTTAGTTTTCATTAAAAGGCTTAGGGTTGAGGTCCCTCAAGGTTCATCCAAAATAAAACAATACAGATGCAATTTGAATGAAAATTTCAATTATTTAATTCATTTAGATAAATTTCAAACAATTTAAATACAATTGTTGACATGCTGAGATTGCAAGATGTGGGTGGATTTTGCCTTTGTAGCATCCATGTGGGGTGTGTGTGTATGTGGGGGTTAGGAGGCAGCTTAGGGCTGTACCTGACACAGATTAAACAAACTGAATATAAATCCTCAGGAAGACATTCTGGCATTGAAATTCATTTGAATTAAGAAAAGCCAGAAGGTGGTTTGCCAGAAGCCAGAGGGTTTGGACTGCAGAAGTATCTGCTGTTCCTCCTTGGAACAAAACAAAGCATTTCTTCTCCTAAAATAGATTGGAAGCAGCTTTAGTGTCTCAGAAATGTATCATTTTGAACTTTTTCCTGAAATTCATGGCCCTCCTGCATCAAAACCAGTGAAAAAATGTGTTTTTAATTTTGGAATAAGGCTGTTTCATATTGTCCAAGCCAACTAGATATAGTTTGGGTGAATGGAAGAGCATAGTTTGGGTTGACTGAGACAGTGATAAGAAACAAAAAAATATCAACCTTGTAATAGAAAAGGCTACAAAAATCTTCTGCTGCACTGAAGGTCCCGAAGAGCGCAGTGGCCTCCATAATTCTCAAATGGAAGAAGTTTGGCACAACCAGGACTCTTCCAAGAGCTGGTCACCTGGCCAAACTGAGGAAGAAGAGCCTTAGTGAGAGAGGTGACCAAGAACCTGATGGTTACTCTGAATGCACTCCAGAGATCCTGTATGGAGATAGGACAACGTTGTACAAGGACAATCATCACTGCTGCCCTCCACTGATGTGGGCTTTATGGCAGAGTGGCTATGGCTGAGGAAGCCCCTGCGCAAAACACATGAAAGCCTGCTTGCAAAAGAGCACCTGTGAGAAACAAGATTCTCTGGTCTGATCCAAACATTTTGTGTTGAGGAAACCTGCCACTGCTAACCTGCTCAACACCATCCCAACGGTGAAGCATGGTGGTGGCAGCATCATGCTGTGGGGGTACTTTTCAGCAGCAGGGACTGGGAGAGTGGTCAGGGTTGAGGGAAAGCTGAATGGAGCAAAGTGAAGAGATATCCTCAATGAAAACCTGTTCCACAGTGCTCAGGACCTCAGACTGAGCTGAACACAACAACACAGGAGTGGCTTAGGGACAACTCTGTGGATATGGCCAAGTCAGAGCCCTGACTTGAACCATCTTCAGAGACCTTAAAATGGCTGTCGAAGTTGGTCCAACCTGACCAAGACTGAGAGAATTTGCAAAGAAAAATGGCAGAGAATTCTCCAACTCAGGTGTGCAACGCTTGTCACATATTCAACAAGACTCAAGGCTGTAACTGCTGCCAAAGGTGCTTCAACTAAGTACAAAGTAAAGTCTGAATACTTGTGTTAATGTGATATTTCAGTTTCTTCTTTAATTCATTTGCCAAAAATTCTAAAATTTTGTTTTCACTTTGCCATTATGTGGTACTGGGTGTCGATTCATGAGAGAAAGAATGAATCTATCAACTGTAGCATTAGGCTACACCATGCTAAAAATGAGAAATGTGAAGGGGTCTGAAAACCCTCTGAAGGCACTGTATAATCATTAAAAAACGAATAAAAAGAAATATCTGAAACAAATTCAAGCAAATATATGGGGGAAAAAAACCCACTAACAGTAGCTTTAGGCAAATCAACGTCCCTATCCCAATCAACCAGATATGACCAGAGGAAATTACAGGACCAGTTTTCACACAAGTGTCAGCCATTCCTCCTGGGGACATAATAAAATTTTACTTTCTTCTAAAATTTCGAAAGTTTACTCGAGTTCACCCTACAGCCTGAACGGATGCAATTAGCCTACTTATGTGGTAAATTAATAGACTGACTATCAAATATTATACCAGGAGAGCCTCCGTCGCAAGCCCACTTTGTTAGTATGGCGAAAAGTGTCCTTTTTATTGTTTTAGTTAATTGCTTCACGGAAAATGACTTTATTCTGAAAGTCAAACCCGGAAGTCAGGATGTGTCGCACTAGCTTTATGTTGTTAAATCCTCTTTCTTGAGCGCAACGGGAAACACCGAAGCTGAATCCCCGCTGACACGAACACTAGGAGGCCCTTTGACCCAAACAGGTACCCTTCTGTTAATAATATTAAACGTTAGAGTAGCTTGTTAGCATGTTTGACATCGTATTTACATGTGTCATGTTTATATCCACGCAGGCTGCGTTCACCAGCACTGAGTGATCTCAATACGAGTCTTTGTCATCAGAGATGGACATATGGCTGTTTATTTATTATTAAAAACACTTTGTGCATGTCGATGCTCCCTCACTGTGCACAGCTTGTCTTTATGTTAAGGTTTACTGTGTCAACAGCACAAGAGGTTTTATGGAGCTCCAGTGCGCACGACTGTGTTTGATGCAACGCCTCCACTTAGCCCTTGATACAAGATAAATGTTGCTGGACATCAATAATTTAGACTACTCTCTGATATGGGTTTCATATGGACTAATAAAAGCTAATGCAGAGCCATGGTAAGGACATTTAGCAAATTAAGCTGTTAGATTTCTTGGAAATAATGCTTCAGTCATAAAATATGCAATACAAATCCAAAGGTATTTGTTTTAGCACCTTTTAAATTGCTAGGAAAAATGGACAACATATGGCTGGAAAGTATAGACCAAAAATAATATCTCTGTATTTTCAGCTGAATGGGGAAACTCAGTACATATCTGGAAATGACAAATAATCCTAAGGTGCTATACCAAAATTATAAACTTTGCTATGATTCTAGTGAATCAAACCACAATGAAACCTGTTTGAAACCACAACAACAAAAATTCAAGATCTAGAGCAGTGGTCCCCAATTTTTTTCCTTATAAGGCCCCCTTACTTGCATCTAAGAAAAGCTAAGCACCCCCAGGACCCACTTGGAAAAAGCACACATCAATATTAATTGTTTTCATTGACAAAATCCAATCATAAGCCGGTAGACACTAGTTCTTGAAAAAAACGTCCGCGTATAAACTACCCATTAATATAACAGTGTGTTCCGGCCGATCTAGAAAAAAAATATAAAAAGGATCTGTTAAAAAAATCTAGAATAAAAATTTTTTTGATTCATGAGATGAAAACTAATATTTTTTTTTCACTTTAAAAGTTATAAATGTAAATCAACCAAAACTTGAACTAGATTAAAAAGTCAAAAATCAAATCAGAGAAAATGTATACATCTTTTACTTTGCAAATTTTAATGTCGAAATTTAATACTTTGGTTTTCCTTTTAAACTTTCAAATTCTTAAACTCTGAAATACTGAGTTTGTTTTCTTGTAAATATACACTATAATCTCAATATGTCTATCCCCCACCCCCTAAAAAAATCAACTTTTTTGCCCCAAAATTTATTATCTTTTCATCTTTAAGGGAGGCCCCAATACACTGTCCTACATTATGTTTCTAAACATAATTAAAAAAAAATATGTGTACATCTAATTATGACACAATCAGAGAAGACCCCACGAGACCCCACTGAGGGGTTCCTGGGAACCCAAGATCTAGACAACAAATCTGTACAAATATTGAGTCGCAAAAATCATGGGACAAACTCCTTATCTCTCTGTTAATTTCACATGTATGTTGTCAAACCTCAGCTACTATATACTGTATATAGAAATGTTGCCAATGTTTTTTGTGGAGCTTAGACAGTGTTCTGGAGATTGGCTGCAATTTTTGATAAAAAAAAAAAAATTATATTGATATTATCATATTAACAATATTTATATTAATAATATATAGATATTGTTTAATTTTTAAACAATATTACATTTTTGTGGTCTAAATTATGCTACAAATCGCTATTAAATGAAATACATTTAAACAAATTAAATTAAAATATCAAATTTTTTTCCTTAACCATTTCAAATAGTGGTTAATAAAGCATGTGGTCTGTGTAGCTTTTTTTTTAATTTCTTTTTTTTTTTTTAAGATTTTTTGGGGGGCTTTTGGCTTTTGAATAGGACAGCTGAAGAGACACTGGCAAATACTGGAAAAGACATGTTATGTACCAAACGGCCCTGAGATTGGGAATCGATCCCATGACCAGTACAACGAGGACTACAGCTTTTGTATACATATACCTCATCTCTTTGGCCCAAAAAGTGCAAAAAATCCCAGTGACTTGTTAAAAAATATCAAAATATTGCTATACTGCCCATCCCTAGCATGTTTGTTTATAAGCATTTGCTTTAGACTTGGCCTCCGTTCCCAGTTATGCTCCGACCACCATGAATATTACTGGCATACATTTCTGGGTCTTCATTCCTGCACTCCTCTACCCACTGTAGTTTTCTGTTTGACAACATTACAAATCAAATGGTTTTCAGTGGCAGCCATGTTTTCTCTCTTTAATCAGAGAGAGAGAAAAGGAAGAAAAGGCCGTTCTGTCATATTGTCCAGTGATTGGATCATCTGTCTGGAATATGTGCAGATAGATTGTTTTTCAGGCCAGCTGAGCTCCGGTTCCCACATGGGAGCAAAGCCAGAAGGACAGCATGAGCATGCCTCTGCCTCTGCGAGAGCAGGATACACAGACACAGAGATGAACTGCTGATGTTCTACATCCTGGGTGCAACAGTGTGACTAAATTATGTAAACTGTAAAATTAATATTTCATATGTTATAACCACAGGAAACCCTTGCCAGGAATGTTCTGTCTCTTACGCTACAAATAAAACTGACTCTTCTAAAATATCGACATTCACCAGCAGTGACAAGTTGACTCCATGAATAAGTAACGATAATAAATAATCAATCAGACAGATTTACTTATGTTAGCATTTCTGTCAGCAAGCATCAGGCTCGATTCTTTGAATTCAGGATGTTACTTTTTCAGGTGAAGGAAAAATACGTTTACAGTATTTGTATATTAATGCTTAATGCATTTTTTTTATTTTGATTTTTTCTTTATTGCAGGTAACACAGCAGATTAGGCATGTATTTTGTGACCAGCACCCATTGTTAACCAAAGTAAACAGCGGTAGTTCATTAATTGTATTTGGCCGTCTTTATGTACACATGAAAAGGGATGTTATGATGAGGCTTGAGCACTTTTACTACACAACTGAAGCTGCGTGTCACTTGCTTGGGGTGGATTCTGTGTGGAGCCTGTGTGAGATTGCAAGTTTTCCATTGCTTGACTGCACCTAACTGGGACTCCAGAACAGTGACAATTCAGGACAAATATACTGTAAATACTGTTACACCCTTAGTATCACCTGATATCTGCCCTGTTGACAAACACTAGCCCACAAATAATGTGGCAAGAACCAATGTCAGTAGTGCATCAGTTGTGTCGCATCAATATATCCTCCTGAGACTCTGCTTTTACATATGAGGACATTTTTTTTTTGGCTTTCCTACACTATAGTGAGAAATTCTGATTTTAGAATGTTTTAGATTATTATCAGGAACGCCCACTGAAGTAGTTTAAGTAATATGCTTGAAAACTTGGAATGGTTTTTTATGGAATCTTCTGGAATATTCATGGAAATTTATGATATGTTTGTATATTTTGAAGAGTTCCCTTGAGTGTATTTGGGAGAAATTTGCTTATAATGATTTTACAAATTTTACAGGGGTTTGGGGAATTTTTGGGATATTTGGGGGAATTTGTCTGGAAATTTCCTGGCAATTTTTTGGAAATTTGGGAAACGTATTTGTAATTCTTGAGAATCGGCTTTGAAATTTTAGGGTATTTATTCAGAAATTCATTTGTGAATTTGGGGAATTTAATTAGGATTTTTTTTTTTCTTTTTTGGAGGAGGTGGGTCCTGGGAAATTTTCAAGAATTTTCACAGAAATTTAAAGGAATTTGTTTGGAGGAATCCTCCATTATTTTCATGGAATGTTCAGGGAATGTATCTGTAAATTTGAGGGAATTTCATAAGAAATTTTGGGGGGAATTTACTTGAACATTTTAGGAATGTACTAGAATTTTAAGGGAGGTTTTTAATAGAATGTATAAGCTTTAATTAAGTTAAACTGAAACAGTTTGGGAGAAAACTCCCCAAATTATTATTATGATAATTGTTATTATTACCTGTCCATCAATCCATGTACCCATCCATTGATACATACATACATTCATTCTTGCAAACTTGCATCCATCCATGCACCCATCCATCCATCCATCTATCTATACATACATACATACATACATACATACATGCATACATACATACATACATACATACATACATACATGCATACATACATACATACATACATACATACATACATACATGCATACATGCATGCATACATACATGCATGCATACATACATACATACATACATGCATGCATGCATACATACATGCATACATACATACATACATACATACATACATACATACATACATACATACATACATGCATACATACATACATACATACATACGTACATACATACGTACATGCATGCATACATGCATGCATACATACATGCATACATACATGCATACATACATACATACATACATACATGCATACATACATACATACATACATGCATACATACATACATACATGCATACATACATGCATACATGCATACATACATACACACATACATACATACATGCATACATACATACATACATACATACATACATACATACATACATGCATACATACATGCATGCATACATACATGCATACATACATGCATACATACATGCATACATACATACATACATACATGCATGCATACATACATACATACATACATACATACATACATACATATATACATACATTCATACATACATGCATACATACATACATACATGCATACATACATACATACATACATACATCATGGTCTAGACCTGACCTCTTGACCTGGCACTATATAAACAAAGACTGATTGATTTCAATTTTTAATACATTTGTTGTTTTTCGTGATCATTTAAAGATATGTTTAATATGTTTAACCTTATATTTCTGTTTTCTTAGAAATCTAAGGTTATTTTCTTATTTTAATGAATTTGTGTGGTTTTTGGAAAGGAAGATTTCCAAGAAATTCAGAACTTTCAGTGCAAATTTTGTTCATGCTTAGCCTTAAGAAGTCCTTGAGGTTCATCATCAAAATGACTTCCCCATCCTTCTCTCAATGACTGACATAATTTCTTACTGATTGAAGATCCCCAATAACTGACCAACAGGCCAACACACAGCCAAAACTGATCTAGCGTTGTATTTTCTGCAGAAACAAGACCTTCAGGAGATTTGAGGACATCATTTTTGGTCAAAACTAATTCCTGTTAAAAGACAAGGCTGAGCTTTGAAATTTATCTGGTCCTTCAATCCCCACTAAGTGGAAGTAACTAAAAATGTATTTCAAACAAAAGCTTAGGTCTCAGGAGGTTAATGCTGGCAGCTAGTATACCTAGCTGTTAAAAGAAAGAAGCTGATCTGTCCGTCTCAAAACATTGGCAGAATTGTTTGCATTGTATGTCTTATGCCATGGGAAGTAATGAAAAATACAATGTCATTATTGGCTAAAATGGTGTTCAACATCATTATCAGCCCTGGTTTTCACAATTAGCACATCTAGTTTTGAGGAGTCATACCTGGAACAGTTAGAAGTAACTTGTAGAGTTTGTTACATGTTTGCTGCTCTTCAAGGCAACCAAGAAATGGATTCAATCATTTAAAATTCATATGATTGTGATTATGATTTTTGTGCTTTAACTGAGAGGCATGCCTCTCAGCTAAAGCACAGAAATCATAATCATGATCATCATTAAGTTTTCTTGTTGAGAACGGTGTCCTGTGTTGGTCAGACAACTGTACATGTCTAACATCTGTTGGGTCTTGTCCTTCTTGACACCATGTTGAGAATGACAGCTGAGCGGGAGCGTGCTCTGATGATGACAGAGAAGGTTTCTAAAAATAACCGTGGACAATCACGGCTTGCTCAGCTTGTCAAATAGCCACAAATGGATGTGGGAGCTTGTTTTTCCAAAGACTTTTGAAGTTAAAGCCCCTCTTTTTTAGCTGGAAGGAAGCCTCATTAACTTCAGAAACTTTAAGAAACACTTGTTTTTCTTTTAATCCTTTTTAAACCACCAGTAATTGAGAAAATGAAGGTGAGAAAAATGGAGTCAGGTGGTTTTTAATTAGTGAAAACATGCCCACAGCTTAATGGCAGCCTCGCCCAGGCAGACTGTTACAGTGTTAGAATGTCAACAGAAGGGTTTAACCTAAATCTCAGCTCCCATCATGCACCATGCATACTCCAAGTAGGCTGACATTTAAACATAGAGCTGTCCTCTCCATAATTGCCCCTGTGAGTGTTTGCTTTTGGTCGCTGGTTGGCATCGGTTCAAGAGCATCCTTGTTTATTTTCGTTCCTCTGGACGGCTAAAATGTGCTTCGTCTGTGTCAGCGGAGTCTCCTCTGTTCTAGACCCAGAAGATTAAAATAGATTAAATGTGGATTAGGTTATAAAATAAGGGGAGGGAGGGATGCGCCGAAGAGTGCATGGGTAACCCACTGTGTCACTGATTCTTGTCAACAAAAACTGATGATGCATCGTCTGTGCAGAGTTGCACACATTTGGAACAAATCCACAAATGTGTATGCGTGCTTATATTTAGTGTGTGTTGTTCTGTGTGCCAGGCCCTGCTATGGTGAGGCGTGTTAGCGATGACGGATGTGGAGGCGACCTATGAGGACTTCATTGCCTCTCGACGGTCTGGCCGCAGAAACGCCATCCATGAAATCCCAGATGCCCCCGGGGTGCAGGGACCCTCCGACCTGTCCCAGAGTCTGGCACAGCTTAACATCAACAAGGCTGGTGAGAAACATCAAACTCAAACAACAGTAATAGTTAAAGCTCAAAATGATTCATCCTACATGTACAACATGTAGATTCTGCAATTCTGAGTGCACTTATATTTATGATGGATGTTGAACTAAATGGTTTAATTTCCAAGCAGTGAGCAAGAATGTGAGCGTAGTTCACTCTGGCAACAGCATTTTTTTAATGCTGAAAACCAGCAGATTTACTTCACCTGGGCCTTAATGTGAAGTACTTCAACACTTCCAGTCTGCTTTTCAAATTAAATGCCTATCTTTTTTTGGAAATAATGAGACTGCTCATGCTTCCACACCATGCTTTCATACTGAATTTGTTTAACTGCAAAGTTGCTAGCTCCAACCGTGGTACTGTGATGGATGCCACCTTTGCAATAAGACAGTTTGTGAAATTTCATCCCTGCTGGATATTCCACAGTCAACAGTAAGTGATGTTATAAAGTGGAAGAGTTTAGGAACATCTTGTGCCATCTTGTGTTCACTCTCTGATTCCTTCTTCAGACTTTTTCATGTTTGACTTACTCACTGATTCAACCAACCTCATTCGCCTCACTGCCTCCATGTTAGTTACTTATGCATGAAACTGACTGAATGTGTCGCTCTCTGTCTGCCAGGTGATGAGGGAGAAGACGCAGACAAGAACCAGGACGCTGCAGCTAAAGAGGAGGAGACACAAGCAGAGGGCAGCTAGGCGGCAGCTACCTGCTGACATGTGTGGACTCAAACAGCTTCTTCTTCCTGATCCCTAAGCCTCTGGTTGGCCAGTTGCACTTAATGACTGTGACAGACACAGAAAATCCTCCACTGCCACCATCATGTTGTCGAGAATTCATCGTTGATGTGGATCTCACTTTGCACTAGGACATGTAAAATTTTCCTTTAAAAGCCTCCTGTTCTTGCTGCCTTTCCTTCATAGCTGCTGGTATGAGAGTGGGACTGATGCATGATGGATGCAGTCTGATGTCAAGACCTAAAACCAGCTCTTTTTGACTGTTCTTGTCCTGGGAGGAACAGAGAGGAGCAAAAGGAGGTTATTCAAGGCTTTTGTGAGGCTTAAGTGGATTAAAATTTGTACTTTACCTTCATCTTAAATCAATCACTGGCTGGGTGGCTGTGGGATAACAGGGATTATGACTGGGCACCAACTCTTCCTTTGCACCTCTTACACCAACTTCTGCAAACACATTACTAAAGCTACCAGTTCTCACTCAGTAGGTTTACATGCACGGTGAAGTCGAGCTACAGTCATGGATTGATCAGGCTATTTAGTTGGACTTCTGTTTTTGTTTTAGTCTAATCGGACATATGTCCGACTCTGCTACAGTAGGTGTTGATATACCTTTTTCAGCTCGTTACTGTTAAACTTACTGTAAAATCCAGAATATGCTGCCCTGGAATATGAACTGCAGTCTCTATATTGTCTTCCAAAGGGGAATGAAAGGTTTAAACTGCATTCTTGTGTAACCATTGCTATTTTGATCAGCAAAAAAATCACACCAGGCAGTTTCAGTGCAGCTGTACAGCTCTGTAAGTTGTCTGCTGAGAAGGGTTTTCAGTCAAACTGGCGCCCCACAAGGATTATTTACTTAACAGTATGCTCCACATTTTCTTTAAATACAAAATTACGACCTAACACGGGAGAAAAGTGGTTAAAAAGAGGCACCAACCCACAAGGTTAATTCAGTCAACAGTATGCTTTCTGTTTTCTTGAAATGCAAAATTACAACCTACGTAACGAAGGAGAAAAGCAGTTTAAAAGAGGCACCAACCCACAACCGCCCACTGGTTGTAAACATACTGACTCTGGCTATTTTCATTCTCCCTTGATATTTATTTCTTAATATCTATTCATTGTAGGTATGACAGCTGGGCATTATCTCCAAACTGCTCTTCAGGGTTGTCAGGTTGAACACCTAAGGAAAGGTGGTATTTGTGTCTGTTTTTTGTTTGTTTATGTATACATCATTGTCATGTGCACTCTCGATTCTAGCGGTTGTATTTGGAAGAAATACTAGTCAGAACCAAGGAAAAAGCGTTCAGTTTAATCACTGAATTCAGTTTTTTAAATTTAACAGAGCAAGTCATCCTTTCCTTATTTCAGAGTTCTATGGGTTCAGACAAATCTAAGAGTTTTCTTCCAAATCTCCAACTCAAACAAAGATTTGAAAAATTTAACTATTTTTCAAATAAAACAGCATATGGTAACTTTGAGATACAGTAAAACTTTATGTGTAGTAAGCCATAAAAATTTGGCATTCTTGCAGGAGCTCTTGGGAATGAGATCTATTCAGAATCTTTCCTAGAGTTGTGAGGATTGAAATAAAGTTCCAGCCTTACCAAACATCTTGTAAACAAATATCAAACTAGTAAATTATAATTATTGATGAAATCTATTATTCAGGGTTTTAGAAGATTTCTGACAGCTAGAGTTTGATGCAAAAGTTGCCTTTGTTGGTGCAAAGTGTAAATTTTTTGTAAAGTCCTGTTATTGTAGATGAAACACATTTAGAAAACTCCGGAGTGTTTCTGTGTGTTTGAAGGTATTTCTGTTTAAATGTGTTTATAAGAAGGGTGACAATACTGATTGCACTACAACATTAGCTGTTTTTTATAATGAATTATTTATAATAGATGTGAATATGGTGGGGATGGGGGCATCTGTTGGAAGGTTATTGTTGTGGCTGTACAAACTACCTGTGTCTTTTTCACTTCTTACATCACCCAACAACAACGTTAATAGTCAACCTTATAGCTATAGTTTATGTCTCTGAGACACTGCCTTTATCTGTTTTACATATCTGTGGTTTGAAACACAAGCATCTTCTATTTTCTGCATTGCTATTGGTTTTACCTTATTTATGGAAATCTGTCATATCCTCCTGAGACCTCAGCTTTTATTTGGAATGATTTTAGTGATCAGTAGGTCCTGATAAGTTAAAAAGCTCAGCCTTGTCTTTGAATAGGAATTAGTTTGTACTAAAAACGATGACCACCTCTCTTGAAGGTCCTGTTTCTGCAGAATTTTAGCACTTGTTTGGAAATGTTGTCAGCCATTGAGGGAGGGATGTTGGAGTCAGTCTGATGAAGGGCCATAAGGACTTGTTCATGCCAAGCATTAATGAATATAATGATATAAGATAAATATATATTTAAAATATATAAGTTCTGAATTTCTTGCAATTTTTTTTTAAAATCCACACAAATTCCCTAATATTTCGAAGAAATTACCTCAAATTTCTGTGAAAATTCTTGTTCTTCTCTAACATTTCCCCCAAAATTCAATGTAAATTCCTGAAAGTTTTCAAGCAAATTCTTCCTAAAATTTCATATCAAATTCGAAAATATTTATATGAAAATGACAGAAAATTCCCCTCAATATCCAAACAAATTCCCTGAAATTTTTGTGAAAATTCTTGAAAACATCAATAAATAAATTAAATTAAAGTTCCAAAATTTCAAATACCCCCTTCAAAAAAAAAAAAAAGAATAAAAATAAAATGAAAATAGAAATAAATAAATGAATAAACCAACCCAAAATTTCAAATACAAAACTTTAAATAAATACCTGAAAATGATAAATTTATTTTTCCAAAATTTCCATAAACATCTGGAATTTTCTGAATAAAGTCCCCCAAACATCTAGACTAATTTCTCAAATTCCTATGAAAATGCATTCAAAAAAATCCAAGCAATTTCCCCCCAAAACTTCCAAAGAACTTCTTCGAAATATACAAACGTATCCCCAAATTTTCCATGAACTTATAGCAAATTCTACCAAACTCTCAGCAAATTAATCCAACTCTAATGAGCATTCCTAACAATTACTTTAAGAATTCTAACAGTAGAATTTGCTTTTTTATTTTGTAGAAAAGCCAAAATGAAATTTCCTGATATGTGCCAGGTCTCAGGAGGATAATCGGGTACATTTCTAATGTTCCTCAGCCAGGTCTTGTTTAACAGCTGAGATCTGAGGGTGGAGTGGAGGAGCCTGGGGAAGGAGAGCTTTCTGCATTTGTGTAGTTATGTTTTTAAGTATTGTTGTTTTGTTGTTGTGTTTGTGTTCCAACCCCTTTGAAAATGAGATCTCACGGGGTTATCCTTCAATAAATTCAGATTAAATAGGAATATTGTGGATAAAAATCAAATGGCCTATTGCCTGGGTAGGATGGATTTTTATATTGAATTCAAACAATTTCACATAGTGCAAATATCGTTGCACTGTATCGTTGAACCACAGCTGCCAGGATTATTGTTTTTACCTGTAATGTTATTTTCCACATTTATAACACTGTTTTTAATTTCATTTATTGTGTGTGAATGTGCTATTAAATCCCACGTGGGAAAAATGAAAGCCATGGTTCTGCTGTTTTAAATTGAGTAAAAATGTTTGCTGTCTCCCTCTAGTGGTCAATATTTGACTTTTCAGACTAGTGGTTCTCAGCTGGTCTGGCCTCAGCAGTGCCATGTCTGTGATAATAATATGCAGATTTACTTCACCACAAAAGGACTTTTGACCTTAGATGGAGCAAGAAATGTATTTAACAAAGAGACAGGGTTAATTCTGATGAATTCTTACAGGTGTGAGTGGACTAAAGTGTTTTGAGCAGTCAGACAACAAATAACAGTACAGTAAATTTTCTAGTCCATTTAGTGTTTGGTGTCATTAAACAGTTAATCTCCAACTTTATCTAATCTACCCTTTTTTATCACTCATTAAATCTGCATTATGAGGCTGGAAACACGAGGAGCAGAACCTGGAAAACAGAGACAGAAGGAAATAGTTAACAAAACAAAACAGGAAATTAAAAAAAAAATCACAAAAACATGACCTTATGTAACTTGAGTTGTGTCACATATGGCTGCTTCCACAGTTTGTGCAAACTAGTAAAGTCAGTCAGTTCAGTTTTGTAATGAGAGATAAGCTCCTATAGATAGTGATACATCATTATCGTGCCATGTGCAGTGATTTTAGCAGCGTGCCAGCGGCAGACATTATGATCGTCTGCCCATGTAATGGAATTTGTCCTCCAAAGATAACGCCTGTGTTAGGTAAGACAATTTGACTTTATGTTATGCAAAAGATGGCAGTAAATATGCAGTTTACAGTGATTAGTGTCTTATTGTGGTGTGGGCGGCTAAGAGTGGGCAACTTCAGCTGCCTACAAGGCCACACATTAAAATCATTCTCACTGTTGAAGGGTTGGATTCTTGTGAACTGTATGATTCTCACAAATAGACAGTTCTAATGGCTTGTAATGCAAAGAAAGAAACAAAAACCTATCATCATTTATGTTTGGACTTTGTTAAATGTACTCAACTGAAGACAGAATGAAAGGAATTGTAGCTACTTTTCCACTATTTGTTCTATCATTTCCAAATGCATTTAGTATTGCTTCATAACAGACTTGAGAGATGTTTTTATCTTTTGATGTTCTGACGGAGGTGTTTTGAAACTTCACCATGCGAAGGATCCCCATGAAGTGTCAGCGTCTGGCTGGGACAAACTCTCTTAATTTTCTTCTGCAGTTTGGTAGACTATTAATCTATTAAAAAAAACAAAACAAAATAATGAAGTGGTGCCAAGCTGTAGTTCTCCTGCAGACTGAATAAGATTGTCCTCCAAGATGTTCCGATATTTTGCTGCTTTCATTTTACCCTCTGCCTTTACAAGCCTTCCGGGGCCAGCTGCTGGGAGGCATCTCCACAGCATGATGCTGTCACCAACATGCTTCGCAGTGGAGATGATGTGTTAGTGTTGATGTGCAGTGTTTGGTGTCTGCCAAACATAGGTTCTTGTCTGATGGCCAAAAAGCTCAATTTTGGTTTTCCACTTGACCATGGAGTCTCCCACATGCCTTTTGGAAAATTCTTGTCCAGATTTAATCCGAGTTTCCTTCAACAGTGGCTTTCTCTTTGCCACTCTCCCATAAAGCTTTGACTGGTGAAGAGCCCGGGCAACAGTTGTTATGGCAGAGTCTCTCCCATCTCAGCTGCTGAAGCTTGTCACTCCTTCAGAGTAGTCATAGGTGTCTTGGTGGTCTCTCTCACTAGTCTTCTTCTTGCACACTCGCTCAGGTTGTGAGGACTGTCTGATCTAGGCAGATTTACACATGTACCATATTCCTTCCATTTCTTGATAATGGATTTAACTCTTGGGGATGTTCAGCACCTTGGAAAGTTTTTGTATCCATCCTATTACTTGTACTTTTCAAAAAAAAAAATTCTCTGAGTTGCTTGGAGGGTTATTTTGTCTTCATGGTGTGATAGTAGCCAGGAATACTGATTAACCAGGGACAGGAGGAATTTGTCTTGGTGTTTTGTGCAAAACAAGTAACAAAGAGTAAGAATAAAAATTTCTAGAGGCTGTTAAAAATAAAATAAAAATATAAATGATTAACTGATCAGATGTAAACAGATTGTTATAGAAAAAATATGGTAGCAAAATAGAAATATAAAATACAATATAAATACAAAAGTATGTCCAAAGGTGGAGAAACTGTACAGAATTGCTGGTTTACTGACGATTAGAATGTAGTACCATTTTTTCTAAATCTAACACATAAGTCTGTATAAACATGCATTATTTTGTCTGCTTGTTCTGGGTTTAGTGAGATTCTGTCGGGGGAGGGCGTGAGTACTGTTCATGATGCTGACAGCAAGGGGTAAGAAACTGTTCTTGTGGCGGGAGGCTTTGGTCCTGATGGACCTCAGCATCCTGTCAGAGGAGAGCACCTAAAAAAAATGTCTGGGGTGAAAGGGGTGGCCTCAATTTTACCTGAACGCCTCAGAGTCCTGGAGGCATACAGGTCATGGAGAAATGGTTACAGATGATTGCAGCCAATCATCCTCTCTCAGAGCAGATGATACGTTGCAGCCTGTTCCTGTCCTTGCAGCGTACCAGGTGGTTATCCATGAAGTGAGGATGGACTCAAGGATGGGGGTGTAGAACTGCACCATCGTCATATTTGGCAGGTTGATTTTCTTCAGCTGCTACAGAAAGTCTGCTGCTCCCACTTCAGGTCCTGGGTGATGATGGTCCCCAGAAAGCAGAAAGAGTTCAAAGCAGAAACGCGGTATTCACAGAGGGTTATTGGGGCAGGGGTGTGGGAGGCAGCATTATTCCTAAAGTCTACAACCATCTCCACTATCTTTAAAGCATCAAGGTCCTCGTCTCCACCAGAGATGATTCCAATGAGGGTTATGCCATCTGTGAACTGGAGGTGCTTGACAGAGTTGTGACTGGAGGTGCAGCTGTAGGTATGTAGGGCGTTAATGCCCTTATTCAGATAGACTAGGGCAGTGGAACGTCAGAAAAAGATGAGAGAGAGAAAAAGGGCAACAACATGCAGAAAAAGAGCCACCAAATAGATCTGAATCTGGTGCCTGTTCCTGGATGTGGGGGCCCAACCACTAGGCTACCTGAGCTTCTTCAGTTTACTGATATGCAAAAATGACTACAATAGGTAAGAAGGGGGCCCTAATATCAGACCACAGGCCACCACTTGCCTACCCTTGGTCTAAACCATTGGTCTTAAAATGGTGTTCCTTGAGGCAAGTCTGGGTGTGCCTTTGGAATTTGTATAACAATGCATCATTACCGTAACTGTACAGTGACTGAAGATACTGTAAATTAAGCCGAGCATTAGTTCATGCAGGACAGCCTAGTCATATGCCCAGCCATAATCAGCTGACAGCCAGCTGATTATCACCTTTCAGCTCCCACAGCCAATCACACCTCTTTCTCTTGACACAACCGTGTATTTAAATATGATGTACTTCTCATTAATCCCTGCTTGCATTAATACTAATGCACCACTCTGCTGCTGCAGGCAGAGCTTAACATCCTCCAACCCAGCCTCCTCCTTTCTAGCATAAAGCTTGTTGCACCCTCATATTCAGATTCATGCAAATATGGATTAATTGCTTTTTAACTCATTTTATTGTATTCAAAATGTATTGTCATTAATGTATCCATGCATGTAGGGGTTTCTAGCTATGCACTCCCTTGAAAGTCAAAGCATGCTGCTTGACTAACTCAGGGAGCATTCTTATAGCAGAACCTTCTCTGCCAAGTAAAACTGTAAATCCATTTTGCAATAAAATGGTGTACCTTGGGTATAAAAAGTCTAACTTATACATGAGCAAAAGAAGTAGGGAGTAATGGTCTTTAAACTGAGCCACGGTGTCTCCAAGTTATCATTTTTTACTTTTACTTTTAATTTATATCTTACATTATCAAAATTAATGCAAAAACATCCGAATTAACAATGCATCAATCTTGGAAGCAAATGTCTGAAAGATGAGGGTCTTTGTGATGTAGATTTTTATTTGTGGGTAAAAATATGTTGTGATAAAACAGATGCTGTTTTTGAAGAGCTCTTCTTTCATTTACAGTAATGTTTGTAGGCATCCATGAAACAGTGGATGAGGTTATTTAATCCTTTTTGTTAGGATCAGATCCCCAAATCCCTCTGAAAGTTCATCAGCTGCCTGTATGGAGGCTAATACTAATAAGTGTTATTTCTGGAACCACCTGATGATTTGATTCTGCTGAAAGGTACAGGCAGTCTTTCTTTAGTCCCTGCATTTCTCCATCCTTCCACTAGATGTCGTCCAATGCTTCAACTTGTCTAAGTCATTGGAGTGTGACGGTGAGTTGCTGACCTACAGTTGCAAGAAATAGTATGTGAACCCTTTGGGATTTTTTGGGATTTCTGCAGAAATTGGTCATAAAATGTGTTCTGCTCTTTATCTAAGTCACAACAATAGACAAACACAGTCTGATTAAACTAATACCACACAAAAATGATGTTTCCATGTTTTTATTGAACAAACCATGTAAACTTTCACAGTGCAGGGTAGAAAAAGTATGTGAACCTCTAGGCTAATGACTTCACCAAGAGCTAATAGGAGCCAGGAGTCAGCCAACCTAGAGTCCAATCAATGTGATGTGATTGGATGTGTTGGTTAAAGTTTCCTGCCCTATAAAAAACACACACCAGTTTTAAATTTTGCTGTTCTCAAGAGGCATTGCCTGATGTGAACCATGCCTGGCACAAAAGAGCCCTCAGAAGACCTACAATCAAGATTGTTGACTTGCATGAAGCTGGAAAGGGTTACAAAAGTATCTCCAAAAGCCTTGATATTCATTTGTCCATGGTAAGACAGACTGTCTACAAATGGAGAAGGTTCAGCACTGTTGCTACTCTGCCTAGGCGTGGTCATCCTGTAAAGATGACTGCAAGAGCACAGCGCAGAATGCTCAGTGAGGTGAAGAAGACTCAGCTAAAGACTTACAGAAGTCTCTGGCACATGCTAACATTTGTGTTGACAAATCTACAATAAGTAAAACATTAAACAAGAATGGAGTTCATGGGAGGACACCACAGAGGAAGCCACTGCTGTCCAAAAAAACCCATTGTTGCATGATTGAAGTTTGCAAAAGAGCACCTGGATGTTCCACAGCACTACTGGCAAAATGTTCTGTGGACAGATGAAACCAAAATTGAGTTGTTTGGAAGGAACATACAACGCTATGTGTAGAGAAAAAAAGGCACACCAACATCAAAACCTCATTCCAACTGTGAAATATGATGGAGGGGCCATCATGGTTTGGGGCTGCTTTGCTGCCTCAGGGCCTGGACGGATTGCTGTCATTGACAGAAAAATGAATTTCCAAGTTTATCAAGACATTTTACAGGAAAACTTAAGACCATCTGTCTGCTAACTGAAGCTCAACAGAGGATGGGTGATGCAACAGGACAACGACCCAAAGCATAGAAGTAAATCAACAACAGAATGGCTTCAACACAAAAAAATACGCCTTCTGGAGTGGCCCAGTCAAAGTCCTGACCTCAGCCCGATTGAAATGCTGTGGCATAACCTCAAGAGAGCGATTCACACCAGACATCCCAAGAATATTGCTGAACTGAAACAGTTTTGTAAAGAGGAATGGTGCAAAATTCCTCCTGACCGTTGTGCAGGTCTGATCTTCAACTGCAGGAAATGTTTGGTTGAGGTTATTGCTGCCAAAGGAGGGTCAACCAGTTGTTAAATCCAAAGGTTCACATACTTTTTCTACCCTGCACTGTGAATGTTTACATGGTTTGTTCGATAAAAACATGGAAACATCATTTTTATGTGGTATTACTTTAAGCAGACTGTGTTTGTCTATTGTTGTGACTTAGATGAAGATCAGAACACATTTTCTGACCAATTTCTGCAGAAATCCAAGAAATCCCAAAGGGTTCACATACTTTTTCTTGCAACTGTATATCCATTTTCTCTTATCAGCGCCATGTTGATAAATTACTGCTGCTCTTTAGAATATGATTACATTTAAACTTACTGGTTACAGGTACATCTGTTCAGCTGCTTCTTAATGCAAATGTCTGTTTGGCCAATCACATGGCAGTAATCAATGCATTTAGGAATGTAGACATGGTCAAGACAATGTGCTGAAATTCAAACAGAGCTTCAGAATGAATTCAGAAGCAGAGGATAAAGCTAGGATTCTGTTGGTTAATCTGTTTAAATGTGGCCTTAGTCTGAGAATTAAATCTAAGAAAAGAGATCAGGTTTCAAAGTCCAAATTTTGGAGAATCGATGAGATTTATTTTTATCATCTTGTCTAATTGATGAAGAGGATGACTTTATTTCTTTCCAGATGATTTTTTAATGGAAAGTAAGAGCACAAATAAAATAACAGTCAAAGCAGTGCAATACATTAATGTAGACAACATAACAGTGATACAGATATATATAAATATACAAGCATAGCACAGTTTGATCCAAAGGAAATCAGTGAATCAGCATTTTTCTTAAGGGCATTCAAGAGAAATTTGTTTTATACAGCCAGTGTAATCTTACAGCAGAAGGGTAGAAACCATGCATGTATTCATTTTGCTTCTAAAATGTCTAAAACTGTTCAGATTTCAAATGTATTTCTTCTTTAAAGAAAAGCAAAGCTGTTTAACAAACACCACACATGACTGAGTTTACTGTGGGATGAAAAATCCATGCATATCCTTGTGGAGCCCGGTGCTCACGTATGCTCGAGCTACTTCTTTGAATGTTCTGCCGTCAAGGAGGAGGATGAAACTGGACTGGCCCGGGTTAAAGTTGAGGACTGATGTTAAGACCACACCTGCAAAAGAAATACAGAGGAGAGGTCTTTATAAGAAAAAAAATTAAAGAAAACATCTCGTTTATTTTTCTCTGGGATGTGATTTCTGTTATTAGCCAGTAAAGTTGCATACAATCATATAATCCTCTTCTTATTGAAATGTGGGGGGACATTTCTTTTTTAAGTTCATCTAAGCCAAGTCAATCAGTAACTATAATATTCATGACCCCTGCTGCACTGATGGTACTCAGTTATATGTGCCCATAAACTGACATTGGCATGTCTATGGTTCTGTCCTGTCCCTGCCATTCAAGAGGATGTCCAATGACTTTCCAGGTCCTTGAAACTCAAAAATACACCGTTTTGCTAACTACCTTTAACTCTTGAAAATAGATTGATCACTTTATACTTGGTTAAGGTCCTCTGTCTATTTATATTACAGAAAGAGACAGAAGTATTGGGAATGATCTACTGCTTTCAACTTTTCTTTCATTTTCAGACCTAGAAAAAGTCATCCATGCATTTGTTACCTCAAGGTTTGATTATTTCAACACTCTGTACTCTGGATTCAGTATAGCTAGGCATGAATGGTGCAATTTAAAGCTGATTCTATGAAAGCTGTGGTGGAAGGCTAGCTTGGCATTTGCAAAAATTTCCATGTGAAGCCAAGAGGACTTTCATGTGTTTTGCACTGAGGAGAGGCTTCCATCTAGGCACTTTGCCATAAAGCCTGGTTGTCCTAATGGAATTTTGTCCCATCTCTACACAAGATCTCTGGAGCTCAGTCAGTGTGACCATCGGTTTTTGGTCATCTCACTTACTAAGGCCCTTCTGCCCCGATTGCTCAATTTAGCCAGGCAACCAGCTCTTGGAAGAGTCCTGGTTGTGGCAAACTTGTTCCATTTGAGAATTATGGAGGCCACTGTGCTCATGGGAGCCTTCAGTGGTAGAAAATTTCATCTATAGCCTTCACAAGGTCTTTGCCCTACATCCTTTCTCTGATATCTGCAGGCAGTTCTTTTGACCTCATAGCTTGGTTTTAACTCTGACTTGCATTGTGGGCTATGAGGCCTTCTCTAGCGAGGTGTGTCCAATCAATTGAATTTGCCACTGGTGGACTCCAATCAAGGTATAGAAACATCTCAGCAATGATCCAGAGAATGGATTTCATGTTAGTGTTCTGTACTTTAATCATTGGCCTGTAAAGCAGCCTCTCTTGAAAGGTTCTTTATAAATAGTTGGCATTAGTGTTGTAGATTAACACCACAAAGTATCCTTACCATCATCCTCTGACTCTCCATTCGGTCTGGGGATGAACACTGGCTCTGATGGCCAGCAGTTTTCCTCGCTCCATTTAAGCTTTTCCTTGGTTTCTATGTCCAACTTCCCAACCTAGAGACAGCAACCACAAAGGAGAAAAAGGTATATTAAGGGTATACTCACATAAAAAACAGTCTAAGAACCATTCAACTGCAACTGATGACAACTAATGAAGAAAGAAACAAACATAACCCTGATGAAGGAAGAGAAGTATTCCTAAAAATACAGGTAGCTATCATCAGTTCAGAGTAAACTCATGGAAGAATATGAACAGGTTTTTCATTACTCCCCCAAAAAATATCTGGAAAATTGCAGACCAGGATACAGGTACTGATATATACAACTAAGCAACCTAATGTGAGGTGCTGATTTTATCCTGGTATCAGACATCAGTCCAGTCCCGACTCCAACATCTTGATCAGGTGTTGGTGACAATGGGTTGATCCTTAGATCTGTTCCTTGAGGCCAAACTACACCGCTCAGCTCCATGCTGTACTATGTTTACAGCATGCACATGCATGTGCTAGGTCACTGACCTTAGTTATTAGGCCGGCCTGTGTTTAGCATGGAGGATTGCACAACTGATGTTTCCAGGGGTGGAGGTTTAACCACGAGTTTAAACATAGAAAGTCAGGGGCAAAACAAAATGAAATGGCACAAAGTGAAGCATTTACCTTTGTTGTCTGGATTGTAAAACACACTTGGAAGTTTAGGACATTTTTAGAGATAATGCTAGCAACATGAAAAAGCAAAAGGAAATACAACTTTACAGTGCAGCTCAAAAATAGTTAACTGTGACAGCAGGGGGCGAGTGATGTATTTATTTATTTATTTGTATTTATTTTACAAAGTCAGGAAAACCCGATATTGTCTTACACATAAATGATCTCAATCTCATCGTCTGACTGAGAAACACATTTTCATTTAACACTAATATCAGAGTGGTATTGGATATCGCTTCTATAATAAAGCACATAAAGTTGGATTGCTACAAAGTTGCTGACCTTTTTCATATTTTTTTCAATCGTCAATTTATTCAGTCATGTTGATCAGACATAATATCTGAGTTTAATGGCTGTTTTGGCACCATGTGTTTAGTGGATATTTAATACCCAGGACAATACCTTTATAAAATGCAATCTGTAGCTAGCAAAAAAGCCATAAACAGGAAGTGGCCAAACAAAAAACCACTAACAAAAATATTTAATGGATAATCATTGTTATGAAATTGTATGATAAATAAATAGAAATGGACTTTTTCTGTTTAAGACAGTTATGATCAATTCTGCGAGTATTGTTATAAATGGAAAGCATATATGAACATAGAATTAACTACAGAGAAAATTTGCGGGTCACATTCACCTTTTTTCATTAATAATGGTAGTAATAGTGATTATAATCCTAATTTAACATTGAAAAATTCAACAGTTTAAACTGAATGTTAATAAAAGCTGAAAAATTCAGACGTTGTTTAACTCAAGATAAATTACCCTGAAGTATAAACATTTTCTAACTTAAAAGGTTTAAATAAAGCATTTCAAATATGACAAATTATCTTCCTGTTATGTGTCTTTAGCAGCTATCATGAGGAATTGATTTTGTAAACATTTACTGCTCCAGTCGGACTTTGTGCCGTATACTCAGGGTATGGCAATAAAGCTATAAAACAGGCCATGTTAGTAACTGAGCTCATTTACATACTGGCACTGATTCTTTATCCAGCATTACAGGAGATAAAGACGCAAAGAGGGACAAAAAACTAGACTAAACATGGTGTCATTAAAAGCCCCAACAAAAAAACCTAAAACAAAATACAGCAATTTGCAAACCGTTCAAAACCAATATTTCACGAAATACAGCACAAAGACAAGATATTAACTATTCAAACTTTTATTGTTTTCTGGTAATATACACACATTCTGAATTTGATGCAAGCCAAAAATGTGGGGATATTGGCAAGAAAAGACGTGGAAAGTTATGCAGTGCTAAAAAGACACCCATAACTTTCCCCAGGTAAATATGTTAATTGGTAATTGATGAGAGTATCATGATTGGTTATAAAAGGAGCACACCTGGCAAGCTCAGCTGTTTACAATCAACAGTACTGTAAGGTTCTCCACTTTGTGGAAGACTGCATAGGCTAACAGTCCAACAGTTTATAAACGTTCCCAACATACTCAGAAGGAATTTAGAGAATTCACCATCTACAGTTCCCCAGTATCATCAAATCAGAACTCTCTGCACATCAGGAGCAAGGCTGAACACCAACTTTACATGCTTGTGATAAAAAAAGCCCTATACAAACTCAAGTGCATTCACCATTTCAAATCGTTTGGGGAAATAAAGCCTGTCAGAGGCTCCAAAGAGGGAAAATCGCCCACCCAGATTGTGGGGGTGTATTAGTGCCCATGGCATGGGTAACTAGCCCATCTGTGAAAGAGGTACATACAAGTTTTGGAGGTACAAAATCTTCTATCATTGTTTTTATGGCCTTGCCTGCTTTTTTTTAGCAAGACAATGCAGAACCACAAGCTGTATAAGCTACAAAAGCATGGCCACATTCATGCAGGCCAGACCTATCTCCCATTGGAAATGTATAGAGTAAGACAGCACTATGGAAACCCGGCACTGTTGAACTATGGCCCAGGGGCCAAATGTGGCCCGCAAGTCATTTTTGACCAGCCCTCAACAAAATCTTAAAATTAAATGAAATATGGCCCACATTAGAGCATGAAGCTTGTACTAGACTACATTATTCTCCTTAGTTTCAGCACAAAGCAATGCTACCATGCTAATTCTGTAAACATACATTTTGACAGTATGAATTGTTTTTTTTCCCCCTGACTAGACTGAGACAACACTGTAAATGTCAGTTATATTGGCAACCAAAATTATAACAATATCTTGATCTAATACACCCTGATAGATAATGACGACGAATAGCAGCACCAATGATGTTCCACGGACAGAGCCAGTGGTATCAATGGCTGACCAGAGCCCCCTGAAATCTGAGTGGTCACCTCAGACTCTTTTAAATGATTAGTTATTTACCTTGTTAGTCATTAAACAGCCACTCTAGCATGCCCAATCACAAAGCATGTCTTAACCTACATTAGACTGGTTTTACAAACTGTAATATCCTCAAGGTGAGGTATATGAAAGTGGTCCCACCATCCTTATGTGTCTCTGTATGTGGCCTTGAATGGAAAAAGTTTGGACACCCCTGATGTCAATCAGGCAAGAACGAGAAAGAATTCCATTTTCAATACTTCAACGACAGGTGTCTTCAGTCCCCAGACGATAAAAGTGTGTTGATATGTAATTTGACATGACACAGTGGTAAACATGCTCCTGTCTGAACTTTTTTGAAATATGATGCAGGCATCAAACTCAGAACATTTGTCTATATCCATAAAACAATACAGTCTATCAGTCTCTGTGCTGTAGAAAGATTGAAATATCAGTGTATTCGGTTTTCACTGACCTTTTATACAACATCCCAGCTTTTTTGGAATTAGAGCTCATCTGGAATTATGGTTAGGAAAAATAAATCCAACTAGGGTAGATGCACCTCAGAAACTTTGAAGCTTAGTTATTCTATGATCAAATATACTGAACTGACTGTTCCGGATCCTTAATCGACGTCACTCCTGTCATTACTGCACATGCTTTGATTTGATTCCATCTGTCCGTCCTGCTTTAATTCACTGGGGTTTTATTCACGTAAAAGCCACATCCATAAACCATTCTACTCCAAAGAAAACAGGAAGCATTCTTTTGTTGTTGGGGTTCACTGTAAAGTTAGAATGAAAGATAAATGATTTGATTGTCTTAATGGAGATGTTTCCTTTGTTGCCTTCCTCTTTGCTGTCCTTACGTCTTTCACGGCGGGTATGAGGAGAAACACTTTGAAGTCTGCTGAGTTTATAGTCTCTCTTCATTGTTTCTCATGTAAAAGTGCACCCAATGGAGACAACATGTGGTTTCAAAAACCAGACCAATTAGGCTTTTTTTTTTGGTGTCTTTCAGTCATTCACATTTACACAAGATGCTTCTTTTACATCGACTGGTTAATTTTAAGTTCTGTAAACTGCTTCCTCCCTCCGTTCAAACAATGTTGCCCGGAAAACGGTCTCTCCTACGACCTTGAATTCCAAAAATTTTATAGAGTCTGCAAGTCTGTCCTCTGTGAGAAGTCCAAAAGACAGATGTTCCCATCATTTAAACAAAATCATAAAACAAAAATGATTGTTACCTCTTTTGACAGAGCAGAGTCCTCCACGAAGTTCCCGTAGACAAACCGGTGCTTCTTGCCATTGATATCATAATTCAGTCTGGGTAATTCAAAACCTGATGAAAATAAAAGGGGTTTTCTATTAATACTTCAAAATTATATATCTTAATGGTATAAGATTTTTAGTATAGTATAAAGACACCTGTGTCTGGAAGGTTCAATCACTGGTTAATTAGTATTCCTGGCTACAATTACACCATGAAGACAAAGGAACACTCCAAACAACTCAGAGAAAAGGTTTTTGAAAAGTACAAGTCAGGGGATGGATGCAAAAAATTTCAATGCACAGAGCATCCCCCTGAGTTCATCATCAAAAAATGGAAAAGAATATGGTGAGAGTTTAAATCTGCCTAGATCAGGCCGTCCTCACAAACTGAGTGAGCGTGCAAGGAGGAGACTAGTGAGAGAGGCCACCGAGACACCCATGACTATTCTGAAGGAGTTACAACCTTCAGCATCTGAGATGGGAGAGACTCTGCATACAACTGATGGCCAGGTTCTTTATCAATCAAAGATTTATGGGAGAGTGGCAAACAGAAAGACACCTTTCAAGAAAATGCATATTAAATCTGGAGTAGAGTTCGCAAAAAGTAAATTTAATATTGCACATGTAAACCTTTCTACTGATTTTACCTTCACAGAGCACCTCGGGCTGGCACATCAGTTTGCCTTCTTTCTCCTTCACAGCACTCGCTGTTGTGAACTTTAGTTTCACCAGGTCCTCTCCAACAGCGATGCCCTGCAAGACCCCACCAAAAAGCAAACAACAAGAGTTAGACGTTTATTTCAGCTCAGTTTACAAGTTCAAATTATCATTATTTATTTTTTTATTTTTTTATCTACCTTGTCTGAGTGGAGGGGAAGGGCAAATCTCCTATAGCTTGGTTTGGAGTACTTGTCCTCCTGGGAGGATGTGACCTCCTTCAGCTTGCTCAGGTAGAACATATCATAAAGGCTGTTATCCTTGTAGGTGATCACGTCAAACACTACATGACCATCTTCCTCGAAAGCATTCACATGATGGTAGACGATCATTGTCCCGGTGTAGTACTTCGTCTCAACCTCTTTGCCCGTCTTTCTGTCGATCAGGTGGATCAGGGTCTGTGAAAGAAATTCATATTTAGAAAGAAATCCCAAAGTAAAATAAAGAGCTAAAGTTGAAAACACAGACGGCAGAGACGCCCTACATTGTCCTCAGGGGAGAACTTCAAGCAGCTGGCCCAGTTGACTCCTCTCATGTATGCGGTGGCCATCTTCAGGATGTCCAGCTTCAGTGGCTGCTCGATGAAGATGAAGTAGTTTTCAGTCATGCCAAAGCTGTGGTAGTAGCTGGGCTGGAGCAGAGAGCGGCAGGGAACAGTGCACAACACCTCCACATTTTTGAGTGCAGGTTTGTCTGAGGAATTTTGATGAAATGGGAAGATTGACTTTTTTCATTCATCTTTTCGTACAAGATTAGAAAAGCTAAGTGGATAACATAAATTTTAGGCATAGGGCACTAAGTATTAACAGGGCATGATGTGCCACAACCCTGCAAGGAAAGCCAGAGTCAAGCTTGCTACGTGATCACATGTGTGCCCCTTGGCAGCCAAGATCAAGCTTGATGAAATCTCTTTAATCCAGGCCTTTTCACAGGGCTGTTTTTTGCATAGCATAGCCAGGGGCCTTGAGACCATACCCTAGACCGTGCTTACTCACCACATCTACCCCTTACTCCGCCCTAAAGGTATGGACTTTTTTTTCCAACAGATTATTTTCCTATGCTCCTGGTAATGTGCAAGGACATCCAGAAGACAACTGGGGTTGTGTCAATCCTTCCTGCCTGATAGTGCCTTCGGGTAGCTAACTTGCCACAAATCTGTGTATAAGATTGAAGCATACTTGGGCCAAAAATTGAGGCTGAAGTTAAGGCATAGATGTGGTGAGTGAGCTGTCTGAGGGCACCATCAGGCGAGAAGAGGACTGACACAACCCTTGAAGTGCTCTGGATGTCCTTGAATATCATATGCATAAAATAACAGTAACGTCCAAGCAGGTAGTAGTGCAGGCCCCCCTCAGAGGGAGCACCAAAGGTCTTTGTTTCCCTTACAGTACTGAAAGTATATTAAACTTTGACTAAAAAATGTAGCTATGTACAGAAATTATTTTTTTACCTACACTTTCACTCCTAGTGTCCATGCAAAAGTGCATTGTCAAGAGATTATTTGAATGAAATGTAAGAAAAGAATAAGAAGAAAAGGTCATTTTCTCTGTTTAGATTTCACAGCTGTTCTGATAACGCTGAAGTTGTAAAGTCTCCCATATCACACACAGATATCCAGGACTTAACCCTAGATTGTGTACTGTGAAATACTGTATGTCTCCCTAAAGACAAGGAGTGATGTTACCTAAGGACATAAAACGTGACTTCACCAGTCGAACTCTCTTGGGTTGTTGATATCAGGGAGTTTTAAGTGTCGGAAAGTTCGCCTCCCTCATAAGAAAATTATTTAATCTGTGGACCCCCACCCCCATAAAAAATATGAATTAAACAACTATATTTTATTATTTTTGTATCTTTAAGTATTTTATTTCAACAGTCTTAGATTTTTTATATTTCGGTCTGCACATGTCTTTAAACACCCATCTTACCCAGGCAATCAGTTCTATAGTTTGGATGATGAACTTTTTGCCTACCTGATCATGATGCTCTACGCTCTAATTTAGTAGGAACTATGAGTTTACGTCTATGCAGGTGATGCAGGATTGCATAACAGCAGATCATTCTCCACCTTCAACCTTGCCTGGTACTTACTTTTGATCATTGTTGGCGTCAAAAACCTGCACTTGCTGAGGCTATCTTAGTGTTTATGGCACTAAATGTCTCAGTTGCCTTCTGTGATCAAAATTTCTTTTACTTCCTGTCAAAAAAAAAATCCCCCAGGTTTGATCACTTAACTCTGCTTTTGTCTCAGTGTGACCCCAGGATTCACGAAGCCTTATGCTGTCATTAGCTTGTACATCTTCACAAATAAAACACTGTGGCTGTTTAGCACCATCAGGACAAATGCAGGAAAATCCTAACTGTAGTAGCTGACTCTATAGTATTTACTCTGCATTAACTATAAATCCATTGAATTTGCCCCATGCAGTTGTAATTCAATAGACTTAAAAAAGCCAAAATGGTACAAAATGTTGAGCAACAGGACCAGCCTTTGTAACTGAAATGCACAAACTGATCTGGATCTCTTCAGCTGTCCAATCCCTATAAAGGCAAATGCTCAAATGTGGGAATTCCCATCACTATGAATGAGGCTGGATGAGGTAGCCCTGAATGGACAAGCATAGTCTTTAATGTATTCCAGTATGCATGGGCATCTATAATGCCAAACCAGTGTGGCTCAGACCACCTCTTTATGCAGTCTAAGTTATCAGATATCAAATCATAATCAGTTCACACTGGATTGCATCCACACCTAGCATTAAAGTTCACCACTTGGTTTCCAAATACCCGGGATGGACGTTAATGCAAAGTATGAATGGGGTCTTTCTTAATAAAGTCTTTATACATGTGCATTATATGAGATTAAAGTGGTTCTGCCAATCTCAGTTCTCATACTCAGTCAATACCTGTGTCAAGTCATCAAATTCTCATGAAACTTTTTAAATACACTAATATTTATCTATATAAGTTTTCATTAAATCACAGTATGCATCCCATAGAAAAGCTGGGGTTTAGGTTTAAGTGCACTGCCTGCACACTGAAGATCTGATGATATAATAAAGTCAGGCATATTACGTGTACCAGGCTCACGTGTGCTGCTCTACATTTGCATAACACATGTTGTAAGTTAACTGTTGACGTCTTCTTCAGAGTACAGCTGATAGAGGAAAGTGACAGAGGGTCAGGAAAAGAAGAACATACCTGAACTAGAAACAGCAGGGACTTTGAACAGCAGGTATTTGGTCTTTCCTTTCTCTGCTACTGAAGTCCCCATGTTGTAAGCGTTGCCTTCCTTGTCATAGTGAGGATGGGACGACACCAGGTTTACTGGCAGGTACTTCAGGTAGTCCACCTGTGAAGCAGTACATTAAAGAATGAGATGATGCAGGCTTGGCTGTTTAAGGAGGAGTGGATCAGCTTAATGAAAGCTGTCATACTTTCATCGTGATTAACCATTGAATTCAGATAGTTAACTGGGGTTAGTTGCAGTTTTGATAGCATGTAAAAATGTCAATTAATTCACATTTCAAAACAAATATTTGAAGTCCATATTTACAGTGTGAAACAACTATTCGAAAGGTCTGAAACCATGACTTAGAGATAGGAGACAGCGTAAAAGTGCTTATTCTGTGAAACACAGTTTAACACTCTTATATGTTACAGAATATGCAGGAGTGCATGTACAAAATGACTCACTAAAGAGATCCCCAAGAAACCAGTTAAAGCTAACTGTCAAACTAAGAGACTTTCTCAAGAAACAATTCTGTTATGCTTTTACTTTGCAATTTGAGCCATCTTAAAGGGATAATTTTGTATTTTTGAAGTTGGGTGGTATGAGATGGGTATAGTTTCTCTGTGTTATTTAGCAGGTTTAAGATAAAAACGGGTCAAAAACAATGTTGACTAAATTGTTGGGTCCATTAAGCATTTTTGAAGCACTTCTTTCTTTGTTTTTTAAAGATTTATTTTTTGGGCTTTTCGTGCCTTTATTGATAGAGGACGACAGTGGACAGAATGAGAGAGCCAGGCCGGCTGCGTTCATGGGGTGCGCCCCAAACCACTAGGCCACCTGCGCCCTGAAGCATTTCAGTCTGAACCCAGAAACGTCTTTATGTTTGGCACAATTTTGCAATGCAAGCTTTGGCTACTGCTACATTCTCTTCCACCTCAACATATCTGATCATCTGTTTGGGTCTTCAGCAGAGGAAACAGCAAGAGCTAAAACAACATTAAAGTTTCAACTTGTGTGTGTGTTTTTACTGTGGAGGGGGGGAACAAGGGGATACTTTTAATGACCCGGAGTACTCAGAGGAACAACAGATGCAGAGCTACTGCTGCCATGAGTGGGATTTCACAACAATCCTTCAGGGCATTTCTAATCGAGCGTGGTGGCTTGCAAATACCTGCAGCCTGCATCACTCATCATCCAGAGTTCCCTGGGGTACTGAACGGCAGTGTTTTACAGACCTTCTTCAACCTTCTGGGGATAAACTGGTGAAACCCAACCGACAGAGCTGAATGGAATGGGAACAGGACATGGCAAAGCCAAATACAACGCACCTCAAGGTTAAAGTGTTCTAAAAACTTGTAACTGTATACAACTGAAGGCTAGAGATCCCAGGTGTAATGCTATGAAACAGAGGAGGGGAAAGCATAATGGTGAGTTTTACTAAGAAAATGGAAATGCTAGCGGAGAGGGAAAAGTTTTGTGTGTCACTCTGCCTCAGCGCTCGGGTGTGTGTTATGCCTTGGCGCTGTGTGTCAGTGAGCTGCCTACTGTCAGTGACGGAGCCACTCTGTCACAGTCATCCAAGTAGGTTATGGCCGTTATTCCTGATAACTAGGCAAGCTACAGTCATCATGATATGTTTACTTTATTTATGGCTGTCGAAAAGGAAAACTGAATTCAAATAAGTAGTTTTAGTTTGGTTTGTTGTTTCTTCTGACGAAACCTGCAGCACACCCAAACAGCTGTTCAGATCATAGACTGTAGAAAGACTTGGACAAAGCCTGTGTGAGGTCAGCCGTCTGCTAACAATAGGCGGACTCGAACTGCTTTGGAAGCCAATCTGAGGTGGGCTCCATATTGAAATTGCGGTCTCAACCGAGCTTTGGATCAACGTAACGGCCCGTCCACTAAGCTCGACTTCCTGTCAGCTAGCTAGCATTCTAGTTGACAGAAACGTAGCTTCTGCCTGTCAAGCTATCTGTCAATTAAATGAGATGCGGCAATCCCTCTGCAGGGAGATTTTTCCTAAATATGATCTAAACTATTGTGGTAGAAAAAAATTCACCCCCCATGCAGTGAGAGGACACAAAGACATTAGCTAATGAGACACATTTGGTTTTTTGAACCAGGCTGTAAACCAGTTTATGTCTAGTGTAAAAAACGGCTTTTTAACAGGTGTTCAGTGAGACTTCCAGTGTTCCTGCAGCCAGCCTCAAGTGGACACTTGCTGTATTGCAATGTTCTGCACTTTCACATTGGCTCATTTTTCCAGACCGAGGTTGCTGTTTGGTTCAGATACACTGAGGTGAAAAAGCATGTAGCTGGTGGTCGAAGTTTGCACTGCAAAATAGTGCCAAACACAGAGGCTTAAAATGGGCTTAAAATGACAATTCTGACTGTAACTGAAGCATTCGCATGGACAGCCCTAGTATAAAGCTACCTTGTCCTGAGTTTCCAGGGTCACAGGATCAATCTTGCGGATGTAGTTGGTTTCAGATGTAGCAAAAATATCATTTCCATATTTGATGAAGTTGCTTGCCCCGTTGTCAGTGAAGTCAGGCACTGTGTGGTTGAGGAAGGTGATCGCTCTGAAAAGGAAAGAAAAAAAGATTAAACAACAGAGGGGCTGTGCGAAATTATCATGAGCAAAGGGCAGAATTTTCCTTATCCTGAGGATCAACGACATGTTTGTGTTTGCTAACAACAGGGGGGTTCTCCTGTAAAAACAGACGAGTGCTGTTAGTCAGTTAAAAATATTCATCTTGAATAACTGCACTAATAATATGAGCAGGCTTGATTTACAGAAAACCAAGTGCATTACCTTATTTCTGGATGGTTATTTTTAAAATTCATATTTTTAGTTTACTCCTTCTTCACTTTATAGTTCACTATATATTTATTTAAAAGGATAAAATGTAAAAAAAAAAAATTTCAAAGACCTTTTCTGGTTTTTAAATTCAGTTGGAAAAGTTGCTGTGGATGATGCATGATAATTCAGTATGTTTACATGCAGTCAGAAAAAGCTGATTTATTGTGTTAGCCCAATGAAAACTGAGCTTTTAAAAAGCATGTAAACATATTCGTCCAGGTGAAATCTTACTTTATCAGATTCTCTAAGACGCCTTGCTAATGCGGTTGAAAATCAACTTACTTTTGCATGAATACACCTATGACAACCATATATCACCCTAGATCTGCATGTAGATGCACTGGCATACATTAGAGAACAATTAATCTGCATTATTTTTTTGATGCGTGATGTCTTCTGAGATTGATTAGTGAAAATGGTATGCTTTTTTGCGGATATGCAGATATAAAATTATAATAAGAAAGTTGTAACCAATTTCTAAATGGCAGCTCCGTGTGTGCTTTCACTATCGCAGACATTTGTGGACTAATGTTCCACGTTTGAAAAGATACTTAGTTGACTAATGAAGGTATTGCATGTCAAAAATATGACATTAAGTTCGAAAAGAATCAAAATAGAACACTGCAGTAGGATTTTCTGTAAAATCAATGATCATAATTTGTCCTAAACACAACTGAGAATATGCTTACTTGACAATGAAGTTCTTGCTTGGGTCTGGGTATGCCATCGTGCCCATTTCAGACACAACAATCCTATTTGCAGTCATGTTAGCTTTGTAGGTGTCACTTCTCAGAAATCTGCTCCGGTGGGTCATTTCACCTGCAAGATTAAAGCTTTGTTTAAAACCCCCTTCCTTCTGCGGCTTTGATACAAAGATAATAACAAAAAAGGAAAATATCTGGAAATATTTTTCTTTCTGTGTCGTATATTGCAATATAAAAATACAGGAAGTTATTTCAAAGAAATGCAGAGTCTCTTTGCTTCAAAATGTGCATCAACATTTGAATCTTGCAACCTTTATTGCACTGTTTTTGGACCTCATACAAGCCTGCTCTATATGAGGAAAAATGTGATTAACAGTACTGTTTGTTGATGATATAAAATGTGATAAATAAAGGCATGTTAAAGAATTTTTTAAGCTTTAGCTAGAGAAATGTGCAACTTTCTTCTTGTGATTTCAAGTAAATCAATATTTTTACTGCTAAACTTGTAAAGAGAAAGTATTGCATGTTGGTTTTATTTATTGCAATACATTAAGAATTGTGTGATGTGCTTATGGAAAAGCTTGCAATCTGAAATAATTAACAAGTCATGGTGCATTCCTACTAAAAGCTGAATATTTGTTGCAATAAGAGACATTTGAGTTAGAAAAAGACCACGGGGTGCTTTGGCTTGCCTTTGCCCACTCTATGTCCCTGATATCCTCCTCTATCCACAGCTTCTCCGAATAAAGGCAACAAGCTCCCAAATAAGCTCTCAAATGAAGAATCACAAGACTGACCGTCTTTAAAGTTGAAGCTGTGCATGATGGCCATCCCATCAAAGAAGTGGTCATAGCTGGTGTCCCCCACAGAGAAGATGCCAGGGCCATTACGCAGCAGTATGCCCTGCAGCCAGCTGGGAATGGACCCTGAACAAAGAGAAGCAGATAACCTCAATAGTCAGCACTAAGTCAGTGCATTTAAAAGTCATTTAGCTATATAAAAGCAACCCCTACCTTTCACTTCTGCCTTCAGAGGCTCAGGATGCTCCTCAGCATTCTTGCAGAAGTTTGTTGCCATGTTTGCAGACAGCATAGTGAAGAACATGCAGAGGTGTCTGCATAAATACTGCACCGCAAACCACTCCCCCTATAGCACTCGTCTTTATTGGAAGGGCTGTCAAAAGAACTTATCTGTCTGGACCGTCCTTTGAGATGATTGCACAGACACCGTGTGGCTCAGTTCAGAGAAAAAAGGCTCAAACTTTGACTCTCATATCTGAGTCATCCTTTTATTGATAGTTTTACAATATGTTGCTCAGTCCTTTCTTTAGTTAGTCTACTTAAAAAGGCATCAATGATTCCTTTTTTCACCTTTGCCCAATTAATATTTGTCATCTGACAAACCAAAATCTTAGAATAAAAGCTGCAGCTGCTGTTTCAGTGTTTACCACCTCATGCACCTTTGGCTTCTCTCACTGGGTTGAAGATTATGCAACAAATCCAGGGAGCCAATCCACTTTTATTGGCCACTATGAGGAATCTTAAGACCTTATATTTTGATCCTTTGTTTGAGCTTAATACTGCATGGATTTTATTTTTTACAGTTATCATTGAGACCAACATAATCTATTTATTGCAAAACAGTAGTGTAACATGACTGCTAAAAGCCACAGTGTAATTTATATGATCTTAGACCTTAGGTAACCTCTGGTATCCGACTGTAATAATGTAATGATATTGCTTTATAGCATTACATCTGAGTAAAGCTTGATACCCTACTTGCTATATATCGGTCACTATCACATACTTTATTCCATGTGTAATTATTTTTTCTTGGAAGGAGACACAGAATGACTCCAAGGTTTATTACCTATTACCTTGACCTCTTTGCGCATTGGTTCGCATGTACATGTGGCTTGTGTATTTCTTAGAATAGAGAGCAATCTATTCTGTCAATATGCAGACTGATTTTGATAGATGCAACTTACTTATCTAAATCACACATGGTTTCCCATTCAAAGGTCTTTCCAGTGCACACTGTTGTTAAGAAAGATTATGGTTTTACTTTATCCTGAAGGGTTATCTCATGCCATCCAAATCCAGTATGGGGTTTACCAAGGGATTTCTTCACAGTAATGTCAATAGAAAAAAAAAAAGTAATGTAACATAAGTGATTACATAAATTTTCAAACCCTTCAAAGTGACCGACCTAATTCAACGGAGGTCCAGCCAATTGCTGCTGGTAGTCACACAATAAGTGAAATGGGGATCACATGAGTGCAGTGAATGTGTCTTAGTGATTGTTGTTTAAAGACATCTGTGTCTGGAAGGTCCAGATGCTGGTTAATCAGTATTCCTGGCTACCATTACACCATGAAGACAAAAGAACACTCCAACCAACTTGGAGAAAAGGTTATTAAAAAGTACAAGTCAGGAGATCGATAAAAAAAATCCAAGGTACAGTTCAGCTAAATCCAACATAAAGAAATTTAAGCAATATGGCACATGTGTAAATCTGCCTAGATCAGGCTGTTCTGACAAACTGAGTGAGCGTGCAAGAAGGAGACTTGTGAGAGAGGCCATCACTACTCTGAAGTAGTTACAAGCTTCAGCAGCTGAGATGGGAGAGACCGCATACAACCCCTGGCCAGGCTCTTCCCCAGTCAAAGCTTTATGGCAGAGTGGCAAAGAGGAAGCCACTGTTGAGGAAAACTCAGATTAAATCTTGACTAGAGTTCACCAAAAGGCATGTGGGAGATTCAACAGTCAAGTGGAAGAGAGGTCTTTGGTCTTATGAGATCAGGATGGTGCTTTTTGGCGATCAGACAAGACGCCCAATGCCGCACATCATCCATCCCTAATGTAAAGCACGTGGTGGCAGCATCATGCTGTGGGGAAACTTCTTGGCAGCCAGCCTTGGAAGGCTTGTAAAGATAGAGTGTAGAATGAAAAAGGAAAATTCTACTAGAGAATCTTACTCAGTTTGCAAGAGAACAACTTGAGAGAAAATATTACCTATAACAATTACCTGAAGCTTACAGTGAAAGCTACACTGAAATCGTTTAAAGACAACATGAATGTTCTGGAGTGGTCGACTCAAAGCCCAGACCTCAATCCGACAGAGAATTTGTGGCTGGACTCGTAAAAGGGATGTTCACACCTGATCCTGACAGAGCTTAAGGAGTTAAGCAAATAAGAATGGGAGTCTAGATGTGAAAGTCCGATTGAGAGCTATCCACACAGACTCAGTGCTCTGATTGCACCCAAAGGAGCATCTACTAAATACTGAATTGGGGTGAATATCCGTGCATCACTTCTTTTACATTACATATTTTTATCTTATTGACATTACTTTGTAGAAAACTGTGTTCATTTGGGATATTAAAGAGGTTTTTTTCTGGTGTGAAAAAACAAATTATATTGACCATGATTGATTTACAAAGCCAATAAAAGGGTTAAACATCCATCAGCTTATATTAATCAATGGCGTCAGGGGAGGGTCCATTACCGAGGAGCCAAGCCTCCTCTGTGGGCAGGCCTGTCAATGTAGCGTAGATGTAATCAGCCTGTGTCAATGCTGATGTGTTATCATGTTATGTTTTGATAATGGTCTTCAAGGTGTTTGTGTTGTTGGCTCTACTGTCTCTTCTCCTTTGCAATACTCCATAGAGTCTCTATGGGGTTCAGGTCAGATCAGTTTGTTTTCCAGTCAAGCACAGTCAGCAAACCAGTTACTAATAGACTGGCTAAATATCCCTACACATTGCATGCAGTGAAGCTGTTTGCAATACTAACAAATAGGGGTCTGAGCTAAGAAGCTAGCAGCAACTTTTTAACAGCTTTTCTCCCTCATTTTGTCATAAGCATGTCTGCAAAGGAAACACTGATATACTATATAGTAAATAAAACTTCTGGCATACTGTTAGAATTAAAATGACAACTCAACTCAAGACTGTTAGTGATGAGCAAATCTGGATAGATGAAAGTAAGCCATGCTTACTGGTGTACAACCACACACCTTAACTACCAAACCAATCCGTTGAAGGCATCCCAGACCATCTCTGTATGCAGTCTGAACCACTAGATATCAAATTATCTTCAGTTTGCACTGGGTCCACATATAGAATTGATGTTAATGCAAGGTGTAAAAAGGTTCAGACACCAACCGGCTATGATTGAATTATTAAACCAACTTTTCTATTCTTAACTATTTAAGTGCTTGAAAAGAAGATGGATCTCTAAAAGTTACATGCAGCCCTTCATACTGGTTTACCTTCCACCTCAGTCCATGGAGACAGCCAATCAAAGTCCATGATCATGAGCTGGCAGCTCAAAGCCTCTGAAGGCCACATAACCCTTCTGTAATATTAATTTTTTTTTTCATCGAGTTTACAGCAATCCTCCTGGCCATTGCCAAAATCAGGTTTTGCTTCTGCATTAAAAAGAAGGTACCTCCTACATTTCCAGTTGAGGCTTTAAAAAGTTAACTGTTGCATAACCTCTGCAAAACACACTAAAACAAAATAAAAAAAACAATATCACAGAAAGCTGGGTGTCAGCTTAACCCTGACTTTGATTGTGATATTGTTTTCATACTGACAGGTATGCAAGCAGCAAGTACTGGTTTTACACAATTGGTGGTTTCAAAGGTGTATTATGAATACATAGCTTTCAGTCACGTGACTGCACAGTAGGAATGGGTGGTAATACCTTGCAGGTCGTTAAAATAATCATGAAAGACGGCACCATATAATGAGCATATATTAAAAATAAAAGAGTGTGTTCATTTCCAGCAGTTGCAGCACCGATGACAGGACTCCTGTAATAAGACATTATTTCTCAAAAAAGGAGCTTACTAAAAATAACTCTTTCAAGAAGTGTGCACACCAGGGGTGTAGCTAGGGATTTTGGGCCCCCAGAAAGAATATTACACAGGCCCCCCTTAGCCGGCTAGCCAGGCAGCCAGGCATTTTTACAAATATCTCTGCATTTAAATGTATTTCTAAACCATAATTCTCTGATGTATGAGCAATATTTTTACTCTGGTTATTAAATTAAATTTACATGCATTATTTCACAGCACTGGACTACACCAGTATTTTATGTCACTGTCTTTGATACAAATTTCAGTCGTTGACCTATTAATTTAGTTGCTTTTGATTCAATAATGACAATAATTTCAAGGAATAGATAAATAAATAAAAACTCACTTTTCGTTGCAGGCTTCCCAAGGTCCTCTTCCTACTGTGGGCCCGTGCAATCAGTACCCTTTTTCCCCCCTGTGCTGCACACATGGTGCACACTGCCCTTAGGTGGTCTACCCATATGTCATGTTACAGCCTATTCTCATTAAGGATAGTTGGAAAGAAAAGACAGCAACCCGAAACCAGTTTGTCCCCCCCCAAAAAATGCAACAGCTGAAGTCTGCAGCATTTGGGATTTTATCAGACGACAAAGGACATCCAGCACACCTCAACGAGACTGTGTGCAAATTTGCAAGAAAAAGGTGACAGCCAAAATTAACCACCAGCTTACTGCTGCTGGGATGAACTTGTCGAGTTCCTAGCTGCTGAGTGCAGCCCTAGCAGTATTATCGTCCAGAGCCTCGACCTTTATGCACCCAACAGTTGCACATACATTTGGCAGAGTGGTTCTATGAAAAGGGACAGTGTGCATTGGAAAACCTGCACCCGATTCTCTTTGACCTTACTTGAGAGAGCTTGTTAGCTTGTTTTACAAAGCTGAGAAAAGTTGTGCATTCATATCCATTTTCATTTTTGAAATGTTATGTTCTGACTAGCGCTCATTCAATATAAAATCTAATATAAAAAGGGTGACCAGGTGTCCCTGATTTCCAGGGACAGTCCCTGCTTAAGGAGACCTGTTCCCAGCGTGTGCAGTCCCATAAAACATCCACAATTTTTAATGTAAATTTCTAGAATATCTTTATTATTTAATATACAAGTATGACATTTGGGACACACTAGGTGTCAAGAAGGATTTATTAGTCTAAAGCCATGCCTTCTTCTTCCTGTGCTAAACACAGCAAAGACATATTGAAATGTTAGCATTTCCATGAAGAAAGCCAAGGGAGGAATAAGGGATCTTCTGCTGTCCATATTGTCAATGCTAAGCCTTTCCAGTATGACTCTACGAGTCCAGCTTGAGGGCCCATGATTTTCTGTCTCCATGTACCACAAATCAGCTAGGTTTTGCCTGAATGTCTGCTGAATTTGATCCTGGTGCCACTGACATCAGCGTCTTTTGTGTGACCATATTAAGTGAAAATGATAGATGAAAACAATGTAAATGTGTAGCTGTACTTGTAAAAAGTCCCAGTGATGTTCCATATCTTCACTCATTCATTGCCACTGTTGAAGAGCTAACTGCTGTGTAAATTGGATTTTATCTTCTTGAACATAGTGTGATAGTGTGCCAGTGACTGGACAGTAATTTGTATCTCCACCCACTCAATCGTGGACTACTTTCAGATTTTCTGTAAACATTTATCAACTTGTTTCATAACCAGAGATGCTCACGTTTTTATGGCTGTACCTAAGGTTGGATAAGGCGCTGCTTTTATTCTGATTGCAGCAACAAAAGATGATGATTCCCAGTCCTCCACCCTTCACAAATTTGTAAAATTGTAGTCATTAGTCACCACAGCATACAGGGAATTAAGTTTGAATGCAACAAAGTAAAGTGCCCACATGAGATTACTGAAGTGCTTGTCAACCTTTAGAAAAAATTAATGGTTTTGAAAATAAAAATATGTTTTGTCTTCTCTTTTTTTTCGTGTGTGTTTGTGTAGACATTTGTCATCAGATAGATAAGACAATTTCAAAGACAAAAGTGTCCTTCAACTAGAAAGCAGAGGTTCAAACCGTACTGGCTGGAAATGCACATCTGATAATGTTTCTGCACTTTGATCACAGTGTGGAGCAGAACAGCTACTTCATTTACTGAATAAATACATTCTTACTCTCACTCTCTCATTTGAATAGCTTTGTGTGACTGAAACAACCAAACACTGAAAGAAACAGTCCTGATAACGGAACCAGACATATCAAAACACCAGTAAAAAGTACACTATACTGGTACTTTATCATGGTCTATGTGAATATTTGCAAATGTAATTTTGGCAGCCATAGAGCAGACAAAGCCAAAGATCTTTGCCCCACCCCCTTCTTTTGCCACATTATATATAGTTGAAAAAATATTGGTCAACCCCTAATTCATGCAGTCATAAAGAAAGTCAAAAAAGCCTAATTATGTTGACCATGATTGATTTTTAAAATCAATAAAAAGGTTAAACATCCAAGGAGCTGAATCATTTCTATAGTCACTGTATGCACACAAAATCAACATTACTACTGAGATGGATAAAACAGGAAAACAAAAATAAGGATTCATTGATTATGTCTCAAAAACCCAAAACTGAATCTCACCACTATTCTTCTTCGCCACACAGAGTTCACCAAGGTCTTACCTAACCTCAAATAATTTGGCAAGGTGTTGCTTTTAATGATGGATGTGTTTCTTGTTTGTTTGTTTGTTTGGGATCCTGATAAAAATCTTTATAGGCTGTCATGTACAGTATAGTTGGTGTTAATCTTGTTGCCAGTTCTTATCTTTGTAACACAGTAACTTGATGTTCTAGGAATCTAATCCCAATTGTTAGAGTAGAAGTCTTAAAGTTATTCAATCTTTTACCACCAGCTTCCATTTCTCTTTAAGGCTGTAAAGTCTGTAGAGGGTTGCTATTTAATATGAGTGCTTTTCACAACAACACTGCTGTATATAGGTTAAATTAAGGCGAAATGTATTAAGTGAAACATAAATAATTGCTGATTAAAAGGTGCAATATGAACTTTTTGCTCTGAAATGTATGAACATATTAAAAGAATGACTAATTCTCTGATGAATATATTTTGACCAAGAACTCTAATCACCTAAAATATTTCTAACAGTTTTCAGAACCAGAGGGAACTTTATTTTTTGTAGTTTTAATGGGTTGGTCTTTTCTGTCATTATGATGGAGAAATACTTCATGTTTCGTCAAAGACTAACATAACAAAGTGGGACCTACCTGCCGTTCTGTTGCTGTATTTCACCCATGTTTTGAGCTGCCCATTTCTGATGGAACACGGCTGTTCTCTGCACATTCTCTTCCTGTTCATCTTGATTACCGTCCATTCAGAGTTTGTTTTCACTACCATGATTCCCCACTAACCTCTACATGACCTTTTAAATGTTTGGGTTGAATTTACAAACTGTACTTTGCCCAAAAATTCCCCACAAGCAGTGTCCTCAGACTAAATTTAGTTGTTGTTTTTTTTATTTCACTGAAAGCATCTTTAATTGATAGACCTACAAACCACAGCTCCTTAGATTTCATCAATAGACCTAAAATCATGTGAACATGACAATACTGACCTCTGGTGGCGCATGTAAAACATTACCACTTTGTTTTAATATACTAAACAGTGGCTTGCAAAAGCATTTATACCCCTTGAACATGCCCACATTTCTTCTCGTTAAACAAACATAGATATGTTTTATTGGGCTTTTGTGTGATAGACAAACACAAAGTGGCACACAATTGTGAAGTGGAAGGAAAATTATACATGGCTTTAAACATTTTTTACAAATAAAAATCTGAAAGTGTGGTGTGCAAAAGTATTCAGCCCCCTTTAATAAATTAAATAATAATTTTAAATCTGCATTTATGTATATCCGCAAGTGCTCACTGCTTGGCTGATTTAAAGCTTAAACAAGATAACACCAAAATAATACACACAACATCAGTTAATTTGGTATTTATTGTAAAGAACAACAGAAAATGTGAATGACAAATATTTTCTCTTCTTTGATACATTCATAGAATGTCACTATACACTCCATCTACTCACATGTCTCCTCCAAACAGCATTCAGAACAGAAACAACCAATGGCGAGGTTTCCCTCACTGGCAGCAGTGCCGTCTTCTTGAACGACCTCGGCTTCTGCTTAGTTTTACGTCTCTCGTATTAATAAATTAAAAACAATGGTAGGCAATGCAAGATGCTAATAGGATTAATGTTTATTTGCACCGCCCAGATTGTTATAAACTGTGCTGATTAGTATTCAAGTATTCCCTTACTTAATATTTCTGTGCTGGATATTATGTTTAATATCTGCTTTATGATGAAACCATCATATCTCTATCATCTTCTGTGGATTACGTCATGTGGCACAGTACAAGAATAACGTTTAAGCAAAACATTACATGTACTAACGGAAAGAAAACAAAGGACAGAGTTCGTTTGCAAATGTATATGCTATTTTGTTTACAGTGCAGTCCTCATGCAATACCACATGCAGCTATAAAGGGTGCATGAAGACCATATTGACCATGCATACAGAGCCACTGCTGGTTCTACCAGAAGTTGCCCGCTGTCCTGAAATCATTACATGACTCCATTAAATATGGGTGAAATATTAAACAGTACACCCTGGCTCTTCTCTACGATGTGAGATAGTGATATCTACATGTAATGTAGATGACAATTACCCATAATACTCTGCTGACTACGTCCAGTTCCTGACATCAGTGTGGTTTCCACACAGTAGCCAAACTGAAAAGACCCTTATCATACAGTGACTAACCACAGAGTGCACAACGGTTATGTGAACAGAATTCATGTGAACCATAAAACCATGGTTACAAGTTGGCACAGTTGTATGAAAATGCTAACGGTTCTGAGGACAAAAAATAACTGCGGAGTAGTAATGGCTAAAGCACTGGCACAAATGCAGACATCTTTAACACTTTAAAACCATGACAAAAAAACAAACAACCAGCCTTAAAAGCCTCAATCAGTACATTTACATGCAGCGAGAAAAAATGGTTATTGAGTTGAAGGAGTTGAGTTGTTATTGTCTGACTGAAACTGGACTTTGTATTCATGTTTATGTTAGTCTGACTGAAAACATCTTTAGGTTAGACTAACACCTAGATGGCTCTGACTGAATCACACAAACTGAGTAGGCATCCTAAGTATGCTTCACTGTCTTGACCCAGAAGTAAAGGAGCATAAGTTGTAAGGTTTACTACCTTCAGATATCACCATAAGCTAAGGTGTATGGCATTTGTGCCAACATAAAGTGTGCACAAAATATACAGAGAGGCAATGCTTGTCCATTATTGCACTCTTGTTTCTATTAACATATGTGCTTACTTTTCAGGTCAATAGGAAGACAGTCTATAGGTTGTTTGCAGATGACATCATGTCACGGGGGTGGTAGGAAGCAATGTCTGCATAGGGAAGTGCTATCAAAATGCCAAATTTTTAAACTGTTTGAGACTGTGCAAACCATTCAGTCTGCAAAAAGATAAAAACAATCTTGAGCTACTTTTGAGTCCTGAAAGTAGTGGCACATTACAAAAAAGTTCTTTGAGAAATAGGCAGCAGACAGGGATTAAAAGCATGTAAAGTCTTGGGTGGCAGAGTTGGATCACGCTTGTGTTTGGTTTCAGTTTGTCACGGTTTGGCACAGCAAACCCTAATCTTGTTTGTGTTTTGAAAGCTGGAGTATGTCTAGCCTCGCTTGTTGAGATTCACCTCTTTTTTAGAAATCTGTATCATTTGGCTCAGCTCAGTGAGAAAAGTCAGTCATTTGGCTTACAAACTTGCTACGTTACAAAAAATGAATCCCTCTGTAGAATCTGGTACTTTGTTTTAAAATGACTTTGTGTATTTCAATGAAATAATGAAATAATGAAATGAAACAATGCCAAGGAATCGTGTCCTGACACAGGCAGTAGATGCAGATCCGAAAACTACCCTTGAAAAAAGACCAAGAAAGACGAGTTAGATTGGTTTCTCTTATGCCATAATCAGAGGTTCTGCCCCTTCTTGATTTTGATTGGCCAGTGAGGATTGAGTGACATTGACAAGTACTGCGCTGTTCCAAAAGTTGATCCATTTTCAACTAAGAAAGCTTTGAGTGTGGTGTCAGAAACAGCTGTTTCTGAGGACGCTTTTTCACCCAGGGCACTGAGCGCTCAAAACACTGGACTACACTTGTTTTGAATTTAAAAAACTAGTGCTGCTAACTATGGACACAGGACTTTATTTGTGATATCTATTGCCTCTAGGCCAGTAAATGTGGTCAACTTGTGGAAAAATATAGCCTTATTGTAAAGTTTAGGGATCATATGTAATGTATCAATATTTTGTTGAATTTTCCATCTAGAGCTTTAACATACCAAATTTTTACCATTCTCATTAATTCTTAACAGTTGTTTTTCACTTCCTGCCCCCCCAGCTGACATATACGCATCATCAGGGTCACATGACTGCAAACAACCAATAGTACGTAGCTGAAAGAAGGTATATCTCCATCTAGGATAGGGGCAGTGGACATGCTATGTCGCTTCACCTCCTGCACATGTACACTGTTAAATCGCCTCATCAAGCTGCTTGAATTTCTATGCATGTAAATGTACTGAATTTCAAATGAATCCATTACAAAGGCCAAAGACTTTCTTTAGACAGGAATATGAGAAACACTTAAAATCACTGAAAAACTACACATTTTTCAGTGTTGTGTGGCGTTGGATGTGACATAAAATATTCACTGTGCAATCATAAGTTCTTTTGAAAAAAGGCAACAAAATTAAATGCTGAACAGAGCAAGGCGTGCTTTAAAAAACGAGCAATCCCTGTTCCCGTTTCACAAAACATTTGACACAAGCTTTCCATGTACAGCTCATAAAAAAAGACACATTTACAATTAAAGTTCAAGTACATGTTCCATAAATCATCCATGAATTAACTCTTTATGTGATACAAAGGTTCCTCTCTTAGCTGAACTGTCATTAGCATGAAACTGCTTTGTCAGAAATATGTTCCAGAAAAATTATAACATGAATACTCATAACTTATTTATGTATCAATATCCCCTGAAATACACACAATCCTTGTTTCCATCAGATGAAAAAGTAAAGGAGTGAACATCGTCTTTAACAGCTAAAAAAATCGCATAACATGAGGCAGAAGCTATTTGTTTCACAATGCTCTCAGAAATTTACAAAATTATTTCGTCATACACAGAGCTATAACTATCTGAAACACTGATCACTGTCTACGATTTTAAATAGAATCAAAACCTTCAGAAAGAAAGTCGGTCATTTCATGAATGAATGTTGTGAAATCATACTCGATTTTAACCTGCTCGCTCAAATTTCCAATTCCTTCTGTAAAACAGATATTCAGGCAAAGTATCATTTATGTTCTGACAGGATATAAGTGATGGAAGAAGGCTTAACAAATCATTTTGCATTGTTTTATTTTTGCTGAAAATGAACAATAAATTTTCAAAATAAAAGTCAGTTTTGCTCAAAATATATGTGAGTTTCTGTATAAAAAATGGATCTAAAACAAACTTGTAGTTTAGAGAACAAATGTATCAAATGAATAAAGATGTCCTCTTCACTACAAAGCATTGCTGCAGTTTTCTGATTTCCTTAAGACTTTTTTATTCTCCATGCACCTTAGAAGTGTATGAAGCCAGAAAACCCGACTTGACATCAATTAATTGGCATTCATTGCAATGCAATTACAATCCATACATGGTGCATTCATATGTTTTAAAACTGCATTAAATGCATGTGTCATCCTCCCTTTCTGCACACTTTGGTTAAGCCAATGCCTTTCTGCAGACACAGTGATGTGAAATTATTCCACCATTGCTTTTTTTAATTGAAAAAAAACAAAAAAACCAGCTCAAACTCGTCAAAAGTCATCCATGGTGTAAGAAATTTACCTTCTGACTGTTCTGATTTTTCATTTTCAATCCATTACAAGTTCCTTTTTCTTTAGTTAACATCATGTCATAATCTAGGATCGAATTTATGTTTCTTTCAAAATAAAAGCAGATCCTTCAAGAACTCAGTCCTTTAGTTTAGGAAACAAAACAATGGAACAAATGGTTTTGATTGTAGAACAGCAGAATTTCAAAATGAAATAAAACAAAGAAATATTATTTTCAAAATAAAAACCATCAAATAAATCTATAAAATCATCTCATATTGTAATCCCTGTCTTTTATTTTGGCATTTTTGCATCAACTTTGTTGTCAAACAACAACAACAAAAAAAAAAAAAAAAAAAAAAAAAAAAAAGGAAAACCACAAAAAAAATTCAACCTATATTTCAAAATTTGTTGTCGTGCTGTGTTTTTGTCTTTTTAAATCCAAATGTAAAAACTCTGGTTGTCTGTTATTTCTTTTTTGCTTCAAAACAAAAACAGGAAAATGAGTCGTTAATGCCTTCTTACAGTCATGCCATGTCTGACCATAAATTGCACTTCAAGTGTTGCCCTGGGTTGAATTAAAACATTTTTGCCTCTTAAGATAAAATAAGTACCTACTGTGATTATAATTATGTTACCCTTTCAAACAAAAGCCTGATTTATAATTCTGGATCAAAGCGATGCTGTAGTTACTAGGCCTCTGCAAAGGCCTAACTATGTAGCCATCAAGCACCCCCTAAAAATTTAACAGCTCCTCAAAATGATGCAGACTGTTGGTCTACTGGGTCGCACTGGGTGATTGCCAAGTTTTGAGAGTGTCTACAGACATGTTGTGTATAGTCGTGAGCCTCAGTTTTTTTAACTGGTGGGTCAGGACGCAAAAGTGGAAACAATTTTCAGATGTGCCAAGAAACATTTTTGGACAAAAACTCTATGATGTGCTTTTACTTTGAAGGACATCACTCAGTGTTTTCTGCTCTGTCACATATTTTGTTCCAACTCAAGTTCAAACTTTGTAATTTTACATTTAAAATGTTTGGTTGTGTTTGGAAAAAAACAAATTTGGGTTCAGATTTGGAAATGCATTAGTCAGGAAATGCATGTTTTCAAACAGAACCAGATGAACTTCCAGTAAGGGTTAAAGTGAGGGTTAGCCATGAAAACACTCTAACACAGCTGTTGAAGCAAAGACTAAAGCTAACAAAGCTATGTTAGCTATGTAGATAATGTAGCTTACATAGCTCACTCTAAAGCTACAAAGCTACATTAGCCATGTTAGCTCCGCAGCTAATATAGCTACATACCAAAATGCTTATGAGGCTACATTGGTAGGTAAGTAGCTAAACCTAAAACTAAGGAAGCTACGTTAGCTATATAAACCATTTAGGTTATGTAGCTGCATAACTAATGTAGCTAAAGCTAGGGAAGCAAAGTTAGCAACATAAGGTGATGCTATTTTTGCTCAAGCTATACCCGTTTTTGGAGTACTCATTCAAATGCTGGCGCACTTTAGCATCGTTGGCTTTAGCCAAAGCTATCATAGCTACAATGGTTTACATCTTACATAGTATTTTTAACTACATAGCTAGCAAAGATGTTAGCTTTAGCCACAGCTAATGAAGTTAAAGTAAGCCACTGTTAGCGTAACTACTTCTAAAACAGGTCTATAAAAAATGTTATCCCGGCTTAGACACTGGAAGTTTTTTCAGTTTTATTTATAACATGTTGCTCAGTCTGTAATATTTGCACTGTGGTTATTTCATGAAAGTAATAGGCAGACTTTTTATGAATAAAGCTGAATTAAGTTGAAACTGGAGAGTTATGTCCCTTCTGTTCTGACAGAGGTGGCGTCTCATAGCAGTGGTCTGCCACAGGGGGAGCATCTGAGATTTGCAGTCTGAAGCCCTTTTTGCAACACCTGCAGTTAAATTAACTGCTAATCAGCATTTATCATTACTAACCAAGACATTATGCTCAGTTTTGATGGTGTTTCCTGTGCACAGGAAATATGGCTGAGTAGCATTTGGGCAAAGAATTGCAGAGATGTGAACACACAAGTATGCAATGCTCACTACGGCAATAGCAACTATGGCATAGATGCAGAAGTATAAAACCAGGCCTAAGGCTAAACGAGCAGGGTCCAGATATCATTAGGTCAAATTTAAGCAGTTTCTAAGTACTCTATACTCCTTAACTTTTCACAAGTGGCACTTTGCTTTTTAATCCACACTAAGCCCCTGAACATGCATTACACAATGTAAAATAAATACAAATCACTATCCTAAAAAACAGTGTTAGCAACATATCTCTGCTAATGCAATATGATATTTAAAAATCTGATTTCATCTGTCTGATATTTATTAAAGGAAAAATAATCTGGCAATATTAACATCAGTGTACAAACAAACTTAGACATTCAGTTTCCCTTTTAGTATTATATCTTTAATTTATTACTCCATTCATCAGTCTCCTTTAAGATATAACAGTAAATCTTTAAAAATCTGTTTGTCTCGTTCCAAGCAAGACAAAAAACAGAGAACATGGACTGAGCACACCTGATCCGTCTTAAACTAAGGAGTGTTTTCACATTAGGCACGAGCATGATTGCTCCCCTCTTCCCTACTGTTCTGCTTTCACATCAGTAACATTTCATGACTGAGCACACCTGTAAATTGTGAATTCAGTAGGTGCCAATTTGGCCAAAGTTGGTTAGCAACCATCCAACAAGCTACTATAAATATTTTAATCATTTCTGAGATGCCAACTACAACCTTCTTTGACTTCTTCATCTACCGTGCATCTTAGAGGATAAAATGGGCTTGTGCTGCAAGAATACAATGCAACAGGAGATGTTAAGAAATGCCTTTATAGCTCTGCTTGCCGACAAGTACAGTGCACTCGAGCATGTTCACAGCTGTGCTCTAGTACAGCCAGATCAATCTAGTGCACTTGTGTTCACCCTACTTTGGGGTCAGACCTAGATTTGAGTCCCTATTGTGAAAAAACAACCCTAAATTCCTCATTCAAATGGAAGTGAAAGCAGTATTTCTATAAATTCTTAAAAGGCTGGCTTTTTAAAATGAATGACAGCATATGAGCAATGAACTGATTTATCCATGCTTAACTTCTTTTTGTGAAAGCACTTGATGCAAATCCATCTCATGCCAGTCAAATCCCTGCAAATTAAGCAGCTCTTCATGAGCTTTACTGTGAAAAAAGCAGATGCTTAATGCTTCTCCTGAACAAGCATCTATATGATAATGAATCTATGGCACTGACCATAATGGAGAAATCACTGAATGCTTTCAAGGATCCCTCAAATCTTTGCTTCACCAACATTAACATATATATCAATGATTTTAATCTGGGACTGGATTGCAGAATTTATACAAAAAGTCTTTTCTTGAGTACGTATGTAAAGAAGAGTAAACTTTTTGACAATTTGTGGATGGGCTAACAGTCCACTGTCCCAGGACGACCTCTTTTCTGTAGTGGTAAATTGTTCAAGAGGAAAATAATCTGCCATGCACACAGGGTATTGCTAGGAGGTCATTTCATGGCTTTGTGATGGCCGGTAACGTGGTCCATCGTTAAATCTCAGTGACTGTGCCTGCTTTCTGAAAAATCTCTCATTACATTCGTTCCGGTTGCATCACTCGCCCCTGGAGTGACGGGCAAGTCTCCAAGCTGATGCTTGCCGATGCACTGAGAGTGATGTCATCCTTGTCCGTTTTCTCAACAATGACACCCTGATTCCCTTAATCCATCTTTCCATTCTCCTGAGGTGTGCCGGATTTGCTCTGGCGTGCTGACCGCAGCACTTTGTAGCAGCCGCGGGCGATCTTATGCATCCACATAATGTTCATGATGTCCAAACAGATACTGGAGCAGATCCAGGCTACACGGCCGCCCCACGGCACCAGATAGAAGGCCTCAGTGCCGTAGACTGCATACATGCGACTGTAGTAGACCGGCATGACGGCGATGCGGACCATGAAAAAGACTACAGCCATAGCAACGCCATTCGCCATGTTGGGTCGGGAGGACTTGGGATAGCCAAGCACCTCGAAGAACCAGCTGAAACATAACACAATGGTAAGAAGACACTCCTAGCAGGGAAAAAAATCCTATAATAAGAAGCTAAGACCAGGGGTGAAATAAGCCAGTATGGTGTGGTACAATATACCACTGGTACAGGGTAAGCAGTACCGGAAAGAGAGGAGATCAGCTACGTGCCAAAACTCACATTCAGAACCTTTCACTGGTGCAGTTTTAGCAATAAAAACATCCAATAACATTGAGTCATGTTAAACAGCACATTGTCTCTTTATTGGGCCAGCTGTCTTTGGTTATTATGGAGCACTGTCTGACACACAGGGAGTAAAATTCAGACAACAACAATGAAAGGAAGAAAAGGAGAGAGACAGACATGCAGTCATGTATAGATATTTTAGGCATATAGGGCACTAAGGATTTATCAAGGGGCCTGATGTGGCACAATCTGAGGCTGGAGAGGTGGGGGAGGGCAGCCACAGTCAAGATTGATGGCCTTTCTTTACTATGGGTCTTCTAGGACAACACACCTTTAAAAGACTGCATTGTGTTTGGCACTATATTAAAACACTAGCTTTGGCAACTAGCTCGAGCTCTTCCATCTCAGCGTCTCTAAACAGATGTTTGGGTCTGTCGTCATCTTCAGAGGAAACAACAAGCTAAGCTAAACAACACAAAGTTAGGGACTCTGACTTGAGCCGTGGATACGAGGGGATACCGGAGCACACAGAGAAACAACTTCAAATGGAGACTCAGCAGGGAGAAAGTGAGAGAAGAGAAAGTTTGGTGGAGAATGGTTTGCAGGAGTTACCTGGTGGTGTAGGTGTAAACTGTGAGAGCTACTACTGTCAGGAGTGGGACTTAACACTTCTACAAGACAGTTGAAAGCAGCACTGAAGGGCCCTCGCACCTTCAGGCACATCAGGGTGTGTCGCAATTGCAGATATGTGGGAATAGTGGGGTGTTAGCAAACCCGGACAGTGTGCTTCAGCACGGCAGAAATGTAGATCATCCCAGGAATGCATTAAGTGAGAAAAAAGTGGCACAGAGCAGTTTGTATTTGAGTTAATACTGCCCTCTAACAGTAAGTGGCAGGATGACAAAGGACTATATTCATATGTGGAAGTTATCGGGGCAGGACTATTAATCATGTAAAATTCTAAAAAGATAGGAAGCAGTATGTAAGAGGTGCTGCCAGACCCTTAAAATGGAGGGTGCTACAGCAAAACCATAAGGCAACCTTTTAAATAAATAAAGTGGCAGACCCTGATCATAAATCTGAAATGTGAAGCATATCAGTTGTCTGAAATAAGACATGTCAGTCTTTGAAACATAAAGAAATTATTATCATTCATCCTACTCCCTCACCTCTTGGCCCTAACCCTTACGAGCAATGACAGGTCAGTGTACTGTAGCAAACTTACTTTGTATTAAGTGCATTTTGGTTGATAGCATGTTGACAAGACCGAGACTATCCGGATGTGAGTACAAAAAAGAAAAATACTTAAGGAGCAAGGGTCTACAGAAACAACATAAGTTTTAAGATTGTTCTTTCAGGAAACTTTCCTCTCCTCCACATGAACCTCCAAGTCCATCGTTGTGTTTACAGTCTGATAAAGCCTCAGCCATGTTTTTAAGTCAAGGAGAGGGAAGCAGCTTCACCGTATAAGAAGATTGCCAGTCATCAAAATCTCAGTCAAGTCTTGTACTGAGGACTTTTGTAGGAATGAAAGCTCACAGTAAACTTCTGAAAGCTAGGCTCCTTTTGTACTGCATGCGTATGTGTGTGTGTGTCTGTGCCTGTGCTTTTGTGTGTGCTTTACGGTGGTGAGATTTGCTTTAGAACTACTGCTTGTAAATTGAAATGAGTTTGTTTGGATCACGGGGGGGTCGTTGTGTTGTTTCTTGTGTAGGTGCAATGGGTGACTGAAATAATGTATTTATTATACCACGTGATGTACAAATGAGCATTTGTGTTGTGAAAAGTGACATTGTTGATGTTTTAGCTCAAGAATGGAAAAAGGGGTATCTGCAGGCTTGCAGGCAGCAGTTTCAGGACTGCAGATCCAGGACCATAGAGATAGGACCCTGCTTGAGCACATGCACATTGTTAATGAGCATTTGTTTAAATACAGATTGCTAGCTACTGCTACCATTAATGACAGTGATGGGCGGTAGACCGAATGTAAGTATTTGATGGGCTAAGTTTGATCCGTTTAAAATAAGATACAAATTTCATCCAAACAAAATGAACAACATGTTTGCAGCATGGGTTTGTGTAACATTATTGATAAAACAACATTACTAATAATAAGGGAACTAATGTTGTCTTATCAGTAATGTTATCAAGAACATTACACAGGTCATTAGAAACTAGCCAACTTTCCTATCTATATCTCCTTGCATTTCTCCCTCGGGTGTCCCTGAAGCCTTCGGCAAGCCCTGTACCCCAATTATCCCAGAGTTCTCTTCTATATGTTCCGTTTGTTCTCTTGTTTTTCGTGCTGTATTTAGTGGAAAATAAAGAAACGTTTGGAAAAAGAGTCTGTGATCAAAGACTTTGGGGAAAGAATAGCTTATCATGTATAAATCAGTTCTATAAAATAAAAAAAACACTTATCATGAAGAAGTACTTCAAGTACACTTTAAATTCCTGCCTATCAGAACTTACTTCTTCAAAATCCTTGGTTAAACCTGCTGCAGTAGCTCAATTTTTGAAGTATTGCGGGGGGCTCCACTGAGCCAAAAGCCATGCCTTTCAACAGCCATCCTATAAATCATCTCGTTTCACTACTGAGTATTTTTGTGCCAAGTTTCATGGCTTTGCAAGTTTTGTAAACATCACATAATTCTACTTCCTGTTAAATGGAGAATGAAAAGTTGTCATGGCCACCTCGTTTAAGGTAAGGACTCTTCAAATTTGTGTAAGGTCAACATTGGGGAATGTGTCTGGTGTAATTTCAGCAGGATTTGGCCAACCTTGTAACAAATGGAAATTTTTTTAGTGAGCACCAGCCTGTTTTATCATACTATGAAGCATTTAAATTTGAGGGGCCACCATGGCTACACCTTTCAACTAATGAGAAAGTTGCAAAAACTTTTGACCTAAGACATCCCTTCTTGCTCAACACCAAAGATCAAGTTGTTTGGATGAACACCCTCAGACTAGTTCATTCAAATACAACCCCTAAAATATGCCTTGTTTTACCCACAAAATCAAAATGGCTGACTTCCTGTTTGATTTACGATATGGGTCCAAGAGGCTTTTTTGTGCGCCCTGGCATGACACATCCGCCCACAAATGTTCGAAATCCCACGTTTGACCTGCTGGGGGAGCTGATTTTTTGAAAAGCTGTAGGGGTTCCATTGAACCAAAAGGCCACGCCCACCAACAAAAGTGATATAGATCAACTCAGCATTCAAAATAATTCCTGGGAGGAGTTCATCCAGATATGACCCCTGGAACAGGCCAAAAACACCTAATTTTTGGCTAATTTGTTCAAAATTGCAGAATTCCTGTTGGAGATAGAGATTTGCTCCAGGAGACGTTTTTGTAGAGCTCCCTGAGCTGAATCTACACACCAAAATTCATAACTCTAGGTCAAAGTCCCTTCTGGGGCTGTTCCATAGAAGCACGAAAAGTGGGGCAAATGGAGCAACTCCCAAGGATCATCTGTGAAACTGATATACTGATTGACTGCATCACTGTCATTGGAAGGTTCAAATGTGTGTGGCGGCTCTTAAAAGATTTTCTGGAAGGGGGTTCCGGCAAAAATGGCTCTTTCAACCCAAAAGGTTCCTGACCCCTGGTTTATGCTGTCGCTTATTCTTCTAGTGGCTGATAAGACAAGCTAGAGTCAAAGTGATATGTTTACCTCCAGAAAACACTGAATTAGCTGTTGAAGTGGAGAACTGGGTTGAAATAACTAGTTTTAGACTGGTTACTTGTCGTTTCCCCTGATGAAGGCTGCAGACCCCAAACAGCTGATCAGATACGCTGAGGCAGAAGAGCACTTAGCGGGTACCAAAAGCTCGCATTGTAAAATAGTGCCAAACATAGAATCTTTCTCAGTGAGAAATAAAACTCTTAAACTATTTTGACATAGCATACAATTGAGCCAGCATTGTTTTCTTGGCCCATTTTTACCCCAAACTCACTAAATTAGGTGAAGTAGCTATACCCATCTGCTAGCTATACAGCTTGGTGCAGTCTGGTGTAGGTACCAGATGAGTCCGGGCTGCCAGATCTGTCCGGGGGCCTGCACCTACTGATGACGTGGCACATTGTGATCGGCTTTGATGACGTATCGCGTTTGTACTGGCTGGAAGCCCACATGTGGGATAGCGAACCTGTTACCTTTCTACTACGCCAACTTTGAAAGCTAACTTCAGTGTCATAATTTTATTCATACTTCGACATTCTCTCCACCTCCAAATCATCTATTTTCAACCCTCTGTATGTTTGGAGGTGATGCTGAGGGTGTGAGAAACATCATTTTGAATAAAATATTCTATTCTGTGACATTTACTGCATCTGAAATGGCCATGACTTGCTGTTTGCTTTAGCTGATTATCACAAGGATGATCTGTGATTGATGTCTTAAACAATATTTTAACAAGTGAGAGAGAATAATTAATTTACTTATTAAAAGCAATGAAAAATTACACCGGCTAAATTAAAAGCAAAAAAACATTAAAATGTTTTTTTTTGCTTTTATTAACCTACATATTTTTCATAAAAAATATCTTTCTACTATTAATAGTTAAAATATAAGTTTTACCTACAAAAGAAGGATCTTCATGACAAAAAAAACACTAGTAAAAAGTCTTAAGAAAGAAAATCAGTCACTTTAAGTAAAAAACACAAATATCTATCTTAAAATGAATGATAAAATATGAATCCATCAGTTAACTCTGCCGCATTTTGGTTTGTCCACGTGGAGTTGCTGTAGTCAACAATGTTTGTGACGTCATCAGAAAGTGCAGGATGAAGGCGCAGGCCCCCGGACCAATCTGGCAGCCCGGACACATCTGGCACCTACACCGGTATGAAGGGGCAACGCTCATCTAAATCAACGGAAGCTAATGGCACTAAGCTTATGATACTATCAACAGTACAAACTAACTTTTAGAGTACAGAAATATTCCTTTAATGCGTGAAATTTAAATAAATACAACTGCAAAAGCTGCAGAGGAAATATCACACTTTCTTAAGTGTTGATTTTTTTTCAGAACTTTCATGTAACACCAAGTTATTTAATCAAGAATAAAATGGGTTGGGGGAATTGAGTATGTCAGTGCACACTGAATTTGTGCTGTTACTGTGGGGGCCTTAGTGACAGTCTATCATGGGGCCCTACAGATCCTTGTAATGCCCCTGGTTCTGTAACTCATTTCAACGCTATGCAACAATGCATGTGCATCTTTTTTTAAACGATAGGAAGCAATGAAGGTTGTTGTTTTAGTACCAGCAAGAATTTAAAACTACTTTCACCCCTGGAAAAAAATCACGAGTAACTTAACACTTTACATAAACTGTTCCTGAACCATTCTCTAAAGTATTATCTGACATAATCCACATATAAGGCTTAAAAGAGAGAGGAAAAGCCTCAAATAATAAGGTGAAAACAAAGAAAGCATGCTAAAAGCATGGGATTATCTTCATGTCATTAAAATTCCTAACAATTAGCATGACTTCTACTCCCTACAAGTGTTGTAAAATGATCAAGGATTTAAAGACTCAAAAGGTTGGATCACTGGTAAGCAGATACATACCGCTGGTTCACACATGGTGTAGAAAACTCGGCTAGTAGACGGAAGTTAGCAAAATAAGGCAACATTCCTTGGCCCTGGAAGAACGGAGCAAGAACAGGAGAACAACAAAAACGTGAAAGGGACAAGAACAACACACCGATTCATACAACAGTTAGGATAATTTTCTCCCTCCTCCTTTCTCTATCTGCTGAACTAAGATATGTCAGGTTAGCATCAAACACAACCATACGATATTCACAATAAATACAATAAATACTTTAACAGTGTGGGGAACAAAGGTCTAAATTTAGATGGAGTCCTCTCTAAATATAGACCTTTTTTGTCAGATCTAACAAAAAGCCTTCTCCTTCAGGACTCCTTCAAGTCTTGAGGTCCAAAATTAGACTGGTCTTTAATTTAACTTCCTAATTATTCACCCTCTTCATGTATTATAGACTGAAACTCATCCTCTCTATGGAGGGAGCGTAAAGAACTGGTGATGTGGAAAATTAACAGTTTGAGTTTGTACTACTTTAAGTCAAAAAAAAAAAAATCCTGTGAGGGATTTTTATCCCGGCCATTCTTTCAGCTAAAGCTTGTTGTAAGATATTTGAATTAAAAAGGTTAATGCCTTATAGAGCATGGACGTGCTGCCCACATTACACAATAATCCACTGGACTGAATACAAATGATTTTCTCTGGACCTTAAGGCCTCATTCACCAATATCTTCTTGAGATTGTCCTTTAATTTGTTCCTGAAGTTTCTAAGACACATTCATGATGTGGTCTTAAACTGCTGAGTTGTTTGCATTTCTGTTTTTTGCCTTACAAACGCCATAGGATTGTAAAAGCTCATGCGTGTTCAGAGAAACGCCCCTTTTCTGCCCATTGTAAGGGCATGAGACTGCAAGGCTGTGTGCAAACACAAAAGGCAAATAGGACTGAGAAGAGCAGTAGCAAGATGTTGGTAATGTCCAAATTGAAATAAACCTTAGGAACAATTGTGCATTAGGCTTCAAGGACAGGGAAAAGTTTAACAGCTCTAAAGTGGGTGTAGTGTTGCTTGAAATATATATTTTTTTCCATCATATCAGCACTTTAATGTGCAGAAGTGCTCTAGATCAGTGTTTCCCAATTTTTTTTTCCTAGTGACCCACTTTTAAGAAGGTACAAACCATAATGACCCCACAATTTTGTTTTCCGTACATTATTGCTTATCAAGTCTGCTTCCTGTGCGGTCCTCGGCTGGTTTTGCCACTGCTAGCTGGGTGAACATTAATTCTGGACTCAATCTGTTCCTGACCAGGCACTTTCACTTTTATGAGCCTTGAAGGGGCCACTTCACCTCAGTCTCACAGGCTTTCTTTGCCTGGCCCCTTTTGGGCTTCAGTTGCTACTTAGTCTGGACAGATTTCATCTTAACAACAGTTGGTGAATGAGGCCTTAAGGTTTTTGCTTGTGTGTGGCACGGTGCTGTCAAATATAGAAGTGGTCCCCCTCTCAGGACAATGAAAATGAAATGTCCCAAGGCCAGAGGTATACTTGCCATCAACCATGTGTGTACAGGATGGCTGCCATGCACTGTGTCAAAAATTAAGGCCACTTAGACATGAGATGCAGTATGCACGTGACTGGTATAAGGACTGTAGGATGTGATGCATGACGCTGGGTCGTAAGCTTCCAAACAAACAGCTGCACCACGCTGGCTTGTAGACATATCAGCCATTCCCCTAACTATGCATAATCATATCCTTTTAGGAACCAAATCGGTCAAGTTATTAAAAAAAATCATGCCTAATACAGTGGCCCTAATTAATCAAACATGTAAAAATTTGGGTGTAAAAATCATTTTACAACAAGGTCTGTGTGTGATTTATAATGGAAAGGTTACTTTGCACATCTATGTCTCAGGACAGGTGTGTCGGAGGGCAAGGTATCCAGCAAACATTTCAAAGACAAACACCCTCACACTGTCCAACTTGAAAAGAAAAGGAGTATTTATTTGCAGCATTTCGGTAATAGACCTTTATCAGACAAAAAAATAAACGTGATAAACGTGGCCACTGAAAACAATTCTATTAACGGTTCAGCCGGCCTCACCCCCAGAGTTTACCTCATGGAGGCTTGTAAAACAGCAATGAAAGCTGCTCCCCTTATTATGGTATCAATTTTCAGGTCAGAGAAGTAGTTTATTGACTAATTGTGGTTTTTCAGCCCGAAATGTAGCAGTCAAGGCAATCAGAACCACCCTAAGTGGAAAGAAATAACAGCTGAGAGTTGTGAGGCCAGCTGTACTCCAGCTGATATTAGAATATTTAATTTACAGCCTGAGCTTGATTTGAACCTGAACCCAAGGTTAAACAGCAAGTATATTTCCGGCCTAAAGATTCATTCTCTTGAGAAGAGTTACATTATTTTCAAAAATATCAATCAATTAATCTAAAAAGACCATGAAAATGCACATCAAATTGAATATGGCCAGGAACCAATGTTAAATATGGGCAGATTGTCTTCGGCTGGGTTGGCTTTAAGAGACAGTTTATCTTTCAGCTTTTTGTAAAAGACATCAAATATAATGGTCCATATAAGTATAAACAAAATAATCTATCAACTCCACACATAAGGCAGTGTACAAAAATGCTCACATGAAATGAAGCATTTTTGCATATATTAATTAATAAACAACCATTTATCAACTATGCCATCTAATGCTAGTGTACATCTGAAGACTTCTGATAACACTATCAGCACTACAGCAAGGCGACTGCAACAATAAAGAAGGTACTGAGCAAATATAAACAACACACAACAGACTTATAAACATACTTTACATTAATATGTACATTCAGCCAGCCATAGTTTGAAGGAGCAGTCAAAAGCCATGCAGGGTAAGAAGCACTAACAGCCAAACACGTCATTGTTCAGAAGATCAGGGCCTGAATCACATGTGTTAGGTTTGAGATCATCTTCAGCAGGTTTACCCACCTTGTACCTGAGCTAAGCTAGGAATGGTGTATGTTCGAGACAATGCACAAGCCTATCTCAAAGTCATCCTACAATAAGATCTCATAATTTGGGCATTAAATGAAGATGATCTTAAAACCCAGATTCATTCAGGACACCCCATCTTCAACACCATCAATATTCATACTCTAAAAGCGCCATGATCTACCAAAATGACGCACTCAGACAAAAAAAAACACAGCGTCGAAGAATGCTGTTAGACAAACACATTTGAATCAAGTGTCCTCACTTTAAAGGTGCACTGTGAAGACTGAACACTGTGATTTCATTGCACAATAACATTGCTTACCCCCTTATCATATATAGTCAGGTTATAAATAAGGGTGACTCCAAAATAGGCAACTGTTTGGCTTTCCATTGTAAAGAGCCTTAAACAATGATGCCAGTGTTAAATTGATACTAAACGAATAAAAATCTGCAATTAATATCTGTTCATGCCACTTTATTTACCTGTGCCCCGATGTCTGACATCAGGGTGGATACTGTCTATTTTAAGTGATGCATTTATGCATCCCTATTTTATAGTCTAGAAGATAAACACTTTAATTACAAGACTTATCTCTGAGGTTTCAAACAAGTTTATGGATCAATAAGCATAAAACATGATAAATTGAATGTTTAATTGCCTATAAAATTGTACTGCCTTCAAATGGAATTTGTAAGATCATGGAGTTGTTTGTGAAGTTGTGCACTGAAGAGTAGGTTGCACAATGCAGTTGCCTCTAACAGTATTTGAGAGTGTTGGAGGAGAGTGGTGCAGTCATGACATCATTTTGTAGGCAAAACCCGTAAGTTAGCATCGCATGGGTTCCCTCGGCACCAAGCCTATGGGAGTTTTCAATGTTTTCTTGGATCACTGCTGAAAATAAAATCTGTGTCCAATAAAAGTTTATGAAGCGTACATATTTTGTTCATAAAGATAAATTTAAAAAAATTTATAATATAAGAATCATATCTGGTTCATTAATATAACTGACAAAAGTTAAAAGCTAATGTTATGCTATATATGAGTGAGCGGCTGGCTCAGTTGCCACGCTTCGGATGATGACGTATAATCTACCCGAGCTGTCCTTTAGCAATGGCTTTTAAGAGGTAAAAAGATACACATCTCAAAGGTGGGGCATGTTCCAGATGTATTTTATGTTGTAGGATAAAACGTTAAACTCTCTTGAGCTTGTGTTCACAGCAGACCTTATTTAAGGCATTTAACTGAAAACTCTGTCAAAAATCCCGTAGACTTTCAGATGAGGGAACCAGAAGTGCTAAAATGCTAACTCACTTCTGGGTTTTCAGACTCATCCCTGCACCACTCTATTGCATGTGCAATCTCCTGTTCAACTTGACAGCTTCAAGCGCTACAGCTCTGCCTCTATACAGTCTTTTAATCTGTAATCTCATGATGTTTCAGTCTTGTGAGATCTCGTGATATGAGATCTCCTCACAGCTCTACTGACAGATGTAAGAATGTAGCTCAGACCTGAAACTTTGGTCCTCAAAACACACTGCGATTAAAGGAATAAGGATGAACAAAGACTTAAGATGACGTAGGGCTGTCAGACTTTCGTAAAACTCCACAACCATATCAGTACATTCAGTTGATATTTACATATATATTTACATATATATATAAATATATATATATGTATATATGAAAATGACATCACATATAGTTCCCAATGTTTGAGCCTGAAGCTTTTAAAAAAACTTGACATGTAAGTACTATTAAAAGGGACATTCAGACAGTCTTTTGTCTTGAACATAGGTACTGCCAGGGATACCCCTAGTTGTAAATCTTGAAATCAACTCCAAAATCACAGATTCAGTTTCACTTAAATGTGCATAAAGAACACATAATTCAGTTCTTTTTGGCCATCAGCATGACTTTGAATGCATTTAAAAGAAAACTTACCGTCAGAGCTGAAACAAAAGCTTTTCATTGAAACATACTTACTACATGACACAAACAAAGAACATCTGCACTGCAGTTTTTTTTAACCATATGATGTGAATTCTCCACCTAGCATTAGCATGCTAGTACGTCTAGGAACTGGTAAGTCCATACTGTGACTGGGCATCATATCTGCTCAGTGCAACACAACAGCAATAGCAGCAGACAAGACAGGAAAAAAGAAGTCCCCATCTAGATCCAGACCTGCTCTGGGTTTCTAAACGACATACAACCCTTTTTGGTAGTTTTTGCATGAACAGGATGACACAACCCGACTTGATGTTGGTAGTTTTTGCATGTAGGGTTTGGAGAGGGGCTATTTATGTTAAAGTCAGCAGAGGACACAGAGACAGACACACAGACAGACATATTAGAAGAAGAAAATAAAAAAAGATGCCACCACAATTGGAAGCAAATAAGAAGCAACACGTAGAAGACTGAGAAGAAAGCATGCATGTAATCTACTGCAGTTATTATTTGTATTGTGTGTCATATCTTCATTAAATGTTTAAACAGACAAAAAGGAAAATTAAATCACAGGACACTGTTTGGACAAAGACAGCTGTGACTGGCCTATTAATAATCAAAACATACCAACAAGCCAGGGAGATTTAGCTAAATCACAATTTCTACATGAAGAGTTTACAGAACTCTAGATCAATTAAGTACTTAGCTGTGTTCCTAAGGACTTAAGATGTGTATTGAGTAGGTGGAATTTATTCTTTGTTTCACATAAATACCTCCACATAAACACACTCAACACATTTACTAGGACTTTAACAACATATGACAGTTTGACTGGATACAAACCTAAGGGTGGTTTCACACCTAATGCTTGTTTACTTTGTTGCGACCCACATGATTAAGTGTTGCGTTTTTACCTTGCACTGTTTTGTGTTTACGATGCAATATGTTAAACAGTTTCTCACTCTGCACAGTTGCACTCTACACTGTGGAATGGCCCACAGATGCTACTTTGCTAGTAGGCCTGGGCAATATGGCCTAAATATCATATCAGTGCTTTATCTAGCCTTTGCAGTAGTGGTATTATATTATGATATAACAAAATGAAAAGAGATAATGAAATAAAATGCATATTAAGGGGTTGTAACCGCCTTCTCCCTCTAAAATAAGCCTGTGAAGACATACTAAAGTCATTTCTAAAGTCTATTTAGCTTAGCGTCAGCAGCAGGCTTACGCTACTACAGAGTCTACAGCTGCGTCTCTGACCTTGTTTGTGGCCAAAGCCTGCTTTGAATGATTATGTGCTTAAAAGAAGTAATTCATCAGTTAAGACACACCTTTTAACAGCTGTTTAAGCCGTTTTAATACGAGTCGCTGCAGCTCTGGGCTAAAAACAAATAGTCTTGAGCCCAACCTGTATTTAAGCCCCAGACAGAGAAGCTGTCTGGGGCCGACGAGATGCTATGCAAAGCTAACAGTCGCTTCATGTTTCTGTTATTACAGACATTAAACTCTGGAAGGAGAGCATGCATCTTTTACCGTATTACTCGCTTCATATAAATCACATGGACAAAACGAGTGATGTTTGGACTGTTATCTGGCTGCTCCTTAGTGCCAGAGAGAAACATCTTGATGACTGGACTCAGTATGAGCTGCTGTCTATCACAAACCACTTTTTTAAGCTAGCAATGGGATTGTATATGCCTTGTGCACCACAACACAACAACAGCATTTTAACCTGTGATGATGGTATAGCCAAAATCCAAACCATGGCAGAAATTTGACAAGCGACGGTGTTGACCCGGCCCATCATTATTAGTTAGTTATCCTACTGATAGCTGAGTCTTTGGCTGACTGCTGCTTAGTGCTCCATTCCCTGGCTTCTGATGGTGATTTCAGACAGACTTAAATGCACGTTCGAAAACAAGAAGACGCGTAATTTTGGCTAAAATCTAAAAGTAGCATGACGTACTTCAGGTCACCTGATTTTTGCACGTCCTCGCAATGCCACTTTTGCACATGTGCACATCGCCATCACAGTAGAAATACAATACCTCAATCAGCCCTGAGTCAAATAGTTCTTTGCGGCAGTTGCTGAGGCCACCTACATTCTCGCCGCAAATTTGTCAATTCAGGGTTAGAATTAAAATGAGCATAACGACCTCTTAAGCATTCTTGGCTTGCTTGTGCTAATTGTTTTGTTCACATACGTCCAAACGCACTGGGATTAAAAGAGGAACATCCCCTTGTTTTAGAACACCTTCTCCAAATGATCCAGGTATGAAAGCACCCTTGATAAACTCAGAATGGCATCAGGGGTATGTGAATTTAACTGTTTTACACTGTGGTCCGAGGGAACAGTCATGAGTGTCCAGTTACAGTATGGCTAACTTCATGGCATTTACATTTTTCTTTCAGATAGAGGTGCTTGTATTGTTTCTTCAAATGAAGGGCTGGATTTACAGTCAGTTTAAAACATAATTTCATCCCAATTAAATGGCAATGATTTAATTTCACAGTTCTGATTTAATCTGTTAAAAGGAACAGTTAACAAAGGAATGAGGAGAGACTGAAATATGGGGGCTCATTCGGCGTGTGTCAAATCAAAGTAAAAAACTGCATCTGTAAATCCAGCCGGTGACTGGAATGAGAAGGGGAAGGATGTAAATCTGGACTTAACACACTATACATGTGTTCATATCCTCAGTGTTTTGCTGTTACTTAAAAAAAGATTCTTTTATTATTTTCTGAAGACAAAGTACTCTCAAAGGACAGAACTTAAGCCTGGTTTCTACTTCTGCACTAATTGCTGTGAGTGCTATATACCCAGGTAGAAATGGACAATATTTATCAGATTCTTAGCTGGAAATGTTAATTATTGATATACACAGATGTAAAAATAACTGCTGATAGGGTGAAAATATCGGCCTATATAGGCTGTAAATATTTTCCTGTAATCTGCTGTACATAAAGGCCTTTATCTGCTATAAACATGGGCCCACCATAGAGTAAGAAAAGGTGCAGGCCATTTGAGAATGCCCATTACCATAGAGGAGTCTTTGGGATGGTATAATTTGAGTGGCTTGGGTGGGAGTCAGTTTTCCTTCAATAGGGAGATGCAGGATGAGTGTAAGGAAGAGAAAGAAGAGGCTCTGGCACAATGACAGACACGTGGAAGATAACTGTAAATAGGCAGGTGAGTAATATAGATAAATACTTTGTTTGCATGCACAGTAACAAGAAAGAAAGTTGTTGACTGTGTAGAAGGCTTCAGATCTGCCAGCATGCACACAGTGGTTACAGTTCGGCATTCAGCTGCACTAAGCTCAGAGAGGTTTCAGCGTACGTCAGAGTCACACAACATTAAAGGGGGTCAGTAAAACAAACAGAAAGCACAGAGATTGTAAGGGCAAAGTGAGGAAGGGGGGGGGGTCATCAGCCAGTACCATCATTGAGCATTCCATGCAAAAAATACCATAGTCATTCATTTCCATCATTATTTTCCACAGATCCTGGCGACCTAGAGGGTTTCAGATTAAACCAAGAGTGAACAGCACTGCCCATAAACGCTGCGTACACCTAACTATCACCAGTTTGTTAGACTAGTGGGAGCGTTAATGTCTGTGCTGAAACATGGTTGAGTTCCTGGCCCCGGCACAGATGGAAACGGTCAGATTCAACCTGGTACGACTGCTCATGAACATGCACAAGCAGGAACCTTTAACTCCTGATAGATATGATGTTTAGCCACTGACAAGCTGTTCAAACACTACAGCAGTACAAGCCTGTGGCCTCAGTGTTGGACTGGAGCTGCACATATCCACTATCTCATTTTGTCTTGTCACTCTGAATGTGACAAACACAACATTTGTCCAATCACCTCAGAGAATTTTTTTGAAAGGTCCTGACCTTTTTAAACGCTTTGCGTGGGTGGTTTCCAAGATTAATGTGAAATATCTATATCTAATGTCAAAGTGAAAAAAGATTTCTACAAAGCCATGTCAATTAAACTCCTTTAGAGTAGTCATAGGTGTCTTAATGGCCTCTCTCACTAGTCTCCTCCTGTAGCCTGAAGTAGAGAGATGTTCATGTGCCATACTCCTTCCATTTATTTATGATGGATTTAACTGAACTATGGGGGATGTTCAGTGCCTTGGAAATGCTTTTGTACCAATCCCCTGACTTATACTTCTTAATAACCCTTTCCCTGAGTTGGTTGGAGTGTTCTTTTGTCTTCATGGTGTAATGGTAGCCAGGAATACTGATTAACCAGTGGCTGGACTTTGCAGACACAGTTGTCTTTATACTACAATCACTGAGATACATTCACTGCACTCAGGTGATCCCCATTTCACTGATTGTCAGACTATTAGGACCAACTGGGTGGACCTCTGTTGAATTAGGACAGTCACTTTGAAGAGGGCAAATATTTATGCAGTCACTTATTTGATATTGCACATTTTTATTTGACATTACTTTGTAGAAACCCATTTTCACTTTGAGATTAAAGAGTTTTTGTTGTTGTTGTTGTCAAAAAAACCATATCACATTGGCCATGTGTGATTTATAAAATCAATAAAAGGGCAAAACATCCAAGGGGTTGAATACTTCTTAAAGGCACTGTATAAAACAGTTTGTCTGGTATGTCAGGTTATGGATACAGACATTCATTTTGGAAAAAAGAGGAGTACAGAAGAGTTAAAAATGGTAAATTAATTGACTGCAAATCTTTGTTTTTGGTCAAAGATCTGATAGATGTGTAAATTGTGGCTGCTCTGGTGGTTGGTCTTGACATTGTACTGGAATTCTGAAAAAAGCACACTGACAGACCATCAGAATTTTAACAGGTTTTAATCTTAACTTCTTTTGGGCAGAACAAAGACATAAACTGCTATGAAAGTTAAGTCTTTGTTAATAGATTAATGGTAGTCAAAGTTAAGTGTTTGGTTAACGGTGCTCACCTCTGGTAAAATCAAATCTACTTGAAATTAAGGATGAGCAGTTAATCCAAATAAGGATTAAATCACAATATGTGCAACAGCCGTTTTTAAAATGCAGGAGTTGCAATATCCATTTGAGCTAGAATGTCAAATAATGTTTGTTAAGGTTTGCTGAAGGAACATTGGGAAAAAGGGCAAATTTCCCAAATTGTTCAGCCCTTTCTTAAACCTGTGCAAACTTACCTTGTTGCTGATTTTAAACATCTTAGGCTAATAAAAAGTTTTGAAGGTGTCTCACTATCAAATTTAAACACTATGCTGGCTAACCAGGTTCATTATCGGCCAGTACAGCTTAACTGCTTTGGGGTGGTCATAGACACTTCCTGGATGAGGGCTACTTTAAAACACCCAGCTTGACAGGACAGAGCTGTTCAACCTTGGTTGTCTCCTTCCCATCTTGCCTGCATGTTCTGCTATTGGACAATAGGGCACTCACCAGTACATAGTAGTAAGCATACAATGCTGCCAGATGGTGAATTACAAAAAACTTGTCGCCTATCGCCTTCCAATAGTAAAATATTAGCAGCAGATCTGGAAAACACAAGTAGAGGGGGAAAAGAAAGAGAAAAGTCATTGGTGCAGTCAAAACATTATCTGCTTTTAAACATTCAAAAAAATTTTTGAAGGTCTTATCTTTCACAAATGTTCCTGGGCAGATGAACTTAAATCTTACCAGATATGAGGTAGCCTGTTGTGATGGCAACATTAGTCTTCACCAGTGTAGGATCTCCCCTGTTGGAGAAAGAAGACACATGGTGTTTGAATGGGTTTGTGACTTAAAGGTCACATATTTTAGCCCTTTAAGACAAGTTTATATTTGTCTCAGACGTCCCCATAACATGCCTGTTAAGTTTGTTTCTGAAAAAACACTTCAGTATTGGATTTGTGCATGTCTAAAAACCCCTCCGTTTCAGCTCTGCTCAAAATGAGCTGTTCCTGTAGCTTTAAATGTTAATGAGCCGTCTGACTCTGCCACTCTGAGGATATGGAAGTGGCTAAATGGATGTGGCTCTCCTGATTCTTCTCTCAGCTGCCAGGAAATCAGGAGAGGAGGGCAGAACTTTCTTCCAAGTGGGGATGGCCAACCAAACCTGGGGGTGGGGCTAACTTCCCACATGATATCATGAGGGGAAAATATAAAAATGGTTTGTTTCAGCACACATTTTCTGAAAGGTGGAGAGAGAGAAAGGGGATGGGGGAAATGTATTTTTCTGATTCTTGGGGGGACTGTGGACAGGCCAGGGACACAACCTCAAAAAGTGTATTTTGCATAATATGTGACCTTTAATGCCACCTGTTGGAAACTTTTTACTTCTTGAACCACTTTACTAATGAGATTTAGCCAACATCATTTGCTCTTAGGGTCCAAAGTTAGCATACAAAGAACATTTCCATAGACTTGAAGGGATGAGAAAGCATTTTAGCTATAACATTACTTAAAAGCAAACTTACTTAAGTTACATTGCTTGTAAAGTTAGCATAATGTAATGTTGGCAATGCTATTCTGTGATGGTTTGATTAATATTAAGATCCTGATTATTAATCAAGATTAATTTCTAATTTAAGGGAGCTTATACTATCATTTCCCTATTTAAACTGTCATAAAATGAGAGTTAAATACAGTGGAGCAGCAAAATGCAAATGTTTTGCAAGTAAAAGTGATACTACCTTGTGCCTTCTGAAGAAACATAAATGATCAGCTGCAACAGATACTCTCAGCTAATGTTAATGTTAATATTAGCTTTCATCTGATGGTAGCTGATACACTTCATGGACAAAATTATTTGGCCACACCTGTTGCCACACATGTATAAACTTGAGCACTTATCCATGCAGTCTCCATTTACAAATATTGGTAATACTAAATGTGTCATTCTGAAGAGCTCAGTGACTTCAAGCATGGCACTATGATGGATGCCACCTTTGCAATAAGACAGTTTGTGAAATTTCATCACATCTAGATCGTCCTCGGTCAACTGTAAGAGCTATTATAAGAAAGTGGACACATTTAGGAACTAGAAAAGCACTCGGAGAGCGCAGACCTCCGCCATTAGCCCTATCATCCAATAGTAAAGAATCCTTCAAAAAATTCCTGGATCCAGACGGTGATCCGGATCACTCCCTAAATCTAATCAGTTCTTCCTTATGCCATTTGTGACATTTCCTGAAAATTTAATCAAAATCCATCCATAACTTTTTGAGTTATGTTACTAACAAACTAACTAACAAACCCTGTCGATCACATAACCTCCTTGGCAGAGGTAACAACAGCAACTAAGACACAAAGCCAAAGACCATGTATGATCAAAGAGCAGGGTCAACTAAAGCGTGTGGTGCGTAAAAGGCACCAACACTCTGCTTAACTGCTCCATAGCTGAAGAATTCTGAACTTCCACTGGCATTAATGTAAACACAAAAACTATGATGCTGAGAGATGTAACCTGCCTGACTACACTGTGCCAACTGTGAAGTTTGATTAAGGGGAGATAATGGTATGGGGCTCTTTTTCAGGGTTTGGGCTAGGCCCCTTAGGTCCAGTGAAGGCCAATATTATTACTTTAGCAGACCAAGACTTTTTGGATAATGTTATGCTTCCAAATTTGTGGCAACAGTTTGAGGAAGGTCTTTTTCTATTCCAACATACCCCAGGTACAAAGCAAGCACTATAAAGACAGGAGCCAAGCCTTCCCATCCAACACCAGTGCCTGACCTCATAAATGCCCTCCAACACTCCAAAATCATGTGGAAAGCCTCCCAAGAAGAGTGGAGGCTGAATACTTTTGCCCATATAGTATATGTTATCAAAGATGTTTTTTAACATCAAATGTGGTCCAGTCTCTCTGGATTTCCGGTATCCATTGCACTGAAAGAACCAGGTTAAAATACAATACAGTTTATATCCAAACTCTTACCATACTGGGTCTTCGTTGACGGCATCATCAAACATCAAAATGTAGAGGCAGAAGACTCCCACCAACAGTGCATGAAATGTTGACACTGTTCTGAAATGAAAACAAAGCACACACACAGATGAGCTTCTACTTCTGTCTGGTTTTAGAAACATTTTCTGTTCAGTAAACTTCCCACAGTGACACTGAATATTTATATGTATTGATGGTGAGCGCCTTGGAGCCTCTTTGTAGTTTGGTGTGCTGAATTTTCAGTCCTCACAGTGAATCATCCGATTGCCTGTCAGGGCTGCACACAGATGCAGACCAATTAGAGTAAGAGATTAAACACTGCTGAAGGGTCAGGCGGAGCGGCACACAGTCCCAGTCAGTCATTAAGGCAGTGAGACGGTCCTTAGCATCCATCAGTGAGACAGGATGACAGCCACAAGGACTGTAAGGCTGTTCAGTTAGGATCTGCAAAGTCAGGAGCCTCAACAGAGATCCCCATAGCCCGGATCCATCTCCACTAATCGTTTCATTTTCATTCGCTCGTAAACCATGTGATCACTTCAATTTCACAAGAGCTCTCAAGAGTAATATGCTAAGTATGCTGCAAAATGAAAACGAGTGGCTGGAGCAAGTTGGACTGTGCAGGCTTAGCCCCTCCAGTGGCCTTCAATCTTCAGTGACAGCTTTGACTGTTCACAAGAGCCTCACTCCAGATAAAGCTGTAACAGTGAAAATTTTAAATCATGGCTATAGATAAAAACACTATTTATGTAAGCAACACAGAGCACTATGCACTTTGTGTTTTAAGTTGTGTTTAAAGGTGTGTTTTAGTCCATTTTGATTCATAAATGGATGTTCAGTTCATTCATAAAGTATTCAAACCCCCTTCACTATATTCAAATTTTATTAAGTTGTAACCTGATGCTACAGTTGGAAAACAAAAACCATTTTTATTCTCAATAATCTATACTCAGTGCCCCATCAAAGTAAAAACAGAATTTTTAAAACATTTGCAAATTAATCTGAACAAAATAAAATATCACATTAACATAAAATTAAGACTCTTTGCAAAAAAACTTGAAATTTAGATAGAAGCCTCTCAGTGCATGAAAGCCAAGTGGGCTTGCATGTGTATATGCAAACTTAGTGCATTTGTTGAAAACTGAACTGAGACAGGGAGCAAAGAATCTCTGGAATGCACAAAGTGTTGACAGAGAGAAATCAGATATTATTTTCTGATTGTTTTACAGCAGCTAAGATCTAAAGACCCTAAAAACACAATGACACAATGTGCAGGGAGGAGCAGGCTTTAGTTTAAAGTCAAGCTCTCTTCCCTGCTGTGCGTTTCTCTACTCCACCCGTTGTCACAGACTCTACACTGCTATTGGCAGTCAGACAAATAGGTTTTATTAAGCCCCCTTAGTGTCTTATGAAAATGCGCATGTTGACATTAGAGTCTGCTGCAGACAGATCAAGAGCAGAAGAGAAAGCTGATGACATCTCCTGTTTTCTCAAAGTTTCTTTACATTCCGAACTTTGAGCTATTTTTCAGTTCCCCTTGGTAAACAGGCCTGCATTGAAGCTGCATGTCTGCAAAGACTGTTAAGTCTTTAGTTGATGCTGGACACTCTGGAATGTGTATTAATAGTGACATTTCAAAAACATGGTAATTAAAACTGTTCTAAATTTGGATAGCATTACTAACTCTGAGGGATTTTTCCCACTGTTACCAGTAACCCTTACTTCCCTACCCTCTAATTGTCTTCAGTCTTCAGTACAGCTTTGACTGTTCCCAGCAGCCTCTCTTTCTCACTCCATCTTTTCATTCCAACAATGTCAGTATCAGCATGTTCCAGCCAACAGATAAAACAGAAGCATGACAACAGATGACACTTGGCTGTTTTCTGATCAAATAATCTCATCATTAGTTTGAGCTCTGTGCCCATTAAGCGCTCCAGCCTGCCGGGGTTTTCTGACAAGATAAAATAGTTCAAGTGATTAAATGCAACAAGGTTAATCTGACCATTAAGAGGGAGATTATTGTGTGTTTTAATTCATTTTATCTCCTTAATTCCTTTGATGCCACAGTTTGGATGTGGAAACACTTCTTAATTCAGTTGAAGAGTGAAACACAATGTCTCTCATTACCCAATGCATTGTTAAAGTGTGTGCACCATTGTGACTAAAGCACTGAGATGAAACAGGATGTGTGATTTCAATGGTTTTGAAGTTAACAGGAGAGGGTTTGGTGAAAACCTTTGTGTTTGCTTTTGATTTTACTTCCACACCCAAGTCATTGTTGCCGACATACAATGTGTGCGCATATCACAAATCTTGATTTGTTTATTCTTGCCAGTATTAGAAGAAAAATGCATGCATGTTTTTAAAAGGAAGAAAATTGACAGCTGAAATTTTGAGATTTGATTTGATTTCAGGTGCTCATGCTGCAGGTACTAAAAATGCAGTGCCTCCCATTTCTCTTGATCATAGTGGAGATGTTTCTACACCTTAATTGGAATCCACCTGTGGTTAACTAATTTGATTGATAGGTTGGACATTATTTAGAAAGGCACACACCTCTGAACAGAATGCCTCACAGCATATTAGAGCAAAAACCAAGCAATGAGGTCAAAGGAACTGCCTGCAGAGCTCAGACAGGATTGTTGGAGGTACAGATCTGGGGAAAAATTTCTGTTGCACTGAAGGTTCCCAAGAGTGCAGTGGCCTCCATAATTCTCAAATAGAAGAAGTTTGGCACAACCAGGACTTTTCCAAGAGCTGGCTGCCCAACCAACTGAGCAACTGGGAGAGAAGGGCATTATTATGAGAGGTGACAAGAATTTGATGGTCACTCTGACTGAGCTCCAGAGATTCTGTGTGGAAAGTTGCAAAAGGACAACCATCACTGAAGCCCTCCAGTAATCTGGGCTTATGACAGAGTGGCTAGATTGAAGTCTCCTCAGCATGAAACACATGGAAGCCCACTTGGAGTCTGAAAAAAAAGGTGGTGGCAGTATCATGCTTTGGGGGTGCTTCTTAGAAGCAAGGACTAGGTGACTGGTCAAGGTTGAGAGAAAGCTAAATGTAGCAAGTTCAGCGACATCCTCAATGAAAACCTGTTCAGCAGTGCTCAAGACCTCAGACTGGATTGAAGGTTCATCTTCCAACATGACAGTGACACTAAGCACACAGCCAAGACAACACAGGAGTGGCATAGAGACATCACCGTGAAATGTCCTAGGGTGGCCCAGCCAGAGCTCTGACTCAAACCCTATAGAAAGACTCTGGAGAAACCTTAAAATGGCGGTCCACCAATGGTACCCATCCAACTTGACTGAGCCTGAGAGGATTTGCAAAGAAAAATGGCAGAAAATCCATCTAGGTGCTCAAAGTGTGTTACATCATTAATCAATGAGAGAAAAATCAGTCTAAATGATTGCAGCATCAGGGTGCAAAAAAAGAAAAAGAAAAAGAAAAAGAAAAAGTAAAGGTGTGAATACTTTCTAAATGCACTGTATACCTTAATTGGTGAAATACTAGTTATTTCCACACAGTTTTCATGAAGTGAAAGGCTATCAGACCTAATTATAGCACCAGATTATATTCTGTGTAGGCCTATTCTTCATTACCTCTCTTAATTTTAATCTGACATCTTGTGGTTGTTTGTTTAAGAAAAGGAAACATGAAATGACGAACTAACGCCCCATTTTATGTAGGTGCATAGACAGCTTGAAGCAGGAAGACTTCACAAAGAAAGGAACCAGGTTTCTGTTATCTAAGCTTACTCACAGAAAGCCTGGGTATGTCGACCTTGCTTGTTGGTCTACCTCTCTGCTCCTTTCTCAGATAACACGGTGCTGTACAAATAAACATTGACTTAGTAATCAGAGATAAATTATATTTAACAAGGACAAAAAAAAAAACGGATTATTTTAACACTGTTCAATTGAAATAACAGTCTTATGCTGGCATCTTGATGTACTGGCCTGCAGAACAAACACTACCAAATACACAATGCATCCTACTTGTGAGTCAGAAACTATGTCATAGGAAACGTGTGGGCTGACTGTGTATCTGTGTGCAGAGCTGAAACAAACCTCATCCTCAGGCCAATATCTGAGCCGAGGCAGTGTTACACTCTGGGTTATACTTAGCATGTAAACATGGAGGCTCATGGGTTCATGTCAGGTCACCTTGAGTTCCACTCCACCTTCTGCTTGTCACTGAGGTTGAGGAAGCCGGGGCTGACACGCATGGACATCCAGGGGCTGACTTTGTGGAAGAGCCACTGGAAGGTGCAGAAGCTGGTCACCGAGATGGTGAGGATAAGCTGGCTGAATGGGTCCATGGCCACCCAACCCCACTGTGGACAGAAGGAGAGAGACGTGGTGAAGGTCAGAGAGGAAACCAGGAAATTCAGATAGTGTCTTCACAACAAACAGAAAAGAGATGTAAAAAAATTGCAGCTATCATCGACTCTGTTTTAATTCAGGATGACTTGACAGTTCTAGGTCAGCCAAACCAAAGCAGCGTTTGGTGACCTTTGATAATGACTAAAGTGAGGCATAAAAGTCGCACCTGTCAGTAGGGGACTAGTCAATTTTTAACTAACGCTGCGTGGGATCAGCCACTGACCTCAAACACAGAGACGTCTTAGGTGAAGAGTGCTGCTGACATGCACAGCTTCAAAACCACTAACATTTTCCCCATGAGGCTCATCAACAAAAATGTATGCATAATCAAACCTAGAGCAACGTGTTTTACTCAGTAATTAGCAGCATCTGCAGAAGCATTGCACACTTCACATGCACTACAATGTATTCATCCTTACCAAAAAAAATCAAAGGACCAACAGTTTTCACACCAAACTATGAGACGACATGCGATTAGCCGCTCTCCTTGTGATCTGACCTTTACACAATTAAACCGTAAACCTCATTTTCATCATTAAAGCTGCATTGTTTGGATTAAAGAGTCCTACTTTTATTTTTGGAGAGACTGCATGTGATCTAAACAAGCATGCCAAGACTGGCTAGAATAAATGTCATACTGTCTTTGACCAAAAAGGCTATACAGATAAACATCTATTAAACATGATGTTTTCAGAATAACTAGTACTGACATTTAAAAACAAAAAAGAAACTTTCTTTGATAACAAGAAAGCATCTCTATCACAAAATCAACCATAAATGCTAAATCGCACAGTTCTACCATTAAATGTAACTGGAGCCCTTTATCAATTCAGCGTTTCATGGGGACTTGCCTTTCTGTCAGGGATTATTTTTCCAAGAAAAGTTATTGTTAAGAGGTCAGTGGCAATTCTTTGAATAAAGTTTCGAAAACTGCACCTCAAGCCACACTGCCTCCACTTTTTCAACTTAAACTGGAAATAATTACGGATCACTTTCATTAGCCATAGAAACACTAAAGACCATGACAGAGAGAAGAAGAATCTCTAATCTGAACACACTGATGAGAAATCAGACTAACTATCCATGTGATTAAGACAGATCCACATTGGGAAGCATTGGTATGCTGAATGCACTACAAACTAAACCAGGGACAGGCCAGAATGCAAGTCATTGTTTGTTAGCTTGATGCTAACACATAATGGAAATTGCTGCAAACAAATTTAGCTTTGAAGTGCACAGACAAGTGCAATGTCAAGTTAGATTGTAGAACTGATAAGCCACTTAACACTGTTAAGATAGCATTTTTGCTCTGAAATGTCTATATCTAACAAATTAGGGCTACACCTGTGTTATAAATACATTACATACCATATTGACAAAAGTATTTGGACACTACAACAACAGGGAGTGTAATAACATTGTATTCAATTTAATATACTCTAACATGGAGTTGTTTGGAGTGTTTCTGTCCAGACAAGTTCCTAAGCACCAAACTCCTAAAATCATGTCTTTATAGTCCTTGCTTTTTGCACAGCCATGTTGGAGTAATAAAGTGCCTTCCTTAAATCATTGCAGCAAAGATGGAAGCATAGCATTGCCCCTCACTGGAGATAAGGAGCCAAGACCAAACCCTGAAAAACAGCCCTACACCATTATCCCTCCTCCACCAAACTTCACAGTTGGCACAGTGCAGTCAGACAGGTAACGTTCATCCAGCATAGTTGAAGTCTCACATTATCTTTAATATTTCCAACAGTTTTCAAAACCAGAGAATTTTTAGATTCCATGATTGTAACAAGGCATGTTGTGTTACAGTGGCTGTCTTAACAAAGCCACAGTGACAGTTGTTAAATGTTACTGTGGACAGGCTAAATTTACATAAAAGACTACTCCAAAACTTTCAACTGCTGCTGACAGCTGTCCTTCTGTTGCTGCATCTCATTTGAGCAGCTTGGACCACAATTATTCTTTGCCATCAGTCGCGAATACAATCACCTAGTCTCATCCCCACAACTTAGATCTCCATCCCCACAAAGCCTTGTCACTGTGAGCCCATTAGGCAATTCGCGGTCAAGCAGAAACTAGACCAAACAGTCAGCCAATGTTTTGGTTTCATGGATGAGTTTCACAAAACGAGGGAAAAAAGTTTTTAAAAGTGTGCTCTTCCTGGTTCGCACTATGAGCGATACTGGAATGCTTTGGGAGTAGCTTGTAGCATAAGGACAGTATTTTTAAGATTATTTTGGGAGGTTTTGCATTTAATAGATAGGACAGAGCGATAGGATAGAGAGATAGAAAATATAGGGAAAGAGAGTAGTGGGACATGCACCAAACATGTGGTTGAACTGAATTGATGCTGCAACCAGTGCATTGAGGACTATAGCCGTAGCATATGAGAACCTGCTCTACCAACTGAGCTAAACTAGCACCCAAGAAGGCCAGCTTGAACAGCTTTTCTACCTCCCTGAGCTACACATCTCAAATTGTCATCAAAACTGCATAATTGATGGACTGCGTTTTAGTAAAATATACTTATTCTTCACAGATACTAAATGTGTTTATGATCATCTCTTTTCTTCTGTCTTTATTTAAGCAAACAGCATTAATTTTTGCTTCTGCCACCCTCTGTTGGAAGCACTGCATAAAAAAAAACGTTTTTACAATGAGATACTTTTAATGACCATCAAGCAAAAATCTCACCCTACCCTCCTTATAGTTAAAAGCATCCAAAAAGGGCATGCATCAGCAGTAATGTACTGTAATATAAGAGTGGGACACCAGTTCATTGTTTAACACTAGATCACAGAGGGAATGGCTCAATAAAATCTATAATGCATCTGTACATAGTGTGATTAGAAACCCCGGCCTTGAAGCAACCAGATGTCCTTCAAGTTCTTCACTGTGGCCTAAATCCATCCCAAAAACCCATTTGTCATATCTATATGTGGATCAAATGTGACTGTTCTTTATATGAACACAAAGGTCCAAAATTAGCAGCTCTGCATGCACTGGCTTTCAGCCAGTAAATGTATGTCAGTGACAGAAGAGCGCTGCAGCCACATCATTGAACTGTTTTATTAGTACTGCAATGAGCTCTTTACATAAAGGCTGATTTGGCTCTGACAGCTCCTTGATGTGAGGCCAACAGTTAAAAACATGTCTGCATGGTAAAAGAAGCAGGGTGGAGTGGGGCTGGGCAATGTATGTAGTTTTTAAGATAATACAAATATATTTTCAGACAAGATCGTATAGAGTAAGACAATATCATTTATATAGGTAAAGTTGAAGCTGATGTTGAAGCCTTCTGTCACTCCGTATCCTTGCTGCAGAGGCCAATTTCATCCTATGAGCAGCACAGAAGATATGGAAGTACAGAGCAGTGTTTTTTGAGTCACGGGACCCACCAGCAACTCCTCAAGGAGAATTGCAACCCGAAGTGTGGAGATTTATTTGGTCAGTCAGATGTATTAAATGAAAAATAGTAGAGCTTGGGCCTAAGACAGTATAAAAGATGCAACAAAACAATGAAAAAGGACAAAACATGCATGCTTTTAAAGAGTCTCATAGACAATTTGGCACAATCTTTTTCCAAGACACACATCTGCAACCCACTGAAAAGGGCTTCATGACCTACTTTGGGTCCTGACCCACCAGTTGAGATCCACTGGTATAGACGGTCACTGTTGGCAACTAACCCATCATGCAATCAAGCACAGCTGTCTCTCGCAAATCAATAGCTGCGTTTCCATTACCCTTAGAAATGGCAAAGTCTATATAGTGCAATAAAAAACTGGTAATGGAAACCTGTATTTCAAAAAACCTCTCAAATATTGCTTAAAAGTTTTTACACTCTCATGAGGAAGTTTTTCAGATGTTTCCATACAGAAATACATCGCAAAAGAACAATGGAAACACATTTTTCGTATTTACAAGTCCCAGGACATAACATACGGTGTCACGTGACCAATTCACTCCAAGACAACATGTCAGGGTACATGTGGACAGAAGAGGAGACAAAGACTTTTCTTAACATCATACTTATAAACTTATATGTGGCTTTTTCATACACAAGGACTTTGCCTCTGAACTATCATCCGTTGCCTTCGTGTTTTGTTCAAAAGACACCTAGAGACAACATGAAAAGCAACAAATCCCGCTGAAATAGCTTTCATTATTTTTGGATAGTTTTGTTTGGGTGGTGCACAAAATTGGATTAAAAATACGGACAACTTCAAAAAAAAAAGCTTTACAGCTACATTAAGGAACGGGAAGCAATGAAGACGTGGCTTAAAGCTTTCTGCACGTTATGCTGTTGAGAGTTTTCAAAGGCTTCGGGGTGAGATGACCACACAGCATGCTGCTGCAGATATGCACAATATGTTAAATAAGGCCATGCATATAAAAGGTTCCAGCAGACACAATGTTGGGTTTTTAAACAAATCATGTAGGTTAAAATGAGGATGTATGTTGTGTACAATCAGGGGAATGGCTGATATGACTGCAAGCCAGCATAATGTAGCTGGTTATCATTAGGGCTTAAGACTCGCCTCTGCTCCATCTATTTATCAAGGCTGATCTGAAGTTAGTGTGAGACAGCATTTTCAATATGGCTGTCACCACAGATGGGACTCAAGAGCGCCCTTCAGTAACCAAATGGCTTACGCCACTCATGCTTCGTCTAATGCTGGGCGATATGACCTAAAATAGATATCCCAATATATTTTTGTTATATCCCGATACAGGATATGTATTGCGATATTTTGAAATGGCCTCTCAGCAGCTGTATTAGCAGCTATATTCAATTCGGTCTGAAGGCACAAACATTTTAACTCCTCGTTGTCTGTGTTTTGAACTGATAGACTGAGATAAGTCTCCGTTGTTGTGGAGAAGTGGATCACATTTGTCCGCTGCTGGGCCATCTTCTCTCTGACATGTACGACTCTGGCAGGAAGTTTTCAGCAAAATGTTCATTCCCAGGCAAATCATGTATTCTGGGCTAAGTGTCTTTATGAGATTTTTACATCCTGGCTTTTCAACAACACTGGGCTCATGTCTTTAGCGACGTGTTGTGTTACTGCCACTATTATCTCAGAGTCATCTTACAGCGTATTTTAACGAATACCGCGTGAGTTCGACCCCTTCCTTTTCAAAGTTGAATGACTGCTCAACACTGCAGATCCAGCGGTGTTTCTCGTTGTCTGTCTCAAAACGCAGCAGAGCCAGTGCTAACTCGCCACGCTGCTCTGTTTACCTTCCTCTCCCTTGCTTCACTCGCCGCTGATACAAAAGCGCACATGTGTGGAGGAGTTTTTAGGATGGGTGGGGGGAGAGAGAGAGCTCTCTGCTGTGAGAGATGCATTCAGGGACAACGGGAGAAGCAAAACCTCAGTGAGAAATGCGCACTGACAGCTCAAATTTTCCACATAATTTATACTCGTTGTTTGTGATATAGTCATTTTAAACATCGTGCGTGGCAAAAGCTGCGATACCTCGAGTCTACTGGATATATCGCCCAGCCCTAGCTTTGTCCATTATTTTCTACAGTCTACAGTTTTTAGTCATTCAGAGGACTAAGGCAAAGACCCAAATGAGGCAATCACAGGGAGCGAAGAAACATTCTGGGGCGTCACTTTTAGGTCAAACAGCCACAGAACTGCACAGCATAAACTTCCTTTATGAAAATATAACCAACAGACTAAATCCTGCTACAGCAACAAAGCCTTATGTGAAAATGTCCTTACTGGGAAATTATCCTTATATGTATTTTATTTTTCATATATGGGACGTTTATTTTTAGTTCAGCCACAAAAACACACACCTCCCTCCCTGGAGCTCTGGAACCTGCTGTGTTTATAAATACTTTTGTTCCTGCATTATGCCAAAAAGAAATGCTTGGAGGCAAACGGTGAACTTCTGAGGAGCGCTGTAGCCAAGACAAAAGCCACAGGGGAACTGAGAGGCCAAATCCACAGGGGCCTCCTCTTGTGCCTGTCTGTAATGCATTAGTGAGCACCAAAACTCTAATGTAGCATGCTGTGGGGCAGAAAGACTTTTTTGTTATAAGACAGGCACTTAAGGATCCCATTCTCTTCTACTGAGCAGATATATGGATCTCCAAGTAAGGCTAAGTTCAGCTTCTCTTACTAGAGCGGTGACGGATTGTTTAAGGTACACACACGTTTGTATCCTCAGAGTCTCAGGCAGGGCCATGTTAACGGGGGCAAATGGTTACAAAGGTCACTTAAGGATATACGGAGAGGTAACAGCTGAAACAGAAAGGAGAGCAGAGCAGAGTTGGAAGATAAGGACACTTCATCTAAAACACTTGTTGTCCATATTATCCACCGAAGACATTTAAAACCCAATGCAATGACAACTATGCATCTAAGGAGCCGTTGAAGTTAAACAACACTAGGATTAATGATAAGAAGAAAACTGTAGAACAGGTTTTTTGAGGTAGGTTAAAACCTCACATTCACACACTTCCTGTATAGCCTAAGATGCACCTGTAATGCTTAATAGGTGGCTTATCTATGAAGTCCAATCAAGATTCCTGCAGAAACAGAGTTCAATTATTCAGTTGCTGGATCGGTAAATCCAACAGTTCTTATTCCTAAACTTAACAGAGGCTTAAGGTCTTATATAGGTATCCATTTCATCCTTACAGATTACTTTAACAGCTAGTTATTAAGCATCAAAGACTCTATGACCTACAGCTGGGCAATACATTCAGTTTTTAAGGTATATCAAGATTTCAAGACATTATCATCAGGTTTTTTTTATGTTGATGATTTGCAAAAGAAAAGTAGATGACAGACCTTATTCTCAGTAAAAATATAGTAGTAAGAAGAACCACTGACAGTTATATACTTGACCACAGGATAATCCCCTTGCATGTTCAGTCCCAATGCAAACTCCTACATTAATACATTAATATAAATACATTAATGTATGGTGTATGATGCATAATCATACATTGATTACGATTCAAACAATTGACAAAAAAAGTGATTTTTCACAGTTTAACTGATTGTGCTGGTGTGGGGGTGATCAATATCACACTTTACTTAGTCCTCCTAGCTGCTGGTGTCATCTAGTCTAATAAAGGGAGACAAGCCTAGATGCATCTTGTAGCAGAGCCCCATTAACATATGTAAAAAGAAAGAATTTTGTCAAAAACATGCTTCCACTTGTAAAGGTGATAAAGCATCAACCAAATAAACTTTTTACGCCATTCATGAACAATCTTGTTCTATGAAACAGCTCTCTGATGTGAGCTAAAGTAGCTAGCTCCTCTCTAAGAGCCAGTTTCCTTTCCTCCATCTTTTCTTGTTATCCACATTTAAAAAGCCAAACTGGTACCAAATGAAGAGCCATTTGGGAGCCAAACAACCAGCCTTTCTGTGTTGAGCCAAACGAACTTGATCTCTTAAAAGACGCCAATTTCCCATAAAAATGAGCAAGGCTGGAGGGACATCAGCTGAAGAAACACGGGCAAGATCAGAGTTTAATGAGCTAAACCATGACAAAACTTCACTGAGTCAAACTAGTCCGCTTAAAGAATACAGACCATTCATGAGTGTTATGTGACCCGTTCATCCAGGGCTCAGGAGGAAACTTTTTTAATCCATGCCTGCTGATGTTTCTCAATTATTTTTTTCCAACTTCCTTTTTTTCCTGAATATTTCACTACTTTCAGGACACAAATGTAACTCAAGAATAAACATTTTTATTTTCACACTTTGAACGCTGCATTTCTCTATGCAGAAACCACCACTTGCCCCCCAAGGGGAGTTCTTCACTAATGCAGGACGTCTAGGGATGCATGATAATTATCGGTACCAGTAAATTATCAGCCGATATTGTATATATTTTACATATTTTTATTATCCTGATAATAAAACATTAACCGATAAAATCCACCGATAATAAAGGCGTTTGTTTTCTTTCTCACAAGAATACACATTCCGAAACAGTAGGTGGCGCCGCAGTATGAGACCTGCTGTTAAGGACCAGAGAAGAAGAGGAAGCAGCCTCAGTGCTAAGAGGCTAACAACTCGGTGGAGTTATTCAGTATTTACGGGGAGGATAACACAACAGTGTTTGTAGGATTTGCCCTGCAAAGGCCCCGAAGAGTGGAAAGAAGTCCTCGATGGATCTTATAAGTCACTTAAAAGTCATCATCCTAACAACGTTAAAACGAAGCGGCAGTAGCTGCTAGCCCCAGCCGCGGGCATTAGGACCGAGCCAAAGGCTAAAACCAGGCAGAGTGCTTATTCAGCAGGCATTGGAAACTGCAGAAAGTTTGCCAGAGCCAAAAGGCGCAACGTTGTAATGACAAAAACAGTCTGACAGTCTCCTGATCCACCACTGCTTTCATCGACGTATCCCTGCTTGCTCTGTTTGATGTGGTTTCATTTAGTCAGACTGACGTTAGAAACAGAAGTTTAGCCACAGACCACGCTGTACTTAAAATTTTTAACTTATTTTTGATATGACTTAGGCCTGTGCATATTTTTAATCTTTATGTAAAACATCAACCCTCTTTAATTCTGACTTAAACAGCAAAAAAAAACAGACCCCCAAGCATCTCCATTTGTTAAGCATGACAGCCTGTTATCATTTGGTTTTTTGTCTGATTTGACACAAGCCAGCTGAATTCTTGTTTAGTTGATTGAAATGTCAAATTTGACTACTTGTCAAGATACTTAAATTAAATTCAAGGGAAAAGGGAAAACCTATGTCAGTTGTTTGTGTATGTTGTACTTTGGTACACAAATGCTTTACTAAAAAAAAGTTAACTATAATAACAGTTATAAAGTCAGAATAGTTCTTTGTTTTTTGAAAATCACAAGTGATAGTTAGAATTACTTATAAATATCTTTGCTCACTACATATTATACATCTTACCCCCAAATGTGCATAAATACATTAAATAAACATATTTTGTGAAATAAACAATTGAAAAAAAAAGATCCGTTATTATCGGTTATCAGCCATCAGGAGTAGGAAATTATCGGTTTATGGTATCAGTTAAAAACATACTTATCGTGCATCACTAATGACGTCCACTACAAAAAAAAAATACGATTGTGTTAAATGAAATGTGCTCCACAGTGCTGTAGTTTTGGCGAGCGACCTTGCACACCCGAAGCGTGTCTAGAGAACAGCCCTGAGCAGCTTGAGACAAGAGGGTAGAGATCATGGAGGAACTTCAAGTCAGGAATAGCATGTCAACAGCATATTATTTTGTTATTCACTGACCTCCAAACAGGGTTTTGCTTGTGCAGGATTAGACATAATGTTGATACAGTGATGATTTATAATCAAGAGTCCATGCGGATATTTAGCATGTTTGTCAGGCTGTTTGGATCGATCTGCCCTTCAAGGATTGGCGCAGTTTGGCAGCAGCCAGCACTGAAAAACAGACCTGCTGGCATTGCCATCAAAGCGGAGTGGAATGGTGCTTCTGGGATGCACTTGTGCCAGACTGGTGCATTTTTTTGTATCCATCCCCTGACATGTTAACCTGACACGCCAGATGGATTTGTTTCACAAATCTAACTGGAAGACTTCTCATACATAGCATTTGAGAAAGGGCAGAGGCTTTGAAAAAAAAAACTCAGAGGGTGATTGGATGAATGTTCTGTCTGTCACATCTTTACGGACCAATCAGAGCAACAAAACATGTGACACAGCCGCTACCTAAGACTGCATAACACAAACCATGGCAACTGTGGACATGTCAAAAAATGACATGTCAGAAAACTCACTGCTGTTCTTTTGTCTTCTTTAAACGAAGAAATGTCATCAAGTTCTGATAAAATTGATGCTTTAGCAGCAGCCACACTGTCTTCCGCCATATCTGCACCGGCCTCTTGTTGCTGCTTGCTTATGTCACGACTCTGCTGCGCCTGAAAGCACTGCCCCTCATCGCTGATTGGTCCCGTCACTTTCTAACTGGGCCTAAACGGTTCAGATGGGAGCTTTCTAAGATGGATCTGCCAGTGAGAAACATGGAAACGGGTGTATCCATCTTTTTTGCAAGGTTCTGACTTGTACTTTTCAATCACCTTTTCTCTGAGTTGCTTGGAGTGTTCTTTGTCTTCATGATGCAATGGTAGCCAGGAATATTGTTTAATGACTGATCGGATGACTGATTGGGTCGGGAATTGGAGCGCAGCTGTTGTACATGGATATTGGAGGTAAGAAATAAGCATGAACGGGTAGTGGCAGATTTATCAAATATCTTAGGGACCGTAAATGAGCGAAAGTAAACTGTTGCAGTAATTGGACTTGTTCTACCTGTATTTAAACATACTGAGTGTGGCAATCAACAAAGCACACAAGTCGACATCCTATCAGCCTGAAAATGCACTAAAGAAAGAGTTTAGAGGGATTAACTCCAAATTAGCTTTATAACAGGGGTGCTGTGTTAATCCAGACCCCCAGTGACTCGTCTGAACCAGTAGGGTTAATCAAGTTTGGGTCCGCCTTCAGCACATGCTCGGGGTTACATTTCTGGGAAGTGAAGTCCATTTCCACAGATTGACTGGTTTCCACTACGGAGACTGTTTTGCCAGCTGCATGTTTCTATAACGACTGGTAGGCCACGTAAGGTTAAAATGCGCTTGCGTAAGACGGGTGGACATTTTTGACAAGGAAACGGTAGCTCCACGAAAATAACTCATCACTGGGATGCATTATAAAAGATGCTGGGGGCAAAACAGCGCTTAAACAACCCATTGTGGGGGTGTTTCTTAAGGAGAATGGCACGATACATACAATAACAGCGCACACAAGGGCAATCACGCCGCATTGCTTGGCCAGCTGCTGTTGCTGGGAAATGTGTGGAGGAAAAATAACACTGGCCTGCTGGTGGTTCAGTTTACAATGGCAACAGATATGACCAGAAAGCAGAAGAAAGAAAGAAATAAACAGACTCACCGTATGACTTTCATCAAGATGATTTGCGCCTCACTCTCTTTTAACGCGTCGTGGTTTCCAGGGTCGCTCGCTTAGCCGTGTATGTTGTTGAGCGAGAGAAGCCACAGCCATGTCGAGTCATTTTTGATAAACAAGCCAGCCCGCCTCTCGCTTCCACACACACGCTAACAACTTGTGGGGGATGCAGCAGCAGCAGCAGCAGTGAGCCTGGAGCTGAATGTCTGCGCCAGCCCTGCGCTGTTTACCGAGAAGACCATCCAACACGGAACATGCATAATTGCAGAGGCGCAGATCATGCAGCTCGACGCTCGATTATAGCAATGATGAGGGGGGTGTTGGTGTGTGAGGTAACTGCCTCTCTCCCCCAGTCCCTCTCTCCCTCCCTCTCTCCCTCCCTCTCTCTCTCTCTCTCTCCTGTAGAGCTCGAATTACAGCTAAATTCTTAAAGATACACACACTCAAACACACAAACATACACACTACCTAAGCAGTGGTCTGCCCAAGAACGCACACTGTGGCTATTTATAGCCAACTGAACAGGCCAGAAATCAGACAAGATAGCCACTAAAGCAGCCGTGGCCCACTGCTCTTATTATCAATGAATCCACTTTAATTCATCCCATTCACTAAAAACATTAAACACCATTGCGTTCATCTGTTTCTCTTCTTCATGCAGAATTTGGCACACGTATTTGTACAAATATGATGCCGAGTGGCCAAATGAGTGGGCATGGATGCAAAATATTATTTCAGAGCTGTAGTTTTTCACTGATCCATCCTCAGGACCAACCACCAACTCCTGAAACAGAATCCATGACCCACATTTCCCAAAAATCCCAACCACTCCGGTTTATTTAATGAAAAATGTTGCAGTTTTGGACCAAAATATATAACTGAACGAACACACAGAGCGAAATAAACGTGTTCAGAGGCCATAGCAGGAAAAGGGGTGGTTTGAGCAAGGGGCAGTTGAAAAATTACATCAATGCAGAGGTGTTTAAAGCTGCAGTTCCTCTGGTGACCACTTGAGACTGGCTGCAGAAGCACAAGAAGCCACATAAACTATGTTTACATGGTCAACATTTCTTTAATTCAGATCTGGGGTTCTAACTTCAATGTTTACATTAAGGCTAAATAAAGTGATCTGATTAAGATGCATGTGTAGTTGCTTCAAACATTTAATCAGATTGATATCACTTAGCTGAGCATCTGGTCTAATTTGTCAGAAACAGTAAGAGAAGAGAAGATAAAATCAAATAGAATAAGACTTTATTGATCCCAAAGGGGAAATTCTGGCATTGCAGTAACACAACAAAAGTGGGAGGTAGTGAAATACAATATAATTTGAATAAGAATAAGCAACATAGAAAGACTCAATAAATTTAAATTTAAAGGGGCAGTAGATATATACAATTAACATTTGTGCTGCTAATAGCAATTAAAGCAGCCTGTTACAGTGCCTGTTGAAAATATTCACCTCCATGGATGTTTTACCCTTCTATTGGTTTTATAAACCAATCATGGTCAGTATGATTTGGACATCTGGACACTGCAATTTTACTCAATTTTTCTTGACAAAACTTCTCAAGCTATGACAGTTTGCACAGGTATCCGGCATGAACAGGCCTTTTCAAGTCCAGTCACAAATTCTCTATTGGATTGAGGTCTGGGCTTTGACTCAGCCACTCCAGAACTTTCACCTTGTTGTCTTTAAACCATTTCTGTGTAACTTTCGCCGTTTGCTCTGGGTCGTTGTCATGCTGGACAATAAATCTTCTTCCAAGCCGTAGTTCTCTTGCAGTCTAGTCTGCAGACTGCAAGTCTGCAGGCAGTTCCTGTGACCTCATGGCTTGGTTTGTGCTCTGATATACGCTGTCAGCTGTGAGGCCTTTGATGATGGATTTAACTGAACTCTGGGGGATGTTTGGCACCTTGTAAATTTTTGTGTCCATTTCTTGTCTTATACATTTCAATAACCTTTTCTCTGGAGTGTTCTTTTGTCTTCATGGTGTGATGGTAGCCAGGAATACTGATTAACCAGAGACTAAACCTTCCAAATTGATTTATAATAAAAGGGTATAACATCCAAGGGGTGTGAAACGTTTTTATAGACACTGTAATATACATGCAATTCAAATAAATTCACATATTGATGCATCATTTATTGGAAAATTAAATATTGTTTGTTTTGCTTAATGTCTGTTTTTAAATCAAACAGACCATCTCAATAAAAGGAACAGATTAATTCTAGTACAGGACACATTTAGTGTTTATTAGTGTCTGCTGAAATGAGTTTGGAAATAACAGCATGCCATTGTCTGCAAAAATCCAATATTGTACACCCCTAGTTACATCTACATGACACAGCATGCTTTGGTTGTATTCATCAACACCCAAAAACCAAAAATCAGACCATAAAACTAAATCAGACCACATAAGTGGAGGAGATAGCACCAAGGGAAGTCATTGAATACATACAACAGCAGTTTAGTCCACTGTCTGTCCACAGCAGGCAGCCATATTGAAGAGTCCACCCATGCACATTGACCAGAGGTCAGATGACGGATTAAATGACAAGTGGCTGCAAATATAAAGTTACCCTCCTGTGATTTAAAGGTGCACACAGGCGAGTGTTACATCAAAAAGAGTTACTTGGGCCTGCAATGGTGCGAACTGATTCAATGTAGACTAAAGGTTTGGTGTTAAATGAACTCCAACAGTTTATTGATGTGGTTTCAAACAATCTACAGAGAGCTTAAAAGGAGAGCAAACTGTGAAAATGTCCTTTGCCCCCAGTTCAGTGACTATTCAAGCCTGAACCAGTGAGGTTCAGAGGGTTTGAAAGATTTCCCCTCATTGTCAAAGTTCCATAATTCAAGCCTGTTTTTTTAAGATTATTTTTATTATTACTAAATAAATATGTCCCTCTTTTAAACAATGACAGCCAATATTTATGAATTAACCCTTATAATAAAAAAAACATGAAAGCCCAATTGGCTCTCACATGGAGTTTACTTTTATAAAAACTCTTGCAAAAAATAAAATAAAATAAAATAAAATAAAAAACTAAACAAAAAAAACACTCCATGTGTTTTTATGTGTTTTGCACTGAGGAGAGGCTGCTGTCCAACCACTCTGCCAAAAAGCCCAGATCAGTGGAAGGATGTAGCAATGGTTGTCCCATGTAAACATAGTTTTTTTTCCCATCTCCACACAGGATCTCTGGAATCACTGAGGAGAATGCGGCAGTAGCTATGGGCGGGGTTTAGTCATACTGGAAGCCGATAGCAATGGCTGCAATCAGTGAAGCAGTTAGCTCAGATGTAACTATAGTATAGCAATAGTTTTATCAGAAGTAGTAGCAGAGAGCCACACTGAAGCTTCTCTTGTCAATGAGGATGTTTTTGCATGTCTCCTGACCAACTTCAGCATGAATTTTTCCTCCAACTAGCTCACAGGACAGAGGTTCACAGACGCCTGCAGCCTGCATCATTCCCCATCCAGAGTTCCCTGCCTTACTGAATGCTGGTGTTTTATGGAACTTTTTCAACTTTCTGAAGATAAATTGGAGAAACAAACCCAACCAGGAAGCTGAATAGAAGTATGTCATCCAAGAAGTCTACGGCTGTCACTTTCTTCTTCTAATAGCTGATAATCAGACAAGTTACAGTCGACATGATGTTTACTTTTTGAAAATATTGTGTCAGCCGTTGAAGTGGAAAACAGCTGTTCAGAAGAGGCAGAAGAGCTGGTAGCTGAAGCTTGCTTTGCAAAAAGTGCCAAACACAGACGCTTTCTGGGTAAAAAAAAAAAAAGCCTCAAATTTTGGATATAGCGTATAATTGAGCCAGCATTGTGTTTTGGCCAATTTTGTAACTAAAACTTTCAAAACTCTGTGGTGCAACTTTATCCATCTGCTGCTCTATGTAGCCTAGCTGCTCTATGTGGGTCCTGCTCACTGAAATCACCAGGGGATAATGCTACTATCACCAAGTACCTTAAACAGCCCAACTTAAAAAATACCAAAATATAACTTTACTGACTGGCTTGTCTTTTTTTATCTTTGTGTTGTAAAAATCTAAATTAATCTTCCATTTCAATAAAATGTGTTAGTTTTATCATGATAAGCATGAGATACTCAGGACCATGGGACCCTCAGTGATATTTTTCAACTACTTGCAGCAATGTTAAAACCCCCGCTTCTGCAGGATTTGCATTGCACTCCCAATGCAGCCCTCTAATGTGTGATTCAAAATAAGTTTAATAAATGAGGGGAGAAACTATGAAATGGTCAATGTTTTGCAAAAAATTAAGCCCTCACTACAGGCTGGCTATGGGCCTGTTAACTGAATATTGTTGTTCAATAGTCATGGTTTAAAGCAATCCTCAGAGGAAACACAAATAGCATTAAAATGTCCTTTGTCCCTTATTCAGTATTTATTTAAGTAAAAGAAGTGTACATACACTTTACCTTCACCTCATCTCTGCTGTGAAACATTAACTCTTTCGCCCATGCAAACATATACTGTACAATGAGTAAACAACCATCTAAGGCAGTGAATGATTGGTTTCTCGCCTAACAGGCCTTTGTTGACTGTAACCTTATCAGTGAAAGTCACAGGCGTTTGTTAAAGACAGATTTGTCGGTTGTATTGAGCAAACATTTTGGGGTGAAATACAACAAAAGAGGCGGTTTGTGTTACCTGACAACATTTCTTTCCAAGCATGATGATGTTCAGTAACAGCCCCATGCAAACTATGAAAGAGAGGCAGCACATTCAGCCTGTAGTTTGGCAAATTCACTGCTGCTGTAATGGACACAGTTTAGCGTTATGTCCCTCTATTTTATTGTTTGCTTTCTTTAAGATACATATTTTTGGGCTTTTTAGACTTTCATGGGGTGTGACCTAACTACCCGGCCATCTATCTAACATTGCTTGACAAAAGTACATTTTACTATCAGATGACCAAACAATTACAGGGGAAGCATGCTGCTGGACCCTCTTAAGTTGGGCTAAGCCCTGGATATCAAACACTTTTGGTTCTGCTCCTGCATGAGAACACAAAATGTGCCAACCGACCCCGGTCTCCCCTACTCTCAATGATCAGCACATAAACGCATTCCTCTTTAATTGATTGGTTATGTTGAATATGTATGACTAGACATGATTCTTACATAAGGTGTAAGCATGAAAAGGCTGGTCGAGGCCGACAGTGAGAGAGGGAGGAGAAACAGGATATCTGATTCTGACTGTAGCATTCATTTGAAACCCCACTGCCATCGGACCAACCGAGAACGACCTGTTGACTCACAGGGATTAAATAGGCTGAACTTTTGATGCAACTTTCTGTCACGGTCTGAACTTGTTGTCGCTCATTCCTGTTAAACTTTCACCAGCAGGATAACACGACATAAACACTAACATTTTATCTATATAAAAAAGACCTGCTTACTGCATAGGCTTCCTATTATGTGACATTATGATAGCGTGTTACGTCAGGGTTTCTCAAGGTATCATGCTATTGTTTCAGTGGGTTAAATACGTACACTTTATACTAAAACAGACATTCACGTATTCAACTTTTGTTGTTTGCTCCGTCTTTCTTTGCAAAGACTTTTATTTACCCAAACCGCAAAGCATGATGGGAAGTGAGAATGCAAATGCGCACACTCACGCCGTTCACCGCAATAAAAGTGGACAGAAACGTAATTTGGAGTTTGTTTTCAATCCCTACACTGTCACATTTCCTTTTGTGTATCATGTATTATATTGTAGCACCGAAAAGTAGTTATGACAGTAAACACTGGGCTGTTTATTTTACCAGTAAACATTTCACTGTGGATCCAAGGCGGCTGTCTAGCTGTGACATCGGCCACACGGTGGTGCTGTATTTCCATATTCTCTTCTGGACATCAATATGGGGTTTATCTGAGGATAATCACTTTAGTTGCATTATAACAATTTGGTATTATATGTCAAATAAATACAGACTCATAAACAGGGATCATACTTTTTTTTAAAATATCAACTACATTACGACATACATTTATTTCTGCCTGCTGGTATATCAGAGAAATACTGAAAACTTGGTTCATAACTCTCCAACCCGTGGACCCCCAATGTCCCTGGCGCTGGCCAAAGCATTAAAATGATCAGAAATAGAAGGTAAATATTCGAGTCTGTTATGTTTGCACATGGGTTTTTGGTGGGCCCCAGTAGATTTTCAGGTCTTAAATTGGTTGGCAGCACACTGATGTTTGGGAGAGGCTGGTATTATAAAGTCTCACTGTTACAGTGTACTCAAAGTATTCAGACCCCCTTTGCTTCTTTTCAATTTTGTTATGTTGCAGCCTGATGCTACAGAGGAAAATTTTCATTTTTATTCTCATTATTCTGCACTCAGTATCCCATCATGAGAAAAGCGAAAAGTGAACTTTATAAACTTTGCAAGTTTATAAAACATAAAAAACAGAAATATCACATTGACATAAGTATTCAGACCCTTTACAACAACACTTGAAATTTAGCTCAAGTTGGTCTCATTTCTCTGGATCGCTGCTGAGAATTTTCTCCACCTTGATTGGAGTCCACGTGTGGTATATCAGATTATCTGGATGTTATTTGGAAAGGCCTCACAGCTGACAGTGCATATCAGAGCAAAAACCAAGCCATGAGGTCAAAGGAACTGCCTGCAGAGCTCAGAGACAGGATTGAGGATTGTGGAGGCCACCTTTGTTTTTAAAAATCAAAAGTACAGTTGTGCATATGTATCAAGACCTAAATGTTGACATTTCTCCTCTTTCATAGCATAACTAGTGTCACTGTCTGACACAAGTGCCCACTGCTGTCATAGGAATGTGTTCATCCCTGCAAGAGGCAATGAAGTAAGACTATACTTGCACAAAAAAATACTACTGAAAACATAAACATTATATAAAAGGTAAAATATATCATTTTAATTATTCTTATGGGAATATAAAATTAAGATACATGCACTGGTTATGGCATAAATACAGTAGAATCAACATAAGAAAATATTTGTTCAAAGAAAAACAGAGTTCATGGACGCTTCCTCTGTAACAGCTCTTTTCGTTGGTGATAAACAACCATGTACTTATCTTAAAACAACAGATCCTCTTTATCTTATTGTAGTGATCCAAGAGAAGTCAAAGCAAAGAAACCACATACACATTTAATAACATCAACAGGAACTTTGGTCAATAAAGCAGAACGAATACAATGAAAAAGGCAAAATAATAAAAATCACTGATCAACGGAATATGATAAAAAGCAGCCTTAGTGTTCAACGTGGAATAGCTAGCGCTGATTTAGTGGTAATAAAAGCAATGTACTGGAAGCTCGTGGACCAGAGCAGCACTATTAACAGTCAGTTATGATGACTAAAGGCCTCCAAGATCCTGTTTATATCTGGCATTAAAAGCCATGCTGGATATTCGGGTACCAAAAGGTAATCCTTAATGCTAGGCAGAAACGTGCTTCAATGTGGACTGATAACGAATGGCGGTGGTTTGGGAGGCCTTCTTTCAGACTGGTTTGGTCTCACAGACCCAACGCATACTTGGACATATTAAAAAAGACCACCCAATTAACAGATGGAACCTGCAGTAGTTTGCTAGAAAGCCTCTCTTGCCACCTGACTTGAGTTGTCATCTCAAATTAGCCAGCAACCAAAAGTTTTATCTACTAATTAGTATACTAGCTTACTTAGAAGCATGTTCATGACAAAATGAGGGGGGAAATTTATTTAAGAGACATTGTTAGCCACCTGGTTTGTTGCAAATCTGCCTATTTTCATTGTTATTGTCAGCAGTTTTATTGCACATGACATACCTACAAGTGTTTCCCACACATTTGCAATACTTAGATGGGTCTCCCAAGTGAATTTGTTGACCATTTTCCCCCTTTTTTCAACTCTTATATAGTCACTATGTAACACCTGCAAATGTAAAACTTCCCACAAACACAATAAACCACAATGGTAATGCAAATCTGCAGCTTTGAATGTAAAAACCTCACAAAGGTAATATGTTTCCCACAAAATTAAAAGCAGTTGCCTACTGCAAATTACCTTAGCAGAGATTGATCATCGTCTCTCAAAACTGCATGTAATGTGAACATGAAAAATGAAAGTTGTGGTCATTGTTTGTTGGCACCTTTTCACAAAGCTCAAGTCAAATCAAATAAATGTACTCATGGCAGTTTGTTTTTGTTCACCATGAAACAGGAAGTAGTTTTTTAAGAGTCTTGAAACACTTGTAGAGGCATGAATCTTAGCACAATTTTTTTAAGTGAGAAAAGAAGATTGATATCAATTTTGTTAAAATCTGCAAAATTCAAGGGGTTCTTTTTGAAGTATGCCCTCAGAGAAGGTTGATCTGATCCTAATAATTAATTTACAGTTCATACAGAGCTGACAAAAACTTTTTTTTTTTCATATAAACAAAACTCACAGGACAAGGATGTGCTGGCTTGTCAAAGTTCGATGTCTCTCCCTATTAAAGCAAGTTACTGTGTCTTAAACACTCAGCCTACAAACTTCCTAAGATTGTGGATGGATGGGATTTTAAAAAGTGACATTATGTGATCACCATCATCATAAAAAAGGATCACTAAGGCTGGAGAGATGTATATAAGCAACTTTTTTTGCTTACTGGTAGGAGTCAGCCTTCACCACCAGAAAACTGTTGCTGTTAGTGTAGCCAACTTGGTTCCCAGTTACCCAGCATGGATGTTGATGCAAAATACAAACCAGTTGTAACTGAACGTGTGTACCATAGACTTCTTTCTTACTTTCAAGACAAACGAATCCTACTTTCTTGTATAAAAACTCATACCATCTCTCTACATTTGTGTTTCCTCCACAGATAGCTTGGCAGTTAGGTTATAAATGCATGTAGCTCTTAAAACTGGTAATATTAATGTAAAAATACTGTCATAAAACATGATAAAGGCACAAGCAAGAGTCTTGAGTTGATACTAGATAATAAACATTACGGTCTAAAAACTAACTACAACTTTAAAACAAAATGTACAAATATAAAAAGCTGAAATTATGTAAAAGTCACAATTTCTCTTGTTTGTATATTAAAAACACACCTGCAGTAACCGTGTAATGACAGCTGTTTAAGCCTAATTTCAGAGTCTGGTAAAGCTACTGTAAACTCAGACTACATAGCTGATAACCACTGAGCTGAGAGCAAAATTACACTCTATTTGAAATGCTTTTACTTGAGGGTGTGTTCAGGGTTATTAGTGTCAATTGACATGTAAGAATAGCACCTTGGAGCTACTTTTAAAGCTCACAGTAAATAGATGTGTACACAGAGTGAGCACACAACAACAGGCACTTTTTAGCATGTGTATGAAGTCGCACATGCTCATTGTAAGCATGCATGCATGTTGATGCATACAGTTAAGACCTGAGAATGCCACAAAAATCATACATGACATTATACCAAAATTATGCAAAAAAAAAAAAAGAAAGAAAATAACACTAATGTTACTAATGTAACTAATCTGCATTATTTGTCATCAAAACAAGACATCATATAAACATTATTTTTAAAAAAAGAACATAAAATAGTCTACAATTGTAGAAATCAGTTTATAATTTTAGCTCTTTTTCTTGGGTAAAAAGGTTCAGAGTTTCAGTGGCACTTGATATTTCTAAACTGGTCAAATCATTCACTAATGCGAGAGCTAAGTATAGATCATTAAGTTTTTAAAACATTTGAGCCAATCCTTCTATAAGATGGGGCACTGTTGTTTTTCTTAACAAAAGGGCAGGCAATAATTTTATTTGTAGATAATGCTACTTCAACATGCACCAGCTATGAGTTCAGATGTAGACGAGTTTAAACAGACAGAACCTGCTTATTGCTGCTGCAACAGGCTCCTGAACTCCAAGGCACGGCTGTGCATCATGGTGCGTTGTGTATTGTTTGTATCTGCCTACCATTAAACATGGAAACCCCAAGAGTGAGAACTCTTTTTAGGCACCTTTTTATACAACAAAAACTCTCCAGCATATGTGACCAAAATATCTGCCTACAGTCCAATGATAAATAAGGAGCAGAAAAGTCTTTAAAGTCAATAAGAGATACGGCAGGATGGTGCAGATGATCCCTTTCCTACACCATGAACTGGGTGTACCCCTCAGCACCTGTGACGATTACATCCATCCAGATCCTCATGGCCTCTGGAGAGGGAGCAACCATGTAGTAGACTCTGTCATGAGTCTTTACGCTGAAAGTCAGGGACGGGTTTGGGCTCTGAAGGAGAGAAAGGAAGGAGACAACAGCCAGTCAATAACATGACGATGCTGAACTGAAATATAACATAGCATACATTGTTGCACAAACTTTGTTCATAGATTGTTTTCTTTTTCATGTGTGGGAAATGGAGCACACTCTACTTTTCTTTACAGTACAACTCCAACCAAAACAGCTCTCATTTTAATTTAAGTGAGGAGCAGAGGGAACCACGACATGTATTCTAGTTAGTTTAAAAAGTGAGAGAGCTAAAGAAGACAACAGAAAGGCAGCTTTTTAATAAGTATTATAAAGGGTACCAATGAATATCAGTATCACTACTGCTATCAATTAAATGCTGATGATAATCCTCTAAAAGCAACATAAATAAAAATACATAAATGTTGGATTTGCACACTTACCTTATGTGCATTCTTCAAATGATCATAATACACTTCTTCTATTGCTTGGAAGTAGATCACTCCTTTCAGCTTGGCTTCATGCTTGTCTGCAGAAAATATAACTGGTGTTTATTATGTAGGAATATAAATGAATGGGAATATAAGGCACTACATATTTTTTCATTTAGATTTTAAATATAAACATTTGCAGCATTAGAAATATGAAATATCATCCCCTCATGCTGCAGTATTATCCTCAATCCTACCTGCAAAGTATGAGAGCGTGCGTCTGTTACGGTCAAACACAAACCAGCGTTTCTTCCAAGTTTTAATCTTTCCACCCATTTTGACCAAGTATCCCCGGCAGGTCTTTTCCGAAATGGATAAATGGAAGCATGTGTCCGTGCTGTGGCCCGCAGACTCGATGTGAGCACGCAGGTCAAAGTCGTCCTTTCTCACCGGCAGGTAACGTGTCAACGGCCGGGACTGGAGGAGAAGAGTGGATTGGTTCATGTAGGGAGAGGGAAGTTGTGATAAAAATGATCTGTTTATATCATCTCTGGTGTTTATTTAACTATGCAGATGTGTATCATATGTAAAGACATACTGAAGTTTGAAATTCTTTCATTTGCTGCCAGCTGTTGATGGTCCAGAACAGAGAACAAAGATGATGGATGAAGCTTATACTACAAACTGCTAAATAGAACCATACAGGAGGAGGGAAGTGTGCATGAAATATACAAAAGTCAGCTACAGAAGCAAGATGGAACACTTTGATAAGAAGCAAAAGATTAATCACCTATTAGATCATGTTAACATCTGTGATGGGTAATAAGAAATCAAATTGACTGCACTTGAGTATGTGCATTCACACTTTACATTAACAATACTTGCCCATCTCTAGTGCAAACTCTCAGCCTTGCAGGTCACTTGTATTGATTTAAGTTGTAATTTCAATCTATCTTTACCCCAAAAAGTGTATTTCCCTAATAGTATTTCACCATTTCCATAAGATACGTGTTAATGAAAAAATGAGGGAGAAAGCTGTGAAAAAGGCACCTCTTAGCTTGTAGCTAATGTGCAAGTAGCCCCACTGCATATAGACTGCAGAAATACCTAGTAGGTACGATTTTCTGCCTCAGATTGGCCCGACATGACCTGTAGCCTAGAACCAGGTTAGGCAAGGATCCCTGCCTCTACCATCAAGCCTGGGCTGGGTCAGCTTGTGGGTGTCCTGTCAAATATAGTGACATAACTATATTTCACCCTGGATTCATTTAGGATTTTGACAAAGTTTCAAAGTTGTTTTTTACTTCAGAACAACTTCCCTTGGAGAAGATCCTTTGTCGTAACATTTTTAATATGAAGTTTAAATACTTTCGAAGTTTGATTAAATTTAAAGTACTTGGCAATAATAGTGGCATGAAAGCATCCCAGACCACTACCAAATCGCTCCAAGTTAAAGGATATCAAATCGTTTTCAGTACACATTGAGTCAGTTTACATCTAGCATAAAGGATTACCACTTGGTATCTGATTACCCATGGATGTTATTGCAAGGTGTTAACAGAGACAACAACTTTTTCACAGTAATGACAAAAAAAGTTTACATGTCCTTGTTTTTCTTTGCTTTCCTACCTGTGCCCTCTGTTTTTCTCGTAGTTTCACCTCTCGGTCGATCAGTTTCTGCCGTCTGCTCGTCTCTTCTTGTAGCCTTTTCTCCAGTTCCTCCCTTCTTTTCCTCTCCTCCTCCAGTGCCTGCTTTCGTATGTCCATCTCTCGTTCCTAAGGAATGTTTAGACTAGTCAGATTTTGATAAACCTCTGAAGTGTTTTTCTGTATGAAGAAGTGTCTCAGAGCCTTTGCATTTATAGTTCTAATACAAATCAAGGGACAAAGCTTAAGCTCTACACATGGATATTTTTTACCATTAACACAATAAAATGTGTGAAAAGGATTTAACACTGTGTTTGTAACTAATCTCATATTGACCTTGTGTTCGAGGAGGCTCTTCTTCTCTGCCTGGGCCTCTCTCAGCAGGCGCTCCATCTCCTCTAGCTTGGCCATATTGGAAGTACTGGCACTGCAACACAAAAACACATACACAAATCAGCAACACAGCAGATGCAACTTTCTCTTCCTGTGCAGTGACCCAATCGACATATGGTCTAGAGAATACAAACACCAAAACAGCGACGATAAGGAATGTGAACGTGAACTCCTAAAATGTAATGAAACGGAGCAGATGCCAAGTCAATCAATTAAGCCTGCTACACCCAGAGCAAGTGTGACAAACTGAATCCATTCTGACTTTTCCATCTGCTTTTTCATGTGTTCTGTGAGTCTTCATGTCAGTGCAATAGTAGTTGAAATACAGGAATACCTCATGATGATTCAGATCTGAGCATAACTTAAACTAGAAGAGGTACATAAATATCTGATATTAAATACACAGTATGTAAATTCCCCTGCAAGGCTCTCAACCAATTCAATTACAAAAGATCATTGTGGGAGTAGTGGGGAATCATGGGAGTGATATCATCTTACTGTGACACTACTGATACTGAGGCTTGCAAATGTTTACTCTTAGGCTGGCCAATCATTAGACAATTTTCAAATCTTATATTAACATGTGAGACCAGAGACATAAGGACAGTTTTAAATGATTTTTAATTTTATAATCCTCTAAATGCAAACACTAGACGACTCTGCTAGAAAGTCAGACCGCACACCTGCTGTCTGCAGAAATGATTTTACAGAAAGAGTTCCCTCCACAACAGGCTGCCAAAAAAATCAAAAAACAGGGAAAGAATATGGATGAAATTCTGGCTGGAATGAAGGTTTCTATGTCCGTCAACTGTAAAAGTATGCAACATCTGATGGTAACACTACCTGGCCTGCTCAGTTTGGCCGAAAGTTGGGCTTAAAATTATGTAGTGTGTGGCCAGCCTTGGTTTCAGTGTCAGAAGCCTTGGTGTGCCAGTTTATCTGGTGCTGGATTACATGATCATTCAGAGAGATGTTCAGGGGGCTTCTTACAACTCGTATTTACCTTAAAAATACTGTTAAACATGCAAGTATGCTGCTGGCTTCCCTATAGTAAGAATTTATCAGTGCCTGCATGAAGGCAGGGCAAAGGAAGGCAAGTTTATTTGCACAGCACATTTCAGCAACAAGGCTGAAACACAATACATCCAAACATGATGACAAAGGGAAACAGAACCACCCCCCACCCACCCACCCCCACACACACACAAAGTGAAAGTTTTTAAAACAGCAAATAAAATCCACACAAGATTAAAAACAACAAAATCAAAAGAGAAAAGGAGAACATTTATACCCAATACAGGGAGAAACTTTCTTCAAAAACATCTGACCCAGTCAGTACCATATTTTGTTTTTATTTTATCTCAACATGTCAGTGGTGGATCTCTCATCTCCTTACTGCTGCCTGACCTCATCTAAATTCAACAATTCAGGACCTCTGTAAGTTTTAATCTTTCTCTTGAAACAGAAAGATTCATTTTTCTTCCCAAGCAACGAAAGCCTAATCGCGCATGAAGCCCTTGTAGAGACACCAATGTCAGGAGGACACAAAGTCAGAAAATAGGTTTAAAATCCTATGTAAAGAAAATATCAGTAACTGCAAATGCCTTTTCAAAACAATACAAATGGCAGTGACCTGCTGAAAAACTTCTTGGTTTAAGTCAGGTATTTTTGTGTAGTATTGTTTCGATTTTGGAATGTTTTACAATTAAAGCTCTCTGTCTGTAGCTACACTCTGTCCTTTCGATTGAAGGCCCGTTACAGTGTGGGAGCCTTGATTTCAGGCTAATTTCTGGATGGAAACCATTCTCCTCTCTCAGACAGTACTCTCTGACTCTCCTATGTGTCACCATCTGTCTGCGGATCAAAACAGCAAACTTGTCTAGTTTCAGGTCTCCCAGACTGCAGATGGTCTACACATGAAATGAATTCTTCACTGACATCATAGGGAAGGAATTTTGTATACGTTTGTAAATGTTCAACAATCTTTTTCTCCTTCGTCCCCTATAATTATCCAGTTCCCAATTTATTGCTTTTCCTCCCACTGAAATGCAAACACACGCACGCAAAAATTCTCTCTCATCCAGAGCCAGAAGAAACTGGAGACCCAGTGTTGATTAGTGATGATGTCACAACATTGTTAAGATAAATAGTACACATTAGACACAGTCTAAACAGATCAGGAAGGAAAGAGAGAAGGAGAGGGAAGTGGGGTATCCAAAGTGAGAGAAAAGGGGATCAGGAGGGAGGGTTTGAAAGATGGAGAAAAAAAAAATAAGGGAAAGAGAAAAAAGGTTTCCCGCTCGCTGGTAACTGATTTTTTTCAAATGCATTTGTGTCCAATCAAAGCCACATCACTCTCTCTCTTTACTCCTTTAGTTTTAGCTCACAACCACAAATGTACATACTGGAGCAGAACAGGGTTGGAAATTAACTTTTCAATCTGTTTGTCACTTTGGTTGGTGATTTCAAAAATCTACCAGCCACTCACATTGATGTTTCTCAATCACAATAAGTAGATTAAGAGGGACTTTGTACACCAATGATATAAAATGTTTCTTATTTTAAACTGTCTTTGACCAGTTTGTCCATACCTGTCCATGCAATCATTTGCTGCTTAACATATGGGGGCAGTGTAAATTTTTCTGCATTGAGTGTCAGACTTAACAGAATTAAATATTTAATGTGCCATTCCTGCAATCTTTCTTTATGCCTGTCACAAATTATTTTGTTACATGACTTTTATTTACCTGCCCCTGAGGCTGGTAGGTTGAGCAACTTCACTGCACAAAAATACCTTCATTTGACTGGTGGTGGGTGCTAATTTCTCCCCCTGGTGTAGACTCAATATATAAGTAAGAATTGAGTTCCAATAATCCACTTGCCATTAAAAAAAGAGATGAAATTTCAGAGGAAACTTTAGCTCTACACTTAAGCTCTTCAATCCTTTGCCTGTGTGAATAAGTTACTTAAAGGTGGACGACATTTTGTCCACCTTGACAATAAGTCAAATGCGAGCTGTGTCAACATTTTTTTGTGATACTAATCCACAACTAGTAACTTGGCAAACTACTTAAAATGGGTATGTAGTCTGCAGGCTCATAAAGATCGTTAAGGTTTGAGCATGTGTGATATTGTTACAAGGTAACCGCAGGTTTAATTAGTAAGAAAAAGGATGGATTAAATCCTATCATAGAGTAAAATCTTATTTCATGTCTACAGGACAAATAGTTGAATTACATGGTTTATCTCCTGTGTTGCAAAAATAAAATACATTTAACAATCAGTTGACTATAGGCAAAACTTGACCAATCAGATTCAGCATTGTAACACCCCAAGTACTTAAGTTTATTCAACAAATCTTACATCTCTTCTCCCTGTAATTTCTCACATAATAGGCATGACAAACTTATAGCAGCATCCATCCTTCCCCGTTTCTTTCAACACCTTTTCAGCATCTTACCTCCGTCGATGAGAGGGAATCGCACTCATAGTCATCATAAAACAGTCCAGTTTTAGTCTTTGAGAGTTTGAATTACTTGATATGAAATCTATTCAACTTTCTCAAACACCCGTATCTCCAGAAATAAGAACACATCACTGACAGAGAGAAGAAAAATCCAGTCCCAACGTTAAATTACGTCTTTGTCCAGTTTCCACAGCACAAGTCCTTCAATCCAGCAAAGGCTTGCACAACACAGTCCATCTGAGAGCAGACTGAGGATCACAGAGGCAGTCCGTTACTCACACTGCAGACAGAGGTCAGTCTGCAAATAGTTTGAGACTGTGCAAATTTTTGAAGAAACCAAGAGCATACCATTCAGAGGAACAAGAGGAGGGGAGACAAAAGACAGATGTAACCACTGTAAAAAGGAGCAAGGGGAAGCATGCACACATGGTTTCAGTCCAGATAGGGGGGTTGGACCCCTAAATGTACCTCCACACTCAGACTGGTTTGCTCAGCTCATCTGGACCTGAGGGGGGTTGACTGCACACACATAAACAGACACCTTCATGTTTTCCGTCTTCCGTAACCTGACCCCTGAACACCAATCAAGAGTCCCCTGAACTCATACAGCACACACACATCTTATTCTCCAAGGAGGGAGCATGAAAGGCGGGAAACCTCTGCTCTAGAGCTCCACACACTTTTTACATTAACTCACTTTCTTCTCTGTATGTTAGCCCCCCAAACCCTCTTACTTCAGTCATGTTTCATATTACGAACACAAAAGCACATTTTTGTGGATTCAAGTTTTCACATTTCAGTTTGTCTCTTGTCACAATTCAACCTTTCATATGCTATTTTTTTCACTTTTGTAGAATTTGCCTGATTTTCTCCGCATTCAGTATTGATAGCAATTTACTAGAGTACTTTGCCTGACTGCATCTTTCTCGATTCTATATTTTCTAACATGCCAGAATAATTACATTCACATGTACTAAAATAACTTCTGCTGACACATACCTGGAGACATTGTCAGGAGAGCAGGCAGAGATGCTTGTTTCAATGGAGTCCGTGCTGTCAACACTCATGGTGTCAAAAGCCTGGTTGTCACGAAACCCAAAGGCATCAAGATACACGTTGGTCTGGGAAGCTGCTCGAGAGCTGGACTGACCTGGGAAAACACACAAAACAGGACTTAACAACACAACATTAGTTGTTCATCATTTGCATGCAAGTCCACTTTAGCTTTACCTTTCTGTGTCACCTCATCTGGGACAAGAGTTTGCCCAGAAGGCTGTGATTTTGGATCACAATGCCCCGCCAGTGTGAAAAAGAATCAATACCTTTTAAGTGTAATTACCCTTTTTTCAGAAGGTCTAACAACCGTTAAGCAAAGAGAATGGCAGCAGTGCAAAAAAGGTCCTAAGGAGTCCAAAGATGCCTGGAAAGGACATGAAGTGACATGAAGTTTTCCCAAAAAGCAGGAAGACTGATGCCTAAAGGTACTGAACAGATACTGAAAGAGAGAGACTATCTGAGTCTCTGGGTACAGGAAGAACCAAACAGAAACATCTGATACCATCTGCCCTGTGCAGCAGACCTGCCCATGATGGGCCAGATCAAGGGACCAAAGGGACTAAGGGACCAGATACATGTGCCAGTGTCCGGGAAACAGCAATACTACTACAACACAAGAGAACTTCCGAATACCAATTTGTTTTTTTTTTTAGTTATTTTATATTTGACTTATAGAAAAACAATGAACTATTCATTGAATAAAATGTAGGGTTTCAGAAGTAAATTGAAGATCCAAACTCTTTCATGCATGTATGTATTTAAGTATTCAAATTTTCAATCAAAACATTAGAATCATGAATACATTACAGTTAACATTACAGTTAAAGGCATAGCTTTCTTAAGGTAACACAAAGTCAATTTTTTAGGTTTCATTTGAATTAAAAACAAAATACAGTCAAATTTTAACTGGTTGGTTGTTTGAGTTAACTTTTAAGAAATACACTTAAAAGCAGTAATTTACCAACTGTTGAAATTAAAACATTAAAACTGTGAACATAAGCCTCACACACACAAAATACTTTGCACCACAATGGAGCAGCCCTCCACCAGTTACATTCCAGTGCTATCTCCTCTGACAGATAAACAGATGACAAACTTTGCAATTTGGTAAACACAATGAAGTATACAACAACACAAAAACAGTTACTGGCACAACCATATATGGTGCATTTGTGTTTGACAACAAAAACATGGGTGAGCCTCATTCACAAGCTGTTCTTATTCAAAAAAAAAAAGTTGTTAATGCCTCTTGTGCAGTTTAAAAAAATAGAGTCTGACATGTACCAGTTTCCGATCTGAGACTTCTAAGCAGTAAAAAAAAAAAATCTAAATACATCCAGAGCACTCTTATGCTAATTTAAGTGCTGGTATGGTAGGATAAAATTCATAATTTTACACTTATCAGCACTCAAACATTCTACATGAATATAGATGGAATAACATGACATTTGAAATGGTATTTTCCTGTGTTTTTATCAATTTATTAATTTTTAAAATTAAGATCTACTTTTATTTTAATAATGCAATGTTTGATCTTGACTAAAATGTTACATTATGAAAATCCTTTACTCCAAAGCAGTGTTTCTCAAATGGTGTGCTTTGAGGCAAATCTAGATGTGGCATGGGAAATTGTATAAGAAAATGTTAGTACTAAAGCTTTACAACAAACTGAGCATATAGCGTTACTTCTGGAAGAACACAGTGTCAAGCACTGCCAGCTGATCTCATTCAAGCCCTCATCAGCTAACTGGCAGCTTTGCTTTTGGCTAGATCTTAAGTGCGCCATGGGCAAGAAAAGGTTGAACACCATGTGGCAAGGTGAGCCCCTATGTGCAGGTGAGAACAGGATCAGCAGAGCCAGCTGGGGACTGAGACCAGTGTATGCAGATGAGCTAATATTGCTGCATTATCTGCATGTGGAAGAGGTTTATTTAAGAGCGTAAATAATGATAAATATCACCAACAGTGTCAGGCACTATGAGAAACATGCAGGCGAGGAATAAAAAGACAAATGGGATTGACCCCCAGTTTATTGATCCCTGATGAATGACAGGTTAACAAGAAAAAATGATTGTCAGGTGACTCGTGGATGGGCCGCTCAGTCAGCCTGTATAGGAACTGATCCCCTCCGATATTTATGGCTCACCTGACCCTACACACCTGTGAGGAGCAGTGTGTATTTCTGCCTGTTGTGGTGAGAAGATCAAGAGGGAGCTAGTGCAGATATTAGCCCAACTGTTGCTGATTTTAACCACATTTCCCATCGGTTTGTCAGTTTGCAGCGTGGTATACGGGGGATTGCAGAATTTTCCTGTATTACAAGTGTAAGCCTTGTTGCCAAAATTTAATAAATTGTGCACAATTGCTACAATCTCGTGTCAAAATCCAGTGCTCATTTAACAACCTCAGACGTAAAACAAGCGCGGCATCGGTTCATACACAACAACTACACTGGAGAGCTCTCTCTCATGATAATGAGTCAAAGCATCCCAGCACACATGTGAACCCAGCTCTGACATGGGTAGGAGGGGATGGAGCTTTCTGGTCAGTGAGCTTGTGGGTTTACTCAGCTCTGGTCATGGGGTCAGAGGGAATGAGCAGAAAACCAGGACTCAGAAATTAAATACATTCATATAAACAAGATAAATAACATAAGGCTATTTAGGTTGTTTAACAAAGGGACTAGATATAGACCTGCTCTATAAGAAAGGCATCCTTAAATGACTTCTGTTGCGATCTGGCGCTATGTAGAAAATACTAGTACAATTAAATAAAACACTCAAGGTGGATGGGCGGTGCTGTTGGGGGGCCGGGGCGACCCCTAATGGAATGGTAGGGGAAACACCGTAATTAGGAAAAACATGCAAAAGCTGCCAGCTTATAAGGACATGACATTCATCAACTGAAGAAGACACAGGAAGATAATTCAGTAGTTTAAGAATAAGTCATGAATCTGACATAGATTTTTCTGTAGATCTTTATTAAGACATATCTTAAGATACTGATGAATGACACAGCAGAGACACAGTGAGTTGCAGCAGAAACTGACTTATCAAGAAAAGGTCAATTTATAGTGTTAATAAGATGCCTTAAAGAGTTATCTCTCAATCTACGTACAGTTTTTAAATAATTTAGTTGGTAATGATTAGATGGATGTCATACATATGTGAATAGGTACCTTTGTGCAGCCGTCGAGATTCAGTTTCTTTGCTGGATAAGGAGAGAATTCTTGGAAGAATACTGCCGCAACTTGTGCTCTGCACCAGAGGCTGATGGGGCTTTGAACAGAAAGAGAAAAGATTCATGATCATAGATATTGAAAATATTTTTGTTGTCTAAAAAATTTAGACAGTTTATATATCATTTACTCTTTACAACACAGAACAACTGTAAAACAAAAAGGTAAAACAAGGAGCTAATCATTTGATCTAAATAATTTCTAGGATTGAAGCACATATGAGCATCCAAATATGTCTACCTTGTTGGGGAAGCTGCGTCCCAGTGTTGCACACGTGAATTGGGACATCATAGTAGGAGTGCTTCTCTTCCTGGGTAAAGTGTCACTCAGATGGGATCCTGATTCTGACCTCTTCCTCTCCTCCAACAAACGGAATTGCTGATCAAACATAAATACACACAAAATGATACCAAAGGAAGGGATGTTTATGACGGATTATTCTGTAATTATTCATAATTTACGAAATTTTTCATGACACACAAGAACTACTCCGCTGAAACACACAAACGCACGCATTACCTGCCTATGTCGGTGAAGGTGTTTTTTAACAGGAAGGGGAGGCGGGGGAGATTCAGGGAGGGGAGAGGGGTCTCGATACGACACCATGTTCTCTGGCCAATGCACAGATGGGGTTTTGGGAATGGGGCGGGGATTTAGATGAGAGGAGGAAGAAGAAGAGGAGGAGGAAGAGGAGTGACAGTCGGCAGGTGAGGGAGAATGACAGAGCTTTAAAAAGAAGAAAGGAAAAATGTCAGAAAACAGAAAAAGAAAGAGGGAAACGGGAAAATAGCAACACTTTCACACAAACACAGACACTTTGCATCATCTGGAACCCTGTTTATATTTGCATTAACATCTGTACTGGGCATTCAGAATCAAAGTTGACCGTGCTTTTACTCTTTGCATGAACAATATATCTCCAGTGACTGTCTGTGATCAAAACTCACTTTCCCGCTTTCTATATAAAAAATAGCCCGTACATCATTCCTAAAAGCCAACTTATTAAAAAATAAATAAATAAAAATGCCAGGTTTATAGGGGGCAAGACAGGCTCAAATGGAACAAGCACATTCTCTTGTAGGATTGAGCTGTATCTAAATTCTAATTCATGCCCATCATGAAATTTGTCATTTTAATCCAACCAGCACCACACATTTCAGTTTTATATTTTCTAAACCATTTTAACAGTTTCCTTAACATTTTTTGACAAAATGAGGTAGAAACGCTGTTGAAAGATTCACTGCTAGCCTCTTAGCTCAAGGCTAAGTATCTCTGCACGTTACCTTCAGTGAAGCAGCTTGCAATGCAAATGAAATTAATTAGCTGCAAGAAAAGAGGCTTAATGGCAGACTATGACAGCTAATGTCAGCTGAGCAATTGGCTATCAAACTGTAGCCAGCACACATCAGGGTTCGCTCACATCTATCATCAAGAATAACCTCTTGCCATCTGATTACCCAGCACAGATGTTGATTTCAGTAGTAAACAGGGTCTAGATTCGTATACTACTCTAAGTATGCAGGTCCTTTACACCTCTACACACACCTCATCCTCTGGTGGTTTGGGGGTGTCGCCATCAAGGGAGGGGTTTGCAGTGGACTCAGGTGAGGCATTCGCTGAGGCAGAGGCAGGGACGGGTTTAAGTTCCCCCCCAAGCTGTGAGTAAAGCTCATTGATTTCACTGACTGTGACATAGCCCTGGAAAGTATTGTGTGGAGAGAAGGGGTGAGGCAGTGCATGAAGTGAATCAGCCAAATTAATATGTTATCACACTCAAGAATTAGAGAGAACAATGCAGAACTGGGTGATGCAGCTGTTCACAACTAAAAACATGATTGACAAATAAACATGTTATTAAAATGTTAACACTGACTGAGATGATTACACAAGACAAAAGACGCTTTTTCAATACAATTTTAACGTTTGTGAGTATAAGCTGTGCACAAATTAGTCAATTTTTATGCATTGCAGATATTGGCAGTTCCAATAAGAAACATACAAATCACATGGGAGGATATGACAAACGGCACAGGAAAGAGTGATTAAAATGTATTTAAGAAGACGATCTAGTCAAAGGTAAAGAAGAAAGGATATGCAAGGAATATGAGACGAAAGTACCTCAGCATTCTTGAGAAAAAGAGAGGAAAGAAGGGAGGAGAGGGCACACAAGCTGACTGGAGCAGATGTGCTGTAACAGCAGTGACCGCTAAAAGACTGACATACATCAGCCAGAGAGGCTGGATCCTAGTAGAGAAGGAAACCCCCCTGATTAAAATGGAGGAGCATCCCGCCTGCTTTCTGAGACCAAAGAGCAACACTGTTGTCTATTTGCTGTCTGACAGCTGTCAGTCAAACTTACCTCCCTCAGAGTGAAACCACGGCCTCCAGTGAGGTCAGCATATTTTCTTTCAAGTGCAGTGAGGTTTTCTTTCTCCTAAAAGATAGAATAAAACAAAGCATACCGAAACGCGTGAAAACTTGTCTTGACATTTTTTAAGGATTATGAAAAATGATCAAACAACAGAACATGAAAATCTTTGTACCCTTTGCAGCATTGCTTCAAGGTTGCTCCTCTCCTTCATGAAGCTCTCCTTCTCTCGCTGAGCCTGTTGGGTAATCTGTACTGTCTGCTTCTTTAGTGTTAAAAGTCTCTCCTGAAGAAAAAAAACAGAAACAGTTTGTCACATGTAAAATCCCCTTGTAGAAGATAGTATAACAACAGAGTTAATTCAACATAAACCAGGATACCCTTAAAAACAAAATCTTATTTGCACTAGTTTTAGGAAGATTATGCATAATTAGGCCTGGCTAATGTGACCACAAGCCAGTATGCTGTAGCTCTTAGTCAGGAGGTTAAAAACCCTTCTTAGCTCCACTTCTTTGTGTCTAAGTTGACAAAGGGAGTCTTAGAAAATGTTTTCAAAAGACTGACCGCTGACTACAAAAGGGTGGTTATATGGTAATACTCTATCAGGGGGTATTAAAAAATAGTCATGGTATAGCTTTAATTGTTGTCATGAAGACGGTGCCATATAACGAGCGCATGTTTATAATACATGCCTTTATATTTTGTGCCTGTCTCCACCAGCACCACCATACATATAGCTGTACTGGTGCATGTATACTCCTGTGTTGCGCACCATGGCCTGGCACGGTGCTGGTACCACCTTCTGATCTTCTCTAAAGTCAAACTGTTAAACCAGCACCACTGGTCGTAATGTGATCCATGGCCAAGTGAGTTTAAAACACTTTAATTCTTATCTCTGTGTGTAGATCAGTGATGAGTGATGAAAAGGTTTAGGCTATTAATAAGACAATGCATGCTGCAGCAGCAACGTCAAGCACAAGTAAATCATCAGCACATTTAAAAAATATTTAAACTCAAGTAAAATAATTTTTATAACAAATGTGGATGAAGTTAATTGGTGCTTGTTGGTTATTTTAGGCTCAAAAGTAGTCTGTAACTTTTCAGAAACTTGTGGCAGGGTGGAGCTTACCAGGCTGTGCAACACTGAAGTTTAACACAATTAAGGCCAATCTTTATCTGTTTAGAAGCACACGAACATAACTTGCATTGTTAGATACTGTATGATAATAGTTGTGTATTATTATTTTCTAGGGATGCACAATATTGGACTATTGCCAATATCTGATATGCCTGTATTTACAGATTCATTTTAGCCGACATTTACCTCTACCAAGGTTATGTGATCGGGTTTGTTTATTCGTTTTTTTGTCAGCAACATAACTCAAAAAGGTGTGGACGGATTTTGATGAAATTTTAAGGAAATGTAAGAAATGGCATAAGGAAGAACTAATTAGATTTTGGGAGTGATCTGGATCACCGTCTGGATCCAGTAATTTTTTTAAAGGATTCTGTACTATTGGGAGATAGGGCTAACGGTGGAGGTCTGCGCTCTTGGAGTGCTTTTTTAGTTGAATATGCTTGTCAGACAAGAAATTCTAGTCCTTTGGACACATTTTAAGATTTTAGGATGACCAAGGAAACAAACTTTAGTCCTTAAAAAAACTTGTTTAAAGAATGAGGATAAATAAAGAAAAAGACCTCAACTGACAAAGGTCTGTTGGTTCATCCTAAAACTCCACTTATTAATTAGTATATATGGACAAAATTTACAGTTGATACATGCTGAAATACCCAGGCAAAACATCGGCTGTACAGTGCTTAACAAATTTATTAGACCACCTGCCATATTTGTCTCAGAGACCATCCAGCTTCATGAAGTGCTTTAATGCGGACTCTTTCATTTTCAGTGAGCTGTCTGCGTTTTACCATTTTAAACAGGAATGAGGTATTTCAAACTGAATTCACCCAAATTTGAGCCAGCTTACTAGGCATCTCTGAGAAGCCAGAAATTAATCAAGCATAACATTCAACCACTAAAACAAATTTTTCTCTTCAGAAATGCAAGTACATAACTATAATTTGACATATTATCAAGAAATATATTAATGTGCCTTACTATTTTTTCAGTTTTGTTGTAAATCAGTAAATTTGAAAATTCATGGATAACAATAATAATTATATTTTAGCATTAAAAATATCATTTGGGTTAAAGAGCTTCTACATATTGGTGTATTAACCATTGCAGAAACATAAAAAATGATTTTGGTAATTACCAATGCTGTTAATTTTAGGGCAGCTGTGGCATAAACCTTACTTTGGTTAGGGTTAGGGTGGTCTAATAAATTTGTTAAGCACTGTAAATATCGGCAGAAATTTTGACATCTGCCGATACCGATATTTGCCTTTTTAAGATAATATCTGCCGATACTAATACCAGACAGATAATATTGTGTATCCCTATAATTTTCATGCTACTTCATAACAATGGTGGAAGAGAGGGCATATGAGCTCTTACGCACAGAAAAGGAGAGAGGGAAAAAAAAGGGACAGAGGATCATTTGATCCTGATGTAATTCTGCTTTCCTGTAGGGATTGAAAACAATGCTTTAATAATAAATCACTTCCAGCACCCCTGTTATCAATGTCTTTTTATTAACACTCTAGAGCATTTACCACAAAGCACCTGCAGAAGCCCGCACTCTGCTCGCTGTGCTTACACATACATGCCAGAAAATGCTTGTAAAACATGGTTTTGTAAACATCTGGCAGCAACACTGTATACCCCGCTCAAATTTGGGGAATATTTTACGTTGTTAAAAAACGGATATCCCCAGTTCCTACTTCTGAAAATTAATCTCACAAGACCGCTTTAGTAACCAAATAGGTGTTGTCACTATGACTTCTTCCAATACTTAATACAGTCTATGAAACAAACAGACTGTTTCTGTTACCTTGCGAGTGACGGTGCTTCTCTGGTAGTCAGCAATCTCACGCAGGAGTTGTTGTGTTTGTGTCTCCTTCTCTTCATCCTGCCTGCTCTCATTTTCCAGTTGCTGGAACTCTAGATCCTCAAAACGCTTTGTCTCAGTCTCTAGCACTTCACAGTCCTACATAGGAAAAAAAAAAAAAAAACAGAGAACAACAGAGATAAACAGGCAGACTAAGGAAAGCATACAGAAAGTAATGATTATTCTAAGAAGATACCACTTTAAAGAAACTTGATGACGCAAAAACATACATACATACAAGGATGTATGAGAGTTAAATGCATTAAAATGCATTAATTATTCACCACTTTAAGACATAAAGAAGATTCTACCAGGCCTAAAGGAGAAATAAATATAAGTTTACACAGTGAGGGGATTTATTGAAATACAAAAACAAGCAAAACAAACCAAAAGAACATGCAGCTTTTCATAGTCAAACTTGCACATAAAACCCATATAAACTACCTTTTTGGAAATTTAAGCAATTTTAATTTTTCTTGTTGAAAACACTGCAAAACGATTTGAAAACACTCCCCCAAGCATTTCCCCAAATCAAGGTTAATCAACAAAGACTCTGCAAACCAGACACAGACAGATCCCTGACGTTTCATTAACATGAAACGGTCATGCAGACACCAAAGCATTACCAATGTTCACGTTCACATGCAACATGGACACACAGAAAGCATTCCCTCAGAAACACAGAGAAGTCCAAATTCAACAAACAGAATTTCATTAAAGAATAAGAAACCAGGGGAAAAAACACAGCAGGTTTCATTAAAAGCAGATTAAATAAATAATTCTGAATAGACGTGTCAATTACAAGGACAGTGTATGCTTACATCATTGTGCAGGCAAGTCTAATGCCTTGTTTGATTGTTTATACATTACAATCAAGCCCTATTTACATTTTTTGGTTTGAGTCTGACCCTACCAAACCTGCCATAGACAATGAGAACATGGCTTTGGTAAGTTTATCCAGATCATGTTTGCATTCAAGCACAAGTAAATGTCAAATAAATATCAGTAGTGCAAACATACCAATGATTTTGAAACATGTGGACATGTTAAAATAAATGTTGTTTTACAGTTTCACATTGCCAGTATTTAACTTTTTGACCTGGATAATCAACTTGCAGTGTGTTCTCATGTGACTTGCAGTTGCAGGATTTGCCACAGGAGGGCTCTGTTGACCATCCAGAGGCTCTTTATGCATTTTACAACAAATATGAACAACACTGTTTTTTCCCAGGATAAACCAGAATTCTTCATTTGATTTAATACTTTATGTAATTGTTAAAGATTTGTGTTTTACTGAAACTTCAAACCATGTTTTAGATTTCACATTCTAAAAGGCTTCGCCACCTTATAAAACAATACAACATGTAGACACAGAATAGTAAGAAATAGAGAGGAGGAACCACACACCAACATAGACCAAGGCAAATAAGGTCAGGAGAGGAAAAAATGCATCTTCACATGCAGTTCCTAGTATGAAATCCATTACATGGCTAATCAAAGTGTAAATAAACAGAATTTTTTAAGAGTTCATGTACACATAATTATTTTTTTGTTTCCTTTATGTGTGCATACAGAGCTTTACAGTTCTCTATACGTAGACGAGCAGATACAAAAATCCCAACAGCAACAATAAAAATAAAATCAACATGTTCAGTCTTTAATACAAAGATACTTTTCCCTCAGCTAAAAATATCTTTATATTAGGGCTGCTTGATTGTGAGACAAATCATAATCAAGATTGTTTTAATTGATATTGAGACCAAAATTATTCAACACGATTACTTACTGATTTTATAATATCTGCATTATATGTTTTATTGAACTTGCTTTTTTCCCACACTAGTATTCTGAACTCTTAAAAAGACTATGTTGTAAAATGTGGTTTATAAGATGCATTTTAATAACTATTTTTCATCTTAAAAAGGTTGGCTGTGACCTATACCAGCGTGACCAATATACCAGTATAAAGTGCTGAGTTATGAATGGTCATGACTGCTAGTAGAGCTGCCATTACCAAACATTGCACAAGATGGGATTTAAGAAAACCCAGGGCTCAAAACAGCAAGGGTTGGTGTCACTTTTTAACAGGTTTTCTCCCAAGATTAAGTCTTGCATTCAGCACTGTGGCCTACTCTAAAGTCAAACTATTCCAATGGTGTACCGATGGTTTCAATGTGTTCCACAGCAACGTGAGTTTTTGAAAACACTTTAATTTCTCTACAGTGATGAAAAATGATCCGAAGTTTATTGTAAATAACGACATCTGCAGCATGCAGCAGCAGCAACATTTGGCACAATTAAAACCACTGAAATTGGATTAACGTTTAAACATATATTAACCCTCTTATATGGGATATGAAGATAAAGTTAGAAGGTAGTCTGGGACTGTTTCCCCTACAGTGAACTCACGGCTGAATGGAGCTCAACGCTGACGTACAAAGCAAAAAATAAATAATATTTCTGGCTTATTTTTATCTGTTAAAAAGCATGAATATTCCTAGATCCTGTCTGAGAATAGTTTCTGATTATTAATTCGCATGACACCTCTTAACAATGGGGAAAAGACAGTGCATGTGCAATACTATGCAGAGAGAGGTCCTCTTTCCTGATGTTACTCAGCTTACCTGTGAATATAACTGCACAAAGTGCTGAAATTATAAATCACTTCCAGCACCGTTATAAACATCCTCAATTTTTTTTTTAGAGTTGAAGCATTTTGTAAAAAGATTTAATGAAACATGCAAAGACGCACATGCTCTGCTTACATGTACACATGTAACACAGTGTACCGCAGAAAGATTCTGGGAGGGTTAAATGGTGCTGAAAAATGGATACTACCCAATCTCTATTAAAACCATCACACAGGACAACTGTTTAAACCTTTTTCTCTCAAAAATAGACAATTCTTGCAATTTCTATTCCAGCATGATTAATGATCTAGATTTTATGCTAAGAAAACAAAACAAATATATACAGAAATAATAATATAAAGTTTGAAACATAATCTCTTTAGATATAATCTGATCCCAAATATCTTAAATCAACTTCATTATTTGACCACCACTGAGATGCATGTGTTTCGACGTTTATGTGTGTATGTGTGATATTTGTGCGTGTGTGTACTGACCCTGGCCAACTGCTCCTGCAGGGGCTCCTTGGTGGCCTCAGGGCAGCTGTCCAGCTGGGAGCGTTGCTCACACACAATCTGAGCCAACCTTTCTACTCTGCCCCTTTCTGCCTGCAGCAACTCGCACGCCTGGCATCCACACGTCCAACAAAGACGCACAAACATCCCCGCACATACACGATGCACACATTTGTTTATGTGCACATACAAACAGACAGGAGCACACCCACACACATACAGAGGACAGAGAGAGGATGGCAGCGTTAGTGGGACTGGGGGAGCCACAGTTAGTCACTACGGCATTCGGGTCAGCAAGATTAGCCTAAAGGGACGGGGAGGAGGGGAAGCTGTAGGAATCAAATCTAATGAAGGGATGGAGAACTATGGAGGAATCGAGTAGAGATGAAGGCATGAAGATGGTATGAAAATCCTACCATGAGCTCTTTCTCTTGTCACATTTATTTGAATGGAGATGGGTTATGAATCGATGAACAGTTTAATGCGATTTTAATTATACAACAACATATAACATCCAGGATTTGAACAACCATCCAACCTTACTTTCCTTCACTTATTTCTTATAAACCCTCATTTATTTCTATGTGTTTTACCATGATTTGGATTTTATAAGAAAGCCTTTATTGGCTGTGTTCATGGAAATTTCAGTGCAATGCAACCACTTGATCATACAGCAGAGAACATACCAAACACACAAACACAAACACACAGTAAATTCAATCTGTTTCTCCACATAAACTTCACACCCAGTGAACGATCCCATATACTGGTTTAAATTCTGACTGACACGCACGCCCGCGGTCCTTCAGCAGCAGAGGGTGTAGGATAGTATCTCTTGGTGACCGCTACACCCTGGGCAGCATTAACAGATTTATATTTGGACCACAGACAGCATGAGAAGGATTAACACTTACCAGTAAATCACATGACCATTACATTTATGAAAGTTTCAGCATAGCATATGTGTGTTCAACACAAACACCTTGAGAAGGGAAATACATGCTGGGCTTAAATGCCCATGTTTAACGTACATGTTTGATGTCTGATGTGGTAAAAAAAAAACCTCCCCTCTAATAGGAAACTATTCACCAGTCACTTAGCAAAACAAGAATCAACAAAGTGGTTCAACACTGTCTGCAGTGCCCTACAAGTGCCCTCTTATCTTTTAACCCCACAGCATGTTAACAGGGCCCTCAGTTATCATCAGTGCATAGAAAATGTCTTTGATTCTGAAGTGTAGAAGCATTTAACTGAAATCCACAATTTTCAAACATGTGCATGTCAGCTGTTGTCAGTGGTTCCCAAAGTGGGCAGTGGGCCCCCCGGGGGGGGGTGTGGGGTCATGACAGGGAGGTCATGGCAAGGAGGAGCAGTTCATTTATGTCACCTCAGATTCAACAATGTTATTGCAGTTCAAGTCCAAGGCTTTTTCTGCATTTTGGATTGGAGTGGAAAAGCAGTATCCACTGCTTGGCTCGAAAGCTTTGGCCACACTCTTTCCTTTTACAACATCCTACAAGTGTGATATAGGTTTTTCTGCTGTTGCCTCATTAAGAAAAAAATCAATCAAAGCTGTATATCGAAAATGAAAAGAGATTGGTAGTCTTACAGCTGCACCCAGGACTCAAGTAGACCTGTAGCACCAAATAAGCCCATGGTTGTCACTAAAATGATAGTTGGACTGGGTGTATAAATTTTAAGGATATTCATTATTTACTTCCAGGGAATTGTTTATCTTCAGAGGGTTAGATTTTTAAAATTCAAAATCTTTGTTTTTTTGTGTTTTTTTCTAGAGTGCAGGAATATATTTGCAAATATTGTGAATGGCAGTGTGTTAGTCGTACATTTACATGTTTTTACATGTTGCTGTGTAAGGTGAGGGGTAGGGGGTGCGTGAAAATATTTTCATCTACCAAAGGGGGGTCCAACAGAAAAAGTTTGGGAGCCACTGTTATAGGTGATCTGTGTTGATAAATCCCACATGTTCAGGCTTAGTCAGCTCTCTCATCCCTGTTTTTGACTCTTTCCACTGTCCTCTCTAAATAAAGGCATAAAAGCCCCCAAAATATGTCATTTAAAAATACTGAGCTGGTGAATTTAACACTTAGATAGGATGCTCTGACACACACATATCTGTGCATACTCTGCTGATAAATGAGGGCCCAGGTCTCTGTGTCAACCGCTATAAATCCCTGAGGGCCTCCCCTCTGGCTCTCATTGTTTCACAATTAATCACATTCTGTCAAATACCTTTTCCTTCTCCTGCTGGGACTTTTTCTCTAGGTCAGTCATCTTGCTGTGAAGTGTCTCTAGAGCATCTTTTTCCTGCTGGAGAGCAGCTGCTTCTGACTCCATCTCAGCCTCCACCAGAGCTCGCTCAACCTCCACCTTGGATAAACAGATACCGATAAATAACTCATCCGTTGTTTTCTGTATGTTCTTTCAATTAACAAAAGTGAGTGTACGAACAAGTTTATTTATTTTGATTTTTATAACTGTGCACATAATGCTTCCAAACCTTTGATCTTAAAAACAAAATAAGGTTACTCTCTTCTTTTTACCTCTCGTGCAGATTCCTCTATTTGGTTGTCTAGCTCTTTGATCTTTTGCTCCACCTCCTCCATGTTGTTCAGCACCTGGATCCTCTCCTCCTCCACACGCCTCACCTCTTCCTCTGGAGGTCTGCGGTAGCGAGCCACTTCATCAGCCTGAAAACAGGAATATGAACAGTCAGTAAATGAAACTGATACATTACCATACTTATAAACCATTTCGGTGTTTGCACACAGGTATGACGTGTCTTGTGGGCAGAGCTTAGACAGGGGCAGAACGTTAGCTGGCGGTAGCTTGCTATAAAATCACATCAGAAATTATTCTAATAATTGCTTGTATTTGTTTTTATTTGGATGTACTGTAATGAAGAGTTTTTGCTGGGGGACAAACACAATCTCTATAATCTACATAATGCAGAAATAATCTTATCGATATCTGTATAGGTTTTCAGTCATCCAGGTTATCAAAAGCTTGACCCAAACGGAGAAACTGGTGTGGTTACAGTTGTTGAAAATATCATGTCTCTCCTCTAAAAAAGCTTCTTCAGCCAAAAAACTCAGGGAAATGTCAGGATATGTAATCAATTATAACACTAAAGATCTAGGTGGCAGCCTGAGAGCCACTGGCAGAGTCATTAACCTACTTACCAATCAGTAACAGTCGTCACTGCAGCCCCACGTTTTTCACATTCCTATTCTGACATCCTACAGCACAATTACAATTTTTTTTCTTATACCACTGATCTAACTCACTTCCCTGGGTTTCTCTCAGATTGTTTCAGCTGTTTTTCTGTCAACAGAGTGCATGAAGCAATCATGTCTACTTTATGTAAGTCCTGTAATTGTGATTTATGGCCATCTATTAAAATGTTTTACACCAACAACTATAAATTCAGTATTTGATGAGGAGTAAAAACAAGCTTTACCATGACAGAATTGGTGCAGACACAAGCAAACATTCACCTATAGAAACACCAGCTGTCCATTCAGCATGGTAACACTTTGCCTGCTCTAATCTAATAAATGGGCTGTAAATATCTCTCATCTGTGAACGTGAAGGATCTGGACATCGATACTTTTCAAGTATCAGGAGGAGTGATCCTTGTCACTCTCATGTTTTTCGCAAAGAACAGGACACATAATCACCTCCCACATTAATCTTGATTTATCTTCTAAGAAGCTGGCCAAGTCAAAGGTGCCACTTTAGCATTCTTGTATTCCTTCAAACAGAGAATGAGCTTTAAGGTCAAAGTGTATAACCTGCTTTTAAGCCACATGAAACAGATTCCTGCTCTTAGATAATCTGTTGTAATCAATGGTTACAGAGATTCTAGTCAGTAAGTAACCACAGGATGACATGTAATTTTGATTTCTGACTAAACACAATTTCAACTGTTAAAGAAATACGCTAGTGGTGTGATACATCCAGTCTCTAAGCAGAACTAGTCAGCAGAGGTTCACAAAGTCAGTTTACCTGGGAACTGATTGTGTACTGGTGCACCACAAAACAATCAAATTAGTAAGTAAAATTCTCATATATGTTAGATACATTAAACATAAAGTGAAATACTTCTAACCTTTTTTTTAATTTCAATGTTGATGATTACGGCTTACAACTCATGTAAATCAAACACCAAGCATATGAAATATTCAGATATTGCACATGACCTACAGAAAAGATCTATGATAGAGAACCCAGTGTTTCCAATAGAAAAAGGGCCTGTGTCCATAGCCAGCTTTTCTAGTGCCAGCGGCACTTATTTTCAGTTTAAAACTAATGCAGACGATCTAAGTGCTCAGCTGTTTTTGTCTCAGCGTTCTCAGTTGAAAACCGTTCAACATTTGGAACAGTGCTGTGCTCGTCAATGTCACTTCTCCCTCGCTTACCAATCAAAATAAACAAGGGGCAAGACTTCTGACCCATACGGAAGAGAAACCGATCTGATTCGTCTTTCTTGGAGGGCAAAGTTTCCAGTCTGCAGCTGCTTTGGTCAGGACAGGATTCCTTTATACTGTTGTCATGTTTTCTGTGTGGTATTTCTGATATACAGAAATATGAAGCACATAGAGTTTTTTAAAAACAATTTTATAGTTTCCATAGGGGAAAGAGGAACTCATTTTCTGTAATGTAGCTACAATGAACCCTGGTGAAAAGCGCTGTGATTGTGAGGTTATAGCCACTGCCGATGCTTAAAAAGTCAGCTATGGATACAGGCCGTTAAATGTACTTATGTGAATATATGACAGTTGCACCTGTATTGTTAAAGGTAGGTGAGTTAGAGCTAAGTAAATATGCTGGACCCTGCATGCATGTGTGCTTTATAAATTAAGAACTAGGTCTTGAGCCCATCTATGGCTAGTTCAAGGGTCAGCCAAATATTCAGTACAAACAGACATCAGTGATTTTATAAGGAAGTTCACATTCACAGCTAAATGTATACAATTCATTCTCTCTTTCTTGTACCTCATTGTTCCTCTGTGCCCGTGGAGAAGGAGAAGGGCCGAAGCTTCGCAGACTGACTGCAGGAGATTCTGCTCTGTTTTCTTGCTGTCCACTGCTTCGTCTCCGTCGTACCTGTAGATCATCATGATAGAAACCATTCTCTAATCCAGGGGAGGTCATGTGTCCATTCCCTGTCGTTCCATTAAAGGCTGAAGAATCAGAAAAGACGGATGGTGCGTCGTCATCGTCATCATTTACTTGAAGCTTCTCAAGCTCCTGGTTGATCTTTTGGAGATCTGCTACTGCCAAGGTGGGATCTGTAGCTGAGCCACCTCCATCTCTATCAGACCGGCCCAACTCTGTACACAGAGACAGGATGGTCTCGAGCCGCTGTCGCTCCTTAGAGAAGAACACATATAGACTGTTACTATTTTCTCATTTCTCTAAGATCTCATGGAGTTGTTGTAGTTTAGATCAAAGGCTGCAATTTGAAGCAAATGTTTGAATTCAACTTAGGCACAGCCAGTTCTACAAAACCACCAAAACTGTTACAACATAAAGAGCTGTTCAGGAGCCAAACAACCAGCTCTACTGAGCTGAGCCCAATAATCAGGATGGATTTTCTGTCACAACGAGTGAGACTGGACAGACATCGGCTGAGGAAACGCGTAAAATCAGAGTTTAATGTGTTAAACCATGGCAAAACTGTACTGAACCGGACCAAACTGTTTTGTGGAAACGGGCCATATATGAGCTGGGTATGACACCACTCATCTACGCTTTAGACGGAGGCATTTCTAATTCCTGCCTGCTGAGTATTTCAGTACTTTCCGGACACAAAAGAAGAACCAAGAATGTTTCTATTTTCACACTTTAAATGCTTGGCATAGTCCTAAACAGCTCCAAATGTTGCTTTTTTGGTAGTGTTTGAGAGTTCTCTGCTGCTGCATAACATCATCTGAAAAGACTCTGTACCATGATCAGCATAAATTTGATTGAACACAACAGATAAACACTACCTGCTAATATCTATTCCTGTCACATTTGCTGATGGCAATGCATGTCAACAAGGCGAATGTCAGCACCAATGCATCATGTTTTGTTTTTTTTTTTAAATCTTTTTACTAATATTCCTTGTTATTTTAAGTGTTCAGTGTGTAAAGGTTACCTAAACACATGTGACGCAGATGCAATTTCAATAAGTAATCATGTTCAATAACCCTGAACTCAATATTAACTAAATCAATTATGTTTATGATTTCTGCAATTTACAAACCGTTATGGCCTAAATTCAATTGAATGTTTTTTGAACTTTTTCATCTAAAACACTCACATTTTGAATTTGACACCTACAAAATATTTCAAAAAAGTTGGGACAGAGACATGTTTACAACTATAAGTTATCATGTACAAACATGTATCTTAATATCAACCAAAACCATTCTGATTATGATTCTTCACCATAACAAAGCAGTTCTTTTTCACAATAGCAATGTGGAGTCATAACAGATTTACTACAGCAGTATTATAACTTTGTCATAAAATTAAGTAGTAAATGCTCAGGTTACCTGGGGAAGCATCGCAGAAGTCAATCCCTCAAGTTACAATGTCGTCATTTAGTCCAAAAATACACTCATACCATACTCTCACAGTTTTAGCAGATCCAGTAGACTCTACAAAGAATCAAATCCCAGACCAAGAGTTCCCTTTACAGTTGTTACTGCCCTAACACAGCTATATGGAGAGTGACAGAGGCTTCAGGGGGTCAAATACTCTCCTACGTTCAGCAGCAGCTTCTGTAGAGTGAGAAGTGTGCAAGCCCTACAGCAAGTGAGTGTATGTGATATTAGAAATGGAAAGCAGGCTGGATAAAGGTATGGGGCATGGTGTGTATGTTTGTGTGTGAGTGAGAGAGTAGGCTAATGAGAAGGTGGACAGCTGTCAACTATCGGAAGCATGCATGAGAGCAGGCAACAACTCCAAACACAGGAATGTCTGTGTGTACTGACACTGAGGAAACAGGATACTTTCTAGGGAATCATTCTCTAGGAAGGAATTGGAAATGAGTGAAGTCTGGAATATTTAAGTTACCTGTTCAAAAAGATTGTAGAGATTTTCCCCTCTACAAAAACATATAAATTAATGTGCACAAGCAAACATAAACACCCCATTTATAGAGTGTAATGTGAACCAGTAGCAGCAGCAAAAACAAGCCTGTGTCAGTTTGTCACCTTGTTCTATTCTAATGCACACAAGTCTCTGTGGAACCCTTTTAGTAATCAGCTGTTAACTACAAAGAGACTGAAAAAGAAAGAAACAGAGCAGCAGAGAGGAAGAAGCATCGGAAAAGCAAAGCTGGTGCAGAATAAAGTGATGCAAAGAAAGACAGATGGAAAACCAACGAAAAGGTAAGTGTGGAGGACATAACGAAAAAGAGGGCACAACTAATTGTCATCCAAAAGTGTCAAAAAAGGTAGCACACCTCAAAATCCAAGATATGGAGGACAATGTCTGTGGAAACAAAGCCTCAAATGCTCTGATGAAGGCCTTGTGCTGAAATTTATCAGTGTTTGTTTTGTGATATGTTCCAAATAAACTAGTGAAATGTTATTGTTTTGTCCTCCATAACTTGGATTTTGAGACGTGCTGCCTTTTTGGTAACCTTTTGAATGGCTTTTGAGCTTGGGCTAAGCACTCTATTGATGGTCTACTTTGATGTGAAGTGCAACTTTCCCCTCCAACTAACTCATTGTCATCATTTCTCAAACAGCAACAGCCAAACAGTTTTATTTTTAAGGGATGCACAGTATTGGATTTTAGCTAATATTCAATATGATAATATTTCCAGACTCATAACAGCTGATACTGATAACAATACAGATACACCCACATCTTTTTCAGAATAAGACTTTACAGTTCTAGGATTGATCTGTTCCTCTTCTTGTGACAGGCAATAAACAAGACACATAAGACAAAATAACACACACAAACAAATATTTTTCTCAAGTCTAAAATATTAAATTAGCTGAAGTTAAGACCTGGCCTGTTATTTAAAAAATCAAGTGCCAGAAAACATCCCCAAGAAACTGTTAATACACAAAATCTGTTAACAGAGAAGACAGAATGCAGGTTTCCTGTCCTACCACCAGAGGGGAGACATGGTTTAGACAAGGCTTTCCTGAGCTAGAGCAATGGATGCCAGAGGTACAGGTAAGACGAAAAAGGCACTTCAGGTGTTTACAGTTGTCATCTTATTGTTGCTAATTGCTGTGTTAGCGGTAAAATAAGATAAATAAAACCCCCACTAAGACTGATTTTACCTATTTGAATATATTACTCAATTTGATAAAAGAGAGCTTCCTTTAGGATACATACTGAAAATGACTGAATACATGTATATTCAACCCTGTGTAACATTTTCCATTTCAACCAAAATTGCTCTTAAATTAGAGCAACAAAGTTTCCACCATGCTCTTCTTGTAAACTGAAATCTTGGATATCTGGAAGGTAACTGAAAACCAGTGTTAAGTCTGTAAAATGATTTGGTTTGTACAGCCTCCAGAAAATCCTTTCTCATAGTTAAAACATGAGTTAACTTAGCAGAGTACAGCTGTGTGAGAAAGAGGGAGACAAAAAAAATGAAGGTTTATGTTTCCAAATGTCATTATAAGTTGAGCATCTGTGTGTTTATCCACCTGCTACACTAAAACTCTACTCTCTAATCTTCTGGGTTCCCCTAACCAGCATCTTACTGATGTGTTCTGTGGCTCTTCAGCGGTCAGAGCCACACTGGGCGGACCTCCAGTTGACTGACATAAACACCTATCATGCATGCACGAACTTACACACACATATAATCCAAGCATGGAGTTAAGAATAGTCCTGAAAGTATGGGCTAGCTGCCAAAGGCATCTGCGCAATGGTGGACCAAACTATGCATGTGTGAGTGTACGTGCATTAACCTCCCTGGGAGAGAGTGTTTGAGGGGACAGGAGGAGGAGGTTCGTAGTAAAAGGAGGCATTCCTGAAGTCATTCCAAGGAGCATGTATTTGTGTATAACATTATAAATGTATGCAGCAACTTAATGTCAGGCCAGGGTGGGCGAGTACATACAGTATATGCCAGAACATATGTGCAGGTTCCTCGTTTGCAAAATTGACCTGACATCATTGGAGGGATTTAATTTATCACATTTAAAGCATCTTCACACCCTGGAAGTGGTGCTGCTGGTAGCTAGAGACATGCAATTTTAAGGAATTAATTATAAACATGTGCTCATTACGCACACAGCTCCATCTTCATGACCGTAGTTAAAACAATACGGTAGCAATTTTTTTAACACCCTGGTATACGGTTTAACTTTGTTCTGACCCATTCCTATAATGTATCAGGGATGCAACTAACAACTATTTCTATAGTTGAATAGTCACTGACCACTGAAACGATTAGTCAACTAGTCAGGTGGCGGTGTAGCTGTGGGATCCCTTGATGGCTCAATTTATACAAAGAAATACTATCAAACTTTCATTTCAAGCAATATTTTTGTCTTGGCTTTTAAAATAATTAGTTCTGAAGTAAGGTTGAATGATTTTCTTTTACAAATGTAAAGCCTAATTATTATATGTTGGTTAGAGTTCGCCCCACTGTTTAAGTGTTGACAAATAGTTAAAGAGATGACTTGCATCACTCCCTATGTAACGTGTCAACATCCAATGTAGAAAATGTGATGAGGAAAAAAAAAAAAAAAAAGTTATACTATTCAGTTAGAACTAAAAAGGGAAAGGTGTATCGATCACTGCTGAGCATGCTCAAGTCTCAATTGAGATAGTATGAATGAAAGATGGCCCAGTCCCAAGCATCTCAGCTTGAGAAAACAACGTTTTGCAAACACAATAGCAACACGCTGCACGAAAAAAAGATAAGCAGGCGCAACAAATGAATCATTGACAATAAAATGTGTCGGCGACAGAATTCATCACTGATTGTTAGGGGTGGGAGAAAAAAATCAATACAGCATAGTATCGCGACATTTTGTCTGATGATATATTGTATCTTCTCATCCACCAAGTATTGATTTTTTCAAATTAATTGCAAATATGAACTGAAGTCTTTGATAATGGAAAAAGTAAAATATATGGACAATTGTTTGTCCAGTGAGGTCAGCAGAGGTGACGGTCATAGAGCAGGAGAAAGTTAGTTCAACAAACATGGCAGCACCAGGTAAAGGACATTAGGAATGCAAGCAGGGCACGAATGAGATGGACATGACACATAAGGTTTTGCAAGAAGTGCTACATGAAAAATAAATATGACAAACATGAGGGCAAGACTAATGCTAAGTCAGCTAAACAGATGAAAAAATTGTATAAATCACAATACATTGCAGTATATGGTATCGCAATACTTACTGTATTGCAGACTGTTTAAAATAGCAATAATATTGAATCGTTACCCAAGTATCGTGATAACATCGTATTGTGGGAACACCAGTGATTTCCACCCCTACTGATTATTGTCGACAACAGTGACAAATCATTGCATCCCTATAATGTAACAGTATAAAGTGTTAAGACATGCATCATCTTCATCGCAAATGCGTGTACATAGCTACAACTGTCACGACCTAACACAATTCAAAATTAACTTCATCCAATGTGTACTGCAGACCGCTTATGAACGGCAGGGTTTGGTGCTACTTTTAACTACTTTTATCCCTCGTTAGGCTGTGCATTCAAAGAAAATGGGAAGTATGCCATTCGTTTTACCATTTACACTGAGCACTGGTTTGACTGAGAACTCACCTCAGTGAGGATAAGAAAGGACTGTTAGAGGAGGGCAGGAGGGCATCCCATTTTACCACACACTAATCCATCAATTCATTGTGTAAGTTGGTCATAAATCTACCTTAATATGATTAGCTTGATATGAAGACATTTGGATGCATGTTGAGGTACTCTGGCCTTGCCGTTTGGGCAAGGGTTCCTCCTCTGGAAGTTCTTTGGATGATCTAAATCTGTTTTTATGATATTTATTTGGTCATGGCAGATTAAATTAAACATACACATTTTAATAATTGTTAATCAATTTCTAAAGTAAACAGATGAGAATCCCAGATGATTGAATTTCCCTTCAGGGATAAATAAAGTTCTTGTATTGTATTGTATTGTAATTACCTCAAAAATATATAGATTTTTTATATATATATATATATATATATATATATATATATATATATATATATATATATATATATATATATGCAGTGCTTAACAAGTTTATTAGACCACCTGTCATATTCATCTCAAAGACCATCCAGCATCATGAAGTGCTTTAATGCAGACTCTTTCATTTTCAGTGAGCTCTCCACGTTTTACCATTTTGATCAGGAATGAGGGATTTCAAACTGAATTCACCCAAATTTGAGCCGGCTCAATGGGCTTCTCTGAGAATTCAGAAATTAATCAGGCATTACATTCAACCACTAAAACTCGTTTTTCTGTTCAGGAATATAAGGAAATAACTATAATTTGACATCTTAATCAAGAAATATTATTGTGCTTTACAATTTTTTCAGTTTTTTTGTAAATCAGTAAATTTGAAAATTCATGGATAACAATAATAATTATAGTTTAGCATTAAAAATATCATTTCGGTTAAAGAGCTTCTACATATTGGGGTATTAGCCTAACCATTGCAGAAACATAAAAAATGATTTTGGTAATTACCAACCTGTTAATTTTGGGCAGCTGTGGGATAAACCTTACTTTGGTTAGGGTTGGGGTGGTCTAATAAATTTGTTAAGCACTGTATATTTATAGATTTATACATATATATATTTATAGATTTTTATATATATATATATATATATATATATATATATATATATATATATATATATATATATATATATAGACAACAACCACCCCCATCAGGTGACTCAAACGAACATACTGCGGTTTCAATGCCAGGGAGATGTATATTCCAGATTAGCAGTAATATTTTTACCTAATGGGACTTGCAACAACATTTGGGAGTGCTTTTAACAGCCAATCTGAGGAGATATGGAGGATAACTGTCCTAGTGGTATAGGCGTCTGCTCCCCTTTTTCAAGAACTGGACCAGTGATATGATAAAATGACATTATGTTACAAAACCTACAAGGCTTAAAAGCAGTACCAATAAGCAAAAACATTTTTTATTATCTAGTTTTAATAAACGCAGAACTGAGTCCCTACGAAACCAGGTTTTGACTGCTATCCTCAACCTTCCTTCCTCAAATTATAATAAACTATAGTTATATTCAATTGGCACAAACATCACTATTTAAATTACAATTTTTCAAAGCTTATTTTTGGGACTTTTTTCCTTTGTTGGACAGGACAGCTGAAGAGAGACAGGAAACATGTTAGACTATGTTTTTTGCATAGAACTTCAGACATTTCAATCTATTAGAAATGTAGGTTAACAGTCACTGATGCTGTTTTAATATTTACAGCATCTTAGAATATTTAGACTATACATCTTATAGTTAGAACAATAACAATGGCATGTTCAAAGTCAAGTGTTCATTTTGAACTTCAGCACTTTATTCTGACCATGTCTACATACCAAAATGCATTAGTTGCTTCATTTTGGTAAGCTGATAAGATATTTGCGTTACTATGCAGTTTAACAGGTAGACTTAAAATGATGGGTGAGTGTCATTTGATCAAACATTATGTTGCCATAATTTAAATTTGTGGATACCGAGGCCATGACAGAAATTATTTCATTATTAACATGTAAAACCTTTTAGACTCACCAGTCTCTCCACTTCTTGCTCACGGAGTCTCTCCTCTTTTTGCCTCTGGTGGTAGTCTGTCAGCTCCTCTTTCCCACTCAGCGAGCTGATACTTCCCCGTCTTTCCCTGAAACCCCCAGGTGGGGTCACTCCGGCCTTTCCGAATGACTGCCTCCTCTCCCCAAGCCCCATCCCAGGTTCCAGACCTGCCTTTCCAAACGAAGACCTCCTCTCACCAAGTCCAAACCCAGAGGTGCCACTTAGATCACTACCCACCCCTCTCCTCTCTCTTTCCCCCAAATAAGCATCCGTTACTGCTGAGACGCCACGATTTGACAGGTCTGTTGGGTTTGAATTCGAGGAACTGATTGAGCCCACAGAGCTAGTGGAGGTAAGACTGAGTTTTTTGGCCACTCGAGGGGAAGAGGAACCCCCTGCTTTGGATGGGATGGTCACATCAGGAGGTGTTGGTGTAGGGATGGAGGGAGTAGTGGAAGGCAAGTTCTTCGGAGAAGAGAGGGAGATGGACACAACTCCTTCACCTTGAATTTGATTCCTGTTGGAGGAAATCTGGGTGAAGTTGCTTGTGTTGTGGTTGAGGTCAGTATTGACGTTCTGGTTGTTGTAATGGTCTTTGCTGTACTTGTAACCCCCAGCTACATCTGATCGCCGTGGGGGCAAAGTTGACAGAGTCAGAACTCCGTTGTTATTGTCACGAGGAGATGGAGAGGGGCAGAGGCGTGGCAGCGAGCGGCTGTGCCCTCCACCCATCAAACTACTCAGTGAACCTGCTGAGTACTTCCTGGTTCGACTGCTGGGCAACGGCTCCTGGTTGCCAAAGCTACGACGGCCAAGGCGTGGGCTCGAGGGCATGCTGACTGCACCTCCTGATGATGTAGTGCGTGTGGAGGAGGGAGGGAGAGTAAGGAGGAGGGTGTTGCTACCATCCACAGAAATAGAAGAACCTCCACCGTTCCATGTGGACAGTAAATTAGAAGACCCCTGGCTGTGTAGTCGCCGGCTATCGCTAACGCCATAGTTGTCTTGGTTGCGACTGGAGGGACGAGAAGACAGAGAAGAAGGGTCTGATCGTCGTCCAGGGGAAGCAGGGGGAGCAGATTTCATGGACATGGGAGGACGATCTGAGCCATAGAAACGTCTTGCCTGATCCTGATAGGCTGTGGAGGATGTGGCAGGACTTGTGATGGGTGTGGTGGGGGGAGACTGGAAGTAAAAAGGAAAAAGAAATATTAACACCAGAAACACATACAACACAGCTATCTTTAAATCAGTATCTAATCAATGATGTTGATTGGTTTTCAATGCACTAAGTCCTAGGGACACGAAAGTGGTGAGCTGAGGGGGCTCCATAGCTATCAAATGGGTCACCACTGAAATTTTGTCCGATTTTAAGTTTTTTACATTTCAGTACAAAAATTATTGATTAGCTGATTGATGGATATGTAAATTTTTTTTCACACTAGCACTATATTAATGAATGTAATTAAAACAATAATGTGGCAATATTTTTATATCCAGTTATACAATATTACCATATTACTGCCTTGCCTAGTTCCACCTGTGTGATTTTTAAGTACACGTTTACTTGTGTCTTATTTTAATATTCTTTCTTCAAAAGATGAAGATAAAGGAAAATATGTTTTAGTATTTTTTAATTTTGATTGTAATATTCTCTGTTTAAAATTTTGATTTTAATTCGTAAAAGATACACAGTGCATACCTGACAACATCAAAGTCTTATACAAATATGCAAAACATGGCCAGTGTAGATTAAGTGGTTTTAGTATTAAGAATCCATCCATTTCAGTCTGGTGTTACACACAGGAGTGAGGAGTAAACATTGTCTAGCCAGTGAAACTCTGTAGTTGAGCTGAGGATTATGGGTAAGCCATGGTTATTCAGTAAACCGGGGTTAGCCCTCCTTAGCCAAAGACAAACATCCAGGCTTACTATACAGACTCTATAAGCCTGAGACTGAAAGCGGCATAATAAGTTCTTAAATGGCGTTTTATGAAGGCTGACCTGTGTCACACTGAAGTAGGAGGGGTTAGCATTCCCGTTGGCTCTCAGGCTGTTCTCCAGGGCAATCTTCTTGCGTTGCAGGGTGTCCATTAAGTCTCGGAGTTCGGAGGCTGAACGCATGCCTCGAGCACTGCCGGTGCCACCCACCACTGCATGGCCATAGTCACTGCTGAACTTCAAGTAGTCTGGAAGTGGGTAAAAAATTGATTAAAAATGAATTAAATGGTTGATATGAGAAAGTGGAGATATGCTAGGCCATTGGCTCTTTACTAATCTAGTCTCAGGACCCGCCACTACCTCCTTCAGGCAAAATCGTGAAAAAACTTGGGAGAAAAATTCAACTTTTGAAATTTATTTAATGAAAATGTTTTAGTTTGGACCTTTGCTCAAACAAAACATGTGACTAAACAAAAATACATAACAAACAAACCTATCTATAAAGTATATCATTACAAAAGAGCTAGGAAAAATGCATGTATACACTTTAGTTTATATCGTCTTGCCATGAAAATGCATACATTTTGGTTGCTTCCTTGAGATCTTGAGAAGTTAACACAGTATCATGGGAAAACCAGCTTTGTTATCGAAGATTATGAAATAAAGAATCAACTAAATCTCAAGACGGCAAACAAAATGAACTTGCTATATCAAAGCAAAACAGAGTAAAATAAAATAGAAGTATGTAGGTCTGATGAGGGCTTCTGTACATCCCAGGCCTTTTGCATTCATGACCCACTGAAAACAACCCCCCGTCCCACTCTAAGCTCCTGTGCTAAGGTGAATGTTGCCAGGAAAATAAACAGGAAGAAGATATAAATGAAAAATAACAGGATAGATGCAAAACAACCAAAATAAATCAGGTATTTGTTTAAAAGTATGAAGAGATGGACGGAAATGACAGAGGCTTTCAGTTCAGCTTGTGGAAAATTGAGCAAAACAAGAGCAGTGGCAGAAAGAGAATAAGGGAGAAGAAGAAAAAGAGGGAGGGGCATGGTCATAAATACTTGCAGAGGAGAGAAAGAGGGAGAGAGAGGGTGGGGAAGGCTGTGTATGTACCTGAAGCAGCCGCTATTCATAGATGGGGGCCTTGGCAGGACAAACTCAACTCAAACAATCCACAAATGGTAGCTAACCACCAAAAATAAGAGTCTAGTCACACACATGCATGCGAATACACACTTCCACAAAACCATCCATTAGACCCAAGACAAACATTACAACTCCTTTTCAGCTTCAGTTTCTAAGAGGAGGATTTTGGGAAATGAAAAAGACCACAAAATATTCTTGACTACCCTCAGGAGGCCCCCCGCCCTTCCTAAAGCCTTTTATTTAAAGCTGCTTCAGCAATGAGGGGGTCTTTCTCTAAACCTCAACTGACCGGCAGCTTTTACTTCCTCCTCCAAAGTCTGAGAGCCAAATCAGCAAAAAAGTGTATTTTCACCTTGTAAAACAACGCTGACATCAGACAAAAAGGTTTTCTGATTAATGCCACTTCTTTTATTTTAGAGTTAAAAACCTAGAAATACATGATATTGCAATATTAAAAATACAGATCATAAAACCAGAAAATGCATTTCAGGTATACATTAGGTCTGCATGATATTACAAAATTGAACATTTGATCAACTTGGTCAATGTTTTGATAAAAGTAGGGGAGTAAAAAACATATTACAGAGTGCTTTTCAGCTATAACTCCATTTTTATGTATCTGCTGTTCTTCATGCTTACATATTAATTTGCTGGTGTGTAAACCAATGATGTTCTTAACCGTGGCAACCTGGGCATTCTTTTGAAAAGGAATGGACACCCTTCTCCCCGTTTATACTCACTGAACCTTCAGATCAGTGTTGCAGCTACTATTTTAAGGTGGGAAAGTTAAATATTTTTGCTTAAAAGCCATAGATAATATAACACTGTCAAAATACACGCAAGAAAGCCAAGGTAAGAAAGTGCAGTATGTGAGAAACCTGCCCAGTCTTTTTAATTCATCTGCAGCTTTATGTGGAAAATGAGCTATTACAACACTAAAGCTGAGACCACCCAGTGTTTAACTGTCACATACGCCCACACATACACATAGAGCTGTCCAACAACTGAAAAGACTGGTCCTACGCCTGAGAAAAGCATGCATACCGGTATGTGAATATTCCATGTGCATTTATGCCAAGAGCGAACATATGTGTCAAAAAATTCTAGAGTAAGTGAGAATATTCAACCACCACTGCTAGATGAGTTATTGTGGAGAAAAAAAAGAAACAAAAAGTGCACATCATAGCTGATTATACACCAGTGTGAGAAAATGTCTAACCTTACATGGTGGTGAGAAATGGGGCAGAAAATTAAAGGCATCATAAGATCCAGAACCACACACACACAGTCAGACACACATACTCGGGGTGTTTGTGTCCATACATGGGCAGATTTATACTGGAAGCCTGGTGTGCGTCAACTCCATTCTCTTCTATGCTCAGCTCATTTTGCTTTTGTGTTAAAGCTTCCATTTTAGCTGCAGGTTTTAGAGAGTGAATCTCACTAAGGTAAAGATGTTGTGCTTGGGATGAAACAGCTGCAAAGATAACCAGGGTGAAATTTCCCCACAGCTGGTGATACCAATCAAATTCTAATCATTATTTAACCGTTTTTGTTTGTTTTGTTTTGATAGCAGCACTTTAAGACATCACAGGAAAGGAATAAGTCTGCAGGGATCAGGTGACTTCGTTATCCCTCTCCTTTGTTGTTTATCTGTCTCTAACAGGCATTAATGCTTACATGGACATTTTAATAAGATGATAAAGTTACTAAACAGAACTTTTGCTAACCACTGAAAAAAACATGTAGCGTAGCAGAGGTTGTGACAGAGGGCAAAGCAGAGACACACAACAGCAATCAAACAAAATCCTACACCTTCATGTACTTCTGTGTAGAGGTCTTGCCATATTTTAAGTTATAGTAATATATATATATATATATATATATATATATAAAGTTGAAATAAGTTCTTTGAAGTGGAACTGCTGTAATAGCATTACAAAATATTTTATTTCTCTGTATCACCACTCTTTTTTGTTGTTGTACATGATCACCCAGCACTGTGCTAATTCTCTGGGTTGACAAGACTGTACATCACTTTTTTGGTTTGATCCCAAGCTCCTGGAGTCACATGTTGAGTGTTCTGGGGCATACTTCTTCATGTGAATGGATATGTATTAATTGGGATTAATTAATATCGATGGCTACTTCTGATATATGGACACCGTTCGAACTTCACAAGTAGTTACAGTCAAAAAATCATTACACTGTTCCAACCTAATGTGCAGCAGCTGTGAGCCGTTGCTTTTTAAGGAGTAACTATAGCAACCTGAGACAGTCAAATTTTCTGAGCAGGGAGTACAGTGCTGCCAGCCTAAGGAGCCTGCGGACCGGCATCAACCGTCACTTAACTGACATAAATAAAATGACAGACTCCAGGTTAAAGACCTGTAATTTAATACAGTCTTATCTTCTATACCCGATGTACGTCTTGTTTCCAGGCTCACCTTAACATTGAGAGGTGAGTGTCGCAAAAAACTCACTTCCCTCATTATGGGATCGTAATGGCTATTCCAGTTATTAGTCAAGACCTCAGGTGTTGCTAAGGGGAAAGAAATAGTTGTTTTATTAAAACTGTCTATTTTGATCACAAAGCGTATGAAATTATAAATTAGTAGTTTCATTAATTATTTTCGTTGGCAATTGACCATGGTATGGTACTTCGTGGAGGCCTGAACAGTTTCAGGCCTCTATGTCATCCATTAATCCCTGATAATTGGACACCTCGTCAGGCATTGACCCTTACATAAATATTGTCCGAATATTCAGCAGCTGAACAAATAAATCTTTTTAAAAATAAGACTATATCTAAGGTTTTTAACTGTGATATACAAGTACTCTTTGAACATTGTTAGTGCATAACATCCTGTGATAATACTGGTAACCATTTAGGATCATTTAGACCTGAACAACTGTGTTATGATATTTTTATACTGTTGCACCTTTATTTTGTTCATGTATGACTTTGTGTGTTTCAGAGAGCTTGAAGGCAGAGAATCTGCAGGGAAAGAAGAGTGCATTATGTAAGGTAGTTTAAAGGATGAGGATTCCACTGATTATGGCAAGCAGACACACACCTTTCCTACAGGTCGATCAATCACTACAGAGACAGCAAAATCCAGCTGTATCACCATGGCAACGGAGGAGCTCCAGATGACAAAAACATTCCAATATGCTTCAACTTTAAGTTTCAGCATGTGTTTGACAGTGAGAGCATATGTTTAGGGAAGACATATGAGAGGGCTGAAAGAAATACCTGCCTCCGCCCAGCCCTTCAGTGTTTCTACTACACAGACACATAACGAAGATCTAACACACCTGTCGGGGTCTTGTCGACCTGTAACTTCACCCTAAGTCCCTCCTAGGGCTTAGAAGAAAAGACTTTTGTGGAACCAGATGTTTTAACAAAAATTAAACAAATGAAGATTTATATGATAGGATTGGATGTACGTCAGTTAAAAAAGATGATGGGTGATAAAAAAAAAGGGAGGAAGGGGGAGGAGAAGATGGTGATGTGGCAGAAAAAGGCAGAGAGGGGGGTGAAAGAAAAAAGAGAAGGATTTAGTGCAGGTTAGAGGTCAGGACAGAGGTTTAGCAGACCTAGCTGTCCCAGTTTGTGCGTGCGTGCATGTACTGATGCAGTGATCCCAACTTTTTCAAGGTCAGATCTGCCCACTCTGATTTCCTTTTATTAAAGAGCCCCAACTGGCTGTAAAAATAAGCATTTATGCAGCATGTCTTCAATGGACATTTAACTTAGTGTACTGACTTTAGGTTAAATGTTAATTTTAAAAAACTATGAATACAAACATGTTTAAAGGCATTTCTTCTTGTGCATTTAAATGTACTGACTGTTTGTGTTGCTGCATTTCTGTTTGTGTTTACCTGTGTTGTAAGCTAAGGCAGACACAGGGCTCTTTTGGGGAAGCATGCTCTTCATTCTGCTGGCCTCCTCAGGATGGTTGAACCGGAAAAAATAGGATTTACCCAGACACAGTGAGTAACCTGGAGAGAGAAAACACAAGCATCAAGTAAAAATAGAGATAAAATTGATATTTACTCAGACAGACACTGAGTCATCTACAGTCAGAGAGTCATACGAAAGTCTAAAAAACATGGACTATCTTTACTTCAGTCATCTATGATGACATGTATATTGGGTGTATGAGCACTTAGTATGAAGAGGCAGTCATAAGTACAGCCTCATATTTGTGTAAGCCTGGAGTATTTATTCACAGCCAGACACACTTGCATGCACTGATGCATAGCCAGCCATCCCAGACCCCAGTGTTTGCTCTGGCCATCAATTAGGCTGAGAGGGCCAGGTATTAAACAAGATGTCAGGGTCACAACCTCTGTAATACACACAGCCAGACACAGCTGTCCAAATACCTCAGAAGGCAAGAGACAGCAGCAGTGCTGACACACACATACATACACACTCACAGGAAAACTGAAGCGATAAAAAAACGGCAAAAAGATATAAAAACATTTCAACATGAGCACATTCTGAGGAGTAAAGAGGAGACAGAAACCACAAAGACTGCCGGAAGAGAAAGAGTCTCATTTGTCTGTCTTCTAACATCCACATACAACCCCATAGCTCTCTCTAGGGCTGGGAGATTTATCCAGTTTTAAAGCTTTTTTTTTTTTTTTTAAATGAAAGGCAGGGTAAGACAGTGCTGTTATTATCAATACCGTTTATTTTGATTCTTGTTGGCCACATAATTCATTTGAAATTTTTAGGCTAAATTGGGAATTTTTATTTATTTAAAGAGCATTTAATTAGGGTTTCAGGTCCAGCGGAGTAAAACTTTATGGTTTTGTGCTTGTTTATCATTGTAACTGTTTTTTTTTTTCTTTGCTTAAACATGAAATGGAATATGCTACTAACGGGAAACTTGGCATTATTCTTGTAAATCCTACTGCCCCCCGCTTTTCTGAATATGTGTTTTGCACATAAATTCTGGCAACTTTTGGAAAAGTGGGTACACTTTTGAAAAGTTGGTTGACCCAGCAGGGTTTTGCATATAAGACAGTGCTCTCTCTCTTTAGGTTAAAAAAATAACCGACGGGAATGGGTTTTTTTTAACATCATTTTTCATGCATATGTCGACATTGTTCACCTGTTCACCATCGGTCACAGTTTGCAATTATTTGTGCTTTCACTGTCAAAAATAGCAGATTCCTACCATTCCTTCTTTTTGGGACTGTTCTGTTTGGGTACCAGGGATAGGCCTACCCATTCAATCCTATTCCTGCCAATCAAATAAGGGTACAGTCTGCTTTTGAGACGCAAGCAAGATCAGGGTTTGCATAAAACTGTACCAAAGTATGCTGAACCAAACCATACTGCTTGATGGAAACGAACCTCATGTGTCTGTGTGACATTTGGCCCATGTGGAATTCAATAAGAAATGCCTTTATTTTATTTCTGTGCAGAAAAAAAACAGACCAATTATGTATCATCATTGGGCTAAATAAATGTTGAGGTACGATTTGTGGTCCACATTGCCCAGCCCTAGCTCTGTCCGTTCTTTCAGCCCCTATCCCTGAGGGCAAAAGGTTCAGATAAGCACTACAGTAAACCCCCACATGTGTGCAAAGGCCTAAAACAGCACCTTCTTAATAGCTCCATTACAGTTACATCAAATTCCAACGACCTGAAGTCAGACACAAGCACTGAGGCATGAGGGGGGATAGTGAGAGGGCGAGTGGAAAAAGACTGAATGGAAACATATCCATTTCTTTTCTCTCTTTCTTGTCTCATTCTAATCAAGCTATTTTGCGCTCACCTTTTGTTCAGTTTTGAGACCATTTTTTAAGTTAGGATGATGTGAAAAGGCTTAAAGTTTAACTACAATGCTTTTATTAAGTATAAACATTGCCTCAAAGTGCCCAGAGAGCAGTTCACTCCCTTCTGAGTTGTATTTCTCAGCACAGAGGGGAATCCGAGTGAAGTCGTGAAAACAGTGTAAGGAATGTTTAGTCTACACAGCTGGACTATGAACTTTTCAAATACATACTTGTGTAAACATGATCTTGCAGGTTTGGCTGCAAACTGTGAAGCAGTGGCATCATGACGGACAGATCAAAAGATGAGAAACAGACAGAAGCAAACACACTGGTATGAGGGCAACGGGGGCAAGGCCCAATAATAGTGATGCAGGATAACGGATATTTGCCGATATCGGATATACAGATATTTCTTACTCCTGTTAAAATATGTTGAATTGTCTTAAAGAACACCGAGTTTAACCTGTAGTGGAATTGACATGTTCCTCTTGTAGAAGGTCATTAAGTTTAAAATAAAACAAGTCATTCTTTACCAAATAAAGAATACATCTTGCTTAAAATAACACATAAACCCATCCTAACCAGGTTTTAGAAGTTAGCTTACCTGTAGTTCAGACCTTGAACTCTGGTCCTAAGAACACACTTTTAAGCCCAGTTAGGACTGTGTGATAGATAGATCATGAAGAAACAGAATGTACTGATGATCTGCCAAAGCAGAGTAATTGTAGAATCTGGTGAAAAGATAAATGGATCTGAATCCATAATTAAGCTTTATGTCAAAGATCTGAGTCCATCGGTCCATGGAGTACAGTGGCCGAGAGGTCTCACAAATGCAAATTCGAAACGCTTTGCAAAAAGAAAAACACGACGACATTTGAGAAAGACACAAAAACAAAAGTTCATAACACAAATACAAAAACTTGCTGCAGCGCATGAATACAAACACTCAGCGCTGCGCATGGATACATAAACTCGGCACAGCGCGGAGGCAAACAGATTCCACAACAGCACAAAAATACAACAACTTGGTGCAGCAGATGCAAATAAAAACTCACAACACAACGGAAGTGGGGCCGTTATTAGGGACGGACCTGATGGCCTCCTAATGGGTCCGTTAGTAATAAAGTTACGTACCACCACTCAAACTAACTGAAGACACGCTTGGATCTAGTAATTAAAGTAAGTAAACACTGTTTGTTCATCAGCTCCACTTCTTGCACATTTTATTTTGTAATCAATACGTTTCAGAAGTCATTTTAACTGGCAAACAGCACGGACAGCTATGTTTGGGGTCCAATGTGCATGACGTAAGCTGTCAGACGAATGAATGGACTCGATCAATTTGATTTAGATAGTTGTTTACATACATATTAAACTGTACAGGAGGTTAAAGTCATTAAAAATCATGAAAAACACACTACAAATTACATACTGTGAGTACAGAAATTATTTTGAGTAGCAGTGTTGTACGTAGCTTTAATGCTAACGGAGCAACGTTAGCAGGCTACTGGGTCCGTCCCTAATAATAATAATAATAATAATAATAATAATTGTTGTATTTTTGTGTTGTTGTGGAATCCGTTTGCCTCCACGCTGTGCAGAGTTTATGTATCCATGCGTGGCACTGAGTGTTTGTATTCATGCATTGCAGCAAGTTTTTGTATTTGTGTTGTGAACTTTTGTTTTTGTTTTTCTCAAATGTCGTCATGTGTTTTCTTTTTGCAAAGTGTTTCGAATTTGCATTCATGTGAGACCTCTTGGCCACCGTCATGGAGCCCTGGATGGGTGAAAATCTTACATGAATCTGTCGATCCAACGACTTCAATGTTAGGAAGCAGTTCACCAGGGCTCTGCTGTTTGTTATCCTAGATTGTTTTGCCACGCTCTGGCTCAGCTTCTGCAGTTTGACCTAACTGGCATTGATCTTTTACCTGAAGATGCACCAACTGGGAAAATTAGGGCTGGTATGGATAGTGATGAGTAAAAAAGAACAATGTAGCCTATACTGATGATTAAAAGAACAATTTAGTCAATACTGATGCCACTACAAGGTTTTTCTCTCTTTCTCTCAGATGAAATCGGACTGCATTTTAACCAACAGACCACTTGTATCACCTGTAAAAATTCTATTAGTTGATTCAGCAGGTAGGAATACCAGATGTTTGAAAAACAAAACTGATGTTTGTAGGCAAACAGTGCTGATATTAGCCAATACTGATGTTAACCTGATGCATCTGTCCATCCCTGCTTTTACCTTCCCATGAGAATGACTTTAGCTCTCTAGGTAGCTAGTGTTACAAGGAGCATCACTGAAGCATCTTACAGTTTCCATCCTCCCAGTCAGAAATTAAGGATTGTGGGCTTAACATGAAGGAAGGAAAACTTTCTAAATGTCCCTCTGTATGCTTTAGAAAAAAGTGATTAAGTACAATGGCAGCACAAAAACATAGTACAGACAGCAGAGTTAACGCTAAAGTAAGTTAAAGTATTTGTGCATTTAAAGAAATATATATCAAATCTAAGATTACCAACTTAAAAATTTGACTTTTATATAACAGAAAGAAAAAGGACTGGGTAAAGGACAAGATCATGATCTAGCAATAGAAAAATCGTGAAATGATTTTTCCATTATGCCCACCCTTAAGCCCACTTCAGACAAAAGATTTGCAATGAGACAATTTAAAACTTGCAACTTCTTGCAACAGGCTGCTGTGCAATGTTCTAAGAGCCTGTCATTTCACACCACCCAGGGGGGAGATGATGGATTATCTCAATAGCAATCACTCTCCATGCTTAAGTTTCCAGTTCTGCTTTTCATACCTGTCTAGCAACTGTTTTATCGTGCAATATAAATGAGGACAGTGATAATGTGGCTGCAATTCTGTATTTGTCAACCAGACTGTGGTTGCTTCAACGGAAGACCCAAGAGGCTCGTGACAATTTCTGCAGGGAGCTTGATGCCAGAGATATTTTTTGTAAATTCTCCCAGCGTTGGGACAGTGTGCGTGTGTTGAAACCTGTACTGCAGCTACCAGTACCAATATTATGCTACTACTGCCACTACTATTATACTTCTGTACATCCCTCTTAAGATATGTTTGTCATTACAAGACATGAGTAATGATGGCGTATGTTTTAAGAATGTTACACATGCCTGTCTCATAACAGTGAGTGCCCACTGACTCACAGTAACTCTCAGTATTTAGCACAACAGCAAAACCAGAAGCACAAACACTCTCTCTACCAGCCATCAGCTCTTGTAAAAATCTAATTTCCTCCCCCTCAATAGCCTCACCATGTGCCACCTTTACAGTGGAGGGTAAAGTGTGTTGCCCTGATTTGTTCACAACCCCCCAACCCTTCTCCCTTTTTTAATTTCCTCCCTGGACTCCTTTGCTAACAAATAACTGCTCACTAAACCTACTCTCCTTCCCATCTTTAGCAAAAGTAAATAAAAGCAGCATGTGTGTTTGTGACATCCACAGCAGAACTGCTTTAATCTCCTCCACGTGTTTAATTGTTTACTAGCAAATTGAGTCTGCCCTCCCATGTCGCTGAGGCAGACTCAACACACATATGGACAGACCCTTTCCAAAACAACCAAACTGGAAACTAGTCTGTATATACATTTATAGGATAATTTAAAGTTTGCGATCTACAAAGTCAGACCTCAGAGCCTTTGAGGAGACAGATGTAGGAGCTGTATCACGGCTGGCGCCAATTTTTGTTCCCATGTAGATCTGAGAGAACCAGACCTCAATGTTATGGGAGGGGAAACTCAAAACTGTTTCTGTGTTTAGTTTACATAAGTGGATAAGATCCTCAATTGAGACCATTAGGATAGAACAAAAAATACACTAATTACAAAGATCTCATGTCGAACATGTACTTGAATTGGATGATCAGGTTTAAAATGCGACATAATCCCAATTAGAAAAATCCCCAACCTAAAAACATGACCTATTTGTTTTCATCATCTGTGAAGCTGGCTGCCTTTAAAGTGATGCTATGACCTCTTTAGAGCACACAGTACTTAAACTTAGGTTAAGTTTACTTATTCATGAAAAGATGTATACACACAAAGGTCCCAGTGGGAGTGTAAATTGGCCTCAAAACCACAAATTAACCCTGTGTGGGGCACCAGGGACCAACAGTAACATCATATAAAAACAGACCAGTCTTTCTCTAGGGACATGGTGTAGATCAGATCACTCTCACACTTTCTCTCTAATTCTAACACACAAGCACACATAATCAGGCTCAAAACCAGAAGCTCAGAGGTTAAGATATCTTTTACTGCTTTATCTCAAACTCACCCACAAAGTATCAATCCTTCCACACAAGGCAAACTATTAAGAAGAAAAAATTACTTCTAAATCTAGGCTATCTATAATGCAAGTTTTACAAAATGTGCCAGAGGCAGGCAGAAAAGGACTTTCCAACACAATAACACCCAGGACAATGGGGCTGGTTTTGTATTTAGGTGTCAGGTATCCTAAGTCTGTCCTCACAGCCACAGGCTACTTCTCTTTGTCACATGCGATCACACCACTCTGTGAACTTGTCAGCCAATATGTGACCTCAGGGCACGCATGCACATGGGGGTCATTTGCATTAAAAGGTGCAGGGCAGGCTTTGTGCTGGTTGTGATAGAAAGCCTACAAGTTGTGGCTGCAAAAAGCAGTGAAAAACTGAGTGGCATTGCTTGCACTGAGAGGCAGCACTGATTCACTCTTTCCTCTGTTGAGAAAATACTAAAAAGGTACAAAAAAACTGACAATTACCATTGATTTTACCTTTGTACTTTGGTTTTCAACGATTATGAGTGACAGATGGTGGCCTACACGACTGTGGTTTCTTTGCATTTGCTTTTGATTTTTTTTTTTCAAATCAATATTATTAGGGATGCACAATATTGACAGCATAATTTAGAATTGGGAGATTACAGCTCTGAAAGTTAGCAACAGCATCAGCTGATATGAACGTTGTTGCCAATATTTGTCAGTGGATATACTGGCTGTAAACATCAGCAGAATGTATGAATGCACCGCTATACGTCACCATAGAGTTTATGAATTTCATTACTGACTGTCTATTTGATAAATATCTTTCTTGGGTTTATATCTATTCCTGAAACAAATAGACTGTCACTGTAAAAGTAAGGCCTGTTTCAGACTGGGTGTGTGCAGCTTGCACCATCATGAGTCTTATACCAGGCTTGTGCATGCTATGTGTTCGCTGTGTCTCCCTGTTGTCACAGCCCTGTCTCTCTTCATAAGTTTTACCTCAATAAATCTCCCTACAAGTGACAGTATATTGTTTAACTGAGCCAGGAAAAGTTCAGAATAAGAATCAATGAAATCATTTTGGACAAATGAGATGACTTTCTCTATAGAAATCAGACTTTTACTTTGAAAGTGTAACCATACTTTATCTTGCTAGTGATGTAATCTACAGATGTGGGCATACATATCTGCTAAAAAGGGTAAATTCATTCTCTCTCTGTCATTTTTCTGTCTACTTTGGCCAAGGGATACAGGAATCATCCATGAGAGATGCAGCACTTTGGTAGGTAGTCTGAAAGTCCCCAATTAACATGTACACCAGAATGAAAATTAAGCCATGTGCCTACACACACTTAGTATGAAACATGGGCCCAGACTCAATGTCCCCACTCATACAAACACTGAATTTTAGACGTGTTCCCACTAAGTCTGTGAGGGCTTAGGGCTGTCCCACTGTCAAATCGTAAAGTGTGTGAGGAATCTGTCACAGCTTTTTTGAGCCCTTCATGCACCCTTTCTGTGAATGGGCATATCTACAGACTTAGCATAAGGGAATTAGCCTACCCATCATTCATAGCACTGTGACGTATGGCAGGGATTCCCTAGGGAAGCCAACTAGTGACCACTATAAAACATTGTAAAAAGAGTGTACAAGTAAACAAAAAACATGGAGGGTGCAGTCAGCGCTGACGCAGAAAAGGTTTTCCTGTAAGTTTATTATACAGCCTTCCTCCATTGAGAAAATAGGCCTAAAAGCGAGGCACCCTTGTTTTTTATCTCTGCAAGGAAAGCAATGAACACAAAATCAACATTCCCATTGCTGTAATCAAAAGAAATATGATGCTGTGCTGTCAACAAAAATTAAGGGTTGTCCCATTCCTGTTTATACCACTTTGAACCCTTGCAGCCTCATGCATTTAATCACTTTCCAGATGCAGTCATTGAAGTCCTCATGGGCTCAGGGTTTAAGGAGGAGACTGAGATTCAGCCTTGGTCTTTTGTTTACACTGAAAAAAGACGTGTCCATCAGTTCTGATACGGGCTAAAATAAGTTTGGAAATATTGGGATGTCAGATATTAGCATTGTTGCTGTGCACCTCTAAATATTTAAATCTTTACAATAAACACACAAATAAAACAATTTAAAAAGTATTGTTTGGATTTTGATGAGTTTGGAGATATCTGCATATTCTTATTAAAATTAACTCCTTTCCTGAAACTAAACAGTGCACTTTTACAGACAAGTTTACACTGCAACCACAAAAGGGAATTCATACTTTACCATTACTTGTGTAAAATATTATTGACAAAATAAAAGCAAAACTTGTTTTGAGGCTTTTTCTGTCTGTAGTTAAGATGAAAAGAAAATTAAGAAAATCATAAATCTGGTTTGATGCGGAAAAAATTGAAGATTTTATTTTTAGGCCATATCACCCAGCCCTAGTAGGTCAAGCAGTCAAAATGGTTTGTTAAAGGTGTCAATAATCATTGATTTTTGCTTTGTACTTTGGTATATCTGTGGATTTAGACTGACAGATGGTATATAATTATCATATCAGAGGGTTCTTGGCTTTTGATTTTTGTTTTTTAAGAAATCAATAATATCAGCTGTTGAGCATATGCTGAGTTTCGTTCTGGTTTAAAGTAGCCTGCTCTGGCAATTTAGCACTAAAGACAACACTTCAACATGAATTAGAAACAGTACATACATAATGAAGAGTAAAAGGCGTTCATTGCTCAAGATGCCAATTTGTGTTAGAAGAAGATTCAAACAAAATAGCATCAACTGCAAAAGACTAACGTATGGAGGCTCCACAGCAAGGCAAAATTACATTTAACTGATTTACAAGAGCTATTAAATTTTCCTCGTCGCACATACAACAGTTCCATTCAAGAAAAAACCTAATAATTATGAGAAAACATTCAAAAGGCGGCAGTTGAATAAAAAAGACGTGTAACAGGGCGAGCTAAGCAGTCTAAATGTAACGTCTCTTTGTTTTTATATGATAAGAGCTAGCTTAAAAGTCCGTTACTAACCTTTTGAGTCCCATTCAGTTAGCACTTATCCCGTCAAGAACTGCTATATTCTTCCTTTCAACGTCTGGAAAATCAGCATGACAAGCCTCAAAAATACTTCTCACTGATACTTGAACAAAAAAGGCTCTTTATCTTCAACTACTACTTCTGCCGGTGCATGTGTTGTTGTCTGCCTCCCTCCTCAGCAGCGGGATACCTCCTCTGTCGTCTTGATTCCGTGAGGAAGAAAGTTACCGTATTCACCATCCACAGGTCTGTCTCCCGGACCGTACCATCTGTCACAGAGTAGGGGGGGTACACTCAAGATGCTCCATATTACGTGATTTTTCACAACAGTTAAAAACACAGTGTTATTATATAATGATTAAAGCTCTACACGAGAGGGAAGACAGAAAAGGGAAGGTAAATTAAGATTGAAATGTATATTTTTAAACAACATAAAACGGCTTCACCCCTATGAGTAGTTGGTAGGTTCAAAGGCCATTAGACATTGAGGTATTTGGTAGACGCCCCCACTGCTTTTTCTTTGTCTACCTACCTATTTTCCTTCTCCTTTCTTCAAAATACCTTGGACAAATTTAACCCCAAACCAGTTCAGCTATTCAAACTAACTGAAAGCACGTGTCAAACTGGTGACTTTCACTCAATTTTACCAACAACCTACAGCATGTTCAATGTAATTTAATTAGTTTTATGAGGCAGAACAACAAAAGAGAAGGGGGAGGAAGGAGGTTTGATATGAAGCCAGACAGATAGACTGCCTAGAGACAGAAATTTCTTTTGGGATGATAAAACTGAAGAGCAAACAAATGAATACATAAGACGTTTTTAAGGAAGAACTTTGCCCTCCAACCTTTTCTGTTGTCATGTGTACTTGTTGCATGTGAAACACCCTACTGCTGTGAGGCATTGTTATTGAGGTTGTATTTGGTTCAGCTGCTTGATTTGCATTTGCCTCAGAACGGACAGAGAAACTGAGTATTACTCCCAGACTCTACCAAAACAGGATCTAATGTGCAGAAAAAAAGATGCAATTAGATTTTTTTGTATATTGCACAGAGAAAGCATAACACAACCTGCAATAGCCTACTTATAGCCTATTGTTTGTTTGCAATTTTTGTTGGCACACAATATTGTAGGCATGACAGAGCACAGCTTAAAAAGTTAACTAGCGGTTATTGTAAGTGAAAAAAGTCTCGGTTATGAGACATCGACATTGCTAGTTTACAAAAGTTGACTTCAGCCTCCCTTGGTTGTATTAATATGGTTTTATCCAACCTAACTGAGATGAAGAATCTTATTTACAAGTGACCTGGTCCTACCTGAAACTCTTTTACCCATTACAAGATGGACTTTAGGAACAAGGAGGAGGAGGGAAAAGGGACATTGATGAGTGTGGCACTAAAAGTTACACCCCTTGATAGCATCACTGTTTGGGCCACATGTGGCATTTATCTGGCACTTTTGGCTGAGATGCCACATGGCAAACCTTATGAAGGCCAAATCATAACCACACGTTTCGCCATAACCTAAACTGGAGGGAATTTCTTTTCTTGGAGACAAGTATGTGAAGTGTGTCTAATTGGCAAACATGATATGGCGAAAGATTTGAGGGCAAAATCATAGCCACATGCATTTTTGCCATACCTTCAGTATTGGAGGGTCAGATTTGGGCCGTCATTCTCTTCTGAATGTGGGACACATTTTTGCTGTTCATTTGGCCCATAACCGAATAAAGGGAAGTTTGCTATCAGGCACCATGTTCAGCTAAGAGCCCTGTGAAAAAAACTGCTGATACTGAGGGCAGTTTTGCACTAAGGACGCTGGGCACTGAAAACAGTGGACTACATTGGTTTTGTTGAGAAAAGCAGAAAGTAGAAGACAATACACCAGTCCTCAGATCTCCGCACTGGCTTGCTGTGAGTCAGTGGATATATTTGAAAATCCTCCTGTTTGTATTAGAGCACTAAATGGACTTTGCCTAAAATACCCATCATATCTTTTAGTTCCCTGTGTGGGATCCAGACCCCTCAGGTCCTCTTGGATGAATATTAACTCTTCTTGGAACCAGAACCAAGCAGAGGGAGGTTGTTTTTAGTTTCTGGCATGTGTAACAGACTACCAGAAAACTTTAGGCTTTCTACATTTGTTAGCTTTGTCTTTGGGCAAGACACTTAACTCCAAATTGCTCCCACTGCTCTGTTTTGGTGTCTAAATGTGTATGGATGTGCATGAATGGGATCAACTAATACAAATGGCCAATTTTCCATAGTAGCCTTGGCCATGAGCATGTGAATATAGAGGAAATGGGTATGAATGGGTATGTGTGACCTGCGGTGTTAAACTGTCTTGAGTAGTCAGACAACAAGTAAAACACTATTAGCTCAAATCCATTTACCATTTACTACAGTCTGGGAGACACCTGGTTTTACTTACAATTAAGGAAGCTTATTTCAAGTTCAGAAATATCAGCATATCAGATACTTGCACAGAATTAATTTTGGCAGCTATTTCAAATTTAGTCTTAAGCCCAATTCAGTCCAAAGATTTGCGACATGACAAGTAAATTTTAACAACACTGGCGACATTCACAGCTGTCTGAACGGAGCCATTGGAGCTTTAATCAAAGCTGTCTGATGATGTTGCCCGCAATTCAGTTCAGGAAGTTGTAGACAACTGAGGTGGAAGAATGCGTAGCCTGTAGCTGAAGCCTGGATTACATAATAGTGCAGAACACAGAGGCATTGTGGGAACACATGACGGTTTGGCACTTTGCTGTGTCAACCTGTTCTGGTCTCCTGCCAACTTTCTGTGCCAGGCCCATGCCCCTCTCCAGGCATCCTCCCAGCTGCCCTTTCCACAACACATCCCGTAGGCCCGGCATCTGGACCAACCAAAAGGTCCTGGGCACCTAGGGTTAGGCTTAAAAGTTTTCAAATAGTGTACAATTGATACAGCATTGTTTTTGGCCCATTTTTATCTTACACTTGCTAAATTGCATGGCACAACTGTACCTGTCTGAAGCACTGCATAGCCCAGCTTTCCAAGTAGTATGACGAGAGAGTCCTTCTCAAAGGGGCAATGCCCACTGAAATCTCTGGAGGCTAATGCCACACTAATGTTATTGCACTACGGATGCTTTACTTTAAAATACACTGAAGAAAAAAACTGACAAACCTTGAAGAATGCTCTCTCAGCTCTGTTTGCGTTTTTACCAATTATATGCTCGATGAATAAATATCTTAGAGTTTTTATTACAAAGCTCTTTTTATAGCAAGTCTGGGTTTTCCCTTTAAGAAAAAATGGTAGTAGCCGAATATTCTTAGTCATAGCTTGGGTTGACTAAATTAACAATGTATCTGCAAAAGTCCAATATTGTGCATCCCTACAAACAGTAACTATAAAAGTTTGTGTCATCATGTTGAACTGTGACTTCCAGCTGCTCCACTGAGTAATGAGTGAAGTTGAAGTGATTTCAGGTCAGGCTCCAAAGTCCCAAATACAGAACAGATCACTTCCTAAACACAGCTAATCATCTCCAGACTACTGCCCCAAACTGTGTATGTGTCATGTGTGTTTGTGTGTGTGTGGTTAGACTAACTCAGCCCAGAGCATTCGAGGCCACTGGCTATTCCTGAGAGTTATTCCCTCTCTCTCCATAATTTTCCAAACCGTGCCCTTTTGACTTTTTTTTTTAACCCTTTTCTCTTTCAGTCCCTTTCTCCACCCCTGCTGCTTCACAATGCCGTGGCCTTGTGTGGGGGTGTGTGTGTGTGTGTGTGTGTGTGTGTAGGCTCACCAAACTGTTGTCAATATTTGAATCGGCAAAGCACAGTGGGAAAATAAATAGGCCTGTCAATATTTAACTTCAAATGGCTGGGCCACACAGGACACAATGAAAGAAGAAGAGCGCACGCAGAAAGGATTGACACATGATGGAGGAAAAGCCAATGTACTGCATGTTTTATTAAATAACACAAGGAGAGGAAAAGGAAGGAAAACCAAGTGGAAATTATTACAGCTGGTGAGAGCTTTGCAGCTGAGAAAACCCAGAAAAAAGGAGAAAAAATAGAAAACAGACAGAAGATAAACAGATCAAGATACCAGCAGACGAAAAACAGACACTGGCACGTGGAGATGAGTGGACCGACAGATAAGGGAAGGATTAGGCCTGTATTTTGGATGATTTTCTATTTATCTGTGGGTATTCTGCAGCGTATACTGTAACAGAGTTAGAAGAGAAGTGTACACTCCACATTTGCTGGAAGCTGTGACTCATTGTAGCAGCTAGCTGTTCCAAACCACAACAAATTAAGCCAAACCGAGGGCACAAGCACATATGCACTGCATCATTCAAAACACAAGCATGCTGAAATGCTTATGCACACATTAGTGCATACATTCATGTGAAAATACACACAAATGCTCACGTAAACATACTGTACACTCCACTGTTTCCATGCAAAACATCAGCACAATACTAACTGTGCCCATATGAGTCATACATGCACTGAAAGGAATGCAAGTCAGCCAAACCACCAAGAAACCTCTCTCTTCTCTCCCTTCACTCTCTCACACTGGGGTTATGAAATACACAAAGTTTTCTGACTCCATGCAATTAAGCGTTGAGCTTAACCTCTTTTGTTGTCCAGTAGGTGGCAACATTTCAATGCTTGTATATGAGTTAAAGTCAGTGGCTGCTGCTCATTACATTACTTTCCACATCCAGAGGTGATTTTACCATCAGGCAGAGGTAGGTGATTGCCTGGGGCCTCAGGTAACAAATGGCCTTAAAGCACAGGCAAACTATGCACATCAAAAAATTCATATGAGTATGTAGGATGAAATAAGTTGAAAAGAGTTTAAAATAGCATCAGAATGGACCATCTCCTGAGATCTAGTCCCTCAAAATCACCACAATTAAAATTAGATAAATAAAAGCAAGGTATGTAGGTCCATATAGAAATGCCAAATCTATAAAACATTGAATAACTGTGAGGTCAAATTGAATAAAATTCATTGAAAAGATGTAATGTGAACTGGCATTGACTCTCTGGTATCATTCATTTTTTTGCAGCCTAATCCATTCAGGACAAAAATGTCCACTGTGAAAAACTTTCAATAAATAATTTTAAAAATATTATTACTTAATTATTGCAAGAACAAAGAGCATAACAGAAATCTCATGATAGAAAGATGTTTTCACTCCTCTGCTGAGCTGATTTGGTATGAGTTTGAGATCATTACAAGGGTGAGGATAAGTTGTAGTGTGAGCCAGTGTGTACAATGGCTGCTAGTGCAGTGCAGAGCTACACTAAAAGCTTTTCATGACAAAAGATGTTTTTCACTATCCTCCCAACCTGCTTATTTAAGAGTTTGTCATTTTTATGGGTGGAATTTGCCAGCGTGTACAATTGCTACTGCCATTGTAGCTATTAGCTTGGATGCAGCTGTAGTATAGCAGCTGTTCACCAGAGCTGAACCACATTTTTTTTATGAAAACAAGAGTGAAGAGCCACGCCAAAAGCTTGTCTTGCCAGTGATGACGTTTTTGCACGTCTCCTGTCTGTCCTCTGTATGAATTTTATTCACCAAGAAGCTCCACCAATCGTAAACTATGGCAGCACTAGCCTGTTCAACTCTGGTTAGTGCTAGACCTGCACACGTCGACTCTCTCATTTTGTCTCCTCGCTCTGATTGGTCTATAATAAATGTGACGGCCAGAGCGGTCCAATTACCTACCAAGAATTTTCTAAAAAGTCCTGCCCTTCCCAAACACTTGAATGTGAAATATATTTATATATGAACTAGTCTATCTGGCATGCCAGGTCAAGTAAGTCGACAACAAGAAACAGGCAGAGCTTTGTCTGCGCTGACAAACCAGCTCCCATCAACTGTATTCTTAAGATTGATTTGTCTCTGTAAACAGATGCTGCATCAAAGTACAGCAAACTATCTAATCTTGATCATACATTTCAACTTGAGCCACAAATCTACTTAACCAATCAGTGGTTAGATTCCCTCACCTGAAACACATCAGAAATGACTGAACCAAACTCCATTCACAAAGCTTGACTTTTTACTTTTTATGAATTACATCATGAAGTTGTTATTTCAGAAAATCTCTGTCATCTATTATCTACACCCCCGCTGGATTCCAATCCTAGCTGTAGAGACGAGGTCTAGACTGGTCGCCAGTCAACCCCAGGGCTGATATAAAGAGCCACACAAGCAGTCAGACCCACACATATGAGCTTCCTAGCATCCCCAGTCAGCCTAACAAGCATGCCTTTGGACTGTGGGAGGAAGCAAACCGGAGAGAACTGATGTATGCACCAGGGAGAGCATGCAAACTCCACACAGGAGGGCTCTGTCTAAACAGGATCAAACCAGGAATCTTCTTGCTGTAAGCAACAGTGCTAACCACCATGCAGCCATTAACCAACTTTATGCCCCTTAAGTGTGAGAAAAACACATTAAAATGTGTTCATTTTTCACAGCTGAAGCGTGCACAAGTAAAGACACAGTATTTTACATACAGAACTATTGGGACTCACCAGATGAATGGTGCTACTCTCTGAGAAAAACTGAAATGAAAGCCTTGCCATGCAGAGCGACACATTGACACACACATGTATCACTCGACAGCCGAGGTCAAGCTTGACAGCATCTGTTTTATCCAGGCCGTTTCACCCCTGGTAATACACCCAGACTTCCCTGGAGATTTTCAGGCCCTTGAGACATCCACAGCACCACAAGGGGGTCATGGCAACCCTTCCTGCCACCCTAGGCTGTGCTTACTTGTGCCACATACACCCTTTACTTCCCCCAAAGGTGTGGACTTTTTTATTTTTCAATAGATTATTTTTCGATGCACCTGGTAACATGCAAGGACATTCAGAGCATGGCAGGGGTTGTGTCAGTCCTCACCCGATGGGGCCCTCAGGCAGCTTACTTGCCACATTGCCTTATTTCAGCCAGTTTTTGGCCCAAACATGCCTAAAAGTTCTGCACAGTTCTGTACAGTAAATTAGGATTTTACTATGGCTCCATCCCTGAAGAAAAATGCACCAGGCTCCACTCATTAAAGTGAAACGAGTCTCGTGATTTTCAAAGCTGTAGGCTTAATATTAAGAAAAAAGGTGCATGATAAATCTTAGGCCAGTGTTTACATCCTACCTTGTGTCAGAGGTGTAGGCACAGTGACCTGGACTCCATCCAGACTGCAGAGGTGACCACAGGGGTCCAGGGTAACAACCCCTCCTGTTTTCAGACCATAATAAGTAAGTGCAAGGAACATTCAGTCCAGTGTATTCACTTTTAAAATTCACAATCATAAATCATTATACACTCAAAAGAATATTCTAACTACGGTAGCCATTTTAATCATAACATACACATAAAGCCATGCTATTCCTATAGTTGGTCTGAAGGCTTAGCACAGTAATTAAAATGAATGTACCACAGTGTGATTTATCTCTCTGCTTCTCCTGGTCTCTTTAAAGATCTCTGCCTTTGACAATGTGCTGAAAGAATTACAGCTTGATGTTTTTTTCTTCTTCTAACAAATAACAAACTAAAAACCTGTCAACATTGTTTCAAAAATAACTCAAACGAGGGTTGACAGTTTGTGAATATTATAAAAATGCTACACTACACTTAAAAGCCTTGTTAATTCAGAGACATCTATTTATCGCTTACAAGTCTATAGAAACATAGATGACTATTTATTTAGATGTCTGATAAAATCATTTCATAGTGATCTGACACCAACCTTCGTTATAAATGAGACAGTGCTCTGCCTCAATGCCAGGCCCCTGGACAGTGATGTCTTGAGGGACTGGGGCATCTTCTCGGCCTATTCGGGTCACTCCTGAAACACAAAGAAGCATGTGGAGCTTTTATTATTGCGAAAGTATTTGCAAATGTGCAAACAAATCCACAAATCGTCGCGTGTCTGTTTACATGTGTCTTTTGTAACACTCCTGCCATGAAGCATCCCCAAAACAAGATCTAATCAAAATCATGTTGGGGGTTGTAATGCTAGTTTATTCTCAGGGTCACCTGTTATTTTGAATGAAGAGTCTTAAATATTCAGTGTTAAAGGTCACATATTTTGCCCCTTTAAGATAAGTTTATATTGGTCTCAGAGGTCCCCAGAAAATGCCTATGAAATTTGTTGCTGATAAAACACACCGGTATTGGATTTTTTTCATGTCTAAACAACCCTCTGTTTCAGCCCTGCTCAGAACGAACTGTTTCTGTGGCTGTAGCTTTAAATGTTACTAAATGTTACTGGTAATATGTGACCTTTAATTTTGGCTGCTATTTTCAACGTATTCTTAGTCTTTAGATTAAATTCTTCCTTAAATTAGTCACACTTTAGTCATTTTGAACCTTTCTAGTTTGAGTTACATAGCTGTCTAACATTTGGAGATGAGCATTGTCTATGTATTTTTGGATTTATTCCAATTTGTGTACACAATTGTGGATGGGGTACTTTTGGATCTTTTTGAGGATCTGCATATGCATTCCTGGATGTAGTTTTTTTTAAATTTAGTTTGTTGAGTTTATTTGTATCAATGCATAAAAGACCATTAGTCTCATAAAGAGAAAAAAGGGTTTTGCCCTAGATTTAGCTTACTAGATAATCTGTAGTCCCTGGACAGGGATGACGATAATAAACAATCACACACACAGCCACATATTCACACACTGATGGGAGGTCATCAGTGCATGCGCTTAACAACAGGAGTCCTACGATGGAACCCTGTGGTACTCTCATAACGCAGGCTTTTAAAGATGATGTACAGTCATTTATCTGCAGATACTGGGAGTGGTGAGTAGATAAGACTGGATCCAGTTAGATACATTAACTAAGAGTTTAAATGTTGACATCTTTGATAGGAGTGCTGAATGATTAGCTGACATCTGTGGATCTGTGTAGGCATCTGCAGATCCATTAATGAATTTGCAAATAGTTTAGAAACAGTAATAACACCAAATGTGATTATACCTAGCAAAAATGATGCAGAGCTAAAATCTCCATGATAACCTCGGAACAACATCTTGTCCAATAGTCTCAGGAATATGTGTGTTTTGGAACTTCGTGATCCATATTTCAAACTTTTTATCGTTCCTTCAAGAATGCTTCAGAGAAAACAGACCCTCCTTCACACTGTGGACATTCCTCACTGAAATAGAAGGGAGGACACAGCGTCCTGAGAGATTGTGAAAGTGTGCGGTAATGTGGTGAGGCTTATGTAAAACAGAAAAAAGGAAAAAAAGAAGTATAATGTGACTTATCACAGTGCCAACTTTACTGTTACCACAGTCTTTGTAAAAGAGAAACCAACAAGATCATAGGCATCGGTCTGATGTTTTGGCTTTCTTATTCCACTTATTTAATGAATAAATCTATTTTCAAGCTAATGCAATATTTCACTGCAGAGTTCTCATGAGAGAGATGGAGAAACAAAAAGTGTCTTTCTGATTTGGGACATAAAGAACGCTTTGTGATCCATGCAAGACAAGCCAACCCAGTGTGTTTTTGAGCTGCAATCATGAACAGACACTCTCTTATCTTTAGCTGAATTTAAAACAATGTCAATGTGTTTTTACACATATTTTATCACTTCTAAAAGCAAAGTTTCTGCATTTATCATGTTGTACATCTCTTCTCGCTGATGTGTTTGGCTAACTAACTGGAAAAGTAATTAGGTCCTGGCACCTGTGGCTTGCTGATCTCATGAATGAGTGTGTGTTAGAGTGTGTGTTAGTGTGTTTTTATATGTGCGAGAGAGAGAGTGACGGGGGAGGTGATTAGGGGATGAAGAGAGCAGGACACCTGTGGATGGCCGATGATAGAGTGACTAAAAATAACTCCTAAAAGCACCACCATTATCATCCTCTTTCTGTGTGTGTTCAGTATATGTGCCTACACAATGAGCCTCATGTGCAACCCAAATATCAAAAAAGTTGGGACACTGTGTAAAGTGTAAATAATAAACAGAATGTAACAATTTGCAAATCTTTTTAAAGCATATTTTATTCACAGTAGAACATAAACAACATATGAGAAGTTGAAACTGAGACATTTTGCCATTTGATGAAAAATACTGGCTCAACTTAAATTTGATGGCAGCAGCACATCACAAAAAAAGTAGGGACAGGGCAACAAAAGGATACAAAAGTAACTGGTACTAATGAAAAACACCTGGAGGAGCATTTTGCAAAATGGACTGAGGCAAAATGGAAAACTGTTCTGTGGTCAGATGAATCAAAATTTGATGTTTTTAGGAAACATACACCCATTGTCCTGCAGACTAAAGAGGAGAGAGACCACCCAGCTTGTTATCAGTGCACAGGTCAAAAGCCTGCATCTCTGATGGTATGGAGTTGCATTAGTGGACAGCTTTTTATATCTAGAAAGGCACTGTCAATGCTGAAAGTAGATAGAGGTCTTAAAGCAACATATGCTCCTAGACAACTCCTTTTTCAGGAAAGACCTTGCATATTTTAGCAAGACAATGCTAAACCACATCCATCACAACAGCATGGCTTCAAAGTTGAAGAGTACAATAGGAAACATTTGGTGAATCATACAACAAATAATCTGGCATAGATAACCCAGGACTGTTGATCAGCCAGAATCTTACATCAGACAAGAATGGGACAACATTCCTCTCCCAAAACTCCAGCAACATGTCCCCTCATTTTCCAGACATTTATAGACTGCTGTCAAAAGAGAAGAGGATGCTACACAATGGTAAACGTGGCTCTATTGTGAATAAAATATGCATTAATGAGATTTGCTAGTCATTGCATTCTGTTTTTATTTTAATTTTACTCAGTGCCCCAACTTGTTGGGAATTGGGGTTATATACAGCGACTTGAAAAAATGCCTTGATATGAATTAGATAACAAGCTACTGAATTCAGTTCATTTAGCTCATGTTAACAATTTTCAGCTCAATTTAACATCATTCAACTAGTTAATGAAGCTTGGTGTTAGGTCATGCAGGACATGTAGTCAGACACCCAGCCCAATTATCACCACCCAGCTCCCACAGCCAATCACAGCTCTCTCTCTTATCACAGTGGTATTTAAATATGGCGTACTTCTCACTGATCCCTGCTTCATCATTGCTGATGCACCATGCTGCTTCTGCTGGCAGAGCTCAACCTCCACCACCCCAGCCTCCTCCTTTAGAGCATAAAGCTTCTTGCACCCTCATTCAGATTCATGCTACTATGAATCAGCTGTTTTGAACTAACTTTATTGTTACCTCCGCCAAGGAGGTTATGTGATCAGCAGGGTTTGTTAGTTTGTTAGTTTGTTTGTTAGCAACATAACTCAAAAAGTTGTGGACGGATTTGATGAAATTTTCAGGAAATGCCAGAAATGGCACAAGGAAGAACTGAATAAATTTTGGGAGAGATCCAGATCACCGACTGGATCCAGGAATTTTTTAAAGGATTCTGTACTATTGGGAGATAGGGCTAATGGTGGAGGTCTGCGCTCTCCGAGTGCTTTTCTAGTGTTTTATATGCATTGTCATGAATACATCTATCTATATGGAGGTTTCAATTGCTTGCTACCAGTTGAAACACTTTTTTTAAGTGTTACTACAACTTACTTTTTAGAGTGTAAGTTTCTTGTTATCATGTCTGTACTAAGGCCATCTAATGTTTACTTGTGTTAACTATCTGTCAGTACATTTGCACACATGGTAATGTAGTAATGTAGTAAGCTACAATTAGGAAATTTAACTGGACTACTCTTCTTGTCCCATTAGATGGTTGACAATCATGTGATCCCTAATGCTTGATGGGGGCCAGCTGTTAGGAATCAATGAGAATGGAGGAAAGTTAGTACTTCTCAACTCTGATGCTGCAATTATCAGACAATTTCTACATACACTGTGTACAATCCCTACTTGTATGTTTCAGACAGCGTTTTTAATATGGAAGCCACAGTGGATTACACTCAGGAGTCCCCTTCAGAAAACAAAAGGCTGACATCACTCAGGGTTCCTCCAATATTTTCCTCAGTTTATTGTTGGGACTCATAAATCTCTGCAGTTTGAGTCATCTCTGTTTTATAGCTGTTTGGGTTGAAGTCTGTCTGCACAGGGTTGTCCTAATTTTGGCAGAGTAAACTGTGGGTTTAGCCTGTGCCATAAACAACAAGTGGGGTAATTTTAACAGCAATAAAAAAAGTCCTGGGCTGTGGATAAAGTATCTAAATATGTGCTTTTAGTCTAAAGGGATCTTAAGGAGGGAAGAAGTGTTGGCTCATGCTGTGACCTTATTGTAACCTCCCAAACAGTGTCACTTTCTCCAATAACACCTCTCAGGTGACCATGAAAATTATGCTGTTATGAACGTGTGAAGGGTGGGTGGTAGAGGAGGGAGAAATGGAGAAGAAATATGAAAGAGCAATAAAGAGGGAGGAGAGTAAAGGACTGGAAAGGTCTTCAATCTCCACAGGCGGCTGTTTTTCATGACTTGTGAATTCTCTATGCTTCTGGTATTTGAGCAGGGGTGGGAAGATGGATGTTCACTGTATGACCTTGTAATCCTAAGCCATGGTAGAATGCTGCAAGTGTGTGTGTATGTGAGTGTGTTACCTTCTTTTAGGGGCAGCAGGGTGATCGCCACACTCAGCCTCCCGCTGCCCAGGCTCACCAGATGAGGTGTAGCTGTCTGCACCTTCAGCCCCTTCCCTGTGTCGATCAGGTCCAGAGGTGGAGACTAGAAACAGCAGTCGGGGTGAAAAGGTCAGTTTCACACATACCTGATTTATAATCAGAACATTTTTCATTTCTGTAAGACTAGAAAATGTAAAGTCTGCTTATGAAACAAGGATCATTCCATTCCAGCAACATAGGGGTGTTCAAATAATCTTTTCCATGATGCATCATAATAAAGATGTGGATCAATACAGAGGCAGCTTATAATTGATGATGATGGATGCTTATTTTGTATTTTCTCTCTGCTGCTAGGCCTACCATGAATACTCAAGTAATAACCTGTTTTCCTTCCAAACAGGACTGCTTTCAATGCCTTTCAGTGTGTTTTAAATGACACAGCCTTTCCTGTCTTTGGCAGTGGTCACACACTACTCAACCAATCAACTCCTGTGTTATGAGGGTGCTGGCGCATCAACCTGGAAATTTTACACATTAGATCGATTTCCTCCAGAGTGCGCTTCATGTGTGGATCACTGTGCAGACAGAGTATGTGGAATTTGAGGGTTAGACTCAATCCCTTTGGCCCTTTTCTCCACCACTTAGCCCTACCCAGACATCCCTATTACATCTGTATAGATACACATCCTAAAATGTCATCATTTAAATAGAGGGTTTAAAATACAACAATTTACATTGAGTTGTAAAATAAAAATGTGAGAGTGTTTTTGTTCTCTGACCTTGGGTTCAAGTGGTGACACTTGATCGGACTCTGGCTGGAACATCATCTCAGACTCCTGCAGTAAAATATGGAGAACATAGTTAGGAAACAGTTCAGACACAGACTTAAAGCTCTAGATAATGTTATTCAAATGCATATCATTGCTTCATCAATTTTTGAATGAGAGTGTTACAGTTTTATTTATCTAATCACAGACAGATCGGAACCTCACTAAAGGTAAATGTGGCCAGATCCTTTTATAAATATACAAGCTTCTCAAGAATATTTGCACATCTGTACCAATAACAGTCACTTAGACACACACAAAGAAAAAAACACAAGTGCTCTCTGCCTGTCCAGCTGCTGCCACATGAGAGGAACTCCTCGTGTGAAAGCGCTCCATTGGGAAAATACCACTTAAGAGGAAACACACATGATGCACACACAGGCTGGTTTCAGTGAAGAGAACTAGAAGAAATGTTCCATGAAAACAGACTTCCCACAACTTGTTGGCTATGGTCTATCATCACACTGCCCGGTGCTTTAAATGTGCTTGTGCTATTTGATAAATATTCTTTTGAATACTATCTTTCCCGTTACATCAGACATCCAAAAAATGGCTTAAAAATGGGTCACAATCCTAATGAGTGTCATAACCAGGTCATGCATCTCAGATGAATAAGCCCTTTCTATGAAGACTCTAAAAACTTTCCTTTCAAGTGAAAAGCATGTAAATGTATGACAAACACACAGTCATTCACAATTTTTGTAAACAAATTTTTTCTTTCTGAGGATTTACTACAACATCAAACCTAAACATTTTGAGTTTTAAAAATCAGACTCTCTAAAGAAGAACATTTCCTTGAGATGTAAAACTTAATGAACAAGTTTAAGATGTATACACCTAGTACTGCAATAATTTCAGTGAATACTGTGGGCTTAGTTGATGCTAAAGATCTTCTTGAGTTTTGGGTGCAGCTGTAAGACTGCCACTCTCAGTCCATTTTCAATTCCAGCTTTGATTTTCTCTTTTTGGTCTTAACTGAGGCAACAGCAGAAAAAAAAACTATCTCACACAGGTAGGATGTTGCAAAAGGAAAGAGTGTGGCCAAGGCTCCCAAACCTAGCAGTGGGTATTCCTTTTCCATACCAATCCAAAATGCAGACAATGTCTTAGACTTGAACTGCAATAACATTGTTGAATCTGAGGTGACATCAATCAACAGCTCCTCTTTTGTAGTGCTGAAGTCATGAGCTGGTGTTACTTGGCCTTGCCTTGCTGCGACTCCCCCTCTCATGACCCTGCGCACCCCTGGGGGGGCCATGGCCCTCTTTGCGAACCACTGGCTTAGTGCAACCTCACTTGGAGTGAGGGATTTCCAACTATCATGAACAATTACCCTACAAGATTAGTTTGCAAAATAGAATATCACTGTATCAATGAAAAGCATATTTATGACAAAATGAGAGAGAGAGAAAAGCTGTTAAAGAGGCACTACTAGTCTCTTAGGTTGTGGCTAAATCACACCCATTCATTTGTATTGTCAGTGGCTTCAGCAGCACAGACTATAGAGATACCAAGTCCTGGTAAGTGAGCTGTTTTACCTTTTGTTTTTACTGGAGCTGCTATTTTGTTTTGTATTAATTTGTTCCTTTGCTTGATTATTCAGGTGAATGTTCTTCACCTGGCATGGTTAAAAGGGTCACATCTACAAGTATGAATGCTTTGGGTTGAATTCTGCTAGTGTAAGATTTTATTTTTCTTGCAGACTGAAAAAGACTGAAAAAGTCTTGCAGAATTTTCCAATGTTTTGCTGCATCCGCCAAACATGGCGTCTTGTCTGATGGCCAAAAAGCCCCATTGTAGTCTCATCAGGCCAAAAAACATTCTTCCACTTGACCATGGAGTCTCCCATGTGCCTTTTGGCGAAATCTAGCAAAGATTTACTCTGAGTTTTCTTCAACTGTGGTTTTCTCTTTGCCACTCTCCCATAAAGTTTTGACTGATGTTTTGTGCCCTGGAATGATTTCTTTTGTATTCATACCTTGACTTGTGCTTTTCAATAACCTCTTCTCTGAGTTGTTTGGAGTGTTCTTTTGTCTTCGTGGTGTAATGGTAGCCAGGAATTCACTGCACTCAGTTGATCCCTATTGTGCTAGCTGTGAGACTACTTGTACGTCTATTGAATTAGACCAGTCAGTTTAAAGGGGGGTGAATATTTATGCAGTCGCTTATTTTATATCAAATATTTTTGTTTAATTGACATTACTTTGTAGAAATTTGTTTTCACTTTGATATTAAAGAGTTTTTGTCTTATTTTTTTTCTGACAAAAAGCTAAATTAGCTATACTGAACATGATTGATTTATAAAAGAGTAAAACACCCAAAGGGGCAAAAACTTTTTTATAGACACTGTAGGGCCAAATTTGGTACTCACAACTACAGAAAGCAAGAAAGACTGAACTGAAAAGATGCACGCTCTCTCTCCAACTTGGCACAGCAGCATCCTGACGCATGAGCTAGTGTAAACAAGCTAAATATATGAAGGGCTCTGTCAGGAGTAGATGGACCCAGTGTTTTCTTATTCTTTTTCCAAGGAGTGAGAGAACCACAAAATTGTCTTCACTGCTTTTTGCAATGTTTAGAAAAACAAACACATCAGACTCAGTGTGCAAGGGTTGTGTGCATGATGTGTTTTGTGGGTTTAGAGAACAAAAAAATGCTTCTGAAGAGAATTTTGTGTTTAGTTTTAGACGGCATTCTCAATTGCATCTAAGTACTCTTGTGCATTATTGGGCCTCAAAACTCAGGAAATCACTGTGTGACATATTTACCTATGAGAAATATGTATAGGGGATACTCAGGAAAATGTCAGGCCACCTTTTAAATTTCAAGACTTTATCTGGAATGGGGAAGAAAATATGTAGTGATAAACGTATACATACTGCTTTACACTGAAGGGTGTAATAATTAATTCTGCCTCTAGGGGCTCTCTCATCTTCAGTTTTCTGCATCCTCTTTAAAATACTTGGCAGTGGAGTCAAAGAAATCAAAACATTTAAAGGGTGAGAAAGGCGCAAAGCCAGGAGAAATTTCCAAAATAGTGGGGCAGGACTGAACTGGTATTTAAAAAAAAGAGAATGATAAACTATAAAGAGCAATGAAAAACACAGCAAGATAAAAGTAAACTCAATCAAAACTGCCTACAAAAAAATGCGCGTTGGTTTGATTACACATACTCAGATCCAGTGCCAAAAATGAGCCCTGCAGTACCCTACAATTCCATCCAGGAAAAACACTCCTGCTTCTATTTGTGTGCACGCAGACACACCACATGGATGAGTGAAAAGCTTCTCACCAAAGCAGGCATGATTACAGTACATGGGAAACCACCCTAACCACATTTCCTTTTCCACCTTCTGTCATCTCCTTCCTGTCCTCCCCTTTTCTCTCCTCATTCTACTCCCCTTTACTCTCTGTTATCCTGTAATAATCCAGTAATGATACACAATCCACCTCACACTTACACGGACTTGGGTATTACAATTTTGAACAGTTTTTTTTCTTTTAAATACCCTGTTTGGGTATATAAACATACTATTACAAGAAAACAAATTTTGACAGGATACTGTAGTATAAGTCTGCCCTACCCCTTTTTCTGACAGCCACTGACTACCTGTGCAGGTGAAGTCTCATCCAAGTGACACACTGGCAAAACACATCTGTGATTACCTCATGTGTTTCACCTGGGCAAAGTATAAGTCTCTCCAACCCCTTTGGTGAATGATGTTATTATATCAGCTTCTCCTAATGTTTCCTCGGTAGGATCTGAACATTTTCCCATGTTTCTTTGGGAGGGGTCTGGCTACAGACCACAGATCTCAGACATCCCTTTTTGCAGACCAGTAGGCTACTGTGGGACGCCACCTCTGTCAGAACGAAAGGGACTAAAGTTGGTAGTACAATGTTTTAGATTTTTTAAAATTCAATTTTATTCAAAAACAAAGTCTGACAGTTTCATGAAATAACCACAATGCTAACATTACAGACCAGGCAACATTTTTATAAATCAAACAGAAAAAAAGGTCAGAGGTCTAATCCAAGATTAAATTATGTATGGAGCTGTATTAGAAGTAATTACACAAATGGTGGCTCACTTTTGCTTTGAAAGCTAATGAATCTACGCTAGCTACATAGTTTATGTTAATACATAAGCCAGTGCAGCTAAACTAGCTTAAACTTTAGCAATGAGACGTAAATTAAATGTAGCTAGGCTGAGCATAGCATCTATGTAACATATCTTCATAGTTATGTGAGCTTCAGCGAAGGTAACACAAGGGAATGTAGCTAATGTTGTTTTGTTAGATTCAGCTATGTTAGCTACATAAGACATTACCTTCATTGTTTATACAGCTTTGTTAGCTTTATTAACTTAGCCTAAACCAAATTAGCCAAATGTAGCATAAGCTTATAAAACTAATGTAGCATTGTACGCTTCAGCTATGTTGGCTACATAAGAAACCTTACCTTCAAAGAAAACATAGCTTTGTTATCTTTAGCTTTAGCTACATTAGTAAATGCAATTTAAACTAAAATAGCTAACAGACCTTTGTTAGTTTTGCTATTTAAGATATGCTACCCACCTAGATAACATAGGTTAGTTAGCTTTGTTAGCCTAAGCCTTAGCTACATTAGCCAAATATAGCATAATCTTATGTAGCTAACATAGCTTTTTTGGCTTCAGCTATGTAAAGTACATAAGATGTCAGCTACATAGATGGCATAGCTTGGTTAGCTTTGTTATCTACAGCCTTAGCTACATTAGTTAAATGTAATATAAAATCACATAGCTAACAGACCTTTGTTAGTTTTGCTAGGTTAGCTATGTAAGGTATGCTCCTTACCTAGATAACATAGGTTAGTCAGCTTTGTTAAATAGGCTTTGCTTCATTAGCAAAATATAGTATAAGCTTATGTAGCTAACATAGCATTGTTGGCTTCAGCTATCTAAGCTAGATGAAATATGTTGCCTAAATAGATAACATTGCTTGGTTAGCTTTTTTAGCTTTAGCCTACCTACATTAGTCAACATTTCATGAACTCACATATCTAACAGAGCTTATTAGTTTCAGTTATGTTAGCTATGTAAGATATGCTACCTACCTAAATAAAATAGATTTGTTAGGTTAGTTGGCTTTAGACTTAGCTATGTGAGCCATGTGTAGCATGAGCTAACATAGCTTTTTAGCTTCAGCAATGTAAGCTTCACAAGATTACCTATGTCGACTGCAAAACTTGGTTAGCTCGGCTAGCATGAGCCTTAGATGTGTTCGCCAAATATAGCATAAGCAAACATAGCTGACATAGCTTTGTTCTCAAATATTTCAGCTATGTAACATACGCTACCTACGTAGGTACCATAGCTTCTTTAGCTTAAGCCTTAGCTATGTTAGCTGTGTTAGAGTGTTTATATGGAGGACAGGCTTTGTTTCCTCTAAGCAGACTGTTTCATTATTAAACATATCTCATCAGGTTTTTTCAGGTCTGGTTTTTGACTTTTCACACTTGATAGCCCGACTCCAACCTTAACCCTTACCTTAGCTGGAAGTTTAATCTGGTTTTTTTGAAAGTTTTAGCATGTATGTCCATTCTGCAGAGGCAGAATTTCACGATGGTGGTCTGCAAGAAGGGGGTCTGAGATCTGCGGTTTGCAGCCGGTCCGTCAGGCCCAGTCCTTTTTGTCATGTCAGCATGACAAAACAATATTTCCTAAACTTTGTCTTTTTATGTGTGCATGTAAATGACATATCTAAAAAAGGATCAAAACCAGGGTGAGGAGGAAGTCCTGGTAGCCTGGTCACGTCAGCATGCCCATTCAGAGGCTGTTGTCCTTGAAGTGGGTGGTCCAGGTTAAAATCTGGCCTTGTTCCTTCCCGCATGTCATTCCCAACTCTCTTTCCCTATGGTTTCTGATTCCACAGTCTGATCTACAACAAAGGCATAAAAGCTTAAATATAAATATTATAAAAAGTGAATAATCTGAATAATTAAGTCCATGTGAACGCATTCACTGTTTCCACCATTAGTCTCGTTGTTTTTACAGTATTTCTTTTCCTTTCTTCAGCGTGCTTCTCTATTTCTTTCCAGCTTTTCTTTTCCATTTTCACTCCTTTCTCCTTCTCCTCCCTTTTAATCTCCTCTTTTCCTTTTCTCCAACAGAGGAAGCACAAGCTAGCACAGCTCCAAACCGCTTCCTCTAATTCAGCGCCAACTTCCTCTCTGAGGTCATTTCCTTTGCTGCTTTGACACCCTTTTTTACCGTCGAACACACACATACACACACAGCCCTGCTATTCTTTGCACTTCAGCCACCCGTGCGACCGCTATGCATGCCCAAACATCCACAAATAAAGTCACACATCAGCTCTTTTTGTTATCACATTGAGATATGAGGGCCACATTCCACTGATTTTTTTTTCATGGCTGGTGTAGACAAAGCAAACACAGAGTATGATGGCAACATCAGCTGGACCAATGTAAAGGCACTACAGAAAGCAGACAGAAAATAGAGGTCAGAGTCAAATTACAAAGTCCTTACCATACCCTTCTTTTATATATAAACCTTGTGACTCTTCAATTTGCTCCAGTATTCCACCTTATAGTATGGAATTCTGTACTACAAGGCCGCTTGTTTCCCCCTACTCTTCCAGGTCTTTGTCTTTCACCTGGTGAGCTACAGAGCAGGCAGGTCAAGACAAGCCTTCAGCCTTGTTTCGTCCCAGTTAAAGCAAGGCAGTGAAGTGTGTCAACCCACGTCTAGATTTCCAGATTTCAGCTCTGGTATCTTAAAGGGTCTCAACAATCTCAGTTCACACAACCTGATGCTATCAGAGCCTGAACCAGAGAACTCAGGAATGAGATGAATGGATCGTCCAGGAATTTGCAGGAAAAATGAGAAACACACAAAGTGAATGATAGTTCTGAAGATCTTTGCATGTAATTCCCTAGATTTAAAGACCACACTTGACAATATACAGTAAATAAAGGAGTAATGGATTCAGTCAGGGCAGAGGGATATGTACCACAAATTATAAAGGCATTATTGCCAAGTATTTATTTATTTATTTTTAATGTTCTGATCATTTGACTCAGTTCAGCCGTTAGAATCGGCTTTTTTGGCTTCCATTTAACTCCCTATTTGGTACTATTTTGGCTCTATTAAATCATCCACATTCAACAATGTCTTCACCTGTTTTACTCAATTATTCCTAGTAATTAGAGCTGCATGTGATTAGCTATTGTAAAGATTAAAGATGAATCCCTTTGTAGTCTGTACCAGAATTGCTCCGCAGTTTAACTAAACATTTATATACAGTAATCAGTTCAGACCCACAATCCTGATCAAACAACTTTGCAAAACAGGTGGATTGTCCAGACTCCATGTCTGTCATCAGGTAAATCCACTTTGCAATGCTCCAGTCTACAACGTTTGAAAAAGGTTCTGATCGTTCAGAATCATTAGAGAAAAACGCAGTGGTAGCTACAGGCAGAGGCTGATAGCAATGGTTGCCATCAGTGTAGCAATTAGCTCAGATGTAGCTATAACGTAGTGATAGTTTTATCTGAACTGGACCACACTTCTTCAATAAAACAGCAAAGTGCAACACTGAAAGTTTTTCATAATGGAAAAGATGTTTTCGCTGTTCTTCTGACCTGCCTTTGGATAAGCTTGCAATTGTTACAGTTGGGATTCAGAGGTACTTTAAGCAGGTGTATACAACGACTGCCACAGATGTAGCAATAAGCTTGGATATAGCTGTAGAAAACTATCAGTTTAAATCAGACCATGACCAAATTTCTTTATTATAACAAGACCAAAAGCCTCTTTTCAACACAGAAAATGTCATTGCATTTCTCCCGTTAAACTTCAGCATGAATTTAAGCCACAAACAAGCTCCACGTTTCAGAAACGGCAGCAGCGCCAGACTGTATCAAAGGTTAGCATCAGAGCTGTGCATGTCTACTACCTCATTTTGTCTTGTTGCTCTGATTGGCCCATCATGACTGTGGCAGCACGTTCGTCCAATCCCTTTCTGAGAATATTTTGAAAAGTCCTGCTCTTCCCAAATGCTTTCTATTGTAGGTTTCCCAGATGAATATGAAACATATCCACAGTCTACACAGTCACAGTCTATCTGATGTTTCACGTTACTGATAAAAGTTACTGTCATAACTGTAAGCACTAGTAGCCAGTGTAGCTGGGGGACAACTGTGATGGTGCTTTAATACTTTTTAATCCAAAGCTTAACAACGGTGACCTGATTGCACGATAGCATTTCATAGAAACAGCAGAGTTTAGCCCAGAACAAGGGGATAAAGTTTACAAAGGCTGTATCAGTTTATACTCACATATAACTGAAGCATTTATTGAGGGTATTCAGCACAAGAATGTGGATGTAACCTGCTAAGACGCCCGAAGGCAGGCACTGCTAGCACTGATAATAGTAGCTACATTCTGTAAACCAACTTCAATCTGTTCAGAAACCACTCCTATGACAACAGTGGAGAATTCTGAGGCCTTGTTCACATGGAGATGAAAACAATATATTTCCGTTTACTTTTAAAAAAGTTTTCCGTAAACACAGGATCATTTCAGGAAATGTCCATGTAAGCACAGAACCACTGAAAATGACTGAAAACGCTGTAGTATATATGCCAAGCCTGTAAGTGGCGCTATAATGCTGCCACAGAAATGCACCAAAAGAAAGATTACAGAAAACTGCCACAAACTTTCCTGGCTGTTCTCTGCGGTGGATTTAAGAACATCTGGTGTATGCGATTCTCTGTGCTGGTAAAGTAGCATCAGATTTTGCTGTAAAAGTCATAATAAGCTCAGTAGCTTCTGCAGCACAAACACTAGCCTCTAGTCTGCCATTGTTGTTTTGGTTTGACACGTGCATACAGCTTAAGTGGGCTATGCTATGACGTAATTGTTTCAAGAAAGATGCGGTTGGTTGTCCACACGCTAAGCGTTTTCAGATTTGTTCACCTGGTTTCAAAAAGTAGCGTTTACTGCCTCCCAAAACGCTGTTTCTGTGCGAATAAAATGCCGATACAACAAAAAGCTTTCGCGTATACTCCTGAATTCATCTCAGTGTGGAAGGGGCTTGACTGTTTTCTGGGGTTTTTCCCCCAACTTTGGACAAGTCAACTACCGCAATTTTAATTTGTTTTTAAAGGGATATTTTGGTATTTTTGAAGTTTAGTTGTATAAGGTACTTAAAGATAATAGTGGCATAAGCCTCAAGAAACTTCAGTGAGTGTTGCCCCTTTAATCAGGACCAAAGGAAGCTAGGCTAAACAGCGAACCGGATGGGTATACAATCGTAATTTAGCAAGTTTGAGGTAAGAACTGGCCAAAAACATGTTTGCTCAATTGTACATGGTAAAGCATTTTAGAGAAGGCAGGAGACTTTCCCGCTCCTATCACAATGTTAATTACATCATAGCAGTGCAAGCATTCGAGCTTGCGCAAGGTTAGACATCCAGTTGTTCTTGTCTGCAGATGAAATGACCAGACCTGTGGCAGTCTCTGTTTAACCAGAAGCTGCAACACTTTATCAAAAACTAAACACAATTCAGGCTAAAAGACTAGTCCCTTTTAGAGCCCATGACAACTGTGTTTCATCTGTCAGATAGGTTTTGGTTTGTTTGTGATTTTTAGTCTACAGAAAGCTTCTTGCCTAACATTAACAAAACATTATGTCACATTTGTGCTTCAGTTTACAGCGATGGATTATTTTCTAGTCAGTCGATGATCTAAACCACATTTTGTTCTCAATATGACAGATTTTTTTACTCTTGCATGTCAAACTGAAGTTCCATTAAATACAAAATCAGGCCCCACTCTTACGATCTTGCGCAATGATTTTTTTATTCGGATGTTTGGAGACCTAAATGGAATAATATGATCCAGGCTGGGGGTAAAAAATGAGAATGTAAACACATTTCATTACAAACTAACTCCTGGAACAGGATGATTGGAACGATTGGGAAAGTTTCCAGAGGTAAACTTCTCCTTTAAAGGGAAAGTCATCGGGAAAACATCCCAAACATCCAGGACCAACCTATTTGACTGTAAATCTAATCTTTGCCTGAAAGTGTTTTTAGAGATGACAGCTTAAACAAGTCATCGATACAATAATAAAAAAAAAAAAAAAAAAAAAAACAGAAGTACCCATGAACCATCAGGAGCATGAACATAAAATCTTCCTTTGATCCCATCTGTATTACAGCTGAGAGCCCTAAAGTGCTGAGTTTCCCTTCATCTGGACATGGAGAAAAGAGAGAAAATATGGGGTAAAAAAAAAAAAAAAAGGAAAAGTTGTGAAATACAAAGGCCTCATAAAACCTTAAGGACAGTCACAGCATTCTCAAACTGTTTCTTTTCATCTTTGTTATTTTCTCCTACTTCTGCTTTCATCCCTCATTTCACGTCGAGTCCCTTCTCTGCTTCGATTTCCTCAACATCTGGTTTGCCTTCTTCCTTGTTTCATGTTCCTTCTGCATTATTGCTTCTGTCTGTTTCTATTGCAGTTTTCGTACTCAGAAACAAACCTCGGGCCAATCCAAATGTTGTGGATGTTAATGATTTGGGTCACAGAAGGCACAATCTGGGACATAAAATAAAGTGTAAATGTTTTCCTTAAGCAAACCTTGAAGTAAGGTCAGTCAATACGTTTACATGCATAGTAAATCTGAGTTATGACTTGATTAAGATACTGTCCTTGTTTAAGCATACAGTGCATTCAGAAAATATTCAGACCCTTTCATTTGGCCACTCTAGGACATTCACAGAACTGTCCCTAAGCCACTCCTGTGTTGTCTTGTCCGTGTGCTTAGGGTCACTGTCATGTTGGAAGGTGAACCCTTCAGCCAAGTTAAAGGTCCTGAGTGCTGGAGTAGGTTTTCATCAAGGACATCTATGTTCGTTGCACCATTCAGCTTCTCTCAACCCTGACCAGTCTCCCAGTCCCTGCTGCTGAAAAACACCCCAATGCCATGATGCTGCCACCACCATGCTTCACTGTTGGGATGGTATTGAGCTGATGATGAGCAGTGCCTGGTTTTCTCCAAACATGATATTTGGATTTGAGGCCAAAGAGTTCAATCTTGGTTTCATCAGACCAGAGGATCTTGTTTCTTAAAGTCTGTGAGAGTCCTTCAGCTGCTTTTGTTCTCAAACTCCAGCCACTCATGCACTGAAGAGAACTTTCTGCCTTGCCACACAGCCATAAAGTCCACATTGATGGAGGGCTGCAATGTCCCATCTCCACACAGGATCTCTGGAGCTCGGTAAGAGTAACCTTTGGGTTCTTGTCACCTCTCTTAATAAGGTCCTTCCCCTTCGAGTTTGACTGGGCAACCAGCTTTTGGAAGAGTCCTGGCTGTGTCTAACTTCTTCCATTTAAGATTTATGGAGGGCACTGTGCTCTTGACAAACTCCAGTGTAGAAGAAATGTTTTTGTAGGCTTTTGTAGGCTGATCTGTGCATTGCAACAATCCTGTTTCTGAACTCTGTTTTTTGCTCTGATGTCCATTGTCAGCTGTGAGGTCTTCTGCAGAGAGGTGTGTGGATTTCCACATCATGTCCAATCAATTTAATTTACCAAAGGTGGACTCCAATCATGGTGTAGAAACATCTCAGCAATGATCAAGAGAAATAGCTTAATGAGATAAAAATTAGTTTAAAGAACTGTAGCATCAGGCTGCAACATAACAAAATGTAAAAAAGTGAAGGGGGTCTGACTATATATATTGCTTGGGCTCGATGCTTTTAGGCCCCTTGGGGCACAATGCCCGTGTCCAATGCCAACCTTTGCCTTTGTAAAATTATGTTTGCTTGAGAAATTTTCCTAGTCAGAACTGGAATTCAAAATGAACTGAGAGAAGTTTTAAAATATTGTATTAGTCAATCACAATGGCCAGCCAGGCTAGTCTATCCCAGCCAGTTCTCTCATGTGATTTACTGCTTTAAAAGCATCAAACTCTGTTACTTTGTCAGATTATCTGCTTTGTCTTGTTACCTCTGTCCTCATCTGTGTCTCTCTCCATCCCTCTGTCCCTCACGGACACCCCCCTCCCCTTACATTCCAGCATCACCCTCTTCCCCTCCCACCTGACAAAGCCAGCATTGTGTCACAGACGCTGTTTAATATGGAGTCCCTCTCTCTGTGTCCTTCACTGGGGTTATCCCCCCCCCCCACCACTCTGCATTACACTGTATGCTTTGTGTGCATAATGTCTTGAATGAAACTTTAATTAATTTAATACATGTCTTATGCACTTAAACACACCATAAAGGTCAACACAAATGCCACACACTATGCTCCTCTTTATGAGATTTTCAGGCCCTTACAAATGCAAGTTAAAGCTGCATCATGCAAAGAAAGCATGTAAACATGATCCAGAAACACTCTGGGTCAAAGCTCATTTAAATGGGCTGAGGCTAAATGGAAAACTGTTCTGTGGTCAGATGAATCAAAATTTGAAATTGTTTTTGGAAATCATGGCTGCCATGTCCTGCAGAATAAAGAGGACAGGGACCGTCCAGTTTGTTATCATGGTACAGTTCTTAAGCCTGCATCTCTGATGGTAAGGCCTCCATCACAACAGCATGGCTTCACAAAAGAAGAGTTTGGGTGTTGAAGTGGCCTGCCTGCAGTCCAGACTTTCACATACAGAAAACATTTGGAGCATCATAAAATCCTTCAAAGAAGATGCAGGACTGTTGTGCTAGAATCCTACACCAGACAAGAATAGGACAACATTCCTCACCCAAAACTCCAGCAGCTGGCTTCCTCACTTCCCAGATGTTTACGGACAGTTGTTTAAAGAAGAGGGGTTGCTAAAAAACGGTAAGCATCCCATCCCTGCTTTTTTGAGATGTGTTGAAATGATAAAACAGTTTTCATTAAATTGTAAAATGTCTCAGTTTCAACATCTGATCATTTGTTATGTTATGATATAAGCTATTATTGATCTTGGATTAAAAAGTTAAAAAAAGCAATCCTAAATCAATCAATCAATCAATCAATTAATCAATCAATCTGTTCCTTTCAAAACTAAATGGTCAGAAAATTGAAATAAGCATGTCTGCTGCAGCCTGATGAAATGTGAGGTCTCCATGTATTTGTTCCCATGCACCCATGTGTGTGTTTTGTTGAAAACTCTGCAGGAAGATTAACACAACTTAACCTTGAACCTTCACTAAAACACAACAAACATCCACCAGCATTGTCCTCCAACTCTCTCTCACACTCCTATCAGGATTTTTTCCCCCTCCGTTTACCGAAATACAAGATCCTCACAGGAAAGAAGCTATTGTTATTGCAGCTGACTCAAAGTTGGAGGAAATCAAACTTGAATTTCTTTAGAGGGTGTGTGTTTCTTTGGAAAAGCCTGGGTTACCGTAACCTCCATGTGCAACAGATTTAGTGATGTTTGGGTTTCTGAGGGTCCGGATATGACAGGGAGACAAACAGGGACAGTGAGTCTGAAGAGGGACACGTAACCCACATTAGACACATAGCTCAACAGGTGAGGTAAACTGTGATTCCTTGAAATAAGAGAAGGATGGAGGCAGAATGGTTGACTTTGCGGTAAGAGGAATGTGGTGCATGGGAGATAACCCAGAATTACATGGATCAATAAAGAGACCAAAGGATTCAATATTGGTGGCACCAGATTGATCAATTAAAGTTTCTTATGATAACAACACCCACCTTCAAGTTAGTAAACATAAGCTGTTTTCACACATGCACTCAAAAAAATTTACCAGAAGGCTGCCCCTGAATTCTTCTATGCTCCTCACAACAGAATACTATTTCTAACAGATAGTGTACTTCAGCTTAACTTTAGCTGCTCACATTGGCTCATCCTACCTCCACATAGAAAAATTTACTAGAAGGCTGGCTGGAAAAGTTCCAGGTAAATTTCAGTTGAAAATTCAGCTGAATGATATGGTTTCTCAAACACTTCCTGAAATTGTCAGGGAGAGCTACAAGTGCAAATGCAAACAGCTATTTTTTTTTACTCTGACTTTTACCAATATCTTGCCAATATCTTAGTATATTTTCAATGTAAAGTTGGGGGGCAGCCAGGAAAATTTACAGCAAGCAAAGAGTGGCCAATGACATTTATACCCAGCTGCTGGTGTGCCTACCTGACATGATGAACTGCTTTATATATCCATTGCATGGATATGTTTCACATTCATCTGGGAAACCTCTATACAAAATGTTTGGGAAAAGTAGGACTTTTAAAAAAAAATTCTCATGAGATTCTGTCTGAGCCAATCAAATGACAAGACAAAATGAAGCAGCAGGCATGCACAGCTCTGGTAGTGACCTGAGCTTGACAAGCATGTGCTACCATAGTTTGTGAACAGTAGAGCTTGTTGGTGGATAAAACTCCTGCCAAGGCCGGTTGTGAGACTTGAAAGAACTTTCGGTGTGGCCCAATTCTGTAAAAAGCGATGCACTACATGGGTCGATGGGTTCGCTGGGCAAGACAGTGTGGCATTCCTGATATTTGAGATTAGCATGCAGACAAAAGTCAGAGTCTATCAGTCCTTGGTCCTTCCGGTCTTTCTATACCCTTGTGAGACCTGGATGTGGCCAGAGGCCCCAACTGGACTCCTTTGTGACAACTTCTCTTCGGTGCATTTATTGGTGTCGTAGGCAAGATTGTGTGTCCAATGCTGATGCACTCAGGAGAGTTGGGGATGGGTCAACTGCCTGATACGGGCATCTAGCACACTTTTCTGCACCTGATCCAGCTCACCACATACTGGGTGCCCAGCACCCAATGGGCTGGTCCAGATGCTGGGGATGACAGCATGCGTTATGGAGGAGGCAGCTGGGAGGGGAGAAATGGGGCATGTGCCTGGACAGGCACATGGAGGCCTGGAGGATGGCCATCAGGAGGCTGGAGGACCAAGGTTGACATGTTTAAGTGCTGCATATGCTCCGATACTATTGTCTATACTAGCTACATCAGAGTTAATCGCTACAATGGTAGCAGCCATTGTTTACACCAGCTTACATTACAACTTAACCCCACCTGTAATGATCACAAACTCATGCCAAAGCATGGTGGCAGAAGAGCAAAAACTATGTTTTCTTCATGAAAAGCTTTCAGTGCTGTTCTTTGTTCTTTATTTTATAATGACTGGGTCCAGTTCTAAATAAATTGCTGTTATGCTATAGCTACATCAGCACTAATTGCTACACTGGTTGTGTTCTGGCGAAAACTGCTACTGCAACATGAACAATAGCTGAGTCTAGCGCTAACCCAAACCATTTACCTATGTACATGGACAAACGCAAATAGCACATACCAGTAGGTAGCAGAAATTGTCAAAACAATTGTAGTCATTTCTATCAACTCCCAGTACAACTAAACCCCGCCTTTAGCTACCAACTAGCTCTTCTAAAATGACGCTGATTGGTCAGAACTGTTTTCAGGTCTAGTAGAAGCATTGTGGACTGGAGCTTTTCAAGATGGATTCCAGATATGAAATCTGGAAAATCCATCTGCTTCGCAAAGCTACCCAAAATGCATAGCTAATGAAAATGTAAACTGGATGTTAATATATGAAAAGATGTATTTTAAAGTACATTTTTAATGTAAATGATCAATTAAACAAACAAATAAATGTAGTTTTCAAGAGAAATGATAGTTGCTTACTTAAAATAGTGCAAAGTCATTTTAATCTGTTAGCCTGTCAATGGCAATTTCTATTATTTGTTAGCATGGCCCATCTTTTCCTCCCAATATTCTTTGCATAATTGCCAAGGACTTTTACCTGTGTTGAACACCATGCAATAAAAAATGGCAAACTAGTATTAACAGAAGGGTGAAAATTGTCATAACAGTGCTGAATTCTGTTGCTTTATTTGCATTTCATCCATGCTCTATATGTCTCCTAACCCGACTGTGCAACATGGAAAGATGTAAAGTTTAGTGAAGCTGTGAAGTTTATATGAGGGCAAACAACTCAGATTTCATACGCAGCCTGCAGAAAAATTCTCTTGCAAATTTCAGGAGTGAATGAAAAATGGTATAAATAATTTTAATTAGAAGTTAATGGACTTTCTCTGGAGAAAATGTTAAAATAGATATCCAACAATCAGAAAAACCATCACATATAAAGTTCACTCCAGCATAACAGAAAAATGATATAAGTATATGTGCCATATTTATGATGTTTTAAGAAGAAAACCACTACTGGCAAGCAGAGTCCTCCTGACAGTTCTGTTTTACACAACTGGTCTCAGCATCATGGTCAGAGCTGAAGAAGCCTGTTTGATTGTTTTAACATAAAAACTGTGAACTGCATTGGCAGTTTGCAGGAATGACACTACATGTGGATTTCTGAGCTTATAGGTTTAATAAGTGTAAAGATTCCAAAGACACAGATGTGATGTCCTTTGGGTAAAGAGCTGTGGTTGAACCCACCAAAGACAAACCCTCAACCTAATCATTACACCAGGATCCAGGGCCAGAATGTGCAGCGTACAAGTGGCCTCCATGTAACTGACAGGACGAATAACACAGCATGCAGTACACAGTCAAATGAATACGATCATTTAAGCTGGCTACACACTAGTTGATTTTCATATCCACCAAACACAATCCTTCAAACAATCCCACTAGATGATTCAGCCAGACCTCAAGATTTTAAGTAACAAAAACACGATGAAGATTCCAAAGACAAGAGCTCTAACCGAAACATGCTCAATCAAATGTGATTTCAGAAGGAAAACAAATCGACATGGTAAGGTGTAATCCTTGCACCTCAGTGACAACAGTCTGATATCTGATAGCTCAGTCTGCGTACAGAGGTGGTCTGGGATGCCTTCATCAGAGCTGGATTGGTTGTGTAGATGCAACTGGACTGACACGCTTACAGATAACACAGTCAACTGATGTGAACTGCTGTAGTGATGAGAGCAGTCACACATCATTTCCCGCTTCATCCTAATTTGAGTGAAAACAATCCCTGAGACTGATGGCATTAGACTAGAAAACAGCGATTAAACGCTATTGTGTTGTTTCATGTGCAACAAACAATTATGTCTAATTGATAAGCTCAGTCTTAAGAGACTTTAATGCCAGATTTGGCACTCAGGAAATAAAACACAGAGGGACTTTTGTTTGGTTTCTGGCTGGTTTTTGGGTATAAAAGAAACAATCTATGGCCCTGGGCTGAAAGTAATTTATCAAAAATAAACCCTTTAATATCACATTGACATAAGCATCCAGATCCTTTGCAAAACCACTTGAACTCTAGCTTTCAAGGAAATGGTTCCTCCAACTTCTCCCAATCTTTGCTGAGATGCTACTACACCTTGACTGAGTCCACCTGATTACGTTCGACTCATGTTTGTAAAGTTAAGCACGCTTCTGGTCTTGCAATGTAAACAGCATTTCAAAGATATTAAGCAGATAATGACTGCATTTTGTTTTGTTTTGACACCTTAATTGAATGAAGTGGTGTATGCACCTGCACATACACAGTCATGCACGCACTTACACCTTGCAGCACCCCTCAGCAGGAACATGTTCTCGTGCACACTTATACTGGTGCGCATTTGGGCCAGTTTTGTTGTCCCGTGGAAATTGTATAACCGTACATTATTACTTTAAACATACAACAACTTAACTTACTATAACATGTTTTTAAGAGGCTGTTTTGATGGTCAGGGGCATAACTAGGGGTTTTGGGCTGCAAGCAAGAACATTACGCAGGGCCCCTTTAACCGGCTAGCCATGCAACCAAAGTTGTGACATATATCACAAATATCCGTATTTTAATGTATGTTTTAACCACACTTTCCCCACTTGTGAGCATTATTTTAACTATGGTTAAATGAAACTTACTTGCATCATTTTGTAGCACTGGTCTACACCATTTGGGCATTTTTAAAGGTGGAACAGTGTCCCCCAGTATTGTATTTTACTCTGTTTGATACAAATTTCAGTCTGTTGACTGATTCATTTAGTCACTTTTAATTCAATAATGGCACTAATCACTAAGAAAAAATAAATAAAAACACACATTTCATCGCAGGCTTCTCAAGCCCTCCCACCCCACTGTGGGCCTGAGTAACCAGTACCCTTTTACCCTCCCTGTGCTATGCAGACGGATATGGTGTGCCTGGATATTTTCACAGGATTTTAAGGATGCCTTGAACAAAAAAGGCTGTAAACTACTCTTCTAAAAACCTTTAGAGCTATCACCCAGCCCTGCACTCACTGTGGCCAGTCTTACTGCTTATGGGCATATTTGCTTCTGTAGCTCATAAAAAGGCATCACCAGTCTGCTGCATAAAAACTCCTCAAGGGATCATTAAATGCCAGGGGATGGATTTTACCAATAAATATAATGTTAAATCACATGTAATGTAATGTAATAAATTATCAAAATTCCTGGCAGTCATTAAATGCCTCTTTGCTGGGGGTTTAAGCTAGCCTACAAACAAACAAAAGTCCCCCCTGTGTTTTATTTGCTGGGAACCAAATCCGGCTTTAAAGTCTCTTAAGACTGAGCTTATCAATCACTTTAGGAACAAACACAAGAGTAAAGAACTTCCTGAGTCGTGGATTAAACATTAGCTGCTGTAGAAACACCATAAAAGAGGTTTTATTTCCTTTTTTAAAGAAGCACACACTGAGATTATGGTATTTCCTCTTAATTAAAAAAACGCACTCACCATTATTGAAGCTGGACTGACCACTTCTGTCATCGTGTCAAAAACACGCTCTTACTCCACAATCCCAGAAAGTCCTGGAAAAATCCTGTCACTGCCCCCTTGTTATGCTCACAGTCTCCTTCTTAAAAACGAGTACATTCCTGGTTTAGTTCGAGCGACTTGTGGATGGCTGGAGAGATCCTCCGTCACATTCAAACACAGCCATAGCACAAACGTACACAAACGTAGAAAAGCCGGCGGCCTCAGCCAATTGCGACGTGTGGAGGAATTTAGCAAACAGCTGGAAGAAGTGGAGCTAGAGAGGGAACAAGGGGAGGGAGTCTCTCTCTCTCTCTCTCCCTCCTCTCTTTCTCCACACACACACACACACACTCTCTCAAGCACACTGACAGAATGCATAATGTGCAGGTGTGAACAGACCACCTACACTTGACCCCTCATTCCCACTGGTTTAAAGAGACAACAAAGAGAAGGAGAAAAGGGGAGCGGTGGATAATAAAGGGACAATGAGAGACCTACTTGGCAGCAATAACAAGGAAAAGAAACAGGGTAAGAGCACGTTAGCTTGTCATATTATAACAGGAATGCAGGCTAGGGTCCTTTCACAGGAAACAGTCCAGTCCTGGTCTCGATGGTCATCATTTAAGTTCCTGCATTCAGTGATAAAGTTTGACCATTTGAGGCAAAATGGAAAACTGATCTGTGGTCAGATTAATCACAATTTGATATGTTTTGGAAAACTGTTTGTGGAAGGATTAGGTTTGACCAATTTAGAGCATGAATATTCTCATCATATTCTCATTCTCATATTCCCATAGACAGTGTTCGGGATAGAACAGAGTCTTTGAAAAAAAATCTCAGAGGATGAGTGGATGAACATTCTGTCTGTCACATCTTTACGGGCCAATCAGAGCAACAAAACGTGGCGTTGTAGGTATGCGCCACTTCCAAGGAGTAAACTCCATAAAAAACTGCACAGTGTGAACCATGGCAACTGTAGACACGTCAGTACATAACTTTTGAAAGAAAAGAACTCAATGCTGTTCTTTGTTCTTTTAACAAAGAAATGTTGCCAAGTTCTGATAAAACTGACACTATAGCAGCATTCACGCTATTCTCTTCACCCATAATTGCACCAGCCTCTTGTCGTTACGCCACGCCTCCGCCACGCCCGGAAGTACTGCCTCTTACTCCCGATTGGTTCTGTTACTTTCTTACAGGGCCCAATCTGTTCAGATGGAAGCTTTCGTGATGGATTCACTAGTGAGAAAAACAGAAATGGGCAAATCCATCTGCTTTGCAAGGTTACTCACTGAAGGGGTGTCCCCAAATAAGGTTTTACAATGCTGTAAGAAAGTATTCAGACCCCCTTTACTTTATTTTCAGTTTGTTATGTTGCAATCTGAAGCTACAGCCAAAAGAATCTACACTCAATACCCCATAATGACAAAGTGAAAACAGAATTTTATTTTTGTCCCCGCAAATTTATAAAAGGAAAAACACAAAAATGTATTCAGATCCTTTGCAAAAACACTTAAAATTCAGCTCAGGTCCCTCTCATTTTTCAGAATCTTCTCTGAGATGTTTCTGACCCCTTGATTGGAGTCCACCTGTGGTAGATTAAACTGAGTTGATGTGATTTTGAAAGTGACTCTCTACAGAAAGCCTCACAGCTGACAATGCATACCAGAGCAAAAACCAAGCCATTAAAGCCAAAGGAACTGCCTGCAGAGCTCAGAGACAGGATTGTTGCAAGGTACAGATCTGAGAAAGACAACAAAATGCACCCGACAGACTTTCAGACTGTGAGACAAGATTCTCTAGTCTGATGAAACCAAGATTGAACATGTTTGGCCTCAATTGTAAATGTTATGTTGGGGGAAACCAGGTACTGCTCATCACCTGCCCATCCCAACAGTGAAGCATGGTGGTGGTAGCATCATGCTGTGGGGTGTTTTTTAGTAGGGACTGGCAGACTGTTCAGGGTTGAGGGAAGCTGAATGGAGCAAATTACAGAGATATCCCCAATGAAAACCTATTTCACGGCCCAGGTGTGCAAAGCTTGTTGTGCCATATTCAAAAAGACATGGGGCTGTTATTGCTGCCAAAGGTGCTTCTTATTGGCTCGTAATGAATGTGACAGAACTTTCCTCCAGTCAATTCTTATTCAGTTATTTTTTTGGGTTCTGCCCTTCCCAAACATTGTCTATGAAGTGCAGATGAAACAGCCTGTGTATCGGATTAGCGTCTGAGGAGAGAGGAACAATTTAAGCACCAGATTTTGGCTAATAAAACTCTATTTAAAGAGTCCAGAGAAAGTTTTCTTGGGTGAGATAAATCTCCTTTTCCAACACCTCCAGGGCTCTGGCCCAGCCCTCTGGGATCACATGGCAGCTGTGGAATTCACTGGGGAATGCTGTCAAACATTCGCCATCCCTCTTAAACCCACTGGCCCTTGGGTGATGTCATTACTAAAGCTTAACAGCTCCCATGCTGGCAAGCATGCATGGAGGCTTAATAGCAGTATAACTTCTGGAAACACTTGACATAAAAGAAAGCTTAAAAGGGAACAGAGAGAAGATTTTCAAGCAGCATGAAGATGATAAAACTTAGCTGTTTCTCTTTTGAAGGAATTCTTGATCTTGTGTGCATTCCTAAAGTCAATGAGTACAGTAAGTTAAAAAAAAAAAAGGAATCGACATGTTTTCTAAATCTCTCTTGGCCACTGAACTTCCAGGTAACATAAGAAGAAGCTGTGGAGAAAGTGGAGCAGGGCTGTTTGCTTGAGCTCTCTTCCTGTTTATCCACAAAGAGATCCCCTCAGTGCCAGAGAGATAAGATCCTGCTGCCATGGATAAGCATGTGTGTGCGTGTCCTTTTGTCTGTGTGTACACAAACCCTCCTTGGCCTCAGTCCTAACCAGACGACCATTTTCATGAGTAGCCAACATTTATCATTCTCCAGCAATAACAACACGTCAGTCTTTATGCTAAAGCTGCAGTTTATGCATCACCTTAACACAATCCTGCACCACTACAGCTGTATTTCAGCTCTAAATGATTATTTCTGATGTTTTTGTGATCTTTGTCCTGAACTGTGGAACTGTGTGGAATTTCACGAACCTCTGCCAGATAAAAACACCAACCTTTGATGCAGGATCGCTGGCATCTCCACTTCCATGATGGCCTCAGCGTGATGCATGACAGCACACGTAGCTGAGATTTTTCAGATGGCGCTCATAACTTTTGGGAATGGCAGCCTGCCACTGCTTCTAGCCACAGGCAACATTTTTTAGGTAGAATTAATGTATGCATAGTTCTGATTTCATGTGGTATGACAACATCTGTTTTTATTAGGCTGTTGAAAATTACAAATTATAAAGTTGTCCTGAAGCTATAGCTCCAGTTTGATGGATCCATCCTATAAATGGAAGACTCTCTCAGGTAGGTTGGCTTTCAGAAGAGTGTTGACAGTCAGTAAAGCAACTGAGCCCTAAGGTGGGCTCATAAATAACTCGACGTGTGGTGACAGAAAAACTATGTACAAAGAAATTATTGCATGGCTGTAATCCTTTCCTACATACACTCACCAGCCACTTTATTAGGTACACCTAGCTAGCAGTGGCCTTCAGGACTGCCTTAATTCTTCATGGCATAGTTTCAAGCACATAGTTTCATAGTACATTAATGCCAATGGAAGTTCAGAACTCTTCACCTGTGGAATCAGCAGAGTTGGTGACTTTCATGCACCATTAACCGTAGCAGTTGTTGACCTTGCTCTGTGTTTTTATGTGGTTTTCATAGCTAAGTTGCTGTTGTTCCTAAACGCTTCCAGTTTCTAATAATATCACTTAAAGTTGACTGTGGAATATCCAGCAGGGATGATAATTCATGAACCATCATATTGCAAAGGTAGAAGCACACTTGAAGTCACTCAGCTCTTCAGAACGACCCATTTTATAACACAAATGATTGAAAATGAAGACTGCATGACTAGGTGCTTGAGTTTAAACACCTGTGGGAACAGGTCTGATTGAAACACCTGAATTCAGTGATTAATAGTGTCAGTTAATAATAATTCAGTGTCAAACTCAAGGCCCGGGGGCCAAATCTGGCCCGTGGTACAGTTATACCCAGGCCACAAGATCATATCAGATTTTTATTATAACTGGCCCACCAGTATGAGGTCTGCAGATTTCCTCCAGTATAAAAAATGTTAACTTAACCTTGATGATTTAAAATATCCTCATTAAGTCATAAAAAATTAGAATGCAAAGAATAGAAATAATTTGATAAAAAGTCAAGAATGTGTGTATGGGGGGGGATTGTTTTCATTTCAAATTTTCAAGTTTGCATCTCATAATTAAACTTATGAGTTTGACTTTTTATTTCATTTTTGAACTTTTAAATTTAGATTTTTAGATTTGAAATATACTTGATATTCTAAACTCATCAAATTTTATCTCACATTTGACTCCCAACTTTGATTTTTAATCCCATATGCTGACCATTTAGACTTACAATTTTAAGTTTTAACCCATATTTTGACCTTTAAATCTCGTGATTTCAACTTTCTCTGATATTTGCCTTTTAAAAAAAAGTGGGACTTTTTATTCAATATTTGAACTTTTAGAGTAAAATTTTTAATTTGAAGTCATATTTTGATATTTTAAACTCATAAAATTTTATCTCACATTTGACCTTTTAAACTCCTAACTTTAAATTTTAATCCCAAATTTTGACCTTTTAGACTCACAGTTTTACATTTAACTCAGATTTTGACCTTTAAAACTCAAGATTTTAAATTTTCTTATATTGAGCTTGAAAAATTACGATTTCAACTTTCACTAATATATTTGCCTTTTAAAAACATTCTTTTGACTTTTCATTTTGTGATTTGACCTTCTGAACTAACAAAATTGACTTTTTAATCTCAGATTGAGCCTTTAAACTCATCATTTTAAGTTTAAAAATCTCAGAATCATTTACCGTCAGGGCTCGGTTTTATTTTTTCCCCATAATTCCCCCCTGATAAAAAAGGAGATTGACAGTTTATGGTTAATGTTGACCCTGTTAGAATCTCAGGCTAAACCTATATTCAGAATCTGCCCCTGCTGTATTGACCTCTGGACAATATCTTGTAGATGATATATAGGAAGGGCAGAATCTTTTAAAGTAAAAACATGGAGTGACTGGACAAATACTGGGTGACTGCCAGTTTCTGCGAAGCCTAAAGGCATATTTGTGTATTCTAGAGTGGGCTAAATGGCTGCAGACAGCGACATAACAAGTCAAAACTACTACCTGATGTGCATTTTCTCATCCATGCCTCTCACTGATGTTTGGGAAGAGTATTATGTGTACTACGACGTGGCTACTATGTAAATTTGGTTTAAGCCAGACTCAAGGACAACCTAATGTGAGTGCACCCTTGATTCCAGCTTGTTTTATTTGCGGCTAAAATCCCCTGACAGGAGCTTTAAATGTATCAACACAATCTGTGAAAAAGTATTTGAGCATCTCAAAATTAACACTGAAACCACAACAAAAGGAAACTGGCAGTTCATTTAATCTCAGAGGAATCCTTGGTATCATCACTGATGTAAGGCTATGGGTACTTTAGTGGGTAAAACCACTTAGCCCGCATGTTTTCAATAATAAGTAATGATGGATAATTGGATGACTATGACTGTTATTGGTTTAAAGATCAGATAGGAGTATAATCATATGTTTGTAGCTGTCTGGTGTAGTGTCTCTACTTGTTTTATCAAGCCTTTTTTTTCTCACTCTGTCAAACAGAGAACAGTCATTAGGTACAGTTCTGTTTGTTTTGCAGCTGTTTCGCCACCATAGTCGTCATAGTCTAAAAATGAACACTAACAAAATGAGTAATTGATGTATCAGACTTAGTCAACCCTGGTCACTGACGTCACCTAACACCAGGGATAAAGCAGCAGACTCAAACTCCATTTACTCACACATATATTTGTAGAATAGTGTCTAATAAGCCCTTTTAAGGGGTGTAAAAGGCTTCCAAGAATAGTAAGACAACATAATTCAACACAAACACAACATGCAACAAAGGTGCAAGTGTGATGACAAACTGCCACTGAAATGCAAAGTCATTTTTTATGCCTCTGTGACAGACATGTCAGCAATTGCCTGGAGCAGGAAGTATAATGTTGTCCAACCATCTGTATGCATGTACCTACCTGTGCTGTCTGGGTCATGCTCAAGAAAAGGAATATCTAAGGAATTTGCATAAAAGTCCACTCTGACTCAAGGCTGAAGTGAATGTTTTTGGAAGCTGTAAGTCAGCCCAGAGATTCATACCACATAGAGGCATCTAACTCTCAGGCATCTTGCAAAGCTGATAAGTTATCGACATGGCTTATCATCCACTGAGGTGATGTATCACTTACCCCTGTCTTTGTCTTCCAGATCCTGCTCAATGTGTTTTTCTACCTTCTATGGAAGTCCCAGTGCTGAATACCTTCACCTGAGTCTGGTTATTCCCTGATTGTATAATCCAAGTGTTTTACTGTGATTTAATTTGAGAAGTGAAACTTTCATATATTTTAGATTCATCATTGCAAAATGAAATATTTCAAGACTTTTTTTGTTTTAATCTTGATAAATACGACTTACAGCTCATGAAAATCAAAAATCCACTTTCTCAAAATAGAATATTACAAAACGTCAGTCCAAAAGAGTATTTATAATACAGGTATGTCAACCTTATGGGAAATTATGCTCATTTATGCACTCAGTACTTGGTTTTAGCTCCTTTTATACTGCATCTATGCAATGTTGCATGGAGCTGATCAGTCCGATCAGTATCCCCAAAGGCTTCTCAGCAGATGGAAGCATGAACGCCTCTAAAATCTCCTGGTTGACGGCTGACAGCGTTGACTCTGGACTTGATAAACCAACAGACTTTGATTTTCAAATGAAACCTAATATTCAGTTTCATCTGAAAACAGGACTTTGGACCACTGAGCAACAGTCCAGTTCTTTTTCTCCTTCGACCAGGTGAGACGCTGATAACAAATGTGGTTCAGGATTAGCTTGACAGCAGGAACACGACACATGTAGTCCATTTGGATCCGTCTGTGTGGTGGCTCTTGATCCACTGACTCCAGCCTCAGTCCACTCATTGTGAAGCTCCCCTAAGTTCTTAAATCTGCTTTGACAATCCTCTGAAGGCTGAGCTCATCTCTGTTGTGTGTGCTCCTGTTCATACCACACTTTGCTCTTCCAGTCACCTTTCCATGCTCTGATACAGCCTGCCCTTTCAGCAGAGACCTTCTGTGGCTTACCCTCCTTGAGGAGGGGGTCAATGATTGTCCTTTGGACATCTGCCAAGTCAGCAGTCTTCCCCACGATTGCAGTTGTGTGTACTGAACCGAAGTGAGAGAATGAAGGCTCAGGAAACCTTTGCAAGTTGGACTTTTGCACAGTATTCTAACATTTTGAGATAGTGGATTTTTGATTTTTGTAACCTGTAAGCCACAATCATCAAGATTAAAACCAAAAAAAGTCTTGGAATATTTCTCTCTGTATGAGATGAGTATAGAATGTACTATGAAAAAAATATTTTCTGAAGTTAATCAAGGAAAAAGATGCACCTTGACTGCTTCTTTGTGCACCAAGCTTGGAGACGGCTAATAAACAATTATTCCTTTTAAATCACTCTTCTATTTAGTTTGCATCGGAGTTCATTGTGTGCAGTTCTTGTGTCACTAATTTCTTATTGGAGACTGAAAACTACAACATGTGTTAGTCTGTAAAGAAGCCAAGTCTGCTTTTGATTTATGCGGTGAAATGTTTCCACTGGACTTTTAGTGGTGGGGGATGTAAAGGTTGGAAAAACCAATATGCTTTTTTGGATATCTACTGTGCAGCAAAAACACATAAGACTGCTTTTAGCTCCTGATGTTTGTGCAATAACACAGTCTAGTCTTGCACACATTTTCGATACATCTTTAAATACCGTTACATCCTGAAGATCCCGCCTGAGTTGTTGCTTGCTCCTTTGAAACCTGGGAAGCCAACAGGGATCCACTGGAGAGTGCATGTGTGTGTGTGAGAGAGAGAGTTAAGAGGACAAATCTAAACAACAGAGGAATGCTCTCCATCAGTGGATCTGCTGCTGTCTGCTCTCCCACTTGCCTGCTATGGTATGTGTAATTACTCCACAATTAAAGTGCCTGTGCTTGTGACTGTGGGTGTTGGTGTGTGCACCTCGCAGTGCTGGGTGACCACAGTCAAACATGTCAACAATGTGGCCTGGACAGTTAAGGCAATTTCACACATGGGACCAAGAGAGAAAAAAAGGCAGAGTTGATATGAAAAAGCGACATTTCGCTTGGCTGTAAGATGCTGCTGAAAAACCCTCATTTTTTAATGATTTCAGCTGATTTTTCTCCTCCCTTCTCTGTTAAGTGACTTCCTCTGCTTTGTAAATCACTCTCCTCTTCTGCTTCTGCTTTGTCTCTCCTCCTCTCTGACCACAGGAATGCAAAGTGACTGTCACTGTCTGTGTCATGCATAGTAATCATTGGACCCACAAGGCTCACACACACAACCATAGTCAGCACACTGAAGCAGATGCACAACAAAAATTTCACACGGTAATATGTCGGCCATATTGTTCTTGCTATTTTAACATATAGAGCACATGGTCTGTTTTATAGCTCTCTCTGCAGACTAGACATCTGTGGACGTGGTCATATACTGCAAATGTTTGTCTATGCATGCAGGGGTTACTATTTCTGCATGCCTAGCCCAGGTAAACTGAGCATAAACACAATAAACATCAACATTTACAGCTATGTATATGCATGGGTACATGGTTTTTATAGGGATTGTGGCACACGTTCCATGCATTTTTCACTTCTCCTCTGTTTTTCCCCACCTAAAGGTTAATTGCTTTGCTCTGCAGTAAAATTATACAGCCAAACTATAAGTGAAGTGTACATATGGCTGGCAATATGGGTTTCTTTTTACAATGTGGGACTTTTCTTAAAACAGAATCAAAACACTCTGCAGCTACTCTTCCTCCATGGTCATTTAATAATCACTAAAAAAACAAGTGCTTTGTTAAAATCCACTCACTGGCCAAGTGTTTGGTGCACTGTAAATCCAATTTGCCACCATGTCTGAGTATTTTTTGCCAAAGTTTTGTTAAAAAAGTTGGATGTTTTTGTCCAAAGAAGGAATGCATGGTTGAAGCCAGCTGTGGTATGACAGACATTTGGTCCTCCTTGTTGTGATAAATGCCACCCGGCATGGCCTGGGATCTAATCTGCAGATTCCTTCCCTCTTTTGGACTTTTAGCATGAGGGGCAGAGAGAGTCCGATGCAACAAAAACAAAGATGTCTTTAAGTTTCTTAAAGTTCACTGAGGATTTTTATCAGGTGCAGAACTTTATTCAGATCCCTGTGAATCTTACCATGGTTTATGTGCATGTAAAATCTTCCCGTTGAGCTTCTCCTTGCCATTCAAGACCCCGTTGACATTTTACATAAATATCCATGCCGAAAAACTTGATACAAAGTTGACTGCACTTTCTATGTGCAATCACACTTTGCATTAACAGTACATCTTTATTGATGACCCTTGATTTGAAGTCCTTTGCCCTCTTCTTAAGAGGGGTCTGGCTTCAGATCTCATATGTCCCCTCTTGCAGACCACTAATGTGAGACTTTGCCCATGTTAGAATGCAACTTACATAATTTTCCAATACAATGTTTTGGATTAAAAAAAAAAAAATCAGCTTCAATTTGTCAACAAAGTCTGGCAGTTCCATTCATGAAATAACAACATCGCAAATATTACAGACAAAGAAACATTTCATTAATAAAACAGAAAAAAGGTCAGAACTCTGAATGGTTGCTTGCTCTAGCTTTTTTGGCTTTATAGCTAAAGCTAATGTAGCTGTGCTAGTTACAAGGTAAACGTTACTGAAAGCCAATGTAGCTAAGTAAGCTTTATCAATGTGAGCTGTAGTGACTGTAGCTAAAGCTTATGTAGTTACATTAGCTACATGACTACATTGGTAATGTAGCTATGTGAGCATTAACAGATGTAGCTTAAGCTAACAGCCAATGTAGCTTCATAAGTTTTAGCTTTGTTAGCTTTGTTAGCTTGGATAGTTGACAAAACTTCGTTAGTTTTAGGTATGCTAGCTGGTAAGAGAAGAGTGTTTTCATAGAACAGCTTTTTTCCTGTAAGCAGACTGTTTACTCTGCTTTATTAAATCTTAGGCTGGCCACACACTAGACGATTTTTAAAATCTGAAATGATTTTTAAAACTGTGGGAGACCACAGACTTCAGGACAATTACCAAAGATTTTTCATCAATCCTCTGAACGCACACACTAAAGGGCACACTGCAAATACCTGTGATTTGTCTGATAATAAAAATTCAATGGAAGTAACTAATGTAAATCATCCCTTTATTGTAATCACAAATAAATTAATACAATGTTTTATAAACCGATAATCTGAAGTACTGTGTAATTTCAGTAGTGATGAAAGAATCAGCCATCTTTGTTCCAACCTTTGCTGTGTCAGCACAAATTCAGCCAGCTGTGCAAATATGCGTCATCTTAGCTTGTTGTCCTGCTCAGTCAGCAGCAGGTTGTTGAGTTTGATAACAATGTTGGCAAAATCTGTGAGTTCCACAAAGTCGGAGGTGATGATGTTGACCCCGTCCACCCCAGGCCTCTGAGCCTCCACCCAGGACATGATGGTTGGCAGGTTCCTATAACCACAGAAGAAGAGAAAGCATACAGTTAGACGTATTTTTGTTACACTGAATATCCTGTAACTTGGATTTAGTTTGAAACTGGCTTGTGAAGATAGTTAAAATATCAAGTGCCAAGTCTCAGTCTCCTTTTGGTTTCTTGTTATGGCTATAGCGCAGCCAAGCTTTAATCAACTGTTCCTTGGCTGAATTTCCGTCAAAAAATATGTTGATAAGGTTTCAAACGCCAGTATCTTGATATGTTTCTATGTGGGATAATATGGACCTGATGGAAAAATAGATCAAAGAGTTTGTGTCTGTCTGTCAGTAAGAGATTTCTTTTCCATGATTGTCTCAAAATCACTCAAACAGTGTCTGTTTTAGTCCCTGGCATAGGCGCACTCACCTACCATAAAGCCACTGCTGTATCACATCTAACACTCCAAAATCCTCCTCTGTCTGAGCCGCCAGCAGAACAAAACCAGGAAATCACAATGTTTACCCAGCAGAGATAAACAAACCCATTTCCTCGGAAGTGCAAAATTAGGCCACCTCCTGTCTTGACAGAGTGTCTAACAGCTTCTCTCTCATGTAAGGGTTTGGTGTTACTGTAAGTCTGGATTTCCTCCTTCATTTCCACCTAAATCTTCAGGCTCATAGAGCCATGACTGCTCAAGCTTGTACAGCTAATTTAAGCACTGAGGATACAAGGTAAAGATTGGAGAATAAAAATCAGTGTTGAGAGTTCAAGCTCCACGATCATTTTAGGTGTTGCACCAGCTGAAATAGTTTCAGTAGATTTGAAAGCTTTGATAAGTTAGAGGACGACATGGATTTTATCAGCTGTTAAGTGTCAACACTTGTCAAAACAAAGACATTCATTTTTGATGTTTTCCTACGAGCAGCTTCCTTTCTGACATACTCTCCAGCACTTTCACTTTTCAAACTAAGCGGAAACATGCCAGGCTCCCTCTGCTCCTCACTTAGATTAGAGTGAGAGCTGTTTTGGTGGGCGGGGCAGTAAAAAAGGAGGGTGCGCTCCATTAACAGCAAGATTATGGTTTCTCTAAATGTCTTACATTTACAGGAAAAGCAAGCCACAACTTTTTAGTCAAACTATTTTGATAAGACAACAATAAAAAGAGTAGGATTTGTGGTGATACCGATGTCCTTTTTTCAGCAGGAAGCCATAACTACCAGAAACTGGTAGCAACCTGAACCCCAAAGAATCTCTGGGTTATTGTCAAGAGGAAGATGAGAGACACCAGACTCATCAGTACAGATGAGCTGAAGGCTGCTATCAGAGCAGCCTGGGCTTCATAACACCCCAGCAGGACCACAGACTGACTGCAACCTATCATATTGCATAGATGCAGTAATTCTCGCGAAAGGAGCCCCAATCAGATATTGATTGCATTAATTAACATATTTTTGGATGGCCAACATTTCTGTGTTGATATTGAGATTAAAACAACAAAAAGGGATAAAAAATAACTTTTCCATGCTACTTTAATATTTTTAGATGCACCTATAAATGGTTTATATGTTAAAATGAGAAATAGCTGTCAAAGCAAATGTGTTTTTCAAGATTACAGACTAATCAAAGAGCACTTTTCTTTTGCCCATACATTTGGTTCTGCCTCTACAAAGAAATAGTACAACAAGGTTTAATTTCACTGTTTGAGATCATGAGTAAAGCTGCACTGATCTACTGCTACTGCTGGCACTTAAAACATTTACTGCACTGCCCTCTGCTGGCCCATGGGTGAAGTAGGAATACACAGTTAAGATAAAACAACAGGCACCAAAGGCTAACAACATAATTAAGCATATTGCACACATATTGCATTTGAAATATGTCTTTCAATAAAAAATATGCATCAAACCATAAATTCAGTTGATAAACTAATATTTTATCCATATATTACAACATTTAACAGTTCTCCCTTTATCAAGTTCTCCTGTACCCAGTACAGCCCCCAAACATGGTCACTGACCTCTCCACCAGGTAGTTGCGAAGCCCCCAGACCAGCCCCTTGGCCACGGTGTTGGGGCGGGGTGTGAGGATGGCCTGGGACACATGGAAGGTGCCCTGCTTTGCTCTTTCCTTCAGTGTGGTGTCCAGGAACTATAAAGAGGAATACCAAACACACACAAAAATCACAATACAACTAGAAATACTCCAAAAGTGGAACAAGATGTGCAAATGGTCTTAGTTAGATAAAAGGTTAAAAAAAAAAAAAAAAAAAAAAAAAAAGCAATATGGGGTGGTGTTTTTCTTCTATGTTGAAATCAGATCTACAATAACTGCAGATTTTCTATAACTACTGACTTCTATACCAACATATGGAGGAAAAATATCTATAACACAGATTAAAAGTCAGGAAAGATAAATGCACTATAAATTGCTGATTTTTATTTGCTTAAATCCTTGCTCTTGAGGTTGAAGTGCATTGCAGACATTACTGATTTCCACTTCATGAGATCAGGGAGCATGCATGCTGCTGAGTTCATTTCACTGACTGATGTTTTTCTGACCTGCATGAGCTTGCGGGGATCAGTAGTGTTGGCCCAGGGAGCGGGGATCTTGTTGCCTGGCCACATGAGGAGGTTCTCCTTTCCTGATGTATGATGGTAGAAAATAATCACCTGTGGGGAAAATGTAAAAGAAAATGTAAGAAGATTAGAGGTGTCAGTGACCAAGGATTTACATAGTCAGATCTGATAGGTCAGATTTTGTCTGTAGTCAACTAACTGCTGAAAATAAATTTTCTACACTCACTAACTACATGCTGAAGGAGGCATAAGCTGATATGCATGTAGGTGTAAGTTTAATGTTCAATTTCCAAACCATGTTGCGTCTTTTAAAGGATACCAAAAATGCTCCTGTTGTCTCTTTTTCAGCATCAAAATAAAGCTTGATTTCCTGAAAAAAGCTCAGGCCCCCCAAAATGTCTTCATATTAAGCAAAATGGAATTAGTTAGATCTCTGTAGACTTACTGAAACTAAGAATTGCTGGATCACTTGGTGTTAGGTGTTAAAAACAGATTATTTGTGGCAGCAGAATGGATATTGCACCAATAATGAGCATATATTTTATAAAGTCTGGCCTATCCATCCATTCTCTACTCTGCTTAAATTCTAACCAAAGTAACTGTACTTTTACTCCAGTGCAATAGTCTTGTACTCTTTCTGCCTATCGTAGATGTCTTTAGAAGTGTAAACATGTGCTGCTACACAAAAGGCTTCCCTCTGCAGCTGGTGATTGTACACATCCCTCCTCATTTGCTCCTTAGCCTCTCAGCCTTTCACCTAATCACTCTGCTTTGCACACGCTCTCTATCTACCTCTCCTTTGTAAAGTAAGCCAAACACAGATTAGGGTCAGGAGGACAAAATTCAACTCACAGTATCTGGATGGGACACAGACATACTGTACACCTAGATTAATGCAGACTTAACAATAACATGCAGCTTCTTATGCCCACATGAGTGGATATTTGTCTGTAAAGTGAGGATTTTATGCTAAGTAAGTAAAGAAACTGCTGGTGTTGAACGACTTGGGGAGGTTTGTTGAATTGCAGCAAAGACAGGAAACTGTAGGAACAACACAAAAGACAAAAGATGACGGGAAGAAAGTGTTAAGACAGGATTAAAACAAAATACCATGACAGAAGTAAGGTGAGGTGATGGTACAACAGCTGTTAATGGGATGACGCTTGACACTAATTCCTGTCCAGTAAAGTCATAGGCCACATGGATTACTTCACCACAAGGCTAATAGGGCTAATGAGTAATGACATATTTCCATGCACGTCTACACAAACACAACCAGCGAAGAAATCCATTGATCCATGGATGTAGATGATAACCTCAGCATACGTCTTTTCTATGTCTTTTGTGTGCATGCCTGTCTGAGTGAGTATGCAGAGCTCCTGCTGTGTATTGCTCTCTCATGCTCTCAAAACCTGATATGAATGAGCGGACCTTGGCACCAATACCCCAGTGTTGTGGATTCAGTATAAACAGGCATAATGACAGCAAAGCGTTGTTTCAGCGCTGTTATGGAAATGCAAGAGCCACGATCCAAAAACATCCCTTTCACTGACTTCTTCATACAATTTGGTGAGGAGTTCAGACATCCAGAGAGAGCTAGGATGTAAAGCCGCTGCTCCTTGGCACTGAAAGGAGTAAACTGAGGTGGCTCTGGCATCTGATAAGGATGTCTCCTGGGTGCCTCTCTTTGGATGGTTTCCAGGCTCATTCAGCTGGGACAAGACCTCAGGGCAGACCCAGGGCTCGCTGAAGGGATTATATATCCCTTCTGGCTTGGAAACGCCTTAGGATCCCCCAGGAGAAGCTGGAAAATTTTGCTGGGGAGAGGGAAGTCTGGGTAAAGTTGCTTCGCCTGCTGCTGTTGTGACCCGGTCACAGATGAGTGGAAGACAATAGATGGATGTGAGAATAGAATTACTAGTTATAGTCCATTAAGAACTGATGATGTGTAGTGCAATTAGGGGTGGGGGTTGTTTAACTTTATTGTTGCTGCTGACACTATTATTGATACTCCTTTTTGATCCAAGTCATTATCAATACAATTATCAATACCTTAGTTAAAAGATGATAATACATATCTGACTGGTGAGAGGTGGTGTAGGCTGAGTAGGGCTAGTGTTAAAAATTAAACATGTTTTAATTCAGTCTATTATGTACTGTCATGTGCATATGTTTTAAGCATGTAGGGTGCTAAGGATTCATCATGGAGCCTGATGGATCAAGCTCACAACATGTAAACACGTGTGTCGCTGTCATTTGGCAGTCAAGGTCAAGCTCGATGGTACTTCATTTGTCCAAGCCCATGGCATTCCGGGACAGTACCCCATGCTATGCTTACTCGCCACAAGCAATCCCCCTTACTCCTCCATTAAGGTGCAGACTTTTTTTTCAACAGATTATTTAATAAGCCAGGACATCCAAAGTTTTAACAAGGTTGTGTCAGTCCTCATTCCCGCCTGATGGTGCCCTTACTAGTGACATCTGCGCCTTACTTCATTGTCAGTTTTTGGCCCGAACATGACTAAAATTTCTGCACAATACAGTATACATTTTAATTGCTTTGGAAACAAACACATTTCTCATCCGAGAATGACCTAGGACATTACTTCCCAAAGTGTGGGACTTCCCAGTAACATTAATGTCTGTGAAAACTCATCTCTCATGCATATCTCTACTTCCACAGGTGCCTTCTGATCTCACCTGATATTCTTTCTCCCAGAGGTAGTCCAGCGTGATGCCTTCAACTTCAGTGTTTTTACAAAGTTTGCTGCCAAACACTTCCTGCAGCATGTTGAGGAGGTATGTGTGATGGTCTGTGTTCATTGCATAGTAGTGGTTGAAGTCTAGAAATACTACCTACAAAAAAACGATGCCAAGAACATCAAAATCAGCCAGTGACCTGCTGATAAATCTGTCACGAAAGCTTTCCTTCTTACCTCTTTTCTGTGTTTGCTTAAGAAAGTGTTAATCTCTAACAGGCCGTCCCTCACCTGTGGGGGAGAAAGGTGAGTAAGGTTAGAGCCCATTTACTGCATCACCACAGCTGAACTGGTTATGTACTGACTAAGGGTGACAAAATAGACAAATATTTGACATCTGATTTGAAAGAGCCTCATTCCACTGCCAAACACCTGCTTATCTGCTTAGGATCATTCCATTCAGCTGTATAAGGGTGTTCAACATCTACTTTACATAGATTTAATGTTTTCTCCAAATAAATAATGACTCTAAACATATCTTGGTACACATATATGAATGTATCAATCCTATTAATGCAATGACTTGTGCAATTTTAGTCAATCTTCTTTGCAAAAAAAAAAAAACATAATTAAACTGAATATTTAAAGCTCTTTGTTTCTGCAGCTCTGCAGTAAAACAAAAAAAAAATTGTCAGTGTGAAGGAACCCCTTAACTTGTGAATTCCATGTTTCGCTGATTTACAGGAGTTTACTAAAAAGCATGATACTGGATTTTTGCAGATATCTGATATGCCAATTTGCCCATATTTAAAAATCTAGTCCCTCCAGTCCTTAAAACACACTTTAAAGTTTGAGGATGAACAAAGAAAAAAACTCCAGCTAACATAGGTCTGCTGGTCCTGCCTAAAGCACCACAAACAATATGACTGATAATTACAGGCAACATAACATTTATAAATATCAGCAGAAATTCTCATACCTGCTGATACTGCAGATTTCTGATAATATTGTGCATCTCTAGAATTCATAACTATAAATGATTAAATTTCAAAGTATGTGTAAGCCTACTTGTTATTTAAATGCTTATTTTACAATGGCAGTTTATACAATTTTAGCTTACTGTTTGACTAACAATGGCCTCCTTTCAGTTGATGTCATTTAATTGTTGAGTTGTTTTTGTGTGACCCTTTACAACAACACTTGAAATCAAGCTCAGGTCCCTCCCCATTTCTCTGGATCATTGCTTAGAAGTTTCCACACTTTGATTGGAGTCCACCTGTGCACTTGGAGTTTGCAAAATAACTCCACATGAAAGCCAAGTGGGCTTTCATGGAGGGGCTTTCATCTAGCCGCTTTGCCATAAAGCCCAGAGGGCTGCAGTGATGGCTGTCCCTCTGGAACTGTCCCATCTCCACACAGAATATCTGGAGCTCAGTCAGAGTGACTATTATGTAGGCCACTGTGCTCTTGGCAACCTTCAGTTTAGCTGATTGCTTTGTAACCTTCCTCAGATCTGTGCCTGTCAACAATCCTGTCTCTGAGCTCTGCAGTTCCTTTGACCTCATGGCTTAGTGTGTGCTCTGATATGCATTGTCAGCTGTGTGGCCTTATATAGAGAGGTGTGTGCCTTTCCAAATCATGTCCAATCAATTTAATTTACAGCAGGTGGACTCCAATCAAGGTGTAGAAACATCTCAGCAAAGATCCAGAGAAATGGGAGGAACCTGAGCTAAATTTACACTGTTTTTGCAGTGGGTCAAAATATTTTTGTTTTTTTTTCTTTTTTATAAAATTGGGGGTACTGAGTGTAGATTAATGAGAGAAAAATATATAATTTAAATAACTGTAGCATCAGGCTGCAACATAAAGTGAAGGAGGTTCAAGGAGGTATAGATAAATAAGTCAAAGATTTGTACCTAGGTTTCCTTATACTTGTAGTTATGACCCGTATTGTAAATGGGGATGTGTCATAGCATTATAATGTCACCATAATGCATGAGAAAAATGATGGATCAAGTCCTATCATATGTGAAATTGTGACTTCAAGTCTACAAGACTAATAGTTTATTACATGGTTTATCTCTTATATTTTAAATAAGATTACAGCTCAATGAGATGGATCAATATGTAAAACACATTTAAGATATTAAACCCCAGTGCTGACACACAAAGACCATGATAGTTTTGGTCATAAATTTAGAGCTCTAAAGTGTCCCATGTTAACTTGTGAAAAAACCCAAACACCCTCACACAGCACCATGGTAAATAAATAAAGGCCAAATACACACAGTAAATGCTTCATAATCAAATCCTCTTGGTGTATTAACATGATGTCCTTGCAATAACAAAGCACATCTTCCTTTAATAACACTACCTTTAGAGAGACAGTACTGACATGTCTGTCTGACCCATTTCATAAGAACGATGTTTACAGCTAAACTGACAACCTTTGATCCCTGCAAAGAGGCCACCTCCATCCCTCTGATAACATCAGCTGGAACCACAACACAATACAAGCTGATGAAATCACGTTCCAGGCTCTTACATGAGACAAAATGAAGCCCCAATGAGCTACAGCAGTTCAGAACTAGATTTAATCATTCAGGACAGGAGATTAATGATCTGGGAAGCAAAAAAAAAATCACTTCAGGAAAAAAAAGGCAGGCACAGATTTGAGCAAAAGGGTCAGGATGAGAATATCTGGCATTGTTGCTGAAATATGTATTTAATCAGTAAAAATGGACTTTACTGCTCACCTTGTGACCAAACAGGCCATGGATGAAGTAGATCTCTTTCCCACGCTCACCTGGTTTGGAGGAGACTCTTAAATCAAAATAGCGTATTCCTGCATCCAGCTGCTCTTTGAATGACAGATTCTGAAAAGGGGAAAAGTTACATATTTATGACTTTACACATGTATATGAATACTTAAACCTCCTAAGACCCTGCAGATACAAATAAGGACATTACATATTGGCTTTCTTACAACGAAGTAATAATTTATGTTATCAGAATTTATGAGATAACTGTCCAGAATGCCCACTAAAGATTAAGTAATTTGGCTGAAATGTAGGAAAATCCAGTGTTTGGATATTTGGGGGATTTTTCTGGGATTTTTTAGAGTATTTTCACACAAATTTAAGGGATATATTTGTATATTTTGGAGTGTTTTATTGAAAAATACTGGCATTGAATTTATTTTGGCATTTTTATAGGGATTTGGGAAATTTGTTTTGGGAAATCTGTTATCAAGTCTTCAAGCATTTTCATGGATACTTGAAAAATGTAAGTGCAATTTTGGGGAATTTGATTGGAAATTCAGGGAGGAGGTGGAGGAGGAGGAATTATACATTGAATTTATTGTGGCATTTCATGGGACTTTGGGAAATTCAGATTGGTGGGAGGGGGATCTTTTTAGATGATTTTTTTTTTTTTTGGAAAACTCAGGGAATTTTCCTTGAATTTCGGGGAATGTATTGGCATATGTTTGGGAATTTGCTAAGAAACTGTTAGGGATGATTTGCTTCAAAATATGTGAATTTGCTTGAAAATGTTCAGGAATTTAAATGGACTTGGGTTTTTTCTTTTGTATTGTATTTTTTTTGTACTTTTCAATGGGACCTTTTTAAAATATGTTAAAGCATTTTCACAGAAATTTGAGGTAATATCTCTGAAATTCTAGGGAATTTGTGTGTATTAAGGAAAAGAAAATTTCCAGTTAATTCTTGTCCAAAGATAAGTCTGATGTTTTGACTTGTCAAGTCCAACCTATCCCAAATAAGTGAGAGAAACCAAAAATGCTGTTAATCAGGATAGTGAACCATGCCACAAAGCTCTAATTGACTCAAACTGGTTTCTTGAACATGACATTGAGCTCACTGTTCTCAAATGCCTTCACAGTCACCAGAACTGAAACCAAAAGACCTCTAGGATGGGAAATTTACATCCTTGTATTGCAGCCAACAGCTTTGCTACTAAGTCATTATGGACCTGAATCTTTGAGGAATGTTTCCAGCTCTGTTTTAAGCTGTGCCATTAAGGTATACCTAATTTTATGGCTGTTTAATGCATATACACATTATATTTTAGAATGCACAGACATTAAGAAAAAGAAATCGGACTTATTTGCAGGTTCTCTGGCTCCAGATGATTTGATTAGTACAAATGAGTCATTTATGGTCCATACCTGAGTCATTGACCACTTCACCATTACTTTCTTGGCAAAGACGCTGAACATGGTGGCCAGGTACTTCACATATGCCTTCTGATCTGGCCCCACTGGAGCATGCACATCCACCCAGTAGGTAAAGGAATCATGAGACCCTGAGAGAAAGAGATTATCCACAAAAAATGAATTAGGGAGAGATAAGGGTGGCATTTTACTTTTTAGTATCACAACTACAATAAATAGCTTTATTGCTGCCAGTTTTCTCTAGACTTGCAGTTTTGACGGATGCGCAGAGGACAGAAACAAACATCTTTACCCATGGCATGCTCACCAGGCACGGCGAGGTGTTTGAGGGGCATGGCACTGAGCTTGGACGGGAGCGAACCCATCCAGTCGGCATTGGCGCTGCCGATGCCCGCAGGTCGAGTCTTCATGTCAGAATATGTCTGTCAATAATCCCCCCGACGATGGGTTCCTATGCGCTCCCAAAATATGAAATCTGCTACAAATCATCATGCAATGCCTCTCTTTCTTAGTCTTCAGTTTCCACCGCTTCAGCACACATTTTAACCTGGACCAGATCCATAATCAGCTGTCTCCTCGCCCGGTGTCTGTCTACGTGGAGGGGTGCTTAGCAGTGCACCAGCCAACTAACCGAGAATCCATTGACATGACCAGCGGCTGGCTAACGACCGTGCTAATCCTCTTATGGAGAAGTCCACTTTGTTATCCCTCCTTTCCCTGCTTCTTGGCTTACCTGCCTCATGTCTGTTTAGTGAAGACCACCTCATCCAAACACGCTTGTTTACACAGAAAAACACACAGAAGAAACACGTGGGGGAGTCGAACTCTGCCTACATCAGCTGTTTCAGAGTCACAAATAAGCTAGAACCTGCAGGCTAGACTGATAACTGCCCATCTTAATCAGATTTTACAGCAGTTAGCCTTCTTTCTGATGCATGTATTCTTTTCTTTAAGCGCACTTAATGTTTTTTAAATGGTCTGATAACATTCTCATTCATTCTGGTGGGGTAATTTCAATGAATTCTTAATTTCGCCAATATTCCTAAGCAGCCACTTTAAAGTGCGTATTGGTGTCTTTACAGCTCTTTATTGGCCCCATGGAAAAAAATCATAGCCGTAGAGCTCCATCTACTGGTGAAGAATCAGAACCACAGCCACAGCAGCAGGGAGATCAAATGACGAATGCACCTTGCAGTTTTAAAAAAAGATTCTGACATTCACCAAAGTTTTCCTCTCTGTGATTTGTTCTTTAACCTTTATATAAATAAATAATATAAAAAACATTACTTACATATGGTCAAGTATTATTTTAAACATGTAGTACTTGAGCTTGACTGCAGAATGTTAAATTATGAATATAAATTCAGCACACGTGTAGCACGTGTAGGAATTTAATCATTAGACTTATTTGAACAATAGAAAACAATCTTCACACTTGGGTATGTGTGCATCAGCAGGTATGTGTTTACATGGTGTAACATTGGTCAGATTATAGAATAAATGTACTTTCTAATAAAATTAAACTTATTTTGAAAAAAAAAAAATAACTGGTAACTGTGGAAACCAGCAGTGTTGAAACAAATGGGTGTCTGTTTTTTTGTTCCCACTGTTTACCCACTATTCTGCAGTCTTATTCCCCTGTATGGCCATAAAAGGGGCATTTATCTATGCTAAACAGGATAAATGCGCACGTGCTTCGAGCTTATAAGCAAATGGAATTAAGCAACTTAAGAACATAGGTGCAAATGAAATGTTTCAGTTGAATTTTAATTTCAAGCAATACTATTTGGAGGCAATTGAGATAAACAGGACCAGATAGCTACAGGGTAATAACAATGCAAAAAACATGACCACGATATGCCTTACTCATAGATTAACTGTCCTGTCTCAATCATTCAAATGTTAGTCTAAAAACCTAATTTGGACCTTTGTCAACCATTCTTCCTTGGAACATGAAAAAGCTGCTGTTTCTCCTAAAATGGAAAAGTAGTATCATTGTTAAATGTTCTTTTTACATTTTTTGGACTAGCTAACAAAGCTAACCACAAAATGTAGACCAAAAATCTCTTGGAATATTCCAGACTCCAACATATTTTTTTTTCAGTTACAACAGCCACGTTTATTAACGAGTGGCTAACTTACATTTATTTTCGTGTAGGCGCAGGTCGACAAGAGTTGTAGGCCTATGTAAGCACACTTATGGCGTTTGACATTACTTCCTTGAGCCGTGTTATATTTTCAACTTTAACGTCAAATGTTTCACTATAATCAGTAGAGTATGCTAGTTTTGTATAGTTTCAATCGGAAACTCCATTTGTCATCTTACCGATTTTCGCCTCCGCTAGCTAGACATTCGCGTAGACTACAAGACCCACAATGCATTGCGCCTACTCGAGTTTGTGTGTGTTTCCATGGAGAACGGTAGCACACATTACCACAGACACACACAGGGCACCTTATCGTAGGAGCTAGGGTTGGAGACGACGTGTATTTTGTCATAAGTAACTTCGAGTTATCAACAGGACCAAGTAACCGCCAAGACAAGGAACTACAGCCCGGAATGGTGAGTTTTAACTTTGGGAAAAGGAGGGTAGTTAGAGTCGATAGTTACACTAACAGGCCAGAACAAAAACGGCAAGGGAGACGAGTTGGCAAAGCTGACATGTCAACCGCAATGCCACTGTCACTTTTTGACACTTTTTTCTAGTAAGCAGCCCTTTAGGTGTAGTTAGGTCATTGGAGTTGATTCTATTTATAAGGTTAGGCAGTATTTGTTTTGTTCTGGTAGCGGTGTTCAGGTCAACGTGAATGACAACAGACTTACTTATCGAGACAAAGTGCCTCATTATACTACCAAGTAATCACATTACAAGTTAAACTTCTTTTCCTTTGTAAGGCAAATATCCAAGCGTGTTTTCAATAATTGACCTTGGATAGCCCCCTTATGTCATGTGTCCTGGAGACATGTTAATTCCCTTTAAATCCCTCACCAACAGATTGCCTACTGGGAAAGCTGAGTGCATGCGGCCGGTTTCTTAGCCATTGCTAACTGTAACTGTTTGAGACCCAGGTATCAACAGAGTTTTTATTTGATAATTTATTTCTTTAAGTTTCTTTAAAGGTTACTGAAACAAATAAAGCCAATGTGCAAAGAGGAATAAGTCTTTAGATATTACCATAAACTAAAGGTATTTTTGACCGTGAGTTATCATACATTGAACAGCTGTCCTTGATCTACCTGCAGCAGTATTTCCACCACAGCTGGTCATTGACCTAAAGAAACATATGCTACTGAGTAGGGCTTATATGGATTAAAAATCATGGGCCCTACCTTGACAGCGTAAGCACTCTGTTTAAAGTATACAGCACAAAGTCTTCCTTTTTTGTGTCTTTACATATTGCTATCTAGACTGGAAAAAATCCCAGCGCAGTCTGGTGTTGAGTGCAAAGAGAATGGATTGAGTCACTTAATTGTACATAGCGTTTTGAGAGTGACATGAGTTTAATTAGTCAGAATACTGCTCTTTATTCCCTATAAGAATGGAGAGCAAATTCAGGCTTGTACACTAGTACTAGAAAATTTTCTTTACTAGGCTGAAACATTCCCACAACATCAATAATAAAGATGCAATGAACATTGCCACTTTACACACAATAGTGTTACTTCATTTACTATAAAAATGTCTAGACACAATGACAGGATCTTTGTTAACTCATGTTCTGTGAGCACACGACCAAAAACACTTCTTTCTTTCCTGTGTCTATCTGGAATGATGGGGCCATCATAGATATATAACTATAAATGCATGAAAGCATGTGAGTGTGTGCTGTGGCATATGTTTCTATTAGACAGAATGCATGATGGAGTGATCGTGCATGGGGTAGAGCTTTAAAACAAAGTTAAACAAAGCTTTCCATCTCTTAGCCCTCCTTTCCATTAAACATTTAAAGTTCATCTTTTTAATGTGACCTCAAAATATTAAAAAACTTTCTTTAACACAAACTCGAGACTTTAGACTGATTTTTTGGTGGGCTGATATTGGATCTGATGGTATTAAATTGGGAACTTGTGAATCGGAATTGATTCAGGTAATCAATGGCAATACCCAGCCCTAGTCCTGTTACTAAATAGAGATGGCTTGATTTTGAAATTTAGGGCTGACACTGAAACAGATGCATTTTCATTACTTCCTTTGTAGTAAGATTCCCACTGTGCAAATAATTTATCTTGTGTTAAATGATAACAAGTAGGGATGCATGATATCGGATTTTTGCCGATATCTGATATGCCGATATTTATAGATTCATTTTAGCCGATACCGATATTTAAAAGTATGTTTTACCTGACTAAAAATTCTGTCCTTTTAACACGATTTTAGGTTTGAGGATAAAAAAAGAAACAAACTTTTTTGTTTCTTAAAACACACTTTAAAGTATAAAGAATGAGAATGAATAAAGACAAAGATCTCAACTTACATAGGTCTGTTGGTTCAGCCTAAAACTCCACTAATTTATTAGTATATATGGCCAAATTTTACAGTTGATAAATGCTGATATGCATGGCCAAAATATTTGATGTAAATATCGGCAAAAATGTTGACATCTGCCAATACCGATATTTGGCTTTTTTTGCTAAAATCTGCTGATACCGATACCTGCCCGATAATATCGTGCATCCCTAATTAAAAGAAATCAGAGTTTGTCCAATGGATGATTTTTCAAGCCTCTATAAAAACCTTCTCTTTGAATCAGCAGTTGAGTATAATAGATTGATATGGCATAAACAGTTAATGTAGGTGTTTGACATCAACCATCCCTACTCCAATGTATCTCCCTTAACCCAACTAAAATTGTCTCTACTTTTAATTACATCAGAAATTGTGTTGTGTAAAAACAGGATACTGATATAACACCAATTTTATCCATGCATTGCTATCTTAAAGAAGTATACCATATCCTTACAGCTCTAAGAGAATCTACGAGATGTTTGTTTATTTCCTGGGGAATCATGAAATCCACTCAGGGTTTCAATAAGAGAACAGACCTTGAATTGAGACACTGAATAGTGTGGCACAACCCGACTTAAATCCTTCATGCAAAAGGATAAACTGGGCTTAAAAAGGCTTAAGAGAGGCTACTCAGTTGATCTGGTTTTATCTCAGGTTTGCCATGAGTCTGATGGGAGAAGACATGTGGATATGATGTGTAACACAAGCCAGAAAACATTTAGTTCTAGCGACCTGAAACAGACAGAGGTGAATTAACTTTTAGTTTCATCTAAGCCTGACAGCTATTGGTGTTGATTCTGTGTTCTGTATAAGAGCAAAGTTATATGGCAGAATGAACCACATGAGAGTTTATTAAATGGTGTTATGAATCATATCCTCTCACCTGGCAGGTGGACGGTAGTAGATACGGGTTATTGTGATGTAATATCCTATTTACATCCCTCTGGGCCTAATCTGCCTAGTGCTGGCTGAGTCATCTCCCTAAGGTTGTCATGTTGGAGCCTCCTACTAGTGAGGCACTCACCTAATCCACTTCACCGAGGGCAAAACAAGAAGGCGCTCTTGTTCGTCCATGTGTTTGTGTTGGACTTGTATGCATCTGGTGCTAAGTTCTGCCTTTTTTTTCTCTTATTGAAGGATAGCACGGGCACATCACTGACTGCTGGATGACTGATTCCTGCAGGATTGTACCTTTTTTTATCAGAGGATCCATGACTGCAAGATGAGTGTGAAACTTGAAGACATATTGGCCAAGTGAAAGTCCTCTCTCAAGGGAATGAACGATTGGTAACTTCTGGAGAAGAGGCTGCTGAATCAAAGACTTTTTATCCATGATTTCACACTGTTTTTCCACATCTTGGCTTATGAATAAGGAAAGTTAGTGGGCTGATGAAACCATCCTGAGAGATGATGAACCGTTACACCACCCTGAAGCAGCTGGGTGACGGCACCTATGGCAGCGTGCTGATGGGGAGAAGCAACGAGTCTGGAGAGCTGGTCGCTATCAAGAGGTTAGGGCTGATTCATACCCTGTGTGTGGTTTTTGTGTTTGACCATGTATTCATTTATGTCAGTGTGGTGGCTTCAAAAGTTTGAGAGGCAAACTGTTTTTATATCATAATATAGTCGACGTCTGTTTTTCAATATAGAAGGACTCTACAGTTTAGTGAACCTACTGCATTGATGGAGGCATGCACACTTCTTCTCTATATATATGCCCCCCATTTATATAGTTGCTGTGGTCTTCCTTCTTCCTGTTTAAGTTTTGAGTTGGCCACTTAGACTGAATAATTAAAAAAAACTACCGGCCACTTACATTTTTTTTTATCAGCCACTATTTTAACTAGCAGAAATATTTAATGAGGTATAATATAATGATCAAGGCTTACAGTATTCCATTTATATGCTATTAAATATGAAAGTTTGTGTAGAACTGATCCAACATGTTGTTCATTTTAAACCTTGTTTTCAGCTAATTTGTCCTGTATTTAAACATGAAAATGTTGGGTGTCAGACTTGGTCGAATTTAATATTTTGTGTGCAGTTTCTGCAGTCACATGCCAAATTTCAGACATTAGGCTTGCAAAAAGCAAGACATCAGTTTAAAAACACCTTTAGTAAATACACCAGTTGCAGTAGAGAACTACCCTGATGATAATGAGTCAAAGCATCCCAGCTCACAGCCGCCTGTAAACATCTGACAGCAGCTCTGACAATGGGAGGAGGAGACAGGGTTAGGGCTACTCCCTTTTACTCCTGAAGTCTTTAGTAACAAAAAAAAAAGGGGGTTTCATTTATGATTTTTGCTGTAACAAAACACTCTTTTAGGTTAGGTAACTTATTTACCTGTCCCAGAGGCTGGGAAGCTGAGCAAAGTCGCTGGACACTGGTAATTTCCCACCCTGCTGCCAAGATAAACAAGTCATATGTCCAACAGCAAAAATGTGGGCAAGTTTAACAGCTTTGTACCTTGTTTGGTACATACTCTGTGCCAGTGGTTCTCAATTGGTTTGACATGGCATACTGGTGTGGTTTTGGGCTGAGGAAATTTCTGCAACCATACATTTTCACAATGCAGATATCGATACTTCATTTTGATACCCTGCCACCCCAATACGTAGTGGAATATGAGTGATTTATGTTTCACATTAATTACTCAGGTTTCTTATCCCATGTTTGACTGGCATCTTACAAAGATTTTTCTGCAATCAGTCATGATACCCAGGCAGCTTTTATTCTCCTGCTGACTTTCAACATGTTTTTTTCTCTCAGAAGTATTGATTCAGGCACTATTCAGGCACCGGCACCATATAAAAAGTATTAATTTAGCACCGGTATCAGATAAAATCTCAAACGATGGCCAACCCTAGGCATAGTGCCCCCCCCCGTTTTACGATTGCAATTTAATATGCAATTTATAAAAACAATTTTTTAAATATCTCTCAACAAACAAGAAATAAATCAATCCAAATTAAATATCTAACTGTGATTATTCTGACTCATTGCAAATTCGATAGGCATTGGAATGATGATTTTGTCTCTCTCCTTTTTGATAAGAATAAATAACTAAAACAAGGAAAGTAGGCAAAATATTCGAGAGAAAACTGAAACTTAAACATTTGCATGTTGTGTAAACCATTATGCAAACACCTTCTCTGCCTCGAGATTGTAGTTAACTGAAATTTTGAAACACATAAAAGGTAAAAAAAAGAAATATTGCACTTTCTGCAATTTGAAAATTATAGAAGATTGCTATATAATCTAAATTTTGATTAATTTCCCAGCTCTAAAGGCAGATAACCACAATTCTTCTGTGCTACACATTTCTTGTCGACCTCCAGGCCAAGGACAGGTATGGAAACTAAGCAGCATGTCCAGAAAGCCTTGTCCAGTTTGGATCTAGTTAAAGCAAGAGTAGATCAATCTTCATCTGTCTTATCTACTGTAAGTGTGTAAGTCTAACTTTGAGAAATTTGATTTAGTACAGTTTCAGTTGGGCAAACATTTTAACATGAATTTTAAAAGTCCAGTTTTAGTTAGATACAATATTAAGACATTTTCTAACTGCATACAAAAATACTGACAGAGAAACTACACAGGCATTTAGATGAGTTTTTATCATTCTACAGTGAGAAGTGTTTAATATTTTAAATGTAGGTCAACTCTGGCCAAGTAGTATTCAAAGTATTCAAAAGTAAGACCCTCTAATACCCGAATGCTTAAACTTTGCCATGGAAACATCAAACTGGACAAAATTTGAAGTAAAGTTTCTGGCTAAGCGCCTCTGGTTTCCTTCTATCATCAAGGCAAACAAACCAACCAACATGCCTTTGTTTCAGCAGCATGGCAGCAGGGCTCAATAATGGATGAGAAACCAGGGAGATGCGTCCACTGGTTGATCATTTGGTTACCATGCAAGACAATACATGTGGTGACGGTGAAAGGGAGTGAAAGTAGAAGGAGTGTGTCAGGTTGCTGACATTGCAGAAGGAGGGAGCGAAACAGGCAGGCACCCAAGAGAGAGAAACAAGATATTTGGTCGTTCTGTAGCACTTACATAATTCTAGCTGGAGGGAGAAGAAGCGCTGATCAGAGGAGATAAGCTACCAGAAAGGTGTCCCATATGCCACCTGCTGTGTGGCTTTAATGCCTGTAACAGCATTAACAGAGCACTCACTGTCAGTTACTGCTTTAACTGAAAGTGAATGTTTTTTTAAAGGAGATTAAATTAGAGTTAAAGCCTGCACAATGTCGTCAACCAATTCAAAACACTTTACAGTCTAGAGTTTATATGGTTTTATTATAGAATTGAATGAGCTGAAATTAGAGACACCTCTGAAAAGTTTAATTATTAATGGAGACACACAAAGGAGTTCTTTAAAAGATAGTAACACTACTACTGTATACGGCCTGCAAATGTGACGCCTTTTCTTAAGGTGACACATATCTGATCATGTTTGGTTTGTTCTTCCTTTACAGAATGAAGAGGAAGTTTTATTCATGGGAAGAATGTATGAACCTACGAGAGGTGAAGGTAAGGTTATGGGACACTAATGAGGTGCCTAAACTCTTCTCACCATAGGTGACATACAGAAGAATATAAAGGCTCATTTATGCTCTATGTTTGAAACCACGTACAGATATGCACTGACCTTTCTGATCATACTCTGCGTTGATGTCGTCCATTTTTTGTCCATTCTCTTGAAGCTTACAGAAATGGATCAAATGTTGTAATACAGCCGCCAGTTGTTGGGCAGTGTTGAACAGTTCAACCTAGAGTAGCAAATGTAGTGAAGACGAAACATTTGAAAGAACTTAATCAAGTTGCAGAGGAAATGTAAATGAATAATGAGTGTGTTATTAGAAAATAAAAACATATCAATGATGTTGGCTCACCTGGGGACAAAGACAGACAACTACAAGAGCATAACTGAGCAGAGGATGGAGCGTTCTCACTTCACTCTATGGGACTGATGGAGCAGAATCAAAGTAGCTCCCTGAGAGACAATGACCTCTAGTGGATTTGTTTTTCAATGTCCATTCCAACATAATAGATGCATGTCAGTAAGAGGGCATTAAGTGTTGTATTAACGGATCTATTTTCATGCGTGCGTAGAGCATAAATGAGCCTTTAGGACGACTGGGACATGATGTACCTGACCTTTAATTTATTCCTAGCTTTCAACCAGCAGAGAACTGGAGGGCAAAAAGAGCTTAGGACAGAAGCAGCTGCCATTGAACAGCCATTTAACATCACCTGACAACAGCTGCAAAATGTATTTATGTTATCAATCTTGATCCTTTTTGGAGTCTCCAGTTTGAAACACTGGGACTTTATCCTCATTAAAACAGGTGTAAAATACTAACTTTCTGTTCTGTTATCGTCTTTATACCTAAAGTGGCTAAACCTCCATGCCTTGGTCCAGTTGAGTTTTCCAGCTAATATGGCCCAGCAACTGTCATCTAGAGATCTCTATTTCACTGTACAAATTCAGACAGGAAAAATATTTTTTGTTGTATTACTTAATAGTGATACGTACAGTGAGTCTGAACGCTACCTTTCTGAAGACTCCTTGTTCGTGCTTGTACTCCAAATGGTTCAAATGCAGCATTTAGTTTAATTTGGGTATTCCTGGATAGGCGTTTGTTGACTAATTTTAGCAGAAATTCTAAGGGGCTAATTTAGCCATGACAAAGGACGTCAACAAATTCATATTGTCAAAATGTTTGTTTGCAGAATTAACACAGCATTGTGTTGAAACTAAAACAGTCCAGCACAGCCTTTTTAGAAAGTCCTGCTGGCCAATTTAAAATCAACAAAGGGACAGTTGTGTCTCCCAAGCTGTAGTTTTGACACCCCTGCTTTAAAGCAACAATGTTCTTCTTGGACACTGGAACTTTTGACAAAGTAACCAACGTAACCCATTTCTCCTTTGAATTAGGATTATGTTACGTCATTCAAAATCCTATTACAAAAATTATGCAGTTTATTCAGTGTTAAGCTTACAATGTGCCTTTTAAACTAACCATCTTATCAGCTGCTAATTTTAATTATTTGACATTCATGGACACTGGAAGTCCGTCAGAGTTGGGGGTCTCCCATGAAGTCATTTTTGATTTGCTTTTATACTCTCTCTAGTCTTTGAACCAAGTAGCAGTCATCGGCTGTCCTTGTCTGATAGGATATGCCTCTTGGGATGGATTTGAATTACTTTGCACTGTATTCTGATGGAGCCAGAGGTCAGTGTTAAACAACTTCCAGGCAATATTTCCTTTAATGCTACACAGAAAAGGGAGTTTTTCCTCAACCATCTCTGGAATATGTCATTCATAACATCCTGGAGTCACATATTGAGTCTCAGTTTCATAGTTGTAGGAAGATGTGCCTGAGGAAAAAAGTCAGGGTCTAATAAGAAACATGACAATTTAACAGTTTATAAATCAAAAATATAATCTTAATATCAATCCCAGAACCCAGAGAGAACCAGTAAAGGGAAGCGAAAATGGAGGAAATGTGCTCAAATGTAGGTCTACCAGTAGTTACTTATTTGTCATTGTCCCACCAGTCACTGAAGAAACTGAACCATGCCAACGTGGTGAAACTGAAGGAGGTTATCAGAGAGAACGATCACCTCTACTTTGTCTTTGAATATATGAAGGAGAACCTCTATCAGCTTATGAAGGACAGGTAAGAAAAGAAACACCACACTGATCAACACGTGTGCACAAGATTTATAATGCCATTGAATGGTTTATATTATTACTAAATCTGAAATGTACCAAATGTCAGCATCGTATCAGGATTTTCCTATTGGTTCAAAAGCCGTAAATGGCTAGATTTACTAATTAAAGATTATTCTTGTTAAAGTACTTGTTTTAAGTGGCATATTTTATATATCTGTCACACATCACAGTATTTTGAAATGTTTACCAGCATCAGCTTGCCCTGACACATACACAGCTGCCAACTGACTTTCTCTAAGAGCAGCCTTGCTGCTTTTCTTAGTTTGTAATCCCAGGTGTGGACTGCACCTGCAAACACCTTGCTTTAGCTTCCTCTGTGGCAAACAACTGAAAGAAGTCACTTAAATGTTTAAATATATCTCATGTATGCTGTGTTTCTGGGAATATTGTGTGTTATACTTGAGACTCATAAACTCAATTTTATGTTTACAGAAAAAAATTGTTCCCTGAGTCAGTGATCAGAAACATAAGCTTTCAGATTTTACAAGGCCTGTCCTTTATACACAAACATGGTAGGTGTACCGTGTTTCCCTACATGTCCTGCTGGTGTGAGGAGGGTGGTTGCATACTGCAAGATTCAGAAAATTTTAAACATGATCCTGAATTGGGAAATTGGAGCATCAGAATCTTGTAGTTTGTGAACTCTTCATAATTAACTCACTCTTTTCACTTTCCTCCTAAGAAATGGATTTGTGGAAGCATCTTATGTAGGCTGGAAAGCTTAAAACCTTGACTTTTAGATGCTTCCACTCATCTGGCTGACATGTCTCTGGATTTCTTTATCTTCTAACTACTTGTTTCATTTCTCTCTTGCCTCCTTATCATTTGTTTTCCATGCTTTTACTCTCCTGTCAGAGAGAATAAGATGTTCTCTGAAAATGAAATCAGGAACATCTTGTTTCAAGTTCTGTCTGGGTTGGTTTTTGTACATAAGCACGGTAAGGGGTTCTATGCTTCTTTTTTTGACCTACTCAAAGGTAGCATGATCTTTCCGTTGTTGGTTTTAGTGTGTGATAAGTCTTGTTACTTAATGTGAACCTAGGATAGAATAACACGTGAACTGTAAAGGTTTACAAACATGTAATGTTCTTGTTTCATTCCAGCTATGTGTAAGTAATGTTTTAAGATATGCCCTAAGGTCCACAATTAACCCTGTGCTGAAACTTGGCAAGTTCCAAGTCTTCAAGTTGTGAAGTTTTGTTGTTTGGTTTTACTGCAGACATGCAACATCCATCTTAATCAGTAGATGGAAGGTTAATCTTAACTAGAAGAGTGTGATCTCCAAACTAACCAACATATTTTTGCTGATATGAAGTTTTCACTTAATTTGACCAATTAGTTAAAAGGCATTTTTAATGCAGTGTTTGTTAAGATTCTGTCTCATGCCAGATTGTCTATGGACAGGCCAACAGCTGAAATAACTGCTTTTTTCCATGTATCCTCAAACAGCAACAAAAGTGTATGCGAAATATTTCTGAGCATTGTGATTAGCTTTCAGACTGAACCTACACAAAGCCAATACAACCTGTAGCTGGATCATGTGACTTAGCTGAATAACTGACCCATACTTTGGTATCATTTTGGCTATTCTGCTAAATTTAGCTTTATTCTGGCTGAGGATTGATACACTATATGGACAAAAGCATTTGGCCACACCTGTTAACTATTGAACCAGGTGTTTTAATCAGACCCGTTGCCACAGGTTTATAAAATCAAGCACCTAGCCATGCAGTCTCAATTGGCAAACATTTGTGATCCAAAATTGGTCATTCTTAACAGCTCAGTGACTTCAAGCATGCTACTGTGATGGATGTCATCTTTGCGATAAGATGGTTTGTGAAATTCCGTCCCAGCTGGTTATTCCACAGTCAACTTACAGTTGACTGTGGAATAACCGCCATAAAGTGGGGCAAAAAGTTGACAAGCATTAACCGCAGCAAAAGTCGAGTGTGCACATTTGCCAAAGTATAGCGTCGTTTATATTCAAAATACATGTCGACATACAAGCAGTTTACCAGTTGCTAACTTGTTTGCAAGGTCAGCAGGAAGAAAGTCAACAACTTCTTGAAAAGGGGCATATTGCCATCAACTTTTAACCTTGCAAATGGATTTGCCCGTTTCTGTTTCTGTGTTTCTCACTGCTGAATCCATCTTGCAAAGCCCTGTGAGAAAGTGACAGGACCAATCAGGGTGAGACGAAGTTGTGACGTAAGCAAGCAGCGACAAGAGGCCCGTGCCCTTTATGGTGGGAAAGATTAGCGTGAATGCTGCTATAGCGTTGATTTTATCAGAACTTGACAACATTTTTCCATTAAAAGAAGAACAAAGAACAGCATTGAGTTTTTTTGCGAAAAACGACAAAAGTCGTGTAGTGACATGTCTACAGTCACCATGGTTAGGGTTATGCAGTTCTCTATGGAGTTTACTCCTCGGTAGTGATGCACACCTACTACGTCCAATTTTGTTGTTGCTCTGATTGGCACGTAAAGATATGAGACAGAACGTTCATCCAATCACCCTCAGTTTTTTGTTTTTTTTCAAAGACTCTGCCCTTTCCCAACACACTCTATGGGAGGGTTTCCAGGTAGATGTGTGAAACAAATGTGTGCATTCTCCTGTTGATAAATCTACCAGTTAAATTGCCTAACCAAGTTAGCTTGACTGTTCTATACGTGTAGACATACTGGCCGTAGAGGTGGTTAAATAATAAAGAGGGCAATGTAGAACACTCAGGCCTTAAAGAAAAAGACCTTGGAACATGGACCACCCCCATTCACATAAACCACCTATTCAACAAAACCTCAGTTTTTCCTCTCTTGTGCTTACTGAGTTTTGCAAAGTAGCATGCCGGTTAAGTAGTTTTGTGATTTAGTTTGTTTGTTAAAATTTGCAGTTACCCTTTGCACATAGACTGAGCCCAGTAATACCTTTTTACAGGTTTCTTTCATCGTGATATAAAGCCAGAGAATCTTCTATGCATGGGTCCAGAACTGGTCAAAATAGCAGATTTTGGACTGGCCAGAGAGATCCGCTCCAAACCTCCCTACACAGACTACGTGTCAACGAGATGGTGAGAGAACTTGATTGGTTAGAATAGACCTTTTTCTGTCTTTGAACACATTGATGTGGTTAGTGGGTGGAGCTGAACTGGTGGCAGAAAATAAGCTGGCAGTAGCTTTTCAGTCATATCACAACAGAATGTTCTGGACTATCTGGATACCTTCTCTTATATGTTTTACTAAAGTTGTATGGATGTGAAAATCAGTACCAGTGTTTAAAATTACAGTTTAGCTAATGCTAATGCTTTACCACTCTTTTCGTGTTCTTTTTCCTAAATATCGGCCTATCTTATCGGGTTCCTATCCACTTGCTTCCACTGTTTTTCTGCCACTGATATGTGCACACAACTGCCATAACGTAATGATGACATCTACTCCAAATTGTCTGTAATTGTCCACAAACAAAGGAAAGGCCATACATTCATCCTAACATTATATGACTATTTAACTATACAGCACAGAGTTGTTGGCTGGTTTGTTTGAATATATATTTTTGTCAAGGTATCGAGCTCCAGAGGTTCTGCTCAGGTCGATTTCCTACAGCTCTCCCATTGACCTGTGGGCTGTGGGCTGCATCATGGCTGAACTCTACACTCTCAGACCTCTATTTCCTGGAAACAGTGAAGTGGATGAGATCTTTAAAATCTGTCAAGTCCTAGGCACAGTCAAAAAGGTGAGCAGTGTCTGCAGGTAGACAAGTTGAAAGGAATTATTTGTCATCAGGGTTTAAAGGGATACAGTCGAAATTACAACTTTGTGATATGATTACGTTTATTGTGGAAATGTGTTGATCAAGTCAAAGTAAGCTGTAAGAAGTCTGGGAGTCCTGATTGTCCTCTTTCTGTGGGGCAAAGCAGCTTGTGTGCTTCATGCTGAGCAGGATGTCCTCTTTATTAAGGCTTTTCTTTTCCTATCCATCTCTATTTACTCTGATTGGAGGGAGCAGTAAGAGCCCATTTTAGTAAGAGCTGGGCAGGAACTAAGTCTTCGACCTTAGCCACAGGGACAGGCATTCAGTAGCACTTAAATACACTCACTGACCACTTTATTGGGTACCACTTGCTAGTACTGTGCCAAAAACTGTGACCTCCGACACACCTGTCCTAAGAAATAGATGTGCAAAGCAACTCTTCCATTGGAGGGCTTAGTGACAGGTCAATAGTTGCTCTAAGGGTTATATTTGTATGTTCAAGGCAAGTTTTAGTAACATATTTCAGCAGATAGACAATTCAAAGTACTTTACTTAAGACATCAGAACATGGTGATGCATTCATATTCATTCATATTTGTTATTTTTTTTATTTGATTAGGATGTCACAGATTATTCAACATACGTGCAATACATGTCAATGTAAATATGCAGGAATTAGCACAACAGCTAAATTTCATCCCTTGTGCTAAGGCAGGTAATTACAAAAATGTAGCATTAGTAAAATAGCAATGTTTTTAAAAAGTTGTAAGCATCAAAATACATTTTCCATATGATTCTTTTACTTCAGGCAGATTGGCCGGAGGGCTACCAGCTCGCAGCTGCTATGAACTTTCGGTTCCCCCAGTGTGTGCCGACCCACCTGAAGACCCTCATCCCAAATGCCAGTAATGAGGCCATCACTCTGATGAAGGACCTGCTGCAGTGGGACCCAAAGAAGAGACCGACTGCTGTGCAGGTAGGAAAGACCAAGCCTCTTGATGGTCTTTAATCTAGTCTGCATGGCAGACTGCTTTACTGCTGTGGACTCCATGGGTTTAAAACGGTGATTTCCAGGACAACACTGCTACGTGCAGATCCGCTGTAGCTCCAATTCTGAGATTGAATCAGCATCCTAATCCTTCATTTTAAGTTGTGCTTAAGCCCCTTTACGTCACCCTCTGGGCCTGTGCTTAATGTTCCACCTGTGCTGCTGTGCTCAGTGTGTTTATCATGTACAACAGTGGTTATCACGTACTTGGATATAATTTACACTCCAGTGAGGAGCTTGAATTGCTCTGTGGGCCCTGAGCAGGCAACACTTTTCTGACAGGAGTGACAACACTTTTCCATTCTCTGCTTGCACAGCTCCCAGGTGAATGATGCACATCTACTGACAAGTCATCCTGGGAGAACAATTTGGTTTTACTCTAAATTTAGTCAGCAAAGTATTAAATACATAAAGTAAATCAATGTAACAAGAATGGAAAATATTGTGTCTGCATAATATTCTTAAAATCCTTCCTGTGTAACAAAAAATGTTCAGCTTCATTGACACTCAGTTTAACCATTTAAGTTATATGGTGGACTAATCCATGAATTTTATTACACCATAGGATAGGATAGGACAGGACAGGACAGGACAGGATAGTATAGGATAGCATAGGATAGGGCAAGATGGTATGTGATAGGCAGGTAGGATAGTAGGGGATAGGAAAGGAACAAAAAGAAAGGAAAGGGTAGGGTAGGATAGGATATGTAGGTTAGGATTTTAAGAGCATCATCAGATATTGGGTTAGGATAGTACAGTAAAGACTGTACTATCCTAACCCAATATCTTCAATAGTACAGACTTTACTGTACTATCCTAACCAATATCTGATGATGCTCTTAAAATCAACCTGTTGTTAAAAAATCTGATCCTCTGATGAGAAATGCCAATCATGTATGGTTAAGCAAGGTTTGAAATTAAGTATTGTTTACACTAGCGTCATGTTGTACGAATGATTAAAACATATCCTTACTGTACTACTTAAGAATTCTTGCTTAATATTCAAGCTAACAATCTGTTGTTGCCCCTTGTCTTTTCTAGGCCCTGCGTTATCCATACTTCCAGGTAGGACAAATTTTAGGACCTCGTCCTCAGAGCCAGGATGTGAAGAAAGCACAAGCAAGGATGCAAGCCCAGAGGCAGACACCAGAGAGCAAGACCGAACCCCAACAGACTTCATCTGAGTCCAAAGCCTCAACTTCCTCCTCCAGAAACCATCAGCAGCATCAGCCTCTTCAGCAGATCCCCCTACCCCAAACAGAGTGTAAACCAGGTCTCAGCCATGCAGTAAGTGTCTGTAGTTCAAGGTCAATACTATGCAAATGAAATAACTTCACATTTTATATAAGAATAGTGTTTAAATAACAATCCTTCCACTGGTTTTGTATAATAGACTCCTCTTTAAATAAAAACTGGATTTTTACATTTTAGTCTGGAAATCTGTGTAAAATTTATTGGTAAAATCTTCTGCAGAAAGCATCATCAGTGGGCAGTGAGAACAGTATCTCTGGTGGAGGAGTGGGGGTGTTAAAGAGTGGCCGTCGTCGCTGGGGCCAGACGGTGGCCAAGACCTCAGATAGTTGGGAGGAATCTGACCCCTCAGAAACATCTGCCTCCAACTCCAAGAAACCCAGCCTAGGGAACGCAGTGGAGGAGAAGGCCTCTGTGGAGCACCGACCACTGTGAGTCATCTTTTAACAGATCTGCATTGTACACGAAATGAATATGTAAGCATTGACTGTCAGATTTTTTAGGATACTAAGACCCTGTTTACACCTTGTATTGATATCCCAACAAGGTAATTGTACTCCCATTGGTAATCCTCAATGCTATGTGAATGCACCAAAAATCACATTATATTAGAAGCTGTTTGTGCTTGTTACACATTTTGACTTCTGGAGACATCACAGCACGGTGTCATCACATGCCATGAGATTATGAAGCTGTCTGAATAGTGTGTTCTTCGACAGTTTATTCATTTGACAAAATTAGCCCTACAAAATTAACCAGGGTTCTTTCATCACTTTTAGAGCTATTTCAAACACAGACCATGCTGCTGCTGGAAACAGACATACACGTAGAGGGCATCTATTGGAAACAAGAGAAAGTCTTAAAGTCATTAAGCAGATTCTTTTAAATTATGGTAATTTAAGAAAAACTGGGCTATATTTAAATTCTAGCTGTGCAATTAATTGAAAAATATTCAAAAACCGTTAGAGCCTCTAACTGACGTAAACCTGCCGCGTCAAGGATTTAAATTTTTTCCCCTTGTAATTCTCTCTCTACTAATGCACCACCCCCTTAAAAACAAACCACTAGCTTTGCACTCATGTGATAGGAAGCCAGGTGTCGCAGGGCACGCAGCCTGCTGGAAACCCAAGAGAAGAAGAAGTACTAGTCATGTTACACCATCCTATCCAGTCTGCTAAAACTAAAACACGGAGACGACTGTGCAACATGAGCAGCAAAGTTATTTTCTACTTTTTATACTACAGTATACATTTTTTACAAGTTGTTTTCTACTTTTCTTGTAAAATTTGACCTTTTTTTTAATGAAAAATATTTTCTTTCAGCTGATGTGTGTTTTGATTTCAATTGTTTCAATAAATAACTATAAATTTTTCATCTTTGCATGTTCCTTTCAGTTATTTGTTGTATAATTATACAAATATTTACAGAACAAATGGAGTCAGAGGTTGGGGGTGGAATAATCGTTCATTAATCTTAATTGAGGTAAAAAGTTCCATTAACCTTGATTTTGATTTTTGCCATAATCACCCAGCCCTACCACCGCGTATGTAGTATTACCCTAATACTGCTTAATCTTGACTGACATGCATGTGAGGCTGCCCCATCAACTGAGGTAGGCTGCAGTAGTCTGCCAGTAAGAAAAAAATACATGGCTCATTTATGTCCATCCAGCCTAGCTGGTTACTTGTTGTCTCAAATTGCGCTGTCATTCCAATCCAGCAAGCACCCAACTAAATCAATTTGCTGAATAATAATTATTTACTTTGGAGCATCTAATGACCAAATAAGAGAGATAGGCTGTTAAAGAGGGTAGTCTCTGACATTATGGCGAAGTATACCAGCACACAATGTGCAGTAAAGATGTTGGGGTGAATTATTGATTAGCTAAGATACTAGCTGCACCTCTTTAACAGTGTTAATCCCTTATTATGTCATAAATTTTAAAACGTTACAGTGAAATGACACCCCAGCTCAAGTGAGCAGCAAGGCTTGAATGATATAAATATTTCTCTGTAAGCCTGAGAGCCATGGAAATAATATTAATATATATGTTATAGGAGGCCAGCAAGAGAGTTCAGATCCCAGGTTGTCCTTGGAAATGTATTGTTAATGCAAACTGTGAGCACAAAGTGGAGTCACTTTGGGATTCAACTACTCAGCACAAATGTCCATGCAATGTAAACAGGGTGTAGCCGTGTAATATCTATATATTAGATGCCTTATTTTCTTCCTAGTCTCTTTTTTAATATTTGATACAATTTTGAATGCATGCTCATACATTGAGGACTAACCATTAAGACTGTGTGATGCTGTTTCTCAAAAATGAGCTGTTTTTTAGGACATGGACCTTACAGAATGATTTCTGTTGCAGGCCAAAGGAGCAGAAACCTTTGTATTCATACAGCACAGTGACAAAGCTACCCAATAATATTAAAACTAACCAAATAGACTCCAATCTACCTGGATCTGCTGCACGGCAGCATTACCTGAGCCAGTCGAGATACTTGCCAGGTAAGACCACATGACACCAAAATGGGTCATATCCATCAGTGGAAAATGCCACTGTAACATGGTGATATGAAAGTGTTATGAAAGTCCTTTTGACTCTTTAAAGCCTAGTATAACTTCCATGAATGTTTTGCAACCTCATCAGCCAGTCCTGAAAAAATGCAACATGCCACTGAAAGTCAGTCTGCATGGGATTTATTCATAAAATAATTTCTGTTGCTTCAAGGGTTGATCACCAAGAATCAGAATTCCTCTGGAGATAAGGAGATGGCTGGCATGTCGCTGCGGGACTTGTGGGAGAACTCCTCAAACACAGTCAATAAACCACTCGCTCCAATTGGAACCAGAGTCAATGCAGGTAAGAATGTTTACAGAAATGTTCAGAGGTTTGATCAGTGTGTGCAGTAGATAGGGCCCAGCTTTCACTAGCAAATCAACTCTTATCTGTTAGCAACTTTTAGAGGCCTGAGGTGTAGAAAATATCTAACCAAACTATATCTCAGTGTGTTAGACCCATGTATTGATACTCTTCTAATTATCTGTATCAGTATCTGAAATTTGGAATTATTAGCCGGTTGAAATGGGGCATTGTATACTGCACATGTACGTTCTAAATTTAGAAGAATAAACAATGATTGCACCGGGACTGTTCCTGTCGCCTCATTTTACCTTGCAGTGGAAACCTGGCGACTGACAGTGTCATTAACCGTTACATAATAGGACACTGCACTCTTTGTGATTAGCTCTAAATGCTAATGATGCAGCTAATGTCTCCTGATCAGTATTTATGGAGCTATTGACAGAGCCGTGTTGGAGTGAGCCAGAGTGTCTGTGACTTTAAAGATGGAAGACCTCTATAAATCATTTGTCATGTAGATAGACACACAATCCGGGCCCCTGCTGTGCTCCCTCTTTACCTCCTTTCTGTTGCCTTTCTTTCTCCTCTCCTCTCTTTCTTATTCATGATAGCCGGTGTTTGATCAAGTGTTCCCTAAATGGCTCTTAACTGCAACCTTCAGCTCGTTTGTCTGACCTCCAAACACTCTAACACATACAAACCCACTCTTGTTTGTTCTGATAATACCTACCTTTTTAATGAGTATTATTTGTTGTTGAAAATAATAAACTTGTTTTGTTGTCTTTTTCTGTAAGCTTTAGCATCAGTGTTGATGTGTAGGGTGAATCCAGGGTTAGTGGGACATTGGTGGAATAGGACAGTATGGGTGTTAAGGGAAAATTTCATAAGCAATTGCTAGTTTTTATCGTATCTTATCTTAGACTTTATATTTAAATGTTCTTTAGTTTTGGTCAGATTTTCCTCATTTTCAACCTTTATAGTCTAGTTTAAGTCTATGAACATTCTAGTCCAGTTTTAGTCAATAAAAAGTCCTTACATGTAATTCTTTACTTATAGTGAATGCATTTTATTTTCTTTTAACTATTTATAAGCCATATTGCAATTCTTCAAGAAATATCAAGATTTTTAAATGTCCAACAGTCCAGTTCTAACATTTAAGTCATTTTTTGCTGGTCTTATCCAAGAAGACTTCACTAAAACTTTTAAAAGACTAACATCTAATACCTTCTCACATCTAAAGACAATTTGTCTGCTGGTCGCTGAGTTTTTAGTCTCAAACAAAAAACTGGGGATCTTATATGGTCACTAATTGCAAGACTAGAATTAGATCCCTTTTGAGATTATTTCCTATCATGCACCTGGTGGAATTTCACAGCAACAGAGCAGAAACAGAGCCAGCTTTTGGCTACAGTGGGCTACGTATGTGCCGTGATTTGTTCAGGGGGGAAAAAAACCAGCAAATTGTTTGTAATGTAGTAGAGCAGTGATCATCAACTGTTGGCCCGATGGCCACATCAGGCCCCCCACATCTTCCCACCTGGCCCCCAGAAAATTATTATAATCAAAAATATGCAGCGGATAAATATGTTGTGGCATATCAATTTTTAATTTACCTGCAGCTTTTTAGAAACAAATGAGATTTAAACAGTTTTATTGGGATTGGTTAAATGCTTGATCCATTCAAAAGTCATAATGACAGTATTAGATGATTGGTAGGGATCCCATTTGGACTTTTGTTAGTCTGTTGGCCATGGCAGGATTTATGTTTCATTGTCTGACATGGTGCCATCATAAAAGACAAAAACAAAAATTGTGCAGTTTTATCTGTCCATTAATCGGCTGTAAACATCCTGTCCAATAACCCAAATGTTTCCAGGGAAAAAAAAAATTCCTTTATTCTGATCATATCATATCATGAAATCTTTACTGGAACAGAAGTGTCTTGTGTTGGACTTTTTCCTTAATTTCATGGCAAGTAAGCTTAAAGAAGACAGAAATTCACCCTGCACATTTTACCCTTTTATTTCTCAATCATTTCTTTTTCTCTTTCCCTCTGGTTGCATGCATCTCTTCCAACTCTACTTGTCCTGGGACACTAGATGAGAATGCCTCTAAATCTTTGGATAACCCACAAGAGAAAGCTATTGTTAAAGAAAGAGTTCTTGAGAAAATCGATCTCTCCAAAGGTATTTCTTTGAGATAACATTTAGCGAGCTAGTCTGTTGTATTATACAGCTGGAGTCAATCTAGATATCTCTGACTGTTACTGTTAGTTACTTTAGTTTTCATGCTAAAACACAGCCGTATATTAACATTGTTGTAAATATGCTGGCTGATGCAACAAGCTTTAAGGATTCACCTTGCATCTTTACATGTGAAAAAAACAAGCTGCCAAAGGCTCTGCAGGAGACGAGAGTACAAATACACAGTTTAAGCAGAGAACTAAGACCTCCAGTTGCTAAACCACTGGTAATTTGCTCTACAACCACAACATCTTAATAAAGGAACAATGGGGCTTTTCTCTAATTACACTGATAACCATCTAAGGCTGCCGGTGATGCAGACTGGTGGTGTCGCTTAAAAAGCTCAGTGACTTCAATAACGTGACCTCAGTCATTTGTTTGGGTCATCAGGAGCGTTTGCATATGCAGAAGCTACCTCAAACACACTCACATGAGAATTTAATAGCAGTAAAGTCATGGTCGAGGATTTTTTCTTTGCATTATGTTGACATAATATTTGATGAGCTAAGACATGCAAAGGAGCAAATGAATGGTGTCTTTTTTTACTTTTAGGGACCTTTGTAAGCACCAAATACAACCTCTCTGGAGGTTATATCCCGTCATTCCAAAAGAAAGAGGTGGGCTCTGTGGGACAAAGAATCCAGCTTGCTCCTTTAGCTGGACAGCATGCAAGTAAGACAAAATAACTCCTGATACTTAAAGATCAGTTACATTAGTTCTGTGCCTTACTGTTTCCACTAATTTTTTTTTACAAAAATGTCCAGTCTCTTACTTGCAGTATCTCCACTCTTTAGCTCTTGCTCAGTGAGACAATATTTCTCCTCCTTCTTCACTCTTTCAGTTAATCTTTCCTCATCTCCTGATAATAAAAAAGACAAGCCAAAATCTGAAAAAAACAAGCCCATTTCCAACTCATCTTTGAGTGACTCTAATGGAGGTATTTCCTTTTTTCTTCTAACAGCTGCTATTTTCCTCTCCAATGATCCATGCTTGAATCAGTCAGTACATTTACATGCATTTATGAAAAATCAATTTCCTGTGTCTATCCACCTGAAAGTGGACTTTAAAATACATGAAAACATGGGTGTTTTTAAGTTGAATTTCACGTTGTCTAGATATTGCAATTGGAAACTGATGTTCGAAACCATGTATTGATAGATGACATCTTTAAACAAGGCCATCTGATGCAGTCACCTGAGATTCTGCTTGTGAAGTTGCAGACAGCTGGTTGCAACCAGATAAATGTGGAAAAGGGGAATAGAAGTCTCATTTTACAAAGCTATAAAAGCCAGTTTTGTGGATAGTTATGCAATGAATTTGGACATTTTTACATTCATCTTCTTCTTTTTTATGTTTTCAAACAAAAATTTCAGCTCATACACTCCTGTCGCCTCTATTGGCTGAACATTATACTTGAATGCACAGCTGATGGAGAAGACAGGGTGTTAACAGGCTGAAATTTTCATGTTAAAACTTAAAAAAGGTAGATGTAATCATTTCCAACAAGCAGATAAATGTGAAAAAAGAAATATCTTTTTGAAGGCTCTTGTTTATCCAGCTTTGCTTATAAATGGGATTGAGAAATCCAAGGCTGTAGGAGCTAAATTTGTCTGTGGAAAATCAATTATTCTCAGTGGATATTTTTGTTATAACAAAACTGAGCTAACAAAGCACTTTGGTATTTTTTTGTGCCGTGAAATAGCGCTGCCATGCTACGATGTTGACACGGAAGATTTAGTAATGAAAATCATCCCTCTCCCTCTTATACAGACAGATTTATTGCCCTGTAACTTCAGAAATTAGTCACTTAAAACTGAGTGACTGGGAGAGTTGTTGCTACGAAATAATGCATCGTCTTCTTCAGTTGCAGCGGTGTGAACTAACAAGTGTTTAGAATGTCCCAGAACCGAGCGTAATAGAAACTACCAAGTACCATAGCTGAGTCAGGCATACTCCTGTCAATGAACTGATTACTCTCCAGTGCTCATACACTGGGACAAGGACAGTAGTCCAGACAAACAGCCTAATGGCTACTATTGCTTGACTACATTGTGCATGTAAAAGTACTGATTTCCTCTGCGTTTTGCATCCCATCTCGAAACTCAAATTCCTACCTGTATAGCTGCTGTAAATATTGATGAGAGGTCAGCTGACAGACCGGCATGTTCTTTCAGATTTCGATAACTGGAGAAGGAGAGCAGACAGGACTCAGATGAAGGGGAACAGCTACTCGGCCCTGGGAAAAAACTCCGGGAACATCCTCACCAGAGCTCCAACTGTACAGCCGGTCCATGGCAGGGTAGACTGGACATCCAAATATGGAGGAAATCGATAGATCACACAGAGGAGGGACAACCTCAGCTGTATGTTGGGACTTGGTCATTTAGTGGCATGAAGAGTTTTACTACGATCCTGGTTGTAGAAACCACTATGTTCCCCTGCACGAGTTACATTTTCAAAAAAATCACATATTAAAGTAGATGTTAGAGGGTAGGAAATAATGCCATCCCACATCCTTCAAAGAGACATTTCCATGTCATAACCAGAGAGCCTGAGACATGTACTGTATGATCTTACTGTTTATGTGTGTAGTCTGTATGATTGAAAGATGACGGTTGCCATGATGCTGAACCAAGAATGATACCGTCTAAAATGATCCCATTTGTACCTTGCATTAACATTTCTTTTTAGGCATTTTGATACCAAGAGGACTGCACTTTAGTACATGCATTCACACCAGTACCCCACAATGTTTGTTTACTTATAGCACATGCCTTTTTCTTTTAAAAGCATGTATTTCACAATACGAGGGAGAAAAGCTGTTTAAGAGGCACTGCTAGCCTCTTGGCTTGCAGCTAATTCACCCCTATTCTTTTTTACAGCTGGTGACATAGCATGCAGTGATAGCAAGCCAGGGTAAGAGAGCTCCACAGAAGTATGTATGACTGTAATTTTAGGGTGGGTAAGTGAGTTTCAATATTGGGTCCTCACTCAAGATCTATTGTTAATACAAAGTTTGGGTACTAAAGTTCAGTCACTTGATATCTAAATGCCCAAAACATGCAAAATTTAATGCATATTATAAACAGAGCATAAATGAGGGAGAAAAGCGTTCAAAGGGCACCATGAGCCTCTTTACTTATGGCTGGATAGCCATGCATGCTATGTGCAGGTAAGCTGCTAGCAACATTAAAGAATTGAGGTGAATTATTAATAAGCTAAGAGGGTAATGATGCCACTTTAACAGCTTTTCTCCTTCATTTGGTCATAAACATGCTTTATAGTGAATGGTGATATACCATTTAGTAAATGAGGTTTTTGGGGTAATAGTTGGAGAAGTGGTAGTTACACTGAAATGCCAACTCAGTTTAAGACAAATGGCCAGCATGGCTGCATAGACATAAACAAGCCATGCTTATCGCTTATTGGTGGAGCATTCCAGATGAAGGCATCCCAGACTCCTCTGTATGCAGTCTGAGCATCTTCTGTGGACACTGAGGAGAGCATACTGCTTTGACACTTAACATAAAGGATTGCCCTGAGGTATTGAACTACCCAGCACAGATGTTAATGCAAGCTCTTAACAGGATCTGCAAGACAATCCCACTGTATTCCTGAGTAATCAGGATGCGCCAAGTCTACTGTTAGTGTTGTGATATGAGTAGGAGTTTAATTTAAGATAGCTTTAAACTTTTTTCTATTCTAGCTGCAAGTATTACCACTTAGGACCAACGTAAGCTGTTTATTTATACTTTCTGAAATGCTTATTTCACTCTCCTTTTATCAAACAGGTGACTCTGAACATCTTCCTTGTAATTGTAGTGAAAGCTGTAACTTTGTCTCTCTTTGTATTATGCAACAAATTAACTGAACATTTTGTAAAGGTTTTTACAAATAAAATAAAAATGTGCATAACGTATTTGTTGAAAAAACACAGACATCCATCATTATTATACAAGCATGATATAATCTTTTATCTTTAAATATACACTGTTGTATTTATTTTTCTACAAAATAAAACTAATGATCAACAGTAAATGACAAACACAGACATGCTGCCCCACTGACAGAGGAAGAACAGGTCACTCTCCTTGCTCCATCAGGACTCCTGGGGTTTCTGAAGCAGGGCCAGGCTCAGCTTTCCCACCATCAAGAGACTGGAAACAAAATACAAGCTTTAGACTGGAAAAAAATGGTGTTCCGCACAGATGCATGTATTGGTGTTTGCTAAAATTACTGTCATTCTTGCGACCTTATAAAACTATTAAAATTAGGGATCAACCTATAACCTGGCAGATTATTGGTGCCAATATTTTGTAATTTGCATTACACCATAAGGACAAAAGAACACTCCAAGCAGCTCTGAGAAAAGGTTACTGAAAATAATAAGTCACGGATGGATACAAAAAAAATGTCCAAGGTACTGAACATCCCCCAGAGTTCAGTTAAACTGATCATAAAAAAATGTAGGGACTATGGCACATGCATAAATCTGCCTAGATCAGGCCATCCTCACAAACTGAGTGACTGTGCAAAAAGGAGACTAGTGAGTGGCTACCAAGACACCTATGACTACTCTGAGTTGCTATGTTTGGCGGACAACAAACACTGCACACCACCACAAACACACCATCCCCACTGTGAAGCACTGTGGTGACAGTATCATGCTGTGGGGATGCTTCTCAGCAGCCAGCCCTAGAAGGCTTGTAAAGGTAGAGGGTAAAATGAATGTGGCATGAATACAGGAAGTTCCTGGAGGGCAATCTTGCTCAATCTGCAAGAGAACTATGGTGTGGGAGAAGATTTATTTTCCAACAAGACGATGACCCAGAGGACGCAGCAAAAGCTACACAGAAATGGTTTGCAGCATCCCGATGTGCAAGCCTGACTGAGACCTATCCACATAGACTCAGTGTTGTTATTGCAACCAAAGGTGCATCCACTAAATACTGATTTGAAGGGGGTGAATATCTATGCAGTCATTTATTTTACATGACATATTTTTATTTAACTGTTATTACTTTGGAGAACTCTGTTTTCCCTTTATCTGGAATATGTAACTACTGTCATGTAAAGGAGATCAATACCTTGCTGCAGCCATCAGGCCAGCTGGCATAAACTTCCTCGATCCATAGAATCTCTTTCCCATGATTGCAGACAGAGTTCCTGAAGTACCTGAGAGATGCAAGTGTAAAATATCATTCAGTGATGAGTACTAAGTGTGAAACTCTCCATCCAAATACTGCGTTTTTTTGAGTATACTAACCAAGAGACACCCAAATATTATTGGGATCATTGGAGATTTGGTAGGCACCGAAACCTGCGAGACCACCAAAGAGAAGACCAGCAGCAAGGGAGGGAACACTGCCTAAAAAGAGAAGCAATTATTAATTGCATAGTATGTGGATATTTAACTTGTTGGATAGAGTTCCAAGTTTTCACATTATTTTGGGGAGGTTAGGAAAGAATTTTGGATCTACTTTGGATTAAGAAAGGACACGAGACAAACTCAGGTACTGGGTAAAACATGAAGAACAGAAGAATGAAAATAAATAAATAAATAAATAACAATGTGAAATCTGAAAAATATGGGTCTTTATAGCTCATTTTTAGCCTGCCTTCTTCAAAGAATAAAGTTATCTTGAACATCTTTTGTCAAGTTTCTAGACTTCTTACAAAAGTAAAGAAATTAATGTTTCAGATATTATTTCTTTGCTGTAACAATTCTTCTTGGCAATAAAGATAATACAATTGGAAAGTCTGTTTATTTCCTTTAAAAGAGTGCCACATTTGTAAGGAACAAGCATTTGTGGGATGAGCAGAGGATCAGCAGAGCTGAGTATGTAGGTTGCACACATGAAAAATTTGCTCAATCTTCTCTGCCAATAACAAACAGCTTATTCTGTCATTGGCTGAGACATACTGGCAATTTAACAATATATTCATTTAACAAACATGGCTCTTTTTATGCCAAATTTATTCCTTAGTCTGTAACAATAACACAGTTGTTAAGAATGGAGCACAGAGACACAATAAATGTCCCATTATCCTTGAATTTACCCTCTCACTGTTAAGGTTGTTTCCGAGTTTCAGATCCTAACTTTACTGAAAAACATACGTGCTTTGGCATAACCAACGGCTCCTCCAGAAGCGATTAGGGCTGCGTATCCATAACCAACCCAGTCCACAGTCATGTTGGAAACCTGTCAGGGCCACAGTCAGTTAGTTTACAAATTCAATGTACATGCTAAATATTTAACAATAGGACTTTCTTTTTTAAACCCCAGTATCACTTACAATTGCAAAAATATCGAAAGAACTGCCTGAGTCCTGCAACACAGAGCTATTGAAGAGAACAAGCTGAGGTAACAGAAAATATAACAACATGCTAGCATACGTTAACGTTTCTCAGCCGTTATACCGCAGAGCTCGTCTGTTTCAGTGTGAAATCATTACATGGTGGCCCCATTGATGGGTGTGACAGTGTCTGCTTTATTAGATAAGAGTTACTCGTGTCACTCAGGAGCTTAAGCATGACTTCCAGTACAAACTAGCATCACTGTCAACAACACCTTAGCAGGATATTGCTGAGAGCATGTAGCCGTCAGTCACTGTTTTTGAAGGGCACGTGCGCCACTGTCATCTTAAGAAATGTAAAACTGTTGAAGAATATTAAATAAAAACCATCTGAAACGAAAATTTAGCATACAACCTTGTTTCTTCACTTCGTCCTCTGTCACAACCAAAGCAGCCTCTGTGTCCCACCGGACGTCTTTTATTGAAACACGGAAACGTCACGGAGAGGCTCATGGGAAATGTAGTCAAAGGTTGTTTACAAGTGGTTTAGGCGTTCAAGTTCGATTTTTTAAAGTAATGACTAGAAAAATACACATTTTTCAAAATATTGATGATATTCAAGATAAGATACATGACTGTGTTTTATAAATTGTGTTTTCTGACCCTTTTTTTGACTCTTTTCAGAACAGTAATTCACAACCTTTTTCATTTGAGGGCTCTTAACTAAAACTAGCTGACTAAATAGCTTAACTAAAACTAAAATGTAAAAATTCTTTTAGTTAACTGAAACAAAACAAAATAAAAAAAGCTAAGCTTTACAAAAAAACTTAAACTAACTAAAACTTAACTCTGTTAAATTAAAAATAACCAAAATAATTAAGATTAGGGACTAAATGCCCTTACCATCATATTGACTGACACTCAAGCCTGGGAGGCTTAAAATGATTGATGAAGCTGGTTAATTTTAGGTCTTTGGTTGTATTTCAATTTTTAATTTCGATTTTTAAATTAGAAGGAAAAAGTGAAGATTAGCCTGTCTGTGTTTTTAAAAATTGTATGTTTACTTTTTCTGATCCTTTTGGGTCGAGTATCCCTTTTTGCTCAACATTGCTCTAAAGCTCTAATTAAAACTTAACTGAAGCATTTTTGCAAAATAAAAACTTAATTAAACAAAGAAATCAGCAGTAAAAACTAAAATAAAATTTAAATCAAGGAGAATAAACTGTATAACAATAAAAACTAATAAAATATCCAAAACGATTATATCCATGTCCCCAAGGACCCATAAGAAAAAAGGATATACAGTATTTCTGTGAAAAATTGCTTAAATCCAAATGAAAATAGCCTCCCACACAGGTGTCTTTACCAAAAGTTCTTTAAATAAATTATTGTTTATAAATTATTATATGTTTTATCATGATTTTACGTACTAGGAATTACTCTAATTTATAACTGTATTTTTTTTCCTGCCTCAAAGCATCCCCACAGCATGATGCTGCCGCCACCGTGCTTCACATTGGGGATGGTGTGCTTGTGGTGATGTGCAGTGTTTGTCTGGGGAAACAGTGTGTCTTGTCTGATGGCCAAAAAGCACCATTTTGGTCTCAATGAACTTTCTTGCACTTGGCCATGGAGTCTCCTTCAAGCCAAACTCTAGCTGAGATTTTAAAATAGCTTTCTTCTTTCTCTTTGCCGCTCTTCCATAAATCTTTGACTGGTGGGTAACCAGAGCAACAGTTGTTGTAAGCAGAGTCTCTCCCATCTCAGCTGCTGAAGCTTGTCACTCCCTCAGAGTAGTCATAGGCGTCTTGGTAGTCTCTCTCACTAGTCTCTTTCTTGCACACTCAGTTTGTGAAGACGGCCTGATCTCGTCCGATTTACACGTGCCACATTCCATCCATTTCTCGCTGATGGATTTAACTGAACTCTGGGGGATGTTCAGTGCCTTGTTTGTTTGTTTCTTGTATCCATCCTATGACTTAAACTTTTCAATAATGTTTTCTCTGAGTTGCTTGGAGTGTTCTTTGGTCACACAGGTGTATTTAATCACAATCACTGAGACACATTCACTGCACTCAGGTGATCAACATTTCACTAATTGTGGGATTACTAGCACCAACTGGCTGGACCTCTGTTGAATAAGGTTGGTCACTTTGAAGAAGGTGAATATTTATTCAATCACTTATTTTACATTACATATTTTTGTTTAATTTACATAACTTTGTGGAAATCAGTTTTCACTTTGACATTAAAGAGGTTTGTGGAGATTTTTTTTGTCATAAAAGCCAAATGATTATTGACCAAGACTGGTTTATATAATCAGGTAAAGGGTTAAACCTTTTTTGTCTGTATATTTCTATTCTTTCAGTCCTTATTTGCATTTCACCTGCTTTTTTCATATTTTGGACACTTTTAATCATTTTTTTTTTCTACTTTTAGCCAATTTTGCCACTTTTATCCAATTTTGCCAGTTTCTCCTCTTTTCCATTCTGCTTTTTGCTATTTGCATTTTTTCCCCAATTCTGGTCATTTTTTACCACGTTTAACCTGCCTTTTTAAATGATACTTTTTTCCCATTTTTCCCACCTTTTTGCTGCTTTTGCCTATTTTAGTCACTTTTCACTAAGGTTTGCTATGTATTTGCTGCTTTTTGACCATTTTTGCCACATTTAACTCATTTTTTTACTTCTCACCCATTTCTGCCACTTTTCTGCCCTTTTTTTGCTACTTTTTTCTCAATTTTTTGCCACTTATCGACCACTAGGATTGTGGCTCTTGCAAAGGTATATTTCAACAATTTGGTTCTCTGGTTGAGCAAGGATGAGTAACATTGCTCAAGGTCTGGGGGCCAAATCCAGCCCATGGAACAGTTACATCTGGCCCGCAAGATGGTCATATTTCTGTTATAACTGGCCCATCATCCTTGATGATTTAAGATATCCTTGTTAAGTTACAAAATCTGAAAAAGTAAGGAGTAAAAATATTTAGTTAAGAAGTCAGGAATGTGGATAAAGAAATTAATTTGTGTTTTAATTTCACATTTTCAATTTAGCATCTCACAATTAGGACACAAACTTGGGATTTTGAATTTTAATTTCATACTTTGAGCATTTCAACACATACTTTTGACTTCTCATATACTATTTAGAGCTTTAAGATTCATAATACTAATTTTTAAGCGATATTTTGACCTTTTAAACTAATTATTTTGTATTTTACCTCACATTTTCAACTCCAAACTTTGACTTCATAATCCCATAGTTTGACCTTTTGGATCATATTTTAATTTCGTGATTACACATTTTATTTCATATTTTGACCTTTTAAACTCAGGATTTTGACTTTCTTTCTAATATATTTGCCAATAAAAAGCATTATTTTTCAATTTCAATTTCATGTTTGACCTTTTTGAACTAATAAATGTACTTTTCTCAGATTATGAGCATTTAAACTTATCTTTTTAACTTTTTGTCAAAATCAATTATCATCAATGCAAGTTTTTTTTTTTCATATTTTATTACCGGTGAAACAAGGTTGACAGTTTCTGGTTAAAAGGGTGACCCTGTTAGGCCCTCAGGTTAGTCCTGAATCCAGAATCCAGCCCCTGCTGTGATTGAGTTTGACATCCCTGCTCTACAGGCACCACAAGAACACTGTTGACTGCCCTGTTTGATTTTATACCAAACGACCACAAGATGGCGCTCCAGGATTAGAATAAATTATGTTACAGACCACTGAAATCCCAAAAGCGTCGCAGAACTACTTTTCATGATAGGTAAGATATTTTTGCTGTAGATCCTTGGCCAAACACCAACACATCTCCTTCCACTGCTCCAGAATATGTGTTTAGATGTTGGGGCCCTATTAACTGATCATTGAGACACATTCTGTTATTTGGGTGTGATACATTTCATGAAGAAATTTAGATGATCATAGTTATGAATGATTGAAAAAAGCCCAAACGGTGTTGCCTGAAAGTATCTTACAGTCAAGTAGGCAGATAAATAACTCTGATACTTCCTTGTATATTGACCAATGGGCTTCCTTCATGTCTCAATAATCGGCGCACGCTCTTAACGACCATCTTCTACTTTACTGACATAGATCTACCAATTTATCTGACTGGAATACACGCTGCACACACATTCTCATTTGGTTTCAATTACCTTCAATATTGTCTCAAATCCACCAGCGGCGCGTCCTTGCTCCTCTATGGCAGCAGGGTGGCGCTGCAGCTCCATTTATCATCCATGGGGGGAAGAAGCGTTTCATACAATGGGCCTGAGACCGTCAGCTGTAGTTACAGGACACAAAATCTATAACTGTTAGAAAGCAACGCAGGACCTTCTTTACAATCACTACAGGTGACGTGTCCTTTACGCACGGAAAAATGGAGCAAATTAGCAGACTGAAACCACCACTGCACAAATGCAACTCAACTTTTACATCAGTGCAGGACCCAGATGAGTCCACTCAGAGATCAATATTACTGAACAATAAGGGAATACACCTCCCTGACTATTTATAACACGCTCGGTGAGGAGACTGATGCGTAATTACACACGGAGATTTGCTTGAGACTTTGCAGGTTTTGAAAAGTGGCACGTTCAACCCAAACCCCCTCATCGACCCCCCAAAACACACAAAGTAGTCAAACTTTATTAACAAAGAACATTTTTACACAGGTAATATCCAATCAACCTTACAGCCAAGCAGTCTGTCTTTATATAGGGCCAATTCATAATAAATGTTTTTTCCTATACAAAAATAGCAGCTCCAGGACAGGACTTTGCTTTTTATTCACAAAGACACAATATAAATCATTTAAGGACATTAGATATTACTGGTATGATATCAATTTTGGCAGATAATTGACCAGAAAGTGAATTTTTGGCATTTTTGCCAGTATCTACAGCAGATATGTGGGTCTAAAATTTCGGCAGGATTTACAAATTTACTATAAGGCTTCATCTTATAAGGTGAATTATGAAGTGTGTGGAGTTAAAGCAGAAATATATGAGTATAAATATCAGGATAAGAATTAACATAGCAAAAAATATCATCACACACTAAAGAAAACAAATTCAGAAAAAATATAATAATAATAATAATAATAATAATAATAATAATAATAATAATAATTGTACTCAGGTGTCATTTGTGCAGATATAAATGGCTGTTCAAAGTGCCTGAGGTGCAGCCGTTGCCTGCGCCTATTAAACCCAGCTCGCAGTTTTAAGGAGCTGAATGTTGCCGCAGGCCCGCACAGCTCTGGTGGAAGTGGTTGAAACCGAGCCCTAGACAAACAGGCTGGATATTCAAAAGGGACCCCGCTCTTTAACCCACTCTCAGACAGCTCTGCTTTAAAACTTCTACTCCTCCCTTAGTGCGCAGAGCCCCAAACAATATTTCTGATCCCCCCCCCCCCCTCCTCAACCTCCCTCTCTTTTGTCCAGTCCTGCTAAGGTTTATATCGCTGCAGGTATTGTGTGCGCAGTTAAAATGTGTTCGCCTTTGAAGTCAAACATGAAGGCTTGTTTTAAATATTAACACCACAAAGGAATCTATAGATTTTCTCTGGAATCCACCAAAAAACCCCAACATTTTTACAGGAGAAAAAAAAAAAAAAAACGCACAATAAAAAGTATTTTTCAGCATGTTTTTGGTCACTGCATGCATTGACTGTTTTTAATGTGAGTGTTTGATGTGAGAAAACATCCATGCAGCTGTGTGCCAGCGAGGTGCAGCGCACTGTGCGTCCCATCTGCAGCCTGTGTGCGCCGTCAGGAACTTGAAAGAGGAGAAAGGGGGTTTTGGACTTAAGCTTTCACCATTATCACCTATGTGAGCGCACGTGTTGCTCTCTTCTCTATGTGTGTGTGTGTGTGTGTGTGTGTGCGTGTGAAAGACAGACAGAGGGGGAGCTCATTCGCTCATGGCCGGAGGGGTCTACATAAGTATGTATTAGAAATAAACAGTGGATAAATAAATAATGAGGCTCACAATAGCAGGGTAGCGTTCTGTGTGAAAGTAATGATGTTGGCAGTTAACCTTCAAGTTTTTAACTCGATACAGTTGCACTGGTGATGAGAAATTGTGTTTTTTGGCACCTTGGAAAGAAAGGAGAAAGGTTCAATTACGCACAGAACACTTATGTCATTTTAACTTTAACATAATTTAAAAGAAACAATTAATTCACCATAATTTCTGCTCTTCTCACCCTCTTTCCTTTAAGCTTCAGCTTTTGCTCTATTGAGTCATCTTTATTTATTTCCCCTGGAACAAGGATTAAAACTCCATCATATTCACCTGCTTTTGACGCACGTAATGCATTTATTCTCTTTTCTTATAAAAAAATAACAGTTGATTTCAGATGCCCTGGTGTAAAAAAGTTAAATATATGGCACCTTTTAAAGCACATTTCTCCTGGATTTCAGTATGTGAAATCACTGGCTGTGATTGCGCATCTTCCTCGAATTATTAGTGTGTGGATTTTTCCCGCAATCAACATTTTTATGACGATCAAAGATGCCACGCTCTGACAGCTCAGGCCTACACAGCACCCACACAAAAAGGCTTTCCCATTTTACTCAGGTAGTCTCTCCTTTCTCGCCCACACCCGTCACACTGCGCATGCGTCACCAGGTGGCCCCGCACCGTTTTTATCGCCAGGTGAGTCGATCCGAACCAGGTAAAAAGTGAAAGGTTTACCCTGGGACTCGAAGGCTCAATGATATAGACATCGGCACCGGATCGACCGAGAAGAAAAAAAAAAATCCTCCAAAGGCAGCGGAAGACAAAGAATGTCAATTATGGGCAAAATGGGGGAATGGCAGGTATGTAAGTGCTTACTTTAAGACAAAGAGACGGAGGTGGAAATCAGTGGAAAGTGTCAAAGTGTCGACTTGTTGTTGGATGAGGCTGCGCAAAAAGCGCAGAATGTTTTGGTAAAGGAGGTGCTGGAGAGCTGGTGTTCTGTTCTTTTATCTGTGAGGAGATCATACAACAAAGTTTGATTTGAAGTTTGTTTGCGCTTCCATGTCAAACTGCTCATCTCTTTGTTTTGCCTTGAAAAGCCGAGGACGATGATCGCATGTTGGTGTTGAGTGTAAGGACGCGTTTTACATCCACAGATGTGTTTGAGGACAAATAGGAAATATGTCGAAGCAGGCACGACATGACATGATTTTGTCAAAAGGAGAACTCTGAAGAAACTCGACCTTTACTCTAAATTACGCCGTGCGTATCTGTGCGTAAAATACATATGGAACTTGCTCTTTTAAAATTAGATCCCATGTTTTAAAGTTAGTTCCCTTGTTGGCAGATTTTCTTCACTTCACTGAAATCTTGCCCTTGTTTTCCTGAAGATTCTCAGTGAAACAAAAACACTCCTCTCTCTCTTTAAAACCTCAGCCAACCTGGCCTGACCAGCAGAAAGACACTCGCCTGCATAGCTGTCATTGTCAGCCAGTTTCATCTCCCCCTTCTCATTAATAACAACTGCTTCTTTAAAAAGGGAACTCCACCAAAAATGGTAATCCAGGTTTTAAAGCACAGGGGCCAACGCCTTGCAGAGCTGGCGACCTGTCTGCTGACCCACGACCTGCTGAGGTGAGGGCTCGGCCGGCGACAGGGCAGAGCCAGGCTCTCCCTGCAGCTCATTCAAATGAAACAAGGCCATGTTGTTGTGTTAATTATTTACATCCCCCCCTCTCCAAAGCCTGCGCCCTTACAGGTAGTCAGTGGACCTGTAGAGCCGCTCCGAATGGCTCACCTTTTTAACATAACACTTAGAGAATAGCCTCTCAAGGTCTTCACTCTCAATGGGATTAAAATAACAGTTTTAGAGTTAAAAAAAAATCAAGGCTGGCAACAAAGTGTGTGACAGGGTTGTATTTGCATAGGCATGCTGCGCTCATGTCATTCTTGGCAAAACTAAGACGCATAAAGCACCAAATCAGTGCCAAAAAAGTTGCCAAAAATTTGCATTTTAGTGATAAAGGTGTCATTATGTCATGCCTGTGATTTTAGATCTCCATTAAGAGATGCCAAACTCCACTAGAAACCATCCCAGGTGCATGCAGGTCCCCATGCATGACTACAACCCCCCCTCTCCAAACATGCACCTCACTGAACAGTAGAAATAATAAGCGCGTGTAGTGTCTGTCTGCTTTAGTTTTTACCTGTGCGCTGTCCATTGGTGTTGTGTGAGCAGATGGGGGGGAATCAAACGGCTGTTGATATGCTAATGAGGCCCTGTGCCAGTGTTATTACAGAGCTGCTCCAGCCCTTCACTTCCACCATTAGAGGGAGACCTCAGAGCGCAAGACAGACAGCAGCCCACAGCTTCAATAAAAGTAGTTTTTCTGAGCGGGGAGCACAATTCACTGAGTGAAAACAAGACTATAAGGCGATACCTAAACTCAATATCCACCTCTGCAACCCATGAAAATGCTTTGGAAATTAACTGATAACATTAAATATGAAGATTGCGAGGTAAGGGGCTCCTTTATGGTATGTTTAATTTTATTTAAGTAATTTTTAAATTATCCACAATTATTATTTTGGGCATGTGTTGCACTGCTATGATCCATATATGCCATTATTTTGACACATGGTGTGGAAAACAATTAATCCAGTGGAAGTGTAAATATATGGATAGCTTTGATTTATTTTTACATGTGGCTGTTTTTTATTTGTGTATTTTTTAGACAAAAAAAAATAGGCGAACATTAGGAAATATATGTATTAAAATTTACTGAAATGTTCCTTTTTTAATTTTTGCTTCATGCGTAAAAGTTGTCATCCATACTAGGATTTATTTTGACAGTCGTTGCATGCCACACATTTAATTCCATGTCTTTATTTAAAGCTATATTGCAAAAAAATATTTTTTGAAAAATATTTTCTATATTAAGAATAAAAATGATAATTATATAGACTTACCAGTCATGCAATTAAAATTAAATACAGGAGTCTTACGCGCTAACACAGCCTGCTTTATTCCTGCTAAAATGCCATGGACACTTTTAATATCGCTGCAACTTGAGCTGTTAGATTTCGCGTGTGTGCATGTATGTGTGAAGTGCATACACTGAGTGATTGTTGTTATGGGCATAGACAAAGTTTGGCACTAATATCAGGGACTTGTTTAGGAGTGGAGGAGCCTGTCGGACGTGTTTTTCGCCCGCGTCCTGGGAGGATAGGGACGGCCGGGAGCAGGAAAACAAAAGCTGGCCACCTCCGCGCTCATGTCGTTCTCATTGTTTTAATTTACAAGCAAATGTTTACTCGCTGGTATCGATGCAATAAATTAAAATTTGCCATCGAAATCCGTTCACAGCGTGTTGTTTCGTAATTTGAAAAAAAAAAAAAATATGCGCGAGCAGGAAAGGGAGTGGAGCTCTGTGAGCCGCGCGTAAAAGTTAGAGCGCTTAGATCCGCGCGGCCCTATCTTACACTGGGAGTTTATTTTTCTCCGATTTTTACTGATCTGATTAAAAGTTAGTAAGGTTTGGGAGTCGAGGAGGAATCGGTGGATTAATTCGGCGCTGACAGAGGAGAGAAAGGAGCCCCATGGAGGAGAGCTCGCTGTCGGAGTCTGAGGTGGAAAACAAAGGGAAGAGAGGTAGAAATGAGCCCATAGCGTCGTCTGCTGGATTTTCACCCAGTTCAGAGGTGCACATTGTTTCCTTCCACGGCTTCTCCTGCTTCTTCTTCTCCAATCGGTTGTCCACCTTCCTTCATTCCTATGTCTTTCTTTCACTTTTGGCCCTGGGACCCTTTTAAAATGCCCCCCCCCCCCCCCCCTCCCTCTCTCTCTGATTCGTCAGACGGGAGTGAATGTCCCTCTTTTTGTCTCTCTCTCTCTCCACTCCCTCCACAGTCTTTCACTCCCTCCTTCTCTCTCACTCCCTCTCTCTCCCCATCTCTGATTAGATATACTGATTCCTCCTTTCAATGGACGTCATTTGAGCGCAGACTCCTGCCTTGAGTTGCGTCCTCCGCTTCACGCCCGATTTCCGACCATTCTTTCCTTATTATTAAGTATTCCTGTAATATTAATAGTCATGAATGCGCTCTATTAGGAGTCCAAGAGGGAGACGAAGAAGAAGCGGCTCTTCTGCTAATATGAGCTCAGGCGAAGGGACGGCAGCACTGTGATAGAAGCCAGGAGAGCAGGGAGAAAAAGAGGGGAAACTTTTCCACCACAATCCTCCAGCAACGCCGAATATCTGCATTTTTAGCCCCAAATGAAGGGCAGCGGGGATCTAAGCATTTATTTCTGATGGATTATCGTCCAGCTGCTGTGGCACATATCTGAGCGCCGGGGCCAGCGTGATCTAACAGGAGAAAAGAAGTCTTTTTTTTTTTCTGGGGGCTCATTTTTTTGGGGTTGTTTTGCTGGTTAATTCCCATCGCTCACCCCCGAAAAGTCAAAGTGATCTTTTCGAACTGTTTGCTTTTCTCTTGAATCGCATCAAAATACCTTTCAGATGTTAGTGCACAGTTTTTCCGCGATGGTAAGTTGCTGGAGCCTTAGCGTGTCAGAACAATCGAATTTGTTGTGTTTCAGAATTTAATTGAATCCATTTTCTATCGCTGAATAATGTTTGGTAAAGCTTGCAGGCTTAAAAAGTGTGAGAAAATGCTCAAATTATGTTTTGCTCGGTTACGTATTTGAGGGTATTTCCACCTCGGAGTTAAATGTTTTATTTTATTAACACTTTAAACCCCTTTGGTTTGATTTATGATTTATTTTTTTATTTTTACGCACAAGACGAAAGTGCGTTTTATTGTTGGCTTTCCTGTTTTAAAATAAAAAAAGAATAATTTAATTTTCGACACATGCTGTTATTGCTGCGTACTCAGGCCATGTTTGAAAAAGCCCGCAGAGCATTCTGATAAAAAAAGATTGAAATCACGCACAGGAATTTCTGATATCCATGTCCTCACACTTCTTTCCAATCTTCCCCTCCAGGACCGTCACGACGGCACCAGCAACGGGACAGCGAGGCTACCTCAGCTGGGCGGCGTGGGCCAGAGTCCCTACACGAGCGCCCCTCCGCTTTCTCACACGCCCAACTCGGACTTCCAGCCCCCGTACTTCCCCCCACCCTACCAGCCCATCTACCCGCAGTCTCAGGACCCTTACTCGCACGTCAACGACCCGTACTCCCTCAACTCTCTGCACGCCCAGCCACAGCCGCAGCACCCGGGCTGGCCAGGCCAGAGGCAGAGCCAGGACAGCGGCCTGCTGCACCAGCACCGCAGCCTGCCCCACCAGCTGTGCCGGGAGTACCGCAGGGAAGTGCTGCTACCGTCCGGCCACGGCATCGATACGGGACTGTCAGACTCTATCCCAATCCATGGAATACCTCACTCTTTAGAAGACGTTCAGGTGAGGCAGACTTTTACGCATGTGTCTTCTGGGCATACTCCTGTAAAAATACAAATACGTGGGAAGTAAATGGATAAAAATAGGAATATTTCATTGAAAGGCGTTGTGTCCAGCATTATCTTATAAAAAAGATCACACAGAACTAATTAACCAATTTTAATATTGTAAATGATATCAGCAACATCAGTTTCCACTCCTAAATTTAATTCATATCCACATAAACAAAGCCTCGCCATTTTATTGATGTTTTTGGAAGTGTAGTGTTTAATTTTTCCTAATTTAAGATATAAAAAAAAATTTCCTGCTCTTTGGCACGCACTGATTTTATCCTTTTACGCACCATGTTGTATTTATATTCTATTTTTGTCAAGAGAAGCAGCCTTATTCATGATCCTTATTTCAATTTTAAAAATAAACATTTTAATCAGAATGAAAGTTACTGAATTACATCTAATTTAATGGATTTTACAGCTTGTGTATTAAATTAAATAGATTAAAAACAAAGCGCACGCGTTTCCACGTGCGTAATGGCACGTTTTCTGACTTTATTTGCTTTTTAGTTATTGCAAATATAACCCGCGTCTTGCATTTTCAGAAAGAAGTCAACATTAAAGGTTACTGCTTGCACACTAGAGGTCGAATTATGCAATATGTTCAATTAACAGCCACGATCAGTAAAGACGCATGATGAATACGCGCTGAAATTGTCAGTAAGTCCTGTTTTTATTCGGAGTATTCTTCCACTTTTGAATCAGAAACAAACACCAATAATCCTCTAATTAGTTCATAGGCCTGTAATAGGCTGCGCCGCCGTAATTACTATCCAATCTAGATTAGAAGTTTCCTTGTGAGTGGAGCCAATCTGAGGGCAAAATTAGGTCAGGATTATGGGGCGACACAGCAGCGTTATTTAAGTCTGGTTTGGTGTTATGCGCTCATGAAGGGACAATAATAACACAGGTATGGGCCTCGTGAGCATCCACGTTGGCTGATTGTTGCTAATTGTGTCGGGCTTTTGTTTGCGCACATGCATCAAGTATTGCGCAGGGACACAGGCTGATATTCTGAATGCTAAAATTGTCCATTTTTGTGCGTTTGTGTCACAGCCTGTTGAGGATCAAGGAATCCACATTCCCGACCAGACTGTAATTAAAAAAGGTAAGCAATTTCCTCCGAGATATCATGCATGTTCCTGCAAGCTGCACCGCACACACATGCACTAGCACACCATTCACCATTCTGCTCGAGAGAACTCGATGCAATGCGGTAATGCCTGACTGATCCTAATACGCAGTAGCCTATTTTTCATTACATGCTTTCCAAGTGCATCAAACTGGCTGCACCTTTTTTTTTTTTCTCGCTGATGGAATTTACTGTCAGCGTTTCAGAGCAGCGGGGAGATGAGTGGAGCTGCTGGGCTTTGAAGGCCCCGTGGTATTGATGGTCAAAGATACAGGGCCCTTATAGCTGGAGACGATCCTATGCTGGAGAAAGCCAATAGCTGCAATCACACAGCATGGTCAAATTTAAAATGGAAGTTGTAAGCGCAGGATGGAGCAGAGTCTGTCATCTGGAGAGGGCATACTCGGCTAGGAGAATTCACTTACAGCTAAATTGAAGTTTTTTGGATTGCATAGCTTTCATATTTTTATTTGCTGTGAAAATTAAATTGTTATGGAAAAGGGAGGCCTTTCAATGCTCACGTTTAAACCTCTCGTCGCCATTTTCTTTCTTTATTCTGCTTCTAAATCTGTCCTTATCCCTTTATTTCCTTTTTGAGTCTGCCTATCTGCATATCAACATGATAATTGGCTTCTTATATTAGTAATCTCAGGAGTTCGTTTAACTCCTATTGTCTCTATTAGGCTCCCCTGAGCCATTAATGTCACAAGTGATCTATCCAAAGGCGCACAGTCCCCTTTGTCTCCGGTTACTGCACACCAAAACGGTGGAAAGCCCAGTGGTGCTCAGTCCACCCCCCCCTACACTCCACTCCCTCCCCACTCGGTGTGAAATCACACACGGGTAACGGTGTTTTGCTGGATACCAGGATATGTCAAAATTGGTAGACTTTACCAAATCTCTCGGTTGGTGTGGTTTGCTTTGTGCCGGGCGCGTAAACATGCTGCATGAGCGCGCAGATACTGCTGCTGCTGCTTCATATATGTGTCTGCTTTTGGGATAAAGAACAGATATGTTGATGATTTTTTTTCGCTATCGAATCATCCCTAATAGCGCTGGTATTTATGGTTCTATCTGCACACACAAACATTTGTTTTTGCTGCAAAGTAGGGATGCACCGATGGCATTTTTTTCAGACCTAAATATGGCGACACAGTTCTTAGAATTATTTTGAAGGCTGTTTTATTTCCATCAGATATTCTATTCCCTCTTATTGATGTATTGGGACCCCCTTGAAAACAAGATGATTCATCTCAAGGGGCTATCCTGTCAATAAATTAAATTTACAATTTACAATAAATTTACTTATCAGTGAATAGTGCAGTCTGCTCTACTTTAGCCATCCTCATTTGAGTTAAAATATTCCCAAGCTGTAAACATTGCTCCAATTTAGCTCTTACTTAAATTATAAGAGGCTACAGCTTTGCTGTGGAATAATACTGAGCACTGTATTGCCAATTCTGAGACATGAGAGCACACACCAAAGAAAAAACAAAATAAGGCAACATACGAAACGGTTAATCTGCAATGTAATGCTGTTTGTGGTCTTTTTGTTTGTATTTGCAAAACCATGAACATGTGGATTGCTGTTTTTGCTTCTATTGTTCCCTTTTCTCAGCTGAATGTTTGCAGCACTTTGACTCCAAGTAAAATTTCCCCAAGGGGACGATAAAGTGTATCGAATCGTGTTTGATCATATTGTGATGCTTTATAAGTCAAGCTTGGTATTGGAATGGGTGCAGCCCTAATTATTAGCATTATTTCCATGTATAGGCCTCCATTGCTCGCTTTCTCTGCATGTCCTTGCTGCTGAAAGAGTACACATGTGGTGCTAAACTCTAAATCCAGGGCCTAAATCCCCCCTTCTCATTTAGTTAAGGCTCTGCATTGCATGAAATTCACTGAGCACGGTCTCTCTCCCTCTCTGTGCCTCCCCCCGCCCTCCTTCCCCACATCCCTCTCTCTCTCTCTTTCTCTCTGGCTATAGGTCCAGTGTCTTTATCCAAGAACAACAGCATCTCCGCCGTCCCAGTAAATAAAGACGGGCTTTTCGGAGGAGTGGTAAACCCCAACGAGGTTTTCTGCTCGGTTCCGGGTCGCCTGTCCCTTCTCAGCTCCACATCCAAGTACAAGGTGACGGTGGCAGAGGTGCAGAGACGCCTCTCACCGCCCGAGTGCCTCAATGCCTCTCTGCTGGGCGGGGTGCTGAGGAGGTGAGTCAAATAAAAAAAAAAAAAATCTCCTTTCATATCTACCTGTTTAGAGTGTGTGTGTAGAAACTCTCTCACTCCCCTCCAATCCATTCTCTCTCTCTCTCGCTTCTCTGTACCAAGAATAATTAAAATCGACCAACCATGACACCTAGCTCCTGCATTTAAAGCAGGAGAGGTCTGTTAAATTCCATATTAACTTCCCTACTCTCTCCCTCTCTCTCTCTCTCTTTCTCCCCCTCTCCCTCTCTCAAATTAATGTAGGCCTAGTCTGTTTCAAGCCCAGCTCTATAGGCCCAGTGAAGGCATTACACATGAAAACATTGGTCTCTGGTGAACTGTCTTACTGAAGTGCTGCTGCAGACACGCAGCCAGTAATAGTGCTGCCTATTAAGTAGGGCTTTATTTATTCATTTTGTACAGTATTTGTCTGCAGCTGGAGTAGGCTGAGCTCTTTAACTATTATTTATAGCAAGTATGGGGGATGTAGAGCAGGGTGAAGCCAAACAAATTCACTCCAATCAAGTTGGAATTAATAAAAAATGTGGTGGCAACTTCTGCTCCAACTGAGTTCTTAACCAGGTGGAAAACAATGAACCCCTTAGATATTTTACAGAATCTCTTGTATCTTGATTTAAGATTTTTTTTTAGTTCAGTTGCTCATCATTTGCTCTTTTTGCTTGATTGCAATCATTTTGATGTTGCACTGATGATCATAATGGTGTAAAAGGGATCTCTTGGAGGAGATTCTGTGGTTGCATTTTGCAGAAATGACCCAAATGCATGGCAGCTTGTGTTTTGTTTACATGTGCAAAACCGATAAAGACACTTTGATTTAAAAGGAAATAGCTGCACACAGTTTAGACATGTTTATATGGTTATATGATGGGAAAAGCATTAAGATTTTTAAATGAAAGACTTGAAAAATATTGAAGTTGAGCTCATTAAAAAAGCTCAACAAGGCTGCCATTAGTTCCAAATATGCACCATAGGGATACACATTAAAATTCAAAGTTTAAGGAGATAATAATAAAGAATATTTGATATATTATGACACACATGAAGCATTTTTATTGTGAAATTCCAACATTGTGTTTTTGTTTTCCTTCCAAGGGCCAAATCCAAGAATGGGGGCAGATCCTTACGGGAGAAGCTGGATAAAATCGGTTTGAATCTACCTGCAGGCAGACGCAAGGCAGCCAACGTCACCTTGCTGACGTCACTAGTCGAAGGTAAGTCTGCTGCCTTAAATCACGTTCTCACTCTTGTTGCTCCCGCGATATTAGGAGCTTGAAATGTGGGAGTTTTTTTCTCTCTCTCTCTCTCTCTCTCCCTCTCTTTCTTTCTCCGTGTTGGAAATCAGCATATGCGCTCATCCGTGTAATGTGGACCGACTTTGCCTCGCAAGTAATAAAGCATGAAGGATGTACGTGTATGTGTGTGGAGAGAGAGAGAGAGAGAGAGAGAGAGGGAGAAAGAGATAGAATGGTGCTGGTGATTCTCGTGGCGTTGCAGCGTTATTGGCCCCCTCGCTTTCAGGAGCGCACTTGCAGGTCCACGGCTGGCCTAGTTTACGCACTGGATGAATTTGTGTTGAAGTCCAGTTAATTATTGAGTGCTGCTTGTTTATTGGGCGCCGCTGAGCTGCTTCACCTCATGGATGAGAAGTCGATTGATTTATTAACCCTCATGCATTGTTTCAAACATTAATACAGCCTGGCTGTGGCGGCGCAGGCCTGATTTTTAATTCTTTCGTTAATAGCTTCTCATGCTTTGGCTCTCAGTGAAGATTTTCGTTGCATGCAAATGGCATGGAGCTGACCTATTGGGAGCTATATGTTTTGGGTCTATTAACGAATAAATTAGTCATTTATTGTGCGCTTTTACGCGAATGGACAAATCCATTTTGCTCGCAGAGTTGGACCTTATTATTCAGTGCAGTGGTATTTGGTGCGCAGTGGCTTTCCAAAGGTGAAACCCTGAGATGGTTCATTGGTCCTTGTTAATCATTACTGCGGAAGAGAGCCGAATCCAGAGTGCTTGGTGCAGATCTGGTGCTGTGTTGTAATGAGGCCTGGAGAAATGTGGGTAATAAGGAGGTGGTGGCACGTGGTGGGCTCGGATGGGTGAAGGGACACTGAAGTGCTGTCATTGTTTATGATCCGCTCCATTTTATGGAAACGAGTTTACTGGACTTGAGCTTTGATGCTAATTGGCGCATGCGTTCTTCCGGAGCAGAAGCTTATGGGCAGGAAGCCCCGCAGTAAAATCTCAACTGCTTCAGGAAATTAAAACCAAAGGACTTGGGGAGAAGAAAAAAGTCCAGAAAGAGAGAGAAGAGGGGCGAGTTTAGACTCGGACGGAATGAAACCTGAAATTCTCAGAGCTGGAGTCAGGAAACAGAAAGAGAGATTTAGGTATAGCCCTTTAAAATTGCTTCCCCATGCCTGTGTGATCTGCTGGACTTTCAATAATGTGCAGGCATTGGTAATCAATGACATGGTGTTAAGCATGACGCTCCGTCTATATTTCATATCCACTTATTGTTCCTGCTCCATATTTAAGCGTTCTCACGGTATGAAGGGGTGATCCTGACGTGTACTGACAGCCCACAGCGCTGTTTTCTTATTACTATTCCAGGGCTTTTATTTTTGTAATCATCATCATTAGTGCTGTTGATGCACAGGTGCTGTAACCCTGCTGTGTGCACGCGCTGCTCACATCAGATTAATCATGTTTTAGCCCAAGAAGGGAGTGTGAGCTGATCCCAGTTTGATGTAACCATATTTAATAAAGAAAAAACACACTCAGGCTCATTTTCTTCTTCTTCTTTTTTATTTTTTTTTCTCTCTCAAGGCGAAGCAGTCCATCTTGCCAGGGATTTCGGTTATGTGTGTGAGACCGAGTTTCCAGCCAAGGCAGTAGCTGAATATGTAAACCGTCAACACACCGATCCCAACGAACAAGTCCAAAGAAAAAACATGCTATTGGCCACGAAGTAAGTGCAATTATCACATTTCAGTGTGTCACATCAACGAATGCATCCTCTCCCTCTGTCACTGTCTCTCACCCAGACACAAACAAACACACACAAATACTGGAGCACAGATTTTCTCTTCTATTTTCTTGCATTTTTCTGAGTTGTTTGATTTTTCTATCAAAGATAAAAAGTAGTGAACAGATTTTTGTAGTGAAAAGATATTTGATGTGTGCTCATTAAAAGGGTGGCCATCTCTATTCCATATACATATGCATTTTTTTTCCGTATATATGGAAAAAATGCGTGCGTAAAATACACTTTTACGCACGCTTTTCCCACATATCAATCTGCATTTTTGCCCTTTTCCACACTCTGTTTTGTAATAATTAAATCTAATATTGTAAATTGTTACAGTGCAGTCAAAGTGAGCTGTTGTTGTTGTTGGTTGTGTTGCATGCCCTCCCCTCATCCACACGCACAGCGCTGTTGTGTTTGCCTTGTGATTTCAGTGACATTGACACGTAGCTGGGTCTCATCCAGCAGCGCTACCACTGCTGTTGGTTATTTTTACCCTGCGTTTACTGCAACATGGGCATGGCTTATAATAAAAAAGGCATAGAGAGGCAGAAGTCTGCATTTAATATTGATGATGGACCGCTATAATCAAACAGCTGTCAGCTATAACCGCTTATTACAGCCTTCCTGTCTGTTATTAAAATACCAATAGCATGAAATGGAGAGTGAGGATGCGTTACTTCAGTTTTTTTTTATGGCGGAATACAATTTTCTATACATTATAGGGTCTTTTATATAGAGTCAGAGTGTGCTGAAAAATAAATAAGATGTAGGTTACATGGAAATGGAGGGGTCTTTTATCAGGATAAAATGATGGTGTACCATTTGGTTATTGGTTTCATTTTTATTAAAGGGGTTGAAGTTCAAAGCTTACAGTGTAGATAGATAGATAGATAGATAGATAGATAGATAGATAGATAGATAGATTGTATTGATCACTAACTGTGGTGAAACTGTGGTGTTACAAGCAAGCAAAGCAACAGAAGAAGGACACAGTGCTAAGCACTAACTAATGGAGAAACAGATACAAGTTTTCATCCAGTAACTAAGGCCAACAACTCAAAGAAATGTTGGAAAATAGTTTCCTTGCAATTTTTTTTTTAACAAAAGAAACACCACTTCCTTGGATTCATGCTCCTTATTTATACCAGTAGGATATGTATATTTGTATATTTTTAGGCTATTTTAGAATCCATTAGACTGGGCAAAATTATTTCAGTTAACTTAAAAAAAGTCTTAAGTATTTTAAAAAGTTATTCTGAAGAAGGAAAACGCGAGTAAACTCGATCCCTTTCTTTGTTTTGCACATTTTACGCGTTTTTACGCAATTTTACGCACATTAGGAATTCGCACATAAGCACCCCCTGAGTCAAAAAAAAGTCACATTTTTCCACTTTTCTTCGTTTGATTTTTATTTTTGCTGTTGCTGTGATTTTACACCCTGGTCTTTAACACTCCTCTCCACCTTTCAGGCAAGTGTGCAAAGAGTTCACAGACCTCCTGTCCCAGGACCGCTCGCCGCTGGGGAACTCACGGCCGCAGCCCATCCTCGAACCAGGAATCCAGAGCTGTTTGACCCACTTCAGTCTAATCTCGCACGGTTTCGGGACCCCGGCATTGTGCGCGGCCGTCACGGCCCTTCAGAACTATCTGACCGAGGCTATCAAAGCCATGGACAAAATGTACCTCAACAACAACCCCAACAGTCACTCAGATAACGGCACTAAAGGCGGAGACAAAGACGAGAAGCACAGAAAGTGATGTTTCCATCCCACCTTCACGGAGGGGGCCACACCAACCCCGAGGTCCCTTCTTCCACACCGACCCACAGCCCTCCGCCCCCACCCATCCAATATAAATATTATAAATACCTTATAAATACTATTGATAAAGTTAAACGTGCCACTTCCTCATCTTGCGCGGTTTTACATGTTTTCTTTTTACATCCCACTTTGGATTGACGGGAAAACGACGCAAGAATCTTCTTCTTCTCCTTTCAACACGTGAACCATAAGAAATGTTATTTTTAAAAAAAGAAAAAGAAAAAAAGCTGCAGAGGAACAGCTCCAGGGCGAGGAAAAAGGTGTGTTTGCCTCAGCCAGAGGACTTTTTATGTACTCCCCGTGTTTTTTTATGAGCTGCAACAGAATGGACTGAAACCCAGCGAAGCCCTCTATATCTCAATTTAACGATTGTGACAAAAACGAAGCTAAAAGAGGATGAATTCTTATCAGTATTGTGAATAATAAACTTGAAAAACAAAGAGAAATTCCACAGAGCTCCATGTCATGACTTCAGTTGTAGACTCTCTCTCTCTCCACGCGACCAACTTGAACTTTTTGAATTTCAACACGATTCACGGTTATATAAGGGAATCAGTGTTCATGTATGTATATATTTATTTATGTGTAATTTAATGGGAATTGTAAATATGGTGCGTCTGTTGAAACTTCTTTTTTTATTTATCTGGTGCCTCCTGTTTTAGTGGGTTTGAATATTCGGTTAGTTCTTCATGTGATTTTATGGTTCTTAGAAAAAAAAAACAGAAGTTTGGGGTATTTTTTATTTCTCTGGGATATTTCAATTCAGCCCTCTTGTAGCATGTTGAGGCGACATTGAAGCAAGTGAACAAATTGAATAGAAATAAAACTTCCATCTCTCTCTATATATATCATCCTTATTCAGTTTTTTATTTGAGACAGAGCATAAGTGAGACCCTGAGGAGAACTGTTTTTTTTTGTGTTTCTATTTTCGTTTTTATACGAGCTTTTATGTGTTGTGCCAATCAGAATTCACCTCTTGTTCTCTCCTTGAAGCACCATAAAAGCAATAAATGGAATATTGTCTTTTTTTAAATGTTGGAAGACATTCAAAAAACATTTTTTGGGACCATCTGATATCTTGTTCTGTCCGATAATGTCCAAAATTGGAGGCGGTTTTAGCTGTATTGTATAGACATGTGCTGGCAATAGTTCCCATGCCTGTCAATGTATTATAGTCCTTTGTTGCCCAGAAAAAAAATAAATATTTGATACGCTTCATCTCGATTATTATTCATATCTTTTAATTTTTTATTCACTGCTTGACACGCCGGGTGTGTTTTTTTCTTTCTTTCTGTATTTTTTTTCCCATTCTGAACGGCTACAGTAATTGAGTTTAAGTCTCCCCAGACGATTGCTCCTTGCAATAAGCAGCTGAACTCATTGTTTCCCTCAAGTATAATAAAAAAAAAATCTTACTTTAAACTCCCTGGTTCAGAGCACAGGATCTTATGCAGGCCAAATGGCTCACAACAATGGATGGATGCGCGTTTGAAGTGCGCAGCGCCACCCCTCCAGCTAAAACCCTCTGAGATGTATACAGGCCTGGTGCGCAATGTTTGGTTGTTATAGGCTATATTTGGCTCCCCCCCCCTCCTCCTTCCCCACTTTATTCTGTGCTGCATTCAAAGACATGCATCAAATATTTGTTGTTTTGTTTGCCTCTCAGTGTAATCAATGAACAATCAGCGCTCACCATGCTGGCTTTTTATGCACATTTTAATCATTTCATAAGCTCTGCCTGGTATTTAGTCTGCTTTCGTTGTGTTTGCCTGACTGAGTCTGTAAATGTGGCTATCACGCTGGCTGTAATAGCAAATCTGACGCTGGCCTTTGCTTTATTTCGCGTGCAGAGCTGCACAGAGCAGGCCCCGTTGCATAACATTTGAGTTTGATTGTATATTGATGGCTTGGCACCTATAGCTCGAAATCAATCTCGTGTGGAGCATGAATCAGAGTGGTGATATATGCATCTTGGTATTGTTTCTTGCGCTCCCCATTTCACTGTCTGGTAACCATGCAGTTTAAAATATTGTACTGCCACCTCCCCCCTCCTCCTTCCTCCAATCTCTGCAGCCATATTTATTATCTGGGCCCTGGTTGCTTTAATTCTGAGGCAGTTGTTGTTTTGCAGGAGGGTGAATGAAGCCTAACTGTACATGTCCTTGGCATAATTGCGATGCACAGTGCTGGAGCAGGTGAAGCGAAGCATTGTCTGTCAGGCCCGTGTTTTTGTTGGCTCAGGCTTCAGATTGTGTGTGTGGGATCCTGTCCTCAGGCACAATAGCTCACTCATAAAGGGGAGAGACTACCCGGCTGCTCCTGCTATGCTTGGATGTGAGGGGGGAATAGCATAAATAGTCACTTTAAGGGGGAAAACAATCGTATTAAAACAGCATTCAAAAGGAAGCCCCTCACGTGTGTCATTAATGCTAATGTTATTTAATAAATGTATCGGGGTTTGCTTGAATGAAAACAGGTTTTTAAGGGTAGAACGAACGCATTAGAAATAGTGCTATATCTGTGATAATAGTGGATATTTGTGCGTATTATTAGTGCAAGATGAAGAGGATCGCGAGGCCTGTAATTGTGCCTTTTTTTCTGCGTAATGGATTGGAAGTGTTAAGGAAACTCCAAATCCCATTGTGTGTCGTTTGTTTACACTGATACTAGCCTATAATTTGCATTCCTTTTTAATACCAAATTGTAATTTTACCCTAATTTGATCTTAAACAGGTAGAGCTAGTTTCACAAAATGCCTCAGAGCGAAAGTCATTTACGCACAAAAACAACAAGGAGGGCTGAAATTTGAAGAGCCAGTCAGGAATACCCAGCTGAATTTAGCTAATTCAATCCATAACTGCTGCTTGTCTCAACTAAACCAATTACAGCTGATCCCCCCTTTTAGTAATTAATAAGTGTGAGGCCTGTTGTTATCAAATATTCTGGAGAATATGCGCAATAAAATCCATACATCCTGTGCCATTGAGCGTCTTCTGCAGGGAGTTTGATGCGCATGGTGTTTGTTCCTTCCCTTATCCATCCATTCATTGCAGAATTGTATTAGCTGGAAAAGCTGCTGTGTTGATGTTTGTTGCAGACATGTAATGAAGGACAAACACAGGCTGTCTGTGATTACCCTGTGCGTCTTAATCTGGCGCTTTAAATTTAAACTTTCAGCACCAGACGCAACGAAATGACGCATGAATCCTGTGCTTATTGAACTTTGTATTAATTCATGTGCTCTTATATTTGATTTTCACGCATCTAAGCTTTTACTGTATCACGCATTTTCCGAACTTTCTCATCCACCAGCAGCTGCACATCACCCACATGTGTCCCATCCACTTTTTTTTTTTCTAAAGCCAGCAGCCATGTTTGTGGTCAGAAAGAATGTATCTGAAGCTGCTGAGCTCATTGCTTGGTGAAAGGAGTGTCTGCATGGCCTAATTACCCCGCAGCACCATCACTACAACAGTCTGTACTGTAAACGCTTGCAGGCAATGCTTTGGAGCTACTCCGCCTGTATGGGAGGAAGATTTAGGGCAAAAGCCTACAAGGGCCAGATTTGTTCACTCGTTGTGCCTTCCAGAAATGTTACATTGGAATGATGGGAATTTGATTTAAGCCCAGCTGTCCTGCTGACATTAAAACTGAGAGAGAGAAAGAGGGAGAGCGTTTGGAGATGATCGGTTATTGCGCAGCACTATTGCGCACACAAAGCTGGAAACTTTTACTCATGCTGCCTTTACTGATGCCATTTCTGCCAATCAGAGTTGCTTGTATCTTATTTTTACCCACAGTGCATCGCACACTAATAATAAGTGGCTTGGACAAGATGCAGGGTTCCTCTAAATGACATTTGAAACGCTCATTGGTGCAATCGAATTATGGGACTTTAAAGTTTGCAATGAAGCGCAAAATGGCTAATTGTCCTCAACTCTGACATTAACCATCATTTTGGGGTCATTTTGGCCCCCTCCTTCCCTCTGCGTGGCTTATGACCCCCCCCCCTCCGGGCCTCCTCTGCCCAATCTGGAAGCCAAGAGAGGTCACCAAATCACCAAACCAGGTCTGATTACTTCAGACATTCGGTAATCGATTAGAAAACATTAAGTGACTTTGAATAAACACAGGGACTAAGAGCTCGATTATTCCTCTCATTCATAAAAATTAAGAGGTGTGTGGTGATAGTTTAGCGCTGCGCACGCACCCACGCGCATGGAGAACTTAATTTTCAAGTTTATTTTAATTGTGCATGATTTCTTTTAAGCTTTATGAAGATTAAACAAAGGTTTCTCTCTGCACTTATCAAGAATCATTGTTGCCATCTATGAAACACTCATTTATTCCAATTTTACGCGCTTGTGTATGCTCAAATATAAGAAAAAGGCGGATTAAAATTGTGTTAATGTTTCCTCACTTGGTAAATGCACTTTATATTCTAGTTTTAGTCATTCTCTCTCCTCTCTCTCTCTTTCTGTCTCCCCCTGCATCCTCTGCAGTCAGCCAGGGGGGGAGTGTCGCCCCGGGCCAAACATATGCTTCTTTCCATTGCACTAATCCAAATGCAGCGTGGAGGAATAATTGCTCGAGTGGCCGTGGCTTCGCTGGGGCTTTGTCCCTCACTGGCTCCCGTCAGCCAGGCACACGCCATTTCAATCAACCCTCTCTCTCTCTTTCTCTCCCTCTGTATCAAACCTCAGACCTTTTATCAAAGCAGGCCCTCACGCTTCATAAGCACACATCCTTTAAAAACAGCGTTGTGTTGTTGGTGCTGTCAGGTCGTCATATTTGGAGCTCCATCTTCATTAATATTGACAGAGCAGCTTCTTGGCAGGCTGGATTGGCAATACGGTGTGCAAATGAAAATGACTTTTTTGGTGACTTTTTTTTTTTTGTTCCTTCACAGCGCCTCAGACTATTTCACAAATTTCTCACAGATTCCGAGCACCAAACATTATTCAGTCAGGAGGGGAAAATCAACTCGGTCATCCAAGCAGAAAGTTGACAGAGCTGATTAGGAGTTGCTTGGATTTTTGCAGAGCGGTGGCTGTAACATGTTAGTAAAGGCAAGACATAGTCTCTACAAGATGCTGCGTGAAGATGCAAGCGATTAGCTACGCAAAAATAAAACACACAAGAGTCCAAATAGAGTAAAATTTACACCATAATTAATATCTGACGCTTTATTTTTGCTAATTAACTCAAAATAGCAGATTTCCTGTTAGACTCAGAGTATGGCTCCAGTAGGTTTTTTTTTGCAGATCTCATCAAGACGCACAAGCCTGCCAGATTTCAAGCATGCAGCTAAAAGTAACCCCTAAAGGCACACATTTCTGGACATTTTAGGGGGCGCTATTGAGCCATTACGCGCATTTCATCCATAAACGCATCAAAGTAAGCGCATTTGTCGCCGAATCTGAGGCAATTTGCAAAATTCCGGGAGTTTTTGGACATGTACAACACACAAAAAATGAGACTATTTCAAACGAGAGAAAAAAAAAAAAAAAAGGAATAATGAAAGTAAAAGTCACGTGCGTTTTAATAGGGTACTTGGACCATCAGTGCCTGGGCCCTGATAATAACGGCTACCATTATTTTACAAAATAGGAGGGGATCCCAAAATAATAATAACAATAATAATAACGTATTATTGTTATTATTATTATTATTATTGGTAATAATCCCAAAATATCATTTGATAAATTAAATTGACCGTATAAAAGCCACTTTACACTCATAGAAATTCTCAAAGTTTCCCAAACTTAGCTTAAATACATGTCAAGTTTAATTTTTTTTTTTTTTTGCTTTAGTCATAAATATCTGTGCAGAAAAACAATCCGCCCCAATGCGCAAAGTTTGATTTTCTTTAAAGTTTATTCCTTTAATTAGCTCACAAACGGGTTTTCGATTAGTTAATATAGATCTCTGTATATCTATAATTAGTTTATAACCAAATCACGACTTTTTTTGCAACTTAATAAAGTCCAAACATTCACGCTGGTCGTGATGTGCACTTTACGCTGCGCTTTTACGCACCGTGCCCGCCATTGTCTTATTCTGTGTGAACCAACGCTTAAAAATCACTCTAGTAAAATGCAGCATTTGTTAGGAAATCACACATTTCCACGGATAAGAGCTGGAATAAGACAGAGAGAGAGGGAGAGAGGCAGAGTAGCGGGGGTAAAAGGGGGAGCAGCGGAGAGCCGTGGATGTCTGACTGAATTAATAGACATGATAATTTCACACTATTTCATAGTGAGCTATCTGTTCCATCACAGCAAAATAAAAGGGTCACTGCGCAGCTGTGGCGAACCCCAAGCGTTATTATGAAGTTTGATGATAGACACCCCCTCCCCTTTCTTTTTTTTTCTCTCTCCCTCTCTCTCTCTCTCTTTTTCTTCTCTCTGGTTCTTCGCTTCAGGCCAGCTATAGCTCGAGGCCACGCCGGTGCCTCCCCATGATAAAGGACTTAGACTGTGTCTGCGCGCAAAGAAAGCCGCAGCAGCTCCTCTCTCTCCCGAACCTAATCAACTCTCTGGCTGGGCCCTTTAACGATTGGTATACAACTCCCCCCCCCCCCGCACCCCCATTTCTCCATCCCTCTCTTTTTTATAAATACATTTTATTTTCTCTTTCCTTCCTCACTCTCTCTCCCTCTAAGTTTGCTTGACATTTCATTATTGATCCTTATGACCTCAAACAAAAAGGTAACAACAATAATAATAGCAATGATAATAATAATAATAAAATAATAATAATTGCCCCAATATCAATACCAAAATGGGTTCTGATGAAAAAACCTTAATTCTTGTACTTGTGGGAATGACGGTACTGATTTAGGGGCTCCAGGCAAAGAGCAATACAGGCCCCTCTCCATTTTGCTTAAAGCAATTATTGCAAGTAAAGAAAATATTCTGAAGCATCTCTTCTCATTGAAAAAAGCCTTATAAACACAAAAAATCAGATTTTACCAAATGTGTGCATGCAGTGAGGTGTAACTTGCAAATTTAAATCATACCTGCACACTGCATTTGTAGCATCAGGTCCTCTGCCACACATCATATTTTCATTATTTATTTCATGCCATTTTACCATGCAGTAATTCACTATATTGATTTTTTTTTTATGTATATATTTCATGTTGATCTACCTTAATGCTTTTTCTTAATGAGAATTTCTTTGCCGTGTAGTGGTGTCTGCAGAAATTGGTCTAATCTTAATTAATCTGCCATATTTTGAAGTGGTAAATCACCATCATAAATCATGTAAGACTATCTTTACATTTAGTATGGGCCTTTACACATTGCCATTCAAATTCTGCTGCTTCACGGATAAATAAGACTGAAACTAACAACCTTAGACGATTTCACAGTCACCACTGACCCAATGACCACTCCATGAAAATGCATGTTAAGTTAACCATGTTTCTCAGCAGTGTTGGGTGATGTGTTGCAGAGAAATGCAGCAGTGGGTAAACTCTATGGAGACTGAAAAATAAGTACTTTTTATACTTTGTATCCCTGCGTGTACTCTTCCTTAATGCTGAGGCTTTTTCAGGAGCTGGGACCTGAGGCCGAGAGTCAATCTCAGGGAATCTTCCGGACAATCAGACTCTATTTCTATACTATTTGATGCACTTTGGACACCTTATTCACACTGTCTCTTAATTCTTGACACACTTTTTGATTTATACCTCATATTTAAAGAACATCTCTGCCAATGCCTCCAGGCCTCTTGGTGAACAAGGCCCCAGGCAATGGCCTACCTTTGTGTAATAGAAAACTGCCTATGTGCCTGTAATCAGAATACATAGCAGAGACTGTGCTTGATATTATTATACAACATGAAGTCAGAATATTATTGTGGGTTTCTATGCAAAGTTGGAGTCAAAAAATTTGCAGTTTGGTGAGATAAATTCGGATGAAAAAAGTAGAGAAGACTTTTATTCTCATAATAATAATAATAATAATAACAATAATAATAATGTTATTATTATCATTATTATTATTATTAACAACAATGATAAAACAACAATAATAATAATACTAAATAACATAAAATAATAGTATTAATAAGAATAATAATGAAAGAGATCAATCTCAACACTAAAGTGTCAAAAATAGTTCCGTATAAACTGATAAAAAAATGATGAATCTTACAAAAAGAAGTCTGCCAAAAAGGGTATAATAAAAATCGCCACTGTTAGAGGACAATAAAACACTGAAAAGAAATTTAAGGTCACTTTAAACTCACCTACAGTGTTTTGTTATGAGTTTTCAACACATAAATGTTCCCAGATATTTCACTTGTAGGTGTAAAACCTTGCATCCAAATTCCCAGATGTTCTTGCAATCTAAAGATGATAAAAAATAAGCTTTTTCAGCTCTTGACAATGACCATTTGTTTAAAAAAATGTATGAAGAAATGGATGTGATCTTATAGGCCTGGTCCCCTGAAGCCTGAGCTTGATAGGGACCTAAAAGTCTCATTGGTGGTGATGGGGCTCCATCCATATGGCTCTGCTGCTGCCTTCAGGTCACACTCTTTAAACTTCATCCAGCAGGAAAAATAAACACTTATGCAGTGACAAAGAGTATTTATTTCCACATATTAAGGCATGGGGGACTGATGTTAGGTAGCTTACTTCTCCAATGCTACTTTTTATACTTAGAAATGTTTTGGGTATTGAGGGTAATTTTTTGTTAAAGGTGAGGATAAAGGGACATAAAATAAACGTCCTCTTCAATCTCAGTGGAGGATAAAGTGAGTCCAACTTTAAAAGGTTCTAAACTATTTTATGAACTGCTGGGAAGATTTAAATAATAATAATAAAAAAAACCAAATACAACAGGAGTTTCTTTCCTTGATAAAGAAAAGATTTTAAGATTCCACACACTGATAATTATGCCTGTTTGGACAGGATGCAGGGCAGAGCAGGGATAGACCCAGGTGTGTTAGATATCCAGGGCTAGCCCCAAACAAAGGATGGTCTGTGGCACCACTTCTCTAGAATTTTTTTTTTTTTTTTTTTTTTTTGCTAGTTGTCTGGGGCCCATGAAGATCAGGAAAATCATGGTCCACTGTAACATATTTCATATTTAACCTTAATAAAACCCATTCTTATTAAACATCAAATCAAAGAATCTTATTTATCTATGCTATAGTACAGAATAGCTCTTTTTAAAATGTAAACCCCTTTCCTTTAAACAAAACTGCCCCTTTTTGGTAATGTTAACAATGCACACTAATATAAAACATTAGGATAATGAAGTAGAAAGAACTGAGATAACTTTTATGGAAAATAATTTCATCATTGCAAACAGAGGCAGATAAGAGGTGGGAAATTGGGAAAAAAGGGCAAAAAATGGCAAAAATTAGTGGGAAAAGTGGTGAAAAGAAGTTACAGAGGAGCAAAAATGGGTTAAAAGTGACAAAAATGGAACAGCAGTAGCAAAAATGGGCTAAGAAATTCAACAAGGGGCAAAAATGGGCAGAAAAGAATGGTGAAAAGCAGTTAAAAAGTGACAGCTATGGGTCACAGAGGCAATACGTAAAAAGTGGCAAAAATAGGTTAACAGTGGCAAAAAAGCCATAAAATTAGATCGATTGATAGATTGATAAACTTTATTACAACACATAAGAATACACATTTAAAATCACTTTTAAAAACACATTTGAAACCCAACACAGTCTAATTAGTATGCAAAGTAGGAAAAAAATTAGCAAAAATAGGGTAAAGTGTCAAGAATTGGTTAAAAGTGGCAAAAACTTACAAGTTATAAAAAATGTATGAAATGGACAGAAACAACGATGAAAATGGATCTAAAACAGGCATGAAAAAGTAGTTTGAATATCAGTAGCTCAAAATAGTTTGAAACACTCTTCAGGTCCTAAATGAGGGAACTGTTAGCCGGGATGCTAGCACCAATGCTACTGGTCCAACAGACATGCATTAATATCATCAATAAATCAAAATTTAGGAGGATTATTTACTGGGTTTTTCATTTGCCCAGCCATTCTGTGGGCAGGCCTGGTTGTTTTCACTATTTTTAAAACAATTTCTAACACAAAATTTAGGACCCATCACCACCTCCTCCAGCAGAAGACAGAGTTTTACACAAATTCAACCAAGATTGTTCCAATTCTAAACTAAGATGGAACAAACACAACGGAACAAAGTAACAGGATAAAACCTTGCTAAAGAAAGTGCATCACCACAAAAGAACTGGGCGAACATGCATGAATGCGATTTATTTAAATCCATTTCCTGTGATGAGATGCCAAACTTTAAGAAATGGCCACATAATCAAGGGGAAAGCAGCTTTTTTTTATCCCAAAAAAAGAAACAGATGGCTCAAGATCTCTGAAAAAGAACAAAAATAAAGTCATTTTAAGGGGTATAAACATCTAACTGTTGTCATTCTATACATACAGGGTTCTATTTTTCCACACACAAAGTGCTTAAGTCAGTGCAACAAGAAGTCAACTATTGTTAAAAAGCTGAAGTTAGTAGAGTTCCTGCTTAAATGGATGGAAGGGTTTTTGGGAAGTTTAACAGCACCTCAAGGCGCAGTGACCTTTGTGCACATATTCAGTGTTAAGAGTAAACTTTTTTTAAACTTTTTAAAAACTAGTGTTTGGATTTTGAGATAAATTAATAAAATAATTTGACATCCAACCTTGGGTGCAAGGCTAATTTGTTGTCTTTTACATTGTGGCGTCTGCATTATATATAGCACAAACTCAAAACAAAGTTTTATTACGTCTTCTAAAAACAACTTCTTTGCCTATTTGGTGACATTTGCTTTTTAAAATTATGAACATTTTGCCATTGGCTCATAAACAACAGGAGATTAAAAAGACAAATATTGTTCATTAAAAGACAAGGAACAGTCCCTCCAAAAAGAAAATGATTCCTTCAAAGCTGCTGTGAACAGCTTTTAGCTGCTAAGAAATTGACTGAAATTCCCACTGATGGCACTTTAAAATCCCCCAAAACAAACAAGATCATCAGAGTAGATGATTATTTCCATGAAGTATTTATGCTTTTAACCCAGGCAAATAAATCAAGGGAATAAACATTACCAAAATAGCTTTACTTTATATCTAATTTAGAAGCCAAAGACTCATTGCGAGTTTCATGTAAGAAATTATCAATCAAAGGATGGGTCGGTTTTAATCAGAAAACTTGACTTAAAAAATCTCTCCTTGTTAACTGGCAGTATACAGGAGCGTTACTTATTACCCATGAATTTATGCTTCATTTTATACATCTTTTCTCACTGATTTTTGTCTTTGTTGTTATTTTTATCCTTGAATTAACCTTCTTCTAGAGTACTTCTAGTGCATTTGTAATACAACATTTTGTTCTTCACAACACAACACAAAAATACAAAAAACAGCCTCCACTCTTCTTGGAAGGCTTCCCACAAGATTTTGGAAAGTCTCTGTGGAAATTTGTGCCCATTCATACAGTAGAGCATTTCTGCAGTCAGGCACTGATGTTGGATGAGAAGGCCTGGCTTGCGATCTCCGTTCCATTTCATCCCAAAGGTGCATGATGGGGTCGAGGTCAGGGCTCTTCCACACTGAACTCATCAAACCATGTCCTTATAGTCCTTGCTTTGTGCACTGGGGCATGGTTATGTTGGGATAGAAAATGGCCTTCCAGAAAACTGTTGCCACAAAGTTGGAAGCATAGCATTGTCCAAAATGTCTTGGTATGCTGAAGCATTAAGATTGGCCATTACTGGAGATAAGGGGCCTAGACCAAACCCTGAAAAACAGCCTGATTCCATTATCACTCCTCCATCAAACTTCTCAGTGCTGTCAGGCAGGTAACTTTCTCCCAGCATCCATCAAACCCAGACTGGCATCTCACTGCTTAACAGAGAAGCACGAACACATTTCCACTTCTCCACAGTCCAGCGTCGGTGTCCTTTACAGCACTCCATCTGACGCTTGGCATTGGACTTGGTGATGTGAGGCTTGCATGCAGCTGCTCAGCCATGAAAACCCATCCATGAAGCTCCTGCTGCACAGTTGTTGTGCTTACATTAGAGCCAGTGGAAGTTCAGAACTCTTCAGCAGTAGAATCAGCAGAGCCATGGCAATTTTTATGCCTTAGCAGTCCTAGATCTCGCTCTGTGATTTTACATGGTCTTCTGCTTCGTGGTCGAGTTGCTGTTGTTCCTAAACTCTTCCACTTTCTCATATCACTTACAGTTGAATGTGGAATATCCAGCAGTGATGATATTTCACAAATGGCCTTACTGCAAAGATGGCATCCATCACAGTGCTAAGCTTGAGGTCACTGAGCTCCTCAGAACGACCTATTTAGGATCACAAATGTTTGTGAATGGAGACTGCTTGATTTTATACACCTGTGGCAACGGGTCTGATTTAAAAACCTGAATTCAATTAACAGGTGTGACCAAACATTTTTGTCCATATGATGTTTGTATTTTCTGAATATATTACTGTAATTTCCTTCTTCTCTTTACTAAACATTGGGCACTCATGAATAAACATGGCTGACTGTAAATTCTGCACAATTTTCATCAGATTTTGTGCAACCTCTTAATGAATGCATTTGCACAGAGTTGAGACGTGTTTGTAAGAATGCACTTGGCTGAAAAGTTTTTGTTTTCCCTGAGATTGCAGCATTACAACAAAGTTTTTGGTCACCCTCAGTCCACCCTACATTCGGATGATAATAATGTAATAACTTGACGATAAGCAGCCACATTATAAGCTTAAAGGAGAGGGTTGTATGGTACAGAGAGCTAGAGTGCTCGCTCTGGCCTCTCGGAGCCTGTGAAGAAATGGTTTTGATCTTACCACAGGCTAAACACTGCCAACAGGACTTGACATTGCAGAACAATTTCCCAATTACCTTTTGACATGCATATTGACACAAACGCGCAAAACTGTAATTTTCTCTCTGAATTTGTTAGCTTGAGGGGCTCACTTTCATGCCAGTGGATTGTCAGATGTGCTGCTCTCTCTCTCTCTCCCTCTCTCTCTCGTCTATGAGTGTCCAGAGAAAGGATTCCCTCCTGACAGCTGGAAAATGGGAAAGACCATTTTCAAAATGTAGGAAAAAAGTGTGAAGTTACATGAGAAATGAATTTTCTGCCAATATTTAAATCTAGTTGAAGTTTGCATTTAAGCCGCTGTGAGTGTTTACTCACTGTTATATAGGATTTAAAGAGCGTCTCTGAAAAGTCGGTGTATTTTTCACTCATGCTTCATGGTTTACGGAAGCTCCTCGGATGTAAATGCGATCTGATAGTTTGCCTCCACAAACAACTTTCATCTAATACCACTGAACACTTGTGTGCCAAAAACCTCAACCTTTCCCAATAAACTTTGCAGAGCTCACAAACATGTTGTCTCTCCATTGTCAATCTCAAGGTTGCGGCCAAACTCAACATGCCAGTTGACACTGAAATGCCATAATCACTGGGATGTTTTCCTGCCTCTGAGATGTCCAGGCAGCAAAGAGAAGGGAGACGACGATGGCAGTGTCATCACGAGCTTGTCATCGCGTTCGCCGTGATTGGCACATGCTCGGCTAGATTACAGGAGCTGGTGTTGATGGAGGGTTACCCTGAGACTCCCAGCCGTCTGTTCACAGGAACCCCCCCAAAAAACTGGGTCAGACTTTGGTTTGGCTCTGCCCCGAGCCCCATTTGCCCCGGTGTTAGTCCCAAAACACGAGCTGGTGGAGGAGGAGGATCAGGCCTCAGGCCCAGAGTGAAGGCCAGAGCCCAAACCACTCAGCCTCCCCATGGTTCTCTTTCCAAAATCAGACTAAGGTATAATTGTAGCTATAAAAGCCCTTTTTCCCCTCTACATTAAAATAAATATGAGGACACAGGATAAAACTTTAATCTTAGCAAGTGTATTTATTTAATATCTGGTAAAAATATCTTGTTACACTTAATATAAACCACATTCAGCTAAAAAAGCCAAAAAAACATTTTATTTTAAGTATTATAAAGCCAAAAATAAGATGTGAACTGGTTGTGAAAAGTTTTAAAAACATCTGCCAATGCAGCAAGCAGATTTGATTTTACAATCTAAATTGTTAGTTCATTTCATATGAACAGACTCAACCCTTTATTCTTGAAACATATTAAAAGCAATGCAGTTTTAGGTGGTTTTATCATTGGACAAAGGTAGGTGACCGCAGGGGCTTTCTGCACCAAGGGGCCTCAAGCCAAAGGCAAGGGTGTGATATTTGGCTGTCAGTATCAGCATATTTCAACTTTAAACTTTTGCCATTTGTAATAAGTTTGTCCAGTTTTAGGCCAGACCAATTCAAAACATGTTCAAAGAACTGAAGTTTGAGGTCTGAAATACATATTTGAATATTGGTATCAATATCTGTATCAGCTAAAATTAATCTGTAAATATCTGCAAAAAATCTGATATCCTGCATCCCTCCAAAATGGTGTTGCCTTATTAAGACATGTGAATTAGGGAACCAGAGTGGATATGATGGCATCAAAATAAGAGTTTGATCATCCCAAAAAGATTGCCTGGAAAGTACTAAGCTAAGCCTAAAACGTCAGATAGACTGTTTCATATATCCTTTGCATAGATACATTTCACATTCAAAAGGGAAGGACTTTTTTTTAAATTCCTGGAAGGTGATTGGACAAACATTCTGTCCGTCACATACATGACAGGCCAATCAATCCGGACTAGTTGCTACATCCATACACTTTAATTTCTGCATTGCTATTTGCTTAAAGTACAACTTGACCCCACCAGTTGCTTTTGCCTTGTTCTCCTCAAATGATGCTGATTGGTGGGAAACGTTTTCAGGCAGGGTAAACACTGCAGTGTTGCAAAATAGATTTGCAATGATGGACATGAAGGCTGGCAAATCCATTTGCTCTGCAAGGTTACCCAGGCTGAGTTTAAAGTCCCTTAAAAAGCCCCGGCACATCTTCACATCAAGCAAACAGAAGTATGATAGGTATATAGAACTGTAGAATATCAAATCAATAAAACTGTGGAGAACAAATTTGAAAAAAAAAAAAAAATCATAATTTGTGGCAGGACCTAACACCTAACACCTTTCCTGTGCAAATATATATATATATATATATATATATATATATATATATATATATATTTTTTTTAAAATTAGACCTTATCTTGAGACATGTTTAACTGTATTTAACTATGACCTTCAGTCATTTGTTTACTCAAATCAGAAGTTCAAGGTTTAAGTTGTCTTTCTTACCAAAAAGTCTACATTTTTAGAGCCGACAGGAGTTTCAGCATTCCAAAGAAAACAACAATAACAGAAATAATAATTCACAGTTCAAGACGCATCCAGATAAAATACATTAAGGTCATCACTTTCATCATCTATACTCACCACTTGTTAAATTTCTCAGTAAATGACAAAAATGTTCATGTGTTTACTAGTTGAATAATTTTCTGCATTGAAATAACAGAAAGCCGCGCACTTGTGAAGAATACACATTTGGAAAGTATAAATCTGGCATCAGTCCTTCAAAATAAAACCATACTTTCCTGAATCTCCTTTTTATTGTGTAAGCTCTTCCAGATTGTGTATTATTACTGGGTGGAGTTGTAAAGAGGATGTAAATTTTCTTTAAAGTCACTGTGTTCAAACAAAGTAAGTATGTAAGCATACTGAGCCCTCATCACCAGTTCATGACCCATGGAGTGTTTATGAAACACATGTTCAAACGATATAGAAGAAAAAAAAACTCTTTGACACCACGCTGTAAACAAATGGGTCAAATAGAGGACAGAGTGAGTTTGTTTGGATAAAATCAGATGGTATATGATATAAAGTTCTCACTGGTTTTATTGAAAACCACATTAATGGCTGGAGTTTGACAGTAGAGTGACATTTAACCAAACACCACTTAAAACAGCATGGTTTCACTGCTGCAGCTTCAAAGTTTAAAATTTGGACATAGTTATACAATAATCAGTTGAAGTTTAAATAGAAACCAGAATATAGTACTGTTTTAAACAAAAGGAAAAATGCAGCTAACTGCAAGGAGTAAATTTAGACCTTCATAAAGAAATGACTGTATATTAATGTGAACAAAGAATCTCCTTAAATTGTACATTAGTGAAGCCAGAATATTGCCAACAACTGGTGCTTGCTTGTTGTGATGGAGATATGATTTGGGGAGAAGACATGACTAAAGGGAGTTGGAAATTGATTAAATTAGTGATGGCACATCCCTTATGTTACACCAAAGACTGCTACAAAGGGCAGTGTGAATTGCTACTGGAAGCTTCTGTTCTGCTGCTGTACCTCATTGATGTCCTGTGCTGCTTAGCTGTGATGAACCTTGATTGCAGAGCTCAACAGTGTAAAGTAAAATTCCCATTCTCTATAGTGGGTTTTATCATAAGTAATAATGTCTGAAATATCCACTGTAGGCTCACCACAAGCTGCTGGAATGTAAATTGATTCATCAAAGAAATACAATCCTGAGCACAAGTTTTAGACATGGAGGGCACTGAGGATTCACCACAGGGCACAATGTGTTACAACCTGGGGCTGGAGAGGTGAGGGAGGGCAATCTGTATCAAGCTCGATGGCATCTCTTTAATCTCTTTTGCCCGGAGACTGCTGTAGTGCTTCTGGACCTTTGGACAGCCAAAGAACGACCAGGAACTCATGGCAACACTACTACCTGCCTGGACAGTGACCCAGGCTGTGCTCACTCACCCTCTCCACCCCTTTCTCCACCCTAAAGGTGTGGACTTTGTTATTTCAACAGATTATTTTTCCATGCCTCTGGTAAAAAGCAGGGACATCCAGAGCACTATGGGGGTTGTGTCAATCCTCCTTCCAGCTTGGTGGTGCCCTCAGGCAGCTTTCTTGACACCCTACTTCATCCTCAATTTTTGGCCCAAACATGCCTAAGAGTTCTGCACAGTAGTGTATGACTATGGTCTATTCTGTTATTCTCATAGGGTTGGAGTGGCTTGGAATCACTCTCAGGGCTCTTTGCTAACCGCGGGCCCGCCCACACTAATTGCTGGGCCCCTGGAAAACCAAATAGGGGGCCTTTCCATTCTAGATTCAACATTATAAACCAACGCGCATTTGATCAGTAGCAGTAACGATTGCCTCTGGCAAGCATTCAACCCCATGACTTAGTAATCAGCTTTTGGAGTTTGGTGTAAGTTACTGTTGGGGTCAAATGACCTAACTAGCACCCTCTTTTTCACCTGGCTTTTTTTCCAATTTTGCTGGTTTGGGAATAACTGCACACAGTCTGACAGATAGGAGCAATTGGCCTCTGCAATATCAATATTTTAGGGAGACATATTCTATTTTAAGAAACGTATTAATGGACAGCCTGAACTACTCTTGCCATTGTTTTGACTGAGAGCCCCCTAGCGGCGGAATTTTCATACATAGTGCATTACATAACATAACATTAAGGATGGGAGTTTGTGACCTATACTACAGCTAGGCCGCGGGGGGAGCTCTACATACTTTGGCTTCACTCCCAGAAGGCTGCTGCTCTGTCCATCTTTGTATATGGATGCAGCCTTAAAAAGCTGATATATTTCAATGCTGTTGCTCTGGAGCGAGAACCACAGAGAAAATGTAAAAGCAGCCTGTGTGAATAAAGTCTGTGCATCCTCTTTCTCTGCCTCCTTGGCCTTGGAACACACTTCTTAAAGTGCGTAACCCCAAATGAGCTCCGTCTTCTTTTCACCTAAATGAAAGCAGCCACAACTAAGGGGCCGGGGCTGAACGCCAAAGCTTTGCAGTGGCAGCACCGTGTTTAACACAAGTTCCATTAAACAGAGCCCATTACTACCACTGAAGGAAACGGTGCCCGGGGCCTCTCTAAAGTGTTGCGAAAAAACCTCATTGATAATTAAATGTTGGTTACCCCCGGTATGCATCGCTCCCGCACTTTGCTTACCAATCAAACCTCCGCCCACCACGGCTGCTGCCATTTGCTCTCTCTCTCTCTCTTTCTCTCGCTCTCTCTCACTCTCCCTCTCTCCTCGGTGTTTATCAAGGAATCATGCAGCCCCTCTAATAGGTGCCAATTAGAACCAATGGGGGCTCAGGGGTTAATTATTCCCAACACATTATTTGATTGAGCGTATTTAGAGTGATACAGTGCTGCGGAAAAATGGTGACATGGGTATCAGTAGATAACACTTTAGTCTGTGTTGATGTACACTCACAGACAGAAGCAGACATGTGAGCACTCAAACTGCAAGAGTGGGTCCCAAGTAGCTTTAACACTAGAGAGACTATGGCAGTCTTTCAGCTGTTTTTATATTTGTAATAGGTATAACTTTGTATATATTTTAAATTTAAGTAATATTTTATCAAACTGCTTAAAAGGCAAAGAAAATATGATCACTTCTATCCATAGCTTAGTTGCTTGGCAGCATTTAATTATTTCTCATAGAGCAAGCTCCATATTGGACCAATTCTAGATGTTAAGTAGTTCAATGAGACCAGGCTATGGAGGTTTAGACTGTTATTAGACAGGATGCATGTGCCACTCTGTGGTGCTGATTGAGGGCTGATTTAAATGACAATTTCAGGTAGGGCCAGCCTAAGACATCAGCTCTATCCAGCTGTTATGGAGAGATGCATCAAAAACACTACTTTGGCAGTCTTAAAAACATTTCGTCATGATGTCGTAAACCAAATCTAGTTCATAATTTACAAGTTAAAACTCATTATTTTGGAAGAAGTCCAATGAAACATGCAAAATTAGCACTGACAAAAACAACAAAATGGTTTGATACAACAACAATAACAAAATAAAAAAAGAAATTATTATAATTATATCAAAAATAATAATAATACATGAAAACACACTTTGATGTAGCAAAGTGTCTTTTGCTGTGTCACTTTAGCTTAGCTTGTAACATTTCCTTTTCCCTTTGATTTAGTGAAACTTAGTTTTTCTGGATTAACTTATGAAGTTAAGTTCAAGCAGGAAGACTGTTTCATTTCCATTCCTCCTTTCATTTATTAATATTCACTCATTCACGTATCTCCCTTTCCCCGTAATCAGCTGGCATTGGCATCTACACACTTAAGCTCCGAGCCAATCATATTCTGCCATGACCTCTCAGATCCAATCACCCTTCTGCTGTCATATCAAAATCTGTTCTGCTCTCCTACACAGCCAGTCTTTTGTTTCTGTGTGACCGCTGCAACCCTCCTCCACCCCAGCCACCTCCATTACACCTCAACTGTCCGGGCCCAGCTCCTCTGTGCCATCCTTTTTCCCTTTGTTGCCACCTTCAAGCCGTATCAACTGAGTCCAGGTCCAGCTCTGGCTCCTCTGTGCTGTCCTGGATCCCTTGATCACCATCTCCAAGTCACCTCAACAGTCTCTGGGTTGACACAGCTTGAGCTCCTTGGAGGTCCACTTCTTATCTCATCTTACTCATTACCTTACCACTACCACCAGCGTCTAGACTCCATAGGGGATATTCTGTCCTGCTTTCAGCCTTACTACTCCTTCAAGTACATAAAGACATCAAGATGGAGTTTATCTGCCAAAGACATTTTAACTTTTCCAAACATGTAAAATAAATTAACTCACATTAAATCTCTCCTGATTGAAAACAACATAAACATCTTATCTGTGTTTATTATTATGACTGTGTTTATTGCAAAAGTTGCGCCCAAACTTTCCAGTGATCAGCACAAAAATTCAATCTAAAATAAATTTCCTATAAAGAGTAAATCAGCGATAATTGGATATTATTATCTAATCATAAAAGGATCAAAACTGAATGTTTTATAGTAAAATCAGACACAAAAACTTATTTTCTTGTTCCAAGAGTACTAGCTAAATATACCTATTACAAACGCAGGTGTTTTATCTGGAATGATTACAGTTGCTGTATGTGATGACAATAATGTTGAAAAATGTAAGTAATAATGCAAAATATGCATATATTTTGTTGTAAAATATGCATATATTTTTTATTTCAAGTTTAAAGAAGATATCCTTCCACAATAAATTTGGTTTGAAATTCTGGCCTTTCTAGTGTTAATAACTTTCCTTAGTACTAATTTGATTCTGGTTTCACTTAATGCTGTGGAAAGAGAAGAAAAGGTTTTAGAGGAAAAGGTTGGGGATCTCACATCATTTTAAAGTCCTAGCTCTGCATCCTTACTCATAACAACCCGTATTGATCTCTTAAGGTAGCGTGAGAATACACAAAGCGGGATAAAAGAAACGGCTTGTTAATAATTTGTATTGTTGAATAATCTTCCTCACACAAATAAGAAATGCCCCAAATGTATTTCACTGCTAAAGCAAACAAACAAAAACAACAACCAGTAGAAAAAAATAAATCGTTACGCAGGTTCTTTCAAGTGCAACATAGACCGTATCAGCATCAATAATACAATAATATGTGAAGAGGGAGAAACAAATGTGGACTCAAGCTGCTCTCCTTGAACAGTAAACACTGGCAAGAGAAGAAAGAGATGCACTCACACAGAAAAATCCTATACACAATGAGCGGTAGGTATCTGATTTATACTGGGTAAATAGATAATAATCATTATGCCCAAATAGTGGCTGTGCTCAGTCACACCGCAGAAAGCAGAGACATAAAAGTAAGTTGAGAATAAAGCGTTTGACAGGTTGCTAATGGATCGCTGTAGGCCCATCTGTTTCACTGCAAATAGAGAAATGGCGGGGTTTTGATTTGGGTGTTGAAACTGTTACCACTGTCACTGTAAACAATAATTGTCAAACATATTTACCTCGCAATCGCTTTAGCAGATGTTCCGCTTTTTGTTTCAAGCCGCTTTTTTGTGTGTTGTATCTCCCCTCTGCAGACACACCACATGAACCCCCCACCACCACCGACACCACCACCATCGCTGCTGCACCCCCAACTGGAATATTGAGCAGGTATTTGCGAAAGGTGCTCCAGGGCACAGAGTGCGAGGGATTGGGTGGGGTGGTAGTGAGGAGGAGGAGGGGAGGAGAAGGGAGAGGGGGGGAGGAGGGAAAGGGAGAGAGAAGGAGATTATCTGGGCCCTTCATCAGAGGTTCAGCCTACCCCCCCCAACACCACCTCCTGCTCCTGCCCATCGTGGAGCCCTGAGGGCCCGGGGAGGCGGCCCTGTGCCTCGCAGCCATGCAACCTCTTTATCACTCTAATCTGTTAATTGTAGGCGCTCAATTGGCACATGGTGGCTTTTTATTAGAGCCTCCCAACATTAACTAGACAGAGAACGGAGCAAAGCTGGGGCCCTTGTCTTTTCATTTTTTCCTCTCTTTCTGTCGACTATTAAAAATAATAAACAGAAATCTATGCTTTTATTCTTTATTTACTTGAATAAGTAGGATAATCTACATTTTTGATTAAAATCTGAGCTATAATTTAGAAAGCTTCAATAAAAACATCAATATTTGAAAAAATCACTCAGATATGGTGTTCCTTGTTTTTTAACATAGTGCTTGTCAGCCTGTTTGGCAGGAATGGAAAGTTGTGCGTATTTTTTCTTTATAAAGATTTCTTTTTTTTTTTGCCTTTATTTTGATTGGACAGCTAAAGGGCTGCAGGAAATATAGGGAGTGAGATCCAATCCAAACATGCCCCATGCATGCATTTCTGCAACAGCACCATATGAAGCTACTCCATCTTTGCACCTTGAAACAATCATATAGATATTGCAATGACTATATTACATGTCTCCATCTGTTTTTCCATGGTGCATTTCTGCATTGCAGGATAGCAAGAGAGCACAGCACATTGGGAGCTCCACATACGCACACAATCAGACATCCACACGCACATCTCAGGCTCAACTGATCATGTTTTTGCCACTCTGACCATTTCTGAAGATGGCACAGAGAAGGGACACTGCTTAACGCCTCTGCAGCAATGCAACATTGCAGAGGCATAAATGTCACGGCTGGAAACAGGAATGTAGGAATGAGGCCTCTGTGTACAGATGGCAGTTGAGCAAAACTGGTGCCTTCACTTTTCTGAGTAGAGGACATAGGAGCTGAGCTTTCTGTTGACAGGCCCTTTGAAGTAGTTTGGCTTACACTGCCACACAACATTCATGAGCACATAATGAGAGAATGATTCCATATTACATCCAACATTTGCTGTTGGATTTTGCACTTTATTGTATAGGGTTGACTTGTTTTTTGTTCTTCTGTATTTTTTTTAAACTTATTATTCTATATTTTTTTATTATTTAATTTTCAGCTCTAATGGTCATTGTCATAAGCTGCATATTTATTCTTTAAACATCAAAATACTAACTTGTGCTTAAATCTTTTTGTACAGAGCAAGTATATAAACACTGTAGGCAAACAGCAGGAGTTGATGAAGGGTGGACTTGCTTGGCTTTTTCTTTTTCATTTGGATTTTTGTGCTTCTACCATTGGTAAGTAACCTAGTCGTAAATAAATGCCCTTAATTAGTTTACTATGATTTATTAGAGATGTATAATCCAGATCATTTTCACCTATTCTTCTTGTCCCTCTGACCTATTGACTCTGAGCTCAGCCCTATTATGACATTTCTCGATGTAGTAAAGTGAAATGAAGCATTTTGTTCTGAAATTACTGGATATTTTAAATTGGTCTTGGCATAACTTCATGCCCCTCGATCTTCTTTGTGCTAAACTGACTCAACAGCTGGACTTACAAATCATCATTTTCCCCCCAAAAAAATCTATTTCTGAGCTCACTGAAAAGATTGGTGCCCTTGATTCTTTCTCTCAATCTTTACAGGCAGCATGAATGCAGAGCTGACCCTTTACTGCAGGCAGTGATCATCAGATGTGATCTCAGGTGTTCAGCTCTCCTCCCTCTGCTCCTCCCGCTGTCTTTGTCTCGATTGTTACAGTGAGCCGATCCCCTCATCCCGTGCACACTTTGAGGGATAACTGTGAGAGGGCCAGAGGTCTCCCTCCTGTCCCGTCTGGGCTTGTCCGTGGCGACTGCTCTTTTTAACCTCCCCTCTTGCAATTTCTCTGCCTCCTCCTTTGTTTGTCAGACTTGTGGTTTGAATCAATGAGATGGCTGCAGATGTCCATAGAGAAAAAGAGGTGGGGGATTTACCCTGGCTGTCCAGGTGACACAAACATAAAGGCAGTACGTTTAAGGTAGATTTTTGTTTTTTTTTATTGTGTAAGTCTCACTTAAACTGATCTTTAAATGCATTCAAACAGGTTAGTTTGACTCAAACTGTACTAAATAAATTTCTCAAGACTGGACCAACACACCTACATAATGTGTCAGGGCTTGAATAACTCTTTCCCTTCAATGTGACTCAGGTTTTCTACACATGCTCTGAGTTGGGCTTTGACGGAGAATCAAAAGTCCTATTTTGGGACTTTTTAATGCCTGTATAAAGAGAGGAAGACAGTGGATAGAGCTGAAAACAGGAACGACAGAATGGGGAGTGATGTGTGGGAAAAAAGCTACAGATTGGACTTGAACCCCTGCCACATTGGGTGTGACCGAACCACTGGGCTATTTGCACCCAAATTTATGGACCGTTGAGATGTGGCATCAGTCTGTTTCATTAGGTCTTACATCCACCTGGATGGCAAAAAACACCATGTTACTTATTTGATGCCATTGCTAAATTAATATACCTGTTGAGTAATCCCCACGGTAATCTGTGTAGTGCACATCAGACATTCACAGAACCACCCCCTGGCAGACAAGAACACCTTCTGTTGCTATAGAGAAGATGATGGTCTCGTTGCCATGCAAGTGTTGCCAGCTTTATTTTTGTTTTTTAAATAAAAAAGAAGTTATTGTTAAGTTAGATGAACTATAAGGAGTCAAGCTCGAACAGACTCAAAGTTTTTAAGTAACATTTCAGCACCAGAACACTGAGCTTTGGCTGGCTGACAGGGATCTTTATCTCATCGTTAGCTAACATGACCTAGCTAATCTTAGCTAATAAGCACTCACCTGTGGTGAAGAATTTCCCGTCCCTCACTTCCCAAACTGTGGCACTAATGACCTAACCTTGCAAAGCAGATGGATTTGCCAGACTCCATGTATGTCATCAGGCAAATCCATCTTGCAAAGATTCAATCTACAATGTTTGCGCCAGACCGGAGAACGGTTTGGACCAATCGGCATCATTTGAGGAGAACAATGCCATAGCTACGAGATGGGTTTAGTGGTACTGGAAGCTGGTAGCAATGGCTGCCACTGGTGTAGCGATTAGCTAGGATGTAGCTATATTATAGCTGCAGTTTTACCAGAACGCGACCACATTGCTTTGTGAAAACAAGAGCTAAGAACAGCTCTGAAAGCTTTCCACAATAGAAAAGATGTTGTCGCTCTTCTCTTAACGTGCTGCGGCATGAGTTTGAGATCGTACTGTGTGGGTGAAGTTGTACTGTAAGCTGGTGTATGAAATGGCTGCAGCAGAAAAGCAGTTTAATCTGACCTCAAACACTTCTATAGTAAAACAAGAGCAAAGAGCAACACTGACACATCTTCTCACGACAGGGATGTTCTTGCACATCTCCAAACAGGACTTGCCTGAATTTTAGCCACCAACAAGCTCTGCTTTTGATAAACTACGGCAGTGCTAGCCTTTACTGCTCAGGCTAGTACTGGAATTGTGTATGTCTTCCTCCTCATTTAGTCTTGTCTCTTTGATTAGCCTGTGACAAATGTGACAGAACATTTGTCCGATCACCCACCAAGATTTTTTTTTTTTTTTTTTAAGTCCAGCCCTTCCATGTACTGGATATAAGAAACAGCCTATCTGTTGTGTCAGGTTATTATTGACCCCAACTTACTATTGAAGACTTTCATTCTGGCAACAATATAAGGGAAAAGATTCTCCACTACTGTAGATATGCTGGTATGTAAACATCACTGAAACTAAGTTTTGGCTTGGACTTGACTGTTTGGAGTAATTCGAATATTGCCCTGGGTGCAATATATGGGCAGAAAGTGACAAAAAAATTACAGTTTAAATCTGTTTTTCTGCATTGGTCAGGTGATGTAAACATACGTTATGAAGAGATGGAGAATAAAACACAGGTGCTGTCACTGTTCTTAGCCCTGTTTTTGCCCTCCAGGCTTCTGTGTGGTCACTTGCCCGAAATTATTAATTGCCACCTAGCAGTTCAGAGTCAAATATACTTTAATAGATTTATTTTTCCCCCAACAATTGTACGCTGGGACAAGGACAGCAGTTCAGTTAAGGATCCTTCCTGAGCTATAACCACAGCTGGATGAAACTGTGCATGTAAACGCTGACTCTCACACCTTCAATGCTTTCTGTGGCCCCAAACAGCTTATGTTTGTTGTCAAAAGACTGATTAGTAAAAAGACCCTTCTCTGCTGGTGCTCTGGAGCCTTCACACAAGGTTAACAGCAGCTAAAGTCTGATAAATCTGTGTGTTTTTGGTGCAAACACTGTTCTCTATATCAGCAGTCCACCAAAAAGCCTCTGTAAATGGCTGTAACTAATTTACAGTATAGTTAGATGTTTCAACAAAAGAAGACAACAAACTTATGAAATGTTTTATGAGTAGAAAACTAAATTGTTTGCAAGAAATCAAAAGGCAATTAGCATGTTCAGAGGTTCATTTTCTGATTTCTAAAGTGGTGATTGATGCTTCAAAATGTTTGATGTGAAAGCAGCAGAGACGGAGGGGGCGACATTATACTTTTCAACACAGTTTTACCTCATGAACCCCACTGAGAAATGCAGGCCTGCAACTTGGTGACAGAACAATGGAGTGAGCGATTTATGGCCGGCTATTAACAACTCCTGCTTTCAGGCCCCCATACTGCAAACAGGTGTTTTACGAGTCCGCCCGCTGTTTATTTCCAGCAACTTTCAGAGTTTCCATTTTCTGCTCCAGACCAAAGGTTAAAAAAATGAAACGGCGAAGTAGATGACAGCCTCAAATCACATGGTTTATTCTTACTTCCTCTTTGGGTTTTACTGAGTGAAATGCCCAGAGAAGAAGAAACATTGGGCCTATTGCAGATGAGTGATGAATATTTGCTTTGTTAAGCCTCTGTCTGGATTGGTTCATGGACACAGAGGCAGAAGAATTAGCACTTTAAGAACATCAGAACTGCCATGGAGGAGATTAAATTAAGAGTAAAGAAATCAAAGTTAGCACCATCATCACACCAGATCTGACACAAAAAGAGCCTCCTGATTTAATTTGCTGCCTTTCTTCCCTTTAGATTTCAGGCTTCTGCAAGAAACACAATCATAAACACAACGAATTGGTTCATTACAGAAAAAGATGCAACTCATTTTAAGAGTTTCCACTGGAGAAGGAAGTTCTGGTTACTTGTTCAACAGGATCTTTGAGCATGTAAAGAAAGATACAAAAAGACTGTAGGCATCATAGATTTGCCAGAACACATATTAGCCTTAGCATCAGCACTTCTTTTCATTAAAAACTGTACATTTTTCAATCCAGCCTTTACTATTTTTTCCCAGCCTGCTGTTCATGTGTGTACTTCCTTGAATGGAACATTTTGTGTGTTTGAGCGAGAAGAACTCATTAAGAAATCGTAGAAGGACAGAGCTTTTATCTCCATTCTGCGGCCCAGTCACAAGGGCTCCATGCGGCAGACAACAGTGGGTACGATAGACAACTAAACGCACCATGAATCTGTCTATTTTGGGTCAATGGTGCCGCAGAAAGCTGCAGAAACTTTCCAGCCACTAAACTCTCTCCATTCACATCTGCTCACACTCTGCTCAGTCTTTACTGTCATTAATTTCAGGATTGATTTCTACAGTCAAGGTACATTTATATTCAGTCACTAGAGAGTCTAATGAGTGATTGCTGCAGAGCTGGCGCAAAGAGCTCAGCTGATTTCAATCAGACGGTAATGATGAGTGTGAACACACTACATTTAGGACAATGGGGGTGTTTACATGTATTATCCTTATCCTGGTTTGATCATACTCAAGGTATGGTGTTTACATGCACATGAAAAAACCCCAGATATTCATATCTCAAAGGGTAGTTTAAGTAATTTAGAGGCCCCAGGCAAGAAATGATTTAAGGCCCTTCTCCATTTAGCTAAAAAGCAATCTGTGCCCAAATCTGAAATATAAATACCCAACAGTGCTTAATATTTTTCTATGGTGCAATATCAATTCTAAAATATTTTACATTTTTTTTACTGCAAGAAATTTTACTCTTCCCTACTGTAATCCACCTATTCGTTGTTTCAGTATGTCTATAGATTTAACTGTAATCTGCTGGGTTTAAAGGGGCATTTTTAAGACAGTGTGGCTGCAGATCTTAGCTTCCAAATGGCTCCCTTGCAGACCACTAATGTGAGACATAACATCTGTCAAAATGGAAATATATGCTAAAACGGTCAAATTGACATCAGATTAAACTTCCAGACAGGTCAAGGTTCAGGCTACCAAAAAATTAAAAATCTAGAAAAAGTTAAATAAAGCTGAGAAAACAGTCTGCAAACAGGAAAAAATCTTGTCCGCCATGAAAACACTAACACAGCTAACGCAGCTAAGGCTAAAGCTAATAACATTATTAGCAACATAGATAACTTGGCAACATAGCTATTGAACTTACTATAAAGCTAACAAAGCTTCATTAGCTACATAGCTAGGTAGCGAAATCTCAAGCTAAAGAGGCTATGGTAGATATAGATGTAGCTTATGCAAATACAGCTACATTAGCTACATTGGATTATGCTATGTTTGCAAAAGCTTGACCTGTTTTAGAAGTAGACGTAGACGGTGGCTCGCTTTAGCTTTAGCTACGGTTAACATGGCTACATTGTCTTAAATAGTGACAATGTTAATATCTATGTGCAGTAATGTTAACTGCATAAGTAGTGAAGCTGTGTTAGCGTTAGTTTAAGCTAAGGAAGCCAAAGTGAGCCCCTGTTCTCATAACTATCTCTAAAATGGGTCTATACATAATTAATCTCAGATTAGGCATCTGAGCGTCTTCCTATTTTTTTGTACTGGCAGTGTGTATTGCCCTGCTTGAAGGGGCGATGCCAATGAAATCATTGGAGGCTAATACCACTTCTATTGCCAAGTACCTATCTTCCCATCTTCAAAAACATTGAAATATCCCTTGAAGACATTTTAGGGCTACTGAGGGGCTTAGAACTTGCTGTTGGGGCCAGGGGTCCTCCCTGGGAGACTTATGTTGAAAATCAAACTCTATTTTGATGCTGTTTCTTCACTATTTGTGCCTTATTTATGATGAAAATTGAAGTTTTTATCACACATAAAGTTATTTCAGACATACAGTATCTTATATTTGATGCACACCTTTCATGACTATATCTGGAGGCCCCTTGGAGCATGAGATGCCAGGCAGGTGACTATGTTTGCCTTATGGTTTGAATATCCCCATGTACTTTTCCTGGTTTTTGATTACTGCATCTTATGTGCAGGCACCTGTGATGTTTAGTCTTTAGAAAACAAACCACGGCGATCAGACAAAGGTGAGACTACTGTGGTGTAAATGGAGGCTTAGCAAAGTAAAAGTTAACACTGGGTTTCAGATATGACAAATTCACCTCATTTCCAGTAACAAGAGAAGACTTTTAAGGTCCTCACTTCTGGTGCCTGACTGTGAATGTGCATGTAACTTCAGTAGCAAGTATATTTTTAGTTCAATCTATGAAAAAAAAACTACTGTAAATTGGCATTTTTTTAGGTTTAGGTTGTTAAATGAAGCATCACTATCTACACTTGAGTTGAAAACTGTACATTTTTTAAATAAATTCTTATGTATTTGTTCCTCTTGTCAAATAGAAGTAATAACTGCCTAATTTAGAGTATCCTATTGTAAAAATTTATCCTTCCAGGGATGACACCAATGATTATAGCCCACTTTGTAACCAAAGTTGCCCTTTCTTGTGTAGTAAAGCTTGCTTGCTGCATTGGCAGATATTTTTGCATATCATAAGCCATTCAGGCCATGTTGTTTCCTTTTTAATATTTTTCAAAATAAAATGTTTATCTGGACTTGTTAGGTTAATGTGGCTTTTTATAAATGCTTTGAGATGAGAAATTAGACAGACACACTTGGTTAGATTTGAGTTTTTGCAGTGCTATCACCATAAGAGCAAACATAGATACATTTTAGTGACTGCTCTTCTGTCCTGCACTAGTTGGCTAGCAGATCAACAAGACTTTTCAGAGATATGAGGATACATTGTTCTCCTCAAACCCGTCTTTAGACATAACAGCAGAATCTCAGAAGCGTGCTAAAGCAGCTAAAGCAGCAATTTCAGGTTACATTTAGTGTTTCAGACTATATTTCCTAAGTGCGTAAGTTTCTAATTAAACCCTGCAAGAGTTTTGTTTACAGGCCGTTGCCTCACACCTTGTATGCATTGGCCCACTTACATTCCTCAAAGTGAATTAGATTAGTTTCACTCCATGCAGGATGGCAGAGTTACTCCCTGTCTTCTGCCCTAACCTGAAAAAGTATCCATTCAGGAAACGCTTTAAACCCTGCCTCCCCTTTCCCACACTTTCCTCCTCTGCTGAAGAAAAAACACCTAATAAAATCTTAGTGTTTAAAACTACATGGACATGTTAATAACACCAGATTTTCTGTGTTATACAGTGAGTGTATTTACATGGACTTAAGCATCCTGGTTTTGATCAGGATGCTTAATATTGGGTATCCTAACCATCACCTTAATTATTATCTTCACCCTAAATGGATGTTCAATCTGATTTTATTTTGAAAGTTTTAGTGTTTATTTCAGTTCTGAAAGAGACTCAGGTCTATGAGAGTGGTCGTCAGAGATGAATAGTCTGCAGCTAGTCCCCTCTACAAGTTAAAAGTAAAAAAATCTCACCTGCAAAACATTTAAAAGTCAGTCTGCTAACAGGGAAAAAGCCTTTCCTCCATGAAAACACTCTAATGTGGCTAAAGAAGCAAAGGGCAATGCTAACAAAAGTATATTAGCAAGATCAGAAACCCAGCCACATAACTAACCTCGCTAAAGCTAACAAAGATTCGTTAGGTAAATTAATCTATGCTATGTTAGCTATTGCTTCGTTTCTACAGCAAACATAGCCACATGAGCTTTCGTGTGAGCTATGTTAACTACATAGCTACATTACCTACATTAGCTGATGTAGCTACATTAGTTTTAGCTACATTTTATAAAGCTCACTTTGCAAAAGCCAAAGCTGATCTCGCTACATTAGCTTACACAGTAACATGAAATACATAGCTAGCATAAGTAAAGGTAGGTAGGTAAATCTAACAAAGCTACATTAGCTTTATTAGCCTATGGTACGTTAGCTTACGCTTAATTTTCTACAGCAACAGTAGCTATATGAGCTTTTGTGTGAGCTCTATTAGCTTCATAGCTACACCACTTGCATAGCAGATGTAGCTACATTAGTTATAACTACATTTCCAGTGTCCATTACTAAAGCTGATCTAGCTACATCAGCTTACATAATGACATTAAACATGAAGCTAGCATAGCAATGTTGGATTTAGGTAAATCTAACAAAGCTACATTAGCAACATTAACCTATGCTACATTAGCTTAAGCTTCATCTTCCACAGCAAATGTAACCACATGAGCTTTCGTGTGAGCTACACTGGCTTCATAGCCATGTTACTTACATGGCTGGTGTAGCTACATTCATATTAGCCAAGTTTTCTAAAGCTCACTCTGGGAAAGCTAAAGCTAACCCAGCTACATTAGCTTACACAGTAAATATAATAATGCTTAAGCAAGCCACTGTTCTTGTAACAACTTCAACAACAGGTCCATACATAATTTAATCCCTGATTAGCCATCTGACCTTAGTTTCCAGTTTATTTATAAAATGTTGCTGAGTCTGTAAGTTGTGCAATGTGGTTCTTTCAAGAAAATAACTGCCAGACTTCATTTATGAATAAAATTGAATTAAAAAATCCTAAAGGTGGAATATGTTGTACCAGCAAATTATGTCTCTTCCATCCTGACAGAGGTGGCATCTCACAGTAGGGGTCTTGCCCACCCCTGGGATCTGCGGTTTGCAGTCAGATCCCTCTCCTTAGTTGTCCAGTTTGGCCATTCATCCTCTAAAGCATTTGGTCTTCATCCATCATGCTGTAGCCTATTAATGAATTTATCAGTTAATTCATGGTTTAAATCCTGCATGACAGATCTTGCCATGTTCTCTTCATGTTTGTTTATATTTTACACTGACTTGCAGGCTGCATTGAGCAAGGAAGGGGGCTGCATGTGACTCAAGGGCTACCATTTGCCCAACCCTTAATTTAGATTTAAAATCTCTTTTGAAAACATCAGCAAGTATTTACTTGTCTGCCCTGGCAGATATTTCTACTATACTTTTCTATCAACATTATCAATGTTTATCTAAGATGTTTATCCAGACTTCTTTAGAGTGTGTATATTAAGTACAATAAAATAGTTTTGCCTATGTGCTTGCAATATGAATTCATGCAGTGAAGAGGAGACCAACAAGATTGGCTCAAACTTGCAGCTCATACTATCAGAAACAATTCCTCTCTTTCTTTTCAAAGAAAAAAAAAGTGGAACTTTTCTGTCTTCACATGGCTGCCGTGGGATTTTCTACCTAATACCTCTTGATAGAGGAGAAACAGCTCTGCAGCATTACAGCGAGTATAAAGTGGGACTTGTCTTTATGTGTAAGAGCCAGACTTAAACTAATTGTCAGTGTTGTGAAGCATTAGCTGTTTCCTTTTCTGTTGACAGCTTTGTCACTGGCGGTCAAACTTTGCAGCAGGCTGCACATGCCACGCTCCAGACCGCACTCCAGTTAAATAGCTTTTATTGGGTGACTTTTCGCCAGGCTAAATGGGGATACATTTTATTCGCAGTGTTTGGGGAGAGCCCGAGGTGTGTACGGCCGACATAAGTGGAAAGGCTTTGCAACTTAAAGGAGCCCTTACCTTCCGGCACTGTTTTATTACAACTACTGTTTACATCTCCCAATACATCCTAAGTATTTCCATTATTAAGTTTGGACAAATCATTTGCCTGGGGTTCAAGGTAGTATGCCATTGAAACATGATCCTACTGTTGATCTTATTACTGCCAAAGCAAACAAGCAGAAATCAATTTCAGCAGGAAAGGTAAAGGAAGAAGAAGAAAAAAAGAGGAAATTAGATCAAAACGATCGGGGGTGGCGGCTGCAGCTGTGGGTGCAGAGGAGAGGAAGAGAGGTGGGGCGAGGTATACGTACACCATGAGTGTTTGCTCACTGTCCAAACATGTCAACAAATAGTCAGCTGCAATTTTCTAAGGCATTAAAATATTGCACCTCTCTGCAGAGCTGTTTGCCCCCACCCAGTGCTGACCCGGAAGTGAATTTAGACAACTTGGATTATGTTTTTTCTTTCCAGATTCATCACATACTGTGCTTGTGTTTTAAAGACTCACTCCACACTGTGAGAAAGTACAGTATGTTCCAATTGCTTTGGTACTAATGACGCCTCAAGTCTGATTATTTGACAGTTTGAAGGCTTTTATCCACCAGGATTTCATTTCATAGGTTGACTTAATAGAGTGTTAATGAAAATACAGATGCTTTGTATGCAGCCAGTACATCCTGTATTTATTACTTATTGATGATGGCAACTTCAATACAAATGTTCAGAAATAATTAAACATATAAATGACCAAATTCTGCTGATAAAACTAAAAAAAGTCCATCTTTGACAGCTTTAAGTGTCAATGTTGTTTCATTTATTTAAAAAACTGGACACTATGCTTTGAGAACTTTTATCACAGGAGAAGAGTATGTGAGAAAAGGATGTGATAAATTAGCCCTGGGAGGAAATGCAAAGCAGAGATTCTGGCGTCCGGCCACTTGGAGCCCCTATAAAACAGCAACATGCATGCTGGTCTCTCAGCTCTATTCCTCCCATTTGGGTGGCAGAGAGGACATGTTAAAATTGTTAATACCAGATGAGTGATGTCATGGAAAAGTTAGCCATGTTTCACTGCTTCTTCCTCCACCTCCTCCACCTCTTTGTTTGTCCAAGTAGAGGATGACAGTTCACATACACACTAACTAATTGCATGCAGTATGTGTTTGTGTGCAAATATACTTGCACTCCAATGTAAACAGGCATGTGTGCTTAAATGCACACAAACACACAGATGCTTACAAACCATAAATATTGCTCTGTGTTTAAGTCATACAAAAAGCAAACACCTTTACGTGTTTTTAAGCAGCATGTGTCATTTTTGCACTGAAACTTCTCTATTAATTTGCTCTGATTGGCCTCTAATGAATGTGACAAGGAGGATATTCGTCCAATCACCCTTGGGGTTTTTCTTTTTAAAGGTTCTGCACTTCCAAGACACTGCCAAAAGTGTTGCCCAGATGGATATCAAATATATCCTACACAATGAATATATATATTAGACAGTCTAAAGTGTCTATATTCATTGGATGTTCTACCCTTTTATTGATTTTATAAATCCATCATGGTCAATAAATTTTAGCTTTTTTGACAAAAAAAAAAAAAAAACATAAAAAATTGCTTTAATCTTAAAGTGATCGCAGATTTATACAAAGTAATGCCAATTAAATACAAATATGTAATATAAAATTAATGACTGCATAATCATTCACCCCTTTCAAGTCACTATTTAGTAGATGCACCTTTGGCTGCAATCACAGCAGTGAGTCTGTGTTTCAAGTCCAGCCCCAAGTTCTCTATTGGATTGAGGTCTGGGCTTCGACTCAGCCACTCCAGAACATTCACCTTGTTGTCTCTAACCCATTTCTGTGGAGCTTTCTCTGAATGCTTCAGGTCATTGCCCTGCTGGAAAATAAATCTTCTTCTGAGCCACAGTTCACCTGCAAACTGAATAAGATAGTCCTCCATGGACTTTCCTATATTTTGCTGCATTCATTTCACCCTCTACTTTTACAAGCCTTCTGGAGCCAGTTCCTGAGAAACATCCCCTTAGGATGATGCTGCGAGCACCGTGCTTTGCAGTCTGGAGTGTGTGTTTGTAGTGATTTGCAGTGTTTGGTGTCCGCCGAACATAGTGTCCCATCTGATGGCCAAAAAGCACCATTTTGGTGTCATCAGACCAAAGAACTTTCTCCCACTTGACCATGGAGTCTCTCACAGCTCTTCCAGTGAACTCTAGTTGAGATTGAATCTGAATTTTCTTCAGCATTGGCCTTCTCTTTCCCACTCTCCCTTAAAGCCTTGGCTGGTAAAGAACCCGGACAACAATTAGTGTATGCAGAGTCTCTCCCATCTCAACTGCTGAAGCTTGTCACTCCTTCAGAGTAGTCATAGGTGTCTTGGTGTTCTCTCTCACCAGTCTCCTTCTTGCATGCTCACTCAGTTTGTGAGGACGGCCTGATCTAGGCAGATTTGCCATATTCCTTCCATTTCTTGATTATGGATATTTAACTGAACTTAATGTTCAGTGCCTTGGAATCTTTTTTTGTTTGTTTTTGTATTCATCCCATGACTTATACCTTTCAATAACCTTTTCTCTGAATTGCTTGCAGTGTTCCTTTGTCTTCATGGTGTAATGGTAGCCAGGAATACTGATTAACCAGTGACTGGACCTTCCAGGCACAGGTATCTTTATACTACAGTCACTTGAAACACATTCACTGCACTCATGTGATCCCCATTTCACTTATTGTTAGACTACTAGCACCAACTGTCTGAACCTCTGTTGAATTAGGCCAGTCACTTCGAAGGGTGAATATTTATCCTGTCACTTATTTTACCTGTTACTTATTTAGCACTAATTAGTAGAAATCTGTTTTCACTCTGACATGAAAGGTTTTTTTTTTGTCAAAAAAAGCCGAATTATATCGACCATGGCTGATTTATAAAATCAACAAAAGAGTAAAACATCAAAGGGGTGAATATTTTGTAGGCGCTGTAACTAGCATATGATTTCTCTTTGAACAGAGAAATCTTTGAGTGATTTCCATTGAAAACTTATTTTTAATCCTTTAATTCTTACAAAACACATGAAGCTATTTGCGTTCTGCTTTAACATGGAAAAACCAGGGAACATAGCCTGCAACTAACATATGGCATATTCCTTAAAGATCATACATATTTCATATATGTTAATCCAGCACAGAATATATGCAGTGTGAGGTTACAAAATGCACATTAGAAAGCAATGAATTAGTCTAATGAAAAATGCAAACCTGTCCAATTATTCTTCGGGACAATCATCAATTGCAAAACAGCTTCTCATGCTCAGGAAGACAGAACAAATAGTTGTGGGGGAAATGCTCTCCCTCCCTTATGCATTAGCATTTTTGTGTTAAGCACTGCAGCGTTTTCAGCACCGGTCAGTCATGCAGGCTGATCGAAACCAACCAGAATTCCCAGGGACTTTCATGTAGAGACAGCAATAAGTTAAGAGGCTCTTTGCTCTCTCTGTATGCAAATCTTTGGGAATGTGGAGGGGCCCTTAATGTTCCTCACAGTTGATTTTCCAGCTTTGCTGCTTTAAATAGCATTGTTAGTAGGGCAAGGATCACCAGCATGCACCAGCAATTCTGAGCACTTACACAAAAAGTTGCAAGAGATTTTTGAACGCAATGGTATGCGGCCATCTTGCCTCTTTCTGCTCGATCAGCTAAAAATGTTTGTGCATATGCTAATAAATCATACGCTGCTCCAGCGATAAACATCAAACAGTTCAGAGCTGACACTGAAATTAATTGTGTCAATCAAATGCAAGTAGTGAAGAGCAAAGCTGTGCAGCTGTGGCAGCTCTAATTGCCTGTTATCTTTGCAGAAAGCTGAGGTGTGGCTTTGATTACATACTCTCCTCTATATGTGCTCTACTGTTGAATTGACAAGGCAGTCAGCCTGTCTGTTTAAATCTGTCACTCACAGCGGTCAGCAAAGACGATGGCATGTCGACGTTCACTCCACCAGAACAACAAAAACGCCTTTTGTGTTCACACCAAACAAAATCCTTCAGCAGGAAGGAACCTTGAATTTTTGACAAGTCTTGCACATTTAGGCCCTAATGCTGTTTATTACACCAAAAGCTAAATAAAACATAGCGCCGACTTGTCAAGCAAATGTATCTCTCTACACTCAAGTCAAAACATATTTATCTTAAAACTTTAAAGAACAGCTGCATTTCATCAAACAGGAGCTTGGCCTTAAAAACAGCGCTCTCACCACTCCTTTACCGCTCACAAATCTAAGAGAAGACAGCGTTGCTTTGATGCCAGACAACCCAAACGGCAAACATAATACTGTCTGCAAAGTGTGAATATTTGTATCTTTTTTTTTTCCTTCCTCTACTCTTTTTTTCTGCCTGCCCTGCTGTCTGCCTGTGTTGTTTTGAAGCGTTGAATAGATTTAAAAGATGCAGGATGACAAGACAAAGAGCTGGGGAATAGCCCCCGGGCGCTTGTGCTTTAAGTCATGCCATTTCCTTGCATGGCAGGCAGCCCTAAATAAGTTACTTATAAGCATTTATTGATGCACAAGTGTGGCATCTGTTCCTAGGCTGCGGTTCTGGATGTAATTAGCTCAGAACCTTACGCACTTCAATCAAGCGACACATTAAGAGATACAACTCCCCCTCACCCCCTTCCCCCTTCAATGTTTCTTCCTCGTTCCCTCTTTCAATCTCTCTCGCTTGGGTGTTTTACTCATTCACACTGCGCCGAGTCTTCCATGCACAGTAATTACTCCACGATAACCTCCATCATCATTATCGTTATCTTCTCCAGCATTCAGCCGGCATAGCGGGGATTGCTTAACTGTAAAGCCGGCGAGGTCCCGCCGTAGTGCGGGGACTCGCTTTGATGACATCATCACGGATAAAGGGACACTAAACAATCAAATAGGCACATGAAATCAGTCGCTGGTTCAGGCGTGAGCTATTTCACAGAGCCAGATTTGAAACGACCCCTGAAATTCTTTTAATAGGGTTTGTTTCACTCTGTGTGGATGGCTTTGTTGCCGTACCGTGCTGTGTGTTTGTCTCTGTGTGTCCGTGTGCAAGTACTTAGGCACGGCGCAAAGAGGAATTAAATTTGATTAATTTCAGACGGATTTTGAAAATACAAACTATTCATTTTGTTACATAGAACACAAGAGAAGGTTTAAACCTAGCCCAGGGGTAGAGCCTTTGTGTTGAGTCTCCTTTGATATTACTGAAGGCTTTTTATTGAGCTCTTGACATGATAGATAAACCATACAGTGGATTGAATAGCCTTCCTCTGCAGCACCCAGTAAATGCCATTTGCCATTAACAATGCTGCAGTGGGGTACATAAACCATTAATATAACCTTTATGACCATACGGTCTAACTGAGCATGTCTCCTATATGCAGCTCCTCTTCTGATGGACGTGTTAGCCCAGGCCTCCTCTCAATGCCACTAAAAGAAGAATTTAATTGCACCAGACAGATGAGATGACAGACATTAGCTTTTAAAACACTGTCGTAAAATGGAGACAGGATGAAAAACAGAAGAGCTGATGCACCTATCTCTTGCAAACTCAGCCGATAACAACCATGCACTGAGGAAAATGGCACTTTTTGTGTCTATTTGCTTTGCAACCTGTACCGAAGAGTCTATGAACTACTGTGAGGGTGTAAATTTAACAGGACCAGTGCTTTAAGTGGGCTGGTACACCCTAGTATGCAGTACTGCCACTTTTAGATTTTAACCCTTGGCATACTGGGACATTTGCCAGTCTAGTTGCTGGCAGAGGTATAAAAATTAGACAACTATTGTACTCAAGTAAAAGTAAAGATACTCTGGTTATTGAAGTAGAAGTACTGGTCCACAGATCTACTCAAGTAAAAGTAAAATGCATTAAATCTAAAGTTTACTTGAAGTACTGAGTGAATACTGAGGAGCTGTAAAGTATCTTTTTAGTGACTAGAACAACAAGAGAATACTGTAGATCTCCAACCAGGTTGTTCAGGTAAAGTCAAGCCTCTATAATAAAGTAAAATACACAGAAAAACAGTAAGTTTAACACTTTAAAAGTGTCTTTATGGGTTCTCACTACACATATTTGAACTACACTTTTGGTGTAATATTTTACAGTATGACAGAGCTACAGGAACTCTTGAAAATATGTGGCAAGTTGGGTCTCCTTTAGCAAGAACAAAGCAGAGCCAGTCTAACTGGGTGGACAACCTTACTCATGGTGCAAATATGCCACACATTAAAAACATCACCAATCCTCACAGGCAAAAGAACCCCATCAGGGATCACTGCACAACAGGAAACATCCACAAACAACTAAACACTCTGGGCAGGGGAACGATGGGGAACAATGCCCACACATCCACCTAGACAGCACCAAGACTATTTCAGAAGAATGGAGTTAAACTTTGGGAGTTAAAATCAACTCTGAAATGTTAAACCCTGAGACTTCAATACTCCATAATTTCCACCTCTGGTTGCTGGTGCACTTTCCCGTCCTCACCACAGCTTACAGCTTTATTGAATAATAGCATGGCACATTTCCTAATGTGTGCATGCAGAGATGGAAAAAGTGCAACACTAATTAATCAAGAAAAAGTACAGTTACTTTACTTGAAATTTACTTACCTAGAAGTTAAAGTGCAGGTCAATAAATCTACTCAAGTAAAAGTCAAAAGGGACTTAGAATTCTAAGTTGTGCTTGAAGTACTGGGTGGCTACTTTTGAGCAGTGATATATTATCTTTCCCTAATGTGCAGAAACAATAAGAGGTCAAGGCAGGCCTTCATAATAAAGTGAAATGCAACAGCTGTTTTTGGATGTAATGTGGAATCATTCTCTCGCTGTGTGCTACTGACCATCATGTGCAGGTTGTTTGCAATCATGTGATCCTGAATGTCCAGTGGAGGTCAAGAGGTGGGGGATAGCCTTTAGTAATGAAAAAGAACAAGAGCAAGTTAGCACTTTACAGCTCTAAATGAAAAGCACAATATAAATAAAATGTATTATTATTATTAAATTGACCTTTCACGGCAATTATCATCAGAAAATTTCTACATTCATCAAATAGGATCCCTACACTTAGAAAAAAGGAATGGAGACTCTGGCGTCTTTCCTCTTCTCCTTGGTTGATAGTCTAAACTCACATTCTTGAGTAAATAAAATGCTGTTCGTTCCTATAGTCAAAGATTTTTTCCTTACAGCTTCGTGTGTTGGTGACCTCTAGACGGAGACAGTCTGGCTCCAGTATGGCAGAGGCTGTGGATCATATCTTGAGTTATGATCAGGATCAAGGTTTACCAGGAGGCATAAAAGCGTGAAATACTTTGGACTTCATTAGAAAATCTGGCTTTAACTGCTCACTGTTTTGATGTCACTGTTTCTCCTTGGCCAAGACTAGTAAACAGCTCAATCTAAGTCATCTCGTCTCTTGTGTCTTTCTCTCACCTCAGTTTTTGGAGTGGTTATTAAAGATTTCTTCATCAGATTGGCGTCACTAACAGGATCTCAATACAACGAAGGCTGGTAAGTGTGCAAAATTTGTATTCTTTGCCTTTACCATGTCTTAGTTTGACGAGATCAAAGGAACAGTCTATAATTTGGCTATAACCACTAAAAGCTAAATGTAGATAAACTTTCAAACAATTGGTGTTAAATTCAAATGTACAATTTTGATACTTTGACAATTGTAGACAAGTTTTGTTAATGCTATGCGTGTACAATAATTTTCCAAATTCTGAAATTTGGCAAAATTGAAATTCTGCTGATTACAGTATTACAGAAATTTAAATTAATTTAAATATTCTGACTGGGTACTGGATTGTAGTACGAGTTGGATGTGTTTGGGATAAATTCTGGGGCAGACCCTAGGGTGGTCTGGCCTCGGCGTAAGAGAATTGTTCTGTGAGCTTTCATCGTGGGAAGGGTTTCTGGATGAATTTTAAAAGTAATTTGTCAGTGATAAGCAAGAGTAGATAAAATGCTGTTCGTTCCTATAGACAAGGATTGTTTCCTCACAGCTTCGTGTGTTGGTGACCTCTAGACGGAGACAGTCTGGCTCCAGTATGGCAGAGGCTGTGGATCATATCTTGAGTTATGATCGGGATCAAGGTTTACCAGGAGGCATAAAAGCGTGAACTACTTTGGGCTTCGTTAGAATATCTGGCTTCAACCTCTCACTGTGTTGATGTCACTGTTTCTCCTTGGCCAAGACGAGTGAACAGCTCAATCTAAGTCATCTAGTCTCTCGTGTCTTTCTCTCACCTCAGTTTTTGGAGTGGTTATTAAAGATTTCTTCATCAGTCTTCATTCTGTCACAAACATGCTTTTATATGAAATGGTGATGTACTTTCAACCAAATAAACCTTGTTGGTCGAGTGACCAGCTTATCATGTGCTGTTCAGGAACGAGCCTATGCTATGAAACGGCTCTGTAATTTGAGCCATAGTAGCAAGCTCCACTTCTGAGTGCTAGTTTCCTTTCCTCCATCGTTTGTAGATATTAAACCCACATTTAAAAAGTCAAACTGTTAAAAAGTGAAGAGCTGTTTACAACCAGCTCTACTAAGCTGAGCCAAATGATCTGGATCTCTTGGAAAGACAGATTTATTTTATTTTATTTTATTTTATTTTATTTATTTATTTAGCATTTATGGACACACAGTACCATTGATGCTGTGACATTAAATCATACACAGGTCCCAGATGCACTGCTTTGAGTGTTTATAGCAAAGTGCTCATTTTCAACACCTGTCCACGGGAGGCTTTTAAGATTAGAGTTATTTAAAAAAAAAAAAAGGGAAAAATTAATAAATAACAGAGATACCTAAAACACAGTACATTAGCAAATACATCAGAATTAAAATATCCAGGACAGATAAAATACAAGTCTAATAATAATAATAATGAAAAAAGCTGCATTAGACTTGGTTCCTTCAGATAAACATGTATACAGTCATGTGTTTTATATGTGGGAACAGTATTGTTGCTCCTTCAGAAATGATTTAATACTATTGTTAAAACCTTTAAAATTATATTTAATTTCAATCTTGGATAGTAGATTATTCCAGAGTTTTGCTCCTGTGACAGAGAAGGCTGATTGTCCAAAGGACGTTTTGCGCATTGGAATTTGACAGTTACCATTTACAGAAGCCCGTGTGCTCGCTCGATTAGAGTCCTGATATCTGCTAACAAATTCACCAAACACAGATGGAACCAGACTATGTAGACATTTAAAAACATTTTAAGGTTACAGAAGTTGATGAAGCTTTCAAAGCTAAGCATATTGTGTTTCTCTAATACGAGACAGTGGTGCCATCGGACAGGTGTTTTGTCCATGATTTTTATTGTCTGGTTATATATGGATATGATTGGTTTTAAAGTTGTTTGTGAGGCTTGGGGCCAGGATTTTAGGCAGTATGACAGTTGTGAAAATATCATAGCATGCATGTAGAGCCTGGCTGTGTTTAATGAAAGATACATTCTGATGATCCTGAAACAGTTTAAGTTGGATTTCCCGTCACAGGGGACAATAGTTGACTGACTTTTACTGAGGAAACTGGGCAATACACTAAATCATGACAAACTGTACTGAACCAAGCCAGACAGACTTGTGGAAATGTACCAAACATGAACACCACTATTCCAGGCTTTAGATGGAGGCATTCTAAAAACTTGCCTGCTGCTCTTTCTCTGTTTTGTTGTCTGAATACTTCACTACTTTTGGGCACAAGTAGTATAAGAATTAGAAAATTTTACTATTTTAAATTTTGAACACCTGGTATAGTCATAAACAACATAAACAAAGCCTTTATGGTAGCATTTCTTGAGGAAGAAATCACTTCTTGTCCCCTAATCGGAGTTCACCATTGCTAAGAACCAATAATCAAAGCCAAACAACTCTTCAGTTTCATGTTGATAACAGAAAGCAAGAACCTTCTTGTTTTGACCTTTAGTTTTTATATTTTTTTATTCAGTAATGGGTGATTTTTAAAATATAATGGAATTACAACACTTCCTCTTTTACTTTACATAAGTAAAATTAAAATAACTGATTTAAGAATGTACTGAATTACAGTAATGTCAGTAATTGTAATTAGTTTCTTTCCACCCCTGGTGCCACGACATGTTGTTCACCTCTCCTGGAGAGTCCAGTGTAGACTGTGTGAGCTTTGGGTAAAGCCAGTCAGTCTATCACTGCTCCCTGATGTCTCATTTCACTTTTAAAGAATCAGACAGCTCAGTGGACAAGTCAAGAGCCATCTGCACTTTGGGTTTTCAAATATTTACCTTTTTACTATTCCCTTGTTTCCTTTTCAATCTATAACAAAATCATTTTTCCGTGGTAAAGTTCATGCCAAAATCTTAAATATACCTATAAAAAGCAGGTCTAAATCCACACAGGAAGTCAATTACCCTTTGTTTAAGACAAGAGAAAAATCTAAATTGGCTCAAAAACATTTTTAATGCAATAATGGAACTTTAAAATGTTATAAAAAAAAGATGCAAATAAAGGTGACTACATAAAATCTGAGGCAAATTTTGATCAAAATCTTTCTCTTATTAAGCCCTAAATATGTTTTGTTCCCCCCAAAAAAGAACTCTATTTGATGTAATAACTGGCTACTTATATAAACACCAGTGTCACATTTGGCATTTGATCTGGGAATTTGACTTAAAAGCAGTTATTTTCGTTATTTCCTTGTAGATAAAAAAATGTCCAAGTATTGCAAGTATTGCAATTCAGGAAAAATAAATAAATAAAAAATACTGAGATGCTTTTCTTTGTCCAAATTACACAAATTAGCTCCATGACTGTGTGACATACTGTAGTGATTCTAAGGTGAAATGGCCCTTTTTTAAGTTAAAGCACTGCACAGGATGAGTGCCCCTTTCAGGCCAGGAGTGTGGCAAGGGTGGAGATTGACAGGCAATCAGTTATAAGATGAGTGGGCCCAGTATAGCGACCTGTGGGGTGCCACAGACCCTCGGCCACTCCAGCAGGCCCTGGCCATTGATCATCACCAGGGGCCTATCGAGGAAGGGATGTGACTAAAGCAGGCATGCGTGGAACAATGGCCTATAGTTTGGCGGACGTGCTTAAGCAGCTGGGCGTCAGTGCCTTTAATAGAAGGGGTAGACTCCCTCTACATGGATCACAAAGCATTGTCTGTTCCCCCCTTTGGCTAGAAAAGGTGGTTTTCTGCAAGGGGGCTGTACCCACTATCATGTGGTGGCCAGCAGTCCCCACCAGCTGAAAGGACTCTGTGGCTGACATGGCCTATATGTTTGTGTGAGGATGGAGGGGGATGCAACCAAGGAAGAAAGCAGCCCATTGAGTCACATAGCAAGGGGGAGAACACACACAGCATATCACAAGGGAGCATCTGGTAGGAGGAATGTGTACATGATGTCAAATGATAGTCCAAAGATAGGCTTCCCTTCATAAAAACTAGAGAGGGTGATAAAGGGCAGGCTGACAAGAAGAGTCAAGGGGAAGAGACTCTTGTTTGTGTTGCCTTGTCGGAGAGTTGTCTTAATGGGGTTCTCTTGGCAACGCAGCATAAGATCCGAGAAGTCTTGGCGTCTCATGACACATGAGTAGGAATGTTTCCACGACCAAGTAAACTGTCTGACTCAAATTGTGCGGTTTGCTTGAGGAACTGACAACACAATGGCTTCCTCCCCTCCCATTCCCATCAACATCTACACCAAGTACGTCTGCCTGGGAAGATAAAAAAGTTTTGAAGAGCATGCGTGCAAATCCACCTTGATCCGTCCCCTGAATGCACACTTACTGTCAGTGTAGGCCAGGGCATGTTCAGGCACAGGGGAGCTATTAAGAATCCTGCAAACACCTGCTGTAATACTCTGCAGCTAGAATCACCACCTGTCTGTGCACAGGTAAAAGGGAAGATAAGACTTTAATTTATGAATGACTGAAAGTGTATCGTGAAACGTGTTTCAGTTAAGAGGCCGAGGGTTCACCATGGTGAGGCTCAAGAGACTAAATCAGTGTCAAAACTAGGGATGTGCATTTTAAAGGAAAGGACTCTTCGAAAGTCACCGGCAAGTTTTCAAAAAAAAAAAAAATTCAGATCATCTGTAAGAGATGGACTGGGATGCATGTTTAACTTTGTTAACTTAATGCTAACACAGAATAGAAATCTTCTGTAACAGGCAAACAGATTTTGAGCAACCCGTATTTACAAATTATGTTTTTACCCTGAAGGTGTTTCTGGGGCACTTATTCAGTGATTTAAGTCACTTGCAGGATTGCTTAGCCCTTTCTTGGCATCTTTGCTAAACTTTCTTAGTGATTAATAATTACAACCTCCTCTTATCCATAAGAATTTAAAACAAAGTCATGTAAGCCTATTCATTTAAGATCTCTCTTTAACTCCTTGCCATCATTTCAGTAACTTTTCTGCAGCTGTTTTGTTACCTTAAGTTAAGCACACATTCTTAATGTAAATATGATAGTTTTCTTAAAGCCAGTTCCTGTCCAATGACTTAAATAACCTCTGAAGAGGTATGGCAAACCCCCTGGATAATTAATAGTATTATGTCTATTTTATGTTTGTGTTTTTCTTGCCAAAAAAAAAAAAAAAAAAATCACAGATGAATATGCAATGTTCCTGTTACCTCGTGTTTTACCACTTACCAAATATTGTCAATGATGATCACATGCTTGCTCTGTTACCTTGATACTATCTACAGCTATCAACAAAATTTTTATGCAGATCTTGCTTTTAAAATTATATTCAGAGCATTAAAATTGCCCATGCTCAAAATGAATAGCTGTGGCTGGTAATCAGTTGCAAGAGCTCCATGCAGACTCAGTGGAAGCGGGAAATAGGCGATCAAGCAGCCATTTATCATGCACTTGTCAGATCTTGACCCCCTTGGCAGCAGATGTTGCCCAGCATTCATATGCACTCTGTCTGTGTCTTTGCATCCAGACATATACACATAAAAAATGCACACAAAAACTCAACAATTGTGTCTGAAGGCTCAGTTTATGTAGGGTGAATGGTGGTTGTGCACAAGTCACTGGGGAACACTCACCTCAGCTCTGAAATCCCTCGATGGCTGACCTACCGACGCTCTCTTCTTGTGCATTCCTTAGCCTTTCTCTCTCTCTCTCTCCCTTGGGGTCTGGTGGATGGAGATCATCCCAAGGGGGTCCTCCTCTTGGCCACCTGACTATTACCTGTGGACTGGGCTGTCACAGTTAGGTACCTGCACGGGGGAGATACAGCACACACACATTAACACACTCACATACACTCGCTGCGGTGGTGACACCCTGAGGGAGTGTTATGTCAGAAGGGAATGAGTCTACCAGGGGACCCAGCAGCTCTGGGGAAAGGGAGCATGCCATCAGTCAGGAGCTGGCCATGTGCTGCCTGTGACATAAGCAAGATAGCTGTGCGGCTAGGAAACAAGCTATCTAACAGTAAGAAGTGATGGAATTCTTGCAATGGGTGTTTGCCACAAAGATCAGCGAGGTAAAGAGCAGTAAAGAAGTATAAAAGAGCAATTTAGAAAGAGATGAAGTCAGTTCTTATGATCAGTCAAATAAACTGGAATTTCTTTTTAAACAGAGGGCGATTGTTAAACCTAGCTGAGACTTGGAATGAGAGGTGTTAAACTACAGAACTTAAACAGCAACTCATGACAGCCAGTTATCTCCCAACTAGAGGGTTTGATCCCCAGCTCCCTCTGTCACATGTCAACATGTTGTTGGGCGAGACACATAACACCAAATAGCTCCCACTGTTGCATCAGTGGTGTGTACATGGATGAGTAAGAATGGGATTCGTTAATATTGATAACCAATCTCAATAGTAGCCTTAGCCATCAATGTGTGAATCAGAGGTTGCGCTGGACTTTGTTTTTGTCTGTCATTTTGACGAAAAGGGTCAGAAAAATTCCGTTATACCTTTTTACAATCCGTCATTATAAGTTTCTCTTTAATATCTATAATATTATTCAAGGTGACTTTATTAGTAGTGTTCAATTTATGAAGCACTCTTTCACAACTAACATTTTATTGAATAATCTTGAAGGTTATGCATTTTTTTAATGGCATAGAGAGAAAGATGAACACAGCAGCAAAGCATTTACTCCTCATGTCATTTTTTATGCAGTGATGGTGGAGCACAATCCCTGTCTTCAAGCAAGCAACTATGAACTGTGCCATTTTAGATATCACTTACAGCTTTAAGAATATTTTCAATGACAAGATGTTGCAGTTTGAGGACCATAGCAGATATCAAGTTGTTAAAAGGCTCCACCTTAATTTTGGGGGTTGCAGGTTGAAAAGTTTAAGAGGCTTCACTCTGGCACAAATGCAAAGCATATCCCTTTGGATTACATAACATCTTAAGTCAGACAACAGTACAACCTCCACGATGCTAGACATCTGTACTCATCGACTTTCAGGTTGAAGAGTGGTATGGAAACTGTGGAGCATGTGCAGAATGCACAGACCAGTCTGGTCTGACTGAGGTTTATATATGCAAGAGTACATTTTTTCCTAACTGCATTATCTTTGTGCATTAGTTTGAAGGAATAATATCTTTAGATTTTACTAAAAAGCCCAGTTTTAGTTTGACTAACTTAAATCTTAAGTGTGTGCAAACATACTGAGTGACAACAAAGACAGAGTTTACTCAATGAGCCACAGGTTGGTCTTGAAACAATCTGCCCACCCTTACCCCCCTCCAATCCATCACTGTCAATGCCCCACACATCACTGCACACCCTTCCGTTTTCCTGTATTTTGACTATCAGTTGAACTGCAGATGATTTCATAATGCTAAGCATCTGTCTATGGCCCTTTGGACTCTTTTACTTTCAGCCTTCATCACCTTGTTTAATCTGACATGGTGGATTCATCTAGCATCTCTGCAGCTTCTCAACCCCACAACCCCCACTCTAAAAAGATGTGACACAGGGCACATGAGGGCTGGAGGGTCATAAGGAAGCCCAAGTGAATCATTAGCTTGGTTTGGTGCCAGCCAGGGCTAACTCATTAGCTACGTCAAAGATTTGCCCTCCAGACAGATTCTCTTCTATTTTAAATACATCTTTAAGTCACCATGCAGCTAGATTTTTTTAAACGATAATTGCATTTCATGGCTTGATTTAACCTTGGTTTGCAGTTTTAGGCATGCCCCTCTTGAGTTACACGGGGCCTGGCTGTGGAAGAGTGGCATTTAAGGCCTTTTGTCTCAGCATGTTACACCCCCAGTGTGTGGGCGTTTGCTATCAAGGGAAGTCAGACGTCCTAGGGCCACTGTAACTTTATTAAGCACAATGCCAACCTTATGTAGCACCCAAGTCAGGGCAGGAGGGAGGTGAGATGGACAAAGCAGATCATTGTGGCAGATGTCAGAGGACTGGTGTGGAGAACCACATGCTCCTTTCCCACACTTATCAGCAGGGGCCAGTGTATGAAAATAACAGCTGATGGATAATTTCAACACGAGACGGCAGGAATTAACAGTTTTGATAAAGAGAGGATGCCACTCTTCTGTGTGTTTAAATCTATTTTTAGTAATGCAATGTATCATTTACATTCTTCTGAACTGACATCATACTTTTTGAAAATACCAACCAAAGCACAACAGCAGCCTCTTTAAACATGTTGTCATCACATATTAACTCAGTTGAATGACTTTTAAATGGTTTCATAATACTAAATGCCATATTTTGTTTTCAAGATTTTTTCCAGTGGCCAAATGGAGAGAAAAAAAAAAACACAAAAATTTGGGAAAATTAAACATTGTTGCATGGCAACCCATTCAGCCATATAATAACTGGATGCATCGAGAGCAACCAGGAGTTTTATCTGCTGTAAAATTAGATTTAATGGTGTATTTTTGAAAAAATGTTCTTTATAACACTGACATTTTATCCCAGGAGTGATGACTGTTCAGCATTTTTAGTAGCATATTATTCCAGCATTTTATTGTCTGCTTATTGGTGAATACTAGCATGATCTTTTATCGCCATAACTATATGAAAATGTATACACAAAATGGTCGTGTAATATTTGTATAAACATTTTGTAAAAATAACTATGAATAATAATGTGTTTGTATAATGTCTTTTAAAGTCAGGGTGGTTGTAAGCAAAGGAAACTGCTTTTCTCTGAAGTAATACAAGTACATTGCACAACCCCAACTCTAAAAACTCAATAAGTGTATTTTGCCAATTATCATATCAGCATTTTATTCCACTGATCACCAGTAAAATATATTAATTAAGAGTCGGCTCCTTTGGCTCCTCTGCATGTGTTCCTCCCACTCTGGCTCTGTTCTTATTCACTCACACTCTCATCTAATGTCCCACCCACAACACTACCTGATTGGCTACGAAGTCACATGGATGTCCGAGGATAAAAACATTACGATCCTCCACACTGAATTCTGGACGCAGTGTCTACAAAGACTGTCCAGTTTCACAGTTGGACCACAGAAAATGCCCAAAAGTTCACCACTGTTTCTGTGCTACGTTAGCCTGCTATGCACTTTGATGGGGATTCTAATGTTTTACTGAGCCACAGCTTGTTTCTTAAAGCAGTGGTTCTCAAACTGGGGTCCGGGGACTCCTGGGGGTCCTTGAGCCCCTGCTTGAAGGTCCATGAAATAATTCAAAACAATTTTTTAAAGTAATGCTAGGTCATTCAAAATCAAATAAATACACATATGGACCACAGTGCCATACTAAACAACCATACTAAACCAATGACTCCCTCATAAGTCAGCTTTAAGCCATTAAAAACTCAGATATAAATGTGACATATCACGTAAATCTATCACTCATCACACATCAGTCACTGCTCAGGACACATTTGGTGTGCAGGTCCAGCTAGCAACAATGGATAAATATTTTAGTGCTTCCACTTCATCAAGTGATGCTATGCACAAACCAGCTAAACTGAGAGAATATGATGACAGCTATCTGGAGTTTGGTTTTATTGAGGACAGTGATGGAAGGCCCAAAATGTGTCATGTGTCTTCATGTGAAGCCATGAAGCCAGCCAAGCTAAAGTGCCATCTGATAACAACGCACGCAGAGTTTAAGGACAAAACAACAGATTTGTCCTGACGAAATGGTGAGGAACACATCTGCCAGAAAACACGAATGGTGAACTTGACCACAACTTCAGAAAAGCACAGAGAGCTTCTTATGTGGCTGTTCACAAAGTAAAAAGTCACATTCAACTGGACAAGAGCTTGTATTTAGGTTGAAGAGTTTAAAATACAGCATCTACGACTACAAATACCAGTCAATCATTGTGAGGGTTATGTGGGGGCCTCGGAAAATTTTGTGCCCCGTAAGGGGTCCCTAGCCCCAAAAAGTTTGAGAACCCCTGTCTTAGAGTATGAAGGTTGCCAGTATAGCAGGGACTTATCAGAGCTTCTCTTACTACAAATATAACATTATTCATCAGTTTGAGATTGCATTTTTTTCTACTTAGCATCATAACGTTGGCATTAAACAACCTTTATAATGTTGAGTCTTAAAATGTGTTGGATGAGCTAGCTCTTTAGCTGGTTCTTCCTTTAAACAGATGACTAAACAATGATGGACTGTGCTATTATTTCCTGCATTAATCATATTAGAGTTCTCTGTTAACAGAAACGGCTCTGAAATGTCCTGAAGCTTGAAGAGAGGAATGAAATTACCTCTTATTGAATATTTACATTAACGTGATATTTCAGTTATCTTTTTTATATAATTTGCAAAGCTTCTAAAATTCTGTTTTCATGTCTTCAATATCTGGTATTGAGTGTACATTAATGAGAGAAACGACAGCAGCATTAGGCTGCAACATAAAATATAAACGGTGAAGGGGTCTGAATACTTTCTGAATGCACTGTTTTAATTTCCCTTTTGTTGTTTATCTTTTTGTCCCAGAGCTTTTTTGAAATTCAGATGACATTTTGCACATATTCTTTAAGCCAAGGTTGTGCTGAACAAAAGGGTGTTCAGAACTTGACTGTGCACCACAGGGTTGATGTTTGAAAAGCTTTTTAAGGCAAGACAAAATTTATTGGGTTTGGATTACAAACACCACACTAATGCATCAGTCAAGCACTTGAGTTTACAAATGACAAATATATGATTTATAATGCTTTACAGATGACGAATCATGGATTTACTAGTGCTTTATCAATACAAATAGTGTGTATGAAAATTGATATTGTATCCTGCAATTTGTAACAATTTGTCGCTCTTACATTGATGAAAAAAATGCATGTGGTTAATAATTGTTCTCATCCTTTAAGGGATTGGTAGTTTAATTTTAATCAGGTTGTCTTCTACTCCAACTTTAGAGAATCCCCACTAAAAATAGCCAGAATCTTTATATTAGAAAACTACTTTAAAAAACTCAGCCGTGTGATGTAAATATGGAGACATAGTAAGGAAAACCAGCTGATAACCCTGTTAAACAACAGCTGATTGTAAGTGTACTCACTGTTCTGTACACTCAGGCAATAATTTGATTTTAAATGCATCATGATGAACTGGTCTGCTGACATATAGATTTTTTTTTACATTTGTACAGTACATAAGCACAGAAAGAACTTCTTGTGAGTGAACAGTGTCTTCTCCCTAAGCTGAAAGGTTGTACCCTGACGCAAAGCGCTGACCAGCGGGGTCTCCAAACAGCCGAGGAGAGAGAGAGAGAGATGCAGAAAACAATCTACTTCTTGTTTCTGCTTTACCTCTCCTGACATGGCCTGACCCCTCCATCGATCTCCTCTCTGCACAATGGGCTTCCTCCTGAAGAGCAGACCATGTGTGTGAGTGAGTGTGTGTATCCTCTTTCCTGACAACATATTTTGTTCTAACCGACATGCCCAGAACTCTGCAGGACGAGTCTCCAAGGTGTTTTCCAGAAAGTCTGATTCTGATGTTTAGAAAAAATGCTGCTGCAGCAAAGATGCTCATGCTGATAATCATTCTTAGAAATAACCATTTTTTTATGCACAGAAAAAAATTGAACTAGGCACACAGTCCTGAAAAGTTGAAGCTCATGTATCAACAGCACAGCTCCAAACTGGTAAACTCGGCACAATTCACTTAGTCTCACTCAAATTCTCTTCTCATTTTTTTTCCATGCATGTCTAGACTGCTAGATTGTGTTTTTTTAGTTTAGGCTGTAGTTTTCTTTTCACTTTTTAAGAGTTGATTTTTGTTAAGCAAAGGTCAAACTACGTTTTCAGCATGATTACAGCCTGACCAGTCAGCCAGGGTTTTACGACCTGTCAACCTCAAAAATCTGCCTCATCTCTTGCAGTGCTCATAATGAACAACAATCACACACACGTCTATGGCAGCTTGCAACCTCCTGACATTGTTTTTGGTTTTTCTCCTGCCTCCAGTGATTTGCTCTGTGATGTCAGTGATGTTAAGCATGGAGCACTTTGCACGTGCAGCAGTCACAAATGTGAACAAACCAAATGGCAAAGACAGGTGACAAAGTTGGAGCTGTGAGATTGAACTTCGAGACAGAGGAAAGTTTGTCCAGTGCTGTCAACAGCATCCCTGTCTTTATGATGTCATAGGGACGACCATGACAGACTGAAAAAAAAGAGAAATGTTGGCGGAGTTGTAGATGTACTTCAGCTTCCTGCTGAATAGCTGTCATAAGTATAAGCATCAAGATAGCATGGCTCTTGACGGTCTTCTTTCTGACTTGATCAGAAGCAGTAAAATAAATGTAGTCACAACACACTTGAGGCTAACTTGGACTAATAATCGGTAGCAACCAGCCTAAAATCAGGCCACAACCCCCTGACCTGTTGCCACAGATGTATTAAATCAAGCATCTAGCCATGCAGTCTCCATTTGCAAACATTTGTGAGGCAGGAGCTTCGTGGAATGGGTTGCACATCACCCAGGTTGGGTGGATGCTCAGAGAACATTACCTGCCCAACGCCAACTGCAAAGTTTGATTGAGGTTAAATAGTATTGGCCCCTTATCTCCAGCAAAGGCCAATCTTAATGCTTCAGCATGCCAAGACATTTTGGACAATGCTATGCTTCCAACTTTGTAGCAACAGTTAGAGGAAGGCCGTTTTCCATTCCAACATGACTGTGGCCCAGAGGACAAAGCAAGGACTATAAAGACATGGTTTGATGAGTTTGGTGTGGAAGAAGTTGACTGGCCCTGACCTCAACCCCACTGAGCACCCCAATCTGTGCCAGGTCAAGAAAGTCTACTGAGCATGGGCATGTTACAGAACCCTCTCACTGGAAAAAAATGTGGACTTGAGGGGTCAAATGCCCTTTGGCGCAGTATCGAAAGCCTATCAGGACTGCAGGTTTTTGACACAAAAGTTAACTCTTTTCAGTTTTTGAAATTTAGCCACAGTTTCTGGAAATGATCTTAAACTAGGGCTATCAAATGATTGCAATTTTAGCCCAATTAATTTCAGCAGTGGTGGACTTCTTTGTCATCAGTATGGTGCTGGAGTGGCTTAAGCAAAGTGTGCTGAAAGGAAAAATAAAACATGCAACTAAGATAAATTAATGCACTAAATATGGACATTAATTAAATGCATTAATGCTAACAGCCCTAGTTTAAACATTTGGGAAACAGTGATATATATATTCAAGGTGACAACGACACATAGGGTATGTTTATATTTTAGATATTCAAGTTATGATTTTCTAAACTCCAGTAGTCATAACCTGAGGTGTTTGCATTTCTTTTCCGTGATTTTCAGGAACATTTCGCAGCAGAGAGAGCAGCTTTTTGTTTATGCCTGTCAACATCAATGACAAAAAAGCCGGTTGAATCATCTCACCGCACACACACACAGCCCTGAATGCACACAAACACTGCCCACTCGTCTTATCTTACACTGCTTGTTAGAAGTAAATACAGTACAGTGAGTAAACCAGGATGTCTGCCAAAAACCAGAAGAAGGAAAAAAAAAAACAAAATGAAGAGAGGGAGAAAATACAATGAAACTGAAAGAGAGGGAGAGGAAGCAAGGAGAAAGGGATGGAGAGGGAGCTGTTTGGGACCAGAAAGTGACTTGAGATAAAAATAACTAGTCACACGACACAGAGCAGATCTGGGCGCTGCTTCTTTCGCCCCGGGGCCTCGGCCTGCCCGGCCACCACTTCTCTAAGAGAGAGGGAGAGAGAGGGATGGGGGAGGAGGAGGGAGGAAAAGGTGATGGTGAAAATGAGAGGGGGTTTGGGGAGTGGAAGAGGGAGCTTACTGAGTGAAAAGGGGGGAAAGGTTGGGATTAGAGGCAAAGTTATGTAAAGCTAAAGGAAAATGTACAAGAACCAGTATGTGAAGGATGAAAAAAGGTTTGTGTAACAGAAAAGAGGGAGAGAAAGAAAGACAGAAAGACACAAAGAAAGAAAAGAGAACTTGCGTTTGATGTACGGGCGCTTGCTTCCCATTGTAAGTCCTCCTGAATGCGCTGCAGGCAAAACAAAAATCTTTTGTGATTAATTGGAAAAAAGTGGACTATTATGAAGTGACTGCACAAAAGCCAGTGCACACAGTAATATAAATACTAAATGAGCACCACACAATGCGATGCAAATAGCTGGCAAGGGAGTGAAAAACAAGGTAGGAGTGTTCAAAGCTCTTAATATGTATTCAGATGAATTAATGCATTATTTATGGCTCTTTTCCTTCCTCTCTTGGATTTTTTTCTTCCTTGTGTTTGTATAACGTGTAAAATAACATCAGAAAGTGTGGGTCAAATTCTGGTTTTGGTTTTCAGACTAGATAATTCTGTTCATTGACTGTATTAGAGGTTAGTTTCTCTGCCCGAGCCCAAGACCAGCCTGACCTGGTCTGTGGCCTGCAGCCGAGTCAGGCCAGATCACTCCGCCCTCCCCTTTGACATCCTCACTGGGTGTGAGGTTTCTGTTCTGTTGAATTGTACATATGAGCTGCTCCTAATTCTTTAATAACCAATATTCCTGAACATTCAAATTGATTAATAAACTAAAACTACCATGGGGCGGTCATATGTCTCTATGATGTATGAGATTGGCACTCAGGTGGTCAACAAAGAGGGCTAGGGTGGTCTCTGTGGTAGTGAACGGTAGAAATCGTAGTTCTTTACTGGTGTACGTGCATGTTGTGTATAACCTTTGGATCACAGAGCCAGGTAAGACTATGAAAGTCAAAACTGCATTAACTAAATATTGTTAATGTTACTAATGAACTTGTATTAGATACATGCATACTTCAATCCATTTTAAGAAGAGGGGTTCACATTTTTTAAGAAGGCTACATATGGCATAAATAAATCTAAAAATGTATATGTTGCTTTGATCAGTGGTTATCATTCAGGTAAAAAAATGTTCATCCCAGATGAACTTTACAACAAACTACAATTTTGCTATGGGCCCCAACTTTGGCTACCCCTCTTTACCCTCACCTATGAGCAGCCTGTTTAGCAGCCAAAGTCAAAACCACTGATTCTCAACTGGTGCATCTGGACCCAGAAGTGGGCCATGGAGTTGTTTCCAGTGGGTTGAAAATGCCTGGGGGAAAAAAAGGTGTGGGAGCATTGACTCTGTGACCTACAGGATTTAAGACATGCATCCATACTTTTTCTACTCAGTTTTCCTGTAAAACCAAATAAACTTCAGTCATTTACACAAGATTTTATTGTATTTAACTTCTATTGTTGGGATAACAAAAGTGGTTTTTCAAAGATAATGAGGTAATTTCTTCAGAAAACTTCAAAGATTCCATCTGTTTTGTCCTGTTTCTTTGTTTTATCATGTTTTTGTCCATCTACAGTCCAAACTGTAACATTCTTCATTTAATGCATTTGTGTAATTATCGTTTTGGCCATGATTTATTATAAGGTGAGTATAAGCAAGGCCCAAAATTTCATTGGCTTAATTCAAATTCAGTCTTCAAACTTCAGCAGATTGTGAATTTACAGGTAGATACAATTTTGACAGCTTTTGTGGAGATTGATGCAAAAATCTCATATCTGTTGTGATCGTGCACAACACTCAAAAGAGCGCTGTGTACATCACCATGAGGAAGACCCCTGTTCCAGCCCCTCAGAGCCCCAGCTCCTCCCCTCCTTTTAACCCCTGAGGGGCCACAGACCCAGGGAACTTTAATTATCCACAGCCCCAGCTCTCTTCTCCACTGGCCACTGAATGGTCAACAGGCTTTTTTTACCATTTACTGAGGCATCAGTGGCTGTATAATAATAGAAGACAATGTCAGCATGCAGGGAGAGGTGTCTAAGGGGGGCCTCGCCTGAGAGAGAGAGAGTTAGACAGAAAGCAAGAGATAGGGGTATCATTAGATAAGCCTGTTGGTTAATTAGCTCAGCTTCACGAGGAGGGGAGCCCCCTCCTGATGCCAAGAATGGCCATCAGGCGTTATCCGTGGTCGCCTATTTTTTATGGCCCTTTGCAGACTCCACTGACAAGGTTGTTAAGCAGCATGGAGGGCATATGGTGCCAGGGTGGAAACACACAGTCGTCAGTCAGTTGCACATTGACAGAGAGAGAAAAATAAAAGTTTACGTTGTTGCAGAGGCGGGACTGAAGATGTTTCGCTCAAGCTGCTTGTTAGCCATGGACTCTAAACAGGATCCCCCTCGGTGATGGAGCTGTTTGAACTATTCATCAGGTTGGCTGTGTGGGATGTCCTGAGAGCTGACGACACCGTTTGGATTCACAATGCATCAGCTGGGACAAATTTTCCCAAAGACAACTGCCAAAAACTGTGCTGTGGGAGATGTAGAACATGTCACGAGGTTTATTTAGATAGGATTTTACTGTTATTTAAAGGGTCACTTCAAATACCGAAAAGCATATTTTCCCACTTACTCCTTGTGGTATCTGGCCTTGCAGATAGATTCAGTTATATTTGGCGGTGTTTTCTGATCTATATTGGCAATTGAAGTAGAAGCTAGAGTTTCTAAGAACAAATGCATGTAATGTACAGTAAGGAGCAGCCAAGAATGTTTGGCACTGAGGGTCTTATGTGTAACAACAACATTTTCTCTGGATAGACATGCAAAAGTGAAAGATGTAGGAGTTTGTCAAATGTGATTTAAAAAAAAAAAATTTAAAAATGTTTTAACCACCATAAGATAAATATTAAAGAACTACAATGTTTCCTACCACTATGGAAGTGTGTAAAATGTATCTAAACTGATCTTTGAAATTAAAAGGTAAAGAAAATACAAACTGAAAAAAATAGAAGATCTAGTCCTTTAGATTATGTTCTGCAATGTTCAGAGTTTAAATCAGACCCAAGAAATCGAGACAAGCCCTACCCAGCTTGTCAACAGGCTAGGTGATTTTATTTACCTGCCTACATACCTACCTGCCTACATATCTACCTACTAACGTACCTATCACCCTACCCACCCCCCTTCCTACTGACCAACCTACTCATAGACCTCCCAACTCACCTACCTGCGGACCTACCTTCTAATCTACCTACTGACCCACCTACCTACTAGCTGACCTTCCTACTGACCTATCTACTTATAGACCTACCAACTTACCTACCACCATACCTACCAGCCATCCTGACGACCTACCTACAAACCAACATACAACATACCTACCGACCAACCAACAGAACTTCCTACAGACTTACATATCGATCTACCTACCAACCTATGTACCTGCCGAAATAGCCACCTACCTTCAAACCTACATACCCATCTACAGGTCTACATACCTACCTGCCACCCAGCCTGTATCTACCTACAAGCCTACATACCGAACAACTGATTGACCTACCAATATACCTACATCCTGACTTTTCAACCTTTCAACATACCTACCTACCTTTCAACCTGCCTGCTGACCTACCAACCAACCTACCTAATTACCCACCAACCTAGTGACCTACCTACCTGCCTATCAATCTACCTACCTGTTGCCTTATGAATCTACCTGCCAACCTGTCTGCTTGCTGCCCTAGGGACCTATGTACAAACCTATATACTTAGCTACAAAACTACATACCCATCCTACCTACCGACCTAGCTACTGACCGGCAGACCAACCTATACCCACTTACATACCCACCTACCAGCCTACCTACCTACCAGCCTACCTACCTACCTACCTGCCTACCTACCTACCTACCTACAAGCCTACCTACCTACCTACCTACCTACCTACCTACCTACCTACCTACCTACCTACCAGCCTACCTACCTACCAGCCTACCTACCTACCAGCCTACCTACCAGCCTACCAGCCTACCTACCTACCTACCTACCTACCTACCTACCTACCTACCAGCCAACCTACCTACCTACCTACCTACCTACCTACCTACTTCCTCACCTACTAACCCACTTACCAACCAACCAAAGTACCTACCAACCTACTTACACACAAGCCTTCCAAATTACTTACCTATGTAGAAAGAGAATTTGAATTTCTTATGTCTTTCTGAGTTTTAACTTAAGCAGGAAGGAAAATTGATTAAAACTGTGAATTTTGTTAAAGGTGAACATTTTTTTAGATTTATTTCGGGTCATATCACACAGCCCTGGCTGTCACATTCACAAGGATGGTCAAACAGAGAGAAGTGCACACTCCTAACATCCAGACTTAGAACCTGAACACAACACGTATACAGCCAAGGCAATCACTGTTAAAACTATTAAAACTCACCCATGATAAGGATTTCAAGGAAATTTTTAAAAAGAACTACAAGAAGAATGGGCTGTTATTGTTATTTTTATGGATTATGTATCTCTTTGTATGTATTTTTAAACTAATTCAAATCTGCTTCTCTCTCTTTTAATGATGGTTTCATACTGACTTAAATATCCTAGATTATAAAAATTGTAGTAATTGTTCTTTCTTAAAAAACAAAATTAATCAATTCATCCATCACAACACACAACCCAGTAAGCTTATATTGAGAAAGCTCTGTGGCTACAGACCCCCTCTTCTCCGATCGATCAGCTGATTAACGCTCATTACTGATTGGCTGTGAGCTGATTGCATCCCATCATCAAGAAATCACCACTGGCCTGAGGCATGTGTGTGTGAGAGTATATATGAAGGGGGCTGTCACAGTTCACTCGATTACTGGGGGGTGAAGAGGGGGAGGGTTTGACCATCATGACACTCACACAGAAATGCACACACTACCCAGGGTCAAAGAGGTGTAAACAGAGGGCCAGAAATCATATTGTAGGAGTGAGGATGTTTTTTTTTACTCTTCTACCCTCCCTCTCATCCTCCCTCCCTTTTCTTCCCGCCTGTTCCGTCCCCCCTCTCCTCCTCCTCCTTTTTGGAGGCAGATTTGAGCTGGGTCAAGCAGAAACGCTAGCCCAGTTTCCGCTGCTATGGCTGATAAGGCATTGTACCTTGGCCCAGTAAACAATGGGATGCCATCTGTCCATTAGTGAGAGCACAGCGTGAGGAGGGAGAGAAAGAGAGAGAGGGAGAGATGAAGAAAGAGAGGAGCCATTAGTGGGTCCTGTCTGAGAGCAACTTGAAACACATGAATGGAAGGGGTCCTCAGCGAGGGGTCAGACAACTTAAAGTTACATTTGGAACTTTTGACGTCAAAGTGTGTCAGGATTTAGTTGCCAAATTTTCTTCTTCAATTTAAAAATCTAAATAATTTGATCTTAAAATTATTACATTTATCTTAACATGAGAGTAATTTCAGTATTTTAATATTACTTTACAAACATAAATCTAGTCCTACACTGAGAAAAATCTCATTAATAAATATGAATTCATGACATAACCTCCTGAGGCTTACTCACATAAAGACAGCCTGAGGGTGATCCGTGTCTGCCTCCAGGAAACAACGACCGCTGCAAAATACGCCCAGAGGCTACATTTTATCTGTTAGTTACCCTGAAAGGGACATCAAAACCAAATACATCCCTCTGTAATAATAAAAGATATGTCAAAATAAAATTCAGAGTATTATGATGAAAGAAATTACCAGCCACTGTCTGGTTTTTGCATTTTTTTGATGGCTTTTATGGGCCGGGCTGAGGATCAAAGACCTTTTGGTTTGGTGCACATTATGAAATATGAGTGGTTGCTTCATGTTAAACACTGCAGGATCAAAACAATTCTTACAGGGTCTTTAACGGCAATTTTAGACTGGGTGTGTGGCACCTGCACCTGCGTCTCAGCCGCATTACAGCTTGAGTTTCATTTCGGCTTGCATGTTATATAAGTATAAAGGGGTTTCTCTAAACTTGGACTCATGTTGGAACTTTCTGTTCCCACATCAACAGGAATATGTCACAAGAAGGATAAACACAATGCAGTTACACTTGTGGTCCATGTTATGGAGGTGAGTTTTAGTGTTGAACTCACATCCTATGGCAGCCTCCATAACAAGACTTGTCCTGTTACAATTACGTATTTCTTTTAAATTTTAGTAAATATTTCAGCTACTGTAAAATAGAAAAACAGAAGATAGACGAAAAAAATTCTACGGGGCGGGGAGGTGGGGGGCTAGGAAAAAGCTAAACAAAGCTAAACTTTTGATAATTTCGTATAAAAATGACTAATCACAGGTGAAAAAAGTGTTGCATTTGCTACTGCAGATTGCTTTTTGAATAAGGCTGATAGATCTTAAAAGTACACTGCAAAAATCGACATTTTAGCACGTTTGTTTAATTCAGTTGTTCCTACATGTTGCCAAGTTGTGAAATTGAACAACCATACGTTAGTGCTACAACAGCACATCAATTAAAGGGACAGTTAGAAAATTTAAAGGGGAGATTTTGCATGGATATGAAGGTATTGTGGCCTGAGATTTTGGCTTGACCTTAGATGTGCCTTGGGCAAAAATTGTTTGAAAACCACTGAGATAGAGGGATAGTGTGCATCAAATGTGCACCAAAAGTAACAGATCATGTAAGAAATATGCATAGGTGTGTAATTGTTCATATTTTTGTCATGCCCTTAAAGGGGCATATCACCGACTATCATGGCTGACTCAGATGGAGTTCTGTAAATAAATCAGTTTTCCCTCAGTTCCTGTATATGGAGACAATGGCAGTAGTCCAGTTTCATATCCTAAATGATCTACCACTGTAGCTGAACATAACTGTGCAGTTAAACCTTGTGACTTTGCAGACCTGGCCCTCTTGGGAAAGTGTGGAAGTGCTGCACAATAAATAAATAAATAAATACCCAAACTCATATATATGCCAAGCATGCAAGCTTGAATGTGAGTGTTCACATTTATGCTTATGTGAGATGCATAAATGCATTTACATCTGTACTTGAATGCATGCACTCAGATACTTAGGCTTACTAACTTTGATATAAATGTTAGCGCTGAGTGTGTGCATGTGCATGCATGCTTCGCTGTGCCTGGGACTGACTACGGGGGGCCACACACACATCTCAGTTCCATCCCCAAGGCAATAAGTTCCTCCACAGTGTTTTCACTAAACAGTCTATTTCTCACTTAGGTTGTAACTCTCCTGAAAAAGTGTTGTTTTCTGCTACAAAAATTTGACAGGGTGTAGAGCATGCTTGACTTATGGCACACCTTGACAAGGAAGCAGTTGTGCATGAGTAGAAAAGGATTAAGCTTCACGAGTAGGGGGAAAAAGAAAGAAAGACTAGTTTTAAACAGGCTGATGAGGCCTGAAGTCATACAATATCAAATTCAAAGTGCAAAACAATGCAGTCTGACAAATTCAGAAAAAAGCAGTGAAATTTGGGGGAAAAAAATTGGGAAAAATGAAAACCCTGCTGTTTAGATGAGACTTTGTGACTGAAAATTCTGCACATTATTATCGTCTGTCAGCATGGAGCAACACAAGTCATGCTTCTTAAGCAGGATGGCAGGTATTCAGAGAGAAAGAGATAGAAGAGGGGTGAAAAATGTGAGAGAGAAAGACAGACTGACAGAGAACGGGGGAGAGATAGAGAGCCTGAGGGAGGATGAGGAAGGAGGGGGAGATGGAGAGCTACCTGCTGCGAAACTTCAAAGTCCAAGCTGTCACCTACATTATTTGACCTTTGACTCTCCACATACCCCATCATCGTATTATTGTTCCAGTGTGTTATGCTTCTCAACCAGCTCTGGTTGAAATGAAATTGTACCAGAGAAGAAGAGCGGCCTTTAGAGAGGACAGGAAAAGGACAGGAATCAGAATGTGAAGGTGTGTCTCATCCCTCTGTGGATTTACATTTCTTTATCTCTTTCCTTCGCTCAGCCTAGCCTTCTCTTTTGCTCCATTTTCTCTCACTCAGTCTGCTTCGATTTATCTTCTGGTGATGCTGGTAAAGAGAAGATGCCTTAAAATGATTAGACTTAAATAAACGGTGGCAGGGCCTCGGGGCCTGGAGGCAGAGCTGATGTGAAATCAGATGCTATCAGCCAGGTGAGGCTGGGCTCACCTGGCTCGGCAACAACAGCAGTATGAATAACTGCCGTGCACCCTGCTGAATTATCAGGATTTACATAGATTTTGTCTTAAAATGGGGGGTAGGTAGTGGACAACCCAGAAAGAGTGGAAAAATTTCAAATTTGATTACAACTTACTTTCAACTCCACTATTCAAACCACTTATCAGAGCTGCAGAAAATAAAGACACACAAACACTATCAGTGCTGATCTGATCACATTTTAAGCTTATCAGTGTGAACACAAAGGGAACGGAAGACCGTAACTAAAAACAATTAAACATTTCTGTTTTTTTCTCTTTCATGGAGTATTCCAAGACCTTAGAAACTGGTATCCTGTTTAGACCATGCGTTTACACAGATTTATATCCAGTTTGGGCATTTGGATACCAGGTTGAAATCCTTGATGCTGTGTGTGGATGCACTTCAATGCATACTTAAAACAGTTTGATATCTGATAGCTCAGACTGCATATGGATGTGTGTGGGTAACCGGAACATCCACGAATGGCACACCACAACTTCCTTGGAAGTTGTTGCACTGGAATTTAGTTGCAAGATTTTTTAGCTAAAAATACCTAGCGCAAAAAGTAAAGATTTGTGTTTGGTAGATTATTTATTTTTTGTAAGATTGCTTCTTGGCATTATCTTACACTGTTGAAAAGCTTTATTTCCCTTTTAAATAGTGCCACATTTTGAAGGAGCATGCATTTATGGGATGAGCAGCAGAGCTGAGTATGTTGGTTCTGCCCATAAAAAAACTGCCATATCTTCTCTGCCAGTGTTTAACAGCTTATTTTGCTGTTGAATCTTGTTTGGTTGATTGGGTGATTAAAGTCTTAAGACATACTGGCAATTTAACAATTTATTTATTTAACAAACATGTCCCTCAGTAGCTTGTAAAAGAACCATACTCAGTCAAAACAGCCTGGCTCCTTCTCCTCATGCTGGTCACCAGCCTGGTCACATGCTGCTGTGGGATGGCATCCCATTCTTCAAATAGCATTTGGTGCAAATCAGCCAATGTGGTTGTGTTGGTCACTCTGGCATGAACAGCACGCCCAAGCTGATCTCACAAGTGCATTTGGGATAAGGTCTAGACTGCTGGCAGGCCACTCCATCCACTCCATTCCAAAATTCTGGGGGTAGTCTCTGATAAACCACACTCTGTGGGGGCGAGCATTGTCATCTTTGAGGATAGAGTTCTGCCCCAGACTGTGGAGATATTCACCTTGCAAAGCAGATGGATACACCTGTTTCTGTGTTTCTCAGTGGTGAATCCATCTTGCAAAGCTCCCGTCTGAACCGTTTGGGTCCGGTCAGAAAGTGACAGGACCAATCGGCGTCGAAGGGCAGTACTTTCAGCAGGGGGGAATCGTAACGAAAAGCAACAAGAGGCCGGTGCAGTTATGGTGGAAGGCATTAGCATGGATGCTGCTAAAGCTCCAGTTTTATCAAAACTTGACGACATTTCTTTGTTAAAAGAAGATCAAAGAACAGCACTGTGTTGTTTCCTTTTCAAAAATGACAGTCGTGTACTGACATGCCTACAGTTGCCATTGTTCGCATTATGCAGTTCTCTATGAGCTTACTCCTCAACAGGGGCGCACCTCGCTAGCGCCCACGTCATGTGTTTTGTTGCTCTCATTGACCCATAAAGATGTGACAGAACATTCATCTAACCACACTACGAGTTTTTTTTCAAAGACTCTGCCCTTTCCCAAACGCTGTCTATTAGAGGTTTACCAGATGGATGTGTGAAACACATCCATAACCTGGCGTGTCAGGTTATGGAGATATGGGATTGCCACTAGTTGCAGAATCTCATCTCGATATCTCTTTGCATTGAGATTGCCTCCAATGATCTGCCATGTCCTCCTGCAAACCTTGACTGCAAAGCTGTGGAAGACAGCCTTAGCTCGGCTTTTCTTAGTTACATGCTTTTCTTAGAACATCTGGAGTGAAAAAGCTATTCTGCAGCTACATATAGATGTAGAAAAAGACACCTGAAAGAGGAACTGAGCCCCTGAACCAATTCTTTTGACTGAAAACCTTGTTACTTTGATCCATTTGGGTCCAAATCTCACATTTGAGTTGAAAGTATTCATTTTAAATTTATCTTGTAAGCAATTTCCATGGTGACTGTCCTCTACAGGTTGAGCTGGACTACTGCAGCAGATGTTTTTATTGGCTGATCTGGAAGCGGTTGGTGCCAGCTTTATTAACCACAGAGCTGAACGGTGATCTGCCACTTTTTTGATGGCTCTGCTTTTGGAAGTAAATTTCACCATTAGCGACTGCTATCTTCTAGTACTCGCTGACAGCAGAAATTCACAGAGACATTGCTGTTACATGCTAGGATTGTGTAATTCTTTTCCATGTGATGAATCTACCTTGGATGGTTCTAATATTATAGCTAATAATAAAATCCACAAAAGCGACATAACTGAGTCTTATACTTTCCCATCCAGCCCAGCCCTGCCTTTGACATTAAATGCACCTAAATGCATCAGAGCCAGAACTCTGGGGTTAAGTTCCTCCTTAAATGTTCCCATGAAATCAGTGAGTTGTAAGATTTTATGATGAAGACTTCCATGAACATAGAACCTCCCAGAGATCTTAAAAAAGGCACAAAAATACTCCCAAATATAACATCAGCAGCTTTAAAGTCACAGGAGTTGCTGTGTTTCTGCTTCTATTTGATCACAGTTTTTGTTAGATAGTAGTCACTGATGATGTCTGATGTCATGCCTGGTTGCTACCTGCTTGATGTGTGCGTGCTTGTGTGTGTGTCTTTGTGTATGTTTAAGGGTCATGCCCGGATGGCTATCTATCTTTTTGTGTAACAGTGCCTCAGGGGAGATACTGAAATCTGATAAGCTAAGCAGGAACGTAAATACCTGGCTACCTTAACATCACTGCAAGGAGGACACACCTTGTTATGTGTGTGTGTGTGTGTGTGTGCACATATGTGTTAATCTGTATAATTCCCTGTGTCAGTAGCACTTTGAACCAAAATTGGGGCATGCATGCTAAAACTGTGTGCATGCATTTGTGTGTGGGGGAAAATATTAGAGGCCTGATCCTATAACTGTTGGCCTTTGTTGTTAGGGTGACACTCATTACCACCTCTGAACAGCACACCTGCTGCAAACAATGTGGTAAACCATTGCTATCAATGGTAACATTTCTGACTGTGGATTATTGAAGAACTTTATTAAACCAATATGTTTTGGCTTATAGCCCTCATCAGGGTTGTCTGTTTCCTTCAAGACTGCTGCTGCATGAAAGTTGGTGAAGTCATGCTAGAAATATCAACTTTGCTGCTAAACTGCAGCTTAATTCTGGGTGTAACGAGTCTTTAAGAAAGTAATGCATGGTAGAAGATGCATATTCAGGTTTTAATTAATTAACTTTATGTAGATATTTCAGTATACGACTTTTGATGTTTTTTGAAAAGAAAATAACTCAATGCCATCCTTTGTTCTTTAACGAAGAAATGTCGTCAAGTTCTGATGACACCGCTGCTATAGCAGCATCCATGCTAATCTCTTCAGCCATAATTGCACCGACCTCTTGTTGCTGCTTGCTTACATCATGCACTGCCTCTCACTCCTGATTGGCCTTGTCACTTTCTTACAGGGCCCAAACAGGTCAGATTGGAGCCCTGAGATCTGCAGTCTCCAGCCAGAACCCTCTAGAACCTCTGCACCAGTCATGTAACTGAAACCTGTTATAAAAAAAGTATCTAAAGGCGACTTAAAAAAAAACAGTAAAGATTAAACAATGATAACATCTGTAATTCTGCTATATGCATACATAAAAGCAAAGATGAACATATAATACTTGCATACATGTTTTTTTTAACCTATTTGATTAGGAAAAAAAATATCCCAAACAAGCATCTAAATAAAAAATTATCACATAAGAGAACAAAAACTCAACTGATAAATTTATTGAAAAAATTAGACCATGAAAAGCACACAAAATCAAACTTAAGTGGTATAAAGCAGCATAACATTTCATGAGACTTTTATCGTCTGACTGTGAAGTGCAGAAAAAAGGATAAACATGGTAGAGTTTAACTTGTTTGAAACTGCACATTAGCAGTTGATCTAGGTGGCAGTGAGTGAAAGATGCTAATTATTCTTTTTCAACATCTCTCTGGCTTTGTGAAGACACTTCACCTCTGCACGGCTCCAACAGATCTGTGCCGTGGTACACAGGGCATGACTGGTTATACTGGGCAGCTCTCCGCTGGGACTTGGAGTGCAATCTTTTCCACGGGCTATTGCTATGAATGATATAAAAAATCTTACTCAGCTCTGCAGCTTTAATAATCAAATTTTATTTATTGCTGACAATACAAAGTAGACTGGTATTTCATTCTCCTTTATAGATATATGGAGGAAGCCTCTGTGCATACTGGCAGGAGCACATGCATGGTTTTAGTGTATGTGCACACACAAAAGGCAGGCAGAAGTGGGCTTGATTGTGTGTTGGGGAAGTAAAATCCAGTGTCTTTTGTTTATCCCCTGCTAAGTGTCTAAAGCCAGGGGAACAGGCTTGGGCAGGCTCTTAAGACGCAGACTTTTCTCATTCAATCATCATTGGTCGCTTTGATGTGTGACCCCTGCCCTGCACCATGCAACAGGAGAAATTAACAGCCAGATGAGATCAGAAGGGCTTCACTGTGTGTCACATAAAGGTACAGATAAATAAAGACACATATATTCATGCAAAGATTAAACAAAGGCATGCTGTCCACTGGATCCATATGTTGGTGATGTGTTTAAACATGGACACCTGGCTCAGCTTAGCAAAGACAACCCTTCTTTGGTAACATCATTTGCTAACATATAACAATGAAAACCATATTTTATATTTAGCCTGAATAATAACCACTCTTATCTTATTCATGCTTGAGGACAATATAAACTTGGAAGTAATGTCAGATTTCATAGCATAGCCACGATGTGCAAACATGTAAGGATGCCAGAAAATAAATTAGAAGCAACCAAGGTAACTTAAGGGGAAAAATAGTAACATAATTGCATAAATGGGCAAAAATTGGATAAAAGTAGCTACAACTGGCACTACAAGTGGTGAAAAGAGGTTAAAAAAGGCAGAAAATTGGATAAAAGTGGCAAGAATTAATAACAAAAATGCAACAAAATGGATGGAAATTGGTGAAAAGCAGTTAAAAAGTGACCAAAATTGATTTAAATGGGCAAAAATTGGCAAAAAATGGCATTAATTGGGTTAAAAAAGGATAAGAACTTACAAAAATGGCCAGTTAGAGTAGTAAGAGGGATTAAAAGTGGCAAAAACTGGCAGAACAACTGGTTAAAAGATGTTAAAAATGGCAGAAAATGATATTAATGTCTCAATAATTGGTTACAGAAATGCAAAAAATGTGTACGAAATGATGAAAAGCAGTTAAAAAGTGGCGGAGATTGATTAAAATGGGCAAAGAACTGAGAGGCATCTGGCTGCAGCCCTCAAGCAAACCTCTACGCTTGGGCATTCAGCTTGAGACCTGCACGGTTTTAATAGCGTCTGTGGGGTCTGCTACTGCACGGCCCAGCGTATGGGGCTATGCCAAGGTCTAGTAAGCACAGCGGTGTAGTCATGCAACAAAAGCTAACACGCTGCACGCCCCAGTGTAGAGGTCTCCAGCTGAACGCCCCAGCATAGAGGTTTTGTCGAGGTCTGCAGCCAGACCCTCTTGGAAGAAGTGGCAAAATTGGGTTAAGAGAGGATAAGAAGGTACAAAAATGGCCAGATAAAGTAGTAAAAAGGGGTTAAAAGTGGGGGAAAAAATCAACTGGAAAAATGGACTAAAAGTGGAAAAGGTGGCAACAATGTGCAGAAACAGTGGTTAAAATGGGTTTAAAAGTGGCACGAATACATAATTTCAACATCTCAACCTGATAATAGCTTAACATGCTTTTCATCTACAGATCAAACATATAAACATCGATCTCATCAATAAATGTTGACTGGGAAGGCCCGATTCCCTGGGTTTTTCGGGGGCCGTGCAAATTCTGTGGGCGGGCCTGTGGAAGGTATGGGAGCATGTGCAGGTTTGACACTTCACCGTATCAACCTTGGCCCTATACTGCTCTGGCCTCCTGATGATCATCATCCAGGCCTGCACCAGGCCAGGTATCCTCCCAGCGGGCTCCTCTGCAATGCTCTATAGCCTTGTTTCCATCTTGGGGTCCGGTTTGATTCAGTTCGGTTTGGTATGGTTTGGTACGCTAAACCCCAAAATAGTTAGCCACAGATACCCGTGGTCTCACTTGGGTGGGCGGGGCTGTAAAAGCTATGCATGTGAAGTCACAGACAGCGTGAGTCTGCTGGTCCAGCCGCAGAGTTATAGAAAGGACAAGTAACAGAAATCAGTCGGGAATAAGTAGTAAACAGCTTTATTTTAGCTGAAAGTGCTTTTTTAAAAAAAATAACTACATTTTAATGATGTTAACCACTGTCAGTACAGCTCCACAGCTGATGGAATATGTGTACAGAGATGGTTTGAGTCGTAACGCTACGCTAATATATGAATATATCTAGTCTAGAACAGTTTATACGACAAAATATGAAAGTTTAGTGCTGTACTGTGGGAATTCACTGCATTAAAAATAAAGTAAAAGTTCAACTGGTGTTAAAATCAAGCTAGATTAAGTCAGAAATTCGGAGTGCGCTAATCTCATTTTAAAATAGTCTGCAGTCTGAAGTTTTACGAGCCCGTTCAACAACCACAGAGCGATGTTTTCACAGGTTACCTAACGAATGAAGTAGATTAACAAGGATCAGGATCAGGCTAATGTGAGCCTATGGGCTCTGCTTTGTGTACTTAAAATCAGGTCCAGATAAATGTCAGGAAACTTCATTTGTGGCAAGATACCAATATCCATAGACTAGGAAACAGTTTGGCTCTCTGTCGAGTCAAAATATCTCCCATTTAGGTAGATATTAGTCCATTTTTCGCCCGTTCCGTGTTTGAAGCCCGGAGGCGAGCAGCTGAGTGGTGCGCTGACGTAACGTCAGTGCAGCACCTATTGTTGTGTGTGTAGCTCCACCCTTTTGGTACAGATAGGTAAGATTGGCACCCCTATGGAAGGGTGCCGAAAAATGGGACGGTATGGGTTGTTTTTTTGGGACCCTTTCCAACTTTTGCTCTATGGACACACAAAAAAATGCATGCCGCATTGAACTGAGCCAGGCCGCTTGGTGGAAACGACCTATACGTGTAGACCAGCCCACTGGGTTCTGGGCATACAGTATCCAATGAGCTGGATCAGGCCTCATCAGCATCAGACGCATGGCCTTACCAACTTGCCAAAGAGAAGTTATCACAAAGGAGTTCAGCTGGCACAGGTGGCCATTGGGCAGCATCCAGGCCTATCGTAAAACCAGGAGGACCAAGGACCAGCTGGTCATGAATGTGACGGACAGAACGTTCACCCATCCCCTTCTGAGAATTAAAAAAAAATCTGGCTCTTCCCAAACGCTTGGGAGGTTTCCCAGATGAATGCAAAACATCATTGCTTAGGATATGTGAAACATGTTAGGTTAACATATTTTATCTTTAAGACGTACAATTTAAGATGTTTTATTGTTTCACGCCAATAAAAATGATTGAAATAAGGACATGTTGTATCTTTAAACTGTTGAAATGAAAAGATCTCCTTTTAAGAAACAGAGATTATGAGATAAACATTCACTGCAACGTTCTCCGATTTCCCCCTTGACTCTTTGTCATTTAAAATCAACTCTCACTGAATTTTCCTTGTGTCTTAGTGGCTCTCTAAGATCCAGTTTTACCTGGCTCTCTCTGACCTCAGCCAGGTCAAAAAGTCAAACGAATACTGCCTGAAAAAAGCAGGAATTATCCTCTAAACCCCCTGTGTGACTCATTCAAAGCAGCAGTCATCAGATTTTATCCAACGACTAAATACTTCTATTCTTCTCTAAGACGTGCAGATGCAGATTGGGTTTGGAGACATTAAGTCAGTGCTGAGGAGGAGGATTTGTTTGGGGCCTTTTTTCTCTCTGCTTTCTTCCGACAAAAGCAGATGGGACCAGAGTATTACTGCAGCACTTGAGCGTGCAATGATGCTGATCTGCTCAGAATGTGAACCCGACCTGCACCTTTAACACCCAAAAGCAGCATCCTCCCTTTTGAGCCTATCCCATGACACACTCACACGCTAAAGCCATGCCATAATCTACCTTGGCGCTGCACTAGACAACAGCAACGTCTAACCCTCCTGTCATCAAACATGTCATCTTTGTCAGCTGACAGCTTCAAAGCGGCCACCTAATCACCCACCAAGGCAACCCCACCTGGCTTGTTTGGACCAAATCAGGCTCGTAGAAAGTGTTCATTTTCTTCCCGTTGCAAGCTCTGTCTTTGTATCCGAGGATTACGGGAGAAGCCGGGGATGCCAGCGCCCTCATTGTTACAGAAACACATGTGGATGGTCCATGTGGTGATGAGACACCACCGACTTTTGTTTACATCTCTGCGAATGCCGTGAGGAACAATGAGGATCTATTAAAACCACATTGTCAATACATGCGAATGTCTGGCATGAATAGGGGAGGATATTTTCAATACTTACCCTGTGTTTGCTTTTAATCCCTGCATCCTTTATTTCATAATGATTCCCATGTCTGGCCCAGCATAAAACACTGGAACTACTTTTCAGCTGAAAACCTTAACTGCATAGTACTATTTAAGGGCATTTAGTGGTTTGTGGCAACCGACTCTAAATTGCAAAAACATTTGCACTGCAATACTCCTTCGCCTCAGAAAGTAGTTTCTAGATCAGGGTTTTATTGTGTTTGTTGATGACTGCCGTCTTTTTATGTGTTTTGCTCCATTGCTTCGCTCCCTGTCCATTTCCGAGGAAAAAACAAAGCGAGGAGGGGGAAAAAAAGCATTCCACTTGTTAATTCGCTGATCTCACCAGCAATCGATTGAGATGCGTTTGTCACTGTTACAGCAGATTGAATGGTCCAAAAAGAACATGGAGGCAGTAAAAGCAAGGAGAGTTTAATCTGAAGTTGTGAATGACAATATTGATTTGCCTTTTCCCTTTTGACAGGACAGGATGGCAACTCAGAATCAAAGATAATGGGGACAATAACTGTCACAACAAGCTGTTTCATGTTTCCCCTTCTGTCTTTCACTCTTTTTAATGTCTTTTTCTGTTTCTCCTCTTTCCTCTGCCATGGTGGGATGTACTTTTGATTGCATTTTGTTTTTACTTTTGTCAAGGACATTCAAAAACTTCAAAATATTTTATGTTGTAGCCTGATGCTGCAGTAAAAAAATAAATAAATAAAATTTTTTTCCTTAATCTACACTCAGTACCCCATCATGACAAAGTGAAAATACAATTTTTTGCAAAATTAAAAAAAATAATAAAACACTGAAATATCACTTTGACCTAATGATCAGACTTCTTGCAACAACACTTGAAATTTAGCTCAGGTGCCTCCCATTTCATTTGATTGTTGCTGTGATGTTTCTACACTTTGATTGGAGTCCACCTGAGGTCAATTTAATTGATTTGACATGATTTAGAAATGCTCACACCTCTCTATAGAAGGCCACAAGGCTGTCAATACTGTATGCAGGGAATGTGTCTCAAGTGGTTGTAATATAAAGACACCTGTGTCTGGAAGGTCCATTCAGTGGTTAATCAGTATTCCTGGCTACCATTACACCATGAAGACAAAAGAACACTTCAAGCAACTAGTCAGAAACATTTCCAAGACACTGAACATCCCCAAGATTCAGTTGAATCCATCATCAAGAAATGGAAGGAATATGGCATATGTGTAAATCTGCCTAGATCAGACCATCCTGACAAACTGAGACTAGTGAAAGAGGTCACCAATGGACACCTATGACTGAAGGAGTGACAAGCTTCAGCAGCTGAGATGGGTGACACTCTGCATACAAGAACCATTGGCTGGGTTCTTCACCAGTCAAAGCTTTATGGGAGAGAGACAAAGAGAAACCTCCTGTTGAAGAAAACTTAAATCTGGACTAGAGATCCCCAGAAGGCATGTGGGAGACTCCAAGGTCAAGTGGGAGAAAGTTCATTGTCTGATGAGACCAGAATTATGCTTTTTGACCATCAGAGAAGATGTCAAACACTGCACATCACCACATACACACTATCCCCACTGTAAAGCATGGTGGTGGCAACATCATGCTGTGGGGATGCTTCTCAGCAGCAAGGCCTAGAGGGCTTGCAAAGGTAGAGGTTATGAATGCTGCAAATTTAGGAAAATCCTGGAGGGCAATCCTATTCAGTCTGCAAGAGAACTACAGCTTGGGAGACGATTTCTTTTCCAGCAGGACAATGACCTGAAGTGTACAGAGAAAGCTCCACAGAAATGGTTAAAAGACAACAAGGTGAATGTTCTGGAGTGGCTGAGTCAAAGCCTAGACCTCAATCCAATAGAGAATTTGTGGCTGGACTTGAAAAGGGCTGTTCACGCCTGATCAATATGCAACCTGACAGAGCTTGAACAGGTTTGCAAAGAAGAATGGAGTAAGATTGTGGTTTCCAGATGTGCAAGCCTGATTGGGACCTATCCACACAGACACCGAAAGGGAAATCTGTTTTCACTTTGACATTAAAGAGTTTTTTTGTTGTTGCTTTTTTGGTCAAAAACAGTCAAATTGATCATGATTCATTTATTAAATCAATAAAAGGGTTAAACATCCAAGGAGGTGAATACTGCTGATAGACGTTGGATGTCGTTCCCCTTCTGGGTCAAAAGAATGGAAGGCATAGAATTATATATACTCCAAATGCCCAGGCCAGTTTTGGTCAGTTTAAGGTGAAGGCAAGATTACATTCTTCTCTTAGACTGCATTACCAAGATGTGTTAGTCTATCTTTGAGAATACAAGTAGTAAGTTAACGGGGATTTTAAAGTGCATTCGCTGCCATCGTATCAGTATGAATGATTGAATGTGTAATCATGACACTGGTAGGGATAAACATGCATCTTTGATTACAGTGGACACCAAAATTAACACAAACTAAATGTTCCTCACAAGATTGTTCCCCTTAGAAAATGAGTAGTGTTTTAATTATGCTGTTTCCTGTGCAAAATAGCCTCCACTTCATGTATACTGTAGATTTTTTTTTCTGTAAATGAAATGCAAATGCATTGCAGACAACAATAAACATTAAATGTTAACCAAGCTTAAGGTACCAGACATTAACTTTAATTCCAAAGCACACAAGTGTGGAGGCATAGTGCAGCTCAGAGCAGCCTGCACCAGAAGGAAGCTCATCTCTGTGAGTGAGACTGGAGGTATTTGCCTTTAGAGGGCCTTGTGGACACATTAAAGCCTATTTGCATGTCCATAACACCAACAGAGAACCCCAGCCATGCACTTAGGCTCAGTGGAGCCGTAGGTTTAAATATCGCAGGGAAGCCGAGCATTCAACGCTGCCTGAAAAGACTCCTTTACAGAACAAGTAATGGGTCCCTGTGTTAGCTTGTTCTGGATGATTTAGAACACTGTATTTACTGTCCACATGGGGTTTCTTTGTAATGCCTCCTTTTTAAAAGAAATCCTTGTATCTGATAGTGTTGTGTGTGTTTCTATAAGAAGAATACAAGGCTATAAAAGAATACACAGCTAACCTGTGATGAATTTAATTGATCTCAGTGTGGAATCTCTCTCTCTTGTTTACACAATTATGCAAAATTACAGCCTTTCTTGGCCATCGCTGAGCCCCTCCTCTGTTGCTTTTTAAGAAAAATGTTACCTTTTTTTTTCTTTTGTCCTGACCGCCACAATTAAGGGCCCCGGCTCTGAATAACAAAACAGGGGCCCCTCCTTGCATGGTAGCCTTAGGTTGTGTTTACACTCCAGGACATCAAAGGCATTGCTGAACTTTTCCAAGCCCCTCCTGCTCAGGTAGTAATCCCAAGGTATAATCTCTTTAAAAACTGTAAAACCCATTAGAGTGACACCATCTAAATCCTCCGAGAGAAAGAAAGAGAGAAGGAGAGGGGTTGAGAAAGTGAACTTAGAGGGCCTCTGAATTGTGACAGACGGCTATCGTGGGTTTATAAACTCTGCGAGGAAGAGGAGAGATTGCGTGTTTACTTTCAAAATTTCCTGGGATATATTCACAATAATTGGCTCGATGGATGGTCGCTTCCTGAGCAAACAGGCGATAGGTGGTTTAAACAACATAATGTGTGTTTACAGAAGAGATGTGATGGTGTTAATTTGGCCTAACTGACTCTAAAACAACAGCCAAGCCAGTAAAACAAACAAATCTCCTTAGCTGGCCTGCCTTTAGGGGGATTCAAAACATAATTCAAACTCAAATAAATATTGTTAAACGTTTGCCACTGCCCTGTGCTGTTGGGCTAAAGTAACGGCTACTTTAACATGATCTTAGATTTTATCTGTGCTATCTTCAAATATTCCACTTACCTGGGATAATAGAGGGGTGTTGGATTACAAGTCTGAATAGTTACAGCCTGAAACATTTTAAAGGGAAATTACACACACTCCTACAACATGCACACAAAACTGCACACACTTCAGCCTGATTTAAACCCCTGTGTTGTAGGGGCCTACCTTTTTGCAAGCCCTACATGCTTTTGCATTAGTCTGTTAATTTAGCTGCCATCTATTATACTCCAACACCTATCTCTATTAACTAGTGTGATTTTCATGCCAGTTTTCAGTCTGCTCACACAAGGCAGTACTCTATGAAAAGCACCAGAGTCTAAAATATGAAAATATGATGAGTTTTTGTCTTTGTTTCAATGCTACATGCATAGTGCCTAAAAAAGTACCCCCATGTTTGTTTTGGCCTTTTATTGATATTAAAAATCATTCATGGTCTAATACAAAATAACCTCTTTAATATCAAAGTGAAAACAGATTTCTACAAAGTAATGTCAATTAAATAAAAATCCTCCCCAGATCGGTATGTAGTAGATGCACCTTTGGCTGCAATAACAGCACAGTCTGTGTGGATAGCTCTCAATCGGGCTTGCACATCTGGGCACTGCAAGTTTATTCCATTATTCTTTGCAAAACTGCCTAAGCTCTGTCAGGTTGCACAGGGATCGGGCATTAACAGCCCTTTGCAAGTCCAATCACAAATTCTCTGTTAGATTGAGGTCTGGGCTTTGACACAGCCACTCTGGAACATTCACCTTGTTGTCTTTAAACTGCTGGAAAAAAATCTCCCCATAGTTCTTTGCAGCCAGAAAATTTTTCCTCCAGGATTTTCCTGTATTTTGTCGCATTCATTTCACCCCTCTAACTTTGCAAGCCTTCCAGGGTCAGCTGCCAAGAAGCATCCCCACAGCATGATGATGCCACCACTGTGCTTCACAGTAGAGTTGTAGTGATGTGCAGTGGACATAGCGTCCTGTCTCATCACACCAAAGAACTTTCTTCCTCCTGACCATGGAGCCTCCCACAATGCTGTCTCTAGTCCAGATTTAATTAGAGAGTTTTCAACAGTGTCTTTCTCTTTGCCACTCTCCTCTAAAGCTCTGACTGGTGAAGAACCCAGCCAACAGTTGTATGCATAGTCTCTCCCGTCTCAGCTGCTGAAGCTTGGAACTCCTTCAGAGTAGTCATAGATGTCTTGGTGGTCTCTCTCACTAGTCTCCTTCTTGCACGCTCACTCAGTTTGTGAGGACAGCCTGACCTCGGCCGATTTACACATGTTCCATACACATAGCACCAATTGGCTGGACCTTTGTTCAGTTAGGTCAGTCCCTTGAAACAGATTTCTATGAAGTGTCTGAGGAGGGCCCAAGTACTGGACCTGTACTGTGGGCGGGCCTGCAGATAAGACAAGAAAACCGAAAGACAAACTCAAAGGACTAGTATTGCACATCTTGTGATGTGTGCACATATTGCCATTGTGATTGAAGAACAATATATTGTTCAGTCCAACGGTATGGTCTTTCATTGCAGAGCAAGTCAGGAAGATTTCTGGAATTATCAGGAGATCATGTGAAAAATAAACGAACTGTGGGCCTTTGAAGTCAACAGTTTGAATCACGTGGATGTCTTGTCTTCTGCCTTCCTGCCAAACCTCTTGTTTTGATCCTTTCTATCATTTAATTCCTCTTTTTCTCTGTAATTTTTAACTTTTCTCTATTTTCCCATTCTATACCGCTTCTCTCTGCTAACTTCTGCTTACACATGCTCTCAAACTCACCTACACTACACAATCCCTCACGATTACACACACATTTACAGCACACACTCAGACACTGTCCAATCATCCACTCCACATGCATCGAATAGCTTTCTATAAATCCCGGGGTGAGGAAATATTCCATTTCTCCGGCCCCTCGCTGTGCGGCGTCCCCTGGCCCAGGCTATGCCACGCCATATCACCATCAATTCCATAAGCGAAACTGGCCTGTAAGGTGCTGTATGAGGGTCAAAAAACCCACTTTGACTGCCATCTAAGCGTGAAGCACTTACCCTCTTCACCATGTCCAAACTAGCTGCCAAGCTGAACCTTAATATCCCACCTTCCAGCACTGAAAGTCCCCCTGAGGGTCCAGCCAGCACAGGCCTTTGAATGCAGAATCCTCTGTGCAGTTATCTATTGATTATTTTTTTGTGTATCATTACTTTTGACCTTTTTAATGCCAAACAATTACAGGATCCAGCAGCTTTATATTCATTAGGGTGAGATCGCCTCACACCACAGAGCACTAATGAAATCCTTTTTAGGTGGGTTAGCAGCTGCTGTAGGCAGGTTGACCCACCCCCATTTATTCCATCATAAGAGAGACTTTGGGAGACATTATCGCCTTTAGATGAGGAATTAATTTAAAAAGACATTGTTGAATAATAAATGACTGGATAAGATGTGAATGGAAAATGAGGTTTTATTGAGAGTTTTCAAAGATCTTATGTTGCAGAGATGGAACACTCAACTGGAAGCGTGTAATTTTGACCAGCTGATTGTGATATTTTGGGAAAGGTCACATTAGCCTGATAAATATTATCTCCCTTTATCCCCTCTCTTTATCACGCTATCCTTATCTTTTGGTTATTTTTCTTTTAATCTTCCCTTTCAGACTTAACCTTTCAATCTAAGGGTGCTCTCAAATTCAATCCAAACCATGCCCAAATGTATTTCAACAGCAAGGTCCATTCTTTATTTGACGAGTGCGACAACACACACTTATTCCCTCATGGCACAGTCACAACAGGTAGGCTTTAGCGTGGTTTGACAGTGTAACACAGATGTGATTTACCTCTTAACAGTCATTTAAAAAGAGGTTTACAGTGGTCCAAGGCAGAGGTCAACTATTCACTCCAAATTTGGGTAGAATATTCAGTGTCAGCTGGTTAAGGTATGGCTTTTAAAAAACAAGACGAAGCTGTAATACAAGTTCATTGAGCATTAACATTTTTCAGTGCCTTTCTCCTTCAATCTCCTCCCCTTCTGCATCAACACACCGCTGCATTCAGGTCTCCACTGATCAAATCAGTGTAATAGGTCTTCTTCTGTCCCAGGACCTCTGTGGCTCTTTTATATCCTCTAAAACAGATTCTAAACATGTTCCTTTGAGTGCAGATTTGATCGTGGGCAAAAGTCACACGATGCTAGATCAGATCATGGTGAATGTGGAGGATGATCACTTTTTTTGGACCAGAAACTGCTTTACCTGGAGCTCAGTGTGAGTTAGAGCGCTGTCTTGATGAAGAATAGCACCATTATTCCACAACTGTGGTCTCTTTCTTCAGACCTTTCTCTCAGTTTTTCTAGAACCTGTTTGCAATAGTGTTGATTCACCGCTGGAACAAACTCCTCCAAAACGAAAACCTTAATGTCAAAGAAAACAATCAACATGGTGTTGAATTTGAACTGAATTTGAAAAATTTGGGCTTTCTTCAATTTGATCCAAAATAGCTCCACAAATTTGCATTTTTCCTTTTGATCAGGAGTCAGAAGTTTTGGGACAACTTTGTCACACACTTTTGTCATGTTCAGATTTTCATGCAAAACAGCTGAACTGTCCCTTTATCAATGTTAAACATTTCTGCCATCATTCTTATCCTTGGATATTGGAATTATGCATGTCTAAAAACCCCTCTGTTTCAGCCCTCAACTGAACCCGGGGGCGATGCTAACTCCCCACATGACATCATGAGGGGAAAATCTGAGAACTGCATGTTTCAGCACACATTTTCTGAAAGGTGGTGAAGGGACGGGGGGGGGGGTTCTGGTACTTGAGGGGATTACAGACAGGCCAGGGGCACATATTTTTGTTAGAAACACCTAAAAAAGGGATTTTTGTATGATACGTGGCCTTTGAACTTATAATTTCCAAATGGCTTAGCACAAACATGTGCTAAGGTGTTTGGAATCTGAAGCCAGCAGTGAGCTAAAGACGTCCCTTATTGGAAACTTACAGCAGTTGTGCATGAATACCCAACCTTTAGTATCTAACACTCAGTGGGACTGTGAACCACGTGGTTTTATCCTCATAAACAGTCTTATTATTTAATAGCCATACCTCGTGTATCACTGTGTCTTTTATACATATGACAAAATTATGAAGAAAAGCTGTTTAAGAGGCACACCTAGCTCTTTCGCTTGTTGCTTATTCGGCCCCATTCTTTCTCGTCCCCTGCAGCTTCATTGCACACATCATGTAGGGCTGCCAAGCCAGAGCCACAGAAATAACGTATGGACTGTTGTTTGCAAGTGAGTTCTGATACCAGGTCTTCACTGATAATACACTGCATGGTATGGACATGCCTGCTGAAGTGCAGTCACATGGCATCTGAATGCCCAAAACAGATCGTTAATGCACCGCAAGTATTCCACCTACCTGTCTGCATCTGCTCAGGCCTGCTACCCCTCTATGTGGTGTTGAAAAGCTGTTTACCTCCATGTTCTTGATTAATCCGGGCCACAGAGAAAGAACCGGCGAGTACTTTATTTAATGAGCGTGACGAACGCAAAGGTGTTCTCGTAAATCATCACATGGTTTACAAACTCAATAAGTAAGGGCTTCCTGCCTCAGCCAGGCGGGCCGGCGCACACCTAAATTATTAACGAAGCTGGGGGCCCCCAGAGGCACAACTTTGATGATGTTATAAACAGGGGAGAGGACAAGGTGCCTTCTCAGCAAAAGATTACAGGACCTCCCACCTCCCCCCGAAATCCTAGACCCCCATGCACTTACTCCTAATTACCCACCTCCAATGGAGAGACAGAGAGATAGAGATGGAGGGGGAGCATCTAAATAAACTTGACACATTCCTTCCTTCCATGCTGCTCTAATTGATACTGCAGCGTGCAGATGTTTGTGCATGCAAGGGGGCAACCCCATTCAAAGTTACTGCACTTATGTTCAGGAATAAAAACTGCATCTGCATTATTTTTTCTCTACAGATCTGTACATATTTGTAAATCATAAATATGCTAATGTTTTCATGCAAATTGCAGTCAGGCACCAGAGATCATCGCTCCGACTTCCTCTGCCAGAATTTTTTCCCCCTCATAGGATAAATTTGTCTCTGGGCAATACTCCATTTTTAAATCCAAATTCATCAAGCTTTGATAATAGCTGATGCAGCGTTTCATTGGGTTAGGTGGGGGAAAATGGTGGAAGAGGAAGAGGGGGACTGTAGGTGAGGAGAGCGAGGGAGGGGGGAAACTGTTGGACTAGAGTCAAGGAAATGAGAGGATTAAATCAACACCTGATGCATTCCGTGATATTCAGATTACAGTTGTTCTGCAATTGATGTTCAGGCTTTCATCCAACACAAATAAGAAGTAATAAAAGTGATGAAACAATCAGCTCTGCACCGTTCATTTCTTGAATTATCTCCCCAAATATGGCAAACATGTCAGTATAAGCCCAGTTGTACTGGGCTGTTAGTAAACTCCACAGCAAGTGGCGAAGTCTCTGGTGAAAATGAGATAAAGAGGTATGATTTCCCCAGTGCAAATATGCTCCAAATTAAAAACCAAAAAGAGGTCCCCAGTGTCTTTGCTCCAAATCTGATAGCGAGTCAGATGAATTTGTCATTGAGCAGATAATAACTGTAGTGATTTTAATACGACTGTTGGCCGCGATGAGGTCCAACATACTGCGCATATTGTGTAAAGATCTATTTTTGTTCCATTTCTGCTATTTCTGAAAAAAAGACACTGTGATGAAGCCAACACCAAACTGTAGATTAGAAGCAGCCCTTGCCACAAATTCCATGTATACACGGCTTTCCTGCTGGATCTCTCATATTTGATGTTTCTTTCCTCAAGCTTTAATATTCAACCTTCAGCTCCATAGCCACACGAGAGTCCTCTGTGACTAATTATGGCTTTTAAGTCCTACTTTTGAAATACATTTTAGTATTTCAAGATAGGAGATACTGTCAGCAGAAAAGATTTCTTGCAAGTCACATCAACAGTTTGTTTGGAGCACATAGATGATAAATGTGAGGGCTGCCATACATTACCTGCCTGCACATAGAAGAGAAAGAGTCTGGTACATCTCCATTAAACACAGATTTCCAGTGCCTATGAAAAGGACTCACCCCCTGTGTGACTAGATCTAGATCAGGCTTGCACATCTGGACACAGCAACTTTACAGCTCTGTCCGGTTGCACAGGGATTAGATCCAAACAGCCCTTTTCAAGTCCAGTGACAAATTCTCTGTTGGATTGAGGTCTTGGCTTTGACTCGGCCACTCCAGAATATTCACCTTGCTTTCGCTGTATGTTTCAGGTCATTGTCTTGTTGGAAAATAAATCTCCCAAGCTTCATTTTACCATCTACCTTTACAAGCCCTCCAGGGCTGGCTGCTGAGAAGCATACCCACACCATGATGCTGCCGCCACTGTGCTTCACAGTGTGGATGGTGTGTTTGTGGTGGTTAGCAGTGTTTGGCATCTTGTCTGATGGCCAAAATTACCATCATGGTCTCACCAGACCAAAGAACTTTCTTCCACTTGGCCATGGAGTCTCCCACATGCCTTTTACAGAACTTTAGTCCAGCTTGAATCCAAGTTTTCTTCAACAGCGTCTTTCTCTTTGATAAAGCTTCGACTGGCGAAGAACCTGGCCAACAGTTGTATGCAGAGTCTCTCCATCTCAGCTGCTAAAGCTTGTACCTCCTTCAGAGTAGCCATGGGTGTCTTGGTGGTCTCTCTCACTAGTCTCCTTCTTGCACTTTTACTCAGTTTGTGAGGACAGCCTGATCTAGACAGATTTACACATGTGCCATATTCCTTCCATTTCCATTTAATTTTTTATCCATCTCTTGACTTAAAGTTTTCAGTAGTCTTTTCTCTGAGTTGCTTGGAGTGTTCTTTTATCTTCATGGTGTAATGGTAGCTATGAATACTAATTAACCAGTAACCATAATCTGAGACACATTCAGTGCACTCAGGTGATCCCCATTTTACTAATTGGAGAGTTCTGGCCTAATTCAACAGAGTTGGACCTCTGATGTATTAGTCCAGTCACTGGGTTAGGGTTAGTCATATTTGGGGCAGCCTGCTTAAAATTCTCTAGATATTTTCACAAGTGTGTCTTTGAAAACAGTAGTTAGTTGGTTCAATCTCACAGTTAATCTCTAATGACATAACTGAACTCATACGGGTGTTGATTCATGATTGTAGACTGACCAAAACGGGTGGAATTTACCTTTAAGACATTGAAGCATCAATGATTCTGTGACAAAATTAGATTTCATCGTAATTTTTAGTTCAAAGACTGCAAACTAAATGTAAAACACAGAATGAAGTCTGTTTTTAGTAAAAATGATCCATAAATGAACCACTCAAAGCTAATGACTTATTTAGACTTCCTGCCCTGTCTCTTTCAATGATTTCTTTCAGCTGATTGTTGAGTTGTGATGGTAACAAGTAAAAACAGGAAAATAATATCTGTGCGTCCAAATATAGCTAAAAAACATGTGATACCTTGTACCAAAACGATTGCCCTGATCTACATAGATGTGACATTTCAAGTCCAGAAACCAGAAGCATAGAAAAAAAAAAAGTTCAGACACGGCTGCCATTTTCTCCTCCTCGTCCTCCATCTGTGGCAGTCTGGGGCAGCAGTCGCGGCTCGACACAGGGCCATCTGTGAGGGGGATTCAACCACGCACCGCGCCTTCGAGAAAAGGCACAGAGCATGCTTTCATACGTCCCTCATCACACTCAAGCAGAAAATTGAGAAAATCATGTCAAAGACGAGGGAGCTCCCCAACCTCTGGTCTTGAACTGTAGCCGAATAGGGGTGGCAGCATTAGTCGAACGCGCGGCGTGATCGCTGCATCGCTCTGGAACGCCAAAAAAACACAGACGCCCCAAGGGGGTTTGGTGGAAAGTCTCTGTCTTTCTGTATTTCCCCTTCTTTCTTCTTGAAAATAAGCGTGTCTCTTGCATAAAGGCTTCAGATCAGATGACTGGTGAAGTGAACGTCTCATTCTGTCTGGTTCTTCGCGTGTCGCTCCTCTTTCATGCTTTAACACTTTTCTGATTTTCTCAGCTCTAACTGTATTTACTGCCTCCCGTCCTGTGGTTATGTGCTTTAATCTTGATGGAACAATACTTGCTTTTGCCTTTTGCCTTTTCTACGTCTGTGCATGTCACTTAAATTTCAGCAGCGGCCTTTAAAGAATTTCCTCATTCGTTACGAATGGTTGTAATGATAAAATGTGACCAATGGATAAAGTTTAGGAAGCATCAGTGAACTGGAGCAAAGGAAGGAGATAAGACCACTTAAACACTGCATTTATACTCGATTCTGTTTTCTGGGGTGCACATTGCAGTAGTTATGATTTACCCCGTCTTTAAGACTCACAATCCCATGACAATAAGTCATCTGTTGAATCCCAAAATGAGGCTGATGACACAGATGGTGAAGTATGTGCTCTGAAAGGGAAGTGAAGTCATCATGGACGCCTGTTCGAATGAAATTAGATCTATGGCGCCTTGGCACATCCAGTTACCCAAAATACCACCAAAGACGCTGCCATGATTTGACATCTGCTAGAACAAATGGAGTGCTAACAGACAGTCTTACACTGAATAGTACACTGTAAGGGAGTAGCTGGGATGTTCTTTATTGTTACAATTATAAGTAACTGTATATGCCATCAACATGATAATTATTGAGTAAGTCCATCTTTGGGCATTGATTTACTCTTGTATATAAAGCTCAGTTGGATCCAAATCGGCCTAAGTGTTCTGCACATGCTCCCCAGCCTCTGTGCTGGGCTTTAACCAGGAAGTCCAACAGCAAAATGCTAAGAAGAGCAGGTGTTAGATTGTCTTTAGCCTTCAAATATGACCGTTTGTCAGAGTTATATTCATGGTAATTGTAACAGAAGTGGAGCAAAGGACATGAATGAAATAAATAGAGGTATACAAATGCTAATGTCTCTGCTATCTGACACACAGCAGGTTAGCTGCTTGCTAATTTCATTGTGTGATCATCTGATCGTGTTCACAATAGAACATAAACAATATATCAGATGTTGAAACTATGACATTTTACAGGAAAAAATATTAGCTCAATTTGAATTTGATTGCAGCAACGCATCTCAAAAAAAGTAGGGACGGTGTAACATAAGGCTGGAAAAGTAAGTAGTACTAATGGAAAACAGCTGGAGAAGAATCTTAAGATAAGCCGCCTTTTACGTGATTGGTCAACACTTCCACTGCAACTGTACCAGAAACGGATACAGAAGAGGATAGAATTCTGACTTTTTTCAAACGAGTAAAAAAAAAATTGCTTCTCAAAAAAATTTGTCTTTAGTGGCTCATATCCTCTTCTGTAAATGGAAACCAGAACACTTTAACGACTGAAAATCATAACCCCTATGCACAAATTGGACATCTGAGGTTTGCTACCCCATGAAGTGCAAAAACATACCATTACGAGCAGCAAAAATAAACGCAACATCATGAGTAATGCGAGACGACGCATGTGTATGTTCCTTTGAATGAAATTTGAAAAATTTAATTTTACATACAGGATTGCCTCAAAGCATTACCAGTGTCAATCTGAAGTAAATAATCTGTGCTTGACTGAACAGCTGGTGCTGCACAGGCATGCCTGACTGTCCATGCAAGAACTGCAAAATATGAATAATTAGAATGTGATTGGCATTTGTGACGATTGATCAGTGACCCAGGCAAACAATTGATCACTGTATTTTGACATCCAGTTAGTTTTGCTGTGAAAATGCAGATTTAGCAATACTTATGATGGCTAATACACAGGCACACATATTTCATTATGATATGATTTAAGCACTGAAATAAGCATAAATGCAGCTTCTGTATTTTATTTTCTAATTATTATCAGAAATATGTGCTCATTAAAAATGTGTTAATGTGTGCAGCTGGCTTAATTTGTGTATTACAGTTTTGTTTTTAAGTGATGGCCAAGTGGACGAGGTCACTGATGACTATTGATCAGGCAGCTGCTCAGCCAGCCGGCCGAGCTGTCATTTAGGGAATGGGGATAGATTTGTGTGTCACTGTCTGTCTGACTGTAGGCCTCCTGGGGAGTGGACGTATGAGTTTGTGTTTTCATTTGTGTGCAGCTGTTGGCAACTGTGTATGTGTTTGTGCACGCTGGCCTCATTGGTTTATCCATTACAGCCTGTCCAGGAAACCAATAAACTTCACTTCAACATGAGAAATATTAACTTTCCCTTGGATGGAAAGCTAATTATGGCCGTGGAGCCCCCACACCTAACCATGTCCAAGGTACACAGTGTCACTGCTGGGAAGCCAAGTCAGCCACAATGACAACAGCTGATCAATACGTCGACCTGTGGAGATGACGGCGGGAGGGATTTGAGTTCTGTCTGTTGTCGTTTGCGTTTAGTAGATTTGTTAAGCAGAACAGGAAGAGGCGATGCCTCTGGTCAGATTTTAATACAGAAGTTAGGATGGGTAGGGAAGTTCAAATGCTGTCATAGTGATGCACTTTTTAAGACCTTGTAAAGTGAAAATTAATCTGTATTTAGGTTTGTTGTGTGACAGGTCATCCTCAGTCAAATGACAGGTCAAATTTCAGTCAACTAAAACATCTCTAAGTTTATGAAATTAAGCTTCAAAATCATGAAAAATGAGGCATTCAAATCTGCTCCAGGATGGTGGGGGTGTGTCTGTTGAATTACCTGAAGCCACTCCCACTCAGGAGAAATACAATCTTCTCAGATTAAAAAAATGTTACAATCTGAATACTGAATGCAGCTGCCTGGCTCTGTGCCAGAGAAGAGACGAAGTCCATTTTCTGGCTCAAATCTCTGTTATGGTACTTTAAATGATCCAGAGACCACTGTGGCTGATAGATTTGGCAAATTTACCTCACAATGAAAAAAAAAAAAACAGCACTAAACTGACCAGTTTCTTTCAAAAAAGGCAGTGACATCAGCTAACAACAGACTGTACTGAGATGAGCTGCTCTGTGATTTTACATTGTATTGTTAGAGGGGAGGGGTCATTTCCTACTGTGGGCTCATGACATAGTGAGCCCACATATTGGCCATGCCCACATGAAACCAAGCCAGGAAAGAGGTGAAAAACTTTCTACCAGTCCAAATCCAGAACTCAGTCACATGCAGATCTGTGTTTTCACATGTTTGCAGCAACCATATCCCAACATTTTGTGTTAAGACAAAAATTTTCTATTTCACTTTACAGGGTCTTTAAGCTTAAACTGAAAGGAGCAGAACCTGACAGCAGTTGTTATTTCAACACTTATGAAACAGAATAAGATATTTGATAACTCTATCAGCTACATTTAGACAGCAACAAATGCTGGCATTCACTTTAAACATAAAACTACTTAAGCTACTGCCTTGAAATTTAATTTCCACACTGATTTCGAACATGCTCCTCTCACACTGGCTGACATGCTCAGTCAGGATCCTCAAGATAAGCGCTAATGGAGATTTGTAAGGTGGTTCTGTCCATGAAGGCAGGACTCTCTGATGGCCACTCTCACAAACCATTCTTCTGAGATGCCATCTTTTTCAGAATAGAAAAACACACAAAGTAAAATCAGATTGAACTTCCATGTTCCAGGGTTGTGGTAAAGATTAAGGTGATAGTTAAGATGCCAAAAGTTAGAAGTTAAAAACCTGACCTGTGAAACCTGCAGTCTGCTTACAGGGAAAATCTTGTCCTCCATGAAATAATTCTAATGCAGCAAGCATACCTTATGTAGCTCCATTAGCTGCATAAGCTACATAGAAAACAAAGCTACACAGTGAACATAGCTAAAGCTGAGCTAACAAAGCAGCTAATGTAAGCTACGTAGTTACAATCTCAGTGCAGCAATGTTAGCTTCAGATAGATTGGCTAAAGCTCACATTGCTGAAGCTAACTAATTTAGTAACATTAATTGGGTACGTAGTGTAGCTTTGTTCACTCCAGCTACAGCTAACAAAGCTAAGGTGTGCCACAGTTCTTGTAGCTACTACTAAAATAGTTCTTTACTTAATTTGATCCTAGATTAGACCTCTGACCTTTGTTACATAGCAGATGAAATTGGCAGGGGGTTATGTAAAGGGTGTCTCATCTTTGTTTCTTTGTATGTGTGCAAGATAACTCGAATGGAAAGTTGGATCTACACCAAACTTTCAGGGAATATTGGGATAGTGACAGGGAAGAATCGATAAGATTTTGCTGACGATCTGTACACCCGTTCCATTTTTCTCTGACTTCGAATTTTGAACACCATAGTAATCAATGGGAGTGCGAGTTCCTCGGTGGCGCTGCTTAGGCGTGGGTCTGCCGCCTCAGACAGCCATTCTAGTTTTATTCATAAAATGCTACTCGGTTTGTAATGTTGCAATATTGTTATTTCATGAGTGTTACTGCCAGACTTTGTTTATGAATAAAGTTAAAAAAAACAAACGGGAAATTACGGCACTTCTGTACTCAGATTAACAGTCTGTAAGAGTGGCCATCAGAGATGTTTGGTCTGCAGCCAGACCCCTTCCCACAAAGGAGCACCTCCTTAGTGATTATGCAGCTTTTTTGGGTGCAGGGAGAAAAGAAGAGGAGACAGAACTGGCTTTCGAGGTAGCCAGATTATCTGGATTTCTCAAAACAGACTTCCCATTGCAAAAAGATAGACTGGATGGACATTGGCTGTGGAAATATGAACAAGATCAGGATTTATCATTACAAGCTGTGTTTAAATGTACTGAACCAAACTGGACCACATGGTGGAAACGTCCAGTCTGAAGTTCTCCTCTGTGATGCAACATCTACAACCAACCTATTAAAATGTTTTCTCTTGTCATAGAGTATCTGTAAGTATTTGTGATGTCGGATTGGATTGCCAGTGTGGTCGTCCATGGTTTCTGACTCTGTGTGGTGGTGTTTCATACAACATTATCACTGATTTCCACGCATTTATTTACATGCATGCCTCTCAAAGTGATCCCAGTCTGCAGATCTCTCTTGTTCAGTGTGCAGCAGGCAGGTGTGAAACAAGGTTATCATGGTTAACTAAAACTAACTAAATCACTAAAACTAGGATGTAAAGATAATTTTAGTTAGCTGCAACTAAATAAAAATGAAGCTTTACAAATAAAACTTACATTAAAATGTATTGTGTGCTTACAAAACTAATTAAAATGAAATAGAATTAGGGACAAAATCTCCTTAGCTTTAGTCTTTAACACTGGCATACTGACTGACATGAACAGCCATGAGCACACCTGATTTGACTGAAGGCAGCTTCACACAATGGTAATTTTAAGTCTTGACTTGTATAAAAAATATTAAAATTGAACAATTCAAGTGAAAAGTTGGAGACCTTCTGGGTCTTGCCCCTGACAGGTATCCCACGTTGCTGACAAAACTAAAACTAATGCTAAAACAAATAAAAACTAAACTAAAAAAAATAAAAATGAATTTCAACTAAACTGAAAATTGAAACAAAAAGTGAAAATGACATAAAAATAAAACTACTGAAAAATTCAATATTGTAGTGAGACACTAGCATCATAACTTCATGTCCACTAATAAACAATCTCGTGCCAACAAAATCAAGAATGAATTTACATAAAAGAAGGCCACTTCTTCTTTGCATGACTATATTTCACATAAATAAATCCCAATTTATTTTATGTTTGAATTAGCTCATTAGTCATTCTAACCCTCCCACAAATGAACCCAGTGTAACTCTGTGTATTATTGCATATGGTCAGACCAATGTTATAAAGCTGCAGCTGTATGAATTCTGTCAAAAGTCCACATTGTAAAACACATATTATAATGTAGAATGTGCCTGTTCAACACTAAAACAGATGTAACAACACAAAAGAGGACACACAACTAAGTCATATATTTATTTTGTTAAAACAGGGAGTTAAATAAAGTTTGGCTCTCAAAATGTTGAGAGAGGACCTCCAGGCCCCCTTTAATACCAACTGAATAAATGGCAAATATTAGAATATTTTAAGCATTGTTGCAGAACACTCAAAACATAATTATGCCAAAAATCTGGACTTAAAGTAATTAACTTATATGTTTTCCATGTATTTTTATTATATTAGCTCAAGGTAAAATGCTACATTACAGAAATGCTTAAAAAAGGTTAAGTGCTAATTAAGTTAAACTTCACATAAACTGTATTCGTTCATTTAAAAACACATTGAACAAGTTCTAGTGGGTACAAGTAAAGCAACTCATTCTACCTTTGAATGAAGACTTAGCAGAAGAATGGTATGGACAAGGAAATAACAGCATTTATGTTAGAGATGTAAATGCCACACAGAAAAGGAAGTGTTACATGGAACCCACCTAATACTAACCTCTGGTTTCACTGGCATAACAGTGAAATCTGTCTGTTCAAATAATGACATGCACTGATTGGCAATGGGTTCTGAAATTGTGGGGCACTAAACAAGTTTTAAAGACATCTAAAATACATATGAATGCATCCACTTTTGTTTTGAGCTTTAACTGAAAGTTTGCAGTCCATAAAAAATAATTCTGTGAAAACCAAGCAGAGGAACACTCCAAAATCATGTACATAATAAAACAAGTACTTGATCTTTGAAAAGCAACAGGCAGCAGGGTTCCAGGGAGCTAACAGTGGCACCACAACAACCACAACAAACAAATGTTTGCTGATAAATAAAACATATTCAATCGAAGCATAAATGCTAATGAAAAGAGAACCTGCAATCACACGAGCAGAACGTGTGAGCTCTGGCACGCTCAGAGTGTGTGTGGAGAGAGAGAGGTGTTAATTGCTCTGCTAATTAGGTCCTGATTGCATTGCTCTTGTTTTGCACTTGCAGGTGATTAAAATTTCAACAGAGCACATTATTTGGCACTGTTAACAGGTGCCACGCTCAGCACACAACACAAACACAGTCACAGTCATAGAAAGACATAAACACGATGCATCCAAGCACACATGGCTGCATTCACAGAGTCACAGTATGAACATGAGCACAAACACAGGCGGATCCAGCTAGTAATACTACTGTAAAGACACACTGTCAGCTGGTACTGAGGAGAAACTATGAAGAGTTAAGAATGACACTGTTTATTTTAAGGCATTCGTTGTAATTAAACCAAACATACTGAAATGCAAGTAAAAAACATACATCAAAGTCTGTCAGAAAGCCTATGCACAAAACTCTATCCATGCTTCTTACTAAGCATATTCAATGCCCTTAAAATATTTTTTTACTATTCCCTTTGCCAATTGAAGACTTAAAGGTGTGGGCCATTTTTTTATTGCCCTGTCCTTTCAGAATTTTGCTCAAAGCACATGTTTTATGTATTTATAACTAGACCAGGGGTATGCATAATATGCATTATATGCATTGTCCATTATATAAACTCTTAGTCCCTGTCCGGGTTACGGAGAGGCACTGGAGCCAAACTGAGCTGTCATTGAACAAGAGGCTGGTAAGAGTAGCAAGGAAGCACAATGACAGCTTTTCTTAGCTGGGGAGCCGTTTCTCCCTGGTGGATTCGTTTAGCTGGTAACAAGCTTCATCGCAGGTAAACTACGATAGAGCGTTACTGCTGAGCTGACAGAAATGCACATGCCTACTACCTAATGTTACCTTGTTGCTCCTGGCATGTAAATCTCTATTGGATTGAGGTCTGGGTTTTGACTCGGCCAGTCCAGAACTCTCACCTTGTTGTCTTTAAACCATTTCTGTGTAGCTTTCTCTGTATGCTTTGGGTCCTTGTCTTGCTGGTAACTAAATCTTCTCCTAAGCCGTAGTTCTCTTGCAGACTGACTAAGATTGCCCTTCAGGATGTTCCTTTGCTGCTTTCATACCTTCTACCTTTACAAGCCTCTTAGGGTTGGCTACTGAGAAGCATCCCCAGGCATGATGCTGCCACCACTGTGCTTCACAGTGGGGATTGTGTGTTTGGTGTCCACCAAACATAGCATGTTGTCAGATGGACATAAAGCACCATTTTAGTCCAAAGAACCTTCTTCTGCTTGATCATGGAGTCTCCCAAGTGATTTTGGTCAACTCTAGTTGAGATTTAATGGGTTTTCATCAACAATGGCTTTCTCTTTGCCACCCTCCCATAAAGCTTTGGTTGGTGAGGAACCTGGGCAACAGCTGTTGTATGCAGTCTCTCTTGTCTCAGCTGCTGAAGCTTGTAACTCCTTTTAAGTAGTTATAAGTGTCTTGGTGGTCTCTCTCACTAGTCTCCTTCTTGCATGCTCAATGAGTTTGTGAGGACAGCCTGATCTTGACAGAAATACACGTGCCATATTCCTTCCATTTCCTAATGATGGAATTACAGTATCTCAACTCTAAGGGATGTTCAGTGCCTTGGAAATGTTTTTGTATCCTCCCCCTGACTTGTACTTTTCAATAACCTTGTGTTCTTTTTGTTCATGGTGTAATGGTAGCCAGGAATAAAAAAATAACCAGTGTCTGGACCTTCCAGATACAGGTGTTTTTAAGCAGTAGGAGAAAACTGGGGTTAAGTGTCTTGCCTTAGGGCACATCCACATGCCTCAACCTTCTAGTTGCAAGATGACTTCCAGTATGCTGTGCACTTTAAGATGAAGCATTGCTATTTTTGTTGTGCAGTTGTAATAAATAAATTAACAATAAATGCTTTCATTGATTTTATGTGCTGCGAGTTGCAGCACATAAACAATAAAATGTCATTGCAACGGTAAAAGCTTTGTTTTTTAGCTAGCAGTTTTCTTTAGCATATAACATATTAGGCTAACATGCTGTATCTTGCCATGTAAATTTGCATTTAATTAAATTCTTGGTCTTTGGGGCCCTGCACATCAGTGCAGAGCAGAGAAGCAGCTGAATCTGATCCCATTGTTGAATTACGTATCAGGAAACGGGGATGTGGCTGCAAACTCTCTGCACAGTGGGCAGCAGGAGGAGGTTGATCAGCGACTGGCTGGCTGGCTGGTTGACAAGTCTGTGGAGGAACTGCTGTTGGGAGTACTGCTGAAATGACAGCGAGCGGCGAGCGTGTGATGTGTTCTGTTCCAGAAGAGTTGAGCGGCTGTCCCCTTTGAGCCAGCAGTGTGTGTGCGTGTGCATGTGTCAGCGTGTGTGTCCCTATATTGACGCGGGGCCTGGGAAAATCTGCATCTGTTACTTGAGCGGGATTTCAGGGAGATCTGAGCTGTCAGGATGACAATCTAGTGTCTGCTTATTCTCTGCAGACTGTCGTTCACCCATCCATGTGTCCTATCTATCTATCTATCTATCTATCTATCTATCTATCTATCTATCTATCTATCTATAAAGGCAGCAGAAAGAGCAGATAGACAGCATGTTTGGCGTCCGACCGACAGATGAATATGACTTAATGAATGACATTTGTTTGTTCTGCAGGACTTGGCCTAAAGCAGCAACTTTTCATGGCGGTGACAGACAAGTTACTCACTCATGAAACCTACCAGGAGGCAAAAATCCCCCAACTTCAGAGGCATTTTGTTTTAGTCATAATATGTCAATGCATGTAATGCCCTCATAATTCAACCTTAGGAATCAAACAATGTCGCAGGAACTTTTTTTCTAGGAGGTATCTAATGCAGTGTTATTATAGCTCTTATGAATATTGACTATGATGTAAACCAATCAATTAGAGAAACAATTAATTTACAGACACCACGGAGCTTTCACAAGGACGTAAACTTATGAGGCACTTAGAGCATTACATTTACTTTTCCACTAATCAGCACTAATCACTTCATATAAAGCTTTTTATTGTGGAATCAATGAACAAGTCACAGCTGAGCTGCTCTGTTACTCATCAGTGTTATGAGGAGTAATAGGAGAAGATGCCCTTTCTTATATCTTCTACAGCATGACCTACAGGATTTCTTTAAAGCTTTTGTTTATTTATGGACAATGAAATATTTCCATTTGTTATTTTTCTATTAAAATTAATGGAATGTAATGCTTTATGCCACACAATAATGATTAGCTTAGGGCTAGCAAAGAAAACCCTTGGATTTTTAAATGAGCAATGCAAGCAGTATTAATAGCAGAGGACCTATAGAGAGCACTTTCATTTTCTGGGACAAACAAATACAATGAAAGCAGAGTAAGTACCAGAGGTTTAATTTACACCTATCGGTAGCTATGCTTACATGAACCACATGCAATTGAAATAAATGCCTGATCCAAACAAAAAAGCAACTATAAACACGGAATAAAATTCTCTGATCAAGCTTATTCGGAAAGAAATTCAGTTACGATTTAGAGGGGTGGTTTATGCGGATTCACATTTGGATAAGCGTCCATGAAAACACTTGGTTTGATCATCTTGCCCTGTTTGGGATGATGATTGCCTTTCTGTGCATGTCCACCCCAGCAGATGTCTTGCCACTTCATTATTTCCTGAATGGACTGAAACATGGCTGGCAAAACAAAACTAGTCTGCTACTTAAAATATGTGGTTATCTGGTTATATGGTTATCTCTTGTGTTGCCATTGATAATAAAGATCAATGAACAGGCATAAAAAATCAGCTATTACTCTGCTTTGGCAAAAACTGACCAATCAGATCAGACTACATAAATCCCCAACTGGGACACCCCTGACAAAACAAGACCATATGCTCATGTGTGGGTGGCTCTTCCATCTCCAGACCACTCCCTGCTTCACCCTAAGTCTTAGTAGCTGCAGTTTTATTTGAATGTCATTGCTGTGGATTTCATACAGCTGGTATTTGCAGGGCTGGTAGTGAAAGTGCAGTACAGTTACTCAAATGTAAGGCAGATAAGTGAGCCATTAGTCTTTATTTTTTTTTTCTCAACCATATGTGAGCATACTCACACCCTAGAGTCCTAACCAGCTGCAGTGTCTTCCAGAGAGGTCACAGTTGTAGACCAGGACACCTGCCATTCTCCCACGACCAAGAAAGGAAGAGGGGCAAGAGAAGAGTGTGGTGTCAGTAAACCTTCATATTTTATGTAAATAAGGAAAACTGCAGCACTTATTTCCTTTCTTTAAGGTGCACTATAAAAACTGTCTTGCATAGATGCATGTGCATTCATGTTGTAGCACTTTTCAAGCGTTTTCTTTCATGACTTTTGTGCAGAATGTTCTCAGACCATTCTGAAAGAAACTGAAGAGTAATGTTGATGAAAAAAAAATCTAACTCCGTACAAAGTAATTCCTTTGGCTGTGTAAAGCCATGTAACAGATTCATAAAGCTGCAATAATATGAAATTGACATGTCACTATTTGATTTTAAGCTTTAGTATGAACTTGACAACTAGTTTGACAGGTTAACTGCTGACCATGTGTCATAATACAGGTGCATCTAAGAATGAGAATATTGTGCCATGACACATTTTATCTGCAGTCTAATTAAGAAAGTGAATCCTTCATTATATATACAGTTTTTTGTGTTATTATCCTGATGGTTTTGGCTCATTAATATAAAAGTCCCAGAATATAAGAACAGAGGGCGAGTCAAATAAAGAATCTATGGTACAAAATTCATTCATAAACTCACAGGGCTCCTTTTGCAAACATTTCTGCATCAATGTGCAATAGCTCATTGCACAGTGGTCCTAAGTCCTGCTTTCAGATGAAAGCACACTTTGCATTTAATTTGGAAATCAAGCTCTCAGACTCTCCAGGAAGAGTAGAGAGAATCCAAGGGGCTTCAGTTCAATCCACAAAACTTTATTTGTCCCTAGGGAGGCAATTCAGGGCACTTCGAGCAGCTGCATTACAAAAAGCAAAGAGCAGGATTCTAACAAAAGGTCACAATTCATCAGAGTAACTCTGTGACTGTTTAATGGTCATCAGAAAAAGTCTGTGACTGTTGAATGTCCATCTTAGTATCTGTGACATTTGAGTGGTCTTCGAGGTAACTCTGTAATTGTGATTATCAGAGTAACTTTTGAAGTCCAGTGTGATATTTCCACCGTCAGTGGGGATTTGAAGTGCCATGCCATCTACTCATGTCCACTGTGCTTTATCAAGTCAAGTCAACACTGTTAGCTCTCAACCAGGAGACTTTAGAGCCCTTCATGCTTCCATCTGATGAGAAGCTTTATGGAGAAACTGATTTCCTTTTTCTTTCAGCAGGGCTTTGTACCTGCCCACTATGCAGCTGCCTCCTTCTTCTTAAATTATGCTTACTGGGCCGGTCATTCTCAAGATGGATCTACCTGATGATGAATATGGAATCAGGCCAATCATTTGGCTCTGTAAGGTTACCTGATATGGACACCTGATTTTCAAGAGGAAGCTTAGAGTCACCAAACTTAACAATACAGATTAAATGAAGGCTGAAAAGCAACGTGGGCCTCAGACTACCTCCATCCAAGGTTGCACTGTTGCAGGAATTCTTGCAAAAAGAGCCCCAACCAAGTACTTAGAGCATGAGTAAATGTACGTTTCAGAAGACTTACATTTATGCATTAGAGGTAATTTTTTCCTAGTCTCATGTTATATACTAATATTTGAGATCAATTGAATTTTCATGATTTGTCAGCCATAATCATCAAGGTGACAACATTCAAAGTAGCTTAGATATATTTTACTTCACATAAGTGAATCTAGAATGTAAAGAAAGTTTCACATTTTAAATAAAATTGCAGAAAAAACACTTTTTCATGATACGGCACTTTTCGATGCATCTGTATTGGTGGTTTCTTGTAGTTTGTGTTGCAAGGGCGTACACCTACAATTTAAATAGTGAGTGTATTTTTACAAACAAACAAACCAACAGCATTTTTAAAAACACCTCTCTCCTCAGTGTCTGGGCAGAGTGGGTTTGCTGCTGCAGCTGCTAAGACAAGCCGACTACCCACATGCCTTTTAGAAGAAATAATATACTTTGTAATCCACAAAGCAAAATGTAGGCAGATAAAATAAAGTTTTGTTACCAAATGAAACACCAGGATGCACAAAGTTTCTCTTTCTCCATGGTCATTAAATGTCTGTGCCTTGCTCGCTTCGCTCAAAGAAATGGAAGAAGCAATGAGAAATAGCTGCCCTATTTTTGCCCCAGAAACTTTTAACTGCTGATAAAGATCAATGGCACTGCTGATGATATAAATTCTGAGCTGCTACTTTATATTGATCCGGCTGTAATGCTTTTGGCTCTCAGGATGGCAGATGGAGCCAACAAAGAACTTGAGCAAAGAAAGAAAAAAAAAAAAGATTAATGTTGTAGGCCTACTCATCTATAGTTTTGATAGAGAATTCTCCAAGCCAAATATACATGGCTGCAGGAAATATGGGCTTCAAAAGTGTCTGACCCATTCGGAAAAAAGGAAACAATACTACTTTTTATGATTTCTGGTAGATTTCAATTTTAGTTAAATGTTTAGAGTTTGTCTAAATGGAGGTTGAAACGATTGAATGAATGCCAACTGTTGAAAACATGCAACTAAAACAGGAGGAGAAAGACAAAAAATATCAATTCTTTTATCATTCTATGAGCCAATTTATTACCTGTGTAAAGACTAGAGTCTCATTTATGCTCCTGCATCATATCTATGCTATTGATTTATTGATTGAGAAGTTACACAGGGACAAGGACTGTAGTCTAATGAATGACTTTAACTGTGCATGTAACAGGTAAAATGAGAGGCGAGTTGCTATCATTTGAGTAGCATTTTTGGAATATGCTTTTAAAAAGATTACATTAGTATTGGCAGTTGATAACATGAATTTTTAGACAATACTATGCTTCCAACTTTTTGGCAACAGTTTGGGGAAGGTCCTTTTCTATTCTAACATGACTGTGCCCCAGTGCACAAAGCAAGGACTATAAAGTAATGGTTTGATGAGTTTGGTGTGGAAGAACTTGACTGGCTCGCACAGACCTCTAACCTCAATCCCACTGAGCCCATTTGAGATGAACTTGAACGGAGATTCCAAGCCAGTCCTCCTCGTCCAACATCAGTGCCTGACACCATAAATGCTCTACAGAATGAATGGGCACTAATTCCCACAGAAACACTCAAAAATCTTGTGGAAGGCCTTCCAATAAGAGTTGAGTCTGTTATAGCTGCAAAAGTGGGTTTTGTTTTTCTTCTTCTGTTTTTGCACCTCACTCTTCTCTCTTTCTGCATCCCCCTTTTTTATTTATCTGCTTCTCCTGCTTTCCCATTTCAGCCCTAACACCAGCCCCCTTCAGTCTGGTTCTACCCAAGGTTCCTGGTGGGGTAGTTTTTCATTGCCCCTGTAACTTCACTAAATAATAATGCTGAGCTAATGGTGGATTAACATTGGGTCTTTGTACAGTCTTGAGATAGCTTTGGTTATGAATTAAGCTTTATAAATAAAGAGGTCAGGACCAACCTTTGATCTCTTTTTTTTTCTAGAGATGGGGCCTATATGGGACTCATATGGGATGATCCACACTTGCAGTTCACATGGGCTATCACAGGTGGGGCCACCATGGAACCAATAGTCAAACCCACACTGGACCCATACTGTAGCCCACATATAACCCATGTGGGGCCCACAGCCATGTAGCGTCATGGTGACAAGCCTGTGCATTAGGTCACCTGGTGTCCTGCTGACCCCCTTACAAATGATCCCTCTTTAAATTAATAACAGTGGAGTTTGGGAACATTACCCTCCCCAAATCCCCTAACCATATTAACATTTCTAGATTTGTACTTTTGAATTGGACAGTAATGGGAACTTGCCACGAGCTGAAATGGTACACTGTAGCATTGTCTAATTGTGAATCCTTGGCAGAACATCGGGCTTTTAGCTGCAACAGGATAAGTTAATTGGCAGAAATTGTCCTTTCATTTAACAATGCAGATGTAGAAACTGTAGAGCAGTGTCTGCACCTGGATAAGCTCAAGAGTCGAAGCTGTCAACTCTCAAGCACGCTCACACACACCTGAAAACACACCTGAAGAGTCAGAGCTGAGGTAATCACCACCAACCTGCCCCCCCCCCCCCAACTTCTTTAACTCATCTAGTCATTATCCTGCATTTGATATTCACTCTCTTCTACTCCATGTAACAGGTTGAGTTTCCCCTAATTGGGGCTGAATAATACTAAGGCGATTTATGAGTGCTTCCCCCCCTTGTGCCACCGCTGCTGCAGCAAAGATTCTGGTTTCATCCCGCCAGAGGTTTTTGAAGGTATCATTTCTCTTGACTGGAAAAGGCCCCTGTTGAGTTGTCAGCCTCATTGCTCAAGGTTCGCCCTGGGTTTCAGGAGGGCCCGTGCTGACACATTCATAAATATGACACCTTGTTTTGTCCTTCTGGCGTCTTTTTGGTTGGCGATGGCCTTTGAATTGGAAACAGGTAAGCTAATAGGGCTGCGTCTGATGCATGGGAACCGTGGGCTTTGGGAGAAGGCAGGGTGGCCTCGGGCGACACATGACAGGCAGATAATGACTGTATAGCTGTCAAGTCAAGGATACCTGTCTGCCGGTAAATACAGATTTGCCTTTTTGACATCATTTTTCCCCCTCCTGGAAGATCAACTGAATGCAGCTTTCAGACTATTTCACTAGCTATCCGACACATTCACACCCTCAACATGTAAGTTCCTGCACTTACAAAGTAAGGTACGGATATAGACGCTGACATGCACGCACAATCATGCACGCAAAATCAAGCACAAATGCAAGCCGGGACAGGAACAAAGGCACTTTAAATGTATGCGCTTATAATTGTGATTTTCTGCACCGATGTCCGACATTCCCACGTAACGCTGCATGTTCGGGAATGCATGGAGCGAGTTAATATGATTCCATTGTAGTCAGGCATGAAAGATAGCTGCAACGTGCAAGTGTGTGTTTCTGTTATTATATATGTACGTGCGTCTGAGTCCATGCATGAGTGTGTGTGACTGGCAGGCCGGCTGAGGCCTGTGTTTCGTGCGTCGCCCCGGGGAATGCAGGTGAAAGCAATCTTGGTCCGTGAAAGCCGACGAGATGTGCCTTTCTGCACCCAGAGAGCTGGCGAGCTGATTTCTTTTTGATAGGCTCAAGCCCTGACACCAGCCCCCCCACAACCTCCATCCCCCATTAAGCCCCCACAGCACCATCAAGCAACGGACAAAGCACAAGTTGCTTGCTATCTGTTTGTTAGCTAGCAGTAATTCTGTGGTGAAAGTGTTATTTGGCTATTTGTACCTATAATCTGAGCGTCTTTTTATATATTTCCCATAAACCATTGCAGGTTTTCTGTACACATGCACACACACAAGATAATCTCTCTCACCCCCTCCCGTCTCTCTCCACAGCTGCCCAGAACAGCCTTTGATGCATGGCTGAAATGACGAAACACAGCCTAAATATACCTCATTTGTTTACTATTCAGTTTCATTTCCCGCATGCAGAATGATTAGGAACAAACCATGTTGGGTTTTAATCAAGAGGTATTTATGGCTTGATGTTTGTGCAGGGATGGAGTGTGCATTAGGCCTAATCTCATAATAAACCAATTGTGTTAATTCTGCCTATGGATCCAGGACTGGCTGTATTACAAAACAAAAGTCAGTGCAATGAGCAGTGGGCAGCTGGCCATGAACATGTGAATGGAACTTATCAGGCTGGGTTTGTTCTTATGGAAATTGAATTATTGCTGTTCTGTTTAGTATTTAGTACTGTAAGCAGAGCTTTGGATAAATGATTATTGTGATAATCAAGTTTGGGATATCATGTCGTAGTGTGTGGTCTCTGAGTACTGTGCATATATTAACTGCTATTCCGTTAATACAGAAAACTATGTGTCTTTGTCTGCTGAGTTGTAATGTGTACAGCTCATAAATATCTATAAAGCCCTACAGGCAAACTAGTGTTAATTCTGTCTGCTAAAATATGACTCATTGGCAACCTTTTACCGTGAGGAACACAGGACGATAACAAGCTTATATGGATCTCTGATCGAAAAACTGTAAAGAAGTCGGTTTAGTTTAGTTTTGTAGACTGAACATGACAGTGAATGTTAGAGACAGACTGCTGGGCATTCAAAACCCATGCTTTTCCTCCAATGTGCATTTAATAGGAGTGTGGCCAAGAAAGCACGAGTTGTTAGCTCATTTGTGCATGCCAGGGGTAGTATTGCATATGACTTTAACCTTGTAAAGGTTTTGTCTCTGTGATGAAGAAATGGTTGTTAATGAACATTTCTCCTTGCATTTTTTTGTAAATCATCAGATTTTACGATCAAAGTAATAGTAGAAGTAAAAGCATGTTTCTGTGGAAATATGTGGCCATTCATTCTGTAGAGCATGTATGAGGTCAGGCACTGACGTTGACAAGAAGGCCTGGCTCATTCCACTTCATCCCAAAGGTGCTCGATGGGGTTGAGGTCAGGGCCCTGTGCAGGCCATGCCAAACTCATCAAACCATCTCTCTATTGTCCTGTCTTTGTGCTTTGGGGCACAGTCGTGTTGGAATAGAGAAGGGCCTTCCCCAAACTGTTGCCACAAAGTTGGAAGCATACCATTTTCCAGAACGGGTTTGTATGCTAAAGCATCAAGATTGGCCTTCACTGGAGATAAGGGGTCTCAACCCTGAAAACAGCCCCATACTGTTATCCCTCCTCCACTAAAACTGAGCAAGCTAAAACTGCTTAAAATGTTTCTTGAAACTGATTATGTCCGTTTTTTTTTTAAGTAGTTGAAATAGATTTTTTGAGTAATCTTTACTTCTACATTTTTTTGTGGAGGGTTAACTTGACTTTTAAAGTTAAAGTGCACTATAGAAACTTTCCTATGCTTAAAATTTCAGTTTAAATTCAACTCAAATGAACAGTTTAAATGTTTTTTGTAAAGCTCAATGGTCTTCATCCACTGCAATTCTCCCTTATTTCTATTACATATTTTAATCTTGCACATTAATCTTGCCATCCAAGGTATTCCAACTTAACCCTAAGGGATCCACGGTCACGCCAGTGTGATTTTATCATCTGCGATTTTTGTCATGATAGCATAAAAACAAATCCACATTCTGCATTGCAATCAACTTAGCAGGGAAAGCGTGATTTTTAAGCTTTCTTTGTGTTTTTGTTTGGTGTCAATAGGCTAAGTAAAACAGCAAATATGATCATTTGAACTTGATGTTAAAAATTAATTTTACACAAAGAGGACAGTGGACCATACTGTACAGAACTGGCACTGATATTTTTTTCATAATTTCAGCATTTTGTAATTTCTTTTGAAAAATGCAAATGTATTGTTTTAAATAACAAGAAAAAAAACTTTACATTTAAGAAAAAAAAGGTTTCATTTTATAAAGCTTAGGTAGTGCAGAAAAAAATGATACTAAATATGAGCATGGTATACATTTCCTGAGTGGTTTATATTGTCAAAAGAAAAAAAAATAGTCTTGGGCCTCTAAGGGTTAAGTGACTGCAAGTGGCAATAAGTCAAAAGTGCACAATGAACCAGGAAGTCCTGTTCCATCATGTTTGGCATATCATCCACAGTATACTACAGTTGCTCCCACCAGGCAGGAGTTGTCTGACTGGGTCAGTAACTTCACTCATGGTGCAAAAGTGTCTATTGCCCAAAGGCACTATTGGAAAAATGACAAAAAACACTTAGAATGATTGAGTACTGTTTACCTAAAACTAAAAATGTGTGCAGTCGACTCAGAAAGATAGAGCTGAAATAGCTATTTTGGATTTTAAAGTTATACAACTTATTTTTTAAACAACCTTAAACTGTTTGGTCTTACCGGGCAGGTTACATTCACCCGGCATCAGCCAAGCGCAGACTTGCCCAAACAGAAAAGTGTGATTCATCACTCCTGGGAACACATTTCAAGTGCTCCACAGTCCAGTGTCAATGTGCTTTACACTATGCTATCCGACACTTGGTATTGGATGTGAGGCTTGCGTGCAGCTGCTCAGCCATGGTAACCCATTGATGAAGCTTCCTCTGCACAATTTTTGTGTTTACATTAATGCCAGTGGAAGTTCAGAACTCTTCAGCTATAGAATCAGCAGAGTGATGGTGACTTTTATGCACCATGCACCTAGGTAGTCGCAGACTCTGTGGTCTGTTTTACATGGTCTTCCACTTCACAACTGAGTTGCTGTTTTTCCTGCTGAGTTGCTTCCACTTTCTAATAACATCACTTACAGTTGAATGTGGAATACGCAGCAGGGAAGACACTTCTCAAACTATTTTATTGCAAAGGTGATATCCATCACAATACCATGCTTGAAATCACTGAGCTCTTCAGAACAACGCTATAATGAAAATGGAAACCACATGGCTAGATGCTTGATGTTTTTTTACACCTGTAGCAGCAGGTCTGATTGAAACACCTGAATTCAATAACAGGTGTGGCAAAATACTTCTGTTCATATAGTGCATGAGTCACATCCATATGAGCAACCACCTGTAGTCTGTGCTTAGAAAGGGTAGAACCTGATATGGAATCTAGCCAATCACTCATTAAATTTTGATTATTATTGATTTTATTGATTATGGCAAACATTTTCAGGAGTTTTGCACACGTTAGAGAACCAAGAGAGACAAGAAAGCGTGCAAGCACAAATGCATACAGTTTGTCCCTGGAGATGGAGAACTCTGACGCGTCTGAATGTTTAAATGGGCAGCGACATGGCCACAGAGCTGGGCTAAACAGATTACAACCAGTTTGAACGTTTGCAGTATTTACCCATCAAAAGACAGTGATATCCAAAAGTCAACATTATAGGGCTGCCTAACCACCAACAAGTATTTTTTATCACCTTAAAGGAAAACTTTATACATGATATAATGCACCAGTGCTGCACATATGGATGCAGTATCGTAGTTTCTTTAGGGGATTCTTTAAATCCCACACACTGAGCATTAGCGTAACATTTTTATGGGCAAACTTTCTTGTTGTTGTTATAGGCTATATTTAAAAATTCACAACTTTTAATAGATTCTTAAATAGAGTTTATTAAGAAAAACAACCTTGCACTCTTCTTTCTTACAGCCATGACAAGTCAGTCACTCATCTCAGCAGCCAGCCAGTCATTCGATATCAACCTCTCTAGCCGGCCCGCTAGCTAAAATGGAAATGTGTTAGTGCCAGCAGTTGGAGACTGTTGGGGGACTTAGCCTTCATTCTGTTGAGATAAAGTAGCAGGCCTAAGCCTTGCCTGGTGAAATGACATATCCCCCCCCACCTTCCTGTTCCTGTACAATCGCCATAATATTGTGTTTCTATGCTGGGCCTGTAACCTTTGATTAAATTAGTCCAGTATTGCCTCGGTCCTTTTCTAAACTGTAGGCACTAGAGAGCTACTTAACAGACCCTGTCCCTCGGAGGGAAGAAACTGCTTAAGCTTACAAGTGTACGGCCGCAGAAATATCAAACCCCTCTCACTCAAATCTCTCTGCTTACTTCTCTCCTTCTTTCTCTCTTCGGGTACAGCGTTTCACTCCCTGTCTCTCCTGAAGTGTCTTTCTCCGTGCGTGTTTTGTGTTTGTATGCGTGTGAACCTGCGAGTCGATCCATCACGCTCTGTCACTCCGAAGGTGAGGCAGGCATTATGGGATGTCAGAGAAAGAGCAGCAAAATGACATTTTATAGTTGTTATTTTTCAAACGTGTGTTGCACGGTGAATGACAGACAGCACGAATGAACAAATCAGAATTGCATTTTGTTCAAGGAAGTGGGATTAATGTGAGGAGAAGGCAAAAGAGACATGGCATTGGTCAAACGTCAATCAGCTGTAGGTCTGAATAATGAAATGGTACTTCACGTCCACATTTAGGGTGTTATTTACTGTACAGAGGGGAAAACTTCTCCTGAGGGGCCTGGTATTTTGCACCATGAGGATCTGGTGAAGTTAATTATACATTTGTATTTAGTATTCACAGCTCAAATGCTGTAGCCCAGGAGAAATACTCCAGATTTTTAAATCAGCCACTTCCTTGTGGTGTCATACTCGGGGCGGGAAACTCAAATGTTATCATGTCAAAACGTTGTCTTATGGGTTGTTTGTTATATTAATATTGAAATTCTGACAAAGAGTTCTAATCCATCCCTTTTACATTGAAAACAACTACAAAAAAACTGGATACCAACAGGGAAAGAGATTGGCCAAGAAAATAACAAGGGTATTTACTCATAGCTGCCATCAGATCGGGGCTAATATAGCATCCAGTTGCGTTCTGGCTATCATGTATGTTTGACAACATATTAAAGAGATATTTCTGTATTTTTGAAGTTGGGTTGTATGACATCCTTGGTGATATCAGAGGCATTGGCCTCCGGTGATTTCAGTGAGCGGTGCCGCTTCTAACAGGAAGCACTTGGGGAAGCTAGGATCTACAGAGTAGCAGACAAAAACAGAAAAATGAAAATACAAAACAGAACTGTTCAGCCGGCACACTGTAATCCGTTTGACAGAAAATGATTAAACCAGCAAACAGATTATTCTGGCAGACCAAAACTGCAGTCTGTCTTTCAGAGTGACAGTCAACAGTATTTTAAGGCCTTCGAGACAGTCTGGCTGTGGACTTAGGTGAAGGTAAGGGTTAGGATATGAAGAGTTGGAGTCAACAAGATGACATGCAAAGGCAATAAAAGTCTCCTGTCACCTCAAAAACCATTTATCCACCCAGCACAAGCCTATTTAATCCTCTGCTAAACATAGATGTGTAGATACAAAGTGTGACGTTGCTGGCATCTCAAAAAGTGATTTTTCAAACATCCATGGTGGCAGGATGGACAAAAAACAATCTTTGCTCAGGTCATGACCCAAGTGGTTGCCATAACTTCCTCTTCTTTCTCCCCCTTGGTGGGCTTTTAAACAAGCTACCTGGATACCACCACCTGCTGTATCAGACTGAGTACATACGCAAGTGGGTCCAGGATCGGATCAATGCTGCTCGTGTGAAAGCAAACCAGTGAGGAGAAGGCGGAGGGGAAGGAATCGCTCTGATTCGAATCAATTGAGCCTGATGTGAAAGTACCCAAACACCCTTTTTGTTCTGTTTTATTTATGAAATGCTGCTTAGTCTGTAATGTTTGCAATGCGGTCTCACTTTACAGTGAGAATTTAATAATAACTTTTATATGCTTCGTAGAAAATTACACTTGAATTGTAGAATCACCCCTAATTCCACAAAGTTGACAATGGTTTTTCTGCTAACATCCCTCGTCTTAGTTAATGATAGACAAATTAAACTCTCATCTAGAGACCAAAACCTGTTCTCAATTAACACTCAAAGTTTAATCCTCTTTGGAAAATGAGCATTTGTTTTTACATTTGCTTCTGCAAAATTTAAGTCACTTTTACTTGAGAACTTTAATGGCCTTTGACTGAAACTTTTGACTGGTAAATTAGTTTACTTCCCCAGTGATGTCCTGTTTAGAGTATCAGAGTCAACATGTTTCTGCATGAATACATCACAGAGTTTTTCATTTGGCTTTAAAGTTATGAACACAGAATCTTATTTCCTGTTTCAAACCACAATCTGCCTCCTATTTAACCTCTCCTGACTGACTGTGAGGTTTCTTCTTCTCTGACCATCGAAAACTTCCTCATATCTGTCATTGTGGTTACCTTCCCACAGTTATCTCACTGATTATTCCTATCCGGAGGCCAGTCAATACAGGAAGGAATCACTTGTCAAAAAGCCCTCTGAATGACTGCTGTGTGTAAAGAGGGTGTGTGTTAGAAAATGTATTTGTGCATCTTTGATTATGTGTGGGTGGGTGTGTGTGTGTGTAATTAAGGGTGGTGTGTGAAATCCAAAACTTTAACAGGATGCACAAATACATGACTCGCAGCCAGTGTTGTTGTCTCCAAGTGAAATGAATCATCCCGTCAAACTGTGGTGGTATAAGGCTAATAATAACACATGGCTCTGAGTGGTGAAAGGATTCACTTGTTTCAAGCATGAGAAAGAAAAGAAGCACACAGAGGTAAATTCCAAGTTATTCAGACACTGAAATCTCAATACAGGAAATCTCTGGAAGCAAAATATTCCAAATAAAGTCTCCACAGTGTGAAGAGACTTAATATAAGTTAATCATTTATTTGACAAGTTTGTAAATGTGCCTTTGGCAGAAAGACTCAGTTGTGATGTCTTTATGTACTTGAAGGGGTAGTGAGGCCAACAGTAGGACAGGATCCCCCTTGTGGAGTCTAGACACTGTGGTGGAGATGGAAGGAGAAGGATAAGATGAGGAGTGGACTTCTGAGGACGTGGGGATGAAAGGATGCAGGATGGCTCAGAGATACTGGACCTGGACACTGACAAGCTGTAATGGAGGTGGCTGGGGTGGAGGATCGTTGCAGCAGTGACAATGAAACAACAGACTGACTGCGGAGGAGAGGAGGTGCAATGCAAGCTGAAACTGTGACACTGTTGTGGGTGGTGTAGTTCATTTCCCAGGGACTGTGGATAAATCATGTTCTTCTTATAACTAGGTTAATATCATATAAACATTGTTTCACACTCATGTAGCTACTTTGGATGGCTATAGGATTGTGGTTAATAGTCAATCCAGCAAAAGCATCATAGACTGAATGATGTTGCAGCTGATAAGGACAACATGAAGGACAGAACTGGCATGCTCTATCTTTCCTGCTCTTGGATACACCAGAATCATTTTCTGAAATTGCAGGATAAGATGCAATAGCTAAAATCTCAGGTTCAGTAACCAACACATCCTATATCTACTGGACCGAATTGCAACACAGATATCAAGACTTCATTTTGATACCCCGCTACCCCAGATGAAAGTCAAGAAATACATTATGGTATTTGTATTTATGTGTTAAGTTCAGCCAGTTTCCTTTTTTTAATCACATGTTTGTCTGGCATCTTATATGACTCATTTATGATACCCAGACAGCTTTAGTGCTACCTCTGATTTTCAACTCTTTTTTCTCCCAAAAGTATCAATTCAGGCACTGTTAAGGCACTGGTATCTGAAAGAAATCAAACAATACCCAACCCTAAACAGCTGCTGTTTTTTTTTTTTTTTTTTTTTTTAATTAGTGTCATTATAAAATCAAAAGTGTCAGTGGGCAGGAGAAAATACTAAAAGATAAAAACGGTTAACATCTTGTTCAAACATGAAAGAAAGAGCCTAGTGTAATGTTTTCTTACACAAATATACAGTATTATAAGCCTTTTTCTATTATTGTATGGGTTAGTAAGCTTAAATGATATATAGTCTCATATGTTGGGAATAGGATAATAAACACATACTCTATTGAGAAGGAAATAATACAGGTAAATTTAGTCAAAGTCAAAATATTGATTATTAATATAGGTAAAATATAGTCAAAAATACATTGAAATTCATAGGTGTTGGTGAGATGATGCAACATTTTTGCTTAGCTGGCTGACTTCGGGGAGCCCTGTGTAATTTTTCTCTCTAGGGGCCCAAAATCCCCATCTACGCCCCTGGTTTTCAGCCCTCTGGACAACCAATCTGTGACCAGGGACTTCAGAACTGTACGTCTGACACTGATGCAAGGAGGCAACATGCTTCCTTTAGCATGTTACTATTGGACCAAGATCCAGCTGACCTTGTAACGAGTTAGCAAGCATCTGAGCAGTTGCACATTCAATGTTGAAAACATGAGCAGTTTTCAAGCTCTGCAGACACCCTATACTTAACTTTTGGTACAAATGGGATGCATGTTACCACTTTAGCTTACAATGATAGCAGACAACAGTGCAACTAATGTTATGCCTTGCATTTATTGAAAAAAGCTCAGCACAGAGGCAGTGGAGCATGATCGATTGATCGATCAGATGATGGAAAGAATTCCTCCAGAATAGCATTATCTAGGGGTATTAGTCCCAACTTTGAGAAACTTTGTGTGCAGTTTCAGTTGGTCTAACATGTTTTTAATTTTTAGAAGTCCAGTTTTATTCAGATTAACACAGTAATTTGACTTTTTCTATCTTCATGTAAACATACTGAGTGTCTCATATGGCCCAGCTCCAGCTCCTACCATGCTTGGCAGGTGTGTGCATGTGTCCGTACACACACTAGGGACCTGGAGAGATGGAGCACCAACCGCCTACACATCCCTAATGGGAGGTCTGTGCACCTGGGTCCACACAAACCCACTGTCACTGTCCCACCTTCATATTTCATGTCACTGGGCATTTCAGAGCAGACATGGGATACCACAACACGACAAGGTGGAGCGGGCTTTTTCTGCAAGGTGACATCACAACACCTACTGTAAGCAGATCTGCTCTATGTGCTTCTGTGTCCGTGTGCATCTGTGTCTGTTTCAGTGCCCACACTCTTCACACATGTCAACACACAAAAGCCACATGGGAGGCCATTGAGAGCTGCAGCAGCTGTGGAATATGTTATTCAAATGGTGTGTGACTGTTTGTGTGTCACAGCATTAATATGTGTGTGTGTCGTGTTATCATCTCTGCTTGTAGGAATAAACGCCACTGATGTGTCTCTGCGGGGAGCTTATAGAGAATCACTTACCTCTGCGCTCTTACTGCAGCGTAGCAATGAGTGACTCAGTTCTTTTCTCTTCATCGTATTAGGACGGGACAGGAAACAGTAAATCCAATCAAATAGCTCTTTAAAAACCATCATGGCGGATATGCCTCAAATGGTAAATACAGGGGAGTGATGTGAAAAGCAAGGACTGTATGAATAATAGATCTAGCCACTCTAAGTCAACCATTGTTTGTTGTTTTCCTTCTGTAGCTCTCAGTTCTTTGCTGCCACCATGGTGGTTTTTTAAAAGCAGAAGTCACCCTATGTCTATTTCTGAGTGATCCTAATAGTCAGTATGTTTACTTGCAGTTAGAAAAAATTTAAATTTGAGGTTTATCTTGATCGAGTTAGAAAATACATGAAAACATGTTAGTTTGACTTAAATTGTACATAATACAATTTTAAATAATGTGAATTACACATTAAAGCAAGACTTTAAAGTAAGTATTTTAAAAGTGTGGGAAGGTGAATAAAAATCAAAACAACTCCATTCTTTAAACTTTTTATAAAATGTTTGCAACATTTCATATCAAACTTGGTTTTGGAAATAGACTGCCAGTTTTGCCTACTATACTCTAATTAGGTTGGAATAATGAGTCACATTTCAGAGCAGGTGGACTGGCCAGATTCTATGTCAGTCATAAAGTAAATCCATCTTGCAAAACTCCGGTCTAAAATGAGTGTGCCAGCACTGAAAATGGCCCTGATGAGCTAACGTCATTTGAGGAGAACAGGGCAGTAGACACGATGGAGTTAAGTTGTACTGGAAGCTGACAGCAATGGCTGCCGTCAGTGTAGCTATTAGCTTGGATTTAGCTAAAGCATGGTTCATCAGCTACATTTGCAAACGGGGCCAGATTCAGTCTCAGCTGCCAGCTGAGACTAGGATCAGGAAAGCTCAATCTGTTATGCCACATCCATTTCCTGAGAGGGGTGGAGTCAGGGGCGGAGTCAGACAGCTCATTAACATTTAAAGCCACAGACACAGAAACAGCTCGCTCTGAGCAGGGCTGAAACAGAGGGATTTTTAGACATGCAAAAATTGTAAAATTGAAGTGTTTTTTTTACAGAAACAAACTTCACAGGCATGTTTTGGGGACCTCTGACACCAATATAAACTCTTCTTAAAGAGATAAAATATGTGACCTCCAAAACAGCGTTTGATTTTTTTTTATAATGTAATTAAAGCAGGTTAGGGCTGCATGCCGTTGCAGGGGTTAGTGCTGTTGCCTCACAGCAAGAAGTTTGCATGTTCTCCCCGTGCATGTGTGGGTTCTCTCCAGGTACTCCGGCTTCCTCCCACCACCAAAAACATGCTCATCAGGTTAATGATGACTCTAATTTGACCGTAGGTGTGAATGTGAGAATGTCTGTGTCTAAATATCAGCCCTGTGATTGACTGGTGACCAGTCCATTTTTTTTTTTTTTTTTTATCAAACATTCCCACCATGTTGCATGATAACAAAAGAAAACACTATTAAAACATTTTGAAAATATTTGGGGGTGTTATTTAAGCAGGTGATAACACCATTGAAACAACACTTCAAATCAGTGCAGTGCAGTCTCTTGGACGTTACACAGGCCTCCGTTTATAGCACTTTTTATTTTATTTAATTGATATATAATATATAATATTATAATACATAACATCATTACATTAAATAGGAAAAAAATATGATTAAAACAACATTTTGAAATATTTTCACAATGTTATCCAAGCCTCAGTTACAGCATGTGAAAAAAATAAAGTGTCTCCATTCAGAGGGTTTAAAACATAATTGCCCCATAATAAGAACAGTTGAATTTCTTAAACTGAACATGACTTCTCAGGATCATGGCTGCCATGGAAATGTGGTCTATTGAACCTCAAACTGTGGTAAACAATAAATTATTTTTTTGAATCTGTATTTTAGTATTGCATCAATTTAGCTCTTCTACACAATGTCTTTGAAGAAATTTCTGACTGAAACATTTTGTTCTATTTTTGTTTTAATTTTCCAAAGATGACCAAAAGACTTGTTTTAGGCCTTTTCTGCCATAACTAGCTCTCTTACATGGCTGTAGTTTGTACCCCCCTGTGCAGTTTCCTGCTGAAATGGGACTGGTGTGCATAGGTTCCTGGTTATTCCTGTGTGTTTGCTCATGTGTGTGCACGGTTGGCTCCCTAGCCTGTGTCTAGCCTTTGCGGCACGGGCCAGGGCTCTGCGGCTGCCCCGAGGCCACCATTGTCCCCGGTCTCCACAGCCCAGTGGCCACAGATGTTCCCCGTTTGATACCATGCTCCTCACATATACTCCCCACTCTCCTAGATGTGTGGGTGGCCAAGCGGGGCGCCCTGTTGCGTGTCACACTGGCAAGCCATTGGCCGCCTGGTGCCTGCACGTGACACCGAAAAGGGGGGAAGCCATCACGTCTACAGTTTTAATCCCGCCACCATGCATAATGGAACAGAAGTAGCCCCAAGTGGAGAAAGAAGCTTTGCATGAGGAGGTGTTCATAAAAGGATCATGGGAAAACGGGGTGTGAGAGGATAGAAGAGGAAAAGCACGCTGAGATGTTGTTCAAAGCACCTCGAGGAAAAGAAAAAGACAACTGACATCCCTCCCCAGTCGTGCTTTGGTATCATGTCTGTGCTTGTGTGCGTGCAGTGCTTGTAATAGACGAGGAGGGATTGATCTGCTGGTTCAGTGCGACAAACAGGCCGTTCAAATTAACGACAGATGCAACGATGAACATCAAGAGACTTTGGCATTACAGCTAAAGATAAAACCATGCTTGTAGGGGAAACATTGTTACGCTTTCTTTCTAAGCACAAAAATGAGACACGCAAATAGATGTGCCATCCTCCCTTCTGTATCATCATACAAAGATTTCTGAGCTTCCTCTTATCGGGTTAAAGCACGGATTAAAACTTATTTTATTTCCAGTCAGCAAGAGAAGATTTGCATGCTCTTAGCAGTTTCTTGTACTCTGATGTTGACCACAAGGTGAGAATTCTGGGGGTTTCCGTGCTCTTTCCTGTGCTCAAAGTTTTTACAGATTGCAAATTTCAGAGGATCTTAAAGAATGTAGGTAGTGAGCCATGCAGTTGTTTTCCTCAAAGGACCACTGTGCATTTGAATGATGGTTTTACATTGTTGAACATTTTTTCATGCAATGCTGTTTATGTTGTTTGTGGTTCTGTATGGCTGCTGCCTTTGCAGGACTCTCTTGTTAAAGAGTTTCTAATCTCAATGAGAATTTCTGGCAAGATATACATGGGTAAAATCCAACTAGAGCTACCACCTGGCAGTTAAAACCCTCCACAGAGTTTACCATTGCCAAACAGTTAAAGTACAACGGTGGGTCAAGAGGAAGAGTTTCTTTGAAAGTATGACATAATAATCAAATTCATGTAATGGTGTCGGTGCATAAATATGCAATGAATTTCAGACTAAATTAAGTGTATGGGAGTCTATCAGATGCACAAAATAACAGTCCACAGCAGTGTTTCAGCTCAAAAATCTAGCCATTTTATCCTTGTGCAATTTGACAAAGTATTCTGCCCACAAGATTTCAGATCCATAGAGTTTCATCTCAAGTCAGAATTTTTGTACAAAATTTAAAGAAAATCCTTAAAAGCATTCTTTGAGCTTAATCACAATCAAATACGGTGGATGCATGCATGGTCCAATAAACTACACTTTTAAAATAATACCTCCAAAATCTAATCAGTTCATCCTAGAGTCAGAGAGGACACTTGTGCAAAGCAAGGACAAACCCCATTGATGTTCCTGAGATAGAAGGTACAAAAGCAAAGTTGAAAATTAGGCATGGAAACCTTTATCTTTGACACCCAAAATCTAAGTAGTCCATCTTTGAGCCAGAGTGGACATTTTTGCAAAGTTTGAATGAATTTCCATAAGCACTGATATATCACACTCACCAGCTAAGAATGAACATGAAGCCCAGTGACCTTTACCATTGACCCATGACCTCCAGAAAAAAAAAAAAAACAAAAACATACATGAGATAAATCATTTTCAAAAGCAAGGAGATGAACATCAAAGGTTGAAGTGGACTAATGACATTGACCTTTGGCCTCTAAAATCATGACTTGCTTAGTTAATTTCTGCAGTGTAAGGTGCAAAATAAATTATTTTTAGCAACAGCAGGGAAAAACTGAAAGTATGGCAAGGAATATTTAAAGTTTTGATTTTACAGGATTAGTCCTGATAATGCTTCAAGGCCACAGTTTGCAAAGAGGTACAGGCCTTTGAAATGAGGCCATATAAAGTTTGGCCTCATGCTGAGACTAAGCACTCAAGTTTTGAACCAAGCCAAGGGACTGAACATGGACAGACATTTAGCACTATAAATACTAAAACAAACTGTGCGAATGTATTTTTTTTTTTGTTTTGTTTTTTTTTTTTTAACATTGATGATAAGGATAAGGTAAAGGATGATCTGCAGTTATTCCTTTCTACAGTGCAACCCCACATCCATTGCACTGATGTAGATGAATAACCAGGAACACCAGATAGACTGTTTCATATCTATTGCATTTTTGTGATTTTGTGTATTTGCCTGTTGTTTTAATTTCATGTTTAATATTATGTTTACATGTTTATATTTTTATTATGACTTACTTTAAGGCTTTTTAACTGGGTCTTTTTTCACTGCTGATGTTGTCTTTGTGCACTTGCATTTTTGTTCCCGCTGCAAAACTAATTTCACTCCATGGGACAATAAAGAGACTCTGAATCTGAATTGCATGGATAGATCAGGATATTTTAAAAGATTCTCAGAAGGTGACTGGATGAACTACATTCATTATGGGCCAATCAGAGCAATGAGACAAAATGAGGTAGTATGCATGCACAACAGTTAGACGGGAAGGCGCTGCAGTAGTTTCTGGACAGTGGAGCATGTTGGTGGACAAAAATCATGTCTAGGCTGTTTGATGCAGAAACATCTCTGCCGAGAGAAACTTTAAATGTGGCTCTTTGCTTTTGTTTTGATAACAAATGTGGTCCAGTTCTAATGAAACTGCCACCATACTATAGCTCAGTGATCATCAACTGGCAACCCAGGGGCCATATCAGGCCACCTAAAGCTTTCCATGATGGCCCCCAGAAGATCACTGAATTCAGAAAATATGCAGGGTAAAAATTATGTTGTGGTTCTTTAGGTTTTAAATCTCTGCAGTTATTAAATAAACCCCAAAAATGATAAATATTGAAACAATTTTATCTGTTTTTGCAGATATCGGTCTCTTGGGAATCATTTGCAAACATGATGCATGGTAAACACATATTTTACATTTAAGTCCTGATTAAATCTACAGTTTTCTGTGTCAACCTACTACGCCAAACTCCTATAAAGTGAGATTTTTCCTGCCTGAGAATCAAAACAAAAGACCTTTTTTTCTGCAAATGTTTTTCACCAATTGGAACGCACCATATAACTATCCCAATCAGTGATAGACCACATGACAACCTTGGAAATATGTAGATAACATATAATTTCTATCTTGTGGCTGGCTGCAGTATAGGTTATAGAGACAGAACTCATATATACAAATCGTAATATACTAAAAACATATTAATTAAACCAAGATATTTACTTATCTATAATCTGGCCCTCACAATCTCTGTCAAGACTAAATTTGGCCCGTGTGCAAACATAGCTGATGACCCATGCTTAAGCTACATTCCAGCTAATGGCTACACTGGCAGCAGCCATTGCTATCAGCTACAGTACAACTAAACCCTATCGTGTCTACTGCCTCGTTCTCCTCAAATGATGCTGTTTCATCAGGGCCATTTTCAGTGCTGTTTCAACTGTTTCAGACTGGAGCTTTGCAAGATGGATTTGCCTGATGACAGACATGGAATCCGGCCAGTCCATCTGCTTTGAAATGCAACTCATTATTCCACCTAATTAGAGTCTAATAGTAAGGCAAAACTGGCAGTCTCTTGCCGTAACCAAGACGGATGTGAAATATCTCAAAATTGGTATCAAAAATATTTTTAAAAATTGAGTTGTTCCAAGTTCTATTCAACCTCTCACACTTTTAAAACCCTTGGTTTTAAGTGTTCTTGAGATATTGTGTTCACAAGAATGTCCCATGGACAAATGGAAAACCTTCAACTAAAACAAAAACGTAATGCCTCTGGCCTCAGCTATCGCCAGTTTGGAGGCACAAATATTAGGGATTTGAAGAGGTTTGTCACTATCTGTAGCCAATCTCTCTCTGCTTTAACTAAAGTAGCATTTTGTTTGTGTTTTCAGTTTCCTGCTTAAGAAAATAGAGATAAGACATGCAATGTGAAGCATACAGTTCCTCCTGAGGCACATATAGGTGTTTAAGTTTTACCTTATCTCTTTGATGATCTTTCAACAGCCCGCTTGCTCACAAACTGAACTGTTTGTCTTAGAGATTCAGTTTTCCAGTTAAACAACTGACAGACATTGTTTGCTGATGCATCCTTACATGATTTTTTTTTTAAAAAGCTGCTTCTACAAAGAAAGAAGTTAAAGAACAAGTGATTCTGTGGTTTTAATGGCATGCATGAAGCATCACTGGTCACTTTTTCTTTGTCTGAAAGTTGGAAGACGTGAAACATGCTCCACCAGTTTTGTTATGCAAGAGCGTCTTATTAAGCTGTCACTTTAAAATTGAATGCATACCTAGAACAAGTGAGAAATTGAGCATGAAGAGATGACAGAGCTTTTTTTTATGAATGCGTCACACTTCAAACGCTTCAGAATCTAAAGAGGAATCTACAGCGATGACTGATGTGTGAAAGCATGTGGGATCATTGTAGTTATGCTGAAGTGGCTCTAAGTTGCACCATTGCCAAAAAATGCTGGGAACTCAATGCAAATAGGGTGACATCTGACAAATGGGATGGTTTTCCCCTTTATGTAATATACAGCAATCCATTTGAGTTGCTGCTTTAGACAAAGGCAGAATAAAGACAAAGAGATGAGAATTTGAAACAGAAACACAGAGAGAACAAGGAGGACGGGGAGGAAGGAGCCGCCATTTTCTCCTGCTTCAAGACACAGCTCAGTCTTAATCAAAATCCCACACAGGAAGAACACTTGAGTATCTTAATCAAAGATCAGCCTGCTCGGTATTAATAATAGAGCAGAGTGCTGAAATGGAGTTTTACTTATTCAAGACTGCACTTACTCGCCTCATATACCTTTAGAGTATATTAGGCTCTGGGCGTGGCGAGAGGGGGAGGACTGGAGCCAACAGACACCTCACCTGTGTACATTTACAGCAGCCAACCTTCTGGCTAATGACTACAGTGCACCATTATGCATGTGTAGTGAAGAACCTTGGGTGTTTGGTTTCCTAGAACTGAACTTATGAATTCATCAGTCAGTGCAGGCAAATAAAACTACATCCAGGCTGAACTATGCAAATTCAGACCAATTTTAGTTGACCTTGATTCCAAGTTAGTAAGCAGCTACATGCCCTAAACTTTGCTTTTAGTACTATTATAATTCACACTAGCTTATGGTGATATACAAATCTACACAAAAGCAAAACTGCTGTTGAAATTCTGGGTCAAAGCTTGGTACAGACACCATGGAGCATGCACAGAAGCCTTGCACATGTTGTCTCCAATGGAAGTGAGTGCATGCAAGAGTAAGTCAACCTTGGGGAATACTCTATTCTGATTGGTTCTAGAAGTTCCATTGGTGTCCATTAACTGCTGATATATGGACACCTCTGAAACTTCTCAAGTAGTTCCAGTCAAAAAATCTTGACAGTGTTCCAAATTAATGTGCCACAGCCATTAGATGAGAACAGTAACCATCGCCAAGTAAGCAATCATTCTCTCCAGAAACAAAGTAGCGAAAAATATAATTGAGCGAATTCATAATTTCATTTAATCTATTTGGTGAATATGACCATTTTGATGACTGGGATGCTGCTGTGGAACGTGAGGAGTATCCTCTTAGCATCACATGATGGCATTGTAACACACGAGCTACAAGAAGTGCACAACTTATTTCCAGGCTCACCTTAACACTGTGAGGTGTGTTGCAAAAAAAGTCACTTCCCTACAGTTCTAACTTCTACTGTCAGAAGATTTAAATTACATGAAACAAAAGAAAAGAAACCATTATTTCTTTGTAGAGCCAAAAGAAAACACTTGTGAGTGAAACATAATGATGATATAAATATTGACTTGTCTCTAATGGGGAATCAGCACCTGCAGGGCATGGACAGCTCCATTTCACCTCTGTGACCTCATAGTGCAGAAGGGGGTATTATTCTGTATATTCAAATAGAACTGGTCTAGTTAAACCAAGCTTTCTGATGACTCTCCATCTCCCTCGTCGTTATTTCACTGATAAAGCTGTTAAGAAAGTGCACTGCGCGGATTTGTTTTTCTCTTCTGTTGCCATAGGTTTGAATGTGAGCATGCCTGGTTTCTGGTGACCAGTCCAGGGTGTACCCTGCCCATCCCAGCAATGACTGCTTGGAAAGGCTCAAGCCACCCCATGACCCCCAACGGGATAAGCGGTATAAAAAATTGATGGATGGACAACAATTAAAGTTACTTAACATGTTTTAAAGGGTATATTTTGTATGGATATAGTGTGCCTTGAGATTTTGGCTGGATTTTAGATGGTCCTTGGGCAATGAAAGGTTGAAAGCCATTGAGCCATAGTACAGTGACAGTTTTATCAGAACAAAACCACATTTCCTATGATGCAAAGAGCAAAGAACAGCACTTAAAGCTTTTCATGACCTGCTTTGACATGAGTTTGCGATCACTACAGATGTGCAGAGTTGTAGCGTGAGTCAGTATATACAGTGGCTGCCACCAGGGTAGCGATTAGCTCTGATGCTGCAGAAATGCAGCTGTTAAATCAGAACCGGACCACATTTATTTAGCAAAACAAGAGCAATGAGCCACACTGAAAGCTTCTCTTACAAGAGAAGATGTTTTTGCATGTCTGCCAACCAGCATGAGTTTTATCCATCAACAAGCTCCACTGCAGCAAATGCCTGTCTAACTCAGGTTTCTATACCGGAGCACATGTCTACTACCTCATCTTGGCTTGTTGCTCTGATTGGCCCATAATGTATGTGACAGGCAAAGGTTTGTCTGATCACTTCCAAGAATTTTTGAAAGTCCTGCCCTTACCAAACACTTCCCCAAATGAATGTGAAATATATCCCTGCAGTGCATATATGAAACAGTCATGTTAGTAAAAGTAAAGATATGTAATGGATGCACTTTAAGTGAATTTACTGTTACTCATGCTTATCAGATTATCCCCCCAACCTCCATCCCCAGCTCATTTCTAACCCCCACACCCACCCACCTCAAGTACTCCCTGAGAGAACAGAGGACACCTCGTAACATCACACCTGCCTCCCCCAAGGGCAACATGGCTTGGGAAAATTTCTGAGGTAGGCTTGACTTTCCCTCCCTTTACACACTCTCTCTCTCTCTCTCTTTCCTTCTCAGGAGATGGTTTGTGTTTTGTAGGAATGCTACTCATGAGGTCAACCCCAGCATTCTGGAAAATGGTGTGTTTTAACAATCCCACTTCTAATTTTCCCAGCCAATACTCTGACGCACAGTATTCGATGTTCAAAATAACTGACTTGCCCTCCAAATTGTTGCTAATTTTAAGAGGGTGACCTACATCTTGTCTGGGTCAAATAGAAACTCTTTATGTATATATAGCTCACTGTTTCACATCAAAAAAGGATTTTCTTGTGTGTTTTTGAGATAATCTTCCAGACATGGCTTTGAGATATGCCGCAGTCTTATTTTAAATCGTTATTCTGTCTTTTTCCTTGAATGTTATCTTCAGTAACTTGTACTTGTGAACATAAGGCTTTACCACTTAAGGCCTCTAAATCCTTTGAGACAAAAAGCACAACAGAGGAAATCAAACATGGTCTATAAAGCCATGTCTGGTCATGTCACTTCAGGACTCAGATGCAGCTCACTGAAGACAAAACATGCAGGCGTTACATTGGATTATTGAAGAGAACCTGAGCAGACAATAGCATGCAGAGATACAGTGGTGCAGAGATTCGTGCAGCGACAGCAACAATGGACATGTGTGGCGTGGAGATAGGCAGGCGTTGTCTAATTAGCTCAGTGGGAACACCCCATTGTCTCGGGTTCGGGACTAGTGCACTTCAATGGCACCTCACTTGTAGATTGGTGTGCTGCAGACCGGGTTGGATGGGGCTGGGCCATTGTTGAGCTAAATGCTATTAACTTTTAAGCCGAGCGACGCATAAAAGTGAAGCTGGTGTAAATTACAATTCCCCTGCACATAATCCACTTGCTGATGGAAGACATTACAGCGGCCTTGTGTCTTGACAACAGATTACGGCGCCGGCTTTACCCTACCCGGCTCGCAAACACGGGAAGCCACGGGATTTTTGTTTTTATCCGCCCCATCCCTTCTTCATCTTCTTTCTCTCCCTCCCTCCTTTTCTGTCCTCCAGTTCTCCCATTGATCTCACAGTGGTATTCAGTATCTGCCAATGGTGCATGCCTGCAGGGGGGCCACCAAATCCATTATCAGGTAGGACAACAGTTTCCACACTGTTTCCCTCGCTGTAAGGTGGGAGAAAAGACAGTGGAGAGATATGGGGGATGCTGAGGTCTGTAGTAGCTTTTTTAACTTAGATTATGAGCCAATGCAAATATAAATGAAACACAACAAAAAGAGTTTAGTGTTATTTGGACAACATGTATCCTATAGTATGACTGTACATACAGGGAACATGGCTCACAAATAGCCTGCAGGCATGTACATACATCCTCTCTGTGTACTGCAGTGTTCCCAGCCTTAAGTTAATTACTACTGTGGTATAGAGTAATATATTATGAAGACAAGTCTGTGCAAAAAGTTGGATGAGCTCAATTTACTTAAAGGGTGTGTGATTTATTTTGACACTTGAGCAGCTCAGAGAATTACTTGCATGACTACAGAACTGAGATTAGACAAAGCAAAGTAAAAGGTGTGGAAAGTGTCCTTTTTTTTTTGCAGTTCAACGCTTGAACATTAGATATAGCTCCAATAAGAAGAGAGTTTATGCAACTTTTTGTATCAGGATTAAACAAGGCAATGGTATTGGGAAAGCTGTGTGCATTTGTGCACACAAAAAGTAGTGCAAAAAGTAGTTATCAAGTCTTAAATGTAACTAAAAGTTATAAAAACTACCTAAAATGCAGTTTTATACATGATGCTTTGTGCAACATTGTGCACTTTATCCCCCACTAGGGAAAGTGGGGGTCCGCAATTTCTGAAGCTGTTATTTTGGGGGTCACAGGCTGAAAAGTTTGGGAACCCCTGCTGTAAGGTACTTGGCAAAAGTACTGGCATCAGCCTCCTGTCATTTCAGTAAGCGCTGCTCCTTTAAGAAGACTTGCTGGGCGTAAAGCTAGGCTATACAGCATAGTAAATGGGTATACTTTCTCCATGCAGTTTAGCAAATTTTAGGCCAAAAAACAATGTTAGATCATACATAATACTCTATCAATTTTTTTAATCATTATTTTTCACACAGAAAGCCTCTGTGTTTGGATCTATTTTGCAATGCTACCTTTGGCTATGTTCTCTTCCGCCAAAGTGTTTCACCATCTCATGATCAGCTGTTTTGGCCTACAGCCTCAACAGAAATGGCAGCAAGCTAACCAAAAACAAAACCAACAATTAGTGATTTAGACTCACCTGACAATGATGTGCTGTTTACTGTGGATACAAGGGGATACTTTTATGAGGAACAACTTCTACAGATGGCTTCCCTGGCATGCTTTCACACTAGCAACATGGAACCTGCCCGGGCACGCTTGCGTATTTACTCAGTCTGACACGGCAGATGGCGGTATGCACGTAGCTGGTTTACAACCCCACAAAGGAGGAGAATGAAGAAGAAGCTACCATGGCAACCACTGGAGTCATGACCTGAGCGAAGACTATTTTTGTTTTGACCCGGCAAAAAGTCCATCCTGCAGCCATGGATGATTAAAATCACTTAAGACACTAGCAACTTCGCTCTTCGTATCTGCACATCTACTACAACTCAGAGGATTAAATGGGCTAGTGCTGTGCAAATACAGCGGTTTTTGAGGTGACAGGAGACTTTTATTGCCTTTGCAACTCCTCTCACTGACTCAAACTTTTGTTCATCTGTAAGGTAAGTCACAACAGACTGTTTATTGGCTGGATTCTGATGATTTCTGCTCTTTATTGAGGAAAAATGTGAACAAATTGCCGTGCTGTGGAAAGAAGTTTAGTTTTTACAATGATGTCATAAAGCTGATATGACGCTCTATCCCGTATCCGAGCACGGTTGCATTCACATCTCATCCGAACCGTGCCAGAGTCCACTTGAATCGTGCCCAAGACCACCTCCCCAAGTTGGCCCAGGCCTGGTGCCTGGGTGCAGTTCATTTACATTCACACTACCCAAACAAACTGGACTTTGGGCTCAAGTGCACTCAGATCCGTATGGACCTTCATCAGCCTTCCAAAGATCAAAAGGAAAAACCCAACCCTGACCAGTAGAGCTGAATGAAAAATTGTCATCAAAGTAAGTTTATGGATTTGGCTTTATTCTTCTAATTGCTAACGATTAGGAAATCTACAGTCTTTGTGATATGTGTCAGTTGTTGAAGTAGAAAACTAGGTTAAAATCCCTGTTGTGGGGTCAGCTTGGACGATTGGATTTGAAACCGATGGCACAACATGAACTAGATGCAGCAACAGAAAGGTAATATCCATTATGAGTGCCCACTGCATTATGTAGCATACATTTTTGTGACAAGAATAAACAAGTCTTGTCCATAAAATGACAGCCATGAAAGACTGTTATATTACTTTAAATATTTGGAGTTATTTGTACTTTCTAAGAACTGTCAGAAATTATTGAGAAAATGTAAACACCCAACTAAAAAATTTTCACCACAGCTATCAGCATTTATGTATCAATCATGATGCAATCAAGCTTTTTTATCCATTTCAGCGCACATTGGTTAAACCAGTGCAAGGTCTCCCTGCAGCCACAGTGATGTAAAATAAGTCCACCACTGCTTAATGTCTCATTTCACTTAAAAAAAAATAAATAAATAAAAAATAAAAAAAATCAAATGGCTCAGTGGACAAGTCAAAAGTCATCTGAACCTTCTGTTATCAAAACATTTGACTTTTTTCTCTTCCCTTATTTCTTTTCAATCCATAAAAGTTCCTTTTTCCATGGTAAAATTCATGTAATAATCTTTAATTTGCAGGGAGTTCCTTGTTTTCTTTCAAAGTAAAAGCAGATCTGAATTGAATCAGGAAGTCAGTTACCCTAATGTCAAAACAAAAGCAGTTTAAAAACAAATTAATGGAATTTTACAATGCAACTAAAAGGAGATTTATCACAATTAACTATAGAAATTCTCACATTTATCACTGTCACAATGTTTAATCATGTGACAGCCCTGTATTTAACATTAGAGTAGTCATTTTTAAATTAATACCGGAATTTTACTGAAAAAAATTTACACATTGTAGTCTTAAAAATAAAGTGTTAAAAATGACTGAGGTTGTTTTGCCTTCTTGGTGAGTCACTGTAGCCTTACGGCTTCAGTTCAATTGCTTAACTACTAACATGTCGTGGCTTCCTCTGCTCATCACTTAAATTAAAATAAGAGCTGTTTTTGCTGTGAGGGGCAGAGCACACACTGTCTTGTAAATGAAAGGAGGGTGTACTTTATTAACCAAACATGGATAAATCAAGGGAAAAAGTAGTTTAATCTCTTTGAAATAGAAATTTGATCAATTTTCCAGCGTAGCTTGATCATTAATCAATTTCACTACTATTTAACATGTCCTTCTTGAATTTGAGCCCTAAAGTCCTCAGAGCATCCCTCAGCCACGTGTTACTGTCAGCTAAATCTGTGGCATCATTTTAACATGTCATGCATCTTAAAACTGCTCGTCTACCATCCAACAGTCAGTACTTGAACATTTATAGTTAGGCCAAGCTACAGTCATTGCACCAGTAGAGTATTTAACTGGACTTTAGACCTTGTCTGAATATACATGCATGGTGGGAAAACCACTTTATTTATGGAAGCATGTCCACCATCACTGAGGTAAGTGGAAATATGCCACCCCCCTTTCAGGTAGCTCGCAACTTACAGGAGTGCATGTGGAAAAAGGTTATTTATAGTGAGGTTTAAAAACAGTAAAGGGTTGTGCTTGTCGAGATACTCTACAGATACTGAAAATGCTTAAACACCATTGGCAACTGGCATTGAATACTAGATGTAATTCACATGTAAACACGCATGTACACTGTGGGCCATCCAAGGGGTCACTGCAGCAGCAGTGATGGCCAGTAGTGCCAGTCTGAGCATGAGTGTGTCTAATTCCCGACTAATGCCGTCTGCCCCCAAGGTCCACTGTCCTTGGCTGCCTGCCACTCTCTCAGTACTCACCATGCTCCTTTAAAAGCCTTTCAAGGAAAAGGATGGGGGCATAAAGCACAATAATACACAGATAGAGAGAAAAAGACAAAGAGGAGTATTTTTCAATATAGATAGGAGACAGGTATTTATCTGAACGATGTACAAGGCAGAGGGTAAGGTTGCTTCCAATGGTGTTTGCAATAGAATTAAAGCAGTCCTTTTAGTCCATCCTGGTAACTGAAATGAGAAAAATGAGCCTCTCAATGATCATTTAAAAAAAGTAGATAACCCTATCTTTGTTATCATGCGTTTGCTAACTCATGGAACTTCTGGTATCTTTTATGAGAATCTAATATGTGTATAAGCCAATTAAATTGTTTTAGATTAAAATAAAAGTAATATTCTGCCACTGGTTGAAAGAATAAGTTTTCTTGAGTGGTCAACAGAGCACCTTCGGGATGCAGTGCAAAAGGGGAGTTGCATCATGGACATAGCTGACAGATCTGCAGCATCTGTGGGATGCTATCATGTCAATATGGGTCAAAATCTCTGAGGCATGTTTTCAGGTCTTTGTTGAATCTTTGCTTCAAAGAATAAAGCCAGGTACAAGCAAGGTGTACCTAGTCTGACCAGTGTGGTTAAGTGTGACACTAGAAGCAGAGTACCAAAATGAATAAAATGTTTGCAAATCAGCAGATTTTAGATATGCAAAATATTGACCCTTGAAAAGTCTTGGCAGGTAAATTAAAAGTCCTTGAACTTAAAATGCAACATAGGTTTTCCATTTGCATAAGTATTAAAGAAGTCACAGTTTTCACCCAGATCTAAGCAGAATTTTACAACTTTAGATAAATAACTGGATTTCCACACATACTGGCTTCTACCCAACTGCTTAATAAGCAGCACCACCTCATACATTTGTATTATGAAATAATCATTCAGAACTTATTCCCCCATGCACCTTTCTCATGCACTAGCCTTAGAATGTAGGTATGTTTCAGCTGCTGAGAACATACATATTTTTGCATTTGCATGCGTAGTGTGTCGTGCAGATGTGTGCAAAGCCTTTGGGGCCTGTGGCTTAGTGACATTGTGCTGGAGGCTGCCCCTTTTGAAACCTGACGCCTGGAGCAGAAGCTTACAGATAGCTGGGTTAGATGAGCCTGGGGGCGAATAGCAGGCTACAGCGGGGTGAACCGACCAGTCAGGCCTGTGTTGCCTGTTGTTGTGTTGTGTGTGCGCCTCACTCCTTGACTCCTAACCTTCGCTATCATACATGCCCACTACTCTGTGAGGAAGAAACATGCACAGAAATTAGTTTGCACTCATGCATTTGCAGAGAATACACTTATCCACTAAATTGAACACACATATATTTCAGATGATTTATTATTTTCCCTGCATCTGGGCCGGTGTTAAGACATGTCCAGGAGCACACCTATCAAAGTGTGTCATCTACGGCACCCAAGGCCTTTTACAACACTCTGCTCCCCTCCCTCTTTTCCTCTAGTTTTGTTCTCTCGAGGAATCCAGAATAAATATGCCCTCCACACTATTTGAAACACATATTGTCATCACAATTACCCCCCAGATATACATTTCAAGCAAAGAACCACAGGCATTTTTTTGGGAGATGCCAAAACATAAATGCTGTGCTTCAGGTAATGGAATAAGAGGAGTATATTTAGAGCAGTGGAATTTAAATACTTGACTCATTCATTTTTTCTCCTTTATGCATCTAATTTGAATGTGTGTTAGCTGCTGTTTGGTTCGAGGCTGCCTTAAAACACAAGCCATCTGCACAGACAAGAAACATTTTTGTATAGAAATGCTTATTTTACAAGTTAACCAGAACAACTGTTGGTTATATGACTCCACAAGGGTTACAAGTAGTGGACGGTGAGGTGGGTTAAGAGAGACTGGGGTGTTCTTTGTAGTAGTGGTAAAAATGTAAATTCTTTAATAGTGCAGGTGCACGTTTTTTTTTTTAATAGACTCTGGATAGCGATGTGAGTTTACTGGATGGAAGTCAAATCAATGCAGTAATAACAAGGTCATAATAACCTTTGATTTTGAAAATCTAGGAATTTCATCCATGAGTCTTATTGTAGGTTTGTGCCAGATTTGATGAAAATCCCTCAATGCATACTTGGAATATTGTGCCAATAAAATCTGAGGTTGAAGCGACCATAATCTTTTACTTTCATCTTTGTGTCACCGTGGACATTTGTTTCAAGTCTGAAGAAAATAATGTTCCTGAAATATTTCATTCACAGCCAAAGGATATAAAATGAGACACAATGACCTCTGACCTTGACTTATGATCTCCAGAATCTAATGAGCTCATCTGACAGTGGACATTTGAGCAAAATTGAAAGAAAATGTATCGTAATGTGCTTGAGATTCATGTGCAGTAAGGGATAAACACCATGATGACCGATGGATTTGTCTAACTCAATGTCTGTCATCAGTCAAATCCATCTTGAAAAGCTCCGATTCACACCGTTTCTGCCAAACCGAACACATTTCGGACCAATCAGTGTCATTTGAGGGGAATGAGGTGGTACAGCAGGTGGGGTTTAGTTGTACTGTGAGGGATAACAACGTAATCTGCTTAGTGTAGTTGTTAGCTCGAATGTAGCTTTGGTATAGCAGCTGGACCACATTTCTTTATATATTAAAGAGCCTAAAACAGCATTGAAAGCTTTTCGTGACATTAGAGATGTTGTCGCTCTTATGCCGAGCTGCATCAGCATGAGTTTGCGATTTTTACAGGGGAAGGGGGGCTTGTACTGTAAGCCAGTAGCAATTAGCTTAGATGTAGCTGTAGAAAAGCAGCAGACCTCCACCGCATTTCTTTATTAAAAAAGGGAGCCACTCTGTAAGCTCTTCATGGCAGAAAAGATGTTTTCGCTCTTCTCCAGATGGGGCTCAACATAAATTTTATCCACATCATGCTCCTCCTGAGGAGCATGTCTATCTGGCATCTCAGGTTCATGAGCTTTAGCTTTGACCACTGAGCTACAGTATCAATACCGGTTTATCCCTGAGTCAAAGTGGACCTTTCTTCAAAATTAATTTCTCACAGTATCATTGAAGTATCCCCTTCATAAAAAAAGGATTGACATAGGGACCTACCAGAGTTTTAGTCTGAGCTATGTTAGCTACATAGCTACATTAGCTATGTGGAACTTAGCTGCTTTGTGAGTTTAGTTTTAGCAACATTAGCTATGTAGCTAACATAGCTACATTAGCTACATAGCTAACATAGCTACATAGAGAACATGGGAACTTAGCTGCTTTGTGAGTTTAGTTTCAGCTTCATTAGCTTTGTAACTGATGTAGCTTTAGCTACATAGAGAACATGGGAAGAACATTAGCTGCTTTGGGAGTTTGGGTTTAGTTATGTTAGCTACATAGTTACATTGGCTATCTTATCTACTGACACAGCTTAAAGAGTTTGCTGAGTTACAAGGCTTACGTGTAGGACAAGCTTTTTCTGTAAGCAGACCTTTTACTTGGTTTTATGAAACGTTTTGCTATCAGGCTTTGCAGGTCAGGTTTTGAACTTTTGTTCAAACTTTGACCCTAACCCCAAACATAACAGAAGTTGAATCCAATTTTATGAAAAGTTTTTAGCCTGTATTTCCTTTCTGAGATTTACAGTGTCTCAGAAAAATGGTCTGTGATATATACTTTCTATAAATTTAATTTAAGAAAAAAAAAAATAGCACTTGAAACTCTTTACTGAGAGAAATTAATTCAGTGGAATGTTTGACACACTGAGCATTTCAACAATTGTATTTTCTGCATTGTGTAATTTTGAACCATAATGTCACGTTATAAGACACATTCAATCTGCTATCGTTACAGTCCAGTAGAAAGGAAAACACAGCCTGCAGTTCATTTGCTAGTTTTACATGACTATTTTGACATGATGTTGACATATCGACTTGCTTATCTGATCTAACAAATGAATCCGATACCCATGCTGTTGTTACAGTCTATGAGATTCATGGAATTATGATGAATCCTGAAAAAAAAAAAAAACATGGAATAATATCAGGATTCCTTCAAAATCATTAAACCAACATCTCTGGGCATAAGTCATGTGTTAGAGATAACTACTAGAGTGTTATATTTAAAGGTTATCGGCCATGGGTGTTCATCTGTGAGAGCATGTGCACTCTTGTGTGTCTATATATGAATTTAAGTGGATATGTGCAAATGTCTGCTGACTTGCACACATCAGGCAAGACAGATGAGGATGACAGATGTGAGTGTATTTGTGCATGGGCGTGTGTGGGCAGACGAGGAGGAGGAGGGAGGGATTCGTGTGAGCATGATGGAAAAATGTCGAATAGACATGGGAGCACAATGACTGCTCTTTGAGTCTCATCCTTCTCCCCATCACTGCCTTCACCCCCCCCCCCCCCCCCCCTTACTCTCCTAAAGGCACAAACTCTGCCAGTTGTCACCTTAGAGTATTGCGGGCCCGGCTGAAGCACTCCACTCCTCGGGAGGAGAATGTCAGCCCAGGCTCGGGGCAGTTTTGACAAACAGAGTATATATTGATACATGATAAAGTATGCTAGAAATCACCCGACTGCTGAGGGCTACTATAGTTTTAATATCATCATTTGAATTAACAAGCATTCTGTGGAGAAATAATGAGCTTTCATTATTCAGAACATCATCCTTACCCCGGCGGAGACTCGCAGGGCTATTAGTGCTTGAGAACTTAATGAAAAGAAGATAAAGAAGGTTTGAGATAAAAGTTTGAATGGCCACACTCGGTAACCAGAGTTAAAATTTAATGTGGCCCCAGTGGATGACGGATGAGCTTCTTATCTGGGGCCTGGGGAACGGGCAGACATGGGATCCACTTTGGAAGGTGCCATTCTGAAGAAGGTGAAGGATGTGCACCCCTCCTGCTTTGTCTGACAGACCAAGTGAGGTGTGTCAACCAATATGGACCCCCACCTTGAAGCTGAAGGATTTATTCCAAAATATAGATCACTAAAATCATGGTTGCATTACCAAAACAATACCCAATTAAATTAATTTGAGTGAGAAATGTGTTGTACTATCACTATGCCCACAGTTAAGTCTGATTTCCTTCCTTTCTATAAGCATCGGGTAGCGTATTACATAATTAATGATTAGCTATCAACAAGAGAAGATAATTGATGCCCATAGGAGTTCATAGTTGAAGTGAAGATAGATCAGCAAAAAAGTAAAATATTTAAAAATCAACAGTTTTGTTTCATTTTTCACAACTTCAGTGCCATTTATTCTTGAAAGACTGCCTTAGGATAAAATATCATTCTAACATCCCTGTGGTGTTGCCTTTCCTCCAAAATAAGAAATGTGTGCTTCCTCTAGCTGCAGAGTGTTACATAACTAACATGAAAAGAGATGGGGCACAAATCAACTTATCTTAATTCTATCCAATGCACAGCTTATAATAGTAAATTTCTGTAAATCTAACCACAACCATGGGGATCATCTGTTGATTGGGAGACAATGCAATGCACCAGTGCAGCAATACTACACAGAGAAATACGTACTCCCACACTTGCACACGCACATGGAAAAAAAAAAAAAAAAGACAGCAGCAACCACTCCTGGAGTCCCTCTGCTTGATGCTGTGTTTGTCCCAAGGGCCTTAAGGGAAGTATGTTTGCTTGCTGAACCATTGTGAAGTCTCCAACAGACATGTCTAGCTTGCTGCTGCGCTGTGCTGTGCTGTTCTCTGCTGGAGGAGATCTCTGTGAATGGGAGGGGAATGCATTGATTTGATGAATGAGTGCATATTTGTGGGAGTACTGGTGGCCAATGTGCAGTCTGGTGCGAGGAGTTATTTTTGTGGCTAGAACTTGACAACAAAGCCTTTAGCTCTAAGCGCAGACTGCTAGAATCACAGCTCAGTGAGATGCTGGCGCAGATGTTACTCTCTCATGTTGTCTTTACCCGGGAAATTAAGAGGAGCGTATTCTGGAATTTGTAGCACTTACACATGTGTGAAATATTTATTATATTCAAATGTATATGATTGTTACAGTGGCCAACATGGGCAAGCAATCATCAATGGCTGAGAAGATGTAGTAAAGACAAAATGTGCAGAAACAATGCAAATTCAATGCTGAAGCCCAACACAAATGCAACTACCACTGAAATGTGCTGTAAATTAAAATGCATAAATAAAACAGGCTACAAAAAAAGCCAAAACAACTGTGTTAATAGAAAAACACTGAAACTAGAAGAACAACTGAAGTGCCCTCGGCCTGTAGAGGGCGCTCAGTGGAACAGTAAGTTACCAAAAAACAGGAAGTGACTAGAGGAGGAAGCAAACTTGAGGTAAATCTAGGCAATCAGTATAGGAACCTTAAAACAGTTCCTGCGAGACCAAAATAACCGCCACTTCTCAACAATTACTACCTGTTAACTAGCTGATTAAGAGGAAACCCACCTCTTCAGGCACCACTACACCACAAATGCTAAGCTTCTGAAAAACTATTTAAGTAGGGACACAGTGAGGCTCCCGCAAAAAATACTGGACTATGTAGCTAAATGCTACTATTTGAAGCACTATCCAACACTGAGAAATGGCCTGTTTATTAAACATGACATCATGTGTGGAGAAGATGTTGCAAGCTTGGACACTTGACTGAAAAATGCTAAGCTACTGAAAACTACTTGAGTATGAAAATAATGAGGCTACCACAAACATACTAGGTTTGTGTAGCTAAATGCGACTATTTGAAGCACTGAAAGGGCCTTTTTATTAAACATGACATAATCTGCATAAAGAGAAGCTTTTTGGGAAAAATTACACAAAAGCTAGTGGTTGCAGTGTTAAAGCAATGTTGAGCGTTTGTCCAATATTCGCAGAGTTTGGGTTTTACAACATCTTCCCCTCAGATCAAATATCTGAACCTGAAGTCTTTCAGGCTGTTTCCATACAACCTGGTGTTGCACCTTGTCCTGTTCCCATACACAAAGACACATACATATGCTGCCAATGTGCTCCCCAGTTTATAAAACTCTTAGGTTGGCCTATATAATCTTTTTAAAATAACCAATTAATACTTCTACTAGAACAGTAAAGTTCAACATCAAACCCAGGTGTTTTACAGAAAAGGTAAATATCATTTGAATGTTAGACTTTTACTACTTAAAGCCACGATGTGGTTTCCACTTCAAAGAAAGTCCTTAATTTTTTAAGTTCTCATAAATTTTCCTTATCCAAAATGGTGACTCCATTTATGGTGGCTATATAACTTTAATTAAACACACTCACATGTGTCGGCTGCTACAAGTACTTAACATGGAACAGCCACAATACGACCTGGTAAAAGACACGTGAGGGAGAGGTGGGAGGCTTGGGCCTTTCTTGGGTTTCATAGGTTACTTGGTTTGCTTAAAAGACTAGCGAGGGAAGAGTATTTAAAGGTTAATTCTTTTTATGTGGCCACTGGCTTCAAAAAACAGCCAACAACATTCAGTCAATTACAGCAATGAGTTCAGGGATCTGTAAACCACTCCAATGACTTGAGAACATTCCAAGTGAAGTCCCTGAAAACTCATTGCTTTAAGGAATAGTTGTAAAGTTTTGTTGCCCTTACAAGGGGAGAAAAACAGTTGTGTTGATCAAATATTTTTGTTTTCCTCAGTACAAGAGCAAAATGGGAACAAGGGTGTCAATGCCTAAAATTGAAGCTGGTGGAAGTAGATTTTCAAGTTGTCTTTCTCTAAGAACAGTACCTGCTGTACATATGCCTGTGCCCTTCTTGTAAACATGATATCTCAAATGGCATTACCCTTAAATTTTGCGCATGTCCACTCTGACTCAAGGATGGATTAATTACATTCTGAGAGTTATAGGTCAAACGTTGAAGCTGAAGGACATTATGCTCATATTATTTGAGTGATTTTCCGCAAACTCCACCCAAATGTCCACTCTGACACAAAAATAGATTGATGAACTTTTGAGTCATCAGTCAAATGCCAAAGTCATTTGATCTCATGTCTAAACGTGGGTTTGGACTGACTCATCTCATTTTATTTTACAGTGTAGGCCAAAGGTAAAGGTAATTGTCCTTAATGTTCACCCCCAAACTGCATAAACAAGATCTCAAAGACATGTTGAGGGATTTTTGTCAAACTTTGCTTAAATGTCCACTCTGACTTAAGAACAACTTCATAACAAATTTGTAAGATTTCATGGATCACTAGCCACAAATCAAGGTAAGAGGGCAAACTATTCAGTCCCTTTTTTGGATGCAGTATCTCAAAAAGATTTAATGGTTTTCTCAAACTTTGCACACATCTGATAAATGAACAAATTAATGAGTTTTTGAATTCTAACAGTCAAAGTCATTGACTCAGTGCTCATCCATTTCTTGTGAACTTGATATCTCAAGAACAGAATAGGCAGATGCAGTTGCATATGTTCACCCTAACTCAAGGATGTAGTGCTGATATTTCTGAAGTGATAAGCCAAATGTAAAGTTCATTGTCCTTAATCCCCTAAGAAACAATGCTGACGATACGATAAAAGAGACACGTACTATTCAGAGGTAAATAACTTTTGAGGTATAAATCCTAGTCACTTGTTTATCCACTGAAAGCCCTCCATTGTGCCATTCTAATGACACTTTCTACGCTGTTGTAGCTCTTAATGGTTGTTTCTAGTGAGCCTGGAACTTGGGTGACTTTCTGGGGTCTTTAAAGATTAAATCTACACCAGTAAGTCTGATCTCGAAAGCCTTTTTATTCATTTTTAATCCATTTTAGATCGTCCCTGCAGCTAGCAGCTAATGCTGTCCTCCATATTGTCTGTTTCCCACAATGCTTTGTGACTGGGGTTTGACTGTTCCACCATCACATCATGCTTTACCAAACAGCACCCATGCACATACCTAGAAACTGGAGGAGAGAGCCTGAATGACTCATAATAGAAAGTGACACAGAAAGGCTGTGACGTGTCCCTCTGTGTCTCTGCATTCAGGAATTGCTTTAAATAATGACTCAAATCCCCAAAAGCTCAAGGACTGTTTTTTTTTTTTAAATGTGAGTATTCTGAAGACTTTTGTCACAGAATGTGTATCTATTCATTTTTTTGGACCCTAAGAGATGTGCGAACAGGTTTGCTGAAAAAACCCTAGTCATTAATTTTTACTGCATTTCATTTTTGAGTTTTATTTTCTAATTAGTTTTTTCTTTTGTCATATAGTCCCATAACTTCTTTGAAGTTCAAATGACATTACTGCAGCATACATATTCCGAATGCCCAGGTTGTCCTGAAAAAAGGATGTTCAGAGCTTAACTGTGCACCACAAGGTTGAATCAGAACAGAACTGTTAAAAAAAAAAAAACCCACATGGCTTTAACCTTACTTTCAGGTGCGGCAGAGTCGTGATTAATTGAGCAGCAACTAGAAGCTGGTGCGGATATGGCGGAAGAGATGAGCCTGGATACTGCTAAAGCACCAGTCTTATCAGAACTTGACAACAGTTCCTCATAAAAAAATAGAAACAAAGAACAGCAATGAGTTGTTTCATAACAAAAACAACCAGTCACATGTTTTGTTGCTCTGATTGGCCTGTAAAGATGTGACAGACAGAACGCTCATCCAATTACCCTCCAAGTTTTTTTCAAAGGCTCTGCCCTTTCCCAAATGCTGGCAATCAGAGGTTTTCCAGATGGATATGTGAAACAAATCCATCTGGCGTGTCAGGTTAACATGGCTTAGAAGTAATGCTCATCCATTGCTAGAAAATACATTATCTCACACACATGTTAAGGGATTTTTGTCAAACTTTGCACGAATGTCCACTTTGACTTAAGGACAAAGTAATGAGATTTTAGAGATCATAAGCCAAAAATCAACGTCTTAGGGCCTAATATTCATACCTTGCTTCAGATACAATTTTTCTGAAAGGTTTTAAGGATTCTCTCAAACTTTGCAAATGTACATCTGACTCAAGCATAAATTCAAGAGACTTTGAAGGTCATAGGTCAAAAATAAGGGTAAATTTCTATATTGTTCATCCCTTGCTTTTGAATGTAATATCTCAAAAACATTTGAGGAATTTTGCTCAAATGTCCACTCTGACTCAAGAATGAACAGGTGAGTCTTTGGCGATGCATAGGTAAAATGTCCAAGCTCACTCTGGCTCATTTTCATCCGTTGCTTGTGAACAATGATTCTCAAAAATATCACCATGAATTGTTAAAAAAAACCTTTGCACTGTGGTCCACTCTGACTGAATAGATTTTAGAGGTCATAGGTTTAGGGCCTCATGTCCATCGGAGATTTCTTTGATAACTCTACCACAAATCCACTCTTCTCTTGACTCATGCTGTACTTTCACTGTCCGTTAGTTGTATCGTGCATGGAGGCATATAACAACCAGACATAGATCTAGTTCTTTTCTGCCCACTTCAGTGCATTTCGCTGAAACTTTCTGCTGGTAGACATTCATTTATACCGCAGATGCTAAGACACCTTAAGCCCCCCTTCTATAAAAACAGTATTCTGAAGGTTAAATGTGACACAAAACAGCAGACTTGCATTAAAGTATTTAGTTATCTCAAGGAATTTATAGAGGGCACAATCCTGCTACATTTACAGATTATCTCAGCCTCTTTAATTCTCTTCTATTGCATCATTTTTATGGGACGGGGCAGGGATAGCTGCGGGGTAATGCTGGGGGATGGAGCGGAGCGTGGTATAAGTCCTGTGCAAGTATTCACATGCCCAGAAAGCAGGCAAGCATCATAAAAAATAGCTCACTAATCATTTCAATACAGCACTAAAGCAGGCAGGATGGTATCATGAAACACAAGCACACACATGCAATACAACAGGTGTTATTCATGCAAGCTGAGGGGACGGTGTGAGAACATCAGATAAGATAAAAGAGACAAAGAAGAGGAAGGAAGCAAAAAAGAGACAAAGTTTTTTCCTGCAGGAAGACAGGCAGAGGAGAATATAAAAGAAAGATTTGAAAGCATCACACCAGAGACTATTAAAAAGGAAGGTAGTGTGTTTTTATAAGGTGATCGTGTTTTAGACTCCGAGACACCTCATTTAGATAACTGGAGGAGGGAGCTGCTGTCATCTCCAGGGGAATCTTGCTCCTAATTTCCCCTGGAATCACAAACAGCTGTTGTTTAAACTAGATCACATCACTGTCACATGGCTGCGGGGGCCTGGAGAAGCAGCTCCCGACTGTCACCACCCGATAGCCATTTTTAACGCTGATCCCTTTCAGGTACTTTAATGTTCTCTCCGCCCCGTGAGACGGTGGGGGTGGAGGATGTTACAAAGGGAAATCCGAGAATAAGAAATATGTATTTCTTTTAATAAGCTCTGACCTTAGCTCAAAAGGACACATAAGCCCGCAGTCCGAGTCATGCTAATAAATATGGGATCTGTTTTGTCGTCTCTGTGCTTTTTCCTTTTTCTTCCTGACCCAGGTTGTAAGGGCCCCGTCTCGCTCCTTTCTTTCCCAGGATCCCACGCTCATGCCATGTGTTATTGCTGATCACAAACATATGGTTTAATTTCTGCAGACAGCGAGCAGACATAACAGCAAACACAGTCACACACACTGAGATAGTGTTTTATTTTTTTTTTTTGAAGACTTTCATATTAAATCAGAGAGTATGCTAGCTAAAATCACCACTTTATAACAGATTAGATGTGGATTAAGTTTTAATGTTTGTTCTTACTCATGCCTCTACAAAGAACTTTGACTCAGGAATTCATTTAGACTTATCATGATGCAAGATTTCAGGCATTTTAACTTCCCACTAAACTATTTTATAGAAATTCCAACGTGTCAACTCGACACACTGTCTTAGCTTGTTCAATAAGGAAACACCTATCACTGCAGTCTGTCCACTCCTCTGTGCAGATGTTTGACAGTCAATGACATGCTGTGATACAGGCACTGAGATATTAAGGCTGATGTTTTTCTTGAATGGGAAATTTGTCAAGGAATTGCTGAGTCTTATGAATACACAGTGCATTCAGAAAGTACTCAAGTTGAAAAAAACAAGCCATGAGGTCAAAGGAACTGCCTGCAGAGCTCAGAGACAGGGTTGTTGTAAGTCCTGGATCCGGGACTAAAGGCTCCCAAGATCAGTGGCCTCCATAATTCTCAAATGTAAGAAGTTTGGCACAAACAGGACTCTTCCAAAAGCTTGCCATCTGGCCAAACTGAGCAATCAGGGGAGAAGGGTCTTCATCCATCCATCCATTCTTTTTCTGCTTATCCAGGGTTGGGTCGCAATGGCAGCAGGCTAAGCAAGTTGACCCAGACATCTCTCTCCCAAGCACCGTTTTCCATCTCCCCTGGGGGATTCTGAGGTGTCCCCAGATGAGATATATAATCCCTCCAGCGAGTACTGGATCTACCCCAGGGTCTCCTTCCAGTTGGTTGTGCCTGGAAGAACTCCACAGGGAGGCAACAAGGGGCATCCTGATCAGATGCCCAAACCACCTTAACGGCCTCCTTTTGGCGCAAGCTCTACTCGAGATCCCTTGATTTCCGAGCTCCTCAGCCTATCTCTAAGGCTGAGCCCAGCCACCTTCCTGAGGAATCTTATTTTGATCGTTTGAACCATTGATCGTTTTCTTTCGGTCATTACCCAGAGTTCATGACCATAGGTGAGGGTTGGGACGAAGACTGACCAGTAAATTGAGAGTTTTCCTTCCTGCTCAGCTCCCTCCTCACCACGAAGGTGCGGTACAACACCTGGAACACTGCAGATGCCGCACTGATTCACCTGTCAATCTCACTTGTGAACAAGACCCTTAGATACTTGAACTCCTTCATGTGGGGCGCCTGCAGTACTGCCGATGCTGCGCCAATCCGCCTGTCAATCTCACGCTCCCTTTTACCCACCCCCTTGAGAACAAGACCCCAAGATATTTGAACTCCTTCATGTGGGGCAAGGACCTAATTCAAGGAGATATCAGCCTGCTCTCTCTGTCGTTTTCACCCACTCCTCATAGAGCAGACAGCTGGTTTTGCAGCCCGGCTGAGCAGTTGTGTCACACACTGAAAGTGACGTCTGTACAAACCCCTATTGTGCGTATAGTTCCACACTTTTGTGAATGGTGGGTCAGCTTGCCAACGCTATGAAATAATCATGGAACATTACTAGACAGAGTTATTTTAGAGGCAAATGCAAAGCTGGAACTACACTCCAGACATGGCTGCTGGCGGAGTGATTTCAAAAGTGCACGTTTAGTGCAGGTACTTCCATGAACAAAACTTGAACAAAACAACCTGACGATGATAGGCACTCCAGGTGAAACCAAGTAACTACGGCACTGCCTGAGGTACGCACTGTCTCACTCCGCCCAGTGGTTTACTCAAGAAAGTAGTTCCGAGTATTTGCTTCATGTGTCGTAATGTTACATAATTATTATTATTATTTCATAGCGTGGTGAATGTGCAGGTCACACCTTGTCCACAAGAGTGTTTTTAGAGTTGTTGGATTGTGTATTTGATGAGTTTGACGAGGGAAAGCCTGAAATACCATATGTCTCCATAGCGTTAGCTGAGCAGCTCGCATCTCAGCCCCACCGATCTAAAAACAGCTTGCACCGACAACTAAAGTAACGAACCTACTCCTAAGACAATAGGGATTATGGCAATGGGCGAAATTTGCCAAAATGTTGAAGTATCCCTTTAAGTTAACTTACTGTATATAGAATAGGAAGTCCAGGTGGAGATGGACCTATCTTACCTCATCCAAGTAACAGTTACCATTCCAACATTGGTGTCCTCTAAATAATACTCTACATAATTAGGTTGTACTCCTGCTAGCCTTAAGCCTTTTACTGTAAACATTGCTTGTATTTACACATCTGACTGTTGAAGGAGAGCTAGAGAGAGACAAAATCTAGATGTGTATATGTGAGAGAGATGGCAGCACGCTGGAGCGAACCTCTGCACAACACTATGCTTCAGAAGACAGACACGAGTGTAAAGAAGCAGAAATGTAAATGAGGGCGTCCATCCATCCAAGGATGAGCTCAAAGCTTGTACACATGTGAACTTTAAATACCACCCACCCGGCTCGCTCCTATTGCCCGTCTGTCAGTGCCTGTCTTAAGGAAGGGCAGCTGACCAAACTAGTCATTGATTATATAATTATGCTGGTTTGGTGCATAGCTACGTCATTCTCAAACAAGTCTCAGGAGGAGTTCTGGATCAGGACTGGGATAACTGTGTGGGTTTGTGTGAGTGAATGTGCTGTCTTATATATTGTATTTTTGCTCCCGTTTATTTCACACTTATGTTACATCATTTAGTGCATTACATGGACTTATGTATCCTGGTTTTGCTAAGATTTTAAAGTACCCTACTTTGTTTCTGGGCATGCAAACATTATATCCAAATTTAAGCTACCAGGGTAATCCCTTATCCTGATTTTGACACCTGGAGAATTTGAAAGTGCATTGGATACTGTGGCATGCAGAGTCCTTACCCCGTTTCTTGGTAGCTGCTGACTACCTGTGCAGGTGTGGCCCAGCCAGGTGATACAAGATAGGGGTTAGATTCTTTGCCTGAGCCTACGACAGGCCTAACGCGGGGGCCGGCCAGAATCCCTGGGCAAAGGGGAGTTAACAATGCCCTGTCAGACTTAACTATTTTATCCTGGGATTTTTTGTTTATATCTTTTTGAAATAACAACTTCCAAACCCTGACTACAGCCATGCTGCCCAGCCCCGGTCAAGATTTCTGTACTAGTGTGTCATTTGTGAAGAGCTGTTTCAAAGAGCCAACTCTTCTGTGTGAAACACATCCATCTGGCATGTCAGGTTACAATTAAGGTGAACAACAGAAAATGCTTGATCACCATGGATTTTCAATCTAGACGTAGGGACAAGATGGAGTTGATCAGCCAATCTCAAAGATCTGGAAGGGATGTAAACCTCTAAAAGGTCTGAAATATATTTGGGAGTGTATCCATTGAACAATGTAAAAATAAAAAATAAAATTTTAAAATGAATTCTTAAATGAACAGGGAGCCAGTGGAACTACAGAGCAAGTCCAAATCCAAGGCCATGTTGATTGGTTTCTTGGAGATTAAGGGTATCATATCTTGTATATTCCTGACATGAGAAAATATGAATGTCTGCTCAAATAATCAATAACTGGGATATTTATCATTTACACAAAGATACATGTAAACATCCTAACCTGAAAATGATCAGAACTTATGTTTACTGGAAGAAAGACTCTAATTGATCCATGCTAACCAAAGAAATCTTACACTACTGGTTGTTTTTGTTATGCAAGCCACATCAGAACAGTGCCATAAAACTAGTATTTTCTTCAGGATTGTGTTGGCAATAATTCCCCTTTTTGTGTGTCTCGACCCCTGAACAACGCTGTTGTTGTGCGTTGCTCATCGCCTGCCTATTGTGTGGGATCTCCCCGCTGCGCTGATCACAAAGTAAGAGACAAATCATCAGGTGAGTCAGACGGAGCAGCATTCCTGCATCAACAGTTCCACCGTGAGCCGGAGAGTTACCACACAGCTAGAGCCGCAAACACACACTCATGCACACACTCTGCAGGTGTGCCATAAATTAAGTGCATGAGTAACTGTCTAGAAGAGGGAAAAGAAAAAAATGGGTCCAAAGAGACATAAAATGCCAGCACTCACTCGTAAACAGATGTCTGAAGGTCTCCCTTACACATACACACCTACATTCTTATGTGCTGTTATGTTTTTATGCGTAATTGTGTTTGTGTATGTACTGTACAGTAGAAGGTGTGCAGGTTTAAACAAAGATCGAATGTTTTCAGCCACTGTTGTGGGAATATCAAGTACAGAAGAGAAGAAAATACTGCTTAAAGACTTGTTTAGTTCTATTTGAAGACCACCCGGACTTGTGTACAGTTCAAGACTTGTTTATATACATGTGTCTGACACTCTTTACTTTACTGTGTGGATTTAGTGTCTAGTTTAAAGACTGTAAATGTAGTTGAAGCTTATTTTCATTCAGCATAATCATCTTTTGTTTTTAAGTCAAATAAATCCAGCGCCCTCTCTCATGGTGAATCTTCCTCACTCCCACTGTCAGCAGCAAACTGGATGAGGGGCAGCAGCTGCAGCAGAGGGCCCACATGGCAATTTTCCTGCATAGAGCGCATTCATATGGTGTCCATTAGAGTAGATAACACCACATAAGTCACCAAATTCATTCATTAACCAGGAACCGCAAGCTTATCCCCACCTGGCGTGTTTATATTCAGCTGCAAGCGCTATAAAGAAAATAATAAAAAAATTGGTGCATTTGTTTGCATCAGCCTCTAAAGCTTTTGTTTTGAATTTTTGTCAGCACCACACTTCCCTTAATTGTCAATCTTTTTCTATTTATTGTCACCTTGACTTGACTTTCTTGGTGTAGAGGGGTCGACCGTTTTAAAGCATAATTGTGGAACAAATCCAACGTGATTTTGCACAAGTGCATTGGCAATTTTTTTTAAAGGTTTATTTTTGGCATTTTTGTGCCTTTATTTGATAGCGGAAAGACAGTTAAAGTCGGAAACAGGGACGAGTAAACGGCCTCGGGCCGGATTCGAACCCAGGCTGTCCTCGTACATGGGACATGCCTTAAACCACTGGGCCACCTGCGCCCCCTGCATTGGGGATTTTAACTTTGGTTACTAAGAGGGCCACATTAATTTTTTTTGTCAATGATTGCTGGATATTTTCAGTGTAACCCCTGTAATTAATGATAATTAAATGAAAGGAAGAATATGTTGCTTTCCTTACAGTTTATTATGCCAATGTTTATGTTTTTAAACTCAAGTGCAAATAGAAAAGGGTTAATCAATGAGATATACACAAAATTAAAATTAATTTCAAGCTGCTTTTTCAATGCAGTGAACATGATACTTGGTATTTTACTTGCATATTTTTTTTACAGATGCATTTAGTGATGCATATAAAACATTTACAGAAACAACTACAGATAACTGCAGACTCTACAAAAAAGAAAGAAGAAAGAACTAAATAAAAATGAATTAAAAACAAGTATAAAATAAAATATAAAGAAAAATAAAATTCATTTAGATAAAATACAAAAATAACAACAGATGAAGATATTACAATCAAATGTATTAAGAATAAATATATTTCAAATATTCTAATGAAATCGTAAAAAACTGAAAAAAATTAAATTGAAGAAAATGTTTACATTTTTTATCATAATAATTATCTAATATATGGTCATGGTTTCATATAAGATCATAGGAGGGGGGTTGACTGGCTGCTCAGTGTGACTCAGGTGCTTCAATAGTAAACCAAAGATGGATGCTCTTGGAAAACAGGGGGCAAAACTGTCCAAAAAGGGAGAAAACCAGGCACTCCAAACACAAAAAAGTACAAATGGGGAAGAAAATACTAAAAAGCTTTTATTGTAATGGCCAAATCATTAAAATGCCAACATGTTTCGACCAAACTGGTCTTCGTCAGGGCTAACAAACATTTGTGGTGCAGTCATAACTCTATGTAGTCTACAGCCAATGAAGGCAGTCACATGAATCAGAGAGAAGAGGAGCCAGGTGAGAGTCTTCACACAGGGCTCACTGATCAGGTATTGGCCTCTCCCAAAACCAGCGATGACCAATTAGAGGCAACTACAGACTTAGAGAAAAGACAAAGCAGATCATATAAGATCATATAAGCAAAGTGTCCGTCTTCACGCTTTTACAGAAGATTTTGAAAGTTTTTTTAAGGTTTACAATTTATTTGTATTTGAAATTGACTTCAGGGCTGCATTTAATGAGGCGGAGGGCCACACGTGACCCCCAGGCCATCAGTTGCCCAACTCTTCACTTAATGCAACAGTCTGTCAGCTATAGGTAAAGTACATAAATAATGGAAACAGAGAATTATAAATCCAGGACCTTATGTTGATTTTTTCCTGCTGTACCGAACCGTGACCCTAAAACCGAGGCACAAACTGAACCCTGACCTCCATGAACTGACACACCCCTAGTATTTATTCATATGCCAAGCATTCATCTACCAGCTTACCTGGTGGATAACCTGCAGGAAACAGTAAAGCTTTGTAAGTTCTCCTTCCCAGGTGTATTCCCTTTGCTCATTTTATTGCAGGGTACTTGAGCATCTCTCTGCTGTTGAGACCTTGCATGCATGCCTCTGTGTATTACTTTGTTCCAACCAGGCCTGTCCATGCCAGTGACACAGAAATAATTTAAAAACGGTTTCCCGGTAGCAGTCACAGTGGAATGTGGCAGAAGGCAGTGGCAACTTGACAGTCCGGTTCTGCGTCGGTGTGTGACGAGCCAGACCAAAAGGTCACAGACTTCAAAGCCTGGAAGCAGCTTCAAAACAGCGCTCCACACCTCTGACAGCCACATAATGTTTGTTTAAAGTGTGTATACCTGTGCCTGTGTGTAGATGTGAGTGCGCTTTATCAAACAGGAGAATTGTGAAATGTGGGTGTTAATGGAAGCCTGCCAAGTAGAAGTTTGCTTTATGTTGATGGGTCAACAATAAAAAGGCTTTGATAATGGTGTGTTACTGTAAGACGGCCAAACAGACTTTAAGTAGAAGGACCTGAGGACAGGAAGCTGTGGAAGATTCGTGTTTGACGGTGAGTTTTTTTCCCAGATGTGAGCAGTCATTTTGTCGGAGGAGCTGCCCCAATTCTTGCCTGTGCATACTTAATTTTGGAACGAAAATCGAGAGAGAGGAAGGAGGAACGCCACGGTGCACTTGACATCCTCTGACCTTCTGCAGGTTTGGCATGCACTAAGTCTCAGGAAACTTGATTGAAAAACTCAAAGGAATGCGTATCTGTGAACACGCGTGGGTTTGTACACCTAAATACTCCTAGCTGCAGCCAAGGAAGCTTTTCTTTACAGACAGATGCAATCGATACACAGACTCCAGCACTGACTCGCTGTGTCAAAACTCTGCAAAGTCACATTTAACTTGGGCTCACACTTTATTTTTTCGAGGACTATGAGAAATTAATTTGTAAGCCTGACACAAATAAACAGCTCATGCATAAATATGCCCATAACTTTAAGACAAAAGGAGAACAGCTCTATCTTGGTTGCAAGGGGGGGATTTCTTTCCTTATCAAAGCAACACAGGGCAAGATTAAAGAGTCAAAATCCTCCCCACGTGTGCGTACAGTGTGTATTCGCTCCTGCATGCCTGCCCCCGGACGTTCTCTCTCCTTCTCTTCCCTCCCTCTCGTCACTCTCCCCGTAGCATTTGGAGTTAGCTGCCAGGCTCTCCTCTTTAGCATCCATCCATCCCTCCATCCTTGCCCCTGAAGGAGTCTGCATTAATCAGTCCTTTTTTTTTCCAAAGGGGTCCTGCTACAGTAGCTGTTTTGCTTCCTCCCATTTGTTACCATGCAGATGTGGCCTACAGAGCAGTAACATCAATCCTTATACAGTGGAATTACACGGGCAATCAATAACATTCAATAACAACGGGCCATTTGCCCATCGGCCTGTCCACTATTTCATCCCACCCACTGACAGTGGCCTCTAGTTGGTGCACATGCTGCATAGATTATATGCTGCAAAAACAACCAAAACACCCACAAAATACTTTTTTGCTCAACTTATGTTAACATTTTTACATTAAATTAGTAAAATATATATATTTTTAAAGTAATTCATGTAAATGTCTACAAGAGTTACATCAAAATGTTACAATGAGCATATGCTAAAAGTTTCTGCCCAAATAATGAAATTTTGGCATGTATATAAACAACCTTCCTGATGATAAAAAATCTAAATGCAATGATAACCTTTAGACATTTTTGAGTTTGCAAAACTTTCTCATACTCCAGAATGATGTCTGACATTTATCTTTTTCACTAATGATGTGTTCTAGCAGGTCCTAAATTGCTTGAAATATGTCAAAGATGAAAGAAAGAAGCTTAAAATTGAGTCAAGGTTGCACTGATAGGCTGATATAAAAAACTATCACGGCTCTACCATTGTCTTATTTAAATTGAGTCGCAAAATTCTAAATGCTTTTATCTCATCAGTCGGGGATTATTGCAACAGTCTGTCTACTTGCCTGAGTCAGAAATCTGTAGGTTGTTTGCAATTACGTGATCCCCAGTGCCTGATGGGGGCCAGGAAGTGAGGGACAGCCCATCGATCCATCTTCATCCGCTTATCCAGAGCCAGGTCGTGGGGGTAGCAGGCCAAACAAGTCCACCCAGACGTCCCTTTCCCCAGCGACAGTTTCCAACTCCTGCTGGGGGAATCCCAAGATGTTCCCAGACCAGACAGGATACATAATCCCTCCATTGCATTCTGGGTCTTCCTCAAGGTCTCCCCCCAGCCGGACATGCCCAGAATAACTTGACAGGTAGGCAACCAGGAGGCATCCTGATCAGATGCCCGAACCACCTCAACCAGCTCCTTTTGATGCGAAGGGGCGGCTCCTACACCTAGCTCCCTCCAGAAGTCTGAACTCCTTACCCTATCTCTAAAGTTGAGCCCAGCCACCCTCTGGGAGAGACTCATTTCAGTCGCTTGTATCCACAATATCATTCTTTCAGTCATTACCCAGGGTTCATGACCATAAGTGAGGGTTGGGAGGTAGATCCACCGGTAAATTGAGAGCTTTGACTCTCGGCTCAGCTCCCTCTTCACCACAACGGTCGGGCACAATGCCTGCAACACTGCCAATGCTGTGCCAATCTGCCTGTCAATCTCACACTCCCTTTTACCCACCCCAAGATCCCAAGATACTTGAACTCCTTCACTTGGGGCAAGCACTCACTCCCCCACCTGTAGGGAGCAATCTACCATTTTCCGACAGAGAACCATGACCATGTTTTGATGTGCAGACTCTCGTCCTGACCGCTTTACACTCAGCCGAAAACTGTCCCAATACCGGCTGGATCTCCCCAGCCAAGCCAACAGAGCCACATCATCTGCAAAAAGCAGGGATGGAATTCTGATGTCCCCAAACCAGAAACCCTCCTCCCCCCGGCTGCGCCTTGAGATCCTGTCCATGAAAATCACAAACAGAATCAGAGACAAGGGGCAAGCCTGGCAGAGGCCAACATGCACCGGGAATGTGTCTGACTTGTGAGGGACAGTCATAAGATGCACCTCCAAGTCTGAGGCCATATTTCAATGCCGGAGAACAGTGGATTGCTGCCTACAGGCGGGGAGGGTGTAGTTGGTCTAAGTGGAGGTATTCAAGTATTTTGGGGTTTTGTTCACAAGTGATGGTAGAATGGACTGCTTGATCAACAAGCAGATTGGTGCAGCAAAGGGATGAGAATCAAAATCCCGTAATAACATAATGGCTCCTCTCCTGCCACTTATGTGGTAGGAGAGGAGCCACTATGTCATGTTATGTTATGTTATGTGGCAATTATGTTATGTGAAGAACCTACAACTGTTTCCCTTACTTCTACTGTATGTTGTAGTGGCATTTATTTCTAAATACTGTACGATACCAAGACAGCTTTTTAACACACTTCTTTTCTCATAACAGTATCAATTCCCACACCATTTAAGCATTGGCACCTTTTAAAAAGTATTGCTTTAGCACTGGTACCAGAAAAAACTCAAACAAATACCCAACCCTAGTTAAGCATTTGCAGTATTGCAGACATCATACTGTACCTTTGTGGTGAAGAGGGAGCTGGGCTGGGAGGCAAAAACACTCTCAATTCTCTCAAACTCTCAATCTTTGTTCCAACCTTCACCTATGCTCATGAGTTTCATAGTTTCATAGTTTAGTTTATTCAGTCATGACACAACACCAAAAATTTTGCACAGTATAGACATTTCAAACAAAATCAATGGTCATGTGTTAAATAATGACTGAAAGGCATAGGCAGAAGCAAACCGCTTATAAAAGCCTATCCTACATTTTCAACTTTTTAAGCTACCGACTTCCAGAAATGCAAAGAAACAACAACAGACAATCAATCACACTTATACACTTCAAAGATACCTTTACAAACCATTTTCTTGAAAACTAAAAGAGAATTACATGTTTTTACATTTATATTGGCATCATTCCAGAATTTAACTCCAACAATGAGTTGTGGGTAATAACCAAAATAATAAGATTGTGGGTTGTCTGGGCTGACTTACTTCGCCTGCTGCAAGTCCCAACCCCAGATAAGCAGAGGTAAATGGATGGATGGACACAGAGGGATAAAAACTTATTATCCTTATCTTTAGAATAATAAAGCGGTTTATCAACCTATGAATTCCAGAAAGCAGTCTTCCAAAGTTCATCAGGAAATACAACATTCACACTTTTTCTGCATGCAGATGGCTGAAACTGACCCCTTTGTGTAGTTATTCACACATTTGGTAGTGCCACTTTTTAATGGTCCATATCCCTTATTATGTTAGCGACATATATTTAATGAAAACTGTTATATAATTTTTACTATAAACCAGAGTTTGTATTGACAAGACTTCTTAGTTACAAGTGAGCAGCAGAGCTAAGCAGTATGTCTGTAGTTGAAATGAATTTGTGCAGAAGGAAGTTATCGCAGGATAAACAGAGAAAGACTCAGAAATGTAGGGTAAAATCTAGTCTTCCTTTCTAGTCACTGCCTGATCTTTATTTCTCTGATTGTGTCTGAAAATCACCTCAGTGTTTGCATGAAGATGAATACTTAGAGCTACCTGAGTTGGATCACTTTGCAGAAGAACTTATAACCAGGAGACAGACAGCTGTGAACGGCCCCCTCCCAGTCTGCTCCTGGCTGGTCTAGGCACAGGCAGAGAATCTTACCTCAGTATTGGCCTCTAACCTCGAAAACCAGCACCACAATATTCAAGAAGCATGAATGTTGGATGAAAAGTCATCTTTAATTCTAGTTTCCCTAATATATATACTGGTACTAAATCAAAATATTTATTCTTCTCATGTGAGCTTTAGTTTGAAGTTATTAACTGATAGAAATAAACATCAGAAATCCTCTTAGTACTGCTCCCAGTATGTAAATTTACAACCTCTTTAATACTAGCCTCCTACTCTCTGCTACACAGGGTCCAAATCAAGCTGTCAGCAAGTGTGCCAATGTGACCAGAGGGCGTCACCACACATACGGCACCGAGCTAGGAAAACACACCACTTCATGCAGCGGGTTTACAGTGGCTGCCAAAGGCCAGACATGAGCCGAGGGTGCACGGAGGGAAAATATGGGACAGAGAGATGTAAAAAAAAGAGAAGGAGGTGTGAAAATAAGGAAAAGAGAAAGTGGAAGTAGGATTGGGCGTACGGAAGAGAAGTAGTAAGAGAGAGGATGAAGAGTGGAGGTTGGCGATGGCAGGAGGGCAGCATGCAGATTTGCCCAGGACCTGACTGGCATATTCTTGGATGGCTAACAGACGGAGAAAGAGACGGAGGAGGGAGGGGTTGGGGAGCCGGGGAAAGTTAGGGCCCTCAGGATGTTCTGTCCCACTGCCAGCCCCAGAAGTGTGGCTGGGAGATAGCAGGCCCACGTGCAGTGTACACTATGCACACAAACATACGCACACATGGTCTGAGAGTGGAAATGAGACAATGGTGCAATGCATGGATCAACATGGATAAGACAAACTATACTGAAAAGGTAGAGGAATATTGCAGGGATAACAGATTATGGAAATAATGGAAGACTTTTCAAGTTTTCTCTGTAGTTGATTGACTGCATAAAAACTCAGAAAAACATTATTCAAGTGAGGTGAGCTACTTGGTAAACCCAAAATGTAGCTGCATCTTCAGTCAGGTCAGCTGCCTTCCTCTTCCTCACATTCTCCATCTGTATCCTCCACTCTCATTGGCAATGTAGAGTGGAGGAGCTTGAGGCCATGTGTGCAGGTTTGGGCCAATTACAGGGATTCTCATCAGTGCCGGGCTGACTCCTTGCTGCAGGCTACGAGCACACAGACCAGCCGAGGGTCCACATGGGTCAACCCTGTACCCCTAACATCTCTGCACAATGAGCATACCTAGGAGATGCTCTGCTGCTGGTTTGGCAGAACTGATAAAAGACAAAGAGGAAAATTATGCTCTTTGGGCTTAGGTGCAGAAAAACATGGTATTACCTTGGAACAAAGGACAAAACGATGGATTTAAGTTCTTCACAAAAGCTTTTATAACCAACTTAAGTGGCTGAAAATCATAACTTTATATAGCTACCATAAAAATCCTCTTGTCGGCTAATTGATATACACCTCAGGCTTCATGGACATCTAAAACGAGCCTTTTTGTGTTTGAGATGCAACATGCATAACTAGTTATGACTGAAACTGGGAAGCTAAGTTGCATGAGCCTTAAGGTTTTCAAATAAATCCTTCTTGTACAGCGCCCCTTTGAGCCAAGAAGGGGAAGCAAATATAGAGACCTGGTGAGTGAGGAGTAACTCCTGCAGAAAAAGTGGTCAGAGTACTGAGCCTGTTTCAGAAAATCTGCTTCCTGTTGGGCCGATTACTCCGCTAGTGTGAGATAGATTGCAGATGCACAGAGATACTTTGGACCATATTGGTATTTCTGCATGCATACTGAAGGCAGAAAATCAACAGCAGAGAAGCAGATCAGATCCCTAGTGTAAGGGTGAAATGTTGGATTTCTGAAAGGAGCATAAAACCTACATTTCAGTGGAATAAACTAAACACTGAGTGTCACAGTTAGGTCACAGCAGTCATACATGCAGATTTGTGGCAGAAGTAAAAACAGGAAATACAGCGAGGCCAATCAGATACCTGCTATAGGGGAGTCTTACTGTGCTGTCAGATGTCAGAACAGGGTGCAAAAATACATCTATGGAATATTTTCATTAAAGACACTATTTTAAAGCAAAACAGGCATTCATGGTTGCAGCAGCAGTACTTCTATTGCAGGGGTGTCCACACTTTTTATATTAAAACTGCTTTGATTTACCTCAAAACCAATCCAATGCTGGTGAAAATGTGTTTAGTATTGGAATATTATTAAGAAAGACAAACAGCCTACATTACAGCTTTCTATTAATGGCTGTCAAGCCAAAAGCCAATTATTGTTAAGGATTTCAGGATGGCCAATCAGATTTCAGAGAAGCCCTTATTGGCCCAGGTATATTTCATGCAGCAGAGAGGGGAGATGCCAGCAGCTCATCGTCTCATTTACACAAAAAACCGGAGCAAACTGCACCAAACCGACAAACTTTATTTAGTGTAGGTGCTTGGAGATAATTAAAGCGATGTACTTAGTTATTTGGACCCTGAGACAGAATAAATAGCAGGACAAATAAGCGTGATTCCTGCTGCTATTTGCAGCTGTAATTCTATAGTCTTTTTCCGTTGGTGTAATGAATTGAGATATCGTTATTTTAGTTCTTAACCATTTACTTTTTTGTCCCAAGTTTGTTGTGCAAAAACATGTTAATTTTTTTCTTGTCAAAATGTTTGTTTACAGAATTAACACAGCAGCAATGCCAAGTCTTGAAACTAAAAAATATGATCAAGCACTTTATATCTTATATGCAAATGCAAAAGTTTATTTCATTTATCTAATCTTTTGAATTTTGTGGGCCAATTAAAAACGGGCCACTGGCCACAGTTGGTCCCTGGACCGCAGTTTGGACACCCCTGTACAAATGGTTTTCACCACTACATTGTTGTGTTTACATCAGATGCAAGAAAAATAATTTACATGATTTATATAAGAAGAGTAAATGTAAAGACGCAAGCTGACGCAAGTAGATGGGAGTTCACCTTGGGCAGGGTGTTGCGCTGTTTGCTTATTTGCAGGAGTTGAAAAATCCAAACTCAAGTGAATCACTTGCACTGCAACAGCCAGTCAGCATGGAGATCCTTCTGTGGCATATTTCTCATACATTACAGGAGGACCTACAATAGACCAGCCTGAGGGGGAGGAGGTTCATGAAAAATGGAGGAGAAACTTGTGGTGTTTGTCTGTGGCTACCCCGTGTTAACAGCACAATGTGTCTGTTCTACGGGCGCAGGGACAGAAAGGAGCTCCCTCAACAGAAAGTGAGTGAGGGGGTGGATTGCCTGGTAAGTTTTGTCTGTCACTTTGTTACTGCAGATGCAACGCAGTAATCCTCTCAATGTAGTAAAGATCAGCATGTTTGTTAACAACTGACAGGAATGCCAGATGTGGGAGAAGGAAGCCCCTCACCTCCCATGTCTCGTGCACTCTTGCACACATGCAATTCTGACGCATGAGTGGAGCAAATGATTTGCATTAAAATTAAGTGAGTACTCCCTAGATTTGTGGGTTTGGACACGTGAAAAGGTGATTGCATTATATTAAGCTTAGCATACAATGAGATTTTTAGTGACACAAAATTGGCTTGATTGAGCATCATTTGTCCTGCAGTGTACAGTGGATACAACAGCTGACCATGTCCCAGTCAGATGTTCTTGACTGGTCAGCTGGATTTCCGGAATTGTTTGATATTCTTTTATCGTATGACTACAGTATGTCACACAGTGAGAGCAGAACCACAAGCAGAACTTGGGTTTTTTTTCCCTTGTAAACTGTTGGACAGTGTCTTAACCTGACACGCCAGATAGACTGTTTCATTTATCCATTGCATGGATATATTTCACGTTCACCTGGGAAAGCTCCCATACAAAGCTTTTGGGAAGGGCAGGATTAAAAAAAAAATTCTAGGAAGGTGATTGGACGGACGTTCTGTCTGTCCTGTTCATTAATGGAATGGTAAATGGACTTAGTGGACTTAAATGGCAGGGGTAGCTATTGAGAATTGGCCACCAGTATTAACTAATCTAATTAAACACACTCATACCCGTTTACATGCCCCCACAAAGCAGTTAGAGCAAATTGGGGTGAAGTGCCTTGCCCAAGGACACATCAAACATGTGACTGCAGGAGCTGGGGATCGACTGGCTTTACCTACTTAGTCGCACATGCTTCAGAGCACCAAGAAAACCCTGAATGCCCTGATTGTCTCTCCAGTATAGATGCTGGATTTCTCCACAACATATAAGAAGATGTCAGTCCACTGTGATGTTGTCAGTCTGGTTAGATTATTGATCAATTCAACTGACAGTGAAACAGCTCAGGAAACCTCAGCCTATTGCTAAGGGTTAGCTAGTCACTGTGAGACAAACTGTTTTCTGCCATCAAAACTATGAGAGAATGCAAATTAACCACAACCTACTGCAAGGCAACTTTCTGCCACCAAAATATACAACCTTAATTCCCACAGCCTTTAGACATCGAGGCTTGGCAATTCAAAGGGGCTTACAGAGGACATAAAAGGCATTATGACAAAGGGAAACACATGGAAACAGAGCATTGACAAATTATTCAGAAGCTGTTTTCCAGAGAACTGCCAGATGTTTAAACTCACAAGTTCAATAAAAAGAGATGCCAAATGTGTGGTACAAACTTCCGCACTTGCATGGCTGCTTGCACATCATATTATTTGCCACACTATAATGAAAGCTGAAGGAAAAAGGGGAATATGTGAGTAATGACATCAAATTTAGCAAAAGAAAAGTGTCTTGCTTGTGTAAAGTTACAATAAGAGGGAAAACATTACTGCATCCCTGCTGGATTCTTCTGTAGACATCATTTTAAAAACAAGTGACCCAATTATAGGGAGCAAGCAGTTGCTAATAAATTGCCAGAAGGTTAATCTGTACTGGTCATTCACTATCAGTAGGTTAAGCATTAATCTGAGATAACACTAGATAAGGAAGGCACATCACTGTAACAATTTTGCAATCTTTTATTCATAGGAATGTGAGAAATGATAGAAAAAAAGCAATTAAGGTTCAGGCCTTTAATCCACATCTGGGATGACTTCAGCAAAGCTGGGTGTTAACTTCTTCATTTTACCTGCAGGTCAATAGGGAGAATACTACACTCCATATAGGGTCTCTAACAACAGCAGCAACAGCAATACAGCAAGTATATACTTTATTCAGCCATAATTACCAGCTCGAAGGGAAATTCGGCTGAGAAAGTGGATTAAGCATGACCGAATCTTCTTAAGTGGTTAGAAAATCAAAGCGAGCTGAATGTTTGCCCCTTACACATTGGCTTCAGGATGAAAGGCTTGGCCGGGGTTCGTGAACTAGCGCCGACACCAGGCAGGTTTTTTTTTTTGTCAAATTATCTGCTTTTATACTACCAGAACTTTGAACAGTGCTGGTCTGTGCGTCTGCTACTGAAACAGCATCTCAAACATGGCCTCAAACTGTGTGTCTTGGAGAAGAAACCAAACTTGTGGCCTGTTTGGCGCGGTTGCAGCAGCGCAGCCCTGAAAGTGGATTGTGCTGGTGCTGTGGATTAGCAGAAGGCAGCAGCAGGCAAACGTGTGTGTGTGAGGGAATAAAGTGTGTGTAGATGTCTGTGTGTTGGCGCTGGAGGCTAGCGTGTGGTGAGGAGGGAGATTCACACCTCCATGCACGCTGCTGAAAACCTGCTAACCGTTGCATTTACAACTCTCAGTATGGTGAGGTAAACACATTTTTAGTGACCCCCCCCCCTCCCCTCTCCTCTGGAAGATTTTTAAAGGAAAAGCAGCAAAAACATTTCCAAAATAGCTCCACCGAAGAAGAGGGATCGTCTCTGCCTCTAAAACAAACATTTTGGATTGCCAAATGATCCTTGTCATCCAAATGCAAACATCCCCTGATACCATCGCATGGACTTAAGCCTGTTGACAAAATGAGAACAAAATATGTGAGGTCACAGTCGGCACAGAAACCAGCATGGATACAAAAGTCGCTGTGATACTTACAATTCTCTAAAGGCCAGAGTTACAAACAGACTAGAAAGACTGAATACAAACTCTGTCATCTCTAATGAGGGATACCCAACACAAACACAAACACATTTAGTGTTATGGGATTTCTTTTTTAATGGAATAACACAAAAATGTATTCCAATATTTGCCATCACATGCAACAAATGGTAATCATCCCATATATCAAAACATCTGCATTTACAAAAGATATTCATCTAACACTCCCAGAACAAGAAAATATCCACTGGTTGTATCTGATTTGATGAGAAAACATATAACATAATATAATATATACAATATATTTAAAGGATAAAATTGTTCCATTCACTGGAAAGTTTGTGTGTGAATTTCCTGATAAATATTGCAGTGCTGTTATTATCTACTGTCTTCACTTTACCAATATTTTCAGTCTAACAGCACAGAGACATTTGCTCATTTTTTTGTGAATATTTATGCAAAGCTAAAGCAACACAGCAAAATTTTATATCAAAGCATATTTTCTTTTATTATTAACATTATATTTGCTATTATAATTATTATATTTCATTCTTATTATTACTATTATTATTAGTTGTAGTAGTAGTTGTATTTTCAAATATTATAACACTATATTCAACTGTCATGACGATGATTATTATTATTATTATTATTATGTTTTTATTACTTTTGTCTCCATATCAAACCAATTTTTTAAAGGGGGACAGATTTTAGCCATAGGCAAATTTGATCATCTGATGGTGTACATAGTTCTGGTGTCAGGCAAAACCTTGTATCTCCATTTTTCACGATTTTGAGTTCTTTTTATGAATCAGTACTATTGGTCATTCTCTAGATCTGTCAGTTGATTTTTAACACATTTTTAAAGTTAAATAAATAATAATTACAAGTGCTAAAGAGATGCTGACTATGACCATTCAGTGTCAAATTAATTGAAAATTTGAGTGGGTTTTTTTTTATCCTCTGAAAAGTTGTAAACTTGGAAATACAAGGTTTTGGCCCAACATCAGTGATTTAAGGGTGAATTAAGCATGTGCATAAATAAATAAAAAATATATTAATAAAACCAAACAACATAAGAGTACATCAATTTATAAAAACACACATTTAAATATACAGAAGATGGCTGCTGCATCTCATCAGTGTAAAACACATGAAGACTCTCTTGGAATTTTCAAAGACTTCAAACAAAAGCCAAGTGGGATTTCATGTGTTTTGCACTGAGGAGAGACTTCTGTCAAGCCACTCTTCCATAAATTCCAGATTGGTGAAGGGATGCAACAATCTGGAACTATGTCCTATCTCCACACAGGATCTCTGGAGCTCAGTCAGAGTGACCATCAGGGTTCTTGGTCTCCTCTCTTACTAAGGCCCTTCTCCCCAGTTGCTCAGTTTGGTGGGGCATTCAGCTCCTGGAAGAGCCCTGGTTGTGCCAAATTTCTTTCATTTGAGAATCATGGAGGTGAGTGTGCTCTTAGGAACCTTCAGTGCTGCAAAAAGTTTTTTGTAGTCTTTCTCAGATCTGCGCCTTGCAGAAGCAAAACCATCTTCTCTGCTAAGAGAAGCTTTCAGTATAGCTCTTTCTTCTTGTTTTAATAAAGGAATGTGGTCGAGGTCTGATTAAACTGCTACTTTTCTACATCCATCAATCCATCCATCCATCCATCCATTTTCTATACTGCTTATCCTGTTGGGGGTCACCAGGGGGGTGGAGCCTATCCCAGCTGTCAATAGGCAAGAGGCAGGGTAAGCCCTGGACTGGCCACCAGTCAATCACAGGGCTGGCATATAGAGACAGACTGCTTTTCTACAGCAACATCCAAACTAATTGCTACTGTGGTGATAGCAAATGTAAATCCTGGTACAGTACAACTCAACACCACCAGTAACTATTGCAAACTCATGCAGGTAGGCAGAAGAACGAAAACTTCTTTTCCATCATGAAAAGCATTCAGTGTAATTTTTTTGCTCTTTATTTGATAAAGAAATGTGGCCCAGTTCTTATAAAACTGCTGCTGCACTATAGCTACATCCAAGCCAATCGCTACACTGGAGGCAGCCATTACTAACGGCCATCAATGATCTAGACATCACTAAAAGACATTCTACAGTTTGCTGCCCCTGTTACCTGCCCCATTATCCGGAGCATACAGGAAGAGCGTAGGGGCTAAGACGCACCCCTCCCTCACTCTGGAAGTCAGAGGTGGAGCCACCATACTTCAGGGAACTCTCTGTACCAGAATATAGGACAGACATCAGCCGGATGAGAGAACATCTGATCCTGCAGAGCTCCAGAATCCCCCAGAGTGCATCTCTACTTACGTCTCTACTGAAAGCCTTCTGGAAGTCAACTTAGGCTGCAAGAAACCCTCTATTCAATTCCCAAAAGCCCTCAGTGAGGTCCTGAAGTGCCAGGATGCAGTCTACCGTAGACCTCTAAGATAGGTCTATGGTGTGCTGTCAAAATGACTTTCTGTTGTCTTCCTAGGTAGAAGTGATCATATTTTCCTTGCCTTTTGTGCAATTTGTTCAAACAGCAATTTAAATGAAAATACAGACACTTTTAGGAAAAGTCAAGGACCAGCAGAGACTTACTTTTAAATCAGCAAAGTTATACATATTAGAAATGTGAAAACCGTCAAATGACTGCCATGGTCTTTTGAGTGTTCAACACTAATTTAAGTGCTCTGGATTTTATTAAAACCATAATATACATACTCATGGGTTTTCTTTCTCCTAAGAGAAGAAAAATGACTACCAGACCCAGATTTCTATCCCACAATGCATTTGGGGTTGTTAGTTGAAGAGGAGGGAAGGCAGACGGGGGAAGCTTTAAATCTGTGTCAAAAAGAGAGACATTAGGCCCCTCACAAGATGTTCATTTAGGAAACCTGGTGTGAAGGTAGGCACGTCAGTGGCCCATTAATTACTATAATCACATCGTAGGTGTTAGAATAATTCATTAACTCAGATTTAGTTAAGGCTTCATTTAATAAGTCCTTGTTGGTCAGGAGAATAAGAGATAGGAGAGAGGAAGGTGGGAGGGAGACGGAGATAGAAAGAAAGAAAGGAAGGGAGGGAAAGCTAGAGAGAGAGAGAGAGATACAGGGTGCCTATTAAACTACAAGGCCTGGATTGTCAATTTGTGTTTGAGCGTTCCACTGGGGGAACTGTTCCATCCTTTGTAAGAGATATATCATTTATAAAAGACCAAAGGGAGGGAAAAGGAGACAAAAACCGGGGGGATGGAAGGGTGGTGCTGATACAGGGGAGGGATGGATGGAGGGAGTTACAGAGGAGGGGTGGTTGGTTAGGGAATCAGTTTTGCCTACTATATTTAACTGACCCATAAATCTGTTTTTAAATTCCCCTCCATTTAAAAACGCCCAGGCGAACTGAAGAGGAGTGAAGGCGAAGGGAGGAAGGGAGGGTTTTTCTTTTCGCAGCGGCTGTTAAGTACCACAATCCATGCATAGCCGGCGCTACATTTATCCTAACAATGTAATTGGTCCAGCTCCCTTGGCTGGTGGCTCAGTTACTGGCCCTCCCTCAGGCCTCCCAATGTGTGTGTAAGTGTGTGTGAATGTGCATGTGCAACCAAGGCCCTCCCTTTAGCCCTCAATGAAAAGAAATCCCTGGCATCCACAGAGACAGAGGCTCACTGGGGGGCATGGTGGGTACGCTAATGTGGCTAATGCTAAGATAAATTGTACATACCTGCTAACAACCTCACTGCAGGGATGCTCAGTGTTTGTGCCTATTAGTACGATAACATACAGCGAGAAAATTCAAATTATTCAAACTTAACAGTAAAAGTAAATATACATGTTAGTTCACACAAAATCATGCAAAGTGGAATGCTTCAAAGAGCAATCAGATGGATACACCTCAGTTGGACCTTGGTCAAACCCTAACTGGACTAAGTGTTTTGCACATGCTCAAAGGTTGTCAATTGCCCTGTATGAGGCGGGACATCCTGTATTTCAATCTAAATTTGTTTGCCCCAAGCTGAACACCCCTTGTCGAGTATATTGACGTTTCTACTCTGTAATCACAAGAAGTTACTGATCCTCAACCACATCATCCAACACAGCCAGTGTCCCATCATGCACTGATCGCATCTATCAAGAGACACCTGTCATCCAATCACAGCCTTTTTTCAATGCATTAAAAGCCCTAAATCTTACTGAGGGCTGAATTAAGTGACAATCACAGTAGATTTTATTCAGTTTGCACACAAATCTGCATAAAAAATGGATAAACCCTCAAAAACGACACCATTGTGTAGCTGTAATGATGAATGGTGGTGTGGGTTAAACTGGTCCTAGGCAATGCAATGAAAGCTTTGACACTTTGTGCACAAAAGCTTAAAGCATGCATGCTACACACTGTAAAACCAATTAGTAAACCTTAATATTTAAAATCATGCAAACCAAAAACTAGAAAAAAACTAGAAAATGAACTAGAACAGTAAACTAGATATTCGTTGTTGCTCTAAGCTTTTGCTCTTGCACCTGAGTTTAAGTAACTCTTTACAAAGTAAGACACTTTGTATTAGCATTAAATTAAGGAAGATGTACAAATGACTAAGTGAAGTGTACAAGTAATACCCATTTTATACTAGTAGGCAACATCAGGCAAAATACATGTAGCAGCTACTTGGGTGTTTTAATTTAAATCGACTCAGTTATACTCGAACATTTAAGTTGGGTTGTCTTAGCTTTTTTTGTGACAAAAATTACACAGAATGATTGAGTACTACAAATATGTTCATTCAACTCTGAAAAATACATCTGAAATAGCTGTTTCAGGTTTTTAAGATGACTTAACAACATTCAACTGTTCAGTCTTACAGTGCAGGACAGGTTTTCCAAGTACAAGTTAATGTAATTGGATGCATGGTTTCTCCTCTCTTCTTCTTTATCAAGAACAGCCAAGGTAGGAAAGAAAAATTGCATTTTTTAAGGATTTGCACAATATCACAAAGCTGCAAAGCATCAGTACAATTCTAGTTCTCATAATACCCAGGCCTTGCCTTATAATTTCTAAAACATCAGCAGACCTGCACAAAATTGGAACTCAGAAATTTTGATTTATCTTCTCATTTATTTAAAGGCTTATTGCAGTGGTTCTAAAGGTGGAGTCCAGAGGCTATCAGAGATTATAATTTCAGCTTCAAATAATAGTGTGTGACATTTCTGGTCATGATTTTATTAACCTTCTATAATATATAGATCTCAAATTATTCTCCGGTGGAGACCTGTGTTATAATTTTTATTTTAAGGGCCTTTTTGGGGAAAATATTTTTTATTTACATTATTTTTTTTTTTAACTAAAACTATGGGTCAATACATGTCTCCCTTTAACTTTACATTCCGATATCTGTTGCACTAACTTCCAGACTAAATATCAGGCCCCTTATTTAGCACAGAAAAGTTTGCAACTCTACATGCTCCAAAGTCTGTGCTAATAAGAGCAGAAGTCACACTGTTGTCAGCCTTCAGATATCAGCACATGCTAGGGAGATGGTGTGCATTGTATTTGGACCATAATGCAGGCCTACACGATGCTTTAACGAAGTTCAGTCAGGACCACTTTGTCAAGAAACACGTGATTTTTGGCTATAAATGTTTCTGTATCAACAGTTATCAGCTGATCTTAATTATGGCAGCGTCTAAACCCCATGGCCTGCCTGAACAAACGTTTTTTGCTTGATTTCATGTTTTAGCTGGCTTACCACTGTTGAGCTGCTAGCTAACTAGTTAGCAAGGTCAACAGGTACTACACCCAGTAGCAACTAGTTGAAAGAAGCTGATTACCACCTTGCAAAGTGGAGTCTAACATACTTCCATCACTAAATCAATTCAGCTTCAGTGCTTCTGGGATGAAAGCAGCCCTTACAAAATATCCTAATCGAGCTCGACTTGACTGTGCATGTAAACCTACTGACTTGGGTGCATAGCGGCTATGCTGATGTGGCTAATTCTAGCATAAACTGTACACACCTGCTGATAACTGCACTGCAGGGCTGCTCTTCGTTTGTCTGAGTGCGTGTGGGGGCTACTAGGAAGTCGGTTGGGAGTGGGTTTGCTGATTACACTATGGGCAACAGATGAAAAGCAAACAAGATGGACTCACACAAATATGACTGCAGACGCACACATTTACACAAACATACCCAGAACCCCCACCCCCCCTCCATCCCACCCCAACTATCTCCTCCTCTCTTTATACTCTTTCTCTGTGACACAGGCATGTACAGTACACACACACACACCCACACGCACACACACACTCTGCATTGAGCCTCGGTGCAATTACGAGGAAGAGGACAAAAGCTTCACAGACAGAAGCAACAGAAGGGTCGGCTCGCTGTTTCACCTGAAGCTAAATAACCAAAGCGGAGGGGAGTTGGAGGGAAGAGGGGGTGTGTTAGAGGGAGGAGGAGGTGGAGAAGGGGATGGGGAAGGAGGGAGAGGGGAGAGCAGGTGGTTCATCAGGATTGTAGTTTGATGGGATTTCTTTTTTAAGTTTTGTCGATCAGCTCCTCAACAGCCTTTTGGATTGCTTCAAAGACACAAACTAAAAAGTATGATGTTTTTAAAGGATATTTTTAAAAAATTTATTTATTTTTTTCTAGGATCGACATCATACCTGCCTACAAAGACCAGGCAAAGGAGATGAAAAATGACTTGCATAGTCAAAGGTCTTTCAGGTTGTAAATAAAGATTGAATCCTGCACTGTAGCAGCACAACACAAGAGAAAGAATGTTGTAAAAATACAAATTTTAGTGCACAAATTTAGTGTTAGTTTTTTACTCTTGGTCACTTTAACTTCTAAAACTTGAATCCTCTCTGTCTCTTGCTGTTGTTTCTCATACTTTTCATATAATAACATGCTGATTCCACTTCCCTATATACCCACTTGCACTTCTTTTTCTATATTTCAGCCTAAAATGGAGGCATCACAGTTTTTTGTGATGAATGGAGGAGTAAGGATTAAACATCATTACTCACTCCTAATAAACAGTTGTCTGGAGCTCTCATCATTCGCGCTGCTGTTCGTCTCATGCCTTTACAAATAAGACACAAATAAAGTGCTGCTTATGATCTCTTGTTCCTGTTTAAAAGTAGGGGGAAATTTTAACCTCACAGCATCATTCAGTGCTTGTTGGGACTTCACAGACTTGCCAGGTGAGCCTAACTGTTGTTGCTAAATGCTAATTGGTTTGGTATCATGTAAAAGATTGGTGTTGTGGTGTTCCTTGTACACTGAACAGCTCTAACTCCTTTCTGTGTTTTTAAAAAACTGAAGTAATCCAGTATCTTTACTTCTAGTCTTGCTGACAGTAGATAGACTCTACAATCCATGTGTCCCCGTAACATGTTTTGGTGTGAGACGTGAGTCAGGACTAGGGTGGCCATATGCCTGGCTTTTGACCGCCCGGAATTTAAATACCTTGTCCGGTGTCCGTGCAGCCTCAGCCTGGACACTTATTTGTCCTCCTTTTGGAGTTGCATCTGAACGCATCACAGCATTTTGTCGAATGCTGCAACACTTACAGTCTAACGAAAGATTGGCCAACAAATATGATTGGCTGAAAGCAGTGTCAAATGATTATCTGATATACCATTGGTTTAAACTGAAGATGCAGAAGATGCAGTCAAACATCACCAGCCGTGTAGACTGTGGAGTCAGAGTTGATCAAGAGATCTTCAGTGGCTCATACCACATCATGATATTTCATAGATAAAATTGACCTTCAATGAATAGACTATCTCAGAATCACTGTATCATGATACCATTGGTGTCATGGACAAAATTGTATTGTAGCGGGGAGTACACTAAAGTCCTATATGTCACAATTATTCTTGTTGCACTATGTGCTGCACAAGTTTTTGCTGAGGCATCGCAATAGATTAGCTTAAATGTCAAACAACGCATTAACTGGAAATTTCTGGTGAGACTGAACAAAACAGAAGCTGAATCTTTTGGTACATTAGCTGGGATGAATGGGGAACACTGCAGGTCACGTGTGTTAGAATGGCACGAAAGATTTAATGAAGTCAGAGAGGTTGTCCAAGACGATGAACATTCTGGGTGCCCATACACATCAAAAACTTCTGAAAACATTCAACAAATAGTTTGAAATGATCAACGACTCAATGTAAGAATGAGTTCTTGAAAAAACAAATCTTGCCAAGTCAGGCCATTTAAGTCACCCTATGCTTGGGTGGCAAGAGAAACGGCTGGGTAGTCCAGCATATCGGATTTAATGTCAGAACTTTATACTGTACTTCTTCTTAGTTTAAGTCAGTGTCCTAGAGTTGTTTTTTTTTTTTCTTTAAAAAACCTAACCAGATTTCTACACCAGGCAACCTATGACATAGTGTTTTTTACAGTTGATCTTGGAACTGAGAAATACTAAGATACCAGTTGTGATTGTCATCCAGAATGTAGTGAAATATTCCAGTTTGAAAAAACTCAGTGAGAAACGGCAACAAGCAGGAATTAAAAATGCCTCCATGTGTGATGAGTCATACAACATTCATGTATGGTCCATTGACACAAAGCAGTCAGGTTTGGTTCAGTACAGCTTTGCCATGGTTTAGCACATTAAATCCTGATCTCGACCGCATTTCCTGTCTGTCCAGTCTTGTCACTTGTGACAGGAAGTCCAACTCTTTTAACAGATCCAGTTCGTTTGGCTTAGCTCAGTAGAGCTGATTGTTTGGCTCCCAAACAGAACCTCATTTGGTAACAGTTTTGCTTTTTTAAAATGTGGATCAAATAACGACAGAGGGTGGAGGAAAAGAAACTGGCACTCAAATGGGAGCTAGCTACAGTGACTCAAGCTGGCACATCTTTACTTGGCTGCTAACCCCACAAGGTCAATTTAGTTGACGGTATATCACTGTTTCAATTTATAATTGTTTGTGCCAAATTTTGATTTTTTTATATGTTAGAGAGGCTCAGCTAGCCTCTTAGCTCAGTAGGCTACGAGACTCCAAAACAATTTGTGTCCCCTTCGTCTAGCTAGACAACGCTAGGAGGTCTACACAACTGAGTAAATTGTGATATTGATCACCTCCACACCAGGTAAATAAGTTAAACTGTAGAAGAAACTCAATTATTTGTTAAGTGTAGGGATTGTTTTCAATGTATGCAGACATTTTAGATGATAATTGCCATGTATATCAAAACTATAGAACCATGATACTTCCTGAATACCAATATTTGATTTATTTAATCACAAAAGAAATCAATCGCCAACACTTGTGATAAAATTGTCACAATGTCTTCTAGTCTTAGCTGTCATTTTTCTCCTCTAAATTGTTGAAATTGTGTAGAAGATTCTTTAAAGAGACAGGGAATGTGAGGTCAGAACTATAAAAAAAAGGATGATGTGAAAGAGGGGAGTCAAGAAAGGTTAAACAATGAGGATAATGTGAGGAAAAAAGGAGAGGAAGGAGGTGAGAGTGTGGAAGAAGAGCGAGATGAAGGGTGGGGGGAAGAGGAGGAGACAGGAGCTGCATAATGAAGTGGTGGGCTAATTTGGAGAACTCCAGCTGGCTGAAGCCAGAGGGCCTGAGCTTCCACAACATCAGAAGCACCTTAATGGTGCACACATGCACACGCACATAAAAACACTGCCACTCCAACACCGACACGCGTGTGACATCACAAGTGTTGTGCAAACAAACACACTTTATAAAGGGAACGGCACACATTCCCTTTGACCTGAACCTGTTCTGCAGACAGATTTGAGCCACACTCACAAACACACACATAAAACACATAAAAACATCAATACTGCAGTGTGCTGCAGCTATGTGTGTGCCTGTGGTGATGTTTGGGCTGGGGATTAATAAGGTCTGGGAGTTGGCTGATTCTCTCGAGTCTGTGTGTGTGCATGCGTGCCATTGAGTTATTAGAATGAAGCAGGCTGCTATCAGTCTTTGTTATTTACATACAGTTCCTGCTTCTATCTGATAAAAGTGCTGAAGTTCCATGCAACCTGTACATCAAGTAGATTCAGGCAGATTAAAGTTAAATACAATGCAACATTTTCAATTCAAATCATTACTTGTGAATATCATTCTGCTGGTTGGAAAAGTCACTTTGGCTAACTTTGTTATTGTGATGGCACCAGTCTGACAAAAGACACTAAGAAACCATGCAAATGAGTTGCAAACTGTAATCTATACAAACAGATTTCAGAGATAGGGTTCAAACAACTCTTTGTTTTGTTCTGCTTTGACATCATGCTGGTGTTCACACCAATGCAAAGACCAATGGTGACTAAATACTAAAGCAAATGTAGTCTTTTCTGGCCAAACAATTCACTTTACCTCGGATTAAGATGAGTCTTTCTTTCTTTGTAAGACAGTCATCACTAGCAGCCTACTCTGCTATATGCCCAGATTGTCGGAGAGCTGCAGTGACCTTCCAGAGCTTTCTCTCATCTCTAAGCATGATCTATGGAGCTCAGTCAGGTTTCTTGGTCACCTCTCTTAGGGCCTTCTCCCATGTATGCTCAGTTTGGCTGTGCAACCAGCTCTTGGAAGAGTCCTGGTTAGTGTTAAACTTATCCCATTTAAGAATTAAAGAGGCCTCTGTGCACTTGGGCACTGTCAGTGCAGCAGAACATTTTTTGGTAACCTTCAGGCGAGATGAGTGTTTATACATGTCCTATAAAAGATAACATGATCACAGCTAGCCACATTTAGCTTGTTTACTCTCAAACTCAATTGGAAGGGCAAGACTTGGAGTTCTGAGGGTGAAGACTCAATCTACACTGTCAGGCAATCTGAAACATTTGTTCCAGACCCAAAAACGTTTCTGATCAATCAGCTGGAAACCAATAAAGGTGGCTGCCACCTGTGTAGCAGTTAGTTTGGATGTAGCTACATTATGACAGCAGTTTTATCAGAATTGGACCAGGTTGCGTTGTGGTGCAAACAGGAGCCCTGAGGCTCCAGAGGCAAGGGACACCAACCCATTTTCAGCTGTGTTAGCATCTCATAACTAGCCCAGGACCTGATGGTCTAGTCCAGATGCTGGAAGTGGCCTTGTGCATGGTGCAGGATCAGCTGGGAAGATACCTGGAGAGATGGGGCATGGGCCTGGCACAGGCCTGGGAGGTTGGCCATCAGGAGGCTGGTTCAGACAGGACCATGGCTGATGTGGCGAAGTGCCAAACCGGCATATGTCCCATACCTGACCTGACCTATGAGGGCTCTCTCTTAAGATTCAGAAAATCTCCTGTGCCAGGCTTAAAGACCTATGCACCTGAAATCTTTCCTTTGGTACTAAAGTACCTTTATTTCAACATAATTTATGGGGAAAGTGAACGTTGCCAGTACCCTTAGACCCTTTTTTGCCTTTTATCCCCTTCAGAATCTTTGCAGTCTACTGCTGCTACAGTCTAGCTGCTTCAAGCTTTGACATGCTGTGCATTCAGAGATGCACTTCTACATAGCGTAGATGTTACGAGTGGTTATTTGAGTATTTGTTGGCTTTGGAGCCAGTCTGACCATTCACCTTTGACCTCTGCCATCAGCAAGGCATTTGGGCCAAGAAATTGCCATTTACTTTATGTTTTCTCTTTTTCTCTATGAATCCTTCAGATTGCTGTGAGTGAAAATCCCAGTAGATGAACAGTTTGTGAAATACTTGTTGAATTTTCAACCATATCTACATGCTTAAATGCATTGATTTGTTGCCACATGATTGGACGATATTTGAACTAAGGCGCTGTTAATGACATGTACCTATTAAGTGTAAGGTGAGTTCATGTGGCAGAATTGGATCTAATAGATGATGATTTGCATGGATTATGTTTTGCATAGTTAATATAGATGTATTTAAGGTTGTATGGACTATGTGGGTTTAAGGTTGGCAGTCAGTGGTAGACGTTGGTCCCCTGATAAACTAAGCCATTACTACCTCAGCTCTGAGCTGAACATGCTTGGCTGAAATGTTGGAGTAAAATTCCTTTTCTCTGAGGCTACACTATGGTAAAAGCTTAAAACACAGCTGGATTAGAGCCTCTCCGGTTTACAACCATGAGGTTTCCCATCTGCAAACAATGCCCGACTATATTTTGTTGCCCTCCTCCATTTGGTTAACCTCAAGCCTTTATGGTTACCTAGAGGTGGCTCGGGGTGATGGCATTTGACTTCAGACTAGAGCCAAAGTGAAATGCTGACTAATCTGTAACATCTGGCAAATTTTATAAGCAGGAGAGAGGGAAGAGCAGGAGGAAATGATGCCAGGTTGGCAGGTGGAGGAGTGGGGAGCATTCGAGGTGTATTTATATAACCACACACACCTACGCACAAGCAGCGACTAGACTTTCCATTGCTTGGGTGTGGTGGCGACTTAAGCCAACAGATTCTCTCTGGTTCTCTGATGTTTAATGGCCAACGCACATCCAAGGCTGTTTCTTCTTTACACACAAGTCAATCAACAAATTCACTCTCCCTCTCTTGGGTTTAGTCTACGTTTACGTCACACTCGCACACATTTAAACATTTACATGCACACACCAAGATTTTGTAGAGTGAGAGCATGGCCCAGGTCGTTTTTCAATCATCACCCAGGCCTTCAGTCAAAGGCTTCATGAGCAGCAGACCTGGGAGCTGTCAGCAACTCAAATACTCTAATAAATAAGGCTGACAGCGTAGGTGTGGGTAAAAGAGAGTGTTAGTCAGTCGGCCTACAACAGCCGCACATTCACTCAAAACTTCATGGCCACACATTCCACACAATATTGCAAACACTGACTATTACAATATTAGCTTGTTAAATTAAATCAAGATTTACATGTTTTAGTTCTTATTTTCCTATCCAATATGTCAGGCTCATCTGATTGTGACTGTTCAAAGGGAGACAAAAAAGAACCTGGATCTCTGCTTCTTGAGATTATGCTGTGCAGTTATTTAAGTGCCAATATATTTGTGCTGGAAGCATGAAGCTAGAACCTTCTCCATGAATGGCAATACAGAGGTAAACTGAAAACTCTGTAAACAAGAAGCTTGAGGTGAAAAATAGGCTGAATTTATCTTCTAAATGTGTGAATTTTACCCTTGGTTTAGGGTTTCTTTCAGGTTTCCATACACTCATGTAGAACCACACACGTTCACTTCTCCAGCATAGATACTCTTCCTTCCCAACATGCTGAATTACTCAGATAATCCCAAGAAAAATGAAACTGCTGTGACACACCATACAACATAAAATGAAAAAAGGAACACATGCAGCACACATTAACACAGAGTTTACTCCATGTTCTAAGCTGTACCATGTAGCAATCACACGTGTGGCGTGCACCGGGGCGAGAGGAACAGCAACAAATTGGATTTCCCAAGGATGATGGTGTGATGAAAGATTGTGTGTTTTTCTCATCTACCGCCAGTGCTGTTAGAGCGCGGCATGATTAAATAAAACCTTGCCCAAGTTTCAATAAACGCATTATAACAATTGCATTTCCTTGACAAAGATTTAGGGACTGGTGTGATGCGATTGGATTACTGGGGAACATTGAGCTTTTTTAATGCTGTTTTGGCCCTGCCTTAAGTTGAACGTACACCCCCACTTGAGCAAGTTTAAAGGATTTCTCCCCTCTCAACATGTGGTTAGGGACACTTTGATGAAGATGATGGAGGTGGCGTATGCTCAAACCTTCCTTTTTTCACTCCTGCTTTTATGAATGGAGAAAATAAATGCCCATTTTCCAGCCTCTGAAAAACTGGAAGATGTGGCTTTTATATCCTTATACCAACACTGGTTGTTGCTGGTGTAACAGCCTGAAATACAGTACCCACTTCCAGGACTATACCTGAGGTTAAAAGGGGGTACTTGGTTTTAACCCCAGGTTTATAATGGGCTAGTCCAGTTCATACCCCAGGCTATAAACAAGCCAAGCTATTCCATACCCTCTCTAGTCCCAGATTTTACACCACCACCCTCCCAAAGACCGGCCCTCTGAGAGCTCAGTTTTGAGCCGATTAGTCTGGCTAAACTATTAACAGTTAAATTAGAACTACTGCTTTGTGTAGGGATGACAAACTCAAGGCGCGGGGGCCAGGTCCAGCCTGTTGTACAGTTATACCTGGCCTGCAAGATCATATCATATTTTTATTATAACTGGCCAACTGATATAAAGTCTGAAGATTTCCTCCAGTTTAAAAATGACACCTAACACTAACATTTATGATGTCAAAGTTAGTCAATCCCGTGCAACTTAGGTAGAGATATGCTAAGTGATTTGATATGCTTAAATGGCAAGTTAAGGAGGCCAGTAGGATTCCAAGGGAGCCCTGGTTGGATATCACTGGCTCCACCCTAGAATGAGAGTTTACAGTGTTTTCAGTTTAAGTCACAAAAAAAGCAATAAATAAATCAATAAGTTGTCATACGAAATGTTTGTTTACAGAATTAGCATGGTAGCACTGCCTAGTCCTTAAACTAAAACATACACGGATCCAAATAAAATCATATCATCTTCACAGTATATAATTTTTTTGTGTGTACATATTGAAAAATGAGTATAGTTTTGTGTTGCCTTCTTGAACGAACCCTCTGGGTAGCATTAAAGTGAATAAGAAAACACAGACAAAATACACACAGCAGTCAAGAGTCATGATTTAAAGTGGGCCATTTTTTATTTATATTTTTTGAATGGGCTGTGGGACAATTAAAATTGGGCCAAGGGCCACATTTGGCCAAACTGGGGGCCCATGTGGGTCAGCAAAATCATGGTCCATTGTAAAGTTAAGCTGTGATATCCATATTTCATTTTTTTTTACCGGAATAATAACTACTCTTATCAAAGCAACAAGTATGTTTTTATAATTCACGTATGCAAAAGCATAGAGCCTTCCAAAAAATGTAAATCCTTTTACTTGAAAACAATATTAAAATGGGTTAAAAATAGCTAAAATTGGTTAATAATGGCAAGATTGGCAGAAAATCTGGTGAAATGGGATTTTAAAAGTAGCAGAAATATATTAAAAGTGACTTTAATTGGATAAAAGTGGCAAAAAACATCCAAAAAGTAGCCAAAATGGGTCCAAGAGCCAAAAAAAGGCATAAGACTTGTTAAACGAGGTTAACAGTGGCAACATTGGCTTAAAATCGACAGAAATTTGTGAAAAGGTTGGTGAAATTGGATTATAAAGGGGGGAAAATTGGTTTAAACTGGCAAAACTGGGCGTAACAAATAGTGAAATGTGGTCAAAATGGGTGGTTAAAAAGTGTTGAAAAGGGGTTAATAGTGGAAAAAATCGGTCAACAGAGGCAACAAGGGGGAAAGTGGCAAAAATTGGCAGAAAAATTGGTGGAAAGATTTTAAAAGTGACAAAAATGTCTTAAAAGTGGAAGAAATGGGCAGAAAAGGTGGTGGCATGGAATTAGATAATGGCAGAAATGAGTTTAAGTGGTAAAAATATGTTAAAAGTGGCAAAAATTGTTTGGAAAAATGCATGAAAAATGGTTAGAATGTGGCAAAATTGGTGCAAAGTTGCAAAAATGTGTGCATATTGCACATAACTGGTAAAAAATGTTAAGTAATAGTAGCGAAATTGGGTGGGAAAAGTGGTTAAAAAGTGGCACAAATCAATACTTTCAATATTAGAATCCAGTAGTTTAAAACACTTTTCAGCTCCAAAATTAGGAAACTGTAAGCCAGGTCACCCACACAAATGCTACTGATAAAACACACATGCATTGACATCATCACTACTGGGGAGGGCACATTGTCTTGATTTATCAGGGGCCCAGTCAAATCTGTAGGCATGCTTGTGTACAGACTTCCTTTTTAATGAATTTTCAAAAATGACTTTGATTTCAACAAAAATCTCACCAAATGAAAATATATGCATTTGACATTAAACATTTTTTTGCATATATGTTCATAAAAGTGGGTAAAATATAGTTTGAAATCATTTGAAAATATTTTTAGTTTTTTTTAAGGCATCTGGTGACCCCCTCTCAGTGCCTCATGACCCCTACATTGAGAACCACTGATGGGTATAACAATGCTCTCAGAATTTGGACACTGTGGAATCCTCACTGTAAAGTTCACTGTAATGAATACGGAGTCTCACAGAGCAGATTAGCTTGGTGAAATGATGCGTCGTTGTTTATGATAGTAAACTTGTATGAGCACCAAATGCAGTGAAATAATAATAATAATGACTCGCTATTTTTTTCCTAAGAATTCCAATACTCTTTCATACTGGAACAACTGTCTGCAAGGGCTCACTCATGTATTCTCTATGGCCAAACATAGTAAGGAAACCGGAATCAGACAGTGCTGGAGAAAAAATAGATGTCTGATTCGCTGATGACTAACAGGCCAAGGTGACGCATAATGACTGGAAATAAGGAGAGAGAGAAGCGAATCAAATGTTGAGACTGTTTCATTTTGTATAGGTGTGTATGTTTGTAATGTCATCTACCACCGTGGGAAGATTACACGAATACTTGTCATGATTTAAGGTCAACTGTCAGTCTTTTCATGATTGAACCCCTGTGTCAGGATACACTTATAAACACACTCAGGTATGGCTCAACGCTACCCATCTGTGATCGTGGCAGGTGGCAACAAGCCGGTTAATAACGCCACACCTCTTTTTTTTCTCTCTCCACTTCACCCCACACACCCACACTGACACACAGATTACACACTGACACAGGAGCTCACAGGTATGAATAGAAACATATCTGTTACACTCTGCTCATATTAAACCTATTACTGATGAAGAGCTGTGGTACTTTTATGAGAACTGCATGTTTACTTAACTTTTGTTCATGATTAGAATTTAAATGTTTTTTTTTTTAAATTCTGTGAGCTAAATTACAATAGTATTTTCAGAGTGACATACTTTACCAGTTATAAAAGTGAAAGAACAGTGTCAATGGTTGTGCTTCTAGCACTCTTAGCATAGCATAAGGAGTTAAACAAGGATCTGTGTTTGGACCTTTCTTATTAACATGAAGGATTTTCCATTAGCTTTTAAGTGGTCTTTTTCCTGTTTCCTTTACTGAAGTCAAATTCCACAATGTTTGCAGGAAGAGTAGATTTCATGACAATCGAGGGAATTTAAATTTTTCAAGTATCACATATCAAAATTTTGCAGTGATTCAAAGTAGTTGGTGGGTCCTGATGCCTGACCAGTTGAGAACCACTGTCTTAGTGGACGAGGGCTTGAATTAGAAATATCACATTCATTTTATCCACAAAAAATTGTGAATTCATTTGAGATCATCAGCAAAATTTGACATTTTGTAAATAAGTCTTGTTTATTGACCTTGTATTATTTAATTCAATTTTCTTATCTTCATCTTAACCATCATCATACAGAAATGTCTTTAAATTAAATTCCCAGATTCATTCATAAAATACCAGACTGCTTTAAAACACTTAAATTCTTCTTTCTTTAGATCCAGATGAGAAAGGATGAAGATATTATTAATCCTATACCCTGTGTTCTGCAGCAGCAATGCCAGGCACAATCAAAACCATCAAAGGTTTTTTTTTTTTTTTTTTTTTTAAAGGTTTACACTAATCTTTACTCCTTTTTCAGTCAGGGAACACTCTCATCAACACCATTTTATTGCAAAGTGGATCTACAGTTTTACTTGGAGGAGAAGGCTCTGCTCTGGTTAGTCAAGCAGCATGCTTTGACTTTCCACCCCCATATGGATCGACACATAGATGACAATGTGTACTGTATACAACAAAATTAGTTTGAAAGCAATTAATATGCAGTAGAATGAATCTGAATATGAGGATGCAACAAGCTTTATGCTATAAAGGAGGAGGCTGGGGTGGAGGAGGTTAAGCTCTGCCTGCAGCAGCAGTGTGGTGCATCAGTGTTAATGCAAGCAGGGTTTAGTGAAAAGTCAGTCATATTTAAATGAACTGCTGTGTTGAGAGAAAGAGCTATGATTGGCTGTGGGAGCTGGGAGGCGATAATTGGAATCAGCTGGCCATCAGCTGATCAAAGCTGGGAGTATGACAAGGCCGTCCTGCATGAACTAACGCTGGGCTTCATTCATGTGAAATAGATAAAGTTAATCTGTGCTTGTTAATTATTCCTTGTGTAAACCTGTTGTCCTCATTTTTATATGTTTATAACTTGATTTCACAATTCTATATGTGTGCAAATTAAAATAAAATAAATACAATTTTACTTTCAGAATGTAGAATGAGTTGAACCCTTTAACAAAGTCGCCATTTAGAAAAAAACAAGTTTTACTTTAAATAGATTTCCTTTCCTCACATTTGGGCATCAGATGCTAAAGTCAGTACAGGGTTGCCAGGTCTGTGTGGCAAATCCAGCCTAATGGCAGATAAAAACTAGCCCAAAACCTGCCTAAAACTAAGCCCAATGCTGAAATTCAAAACAAGCCTGTAAAACCTCTGCCACACCTCACACATTGCTTGTGCGCTCACAGGCATGCTACTTCTCTGTGTGTGGCGTGTATGTCTGTGTGCCATGTTCCATGTTTTCCTGATTCTCTGCTGGTTCATTTAGTTGTATTTGAGTGTAAATAAAGTAGTTTGTTCTACTATGGATATATAATACTCATACCCAAGACATGAAAAATGGATCACTCAACCCGCAGAAAAAAACAATCTACCAAGGGCAGTATGTTAAAAGTAGCTCAGTTCTGCGGGAAAACTGCAGACCTGGCAACCCTGGTCCAGTAGCTGTGCTTTGGTTAAATATGACCCACCCAGAGCTTGATTAATGGCCGCTTCAGGCACTTACAGTCACAACTTGATTTGATGAAGGAGTCAAATAGTTGATGTTTCTGTTAAAATTCCTCCTGAACTGATTTAAAATGGTTGTAAATGCACTTCCACAACAACCATAGTGCAGTGTAAGACATCTGGACACCAAAGTTTGACCTTCTAGCCCAGTTCAGAGCAAGGAATCAGCACGAGATGAGATGAAACTTGTAGCTGCTGCCACCCCACTTTACAACACTGCAACAGAGTGAAACATCAAAACAAATCTCAGTGTCACTTACTTTAAAGGTTATTTCTTTCTTTCTCTAACATGTCTCTAAGAAGGACAGTACTGCACATTAACTATTATGCATTTTCATCATCACAATAACGCATAACATTAGGCTATTTGATTCCAGTATGAGGGTGATTCATCTACAATTACAATTTCTGTTGTTCAAAGTGCAATTAGAGATTAACCTCACATGGGCAGTAATTTTGTTGCTTAATCTGCTTCCAAAGAAATCTAAATGCTGTTTTGTCTGGTCATGTCTTGTGAAACAGACTGAAATGCAGAGTGTCGAACAAACCCTGACGTCATTTTGTGAATCATCTACCTGGCTTTTGAGAAAATGAACAGATATTTTGCAAATCTGGAAATAATGTGTTTACCAAGAAATTTCTTCATCTATGCTTAATAAAATCAATTTAAAAAGATTTATCGTCCTATTGTTCATCTTGGCAAAGGAGTTTTGGTCCACAGAGAAGGTGGGTTTCCTGTTTTCTCTTGCTGTTTAAATAGCAAATGAACTTGCACGCTGTGGATGCATTTCTCTTAAAAGAAGCAGGTGCCTGGCTTTGCACAGAGATTGTTTGCCATGCATAAGGCTGTCAAGGCTGCTGCATAATGGCTGCATCTCAGCATTATTTTCTTTGCAGCTTGCATGTTAAGAAGTCAGGCCTTTCAGACTGAAGTGGCACGTGTCTCTTGCACCAAGAATCTTGAGAACAGAGGGCTCGCCTATATTTATCAACAGCTGTGCGGATCTCTTGGCTCATTAAGGGTATCTCTGTACTTTGCTCCATTCAGTTTTCCCTCAACCCTGACAAGTCTCCTTGTCCCTGCTGCTGAAAAACACCGCACAGCATGATGCTGCCACCACCATGCTTCACTGTTGGGATGCTAACATGCAGGTGATGAGCAGCGCCTGCCTCCATATGTAACATATGAGAGTCCTTGAATTGCTTTTATGCAAACTCCAAGTGGGCGTCTGTCTAGTCACTTTGCCATAAAGCCCAGATCAGTGGAGGGCTGCAGTGATTGCTGGCCTTCTTGAACTTCGTCCCATCTCCACATAGGATCTCTGGAGCTTTGTCAGAGCGACCATCAGGGTCTTGGTCACCTAAACCAGCTCTTGGAAGAGTCCTAGTTGTGTCAAACTTTTTCAATATGAGAATTATTGAGGCTGCTGTGCTCTCCTTGCTAGAAATATGACCACACCAACTTTTTCCAGCTCATAGCACACTGTTGTTGGTGAAAATCAAAAGGTCTAGGCGCATGTAAAATGGGTAAGATGGATACAGACTGATTGAGTAGTTTGTTATTGACAGACGGATTAAAGGAAGTGAGTAAGGAGACACATTTAGAGATGGCTGGATCATGAGTAAAAACAATCAAGTTGACGGTTCACCATCAAGAATGATTGGCAGTTGACTAGTCAAGAAAGACAACGATCAAGACAGATTTCAGCCAAAGACTAGATGAAAAAAGCTCATCCAGCTGACAGGGAATTGCCTGGGTTTTATTTGTCAGACTCAGTGATCTGAATAAAATGTGTGCATCTTAAAGTCTGACTGTAATTTGACAGAAGAAAAGCATAAGAATGCATCTGTTATGGGATCTAACAGAAAGAAATATATGATATTATGGAATATGATAAAAAAGTGACATTGAGTAATGACAAAAACATGCAACAGTATGCCACTGTGGCAAAGAGTGCTGTGTCAAATCATTCCCGATTAAAGTGACATGCCGTTGCCTCAACGCAAAGTAAAAATAGATTCGGAACAGCATTATAATGAGAAGAAATTGTTTTGTTAATGTTTTCCCCTCTTGTCTCCTTTCTGTGTTTCATTCTCCTCAGCATAGCTCACAGTTTCTCCCTGCCTGCTCTCTCTCCTTGGAGGGAAAGTCAAAAGGTTTTTCATTTATCTCAGACCGAAGACGAAGCACAAAACATGCCTCCCCCGAGAGACCCATGAGGAAACTGCGAACACCTTGCCCCAAATATCTGATCTTGGCGGAGCAGAAAATAGCATGCACGTATTTGTTTGCTGGGACGAAGACTTCCCTTGTTCCCCAGACGCCATGTTGTCATTGAACATTTTGCCGCTGCATGTAAGGCTTATAAAAATACATCCCGATCTTTATTGGAGAAAGAAAACATCTCTCAAGAACAGACGATAATTGTATTGATTTGTAGAGAATGTGGAGTGGATTAAATAAATATCTGCTGATAACTATTTAAGTTATACGGCTAAGACTCTTCTTTTCTTGTTCCTAAGCACACATAAACTTGCTCGGATGTTACATTTCCTTTATATTTTATTCAAAAAGTTCTTTCCAAAGACCCATTTTTTCTGATGTGTTTTTCAGATCTTTAAGCTTCATGAAAATTAGAAGTACAAGAACCATATAAAAAGCCATGAGGAAGACTTAAAGGTTCTTTCACCCCTCGTTAGAGAAAAAGAAAACTTTGAGTCCAGTCACTCTGCACTGAACCTTCATATATTCAAGTTATTTGCACAAGCTCATGTCACAATACTGTGAAAAGTGTTAAAAAGCCTACTGAAGAAACAGAACACATTGTGTCAGTTCAGTCTTTCTTGCTTTATGTGGCTGTGAGTACAAATTTAAGCCTTAATCTATTTAGCTCCAAGGTAAAAATCCACAGAATGAATCAGCCGCTGCTGTAGTCAAAGGACCTTCTAAACCAGTGGCTCTTAACTGGTCAAGCCACAGAACCCACCACCAACTCCATTCATTATCTACACTGCTCAATCCTAGCTTTCAATGAGTGAGAGAAAGGGTTCAACTTGAACTGGTCAATCATAGGGCTGACATGTAGAGATAAACCACCAGGCAGACTCACATCTACAGGCAATTTAGAGTGACCAATCAACCAATTAAGCTTTGGTCTGTGGGAGGAAGTCGGAATCCGCGTGCATAGCTAGCATGAAGGTTTATCACTTTGCAGCCTGAATTCTTTCTGCAAGGCCGGTATGTCACTCTGAAGGGATTAATTCATGCAGCTGCACAGGAGACCTTAACATCAATACATACAGCAGTTATTTTAGTATGAAATAAAATGGCATTTCAATATTGTTTTCAGTTCATCTGGACAAAGTCACAACAACAACAGCTAGTCAGGCTCCAAGATGAACCGGTAATGTCAGTCATGGCTTAAAGAAATGTTCCTCATCTATAAGCAATTACTCATCACTCTCACTCTCTCTGTTGCTTGCAGCTATGCTAAATCAGGTAGATGAGTGCATTAGCAAAGACTGCTGGGCTGAGACAGTGAGCGACTGCTGTCCATATAAAAACCAAAGACTGATATGATATTTCTTAAATATTTAAATATTCTTTGTAGCATTTTCTATTTATCCACCTGTCTTGGAGTGCTATTCTTTGTAAAATGTAAATCGACAAATATGTGGATGTAATACTCCTCACCTTACAACTACTGCTATCTCTCTGGCATCTTGTCATTATTTGTCTTTCCTCAGTTGTTGGTTATTATATGATTATTTAAAGTGACTGCTCATCTTTTTCATATTGTGTGGTTACTGTTCATTTTCTATTAGCTGTTAACTTTTATAGTGTGTTAAAGTGCACAAGTGTGCAAAGTGCATTTACACTGAGAAGGATACTCAACTGCAGTGTGCTACTGGCACACTTAAAAACAAACGTGGAACAATGGACACTTCCTCAACAAAGGAGATATTGGTGACATAGCAGGTATGTAACAATTTGGTACAGTTAGCATGTTGGCAAATGTTAGCATCTGTTAGCTGATGTTAGCATCTGCTAGATACCCACTAGCAATGGTGGCACATTTTAACCAGGCATTAATGTTGCAGTGAAGAAGAGAGAATGGATAATTTCCACCAAGAATTGCTTTCATTGAGCATGTTGGCTAATGTTGGCATCTGCTAGCTGATGTTAGCATCCGCTAGATACCTACTAGCTACTAGCGATGGTGGCACATTTTAACCAGGCATGAACGTTTCGCTTTCAACAAGGTTCTTTGCTTTTCTTTTTTGATAAAGAAATGTTGTCCAGTTCTGCTATGGCTGCATCCATGCTAATCTTTTTACCAGTGCCATCATGTATGGGCTTGCAATACAACTAAAACCCGTTACTACATAAATGATGCTGTTTGGTCCGGTAAAAAGGTTTAAGTTTGAAGCCATGCAAGATGGAGCTGCTTGATAACAGACTTGGAATCTGGTGGATTCATCTACTTTGCAAGGTTGATTGAATGACAGTACTTTAAACAGTATTGTAACTGTAACTGTCATGCATCAAGTGTCCAGATAAGAAGTGTCTGTAGCCATCTGTTTACTCCAGTCAAGACATTTAAAATACATTTTTTATGATTAGAATCATTGCAGTGGAGGAGCAGAGGGGTTTTGGAGTAGACCTGAGGCCGGCCTCAGGGAGCAAACTGCAAACCTCCTAAGGATGGCTGCAAAGGGATGGGGGTGAATGGAGGCCAGGATATCAAAGATGGGTTACTGGGATTTAAGGTGCAAAAATGACCCACAAAATGCATTAATGCAAATCAAATGTGAGAATAAAACAAGTAGAGGGCCTGGTGATATAAGCAGAGATATAAATTTAGTGCACATCCACACAAAGAAAACACAGCAGCTATAAAAAGACAGAATTATAAGAAGTGTATACCTGAATACCAACACCCTGGGGACAGAGATCCTCTCTTATTCACATTCTCCACATAGCAAACAAAAAAAAAATCCTTCTCTTCCTCTTTCACCTACAGATACACACACAAACAAACACTCACACACTGAAAGTTTCAATCTGGTTATCTGCCTCGGTCTCTTGGCTACAGGGCTTGTGGGATAGCCCTGCTTCTTGGCAGTCATTTCTAACACAAGCTGGAAAAACAGGCTTTGGGTTTGTGTGTGTGCTTCTGACTCATTCTGCATGTGAGCGTGTGTTTTGTTTTTATATCAGTGTATTTTTGTGAGAGTGCCTGCAACTTAGCCATTTGCATTTTATATGGCTTTTGTTGGGCGATAACGTCTGCATGCATGCCTCTGTGTGCATGCACATTGGCTTTGTGTGCTGATCAAAGCAGGCTAAAATAGATGTGTTATTAGATGGGCATGCATCAGTTTCAAACATGTTAGGAAAAGAGAACAAGAGAAAAAAAGGCCCGACTCCTACTTGATGTGCAGTTTCTAATAAATGAATCCACCCCCATAAACTTTTTTGTATGTGCAACAAAAGGATTAGAAAATGTCTCTGTGCAGGACTTCTTTTGCTCTGACTTCCTCTTTAAATCAAAGAGACAAAGAAATTTTAGATTCATATGTGAATGTATAAATGACAGGATGGCAGAATATAAATTTCAGAAGTGTTCAATGCTTCCATTTTATGTGGGCTAAAATGCCTCAAGGGCAAAAAAGAAAATCTTTAACATTTCATATTATGTAAATCAGACACTGTCTTCACATCTAACAGAGGGTTTCTCATATCTGAGTTATTCTAATTCTGTCTGTTAATATTAGGACATTTTGGCAGAGGGTCATTGTAAATTATAGAAAAGCATAGCACAACTTGTGTCATTAGACCACGCAAATAATCACAGCCATGATATGATTTCTGAGGCAGAGTATAAAGGAGGATATCCGTTTACACCTCATGAACATGTTTCTCTAAGAACTCCCACATGCACTTCATACTGCCGTTTTTACTGCCTCCTGTCTGGGCTTTCAGGTCACCTCTAATTACCTCCGTCTGCCCGTCTCTTCCTTCATCCATCTATGCAGCCTTTCTTTTTCACCCTCTGAGATGAGTCCAAACAAGAAGGATCAAGCTTTTTTTTTTTTCCTAGGAGGCATAAAGATTCAATCATTTTAGGGTGCACCCACACTGGAACCAGTTGCCCCATATCCTGCGCCTCCCCAGTCCCACTGTATTTCTCAAATCCAACCAAGCCCGGGCATGGATATGCCATCACATCCTACTATGACACATGCTCTCTCATAGATATGGTACAATGGAAAAATACTGTATAGGCAGCATGACAGTCACTTTATTCACTCATACTTATTTTGACTAGTTTCAGTCAGATAATACTCCATTACTGTTGCTAGGGAAGAATGGTTGTCAATCTTGGTATGCTGAAGTCTCTGCCATCTGTGCCAGGGCTGAGAAAATGTGCCGTACCTGATAGCCATACAAAGCACCAACACCGACCAAATTGGGGTTCAGGCGAAAATAAGTTTAGCTCTTTTCAATGCCCAACTTTTCAACAGGTGAAGCCAAGGGCGAGACATGACTTATTGTTTCTTGTCTATGTTTCTGAAGGTGTGGAGAGGGAATCTGATGCCCCTTCTTGCAGACTATTACTGTTAGATGCCACCTATTTCAGGACAGAAGTGATGCAATTTGCTGGTAAATATGTACACATTTTTTTTTTTTTTTTTTTTTTTTTTTTTTTTTTTTTCCTATTAAATTCAGCTTCATTCATAAACAAAGTCTGGCAGTTACATTCATTAAATAATATTCCAAACATAGAGTGGTGCAGGAATGAGACCTAACGTGCAGAAGTGAGCTAGCATTTTAGCACTTGTGATTCTCTCGTCTTGGTGTCTATGGGATTTTTGACTGAGTTTTCATTCAAGGTCTGTGGTGACCACAAGCTCAGGAGATTTTGACATTTTTTCCTACAAATTAAAGTAACTATGTCATGACTGCACCACTCCGTAACAGTACAAAACATTTCATATATATGAAAAAGAAAAAAAGGTCAGTGATCTAAACTGGCTTTAAATTATGACTATAGACCCATTTTAGAAGTAGTTACATGAACTGAGGCTCGCTATAGCTAAAGCCAACATAGCTAGCTACTAGGTTAATTTTAGTAGCCAATGTAGCTATGTTAGCTTAAGCTTTAGGTAAATGTAGCTAAAGCAAATGTTTCATTAGCTATGTTAATAACATAGCTACATAGCTACACGAGCTTTAGGAAACTTTTTATAAACTTTAGCTATGTTATCTTTAGCTTTACCTATTTTAGAGTTGTGTTGAGAGCTGTGTTAGAGTATTCTCACGAAGGACAAGATTTTATTTATCTATCTTTTAATGCTGTGTACTCAGGTTTTGCAAGTCAGGATTTTGACTTTAGCTTTTGGTGTCCTAACTCCTACCTCAACCAATTCTTTAACCAGAAGAGTTAGTTTTAGCATGCATTTTCATTCTGACAGTAGTTGTCTGCAAGGGAGGCGTTTGTAATCTGTGGTATGCAGCCAGACTGTCTTGGATAATTTATTCCAGTTTTCTCTCCAGACTTCGGCATCCTCTCTTTCGCTAATTCATGCAGCTCTTTCACTCATTTTTATCATCTCTGCTTTGCTGGCAGAGTGAAAGTGTGCATTGTTTTTATGTGGTACTGTTGAGTGTTCTCTGTAATAGCTTTAGCTTGCTTGTAGCATATCAGGGCTATCAGGCTGCTTGTGTTTGCACCGGACACATTTATCTCATGCACAGAGGATCTAGAGAAAAGGAGGCTATATATGTCTCTTAGCCAAAACAGACAGGAAAATGATTAAGAAGAATCACATGACACTGGTGATAGCCAAAGGCAAAATGTATTTGTCTGATAAAGTTGTTCTCTAATCCTTAACTGTTGCTGGAACTTGTGGTTTCCACATCACAAAATAAGGAAAAAAATCCACCAACTGTTGGACTTTGACTCTACAAGCCTTGACCAGTAGCAATCCAGAATTTTGATGTTGACTCTTGGTATAACAAGTTGATCTTTCTTTCTGTGTTGAGTATTGATGATGACTCTTCCTACTTCTCTGTCTCAAAAGTCATGTCTCGTCCCGCTCATAATCAACACTGTCATCAGCAGTCTCACATTTAAAGTTCCAGTTCATCCTCCAGGCCGCCGAAGATGAAACGTAGCTGCTAGTTTTGCTAATAAGTGTCTCCCTTAGTGCTAATGTGCCAGGAGCCCTTCTTAACTGGTTCCTTCAATGAAGCTTCAACACATGCATGCACACCATCCTCTCACATTCTAACCAGTGCATCTGCACACATAACATGTCCTCTCTTAAACTTAAAAAAGCAGCTGGGTTGTGTTAAGAGTTTGATATATCAGATATAATATCATTGGTATGCATGATGTTAAATATTAGATGGAGAGGTAACCTTCCTGCTGGCCAGTCAGTTAGTAAACCAGCCGGCCACAGAGCTAACGTTGCTGAAAGGCAAAGTGGAGACTCACTATTATTCACCCACTTGGACGAGCTTCATGTACCTGCTGAGGAAGCCAATCATGGGAAATCAGGGAAGTTTCAAAATAACACAAACGCAGAACTGACCAAACTTTGTGACAAGTTGACAAGAAGTGGAAGATTGGAGCCTGTTAAAAGCACTAGAAACAAGCTAGAGAGAGGTTATTTTCATTCATTAACTCATTGATTTGTGAACAAATCAACAAAATTGCACAAAGATTGAATTAACTCTAGTACATTACTGATATCTGAGGAAATAACAGACTTTCAGTGGATGATGGCTCAGGCCCCTACCCCTGGAGTTTGAGTGCCCACTTGCACCTTGAAACTATACAGGATAGTGGTGAGATGTTCCCCTTCAAGTCCCTGATACATCCTCAATAGTTGGCTAACCGAGCACAGTAATACCATGGTCAGAAAACCAGTTTCTGGTAGTTTTGTCTTCACTGTGGGCAGGTGCAAAGTCCCTCTGGAATATCATCAGCATATCCACAAGGCTTGCCAAAATACAGACATAAAATGCTCTAAAATCTCTGGTAGACAGCTGTAGACCATCACCAGCAAACGACATGGCACCCCAAACCATCACTGATTGTGGAAACTCCCCTCTGGCCTTTGAGCACCTTTAATACTATCCACTCTCCCTTTGGACCTTGCATGGACCTTGATTTCCACATGAAATGCAACATTTACTTTCCCTTAAAAGTTCAGAGTAAATGCAGCTGCTTCCTTAACCAAGTATTTGATGTATAAATGAAAAAAACTTTTCAGAAGGTTGATGGTTCAACATGCAAACTGAAATGAAAATGATGCACCCACTCTGAAACGGCAATCAGTGTTATATCAGTAGTGGTGGTGTTTTTACTTCTTTTTGGGCTTGAAATGTATGTTTAGAAGTTGTTGCTTAAATGTTTCCTCTCTTGTTTTTTTAGGGGGCAGGTCATGGAAGCAATCTGATGTTACAAGCCAAGTGGTTTTGCTCAGTGGGCTGTCATAATTGTTAACATTGCTAAAATGAAAATCAAAAATTTGAAAGCTCATTCAGTTTTAAGAATGGCTGTTGATTTTTTAAATTCTAATTAATCTCAGACTTTCCAAGTTAATCACAACTTATCTCCCATTTACAAAATTCCGCTGTTTTAACTGTTTCTGTTACAATTCGGATTTTTGAGAGGGGTCAGGCTGCGGGCCGTACATCTCTGATGGGCCCTCTTGCAGACCATTCATCTGAGATGCTGTCTGTGTCAGAACAAAAATACACAATAAAACTTTTAAATAAAATCATATTAAACTTCCATTTAGAGTTATAGTAAGGGTTAAGGTAAGGGTAAGATACAAACTGAGCCAAGTAAACAGTCTGATTACAGGAAAAAAGCTTGTCTTCCATGAAAACATGGGCAGTTAGCGTAGCTTACTTAGCTCAGTTAGCTTTGTTAGCTACATAGATAACAACATAGCTAAAGCTAAGCTCACAAAGCAGCTACATTATTATAACCTTTATTTAACCAGATAAAACCCACTGAGATCGAGATCTCTTTTACACGGGTGACCTGTCTAAGAGGTCAGCAACACATGTCACACTAAACGATATAATTCAGGGACAGATTACCAAAAAAAAAGTTAAAAACAAACAGTAATTACTCTGCACTGAGTAACTGTAATAGCTATGTAGCTCTGTTATCTATTGAGATGTTAGCTTTAGCTATTATTGCTAAAGTTCATGTTGCTAAAGCTGACTTAGCTACATTGGCTTATGTAGTAATGTTACGTACATAGCTACTGTAAAGCTAAAGAGAGTCCCCATTCATGTGTCTACTTCTTACACGGGTCTATACATAATTTAACCCCAGATTAGGTTGTTGATCTTTTTCTCTGTTACATTTATTAAATGTTGCTTTGGCTGTAATGTAATGTTATGCAACGTTTGCTAAAGCTCATGTAGGTATGTAGCTATTTTACTTACATAGCTGATGTTGCTACATTTCCTTTAGCTATATTATCTAAGCTCACGTTGATAAAGTGTAAACTAACGTAGTTACATTGGCTTACATAGTAACATTAACCCAGTAGCTATGTTAGCTTAGCATGTCACCACTTGTGTATCTACTTCTAAACGGGTCTCTACATAATTTAATCCTGGATTAGACTGCTCTTTGTTGTATTTATGAAATGATGCTTGGTCTGTTATGTTTTCAGTTTGGTTATTTCATAAATTTAACTGCCAGACTTTGTGTATGGATTAAGTTTAGCTTGAAAAAAGTATCTTAAACTGGAAATATGTTGTACTGGGCACTTCCATTCTTACAGAGATGGGTCTCAAATGAAGGGTCTGTAACAGTGGCTGTCAGAAATGTATGTGTGAAACCAGACTTTCTTGGGTTTTTCTGTAATTAAGGTCCTGTTGTGATACAGACCTACTTTTATTTTGAAAGAAAACAAGGAACTAAAGAAATAAGTTAACCGTCCACAGGTTAATGTTTGATTGTACTAGGTGCAACTGACTTCTGACTTATCTACTGAGCTCTCTGTGAGTTTTTTTTTAAAGGGAAATAAGACAATAAGGAAAAATAATGCAGTTATTATAGACCATGATTGCATTGTGATTCATGCATTAAGGCTGACAGACAGTTTTAAGTAAACATTTTAAGATTTCCATTTTGACACAGGCTACATTTTACTGAAGCAACAGAAAATACATGTATTTTTGTTGCTTTAATTAGAATGGTGAGTATTAAGATATGGTTATCAAAACCTAACTTTACATGAATCATGTTTTTGCCAATCCTCCCCCTCCCCATGAAGCTGGACTCCTGTAATCTCTCCCCATTTACCCCCCTTATGGGTGGCCTTGGTGTGAAATTCTAAACTTGAAATGTGGTATCTAAATTATAGCAAACAGCTCCATGGCGCTGCCCTCCTCCCCTTTAATAAACCAGGTTAGTCTGAAAATCTCCTTGACTCAAGTTGTTTAATGACCATGGCTAATGCTGCTGTGCTCTGCCCTCTCTTTGTCTTGTCTGTGTAGCCAGCCTAATCGCTGCTGACAGTCAGCTTTGCTCTTTTATTAGCTCTGCGTCGCTTGCAATCAGTGACAGTGAAGTCAGGCAGCAGGAAGGGCTTGTGTGAACTCAACACCCACTCGGACATGATGTTTAGACTTGCATACACACATGTATGCACACAAATGCACATGCACATGCTTACATGACAAACAAACCTGAGCTGTTTCCAAACAAAGTAAAAAAAAACTCTCACATGTGCTCACAGGAATGTATATTTGCTTACTTTGCTCACGTGCATGTCCATAAATTCACAAATGCACATACGGGTATGCATCAAGGCACGTGTATGTGTTCCCCCTCACTCACTCATGCTTTCAAAATAATGACACAGCCTCCAATAGGCAGCCACTGGCCTCACTGTATGTGGGTCAGGCCCATGCAAAGCTGTATTGATTTTCTGACTGTGTGTCTGTGTGCCGCCATGTTAAGAAAGACTGACGGCTAATACGACAGCTAGCCAGCACATCTGAAAACACACTCATTCACAGACGAGAGCCTCCACAGTTTGCTAGCCTCTTCTCGTCATTGCCCCATGAATTGGCAGACAATGGACTTGTTTGATAAAAAGGAGGTCTGACATTCGAACGTGCAATTTGTGAGCGACGGGGCGGGAGAGAGGGATGGAGGGAGGGGGGGTCAGGAATTTGCTCCACTCTCTTTAAAGAATGTAACGTCACCCATATGTCCGTCTGCCCTGGTGCATACTCGATGGAGTGGAAGAGCAGGGATGGGAGAGTGCTCTCGCCCTTTTTCTTCCTCCCTCTATTTCCAGTCTATTTTGCAGGGCTGACAAGCCTTTCTCCCCTCTCTAGTGCTGAGCAAAAGCTTAGTGCTGTTTTGTCTATTGCATTAAAGCATGCAGTGGCCATTTAGGACACTATGTAGGCCACAGCAAACAGAGAGAGATGGCTCTAAAACCTGTGCCATCTTTGGCTGAGGTCAGATTAGTTCATGGCCCAGCCACTGTAGTGTAATATTTTAAAAGCTCAAAATGTCACTCATCCTCAGTTTTGGGCAAGCTACATGAAAATGTAGTAAGCTTTGCTACTTGTTACTCTACAAAAAATAGTCAAGCTTCACTACACTGCAGAGACAACAGGAGAAATGTTGCAACTAATGCTACAGCAACATGGCAAAAGTAGCTAGCTACATGAGCTTTTTTGCCCTGTCATTATTATCTTTATTGTTGTTTTTTTCAATACCTGAGAGTATTGTATTTTTTGTATTAAATTTGACATTGACTCTCTTACATGTTCTAATATGTTTAATTTGCAAGGAATGCAAATTAAGTTCTAATTATGCAAGTTGACATCATTAGGGTCTAAGCACAGAGATCAAAGGACTCTATGGAGATTGTTAGGATTATTCACTATTTTATTTCGTGCAAGTTTTCAAATTTGGTGGCCTAAACAGAAACGAATAGTCCTGAAATTCAACACATGCATGGGGACTAATGGAAATGTTGATATTTTATTTGTTTATGACATGAGTGATAGGAACTGACTCACCAGCACCCCCTGAACTGGCCTTAAAATTCAGTCCCCTCTTTTGTACACATTTACAGTGCTTAACAAATTTATTAGACCACCTGTCATATTTGTCTCAAAGACCATCCAGCATCATGAAGTGCTTTAATGCGGACTCTATCATTTTCAGTGAGCTCTCCACATTTTACCATTTTGAACAGGAACGAGGGATTTCAAACTGAATTCACCCAAATTTGAGCCGGCTTACTGGGCCTCTCTGAGAAGTCAGAAATTAATCAAGCATAACATTCAACCACTAAAACTAATTTTTCTGTTCAGGAATGCAAGTAAACTATTTGACATAGTAATCAAGAAATAATAATGTGCTTTACTATTTTTTCATTTTTTTTGTAAATCAGTAAATTTGAAAATTCATGGATAACAATAATAATTATATTTTAGCATTAAAAATATCATTTAAAAATATCACAGTGTCTAGGGGCAGTCAAAATCTTTTTATGTTAATATAAAATCAATGTAACTTTTTGGAACATTGCTGAAACATTAGAGGAAATACCGAATATTTCAAATGTGACTTATTTAGATCACATAATGTCTTTATGGCATGCCTAAGTTGGATCAGATTTTGTACCCCAACATGTGCGAAGGGGCAAAGACCATTCAGTGGTGCTTGCAGCCATAGTTTAGTTTGATATAGCTACTGAAGTTGCGCCACTTTGTCATAGTCTCTTCCCTGCCAGCTTTGGTCAGAAAACATGTTGATAAAAACGTTTTGCTTCTTATTGACATGAATCTGTCTCCTGGTCCCAAAAAAGTTTTTTTTTTTTTTTTTTTTGCATCCCCACCTGCAGACGTTTATCAATTTTGTTGTGTTGCAGGGTGATGCTACAGCCAGTTGAATTGATTTTTATTCTCATTAATTTACACCACTGAAAACAGATTTTTCTTTGTTGCAAATTGATTAAAAATAGAAAACTGAAATATCACGACATACGTATCCAGACCCTTTGCAAAAACACTTAAAATTTAGGTTCCTCCAATTTCACTGGAACTTTCCTGAGATGTTTCTATGCCTTGATTGGAGTAAATTAAATTTATTGGACATGATCTGGAAAGGCACACACCTCTTAGATAGCCTCACAGCTGACAATGCATATTGAAGCGAAAACCAAGCCATGAGGTCCAAGGAACTGTCTGCCAAGCTCAGAGACGGGATTGTTGCAAGGCACAGATCTGGGAAAGGCCACAAAAAACCTGAAGGTTCCCAAGAACATAGTGGCCTGCATAATTCTTAAATGGAAGAACTTTTACAAGATGAAGACTCTTTCAAGAGCTGGTCACCTGGGCTAACCAAGCAATCAGGGGAGAAGGGCCTCAGTAAAAGTGAGGACCAAGAGCCCAATGGTAACTCTGACCGAGATCTAGAGATCCTGTGTGGAGATGGGACAAAGTTCCAGAAGGACAACCATCACTGCAGCCCTCCATCAATCTGGGATTATGACAGAGCTCCTGCTTGGCTTTCATTTGGAGGTTTTTTGCAAACCATGGGCGGTTTTTGAGTTTAATGATTTAACCTGTTTGGACACTACATAATCAGTAACTTAGCTTAGCAACTGAAAAGCTATTTGATTCAGAAAACGAAGCTTCTGAAAACTGTAGTTGAACTAGTACCACAATTTATAGAGCTATTAGTGCCAGTGCAGCTCATCCTGAATACCCAGCATCCCTCCTTATTTTCCTGTAAACGGGCTTCATACTCAGTTTAAGTGCTTTTGAACGAGCCCTTATTAATCCCCTTAACTGCCGGTTTGCACCTCATATTTACCCCAGCTGACCTTTTGACCCTAGCCACTGGCTAACATCTAACGTTGTAAATTGGCTAATTTGTGAAATGGCAGAATTTGGGGGTAAAAACCACTTAGAGCTAATGGCTGGCTCATCTGAATAAAAGCGCCTTGCTTAGGGGAGGGCAGGCACAGGGCAGCAGTGCTACCACTGTTGGTGAGGTGTATTTGTGAGAATTGCCCATCTCAAAGAAGCCAGATATTTCTCTCCCCTGACATCAATCTGCATAGCTAAGACGTTCACTGCCTCCATTATCTTACCATTCGTTATCCTTGTGTGCTGTAGGCTTTTTCTCAATTACAGCCATTTATGGTTTCTGGAGTAATTACATCAAACTCAAGTCAGTTACCTGTAAGGTGTGTTCCACTGTAAATTAATTTGGAAGTTTCTGTCTTACTTCCTTTTCATTTGGTAGTAATGGGCTGTACTTGTTCTTACACATGACAACCAGAGGGCTGAATGAATTCTCAAACAGGAAACTGACCTCATGAGGGAGGAAGAAGGAATTTCAGGATTTCAGAGCAATTTCCATTAAAGCCGCAAGACAGAACATGATATGTGGCGACAAGCATATTGTACCAAGCTGGTATGTGCTTACTAATAGATCTGAGTATATGGGCTCTCTGTCATGTACAATCATTGATATACATAATTAACATGGCCATTTCATTTTATATTACTTGATATACACTCACTGATCACTTTATTAGGTACACCTGCTCATTAACACTAATATCTAGACAGCCAATCACATGGAAGCAATGAGTGCTTGTTGTAGTGTGAGCCAGGATTTATGAGGTTTGGCTATTAAATAATGAGATGTGCTTATGAGAACTAAACTACACAGTTCACAGTCACACTGTGTTATATATTAAAGGTTGGGTATTCACTCACAACTGCCGTAAGTTTCCAATTAGTGATGTCTTTAAATCACTGCAAGCTACTGACTGAAGTGCACGTGTTTTTGCTAAGGCATCAGAAAATGATTAGCTAAAAAACTGAGCTATGTATTAACTTAATCTTTGGTGAAATTGAACAAAACAGCAGGTGAATCTTTTGGCACATAGAAGCCATGTTCCCATCAGTGGGTCCGGTTTGATTCAGTCCGGTTTGATATTGTTTGGTACGCTAAACCCCAAAATAGTTTGCGTTCCCACAGACACCCACGCCCTTGCTTGGTGGGCGGGCTGTAATGGCGATGAATGTGAAGTCATATGCAGCGCGAGTCTGCTGTTCCAGCAGCAGAGTTATAGAAAGGATGAGTGACAGAAATGAGTAGAGAATAAGCAGTAAACATCTTTATTTCAGCTGTAAGTGCTTTTTAAAAAAATACTTACATTTTAATGATGTTAACCGCTGTCAGTACAGCTCCACAGCTGATCGAATACGTGTACAGAGACGGTTTGACTCATAACGCTACATTTATATGCAAATATATTTAGTCTAGAACAGTTTATACGACAAAATATGAAAGTTTAGAGCTGTACTGTGAGAATTCGCAGCAAGCTAGATTAAGTCAGAAATCCGGGGTGCGCTGATCTCGTTGTAAAATAGTCTGCAGCCTGAAGTTTTACAAACCCGTTCAACAACCACAGAGCAATGTTTTCACAGGTTACCTAACGTAAGAAGTAGATTAATAACTAGTTACAGATGAGAATGAACTGTTCTAAGGCTTCGTTTTCACAGACTTCAGCATTAATTTAGTTTCTCATCCATTGTGGATGGATCAGGCTGATGTGAGCCTTGGGCTCTGCTTTGTGTACTTAAAATCAGGTCCGGATAAACGTCAGGAAACCTGATTTGTGGCCAAATATCAATATCCAAAGACTAGGAAACAGTTTGGATCTCTGTCGAGTCCAAATATTTCCCATTTAGGCAGATATTAGTCCACTTTTCTCCCGTTTTCACCCACTTCTCACAGCACAGACTTCCGTGTTTTGAAGCCCGGAGGCGAGCAGCTGAGTCGCGCGCTGACGTGACGTCAGTGCAGCCCCTATTGTTGTGTGTAGCTCCACCTTATGGTACGGTTAGATAAGACTGGCACCCCTATGGAAGGGTGCTGAAAAGTGGGACGGTACGGGTCATTTTTTTGGGACCCTTTCCAACATTTGCTCTATGGAAACGCAAAAAAATGCATGCTGTTCCGCACCGAACTGAGCCGGACTGCTTGGCGCAAACGACCTGTAACTGAGCTGTATGTGAAACACTGCATGTCACCTGCAAGTGTGTTTGAAAAGCACGAAAGATTTATTGAAGGCAGAGAGGATGTCCAAGACCATGAACTTTCGGGGCGCCCATGCACATCAAAAACTTCTGAAAACGACGACCTGACAAAAGTGTGTGCCAAAGTTGTCCTAAAATTTTCGACATCTGATCAAAAGGTTAAATGCAAGCTAATTTGTGGATACATTTCCTAACAAATTGAGGGAAACTTAAATTCTTTGGAATAAAAGATGACATGCAATGAAACTAGGACAATCCTGAAACAAAATGGCAGTCAGTGTGTTCGAGAATACTATTGTCACCAAGTATGAAGAAATCACAACAGAAAAAGTCCAAGTTCAAGGCCATTTCGGTTGTCTGAGAGAAAGAAGTCCGAAGAAAGAGATCACAACTGGAGAAAAATGGTTTCATTCTCAGTAAAGCAGTTTGTAGACCAAAAACATATCATAATGCTTGATCACCCTCCCTTTTTACCACATTATCATGTGACTTTTCCTTTTACCTAAGATCAAATCTGTGCTCAAAGGTTTTGAGTCTGTGTCAGGAGTTAAGAACCATAGAAGTTTAGAGACTGAAGAGGACCTACTGCACTGCTTTGATCGGTAGACAACCTGAATGCAATGATGTGCCAATGCTGAAGGGGAGTATACTGAAGGAGAAAGACACTGAAAAATGTTTATGTTCAACAAAATTGCATTACAGCATTAGTTTTGTTTTTAATAGCCGTACCTTGTATAATGGCTGCTGGTAAAGCGAATAGCTTGGATTTAGTCACAGCGACAGTTTTATCAGAATTTGTCATCGTCTTCTTTTTTTTTTTTTTTTTTTAAATCTAAACAAGCACCATTACTTCTCTTGGCAGAGACGTTTTTGCATGTCTCCTGATAAGCTTCAACATGAATTTTTGCCACTGACAAGCTCTGCTTTGGACTAAGCAAGTGCTAGCCCTTAAAGCTCGAGTTAGTACTGGAGCTGTGCATGTCTACTACGTCATTTTGTCTCGTTGCTCTGATTGGCCCATCATGAATGTGAGTCACCTTTTTAAGTCCTTCCCTTCCAAATTACTTTGTATGGGAGGTTTCAAAGACCCAGGTTAAATTATTTTTAAGTCATAGATTCCCCCGGAAGCTTGCTGTTTTACCATTCTAATGGCACTATAAATGCCTTTGTGGCTTTTATAATGGCTTGTCTAGCCATTTCTGGGGCTCTTTAAAGATTAAATCCGTAACAGCAAGTCCAACATCGAGGGTGTTTGTATCCATCTTCTAATACATTTTTACATTTTATATACCACTAGCTTTAGCATTAGCCACCACAATGTGTGTATGAGGGGATTGGGTCCAAAGTGTCTCTGCCTGGGCCTCCAAAATGTCTAGAAACACCCCTGCATAGAGAAAAGCACTGAGCCATCTGTGAAATTGCTACACATTTAAAATATGAATCATATTTATGAATTAAAAAAGCCAGTATTGAATAAGACAAAGTCAATATTTAATTTTAGTAAATTTTATATGGAATCTACATGAAATGTACCTGATTCCAGTAATAACATGAGAAATGGAGTTAATTCCCACCTTCTGTCCTCTCCACCCACCGTCACCTGAGTATTGAATGTTTCACTATCAGTGTTACCTTCAGCATATTTAGCCAGCCTTTCATTTGCACTCATCTTTAAGGCTAACAGCTTATTCAGCCTGTTTATGGATGGCCCCTCAGAGCTAAATTAATAGAAGAGGCTTTGGGGACCAGAGAGGAAAGTCATAAGCAAGACTGTAATGCTCATTTGCAACGTAGAGGCTAATTACCAATTTGCCACTCTCCAATCTTGTTTCATAATACGTTCACGGCTCAACTTCTTTTGTGTTTTGGTGCCTGCGAGCGATGTATGACTTTTATACAACAGAGGATGCCTCTGTCTTCTTTATAACTTCATGTGCAGGAGATATTGCGCTCTCAGACTTTCTCCACACCGACTCACATCTAACACTCGCTCATATGAGGACGGCGCCGCCGCCGCTGCCTTCAGCTCTGACTGTGTTCTCTTTGGCGGCGATTTTCCATTGGATCTCAAAAGAAAAAAGATGACAAAAATGTGGCACAAAAAACAGCTCATGATAGCAGTCATAACTTCAACTAACTCTACAATGAAACTGCTGCATAAAGAGCATCATGACCTCCATTTCAAGTGGATTTATTGAGATTGAGTTATAACAGAAGAGCAGAGGCAAGGAATGAAGATAGGGGTTTAAAAATGCAAAATGTATAAACTTTGACCTTGACAATTGGAGTTTAGTTTTAATAAAACTAATACTAGTTTTTACAGTATTTTCAAAAAACAGAATTGTTTGTATTAAGGTCAACTGACTGAGAAATTAAAGTGCTCGAGAGATCCTTACAAAACCAGCCTTTAAAATGCTCCTTCTCTATTGAGTCTTGACATGCTAAAACGGAAGGATTTACACTAAAACAACAAATCTTTTTTGTTCTTTTGCAGGTAAATCTAAACATACAACACTTCCAACCACCACTGTGCAAACTACTCACCCTAAAAGCAGTCCTTTTCTTTGAGGACTAAGCTAAAACATGCAGTAAGACGCCAGCAATTAAAGCATTATCATGCCTGAGCTGCACTGACACCATGCATCATCTGCACCAACACTGACTTCTGCCTTTTGTGTCCTTTTCATCGCTGGTTAAACAACATTTACAGAGAATCTGCTAATGCTGTTCATCTCACAGCAAACAGACTGTATAGTTAGCAAAGTCAGTGGATTATCTGGCTTTAAGGTCTGAATGCACAGAAATCTCTAAGAATAATTCTAGTGGAAGCGCATCAAACTTACAGAAAGTTTTTCTTGTATAAAAAAACATTAAACAGTAATTTCCCATCTTTTGTAGAATATTTTGGAAACCCAAGAAGAGGAAAGTGAGTGAATATTTAAAGGGATATTTCAGTATTTCTTCTAAGTTGGTTTGTTGGTATTAGCCTCCAGTGAGCGTTGCCCCTTTAAGAGGACTCGCTGGTCGTTCTGGCTGGGAAGCTAGACTATCCAGTGTAACAGATGGGTATAGTTTCTCTGCATAATTAAGTGAGTTTAAGGTAAAAAGTAATGTTGGCTCAATTGCACTCTCTTTTGAAAACTTTTGAGCTGTTTTAGTTTTTCACACAGAAAGCCTCCACTGTTGGCCCTGTTTTTCAATTCAAGCTCCAGCTACTTGCTTTTCTGATCAGCTGTTTTGGTCTGTGGCTTCTTGTTCTTGTGAGTCTTGTTCTGATCAAAGAGGCAAGCTTAGCCTCATAAAAAAAAAAAAAAAAAAATCTTATTTTGCACAAGCAGGCTAATTTAATTGAAACGGTGATGTACTATTAAATGAATAAACCTTTAGAGATTGAACAAGTCTGTTTATAAAACAGCCCTTTAATGTTAGCCAGTTTTCTTTCCTCCATCATTTGCTGTTAATTCACATTAAAAGCCTAAAGGTCTTTGCACAATTAGTCCATTATTTTATTTATTTATTTTTTTTTCAGATCCGTAATCCGAAAAATCGTCATGCACTCAAACCTTGCACACTGAGTCCAATGTGTTTTTATTTGCCCTCACTGCAAAAAATTGTAGGATGTGGCAAACTGTTTCGTACTGTGAGCTTTTGGCTCTTGCAATGCTTAAAAATCCCACTGGATCCATTCATCCTGACAGAGAACTTTATACAGCACCCGCTCTTTCGTCATTGCGCAGAGCCAAACTGGAGAGATGGAGAGCAACTCTTTCTGTTATGGCCTGTGAGTAGGCTAAAAACTTATGCCTTTATCTGTTATATTTCCATAGTTGAATGGATTTCCTGTTGACTTACCTTCATAATCATACATATGTAGAAACAAGGCAGTAGTTCTAGTCTTTCTAATTCCTGCCTGCTGCCATTTCTTCGTGAGTTTCTTTTACTTTTTGCCTGAATTCTTCACTAATTTCAGGGCACAAAATTACCTTTAGATTTACAAATATTTTTATCTTTATCTTCGAACGTTTGGCATAGTTGTAAACAGCTGAAAACATGACGTTTTTGGTAGCATTTATCTATGCAGACATCACTTCTTGGCTCCCATCAGGATTTTTTTGCTGCTGCATCATGCCATCTGCAAAGTACCTATACAGTGTTTCCTCTTTCTTTGGCTGTGTCACCAAAATGAAGGCAAAAATGCCTAAAATACTATTTAAAAATCAATATGTAGATGGATAAAATTGGCTAAAACATGGAGGTAGGAACCACAACCATCAGCCTCTCTATAGTGCAGTGCAGGAAGCAGTTCTTGCCTATCAAGGGTTGGTTCCTTGTCATGTGAAAGTAAAGGACACAGCAAAAGGACAAAGAGGCATTAACTTGTGTTATTTCAATAGGCCAATAATTTAAATCAAATCACAACCCTAATCTCACATGCACAAAGTGCCCTGTTTTTTCTGAATGATCTTCATGTTAATTTAAACACAGAAGTTACCACTGTTTCCTCTGATTTCTGAAGGGTTGTTTGTAGATCCTAAACTGACATAAACACTGGTTTTAGAGTGATATCATACTGATGTAAGATGCAGCAAATAAAAGGTCCAGTGTGGTACAGAATGAATCAGACAGGGAGAACTGGCGTTACCTCAGTTAACTCGTACATGAAGCTGTGCCCTTGCTTTGCCTGAGCTTTAATATGTCAGTGCACACACAGTAGTAAACTTAGTGTTGAATCATTAACTGTAGGAAATAGATCATTAAAAGTTCAAAAGAGATCTGGGTTAAACTCACACAGTGAACATTATACCCTTTAAAAAACTTAAAAGGCAAGAGGCAGAGGACACAGTCTATGAATAGTCCAATGAGCTTGCTGCTGCCCTCGGGGTCAGTGTTGCATGTCCATTGAAGACAAGCAGAGTGGAGCCGGTCATTGAAGACATTTACATTTCAAACATTCGTCCCAGATATTTAGACAGATGTGTGGGTTAGCCAGTGACCTGTGAGATCAGGGTTGATCTCATTTTAGGCAATCAGCTGCTGTTACAGCAGGAGTCCAATGGGGACAGACTACTTCCTGGTATGTTCATTTAAACAGGCTTACATCCCTGTGAGTCATCAGTTAATGAGTGTTTTTAAGCTGTAAACAAACTTAGGAAGCTTCCACTGAGTGACACAGCTTAGTTTGAAACATATGTAAAAGTAAGCACAGCCGTTTCTCTTTTTGAGCTCAGAGTCTTAATCCTTCTTTGACAGACCCATTTCTGATTTTTATTTAATGGGATGACCCGTCAAGTTCCTGATTCAACATCAGTGGTAAAGAACACTTACATAAACAGATGCAACGTTACTGGACAACTAGTGGTGTGCATGTTTACTCTTCAGTCTCGATATATTGTTTTTACAAACTTTGATATCATGTACTTTTATAAGGTATCAATATGAGTACAAAACACCTATCAACGCTCCTCTCCCAGTTGTTTCAGTCACTTTCCTTTGCCTGTTGTGCTACAGCACCCCTGCACTGCTTCATGTGTCACATGACAGTGGAGACCAATCTGATGGGCTGCAAACTGCAAGATGGACTATCCACAGCTCCTGCAGTCATAAGTCGATGTGTCCTTGCGCAAGCCACTTAACCCCAAATTGCTGTGTTGGTAAGAATAAAATATGTTTGTGTACATTTGAATGGCAACCTCTGCCATCAGTGTACAGTGGAGTGTTGAATCTCAGTGTTAAACATCCCAGAGCTGATTTTAACTCTCAAAGTGTAATTTTAACCCCATTCTGAGTGAAACGGTCTTCAATCTTGGAGTTATTTGACAGTCTTGATATATTCAGTGTTAGTCTAACTCTGCAGAGTCATTTGAACCAAGCTCCACCCATGCCATTTCAAATCTGGAGGGATATGTGGATGGAGTTTTCCCAACATGCCCTTGGAGAGCGTGTTAAGACTTGTTTTAGAACTGTTCTACATTTTTTTAGATGTTCTATATGAGTTTAGTTGAGTTTAGATGTTTCCTGTTGTACAGTGATCACTTCTGGGATTCGTTTACTCATGTTTCTGATGGACTGTTGTTGTCTTTCATGTGACACATGTTTGCACCATGGGTGAAGTTATCTACTGAGTTAGCGACTTCCCATCTGTAAGAATAGATAGACACAAGTAAAGTGTGGGGTTTTGGTCGCTGTCAAAGTGTAGACCTAAATCTGTTTATGTCATTTTTAGTGCTTTCAAACAAACACAATTCCGGTTCTGGCTCTGTTCTGGAGTCTCAGAACCTTGATGCTTTCTGGCGAACCAGCTCAAGTTCGCACCGGTTTAAAAGGAACCAAAGTGAGAGGACATAATGAACAAGTATCACCACGTCCAGCTCCACTTTTCCCAAAGTCTTTCTTGCTGTCCCGGTCTACTTTCCTTAGTTACTTGAGTTTATTAATTATTTGGTCTGGCATTCGGGTGAACCAAGCCTTCACCATCTCTTCCGTGAGTTCGGCATATAACTTTCTCCTGCTTGTATGACTCTCCAGCTTCACCTGGAATTCTGTCAATGCCCAGACCTAAAACATTTTGTCTCCTCGGCAGACCACTTTTTCTCAATTTTCCACTCATCTTCACAATGACATGCCCACCGATGATGTAATGGTTCCCAAGGAAGAACCAGCTATTATTTGTGTCCAGCTGAGAACCAACTTCTCAGGTTCTGAACCAAATCTTCTTTTGGTTTGAACACACCAACCGTTAAAAGCTAGATTCAGGATCTGGAGCGCAGCCCAGCCAGTCAGAAAGGCCTATTTGTTAATCCTTGAGCAGTTCCTTCACTTATTCAGTCACTTTCTTGTCTAGATTGTTTTATTTTCAAAGTTAACTCAATAAATCCATTTTTATCATTGATCATCCCATTTATCTGGTCCATAGTCATTAAAAAAAAAAAAAATCTCTGTCTTGGAAGGATGAATGTTCTGCTCCATGGACAGTGATGTTTCAGGAATACTTCAATAACAACAATCACTCCAGCAGAAACAGTGTAAAAGTGCCATTACACCACCTCAGGGGAATTCAAACTGTTAGTCATTAGGGGCGCCTATAATCACCCCGGCTTTCAGCAAATGACAGGCATGAAACATTGACTGCATTGTCAAGTCCAAGAAGATGAACAGAGCTCCAAACTCATTAGTCTGGAAAAGCCACCTGCTTCTGCCTCTTTTTTAAACTATCCAGGGGAGAAACCGGAAGTCAACGGTAGTGGTTGCTTTCTGTAACATTTGCATATTTGAATAAAAGCTTGGCATAGAAAAGGGCATACACAGTTCTCGGCCCCAACAGTCCTGAAAATTTTAAAAGTTGGAAAATACATGGGGGAAATGAAAAAAAAAAACAAAACAAAACAAGAGGAACAGGAAGGTCACAGTGCAGAAGCTTTTACTTCATGATGAGCCCTCATATATAAGGGCCGGTACTTTGATGGAGTGAGCACCCAGAGGACTGAAATACCCTTCAACACACTATCAACAATAGTATCATTATTTTCATCCTCCTAGATTGATCTTTGAAAGGTATTAATCTCCAGGTGATACATAAATAATCTTGCATTTAACATTATTTAAGCAAGCTGCATCCAATCATTACAGAGCAAATACATACAGTAAGAAAAAGCAGATGGATTGGTCAGATTCCATGTGTCATCAGGCTGATCCATCTTGCAAAGATCCAATCTGGAACAAAAGTGCCAGGCCTGAGAACGGACCTGACCAATCAGAGTCATTTGAGGAGAATGAGGGGGTTAGTTGTACTAAAAGCGGGTAGTAATGGCTGCCACTGAAGTAGCGATTAGCATGGATGTAGCTGGAGTATAGCTGTAGTCTGGGCTGGAAAGTGTACCCCTGTGCCTGTCATGTTTTTGGCTATGTAATAGAACCGCTGGCCCACAGATCTAGACATTTGCTGAGAGCAGCCCAGAGGCAGGTGCATCGTATGCATGATTCATTTTAACAAATGTAAGCTTGAAAACTGTCTACATACGTACTTATTAGAGTCTTTAGAGACTCATTCTCGTCATGTTCTGGCTCACAGATCATAACCTTTTTATAAATATAATAATCATTTCAAGAATTACCAGAATAGAAAACAAATCAATGAGTTCACCAAAGCACAGGCATGCCCGTCAATATCTCCCACTTTAACATGGGTAATATTCATGTATTTTGTGATTCATCAAACCGTTGCTCTTGAAACAGACTCAGTGAGTTTGCTCTGGCAGCTTAATATCTCTCAGACTGTATTTTTATATCGGATCCCATACATACGACCCTTTGAGCCACTGACACACCAGCGCCTGTGGCCTCTTGAACTTTAATAAATGATCACAAGATCATCGCTGCGCCATGACATCACCGCATCTCAGAATGAATGACAAAGAGAGAGAAAAAAATGTATTAATAGCACAAAGTTTCATTCCCACTATCGTCTCGTTTCCTGCAGCGTTTTGTGCGTGAACTCGCAGTCAGTGCACTCATCAAAGGGGCAGATTCAGTGCCTGTCAGTCAGCTCATAATAACGTCCTGTCATAGAGGAGTCAGTCGCATGTGAGGCCGCTTGTTGGTCAGCAAGATGTTTCTCAAACACCCCCCGCCCCTCCCTGATCTCAATTTCTCTGACTTCATGCCCTAATGATGACCCTAGGCCCACTTTTAATCACTATTTGCACTGCCCTTTTTAACAATTATTCCACTCCTCTGCACAATTTTAACTCTAAAAGCATGAGATGGGATCCTGTGATTGTTAACTGCCTCATAGACACAATCTTTGAGGGGGCCAAATCATGTGTTTTTATACCTAGGATGATGCAGTTAAACAAATAAGGGATGATTCATGTATTTTCTTTTCTGTATTATTTATTATTGTATATTAAAGGCAAGCTGTCCTGCAATACATTTGTTCCCAAGTTTGAAATACATATCCAGCTGCATAAACTCTGAAATACAACCCAAAGCAAGAACTTCACACACGACTGCTGATATCAGAAACAGAAAAGTTTGATTAAATGGTACAATGATGTCTATAGGGGGGTCAGAATCCAGAAACAACAACCTATATAATGTCAAAATAAAAATATAAAGAGACATTCTGTTGCATGTGTAAACAGAAGCAAACACATTTCTTGATGTTATCATCTAAAGGTGAAATGATGTGTAAACAGTAAAACAGAGCCATCGGAAATGCTGATGGTAGACTCTGTTATAAAGTTGTCTTGAGATAAAAAATAAAAAAAAACATTTTAAATATAAATTATGACTGTAGAAATAACCAATGAAATTAAATGAAACTATAACAAAAGATGACCTGGAAATGCTGTTTCTTACTTCAGATAAACCTAGTAGAAAGGCATCAGATCTGCCTGGGATGTCAAATTTGCACGGGGTCCTGTGTCTGCTTGTGAAGTTACACAAAACAATTGGCTTTACGTTGGTATGATGAGTTTTATTGTGGTAAAACAGAGATAAACATAAAATACATGTATGCTTGTCCTCTTCTGCTTCAATACAGGTCCAGGAAACGTGCTTCTGCAGCACCACATTCAGGTTTGAGTAATCTACATGTGAATATAAAGCAGCCTTCAAGCTTTATGTATTTTTCCCTTCACAGCCTCTGTTATTAATAGCTTCATCTTTCTTGCCACCTTAAATACAGGATGAAATATTTTGACATGTTCATAGCAAAGGGAGGGCAGTGCAGGCCAAATAAACATTTGTTTTAATTAATCATTTGATCTTGAATTAAAAGTATTTTTGCAGCCCAGTGGCTTTTCTTTTCAGCTCTGACATCTCCTTGAGTCAAAAAGTCAGCCCCTGCCCCTGGAAGTCACATGTGTAGCTATTTAGGGAAAATCTTTACAGAGATAAATTATTTTTGAGCAATGAAGGATGAATCTCTTGTGTTTTCTTTGACCTTGTGAGCAAACTACAAAAAGTGGAGCAATCGATCGCTCCCCTCTGAAGATTCTGCAATATTGTATTTTGGAATGAAGAGTGAAAAAAAAAAAAACAGAAGTCAAGCCAGATGAACAGCTGTATTGAGATAAACCGTCACCCCATATGCTGAGGGAAAACAATCTCTGCACATTATGGAGAGCGAAGATGAAAAAAAAATACACTTAATCAACTAACATTGATATTACTTCTGGCAATTAGGAGCATGCTGGTAATGATATGAGTTTTCAGCTGTAAATAATTATGCTGCCTGCAGGCCATACTTTAATTCTCGGCTGTATCTATAAACAATAATCAAACCAACAGCAGCAGGCTAAAAGTTGGAGATTTGTGCTCTGCGGAGCAGCGGCTGAGGAGCAGCTTATTGGAGCCCTGTGGTGATGCCAGTAGTCAGGGTCACCTTCAGGTGCTCTCTCATCTGTACTCCAGCGCGCTAATGCAGAGTGCTATTGATCAGCTTGTATGCATCAACACCACAACACACTATCGCATACACACAAGCAGGTGCACACAATGCACACAGATAGAGGCCCACATCTCCCAGAGTATACATTAACACAAGGTTACACGCATGCATACTTGAATAGAAATTACACATAAAAGGTGCAGCATGATTTGACCAATGCTACCAAATAAACATCAGATAAATTTCAGTCGTTCATTCATTTGTTGTGATGCCATTAGGCGAAGGCATTCTCTGATTAGATTCCAAACTTTTCATTACAGCCACAAACGTTTGTTTGTTTGTGCAGGAGCATGTTGTTGTTGTTAGATTAATGCACAACAAAAATATGTAAATAACTGGGAACACAAGCATTAGATCATACTTAACTCACCATATTTTATTCCCTTAAAATACAAGATTCCTACAGTTTCTTGAACAGTCTTAAATTCTCTTAAACCTCTGAGCCCACAACAGTTCTGTTTTTTTTTCTTTAACATTTTGTCTCACCTGGACTTTTTGTCATCAACGCTTGTAAACATCAACACCGTGGTGCACAGTCAAGCTCTAAAGACCCTTTTTTCAGGACATTCTGGGCTTTAAGAATTTCTGTTCTGCAGTGTTGTCACCTGAATTTAAAAAAAGTTATGGGACTATAAGAGAAAAGAAAAAAATACATTGAAATTAAAACTTAAAGATTATATATGTGACACACAGTTAAGAATAATGACAAGGCTTTTTTTTTGCACAGATGTGTTCTCCCATCTCTCAGAGACCAAAAGGTGAAAGAATGATCATTCTGGGAATAAAAGTCTTCAAAATATTTACATATTCACAAAAAAAAAGTCCTTGTGCCTTTCTGAAGTAAATTTGGGCATTTATGACCAATTAAAAAACATGTCCTCTGCACGATTTGACATTTCATAATCAGAGCTTTGAATAAAAAATTCAACCCTGGTCTGGTGTACCAAGAAACGTCCTGTCTTTCATTTTTGACCGTTTATCCGTAAAAAGTGGTATTGATTTTTCTCTGTTCAAGTCTTAAAAAGTCTTACTTTTGATTTTTGAAAGTATGCAGGAACCTTCAAAATAGCTTAAGATAAGCTAAGGCTAATAATGTTAGCTAGCTAATGTAGCTTTGTAAGCATTTGTCAGAGCTCACATTGCTAAAGCTAAAGCAAAGGTAGCTATATTGGCTTATGCAATAACATTAACTGCGTAACTGCGTGGAGGTGTTTTTCATTAGCCAGGACTAGGAGACTGGTCAGAGTTGAGGGACAGCTGAATGGAAAGTACAGTGATATCCTCAATATAATCTTGTTTCACAGGACCTCAGACTGGGCTGAAGGTTCACCTTCCAATGTTACAGTGATTCTGAGCACACAGCCAAAATAACACAGGAGTGGTTTAGGGACAACTGTGACTGTCTGAGAGCAGCCCAGCCAGAGCCCTGACTTGAACCCTATTGACGATCTCTGGAGAGAATACTTTCTGAATGCTCTGTATGTTATGTTTACAACTTGCTCCAGAGCTCTGTTGACTGATGCATCATTGTTTTCAAGTCTGCACTGAAATGCTGCTTTTCTGACATCCCCCATACCTGCTCCATTAAATCTGTTGTTGTTTTGGTGACAGCTGCAGCACAGGCATTGCATGCACAGTCATAGGTTATGCATGTTTATATAGTATGGAGTCAGCCTGCAGCAACGCAGGAAACAGACACCAAAGCTGATTGTGTATTAGAATGTATTCATATTGTAACTGTGTGTGTGTGCAAAACCGTCATCATGATAACTGTTAACACCCTCTCCTGTACTACTTTTCCCGTCCAATCACGATTAGTAGTGAAATCCATTCCCGTCCTGCAGGAATCCCACAGGAATCCTGTCACCAGCAGGACTCCCCCCAAAAAATGTTGGCTTCATTTTTCAGCACGTGTTGCTCTGCTTCGGTGGTTTGTCACAGTTTAAAAAGAGCTAAGAAGGAAAAAAAGAAAACATACAATACAAGAGTGAGACTTGACAGCTAACTTTTACTCTCTGTCAAACAGGAAGCGGCGGCCTGCTGATGTGTAAGGACTAAGATGAAGTGCATAATTAAGGAAACATATGAAAGCCGGCGCTGGGCCTGAGATTAATTAGGTGCATGTCAATACCCTCATCAATATCCGATTAACTAATGACACATGGCCCAATGAGGGCTATTGATCTGCTCCAAGTCTGCTGTGTTAATAGGTTGAAGCCGACATTGAATGGGAAAGCTGACAGAAAAGTGTGAGGAGAGTGCAGGGCCCCATAAATACAGTAAGATCAGAAATGTCCCCTCAGTCATAAGTAGTCGAATCACATTCCTGTAATATGGTCTCTGGGGATTCCGCTGATTGCTGTGACCACAACTGAACTTACTCAGCTTTGTTAGAATTCCCATCCTTTTAGTGATAATTAAAAATGACCCCAAAGGATCCCCCTCCCCCAAAAGAAAAAAAATGGACTCAATCTAGATTAATGGTGATGGAACGGCCAACATCATAAGTTAGCCCCTTTATGATAATGATTGTAATGATAATAATGAACACTTGGATGAAGGATGAACAATCCCCTGTCCTGGAGTTGAATCCCTATACAGGTTAATTAGGAAAGATAACATCATTAGCCACTCTCATGCCTGCACAGAAAATTAATTGGATACGATGGAGATTTAGGTCTATATTTAATCGCATAAACGATCAACGACAGCTTAGCCAGGTAATGGGAGGTCCAAATCAGTGGGCATCTTATTTAGATCACATTTAACCAGCTTAATGAGCAAAATGGATCCCAGGAGTTTGTAATGTGGGTGCTGCACTGATCCCTTCATATGAAATGTACTGACTAAAATGTGCTTTAATAATGTATTATTGTGCCTTGTTAACCTCTGATTGCTTTTAGCATTCCAGGATAATCAAGGAGAGATTGTAAAACTGTCCACTAGAATGCACAAAACAGTCCTAGCACCAAGCACAATTTAGTTTAAAATATTTACTCCAAAGAAACAGTTAACAAGTTACCATTACAATAGTGGGATCAATAATATTCCTATGTTTGAATGAAAGCCGAATAAACATATTTTTACTTATGACATGAATTTATGTAGCTTTATTTTGGAAAATGATATAAAGCAGTGGTTCCCAAGCTTTTTTCTACCCTTACTCATACCTTAGAAAAACTAAGCCCCCCCAGGACCCATTTGGAAAAATTAAATTTAATAGTTTTCACTGACAGAATCCCAACATAAAATGCTTTACATACACTTCTTCTTAACAAAAGATCAAAGTATAAACTACCCACTATTATGAAGGCATAGGGCCAGTCTAATAAAGAGATTTATCTTTTAGAAAAATCTTGAAATATTCAACTTTAACAGTTCTATATTTATGAGAAAGAAACAAATGTTTGAGTTTAAAAGTTGTCGATTAACATGAACCAAATATTCACATTAACAATGTTGAAGAAAATCATACTAATTTAAGCAGTTTTCCTTGCACAAGTCGCAAGCTTAAAAAAAAATATACTTCTCAATGTAACTGTCCAATAATACTTGTGATTTAAGTCCAGAAGCAGCACATTATTGTAATTATCAAAATAAGTAATTTCTGTTAAATGGGGCTTTCCAGCCACTGTTGTCATTGTGGTGTCTCGGAAATTTCTGACTTTAAAATGCTTTAGATTTATGACTCTATAATAGTGCCTAAAAAAGTATTCAAAATCCTTGGAGTGTTCTTTTGTTGCAATGGTATCCAGAATACTGATAAACCAGAAACTAGACCTTCCAGACACAGGTGTCCTTATACTACAGTCACTAGGGACACATTCACTGTGAGATTACAAGCATCAACTGGCTGGACCTCTGCTGATCTAGGTCACTCCCATTAAAGGTGGTTATTTATTCTCACTGGAAATGTAATCTTCTCCCAAGTCATAGTTCTCTTGCTGACAAAATAAGATTGTCCTCAAGGATTTTCCCCTATTTTGCTGCTTCCATTTTACCCCCTACATTTAGGGGGTGGGTGGGTCACCTGGGGGTACCAGAAGCTCAATACAAGAGTCAACAGCGACAGCAAAATAAGCTGTTTGGTATTGGCAGGGAAGATTTGGCAAATTTTTCATGGGTGCAACCCACATACTCAGCTCTGCTGCTCATCCCACAAATGCATGTTCCTTACAAATGTGGCATCATTTAAAAGAAAAAAGAAACAGGCTTTCCAACTGTATAGAATTTATTGCCAAGAAGCACTGTTACAACAAAGAAATAATCTACCAAACACAAATTTCCTTACTTTTGTGCTAAGTTTATATGTACAATTGTTTTATTAAATCAGTGGAAGGGTGAAATATCCAAGGGAGAGAATACTTATTATTGGCACTGTATATATTGTATAATACACTATGATGTATTCATTCACCCATCCAAATAATTGAAATCAGGTGTTCCAATCACTTCCATGGCCACAGGTGTATAAAATCAAGCACCTCGGCATGCAGACTGTTTCTACAAACATTTTTGAAAGAATGGGTCACTCTCAGGAGCTACAATTCCATGCTCCCAACTTTGTGGGAACAGTTTGGGGATGGCCCCTTCCTGTTCCAACATGACGGTGCACCAGCGCACAAAGCAAGGTCCATACATGGATGAGAGAGTTTAGTGTGGATGAACTTGACTGGCCTGCACAGAGAACACCTTTGGAATGAATTAGATTGGAGACTGAGAGCCAGGCCTTCTGTCCAACATCAGTGTGACAAATGCGCTTCTTGAAGAATGGTCAAAAATTCCCATTAACACACTCCTAAACCTTGTGGAAAGCCTTCCCAGAAGAGATGAAGCTGTTATAGCTTCAGAGGGTGGACCATCGTCATATTAAACCCCATGGATTAAGAAAGGGATGTCACTTACAGTAAGTTCATATAAGAGTCAAGGCAGGTGAGTGAATACTTTTGGCAATATAGTGTATGACTTTAAAACTTACAATTTTTTTTGTTCACAATGTCAAAAATTAAGGCCTTTCAACTTTGGCCCTGGCCCCTTCTGAGATCTTTGGTGCTCTCCTACCAACAAGCAGACAACAATTTGAAGAGCCACTCAACTCACCATTAGAAGCTCTGTTGCTCTCTTCTGATTACAATATTAAAAAAAAAAAAAAAAAAACTGCTTTGGAAAAGGTGGCCATTAACCAGATCCAGTAAATGATTTAATCTAAACACATTTCTTTCACAAATGTTAAAGGATAACTTCAAATCTTAAAAAAATAGAAACCTTATTTCTAGGTATTAGAGCTCCAGAGGTAGCATAACTTCTTGCAGGTGAAGCAGCATTTCACAATAAAAGCCTTTTAGGGTTTTGGCTGGTTATTTAATGAGCTCTCTAAAGTACAGGTACGATGTTTCTTTAGAAATGATGTTAACATAAGTAAAATTTAACAAAAGTTAACATGGATGGGAACATAAGCCCAGCTTAAATCATCGAGTTAGAGCAGCACTCATCAGAGAACTACAGACACTGAGCTGCCTGACTTTGTGACCACTATGTGACTGCAGTGCCCAAAAATTTGCTGTAGGATTTGTCTATACTTTAGAAAATAAATAAGAACCATTCATTGATATTTCATATGAGCAATCTCTCTTCCTCAGTTGAAAAGGCCACCAATGGCCTGATGGCTCTGCAGTAATAAATAAAGCCTGCTTTGTTTATTCTAAGACAAGCATTAGCAAGATTTACCAATATTTTCTGAGGGGAACCTTAGCTCAGATATGCCAACCGTGAGCGGGCCAATCCGGCGGGTGTTTCGTACCTATTCTTCACAGCAGCTGTGAAGCTGGCAGAGAAACACGTTTGTCTGCAGTTCCCTCTAAATAATGCATGGGGGGAACTTTTGTGTGAATTGTCATTTACTACATAATGGATGTTTACAAAGCAGTGTGAGAGTACTTTACCTCCAGAGTTGATTGTATTTGGTACTGGGAGGTGATAAAGGAGCCTGTTTTACCAGTAATATCTCTGGTGAATCAGTCTTTGAAGAAGAGCCCTGCCACACTTCCCATTAATCATGAAACAACATTCTAAACACACAGAGATGCCATCTGGCAGATGAGACTGTCGTAGAGATGAAACTTTATCTTGGCACCACTCAGCGTTTACAGTTTTGTTAACAGCACGTGTCACATAAAAAAAAAAAACACACAGACTTCTTTCTTTTAGAGAAAGTCAAATAAACCTGAGATCTAAATGATGAAGTGTATTTTAAGAGGTGTGTAATTTGATTTCGACTTTCTGCTCTACTTTTTGTTCCAGTGAGTGAAAGTGAACCTGAGCAGGTTATCTGAGACTTTCTGAGAACTTGCTTTTGTGTGTGGGAGTTTGTGTGTTGTCGGGACCTGCGTCATCGTTACCATGACGACTGAGGTGTAGCTGACCATGCAGTGGAAGAATCCGGACCTCCAAAGGTAACTCTCCTCTTAATCCTAAACAAATACGATAATGCATGTGTGCAGTTACTAATATAGTGCACTGTTAATTTATATGAGGTTTGCTTCATAATCCACCATAGGATCAAATTACATTCTTTAGATCCTTGGTTCTAAACTGGTGGGACCAAAAAAAATAGCAAAGCCATTTTCAGTGGGTCACAGATGTATGCTTAGGAAAAAGATTACGTATGTGGGACAAAGTCTGTGACGTGCTTTTATTTTGAAGGATATTTCTCCATCTCTTTGCTCTGCACATCTCAGCACCACTCTGACCACTTTATTTATCAATAATATTTAGTTATGATTGATAAACTGAAAAGAATTGGGTCAAACTTTGTCAAATAGGAGGTGCTGGTGGACCCTGATACTGGACCACTTGCAAACCACTGCTTAAGCTCACAACACATCTAAATAAGCTGCATATCTAAGTTACCATGCAGCTAAGCTACACTAAGCTCATTGCTAAAGCTCACATTGCTATAGTTAACTTAGTTATAGATAATGGAGCTACATAGCTAACTAAGCTACAGTATGTAACTAAAGTAATGTAAGCTATGTAGATATGCTATGTAGCTTTATTAGCTTTAGCCACATTAGCTTTAGCTATGTTTGCTAAAGCTCAATTTTTAAAACTAACTCATTATTGTCTCATATAATAATAATTATATAGTAATGTTAGGCAAGCATAGCTTTGTTGGCTTTAGCTTAAGCTAATTAAGTTTGAGCTAACCTAGTGACTTTGACTAATGTAGTAACATTAATTATATATCTATCTTAGCATTATCCATAGCTAACAAAGATTTAGCTAAAGCTAAAAAAGCTAAAGTAAGGGTTTGCACCAGTAAGGGGTTTGGAGGTCCTTCCCAAGGAATTTAATTCTTTTCGCTGTCTGCTTCAGCATGGGTTTGCCAGAAATACAGGCGGCTACTGCCGCTGTATCCAATGGATGCTGCAATCTTAGATGTAGCTGTAGGAAAGCAGCATTTTAATCAGAACTGGTCCAAATTTCTGTTTAAAACAAGAGCAAAGAGCCACACCTAGGCTTGTCTTGGAAGAGAATACATATTGCACAACCCTTGTCTGGCCTTGGCATCAATTTTATTCACCAAGACGCTCCGCCATAAACAATCTAAGACAACAGTAACCAACAGTAACCTAGTCAGGTCAAGAGGAGGATGTTTACGTGGGAATTTTGTCTTGTCTCTCCGATTGGCCTGTCATGAATGTGACAGACAGAATGTTCCTCCAGTCGCCTTTTGAGATATATATATTTTTAAGTCCTGCCCTTACCAAACGCTTTCTATGGGAGCTTTCCCAGATGAATGTGAAATATATTCATGATATGGATATTTGAAGCAGTCGATCAGTCGGTCAAGTTAAATCATTTATGTAACGGCAGACAATCTTCCTTAGTTCATCCTCATAACTAAACCTGATCTTGTTTTCTTAGCACAGTTCCACTCTGTATTTCAGACCTGCAAAATACTACATTACCCATGAATCAATATCTAGTCTATATAATAGTGGTGCATTGTGGGTATTATTACCTCCGCCAAGGAGGTTATGTGATCAGGAGGGTTCGTTTGTTAGTTAGTTTGTTTGTTAGCAACATAACTCAAAAAGTTGCGGACGGATTTTGATTGATTAGTTTCAAGTAATCAAGAATAGCTGAACTGTTGACTGAGGACATGGCAGTGACGGTGGATCAAATTGGTGTATTTCAAATCTGGGGAAATGTAGGCCAAATTTTTCCATGATGCCTCAGGGCAGAGTGTTTATATGTGTTTAAATGTGTTTGGATGTTGTTTGTTGTACAGTGATTCCTGCTGGGATTCTTTTGCTCATGATTCATATGGATTTTAGTTGTTGTTAATGTTCAACACTTTTGCACCATGAGTGAGAAGAACACTTCCTGAAAATAAGTTTGACTGTATAATTTTTGCGTCTGGTATCTAATTAAATAATCTTGTTGGAGAGAAACAAAAAGTAAAGCTCTATAGCAAACACTCTTTACAATAATTCATCATTAAGTTTCAACAGTCTTGTCTGAATTGACTTATTTAAACTGTACTGCTGTTCACTGTAAAGTGCAAAGAGCACATCTAGAGTAAAATGCCTGAAAATGTCTCCATTACCAAGCATAGAAGAAGAGTTTGGCCTTTTTCTACCCTTTTTTGTCAGCTGTGTGAACTCTGTGTCTGGAGGGAGACTGTCTGTTGTCAGACACTAAGAAAAGGCCTCTGTCCACAAGCAAATAAAATATTCTTTGGTGCATGGTGCCCTGTCCCCTGGTGACTATTGAATTACATCCCTCCTCCGTGTTCGTGGAAAAGAGAAAGAATGTCAAGGGAAGATTTCAGGTCGCACTATGCCATAGAGAAGGGGAAGTGGCTTGTCTGGTGCAACACAGAGCCCACTGTCAGTCTGGATTAAGGCTTGATTGAGCTTAGCTGACGAGATGACAGAGGAGGTGGTCATTCTCAGGGCAGGGGGGGAAGATGGGTCTCAGGTCAAACCTAGTATTATGTCATTTTAGGGAAGTTGTAGATGCTTTCATTCTGTACAGCTAGTATATGATGCATACAGTGAGTCAATTTGTAGGCTTTAGCTCTGTATCCAGGGGCGGTTTTAGTTATTTGGAGGCCCCAGGCAAAGAGCAAAAGAGGCCCTTCTCTGGGTTGCACACAGCAATGAAAGTTAGTAAAGAAAACATGTTGAAGCATCCCTTTTCAATCAATAAAGCCACAGTGCTACATAACTACAGGGCACCCAAACGACAGCAAGCAAAACTTGTTTGTTACAAAGGGCCTCATTCAATAATATCTACTCAAGATTGTTCTTAAGTTGAATACCAGATGCTTGTAAGTTGGACATATGTGCACCTTCTTATAATAAGCATAATAAGCCTGTTCTTGTCCCTGTTTCCGACTCTATCCACTGTCCTTCTCTACTAAATAAAGACACAAAAATTCCCCAAAAATCTTTAAAAAAAAAAAAAAAAGGAAGAAAAGGATGCATTCCAGATAAGTTAAGTTTACAACATATCTAAAGAAGCTACATATCTAAGTTGCCATGTAGCTAGGTTAACTTAAGGTCATTGCTAAAGCTTATGTTGCTTAAGCTAACCTTAGCTATGTTACTTACACAGCTAACGTAACTAAAGCTAAGCTCAGAAAGCAGCTATATAAGCTATGTAGCTACATTATCTACAACGGTCCTTCCCGGGTTTTTTGGACTATCAAACTCCATTTTGATGCAATTTTATGCACTCTTAGTAATTTAAGGACATACTTTCTATCTAAATATTCTCCTTAATCATTGGAATAGCTTTTGATTAATGCCTCACCTATGCCTTGAGACCCCATGGCAAACACCTACCTTTCACTAATAGTTAAACCCACCTATGTCTGTTTCAGGAATCATTATTTGTAGACCTACACTTCTACTTGTAGTTTACTGAGTGTTTAATTTTGCAAACAAAGTTTAATGCTTCAAAGATCTTGGGATTTTAGAGGTCTGACTGAAGGCCAATAAGCCATTGATTTTAAAAAAGTATCATTGAAAATTTAACATAATTTTGTTTACTTTAAGTTTTTGTGGAAAAAGGTCTAGAAAAGTCACCCCAAAGCATCTTCAAAAATGATATTTCAGCTCCAAAATTCAAAACGGCAATCAATTGACAGCACTTTGGCGTTTCTGCTGTTAAACTTTGACTTGAGCTGCTTATTGCCGACATGATGCTCTGATTAAGAGAGAGAACATGAAGGTCAGAAACTAATATATTTGCAAAAGAAGCTTGTATAGATAACTTCCCTTCACAGTTTCAGACTGTTTGCATATGTGTGTTTTTTGTTCTTTTGTTTTTGATAAGCACACAAGATCAGTTAATTTATTCACATATGACTTTTGACTCAAAGCCTGAACCCAAAGCCAAAAAGTGAGTTAGTAGTTTAAGTAGTTAACAACAGTTGTTGCATTCTCATTGGTTGAGGAGCCATGCACTTGTAATGCACTTCTTTTCTATGCCTCTATGCAGGACCGGGAGGCATCATGTTTTGGGTTGTCAGTTTGCCTCTCTGGGCCTTTCTTGTGAATGCAATATCTCAAGAACACTTTAAGGGTTTTCTTCAAACTTTGCACAAATGTCCAATCTGACTTTATAATGAACTTGTTTATTGTTGTAGGTTGTAGGTCAAATGCCAAAGTCATTGAACCTCATGTTCATCCCGTGCTTGTGAATGTGATATCTAACATACAGTGTCTATAAAAGTATTCACCATCCTGGATGTTTTACCCTTTTGTTGTTTTTATAAATCAGTCATGGTCTGGCTTTCTTGACAAAAAATGCTAATAAACCTCTTTAATGTCAAAGTGAAAACATATTTCTACAAAGTTATGTCAATAAAAAAGAAATAATCTAAAATAGGTGACTGCATATCCATCACCTTCAAGTCAGTATTTAGTAGAGTCACCTTTGGCTGCAATCACAGCACTGAGTCTTGTTCATCTGGGCACTGAAATTTGACTCCATCTTTGCAAAACTGCTCGAGATCTGTCAGGTTGCACAGGGAACAGCTCTTTTGAAATCCAGCCACAAATTCCCTATAGGATTGAGGTCTGGGCTTAGACTCAGCCACTCCAGAACATTCACCTTACTTCTTTAAACCATTTCTTTGTAGCTTTCTCTGTATGCTTCAGGTCATTGTCTTGCTAGAGAATAATTCTTCTCCCAGGCTGTAGTTTTCTTGCAGGCTGAATAGAAAGTCCTCCACAATTTTCCTACATTTTGCCACATTCATTTTACCCTCTATCTTTACAAACCTTCCAGGGCCGGCTGCCGAGAAGCATTCCCACAGCATGCTGCTGCCACCACTGTGCTTCACAGTGAGGATGGTGTGTTTGTGTGTTTGGCGTCTTGTCTGATGGCCAAAAAGCACCGTTGAACTTTCTTCCACTTGACCATGGAGTCTCCCATATGCCTTTTGGTGAACTCTAGATGAGATTCAATCTGAGTTTCTTCAACTGTGGCTTTCTCTTTGCAACTCTCCCATGAAGACTTGACTGGTGAAGAACCTGGCTAACAGTTGTTGTATGCAGAGTCTCTCCAATCTCAGCTGCTGAAGCTTGTAACTCCTTCAGAGTAGTCATAGGTGTCTTGGTGGCCCCTTTCACTAGTCTCCTTCTTGCACAATCACTCTTTCTGTGAGGACGGCCTAATCTGGGCCATCTCCTGATTGATACTTTTCAATAACATTTCCATCAAATTGCTTGGAGTGTTCTTTTTCTTTATGGTATAATGGTAGCCAGGAATACTGATTGACCAGTGACTGGACCTTCCACTGTTTTTGTTTTGTTTTTTTTTTTGCCAAAAAACCAAATCATGTTCACCATAATCGATTCATAAAATCAACAAAAGGGTGAAACATCCAAGGGTTTTTCTCACAGCATCTCTATTTTACAGCCTGCATAAAACACATACACGTATGCACACACAGCTGTATAAGTATGGGAAAAGAGTCCAGCAAATTAAAAGCAGGAATGTTAGGGAGTCTTTAATTCAATAAAATACACATGTAAAGGAAATGCTGCAAAGTAGCTCCTTATCTAAAAGTATTATCCTTCTTTTGTGTCACTGCTGATAAGCGCCACTCAACTCAAATAGACACAGCTGGAAATACAGTTAAAGAGTTTTAGTCTCCACACTTGTTTACACAATCGGGTTCGTTTTTTTTGCAGGCCGTGATAAGGTGCATGGATATCCTGTGGTCTTTTCCTAGTTAATGTGTACGGACCGCACAGAGGCTCCGCTTTCACTGAATTATTACGCGGAGTGTAATTTGAAACAATTACAAAAACACTGGCCCACTTGTTACAACACTCATTTTCCCTCACATATACAAACCACAGATTCAATAGCTTTACATGTTTTTCAATCACACCCAGTGGAGCAGTGTTCAGTGTGAAAAAGTATAGCATTTCATCCTAGCTCGCATGGTATGGGATAATCTTTCACATTTTGCCTCGGGTTTGTTTTGCTATTTCAGCAGAAACTTGTGCGAGCCATGTGAATTACCATAGGAGAGGATGATAAAAATACCAAATGATATTGTATCAGATGTAAATGAATAAACTATTTGAATAATCAGGGCCAATAATTTGTTATCTGTGATAACAAATGGTCTTTATTCTCTGAGATGCATGGCAGAGATAGCAGTTTTAAACACATAAGCAGAGGGGATATAGTGTAACGCTTTTGTGCTGCACACTTAAGCTATAAAAAGAGCTCTAATAACATCAACAAACTCTAAATTATAAGGCAAATTTTAATTTGTAGATTCGAGCTGATAACAGATTCTCTTCACGTGCAGGGTTGGAGATTTAAATTCTCCCTTTTCAACACTTTCTCACCATATTTTCACACATTCTTTTTTGCAGGCCTCGCCATTCTTCAGAACTCAGGGTCAGCCCGCGCTGATCTCTTGCAGTCGGCAGAGATGGACACCTTTAACAGTGTGAGTACAGTTTCACTTCTGGCCCCTCGTAGCTGAGTAGTCGAGCACAAGGAGGTCAGGCCTCGTACCTCAGTCTCTCATTCTCTGAAGGTGCTGCTGTAGTCTGACCATTGACATTTAGCATTCCTCTGTGCTGCCTCTGGGTTCTCAATGGGGGATTGAGGGGTGCAGAGGCCAGTGCCTGGTTCTCAAGGGTAAAAACAAAAAGGCTCTTGAAAATCCCAAGGAGTTCCCATGATCCTAGAAAAGACCTTGATCCGACCTGTGTTAGATTTCCATTCCGCAGATTAGGGCACACAAAAAGAACATATTTGGCTGATTTATTTTGTCTTCTGCTCCAGATTTCAGACAATGACTTGTTTTCATTATATGGCACTAAAATATCTCAAGCAGTGATTGGGTAGAAATATAGAAGTCTGGGAATTTAATCCAGGAAGATTTATTTCCAGTATAATCATGCATTTTTCTAAGTGAGAACAGGAGCTTGTAGTGACATTTTTATGGTGGAAAGTTTTCAAAGTCATTTTTCAAGGTTTTTTTTCCACCAACATACATAATCTGTTAGCATCAAAGGAGCACACATGCATAAATAATTGACTAATTCACTTAAAGGGGGCCAGCGTAGATTAATTAAGCTTGAATACTAATTATGTTTTCTGTCTACACCAACTGACGCTGTTGTTGTTTAATATGAAACTGCTTGGTAGGTCACTATTACCATACCCATATAGAGAGCATCACGTTTTTGCCTTTTTAAGCCTTTGAAACACAAAGCTCACTTTATCCTGTATCATTTACATAAAGATGCTTTGTAGATGTAGTCATTATTATAATGCAATTCATTGCAATAGCTATTTTATTATGTTGATATATAAAGTACAGCTTTACACATGTGTAATCAAATACATTTTTAAATCATTTTCTTTATTGAATTTTCATTTCATCTCATATTAAACACATTGCTTATCATATTAGTGCTCATACTTTTTTCCACATATACAAACATACATACACACACACATATATATATATTTATATATGCATGCAGATTGAAAAGGAAATAAGGAAACGGTTAAAAGGTACATAACACAAGGTGCAGATTACAGCATGCAGTTTAAAAATGCACTAATTGTAGATGCTGGTCAGTCAAATCAAATCAATCAAATATACTTTGATTTGATTGATCAGCATCTACAATTAGTGCATTCCAATCACATCCCAATCAATGCATTATTTGCAACAGCCCTTTTATATAAGCTTAGCTCTTTAGAGAGATTTTAGTCAAATTTGACTAGGAGCATCTTTACTGAACCCATCACTGATTTTAATCATATTTCACTTAATCTAGAAAGCATCCACTCCTTTTTACTAGTGGTGTAAAGATAAACTGGTCTGGACCAAGTGGCAACCTCCAGTCGTGAAAAATGAAGCCATTACAGAAGTGTACAATAATTGCAATACGGCAAGTGTCCACTTGAGGCTGGCTGCAGAAACACCAGAGGTCACGTACACAACAATTTAAAAAGTTGTTTTTTTACACAAGAAATAAACTGGTTTACAGCTAGGTTCAAAAAAACAAAACATGTCTCATATGTCTTCATGTCCTCTCACTGTACGGGAGGGTGAAGTTTTTGTACCACAATGTTATATGTAGGTATACTTCACTGCGCACTGATTGGTGGGTCTCATTTGATTGACAGATAGCTTGACAGGCAGACACTATCTATCTGTCAACCAGAAGGATAGTTTTAGTGATAGCTTCGCTGAGGGAGTACAGCTCAGCAGGCGTGCTCTTGTCTGCCGTTAGGTTGATCCAAAATTCGGTTGATTTCATTATGGAGGTCACCATGAATTGACTTCAGAAGCTGTTTGAGTCCGCCTATTGTAATCAAACGGCTTTGTCCAGTTCTGTTTACAGTCTATGGTCTGGATACGTAAACTGATCTTAACCTGAAAGGTCTGTGTACCCTTAGATCGATGCATATGAACCAGTTTTTAAGGTTAAGAGGTTGGTTCACTTGGGTTCTGCAGCTTGTTGTCAGCTTGTTTGCCATTCTTTCTCTCAGCATCTTTAATCTTGCGTGACTTGCAGACCTTTTACTTTTAGACTAGAGTTACATTAACTGTAGCTGCTTGCTTGAAAGCAAGGTATGTTGCACCGATAATCACTGAAACATCTTACAACTACAGTTCTCTCCCTCTGAAATCAAGTGATGTGGACTTAAAATGGAGTAAGGATAACTTGCTAAATGTCCGGGGAAAAGTGACTCATACAGTGGCAGCACATAAATCTCACCTGTTGAGACAGCAGGGCTAAAGATTAGCTAAGATGCTAACACTTAACATGACACAAACAGACCTGAATATTCAACAGTTTTCAGTTAAAACTCTAGAAGTTTTCAGTTATCCACATCCTGATTTATTCCCAGGGCTTAAAACTGTTATGTGTTGACCAGGGTGATTTATTTGGTGACAAAATACTTCTGGACCCTCTGATATGATAATAAACATGTATTTCTGGAGATCAATGTCGGAATGAAAAAAAAGCATGGTCAGGTACAGAGAGAGTAGAGATAAAGATGTCTGAGAGATACGAAGATTAAATATTTACATTAAAAAACTATGAAAGAAGAAAATCTGATATAGAGAAAGCTGGTTTAAGTTTACTGTTTACAATATTATTTTAATGTATTACTCTCCTGGACTAGCAGACAGAGCTCTGTCACTGAGTTTATCCAAATCCCATTTAATTGTTTAATTAGCTTCAATGTGTGCTTCTTGTTCAGATGTATTATTTAGTTTGCTGTCGTCAGGACTAAGAAAGCCAGGAAAGTTAAAAGAGCAGAAGGACAAAGATTGTACTACTTTCCTGTTGATTATGTTCCCTGGTTGATATCCACATAGTACACGGGGAAATCACATAGTTTAAGATGAGGTTTCAGGGGTAGTGAGTGAGCAAGAAGGAAGGAGCGGTTGTTGTTTTGAATCATTAACAATCCATGTAGTCTCATGTCCTTATGGTCAGAAAAGGGATGTTTCCCTATGCTAATTAAGAAAAATGCACAAGCTTTCAGCTTATGTGGACATGGCATTCATCAATTTAAAGGGATAGTTTTTTGAAGTTGGGCTGTATGGGTATCTAGTAGTAGAAGTGGCATTAGCCTCCAGTGATTTCTGTGAGCATTGCTCCTTTAGGAAGGACTCGCTGGTAGTACCGGCCAGGAAGATGGGCTATACAGTGTAACAGATGGATATGGTTTCTCAGTGGACTTTAGTGAGTTTTGGTAAAAAAAAAAAAAAAAAAAAAAGGGCCACAAAAAAGTGTTGGCTCAAACATATGCACTATTGAAAACTTTTAAAGCAATTCAGTTTTTTACCTATTTTGCAGTGCAGGCTTTGGCTTCTGGTAACATGCTATTGCATTGCAACATGGTGACAAAAACACAGAGGCTGTCTCAGTGTAACATAAAATGCTTCAAAAAATTTTGATAGTGCGTACATTTGAGCCAACATCGTTTGTGGCCCATTTTTACAAAAAAACATACTAAATTCCACAGAGAAACCATACAACCAGAGAGTCTGTCTTAAAGGAGCAATGCACATTGAAATCACTGGAGGCTAATGCCCCTACTACTGCTAAGTACCTCATAGGACTCAACTTTAAAAATACTGAAATATCTCTTCAAGAACACTGGTAAAATTTCAGCAGCTGAAGAACATGTCATGTTTTTTCTTTGAAACTTTATTAAAAACAAATTTAAGAAGGGTTAGGGTTATGCATATTGGTAGATGATGCCTGATGTCTCTGCAATGAATCTGTTTGCAGAACCTCCTGAAAACAAGCTAAACGGCTTTTTTCCTTTAAAAGTGCAGATTAGAACTCGAAGAAGAGACAAACATGCAGAGATCTCTCTCTAAAGCTCCTAAATCCCTGTGTCCTTTCCAGAAACACTCTTGTCCTCATCTCCCATGCCTTACACACAGGGTGTTTGTCTTGAAATGGTAGCTTTCAGTATCTCTGTGAAGCCGAGCTTAGCTGTCTCCGCTCCCCTGGCAAGCAGAGTGTGCAGGGACAGAGGCAGACAGCTCAGAGCCCGGGCCCTTGTTTACAGCTGCGTGGGGAAGAAAACAGGCAGACGTAAATGAGGGTTGACGGTTTCATGAAGCACAATTGGTTGATGGCAGATTCAATGTGACTGGGCTGAACTGGGCGATGATCCGTACAGTATGCAAAATTCACTTTCTAGCTGGTCTGTGCCCACCAGCCCCTAGCAGCGAGCGGTCTTCCCCAAGCCCTTCTAGCTATGCCTTTGAATGCAACAAGAACTGAACAAGGCATTGTTGTGCTCAATTCCTTTTGACAACAATCACATTTAAAAAAGAAAAAATGGTGGATGCTTTTTTGTCACCAGTTATGGGTGATTTTTTCTCATGTTGAGTGCAAAGTAAGCATTTTGTGTGCTGCACAGTGAGATGAGGAGAGGCAGATTAAGTGCATGTAGATGCCTTCAGATGACAACAGAATGAGGCTTTGTGCCTCTGTATATGTATGTCGTAATAAACCCAAATTTCCTGGCGTGAGATTTTGCTGCAGCACCATGAATCTGATATATTTAGGTGCAATGTGACAGGCAAATTATATGAAATCCACTTCATATCATGAATTATGATTATTTTCTCCCTTAGGATTGAATTGTTGTTTATCGTTTAAGAAATGCAACATCTGCATGTTCCATCCGGTTATGGCACATTAAACAACAGTCTTTGTATCACATGGAGCATGCTGTCAAAGTCAGTGGAGTCCACGGAGCGAGATGAGAACCAGGCGTTCTTCATAGCTTTCTAGAAAGAGACACTCTCGGCCTGTGTGGATAAGATTTTTACTGACAATGACCTAAAGCTTAAGGCCTGGGGAGTGTATACTGTATTCTCTCTTGTGTGATTACAAGGTCTGTTTTTCTCTGCAAGCCTTAAAAGCAGGAAAATACTCATCAGAACAAGGGGACTGATTGGCATTTGCAGGGTATGAAATTATGCAATTCATTTAGAAGTGTTTAGCCAAATGACAAAATTTGTTAAAGCGCCATTACAACATTGTAAAAGTAGTTTGATGTGATAAATGCATACTGTATGTGGTTTACCAGTCTGGTAAAGGCACATGTGGTCTGGGGCCTCATGCACATAAATAGATAAATATCAAATGTGAGGAACAGTGCCTATAAGAAGTGTTAACCCCCTTGGATGTTTTACCTTTTTATTGATTTATAAATTAGTCATGTTCAATATAATTTTGCTTTTTTGACCAAAAAAAAAAAAAAACACTCTTTAATATCAAAGGGAAAAAAGATTTCCACAAAGTCATGCCAATTATACAAAAATATATAAAATAAAGTCTCCATAGTCAAGTGGAAGGAAGTTCTTTGTTCTGATGAGACCAAAATGGAGCTTTTTGGCCATCAGACAAGATGCTATGTTTGGCAGACACCAAACACTGCACATTACCACAAATACTCCATCCCCACTGTGAAGCACAGAGGTGGCAGCGTCATGCTTTGGGGATGCTTCTAAGCAACCAGACATGGAAGGTTTGTAAAGGTAGAGGGTAAAATGAATGCAGCAAAATATAGGAAAATCGAGGAAGACAATCTGATTCAGTCTGTAAAAGAACAATGGCTTAGGGGATGTTTTCTTTTCCAGAAAGACAATGACCTGAAACATACAGAGAAAGCTACACAGAAATGGTTTAGAGATAACATGGTGAATGGAGTGGCTGAGTCAAAGCCCAAATCTCAATGCAATAGAGAATTTGTGGCTGGACTTGAAAAGGGCTGTTCATGGCTGTTACCCATACAACCTGACAGAACTTGAGCAGTTTTGCAAAAAAGAATGGAGTAAAATTGCAGAGTCAAGATGTGCAAGCCTGACGAAGACCTATTCACACAGACTCAGTGCTGTGATTGCAGCCAAGGGTGCATGTATTGAATCCTGTGTTGACAAGGTGAAAATCAATGCAGTCACTTATTTTACATTACATATTTTTATTCAATTGACAATACTTTATAGAACTCTGTTTTTCCTTTGACATTAAAGAGGGGGTTTTATGTATTTTTTTCATGTCAAAAGAAGCAAAATTATATAGACCATGATTGATTTATAAAATCAGTAATAGGGTGAAACATCCAAGGGGCTAAATACTTTCTAATGGCACTTTAACTGTAATTTTAACAAATGCATTGCAGACCTAAAAACAATCAAACATTAATAAAGTATAATTCTAACTAGAAATGGTTTCAGAATTGTCTGTGAAGTTGCACTAATGTCAAAAAGGTCATTTAACTCAGTTTGAATACGCAACACATTTTTTATTAAACACTCCCAGTATGGATTAAATCAGTGGTACTCATCTGAAGGTTTTTCTGGTAATTAGCATGTGCCTAAAAAAAGAACATTTGTCATAATGTTTATGGTATATCAAAACTGTAACTGTAAGATAAACTCTATCTGATTGTATTTTGTCATATTTTGTACCATTGTAATGTTTAAATTATTCAGTGTTACTGGAAAACAGCTAAAATGTACATGTTATGGCAGAAAAACACACCAAAACTAAATTGTATGAAGGGCTGCTGCACTGATATGCTTTGACATCCTGTTTGCTCTTGTCCCTTTGTCAGAAATATTTTTTTTCCATCTAGGGCTAAAACTGCAACATATTTCATTAGATGATCAATTTTGAGTGGTTAAAATTTTTCATAAAGAGGAGACTGTAGTGGGGTCTAAGGCTAGACCAGCTGAGAGCGTCTAAGCACTTCCTTTATGCCTATATTTTCATAGAATGGGAGCAGAAAACACATTTTGGTTTATTTTGGCCAACCCGCAGAACTGAAATTAAGAGAAAAGCATGGTTCCTGCACAGTGCTTACTTACATAAGCCAGTTCATTTGCTGACCCAGACGCTAGCATGTCAGGGAAAAGGAAAATGAGAAAATTTTGATTATTAATGTCAGGATAGGTAATGAAGTGCACATTTAAGGTCATTCTTGGTTGAATTTAAAGCATTTTGAAGGCACCCCAGGATGCCATAGCACCCTGGTTGAGAAAGGCAGTAGTTGCTTAAGGAAAATTAAACATAAAACAAGAAAACTCATGGAAACAATAAGCAGAGAAGCTCAGCTCGCCCGTCTCCTACTCCACAGCATGTGAAACTCAGAAGAACTGATTGGTACCCAGTCGAAAAGAAAATGGTTTTTAAATAAGTTACAATTAGATAAGCATTAATCTCAGTGGTATAAATGAATGTCTCGCTGTAGGGCTTGTTGAATGTAAAAACAGATTTACAAAAACTCCTCTTACCAGATTGGTCTGGAAGTAGTCCTTCTCCATTTTAATTGCTCTGTCATTTAGAGTTGAAATAAGCCCCCCACTCATCTGCCCCTTGATTTTGCCTTTGAAATTAAATATTGTATACAAATACATGCTGTTCACGGGCATGAGTGCAGTTCATCATTGAAAAATCTGCATAAAATGATGCTTAAAAAGCTCCATACGCTGGGAGCAGCCCAGCTCTGTTATAGTGCATGTAAACATATCCATAACCAAAACAAGCACCCCTGCCTTTTACCTCCACTTTCTTATTGTCTGCAGAAATGAGACACTGCCGAGTTTTTTCTCCACATGCTTTTGATTTCAAAGGAAGCCATACTTTTTCTTTGTATGTAACGCCAAAGCAGACAACCTACAGCACAGATTGATTTTAGATGCATCACACTGAAAGCACGCTTTTATAAATAATTGGCTTGGTGTGAATCCGGTATTAGAATTAAACATCTTCTTTCAAATTACAAGGGACCTGGCATGGTGTTATTTAGAGACAGTTTCTTTCCTCCTTTGGAGATTTTCTAGGTTGAGTTCATGTGAATGGAAGTAATGGGAAGTGTGCCTGCATTTCCATACTTATTTGCACACTGAGCCTGCGTGCTCCCATGCAGCCTGTGCAAAAACGCATAATTTTCCAGGAGAGTGTTGTTGCCCATTCATTTTAGAAACAAGGAAGTATTTTAATGTGACCTTCATTACACATTCATGTCAACTTTTCTTATCTATTTATGATTAAATTCTTTTCCACTCCTGTTGTTCAATTAGTGCTTGACCCCTTTAGCGGCGATGTAAATTAAATGACATTTTAGTGTCGTCCCATATTTAAAATACTGCGTTAGTTGCGGATCATAAATGATGATCTTCATTCTGCAGCTAATTTATTCATTTAACAATTTCCCTCCAGAAGTTACAGCAGAAGGCTCTGCAGCAACCTAAGCAGAAGAAATCCAAGTCGGCTGAATTTCTGATGGGTGAGTCCTGCTTGATGAGTTATTGCTCATAATTTGTGTAAGGATTAATTAACTAATTACAGACAAATGGCTTTGGGCTAAATTTTGCTCTTGCTTGTCAGGGCGCAATTTGTAATTATTTTAATCATTTCTTCTTCTTCTTCTCTTTTTTTCCTCCTCCTTTGCAAGATTCTGATTTAATTTTAACCTAATTGTGTTTTAGTGTCATTCGAGGAGGATGCGCCTGAGCATGTTGGCGCTGAAAAATCACCAATAGGGAATATTTGCAGTCATTAGATACGCTTTTTTAAATTTTATTTTTGACGATTCACTTTGACCTAACTGTTGTATCGCCCCTTCATGCCAGTGTTTGTGTTTCATTTATGTTTCTGTTTATTTTGTCAGGGAGAGAGGAGAGAGCGGCTGTGGTGGGCATTGAAAACCCAGCCTTCGATGGAGGAGGAAGCGCAGAGCTTTCTCCGCTTTGGCTGGGGAGAGAAATTCGAGGTGACAGGCCAGATAGCACCCTTGCAGCTCACCAAAAAAAAATGGAGCTGCAAGCCCCTGCCAAAGAAAGAGGTGAAGCTTCATTTTTCATTAGCCTCAAATTTGTTGACAGTAGATGTGTTCCTGATCTAACCTTTCTCTCGCTCCCTCTTTCTTTCTCTCTCTCTCTCCATTCGAGGGGGCCCCTGGTCCCTGCATTCCAAAGCAAGCGTGTCCTAACAAGCAACCCTCGTATAACTTCTTCCTCCGCTGGAGAACGCTACAGTTGTGGGTGTTCTATCTCTATCTAGAAGTACCCTCGACACAATCAGCCTTGACTCCCACTCTCGGCTACATGCCTTGTGGTGGGCTGGAGTCATAGGAGAGTGCATTTACATACGCTACTACGCTACCAAGCCGATCCGCTGTCTGTGTGGTGTACTCGCTACGCCCCCGAAACACGGCTTAAGGCCAATCAGGCATACGAATATGCCCCCTTATAATTCAGTATGTCAGGGAGAACTCTTGAGGAATGGGATGGTAAATTAGGATGCGTTCAAGGTTGCGAGCGTGCCAGTTTTCTCAGGGATGAGTCACATGTTAGATTCTTGATTTAATGTGGTTTATTTTGCTATTGCTGTGCTGGCTTGTAATTATTATCAATTATTGTCATGATTTTATAAGCAGGAGGTGGGCTTAGGCTTAAGCATTGTGCGGAGAACTGGCCAGCACATCAAGAACACATACGTTTTTAAGAATCAGAGCCTGAGCATGTATGACAACAGAGACTGATCTGTAGTTATTAATAAAACCAACCTCATAATGCTTTATTAAAGTAATAGATTATGGCAGCTGTCTTAACTTTTTAATTTTAAGTTTTGTATTTTTTGGCATTAAAACAGTTAAAATCTGCCTGCTGTCTGAAAAATAATTTGGTCATCCTAGAGTGAAACTGAGGCCTCCTCTACACGTAAATTTGGCCTTTTATATGCATGCAAAAGACACTGAAAGTTTAGTTCACTGAAAACCTGGTCCAGGGTCATCTCTGGTCCACTCAGAGATGAAAATAATTTATTTCCATTTTGTTTTGAAACTTCTGTGTTTTTTGTGCATTTCTGAGACAGCTGTAAAGCTGCACAAAAAACAGAGAAGTTATGGAGCAAGCACACTCACACTCTCAATCTCCTGGCAGTGGTGGGTCAAAATGTGGCGTACGCTGGTACATTTTGCTGTATAAGCTCAGTCGCTTCTGATGCACAAACACAGTCATGTAAGCTTACATTGTTTTTTGGTTGCATGGTTAGCACATGCAGGCTATGTAGGCGATGGCGTTATCATTTCAAGAAAGACATGCTTGGTTGTACACACAAAGGTGGAATGGTTGGCATTAGTATTTGGATATATCGATATTTAAAAAGTACTTTTTTGGTATTGATTGTATTGATTGAGTACTATAAAATACATCTAATCAGCACTTCTCACCCGAGTGCCAGCCAGGATGCTAGGCTAAACAGTGTAACAGATGGGTTCTCCATGGAATTTTGTGAGTTTTTTGGTAAAAATGGGTTATAGAAAAATGTTGACTCAAGCGTAGACAGCATTTTTACCCAAAAAGCCTCTGTGTTTTTGCCACTATTTTGCAATGTAAGAGTGCGTAACCAGAAGCCAAAGCCTGCACTGTAAAATAGACAAAAACACAGAGTCTCTTTGGGTATAAAATAAAACGCTTCAAATTTTTCAATAGTACATTCATTTGAGCCGGCAGTTTTGTTGCCCATTTTTACCAAAAACTCATTAAATTCCGCTGAGAAACTGTACCCATCTGTGACGATGTATGGCCTAGCTTCCTTGCTGGTAAAACCAGTGACTGCTTCTCAAAGGAGCAATGCTCACTGAAATAACTGGGGGCTAATGCCACCTATACTGCTTGTTGCCTCATACCAACAAAAAAAACAACAACAAAAAAAAAAAAAACACTGAAATATCCCTTTGATATAGACATCATTTTACAAGCCTAAAGGAGCATATGAATGAATATGCTGCCTCCATTTTTCTGGCTAAAATTCCAGTAATTGATTGAAATCTTAGGCAAACAGAATGCACAATGACATTTACCACTACTGTCCCTCTCTTTAATGTGAGAGTTTCATTATCTTACCATGGTTATGCATGTTTATGATGTTAGGGCCATGTGTGTGACCAAAAGAGAAGTAAAACTGTATTTCATGAGTTCTGGAGGAAACAGGAAGTTTGAGATGCCCTGGGCCATAGCTGATTGGTCAGATGCTGTGATGCCACTTTCCATGATATTAAATGAGCTCCACAAAAATCATACTCATTCTACTGAACTGTTGGTGGGAGGCTGTGAAGAAAGTCAACTGAAGTGACCATATATGGTTCCTTGCCCTATAAAGGGTTCAGTAGTTGCATTTTCCTACATGTCTACATTGATTGCGTTCCTATTGGTTTTTACATTAGGAAATTGTGAGAAAAAACTTAAGTAGAAAAGACATTTCTTGAGAATAAAATATGTTTCTTGCCCAGCTGAAATCAAAGAATCGCAACAGTTTAATTCAAAATTATACAACTCAGCACAGAAGCAGTTTAAAGGGATACTTCAACATTTTGGCAAACTTGCCCATTGCCGTAATTCCTATAGTCTTAGTAATAGGTTCGTTACCTTTAGTTGTCGGTGCAAGCTGTTTTTAGATTGGCACTGTCGAGTTCGGAGCTGCTGTGCCAACTCAATGTAAGCAGACGGTATTCTGGCTTTCCCTCATCAAACTCACACAATTCAACAACTCCAAAACACTCTTGTGGACAAGTTGTGACCTGTACATTCGCCACACTATGAAATAATCATGGAACATTACGAGACGGAGATGTTTTAAAGCTAAAAGAAAAGCCGGAACTACACTCAAGATATGGCTGCTGCACTGTGTCACTCTGCCCAGTGGTTTACTCAAGAAATAGTTCAGAGTATCTGCTACATTTGTCGTAATGTTACATAATTATACATTATTATTTCATAGCGTGGTGAATGTACAGGTCACAACTTGTCCACGAGAGCGTTTTGGAGTTGTTGGATTGTGTATTTGATGAGTTTGATGAGGGAAAGCCGGAAATACTGTCTGCTTACATTGAGTTGGCAAAGCAGGTCCGAACTCTGCAGCGCCGATCTAAAAATAGCTTGCACTGACAACTTAAGGTAACAAACCTATTACTAAGACTATAGGAATTATGGCAATGGGCGAATTTGCCAAAATGTTGAAGTATCCCTTTAAGTGATTTGAAGGCCCCAGGCAAGACCAATATGAGTCTCCTCTCTTTTGAACTAAAACCAACAAGTGAATAAAATGTTTGGAAGCATCTTATTTTGGTAACAAAGTCAGAGAATGTGCTTAAATCTGGAATATAAATATCCAATGGTACTTCATCCCCTCATAGAAAATCCTTATAACTCCCCACTTCTATGTTAAATATTTTAACAATTCCATTCTTCTGCCACAGATCAGACATTTTTATTTTTTAAAAGCCATTTTTATCACACAATAATCATTGAAATCAGTGTGTCTTTAGGAACCTCACTATGATATACTTAATATGACACTTTGGGGCTTTTTGAGGGCCTTAAACTTTGCTGTTGGAGCCTGGAGTCCTTCAGTGAACATTTTTTGGATCATAAAAATGTGTTTTGATGCTCTTTATTCACTCTAAGCCCCTTATTTACATTCAAAATACACATCTTAATCAGTTAAAGATGTATATCTCATATTAGATGCACACCTTTAATGAGATTATCATGAGGCCGCTTGGAGAAGGAGGCCCCAGGCTATGGATCACTTTTGCCTAATGGTAAAACCGGCAATGACTTGGCCTCAAAGATAAAGAAATACATCAAACTTGCACATAAATTAGATAAATGATGTCTTATATTAGATTACGTGGGGAGAGATGATCAGATCTTTCCAGAACTTCAACAAAGTGGTGATTATTATTCAAAAATCACTAATACAGAAGAAAAACAATCTACTAGAGTTGCTTATTATTATATACTTATTATAAAATCAAAACTTATTGTTATAATCATCGTCTAAAATATATTCCTCTGAGAGACAAGTTTTATTTTCTCCTACTGTGCTATTTTTAACCTTTTTTGGATCACGTTAGCACAATGAAGACTAAAGATGAGTTAACTCACAGATGAAACTTTGTTCTTCTCCCCTTTATTAATTGGAAATGCTAATTAGGCCACATGCCATACCCTTAAAGCATACAAAATGAACTCAACCATATGGTAGTTTATTGATATTAATGTCAGGGATTAAAGAATTCATACACCCTTCTTTAACATTTGCTTAAAATGAGGTTTGCCTTTAATATGGCTGAGCTATTTCCAGATACACCCTTCACATTATATATATAACTTCAAAAAATATATATTATAACCATATCTAGTTTTTTTTTATAGGGGATTTACTTTTTTTATGCATCAGTGCTGCATGCTGCAGCAGCAAAGTCAAGCAAAATGAAATCATCAACAGTTCATCTGATGAAGGGTTGCATGAGTGGAAAAAAAGGATTAAATGCAAAAATGAATTACCAAAAAATAAATAAATAAATAAATAAATAAAAACTGCAACTACCCTCAAAAAAGCAATCCAAAGCACTGTAGGTTTAGTGTGTAGTTAAAATGTCTTTATTTTACATGGAAAAATACGTTTTTGCCATGCCTGTCAGGCTGATTCTATGAGGAGAATGAAGCTCACATGATTAGTGTAAGTCTTCACAGGTGTGCAAGCCACGAAGGCACTGATGAAAACCTGATTAAGTCACAACACGTCAGGTTTTAAAAATGTGTTTAACTGTGACATCAGTATGATAGCAATCTACTCACAGGTAGCCTTTTACTCTACTAAAATGTACTCTAACTCAACATTAATGAAAATTCTGGCACAGGCCTACTTGTACATGTAGGAATAAAGTCTGAATTCATTACTTTACTGAAATCTGAGACCTTTTAAGATGAATTAAAAGGAAGCAGACATGATCAAACAAATTCAACCAGTTGGATGGATTTTTTTTTCTCTCATATGTATGTTGAATGAAATACCTGACTAGATACCTGCATTTTATTTATTTTATTTTAATCAATTTGAGCTCAAGTCACCAGGAGGCCGCCATGTTTTGGTCTGTGCTGGCAGCGTGACGTCACTTGGCAAACATGCTCCTCACCGTTCCCACGCCTTAACCAGCTGTTTCAGACTGGCAGCGTGTTTTGCTGCTTGAATCTGCTGCATGTGTCTGCTTCGGCACGCACAAGAACAACTGTCATACTAGGCATAAGTTTGCTGCATGTTGACTTTGTCTCCCTGCAGTCAAAGCTCTGTCATTCCTCCTATGTTTTACCTCAATAAACTGTTCTTTTATATGGTACTTTTATCCTGAAGTGTTACTGGGACAGTTCTTCAGTTGTTGCAGCAACATGCAAAGTTGCTTTGGTGTTTAACTTTCTTTTCATTTCTACTTGATGTAAATGATTTAAGAATTAAATGAATTCCCACCAGATGCATGATGGGAAATAATCCCAAAAGGAATCGTATTCTAGTCTTGAAGTTAGTGACCCAGTCTTTACAAAGTCTTAGTCTGAGACTAAAAATTCAGCGACTTGATGACAAATTGTCTTTAGATGTGAGATAATCTCAGTTGTCAGTCTTTTTAGAGTCTTTTAAGACTTTGAGCAAAGTCCTCTGGTGTAAGGCCAGCCTTAGTCTCAAATCCTACGAACACTTTCACTTTAAAGCTAGGGCCGAGTGAGGAGGGGAGGTGGGTAACGGACCTTTAAGAGACAGGATCAGACCAGTCAACTGTCAGTGGCGGTAATTAAAAATAAAATAAAAAATCATTCTTGCCCCATAGTGCTTCAGCCCACCAGGAAAATGCCCTGTATGCCAGATTGCCAGTCCACCTCTGCCTGGCAGTAATACTGTCTACCCTGGGAAAATGTGGTGAGGGTTTGATGGTGTTAAAAAAAACTGATACAGCCAAGTCCTTATATAGTCAAGGACAAGATTCATAGTCTAATGTGGGACATTTTTCATTTTACTTTTAGGATTTGCTGTGGGCCAAACAAAAATGGTCTGCATTTGGCCACACGGCCATGGTTTGGATGCCACCATCTTGGGCTAAGTGTTTCAGCGGAATTTATCCAGCAATGTCCTCAGAACAATAACACGAAGTACAGAATGAAGTGGCCTTTAAAAAGGGAACACAGGCCATCAACAGGCTCGTCCAAAATAACATGGATCCATCCAGAAGCATGACCCTGGTGCCATGTTTGATCGAAGCAGAACACTGTTATTTTTTCCAGGATTTTTTTTTATTGAAATATCTTTAGAGTAGATTGCCCATGTTATTGACAATTTTTTTTGCGTTATGTAATACATTTATTATTTCTCCTTCAGTGTTAGCAGCAACTCAAAATGTATGGACGTCAAAGTCACTGATAATGAGTGTTAAGTGCAAGAATTTAAATGTTCACCAGAGAGATGGACTGTAGAACAGTTGGACTGTTTAGGTAAATCACAGATATGACTTAAAAAGCTTCTTTCATTATGTGAATTTGTGTTTGAAAAAAATGCTTTCATAACACAATTTCCAGAGACATTTTCTGTTAGTGTAGCAGAGGGATTTAACCTGTTACTCTCACATTTAATTTAATGACAGTAGTAAGGAATCATTTGATTGCTTCTCCTTCGTAACTCTGAGTCAGGCTCTTTCTCTGAGTTTGAGTTGTGACTTACCCGCGCTTAAATGCATCGCGCTTTCTTAGATTTGTATGTGTCCATGTGTGATACCCTCACTCCTCTGTAAAGGCCATCCTTGTGTGGAAAATGTTGCACTATTTCAGCCCCACAACCTGAGAAATACAAGTAAAGCGATGTAGATTGGAGTGAAATATTCAAGGCCTGTAATGAGAATGATTTGGGGTTAAGAAGGTGGCATGGCAGGGTGTACCCTTAATAGAAAGACCCCGGAGCCACTGGATTCCCATAAACTCTGTGGAGCAGACTTGATACCCATAGGTCAGTGATTGCTAATAAGAAGTCAATGAGACATGGGCTCGGGTTATTTTCCCTTGGATCTACTCCTCCAAACTTGCCCGGTCCTCTAGGCCGCTGACCTGAGAGTATTTAGAAGGTATTGTCTTTGAAATTCCAGGTACTTTTGGGCTTGTAGACTTTCTCATTAGTTCCTTTTGAACACAGCAAACATATGGCAGTCGTATTTAAGAGATTGCCTGCCGTGACCTTTCACAGCATGCTAATTAGGCCCCAGAGCACCGCAGGCCGTGGAGAGGCACAGTGAGAAAGCCAGCAGTCTCTTTGCCGCTTCTCTCTTTCTGCCTCTGCACTCCCGTCTCATCTTGGCTCTGCCTTATCTGGTAGCAGCCGCTGCCCCTGCCCTTCCACAGTGTGGGTTTCAAAATTAACATTTCGCTTCATGTGCTTCTAATAACCACTAACCTGAACCTGTGCTTCCCTCTTTCCTTCCCCGCCACCCCATCACCAACTCCCAACGCCTCTTTCTCTCATTCTCTCGCCTCTCGTACTTTCCACAGGAAATAATCGCACCCAAAATTACTTTGACCCATTGTCGGCAGAGCAGACGGACCCAAGGCATCGCAGGAAGGCTGGGGTCAGCGCCGAAGATGAGCTGGAATTAAGTATGCCATTCTCTGTCATAATAGTTCTCCTCGGTTCATTAAAGTGAGGTCACCGGTAGCAGGCCGCCATTTGTGACAGCAGTACGGGCTATGTAAATACACCAAATGATGGCATCACTAGATTGGCTATCCAACTCGCTGTCATTGACGAAGGTCACGTATCATTGGTCAGTCTTCATTCCTCCGTGGCTTTTCCTCTCCCTTGTCAAATGACACATGCAGAGCCATATCGACAGTTTGCAGCCCCCTCCCAAAGTAGGCCTATTAAAAGCGAGCTCTTGGGAGCCAAGTAATATGCATGTTATAATGAAACACGGTTATTAATGGAGAAGCCATTTCACCTGTATCTTTTGGATATCACTGCCGTGTAATATCAAAGGATTCACCAAACCAAATCTCATCACATGATGACAGGCCGGCTAACAGGCATGTTAATGCTTTTTTTTCATTACCCCTCTGCATACACTTGATTTCCAGGCCTCTCCAGACACAGCTAATATCTCCGCTCTGCATGTAGAGATGTGGTTTAGATTGACTCGTCTGATAAGTGGAGAGTAATTCTGAAGCACACAGAATACATGTAATTCTCAATGCTGTTGGAGGTGTACTCATTTTATAATTGTTTTGACTTATAGCGATGCTGGATACTGATGAGAACCGGCTGTATCAGAGGATGGCTGCACTGCTGGACGAGGACAATACCTTCATTAACATTCCTGGTATGCATCTCTGTATCAATACACACACTGTGAAGATATTACTTTAGAGTATGTAGGTTTGTAGGCAACCATCAAAATAACAAGATACAGTTTTTAGTGCTTAAATTAAACCAGTTGAAACTGCATTTTTTAAACATAAACAGTGCTTAACAAAGTTATTAGACCACCTGTCATATTCGTCTCAAAGACCATCTAGCATCATGAAGTGCTTTAATGTGGACTCTTTGATTTTCAGTGAGCTCTCCACGTTTTACCATTTTGAAGAGGAATGAGGGATTTCAAACTGAATTCACCCGAGTTTGAGCCGGCTCACTGGGCTTCTCTGAAAAGTCAGAAATGAATCAAGCATAACATTCAACCACTTAAACTGATTTTTCTGTTCATTAATGCAAGTAAATAACTATAATTTGACATATTAATCAAGAAATATTAATGTACTTTACTATTTTTTAAGTTTTTTTGTAAATCAGTAAATTTGAAAATTCATGGATAACAATAATGATTGCATTTTAGCATTAAAAATATCACTTCAGTTAAAGAGCTTCTACATATTGGTGTATTAACCATTGCAGAAACATAAAAAATGATTTTGGTAATTATATTAGGGCAGCTGTGGCATAAACCTTACTTTGGTTAGGGTTAGGGTGGTCTAATAAATTTGTTAAGCACTGTATTTAATCAAGTACTTTATAACTACAACTGTGTCCTCACAGGAACATGTAAGAAAAGAAAAAAAGAGATAACACAACATAACATAACAAAACATTAAAAAATGACAGAAAAACAAAAGGATTACATAACCAAACATGACCTAATATAACTTAACATAATTTGAGAAAAGATAATAATGTTACACAATGTAACAAACAACATAAGAAACATCACATAATGTTACAATACATAACAGAAAAATAACATAATGAAACCTATAATATCACGTAACATAACATAAGAAAAGATGACAAACATCACATAATATAACATAAGAAAATATAACAACGTTACATAACATAAGAAAACAGACATAATGTCATGTAAAATAACAACAAAATTTGACATAACATTAGAAAAGGTAACAGGCTGTGTCCGAAACCACTTACTCATTCCCTGCTCCCTATCCACTACATAATTAACAGCACATAGTGGACTATAATAGTGGACTCAACTGCAAAACACAAAATGATTTCGGACACTACTTGGGCTGCGGGCAATGACGTCATCATGTCACAATTAATACATTAGCAACAATGGCTCACAGATTTCGGTGACAACGACTGAGTTTGGGAAAAAATTTAATACAGAATTTGTCGATGGTGTATCCTGTCATGCTTTAAAAGTTGAAAGCAGGGGGTACAGATGGCCTTGTGGGTAGGTCAGGCCCATGTACTTGGGTGACCTGGGTTCAAGTCTGGCCTGTGGCTCTTCCACGCATGTCATTCCACACTCTCTTATCCATGTTACTGGCTCAATCCACTCTACTATCCCTACAATAAAGGCACAAACACCCATTAATCATTCTTTTAAAAAGAAAAAAAAATGAAACTAGTTTGGGCAACTAAAACAAAGTCCATCAAAAACACAGAAAGGTTGAAAAAGTGACCACAGTGTTCACAATGAATCAATGGTCCTTACTTTGTTCTTTGGGTGCTGTAGCTTTAAGAGAAGCTTTGTGAAATCACAAGACACCCAGACAAATGTAAGAGGCTCCATTTTCCAGCAACACTAAGAGCAGCACTTACACAACACAAAGACTAAGACTAGAAACAGTCCCTCACTAGTAGTCGGTGCTTTCCAAGCACAGCCATTGTCTCCCAGTAGGCGTGCCTTCTCTCATTAGCTCAGTTTCATTTAAACATGTAGCCAACCAGGCGTCATTGAGGTGCTTTAAGCTTAGCATTGTTCTGGCAGAAGACAGTCGCACCAGATCCTGTTGACATGACGCACATCTCCCTTGTAATTCCAGCGCACAAGTGATGGGTTTAGGCCCGCTTCAACACGGTAGAATTTTCCCTGCTCGTATTATTTGCCATTGTCTCGGATTTAGCTGTACCACTGAGATTAGCAGCCCCATCCATTGTCTTGGAATGTTCATGAAATCCCACAGAAAAAGTAAAGAGGATCTCGGATTAACAGTTCCTCCATGCAATAGGCTGAGACACAGGAAGGAGAGAGAGAGCTGTACAGTTGGAGTCCAACTGCAGCGACTGCCAGTAAGCACTTCACCGAGCTACAATAGACTTCAAGACAATCACCTTATGCTGTTGTGCAAATGCCTCCCACCGGTGTAGGCCGCAAGTCTTCTTTGCAAGCTTCAGAACAGGGCTCAGTGTATGTCACAGCTGATCCTGACATTTTGTGACTGCTTCTCAGGCTTTTGTCTGGGCTTTCACAGCCCGCCACAAAGCACGTCACAAGAAAGAGAATAAGACAAAGTATTAATGAAATGGACAGTGGCCAGGGCTAGACATTTTTATTCAGAAACATTCCTGGAGAAATCCCTCCTTCTCTTTCTAAGATCTTCACTTCCTTTTTATCTCGATAAATTCTTTCGCTTTGGCTCGCAGATGAAAGAATGAAACAAACTGGCATTCTACTTCTCAGTGAGGCGTTCGGCATTGATATGAGCTTCTATGTGAAAAGCATTAGGCAGCGATAACAGCTTTGGCTGTTACACATGTTGGACTGCACACGTTGAAAACACAGATGCTCAAAGAATACCTCATGCTCTCTACCAATGAGGTGGTGTGGAAACACTAAACAGACGCACAGCAAGCAGGTTAGCTGCTGTGAAGGATGTCTGCATGCTTTAAAAAACCCAGATTACTACTTAGAAACTAGTTAACATATAATGCAAACATTCTCTAATGTTTTAGCTTGTTATATAAAAGTTTTTGGTGAGTAAAAACAGGTCAACTCTCTGGCTTAAAAAAAAAAAAATTAAGACAGAAACCTTAAAGCCACATGTAAAATCACTCCAAAGACAGACATAACATCTCTCTTTTATTTTTTGCATAGAAGCAGATGACATCAGTCCAGGTCAGCTCAGTGTTTTGCTCATCATCTGCATCTGTTCTCAGTTTTGAATCTCATTTTGTTTATTTTACTATCAAGCATTGAGCATTTTGTCATTTTTCAGTAATAGGAAGGAATGTTTCTGGGATAATTCAATGGCTCAAATAAACATCTGTGAGAAAATGCAGTCCAGCATTGACTCTTACTAACACTAGAAAGACCATTACAGTCATTTATACTGTTTTCAAATTTGTAATTCGTATAACTTTGATGTGGCAGCTACATTTTGGTGGCTTGGGAACATTCATTGTTTCTCCTAGAGACCAATTTTAGACATTGAGTAGTTGAATTAAACCAGGCTGAGGAGGTTTTTTGGTCAGGATAAATGTACCACTCTGTGGTGCTGATCAAGGGCTGATTAGAATGACAGTTTCAGGGGTATGTGGAAAAAAAACCCGCTATCCATGTGTAATGGAGACAGACATCAGAAAACAGCTGTTTTGGTTGTCAAACATTTCAAGACAGTCTGGCAGCAGACCGTACGTCTGTGATGAGCACTCCCACAGACCATTCATCGGAGATGCCATATTTCTCAAAATCAAAGAGCTGTAATTTGTTCAACATATTTCCAGTTTTAGGGGTTTTTTTTAGATTTAGCTTTATTCACAAAGAAAGTATGACAATTACACTTATGAAATAATCACATTGCAAACATTACAGACTAAGGCTGGCCACACACTACAGGATTTTAAGCCCAATTGCCAAGATTTGCCTCCCCCGACGATCGTGGGGGTGTATACTGACTGGAGCCTCGTCGCAAACGATTATTTGTCTGAGTAGTCTGCATGTGTGTGGTGTCAACACAATTCATTTCCTGCTCCAAATTGTCGCGTCATAGCCTCCCAGACCCTGAATCGTAGATATCAAACATGTTTGATATTTACGGTTCTAGGTCATAGTACTGCTGACGGAGTATCCACAACAACCAATCAGATCGAGCAGACGGTAGCGTCACCAGACGAATCATACTTACTTTCACCGCTCACAACCATAAACACAACTGTACCTTAATTCCAGACAGGATTTCGTCCTGAGTCTTTCCCATGTTGATTGTTGCTGCACCTGTAGCACATGCCAGGACAGCCTGTTGTGGAGAGACAGCAAGACGGTATCAACAGTCATCTGTGTTTTGTGTTTTTTTCCTGAAGTCACGTGACCATGCGAGGTCAGAGGCAGGTCGGCAGGTGTGTGGTCTTGAGTGATCTGAAAGTTTGGCTGAGTCGTCTGGTGTGTGCGTTAAGAAGATTAAAGATGAAAAATCTTTGGAAATTGTCCTGAATTCTGTGGTCTCTCACGGTTTTAAAATCATTTCAGATTAAAAAATCGTCTAGTGTGCCGGCCTAAGAAACATTTCATAAATAAAACAGAGAGAGGTTGGTTGTCCAATCCAGGAATAAATTATGCATAGACCTGTTTAGAAGTAGCTACACAAACAGTGGCTCACTTTAGCTTCATCAGCCTTAGCTAAAGCTAACATAGCTACATTAGCTAAATAATAAATGCCACTAGATAAGCCAGTGTAGCTAAGTTACCTAAAGTTAACTTGCCATATAGATAACACAGATATGTGTCTTATGTACCTGCTTTGTGAGCTCAGCTTCAGCCATGTTAGCTACATAGATACCTTCACTACATAGCTAAGTTAGCATTAGCTATAACTGCTAAAGCTTTGGATTTTTTTTATTTTTTTTTTATTCGGATGTATCCTTAAAAGGTCTAACAGTTAGATTCTTAGAATAACCACAGTGCAGACATTACAGCAGGTAATTGGGATCCTAATAAACAAACAAACAAACAGACTAAGAAACGTTACATAAATAAAATAGGATAAAAAGGTGGGAGGTCAAATCTGGGACTGAATTATGTATAGACCTGTTTTAGATGTAGTTACATGAACTCAGGCTCACTTTCGCTCTGTTGGCTTTAGCTTAAGCTAACATTGTTACATTAGCCATGTAGTTAATGTTACTAGATCTGCCAGTGTAGCTAAGCTAGCTTAAGCAATGTAAGCTTTAGGAAACATAGCTATAGCTAACTTGCCACATAGATAACAGATATAGCTACCTTAGCCACATAGCTAAGTTAGCCTTAACTATATTTACTAAAGCTCACGTTACTAAAACTAATTTTAGATTTTTTTTTTTATTAAATTTAACTTTTTCATTAAAAAAAAGTCTGGCAGTTACATTCTTAGAATAACAACAGTGCAAACATTACAGACTAAGAAACATTACATAAAAAATAAGATGGAGAAAAAGATTTATAAGACTGACTTATGTATAGACCAAAAGTAGTTACATGAACGCTGGCTTGCATTAGCTTCATTAGCTTAAGCTAAAGCAAACATAGCTACACTAACTGTGTAATTAACATTACTATATAAGCCAATGTAGCTAACTTAGCTTTAGCAGCGTAATATTTAGGAAACATGGCTACAGCTAAATTAGCTATGTAGATAATGTAGATATGTAGCTTGTGAGCTTAGCTTTAGCTATGTTAGCTACACAGCTCAGTTATCTACGTAGGTTTGCAGGTAATGGATCTAGATAAGCTACATTAGTTGTGTAGGGATGTTTTTTGCTGAGGATGAGCTTTTTTTTTTGAAAGCTGACAGCTTTATCAAACGTTTAGTAATCAGGTTTTGTAGGTAAGGTTTTCAACTTTTTTACTTTTGGTATCCGTTCTGTTAACCCTCACCCTAAACCTAACCCTAAATTGAAGTTTAATCTGATTTTATTATTATTGTATTATTATTATTATTATTATTATTATTATTATATATTTTTTAATTTTAGCATGCATTTCTGTTCTGAAATATACGGTGTCTCTGATTAATGGTCTGCAGTCAGACCACTCCCATTTCATCATAGTTATATAAATCAAATTAACCTCAAAATTATGAACTGAAGCTCATTATTTTAGTAAAGAAGAGTCCAGTTAAACACGCAAAATTAGCACTGGCAAAAGCCAACAGAAGGAAAAAGTCAGGAACAAAAATAATTATGATAACATCAAATATAATATTAATGATAAAAAAATATGAAGAAGCAGCAAATTTGGTTTGCTGTATTGCTTTAGCTTACCTTTTTCCTGGATGAAACTTTTATGTGGGGATTTTTTTTTTTTATTCACTAACAGCATAAACACCTTTTTTCACTCCAAAATATCTGGGCAAATGGCTCTACTTTGTTGGAGTGAAAATATCAGTAAAATTGATAGGTGTTAGGTGTTTGCTGGAAATGTCACCCCCAAACTCCCGGGAACTAGGACAACCCCAAAATATATTTTCTATTGGTTGTTGTTATGATATGTGGACATTATTATTCAACCATTACAACAGAATGTTTCAATATGATATCAGATACAACCAGTTGTTATTTATTTGTGATATTAGAATGTAGTATCCATCAGAAAAGATAACAGTTTATAATCTAGCCGTCAGAATGACCCATTGTGATCTTTCTTGTGGGTTTGGAGTTCTGGCCTTTCGTGTGTTAACTCAGTTTGTTTATTCTGCTATGAAGCATCATGCATTTTGAAAATTTTAAATAATAGGAAGGAATTTTCCAAGGGTATTCCCATTGTTGGAATAAACAACAGTAGGAAAATTCAGTCCTGTTTTGATTCTAATTGATAACTTTTCAATGCAATTTAGTCAAAGTAAACATCTGAGTAAAAAAAAAACAAAAAACAAGTACAGATTTGTGACTGTCTACTACTGTCCATTGTCAAGAATCTTTACATGCATGTATTTCTTTGTAAGGTAAGTATTTGCATGCATCAGACTGTGTGTCTGTGTGTGTGTGGTTGCCCACTGATGCGAATCTCTCCAGGTACGCTGCTAGCCTCCAGGGATGAGGAGGTGTTGGAGGTGAAGGCAGGTGATCCTGTGCTTCAGCGGCGACTGCTGCTCCACGGTGGTGGTGGTGGTGGTGGTGATGCCTCGGGCTCCAGGTCCTCTCAGGCCCACACTGTTGCCAAAACCCAGACTGGGGCCAGTGCTGAGCTCGAAGGAGAGGCTGCACTGGAAGCAGGGAGGATGGTAATGGGCAGAGAGAGCGCTGCAAAAAGTAATGCTATGCTTTTGATTTTTCATTTATATTTATTTCATTGTTTGAGGCATAACCTTAGTGTTGCATGTATGGTTTGATGTTTTACTGTACTTTCTAAAAAGCTAATAATTAGAGGGAAGATGAAAACGGCCCAGAACATAAATCAAAATCTCCAAATGAATGGCTTTGCCAGTCAAAGATAAAAGTTTTGGACTGGCCCAGCAAGAGCCCAGATCTGAATCCTGTTGAAAATCCTGCTGAAAGTAAATGAATTGGAAAACACCATCGTCACCAAGGATTGGAGAAAGCAGGACAAATCCAAGGCCATGTTGATTGTTTTCTTTGACAATAGGGCTACGGTAAAGATTTGCATTTCCAATGCAAAAAAGGAGCAAAAATAGCATCAAGAAAAGTTTTATGATCCAAAAAGGTCTTAGGGAAGGACCAATGACCCCCAACAGTTAGGTCCAAAATGTTTTAATAACAAGCAAATTCCTAAAGATATATCCACAAAATTATTATGTGGATTTTCATGATGTATAATGGCTTGCAGTCAATAAAAATCACATATTGTACAAACATAACAGTAAATGATAATGCATGAGACTGTTATTCTATATTTTAGTGTCAAGGCTAGATGAGTCATTGTTTTATTGCAATCTTATTTATTCTCATTCATCAGATTTCTTTAATATGTCTCTATAAGTTTAAAAGTTTAAGCTTAATGAAACTGATCAGTTACAAGCATTTAATTTATAAGTTCACACTGTAAAGAGAGCTTTACCATATACTCTCTATGTAAGATGACTTGATTGGACATATTCAAATTAAAATACTGTATAATGATGCAGTCATGTTTTGTTTTTTAAGGTAAGCTTTGTGTTATTTCTTGCAGTGAGCACAGCTAAGGAGGCGATCCCCCACTACGCCCAGCAGCTGAGGGAGCGTGTGCGGCCTGACATGATCACGCTTGGCAGCCTTTCACTGCAGCAGGTCAGCGCTACAAAGAGGAATATCTGTGTCATCATCCCATATTCACCAGCACATCAGCCATGTCCATTATGCTGTGGCTTGGGCTAATGGACATAGAGAGTGTGCATGTGTGTCTGTTTTTGTCAGCGTGTACATGCTGCACATTTCTCTCTACATTTGCTTGACTTTTTGTCCCCAACCTTGTCCCCACACTACCTTTAAAAGTTGTGCATGTGGTGTTTTGTGCAGATTTTTTTTTTTTTTTTTGAATCTCTGCTGAATGCAGTCATGTGAAATTGCTTTTTGTAGAACATGCATTCAAGGTTAGATAACTCGTTCATTCTTGGCTCCGAATAAGAACATGAATTTTAACTACATAATCTATGCTTCATATGATATCCTTGCACAATAATGGATTTGTGGAGACAGTTTTGCTGCGTCTTTGAACTTTGTTGTGTATTATTATGTATATTTCTTCCTGACAGAAGCTGCTTTTTCTTGGTTTTTACCCGTCTTAAGGTCTTTTCAGGAAAAAAATAGAGCGTGACCACCTTTTTATTTTCCAACTAGGGAGTGAGGAGATTGTGAACTAGATCTAAAGCTTCTTTCAAAACAAGTGTTTGTGTGCCATAAATTGGAAAAGCAATGCAAGAACATGGGGTTTCCTTTGTGTGGGAAAATCTTGAAACGTGAACATATGTAAACAGAATGCAGAACTTCTTTCCACTGTATTTTTAGTTCTAATCTCATTTGAAAGGAGACTACAAGTCAAATTATGTGAATAGAAAGTCACGTAATTGGAAAAAAATGGCTCAACAATGTCTCCACATCACTTGGAAGCGGCAGCACCAGTTGACTCATCCTGCCTTACTCCATAATCAGTGGCATCAACTGTGTACTGTATCAGTATCGGGATCAGTGTTATCTTATTCTGCCATAATATGTATGCGCTTTGCGACTGTTTCCACACCCACCTCCCATTGAAAGCACATTATCCACCAGAGATTTCACATCTATTTTAAAAATAATAGCGTTTTTCTTCTTTCTCTATTCTGCCGTACAAAGCCTCTACAGGGCGAGACGCTGTCACTTAGCAGTGTCAATGCGTCTGAATGGGGAGTGTGAATGTGCTGACTGAATGTAAAACCGGCAGAAATACTCATCAAACGCTACATGTCTTTAGGGCCTGGCTCAGTATCGATTGCCTGCAGATTGCATTACAGTTGCTCCTTGTGCTTAATTCTGCCATTATGGTGCACTGCACTGTTTCTGAAAGCTGCATCCATAGAAAAGTGTGCATGTGTGTTTACACGTATTTTCAGCAAGCGGCTCAGAAGGGAACGGTGAAGAGGAGTGAGTGGGCAAAGAGGAAGAGGAGACTGATGGACTTCTTAACTGGGGATGTAAAGGTAAAGGCCTATGGACTCTATATGACATGAATGAAGGATGTTTAGCTATTCTATTTACAGTAAAATTACTGGGCTGTTTATAATTTTAACCCGTCACAATTGTTCTTATGGCATGTACACACCTAAGCCTAGTCAGACCAAAGATTTACAAGGCAACAAGATGAATTCAGAGTGTTGCAGAGGACAGTTGTAGCTGTGTGGATTGATCGGTTACAGCTCAGTTCAGGCTGGCTGACGGTGCTGCCTTTAGTTAACCAGCTGCTGGTTTGAGAATGTGAAGCTCTAAGTTTGTTTTAGTGTCTTGGAGGCCAGAAAGGAAGTCAGCTGACAATAGAGCTCAACAGTGGGGCTCTGGAAATGAAAATTTTATTCATTTTTTCCACGATGGATTTGATTATTAGCCGGTTCGTCCCTGTGTATACATGAAAGGATAAAATGGACTGGCTCTCTGTCAGATACAGCAAATATGAATGAGAACATGCCAAGACAGTTAGCATAGTTAGCCTTGCCAGTTAGCCAGGAATAATGTTACAGTGCCATTTAGAAGACACTTTAATCCAAAGTGACTTACATCTGGGACAGGTGTTCCTGGCATTAAGGACCTTGCCCAAAGGCCCACAATGGACGCTTGTGCTCTGACTGAGATTTGAACCTCCAATCTCCCATACCACGGTCTACAATTTAAATGTCTACAATAGTGTAACTCTGGTAAATGAAGATACAACAAAATGTTATTATCCTATTATTATCCTATTGGCTATGTCTATATAACATGTTGTTGAGGTCAGGTAAAGGTGCCAAACTAGACCACAGCAGTGTTAATTTCGTTGACTAAAATTGTGACTAAAAATGTTTTTTTTTCCACGAGAAAGACTAAACTAAGACTAGCCAAAAATAGATCTTTGATGACTAAAACTAGACTAAAATGTTTTTTAGTTTTCCTCACAATTTCAGAGGCTAAAATTAAAAATAGCTGTCCAAATTAACACTGAACCACAGATGAAAGAACAATTCTGACATGCCGGTCTTGTAGAACTGGGATCATGGGGCGTCAGACACATTTGTTGATTTATTCCCAATATTCCTACTCAGGCCTGAGAGAGCTGCAGCCAAAGAATCTGGTCAAAATCTGGCTGAATCGTGCTCCTGTATATCTCACTTTGTATAGCAGATGCCTATTCAATGGTAAATTAATGCAGCAGTCGTAGTCCTCTGACTACTCAAAGGCGCTTTTACACCGTAGGTCGAACCCATCTATCCCACCCTTTCACTCCATTCACTCCACATTCATTCACTGATAGTAGATGTTGCTCTGGTGAAGAATTGGCCATCAGTTTTAGCAAATCCCATCCATACACATTTACCCGCCACCGACGAGGCAGGGGCGGCTTCTTGTCTTACGATCGTCTCTACCTACTGAGCCACAGTCACCCCCTATACAGAGGCTAGAGTCCACAAACCACCCTCTCTCCCTCCTTATATTTATTGTCTCTTCAGCTGTCTTATCAAAAATAAAGATATAAAGCCCCAAAAATATGCTTTAAAAAATCTGGGGAAAATCTGTATGGTCTGATCCAGCCTTGAGAACTAATTTCTGTTTCAGTTTGATTGTCTCTAAGAAAAAGCAGAATCAGACTGGGCACTGCTGGTTACAGTTGCATGTGTTTATATCACTTTGAATACCCTGGTTTGGTTATCTCAAACTAGTTAAATGCAGTTGAAGCACTGGTTCCCAATCAGAGGTCTGGGACCCCAAGATCTTAAGAAAGATCCCGAATATCTCTCAAGGGGGGCATAAGGCTTTGTCTGCTCTAAGGCTGAAAATTAGAATTACTTATTTATTTTTTTACACAGCTTGCCCCGTTAATGGTCGTTGGGGATTGGAGCCTATCTCAGCTGTCACTGGGCGAGAGACAGGGTAGACCCTGGACTTGTCGCCACTCAATTGCAGGGCTGACATATAGAGACAAACAAACAGGCATTATCAGACACGGATATGGATTTAGACTCACCAATTCATCCAATGAGCATGTCTTTTTGGTCTTTGGGAGGAAACTGGAGTACCCGAGAACATGTGAACTCTGTCCAGAAAGGCCCTGCAGAAAGTTATTGCTATAGAAATGAAATGATGTCTCAACCATTTGCACTAATGCAGAATGGCCCACTGCAAGCAGTTGCAGCATGTTTCTTTGCAAATCTTTGGTCTGATTTGCTTTAGAGCCATGACAAATCAGAATTGAAGAATATTCAATGATGGCAAGTGTCTATTTTGGTAATTGAATGTAATGCTAGGAGACAGATATAGAACTGAAAATGCATGGGGCTGTTACTTCATGTCCATCTCTGTCAACCACAGAGCAGCATTCACTTTGTTTTTTTCTCCTGCTTTGTCCTCATTGGCTACCAATTACCCACCAACATCTTCTGCCTAATAACAAAAGACACCTTTTTTCATTCTTGTCTTGCAGTAACTTCTTTTTAAATTTTGAAATCATATAAAATGACACTGTTTTTTCCTCATCCCTTTTGACATCAACTCTTATTTCAGTTTTCATTTATGTATTTGGAAAAACAAAATCAAATAATCACTCATTTTCAAATTCTCATATCTGTTTCTTAAACTTGTATTCAATCACCAAAAGAGACATGGACTATTAACCGTTAAAAATCCCACATTAGCTTCTGTAAAATAGTTTGAAAAGTCAACAGCGGTTACTGTATTTAACTCAGTCTGTTTCCTCTTGAATCTTTCCTAGGAGCCTCATTCAGAGAGAGACTGTGACGTAGCGGCTCCTCCGCCCGGGCTCAACACTCTGCTCCAGTAAGTCCAGCCCATTTCATATTTCTCTCCATATGTAAAATTGATGTCACACGACTGTAATCATTAATTGTGTAAAAAAGCATTTGTATTCCCGCTGACATCCGAGAAGGCATGTAATTCATATGTCCTCTGCTTGGCTTCTCCTGTCGACGGGCATTGCATTGTGGGTAGAATGGCTGCAGGGCACAGAAATCTGTCCATGTCACTGGGCTGGGAGGCGCATCAATTCTTGGTCCATCCACTTTAGTCAGAGATCACACATCAAATCTGGTAGGGAGCGCCCTGCGGGCGCTCAGCTTAGCATGTTTAAGTTTTTAGTAATTATGGACTACCATGCCAGCTGACATGATAAAATCAAGAAACTGCTTTACACATCAGCCTCTTCTGTTGTGTTTGGTTGTTTTATGGGTGGGTGGTTGTCGGACACCAGCTCTGTCAGATGAATGTGGTTCAGAGTTTAGTGAGATGACCTCCTCTCGACAGCCTTGAACTCTGTAAATTCCTTCTGATATCAATGGTGGGTGGCTATTAGACATGGGAGACTTTCTATGCATCACCTAGGGCTACATCTGCCGGAAATTTAATGAGAAATGATTTCACTTTTTCTCTCCCTGCGCCTATAAAAGAAAAAAAAATAAGGAGGAGAGACACGGAGCTGACTTGTGGTTTTTGTAACAAATGTGTAATTCATTTGTTTCCACTGTTTCTGATTTAATGGAGGTCGAGTAATTGCATTAGGAAGCACATTGTGCCTTGTTGTGAACTGATGAAAGCACATGTAATACTTTTGATAGGCGAACAGAGAGGAGGGAGAACGCCGAGAATGGGAAGAAAGACTCAGTGCCTCTCTTTGATGCCGAGCATTTATTTGCTGAATTATCCTCCCTTTTACAAGCATCTTATCCCCAGTCACAGGCAGGCCAGGGCCCCTGTGATATTGCTTTATTTTGAGGAATTAAGAGAGGTGGCAAGGAGACAGAGCAAGGCAGCCGCTTATTACATTACAACTGATAAGATTGAAAAGCCGGGAAAGACAGAGCGAGGGAGAGGAGAGAGAGGAGAAGGACCTCAGTGGAAAGTGTTTTGTTGTGTTGTTATTAGATTTAGCTCCAGAACAACAAAGAGTCCAGAATACAGGTGGCTGTAAACGGGGTTAACTTTATCTGTTTGTGTCTGTTGTACATGTACATCTGACAAAACAAGATCATCAAGGAACAGTTTTTGTTTGACTCAAATTTCATTCAAAGAGTGAACCTTCATATATTCTTGCACAGATAATGAAATGTTTCAAGCCTGTTTTGATCCTGATGACGGCTTACAACTCAAAGAAAATAAAAAGGGAGTATCATAAAATGTTAGAGACAGGACCAGCGCTGTAGTGGGAGGACAATTTGGGTTCTGGCATTTTTGTCTCAAACTGTCCCCACACACCTGGTAAATCTGACATAAGTGTGGCGGCATATGGGTCTTGAAAAGTATCATGACAGTGAGATTTGTGCCAGAAAACAGTAAATTTAATCCCTGATTTCTGTCTCTGCTGTGGCACAGAGCCAGGCAGCCGCGCTCCGTTCAGAAGTATTCTTTTCATTTTAGACCATCATATTTCTCATGAGTGGGCGTGGCTTCAGTTCATTCAACCAAGACACCACACCATCCTAGATTTTACATGCATATTTTTCATGATTTTAAAGCTAGGTTTTTTAAACGTAGAAATGTTTTTCATGACTGAAATTTGGCCTGGTGCTTCATAACACAGAAGCCTGTTATAAAAAAGACCTAAAATTCAAATATTTTTCATCCCTTTACAGAAACTTTAATGTACTTTGACTAACAATGGGCTTCAGTCACCGGCTGTTCTTGATAAGAAATCAGTTCTTAAAACCCACTAAGCCATTTTTGAGAAAACTCTGAAACACACTAGAGTTTTATATTTGATTTAGTAAATTCAAGATTTTAGGCACTAGACATCTTTGGCTCTTTCACTGCTGATACAACAAAATGAAATGATAACCTATGTACTTACCAGCACTTCAATTTGCTAGAGTAAGAAAGAAACAATGACATATTTTAAATTATATTTTTCTATATTTGTATCAATTTATGTTTGGTATTTTTCAACAAATGATGGTAGGAATATTTTCATTAAACACTTATTTAAATTCATAAAAACCTACCTTGATGTATTTTATTATGTTAAAATGATGCTCCATCATTTTACAGCACATTTTGTAAGGTCATATGTTTTTGGGCATTCTGTGGCTTTATTCATAGAGGAGGACATTGGATAGAGGGAAACAAAGATTAAAAAGTGCGGGAGAGACATGTGGGAAAGGAGCCACAGGCCAGACTTGAACCTGGCCTGCTTGCTTGCATAGGGTGCACCTTAACCATTAGGCCGTCTATGCCCAACAGCGCCATTTTTAGAATAAATATAGGCTTCCATCAAATCATATGCAACTGGGAAAATAAATATGATATGACTCTTTTCCCCTTCATCTAGAATGCATCTTTTTGCTTTTGCAGCGTGATGCTCACTGTTTTTGAATCATCTAATTTATGTGTCGTCTGTCTCTACATGTCAATCCTGCGATTGACTGGCCACCAGTCCAGGTTGTACCCCGCCTCTCGCCCAGTGACAACTGGGATAGGCTCCAGCCAACGGGATAAACGGTGTAGAAAATGGATGGATGGATAGATGATTTATGTGTCTGTAGTGTACATTAAATATTTGATTAAATAAACCTATATCGGTTTCATTTCAAGAAGCTCCACATACACTTTCTAAGTATTTCTAATAGTTGAAGACGAATGCATGATTTTTTTTTTTGTTTTTTTTATTTTAAACATTATTGACATCTTGCTGTCTTCTCTCTCCTGTGTGCCTTCTGTGTTTGCGCACACCCCTGCGGTCTCATGCCCTTATATGGGCACAAAGGTGGAGTTCCTCTATGCAAATGAGGGAAAACATGAATAAGCTTTGGGCTTACAAGCACATGGTATTAACCAATCTAAGATGGGCTTTGTAACAACCTGGCAGTGCCACAGACTGATTGCCTTTACACATGCTGTATCAGGGTTGGAAATTGGCTTTTCGGTCTGCTTTGCCACTTTAAATATCTACCAACAACATACATGTTTTTTTTAACCACCCACTTTAGTTTAACAGGCAGCATAATGAGATCAGATATGATATGATTATCAATAATAAACATACAAGGGCACTGTAAATTCATGCAGCATTTTCCTGCTTTATGAGTGTCGGACTCAAGAGAGTGAAATATTTGTGCATGATTCCTGCAATCTCTCACTGGAATTCAGGCCTTGTTTAACAATCTTAGACTTAGAACATCACTTTATAGACACCTTAAGCAGGTAGACCAGTCGCAGATCTCATGTGATGCTGAGTCAAACCGTTCCAGTACACAGCTGACTGTGAACATTTGACAGCAGCTCTGACACAGGGTGGAGGAGGTCGGGCCCTTTGGTCAGTTAGGAATTAAGTTGCTTGATTCTGGTCATAACGAGAAAACAAACAAACAAACAAACAAACAAACAAAAAACAGGAGTCAATTTATGTCGTTTACCATTGCAAAGTCATTCTGTTACTTTTACTCACCTGCTGAGTGGCTACAGGTTAAGCAAATTTACCAGACAGTGCTCAAAAGCATGGGGTGTGACTTAACTTCGAGGTAGATGATGACGTTTTTACAGGGTTACAGGTTTTCTGTGGAATTCCCACAGGATGAGTCATTCCATTACTCAATGAAATGATTGGGATGGGATGGGAAAAAGGTAAGCAGAAGTGGGTGGAAGTGGGAACCACCATAGCAATGGTTTTTAAAAATGAAACAAATACGCATGTGCAGTTTTTATGTTCATTTGGTTAGGGTGTTTTTTTTTTTTTTTTTGCAGAAAATGGACCGAAGCACCACATCTCCACAACACTTGGCAGCCATTTTGCTTGTAGTTGCAGTAAGCCAACACTGCAACATAAGTCAAACAAACTGCACTTCAGTTCTTTTAATATTGTTTAAAGGAAATATTTTCCCGACTAAATTAAATACACTAGTAGATGCCATGTTTGGGTGAATACTCAGCTACTCAAATAGGCAGGATGGGACAGTAGTGAAATAAATGGGAGGTTTACTCTGGTATGGGATGGGACGGGACAGGATTATTTCTGCAGGAGTGAGATGGGACAGGAAAATCGTCTCCCATGTCATCCTCTACAGCAAGGCCATCTGAATCCCATAAATCCTTTTCTAAAATTTTTTTTTAATTTTTGAATATTTTGTGGCATTTTCTATGATTTGTACATTGCAATAATCAAAGTTACACGAAAAAAGGTTTAATCATTTACACAACTACATGTACACTACTGATAGATGCTTTTTCATTAGTTATCCTCCGTTTACTTGTCACTATTTCAAAGGGTGTGAAATTTTAAATTTTTTGCCCTTCTGTTCTTATTTTTTCTCCCCTCTCCACCTAATTATTTCTTTGTTTTTGTAGTCTATTCAAGGCTCTTGCTAATTTGTTTAATTCCTGCCATCTGATTATTGCACACATGTCCTCCTTTCCCATGTTTTATTTCATTCGTATCATCCTGCACTTGTGTTCATTTCACCTTTTTTCACAATAAAGAGAAGCTTAAAATGTTTCATGTCATGTGCAATGACTCAAGAATAGTAAAGCGTCACTTTTTGAATTAATTCATGAGGATAAAAATACATTTTCTGAAATATTAAAGACTTTTAAGATGCACCTGCATGAGTGTGTGTGTTTGTGCACGCAGCAGCCGAACCATTGAGAGCCCGTCACTCAGAGCGCTGGGGGAAGGCCAAGAGGAAGCGATAGCCAAATACGGGCAGATGACAGAGCTCCAAGAATCCTCCTCTTCAGCATCACGGCCCCCGTGGCAGGTAGGATCTGTCAGTCGCTGTGATTGCGGACTGACACACACATGCATTTTTATGAAGTAGAAAGTACACAAACAGGAAGTGACTTGCCCCTTAATCCCATGAGAAGGCAGGAGTGGATATTGATCCCAGAGTGTTTACAAATCATCAAATAGGCAGGGTTGTTTGTTCAAAAACAGTGAAATGATGTAATTATGTGCAATCCTGTGATGAATGGGACCGGTAAGAGAAAGAGAAAATCATATCCCTTATTTTTGAGTTTTTCAAATTCCTTTACTCCTTTCATTGCTCCAATGGGGACTGTATGTGCCTACATTCAGTCACAGGCACTATAGAAAATGGCTCTCATATACAGGATTCCAAGTATCCTGCCACTTTGTTTTTGTACAGTATATAAAGAGTCTTTTCCCTGCTTTGTGTGCATGCTGTCTGTGGTTTTAGGAATCTAAGTAGGAGGGAAAAAGGAGTCTTTGGAGATGAAAAAGAGGAGCATGGGGAGAGGAGAGAAAAGAGAACCAAGTGGGAAAAGGAGAAGGAAGCTGCAGCTTTAGCGGTAGCATCACCAGCTGTGGGAGGAGTGTGCTGTTGTGTTGCATCTGGGGATGAGGCTGCCATGCCACCGTGCTGGCTTAAAGATGTAATGAATCTTCAGTCGGGGGCTTTCCTTCCAGGGTGACAACTGGCTTTGAGGAAGGTTGTAAATGCAGGGGAGATTGTGGTATAATTCCTCAGACTGGCGTTTGTGCCCCCCAGTCACCATTCGATTATCTCCCAAATTGCTGTGTTTCACTGAGATAAAGATTTTTTATGGCTTGCTGACTTGAAACAACCGGCACAGGCAGAATAGGGGGCAAAAGAGGGAGAGGGAAAAAAGAGAAAGAGAGAGAGAGAAAGCAATGGCCAAACCTGCCACGCATAGTAATTTCCTTTGGTAAATGACAAAATCTTTGTTTATATGACATTTCCCTAAAATTACTGCAGCGAGATGAATCTGAAATATAAAATGTCACATTTGGCATGCAAAACTATGAAAATATATTTCTGTGCAAAATTCATGGAGGCATTTAATTTAGAACGTGTTTAATAACTAAGGCAGCCTGCATCAGTAATCCTGCCCGGAGGTCCCAAAAAGATTGTCATATTTATTCTCTGCTTTCTTCACCCCCCTCCTTCATTCCTAAGCCAAAAAATTTTAAGGGTAAATGTTCATTGTTAATTAAGATTTACTAATTAAAATGAAAATAATTAACGAGAAAGCTTAATCTCTGAATATTAGCCCATACTTAGAAAGAAAGGAAGTTTTTGTATGTGGCATTTCCTGTCTCTATTAAGAGTGCATTTTGTGTGATCAGTCAATACGTGGAAAGCCCTGAAAAGATATTTCAGCGAAAGGACGACCGCTTGCCAGCAAACGCGAGGAAGATCCCTCGCTGGAGCCTTTGATCTCATCTGTAGGAGTGCTGTAATGTTATGGCACTTTAGGCACAACTCAGGCTTGGGGCAAACAAACCACCTCTGATATGGAAAATTGGCTCACTTCACCTTTTACCTTCACCTTGCTGTCTTCACGACGTCGGTACAAGCATGTGGGCCAGATAATGACAATACCTCTTACAGACATACATAGTGCAAATTGGACACCAGTATGATGTTATTGTTTTATGTTTCTGTGCCTCTTTTTTTATCTTTTCTCCTCCTCCTCCTCTTCCTTTCCAGTCTGCATGCATACATCTCCTTCCAATGTGGGGGTTTGGAGGCCTCGATCACCTCCTCCCAAATCTATGATGTGTGGGCTAAACCGCTTTGCCACCAATTATACTAATTTCACTTCTGCCTAAATTGTTTTTCTTGTTTTGGTATGCAAAGATGCTCACAGTGGGGAGATTGAGGGGCATTACTGCAGGGCTCAGCGCACACCTTCCCCCCTTACAGTCTGGCAGAGCAGTGGGCGCTGCCAGCCGCTAAGCACAGTATGCATGTGATATGTGTCTGCAAGAGGAAAAGGAGTAGTCCGAGGGTGATCTGTGACAACTTTGCAAAACACACTGTAAAACAGACAGTGGGTACAGTGGATGGTTGTGGGTGTGAGCACATGTAGCCCCTGAGTGCTAATACGTCATTGATTGGAATAAGTGGTTTTAATTGCTAGGCTCTCAAAGTTCGCCCTGGGGAGTTGATCAACACAGATTCAAGTCCATAAAATAAACGGACATACGGAGATGCAGCTTAGATAATCAGAGAAAAATATATACCTGCACGTCAATTAAGGTGTGAATACAACATATTGTAAAATAGGAACGAAGAACATGGAACTGGATAGAATGGAATAGGAGAGTACACAATCAGATACCGTACCATTCAGAAATACTGGGTGATTTTTAACACCATACTCTACTAAACCATAGCATATGAGATGAAACAATGAGATATGAAGTGATGCAATGCTATATGGTACAACATGACAGGACACAATACAAAACAATATGATACGATTCTGTATGATATGATATGGTTAAATGTGAAGGAATGGGACTGGCTGGGGTAGGATAGGAAAGTGTTCCATACAAAAAAATAGACTGGGAAGAAATATCAAAAGGAGCCAGCTGAGGCGATCTGGGCATCTGATCAGGGTGCTTCCTGATATGATGCAATAAGGTATCTTTTGGTAACTGGAAAGGCAAAGATTAGCCTAGGATTTAATTTAGAATTATATGATTTAGTACAATATTTTTCAAATTCTTTGGATATGATTTGGTATGATGTGATATGATAAAGTAAATTAAAGAAGCTATGATAGCATAACACGAGATAGAATTGCATGGTAGTATTGTACTCAAGACCACAAAATCAAAGCCCAAGACTTGCCCGAGACCAAGGTACACCGAGACCAAGACAAGACCAAGACTTTTGTGGACGGAGACCGAGTCAAGACTAAGAACAAGACAAAACCAAGACCATGAAAATCAATTTTAAAAAACCATGACAAGGTTAAACAGTAAAAGAGCATTCTCCCTTTAGTGTAGTTTTCTTTTAATAAATGTAACAGATAAATGACGGCGTCTGCAACTCTTTCAAAGCACAACATGCAGAAATCTCAAATCTTAACAAATTTGTTAAACTAACATCTAGTAAAAAATAAATTCTTGTATGTATTTAAAAGCAACTGACAAGTCCAGGATTGTTTAAATATCTGAAAATGAGATGTTTATCTAGATTAGTCAGGTGAATGAGGACTAAAGTAAGTGTTCAGAGGTATTTCTGACTAGAAATAAGATGGACTGATGTCTGAGTTTTTGCAGGTATATTTGTTGTTTGTAGCAAGTGCTTCTTCTTATTGTCACATTAATGAAGTCAAAGAATAACAGATCGGTGCTGGTCTCGACCTGTCTTGATGGAAAATCCCAAGTCCGGCCAGTTTGAGAGGGAGACAAGATTGAATAAAAATGCTCTCAAGACCAAGACAGTTCTTGAGTACTACAACACTATTGTATGGTCATACTTAGTTCAGTTATTTTATTACAATAATTATTACAATTTGCATGATAAAACGGTCAAGAATAGGACGGGATGTTACAGAGGTGAAAGACTGGATGGTCAGTCAGCAACAGGGTAGGCTTTCCTGACAACTTGCTAGACATCTTTTTTCTGTGATTACTGAGAAAATGAAAGGGGATAAATTCCAACAACTAAAAATGAAATGATAAAATCTGCCAATGTAGGACAAACCTCCATCAAAGTTTGAAAACCTAATTCTGATAAAGACGAAGTGACTCTTAAAGCCAGATTGACTTCTCATTCAGTGCTGTTCAACACATGCCATAGGGGACAAAAGACTTAAATGTATTTATATTGTTCCCTGATTATGTTTAATAAAAAAACTAAAAGTCTAGCCAGCTTACCCTATTACTCATCCTAAGCCCTCAAAAAGAGGCACATGTCACCAAAACAAACAAGCACATAAACAACAAGTGGGCTGATGTAGCCTGGAGGTTAGTGGGATGAGCTCACTACCAGAAGGTTGGCGTTGTGAAATCTTGTTCTGAATGGGCAATGTGGCCAGGAGAAATAAATATCACTCCCAACTTTGATAACAAGGAATGCTGATGTGCCCCTGAGCAATGCACTTAACCCCTGGATGGTTGAATGGAGATCAGTAGATGGAAGCCTGCAGCTGTGCTGGGGAACTTTTCCCTCTGTGAGTGCTTGACTGCAGTTAGCCAACAAATCCCCCACTGTTAAGTACCTGAAAATATCTCCACCCCAAAACAGGGGAATTGAATCATACTCTGTGTTTATTTATTGGAGAAATTGATTTTTTTTTTTTGGTAGTTGTATCGTCATACGAGCCAAGTGATATCCAAGACTGACAGATAATCTGTCTTCTTACTCTTTAGTCATGCTGTCTTATCTCAGATGTGGATTTCTCACTTCACTTCTATATTAAATTACATCCAACATTTGCTGTGGTTATATATAGTGGAGAACAAAAAGCCCATCCCAAACTAATAACAATACATTTTGAATACAAAGTTTAGCATGCATGTGCTGATACTTCTGCAGTCTTTATGACTTAATTGGTAAGTCTACTTAAAGAAGAGTTTTGCAAAAAGGGTCCATATATATTCATATATACAGTGCTTAACAAATTTATTAGACCACCCTAACCCTAACCAAAGTAAGGTTTATGCCACAGCTGCCCTAAATTAACAGCATTGGTGATTACCTAAATCATTTTTTTTATGTTTCTGCAATGGTTAATACACCAATATGTAGAAGCTCTTTAACCCAAATGATATTTTTAATGTTAAAATATAATTATTATTGTTATCCATGAATTTTCAATTTTACTGAGTTACAAAAAAACTGAAAAAATAGTAAAGCTCATTAATATTTCTGGATTAATAAGTCAAATTATAGTTATTTACTTGCATTCCTGAAGAGAAAAAATAGTTTTAGTGGTTGAATGTTATGCTTGATTCATTTCTGACTTCTCAGGGAAGCCCAGTGAGCCGGCTCAAATTTGGGTGAATTCAGTGTGAAATCCCTCATTCCTGTTCAAAATGGTAGTCCGGATTAAAGCACTGCATGATGCTGGATGGTCTTTGGGACAAATATGACAGGTGGTCTAATAAATTTGTTAAGCACTGTATATAACATATATATTTAGGGTCACAGGTGTTTTCTGATCACTTCCTGGGAGTTATAATGAATGAATAATGAACTTAATGCATCTGTAAATAGAACAAAGGGGCTTCTAACCTCCAGTGAATGCATGCTATGAAGACAACAATTTAATCATTTATGCAAATTAAAATATATATTGTGTCTCTAACCCAATATCTAATACGATGCCATATATTTGCTGTCATTTATTCTATATCACAATGATACTTAAAATTGAGGGAAAATGGAAATAACTAAACCTGGCTCCTCTTTCTGGTAAGTGTTATATGTCTCCACATAATTACTTTAAACCACGTCTGTGCTAAGCAAGCTACAGCGGTAAGTACAGGATATAGCAGGAGAATGTTACCTTCTCTGATTAGCTGGTAAAATGACTTAGAATCTAAAAAGGAGTAAATCATCCTACCAGCTGTCAGTGCAGAACAATTTGAAAATGTTAACTCTGACCTGTGAACTCTACCAGAAGCCTCTCCAGGCAGCAACGCTATGTTAAAAATCAGGCCCTTGGCAATGTCGCCACCTTGCTCGGTGTAATGTGTACACAATAAGTCCCGATTTTCAACGAGCTCCAGGACAACGCTACATAATGGGTGTAACGTATGTCCAGATAGTCCTGAATTTCCCCAATAAATCCTTTTAACTCGGGGTAATGAGCCCTCAACAACAGTGACATTTCCCCAGTCAACAAGGCTACGTTACACCGCGGGCTATCAGTCCTCAGAAAAGCTACATCATACAGCAGGTGATATTTATACGAATAGTTATATTTCTCATTGCGAGACAATGCAGCAAAATAAAGAAAAAGGCCAGTTACCTGTCCAGGAGAGAAGTAGTCAGCCCTGCATCTGAAATGAAACTTTTCAGCTCCCAGGCTTCCTCAGATGGCATGCTGCGCCAATATTTACTCACATTTTATTTCCTGCTCAGTCCTCTTCGCTCCAAGCGTTTGCAGTGTGTTAGCAGTGTTGTTACTGGTATGCTGATAGCTGTGTTAGCAAAAGAAAACACTAGAATATTGTCTCTGTTCTTTGACTTTAGCCATTTTCTAACTACTTTTTCAGCGTGTTCACGCAGCGAGAACTCAGGGTGTAAGCCCCACCCCTCAACCAATCAGGGTAGCGAAGTCAGAGGCGAATCTGATTGGTCGGTGACACCTGGAGTGATGGAGAATTGTTGACTGCAATAGCGTCATTTTACTTCTCTTGTTAAGAGCTCGCTTGAGCAAAAGGTTACCTACTGCACCTGTAAGAGGTTTGCATGATTTCTACTGCAATACTGGATTTTTTTCTCTGCACAATTCTCCATTCTTCTCAAACTGGTTTCAGTTAATTGAAATGGAAACTAATTTGTTAATTAGCCAAACCAAAGTATAAATTATCCTTCAAGAAAAAAAAGGCAGATATTTCATGGAATTAACAATATTCTGAAATCACATCTTATTCTAAAACGTGTGTCTTCCAGCTGCACCAGAGCACCAGTCCCCAGCCTGTGGAAGTTTGTGTACGATGCCTCAGAGCCACCAGAGACAAGCTACCCAGGGGCCTCTACTCTGTCAGCGTGGCCCTTCACAGCCGTCTAGGAGGACCAGCTTTGGCTTGGTGTGGTAAGAAGGAACAGCAATACCGGGCGATGTCCACCGAGCCGACCGAGCACCGAGGTCGCTACTATGACACGGACCTGCAGGTTAACCAGAGTCTTTTTATGGTGAGTTTGGGAGGATCTATATGAATATTAGATCATCTTTAAAATGTTGGGATTTTGAAAAGTGTATGGTCTTTTGAAAATCATAAACAAATGAAACATTGTATAGCTTTCACATTTAAGATGGGAGAATTACGGGAACACAAGCTTTTGAAAAAGTGTTTTTTTTTTTTTTAAATAATTAAATCAAAAGGTTTACCAGGATCAACATGCACAGGTCCCAGAGATGTGTTGCTCCTGTCAATTCAACATATATTCATTTAGCAGCAGCAGAATCAGGTTGTGATTTGTGACTGTTGTTTCACTTGATTACGGCTCCTTTATCTATCTGATGCTTGAGGAAGCTGCTTGGAATAGTTTTTCTCCTCCTTGTCATAAAAATAAAAACATCAAACAAGTGTGACATTCAGAGAGTCTGAATGAAAACATGCTCATGGATATAAATGCATAAAACCTTCCTCTGAAATTCAGCGGAAAATGGAGCATTGTGTCAACAACTTGTTCCCCAATATATTAGAAACCAGACAAACTCAGCACCTCTATGGCAGATAGAATCATTCTTTTCTCTTCTTGCATTCAAGGTATTTTTTTTTTATCATTAACAACAAAAATATGAAACTAACAAGACAAACAACACAGCCATGACAAGCAGAGGTGTGTACAGTTAACAGAAAAAAATAACTTTATTCACAGATAACCAGGTTTGTGCCTGCCCAAATAAACTACAACAGGCAGCTGTTGTTATGTCAATACATGATTCGTGACTCTTTGTAGAGCAGACTCAACTCTTGCCATAGCCAGTCAGGAGAGGAGCAAAAACTTTTTTTCCATCAAGAAAAGCTTTCACTGCTCTTCTTAAGCAAGGAAATAGTGGCAAAAGTTTACCTTCAAACTTTATTTTAGTATAGAGTCAATACCAGCGTAAGACATAAAAAGGCTAATTTAACTCCAGACTCGAAAGAGGGAATTAACAAACTGATACCAATATTCAAACTCAGGAGACTCAGATAAGGTTACTCAGAATTATTGTATTAAAAATTTAATTATTGCACACAATAAAAAAAATCAATTCAAATCCCTTTTTTTCCAAGAAGTCTTATTTCAAGCCTCTTTAGTTCATTTTAATAAATGATTTTTCTCAAAGCATTTAGTTTAATTCCAGTTCATCAAAAAACAAAAGAAAAAAAAAAGAGTCCTTTGAATTAAATTCCTATAAGTGGAAGGTTCTGTTTGATCCTATAAGCCCAGTAAGGCCACACTGGGCGAGGCCTGATGATTGTGATGATGATGATGATGATTGAGGATGACTACTGAGTCCCGGTTTAGCTCACCATCCTTTTGATACGGAAAAATAAACCTGGCCTGTGTAAAACAAGGACTCACAGAACTAAGTTGTTTGTTTCATAAACTACTTTCAGATATAATTTTTGATTGACAGTTAACCTTAACTTATATTCAAGAAAAACGCGCAATCACAACAAAGACATTATGTTTTCAACCATATCGCTATTTATATCCATGCTATGCAGCAAAGTAACTCAATCAATCATCAATAATCAACAGGTGGGAAACGCCACTCACCATTTTGCGGTTGTTAAATATATAAATGCAGTCCTGTGTTGAGTTCTGTAAGGTCTTTCTAAGTAGTACAATAATTTTAATAGGAGTTTAATTTATGCAAGAATTCCTGATTATGTTTTAAGTGTTTTAAACAAAGTTGAAGCACTCGTTTGCAGCAGTGATGACTCTCTAGCTGTTTCTCACAGCCAAGGATCGTCGGAAGGCCGTGTTTGATTGATCGACTGCCATAGGAGGACTGTTTCAATGTTGAGAATCCTCGAAATTTTTCCAAGGACTGAGTCCTTCAAACAGAGAATTTCCAAGGATGCACATGTGTGTCCTCTGCTCGCAGGAATTACCCACAGTCCAACGCCCATTGTTTTCCTTCTCTTAAAAAAAAGCATAATATCAGGAGAAAACCAGGTCCTAGCGTGCTCAGTACACTTCTAAATGTCCTGTTTCCACTGTAAATATGTTGCCATCATTATTTCATATCGTCAAAGTAAAGCTGGACAGGTAGAAGTAGCACCATATCATATGATTATATTTTAAAATTATATTGTATGATTATATAAAATGATTGATATAATTATATAATCATATTATTATATATATAATGATTATATGATGACCATATAGCTTATTAGATGGCACTGGGCAAAACTTGTGTCCAAATGTGTGTTCAGGAGTTGCCAGGGAGGACTCTGACCTCACCTCCAAGGGACCTAACTCCTTTCCATAAAGGAAGGATCCTGGACTTTGAGAAACAGCTACTGCCTCTCCGTGTCGGCCTGATCTCCTCCTGACTAAAACACTGCATGTGTGCTACCATTAGCTGGTGTAACCTGGTGAAATAAAATGTGATTTGGTTTTATGTGAGATTTTAAGAGGTTTCAGTTGAATACCAAGACATTTCTTATAAAAAGTGTGACAACTGATAGATTGCTTTTAAAACTTTTTTGTCATTTAACAACTCATTCTTTTTACATCACACGTATCATTTTGATTTTTTTTTTTTTTTTTTTTTAATGTTTTTATTAAGTTTTGTAGCATAATCCACAATAAATGTACAAACATTATATTGTAAATTGTTTTCCTTTTTACATTAACAAACATACTAACAAAAGAAAACATTCATCACCCACCCTCTTTCAACATAACATTAGGTACTCTCTTTCAAATACCAATTTGCAAGCAAAGAAATAGTATTTTGATCTTTTTCCCTTTTAATTCCTTTTTAAAAATAAATCTGGGTTATAAATGTTGTCCAGTTCTAATGAAACTGCACCCACCATTGTTTACAGGCTTGCAGTAGCTTTAACTAAACCATGCATTTAGACGCCCCTTGGTTCTCCTCAACTGACGCAAGATTACTGTTGCAAGATTTCAGCTTCTGAGAGCGATAAAAATTTGCACGATATTTGAAGATATTCTGTGTTTTACTCATGAGATCTTCATGAGAATAAAACACCATCTTTTTAAGTCATACACATAAGTAAATCAAACCAATTATTCATTATTCTTGTACACAATGCAGCATTGTATTGTTCCAAAACAGAACAAATGCAGTAAAGCATATCTGTGGCATGTCTTTTGCTGTCTACAGTATATCATAGTTAAGCTGGATTTATAAGAAGTGATAGGCAGAGTTGACTGAATTGAAGGGCTATAAAAATCAAACCTCCTTTTCAAATGCCAAATAAAAACCCTACATGTTTTTCACATTTGATCCTTTTGATGAAACAACACAGCCGATTACATTAGATAAAATCTGAGCACATATCACAATCATTTTCCTAAACCTTTTTGATTTGAGGGAAAAAATCTTCCATAGAAGCCGTGCTTATCTGAAAAAACCCACATCCCCATTTTAGATGGTCGATATTGACCAGTGGATTAGACATCTCTGTTTATTTGTATTCACTGATGATGCACGCACAGAATGAAAGATAAACAAGAGGAACCTTAAAACAGAAGCCACTAAATCCAGTGTCCCTCCTGATCCCATAGAGTTTTGTGCATGCTCAGAAAGGGCTTCTTCACTGTTCTGATGGCAACTCTAAAGGCCTTAGCTGGAGCATTTAGCACATGTGGACACTGTCAATGGGCTGGTGGGCGTATTCACTGAGCGAGAGCACCCTGATAATATTGTCTCCGGCTCCCATCAAACATAAAGGACGGGGTAAAAGCTGGCATGAACTGAATGCGGACCTGGGATCTGATTCAGAGGTAAAAAAAGGTTTAAGTATGGCATGGTAAATGCCTCATGTCACTCTTCCTTCCCTCCTCTTCTCGGCTGGTGTTTATAGACAAACCTGTTGTTGTTGTGCTCATTGACAGCGGTGGAAATGCTGATCAGATTTGTCTGAGACTATCAGGATTGGCTTGGATGTTTTCTCTCCCTCCTCTTGCCCACACTATAGCGTGCGATTTCAGGAGTGCTTGCAGTGCCTTCTAAGAGGAAATGAGGAATTAGTGATGGTAAGAGGAAGCCAGGAGCTTATTTTCCTTTCCTCCCTCTCTCTCTCCTTCTTTTTTTCATTCACCCTTTGCTTTGTGTGTCTGGGTTTGGATTTAGACAGAAGTGGTGCAGTTCAGCTGGAGATGTCTCCACTTTACCGGTGTATGGGAGCAGTTGGAGAGTGTTAGGGTCCACTAGGGTGTCTTTGTGCACTTTTTCTGGGGGATGCATTAGATCTAGCATTTAATTTACAAGGTGGGAAGGAGAAAGGAGAGATGGAGTCATTTTTGGTGATTCAAGAAGGGTGATTTACAGATTTTGTCATTCTTTTTGCCTTACTATGAGGGACACTTTAAATGACAAAAATGGGGTTTATTTTAACATAGATATATTATGGTGGAACCCTTGCTCCCTCTTGTTCCAATTTTTTTGATCAGCTTCATATGAAGTAGAGATGTCTAGTTTTTACTGATGCTTGGATTGAGAATGACTTGTTATTACAGCTTCTTCCTACACTGTGAAAGCAAAAGCACAGTTGGCAATAAGTGAGTGCTTTCAGGGGTCCAGCCAGCCATGGCGTTATAGGAACGCCTTATGGACCTGGGCGCACCCATTGTCCATTTGCCCACCCTAAAAGTTTGGGAGATAATAGACTTTCCTGGCTTATATGTTTGTGTTGTATATCTATTGGAATGCTATTGAATACCTAAAATACAGTTTTCCCTTTAATACATGCAAAATCATAAACAATCATATCTGTAACCAGATTACGCTGCTGATCCTTTTAAAACTAGCACAGGTGCACATGTGCGTGCACGTTTCTCAACAGTAGATGATCCATGAGGGACAGAGAGACTCAAGTCTGTGCAGGTTAAAGTCAGACAACTTTTCAAGGTTTTATCAACATCTTTCCCTCATCAATCTCATCCACAGTGTCTGACACTGCACCTGCTGAGAGTCACGTGTGATTTTCGTAACTGAATTAATGTTTCTCTATGACACAACAAAAAAACACAAAACAGATAAGGAAAGACAAGAGGTAAGTGCTTGTCTGATTGGAACAACTTTAAATTGTCTTATAGAGAAAAAAATAACTGTTTCTGATCCAAACTCAGACTGACAGTACAGTTCCCTGCCCTTGACTGACTCTGTCTCTTTCTCTGGCCCCTTCTCACTTTCTGTCTGTCTGTGATCAATAACCAAATAATAATTCATCTTAATCATCAAAAAAGAGATTTTCCTACATTGTAGTTAAACAAAAGTCCTCTGAAGACTGATTTATGGATTTTAAGAATAGGAGAAAATTAACAGAATAATATTTTGCATTGGGCATTGAAAACTGCACACTAGCACCAGTTGATTGATATGACTTGTTAGTTGTCACGTAAACAAAACACCATCTCAATCATAGGCTAAAAGTTTTTAAAAGTAGGCTAAAGAACAAAGTTGTCTGTATGAAAAGGGAACAGTTGAAGTTTTTTATATTAACAGGTCCAGGCAAAATTGCGTGGGCCTATCCAAAGTTGTAATCCTGGTTCCCTTGCCTGGGTCCAACATGAAGTAGACACTGAGATCGGCAAAAGCCTATAGCCTCATTATTAGGTTTCTACAAAGAAAATGCCAGAAATCCCAACTTAAGTACTAGTAAAAGCAAATGTGTCATGCAAAGAGCTACAAGCAGCCTGCAACACAGCTGGAAAACCTGCTCAAAGTTCAAGCATCGCCTCTGACAAAGTGCACAGCCAATCACAATTTAGAAGTCTAGAATGGAACCTTGAATACACCCTTGATTAAATAATTATTTTAATTCATTGAAAACATTTTGATGATTATTAAGCCAAAAATCCTGGATACACTTATCAACAATAAATAATTTTACCAGGGGAAACTATATTTTAGTTATGGCAAGAAACGAACTGCTGTAGAAAAAAAAAAAAAAAAAAAAAAAAAAAACAAATAGATACTGCACCTGAAAAAAAATCAAAAACTTGTAAGCATGTAAATGGTAAATTTTTAATTAAATAAAAATCTGAAATAATAATAATGATGATATTAATCAGGGCACAGATGGCTTAATCGTAAGGTTGTGCCCCGTTGGTGGACCAGGTTTAGGTCTGGCTTTGTTTTTTTTCTCCACTCTCTCATCCCTGTCTTATATCCTTCTCTGTAAAAACAAACAAACAAACAAACAAAAAAACATTAAAATCACACCCTCACAAAAAATAATGAATAAATAAAACTGAATCCAAAAACATTAATGATTGAAGAAAAAAAATCAATCATAACAAAATGAAAATCCTATAGGAATTTGTATAGTGTTACCACACTTTTGCAACAGAATAAAATCAAGGACTTTTTTCTTTTTAATCATCATTTTATTTGACATTGCATCAACAAGACAATGCACCAAGATAAATGTGCATTATTACTAATCCATGTCAGACTGGTAAATGTACCTCTCCATGTTATTTTTCAATGCAAACTATTTTTGAATTTTGATAAAGACTACCTTTAATGTGTTATTTTCATCAAAATATTCTCATATTATTAAAAAAGGATTTAAAATAATAATTACAAAACTGGAAGAATATGTCTGAACTAGAAAAAAATAAATAAATTGTGGTCCTTTAACCATATTTTGGTCATGACGAGAAATTGAAGTTATTTTTCCACAAGAGGGTGTATTTTTTTAAGCACTTTTCCTTTAAACAGTAGCTGTAAAAACCTCTTAAGTACATCATCCAATCCCAGTAACCTCACTGTAACACTTCATACATTTACTGTGCATGCAAACAAGTGCATGTGTCTGCATACGTCCTTCACACACATGCACACAAATGACTATTTATGCAGGTCATATTTCTTACAGTAAATGAATAATGTGAAATATCCTCAATATCCATAATCCGTGATATTATGCCATAAATTTGTGTCCTGCATCAGACACTACTACCCATCATTTCACAGGTGCATACCATACGTACATAATCAGGGGGGTCTGGGAGGGATACACATGATTTATGTGTTAAAACAAGTCCCCTGCGTTTTCCATTACAACTAATAAAGGAATAAAATATTTCCACCCGGTGATGGATGAAGTGGCACCCGACTCACTGTCAGTTCATTTTTTAAGCAAAGCCAGCGTTCTCTGGGTAAATAAGAACGTGTATGTTTGCCATCGACTCTTGAGCACTAACACTTTTTGGCTCATAGAAGATACCCTTAATAACATCGGCTTGATTGATGGTGGCCTTGGTGCATCGGAAATTCACTAACTGTCAGCTCAGAGACTACAACGGAAATCCAACTTCCCTCCGCTCTGTGTTTGATGCCGACAGTCTTTATCACTCCAACATCTCCTTTAAGGCAATTTGCAGAGTTGGCGGTATGAATGGCAGTTAAGATGGCTCTTCAAGAAATTAGTTAAAGGAGGATTTTAGTCTAGGATGTAGATTAGGTTGCTCCCCGAGGGCTCCTGTCCTGTTTGTTACCCTCCGTGTGACTGTTTGTCACTGGCTTCATCTGCATGCAGTCTCCTGTAAATGCTGCAACTCTGTGTATGTGTGCGAACGTTAGTGCATGTGCCTGAAGGCGAAGTGAGTGTCTTTGTGTCTGCAGATCTTACCTGCAGCCCATGAAGTCGTCCCATCCATGGTCCTGGTGTTCCAACTGATCGCACTTCCAGGACACAGAAGCCACGTCAGCTCTGTGCTGGCATGGGGAGCATTTCCTGTTTGTGGACCCAGCCTGGGACAGGTCCAAGGAAGGTGGGTCTACAATGAAGAGAGTTACCATTTTGACCAAAGAAGATTGTGTTTTGAAAAATATTTCGGGTCACTAAACATGACAGTTTCCCAAAAATGATCACAAATGTCAAAAAGTTATACACACTGCACACACGAGAGAGATTATTGATGAGAAGCGAGAAACTGGCCTTAAAATTAACCAATAGCTAAATATTGGGATTGGTGTACCATTGTATTTATCTACAAATTTATTCCCCATGTTTTGCACATTTACATCTTGTTGGAGTGGACAGGTAGGGTGAAGGACTAAAGCTACAATTCCCTTCAAACAGAGCTTTTCCAGAGATGACGTGGGAAATCTCAGAGGATATTTTGCAAACCATGGGCAATATTTGAAAATTACAACTACAATCTACTATCTTAGCTTGACTTTCATTCAATGCACTGAGAGTAGGGCAGTTAATATCATATTAATTGCAGTTAGTTGAGGTCCATAATTAGTGCACATTTTTTAATCGCATGCTTTATTGTATCTTCAGCAGACTTTGGTTAAGCCACGTCAGTGTCCTCCTGCAGCCACAATGATGTAAAATAAGTCCACCACTGCTCCCTTTAGATAAAACTGCAGAAGCATTCAAAATGACACAAAAAATTGGTTATATAGTGGCCCTGTTACACTTGCTAAACGTAATAACTGTCTACCAATATAATTAACCACAAACGTAAAACAAATCTGCAGTTTTTAATGTAATGATCCCACAAAAATAATAAATTTCCCACAAATGTAATAACTATGCAGGGATTTATTAATAAATGTAAATAAATGGGATTCGTCCATTTCCATGTTTCTCACTGGTGAATCCATCTTGCAAAGCTCCCATCTGAACAATTTGGGCCCAGTTAGAAAGTGACAGGACCAATCAGCATCGAGGAGCAGTACTTTTGGCTGTGGCAGAGTTGAAAAATGTATAAAAAAAAAAAAAAAATGCAAATGCAATAGTTACTTCATTGCAAATGTGATAACTGTTACATTTGCAGAGTAGGCAACTGTTGAAACTGTATTACACTGGATTATTACATGAAAAGTTGCAGATTTGTATTATGTTTGTGGGCAGTTATTACATTTGCAGGTGTTACAAGCCCTAACTATGATCTTTGTTAGTTTAAAGAAAGATTTCACAAAATAACCAGAAACAATCAGTATTGTTGTCATGGCTGTTAATTTAAATGCTGTCAATGACCACTGATGACTTTTCTGGAGCTTGCAGGGACACCCCCCTTTTCAAGGAGTGTTCGCCACTATCTCTTGTAACTTTTTTCAAAGGCCAAGGAGGCACTTGAAAATAAAGGTTAGCTATAAAAGATAGAAATTGGACTAAGCCAAAGTTCCCACATTGAAAAATGTGGCTACTCTGCAGTCTATTAAAATATGTTCCTTTAATTAAACAATACAGATGGACATTTATATTGCCTTTTTTTTGTTCCTTTTTCAACCCCCTTAGATATCAAAAATTAAAACTCAGTACTTTCAGTAAACTTTAAATTAATTACTTTAACTTTTGGTTGAGTAGACTTATAGGCCAGTAAGATTACTACTACTTGAAACAATGTAATCATAGTAACTGTACTTTTACCCGATACTCTTGTTCTCTTTCCACCTTGGTCAACTACATCCTGCTGTCTTTCTTAAGTAGAGCGATTGAACCCTCACTTTACTATATCTTTGTCCCAGGTTTAAAACTCCTTTGGTGAGAGGAGAGCCAAACAAACAACTGGATCAGTTTAAAGAAATTGAAGCTCTCATCTCTTCTGATCTGGACCACTGGCTGTGCAACCTTTACTTCCAGGTGCAGCTTGGAAACATGTGCAACAAGAGTCTCCATTTTTTAAAATAAGTGCGGATATGATTTATGCTTAATGTAAATTCTTGAGTGTGGTCTGTCTTTTCCCCTTACTCTGATACTCCCCTTTTATTAATGGGCAGGATGGTGTATCTGGGTAGAACCTGGGGTTGGATTTTTGGATTTTGTATGATAAAAAGCTTTAACAGAACAATTGGAAATTGGCCCCAGAGAGCAAACAAGAACCACATCTAAACCCAGCGATTCAGGATGCATTTGCGCTGATGCATTGATTAGATTAGTAAACATCTTAATTGAATTAAAAAGCCAGAACAAAGCTCTCTGTGTCTTTGGTTTGTTTCTTTATTTGTCCCTTCTCCTCTGACATGCTGTTTGTATTACAGCATTATCATCACTGCAGATGCTTTGATTTCTCAGGGATATTAATAACAAATTTTTGCACTTATTGCGGATGTAGAGCAACAGCGGATGTACTGTCTTAAAAATAGTAATTTTTCGTCTTAATTGAATAATTTTATGCCGTTATGGCACACTATGACAGATCTTAATAGTTGCTTATGTCTGCAGGTTAATCACATACACCTGTAGTGTAATTACCCATACATGCTGACTTCCCATAAACAATGGTGATGCAATGGAATTATGAGAATAATAACTGCTGATAGCATTAGCATGAAGAGGCTATATTAATATTCACTGAACCCATATGTAGAGCTCTAACACTATCATTTGGTTCCTTGTTTTTCAGATTAAAAGGCTTCCTTCTGGTGCTCCAGAGCACTGCATCACCTCGTCACTCACTCATTCTAATCATCAAAATGAGTCCCAACATGACCAGTCCCAAAGCCACCTGCCACCCCAGCTCCAACCCCTGTCCCAAAGCCAGCTCCGTCAACAGTTCATCCACCCCCAGTCCCAGTTAAACTCCCAGCAGCAGCCTCACACGGGCCCCAGCAGCCGAGCAGGAGAGCCCGCTGTGGTGCACTCTCACCGGGGGTCTCCTCTCCACCTGTCAGCTGACTCCGCTTGCTCTTCCTCATCTCTGCCAGGTAAGGGACCGATGTTATAACCCCCAGACTATGCCACAGTGGGGAGAAAATGTCACCCTAATGTCACCAGCAGTGGGGCGAGAAGACAGGCAGGCCTCACTTACAGCGGTGCTCCGCTGAGGTGAATGTGCTCGAGGGGAGGGCTGGGTGGGCCGCGCTTGACAGACAGGAGTAAACTCAAACAGAGAATGTTTTCCCTGTTAGATTATATGTAAAAATCTAACAGATACACTGTAGCACAAGTGTTGGTTCAAGCAAATGTTTGAGCAGCAACTATGACACTGATAATCCCAGCTGATAACATAATAAAGTAATGCATTTCAATCAAACAACCAGGATTTCAGTAAGCAAATAAACCTGTTTTGGTATGAGGAAAATGATTAAAAGATTTTATTTGAATTAAATATTCATTTTGGGCATGGACCTGACATGCAACAGATAAGCTTTTTCTTCATAATCCAGCCCACTAATGCTGTAATTCTTGGAGGTGATCTGGTTTCCTCCTGGTTTCTGTCCAAAGCAGGGTTGGACATTAGCACCTTCTACTGCAGTTGCAGGAGTATTGTTAGAATATCAATCACAGTCATAGGGAGGTGGAGACATGTGTTTTGTGTGGATAATGGAGAGAAACAAGATGAGCAGATTAAGTCATTAGGAGACAAACAAGTTTCATGCTTGTTTCAAGCAAACTTGTCATTTAAATACATAATCTTGCCTATTAGGTCTTACCTAGACCTATTTGTTTCTTAGATGTGGTTCTCATTCTACCTTATTTGTTACATTTTTCAGATGTCATTACATATGGAGTAATGACATTGAGTAATATGGTGTTGTTTGACACAGGTAAACTTTATGCTTAATACTGGTCTGTAATATAGTCCTACAGTTACTCAGCCTTATTAATTTGCAGAAAAGAGACGTTTTACTGGAGGTAAAATCCAACTGAGTATTCTTAAAGTTAAAGCTACAGTGTAAAAAGTATGTGTTAATTTTGGAGAACTCTGTAAATAAAATGGTTAAACTTTTCTCTTTCTAGTCATGTCCTGTACATGTCTAAATAGTTGTGAAAACTTCCTGGATTCTTTAACACTTAGAGCTCACACGGCATGGATCCGTGCTGCAAGCACACCCTTAGTAAATGACTTTGGAAGTAATGCACAACTCCTTATATGGACATCCTGGGGGGTGTGTGTTTATGGGTCACATCTTCTGGCTTTACAAAATGTATTTTTTGTCTTCCTATGTGTTTTGATTCAAAATTAGAATTATTTTTGTATTGCATAGTTTTTAACTCTGAGGATAGTGTTGTTTTATGCGACAAAAACAGATGCATGTTATTCAAAGTTTAATAACTTTTGAACTGTAACTTGTAGGCACTTGCTTTTTTTTTTTTTTTTACCTCTAAAAGTTCTCCATTGTGCTGTTCAAATGCGACTTTCCGCGCTTTGGAAAGTCTGCCTTGGGACTGGACTGTGACAACCAATGGGAGGCTGTTCCATTAACACGTCATGCTTTGCTGAACAGTGAATGTCCACAGACTTAGAAACTGAAGAAGAGAGCCTGAATGACTAATAATATAGAGAAAGAGACACAGAGAGGCTGTGATGGGTCCCTCAGAGTCACTGCTCTTTAAGTAATGACTAAAATTTCCAAAAGCTCACTTTTTAATGTAAAAATGTTAATATTTTGAAAAGTGTTCGTAGTTGAAACTTCTCTTCATTAAATAGCTGGTGTTTAATATAGTAAGTATGATTATTGCATTATACCTCATCTAATTTTACAGCTCTTTAGAGTAAAGGCTGGTAGATTTTTGAATTCATTAGCGACAGCAACAGATGGGCAAAGAAGCCCTGATACATACATATACATAAACTCACAGCCATTTTGACTGATTCATTTATGCATAAATATATTTTACATAGAAAACTCCCATAAGAAAGTGTTTGGGAAAGGCAGGACTTTAAAAAAATTATCTCAGAAAGTGATTTGAGGAACAATCAGTCTGTCACATTCAAGACAGGCGAATCAGAGCGACAAGACAACATGGGGTTGGATGCATGTGCGGACAGGCTACTTCTGCCATAGATTGTTTATGGTGGAGCTTCTCGGTGGATAAAATTTATTCCAAAAGCAGTCCGGAGATGTGCAGAAATATCTTCTCTGCCAAGACAAGCTTTCGGTGTGGCTCTGTGCTTTTGTAAAAAACACAGCAATATGGTCCAGTTCCGATTAAACTGCTGTTTTCCTACTGCTACACCCACCAGCAAACCCCAGCCGTTATGATCGCAAACCCATGCCGAAACAAGGAGAGGAGCGAAAACATCTTTTTCATTATGAAAATCTTTCAGCTTGGCTCTGCCCTTGTGCCTGAGTCCAAGCAAATCACTCCACTATGGTTTATACCGACTCACTTCCCTTCCCCTGTAACTATTACAAAATCATGCCGAAGCAGGTCGGCAAAGAGTGAAAACATCTTTCCCATCATTTCCAGTACTAGTAGAACTGGCACTATGCTAGAGCTATATCCATGCTAATGACTCCACTGGAAGCTATCAGCTTTCAGTACAACTAAACCCCACCCCTCATTCTCCTCAAATGATGCTGGTTGGCCCAGTCATGTTTAGTTTTATACCACATATTAGATGCACACCTGTCAACTATCTATAGGCCCCTTGAAGCATGAGGCCTCTGGTAATACCTGCCTAATACCTAATACTTGATGGTAAAACCACTTCTGGGTGCACAGTATAACTGATGGGTGGTTGATCAGTGAAAAGAAAGAAACAAGCTTTATTTCTTAAAACGACAATGCTGCTTAGTCTGTTGGATGTTCTTATGAACTATTTCCCCTATGGCTGTCTTCCTAATGTGGTGGTCCAGGCTAACTCAAGCCGTGATTGTAACCACATTTAGAGGTGGCTAATGACTTCTGTTAATAGTAATTAGGATCCATTTCCTCATTTTGAAACACTGCTCTGTTTTCTTATCATCCAAAGTCCCAGCCATTGCCAGGAACCAAGTTCAGGCTCATTTGGTATTGATCTACTACAAAGACCACTGGCTAGCTCCTTTGTTATTAATACATCCGCCTTTTTTTCCCCCTTTTTCTTTTTTTTTTTTTGCACGCACAGCTCATCTTTATTTAACAGTCCTCAAAAGTTTCTGGGGTGCTCTGCTTTAAACATCACACAGGCTTTTTAATTACAAATGAGTTGTGACAGGTCTGCTGGGTAGCACCCTGGCCCATTTTAAACGTGATGCCGGCTGACAGCTTGGCAGTGTTCTCCCAGCACTGAAACATGTGGAAGAAATTGGTCTTTTACATTTCACAGCTTGTCGCTTCCTCCGCCGACTGACCTGTGACCCCCCACAGAGATCCTAACGCCCACAAGGGAAGTGTCCCCAACGAACTGACTGCCTTTCCAGAGAGGGAGAGAGAGTCGGCGGGCAGGAGGTGCTCACTATGGGAGATTTATGTTATGCCACATGAGGAAAAAGGTACCGAGACATGGACGTCTGCACACATTCTTGCAGCCAGGTGAGGAGGTTGCTCTGGAAGTGAACCCGATCCGTAAATATTGGATCAAAAGGTGTCCCGCACAACACCTCATCTGCGCCGAACCTTAAGCCGACCTGACGTTTCTGCTCATTTGCATACAGATCCGTTCATTTTGCATTACCTCTGGAGCGAATTATGGCATTCAGATGGGGAGATTACGTCAAGGTTGAAGGGAGCGATTGAACGGACAACTTTAACCCAGCCAAAAAATGGAAATCCAATTCAGCGAGGAGAAGAAGAACAAATTATGCCCTGTTCCTGAGTCCGCTGTCAAGTCTGGGGGTTTCAGACATTTCCTTTCCATTTCATGCCTCTCTGTTTCTGATGTGCGCCGTGCAGAGAAGGCTTTCTGTGCGCATGTGACGCCAGGATTTTTCCTCATTACCCGTTTGTCTGAGAAACAGGACGAGTATATGGAGACCTCTTGTCATTGCGATAACATACACACAGCAGAGCTTGACAGTGAGACAGGAAGTTTGTATTCCTGAGGCCTAAAGTTAATTAATCCCTGTAGAAAAATCAGGCTGTGCAGCGAGGTGTCGCTGACAGAACAAAACCCTGACATCCCAGTCTAACACACTGACTCTGACAGGTTTCCATCAAAAACATCACAAGCTATTGTGTGGGCATTGATGTTTTTGTCTTTCAGATTGACTTGGATGATCATAATTCAGATTTACCTCGCTTGACTCGTCCAAGAGTAATGGAGTGAATTTGGCTTTTTAGCGCAGAGATTAGCTGGAGGCACACTGGGTTAAGTGACCTTTCACATTAGCTGAATGATCCAGTTACATTGGGTTTGTTTGAACCCAAATGACTAATTAGATTAGTGTCTTGTTTCATGATTGCCTTTAGTGGATCACTGTGAGCACACAGATGATTCTTCCATAACTGTATCACAGCTTCCTTTCTCTGCCTTTTTTTGGTGTTTTTTTTTTTTTAAATGCATTGTAACATCCATCCCCTTGAGCACACATGCTGATTTCGAGGATTCCTCATCTAATGTCTTCTTTGGAGCGCTGCCCTGCACTTTCAGGATGTGCTCCCCTCCAGGCCGGTCCCAGTCATCAGTGTTGCAAACCGCAATGTTACATCATACCCTCACAATCAGTCGCACTGTGCATCCCGACGATTAACGCAACAATGTCCGGATTCCCAACGGATGGATTCAACCTTTGAAGCCTGTTTGCGGGGATACACATGTAAACCCTCTCAGTGGGTGATGTAAACAAGCCTGGAGGACTGCACATGGGGGACAAATACAAAGCATATGGGACAAACACACCCAAAGGTGACAGCCAGTACGTTTACATGCACAGTTAAGTTAAGCCATGGTTGTAGCTCGTTTAGGGTCTTTGACTGGGCTACTGTCATTGTCCCAGTATACAGCCACCCGGGGAAAACTGATTGACAGTACACAAGGTGGTGAAATACTACCAGACTCTTTGGGTTGAGTTGGCAGACATCTTAGCAAGCAGCTAAGTAGTGTCATATAGTTAGAATATGGACAGCTTAACAGCTTTGTAAATTGCTTACATGTCCTACATTTTACTTTTGGTACTAATACAATGTACTCTGTTACCCAGTTTTTTGGGGGAAATTCTAAATCACATGACTCCCACAATGCTTAGCATTTTAGATTTTCCAATGCCATTTTTCCTTCCCTATTCAGATACCAGAGTGTTGGGTATCGTCCTTTACCAAGTATCGATCTGATACAGGGGTAAACTTTCTGGACTAACTGTGCTGTGGAAAGGCCCGACAGTGAACTCAGAACATGGCTCAACAAATAGAATAGTGATGTACAGTCGCTCTGTGACACTTAAAGCTGTTTTTCCTGCTAATAATTGTGAGTTTATAATGATCTGCGTGTTTAAAGGGGACATATTTTACCCTTTTAAGACAAGTTTATTTTGGTCTCAGAGGTCCCCAAAACATGCCTGTGAAGTCCATTGCTGAAAAAAAACACCCCAGTATAGGATTTTTGTATGTCTAAAAACAGAAAGAGCTGTTTCTATGTCTTTGGCTTTAAATGTTAATGAACTGTCTGACTCCGCCCTTCTCAGGAAATGGATGTGGCTTAATGGATGTGGTTCTCCTGATCCTACTCTCAGCTGCCAGCTGAGGAGAGGAGGGCAGAACTTTCTTCCAAGCTGGGAGGGTCAGCTGAGCCAGGGGCGGGGCTAACTCCCCACATGACATCATGAGGGTAATATCTGAGAACGGCTTGTTTCAACACACATTTTCTGAAAGGTGGAAAAAAAAAGGGGGGGGGGGGGGGGGGGGGGTTTTTTTTCCTGGTACTTGAGGGGATTGTGGACAGGCCAGGGACACGTATTTTTGTTAGAAAAGCCTTTAAGTCCCCTTTAAGCATGTGCAGTTTGATGACAGCCTGCCATCTGCTGACAGCCTCTCACAAATCACTCTTGGAAAAAATATGGCTGTTAGCATTCAAGCACCAATAATTGATCAAAAATTAATAAAAAAATGGAAAAAAGACATTCAATATCAGATCTATTGGTGTGGATTTAATCTCTGAAGTCCCAGAAAGTCACCCGAGTCCCAGGCTCACTAGATACACTTCACTAAGGAATTCAAAGGCATGGGTAGCGTCGATGGAATGGCGCAAATGCTAGCTTCAAGAGGGAAAATATAGTAAGCCACTACAATTTATGGCTCAAAAGTTATTTAACTTTTAGTAACTGCTGTCACTTCTTGTTTTACACGATTGCTTTCTCCTATGTTGGTTTTTCTTCTTTTCTCTAAAAATGGTAGATTTGTGCAGTGCTTTTTTTGAGTAGCAAAGAAGAATTGATTTCATGTTTATAATGCTAATATATAGCATGGCTTTCCCAACCTCTAATCATCTGTATCAAAGCCAGCAATGTCAACCACTGAGCTATCTAGTCACCTTATTCAGCATACCTATAAAATTTCACAAATTGTCTTATTGCAAAGGTGGCATCCTTGACAGTACCGCACTTTAAGCCACTGTGCTCTTCAGAATGACCCATTTAGGATCACAGATTTTTGCAGATAGAGACTACATGGCTAGATGCTAGATTTTTTTATACCTGTGGCGATGGGTCTGATTAAAACCCCTGCATTCAATAGAAGTGCATCCAAACACTCTTGTCCATAGAGAGTATCTTGATACCATTCATCCTTTTTAGGAACATAATTCTTTTAATTTACTGATGTACTGATGCAGTGTAAAATGCTGGACTTAGCCGTTATCTTGCAATTCCCACATGAGGTCATAACTCTGATATCTTAACTTTAGATGCTCGGGGTCACGTAGGGCCTCAGAAACCAGTCCAGTGGGAAAGGGTGTGAGTCGCTGGGTGAAACAAAACTGTATGGAACATGGAACTGCACGTGGGTTATGCATGCAAGAGTAAATTAATCTCCAACTGCATTGTGTTAGTCTGACTTTGATTTAGTTCAGTACAATTTTCGTCAGACTGACATGTTTACATCCATTTTAATAGTCCAGTTTGAGTCGGAATAAAACAGTTAATTGACTTTTTCTAACTGCATGTAAACATAATGAGTGTCTTACCTTCCAAAAAAGGATTTTTTGGATTGGATAGGATATGTCTTTCAACACCTCTCAAGTTGGAGTGAAAAGTCTGACATTAATATAAATCAAGAACATATGATGCAGCACTGAATGTCTGTTAAAATCATTAAATGTACTTAGAAAGTTAAAATCTTGAGCAGAGTGACACCAAATCCTTGCAGTATCGTAGCAACCTTAACATAAATCCTGACACGGACTCGGGGGTAATTCATGAGTCACTGACCTTCAATCCCTGTGTAACTTTGGACCAGTCATCAGGCAATTAGGGGCCTAGGTGAGCAAGAACCGCCATCTCAGCCTGGTTGCATCTCAGCACTAACACATGATGGGGTCTCAACAGAGTTCTGACCCTCAGGCTCTTCTCTTTCCTTGGTCTTTTCTGTGCGTAAGCAAGAGAAAATCGAGGAGCTGCAGTCGTGAGGTACACTCATTTGTGTTTTTCTACCTTGGAAAATGTTCGTGCATGTATGCAAGTGTCTACATATTAATATGTTTGTTTGCATGTTTCTCTGTGTGTGGGTGTGTCAGTGCGGTGCATGAAATGGAGGAGTTTAAGTGAATGTGCTGGACTTAACACAGCTCAGAGCGCAGAGAGGAGGGGGGGATAACAAGGAGTTTGTTGTTGGCCTTGAGTGCCCGAAGAGGCTGGAGTTGTGGCAACTCCAGCGCTCCGAGTTCACAGACGTAGCCCTCAGCTGTCGATGATGTCGAAGCTGTCGATGCTGCCTCCGCACTCATTCTGGTTCCACAGAGTCTGTGCATTAGCAAGCAGGGCCGGCTGTATTGAGTGTGTATGTGAGCGTGTATATGCGCTGCCTTAAAAAAGCATCCCAATCCACGGTGGTCCAAGTCTGTAAATCCACACTTGCTGTTGTTGCTGCTAATAGATTGGGAGTCGTGTTTGTGTTTCCATGTGTGCATCTGGCCATGGGCTGCTTTGACTGTCAGCCCACCAACACATACACACATTAAGTTATAATTATTTACTCAATATGAAGAATGAACTTTTAAAAACAAGCACTTAAACTTGAGTTTGTTGAATTTGTATGTTTTTTTTTTTAGGTGAGAAAAAAAAATACATTTATGTGTGCATATAAAACCCAAAGACGAACATGTGTATACTGAGATCTAAATATTTGTAGCAGTTTGTCAGTTCAGGATCAACGACTGATTGATGTGTCCTTTCTATTATCATTACTGTTGCATTGAGTCCGGAAAAATGTCAATTTTTCTACTTATGTTGGGGTTTTTGCAAAAGATATGTTTTTTAAATCATGTGTACGTCCTCATAATGTGTCCCCTACAGTGTTAATTCTTGCAGCTATGGTAAATCTTAATTCAGTCTTAAAATTCCAATGTTTATTAGTTCAGTCATATTTTAGTCATTTTAACACTTATGGTATAAAAATTTCAGTTCACTTTTAGGCAAAAAGTCCTTATAATTTAGTAATTACTTGTGACTGGGGCTGTCAAATGATGAACAGCAATATTTATTATAATTCATCTCAGAATATCTGTAGTTAATCACAATTAAACACATCCTCTTCATAACATTTTTAAATTTTGTGTTGCTGCTTTTATTGATAGATGCAGATTTTAACACAACCAACCATGCAAAACGGACATCTTATGGATTAAAAAAGAAACAAGGGGGCAGTAAAATGGAAATGCTTAATAACACAAGGCTAAAGCTAACAAAGGAACATTAGCTTTGTTAGCTACATAAGTTATTTTACCTACATAGCTTTATCAGCTGAAGCTAACAAAGCTATGTTGCCTATTGCTACATTTGCTAAGGCTCACATAGCTACATAACCTACATAGCTAATGCAGCTATTTAAGCTTTAGCCATGTTTGCTAAAGCTCATATTGTAAAAGCTCATGTTGCTAAAACTCTTGTTGCTAAAGCTAAAGCCAGTGTAGTTACTTTGGCTTTAGCTTAATCTTAACTACATAGCTATTAAAGCTATTTTAGTTTTGTAAGATACTTAAACCAAGTAACCTAAGTAGCTGAATCTAACAAAGATAGGTAAGTTTATGCTACATTTGATAAAGCTCATGTAGCTATTTTACCTAGCTAATGCAGCTATGTAAGCTGTAGCTAAGTTACCTCACATTGCTCAAGCTTTCATTGCTAGAGCTTAAACTAATGTAGCTACATTATCTTGCATAATGTTAACTACATATCTGGCAAAGCTACACTGGGTTTGTTAGCTGTGTTTACTGCATAATCTATGACACTTAAGTAGCTGAAGCCAACAAAGATGTCAGCTCATTGTACATTTGATAAAGCTCATATAGCTACATTACCTACATAGTTAATACAGCTTTGTTAGCTTTAGCTCCATTTGCTTATGCAAGCTTATGTTGCTAAAGCTAGCGTAGCTACATTGGCTTATGTGATAATGTTAACTACATAGCTAACAAAGCTATGAAAGCTACATTACCTACATAGCTTAAGTAGATGAAGTTTACAAAGAAATGTTAGTTTTTACTACATTTGCTAAAAGTCATGTAGCTATATTACCTACATAGCTAATGCAGCAATGCATTAGCTAGGTTTGCAAAAACTCATGTTGCAAAAGCTGAGGTTGCTAAAGCTCATGTTGCTTAAGCTTACTAAAGCTATGTTAGCTTGCGTAAAAATGTTAACTATATAGCTAGCATAGCAACATTAGCTGTAGCTAAAGCAAATGTAGCTAAACAAGCTGCCATTCTTTTAACTACTTATGAAACTGGTCTATACCTACTTTCATCCTGGACTAGACCCCTTGACCTTTTTCCAGCTTTATTTATGACATGTTGCCTGGTCTGTAATGATTACAGTGTGGGCTTTTTATGAATGAAACACCAGACTTTGCCGATGAGTAAAGGTGAATAAAAAAGAAACCTTCTTCAAATAACTGGCAAATAACATCACTTCCTTCCACTTCTATTTCTGGCATAAATACATCTCACAATAGTGGTCTGCAAGAAGGGACTTCTGAGATTTGTGGTCTGTAGCCAGACCCCTCTTAAAAAGTATGACTTGCCCAGTGTCTCATACCTGAGTCTGCTTAGGGCCTTACTTTGGCCAGAGGCGGCCCTGCTGTGGCTGCAGGAAGATGCTGCAGTGGCTTAATGAAAGCATGTGATTAATCATGATTTAAATAATAATAATATTGCAGTAATTATGGACCTTAATCAATCACAATTAATGTGATTAATGCTGACAGTTCTACCTTTCACCTTTGGCTGATAAAAATAGGCCAGTGAAATGTTTCCAAAAGACGTCCCTTCACATGCATTTATCTGTGTTTTATACATTTTTCCACGTTCATCAGAAACTGTTGTATTGAAAATCTCTTTTTTTCTTTTATGCATTAAGTCAGACGATTAAAATGAATGTTTAAACATAACTGTTATTTCTATATTATAAACAAAAATAAAAACTTGTCAAAATCCAGGCATTATTTTGGGTTTACAACTCTAACACGAGCCTGATGTAATTACTGGAATCTTTAAACTGACACTAGATAAAGCATGCATTAAAATAACAGCATAAAAAAATGTTGAAAAGATGTAAATTATTTTATTTCTAGAACAGGACGTGTATAACCTTATTACCTTATAACTGTAGGCACTCCAAATGTTTATAGCAGCAAAGCGCTGGTAATTAAAAACTACATCTGTGTTAGGATGAAATCTGATTTCAGACTGTGTTAAAAATAGCAGTGAGCAGACTCCTCCTGCCATTTAAGTCAATCCTAGCTGCCAGTAGGATTTCTCCTCTGTCGCCTATATTTAAGTTATTATTACTGCTATATTTAATCCTGCAGCAAGAGAGAAATTATATCATCGCAGAGGTTTCCATATGTATTATATAGATGTGACTGCTTCCACAGGGGAAAAAAAAAAGTTTCACATAGTTAGATTTTTACATGTATCAAGCTAAGGTTTACTTAATTACAACCTCCAGGCAATGCAGGAACCCTTTTTTAAATTCTGTGAATGTTAATATGCTAAATAATGCAGATCTCCGACTCTTCAAGCATGAGACACACATCTGGCGGCTTACCATTTAAATTACAGCAAAAAAAAAAAAAAAAAAAAAAAAAAAGAAGCAGTGAGACAGATAGAGAGGAGAGAAAAAAGAGGGTTAGGGTGAAAAATACTTCAAAAGTAATTTTCCCAAGAAGAGAAGAATAGGAAAATGTATTACAACCAAACTTAATTTCTTTTTTGATTTTTCATCATTTCTAATTGCATACATTACCACGCTGAGGCGTGAGATGTTCAGCAAGGAGATTGTGGGAGACAGAGATGACTGTGCAGTGGGAGCTTCATTAGTTTAACTCTGCAGAAAAAAAATCTGCTTCTGTTGCTCCTGCAAATCTCCAGGTAGAAAGCAAAACATCTTTACTACCTGCCAAGGAGAAGGAATCAAAACAAGCAAGAGCAAGCTCTGAAAGGCAATAAATAATCTGGAAACATTTACCGACTATTGAGCATTAAAATAATTAGTAAATAATCAATAGATCATTTTCAGAGCATTATTAAGTGATTGAAATGTTATTTTTAAACATTTAAGAATTTGGTGAAGCATCAGTAAAGGGGTTCTTAGGCTTAGGGGTTAGGGTTAGGCCTTTTCATTATAGCTCATTTTATAAATGATAAACACATTAGTAAATTACACCTGACAGAAATTAGTTAATTCTTTCTAATCTTCCTATTTAATCTAAAGGTGTAGTAATAGAGTGTTACCATTATTTTTCATATATTTCGGCACACTTATGAACATTTTAAACATTAAACTTTATAAAAAATTACACACTTTACCATCAATTAAGCACGAGAAAAGCATTTGTCAGTACTCTACTCATATATCTAGTCCATTTGTTCCCAACCTGGGGTTCAGGACCCTCTAGGGGGGTGCCAAAGATCTAAGGGGGGGTTGCATGGCTTTGTCTGCTCTGAGTCTGCCAGAATTACATTTGTAAATATTAATTAAAACTATGATAAAGCAGTTATGAAGTAGTTTATACAAAGGTCTTCTGATAAGAAACACACGCATAGAACTTGTTTAGGGTTTTATCAGTGAAACAATTAAAATCTTTGTTGATTTTTGATGGCAGTGTCACTTTTTCTTCTCTCTTGGGTCCTGGGGGGCTCCACTTTTGTTAGATACATATATTTTTATTGATAGTGGCCATTTTCATAACACATGTATCCATCATTAGAGGTTTTAAAGTGTCTTTTTTAAGTGTCATACTCTATAGGGTGGAAATCTGATAGCCTACTAGTTCATTAGTCAGTTTCATATATCAGAATAATTTTACATATGAGGACATGACAAAAATCATTTCCCTGCTAGAATTACAACCATTATAAACTGTAAACGCTACTTCTTTAAGTATTATTGTAGGAGTTAAAACAATAGAGTTGTAAGTCCAGTGTGCTTTAACAACTAATAAATACTGTTACTTCATGACATATAAATGAGTTCATAATGCTTCATATGTGATGAGTTTAATATGAATTCTAAAAGTGTGTAGTTATAAGGTTAAATGTAACCAGTAGTTTGTGTATTTTCCTTGTTCCACTGTAAACATTTTTGGTGCCATTTTATAATCATACTTTAAGCATGAATAAGACTTTACTACAGCATTAGTAAATACTTAAATAAAGCCTTGTCAAGCATTTATACGACATTTTTTAACTGAGCTCCAAGTGCTTTATTAATGAATTGATATGAGTAAAACATAAGTAAAGCTTACCTCATCACCAATAAGCATTATTATTCTATTAACTGAGCTTCAAATCAAACCCTAAACCCTTTAGATATACAATAAAGCAGTAGTAGAACAAAAGCAAAGCTAAAGTCATCAGTGATTTGATTTATAATCTAACCCTTTAAATGCTTTTTTAATGCACAATAAAGCATTAGTAAGACAAGAGTACAGCTAAAATCACCACTGATAAAGCATTATTAATCTATAAACTCAGCTTCAACCCCAACTCTATTGATGAACAGAAAACATTGGTAAAACATAAACATTTAAACTGAGCTATATCTCTAACCCCAAACCCTGAGCTTTAACCCTAACTCTATTAATACACAGTTAAGCATTAGTAAAACATAAGTAAAACCTATGTCATCATTGATAATTTATAAACTGATCTCAAAAAGCTTTATTAATGCACAATAACACATTAGTAGAACATAAGTAAAGCTTACCTCATCCCTGATAAATCATTATTAATTTATAAACTGGGCTTCAAACCCTACCCCTGCACTTTAACCCTAACCCTATTGATACACAATAAAACATTAGTAAAACATAAGTTAAAATCATCATGTATTAAGCATTAATCATGTATGAACTTAGCTAAAAATGCTCAGTTAACTAATAAAGCATAAGAAAAGATCATCAATAAAGCATTTATAGCATAAAAGTTGGTTAATGATGTTTTTAAATGTTGATTGACCATTTTTATCAATGCTTAAAATATTTAGTTGTTATAGTTTTGCTCATAGTGTGTATTTTATTGGTATATTTCAAACATTATTGGTCACTGTTAAATAAGCATTCTCTTTTAGCAGAAATAAAGTTTTAGTATTAAACTTTAAAAAGCATTATTGATAACTGATATGTCATTAATAAACTCTGCTATAAAAGCTTCATAAAAGCCGCTAAATCTTCTTCCTCAAAGCATTTTTTACTAATTTGATCATTTTATTAGTTGAGTTATAAGGGTTTATAAATGAGTTAACTATTTACTAATGTTTTACTGATGCATCTATAAAACATTTACATTTGCTTTTGTGATTGACTTATAAACTAGTTCATTGGGCTTTACAGATTATGCTTTAATAAAATCATTTATAAATACATTTACAGTTTATATATGGTAAGTATTTACTTGTGCTTTTAATGCTTTATAGTGTGCCATAGTGTGTCGTACTTCCTTTTTTCTCTTTCTTATCGTAAAGCTCCATTGCAGACCAGAATAATTGTCAACTCTTAGCTCAGTTTAGAATTAATTTTTCTTATTAAATCATGCCCTATTTTTCTTCTTGTGTCTTATATTTGCCGATGTGTCACATCATTTCTTTAAATTGCCTTATAGCCATTTTTGGATATTTCAGCAGTACTTTAAACAACTGTACACTCGCAATCATTTGGATTTTTCTAATATAAATATTTCCAAACCACCCTTGAGCCTCATTATGACTGCCAGATGTGGTTTGCAAAAGAAAACAAACATGAACCTTTCTTTCTTTTTCACACTCACTGCACATAACTTCTGTGTTTTGGGATGCAGGCAAGAATTCCTCCTCGGGAGCCATTTCTGGAAACATGGGCGAGAAGAGTGATCCGTGCCGGGAGAAAGCAGAGGGTGGGATTCACTACAAGGTAACACTGTGATTTAAAGGAAAGTATTCCCACCCTTGAAATGAGCACCCTCTCTGCTTTCCTTTCCCGCCCCTCTCTGCACCCCTACACACACCTCCCCGGCTTATTATCTGAGATTTGTCAAAATACATTTCACACTAACAGGTATTTTTCAGCCTTCAAAGCCAGTTTTGATCTGCTTGACAAGCCAAAGCAGCTCAAATTCTGTGAAATCAGCAAAGCCAGCCAGGCCTGCCTTTTTTTTTTTTTTTTTTTTTTTCTCCAAGCCGCTCTAAACACGCCTCTTCCTGTGCTACGAGGACTTAAGCTAAATTAATCAAAGCCTGCATGTTACCTGCCATACTTTGAAGTGGTAATTGTAAAATTACTCTGTGTGCTGATCTGGCATTGCTGCCTCGCAGTCCGCCCCAGCCATTGTGCCTGGCTGCGGCCTTTTGTTGTTGTGATGTTACTGATGAGGCAGTTAGAAGCCTGTGAAGCATCTGTCTGTCACAAATGCACACATCCTCCCCTCTCCTCCAGACCTTAGAAGACTTTTTTCTCTCTAACCCTTCCTGCTGATGTATCGGGGTGGCTTTAGTCATTTGGAGGCTCCAGGCAGAACCCAAAAGGAGGCTCTTCCTAGTAATTAGCTGAAGCAATCAAAGTCAGGGAATAAGACATTTTGAAGCATCTTTTTCTGATAACAGAGCCAGGAAGATACAGGACACACTTAAATCTAAATGCACATATCCAAATACTCAACAGGCGTTTGTCAAATCATAGAAAGATAACTCAAACTCAACATATCTAAATATATCAACCTCTTTCTAGGCCAGGTGGAACTACACTTTAGGTGCAATGCTTGTTTTTCTGACACATATCGTACATTTTACTAATTACATGCCATTTTTCTTGCACTAATCCTTGAAATCATTGCTTCAGAGGGTCTACAGCAAGGGTGGGCAACTGGTGGCCTTAGGGCCTCACATGACCCTCTTCCTCAATCAACTTTAGATATCAGAAATATTTAAACATTAAGAATAAATGAAAAAAATTTGCCACAAAACTATGAAACAGATGAGTTTTCATGATAATCTTTGATTATGGGGTGTCTGCACACTTTGAGCATTGTTAAAGCATTAGTACATACAGTACATATCTCATTATTTATAAAGCATTGAGAAAGAACTGAATTTCAATTATGAATTGTCATTCAAAAATACAGCTGTAGATGATGCATTAGTAAACCATTCCAAGCATGCAACCTAACCCTAACTGTTCCCCTTTACAAATGCATCAATAAATCACTATTTTTTGTGTACAGTCACATATAAATAGGTCATATTACTTTATAAATGATTCCATTTACAAATGCTTTACTAATGCGTAACCCTGTGTAGTTAACTAAAATATTTCTAATTACCGGCGGATATTCAGTTCTTTGAAGAAATTACAAATTTCATTGGCTGTTATTGATTTTGCACAACTCATTTCTGAGTTTTAGTTGCATTTGAAAAAAAAAAATGGAAATACAAGTCTAATATGCTTTATCAATTCAGTTTCAACTGTAAACATGTGGAAAACATGAAAAAATCTGCAATAAACACAAAAAACTAGACATTTTAGTAATGATCTTTATTGAATGGTATGTGTTTATTTATTGCTATAAATTACAAATATAATTGACAGTTTCTGCACGACTTCTTTCTAAAGCATTATTAGTTGCATTTGAAAAAATATAGAAATGGCTCATGACCAAAATGGTCCATTCTTGGTCTAAAGCAGTGCTCAAAAATAAATTATCCCTGTTTCATTTTAGCTAAATGAAACAGGGATAATGCAAAGCCATATGCAATAATAACTTTTTAAATGATTTGATTTATATCAAGGATAACATTAGAAAATCCTAAATTCTGAGATGAGATACTTAAAAATTAAAAATAAGTGAAAATTATGTATTACAAGACTTATTATCATTACTGAATACCAATATTAGATAACTGAAAACTTGACTTTTATCTTAAATTAATGAAACAAAACAAAAATTCATTTCTGTGTGTCTAATGGAGTTGACAAAATTTAAGATATGATGGACAAAAATGTTGAATTGACACACAACTGCTAATTGAGACCTCAGCCTACACAAATCACCAGTTCAAATTATTGTTTTGTCCCTTTTCTCAAGAATCACTCATAGATATTCTACACGTTCTCTCTTGTGCACATCCTATGAAAATATACAAAACAAAAAGGAAAGTTGACAATTAAATCTGACATTTTAAGAATACTGTATATGTGTGGGGAAACAACTGGTGTGTGTGACTGGCAGTGGATCATATCTGATGTGGAAATTTTTAACATTATTGGGGGAAGACATGAGAGAGCCTCAAGTTGTCACATAAGAGCCACATGTGGCTCAAGAGGCACCCGTTAGGTATCACTGGTTTAAAGGACTAAAGGAGGTCTAAAACACTGCTCTGAATGAGACATTCTGAGCTTTTTCAGGGGTCTTGGACTTTGCTTTTGGGGCCATGGATCCCTCTTAGGAACTTTTTCATCCAATCAAAGTCTATTTTAAAGGTTTTTTTGTGCACTTTTGCCCCTTCTTCATAATTGTAGACTGTCAGCATTAATGCATCAATTGCATGCGTTGTTGTCCCTTTCAGCACACTTTGGTTGAGCTGCTGCAGCGTCTCTCTGAAGCCACAGTGATGTAAAATAAGTCCAGCACTGCTCCTTACTGTCTCATTTTACTTTTAACCTCACAGGCGAATTGAAAGTCGCCTGCACCTTTAATAATCAAATATTTACCTTTTTTACTGATCCTTTATGGACTTTACAATCCAAAACAAGCTCCTTTGTCTGCAGTCAAGTTCATGCTATAATCTTTGAATCCAGCGGAAGTGTTTTATTTACCTTCAAAATAAAAGCAGGTAAATCAACACAGGAGTCAGAGTAAAATGAAGAATAGTAGGATTTTAAAATGTGAATAAATATTTTCAATAAATATTAGTCCTGAGAATAATAGTAATTAAGGTTTGACAGCACTGATGCTCATAAATCACTCATAAAGTCTTTTCTCCAAGAGTATAAGGCCCCAGCTTATTGCCCACCTTTGCCTAATTGTAAAGCCCGCCCATGCTGACGTGTCAGACTTCCCTTAATTTTGTGAAATAAATGACTTTGTTGATAGGAGGTTCTACTTCTCTCCAGCCTCTGTAGACCAGCTTTTTTCCTTTTCCTCTTGGCCTTTTCTTTAAAACCTCGCTAACTCTGTCAAATGTCGTGGTGTGGAACCCAGTTGTCTAATGATTAAGTGGAGTGATCTCCAACCTGCCCCAGCCTGGGAGCGCTAGGGATCAGATTTCAACCCTTCAACCTGCAGTGCAGCCCTAATTAAAATGAATTTTCTCCAGGCGACCACTTTGCCCACAGGGCAGGAATCCAGCTATATACGGAATCCGCTCTTAAGGTATTGCATTAAATTTATTGTTGGGAGACACCGGAGAACATTGCGGTTTATATATCTCCCGCTTTTTTTTCCCTCCCTGCTTTCACACCCGCTCCTTTCCTTTCCACCTTTTTATTGTGATCATCACTCTGGAATCCAAGCTTGCTTTGGCAAAGATTGCCCTATGAAAACGGATGGAGCTTTTATGGGGCCCTGCCCATTTACTACTTCCTGGGCCTAGTTTATCTCAGAGGGAGAAACAGAGCGACGGAGAGATGGAGGAGAGGGAAAGATGAGAAAATGAAATGGAGAGAGGTAGAGTGAGACAGGGGGAGAAGAAAGAGAAGGGCTGCTTATTCCAACTGTGGATCTCATTAACATACATCAGCGAGTATTTCACAACTTCAAGCAGGAAGGCACTAAGCCCACCCAAGGGCAACACAGGCAGGGCTGACAGGGCCAGGGAAAGCAAGCCGTTAACATGTTGGCGGCTTAACAAATAATATCTGCTCCCAAGTACCTCGGTGAAATATTTAAAACCCCACTTCCTAACTCCATTTGACTGTGTTTATGACGATGACAGTAAACGACTTGTGTGGAAAAAAACAGTGCCAGCTGCTCAAATATCACATATTTAACACCACACTCACTGTACTGCATGTTCCCCGAATGAACTCGCCTTGAATGATGGCGTGCCGTATGCGATTTTGCCGTCGTTCATGTCTCGTGTCAATTGAGGCGCGGTTGAGATATAGGAGAGGCTCCAAAGTGCCACGCACACTGTCACTGTCACCGTGTGCATCCCCCAAGATAAATTCAGAGGCCTGTTTCCTGCTTTGATTACAAATGACATCCGCATGTGTTCCCCCCGATTTCTGCTCCTCACAGAAGAAGCCAATCAAGAAGACAAATAGCTGCGGCCCCAGCATGAGCGGCAGCAGCGCACCGCCACGGCAGGCAGACAAACAGAAGATGCAGAACCTCTCGGCGGAGGAGATGGAGGAGTATACATTCTCCCTACAGTAAGTCTCACCACTCATTATCCTGCCTCAGTCTCTCAAAATTCAAACGTGAAGGAAAAAAAAAACCTGGTTGACAACTGATTTGTGTGCCTCACAGACGCTGATGTGCATGGTATCAAGCAGACACAACCAAATGTGTCTAGAACACCTCTCATACAGATAGAGCTACAGTAGTTAAAGTGTTTCAGGGGAAATCCTAACCAAATGAGTCTTCAGCTGCTATAACTTTAATCTTCTATGGCTCACTTGTAATTTGTCAACATAAACAAATCAGAGGCATAGTAATCTGCAGAGCCTCATGGCTCAATCATGGCTCAGAAACACAAAGTCAAAAATGCATGAGCAGTTTTTCAGCAGTGGTGCAACAATAATTTAACAGCACACTTTTGATTTTGAGAGAAAATTTTACTCCACTGCATTTGAAAGGCAGTTTCGACTCCACTCCATTTCCGTGAATGCTCGTAATACTCACTTATTTTTCTCTAAAGTCTGATGATGAATTTTTCTTTTGTTTTTCTAAAATCTAAGGGCCTCAAGATAAATCTCGTACTGCTGTGCAGCAAATGCAGGGTACCTTTCAAACTACAAGGTATCTACATCACATCTAAATTTATATTCAGTGGTTCAGAGGTGTATTTGGATTGCAAATTGTCAAGAGTGAATTTAAAGTACCAAAAAACTCCCTTGGTAGGACCCATGGCTCCAACAGCCAGGTCCAATCCCTTAAAAAGCCCCTTAAATATGTTGTTTCATTAGTTCGAGTGATCCCATTAAACCAGGGATGGGTCACTTTGGATGCTAAGGGTGCCACATGCATTCGCCAGAGGGTGAACTTTTCCCAAACTGTTGCAAGCTCTTAATTTGAAAATCACAATATTTATAATTTAACAAAAAGAACAAAAATAGCTTTTATTAGAATTTGTAATCATTAAAACATTTGCATATTGTTGCATGAGAATTTAATGAAATGAACACAGAATTACAGTTGATAAATGCTACTTTATCAATGTTATAAAATATTGCTAAAGTATGTTTGTATTGCATTTTTATGACTCTCTTCAAATGAATTTGATCATGCTTAAAAGTAAGTCCTGCACAATCATTTACTGACAATTTTGTTTTTAATTTCTTTCATAGAAATGAACATGCACCAGTATCAGAGATTAGTATGAAAATATGTCTAATTTTCATGTAGTTCATGTAGTTTTCTGTGTGGTCTGCTTTAGTGTTGTTTCTTAGTAGTTTCATCATCAGGCAAAAGTAGCCAGGAGCCTGGGGCCTCATGCTCCAAGGAAGAAATAAAATTTATATTCATTGATTTAAGAGGTGTATTTGGATTGTAAATAAGATGTCAAGAGTGAATAGAAACCATCAAAAAAGTCCCCTGGAAGAATCCCAATACCCAGGTCCAAACCCCTGAAAAAACGTCTAAAATATGTCATTTTATTAATCCCTTTACACTAGGGATGGGTCACTTTGGGTACCAATGGTGCCACATATTTGCCAAAGGGCAGGGTTGTTCAGATTTGTTGTACATTCTCAATGAGACAATTGAAATTATTTACATTTGACAAAAATACTTTTGCAATGCTAACATGTTTGCATGTTGTTGCGTGCTGAAATCAATGAGCTGAACACAGAACTACAGTTGACTTCAGCTACTTTCTTACTGTAATTAACGAAATATTCTAAAGTACAGTATGTTGGAATTACATTTTATGAGTGTTCAAATGCATTTAATAATGCTTCAAAAATGACCCATGCAGAATCATTTACTGCAATTTTTATTGATATGCTAAACATTTACCAGTAATCATAGATTAGTAATGAGAAGAATACATCTAATTTTCATGAAGTTCAGTGGGTCTCCGTGTGGTTTTCTTTAGTAGTTTTATCATCTGGCAAAGTAGCCACTTGCCTGGGGCCTCATGCTCTAAGGGCCCTGAGATTTAGTTCATACTGCCGAGGTGTATTTGGATTTTAACTAGGACAAGAGTGAATTGAAAGCACCAAAAAAGTCCCCTGGAAGGACATCTGTCTTCAACAGCCAGGTCCAAACCCCTCAAAAAGCCCCTAAAATCTGTCATGTTATTAGCTAGACTGATCCCTTTAGACTAGGGATGGGTCACTCTGGATACTCATGGTGTCACATGAATTCGCCAGAGGGCGAACGATATATTTCCATCACATGTGTGCAAGGAAGAACGTACAAGATAAATATCACTGATTCTTGAGAAAAGGGACAATCAGGTTTCAAACTCATTTCACTACAATAATTTGAAGTGTTTTGTTTTTTGTTTTTTTTGTAGGTTGAGGTCTTAACTAGTAGTTGTGTGTAAGAATAGATGAACATTTTTCCCAAAATATGACTTATTATGATATGATTTATTTATCAAGTCAAGATGGCCAAGTCTTTTTTTGTTATAATGCTGGTATTCATTAATGATGTGTAGAAATAAAATGCATTGTTTTCTTTTTTTAAATATCTTCTCTCAGAATAGTTTCATTTTCTAATATTATCTCTAATATTAGCCTTATTAAACTTAACTTAAACTTACTTTCAAAATAATTAAATTATCATGTGTACAGATCAGCTTATATTTGAACAAATAAGCAGGATAAAATGATCAGATATTAATGCATTTTTGTGAAAAGAACAAAAAAGGAGTTGACAATGGGGAAAATAAGTGATGGTGTTGATTTAACACTTTGGAAAATGTTAATATTTTAACTCTCTTTGAGTGTTGATTTTTAACTCGGTGGTTTTTTACACATTAAAGTGTACTTTTAACACAACATTGTGTTATTTCCTTTCACATTGGTGTAACTCTGAGGTATTTTTAATTTATTTATACTGTATAAAATGCTTTACTCTAGTTATAATTACAGATTTTCTCACATTAAAGCTCTACAGCTATGGCAGTGTGAGGTGTCTTATGGCAACCAGACAGGTATGAGACAGACACAGAGCGAAAATACACCCTGAATTGAAAGTCTACACTTTCTCCATTAATGTGGGCCATCAGTTAGCACAATCAGGAAGTGACCGACTTATCAGACAATTACACTCATGGTGAAGAAGTGCTTAGCATAAAAAAACAACAATCATTTATAACAGGCAATATCTAAACACTTGTAAATACCTCTAAAACACATTCAAAACACTTCCAAACACTCTGCACAAAGGCATGATGGGAAAACTCTGCCCCCAGATTTGAAATAGCAGTGGGTGGGGCTTGGATTAAATGACTTTGCAGAGTTAGAATAATACTGAATGGATCAGCACTGTCAGATAACTCCAACTCTAAAGCCATACTCTGAGTGGAGTTAAAATCACACTATGAGAGTTAAAATCAACACTGAGAACTTAACTCTCAAGTTCTAACTCAGAGCATTATCTTAATTGTCTGTAGATAAAGAAAAATAATGAAACTGAATGGTGAAACCAAGCTTTCTGCATGTTCTGAATAATATTTTTTTTTTAATTTAGCACTTATTGATAACCCCTCCCCCTCAAGGTTTGGATTGTGGTTCCTGCAAAGGTACTTTCTCAGCAATTTGAATCTTCAGTTGAGCAGGGTTGAGTAGCACTGCCATAGAGCAAGCATCACGCGGATCAGGCAGTTTATTTAGCCATGCTATGGCAGAGAAGGATAAAAACTCACCACAGGAGCACGTATAGTCATGTTATTCCTACTGCTCCAGTCTAAGAATCCACCACCAACTTCTTCATGGTAAAATCTGGACCCAAGTTTGTGAAAATCTTCAACCAATGAGTTTTATTTAATGGACCTCAGAAGGTGCAACCCACATTTTATTTACTTTTAACACAATTTCCTTCCATGCACATCCTTTGACTGAGCTACCTTCACTTGTAGTGGAGTAAAACTTGACCAGAAGGGACTAAACTATGACTCAGATGTTGCAGCTGTGCACTTTGTCCACTGCTGTGTGTTACAATGCTTATCGCATTGCAAAAATGAGCTTTGATTTTTAAAGTAATGCCACTGAAAGATCATTTTGTGCCTCGATTAAATCTTTGCTTTTCTGCATTTGAGATATTTTTGTTCAAATTCCTTTATTAAATCAAAAAGAGCTCCAAGTATACCTTTGTGCCTCACAGTTTTAAGAGAAAACAATCATTTTCTTACTGTATGGCTGTTGTAGCCAAATCAAATATTGCTCAGCCCATTATGTCACCATGTCGTTTATTTGTTTCCAACTCCTTTGCACGGCGAAGAGCAACAAAGGAGGTTTGGAAAAATTGTTTTCCTCTCTTCTGTGGCTTACAGCATTTGATTTTAATGAGAAAAGTGGGATGAATGAAAAACAAACAAAGCAGGAAGCAGTGAATTTGAAAACACCTCGGCCAAATGTGTTAAAAGTAGCGAGGTGCAGCACTGTATGCCCATGGAGCATCAAAACAGGCTAAGAGCAAAATTGCTTATTTCAACAAAAAGTCACAGGTATTTGTTTTTATTTGAACGTCAAGTAAATTAAGGGGAGGGGATCAGCTCGCACACTGCTACACTAGGGGGGAGAGAGAGTGAAAGGAGCGAGAGAGTGGAGGAGAGAATGCAAGCTTTCCCTGGAGATTTAAAAGTACCCATGTTTCCTCATTTCTGGGAGTTGGTAATTTATAGCTGCTGGTCACATATTAAACAAGATCAGAGACTACTCCCTGACATCTTCTGAACATACTGGGGGAATTCAAATGATTACCAGCGTATCCTGCCAACAAATGACGACACAGGGACTATCTGGAGGGAGAGTGAATACAAAACGAACACAGAAACCCGGGCAAGGCTGCACACAAAGGGACACAATTAAATGGTTTTCACGATTATTCATAGTGCCGCTTTTTTACCTCAGAGCGGTCGCCGGGTTCAGTGAGATGAGACGTTTCTGTCAGTTATAGGTACGGATTGTATTGAGTCGGAGCCCTGGCGGTTCCCACATGCCCCGTGAAGGTGCTGCCGCTATTGATTTCATCTTTACAAGCACACACATTACAGTATCTCTGAGCTAAAGGCATCGTCTTTCGCCCTCGCCTAATCAGAGCATTAGAGAGATACAGTGCCAGCATTGGCTTTCAGAATAAAGTTAAAGACACTGAAATCTCAAAGTCATAGCCTGAGCCGCTCCCCCACTGCGCTGTTTGACTAACTCTGGGCTCCTCTACATCACCTGAGGATGCAGACCAAAGGGATTGTTTACAGATTTCTTATTTTTGCAGCCTTAATGATGTCATCTCCATCTCTTCTGGCATTTTTAAAGCTCTGTTTGTATCTATGTGAGTGTTTGTGTGCATGTGCGTGGGAGTGTGTTTTCTATGAGCATCATTTCTCCACTCTGTCTGCGTACAGTACGTGTGTGCCTCAATCTCTGTGTATACATGTATTTTATGTGGGATGAGGATTCCTGCTGCAGTGATTGAGGGATATTACTGCCATCTATTGAGCCACAAGAGACTGAGCTCATTGAGATTTTTATAGGGCGTCCCGACACAAACGTGCAAATCAGATGCTCATGCATTATTGAGGGAACACTTACAGACAGCAAGATTTAATTCAAAAAGTCTAAGAATCACACAAAGTCTTTAACAGAATGCAATCATTTAAAAAAAGAACACTTTATTCTGAAAGGGAAATTATAATTCAGCTTTTTTTTAATAAAACAGAGAAAATCATGCAGCTCAACAGGATCCAGAGTGAGAGAAAGTGTCATCTTTGTGCTTTGCAGGCTGTTTCTGCAGTAGGACTCTTAATACCACCATTTTCATATAATCATCAAAAAATGTAAAGATTTTTTTTCCATCTATGGTGCATTTAATAACATCAGTTTGAAAGCCTGACTTGTACTAGGCCTGTCAGCATAAATGCATTGATTGCAATTAATTAAGATCCACAATTAGTGCACAATTGCATGCTTTGTTGTCCCTTTTAGGACACTTTAGTTAAGCCACTGCAGCCACAGTGATGTAAAATCTATCCACCACTGCTCTGCAATGTCTCATTTCACTTTAAAAACTCACATACAGCTCAGTGGGTGAGTCAAAAGTCATCAATTTCTTGTGTTACCAAACATTTACCTTTTTAGTGTTCCTGTATTTCCTGGTAATCTATCACAACTTCCTTTTTCTGTGGTTAAGCTCAGGCCATCTCAGACCTGGCAAGACATTCTTCTTTTCTTTCAGATTAAAAACAGCAGTTTGGTCAGCAATTAAACAGGAAGTTGATTTTCTGTAGTTTAATATGGTACGAAAGTCCACATGAAACAAAAAGGTGGAATTAACTGTATTCAATTCTGAGATTTTAAATGTCAATCTTTTGATTGCCTAATTTTTTACTTTTGTTTTTTTATATTCAGGGTTGTGCACCTTTATCAAGGCCAAATTTAAGCACTTTGCAAGCACTTTCAAGTAAGACCGTATCCAGGGGGTGGCCAAGAGCAACCATGACCCCCCAAAACTGTTTGACGCCTCCCAAAAATTCTAAACTATGATTGGCTATGTGCTTGGTTAAATTTTCACTCTAATCAGTTTGTTTCAGGCTTGCGGCTCAATGCATGGCACATTTGCTTTTCTCAGAACTTTAAATAGAGCATCTGGCACCTTATTTTTAAGTCATAAAAAAATGAAGCTAGGAGGATAGAGAGTGTTGTCACCCTTTTGTCTTCCATTAAGAAAATGAAACAGGTATTTCTCACATAGTAAAATGTGGAAAAAAAAACAGGAATAACACATTTCTAGCACTTTATTTTTAGTTTGATTAGAGATGTTAAAACTAGACAGGGTCAATAAATGTTCTCAACATATCTGATCAGCTGCCCAAATACTCTTCATACTGATATTTATTGTAGTAATAGTTGGGTAAAGAGATTTGTATGTGAACACAAGGGAAAAATAACCTTAAACACTGCCTAATTATCGCTCTTACTGGAAAATTAAGAGGTCAATATCAGAAATGGATGAGAAAAAAATAAGTGACTTTGTAACAAAAAGGAACACAGTAACGCCAAAGTGAAACTTGTTTGTGTTCTAGTTTGTTTTTGGGCATTTTTAGTGGCATGTTGATGGCTTTGGTCGTGTTTTTAATGTCTGTCTTTTGTGTACCGATAAATTACTCTGGCTTCAGCGCTGGTTTCAAGGTGCATTTTCAGGCCTTTCCAGCACCTTACAGCTGTGGTAAATTACATATTTATACAAATGCACAGCCTTCAGAAATGATGTTTCAGATGTCACCATGCATTGTAATGGTTTCATTTATTTACGGCTTAATCTAAAATCACACAAAAGACTTAAAAAATTTAAACTGTAAGTTTAATGAAAGGCCTGATTCACTAAAATGAATAAAGATCCCTGAAAGATTTCATGTGAAGAATTTCCCATGATGCTTTTACTCTGTAAACAATCTTTTTCAGTGAAATAGCTGTTTACTGTCTGAGAAATACATTTTCAAGCACTTTATTCAGGATCCAAGCACCTCTCACTGAAAGCACAACTCTAAAATTCAAGATTTTCCAGCACCTGTATGAAATCTCTATGTTTAAATTTTAGGTGTCAGCATCATACATACAGTATAAAATGATTTTTTTTCTTTATTATTTTATGGTCAGTTCCTGATTGACAGATTCGAAGCAAAACTAAGAAATGTCATGTTTGTGTACTGAAGGCTGCCTGCAGGAAGAACTGAAAAGATTGAACATATTCTTACATGCATGGCACTAATGCACGTCCATAATTGGTGCTGTTATTGAAAACATTAGGTCCTAATTTCAGAGATTATCACCTCATCTATGCGGACTAGCACAAGTCCTTTTTTATTTATCACTTTATTTATTTATTTATGTATTACTTGCAGAAACAAACTTCATAGATCAAGTCGCTTCAACTTAAAACCATAATTTTAAACACAACACAGTGCTCCTTTTATTGTTTTTATTGACAGTAAGTCAGCTCTGCACAAATCTAAATGGCTGTGAAAACAGGCCTGGAACCCTCATGTTCCTTCTCCTCCTTCTCCTCCACTTTTCTCTTACTTATTTGTTCATTTATTGCTGATATCTGTTTGAACATGCATGGAAGACTCCTACTGACCCTGCACCTTATTTGATGTTTACAAGTGTAATCTTTACTACCCTTTTTCTCAAAGAATAGAACCAAATCAAAGAATCTGACTCTGTACTTCTGTATAACCATACAGAGCAATTTGAAAGTTTTGGGTGGTTCACTAACAACTTATAGAAAATGTAAACAAACACACTTGAATCAATGCCCTTTTCAAGTCCAGCCACAATTTCCCTATTGGATGGAGCTCTGGGCTTTGACTCGGCCACTCCAGAACATTCACCTTGTTGTCTTTAAAACATTTCTGTGTTGCTTTCTCTATACGCTTCATGTTATTGTCTTGCTGGAAAATAAATCTTCTGCATAACCATAGTTCGTCTGACTAAACAAACCTACCAGGGCCAGCTGCTGAGGAGCATCCCCACAGCATGATGCTGCCACCACCGTGCTTCACATTGGGAATTACCAAAGAACCTTTTTCCACTTGACCATGGAGTCTCCCACATGTCTTTTGGTGAACTCTAGTCCAGATTTAATCTGAGTTTTCTTAAACAGTGGCTTTCTCTTTGCAACTCTCCCATAAAGCTTTGACTGGTGAAGAACCCAGCCAACAGTTATGCAGAGTCTCTCCCATCTCAGCAGCTGAAGCTTGTAACTCCTTCAGAGTAGTCAAAGGTGTTTTGGTGGCCTCTCTCACTAGTCTCCTTCTTGCAAGTTCACTCAGTTTGAAGATGGCCTGATCTAGGCAGATTTACACAAGTGCCATACACCTTCCATTTCTTCAGTTGAACTCTGGGGATGTTCAATGCCTCGGAATTTTTTTGTATCCATCCCCTGACTTAAACTTTTCAATGACCTTTTCTCTGCAGTGTTCTTTTGTCTTCACAGTGCAATGGTAGCCAGGAATACTGATTTACCTGTGACAAGACCTTCCAGACACAGTTGTATGCAGTAACAATTTCTATTAGTTACAGATGCAAAATCTTAGCAAAAACCTTACATTTTGCATTTTTTAATCACTTGTAGTATCTAAAAAAATGTTAATTTTTAAGTTTTTAGTCTATGATATGCTTCTGTCAAAACATGACTATTGCAATCTACGTTCTGCATTCTTCTCACCAATGTCACCTATTGCCTTCTTCCTACCTTACTTTTGAAGAGAGAAACCTGTTTTAATCAAAGTCATTCTCACATAGCAATTAGATCTAATTAGTCCAATTATCAAGATTCTAATTACATTGAAATATACCCCCTAAATCTCATATCAATTATAGTATGTGAGACTTGTCCCGATCAGGAGACATGAAGAGAGAGAGAGGGAGACAGAGCAAAGACAAAGGTAGGCGGGAGGTAGAAGGAAGAGCATCTACATCCTCTGGAGGCCAAATGACTGCAGAACAGACTCCATCTGTCCCCAAAGCTTTTATTCTGAAAGTCTGGGTGGCCATTTGGGGATAAAAGTGACTTCACCTTATACATTTTTATAATACTAAGAACCATCTTATCACTGATTATGATGTTATGATGAGTTATAACCAAGTTTCTATTCAGTTTGATAATTGATTGATCAAGTAAGTGTCATGGATGGCATATTCAAATCCTGGGAAATGATTGCAAATTCATATGCCATTTTGCAGGAAATGCACAGAAACACACAAAAACATTCTCAGCATGTTACTCTAACGGTGCAGTACGGCGCTGTAGGTGCACCGGCACAACACACATGCGCAGCCTGTTCTTGTTGTGGAGTCAGAGGGAACACACTGACCTAATTTCCCCCAGTTAGCTCGCCTCGTTGGGGACCAACAATCCTCTCTGCCCGTTTCCTCCAACCGAGCCTATCAGAGCACTCACTCACTGAGTGTCTGTCTCTGTCTTTCTGTGCCCTCCATCTGTTTGATGCTGTATACATGCTTTAGTGTAAGATTAGCACTTAATGCACAGATAGCAAGGTCTTTGGTGTTAAATACCACGGTGAGTAAATACATGCAGGGAACCTGCATCACTGGCATGGACATGATTACATTTTTTAGTCACCACAAGAACCCTCTGAGTGCATTTAGGACACCTTTATCTTGTACGTTTCTATTATACTACCCGTACAACCCAAAATTAACCAGAAGTAGCAAGACAGTTGGCCTTACAAACAGCTGAATAGTGTAGTAATGCACTGTCATATTATTCACAATTAAAGCCACACCAGAGGAATATGAAGTTTACTTCTGCAGCCTTACTAATGCCAGTATCCTGTGGACAAGCTGAGGTAGCACAAACTGTGGGGAAAATAGTCACAGCCTATGGACATGGAAAACAGTCACTGATGGTGTTATCTTCTGTTTTCATCAAATGGTCCACTTTGGGTCGTTACGGTGCACAAGTTCTGTTCCAGCTTTTTTGGCACCCTTCTTTTGGGGTACCAAGCGTTCCTATCCAGCCCTAAAGGATGGAGCTAGACACACTGTAGTCCATCGATTAGTCAAAGGAATCACCACTACTGGTGCAACAGCAATGGGCAAACATAAAATGTGCTAAGTTTTGCACTGAGCTAAAAGGCTAGCAAAACCTCTTTAGCAGCTTTTCTCCCACATTTTTTCATAAACATACCTGTAAAAGAAAAAAGGACACTATGTATCCAATAATTTGTAAAAAATAAACAAAAACAAAACTGACATGCCAAATCAACATGACAGGTGATCGGTGAATGGTCATGTGCTGTTTGTGAACAAGCTGGTTCTAAGAATCAGATCTTTTATGTGAATGGTGAAAGTCAGCACTTAAAGACACATCAAAAACAAAATGCTACTGAATAAAGAGCCATGTGGGAGCTGAAAGAGTGGCTCTTAATACTGAGCTGAGCCAAATGATCTAGATCTCTAAAAAAGACTGAATTTTGTTTAGGGTCAGGGTAAGGTTTAAAGTAACTGTTAGAATATCAGAAATTAAATGTTGAAAGCCTGATCTGTAAAACCTGCTGAAAAAACATTAAATAAAGCCAGAAACAGTCTGCTTACAGAGAAAAAGCTCATCCTCTGTTGCAGTGGTTCCCAACCAGAGAGGGGCCAGAGATCTTGGGGGGGGGGGCTTTGTCTGCTCTGAGGTTGTCAAAATTAGATTAGTAAATATTAAGTAAAATCATGATAAAGCATTAAATAAACAGTTTATAAAATGGTCTTTGGTTATAAAAACACGTGAATAGCCTTTTCCTTAGGGTTTTGTAAAAACAAACAATTAAATGGATGTTGATTTTTGACGACAATATGACGCTATAATTTTTTTAGGGTCTTGGGGGAGCTCAGCTTGTCTTTGAAACAAGTAGGGGGGCTCCAAGGAAAAATGGTTGGGAACCACTGCTCTATTGTAATGTAGCATTTATAGCTAACTTACCTGTTGAATACAACAAGTGTGGAAACAGGTTGCAAAAAGTTAAATAAGATTTCAACTATTAGTCATAGCCACTTTCTTTTTCTTCTTGTAGCCTGCCATTGTGCTGTTCTGATGATGCTATCCATGCCTTCTTAACCCTTACGAAAGCTTTTCTGGCAAGCCTGGAAGTTGGGTGACTTTTCCTGGGCATTCAAAGATTAAATCACAATGGAACTCGATGTTGAACGTCTTTTAAAATCCATTTTTGATCATTTCTACTGCAAGCTTACCTTGGCTACTATATTAACTGTCACATGGGCTGTGACATGCTTTGCCAAACCAGGCATGTCTGGCTTGAATCATTATTTATTCACTTTTTGGGCACGAGAGATGGAAGTACAAGTTTGTGCAAAAAAAGTTTGAGTCATTATTGGTTATTGTGTGTCATACATAAAAATCCTTGAGTTTTAATTTCTGTTTAGTTTTTTCATTTTTCATAGTCCCATAACTTTTTTTAATATTTAAGTGACATTACTGCAGCACACATATTCTTAAAGCCCAGGTTGTCCTGAAAAGAAGGTTGTTCAGAGCTTGACTGTGCACCGTATGCTTGATGTTTAACAAACACTTGAAGACAAAAAGTCCAGGTGAGACTAAATGATTTGAAAATGGCTTCAGGTTCAGAGGGCAAATTTGAGACAGTGCAAAAATGAAACAGAACTGTTTTAAATGCAAAATAGTTGAATTTACAAGCAAGAAAAGGGAGATTCACTGAGGCTAACTGTATAAATTTCAAGATCAATCACAATAAAAAACAGATGCAGCAAAAGACTGCAACTCATCAATATTAAGATATACAGTATGCACAGTGTGTACAGCATTACAGCTGGTGGCACCACTGTCCTCTGCTGTAATGCTGTATAGACAAGGAGAGTTTGTCCTGCAGAAACAGACAGAAAAGAGAGAAAACCACCTGAAATAACAAGTAGTTCCAGGCTGTCAATCCTCTGTACACTGCAGCTCCGAATCACAACTCAGTGCAAGGGTCAATCAATTCTGATGTAATGCTGGTAGGAGAGGTGGGTGGAGATGGCAGTGCTGTTCACCTCTGGGTCTCTAGTGCTTTCCAGGGCTCTTTCCTGTGCTGAGGGGGCAGGAATGTGTCTGCGTGCGTGCGTGTGAGAGTGCGAGTGCGTGCATGCATGTGTGAAAGAGAGGCCCCTGGCTAACCACGGCCCGAGTGCACACGTTAGGGTTTTCTGCGGCCAGACGCGCCCTGGGTCACTTCGGATCTCACAGACGCACATACACAATCAACGTGCTGCTTCCTTTATGGAAATCAGAGCTGTCAGCTCCTTGACAGCTCTGATGTTGTGATATGATTGGTTAATCTGCAGTGATGTGGGTGTCAGTCAGAGCTGTCTGCGGTCCCATTGGTGGTCTGGTTCAGATGAATGTGTTTCCCACAGACACGTAAGAGAAGTACGGGGAGGGGTGGTCAGATAGAGGAGGAATGACAGGAACTGTATGTGGGAGCATATGAGTGATGGTGTGGGAGTCGTGCATGAGAGCAGTGAGTGTGTATGTGAGAGAAATGGAGCCAGGCCAGAGGTGACACTTCCCTCACGCTCTTCTTTTTACATCCGTAATCATTCCTGTCTGACATCAACATCCAAAACAGACTGTAAAAGTCAACAAACACATCCAAAAGACCCTAAAAGAGGATCTTTACATGTAGATACATGTAAGCGAATGCAGCCTAGCACAAACATTCACTAATGCTCCGTGCTCTGTGCAAATAAATATGAACTTTTAGGAAAACATCACTGACAGGCAGCTCTAATAATAAAACTGACAGGTTGTCGATGTGGATGTAATCAGATTTGGATTCACAGTGTAACATTTCTGTTTGTATGAGCATGATGTCATCAGTCTTTGTGAAGCTGTAGCTAGTTTAGACAGCTAACAGTTAGCATTTGTGGTACAGTTTAGTTTGTGATTAAAGGAGCTGAGATATGAGTGACATCAACATAAACACACAAAAACTCTGGTAAACATAAGGCTATATCATTTTTGTTTTTCTGAGTCTTATCAGACATTTTTGTCACTATTTCCATCATAGATTGATGGAAATTTAAAGTGACTGATCTAATTCAGCAGAGTGTTAGTAGTCTCTTAATTAGTGAAACAGGGATCACCTGAGTGTAGTGAATGTGTCTCAGGGGATTGTAGCATAAAGGCACCTGTGTCTGAAGGGGACAACTGTTGGCCGGGTTCTTCACCAGTCAGAGCTTTATGGGAGAGAGATAAAGAGAAAGCCACTGCTGAAAACTCAGATTAAATCTGGAATAGAGTTCACCAAAAGACATGTGGGAGACTCCATGGTCAAGTGGGAGAAACTATTTTGGTCTGGTGAGACCAAAATGATGCTTTTTGGCCATCAGACAAGACGCCAAACACTGACCTCATCACAAACACACCATCCCCACTGGGAAGCACGGCGGTGGCAGCGTCATGCTGTTTGGGGGCTGGACTTAAAACTCATTTTAACCCCTTTTTGCCTCTTTAACCCAATTTTAACCATTCTGTAACCCCTTTAAACCACTTTTCCTGCATGTTTTATCACCTTTGTGCCACTCTTATCCATTTTTGCCACTTTTCCTCTATTTTTGTCAATTTTTAACTTCTTTTCTTTACATTTTTTCAACAATAGTTGCAACTTTTAACCCATTTTTGCCAATTTTCACCCACTTTTGCTATTCTTTAACTTTCCTGCCAATTATTTCTGTTGTTTGCCACTCTTGAATACCTTTTCACTAATTTACAAGGCTATTTTTGCTGTTTTTTTGCCACTTTTAACCCATTTTTTGATACTTTTTGCCTCTTTAACCCAATTTTTGCCATTCCCTTACCAATTTAAACCACTTTTCCTGCATGTTTTATCCCCTTTGTGCCACTCTTTTATCCATTTTTGACTTTTTTTCTATTCTTGCCCATTTTAACCCATTTTTGTTACTTTTTGAACAATTTTTGTAATTTTAACCAATGTATGATACTTTTTTGCCCCTTTTTCCTCTTTAACCAATTTGTACCAATTTTAACCTCTTTTCACCAATTTGTCTGGTCATTTTTGCAGCTCTTCTGCCAACCTTAACCCTATTTTTAAATATCTACAAATTACGACTTTAAATTTCTGTAAAACAGATCAAAAATTTGGTTATTCTCAAACTATTTCAACATGAATTGTTCGTGGGGTGGTTAACAGTCGCAGGCATTTAAAGGCAAGGGATACTCTTAAACCACAACATCTTCTTTTCCTCCTTTTCTGAATTTAATGATCTTTTGGGGGCCAGACAGGAAGCTTTGGGGGGCCTGATATGGCCCCCGATTGATGATCAGTGATGTAGAGGTTAAAATTAATCCATGTAAAATATAGTAAAACCCTGGAAGACAACCTGATTCAGCCTGCAATAGAACTATGGCTTGGGAGAAGATTTATTTTCCAGCAAGACAATGACCTGAAGAAAGCTACACAGAAATGGTTGTGAAGCTGGTGTCAAGTGACTCAGTCAAAGCCTAGACCTCAATCCAATAGAGAATTTGCGGCTGGACTTGAAAAAGGCTGCTCAAGCCCAAAGCAGTTTTTTGCCTGGAGGGCAAAAAGAGCTTATACTGTACTAACTAAAATCAGAAACACCCGAGCAAGCACTTAGCTTAACTATGCTTTTATTTGGTGTCCATTTTTTATTTCTCCAAGTGATTTGGGATCAGAAGGACCTAATAAGTACCCAACATTATACTCAACATTGTATTGTAACACAGTGTTTTTTAAAGGATGTCCTCATTTGAGGACACTAGGTTTATTTTACTGCATAACACCATAAGCAGCAAAGTATGCATTCTACAGTGTCATTCCTCGGTGTTGTAGCTTATTATTATTGATAATATTGTCAAACTGTCATGTCATGTCCAACTACTGACATTACCAAGCATAAATCCACAAGTTTCAATCATAAAATTTGAACAGTTTTAATTCAACCAGTTTAAGTTTGAATGGCAACCACCTTAAATGTACACTGACGAATGTCATGGACTTCTGTGACAAGATGGCAAAGTGTCCACGAATGAGGCTAACAGGTCTCAGTTCTGGAAGTATTGCACTTCCAGGCCACCGTAGTGCAGGGAACCCAAATGTAAAGACCTCATATGAGGGCGCAGGTTTGTAGGAGGTGAAACAACGCAAAGTAAAGGAAGCATACTGTTCATAGTTCTTATTACAATATTTTAACCAAGCATTAGGCCTCCGTCTATTCTTTTAATCATTCAATCATCAACCAGACTGATATAAACAATGTTTTCCTAACCTTCACAAATACTCTGGCATATCTCAAAAATAGATGTCTTGCTGTGGTTGTATGAATGATCAGGCAACAAGTGTAAAAGGCTGAGTTTCATCCTACATAAATCAATAAAGAACAGCTGTAGTAAATGAAACTAGTTGTCTTAAAGCTACAATGTCTGTTTGGTGACAATAGGTTGCATTTAAGAGTTTGTCTCTGCACAGAAACCCTTTTTTTTTCCTGCCTTTCTTTTTACTTTGTCCACTTAATTGCTCTCTCCACACACACATAATCCACATAGCTGGCTCATAATTATTTCCTCTTTCCCTCCAACTCTGTCCCGTTAATTCGTTCTTTATCTCACTTTCTCTGCCTCTAATTTTCTCCATCTTTCTCTCTCCATCCTCTCCTCATTCTCTTGCTGTTTCTATCTCTCTGGTGACAATGTCCTGCAGTTATGAGGCAAGGTCAGAGAAGTGAAATCCATTTAAATACTGATGCAACTCTCTGGAGGCTCGTACTCAGCCTCGGCAGCACTCCTCCCTCTACGCCTCACCCAAATTGATGAATGGATAGATATCCTCAGAATAGGAATGTTTTGTTGTGTATTAATCATTTGACATGACTATTGGCAACATGTTTGGACTATTTTCTCACTGCCCAAAGTTTATATGGAGAAGAAACAACCTGTTCTTCATTGTTGGTAGTAGCTGTGAGTGTAATGGGAGCCTGGGAAGCCCCTGTGTATGTTTGTTGATCCCAGGTGCATCTGTATTTGAAATGTTTCCACCCTAGTTTATGGCGCTCCAAGGGACCTGCCATTTCCATGTTTTAATCCCCTCTCGTGCTAAGTCAGGCGCTCCATAAAAACGCCACATGTTGCATGGCAGTGAAACGGCTACCTCACGTATGAATCTAAACCATTCCAAGGTGTGTGAGGCCAAAACAGTGTTGTTGGAGGGATTTGTTTGGCCAGAGCAGGATTTGTATAATCACTCATCAAATTAGATTGCTCAAATGGTCCTTTGGCTAGCTAGCTTTATTGCTGTTGTTTGTGTAATGGAGAGTTTCACTTCTCATCTGTTGCAGTTGTATAACATAGGTTGAGCATTCCAGCCTCTAGTTTCATCATCAAACCCCAACCATAACATTCAAGGCTGTGTCCACAGTGTAAAATTTCACATCATTTCTCATTGGCACTCTGTGTTTTTGGGTCACAACAGTTGTTTTATGACACCAGCTTTGAGAATTATTTAAGTTTTATGTTTGATTTAATTTGGTCACATTTACCAAACACAACTCAAAACCAATGGTCAGTCCAAAAATGAACACTACATATCACTACAAAACATATTGCTCTGCATGGCCTTCCACCATACTGCTATCTTTGACTTTTTTTTTTTTTTTTTTTAATCTAGTCCTGGTCCAAGCCTCACTGGCTATGCTAACAACAAGCTAGCATGACTATCAGAAAATAAACAGAATTCAACAACAATAAACATATATTTATAACTAGAAAAGTTCTCGGAGAGCGCAGACCTCCGCCATTAGCCCTATCTCCCAATAGTGAAGAATCCTTTAAAAAATTCCTGGATCCGTCCCCATGTGCCCCCCACCACGGCATTCGCCGGTTACTCCCTCCCCGATGGAGTGGAAACGTGGTGAGGTAAAGCATTGGCCGCGCTATGGGTGGACTGTCATGGTGGAAGCATTGCCTGCTGGTGTCAACAGATGCACTGACAGTCTCACCCATGGGCTCACTGAATGACTGGAAGTCATGGCAGAGAGTGAATATTCCTCTATTCCTCCCAGCATTGTGAGTATTCTCACTACAATTCGCTGTCTTTCTCTATGTTACGCTCCGACTCGTCTCCTCGACCGGGCGTGTGTCTTGCAAACTGTATAAACTCCAAAACTTTGAATAGAAATACACACAAAATGCTGCTGGGATTGAAGTTACTTATGTCCACCATCTCCTGGTGTAAAGTGGTAACAGTGCAGACCTCCGCCATTAGCCCTATCTCCCAATAGTACAGAATCCTTAAAAAAATTCCTGAATCCAGATGGTGATCCGGATCACTCCCAAAATCTTATCAGTTCTTCCTTATGCCATTTCTGATATTTCCTGAAAATTGCATCAAAATCCGTCCACAACTTTTTGAGTTATGTTGCTAACAAACTAACAAACAAACAAACGAGCTAACTAACTAACAAACTAACAAACCAATAAACCCACCCGAGCACATAGTCTCCTTGGCGGAGGTAATAAATACAACAACACAGCACCATCAAAATCATAATATTATCATATTGATTCTGATGATTTCCACCTTTTATTGAGGAAAAACATGAACAAAGGGCCACGCCTTGGAAAGAAGTTTAGCTTTAACGATGACGTCATATAGCTGATACAACACTCTGACCAGTATCCACTTGGTTGTATTCACATCTCATCCGAACTGTGCCAAAGTCCACTTGAATTGCACCCGAGACCACTTCTGCAAGTGGACTCAGGCCCAGTGCCCAGGCACAGTTTGTTTGCATTTACACTGACCAAAATGAACTGGACTCAAGTGCACCTGGATCCGGGACCGGATCCCTACTGTGAATGCCACCCAAGTCCTGCTTGCTGCCGTTTGTCTGTGAGTTTCTTTTTCCTTTTTTGTCTGAATATTTCACCACTTTCAGGACAGAAAAGTAACTTAAGAATTAAGAATGTTTTTATTTTCATATGTTAACACTTGACATAGTTGTAAACACCTTAAAATATGGACTTTTACTCTATGCAGAAATCCCTGTTTGCCCCCCAAGAGGTGGTCTGGGGCACAACTTGTTAATTCAAACACTGTCTCCTAGGAAAAAAAGTCTTAAATGTCTCTTTTTTGCTTTAAAAAACCTGTGCAGCATGGGGTATTTGATCCTCTAAGCTTCACCGTAGATATGGAATTAGGAAGAGGGGTATTGCTGACATCTTACAAAAATAATTAAAACTTCCACAGAAGCCAGATGGACTCCATTATCCACAAGAGGCATAAACAAATGTCAACACATGTAGTTGCCATGGTTGCTTTTCTTCTTTCCTCATATTGTCAGATTTGCGAGCCATCTACTTGCATGCTGCCACCTTCTGTACCAGACTGTGTACAGGTATGCTCAGGATGTTGCTAATGAGACAGCAGACTGGTCTGGGAGAGGGGAGGGGGAGCAATCATGCCTGGGCATGGCACAAAACAACCATGCCTAATGTGAAAACGCCCTGATTCAACTTTTATACCAGCTTTTTATTTTGTGCAAATATTATAGCTCATTTATTCTTGCAAGAGCTGTTGCGGATCTTTCCATTGCCAAAAAATGCTTGCATGCACGCAAGACCCTCCCTCACACTGTAAAAATGGGAAGCAAACTCTTAGTCAAACATGAGTCCCTTATTAAGTGGAACATATTTTTTTAATGCTTTTGATTATGCTCTCCACCGCTCCGTGTCAGCTGCAAATAATTCTGATAATTTGGTGGTGCATCGTTATACTATTGTAATTATATGATGATGATGAACTCCAGTTCTGCAGCTGAGTCACACATCCATAATTCTGCTTTAACTGCCTCCCAAATACCTGCCACTGTGCTCCCAGTTAGTCAATGAAACCCATTTATGTGTATTTGACTTTGCCAGGGTCTCTGTAAAATATTGCATATAAAGCCCCCAAATGTTGAGATAATTGTTCTTGGAACAAACAGAATTTAAGAACAGGGGGAGTGAAAATGAAAGGAGCACAAAGTTAAATCTAAAGCAGATTGGTGTGTTTTTTGTGACTATTTTTAAGTATAAATAAAACTTCTCTGGAGATGATATAAAAATGACTCAATTATCTAAAGGCCTTGCAGGCATATTGTGCTGCTCTGTTCAGCTTGTTTCTTTGCACACACATTCAAGGTGCTTTGGAAAATGATAGCAGCTTAGTAACCAATGATTATCATTTAATATATCATGTGGGAGTGAGTTCCTTTGTGATTTCCACTTTGTGAAGTTTCATAGCTTCCTGCTTTATTTGCCCCACCTGTGCCGAGGCAGGCTTTTTGCCAGCCGTTATGTCAACTTTTGTGCTTTTTTGTTTCCTGTAAATAGGCAGTGAATGTGAAATATTTCTACTGTGGGAATTATAATGGCATCTGTATATGCTGTAAACTTAGGCTGGCATACACACAGTGTGTTTTGTTCATGTTCATGCCACACACATTTACTACTGTAGTGTTGCTGTAGTTGATTATTATTGCAGAAATAATCAGGTAGGTCCCAGAATATGCATGTGCTCTGAGATCCCAGGATGCACTCTGGCGTCACCTCCAGCTTCCAACTTTATATGGATTTGGCCTCCCTTTTCTTGGAAGGCTTTCCACAACATTTTAGAGTGTCTTTGTGGGAATTTGTGCCCATTCATTGTGTATACTTTTATGAGGTCAGGCACTGATGTTGGACGAGAACGCCTGGCTTGCAATCTTTGGATCGGGCGTCAAGTGTATAAATGACTGTCAATGTGTGCATTCTTTGTCTTTGGCCTGTGCATCTGTCAATGGCTGCAGCTGCTGCAAGTAAATTCTGAGAGATCCCCAGTCTTTCTGTCTCTGTGAAGTTTTTGAATCTTCCTTGCATGCCAATTCATTTATTTCCACATAACACTGCTAAAAAATGAAGGTTGGCCTTCACTGGAGATGAGGGGCCTAGCCCAAACCCTGAAAAACAGCCCCATACCATTATCCCGCCTCCCAGCACCCACCAAACCCAAACTCTCCCATCCAACTGCCAAACAGAGAAGTGAGATTTGTCAATTCACGCAACACTAGAGGTGTAATGATTCATCGATGTATACCGATATATCGATTAGTTGATTGATGAGACAATCAGACAGAAAGTTGAAACATCAATCTAAATTGATGTTTCAAAGCTACACTTTTATTTTGAAATCCCCCCCCCACACACACACACACACGCCTGTTGACAGTTTCCATCCAAGGCAGTGACTTCAACAAGCTAGATGCAAGTTCACTAAGTAGCAGCAGTGGCTTAAAGTTTTGCGGCTGAGAGAAAGAGGATTTCCTCTCCTCTCTCGGCTGTGTGGACATGGACAGGATGGATCTCTCCCCTTAGTTTGCCAACTACATCTACATCTTTATCTGCATGAGATTGTTCACAGATAAAAACACTCCACTCGTCATGGCTGAGGTGTCTGCGGCAGAAACACAGAGAGGGAAAAGTCCACTGCTGCGTGTCTCTGATACACTGATTCATTTCGCCGTCTCACATTAGATTTATAATGAAAATATAAGCTGTCCAAACTTAACGTGGTTCAAGCAGGACGGCTGCTCTCTTCATACCCCCACCCCCTCACTCTTGTTAGTAGGTTGCTATCACAAGAGCGTCTTTTATAATAAAATTTTGCTCCAGTCTAAACTCTCCATTTATTAAAACCAAGAATGCAATAAATAAAAAATAATAAAAATGCATCACTGTAACATCATATGCCACATATTAAACCTTATCTAAATCTCATAAGATAAATAAACTACAAAAATGAACTATTTGCCACATTGATAGGCCCCTGTGTAAAGTATGAAGGGCTGATGTAGAGCAGAAATGTATATTGAAGTCCACATGTCCACATTTTGATCATTATTATAAATGGTTGCAGAAAAAGTGCATATTGGTGCTTTAGAGGGATCTGAGGATTTGATGAAATAAAACGTTTGGCACTGAAAATGTTTGCTGTTTTATATCAACATGTTTTAACACAAATGTTCATAGTTGTGTTCCCAATTTAAAGGTAATTTCAGTCTTTGTTGTTTTTGTTAAAGAGATATTTTTTATTAAATACAGAGACCTGTCTATAATTTAATTGCAGAAATGCTTTTTTCTGTAACTGTGTGAAATTTTTTCATAAAATCGTGTGATATCGATCCTGGGCTCCATATCAAATCAAAACAAAATCGTATCGTTGTCCAAAATATCAATATCGTACTGGGATGAAACTGGTGATTTACACCCCTAGTTTCCACTGCTCCACAGTCCAGTATCGGTGTGCTTTATACCACTTCACCTGACACTTGGCGTTGGACTTACTGATGTGAGGTTTGAATACAGCTGCTCGGCCACGGAAACCCATTCATGAAGCTCCTGCTGAAATTTCTGTGCTAACATTAATGCCAGTGGAAGTTCAGAGCTCTTCAGGAATTAGCAGAGTGTTTGGGACTTTTATGCACCATGCACCTCAGCAGCTGTTGACCAGGCTCTGTGATTTTACATGGTCTTCCACTTCGTGGCTGGGTTCCTAAATGCATACATTTTCTAATATCATAACTTACGGTCAGCTGTGGAATATCCAGCAGGGATGAAATTTCATTTAATTTTATTAAAAGGTGGCGTCCATCACGGTACCACAGCTCTCCATAATGACTAATTTTGTGACACATATCTTTGCAAAGGGAGACTGCATGGCTAGGTGCAGTGTGACAAAATACATATAGTATAATAAAGCATAAGAAATATAGATATTTCAGTGCTAAAACTTCAAAAACACATCGTATCTTTAAGTGAAAATTTAGAAGGCATAATTTGATAGAAATGAGTAAGTCAGCAAATAAACATTTGAAAGCTACATGGGTTTGCCTAGCTTTGCTTGTTTGGCCATTCAAATGTTCTTTTAGTACGATATTTGTCAAAGTATGCAATGCTCCACGCAGGCCAACTTCTTTACTCAATTCTTGACATGCAATAGTAGTCCTGTTTTTGTGTCAGTAATCTGTCAAACATTTATTCCAATTTACTGAATGTTGGAAAAAGGAACAAAATTATCCTATTCTGATGGCTGTAGGTGGTTGCCATCAGGTTCTCATCCATAACAAGACTAGGTAAAAACTAAGTACATGGCTGACCGCAATTATCTGGGATGCCTGTTGAAATGTCATAATGAATTATGTGTTCTGGCAGAGTGATTAGTGTTTGGGATGTGTAACTGTGCCATCGCTAATGTCTGTGGGTTGAGACTTAAAGTCTAAAACATAAAGCCCTGTTGGAAGGAAACAAAAAAACCTAGCACGCAAGATCGACTGAATATATTTCACAACTGAATATATTTCACAATCAGCTTTCAGAAAATCTTCAGAAGGTGATTGGAGGAAGGTTCTGCCCATCACAGTCAGAGCAACAAATGACATAGTGTGCATGCACTACTCTTGTGCAGGTCAACGCTGCCTTAGATTGCGAATGGTGGAGTGTCATGTAAAAATTGATGCCAAGGTCACTCAGGAGACATGCAAAAACAACTTCTCCGCCAAGACAAGCTTTCGGCGTGACTCTTTGCGCTTGTTTTAAGAATAAATGTAGTCCAGTTCCAATTAAACTGTGGCTTTCCTACAGTTACATCCAGGACAATGGTCCCTAGATACACCGGAAAACCCCACCACAGTAGTCACAAACCCATGCTCAAAACAGAGCAGCAGAAGACCGACAATTTGCCCAATTCTAAGAATTTTTACAGTGAAGACAAATAAAAACACATCAGACTCAGTGTGCAAGATCTGAGTGTGTGACTTTTTTTGGATTACAGATCTGAAAAACACATCCAAAAATAACAGATAGTGATGTGCGGATCGATACTGAAGTATTGATCCCTCCGATACCAGAGTCTTACGTTTTAGAATCGATTCTCATACAAAAATATCGATATTTTAATAAATGTGGACAAATGTGTAGTTTGCCATTAACAGGAATACAGTGGAGAGTAAAAACACTATCACAAACTTGTTGTAATGATTCCCAGTTAGTAGGAACTACTTCTTCTTCCGCCTGTCAGTCACACGCGTAATACGGCTCTATAAGAGCGTCACTGGTCACAACGTGCTGCTGCTCGCTAAAACGCAGTCATGTGGGGACATATTTCAGCTCCATAAACAGCAACGACGCAGCACGTGATGTATGTGAGAAGACAGTTAAGTATTAAGATAGTTAAACATCAGAGAATCAACCATAAACAGAATATGATGAGGCGATCCAGAGAGCAGGAGAGGAGAGAGACAGGTGCTGCTAGGGCGAGACAGACGTCACTCTCGGAGTCCCGGTGCTGCAGGCAGAAACTATCCAGGTACAGAAAGAACAGAAAGAATAAGGAGCTGTTGGAGATGTGTAGTGATATACGTCTGTCTACTAGACTTAGGTTTCATTTTAATGATCAAACAACGGGAGTTCCCTGCATTCTTAAAGCTACGGAATCCTATTCTATACAAATGTTCATTAATATAAATATGGTTATTAAATTAGTAATGAAATAAATAAATGCCACAATAAACAACTGCATGAGCTCAGCTTTGAGTAAAAATCTATGTCCCTGAGATCAGCTCACATCTATTCAGTAGGCCTAGATTTAGTCAGGTAAGGCTACCTGTAAAGTAAAACATTTGAAGTGGATTACATAGGCTAGATGTTTCTGAAATATACATTACACTTGCAATAAAACATAACATAACATAAAACATAAAATATTTTTCTTGTATTATTTTCAGTCTAATTTGTTTTGACTGATGGTTAATTGAATATTTTGAAATGTAGTAGTGACGAACTTATGAAATTATTGTGACATTTATTTTATTGTCATTAAATTATGTATTTTAATAGCAATTTCAATGAGTAACATAGCTTTTTATATGAAATGGCAAGTGTATGAAAACTGTTAATTCTTTAGTTTTAGTGTAGGCTGTTTTGAGAGTCTACACACATAGCTGAACCTAAATAAGATTAAGAATTCACGGCAAGTATCGGTATCGGATCGGTATCAGCGATACCAGCCTGAATTTTACTTGGTATCGGATCGGAAAGGAAATCAGTGGTACCGCACATCACTAATAACAGACCCAGCATGTAAAGACCTTTAGTCTGGATCAAAATTAGTCCAGGTTCTCACAATAATCAAACTTAATTAGAGTCTAAGTGGAATGGTCTTGGTTTGGTTGTTTGGTCTGTACCAGGATTCAATTGGTAGCACAAATGAACACTAACTCGACACGGTCAATGGTTCATTTTTACCCAACCAAAGTTAGGAGTGAAGGCACATAAAAACAAACAAAAAAATCATGTTGAAGCACTTTTTATTTAAACTTCAATCCTCTGAAAAGGTGGCTGTGACTCAAAGATGACAGATGACACTTTATCAGCGTTCCCCAAAAGAAGAAATGTAAACAAAGATGAGGTATCTCCATTCATATCTCAGATAATAACTCTTCCATAATCACCACAACACTTGTGCATCTGGGCCACTAAGAAAACAATCACGTTATCTGTCAATCTTTTAAGTCGATTTCCACACTGTATCTTTGCTCTCCCCGACAGCAAACATTCTTTGACGTCTGCTTTAGTGCTTTTATAAACAATGCCTGTGGCCCAAATAAGAAAGTGACAGAATAAAATAACTTAATCCCCAAAATAAAGGGATAAGTCGGATACTTAAAGTGGCCTAAGACTGGAGGGTTAAAGCCATTGGGGCCTTGCAGAGGGATTCTGAGGGTTACCTTACCATCTTTGGCCCTGGAGCGTCCTCACCATAAATCTGCTCTTTTAAATGTAACACCCCACTGTAATGCTCTTCTCCCTTCCTTCCTTGGCTCCTGCATTTCTCATTACCCAAGCCGTCTTAAAGGTTTAATACATGTCCGAACCTGCTATTCACTTTGTGCTATTTTTAAGAGCATAGCTCCTGTTTGTTGTCAACGTTTAGGGACACAGCGGGGAAAATCAGTCAGCGAGATGGTTCTCGCTCCAACAGTTGACAGATTTATGCTAGTTAAATATGATTTACAGTCGTTGGCACTCGATGCTGTGGTTTCAGGAAGATGATGAGTCCTTTGCAACATGCTTTGATGACATGGGAATGAACAACAAATGCATCAAAACTGAGATAATGAGTGAACAGCTTCTGGCCCAGATTTCTCAGAATCATGTAAACTCCATTTAGAATAAAGTGCAATGTGCCAATTCTGGCTATAGTTTCATCGTAGGACTGCTACGCCACATGCTATCAATCGTTCAGCGGACAAGCTGTGATATTGGAGTGAAACATTCTTCTCTCCTGGAAGATAAAAGCCCACACCTCCATCCGCTGCTGCTGCCCCTCTTTTTCTGCATTGTACTTTTGTAATTGGAGGTGCCATAATGAAATCAATTCAGTGGTGAGAACAGATTTCACATCATGTTACCAGCTCTCTTTGGAAGAGGCGGCCACATGAAAACATCTAAAAATACCCCTCTTTCATGCATCATCAATATCTTCATTACATGAAAGATGGGCGTCAGGTTGTATTTGCCATTTTCCTTTAATGTTACTTGACAGGGTAGCATCTTGCCTGTGTCTGTGACACATTGCTGTTTTGTCTACGCTGTAATTCCACTTTTGCAGACATGCGGAAAAGCAGTTTTTAAACCACACAGAGAAGTCGTGATAAAGCTTGGAACAAAAATAAAGCGCCTTTGTTGAAACAAATCATAATAGAGAGGCAGAGACACATTTGCACATATATTATCATCTTTCTGTTTTTCAAAATCTTGTACAAACATATTTGACAGTGGAACAGCACACTTTTTAACACAAAGTCAGAGAATAAATGCTTCTCTTTGTGGAGACTTGAATAGATGATGTATTATGTCATTTGTGGTGTTTTTGCATCATGTACTTGTTTATCCAAAATTCTAAGGGTAAGGCCGGAGATATAATTGCCGTTAACTGCATGAACATGCATGCATGATGGCTGCCATGTTTCCCCTGTGTCATTTAGCATTGCCTTTGCATGTCCTCAAAATTAATGCAACCTGAGCGCAAGATGCAGTATGCACGTTTGGTGGATACCTAGACTTAGTCTTAAAGATATTCAAAACTCCCCAATTCCATCGATAAAATCCTTTCTTTATCCCTTCACAGTGGTAGCTCCATTTCACTGGCCGCAAGCTTTGCCATTAAATATCTACATCCTGAGACCAGAAAACAGCTACAGTGCAATGAAAAAGGATTTGTGCCCTTAAAGATTTCTGTTTATGTACTCTTGTCACACTAAAAGATTCAGATCATCAAACAAATTTAAGTATTCAGTTTTTAAATGATGACTTGTGAATAAACCGTTCCCTAAACCTAATAACTGGTTGATCCAACAAGGAAGCATTGGGATAACTGGCAATGAGTCTTCACATCACTGATGAGAAATTTTGGCCCACTCTTCTTTGCAGAATTGTTTTCAATTTAGCCACATTGGAAAGTTTTCCAGCATGAATCCATTTGGTGTGTGAGGTTACGAATTTTCACAGTAGAGGCAACATTACCATGGTAACTGGGGACCCCACCAATAAGAGACTTCGCTGTAACACTGAGAGACTGTGAGTATTGTATTTTTGGCTGAGGTTGTGAATAAACTATGTTTTACTTCTGATATTATGGTTAATAATAGAATCAGCTATGGAGAAAATGTTTTTTTACTTCCAGAACCAGACTGTAGAGCTTTATTTTGGATAGAGATAATTTAATGTATAGAGACATTTCAGTGCAAAATACTACATATTTACCTGTTTGTGAAGGTTATCCTTTTAAATGAAAAAATTCCTACTTAAGTTTTTTTTACTTAATTTGAAGCTGACATCAAACATTGCATGACTGAACTAGAAGTGCTCACCAGTTTGTCCTTCAAATCACAGATAAGAAACATGCATAACCTGCAAACGTTATGAAACCTGCATACTTAACTCAATAAGGCCTAACGCCTATCATAATTGTGTGAACTGTCATTTTTTCTTTTATCACATATTCGTACGAATAAAAAAGAGCATTAAATGGTGCCTCCATCTTACGTTTAAGGGGAAAATTGATGCAATATATATTTTCCTCTTTTGTAAGTCCATGTATTTTATCCATGTGCAGCTGCTCACTGATCTCATAGAGGAAATATATGGTGGTTTAAAATCTCAACAACAGCACTGACTTTAACAACTGATGTTTATTCTCTTCGCCAGTTTATTCCAGCCACGCTATGAATATTTAACAGCTCAAACTGTTGACTGAGCATTTTCTGAATGAATCTGGAGCTCTCCCACGTGTACTGTACTCTACACCGCTGCTCTCATGTGCATCCACTGAGGAACTTGATAACTTCAAATAATTTGATACTTCAGAGAACCTAGCCACCTCACAGGAACAGCAAAGATGATCTCTTCTCGTTTTAAATGCAACCGTGCGACGGTTCACATTTCAGAAGCATTACAAGCAGAAGAAAACACAACACTGCATTTTGATGTAAGTCTAGCCTAATTATTATTTGGTGGTGGTAGGGGGGGAATACAATTGATTCTTTTTTTTCGTCTTCAGGCAGTGTAACATTTTCCCAAGATACACACTACAAAGTGAATTCCTACTGTGTTCAGGGACACAGTGGTGAGACACGGGGATGTCCACAGGCAAAGGCCTTAAGTCACACTCTGTGATGCTAACCAGTGCTGTGTACACCTACGTTAGCAGCGTGCTAATTACACCGCAGCCAGACGATGGGGGTCACTGGTGTCTGCTTTTGTTGACATGTTCAAATTACAATAAATACATGTCTATACACATTAATTTCCTGTACCCACAGACCTTTACTGTCAATATTGTATACATCCTTTCCTTCCTTTCTCCTCTCCTCCTGCCTCCATCTTCCATCTGTGCCCTCCATATGAAAGGGAATAGTTGAGGAGGCCTGACAAAGGGCGCCACAGAGGAGGCAGAGGTGCTGAGGGAGGCTGAGCACTGCTGGAAGGGATTCCTCTCTGTTTGTGTCTGTATGTGAGACAGCGAGAGTGCATGTGCTTACATGTTTGATGATTTAAATACTACTTTAGGGAAATATAGTATCTATTAACCTTTAATTTACTGAATACTTCTGATATAATGGAAAACATGCATGTAAATCTAATTCTCAATTAAAAAAACAGTTTATGATGTCAGTACACAAATACTGGTAAAAAGCAAATTGGCTCATTGTGAAATTTACATCAGCAGTAAATTTAATGTAAAAACAACTTACATTGCAACCACTACATTTACAACTGGTCAGAAAAAGTTGATTTATTCTGTTAAGAATCACCATAAATCAACAAATGGAAATGGAAATACATGCTAAAACTTTCAAAATAAAATTGGATCAAAAATCTGGTTAGGGTTAGGCGACCAAAAGGTAAAAGTCAAAAACCTGTCCTGCAAAACCTGATTACAAAACGTTACTAAATTGGAGTAAATACTCTGATACAGCAAAAAAGCTTGTGCTCCATGAAAACACAACGTAGTGAACATAGCTAAGGATGACACTAAAGAAGAGACGTTAGTTACATAAAATATACAGGTAATGTAGCTAATGTAGCTGAAGCTAACAAAGCCCCACAAGCTTTGTTAGCTTCTGCTATGTTTACCTAAGAACACGCAGCTATGATACCTACATATCTAATGTAGCTCCGTTAACTTTAGCTATGTTTGCTAAAGGTTCAAGTTGCTAAAGCTAACATAGCTGTACTAACTAAAGCTAATGAAGGTATGTTAGCTACATAAGCTAGGTAGCTGCATTGGCCAATGCAGCTGAAGCTAACAAAGCTATATTAATTATGTTAGCTTGCACAATGTTTACCAAAGATCACACAGCTAAGAAACTTATGTAACTAATGTAGCTGCATTAGCTTTAGCTACGTTTGGCAAAGCTCATGTTGCTAAAGCTAACATAGTTATACTGGGTAATGCTAATGAAGGTATGTTAGCTAGATAAGCTATTACCAAGTTAACATAGCTAATGAAGCTAAAGCTAACAAAGCTATGTTAACTTATGCCAGTGGTTCCCAAACTTTTTCTGTCTGGCAGAATGAAAATATTTTCACACACACACACCCCACCCCTCATCATAGGTATCAACATATTAAAATATGTACAACATCTTGAAGATTTATACACCCAGTCCTGCAATAATCTCAGTGATGACTGTTGGCTTATTTCTTCTTGGGTCCATGTTGCAGCTGTGAGACTGCCACTCTGTTGATTTTTGATGTCCAGCTTTGTTTTGTATTGTAGAGGCAACAGCCTTTTGCAAAATCCTCACACAGGTAGGATGTTGCAAAAAGAAGAAAAAGTGTGGTAAAGGCTCTCATGCCTAGCTACTATTCCTCCTTTTCCACTCCAGTCCAAGTGCAAACAATGTCTTAGACTTGAACTGCAATAATATTTTTTGAGTCTGAGGTGACATCAATGAACTGCTCCTCTTCTACAGGGCTGAAGGGAACCACGTATGCTATATTTACTAAAGATCATGTAGCTATGTTACCTCTGTAATGAATGAAGCTTCACTGGCTTTGGCTATGTTTTCTAAAGCTCATGTAGCTATATCACTTATGTAGCTAATGTGGCTACCTTAGGGTTAGCAATTTTGCTAAAGCTCATGTTGCTAAAGCAAACGTAGCTACATCAGAATACAGACGGTGTGTGTGCCATATTTCTATACTGTTATACAGTACACTTAAATACAGTACAGAGCTCTTATTCAGCGTGTGTTAGCATTGTAGATTCATTGAGTTAGTATCTCTAATCATGCAGTGCTATTTTGCAGTGACAGATAGTGATGATAGTTTGACCACCTCCATTTTGTTGTTGTACTTTTTTTATTATAGGAAGTTATAGACGTTAGACGATTATAAATAAATGTAATAAATATATATTTATTTGCGTATAGAAATGCATTTATTTTACCCTGAATGCCCTTTTTTATTGAAATCTGTTGCTAATAACATATTAGCTAGCTAATGTTAATTAGCGTACTATTGCTAACAGTACAGCATCTGTTACGTCATTGCGATTTTGTCACAAGTGCTGTATAAGAGTCATACAGGGAAAAAAAACTAGTAGTTTAAATCAGTATCTTTGTATTCTGAGTTTCCCATGGGTTGTAAAGGTGTCATTTTGAAGAAATGGAAAACTAAAAACACCAGGCTGTATCTCCATGTAGTGGTCACTTTCCTAAGCTCTTTCCACTCCAGGCCTCTGCATAGGTCACATGACTGAAAGCTAGATACTTTACCATGCACATAACCAGATTATTGTTGGATAATCATTTTACAAATACAGCTAAGCCCACATTTACATTAAGGATTTTGTAGTTAAAATGTTATTTAAAAGTTTAGCATTAAAGAAGTAACTTACAAATATTTTTTGCTGATATTTGACATTTCAAGGATTAAAAGGAAAAACTTGGAGACATCCTTGTTGTGGATCTAATTCCCCTCTCTCCTAAATCAGGTCAACACAGACTGAACCAGCCTCCTTCCCCTCACGCCTCTCAGACCGAGCCCGCCTGGCCCTCCGCATGCTGCCGTCCGAGCTGGGCCTTCCGTTGCCTCGGCAACAACAGCCGCATAGAAGCTGGCGTGGCTCCGTTCGGCAGCTCGGCCTCATTATGCTGCTCCTGGCTTTGATGTGGTTTGTGAGGCTCTACCTGCATTACTGCAGCCAGTGGCTCTACCTCCAGGCCATCGCAGTTCCTGTCAACAAGTGAGTTTGCTTCCTTTGATATCGCCTCGAAACGCACACACTGACACATGCACACGTGTGTATAGATGCACATACACACAAACAGAGCAGACACTTTGTGAGCGTGCATCTCTGCTGACAAAAATCCCTTTATAGGGAGGCAGATACAGCCATAGATTACTGAAGCACATGGGCAAATTGCAGACATACACAACACTAGAAATGTAAAGTAAAATGGGAACTGGGTAACGAACAGAGGATGTGCATTGTTTCAGAGTCTGTTTGTGTGTTGGCAAAACATGCACACTGATATGCCCAAATCATCTGCTTGGAATCCCCCATTAACATTTTAACAAGACACACTCAATATTAACAAACCATTGCTGGGGGAGTTTGTTGATTTCAGCACTCGGCTTTAAGTCCCAAAAGGCTACATTATTTGGAAGGAATTTATTGTTATTATTTGGTGCACAGCATTGATTATAAACAGCAATAAGATACCACAGAACTGTTAAATCTCTTCTCAATAGCATATGGTGCCGATTTAATTCTTCACAATAAAACATGCTGGCTGCAAACATGCATACAAGCAGGTTTTTATTACAATAACATGGGGCTGCAAACATCACGCATTAAATCATGGAAAGTGATAGAGGAAGGAGGGAGGGAAAAATGTGGCTGGATTAAAAAAAAGAAGAAGGATGGACTGAGGGGGTAGAGAGAAGGTGAAAAAACAAAAATGTGAAAACAGAGGGGGTCAACGTTGGATGACAACTTCCACATGTCCGAATCGCCTGCTCTCCCTCCGAGCATTTCTCTCTCCATGCAACGTCCAGAGCTGCTGGTGACCAGTGAGAGAGAGAAGAAGAGAGAGAGCGAGAGAGAGAGAGAGAGAGAGGCGAAGTGACAGGCAGAGTTGCTGGTATGGTGACAGGCCTCTCTCACTTTTCGTGTCTGTCCTACTCTTTTTTTTCCCCTCCTCTTTGACTCCCTGTTTCCATCTCTCTTTGGACAAGGACAAACCTTCTCTGGCCCCATTGTTGTTTCAACCGCCTATGAGCTTTTCTTCTGTCCTGTCCCGGTTATAGTATTTATTTTTATTCAAGTAAGGACACCTAACCTTTGTGGTGTGGTGAAGAAAATAAAGAACATGACTCCATTGCCAAATTTGTGCATCTCACTTGCACTGGTGTCAAACCCTGGTGTAGACCAAATAACCATTCAAAGATAATTTGATAAGGGGGGTGTTGGTCCATGTTTGTTTCTGACTCTGGTGTGGTCCATTTGTAACAAGTCTGTGAACCCATCTTGATCTGAGCTTACTGCAGGAAGTATAGGATGTTTTTAACCGAACCAGTGTCTGTCTGCCTCTATTGATTTGTATACCACATTGTTGCTTAAATGTCCTTGATACGTCCCAAAAGACCTCTTGGGTGTACTGGTGCCTTAAAAATCAAAAATGTGTACAGATTTTCTCTCAAATACACTCATGCCGCCACAATCCTGAAGAGGAGACAGCCTTCACTTTCCAGGGAGTACATGACTAGAAACCCCCATATGGATAGATACATTTATGACAATATGTATTGAATACAATAAAATTAGTTCGAAAGCAATTAATCCATATAGTAGCATGAATCTGGATATAAGGGAGCAACAAGCTTTATGCCATAAAGGAGGTGGCTGGGGTGGAGGAGGTTAAGCTGTGCCAACAACAGCATGGTGCATCAGCATTAATGCAAGCAAGGATAAGTGAGAAGTATGTCAGCTGTGCTGAAAGAAAGCTCTGTGGGAGCTTGGAGGCGATAGGCTATAAGCTGATCACAGCTGGGTGTATGATTACCGGGTCCTGGATGAACTAACGCTAGGCTTCATTTTGTTGAAACACACCCACAAAGAAACGTATTTGGCATGCCTAGATGTGATAAAACGCCTGCTCCATGATCCTTGATCAAAGTAAGCTCACTTTAAAGCACTTCTCCATGCTCATATAACCAAGATAATTGGCTAAAGATTGATATGTCACATTTTGGTGGGAGACGTTTTTTCTGTTATTTGTCAGTTGTGTAGTTGGTGGTGCTGCATGAACCATGTTTGAATATGTGTCCGTCTCCATACAGCCAAATGGTGTGATGCTTTGTTAAAGCTCCACCGTAAAGTGCTCTCTTCAAAATTTTGTAAATAAGTCAAAAGGCACAGCTTCAGTGTTCCCCTTATTATTTTGTAGACCAATCGTTGCAAACATGCAGCTGTGTGTGGAGACGTTGAGCCATTATCCAGTCATTCGGGGAAAAACTTTCCTTTCATGCAAATTGGTCTTGTTGCATTAAAAATCTAATGACAAGATCAGCCTACTATCTGAGAGCTGATTGAAGTGTGCTGCCGTTTATATGACGCACAAACTTTCCAGAGATCAGGAAGCAATTCCAGCTCAGTATGACTAAAAAAAAAAAGATATGTGAATAAGGTATTACATTGACATGTCACTAAGCCATAACCTGAAGTTAAATCAGTCTGAGGGTCTCAGCTTCTTTTTTAATCAGTGTGGCACATTTATGCGTGATAATGATGTGAGTGTTGTGGTTGCTTTTTAGTGTTTTCCTTCATTGAGGGAGGATACTTTGTCAAGGTTGTGTTTAAGTGAACACAATAAATTACCATTCCTTTAATTAAATGCACTGTCCGTTATTCTGAATATTAAACATGGATTGTCAGAATCAGGGCGGGATGCGGGCAGGATCGTTCAGACCTGTTGTGGGTTTGATTGGTCAGAAACCAGCAAGAATGGGCAGGAGACTGAGAAAAGACTCCTGCGCAGGGCTCTAGTAATATTAATACATAATTTTTTTAACAGGCATTATGACCAACAAGCACATTTCCTCTGCTTACAAAAAGATTAATGAGTAACTGAACCCTCAGACCACCTATGGAGTATATGGGGATTTAGTAGAACTGTTGATCAACTAAGATCCAAATCTTGATATTTTAACCGAAAGTGTAAAGAAAAACTTAATTACTCAGAGCAGTACTTTGACATGTTTTGATCCGAATTTTCTAATGAGCCTAATTGGACCCATTAGCAGTCGTATAAGACCTAAAACAAGCAATTTAGCCCTGGCAACACACACAAACCTTATGTATAAGTATATAATTCTTTGCAGAATTTCTACACATAACATTAAAAAGCATAAGCCTTACAGAGAGTTAACACTTATCTTTCAGAAATGCTTTAGAAAGGGACATTTTGGGCAACTCGTATTTGTTTCCAACCAACAATGTGCAAAGGGTGGGAAACAGGGGGTGGAGCTTAATTAGCACTCATGAATCAATTCTGTAAAATAACTCCAACTCTGGACGTCTTTTAAATTAAAATAAGTTCAAATAACACTTTGGGAGTTAAAATCAACTCCCATCTGTTTAAACCTAAAATTTCAACTCTTCATTTGTTGCTGTGTATGAGTATTATAGCCAAGAAGAATTGTTTCAACAAGAAATAATCTACCAAACACAACCTTCCTTACTTTTTGTTCTAAATTTATAGCACTTCTTTGGATTGGGCGCATGAGGCTCTTCATGCATACTTGATTGTGTATACAAGATTTATTAATAGATCACAACCATGTTTTTTATTCCTTTAAATGCACTAAAACCATTTCAGATGTTGAATTAATTTTAGTTTAAAAAAATCCATTGCAAAATCACATTAAAAAGACTCAAAATTTAGTTAGATATTGGTTATTGCCTCCATGTCAATTTTTGATATAGTACAGTCCTGCCAATGCCAAAACACGTCAGGTTTATTGAAACTGAGTATTTATTTTATCTTGTTAAGATTCAACTCTAATGAAATATCCGCTTTCATTGTACAGCAGAGATTTAACAGTCTAAGTACTTTAGGAAATAGAAACCTGCAATGTTCGAGATGGTTTAGAATCCTCTTTCTATATAGGTCACTCTGTTTCTAGAAGGACTGTTAAATGTCTACGTTATAAAGATCTGCCTGTGATAGCACACCGATGGACCTCCACTGTCAGATTAATGGACAGAATCTGAGAGATGCTTGACTCTTGGAGCAAATCAGATGGAAATTAATGAGCAAAAACTGGACCTCTCCTCTCCCACCACTGACTCTGCCTCCTTCTGACTTATGGGTAGATTAAGAAACTCATGAGGCTTGCTGTAAACACGGAGCTTAACTTACTATAGGAGTCTTAAAACCCTTCCAAAGTGATGCACTAATACAGGTAAATGCTGTCACTGCATCTTGTCTGTACCGTTGTTTTGGATTCCTATTTGAGTTTTATGTGAATATATGTGACGTGTGGCACCAGTGAGGCTGTACATCCAAGAAAACCACAAATTAGACTGTCAATTGCCATCAGACTAATTAAACATGATTGAATCAACCACCAACAAGCTAACACGGAGTGTGAATTGCTAGAACTAGTTGCCCTTGAGCTGCAAAGCTTCACCAACACAAATAAACCACACACTTCACACTCAGTCTGCCCACATGCACATCACCCACCTCTGCTTCCTCTCCCATAAGATTCCAGTTCCACGCACACACGGTGGACCTGGTGTACCAGGGTTCTCTGCTCCACACCCGGGAGGAGCTGGCGATGGTGGTGGTGGGTCCCCTGACCTTGAACGCAGTAACGTTCCTGCTGGTTCTGATCAGATGGGGCTGTCAACAGATATTTGGCTCACTCCCTTCCTTCACGTCAAAGTTTATCATGGCTCAGGGAGTGTGGACAGTCCTCGACCCCCTGGCAGTCTTTGCAGTGGACGCCCTCCTCGGGGTAAGTCACTTAAAAATAACTTGGACACTTGTGCACTTTAAATAGGAGTTCACTTTATCTTGGCAAAGTGACTTTAGATTACAAAAAAGGGGGGAGGGGAGAGGGTGAGAAAAAATGTGCAAGGTTAGGTGGGTGTCGTTTTCGGCAGGGAGGACGACTGAAATGATTTGACTGTCGACCAATGAATCCTTTAACAGGACATCAAATCCTTAATAATTCTAATGACAAGTCTCTGATCCCTGATTTACAAGCCTTTCAAAGCCTTCACAATTGAAAGAAGTCAGCTATGTAGGACATAGAGTGAGAGTAACCCCAGCTGACCAATATGTGACACACAGTCCTGAAGCCATCATGTGATCTTCGTCTGATCAGTCTCTGTCTTCAAGCAGGAGCTTCTACATATTGCAAATGTCCAGTCACATACATCCAACAGTGTTTTTTTTTCTGTTTTATTTCAATCTCTGTTTCCTCAGCGTCTCGCCTACAGCCCCGACACACCGGTGGGTGACGCAGCCAAGCTATACTGGCACTTCTACCGAACCGACCAATCAGGCGCAGCCGGAGTGATCATCACTCTCTTCTTGTATGCAGTCATTTCTCTTCTCTCCATCACCATCATGTCCATTTACCTGCTCAGGTGAGACACAGAAAGATTTAATCCATCAACTCCAATATGGCTAACATAGGCTGTAAGCTGTTTTTACCCTTCTGATGGAGAAGAATGTGCCAAAAAACAAGGTTTAATGCAGCATCTACGCTGGTGTATGGAGTTTACTCACTTGATTTTTAGTCTCCTCAAAGTATACCCACCTCTAAATCCCATTTAATGCACCTCATTCAATTCAATAGTATGTTTTTTTTTTTTTTTCCAGAGATGGCAAACTCGAACATATCTTCAAACAAAAAACGTCTAAAGGTAGACTCACACCTAAAGACTTTCCCTCCGATTTCAAAGTCACAGACAAAATTCCAAAGTTGGAGTAAAATCATTGGAGTCTTGCTAAAGTTCACCTCACCCCCGTTATCTCAGTTGTTAGGTGTGAGGTGGGCAGAAGAACTTATTTTAGCAGTTTTAAGGCGGTCTTTCTTCAGTTTTGGTGTTACAATAATATCAAACATGTTTGAGATTGTTGTTTTGAAGTTTTAAGTTTGGTTGTATGCAAATTGTGTTTCTCAGTGATGCAACCGTCATCCACAACCAGTGGAAGCTGGTTTTATGAGTAAGCACATTAATTCACTTCATGCTTCAAAGCATGAACATTAGGGTAGATCATTCTAGAGACACTGAATATCTACTCAGAACTTAAGAGATTGAAAAATGTTTCTGCTCAGAGCTGCAGTTAGATCTTTGCACCTGTGTGTTTGTGCGCCTTGTCTGTCAATTCATTCCTGGCTGTCATGACAGGTATGGTAAACCACCACTGGGATTTTTAAATTAAAATCCTGATCAGTTTGTTTCTGTGGTGAGATGACTCGAGTTTTCATACGGTACTTTGATTCTGAAGTGTTTCCAGGATAGTTCCTCGGTTGTTGCAGTAACATGCAAAGTTGCTTTTGTGTTTAACTTTCCTTTCATTTCTACTCCATGTAAATGATTTAAAACATCGGATTAAAAAAGGTATTAACTCAAATGCGATCTCCAGCTTCATCTTCATCTTGTTCTCTGCTCTAAAATTGTTGTTGTGAATTTCCACCAGATGCAAGATGGGAAATAATCTCAAAAGGAATCATATTCTAGTCTTGTAGTTAGTGACCCACAATCTTTGCAAAATCTTAGTCTGAGACTAAAACTCAATGGCTTGCCGACAAATTGTCTTTAGATGTGAGAGGATCTCAGATGTTAGTCTTTTTAGAGTATTTTAAGAGTTTTAGCAAAGTCCTCTGATGTACGACCAGCATAAGAAATAAATGAATCAAATGTAAACTGTGCTTCAGCCAAAGCTCACATATAATGCTAGAATACAAGTAAGATATCCTACCAGTCAGAGCTGTAAACAACTCCTTTGTTTTCATGAAATTGCAAAGCCAATAGATCAGCCAGATTCCATGTCTGTCACCAGTCAGATCAAACCTGCAAAGCTTCATTCTTTTTCTCAGTTGGTGAATGGCTGCACCAACCACTGTCATTTGAGGAAAACAAGGCTGTAGCTATTGGTATGGTTTACTTTTTTCTTTAAAGAAGAGCAGAGAACCCAACTAAAAACTTTTCTAGGTTGAAAAAATGTTTTTGCTCTTCTCCTGAAGCTGTAGTAGCCTTCAATCTTCTTGGAAGGCTTTTTGCCAATATTTTGGAGTATTTCTGTCAGAATTTGTACCCATTATTTCTGTTTTTATGAGGTCAGGCACAGATGTTGGATGAGAAGGCCTGGCTTGCAATCTCCATTCTAGTCCATCTCAAAGGTCCTTGATGGGTTTCTGTGTGGACCAGATAAGTTCTACACTGAACTCATGTCTTTATAATCCTTACAGTCATTTTGGAATAGAGAAAGGGCCTTCACAAAACTATTGCCACAAAGTTGGAAGCAAACTGTGTCCAAAAAGTCTTGGTATGCTTAAGCATTAAGATTGGCCTTCTCTGGAGATAAGAGGCCTAGCCAAAACACTGAAAAACAGCCCCATACCATTATCCATCCTCCACAGTTGGCACAACGCAGTCAGGCAGGCATTGCTGCCAAACCCAGATGTGGGCACAAACAGAAAGGTGCAATTCGTCATTCCACTGGACACGTTTCCACACCTCCACAGTCCAGTGTCGATGTGCTTTATACCACTCCACCCATTGCTTGGCATGACTTGGTGATGTGAGGCTTGCATGCAGCTGTTCAGCCATGGAAAACCATTCCATGACGCTCTGACCACACAGTTACTGTGCTTACATTAATGCCAGTGTTTGACATTAACTTTTATTTTTCAATTTGTCTGATTAAATTAGTTCAGAGAATAAACATGAGCTGTGCAAGTGTAGCCACTTCATTCACTAAAACTGGACTAAAAGTTGAGTTGAAAGGTTGAAAATTAGTAAAATGTGAATAAAACTTTAAAAAATGTATCTAAAGACAAAGGCCAGTAGTTTTCAATTCCTCTCACATTCAGTATTACCGACTTTGAACTTGGTGTTTATTCTCCATGGAAGCTAAAGAGCATTACAGTACACACAAAGTTGTAGATTAATTTTAATGTGGGCAGTTTTGAGATTGACACATCCCCTAGGGACCATCTGCCAATGAGGAGGAGGACCCTCTCTGAAACGCTCAGACCCTCACCAGCTCCCACTTCTCCAGCACCCGTTCAGAAATAACTCCAAACCTTCCACCCCCACAGCTGTGATCCACCCCATACAGCTCCTCTTTCCCTCCTCTGTCCACAGAAAGCACAAAAACACAACACAAAATGAAAACAAATGTTGATGTAATCCTTTTTGATTTTAAAGTCGCATGGAATTACTTATGCAGTTACGCATCACCCTCACACATCCGCACGCACACACACACATTGAGTTATGGAACGCAGAAGCAGAAATGCACCGCACGGATGCCGTTTTTTGAAGGCACCATATTCTGCGATTGGTTGGAATATTGAAAGCGTTTCTAATTCAAAAGTTAGATGTGTTTTGATATAGCGTGAACATATAACCCCCTTACATTATCCGATTAGGCTGAGTGTTTTGCACGGTTGGTATCACTGCAGGTTTCATACATATTGAAATGGACTGCATATACATGGTGGCGAGCATCTTAATGCACTATGTATTCCACTCATGTCTTGCAGATTGAGGTCAGCCATGCTGAAACATTCTCTTGCTTGGTTTATGTCATGTTCTAGCATATTGGACTGTTTTATAAAGGCCTCTAGAAAGCCTTGATGTCATTTGTCAGCTATTGAGGCTCAGAGGCTTAGCTGGGACGAATAGATATTATTTTTATGTTTTTTAAAGTTTGAAGCACTCTTGAAGAAGCCTGGGCCTTATCTGTTTCATCAGACATCACATTTTTACATTGATTTTGAATATGAAAAGAGCTTGGCATTACATTAAAATGACAGGGCAACCTTACAAATACACAGCAGCACCAATGACTTATAATTCCAAGCATAAAAGATGGCTATTAAACTTTTTAAAGCATGAAAGGAATTATTTTTCCAAGCACAGATGTACAAAAGTAGCAGGGCAGGTGATACATTAGTGAATAATGTAACTCAGTATTCATCCGAGGTGTGTTCTCCCACCCTCATATAAGACCAAATTCCATTAAGAGCTCCAAATGTAAGAAAACCCTTATTGAATTAATCAGTTTGAGATTGGCGGCCAAGGAGAGGGTGCCATCTAATTTCAGTAAGCGGGACGCTTATCGGGCTCTGGCTAAATGGACAATATTAAAACAGCAGCCGGGAATAATGACTTCTGCCACTCAGCCGCCACACGGGTTTGTATTGAATGTAGGCCATGAGGCTGAAGCAAGGCTGATAATTTTATGGGTTACAGTTTCCTATTGGCTGCAAGGAAGGGGCTCTGACACAGAGCGTGACCTATTTCTAAAAAAATGCCCAGGGCTATATGTATAGATAGAATGGACTGTTATCCTTTTTTAATTACATTTTAGGCAGCCTTTATTCACTGGCTGTAAAAATACACATCAGTGATGTGGTGTACACCTCTGTCCTCTTTGAAAATTTAATAAACACCAGAAAGAACCATGTGTCACTGAGATGGGTTTAGTTACACCTAAATGATTACACTAAATATGGCTTAGTTTGCATTCCCGTACTAAATCAGCATGTTTATCTGTGTTTGTGTGGGCTTCCTCCCGCTTGTGTGGTAAGAATGCAACCTTTAATGTGTGTATATGTTGACCTCTTGCAGTCACATGCAAACCTCGACTCCACTCTCTACAGTAGATGATGGTGAAGGTGCCAGATCTGTTTGAGGTCTTGTATCTCTTTGTGATGTTATCATGATGTAGCACACTGTGACTGGCTCTCTATGGGAGTGTTTAGGAAAGTGGTTCTTAGTTCTTTGCTTACAAGCAAAAACAAACAATTTTTATTTTGAAATACAGCATTACTTACTGAAAGGGACTTACCTCTAGGTGACTTGTTTTTGCAGGTCTTAGTGCTTATTGTACCCCCACTTGCAGATAAAAATATCCATCCATCATCTATAACAGCCTCCAATTTTCTTGAAAGGATTTCCACAAGTGTTTTTGAGGGGAATTTGTGCCCATTCTTTCTGTAAAGCATTTCTGCAATCAGGCACTGATGGTGGATGAGAACGCCTGGCTTGCAATCTCTGCTCCAGTTCATCCCAAAGGTGCTAGACTGGCTTGAGGTCAGGGCTCTGTTCAGGCCAGTCAAGTTCTTCCACAATGAACTCATCAAACCATGTCTTTAAAGTCCTTGCTTTGTGCACTGGGGCACAGTCATGTTGGGATAGGAAAGGGCCTTCCCCAAACTGTTGCCACAAAGTTGGGAGCATAGCATTGTCCAGAATGTTTGGGTATGCTGAAGCATTCAGAATGGCTTTCACTAGAGATGAGGGGCCTAGCCTAAACCCCAAAACAGCCCCATACCATTATCCCTCCTCCACAAAACTTCACAATTGGCACATTGACTCAGACAGGTAACATTCTCCCAGCTTCAATCAAACCTAGACTCACCTATCTGACTGCCAAAACAGAGGAGCATAATTTGTCACTCCACATTTTAGGCAGACACAGTAGCCAGCGCATTATGTGGCTTGATGTTGGTGTTGGTCTTGATGTTGGACCAGGGATGAACATGTTCCTCTGAAGGAGACACAAGTATTACATGTTCAGCCATTATCTCCAACCATTGATAGTTAAGGGGGAGGGGTCACTCCTCTGTTTACTGTGTGGTGCTGAGGATTTTACCTCACACTGCTGTGGGAGCTCAGCTGAGTGAAAAAAATACTTAATGAAAATAAATTATAGACAAGTAAAAGTAGTGACCAGGGTATTGCCAGATGTAACGGAGTAGAAGTATCGGTTTTTCATCACAAATGTAACAGAGTAGGAGTAAAAAGTACTCTGCTCAAAAAGTACTCTCGGAAGTAGGATTTTCTTTAAATAACTAATCAAGTACATGTAACGGAGTAAATGTAATGTGTTACTACCCACCTCTGCAGATGTCTGAAATTTGAGATTGCATGGCTGGGTGAATAGAAAACTAGGGGTCGACCGATATTTATTATTAGTAGTTCATCAGTGGCCAACATTTGGAACCCATATGCATTTAGTATGACTTAAAAAATGCAGGTGATGTGGCAAATGTAAAACTGCATGATTAAAATATTAAGAAAAATAAAAAATTTAGCCCAAAGTCTATCTGCTTGAGAAACAACACAGCAACACAGTAGCATCAGAAAATCAGGGAGTGATACCTTACACTGACTGTATCATTGGTGCCCAGGCTTAAGTGTTAATTGGCTATAACTTATTTGACATCTAGCTAGTCAAATTGTGTTGTATACAGGACATTTTTTGAGACTGTTGAAAGTGAAAATAAAGCCAGAAAACACACTTTGCAGTGGAACCAAAGTAGCACACTTTTTGATTCATTACTTTTATTGATTATTGGTAAAATAAAGTGCTGATAATGATAATTTGCCAAATGCCAAATATCAGTTTCAATAATGGTCCATGCCAATGGTGTGTGAAAACACCAAATTTTCGTGCATTGGTATAAAACTTGGAATCTCTTCAATTTTTTTCTGAAAAACCAACAAAAACAGGCATAAAAAGCACATTCTGCAAGATTTTATTTCCCAATAGTAAACATTACACAGGTCAGTGTTTCTAATTAGCATACCATACTACAGGAAGCCATAGATCTACAAATACCAGTTGATTTGATAATCATATAGTCGATAAAGTAATGCAAAGAAATGTTGTTTTACATACACAGAACTCCTTATGAAAATATCCCTTTTTTCCACTGTAGTTTTGTTTTAGTAGATGCTCTGAGACATTTGACTCTAAAAATTTTGTCCATAAGTTGACCTATGTCCTTAAAGGAGAGTGTTTTACTGAAGGAAAGCTGGTGAGAGGCTTCATCATCCAGGTCAAACCCCAGATATAAGTACCACATAGGCATCCTGCATTCAAGGCACTCCCAACACTGAGACTGGAGACTGTTTTGATGCCAAAGAAACAAAGATGTTGAATTTCTCCAAGAGAGAGACGGCATAAATGAATGAGAAGCACAATTCAAGTGTAGGATGAAAATGAATGCATGCTATTCCTGTGTCTGAGGTCAAGATTCTACAAACATCCCTCTCCCAAGAGCGGTGGGGAATGATGCTGGGTTCAAAGCTCTGCACTAGCGTCTTGTATAAATCCCGGTCTCCTTGATGTTGGTTTTATTTGAGAGTTGATTACCCTCTGACAGGCTAGAATCTCTATGGAAGGGCACAAGGTCTGCTGGTTTTGATGGTCAGCCAAGGCATTTGTTTACAGACATGGTGATTCTTTTTAGGGGTTGGCTGTGTGCACCCTTGTGTGGCAAAGGAAAAATAACACTTTGGTGATGTGCGCTCATCTGGAGGTATGAATCAATATGCCTTTTGCTGTGCAGAATGTTCGCTTGTGACTCAGGCCCGTCTCTCCAGACACATCTGCAACCAGCACGTCCGATGCATCTGCCATCTTTGAAGCTCAGCATTAACACTGAAGAGGATCCCAGGATCTGACTCCCACACATTAACAGATGTACAACCACGCAGACACACAGCCAAACACAGACAGCGCTACAGTCAGCTTGTGTTAACAAAGTGCTTCCCACTCACTGGCCAATTTGTTTGATTCCTTTTTGCGCTTTCATTGTGTTGGAATTGATGTATTATATATTTATAGAGTGTTACACTGCAAACACGCTTTGTGTAATCAATAGAAGTTTCATATGATCTCCCAGCAAGTTGGCATATTGTCTGTTGACCCGATCCACAAAAGACAGACTGTGTGAAAGTAAAAAAACTGGACTTGATTCTCTTTGGCAAATGTGGTTATTCACAATTTGACCCCAGATCTAACTTCAATTTGACCCGGTGTGACCTTTAAAGGGCACAGACAGTGATTCAGCACGGACTCCTGTAACTCCTGCTACCATTTTTCTCTCTTCACTTTCTCTCTCTCCTCATCAGATTCCACAACAATGGGCGCATGCTGGATGTCTTTCAACGGCTCACAGCCAAGGAGGGGACATACTTCCTACCTGATGACCTTGAGCTGTCCAATCAGGAGCTGAGCTACATTGTGAAGAAAGCAGAGCAGTGGAGAGGCTTTAATGGGGAAAGGCGTAAGGTGAGTACCTCAACAACTGACTGTTAAAAGCATGTACAGCACAAGAGTTTCAGGAATATAAGCCAGAAGGTATAGGCCCTGTGTCCACTAACAGTGCTTATTGCGTGGGCAGTGCCCCAGCCTTTGAATATATTGCCAAGAAGACAATATGAAGGAATCTTCTCTCTGCAGGAGCAGCAGCTGTAGACCTGGAAAGTCTGCCCTCAAAATGACGAATCAAATCAGTTTCTCTGCCGACATTGTTGTTGACACAGTTGGTATCAGAAGTCCTGCCCCATCTTCATTTTAATAGATCAACAGTTTGGGGGGTAATGTGTTACAAAGTAATCTGTTATATTGTGTTAGTTTTGCAATCCAAGTAATAAGTTAGATCAGCCTTTCTGACCAGAGTGCCATGGCACCCCAGGGTGCCTTCAAAGTACTTTAAATTCAATCCAGAATAACAATTAATATGCCAATTATTAGCTATCCCGGCATCGTAATGGTCCCATATGTCCTTTTCCAGATATCATGCCAGTATCAGGGTTGGCAAATGAATAAGCTTATGATCAGTACACACTATGCACGAGCCATTCATTTTATTTTGCCCCTATTTGGCTGGTATGCCAAACATATCAAAGTGCTTTAGACTCATATAGCCATTTTGTTAAATTGTAGGCACTTTAACTCTTTTAAACAGATCAAAAGTAAGATTTATCTCTCTAATTCCATTACTTCACAAATACCTAAGTAGTCATAGGGACATCAAATGTTCTATTAATTATCAGCACATTTTGACTGGGGTGACGAGATTTTTCAAATTTTGAAACGGTGCCTCAACAGAAAAAAGTTTGAGATAGATAGATAGATAGATAGATAGATAGATAGATAGATAGATAGATAGATAGGTAGGTAGATATGCGCGTGCACTGTTTCTGTTTCTCTCCTACCTGTAAGCATGTAACTGCATGCCAGCTGAAAGTAAACACCTTGTCATTGCAAGTGCAACGTTAGTTCAAACGCCCATGTTGTATTGTTTCAATGGGGCATACAGTTTTATCCACAGCCTATGTGTAATACTGTACGCCTGTGCCTCATGTTCAGATTGTGAGCGTTTTAAAAATCCATAAATGTTTCCTCATGTATTATTCTAAATGCTACAGAGTGACAGACAGTGGGCCCTAAACTAGGCTGTAGAATGATGGTAGTCATTATTCAAAGACAGGCTTACAGTTGACAAGCAATGGTGCTGTTTGGAAAGTTTAACTTTTTTCAGTGCAGCAACAAAAAACAGTTGATGCCAAAGTGTACAGAAAATGACCGTTGTTAGCACAAAAACCATAGTTCTGGAAAAAGGCCTTTGGAGCTCCCTCTGCCAACTGTCTGCAGTATAGGTCACAATCCCTACCTTTTCCATATTAACAGAACAAACATGGGGCAAACTTTAAAATATACTACATGTCAAATAGTTTATTCTCAAAATTCAATCCCAGTATGTTTCAAGGCTTTACTTTACTGATAAGTTCAGTTATAACTGGTCACTGAATATAAAAAATAGCTTATATAATTTGATTAATAACTTTTTGACAAATGTGACTGTTACAGTGTTCTTCACCAGAATAGCAGAGTAGAGGAAGAACAACAATAGGAATAAAAATACCAACCCAAGAGTGATTCATCCAGAGGCATTGCATTTCAGCAAGAAAGGCAAGCAACTGTTTGGGGCCTCTGAGAGCTGACAAACTTTGGCTCAATCCAAACACTCTTTGCCCCTGCCACTTAGCCTTACCCTGAGGTTCTGCACATTTATGTCTAGAGCTAGGGTGTCCCAAGTCCCTCCAAGAATGGAGGGTAGAATGTAGTATTATGGCTACATGGCCTTTTAAATTGAGATTTTCCCGGGGTATCATCCAGACTGCCTTGCAAAATATTGGTAAGATTTTCAAACAACGACAACAATCTAAAATCATGATTTAATCTAGTTTTAATACATTTTGGTCCATTTGGTTTCAAACACATTTTTTTTATATTTAGACAGAATGGAAATGTCTGGTATTATTGTTGCTTCTGTTTAAAGTTGTTGTTGTATGACGAAGGGGTAGATTTCACCACTACCCCTCTGTTATAAGGAACAAGGGGGTACTTGAATTCAAGGAGTAGGGATAAAACTTATAAATGGGACTAAGCAATAGAACCACAGCAACTGTTTAAAATGTGCAAATTTTGCAGTGACAGTAGGAGTCCTCCCTAAAGGGGCCCCATCTAACAGCACTCACTCCTTTTGGGCTGCTGTGCATTGCAGGGATTATTCTGGTAAAAGTCTAAGCTTGTCAGTGAAAGTAACCAAAGAGGGCCTTGGTTTTTGACAAGGGCCCCAACAAACTCCGGAAACTCCACTTGCTTCAGTGACTCATGACCATGCCTTCATTAAACCAATACTGGTCAAGTTCCCCTCTGTCCAATCACAGGCAAGTAAGGCCCATATTTATTTATTCATTCATTCATTCATTCACTCATTCATCGATTTATTTGTCATGGGCAGTATTTAGACATTGTCACATCAAATTAAAGTGCAACTGATGCAACATATACAACATATACACAACTTAAAGCTATGGCTAATTTTAAGTTCCATGTCCCTGGTTCAGGGGGGTTTGGCTGCAAATGCCCCCTCTTGTTGACCACTAATATTAAATGCTGCCACTGTCAGGACATAAGTGATGAAATTTGTCAATAAGACTTATTTTTCATTTTAGAATTTTTTTTTTAATATTCAGCTTTATTTTTATACAGAGTCTGGAGGTTAGATTCATGAAATAACCACATTGCAAATGTTAAAGACTAGACTACAGTTCATAAATTTCAAAAGAAAAAGAGGTCAGAGGTGTAATCTGTGATTACAATATGTATAGACCCATTCAAAAAGTAGTCATGCCAACTGTTGCTCACCTTAGCTCTGTTGGCTTTAGCTAAAGCTAATGTAGATACATTAGCTATGTAGTTAACATTACTATGTAAGCCATTATAGCTATTTTAGCTTAAGCTTTAGCTAAGTCAGCGCTAGCAAACGTAGCTAAAACTAATTTAGTTCTGTAGTTACTTAGGTAACGTTGCTAAATTTGCTTAAGCAAATGTAGCTAACTGTGAAAATGTAGGTTCATTAGCCTAAGCTAAGCAGCTTTTTTACATGAGGGGTAAGGGGGCTCTCCAGTTCAAGGGGTAGGGGTAAAATTTTAAAATGAGACTGGGCCATAGAACCACTGCAGTTGAAATGTGCAAATTTTGCAGTGGAAAACCTCCTTAAAGGGGCCCCATCTAACAGCACTCACTTTCTTTGAGTCTAAATTTGTCAGGGGAGTCACCAAGGAGGGCCTTGGATTTTACCTTGGGCCCCAGTAGACTCTGGAATCACCACTTGATTCAATGACTCATAACAGTAAGTGTCTGCATTAAACCAGTGCTGGTCAATGCCAGGGACAGATCTCCTCTGTCTAATCAGAGGCTCCTATAAATGGCTCTCAACACATCACTAGTGCAGCATTGTTACAGGGGTATTTTGGCTTTAATTTTGTACTATTAAAGGAGATGGAGACTTGTCCATTTTTATGCAGAGTCAACACACACTGCAGCCTCCCCTGTCTCTATAGTCAGTGGACATCTCCTCAAACCCTTGATGATTAATTGGGCTAATGGATGTTTTCTTAACAAGACAATGGGTCAAAAGGCACAAGTATTAATTCTTAGAATTTCTGCCTCTTTATGGGGGCAATTACAGTTTGTTTCCTATAACCCCAGGGGAGTCTTTCCATTGTTGCAGATTTGAAGGAAAGACATTCTGGATGAATGTGATACTCTAAGGATTATATCTTATGGCAGCTATGATGCTATCACGTTATTTATACCTCATTTCATTTGGTCACTTCAATGAAGATATTACACCCTAAAAGGTATAGAATACTCTGATTTTATGTCATTACAATTTCTTTAGTTACATTTGAGGAAGCTGTGGATCCATCTCAGAGGTCTTTAGCTTCATTCTAATTAGTACAAGATAATTACTAAAACAGAATCTCGGTTAGCAGGCTGCCTGATTAGTCGGTGGAAACCAATTTCCAAAGATATTTCATTAAAGAAAGACTGCTCAATCAACACATACTGCATAACATAAGCTGTGCATGCTCTCCATGTGGACATCATGGTGTCACAGGAATGCATAGTTCCAGTCTGCATAATCTATGTTTTTAGAAACTGTAATTTCTTGACGTTGATTGGTGCAGGTCTGACAGCGCTGTGTCGACTGATGGTGATGACACAGTGAAGGGCAGTGCATTAGCATCTAGCCTGCACCCAATGTAAAAATCTTTGCATAGTGATTGAAAATGTGACTTGTTCAGATAAGGGAAATGGAAAACAGCGATCAAACTGCAGTCCCCTTTAATTTATTTTGTAGGTTTTGTTAGTGGCACACATCGCTCTGTGTACTCTGTGTTCATTAACTCCCATGCTCTTTGCTTGCAGAAGTTCATACAGCTGTAAAAGAGAAAAATAGAACCAGGAAATAGTTAGACTGTCTGTTTGTCTAATTTTGTTGATAATGTCTACCAGGGAACTTGCGGCAGGGTTGATCAGAATCTACTGGTGAGGTTTTCAGGTGGTTAATATTTGGAAACGACTCAAATCAATGAAAATTCAGCCTGCTCTCTGAAGCCCTGAATAGAAAAAGGTCATGTTGTAACTGTTTGCTCGTCATAGTGTGGATGTAGTTAGTCTTTATAAAGAGAAAGTAAACAGGTAATGACTTTCAGTAGGTAAATGAATAGAGCTGGGTAAGTAAATCATTTCAGTCATGGGTTATGTACTGAAAAGAGTAATATATAAGTAAGTTGGCATTAAAAAAATTAAAACCTTTTCGTGATTTGTTCTGCATTGGTCATATTATCCAAATAGCACCTAGGTAACTATACATCTTCCTTTGAATAACACTTTTAGCATGTATGACTCTACAGACTGATGATGTGCTCTTGAACACAAATTCAGTGTACCATAATGTGGATCTTTACACACAGTAAATGCTGTTATCTCTGATCTCTCATTAGTAGAATAAACTAGTTACAGTTGCAGACTGACATAGCTGCCTCATGTGTTCTGTCACTGAACCTGTTCACTCAGCACATTCATGTGCAACACTGGTGTGAAATCAGAAAACTTTCTTCACACTCCCTGATGCAAAAAAAAGTTAAAAAAAAAAAAAAAAAAAAAAGATTAAAAACAAAGCTAATTTTCAGTCCTTGTCCCAGGTTGAGAGGGATCTGGCTGTAGACTGCATCTCTCAGATGCCCCCTTTTGCAGACCACTACTGTGAGATGTTTCTGTCAGGACAGAAGTTATATAATTTGCTGATACAATGTATTTGTCATTTTATATCTATATCTATATCTATATGTATATCTATATGTATACACAGTGCTTAACAAATTTATTAGACCACCCTAGCCCTAACCAAAGTAAGGTTTATGCCACAGCTGCCCTAAATTAACAGCATTGGTAATTACCAAAATAATTTTTTATGTTTCTGCAATGGTTAATACACCAATATGTAGAAGCTCTTTAACCCAAATGATATTTTTAATGCTAAAATATAATTATTGTTATATGATTAATATGTCAAATTATAGTTAATTACTTGCATTCCTGAACAGAAAAACGAGTTTTAGTGGTTGAATGTTATGCTTGATTAATTTCCAACTTCTCAGAGAAGCCCAGTGACCTGGCTCAAATTTGGGTGAACTCAGTTTGAAATCCCTCATTCCTGTTCAAAATGGTAAAATGTGGAGAGCTCACTGAAAATGAAAGAGTCCTAATTAAAGCACTTCATGATGCTGGATGGTCTCTGAGACAAATATGACAGGTGGTCTGGCCCAACATTGGCTGGTGGGAAGTTTGCCTGTTGTTCTTTAACTTGCATAATGTGAGCTCAGTGTTCACTATCAGCGGAGCCAGTTGTTGAATGAAACCCTTGCTTTTCTTTTCTTCCAAGAAAAGCTTCAAGTGTGGTTCTGCACTCTTTTTAAAATAAAGGTAATGTGTGTATGTGGTTTAGTGGTGGTTGTGTCATAAAACAGACACATCTTTTTTCTAAACATAAAGGAGCAGGAATATGCCTCTACTTGACCAGCATTTTATTATAATTCAGTGCAGAATATAAAAAGTGTCTAATGCAGAACTGACCACATACGCTGAGTTTAACAGCTGTTTTCCTGTACGTCCATGTGTTTAAACACACATCTTGTAAGCCATAATGGAGAGCAGGCCTGGCTCTGAGAGGTGACTACACTGCTGCTAATGGAATGGTGATGGTCCTGTTTATTGGGAGAAAATTGAACCTCCCAATGTTTGGAGACTTTGAGAGAAATTAAAGCCCCAAAGTTTGTGATTAAGAAAATGCTTCATTTAGCCGCTGATGGCCTCTTGCTGTGGTGGCTCTGCTAAATCATCCTCGCATTACTGCATATCTCCCTCCACAGCAACAATTACAGCCTACTTCATATTGTCCCTAATTTACTGTTATTAAACTGATAAAATGCTAACACATTAACACATTCTCCTGCATGATGAAAATTTAGGGTTATTGCATTTCATGATTTTTACATTATTCAAGTCGGCCATTTTTCATCCAAATAAGATGGGCTTTGCCATTATTCCATAATTATTGGAACAATTTCTCCTGTGAAAAGGGTCACTTTCCCACCTCAGCAAAGACATATCCCTATTAAACTAATTTGCCTACATGCAAATTTTTGTCACTTTTCCCTCATTAACTATTTATCATAGACAGGAAAAAAAATATTCATGAAGCCAAGCAAGGGAGCAGCCCGACAGAGCTGAAACTAATATTTTGCAACTCTAATGATTTTTTGCATCCTTAATTAGATAGAATAAGGTTGATATGATTAGGTCAGGATGTAGTGTTTTTCATTAAAAATACATTTCAGAAACTGTATTCCAAATGTGCCCTTGCAATTAAATAATGAATCCGACGCATTCCTTATTACGGACCCAATTAATATCAGAGGCAAGGGCGTAATTTTAATAACAGTGGGCCACGAGGCCTTCATTAGCCGAGTGAGAGAAAGAAGGGATGAGGAGAAGGAAAACAAGGCACAGAGAGGAGCAGCAGCAGTCTGATATTGAACCAATTTTACAAAGTTATTGAACGGCACCCTCTTTAAAGGATAAAGTGACATTTTCAACAAACCAGATGTAGGCCACGCAGGGACTGAAAATACCTCTTGTTTGTTTTAGGCTCATTTGATGCCAGTCGTACATCAGGTGCAAGACAAGGAGGCTGAAAATAGAAAATCACTTAGAGAATCACAAATGGAGGTCTTTTAAGGTTAATCCAGCACTTAAGGAAGGTTATATAATGCAGCAATAATGTGAAACATATTCTGCAGCAACCATTAAAGTAATTTAAGAGAAATGTCAGCCAGGTTTTTCTGTGATTGACCATCCATTCCATCTAGCTTGATTACAGAATGTCTTGTGTCTTTTGTCCTTGTCTGCAGGGACACAGGAAAAAGGGGAGCTGTGGATGTTGCTGAATCCCCTAAAATCAGATACAGTTAAAACCATGAGGTCTAATAACCCATACACTTACACAATTTTTACCCCATTTTATGGGATATATTGATATATATTATACTAGCACGTGTGACTGTTTTTTGTCAAATATAGTGGTCTTTTTCTTGTTTACAAGTCCTCATGCAGACTGATGCAACTTGCAGCAGGTTGGAGCTTTTCTACCATCTCACACATTTCAATTAGGAGAGATTTACAACAAGTGAATAATTAATTTTACAAGTTTGGAAATAATTGGAAAAGTGTAATGTCTTTGACAAATAGACCATTGTGATTCTTTATGGTCTTGAAGGGGTAGATAGGCTGACAGCAAGGATGGGATGCAGAGGGGCTGGACATGGACACTGATGAGCTGTAATGGAGGTAGCTGGGGTGGGGTAGATGTCGCAGTGAAACAACAGACTGACTGAAGAGGAGACAACAGCGGAATGATTGGCTCAAGAGAGGCCATGGCGGAGTGGGATTGGCTCAGATTCTCTACCCACTTCAGTGAGTAGACACAAATATCAGCTCATTACCAGAGCACAAAACAGAACAGGCAAAGAGGGAAACGTGAATATATATATAGGGTATTTAGTTAAAAAGAAAAACACGGGAGTGCAGTTTGTGTTGAAAAAACTTCTTGATTAAGAAATTATTCCAAAATGATTACAGGAAAAAAAGGTTTCACTCCAAAATCTAGAGTAAAATTAAGCCATGACATCATTTTATAAAAATACACTGACTTCCAGCATGCCTGCTTATCTGTCAGACATCCTGCCTGCTATGATGGAAAAATAATAATGTAAAGATAATCATTTTTACACTTAACTTAAAGTAGACTCTAATTTCAGTGCATTATAGAACTAGAAAACACATGTTTTTGTCTACTCACAGTTTTAAAAGCATCAGAAGGGTCTCACTGTCATAATAAAATGGATTTCACTATAGTGTATGAAATGCATAAATTGTTAAGATAATATAAGTAAACCGAACAGCAAAATTATTCTGATCAATAAAAACTAGAAACTGGCTGCACTCTGAAACTTACAACTCAACAAAAATCTATCCACCGCTGCATCTCCCTCCAGCACTGAAACAATAAAAAAATTCCACCTCCAATAACCAACCTGCAAATAGCCTATTATCATCAAACTTGTAATTTTCACAAGGCAGTCATAAAATATGATCTCATTTTCACTTTCTCCCCAATTAACTTTATATTATAGATCCATCCATGCCATATGATTATTTGAGTCACTGCATGGTTTGAATATTACACACAGGTCAGCAGTAAAAAAAAAAAAAAAAAAAAAAAAAAAGCAAAATGAGTCAAGGGCTGATGAACCTGTGTGTATTTTAATTTAATCTCAGGAAGGAAAGAGAAAGAAGAGTTTCTGACAAAGAGCAATAGCCTTAAGTGACTCAGCTGGTTAAAGCTCATGACCTGCCAGATCAACTCTTTTATATATCCATTGCATTGACATATTTCACAATCATCTGAGAAAACTCCCATATCCATATTCCATTCCTGGAAGAAACAGGTTGCAGACTGTGTGTACTTTACTGGTTATGAGTTGTGTGCACTGATCTAATTTTACTTCTGATTATTGATGTTTATTTTATTAGTTTTGAGCTCAGAATTATTGTCATTATGACTTTAGCCATGTATGTAGTTTACATCTCAAACACCAATTTGTTGTATCTGGACTGAGCTTGCTGGTATGTCCTCTAGAGGTATGGGAAGGTATAGTTACAAGAACTTTTGTGAGGCAGCTGGACATATATGCAAACACAAGGTGGAACAGCAAGTACTTTTCCTTAAATTGGTTTGTCATCTGTTGTCTCACTCTAATGCAGTGGTTCTCAACTGGTGGAGCCTCAGGACCCAAAACCAACTACAAACAGAATAAAAAACATTTCTCATATTTTTGTCTGATAAGATTTATTACATGATAAATACTTCCCTTCAGATTTCATTCCATATATGACAAATCATGACAAACCAAAGAGACAGGAAAAAATCATGTTTTAAAACAATTTTCCTAGACTTTTTGGAACAATTTTTTTTTTCAGAGACATTTGTTAACCTCAGAAAAGGGGCTTCATGACCCACTGTTAGGTCCCAACCCACCAGTTGAGACTCGCTGCTCTAAAGCACACACAGTATGCCTGCAGGCGTTACTACACTGGCCTGGAAGTGCAATATGAAATTACAAAGGCTGAAACATTTCTGCAAAACTTGAAACAAATTTACAATAAACAATGCATTTTTACATTTCATAGAACAATATAGATTAGAAAACAATTTAAAAATGACATGTAAACGTACATTTAAAAAGAAATAGAAATGTCAATCAAATTTATAAAGTCTGCAACTCTTTTGTAAAATTGACACAAACTTACGATAAGTTGCATTTTTACCTTTCAAAAAAAAATCAACAAATGATTTAGAAATGACAGAATAAATTTACAATTTTAAGAAACTAACTTACAAAAAGTCAGATACAATTTTATGTAGTTTGATACAAAATTAGTCAGAATAGCAAAACTTGACACTGATTTACAAGTTTTGCTATTCTGAAATGCTTTCCAAAACTTGACACATACTTACAAGTCCAATGCAAAATCAAAGTTTTAAACACTTTTACAAAACTTGACAAATATTAACAAAGTTCAGTACAATTCACAAGGTCTGACTCACTTAAACAAAACTTGACACTAATTTTCAAAGCTCAATACAAAATTACAAACTCTGAAACCCTTTTACAAAACTTGACACAAATTTATGTTTTTTACACAAAATCTGACACAATCTTAAACACTTCTATGAAACTTGACACATATTTAAAAAGTTCAATACAAGTTGACAAAGTCTGAAACACTAAACTTTTAACTTGAATCACTTACAACATTAAGTACATTCCCTTTATACATAAGATATAGCGTGGTTATTTTTTTCAAAAGTTGTAAAAATGTCATAAAAGTTTTAAATTGGTTTCAGCTCATGTATAAACGTGTTTTATGTTTGTTATTATGTTTCGTAAAATGTAAATTTTACTTTTTTTTTTAGTTAATTGAAATGCAAAAATGTTGTTGAAAGTGTTTCGGACTTTGGAACTTTTGTTATTGGATTTGTTTGTAAATATGTTTTGTAAAATGTAAAAAGTACTTTGCTAATGTGAATCTGTTTCATGAAAAGTTAAAATAAATTGATTAATGTAAATTTTTTCCAAGTGTTAAAAGTGTTTAAGACTTGGCCACCAAACATGACTCAGGGACTGACAGACAGCTAGCAAATCACTTACAGAGCCTGAAGTCTGTGTCGTTCTGACATGAAACTACAGTTTTGAGGAGATGCAAGTTGGCTAAGTGTGCAGGCTTAAGAGTGAAACTTTACTAAATGGTTCTTTGAGTGTATTTATGCTGCAGTTTGTGTTGAGGTTAACAGTATTTGTACAGTTGGGGAATGAAAAGATTTTGCATGGAAACATGAGTCACACTAAAAGAAAACTAAAGTATAAGTGAACAAAAATCACTAGTTTCTGTGTGAGTTTAATGCTCACACACTCAGAGCTAGAGAGTGTGCTAGCATGCTACACATCCTGCTAGTGGTTCAGTAATGAGCCCCATTAATTATGTAAAGGCAGTGATGCAGATGGACCTAATTAATTGTCTCCCGTCACCCCCTTGATTACTGTACCTGGAAGGGAGGTGTTAATTTCTGTAATACTTAAGCAGGTATGCAAACTGTTTTGTCAGAGCCTCCTCCATGACAATGACAGAGTGGAGAACGAGCTTACCCGCTGCACTGCTCTTTTCCTGTTAAATCACGGGAAGCAAACTTTCCCAGTGGTGGCGGTGACATTGTGATAATTGAAGGAGAGAGGGAGAGATTAAAAGAAATGCGGCAGGAGGGGAGAGGGGGGCTTGTGTGGTGGCCCTGGAGATGTTTTCGCAACTTGATTGCATCAACATTTGCGTACCTTCGTTGCCGTTTGTCTCCGTATGTCTGGGTAATGGGTTTCCAGCGGGCAAGTTTGGGAACACCCAAGGTGCTTTGCAACAGCATGTGTGGTTGGTGGGGAGTAAACCTGTTGAGAATCAAGAAGCACAGATTGGATGGTAATGATAACCTGAGTCTGGAAGGCTGGTTGTTAATCATAGAAGATGTGTTCTCCATCTTAACCTACAGCAGTGACGTGATTGTACCTCCTGACCAAAGAGAAACCAGGGCCGATCACTTCCAACCAATAACCTTGTGACAAAAAATGAGCATTTGTATCCATAATCACATTGCAAAAGTTAATTCAGAAATATTCTATATTGCCCTGACACTCAGAATAAATCAAAAAGCAATATCATTTTGCGGCAGTTATTAACGGAAAACAGCTGCAAAAGCACTGAAAAGATGTAGGAAAACAGTCTTTCTTCACTTTAATTACTCTAGATCAGTTTTATCACTGTGAATAAGTACTTTTAACATCTTTAAGTCTATGAACTCTTAACTATGCAATACAGGGTTTCAGTTTTAGCAATCCAGCAGGGCTGGCAATTTTTAATCATCATTCACTGGTAAATTTTGATAGTTAATCATGATTAATCATAGGTTAAATTGCATGTTTGAAGCTGTATTTATTTTGGTTTGTGCATTTAAATGAGCGCTGCTGCACTGCTACACACAGTGTGCTCTGGAACCAGGTCTCTGGATGGATACATTGTAGGCATGTTTTAAATATTTACACATTTTTTAATGTGGGAGACGATGGAAATAAGGAAAGTTTCAACATAATTTTAGCATCATGTTAGCATAATCCTCTGAATTTCCACACTGCACCTGTGGTTCATCATCAACACCTCCTTATGAAAAATTGTGATCCAATTATGAAAAAACATTCAACTCTCACTTATGCATTTGATTAAGAATGTTTCAGTTTGGACTGTAGATGCAAAAAAAGATGACTAATCAAAGAAACATGACAAAAAAAAAATGTCTGAAAGGTGTTAAGTAACAGAAGGGCATGCATACACTGTATTTTGACTTCATTTTCCTGAGAATTAATTTGGAACTTAAGCAATTACTTGAGGAACTGCCTTATTTTCTTGTGAAAACCAACTTTTTTAATCAAAGTAAAGAAGATAAATAAGGTTAAATTTTGTGTAAATGTCGGGAATAAACTCACAACTTTCACCAACTTTTTTAAAAGTTGCAAATTATGGTGTACTATTTAAAAGATGGAGGTAAAAGCCCCCAACATCCCCAGCTGGATAAATATTGTCCTCTGCCTTTAAAAATGTCATCCTTAAAAGTGTATAAAACATTGCATTCTTGCCTTTGGAGGCGAGGTCATTAAAGTGTCAATATCCACACGACCCACTAGAAACAGCTACGTGACCCTCTTTTGTGTTCCGACCCACCAGTTGAGAATCACTGCACCAGACAACTTATGCAGACATAGGACCACACCCCTGCAATTTGCAGTAATGGTTTCATAGTAAAAACACCCCACACACGAGATCTCACACAAACTTGTGTGATCAAATGTGATTTCAAAAGAATAATAATGGAGGACAATAACTTGCTTTCAACCAATATTTTTCCAAGATTTTTCGTACATTTTTTTTTCTCAAGAAGATCCAAAGAGAAGTCTAAGGCTGTAATACAGGCGTGGTACTGTGATGATGTCGCCTTTGCAATAAGGTGGTTCAAGAAATTTTATCCCTACTGGATATTCCACAGCCAAATGTAAGTGATATTATTAAAAAGTGGAAGTGTTTAGGAACAGCAGCAACTCAGCCACAAAGCAGAAGACTACGTAAAATCACAGAGCAAAGTCAACGACAGCTAAAGTGCATGGCGTGTAAAAGTTGCCAACCTTCTTCTGATATAGCTGAAGACTTCTGAACTTCCACTGGCATTCATGTAAGCGCAAGTCACACATCATGCTTCTCTGATTGGCGGCCAGAGTCTGGGTTTGGTTTGACTGCACTGTGCCAAATGTGAAGTTTGGTGGAGGAGGGATAATGGTATGGGGCTGTTTTCATGGCTTGGGCAAGGCCCCTTGAAGGCTAATCTTAATGCTTCAACATACCAAGACATTTTGGACAATGCTATGCTTTGAACTTTAAGGCAACAGTTTGGGGAAGGCCATTTTCTATTCCAACATGACTGTGCTCCAGTGCATAATGCGAGGACTGGAAATACATGGTTGATGATTGCAGTAGTATATGGCAACCCCATGGAGCACCTTTTGAACTGGAATGGAGATTGTGAGCCGGGGCTTCTTGTCTGATATCAGTGCCTGACCTCATAAATGCTCTGCAGAATGAATGGGCACAAATTCCCTCAGAAACACTCCAAATCTTGTGGAAAGCCTTCCACGAAGAAAAGGGGGCCAACTCAATATTAAAGTATTTGAATGCAATGTCATTACAGTTCCTGTTGGTGCAATAGTCAGGCAGCCAAACACTTTTGCTTCAAAGAACAAAATGGCATGACATTAATGTGATTGAAAATCTTAATTCATTTATTTTGGACCTTTATATCATCCCAATTAACACTCTTGTCTACACAATCCTAAATTGTAGCACTTTATCTGCTTTATTCATCAGTCTCTCTCTGCATACAATACATAAAGTTAATTTCAGGCCACCTGAGATGCCAAACTGACCTCGAGAAAAGGAAGAAGATGCTTTGGTAAGGAAGGTGGGACAGAGGGAGCAGTAGGCCGTGACAGGATACACAGGAACCGCTGTCACCCAACAATAGCACCCTCTGCTCCTGAACAGGAACCCAAAACAGTAACACAGGAACGGCAGGAGATGAGCGGAGGAGCTGAGTGCTTTAGTAGTGCAGGTGGGGGGGTCTGGAGTCAGAGGGCAACAGTTGTCTTTAGTGTGTGCGAGCAACTGTGGGATCACCAGAGTCCTCCCAACCCCCCAAAGTAGAAAACACTCACCTCAGTGCATGTGTGCCTGTGTACAGTGTGTCTGTGACCACAAACCTTTCTGTGCACTTGTACATGCATGTCACATCAAAATGGCTTCTTCAATTACAGCGGATGAGCTTTTTTTTTTTTCTTTTAGTGGACAGCGCTGAGGGCCTCAACTGCCCCAGGCAATAGCAAGCAGGCAGGCAGGCAAGGACAGGAGCGACGCAGCAGCAAGCACAGCTTTCACAGTCAGAGCATTAGGGAGCTCAATATGAGATATGACTGCAAAGGCTACATGCCTGTGTTCCTGAAAAGGTCATGGACTTTGCTGGGCAGCTATGTGTGAAAGCGGAGCTCACTGGTTAAAAAAATAGAACAACAATAAAAGGAAGAAAACAGATAAAGGTGAAACACAGGGACTCTAACCTTTATTCTAATTCACAAGGATAATATTTTATTGACAAGAAGAACACCCATGCAAACAGACCAACACCTTTCTCAATGTAAAAATAGTGAACAAAATGAAGATATCAATCAAGAGTGATCCCTTTCTCCTGAGAAATTTCTACACCTTGATTGGAGTCAACCTGTGGTAAATTGAAATGACAGGACATGATTTGGAAAGGCACACACCCTTATAGAAGGCCTCACAACTGACAATGTTATCAGAGCAAAAACCAAGCCATGAGGTCAAAAGAACTACCTTCAGACTGTCAGAAACAGGGTTGTTGCAAGATAAAGATCTGGGGAAATCTACAAAAAAATCGTCCCAAGAGCACACTGGCCTCCGTAATCCTCAAATGGAAGAAGTTTGGCACAACCAGGACTTACCCAGCTGAACTAAGCCATCAGGGGAGAAAGGCCTTAATAAGACCAAGAACCTGATGGTCACTCAGACTGAGCTCCAGAGGTCCTGTGTCAAGATGGAACAAAGTTCCAGAAAGACAACTGTCATTGAAGCCCTCCATAATTCTGGGCTTTATGGAAGAGTGGCTCAATGGCGCATCACGCAAAACCCTACTTGGAGTTTCCAAAAAAAAGCACGTGAAGGACCCTCAGACTGTAGCTGCGTTTCCATTACAGTCTTTTTGCAAAAGAAAAACGATATTTATAAGATTTCAACTAGGTACAATTGGTTAACCTCTAATACACAGCATTTGGGAAAGGGCAGAGCCTTTAAAAAAAGTCAGAGTGTAATTGGATGAATGTTCTGTCACATCTTTATGGGTCAATCAGAGCAACAAAACACGTGATGTAGCGAGGTGCACCCATATCAAAGAGTAATCTCCATAGAGAACTGAATAACGCAAACCATGGCCACTGTAGACATGTCAGTACATGACTGTCGTTTTTGAAAAGAAAACAAGTCAGTGTAGTTCTTTGTTCTTCTTTTAACGAAGAAATGTTGTCAAGTTCTGATAAAACTGGCGCTTTAGCAGCATCCACGCTAATGTCTTCTGTCATAACTGCACCGGCCTCTTGTTGCTAATTGCTTTCATCACAACTCTACTGTGCTCGAAAGTACTGCCCCTCATTGCTGATTGGTCCTGTCACTTTCTAACCAGGCCCAAACGGTTCAGACGGGAGCTTTGTAAGATGGATTCGCCAGTGAGAAACATGGAAATGGGCGAAGTGTTTAAGTTTTGGGCAGGAGCCTCGCAATTCTCGTAAAATACTATCTCGTGACACTCAGCTGCAAAGAAGGTGGATGTTCCAACCCTGTTGCGTGTTGGTATGGCTATGATTACATCTACAGCGGTTGCCTTGACAATTTGAACAAAATTCTAGGGCAACGGATGACAGCTCAGAGGCAAAGTCTGTATGAATGGCAAAAGCCACACACAAAAGTCATGTATAAGGGTGAGTGAACTAATCACGTGACACCATACGCTACGTCCTGTGACGTGTAAATCCGGTAAAAGTGTTTCCATTGCACTTTCGCATTATAATTTATTTCTATATTGAAATATCTGAAAACCTCCTCATGAGACCGTGAAAAACGTTTTTGCAAAATTTGAAAGGTTTTTCGGAATTCGAGTGTTTCCATTACATTTTTATTGCACTATTTAGATTTTTCACATGTCTAAGGGCAATGGAAATGCAGCTTGTGAGAAACAAGATTCTCTGGTCTGATGATACCAAGATTAAACTGTTTGGCCTCAACTCAGGCCCCTCTCATCACCTACCCAGTATTGTCCCAACAGTGAAGCATGATGGTGGCAGCATCATGCTTTGGGGGTGTTTCTCAGCAGCAGGGACTGGGAGACTGGTCAAGGTTGAGGGAAAGCTAAATGTAGAAAAGTACAGATAAATTTAAATGGAAACTGTTCTGCAGGACCTCAGAGTGGGTTGAAGGTTCACCTTCCAACATGAAAATGATCCTAAGCATACAGCCAAGACAACACAGGAGTGGCTTAGTTGTACCTAAGCCTCTGTGAACGTTTCCAACCGGAGCTTTGACTTGTGCCTTATCGCACATTTCTGGAGAGACTTGAAAATGGCTGTCCACTGACAGCTGTCATCCAACCTGACTGAGGTTGAGAGGATTTGCCAAGAAGAATGGCAGAGAATTCCCCAATCCAGGTGTGCAAAACTTCTTGCACCATACTAGAAAAGCCTGTACTTGCTGCCAAAGAGGCTTTAACTAAGTACGTAGTAAAGGGTCTGAATACTAACATTCTGAATGCACTGTATTAACACTCCACTTGTAAAATGTACCATCAAAGTTATCTTAGGAAAATTGTTTTAAGGTAGAAACAGGTGTTGTAAATGATGGACCCATCTTTTACCAGAGATTGATTTTACATCAGTAGTCAGGGCTGTTTTCTTTGTCTATAAACAAAGAAAGAGTAGCTATTGCTTATGCCTGTTGTCGTTCAAATCCACAAGTTGATGCATTTGATGTTCTCCCAAACACTCCAGTCTTATGTGTCCTCCCTCCTCCAAACAGGCCCAGAGCCCAGTGGTGGATGGAAAGAGAGGAGTGTTCCAGTATGAACTTGTCGGTGTGAACACTTTAATTACAGGGAGTGTCAGCCCCATTGCTTAATGTGTCCCTCACAATTAATCCAAGGAGAGGATGTCATTATCTACCAAAGCCCGGGCCTGGGCAACATTCTGATGGAAAAAGAGAGAGGGAGGGGATGAGCGAGTGAAAAAAACAAAATCCACTCAAAAGAAGGAAGTGCTTTAACTGAAGGTCGACCTCAGTGTCACACAAAAGGATCAAGCTAAGATTCTTGGAGATTATTGGAAAAGATTGAGCTCTTCAGATGTTTCGGACATTTGCCTGTTATGAGTCCATCAGTGAGGAAGAGATTTTTTCCTTTAATTTTTTCATAATATGAAGCTTCGCCCGTCAGCTGTCTAAACAAATCCAGCTGGAAGATGTTAGGGTGAATCCAGGTTTTACCACTTTTAGAAGCTTTTCCCTTCTTCTCCACGTCATCCATCCACCATCCTGCTTCCTCCATCAAACTAAGAGTGGAGGCCTTTTGGTCTGCTGCATCGTGCTCTTTTAATACGAAACAGAGAGGGACAGAATGGGCTATTGAAGAGAAAATAGATGGAGTAGAACCTCTGCACACATAAAACACAAATTAATGGAGCTAATTTTATACATGTTCAAGATGTTTTCACAATGAAAATTTCCTGTAATGAGCCATACATTAAAGTAGATCCTAACCTGAGTGAAACTGACCAGTGCTATACTTTTTTATTTTTGAAAGATGTAATCTTAAAGAGTAACTAAACCAAGTTAATGTAAACTTTGGTTGTTTCCTGGAGATCTTTAGAAAAATATTACATTTCTATGAGAGAAATCTGCTTTGCCTTTGCCAAGATAACAACATAAATAAGTGGACATTTTGGGTAAACAACCAAATTTGAATTTTTATCATTAGAAATGGAGTAAAATATATGGATGTATGTCTACCAGTGTTGCATAGTTAGTCATAAATGCTGATGTCAGGCTGAGCAATTACATAGTCACGTAAAAGGCTGCACTGCGAAAGATCTGGTTTTCTATGGTACTGGTTAAAATATACAATTTATTATCATTTTTCATCTTTTTTTTTTGGTTTGTTTTTTGGAAGGCATTTTGCAACCCTCCTTCTAGCATCTTAAGGCCCCCCAGGGGCTTTCGCTGCACACTTTTGGAACCACTGGCTTTAATAGTCTGAGGACTTGAAACAACAGGAGAGGATGAGGGACATTGCCCTGTGGAGGGATTGAATGTCATAGAGCCCAACAGTGTGGTTAAACTGGACATTTTAAATCCCATTTATTAATTTTCTCTATAGTGGATTAATTCATTACCCAGTCAATCACAGGGATGACATATAGAGACAAAAAAACAGGCTCACTTACAGTCACATCTACGAGCAATTTAGAGTCACCAGTTAACCCAATGAGAATGCCTTTTTCCTGTGGGAGGAGCCAGAGTACCTGGAGAGAACCCACGTATGCACAGTAAGATCATGCAAACTTGACAACGAAAGGCCTTGTCTGACAGGGATTCTAACCAGTAACGTTCTCTGTGAGGCAACAGTCCTAACCACTGCACCACCCTGCAGCCTGAAGGAGGATTTAAATGGAAAATTTACTCCTGGAAACAGTGTGTTCAGCCATTCTTCAGCTCTATGGGGACAAAGCACCTGGATCCAGATCAGCCAGTGGAAAAATTCAGCTGCTGTAGGCAGGTTTCAACCTGAAGATGGCAGCTGCTATGCATATTTGTAAGGTAAAATTAAAAAACTTTGCAATCAAATGTTGAGATTTGGACCCAAATTGATCACCAGTACTACTTCGATAGCTTTTTAGCTGACAAATAAATGGTCTGGGTGTTTTGTTTCGTCTTTAGGCAGCACAAGTTCATCATGCCGGTTGAGAGAAATGTTGTGAGTCCGTCCTGACTCCAGAGTGGTTGTACAGCTTGAACTTGACAGATCTGATCCTTTGTGACTGTCCATCGCTAGTCACTTCTTTTCCCCTTTCTCCCTTCCTATCCTTTAAAGACTTTGACCTTGGCTGCTTCCTGCGGCCCAGAGGGGATGAGGAAGGTCTGGTGATCGTGACAGGTGTCGTGTCTTAACAGCCCCACATGACATCCTGAGGAGAGATAGACATTTGGATTTTTTTTTTTTTTATAAGGGTTTCACTTATAACCTTAAAGAGACAGGGTGTGTGTTCATTTCAGTACGTGTGCGTGTGTACAGTATCTATGTGAGAAGAAATGTTCATGTGGCATCCATACCGCTTATTCCCAGCTCCCGTTTCGATTATTGGCTCGGATACTTATCACCTCCAGCCTCCGAGGCCTGATTAGGTTGAAGCTACTCCAAAGTCAAATTTTGGATATCAAAGGCAACACTCAACTTTGGCATCTGTCTGCAGCATCTTAATACTGAGCCTGGGCTCCTGACATGTTGAGATGGGAGCCCAGAGTCTTAAAATACAGTACAGCTCAGGAGAGAAAACATGTTTTCGAGGAGGCATGCCCTGTGTTTGAGTGATCACTGTAGCCTTTCAAAAGATTTTGACCCGTTTGTGTTGGTAACTCCAGATTGCATTGTGTGTTTTCCCTAAAAATCAGTCTCAAGGTCTTGAGAAAATAACAGAATTTAACTCATGTGAAGGGATATTTGGTGTTGATATCCTGAGATGGTAGAAGTTAGTTAAGATGTCAAGAAAACTTCTAAAATTTTTATTATTTATTTATTTATTTAGTTTTATTGTCAAAATCTGTCAAAGTAAGATGATCCAACTCCAGACAGGTCGGTGCACTTTCTCATCATCAGTGTTTTCATCAGTAATAATGTCATATAACCTATTAAAACTGAAAACAGCAGTTTACAGTCAATTCATTTTCAACCCCAATTCCAAAAAAGTTGGGGCGCTCTGTAAAATGTAAATAAAAACAGAATGCAGAGATCAAATCTCATAAACCCTCATGCTGCTTACAGAAAAAATATTAGATGTTAAAATTGACATATTTTGCCATTTTCACAAAAAACTAGCTTATTTTGCATTTGGCGTCAGCAACACATCTTAAAAAAGCTGGGACAGGGCCATGTTTAGCATTGTGTAGCATCCCTTCTTCTTTCAACGTCAGTCTGTAAACGTCTGGGAAGTGAGGAGACCAGCTGAAGAAGTTTTGGGAGAGGAATGTTTTTCCATTCATGTCTGATGTAGGATTCTAGCAGCTCAACAGTCTTTGGTCTACTTTGCCAGAGTTTTCCTTGTATGATATGCCAAATGCTTTTCGTTGGTGAGAGGCTCTTCTTGTGATGGATGTGGTATGTGGTTTTGCATTGTCTTGCTGAATAATGCAAGGCCTTTCCTGGAAAAGACGTCTGGATTGGAGCATTAGAGCATATGTTGCTCTAAAGTTCTGTCTACTTTTCAGCATTGGCAGTGCCCTTCCAGATGTGTAAGCTGCCCACACCATAGACACTAATGCAACCCCATACCATCAGAGATGCAGGCTTTAGAGCTGTATCCTGATAATAAGCTGGTGGTCCCTCTCCTCTTTGGTCCACAGAACAAGGCATCCATGGTTTCTAAAAAGAATTTCAAATTTTGATTCATCTGACCCCAGAACAGTTTTCCACTTTGCCTATCTTTAATTTGTGGATCACATCACCATCTTTGTCAACAATGATTTCTGGAGGTGTTCCTGAGCCCATGCAGTGATTTCCAGTACAGAATTATGACTGTTGTTAATGCAGTGCTGCCTTTCACTCTTTTATGACTCTATGACTTTCACTCTTTTGGTATCCAGTGGCTGGTAGAGCCTTGTTTTGTGTTTTATTATGGTGGAAAAGATGAGTGGTAGCTGGCAACTGAGAGGAGGAGAGGCAAGCGTTCCACCCTCCTCTCCTGAGGTTCTTCCAAGAGGGGAAGGACAACCAAACCTGGGGGCGGGGCTAAGTCCCCACATGACATCATGATGGGAAAATCTGAGAATGGCTCGTTTCAGCACACATTTTCTGAAAAGTGGAGAAAGACAGGGGTGAGGGAATGATTTTTTTTTCCCCCTCATCCACATGTGGGACCGGAACCAGACATCAGAAATGAGTGCTGTAGATGGTGGGGTATTCAGAGTCTTTGCAATTTTACATTAAGGAACTTCTTTTTTATTGTTGCACAATTTTTTGATGCAGTCTTTCACAGATTAGTGAACCTTCTTCTGCCTTGTGTTGCCCTGTCCCTACTTTTCTGTGATATATTGCCGCCTTCAAATTGAAAATGAGCTTTAAATCTTCATGAAATGGTAAAATGTCTCACTTTCAACATCTGTTATGTTGTTTATGTTCCATTGTGATTAAAATATGGGTTTATGAAATATGCAAATTATTGGATTCTGCTGTTATTTACATTTTGCACAGCATCCCAACTTCTTTGGATTGGGGTTGTACTAGTCTATGCTTTACTCTGTTCTTCTTATTCTGTTATTAAAAAACAAATGTCCAGCTGCATCAGAAAGGGTCTCAACAATCTAAATCCAGTTTGGATTGACCCCAAACACATGACATCATAAAAAGCCACCAAATGCTTCACATCTAGGGATGCATGAAATTATTGGCAGATAATAGCTAAAGAAGTTGAATGTCATAATGGCAGATATGCAGATGACTGCCTTCTATTTACAGCTTAAATATTGGACTGGGATAAACAAATAAAAATCTGGTTTCTCCTAATATTTCCTGTCTCTCTCCAGCTGCCCTCTCAATACAAAAATCCCAAAATAATAATAGTAATAATAGAAATAAATGGATGAAATAAAAACAAACATGCCTAGCTCTACCCATTGATATGACCCCAGACTATGAGAGGTAAACACATTTTGCCTTTTCTTTTAATCATAAAAGAGGCATTTAAATGTGCTCATTTCCCTCCATGAGGTTAAGTAGCAGGTAAACTTTAATATGCACAGTATATCAGCCCTTGTAAATGATCTCTTTAGGGCCTTAGATGAGTCAGAAATGGTTTAAGTGAAAGATGGGATCTCTGAGTTGTTTACTGTAGGCTGGGAGTAGGCTTTATTTCCTGCAAAGGAGATTAGTAACAGTGAATTATGCATATCTTATTTTCTGGATTATCTCGGGCACTCAGAGATACTATCTCTCTGGATAATCTCTTTTAAAGTTGTTCAGTTTATTCTGAATGTAAATATAGCCATTGTTGCTTGTTTATCTTTTCTCGAAGTCCATTTTTGACTGTGCTACTTTCTGAGCCAGTGTGTTATTGCACTTTTAACTTCAAGCCGGAGTATTTATAGTCTGTGATCTTTGCTTTACAGCCGCAGTAATGAGAGGAGAGTGGATGAAAAGTCACTGTAGCATACTTGCCGTTTTATCACTCGGTGTGTGTGCGTCCCTGCATGCAAGATGAATGGGTGGCCTGTCTTGTCCAGTGGTGCGTTTAACCAGACGCAGACCTTTGCTTCAGCCAAATCAGGCCCAACGCAGACAGTGTGCATCCATGCCATTTTCAAGCTGCTCCAATTATATCTGCTGAGCGTCCACATATTGGCCAAATTTACAATAATAGCATATCTATTTCCATCCTAATGGTTGACATTGCTTGGCTTATCCATGCATGTATGTCGGTGGGTTTTTATGCTTCCTGGTTTGGTCTGTTCCCAGCCATGTGCAATGTGCTGTGCCCTGTCTTGGCCTTGCATCTGTATGTGTTGCATTAGGCCAGTGTGTGCATACATTCATGCATGAATATCTCTATGAATGAACATGTGCTTGTGCAGTCTGACCTCTATAGCTTTTGTTTTTGTATTTCCATGGCAGATCATGGCACTCATTTTGCCTGTTGTCACTTTTATAGTAGATATAACTTTGCTGTATTAAAAGTTACAGTGCTGCAAGTCTATTATTTTTCCTACAAATTAAGGTGGCATAATGATTATCTGTATTGGCAGATATGAAACTTTATGCCAGTATTTACAGCTGATACTTAGGCTGTAAAAGCTGCCTATATCCGCTGTAAATGTTGACTGAATAAACAAATACGTTAGTGGAGTTTTTGGCTGGACCAACAGACCTACAGCAGAAAAAAACAGAAGAACAAAATAATGGAACCCAAACAAGAGACAAGGACAACAGAAAAAATAACACCTAACAACAATAGAACCCAAGCAGTTTAAGAACCCGGAAAAAAACCTATCATGCAAACTAAGACATCGCCGGAAATCAGTAGGAGCCCAGATACACAGGCTAGGACTGTGAGACAAGAGCCAAAAGAAACATTAAAATATAAAGGGTAAAATCAAGATCGAATAAGTTCTATAAATAGGAAGTCAAATGAGTGGATACACAATAGGAAAAGTATAAAAAGAGATCCAAGCATTGAAGAAATGAAGGCAATAGAAATTAAAAATAGCCAAAAGGGCAATAAAATCCATTGAGGTTGACAGGGGAACAAAAAAAAACTAATAAGATGGAAATATAATATTCTGAACACGTATAAGGAAGGTAAAATCTGTGAGAAGATAAAACCAATATGAGGGCAACATCACATTTAAGCAAGTCTGTAAAAATTAGTTTTCAAGAAGTGTTTGAAAAGAAAGTGCTCGTCCTCAGAGTTCAGTACATCAACCTTGCTGTGTTGAAAATGGTCATCACCAAGGTTATTATAGTTAACTAAAACTAACTATTACAATGTTAACATCATTTTAATGAACTAAAACTAGATAAAAACTAAGCTTTACAAAACACTGACTGAAACTGAATTCTGTGCTTACAAAACTAACTCAAATAAAACAAAAAAAGAGACAAAATCTCCTCTGAGAGCAGCAGACTATTTTGCATGGACACCCAATCCTGGTCTGAGTAAAATTACCTGTTTTGATTGAAGAAGACTTCACTCAATGGTCACTTTAGCTCTTGAGCTGTGTACAAACATCAAAATTGAATGAATAAAATGAAAAGTGAAGAGCCTCTTTGGGTCTAACTCCTTACAGGATCCCGTACTGAAGAAAAAACTAACACCAAAATGAATAAAAACTAAACTAAAACCAGGCATTTTTGTAAAGTTAAACGAACTAACCAGCAGTAAAAATTATCAACCAAAAGATAAAAAACTAAATGATAAAGAAAAAATAATGTTAAATCCAAAACTATTAAAATTTTGGTCCCCATAGTTGAGACTTCTCTAACTGAGAGGGTAACTTCCCGCATGGTGCAAATGTATCCACTGCCCAGAGGCATTTTGGGAAACTATGCAGATTAAGGCATGGCTGTAAAACAATTTTAGTATGAGAAAAATAATACTGTTTAATTACAACTTAAAATGCTGAAATATTGGATTTTTAAGTGAACACAACTAATTTTTTAACTTCCTTTCTCCTGGTTAGTCTCATGCTGTTGTTGCTTGGCAGCATTCATTGTTTCTCAGAGTAAACTTCCTATTGGAACAACTTTAGATGTTTAGTAGTTTCATTAAACCAGGCTGAGGAGATTTTAGGCTGCTATTAGTCAGGATAAATGCGCAGCTCTGTGGTGCTGATCAACGGCTGGTTAAATGACTATTTCAGGGGAGACATCAGCGCCAATCCAACTGTTATAGAGAGATGCATCAGAAAACACTGTTTAGGCTGACAGTAAAACATGCCATGTAAACCAAATGTAGCTCATAATTTATTATTTAGAACTCATTGTGTTAGTACAGAGAGGTCCAACTGAAAATTAGCATTGGCAAAACACAACAGATTGGTCTGTTTTAAAACAAAGATAATAAAAATGATATCTGTAATAGATGAAAAATAACAAATACACTTAGCATGTTTCTCCCTGTGTTGCTTTAGCTTAGGTTTTAGCATTTCTACATGGTAAGCTTTGATGTAGAGGAACTTAGTTTTTCTAGATTAGAATAAACATTTTATACACAAAACACTCATCAAAAGGTTCTTTGCTGTTAGAGTGAAAATATTGGTAAAAAATGATGACAGTAAGTGGGAACAGCACAGTAGTATTCATCAGAAAAGTTACACCCAAACTTTCTGGTGAACAGGACAACAGTTCCATCCCCACAATATATTTCCAATAAACAGTTTGTTTATATTGGTTAGACATTATTATTTAACAATCTAAACTTAATTTTCATCACCCAATCAGACAAAACCATTGGTTTCTTTGTTTTGAGAGTGTTAGAGGAATTATCTGTCACACCTGCAGGTGTTTTTCTATGGACTGATTACAGTTTGCTCTATGTTAGTGGTTCTTAACAAGAGGGTCGGGACCCAAAAGCGGGTCACAAAGCTCTTTCAAGTGTGAAATGTGTGCCTGGGAAAAAATCCAGAAAAACTCTATTGTATGGAAGCCTGAAAGGCACATACATAGTGCATGTTTTCTATAGGTTTTCTTATGATGATGAGTAGATTTCAGTGTCTGTCTCAAGATTTCAACTTATTTATCTCAGTTTCTTTAGATAACAAGCAGGTTTTTCCTAGATATTGATGCAATCCTTTTTGAAGTTATCAAATTGCCATGCTGTCTTGGGAAAATGGGGTGACATTAAATGCATGCATACATTTCCTTTTGTAATGATGTTCTTTAAAGGATGTTTATTTTGGCCTGGCTCTTTGATTGATTGTGAATATTCTATTTAGAGTCCAAACTGCCACTTTTTATTGGATAAATTTGAGTAGTTGGAAATTTTTTAAAAATTGGGTCGTGATTTCTCTAAAAGAGGTGGTGGTGTGTCCTGATGTCTGACCAGTTGAGAAGCATGTGAAGACAAATTCTATTAAAGTTGTCCACATTACTTAGTTAAAATGTACATTTTTGCCTTTTTAAAAAAGCTATCCCAACACAGTAAATGTATTTGTATTGTGTATCTATCATCAGTTATAACAGAGATGTAATCTAGCAGTGAAAATGACCTCTCTGTCTTTCTAGTGTTCATATCTCTATGAATGAACATGTGCATGTGCGCTGTCTGACCTCTATAGCTTTTGCCTTTGTTTTTCAGTGTATGTGCCTTTAATTTAAAATTTGTCTGTGAACCCTAGGCCTGTGCTGGTGTGTCTGCATTGGCACGTGTGCCTCCATACAGTCTGTGTCTGTGGTGTAACTGTGAGTTCTCAGCAAACAGGCCTTGAGCCCGGGCCAGCTCTGACAGACAGGGTGGTGGTGGTGGTGGAGTGGAGAGATTGACCCTCTATAGCTCAGAGAGCCTCTGCACAGTACACTCTCCTTCACCCACCTCCCCCCTTACCCATCTCCCCACACCCCCCCAGCCCCCCCACCTCCCCCCACTCCCTGCTGCCTAGCCCCAAGCGCCCGCAGGCACTGGAGATGCACGCATGCGTTGCCTCGCTGTGTGAGGCTTTGTCTGTTTGTGAGCATGGCTTTATGTGGGGGTGTGTGTGTGTGTGTGTGTGTGGGGGGGGGTGTGTATACGTGTGTGTTAGCATGTAGATGAGTGTTGGTGTGTGTTGGTGCATCGGTGTGTGTGGTTGAGGATCTGTGGACAAAAGAAGCAACCATGTCTACCTCTTCTCTCACTTGGCAATAATCATTGATGCTCCTTTCTGCTCTATCTGTGCTTGTGTGCACACTGCATCCTAATGTTATGACTGCCTTTTGTTTTCAAATGTACAAACAAATCAATGTCATATGGTTATACTTAATGATACAACAATATTTCTCAGAAAGAAGTAGGCCTTTAGAAGCAATCTAATGAGTAAAAGCAGAGCTGTCATAAACTGTATAATTGAGCAAACAAGTCAGAATTAAAATACATTATCAGCACTTCATACCGATTGACTTTACAGTGCTGCTGAACAAGTGGTATTACCTATTCTTACTATAAAAGAAATCATTATCTTCTACATCTCTGACCGTAAGTTACATTATAAGCAGGAAATGGAGATGATTAACATATACTGTCTTACTTATAAAGCTCTATTTATGTTAGTTGCTGTGATTTATTGCTGACCAGACTCTTTCAGATTTATTATTTTGATTAAGAGACCTATGGCAGATATTAATTGATTGTGATTAAAACATATGCAGTTGTAAAAAATAAACATTACCACAACTTTATTACATTACAGACTAAGAAACTTTCAATACATAAAACAGAAAAAAAGCTCAACCTGGGCTAATATTTTTTATATTTTGTTATATACATGCTTTAGAATTAGTAACACAAACAGTGGCTTGGTTTAGCTTCATTGGCGTTAGCTAAAGCTAACACAGCTATGCTAGCTACAGAGATAGCTCAATTATGTAAGCCAATGTAGCTGCATTAGCTTTAGTTTAACATGAGCTTAAGAAAAAGTAGCTCATGCTAACATAGCTACATTAATAAAGTAGATTACATAGGTAGTAAGCAAATGAAGCACAAGTTAACCCAGCTAATGTAGATTCATGAGCTTTACATAAGCTAACGAAGCTACACTAGCTATGAAGTTAACTTTGCTAATGTAGCTTAATAAGCTACACAGGATAGGTAGTTAGTTTTGGCAAATGTAGAGTAAGCTAACCTGGCTGATGTAGCTTCATTAGCTTTAGTTTAAGCTAACATAGCCATGCTAGCTACCTAGTTAAGTTTACTATGTAAGCCAATGTAGATTGTAGAGTGTACATTAGCTTTAGATTATCAACGTGAACTTTTACAAATGTAGCGTAAGCTAACCTGGCTATTGTAGCCTCATTAGCTTTAGCTAATGTTAACATAGCAATGCTAGCTACTTATTTAACTTTACTACATAAGCCAATGTAGATTGTAGAATGTACATTAGCTTAGTCTAACAACAGTTTTAAAGTCTGCAGCTACAATACCTAGTTTATGTAGCTAATGTAGCTTTGTTAGCTTTAGCCTTATCTGGTTTAGAAGGTTTTCAATGAAGAAAATTTTATTTGTTCCTGTTAGCAGACTGTTTACTTGGCTTTAGTACACATTCTGTAATCAGGTTTTGTAGATCAGGTCTTTAACTTTTGTTTTTTTCACCTTTACCTTTACCCTAATCGGAAGTGTCATCTGATTTTATTTTGAAAGAGTTTCAGAGGCGGTGTCTCACAGTAGTGGTCTGCAAGAGGGGGCATCTGACTTTGCATGGAACTCTACATATCACAATCTCATTCGGAGCTGCACACTCCTAAGGTCTGATCCTAAAATCACCTCTGCTTAAATATAAAAAATCATCATAGGGTCTCAGTGCATAAAAAGGATCCTATTTCCTCTGAGATTCACTCAGTTATCAGCCTGTTGTCAGCTGAAATAAACTAAAATCATGCAATTCAAGGAAAACTTGTGTACGGCTCATCAAGGGTCAACTATTAAGCTGTTAGTGAGATTATCCTGTCAGTGTTTATATACTCGTCAACACTGTCACCGTCATCGTCCCAATCCACCAGTTCAGAACCCCCCATCTGCCCTTTCTTTAATACAAATATATTCAGGCCTTCACAATCTCTGCATCCAGTTCCATTTCCATTAACCGCTGGAACCACGACAGAATATTCAGACTACAAGGCCCAGAACCAGCACCGTCCCTATTTTTCTCCCAAATCCAAACCTAGGCCTGTATCCCACAGTGCTCCAATCTCTTCCCAAGTCTCAGTCCCAGCCGTAGTCCCAGCCACAGCCGGGGCTTCCATGTGCGACTGACACATAAATAACCAAGCCTGTCCGCCACCCAGGCAAATTCAAATGCACCTGTCAAAGTGATGAAGCACCCGCCCGCAGGGAAGCATTGTTTACATTTTCACTCCACTCTTCACAAAAGTGAGATTCTAATTATTTTCCCACTGTAAATTAAAGCCAAGTGGGACAGAACTACAAACTAGAATGATCACGGTAGTGGCAGGAGAAAAACCACAGTCCTCCATGTATGCATCGCATAGGGAAAGGGTGGGAAACGCCTTGAAAAAAGTGTGAGAGAGAGATGCAGGTAAGGTCAGCAGCTTTTGTTTTTTAAAAGGGGAGACAGAAAAAAACAAGAGGAAGAACATTGCACAGCCTACTTCTGTTGTGTTCAGTACAGACAAGGTCCAGAGAACTTCAACCAACTGGAATACATTATTCCCCTCGCAGTTCATACATAATAATGTGGCAAAAATGTGCCGCATTATTTTTCATATCAATGGACACTGACAGAGGAAAAAGAGATTTAATTAGTCAATGGGAACATGCAAATGGAAGGTAAAATTAGACGATGGCAGGGAGACCTGGGGAGCAGAGAGAGAGAGAGCATGAATGGTAATGATGGCTATCTAGTTTGGATCAATCATTAAAGGATCAGGGGGACTGACAGGCCAGCTCGTGCCCACGCCTTAGGCCCCTGTGCTGGACAGTCGCCAGCCCGGCTCAGGCTTCCTGCCCACTGAGAATTCTTCTTCTCTCTGCTTTAGCTTCAAACACACACATGTTCACGTAAATGTTCATATGCACTCGAACACAAACAGAAACTTAGCTCATGTAAAAACGTGTTTGCCATGACAAAGGCACATTTATCCTACCGTGTATAAAATAGAGCCGTATGATACACAACAGGGAACTGTTTGCATACTTACATGCATCTTTTTCATCAGGGTGAATGCAGTCTTTACTCAAAAGTACCACCATTCCCAAAGTTTCTTATTTCATTATGTTCTGCTCGTCTGGCTTAAACATTTGACTATAATAGCCCTCACAATTTCCCTTGGTTTGCAGTGTTTGGTCTGTAACCGTAACCAACCAGTGAAACAGATAAAGTCAGGAACAGGAACAGGGGTGAGAGAGTAGGGAATGACGTTTAAGAAAGGATCCACAGGTCTGATCTAGAACCTGGATTGCCCATGCACATGGGATGCAGCCAAACTGATCTAGTCCTTAGTAAGCTTAATGAAGAGATTATAAATAAAGTAAATATAGTTAACAAAATACAATGAAATGTGTTACATATTGGTATGCTGGAGAAGTCAAGAGTGAAAGTGATGAACACTGGGGTTGTGTTGCAGATCTATTTGGGGGTTTGCCTTTCTTAATCTGCTGCAGAGCTGCTCTGATATCCCAGATTGATCCATTTTGCTCCAGATGGACCATGTCAATTCTCCTTTAACGTGTATCTGCTTCATTTTTTGCACATTTTCTTTTCATTTCAGATAATTGGATAGCACTGCTTACTACAAAAGTGAGTCATAAATATCAGTCAAAAACTCAGGCAGTAATTCAGATACAGTCAGAACAACAGACATCCACGAGCGGTGCGTTGTTGCTCTGCAGCCAACGTCTGCTTTAGACCATGATGGAAACAGCCTTTTTATATGCATCTTTTTGTACTGAAGCACTTTTTCATCTGCCTTGTGCCCTTTTATGCACACAGTAGTCACTTTATTCCTGGTCAGTCTTGAGCAAAGTCATATAGCCACCATAGTATTGTTAAATTTAGGTCTTTATATTATACGTTAGATACTATACTGTTTATGTTGTTTGGTCTCTGTCTGATTTTATGAATGTCTTTATTTTTATTGTGTACCTATTTGTTGTAATTTTTTTTTTTTATGTATACTATATACCTACTGTGGACTACAGATGGGAATAAGCCTATGGCTACAATGTGGCATATTTGCATGTCCATGTCTTTCATTTGAACTGGTCCTTACAATAAATGGAATAAATAAAATGAAATTAAAAATAGCTCAGGGTTAAGAGGGTTTATCTGCAAAGATTTCACAGAATGTATTCGGGCATTGGATGCTTTTGCACCATGAGTGAAGTTACTGATTCAGAAGGAAACTCTCATCTGTGGGGACAAACTCTGTGGAAGGACACTTCCTAGGTCAAAGTTCACCTTTCAGTCTTTGTTATTTGTAATCAGTCAAGTTAGCTTACTCTAGGTGGCTTAATTGTTCAAAATTAAAATATGTTAAAGATGTAAGGGAAGATTTCAATGCATGAGAAATACATGTTATGTATATTATATATTTTTAACTAGAGTCATTATGAAATGTACGGTGTTACATGACCAGTTCACTCTGAAACAACATGGTACGGTACGTGTGGACAGAGGAGGAGACCAAGACTTTTCTTAACATCATACTTATACCCTTATACGTGGCTTTTGTTATACATACAGACTTCGCTTCTGAACAATCATCCGTTGCCTTCGTCTTTTGTTCAAAATTGTCAAAGAAACTGCTGTGGATGTGATCAGTTTAAAACTTTTGTCTTTTTTTTGCTGCAGAGATACTATGCATTAAAGACCCTGCTTTCTTCATTTTTGTACATTTTTCTGATTAAATATGAAGATGACATAAAAATTAGCATTCCCTTCAGTAAAATGATTCATATCCAATTTGCAATATGAGTCAATATCATCACAATTAGATATTTTTTCAAAATTGTTCAGCCCAAGTTTGATCTAATATTGTGTTGCTTATAATATATAATGATTTATTGCTTATGTTTGTGCTTGTGTGAAAATACATAAGATAGGAAACTTAAGGAATAATCGCATATCATATCGCAATCCTATATTCGGGAAAAAATTGCAATTAGATTATTTTCCCAAATTGTTCAGCCCTAGTACCAACACAACAGGTTTGGGGCATCCAGCTTCCTTGCAGCAGAGTCTCCCAAGATGAGGTTTTACGAGAATTGCGAGGTTCATGCTTAAAACTCCCTTCAACAGAAAAACATTAAAAGCACAATTGTACTTGGTTGAAATTTGAAAATTATCACTTTTATTTTGTGAAAAACTGTAATGGAAATGCAGCTGATGAGTGATCGTTTTTAATAATTGTGATCCCAACACCAATAAAAATAATTATGATTTTATATATTGTTAGACTTGAGCAGCCTTACAGGACAGGTTAAACTTTATACTGTATAAGTTTAGTGTCCAAAGTCATAATTTTTATTTTAGAAGTGCTTATCAGCATCATGCCCATGCACATTCAGACTCTCAAGATTTGCAGGTAAGAGAGGGAAAGAAGATTGAAATATCAACTACGATACAAAAAAAAGCATTTTGATGATATTATAATCTGTGACTTTATCAAACTGCTACATAAAGTCTTTTTGAAGGTGATTGGTTCAAGTTCAGGGAGTGTTTTGGCTGTCAGCTGGGACAGACTGTGTGGAAATGTCCTTTAAATAATGGTCAATGCTAGACATTGTGTTCGGTACTGACATGTCACAAAATTGAGGAAAATGTTGGACATGGATATCTGTGACAGCCAAGGACATACGGGATAAAAATATATTGTACCTGTTTCAGACAGAGCTATTACCAGACCAGTCTGTCACCCAGTGGGAGAAACTCTTCATCTTCCAGAAACTGTCTCCAGCTCTAAGTTGGGACTTTAAAACTAGTCTTGGTTTGAATACTTGTCAGAGATGTCATACACATCCATTTATCTTTAAGACAGTAATGCCAATCTTTAAAGTATACTAACAAAACAGCTCTGGAATTCCAAATCCGTCTTTTGACAGACTTTACACTTACACTGGAATAAAAGTGATTGACAGAGCAGTCAAATTTTGTCACAAGTCACAGTGGATTTCTCAGAAGAAAAGCTTTCCACAGGCATCTGTATTTAAGTACTGATTGCTTTTATTCTTCATTCAGATGTAGTATGGTCTGATTCGGTTGGTGTGAAATCGCATCTTCTCCCAGAAAGACAGACAGACTATATTTGTGAACCATGGAGCCATGTCTGCAGCTGTGCCATCCCCACTTCCTGTGCCCTGTCCCTCCTCCCATTCTCTGTGTGCATTTGCGGTAATGTCTACAAATCCTGAAATTTATGTCCCTGCTGGAAAACATGGTTTGCCGTTTATAGGCGTCCACTAAAGGAAATAAGGCCCGTCTCTCCTGATGCTAGTCAAGAGACTGATGCAGACTCTATCAGATTTCTAAATACAGACCCCGACAATAAATCCCGGCCTGATTGGGTTTGAATTGGGTTAGCTCACTTGAATGCTATCTGCTTAACCCACAGCTGGCCTGTCTGCTCCATGCAGGCATTGAACCTAAATCAGTCACTTAGTGCTATCAAATGGAACAATGGTAGAGTGGAGAGAGCACTCACGCTAGGGCTAGAAGCCAGGCTAGCATCATAACGCAACACAACAGACCAGAACAGAGTAGTGTGGAGCAGACAGGCCCCTTAATGCTCTTTCCTTTTTGTGTCTCAGCAATGATGCATCCTGAGAGCCATGGTGCATTGCATGAAATGGCATCACCCAAACCGAACACACAAACACCTTTTCAAGCTTTTGTCTGGTCTTGTCAAGTGGATTTCACGTGCTAATTAGCGTAGGATGGTGGCATGGCTAACATAAAAAAAATCTATTTTCATGCAAGCCAAAATACATACACAGGCGCACTACACAAGGGGATTTAAGCAGGTGTGTGTAACCAAAGTGACTTAGAGTAAAGAGGAATGAAAGCACGGTGTTTCTATCACCACTGTACAGCTTGGTTTACAAAATCCTGGGACAGGGCCTCTACAGGGTCACCTGCTCACTTCCTGTGACCGGTGCAGTAGCATAGGTCTCTTTTCTCACTTTTTTTCCTCAAATTTGTGGCTTAAAGGTATAATATACAGAATTTCACGCCTAAATTATTTCAATGAAATGTGCCAACCTATGTTGGAAATGTACTTTTGGTTGAATACTGTACATTACCTCAAATATGACCTGCATTTTCAGAGCCAGTGATATCCTTTATTTTGATTTTATAAAGTAGTTACAAACACAGTTCCATTAAGACCATGTGTCACTTTTTCAATATCTGAAATTCAGTTTTACCATTGATTCTGCGATCAGATCTTGTTGGCTTTGCAATGTAACGTTGTTTATCATGTCACTTGTGTGAATACAAACATCAGTCTTACATCAGCATGATAGTAGAGGTGGTGTAGAGGCAGACGAGGTGTGACAGTTGACATGGCAACAGAGACGGCAACAGAGGAAAGTTTTAAAGATGATCTGAAAAAAACAAGTCCATAATTCTCTACATTTACGATGTTGTTTTGGGAAAGGGCAGAGCCTTTGTAAAAAAAAAACAATCATTTCTCTTTTTAGAGCAGATTATCATCAACAAGGATCAATATGTCTACTTCCATGTTTTTCTTAGGTAATCAGAAAACTTGGTTGTATCTGCTTATTTAAATGAATTGATGAAGTATAATAAAAATTATACTTTTTAAAGTAGGGGTTCTGAACTGGTTGAGCATCAGGACCCGAGCTGACCCCCTTTAGACAAATTGCAACCTAGATATTTATGTTCAACCACTCAAATTTACTGTATTTAAAAAAAAAAATTCTGAACATATTGAACAAAGAGACAAGACAAAACAAACATGTTAGAAAGCACATCAATATGAAAGGACACGCATGCATTTATCTTATTTTACTCCCTTTTTTAGAAACAGCATTGAAATTTTGGTAATTTCTTGAAAATTTCAAATATATATTTCCAAAAGTATCAATGAAAATTCCTGAAAATTTGATGGCAAATTCCCTCAGTATTTTAAATGAATAAATTAAACTCCAATTGACAGTACAGACAATTTTCTCAAAAATTCTGATAGTAGTCATTACTATTATATTGTCTGAAAGCCAGGATGCAATGTCCTCATATGGGCAAGCAGGGTTTTAGGAGGTTAATCATGACTAGTTTATTCAAGCTTGACTCAGCAGTAACACATATCACTGGCATAAAAAAAGAACCTTTAATCTCCTAATTCACCACTCCTCAGGGAATTTTAAAAATCATTTACAACTATTTAACACTTATTGGTCATAGCATCTTTTTGAAACTTTCTATAGCTTTAAAATTTGTTGAAAAAAAATTGTCAATGTAAAGTGTGACCAAAAGCACTGATTTAAGAAAATAAATAAATCACAAAAAAGGAGATACGAGGTTTTGGTGCAATCTGGTAAATGTACTTGTGCTTGTAAAGTACTTTTATTCACACATTGATGGTGAAGGTTGTTATGTAGAGTAGCCATCAGATTTAACTTATCTCATTCATACACACTCATACACCACTGACACAGCAGTAGGAGAAAAATGAAGTTAAGTGTCTTGCCCAAGGACCCATCAACAGGTGACTGCAGGAGCTTGGGAACGAACATATGACCTTCTGGTTGCAAGACTACCTATAGAGCTACAGGCGCCCCAAGGACTATTGATACTTTCAACAAAGCATTAGAAAAGTAATGATTGTAGTGCCATTATGACAGAGCAATCATAATAAGGCAGGACATGTTTATCGCTGAAAATCCTGCATGTTACCTTAGTGACTACATAAGGAAGTGGAGGCTGCAGGTAGCTGCTGTTCTGCTGCTGTATATTATGTTCTTTACTGCTTATTTGTGATGGGCATTATTCTCATGGGCTGCATGTTCCGATGCCCAGGATCCCCCATAATCCATACCTCCATCCTTGATCGCCCAACAGAGTAGAGGTGTGGCCCAACTAGACATTTCCCAGGAATAGAGACATGCTGCTCAGCCACACCTGCCTCCACTGTTTGTTTGTTTTTTAAATTGAGGAATCTTCTCAGTGAAAGCAGTGTGTTTACTAAACAGTAAAACAAAGTTATGGTTTAGTGGATTAATTTCACAGAATAAGGGAAGACAAAGCTGCATGTAGCTATTAGCGGCAACTAGGAAGTCCACTTTTAACAGTTTTTCTACCTCATTATATGAAATTCATCCATGAAACCAAAACAGTGGTTGACTTTTTAGTAAAAATGCCATATGTAGGGCAATGTTTTATAAAGTCCTCAATCAAGAACAAGTCCTAGCAGCATAGAAGGGTGAAGGTGATCAAATCATCTGTTCGCAACATTTTTTGTTCATGTTTTGACTCAGAGCCCCCTGCTGGCAGATTTTGCATGCTGTGTATTTAAGAGGTTCTTAGCCTTTTACTGTATTAACAAGACAGAACAGGAAGAAGTCCAGGGTTTTTGCACACTTCCACTTTTGTTTCCTCAAAAAAGAAAAAAAAAAAAAAAAAATTACTACATACCCTATCCAAACAGACTGATTGCCGCCTAGCAGAGGTGCTGATTACTGAAGGAATTCAGGTAATCACTTTTCCCCCAGTGTGGGCCGAGGCCAAGCTAGAGGCAAGGAGCAGTTGAGGCGATTCCACTAATGAGCGTCTTAATTAGCACTGAAGAGATGCATCCTTGTGTCCCCACATCGCCTTTACTCACACAAACCTTCTTTACTACTACTCCCTTTCTTTGCATTTTGTGACTTTTTGACATTTTGACAACCAGCCTCTCTCTGCTCAGTTTATGCTCTGTCTCTAATTACAAGTGGAGTAATGGCCCCCGCTGTTTTCTCGGTGAAGTGCCTTGAGTTGTGTTTGGCTAACCGTCTGTAAGTGCGGGGTGACATCGATACAGCGCCCAAATTAAACCTCTCCTTCAGTTTGACCCTGCCACTCACGGCCCCGCTGAATGAGTTTGCCTTTTTCCTTTTTCTGTGTTTTTAAATGAGTCATAATTACGCAGCCAATTAGGGGGTCACCTTGAGTTTTACAAATTACTTGAAAAACTTCCTCCTCTTTGTGACTCTGAGTGTGTATATGTGAGTGCGTTTTAGTGTGTATGTATGTTTGCATGAGTTAGTCTAAGGCTCAATCCCAACAAACCCTGGCCCCGTTCACTTAGCTCTACCCCTTGCATTTTGCACGTTCCAATCTAGGGATGAGGTGTCCTGACACCAGGGGGAAGTGCTAGGGCTGCATGGCCTTTAAAAGAGAGATGTTTCAGAGGCCCACTCTGAACCAAGTGAAGTGAGAAAATCTCTCAGAATGCCTTGTGAATCAATGGCAAAATCTGGAAATGTAGACAGCAATCTAATACCATCATTTTATGTTGTTTCAGTGAATTTTGGGCCTGTTGATTTTGAGTTAGCATTCAAAAAAATGGTCATAGTAGAAACTTCAGATAATGTCAATGCATGTGTTCACATAAATGCTGTCGATGACTTCTGATGACATTTTGAAAGGTAATCTCAATTTTATACAAGGGAAGAATTCACCACTACCCCTTTTAACTCTTTCAACAGGCAAGGTCCTCTAACTACTTGCAGCTCTTTTACTCTGTTCACAGATATATTGTTAGACGTAAAAACAACTCACAGAAGAAGAGATTCATTTCAAGTGTTAAGCCCCAGTCCCAGCTGTATCAACCAACAATTCCATTTTTGCAGGTCTTGTGCTCTTTTTGCATTCTAAAACTTGAAAATCAGGGACTGTAATCACATTGTATTTAAACACATGTACTTTAATATGGATTTGCCCCCCTTTTACAGCTATAACAGCCTCCACTGGTCTTGGAAAGCTTTCCACACGATTTTGGAGTAATTTAGAGGAATTTATTTCCATTCATTCAGTTGAGCATTTATAAGGTCAGGCACTAATGTTATCACTGATTCTGTTTATAACTTTTATGGACAGAATTTCTGGGTGCTGCCAGGGCATTGAGGGGTTCAGGTTTGGTAGCCTCAGGACTGGGTCTTTGCTTTTTTGCAGATGATGTGGTTATGTTGGCTTCATCAGGCCATGACCTACAGCTCTCACTGGAACCGAGTGTGAAGCGACTGGGATGAGAATGACCACCTCCAAATCTGAGGCCACGGTCCTCAGTCGGAAAAGAGTGGGATGAGATCCTGCCCCAAGCGGAGGAGTTCAAGTATCTCGGGGTCTTGTTCACGAGTGAGGGAAGAATGGCGTGGGAGATCGACAGGAGGATCGGTGCAGCGTCGGTAGTGATGCGGCCTCTGCATCAGTCAGTCATGGTGAAGAAAGAGCTAAGTTGAAAGGCAAGCTCTCAAATTACTGGTCGATCTATGTTCCTACCCTCACCTATGGTCATGAGCTGTGGGTTGTGACCGAAAGAACTAGATCACAGACACAGGCAGCTGAATTGAGTTTTCTCTGCAGGGTTTCTGGGTTCTCCCTTAGAGATAGGTGAGAAGCTCGGCCATCCGGGAGGGACTCAGAGTAGAGCCGCTACTACTCTGCGTCAGGAGGAGCCAGATGAGGTGGCTCAGGCATCTGGTCCAGATGCCTCCTGGACCCCTCCCTGGCAAGGTGTTCCAGGCAGGTTCCACTGGGAGGAGGCCCCAGGGAAGACCCAGGACACGCTGGAGAGACTATCTCTTTTGGCTGGCCTGGGAACACCTTGGTATCCCCCGGGAAGAGCTGGACGAAGTGGCAGGGGGTAGGAAAGTCTGGGCTTCCCTGCTTGAGCTGCTGCCCCCGTGACCTGACCTCAGATAAGCAGAAGAAGATGCATTGATGGATGGAGGCACTAATGTTGGATGAGAAGGCCTGCTTCGCAATCTCTGTTCCACTTTATCCCAAACGTGCTTGATGGGATTGAGGTCAGGGCTTTGTACGCGCCTGTCAAGTTCTTCCACACCAAACTCCTCACTTTTTTTACAGCCCTTGCTTTGTGCACATGGGCACAGTCATGTTGGGACACAAAAGGCCTTCCCCAGAACTCAGAACTCTTCAGCAGAGTGTTGGCAACTTTTACGCACCATGGCAGTTGTTGATCCCACTCTGTGATTTGACATGGTCTGCTTTGTGACTGAGCTGCTGCTGTTCCTAAATGCTTCCATTTTCTAATAATATCCCTTTCATTTGACTGGAATATTCAGCAGGGATGAAATTTCATTAACCGGTTTACTACAAAGGTGGCATCCATCACAGTACTACACTTAAAGTCACTGAGCTCTTTAGAACTGCCCTCATGGTGTATCACAAATGTTATCAAATGGAGACTGCATGGCTAGGTGCTTGATTTTATACACCTGTAGCAACAAGTCTGATTGAAACAGGTGTGGCCAAACACTTTTGTCCCTATAGTGTTTGTCAAAACAGGTCGCACACCCCTGACTCTAAAAGTGCTATATAACCAAAGGTATTAGCATTGTTTTCCAAGCAGTAGAAAGCATAAAGGTGATGCAGTCTTGACCTGTTTAATTTTGAACACAAACTATTTTCAGTTTTAGCCAGTCCTGTTAAAAATATATTGGCTTCTTGTCTTTAATAATAGAAAAGCATCAATAGTGGTGTAATAAAGACTCAGATTATAAAAAAGTACTCATGAAGGTATCAATGTCAATAGAAAAATAAGGATATATGATATACGTGATATATGGAGACACCAGGAGCAATGGGAGTGATACCCATCATCAATTGCACTATATTCTACTTTTAATTCAAGCTGTTTTCAGGGGAAAAGGAGACATTTTTGGATTTATGCTCTTGCAAAAATGTTTGCTTCTTAGTTACAGACATCTAGAAACCCAAACATGTTTGCCATATTTTCATTATTTCATCTCTGCACAATTAACTTCCTCTCTAATTAAACGCCTTGTATGAGATCTCCAATGATGCATATTATCAGGACACACTCAAGCCTTCACCAGCAGACACTATCAGAATGAGAGAGAGCTTCCATGATCTTCACACATGGATGATTTCGAGTTACATGACCTATATAACATGTTACACGCTCCGCTTACTCCACGTGTCTCACCCTAATACAGAGGGGCAGCGCATTACAGGTGTGTAAGCCCTCCCCCCAATACACACAGGCGTATGCACATGCACACACAAAAATCATAAACAAGCCTGCCACAAGGATTATACATATGTATGCATGATCACAAACACAACCTGTCTCTTTACCTGCCGCAGATCAGGCCCCACAGGAATCGTGCACTGCTAGGAATTAGCCTGCTGATGTACTGTACGCCTCTGGTGCTTATCTGCTGGCTGCAGTTGTATGTAATTAAAATGAAAATCTCTTACTTTACAAGGTGAGGTTTTGGACTGGTTCTAAAAGGAATGCATGGGTTTGTGATATTGGATTTTATCAGTGGAATAAAGTCAGTGATATGTATTTATTTTAAATTCCCCTCTTACTTATACCTCTCTTTTTTATTGCATTCCTGTCATGCATCATCCTATGGTTTGATTTGCCAACAATTTTCAGACACAAAATTTGAATTAGGCCTGTATAAGTGTGTATATATATATATATATATATATATATATATATATATATATATATATATCACCTGTCATATTGGTCTCAAAGACCATCACGCATCATGAAGTGCTTTAATGCGGACTCTTTCATTTTCAGTGAGCTTTCCACGTTTTACCATTTTGAACAGGAATGAGGAATTTCAAACTGAATTCACCTTTTTATACCCAAATTTGAACCGGCTCACTGGGCTTCTCTGAGAAGTCAGAAATTAATCAAGCATAACATTCAACCACTAAAACTAATTTTTCTGTTCAGGAATGCAAGTAAATAACTATAATTTGACATATTAATCAAGAAATGATAATGTGCTTTACTATTTTTTCAGTTTTTTGTAAATCAGTAAATTTGAAAATTCATGAATAACAATAATAATTATATCTTAACATTAAAAATATCATTTGGGTTAAAGAGCTTCTACATATTGGTGTATTAACCATTGCAGAAACATAAAAAATGATTTTGGTTATGCCAATGCTGTTAATTTAGGGCAGCTGTGGCATAAACCTTACTTTGGTTAGGGCTAGGGTGGTCTAATAAATTTGTTAAGCACTGTGTATATATATAGATATAGATATAAAATGGCAAATACATTGTATCAGCAAATTATATAACTTCTGTCCTGACAGAAACATCTCACAGTAGTGGTCTGCAAGAGGGGGCAAATAATAAATCTAAAAGTCAACATCTCCACACCCATTTGGTTCACAAATCAAGAAACTGGTAAGAATTGAAGCAATCATCTAAACATGTTTTCCCTCTCCATGTGTTTTCTTGTTTAGGTTGCAGTTTATGATTATATCTGGACAGTGGAAGACTCATCACAAGGCTCGGCACCTCCTGGTGACACCCCAAGAGAGGGTGTGCTCCAACCAGAGGGAGAAACTAGCACCCATGTGGCGATCTACACCCTGTACCTGAGTGGGAGGAAACAGAAGTACAGACACTTTCTCAGGCAACCGGATGGTGCTGTAATTGAGGTGAGATAAACATATTGTGCTTTGCATCAAAAATGTTTCATACTGTACTTGATAGTACTTTATGCTAACTGCTAAGCAACATTCTGAAAACCTACCAGTCACATGACGAATATGTTTGAACCATTTAGATTGAAGCTTTGCAAGATGGATTATCCTGATGACAGGAATAGAGTCTGGCCAATCCATCGGCTTTACAAGGTTACCAAAACTGAGGCACAAACCAAACCATGACTTCTATTAGGATTGTTTGATTCCGATACCAGTATTGGAAATACTGCTTAAAATGCAGGCATTGGTATCAGCCAGTCCACGTTTTTGCACCGATCAGATACTGTTTGGATTAGCTTTATATTTTTCTTCATTTAGCCATGCTAAATGTTAGCACTAGAAAATGAAAATAAATTCTTCTTAGCTGCGGGAAATCACTGCATGTACAAGCTACCTTTTTTAGAGCACCGAAGAAGCATCAAAGGACCCACTGATCACTTAAATGCCTTCCAGACCAGTGCTGTCCTACAAGTCATTTAGTGACGCAGTTGATCAAAAGTTAAATAACTTTTGAACCATAAATCGTTGCCTCTTACTTGTTTTTCCTCTTGAAGTTAGCCGTTGTGCCCTCCCATTGACGCTATTGATGCCTTTGAATCCCTTGCAGCAGCATCTTCAGTGAGCGTGGAACTTGGGTGACTTTTGGGGACTTTAATGATTAAATCCACGCCAGTAATTCAATATTGAACATCTTTTTTTATCCATTTTAATTAAAATACAGTCATTTATTACCTCTAGCCTATATGCTAACTCGAATGCTAACCGCCATATTATTTTCCCTTTGTGAGGGTCTGTCAGCCAGTTGCAGGCTCTTCCATAATCACGTGATGCTGCCCTAATAGTATAATGGAGAGAGAGAGAGCCAGTGATGCAGCACTTTGTATTATTGTTATTTTAATATTTAGCAGTAAAACTCAATAATCAGCAGGAAAACAACTTTAGGGTCACAGAGATGCGGTAATTACGATTCTATTTGTTGAGCCATGTTCTGAGTCTATTGGTCTAAAATAATTTGCTAGTCCGCATAATCAGTCCAGAAAGTTCTCACTGGTATTGGATCATTACTAGATACCCGACACCTTGGTACCAGAATTGTATTAGGAAAGAAAACATGGTATCGGAACATCTCTAACTTCAATGAACCATTACATCCCTACTAAATACTCACATACGTATGTAGGTTTTCATCTGAAAAGTGGTCTCAAGAATTAGTAGCTCTTTAGGTTTGAGCTGTAGCAGGTTTGCGCCTGCATGGCCAAACAGGGGCACAAGTTCATTTTCTATTTAAACAGCCTGAATGCACAGTGTAACAATGACATCTGCGTCAGGTGAAAAAAAGGAAAGACCAAAGTAGTTTGTGCTTGGCGAATGATAGGACCTAAAGTGCAACTTTGACAGAAAAAACAAGCAGCCTTGATTCTCTAACATTAACCCACATTAATTTTTTTCAACTTTGATTGAGCCTCTGCTCCTGAAGACAGGCAGGTCACAAACAGACTGATTCACAGATTGCTGCCTAATTAAAAGTAGAGCTTTGTGACAACTGCTGCAGAAGCGAGAAGTCGTTCCTTTCCTCAATCATTCTGTCAGTCGCCCGAGAGCGACCTGGATCGTCCTGACAAAATTAATATTTTGAAGTTTGAATGTCAGCAGCATTAGGGAGGGGGGGTATGTGCGCTAACAATTAGCTCTGAGGCTCTTTTGCGTTCTAATGGTTCTCCGTCATAATTTGAGTGATGGCGAGCTTATGTGAGTAAACACACAGCATGGTATATTTATTACTGGTGTCGCACTGTCTGTGTGCGTGTAGCCTCTAGACCTGTGCATAGCAGATGAGACATCTGGGGGGATTGTTCATAGCCAAACAGCACAGACAAACACTCACATATCAAGACTCACAGGGAAAAAACAAAAATGTAATGGAATACATAAAGACCAACAATGCTCCTTCTTTGCATAAACACACAAATTTAGTTGCTGACACACATTTACAACATTAAGCCTGACACACAAACCTGGCTGTGAATAAAAGATCAGAATTCCTCATAGGGATGAGTGGGGTAAGATGATCACTTGTATTTTGGCAACGGTGCACAGGTTTTATCATGTAACAATGAATTCAGGAAGTACAATATAACCCAGATTGCCCATCTAACAGCCATCAGAAAAGCATGATTTGTCACTACACTACTCCACAGCCCAGCGTCTGTGTACACCACTTCATCCAACACTTGGAATTGGACTTGGTGGTGGGAGCCTAGCATGCAGTTGCTCAGCCATAGAAACCCATTCATGAAGCTCCTGCTTCATTGTTTATGTTTTTACATTAATGCCAGTGGAAGTTCAGAACTCTCCAGCTATGGAATCAGCAGAGCATTGACGACTTCTATGCACTGTACACCTTAGCAGCTGTTGTACCCACTCTGTGATTTGATATGCTGTTGTTCCTAAATGCATCCACTTCCTCATAATTTCACTTTCAGCTGACTGTGGAAAATCTATCAGGGATGAAATTACAACCGTCTTATTGCAAAGGTGGCATCCATCACAGTACCACGCTTGTTGTCACTGAGCTCTTCAGAACGAGCCTCATTGTGTATCACAAATGTTTGCAAATGGAGACTGCATGACTAGATGCTTGATTTCATAAACCTGTAGCAATGAGTTTGATTGAAACAAATAACAGAGAAACTGTGGCCCGCACAGATTGTTACTTGACTTATTACTCCACAAGGTTTGATTTTTTACTCCAAGACTATATTTGGTTCAACTGTTTTCTTTCTTTCTTTTTTTTAATGGAATGCAGAATCTCAACATTTTCAAGTACAATCAAAATACAGACTTTTTTTTTTTTTTTCAGGACAACCTGGACTGTCAGAATGTATGTGCTGCAAGGATGTAAGATTATAGCTACTTTCCATTATCCTTAGAAATATGCAAAATCTAAATCGTGCAATAAAAAACTGGTAATGGAAACACCTGAATTTTGTAAAACCTCTCAAATATTGCCAAAAAGTTTTTACACTGTCATGAGAATTTTTTTCTATGAAAGTCCCTTAAAAAAGAAAAATGTGGAAGTTAAGCAATAAAAAAAAAGAATCCTAAGTCATAATTCTGAGATAAAATGTCAAAATATTGAGAGTAAAAGGTCATAATTATGACATAAAAAGTCAAACACTATGAGATACAAAGTCATTTATGAGATAAAAAGTTATAATCATGAGATAAAAAGTCAAAATTATGTGATAAAAAGCCAAAATTATGAGGTAAAATATTATTTATGAGATAAAAAGTCAAAAATCAGAGATATAAAGTTAACATTATGAGATAAAAAGTCATAATTATGAGATAAAAAGTCAAAAATGTGAGATACATAGTCATTTTTGATATAAAAAAGTCATTTATGAGATATAAAGTCAGAATTATGAGATTAAAAAACAGAATTGTGAGATAAAAAGTTATTTATGAGAAAAAAAAGTCAAAATTCTGAGATATAAAGTTAAAATTATGAGGTTAAAAGTCATAATTATGAGATAAGAAGTTAAAATTATGAGATAAGAAGTTGAAATTATGAGATACAAAGTCATTAATGACTAGGTTGGTAAAAAGGTAAGCCTCCGATCTACCCTTTACTTGGGGCAAGTTGGGCCACCTTTTTTGGAGGTCATATTTTAAGACGGCTTTGTTATAGATTCATGCTGATTATGTCATTTGATAGAGATCCTGACATTAAGGTTCGTGTTCTCATTCTACTTCTGTCTCATTTTTCCTGACCTTGAGGACAGCACAAGTGAATACTGTCTCATCTTACCCCCTATCTCTGCTATGCCAAATCAGTTCTTCTGTGCTGACTCCATTCTTTGCAAGTTTCATGGAAGCAACCTTAAGTGAAAGATATCAGTAACTGTCCTTGGGAAACGAGCATACGCTATCTCTCTGTTGCTCTCTTTTCTCACACTCTCTGTGTCCCTTGGGTGTTGCTGTCTGTTCCTTGCAACTTAACAGGCGGGGACCTCCAGTAGCAAAAGATGCCGATAGCGTCCTCTTTCACCCGCTGGTAGTGGGGAGCGATAACACCACATCGCTGAGAGAGCGCGATGCCATTCCCCTTCGCCTCGCAGCAGGGACCCGCACTTTACATATTCAAAACTAATCCTCCCCTGAATATATAGACTGGTTTTATGTATAGAGCACGATCCAGGAATCACCAAAGGGCATCTCCAGCACTCGGAAGAACACTTGAGCTGATTTTATTAGTGCTTTATATAATTCTGGCAGCGATACACACACTGCGACAGGGTGCTGTGTACAAACTGGCCTTCAGATGGAAGGTGACAGCTCCTCAGAGAGAAATAAGAGCTGTAGAGACACTCCTTAAAATTAAATAGATAAAAAATACAGAATGAAATAGAAACGAGCTTCTTCTTTGAGATGCAGTGACCACAGTAATGCAAAGAAGCTCCCACTATCTTTGTAGATTTATGACATTTTGAAGCAATTTTATGGGTTTTCCTGTACAAGCTTATTACTTTATTCACTTATACCAATAAAAGCATGTTTTATGGTGATGTGGTTACACTGCTCTGTTACAAGACAAATATTATGTCACATGAATCCTTTTGAGCAATAAAAGTAATGTTATTTGTTTTACTTGGAGCTGAATGTGCTGTGGTATGTGGTTGTAGACTTTCTTTTGCGAGAACTGAGTCAAGTGGAAATGATGAGGAAGTTGTAGATCTCTGAGATAGACAGTGAAAGACTGGGTTGAAGAAAAGGCCCGGCCGTTTGCAGCAGGCATCATTATTTTTTTCAAAACCGACCCAACTATAGAAGTAGATACAGCTGAAATCTCACAGACTGAAAAAAAAAACAAAAACATTTGGCACAGAACACACACACACACACACACAAACATACAATATAATCTCTACAGTCAAAGCTGTCCATAGAGGGGCTAAAGGGGAGAATTTTCTGGGGCCCAACCTTTTGGAGAAAAAATGTTGGTTTTCATAGCTGAGCCATAAATGTGCACAAATGTCAAGAGTAAAGTAGGTGACACTGAAAAAAATTAAGGGAAAAATAATTAAAATTGCAAAAAGATTCAAAAATAAAAAGTGAAAATGGGCAAAAAGGGACAAAAATGTTGGAAAAATAAAGTGGTAACAGAGTGACAAACATGGGTTCAAAGAAGCAAAAATAAAATACGAGCAGTAGAAATTACTTAAAAATAACCTGACACGCCAGATGGATTTGTTTCAGACATCCATCTGGAAAACCACTGATAGACAGTGTTTGGTGAAAGGGCAGAGCCTTTGAAAAAAACTCGGAGGGTGACTGGATGAACTGTCTGTCTGTCACATCTTTATGGGCCAATCAGAGCAACAAAACACGTGACATCGTAGCCGCTACAGAGGAATAAACTCCACATAGAACAGCATAACGCGAACCATGGCAACTGTAGACATGTCAGTTCATGACTTTTGTTGTTTTTGAATAGAAAACAACTCAATGCTGTTCTCTGTTCTTCTTTTAATGAAGAAATGTCAAGTTCTGATAAAACTGGCCTTTTAGCAGCATCCACACTAATCTCTTCTGCCATAACCGTATCGGCTTCTTGTTGCTGCTTGCATACGTCTCGACTCCACCATGCCCAAAAGTACTGCCCCTTGTTGCTGATTGGTCCTGTCACTTTCTAACCAGGCCCAACAGTTCAAACGGGAGCTTTGCAAGATGGATTCGCAAGTGTGAAATACTGAAACTGGCAGATCCATCTGCTTTGCAACTTAAAAAGGCAAAGTAAAAAAAAGTTTTAAAAAAGTTGGAATAATGGTGAAAAGTTGTTAGACAGTGGTAAAAAAAAAAAAAAAAAAGTAAAAATAGGTGAAAATGATGACAATGGGTAACAGAGGCAACAATGGGCAAAAAATAGCAAAAAGTAGACGAACACTTGGCTGAAGTCATGAAAAAAGGTAAAAGCAGAACAAATTGGTTAAAAAAAATACAAAAAATTGGTTAAAAGTGGCAAAAAAAGTGAAAAATGTTGACTATAGTAGTGAGAAGGAGGGTAACAACACAGATAGAAAAGATTTAAAGAGGAAAAAATTGGTGGAAAAACAGGTGGAAACAGTGATGAAAAGGAATTACAGAGTGACAAAAATTGGTTCAAAAAAGCAAAAATGGCATACAAACAACAAAAATTGGCTGAGAAAAGATAAAAAGGGTCGAAATTGGCAAAAAAAAGTTAAAAGCGGTTAAAAGGAGCAGCAATGGGTACAGAGGTAGAAATGGATCAACTATGCCATTGTGTGATCGTGTATTTTATGTATTCTGTGTTTTGTCTTTGCAATGCAGTGCTTGTTTTGTATGAATTTGTCATTTTTTATGTTGTGACTGTGTGTTCTTGGGAATTTTATGAATTTCAAAAGGCCAGTTAGAGATGGACATTGCAAATTAGCTATATGAATAAACCTATATAAATAAACATTAAATAAATAAAAACAAAAATAAATGTGGTAAAAAGGAATGGCAAAAAGTTGCAGAATAGATGGCCCAAGAGGCTAAACGTAGAAAAAATGGGAAAAAGTGGCAAAAAAAAAAAAAAAAGTGCAGAAAATTGTGAATTAAGTAGTAAGGAAAAATTAAAAAGGTGGGCAAAATAGGTTCAAAGTGGCAAAAATGGGTGAATAAATGGAATGCAACTATCAATAATGGGTTGAGAGAGGTTAAATCGGTCAGAAATGGGCAAAAATGGTGAAAAGTGGTCAAAAAGTGGTAGCAATGGGGATGGGGGCAAAAATGGGTCAAATGTGGAAAAACGTGCAGCAAAAATGGATTGGAAAAGGCTAATAAGCATCCCAAATTGGCAGGAAAATGATGAAAAAGCAGTTTAAAAGCGGCAACAATGGGTTACAGAGGCAAATTTTATGGGGTGCGGCTAAGATCAGTTGAAGTCCATGGACTCAGACTTTCAGTGTTTCGGCAGTGACAGGAAATTCCTTGACAACATTTTTTGCACGAATGCTGATTATTTATAAAAACTCTTTAAAAACTGTACCTTCATTCAAAAACAATCAAAAATTTCTTTTTGAAAATATGGCAAACAGTTTGAAAAAAATAATTTCAATCAATGTTTGTTTACATTCCACCATTTCATAATCAAAGTTATCTCAGGACACAAAGAGGGCAGATCCAGACCGTGGATTCTATCCAATAGTCAAGACTACATGGACTATTTGATAGAGTAGTCCATGTAGGACTTTTCATTTAAAATCACACAAACATTTAGAAAATGCATGGATGGAAACTTTTAGCTAATACTCTTTTACTCCTCTTCCTCTTATTAACACTGATAATCATAAATATTTGTTGCTTCTTTTATTAGTTTTGAATAAAATGAGCAGATAATGGAAGGATGACAGCGATAAGACAAACATCATTCGCCTGCATAACAACCAAACTCAATTCTCTGTCCCACTTAGTTAAAGAGACTAATCCTGCTACTTAAGAAGTCTGTTTCCATTTACTGAGGAAATATTGACGGATGGCTCATTTCCTTTAAAGAGCTCTGTTTTCCCAGGCAGTGTCCTGGACGCCAATGCCCCGGAGGAGCGGCTCCTCCCTTAGACTAACATGACCACAGCTCCGGGGGGAAGCAGCTTTGCATAATATCCACAAATTTACACCCAAAATTTGTCTAAACGAACACCTTAAAAAGCAAGTCCTGGAAGAAGTGCCCTGAGCTATAGACAGTGTTTGGAAGGAACGGAACGCTGAGGTGTGTCCTGTTTGAGTCTGAGCGAGAGTCATGAGAAACTAAATATTTCTCGTGTTTATTCAGCCATTATTGAGCCGGCTATGTTGACTGAAACTTCCCTTTTTTTCTGTCTGTGTTGCATCGTTGAAGTTGTGTGAGTGCAGTAAAAAATATAACGATAATGAAGTCTTTATTGACTCGCATATTGAATTCTGTTTAAAGAAAGTTAATATTAATGATCCATCATATGCTCCCATTCAGCATGTTGCCCAAGGCAGGTGTCGGTAATATTGACCATGCTGAGAGAATCTTCTAGCCGAAGCACAACAACACAAAAAGTTAAAGCTACATTGCCATCAGTGAGCTCCAATAAAAGACATTAAAGGTAAAGTGAGGTGTAGCTTTTCAAACACTCATTACCTATAAACAGATGTTCCCCAGCTGCCGACTCACAAAAAGCACTGCTGACAACAACTGTTAAGGCCGAAATTATGCAGAGAAATGCATCTCTATAACCTAGGACCTTCAGAGAAGGCCTCATAACCACTCTGTCTGAAGAAACAAGATGGCTGATGAAGAAATTAATGCAGGCAAAGTCATTATCTTCCCTCCTAAAACCACAGTGGGTTTATGTCCCCCTGTGTCGCTTTTTCTCTGGGGCTAGCATTTAAGTGTCGATGGACTTATAAAAGATAGGACAAGCCAACTGTGCTCCTTTTGTCTCCATGCCTCCATATGGGAGGCTGCAGCATATGCAAGAACTGGCTCAGCTTCTGTAAAACTTCCATTAAAGATGCACAACTAAGGCTCTGCCAGCTTGAATATTACCTCTCCGCGCAAATTATTTATGGCTCGGAAAAAACGCTGATGATGAGCATCTCCAGCGACTTGTCTAAATAAAAACACTTTTCTCTGCAATTTCAGCTCTGCTTCTTTTTTTTTCCTCCCTTTTTTTCAGGGGATGTGCTAAAGCATTTGTAGAAACAAAAGGTATGCAGTTTTATTCTCCGAGTAAGGTTTAAATGGTATAGTAACATCAGCAGGAAACAGTGAGCGCTATAATGCACTGACATGATCAGTTGGTGATTTTTAGACCAAAAGATGTTTATAATTGCTTCAAGAAACAAAGAGATGATAAATATGAGAAATAGAGGAGCGCCTCATCGTTATGATATGTCATTAAATCTCCCCTTAACAATGCCATGTCGTCTTCTCCTTTCATGACTCAGCCGTCCGTCCATCCGTCCGTCTGCACATGACGGCGACTCCTCTCCGGACCAATATTGACCTAATTTAGCATGCGAAGAATATGAAGAAGTTAACCTTTGGAAAAAAACACCTCCCAGCAACATTAATTGACAAACCGCATCAATTCTCCCTCCTACCCCTCTTTTGTAATTACTCTGCCGCACGTTTGATTGCCGCTGCGGAGCTGAGGACCCACGCTTCATTTGCCGTGAGGTCATCGGCAGCCCTCAGAAATATGAATATGATTTATACAGGAAGTGAGTGTGCTCTGCACACTGCATGTGTGTGCAGGAGACACAAAAAAGAAGAGAGAGAGAGAGGGGGGAATGTCCTTGGCTACGTACTGTATGTTGCATGAGGAGATTAATGCCTCCCTGGCAGCCATATCTGCTTAGCAGGAGGACTTCTCCAAAGTACACCGCATGTAATTATCTGGCAAGTTTATACTAGTTTTAGATAAAGAGGCACTCTATGGCACATTTTTCAAGTTGCCTCAATTGCTGCTCTATCTGTGTAATTTGCAACTTTAGAAAAGTGCCAGCCCTCCATTTTGACATGACTGCTTGATGCTTTTGTTGTGAAATATAGAGCTGGAGACATGTGGAAAGAATGCAGAGGTTATTTTAAGCAAACCTTTAAATGCGTTCAATTTCTGGTTAATAGTAGGGATGGGCATTTCAAGGAAAATTACTCATTGAAAGTGGCTGGCATTTATTCAGCGAAATTCAAAGGTTATAGGAGATGGACAGGAATGTACTGAGGTTGTTAGCTTCATGCTAATATATTATGAAAATTGCAGTTAACAGGCTCACAGATGTAGTAGGGAAAGGGCTTTATTTTGAACTTTTTAAAGAAGAGTAATCATTATTGCACAGTAGAAGACAGGCATAGCAAATAAATATACAAAAGAAGGATAAAAACAATACCTAATGCTTTGTTAAAAAGTATCTGGAAACAGAACAAGTTGAGACATACATGATATGGACAAAACTATTTGACCACTGTTACTGTGTCTCTGTGGAGCATTATGAAGGCCAATAAGGCCTGGCTCACAATCTCTGTTCCAGTTTATCCCAAGGTGCACCATGGGTTTGAGGTCAGGGCTCTGTGAAGGAAAGTTAAATTCTCCCAAACCAAACTCACAAAACAATGTCTTTACAGTCCTTCACGGTGGAATAGAAAAGGGCCTTCTCCAAACTGTTGCCTCCACTAAACTTCATAGTTGGCATAATCTAGACAGGCAGGTAACGTTCTCCCAGCATCCACCAAACCCAGACTTGCCCATCTGACTGCTGAACGCTGCACTGTTCAGCAGTCACTTTCTGACTGCCAAACAGAGAAGAGCAATCTGTCACTCCATGGAACACGTGCTCTTGTGGGGTTTTATGAGGTCTTCCGCTTCATGGCTGTTGTTCCTAAATGCTTCCACTTTCTAATAATATCACTTAGAGTTGTCTAATCGAAACACCTGAATTCAATAATTAACAGGTGTGGCCAAATACTTTTGTGAACGGAGTGTATTTAATTCCCCCCTCAATAAATTAGAAAAAGCATTCCATTTTCCTTTTATAAATTCATAATTTATTATTTATTATTTTATTATTATCATTTTAAAACTGTTTTTGAGAAATAAAATCTTGAAAGAGGACTTTTTAGTTTGTGTAAAGAGGTAAAAGAAAGGGAATAGTCATTCATCCTATCAGAATTTTATGTCTTTGCTGTTGCTAGGCAGGATAATGCTGTACTTCTGGCTCTGCGATTGGTGTGACCTCTAAAGACTTACACTGGGCCTGAGTAAAGTCATTCAACTAGAGAATATTTTCAAATAAGGGTAAGACTGACCAAATCACATTTCCCCTTTCTGTGATTGGTCTCAGTTATCTTTGTCTTTGTGAGAACTTGTGCCTGCTGTATGGAACACAAATCTAAAGCTTGCTTAAGGAGGAGAGCAGGCCCTGCTCTAGAGTTTGTCCACTACTTTGTCCATGCCATTGTCCATTAGGTCACCCCAGCCTTCAGTATGTCAATTAAAAATGATATAAATACTTAAATTAACACATTGTTGTGTTAAACATACACTATAATGTGTAATAAATAAACTCCCTACCTATATGAGACCGTTAAAATATTAACTTTTCGATAATGTGTAAATTTAATCTCAGAACCAGTGAGAATTATATAAACTGGAGGAGAGTTAAAAGTGTTAAATTTAACAGGGAGTTGACTTAACACTTAAGATTTTACTGTGTATCTCATTTTTCATCACAGCAAATTCCAGTTGTATTTTCCACCACTGTACATAAGTAGGCCAACCCGGATGTGCGAGCTGTTCCCCCTCTGGGACGAGAGGTAGTGTGTCTAGAAAGTCTCCATTTCTGTTTCTTCTCCAAGTTCACTCCAAGCACCAGGACAGAGGTAGAGACTGTGCATGACAACACTGCTCACAGGCCTCCAGGATAACGGTTCTCCTGCCAATCTCAGTCACTGTCATCCAAGTTCATCCTGCACTTTAAGATGCTTGATACATGCAGCTCTGGGCTTTCCTATAACATTTAGGATTAACTTTTTTTTTTTTCTAGATGACTCTCATTTGTTTTGGTCTCTCTGAAGGTGATCGGGGATGTGGATGGGCTGGACAGTGAAACCAGGATGGCGCCCTTTCAGGGTCAGAGCAGTGCCGATAAGACAGAGGACAAGGAACGAGCGAGTGCTCCACAAAAGCTGCATAAACGGAAGAAGCTATTTGGGAGTGAGTGTTACCTTTTGTTTTTAGATTTTATTATGCAATAAAATAATTTATCATTTATTCTCCCTGTGTTTGGGTGCGTATCTCACGTACTGACCAGGTGACATTTTTCCAATCTACTATTGTCCAATTTTGGTGAGCCTGTGTGAATTGTTGTGAATTTTTACATCATATAATCATATCTACAAAATTGAGCGAATACACTAAAAAATAATAATTATGCCAAAAACCTGGACTTTAAGTAATCAAATTACACGTACGTTTTCCATGTATTTTCATTACATTTGGTGAAGGTGAAATACTTCCTTAAAGTAAAGCATAAAACAGTGTTGAGAGAGCTTAAAATAATTGAGTAACTTGGGTCATAATAAGTTGAATTAGAGTTATGCAAACTTGCACATAAAGGTTAAATGTTAATTTGATTACTGAATGTAAACTCAAGTTAATCTTTCACATAAACTGTATTTGTTAAATTAAATACATATTGCCCTAAACAGGAAGCAAACTAGCAACCCTCTTGATGTGAGCAGCACTAATCCCTGCGCCACTATGTGGCCCACATACCATTATTCATCTGTTCCTCTCTTAATTTACTGCCTATCTTGGCCTGGACACTCATGAAAAGTGGGTTTTTAAACTCAATGAGTTTTTCCTCCTGGTTAAATAAATGGTTGAGTAAATAAATAAATAGTGACATGCACTCAGCATCATGGAGTGTTTCTTTCCCTCAGGGAGCAATCGTGTTGAGCCGGTGGGAGAAAGTGGGTGTGGCTCCAGCTTTGCACTGCAGGACCTTCACCGATGACATCAGAGCAAAGGAAGAGACTGTTTGACATCGATGTGAGTCACTAACTGTTTGACAGTCTTTATGTTAAACTATGCAGTAGTTATAATACACCCTTTTAATCATTTCTCCTCGTATTGCTGTGAAACAGAATATTTGAAAATATCTTGTAGATATATATTATCATTGTACCACCAACTCATAAATGTTGTTTTATTGATTCCATTGGTGATTATCAATAGCTATTTATAAGCAGGGAAATTCATGTGTTGTACATTTGTGAAGTCCTTCTTATGTGCTAATTTATTCTTTGAAAAAACTACTAAAGGCACCTTATGGAAGGGGGATTCTACTTAATCACATGTAGCAACATCAGGAATGTCAAATGTGTTATTTGAGCATCCCTTGCTGAGTAAACAATCAAATATCTGTGACCTGATTGGTTGTTCATAACCTAATAAAGAATGTTCAGCTTCACTTCTAATGAATGCAGTTTTGGTTGGTCCAGTTTCCAGCGCTGCTTCAACACGATGAAAAATGAAGATGCTCAAAGTCGCTAATCAGAACCCGAGTGATAAAATATCAATATTGGCCTCACATTAAGCAGGATAATATTCAGGCCAGCTTGATTTGTATTGAATATGTGTCTGCTAGCCGGTGCTCAGTGTAATGAAGTGGCTCACAAATCAGGCCATAATGGCTGCCTACTTACACATATTGCTTAATTAAAGGTTGTGAGCTTATTAGCATGTGTCTCTGGCACAGGGCGCAGGGAGATGGGAATCAGGACTCGTGTCATTGAGGGCTGGGCTTTAAAGGTTTTATAGATAGCTAACCTATCATACTAAAGCCATAGCCTCCCCTAAAATCGGATCTTAATAACCTGTCATTTTCATTGATGATGATTCTCCTTTATGGGCCGCCGTTATGGATCAACTTCTCGGTCCTGTTGGATGGAGAGAGCGGCCATTCAGGCTCGTCATTACCGGGAACACGCCTTACTTTGGCCTTGAAGTTGCTCCTCACCTCCATGTTTAAACCATCACAGTGGTGGCCCGGGGGCTTTGTGCACAGTGCATATGGACACACACAGTACAACACATTCTCTCTCACTCATACACACACATAACACCTTGGTTTATGATTGTCAGAGATTAGGCGGGGACAGAGACCTTCAGTGTAAAAGTCCCAATAACAAGAGATATATGAAAAAAGTCTATTAAGTCTTTCAGATTTATCTCACTCTATTTGATATTAATTTGCACAATACTACATCCATTTTAAAATTCCATTATACATTAGGTAAACAGGCAGCAATATTTTGAATATTTTAATGGATCATTAGCAAAGCTTTCCCTGACCAAAAGGGGAGACCCCCCAAGCATACTAAATGTATGGTGCTACCACCAAAAGATAGAACTCCCATGTTAAAATATAAATACTTATAAAAAGTATTCAAAAATATAAATTTATATATAAATGAAATTAAGTTCCTTAAATATGTGATGAATACAAAACTTTTATGGAGGTATTATTGTATGTTTTAGCTTGAATTACTTTATCATTATCTCAATAACATTTTTACAACTTTTATATTTTTTCTCCTAAAAACACTTAAGGTGTTTAGTTTTCATCTAATTTAAAGAAAGTTTACATCATGATTGACCAACTGTGATGACAAAGGAAAACAAAAATGTTCTTAAAACGGTCTTTATTCTGTTTTTTCTTTAAGACAATATTGATATTGTTCTTGGCTAAGAGTAAAATCTAACAGCACTCTGACCGATAATTGAGTGCTGAGATGAGAGTATACAATGTTTATTTTTTTACACGTCAGCATTAAGATTTGCTAGACTGAGAATTCACACTAAAATAGAATTGTAACTTCCATTTTAGTGCATTTTCATCATTTGGGATTTGCTTTTTGTCTGGATTATTTTTTCCATGTGTTGCATTGAGGAGATTTTTCAGTCTAGCCACGCTGCCATAAAGCCCTGAACAGTGGAGGGCTGCAGTGATGGTTGTCCTTCTGGAAATTTTGTCCCATCTCCACACAGGATCTCTAGAGCTCAGTCAGAGTGACCATTGGGTTCTTGGTCACCTCTCTTACTAAGGTCCTTCTTCCTCCATTGCCCCGTTTGGCCCGATGACCAGCTCTTGGAGGATTCATGGTTGTTAGAGGCTTTTTCCATTTGACAATTATGGAGGCTATTGTGCTCTTGGGAACCATTAGTGCAACAGAATTTTTTTTCTGAGCTCTGCAGGCAGTTCCTTAGACCTCATGACTTGTTTTTTCTCTGGCGACGTTTCCATTACCCTTAGAAATGCCAAAATCTAAATAGCACATTAAGAAACTGGTAATGCAAACACCTGAATTTCGAGAAACCTCTCCAATATCGCTTAAAACTTTTAGCTCTCATGAGGAGGCTTCGATATAAAAATGTATCACAAAAGTGCAATAAAAACGTTTCTGCATTTACACATCAAAGGACGTATGGTGTCACATGATCAGTTCACAGACAACATGACGCGGTACATGTGGACAGAAGAGGAGACGAGACTTTTCTTAACATCATACTTACACCCTTATATGTGGCTTTTACGTACATACGGACATTGCCTCTGAACTATCATCCATTGCCTTTATCATTTGTTTAAAATTATCAAGGCAAGAGCTGTAGATATAATCATAACTGTACCAACATGCCACAGGTTTTGAACCTCCAGCTTCTTGCAGCGGAGTCACTCAAGTTGAGAATTATACACATTGCGAGGCTCATGCCCAAAACTCCTTTCAATGGAAACACATTCAAAGCACAGTTGTACTTAGTCAAAATTTTAGAAATATCGCTTTTATTTTGTGACAAACTTTAATGGAAACCCAGCTTCTGATATGTAGATTAATGGAAAATGGGAGGCACACACACCAAATTTTAAGTGTTTTGTAAAGGGTCTGCCCACTTATGTCAATGAGATAATTAAGTTTTTATTTTTACGTTTGCAAAAATGTCTTAAATTATGTTTTCATTTTGTTAAAGTATGTTATGTATCAAATGATATCAGATTTTCCTTTTTTTTAAAGTAAATAATAATTATTAATTTACCAGAGATTGATACCCATGTAAAGTTTTTGTGTGGGGACTGCTGTGACCTTTGTAAAATGTCTGCTAAAGACAGCAGCCTAATGAGTAGATATAAAACCCCTGTGCATACAAGAGCTCTCCCACAGATGAAGAGACCCTTCAGACTGTGTGTATTCTCTGTAAAGAGAGAGGCGGCCATGATCTTAAGTACTAGCAAAATTTGTTTAGTTGCATCCTGTTCTTCTGTCTGCCTTTGATGCTAGCCAGAGCCTTTTGAGCTAATGTGCTCCAATTAGAAATCACTCCATTAACAGTGACAGAGCTACACCTCCCAATTCAATCAGCGCCCTAATGAACATGAAGCAGAGATGCTGCCTCTCAGAGATGACAGCAAGCACCTCTCTCACTCTGTTTCTCTCATTCTTCCTCTCTTTCTTTTTTTTTTCTACTTTTTCTATTTACTTTTAATGGTGGCCTACAAATAAGGGCAGGTAAGCTGCAGACATTCACACTGCATTATGCAACGATTCCACAAACTGATAGCTCTGTATAAATGTATCATTTCTGACGAACAGCTTTTGTTCCTCTTCCTGCCTTTTCTCCAGTGTGATGCCTCTCCAGCTCTCTGTTTCATCATCATCAAAACAATGCCCTCTGCAACAGTTTCCAACTGGGTGCAAAGGGTGCAGAAACTGAGAGGGCAGGGGTATTTCAATGGTTCAAATATTTGATTGTTAATGACAAACACCATTTCACCATGATTTAAATTTTAAATTGATCCCTGGGAGCAATTATTTCTAGGGGAGAGAAACACGCCGCTAGGTCTGTGCTGCACACATTTGCTGATTTAAGTTAAAAGAAAACCTTTTTGCAGAGCTATCATAAGGGAGCTGCAACTTTTTGAAGTGCGAGCCTGCATCTGCTTCGAGCCAAGCCAACCTGGGGATGTTGCTGGAGAGCAAGAAAATAAAACATAAAAAGAAAAAAATAACACTTTGTCTAATTCTATATTTATGTAGCCCTCAGCTTGAGGTGTTCACATAAAACAGTTTGCATTCAGAAGTGCTGCGGTGATCGTTATGCTGCACGTTGAGATTGGCGTCTCTCCGGGCACGGTTGGCGGGTCGAGCTCAGCCTGATTCATTTGAATTAAAGTTACCCAACTAAATAAAAGGGATTCAAATCCCCACTTTTGCTGCTTTGTTTTTTGCTCATTTCAAACCTTTCCTGATTGTTTTTTCAGGCAGAGAGTTTCTGTTGGAGAACTTTTTGTATTTACTGTCTCTGCATAAATGACTGTAATTTTTATTTAGCCAGATTCATTTGGAGCAGCTGTTTGATGTTGAAATGTCATTATTTCTTCTTCTTCAAGCGCTTGTTGCTCGAACATTTTTTGATCAGAGAGGAGCATACCATCTATCAGGAGAGGATGACAGTATAGTCAACTTTAATCAGCATACATATAGTTGATGAGAATTCTACGGTGGCCCTGAATGTCAATTGCAAAAAAAATATATATATATATATATATATTTATATATATATATATATATATATATATTAAACGCGAAATATTGGTTTAAAATTTGTGAAAGACAAAACATTTCTTGCTAAAGTTAGCTAAAGTTTTTGCTTATCCTTGTGAGAAAGAGGCTTGGCACCATGTCTATAATTAGCCAAATTGCAGAGCTCCAATCTACGTTTGTACCAGACCCAATAAAGGTTCTGACCAATCAGCTTTATTAGAGGAAAACAAGGTGGTAGCTACAGGTGTGGTTTAGATGTACTAGAAGCCAATAGCAATGACTCCCTCTGGTGTACCGTTTAGCTCGGATGTAGCTATAGCATAACAGCAGTTTTATCAGGACTGAACCACATATTTGTATGAAATAAAGAGCAAAGAACAGCACTGAAAGCTTTAAATAGCACAGAGGATGTTTTACATGTCTCCTAAGTGGCCTCAGCATGAATTCTATCCACCTACAAGCTCTCCTGTTCATAAACTATGGCAGCGCCGGCCTGTAGAGCTCAGCTTAATACTGGAGCTGCTACCTCATTTTGTCCTAATGCTCTGATTGGCCTGTAATGAATGTGACACACAGAACATTCGTCCGATCACCTTCCAAGAATTTTTGAAAGTCTTGACCTTCTCACACACTTTGTATGGCCGTGTCCTGAAATGTCTCTGCACTTCAATGAAAGTTTTCTTCTTTCTCAAGATGTTTTTGGGATTCTTAGGATCTTTCTGCATTCCATAAAATATTTATGTCTCATGCAATGCATTTAACAAAATAATGTCTCATTTACTTGTTTTTCATAAAAACGGCTCTCGACGGTAAAATGCCTCATTTCATATGAACACTTGCACCTATCGGATATCTTAGTGATCTTACCTCATGTAAATCTGTCCACATCTTTGCATGTTTTACACTCAGATCATGTCTAGTCAGCATTCTTGCACCCTTTGCACATCTTGCAACCATATTATCAATGCACATGGTCTTACATATACTGGAAAAATACTATAAGAGCTGGTACATATTCAATTAATATTTTTTTTTCCTCATTAAAATACTGACTAAAACACTAACACTAACTTTTGCAGATTTTGTTCTTGCACATGTTATAACGTATTTTTGTTATAATATAACAATGCTATCAGTTTTTATATAATTTGAATTTTATTTTAATTGTCAAGGTTTTCACTTTTGGGTACAAGTTTGTGTTTTAGTTCATTTTGGATGGGGTTTAAATGTGAGAGATGTCTCATGTTGTGTCTGTAAGCCCCTCGATACCTTGAATTTTCCTTAGTATTAATAAAGGATCTACCCATCTGAAATGTTTTTGCGTTTTATCTTTTTTTTTATTTCACATTTTGTTGCCTTTAACTCAGTGTTCCTATTTGTTAATTAATTAATTAATTGGTTTGCTTGTTTTCTCATTCAGTGAACTGTTTTAATGTGTCGTACATGATTTGCGCTCTATTTGATACTTTCTTTACCATAAAATGTTTGTGTTTCAATAAATGTGTTAGTCAGGGCTGTCGGTATGAACGCATTGATTGTGATGTGATGTGGTCCATAATTACATCATCTTTATTTAATTGCATTGAATGCATGCTTTGTCATCCTTTTTTGGTTTAAGTCACTGCAGTGTCTCACCACAGGGATGTGAAATAAGTCTTCTGCTCCTTAATGTCTCATTTTACTTTAAAAAAAAATTAATAAATAAATAAAAAACTCACAGACAGCTCAGTGGACAAGTCAAACCTAAATTTGGGTTAGCAAACATTTACCTTTTTAATACTCCCTTATTTCCTTTTCAATCCATGACAAGTTCCTTTTTTCCATAGTTAATTGTTGTTAACTACAGAAATTCTGAGGATTTATACCTGTAATCATTGGACAACCTTGGTCTAAGTGTTTCATTCAGTTTGAAAAATATATTTTTCTAAATTATTTCCTTTTTGTTTCTTATTATTATGGGTTAATTTCTTAAACCTTTCACAGAATTTTTTAAGCATTTATTTAATATATTTTTCTCAATTTTAGAAGAAATCTGTTTAATATTTGTTAGTTTTATTAGATGTTTTTGTATTTTCCAAAAGTATTTTGGCACTACTGTAAAGTTTTTGTTGTGTTCAAAGTTTCTGTTAATTCAGTATTTTTCATCTCATAAAAGTTTTGCATTTCAATAAATTATTTTTTTATTCAATGATGTGCTTTTGTGGTTCATGTTTTTTTTCTTTTTTTTTTTATAAAGTGAAATTTCATTGTGGTTGACCTTCAGGGCCACCGTAGAATTTTCAAATATATGACTAATATGTATCTACCAAAAATGATTTTTTTAGACTTGTGAATTGTCTACATATATTTATGCCATCCTTTAAATACCAAACAATGGTTGGAAAATTTAATAAAACAAAACTCCTTGTGGCTAAGATGAAAAGGCTTTAATAATGACTGCAGGAACTGATTTCCCCTCCTCTCCTGTGCACCATGTATTTTAGTCACTCTGACTATGCATAACCTGCAACACCAGTGTTGCGGTGGCATTTATGTCACTGTTTCAGAGCAATAATATGCAAAACAGGTTTAAATTCCAGACCTCTGTCAGGTTTTTCTGCCCGAGCTGTATTCTTCTCCACTGACCCTGAACATGATTTCCTGGTGCTTAAACCGCGGAAAACCCACACGGTCGGGGTGTGCGGAGATGTCAACATCGTGCCATATTTCTGTGGCATCTGGATAGATCATGTGCCTCTCTGCACACATATTTATTTATTTCTCCTCTTCCAGAGCAGTGTCAGCGAGGCAGATGTCCTGCTCACAGGAAAAATATAATTTGCGGTGAAAAGAGGGGAGAGGAGGTGGAGGGGGGAGAAAAAAATATATGAATATGCAAATCTTGTCACAGTGTGGAACCTTGTAATGAGTGGGAAATGTTGTCGCCATCTTTCATTATGCAGAGGTCATTGCTTAATGCCAGGCAGCTGGGCCCAGCGTATTCTCTGCACTCCCCCCAACCTCTGCTGTCATCTCACAGCGACTTGAACCAAACTACAGCCCGGCACGAAGCAACAAGGAGGTCATGGAAATGCAAATATTCGTACATAGAACACCTGCATAGTGCTGCTCCTGAGGAAAAACCTTGTTTATGTAGTTTTTTATTCTTGCACTGAGAGTTTTTTGATCATGTGTGGGCATTTGAGGAAATATTTTGCACACAATTTGGAAGTATAAGTGGCTCCTTTCCTGCCTGTCATTCCCCATTCTCTGTCTTTCCCATGTTTCTCTATCTATGACTCTATCCACTTTCCTGTCTTAATAAAAGCAAAAAAAGCCCAAACTTTTAAGAATGCCGGCCCTTGTATGGATTGCTTTGTGAGACATTTTAAGTTGAGAGTTCAAAAGTAAGCCTAACCAGTGCTGCTCCCTCTCTAGATGTTTCCTTTTGATCAGCCCTTTCATAGATTGCTGAGACAGCTTGCCGCCGTTCTGTCTTCTCCCTTTGCAACAGCTTTCCAGAAATCTCCGCTGGCATCTCCCCGACATTGAGCCATGGGGCTAATCATTAGGTAAACCCGTCTCCCTCTCTCTCTCTCATGCACTCTTCAAATAATCCTGAGTTTGAATGCTAAAAATGTAATGAACTTCATGGTTCATTGTGTCTGACATTGCTTAATTAATGGGTGCATTTAAAGTACATAGGGCCCCGGTAATTGATTTATATGCATGATTTGCACATACAGCTGTTGGTTCCTGTAGGAGACTCATCACTCAAAAAGTGGTGCTGAAGATGATAGGCTGGAGAGGTAATATCAGGATGTTCTGCTGGCCAATCCAGCCTTGGGAGGAAAAATACCAATTTATATTATTTTTTTGATTACTTTCCTTTGGGTTTATCCAAAATTTTTCCCGGACGTTTTAGCTTATAATAAACTCAGCCTGGGAACATTTTTGTCATGAGGACCTTTTGCCCCCCCGTAGTAATAATGAATAAAATGACAATATATAAGTGAGAGACTTCATTTTTATTAAGCTGTGCCTGATCAGGAGGATGGACGGTTTGTTTCATGCAGCGTGAAGCAATTAAACGTCCTTATGCCAACGTGGTGCTTCAGCCTGGCCGTCTCTCTTTATCAGCGTACGTGCCTGGTCGCCTTCCACACAGACAGCCTGTTTCACTGCAACTGCCAGGGCAGAGCCGTACACCAATAATGGCCTAATACTCTGGACGTATTTAGGGTTTTCTGCTTTAAAGCCAATGTGCTTCCTCAGAAGAAAGCAGTCTTTTGAACCGGAACAGTGTTGTGTGGTTTGTTCATACACCTTTATGTGGACTCTGGAGACTAAAACTAGTGGTTCACACTACAACCACTGAAGCAGGCATGCAAATTGACTGAATATTTATTATGCAGTAAGACGTGGTGTGCAGGATCATCATGTTGCAGGGTTATTTCCTAAATCATTGTCATCTGAATCACAGTCATCAATAAACATAAGAGGTGTATTGCTTCTCAGAGGTCTTCATTCAATACAAGTTAGCTTAAATGCTAACCCTAGAACTGCTGCCTGGTGGTTATATATCTCTGCAAAGTGCATCACTGCTGCACTTTCAGTGCAGAAATGAATCAAGACGGACTGGGGTGGTTTTACTGGAAGTGTAACTAGTGCAAATCTTACAACCTCAATTCCAAAAAACTTGGGGCGAATTGTAAAATGTAATTAAAACAGTATGGAATTATTTGCAAATGATATAAACCCATATTTTATTCAATAGAAAAAAAAAGGAAAAAAAAATAGGGAGGCAGAGTCTCTCAGATGTAAAGATGGGCAGAGGTTCACCAATCAGTGAAAAATGCATCTGAAAATTGTGGAACAATTTCAGAAAAATGTTCTTTAATGTAAACTGAAAACAATTAAATTCATATTATCATCAAAAGTTTCAGAGAATGTGGAGAAACCTCTGCGCAAGGGAGAGGGGCAAAGGCTTTTAAGGGACATTGCAGACCTCCGCCATTAGCCCTATCTTCCAATAGTAAAGAATCCTTTAAAAAATCCTGGATCCAGACGATGATCCGGATCACTCCCAAAATCTAATCAGTTCTTCAGCCATCCAGCTTGTTATCAGTGCACAGTTGAAAAGCATGCATCTCTGATGGTATGGGGTTACATTAGTGTCTGTGGTGTGGCCAGCTTATAGATCTGGAAAGGCACTATCAATGCTGAAAAGTAAATAGAGGTTTTAGAGAAACATTAACTCCCATCCAGACAATGTCTCTATCAGGGAAGGCCTTGCATTCAGCAAGACAATGCTAAACCACATCTGTCACAACAGCATGGCTTCACAGTAGAAGAGTGCTGGTGCTGAACTGGCCTGCGTGCATTCCAGACCTTTCACAATTAGAAAACATTTGGCGTATCATGAAACAAAAACCCAGCAAAAAAGAGCCAAGACTATTGAGCAGCTAGAATCCTACATCAGACAAGAATGGGACAACATTCCTCTTTAAAAATCAGGTTTACAGACTGTTGTTAAAAGAAGAGGAGATGCTACACAATGGTAAATATGACCCTGTTCCTACTTTTTGAGATGTCATCAAATTCAAATGAGGGAATAATTTTCATGAAATGGTAAAATGTCTCAGTTTTAACATCTGATGTGGGTTTTTTTTTATCATGAATAAAATATGGGTTTATGAATTTTGTAAATCAATGCATTCTGCATTTTATTTAGTGTCCCAACTTTTTGGAAATGTGGTTGCATTTTTGGTGGATGTGAAATATATCCTATGCCATGCATACGTGAAACAGTTTATTCAGTGTGTCAGATGTGATTTCAGTGAACAGCTCCTTCAAAGCTCCTATCCTGACAGATACTGTGTATCGTGCTCCTTATTATTGATGAAAGCTCCTGTTCCCTGATGCTGAGCCACCACCTTTACAGTGTTAGCATTTAGCCTCCATTGACTGTGGCCTTATGCTTAGTGCAGCCATACTTGGTGTGGTTATAATTATTGTTTTCTGTGGAGATGTGGAGGTCGCCGGCCTCTAACCATTATTTGGTTTTTGACAGAGCCTCTACGGAGCTCAGATCAATCTCTCACCTAGAGAACATTCTAGCATATTTCTATCACCAGCATATTGATTTTTCCATGAGCTGGGTCCTGTTGTATGTGTGAGGTGTTTGCATGCACAGAGCACTGGGGGTTCAGCCTGCAGCGTGCACAATCACACACATGCATGCACTGTACATGGGCTACAAATAAACATGCACAGGAGCTCACATACACACAAACTTTCATTTATGCATTTCTGGAGACACCCATCGGCATTTTTTAGTGTAAAATGCACACATCGGCATTTTTAGGGGCTTTAGATCTCAAACACACACTTCTTGTTAAAGCAGACACCAAGTGAACCATGTCCTCTCAGGGGCCAAGTGTCTTGCTTTCTTTATTACACACACTAATCAATACAGACGGGCCTGTTGTTGAGGCCTGCCATCTTTTCATTTTTTCCTCTGTGGCCTCTTTCTCTCACTCCTCATCCCTCCCTCCCCATCAGCTTCCATCATTCTTCCATATTAAACACTTTCTTTTTCCATCCACTCTTCTTCCTCTCTGCAGTCATCGGTCTATCTGAGCATGCATCCATAATGCCTTACCTTCTCTTCTTACCATCAACTTGCTTAAGTTTGAATTTGTGCCATCTCCTTGGTACAAATAATAAGAAAAACACATAAATATAGGGGATTTAAAGCAAAGCTGGAGACACATCTGTTGATCAATTAATCATTAATTATAAGCATAGGAACAGGAGAGCATTCCAGCAAATGGTAATAAGTCCTAGTATAATGCCAGAAAAAGTCTTATACCATTGGAACTTCCCTTTTAAATGGTGCTACATTTTTAAGGAATATGCATTTGTGGAATGAGCAGCAGAGCTGAGTATGCAGAATGCACCCAGGAAAAATGTGCCAAATCTCTGCTAAAGTCTAACAGCTTATTCTGCTATTGCTATTGGTCTTGTTTTAAGCTTCTTGTGCCCCCAATCAGGTGCCTGGTTGTCATCATTGGAGGCAATCTCAATGCAGAGAGATATCAAGATGAGATTCTGAAACCAGTGGTGATCCCATATCTCCACAGTCTAGGACTGAACTCTATCCTCCAAGATGACAACGCTCACCCCCAAAAAGCGAGGTTTATCGGAGACTACCTCCAGATTTTGGGAGAGGATGGAATGGCCTGCCAGCAGTCCTGACATCAACCCCAATGAACACTTGTGGGCGTGCTTTTTGAACCAGAGTGACCAACACAACCACACTGGCTGGTTGAAGAATGGGATGCCATTCCTTCCACAGCAGTTTGTGACCAGGCTGGTGACCAGCATGACGAGCAAGTGACAGGCTGATGTGGCTGTGTATGGTTCTTCTACATGCTACTGAGGCTACTGATTGTTAAATAAATTAAGTTGCCAATATTTTTTTTCTTCAGATTTTAAAGGGGCTGTATGTAACTTTTCGACATTTACCAGCCAATATTATTTTTCATGTGAAGGTGGACTTTAGTCTGATGTGAAACATGACACCCTAACTGTCTTTCATGGTTGCGTTATCAGGCCTCTAGGCTCCTCTCATTAGAAGGTATCAAGGCCGAGTGCGCTCACTGCCGACATCGCTCGCTCCCTAGGCCCCACGCGCTCCCGACTGCTTCTTCCCCTGCTGCCGATAGCAGCAAAAGCTAATCGTAGTTTAGAGTGAAGCTACAGCTATGCCGTGGAATAAACCTGACCATCGATGGTTTTCATACTCAGTGAAAAGGTAAGACATTACTTCAAACCACGTGAAATCTGTTGTAATGTATTTTGAAGTTATCTTAGCATGCGCGTCCCCCCAGGGCATGGGCCAAAGATCATGGGGGGCTGCGAGGCTTTGTCTGCTCTGAGGCTGCCCAAATTAGATTTGCAAATACTGACTAAAACCATGATAAAGCAGTTTTTAAGTAGTACAGTGGTCTTTTCATAAGGAAAGCATGCATGAGCCCTTTTTAAGGCTTTTAACATTGAAACAATTAAAATTTATGTTGATTTTTGGCACTAGTTTGTCACATTTCCTTCTCTCTTGGGTCCTGGGGGGGTCTGCTTTTCTTAGGTGCATGTAGGGGGGGTCCTAGGACAAATGGTTGGGAAACACTGCAGTAGAGCACTTTCTGGTCAGGTAAATGAAGGTCTTCGCACAGAGTCCACTATTTTCAGAAGAAATAAACGTCACACTCAAAGCTTGCACACTGAGTTGAATGCATTCAAATTGCATTCGCTATGAAAATTTGTAGAACATGGCAAATTGTTTCGTACTGCAAAATGAGAAAAAGAGCAAAGATGATTCTGCATTTAACTCCTTAAAAAACCCGCTTAATCCATCCATCCTGACAGCGAGCCTAAAGCGGCCCCTGCCCGCGTGTTATAGCACTGTGCCAGGCTGGAGAGACAGAAAAACCTTTTAAATTCAGTCTGTTACTAACCTGACATGCTAGATGGATGTGTTTCACACATCCATCTGGAAAACCTTCAATACACAGCGTTTGGGAAAGGGCAGAAGCTTTGAAAATAACTCAGAGTGGAATTGGATGAACGTTCTGTCCGTCACATCTTTACGTGCCAATCAGAGCAACAAAACATGTGACGTAGCCGCGATCAAGGTGCGCGTGCACAGCTACCAGGGAATAACGTGAACCACGGCAACTATAGACATGTCAGTACACGACTTTTGTTGTTTTTGAAAAAAAAAACCAACACACTGCTTTTCTTTGTTCTTTTTTTGATGAAGAAATGTCATCAAGTTCTGATGGCGCTTTAGCAGCATCCACGCTAATCTCTTCTACCATAATTGCACCAACCTCTTGTTGCTGCTTGCTCACGTCACGACTGCCACACCTGAAAGTACTGCCCCTCGTTGCTGATTGGTCCTGTCACTTTTTAACCGGGCCCAAACGGTTCAGATGGGAGCTTTGCAAGATGGATTTGCCAGTGAGAAACAAAGAAACGGGGGTATCCATCTGCTTTGTAGGGTTAGTCTGTTGCGTGGCTGTGATCATAAACTTAGGCAGTATTGATTATGTTCCACAGTTTACATCCAGGTAATACACAGGAAAGTCAAAGAGTTAAAAGTGAGGTTTCAGTGTAAGGGAGGGAGGGAGAGAGTTGGGAGATGGTCAAGCAAGTGCGCAAGAAGGGAGCTGCAGACGCAGCTCTGAAACATCGACCTCCCAAATTACTTTGATGCATGCAAAACAGAAAAAAATAGTACCCGTTCTGATTAAAAGAATGACAGGCAAAGGTTTCGGCATCAGTGTGCAAACATTATTAACCCAAGATGATTTTTCTTTTTTAACGCGCAAAAATTTCAGACCAAAAAAAAAGGCTCAGTGTTCAAGGGCCTTAACTCAGCAAATTCTTGTTTTTCAGTAGTCTGATGGATGCACAGGTTGTAGCTGCTGTGTTGTTTGGAGTCTGTAAAGGCTGGAATCACAAGAATCATAATTTTCAAGTGATATATGGCGTGTTATTACACACTGTAGTCGTTTATATAACCATGATAATGAAGAGAAAACACACGTACAGCCTATGGGTGGACCCTCCATCTATTGTTCAACTTTAGGTCTTTGGTAGCAGTTATCAGCGTTAAATTTTTGATAAGCTGTGCCCACCTTGAGAGGGAGAAAGATGGAGTGTGTGTTTTTTGGTGTTTGAGTGAAAGAGAGGGGGAGAGTGTATGAGAAAGGCGGCCTTGTTGTCATCTATAACTTGGCTGGACAGGGCAGGGTGATTTGGATTTAAATAATGTATTAGCTTTTCAGAGCTACCATCCACAATGCCTCACAACACAATGAAACATAATAACTTTAAGGTATGTCTGTGATTGTGTGAAGGTGAGAAACAATGAAAAACAAACAAAAAAAAAAATCATGTCTTTAAGATGCAAATTGAGTTGTGTTCAGAATGGTTTGAAGTGGACTGACTGGGTCAAATTTTGCTCCTGCTGTTTGGCCTTTTATTGTCAGGGTGAGTTTCAAATATTCAAAGATGAACCAGAGCTCTGGGCTTTGGTGCCGGTGCTTTTAGAGAAAAGAGAGGGTCCAGCAGAGAGGGGGTGAAAGATTGTGCTGGAATTTGTCAAAAGCCAATAATCATTCTGGTGCAGAAGAGGAGTACTATATCAGTGCGCCAAATCAATATCACATTACTATGAGTATGGGAGTATATACAAGACTCATCAAATTGATTATTTTTGATGCTACAATGGCAGTTTCATTTGCAGGGGCCCTCGACAACAACTGCTGTTCAATTACTGGGGTTGTGTGTGTGGAGAAAAAAAAGAAATACAAGAAGACAAATGGATATTTATCTGACTAAAATAAAGCCTGCTCCAGATAGAGATGAGGAATGGTATGTCACAGTCAAGCTCTGCTTAAAAGATGACTTGTTTCATCGGACATTGAAATTTCATGAATATATTTTCCAAGAGGCCTGGAAAAACAGAATTCATCATGAAGTTTGTACAGGCCATAATGTCAGAGCTAAGATTAGTCGATTTCCTAATGTATTGTGCACGTAACCGAGGCATTGTTAAACATGGGCTTCCCTGGACGTTGTAACAGAGTATGATGGGTTTATATGGACCTTGTTTGAGCCATTTTTTAAAACTATACTGCGTACTGTAAGTTATTTGACAAAAAAGTGCATTTGCACATGCTACATTTTCTCCAGTTTTTGTATCAGAAATTGCTGAAAATGTGAATTTACATCCTTGTCAAAAAAGACTGAAAAATCACATTGGCATAACTAATCAGAGCCTTTGCTCTGTAAATGTAGCTCAGGTTCTTCACATTTCTCTGGATCATTTCTGAGATGTTTCTACACCTTGATTGGAGTCCACCTGTGGTAGATTCAAGTAGTTGGACATGATTTGGAAAGGCACACACACCTCTCTATAGAAGGCCTCACAGCTGACAGTGCACATCAAAGCAAAAGCCAAGCCAAGAGGTTAAAGGAACTGCCTTGGATTGTTGCAAGGCACAGATCTGAGGAAGGCCACAAAAACCATTTTGCTGCACTGAAAGTTCCCATGAGCATAGTAGCCTCAGTGATGCTCAAGTATAGGTTTGGCACAACCAGGACTCTTCCAAGAGTTGGTCGCCCCACCACCTCACCATACTGTGCGATCTGGGGAGAAGAGCCTTCGTAAGACAGGTGACCATGAACCTGATGATCACTCTGACTGGGCGCCACAAATCCTGTGTGGAGATGGGACAAAGTTCCAGAAGGACAACCATCCACCAATCCGTGCTTTATGGCAGAGTGGTTGGTCAGTGTATTTTCTGGCAGATCCATTTCCTGGTTGAAACCAGACTCAAAAAATGGGAGAAACTCTAGTTATTCCGTGTTTTCGTTTTTGACCAAAAATGGAAAAAAACGGAAAAACTAGCCATTATTCCATTTTTCCGTTTTTGACAAAAAATAGAATAAACAGAAAAACTTGCTGTTTTCCCATTTTTTCATTTTGGTCACAAATAGGAAAAACAAATGACATTTTAAAAACGGGGTCCAATTTTTGTTTTTTTTCACTTCTGTAATGTAGTTTTCTTCATTTAATGAAATACTTGAGGAAAAGGAAATCATGTGACCCATCAGGAAAGGTGAGCTTTTCAAAATAAAAGGCTCCATGTCAAAATAAGATTCATCCATAGAATTTTACAGTATTATAATAGGCAAAAATGCTCTATATACAATGTATGATAAATAATGTAAATTGTAAATGTATTTGCAATTTAATGGACTGTAATTACCTTTTACCTTTTCATACACACACACCCAACCACACACACATCCATACAGATAGATAGATAGATAGATAGATAGATAGATAGATAGATAGATAGATAGATAGATAGATAGATAGACTGAAGATGCTTCAACTAAGTACTGGGCGAAGGGTCTGAATGCTTATGTCAATATGATATTTAAGTTTTTTCCTTTTCTCCTTTTACCTCCTTTTCATCTCTTTGTTTCATCATGTTTTGTTCAATATTAAGTCTGAACTGTCACATTTTTCATTGAAAACATTTGGTTCTGATTGAAAATAAGAACTTTTAGTTGGGACTTGTAATGTAGGAGGTGTATGTGGTGGGGATGGTAAACCAGTTGTGACCTAAAGGGTATTGCCTTACCAAGTATCCTGTTTCCCACCCCTAAGTTACACCCAAAAAAGTTATCTCCTTAAGTAACATCCGTCCAACTGTTGCAAAGAACGCCTTCAACCAATGAACTCCATCGTCTAATGGCTCTCAGTCTTCAATATGGGGCCATCAGGAGAGACAAGGCGCAGCGGCTCCTTGGATGATTAAAAAGTCATTTCCTTAACTGTCCTCCCAGGATTTGCGAGCTTTTTTTGTAAGAAAACATTAAATTGCTCCAATCAAGCATAAACGTCTCCTGCTTGTGGTGTAATTTGTACTGCTGTTCGCGTGGTGGGTGCTTATTTGTCATCCTTTTCCTTTGGCGCTTTTCCCAACCGCCTTGATCAACAATTAATGGTTGAAATTGCTTCCTTGTTACTTATGGCTGTGCAGACAGATGCTGCAATACAAAAAAGAAAAAGTACAAAAGATACTTTAATTGCACAGCAGAAATATGCAAAGATTGGATCAACACTATTTGTTTAAATCATTTCTTCTTGTTTTTTAGCTTTACTTTAGTGGTGTATTTGATACATCCAGGAATAACAGAAATACAGTATCAGAGCAGCAGCAGGAGCTCTCCTTCTTTTCTGTCCACCCTATTCTGTTCCTCTCCACCTCTCTGCTCTTCTGTCTCTCTCCCCCACTCTGTTCTTTTACACAATGACCTTTAGTGCTCTTTCCTTCATTGCGGGGACAGGCCGGGGCCTGGCATCTGATAGAATCAATATTCTATTATGATAGTGCGTGGAGCGTGTGGGGCTTTACAACTCGGCTGTAATAGTCTCTCTATTTCATCCCGTGGCAGCCATGGCCTGAGGGATCATCCAGGCTTCTCCAGGCTCTATGCTCCCAGCATCGCCCCATTTCCATTAACGTGGCAGGCCTCTGCCTACCAGGGGACAATCTGTGTGACCGATGGATGGGGTTGAGAAAGAGTCCAACCTCGCTGCAATGTGTGTCAATAGACTGTGTAATAGCCAGACCTGGGTGAAATGTTAGTTGAATGGCTTTCCAGTTTTAAAGGAAACAAGAGGGATTCTTCCTATTTCTTTTATTTTATCTTGCTTCTTTTTTCAATATTAAATCTCCCTGGAGACCAAATCAAATTATTTTAAAATATTGTTTGACTTATGGGTGAAAATATCCAATTTACATGAGGATGCCACCTCACTACATAGGCAGTTTTACCATTAGGAAAAGGAAGGTGATATCCTGGGTCTTGTGATCCAGGGAACCTTAAGATATGGCTGATGTGTAGGTGTGCATCAGACATGAGGGACAAACGTATTTGGCCACACCTGTTAATTGTTGACTTTAGGTGTGATGCATTGTCACAGGTGTATAAAATCAAGCACCATGCAGGCCGTGCAGTCTCCATTTGCAAACATTAGTGATCCTAAATAGGTCGTTCTGAAAATTTCAGTGACTTCAAGTGTGGTACTGTGATGGATGCCACCTTTGCAATAAGGCGAATACCCTGCTGGATATTCCACAGCCAACTGCAAGTGATCTTATGAGAAAGTGGAAGTATTTAGCAACAACAGCAATGCTGCCACGAAGCGGAAGACGATCTAAAATCACTGTCAGGTCAGTTTTTGCTAAGAAATTACCAATGGTCTGCTGATATCATTAATGTAAGCGTGAAACTGCTGCAATGGCAGCTTCATGGAATGGGTTTCCATGGCAGAACAGCTGCATGCCAGCCTCACCTCAACAAGTCCAGTGCCAAGTATGAGATTAGAGTGATAAAGCACACCGACGCTGGACTGTGAAGCAGTGGAAACCTGTTCTGTGGTGGGACGAATCATGCTTCTCTGTTTGACGGCCAGATGGGTGAGTCGAATTTGGCTGATGCCAAGAGAACGTTACCTGCCTGACTGCTCTGTGCCAACTGTGAGGTTCTGTGGAGAGGGATAATGGTATGGGGCTGTTTTTCAGGGTTTGGGCGAGGCCCCTTGTTTTATAACTAGTTCTTATGATTTATTCTATTTAACTTTGACGTTTCTGACATTGTGCTTGTTCTCCTCTCTTTCCTGTGTGCCTTCTTTTACTTTTAATTAGATATATTTTGAGTTAAGTATTGTACTTAATTACATTTTATAAAACATTGAGAACTGAGTAAAAAAATAAAGCTCTCTGCCAACAACATGAAAACAACCAGGCATTTGGCTTTCACATCAAATCGGTCGGTACATGCATGTAGCAAGAAAATGATTCCATATTTCTTCCCAAAGCAGCTGTTGCATTGTACTTTAGATTCGGCCAAACTTTACAATTAATAACCTGCCTGGAGTTCCATATTTTCTTATTGTTATTGCACTTTAAGGACAGGTTATATTTTACTGTGAAAGCCCTTTGAGTATCAAGAGTAGCTACTCAGTACTTCAAGTAAATTTTAAATGACTTACTTTTTACTTGAGTAGATTCATAGACCAGGACTTTTACTTCTACTTAAGTAAATTTAAACCATACTAATGAGGAACTTAGGAGCACCTGGCATTCATCAACTTAAGAACACAGATGCAAAAAAATAAAAAATATTTTAAAAAAAGGATTTAAATTTTGTTTGTTTGATAAATATCAAGGGAACATTTTCGTTTTCCTTTTTTTAAGACTTTATTTTATTATGATCATTATTGGAATAACGTTACTGTTATTGTTTTATCAGAGAATGGTCTGAATCAGCCCTTTTTATTTTGATAATTTAACATGTCCATGTTTAAGATGGAATGTTGTCGAGGCTTACAACCAAGACTGATTGTAGGGGTGGGCAATGGGGAAGGGTTCTGTATGTCTGGATACAATGTTAAATGACAATCAATAAAAATTGTTAATCATAAATATATATATATATATATATATATATATATATTGTTTGTAATTATGTGAGTATTTTGAAGACTTTTTGCAATGGAATGATTATTTTTTTCAGAATTGTTCAGTCCCCAGGAGATGGAAGAAAAACTTTTTGCAAAAAAGTCTCAGTCATTATTGTTTACCATGTTTCATATATAAAAAACTGAGTTTGATTTCAGTTTAGTTGTTTCTTTGTCTTTACAGTCCCACAACTTTTTAAAATTCAAGTAACATTACTGCAGCACATGTATTCTGAACAAAAGGATGTTTAGAGCTTGACTGTACACCACAAGGTCGATGTTTTATAAGTTTTTTCAGACAAGAAGCCCAGGTGCAACAGAATTGTTAAAAATAGCTTAGATTTCAGCTGGTTAATGAAGCAAACAGTCTGCTTTCTGGAAAAATCTCATACTCCATAAAAAAAATTCTAACATAGCAAATGTAGCAAATGTAGCTTACGTAGCTCCATTAACTCTATAAACTATTAAGATTATGAGCTAATGTTAGTGTTGTAGTATTCGAGAATGGTTTTGGTCTTGAGACCACATTTTGAATGTCTTGGTCTTGTCTTGGACTCTCGAGCATTTTTACTCGGTCTTGTCTCACTTTTGGACTAGCCGGACTTGGGATTTTCCATCAAGACCAGTCGAGACCACCACTGATCTGCCATTCTTCGACTTCATTAATGTGATAATCAGGAGAAGCACTTGCTGAAACAACAAATAGCTACACCTGAAAAAACTCGGACATCGGTCCATCTTATCTCTTGTCAGAAATACCTCTGAACTCTTAGTTTAGGCCTCATTCACCTGACAAATCTAGATAAACGGTCAGAGGACTAAAGTATAATCCGTTTTTCTGTCAAAACCAATAAACGAAAAAAAATGGTGCACTTTTTCCTGGCCTGATATTGGTTTTTGGATTTTCCCTTTTTCATTTTGCTGTTTTAGGTCTGGAAATGAAGACAGCACGTGACCATTAGGTAAATAGACTTCCTACCAAAACAAAATCCTAACTTATAAATTAATAATAATAAAAAGATAAGTTATGTTAAACAGCGCTTTTATTTTTGAAGAGTGTTACAGTGTTTATTATATACACCATTAGGCTCATTATGATCATTTCAGATTATAGAAATTATATATATATATATATATATATATATATATATATAATTTTTTTTTTTTTTTATCATTTTTTTATGTTACTAATGTTACCAATGTGACAGCACACCAGTGAAGGAGAAGGGAGCAGTTTCTCCCTGGCACAGTGGAAATCAATCGTGCCTGAAGTGAAGACGGCCTTATTCTTTGCTGTAACACTGACTATGTTAAGATAATATGTCAGAACCTTTTAATGATCATTTTAGGATTATGACACAAATACTGCAATGGGTATGGGTCATGGCGTCATGATGTCCCCTGCACCTTACCCCAGCATGTAAAACAATTGTTGATCTGCAAGGAGTTCTAGGCAGTCAGGGGTAAAATGAAATGTTAATCTATTAGAGATCATGGCACCAGGCAGACCCCCATAAAAGATTCATGCCATTACGGCTGCCTTTCTGGAATAATTAACTGATGTGAGTATTTTTTCATCCAAACGCAGTTAAAAATCCAAGAATTTAAATGTCATTTGGGCGACAAGTTTTGATGTGAATTCTTAATCTAGAGCAATAAACATTATGAGGTTAACAGGATGTCCTCACAGGCTTTCATCAAACGTGTCCATTTGCCTCTAAAATGTCAGCATTTGTTGTAAAAAGCACCGCAGATTCAGTTGTTGGAATACATAATATTTGTATAGAGGCATAAGTGAAGAAGAGGCCTGGTCAGAGCAGAAATGCCCTTTTCAGCTGTTTTAAATGTCCCTGCATACTGGCAGTCTCCATCCTCACTCTCCTTCAGCCCCATTTAGTCCTGATGTATGTCTTTCTTTCCTGCAGAAGTGTCGCCCCTGACAGCGTTCATGTTCCTCATTCCCCTAAGCTCCGCCTCCACCTCGTCGTTTGATTGAGAGTGGAGGTGCGTGATGAGGCCCCGCTCGTCTCATATTCATCATGATGTAACCATGAGCAACCCGGATCTAAATTACCTTCGTCTGGCATCATTCCAGCACATGCTATAAATGAGGTAATCGTCCTTGACTATAAAATTTGCATTTTCAAGACTTAATTGCTATCATTACATTTTTTGCGTAATTCTATTAATTTAACAGAATGGGGGATCAGAGGCTTTTTTATGGTTATAATTTGCAGTAAAACAATGCATTCGCTGGGTAGGATAAAGTCTGGAGTAGAGGAAGGGTGAGTGGAGCATCAGGACCACTCTGGCCTCTCATTATGAAATTCCATTATCCCTGTCCATTTAAAAAAAAAAAAAAAAAAAGCCAACAAATACCTACAAAAAACTTCTACTACCATGCAATCAGTTTTTGTGCAGGCCAGCATGAAAAGCTCTCTCTGATTCAAGACAGGAAATGCATCAATTACATCCCATCAGCACATTGTGTGGGCTAACTGAAGCTTGTGTCTTAATAATGTCGGCCCAAGCTCTATTTTTGCCACGCTTTTTTAATCCTGGCTCGCCTCCTTTGTATATATGTACATGATGTCAGCTGCGCTCAGTAGTGCCGTCTCCAAATAGTATGGTGGAGAGCACGGCGGATGACACGGAACAACGGAGCCATCAACTCCCATTTATGCTTCCCGCGGTGACCTTGCCACAGACGTCTACGAGGTTCAGAAGTGCGCCGAGCTAAGTGCCAGCAACATTCTGCAACCCGCTGCACTTCCTCGCACTCTGCTGACCTTAAAAGTGTGGCCTCAATTTGGGGGAAGGTTGAAAACACACACGAGCATCCTGCTCCTCTTTCTCTTTTGCACGTTTGTTGAAATGACCCACTTTTATCACATAACTATAGGTCACTATTTTAGATGGAATACATTCAGTGCATTTGCAAACTTGATTCAGCAAATGTTTTGTTTAGCAGAGAAGGCCAATAAGAGCACTGAAAGGACCAAAATCAATAAATGGATCAATTAATCAAGCTTAATTTACTGTATGGAGCACCAAATGAAGTCAAAAGTGGTTTTATGGTACTTTACATGACTGCAAATGAACACTGCACTCTTTGTTACATTAGACTACATATATCAGAATTAACCTACCATGAGCAGGGGTGTCATAGTGGGGGGTCAAGTGGGACTGAAACCAAGGCCCCACTGGAGGAAGGTCTGAACAAAGACTATATATGAAAGCTGTCAAGTTTAATTGTATTAATCCAGATCAATGAAGGTCCACAATCACTGCACTTAATTAATTGCATTAATTGCACGATTCCTTCCTTGCTTCCTTTTTAAAGGGCACATATCTTACCCCTTTAAGACAAGTTTACACTGTTCTCAGAGGTCCCCGACACATGCCTGTGAAGTTTGTTGCTGGAAAAACAATCCAGTATTTGCATGTATAAAAACCCCTCTGTTTCAGCCCTGCTTAAAACAAGCTCTTTCTGTATGTTGAATGTAAATGAGCTGTCTGACTCCGCCCCTCTCAGGAAATGGATGTGGCTCTCCTGATCCTCCTTTCAGCTGGCAGCTGAGGGTGGAACTTTCCTCCCAGCCGGGAGGGGAAACTGAACCTGTCGGGCTAACTCCCCAAATGACATCACGAGGGGAAAACCTGAGAAAGGCTTGTTTCAGCATACATTTTCTGAAAGAGAGGGATGGAGGGAATGGATTTTTCTGATTCTTGGGGGTTTTGTGGAAAAGCCAGGGGCACACATTTTTGCTAGAAAAGCCTGAAAAAGTGTATAATTTGCATAATATGTGACCTTTAAGGCACCACCATCAACATTGAGCAAATTTGACAATAAAGACCAAAACACAACCACAACTTGTTGGGCTGGTAGGATTTTTTTTTTTTTTAAAGAACTAGAGAAAGACACAGAAAGGGAAAAATATCAATGAAATGTTTTGCTTGGGTTTATAATAATGAGCTTTTTTCAAACAATAATGGTCCAAAGCTTCCACATCCAACTCAAAGTTCACACATTTACAACAACTCAAGCAGTGGAAACATTATGATACATCCGCTTCATTGTGGAAGCCTGCATTATTATTATTATCATTATTATTATTATTAATATTATTCCTTAAACTTGTGCATAATGCAAGCATGTGCCACAACTTCAGTGATCAATAAATAGTGGGCTGACAATGAATAAATCCTATGTAAGTAACTTTTCAAAATGCACCAGCAACTTCATAAATATAAAAATAAAATACTAAATCCCCTGAAGGCACAACACACAGTTCTGTCGACTGGATGTGCAACCATTTGACAACATTGCATAAAAAATGTGAAGCAGGCACAAAGGATGGATGGATCTTTCCAGGGATTTTTCTCTAAAGTGTGTCCTAGAATTAACTGCATTTTTAAGTCCAGGTGCACATTAGCATATGGCAGCTTTACAGCCAAAAACAGTGCAACAAATGTCCATGTCTGCAGACTTACATGAAATACTAGTAGTATATTCCAAAATAGTGTGAATGAAGTGCAAAGGTCAGCGTTTTGGACGTTCTAGCAGTGGCCAACAGTACTGCATGTTGCCGAAACAAAATAATCAATATTTGTGAAAATGGACAACAGTTTCCTGCAGCAATGTTGCACAGTAGGAGTCTACAAGGTTAGAGTATGCGTTTCTTCCAGGTCTCCTTCTCCCCCTTCTCTCTTTCTCCCCTGTAGCGTTCATGTTGACTTCTGCTGACACTGACCAGGTGGTGTCGTCACAACTGGTTTCCATGGAGCCTTCAAACAGGAAGCAGGTAAGGCCTGACACACGGCCCTGATGCTTAACGTAGCGGTGAGGAAACAAAGAGCTTTGTTTTGACCGTGTCAGGCAACATCAGCTCAAGATGCAGCAAGACACTGAGACCCGCTCCTTCCTCGCTCTTTGTTTGGGCATCATGGATGAGAGTGTTGCCAGTGCAGACGATGTTGGGTGAAGCTGTCAGGTGTGCACGCAGCGGGGTCATCAGAGTGTTAGTGACAGCAGCTCTTTAGTGTGTGCATATGTGAAAGAGAGGAGGGCTGACTCACCTCTACATGATGCTTCATTCAGTTTAAGGCCCCAGCTTTTGTCCAAAAACATCTGATCAGAGATGAGATGGAGGACGGAGATTGTCTTTGTTTTAAATTTACAAGAAGATTAAAACATATTCAGACAAAAGATTAGAGGTGTCCAATACTGTGAAATTTTGCATCAGTCTGACTCCAAGTAAACACAGGGCTAGTATCTTGAACCCAGGCACCATGGCAAGAGGGGGCATGATAAGATCAGTTAAAGTTTTAGCTATAGACCTACACCCCATCCTAAAGAATATCAGAAACAAGAGGAGGGCTACAAACAACAATAACCGTGATGACTATTTAGACAAAGGATCTGTTGTGGTATGTGTTCAAATCAAGCCATACCCCTACGATTGTTGGAAGGAGAGAATCAGGCTGTATGGGAGAGCGGCAAAGAGAAAGACACTGTTGAAGAAAACTCAGATTAAATCTCAACTAAGTTCTTCAAAAGGCATGTGGGAGACTCCATGGTCAAGTGGAAGAAAGTTCTTTGGTCTAATGAGACCAAAATGGAGCTTTTTTTGGTCAACAGATGAGACGCTATGCCACAAACACACAATCCCCATTGTAAATGGATGGATTTTTAATTTTGAGGGAAACTGTGCTAAATCTGGATACATTTTTATGACCACTTAATGATTTTGTGACTTTTGCCTCAGACTGTTGAATAATAAGTTGTTCATGGTAAAACCATTTGATCAAAAATAGTAGTATTCTTGAGTGACATCATCCACTTGTTTATCAAAGGGGCCTTCTGAAGCCAATCAAAGGTGGTCACCATATTGAAAATACCATCCCAACCTAGAAGCAGACAACAAGGTCAACCTGAGCCAGGTCTCATGCCTCCTGATGAACAGCTAACACTACACATGAGATCCCCCTTAGATCAGTGGTCCCCAACCTTTATTCCTACAAACCCCTCTTATTTGTATCATAGATGAGTTGAAGAACCCAGGGCCCACACAAACAAAGGGTGATACATGGATGTCAAAAAATACCAAATTTAAAAGTTTTCATTATTCAAATCAATTTAAAACAATCCCACACAAAGGGTTTCTTATCAAGAGACCTTTGCATGAACTATTCATAAGTGTTTTATCATGATTTTAGTAAGTGTGAGTGAATCTTAATTTTGGCAACCTCAAAGTAGACAGAGCCTCCCCAAGGAGTTCTCAGACCCAAGGTTGGGACCCAATGCCATAGATGATGTTTGGGAGAAGCAGAACTTTCAGACATAAAACTTGGAGGGTAATTTGTTGAATATTCTGTTGGTCAGATTACAGGCCAAACAGTTTTATATCTTCCTGTGCTACTTGGGGGTCCCACAAAGGTCATTTCTGGGTACACTCCTATTGCCATTGTAAATGTTCCCTTTGGGGGACAGTGACTTTTTAAAAGAGCTGCATGGATAAAGTGCATTCATCATCAGTACCGCAGTACTGATACGCCCACCCCTGCCAAAGATGTCAAATTTGAAAATAAAGATCTTGTTTTCTATGCTTCAGATGCATTTGGGACAAAAAATGTATAGAATCTTGAAAGGGCTCTTTTTTAATGTGACAAGGATGAAAATCTGTGGGTAGGATTCAACATAGACTAACAGAGGCCATTATTCAATGCCAAGCTGTTTGACTTTGGATTTGAGACTCTCAAAAATGTGTTGAGAGGTAGAACTTCCCACAGACGTTGCTCATAATCTCCATCCATCAGCGCGCTAAGCTGTCTGCACTGAGCTGTTCTATCTCCATGTATTTATTTCACTCACTGCCATTTGTCAATAAAGGTTCAACACTTTTCAACATCAACATTTTACTCCCTGATATGTGGCGAGCAACCACATTAGTCACTCCTGGTCGGTGGCCAAGCCAAGCTGTTTGCTCAAGATTAAGCTCTGAGCGGAGCATAATGTAGCTGAAACAGAGAAATCTTCACTTGATACAAATGGCACAGGAGAATGTTTGGATAGTCACTGTTCAAATGTGGGATGGAAGCCAAAGAAAAGAAAACACTGTAATGGTATTGAGCCTGGAAAGGTGCTCAAAGTGGATCCGTACTTCATCTCTTTTCCTCCTCATTTGTCCTAATGATGCTGTTTTTCACCCCCTAATTCACATTTTTTGTCATGGTCTCCTGGAACTTTTACAAACTTAAAAAGAAATCCATATGAGGTATGTAAATGCCAAAATCAAGAGCTCATTCCACTCAGTGAAAACCCCCTCTCTTTTTTGCATACTGAAACAGAAAGGGCATTTTGTTGATGAAGCACTGTACTTGACATTCATCTGTTGTGCAAATTAACATTTAATATCCATACACATTTGAATATGTTCTTTCTTGACACAGTGAGAAACCCGCAGCATCGACCAAACTCACGAGCCGCGGAGGGCGAGAGATGGGTTTTGGCCGCGAGCGCTTTTTGCCCACCACAAACGACATTAATTGTTTTGCAAAATCTCACTGCGGCGCCCATTTTTCAACAGTTTTTTGTTTTGTTTCCTCCTGTACACAACTCTTGACTCACATATTTGTTCATCCTAACTTGACATTGGATGGCAGAAAGCAACATTTTTTTGTGCCCTGGAGTGACGACCCTGAAAACGGCTAAATAGAAGTAATATGTGGGAGGAGGATAAAGGCCCAAAATGGCTCTGTATTTGTCACATTTATGAATTTAAAAGATAGTGTATTGAGTAATTGTTACAAGGACTGCAGCCTGTAAGAGTGGATTTTTTGTCTCTGATTACCGAAGGCCACACAATCACAACAATTAAAACCAGGGCTTGGTATAAATTTGTTTGTTTGGCCATTCTAGGACGGGGACATCATTGTCCTTGAACCATTGCTTTACTACCTTGGCAGTATGTTTCGGATCATTATCATGCTTCCAGTTGGGGCCAAGCTGGAGTTTCTCAGCGGATTCCTTCACGTTTTCATCAAGAATCCTAATGTAATCCTCCTTTCACATAATTCCTTGGACCTTGACAAGGTTCCCTGTGCCACTGGAGGAGAAGCATCCCCATAGCATGATGTTCCCACCTCCATGCTTGAAGGTGGGCACAGTGTTCTTTGGCTTGTATGCTTCTCTTTCTTCCTCCAGACGTTTTCAGCATCCATATGGCCAAATAATTGCAACTTTGTCTTGTCAGACCACAGGATGGTTGACCAAAAGCTGGGATCTTTCTTCAGATGACCTCTGGCAAAAGCCAGGCAAGCCTCCAGATGTTTTTTTCCTGAGCAGCGGCGTCTTCCGAGGCTTGCATCCATGGAGACCTCCTCTGTGCAAGACCCGCTTGATGGTGGACTGTGACACCTTCGTCCCTGCCTGGTCAAGCATTTCCATTAGGGCCTTGGTTGCTGTCCAGGGGTTGTTGTTGACCTCTCTGCAGATTTTCCGGGCAAGTTTAGGGGACACCTTAGGCTTCCTGCCATGCCCACTGAGTTTTTTAACAGTGTTGAATCTCTTGTACTTGGCGATGATGCTCTGGACGGTTGCTACTGGGACATCATACTGCTTTGAAATGGCCTTGTAACCCTTTCCTTCACTGTGGGCATTCACAATACGTTGACGTAGGTCCTCACTGAGCTCCTTCTTCTTGGCCATGAAGATTAGAAACTGAGAATGACCAGAACACTTTTCCCCTTTTATACTCCTCTGGAAAGATGCTATTTTTTGTCATTGTTTAACAGAAAAGGTATTTATTCTATTGGAACATCTTGAAAATGTAATAACAATAGGCACTATCGAAAAAGAACATTTTTATTATTGTCGGGGGCATAAATAATTCTGAACATGAGCAAAAGAGAACTTTTGGCCATAACTATTATTTTGCAAATGAAGTTCAGCCAACTCATGTGGATTTGTGCATAGCAAAAAGTAGACAAAAGATACATATGAAGTACCAACATAATAGTCTTTAATAGTCTTTTAAGAATGTAAAAAAGAATGTTATTTTCCATCAGAAAAACGAGGCTTGTCATCATTGGAGGCAGAGAGATATCAAGATGAGATCCTGCAACCAGTAGCAATATCATATCTCCACAACTGGGACCGAACTCTATCCTCCAAGGGGACAATGCTCCCACAGAGCAGGGTTTATCAATGACTACCTCCAGAATTTGGGAGTGGAGAGGAAGGAATGGCCTACTAGCAGTCCTAAACTGAACACCATTGAAGATTTGTGGGATCAGCTTGGGCGTGCTGTTCGTGTCAGAGTGACCAACACAACCATGTTGGCTCACTTGTGGCAAATGCTGGTTGAAGAATGGGATGCCATCCCACAGCAGTGTGTGACCAGGCTGGTGACCAGCATGAGGAGGAGGTGCCAGGCTGTTGCAGCTATGTATGGTTCTTCCACACGCTACTGAGCCTCCTGTTTGTTAAATGAATAGATTGTTAAATTGCCAGTATGGCTTGTTTCTTCAGACATCAATCATCCAATCCACCAAACAAGAGTCAATGGCAGAATAAGCTGTTTGGCACTGGCAGATAATATATGTAGAAGCTGGGGATTAAATTTACTGTTTTCTGGCTCAAATCTGTCATGATAGTGTCAATGACCTGTAGGCCACCATAGCCAATAGATAGGACTGAGGTGAAACACTGTCTAATAGTCTAAATCCAAAATGCAGTCACTCGTACATCTCATTGTTTTTTACATGTTTATCGCAACCATATTCCAACATATTTGGTGTGGTCAGAGACACGCTATGGATCTCACTTTACAGGGTCTTTTTTTAGCGTCCAGCTACTTTACATTCTATTTTCTTTAAAACTTAATATTTTCTTGAGCAACTAGTTTTCAGTTTGAGTTGTTTTGTTTCACTTTCTCAAAGTCATAGTCATATCACTGAATAATTTTGCTGGCTGTTTGCCCTACCTGCACAAAGGTGCAGCAAATCCAACTGTGGCAGTACTGAGAATTTTTGATAATGAACGGCTGTTGTCCATCTCCAGAATATTCCAAAAATCTGGGAAGGTGGTTGGATGAATGCTCTGTCTGCCACAGTAATTACTAGCCAATCAGAGCAACCTGTGGCCTAGGACCTCCAAAAGGTCATTGGTTGAACTTTAGGTTATAGTGCACATTTGTGAAAAAGTGCGATGAATATCTGTCAAAGTGTTTTTGAGATATTGGGTTTACAAGAAAAGCCTGGACAGATGGACAGACAGGTGAACTACCTGAAAACATGATGCCTCCTGACCTTGGCTTAGCACGAAGGCATTAAAGTTCAACCCTAAAAATTATCTGGTGTGTCATTGTATTACACACCACTGCTGAGATCCATCCACATCTGGCGGAATGGCGGGTGTTTATGTCGATCCCTGCTTGTACATAGTAAAAGCACACACGTCTACACTTTGCACAAAAGGTGTTTTACTATAGCTGGCAACCGTGTTATTTGGCTCACTCTCCCATGTGCCTCAGCTCTGCAGCCTGACACCATCTGTCTCCTGGGTGCTGTTTGTTTGGTGCTGCTTGACTTCAGCTCGAGAGGAATCCACTCTTTAACTCCTCAGGTGGTGTACGCAGTGTTTTAGAGGAGTTGTCATGAAGCGTGCAAAAAGTGGCAATAAGCCAGGGTGATGTTATCGAGAGGGTTTTTTTTTTTTTTTTTTGCTCTGAAGAGAGACGAGCAGAGAGGAGGCCTAGAGTGGTGTATCAGTGTGTTTCTACCTAAGGTGTGACAGGTGTGACAACCAAGACAGAGCCGTATTTAGCACCCACAGGTCAAGGCAGAGTAAAACCATCTCCTGGTGCTCAGGATCAGGTGCTCTCCTCGGGGATGGTTGTTGTGGAAACAGTGATACCAGCCCTGACCCTGTATTAAATAGTGTCTTTGTGTGTGGGTACTAGAGAAGGGGCATCTCCTGATTGAGACTGATGTGTGCCGATTGGTTGCCAGGCCGTGCTCAGCAGCGGCTAAGAAGTGTCAAGTGAAATTAGCAGCCGTCAATGAAAGACCCTCAGACCTGGGGGATTCATTAGAAGACAACCTCCCCCATCTCCAAGCACAGACAGCCCTTCACACTTACATCCCAGACACCAAACCACATATATGTAGACAGTGAAGCAAAAACACACTAACCCCTTCTTAAGCCACTGATAAAAATGTCCCTAAGTCTTAAAGGAGTGAATCCATGCATGTGTGGGCATTTTATCAAACAACATGGCCTGGTTTAAGAAAACAATTTAGTCTGAAAGGCTCATGTCTTTATCAGCACAGCTCATACAGGCGGTGAATACATCCTGATTCTGATTTTTTGAAGGAAAATCAGTATTTAGAATGAGGGGGGCTAGCCTGTGTGGTTTTCTTTCTGTATATAAAAAAAGAAAGAAATAAGGTGAATCTCTTTTTCTGATGTCTAAATAAGACTGATAAGAATTGCTTTTCATACAGTTTCTACCATGACAGTTAATCGCTAGGCCTATCCCTTCAAACACTAATCACATTATGGTAACACTTTATTTTAAGGGGACCTAATTACCCAGTAATTGCATAGTAATACGTAATTATCTAGTATTTTCTCAAGAATAAGTCATTACCTTTAAATGAGTTCACCAAGTAATAACTAGGAATAAAGTAATATTAAGGATGTTTTTACATTGTGATGATGTATTAATTATCAAGTAATTCCTTGTAATTTTGTGGCGATTCTCTTGTCAGTAAGTCTTATTTTAGCATAACCCTAACCTTACCCTATCCCCCTAACCCTAAAAATTACTTGTAAATTATTCAGAAAGGACTCACTTGCTGGGCCAAAAACAAGAAATTACCTGGGAATTATTTTGCAACTAATATTGGAAATTATCATCTGATTTCTAAGAAATTACTTGGTAAAATACAACCTGATTACCAGAGAATTTAACTGTATTGCAAGGGTTTGGCTAAGGGTAAAATACCACATAATTACCGGAGAATTGCCACTGTATTACAATGTTAGGGTAAAACACCACTTAATTACCACAGAATTGCCACAATATTATGAGGGTTAGGTTTAGGGGAAAATAACACCCAATTACCAGATAATTGCCACAGTTTTACAAGGATTACATTAAAATACCACCTCATTAACAGAGAATTGCCACAGTACTACAAGGATTAGGTTAAAATACCACCTTATTACTAGACAATTCCACTGTATTACAAGGATTTTGGTTAGGGTAAAATACCACCTACATAACATAGAATTGCCAAGATTTTATGAGGGTTAGGGTTATATGGTTACCACCTTATTGTTAGAGAAGTGCCACAATATTACAAGGAATTAAGTTGATATTTAAAACAATATCATGGAGTTATAACTTGGTAAAATACCATCTTTTTTGCCAGACAGACCACACTGTCGGTTCAATGTAAAGAAGATCAACGAGGATGTCTACATTTGTTGAAGGCAAGGCTACAAAGTGTTAGCAAAGTTTACTGCAAACAGATATTAACCCCATACACTGTGTAGCAACATCATGTATAACATTACCTTGCAGCAGGTTAGCTAATCACCGCTAATGACATGGCCAACTTCAGCTTCTTAGCATTAGCTTATCATATCCTCTTTCAACTTATTAAGTACGTCTCTTCTCAGACAATCAGACGTCAGTGTTAACTGTAATGAAAGGTCAAAGGCCACCCAACTGAAAACCATTAACTTGGGCAGTATGCCAATGGAGCACAGCAATAGGCAAATTCTTGATGTTTGCTGTCCTATTTGTTTGGTAACACACCTGAAAATGTTCTAACCTGTGTTGATGTGAATACATGTGATATAAGCTATATCCCCACATGCCCCTAGCAAGTTCTGACATGTTATACACCAATGCCCAGTTTTAGCACATTATTTGAATAATGTGCTAACTCTGGACTACTGGCTGTTTCAAACTGAATGTGTGTGGCACCTGCGAAACAGCTTACTTGATTTTAATTTCAGCATGCATGTTTACGAGTACAGACTTTCAGGCTGCCAGCTTGTGCGCCACATTTCATCAATTAATCTTGAGCACTGGTTCTCAACTGGTCTGGCCTGAGGACCCATCACCACCTCTTAAACTTCCTAAATTTTTCAAAAAAAAAAAAAAAATCAGAACTAAAATGTTTCAAATGAAGAATCAGATTTGGATCTGAGATGGTGCAAAAGATGCAACATAACAAAGAGATAAGGACATATTCAAAATAAAAGCACAGCAGACGTTTTGTCACACATTTTTTAAGGCATGTATTCACAAACTTTTCCGTCTGTGACCCCCAAAATAAAGGTGCCAGAGACTGGGGACCCCCTACAGTATCTGCGGGTGGTAGAAGCACAGTTGAATACAGCTGTGCAATCTCAAGAATAGTCATGTGCAGACTTACATCTTAAGGGTTTTCTAAACACTTTGATTTCAGTGTAAATCTCCCCAAATCCCCAATTAATTACTGCCTACAAAGGTGACAATGTATAACCGCTAATCAGGTTTGTTTCTTAACAAAGTGGTCCTGACTGAACTGTGTTTGGTCCTCTGCCTGTACATACATGAGTGTATGTCTGCAGCACGGAGACCTTTGGTCTCTCACAGCTAGTGAACTGTGCTCTGAACCTTCATAATTTGTGGACAGATGAAACTGTGCCATCAGGGTGTTAAATAAATTTGTGGCCAATAAATCCCTGTGTTAAGCTTTAAAAAGCTAAATTGTGCTGCAGCTGTCATGCAAACAACACGCACCCAATCTGAAATAGGCACAAGTTTGTCATTATGCAACTGAGAGACTGCCCTACCCTGGCTTGAATAGTTGGTTTTCTTGTATTTCCTCTCCTTAGTCTCCTCATTTTTTTTTAACCCTTTTAACTTCTACCATCCACTTCCTCAATGCTACTTTCTCGATTCTCTGCATATTTCTTCCCCTGTTGTTTTTCCTCATCTTCCTTTGAAATTCTGGGTATAAATTCTTTAAAGCCTCAGACACTTGTGATTCAGTAAAGCACAACCTGTACAGCTTTTGTTGTGTTCACTTCAAAACCTTTGAACACTGATGCACTATTAATTTCACAAACTGCTGGAAAAGTCCCAAAGTCATCAAATCTTCAAAGACATCCTATTGCAAAATTTATAACACCTTTAATTCATCATCAGTTTTTTTTTAATAGGATGAATATGTGTTCAGAGATACATACAAAAGTATATCAGTAGAATCAATTACAGGCTTTTGTGCTTTTGTATGCCTGATCAGAGCCAATGACTTTGAACTCGGGTCCATTTGCCCTCATGAGAACTCTCTTAATCCACTGCTTCCCAGTTTAGGAGCATGTAGCTACAACACAGAAGCTCTGCTCATTAGAATTAGAGACATTAGTTACGACCAAAGGAACTCTATTTCACGCACATCTCCCCGACGGACTAAATGAAGCTTTGCAAATCCTCCACAGCTTTTAATAGCTGCCACTAATATTACAGGTCACAAATGATTGCACCCTCAAACTCAGATTTGGCTGATCAAACACAGGCTGAGATTATCAGTGTTATTTACGCTTGTGTATCACTCTGGCATGAGCACACACTTATGGAAATGCGATCCCTCTACGGTAATGCACTTTATAATGATTTATGCTAGAACGATTCATGGCAGCAAAAGCTGCATCAACCCACAATCCAATGTTTTTTCACCCTGTGCTTTTCCACCCTTGTGTCTGCAGCATTGAGGGAGATATTACTCCTGAATGTGTACATTTATCAACAGAAAAAAGCCACAAAGCCTCGGATTGCAACACAAGAGCTGCATGCACTATAGCGCTGTGGTTCCACCTTTACAAATCAATTATAAAGTCTGAAGTAAATAATATGATGCATGTCTAATTACCCAACAATCCAGGAGCTTTTGGGGCCTTGCCAATGAGGAATGGTGCTAACACATGTATAACCACTCAAACATACACATATACACAACTAAAACATGCATAACTGTGTCAGCACACCTAGAAAACACACAACTCAAATGAATATGCAGTCACAGGTACTCAATGCATCGACCAATTAAAATAAGGGATTACTATGTTGACTGCATGTGTGCCTCTGTGTGTAAATGTGTATGTGTGGGCACTGCCGGCGTGCACACGGGAAAGCAGGCAGGCAGGCAGGCCTCACATTGCCCACAGCTACTCGGTAAGGATTCCCGATAAGGAGAATTAGTCAAAACTTGGGAGCTGCCAGTCAGCGCCAATTAAACTTTAATCTTGGGCTGAAACAGGCACAAATAAATTAAACCCTTGTGAGCGGCAATGTGCGCTCTCCTGATAATAGGGGATTGAAGTCGTCTTGGAGCGAGGCTGCATGTTCCCCAGCTCAGCCGTGGCAGGCTGCGATGCAGGGGGAACGAGGGTAAGGCTGGTGACAGAGTGAACTGAAAGGAACTCTTAAAGTTGACAAAAGCAGAGACATTGAGACACACAAACAAGGGAAACTTAAGTGAGTGCAATCAAATATACTGGACAGCAGGAAAAGAGGGGATTTAATGCATTTTTTCATGTATTATTTGTGTGATTTGTTGCAATGTGAATACTCTGTATTCAGGGTTTTATAGAATCCATACCCTCTGTACAGTCTGCCATTTGATTTTATTCTATTTATTGATATCATTGACTCACGTATGAATACATCTCTGCTACACTTGTTAACATAAATGTATACAAATGCGGTTAATACTCAAAAAAGAAAACTAAAAAAAACAGGGCTTTAGTTACAAATGTGCAGAAGGGGGCCTTCATACAAAGGAGACAAATTATTTTAAGTTAAGCCTTTTTTCCCCAATTTCCTCTGCAAAGCATAGTTATTCATATTTTCGTGGCAAATATCATGATGAAACTTAAATTTCAACAGCATAAAATAAAATGTTTAAGAAATTGGAGATTTTTTTCAAAACTGAATAATATTAATAATATAAATGAAATATAACTAGGCTGACTGCCTTATGTATTAACAGTGATTAATTAAGGTCTATAATTAGTGCATTATTATTTTTATCAAGATTAATCGCATGCTTTATTTCTGTACAGGGGCTGGGAAGTCTCATATGCATATCTGAAACAAAAAAAACCACAAAAGTAAACAGATATGACTAAAAGCCAAGTAGCTTCAATACCAATGCTAAAATGTTAAAAAAGCATGAAAACTGCAAGTCCCTGCAAAACAACCTTAAGTCACTGATCACAAAATCCCAAAAAATTTCAATGGCTATAACCCTGCAATGGATGTACGCCAGACATTTAATCCAAACCTACTAGTTAAATGCTAACTGTATCATTTATAGCTTTATTTACCAGGCAGTGTCCCCCCTAACAATAATACTAACAGTAATTGTCCCCCCTAACAACAGCAACAGTTGACACACTTAATATCTCTCTTGGAAGGTGATTGGACAAATGTTTTGTCTATCACATTCATTACAGGCCAGTAAGACCAACAAGACCAAATGCCGTAGTAGACATGCACAGCTCCGGTAGTAACGTGAGCTCTACAGATACTGCTAGGTTTTCCAGTGGTGGAGCCTGAAGGAGGATAAAACTCATGCTGAAGCCGGTTGGGAAAAGTGCAACAACACCTTGGAGGCATCTGGCTGCAGACCTCTATGGTGGGGTGACCTTGACAGAGGGGCCGGAAGTGACAAACTTACCCTTGTTGGGTTTTTCGCTAGTTTGTGGTAGGTCATTTTCAAATCCCCCCAGGTGCCTAACCCTAACACTCTTTGGGTTTTCCTTGGTTTGTGGTGTGTTAAATTCAAACGTACCCACCTCAGTAGCTTTTTCTTAATTTTTACCTTGGCCAAGGAGGTTATGAGATCAGGTGGGTTTGTTCATTTGTTTTTTAGCAAGATAACTCAATAAGTCAAGGACGGATTTTCATGAAATTTTCAGGTAATGTCAGAAATGGCATAAGGAAGAACTGATTAGATTTTGGGACTGATCTGGATCACCGTCTGGATCCAGGAATTTTTTTAAAGGATTCTTTACTATTGGGAGATAGGGCTAATGGCGGAGGTCTGCGCTGTTACCACTTTACACCAGGAGATGACGGACATGAGTAACTTCAATCCCAGCAGCATTTTTTGGTGTGTTTCTATTTAAAGTTTTAGAGTTTATAGAGTTTGAAAGACGCACGCCTGGTCAAGGAGGAGAGTCAGAGCGTAACAGAGAGAAAGACAGCGAATTGTAGTGAGAATACTCACAATGCTGGGAGGAATAGAGGAATATTCACCCTCTGCCATGACTTTCAGTCGTCCGGTGAGACCATGGTTGCTTCCACCATGACAGTCCACATGTAGCAAAGCCAGTGCTTTGCCTCACCGTGTCTCCACCCCACCGGGGAGGGAGTAATTGGCGAATTTGATTTTGGGAGTGATCCGGATCACCGTCTTAGTTGTGGACTATCGCTACAACTGAACACCAGAGACAATCATAACCTCATTTCAATGCAGGCCCTTTCAGTGTAGCTTTTGCTTCTTGTTTTAAAAAAGATGTGCTGGTCAGATCTGCAGCTAAAGTTACATTTGAGCTAATTGCTACACTAGAAGCCATTGTATTCTGGTTCGCACAGCAACTAACCCCTGAAAGTCAAAATCTCTTATCTGTCATGCTGTATTTTGCTCTTGCATTATTAAAGTATCGGGTCAGGTTATGATAAAACTGCCGCTATATTTTAGCTACATCCAAGCTAATCACTACACCAGCAGCCATTGCTATTGGCTTCCAGTTCAACTAAACCCTGCCCATGGCTACTGCCTTGATCTCCTCAAATGATGGTTGGTCAGATCCATTTTCAGACCTGGCACAAACGTAGACTAGGTGCTTGCAAGATGGATTTGCTTGATGACAGACATGGAGCCTGGCCAATCCGTCTGCTTAGCAAGGTTGAGGTAGTAGCATGTAAATCCTTAATTATAACTTAGTCTGTAAAAGAGGGTCAGCCCTTTTTCATTTTGGCCAGGACTCCCCAAAGACAACTCAGAGCAGAGCAGGCATCAATGACAATAGAATGACATTGATACAGTTAGATATAGCATAGAGGAGGAGCTGGGGTGGAGGAGGGTTGCAAAAGCAGCTTGCAGAGGGAGCTGCAGGGCTACTCAGGCTAGAGCAGTTTAGATATGGCAGCATGAGTGCAATTAGCCATTAGCGTGCTTGGAGCAATCAGCTGGCTGTCAGCTGATGAGGGTGTGAGTCAGAGGAGCTGATCTCAAATAAAGTTAAAACAAAAAGTAAGGAAATTTGTGTTTGGTACATTATTTCCTTGTTGTAACAATGCTTCTTGCCAATACATTTTATACTGTTGGAAAGCCTGTTTATTACCCTTTTAAATGATGCCACATTTGTAAGGATCATGCATTTGTGGGATGAGCAGCAGAGCTGAGTATGTGGGTTGCGTCCATGAAAAATGTGCCAAATCTTCTCTGCCAATGCCAAACAGCTGATGCTGCCATTGACTCTTGTTGGGTGTTTGGTGGATTGGATGATTGAAGTTTGAAGAAACAAGACATATTGACAATTTAACAATATATTCATTTAACAAACAGAAGCCTCAATAGTGTGTGGAAGAACCATACACAGCCACAACAGCCTGGCAGCTCCTCCTCATGCTGGTCACCAGCCTGGTCACACACTGCTGTGGGATGGCATTCCATTCTTCAACCAGCATTTGTCGCAAGTCAGCCAGCGTGGTTGTGTTGGTCACTCTGGCATGAACAGCACGCCCAAGTTGATCCCACAAGTGTTCAATGGGGTTAAGGTCAGGACTGCTGGCAGGACATTCCATCCTCTCCACTCCAAAATTCTGGAGGTAGTCTTTGATAAACCCCACTCTGTGGGGGATGAGTGTTGTCATCTTGGAGAATAGAGTTCTTGCTGACAGGGTGAGAAAACAGTATTATTGGGGTGTTGTCTTCTTGGGACACCCACTTCGTGGCCTATCTCTGACATTCCCCGTTATATGGAACTTGGCCTTCAGTTTGGATGTGGTACTAGGGTTAACTCCAAACAATGCCCAACTTGGTTTTGCAGGACACCACCTATCCAGATCAGTCAAACGTGGCATGCAGATTCTTGAAGCAGACATCTACTGACCACTGTAGCAGGGCCCATGCTCACAGACCTGATTGGCAGCATCTGGGGGTACCAGAAGCTCAAAACAAGAGTCAATAGCAACAGCAAAATAAGCTGTTTGGCATCGGCAGAGAAGATTTGGCACATTTTTCATGGGCGCAACCCACATACTCAGCTCTGCTGCTCATCCCACAAATGCATGATCCTTACAAATGTGGCATCATTTAAAAGGGTAATAAACAGGCTTTCCAACGATATAAGATTTATTACCAAGAAGCATTGTTACAACAAAGTAATAATGTACCAAACACAAATTTCCTTACTTTTTGTTTTAACTTTATATGGCAGCACTGAAATCTGGCCTCTATATATGATGGGTGTAACAAAGCTGTACCATCTATCACAGATGGTGCTACATAAAACTAGATGGAACAAACTCTAAGTAGCACTGTCAGTTAAAATAGAAGAAAACCTAAAATTACAAAACCAAGTATTTATATTTTTCACAATGAAAAACCGTGACCTCTGTGAAATGCTACAACCCTAGTTGTGTGTAAAAATTGTACTTTTTCCGATCTTTTCATGAGAAAATATCAGCATTCCTTTACTGGATTTGCATCCACACTGTCAATGCATCTATGCAAATATCAATAGAGATCCCCACATTTTCCATGGTCCATGCCAAAACACATCATCTTTATTACAAATGCCACCCAGGCATGCAATTGACCTCCACTTTTTTTCATAATAAACTCTGCATAAACCCACTAAATTCACTGTAAATGTCTTTGGACAATCTTGGGGTGGAATCACATTGGACCTTGCAGTGTGTGTTGTAATTTGATAACAAACCAAGCATGACGCTCCCAGTACCAAGTGGAAATATTTTCAATCACACTCATGCATGGAAAACAGAGTACAAGTATCAACCAATATAATATTAATAATAACCAAAGATCGACCCTTCGTATCAGCCAGAGGAAATACTTTTAATGTTGCAATATTCAAAAGTATGGTTGTCTCCGTGCACGCTGTGTAGAGGGGGATATTTCATTAATATTTTTTAATGAATTAGCGCCCTTATCTCTCTTTCCTGTGCCCGACCTGTGCTAGCCTGGTGTTTAATTTCAAAGTAATTTTCTTGCTATATGAGCATGCCGTTTATGTATTAATGTCATGGGCCTCGTCAGCCAGCGCCATGATTTATTCCAGAGTAGCGGTCACATACATCCTAATATCTTAAAAATAAGCCCCAGAGAAATGCTGTAATGAGAAAACAATAACATTAACAATATTAGCAACAATAATGAAAATAATTGCCGCTGAAGCAACAATGGTAATCACACATAGAGAAATACCTCTGTGTTTGACCGAATCGTACACAATTATCATGCATGTGTATATAATATAATTAATTCTATGTCTGAGCCTCTTAGCCCGAGGCGATCAGCATAGAATCAGTTTTGTATGTATAATAGATCAGAGCGCAGTTCATGAATAAAACAAACGTGGGGAGTATGCAGCAGTGACTGTGAATGTTTGTCTTTGGACAGCAGAATCAAAGTGAACATGTAATATTGTGATAATCCATACTTGATGAATTCAAGGGGCTGACTTGCCTTAGCTAAGTTCAGCTAATTTTCAGACATGGCTTGCCTCCATAATTGAGTTTCCAATAACATTATGATTATTCCAGCCCACATGATAATTGAATCCAAGGTATTTTTTCTTAACACTGCAATATTGTAGATGTGTGATTATTATGCATTTGCATGTAGATTTCAGTGCCTTCCTGAAACTCATCACTTTCCTCCTAACTGGATTTTCTATATTGTAGCATACATTTGGCTCATAACAAATGACGGGATCCCCTCTCGTTATGAGCACTGAGTCAATTATTCCAAAAAGTTCATTTTTATATCAATTTTATCCCTCATAATGATATTGCAAAGAAGATTCCTCCCAAAAAAACGTCTCCAAAATTCCACCCCGTGCCGACCTGTTTCTCTCTCTCATTATACGTGAAAAGTGAATATTTTTACTGTTGAACTCATCAAATTCACATCACTGCCAACACTCCTCCCGCGCTTCCAGTTTGATCCTGCTTAAGAAATGCTATCAAACTTAGACACCGTGGCCCCCAATGCTCATCTGTTGCATAATGTAGGCTGTATAGGCAGGAGTGGCGCGGGTGTGAATGTAATTTTCATTAGGCTGATCGAGCCCCCACAGACTCTGTCTATGCATAGGGGTGCAGTGGGGGCACAGAGCAGAGCGGGGAGCCGTCTGCTGAATATGGGAGTGTTCTGTTCAGAAACACAATGCGCCAAATCCCCTTTTCTCACAGCTCTAGGTGAACTACTTGGCCTCTTCTGTACCCTTCTATAAAATGAATTGTTTAATGAGGCAACACTAAAAAGTCGATGCATACACAACTTAAGCAAAGCCCCCCCCCCCCCAAAAAAAAGTGGGAAATTATTTAGCATGGAGCCCAAGTGTGCCTCATGCTAACCCTGGAACGCAAAAGAATTTTTTTACTGTGATGCTTAAAACTATCGGCCCAGACAGTGCAAGTTTATCATTGAGTGATCTAGCAGTCATTCTGACTGCTAGATTACAAACCATAATAGATACACAATACAAACAGAAATACATTCATTACATGGGGATATTTTTATTCTTTTGAAATAACATAACACAGAACTGCACATTGTATGTAATTAATGTAAACCTTTCAGTAGTATTTGTCATCACATAAAACAAATCATAATTATTCCACATAAAAACAGCTGTATTTGCAGTAGACTAGGGTTTCCCATTCTTTTTTTTACATACGGTCCCAACTGTTATCTAAGAAAGCAGGATCCATGTGGAAAAAGTAAACATAAAATTTGAATTGTTGTAGCTGACAAAATCCCAACATAATAGGCCTACTCACACCATTATTACAACAGCATATTAAGGCTTATCTACAATAAATGAAAGAATGAAGAGAATCTGTTAATTTTTGAGGAAAAAATCCAAATATTCAAGTAAAAAAAAAAAAAAAAAAAAACATGCATTTTTAACAAAATCACAAAAAATTTTTCAATAGTCTGGCTGCAGCCATTCATCTCTGATCGCCACTCTCACTGCTGTTCATCTGAGATGAATAAATGGTCTGCTTCCAGGAAAAAAAAAGCTTTTCCTCCATGAAAACATTCCTGCGTCGCTAATGGAGCTACATAGCTAACAGATCTATGTAGCGAACATAATCAAAGCTAAGCTCATTGAGTTGCTATGTAAGCTATGTGTCTAGGTTATCTGAATAGCTACATTTGCTAAAGTTAACACTGCCAAAGCTCATGATGTGAAAGCTAACTTAGCTATAAATAACACAGCTAATGTAGCTAAAGCTCAGCTCATAAAGCAGCTATGTAAGCTACATAGATACATTATCTACATAGCTATATAAGCTTTAGCTAATGCATTTGCCCAAACTACCATTGCTAAAGCTAACATAATTGTAAATAATAAAGCTATATTGCTAATGTTACTAAAGCTAAGACCACAAAGCTGTTATGTAAGCTATGTAGCTAGTTGATCTATGTAGCTATGTTAGATTTAGCTGTTTGCTAAAGCTCCCATTGGTAAAGCTCATGTAGCTATAAATAACAGAGCTATATAGCTAATGTAGCAAAAGCTAAGACAGCAGCTATGTAATCTATGTAGATACATAATCTATATAGCTATATTATATTTAGCTTAGACTGCTAAATCGTATGTTGCATAAGATAACTTGGTGACTCTGCCTTAGGTAGTAATGCTAACTATGTAGCTAGCATAGCTATGTTAGCTTTAGCTAAAGCTAATGAAGCTAAAGCAAACCACAGTTTGTGTTACTACTTCTAAATCGGCTCTGTACATAATCTAATCCTGGATTAGACCTCTGACCTTTTTCTGCTTTATTAAAGGCCCTGGAAAGTGAAATCCAAAGTTTTTGTCTCAACACACTAGATATGTTCGAATATGGTTGTTATAAACATGTGAAAACACTGAGATCTTCTTGTGACTGAATTCTGGATTGAGACTGTTAGAAATGTTATTACCTCTTTCCTGGCTTGGTTTAATATGGGCGGGGCTAAAATGTGGGCTCACAATGTCACAAGTCCACAGTGGGGAATGACCCCGCCCCTTTAACACTACAATATAAAATCACAGAGCTGTTCATCTCAGCACAGTCTGTTGTTAGCTGATGCCACTGCCTTCATGAAAGTTAAAAACCAGTTAAATGCAAGTTTTTGTTCATTGTGAGGTAAATCTGCCAAATCTATCATCCACAGTGGCCTATGGATTATTTAAAGAATCATAACGGAGATTTGAGCCAGAAAACAGGCTTTATATCTTCTTTTCATATCTTCAGGTCAACAAAAGGTCAAGGAGCAGGCTAATAGCGTGATGCATGATGCTTCTCACAATTCAGATTGTATCATTTTTTTTTAATTTGAGAGGATCGTATTTCTCCTGAGTGGGCGTGGCTTCAGCTCATTCAACAGACATGCCCACACCATCCTGGATGAGTTTTTACTGCCTCATTTTTCATAATATTGAGGGTTGATTTTAGAAATTTGGATAAGTTTTATTTTTTTGAAATTTGACCTGGGGGCTCATAACACAGTGACTTATCATACAACAAACCTAAATACAGATCTGTTTTCGCTTCACAGGGTCTTTAATAAAATGTTTCTCAGTATGTAAAGTTTGCAATGTGGTTATTTCATGGATGTAAACATAGATATGGATGCAAAGATGACGTGTCCACAGCTGTTAAACGTAGCCGCTGTGTGTCTGCTGGTCCGCCATCTTGGAACGGGCGGGATTAGCAAACGATCAATGTAAATAAACCCACTTCGCCTGTAAAATCTGCCCTACCTTGCTTAATCCTGAACCAATCTACATGAAATTTGTTTTGTTATAAAGCTGAAAGCTTGAACATGATAGTGATTACTTACTGGAGTTAAATCAAGGTACTGATTGTGGGTCTGATCAACTTTAAATAAAAAAAAAAACAAAACTATTATGTCTATTATATGTACAGGGAACATCAGGTGTAATCGAATATTTAGAATCTATAATTGGATAGTTTTTGTTTCTCCAAATAGATTTTTATAGATGATTTATCTCCCTCTCATCTTGCAACTGGCCTTTAATCTATAGGCAGGCATACACTGTGAGTCGTCATGCCTTTTCTCACCTGATGATTTTTGAGTTTGCAGTGCGTAGTTTGTGAGGACACAACGGCCGAAATGTCAGGGCATTTTTTCTGTAAAATTTTCTGAACGGATCATCAGATGATCCATGGGGGGCAGAGAGAGGGCGCTACATGAGGAAAACTCTCAACAGGTAAAAGTCCACCTGTCCACAGAATGAGTCACGTGATTTCTAATTTCTCGTGATGTTTTTCTTTATGGTACAACAAAAAGTGGCAAAACAAAGAAGGAAAGACTGAAGTCAAAGCTGAATGTTCCTGGCTTATTTGATCATCTTTATGTTGTCTAAAAAGCCTAAATCTAACTGATAATCAGACTGACAGTACAGTGTGCCGCACTTACTGACTCTCTCTCTCTCTCTGCGGTGCTTATAATAATGCTTATCGTCAAAATGAGATAATTTTCCTGCATTCAAGTCAAATACCAGTCTTCTGATGACTGATTTATGGGTCTTTGGGGTAGCAGAAAATTAAGGCAATCATATTTTTTGGAGTGGGCAATAAGAACTGCGTGCTTTACTAATGCCAATAGATTTATATGACATCACTGTATATTTTAAATATTGTACTTAATGACATTATTAAAATAATATTGAGTAAAAAAATAAGATAGCGAATGCGTCAACTATGTCTTGATATCTATGGGTGTAAGGACCAGAATTTGTTATCAAATAAGGTTTATTAAAAAATAAAAATTAAACCAGAAATGCATTTTTTTTTTAAACTTTTTAACTTTAAGAAACTTTTATAAACTCAGATATTCTAAGTTAGACTTACTATCTGACCAGTGACTGATTTCCAAGCTAACTAGTTTATCTAAAAATAATGTTTTGGTGATTTAGTGACAACAGCAGAGGTACAGATCTGTGTTTGCTGTATTTTCCTGGTTTCCAGTCTTTGAATAGCACATTTCTTATAATCGTCTTATGTGCTGGAAGGTGTACTTTTTGTTGCATGTCTCTGCAGGAATGAGTTCTCGGCCTGAAAATTGTAATGTTCTGTCAACCTGTGTGTCACTTGGCCTATGGAAAACCAAGCAATAAATGTGCTTATTGCCCAAACTGGGACGGTTTTTCACCTGCATATAATCAGCGCTAATTCTTTTGTGTATTATTTGCAAAAAAAGGAGCATTTTGGGGGTGCAATCAGGATGTATGGTCACCCTAACTTCTGTGCTCAAGTATTGAGCTTTAATTTGTAAACTATGAGCTAAATTTGGTTTATGCTACCATGATGACATGATCTGACGAATGCCAAACAGGCGAAAAACTCCTCAGCCCGCTTTACTTAAACTAATAAGCATCTTTAAGTGGTTCGCTACACATCTTATTCTGTGAGAAACAATGAAAGATGCCAGGCAACCAAGATGAAGCTGCTTCTGCAGAAAGAAAATCATGAATTGAAGTGCACTACAATTGATTATATTTTAATTGCCTTGTGCACTTTGTTAGAATAACATTTTAGATAAAAATACAGACACTTTTAAGAAAAATCAGTGACTAGCAGCATTGCAACTTTTAATTTAGCAAAGATATAGGTATTGAAAATGTGAAAACCGTCACTATGACTGCCATGGTCTTTCTAGTGTTAAAACTGGAGTTGTGAGAGTGTTGTGTCTCTGAGTTAGCGTAGCAGTAGCTGCTCCCTCTGAGTCGTACTAGCTGTCACATCGGGGGAATGACTGGGCAACTAGTTGATGCTTTGAGCAACTGGGCACACATGGATGGCTGTGAATGGAAGCTCTATCCATTCTCCTCATTTGGAGTAGCCACAGGGCCCGTGCAGCGAGGATGGCACCAGCCAAGACATTATGCCAGAGTTTAGCTGTTGTTTTGCATAAATGTTGAATCATGCCAGCGTCCTTTTAGAGTGTAACAACAGCCTGCATTGATATTGATTTAATGCTCACTAATATTTAAACTGCCCTCGGGGATCGATGCTGTTGAACATGATTCAATATGGCCTACTAGTACAGATATAAATGCAGCCACATAACACAGAAAATCGATTATTTGGGGTTTGCAATAACTTGTTTAGAGGGTTGGTCAGGGATATCACATCTTATGGGTTTCTTTTCAAACAAAGAAAATTATCTCTACTAAAAAGTAATGCCTTGTGCTTTAAAAAGAGAAATAATAGGAAATAATAATGACCAGTATTGGTGATAAAGCAACCATTAAGTTTCAAGTAATATCAAATAAATTGAACATTTCTGTCTGTAATTATTTATTGTTTCCTTAAAGAGTATATGTATTATTTCTGAAGTGAAGTGACTCCTCAATGATGAGGCAGGGGCAAAGAAAAGCCAGGAATAAGTCGCAAAGAAAGGTTGCAACAACTTTTAACAAAACATGACATGCGAATGAGGGCTGAGTCCTCATTTACATATGCTGACATTTTGCAGAGAATATTTCAACGTTAGGCTGAGCTGTAATGAACTCCTGCCAGGGAGCAGTCAAGGAATAATGTTTCCATAAAGGTAACCTGTCCACATCTCCTCCAGGAAAAAGATGTGGAGGAGGAAAAGAGACATTTTTCCTCTCTCTCTCTCTCTCTCTCCCTCTTCCCTCTGTGTTGGCTGTTTGGTAACAAAGGGGTATTTTTCTTTCAGCGTGCTTCATCCATCTTGGCCCGTACTGATTTAGTGTATTTTTCCAGCCTTTTTACAGGCTAATTGCACACGGCGACGGTGAATTTGTTAGTAGTGACACCTTGCCTACCCATTGGGAATGCATCTCATTACCGGACACAATGTCCAGGAACATCAGATATTATTAGCTGTCATTAATCTGCCATATATAGTGAGGGGGGGAGTGGGGGAGAGAAGGGCAACAAAGGACACGAAGAGACAAATATGATGACGGGGAAGGCGATGTGGGAAGGTCAAAGGTCATAAAGGTTAGCAAGAACCCAGGTGGACGAGTTGGGGCGGAGAATGAGGGATGGTGTTTGGACTGAGTTATGAACTGGAAACAGGCAAAAGGTGATTTTAACAACTTCAATTAATGTGCTATATGTGAGTGTTGGTCATTTCATTATAAATGTGAACAAAAGGAAGCAAGAATTAAATTATTTTCCATATCAACACCCCAAATATTAAAATGCATTAATCATAAATGAACTAAATGGAAAAAGTGGACCAAAAAGACTTTTTGCTTCTAAATAAATTGAGAAAAAAATGTAAAAAAAAAAAAAAAATATGTAGACAGAGCCAGATGAACTGCCTTTTAAATCTGTCTGAGGTCCACGTCTCTTCTGTGACTGAATTAAAGGTTGGGAAAAAGATATTATAAACTGGAAAGGCAGACTTTTTTATTAACGACAATGAAAATAGCAGGTGATTTTCTTTGCTATCGTTAAAAGCAGACAATCAGGGGGACAAACAGCCTGATGTTAATGTCTGACCTCATGCATTTGAACTTCAGCTATTATAATTTTTGAGATAGTTGTCCAAAATGCAGTGCAGTTGAAGAAATTTGCACGAACTGTTGAGAGAATATGCTATGATTGTTTGCAGGAATTTTAATGGACATTTTTACAATTTTGTTTGGATATTTTGGGTAATTTCCTTGGAAACTGCCAAATATTCTCATTGAAAATTTTGGAGATATGTTTGTACATTTTGGAGACTTAGGGTCTTCGCACACTGAGTCCGTTATTTTGTTAATGCATTTTTCGAACAGTAATCCATAAAAAGTTATGCACTTGAATTTGCACAGTGAGTCCGTTGCGTTTTATTTGTATTCACTGCAAAACTTTTAGAATGTGGCAAATTGTTAACCTGACTGTTTACATTGCCTTGTTTGGTGTAATTTGTTTCAGCATTACCTCACATGTGTGATTTTAGTCATTTTTTTCATTTTGGCATACTTTATAAACACATAGGATTTAAAATCACAAAAAAAACCATAAAATCTGAGTCAGAAAAGGTTTGATTTATAATGTAAGAACCATAAACATGTTTAATGAACCACTTTGTTAATGAAGAATGAAAATATTAATTGTAAATTTAAAAAACTTGTGCACAAATTTAGCAAAGTTGTACACAACATTGCATGGCATTAATTATTTATCATCATAGATTTTCTTTGCCTTATCAACACAAGACTGTTACATGGTTTGAAACTGACACTATTGAAAGGGAGATTCTGTGAGGTTGCGTCTTGCTGCTGCATCATCTTAAATTAGTCATGACTCGGACACACTGGTACATCCGTAGACTCAACAAGGTTAAACCAGTGTTTTACTTATCTTGAGTCCAAGGTAGTTAAATAAGGGCTGAACTCCAGCATGAGGTTGCAGAAATCATGTACAAAACATTTAATTATTTCAAGTCAGACACTCCCATATGTCAAGCAGCAAACATTTGCACCAACGGTTACAGGAAAACTGGTCAAAAATGCAATTTTTAAGCGAGACACAGATTGGAACATTGGTGCACCAACTCCCTCTTAACCCACAGATCCCTAAACTATAAAACTGAATACTGTAATTCTTTATTTTCAGATTATACAAGTAAGCAAAAAAAAAAAAAAGTTTATTTCCAACCCTGATGGGAGACATTTTGTTATGGATAAAAACTGTGATTGAATAAAGGGAAACATTCATCTAATAAAAATAATGTCACATTAAAAAAAATATCCTTCTCTGAAAAGTAAAACTGTTCTGTATTCTATCTCCCTTTTCCTACAGCAGCTTTGGTCTGGCTGTGAGTGTTTTGTTTTTTGTAAACAGATCAACTCCTGGGTCTGTGTTTGTCATGTTTCAAACTGTGTTTTGTTCTCAAATCCCATTTGACTAAAATGAATATGACAACCTTAAACTAGATTTCCAGAAGAAATCATTCTCTTTGAATGCGGCCTGATTGTTGTCCAAAAAAGAGTGTTTTTTTCACACATATGTTTAATTTGATACAGCATCTTTGGCTGTTTTTCCTGCACAGCCCCGCCTGAAGACTGCTACATGCATACTAGATAGGATTACACCTTCTAAGCAGATTTCGTTGTGGAAGGGTTAACACAGATCCCCCTGCTCTGCTGAACAAACAGGACACCATCTGAAGACACAGGAACTAACTGGGCTCTCATTAGGGGAATTTTTTCTTCTTTAGAGCAGGGAGGGGGGCTCTGTCCTGCTTTTTTGTAGAGGAGGCACGTTGCGGCCTCCTGCCGCGCCGCCTGGCTCCTTGAGCGGGATGGAGTATATGGCCTAATGACTAAAAGTTCCTCTATAAAAAGTATACAGCGCAGCTCCCTGCAAATTGAGTTTCCTCTTTGTGCCAATTGAGGGTGGTTTATATAGGCTGCGGGGAGTTCCTTTGAACTCTCATTCCCAAAAAACTCCAGATTCCTGGGTCAATCCCCCCTACTCTTTCCCTCCGTCTCTCCCACCAGTGGCTGAGATAGAGGAAGAGGAGGCCGCTGTCTCAGACAGCCAAATTCATGCCACATTGCACATAACAGGCTCTCCAGACAGAATGAGCGAGGGGAAAGAAAACACAACTCAAAACGAGGTTAAGATGGCATGAAGCAGGTGTTTCTCCTCTCCTTTATTGGTAATAAATGAGTTTGTAAATTGGACTTTATTGGATTTAACTTTCTAATGGTGTTTACATAAGGCCAAGGTAGCATAAAGTCATTACAGTGTAGCGCTCCCTTTATTTAAAGTGGCATCTTTATGGAGAGCCAATCAGGATGCCTTACTTTCTATATAAGTGTGGCTCATTAGCATGAAACTCCTAAAGATTAAGATGCAAAAGATGCTGAAATTAAAGTAAGTATAAGTAATGGAATATCCCAAGAAAAATGGAACGGTCTTGATCCAAAAATCTAAAAGACTTACCCAAAATTTTCAGATGTGTCATGACGATCATGTCCATATTTGGTTATTTATTTTTCACTTAAATTGAAAAGTTCCCCCCAAAAATGTCTCTCCTCTTGAAGTTTCTTCCATCCACACTCGTGTTTTAAAGATTAAAAACAACTACAAATTAAGAAGGCCCTGCTTGCAAATAAGAATATGCCAAGAGGTACTTGCTGTCTGTCTTTTGTCCTCAGCTATCTTTATTGCCAAAAGCGAATGTTGGCGGCATCCCATGTGGAAGCGAAGGGGGCCTGGATGCCCAGGACTCAGCCAAGTGGCAGCGATTGTTTTCCATGTCGGGGGCATGAAAGCTGGGCTCGTTCTACACTAATCAAAACCCCCAAAAAGGTCTAAGCATAAATCCAGACACTTCTTGTGCCTCTTCTTCTTCGTCTTCCTCTTTTCCCCCACCCCATCATCTTCACAATTATGCACACACATTGCCATAAATCTAATGCGCTTTCATGATCTGTGGGAGCGGAGTACATAAAACGTGTTTGCCGGATTTGCATACAAACATACTTATTCTAAATCCCCCTCAGAAGTTGTAAATGATTGTCTTTTCCTGAAATACATCTCAGCAAATTGTATTTGGGCATGTTTATGAATCCTATTATGGCATGGGTTTTATCATATTTTGTGGACAGTGATGGCTTCTCAGCGTAGCTGTTAAGAAGAGGGAGAGAGGGGCCTTGGGCGATAGACTTTGTCATTTGTTTCAGATGGGCGCTGGATCCCCCTTCATTGCTCCATGACAGGTTCACAGTACCAAGATGGATCTTTGCTAAGTCTGTGCATGAGGAGTAATTCAGTAACTACTGTCTACTGAGTGAAAGAGGCTGCACTCAGTGTTCATTTTGCTCTCTTGTGCAACACTTTCAGATGTGTTATTTTCGTCTTGATATGCTGAGGTAAAACTAGCAGAATCTCTCTTTGATTGTGGCCTGACTCTGTGAATATAGGAGTGCTTCAGAAGGCCACAGCAGAGCAGCAGTTTTCAAGAGACCTCAGGCCTTTGAGCCCGGTTTTGTCACATGAAATAGCCGTATTTTTAAAGAATATGATCAGTTATGGTTGAACACTGATCCAAAACGTCCATCCATTAGTATTTGTTTTTTCAGAACAGGTTCAGTTTTCTGTGTTTTTGCCTATGTCAAAGGCGTAAAAGCCATGGTTCTTAACTGGATTCGGGAGGATCCACCACCACTCTCTTAATCAGATCTCATCCAAAAAACAAACAAAACAATGCAATCAAATGTATTTAATATAAAATGTTGGACCTTATGGAAAACAAAAATCCTGATTGAACAGAGAAAGGACAAACAAGCCTGTTCAAAAAGCACAAGGTTACAGAAGCCCGAGAAGGACATGCATGTATACATTTAATTTTACTCAAATTCCTTTGATTCCACTTAGATTTAGGTTAAGTTACACAAGAAATGAGCTTTGTTATCCTAAGACAGGGGTCCAAACTCTGGCCTCCTCCAAGCGAGGCTGGACGAACACCAGCTGAGGAAACAACATCAGAGTTTAATGTGCTAAAAACATGGCAAAGCTGTACTGCACCAAACTGGACCGCTTTATGTAAATGGACCATACATGACTGCTTCAGACTGAGACTTTTTTCATTCCTGCTTGCTGCTGCTCCACTGTGACTTTTTTTTTTTTTATCTTTTTTTTTTTTTGGACCAAATATTTAACTTCTTTCAGGACACAAAAGTACCTTAAGAATAAATAATGTTTTATTTTTCTGACTCTGAATGTTTGGCATTGCTGTGAACACCTCGAAACAGGGGCTTTTGGTAGCATTTTTCTACGCAGAAATCCCTACTTGCCCCCCATCTGAAGTTCTCAGCTACCAAAGCTTCCAGCTGAAATGTTTGTTCCTGGTCAAAGAATGACTGGACCAATCAGCATCATTTGAAGAGAACAGAACAGACATGGTTAAGTTGAAGATTCTGCCTTCTGGCCATTATAGAGTTTGGCATGGATGCAGATATAGCTGAAGTTTTATCAGAACTGAACGACATTTACTTGGTGGAAAAGATGTTTCCAGGCCAGCTTCGCTAAGAGTTTGACCAACAACTCTAACAACTGAAAAAAGGTCCTGATGTGCAAAGACCCTTAGAATATATACAAAGAAACTGAAAGGATTCTCTTAATGCACATGAGAATCTAATCACCTTGCCTTGTGATTGTGAACATAGCATTAGCACAAATGAGTGGCTTTTTAAAATGCTAGGAGGGGCTTCAGCACATAGAGATATTATAATTTGACACTCTTTTCCTTCTCTCATATTTTGCCGGTAGGACCAGCAGAGCTTATGGACTTATGTCAGAATCAGCCATTAATTGGAGGGACAAGCTGCTGAGTGGGAAGGTCATAAACATTTCAAGAGTTATAAAACTTTCATTAAGTTCTCACGATAACGCGCCAGTGAATGACCCTGTTGCTCTCTCCCTCTCTTTTTTGTGCGGGTGGCGTTGAAGAGGGGAACGATTGCGAACAAGCGGCCTCTTTGTGGCGGAGGGAGCCTTTTTCAAACTGTCTCGGCCTCTTGACTCGTCCTAAGCCAGAGATCAGAGCTTGGAAAGTGGCAAAACAAAGGCCCGATTTAATGAGATTGTAAAACAGGCTGAGGAAAAGGAGGGGGTTACCAAATAGCCAGACTGCCAGCTCTGGTCTGTTTCAAAAGGTCTTTTCAGGATCTCCTCTAAGCCGCCTCAATATGAGCAAGAGGAGAAAAAAAAAAAAAATCAAAGGAGTCCGAATGCTCTGACAGATTTTGACATGAGGAAGATGTGGATATTTGTCCTCTGTTTTCCACACAAAAGGGTTGCATTCCTGAAAAGAAATGCTCTTGCACGTTTCACATGTCGGACAAACCCTCAGAGATTAAAGAGCCTTTGATTTTAATCATGAAATAAAAGATGCAGTTTTAATCTGCAGACAGTCAAACTTCAGTAGCTGTAATTACTCTCTAATTGATCAGCAATTAAAATAAAATTGTTCTTAGTGATGTGGACACAAAAAAAGCTACATCAGTAAAAACGTACATCAGACTTTCAAAGTAAAAGTCAGTTTGTCTGAATCTGATTGTTTTGTTTGTTTGTTTTAATGATGAGACTTGTGCAACACTGTAATTCTGAAATGGGAGAGACGGTTGGTGAACGCACTCCTATTTACCCTTCTGTCAGTCCCTATCATAGACTGTAGAGAGAATTTAACAAACCCTGTGTGACGTCAGTTGTCTGCTTGCGATAGGCGGACTCAAACAGCTCTTGAAGCCAATCCATGGAGGCTTCCATATTGAAATCGCGGTCTCAACCGAACTTTGGATCAACCTAACGGCCCGCCCACTAAGCGTGATTTCCTGTCAGCCTGCTGGCTAGCATTGTGGTTGACAGAAACGGAGCCTCTGCCTGCTGAGCTATCTGTCAATCAAATGAGACGCGCCAATCAGCTTTCATCCTAAATATAATCCAAATGATCGTGGTACAAAAAATTCACTCCCCAGTGGGAGCACAATAAGACACTAGCTAATGAGACACGTTTGGTGTTTTGAACCAGGCTGTAAACCAGATTATTCTAGTGTCAAAACCGGCTGTTTAACAGGTGTCTAGACAGGACTTCCGGTGTTCCTGCAGCCAGCCTCAAGTGGACACTCGCGGTATAGCAATTTTTTGTACTTCCACATTGGCTTTATTTTTTAGGACCGGAGGTTGCCACATGGTCCCTATCCTCTATGATCATGGCTGGTTGACTGTGTCCTGGGCTGCCAAAGGATCCAGTGCAGAGGAAGCCCTTGGTAAAGACAGCATTGTTTCCTTCCTCTCATTAGGCAAGTAAAATTTCAGTTACTCCCAGAATTAATAGCCCATCAGCTTTCCAGGCCTTGTTCGCAAAAATGTTGCTGCATACAGAGAAGCCACAGAAAAAAGGCCCCTGCTACTCTATAGCCATCCTAGCTCTGGTAATTGCACTGTATAACTTTATATGCGTTGGGTTACACTGGTTTCCTTTTCTTATACCATGTTTGACTTGTACTTCATTAAGATATTACCACAAATCCTTAATGATACCAGCTTTTATTTTTCCACCCACTTTCATCAGGTTTATTCCCCCTCAAAAAAGTATTGATTCAAGCACCGTGTAGGCACAGACACTGTATTAGACATATCGATTTAGCACCGGTATCGAAAAGCCCAAATGATACCCTACCTTAATAATAACAATAATAATAATAATAATAATAACAATAATAATATAGTATATATAATAAGTGAGTTTGCATGTCAATAGACCAGATTGTGTTAGTATGCCAGATTAAAGGTGATGGAAATAGAGGTTAAAAAAAAAAAAAAAAAATAGAAACACAGTGATGGGGTGTAAAGATTGCTTCCCTCATGCCTCATGTAAGGGCCGTTAAGACAGTCCTGTAGAAAACAGATTTTGTCAGTGACACTTCCTGCAATGTGTGCTGTTAAAGGGCTTCAAATAGCAAAGCATATATCTTAAAATAAGATTTCTATCTCAGATTTTGAATGGGGCTTAAAATAGGTGATATATTTCACTAAAAAAACTTGCTAAAGTTTGATTCACTGCAGTGTCTTTTTATTGATTTGAAATCGGTCAGTTTGAGCAAGCTATTCAAAATTTGATCTTTAGATTAAAATTCCTTTTAGTTTTAGTCAAATTTAAGTCATTTTGACCTTCATAGTTTTATTTGATTGAAAGAATGCATAAACATCATGGTCCAGTTTTAGTTAATATAAAGCCCCTACGTTGTAGACTCTACTTAAACCAAGGCCTTCATTTTCTTGACCTATCTTAATATACCATAATGTAAAATCAGTATTGGTGTAAAACTCAGATAAATGCACTAAGAGTACTTAAATTGGTTTATAATATACTGATAAAATATTGGCATACCTTATACGCACACAAAAGATAGCAAATGTTAGCAATGCAGGTCTTGTTTTTGCCCTTAGATCTTTAAATGAGGCCTTTTCTCAACTTTTGAACATCTGTGTGGTTTTAAAAAAGATGTAACATGATGCAATTGAAACAGCTTGACAGGTACACATGCTTAGAGTTGAGTAGTTTAAGTCTTTTTACACTGATTTTGATTAGGTTGAGTAGATCCCACAACAGACTCAACGTACAGCAATTTGTAGCACCGGTATTTATCTTGAAGAAATTTAAATTCTTTTGTGCAACTTTAAGAAAAATTAATCATATTTTAGGCTGAAACAATGACATTTATGGTTTTTGAGTGCTGTGAAATGTTAGAATAGGTCAAATTTCATCCAAACAGAAAGTAAGGGTTAAATTCACCAGTTATGACAGACATAAGGCGGGCCTTCTGCTTGTTTACACTCAGGCCCTATAAATAGTACTGGCACACATCACAAAGGAAACCAAACAGCCACTCTGGTCCCTGGCTTCAGAGTTGCCAGCATCACGTTTATCATGTTACATCTGTCACGTATCTTCCCACAAAAAATCTCTGTGGAATGAGAGCGTTTAACCCCTCCTCAGTTATCATTAGAGGGGGGGTCAGAGAGAGAGGGTGGAGGGGCAGGGGGGAGGAGAGGAATGAAAACAAGCCAGAGCTGAAGAGATAACCATCAGGGTCCTAAACCCATTATCTAGCCCCTGTCCACTGCTGAGTGTCAGGAGTCACACCCAGGTCCGAGTTAGCCTGGAGCTGTTGACCTGATGCTCTCTGCTGACATTTTCATTCAGATGAATGGCTCTTCACTGCATGCTAGGAAGTGTCCAGTTTGACCCTTACCTGCCCCAAGATTCCCTCCCTTATTAGCTGGGCTGTGGCCCTCGGTCTAACCTGTATTCTATCGCCTGTCCCCCTTTTCCCTCCCCGTTGTCTCCCAGCCAGGCCGAGCCATCTTCTATAATAATGGAGGACAAATGAAGCCAGCCGACCCTAATGGTGCTGCTTTTTAATGACACCCAGCTTTTGTGCTCTTTTCATTTGGACAAGGAATGAGGGATGAGGAGGAGAAAAGCGTTGCAGCACCGCGACAGTAAAAAGCCCGGCAAAGCGGCGTGCCCTCGTTTTAAGGTTATAGGACGCAGTTAAGTTCCTTCCATGGCACAGGCAGGCGTGTCAGTAATGGGCTCGTCAGGGGAACCGCGTCGTACACAGCTGTTTCTTTTATGTTCTTTAATTTGCTCCGAGGAGAAAATAAAGCGTGTGAGTGTGTCTTTAAGGAGTCTCATGGACTTGAGAGACCGAATACCAAAAGGACGTTCATAGGTGCACTGTAGTTAACCAATGTAATTAGCAGCAACACAAGTAATCAGTCCAGGGAAGTGTGTCATTAAATGGCATCCCCCCATGATTAATTTGCCACTCGTAACAACGAAATGAACCTTCTCGGTGTCCTTAATGACCCTGGTTAATCTTTTAAAGAAACAGGGAGGAGAGGAGACAGAGAGAGAGGGATGGAGAGGGAGGAACTGTCAGGGTGAGCGACTACATGACACTAGCTGCTCAAAAAAACGGTTTGCAATTATCTTAGTTAGAAGTAGTGATGTACAAATCCAGCTTTTACAGCTCTGATACCAATCTGAAGTGGGTAAAGTCAGTCATCTCTCAGCTGGAAGGTCCAGGAATAAATCCCCCAGCTCCTGCAGTCATGTCAGTGACACTGAATCTCAATTTGCTCTCACTGCTGCCCCAGTAGTGTTTGAATGTGTTTGAATAACCTAACCATGGAAAAAAGAACTTGTTATGGATTGAAAAGGAAAAAAGGAAACTGTGGCTGCGAGGAGATGCTGCAGTGGCTTGAATAAAGTGTGCTAGAATGGACAATAAAGCATTGGCAAAGCAAAGCCATCACTTGTAATTTAAAGGATTAATATTCTAATCATGGATTTTATACAATTGGGATTAATACATTGATGCGGACAGCCCAATTGCCGGTGGTAGGTTTTTATGTCACAAATTCTATATAAAAGGTAGAATGTTACCGCCTCTAACCATCTTTACCATTCAGAGACTACTCTCATCCTCTCCTGCATTGCCTCGGCTCTGGTTTTAGTAATACCTGTGCTGGAGCCAATGGCCCACACTCCACCACCACTCCACAGCCTGCTTCAGGGGACTCTGGAGGGGAAAAACCCTCCACCACAAAAGATCGCTCTGAGGCAGCAGTGCTGCGGGACTCTGTGTCACTTTCTGGCAAGGGGAGTCACTGTCAATCCCTCTTCATCGGGGTTTTCCCGATGAAGAGGGATTGACAAAAAAAAAACTTCCTTTTCCCCTCTCTCCTCTCAGTACCAAACTGCTCACTTTCTGTGCATTTTTTTTTAAATCCTGAAGTGGGCGGAGTTAGCTTTGAGCTGGGGGTTCACTTACACTTTAAGTCTTTAAGGGCTCAGGGTTTAGGGAGGAGATTAAGATTCAGCCAGTGTCTCTCAGAAGTAAGGATGGGCAGAGGTTCACCAATCTGGAAAATATTGCATCTTAAACTTGTTGAACTAATACAGAAAAATTGTTCCTCAAACACATTGAACATCCCATCAGCAGAACATAATTTCCTTAAAAGATTCAGAGAATCTGGAGAATTCTCTGTGAGCAAGAGACAAGGCTGAAGGGCAGTATTGGATGGTCGTGATCTTTGACCCCTGTATTAAAAACAGGCATGATTCTGTACTAGAAACCAATGAATGGCCTCACTTTAAAAAAATATTGTCTGTAAACACAGTTTGCCATGCAAGTCAAAGCTGTATTATGCAAAGAAGAAGCCATATGTAGACATGAACAAGAAACACAGCCATCTTCTCTGGGCCAAAGCTCATTTAGAATGGACTGAGGCAAAATGGAAAACTGTTCTGTGGTCAGATGAAAAAAAAAAAAAAAAACTCTGGGAAACAAACACACCATCTAGCTTTTTATCAGTGGACAGTTGAAAAGCCTGCATGTCTGATGGTATGGGGTTGCATAGAGCCTCTAGCATGGGCAGCTTACACACCTGGAAAGACACTATCAATGCTGAAAAGTAGATAGAGGGACAACAGCATGGCTTTACAGCAGGAGAGTCAGGGTGTTGAACTGGCCTGCCTGCAGTCTAGACTTTTCACCAATAGAAAACATTTGGAGCATCATTAAAGGAAAAATCCTGCAGACGAATCAGGATTGCTGAGCAGCTAGGATTCTACATCGGTTAAGAACGGGACAGCATTCCTCCCCCAAAGCTTTGCAAGATGGATCCATTTGATGACAGACAAGGAATCCTGCTAACCCATGGTCTTTGCTAGTTTAGGTCAGTAAATCTTGGGTTCTTAATTCCAGAATAATGTAATCCCTGATGCAGTCAGACAGAGAATAACCCAAATTTAGCTTTGACTTGTTATTGGAACAACTGGGAATGCAAAAACATGTTTTGAAACTCAAACTTAAAATTTAGTCAAACATCTTGTCAGAAAATTGAAGTGTTTTTAGCTGAAGTGAGTGTGGATTTCTTTCAGAACAATGAAATTCCAACCCATACTCATATCTACAGTAGATCCCTTAGGAATAAGGTGTGTAGTTCAACTTCAAAGATCGGCCCCATGGATTGGCTTATTGTTAACGATACTCAGATCTAGCAATAGAGTCATAATCAGACCAAATGAAATACCAGGATCAGATCATCTCCACTAGTGAGCATAGCCAAAGAGTGAAAATCGTACCAAGTGAGTCCACAGTCACATAAACACTAACAACAGTAATCTTTTTGGTTGGTTAAATCCCTTTTCATAGCTATTAGAGAACAGAAGCAGCACATGGTCCCCAGCTTCTGACAGCACGCTCTCTAAAGTAGAGATTAGTGAAAGGAAAAGAGGCCCTATTATGAGCCCTGTTGCATTATTAAACACACCTCGACTGAATCCAGAGGAGTACATATTTGTCTTGGTAATTTTTCCTAAGCCGTGATAAAGCAGAATTAACCATTTGAATTAATCATGGGAATCAAAGCTTTGATACCAGGCCGGTGATCTTGCATCCAGCCAGCTGCACTGGCCAGGGTCCGCCTGCTTAACACCAGAAGTGCCAAGCATATGCTAGCTGGGAGGAGGAGGGTGGATAGGGAGGCCTGGGTGGGCAGGGAGGAGGTCCCTGTGGAGCCCTTCACAATGAAACACAATATCCTCCTCCTCAGACGCGTGCAATGACTTAAACACTCCATTGTATTAAATATGAATGAGGTTCCCCATTGTCCGGGTGCGGGCGAGCGAGGAGACAGTGTTGTCGATTAGCCACATGATTAAGCAGACGACACGGTAGGGGCCACAGAGGTAAATAAAGGCCGCCTTCTGTCATTTCCTTGTCCCCAAGGGGCCCCTGCTGATGGCTTCTCACAAAACTTAGCACGGTTAAAGCCAATTGATGGAAAAAGTGATAATGTATGAGTGTGAAAACAGCTGAGTGATGGTAAGGAGGGAGGAAAAAACAGGAGGGGAGAGATTTACAAGCCAGAGAGTGGAGAGAGGGATGGAGTGAAAAACATGAATGAAGAGACGAAGAAAGAGGCAGCACGGGTGGAAAAAATGATGAAATGTTGCAGAAAGAGGAAGGGTAGAGAAAGAGAGGGGTTAAGAAGCGCCTTTGATGAAACAGGGAGGATAATTCAGTCATGCTCCATGTCAGGTGTTTATTATCACATCGTGGCATTTGCATGTGAAAAAGACACTCGCGCTCGCTTCGCCTCGGCTTCAGTCCGTGTCTTCTGATTGGCTGACAGGGCATCTGCGCTACTGTTGCAAATCCCCCCCGTTAGGAGTGCATGAACCCAGTCACGGCAATTCACAGTGGGCCCAATATGTCAAACGGTTATTATTAGCTGCATTAGACAAGAAAACAAATAGAGGTAGAGAGGCCTGTAATGAAGGGAATAAATACTTTTAATCAATTCTATCCATTAATCAATTTGGAGCAATATGTCAGGGCCACAATCCCAGTGGAAGTCATTGATGAGGCACATATAATATTGCTCTGCACAGCTTATAATCACACAGGATCACTGCAGTTTTAGATGCTATTTTCCCCCCTTATCTCGCTCAGATATTACAACAAATATTTGCAGGTATTTGCAAATATTCTTGTTTGCCCACTGATAGAAGACAGAAAGGGAAATAGCCAAATAACTCAGTATTTAGGATCATTCCATTCAGTCATATTGAGGCATTAAAAACATCTAGTTTTCCATAGATTTGCCCATCTTCTCTCAATAAATCATCTTGATATAAATGTCAAATCATCAGTACTTGTATTGCACTTCTAAAAGTGGGTGATATATTTTTAATCAGTCTCATTGTGTGCAGGAAAAACTAAATTTTTAAGTGCAGTGCTTTTCGATTTTAATTTCAATTTGCTTTATTGGCATGAACAGATCAGTTATTGCCAAAGCAGTGTAAAAATTTTGCCTGTTCTCATTAGTCAATGAGAACAATGTTGTTTCTACATGGTTGCTAAGAAACTGCAGATGCAACTTTTGAAAAACATGAAGACAACCTCAACAGTAGCCAAGAACAAAAGGCTGCAAAAGTATCGCAATGGTCGGCAAATTCATTATTATTATACTTATTTTGCACTTTATATATGTATGTTAAAGTGTTATTATAGAGATTGAATGAAATTCTGTTAATGCAAATTATCTGGTTATTTATCGCCCCCCTACCACCACCACTACCACCCTTTGCACCCACAGTCCTGGTGCCCTGTTCCTTATTTCTATTTCCAGGAGTTGCTAACCCTAGCCAGAGACCAAACTTAGGAAGGTTGTGGACATGCTCCACTACATGTACATTATTTTAAAGCCATTTGAATTACCAATTTAGATTTAAAATGCAATCTAACCTGTTTTTCATTGGGACAAAAATGATACAGTTCCACTTTGTAGGCTTTGCACACTGTGATTTTTAAATCTGAAAATTTTGTGCATGAAAAAAAACCCCAAATCTCATGTGTTCACCATTTGATGAAGCAGTATCGTTAATATCACACTGCAGTACCATCGTGGACATGTGACAGTTTCAAACGATAGGTCTCCAGGGCAAAAAGTGTTGTTTTTTTTAGTAGAGCATACCCATCATCCCACTCTTCACTGTATGAATTTTACACTTATTGCAGATAGACCTAAACATGTTGCACTTATTGCATCAGACCTAAAAATCATGTTAGAATTATTAGATGAAAAGCTGTAATTATGAGATAAAAAGTCAACATTATGAGACAAATGGTGAAATTACGAGATAAAAACCCCAAATTATTAAATGAAAAGTCATAATTATAAAAATGTCAACATTATTTGATACAAAGTCGAAATTATGAGATAAAAAGTCTGCTCTGATTGTGGTTTATTTTTCCGAGTTTATGCTTTTGCTGTTTGTTAAAGCACTTTGTAAACAATTGTTTTTAAAGGTGCTCTATAAATATTGTTGTTATTATTATTATTATTATTATGATTATTATTAGAACAAAAGTCAACATTATTAGATAAAAAGCCAAAATTATGAGATAAAAAGTCAACTCATACAAAAATATTTATTATCTCATTATCATTATATACTTAAATTTATCTCAGATTAAAAAATCACTCTCAGTGTGCAAAGCCATTAAAGTGGAACTGTATCATTTTTGTCCCAATGATAAACAGGTTTGATTGCACTTTAAATCTAAATTGGTGATTCAAATGGCTTTAAAATAGTGTAAATGTAGTGGAGCATGTCCACAACCATCCTAAGTTTGGGCTCTGGCTAGGGTTACCAACTCCTGGACATAAAGTTAAAACAAAAAGTAAGGCAATTTGTGTTTGGTACATTATTTCATTGTTGTAACAATGCTTCTTGGTAATAAATCCTATATCAGAAAGCCTGTTTATTACCATTTTAAATGATGCCACATTTGTAAGGATCATACATTTGTGATATAGGGCCGTCGGTTGGGCAACTTCAAGCTGGTGTTCTGCAAAACCAAGTTGCGGCATTGTTAAATATTAAATATTGTTAAATTGTCAATATGTCTTGTTTCTTCAAACTTCAGTCATCCAATCCACCAAACTTCCCAACAAGAGTCAATGGCAGAATCAGCTGTTTGGCATTGGCAGAGAAGATTTAGCACATTTTTTATGGGCACAACCCACATACTCAGCTCTGCCGCTTATCCCACAAATGCATGATCCTTACAAATGTGGCATCATTTGAAAGGGTAATAAACAGGCTTTCCAACAGTATAAAATTTATTGCCAAGAAGCATTGTTACAACAATGAAATAATGTACCAAACACAAATTTCCTTACTTTTTGTTTTAAGTTTAGAAATAAGGAACAGGGCACCAGGACTGTGGGTGCAAAGGGTGGTAGTGGTGGTGGTAAAGGTGGCGATAAATAACCAGATAATTAGCGTAAATGGAATTTTATTTAAATCCCTTTAATAACACTTTTAACATACATATATAAAGTGCAAAATAACTTTAATAATATTAGATTTGCCGACCATTGCAATACTTTTGCAGCCTTTTGTTCTTGGCTACCGTTGGGGTGGTCTTCTTGTCAGCTATGTTTTTCAAAAGTTGCGTCTGCAGTTTCTTAGCAACCGTGTAGAAACAACACCGTTCTCACTGACCAATGAAAACAGACAAAAGTGGAAATGTGATGCTTCTCATTTGTCAGTGAAAAGGTTTTTTTTTACACCAACACTTATACAAAATTTTTACACTGCTTTGACAGTAACTGATCTGTTCATGCCGATAAAGCAAATTGAAAATGAAACTGTAAAGCACTGCATGTTCCAATCAGAGAGACAGCAGCTGTGATGATTTAATTTGAATAAAAACTATAAAGACATTGGTTTCAAATAAGTCAAACATAAGGAACAAAATCTGTTTCTTATCAAGACAGTAAGGAAAATGCACTTGAGCTTCCAAATAAGGAATGATTCCTTATTTTCCGGAATGGTTGGCAACCCTAGCTCTTCCCCTCATGGTCTGAACAAGTCAGAAATGATTTTTTAAGAAGACAACAGCTTTTTTGGCTTACTTCCTAAACAAGTAAGAAGTCTTTAGGCTCCTCGGCCTTCTGTATTGTTAAAGGGCATGTAAATTATAGTTACAAGGTCACTATAATGCAGATTTAATGAGTGAAATGGATGGATCATGTCCAATCATAGAGTACATTATGTTGTTTATCTTCTATATTTTAAATGAGAATATGGATCAATCATATATGACAATGTAAATTCTCAGTTTGGGAAACCTCTGATATATTTTACTACAGCATCACAGTAAAATCTAAAAGAAAACAGCCATATTCTGAGTTAGGCTTTTGCAGATATTTCCTTGTACTAAATGTTCCTTCTTTCCTCTCCTCACCGTGAATCCCCTGTGGTCGAGGATCTATCTTTTAGGGATTTCCATCACGTTCCTTTAACTCTGGTCTCTCCCACTTTGATGATATCAAGCAGCTAACCTCAGCTAACAGTCCCCCCTACCTCTCTTCTGCCCCCCTCCCATCCCAACGCGGGACATTCAGGTAACTAATCTGCCTTTAAATATGTCTTGAAGGAAGCGCGGCTAATTAGTATCGGAATTTACTGCCTTCACTTTTATTGACTTGTCCTACTTCTCCGATAATTAACTAATGAGTAAAGTAATGAGCTATGTCGTTCAGTCGTGCTGTTCAATTAGAGAGCGGAATCAATTATTGAAAATGGTTTCTGATGCCAACGCCGCCTGGTATGCTGAGTGAAAGTGCAGGAAGAGAGGGGACAATGCTGATCTGACCAAAAAGTAGGGGAATATTTTAGTCTTAGAATCAAGCTTTCATTCTGCTCAGGTATTAATCTGCAGACAAGGAGTAATTCAAGGAAACACCAACCCTATCAGTCTTGATATTCTTCTACATAACATCAGACTTTTTTTAATGTGTAAGACAAACCTGCTGATAAAACGTGATCGCACTCAAAGATAACGTGATCCATGACCCAGCTGGAGCATCCCCAGTGGATCAGGGCTGAGGTCTCACAGTAAACAACGTGTCATTGAGTATTTCCCAGCTTAACAAAAACATTGGGTTCATTATAGAAAATTAATTAGAGAATCACACTCCCAAGTGTTTTGGCTGATAATGAACTCTCTATCTTGTCAGACCAATTTAGTCTGATGCACTTTGATAATTATGTTTACATCAAAATCAACGTCCCTTGTGATTAAATATCTTACAGTTTTATCATGTGGTTCAGCATTATATAAAGATATTATCTACTTTATAGTAACTGCGTTTTTTCATTTTTTATTTAAAAACAACACTAAAGGCCTCTGCAAACATTGCTCCTGAAGCGGCTTTATATTAACAAGTAGGGATGCATGATATTGGGATTTTTGCTGACGTCTGATAAACCAATATTTCCCAAATCATTAAGGCTGATATTGATACAGTTCTCTAAAGACCTTTTTTAAAGGGATATTTCAGTATTTCTGAAGTAGGGCTGTATAAGGTATGAAGCAGTAGTAGTTGCATTAGCCTCCAGGGATTTCAGGAGGAGGTTCATGGCGCTGTTGCCTTACAGCAAGAAGGTTCCTGGTTTGCTTCCAAGTCCGGTCCTGTCTGTGTGGAGTTTGCATGTTCTCCCCTTCCGTTTGGTCAGCTGGTGACTCTAAATTGGCCAAATGTCAGCCTTGTGATTGACTTGCAACCAGTGAAGCCCCCCCCCCCCAAAAAAAAAAAAAAAAAAATTGGATAAGCAGATAAGAAAGTGGATGGATGAATTTTATTGAGCATTGTTCCTTTAAGAAGGACTCGCTGGTTGTTCCGGCCAGAAAGCAATTTCCCCAAGGACAGTGTTGGCTCAGATGTGCACACTATTGGAAACGTTTTAAGTATTCAATTTCTTACCAACCCCACCAATGGTGACGTTGTGGCCCCACCAGGCATTTCAATTTAAAAAAAAACAAAAAAAACAAAACAAAAAAAAAAACCAACAACAAACAAACAAACAAAAAAAAAAACAGTTTTGCTGGTAAGTGATCCCACCACTGCAGTTAATTATTCTTTTTATTAAGGACCGTATTCAGTAAAAAAACAGCACTCCATATGGCACATTTACTGGAAAGTAAAGTGATGTTTTCGTTTCATGGATGAATTTCTCATAATGAGGGAGAAAAGCTGGTAAAGTTGTCTTTCCTGGGTCATGCTCTCACTGGATTGCTTTGCATCATTCACGGTATGAAACCAGAAAGGACATAACATCAATAAAGATGCACATTTAGCTTCAACATTTTTGATTCACTCTGTTGGAGTACAGGAAGTACATAACTCTGTATAGGTGAGGCAGCATTTCACAATAAAAGCACCTAGGACATTTGGCTTATTACTCAACAAGCTCTCCAAAGTACTGTATGCTCTAAATTGAAAAATGACATCACCAGAAACAGAATTTGATTTTCAGTTGACACCCATGGTTTAAATTACACTTGTCGAGGATCTTCTTAAGATCAAATTTAAGATAAATCTTGAGAAGATATGGGTGAATTAAACCATAAACTTTTAAAATCAACTTTTTGTTACAGAATTAAAAGTGTAAAAAGTGTATTATTTGTTGGTATGCCAAATGTTAAAAAAAAAAAACACAGACACCAGTCGTTTCAGAGGAGTTAAATATGTATTGTATTTTGAACTTTCCAGCCCAGGGTATGGTGTTTAAATACACTTTATGGGCTACAAAGTCTGGGAAAGAGAAGGCAGCATCAGATGAGTAATTTTATTGGATGGTTCAGAGCACTTGTGGGGTCATGCTTGTGCTGGCTGCTGTAACTGCGGTGTCGGGGAGATGAATAAAGATAGTTGGAGGAGCTCCCAGTTTTATTCATGTCTGAGTCACTGCTTTTAAGAAATGTCTACATGAAGGTACATGCATGTGTGGATTATGAAACAGAAATGACACTGATGATGGGGCATGCATGTTTACCAGAGTGTTTTAATAGCCTTAACTCAACCCCTTAGCCTGATCTGACCGTAAAAACTTCAGCTTCTTATTTAAATATGACACCTATTTGCTCCATACTTGATCTAATGATGAGAAAAAGCAGTGAAAACACAAATTAATTGGGTTCTGCTTAATTTTTAGCTGTCGGATTTTAGCAAATGAAGAAATAGGTGGGTATGAATATAATGACGATGAGGTACAGACAAAAGAAGAGGGGTTAAGGTCCTGTGAAGAGTGTTAGAGGTGGGAACAGACATGAGAATCCCACCCAATGTTTTGGCGGTATCAATATTCTATTAATATTCACAATGCCAGAGGTCCCGGCTGGTACGCCAGTCAGTGCTGAGCCGATGTGACAGGCTCCCAGAAAGACGCTAAAGCCAAGGACATTAAATTCCCCCTGACAGCAACCTTGGAGACCGTCCCAGGCACGCGTCGCTTTGACTGTGGTAAATCAGAGAAATAAACTCAAAAGAACATAATGGAGTCGGCTCTCATCATTATTATGACAAGCAGGTTTATTTAGTGTACACTTGGCTCTCCATCTGCTCCTAGGAGTGGATGTGTGTGTGTGTTTATGTGTGTTTTTGTGTTCCCCTTGCCGAGCTCCAACAAGATGAGCATGGGTGACTGTCAACTGTCAAAAATCTGAGTGAGCTGAAGCCGCTGTTGGACTGTGCATAGAGTAAACCCAGAAGATTAGACTAAAATCCACTCTTAGACCCACACTTATAAGCAGCAATGATGCATATTAGGGAAGCTGTATTGATGTAAGCTAGTACAGATTTAGGGAATATCTACACCCCACAATGTAGAGATGATTTTGTATGTTTCAAACTATGTCCAATATGTGATGAAATCTGTCAAACCAAGACAATGTAAATGTCATATCTGCAGCATTTCTATTTTTGCATTGGTTGGGGCCATTTTGAGACTTGCAGAACATTGTGCAAGTAATGTCAATAAAAACATGGAAGATAAAAAAAAGGGAGTGCATAAATATTCACCCCCTTCAAGTCAGTTTTAGCAGATGCACCTTTGGCTGCAATCACAGTACTGAGTCTATGTGGATCGGTCTCAGTCAGGCTTGCACATCTGGACACTGAAATTTTACTCCATTCTTCTTTGCAAAACTCTATAAGCTGTCAGGTTTCAAAGGGATCAGGTGTGAACAGCCCGTTTCAAGTCCAGCCACAAATTCCCTTTTGGCTTGAGGTCTAGGCTTTGACTCAGCCACTCCAGAACATGCACCTTGTTGTCTGTAAACCATTCCTGTGTAGCTTTCACTGTATGCTGGAAAATAAATCTTTACCCAAGCTGAAGTTCTCTTGCAGACGCAGTAAGATTGCACTGCAGAATTTTCCGATATTTTGCCGCGTTTTTTTTCCCTCTACCTTCACAAGCCTTCCAGGGCCAGCTGCCGAGAAGCAGCCCCACAGCATGATGCTGCCACCACCGTGCTTCACAGTGAGGATGGTGCGTTTGCTGTCTGCCAAACATAGTGTCTTGTCTGATGGCCAAAAGGCACCATTATGGTCTCATCAGACCAAAGAACTTTCTTCCTCTTGACCATAGAGTCTCCCACATGCTCTTGACAAACTCTAATGGATATTTAATCTGAGTTTTCTTCAACAGTGGCTTTCTTGTTGCCACTCTCCCATAAATCTTAGACTGTTGAAGAACCCAGCCAACAGTTGTATAGTTTCTCCCATCTGAGCTGGTGAAGGCTTTAACTCCAGAGTAGTCATAGGTGTCTTAGTGGCCTCTCTTACTAGTCTCCTTCTTGCACAGAGGCAGGCAGATTTACACATGTGCCATTTTCCTTTAATTTCTTGATGATGGATTTAACTGAGTTGTTCAGTGCCTTGATTTTTTTTTTTCTATACTTACTCTGGCTTATACTTTTCAGTAACCCTATCTCTGAGTTGCTTGGAGTGTTCCTTTGTCTTCATAGTGTAATGGTAGCCAGGAATGCTGATCAACCAGAGAATGGACCTTTCTGACACAGTGGTCCTTATACTACAACCACTTGGACACATTTACTGCATGTGGGACTACTGCTGAATTAGGTCAGTCACATTAAAGGGGGTGAATATTTTTTCAGTCACTTATTTAACATGACATACTTTTATTTAATTGATATTTCTTTGAAGAATCTGTTTTCACTTTAACAAATCTGTACAAAGTTCCTATAGACAATGTCTGTTCTTGAGTTTATTTAGCGCTGGTATCCAGTATGTAGCGCATCCTTTCTGCCATTTAGGATGTGGGTTGGATAAGAATTGTGACATTACATGCAAAAGATTTATAATTAACTGTTGTGTGTTTCAAACATATATGCATTTTAATGAGGTATACATCATAATTCCAGGCATTTATGTATCTCTTTTTTAATTTTGCCCTCTGCACCTTTAAAATCTTCTGCACATCCCTTAGTTAGGGTATGGGTTTAGTGCTACATTTTTGGGATGCATATTTCTAGCATAGCTGGAATAAGACCCAGGTTTAACCTCTGGCCATATCCTCCCAGATCCAAGATGACACATTTCTCTATAATTCCTCATGTATACTATGTAGATTAGGTGCTATATGACTTCAAAGATGGGGATAACCCTCAGACCTTCCTGCCAACTACATACTGTATTTGTTCTTCTGATTACATCCACAAAACGAGAAATAAAACAACAGCTTATGGCACTGCAGACAGCCTGCAGCGAGCTATCTGGGGACCCCTCTATCATTGTTGTCTTCCATTCCCCCCTCCTTTATAGCAGCCTTGGCCAAACCTTATCACCATTGCTCCCATTTGAATAGTATTACAGACACGGCAGCCAGGGGAGATGGAGATGTCATAAAAAATTGTATTGATTTTTTTTGTTAGTTGTCGTCATACATTAATATCACAGAACAACTGTGCAGCTCCTGTTTTAAGCACGGCTTTTGTGGAACGTGTCACAGCCACCCCCCCTCCAACAATATGTCGTAACAGATTCTAGTGACGTTATCTTTCCGGTACACCGTGACTGATCCTTTTGCATCTTGTCAGGCTTCTCAAAGAAAGGCCTTTTTGACATGCATAGCAACGCTGCTGCAGGATTTGACATGGCATGATGAACAGAAGACTTTTACTGTGGGTGACCTCCCAGTCCCAACCAAGGACTGTGGAACTGGAGTGTCTGCATGTTTACATCATGATATCTGCATGCACAAGGACATGTAGTATACATAAACACGGACAGTGTTACTGCATGTCTGTGTGCTTTTGTGCATGGGCTTGCCGTGCCAGTATGTGTCCCGGTTTGTGTCTCTGTGAGCTGTGATCCCCGACATTGACAGGTTCACACCTTCACCAGACAGCACCAAGGTCCACACGCTTAGGCTGTTGTCCCCCATTCCCCACGCGCCCATCCCAGGTTCTTCTCCTCGGCTTGTCTGGCGTGACCAGGTGACAAGGTCTCTGGAGGTGTGAGTCTGTGTTTACCTTTAACTCACACATTCTGTCAGGTGTCACTCAGAGACAGGAGAGAGACTGAGCTCAGACTGGAAGAAAAGGGAAGTGTGTGAAAGAAACTCAGGCCATGTTGATAGGAAAAACAATCCACTGAAAATAAGAATAGTCTTTGTTTTCAATATAAGATCCATATTCGGATGACAGTGTTTTAAGGACCACTAACAAACAGATCTGCAAAATGTAAGTATACTTGCCAGATCAATTGTTGATGATGTGACTTTATAATGAAACAGCATTAGCATGTGCATGTACACTTCCTTCTACAGAGCAGTGAGGTCTGTGAGGTTAGTGTAGATGAGCAATGACATGGGGTGACCCTTAAATACAAAGCAAGTAAATTTCAAGAAAATGTTTGCTGGGGGACAGCGACACAAACATGAGAGTCCGCCATCATTGTAGCCAACTAGGGTTGTTTTAACATTAGGGAAGTCCGGTCCCATTTGGTCAGTGTGAAAGAAAATGTACCGTGCTTGGGTACCAGGCTCAGATCCACTTATGAGGTGTTAATAGGTGAGATTTGTGTGAACTCTGGTACAGTAAGAACAAGGTATATGAATGCAACTACATCTGTTAGTGAGTAGAATTGTTATAGCAATTCAAATCATCTCGTCTTTTCTAAAACCACAACATCTGCCCAGTAAGGTCCCATTTCATCTCCTGTGATGCACAGTAGATGTGAAGGTAGGACGAGGGTAATCGTTGGCCTCTCAAAAACAGTAAAAAACACCCATAGTAGTCTGTAGAATGGACTCCATTCTCTGCAACAAACATAAATAAATGTCAGCCTGAGTGGTTGCCATGGCTGTCTCCTGTCTTGTGGTTGGATTTTCAAACAAATGTGTGCATATCGCCACCTTCTGTATTGGATAGTTTTACTAGTGTGAAAGCAGACCAGTGGGAGAAGGTAAAAGAGAGCAATTGCACAGAACAAACAATCAGGTCTGATGGAATCATGCCCTTATGAGTTCATAGCTATAGATTTGAATCCAAATGTGCATGTGTGTAAAGACTACTTTCAGAGAGACCGTACATTACTGACTTAGCACAAAAAGTAAGGACAAGTGTTTGGTAGATCATTTCTTTGTTGTAACAATGCTTCTTATATCATTGGAAAGCCTGTTTATTTTCCTTGTAAATGGTGCCAGCCTGGTCACCAGCCTGCTGTGGGATGGCATCCCATTCTTCAACTAGCATTTGTCGCAAGTCAGCCATTGTGGCTGGTTTGCACTTATTCTGTACCATGGCATATGCCATAAGTCCTTGTAGCCCTGAACCCTAAGCAAAAGCCTATACATTTGTGGGGGCTCTTAACTTGCTGAGTGAAGAGGCTGACATGGTGGGGATGAATGTCTCTTGGGCCAAAACAAAGATCCAGGCATTTGGGGACGCCTTGGATGCTGCCATCAAAACTGTGTCTGTGAATGGAGAGAGCGTGGCAGTTGTAGAGCAGTTCTCCTGACTCGGCAGTGTAGTCCATCGATCCACTGATTGCAAGATCAACCACAGACTTGGGCTTGCGCATGAAGTGTTCGCTGGGGAAGATGGTGAGGTGTTCCCGGTATCTGAGCACGCAGACAAAAGGCAGACTCTTTCTTGATCATTCTGGACTCTTATACTCTTGTGTGGCCTGAATGTTGACTGATGGCCAAAGGTGCTGACTTGACTCCTTTGTCTCAACTTTGGCGCATCTTTGGGTATCATTTTAAGACTGTGTGTCTAATGCTGGCATGCTCAAGAGAGTAGGGATGGAAAGGGTCAGCTGCTTGATATGGTAACAGTGGCTGTGCTTTTACAGGCACCTGGTGCATTTTTCGTGGCCTGACCCAGCTAATTGCATATCAGGTGCCCAGGACCCAGTGGGCTGGTCTGGATGCCGCAGGTGACCACATGTGTCCTAGAGGGGGCAGCTGGGGGGATACCTGGAGAAATGGGGCATGTGCCTTGCACAGGCCTGGAGGATGGCTGCCAGGAGGCCAAAGCAGTAAAGGACCAAAGTTGATGCGGTGAAGTGCCGAACCGGCACATGCTCCCATATCTGACCTGGCACACATAGGCAACATGCACTTCCTCAGTAATGTAACCAAGTGTTAAAATGGCACACTAAAAGCCCTGTGATTACAAGTCAAATCTACTTGCGTCGGCTTACTCATCCACATGAATCTCTCGATGGTCGTCAATGGCAAAAATTCACCCTTAGCTAACCAATATGGCCAATATTTCCATCCACTTCCAACTCTGACACAATACTTGCAACTTCAGTTGCCTTGGTTTTCTGTACACAAACAAGCAGAAAGTGTGGCAGCAGAACCAGGAAGTGGAATAGAAATCATGCAGAGTTGGGGTTGGGTTGAGTATGACAGAGCAACACATGAGTACACAAGCATGTAGTGCTAATTACAGCATAGGCCGCTGTAGCATAGCTACAGAGTATTTGTGACACTGATGTATACACCAGACCATAGTCTAAACATCAGGTAATGTTCTCCCTTGTGTTCAACAAGTAAGCATAAATCTATCCTACAATGCACAGACCAACAAATTTACTGAGTCCCAGCATTGTTCTCTTCCAAACACAAACATACAGTGTTTGTACCATATACTGTAAACAAACGCCCTCCCTTTGTAATCCTAATCAAAAACTCAGCACAAAGTCGTGACACAAAGAGGCACCAATGAGGAAGTCAGCACAAAAAATTGAAAAAAGAAAAATCAGGAGGGGTCAGCATATGTCCAGTCAGCGTACGACACCTCGTAAGACAACTGTCCCGACCAAGCAGATTGGGTCTCTTCCACAGCTTCAATGTAGTGTCCATGCAGCTGTGTGTGTATGCACTTTACTGTTCACTGTGTGTGCGCACTCACCCGTGTCACGTACAATACCACACAAGTGAAGATAGGGCAGAATAGCAGGAGAGCTGCATGAGCAGATTTGGGTGTTGCCCCCAGGGTGTGTACTGTAGCCTCCATAAGTAATGACATGACAGGCCTTGAACCCGTATTTTTGGGGGGCTTCATTATACATTAGGTCCAGGTAATGAGGTTAGAGGGGTAGTGCTGAATTTTATCAAGCAGGAGCTTGTTTAATTCATCAAGAAGCTCCTGACACAGATTTAAGACTGAAAGAAGGAAGAAGTTTATAGTAGTACACTTTATTTCGTCTTTTTTTTCCTCACTGAGACAGCATGCTACACATTTTAATTTTTTTCACCTTTTAATAGACTATGGCTCTTGTACACAAATTTAAACCTAAAATATTTGCAATAATGTATGCTGGGGTCAGGCAGTGTTAAACACTAACCTGGCCCAGTCATGCAGTCAAGGACCATTTGCAACAGTGAACAACAATGAAGACTACATCTGAGACACCTCAAAACCCTGCAGGAGAAAGTCTACTATGTTGGATTTTTCATCATGATTTTTATTCTGCATATTCTTCAATATTCAGCTCAGCATTGTGCACATTAATCTGCATCAATGATAGAAGGCCAATGGTGCTAGCATTGCAGCTATCAGGCACATTTTGCAGGCCAGTCTCATCATTTACCCACTGCTGCTGGGATCCAGATTTAGATAAATAGTGCTATATTTTGGCTATTTCCTGAGCATTTGTTTTTTACTTAAGACTAGTCGACTAAAAGCTATTTTTATTTGTGTTGAGCCAGATTTGTTATACTTGTTCACTCCTAACAATTACAATACATAGAAGGTGAAAATAGAAGATCTAAAGACATCTCTATTCAACTGACAGTTACAAATTATTGTCTTTGTCTTGGTAATTAAATCTGAGTCATCATTTTCCTCAGTGGCACAGTGAAAACATAACACCACCATGTGCAGCACTTTACAGTCATGGATGTGGTTCCCTATTAGTTGTTTGTGTTCTGCCTCCACCACAGCCACTGATCCATCCAAAGTTAATCACTCCAAACAGCATTACAATTAGTGCAGTTTGGAGTCAAACATCCATCTCCTGGTCTATCTATCACCGTTTTTTTCTCTATGTGGTAATATTCCCCAATTAAAGCATTATTGTAGCCTACTTCATCAAGGGCTAAAGTAATCAAGATTAATCTCAGTGAGCTGACACGCGCTGTTTGCTAAGGAACACACAGAACAATTGCTCTGGGCGAGCATCATTAGGAAATGCAATAAAATTAGGCAAACTGATTATATTTCAGAACTGGGGAGCAAAATAAAAACACAATTTGGGGAGGGCTTCAATTATGGCGGCTGCGCTCGCTTGTTTGAACATCAGCCATTAAAGCACTTTACAGTTGTAATGCTTGGGCACAAGTTTGTGTTCTGGCTGTGTCTGCAATGCATGCACACAATGAGTACATGGAGATATGTGTAAGCTCTGCACAGCATTGGTTCTCAGCTGGTGGGTTGGGACCCTAAAGTGGAACACAGATGGGTTCGGGTGGGTCACGATTGAGTCCCTGGAAAAAAAACTGGGACAAACAGTCAAAGATATATACAAGCTCATACATTTGTATTTCATGCAACTTCCTCTCCCCTTATATCAAGCAAATGTGTTTTTATTCTCCAAATCTTGAGTTTTTTATTTTTATTTTTGGGATAACAAAGCTGGTTTGTTTCCATGATAGTGTGTTGACTTCCCAACATCTCAAAAGCACAAAAATACCCCGTATATTATCACAAGAAATGAAGAAGAATAAAATGTATGAATGCATGTCATTCATATTGCTGTCTCTGATCGGCTGATTATAGTTGTTTCCTCTTCAAGTGCGACAAAAACCAGGTCTAGACATGATCCCTATAAGCCATTCATATTACTGCTGCCAAACTTTAAATAGCTGTTCAGATCTGTATGAACCTCCTCCACCCCAGCTACTTCCTGTTCAGCTCCTCAGCGTCTAAGCCCAGATCATCTGTGTCTGGGTCCAGATCTTCATTGTGTCCTGGTCCAAACCATTAGTGTCCAGGGACATATAATTAGTTCTCATGCCCAGATCATCAGTGTCCAGGGCCAGATCATCAGCGTCTGGGTCCAGATCATGAGTGTCTAGGGACGGATAATAAGTATCCATGCTGAGGTCATCAGTGACCAGGTTCAGATCCTTAGTGTTTGGGCTCAGATCAACAGTGTCCCAGGCCAGATCTTCAATGTCTATGTCCAGTTGATTAGTGTTCAGGTCCAGATTATCAGCATCTGGGTCCAGATCATGATTGTCTGGGTCCAGATCATTGGTGTCCAGGTCCAGATCATCAGTGTCCGAATCAAGACCATTATTGTCTAAGTCTAGATCTTTACTGTTGAGGTCCAGATCTTTACTGTCCATGTCAAGATCAATAGTGTGTCAGTGTAGATTTGTGTCCAGGCCCAGATCATCAGTATCCAGGCCCAGATCATCAGTGTCTGGGTCCACATCATCAGTGTCCAAAGACAGATTCATGTCTGGGTGGGCACCAGTTTAGCTCAAAGGTTAGAGCAGGAGCCTATAAAGTCCTTATCGCACTGGTTGTTGGATAGTTCCTGGGTCTTCCCCCAATCCCTCTCCCCATGTCTCTTTCCAATCAAAATAAAGGCAAAAAGCCCCAAAAATACCTTAAAGACCCTGTAAAGTGAAATCCAAAGTTTTTGTCTTAACACACTAGATTAGAATACAGTTGCTGTAAACATGTGAAAACACTGAGATCTACATGTGACTGAATTCTGGATTTAGACTGTTAGAAAGTTTTTCACCTATTTCCTGGCTGGGTTTAATGTGGGCGGGGCCAACATGTGGGCTCATGATGTCACAAGCCCACTGTGGGGAATGATCCCGCCCCCCCAACACTACAATATAAAATCAGTTTATTTCAGTACAGTCTGTTGTTAGCTGATGTCACTGCCTTTATTGAAAGTTATCAGTCAGTTAAATGCTGTTTTTGTTCATTATGAGGCATCACAATCAGCCACAGTGGTGTATGGATCATTTAAAGCATCTAAACAGAGATTTGAGCCAAAAAACTGACTTTGTCCCTTCTTCTGAGGTCAACAAAAGGTCAAGAGGCAGGATAATTGTGTGAGTGCTGTCCTCCATTGAGATTTTAACATTTTTAAAACCTGAGAGAATCATATTTCTCCTGAGTGGGCGTGGCTTCAATTCATTCAACCGACACACCCAAACCATCCTGGAGCAGATTTTACTGCCTCATTTTCCATGATTTTGAAGCTTAATTTTATAAACTTAGAGATGTTTTATTTGACTTAAATTTGACCTGGGGATTCATAACACAGTGACCTGTTATAAAAAAAAATAAATACAGATTTATTTTCACTTTACAGGGTCTTTAAGAAAAAAGGTATATGCCAGATCATCATGGGTCCACATTATGTCCTCCATCCTTAGTCATTACCACCACTGAGTGTAAACTCCAAGGGGGGGTTTCCTACTCTGCTGCAGGCCTTACTACACCTTAGAATCAGCATTTACTTCTTAACGGAGTCTTATACTCAAAGACATTGCACATTTCTAATTTTCTGAACTTGTACAATAAATACTAGATCACTTAAAATGAAGTATTTCCTGATTTAGATGATGCTCTTTTTGAACATATTTGTTTTTTTTGTTTTTTTTTTTGGAGTTACCTGCTTTGTTCCATCTGTGGTCTGGACTGTGGTATTTTGCATGAAATATATTTTAATGGTTGAACATTTCTGGAAATTTACGTCACAATTTTTCATAAAGGACGATTAATTGGATGCTTAGTAGAGATCCACTGCCATAGATGTTAAATGCATGTGTGTATTTTTATTCATGTGTGCAGGTTTCTGTGTTGGTGGGAGGAAGGTTAGTGTAGCTGGTGGTGAGGAGGGGGCAGCCTGTAGCCACACACACAGGCTTCCAGCCAGCTATTGACACTAACTTGGACCTAGCCAACGGCTGCAGCAACCATTTTAGGCTCTGTTGTCAATTGGTATCTAATAGGGGTTAAGTGTTTTGAATTCTGTCTTTTGAGGGGAAAAAAAGCCACCGGAAGGCAAGTTTTCATTTAATTATAACTCAGTTGGGAGATGGAATATATGTGCTGTATACTGTGTGTTTGATGTGTATTTCTTGTTTGTGTTTATGTGTGCTACAATGCATATGCAGACGGCATGTGTGGCGCTCTATAGGTAAAGTACATGTGCTTTGTTTATTTATTTGTTCCTGCCTTCAATCGCTTGCTGGCGAGGTATACTAGGCCAATCTATTTATGTCATTCATGGCCACTCAGTAGTGAACAATACTCTGAAACACACACTGTGATTTGCCGGTTAGCAGTGAAACCGTTTTAAATGCTTATTAATCTTGCCTGAGGCCAAACTCTTCCTCCCCCTTCCCCAAAATGAGAAAATGAATGAAAATACATGGAAATATGAAAAATACCTTATCTTATCATCGTGTGGAGGTAATATTGTGTGATCCCTCGCTGAAATAGCTCAGAACATTCCATGAATATATTTTGAATATTCCCTTCGTCTGCATTTGAATTGATGTACAGCAGGGCGTATATGCATTCATGTCGTCTGTCCCCTGTCAGGAATCAGCTGGATCACAACATTTTCTCAATCAACTCTGACAAGAAGGGCCACCTTTCATTCATTTAGATTATATGGAGGAACACACAGACACAGCCTGATTGTTTTCCCTCCATGAAAACACCCTGGACTGTTTTTTTTTTACGTCAGATTACAGCACCAGGCAGAGATAGAAGCTCAGTTGAACTGACTGACACAAGTGATAACAGGCAGAATGAAGGCTCTGTGTGTCTGTTTTCAAAGGTTCCCTCAGGTGTGGTCCCTATCACACCTGCTGAGAGAGGAAAGGAGGGGCCAGCATGAAGGTTTAACCACCAGCTTTCTCTTTACCTATTCCTTTAAAGAAAGAGAGAATGTATGCAAGTGTATTTCATTCACTTGCAAAAATGAAATATTTTCTTCTGTTCTGAGTTTAATTGGACATGTTATGCAAAAATCACTTTTTAGGCTTTTCTAACAAAAAAATGTGTCCCTGACCTGTCCACAATACCCTCAAGTACCAGAAAAATCCATTACCTCCCCCCTTTCTTCCTCCACCCTTCAGAAAATGTGTGTTAAAACAAGCCATTATCAGATTTTCCCCTCATGATGTCATGTGGGTAGTTAGCCCCCAGGTTCGGTTGGCCCTCCCTGCTTGTATGAAAGTACTGCCCTCCTCTCCTGATCAAGAATCAGGAGAGGAGGGCACATCCACTAAGCCACATCTATTTCCTGAGAGGGGCGTGGTCAGGGGCGGAGTCAGACAGTTCAGTAACATTTAAATCCACAGACACAGAAACAGCTCGTTCTGAGCAGGAATGAAACAAAAGGGGTTTTTAAACATGCAAAAATCCAATACTGAAGTGTTTTTTCAGCAATGAACTTCACAGGCATGTTTTGGGGGCCTTTGAGTCCAATATAAACTTGTCTCAAAAGGGTAAAATATGTCCCCTAAAAGCCCAGTTTAGACCAAAAGACTTTGGCGTGAGGAATGACTACAGGAGAAGGGATAATAGTATGGGGCCAATCCTAATGTTTCTACATCTCCAGACATTTTGTCCAATGCTATGCTTCCAACTTTGTGGCAACAGTTTGGGGAAGGCCCGTTTCTATTCCAACAGAACTGCACCCCAGTGCACAAAGCAAGGACAATGAAGACATGGTTTTATTAGTTCAGGTGGAAGAACTTGACTGACCTACACAGAGCCTTGAACTCAACCCTGTTGAGCACCTTTAGGATGAGCTGGAACGGAGATTGCAAGCCAGGCGTTCTTGTCCAACATCAGTGCCCTAAATGCTCAGAAATACTCCAATATCTTGTGGAGAGCCTTCAGAGAAGATTGGAAACTGTTATAGCTGCAGAATGGGGGCAACTCCAGGACTGATACCAATTAGTAGTCTTTTTTACCAGTAACCAAAAGTTGGGACTGATGTGCATTTATTATGATGTATGAAACGTACAAACAGCACAAAGCAACACAGTAACAGCAGGGAAACAGGAAGTGGTTCTATATGCTCTCTGTGTCAGTGGCACCCAAGCTTAAGTGTTGATTGGTTGATACTTTAGCCAGTCAGATTGTGCGGTATAAAGGACATTTGTTGAGACTGTGAAGACAGAAAATAAAGCCGGAGAGGAAGCCGCACCTTGAAATGGAGCCAGAGTAGTGTGCCTTTGATTTGTTAACTTTAGCAATTATCTGTAAAATAAAATGCTGATATCAATAACAGGCTAAATGCCAAATATCAGCCTCATTAATCGTTTAGGCCAATTACTGGTCGAATCCTGTGTACCTTCTTTCCTTCAAAATGTAAATAAAGTCCAACTCAGTCTTTTGTCTATCTTCCCTCTATGTCTGACAACACAAAATCTGAACCTTCTCAAAATGTGTGCCTATCAACTCAATCAATCAATCAATCAAACTTTAATTATAAAGCGCTTTTCAGGGAGTGTGGATGGCCGGGTGGTTTGGGGCGCTACCCGTGTATGCAGGTGGCAAGGGTTCGAATCCGGCCTGTGGCCCTTTGCCGTATGTCTCTCCCTATTCTCTTCCCCATTTCCGAGTCTATCCGCTGTCCTTCCTCTATCAAATAAAGGCATGAAAAGGGCCAAAAATAAATCTTTAAAAAATAAAATTAAAAAATGAAGCGCTTTTCATACATAACATGTAACTCAAAGTGCTTTCCATAGACAAAATAAAAACATTCCCTCAAACCCACGCACACATCCCCACCTTTTGCTTAACATAGACAATTAAAGTCATTCCCTCACACCAACATCTGCAATCACCCTATCCCAATATCAACCACCCCACAGACAACAGTTACATGTGCACCCACTCACACACACAGTTTCACAAACATGCACACACACACACACACACACACACACACACACTAAAATAGTGGACAGGCTGAGTACAGATGAACCAGTTGAGAAGCACCAGGAGCAGAGAGTCACCCACAGCCACAGGACACCAACGCAGGACCCAGAGGAGGGATGAGGCAGAGACACCAAACCTCCACCAGGAACCCGTTCATGTTTTTAAGAGCACTCTGGTGTCTTCAACCCAAATATCTCCACCAACAGCCACGGAAGCACACAGCTGTACTCATGTCAGCATCAAAGATACTAATAAGATGGGCTGAGTTTAGATTCATTTGGAGAAAACAGGCAAATTAAAGCTGAAACAGATACTTAGCCTGCTTGTACAGCTGGAATAAAGTGACTTGATTCAAAAGCAGGTGTTGAACAGGCGGAAGAGTAACAGTTGAATGAGGCTTTTTTGACTGAATCATTGAATATTCAACTATTCAGGGTCAACTCTATAAAAAAAGTAAAATACAATTACACTTTTTGACTGGAATTCCTTGCATTTGCTGTTATTCTGAAAGTCATACAAGTGAAACAGGAAAATTCAGGGTTTGGATTTAATTTTAAGAATCATTCTTCTGTAAATGATCATTTCTCAAAATCAGGAAGAAGCAACATTTATCTCTGCTTCATGCCTGGCTTCCTCATTTGTATTCAGTCTTTAAGTCTTGCTGGATACATTTTTCCTCCATAGTGCTGAAAGTTAGAAGTGCAGATGTATTTCCCTGTGATCCACTCGCGATGGTCAGCTTTCCTGCCACTGCATGGCTCTCTTGAATATTGTAATGGTCCATTTATTGGGGTCAATTTGATATTTGCAAGCCACATATGGATGAGAACTCAGCGAATCAATACAATAACACTCACATATGCCACTATGTGATATTCATTGTTCTGAAAACATAATCAATACGCTCATAAAAAAATCTGGATGACCTTTTGCCGCTCGGTGACCCTCTTGCTTCTGATTAACCTTGTTCACATTGCGCCACTGACCTGTTCCTATAGACTTTATGAATTATAAATGCACTTCATTATCATAGTCCAATCGTTAAGGGATATCATAGCATGCAAGTGTTTTCTTTTTGTCCCAGCTGAGCTGATATTCTCCCTCATTGTTTTTCCAGGGTTATCAGATGTGATGTGTCCTCTTTTTCTCTCCTCCCTCTCTCTCTCTCTGCACATCCCCAGACCTCTGAGGATGAGGCGATATGATTCAGAGGCGAGGAGCAGAGAAATAGTTAACAAACTCTGCAAATGATTGATGGGCTAATTTCAAGCCCTGAATAAAGCAGTTTCAGAAGTCTGTTGATTCTCCATTTATTAGGTAATAGAAGCATTTATCAAAAAAGTCACATTTTTTGCTTAAGCAATAATTGCATTTTTAAGCCCTCATTAGGTCCTCCATGCATACATAATCCAATTGAATAAATACAGTGTTGGAGTGAAGAATTAATAACCTTCCTATAGGGTAAACTGAAAGTTGGGGATTCTGCAGCTTGACTCTCATTCTCATGGGGAAGTGCAGAGAAAAATACTTTGAGGTAAAAGTAGAACTTATTTTCTTGTACAACCAAAGCCTTGCAGGAGCATAATTCAATATTAACTACTACCATTATTTTCTTGTTAGAGAGTTTACTTTTTAATGATGCCGGGGTCACCTAAACAAACTTTGGATCACCACATTTTGCAGAATCGTTATTATTATTTGTATTTTATTACATTTAAGTGTATTTCACTGAAGTTAAAGATATGGAATTAATGCATTGGTTGCAGATATTTGTGTTGATGGGTAGGTAAACAAGAATGCCTTTTAACAATGGTGTGAAAGTTCACACTTGAAATGAGCTGGCTCAAAGATTGGTTCACACAGCTACTTCATATTTGCAGTTCATATTGAAGAATAATTAGGTTTACAGAACTATTAACCACTTTACGTGCATAGTAGGTTGATAGGCAGCTCAAACCTGTGGCTCTTTTGTTTTCCCGCAGTAATATTTACAAGAAATTAAAATTAAAGAGATAACTCTGATAAGTGAGCTAAACAAGGTGACACACTGTAAAATTATGATGTGTTTAATGACAACTCAGACTTTAGAGTATCAAAGGAGGAACAAAGTTAAGACCTTTTTTTGATGTGGTTAAATGTCCCGCAGAGAAAATTGGAATTTTAGTTTTAAGTGAGAAATCTGAATAAATCCAGTCATTTTAAAGGAGGATAGATAGTCGTTTATTGTCATTGCATTGTAAAAACACAACAAAATTATATTTGGCAGTCTCCTCTGTAGCAGCAAACACAGTCAGCCAAGCGGTGGTTAGAAATCGGCAGCCTCACGTCATCCATCCTGCTGGCAAGGGAGTGGGCATCCAGGAGAAAGAAGCTTGGTACGGCAGGTTTGTGTGGGGATGCTTTTAGCCTAGCCTGCAGCCCGGCTTGTTTGTGCTGCTTCTGTTTTCTCGCACAATGCGGTCTTTGCCTCCTCTCCACTGGCTGTAGGTTTCGTGCTGCTCCACGTCATCCTCCTGTCAGTCTCCGAGCACCCTGTTTTCCGGATAATCTCCGTCAGGAAAGTTTTAAGGAGACTAGTACTCGCAGCCAATCAAGGCTCAGGTCAGAGGGAGCATTCCTATTGGCTGCTATAGTAGGTGCACTTCCACCTCTCAGCTCAGTGAGAAGTTGATACAATGGCGGAGTTACCAGTGGTGTTCGGTCCAATGTAGAACTTGTTCATGCTGAGACAAAGTGTTTTCTTGTCTGTGGTTCGGCCACTGATTTCAGTGGAAAAGTGGAGCAAAATCACTCCACGAGAGTTTTGCCACCATCAGTATTCAAGGAGGTATGCAAGGAGGTATGTGAGAAGAGGGACGGAGCTACAGAGCTCAAACAGGGAGAAGAACAGGAAGGGAGGGGGAGTAGAGTTGATTCTACATAAGTCTCATCGAATGTTTGGCTACATACTCAAGCTTTAAGTTAGCCCGGCATAAACATCCAAGTAAAACTGAGTTGGTATTACTTAAAACGGCAAAGTCTTAGATATTAAACAAATACCGAATTTCCAGTTTCTTTAATTTTTATGTAGAGAGTCAGTGAAAACACAGTTAAAAAACACAGTTACATGCACTTAGAGCTTGTTCTTCTGAGTTTGGAGGTAATATGTTGTAGAGATATTTAATGGGACTCAAGGATGGTGTACAGTTTTGTCATATTTGGCCAGTTGTGAGGAGCCAAAAGAGGCCAGTGCCACATTTTCCTCCAAGTCCAGCACTACCAGAGACATAGTTTTCCACTGTATCTCCTAGCAGCCTACTAGCTTTAGCCTTTTGCGTATGTAGCCACATCAAAACAGCAGTCATGTCTTGTTACCTGGCAACGGTCCCACTAGCCGGTTAAGGCTCCTGTTCCAGCAGAGAGAGCCAGTTTTAATCACCTAGCAAATTTCCAGCTCTGCAAACAGACAGGGCCTCAGCTTAATCTTGTTAGCACGATGAGGCCGTTTTCAGATATCATTGCTAATCAAATCATCCCAAAGGCTTTGAGCCCCTTTTTTTTTTTTTTGCTTTTTTGTAGGAGATGTGGTGGTTGTAGCGGTGCTGGTGTCGGATGCAGCGGTTGTGTGTTTGCAATGAGGGGGGAGGTGATGCAGCAGTTGTCTGTGTGTGTTTGTGTGAATGCATGCATATAGGGTGGGGGCTGCTTTGTGGTTTGAAACACTGAAGGAGCAGGAAGTACAGCAGGCCTTTAATGATCACCTTCCTCTGCATTACGCCACATAACACCATATAAACATCGTGTCTACATGCACACTCATCTTCCAAACCAGCACTCCTCTCGCTGCCTTCCCCTCCAAACTCCTTCTTTTACTTCAATTTGAAAGGCTCCTCCACTTCTCCCAGAAGATAACCTGCATTTTTTTTCTTTATAGCCCAAAGCCACTCGCCAGCACCCAGAGAGACTCCCCAACCCAGGGCCCAGGAGAGCCCGCACAACAGAGAGAAAAGGAGAACAAAGCCAACCTGCAAAGTCTTAAAAAGTTGAAACGTGTACTTTGATAGCCTCGGCCTACCTATTGCGGCAGCGCTGATCCGACCCCAGGGAGGCAGACAGCACCGCAGAGAAAGAGGGAATACAGAGAAGGAGAAGAAGTGGGCCACGGCAACCCCAAACTCTTCTCTTCTTCTATTTTCCATATCTACACACATACGCCAGAGTTTGACGGAGTATACGCTGAACTGATGGTTTAGCTACTGTTTTCTGATACCAGTGTAGTCCAACTACTTTCTGCATTAGCATATCTGTCTTTGAACAGTGTAGCGAGTGAGAAGCAGCAGCTGTAAGATACTGTACACAGAGCCAAACACAACATTCAAGTGTAGGGATTGTGCTGAGGGATTTGCACTCGCCGTCACAACTTGAATTTCCTTTTACAAATCTCCCAGAGCACATTTAGATTGTGGAGTGACATAAGCACATACCTCATGTAGTCTGCTTGGAAGTTGCTGCTGAATGTATTAAATTCCTGGAGAAAGATCAGTGATCGTAGCTGTAAGTTTAGGCAGTTTCCCAAAAGTCAAAGTATGAAGGTTTTCTAGTTTTTGTAACATAAAACTTTAGTGCTGCTTGGCTGAGCTTTAAACATGGATGACCATGACCATGACCATGAAATGCTACTGATTTAGTGGGATAACCGTAAGGATGTTAAACTTGCATTCGTGGGAAGGCATACAATCAGTTTTATTTTGGAAGCTTAATAAGAAGGTCACATTAAAGTTAAATGGTTAAAAGTAAACCTGTAAATTTTCTTTACTCTCTCAGTCTGTACTTTTTATCACAGTTTTTATCATAAGTTTTTTTTTTTTAGCCCGTCCTCGTCCTGTCTTCCTCCTTGAAAAAAGGTCGTAAGCGAACATTTTCGTCAGTTTATGTTATCGAAATTAACACAGCATGCAATGGCTGTTAACACGAATGTGATTCCAGCTATTTAGAAAAATACGGTAAAAAGCCTAGTTTTAGAATCCCCCTCAAAAAACACAATAAAGTACTGTATGACACCATTGGTAACGTTACGATGAAATACAACACAATATGATACATTACAGTATAATGCTGTATGACAGATGTGTCGTGAGACAACATGACAGAATACAACACAATGCAATACGATGTGATACAATACTAATGTAGTTCTCAAACGCTGTGCCCTGAGGCAAGTCTAGGTGTGCCCTGGGAATTTGCATAAGCATACATTATTACTACAACTATACAGCAACTAAAGAGTCTGTAACCCATGTCCTAACTGCATAACTTTGCAAAGCAGATGGATAGACCCATTTCCGTGTTTGTCTCTGGCAAATCCATCTTGCAAAACTCCCGTCTGAAATGATTGGGCCCTGTAAGAAAGTGACCGGACCAATCAGGAGTAAGAGGCAGTACTTCTGGGCATGATGGAGTCATGATGTAAGCAAGCAGCAACAAGAGGCCGATGCAGTTATGGCAGAAGAGATTAGCGTGGATGCTGCTATTTTATCTGAACTTGACGACATTTCTTTGTTAAAAGACAAACAAACAACAGCATTGAGTTTTTTTCTATTCAAAAACGACAAAAGTTGTGTACTGACATGTCTACAGTCGCCATGGTCCACGTTATGCAGTTCTATATGGAGTTTACTCCTCAGTAGCAGGGCACACCTTGACATGTGTGTTGTTGCTCTTATAGGCCCATGAAGATGTGACAGACAGAACGTTCATCCAATCACCCTCAGATTTTTTTTTCCAAGGCTCTGCACTTTTCCAAACACCGTCTATGGGAGGTTTTCTGTATGGATGTGTGAAACGTGTTCATCTGGTGTTTCAGGTTACTAACTGCATGTAGGCGGCAGACAAAGCATCGATTAAAATGATAAAGCATTATTCACTTAACGTTACAAAATGTGTTTTATTTAGAAATAAAGGATGGGTGAGTGCTACATGGTGTCAAAAGTATCCAAAACAGTGTAACCAGGATCAGGTGCTCTTCAGGATAAGAGGATAAGGTTAAAATGGTAAAAAAAAAAAAAAAAAAAAAGGGAACAATGACTAAAATGCCCATTAACTTTCAAAAAGAGCCCATAGTATAGCTGGGAGTCAGAACAGAGAATCTGGGGCACTCTGATGTAATAAAAATCCTTTATTAAACAGGGATATCTACGCTTTTTGACTCCATTGAGTCTTCATCAGGACATAATGAGCAGATAAAAAACATGTGTTTAAGTGCAAATGAAGTACAGCTGAAATAAGCATTTTGAATTGAACTTTTTCAAACAACCTTTAACATTTCAGCCTTACAGTGAAAGACAGAGGAGTGCATTTGATCCAGAGAATGCATTTCCACTGAGTTCAGTGAATCTTCCTGATAATGTCTAAGTTTGACCCCACAGGTGAACTGGAGCAAAAGTGTCTAATGCCAAAAGGCACTCCGGGAAAACTTCATTTTTATACAGTTTGGCTTTAAAACTTAACAACAAAAAACGGACTAAAACGCCAAAAGAGTTGTTTCATAGAACAGGCTCATTCATGAAGGACACATCATTACTTGGCCGCCTACCCCAAAAGGTGTTTTTATCTGTTTATAGTGTATCATCGTTTCAATTAAAAGCATGTTTGTGACAATATGGGGGATCATTTTTATATGTCAAAGGGACTCCTCAAGACTCATCTCCCTTCATCTTGCAATGTGACTGGACACTAAATCTCAGTGGGTCTTCCATCTGGTTAAATTAAGGTTAAATAAATTTAAAAGTCTAAAGGACTGAGTAATTTGTGATGTGATCACCTCCAGACCAAGTAAATCTGTTGAACTGTTTTATGAAGTCTAGGGTTCATAAGTATACATTTTCTGATCATAATTGTAGCGCACAGTTCTTTCAAAAAATATCCAAGTATCCATGAACTTGCATGGCTGTGCACAACATTATGTGCTTTAACCACCTCTGGCACCCTAAAGGCCTTTGCACACACATTTTTACGATGTTTTTTCATGTAAAAAATAAAATCAAGCTCATACTCTTCCAATCATGCTTGCACACTGACGCCAAAATTTTCGCCAGTGAATTTCTTTTCTGGGTTCGATTTTATGTGTAATCTCTCTCTCTCTCTCTCTCTCTCTCTTTGGCCTTTGCACATCACCTGGATCAAGTGACTGCAGTTAACCTATAGTTTTCCTTTTTTGGACCATCCAGGACATGCAGTTTATTATTTTTTCATTTATGTATTTACTATTTATTGCTCCTCTGTGCACCGTTGAGCTGCCCTCTTCAGTAAGATTTACATTGCACTCAAGTTGCAAGTCATATATTTTGAAGCTCATATTTTTAATTGTGGAGAAACACTGCAAAAAGTGCATATATTGGGGAAAAAAGAAAGAAACCCCCATGCACTACAGTCCTGCAGTTGCAGGTTTTGCATCCAGATCCTGTTAGCTTTATCTGCATTAGACTGCTTGTTTCAGAATGGGATATTATGCATTAAAACATACTCAGTATGAGAACAACCATCAACAAATCTGAACCATATAAACAGTAGTAGTAGATGTGCTAATGTGTTAGACATTCACAGTTATAGAGTTGGTAACTATATTTAAATGCAGAAACAATCACGCTCATTTCCTCATCTCCTTACTGAAATGACAACATAAAGTGGAGTGTTTCTTAATGGTGCCTTTTAGATGTCATCAAAGATCCATGTGGAGAATCATCCTTTATGGTTCGTCATGAATCACCAATTAAAGAAACTCCCACACAAGGTCTCATAATTGCTGCGTGATGACTTTTCTTCAAATGTGGCAATTTATTGCCCACATAGTGGTAATTTACAGCCCTCTTTAAACCTGTTGTTGAGCTTTAAATCACTGACCTTATGTGTCAGAGAGGGCTGTTTGATGAGAGTCAGTGGTGACACAGAGCTAAGAGCATCCTCTCTTACAGTGCTGTGTACAGATACGACCCTCCACATATAAACAGCCCCCTCCTCCTTTTATTAAATTTGCCTGTTAATTTTCTCCAAGGGTTTCCTGTAATTAATGGACTGGTTTAGAACGGCCGTCACTGTCTCCGTCCCCATGGTCAGTCATAAAGGGCCGCTCCAGAGGCCCACTGGGGTCCCTTAAGCGAGGGTGCAGGGCCCTGTCAGTCACATGCCCACCCTGGGACCTGGCCCTGTCCATCAGGAATAGAGTGACGGAAAGATGGAGGCGTGGAGCGACTCTGTGCTCGACTGCGGCAGCGTTCCCCTCAAGTGGCTGTGGTTGTGCTCATTACTGCCCATTTACATTTCATCAGCAGGCTAGCAAGCCCTGCGCTGTTAGCACCACTGACTCATTAGCACCAAGGGGGGAGGGGGGGCAAAGAGGGAGGGAGGAAGAGTGAGGTGTGCAAAGGCCTCAGGCATGCAGGATCTAAAATACACCAGAGGGAGGTTTCAGAAAAAAGAGCACAGAGAGGCAGCTAGACAGAAACACAGCGAGGGAGAGAGAGAGAGGGATCGACCATTGTGCCTGTGTCTGATCAGATAAAACAGAGAGGAAAGGAGGAGGGATTTAAATCGATATGTAATAATGTCCGGTGCTGTCTCTGGCCCTGCCCTTTCCTGGATGAGTAAGAGCATGAGAGTCTCTGTCGATGGCTGGCTGCATTTAAACACAAACTAATGATCTGCTTTTTGTGGAGTGTCTCATCTGTAGAAACATGACGTCACGCTCCAGTGAAAACTGTGAGTCTCAAACCCTGAATTTTTCACATGGACTGACGCTGTTTGTTTTCTTTTTAGAAACAGAAATAGACGATAAAGCTGGACAGAAATATCAGTGGATGCTGTAACAATGCCACAAGTCTGTAAAAGATGTTTGCTTATTTTAAAGCATTATTCATCTTTATATGTCATGCATATTAGTCCAGCATTAAAGGGTTAACTCCTCATGTATAGGGCACTGTAAATTTATTACTAACACTTTATAATGAGCACACTTTCAACCAGTGCTTGAAGTGAAAAAATAAGTGCGGGTACTCCCCTTAATCACCTGTTGTCATAGACCTTATCTGGGTGATATGCAACAAAAATCATGTCTCAGTGATTCTTTTAAAAGAATTGCAATATACAAAATAAACTTGACTATTTTTGTCTATAAGAAATAACAAAAACACTCACTTCTAAGTCAAATTTACATGGACCAAATGTCACACTAGCCCTTTTATTAGCAGACAGCTTGAACAGTGTCAACATGGGCATGAAAAATGAAACCAGAATACACTACATGTTTGTGGGAACAAAATACTGTATTAGATAAAAGCTCCTTAGATAAGGCCAACGCTATTTCCCCATTAGATTAAACATTTCAAATAGAATAGATTGTGATTTTATGACAGGCAGTGGTTCTTTTCTCTAAATTCTGAGCATTTTTTTTCCAACTCAAAAACCTGGATCAGTATTCCTGACTTTCCCTTCCTCATTTCCTACACATTTTTCAATGCTATTACAGATCAACCATAAAAGTTGTGCGCTGTGGAGAGGACAATATTTCTGTGGTGCAATTCTCATTGAGTGCAGTAATGTTCATTTCTGTGACTGCGTTGGAGGAAAACCAGAATAAAAATCTGTCCTCTTTATGACCGTTCAGTATTAGCTTGCACATGAGCAACAACGCCTCCACTAAGATCCACTCCTTACGATACTGCCGCCAAACAAGACAACGGGAGTACCAATATTCAATAATAACTTTATTTAAAATGACCCACCAGACTGTTGGTAAAGAATAAGGGATAGTATTTTTGCTCCCAGAGCATCAGGCTCAGAGGAAAAGACTAAAAGCCTAGCTAGGTATGAGGCATGGTGACAAGGCAAAACAACTATCTGAGAAGTTTTCTATTACATTAATTTTTAGGTTTATAATCATGTTTTGTTTCATTTTTATTTTATTTCATATTTTAATAGTATAGGTTCTTTTTCTGATTTATTTTGGGCCTTTTTTTTTTTAGGACAGGACAGTTGATAGGAGAATGTACCGTGACACCAAGTGGTAAAAATTAGGAGTGACAGCTCTTTGTATCTGTGTACTGACACACTTAAAGCACTATTAGAAGTATAAAGCATATGTAAATACTACGGCTGTTAAATGGTTAAAGTAAAAAAAAAAAAAAAAACCTTTTAAAAATCAATATAAATTTGACATGTTGTTGATAATGTCCCAAAGGAAAAGGCATATTAACACTTGTTCCTGGCAAAAGGCGTTCATGTGAAAAATCCAGAAAGTGTCTTACCCATTTTTAGTTTATCTTATCTTTGGGCTTATATGTGTTAATGCAAATATAATGTTGACATCCTCAGAGTAGACAAGCCCTCGCAAGCTCTTTGGGACCCCAGGTTGGGCACCAGTGTCCTGTCTGTACCCTTATTGAATGCGTTATCAGTAGTTAAATAATGCATTGATAAAGCATCTAAAGTAGTGGTTGAGATAGCATATAAATAATCAACAACGCTTTATAATAATGAGTTAAGTATTTACTAAATGCTCTATGGTGTGTATTTATTTGTGTTATTTACAAAGAAAGTTAAAATGCTTTTAGATGAATTAGTAAAGGATTATGGGTGCCTTACTGATGCATTAATAGAGCTTCTAAAGTGTTGCTTGTAAATAACATGTAAATAATTACTAATGCTCTATAGTGATGAGTTAAGTACTCTGGAACAAAAAAATTATAGCGTCATAGCAACATCCATTCATCTGTTTGATTAATAAAGCCATAAGGAAGTTGCTTCTTTCAGGTTTTTCTTACCAAAAGACCATTGAATAAGCTGTTTATTAAGTGTTTTATCATGATTTTACTTCATATCTAATATATTTTTACAAACAGCTAGACATAAAATGTTGTACATAAAATAAAAACAATCAACTATGCTTGATAATGATACATATTTACTAATGATCTACTGTGTGTAGTTGTCATAGAGTGTTTCTAATGTATTTTCACATTATTTACAAACAGATAGAAAGGCTTAATTGATGCATTAGTAAAGGATTAAGATTAGGCTTAGGAATTCCTTACTAATGCAATAATAAAGCATCTAAAGTAGTGTCTGCTATTTACATGTAAACAATTAACAATACTTCATAGTCAAGAGTTTAGTATTTATTAATGCTCAATATTGTTGTAAAGTGTAAAGTTTTCTATTTATTTGTTTTGCTAGAAATGCTTTATTGATGCATTAGTAAAGGGTTAAGGTTTGGCTTAAGAATACCTTACTAATGCGTAGGACAAATTAATGACAAATTCATGAATAATGTTTTTAATAATGATATGCATTTACTAGAGCTTTACTAACATAATAGTGTGTAGTTAATGGAAATGTTTTACTATATATTCATTCAAACTGTAAAATGTGACTGAATGTGAGACTAAATTTAAATGATCTAATTTTACTATCATGCCCAAATGGATCAAAACTGAAGACATTAATGATTATTCATGATTTTAACTATACATGAATGAGTTCAACAAATTATACTCTGCATATGTTTTATAAATCTGGGAGACAAAATATCTCCTGTTCTAAAACAATGATGTCTTATTTAAAGAAGTGTCTTATTTTATTCTGTTTTACTAAAAGTTTTCATGAGGGTCACTTGCAAAGAAGCGTCATAAATCTGGCAAAGGTGCATTTAGTCACTATGGTGCTGTCCTCTGGAACAAACTGCCTGCTGACCTGAGATCTGCTGAAACACTGTTTTTCTTGACTCAATGGTGAATCTTTGTTGCTTTTTGTTTATTTTGCATCTGTTTTTATCCTCAGTAAAGCAAATTGAGTTTACATTTGTATGAAATGTGCCACATAAATAAAATTGAATTGAATAATAATTGGAATATGTAGGATATAAAGGCAACTTTATTGTAGACTGATAATGTAAATGCAGCCCAACATATGTGTCTAAAAACAAATTGAACCCTGAAAGAAATATATAAAGAAGTACCCTGAAGTGATGTATGTACAAAAATATGTGAAAATTTCAAGTCAAGGTCAGTTGGTGTATTGTCAATTAATTTGACAATAAAACAGAGTTGGGACTACATGACTTGCTGTACTCTGAGATTTAGCACCATTATAAACCGCTTTTTAAAGGCATAGATAAGCAGATGGTGATTCTCTGTCATGCAGACAGAGCTGGAGTAACAGTGTGGGTTAAAACTGAGGTAGCAAAAGAATCAGATTTGGTCTATTTGTGAAGTAACAACCAGACTTTTTATTAGAAATCTGACCCAAGGACCTGAAATAAGTATTATGTAGCACATAGAGTGCTGGTTATCAACTAAATGCTATCAAAGGTGCATAAAATTCACATTTGATTTAAAACAAACCAAAATAAACCATAATATTCATAAGCAGAGTTTGTATTAAACAGTTTTGCCTTCTGTTTTAACATTAAAAATGCATCCATGCTGACAAGACATACAAAAGTGAAAATAAATGCACAACACAGAAATAACTGAGATTTTTCTTTAAAATATCTGCCACATCGTGACACATCTTATGTACATGCACATGTGCTTGTATGTATAAGTCAGAATGATTCATTAAGACTTGAGCATATTTGAATTGAAATTTTCAGTTTTTATTCAAGGTTTACGCTTAAAGTAGTGTGTGTTTGTGTAAGCATACTTGGTCAATCAAGCCGATTCTGATTCTGCAAAGTGTGTCCACGCTCATCAGTCACCCGGCACGCCAGAGACGCGCCTGGATTGTGAGTGCGATAGTGGATGGGGGTCAGTCAGACATTCCTCTCCACCATCAAAGTACAGACACTGGAGGAAAAGACAGAGGGAGAGAGAGAGATGTGTTACAGGATATGAGATTAAATACAGTATGTCTGCCCTCTTCTGGTCACCACCGCCACCATCCATGCTGACAGTCCCCACTGAGGGGGGAGGGGATCCATGTAAAAGTGGGGGCAGAGGCGGAGGGATGGAGCTGGAGAGGAGGACAAAAAGGAGGAGAGTAAAAAACTTACTGTGACTTTTCTATCAAATTACGCAGCTGTCTAAAAATAACACAAAAATCACGAAGGACTTTCCATTATTATTGGTTATCTTGTATAACCCTCATCATGACAATTAAAGTTGTTTGTTTGTGCTGTGGTTATTGCCCTATTCCCTCGTCATATCCACACTGAAATTATAATTTCAAATTGTGCACCTCATTTGCCGTTAATATTAATCCAATATCATGTGAAATGACATTTCTGTGAGACTAAAAACTCCATGATATTTGAAATGTAATTAAACAGAGCTGCCATATCCTGCTATTTTCCTGATTATTAAACTAATGGCTTGATTACGCGCTTAAAAAAGAAAATAACAAAATGGAAATGGTTTGCCTCTGTTTCTTGACTGACAGCATTGTTTCTAATCTCATTAGCGACAGGAAATTGACTGCAAATGATGAGTGCACATTCCTAATATTGCTAATTTACTTTAGCGTGCAGGGTGTTTCTGCAGCACCTGGTGTGTGTTTGTTGGCAATAATTGCCACGGCTCTGACACAAAGACGGTCAGAGGATGACACACGGACTGTGCAGAGAAAAAAAAAAGGCTGTTTTGTGTGTATCCATGTGTGGAAAGAGGATTTTTTTGTGTGTTTCTGTAGGAGCTGCTGAAGAGTCTATGTTTGATGTGGGTGCACATGCTTGGCCTTATGCATAAATGTGAGCGAGAGAGAGGCCTCCTGGGGCCCACCTCTGCCTCTAGGTGTTTTTGGGGCAGGTGTGTAGCCAACAGGCAGCAGTGATGGCTAGTTAGCCAACTCCGAGGTGAGAGGTTTAGTCTTAGAAGAGCTAGTTAGTGCTAGGCAGGATTATGCTCTTTATGTCAATAGCAGATGACTCCTTATTCTTCAGCGCTTGGTTCAGGTTTGTTTGGAAAAATTCAAAAATTGGTCCCACTGAGGTGCACACATTTTGTGGTTCTATCGAAGCCTCAGGCACCAATCTGAGGCTTTACATGGGAAACTCTGTCAACAATTATTATAATGTTTCTTTTGGCCTGGATTATTCACAGAACCCACATTTTAACCACATTATTCAACAGATATGATCTGATTCTACATCCTACTGAGGATCAAATAAAAACATCCCTACTTTATCAGAAAATGACATTTTGGCATTTACAAGCTTGTTTCAGTCCTGGAAACAACATATTTTTAAAATCAGTCAACATGTTCAGAGCGGATCATTCATACAAAGCTTTAAATTTTCAAAGCAATAGAGACAGTCTTACTGAAAGTAAAAGTAGGAGAAGGAAAGTAAAATTCGAAGGGAAAAAAAGAAATTTTATAACCTTGTGCTGAGGTTAAAAAAGATTTAAGTGCAAAATAATTAAAGCTTACAGTTTCATCAGGCCCCATTGTATTTTTTATAGATTATATATATATATATATATATATATTTAATTTTTTTTTTTTTTCAAAACATCAACCCTTTGGTGCACAGTCAAGCTCTAAACATCCTTTTTTTTTGGACAACCTGTCCTAAGAATATGTGTGCTCCAGTAATGCCACTATAATTTTAACTAAGTTTTAGAACTATAAAGACAAAAGAAACAAACAAACAGAAATTAAAACTCAAGGATTTTGATGTAAGCAACACACAGTAAACAATAATAACTAAGATTTTCTTTAGCACAAATTTGTCCTCCCATCTCTTGAACCCAAGAGGTTAAACAATAATCATTCTGTGACAAAAGGTCTTCAAAAAAAAAAAAAAAGTCCTTGCGTTTTTGGGATTTGAGTCATTATTCAAAGCATTTCCTGTCTGCAGTGACACAGAGGGACACGTCACAGCCTCTCTGTGTTTCTTTCTATCAGTCATTCAGGCTCAAGTGTTTGCATGGATGATGTTTGGCAAAGCATGGTATGATGATGGAACAGCCTGCCATTGGTTGTTACAGCCCTGTCACAATGCATTGTGGGAAACACACAGACATGGTGCATGGCATTAGCTGCTGGCAGAAGGGACAATCAAACATGATAAAAAGACGTTCAATATGGAAATTACAGGTTTGATTTAATCTTTAGGTCAGCCAAGATCCAGGCTTGTTTGAAAACCTTCTGTAAGAGCTATGAAGGCATGAATAGCATCATTAGAAAAAACAGGAGGGCTTTCAGAAAAACAAAACAAGTACATGCCTATGATTTATGTTTCAAAGGTTATTTAAGTCTGAATAACACGCCTCACTTATCTTATACCCAGTCTTTTAGCCAGTCTTAGAGGGTAAAGTCTTTTCACAAACTAGATGTTCTTCATCCACAGCACTTCTCCCTTTTTCTATCATATACTTTAGTGTTGAACATTTATGTCACTCACGGTAGGCCAATAAAGTGACTACACATGACAGAAGCTGAAAGGTGCACACTGAACCAGGAAGTCCTCATCCATCATGTACAGTATACCATCCATTGAGTACTGTGGTTGCTCCCTACAGGTGGAACTTCCCTAACTGACTCAGTAACTTCACTCATGGTGCAAAAGTGTCTCAAGTCCAAAAGCATTTTGGGAAAACTCTGTAGATTAAGGATTGATTGTCAAATAAATGGAGTGCAGTAACAAAAAAATACTTTAAAATACTTTAAAATCACATAGTTTTGATTCAGACAAATAGAACTGAAATGACAGTTTTTAATATTAATGTCATTTTCATTTCATTTCATTTAATCTTTTTTTCAAAAGACTCTGATTGTTCTGACTTACAGTAAGACTGAAATATGCACACTAAACCACAAAGACCTCTTCCATCATGTTCAATATACCGTTCATTGTGTATTGTGGTTGCTCCCTACAGGTGGGACTTCTCTAAGTGAGTGGATAACTTCACTCATGGTGCAAAAGTGTCTCATGCCCAAAGGTATTCTGGGGGGAAAAAAAAAAATCTGCAGATTAAAGGAACATTGTCCAATAATGTAAGCACAACTACAAGAGAAACTTGGAATGATTGAGTACTGTTTATTAAAACTAGAAAAATAGAGCTGGAATAGCTATTTTGGATTTTTAAGTTAACACAGCTCATTTTTTTAACAACCTTCAAGTGTCTGGTTCTTACAGTGTAATTGAGAAATGCATCTTTAAGGGTCTTCTTAGGGTTTCAATGGGACTGCAGAGCTGTGTGCAAACACAGAAGTCAAGCAATGTTGAAAAAGAGAGGGAAAGAGACATCAGGAATGCTCAAAACAAAAAAGTAATATTTCACTGAATTTGGGTTATAGGGTTCCAGGTCTGTTTTACTGGAAAATTATGACAAGGAGAGTACAGAGCTTCAGTTGATAAGTTATATAACACTGGAAATAATTGTTGGATGGTGGTTTGGTCTCTGCATAGATTGCGGCATCTGTGTTGGTTGTAACTAGAAACATTTGAAATCACAAGAATCAGAGCCTTTTAACAATGCGTGGATATATAGGCTACTGGTTTGTGATAATGGTATGAAAACATCCAGTTTACCAAGGGGTGGACTAGGTGGATTTTAAATTTCAACATTAATATTAACGCCAGTGTTAATTAGCTGCAATTTTAACAGATGAACTGTCAACAGAGTTGTATTTTTGATTAAATGTGCCACCCTCTACAATAGTGATCATGAACTGGTGGCCCGGGGTCCACATCAGGCCCCCCACAGCTTCCCATACGGTCCCCAGAGGATTTTATTAAATCCAGAAAATTTGAGAAGGAAAATTATGGCATTCCATTGTTTCACTTTTTTTTTCTCTTAGAGTTTAACTAAACCTTCAATCTAGCAACTTATCAAACAAGAAACACACAAGTACTTCAGTCAGTACATCAGTCTTATCTTGATTAAAGTTGTGTATTTTTCCTCATCAATTTTCCACATCAGGCTCTCTGAGAGTGCAGTTTCCCTATCTGAGAATCGTCACAGAAGATCTGTGTCCTGCATGTGTTTCTGGCCAATCACGACACAGCATATTAGCATCAAACTCAGTAACAGACATCACTGGGGATCCAGAAATATGTGGATAAAATTTCTCAATCGCCCCCTTGTGGCTGGCTGCAGTACAGGCAATAGAGACTGATCTCACTGTTGAAGGCATAAGTTCCATTAAATTTGGATGGAAACAATGTTTTACAAGGATATGTTAACTATACCAAAAATTAATTTTCTATGGATTTTAGTTTATTGCACCCTTTTATAAAAGGCTGCAATCATTTAAGCATTCAATAGTAAATCAAAAGTTTATTTTTTGCATCTGTCAATAAAAAGCTGGCCTTTTGCTCACAGAGTTGATGACCACTACTCTAGAATCTGTTGGGACAACACAAGGAATTTTAAAATGTAAAATAATTTTTAAAAAGTGTTTTCTGTTTGAACTGATGAATCAAAATCTTATACTTCAAAGTAGGATGTTGTATTCATTTTCCTTGAAAATCTCATGCTGATTTTTCTCTGTTATTCCCTGGACGGCGCTGGATGGGCAGAATAAGCCGCGAGCTTTGGCATTTTCCTTTTTCCGACAAATTCTGTGTGAAAAGATCTTGTTTGTTTTGTTGAAAGGTGTTTAACTAAAATAAAACATTAAATCATTCATTCAAAAAGAAGCATGCTTGTGTTTTAAGCTAATCTCCGTAACTTGATATATCATTTTCATTCATGCCAGCTGCTATGTAATGTTGGCTTTGCCAGCATAAAAGAGATGTCAGTCCCATTTTGACATATGGGCAAATAAAGATTAAATATGAACGGGAGAGTGAATATATTGATTTGGTACTGGGTTTATTTCTGAGAGTACAGTAACACGTTTGAAGTGGTAGTAAGTTTCCATGCCAGGGAGTTGCAGCGGGTCGGCGTGTGCGTTTGTCCATGGTTTACTGTGTTTTTGATTCTGTGCCAGTCTGTGTGTAAGTGTGCCAGTGAATGAGTTCATCCACCTGCTTTTGTGTTTATCCCTCTTTTTGCATGTTCATATGTGTACTGTACATGTGGGGCTGATTGTACACATGCCTGCCCGTCTTTGTGCGTGCATTTATGCTCTGCTCTTTTTTATGTGCAGGCTGTGTGGGTTTGTTGTGTGAATGTGCGAGTTTCCCTGGGCTTTCAGGGTAAGCCTCCGTGGCCTTGTGCTCCTCATCAGACTCTGTGTCTAGGGGCATGGCTGTAGGGTGGGCCTCCACCACGGGGACCCTGGGACCGACGGGGGACAATCGCTGCTGCCTCATAGCTGCGAGGAAGGAGTCAGACAGATACGGCACGGATGAAAAGAGGGGGAAAAAAGCACGCATTTTGTTTGGTTTCCCATTTTTGTCCTTTTTTACCCCTCTCCATCCTTTTTTGCCCTAATCCCTCCCTTCCTTTTTTGTAAGGATCCGCAAGGAGGTTGGGGAGATATCACCTTACAGAAGATTGTGTTGCGTGTGTGTTGTTATGTGTGTGTTTTAAAGGAATCCTCTGTCAACACTTCTTCATCTGCTTCGTCAAATGATCCGGGCCTGTCACAATCCATGTCAGCCTTTTCCTGTTAAAGAATACCGGAAGGATAAGCGTTACACTTATAAAAAAAAAAATGGAAGAAGAAATACTGTTTCCCTGCACTTTTTACTCAAATAATAATAAATGAGGAGTATAACCTTACAGATTTTTATCCCTGTTCTTTTTATGCAACTATAAAAATTAGCTGCATTACAACATATGACATTAACTGCACAATTAACCCATATAGCTTGGCATTTTAAGGAATCACGCATCAATAAAAAGAAAAATATTTTGACTTTGGGTCATGAGGATATAAAAATGTAAAAAACAAGTTTACATTTGTACTAAATGAACATTCAGTTTCTAATTTTTTGTACTTTTCTTTATGTATAACCGATTAAAAAAATACTCAGACATTATTTACATTTTTTATCAGACACATATTTATTTTTATCAATTTTTTGCTTTTTATAAGCTAAACTGAACTCAATATTGCCCTGTACGCAATAAAATGTAATGAAATGCAATGTTAGAGGTAAAAATTAACCATTTTAAATACTCATTGGTTTATCGTTTTCTTTCAGGGACTTAATATTTACTATTTTTAGTTCTGTTATGTAATAAATGTGAAAAAAACACAACTTACATCATTGTGTTCATTGTAAGTGCATTGCAATTAAGTGAAATGAAGGCACGGCATGTTTTAAGTGCATTAATTGTGTGGTATTTAGTCATTTTAGGTGCATTTAAGCTTCCAAAGCTTCTTTTTTTTTCAATTTTCTTATGTTGCAGCCTCATGCTACAGTCGAAAAACAATGTTTTTTATTCTCATGAATCTACACTCAGTACCCCATCGTGACAAAGTGAAAACAGAATTTTAGAAGTGTTTTCAAAATTTTGAAAAATAAAAAAACCTTAAATATTTCATTGACATAAGTATTCACTCCCTTTGTAAAAATTCTTGAAATTTAGCTCAGGCCCCTCTTATTTCTATTTGATTGTTAGTGGGATGTTTATACACCTTGATTGGTGTCCACCTGTGCTAAATTAAACTGATCAGATGTGATTTGGAAAGGCACACACCTCTCTATAGAAGGCCTCACAGATGACAATAAATATCAGAGCAAAAACCAGGAACTGCCTGCAGAGCTCAGAGCAGGATTGTTGCACAGATCTGGGGAAGGCTACAAAAAATACTGCTGCACAGCCTCCATAATTCTCAAACAGAGAAAGTTTGGCACAACCAGGAACTTGTCACCCAACAAAACTGAGCAATCAGAGGAGAAGGGCCTTAGTAAGAGAGGTGACCAAGAACCTGATGGTCACTCTGACTGAGCTCCAGAGTGTGGAGATGGGACAAAGTTCCAATAGGACAACCATTGCTGCAGCACTCCAGTGAAATGGGCTATATTCCAGAGTGACATGAAAGCACATGACTCCCGCTTTGCTTTCACATGGAGTTTATTCTGCAAACTCTAAGTGGAGTAAGGTGTAGATGTGGCGAGTAAGCTGCCTGAGGGCATCATCAGGCAGGAAGGGGGACTGACACAACCCCAGTCGAGCTCTAGATGTCCTTGCATATAACCAGGGAATAATGGGAAAACAATCTGGATAATATAAAGCGCACATCTTTAGGGCAGAGTAAGGGTGGATGTGGCACGAGTAGGCACGGCCAAGGGTTGCCACAAGACCCCAGTCATGCTATTGATGTCCTAAGGGCCTGAAACCTTCTGGCTGTCTCCAAGCTTATTACCAGGTGTGAAAAAGCCCAGGCAAAAGACATGCCATCGAGCTTGACCTTCAGCCCGTGGTGAAACCTCAGCGCCCTACATGCCTAAAAGTTCTGCACAGTGATTTAGAGGAATTAGATGTTGTTACCTCCGCCAAGGAGGTTATGTGATCAGGTGGGTTTGTTCGTTTGTTTGTTCATTTGTTTGTTTGTTAGCAGCATAACTCAAAAAGTCATGGACAGATTTTCATGAAATTTTCAGGAAATGTCAGAAATGGCATAAGGAAGAACTGATTAGATTTTGGGACTGATCCGGATCACCGTCTGGATCCAGGTATTTTTAAAATGATTTTGTACTATTGGGAGATGGGGCTAATGGCAGAGGTCTGCGCTGTTACCACTTTACAGCAGGAGATGGCGGACATGAGTAACTTATTCAAAGTTTTGGACTTTATAGACTTTGAAAGGCATACACCTGGTCGAGGAGACAAGTCAGAGTGTAACAGAGAGAAAGACAGCAAATTGTAGCAAGAATACTCACATTGCTGGGAGGAATAGAGGAATATTCACCTTCTGCCATGACTTTCAGTCATCCGGTGAGACCATGGGTGACTCCGCCATGACAGTTCACACGTAGCGAAGCCAATGCTTTGCCTCACTGTGTCTCCACCCCACCGGGGTGGGAGTAATCCGCGAATTAGATTTTAGGAGTCATCTGGATCACCGTCTGGATCCAGGAATGTTTTTAAAGGATTTTTCACTATTAAGAGATAGGGCTAATGGGGGAGGTTTGTGCTCTCTGAGTGTTTTTTTAGTTTTCTGATAGTTTCACAGTATTTACACTCCAAATGGCTTAGAAACATGTTGAAACACACTCAGAATGGTGCAGTTTTATATTTGAGTACTGCTTCCTTGAGGGCTGCAAGGCAGTGCAGGGGGTTACTGCTGTTGCCTCAAGTAGGTTCCTGGTTCAAATCCAGACAGGGCCTTTCTGTGAAGAGTTTGCATGTTCTAACCTTCATGTGTAGGTTTTCAGCTTCCTCCCACAGTCCAAAAATATGCTCTGTAGGTTCACTGGTGACCCTAAATTGCCCTTGAGCAAGGCATCGAACACCCAGCTGCTCAGGAGGTAGCAGCCTTCAGCCTGACATCGCTCCTTCAGTGCATGTCATCATGAGGGACATGGATCCTGTTGGAGCATGTGCATGTATTTCAGTTCGTGTGCAGCACATTCAGCAAGAGTGTAAAAGATTGAATTTCTCCTCGAGGGGTTAATAAAGTTTATCTTCTTCCTTTAAGTTTCAGATCAAATCTAATCGCAATAAAAATCCTGCCAAAAACTCTTTTGAAACATGATATTTTAGTGACTGTTATATTGTTCACAATTGTGTTGAAATAAAATATTTACCTGATTGCTGAGGATAATACAAGCTGTCAAAACCTAAAATATGTCTCCAGTCTCTCACCTGTGTGTTTCTTTATTGGCTCTCATGCCCTGACCTGATTTAATTATCTATCTTCTCGGTTTCTGCTCTGCCTTTTGTTCTGTGTTGGACGTGAGTGTGTTTCATAAGAAACAAAGCGCTGCTTTCTGACACATGACAGATTCAACCACACACTCATCAATTCTCCTTCACACCGCACCCTGCCGCTCTCACAATGGAGTCCAAATCTTAACCAGTGACTTCACCTGGATCAGATTTCCTGTTAGTTTCTTTCACAGTGAAGACAAGTAGATTTCACCTTTGACCTCTGGGTTCTCCTGGCAGGTGTCACACACATTGTCTCAAGATGCAGTCTAATCTGCAGAAATGCAAATTCAAAAACATGCACTGATTTAATGCCCATGTGCGCCATGTGAATAAAGGCCTTTGCACATTAAATCAGGGTTTTTTCCCCTTTATTTCAGAGCAGGTTTAATTTTTTTTTTTTTTTTGCATCTGTCCTGGTCATTTAATGCAGTGTTTCTCGATCTTTTCACCCCATGGCCCCCAAAATGAAGGTGCCAGAGACTAGGCACCACAATCTGTACTTGAAGGTGGTTGAATTAAGCCATGCACAATAAAGAGTAGTCATGTGCATACACAACCTGTATAACAACCACTCTTATCAAATAAACAAATGTGTTTTTTTTTTATTATTTTGTACCACCGTAGTAAAACAGAATTAAAATGGGTTCAAAATAGCCAAAATTTGTGGAGAAAGTGGTAAAATGAGGTTTTGAGAGTAGCAGAAATAGGTTGGAAGTGGCAAAATTGGATAAAAGTGGAAAATTATAACCAAAAATGGATTAAAGTAGCAAAGACGGGCATAAAAAGTGGTTAAAGGGGAGTAAAAATTGACCAAAATGGGTTCAAAGTGGCAAAAAAATCAGTTAACTGAGGCAGAAACTAGCAGAAATGGGTGAAACAGGCAGAAATGGACATAACAAGTGGTTAATAGTGGTAATAATTCGTGAACAGAGGCAACAATGGGTGGAGAGTAGCAGGAATTAGTTTAGAAGTGGCAAAATCAGGCAGAAAAAAGTGGTGGAATAGGTATAAATGGACAAAAATGGGATTTGAGTGGCAAATATGTGTTGAAATTGGTAAAATAGGTGGGAAAAAGATATGAAAATGGGTTAGAATTTGGCTTAATTTGTGTAAAGAGGCACATGTGTAATTTAGAAAAAAAATCATAGGTTTTTTAAGGCACCTGGAGACCCCCTCTCAGGGCCTGGTGACCCCCAAGGGGGTCCCAACTCCCAGGTTGAGAACCACTGATTTAATGAATGAACGTCTAGTCAAAGCCGCAGCTGCAGCTCCCTTCTATCTCTCTCTTTGTCTCTCTCCCTCACCCTCAAGAATCCTTTTAAACACTGAGATTTGTCCATTTATAATGTGGATTTCAATGATCAGACATCATAGATGAAAGTCACAATTTGTACTCACAACCACATAACAGAGACCAATGAGAACAGTTGTGCACTCTTACTCCAATTTGGCACAGTGTCTTGATACACAAGCTCATGCAAATAATCCATATGAAGGTCTATTTTAATAAAGAGTTTGGTAGAGTTTTCAGTTCCTGTGACATATTTTGACTGTTGATTCTGCACCAAGCTGTGGTGTATCTCATCAGCTGTAAGTGAGCTGATTGCAACTGATAACTGAAAAGGGAAAACCACATCATGGACTGGGAAGATGCCATGATTAATAATTCAGAGAGCAACAAGTACCATCAATGGATCAGGGAAGCTAGGGTGATTTGGAAATGGGCCAAACAGGACTTTGAACAGGGACATAGGGGCTTATATCCTGCCCCTTACCTTGCATGCTGTCCTCAAGAAGCTACTAGACAGCAGGGAGCATGGTTGTCCTGTCGATCAAGACAGGAAGACCAAACCTGCATAAGATCAGCTAATAAGACATGTCACAGCATCATCACACGAATCTTCTGGAAGACTGCAGAAAGTCAGCAGTGGAAACCTGTCAAAGCTACAAAAAAACCTACCCGCCATTCAAAAAGAATACATGGAAATATGTTTTGCCTCAAAACCTGAATTTTTGCAATGAAACTTTGCACCCAAAAGTTATGGAATCAGTGAGCAACAAGCTTTAATTTTCAGCCCCAAAATCCGCTTGATTTGAATGTTTCATATTCAGGGAGGCTGCACGGCGACACAGGGGTTAGCACTCTTGCTTTACAGTAAGAATGTCCCTGGTCTGCTTCCCAGTCAGGGCCTTTCTGTGCAGAGTTTGCATGTTCTCCCCGTGCATGAGTGGGTTCTCCTCATTAGGTTAACTGGTGACTCTAAATTGGCTGGAGGTGTGAGTGTGAGCGTGCCTGGTTGTCCGTCTCTATATGTCAGCTCTGTGATTGACTGCTGACCAGTCCAGGGTGTAGCCTGGCCCAGTGACAGCTGGGGTAGGCTCCAGCGCCTCCCTGCGACTCCCAATGGAATAAGCGGTACAGCAAAATGGATGGATGGATATTCAGGGATTTTCTGAGAAGGTTTTGGCTGCAGACCACAGATCTCAGACACCCCCCATGCAGACCACTATGGTGAGTGCCACATCAGTCAGAACTGAGGGGATGTAATTTGCAGCATTTAAATTTTTTTCTTTCATGCATAGACACATTTTAGAAGTATTCACTTGAACGTTGGCTCACTATAGCTGTGGTAACTTTAGATTAAGCTAACATAGCTTCACTAGCTACATAGTTAACATTACTACATAAACCAATGTAGCTAAGAGCCCATATTTGCATACTTAACTTTGTTTGCTGTGCCTACCTTAGTTATAGAGCTATGTATCTTATGTAGCTTTGTAAGCTTTAGATTTAGCTATGTTAATTACATAAGCTATGTTATCCACGTATCTACAATAGCGCTGTTACCTTTAGCCTTAGCTGCATAGCTACATCATCTATGTATCTAATGCAGCTCCATTAGCTTTAGCCTTAGCTTAGCAGTGTTTTCATGGAGGACAAGCTTTTTTCCTGTACGCAGGCCGTTTTCTATATTAGATCTTTTGTAATTCGGTTTTGCAGGTCAGGATTTTTAATTTTTAACTTTTCTGTATCCTAACCCTTAGAGGGTACCCTAACCCGAATGGGAGGGTTAAATCAATTTTATTTTGTATGTTTTGGCAACTCCAGAAACTCTTATCTAATTTGACAATGTAAAGAGTAGAAATAGGTGGTAAAAGCTTGGCTTTGTGCAAAAGTAACAAAATGTCAGCTTTAAAGGGATGGCTTGTTATTGGAGGTAAATCCATGCAGCAAACAACATAATATACCAGTTATAATGTCTAAACACTACTAGACTAAATAACTTTTATAAGAAAATACATTTAGAGGCACTAGTATGTGGTTATCTGACAGCAGCAAAGTAGATGTCTCCCCATTTTTAGACTTAATGTTAAACTAACCTCTCAACCTTTTGCCTCAGAGTTTGACTAAATAAGCATGGTTAAAATATTGTAGTGATGTAAAGCATGTGAATGTGATCAGTAGGGGCCGAACATCATTAGTTTTCAACTGAGTGACGCAGCAGGAGGTTTTCCTCAGTCTGCCTCGGCAGGGAGCGAGGGAGAAGCAGAAGGGAGCGTGTGGATGTGTTTGTGCGTGTGCATATGCATGAATGTGAGTGGGTAGGTAGGAGCGGAGGGTGGTGTTGCGGAGGGGTTAGTGAGATGGAAGAAAGACTCAAAGACGAAAGAGTGTGTGTCATGTGCCACAACGGCAACCGCTCAGCTGCTTTTTGATTTTGCAAAAGAGACAGCAGAGACAAACTGACACAAGGAGAGAGAGGGAGAGATGGAGGGATGATCAAAAGGATTGCAGCCATAATGATGAGGCGTCTGACTGGATGGACGCCGTCTCCATCCAGTTTGCTCTCATCAATGTCAACGCTCCTCCAGCGGAGACGGCCGGGCCAGCAGGAGATTGATGCCCTGCACTCATACGCTCCTGTCTGCCCACACATGCATGCACACATTTTTAAATCACACTAAGGCCGCTCTGCATATGGGCAGAGCTAACCAAAGCTGGTGATAGTTTTCATATATTATCTATTTTGATTCTCTGACTTGTTTACCTATTTTTTGTGTCTCTGAGCCAAGAAAAATCCCATAAAGTTGTTATTTTTTTTCTACCCAGATAGAGTTGCAGAAACCAGATACACGATGACACAACACAGTATGTTTCACCTGATCCTCAGAGCCATGTCAATAGGGAGGTGTTCTGGAAATCCCCGTCACTGATCCCCTGTACTGTCATCGACACCTGCGGCCACATCCTCACACTGCTGTAGACGACCACATCCCTGCAGCAGCAAATGGCAATGAGTGAAAGCAATGGTTAGAGAATTCAAGGATGAGCCCCTGCCCTGATAATTAAAAAGTATTTCTCATTTTTGTATTTAAAGCTTAACATTTTGCAATATTTTTAATACATCCTTATAGCAGGTTGTTGATTTGATCTTGTTTTGTAAAAGTTTTATGTTACAATACATGAATGATTTTTTCATGCTGAAAAGAAAACAACCTGCAACTCACAAGGCAGTCATAACTTTATGAGTCACATGACTGGACAGAGGCCTATATTCAAATAGTGCTGTATAATTACTAAAACTAGGGAAGTTCCATCTAGAACTTAGCTGTTGTGATGCCAACATACCAGTCTATTTGCAGAGTACTTTCTTTAAACGTGCCACCAGGATGAAATTCTCACCAATCCAAATAATTGAAATCAGGTGTTCCAATCACTTCCATGGCCACAGGTGTATAAAATCAAGCACCTAGGCATGCAGACTGTTTCTACAAACATTTGTGAAAGAATGGGTCGCTCTCAGGAGCTCAGTGAATTCCAGCATGGTACTGTGATAGGATGCCACCTGTGCAACAAGTCCAGTCGTGAAATTTCCTCACTCCTAAATATTCCACAGTCAACTGTCAGTGGTATTATAACAAAGTGGAAGCAATTGGGAATGATAGCAACTCAGCCACGAAGTGTTAGCCCATGTAAAATGACGGAGCAGGGTCTGCGGATGCTGAGGCACATAGTGCACGGAGGTCGCCAACTTTCTGCAGAGACAATCACTACAGACCTCCAAACTTCATGTGGCCTTCAGATTAGCTCAAGGACAGTGCATAGAGAGCTTCATGGAATGGGTTTCCATGGCCGAGCAGCTGCATCAAAGCCATATATCACCAAGTGCAATGCAAAGCATTGGATGCAGTTATGTAAAGCACACCGCCACTGGACTCTAGAGCAGTGGAGACGTGTTCTCTGGAGTGACGAATCGTGCTTCTCCCTCTGGCAATCTGATGGACAAGTCTGAGTTTGGCAGTTGCCAGGATAACGGTACTTGTCTGCCTGCACTGTGCCAAGTGCAAAGTTTGGTGGAGGGGGGATTATGGTGTGGGGTTGTTTTTCAGGAGCTGGGCTTGGCCCCTTAGTTCCAGTGAAAGGAACTCTGAAAGCTTCAGCATACCAAGAGATTTTGGACAATTCCATGCTCCCAACTTTGTGGGAACAGTTTGGGGATGGACCCTTCCTGTTCCAACTTGACTGGCCTTACCTCAACCCGTTAGAACACCTTTGAGATGAATTAGAGCGGAGACTGAGAGCCAGGCCTTCATATCTAACACCAGTGTGTGACCTCACTTATGCGCTTTTGGAAGAATGGTCAAAAATTCCCGTAAACACACTCCTAAACCATGTGGAAAGCCTTCCAAGAAGAGTGGAGGCTGTTCTACATGTATTTAAATTCAATGTCATTACAGTCCATGTCAGTGTAATGGTCAGGCTAAAAAAAACACTTTTGTCCATAAAGTGTAGGTGGATATTGAGCCTATCAACTTCTCTGAAGTCTAAATCAGTAGGATGCCATTCTTGCCTGTAGGGACTGGTTCTATGTGTGTTTTTTATTCTTTTACAACCATGTGATGGTACCGTGTTTTATGGCTAGTATATTCTGGCACCTAGAAATCTTAAATGTTGAGAATGCTTCTTATTAACAGCCTTGATTATAAAAAATGCACTAATTATGGACCTATTAATGGATAATCAATTTATTAATGCTGACAACCCTTAAATAGATTAATAAATAGTAGATCAAATTCGCATTTTTAGTTATATTTTATGTTAATTCAGTGTAATTTTTAAAAGAAAGAACGCAGTTATTATTACAAACTACAGTATAAGTGGGTATCATAATGTTATCATCAAATATTGTTCTATTGTACCTCCTTAATAGTTGCATCAGTTTTGGGGGGTAGTGCATTCTCAGTGCAGCAGCTGTAAAGGCCTGCAACACCTCTTCAAACATCCTTGTGTTCTCTGAAGTAGAAAAATGCTGAGGACTCCTCTCAGTTTCAGCCCAACCTGCTCCGATTGGGGCTGTTTAACTTCAGCATCTTTTCAAGTGGAGATTTTCCAGTTCTGATAGACACCATCAATAAAGCCTCCTCCAGTAATGAAGTGCTGTTAAGCATTAGCCATTCATAGCTTCAAGTGGGAAGCATAACATCCCACGGGTCGCTTTCACTCTTTAACCACAATAATGGCACTTTCATTTAACCCCTTAATATATGTTAATCCAGGGATGTCAATGGGTTCTCTTAACACTCAGCACAGGCTGTCGGGGGCCGAGAGGCCACAGAGAAACGAGCTGAACACACAGACAAAGGCTGGCTTGAAAGACGGCCCCGATATTTGATTTAATAAGAGAGCCCTCTTAAAACAAAGGCACATTGTTGGCACTAGGCTCGGCGTGCTCGGTTCACTGTGTGTGCATGTGATGGAGAGGGGATTGCATGTATGACTGCATGTGTGTGCGCATGAAGCTGTGAGTTTTATCCGCCCACTTGCTGGTCTGCCCAGGCCCTCTGTTTGTTTCACTTCTGCTGGCTGAGTTGCCAGTTTGGGAGACTCCTTGCCTCAAACAGCCAGCAGAAGGGTTTAAAGATAGGGTGGGGAGAGAGAAAGTGATGAATATTTAGAGCCCATTGAAATGAAAATCCCAACAGCCCCTGGAGAGCAAGGCTTAGAAGTCATTGCCGAAGGGATCTCCATCTGCTTTTACCTTTAGCTTCTTCTCTATCTATCTATCTATCTGTCTATCTATCTATCTATCTATCTATCTATCTATCTATCTATCTATCTATCTATCTATCTATCACATGAATAAATATGCAACTCTGCATACCTGCATGCAAATCTCCACGTGTTGTGTCTGCGTGCATGCCTTTGTGTGTTTGTTTGTGTACATTAAGTGTAGTGTACGTCTCATAGAGGCCTGAGTGGTGCCTTGCTTTGACAGAGGCAGCCCACAAATCAGGACTAAAGCAGGACCTGGGGGCATGCCGGCTTCACTGAGGGGGAAATGAGACATATTCACTGAGACCAAATCAGCCTCAATCTGGCCTCAGAGAGCCCCGAGTACCGCTGACCAAGAACCGAACAACACCCCACTAACAAACACTGGTTCTCTGTGGATGTGGACTGCTACTACTAGCACTAACACTACTCTGATTACTACTACTGCTGATGCTATTGCTAATGAGAAAAACACTTATTTCTTCTGGTTGTATTCTCACTGCAAACAAACTGTTCCATGGTTTGACTGAACCACCACCTCTTGGACCTTGTATCTCTTCTTAATGATCTGGGCTTGCAGGTTTTGTTCTGTATCAGTGTGCTATTGCTGTGTCCACAAACGTCTGAACAAACTGTGCCAAAGGAGTAACACCCCCTTTGTTGGGACTAACTTCTTCAAATGATCCAAGTGTCAAAATATCCTAACCAATTTCCTTTTTCTGCCTGTATCCAACCCAACATTTGGTTGACCACTCTTTTACCCTATCTTGCATCCAAATTCCTAAAATGAAGTCAATCTTATAAGGAAGAGTAAAAGACTACAGCTGCTACACAGACATGTCTACAAAACGTACTGTTTACTTCCTGCTTCCATGTTATACTTCCCTGCAGCCATAGGCATGAGTTATGTTTGGATTACAGGTGAAACCTGGATAAATAACATGACAAACCATCGCGAGTAAAATCTGCACTTTAATTTAATGACCGAACTTATAACCTCAGTCTAGCTGTTACTGAGCGCCATGCCCATTCATATCTTTATGGGGCATGAGACCAGAAGTCTCTGCATGGGATCAAACTACTACCTGGAGCCCTGACACATATGACAGGTAGATGTGTGGCCAAGGTGTCTTAGGAACACATAAACATGAGATGTAATGACTTATGCAGAATTTTGCATCTGCTAAAGGTATTATTTATCCATAAATCACGTGATTTCATCCTCTCACAGCTTTAAAAATACCTTAATGAAATATTTGTTGTTATGTACCACTAAAGTGAATCTGAAAAGTGAAGTTATTTAAACCTGAGAAGTCCAGGATCACACTGGTGTGATGTCTTCATGCACTGTTTTTGTCACATGAAAGCATTAAACCAAACTATATGTTGTATTGCAATCACTTTGTGTGCAATGTGGGATTTTTAAGCTCTCTGTCAGTTCAGTATCAGAAAACATGGTTGTTTGAATTTCTTGTAAAAATTAATTTTACACATAGAATACAGTGTCCGATACTGTACAGGACTGGTGCTGTAATTAGTTTTTAGAACGTTGGCATTTTATGTCTTTTCTTTATGGAAAAATCCATATATTTTTACTATCTGTTTATCATAGATTCTGTAAAAAAAAGGTTTCCATGTAATTTATTTTTCCTTTTTTTCCATTTTTACTTGTGCTCTTAAGATATTGTACAGTGGGGTAGTTAAAAACTGAAGAAAAAAAAACACCCTTTTAATTATTTTTATTTTTTGCATTTATCTTTATTTTGGCTCAATTCTACATCTTTGCATTTTTAATTTGTACTGTTTTGGAATCCCTCACAGTCTTGAATGTCATATTGGTCTCTGTATACATTAGTAGGAAAATCATTTTTAACTTAGGCGTTGATTAGTGGTCAAAAAAAGCCTTAAGATACAGATGTATTCTATGCAAAAATATTAATTTTTATCTTTATTCACCATTTTTGAACTTTAATGTGTAAGTTTATAGCATGTTTTAGATGTTAAATAAGGGTTCTAAATCTATTACAGTAAGCCAAATCTAAAAAGTAGTTTTCAATACATAAAGTTGAGGTCGTGCTGAAAATCCTGATAACAAACATGAGCATGGTAAACATTACCTGAGTGGTTAATATTGTCCCAAAAAAAAAAAGTAACAAAACAAGTAAAAACACCCTGTAGACTTCTAAGGACTAATTAGCTTTAGTGGAGCAGAATTGTAAACTAGGAGAAAAAAGGGTTGATGTTACAATAATGATTTGGGCCTTAACATTGACTTTCGTACTTTTAAATGTACTCATGTTCTTGCACCAGCCCTGCCATAAAGCTCTGTTTTATTTATTAGACCCTTTCAGACCAATCAGAGGAGGATGTGATGGTGATGTCATTAGGCAATGACCAAAACTAGTAATGCTTAATCTGTCAGAGCACTGTCAAATTAAGTCATGTGACTTTTGAATTTTGTAGAGGTACAAAATTAGGTGGCCACAATCACCAGGGTGCAGGTGGCTGAGTGGTTAAGGCACGCCCCATGTACACGGACGGCCTGGGTTCGAATTCAGCCTGAGGCCCTACACCGCATGTCTCTCCCTTGCTCTTGTCCTTGTTCCTGATTCTATCCACTATCCTCCTCTATCAAATAAAGGCACCAAAAATGCCAAAAATAAACCTTTAAAGAAAAAAAAAAGCCACAATCACCTTTATCAACAAATTACAGCCCAAATTTCTTATAAATAAATCATAACTAATGCTTTTAATGAAAAATATGGCAGTTTTAACTTGAGATGGAGACATTTCCTTTAAAATAAAAGCACATCATAGATTTTGTGCCGCATATTTTATTCTAAGCACAAATCTGCAACCCACTGGAAATGACTGTGCGACCCCCTTTGAGGCTCAACCCACCAGTTTAGAACCACTGGGCAATACCATTCAGCCAAACATGAAAAATCTAACTTTCCCAGTCCAAACTTGCACTACAGCTCAGCCAAAGTCATTAAGATGTGCAGCACAAGGTCTCAGAGACAGCTGCTGATCTGTCTTAAGGTAACAACCAATATGAATGATTCTTTAAGCATTACAGTGGGTTGTAATTTAAAAATCAGTTTGAAAACAAAGATGGCACTGACAGATTGTGGAGAAAACTGGTTCATGGACAGTTTACAATAAAACATGATGAAATGAGGAGGAAACCTAAGAGGCTTTAGATTAACTGTTTATTCAAGATGTACTGAAATTCCTAAACACCTGCAATAATACCTGCTTTCTCTCTGAAATGTGGAGGTGTTGGGTTGCTTTGCAGTGATATCTTTGTTCCTGTTCTCCTAAAAACCAGTAGACAGACATGATATGTACAGGCATGAGGATTGAGTTGTAAAGGAAACATTTGCTTTGAGAAATAAATAGAAGGATGTGGAGACATGCTGTGCAGTCTCATTGTGCAGCTTAGTCCATGTTTGAGTGCCAGCTGAGCAGGTTCTGCAGCTTCCATCCAGCTGCTTTAGAGTTTCCTTGGCACTGAACTATCAATGTATCACATCAAAACAATAATAATCAACATCCTTCGCTTCTCTTTGATGGTGAAATGCAGTGTTTGCTTTCTAAGATCTCATCTCAGACTTGTCTTACATGGAATAAATGACAACTCTGAACTTTAATAGGCTTTGCACTGTGAGAAAAAGAAAAGTTATATCATTAATTTATGTAAAGAGTCCTCGTTTTCTTCCATGGACTGTGGGCAGTGTGTTCTGAAAAGTTAACAGAAGTTTCAATCAGAATCTATTTTGCATTGAATCCATCCAGTCACATTGTGTGTTTGAAAATCAGGGCTTCTATTTTGGCTGTAAGAAAACAGTCGAAGTAAAAACTTATGTAAACAAAACAAGTATTGAGCTATGATCCAAAAAAGTTAGGACGTGTAAAATGTGGATAAAAACAGAATACAGTGATTGTCAAACTCTTTTCAACCTATAAGCAATTAAATTCAGCACTAGCATGAAATAATTACTGACAAACTATCTTGAAAATATGCAAACATTCTGAATTTGATGTCTGCCACACATTCCAAAAAAGGGTTGGGACTGGAGCATTTTTGCCTGTGTAGCACCACCCTTTCTTATAACAACCCTGTGTAACACTAATTGTTGAAGTATTGAAAGTGGAATAGTCCTATTCTTTTTTTAATTTACATGTTAACAGTGCAGGGTACCATCGTCTTATTTTGTGCTTCATAATGTGCTGTACATTTTCAATGGTAGTCAGGTCTGGACAGCATGCGGGCCATTAACTCTGACTGTGAAGCCATGCAGTTGTAACTCATTCAGAATGTGTCTTGGCATTGTCTCACTGATACAAACAGGAGCATCCCTGAAAAAGATGTCTGGATGAAAGAATACGTGACTCCAAAACCTGTCTGTTTCTCTCAGTATTAATGATGCCTTCACAGATGTGCAGGAGACCCATGCCACAGGCACTAATACAACCACATCATCACAGACGCTGGCTTTTGAACTCTGCCTTGATAACAATCTTGAATGCCATTTCCTCTTTAGCCCAAAGGCCAATTTCTTCCAAAAACAATTTTAAATGTGGACTCATCAGACCACAGCAGACTTTTCCACTTTAAGTCAGTCCATCTCAGATGAGCTCAGGCCCAAAGAAGTGTGGTTGTGGTTCATGGATGTCATTGATATTTGACCTTTTTTTTTTTTTTTTTTTTGCATGGTTGAGTCTTAACTTACATTTATAGACACAGTAATGTACTTTTCTAGAGATTTCTTTAGATTCTCTGAATCTTTATTTTGGGCTTTTTGTGCCTTTATTTGACGGAGGAGGACAGTGTATAGAGTCAGAAACAGGGACAAGGGGGCGGGGAGAGACAGGAAAAGTCCAGATTCGAACCCAGGCCACACGCATACATGGGGCGCAACTTAAACCACTAGGCCACCTGCACCCCCAGATTCTCTGAATCTTTTGATGATATTATAGACTGAAGACAACCAAAGAAACAAAGACAACTCCTGAGCTCTGTCCACCTTGAAATAGAAATGTAATTTATTTCCAATGTTTTGATACTAGACCACATCAGGGAAGCCGGAATCACAATTCTATTGCAAGTGTGCAGGAGTTTTCTTTATTTGTTGGACACGTTTCGCTGTGCAGCACAGATAAAATGGAACGATTATCAACACATGTGCTGGATAGTTCAGTGGTTTACATTGCTGTCTTTGGTACGGGACACTGGGGGTTCAGATCCACGTCAGGGCTTAAGTGTGTCCTGTGTGGTCCTTTGGGCAATGTCCTGGAACACCTGTCCCATATAAGTGGCTACTAAATCACACTGTAACATCTGAGGAGCTTATGTCTATTGTGGGCTGTAAATGATGAAATCTTCCCCACTTATGACTGCACATTGAGGAGCATTGACCTGACCTTAACCTTAACCTTAACCTTGCTCATGAACTGTTGGACTTTTTCGCCCATGCAGTCTTTTACAAATTGGAGAAACTCATATCATCAATTATTGTAGGTCACAGACCCATTCAGGACTGCTCCTTTTATACCCAATCATGATACTATACCCCAATAAGCCTACTTATCTGCGGAAAAGTTCAAGCATTTGCCCACTTTCTCAGTCTTTTTTGCCCCTGTCCCAGCCTTTTTGGTATGTGTTCCAAGCATGGAATTCATTCTTTATCTATACATCCAAAATCCAGTACATTTTATTAATTGAACCTTAAATATTTTATCTTAGTGTTGAATTCAGTTGAACGTTGGTTGAAAAGGATTTGCAAATCACTGCTTTCTATTTTCATTCACATTGTACACAACGTCCAAACTTTTTTGAAATGTTCTTTCCACCTGGCTGAGATGTTCATTGGTTAATGAAAACATTCTTTTAGTTGCTTACAACAATAAGACATTTACTGCTTTAAATCGACGTGACTGTTTTGGTACCTTGATGATCATGTCATATTTGATGTTAGTGTTACCGCTTCATTATTGAAGCGCTGAACCTAAGAAACTCCTGATGTGGCAGTGTCAGTTTGTCATTTCTGCTGGGTGATGGGGGTTTCTCAGTGAGCCAGGGGGCCTGTGGTGAATCTTCCTGCCTTGTGTTTGCCTGCTATCTCTCTGCCAGACACAGGCCATCCCAGGTCACCGCCACTCCACAACCAATCTTTGTCATCACCGTCACATTCTCCCTCTTTCCTGACAATGTGTTACTCCCCCCACGCCTGAATTCATCCTTCATCCTCCTTTGCCTCCTTGCTTTCCTTAAAAACCCCCTTACTTCCTTCTTTCATCCATTCTCTTTTCTTCTTTTATCCTCTTCCTGCTGCTTTTATTTTTGTAACCCACTCTCTTTAATTTTACTCTCCTCTTAAACCATCTCTTCCAGTATCTCATCCTTCTTCCTGTTCTCATTACGTTCCCCTTTTTCCTCATTCTCCTGCTCTGCTTCCTCTCTCTCTCCCATTCTCTGGCGCTCCGCTCACATCAGAAAGTGTTGGATTTTGACATCTGCCTTCAGGAGCAGTGACCCATGAAGTAATTAGAGGAGGAATCTCGCCTTCTCTTTCTCCCTCCCATCCCTCCCCTCCATCCTCCCCGCTCTCTGCCGGCTCTGAGCAGGGGATCATATAAAAGCTGGTTATGTTTACTCCCTGATCCATCTAATTTCTGTAACGAGGGCCGAGCTGGCCTCATCTCCTTACTGCGCCACGCTTAAGCCAAGGCGTTGGGCTGGAGAGGCGCCTCAGGCCCCCGCAGGGCACTGTGGAGCTTCAACCACACCGCTCAGCCGCAGAGACGAGACTGGGACCTAACCGGATTAACTCCCAACCAGCACAGGTGGAGGGACGCCGCTTCAAACACACATACATGCAAACGTGCACACATAGCGAGATGCAACTTTACACCATTTAATGTATCATCAAAAAAGTGCTGGGATGAGACATCTATGTGATTATGTGTGGGTGTATTTGTTTGTGTGAGTGTTGTGTGTGTGTGTGCTGCAGAGAAAATAAATAAAAAAGTGGAAACTTCAGCAGCTGCAGCTCGAGATGAGAGAACACAATTATGAATTGCTCTGGAGCTTACGGCCACTCCGCTGATAACTCTCAAGTGCTGTGGTATCAAATTGCCAGAGCATAGAAATCAACTCCCCACCCCCCACATCCACAATTGAAAATATTTGCCCCTGGATTGGGAGTGTAATATGTAGGCTAAGGGTTGATGTATAATGCAACAAAGTGAAGTCTGAAGGCCATTCTAAAACATGACAGGCTGGGATGTCAAATGTTTTGCCGGGCATCATTACCGTGTTTTTCCATGTCCTCATTTTCAGATTATTCATTTAGAAGCGTCTCCAGGGTTTTATCTGGTTATGTTGTGTCAGCCCGGCTGGTTAACACAGTTCAGAATGCCTTCAGAGGCAGAGGGGATCAGTATAAGTTATCAATGCTTTTATAATAACCCTAACACTTACTTTTCGTTTTATTAAATGACTTTTGATTAGCTGATTCTTCAATCTGCTGGTGGAGACTAACCTGACATGCCAGATGGATGTGCTTCACACATCCATCTGGAAAACCTCCCATAGACGGTGTTTTGGAAAAGGCAGAGCCTTTGAAAATAGACTCGACTGGATGAGACATCCTAAGCATGGGTTTCCACACCTACACCACCAGGTAACTCGGGATCTCTCCTGCTCAAAACTTTCAAATGAAGTTTCTCTGCTCTCTCTATCAGCCCGCTGACTCTCCATCTGTTTAAGTTCTTCTTCTGTGTACTCCAGTTCATACAAATATCCTCTTGTATCCACAGTAAATGCACATCATCATCACTCAAGTGGAAGTCGCTCATATTATCTTTGTTTTAGCTTGGTATGGTGTTACTATCTCTGTAGAAGTCCGCGGACCCACACAGCTGATCAGAGGATAACAGTGTGCAGTGAAAGGAGACAAAATGGTGAAAGCTGCATCGTAAATTAGTGCCTGTCACAGAGGGGTTTTTTTGGGAGAAATGAAGCGCTTTGTACGTAACATATTTTCTTGGCCCATTTTTACGTAAAACTAAGTGAATAAAACGATCCCATCTACAGCCACTATGCGCCGGATAAACTTTCACAGAAATCACTGGAGGCTAATGCCACCAACATAGCCAAGCACCTTGTACAACCCAACTTCAAAAATCCCAAAATATCCCTTTAACCGTCTAGTCTGGATCAAATGCTTAAAGAACAGTCAAATTCGTCTGGGTTATTGCCATATACTCTGTAGAGCATGGCTAACATTAGCAGCTAGCTCCACCAGCCTTTGTTCCTCTTTGCACATTAACATCGTGGTTTGATATGTAACCTCTTTTCACTTTGGCTGAGTAGTTGAGTAAAACTCTCGAAAACCTACACTTTATTTCTATTTTCTACTTCAAATAAAGGGTCATACCGTGCTGTACCTGCAACATGCTAATTGCCTAGCTCCTCATATTCACATCCGACATAGTGATAGTGACAGGGAAAGCTCTGACAGGAAAGCAGCGACCAACTGAAGCTACAGCGGCTTCTATTGTTGGGAGGCTTCATTACAGTTTAAAAGAGCATTAGACCAGGATTTCAAGCCTGTTTTTCTGAAGAAGGAAAATGGTAATTAGTTCAGCCAAATCTTGTGCTGGCTATTTTGCTACATGAATTCTGTTGCTTAACCATCATTTTTTGTGCATTTCCCTTCTGTGGGAAATCTTGAGATTTTTCTTATAATGGGTTACTCCCAGCACTGCAGGTTATTATAACTATTTTGATGAAAACAAGATAAACTTGTAACAAAGCCATTTTAAAAAAATGACTGTCATAACATCTTACAGCAGGGTTCCCCAGTTACTTTTTCCTGAGAGCCAAAATATTGCAAGGACAGAAAGCCTAGGGCCAAAAATTTTTATTTTTGGACACCATTAAAATTTCTTTATATATATGATTAGCTACTTTAGACAGAGGATTAACTTGCACGTAATCTAAACAGGTCAGGCATAAATGTGCTGCCCGTATATCATGTGGCAATTTTTCCGCATTTCTAAAGTTTTAATGACCCACTGACCCACTAAATAACAAGACTGGAATATTCATGATAAATACACATTCACCATGACTGGTTTTGGCTTTAAAATGGAAAGCTGTTTCCCACAATATCTGATCTGACCCTGAGATTATTTCACCCGACCTTGGGTCAGTACACATAGTCCGGAGGCAGAAAGAGAGAGGAGGATCCTGCGGAGATGTTTCCCTGACTGCTGCATATTACTGCTCATAAAGCTACTAACCCTCACCTACTGAGTGAAAACTTGACTTCGAAGCACATGTCTAAGCCCTGCAGTCGTTCTTCTGCATATCTGTTCTCTCGGAATCCCCTGACATACCTGCACATGTCATGAACTGGCGCATCTCCGTGTCTAATTGTGATGCCTTTTAGCGCTGCACCAAGACCAAAAATGCTGACCTCTCATGTGTCCTGTGACCAGATTAGGATTAAATTTTCAGTTACAAAAATTAGTTTTATCGTTATTAGAGGAATTTTTACCATTTGATGCGACCTGGAGTCAAATACGCCACAGGATTTATAAACAATGTCCCATTTAAACGTAAGTGATCAAGACCATAATTACACTTCTGGTTTACATAAAATTAAATTGTATGTAAATAAATTTAGTTGATATTAGTTTGACATTACAGATTTTTTATAATGAGGGATTAAATCAGGCTGAGATTGAACTGAATCACTCACTGAAGCAAGATACGATGTCTGTGTTTGTGGCTGACGGACAGTTATCCAGGGAAAGTGTTTGCTATCCTGAAGCAGCTTTGATTAATTCCTGACTAGGATAGATGTTTTGTTTACAAGGCAAAAAACCTTTGTTATTCATAAAGACATAAGATGCAGAAAACTAGTCAGAGGTGCGGTCAGGAATGGACTCTATGAGAGTCCGTGCAGCAGTACACTGTGATTAAATTCTAAATCTTAAAAAAAAAAAAAAAAAAAAAAAAATCAAAAGTAGACAAAATAAATCCCTCTGCTTCAGTCTTAAAAATCATGCAGTCTTTATCAGCCTCTTGTTTTTAGACAGCATGTTTGCAGAGCTGAGATGATGATGCAGTTGTGCTGCTGTGCACTCTGCTGTGCCTCTTTTTACAATGTTCCTCCCTGAGGTAAAGGGAGTTCAACGTGCCATATTTAACTCATTTATTGTATCATATTACATCCTTTCCTTGTTATAATTTTAGAAACATCACGATAAATGAGTGAAAATTTTCATTTGAAACACCTAAGTAAATATTGAAAACGAATATTTTTAAAAGATTTCCAACTTTTTTCTCCAAATGTCTCGCGGGACAGATGACGCCTGCTGGCGGGCCGGACCTGGCCCGCAGGCTGCTATTTGGGGATGGCTGTCTTACAGTACCTCCACAACCTGCCATCATTTAGTTTACAAGGTGTTCTGTTTCTGTGCTCCTGCATTGGAAAAGCTCGAATGAGTGTGTGTCTGAGTGTGTCCACTTCAGAGCCCGTCCCTCCCCGACAGCTTCAGGCCACAGACATTGGCCAGAGCAAGGCCACTCTAACCCAATTGGACCATCAATTACTACTGATTAGCCTCAAAGTAGCATCTGTCCCAGGAAGCATTTAACCAATACATTCTCCGTCCTGACATATGGACACAGAATTAACTGTCATATGTCAATGTGCTTTAATATGGTTATTACATTTTTGACATGTTTAAAAGATTGCAGTTTGGCTCACAGAGTGGCAGCTAGTGTCCAACAGGGCACCTCACTGTTGCTTGTCTGTGTTTACTCATCATAAGGCATGGAGGAGGGAAAATGATTAAGACTTGTGCTCATTTGGCATCACATTGGTTTAAAAATTCACTCACCAGCCACTTTATAGAAGACACCTGTTCCTCTCATTAACACATATCTAATCAGCCAATAACTTGGTGGCAGCCAATGCATTTAGGCATGTATACTTGGTAAAGTTTAGTATGCAAAAGAAAGGTATCAATGCCTATAAATTATATTATATATTTTATAAATCAGTCATATGGATTTTTTGACAAAAATACTTTAAAAAAATACTTTTTTAATAATAAATAAAACAGATTTCTACAATGTAATGCCAATTAAACAAAAATATGTGAGGTAAAATAAGTGCTTATATAAATATTCACCCCTTTCAAAGTGGCTGACGTAATTCAACAGATGTCCAGCAAATTGGTGCTAGTAGTCTTACAATTAGTGAAATTGGGATCCCAAAAGATAAAGACCCCTGTGTCTGGAAAGTCCAGTCACTGGTTAATCAGTATTCCTGGCTACCATTACACCATGAAGACAAAATAACACTTCAAGAAACTCAGAGAAAAGGTTGTTGAAGGGTATGTCAGAGGATTGATACCAAACCACATTCCAAGGCACTGAATGGCTCCCAGAGTTTCGTTAACTCCATTATCAAGAAATGGAAGGAATAAAGCTCATGTGTAAATCTGCCTAGATCAGGGTTAGAGAGGGCTAGTGAGAGAGGCCACCAAGATGCCTATGACTATTCTAAAGAAGTGACAAGCTTCAGCAGCTGAGATGGGAGAGACTCTGCATACAACAACTGTTGCCCCGGTTCTCCACCAGTCAAAGCTTTATGGAACAGTGGCAAAGAGAAAGCCACTGCTGAAGAAAACTCCGATTAAATCTGGATTAGAGTCACCAAAAGGTATGTGGGAGACTCCATGGTCAACAGTAAGAAAGTTCTTTGGTCTGATGAGACCAAAATGAGGCTTTGTGGCCATCAGAGAAGATGCCAGATGCTGCAAATCACCAATAATACACCATCCCCACTGTGAAGCACCATGGTGGCAGCATCATGCTGTGGGGATGCTTCTCGTGAATAGGGTGTGAATATCATTGCTTATTTTACTCTGCATATTTTCATCTAAATTACATTATTTTGTAGAAATCAGTTTTCCCTTTGACATCAAGAGATTTTTTTTTTAAATTGTCATAAAAGCCAAATTTATTTGACCATGATTGAAAATATGGCCTTTTTTGGTAGCGTTTCTCTTTGCAGAAATCCTTACTTGCCCCAAGAGAGGAGTTCACTGCTTTTACCGCTTTTAAGGCAGTTCTGGAGGCAAGAAAAAGATCTAACCCAGTACTTACAAGGTGTACCTAATAAAGTGGCCAGTGAGCATATTTTTCTTTGTATCTTTAGCCGTTTTAAAACAAACGTATGAGGAAAAAAAACAGATTTAAAGAGTGAATTGTAGATGTTTTCCCTTATCTTTACCACTGTAATTGCCTGGATTTAAACGTTACCCATAGCGCCACCTAAAGAAACAGTCTGTTTTTTGTTAGAAAAATAGTTAGATTGTATTTACCTCTTAGTGCAGGGAGCTTGGAGGATACCCAGGAGAATATGTGTCAGTCAAGCCGATGGAGTTGGTAAAACAATCTGTCAGTGTGGGTGTGTGTGCGGCTGTGTGCGTGTGGCTGCGTGTTTGTGTGTGTTGGTAAAACAATCCGTCAGTGTTTTGACAGCCATGTCACACGCCGGGGATCAGTCTCGGGGGATCCTGCGATGAGAACTCCTGATTACCCCTCTGTGCATGAATCCTATATTTAACCCCAGCAACCGTGACTTACGTGTGGCACGGATGAGTTGCTTTTTGGGGGAAAATTGTTTTGCAGCAGGTGCAGAGGGTCGTACGGGGCATAAAAAAAGTTTTCAAGGTGACATGAGGCACAGTGGTGTAGCGATGAATTCCTCTGCCATCTGTCTATCATTAAGGTAAGCTGTGTGAGAACAGCGCTGCTTTAGCACAGAATATAGTCATGTAAGGGATTCAAACAAAGGCATTTATGGATGCTTTTAACAAAGCTTGTTTTTCATCAGTACCTGCCTAAGAAAACACAGCAGGTAATCATGCTGAAAGTTTTGGAAAATAAACAACACTTTTACTATTTTTCACCCTTTTTTACACTACTAGCCAATGAGCGATTGCCTTGCAGCACTTTGAGGTCAAGTGCCTTGCTCAAAGGTGCCTCTCCTGTAACTGTTGACAAAAGAGGGCATATTTCTTAAACTACAAGTTGGGAAATGGGTCATGGGCCAGTTTCTCGTGGGTGCCCTGCTGAAGAAGTTGTCCTGTGACTTGGACCCATAATGAGGATAAATTTCTCAAATTTCACTTACGTCCTGAGAACGAGCCTGCTGTCGAGTATTAATGGTTCAGTAGGGGATGCACAGAGTAATATAAACCCCGCGTGCTCCAGAACAAAAAAAGCTGTGGTGGTTTTCTCTTCTGTGTGTTAATGGCAGTGGCAGGGTGACATAACATAACTCTTGATTTATAAGGCTATTTGAAATGCCATCGCTCGCGGGGCTGTACCCATAGAGCAGGCAGGGAGGATCGCTGACAGCTCACTGACTACAGGATGGTGAGACAGAGACGCCTGGTGTGTCTGCCTGTCGAGCTCGCCCTCCTTGTGTCTGTGTGGACCATCTTTTGTTCTGTCTCATCTCTTTTGTACAGTCTTCTGAAAGTCCCTCTTGCTCTCCGTTTGCTTTCTAAGCATCTTTCTTTTACCCATTGTTCAAAAGTCTAAGTTTAAAGGCTGCACTGTGCAGAGACACGAGGTAAAAACAATCATGTTCTCCTGTAGGGGGATTTAAAGCTGCAGACCGGCCAGTAGCCCAGTGCTCCCTGTAGCGTGCTGCTATTCAGCACTTAAAATCCAAATGCTTAGTAAAATGAAAAAAAGCTAATAATATAATTAAGGGTCCTTGGTTGGTTTAAAGGTTACATATTATGCAAAATACACTTTTTCAGGCTTTTCTAGCAAAAAATGTGCCCCTTGCCTGTCCACAACCCCCCACCCCGTTCGCAGATTTTTCCCTCATGATGTCATGTGGGGAGTTAGCCCCGCCCCCAGGTTCGGTTTGCCCTCCCTGCTTGGATGAAAGTTTCATCCTCCTCTCCTGACCCTCCTCTCAGCTGTCAGCTGAAATTCAGTTTCTCAGTATAGTCCGATGTTAGCTGATGTCACTGCCTTTATTGAAAGTTGACAGCCAGTTAAATGCTGTTTTTCTGTTCACTGTGAGGTAAATTTGCCAAATCTATCAGTCACGGTGGCCTATGGATCATTTAGAGCATCATAACAAAGATTTGATCCAGTAAATTGACTTTGTCTCTTCTTCTAAGGTCAGTAAAAGGTCAAGAGGCAGGATGATAGAATGAGTGCTTTCCTCAGTTCAGATTGTAGCATTTTTTTATTTGAGAGGATGGTACTTCCTGAGTGAGTGTGGCTTCAGTTCATTCAACAGACATGATTTTCATGATTTTGAAGCTTAATTTTATGTGATGTGATGAGATGTTTTATTTGACTGAAACCTGGTAAAAACTGGTCAAACTGGCAAAATTAGGTTTAATGGGGTTAAAATGGGATGAAGCAGCAAATATGAGTTAAGAAAGGACATAGAGGGGCAAAAATGTTTCAAAGAATAGTGAAAAGTGGTTAAAAAGTGGTAAAAAAGGGGCCTAATATGGCAAAAAATGGTGTGATGTAGAAACCAATGTGACAAAATGGGTGGAAACAGAGAAGTAACTGGGGTGATAAAGTGGCACAGGTAAATAATTTGAACATCAGAATCCAGTAATAGCCTGACACTTCCCAGCTCCAGAATGAGGCAATTGTTAGCAAGGATGCTAGCACCAATGCTACTGATCCAACACACATGCATTGATATCATCAATCACAACTGAGAAGGGCCCATTCACTGGGTTTTTCAAAATATTGTTTCCTGAAACTATGTAAGGTATGTGCAAGTAATGCGACATTATTCAAATAATGACAGCCATTTTGAGTTCACAGATATTTATCCCAACCCTACTTGAGACATTTGTTATAAATTGTACTCCACACATAAAGATTGATTGACTGATTTGATTAAAGTAAAATGAAAACAGAAAATATATGGGCAGCTTGATTTTGTGGTTCATCTATGAGTTCCAATTGTGGAATTTTTTTTCATATTTAAGCCTGATATAAGGAGGACTGAGTGCATATAAACAATGCACCTAGTGATGTCTTAAATGAGGGTGGGGATGAAGTCTGAGGTCAAGAGGTAGAGGTGTATGCAGGTATGAGAGCAATGCATCAGAGTAACACCTGCTTAGCCCTCAGGACTAAAACAGTGAAGAGGAGTGAAAGCAATTCATTTCAGAGCAGTTCAAATGCTCTATAATCATCTGCGTATGTGCGACTTTAAGTGTGGACATGCGTACCTTTGCTCTTAGTTGGATTTATGTGTCTGTATATTTCCACAAAGCTGTGCTTAAAGTGCAGAGAGGGGATTTTTTTTAAATCTGACACCTGAGAAGTGTCACTGTGAGCAGCTAAGACAAAAGCCCAGGTGGGGTCGCTCATTGTCATGCACATAAGTGGACACATATGATACATATTTGTAAGCATGTTCACATTACCAAAGACATTTTGGAAAGCAACTGCTGTAACGTGATCGCTGAAAAATAGTAGCAAAAACAATATAAGGCACAAGCAGGTTTGACTAGGTGGGAACTAAAGGAGCATCAGGAGGGGAATTCCTGAATGGAAATAAATCCCTACACTGTCACACAGGCGGGGTGTTTGTGTATTTAGGTATGTTTGAAGAATGCTGCCTCTGTACAGTGTCATTGTTGACAGGGAAACTGAACGCGGCATTAAACGGCAAGGAAATATTGAAACAGATAGGAGTATCATTGCATTAGGAATGTAGCTGCTGAAAGAAAACCACAAAAGCACCTGAAATGATACTGTTTTACTGTGCTGCTTTATTTTTGACACATCAGTGTGTCAGCTGGGGATTTTTTTCTCACAGCCTCCCAGGTTGAGGCTCTTAGGCTGAGGTGAGACTAGAGTCTTCGTCTGATCTTTGTGATCACAGAGACCTGAATCACTGCCGTGACTTGACTGACAGATGCAACGGACTACATGTGGAAAAAAAACAAAAACTTCTCAGGTTAATGGCAAAACATTCTTACAATGATTCAACCATAATATATTTAGCCACATGCAAGGTTTTTTTCTGCTCTTTGATGTTAATTCTGATAAAGACTGCCTGTTAAAATTATTTGTTTGTGGTCTGGAGAGCGACACTTCCCAGAATAGATAGATCACTTATTAGTATTGCATAGTAAAAACACAACGAAATTTCGTTTAGCAGTCGCCTCTTAAGCAGCAAACACAGTCCTCCAAGTGGTTAGAAATTGGCAGCCCCGCCTAGTCCATCCCGCTGGCGAGGGAGCAGGCACCCGCAAGAACGATGCTCGGTATGGCAGGTTTGTGTGAGTGATGCTGAACAGACAGTTTGCAGGGTGCAAGGGGTCCATCCACAAACGGGCCTCTGACTTTTCACAACAGATAACCACAAAAGCTGAGATGAACAGGATTGTGGCTGCATATATAGTGGAGGAAATGTTACCTAATGTGGCATTGTTGTTGACATATTTTTCAGTTCAGTACTGCTTTGATCAACTTTGTTGTGAACCTTTTTGTATTAAAGAGCAGAAAGGAGAGATCGTGTGTATGCCCTCCTTATTAGAAGAATTGTACTGTTCTGTAGAATTACCAGGAGGCAGCGACTATGCCAGTGGTTTTCAAACTTTTTTGAACCAAGTCACAGCTGAGATGTGTTTTGCCATGTAATTTAAAGGCATTTTAATTACAAATAAAACCTACAGTGTGCCTTGGATTGCTTTTATAAGGACAGTTGCAGTTTTTCTATTATTTTTTGGATTTAAACCATTTTTTCCACTTATGCAAACACCCCTTTACTAGATGAACTGAGCAAATCAAGCCCAAAGTTTCCAAAGAGCACCTGTATACAAACAAAGACTCAGCAGCACTTCTTCTTTTTATCTTCAAGCACACCATATCTAACCTTGCAAAGCAGATGGATTTGCCAGTTTCTGTGTTTCTCACAGGCAAATCCATCTTGCAAAGCTCCCATCTGAACAGACTAGGCCCTGTAAGAAAGTGACAAGATCAATCAGGAGTAAGAGGCAGTACTTCCAGGTGCAGCAGAGTCGTGATGTAAGCAAGCAGCGGCAAGAGGCTGGTGCAATTATGGCCGAAGAGATTAGCATGGATGCTGCTGTGGCATCTGCTTTTTTAGAACTTGATGACATTTCAACAACAACAAAGAACAGCAATGAGTTGTTTTCTTTGCAAAAACGACAAAAATTGTGTACTGATATCTACAGTTGCCATGGTTCATGTTATGCAGCTCTCTATGGAGTTTACTACTCTGTAGCAGTGCATACCTATGATGTCAGGTGTTTGGTTGTTCTGATTGGCTTGTAAAGATGTGGCAGACAGAACATTTACCCAGTCATCCTCCAAGTTTTTATTCAAAGGCTCTGCCCTTTTCCAAACACTGTCAATGGGAGGTTTTTCAGGTGGATATGTTAAACAAACCCATCTGGCATGTCAGGTTATACCTAATTTATTTCCATGCAATATAGCTCTTGTTATAGTATCTTCAGTCACAGTTACAGTAATGATGCATTGTTATACAAATTCCCAAGGCACACCCGTGTACCTTGACACACCGTTTGAGTAGTATACAGAGAAGTTTGACTTTCTATCGATCTGATTTTTAATTAATCAACCAATTGATGTATAGATATACATCGATGGATCATTGCAACCCTATTGTTTACAGGCTTGCAGTGCTTCAGCTAAACCACACCCTCAGCTACTGCCTCTTTGGTTCATTTACTCTCAGACAAGGAACACACATTTTGGACCGATGCTTGGAAAGTTGAATCCGCCTGATGGCAGACATGGAATCTGGACAATCCAGTCTACAAGGATGCAGAATAAAGTGATCATAAAGGAATTCAAGTTTTTTACCCAACAAATACTGTCAGGCCAAATTTCTTGTCTGAATAACACATCCACATTGGTAGAATATGTCACAGGTAAGATAAAGATAGTGCAATTACACTTCTGCTTGTGCATTTCATATTAAAAGCCCAATTTGGCATTTCTGTGCAGAACCACATTGGATAGAATGCTTTTATATATATATGTCAAAAATGTGCAATAAGCCTATCATTACAGTGACTATCAGCCCATATTTTGGGAGGCAATTTCAAATATTAAGAGTGGAATAAAGACAAAAATCTTTTTAGATCAGTATTATTTTCCTGTTTTTAATAGCTTTTTTTTCCATAAAAGACTTGGGTTGTTTAAGGGCAGCATTCAACTCACAAGCCATCAATTAAACTCTCTTTATTAACCATGGTTATTTATGATTCCAGGACTTGAAGAAAAAAAGTCCAAAGTCTGGTGAAAGAAGCAACCTGTGGGAACAGAGAGAGTGTTGCCTGTAACTGTGACTCATGCAGTCTGCCATTTTTGTGGTCAGGGTAAACGCTCTGACCCCAGCATCAGTCACCATCAGCCCACAGACAGGCTCTCATTGTACCGTCGGAGGAATTCACCGGCCCTTTTCAGTGCTCGAGCTGCTGTAAGACTATACCACCATAATTCAATTCAACAGTAATTCTGAGTGATCTAAGTGAAAAATTATGTGAGCAGTTAGAGAGAAAACATTCATCCATCCTCATGAAAGGTATCCATGTATATGCCGCCTTATTTCTAGGTTCTACTACTGGTAGCATTGTTCCTGTCCTGGCTTGTTTAAAGTGGAAGCCACAGCTAAATCACAGTGATGACAACAAATCCCCACACAGCCAAACATTGTTAGGGGTTTTAAAAAAGCTGTTTTCCCACTGAAAACTCTGTCAACAGATTAAAAAAAAAAGTAACACATCCTGAATAAATATGGGAAATCCATTCCTTTTGCCTGTATCATTTCACTCCTCAGTGCTCTACCATGACTCACCGCAGTCTGGGAGGTAAAGTTCAAGCAGATTAAGAGTCACCTCATGGGTGTCTCATTTCCCAGTGATTAACATTACCTCTAACTTTATGGGCCCTTATTTTGATGGCATGTCTAAATGCACACAGCGCCCAGGGATTTGATTGCAGTCCATCTACATTCCGCAATCTCGAAGGTGCAAAATTCAAGCTTAACGCTGGACACAATTCACAAAAAGGTGGATGAAGTGGCTTCATTATGCATGGGTGTACTGGGAGTGAGATGATCAAACCAATCAGAGCATCACCTCGCATTCCCTTAAAGAACTATTCATTCCTCTGTTCTTATTATACTCTTAAGGGGCCTGGACATTGGCTGATGGCCAGAGGTCCCAGCTAGACTCCTTTGTGACAACTTCTCTTCACATTTTTGGGTATTTGGCAAAATGTGTCTATGCTGACGTGCTCACAAGAGTGGGATGGGAAGGGCCAGGTGCCTGATACAGGAAAGGCAACTGCAGCGAGATTTCCCGGCCTGATCCGGCTCTTAAACTAGGTGCTCAGGTGAGCTGGTCCAGATGCCATTGGCGGCCTCGTGCATTGTGGCAGGGGCAGCTAAGAGGATATCTGGAGAGATGGGGCATGGGCCTAATGCAGGCCTGGATGATGCCCATCAGGAGGCCAGTAGGCAAAGCTGAAAGGCAAATCTCTCCATTTACCAGTTGATCTGAAGTGCTTAACAAATTTAACAAATTGCAAGTAAATAACTATAATTTGACATATTAATCAAGAAATATTAATGTGCTTTACTAGTTTTTTTAGTTTTTTTGTAAATCAGTAAATTTGAAAATTCATGGATAAAATAATAATTACATTTTAGCATTAAAAATATCATTTCTGTTAAAGAGCTTCTACATATTGGTGTATTAACCATTGCAGAAACATAAAAAATGATTTTGGTAATTACCAATGCTGTTAATTTAGGGAAGCTGTGGCATAAACCTTACTTTGGTTAGGGTTAGGGTGGTCTAATAAATTTGTTAAACACTGTATCTCCCAACCCTCACGTGTGGTCATGAACTCTGGGTAATGACCAAAAGAATGACATGACAGATACAAGCAGCTAAAATGAATTTTCTGTGGAGGACGGCTGGGCTCAGCCAGACGGAGGAGTTTAAGAGTAGAGCCACTGTTCGAAAGAAGCCAGCTGAGGTGGTCTGGATATCAAGGTTGTTGTAGTTAACTAAAACTAACTAAATAACTAAAACTAAAATTCTAAAATCATTTTAGTTACCTGAAACTGAATCAAAACTAAGCTTTACCAACAACATGAAAACTAGCTAAAACTGTATAGTGCATTTACAAAACTAACTAAAATAAAATAGAAATGGAGGAAAAAATATCCTTAGTTTTAGTCTTTGACACAACCATACTGAGTGGCACCTACACACAAGTCTGTGGAGAGTGAAATTGCCTGATCTGATTCGTTAAGACTTCACACAGGGGTACTTTTATGTCTGGAGTTGTATTCAAATATCATCATTAAGTAAATAAAACGATAAGTGAAGAGTGGTCTGTTTGAGTGTGTTTTTAAAAATGCATCATGCTCACTCAGCCTCGACATCTATCTGTAAAAAACTAAAACTAATTAAAACTAAACTAAAACAAAGCATTTTTGCAAAATAAAAAGTGCAGTAAACTAATAAACCAGCAGTCAAAACTAATAAAAACTAAACTGAAATCGAACACAGAAAGTGAAAACGAAATTAAGATAAAAACTAATGAAAAACCAAAACTATTATAACTTTGCCGGACATTTAATTAGGATGCCCCCGGGCACATCCCTGTGGAGGTCTTCCAAGGTCCTGCCCAGGATGGAAGACCCAGAATGCCTGTCTGGTCTGGGCACGCTTTGGAATCCCTCATAAGAAGTTGGAAAGTGTTGCTGGGGAGAGGGATGTTTGGGTCAACTTGCTTAGCCTGATGCCGTCACGACCCAGCCCTGGATAGGCGCAAGAAGATGGATGGATGGACTCATTCTTATTGAGCAATTAGTTCAAAAATCTATTTAGATTTCTTACAATAAATTTAACCCAATTTATTAAAGTCTACTGTAGTTGCTAATTTAAGATACCATTTACTCCAAATATTTACAATCTACACAATCAAACTGTGTTTAAATTGTTACCTCAGTCTTATTGAGTAGATACGTGTAGGCCTGTTTTTCATGATGTAGTTTAGGGCCTCTAATTGGGTGAGAATCCAAATGAATGATGACTTCAACCAAACTGATTTACAGAGAAACAGTAGCTTGATGCAATCGATAAAAAAGTGAACATGAAGCAATTCACTTTTCAGGCTGGAAACTTTGTTCAAAATTAAAACTGTGAAGTGGACTCTATTTGAACTGAGCTTTGAGGAAGAGAGAACTCACACAACATTGTTTACATCTTTTTATCCATTAAAAAATCCAACAACCAGCCAGCCAAATGTACATCAACTCTGACTTCTCAGCTCATTCCCTCCAAATCTTCTTGTCTCCAAACATCTCTCCCTCCTTTTCTTCTCCTTCAAACACGCAGTCCTGTTATCACCCTTGCTTCCTCTTCCCTCCTTCCCACTCCCTCCTTTATTTTTCAAAGCATGAGAACAGGGCCGGGGCGATTAAGGAATCCTAGCCCTGGCTAATCACCCCGGACTGGAGCACTTCCGCTACGCTGATTACCGAGGAAACCATTAAGGAGAAGAAAGTGGTTGGATCTTTCATCCTGGTCGGCCGGGCTCAGGGGAGGTCAGAGAGGGGTGTGTTTGATAGGCCATTTACCCTTCCTGTTCTTATTATTCCAGCATTTCCTCTATCTGGACTCAACGCCACTGCAGTGAGCGGACTCCGGGCCTGTCATGCCCTCCCTCCCAGAGGGCTGTAATCATTGCCATACTGGTGTCCTGGACTCGCTGGTACGTATGCATGACACTGTGTTGATTCACATACATGCTTTCAGCTCACTTTCACACCCTCACACGCATTATCCTGGTACTTCCTCCCCCTTCCTCCATCAATACGAGATCTAGTTGAGCAGCAATGACCCTCTTAAAATCAGGGTACACACATAAACAAGAAGTGCCCCTTCTTCCCTCAGTTTCCACCCCCTTCCCCAAAAAACAAACCAGCGTATTTGTGCGCACCAGGGCCTCATGGGTACTGTCACAGATGGTGCTAATGACGTGTGCCCCAGCAGAGGCAGCGCCCTCGTTCGCGCTAGACTGGTGACATATGCTCAGTCGCAGGGTCTTCAGCGGAGCACGGCAGCCCCCAGTGTCCGAGAAACACCCCCGTAACCCCTCTTCCACGGCAACACAATGACAGACCCTAAACAAACAGAGAGGCCGGCTCTGCCTCTTCATTGTATCTCAATCTGTTTCTTTCTCAGTGCCCCCTCCTCCCTCTGTCTGTTTCTGTCTCTTTCTGTTACTTCTCCCTCCCTTACGTTGTTCATCTCTCCTCTGCCTTTTCCCCTAATGTCCCCACTGAGCCGGACTTGATGGATGACCCTTTGCTTTGGCGATTAGGGTTCCCGTGGGGGCCCCTTTCCTCCTCTGTAGGAATCCGGGTACAGCGTCGTGACAGAGCAAGTTCAGGCCGCCGCCTGCCTCTGAGTATAAGCGTGTGCATAGCAGATATCAGGGGGATCTGTATAGAAGGGTGACAGGACATATCAGTGGAGAAGAGGCTCATGGTTGGTAATGGGGAAAGCACTAGCCTGTCTTTGTGTCCCGTGGTCTTCCCCTTCAACCCAGACCGCCTGTGGACTGTCGCAGAGGAGCAGAGATGGAATGTGTTGTGTTGCCCTGATTCTATTTCCCTTCTCCATGCATTACAGATGCTTTATTTAGAGTAACATAAAAAATAAAACTGAGACATTCATGAGTGATTTAGAAAATATGAAAGTTAGCACTCAGAAATGTCCTTTAAGCATCTTTATTTCCACTTCTATACCTATATTTCTCAGACTAGTCTGAGCGCTGACGGGTTAGTCTGTCTTTGTCATGCACCTAAACAGGCTTAATTCGTTTTAGTTTGCTCCTTTTTCTTTCTTTTTTATGCTTTTTAAATTTTATTTTTTACAGTATGTACCATATACCCAATATTCACAATTATATACACATTTCTAATATTAACGCAATAAGCGGTAAATGAATCCATAACAATGCTAACATTCTTGCACAAGGCAAACAAGCAAAAACAACAACCACAAACAGTACAAACAGTACAAACAAACAGCAGAACAAATGAAAAAAAAAAAAGAAGAAAACAAACAAACAGCAAAAATGCAAAAAAAAAGAAGGAAAAAAAGGAACATGGTGTTCACATTTCATTCCACTGTCTAGAAAAGGGGACAAAAGTAATGAGTGTCAAATATCTCTTTGCAATATCACCCTACAACAGTGTTTTCTAACCATTTTTCCTCAAAGTCCCTCCCCTACATGTACCTAAGAAAAGTGAAGCCCCCAGGACCCAAGAGAGAAGAAAAAGTGACACACTGCTGTCAAAAATCAACATATTTTTTTAATAGTTTCACTGATAGACTCCTAAAAAGGCCTATGCATGATTTTCTTATCAATATAACTTTGTATAAACTACTTAATAACTACTTCTTCATGGTTTTAGTCAATATTTGCCAATCTAATTTTGGCAGCCTCACAGCAGACAAAGCCTCATGCCTCCCCTAAGATCTTTGGTGCCTCCCTTGGGCGGTCCCGGACCCCCAGGTTGGGAACCAATGCTCTACAATAATGCTCACTCTCTTCCAAGTGCTTCCAGATAGGAACCCAAATAGATCTGAATTCAAGTTTGCTCCTTTTATGTAAGGAATCAGAAACAGCTTTACTGGCCAAGTACATTAAAAGCAAGGAGTTTGACTCCGGTTAGTTTTGCTCTCAGTGTACAGGAATTACATTTTAAATACAAAAAAGAAATAGACTGTAACTATATATATATAAGAAATAAGAAATGTAAGTAATAATGTAAACAAGAAATAAAACAAGAGTAATAAACAAAATAACAAATACAATCAGTGTTAAGAAGTCTATGCAACAAGAAGTATAAAAATCAGTAAGAAACAACTTACAATAACACTAACAAGATCATTCTGGATGGATTATTCTCTTTGATATTAAAGAGCCTTATTTTAAAACATTGTTAATCTACATATTCTCCTTCCCTTAATCACTGGAAAAATGAATTGTCTTATTATTTGAATATGAAAAAGGTTATAGCCATTGAAAAGAACAAAGTGACTCAATTTGAAAATGTATTACGAGTGCTGAGCTCATAAAAAGTTATACATTTAACAAAATAATTTGTCTATGTCTTACTAGTATAGCATTCTGGTACTCTCTGTTGTTTGTGTACGGATTGTCTGCGCTGACGATGAACTATTTATTTAATTATTTTTCCATTAGATTGAATTAGTAGCAATGCCTGAAATAAGGATCACCATATTAATTGTTCAGGGAGACATGAGTATATTAAATTTGCTGTATTATAGATATTAAAGTTATGATTAAGGACATGAACGTAAGGGGGTGAGCTTGTTTGTTTTCCGTGTGGGTCTGTTGAACTTCTATGTTGTTTATCTATTTATTTATCTTTGTGTAAGTAATTTGTTTTTTTTTTCTTGTTTGTGTTATTTTTATGATAATTTTGTATCTGTATTGCCATCTGTGTAATTTTTGTAACTTGAAAATGAAAATAAAACATTTAAAAAAAAAACACTAAAAAGAAGAAATGTAGGTAACAATAATTATCAACAAAAACAACAAATATCTATAAAAAATGTGAGCAACAGTAATGTAGGCTATACCACGATTAGAAATGTATACCTGAAATGTACACAACTATAAAAACATAAGCTACAGTAATCAAATAATCGATCGATGATTATGGTCAAGACAATCTAAACATCAGCACTAATAAAATAATCAGTATTAATAACATGTCAGCCTTCATTGAGCAACTACTCAAGCTAACACACTGGGTAGCTAATTATATAACTGCTTTTAAAATTAACTTCTGATGGTTAACACTAAGAGATATGCAAAAGTATTGTTGGCTAACAACATCAGCTAATGTGTTAGTTTGTTTGCTTGTTTGGCCTTATAATAGACAAATCTGAAGAGCCGCATGCAACCACCTGCATGTAACCATTGCTGACCATTCACATTAGACACAACATAGAAAATATGTAGGGAATAAAGATTTATAGAGAATGTATCCCCCTGCTACTAGTCTGTGATGATTAAATATGGCTGTTTTATTATTAAGCTAACTGGTAAGTAGAAAAATATTAAACCGCCCTTCACTTGTGACAGTCAAGTTTTAATTCTACTTCTACGTCTGAAAGAGAATTTAGACATCTTAGAAATAGGTAGATGATGGCTAATCTCTAAAATCTGATTTGATTGAGGTACCTTTATAGGCAGCTATAAACTTTTAATCCAACTATCTCTGCTGTACATGGGCGATGAGTTTGCTGGGCAAGACAGTGTGGCATTCCTGGCATCTGAGCATGGGGACAGAAGTCTTTCAGTCTTTGGTCCTTTTGGTCTTACTATGCTCTTGTGAGGCCTAGGCATTGACTGATGACCTGAGGCACCAACTGGACTCCTTTGTGACAACTTCTCTTCGGCACATTTGTGAGTATCATTGGCAAGACCGTGTTTCTAATGCAGACATGCTCAGGAGAGTGAGGATTGGAAGGGTAACCTATCTGATACAGGAATGGCAGCTGAGCTTTTATGGGCAACTGGCCTGATCCAGCTCAATGCATACTAGGTGCCCAGAACCCTGTGGGCTGGTTCCTCAACCTCATACGTTGTGGCGGGGGCAGCTGGGAGGATACCTGGAGAGATGGGGCTTTGACCTGGAGGATGGCCATCAGGAGAACAGTGCAGTACAGGACCAAGGTTGCCAGGTCGGCAAAACTGGCAAATGCTCTCAAACCTGAACCTCCACTGCTGTCACAGTCAGCAGACAGTGCAGCTTGTCCAGCAGTTGGTGCATCCACCCAAGAAGGCGGGCAGAGTCCACAAATTTCATGTTCATCAAGAGCAATCAAATATGTGCTATTTGCTTGTGTCATGGCCAGACTTTCCTCCAGATCAACATTTGTTTTAGTCTTTTTTATTTTCCACCAATCCAGAAGTGGTCAAATGAAGACAATGTTATCGAAATTTGCATGACCTTCTTTGGCAGTAGGGTGTATGACAGGCATAAAACTTTCCACCCTGAGCATGATGTCCAAGGAAAAATGGCTGCCATGTGAATATGCTCTACTCAGTGTATTGTTACAGTATCTAATGGTGACACCACTGCACTGACACTTTCACAAAAGCCCAGAATGGGGGAATTCCTTGAACATGAGGGCAACCAAAAAGACCATTGCCTGTCATTATCCAGGTAACCCAACCTCCCCAGTGTTACTGTAACTCCACACTGATGCACCATGGGTAAGCCAAACCTCTAGAAACTCTCTGTACTATATAGTGATGCCACGCAGGCCTTTTGTGCTGCAGCATTCCTTCGAAAAAGTTGTAGAAATCCTGAAAGGTAGCAGTGGACAAATTACAGCAGAGCCTCCAGGGAACCCAACGTGGAATCAGTGGCAAGTGTTGGAGGAAAAACACTGTGTCATGTTTCTGTAACCAAGACGGTGTAACAGTAGATGCCTTTTGTTGGAGATAAAGCAGAGAGACAGTCGTCTCTCCGTTTTGTTTGGAGGGGATGTTTAGCTGATGAGCTCATGCAGAGTTTCACTTTTCCATGTAAATGGATTAGCTATAGGACGGGTGCACTTAATCTATCACAGCAATACCAGGAAAACACAAGTACTACAATATGCATGCACAGCAAGCAATGTGTGTTAAAACTTTGGAGGGTAATTATTTGCATTGATAAGTTTTTAATTAGGCTGAATTGCTTAAATTATTTATTGTTAGCTCTGCAGTTTCAAAGTGCCGTGCTTTGCCTTTGGTCTCAGTGCAAGGGAGAAAATGTGACGAATTATACGACTGGAAGTCAACAATCAACAACAAACAATAAACAGGTGACATTTGGGAGTCAGATAATCGACATGGCACTGTGCCTAGCTGATGTATTTTGGGATATGAACTTTGGAAGTTGCATTGAATTAGTGAAATCCTTTGCAAACAAAGACATTCAACATTTTACTGTAGGACATGCGCGCCTATCCAGACTTAATAAATACACAATCTAAAGCACATGGGTGAGCTGGACGTGTGTACTCACTGTTTCCAGAGGGTTTTTATTTCATTTAGCTTTGTTGTTTTGTCATGAGTATTTGTGTTTACAGAAAGAAATTGTTTACTCACAGCACAACAGAGTTAAATCAAGAAACCGCACATTCCTTTTAATCACAAAATAAAAGCAAATATGTTCAAGGATGTATTAATTATAGATTTCTTTTCTAGATCAAGTGGTTAAAAAAAGACAGACCATGCAAACAGTCCTCATCAATCCTGACATTCAGAGCAAATATTAATGAAGTGGTTAAAACAAGTGTTTTTTTTTTTTTTTGTGCAGGGAAAACGTTTCCTTATGTAAACTCCTGAAGCCCCTTCTTTTCAAAGGTAATAGGAGAAAAAAGTGAAAGATAGCTAAGCAGCTATGGACAGTCTTCAGGCACAACATGCAGCATGCATGTGTGATTCTGTAACAGTGGTGTGTGAGAAATATCCACTACTTTTTATTTATTGTCAGCAGGAAAATGTTTTTATCCAGGGACAAACGATACAGTGCCTTGGAGGTTTTACCCTTTTATTGATTTTATAAATCAATCATGGTCAATATAATTTGGCTCTTTGGGAAAAAATGTCTATGTTAAAACAGGTTTCTTCAAAGTAACGCCAGTTGAATAAAAACATGTAATGTAAAATAAGTGACTGCGTAAATATTTACCCCCTTAAAGATAGTATTTAGCAAATGCACCTTTGGCTGCAATCACAGCACTGGGTCTGTGTGGATAGGTCTCAATCAGGCTTACACATCTGGATGCTGCAGTTTTACTCAATTCTTTTTTGCAAAACTGCTCAAGCTCCTTCAGGTTGCATGGGTATCTGGTGTGAACAGCAAGTCCAGACCCAGTTGCTCTGTTGTACTGAGGCCTGGGCCTAGACTCAGCCACTCCAGAACATTCAGTTTGTTGTCTTTCAACGATTTCTGTGTAGATTGTCTTGTTGGAAAATAAATCTTCATCCTAGCCATAGTTCTCTTGCAGACTGAATAAGAATATTCTTCATGATTTTTCTATATTTTTCTGCATTCATTTTACCCTCTACCCTTACAAGCCTTCCAGGCTTAAGAAGCATCCCCACAGCATGATACTGCCACCACTGTGTTTTGTCTGATGGCCAAAAAGCACCACTTTGGTCTCATCAGACAAAATAACTTTCTTCCACTTGTCCATGGAGTTTTCCACATGTCTTTTGGTGACTCTTTAATCTGAGTTTTCTTCAGCAGTGGATTTCTCTTTGCCTTTCTCCCATAAAGCTTTGACTGCTGAAGAACCCAGTCAACAGCTGTTGTATTCAGAGTCTCTCCCATCTCAGCTGATGAAGCTTTGAACTCCTTCAGAGTAGTCAAAGGTGTCTTTGTGGCCTCTTTCACTTACCTCCTACTTGCATGGTCACTCAGTTTGTGAGGACAGCCTGATCTAGGCAGATTTACACATGTACCATATTCCTTCCATTTTTTGATGATGGGTTTAACTGAACTCTGGGGGACGCTCAGTGCATTAGATATTTTTTTGCATTCATCTCCTGACTTATACTTTTCACTAACCTTTCCTCTAAATTGCTTGGAGTGTCCTTTTGCCTTCATGGTGTAATGGTATCCATGAATACTGATTAACCAGTGACTCAGCCTTCCAGACACAGGTGTCTTTGGTGTCTGCACTCAGGTGATATCCATTTCACTTATGTTGAATTAGGTCAGTCACTGTAAAGGGGGTGAATATTTATGCAGTCACTTATTTCATATCATATACTTATATTTGACCTTACTTAGTAGGAATCGGTTTTCTCTTTTCTGAGATTGAAGAGATTTTTGGTCAAAAAACCAAATTGTATTCACCTTGATAAATTTATAAAATCAATAAAAGGGTAAAACATTTAGGTGGGTACATTATTTTATTTAGGGACTGTAATTCGCTTTTTAAAAAGCATGTCCTTTCCAGTTGTTTAATTATTTTTTTATCAAATTTACTAGCATTGCAATCCTTCTTATAACAACAATAAATGTGATTAATCATTTACAGAGGATGTTACTGATCAGACATTTTCAGTGGACCTGAAGCATTATTGAGAATTTCTCTGATGAGGGAATTGTTAAAAATGAGGTAATGCCATTTCTCAGCTAATAGTATTCCATGGAGCTTGTCTTTAATTCCAAAATTAGGATTTTTTTGTTCATTTTCAGCCATTCAATAATCTTGGCTCATTTAAATATTGGTAGCATTCACCCTTTTTAGGCTTGAACTTTTATTATGGGTGGAAATAAAGTGTCCAGCTGCTTTAAGGTTTTATGGGCCAACACATTTGGGAATTTATTAAGGCTTTTATGTTTGAATATGTTTTTATGGTTTTGGAGTTATAAAATTGATTTAAAAAAGCATTTGAGAGAAAAAGTGCAAGTAAAACAAAATAGTCCACTGGCTCAGAAACAAGCTTCTTCATCACCACACTAAGTGAACACGGTAAATACACAAACGTGTATAGTTAAGCTCTCTGTAATGGAAACCAAAAATGAAATACAGACACTGTATGTCATTACAGTGCCAAAAAACAACCTTTGAGTTTGATTTCAACAATAGTGAAGGACAAATAGAGTCCTCAAAGAGGATAATGTCAGTGAACCACAACATGAAACTCTCTTGGCATTTCACCTTCTGTCATAAAGACATTTTTATGTCATTTTTTCCAAACAAAGGCGCATCAGATTCTGAGTGTTTGCATGCTCAAGTTCCCAAAGCATGGAAAATTTAAATTCCCAATCTGCAAAAAATTAATGGAAAAAAGGAATAAATAATGCTGGCAGTATAAAAAACTGCCCTGGTGGTCTTAACCGGCCATCATTTTCTTACTTAAGGGTAATGGACACCATGTGAGGAACCCCTGGTTCCACAGACAAAGCAGAAAAAAAGAGGAAAGAAGAGGTAGCGTATTTATGTTTCCCAAAGAGCTCACATCCGGAGATAATCTGCTGTATCCTTAGATAATCTTTAGTAGCTTATACGCACCGGCTGAGCTGTAATTAATGGCAGGGTGGCTTTGACATGGTGACCCAGGGATGTTTGTCCTATCACTGTAAAGGCTGTTCATGAGAACAAGCTGGAGCCGCTCATATCTTCTGCTTTGGATTTAAAGTTGGTACGGTGAAGCAGCAGACGAACGTTCAGACAGCATTCATGTTCCATTTAATTATTTAATATAGAAGATCATAAGAGTTTCTGTCAACCTGAGATTATGTTTATCATGAGAGTTTTGTTTGTATGTACCTGGACGGTCAGTGAAAACATACAAACATAAACACGACCAGAAAGATGCAGTGGTTCAGCACTGGACTGGTGTTTTGGAAAATATGTGTAACTATGATGTGTCGTTTGATCAGTTCAACCTTTAATCACAAAGAGTTGTTTCGAGAGTTTATATTCAGCAAAAAGGTTTATTTCTTGTTTTAAACCAGAGTCTTGATCCTTCCTGAATTCTACAGCTAAAATTGGTGCTGCACCCAAACTTCTAAATTTACCTTTGGCAATTTGGCACAAAAAACACTTTGGCTGTATAAGGTACTTGGCAATAGTAGTGGCAATGCCATGCTGATGTCTGTGGCCTCAGTGTATCTCAGTGAATCCGGCCTGTTTACGGGATGACCGTGTGCTCATCCCCTCTCTGTGAGACCTGTGGGAACTCTTCTCTGCAGTCACAGCAGCTCTCTGTCATGCCGGCTCCAGTGTCTGGCCTCGTCATTTTTCACTCTACTGTCGACACCACCAGGGAAGTGGAGAGGATGTGTGTGTCGTGTGAAAAGCACACCTGGCTAAGAAGAAGACCTATAACCCCAGCCCTCCACCAGCCGACCTCACCCCCCCCCCACACACACACACACACCCACGCACACCCCCCCACACACACACTCTTCCCACCTTTTCTTTCCCCCACCTCTACATCCCATCTTCCTCCCTTTCCTCCTGCCCTGGCCCTGAGGGCAGAGATGGATCTGTGTCTGGTGATGTCACTCCTGGCAAAGTGCGGTTTCAGAGTTCAGAGGAGTGAAGGGGGGGCTATCTCATTTTGTTTATGATGCATACAGACTCTGATAAAAAATATGTAAAAACTAGAAAGAGTTTCCAAACACAGGTAGGATATAGTATACAGCTTGTTTTCAAATTTAATGTTGGATGATGTCACTTTTAAAAGTAACATAATAAAAATAAAAATAATTATGGCTCGTTATGTAAAAACCTATGATGTTACAACCCATTATGTTGTGACTGATTGCAAGACACTTCATCATGTTACAACCTGTTGAGTTTCAACTTATTACATCACAGCTATTATGTTACAGTTACATTACAACTCATTATGTTACAGCTCGTTATGATAAGATGTGTTACAATTTATTCCATCTCATGATACAACTCATTATGCTACTTGTTTTTTTACAACCCATTACGTTACACCTTGGTTCATTACAGGCTATAATGTTTGTTAAAAAACCTGTTACATTTCTACTTTCTATGTTACAATTCATAACTTTATAACCAGTTACATTACATTACAGCCCCCTTATGTTACAATTCTGTAGGTTAGGAATTCTTTCCATCACAACCTGTTACCTTACAACTCATTACATTTCAGCTTGTAACTCTGCAACACATTATGTTTCAAGATGTTATGACATCTTAGATTACTACCTGTTACATTACAATGCACTATAGTACAACTCATTAAGTCACATTTTCTGTGTTACAGCTTGAAATATTGCCAGTACTTTGGTTAGAAATGTTTGTTACAGCATGTTACATAGCAACTCCTTACATTACAGCTCATTATGTTACATCCTGTTACATTACAACACTCTGCGTTACAATTTGTAACTTTATAACCAATTAATGAACATATTCTCACAACCCATTATGTTACTCCTCATTAGGCTTCAGCTCTTTATAACTTGAACGTTTCTACTTGTAACAGTACAGCAGACATTACATCTCGCTAATTTACAACCTTGACATTATAGCTTGTTACATTACAACTTGTTAGGTAAAAATAAATTTGCTACATTTCCACTAGTAAGGTTACATTTTTGTGACAACCTGTCACAAAACAACCTCTTTGGTTACAACCTGTCACACAAGCTGTTTGCTTACAATTCTAACTTTACAACCTGTTAATAAAGTTAATGTATTGTATTGTATTGTTACATTACCATTTATTATGTAACAACTCATTGCATTAAGACTTTTTATATTACAACCCGCTATGTTCCCATTTGTTAGTTTAAGAACTCTTTCCATCACAACATGTTACATTAAAACTCATTTTATTTCAGCTTGTAACTTAGCAACGCATCATGTTATAACATCTTATGTTACGACATCTTAGATTACAACCTGTTACATTAAAACCTGCTATGTTACTCGTGAAGTCACAATTGTTATATTGCCATTTGAAATATTACCAGTTGTTTGGTCGGAAATTTATGTTACAACTTATGTTACAACTTAAGTTACGTTATGTTAAAAATGAAAAGTGCTTATGTAAGTAGTTGTTACATTAACACCTGTAAGGTTGCAACCTTATGTTAAAACCTGTTAGATTACAACTTGTTACATAACAACTCATTTTGTTATAACATGCAAAATTAAAACATATAAGCTTACTATGAAATTAGAGCTTTACATTACAATAAGTTGGGTAAAAACTCTTTACGTCCCAGCCAGTTATATAACTCATCACAGCACAGCTTTTCACATTGTATTATGTTACAACATCTTAAGGTATGATACATTAAATTACAACCTTTTACATTACAACCCCTTACGTTACAACTCATTTTGACATGATTGTTATATTACTGCTTTCAATATTACCAGTTAGGTTATAGCTTTATGTTACAGCCTGTTACATAACAAATTACATCACAGCTCATTATGTTACAACCTGTTACCACTTAGAAGACAGCCCTTCATTTCAGAACTTCCAAGTGTTAGTATAATTATTTGTGACACCACATGTAATGTTATAACTTCATGTCACAACCTGAGACATTGCAATCAATTACATTACAGCTCGTTACTTTATAACCTGTTACAACTCATGCTAAAACAGGTCAGGAGACAGCCCATCCTTCTAGAACTTCCAACTATTTGTGACACTACTGTTAATGTTACAACTTTATGTCACAATCTGTTACATTAGAACTAATTACATTACAGCTTGTTACGTTATAATATGTTCCATGTACCTACTACATTAGAAGCTGACAAATCACAATTGTAACATCACAACCTGTTACATTATCACATTATGTGACAACTTATTCCATTTTTGCTTATTACATTATAACCTGTTATGGTACAAGCTTCTCATCAATGTTAGAACACATTGTGCTACAATTCATGAAGTTACAATTGGTATGTTACATAACTGTATGTTACAACTTGTTACATAACTGTGTAACATGTTGATAAAAGTAACATGTTATTCAATGTTAAAATACAAAAAAGTGCCTATGTAGAGGATACTAAGTACAAGTAAGGATACTTTAACCGCCTTTGAATGTGTTCATTTAATGACTTTGCACAGCCTGTTGGCCTGCTGCCTAATAACAGAATACCAGACACGGTAACCTTTATAGCTTTCCGTTAGGCTCAGAAACTAACAGAAAACTATACAGAAATATACATTTGCCTTTTCAGCTTAGCTGTTCACATGAATAAAACACAAGCCTATGAATGTTTCACTACAATGTTACTCTTGTCCTTTTTGTAAAAAAAAAAAAAAAATCTGAACCTAATAAGGATATTTATGCAATGTAAATGCTGTCCTCTTTGCCATCTCATTGGTTTAATTAGCTAGCTGCACAGTTGTAGGTTTACCATTCACTGGTATGCAGCTATGTACTAACAAGTTGCACAGAAACAGGAACAGTGCAGATGCACCAGGGATTTTCTTATCCGTGGCAACAATAGAACAGGGAGATACAATTTTTTTTTTTCAGTAATGAATTACTTTAATAAATTACTTCAATTGCACAACATGTTTAATTATCAGGGACATTATCCCCTAGGTTAAGGTAATGTAGATGGTATTGCAAGTTGTGTTTTGCTAACCATTTATGCTGTGGAGCATGTGCAGAATGCCTAGCGTAGATGGGATCCCATTTACATGCAAGCGCCAACAAATTAGCAATCACATTATCGACATACAGTGTTTAACAAATTTATTAGACCACCTGTCATATTCGTCTCAAAGACCATCCAGCATCATGAAGTTCTTTAATGCGGACTCTTTCATTTTTCAGTCAGCTCTCCACATTTTACCATTTTGAACAAGAATGAGGAATTTCAAACTGAATTCACCCAAATTTGAGCCGGCTCACTGGGCTTCTCTGAGAAGTCAGAAATGAATCAAGCATACCATTCAACCACTAAAACTATTTTTCTCTTCAGGAATGCAAGTAAATAACTATAATTTGACATATTAATTAAGAAATATTATTATGCTTTACTATTTTTTTTTCAGGTTTTTTTTTGTAAATCAGTACATTTGAAAATTCATGTATAACAATAATAATTATATTTTAGCATTAAAAATATCATTTGGGTTAAATAGCTTCTACATATTGGTGTATTAACCATTGCAGAAACATAAAAAATGATTTTGGTAATTCCAGTGCTGTTTATTTAGGGCAGCTGTGGCATAAACCTTACTTTGGTTAGGGTTAGGGGGGTCTAATAAATTTGTTAAGCACTGTATGCTGGTCTGACTTTGTGAAATGGGATTTAGTATAATATAAGTCTGACTTGCATGCATAATAAAAGTCTACCTTTGGCCAGACTAAGTTAGTTAGTTAACTTCTGAGTGGCATGTGAATATGACGCCTGGTAATGTTATTGGTGTAGTACTTTTGTCATTTACCAGTGTCTTTCTTTAGTGGGTCTAGTGGAGAAAAAACAAACCTCGATGGAAAAAAGAGAGCACCTGCAGACCAAGCTATATTCTCCCAACAAGAGCCATAATCAAACACCTATGAGCACTAAAGTTTGAAGGGTGAATAATCATGAGAATACCAAAAGAAAGAGTAAGAAATCTGTTCATTTTTACAAATTTCCAAAGACAAGAGCAGCAAAGTGTGTATATAATCAGTTCAAGATATGCTCAAATGTGCATCCTCCCTGAGCAGAGTCTTTAAAGAGATACCTTATGTGGTTTCCAGTATACAGCCTATATGTAAACACAGACAATGAAGACAATCGGCCCCACAATGCCGGAGATGCTTCATGTGGCTGGAATCATTTTTGAGGATTTAGGCCTTGTGTTCTGTACCGTCAAGCGAAGACACGCAAGAGAAGACAGCGAAGCACATGTCATGGGAGTCAGTCTAGATGAAAAGACTTGTCTCTCTTTCCTCAAGTCAAGTCGTCATGGTGTGCAGTCATGCTGCAGAAGTTTACAGATTTTTAAAAGTCTTGACATTGTCCCATCAATTACAGGACACTGATGTCATGAGTGTATCTGAGTCTCGCTGAATACTTTCAATATATGCAGTCAAAGTCAGAGCAGTCAAAACATATTCTGCGAACATCTCTGACACCGTCACTTTTTCCAGAGAACTGTCAGGAGCTCTGCAAGATGTGGACCTAACAGCATTCATGTGTGGGTATGAGTGCGCATGTGCCTGTGTGTGCACGTGCAGTGATTAACACTCCCTTCACCGTGTCAGATAAAAGCATGAAAAATGACTGAGTAAAAAAAAAATGGGGTGTGTCCCTCGCCAGTTGTAGCTTCAGTTATCTGATCAATACCATGCAATTATAGAGATTTATGTCACCCAACATTCCAGGGCGAGTTCGTTTCACAGCCACCTGTGGAAATATGATCTGTTTTGTAACCTATCTAACACCCAGACAGGAGAGAAGAGGAGAGAGAGCTTTAGTTGTTAATTTCAACTAAGTTCCAACTAGAAACATATCCAACTACACATCCTTCAGAAAGAGAAAACACAGCCACCATCATCCCAACAAGTCTGCAGTCCCAAACAGCATATGATTAAAGTGTGATTGATTGTGTGTACCCATGCCTTTTGTTTGGGTCATGTTTAAGAGGTATCCAGAGGTATCTATTACTCCAAGTGGGACTTAAGTGTTCAGGTCATAAAGAAGTTAGCCAATTCCCTGTCTTTTGGTTATCTTTAAATTTTGAAATACTTCCCCTGCTGACAGTAAACAGAGCCTTAGTGTATTTTGACACTAATATTCAGGTACAAATACTGGAGGAGACAAACCTCCCAAGAGTCCTTTAAATCGCAGAAACCAGAATGAACACCTGGCAGTAATAGGCCATGAGAAATACAGTTGCTGGACTGTGAAAGTACAGTGGTAGGTCAAGAGGAATAGCTCAGGTGGTTGAACTTTGTAATATTACATGCATTCAGTTAATTCTTGAGTGTTGTGCTAAGTTTGTAGAAAATTCCATAAAGCATTGCCATGCAGTCTCCATTTGCAAACATTTGTGATACAAAATGAGTCGTTCCGAAGACCCCTGTGACTTCAAACAAGACACTGCCATGGATTCCACCTTTGCATTAAGATGGCTCGTTAAATTTCATCCCTGCTGGATATTCAACAGTCAACTGTAAGTGATATTATTAGAATGTGGAAAGGCTTAGGAACAACAGCACCTGAATTGTGAAGAGGAAGACCATGGTAAATCACAGAAAGAGGTCAAAAACTGTTAAGGTGCATGGTGCGTCAAAGTCACTAACCTTCTGTTGATTCCACAGCTGAAGAGTTCTGAACTCCCACCGGTATTAATGTTAGCACAGAAATGATGCAGTGGTAGTGTCATGGGGTTTCCATGGCTGAACAGCTGCATGTAAGCCTCACATCATCAAGTTCAATGTCAAGCGTCACATGGAGTAGTCTGGGTTTGGCGGATACTCGGAGAACGATACCTGCCTGAATGCATTGTGCCAGCTGTGAAGTTTAGTGGAAGAGGGATAATGGTATGCGATCTCTCAGGGTTTGGGCTAGGCCCCTTATCTCCAGTGAAGGCAAATCTTAATACTTCAGCATACCAAGACATTTTGGACAATGCTATACTTCCAGCTTTGTGGCAACAGTTTGGGGAAAAGCCTTTTCTATTCTAGCATATTCACAAAGCAAGGACTATAAAGACATGGTCTGAGGAGTTGGGTGTGGAATAACTTGACTGGCACCGAGCCCTGACCTCAACCCCACTGAGCACCTTTGGGATGAACTGGAGCAGAGATTGTGAGCCAATTCTTCTTGTGCCTGACCTCATAAATGCTCTACAGAATAAATGGGCACACATTCCCTCAAAAATACTCAAAAATCTTGTGGAAAGCCTTCCAAGAGGAGAAGAGGCTGTTATAGCAGCCAAAGGTGGCCCATTTTCATATTAAAGCACATGTATTTAGAAACAATGTCAGTACAGTCCCTAAATCAGAATTCTTAGACAAATCCTGCTCCCTGCAGTGATGCCCAGTGCAAACAGGACCAGTGGCATGGCAGCCCAGATCAGATGAGGCAACCCAGCTTCATGTTTTCTCATCATGTAAACCAGTTCCTTCTTTCTTATGTCTTTTCTTTAATGTAAATCCTAATATCATATAGCTGGATGTTGAATAAATCCTGTGATAGCCTGGAGTTATTACTACTTGTACTAAAGAATATGGAAGAAAAAATGAAAGACTTCCATACAGTCTGTGTGATGCATGCAATCTTCTGAGCAGCTTGTGATATTCTGAGGATGAATGTTGTCTCGGGTCAGGCCTGATGGTCATCAGTGTCTTAACCACTGAGGCGCTCCTTGCTCCATACGGGGCAGCAGTGATTCTGGTTCCACTACATGGGCTCAGCAGGAGACCACATGCTTGTAGCGCAGCTCCAGCTCAGCCATCTAGCTGTGAGGGCCTCTGACTCTTTCAGCTCTAATGGAGGATGGATGGATTTCTATTTAAACATTTCTATCACTCGTTTCTCATCCGTGTCCTCTCTTACTCAGTATTTCCCTTCTTTTTGTGATCTGTCCTTTTGCTTGCTTTCCTCTTCATACCTGGGAAAGTGTAGGGTAAAATCTAGGCATGCTGCAGTCTGACAGGATGATCAGATATCTTTGACAGATGTCCTTGACTTTTCTCTGACCTGATCCTGGCCAGACATGATTCCAGGCTGCAGGCTGGGCTAGGCCAGTCTTGGGCTCAAGCAGATAGTCTCTCAATGAATAACCTGACACGTTGGATAGATTGTTTCATTCAGCCATGACGTGGATAAAAGAGAGCGCTTGGGAAGGGTAGGACTTTTCAAAAAATTATCGGCTGGTGGTTGGATGAACATTCTGTCACATTCATGACGGGGAATCAGAGCAATGAGACAAAATGAGGCAGTAGACATGCACAGCTCCAGTGTCCTTGTGTAGGGTGACCAGACGTCCCAGATTTCTCGTCCCCGTTTTAAGAGACCTGTCCCCTGCTTGTGCCATCCCTGGAAATGTCCCCAATTTTAATTTCTATGAATTTGAAAAAAGAGCTTCTTCTTGTTACACTGAACATCCCACTGACATATTTCAAACTGTTAAAACATGTTTACTGTTTTTTTCCATAGCTTGGGCGCTTTTAGCAGCAGTTAAGTGCTAATGCTAAATTCAGGCATTTCCTGTTAATAGTCTGTTCTTTCAAAATAAAAGTCAACTTGCATTTTGTCAGTTCAGTGTTTTTAGTGGAAAGTTGCAACAGCAGAAAATGTTACATTCTAGCAGCAATAACTTGACAGCATCATAAAGCAAATTAAAAATTCTGGATCCATAATTTAAGGGGAGAAAACGCTGAAGTTCAACTCTCACACAAGATGAGGAAGAGTAGAAGGGTTACCAATGAACACTTATGTAGCAAAGTTATGTTAATAACCTTTTCATTTAATTATTGGCTCTTTAGTTCCAGTATTTTATTATTATCTATGAATGGTTAACACCATACATTCATACAGCAAGGCTGTGCTTAAAGCCTCCTGCAAAACTTTTCTCAAAATACATAAAACTTGAAGTGTCCCCATTTGGTATATCATCATAAAAATATTTTGTGGCTTTCATCCACCACACTGGAGATGTCCCCAGTTTTCAGTTAAAAAATCTGGTCACTTTGCCGTGGTGGCCAGAGGTGGGAGAAAGTCATTGTTTTGCAAGTCTCAAGTAAGTCTCGAGTCAAGTCTCAAGTAAAGGCAAGACATGTCGTGTCAAGTCCGAAGTCATAGGCTTGCAATTTTCTAATCCTTACAAGTCATAAGCACTGTTTACCAAATAAAATGACATTTTAACAATGTAACAATCTATTCATCTGTATTCCTTTTCTACATGGTGGAATGGAAAGTAACTGGTTTGACCCTTTGGAAATATTCATAATAAACTGGTTTGTTTTGTCGTCCTTTATAACATGGATTTTGAAAAGTGCTCTATCAGTAAAGTTTATTATTATTATAATATAACATAATATATACAGTGATGGGCAAAATACTTAAAAAATACCATGTAAGCCACTAGTTACAGAAAAACTAGAAACTAGAAAAAATAAATTAAAGGACACAAAAGCTACACCAAGGAGAGTAAAAATTAGAAAGCTTACTACATCTAAGCTAATTTAATACATTACAGGGATTTTAGATAATAAAAACAACATTAATAATAATAAACTGCTATTATTATTGTTTTTAAAACAATTTTGATTAGATTTTTATGTTTATTTAGTTCACCTGTTATGTTTAAACTGCATCTGCTTACATTAAAGTGTCAAACTTTTTTGCTCTTTGCTTGTGCACCACTTTGTGGCATGTGCTTTTAAAGAATACAATTCAAATAAGCTTTGCTGATCTTACATTGATTTCTTAAATACATAAGTAAATTAGTTTGTTCAGAAACCAAAATAAACACACCTGCAACACACTCACGTCACGTTATTTATGTCACCCTTAACTTTACAACTGACTTCAGCTAACTTAATTTCAGTGTCACGGTTTCTAGCCACAGCGATTTTACAAGCGAACATGTACTGTTGCATAAAATGGTTGCTAAGTTTAGGTTACCCAAAGCATAACCTCACAACAGGTGTCAGCCCAGCTTACCAATCTTTGTGCAACTTTAGGTGCTGACCAAAGTTTGAAGTTGTTGCTTCTCCGTCTGTTATTCTTGTGCTGCAGGTTTTGCACAGGGCAGTTTGTTTTTTGTTTATGACCTTGTAATTTGCGAATGCAAATGAAACTTTCCTTGGTAGCATGTTTACGCATCCTAGTGTTTATAACTGCCACTCTCCAGCAGTCTGGCGCTCACAGAAATGTAATCCACACCCTCCTTGTTTGTTCTTAAACCTGATTGGATGTTAATAGATGCATTCAATGGGGCAGATTCTGTGGGAAAATTTGTTGTCTTGCTAGAAATGACAGAATAACAGTCACGTTAGTTGAATACTTTGAATGGGGGCACATTTTACTCAACACACTCTCTGAAAATCTCAAGTATTTTCAAGTCATCACACTAAAGTCCGAGTCAAGTCCGGAGTCATTGATGTCAAAGTCAAAGTCGAGTTGCAAGTCTTTGATGATATTGTCAAGTCAAGTCCAAAGTCATCAAAATTGTGACTTGAGTCTGAATCTAGTCCAAGTCATGTGACTTGAGTCCACACCTCTGGTGGTGGCAGCCATTGCGGACACCAGCTTATAGTACAACTCAAACCCAGCTGTAACGTTTGCAAACTCATGCCGGAACAGGCTGGAAGAAGAGAAAAAACACCTTTTCCATCATGAAAAGCTTTCACTGCTGAGTTTGCTCTCTGTTATCTAAAGAAATGTGGTCCAGTTCTGATAAACCTTTAGCTATACTATAGCAACTACCTAGCTACTCTGCTACACTGGTGGCAGCCATTGCTATTGTCTACCTGGACTGCCTCGTTACCTCAGATGACCCTGATTGACCCAAAATGTTTTCAGTTCAGCAAAAAAATGTAGATTGGAGCTTTGCAAGACGGATTTGCCTGATGACAGTCTGGCAAATCTGTCAGCTTTGCGAGATTACAGAATGAATTTGGCAACATGTATTTGAGTGTATTAAATCACATCTATAAATCCGTAAATCATTACGCTTTTTGCCACTTCCTGCTTTTGGTTCACAAGTTAGTCCGCTTTGCATTCACACCTCAAACAAACTGCACCAGAAGCGAACCGAGTCCCTGTTTTTTAGGGGTGCATTCATACCAGAGCTGTTTGGTCTGCTTTCAACAAAATTTGGTCAGTTTTCTTGGCTAGTCCGCTTCATTTGGAGTGGTGTGAAAGCTTACACGAACTCTGGTGCAGACCAAACAACAGGGGGTCTCGGTCGCTTCCAATCAAACCCTGGTGCCGTTTGTTTGAGGTGTGAAAGCAAAGCGGACCAACTTGTGAACCAAAGGCAGGAAGTTGTATAAAGCGAAATGATGTATGGATTTGTGATTTAATATACTCAAATACATGTCGGTACCTCACTTGGCGTCCTTGTAGCCATAGCAACATGTCGTAGTCTCTCGCTCACATGGCTCACCTTTTTCTTTGCTGCTGATTTATTCTTCTCATGTAAATAACATGCTGGACAGCTCACCGCTTTGCTGGCTGCTCGTAATGTTCCAATGCAAGAACAGAAACCCCAAGACAGTGTAAGTTTGGTGTTTTTTTCATCATTTATGTGGAAAAAAAGATCTGCAGAAGGAGATAGATCTCTGGTTTCGCCTTCTTCTACATCTCCTTTTCCTCTACACCGCTCTTTGTTTGGGATGGCAGCACCACAAATGTATGGTTTGGTTCGTTTGGCCAAGGGTAATGTGAATGCGAACCAAACCATAGGAAAGAGCAACAATGTTGCAGTTTCAGTTCCAAAATGAACCGAGTCCCCCAGACAATCAGGTGTGCAAACATCGACTAGGGTACATTTGTTTGGTAAAAAAAAAAAAAAAAGACCAGAATTTATTGAAAGCGGACCAGCTCTGGTGTGAGTGCACCCTAAGACAAGAGAACTTTGTTGTAAAGCACCATTTATACTTACAGCAATTCAAAGTGCATTACAAGGCCAAAAGAATAGAAGAATGTAATCAAAGTACACAATAAAGAGGCTTGACCTTATCAGCCCTTCTGTACCAGTCTCTGGATGGTTGTGTGATGCAGGAGCTTCGATACATTGCTGCACTGAAGAAACCATAGCATCCTGGCATTTGAACAGTGAGACTAAAACATATTGTTCCGCACAGATAATTAACTGATTCTAGTTTGTAAATCGGTCCAGATTGTTCCTGTCAAGACAGGTTTGCTAATGCTCAAGCTGGATTAGGTTCATTGGAAAAGGTCAAGGCATCAGACTTGGTTTCAGTTGTAGAGGGAATTATGGCAACAAAGTGAGCCGTCAAGTCTCTTAAAAGCTTATCTCACAAACAATACAACATAACCTTTACTATCATAAAGAATGAGATCTGTTTACCTGTTTATGTCTCTGGATTCAACTGACTGGCCTCGAAGGGCCGTCTCGAGAAGGTCTTTAAGGTCTTAATCTCAATAGGGTAATTTTTTGTGATATCTCTGTTGAAATGGAGCATTCAAATGTCACGTCTGCTGTTTTAAAGGCTTGTCTGCCATGCATGGAGAAAAATGTGTGAGAAACACACTGACCTGACACCTGTGTCAGATCTCTTAAGTGGAAAATTTCACCGTAATAAATTACTGCTGACACGCTAAAAGGCTTTGTGGATCTGTCATATTCAAACACTTCATCAGACAATGGCATCCGTACATGATGACACAGCTTAGGTCAAACCATTCCAGACCTGGTAACTGTATCTCTTATTTTCTCTCTCCACAGAGCTTCTTAACTGGATTTACTGCAATGTGATACACAGGCAAGTATTGAGTGTGGAGATGGTGGTTTGTGGTGTGTGCTGGTACGAGTGTTTGTGTGAAAATGCTCACACACTGGTGTGTTTGGGTAAGAGATCAGATGTTTTCCTGGTCCATCTCTGGGATGGTTTGAGGAGCAGAGGACGCTGGGATATGCCCGGCCCGAGGGGATCCTCTTGTGTGTTGAATGGAATTGAGGAATGCCACCATAGACAAACACGCTGCAAGCTATGAAACAACCGCCGTACAACTGAAATCAACACTGTGTGTCCCTGCTATCCAACACAAAAGGAGAGTCAATCCAAGAAACTAAAGGAGAGAGAGAAAGAGAGGGAGAAGGAAAGAAAAACAAACATTACAAGGGTGCCTCAGAATAGCCCAAAGGGGTTTCAATGTAATGTCACAGCATTGCTTAATATGGAGCTCAGCATGTAATGAGTTGATGTAATAACACATGCATGGCCTTTTTTATTTAACATCTCTTCATAGGCTTACAAGACATATGTTTGGTCACATCAATACCATGTGACCCACAGAGATGATTAAGTTAAGTTTGTCTTCAGATATATCAAAACAGTGCATTCAGAAAGTATCCAGACCCCCATCACTTATTTCAATTTTGTTATTCTGTATTATGCTACATTTAGCAATTGTTAAGTAAAAACAGAATATTAAAAGTTTAACACATTTATTTAAAAAATAACCCTGAAATAACATATTGACATAAGTATTCAGATCATTTTCAGAAACACTTGAAATGTAGCCTTGATCTTTGACAAGTCAATTTACTCCTTGATTGGTGTCCACCTGTGCTAAATTAAACTGATTGGACATGATTAAGAAAGGCACACACCTTTCTAGAGATCACCTGACAATGCATATCAGAGCAAGAACAAAGCCATGAGGTCAAAGGAACTGACTGCAGAGCTCAGAGATAGGATGGTTGCAAGGTACAGATCTAGGGAAGGCTACAAAAAAGTTGCTGCTTTAAAAGGTTCCCAAGGCAACAGTGGCCTCCAGAATTCTCAATGAAAGTCTGGCACAACCAGGACTCTTCCAAGAGCTGGTTATCTGGCCAAACTGAACAATCAGATGACAGGGGCCTTTAGTAAGAGAGGAGAGCAAGAACTTGATGGTCACTCTGACAGAGATCCTGTGTGGAGATGGCACAAAGTTCCAGAAAATAATACAATTCATTGAGTGTCATAAACCATTCAACCATAGGACAGACTTGAACTGATCATGATATGATATTAATGCACATTGATAACATTTGATCCTGCAAGACAGCATCAATGACAGTATTACTTTGCAACCAATTTAGGGAAAAAGATAAGAAAACACCAGCAGCTCTTACAGTTTTAAAGAATGCACATTGAAAAATGTATATACAGTGCTTAACAAATTTATTAGACCACCTGTCATATTTGTCTTAAAGACCATCCAGCATCATTAAGTGCTTTAATGCGGACTCTTTCATTTTCAGTGAGCTCTCGACGTTTTACCTTTTTGTACAGGAATGAGGGATTTCGAACTGAATTTCACCCAAATAAATTTGTTAAGCACTACATATATATGTATATATATATATATATACATATATATATATATACATATATATGTTTTAATATACAGTAACATTTCTTATTAGTTCTTGACTTATTTGGTATGGGTGCATAGTACAATTACAGTATAATATTACCATCTATGCTTTTATGCTATTACATAATATTTACGACCGTCAAGATTAATCCAGTCAATTGTGATTGATCATGAGGCCAAAATTAGTGCCACATGTTTTATTGTCTCTTTCAATACTCCTTAGTTAAGCCACGTCAGCATCTCCCTGCAGCCAAAGCAGTGGAATAACTCGCCGACTGCTCCTTAATGTCTCATTTCACTTCAAAATTTACAACCAGCTCAGTGGACAAGTCAGTCATCTGATCCTTTTTGTTTTCTTCTTTCATTTGCAATCCGTAACAAGTTCCTTTTTTAAAATCTTTGATCTACCAATAAAAGTAGGTCTGTATCTAAAAAGGAAGTCAATTACATCTATTTTAAGATAGTAGAAAATAAAAGAATGACACACAAACGGTGTAAAATGCAAAACAGTGGAATTTTAAAAGGGGATAAAGGGTGCGATTAATCCTGGTGGACTACAGAAATTCTGAGATTAATTGCAGTTAAAAAAAATGTAATCTTTTAACAGCCCTAATTATATCATATTACATTATATTATTTTATATCATATTACACAATACTATATTGTATTAAATGATAATAAAACAATACACCATAATACACTACAATGCACAGTATCATATTGAATAATATGATATAGTATATATCAGTATCAGACATTTCCTGCTTTTAAACCTCAAGCAGACTAGACTTATTGGAGCACAGTCTTAAGACCAAAGTAATTTATAACTGATAGTTAAAATGTAGATTATTCTATGCGCAATTAAAAGACACAGCCATCCAAAAGTCCCCCAAAAAACCTTTTTTCCTAAAAGTAAAGCGTATTGGACTTGTTGCACACACAGAAAGCAAAGCTTCAGGATAACAGAACTGGAATCTCTCTGGTTTGAGGTCTTCTTCCATGTTATTTTCCATGTTTGCTTTCTGTAGAACACCCACAACTCAGAAAGCTTCCTGCTCAGCATGGGGTTTATGAGGTGAGGGAGCTTTTTCTTCTCCACATTCAGACACACAGCATTACCATATCCATGCATGCAGATCTGCAGCATTGGCTAACAATCATCTGTCGTGTAATTTCTAATAATTTGAGCTTGTTGGCAGGATATTAAGCAGGCTTACAGACACGTGGGACGAAATGATTTAAAGTCTCGTGGAGATAGGCGTGCATGTGTGCAGGAATGTAATTGATTTATTTATTTCGTGACAATGATGCAAAGCAAGTGTGAGATTTGCTACAGTAATGCGGCTCTAGAGAGAGATGGGGAGCCTTTGTGGGATGAAGGTGGGGGAAGGTAGCTTCTTAGATGTGGAGGGCCCTCAATCCTTCCAAACCTTCCAAGAAACATTGATAAGCAGATCCCTGAAATGAAATCTTCCCCAGCACCCGGCTGGATCTGCCCCTAATCGTTTTATTTACAGTCACTATAAAAGATGCCTCCCTTTTAATGACGCCCAGATATAATAGGCAGCCGAGGAACAATCGGTACAGTCCTAAGCGCATTCCCCCCTTCCATTTTCACATTAGGCTAATCGAGGCGAGGGGAAGGATATAAAGACATCAGTTGGATGAAATGAGTGTAATTGGAGAATAATGTAGTTAGTTTGCTCTAATCTTCTGCATAATATTAAAATGTTCCCGATGCACCCCAGCTGCAAGCAATCACCCCGCTCTAAGGAACCTGGGCGACAATGTTTGGAGAAAGACGGCTCATGTGAGATTGAGGAAGAGATACTTTATTATACGAGACATGAGGAAAGAAAAACTGGAGAAACAACTGGAAGCTCCACCAGGGAGGCCAAGAAAGTGTCTAAAAAGGCCTTCACCGAGATAACTGATCCGTTCTCTATCTTTTTTCCTGTCATGGAGAAGCAATCCTCACACCCTGCTGATGGCTGCCTAATTTGTACTGAGGGCTTGTTGGTTGCCAAGACCAGTTATGGAGTTGTTGAAATCAGGAACAGTAGGGACCAAAACTGTCAGCATGGGTTTCAGAGGTTCATTTTCTCCATGCTGAGTGCAGCCTGCTACAGCCTGACTGTTTTTTTTAGCTGCCAAAAAAGCATCCTACAGTACAGCAGCTTAGTGTGTCACCAGCATGTTCTCAGCACTCGGACTCACAGCGACTGAGAAACAAGGTAAAGTAGTACACAATAACTAGCTTTTCTGACAGAAAACCATTGTTTTAGAATTGCAGCTCTATTCAAAATGGAAACACATCTTTGTGTAAATATTATATTGGAATTTGGGCAAATGCATTTGCCTTGAAACTGGAAACGAAGTGGTCATCAGTGGTCACTAAATCTGTTATAGATATAACCTCGTTTAGTCAAATATTCAATATTTTGTTGCCATATTGGGGTCTGTTTTTACATGTATTTCTTTGCTTTCTCCAAATAAATCATGCATCATAACGGTTACATAGAAAAATCGACATAATATTAATGCAATTTTTGCAAACAACCAGTCAGTCTCCTTTGCAACATGAGAGGAATCACACAGTTAAACTCGATGTCTCACAGAAGATCAGATGTCATAACAGTTAGGCCGCACGAGTGCAAGTCCTGATTTTTCTTTTCTTTCTTTCTTTCTTTTTTTTTTTTTGCAGATTTATCACACTTAAATGTTTTGCTTCATCAAACAAATTTCAATATCTCACAAAGACAACCCAAGTAAATACAAAATGCAGTCTCTAAATGATGATTCTATTTATTAAGGGGAAAAAAATCCAAACCTATCTGGCCCTGTGCGAAAAAGTAATTGCCCCCCTGAACCTAATAACTGGTTGTGCCATCCTTGGCAGCAATAACTGAAATCAAACATTTGCAATCAGTCTTTCATATTGCTGTGGAGGAATTTTGGCCCACTCTTCTTCACAGAATTGTTTAAACTCAGCCATATTGGAGGGTTTTCAAGCATGAACTGTCTGTTTAAGGTCCCACCACAGCATCACAATTGGATTTAAGTCCAGACTTTGACTTGGCCACCACAAAACTTTAATTTTGTTTTCTTTTTCTGAGCCATTCAGAGGTAGACTTGCTTGTAAGATTTGGGACATTGTCTTGCTGCATAAGCCAAGAGCGCTTGGGCTTGAGGGCACGAACTGATGGTTGGACGTTGGCCTTCAGGATTTTCTGGTAGACAGCAGAATTCATTGTTCCATCAATCACAGCAAGTGGTCCAGGTCCTGAAGCAGCAAAGCAGTCCCAGGCCATCACACTTCCACCACCATGTTTGACTGTTGGCATGGTGTTCTTTTTATCAAATGCTGTTATTTTTGCACCAGATGTAACGGGCTGCACACCTTCCAAAAAGTTCAACTTTTGTCTCGTCAGTCCACAGAATATTTCTCCAAAGGCACACATGAGAGACGAAAGCTTTTAAAAATGGCCTTCTTGGTTAACACCGTAAGCGATGACCGAGAATGCTTTGCAGTGTTAACTGGAAATAAATATTTTTAACAGCTTTTCTCCCTAATTATGCGAATCAGTTTTTTTTTTCAGCAAATACACCATATGGAGTGCAAATTTCATTAGGAGTGCTCACTTTAAAACAAGAATTAAGAAGTGGTGGATGCAGCTGACCCACTCATCATCTTTTGTCATTTTTTTTTTATTTAGAGCCCCCTGGAGGTGAAATTCATTTATCGCACATTTATCTTGTAATGCTTATTTAGTATCACATTGATTTATAGCATTAAGAGATTCACGTTATCTCCAGATTGTCTTGAAGTTACTGTTTCCTCCAGAACTCATAAATTGTCATTTTACACCAGTACACAGTCTTACACTTAGCCCCCTAACATCACAACTAACAATGGTAAGCGGATTAATCTCACACATTCTACAGGTAATTAGAAGTGCTTGACGTCAGGATAAGTTTCATTTGCATAGGATTTCTACTAATAATTGAAATTTTAGAGTGAAAATTTGAGGCATCATACATCTGTTTACACAGTATTCATCTAGTGAGTCATACCAAAGGTATTTTCTCAACAAATAATGCAATATAATGTAGGATGGCATACTCAAGCATGCATTAGATTGGTGTTTCCCAAATTGTTTTTTTCTGGTTAGCTACATCAGGCAAGGAACAAGCCATCTGAACTCAATTGTTGCTTTTACAGTCTTCCTTCTGCACCAACCAGCTGGTTGGTTGAGCTGATGGCTGGTACTAGATTGGATAACATTGATTCCAGACTCAATCTGGTCCTGACTTACTGTTTTAAAAGCCTGAAGGCAACCACTTCACCTCCATAATACGTGAACTGCATACATACATGTTACAATAGTTACTGTAGGGGAGAAATTTGAGAGATATCTGGCTGCAGACCTCTATGGTGGGGTGTTTTGGACTCATCTGTAGTAGACCTCTACTAGGGGAGACCTTGAACATGGGACGGGTAGTGATGTACTAACCTTTGTTAGGTTTTTTCCTTAGTTTGTGGTGTGTTATTTTAATTTTATCCCCCTTCCCTTAACCTTTAGGGTTCAGGTGCCTAACCCTAACCCTCTTTGGGGGTTTCCTTAGTTTGTGGTGTGTTAAATATACATTATTCAGTACGTCCTTCCCATTCCGGCTTGGGTAATGTACATTGCTTCCTGCCCCACGGTTGAATTCCTCCCACCATAGAGATCTGCAGTCAGATCCTCTTGAAAAATTCTGAAAAAGTCATTTGGCAACCCCCCCCCCCCCCCCCCCCATAACTCTCCTGTGACCCAGACTTTGAGAATGGTTGCCACAGGTTTGTACAACATTATACTGTAATTCAAAGAGAATTCAAATAAATGTTTGGTATAAATAGTGAAATATGTGTGACTTTAGTTTTAAAAACCTTGGAAAAGTTCAGTTATACTTACATATCAGTTTTTTTTTCATACTATGAGCTAAATCAAAGTTAAACATTTTTAGTAATGTGATATTTGATATTTGTTCTTTAAAAATAGTTATTGGTACAGAATAAGTGTTTTGCATTTAAATACATTTTTAATGTGTAAAATAATGCTCCTATGACCTCATTTGGTATTATTTAAACGTTGCTAACGTTTTAACATACCTATGTATTTTTGTCTTTACCACAGATGGACAAGGAACCATATAAGATAACTTAGTCTTGATTTGCAACAAATCAAATTTTAAAAATTGAAAGTGAAAACAGTTAGAGGAAAGTATTGTAATATCTCCCAATAATGTTCTATGGCAGAGGGTCACAACCTTTCTTCATCAGCCCATACCCTTAATGATATCTAAGAGAAGCCAAGCCCCCCAGGACCCACGTGGAAGAATTAACATCAATTTTAACTGTTTTCATTGACAAAATTCCAACATACGAGGTATACATACACTTGTTCTCTACAAAAGATCTATATATGAACTATCCATCATTCACAGACCACTCTAGATACAAAGTAAGAGGGTCTTTATTTTTTAAATAAAAATGTGAAATTCTCCACTTTAGAAAGTTTCAAATAGTTGAGTAAATACAATTTAAAAAATGTTTTTTTAAACTGTAAAATTCAGAAATGTATGCAAACCAAAACTTTTTAGATTATAAAGTCAAAAAAGTCTACATCCAACTTTTTTTTTATTTTTGACTTTACAAAGTTGTAAATTTACAATTTAAAAAACGTACAATTTTTGAGTTTGTTATGTCAAAATTTAAGACTCCTTAAAACTCAGCAATTTCAAGGTTTTCCTTGTAAATTTCCAACTTTTAAAACTCTGAGTTTGCTTTATTGTAAATGTATGACTTAATAATCTAAAAAAAAATTGGGCTTTTTTACCAAAAATATCAACTTCTTGATCAAAAATCACCCGATTCGCCTTACTTTTTTATCTTTTAGGTGGGCCCTAATATGCCATCATAAATTTTGTTTCCAGTCATGATTTTAGAAAAATAAATGTACATCATATTTTGACTGTGCCAGAGCAGACAGAGTCCTGTGGCCCCCCTTGAGATCTTTGCTCCCCCCAGTGGTGCCCAGACCCCAGTTTGGAGCCACTGCTCTAGGGTTTAAATTTGAAATTTCCATGTATTTCAGTGTGTGCCCTTTAAAGGATAACATTCAAAGTAAGTGCTGTAGGGGCATTCAGAGGGTCAAGTGAAGGGCCAAACTTTAAAAACAAGAAATACAGCTGGGCCGGACATGTCCGGCGCCCACTAAGTAGCTGGCAATGTCAAATTTTGAACCAACAGATCAATTAGATGAAAAATATGCACTGTTTATTTAATTAATAATAATTAATTAATTTTGCAACAAGACAAAAGCACATCAAAAAGTACATAAAAACGCATCAGCGGAGCTGTATTTGAACATAACCTGAGGTAGTAGAAAGGTTTTTTTTTTCACTTGAATAAAAATCAAATAAATAGAATGAAAAAATAAAATGAAATTCTGTAAATAATTTTGGTCACATCTCACCCAGGCATATCTTAAAGTGCATAAAAACTAAATTTGCACAGTTGTAGCTACAGTTGATAAGGACATGTTTTATACTCTGTATTCTGGGGCAACTTCTGTCAGCATCGCTAGCCACGCTTCAAAACAACACAGTGCACTGTAGGTAGACTGTTGCTAGGCTACGCAGAGTGTTGCATTCACGGTCTAAAATACTGTGAGAATTTATGAAAACTTGCGAAACAGGTTGCCCTCTGCATCTCTGGCATGACCACAGGCTGGGCCACTTGGGGGTTGGTTGTGGGCCGCATGTGGTCCCTGGGCCTAGAATGGTTGCCTATAGGCCTGGCCTTGTGGTTAGGTCGCACCCCATGGGGTTCAAGTCCAGCCTGTGGCTCCTTTCTCTCCCTCACTCTCTCATCCCTGTTTCTGACTCTACCTGCTGTCCTTCTCTAAATAAAGGCACTAAAAGCCCAAAAATATATCTTAAAATGATAATAACAGTAAATGCTGTCCTTGAGAGTCTAAGGAAGTTTGAGTGTGAGCATCAGTAGCCTCACAGTGGAATTAAAGGCGAGCTTCATTAGTCCCCCTTTGGCTTAGCCTTGTCTGTGATTTCAAGGAAAAAAAAACCCTCGCTCTGAGGCGGCTCTTTAACTGCTGTTATTGTGCAAGAAAATTGTCATTAGACAGTGGAACAAATAACCTCGAAACGTCATGGGTGTCGTCGCCGGGGATCTCAAACAACAACAAAGAATTAATCAAATTAAAAGGAAGCCTTGTTATGCGATTTCAAGTTAATTTCCACAACCAAGCCCTTTATGCACTGTTTGACAAAACCTAAAAAAAGGGCAAGTCACACTTTAGCGGCTCACTAACAGTTTTATATTAGTGAAGAATTATCAATCCTTTAAGCTAATTTGGATAAGTTGGGGAGCCATAAAGTGGGCTATGAAAATAGAGTAGCCTATTTGTTAAGCTCCCACCCCCTTCCACACTCTTTTTATGCCACTGGGGCACTAATGCACTTTTGTTTTCCCTTGTTGATCATCTGCCATTTAAGGCACATTAAATCCTGCAAATTAATATAAATCTATGGAAGCTATTAGTGATTTCCGCCCTATATTAGGCACCCACGCAGGCCTGTTTATTAGGCTGTAAATAGGCCTTAAATAATAAAAAGAAAGTTGTAAAGCTCTGTGAGATGAAAATGCACTACACAGGACTGTCTCACATGTTTTAGAATTGGACAAATTATTCTTTATTTCCTCTTCCAAACGTCCATTGCATTGTTTATCCTGATCTCTTTCTTTGGTCTCCTCTTCCCTTTTTTCCCCAAATCCTCTCCTCTCTGTTCCTCATAGCAAAGCAGTTTAGGCAAGTGCCATATGCCCTGATTAAAGCTAGCGGCAGGCCAAGGAGCACAGGGAGGCTGTTTTGTCATTAGCCCCTTGCGCGGCTGAGGTGGAAACTCATTTAGCCCCATGCTGGACCTTCATTATGATAGACTTGTATCAGATGGCATCTCTGGCTGGGATCTCTGGCTCCTGGCTAACGGATGGGGGAGACGCTGTGGCTTCGGCCCCTCTCCAGCCCCAGCAGGGAAAGAGAAAGGGCTTCAAATGGGGATAAGGCTAGAAGAGAATGGTTGCGGCTGGATAATGGGAAGAGAATGAGGATGAAAGCAGGGAAGAAGTGTAGGGGGAGAGGAACAGGTCAAGGCCTCCGGTTAAAGGTTAGGTGTCCTCAAGGTGGGCACTGAAAGAATGTGGAGGGAAAAGAAGAAAAGAATATTAATAAGACATCCAGTTAATCTACTCTTGTTACATCCACTCTCCAGAAATAGCTAGGGAATAATGCACTCATTGTATGTATAAATATATGTGTAAGTTTACATGAATATTGCTAGAAGAGTGCCTATGTAAGGAAACCTGTAAAGAGACTCGGGTGAGAAAAACACTTCTGTTGAGGAAATGGTTTCAATGTCTGGAACAATGGCTAGAAAGAAGAGCATGTGTATTTGCTCCTACCTATCTTGTTTTGTTTTAATATTTGTCACACTCTAATGTTTTAAAATTATGATATCCTGTCTTAAGGAAAAAAGCCATCTGTTACCAGTGAAAAGATAAACATAAAATTAAAGACAAACATAAAATATTTACTGAAAAATTCCATGAAAATTTAATGCAAATTCCCCCAAATTTTACAAATAAACTCCCACCAAAATTCTGTGGGTAATTTTATATAATTTCCATATATCCCAAGACATAAAAAAAAAAATCCCCCCAAAATCATGAAAATTCCTTAAAATTTTTGAGCAAATTCCCCCAAAAACGTCAAGAGTAATTCCATCCAAAATTTTGAATTAAAATAATTTTAAAAAGGACCTAAAATTCCCCAATTTACAAGTAAATTATTTTCAATTTCCATGCGAATTTCCCCAAAAATCCAGACAAATTCCCTAAAAGTTCTATGGAGATTTCAGGCAAATGTCCCATATTACCAGGCACATTCCCCAGATAATTTCAAAGAAATTTCACCTCAAATTTCTCATCAAATTCCCATACATGTATGAATAAATTCCCAAAATTACAGAAATTTTCCAAGAAAATTCCCCCAAACATCTAGACCAATTCTGAAGGAATTTCCCCACCCACATTCCCAATCAAAATCCCATCAAATCCCATAAAAATATCAAAAAAAATATCAAAACTCCAAAGCACACAAACCCTCCCAAATTGAAAGAAAAAATCCTAAAAAAATTCCAAAGGTGTAGGTAAGTCAGTACGTAACAATGTCTTCATATGTACATTCAGGGTCTCAGAATGTTAAGGTCATGCCACAGCATCTGTATCAGGTTTAAGTCTGGACTTTGACTAGGCCCCTCAAAAATCTCACTTTGTTTTGTTCATTTTAAGCCATTCAAGGATGGACTTAATGGTCTATTTTGGCTCATTGCCCTGCTGCATAACCTAAGTGTGCTTGAGCTTGATGTCACAAACTGATTGCCGGACATTCTCCTTCAGGATTTTCTGGTAGTGAGCAGAATTCATGGTTCAATTAATTACAGCAGGTAGCCCAGGTCCTACAGCAGCAAAGCAGCCAAAGACCATCATACTACCACAACCACGTTTGACTGTTGGTACAATGTTCTTTTGATGACATGCTGTGTTAGTTTTACTCCAGATGTAACGGGATGCACACATTCCAAAAGTTCAACTTTTGTCTTGTCAGTCCACGGACTAATTTCCTAAAAGCCTCGGGCATTATCAAGATTTTGTGTTTTTGTCAAATATGAGACAAGCCTTTGGTCAGCAGTGGTTCTGGCCTTGGAACTGCCATTTTGCCAGTCTCTTTCTTATTGTTGAATCATGAACACTGACCTTTACTGAGTCAGGTGAGGCTAGCAGGTCTTTAGATGTTGTTCTGGGTTCATTTGTGACCTCCTGGATGAGGCGTTTATGGACTCTAGGAATCATTTTAGCAGGCCGGCCACTCCTGGGAAGGTTCCCTAATGTTCCAAATTTTCTCCATTTGTGGATAATGGCTCTGACCATGGTTTGCTGGAGTCCCTTTGTTTCTCATCTGTACTTGAATTTCTTTGGATCGAGCCATGATGTGTTGACATTTAAATGCACTTTGTCAGACAGGCTCTTTTTAAGGGATTCTTGATTTAACAGATCCAGCAGTAATCAGGCCTGGGTGTGGCCAGTGAAATCAAACTCAACCCAAGAAATGTTGTTTATTCACAGTTAATTTGTGGAGGTATTAACTCTGGTTGTCGTTGTCTAAAACTAAAACCATATAACATATCAATAACAGGAGAAAACTACAAGTTTGGTGATCTTCCTTTTAGTAAATCTTATTTAAAATGTTGCAATATGTACATACAGCATCACTATCAGAGAGGCCTCATATATATGCATATCTACTATACTAAACAGTGGCCTTGTTGTGCATTAACAGGTCAAACAGAGTGATGACTGATAAGATATGGGGTGGTCTTAAAATCTGCTAAAATGTGCATAGGTCTTGAGAGGTTGATTTTGGTTTGTGGGTCGAGAAAAATGAGGAGACAGGCCTGCAAGGAGTAGAAGCAGAGGTTGTAAGGGAAGAATAGATGCAGGCCTCAGGGTCCTGATCCAGGGTTACTAACACGGTTTGGTGTTAAGACAGGGTGGGGAGAGCAGAGGAAGACAGCAGAGCCTGGAGGAGAAGGCAGTTGATGGGGCTCGGGTCTTGAGGTGGGGCCGGGAAAGGATCTGGGCCTCGCTCAGCCTGGTGCCGCTCTGGCAGATGCTGCAGCAGACTGGATGAGGGGACCACCACTGACACACTGCTGGCGGCTAAAGCTGTGTGTTCCTGGTAGACCGAATCCACCTCTCTGTCTGGCTCTCTCTCTGTCTTACTGTCTCTGAGTCTATCACTCCCTCTCTGTCTCCAGCTCTTCTTCTTTGTCCTCTCTCTAAATGGCCATGGTTAGAACATTTACATGCAGTCAGGAAAAAGTTGAATTAGTGTGCAAGTCTAACTAGAACTGGATTTTAAAGTTCAAGTAAAAATGAACTCATATTCAATTAAATTCTCAAAGTCCAATTAATACACCTAGATGACCAATACATTTGCATGCAGACAGACTGCTGTCTTTATCCTAGAGCACATGCACAACAGGAGAGTTGATGTTTGACAGAGAGATGGGAGCTCTGGGCATTTTGTGTACATACTCTCAGCTGTTGGTATAAATGCAATGCTTACAAGAGGAGTCTGGCTGCAGAGCGTGCATCTCTGCATGCAATCTCACAAACCGTTCATGTGGGACAGAAATACATGCTAAAACACTGTAAATAAAATCGGATTAAACTTCCGTTTAGGGTTAAGGTAAGGGCTAGGATACTGAAACCTGACCTGCAAAACCTGATTACAAAACGTTTAAAAAAAGCCAAGTAAACATTCTGATAATACGAAAAAAGTTCATCCTCCATGAAGATCATGTAACTAAGTAAACATAACGTAGCTGCGTAAGCTATGTAGCTAATGCAGTTCAAGCTAAACTCACAAAGCAGCTATGTAAGCTATGTAGCTATGCTATAGCTATGTTAGGTTTAGCTAAAGCTCAGATTGCTAAAGCTAACTTAGCTACATTGGCTTACAGTGTTAATTTGGAAGCTATGTTAGCTTAAGCTAAAGCTAATGTAGCTAAAGCTGGCCACCATTACTGTAACTACTTCTTAAACAGGCTGATACATAATTTAATGACAGATTTGACCTCTGACCTTTTTCATTTATGAGTTGTTGTTTAGTTTAGTTCAAGGATTGCAATGTGGTTATATCATGTATGTCACTGCCAGACATTGTTTAGGAGTTAAATTTAAAACATATCTAAAAGTGGAAATATGTTTTACCAGAAAATTACAGTATATTTGTTCTGACAGAGATAGCGTCTCACACAGCTAATCCTAACCCCAGCCCTAACAGCCTGTGAGAAGGGACACCACTCATCAGGGCCCAGATTAAAAGTGTCTGAAGTATGGATGAGCAGCATTACAGAACGCTTGCGTATAATCTGTTTCCGAAAAGCAGCCCGTTTTTGTTCAGCAGTTCAACCACATTAAACTCTGATCTTACCTGTGTTTCCTCCGCTGATGCTTGTCCAGTCTTACTTGTTCTGGTAAGAAATCAGTCTCTGTAAGAGATACAGATCATTTAGCTCAATTTGTGATATTATCTGTCGCTAATCTGTGGTAAAATTATTTTTTTAATGCATTTCGGAAATTTCTGATGATAATTGCAGTGTTTGGGTCCATTTAGAGCTGTAAAGTAGTAACACTTCTCCGTTCCCGGTCATTACTAACAGCTGTTCCCCACTTCCTGTCCCCCATCAGGCATTGTGTGAACTCAAACAACCTATAACCATGAGCCGTCGACAAGTCATAATACCCATCATTCATACCTATCATTTTAAAGGTGGAGATAAAGGGAAGATATGACCTGGCATATTTTTCTTGTCTTTGTTGTAGTCGTCACGACTGCATTGTTAGCCATATGTTAACCTGGAAGTACTTAGCATTTTCCCTTCTTTGCCAGCTAAAGCAAAAAAGCATGTATTGGTTTTATTTAGGCTTTCAGAGCCTTCCTGTAATCGCTTCAGGACCCCCACTTTTGGAATCATGGAGCTACAGTGATACCATTCATCTCATTTTTACTAAAAGTTGAGAAAGAGTTTTTACAAAATGTACAGACATGTCAAATTGTTTTTGCCAGACAAATAACTGGTTAGCTGCTCCATAACTTATGTCAATTACAATAAGAAAAGGGGCCTGTCACCACCCACTGTAGAGGAGTCAGACACATCTCTGTCAATAAACCGATTCTCCCTTCTTCTCCCCTTCTGTAGACTGGTACAGGGACTGTAGTCCAGTCAAATATCTTTTCTGAGCTGCAGCCCAACTTTCACAAATCTATGTATACACAGTTAAAACATGCTTGCTGACATACACAGAAAACTGTGCACACAGTGTGTACATAAAGAACAAAAATTATCAGCTTCAAATGTTCCAAAGCAAATGGCTGAAACAAATTTCTCCCTATTTGCTGACAGTTGTGCTACCTCTTGTAATAAAAAGTCAATGAACCAAGTGCAGTCAATATATTCCAATAACAAAGACTGAGAGATTTGTCATTTTCCCGCTCTGTGCTCTTTTTTTTTATTTTGATGAAAACATGCCTTTCTTTTGTAGCTTGGGAAGATTGGGGGAGGTGAGAAGCGCACACGCAAATGCAGTCTAACTGTCACTTAAAAAGAGAGAGATCGAGGGAAAAAAACGCTCCCACCCCCCACCAAACACAACCTGAAGAGAAGGCATCTGACTGTGACAAACCAAATACGCTCTGTAATAGAATTTTCCATCTCCGCAAAACTGATAAGGAAGAGAAAACATAACAGCAGTGAGCGGCACATATCTGAAGGAGGTGATTTCAAAGAACAACACCAAGGCACTCCAGATGCCTCCTCTCGCTGAGTTCTTACATAAATATGCCGTTAAGCAATATGATGTATTATTATTACCTGAAAACATGCTATGAGCCCGGGTAGGCAGCACATAAGCCGAGCGCCTTAGCTCCCCAAAGGAGATTGTCTCGACATCACATATCAGCCTGTGCTATTGGATTCCCTGACTTTTAACTGGGTTAACCCACTTCCTGGTGAATACAAATTCAATTTTAACTGCCGCAGTTTTTTATTTGCCATGTGTGCACCCCCCTTCTCTTTTCACTTGCATTGCTCTCAATAGACTGGAATAACCACGTAGAAACAATTTTCCTCTATTGAGTATACACAAGCTATAAAATTAAAATGAAGTGCTATTACATGTGTGCAAAAAGGAGAGGGGGGAGATAGAAATCTCCTCAGCAGCTAGAGAGAATGATCCTTGGAGTTTCTTTTATTTCTTCCATCTATCTCTGCCCAGAGCTCCGTCTCTACAGTCTTCTCCTGCTGTCCATGGAGGCAGATGTTGATAATCTCATGTTTGGTTTCCATGGAGCAGATAAAGCGGCCATTTTTAATGGAAACACAGTCACCTTTAACCACACTGTATGTGTGGCTTCAGTGGAAGTCTTTTAATGTGAATTGGTGCTAGTATATTATAGTGCAGGGAACAGGAATCACCTGAATGCAGTAAATGTTTCTCAAGTGATTGAAGTATAGACACTTGTGTCTGGAAGATTCAGTCACTGGTTAATCAGTATTCCTGGCTACCATTACACCATGAAGACAAAAGAACACTCCAAGAAACTCAGAGAAAAGGTTATTGAAAAGTATAAGTCCAGAGATGGATACAAAAGAAATTTGAAGCCACTGAACATTCCCCAGAGTTCATCAAGAAATGGAGGCAATATGTCACATGTGTAAATCTGCCTAGATCAGACCGTCCTCACAGACTGAGTGTTCAAGAAGGAGACTAGTGAGAGAGGCCACCAAGACACACCCACCAAAAGGCATGTGGGAGACTCCATGGTCAAGTTATTTGGTCTGATGAGACCAGAATGGAGTTTTTTGGCCATCAGGCCACTTTTTTGGCAGACACTAAACACACCATTCCCACTGTGAAGCATGGTGGTGGCAGCATCATGTTGTGGGGAGGGTAAAACATCCAAGGGGGTAAATACCTGCACATTCAAAATACCATAATTTCCCTTTAAAGGATCCTGAGGCACTTGCAGTAATACAGACTAAAACCTGATTCATGCAACTGAAACAAATCTATGCCATAGCATACACCATAGGTCTTTGTAGCCTCTGGTCTACTCAAGGCCTAAGCCAAACGAGGCCAAGCGTGCACTCCTCAAAAATTGAACTACATGTCGAAATGATGCCCTCTTTCACAACTCCAACAAGATAGACTCTCTTTCCATGGCCAAACAAGCAACCTACAGACCCATGAAGTAGCAATACAGCATAACCACTCTATAAATCACACTGCACACTAGCATTTTGCAGAGTATTGCAGAGCAACGCAGACACACCATCACACAAGTATGTAGTTTATGAAGCTGTAGGCCTATAGCATAGACTATAGCATAGATTTGATGCAGAAGTAACAACCCGGGTTAAGGGTCTTTGGAACACCACTGCAGAGATTTTTTTTAAAGAGTGCAGGTCTGTCCTCTGTGGCCTGTGTGACTGTCTTCTCAATAGGCTAATGGCTTTCCTCAAGCAAAGGGAGGGAGAGCTGGGCCTAAACAAAGCCAGATGAGGGACTCAGGAAGCCTTTCAGGACTTCATTAGGTCTTCTCTCTGAGCGGAGAGGTTAAGAGCCCAGCAAGCTGGTACTGTTTAGCTGCTTAACATCAACAGGAATGCTCACGCAGCTGCCCCGTAGACCCACCGACGAGAGTACACAGGATGGAGCAACGTGAAGCAAATGCACACGTGCAAATGCATGTACGGTCAGCATCACAACAAAGAACATACATGTAGACAGACAGACAAACACACATAGCCCCTGGTTCAGACAACACAGACCACTAAACACAGGCTGGTTAGCATGAGAACGAGGCCACACAGGGACTCAAACGGCCCCTCCGCTCGCTACAATCACACTGTTGCTACGGGAATCGACCACAAACATTGTATTAACATTAGACCTTTCCTCCTTTTTGAAATACAATGACATGTATTAGTATTCTGATCAGTTTTGACGATGTTAATCATCACAGTGTTAGACTTTAAGATTGAAATTGCACAATTTATCCTGTTAAGAATAACTGTGGCAAAAAGAGCCAAAAATGATGCACACCTCGCATTTGGGCTTAGCCTTCCTCATTTCCTACACTGCCCACTGTCCTGTCCTCTCCAAATAAAAGCAAAAAGCCCCAAAATAAATCTGAAACATAGAATATGAAAAAAGTGAAAACAATACAACAAAGTTATATATGATCTCTGCATGGTTTGAGAACCCGGTGAAGTTTTATAAATCTCATGGCGTTACTATCACCCTGGACACTGAGATTGTCCCAAAGTCTGACTCTAAGGAGGAGAAGACACATCCTTGTCCCGAAAGGCTTTCTGCTTTACACCTAAAAACCTTTGATCGATCTCCTGGACCAACATCATTTTATTTCCATCCCGTAAGAAAAAAAAAAAAAAAAGGAGGTGCTCTAGAAACTACACGGTTCCAGATCCACCCGCCTGTTCGATGGCCACGTCCTTTTTTTACGCCCAGACCAGTTTCATGAAAGACATATCCATGGACCAGCCATTAAAGTGTGGGAGATAATACTCAGAAATAAAATGATAGAAATGGCATAAAAACAAAGTGACAAAAAATACAACTCACTATAATGCTGAATCAGTGGACGCGTGAGAATCACCAGTCACAATAAACCCGCATTATAAGTCTCCTCATTGAGCCTTTTCCCCTTTGCACAGAATCTTTCCAACATTGTTTGTTTTGTTACTCTTTTAAGCTGCTTGTGGGTTTAATTTTTTTGGTATCGTGACAGAGACAAGTGTCTTTACGTGTGTAGAGGTCAAAAGGCACTGACAGATGACAACAGAGGGGAATTAGGCAATTTTTAAAAATCTTTCAGACTCTGATAGTCAATAAAACAAATTATTAATACTTTGACCCATAGACCAGTACTGATCCATGGCCCAGTGGCTGGGGACAGCTGCTGTAAAGCATTCTTAATCACCTGAGAGGTAAATAAACCTTGTTTCATGGCATTGCTTTGCCTCGGCCTAGACAGGAGAAAGAACTCATAAGAGGGGGAAGATTCTTTTCTTTTTATGATGCACCTCGAAAGGAAAATGAACAAAAGAGTCAAAATCTTGAAAAAGGAAGTTGAAATGTTGAGATTATTCACCAAATTTTGTCAGACTTTGTTCTTAAAACATTGACTTTCCAGCTTTTTTCTCAAACTGTATAATGAAAAACAATCTTGCTTCACTAATTTTTCTTTCCCATGCTTGATGTGAACCCTCTTCAGTAAGTGAGTGTACGTTACTCAATATGGCAACACAATATATACTGTATTTTATTTTGAAACTTAATTTTATCTGACATAAATAAACTTAAAACCTTAAAGAAGTAGTGAACACTTGAACATTTTTTTCAGCTCTACACTGAGGTATCTGACTAAACTAAGATAAAACACATCAATGCTGGTGCTATTTCTGACATTTGCACCAAACTGATAAAATCTGAATTTTACAACTTTAAATTAGCTAAAACTGGCATCTGCCTTGAAAAATCTTTTCTGAAAAGGCAGGGCTTATGTTTCTATATCACAAACTTTATTTAAAATGTAGAACGTTACCGCCTCTGACCTACTTTACCATTCAGAGACCACTGACATCCTCTCTTCGCCTGTACTGCTTGGACTCCGGCTTTAGTAATGCCGGTGCTTGGAGCAAACTACGCAAACAGGTAGTGCTCAGGACCACTATGATCCACCACCACTCCACAGCCTACGTCAGGGGACTCTGGAGGGGAAAAATCCTTCAGCTCAAAAGATGGCCCTAAGGCAGCAGTGCTGCAGGACTCTGTGTCACTTTCTGGCAAGGGGAGTCACTGTCACTTATGTTTCATCAGGAAAAAAAAAAAAAAAAAGAACCAAAAAAAAAAAATATTCCCCATCCTCCTCTGAGTACCAAACTGCTCACTTTCTGTGCATTTTTTGAAATCCTGAAGTGGGCGGAGTTAGCTCTGAGCTGGGGGTTCACTTACACTTTAAGGAGATGCTTTCCACATGTAGACACTTGACAGTCCTCTCACCTTTTTGTGTCTATTCCTATAATTATCAGTTCAGCCCTGTTTAAAGGACTTAAACACATATTTTACATACATACCCATATATAAATACACCTACTGTATGCACATATATAGCTGTAGGTACTTATACTAAAGGATTAACCCCCGGTTACAGACTATGGTGCTTCGCCGATGTTCGGCCTGCTCAGGAATGAATTCATACGTGCAGAGTGAGGCCTAGACATAAAAACCTCTCCACTGAGTGACTGAGCTTCAGACATTCAAGCTACAGGAGACAAAGTCTTGAAACATCTCAGGCGAAACATTTGTTCCTCTCAACCTTATATCAATGTAGAACCTGTTTATCCGTACGGATTCTCACACTCCTGTCGTGTCTTACATGTGCGGGCTGCTACAATGTGTAAATTATTTGATATTCCGGTAATATTCTCTTCTTAAGTGACAAAACGTGGAGGCTTGAGTGTGAGAAGACTGAGTTTCAATAAGACGTATCACTTAACAAGAAATGATTAAAGAATTTATGGTGGAAATAAATCATGTTTAAAACTCTTTGTGCCCACTTATAAGGCAGAGAAAGGGACAGAGACAGTCAGTTAAAAGATTTTCAGTTCTAGCTGAGGGAAACTGTCTCTGATTGTAGTTATTTGTTGGATAATTCATATTTCCTTCAGGAGTCAGAGAAAGGGCAGCTGCTGTAAATGTCTCTGATACTGTGATTTTCTGAATTCTTGAGTTACACAGACAAGAGGGAAGGACCAGTGTTAATAATGATCAATTATTTATCTTTAGATTGTAAATTTGACATAGAAATAAAATTCACGTGTCATTCAGATAGATTTTTTTAACTGAGGCTAAAAAATATTAAATATCAACTCGACCATACATCAGGGAATGAAAGTGAACAAGAATACAAGAAATAAAGGTGGTGACACAGTTTTCTGATGGAGTTTAAGTTGCAATAAGAAAAAAAAAATCTCTAAAGTCAGGTCAGACAAGGAAAAGACAAAACTACAACCAGCCAGTCAAATTATAATCAGACACCTCTGATTTAATTACTACAAGATAAAATTGTTTAAAGGGAACTGCATTCTCATGGATAAATCCTCTTCATTTTGCAATAAACAATACGCAAGACTGGTGCATTAAACTTAAAAATGTCCCCATTTTTCTCTAGGGGCCTTTGAAGGTTCAGGGTCCCCCTTCTATAGTGTCCTAAAATCCTGTGGGGAAACACTGCACATACATAAACACATACCTGCATACAGTTGTTTAAACATAAAATGACTGCACAACTATGAAACATCATACACATACCCACACATACTCCATAAGTTCTTTTTCAAACAGAACAAGTGTTATTAAAGTAAAAAAACAAACAAAATGTGAATTTTCCATAATGAAAAAATTCTTTTTAATCTTTCTCTTCATTAAAGCAGAGTAAGAGGTTCGAGTTTAAGCAAGTTTTCTTTGTTACTTAAAGCAAAATTCTCAAAAAGTAAAACTGATTTTTATCAATGGGTCATCAGGAGCTGTGCCTAATATGAAAAGCTGGGCATAGTCCATACCCATTATACCCTTTATAGGTGTAATACCTAGACCTATAAAAGGAGGCTGACCCTTATGTGTTATTGTGGACCATGACCCTGGGCCGTTATATGGAGCTAGGCGTAGGTTTGACTCCTGGTCTTTATCAGAGGAAATACGGTATACTGTATTAAAATGACATACACATAAATAACAAAGAAGCTCAATGTGTAACACAGGACATCCCTACTTTTCTGGTTATTTATCCCTTTCTTTGTTTCAGATACAGAATGTATTGGCATAAACACATAAATCTGTGTTAAAGATACCAAATCAAATATGTTTTTAGAGTCAAATATTAGTTTATTCAATTAAATGTTTTATCTTATTATTTTTTTAAATTAAGATGACTTACATTTGTGTTCCTGCATATTATATTCAGCTATCATCCTCTCACTTCAGCAGTAAAAGTTTGGTTTCATTCTAACGCCGTAACCTTTGTCTGTCTTAAATTTCTGCATATTTTCCAGAGTCCATAATGTTTCATTTCCATTGAATAAAGCATCTTAACTGAATTCTAAGCAGTTCCAGGCAGTCTTTACAAACAAAGTTAACAGGTTTTCCAGATTCACTTTGCAGAATGGCATCATTTAATCACTAAAAATACATGTTTTAAATGTTTCCTCAAATAAAGTAGAGCTTAATAATAATTACGATAATGATTGAAAGGATATTGCATGGTTGTAAATGTTATTATTTTGCAAGGGATACTCGTTTTGCCTAAAAAGCAGCAGAGATGTGCCTTGTGTAAAAGGGGACATCATTATTATTATTATTTTAATGTTGAAATAGTGATTTTGTGTATTATTATTTACCTTTGTAACCCTAACTCCCATTCATGATGTATATAAACAATATGAGATAAGAATAAAATCATAAAGATTGACCCTTAGGCAACACAATTGTTACAGACAGTATAATTCATTCAACTAGGCCCCAAATTCACTTATTCATAATCCTTGCATGTATTTTTGCCTAGAGTTGACCTTAAGGTCCTTATGAAGGTTTGCATCAGTATAATTTTGTATTTTGTGAAGAAACACTTCATGCATGTCTGACTTTACTTTTTACAGGTATTGTGTTGCAGCTGGTCGTCTGCCCCTGAAACACTGAGCTCGCCACGGGCCCTGTCCTCGCCGTCCTGAAAGGAAAGCAAGGAGAAAAGACCAGAGTATTGGATGGATATCATAGCATTGGACACGTGTAGCAAAGACTGGATGTGTAAGGTTATGTGTGCATGTGACGGCCAGGAGGAAGGGTGAAAGGGAAGCTGATGAATATCAAATGAAAGGAGAAGAGGTCTGTAAGTTGAGCCGTGCATCGCTACACCTGCTTTGTGTGTATGCATATGTGAGTGTGTGAGGGCAGGGGTGGGGGTGGGGGTGTTTTGTTGTTCTCTTTGACTCAATAGAATGGGAGTTGATGATAGTGTAAAGAGAGGTGTGTGTGGCTGCTTTTGTGTGTGTGTGTGTTGGTGTGTGAGGGCTGTGTTCAAGCACCACCTAGTGCTCGTGTGCGGCACCTCACCTGTGAAATAAATCATCACACCTCAAACTTTACAATCAGGATGTAAAGCCTCAGAATGTTTTAACTGCTTATACATTATTATGATCAGGAGCATGTTAGATATTCAAATCTTATTTTTTAAGAGATCTTTTAATGTAAAACAGTAGTAATTATAAAACAGAGGAGCATGCTTTGCAACATAATATTGGTCGCCAGTCTTACTCTTACTCCAGTATAGTAAACAGCATAACACTGGTATTAAGCTTAATTATAATCACTGCATTTTCACAGTTCTGCTGAATGTAACTGCACATCTGCAGCTGTTCTCATTGTTTTTTTTGGAACATTTTTTTCACATTTCCACATTCAGCTCCAGGCAAAGTGTGTTGACATTTCAAATGTTATTATAATGAATTCTGATTGACTCTATCTATCTATCTATCTATCTAAACATATATATGTGCACAAAGCCTGTTTCATGGTGGTGGTGTGGTGATTGAGGTTCTTCATTTGGTCCCAACAGCTCACAGCATTTACACACTATTGCACTCTAGCAGGTCCGTAAGTTTCTGTTCATTTTTTGTCCTAACGGATTCTCTCTGCTTGCTTATAAAAGGTGAAAAGAATTAGTCTCTAATATCTTTGTGTATAGGACAGGTTGTTAGAAAGAGCAGGTCTTTTTCAGTTTTCTGTTGGCTGCAGTGGGTGTTTTATTTGTATTTTTCTGATTTTATAAACAGCACTTTGGAAGCGCTGATCTGAGTCCTTATCGATAACACTATTGATACTTTCTATAGTTTGATGGAAGACAAAATAAGGGCAAATATTTAAATTACAAGTGGTCTTAGCTGAGTAGTGCTTGAGTTAAAAAGCTATGATTCAGTCTGTCACATCTATTTTATATCCCTCAAATATAAACACATTTTCACAACTGTATTTATTGAAGTTCCTCATCAAAAACTAAATGTTCCCATTTTTATGTGACATTTTAACACATCATAACATATAGAATACAGTCGTCTAATTTCATGAGATTACCTGAATGCATCATATTTTCCGTCTTCAGCTTGTAAAGTTCACTAATTAACTTCAATTTTGCCAATTCCACCACAGATTTCGACACTGGATTAATATTGTTAAACAGGGCGTGGTCAAAGTTTTGGAGCCTTTTTCAGCATTTTTCTGAGCAAAAATGAAGAAGAAAACTGTCCTGAAGCAGCTGAAGAGAGTGATATGACCATGGCTTGATCCCGTGTTGTGGTTAGCATCTTTGCTTTGATGTAAAGACAGTTCATCACTGCAGCATGTACCCACAATTTTGATTTTATCTTAACTAACATTTGTCAGCTTTTTGGAAAAATTGGTCATATGATTAAATTGCGTTATTTTTAACGCGCTAAGGTTTCAAGATTAATCACAAGCGTTAACGTTTTAATGTTAACAGCCCTAATATATTTCTTTTAAACGGCTACTTAAAACAAATTTTATTGATCATCATTTAGATAAAACTCTGTCTGTGCCAGTGTTGTGAATGCATTCTGGTTTTACATGTACTGTTTAGATGTTTATCTGTATGAATCTGGTATAGGTACGACTTTCATACTGTTAAGCGTTTTTACTCCTGCTGTCTCTGAGTCTATATCCCTCTTTCCCTCTCTCCATGCTGCATGTGAAGCACTTTTTAACTCTGTGTTTTAATAAGTGCTATACAAAATAGATAGATAGGCATGTTTTTCATGGTGAATGCTTACGTGACAATATTTTCTTGGTCAGGACTTAATAAGGAGAGAGTTATATCTTATCTGTACTGAGAGTTGCATATGTAAATCAGTGACTGATGCCACACAGAAGAAATAGGATTATGGTGGCAGTCACTAACCTTGCAAAGCAGATGGATTCACCCGTTTCCATGTTTCTTACTGGCAAATCCATCTTGCAAAGCTCCTGTCTGAACCGTTTAGGCCCAGTACTTTCGGGAGCAGCAGAGTCGTGACGTAAGCAAGCAGCAATAGGAGGTGGAAGACATTGGCGTGGATGCTACTAAAGCATAAGTTTTATGAGAACTTGACTTTTCTTAATTAAAAGACCAAAGAACGGCAGTGAGTTGTTTTTTCCAATCACCCTCTGAGTTTTTTTCAAAGCACCTGCCCTTTCCCAAATGCAGTCTATGCAAGGTTTTCCAGATGGATGTGTTAAATAAATCCATCTGGCGTGCCAGGTTAGGCGGTCACTACAATACTGGCAAACTTGCAAAACGTCTAAACTCAAGGTGCATTTTACCTTCAACGCTGCAAATAAAAGTCTCCAATAAGAGTCCTAACTTACATCAGAGTGCACAGGGGGGCCTTGTTTGTCTGCTGCAGCCCAAAAGTTGTGGTTAACCCGGTTATAGTAACCCATCAGCAGTGAGTACAGAAGGTCTCGTCACACAAAATATTGCTTGAATTCAGAAGTTTTATGCCGTAATACCTCAATAACAGCCATTAATGGATTGGGCAAAATATTGTCAGATTAGTCGTCTAGCCGGAGCAGTGGAAGATTAGTTGGCTACAGTGTATAGGTAGTTGTCAGTAATGCACCAACGCTCTTCTTCTTTTTGAGTCCTACAAGTATCCCTTGCAAAACCAAACAAAAGAAGAAACATAGAAATAGCTTTAATAAACCTATAATTTTGTAAAGAAGGACTTATCTGATTGATTTTAAATTTAAAAGTGGTATTCAGTGATTAAATGAAGTTTTTTCTGCACTGCATGGAGGGAAAATCTGTTAACTTCATTTGTGATGCATAATAGGTTGGGTTTAGTTCAATTAAAGTGCTTCATTCAGTTAATTTTTTGACAATCCAGGTGCTAAATGATTAAATTGTTGTCCAATTTCTTGACACATATTCAAACAATAAAGATGCTTAGCAAACACTCTGGATGGGATCTGGCCTTTAGAGAGGGAAATGAAACAGAAATGCTCCCACATAACACCTTCTGACGATTGCAAGATTTAGGGGCTATTGTGAGACGGAGATAATGTCACAGTCGATCCTTCACTCAGCTGACAATCACCACCAGCCACCCGATAAGAGGCACGAGGAGAGCCCGGGATAATTATGGCACACATGGCTTAGCAAACTTTCCCCAGTTTCGCCCGCTCATTTCAATGTGCCCTTGAATACAGTGCACTGTCAACACACATCCATCGCAGTCGGCTTACTCCAACTTAGCACCACAGCCCCATCAAGCCCTTCCAAACAGGCTGGTGACAGTGATGTGAGGCTGTCGTGCTGGATCAAGGTAATTCAGTCTGAGCCCCCCCACCCCACCCCGCCCCTTCCCCCACCCCCCACCCCTGTTGTCAGTCGAGCGCGCCGTGACCCTCGGGCCTTCAGATTCAGCTCCCCAGACCTGTTTATTTTTATCACAACAATGAAAATTAGCATGATGCTGAACGCCTATGCACACTGAAAGCCTCCAAGGCTGTTTGTGTGCATGTGTACTTGTATGTGTGTGTGTCTGTGTGAGATCGGGGGCTGGAGTGACAGTGTCACCTTCTTATCACGGGGCCAATGCTGTGTAGACAGGGAGATTTAGCAGAGAGATTGAGGGGGCTCACTGGTTACCACTGTGCCGCTCTGACAGGTATCACCAATACGAGGATTATCAAAACAAAGATTCCATAAAGGTGTCAGAATGAGCGAAGTGTCCCGTGGCGGTTCTGCAGAAGAAATGTCAAAATTACTGATCAGACAGTCTCTTTGTGCCTTATCTCATTTGGTAATGTCAAAGTGATTTTTATAAATATTCAGGTATGCATCATGGACTGAGTTTATGGGTGTAGGTGTTTGAAAAGGTTTACTGTTTGTATGCAGAGTTTGAAAAGTTTCACTTGATGCGTGAGTCAACAGTAACACTCAGTTTGAAAGTAGGTTACCTGCAAAAATACCTGCTCTGTTACAGTAGAAATGGCTTCATTCCATTTTTACTGTTGTTTTTTAGTTAAAACATGAAGGTAAATTAATAGTCTAAACAAATTGCTGGTTTATTTTAACATTTATAAAACTCTCTTTATAGTTCTATAATATAAATTTAAGAAATGTTAATCTTTTATCTTAAACTCAGTTCAGCCAGGAACACTCTCATCATACATTTAACCATTTTTAACTAGTTTTACTATGAGGAGAAGGCTCGGCTTGAAAGATGCTTCCTTGGTTAGTCAAGCAGCGTTCTTTAGATTTCCAAGGAGTGCATGGCAACAAACAGCCATATGGATAGATAGATATATGATAACGCTTGTTGAATACTAAAAATTAGTTTAAAAGTAAATAATCCATAGTAGCATGAATCTCAATATGAGGGTGCAACAAGCTTTATGCTACAAAGGAGGAGGCTGGGGTGGAGGAGGTTAAGTTTGCCTGCAGTGGTAGCAACATGGTGCATCAGCATTATTGCAAGCAGAGATTAGTGAGAGGTACATTATATTTAAATGGACTGCAGTGTTGAGAGAAAAAGCTGTAATTGGCTGTGGCAGCTGGGAGGAGATCATTAGGATCAGCTAAACCCAGCTGGGCGTATGACTGCAACGCTCTGCATGAACTAACACTAGGCTTCATATACCAACCATTACTAAGTCAACAAAACACATCTTACTGCTATTATTTGCAGAACGTCTGTCTGTCTATCCGTCTGTCTCAATTTGCACACCACACTGTTGCTCCAGTCGTCCTTGAAACCTTTCTTAAGACTTCTTGGGTGCACTGATTCGAAACAGGTGCAATAAAAAAAATCATAAATATGAACAGGTTTTCTGTAAAATCCCAGATGTTGTGCTGTGTCATCATTCAGAGACTTCTGCTTTGTTCTATTTGTCAGAGCTGAGAACTATGTCACACCCGAGTTGAATGTGTTCCATTTGCTAAGAGCTCATGAGAGTAAGTGACAGTGCCAGAAAACAACTGGACTTTGTTGAAACACGCCCATAAGGAAACGTATTTTGATAAGATGATACACCTGCTCCACCATCCCCAATTAGTGTAAGCTCTCTATAAAACACTTCTTCATGCTCATATTAAGCATGATAACAGAATATATGTCACACGCTGCTGTTAGAATCATTCACTAAGAAATCACTGTTTAATTGCTGCTTTGTCAGCTGTTGTCATTGATCAAACATGTTGGACTATGGGTGTGTCTCTGCGTAGCCAGCATTACATGGCAGGTGGGCCATTTGATTCTTTGTTAAAGCTCCACAAAAAGTGCATGCACTAAAGCTTTGTAAAGAAGTCAAAAGGCATAGCTTTAATGCTCCCCTTGTTGTGTTATTGCCTATCACCCCACATACCTACCAGCTCCCAGAGACACTGAACCATTATGCAGTTATTTCAGGGGGTGGGGGACTTAACTTTCCATGCAAATTGGTCTGATTGCATCAAGCATCTAATGACCAGGTTTTTAAAAGCACAGCGTCAATAAAGTAAAGATTAATCTACTATCTGCAAGAGCTGATGGAAGTGCGTTGCAGTTTCTATGATGCACAAACTTTCCAGAGATCAGGAAACAATTCCACCCTTGTATGACTTAAAATTAAATATAAATTATAGTTTAATCAGGTCAGAAAATGTTCCCTTGATGTTACTATTACTATGCCATAACCAAGAGTTAGATCAGCTGCTTTTTTTATCCATGTGTGGCACTGTTACACAAGATGATGATGTAAGTGTTGTGGTTGTTTTCTTAGACTTTTATTCATTTAGGGAGGAAACTCTGTCAAGCTGGTGCTTCAGTGAACACACTAATATTACCATTGATTTAATTAAAAGCACTTTCTATTATTCTATTTAACATGGATTGTCAGGATTAAGGCCAGTTGTACGTGCGTGGGCGGGATCAGACAGCAGGTGCTGCAGGATTGGACGGTAACAGTCAGAAATCCAGAAGGAGTGGGATTAAATAGAGTCCTGTGCATGGCTCTAGTCTATATTATAGGGAAAAGAGTGCTCATGAATCTTGGTACCGACAGATGCAGGAGGCGGATAAACTAAGGGCAGATTGTACATTTATTAATCTCTGATTGCATTGATCTTTGGGATGGTAAAAATGATAGAAATTTAGAGCAAAGGTACATACCTTAGATGGCTGTGTGATGACATTAAGAAAGAAATATCACTTTGAATGTCCTTAGAAGAAAAACATACAATTTAAATATCATCATCTTCTGTTCAATAATTAATGCATGAAAGAGTTAAGCAGTAAGAGTCGACACTACAATGACTGTGATGGTTTTGGTTTACGTGTCTGCAACACAAACTGAGCCTGAATCACAACCACAGGAACGCTGAGTGATTCACTTTCAAACATTTAGTCTTGGCTGTTGCTAAAATACTCCACGAGTCAGTCCGTCTCAGAGATGGAGCGGAGACAGATGTTCCACACTTTTTACACATCCACACTCAGAGACAAGACCAGACTGTCCCTGCACACAGATGTGCAAAAGCTCACAGACACTCACTTTCTCCTTCACTCCACTACACATTCACTCTTTCAGACCAGAGCGTTTCCGCTGTGACTGACAGTAGTGATGGAGATAAGGCTGATTAATTGGGAGGATGGGTGGGAGTGGGAGGCTACTCAGAGGCTATGCTGCACTGCCTTTGTGGCATTGCATGCCACTGCTGGAGCGATTTGTCAACACGGCTGAGCGACATTTATTGACTGCACCTATGGTCTCCATTTTGCAAAGTGGTGTTTTGTCATCGCTGAAAAATGGCCCTCCTGAATCAACTTTGACACTCAGCTCCAAAGTTGTTTTTTTTCTTCTTTCCTTTTACTTTCCCCTGAGTAATGTTAGAGATGAGTACGATGGTTTAGAGCATCAGACAGCCAAAGGTCAGTTCAACAGACTGTCTTTATAACAGGAGACGTGTGTGCCATGGCTGATATTACACTGAGACAATGGCCAAAATGAGACATCTGCTCTCCTATTCCTCACTTTATAAAGCATACTGTAATACAGCTCAAAATACATGAAGACATTTTTAATGATAGATAAAAAGGTAGTCTATAGTTTTGAAAATATAAACACTTTGGGCTTTAATCGCTTGCTTTTTACACTGAGTTTTGGGTCTTTCATGCCTCCGTGCCGGTGATGGCTGAGACCAGAGGGCTGGTTTGTCTGTATGTATATCCAGGCCATGCCTTTGAATGTAATATTACAAGATTGCTTTGACGGATTTTCTTCAAACTTTGCACAAATGCTCATCTTCATTGTGAGTAGGTTTACACGCAAAAAGATGCCATTGGGCCTCATGTTCCTCTGTTGCTTTCAGTACTACTACTACCCACGGTTATATGCAGTGTCTATAAAAAAACATTAATTCTAGATTACACCTCTGACTTTTTTCTGTTTTGTATGTAGTTATTTCATAAGTGTAAGTGCCAGACTTTATTAACCCTCTGAGCGTGAGCTATCTTTTTGGCTGACTGCTGAGGTCAGCCCTACACATGGCTGTGTCTGTGTCTGACTAAGTAACTGACTGACTGTGTGACCCTACTTTATAAGCCATACAATACAGAGTTGTGTTTGCTTGTGCTGATGCTGTCAGTAATGGCTGCCTACACTGTGTTAACTAGAGCCATACAGAGTTGCACTATGGGTGGGGTCTACTTGTGCTGAAATACCTCTAATGGCTGCCTCCACTGCTCTAAATACTCATATATATATATAGCTTTAGCATGGCCTCTGTTTAACCAGAACTGGGCCACATTTCGGTATGACAAAGCATAAAACAACCTTATAAGCTTTGTTGGGAAAGATGTTGTCACTCCTCTGCTGACCTGCTTTGGCATGACTATGTGACAGTTGAGGGGGAAAGGGTACCTTCTTGTGTGAATGCCTGTGTACAATGACTGCTTGGAGTGCTTAGCTCTGAATTCTGTCTGCTTTGGCATGGCTTTAAGAGAGCGTATATCCTCGTCACAGTTCTCCAACTGCAGCTGAGTCAATGTTGTTCTCAACTGGTGGAACTTCAGGAACCAATCAGGTTTATTTAATCATAGAAAGTACAGTTTGGACCTCATGCAGTTCAAATGAGACAAAGTAAAGAGACAGAACAAACAAAAAAATGTTTATAAAGAGTTTCATGGATTTTTTTTCTACATTTTTTTTCCATGAGCACATTCGCAACCCACTGAGAGGGCTCCAAGGCCTAGATGGAAAGTAAGTAAATTACATTTACTCAAATCACTGTAATTTAATAGTTTTTGTGGGTACTTGTACTTTTTTTGTACATTTTGAAATCAGTAATCTGACTTCTACTTCATTAAGTTTCAACCAGAGTAACTGTACTTTTACTTCAATACAATACTCTTGTACTTTTTCCACCTCTGTTGGCACAGTAGGACATAGCAAGAGAAATATTCCACATAACATCACAGAACTGCTGGAGTTAATTTTCTCTTCCAAAGTGTAATTTTGACTCCATTCATGGTGAAATGATCTTCAGTGTTGGAGTTAGTAGACGGTGTTGATCCACCAGTGTTAGTTCAACACTAGAAAGAGTCAATTGATCTAAGCTTCGACCAACCGTGATATTCAAATCTGGGGGGGGTGTTTGGGTGGAGATCCCTACCATGCCCTTTGGCAGATGTTTAGAATTGTTATATATGTGTTCAGTTGTGTTGGGATGCTGCATGTTGTACAGTGGCCCCTGCTGGGATTCCTTTGGTCATGTTTTTTATGGATTGTTGTTGTTTTTGATGTGAGACACATTTGCACCATCAGTAAAGTTTTCCACTGAGTTTGGTGTTCCTCAAGTACACACAGTATTCTTTATTAGTATGTATTGTATTTCTACAAGGTTAACTCTGCTTTGTTCTTAACAGAGAGTTCCTGCAGCTCAGTCATACCATAAAATATTTAACACTTTGAAAATTGTAGTTTAACAACATCTATAGTGTGAGCCAATACAGATCAAGACCTTTATGAGTTTAATTAGCACTGTTTTTTTTGCTGTGTATCTTACTTTTTTACGGAGGTGTGACTTTACCTGAACAATCTGGTTGGAGATCTATTCTCTTGTTATTATTGCTGATAAAGAAATATCACATTTCACTGTTGCTGTTCTAGGAAGGAGGAGCTGGGGTGGAGGGAGGTTGTAAAAAGTGGCTTGAAGAGGGAGCAGCAAAGCATAGCCAGGCTAGAGGAGTTTCAATATGGCAGCATGAGCAAATCAGTTGGCCGTCAGCTGATGAGGGCTTGCATGAGATCAGCTGATATCAATTGTATTGTAGTGCCTGGCTCCATGGCCTGCCTGAACTAATGCTGTACACTCATTTTACTGTAAAATGTTTTACAGAGGCAGTTTTGTATAGATATGGATTTGGTGTGCCTTGAAATTTTGACTTGATTTTAGATGTGTCTTGGGCACAAAACGGTTGAAAACTACTGATCTAGAGAATCCAAAAATGTGTTAAAAAATGAAAAAAGGACCTCTGGCAGTTAGGACACAATAAGGAGTCATCCAGGTTGTGCATATCTGGTCTAGTGTGTGACCATACTTAGTTTAGCATAGTGGACACTGATATTCTGGATCTTTGGCTGCTTCAAACCCTCTTGGCTACTGACTTCTCATATTCAAATCAGACAAACGTGACCCTCAAATGTTTCTAACTCCTTACATCCTCTGTACGTTGTTTCGAGACGTCTAATGGTTTTACAATATGCAGTATGTATGCAGTAGGTTTCTTTTTGGAAGCCCTAAAGACATATCTTGATTGATTAAAACTAACACCGTAAGAACAACATGCAGACCTCATGGTAATCCCAAATATAGTTATTTTAACCATGGATCCCAACCTGTTCTAGGTTCAGATGATCACATTATTATGTGTAATTGCTCCCTGTGTTTTAAAATTAGGAATCCTGAGAGTTATTTTCTATTACATGATTGCTGTCTTCATCGTCAGCCTGATCACTTCAAGATTTTCTTGATGCAACCAGCATTGTACAGAACTTTTCCCTCTAAACATATGTTCAACAAACACAATCCAGTTGTGTGGTTTCATATGAATCCTGAGTACTCTCATTCAAAACTGGATAGAGAGAGAGAGAGACAGATATGGCAGGGAAGGGAAGATCCATTCAAATATGATTAGAACTGAATTAATAGACATTGACGTCTGTGTTTGTTCCAATGTGGTGAACAGCCCAGCATTTCCTGCCAATGGGCCCATGGATGACACTAATACCTTGTAATCAAAGGAAATGTGTATAGCTCCACAAGCATTACATTCAGATTTTGTCTCCCTCGTTTTCTTACTTCACTCTTGTTTGTTTCGGTGTAATGCAGATCAGTTCTGGGTTTATTTTCTACCCTCAAAGCTCAATCTTTTATTTGATTTGCGGTAGAAAAAAAATCATCATCCTGGTGAAATTACATCCACATGGCAGGGGCTCTGAGCTCGTACTGTAGCTCACTTGGCAATGACAACAGACATGATGACAAAACAGGTTTTAGGAATAACGGAGGAGTCTTTCCAAGATACTTGGCTACTATTTTAGGTAATAATTAATAAATGATGGCCATTACTCATTATGTTTTAAATATAGAAACCTTTGGAACAAGGGTGTTTGATTCACTCAGGATTAAGTATTATGGCTGCTTTCATGGCTGTTAATGAAGGCAGCTGGGATCAAAATAGCACAACTGGCTGTTGCTAAAAACAAAACCATAGAAAGTGTGAAGACATCCAACAATTTACCCATCATTGCTTCATATGTACCCTATCAAAAACATACCAAACTTACTCATTTAAACTGATGAAAGCTGCTATTTTCCTGCTCACATTGGAGGCTGATAAATTGCTGTATTTTTATTCAAAGTTGCTAGGCGCTCCCTCTTAATCATTCATGGTGTCCTCTTCACCCCAGGATGTGGTTGACACTGCATGAAGGGATCAAGATTGGCTCTTATATCTATCAATGAGTGACTTTTCTTCCTTTTCTTCTCTAATTCCAGTGAAGACAGTTCCCCCTCAGGAAAGGGGCGGCTACGTTTTCACCTCTTATGAAAGCGGAGGGGGAGAATTAACCAGTTGAAAGGTTATGTGGTAAGTCAACATTCGCCTTTGAGCTTACCTCAGTGATTAAGGCCTGTAATTAAAAGGCAAAACTCTGGCTCTTTTTGGTGAAATCTTTGTCTCTTTTATCCTTTAAGTTCAACAAAACAGATGTGTGAAGTCAGCCGCCTTTCATAAATACATGGCGTTTTAGTTTGAACTTGGAACAGCCGATTTTTTATGCCTGTGTAAGGCAATAAAATAGGTGATTCTGGACTTGAGTCTTTTCTTTCTGTCTGCTGTCATTATTACTTTTAACTTTTGCCCTTTTTCAATAAAGGTTCATTTTTAAAACTTAAGTGTTGAAATAGATATGTATGCACATACACTCACTGGCCACAATATTACACCTGTTCAACTACTTGTTAACATAAAAAGCTAATCAGCCAATCATATGGCAGCAACTCGATGCATTTAGGCATGTAGACTTGATCAACATAACCAAACGAAGCATCAGAATGGGGAAGAAAGAGGATTTAAGTGACTTTGAATGTGGCATGGTTGTTGGTACCGTAAGGGCTGGTCTGATTATTTCAGGAAATGCTGATCTACTGGGATTTTCATGCACTATCAACTCTATGGTTTACAGAGAATGGACAAAAAATGAGAAAATATCCAGCGAACTGTAGTTGTGTGGGCAAAACGTCCTTGTTGAGGCCAGAGGAGAATGGGCAGACTTGTTCAGGATGATAGAAAGGCAACAGTAACTCAAATAACCATTCGTTAAAACCAAGGCATGCAGAATACCATCTCTAAATGCACAACACATTGAACATTAAAGCAGATGGGCTACAGCAGCAGAAGACCACACTGGGTGCCAGTCTCGAGTTCAGCTGTGACACTCAGATGGCAGGGTCAAAATTTGGCGTAAACAGCATGAAAGCATGGATCCATCCTGCCTTGTATCAATGGTTCAGACTGCTGGTGGTGGTGTAATGGTGTGGGGGATATTTTCTTGGCCCCTTAGTACCAACTGAGCATCATCTAAACGCCACAACCTACCTGAGTATTGTTGCTGACCATGTCCATCCCTCTATGACCACAGTGCACCCATCTTCTGATCGCTACTTCCAGCACAATAATGCACCATGTCACAAAGTTCAAATCATCTCAAACTGGTTTCTTGAACATGACAATGGTCTCCACAGTCACCAGATCTCAATCCAATAGAGCACCTTTGGGATGTGGTGGAACAGGAAGTTCCCATGGGCCAAAATCCCTGAGGAGTTTCTAACGCTTTGTTGAAACTATGCCACAAAGAATTAAGGCAGTTCTGAAGGCAAAAAGGGGTCCAACCCAGTACAGACAACATGTACCTAATAAAGTGGCTGGTGAGAGTATATACACCACTGGATCATACTATTATGAGTTATTTGTCAAGAAAATACCCTTAGTATGGCTTTCTAGATGAACTGGGTCATTTTACACTCCAAAGTGGGTGTATGATCAAATGTTGGGCCTTCATTTTTCACATTAAAACTGCAGTATTTGCTAGAAATCCTAATCAAACAAAACCTCATTCCATTTAGCACTACAGTGTGAGCTTCATCAGTTTATCATGATTGGTTATGATGTAAGGGCTGTTAGTGAGACTGAAATAGATGTAGAACTTCATTTTGCAAGTTCTGAGGAAAACGGGAAGTTTGAGACATTATAGACCACTGCTGATTGGTCAGATGCGGTGATGTCACTTTCTGTCATGTGACTGATCTCCACTGAATACCTGAGAAAATTCCGAATAATTTTATGTATCACAGAGAGGCCCCAAAGGAAGTTCCTTTCCTTGCCTGATTTATACTTCTGCTTCAAAACTACAGCGTAGCATACATGGCAGGCCAACGCTCACAGTTGATATCCACCTCCTCAAAAATATAACTTTGTGGAATCGATGCAGACCATACTCCCTGTGAATGATCCTTCATCCATCCTTCTGTGTTTTGCTTGTCTGGTTTTAACTGATGGTGGCATTGTTCAACACCACCTCCATGATTTCAGGTGGTTTTGCAACATTTCTACTCTGTCCTTTTCCTAGAAGTACAATGCTATAAATAAAGTAAAATCTGCACGGGGGTCACAGTAAAGCCCTGAACTCATAACTTTAATGGTGCCATTTACTGACCTGGAGCCCCTGTAACTGAAATTTTAGTGGACTAACCTCATGGTAGTGCAGGTTTACTATAAAAAGCTCTTGATCTTCAAGACAACAATGTTAATAAAAATGGATTTTGTATTATTATTATTATATACTATTAACCTAGGACTTGATGCCCCCTGCTGACACTAATCCACAGAAGATTTGGGTCTTATTTGTTAATATTTACAAAGTCAAGAAAGAAATACAGCCATGTCCTTTTGGATCAAATTCAAATTCCTTGCTAAGTATGCCTTGTTTATGACATAAAAACAGTTGCTTGTCACACTTTCTCACATCATGAAGAGATGAGATATTACCTCAGCGTGGTGCTCTGCAAGCCTTCAGTTGTGCATTTTTTTCCAAGGCAAACGAAGAGGTTTTGGCATTCACTTATAGGACTTTATGCTGTCTTGACCCTAACTGACCTTTTGCTTTTCACATTTCTTGCCGTTGTATTGAAATGTATAACTCAAAAAATTAGTCAAATGATTTGCACGAAATGAAAACAACACTGATACAAGATATCCTGATAATCTAGAGAATGAAGTGTGTAATAAACTGTTCCCTGAACGTCACAACATAAATACAGCAAAGTGTCTCCTTTGGGTTAAGCTGTGGATGACCACACAGTCAGCTCAACTGTTACTTACATTAAACTTTATTCCATTATATTTAAGAGGGAGAAATACTGCTTTTATTAAAACAACTGATTTAGATGGCTTAATATTTACTTTGCTGGTCAAATAATTAAATAAATGTCTACTTAAACATCCATCTGCTATCATTAATAAGCTATTACTATTAATATGCTTAACATTTAAGTGATTAAAACATTATCACATCGTTAGTTATGATTAGGTTTTACCATTTATTTTATGAAATGTTGTTTCACTTTTCTCACATTAATTACATTTTGTTTGACATAACAATTACTCTCATAAGATTTTGAGTGCAAGATTTACACTTGAGCATTTTTGTTTTCACTGCTTTTACTTGAGTTGGTGGCACTTACATTATCTGTTAATACATACAGGGGTCATCTTGTACATTTGCACAAGGGCCAAATTTAGTCTTGACAGTGACTCTGGGGGCCCGACTTTTAAATAAACAAAAATTAAATAAAAATTTTGGTCTGATTAACATATTTTTGTATTAATATTTGTATTTTCTTTCAAAACCCAGGACATTTATAGGCATTACAGATGAGATCTATCCCTATTATATATAACGCACCAGACCATAAGGAGACAGGCCTGCCCACAGAATTGGCCGGGCCCCTGAAACTCCCAGAGAATGGTCCCTCCCCGATTGTGATTAAGCACCAATATAAACTCATACTTAACACCTTTTTAATACTTCATCTGGCCATTTCTGCAACATTTATTGCCACCCCTTACCCATTTTTGATAATTTATGCCACTTTAAACACGTTTTTGCCACTTTTCATCCATTTTGCCACTCTTGAACCCCTTTTCAATACTTTGCCAGGCAATTTTTCTATATTTTTGCCACTTTTAAACCAGTTTTTGCCACTTTTCACCCATTCTGCCACTCTTTAACCCCTTTTTGCAACTTTCCTGCCAATTATTGCCCATGTACTTCTCTCTTACCCCTTTTCACTACTTTGCCAGGCTACTTTTGCCACTTTTAACCCTGATCATTTTTGCTTTTTCCCTATTTATCTATTTTTTTTCCACTTTTCATTACTTTTTACATCATCTTTTGCCATTTTTAAAACGCTTTGCCCATTTTTTCCCTTTTTACCATTTTTTCCATCTTTTCACCACTTTTCTTGCCCATTGTTGTCCCTTTTCCCGTCTTCCGCCATACTCAAAAGATGGTCATCTCCATATCACTTAACTGGGCGAATCGTACTGTGGAGCAAATCACTCCCTCTTTAGTCTTAGAGCAGTTCAACTGCCTGCACTCCAGTCCAACACCAGCACTTCCCTGAATTGCCAGTCCGCTGTGCTTTGCTGTAGATATGCTGCTGGTCTATTTTGGTCACTTCCCATTGATCAGAAAGCTCCAAACAGGAAGTCATACACGTGGAATATCCGGTTCTTTCAAAATACAACACAATGCTCAGACTCCTCATCGTAAATCATCCCTCTATCAACATTACGTCTCATCCTGCAGCAGGAGCAAAGGGTCACCAGGAGGTCAATGGGTCACAGAACTACGGGCCATTGATGAGGAAAAGTTAACTTTAGAGGACATTTAGCTAAAGAATTTTACATAAAACTACAAATACTTTAAGCAAGCATTCAATTTTTAACTTCCTAATCATTCAGTGGCAGAAGCAATAATATCATGGACTTAAACCAGGATAGATAATAAATTAACCCCAAAAGGTAAAATAGTCAGCTGTGGAAATCCTGCGTAAACTCGCAGTTCTCCCATGATCTCTGCCCTTTGATCAGGGCTGTGCGCTGTAATTCCAGTGGGCGAGGTCGCTCACCTCAAGTCAGTGCAAAACCGTGGCGCTGGGGAGCGTAGCTCAGCAGTTCTAAGTGGAAATTGCGAGTAAGAAGAGCATCAAACTCACCACATCCAATCAGTTTAACATGACCAAATGTAAGTTATAAAGATAAAATATATGCTCACTATTGCTGCCATATCCATTTTTCTGCTATAAACCATTCATTTTTATTTTCTGCATGCTGTTTCCCTACACAGTTTTTCTCCAGTTTATTGCTAAAATATTTCTATTCGCTAATAAGTCATATTTGCTGATATGAAGACATTTTGAGGCTTTTTGGAGGGGCAAGACTGTTCTACTAGGGCTTTTACTGACTGATTCTTGGCAGCTCTTAAAGTATAACACACCTAGACAATTGCCTCCCTTTGTCTACTGGTAAAATCACCAATGCTGGAAGGGCATGTTAACGTTAACGCTAGCTTAGTATGCAGCATATATGTATATATTACTGCATGTAGTTGTAGTCCTGCCATTTCATTATATTGTTTTATTCAGGCTTAATTCGGTTCAGACTGGCTCGATCAGACAGCGTGCAGTCAATCAAAAATCAGTCAATGTCTCACTGCAACTTCCGCTTGCACCCCATTACCATCCCTCTGTTGCACATAGCTCATTTAATGTCACTTTTCCATACCACTTGTCCCAGTAAATAAAGTTGTTGTTGGTGCATGATGCCCTCATTCAACTCTCTCTCCCTCCCTCTCTCTCTTCCTCTCACCACCAAGTGTTACGAGGTAATTGAAAATGTGATCCATGAAGTCACAAGCGCAATTTAACTCAAAGCCTACCAATGTTGGCGCTTCCACTCGTAACAGGTCAAAGAAGGAAATTAATTTTTAAAAAGGCGACCCATGAAATTGCACTTTGATAGATGAGGTGTAAAAAAGCAATATTTTAATGCATTTATGACTGGAAACACCCGCTCCCTGTGCTGAAAGATAGAGTGTTATTTGAGTTCATTTGAAGAATGAGAGGAGGTGTTGTATCAGGTCACATTTTAAATATAAGAATGCATTCTTGGTGAAGTGAATCCCTCAGTATCACAGTTTAGGATGTGTACAGTACCAGAGATAGTCATGAGATACAGATGGAGTTTAGCACTGTTTGCAAAGGTTATTTAGGTTGGGATTTTATGAACTAGAATTATAAAGTAACTCTCACTGTTGTGTGTACTGCAGTGCACTCTGGGTAGTGACTTTCTACTGGTTACTTGGCAGTCCATAAGGGGTGGGTGGATGGGTGAGGGGTGCTTTCTGGGGCCCAAAGACCGGGGGGGGGGGGGGGGCAAAAACACGGTCCATGGTAAAAATGAGCAAAATAGCTATATTTTGCTCCACGTCTGGTTTTGCCACAGGTGCATAAAATCAAGCACCTAGCCATGAAGTTTCCATTTACAAACATTTGTGATACAAAATGGTTAAGCTGCGTGTCTTCAATCATGGTACTGTGATGGATGCCACCTTTGCAATAAGGCGGTTTGTGAAATTTCTTCCCTGCTAGATATATCCACAGTCAACTGTACATGATATTATCAGAAGGTGCAGACATTTAGTAACAACAGTAACTCAGCCACAGAGTGGGGTCAAACACTGTTGAGGAGCATGGTGTGTAAAAGACCAAGTTCTAAACTTCCACTGGCATTATTGTAAGCACAAGAACTGTGCAGCGGGAGCTTCTTGGAATGGGTGTCCATTGCTGGACAGTTGCATGCAAGCCTCACATCACCAAGTCCAATGTTGAGCATCTGCTGGAAAGGCATAAAGCACAAGGACACTGGGCAGTGGAGCAGTGGAAGTGTGTTCTGTGGAGTGATGAATCACACTTCAGCTTCATTGCTGTTGTTCCACTTTGTGGCAAGTTTGGGGAAGGCCCTTTTCTTTTTCGAACATGACTGTGCCCCAGTGCACAAAGCAAAGACTATAAAGACATGGTCTGATGAGTTCATTGTGGAAGAACTTGACTGGCCCGCACAGAGCCCTGACCTCAACCCCATGGAGCATCTTTGCGATGAACTGGAATGGAGATTGTGAGCCAGGCCTTCTCGTCCAACATCAGTGCCTGATCTCATAAATGCTCTACAGAATGAAAGGACACTAATTCCCACAGAAATGTGAAAAATCTTGTGGATAGCCTTCCAAGAAGAGTGGCTGTTGTTATGTAGGTGTCTAGTGTCCTTGTTTTAAGAAAAAGATAAACAAGAAACCAGTGTTAATCCAAGAAGACCAACATTACTTAATGTGTAGCGTTCCCTTTAATTCCACATGCATAAATTCTGCTTCCAGGGGGCTCTTGATAAAAGTATAACAAAAGATGATGAGTGGAGATGACCTGCTCAGATCTGCCCACCTATGCTGCCTATTTCTTTATTATTATTATTTTAGTATCTGTTCATTGAAAACCAGAGCTACTTTTGTCAACTGAAACCATGGCTAAAAATATAAGTCAACCACCTTTTTTTTTCATACCCTGACACGACAAATGGATGTGTTTCACACATCCATTTGTAAAACCTCCCATACATGTTGTTTGGGAAAGGGCAGAGCTTTTGAAAAAAACTTTATTGGATGAACGTTCTGTCACGTCTTTATTGGCCAATCAGAGCAACAAAACGTGGCAATTAGACTCTTGCCGAATCCGGTCGGGAGAAGGGCATAAACGTCGTTTCCACAAAGAAAAGAACTCACTGCTGTTCTTTGTTCGTCTTTTAATGAAGGAATGTCGTCAAGTTCTGATAAAACTGACACTATAGTAGCATCCATGCTAATCTCTTCCGCCATAATCGCACTGGCCTCTTGTTGCTACTCGTTTACATCACAACTCTGCCCCACCCAGGAGTACTGCCTCTTACTCTTGATTGGTCCTGTCACTTTCTTACAGGGCCCAATCAGTTCAGATGGGAGCTTTCCAAGATGGATTTGCTATTGATAAACATAGAAACGGGCGAATCCATCCGCATTGCAAGGTGACTTTTCCATGATGAAGATGCAATTAAAACTTTTGTGTGGTAGTAAAAGCTCTGAAAAAAAGTTTAGTTTTCATCAAGGAGACTAAAACAAGACTAATTTATTTATAGCATTTATTAGCGATGCAGTACTTGTCTCAAACTCAAGAGCATTTTTATTCAGTCTCGTCTCGGTCTCAGACTGGCCAGACTTTTGATTTTCCGTCAAGACCGGTTGAGACCAGCACTGATCTGCTATTCTTCGACTTCAGTAATGTGATAATAAGGAGAAGCACTTGCTAAAACAACAAATAGCTAACATCAGTCCATCTTATTTCTAGCCAAAAAAAGCTCTGAACACTTACTTTAGGCCTCATTCCCCTGACAAATCTAGATAAACATCTCATTTTCAGATAATTTCTGGACTTTTCAGTTGTTTTATTTTTTACAGGAAGTTAGTTAAACAAATTTGTTAAGATTTGAAATTTTTGCATGTTGTGCTTTGAAAGAGTTGCAGACACCCTGGTTTTATCCATCAAATTTATTAAAAAGAAAACTAAAATTAAAGAGAGACTCCTCTTTAACTGTTCAACCTTGTCATGGTTTTTAAAATGGATTTTTATGGTCTTGGTCTTGACTTGGTCTTGATCCCCAAAAGTCTTGGTCTTGTTTTGGTCTTGGTACACTCTGGTCTCGGGCAAGTCTTGGTCTCTGATAGTGAGGTCTTGAGTACAACACCAGCATTTATATTAATTTTACAACTCAGCTGATTAGTTTAAAGAGTATATACGTTGCCTAAAAGTAAAGACTAAAATCTTAGAGCTTTTTAAAACTAGACCAAAATATTTTTGATGTCTTTTTGTTAGCTGAAATTAGACTAAAACTCTAAAGGTCAATGTCACAAAAATTTAGCCAGATTTTAATAATAACAACATCTTGGATTTATATAGCACCTTTCAAGAAACCCATGGACCCTTTATAAAACACAGATAAACCATAGGGTGCAAAGGTGTATGCAAAAACTTTAAACCATTGTTTTCTTTTTGTGGATGGATTTACACAATGTTGGAGAAAAGCGGTTAATGTTCTTCTTGGGTTGCACCGCAGGCTAGCAAAAAGGACATTTTTTACCACTCGTCAGCTACATTAAGTGAAATTCAGAATGAAGGGAATTTCTGTGGAAACTACTTCTCAATTCAAAATAAAATGTAAGCAGCTTAAGGGTCGAAGGAGGTGAGCAGTGCATCTCCATTGCATGGAAATGTCTAGTGGGGCCTCAGTGATACTTGGGGAACTTTGGCACAAAATGCACAGACAATGGCAGAGAATAACTGTGGTCCATCTCAAGCAGGCACTAACATGAATGAGATACAGAACAGCTTCTTCCAGGAGCAATTTGCAGTCTTTAAAGAAATGTAGTGTTTCCATTGCAGTGAACATGGCATGGAATTTCTCTAGCTTTGAGAAATGTTGGAAAATTTTGAGAAAATGGATGCACTCTACTAAAAATTTAACATTAGAGTGATTAATTTAGACATTTCAGGGCAAAAGTTTTACAAACTTTACCTTTAAATTCAAACCACCTGTCCAAAGAAAGCCTTCCAAGGCAGAGTTTCTATTTTTAGAAACAATTCCTGTACTCAGGACCTGGCCTATACAGTGAATTCAGTGCCAACTTTCAGGCCTCTCAGAGGTCCCTCACCAACTGTCCACCTCACACCTTAGAGAGAAAGCAAAGGCGGTACGGAGGATTCTGGAGGTGCTGAAGGGGCAGCTGTCTTCGCTTCGGTCCGAGTCCTCTGACCTACTTTACCACCTTTCCACCTCCCACAATCTCTTCTCTGCCACCTACTCTTCTTGTCAAGATTAATGGTGTGAACCCAAACCTGCTGGCAAACTGGATGTAAGGAAGATGTCTGAGGAAAGCTCTGACAGAAGTTTGGAGTGCACGATAGGAGCGCTGTCATTGGGCATGGCCACTTTAAGCTCAGATAAATATGGCAGGTCTAAAGGGACCGTCCTGACGGTGAAGACATCTTGTTGCAGGAGGGAGCGAGAAGCTGAAGCTCATATTTCACTCTCTCTGAGCTGCAGAGCTCTCCGTCTTTCACTCTTCCTGTCTCTCTAGCTTGGTGCCTGGAGGGGAAAAGGCAAATTCTCAAGGCCTGAAAGTATGTGAGAAGACTTGGTCGGACAGAAGTTCAAGATGTCATAGGAGAGAAGTTGTGTTTCGACACGAAGCCTTGTTTGTGCTCATCAGCAAACCTGTCAGGAGGCCGTTTGATGTTGCATTTGGGTGATGTCTTCAGGCGCCATGTTTGTGTTAGCTTCCATATGGATTAGCTTCATATAACTTGGCCTTGCCTGAGATTATCTGTCAATGGAAGATGCAGCAAGGCAGGTGTCAAACTCATCCAAAACCTCTCATATTGCAGGATATTCTGCACAGAAAAAGGTGATCTTACTTGGATTTGGATTAATGACAATGTTCAAGAGGAATTTGTCAAGATAATTACTCCAAGGGGGAAGAAAAGTTTTCTATGGAGCAGAATGTTTCTCATATCACCGCCATACCTCCACCTGCATAATTGATAAGAGTCCTCATGATTACGCTAATGAGGCTCAGAGCTTAAGCCTTCTCCAACAGCCCCTAATTACAAATATGTAATATCCCGCTCTGCTTCAATTAGCATTAGAACAGAAGGTTAAGAATCATTCAATATTCATGTGGACGGTGAACTTCAAGGTTAAGGAGACTGGTCATTTAACCTCAGCTTTAAAATAAAAGTCATTTTCCTTAATTGTCTTAGATGAGAGCCACTAACCATAGCTGTGGGAGGTTCTTCATCAACTCTACGTAAGTAGGAGCGCAATATTACTGCCTAATTACCTTTTATGTTCAGGGGATGCTTCGTCTAGGTAGAGCCATTGAGAACGCTGTAAATTTCTTAAAGGAATATGTAGTGTTGTTCATATTTTATCTGTTTTAACAGCTCATAAGCAGAATGCTTTGAATATACTTCTGTGTTAACAACCACTTCACATAATTTCTGAGTGAATACCTGAGCCAAACAGGTGTGTGACGTAAAGTAACTAAGCTGTCAGACTCGTAGAGAGATGGTTTCTGATTGACGACCCTCGAGGCGATAGGTGTAAAGGTGCATCATGGGAAAGCTATCCTAAGACTTGTAAGGGCCTCTCTCCCATTTGATGAAGGCTCATATAATAAGGGATCAAATGACAAGATGTGAATGTGAAGGGATTAGTGCTAAACTGCTCTGTAGAGCTTTGTATTTTGCTTACAAGCTTTGGAAGCTGCTTTTGAAGGTCACGATTTGCTAAAAATGGTTCAAAGTCTGAATGTCTATCATTTTATCACTGGCTCTCCTTCTGTGCCAGTTTGGGCCAAGGAGGTGGGGTAGAGGCAGATGGATCGTTTTGCTCAAAGTTTGTCAGTTGACAGGGAATTTTTGTCAAAAATGTTCTCATTAACAGTTTTGTAATGTTACTTTTAAAGATTACAGCTGTTTAAAGGGAACACATTACCAGGGGTGGAAAGGCACTAATTACATTTACTGAAATTACAGTAATTGAGTAATGTTTTTGGGTACTTGTACTTTTTTGAGTACTTTTGAAACCAGAACTTTTGTCTAATTTTTAACCAAAGTAACTGTTTTTAACTTGAGTACAATATACTTGTACTTTTCCCAGTTCTGTTGATGACACAGTAGCCTGTAGACAGAGAATGATCCCACATCACATCCCCAAACAGCTGTTGGGCACAAAAGCACATTATGAGGCAGTGGTTCTCACCTGCTGGGTCAGGACCCAAAAGTGGGTCAGGGAGAAGTTTTCGGTGGGTCACGACAAGGTGTCTGAAAAGAAAATGATGACAAAAGCCCAAAGTCCTCATTAGGCATGCACTGATATCTTTTATTTTACCCTGTTGTACTGTGAAATTGGCTAAATTCAAATGTTTGATCAATATTTCAACCAATTTATCTCCTCTTCTCACAATAAACAGCTACTTTTCCCATGATTATGAAGTTATTTCACAAGTTCTCTGGAAAACTGGCAGTAATTGACACATAATGATGAGGAAAGTTGATATAAAATTTGTCAGTTTTGTGTCTTTTCTTTTTTTATGTTAGGTGTTTTGGTCCAATCATGCTCCAAACTGCAACATATTCAATTAACTAAACATGCGTTGTTGAAAATTTTTTGGAAACTGGGGTTGCGATCTGTCATAAGACAGACTGGTGGGTCCTGAGGCCAGACCCTTAAAACCACTGTTTTAAGGAATCTGGTTGCAGACCTCTACAATTGGACGACCTCGACCATGAGGCAGAAAGTGATGCACTAACCCGTGTTGGGTATATGCTTATATTCGTGTGTGTGTGTGTGTGTTTTATTTTTAATTGCATCCCCCTCCCTCTACCCTAATCCTTACCTTTAGGGACCTACCCTTCTTGGGCTTTTCCTTAGTATGTGGTGTGTTAATTTAAAATGTATCCCCTTAATAAAATTTCAGTTTTTATCCATAAAATTCTGCTGTTGAAAAGTAGCCCCTTAGTGCAGGGATGTGAAACTCAATCACAGCAGGGGCCTAATTCTGGATTTGGGTCCAACCTGAGGGTCAAGCAAGGTCAACATTTAACCATAAATTGTCAACCTTAATTTCACCAGCAATGAATTATGGGGGGGGGGACTTAGCACTGATGATAAAGGATTTTGAGATAGAAAAGGTCAAAATAATAAGTTTAAAGGCTGAAAATCAGAGATAAAAATTAAAACTTATTCGCTTAAAAGGTTCAAAACATGGCATTTAAAGTCAAAATAACGTTTTTAAAAGGCAAATATATCACTTCCCACCTCATGGTTGAGGTCGCCCCATTGTAGAAGTCTTTGTAGAGGTCTGCAGCAAGATCCTCTTGGCAAAACTGGAATGTTGATGTCTCAGGGTTGAAATTTTCAGAGTTGATTTTAAATCCCAAAGTGTAATTTTATCTCTGAGTGAAATGGTCTTCACTGTTCCCCAGTGGTAGTTCAACTCTTTAAAAAGTCAACTGATTAAAGTTGCATCCATTGCAACTTCAAATCTGGGGGGATGTGTGGACAGAGCTCCCATCATGCCCTTGGGCCTAGTGATTAGATGTGTTTAGTTGTGTTTGGATGTAACCTGTTGTACTGTGACCCTGCTGGGATCCTTTTGGACATGTTTCTGATGGTGTTCTGATGTGAGACGCATTTGCACCATGAGTGAAGTTATCCACTTAGTAAGTTCCTGCCTGTGACTTTAGGTGTTCCTAAAAGACACAGTGCATGGTCTTCTTCAGTTCAGTTCATTGCCTTGCTATGAGGTTGAGTCCCTGCTTCACTTTGCCACAGATTTTCAAGAGTTACTTTAGCTCTGCGACATTGTTACATTTTCAACACTTTAGAGGTGTAGTTTATATGTAGTGTAGACCAATATAAACACTTTTAAAGTATTCAGCTTAGCTCTATATAACAGTTTAATTAACAGTGTCAGTTTTGCTATGTGGTTAATCTGAACAACTTGGTTGTAGATCTGCAGTCTTGTTGTTCTTGCCAGTGAGGAAAGATCAGACTTTATTATACAGCACCTCAGTAGCTAAGTAGCTGTGAGGAGTAGCTTTGGTGTTATCTGGTCAAAGGACATGGCTCCAGTATGCAGAATGGATGTCATAGCCCATGTGTCATCCATTCTGGGAAAACATAATGTTGGCTAATGCTACGCTAGCAGCAGAGACTATCAAAAATAGATTAGAAAATGGCATTCAATATCAGAGTTACTGGTGTAGATTTAATCTTTAAATGTTATGTAAAGTCATGCAAGTTCTAGGTTTGCCAGAAAAGCTACGATAAGGGTTATAAAGGCAGGGATAGCATCATTAGAAAGGCAAAACAGAAGGCTTATAGTGGGAAAGATGGCATGTGATATATGGTTCAAAAGTAAACTTTTTATAAACTGTCTCTTCTTTAAAGAAACAATGTCATCCTCAAATGGTTAATTGCACAGCACCCTTTTATTTTCTCTCAACATTGCAGGTGTCAGGTGATTACACATGATCACACATAGCAACACATAATTATTCATGAGACTAAGAGGTCATTTTTTGCAGAACAGCGGTGGTCTTTCACCATAATTGCAAAGTAAACAATATTTTGAAAACTCTGAATGAAATGTTTTAAATTTGCAGAATAACACCATTGCATCATTCCAGCAGGGCCTAATACGAGTTTCATGGAACAGGAGCTTTAACTCTGGTCTTGCTTGAGTCCACCTCCTCCAGAATGTGCCTGACCGTTGACTGGGGGTGTTGACAGGGGACTGCGTTGGCCTTGTGTCAGAAGTGGAGACCACAGAGCAGGGCCTGGGACTCTGAGACTGGGCTTGGAGCCCATAGCCTGGAGGCTTCAGGCCCAAGACTGCACCCGCTGGCCTGGACCAGCCCAGCCCGGCACAGCACAGTCAACCAGCCCAGCTCTGCTCTGCTCAGCCCCCCTCCTCCCGTGGCCTCCCTGCACCTTCGCCAGCTGCGCTTTTCTGGCTCCAGCTGCTAGGTGTATATATGTGTATGCTACCCACCCCTTCCACACCAGCTCTCTCTCCTCCATCTCTTGCTTTTCCCTTCTCTGCTTTGCCTTATTTTCTCCTTCCTGATTTGTCCTCTCCCTGTGTCTCTGCCTCATCCTCTCGTTTTTATCCTCCCTGCTTCTCATCCTTGTCTCCCTTGCCAGACACAGGGGTTGTAATAGTGCCCAGCAATTACTGAGTTGGCATGTGCTGCATTGTTTACTCACAGTCCTATTCCTACTGGACTTTATTAAAACACCATCTGCCGTCAGCTCTGGAATGGTAGGAGTGTTGGTGGAGGAGGAGATGGAGGAGGACAGCGATAGGAGGAGAGTGGTAGATTTGGCTGCAGAGTGGAAGGAGAATGGCTGGACTCACGTGGAGAGAGCGGGCTGCCACAGTGGTCTCTTGTCGGAGGGACATCAATGGTACATGAGAGCAGGAAAGCTAAATGAGATTTTTGGTGCAAACAAAGGATTTGGTAATGGGAACAAACTAAGTGGGTGTGAGTTCCAAGAGACAAGGATCCAAGTTTTGGGAATTCTGGAGGCCTCAGAAGTGCATGTGATTTTAAATCGATAATGTTTAAAAACTCTTTTAAATGAATAGATAGTCCTTGGTCACTTGCATGCAATTTAACGTTACATGGGACCATACAAAGAAACATCAGCTGTGTCAATCCCACAGAGCGACTCAGGTGCAAAATAGCATGTGGGATAATAACAGCCTGACCACTTCTGTTTATGAACACTCACATAACGTCCACTCCCACACAGACACGCTCACATATAGAGCTGTGCTGGGTAATAATGCAGTGGGTCCGCCCATGTAATGACATTCTGATGGTTATTTCATTAGCTATAATTTGTTATGGGACATGCCATTTTGGACGGGAGCTTGGATTGATTGGATAGTCATTGAGAGGAGGTGGGCTGGACCCGCTACAAGCTGGATCAATTAGTCAATTACTGCTGCGGCGTGGTGTGAGCAGTTCTGGCATGGCGTGAGCGTGTGTTCTCAGGTGATAATGTGTGTTTACTCAACATGTAATCATGAAATTTTTAGACCAGAAACCCCACTGTTAAATATCTGATGGGTACAGTTTGGGATAGGGATATGAATGCTGCACTAATGCATCAAATCAGCATGCAAAGCTCAGTTTATACTAACAAAATCTGTAGTGCTCATAGATGATGACTGAAGCTTTACTAGTGCTTCCTTTATTCAAGAAAAAATAACTTTGAAGCATGAATACAGTGCATTGATATGTCCTGGCATTTGCAGAAGTTGGAGATCTGGAAATCTGTGAGGGTGGAGAGTTGACATTGATGGCGTATTAGTGCTCGGGATGCTAAAATGCTAAAATGCTGGACTGCATTGGTTTTGTATTGAAAATCTGAGCTTCCAATGCAACAATGGAGCTGGCGTCCTAAATGAAAATGCTGAGGCACTGCATGACAACAGCAATAAATAATGTACTGCAGATTCTTGTGCATGAATTCTATAAAAAGGGCAATGTAGAAAATCAAGTTTGGCAACTGACAGTTCTCTTATGTAGCTCACACACTGCTAACTGGAGTCTCCAACAGACAATGTGTGGTAAACAAGTATAATACTCTGTATATTAAACATACTCATCTATGATATATAAACTAGAAATTGATCCCCATTGCTCTCCCACCAAGCAGTCCTCAAGACTTCCAGTCATTTAAACAACTACTGGACATTTGCTATAGATAGCCATGTGACCATTAACCTGCATTTAACAGCAACAATACATACACACAAAAAAAAAAAAAAAAAAAAAAAAAAAAAAAAAAGAAACACTGATACAGCTTCATGTCTGCTCTGAAGTGGGGGTGGGGACACATATTTCTTTCCGAACAAATCTGTGACAGCAGAAACCGAATCTGAATTGTTGTTACCCTGTTAATATAGCCTGCTTGACACATATTAAATATTACCAGACCTCGGAAATCTTTATGGAAATTGTTCAAGCAAACTTAATGAAAGTCGTAAGCTTTTCCTTACACATAGGCAGCCAGTTACAAAATGTAAGCCTACATTTAATGCATAAACAACAGCAGCACTTAGCTTCACATAGGCTCTGTTATCTCTATATTAGCTAATTAGCATATAGTTGCTACCATAATTTAGCAGCTTAAAACTGCCAAATACCATCATCCACCAGAAACAGCAACAAATCATCAGAACTAAATAGCTGACCAATGGTCCGTTAATAAGACAGGCCTGTTAAAACTCGGCATTTCAAATAAAAATTTAGTTTCACAGTCAATTGTACCTTATTAGTCCTCATGAACTGATGAGCTCAACTGTAACCCATGCTAAAACAGTAAAATCCAACCATTGTGGTTTCTTTGGAGTAGTCCTGAAAAAGATAAAAAAAAAGAGTCCACTGTGAAACCAATACAATCCTCCTCATCAATGGCTCAGCCATAAACCCAGAGTTAGTACACCCAGCCTTGGGTAACAGATAGTTCTCTTGCCATCAGATATTAGATATTAATGCTGTTATTTTACTCGAGTTGTGCTTTTTAAAAAATGTATAAAGGTAATTTTTGATTACTGGAAATGTCATGAAATTATTTTCTGAAATATTTCATTTCCCAGGCCAGAAGAGCTGCATGACACCCCTGATATAAAAGATCAACTTAACACCATCAGGCATGAGTCTGAGAGGAAAGATCATCCATATTCCATCAAACAAACAAACAAGGCTCTCAAAAACAGGGATCTACATCCAGTTGTTAAAATAACAATCCTGCTCTTTGTTTACAACGTTCTACAACTGTAAAAAGATGCAGAAAAAGTCACACAGACTGTTTTAAAAACCATTCTAAATTACAGAGATACCAAGAATAGTATTACCTATCGACCTCTGTGTGATGTCATATTTATTCCTTTAAAAGATTACAGACATAGTCCATTCACACAGTATTAAAAACTCAGACATCCTCTACAAAAAATGCACTGATCTTATGCAAATGGGCTTTAGAAAATAACTTTCTACATGGTGGCATCATTGCTTCTATTTGGACATTTTAAAGTATCATACGTTGTTTTGTTTTTTTTTCTGTTGACACAAATAGGTAATAAAAACTGGTAAAATATTTGAGGTCAGATATTTGTGCCTCCATCTGTAGCTTCCACTCAGTGAGCCCATTACATTTTGAAGCAATGTCTCGTTATGTTTTGTAATTTATACCAGGCACTGAGGCGATCATTGTCAGGCCATTAAACTAATCACATGCTGACCGTTTAACAGCCAAAGCTGGTCCTTCATGCTGTCCATACAGAGTAATGTCTCAAGGCTTACAGTGGAGGTTAATTTGTGCTCTGGAGATGTCTGTAGGGATCAATGAGGTGGAAGACACAAGCCCAGCCGTACAGACACAAACTGGATGTATACATGGACAATTATGAGGTCTTCTGAACATTCGGACTGCTGCACAGAATTTGTATTAGGATAAATAGTCTGCAAGAATGGTGAGGCAGTGGGTGTTAAAGAAGACGAACCCTGTATGGGTGAGGAGAAGTACTTTACAAAGAGAACCTTACTGTGCTCACATCCCTCATATGCTATAGTCAGTAATGTAACATGTTAATGCAGTTCAGGTAATTTTGGGAAGAAGTGAGTATTTCCTTTTCCCTGATGCATATGCACTGTTTCTGCTTCTCTCCTTCTTGTTGGCACTTGCTTGTATACCTGTGATCAAAGTTCAAACTTGCAGTTGCGTCAGAACTTGAGCCAATGCTAATGCTAATGTTGCTACAGTAGGGGTCTGCAAGAGGGGCATTTGAGAGCTGTGATGCAGTCAGACCCCTCTCAAGTGCACTTGAATCATGCCTAAGACGACCTCTTCGAGCACACTCACGCCCAGTGCCCAAGCGCCATGCATTCATACTGTTCAAACCAAACTGGACTTCGGACTCTCCTGTGTACCTGGATCCAGGCCCAGGACCCTAATGTGAAAGAAACTTAAAAGAAGTTAAAATAGAAGTAGTTGCCTTACTTTCAGAAGAACTTTCCTGTGTGAGAAATGCTAATCATCAAGCTTTAGTCCTGTATTTCTAGTAAACACTGCTGCATTATTAAAGCCAGACATGGACTCTAAAAGATTAAACTATGAGTGTTTTAGTGGACGCAGACCTTTCAGGCCATAAATTCAATAGTGCACAAGCACACATTTGGGATTTATTTACAGCAGATTATTATATTACTGCGGGGGATTGACCGGAGTCATGCTCTGTTTTTATTGATATGGATGTATTCAGTTGCAAATGAGATCAAACAGATACAAAAGACGCATACAGTGGAAACAAAAATCTCATTTGAGGCGTACACGGCAGATATCACACTTGGAGATATGAGTTATTCATGCATTAGAGATAGAGTGGATTGACAGCACAATTATGTCAGAGGGTATTACGCATCAGCAAACCATGTCGTGCCCCCTGGACGGGCACATGCACTGCAGTACAGAGTGAAGACAGGAGGGCGTCTGAGGTGAATCCTTTCTAGCTGGAAATAATGTTCAACTCTGAATACGAAAACCAGTTTAAAGATGAAACCACCAGTGCTTGGCTGTGCAGGAGTCAAGACTGTTTAATTTTTTCTCATAGATAACCAAGAAAAGTTTTCAGGATATGTTCATATTCTTAACTGTGAAACATTAGCATCAGGATTATGTTTGGAATTGTGAATTATAGTCATTTTTATTTAGGATATCTTTTATATCATAAATCATGGCTGTGTGGATCTGTCTTGATTTTATGACTGGATGTGTGTGTGCCATACCACACAAGCACTCTCTGTGCGGCAGCCCTCAGCTGGTGATGTTGCCGGCAGTAGGAGGTCAAAGGTCAGACCAGGGTTCATTATAGCCTGCCATCTTTCAGCCTCCACAGACGCCGACACCCCACTGTCAGCAGCACAGCATGATACAAACAGATCCAGTGAAGGATTATGGTCATTTGGACACAATATATACAAAATAGCCCCTTTGACTAAAGGGTGTACGGGAACATTGCACCTTAAAATTATCGAACATTTCAATACTGAAGTTTATTGCTGCAAATTAAGTAGAGGAACATACTACATGCTGTGTTCATTAAAGAGAGCGAGTGACTAAACCATAAAGTCAAATCTTATTGTGTTTGTCCATTTTTAAATTACAAAGTATCCAATCATACTTTATATAAGCCACAATCATCTAAAAGTCCCCAAAACTTTGAGATGTAATAAGTTCAGGCACATATCATATGGCATCATGGGAATCTGAATATGTCCAAACAATCCTCAGGTATCTGGTGACAATTTGAATATTTTATAAATACTAATCAAGCTGGAGCCTCCCTGATTTCAAACCCAAAAAATCAACATAAATTCACTTTAAGGCTTCAACCAAAGTTCCATTATTTTAATTTGATCATAATTTGCAGTCCAAGTATAGACAACTGCTGCCTCACCAAATGGAGTAAACCTGGTTCACCTTAACCTTGCGAAGCAGATGGATGCGCCCGTTTCCTTGTTCTTCACTGGCGAATCCATCTTGCAAAACTCTCATCTGAACTGTTTTGGCACAATTAGAAAGTGACAGGACCAATCAGCAACGAGTGGCAGTCGAGTCGTGATGTAAACAAGCAGCAGCAAGAGCTGGTGCAGTTATGGAGGAAGAGATTAGCGTGGATGCTGCTAGAGCTCCAGTTTTATCAGAACTTGACAACATTTCTTCGTTGAAAGAAGAACAAAAAATAGCAGTGAGTTGTTTTCAAAAACAACAAAAGTCGAGTACTTACATGTCTATAGTCACCATGTTTCGTGTTATTCCTCAGTGGCTGTGCACGCGCAGCTCGATAGCGGCTACGTCACATGTTTTGTAGCTCTGATTTGCCTGTAGAGATGTGACAGAATGTTCATCCAATCACACTCCCAAGTTTTTTTCAAAGCCTTTTCTCAAATGTTTCCAATTGAGGCTTTCCCAGATGGATGTGTGAAACACATCCATCTGGTGTGTCAGGTTAGGTTCACCTGCTTCTCGACTGTAAAGTGAGCACCCATGGCAGGAGAGAATACGGTGAGTGTATTGTTAAACTCAAAGGTGTCATACACTTGTGTACAGTGGAGCGTATTTATCTTTAATGAGAGTGAAATCACTGTCTCTTAAAACAACACATACTGTTTTATGGCTCACATCAGAGCTGCGTTCAAAGCAAGCATCCACCACAACAACAGGATGGACTGTTCACCACGTCCTCCTCCAGTTTATTTCACTTCCTCTATTAACTCCAGTTTATTTACTGTTAGGTTGTCATGGATATCAGAGGGAAAGCAGGCAGGGACGTCTGTGTCAACATGAAGACCCTTAAAACGTACTGTAGTTACAACATTTCACATAAATGGAACTTTAAAATCTCAAATTATTGAGTTTTTTGTTGAGATTTTTTTAGTTAAGAGTTGAAATAGATAGTTATATGTGCACCTTATTTATTTGTATAGATAAACCCTTGGAGTTCTCATTTTTAAGGGATTGCTAACAAATCACAATCACAGCATTATACAACTAAAAAACAATGCACAGGCAGAAAATAACAAAAACTCCCCCACAATGATAATATATGTTGGTCCAAAAAGCATTACAACCAAAAGATACACCAGTCCTGTTTTCCTCCATGTTACTCAATTTGACATGTACAAGGAACTTGGAAAGAGGGAGATGACTAGGGACCAAGAGTGTAAGACAGAAATGTTGCCTTCATTAGGGCCCAAGGATCCTATTGTTTTTCTAAGTGCAAAATTTCCAGCAATTCAAAGCCTGTTTTGGAGGCCTTAATAAATGTGAAAACTCAGGGGGTTTTTTTCTCAAAAATTGTCCCCCTCAAAAATTAGCCATCTGGTTGTGGAACAGTCTAAGTCCATCACACAGTTTCCTCTAGGAGGCGCCAAAACTGAGATGGAGCCCTGGGTAATACCTGCGTGCATGAAAACTGGTGCACATATGTATCATGATCAGATGAAAAAAAGATTACATCATGACAGCCTCTAAAACGTACGGGAACCGAACTACAGACACTGAAAGGTCAAAAACTGGCAGTTTTTGGCCTTTTTCACTGATGGACACTTTGTACATTTGAACAAACTCGTCCGAGGGCTTCATCTGATTGACTGATTGACCCCAATTTTTTTTACTCAAACTTGTATTGATGAGTTTTCACCATAGGGCGGAGTCGTTATCAGAGCACAAAATTAAACTTCATTTTTGTCTATTTTCGGCTGTGAAATTACTCCAATTTTGCCTTATAACATTTTAGTCTTTATTTCTATCATCACCAAACCACACATTGGTCCTGAATACATCCATGTATCAATATCATTACTTTGTCATAGTGCCCACTTCTGCCAGTCAAACATTTGCAACACTGATTTTTGATGTGTTTTTCATGTGTTGCCACACACGGTTCAAATCAGGCTTAAGAATTTTGGTATGCATATAGGTCATCATGAGACCAACAAAAAAGCCTTTTGGATCGAAGCCCAAATCCCAACAGGAAGTCCATCAGCTTCATCAGAACTTCACAATAGGCCTTCTTTTGTGTCTCCTCCTAAATTTTTCATCAGCCATAACTCTGGAATACGTCATTGTATCTTAGACAAATTTCATGTGCCTGATAGCAGTACAGGGTACAACACATTCATATTTTAATTTTTGGAAAAATCGTGCAGCACCCCCCTCTGACAAAATAAAGTCACTTCTTCTGAATTTCACATTCCAGTACTTACATTGTTGGCCAAATCATGCCAAAACTTGCTCAGGAAGTTCCCAATGAGTTGACATTATACAAACTCAAGGGTCAAAAGTTTACGTAAAAAGGTGTGGGCCCAGGGATTTTTTGTTCACCATGAAACAGGAAGTAGTACTTTCAGTGGCTTATGAGGTGTGTAAAGAAACAAAACTTGGCAGAAAAATTCTTCTTAGCAGACTGAGACGGTTGATATGATGTTTCTTGGTGGGCGTGGCCTATTAGCTTAATGGTGCCCCTACAAGTTTTAAAAAATTCAGCCCCCCCAGCAGGTTCACCCTAGGTTTTCGAACATTTGTGGGCAGATGTGTCATATCAAAAAACCCTCTTGGACCCATATCGTAAATCAAACAGGAAGTTGGCCATTTTTCTTTTTTTGGTCAAGCACAGCACATTTTAGGGGTCATACTTGAATTAACTTGTTCGACAGCATTCATCCAAACAACTTGATCTTTGGTGTACAGTAAGAAGAGATGTCGTGGGTCAGAAATTATTCGCAACTTTCTCATTAGACAAAAGGCATGGCCATGGCGGCTCCTCGAAGTTAGCCTTCTTTCGAAAACATAGGATTTTGCTGTAATGGAAATATACTTTGGCAAAACAGATCTTGTCTTAGTGTGTTAAACCTATTATGCTCAGATTTTCACCTGAAGTCCTCAGTATCTGTCCCTGCATTGACATGTTTCATACACAAACACCCCAGTGACCATGGCGGCCATTTTGATCCGTCGCCATCAGACAGGAAGTGCGTGTAACTCTCATATGAAACATCCAATTGAGTTCAAATTTCACATGTATCATCAAGGTCTGCCTCTCTACAAATTTAAATGTTAATTCCATGGTTTTGCTAAAAAAAATTTGCTAATAAAAAGTTCTTGCACCAGGGTGCGAGGGCCCTTCAGTACTGCTTGCAGCCCTAGTTTTCTTTCACTTTCCTCACTCAACAGATCTTGTCAGCTTTATTTTAACAAAGGACTGATACCTGTGCATTAACAATATCTATATCTGTGACTGTTCCGCTCTGACTTGTGTCAACACAGAGACAGAACTATTGAGCTCACAGCTGTCAAACTGTCAAAGACTCGTCAATACAAAGCCCCATGCTTCTGTTTCTTTGCATTCAAATTCAAAGCACCACATGTCACAGCTTCTACCAGGGGGAAGTTAAAGTCACAGGGCAGAGAAATGAACATTTATTGGATTAAGTGGACATTGAGTGCTTTCTACATAGGTAACTTTTTTTGTGCCAGCTTAACATTATATATGACTGTGTTCTATTGATAAGTGCTTTCATTAGAGGGGTCTTGCTGCAGACAGTGCATCTCTGACAGCCACTCTCAGACCGTTCATCTGAGATGCCGTCTATTTCAGAATAAAAGGTCTGTAAGTGGAAGTGGACCCATCGTTGATTATTGAGACACATTTTGCTGTTTAAAAAAAGTAACAAATTCCTAGAGATAAAGTTTCACTTTAAAAAAACCTCCTGTTTCCTAGCATCTGTTTGACTTCCTGAAAAAGACTTGACACCAAAATACATATAGGTGTTTTTAGGTCTTCGTGACCATTGGAGCTCACAATGACAAGGTTTCATCAAGTCGCTTAATTTCTTCCACCTGTGCGCTATCATAGTGTGCTTACACTTTCTATTCCTTGACCCCATCCACCACTACATCACTGTGCGCTCACAGAGTGGAGCAGGCTGGCAGCACCACTTTAACGGCTTTTCACCTTCATGATGTGAAGAAAAAACTGTGATTAAGTTTAGCAAATAAACCACTAAGAGAGTACATTTTAAAAGACTTCTCAACTGGAAACACATAACCAATAGAAAAGGGCTACCCTTGCAAAATAGATGGATTTGCCAGCTCCGAAACGGTTCAGATCAATCAGCGTAATTTAAGGAGAATGGGGCTGTAGCTACAATGAGTTTAGTTGTACTGTGAGTTGATTGAAATAGCTCCAACAGGTGTAGCAATTAATTCAGATGTAGCTATATGTAGTAAAGCATTAGTTTGATCAAAACTGGACGACTATTCAGTGTTAAAAGAAGAGTCACACTGAAAGCTTTTCACAGTGGAATAAGTCTTTGCTCTTCTCTTCACAGGCTTTGGCATGAGTTTGTTTGTTGACTTATGGTCCATTTTGTAAAAATGTCTGTGATGTCTTTATATAACCCATTAGTTCTATGCATATAAGACTTTACATGCTTCAACTTGTGTTTGGTTTTAAGCTAGTCTGTGGGTTTGTATCACCACATCAGCATTTTTTTCCTTAAAGAAAGGGTACAAGGCCAGCTGAGGCACTATTTGTTACATTTTATTTAATGTTGTAACGTGTGAGACACAATTTTAAGTGAGAAACTGTGCTTTAAACCCAGACATTACAAACAAATACAAGAATTCAATTATCACTCTGCACAGTTCATCAGGCGGTGCGACAGGGAGTTAAAAGTAACAAGGCCAGGGTGTCTAGCACCATGTCAGCATGTCTCTATCACCTCGGTGATGGAGAGGCCAGCTGAGGATGGACTGAAGTGGCCTGGGACATGTTTCTCCACCCCGTCACCCCCCCCCCCCCTTCCCTTCGTCCCAGCTCACCCGGCCTCCTACAAGCACCTTTTGTGTGGGCTAAATGGGGTTGGATGCACCCCTTTAACTTTGATTTCCATTTTCCATTGTTCGCCTATTGACGGGGAGGGTGACTCCATCTGTGCCTGCCTTGCGTGGTGCCACCCTTTCAAAAGGCATATGCTCCACATGTAAGAGCCCTAAACTAGCAAAAGAATGGGTGGAAGGAATAATGATATACAAGACGGGCCCCTCACTTTATAGAGTCAGAGAGAGATTGAGGAGGAGGGAGGGAAAATAGTCCATTCATGAATTTATTGTATGGCCCTTAAAACTCTACAGCCTTTTTATGTATATTCAGGAGTGGAGAGAAGCTTACACAAAAGCTCGTACTGGACTGATGGTGTTTTAAATTGCAGTCAAGCTGCTCGGCTCGCCTCCTGAACTGTGCTCCAAAATGTGCATGCGTGTTTTTTACATGAAGGGAGACGCAGCTTGGCCTGCCACCGGCCACAATGGAAGCCACACAGAACAATTGATAACTGTTAAGCGAGGTGGCGCGGTGGGTCAGTTTTGACTTGGAAATGTGCAATATGCTGTGAAAACAGCCCCTTGTGTTCACTCTCCCCCTTCAGATCTTATCTCCACATGTGATAACACCACTTAAGATCTCATACAGTAACACACATTAAGTCATTTCCCTCTCCAAACAAACTAAGGAGGGAAGTCGGTGAAAAATGAAAAGAGAAATTTTGTACTGGTTGGTTATTAAGCTGTCTTATTTGTCTGATTTTTATCTCTAAAATGAAAGACCAAGCAGGAACAGTTGTTTAAAAACTGAGTTGTGGAAATCACTGAGTTGTGTTGGAAATCAAATATGACTATTTCAGCTCTATTTTTCTGAGTTAATAGAACATTGTTGTAGTTTAAAGTGAAAAGTATGTGGCCACTTTCAACACTTTTTCATCATTATATGCAAATGTTTTGACAGTCATTCTTAAAGTTTTTCAAGTATGCCCTTGAGCATGGTGTTTTTGGCCTACAGGTAAAGGAAACTGTGTTTGAATTTGTTCTACTATAATGTTGCCTGACTACTAAGATTGTTTTGCACGTGTTCTTGGTAGCTTTTTGCACTCAAGTAAAACCACAGTTACTTGTGTAAGCATTTACCTAAGTAGAAGTGAAACTACTGGCCCTTAAATCTACTGAAGTAAAAGTAATTAAGTTTAAGTTTACTTGAATTTCTGAGTAGCTGCTTTGATACCCGATGCGGCTGTGCTGTTGAATCAGATTTTTCTCTCATATATGTAACAAGAGAGAAAGAAGAGCCGGTTTGTTTTGGTAAAGTCACACTTTCATAGCAAAGGGAAATGAACCGCTGTTTCTGGATGTAATGCGGAACCATTCTATTGTCGTGTGCTAGGAGTGTAATGGTTCAGTTCAGACCTCAGTTTTTGGGTCATGGTTCCATACAGGGTTTGGATCACACAAAGTGCTAAACTTGTAGGCCTAATTCTAGGTTTCCCTCATTTATTGCTTTCAAGATGACAGTAGTATTGCAAAGTTTGATCTGTACTCGCACGCTCTGAAATGGACAAAATACAAATGAGATGAACGCAGAGTATTGACAGAAGACTCTGTCCGTATGCAGCAGAAGTTAGCCTAAAGGCGACATGGTTCTTTGACTTCTTATAATGCCTTAGTCCAGTGGTTTCCAAACAGGGGCCCAGGCACCCCTGTGGGGTGCACAAAAGATCTCAGGGGGGGCATGGGACCCTGTCTGCTCTGACATGGTCAAAATTAGGTTTACACATTTTTTTTTTTTTTTTAAATCATGATTAGACACAATGTACAACGATGTATTAAGGCCAATGTAAAAGATAAAAAAGGAAGAAAAATCCATTAATTTTTTTGCCACAAAGTCAAAATGTTAGTGACAATAAACCATTTTTTTAGAGTCCTAAATTTACAAGAAAACAAACTCTCAAATTCAGAGTTTAGAAAGTTTGAAATTTACAAAAAATCTTGAACTTTCCAGTTTTGAAAATATTTAAATTTTGACATAAGATTAAATTTTGATTAGCATTAATATCAAAAATGACAAGTTGTTAAAATTGTAAAAGCCAAAAACTGACAAGAAACCAGTCCGAAAACAGTGGTTTGATTCTGGACTTCATGATCTAGAAAAATTAATTTTGGTTCACGAACACCTGACTTGTAAAGTCAAACATTTCTATTTTTCTTGTAAATTAACTAAATTAACTTTTTACACTTGAGACAAGTTCTCTAGAGTGGCCCTAATACACTTCCATGATAATGGATAGTTTATTCATAGATCTTCTGTCAAAAAGAATGTATGCCTATTATGCTGGGATTTTGTCAATGACAGAAGTTAACACTGATGTGTACTTTTTCAAAGAGGGTCCCTGGGGGTGGTGGGGGGGGGGGTGCTTTTCTTAGATATGAGGGAGGGAAAAAGGTAAGGAATCACTGCCTTAGTCAATAGTTCAAGCCAGAGCAGGCAAAAACAATGAAGGAGAATCATTTGAAAAATGATGGAAATGAGTCTAACCTCCTGAGGAATGGTCCCAAATAATAACTTTGCAAAACAGATAGATTTGCTTGGCATTTATAGCTTGAATGCAGCGACAGTATAGCGCCAATTTTATCAGAACTGGGCCGCGTTTCTTTAGTAATGACAGAAGATACTTTATCGCTCTTCTCTTGACCTGCTTTGGCATGAGTTTGGAAATGATATACTGTGTTGTGGCGTGACTTGGTTTTTATAAAGGCGGAGCAATTAGATCAGATGTAGCTACAGCGGCAGATTTATCAGAACTGGGCCACATTTCTTTATCAAAACAAGAGCAAAGAGCCAAACCAAAAGGATGGTAAAGGTGTTTTGGTCTTCTGCTGTTAGGGGTAGGGTTTGGCTGAACTGTAAGCAGGTTTATATGATGGCTACATCCACAGTAGTGATTAACTTGGATGTAGCTGTAGAAAAGTTGCGGTCTAATCAGACCTCGATCACATTTATTTATTACAACACAAGCTAAGATCCACACAGAAAGCTTCTCTTAGCAGAGATGTTGTTCTACAAACAGGCCTCGGAATGAATTTCAGCCAACAACAAACCTCCTTGTTCAAATACTACATCAGCACAAGCATGAACGGCTCAGGTTAAAATAGGAGCTGCTTATGAGAGCTGAAAATGCATGGATCTGTTTTCATATGCAAAAATAAGCCTTAAACTTACGCTAAGTACCACTAAGTACCTGCTACAAAAATACTTTTTACATAATTTTTTTTATCATATCCTCTTTATTTGTTTGTTTGTTTGTTTTTTGTTTTGTTTTTTGTTGTTGTTTTTTAGTTCTGTTAACTTGTCAGGTTTTACAGTAAAAGCCTGATTTTTTTTTTTTTTTTTCTCATGTGAGGATTATTTTGTCTTGGAGGCTAATTTAACAGAAGAAAGAGGCTAAGACAGGGTAGGTGGAGCTGAAGCTCATGGCTTAATTTGCCTTCCATTCACTTACTTATTCATTCATTGCCTCTTTCTCCCTGTCCATCAACCTTATCCTAATCTCTCTCTTTATCCCTCTCCTACCACTCTTTCCCTGACACCCATGACGCCCGCTGCCCCCACACTCACCCCAGCGCCGTGCAGCCCCACCCCTGGCTGCTCCTCCTGTTCAGTTAGAGGGCTCTATCGATTACAAGCCTGTCGTACAAAACGACCTAATGGAGGGTCAGCTTTAATGTGAGGGGCGGGGGGCCCTGTCTTGGCCTTGTTTTCTCCTTCCTTCTCCTCCTCCTGAGTCCCCCCGCTCCCTCCTGCTGGGCTCCACCTTGTCCCTCTTAGCCCCCTTTCCATTGGAGAGCCAGGGCCATGAAAAATCAACAGCAGAGCCGTCGGCCCCCCTTCCTCCTCCGCTCCCTTTACAAGGCCCACCGCCGGCTGCAGCGGCTGCCCATGTGCGAGGGTATTTAGTGGGGGCCCGAAAGCTGAAAGGAGAAGCGCCTGGATCAAATGTGTGGGGCGGAGGAGGGGGGGTTAGGGAACAGAAGGAGCCCTCTCAGGAGGGGTGCTGAGGCCCTGGCTCGTTTTATAGACTCCCCTGAAAGAACGTGATTACAGATCATTATCCAATTGAAGCAGATTGATGGGCTGGGGTCAAAGTAATATAGCTGAGAGTAGCTCCGCTGAAGGGGAGGGGTGATAGTAAAGGACGGAGGGCAGCATAGAGTGTAAGGGGGGGTCTGCAGACAGGGTGAAGATGGTATAATGACCGGATTGTCACCGCCGAATGGAGCACGAGGAGGGGGGAGTTGAGCAGAGAAGCAGAGAGAAGGAGGATGAAGACCCCAAACTTGTGGAATGAAAGACTGGGGCTTTTCTTTTCAGGAGCGGGGTGAAGTCGTACAACAAGTGCTGATGGAGAGGAGAGATGCAGGATTGGCCTTGTCACTGCAGAGGGCAGATAAAGAGATCTTTATGTGGAGGGGAGGCAGGAGAATTTGTCCAGGGTGATTTTGGCTGCATGTCTCCTTGTAAACAAAGTGGCTCATTGTCTTCTTTAAGAGTGAAATAATCAAGAGTTGTTACAAAACTGGAGAGATGTTTGATTTTAAAGTGGTATTTTTAAATACTTAAGAATTTTAATAAATGTATTACTTTTAGTCAGAAAACTGTCATCAATGTTTTTGGTGTTTTATGTCATGTTAAAGGAACACTGTTGGAATTTTGTCCGATGCAGTCCGGTGCCAAATGAAGGTCTCTGAGTGTAACGGCACTGCTTTAAAATGAACCTCCTCCTCATATACGTCAGTACAGTATATGGTTGAACAAAAAAAGAGGTTGCTGAAGTCAGCAAAGGCATTGTAGGAAGTCAAAGAACCAAAGAGCCTTCTGCCTGTACTCTGTGTTCATTTGGTCCATTCTTTCAAAGCTTACAGATTGCAATGCCATCACCAATCATGAGAGCAGTGTGGAGCAATGCAGTCTGAAGTTCAGCCAGTGCAGCAAAATACTATGAGGAAGAAAATGCTGAAAAATGGTGGAACGTAATGTTATGGATAGGTTTGGGGTCTTTTCTCTTTCTCACTTTCTTTTCCCCTCAAACTATGAGCTGGTATTAAACAGAGATGCAGCAGCTGTGTGTAAATATATTGTCAGGTAAAGACAGACTAAATAAAGACTACAAATCCCAGCGACACAGGTCGGGGTTGGGAGACGTCACTTCTGGTCTATGTGTTTGAAAACCAGTTGATTGTGAAATTGGGGACACCTGTACAGAGAGCAGCGGGGGTTCGCAGCAGCTGCAGAGCCATGATAGAGACACCGTAAAGAACTACTTCACTCTAGTCGCAATTAGGCTTCTGCAATTTTAACAGGGCAGGAGGTGCAATATTTCTTTAACCTTAAATGTGATAAGGTCAGTTTAATACTTTTTTTTTTTTTTTTTTGCAGAGAGGTGTTATGTTGTACACATCATGCAAACATTCAACTGTCAATTTTTTTCTTGAACAGTCTGAAAAAAGTCCCGCGTTCCTTATTTTTGTAGCTTTTTTTCACATAAAAATGAGAATGACATAAAACCAGTCACTCCCCTCAGTACAACAATTCTTGCATTTGTGTGTCAGAAGTATTAAGTTATAAGCTAAATACTAAATAAGCTTATTTTGCTGCTGTTAGAGCTGATAAATATTGAACAGCAATTTGATCAGTGTACGTGTTATTGCAAAGAAAAGGGGCAGGAGAGAGGAGGCAAGAGTGGAGATGGAGCAGAGGAGAAGGATTTTTGTACTTTTTTAGCCACTGAGAGTGACATGGATGAGAAAATGTAGTCCTGATATTCTAATTTGCTGGCAAGTATATTTGACTAATTGCATTGCTGTCTGCAGTTGTTAATCTCATCCTTCTTGACTGGGTGCATGTTGTCTGCATGCAGTTGCAGCATGTGTCCACTCCAGCTTGTGTTTGCTGCATGTTGGCTATGCCTCCTTGATGTCACAGCCCTGTCTTTCTTCATAAAGTTTTTTTCAGCTCATGTTCTTCATATTTTCCCAACATGGAGATGCATTTTTGTTAAAACAAGGGGAATTTGGCTCCCTCTTTTTGGGCAAGGAGGCTAGCAGAAAAAGCCTTATATGCTCTGGATTCTCGGCATGAGAGTGCTAACACAGGCAGTCTGAAATCCTTGACTTGACAACATGCAAGCTGAAGATGAAAATCAAGCCCTGACACCGGCAAGATATGCCCATTATGCTTTCAGTCTGAAATGTCCATTACTATAGAGCAGTGGCTTCTCAACCGGTCTAGTATGGACCCACCAATATTTTTGATGACAAATCACATCCCAAATGTCATAAATTCAACAATGCACGTTTAGTAAATAAAAATGTTGTACTTTAGATTTTGGATTGAACAGAATTTCTGACAGGATCAAGAGACAGGACAAAACTGACATTTTTTACACCTCCCTCACCATGAGAATGTGTACGTTTTAGCCAATTTTCCAGAGCTCTTGAAACATTACTCCATTAACATAGGAAAAGCGGCACTTTTATTGCAAGAAAAGGGTAGAAATGAGTTGAAATAAAGATAACACATGTCAATTTACAATTTACATTTTCTCAATAAAACAGAGAAAAATAAATGGTATTGTTGCATGGTATTCATAGACTTTTGCCACCATTTTTTCCAGACACACATTTGTTGAGAACCACTGCTCTAGAGCAATCATTCCCAAAGCCTGGGTCGGGACCTATTGATGGGTCATGGGCTCCTCCCATAACACTCACCCACTCCACCATAGTTAAACCCAAAATGAAGTTTTACCAGCCATTGGATGGCAAAGAGCTAAAGTCTCAGCCATGGATGCTTGGCTAATAATAAAGAAGCCCAATATTCCAGACCAGACAGCCACTGAGGGCCCAAGGGGCAGAGCATGCAATGAAAGCCTATGAGACAAAGGTAACATGGACCGTTCCAGGCTCATAAAATCATAAGCGCCAGGTCAGGACCAGATTTAGTCAAGAATTGTTCAAGTTAGCACCAGCCATCAGCTCAACCAACCAGCCATGGACAGCACAGAGGGCAGATTTGATCAGCAATGATGTGCTTAAAACAAAGTTGTTGGGTCACAATGGTACAAGCCATGTTAAAAGTGGGTCCCTATGATAAAAGCTAGTGAAACACTGTTCTAGAGGTCATACAATGTGCCTGCTGACATACTCAGTGAATGGCAGCTACCCCAGCGGACAATACACAGGGCTAGCAGTCTGCATCCTTTCAGTGCATGGTTACATTTTTAAGGAGGTGCACATTGGTTAGGCCTCTGTGTAGCCTCAGGGCAATGTGGGCCTACAATGTGTTCTATGATGTATGCACACGATATCAATATGGTGTAACTGGCTTCTTTTTAGCTGATAGCTGGTGTATGAACCAGTGCCATGTAGCTGCAGACTGCTACAAAGTTACACATTGCTGAAAGCCAGTGACAGGGACACTGTGAAAATGAGATAGATACTATTTACTATGTTAAAAGTCATTGTGTTTTTAGATTGACTTTAAAATTACTGTTATAAAGTGTGTAAGTTACATATTATTGCTTAAATAAAAGCACTTTTACAATAACAGATGTTTGTATTTTATTTTCAATCTTACACTCTAAACTCAGTGTTTCAGAAGACAAAAGCAAGCAAAAGTCAAACAAATATAATTCACTCTGACATTAACAAGTTTCTAAAAGTTATCTTACGCATACACTTGACATTTGATTTCATTTTTTCTCTTTGAGTAAGTCAATTACTGCCGTCAGCTAATGCCCTGACCTCCTTTTTTACGATCTTCAATGGCTTACTAGCCTGTGTACCATTTGCCTCAAACTGTGCTCTTACATAACACCCTGCATTACAATGCATGATGTTTCTGACCTTTCTGGTGCACTATAAAGGTAGATCTCTGATGATTATCACCGTTCAAAAGCCAAGAGCATAGATCCAGTCCTACCGCTGAATGAACGTGATGATGGTGAATCTGCATAGTGGTTTATAAAACCTTGCATGACCTCATGTGTTACTCTAAATGAATTAAACAATAGCAGTGGCATTAATGGAGAGTGGTTCTGCCCTTGTTGGATGGCACGGTGTTAGTCATAGGTTGGAGATGTGCAATTTCATCGCCAAAGGCAGAGAAATTTTGTTAAAGTAGAAGTGAATTTGAGATTCGCTCACTTTGATCTGATAAACAACAAGGTTTTCTGCAATTTTTTAAAAACTATCCTGCAAAAGATGAAGTCAAATCACTACAAGAGAAGACATTCCTGCACATGAGAATCACGCCAACATGCCATGAGCTGGTATGTCATGACGATTTATGTTACATCCATGAATCTGATGCATTCATTAATGTTTTGTTAGCCATGCCATGTGTCTGTGGATGTGCCCGTGGACTGGAGTCTTGTGACAGGCAGCGTCTCCATCCACAATAGGGGGCTTATGGGTCATGTCTATAGCACTGAATGGCCTTTTGATATTGGCTGAGACAAAGTGTCTCTAAATATTTCTAGCTTTCAAGATGTGCAGATGTGAAAAGAATTCCCTAGAAGACGGCATGAAGCATGTTTTACATCAAGCTCCACTTCTCACTCCTTGCTTGGACTATTTTGGACAAATGGATCTTAAATGGTGCAGTACTTTAATCAGACCTGACGGATGCACATGCTGTCCCTGTTCGCTCAGCATGAAGGAACTAGCACTCAGTAATTATGGAGAATATGTTAGGGCGTAAAAAAGGATCTAAAAGGTTCACAACTTGTCTTCGTGCAGCCTTTGAGTAATTATTGGATTAATGAAGAATGAACTCATCAGCAGCAGCAGCTGTGACACATAAAAGAGGCACAAACTGTACGCTTAGGAAGCCCTTGCACATTTTAAGGTTACGTGAATACGCGCTGGGACAATCGCTCACGTACTGCTCATGCTTTCACATGCACAGACAACATAATGTGTTTTTATTTTTAGTCCTGTTATCCCTGACACACTGTTTTCGTCTGATTTACAAGCTGTGATTTGTGAGGAATTCTTGCAAATGGAGAGAGAAAAGTCAATCAGACGGAGGAAAGGCCATGCTTCCTCTGTTTTTCACCAGTCTGGGAAGTGACACAGTGCAGACCAGCCCATGTGATTATTCTCAGACAGAGCGTGCTCTCTCGGCTCATGTGTTTTGGCTGTTGTCTTGATACTTTTTCTTGTTTTGTGGAAAAAGAGTGGGTGATTTGTGTTTGTGTGTGACTCAGACCAGCTTTGGAAAGCAGACACACCAGGTGGATCTGATTGAAACTGCATTCTAGAGGAGAAGGCGAAAAAATTGCAGGGTGAATGTGATGATAGTAAGATTGGGTCATTTTTCCAATATTTGAAGAACTTCTTTTAGTGATTTAGGACATTTAGGGCGCTATAACTTCATATGCCCAGCTGAGATTCCTCCCCAGCTGGCCTGCTTTTACACTGAGGCTTTTGCACACTTAAGTGTGTTTTGTTGTTTTTTAATGTCTTATGATTAATTTTCATGTATTTGTTTTCATTTTCAAGCCTGTAGAGCACTGATCTTCAACTGGCGACCTGAGGGCCATATCAGGGCCCCCAAAGCTTCCTATCTGGCCCCCAGAAGATCGTTAAATTCAAAAAAGGAGGAAAGGAAGATTTGTGGTTTTAAGGGTATCACTTAGCTTTAAACAATTAATATTGAATAAGTTAGAACAACTTAGCATTTGATCTGTTTTTACAGAAATTCACTTGTCAGCCATTATTAGTAAATATTTTTTAAATGTATTTAAAAAATGGGGTAAGACTGGTGAAAATGTTTCAAAAATGGCCAGATAAAGTGGTGAAGGGGATTAGAGAGTGGCAAAATGGGTTGTGGAGTAGCAAAAAGGGACAAAAAATTGGCCAAAAAAAGTGTCAAAAAGGGTAAAAATGTGACAAAAATTGATAAAAGTGGAAAAAATAGGCAAAAAGTACAAAAAATTCGTTAGAAGTGGCAAAAATGGTGCAAAAACAGTGATGAAAAAAGGGTTTAAAAGTGGTAAAATAGATGAAAAGTGGCAAAAATGCATAAAAGAGTGGCACAAAGGGGATAAAACGTGAAGGAAAAGTGATAAAAGGGATCAAGGAATGGAAAAATTGGGTTAGAGAGGCAAAAAGGGGCAAAAAGTATAAAAAATAATTAAAAGTGGCAAAATTATATCAAAAATAGCCTGGCAAAGTAGTGAAAAAGGTTAAAGAGGGGTACACAGGGGCAATAATGGGCAGGAAAGGGGCTTAAAGGATTTAAAGGTTGGCAAAATGGGCAAAAAGTGGCAAAACTTGGTTTAAATATGGCAAAAATTCTAAAAATTGTTTGAGAGTGGCAAAAATGTTGTCGAAATGGTCGAATAAAGTGGTGAAAAGGGATTAAAAAGTGTCAAAAAACGGTTTAGTATTGGTGCTAAATCACAATTGGGGAAAATGCTCATACTAATACTAATACAATTATGTGTTCATTAGGCCAAAATACAAATTTAATTTTTGTTTATTTGAAAGTCTGGCCAAGGCTCTGTCAAGACTAAATCTGGCCCTTGTGTTAATTTACTTGATGACCCCTGCTATAGAGGGCCAGTGCAAGCTTTCACATCAGTACATTGCAGATAATATTTCTTTAGACCATGGTTGATCTTTCCAAAGTTTCACTTCCAGTGATCTAACCAATCAAAACACTCATAGTTGCCCATGGCCAGACAGGAGAAGAGCAAAAACATATAATATATTTTTTGCTCTTCTTTGATAAAGAACTATTATCCAGTCATGGAAGAAACTGCCTCTATAACTGCATCATAGCTAATCTATTCACCAGATGCCATTGCTTACAGGCTTGTAGTTGCTTCAACTAAAGGCTGATTTGGACTACAACTTTTGGGGGGGTCTTTCCCGACTCCACCAGGTCAGACTATGCAACAAAAGTCTTTTCATGTCTTGGTTGACATCCTGGCCACAGTGCAAGTGATCCCAATCGCTCACTGTATGCTTACCATTATCTCTGTGAGTTCACAGGCCGTCAAGGAAGCAGATCAAAGGGTGTCAGTCATAGCTACAACAGATGCATATTATTATGCAAATTTATAGTGCATAATAATATTCACAGCGTCACCCGCATAAAAACCGTTAAAAGTTACAGGAGAGGTTCACATTTGACATTAGACATCTCTCTTTCTCATACATTAACGGGATTGATGCTGGACTTTCTTCCTCTGTCTGATCAGCTGTAGATACACACAGGTGACTCGAGCAAACTTGATGCATTGTTGAACTTAGGGGAGATAATTCACTAGTTTATCAGTCGTGGACAGCTGCTAGGGACCTAATAAATGTTAAAATATATAAAGAGAGGGAAAAACACTTCAGCACATGTTGTCAATGGAAACTGGTTAACAGTATGTGTAGGACACATGAAGGAAGCGTCACCTGCAGATCATGATGTGCATAACGTTGCATTTTTTTTTTGTATGAATTTTAGAAATAAAAATTCACAGTGCATTTTCATTGCTGCAGCCATGCAGCATCCTTGATTTCCTCTTATATAAGTAAATTTTAGAACATTACAGACTTTACCTATCCCATGTGAATGCACCACACTAAACACTGATGTCAGAGGTGATTCACAAGTTATCAGAGATACACATGTAATAGTAGTGCAGTGTGAGTAGTTACTTATTTATGTCCTTTTCCCCTGATAAATATATATGGTAAGGCAGTGGTTCCCAAACTTTTTCTATCAGATGAAAATATTCTCAGGCCCTTTTTCAGAATTTCCACAATATCAAACCTAAAAATTTTATGTTTTAAAAATCTGACTCTCTGAAGATGAACAATTTCCTGAAAATAAAAACTTAATGAACATCTTTAAGAATTATATACCCAGTCCTGCAACAGTTTCAGTGACAACTGTGGGCTTATTTATGCTACAGATCTTCATGTGTCTTGGGTGTAGCTATAAGACTGCAGATCTCTGTTTATTTTCAATGTCCTGCAATGATTTGATTTTGTATTGAAGATACATTTGCCTTTTGCAATATCCTTCCACAGGTAGGATGTTGCAAAAGGAAAAAGTGTGGCAAAGGCTCTCATGCCTAACTACCATTCTCCTTTTCCACTCTAATCCAAAACTCTGACAATGTCTTGGACTTAAATGGCAATAATATTGTTCAATCTGAGGTCTTGTCCACACAGAGATGAATTCAGGAGTATATTCAAACGTTTTCTTGTCATATCAGTGTTTCATCCACACAGAAACTGTGTTTTGGGAGGCCGTAAATGCTACTTTTTGAATCCAGGTCCCCACCTGGGTGGGCCCACGGCCCACTTTGGGAAACACTGTGAACAGTGAATGAGTTAGCCTCCGCTCACATACAATCAACATGGTGGGACTGGACAAAACAGCAGAGTGACCATAGTGCTCAAAGCGAATAAGGGAGAAAATCTTGGTAAGACAAGATAAAAGACAAAGGGTATTAAAAGAAGGATAAAGTAAGAACACATAATGACTCAGTAGATATTGGTCAAATAAAAGCAAGACAAAAGTCTTCCTTTTACTTTTAAAAAAGCTTGTTTTCCTTAGATTATAAGGAAATGCCACACTGTGGAAAATGCAGTAACATAAAATGCTGTTCTGTAATGGTGTTCTTTATCAACATGTTTGATATACCCCTGCCCTTTGTTTAATCATGTTTTGCTCTATTTGGGGCCAAACTGCAAACCCTTTCATCAAATTAATTGGAGTGGTATAACACTTTTTGTAAATTTAGGTCCTGATTCCACATGAGGAGTGGTAGTGGGTCCATGCCCAGCCAGTCCAGAGCCGTTAGAGCAATGCAGAAAGGAAAATATAATTTCTCATCAAATTTTGGCATCAAAATGTGTGTTTAACTGGATATTCTGTCAGACTGGGGAATAATGACAGAGCATCAGACATCCCTATAGGTCAGACTGTAATTGCAAATTCCTGTGTGATTAAAGCAATTGATCTTTGATACTGACCTCTTTTTCTGGCATCCAAACAGCATTGTCAAAAGCCCAGTACTTTAGTGCATTTAAAGCTTCACAGCTGCTGTTTTTACCAACAAGTCTTTTAGGATGATTGCTAAGACTGAGATTACTAAGAAACTTACAGAATAGAGCAGAAAGATCTTGCAAGTACAGGTTGTTTTGTTTGTTATATTTGCAGATGTGGTTGAGTTTGGAATGCATATGCAGGAAAACATGACAAGTAAGCATTTACGTCTCATTCTTGAGCTGCATTTCATTCTTGAACAACGCTCTGATTTTTTTTTGTGAAATGATGGAAAACAAAGTTCGTCAGTCTGGTAAGTCAATTAAAGCATTGCGTAAACAAGTTGTCTTTGAAAACAGCACACACTGTAGCTGCAGCTCTGCGACCTGCATGCTAAACCCAGTTACAGGCGAGCGAGGAAGCCCTGACTCCCTCTGCGTTACACTTAGTCAGATAATTGGAAATGCGAGGGCATTAACTCCAACGGGATTAAGAGGGGGAATTAAATATGTTAATCCCCAAAATAGGTAAATAGCCTCAGTGATACAATAACCAATTTCTAGGGTTTTCCTCCCCCGAGGACACGTCTGCCTTTGAACGCAACACGCTCACACAAGCACACACACCACAGACAGAAAGCTGCACTCGCACATAAACACGAACGCACACGAGCCGCAGAGAGAGTCTCGAGTGTCCCAGAAAGTTCTCCAAGGTCACGCCTGTGGTGTGGTGCGGCCCTGTGGCTGACTCTTGAACCTGTTCTCGCAGGTCTTTGTTCTTGAGATCATTACCTCTGTCGCTCCGCTTTGCTCCGCTCCCCTCCCGAGACCGCTTTGTCGCCATGTGTTCATCTGCCTTGTAATTATAGCACGGTCCTGGATGTCACGGTTTAGGGACTCTGCCTGGGTGTGAGTGAGTGTTTGTACATCTAGGGACTGTGGGGTGTGAAAGATGTGTGGCTGCTAGTGTTTTTCTTTCTGCATGGCAGGGATGGAGCGTGGACATTGGTGTTTGTGAAAGTGTAAAAATTCAATCAGGAGAAAAAAGGGCATCGCAAATTGAATATAGTGCACTTTCTTTTTAAACTATTCAAGCAGAGGCATCGCCTTTGGAGATGGCAACAGAGCTGGATTTTGATGAGCTACTGTACATGAAACAAGTGAATAAAAGTCTATACTCAAACATAAAGAGTGCCGCAGAATCAGTTTTGGGCAAAATCAAGTTAAAGTTCCCCACTGAGTTCAAAGTACATTTTATACACAATTAGTGGAGTACAATTTCTGTTGGAAGTCAAGCATAGCGGAACAAGCCCAAGGTCAATTGCTGATCGCCTGTGAGAAACATTATTTTTGTGTCTGTGTATGTCCAAAGATGAATGTCTTAGAGGGGAAGAAAAAATAAAAGGGAGAAAAGAAAACATTTAAAGAGAGAAGTCAATCATTCAAGAATGCAAGAGCGTAATGCAGCACAGTCAAATTCAATAAAGTCATTATTCCTGGCTTAGCCATAGCAGTAGTATTTTTCCTGGATATCCTATACCGCTTATCCCCATCCCTTTCTCTCTGTCGCTCCTTTTCTCACCATTTCTCTTCTCTCAGTGGCTACAGGGCAAGTAGGATGGCATCAATACTCTCATTTTGCAACATGAAACCCTCTATTTACTCCAAAGATTCATCTGCGATGGATGTCATTCTGCGGCGTCTACCTCTACAAAAGGCAGAAACAGTCTCATCATGCCAAACCTCTGAGTATTAGCCCTGACATATTCTATTAGGACGATTACACATAATGATGCCAAATAAGCAACGAATGAAGAGCTGGGGAGTTATCACTGCCCTCCAACGGGAAAAAGGAAGGGGGGGGGGGGTGCGCTCTGCAAAGTTTCTTATCTCAATCCAGCTGAAGGAGGAACCACACACACACAGTCCAAGCTGCACTTATCAGTCATTAGGCATTTAAATGCTTGCCCAGAGAGAAATTAGATTTCTGAGGAGTTAAGAAGATAACCAGTGGCGCTCTCTTAAAAAGGATGAAGCACTTTCAACACACTGGAGTCGGAGACAACACTGTTATTACGCATAGCATCTGGAAATCAGAGCGAGTGTTTTTAAGTGACTGTTTTAAGGCAGGGGTTCCCAAACTTTACCATGCAACGGACCCACATATAGCATTAGCTTCTAGCTAGCAAATATTCATAAGCAAACACACTACTTATTCATGTTTCCTACTGAGGCTCTTTGGGAACTTCTCCCATTACGGTTTATTTTACTCTCCTTCATAAGGACTAATTAGAGAACCAACACCAGAGCAAGGACCCAATGGAATCAAAGGAATTCTTTCTTTTTCAGTACTTTGTAGCCTTATTTGGCATCTTTAACAGGCTCATAAACTCATAAACTTGGGACAAAACTTAGCTAAACTGAAAATTTTCCGCTTTGTAAAATGCAAAAGCCAGCCTAAAGACTGAGTAAGAGCTACATGCATGGAATTCATCACAAATATGTATCATAACAACATGAGCAAATGTCCATTATGACCATACTGGAACTGAGATTTTTACAGTTTAGTGTCAGTTTTTTTATTAATTTATTTTTTATTATTTTTTTTTGGCCAATTTGTGAGTCTCACTATTAAACAAACTTTTCAGGGGGATTTCTTCAAATTGTCTACAGATTTTTTATTCTTACTGCAGATATTTTGGAGATGAAAAGTTGTGAAAAACTTGAGTTTTCACCAAAGGGCAGGGCTGTAATGAGGGGCCAAAGTTGGACAAATATTTTGGCACTGTGCCCTGATAAATCCGTATAACTCTTCAGTGCTTCTGAACTCAACAGGTATGATGAGACCTCCAAAAACCAGCGGTTTGTGATTTGATGAACTGAATCACAGAACATGCTATCAGACAGCTTTTTTGGCGCTTCAGTGGCTCAGTTTGGATATCTGGGTCATGAATCTTTGGTCTAAACTGGATTTTAAACTTAAATGAGACATTAAACCTCCTGAGACCTGAGCTTTTGTTTGGAATGCATTATTAGTTTCCTTCACTTCTTTGGGATTAGTAGGACGTGATAAGTTTATAAGATCAGCCTTGTCTTTTAATTGGAATTAGGTTTTGTCAAATGATGTCCACAGATCTCCTGGAGGTTCTGTGTCTGCAGAAAATGCACCAGTAGACTGATACAGCCGATGTTCTGGCTGCGTTTATCATTGATAGGGATCTTCAGGCAGAAATGTTAGGATATACTGATAGAGGTATGAAGGAGTCATTTTGTTGATGGACCACAAGGACTTATTAAAGCTAAGCATTAACAGAATTTAAGCTAAAAGTCCAAAATCCACATGAATAAACACCTCCAAACAGCCAAACTACTTTCCAAAATTTCACTGAAAATGCAGAAATAATTACAGCAAATTCTCCAAAAAATCTCCAATGTTAATCATTGAAATAGATGTATGCAACCCGCTCAAAAAAACTAGAAAATTTCCAAGCAAATTCCCTAAAATATAAAAAATTCAATCAGGTTCGCATATCAAACAAATAAATTCCCCACATTTCTTTGAAAATGCTTAAAAGTTTAAAAAATATATATTCCTACAAATATCCAAACATTTCTTCCAAATTCAAATGAAAATGCCAAAAAACCCAATTCAAAGCAAATCATCCCTAAAAACTTCGAATATAACTTTTAGAAAATACAAATATATCCCCAATACAAAATACCTACTAATTCCGAAACGACCCCCCCCCCCCCCAAAAAAAAGAATTAAAATCAAATACCCACAACTTACAAATTTATTTCCTAAAGTTTTCAAGAAAAAATCTAAAAATGTCACAAAAATCCCTCAAACATCCAGACAAATTTCTCAAACTTCAATGACAATGCAAATAAATAAATAAATAAATAAAAAATAAAATTCAAAGCAAATCTTTCCGAAAACATCCAATATACTTCTTCTGAACACACAAATATACATATCTGCAAAATTTCCCTGAAAATCCTTGAAAATTCCAAGCAATTTCCTCCAAATATTAAATAAACTCACAAAAAGTTATATGACATTCCTGAAAATTTTGTAGCATATTCTCTCAAAATTTCAAGCAAATGATCTAAACTAGCAGACAATTATGTCAAAAATGTGTATAGCAGAAATAATTTCTATGCTGAAGGAAAGCCAAAATATGATTTCCTCATATGTACATGCAGGGACTGAGGTCAGACAGCAGTGGTGGACTCATCTGACATAAGTGTGGCTGCAGGGAGACCATGCAGAGGCTTAGCCAAAGTGTGCTGAAAAGGACAATAAAGCGTGAGATTAATGCAATTAAAGAAATGAATGCACTAATTATGGACCCCAATGACATTATGATCAATGCATTCTCTGAATGTTTCACTTCATGTGTAATGAGTGTGACATTTTGAATTAAATTAGAGCGAGAAAACATCATTTAAGCCTTGATATTCTAATGATTTTCAGATGCACCTGTATGTGGAAACAGCCAATGAGGGGATTTAATCCTTTGGAAAGACCACTGTAAGTACAATTAGCTCCATTAGCCAGAACAGAGACCCTTAAATATGCACCTACTGAGGACAAAGTCTCATCAGGAAGTCCTCTAAGCCTGAAACACTTTTTTTTAATCCTTCCAGTTTAACACAAAATATTCTCCGTCCATAAAACACATCGTACTGCTGCGTTGTTGGATGGGAATTGACCAATCTGTGAAGTGTGTCAGTGTTCTTGGAAGGATTGTGTGCTTGTTGTGCATCTTCCCTGCTGATAACTGCAGCTCTAAAAACACGCGGCCCTGCTTTACACCACCGTGCCCAACACTCCGGGCTCAGCTGCTGCCAGTGGAACAAATTGCAGAGCATTTACCAAACTTTTATTAGGTTCACAAAACAAGATCCCATGCCATAGATGTGGGCGAGGGGTATTAATTTAGGGAAATGAGCACAGGGTAAATAAAGGCTGTCTGGTTGCCGTCCTAACAGGAAATGCTATGCAGGGGACCGGTGGAGGAGTGAATATGTGGGGTAGGAGGAAACAATTATGACCTCATTTAATAGTCTCTCTCTCCTTCTCTCTCTCTCTTGGCTCCCAGGCGGAGATCGGAAAGGAATGCCCAGTTTCAAAACCGCAAGTCACCTCTGAACATGGGAGCATTTGGCCTAAGTGTTTCCTGTTGCAATAAAAATGTATGTCAAGTATGTGAACTGCGGTTCCGCTGTTCTTACAGCCTCTTGAGCACACATCCACACCATGCACACTAACTCTGCAATTTTGGTTTGGAATCATGCACGGCAAAAATCATCCTGTAATGAACTACAACAGTGTGATTACACCAAACAGAGGCTGAATGTGCATGGAGCGGGTGGGGGTTATTGTGTGATACAAAGCCTGTGCCGTTCTGGTGCCGGGCTTGTGATAAGAGTTTGGGAAGTCGTCGCATGGTGATAGCCACGGGCGCAAATGTGCAAGGGGGCTCCAAGTGCTAATTTTATTCATTTACCTCCCTCTCTGGATAATTGTTTCTGTCAACCAGCGACGGCTTGATAAAGGATTTCACGCCGCTGAAAACAGTTACACGGCTACTTTGGAAGGTGATCGCCAGAGACGATTATATTTATCACCTGCTTTAATATCCATAGTGTGCTGTAAATTGATTCATTCTCTGAGGATTGCTGTCACAGAGAGCAAGGTGTGAAGCACCCAAGTAAGACATCTGACACTTGACATTAGAGAGCATGCACAGAAAGCATGCTCAAAAAATGCAAAATGATCACCTTTACTTATTTTATCAGCCTGAATTTTCATCCTAGCAGGGATTTAATTTAAATCAGGAATCTTTGTGAATCTGTGACACATTTGCACAAGCACCCTTGCACATTTTTACACTTGTCTTGTCAAATTACCCTGTGAGTCGATACTTGCAATAAAAGAAGTGACAAAATGTCAAGATTAAAGTGTCAACATGACTGCATGCATTGTAAAGTTCAATCAAATTAATTATTTAAGAGCTGCATTCATTAATATTCAAAATAATCTGTGGATATGCTAGTAATTTACTCTAAGACTTAAACTTTCTGCATAAAATTAAGAAACAGAGACCATTCTAAATCACATTTTGAAAGATCCTTAATTGTTGCCTGACATAAAAATGCATGCAAACATGAAAGCTGAGGTGTAAAAATATTTCAGCTGAAAAAAACAGCTGCCTTAAAGATCCACCCGCCACCTAAAACCAACGGTCAAGTTGCCAAATTTTACGAGATATCTGTCAACGCTTGCTGATAGGAATCTTAACAATTCATCGGCTAATAACGATAAAAAGGAACTCCACAGTTGTTAGAAGTCGCCCCCAAAATATCACTCAAAGCTTTAAATTCTACAGCACACCTTTACCTCAATAACTGACAGATTCCCACCCGTTCAAAAGAGTGGCCTGGAAGCCTTCTTTCCCCCCTGGAGTTCAAAAACCCGTCGCTCTGCCTCCTCTCGGGGAAGCCGGCTTTTATTGGACCCCTTTGTGGAGACATCCTTTCTTCCCCTTCATCAAAAGAAGGAAAATAAGCCAAGGCGTAGTCGCATTTCCCCCCGTCTCTTTTATTACTATTCTAATAATACTCCATATTTGTTCATGCCTCCATCTTTTCAATGCGCTCAGTGAATGTGTGCGTGTGCAGGACGATGGCGAGGCAGCAGCACTTTACAGGCTGCATCTGTGCTCTCAGCTTCAGTGGGCAAATGCACCGCATGGATGAAGTAACTCAAGACTTATTCTTCTCCATACCTCCACTGTACTTAGTCTGAGTGACTTTAAACACAAGGTCATTGAAGAATGAAAAGAGAGCGGGGAAATAGTGCAAGGAAGATATGAAAAATTCAGAATTATCTCCAGAAATACAAATACCAAGGTCAAGTTTTCTTTAGTAGTACCCAAAACGGTTCATTTGCTGTGCAGACACAAGCGCTGGGATTCCAAAGACAGAACAATAAAAAAAAGAATCACTACTCCAATTCACAATAAAAAAGAAATCAGAACAAACTACATTGAAATCCAGAATGAGCAAATACCTGGAAAGAAAAGGGGGCCTGACATACATGTTTGTAGAAATATTTTCTTGTTAAAAGCACTACAGGTTCTATCTAGGACATTCTAATGGACTAATATCCTCGTCTCGGTCAATTTACATCAATCTATTGACGTGGTCAATAGGTGGCGATATGCCTCCATTCAGCTTGTTACTGTGACCATGCTAACAAATTAGCATGCGGCGAACCGGCTTTTATTCAATTTGCAGAAAAAGTTTCTTAAGATTTTTTTAAAGATTTATTTTTGAGCTTTTGTCCCTATTACAGAGATAGGACTGTGGATAGAGTTAGAAGCAGGGATTAGAGAGTGGGGAAAGACATGCAGTGAAAGAGCCACGGGCTGGACTTGGGGCACCACCTTACCTCCACGCCATCTGCCCCTCAATTCTTTATGCTTTTATCTAATAAACAAGCACAATTAATGGACCGAGGTATGTGCAACTCTGCTACACTAGGGGGCGTTATCCCCCCTTTCAGCTTGTTACTTCTTTGGACCTTCTTCCTGTTAGTCTTGCTAAGAGCTAGAGGCTGGACAGCTGCAAGTGAAACTGTGCAAAAAAATTGTCAACTTCAGCTACACTGAGGCTATCGTAGTTTGTCTATTGATTGCCTCGTACTGTGGTGGCAGGTATTGTTGTCATCAACATGATTGTAGGCTGTTGACTGTTGTAGACATTTCCATTATAACCTGAAACTCAAGGATTGTTGGTATTATTGCAAAGAAACTTTATTCTTTTTAAACAAGGTTGATACCTTACCAACTTTTGTCTTCTACAGGAGCATTTATCGTTTCACTCTCAGGTAGCTTGTGGTGAGTCTAACTTGGATTTTTCTGATAATTCAGCTAATTATCAAATCTGCTATAGAGAAAATGAATGGGATCTTTACTTCTTGAACTGTGCTGTAGAGGAAGGGCCATCAACTCCATTCACACAAGGGCCAGCTTTTTCTTGACAGACACTGTGGGGCCTGGACATTAAAATAAACTAAAATCAATGTTTTGGTTGAAATAAAATATTCTTGTAAAAATATTATTTCCTCAAAATGAATGGAATTTTAAGCTTTTAATAGTTTGGCAATATAGCCTATTTATTACCTCTTACATACTTATCACCTATACCGAAGCCAGCCACAAGGGGGCGACTGAGATATTTTAGCAACATATTTCTGGAGCCCTCTTGATGTCTGTAACTGAGTTTGATGCTAAGAAGCTGTGTCGTGATTGGACAAATACACATGCAGGAAACAGATCTTCAGTGTAGCTTCTCAGGAAAAATTGCACTCTCAAAGAGTCTTAAAAATGCAGCTTTAATCAAGACAGGAATGGTTAGCATTTTTTTTACCGGTGCAAAATTACAGAAATACAATACCTATTTGCTTCTTGTTTGAAAAGTCACTAAGATGAAGGTTTTATGAAACTTTAAGAAAAAAAGTAAATGCCATATTTTTTCTTCTCAACTTTTCGGAATTAAATTATTATTATTATTATTATTATCCTCTGGGGGCTGGATGGGAAGCCATGGGAGGACTGATTTGGCCCTGCTGTAGAGCCATGTAGCTAACCAGTTTAGAGTCAGAACAACACAACAACATCGTTGTCTGAGCCCACAACCAGTGTAATGAGAACTACCGCCTGCACATATTTGCTCATGCCCCCAAAAATGAGCAGAAGCAGTTCCTAAACTAGCATCAACCATAAGCGGAGCAAGGCGAGGGGGGTTGGGGGGTGGGGCTTGGAAGGCTTGAGTTTCTCAAAAGACTTTCAGGATGGTAGACAGTATGTTCCTGCTGAGTGTTATAATATAAAACACAACAAAAATATCAACTATAACAAACATATGAGGTCTGTTAATCAAAACCAGGAAATTTCAAACTAAAAACTGTTTACGTCATCTTGCAGTTTAATATTGTTTTAGATGGTGGTTCACAAAGTTTGGCAGATGAAAATACTTTCATCCCCCCCAACCATACAAATCAACCCGTAAAAATATGTAACCGTCTAAAAGACACACTGCTTGTCACAGTTTTTGCTATAAAATATATATGTATATGTATATATTTTTTTTAATTTTTATTTTATTTTCTTATTTACCACAACGTAAAGCTACAACTTTTTGTAGAAATAGCAACAACCATCGCCTTAAACAGAGTTTAAAAAATCTGACTCTGTAGATAAACAATTTCCTGTAAACAAAAACTTTAACATTTTCTATACTTAAAGTCCTGCAATAACTTCAGTGACCACTGTGGGCTTCTTTTGCAGTCAGAATGCCACTCTGAGTTCATTTTCAATGTCCAGCTTGGATTTGAATTTTGGCTTGGTTGAGGCAACAGCAGAAAAAACAAACTCACACAGGTAGGATGTTGCAAAAGGACGGAGCGTGGCAATGGCAACTCCTTTTCCAGTTCAATCCAAAATACAGACCATGTCTTGGACTTGAACTGCATCTCTAGAATCTGAGGTAAAATCCCATTCTGCGGTGCTAAATTCATTCTTTGCATGGTCTGCTTCTTCTTTTAAAGCTTTCGAAGCATGGAATAATCTTCCAACTAATCTGAAACTTTGCAGACTTCCACATTTTCTCTTGAGAAGTGAAAAAGTGGATTTTAAGGAATCAGTCTTGTGAGCATTAATCTTGCACCTAAATCACAGTTGTATGAAAAATATCATATTTAGATTTTAATGTATTTACTGTCATCTCCTTTGCTATGAAATATGAACTGTGGCAGAATAAATGCAGGTGTGTGCATGCACGTGATTCTGTATTTCATTGTCATTGTTTACCTGCCCAGGGACTACAGATGGAGATTAGCTAGTAAGCTAAATCTGGTACAAAGCATTTTTTTTCTCTTTTTGAGGCTAATGTAATTTTGTACATTGTTCCTGACACAAATAAACATCATAAACTAAACTAAACTTATCAGGTGGTTTTGTTTTACCTTGCCTTGCCCCCTTTGTCTGTGTGTGTGTGTGTGTGTGTGTGTGGGTGTGGGGGGGTGTGTGTGTAGGTGTGTGGGTAGGTGGGGGGGGGCACTTTGGGAACCACTGGTTTTGAACCACACGTTTGCTGTTTTTTATTAAAATGGTAAACTTTAACACTAAATTTGTACCTTACATGTGTAATGTAGTGTTATAAAAAATACATCAGCCAGTTTCTGCCCTTTTTCACAAGGCAGACGTGAAAAATATTCATCTCCAACATGTTGTATTATGATTTTAGAATTATGAGGATACTTTGAGAACAATAGATGTTGATTTAAAATTATTTTGGCTCTAAAGGAGCTTCTTCTGTGTAACTGCATTATTTTTGCTCAACTGATGTGCAGAGTTTTTGGTACTTTAGATTCAAAATTGTATAAAAATTGCCTTTAAAGGTCATGCATGCCCCTGGACCAAACCCTTCTGTTTGGTCTAAGTCCCATACAAACTTTACTTACAAACTTACAAACTTTTGTCTCCACCACTGCAAAACATATTTAACAGCTCTGTACATTTAATACACAATATAGCCTTCATTTTGGGTACAAATATGAGATATGCTATTCCACCTAGCTTTGTAAGTTGACGAGAAGGGGACTAATGCTATGCTTAGTATTTGCACATTTGCAAAATTGCATCAAAGCATGGCGCAGAGGCTGTGGAGCATGAGCAGAACACGTTGTCCCGTTTGCATCTGATATGCATGAACAATAAATCATCTCTATCCCTTTTATTCAGGTGTTGGACATCCATGTTTACATGTATTTTAAAAGTCTGATGTTAGCCAGACTTACACAAAAATTCAACTTTGTCCAAATGCATGTAAACGTACTGTGTTATGCTAAAAGGCCCCTTTGCTCCACAAAGGCCTGCAGAGGTGGTGCATGGTGTCCGTGGAGGAGAGGGAGGAGGTGCAGGCCGTGTATTGGAGGGCTTTGCTCACTGGAATGAATGGTATGGGACAGCAGTGACCATTCATGCATGCTCCTTTACTTCTCTCTCTCTCTTTCACTCGCTTTTTAGAATTTTAGGTGCAACAACAAAAAGAGACGGGAAATGAGAAGAAACAGAAAAGGATGAAAATAAAAATGTAAAGTCAAAGAAGAAGATGGGAATGAAAAAAGGAAAAAGAAAAGAGAAAGGTGTAATCCAGGGAAAGAGAGAGAAAGGAGGAGAGAGGCACAGGACTCTAGTGACTGGGCCACTGGAGTCGGAGAGCAGTGCAGCGTGAAATAAGGGAGAGGAGCAGCTGAACCAGAAAGAACCCAGGCTGCTCATTACAAAGGCCCAGGCCTGACTTCTACCCTCTACACTGTAACACACAGAGTCACTCTCACGCATGTAAAGATACACAGATATGCACAGGAAACAAAAAGAGGAAGAGCTCACGCACATCATAACGTATGCCGTCATGTGGGCATGAACACACTGACATGCAATGTCACCCGTACTCTACAGCTGCAGAGTGGCACACAAATGCAGGGAAAATCACACAGGAAAAGGTGAAAATTTCAATTTTTGTCTGCAAATTTATCCGACTGAATAAATGAATCAGTCAAGTTTTATATTTCAGTTGCAGAAATTTAGGCAAAGACTGAATTTTGAGTCGCTGAAGTAGCCAGGAGCTAATTAGGGAGAAAAAAATGTTACCCTCGTCAAAACTTTGGCAAGCTCTTTAAAAGCACGCAGGGAGACGGAGACGAGGAAGTCGCTGTATTTGCATTGTGTGACCCTCCTTTTTCTCACATGGCGACAGCTGATGAAACATTTGGTGCAACTTGTTTATTTAGATTTGATTTCCTACATTAACATTTGAGCAGCTGCCTCTCAAAACACGCTTTGCAAACATGTCAACCAAGGGCACAAATAAGTGTGTCGCCAGACTGGCTGATATCGACTTATGAATGGATGGTGTAAAATCCAACTGTTTCATTCTAAATAAGACAGATTTTAAGTGATTTTGCATTTTAAAAATCAAATAGAAACACTGGATATCATAAGAACCATCCAAAATGTGAGGAAAGTCTGTATTTCTTGCATAAAATCCACATTATGTGTGATAGCATCCAGACTGACAGCTACCTCAGCTCCAATATTTGTGAGTACGCGGCTCACACAGGAAATTATTCCATCTGTTTCAACAAATAAACCCACTCTGATGCCATGTATTACTTCGTCAACATTACAGCTCACTCTTTTATCTTTTAAACACACACTGGAAGTGAAGGCCAGTGGCAGAATTCAATCCATCAGGGAGATGTAAATATTAAAAAGAGACATATAGAGATGTAACAAAGGACGGGATGACAATATGCTCCTCAGATATTCCTTTACAAGTTCTCATAAGACCTTTTTTTTTTTTTCAATTCAAATAGAAGAAGCTTGGCTGCAGAGGCTCCTGATAATCCCCCACCGCCCTGCTCGCTGACACATATTCTGTGAAATACTGCCATCTCTTGGTGCTTTGGATCATTTTTCCTCTAACAGGCGGGGAGGTTTAGATGGCTGGGACCTCAGTGTGATGTCAAAGGCCAAGAGAGGCCAGGCTTGTCTCAGATCCATGGAAATATGCAGTTACATCCCAGTGCTGTTGTACAGATCTGTGCAAAATAGCTGAGAAGGAACATTTTATTTTATATGGGATTTTTTTTGTGCAAGAAGGGACACACAACAGTGCAGTTTAATGCAGAAATGTATGCAATATTTATAAAGGGAGATAAACTATCTCTGTTTCACTTTCTTTTTATTTTAACCCAAATCTTGCCAATCTAATCCTTGAATTTAGAGTGTTTTGGGGTTGTAAGGCTGTCTCAAATCACTCAAAAGTGCAACTTAAAAGAAAGCAGCAGCATTTTCCTGAAAAGCAGTCATCTCTGAAAAGTAAGATGTACAGGATTATAGGCAGAAAGTCTGCCCTTGCAAAATATTCTACTTAAGTGATAAAATCTGATCCAATATTGCTTCAATGGTAAGGCAAAATGAGACTTGATTTAAGCATTATTTGCACACTGGATGTAGTATATTTTTTTCTTAAAGATATTTGCACTCAACCTGAGTCATGCACACACTTTTATTTTTAAAATGTGTTTTTAACTGCACTTTATGTTGCCCTTGACAGTATGAATAGTGATATTTTACAGCCTTGTATTCCTTTATTGTACCTCTACATCAATGGTTCTTTATTGTCCCTTGCATTGCTCACATAAGTAAAGGAAAGAGCAAGAGGAACAAACAAGGACAGAGATCCCATGTGGACAAGTTAAAAAAGGAACGCAGTGGGCCCGTTTTTGTGCATGGAACCTGGTTTTTAAGTTCTGTGGATTGATTGATGTTTTTATTCTGAACATGTAAAAATGACATTAAAACAAATGTGGATGACTCTGTACATCTCTATTGGGTTTTCACCATACTGTAACTTCATACCAAGTTTTTTGTATTTTATTGAATAGCCCATGCATATGTGATTTCAGACCCTTTTTAAGTGTGCCACAGCCCTAACGCCTCAATTTCATCACAGCAACCTTTGAAGTATCAGAGACAAATAGCCCACCAGAGTCCTGAAATGTGACAGAAACTTTCTTAATGTGTACAAGTCAGACATATTTTACACTTAAACCCCCTCCCCACACACACCCATCTCACACACACATCCCCAACCCCAGGCTATTTGACTTCACAGTGATGTCATTTACCTTCAATGGCAGGACTGTTACTTCAAGCCATGTAGGGATGCACCGTTACCTTTATAAATGTAATGGCATTAGCTCAATACAAGAATTTCCTTTTATCATATACTAGCTTTGAAAATAATGAACAAAAATAAACCTGTTAAATAGAATATATGATACTGGTTAAATAGAATAAATCTGCAACAACAGCACATTCTACAATTATTTGTCCTGTTAAACTCGAGCTACTGCATTTTACTGTCAGCCTATTCTTAATAATAAAACAAAAGGTTACATTTTATAATGACCACACACTTTAACATTAATAAAGTATTAATAAATAACCTGCTTGTCATCTAACACGCATCACTAACCAGTTCCCACTTTTATAAAGGCTTTATTGATGTATTAAGCCTAATCTTCACTTGCCTCTTTGAAAAGCTTTACTAATGCTAATACTAACACAAACTAGAAAAGCACTCGGAGAGTGCAGACCTCCACCATCAGCCCTATCTCCCAATAGTAAAGAATCCTTTAAAACATTCCTGGATCCAGACGGTGGTCTGGATCACTCCAAAAATCTACTCAGTTCTTCCTTATGCCATATGTGACATTTCCTGAAAATTTCATCAAAATCCATCCGTAACTTTTTGAGTTATGTTGCTAACAAATAAACAAACAAACTAACAAACCCTGCCGATCACATGACCTCCTTGGCAGAGGAAATAGATTGGGGCACAAACAAAGCATTTATAACTGTGTTTATTCATAATATATCAATTAGTTAATAATGCTTTATTACATATTTATAAATGCTTTATTAATGCATAAAAAATGCCTTTAGAATTGTGTTTATAGATGATACGTAGCTGAGTTAATAATGCTTTATAAATGATGAGTGAAGTTTTTTACTAATGTTTAATATTGTTTCGTTATTGAAAGTGCTTTGATAGATAAATGTTGATCATTGAAATGAGACTTTGGAAACACCACATGCTAACTTTACACTATAAAGTAAGAGTAAAGCATTAATGAATACCTCTCTTATTAAATAGTAATAACCATCATAATTGTTGTATTGATGCATTATTATAACATCATTAAATAGGCCATTCATCATTTATAAAGCAGTAAAAACTCATTTATAAACACCATTATAATTGTTGCATTAATGCCTTGGTAAAGCATTATTAAATAGGCCACTCATCATTTATAAAGCAGTAATAACTCCTTTATAAACACCATTATAATTGATGCATTGGTAAAAAAAAAACATGAAATAGGCCACTCATCATTTATAAAGCAATAATAACTCATTTATAAACACCATTATAATTGTTGCATTAATGCATTGGTAAAGCGTTATTAAATAGACCACTCATCATTTCAAAAGCAGTAATAACTCCTGGATAAACACCATTATAATTGCTCCACAGATGGATTAGTAAAACATTACTACATAGTTTACTCATCATCTATAAAGCATTATTAAATAATTTATCATTAATAAACACCACTATAAATACTTTATTGATGCATTACTTATGCATTAGTAAACACCATGAATGCCACAGTAATGCATCAATGAAACAAGCTCAGTTTGTGAATAACTAGGGCTGATAAAAGATTACTATTCTAATTGCGATTAATCTCAGAGTTTATGTTGTTAATGCCGATTAATTGCATCCTTTTCATCACATTTAATATTCCACTATATTGCATTTTGAACTGTTTTTGAGTAATTTCAGATTTTTTTACTGTCTTATAGTGTAATTGACTTCCTGTTTGGGTTCAGACCTGCTTTTACAGGGAGATCAGATTTTAACATGAATTTAACCACAGAAAAGGAATATGTTATGGATTGAAAAGGAAATAACGGAAAAGTGAAAAGGTAAATATTTGATAACAAAAGGTGCAGATGATTTTTGACTTGTTTACTGAGCTGTCCAGGAGTTTTCTTTTTTGTTTGTTTGTATGTTTGTTTGTTTGTTTGTTTTTTTAAGTGAAATGAGATTAAGGAGCAGTGGTGGACTTATATCACCGTGGCTGCAGGGAGATGCAGCACTGGCTAAGCCAAAGTGGGATAAAAGGGACAATAAATCATGGGATTAATAGCGATTAAAAAAATATTGCACTATTTGTTGACCTTAAATAATTGCAATTAATGCAATTAACCTTGACAGCCCTATAAATAACAATAATAAGCCTTTATGGATGAGGACTTAAGCCAGTGCATCACTAAATCATCTACAGCTCAGTTCTAATGACAGTTGAAACCGGTTTATAAATGATGCGTTTGTTAATGCTTAAAGTGTGTAAAAATCATAAAATGCCACCAAACAATTAAAAGGAGGTTTGAATGTCACAATTACTTGGAGGTGGGTTCCCCTAAAAGTCTGATCCTAAAACGTCACATCTTACATACACCAGATTTTTTGGCTGGTTTACCTTCCATGCATATTACTTAAAAGTTTCAGATGAGAAATGTAAATATTTAATTTAATTTTTAATATTTTTTTCCATGTGGGGAGTTTCATGATTTAAACTTGGCTGTAATGCTTCCAGCTTGTACTGCAAAAACATTCAATGTGACATTTTTTTGCACTTTGAGTGCTGCCTAAAAACTTCCTTAATGTCAAAAATATAGGAGCAGACATTTGAATGTGCATTTCCTTAAAATAGTAACACAACTTTTGTCTTAAGTGGTTGTCGCTGGCTGGCGTTGCACAGGCAGCAATGTGGGGTAAGCAGTCATGATGTGGAGGTGCAGTTCAGCATGTTGCAGATCTGATTCAGCAGCTTTCTAAGAGCAAGTTAAAACAGCTCGATTTGTGTGTCTCTGTCGGGGTTGAGACATGCAGATAAAAGTGACATCCTCTAAAGGGGAGTAAAAGTGGATTTCTTTTTGCTGCTTCACAGGAAAGTCGAGCTGTAATTCAATACTCCCCAGTCAGTGCTTTGCAAGGTTTCTACAGAGGACTGTTGTGTTTCACAGAATGTATTTCCAGCGTGGAACAGGTTGTTCATCACAAGCTCTGTTGATCTTAAACACTCACATACACTGAGCAGGGAACTTTGAAGTGTGAAAATAAACATTTTCACCTAACCACTAATCTTCTCTCTCCTCTGCTCCCCTTTTCTCCTCCCTCCGTCTGATCCCGGGCATTTTAACGTGAGCTTCATTTACAACTTTCATTCCAATTTGTCCCGTTAGTCCATATGTTATTGTAGCGGAACCAGCGCCAGGGCCTCTGGTTAGTGAAAATGTCAGATTCTTTGATTTGATTTTATAGGATCTCATCAGGGACTGAGGGGCTGAGCAGTTCTGGCCTTCTCTCCCTGCCAGTGGAGCGACTACTGTTTGCATTTAAATGTCCATCTGAGCCAGATTCCCCCGAGGATTCATTTGTTTCACAGAGGGTCAATTACCTCTCACCACCCCGACCCCTCCATACAAGAAAAAAAGGAAAGATCTGCCTTTTTTTTCCAGCTGCAATTAAAGAGATTTTTCCTGTTTAGGTTAGGTGTAGGAAGGGGGAGGCTGGTCGAGGTCAGGGTTTTAATTAGGGACTATTTAAGACCAATAACAAACTGATTATTCGCCAAATGGCTCTTCTGAGCTGAGAGGCTTCATAGCTGGCATGTTGAGTGCTTTTCACCTTCAAATGATTTCTAAAAAGCCCCAACAACTTGAACGTTAGGTCACAAATCTGCTTTGATTGAGGTTTCTATGGATACAGATATGTCCCCGCTGACTTTCTCTCCCCGGTTCTCTCTCTCTCTACCCCCTGTGCAGTGTCATTGCCGAGCGCTAAGTAAATACGTGCTCTTTATGCTCCTCGTTGCCTTTCAATATTTGGCAGCGTGGCAGCGGGGGATCAAAATGTGTGTGTCTGCTAAATGTCAGCGGGTAAAAAGAGGTTGAGTTTAGAGCGGCACACACCATGAAGCACCTGCTGTAGAGGCGAGCAGCGGGGGGAAGCTTCATCTCGGTTTGATCCGAAATGGAAAGGCTAAGAACACCAAAGCAACCCCCCCCCCCCCCCCCCCATCCCCCTTTAGTCTAGTTTTTATTTAGCCCCATTCAACAGATGGTGGTGGAATACCTCACCTTGGCATTTTAATCAGAATGGAGCCCAAATTAGAGTTATTATGGAGACTGCAAACCCTAATTTAATGCTGCGATTGATTATTAGTTTCCTAAATATTCTTGTTTATCCTCACATTAAGGAGGAAATTTGAAGCAAAAGCAATGAGTCACAATTATCATTATGTCAAGCTCACCTTAATGTAACTAATCAGATTAGATTTTATGGAAGTAACCCACTGAGACATCTGTATCTTCTTAGAAAGACCAGCCTGGTTTCAGGTATTAAAACTGCAATAATTGATAAAAATGCTGAGATTTGAAACTATTGCATTTTTATGTTCGCAAATTAGGGGTTAACTGAATGAGCCTAAAACCTCGCTCAGTTGGTTAAAGGGAAAAATGGAGGTTAAATATATTTTACATCAATATGAAACCTTGCTTGATAATGGCTGTTGAATTGATTCATCCTGGATGTCAGTGTTCTACTAAGAATGCTTTCACTCTAGGGCCCTGTTCAGGATCCGAGTACACTTGAGTACAGAGTCTAGTTCATTTAGGTCAGTGTGAATGCAAACCAACAGCACTTGGGAACCAGGCCCACTTGGGAGTTTGTCTAAGGTGTATTCATGTGGACCCTGGCATAAACCGTTTACAATATTACTACCTCCTTTTTCACATGCACCTTACAAATTCTTCCCATATTATACAATTTTATATGGACCACTCAAGAATCACAGTGTTACTCTGATAATAACAACAACAACAACAACATTAATAATAATAATAATAACAGTAATATCAAATATCCCATGACATCGCCAGAAATAAGACAAACTAAGACATTACGAGGATTAAGAAAATCTTAGGATAACAAGAGAACTGAGACATCACAAGAACTCTTGAGTACCTGGCCAACACAGGAACCCAGCAACAAAAACCTGAGACCAAGGGGACAGAAGTTTTGGAAGCAATTAAAAGGATCATAGGGGGTTAAAAGTTCTTTTACATATATTGGAGTTAGACCCTTTAGTGCTTCAAAAGTAATGTGTAAAATCTTGAAATCAATTCTAAAACTAACCTCCAATTTCAACATACTGTGAACATGCCGCGAACCACCAGCGAATCGTACTGCGAAGCAAATCGCCCCCCCTCTAGTCTATCAGAGCATTTCCACAGCCGGTGCTCCAGACTGGCAGCAGCCTGTGCATGGACCAACACTTCACTCCGCTTCGTTCGAGATATGCTGCAGGTTTATTTTCAGCCCCAGCCGCTGCCAAACCACGTCAATACCCATTGATCAGACAGCTCCAGAAGAGGAAGTCACAAGCATAGAATATCCAGTTCTTTCAAAATAAAACACAATGCATGGACTCCCAGTCGTAAATCATCACTATATCAACACTACGTCTCATCCTGCAGCGAAAGTGAAGGGTTACCGAGAGGTCAGTGGGTCACAGAGGTACAACAGCGCCACTGATGAGGAAAAGTTAATTTTGGGGGACATTAGAATTTTGCTCTTTTTTTTTTCTTTTAGATTTATTTTTGGGCTTTTCATGCTTTTATTACACAGAGGAGGACAACGGATAGAGTCAGAAATGGGAGAGAGAGTGGGGAGAGACATGGGGTAAAGGGCCACAGGCTGGATTTGAACCCGGGCTGCCCACGTACATGGGTAGCACCTTAAACCACACGGCTATATGTGCGCTCCAGAATTTTGGATCTTTAACTTCCTAATGTACTCACTCAGTAGCGGAAGCAATAATATCATAACCTTGCAAAGCAGATGGATACGCCTGTTTCCTTGTTTTTCACTGGTGAATCCATCTTGCAAAGCTCCCATCTGAACTGTTTGGGCCTGGTTAGAAGTGACAGGACCAATCAGCGAGAAGGGGCAGTACTTTCAGGTGTGAGTCGTGACGTAAACAAGCAGCAACAAGAGGCCGGTGCAATTATGGCGGAAGCGCTTAGTGTGGATGCTACTAAAGTGCCAGTTTTATAAGAACTTGTTGACACTACTTCTTTAAAAGAAGAAAAAGAACCAGCAGTAAGTTGTTTTTTTTTTTTAAATCGACAAAAGTCGAGCACTGACATGTCTATAGTCGCCATGTTCCGCATTATTCCTTGGTAGCTGCACACGTGCAACTAGATAGCTGCTACGTCACGTGTTTTGTTGCTCTGATCAGCCTGTAGAGATGTGATGAACAGAACGTTCATCCAATCACACTCTGAGTTTTTTTCAAAGCCTCTGCCTTTTCCCAAACGTTTCCTATTGAAGCTTTCCCAGATGAATGTTGAAACAAATTCATCTGGCATGTCAGGTTAATAATATCATGGACTTATACCGGAAAGGATGATAAATTAACCCTAAAAGGTAAAATAGTCCGCTGTTGACATACTATTCCTGCGTGAACTCGTAGGTCTCCCGTGATCTCTTCCTGCTGATCAGGGCTGTGCACCCCGGCACTGCGCTCTAGACATGCTTCCAGTGGGCAAGGTTGATCACCTTCGGTCGGACCAAACCCGCAGCACTTCGGTGCGCGGCAGTTGTCGTGGGTAAAATAAATTACGGGTAACAGGAAGTCAGTCCACAGATGCTAATATTGGGGTGATATGATGTTGTCTGTTAAAACCTGTTAGAAGAAGAACACCGGAGAAGATACAATACGATACTATACACTTTATTATCCCCTTAGGAAACTTGTTTTGGAATCCAAGAGCTGCCAATTAATGACGTAAGTAATAGACCAGAACAAAACGATGCAACCACATAACCCACACAAACTGCAAAGAAGTGAGTTGCAGTAATCAAGTTGGGAGAAAATGAAGGTGTGAATGACTTTTTCCACATCTGAGTGGGAAAGGATTGGTTTTAATTTGGAAATTCTGAGTAAATGAAAGAAGCATGACTGTGTGATTTTGTTGATGTATGCTGCAAAGGTGAGGTTAGGGTCGAATTGAACTCCTAGAATTCTGGCTGTTGATTTGATGTTGACCACTCAACAGTCGCAGAGTTACTCTGACCACTCAACAGTCACAGAGTTACTCTGATGACCGCTCAACAGTCATGAGTCACTCTGATGACCTCTCAGTTAGCTTAAGTTAACTTCTCTTTGGCGTCGGTGTATGTTTACCTTATGAAAACTATGTGCTAGCTGCTGAAGTGAAAAACAGAGCTGGATTAACAAATTTAAGTTTAGTTTTAATTGTTGTCTCTGTTGAACCCAACAGACCCAAACAGCTGATCAGGAGATGAAAAAACCTTAAGGCAGAAGAACAAGTGGCCAAAAGTTGCATCAGAAAATAGTTCCAAACATGGAGGCTCTGTGGGGGAAGTAAAATACTCCACAATTTTTCAAAGTAGCATACATTTGAGGTAGAATTGTTGGGGGGGCATTTTTACCTAAAACTCACCAAATTATGCTGAGAAACCATTCTCATCTGAAGTGCTGTATAGTCTAGCTTCTTTGCTGGTGACCTCAGTGCACTCTGAGACTGATGCCATATTGCTAGGTACAATATGCAACCCAACTTTAAAAGTACTGGAATATCATTTTAAAATTGGGTCAATAACATATGAATATCTGTCTTGTAGATATATCAGCGTTTCACAATGAGGTATCTCATGGTAAGTCCACCTTGAATGGATTTGACATTATGACTAATAATCAAAACTTAAAAAACAGATGTTGTGGCTGACAAGGGACAGCAGGAAGGAAGGAGTGGGACCATCTTATCCCCCTTCTAATTCTGAGGTTTAGATACTAAAAAGTTCTTACCTGAAGAAAAAAAAATCAGTCTTAGAATTGAAATGCTGCAAATAAATTACCTTTTTTCTGGAGTTTTCTTAGATCTTCCTGAAAAGATTGACATTTAACTCCATGATTTTGAACGTTAAACATAATCAAAATCCCCAGGACTCCCTTTGGTTCCATCCTAATATGCCATTCTGTTTCAGTGCGGGAGTGAAAGCAAATATTCGAAATGAGATCTGAAGTCACTCTTGATTAATTATGAAGTTCCATTAAAAAAATTATTTCTCTGTTGCTTCCCTAGAAATGGATTCATCATAGTTTCCAACCTTCTAGTTGCTCCTTAATAAAAATACTGCCATGGAGGGGGAGTGTGTCTGGCTGCTCTGGGGTTACGTATGACATCAAATAAGGTTTGGATTTTATGTGAAACGGTCTGCATGAGCGTGACCAGTCATGGGAAGTATCTTTGGCCTCAAGGGACAGAAAAAAAGACAGGAAGCCCTGAAGAGCCACTGCAGGCCATCGTCTCCTCCTCCTTCCTCGCTCCCTCCACGCCACTTGGCCTTTGTCTCGGCCTGGCATATGTGTGTGTGTGTGTGTGTGCGTCTGTGTGTGTCTGCGTTAGTGTGTGCGTTTGCATCTGCATCCTGTCCTTGCTGCTTGTCCCTGGCTGCACCATTGGAGGCAGCTGATGCTATCTCATGGCCATATTGTGGCGGCCCCTGCTGCGAATAATCAAAGGCAGCTGTTTGGAAAATACCAGAGATGTCTAATAGGAAGCACTGACGGCCTGGATTTACTCTTTACAGCCCCTGACGTTTGAAAGGCAATGCAACAGATCAATTATTATCATGCAGACTCCTTACATCCTTATTTCATCTATTCTTATCATATATGTTCTTTAAAAGTTTAGAAAAACTGCATAGATATGATTATTCCCCTGATTTCCATTTGTCTGCATTTATTTAGCAGAACCACTGCGAACAGTTCCTGTAGTATGAGCTACATCCCTTGGTTTTTGTAGAGAAAAGAGAGGAGGAAAAGACTCATTATTTCTACTATTTGGATTGTGCACCGAGGGTTTGATTGTGTTTTGTTTGAACAAGTCAGTTAATGAACACCAATCGCGGGATGCTGGTAGTTCTCGATGCATATCTGCTGATCTGGGGGTCCCAGCAGATCTTGGCCAAACACTGGGTGAGGCAAAAACAAATCAGTCTGTCAGTATGGGGTTAGGAGTCCTAATTAGAGGTCTTGACTCTCCGTCCACAGCTCCAAGTCAAGCGTCAGCGCTCCCAAATTGGTACAAATCTCGTTTTTCTAAGCCTCAGAGGTTGAAAGTGAGGGTCAGCTGCTCGCCGTGATGGTGATTTGCTTATTCTTTAAAAGGCCATTGATTACGTAATTAGAAAGGGAAAATGTCTCAATGAAGGAGGGGTTAAGCAGGCATTATTTTTACAAGTTGTGGGAACTTTAGAGCATTGGAAATAGATGGGAAGGGTAGTTCACTCACAGGAGTCTGAAAGTACGTAAGAACAGAACCTTTTTCCACTGAGTCTGTTCAAGAGCTGAAGCCAGTTCCCAACTGGTTTAATTAAACTGTTAGAGGACTGGTTTGTTTATCCACAGACTGGTTCTAATGCTGCTTCTATTGTTGTGCACTTGCCTCGACAAGGTAGTGGACTTGAGCTTGTATAGCACTTTTCTAGACCAATTACTCAAAGCACTTCTAAACCACAGGTCACACCCACCCATTCACACCATTCACTCCTCATTCACACACTGATGGAAGAGGTTGCTGTGGAGAATTAGCCCAGTGGCCTGTAACTGGGGTTAAGTGTCTTGCCCACATCATCATGTGACTGAAGGAGCTGGGGATCAAACCCACAACCTTGCAATTACAAGACAACTGACTCTACCTACTGAGCCACAATCACCCCAAAGATTCTCAGCAGATGGGAGCATGAAGATTCTCTGAAACCTCCTGGTAGACAGCTTACAGCATTGACTCTGGACTTTATAAAGACCTGTGAACTAACAGCAGCAGCAGCTGACATGGCACCTAAAACCATCGCTGACTGTGGAAACTGAAAACACTGGACTTCAAGCACCTTGGATTCTGGGCCTCTGCTTTCATCCACCACACTCTGGAACCTTGATTTCCTAATTAAATGCTAAATTTAGTTTCATCTTAAACCAGGACCTTTGGACCACTAAGCAACGGTCCAGTTCTTTTTCAGCAAGAGTGCCTCAATACTAGGACACTTGTAGCCCATTTCGTGCCCATTCACATAAATGTATCACTACAGAAGCCCTCTTTGAAGGTGAACAAAAGAATGAACCTTTTCTACAATGTTTTAACAGTAAAAAGCAAAAACAAAGCCTATCTATTAGACTTCTAAATAATGTTTGTTTAAAGATGACTCATTTCTCTCTGTTTAAACATTACAGTTCTTTTGGAAACACCAGCTGCTTGCTTTGTCTTTCCTCTCTTGTCTGTCGTTCTCTCTGCAGGTTATGGATGGTCTGGCCAGCCAACACTCGCTGAGAGCAGAGGCCACATGTACAAAAGCAAAATAAACTGCAGGGGAAGGAAGTGGTTAACATTAACAAGGATCCAATAAGAAGATTAAATGTAAAACGCTGGCCCTGGTAATTGATGTGTTCCTAACCGTGTGTGAAAATATGCTGTGCTCTTGTATGTGAGCATATGTGTGTGTGTTGTTCGTATGAGCTCTGTGTGTGGACATAATTGCTCCCAGATCTGCAGCATAACTCTATGGGTTGATTAGCAAATGTCTCTACTGTAAATAGTTGCCACTAATCATGCAACACCATGGCTATTAGCATAAACGGGGAGGGCAGACATGAATGATGAAAGAAATCTGGCTTAGTGTTTGGGTTTTTGTGGACTACATAGAGTGACAGTGATGTAAGATGAATAGTAGTGTAAGATTTCTGCCTTACAGAGTGTATAAGTTTGACCTGAACATGGTAAGGCTATCAGGATATATCCTCCTCCACTCTGATTCTCATTGTTATGTTGGACTGAGGCTGATGGAAGGAAAGATAAGAGCAAATCTTGATTGTTCATTTCCTATCCACCCATAAGGACCAGGATAAGTCTGTGTCTCCTACTGCTTTACTGAAAAGGGTAAAGAAAGCGAAAGCCTTAAAGGTACAGTTCCCCCTTTTAAACTAAGAAATGTAATGTAAAACTCAGAACATTCACAAAGTTTACATTACAGTATACTAATGGATCCTATGGTGGCTAAGATGTAGTGCATTCAGAAACTATTCAGACTCATTTCAAAGTTTTTATGTTGCAGCCTGCTAGTTGTTTGATTTCTTTTTTATTCTTGTTACTTAGTACCCCATAATAAGAAAGAAGAAAAAACTGAAATACCACATTGACATAAATACTCAGACCCTTTACTCTGGGCTTAGTTGAAGCTCTTTAGGCAGCAATTACAGCCTTAAGTCTTTCTGAATATGACGCAACAAGCTTTGCACATCTGGATTTGGGGATTTTCTCAAACTCATTCAGTTTGGATAGGGGCCGATGGGGCTCTGGTTAGGGTTTAGGCTGTAGTGATGGGAAATTCATCTCTTTTCAGTGATCAGGCTCATTTGGCTCAGCTCTTTCAGCTCCCAAAAGGCTCTTCATTCAGGCACCAGGTTGGCTTCATTTGACCTGCCATTTTTTGTAACGTTAGAACATATGATTGATGTTTGGGCAGGCATTTTACCCCAACTATGTACAGTTTTTAAAAATTGATGAAAACATCATGTAATTATTTTTCAGAATATACTGTCTTCCCAAAACACCTTGTGGGTCAGATGAAATCTGCTCACTGGCTAGGCTGTATAACACACCTGACATAATGTTGCACCATCAAACACGAGTCCTTAACGCATAGTACGCCTGTGGTAGAGGATAAAAGATCATCCCTACTAATCAATTAAATAACACACAGACACACACAATCTATTTACAAATAATGATAATAATAATAATAATAATAATAATAATAATAATGTCAAAATACTTACAAAAATATGTCTCTATAATGGGATGATTCACGTAAAAGAGCTGGCTCTTTGAACCGGCTTGTTCACAAACGTCCCATCACTATCTGGCTGGGCCACTCTAGGACATTCACAGAGTTGTCCCTAAGCCCCTCCCGTGTTATCTTGGTTGTGTGCTTAGTATTGTGAAATATTACAAGACAAAAGATTGTATTTTTCATATACAGTTGACATTTTTCTCTGCTAAGATTAGAGTTACAAGTGAGTGGCTCTTTTGTATACAGTAATGATGACAACTAAGGTTAATGTAGTGAGACCACTCTTTGTTACACACTGAGGAGGCCACACTGGACTGGGAAGTGACGTAATTCACAGGACTCCTCCTTGTCAGGAGGTGGAGGAGGATCCTCCCCTGAAGATAAAAAGACACACTTATCGAGGGTCAGGAGCTCTCTGCTCTGAGAGCTCACTGGGACACACAGATGGGTGATATTTGTGACATTTTGTAAAATTTATATGTAATCCTTAATAAACTTTGGGTCAATGACCATTTAAGCCGAACTAATGCTCTCTTTGTCCTTCTACCAATAAGAGAACAGTGCAAAATTCTGACAGTATCATTGTCATGCTGAAAGGTGAACCCTCAGCCCAGGCTGAGGTCCTGCAGAACAGGTTTTTATCGAGTATGTCTCTGTGCTTTGCTCCATCCAGCTTTACCACAACCCAGACCAGTCTCCCGGTCCCCCCTGCTGAAATACTCCCCCACAGCATGATGCTGCCACCACTTGGCTTTGCTGTTGCGACGGTATTGCTGCAGTGATGGCTGTCCTTCTGGAACTTTGTCCGATGCCCATCCAAGATCTCTGGAGCTCAGTTAAAGGGACCATCAGGTTCTTGGTCACCTCTCTTACTAAGGCCACTGTGCTCTTGGGAACCTTCAATAAAGCATGAAAAAATTGTAGCTTCCACAGATCTGTGCAATGCAACGGTTCTGACTCGGAGCTCTGCTGGCAGTTCCTTTGACCTTATGGCTTGGATTTTGCTCTGATATGCATTGTCAGCTGTGAGGCCTTCTGCTGGAGAAATGGGAGGAACCTGAACTAAATTTACAATGTTTTTGCAAAATACTTACGTCAATATGGTATTTCAGTTGTTTTTCTTTTCAATACATTTGCAAAACGTTCAAATAATTCTGTTTTGATTTTGTCAGTATGGGGTACAGAGTCAAGCTCGATACATGGTAATACACACGTGCTGCTCGGCAGCAAAGGCCAAGCTCGACGGCATCTCTTTAGCCCAGACCATTTTAACCCTGGTAATTAGTCCTGAGAATGCGGAGGTTTTTCAAATCCTTTGGACATCCACATCACAACGAGGGGCTCATGGCAACCCTACTACCTGCCGGGATGGCATCCTAGGCCATGCTTACTCACCACATCCCTAACTTTGACCTAAAGGTGTGCACTTTATTTTTTCAACAGATAGAGAATGAGAATTAGTGAGATATTGTTAAGGACTCTTATTGATAAGAAATATCTATAATGGTTTCAATATCAATAAAATGTACAAACCTCAGAGAAGAATGATGCTACCACAAAGCTACTGAAAATGAACCAGTGTGCTAATGCTGCTATTTGTGGTGCAGTTACTGCCCATCACTGCTACTGAGCACACCAGTGTGATACTAGGCTGGACTGACATCACTACCTAAGCCTACTGTGTGGTTTATTCATGTCTTTTTATGCAGATAAGATGGGATAGTCTAAGATAGAAGCTGTTCTTGGGTATATGTAATGTGATTTCTCTTCACTGTATCCCTGGATGTGGAGGAAATCCTGAAGTGACCTGCATGCATGCTGAAGCTTTTCTTGATCCCTGCTTCTTTGTTCATCACAGAAACACAATAGCACCTTGCATGTCCTCTCCTGTCAGCTGGGCTTATTAGGTTTTATCAGTTTGTCTTCAAATCCTCCTACATTCACGATCAAGAAAGCTTTAATTCTTCTATTGCTGTGAAATACAAATGAATTGTCTCTCCTCCAATGTAAACAAAATGCTTTTCAGCTCTCATAAACAGGCAGATATAGCGTGTTATTCGGCTGCTTTTAACATGCTGCCACTTTCAATGCTGTGTTAGGGTGACAGAAGCCCAAGGCAAAGTTAGAAAGCACTAAATATATGCCATTATGGTTAATAGATTGAACGAAATCCAAGACATTCGGAGATTATCTATTGAGACGCTGTCAAACAGGGACAATGCGTGCCATCGCTGTTCCCATACACTCTGCATTACAGTAAAGCCATACACCTTGGTGTGGAGGAAAAAGAGACACATAGGGAATCAGGGAAAATGAGGTTAAAAATAAATATAGGATAAAGATAACCTGAGGGCAAGGCGAGTGGATTTAAGCAGGCGTTTATTCCGCTCAGCATATGCTCTCTGTATACTGTAGATCCTAAATCCCATGTCCAAAGTGCTATAAAGACTCAGAGCGAGGGTATGGATAGTGTCGGAATGTTAATGGTTTTCCGATAATTACCGCTATCTGTGTTCTGTAATCCATCATTCGGAGCGGATATAAACAAAAAAACTGCATCTGTTTATTTTCCCGTTGACAGGCGAAGCAAGCTCTGTGCAAAGGTTTCTAACTGTGCTAAAGTTTACCCGCTTCTTCTAAATAAAACCAAGGTAATCTCCGCTTTGAACCGTGACTGGCGTCGCACGATACCGCATCAGTGGGTGGAGCGTGGCGGAGGCATCAAGGCGAATTCATGAGGGGGACACAAAAAAGTACGATGAACGGAAATAGTAGTGAAATTACGGAAACATGAAAACACCACCGCCCAGCTGACGGAGGCTTTAATCCTCATTGGAGTGTTACAAAAGCCCTTTTTTTGTGTGCTTTAGCCATTTTGAGGAACCATGGGTTGGCTGACGTTAACAGTTAGTCATTTTTACATTCAAATAGACTGGAAATGTGACAAATCTGCAAATCAATGTAAATTACATGGATAGATTTGGTTATAAATGCCATCTTTATGCAAAATTTGCAGGAATAACCAGGTTGTGAGTGGCAAACATGGCAGTTCTTTTCGCAGCATTGAGAACTCAGTTGTGCTTCCTCTACTTTTACCTGTTTTTTGTCCTTTCTGTCCTTTCTCCTGAACTTATTGCATGCTTCTCTGGTGGCCAGGTTCAAACCCCATCTCTTTGCTCTAGAAGCTTAGAGATGGGCTTTGCAGTAAAAAGAAATGCTGTGTTATAGATAGCCATTTTATACCATCATTGTAGAACTTTTGCATCTCTACACTCTGCTCTGTGGTTGTTATGATTTGCATATCAGCTAAAATAATAACCCTCTCACAGCAGTTATATAAAGGTCTTTTAGTAAGAAACACCATGAGGAGGCCTATTTTCTACAAGATTTGAGAATGTTTCTGTAGGAATTTGTGCCCATTCAATCTGTATAGCATTCATGAGGTCAGGCACTGATGTTTAGAAAGTCCGGCTGCAGACTGTTCATCTGATACGTTGTCTCATTCATAACAGAAATACATGCAAAACTTTCAAAACAAAAGCAGATCAAACTCCTGTTTAGGGTAAATGTTAGGGTTAGGATACCAAAAGTTAAAAGGTTCTAACTTGATCTGCAAAACCAAACTACAAAACATTTAATAAAGCCCAGCAAACTGCCTACAGGAAAAAAGCTCATCCTATTAGAGGCTAGGCTAACATAGCAGCAATGTAAGCTTCGTCACTCTATCTACATTTTCTAAAGCTAATCTAACTTAGCTACATTGGCTTCAGTATCAATGTTCTGTGGCAACCATATTTATGTTAGCTTTAGCTAGATCTAGCAAAACTAAATCCAGCTGATGTTCTACTTCTAAAACGGGTCTATACAGAATTTAATCCCACATAAGACCCCTGACCTTTTTCTCTGTTTTATTTATGAAATTTTGTTTGGTCTGTTTATTTACATTGTGTTTATTTCATGAATGTAATCCAGACTTTGTTTAAGAATAAAGCTGGATTAAAAGAAAGTCCAAAATATTGTTTTGGCAAATTAAGGTACTTTTGTTCTGGAAGAGACGGTCTCAGATTAACGGTCTGATGAACGATCTGTAGCTGGACTGTTTTGCTGATGTTGGACGAGAAGGCCTGGCTTATAATCTCCATTTCAGATCATCCCAAAGGTGCTTGATGAGGATGAGGTCAGGACTGTGCAGGCATCCAACATGGTTTTATAGTCCTTGCTTTGTGCACTGGGGCACAGTCATGTTGGGATAGAAAAGAGCCTTCCTGACATAGTTGCCACAAAGTTGGAAGCATAGCATTGTCCAAAATGTTTTGGTATGCTGAAGCATTAAGACTGGCCTTCACTGGAATTAAGGGGACTAGACCCTGAAAAACAGACCCATACCATTATCCCTCCTCTACCAAACTTCTGCCACACCTAGACTCACCCATCTGACTGCCAGTCAGAGAAGTGTGATTCGCCACTGGACAGAACACATTTCCACTGCTCTACATTCCTGTGTCAGTGTGCTTTACACCTCTCTATCTGGTGCTCCACATTGGACATGGTGATGTGAGGCTTGCATGCAGCTGCTCGGTAATGAAAACCCATTCATGGAGCTCCTGCTGCTCAGTTTTTTGCTTATATTAATGCCAGTGGAATCTGTGTTCGTGACTTTTATGCACCGTGCAACTTAGTTGGCGTTGACCCAACTGGGATTCTTCACGTCATGGCTGAGTTGCTGTTGTTCCTAAACGCTTCCACTTTCCAATATCACTAACAGTTGACTGTGGCATATCCAGCAGAGAGGAAATTGCACAAGATTTTTTATTGCCAAGGTGGCAACCATTATAGTACCATGCTTGAAGTCACTGAGCTCTTCAGAACGGTACATTGTGTATCACAAATGTTTGCAAATGGAGACTGCATGGCTAGGTACTTACAGGTCTGAAACACTTGAATTCAATGATAAACAGGTGTAGCCAAATACTTTTAATCAATGCTATTTTTTCTACCTTTTCGTAATTTTCTTTTTGTATCTACATTTATTTCCTTAATATAGGTATTCACGTATTTAATTTTGTATTTATTTATTCTTCTCTAACTCTGATCCTCATATTCTCTACCCCTATTTTTTCAGTTTTTCTTGTTTGTCACAAATGTCACTTGTGTGCCTTACTATTTCAGGAATAAATGTTCAATAACTATGTGCACTCTAAGTTCTAACACATTGTCCTCACGCCTCTTCCTCCCCACACATCCTCAGCTGAATGTGATTATTAATGGGCATCCAGTGAGAGGCTCAACATGACATATTCATTTATAAACCTGTCCCCAACAATAGCTTATCTGCCGCTAGTTGCCAAGCTTAACACGTTTAACCTTTCGTATGGGATTGGCCATCTTTGCTTTCAACTCAGCGACACAGTGTCAGCGCCGGTAGTAATGAAGACAGGAAAATCAATCGATTGATGAATGAAAGATTAGTCTATAGACAGAAAGCTAATTAGAGCCGTTAGGGCAGATTGAAGAGTGAGCGCAGATGGATGGATCCCAGCTCCATAATCAGGATATACTTCATTTGACACCCCGAGGAGTGTAATTGAAATAATGATTTTATTGATGTTTTTGGACGTAGGTTTATTTGTAAGGAGACGTGTGGCTTTGTAGTGTGTGTGACACATTTGTAATCATAAACTGGCCTTTCTTTTTTTGGATTAACTGGACGTTAGAAAGTGTTTTATCACCACAGCTGTCCTTTGATGATCATGCCAACAGAGACATGTAAATTCAAAGCCTCTTATGCTAATGGGAACATTGCAGCTCACAGTTGGATGCTGCATACTGTAAACAGCATGTGTTAGAGACGATGTTGGAGAGCATTTGTCTTCTTCATTTATTGTGTGATATCCGACGTGTAATGTACATAATGCAATTACATGGACACATTCGACAATAAAACAACCTGCATGTTCTGCATGTAAGCATGCATTGTAGCACAACACCTCCATTTGCAGGCAAACTGTAAACACTTTGTGCATTAGTGTTGATTTTCACACCCACACGCTCAATGACTGACTCCATGCATGCCATTGAAAGTGTATGATTAACTACATTACGGCTGATCTGCAGCGCAGGCCTCCTTAGCATGAGTAATTGATTTGTGAGAATTATGGCTGTACACTGTCTTTTGCCTATTCATTAATCATACAGGCGTTCTTGGAGTAAAACAATGTAGTGAGTAATGATATTGATGAAGTCTCGTCTGCACACAGTTGTCTGGGGAAATGGAAATATAAAGCTTAACAGAGCAGATGCCTCATAATACCAGAATTAAGTGATTAGAATAATCGCCTTTGTGCAAATAATCTCAAACAGCAACATCCGCTCTGCCACAGCTGATTGTGTGCTCTTGTGATGCTGAGAAAAGACAGAAACGCGCCTGTTTTGTGGCTGCTACAGCTAATTTCCCATAATCCACTCTGATAAGGCCCCATGGTCCTCATCTACCTATGCTGCATGGCGATGTGATGCACATTAGTCAATTAATAGTGTGTTAAATGACAGTGGTTCCAGTCAATTGAGTTTCTCTTGGGAGCAGGGGAGCTGTTGTCCTACAATTCAAAAAAGGGGGGAGAGATAAAGACAAAGAAGGGAATGCTGGGACAAAAAAGCATTGCTGTATTGAGACATCACTGCAGCAAATAGTGAGTGTTTTGCAATGATATTTTTTGCTTATTTAAAGGCATATGAAAACAAGAAGGCAATATGAAGAATTTTTGCCCTAAAATATCTAAATAAATTGAAAAAATTCCTCTCTGGTGCTTTATATATTTTTGGTCAAGTACTGACATTATCTCAAATATTTATAACAGTTTTTAAACTTAAAAAATCTTTGATGTTACTTTTGTACCTTGATGTGTCTTGTTATGACTGACTCTTAGAAGCTGTAATGTCAAAGTCTGGTCCTGGAAGCTGCCATTCTGTTTCTTTATTTTATCCCTATTTTAATGTTTACCTGACATTAGTGTTGTACTCAAGACCACACTATCCAAGACCAAGACTTTGCCCGAGACCAGAGTGCACTGAGACCAAGACAAGACCAAAACTTTAAGGGGTCAAGACGGAGTCAAGACTATGACCACAAAAATTAATTGAAAAAAAAAAAAAAAAAACATGGCAAGATTGAACAGTGAAAGAGCATTCTCTCTTTAATTTTAGTTTTCGTTTTAATAAATTGACAGATGAAACCAAGGTGTCTGCAACTCTTTCAAAGCACAACATGCAAAAATCTCAAATCTTAACAAATTTGTAAAAAATAAATCATTGTATGTATTTAAAAGCCACTGACAAGTTCTGACTTATTTTCAAAATCTGAAAGTATTATTATTATTATTATTATTAATTTGTTTATTTGTAAGGCGACCATGTACAATAAAATGAGATGTTGATTCAGATTTGTCGGGTGAGTGAGTCCTAAAGCAAATGTTCAGAGATATTTCTGACTAGAAATACGATGCCAGAGTTTTTGAAGGTGTAGCCATTTGTTGTTTTAGCAAGTGCTTCTTCTTATTATCACATTAATGAAGTCGAAGAAAAGAAGATCAGTGCTGTTTTGACTGGTCTTGATCGAAAATCTCAAGTCCAGCCAGTCCAAGACCAAGACAAGACCGAGTAAAAATGCTCTTCAGACATTCAAAATGGGGTCTTAAGACCAGTCCCTTTTGTCTTCAGAACTGCCTTAATTCTTCATGACCTCATTTCAACAAGGTGTCCCTGAGGCAAAATTCCTCAAAGTTTTTGTTCCATACTGACATGATAGCATCGCACAGTTGCCACAGGTTTTTCAGCTGCACATCCATGATGCAAATTTCACCACATCCCAAAGGTGCTCTATTGGATTGAGATCTGTTGACTGTGGAGACAAGTGAACGCATCGTCATGTTCAGGAAACCAGTTTGAGATGATTTGAACTTTGGTGCATTATCCTGCTGGAAGTGGTCATAAAGGGATGGACATGGTCAGCAACAATACTCTGGTAGGCTGTGGCTTTTAAACAATGCTGAATCGGTACTGGAGACCCAAAGTGCACTAAAAAAATACCTCCCACACCATCACACTACCACCAGCCCGAACTGTTGATACAAGGCAGGATGGATCCACGCTTTCATGTTGTTTATGCCAAATTCTGACCCTACCATCTCAATGTTGCAGCTGAAATCAAGACTCATCAGACCAGGCGACATTTTCCAGTCTTCCGTTGTGCATTTCGGTGAGCCTGTGCAAATGTAGCCTCAATTTCTTGTTCTTAGCTGACAGGAGTGACACTGGGTGTGGTATTCTACTGCTGTAGTCCATCTGCTTCAAGGTTCCACATGTTCTTTGTTCAGAGATGGTATTCTGCATGTCTTGGTTGTAATGATTGGTCATTTGAATTACTGTTGCTTTACTATCATCTCAAACCAGTCTACCCATTCTCTTCTGACATCAATAGGGCATTTTTGTCAACACAACTGCTGCTCACAGGATAATTTCCCTTTTTTGAACCATCTTCTGTAAACCCTGATGATGGTTGTTGGCAAAAATCCCAGTGGATCATTAGTTCCTGAAATACTCAGACCAGCCCGTCCGGCACCAACAACCATACCACGTTTAAAGCCACTTAAATCCCATTTCTTTCTCATTCTGATGCTTGGTTTGAACTTTAGGGAGGTGTGTGCCTTTCCAGATCATGTCCAATCAATTTATTTTACCACAGGTGCACTTCAAGGTGTAGAAACATTCCAGCAAAGATCAAGAGAAATGGGAGGAACCTGGGCTACATTTCAAGTATTGTTGCAGAGACCGAATGCTTATGTCAGTGTGATATTTCAGTTTTTCTTAATAATTCACTTGAAAAATGTTCAAAACTCTGTTTTCACTTTTTTTTTGTGTAGATTAGTGAAAGAAAAATGAATTTAAATGACTGTAGCAACAGGCTGCAACATGACAAAACTGAAAAAATGAAGGAGGTCTGAATAGTTTCTGAATTTGGAACCACCTTAGACCAGTAAAATGGTAACAGTGGTTTATATTCTGTATTAAAATAATAATGAAGAAGCCATCGTTGTGTTTGCTTTCCCACTCTGATCAACATTTTTAATAGTAATCTGTCCATCCCAAATATGTCGTAGCTATGATTAAGTATGGGTCATGTACTCCAAACTCTAACACCACATCCCCCAACCTCCTCCTCCCCCACTCCCTCTCTGTAAAGGGTCGTGGCCCACATATCAAATGGAGATCTTAAGAACCCAGCATTCCCGCTGGAGAAAGAGGGGAAAATGGCCCCCTATTATGCGACCCACAGTCGAGGCCTTACCTCATGACAAGGGTATTAAAATGAAATAAATCAGCCATTAAGAAGCAGGCGCTGGCAATTGAAACCCTATTAATGCAGCAGGCAGGGAGAGGTAGCCTTAGTGTGATGGGACAATGGAGCACCACAGTGGCCCTTAAATTGCATTTTGGCCAGGTTTTTGTTCCCCAGACTGGGCGAGGAGGCAGGTGTACACAAGAGGTGAAATAACAAGTTATAACAGCGAGTTTTAAAGGTTTAAACTGAACAAAATTTAAAGAATATGCCTTTATTTTCTAGTTTCACAGCCTTAAACAGGCATTAACAGTGATGGTCACTCCTTCAGTCAGCCATCAATACCACTGTCCATAAGTTTTCAGTAGCAGGCTCCATCAATGTTGCATAGGTTCCTTTCTCATTACCTCCGCTGTTAGACTAGACACTGGGTGATGGATCATGGCCCCGACTGGACCTCATTTGGTTGATGTATCACTAGTGTTCCCCTGTGAAGTGTGTAGGTGATTATACACAGTCACAAAGACAAACACAAACACTCACAAAGGGCCAAAAAGGACAAATCGGTCCCCGGAACATTTCAAGTTCCCACTTATATGCTGCCCTTGATATGAGCAAATTATTTCTGAGACACTATTTTAGATGTATGACAGAATATTTTACTCTAAAATGGTGCTTCTAAACTGGTCTAGCCCCAGGACACACCACTACCTTTTAAATGGGAAACCACAACCCCAAATTTCCTAAAATTTTCAACCATTAAGATTTATTTAATGAAAATGTTTAAGATGGACCTTAAATGGAACAAAACTTGACTGGAAAAGAGACAGAGAAGCAAAGATGGTTAAAAAGTGCAAAATAGTCATAAAGTAAGGGAGGCAGGCTTGCATATGTTTTATTTTACTCCATTTCCCATGAAAACATACATTTTAGTTGTTTCTTGGACCTGAGAAATGGCCACATTGACTTCAGAATATCAGCTTGTTTTCCCAAGTTAAGAGATACATTATAAATATATAAAAATAGATATGCTTATCCATGCAAAATAAAACAGAGTTTTATGTGCTTTTTGCCTTTGATTGATAGGACAACTGAATGAGACAACTCTACCATCTCAGCTAAACTGGTGCCCATCCTTACAAAATCCATTTACATTAGAACCCCAAAGACAAAAGTGAAACCCTTACCATGTTTAAATGCCCTAATAAACAACAGTTATATGAAAATGTCCTTGCAGGACCAGCACATTAACATAAATACAGATTAAAAAAAAGAGTAATAGCTGTTCCAAAGTTATAGCAGAGTACAACAGTGCATGCAGAGTTAGTGCATTTCACTCAGATTCAATTCAAACCAGTGCATCTACTTCTATACTATCATATATATCAATTCATGCATAACTGTATATTGATTTGAATGGTTAGATTTGAAAGAAATTTGGTGATTTTCTCCTGGTAACTTGGTGCACATTCACCCTGCTCATTAGAAAAATTGGGTGCATCTGTGATGGCTGCTCCCAGCTGATGACTGTCACTAATCAGCTGATCTGGGAGGCTAAGTAGGGAGGTTGTTGCTCAGTTCAGTTGGGTTGCATGGCTACATTCACACTGCAGTTAAAAGTGACCTGAATCTGATTCTTTTGCTCACATGATACTCGTATCTGATTTTTTTCTGACAGTGTGAACAGCGCAAATCACATTGAATCTGACCTTTTCGAATCAGAATCAGGTCACTTTCAAATGTGGTTCTAATTCAGATACGTATCTGATCTTTTGGAAGTTGACTGCAGTGTGAACAGGCAAACAAAAAAATCAGATCTGAGAAAAGATCAGAATTGTGCATTAAGGCCTGCAGTGTGAACGTAGCCAAAGTGTCAGAGTCAATGGCATCCGTTTGCTTTCTTTGAGTTGAGTTTAAGAGAATATTTGAGTGCCTGTGTGTGGAGGAAAATTTAAAAAACAGTTTATTTCATCCCTCAAACTAGTGACTCCCACCTGTTTTTGTTTTGGGTCAACTTTTAAGTTTACTTGACAGAATTAGTGGGTGGCAGAGTGAAGATATGATGCCCTGCCACCTTTAAAGACCCAGTAAAGTGAAAATAGATCTGTATTTAGGTTTGTTGTATGATAGGTCACTGTGTTATGAACCCCCAGGTCAAATTTCAATCAAATAAAACATCTCTAAGTTTATAAAATTAAGCTTCAAAATCATGAATAATGAGGCAGTAAAGTCTGCTCCAGGATGGTGTGGGCATGTCTGTTGAATGAGCTGAAGTCACGCCCACTCAAAAGAAATATGATCCTCTCAAATTAAAACATGTTAAAACATCCTCATACCGGCTGAGAGGAGCATCAGGAGAGCCACATCCATTAAGTCCCATCAATTTCCTGAGAGGGATGTGGTCAGGGGCAGAGTCAGACAGCTCAATAACATTTAAAGCCACAGACACAGAAACAGCTTGTTCTGTGAGGGGCTGAAACTGAGAAGTTTCTCAGACATGCAAAAATCAAATACTGGAGTGTTTTTTCAGCAACAAACTTCACAGGCATGTTTTGGGGACCTCTGAGACCAACATAGACTTGTCTTAAAGGGTTAAAATATGCAACCTTTAACAATATTTCAGCAAATAATTAAGCCCTGTCCACACGGAGACACACTCAGGAGTACATGCAAAAGTTTTTTGTCGTATTGGCGTTTCATCCACATGGAAATGATGTTTTGGGAGGCCGTTAATGCTTCTTCTTGAAACTGGGTCCCAGAGTGAACAAATCTGTTTACACCTACTGTTTCGTCTCCGTGTGGACAGCCCACTGCATCTTTCTTGAGATGATTACATCATACATAGCATGGCTCACTTGACCTGCATGCACGGGTCCAGTCAAAACAACAACGGCGGGTTACAGGGTAGTGTTCGTGTTGCAGAAGCTACTGAGCTTATTATGGCTTTTACAGCAAAATCTGATGCTCCTTTACCACCACAGAGAACAGCATAATGGTGTATCTTAAAAATTCAATGCCCTACTTTTCAAACAGTTGAAGCAGTTAAAGGGTATACAGGTTGGGATATCCAACGCTGATCAGGCAGGATGCCTAACTGTGAGATTTTATTTCTATTTTATGGTAAAATGAAACTTTATTCTTTAGTAAGCACATTCACATCATTGTGGATCACACTGACAAAAAAACATTTACTGTATATTGTGGCTGTTTTCATTAATTGAGTAATTCTGTTTCTTGACTCAGTAAAATGTGATAGTAAAACAAATGAAGGCATTGGTGAGAGGTGTAAGAGCTTATTTGAAATGTGGTCAGGAGCACTCCTTCACCTGTCACTGGTTATTGATATATTCATTAAAGAGCCCTATTCTCTTTCTCTGGTATCAGTTTCTCTTGACACACCAGCACTGTTGACAACATCACTCAATGAATCACTTTACAATTATGATTGTTGATGGCCCATGACACCAACTTGGAGAGGATGTCATTATATTAACATTAAAGTGATACACAGGGATGCTGGGATGGAGGACCAGGGTGCTGACACCCCCACTCCTCTCATGCCTTCATTTAAAACGAGAGCCTGCCTTGTAAGGCTTTATCCCTCAGGATAATGTTATTATACCTCTTTATTTTTTTAGATGACTGTAGCACTTGTTTTAGTAATTATATTGCTGTATCTCAAAGGAGACTTCTTATTCACATGCTGTTATTATCTGTTACTGGAGGTTTGTTTTTCTATCATGTTAGTCATTTTAAAGTCCAGTTTATGTTCAATCTATAGAAATGTACTGATACCACTTTTGTGTAGTCTGTGAATTATCTGAACTTTAAATGTGTTGCCTGCTATTTCTGCTTGAAAACGTAATTCAATTGACCCTTCACTAAGCCCCTTCCCTATAGCAGTCACTGTCCAGTCCTACATTAGTAACCAAAACCATGCATGGGAGGCCTGTCAAGCTTTCAGCAGACACTAGTGTTTATGGGACTTTAAAATCTGACAGCCCATCCCCCAAAAGTTTCATGGGATGGTGCTGATTTTTTTGCATTTTTACTTTGAGAGATGTTGGATATGAATAAAACAGCATGAAAGTCCACATGAACAGTGTTAGCAATGAAGTTTAGCTTGCTCTTGGCTAACACTTAACACTCGTAAAGTAAGCTGACTCAATATTAGATTAAAATGCATTGATATATTGACTTACCCTGCATTGGAGTTCCACATATACACTACATGGACATGACCATTGCACCAACAGGAACTATAATGACAAAGTATTCCAAAAACAAGTCCTTTAATATGGAGCTACAACGGCCTCCACTCTTCTTAGAGGGCTTTCCACAAGATTTTAGAGTGTTTCTGTGGTCATTTGTGTCCATTCATTCTGTAGAGCATCTACGAGATCAGGCACTGATGTTGGACAAGAAGGCCTGGCTTGCAATCTCTGTTCCAGTTCATCCTGAAGATGCTCAAAGGGGTTGAGGTCAGGTCTCTGTGTGGGCCAGTCAAGTTCTTCCACAGTGAACTCATCAAACCATTACTTCATAGTCCTTTGTGCACTGGGGCACAGTCACGCTGGGATAGAATAGGGCCTCCCCTAAAGTGGTGCCACAAAGTTGGAAGCATAGCATTATCCTAAAAGTTGGTATCTGAAGTATTACGATTGGCCTTCACTGAAGGTAACAGACAGAAAAACAGCCCCATATCGTTATCCCTCCTCCACCAAACTTCACGGTTGGCACAATGCTGTCAGGCAGGTAATGTTCTCCTGGCATCCAGACTCACCAATCTGACTGCCAAACACAGAAGTGTGATTCCTCACTCACCAGAACACGTTTCCACTACTCAGTCCAGTGTCTCTTTGCTTTATACCACTCCATCTGACGTCTGGCATTGGACTTGGTGATGTGAGGCTTGCATGCAGCTGCTCAGCCATGGAAATCCACTCATTAAGCTCCAGTCTGTGATACTATGTGGTCTTGAACATCATGGCAGAGTTGCTGTTCCTAAACACTTCCACTTTGTAATAATATCATGTACAGTTGACAGTGGAATATCCAGCAGGGATGAAGTTCACATCACAAATGTTTGCAAATGGAGACTGTTTGGCTGTGTGGTTGATTTATACACCTGTGGCAATGGGTCTGAATGAACACCTGAATTAACAGGTATGGCCAGATACTTTTGTCTATATCAGCTTAAAATAAGTTAAATACGTCTCATTATCTGCATGTGACTGTCTAAAAAAAGGCAACCCTTCTGCTCTCTAGATTCGTCATGTATGAGGTGTAATACCCATGCAGGCGGTCTGAAAGCCCAACTTGTTAACATGCAAGCTGAAATTAAATTGAAGCCATCATGCAGCCAAGACGTTGCCACTACACACCCTGAAACAGGCTTAAGACAGAGAGGAGAAGTTTTTCCACTTGCCTCTCATTCAGGATGCAGTGTGGCGTCTCTGTAGAGCATCTTGGTCTATGTTAAAGCTTCTATCAGGGAGGAAATTGGATTCTCTTCCTCTTCTGTGATCTACATAACCACAAAATGCTGAGTGACTCCAGAAAAGGAGCTCTTTGATTCAGAGGGACCGTTATTTGGCCGTGTATCACCACTGCTGGTTTGTGGTTTCAGTTTCCCGTAATAAGAGCATGAGCTAACCTGGGTTACTCTGACCAAGTGTGATGACCTAAAACCAGGATGAAAACCCACTTTCAGAGAGAAAATCTCCACGTATGTAAACATAATCAGAGCCGTTGAAATATTCAGGGGTGAAATGTTGAGTTCATGTGGGCCCTATTTGATCTCTCTATGGGGCCTGTGTATTTTGCTGCTTGTAAGTGTGTTCCTCTTCCAGAGATACACTCTCATCTTCTTTTCTCCCAGTGTGCACACAAACAGAAATGCACACAAACACGCGTGGCGGGCCTTGTTGCCATAGCAGGCTAACGGGTTGTGGTAGCGGTAGATTTGATTGCCTGCCCGGCGCTGAAGTGAAGAAGAGGAGACAGGACTAAATGAAACTCCATCCATCTTAATGAAACACAATTATTTTCCACTTATTAATCATTGAAAAATCAATATGTCTCTTCTCGGCCCAGTGTCGGCTGGATTTGTCATTCCGGGCTGAGCTGTTATGTATCATCCTCTGACGCCAGGACAGTCATGGGTTCAGTCACCTGTGTCCTTTAGGAGGGAAAGCAGGGAGAGAGAGAGAGAGAGAGAAATAAACGTAGTGGACAGATACAGAGGCAGGCAGTGGATGTGATGTGGAAAAGAGCAAGAAGGAGCAGAAAAGAAGAAAAAAAGGGCATAAATGAATGAAACCAAGAGGAAAAAGAAGGATGAAGGGCTGCTCACTCCATCTCTTCCTGCTCTCTGAGACAAATGGGAACTCATTAGTGGCTGTTGGTGATTGTGTGTTTCTTCACAGATCAATTTACTAAACACATTGTTTAATGGCTCATTATTAAAGTCTAAGGCCTCGTATTGACTCGGAGAAAGAATGCGAGAGAATGAAAAATTGTAGTTGGGTGATTAAATATGGTATTTCTTATTGAAATGCAATTAATTAAAAAGGAAAAAATATGTTTTCATGAATAACCTGGTGTTAAGATGATATTTTAAAGCATAAGCAGAGCACTCATATGGAATTACAGCTATATATACTCATTGATCGCTTCATTAGGTACACCTGTTTACTGCTCATTAGTGCAACTATCCAACCAGAAAGTCATATGGAAGCAGCTGATACATTTAGGCATGTAGACATGATCATGACAGTGCGCTCAAAGTCAAACCGGCGTCAGAGTTAGGAAGAAAGGGAAGGTGCCATGGTTGTTTGGACCAGTGAAGCTGGTCTGTGACCTCCAGAAAGACAGACTCATTCTCTATTGCAAGGATATATTTCACATTCATCTAGGAAATCTCACATACAAAGCATTTGGGAAGGGCAGGGCTTTTCAAAAAATTCTCAGAAGGTGACTGGGCGAACATTCTGTCACATTTATCATGGGCCAATCAGAGCAACAAATAAAAAGAGGTAGTAAGGATGCAAAGCTCCATTAGTTGTGTGAGATCAGAAGCTGAGCGCTGTTGCAGTTTAAGAAGGATGGAGCTGGACTTGGTGGATAAAACTCGTGCCAATATGGTGCAAAAATATCTTCTCTGCCAAGAAAAGCTTTTAGTGCTGTTTTTTTTTCTCTCTCTCTCTTGCATTAGTAAAGAAATGTGGCCCAGTTCTTTACCGTAGCAACACCTGAGCTAACCGCTACACTCTTAGCAGCAGAGCTTGACATTTACACCCACCAACTAACAAAATGAGGGCAGATTTCAGCTGCAGCAGAATGACTAACTAGCCGCTTTGGCAGGTTGAATTTATCACTGACACAATCTCTGCTTCTCTCTAACTGTACTTGGTTGATAGTGCCAGTGTTTGTCAATTACATGCTTATGCAATGACTTCAGATCGGCATGTCAGCACTGTTTGATTTTATCATTATTTGATATTATTTGTTTGTAGTGGGACACATAGTTGATTTAAATCTCAGCATGTACGGGTAATATTAAATGTTTTTAAAACAACTGAGGCATATTTTTGCAGGGAATATATTAAATATTAATAATTGACAAATGGCCTATGATTAGGTGATAGCAACACTGAAACTCTATGGCTCACCAACGAAGTGAGAAGCAGAGGCACATGAATCTGTTTCTGATAACTTAAGAGTCAAGAAGAATTCAGTGGAATAGAGTCCACATAACTGTTTCTATGATTTGACTGTTTCCAGATTAAACAATAAAGACTTTTTAAATCAGTTGTTTGATTCTCTTCCATTATTATTCTAACAGTTAATTTAATACATTTAAACCCTTATTTTAGACTCATAAAGACACTTCAACATGATTGTTTAAAGGGGAATAAAGGAAACAGGGCCTTTGACACTCAACATTTTCTGGTGGAGATTTGTCCGAGTAAGAAACAGAGATGGTAATGAAGCCTGCTGCTGCCCTTTTTTTAAATTTTTGTTGTCAGTTGTTCAAATTCAGAGTAAGAAAATTGGTAAAGCCCAAAAACTGATATCAGCAGGTCGGACCAGGAAAAATCTGAAAAAAAAAAATGGAATCAACCAAAGATATTACAAAATATGTTTTGCTAAAATCTGACAAATAACAAGAGCATTTCATCTCCAGTGTCTCAGCCCCTGCGACACTGCTGTTTCAACTGTGCAGGGACAAGCACTTTATTAAAAGGAGAGTTTATATTGATCTGACTGATGAAGGAAAAAAGATAATTTGTTTAATCTCATACCAAACAAACCCAATTTGGCATATCAAACATAATTTCCCAGCAATAAAATTGTGGCTAGTTGAAATTCTGAGTGGCTAGTAACTCTGAAAAACCACTAGTCACAGTGGCTGGTGAGCAAAAACATTAATGTACAGTAGAACTGTGTGCAGTATTCTGGCTTACAGTAGAACTAAACCCCAACTAAACTATCAAGAGAAGAGTGAAAACATCTTTTCTGTCATGAAGAGATTTCAGGGTTGTTCTCTGCTCCTGATTTAATAAAGTAGTGTGGTCCAGTTCTTATTAAAGTGCCACTATACTATAGCAACATCCAAGCTAAACACTACAATGGCGGCAGTAGGACAGGCCATTGACAGCACAACACAACCCGCCCCCTTACAGTTTCTACTTTGTTCTCCTCAAATGATTCTGATTGGTCTGGTCTGTTTTCAGACCTGGCAGAATTTAAAATTGGAGCTTTGCAAGATGGATCAAGATGGTAATTTCAAACCAGAAAACAATTTATTCCAACCTAGCAGGAACCTCCATGATTAAAGGTCACATATTTTACCCCTATAAGACAAGTTTATATTGGTCTCAGAGGTCCCCAAAGCATGCCTGTGAAGTTTTTTGCACAAAAAAAACTCCAGGATTTTTGCATGGTGGGGGGGGGGATTTTTCTGATTCTTGGGGGGGATTGTGGACTGGCCAAGGGCACATACTTTTAATGATATAATAATACATTTTATTTAAAAAGCACTTTTCATAAAAACTCAAAGACACTGTACAAAGCAGAAAAAGATAAAATCACATAAACAGTACCATAAAAAACAGACAAAGTCAACACAAGCAAAACGCTCTGACAAAAAAAAAACAAAAAACAAAAAGACAAAGCAAGATCAGAATCACAGATTAAAAGCCTGCTAAAAGGTGGTTTTGAGTAGTGATATGAAAGTAGGAAGGCCTCCAGTTTTGAATATGATTTGGGAGTGAGTTCCAAGGGAAGGGGCGGCTATGGAGAAGGCTCTGTCCCTAAAGGGGGGGAAAGGAGGTTGGAAGCGGAAGAACGAAGGCTACGAGTGGGAGTGTGACAGTGAAGAAGGTCAGTGAGGTAGGGAGGGGCCAGTGCAGTAAGGGCTTTGAAGGTAAGGAGCAGGATTTTAAATTGAATTCAGCAGGGGATAGGGAGCCAGTGAAGATTTTGAAGAGTGGGGTTGATGTGATCACAGGATCTAGTATGGGTGAGGAGGTGTGCAGCAGAGTTTTGGATATATTGAAGTTTATTGAGAACTTTGGAGGATGTACCGTAGAGAATGCTATTACAATAATCAAGTCTGGAAGTGATAAAAGCACGGATTAAGGTTTCAGCAGCAGAGAAGGAGAGTAGTGGGCAGAGACGGGCTATGTTTTTAAGGGGAAAGAAAGTGGTTTTGGTAAGTTATGTGACGTGCTGTTCAAAGGGAAGGTTATTGTCAATAATTATGCCTAGATTGCAGATTGGGGGGGGGGGTGAGGATAGAGTTGTCGATAGTGAGGCTGAAATTAGAAGCTTGTTAGAAAAGCCGAAAAAGTGTTTTTTGCATAATATGTGACCTTTAAAAATGAAGCCAATAGAGAAGTGCAAAGAACTGCAGTTCTCTGAGTGTCCACTTGAGGCTTTCAGCAGAAGCACCACATGTCCCATACACACCCTATTAAAAATGTAGAGTATTACATCATAAATAAATGTGTGTACAGCCAGGTTCAAAAAATGTTTTGGTCAGAATAATATCCTTACAATGCAGACATGAATTTTACAAGAGTATTCAGTTTAAGTTACTAAGTCAGAACCGCTAGCCAGCACATTGTAGTTGTTTTTCAGGAAGTTAAAGTTTTGCCCTAGCTCTACCTCTTTGTCTGTGTCTATGTTGATCAAAAGCCATGGTTCTCAACAGTGGGTTGCAAAGCTTTTTTCAGTGATTGCTTGAGAGCCAGAAAAGCTGGGGCAAGAAGTCTTTACTAGCAGTTATTTTCAGGGAGTAATAGAGACTGGGTAGCTAATGCTGGCCGCCATCTGCAATTAAAGTCAAAGTTTTGAAGTCAGTGTGAAAATATGAATGCCTCATTTGGTCATATATCCTTGTAAACAAAATGTAAATTGGAGAAAAAAACTCACAACTTAATGTGCAAAGACCATTATTCAAATATGGTTTAAAATTGAAATGTATTACTTCCTGAGACATTGTACCACACAATTCATAGATCTTGAAGGATGCAATCACTTTTTCTGCACAACAGATTTCCAAAATACATATCATACACACCCTCCTTTCCCTACTATTTGTAAAACTAGTTCAAACATTTAAGAAAAATACACATTTTAAAATTCCTATAAGGATTTCTACAATGGCAACTTCAGCATGAGAACGTACACTGTAGCATCTCCATCTGTCATAAGTAACTTCCTCAAACTCTTGAAACATAAAAATCTTATGTGCATCCCTCTTGTTTTTCTCTTCAACAGAGGAATGAAATCCATCAATCTGCCATTCATCAATTTTATCGCCCGTGCTCTCCTCCTCAGCCACCCCAAAACCCCAAAAGGAAAGCTTTTGGTGCTGCTTTGAAAAATCGTCCCGAGAAAAAAATGATTCCAACCGGCTCAACCCTTTGTTTTCCCTCTCAATAAAGCAAGCGACAAGACCGGCGCTTGATGTACGAGCGTCGTGGGCGCCCAGGCGTGCAGCAGAGCGCATAAGCAAAGCCATGTTTCACGGCAAACAGAGTGTTCTTTACAGTCACCACGCCACCCGGATGAGAATATAATGTTCTACAGCACATAACTGCTTCAGGTCAATACTTGATTTGCTCCAGCATGTTGTCGAGCCTCTGCTCTGGCGGGGGTCTAGGGATGCATTAGGGGCCCCAGAAACAGGACACAGAGGTGGTGGGCTGTGTAGGAGCAGAGAAGGGTTGGGGTTGCTTCTCAGTGCCAGAATCGCCACATTCCCCTGAGTCCTTGAAACCATTTCCAGGTATATGGGTCTGCGTTCGTGAGATTGAGATATACTGCTGCTGAGTCTGTGCATACAGGCTGAATATGAGACATCATTTCAAACTCATGATGAGGAGACGGAAGAAAGAAGGGAAGAAGTCCCTCTGTGGACATCCTCAATCAGCAAAAAATTATATGATCATCATGTGATCATCAAATGCATTTTAACATCGTACTCGGTCAGTATCGTCAGAAAAATTACAACCAAACTTCACTCCTCACATTTGTAGGTCCCCCAAAAGAGTAATATCCCATCAAATGAAGAGTTCCCTGACATGGATTTCAATATTCAGATTTTTAAATTTCCTGTCATGTTTGGGCATGTAAATGTCATACTCTGATTTCAAACACAATTTTAATCCTTTATCCTGCTTATTAAAAACCCAACTGTTGGGCTGGGAAAGGTGGGTTTTATAGCTGTTTTCAGTGGGCCTGTAAAAAAAAAATATGGTTAAGTATCTATGTTGTGCAGAAGACCTAGCTAGAAATGCATCCATTTAAGTGATGTTTAATTTCCCATCAGATTAAATGTAAAATATAGTTGTTTGGTTGACTGGTCTAAAGTCAAATAAATACATTCTGTCAGCTAGCGTCTACATGCCATGGCAAAATGTCCCACTGTAACAATGCAAGGCTGATTTGTAGAACTTGGCTGACGTTAGCAGTGTTAGCACCACCGGCAATCAGTCTTTTTGCAGGTTAATGTCCACATTTCTGAGCTGAATTTTGTCTGATATTAAGTATTTACCCCCTTAACAGTTTAAGAACCTTAACTCATAATTTGTGAACTATCACACGAGTGCAGTGAATGTGTGTCAAGGGATTGTAGTATAAAGACACCTGTGTCTAGAAGGTCCAGTCACTGGTTAATCAATAATTCTGGCTACCATTGCAACATGAAGACAAAAGAACACTTCAAGCAACTCAGAGAAAATGTTATTTAAAAGTATAAGTCAGGTAAGAATATGAAAAAAATCAATGGCACTAAAACACAGCTCAGTTAAATCAATCATCAAGAAATAGAAGGAATACAGCACATGTGTAAATCTGCCTAGATCAGGCCATCCTCACAAACTGAGTAAATGTGCAAGAAGGAGACTCTTGAGGGTCCACCAAGACACCTATGACTGCTCTGAAGGAGTTACAAGCTTCAGCAGCGTAGTTGAGGGGGACTCTGCATACAACAACTGTCATCCAGGCTCTTCACCAGTCAAAACTTCATAGGAGAGTGGCAAAGAGAAAGCCATTATTGAAGAAAAGTCAGATTAAATCTGGACTACAGTTTGCCAAAAGGCATGTGGGAGACTCCATGGTCAAGTGGAAGAAAGTTCTTCAGTCTGATGAGACCAAAATGGTGCACAAACACTGCACATCAACACAAACACACCTTACCCACTGTGATGCACGGTGGTGGCAGCATCATGCTGTGGGGATGCTTCTCAGCAGTTATCCCTGGAAGGCTAGTAAAGGTAAAGGGTAAAATGCATGTGGCACAATATAGGAAAATCCTTGAGGGACAATCTAAATCTGTTTGCAAAAGAACTATGGCTTGGGAGAAGATTTATTTTCAAGCAGGACAGTGACCTGAAGCAGACGGTGAAAGCTACACAGAAATGGTTTATACAAGGGGAATGTTCTGGAGTGGCCGAGTCGAAGCCCAGACCTCAATCCAATAGAGAAGTTGTTGCTGGACTTGAAAAGGGATGTTCATGCCTGATCTCTGTGCAACCTGACAGAGCATGAGCAGATTTGCAAAGAAGAATAGAGTAAAATTGAGTCTAGATGTGCTTAAAAGGGGTGGATATTTGTGCTCTCAATAATTTTATATTACGTTTTTACTTTGTAGAAACTGGATTTCACTTTTACATTAATTTTTCTTCAAAGTTTTTTTTGTCAAAAAGCAAAATTATATTGGCCATTATTGATTTATCAACTCTATAAACAGTTAAAACATCCAAGGGGGAGAATACTCATAACTGGGATACTAAAGTCAATGTAAACTTTCAAAGGACCAGGAATAATACCATCACCTCTTGAGTGTCACCTTTGAGAATGTTTTATTTTTGGTGGTTTAATATTTTGGCTGCTGCCTTTGTGTCACCCAGAGACAACAATCTGTGAGTGTCAGAGAGCACCCAAATAATGGATGAGGGCGAGACCAGTTGCAGAGGTTCCTTAAATATTAATGCTGTTGAACCGCAGTCCATCTCAACCCTGACACTGTGGTGAAGGAAAATCACTCGCCCTTTCAATAAGATGAAACACACTGTAGACATATCCATGAACGTATGACATTATATAGACGGATAAAAGACATCATCACTTGTTACGACGGTGCAGCTGACTGGCAGATTTCTCCTGTGCGTTAAACTTAAAAGTAAATAAAAATAAACTAAATGGGGCAGATAATCATATAATTGTCATCTAGCTTGTTATATAGTCTTTTTGCATCTTTATCCAAACCGCCATACCTCTCCTTGTGCTTATGGGAGAGAACATCACAAAATCCCTCCTCTTAAACACAACATGTTTTGTTACAAGTACCACATTTTTCCCAGAACATCCCAAAGAACAGAAGATGAAAAAATCTAAACAAAAACAGCAACATCATGTCTAATAGTTCCTCCCATTTAAATGCTAAATTAATGAGCCTTCTCTGGAACAAGTTTGCCTTCTGGAGGAAACTATTAATTTGTGGTGTTGGCCCGTAAACCTTTTTTTTCTTCTTTCCTTTAGCTCTTTTTTTTCTAGAGTTTGTCACAGTGGCAAGCTCGCAGCTTGCTAAACCAAGTGCGGGAGCCTGTTTTTATCGTGGCGCTAATCCAGAGCCCCTGGGTCCCCTTGCCACATTGACCAGATGAAAGGCCTTGCTCAGATGTTTACAGCCTGTGAAAGTGGCGGGGCGCTGGTGTCGGATGCTGGCACAGCGCGCCGACAGACAGAAAACAAGGCCGTAAAGCCCCATGCTGTTTATGTAGAGTTTAGGAAACAGGAGGAAAGAAAGCGTGGCGAGGGGAAATGATGGAGTCGTAAGATTTGGGAAGCACACAGGTATGTGAGTCCTGTGTAGGTACATGTACAGTATACTGGGGAGCTGTTTAATTTGTAGCAGAGTGATACGAAGACTAAATCATGTTGCTGCAGAGGAACAAAAACACAACCCTAGACAAATGTGGAGCCAATGAGCTCAGTCGGTTGAGGTCACAGCTCCTGGAGGTGTCACCTTGACCTCACTTTGCCAGATGGCGCTCACAGTGGCATTGCCATTCTTAGCACACTGACCTCTGTGACACTGCAGAGAAGGTGTGTACCTGCTTTAATGACTGTGTGCTTACACGTGAGAGTCTATGTGTGTGTGACACAAAAGTCACTCAAGTCATGCCAGTCCATCTAAGTCCAGGCCATCTGTGCCCTCTGTGAGAATCATTTTTTTTATTATCTGATAACCTGATGCACCACAAAGACTGTGTAATGTTTCTGTTACATGGAATATGCTTTAAATCCATTTGGGCAATCCTCCATAGATGGTGATTGGGAGGGGCAGAAACTAAAAAATACATCTCAGAGGGTGATTGGACAAATGTTCTTTCTGTCACATTCATTACAGGTCAATCAGATCCTGAAAACAAATGCTGAAGGGGTTAATGTACAGCCCTGGAGAGCAAAGAGGGAACCACTATTAATCTTAACTATCAGTGGAGCCAGTTGTGAGAAGGGCAAAAAAAAATCTTTCCTGTAAAAAAAAAAAAAAAAAAAACAGTTGTGTAAGTGCAGTTCTTTGGTCTTTGACTAAAGTAATGCTGTCCATCTCTGATAAAACTTGCTACCTCAAAGCTAAATGCTCCTATCCTTGCCAGACTCCTCCTCTGTCATCCTGCAAATCCATTATGAAAAACTCCCAAACACAACGAGTCAGCACAATAAGACGTAGCATGATAAAGTCAGATAAAGTCAGTAGTAGATGGATAGTAGCAGTACACGTCTGTCAAAAAACAAGCAGGAAAGAGGACTTTTTCAGTTTCTTTAATCATGGTGTTTTGACTTTTTAGCTCATAATTCTGACTTTTTTTAGTCATAAAATATGTCAGTCATAAGTATGAGATAAAGGTTTTGATTTTAAGATAAAAAAGTCAGAATAATTAGATTAAAATGTCATAATAATAGGATCATCAATCATATTCATAAAATAGAAAAAGTAAAATGAATGGATTGTAAGTCATGAAAAAAAAATCAAAGTTATGAGATAGAAAGTCATAAATATGAGACAAAAACTCAATTTTAAAATAAAATGCAATATTATGAAGTAGTTCATCAAAAATTTTAACCTTGCAAAGCAGATGGATACGCCCGTTTCTGTGTTCCTCACTGGCAAATCCATCTTGCAAAACTCCAGTCTGAACACTTTCGGTCTGGTCAGAAAGTGACATGACCAATCAGCGATGAGGGGCAGTACTTTCAGGTGTGGCAGAGTCAAACCTTTATTTCATTTCATTTCATTTCAAACCTTTATTTCTTCTCGAAAGGACACTGAGGTTTCCCTCATTTCCAATGCCGTCGAGATTACAGACACATTAAAACCACAGCACAATAAAACAAGTACAGTATATAGAACAATCACTGTGAACAACAATCTCATCAGTGACAAGGTAGATAAAATGAAATCAGGTAAAACAGTTGCAGTGAGAAACACAATGGCTAGAAATCAAAGTCCTGAACTCTGAAAGAGAGGGAAGAACATCATTTTTTAGAGTGTTGGAGGATGTTCCATGAGCTTGGAGCATCAAAGGAAAAAGCTGTTTTACCAAGTTCAGTACATGCTCGAGAAACTTTAAGAAGTAACAGATCAGTAGAGCGAGTTGTATAGTTACCAGCATTCCACTCTAACAGGGTTGAGATATAAGGTGGTAATTTTCCAACGAGGGCCTTAAAGATATATAAAAACCAGTGTTTGTTGCGCCTCTCTTCCAGAGAAGGCCAACCATCCTTCTCATACAGAATGATGAGTTCTGTACCATCACCAGTAATAAATCGAGTCGAGAGGTAAGCAAGCAGCAACAAGAGGCTGGTGCAGTTATGGCGGAAAACATTAGCGTGGATGCTGCTAAAGTGCCAGTTTTAACAGAACTTGACGACATTTCTTCGTTAAAAGAAGAACAGAGAACAGCATTGAGTTGTTTTCTATCCAAAAATGAGAAAAGTTGTGTACTGACATGTCTATAGTTGCCATGGGTCGTGTTATGCAGTTCTATATGGAGTTTATTCGTCGGTAGCAATGACGACATCACGTGTTTTGTTGCTCTGATTGGCCCGTAAAGATGTGACAGACAAAACGTTCATCCAATCACCCTCCAAGTTTGTTTTTTTTTTTTTTTTCAAAGGCTCTACCCTTTCCCAAACGCTGTATATCAAAGGTTTTCCAGATGGATGTGTGAAACACATCCTTCTGACATGTAAGGTTACAAAAATATGACTTATTAATTTGACATTTATATCTCATAATCATGACTTACTATGTCATCATTTCCATTTGAGATTTTTGTTTGTTTTATAATTATTAACCTTTATTTATTTATTTATTTATTTTTTCTTTTAATGAATTTCTCCTCGGGGATAAAGTTATTGTTTTGTATTGTATTCTTTTTTTATTTCTTCAATTAAATCATCTTTACTGGCATGGAAATATCACATTTGATTACCAAAGCAGTGTAAAAACTAGAAAAGCACTCAGAGAGCGCAGACCTCCACCATTAACCCTAGGCTATCTCCCAATAGTACAGAATCCTTTAAAAAAATTCCTGGATCCAGACAGTGATCTGGATCAGTCCCAAAATCTAATCAGTTCTTCCTTATGCCATTTCTGACATTCCCTAAAAATTTTCATCAAAATCCGTCCACAACTTTTTGAGTTATGTTGCTAACAAACAAAGAAACTAACTAACTAACTCACGAACAAATCCACCCAATCACATAACCTCCTTGGCAGAGGTAATTAATAATGATATAAAGAAAAAAGAAGTATTACAATTGGTATCAAAAATCTGAGTTTAACTTTAAATTATGGTTAAAAAATGAGGAAATTGATTGTAATGTAATGAAATGTTAACCTTGCAAAGCAGATGGTTTTGCCAGACTCCATCTGTGTCATCCAAGCAGCAACCTTCGGTCCTAAAAAATGAAGCCAATGTGGAAGTGCAAAAAATTGCTATACCGCGAGTGTCCACTTGAGGCTGGCTGCAGGAACACTGCAAGTTCCGTCTGCACACGTTAACCAGCTGGTTTTGACACACAAAATAATCTGGTTTACAGCCTGGTTCAAAAGACCAAACGTGTCTCATTAGCTAGTGTCTTATTGTGCTCCCACTGTACGGGGGGCGAATTTTTTTGTATCATGATCGTTTGGATTATATTTAGAATGAAAGCTGATGGGCGTGTCTCATTTGATTGACAGATAGCTCGGCAGGCAGAGGCTCTGTTTCTGTCAACCGGAATGATAGCTAGCAGGCTGACAGGAAGTCGCATTTAGTGGGCGGGCCGTTAGGTTGATCCAAAGTTTGGTTGAGACCGCGATTTCAATATGGAAGCCTCCATGGATTGGCTTTAAGAGCCGTTTGAGTCCGCCTATTGTAAGCAGATGACTGACGTCACACAGGGTTTGTCCAATTCTTTCTACAGTCTATGGTGTCATCAGGCAAATCCATCTTGAAAGGCTCCAACTCCACAACATCAGGGTCATTTGAGGAGAAAGAGGCAGGAGCTATGGGCGGAGTTTAGTTGTATACAGAGCCATTTGTAATGGCTGCCACCAGTGTGATGATTAACTTGTATGTAGCTTTAGTTTAGCATCAGTTTCACTAGAGCGAGAGTTTCAGGGGGAAGGATAAGTTGTACAATGAGTGGGTATAAACAATGGCTGCCAGTGGAGCAATTAGCTTGGACGTAGCCACAGCGGCAGTTCTGTCAGAACTTGAAAACATTTCTTTATTACAACGAGGCAGAGAACCACACTGAAAGATTTTCATGACAGAACAGATGTTTGGCTGTCCTCCCAATCTGCTTCAGCATGCGATTGTTATGGGTGGAGTTTTCCAGAGTAGTGACCCGAGTTATGATTGCATACGTCATTTTGTCTTGTTGCTCTGTGTGGCCCGTGATGAATTTGACAGAACGTTCTTCCAATCACCTTCTGATAAGTTTTTGAAAAGCCCTGCCCTCCTGAAACACTTTCTATGGGAGCTTTCCCAGATGAATGTGAAATTGTATCCATGCAATGGAGACATCAAACAATCGATGGGGCATGTCAGGTTAATAAAATGTAGAAACTGTTGAAATTTACCTTTTTTTCTTTCTGTCTTTTCACAGAAAATATATTTATTTTTCAAATACAGTTCTTTGAATAGAGCAGAAATGATAAATGATGAAAACAGAAATAATAAACTCTAAATTATTAAAGACAAATAAACAGCAAAGAACTGCAATAAACAGAGGCTTTAATTTCACTTACTCATCTATTTCCCCAAAAATGATGTAGACTTTTTTTTTAACAAACTAAATCTGCTGTACTTTTCACATAAATCTCATTTTAATAAAATAATTTGTTGCAGTAAAACTAAAATCCTCCTTACATGCAGATTAAGACTTTAAATTAGGCTTTAATATTCTGCAAGAATTCACAACATATATTAAGCTTTGTTAACCTCAAAGCTATTGACCTGATCTTGTGTTTGAATGTTTGTGCAGAGTTAGGCCTCAGGGCTCTTTAGTTAAGTGTGGAATTATGTAGATGTCGCCTCATTATTGCAATAAGGTCTTGTGTATATCAGGATGCTAATAAACAAATGAGTAAATTGTCTTTCTCTGACTTCAAACAAAGCTACACTCACCTCTCCCTCTCTCTCTTCCACCATCTCCAATTAGAAAAGCTCTCTAAATGAATGTGCTGTGTATTGCCGGAGCCCCGGCGTCTCGTGACTTAATCTGGATTGAGCAGGGCACCAGTTTATTAGATTACGCACGGCCGCAATGTGTCTTGTCACTTTGCAGGGACGGTGGCCGATAAAATCCGTTGAATGGAATTAGATTGTCATTGATGCGTCAGTAGGATTGCGAGAACAACAGATCGATGACTGAATCAACGCACGATATGTGAAGATGCAGAAGATGGATAAATGAACAAAAGGAATCTGGCAAGCAAAGTTTGAGGAGTCGTGCACAGCCTGTGTTTGTCTGCGTATCTTTCTTATACACTCCTGTATGAAAAAAACACAAAAACAACCACACACAGGTCTTTCCTCACACTTTAGCTCGGAGCAATCCGACAGCGCTGAACAAGAGAGTCAGTGAGAAAGGGAGGGAAAAAGAAGCCAAACCAATTCCAATACAGCACTAATGGGCCACATCATGCCAATACAATAAATAATGGCCCTTTCAGCTCAGTCAATAGTGAGTAAATGAAAATTTAACCTTTCATTAAATGTGGTCGTATTATTTCCCCCACGTGTTTCCCAACTCTATTTCCCTTCAACACCTTTTTTTTTCATTTTGTGCACAAGAAACACATTCAGATGTTCTGACACAAGCCTGTACACTGGTGCTAAGTACTATAGCCCTATAAAGGTCTACTGTAATCAAGGCACAGTTTATAAAAGGGATGCATTGGTCCAATACTGGTACTCAATATTGGTCTGATCCTGGCCCAAATAGCTAGACCAGCTACTGATGACAAAGCCGATCCTTTAGGCCGATTCAAGATCAGTTTTATGCTAACATGTATACAGCAAGAAAGTTCCTGTGCTTCATCTCTGTGTTACTTTTCCAGTTGATTTGTGCATGGCATGAAGGAAGCTACAAAACAGGCTAACTAATTTGGATGCGTTTCTTGGTTGTTATGCCAAAAATTTCAGTGAATATAAGCAATTTAGGTGATTCTCATGTTCTGAGGGACGCTGCAAAAACCACAAGTTAAAGAAACAAAAGAGATTAAATAAGGCAAAAGAAGCAGCTAATGTTTCCAGCCTGCATTGTGAAAACTGGTAAAACTTGGAAATAAATTTAGCATGAACTCCAGGTGATTTTTTTCTATCTTTCCCTTGACTTAGGTCGTTTTCACACCTGATAGTTTGGACCAAGGTCCGTACCAAGGTCTGTGTTTTTGTTACACTGTATACATGTGGTTCAGTCTGTTTGGGTTTCACACTGTCATTATTGCCACCAGACTAACAGACTTTTTTAAATGGCGTACCTATGTGATATCATCATCAACTACGTGGTTTGGGTGTCTCTGTAGTTTACATTGATTGGTCATTTGGCCGGCGGGCGTCTGACGTCAACACGTTGAATAACACGAGTCTTGAATGTTGTAAACAATGAATGAAATCGTCATTCGTACCATCATATTAAAGTTGATTTTCTACTACCAAAAGCGACAACTTCAAGAGCTGTACATAAGGCTGGTCTGAGTTCATCTTATGAGTTTTATCATTAGACGACAACTTTATCGTCGTCAACAGGAAAGGAGAAGAAACTATGCAATCCTGCGAGCCATTTCAACACCGACTCGGGAGAGAAGGTATGTGTTGTAAACTCTTGAAAAGATGAGCTATCAATTGTGAGGTATAACTTTATCTACAATTTTATGAAATTTTCCGTGCTTTGACAATCCCCATTTAACATAATAACAGACACTTCTACTCCTCGCGTAACGTAAAGCAGCTACCGCTATCCCACCCTGTCCAGGCTGCTGGTTAATTTCTGTACCCTGAGATTGTTGTGGGCTCTTCCTTGGCTCATTTTGTTATGGTGATGGATTTCCTTTGCCGGTGTTCTGACATATTTTGCTTCCTTGTCAGATTTTGCTACCTATTGACTATCCCTATGGACTACCCTAACCCTAACCCTTCCGGGCGTGACGCTGATGGTGTAGGACGCATGGACAGAACCACAAAGTAGCAATTTTTTAAAGATTTATTTTTGGCCTTTTTGCATTTATTGGAAAGGACAGTGGATAGAGTCGGAAACAGGGAAGAGAGAGGGGAGAGACATGCAGGAAATAGTGCCACGGGCCGGATTCGAACCCGGGTCGCCTGCTGCTTTGGCGCGTGCCTTAACCACTCGGCTACCGGCATGCCAAAGTAGCAATTTTTGATGGGTAGGAAAAAATGGCAGAACACCGCTAGTCATGTTGTAATTTCCTGTCATTGATACAAAGGTCCAAACTTTTTAAAATATTGCTTTCACATTTGGCACGAGCCAGACTGTGGTTCTGTTTGGTCTGGACCGAGACCACCTCTTTTGGTCAGATCAAGGTCCAGCTGTTTGGTCTGGACCACAGTCCAGGGGAGGTTTCACACCTATCATTTTGGTTAGGACCAAACAGAAAAGTCCGAAAGTCCGGACCAAACAACGTAGGCCTGAAAGCCCCCTTATACTTTTCAATAGGGATGTAACAATATCAAAATCTCATGGTAAGGTATTTACCTTAGTGACAAGTCCACGGTACGATCTTTATTGCAGTATTAAAAAGAATCAGAACAGATCAAGACTTAGAAAAAAATGACATAAACATTTATCACACAGCAATTGCACTTTAAATATAACAATATGTGCAAAAGAAGTGCCGTAGGTGTGCATAGTCTTAAAAATGATTGAATATTTTGTAAGATCCATCAATAAATGGAGGATAAAAGAAATCATTTGGGATATGGGAGACCCAAAAGTTCTTTTTATTAAGTAAACTGCACCAGCTGCAGCTACTTAATAAAAAGGCATACCTATTGCATGAAATCTAGTTTTTCAAACATTCTCAATGCTACTACTTATTTTATACTTGGACTCCAGCATTACTAACCTTCTACAACCTTCGTTGTCCACCACTAAATGGCTGTAGGTCTTTGGCGATAAATTCACATATACTCCTGTTGAGCCCTCATGCTGTTGTGGGGAAGTAGGGCTGCGAACGCTTCCTAAAGAGTCTTTTGGCCTGGCTGGATTTTGCTCCTCTGATCTCCGCAGATCTTTTCGGGATGATGATTTATCAAGTGGCTTTTCATCAGAGGTGTCAAGTAACGAAGTACAAATACTTCATTACCTTACTTAAGTAGAAATTTGGGGTATCTATACTTTACTGGAGTAATGAATTTTCAGCCGATTTTTTACTTCTACTCCTTGCATTTTCACGCAATTATCTGTACTTTCTACTCCTTACATTTTAAAAATAGCCTTGTTACTCCTCTTTCATTTCAGCTTGTTTTCATTCTGGCTTGCCATCCTTCAAAAAAAAAACAAACAAAAAAAAAAACAGATAAATCACACCATCCGGATAGAGTGAATTTGATTGTGGTTGGTTTGTATGCCATCCATTGCACCTGCGCACATGACACAAACCATGTCACACTCCAGCAAGGAAATAGCAGACGTAATCAAACATTTTAGCAAGCCTAGATTAGTTTGCAGCGATCTAGCTTTCGTGTTAAGCAAGACCCTTTTGGTCAACACCAGTTGTTCCGGGTGTTGAATATGTGTGGGTGCTTGATGCTTGGATGCAAATTTACATTCCAATAAAGGCTATTGATAACATGCCTCTGGAGTTTGAGTTTTTGCACCATTACAATACTTATAGGCAACTAGTCATCATATCTTCCGCTCCATGAAACTGATGTTAATGCTCAGTAGTACACATATATGGTTCTTGAATGAATTTGTATTGTACTAAAACGCATTCATTTTCAATGGGCATAAATGTGGCTGAAACAGGTGCATCCCAAATTTTTCAACATTAACATTTTAATATAACATTGTAGACTTATGGCCTTTAGAAAAATGTTTTTTGGGGAGGTGGGGTAGTGCACTATAGGCCCCTGTGGGGCAGTCTAAGCTTTTGTCCTTAATTATTTCCCCCTTACTCTTACTTTTATACTTTAAGTAGTTTTGAAACCAGTACTTTTACACTTTCACTGAAGTAAAAAGCTTAAGTTGATACTTCAACTTCTACAGAAGTTTTTTTAAACCCTAGTATCTATACTTCTACCTGAGTAATAAATGCGAATACTTTTGACACCTCTGCTCCTTGTTACTCGTGTTCCCCATGAAATGTGTCGCTGCGGTCTGGCAGTGTCTGCATACTGTCTTTTGTTTGTCTTTCACTTTTTCTCCTTTCTCATTTCTTGACACCAGGAAACCAAAATGTTTCCACACGTAAGATTTAAAAGTCATTGGAGCCTCCGCAGTCCCAAAAACGTTGTCACTCGTCTGTCCCTCACTACTCCATGCATCCGCCATTTTCATGCGGTAGAAACAAGCAAGTGAGTGGAGCGCAAAGCATGGTGGGCATGCAAGGGCCCATGGGAATTGTAGTTCCCATGTCAATTAGCTCTGCTCCACTAAAAAAATAAAACTACACTTTCTGCCCTGAAGACACACCGCTTGAAACTGTCACATGTCGGGGACGGGATATAGATGCTTCTGTTACCGTCGTATTACGGATACCATTACACCCCTACTTTTCAATAACCTTTTCTCTGAGTTTCTTTGGAGTGTTCTTTTGTCTTTATGGTGTAATGGTAGCCAGGAATACTGACTGCACTTTCCAGACACAGGTGCCTTCATACTTCACTGCACTGCAACTAGACTACTAGCAAAATTTTGACTTCTGTTGAATTAGGACACTGCCACTTTAAAGGGGGTGAATATTTATGCAATCACTTATTTTACATTATATATTTTTGTTTGATTGACATTACTTTGTAGAAATCACTTGACACTGAAGAGTTTTTTCTGTATTTTTTGTCAAAAATGCCAAATTTTATTTGGCATGATTGATTAATTTAATCATTGAAATGTTTTAAACATCCAAGAGGGCAAATACTTTTTATATTCACGGTATCTGGAGTTATTACATCCCAGCACCTCACAGTGCTACAGACTAAGAACTTCCACAGATCACACACCAGCCACTCAATTTCTTCAAGGAAATGTTTGGTCGGTTCACTAAAGCATTGTGAGAGACAATACTAGAAAAATTAAAAGTCATTGACAACAAAGGTTTGGTGCTTGGCACACACAGTGCAGCTACATGAGGGGTTTTAGGTGTTACAGAGACTGTGAGGTGAGTTCTAATAAGAATTTCAGTTAATTGTTACTGTTACTGTTAATTGATTAAAAAAACCAAATCAAATTAAATAAAGCCCTGGAAATAGATAAATAGTCAATAATTGGTTATAATGATATTATGAGAAGAATTAGTGCCATTATGAAATAATCAATAAAACTTGATCTGACTGGAATCAGAACTTTTAACAAACATCTGACACAGAGTTTTAACAAATAAAGATTAAATATTAAAGATTGCATTCAAATGATGCATTCAAGCTTTGATTCCACAAATAGTAACTGTGTAGACACTGTGTAAAATGTAAATATAACTAGTATAAGTACTGGGATTTAAAAATCTTTTTCAATCTATATTCAGTTGAATTATGCACAAAGACAAGAAATTGAACATCCAAAGAGATAAACTTAAAAGCTTTCTGTTCGACTATTTGCCCACACAGTCTTTTACAAAGTAAAGGACTTTGTGATCCCATTGTACTCCTTTTCTACCAAATCATGGCACTATCACCTACTTACTGGTGTTTTTTGGGCATTTTGCAATTTTCCTGGTCTTTACTTGCCCTGTCCTAACGTTTATGGAAAGTGGGGCATTCCTATGCAGGGTATATATTCAGTAAATTAGTATACTTCCAAAAAACAAAATTAAAAAAATCAGAACATTATATGTCTATTCTTAGCGCTGAGATCAATTGAAAATGGGTCAGAATGATTAACAAATCAGTGTATTCTGTTTTGATTGACATTGGAGTTGGAATTTGTAGATGTGGTTTGAAAAAAAACCTCAGCATGTCTCCTTTATAACTCTTCTAGAGGCAGGCAGGTAAAGAAGGAGGAGAATCAAGGGCAGATTGTTGACTTTTTATCAATGGTGCTGATTTCTTGGGGGATAAAATGATAAAAACTGAGAGTATAGGAAATAGCTGGCATGTTTTATCATCTAATTTACAAAGCTGTTGTGGATGGTTGTGCAATGATAGAGTTCGCAACCTTACAGTTTTTAGCATTCTTTTTAATTTTACCAGTAGAATTGTGATGGTTTTGTTTAAATGATTGATGACATACTTTATACTCACTTATAGCAAGCTCACAGGAGATTAAAAAGAAAAGTTTTATGGCCAACACTGGAGTTAATTCCCTTCACAGTACATTTTTCATACGTAGCATACCCGATCCCAACTCTCCACTGACTTCTGTGGGCCGTGCAGTGGCATTATTGGGAGAGGAGGCGATAAGTCTCTAGGCATCCTGTCTGCTGCTAGATGAAAAGGCTCAGGGCCCACTCTCCACTGTGGCCATCCTGCCCTCTTAATTAATTAGCGCTAGCAGGAAGCACCAGCCCACGGGGGAGAGGAGGTCCCTCCAGAGGACTGGACAAGGTGATAATGTCCTAAAGGGGGGACCAAGTCCTGTATTCTTGGGTAGCTAGCTGATGCTTTGCAGCTCTAACTGTTCACTGGGTATCATGGCTGGTGTTTCCCATTGTGCATCGAGGAGTTGCTGGTTAGGCCTCAGCCAATCATTAGATTATGTTTGTGAGGATTGGGATGTGTATGAACCTCAAGGCACAAGTAAGCAAGTACCAAAAAGGCAGTGCCACTTACTCTAAAAGTGAGAAAATCTTTCTTACTTCCCACATTAAAATCTTCATGGGAACACACACTGCACACAGTTTTTTTCTGTGTCCTTTAAAAAACATCTCTAAACATGATTTCAACCTTAGATGGAACAAAATGTGAGGGAACAAGCAGACCAAATAAAAGAAACATGTTTAAAAAGGGAGCCACTACAGAAGCCCTGAGATGACAAATCTGCTTAAAGCCCAAAACAAACCGGTGCTGTGAAAACGATCACCCCGTTACCTTTTATGAACAAAAAGCACAACACTTGACCCTTCTGGAACCAGCTCCTCCAAAATGATACTCTTACTGACAAAGACAACGATCAACATGACCTTGAATTTGGACTCTCTTCGCCATGCTGTCTTCATCCTCAGTGGCGATACATGCAGTGTTCCCCATTCACCTTGGTTAAAAGGACACCGTTTGTCAAAAATTTCAAGTTCAGGCATTGCTCAACTTTAAGCTAAGCATTTTCAAACGCCTTAGCAAAAACTTAGCAGTAGTGCTTGAATATCTAACCTTTGATATAGAAAACCCGTTAGGTCAATTCCACAGAGTAGTCCTGTTCAGTTCAGTAGGGCATGGCAGGCTTTTTTTTTTTTTTTGCATTTCCATAGAGCAAAAGTTGGAAAGGGTCCCAGAAAACTGACTTGTACCATCCCACTTTTTGGCACCCTTTCTTAGGGGTACCAATCTTACCTATCCGTCCTGTGACACAACTGCTCAGCTCCAGGCTTGAAATTGGTAGAAGAAGTTTCAGGTATGCTGCCCCTGCAGCCTGGAATCTTCCAGGAGGCTTTTTGTCTGGGGGAGCTGGTCGCTTTTAATGTTTATAAAAGTAAATTTAAAGTGTCGGAGGATGATGCATCTGGTTACAGATGTTGACTAATGACTTGTTGCTCTGTGACATGGATTTGTTTGATTTGTGTTAGTAATAGTTTCTCTGTTCCATGTCTGTAACTTGGTGATTGTGCTGCTTCCTGAGATTCTTTATCTCTATGAAGTTCTCCTGGTTAAATACATTTAAATAAATAAGAAATTACATACTTTTTTCCAGGCCCACTAAAACAATTCCAAGACCCCCTTTTGGGTCATAACCCCCCTTTTAAGAGCCTTTAAAACTCAGCCTCTGAATGAGGATATACATTATGCTTGATGTTAATTCAAGGTTTAAGGCTCCCAATGGAAAGCTTCCTGTGAACGTGTTTGGAGGTTGCTTTTTGCATTATATTTGGATCATTCTAGGAAAAAAGCCTCTACACTTTTAATATGGCATAAAAAGATGATTTGCTGCTCTGCATGAAAGGTGGTGATCTGCATATAAAAGTCAAACATTCAGACGATTCATGTCAGCAGTAGAACGATTTCCACAGATCTTCCTGACCCATGTACTTTTAGTATACATGTTGCCATTCATCCTGCCTTTGTTTGTGTCTATGTAAGCGCGTGCTTCAGTGCGTGTGTGCAAACTTCACTCTCTTTCTCTCTGTGTCTCCAATAATGAGCATGTGCACCTTTTCTGCCCGGGGCCTTCATACACAATTTAGCCAGAAAGCCATAGCTGATCATGATTTAGCTTTTGACACGGCTTGCCCCGAGGCAGGGGGGACTAATACAGATATCTGACTCCCAGACTGCGATGGAAGGAAGGAGAGAGAGAAAGTGAGGGGCCTTTTATTGACTAAATGATAAAGAGGTTGGTAATGATAAATAACAGTCATTTTATTGTGGAATTCCCAGAAAAGACACATTCTACACAATATATAAAAAGAGAAATAATAGACGAGGAAGTTGCTCGCCGGGGTCTCGACGTGCTCGCTCCCTACAGAGCGGCCCATTGTTAAACTCCAATATTCTTCTGCTGGGGTGGAGGTCACAAATTGTGTTAGAAGGACCTGCTGCTATGAATACTACATAAGGCTGATGCAGAGTGGCAGCGTCCTCCCCGTCTATGGCACTAGAAGGAGGGCCCGAGCAAGACAGCGCCAGTCTCGCCCATGGGCATCTTTCTCTCCTGCTATCTCTATTCTCTAAATCTCTCTCTCTCTCTCTCCTCCATAGACTCTCCTGCTATCTCTATTCTTCATGCGCTCCCTTTCTGTCTCTCAGCATGCTCCTTGCACTGTTTTCCCAGCACATCAGGGTGGCAGGGGAGCCTGTCTCTGCTGCTTTTGCTCTCTGCCGCCTCCAAGTCTCCAGGCCTCGGCTATCACTAAGACAAGATGGCTGACCCTCTAAGGACAGATAAAGTCCTCTGCAGTGCAGCGTGAATGACATTACGCACAGAGTACAAGCTCACTTGGTCGGGGGAGCAATGAGAGGAGATGGCATTGCCAGCGTTAATGCAATTTACAAAGAGCAATCCCTTTTTTTAGGGTAAAATAAAGAAAAATACAACACAATATGTCCTTATTTCCTCAGAATTATGATGAGTAATAGTCTGAACTCTACTACATCTACAATTTAAGATTGTAACCTTTGTTGAAATCCAGATAAACCTAGTCAAAAAAAGCCAATCTGAGGATGCCCATAATAAAGGCAATGCTGTGTTTGAACCATTTAGAGCACCAGCACATATGAGGAGTCTTTACAAAGGTAACACTCTGAAGGTTCTACCCAAACTGTCAGACTCACTCTACCTGCTACTGGAAGTGAGTAATACAATAATACATATAAATACATCTATATAGTGAAACCGAAGCCTGTAGATGACTTAAGCTGCTAGATACTAGCTGGAAAACTCCACTGGACCAAAGTGTGAAGCCTTAGCTTAGCTTAGTTGATGTTAATAAAACAGAAAGTTAGGGTTTTACAGCTGTTTTTATTAGGAAAAGTCCAGGAGCTTTCAATCTGGAGAGTCCATAAAGGATCCTTATTAACCATGGTCATACACCTACAATAAAACCGCTACAATAAAACCGCTGCTACTCCTGAATGCTTCAACATACAGGCATCATCTCAGTCTCTATGGAAAGGTGGCGATTGTCCAGGGCCCCTATCAGTATCACTGGTACAGAAATAAAGAGGAATAGATGACGTCAAGAAAAAGAATTACATATTTACATTTATAACTCCTATTCCAAAAAAATTTGGGGCGCTGTGTAAAATGTAAATAAAAACAGAATGCAATGATTTTCAAATCTCATAAACCCATATTTTATTCACAATAGAACACAAACAACTTATCAGATGCTGAAAGAAATTTGACCATTTCATGAAAAACATTAGCTCATTTTGAATTTGATGGCAGCAACACCTCTCAAAAAAGTAGGGATACAGCCATTTTTCCAGTGTGTTTCATCTCCTCCTCTTTTAACAACTGTCTGCTAGTTGAAATGGGATGCACCCGGACTCTTCCGTGAAGCCATTCTGTTGGGATGGATGGGGTTTAGCATTGTCTTGCTGAAATGGTCGATGCCTTCCCTGAAAGAGACGTCTTGATGTGCATGCATGTTGCTCTTAAACCTCTTGTTTACTTTTCAGCATTGATAGTGCCTTTGCAGATGTGTAAGCTGCCCACGCCGTAGGCACTACTGCAACCCAAACATCAGAGATTCAAGCTTTGCAAGACTAGCTGAAGACTGTACATCTTTGACAGCCCCTCCCACAGACCGTTAATGTCAGACGCTGTCTCTGTCAGAGCAGAAGTGCTGTAAATTTCATTTATGATGTATTTCATACAGGAGACAGTTACATTCATGAAATAACTACATTGCAAACATTACAGACTAAGCAACATTTCATAAAATCAACAGAGTAAATGTCAGAGGTCTAAAACGTGATTGAATTATGTATCAGCCCAACCCAAGCTTTGTTTGCTTTAGCTAAAGCTAACATAGCTATCCTAGCTATGTATATAATATTATGAGCCAATGTAATTAAGTTAGCTTAAGCAACGTGAGCTTTCACAAATGTAGCTACAACTAATGTAGCAATGTAACATAGCTACATTAGCTTCTTTGAGCTTAGCTGTGGCTATGTTCAGCTTATGTGGCTAACAGAGCTGCATTGCTGTGTTAGAGCGTTTTTTTGCAGGTCAGCATTTAGCTTTTGGTATCCTTACCCTTACAAAACCCTAACAGAAGTTTAATCTGATTTTATTTTGAGTGTTAACATGATTTCTGTTCTGACCGAGACAGCTGTGTCTGTGAGAGGGGCAATCAGAGATGTACGTTCTGCAGCCAAACCGCTTTTGGCTTTTGAACTGTGTGATCATAACAAACTAGATGGTGCCTCTCCTCTTTAGTCTGCATTACACTGCACCCGTGGTTTCCAAAAACATATTCAAATTTTGATTCATCTGACCACAGAACAGTTTTTCATATTGCCTCAGTCCATTTTAAATGAGCTATAGCCCGGTGAAGACAGTGACCTTTGTGGATCGTATATGTAACTTTGCATGGTGGAGCTAAACTAGCATTTGTGGATGACACTCATATGGGGTTTCCAGCCTTTTGTTGCCCTGTTCCTGGTGAGCTGTGTCAGCTTTAATATTATTTTTTTGTAGTCTGACAAATGCATTATTTGTGGCTGCTGTGGTGGTTTTATCCTGGAATGGTTTACATAGTAAGAATGATGAGAGTCAGCTTTCTGGTTGGCATGGGATACACTTGAACAGGCATTTTATAAATAATAGAACAGTTAAAAAAAAAACTCTGCTGGCCAGCCACTGGGCCCTCAGATTTCTCCTTACATTCAGTTGTATTAATCTTGAAATGTAACCCACATTTAATGCATAATCTGAGCTATCAAGGTGTCCAGTGTCACTTCCAGCTGTGCTATCTCGTTGGATTTCCCCGCTCTGCTGGTGTGAGAGACCGGTGGCCGCCAGCATGTGCGTTTGCCTCAGGATACCTCCGCAGCTCTGCAGTTCTTGAATACTGAGTGGAGAGTGGCCCAGAAATGAGCAGTCAAATCCAATTAAATTACTCAAATTAAATTGTACAATGGTTATGGAATACCTGATCGAATTACTCACATTCAGGGGATTTCGACAGCAACCAATTAGTTCAAAGTATAAAGTTCACACGCTCAAATTAACACCAAGAGAGGACAGGGCCTTTATTTGAGGGAAATGATACATCATAATTACATCACGTTTGAAAAAATCCCAAATTATACAGCATGCTTTTAATAAGAAAATGGAAATGGTTAATAGGTCTTGATAAGACAAATCTAGCCCTGTCAACGGTGCAGCGTGGCTAGGTTGGCTAAATTAAAGAGGAGAAGTTATTATTGTTTCAAAGGAGCTTAAGGGCCTATTGTTGCTCAGTCAAACACAAGAAAATGGAACATGGTCTGCAGCTGTCAAAAACAACACCGACATGAAAGAAAAAAAAAGCCACAGACTGTAGTTAACTCTCCTCTCTGGTAATTGAGATATGCAGAAGAGTCTGGTCGGACAGATTTCCTTTTAAAGCAGGTTTTCCTTGTTAGAAAGAGACACTCTTTCATTTGCCCAATAATGATGGAATTCTTTAGAAACTCCTGGCTTAATTGTACGAGGGACTTCCTGACCTTTTTTACATTTTAAATTTAGCTCCTCAAGGTGCCTTTCCAAGGTGAAACACGTGAGTAATGAGATACAAAATCAGCCCGTTAATTGACTTTCAGCACATTTAGATCTGCAAGACCAACGTATGCATTCCCCCTCTTTTAAAAGTGAACCATTTTAGCTAATAAAGTTATTAATCTTGCCCATACAGTAATTATCTCTGTAATTATGCTGTAATTGCACATACATCAAGGCCACCTCATATAGCAGGCAGGCATGAGCGTTCTGCCTTTGATTTTCTTCACATCATGTAAAGATATTACTCACAGAAATTGAAGGGAAAGTAGCGGATGAAACTGGAAATAATTTTCTTAAATTATCGATAAAGTTTGATCACATAAGCCATGGAAGGCACAAGGGCTAGCTTCAAGAGGAAAAACAAGTAAGAGGCAATGATTTATGGTTAAAAAGTTATTTAACTTTTGATAAACTGTGTCACTTCTTGTTGTATACGACAGCTCCGATCTGAATCACATTCAGAGACCAACTGTCACGCAGCCTCCATTCTTTGCTGTTGCTGCTGGGCCCTTTGGTTCTTCTCTGCTCCAAAAAATGGTATCCTGCTTATGCAGTGCTTTCAGCCAGCGGAGAAGAGTAGATTTCCAGTTTATAGCACTAACATTTACCACAGCTAAACGAAGCAAAATACAAAGCTAAAACAAACGACAACAGATCGGTGCATAAACTCGGGTACTCGCCAACACCAATACCTGCGTTTTTAGCAGCGTTGGATGTATTTCTGATACTGGTATCGGAATCAGAACAACCCTATCAATAATCAACAGTAACATCACATCAGCTCAGACTGATGACTGGTGATCAGTTCAGCTCCGTCTGCGCTTCATTTTTCAACATTTTTGCCTGTGCACAGACGTAATGCTTCCGGTGTATCAGGTTAAACAGTGACCATGTTATCTGATGACTGTTAGACACCTGTGTTTGTGGATGTGGTCATTACAGCAGCTGATGTTTTTGTTACTATTTTTAAACATGTCTTCATCAGATATGTACAGTGCTTAACAAATTTATTAGACCAAAGTAAGGTTTATGCCACAGCTGTATGGAATGAGATTTGTGTCAAAAAGATTCAAACAAAACTTTTTCTGTATCAAACAAAAATTAGCATTTGAGAACAAAAAATGTGATTCAAGCAAAATAATCTTCACATTAAGAGAACAAATTTGAAAGAGCAACCAAATTATTAGTCTTTGAATTTTGAACAGATATCTTTTTGTTTACAGTTCCTGTTTTTCTCTTTCAGTGATCAGACTTTTGCGCTCGCTTCTTGGTTTTGCTTTTGCGCTACCTGATCATTTTTTTGCGTTTCTTAAGTTTTTGCTCTCAGTTCTGACACAAACGTCACATGTTGGCGGGCTTTTCTGGGGCATATCCATATTGGCCAGCGAGTTTTTGAATGACGGCTCAGTCACTCCAGATGCTCCGGAAGTTGTTGTTCAGCTCACGTCTGGGAAATTTAATGAAACCAGCGGACTATCGTTTTTGCATTATTTTGACTGAATCATTGATGCTTTATTAAATCTAACTATTAATTAAACAGGTTTATTTGTCAGTGCAGTAGTACTGTGATAAATAAATTTTCACTTCACAATTATCGTGGGCAAATAATGTCACGATAACGATATTATCACAATTTCAATAAAAAAATTATAAAGAGACAATTAATCAAATTTATCTTTAACTTTATTTATGTTGTGTTCCCTCTTTTGGCAGATGAATTACACTCAAAATACCTGTCTAAGGAGGTACTGCAGCTGCTGTGTCATTGCGGAGGGTCAGTGTTTGTGTGTGAGGAGGAAGGGGAGGGGTTGTTGGGGTGCTACAGGAGGGAGACGAGGCAGGGCGGAAGAAAACAGGGGCGGATGTAGTAAAAAACTGTGTTCAAGTGGCACTGGATCATTTACACAATATTATCATACGCACATTTTTAACATGATATTGAAATTTAATTTTTTAATATCACGATTATTGTCAATATCGTGACAGCCCTAATGGATAGATAGATAGATAGATACATACATACATACATACATAGATTGTCAACACAGATTTTTTGCAGAATCATTTGTTTTAAAATAAGTGCTTAAATAATTGAGACAGATTTGAATCATTTAATCACAAAAGTATTAAGAAACTGCTGTTTTACTTTGATCCCTGCTTGCACGGACTACAAAGAGCTGCAGAAGCACCATAAACCGCGTAACATGCTAATGCTGCTTTAATTACCCCTTGGTCAGCCCACTTACAAACCTATTGCCGCAGCAGTCAATATCCCCAAAGATCCATTCATGCCTGAGCTGATGGTTAACTTGGGAGCCTTTGCTGAGTGCTTTAGCCTAATTGATATCCTTATTTAGCAATGAGCCAGTGGGAGTCGGAGGGGAGTTAAATGGAGCAGTTTACCAGGCAGCAAGCACGCTAAACCAGATCCCTGACACCACCGCCACCACCACCACGGCTCACTGCAGCCCCGGCCATGATTTATGCCAGCTAATTTACTGTTTCAAATTGATTAATGCCACTTTTGTTTTGTTTTCACTAATGATTGCTCTCACCATTTATTCCTCTCCATCCTTCTTCAGTAATACACAACCTAGAGCGAGCTTAGCCACGGATGTTGTTTTACAGCAAATTACACCTATTTATGACAGGTGACTGCTCCCAGGCCGCTAACTAACACCGAGGCCAGGTCATGGGAGAGACTGGGACTTCAGCAGCTTCCTGAGGGCATGCACCAACCTGACACACACATTTACAACACCAACTCTCCTTACATATTTTCATCCTCGTTTATTTACACATGATGCAATGTTTGACACATGTTTGAAAGCAGTTTGTAGGGCTGCAGGAGTTCACTTTCACTCAGTGCAGAGGGAAACAAAAGGTAAAAGCCAACCTAGAATCAATCATGAGAGAACAATGCAAAATCCAACAGGTCAAACAAAGCCATCGGGAGCAATGGGAAAATCAGATTCTTCTTTTAAACTGGGTTTGTAGGTCTCTCCCTCCTGCCTGCCTCCCCAGATATGTCTCCCTTAACAGCTCAAAGTAATTAGCAACGACCACATGCCAAAGGTAGGGTAGCTAGCGTACACAGAGTAGGCAGACCTCATCTTTAATTTGAGACGCTGAGATGCTCTGTGGGGGCTTCTGCAGGGCTGGGAGCTATAAGGTAGGCATGCAGGCTCCCCCCAATCCCAAGGTCGCTTCAGTGAGACGAGCGAGTCTGGGGACGAAGGATACCCGCCGCGTCTTTTGACAGTTTAATTAGCAAATTTTAGAATTCATGCAAACCTAAGTTTAACCTTTAACGTCTTATATTTGTTTCCAAACTGCATCCATAAACACAGCTCTCCCTCCCCTTCTCACTACTTCAAACTTTGTTTTTGAGTGATACCTCCTAAAGTCCTGCAGGGCTTCCCATTAGTCACAATGTTGAGCACAGAGCTCAGCAACAAAATGGCCTCCAATCTTGGACTAGCGCCGTCAGCCCATTCTTTATACTGTCAGGATGAAGAAGAGCATAAAAACTCAGAGTCAATAAAGTCATATGAAATGGTTGATATCGAAACCCGGTGCGGGGCGGTGACTGATTAAACGTCCTGCTCCAGTTGTGATGCTCTTACATCTCACTGGATAAAAAAAAAAATGAGAGAAAGAGAGGCTGTGTGCAGGATTCTGCTCATGTTTCCCAGAATTAATGGCTGTTATTGAACGTTATGTTTCCTGTTCTCTTTAAAAATGACACAGATGGTTTTACCATCAGGGTAAGGTTGGTAATTACATGAGGTCTCTTGCTCCAAGGGGCCTCAAAATACAGTTATATAGTGCATCAAATATGTCTGAAATGACTTCTAATGATTTTTTTTGAATGTAAATAAGGGCCCAGAATGAATAAAACAGCATCCAAATAATCTGATTATCCCCAAAGAGGAACCCTGACTCCAACAGCAAGCCCCTCAATAAGCACCAAAATGTTTTTAAAGTAAAGCATATAGTTAGGTATAGACAAATCAAGACAATGAATTTGTTGCTTGTTGTGTTGTAAAGTGGCTTGATGAATTGATTTTGCACTAGTCGAGAGAAAATATACTTTTTTCTCTAGTTTATAAGGGCCTAGAGACATGTTAAAATACATGGATTTGGAGTACTGATCTTCATCTTAAGTGGGACATACACCATGGAATTTCAAGCCAAGCCAGCCAGCAGCTGTGGTGGAATGTCAGCTCTCACTGTGGGACTAGATCATGCACGATGCACAGCCATTGAGCTCAATTGATATGCTCACTCTATATGGTCCAATTGTTATGCATAAGCAGAGTGTGTATGAGTGAAGTTGCTACAGACAGTGGCCAAGCCACTCTTACTATCTCCCTTTAACACATAAAGAGCATTGCCTGCAAACACAACCAGCACCTTCATAATAACCAAAATTCTGTGTTGTCTGGAGGTCCACAGGCAGGCCTATTCCTTCTCCTATTTTCTTTATCATAGTCAGGGAAGATACATCAGTAAAGGCATTTCTGCTATTTACCAGGTTGTATAAGATGCTGTCAGTTTTCAAAAGAAAAATGCCCTCCATTCTGGCTGCAGGCCGTACATCTCTGATGGCCCCTTCTTTCATTTGAGATGCCGTTTATCTCAGAATAATTTTCTCAGAGTAATTTGCAGATGCAATGTATTTCCAGTTCTAACAGCATTTGTTTAGTAGCAGGTAGTTAGCTATTTGAAGTTAAATCAGCTCAGTTTTACTTGAAATTTATGTTGGGTTAACATGTCTTCTTTAAGTTAAATTACACTGTGGAAACTTTCCTACACTTAAAAATCCCTTTCAAATCTGACTCAAAACAACATAGCTGATAGGAGGATAAGGGGAGGAGGGCAGAACTTTCATCCCAGTGGGGGTGGGGCAACTGAACCTGGGGGCGGTGCTAACTCCCAAAATGACATCATGAGGGGGAAAATCTGAGACAGGCCTCTGGCCTGTCCACAATCCCCCCAAGAATCAGAATAATCCATTCCCTCCCCTCCTCTCTTTCTCCACCTTTCAGAAAATGTGTGCTGAGACAAACCGTTCTCCTCATGATGTCATGTGGGGAGTAAGCACTGCCACATCCAATTTCTGAGTGGGGGTGTGGTAAGGACGGGGTCAGACAGCTCAGTAACATTTAAAGCCACAGACTGAAACAGCTCTTTCTGATCAGGGCTGAAACAGAGGGTCTTTTAGACATGCAAAATTCTATTACTGGGGTGTTTCTTCAGCAACAAACTTTACAGGCATGTTTTACGGACCTCTGAGACCAAAAAAAAACTTGTCTTCTAGGCATAAAATATGTGACCCTTAAACAAGATAACAATAATAAGTACGCATGTGGTACAATGCCAAAAAAATAAAATAAAATAAAATACTAGTGTGCTTCCTGTCTGATAAGCTTCAAAGTTGAGGGTTTTCTTTAGACTAAAAAAATAAAAAAATAAAAAAAAGAAGAGAACATAACATGCCATATTTTTGCCATCTCAAATTTTCTGGATTTAATAATCAAAACCTACAGTACAAATATGCATCTGGGACTCCTTGTTCCTTTTTTAACTGAACGGGGACCCAAAGGCAAGGCACAAACTGAATCATGACCTCTGTGAACCATTACACCCATACATGTTTGGTGTTGGTTCTCTACCTGAAAAAAGAAAGCTTCAGAACATTTTGTTGACGTGCTGTCATTGCTTTTAGCTGAATGGGGAGAGGCCTCCTAATGGCCTTTGCCTCAGGCCTCCAGATTACTAAATCCGCCCCTGGCAGTGGTGTAAAAATTGTCTCGTACTCTTACTTTTTTAGTAAGATTCTTGACATTCAGGATTCTACCTTTATAATAACATCCAGTAAGACGGATGAGAACCACGTGCCATGATTAAACATAGCAATTATTGCAACTTTGCTTCCTTTAGGAGACAAAAGTCTGGGTTTTTCTGTCAGCTATAGTCAATAGAGCCTCAGACAAAGACATTTTGAGATGAGAAGGGAATGACTGAGATTAAAAATGAAAGAGAGTGCCACTTTTTGACCAGATAGTCGGCTTTAGCCCACAGCACCTGACTGATTTTTCTTATAACTCGTGCTGTATTTGATCAAACTGAAACTTAAACATTCTTTATTCCTCTGATGGCTCTCTATAAGTTGTAATGCCTTCCAAATGATCGCCTCAACTTTAGGAAAAGTTAGAGATGGTGCTTTAAATTTGCCTAAGAAAATATTGGACTCATATGCAGAGAAATACAACATTACCACTGTAAAACCCCACACTTCTGCTTGGCCCAAACATGACAGGAATTTGACTGTTTTAATGAGCCGGAGTCATATTCAATTTCCACCTCAGAAAGTTTAAAACCACAGCTATGATGTATTTCGACATGATGATCTGATAACTGAGAACTTTGTATCTCCCTTGCTTTTCCTCCCCACATGCTATTTGGAAGGCATTTTACTTCTCAGAGTATCAAATACAAACACTTTCTGTCAGGATGCAGCTCCAATTTGACATTAACACAGAAACATTCCACCAACTTGACATAAATGTTTTTGCACATGCAGGAAGAGAAGGAGAGAGAGAGAAGCGGTGCGGTTTTGGACAGACCGTATTAAGATCAGTGCTCGGGGCTAGGCAGGTTGCTATGCGCTGAAATGCTAATAAGCTTCCTGGCTCTCGGTGCAGGTCGGCAAGCCTGTGTCGACTCGTCTTGACACTTCACACACACGCTGTCTTCCACCCTTTTTAATCATTTTTGATAGGCCTCCCTGGGATGCCTTCCATTTAATTTGAAAGGGTTGAGCCACCCAAACATTTGCACCATCTTTAAATAGAGGTCTGCCTCGACATGCCTGCCGCATTGTGACCCGACAAGGTGAGAAGTAAACTGCTGTTTGGGTTCAGGAGGATAATATTAGGCCAGATGGGTGAGGGAGGGAAGGAAATAGAGGAGAATTTTAACAATAAGCAGGTAGTGAGCATAGAGGGGTTATATAGGAAATAGACACGTTGCTTTATAAATGCATATTCTTTTCTCAGTTAATTTCAACCCTCTGGTTTCATTCAAAATGTCAAGTGTTATGCATATCATATTTTACTTTTTAAATTTGATAAAAGATAAATCTGCAGTGTCTTTGGTGATTAGACTCATCATGATTCTTTATGTAACTGAAGGATTACTGTCGCCAACAGCGCGATAGGATATCCCCCTATGGTAGTGGTGATGACGACAGAACAACTGGACCAGGACACCAATGACAGGCGTTTGAGGAGGAGACTAAGGTATCCCTGTAAGGATCTGGACTAGATGTTGATGAACTGAATAGAGGTGGCTGGGGTGGAGAAGGGTTGCAGCATCCACACTGACACAAGAGACTGACTTTGAAAGACAGAAGATAGATTTAAAATATGACCGGTGCATGATGATTGATCAAACAAGGTTGTGGCAGATTCTGATTAGCTTAGTTCTTAAGAGAGTGAATGCCCATAATCAGCTGATCTCCAGAGTGAAAGAAGGGAGAGATATGAGTGAGTGGTGACTAGTGACTGACGAAGAAACTTTCTTCTGCTGGGATCCGTTAGTTTTTTTAATCTTAACACCCTCCGGGGGGAGAGCAAGTTTTTTCCCCCACATGAAGGAGTTCAAGTATTTTGGGGTCTTGATCATGAGTGAGGGTAGAATAAACCACGAAAATGACAGGTGGATTGGATTGGCAGAATTGCAAACATTGTACCGGACTGTTGTCGTGAAGAGGGAGCTGGGCTGAAGGGCAAAGCTCTTGGTTCCAACCGCCACCTATGGTCAAGAGATCTGGGCTCAGCCTGAGAGACAGGGTAAGAAACTTGGATATCCGCGGGGATCTGGAAGTAGAGCCACTGCTCCTTCATGTTGAAAGAAGCCAGTTTAGGTGGTTCAGGCATCTGATCAGGATGCCTCCTGGACATCTACTGTGGAGGTCTTCCAGGCCTGTCCAACTGGGAGGAGGCATAAGGACTTGCTGAAGGGGTTATATATCTCATCTGGTCTGGGAACACCTTGGAATCCCCTAGGGTGAGGTGGAAAATGTTGTTAGGGAGAGGGATGTCTGGGCGTACTTGGTTAGCCTGCTGCTACCACGCCCTGGTCCCAGATAAGCTGAAGAAAATGGATGGATGGGTTGAATACCTCAGTCCCCCATCATATATTATGAAAGAAATAACTCATGTTTTTGCATGGTTTCTAAAACAGAGGAATGGTTTATTCAAACTGGCATGTAAGGGTTAAAATCCCCCAAATAGTTGAATAGTTGATACTACACAAACACTAAAATGCATTCAAATCCCTTTTTCTATAATATGCAGCACTGTGCAGAACTTTTAAGCATTTTGGGGCAGAAAAAAAATGGTGAGTAAGCCCACCTAAGGGCACCATCAGGGAGGAAGGAGGACTGGCACAACCCAGGCTGCTCTCTGGATATCCTTGCATATTACGCGGAGCATAAGAACTTAATCTGTAGAAAAAACAACAAAGTCCACCTTTAGGGTACAGTAAGAGGAGGATTTGTGGAGTAAGCACGGCCTAGGGTAGTGTCCGGGTGGGTTGTACAGCTGCCATGCGCCCCTGCTGTGGATGTCTCATAACCTGGAAACAGCCAGCCATCTCTTGGCCAATCACAAGGGGTGTAAAAGAATGCCGTTGAGCTGACCTTGGCTGCCAAGGTCAAGTTCAACAGTGTCAGTACTGACTCTGCACCCCATCTCCAGCTGTGGGTTGTGACATCAATGGCCCTGTGATGAATCCTTAGTGCCCTACATGCCTTATGCACATTATAGGTGAAAGATTCGCTAATGCACTCATTTATTATAATGAAAATAACTCAGTTTTGTATTTTTTTTGTCAATAAAAACAAATGGATCGTTATGTTGAAAATTCTGGAATTAAAAGAGTTCAAACCCCCCAAATATTTAATTATGTGGTAAGTTTGCTCAGGACTGAATATTGTTAAAAAAAATAACTTAGAAATTAAAATATTCTCATATTTTTCAATGAATGTTTTCCAAAGAGGACATTTCTTTGTCTTGACTGGTTTATTAGGGTGCTAAATTTGTAGACAGCACATCATTGGCCCATTAAAAGAAACCAAAATTGGAATTTAGATTTCACCATAAGAAAATATTTTCTGAAAATATCATGCCATGATGAGCAACACAGCCAGAATGATTGGCAAAGTAAAGTGAAAAATCCACCCTTGAGGACAGAAATGCCCAGAGTAATACCGGAGGGTTAAACAGAAAAAGTGATTTCACCTCCAGAAATCATGAGAGAATGCTAAAATAAAATTAAAAATGTGAAGCAAAATGCTTCTGAAGGCAGGAAAACTCTGAAAACACAAGTCTGCCTTTAACTGCTGCAACCCAGGAGGGAATAAAAACAATATGGGTCAAATATAATAACAGCAGCATAATGTACTAGCTAAGCTTCCAAATCAATTTGCAAAATCATTTTTGCTGTTGAGAAAGTGTGGGAATGTGCACTCCCTGACAGAGTTTAACAACCACTGTCTTCCTCTATATATCTTACAATTCTCTGTAAAAGATCTCAGAGCCTGCAGCCAACACAGTATGGTCAGAGAGAGGCCGACCACGTTGTGTGATTCATAGTGAAGAAATCACATATTTTATTGGAGTCTGAGAGATTTATTTGCCGGCGTTGCTCTGGATATGTAAGGGACACGCTCATCTGGGATTTCACCATCCAATTTGCCCGTGTACTCCTCTCTAAACATCACTCAGAAGAGATGGGACAAATTCTACAGAAAATAATCATAAACAAACCATTACGTCGCATTTTGGGAATTGTCAGGAGACGCTCTCGACGATGACTATCCGCTCAGAGTCAGAGGCAGAAAAGCCCAAAAGGCAAGTGGGGATGTCTGTGTGCTATATGGTATTACCGTGACTCCAAAGATAAAGATATCATACATTATTGGTTTGGACTGGCAATGAAAGAGAGAGCGACCAGCACAAACAGATAGCTGGGGCGAAAGAAGCACACATATAGACAGAAGAGAAGGAGAATGTTCAAATACATCGCCTCTTTGCTTTGAGCTTTCTATGCCTAACAGCTGGAGCTCTGCATGAAAACCACACTCAACTCCACAACAAGCCTGCTTGTTAGTCTCTAACAGCCACTGAGCCACTTTTATATCCTCTGTGCTCCTCTTGCACCCTGCAACATGTACAGTAAACCATCATTTACGCAATCAGCTGAGTGTATTTGCATGCAGAGAGGCACATTTTAAAGACCCAGTAAACAGAACTGTGCAAAGAAACAAAAAACTGCATGCAATCATGGCTACAAACCAGCATGTTACCAAAGCTGGAAAGAAATACTTGACATAATTATTAATTAGTCAATATTACTGAATGGAAAAAGCCTGTCTTTGGTTTCCTCCCTCCAGCTTAATCGAACGCAGCCAACATGAAGCTAAGCTAAACAACACCAGGCAGTTAATCTCCTCCACCGTACAGTTCAGATGCTGATAATGTCCACGGGTCTTAACCGAGCGAGCGGGGCCCAGCTTTTTTAGATTTACTTGTTTGCTGTTGTTTGCCGTCTTTAAGTGGTCTTTTATTAAAGCCAGCCATCTTCCACAGAGCACGAATGCATTTCACTATTCCTGATGCTAATGACGACCTGAGAAGGCATTATTCAGCATTAGTTTCATTTCCCTTTGAGCCTCAAACGGCGACAAACTGTCTTGTAACCATTAGAGTTTTAACTTGCATGAGGCACGCCACCCGCAACCTTTGACAGTGGGCTGCAACCCACATATTTTGACTTAAATGATCAGGACTAAACAGAAGGAAAAATAAAGACGTTCATGTGCCAAAGAAACAATAAACAGGACATTTGCTGCTTTATTTTCAGATAAATATTTGCAGACAGTCGATCTGAAACAATGATGAGATTGAGTGAAAATTAAAGCCAAGCTTGTAGTCATAGACTATCGAAAGCACTAGGTCCCTTTTCTAACTGTTGATCCCTTCCTCTCGCTCTTGAGTTGCCCCTAGTGGTGAAATCTTCCCATATGAAATGGGACGACCCTTCAGGCTCCTGATACATCAACAATAGTCGTCAACAGCATTTATGTGGTAACAATACAGCACATTTCTTCTACAAGCAAATTTTTAAATACATGTCTGCAATCAAAAGGACCATGATATATTGATATTAAACTGTCATTTTAATTCTAAAATCTGGCAGAAGATTCCCAAGAAAAATCAAACATCTCCATTTGATGGACCATATAGCTCTAGCATTTCCAGCACGAATCAAGGCACCTCACCCTAAATGTGCAAAATGTAGGGGTAGGGCTAAGTGAAAGGAGCAAGGGGTGTACTTCAATTGAGTCTAAGTGAGGCCACCCACTTGGTTTCCCAAGCCATCTTTTCAATCCAATCTAAAGTGGTCGCCACAGCGAAAAAATGCCTCAAATCAGTCAACCCAGAAACTGACAAAACTGAAGAGTTGAGATGAGTCTTCAGCCTCCTGACAAACAGCAACAATGTTTTTTATCAGGAACCCCCCTAATCATAGGTGGAGCCAGGGGGTGCGTTATGGGACTTGTTTGGTAAGTAGTTCAATCAGGAGAGACCAACGAATGATTTAAAGATAACATTTTATTTTACATATGTGATAATGACTTATATTTGTTTACATAGATGTGATATTGAAATATTGTCAGTCTCTTTGGCGCTTGAACTCCACAAGGACATAGCATGATCGAAGGGTGTCTGCCCTTAGAGGTGGAAAGCTCTATCCCCCTGTGGAGTCCAGACACTGGTGGTGGTGACGGCTGAAGATGACATCTTAGTCCATCTGAACATTGATGGACTTGTAGGCTTGGCATTGATGAGGGGGTGGAGGGTTGCTCTGAAACATGCCATGAATGAACTGATGGAGGAAAAAGCCACATTTAAAAGGGGCAGCAGTGATACGATAGGCTAACAATGAGGAAGTGGGGCAGTGCTATTTGATAGGTGTGACCAGGTGATGTGGACAGCTGATTTTGATGTGACAGAGAGCATTAATGAGGGGGTGCAATAAATAGTGCAGGCATGAACTACTAGACCAGTGTAGAGAATATGGTCTTCCTGACTGAACTTACGCTAAGCTTCATTTTTTCTTTCATCAAGGATAAATGAAAAAGAAATAAATACTTATAATGAAAAATGCATGGGGGCAGGAAGTGGGGGGCAGTTTTTCAGGATAATGGGAACAGAGGAGAGTTAGAAGTCTAAAACTCTAACCCAACCTGTCTGCTGCAATAATCAGAAAATTTCTACACACATTAAGTATTTTCCTTACACTTTAAAAATATGTGATTTTTTTTTTTTCCACAGTTTACCTGATTTACCTGAAGTGGAGGCAATCGATATCACAATTCACTCAGTCCTGCAGACCTTCTAGTGTCTGGCATTGTCCAGACAGATGAACAGAGACAAGAGTCTGAGGAGTCTTGTACTGGCTAAGCTAAGAGGCTAGCTGAGCAACCTTAACATACATTTTTAAAATTCCTCATTTTGTCACACATATGCTTTTAAATGAAAAAGTGATGAACTATCAACCAAATAAACCTTGTGGGGTTTGATCATGGATTGATGTGCTGTTTACGAACAAGCCTATTTTACAAAAATTGCTCTCTATGTCAACCACTGTAGCTAGCTCCCGTTTGAGTGCCAGTTTCCTTTCCTCCATCCTTTGTCGTTATTTTATCCTCATTTAAGAAGCCAAGTTTGTACCGAAAGAAGAGCTGTTTGAGATCCAGCAGCCAGCTCTACTGAGCCGAGCCAAATAATCCAAATCTCTTAAAAGAGTCTGATTTTTGGTCTCAACAAGCAAGACTGAATGGACGTCAACTGAGGAAACAGGGGCAAGTTCAGAGATAATGTGTTAAACCAGAGCAAAATTGTACTGAACCACACCAGACCACTTTGTGGAGACGGACAGTAGGTTTGGGTTTCTTTTGCCTGATGATTTCACTACTTTTTAGATACAAAAGTAGCTTAAGAATATTATTTTTTCACTTAAAAAGTTCTGCATAGCCATAAAGAGCACAAAACATGGCCTTTAGGTAGGGGTCCTCTATGCAGAAATCACTTCTTGCCCCCATCTGAAAATCTCTGTCATCTGCAAAGATTGTTTCACTGCCCCCATGCTGTCCCTAACCCTCTGACACTTCCCTTCTTCCTTTACAGCACAATAGGTGCCCTGTCCCTCCCACCAAAACAGCTCTCACCTTAATTTAAAGAGGGTGTATTATACTTTTCCGATTTTTAAAACATAACTATAAAGTCACAATCTTGGGTGCAATGCAAATTTTCAAGCCGCATTATGTGGCAGAAATCTTGGAATTAGAGTGTAAACTGATGAAAACGGTTCGTTGGGAATCTCTCTGAGATCTTCCCGAGACGAGATTTCGATGGAGCGAACAGGGAGCAAACTGATGAGGTCATCGCAATAAGATCTCCTGACTTGTTCGTCCGTGCTGCTGGCAAAGCAGAACAGACCCCCCCCCCCACAAGGCCTTTTAGCCATTTAGTAACACAGTAACACTTACCAAACAGATACGTCCTGCTCTATCCTTCGTTGCTGCTGCTGGTTTTCTTCCCCCTCTCTCTCCAAACTATCAGCGTCAGACTCCGGGTCTAACACGTGTGGACGTATATCAAAATTCACCATATTTTACTCAGTCGGACCAGTTCATTCAAAGTTTACAACTACTAGCATAACAACATTAGCCACATTGCAGGGGGTGGGCACAAAACATTGAGTCCTGCCACTGGCCAGCCTCTGGAAAATCGGCCAATTGGAGAAAAGCAGGTCCATTGGGGGGGGGGGGGTTAAAGAGACAGCAGCGAAAACAAAGCCTTTCAGACGGAGGTTAAAATAAGGGGTTTCAGGACGGAAGTGTGAGAAACATGAGGAGTTTTTTGAGCTGTAAACCATGTGAAGCTACTTCATAGGTATCAGAGAGATGTGTAAAGCCTTGAAAAAGAGGCATAATACCCCCACTTTAAGTCAGGAGCAGAGGGAGCCATGGCACATAGTCTGGTTAGTTTGAAAAGTTAGATATAGAAAAGATGGCAGAGAGGCAGGTGTTGATTAACAGAAAAGTTTAAATCACTCCGCTCACAAGGCGCCACTTTGCTTTTGTGGAATCAGATTTAAAATGATTTGAAAAGTATCTGTTGTCACTGCACCTTAAGGCAATGCAACAAATTCATTGGATAATTTAAAGCACTCACATGGATGCAGATGTTATAAATTCATTGAGTAATGGTGTTTAATCATCATGATATCAGTATGAAACAGGAATCCTGATTATGATTCCTGCAGCAGTTGAGCCACATTATGTTAAGGTGTAGCTTTTTAGTCTTTGTGCATTTGGAGGAATCGCTCATGTCTGTGCTTACTGGGCTTCTTTTTATAAAAATGCATGCGTTTATTGCTTCTGAAGTGAGTGTGTGTCGACTGAAGACTCCCTGCTGACCTGCTGTTTGGCTACAGACAGCCGGAGTGGAACTGGCCATATTACTGTTCTTACCCTGCCATCTGCTGGCTCAAATCATCCAGACCCTGCATCCAGAACCATTCTCCTCTCTCTCTCTTACACATGTATCTTCCTGCAGTTTCCTGTTGATTTTGTCTACCTCTCTCTTCCACTTTTTTTTCTTTATGTTTATCTCTTTTTGCCATTTTATTTCTCTGCACACGGGAACATCATCCCCCCTCTTCGTCCCCCGTCCACAGAGGGAGAAAAAAAGAGATAGAGAGGAAACCAGAGTGGAGTGGCGGACAGTTATCGAAAAACAAGCATGGTGTTTGAAAGGGATTTTAATTGAGGCATTCGTTATCTTTGAAAAGGTGATCTCCTAAGGGGACGTGGGGAGAAGAGCGTCCGTCCTATTCATATTCTCATGAAGAATGGTATATTTTGACTTTCCCCTGTTAAAACCATGCAACCTTAAATGGCCTAAATATAGAGGTGGGGAGGCAGACACTGTAATTCCCTGCACCTTTGGGGGCGCCACCAGAGTTCAGGATGGTGGGACTCCAATTAACAATGAGGGAGGGTCCGGGCGCCCAAAATAAAGGAGCATGTCCTCTCTACATCCCCCTGAAGGAGACATCAATCCATCTTTTTCCCTCTCTTTTGACAGATTTATCTATTTTCATGTCTTTTTTGCTTTTTTTTTTTTTTTTTTTACCCCTGCTTTTTCACTTCCTGTCCTCCGTTTCGTTGCATTAATTATGTCATTAATAATGCGAGAGTCCAATGATCGTCCCTCTAATACCAGTTATCCGGTCTGTATTTCTACAGCTTAACTCGGGAGGAAGTCGGCGGGGTGCTCATTTGTTTTTGTTTTTCTCTTTATGAGCCCTCCTTCCAGAGAAGCAGACGACCCCTCATGTTTTCTTTTGCTCTGTTTTGACCGTCTGACCACCAAGTTAAACTTAGATTGTTAGTTTATTATAAAGTTGTTGTACTCGGACAACAGCTCCAGGCAACGTACAGTAGGTGTGTTGTTTTTTGTCTTTGTGCTGTCTCTCCAATTCCATCCTGTCTGCAGATCAGTCCACATGTGCAGTTCTGTATTGACAACGGTGATCACCCTTTAGCATCAAACTTCTCCCTCCTGTCATTTGATGTCTGATGCAGTTTTGCTGTGACTATGTGATGAAGTCTTCCTGTATTATTAGTAAAAAGTTTCATCCTCACGCTTTGGGAAATCCCCGCAGGCACTGCTCTGTGTAAGCAGCCTTGATGATTTATGCAACGTTACTGTAACCAAAGCGGCATCCTTCATGATGAAGTTATAAAAGTTTGTTGGAAGAGCTGAAACCCACAGAACGTATTTATCACCAGGATTCATTTTTCATTGTCAGGAGATCTTTAGTATCATATAACATCTTTGGAAACTCATCATATAAGAGATAGAGAAGCTGTAAATGTTACTACAGCCACTTGTGGATGAACTACGACTGTGAAGAATTAATTTGAGCAGCCAATTTAAACTTTTTCCCATTTATGCTTTTCTGTAAACATCTGGGAAATGAGGAGACCAGTTGCTGGAGGTTTAGGTGAGGGATGTTGTCCCATTCTTGTCAGATGTAGGATTATAGCTGCTCAACTGCTTTTCTTGCCGGATCCTGAGTCCGGAAGACACTGCATTCATTGCTTCCAAAAATAAATCAAATTTGGATTCATGTGACCCCAGAACAGTTTTCCATTGCCTCACTCCATTTGAAATGACCTTTGGCCCAGAGAAGAGGACAGCATTTCCGGATTGTGATCACATATGGCTCTTTTTTTTTTATTTTCATTTTTTTATTTTTTTGCATGATGTAGCTTCATACATATTTTAGCCTTTTAATACGTACGTTTTTTTGGTCTGAGTGGTCCCCAAAACATGCCTGTGAAGTTTGTTGCTGAAAAAACCCTCCAATATTGGATTTTTGCATGTCTAAAACCCCCTCTGTTTCAGCCCTACTCTGTGGCTTTAAATGTTACTGAGCTGTCTGACTCCGCCCCTGACTCCACCCCTCTCAGTGAGTTGTGCAGGCAACACAGCAGAGGAGAGGGACAGTGATGCCTCCTCCTTCAGAGAAGCTTTTTAAGGATTCATCATGGTAACCCTTAATATCGCTAACTGACTCATCACTAGTCTGAATATTATATTTGTCTAATTGGTAGTTTATGGTAGCAGCAGCAGTGAGAGTCAAACGAGTTTTCGTCTCTACCTGTACACAGTGGAACGTACCGTTTTGTTGCAGTTTGATTGGCTCTTTCACCAACCTCTGCTTGTATTTTGACAGAATTTACCCACAGTGCAGGAATGACTGACAGCCCATCACTGACATTTCAGTTTCCTCTAATCTCCTTACAAAACTAAGCGTACTGTATATTTTGTCAGAGTTTTCATGATTGAAAATCTTATTTTAGCTCATTATTATCCCATCTTCATCACTGAAAAGATCTCTATCTTCATGTTTTCATTGATTTAATTAACACGGCTTCTTTGTTCTTTTGTCCATTCTCGATGAAGATAATACTCAGAAAGAAAAAAAGGATGATGCCAGTTCTAAAAGAGTTACTAATTCTTGTTTTTCCTTCTCTCTAGCTCCTGCTCAGGTAAGGAAACTAGTGTAATTAATATGTTTGCTGCTGTCAGATTATACGCTTCAAAAACTCTCCCTGACATTCCAGGTTGGATGGGATAAGGCATGTCGAGCTTCATGACTGGTAAAGTGGCGTTGTGTCAAACAGAGGCTGAATGAAATAATGACAGCCAGATTAACAGAGCTGCAGAAGACAAGTATACTGGGGGATAAAATAAAAGCTCATACATGTATGACACTCACACTAATGCGCACATGGCTGCACACAAACTCAAGCTCATGCAGGACCCACACGCAAATTCTTCTTCTGATCTTACAAAATCCTTGATAACAATGCTGATAATAATCACAGCTCAGTAATAATCGCTCATAAAAAGCAGCCTCAGTTATTCACTGAGCTCCTCGCCAAACAAAATCCGCTCTTTGTTGCGTTTAATTTAGACTTTTAACAGCGAGTAATAAAAGTCTTCAGACGGAGGCACGCTGGCCAAATCTGACATCCACTGGTAATGACCACAGTGTTTGTCTAGAGCCTGGTGGGATATGCTGTAAAACTGAACGTCTAAATAAGGCGCAGATTATTGGTTAAGATTTCAATTGAGGTGATTAGAGTCTAAACTGAGCACTCTGTAGGTATGTGCTGTGTGGTCGTCTGGATGAGGAACAGCATTCTGTGCAGTCCTGACCATTGGCCAACAAATTATGAGAAATAACAGGCTTGGAGATAACACGCACGCACAGACACACTTACACTTCATACATAAGTGTGCAGACCTGTTTTGTCATGCAATAGCACAGAAACACAATGTCAAAGGATGCAACAAGAAAAATAAGTTTAGAGACTCTTTAGAAGCATTATAAATTATTTGTCATTTATAGATCAAATAAATAAATAAAATAGTAGCACTTATTTCCAAAAAAAACCCAAAATAATCCAGCATTATGTGCACTCATCCTGATACCCTGAGCACAAAGATGTCCTTGGTGTCAGCTGTTTTATGTCGCTGTGCTCAAAGTAGAAAACAACTCAACTTTTGGAACAGCGATGCATTTGTTCCACTCACTGGCCGATCAGAAAAATGGGTGCAACTTCTGATATCAGCCTTGTCAATAATGATGGAGAACAGATCTGACTAGCCAGATCTGTTCTTTTTAATGCTGTTCTGCTGATATTTCTTTTTATAAAGAAAAATAGTAAGCCCATGGAGCTGATAAGAAAAGCAAGAGAAAGTCTGAAACTGTTGGTTAATTTTTATGTCATCTATAAACAGCAACAGACACCACAGAACTTATTAAACAGGTGATTGGATCAGTGACTCCAAGCATTAATTTCCATATTTCCACCATGCACTGCAAAAACAGGATTGTTAAAATCTCAGTGTTAAACATATCAGAGTTGATTTGAACTCTCAAAGTGTTATTGTAACTCCAACTCCAGGTAAATGGCCTTCAGTGTTGGAATTTGTTGACATTGTTAATGCAGTTATTGGAAAACAGTTATACAGTTTTACCTGGTGAAGGCTCTGCTCAAAAGACGCTCATTGGGTTAGTCCAGTGGTTCCCAAAGTGGGCCGCGGGCCCCCCCAGGGGGGTGCAAGGTCATGACGTGGGGGGGGGGCAAGGCTAAGCAACACCAGCTGATGGCTGAGAGCCTTGGACACACTCTTTCCTTTTTCAACATCCTACCTGTGTGAAATAGTTGTTTGTCTCCTGTTGCCTCAATTAAGAAAAAAAAAAAAGTATCAAAGCTGGACATAGAAAATGAACAGAGACTGTCAGTCTCACAGCTGCACCCAAGACTCAAAAAGATCTATAGCACCAAATAAGCCCACTGAAACTATTACAGGACTTATGAACCTTAAGGATGTTCATTTAGTTGTTAATGTCAGGGAATTGTTACTCTTCAACTGCCAAAGGGGGGCCCGACAGAAAAAGTTTGGAAACCACAGGGTCAGTCAAGCAGTATGCTTAGATTTTCAAGGAAGTGCATAGCTAGAACCCCCATATGGATGGATACATTAATGATAGTGCTAACTGAACACAAATAAATTACTTCAAAAACAATTAACCCATAGTGCATTCATCTGAATATGAGCTTTATGCTATAAAGGAGGAGGCTGGGGTGGAGGAGGTTGAGCTTTGCCAGCAGCAGCAATGTGGTGCATCAGCTTTAATGCAAGCAGGGATTAGTGAGGAGAAATTCATATCATTAGCCTCATAGCATAATCGCTTAAGTCATATTTTAAGGTTTTCAGAAAAAAAGAAAAAAAACATTTTTTTAAATTAATATTGTAACAGTAGGTTCTACGAGATGTGTGAACAAGTTTCTTACAAAAGAAAACTACAACAAGGGTTACATGAACTACATGAACTAACGCTGAGCTTCATTTAGTGCAAGTCTAACTCTGTAGAGAGTCAATTGATCTAAGCTCCGCCCACTGCCATTCAAATCTGGGAGGCTGAATTTTCCCAGCTTGTCCTTTGGCAGTATATGTCTTTATATCACTGATCAGTGATCCCTGCTATTTCTTTGCTCATGTTTCTGGTCATTTTTGTTGTTTTTCATGTGAGACACGCCTGCACCATGAGTGAAGTTATCCACTGAGTTACTGGCTACTGGGCTGTGGCAAGTAGTAGTCTACAGGAAAGGGTGGTGTGCTGATTTTCATCAAAGGATGTTTCTCAGCTCTGCATTTGTCACTTTGTTCCATTCTCACCAGGAGTCCAATATAAAGTGGCAATAATTATGAAAAGTACATTGCAATGAGTTAGTATTACAGGTAGCATTACAGATAGTGCTAAATGACACTGAAAGGGAACGGTTACTGATATACGTTAATAATTAAGACAAGTCTAGAAATATGCATCTGTGTTGTTTTGTTGCTTATTTTTACACACATAGATGACTTTATCAATCATCAATAAAGCATTTACAACTGTTTATGTATGAAAAATAACATCTTTTGCTTTCTAGAAATTCTAATTTAAGTATTTAATAATGCTTTTTAAATAATTGCACTCTTTCTACATAAATAGATGCATGGATGCATGACCAAAACAGCTTATTTTCCCTATAAATTAGCAAATAATAGACACTTTATAACCATTTTTTGACTGAAACTTGAATATAAGTGAAAGTCAAACATGATTTTTCATGTGTCAGATTATTAATACTATTTTACACTCATACAAAGAAAACAAGCCACTGCACTAGATTGTACACCAGCACTCATTTGCAATAAAGGCACATTTCTAATATCAGAGAGCACGTTCTGAGCAAGTGACCAAGTTGAGGTGTGATCTGTTATTTAGACAGGTTGGATGCACTTCCCCACAGCCTGAAATTTCCCCCGAGGCTCTCCTCCATTTCTCACTGTCATGGATTTGAATCTTTTTACCACTGAACTCTTACAATTACTGAACATTCATCACCTGCCTACCTTCTTAGCTACCTAGATACTGTGTGGAGACCAGAGATATGGGGTGGACTGGTGCAGACGGGAATACCAAGTATCACTGCTGCTAACACTGTAATGACTTCTTATAGCTGGGATTACACCTATCTCAGTCATTGTGTGTTATGGCATGAGCATGTTTTTCTAGATATGGGAAGATGTAAGGAGGTTTGATCTTCTGTATTTATCAATATATCCAATTTTCAGATTTCAACATTTCTAATGTGAAAATGTGATTTTATACATTAATATTGTAGTGGATCATAAGGTGACCCAGTTTGGGTCTAAGTTTGATTTAAATATAGAGCTAACTTTTTTAGTATGAATGGATAGTTTTGATCCAACCACAGTGGTTTGTTTTTTATACTAATAATTTGTTATTCATTTTTAATTGTTTTCACTTTTATCAATGTATTTTTGGAGTCTTTTATATATTAATTGGAGTGATAGGACAGTGGAAAGAGTCAGAAACTGAAGAAAGAACTGGCATGCAGGGAAGGAGCCATGGGCTTGATTTGAACTCAGGCCTCCTTCAAGGAGTACATAGGGGGCATGCAAACTAAACACAAGGCTACCAATATTAATCTGCTTTACAGCTCAAGCAGCAAGACATGGTGTGCATGGTATGCAACTCTAATTTTGACAACCTGTGGAGCCAGTGGTCAAGGCCAGTTGTCTAGGTCAGCTGTTTTGACAACTGTGATACAATACTGTTGGGACCAGCCTTAGTGGGAAGCAGAGACCCAGGCCTCCATGAGTTGTAGCACTTTGGAGATAAGTCTTAGACAAGGATCATAACAGAGAGAGAGTTATCCCATCAGTAGCCCTTGCAGCACTTCACGCCAAGGTGTCTAAAGGACACATTCTACTCCATCATTGGAGAAGACAGAGGGAAAATCAAAGGGTCCTTATGATGTTGGCACAGGTAATAAAAGCCCCTGTGAGCCCCTCCCCCATAGACATACCATCACCAGCAGCAGCTGTGTCCCACCATGTGCTTTGTCTTCCAAGCAACACCTAAAATTTGGGTACAGTCATGCTTTCAGCTCATTAAGTACAAGAGTTTTCTTTCCTTCTTTTGACATTATTTGGACAGGGGTGCTGCAGAAAGCCCACTGGTACCTAAAGGACAATCAGCTCTTCTCCCTCTGCTCACTCGCGGGTCTAGCTGGACTTAACACTTCAATTACACACCGTGATCACAAGTGAGAGGTTTTGATCTGGGCAGGAATAGCTATATAAAGCATTTTCATGTGCATTTGCTGAAAGCTGCAATTTTTTGTCCTGTTGTCTGCTTATGTTTTCTTTATTTACTTCGCTGTGTCCATTTATATCCAGGGCAGTGCCTTTTCTTACGCAAACACTACTAAGCGAGCTAAAATCGGCTTCTTTGCCTCATGGCTTCACTTTTTGTTCTCAGTCGACCATATTTAAAGTCACATGTGTAGCCATTTTTATAACAACTATAATAAGAAGAATTATTCATATTCTACCAATAGCCAAAATCTAGCATTAAGAATCCCATCAATATCTACAACCCCTTTAACAACTAGACAACCAGAAGCAGACATGGTCTGAGTGATAAGGACATAGAAATATACAAAATTAAAAGTACATCAATATAATAGTCTCTGTGGAGGAAGGACAGCAGAATAGCCTAGCGGCTTGCTAAGCAGGCCACTTCCCCTTTGGTTCCATGCTGAAGCCTACCACAGCTGGCTAAACCATCAGACTTGCTTTAGCCTCCAGCTGGCTCTGCTAACTTCAGGCTGCAAAAGTTCCATTTTTTTCCCAAAGTATTCCCCTTCTTTGTGTTTTGCTGATCTGGCTTGAACTATCTGCCACACAACTCAACATTGCCCCCGGGATTTCTGGGGGTATTGACATGTTTGGTCCGTAATCCGAAGCTTCCAGAGAGAGTGCAGAAATATATAGGAAATGAATGCAGCGTACTGACAGAGGGCCCTACGCATGTGTATCAAACCTAGAGCATAAATGATTCTCAGCTGTCATTCCTGTAAAGTAACAGTGCTTTAGTATCATGAACCCAACCACAGCAGTGAATTATAGCCAAACCCTGTGCATCTCTGCAGCTTTTCCCTCATGAATAAAAGGGCTTCTCTGTGAGGTGACAGCTTTTGCCCCCCATGGCACTCCAAGTCTCGCCCTCCAGTCCCCGGTGCTACTCATGCTCACTTGTAGAAGTCCCTTAACGCTAACCCAGGAAGCATAAATATATTATAATCTTGTCACCTGTCCATTTATACAGGTGTCACCCTGCCTCACAACTTGATTTCCAGGAGGGCAGCAGTTTTTCCTGTGGCAGTGGTTGGAGTCGCAGCGTTATTATCAGGCAAAATGTATTCATGATAGCAGAGGTCCGAGTGCCCTGTGGGCTCTGTAATATAATACCAGACCTCTTTATCAAATTTAACAGTTTATTGGAAACAGCTTGTACACATGATTTAGGCACAGGGCGGCACGGCGAGGCTTCGGGTGTCCTTCCAACACGCCTCCATACACACCTCCACATGCACACATGCTGTACATACTGAAACACATTTAATCATACAAGTCTCTCCTCCTCCTCTTCTTCTTCCTCTCAGCTCTCCACATCATATCTAATGCAAAGCTCTTACTGGATGAGGCAGCATTTTCTCTTTTCTAGTTTTTTGTGTGAACTGTTGTTTTTTTCTGAAGAGTAGTGAGATAACAAAAGCGTGATGTGACAAATGGACTTTGTGCCCTGCAGCCAGATTTAAGTGATAGGTTACTGAATGGGGGCTTCCTTCCTATCTCATTTATACATATGCATACACAAATAGGTGCACGTGTGCATCAGCACAGACACTTGTTTGCAAGCAGGCTTATAAGCATACTTTTAAAAAAAAAGCTTTTATTTACTATTTACACCTCTCTAAATGTTTAACATTAATTTAAACTTTCAACTCTAAATCTTCTTTCCTTGCACCAATCAAAAATGTATAATCATCTTTTTATTTTTTTGTATTGGTGACTCAAAGGCACTGATTTCTTCTTTGTACACTAAGCTGATTGCTTTTAGTATTTGGTTACTACTATTTACAGACCTTGAAAACATTCAAGCAAAAACAGCAAAAATCATTCTAAAAAGAAGAAAGAAAATAATTTGAATCACAACCTGAGGTATGTCTAAAGCATTATCACTGTATCTGGTGAAAAAATAAAGACCAGTGGCAGATGGTTCATAATTCATCCAGTTGTGGGGACCATCGTAGTTCATTAGCTTGATGCTAACATGTCATGGAAAAGGCCTTTAACAGGCTAGCCAAATTAGCAGTTAATCATAACTGAGGAAAATATCTGGTTTTTATTAGCATTCTTACCAAACAGTACCTATATAAAGTATTTCTTCTGGCTGCCGAGAAGCATTCTCACAGCATGATGCTGCCACCACCATGCTTCATGGTGGGGATAGTGTGTTTTTAGTGATGTGCAGTGTTTGGTGTCTTGTCTGATGGCCTCAAAACTCCTATTTGGACTTTGGAGTCTGATATGTCATCAGACCAAAGAACTTTCACCCACTTGACCATGGAGTCACCCATGTGCCTTTTGGTGAACTCGAGTCAATATTTTATCTAAGTTTTCTTCAACAGCGGCTTTCTCTTTGCCACTCTCCCAGAAAGCTTTGACTGGTGAAGAACCCAGCCAACAGTTGTTGTATGTAGAGTCACTCCCATCTCAGCTGCTAAAGCTTGTCACTCCTTCAGAGTAGTCATAGATGTCTTGGTAGCCTCTCTCACTAGTCTCCTTCTTGCATGGTCAGTTTGTGATTTACACATGTGCCATATTCCTTCCATTTCTTGATGATGGATTCAACTGAACTCAGGGGGATTTTAAGTGCCTTGGATTTTTTTTACCCACGCTGATGAAATCGGCAGGGGGTTATATAAAAGGTTCAGTATCTTTGTATGTTTGTTTGTTTGTTTGTTTGTTTGTATGTGTACAAGATAACTCAAGAACAGAAAGTCGGATCTTCCCCAAACTTTCAGGGAATATTGGGATAGTGACAGGGAAGAATTGATTAGATTTTGGTGATGATCCGCGCACCTGTTCGGTTTTTCTCAGACTTTGAATTTTGAACACCATAGTAATCAATGGGAGCGTGAGTTCCTCGGTGGCGCTGCTAAGGCGTGGGTCTGCCTCCTCAGACGGCCATTCTAGTTTTGTATCTATCCTGACTTATACTTTTAACCTTTTCTCTAAATTGCTTGGGGTGTTCTTATGTCTTTATGGTGTAATGGTTGCCAAGAATACTGATTAACCGGTGACTGGACCTTCCAGGTACAAGTGTCTTTATACTACAATCACTTGAGACACATTCACTTCACTCAGTTAATCCCAGTTTCACTAATTTGAGACTGCTAGCACCAATTGGCTCAACCTCTGATTAATTAGGTCAGTCACTTTGAAGGGGGTGAACATTTATGCAGTCACTTATTTTACCTTGAATATTTTTATTCAGTTAATATTACTTTGTATAAATCTGTTTTCACTTTGACATTAGTTTTTTTGTGCCTTGCTTATATTATTGTGCATACTTTTTTTCATAGCTGCTATCTTGCACTTTTGTATTCCTTTTCACCAGTTAATCAGATCTATTCTCCCCCAAAAAAGAGCGTATCATGCTGCAGTTAGCTTATTTTAAAGTCATTTTTATATTTGACTTGAAAGACCTGACAAATCACAAAGGACTTACAACAACACAACATTTCCAGTGTCACAACATCCTGGTAATAACAAATCCTCTTCTCTTCCATAAGTTCTCCTGTGGGGACTCTAAATAGAAACCATCAGTTGGCCGGCTAATGATTTAAAGGGATGGTCAGAGGTCGAACGCCAGCTATTAATGATCCCTTTTAACAAAAAGCACGCACAGGATCCGTCCAATCAGAGGAAGCCGGTGAGTCACCCGGGGCCTGGAGAAGAAGATCTGTCTGGTTAAGGTTAGACTGAGGAAGCGCAGAGGTGGCTCTGATGTCTGTGTATGCATACATACTTGTGTGTGTGCGTGTATGTGCATGTGTAAACAAGAAACAGCTCAGCTGTCTGTCAAAGTGTGGGAAAGAATCTATAAACTATTAGTTCTAAATCTCCTTATGTACTATACCTTTGATATATATGTGGTTTAAATGGTAAAATTATCTATAACTGGAAAAAAAAACATCTATTTTTCTTTGCTCCAGACCGCCTGCAGCAGGATTTTAATTTACCAATGGCTCCAATGGTAGTGAAGAAACCCACTCAACAACAGCTGCCTGTCCAGTTTCTCTTATGTAGTTTCCTCCTTGGTGGCAGCACATACATATTGTTGCTCTGATAGGCCATAATCAATGTGATAGATGTAATGTTTGTCCAGCCACCCTCCAAGTTATGTTTTAAACATTCTGCCTTTCCCAAATACCATCTATGGTGTGCTTCCCAGTTTGATGTAAAATAAATCCCATATATAAAAAAAATATATAGTTGGCCACAATTTTACAGTTGCAGCATTCTCCACTCTTCTTGAAAGGCTTTCCCCAAGATTTTGGAGTGTTTCTGTGGGAATTTGTGCCCATTCATTCTGTAGAGCATTTATAAGGTAAGGTACTGCTCACAATCTCCGTTCCACTTCATCCCAAAGGTGCTCAGTGGGGTTGAGGTCAGGGCTCTGTGCAGGACAGTCCAGTTCTTCCACACCGAACTCATCAAACCATGTCTTTAGAGTCCTTGCTTTGTGCACCGGGCACAGTCATGTTGAAATAGAAAAAGGGCCTTCCCCAAACTGTTGCCACAAAGTTGGAAGCATAGCTTGTCCAGAATGTTTCGTATGCTGAAGCTTTGAGAAACATCTGAAACTTTTGAGATAAGGTTCCTAGCCCATGCATGGCTAGCTGCTTTATTTTCACACCTGTGGCAACAGGTCTGATTGAAACACCTGAATTCAATAACTGGCCACATAGTTTTGCCCATGTAATGTATACTAGTTATGTTGAACAGGCAGTCTAGCATGTCAGATTAGGTAGATCGGCCTTCGTCCAAAACATTTTTTTGATTCAAACTGCCATCTCTGAACAGAATAAGTGTGTAGAAAATAGATGGACGGATTCAAACTACAAATATAAAGATCTAAAGTATCTGTTGAGAAAACCAGAGGAGCTCCAGATTTACCAGACACCACCACCTCTGGATTAAAGCCTTTACATTAAAGCCTTGTAAGTTGTTTTTTGTTTGTTTGTTTGTTTGTTTGTTTGTTTATTTGTTTGTTTGCAAAATTCCTATACCAGAATGCTGGTTTAAAAACTTTGATTTTTTTCTGGTTATTTAGCAAAAGCAGAGCTGTAAGATAGACAATAATAGAGGTAAATCTTAAGCATTACTGACCTGAGACCTCTGTCTGTCAAATGCAATAATGTAATCTTAGTCCATGTGATGTTCTGAGCATGTAATTTGGATTAAAACTTGTCTACTTTGATCATTTTTCCACTTATTCTTTCCTAATCTGTTGTGTTCTATTCCTGCTACGGCTCCCATCAGTCCTGTAGAAGTTAATTATGGGAGCCAAGCTGTTGAGGGGTTGAGGAGAAGCTTTTTTGCCTAAATACTGGATATACACCAAGTCTGGCAAACGCCAGCGAGCATTGTCTGCCGTGATAAAATATGGACGGAAGTGCTGCTAGGCAAATCGTTTATCAGCCAGGTTTAGCATGCACATGTGAAAATGAAAGAGTGTGCTATCTGCATAGGTAGTGTGAGCTTAGTTTAGTGTAGCCAACGCCGTTTGTTGTGTACAAATGGCGTGCTGGTTGTCGCCCCTGTGGGACGTGATCAATCACCCATTGGTGGCTTTGCTTTCTAGCAGCTGTGGGCGAATCTATTCTAAATATTCAAAGTAACATCTCAGTCCTGGTTTAACTGCATGCTTTTATGCTACCATGTGGCGCCTCTGTAAGACTTTAAAAACCTGATTTTCCTCTTGTTGCATTTTCCAAATATTAAAAATCATCAACTTATTATCTCTAATCTCCTCTGACATTCTGCAAGGCTTCACCCATTCAGCACCACAGCACTAATGCTCTGTTATGATAATTAAATCTAGCATATTTCTTCAACCCCGGACAAGCCATTATAGCGAGCATGAGCTGGCATGTTTGCTCAGTCACAAAGCGGCCTCTAAAATAACTCTGCATGCTCAGTTTAGTCTCCTATTCCCAATTTGCCTTAATGAGCCGGTTCAAGCTGTCAGACATGGAGAGAAAGGAGCGCTGATGACTGTCAATCTGTGCTGAGTGAAGGAGGGAGGCATGGGTGGGGGGGTAGGCAGAAAGAGGTTTAAGGAGGCGGAGAAAGGTCAGGCACAGATTACACTGGGAGTCGGGAGAGCTTCAGGCAGTAAAAGGAGAAAAGGATGAGAAAGAGATGGAGAAATCCTGCAGCTGATGGCTTGTGGCTACAGGAAAATCTCACAAACTTGGATATTTGTCATAAAAACATCAATATGCACAAGTTAATGTCACTTAAATATGATAAAACACACTTTATATGAACATTTAAGGCCTAAATAATTAGGCCAGCAAGTTGTAATCAATCCAACTTTCACTTTACATTCACCTTAACAAATCTTAATGACTTCATCATTGACCGAAACAATGTCATTCTCATAAAAATCCAAATTCCCAGTGTTTTCGTCAATTTAGAGGGGGAACCTTTAGTACATGGCTATTAACGAGTAATCACAAGAGGTGTAATAATGAAGAATGCCCTTCATTTTAGCAGAGGGCAAGGTAGACACCAGTGTCCAGCCCTCGTCTTCATAGGCAAATATAGAGGGAACTTAGGAGTTTGATGATGCGTTTAATTCACACAGGAATACATTAATATGATAGTCAGTGGAGCGGCAAAGCCCTCAAGTAAGGTTCTTTCATTAGTATGTTTCTCTATTTCTTTTTTTAATTATTCAACAAAAAAAGAGGAGCAGTATGACAGATGTATTGGCTGTGTCAAGAAGGAATGATTTGAATTGTGCATAAAATCGTGTGATTATGAGGCCTCATTGATGTGTGTGAGCTAAATATTTGTGCCTAATGAGTAGACTAAAGCAGAAGGATGAGGGTTATTTTAATTTGATTATTCCGTTTTATGAGTTCTGACATATTTGGTGGTTGTTGCCTCTACATCATGTGTAAATTACATAAACTGCCTCCTAAAAGCGCTGCACAATGAGGTGGACCAGACAGAGTCTACCACACCCTTTGGTCTTACTTCAAAAGCATACCATTCAGAGTGTGCAATGCCCCATACAGGCCTGATGCTTCTACACGTCCATGTGAGATCATCTCAGCGGGCTATTATCTCGCTTTACTATTGTCACAACTGCTCAGAGTCTTTCATCCTGCTCATAAGCTTAACAGCTGATCAGCACACACTGGCCTATTGTCTCACAGGCTCTGCTTATACAACAAAGACAGGAAGGTGTTAAGATAGATCTATTCTTTAATTTTAAGTTTATTTCACTCACTGAGATTAAGAATAGTTTTTATACGACAGTGTCCTGGCCAAGACAGGCAGCAGCACATTTAACAGAGTAACAGATATGAAATATTAAACATAAAAAAAAAATATATAAAATTGGATCATATATATTTAAGATGCATTTAATCAACAATAATCAAAGGGAAAAAAAATAATGAACAACGTCAAAAACAAGCTGGTTTGACAAATTTTGATAAATTAATAAGTTGGAAATGTTTCTAAACATTTTAAAAAGCTTAAAGGTTTGTAAAACTATGGTGGCCCTAAAGGTCATATAAGAAATAATAACAAAATAAAATAATAATAAATTCAGATATTAAAAAAAAAAAAAAATTTGCGAGGTGAAAAGACGTGTACGAAAAATGTTTTGTTTCTTGACATTTTTGTGTTTCATTAAATGTTTTTGTTTTTCCCAAATGTTTCATGATTCAAGAATTTTAGTGTTTCATACATTTCTCTTTTGATTAAATTTATTGGTTTCATAAAATGTTTTTTTGTGTGTGTTCCTACAATTTTCTTATATTTCCTTTTTGCGTTTCTGAAATTTTTTGTTTTATTAAATGTAATCGATATGAAAATTTTGTGTTTCATTCAATTCATTTTTAAAATGTTGTGTTCCTTGAAATTTTTCCTACAGTAAAAAAAATGCTTTTTTTTTTTAGAATTTTTGTACGTCATTATTCATTTTTTTTCATGAAATGTTATATTACCTTTTGCTGTAATTTCATGATATTTTTCATTAAATGTTTTTACATGTTATGAAATGATTTTACATTTCCTGGTGTGTTTTTTTCACAGAATTTGTTTGCATGTAATGAATTTTTGTGTTTCTTTTTCTGTTCTTTTTATTGCATTTCATGTGGGGTTTAAGTGTTTCATGGGCTCAATTTTGTTTCATGACATTTTGCTGAAATGTGAATTCTTGTTGTTTCCCAAAAGTGTCTTATAGTTTGACGAATTTTAGTGTTTCATATTTTTTCTCTAAAAATGTATCAAATATTTTATTTGATCTTTTGGTAAATCCTTTTGCTTTTTCCCAAATATTGAAGTGTGCTGTGAATTGTCTTTTGAATTTTTGTCATTAAATATTTTTTCATGTTTGTCATGAATTTTTTTTTTTTTATGTTTCCAGCCATTTTCTTTTGCTCTGTTCTCATGACCTTTAATTATTATCATCATGGAAAAGTTTTCTTTGCTTTTCTCTTTTTTGTCTTTTCCATTTCAGAAGAAGTTTTTGTGTTTCATGATTCTTTTTCTGTATATTTCAAATATTTCTTGTGGGACTTGTCTTGCTTTTTGTGATGTGTATATAGATTGAGAGTAATGTTAAAGCTGGGTCGTGTAATCTGGAAACATACCTTGTCAACAAAGATCCTTCTGATTCTGATGTTTTCTCAGTTTCTATATTAGCTGAGAGGTCTGATTGTTCAAAGAAGGTTTTTATATTGGTTTAGTTCTTAAGTTGACTCTCTTTATTGTTTCTTCATTTTTTCCTGTCATAGTTAAACACACAGCCTGGGTTTATTCACTTTGATTTGAGGTTGAGCTCCTGAAAAGGTTACACAGGTAATTCAGTGCTTGATTGGTCTCTCTCTGCTATTCATCACACTTAAATTCAAAACCATTTAGCATTGATGATTAATGATGATGGATGAAACGTCAAATATTTCTCACAACAGTGAGGAAAAGGCAAATAACAGTCAGAAGATTTGGTTTGATAAAGTTATAAGTGCATTTTGAGAAAACTCAATTTAAGAGTTCTTCAACCTTTGTAGAATTTCTCTGAATGAAAACCCACTTATTCTACTCTTAAGAAAATTAAAGATAAGGGAGGAAAGATTCTCCTGTTGAAGCCGTTTGAGTTGCAATCATTGAAAAAATGAAAAGCAAATGGTCGCATGGGAACAAGTTTATCTCGTAACGTAAGCAATAAGCAACAAGAGGCCGGTGTAATAACGGCGGAAGAGATTAGCATGGATGCTTCTAAGGCACCAGTTTTATCAGAACTTGATGACAAGAAGAAGAGCACTGAGTTCTTGTCTTTGTGGAAACGTTTTTGCCCTTCTCACGTGTCACGTGTTTTGTTGCTCTGATTTGCCCATAAAGATGTGTCAGACAGAATGTTCATCCAATCACCCTCCGAGGTTTTTTCGAAGGCTCTGCCCTTTCCCAAACTCCGTCTATTTGAGGTTTCCACGTGTCAGGTTATATAAAGCCCATTCAGTTGCTTTTAAAATGCACTACGTAGATGAACTTACCTTGCCTTGCATCCGTAGGTCACATATTTTTTTCAGCAGCATTAATGAGGGTCACAGCTATCCTGAAGTTCAAGCCTCATTTAATGAAATCTTCTTAATATTGTTTGTCCTCATGAAAAAACCTACATCAGATTACTGACATGTGACTTAACAGATGAACTGTTCTTACTACACTGGAAGCTTGTGCACATTTTTCCTAATTAGAATTGAGAAATACCTCGTTACACCTGCAAATGTAATAAATTACAAACGTAATACAAATCTGCAGTTTTAAGAGTAATAATCCCACAAACAGAATATGATTTCCCATAAACCCCGTAAACATAATATCACATTTCTTAGAGTTTTCCTGAGTAAATTCTGTCATTTTATTTAGTTTTGTCCTTGTGTCTCCTTCACTCTGACAAAGCAGCTGCAGAGTAGGTGAAGTCCTTCTTTGGAAACGTGCAAACATCAAAACACAGGTGCAAGGTCGAGAGGACGAGCAACACACCTTGTGGGCATGCAAGATGACGAGTGAGACAGTCGTGTGTCAGTGATTGTTGCGTCAGTTAATTATTGAACTTGGCATGAGATCAGTCGTTCCAGTAAGGTGATCGCACTTCCAACTGGCAGCATATTGAGACAGTAACCTATGACAATATTAATCACTAACACAACAGCAGGCTAATTCCCACATGTAATTAGTCTACATATTAATTCATTGAAAACTAGCACTTTTCTAAACTTGCTTAATTATGTGCTTACATTTAATTATACCCCTCCCTGCTTTGTTTTCAATGCCACGGATGGAAAAAAAACATTTATTTTTGGAAAAGGAGAGATAAAATAGAAAAACTCCACCTGGGAAAGGAGCGGCAGGTCTCTGCTGAGTTGTGCTGCGTCTGGTAGGAATTTACTGGATTAGCTCAGTCACAAAATGTGAGATGAACCACATTGTCAATCACCCTCAGGGCAGAGCGAGAGAGGAAGAGCTGTCAATCAAAGCGGGTCTTCAATCGTCCCATTCACATCGCCTCCTGGAATCAGTCTCTCCCGCTGACTGCTCTTTGACATTTCACGCACTGGGGCCACGAGGATGGAGAGGAAAAAACATCCTCAGATCCTCCCTTTTTCTTTCTTTCTTTCCTTTCTTTCTCTCCATCTCTGTCTGTCCTCAATCTCTGTGCATTAGCGGAGCACATTTATGTGTTTAACACTAGAAAGACCATGACTGCCATTTAACATTTGTATAACTTTGCTGAATTAAAGTTGCAAAGCTGCTGGTCCCTGACTTTTCTTGAAAGTGTCTGTATTTAAATTTAAAATGCTGTTTTAACAAATTGCACCAAAAACAAGAGAACATAATCACTTCCTCCTAGAAAAACCACAGACAGTCATTTTGACTGCACAGATTCTGCTGAGCTTAATTTGATGTTTACCTCCAGCAGCAGCTGCATCTGCTTGGCAGCACAGAGTAAGCTGCCTATTGGACTAATTCTAGATGTGAATAAGTTTAGTTAAACCAGGCTGAGGATGTTTTAGGCTTTTAATAGTCAGGATAAAGGTGCCACTCTGTAATGTTGATCAGGGCTGGTTTGAATGATAATTTCAGGGGGTTCATAGTAAGACATCACCTCTATCCAGGTGTAAGGGAGAGGGACACATCAGAAAACAACATTCTGGCTGTCATCAATAGTGTTAGGAGTAACTCCATTACTTTTAATGGTAACTTATAGTGATGCAATCAAGACCACACTATCCGAAACCAAGACCTGCCCGAGACAAAGACAAGACCAAGACTTTTGAGAGTCAAGATCGAGTCAAGACCAAGACAAGGCGAGACTGACACAAGAACAAGACCATAAAAATCCATTTAAAAAACACGACAAGGTTGAAAAATAAAAGAGCATTCTCTCTTTAATTTTAGTTTTGTTTTTAATACATTTGACAGATAAAAACAAGGTGCAACTCTTCCAAAGCAACACATGCAAAAATCTCAACAAATTTGTTCAACTAAGTTATTGTAAAAAAATTAATCCTTGTATGTATTTAAAAGCCTTTGTGAAGTCCACAATTACTTTAAATATCTGAAAATGAGATGTTTATTTAGATTTGTCAGGTGAATGAGGCCTAAAGTAAGTGTTCAGAGGTTTTTCTTGACTATAAATAAGATGGACTGATGTTCCAGTTTTTGCAGGTGTAGCTATTTGTTGTTTTAGCAAGTGCTTCTCCATATTATCACATTAATGAAGTTGAAGAATAGCAGATCAGTGCTGGTCTCAACTGGTCTTGATGGAAAATCCCGAGTCAGTTTCAGTCCGAGACCGAAACAAGACCGAGACATTCAAGATGTGGTCTTGAGACCGGTCTGAAGACCAAGACCGTTCTCAAGTAGTAGCCTACAACACTCGTAACTAGTATGGTATGGTAACCACTGTTGGGAGTAATGCATTATTAAGTAACGCGTTACAGTAACTCCATTACTTTTTATGGTAACTAGTAGTGTAATGTGTTTCCATTACAAGTACTGAGAATTTAAATCACTCGTTACTCGTTACTTTTACAGCCGACAACTCATTGATAGAGGTTAGTAAACATCCAGTTTGTAGTAACTAGTTACTTCACAGTAATTAGTTACTTTGAAAAAGCAGTAACTCAGTTACTTACTTTCTTTTTGCAAGTTGTAACTAGTAACTGTAACTAGTTACTATTTTTCAGTAACTTGCCCAACACTGGTGGTAACACATTTCTTTTAAAGTCATTAACACCATTACAATTATGGAGAATTAAAAGCACTTGTAGATGTACAAAGACATTATGGCTAAGCTAAAAAATCATTTTTGACACAAGATTTTGGAGTGTTTCTATGGGAATTTGTGTCCACTCATTCTGTAGAACATCCATGAAGTCGGGCACTAATGTTGGATGAGAAGGCCTGACTCACAATATCTGTTCCAGTTCATCCCGAAGGTGCTCGATGGGGCTGAGGTCAGGGCTCTGTCAGTGCTTTTAGACAGACACGGTTCAGGTTCTGGCACTGGTTCCGTTCTGGAGTCTCAGAACCTTGGCACTTTCTGGCAAAACAGCCTGTGTTCACACCAGTTTAAGCAGAGCCAAAGTGGGAGGACAAGATGGACCAGCTCCACAAGTCTTTCTTGCTTCTTCAGTTTCTTGAGTTTATTAACTATTTGGTCTAGCGTTCAGGTGAACCCAGCCTTCGCTAATGCTTCTGCAAGTTCGGCAAACATTTTGTCTCCCCAGCAGACCACTTTGTCTCCATTTTCTACTAATCTTCACAACCTAGAATGTGATACGCCCACTGATGATCTCACAGTTCCCAAGAAAGAACCAACTAGTTTGTTTTTTTTCCAGTTGAGAACCAACTTTTCAGGTTCAGAACCAATTTTTTTTTTTATTTGAACGTGCTGGCTGGCTCAAAATAAGGTTCAGGAACTGGGCTGCCAGACTGAAAGGCCTTTCTTAGACAAAATGTTTGTAATCTGGACATCAATAGAAGTCCAGGTGAAGCTAGAGATTAGTACAAGGCGGGCAAGTTATAAGCCAAACTTGCAGAAGAGATAGGAAAGGTTGGATTCACCTGAATACCAGACAAAATAATGAATTAACTCAAGAAACTAAAGAAGGAATACTGGAATAACAAGAACGTCTTGGGGAAAAAGTGGAGCTGGATGTGGTGATACATGCCCATTATGTCCTCCCATTTTGGTTCTGCTTAAATTGGTGTGAACATGGGCTGGTTCCCTAAAAAAGCACCAAGGTTCTGAGACTCCAGAATGGATCCAGAGCTAGAACCAGAACCTGAACAATGTCTGTCTGAAAGCACTATCTAAAGGCCTAAGAGTGGGCCAGTCAAGTTCTTCTACACCCAGGTCATCAAACCATGTCCAAAGTCCTTGCTGGGGCACAGTCATGTTGGGATAGAAAAGAGTCTTCCCCAAATTGTTGCCACAAAGTTGGAAGCATAGCATTGTCCCACATGTCTTGTCATGCTGAAACATCAAGATTGGCCTTCACTGGATCTAAAGGGTCTTGGCTAAACCATGAAAGACAGCCCCTTACAATTATCCCTCCTCCACCAAACTTCACAGTTGGCACAATGCAGTCAGGCAGGTAATGTTCTCCCAGCATGCATCAGGAATATTAATAATCATGATTCACTTGGTCAACAAAAACAGAGCAAAGGGCTCTGTGCTCTTAGAGTGAAAATGCTGGTAAATTGTTGACAGTAGGTGATAAAAGCACTGCCGTATTGATTGGAGAAGTAAACTTTCCAGTGATCAGGACAACAATTCCAAACCCATAATATATTTTCTATAAATGGTTAATTTGTGATACTTGTAAATTATCTATCTAGGGGGATCAAAGTTGAATGTTTTGTAATCAAATCAGATCAAAACTTTCTTGTTCTCAGTGTTAAATGTACACCCCCCCCCCCCCCCCCCCAAATTCAGGCCTTTCTAGTGTTAAAGTAATGACCCATTCTGTGTCTATATAGCTGTGAAAAAGAAGTGGAACACTCACAAAAAAAGTTGCAGTAACTCCTAAAATGCGGTGACAGGTCTGTGCAATAACAGCAGAATGGATTGGACTTTGCAGAGTTATGCATTGTTCCTCTCCTGATAAATCTGCTCTAATATTCCCCTGAAAGGTTGGAAACATATGACTCGGCTGCACCGTATCTCTTTCTACTTTTCTTGAGATGCATTATGAAATTCACACAAAGCTCATCAATAAAATACAATGCATTTGCTACAGCTCAAAGAATGAATGCAGCCACTTTACCAGAAGTGTCTATAAAAAAAAACAAACCTGCTAATCTTCTCAACAGATTATTCCTTCTTCCTCTAGAAGATGCTGCCGGATGAAAAATCCAACTGCAGTTTGTTGTCGTTTTTATGTGTTTCTCCGCTCTTGTTTGTATTCCGGGGCGGCCGCCTGGCTCCGAGTGAGGCGTACAGAGTCATTGCTCTTTTGGCTCCCGCCCTGACACCTTGTGCCCTCCAGTGTGGACTCCTTAGCTGCGATCTGATCAGCATCTTTATAGTTTATCAGCCTTGGGGTTCAATTTTGGCTTGGATGCTTTTACAAATGAACGCAATCACTGGTGAGCCTTCGCATCCTGATTGCATCGAGAGGAGCGGGTGGAGGAAAGTTTAGTGGATTACCGTGCCACTTGAGGATGGAGCACAAACACGCAGAGGCAGCCGCAGAGGGGGCCGCCTCAGTCTCCATCCCCCCCTCCTCCTCCCGCCTCGGCTATTGGCACTCGCTGCTTGTACTCTGTCTTATTTGACTAAAATAATATAATTGTCTCCCATCTTATTGCTTGTAAAGCCATCTTGTGTCTGCAGGCAATGTGTGTGATCAATGCACTATCTAACAGAATCAATTCTTCCAGGAATACCTTGTGTTTGTGAGATGATTCCAGGCAGCTGCAGCAAAAGACGATCCGATGGTACCAGGATTAGTTTAGCGACTTGGACCCTCCAGTTCACACTGAATAGCGTGGCTCCTTGCCCATTTCTCATGTTGTTCAGTGCGTGTGTTTGTGTGCATGTGTGCAAAACAGGCTTCCAAGGGAATTCACATTCATATTGCGGGTTATGTGCATCATCCCTGGAACATCTTCTAAGCAGTTTATTCCACTTGTAAGAGCTGAAGTGTTGCTCCCCCTGAGATGTTTTCAACTGTGCTGGAAAATGGTAATAAATGTCACGTCCTATGTTTGGTAATATAGAACAGATTTCATGAATTTTCTACAGGAAGTGAACTTTATGATGTTTTTATCATTCCAAGTATTTATTTCATCTTCCAACAGTGTCGTCACTGTAATAATAAAACATGTCTTCTCTGTAAAAGAGCACAAGCACTTATGGTTTGATTAAAATGAACAGACAAACTTTATTCAGTCAGATAAAAAGGTAAACAAATCTCTATGTACTGGTTGCTCATGTTGTCCTTTCCTGATGTTTCTACATCTTGCATCGTGCTGTGCTCATCATGGATTCATGTATTCACAATATTGTTAATATCTGATATACCTGTGGTGCTGCTTAAAACTCCATAAACTCACTTTGCCTTGTATGACTATGCATTAAGGCCCTTTCGTCACATGCAACCATGCAAAGCCAATGCATTGACCAGTGTCAGTGACTGTCATCAGGGGCGTATATTAAAACTGTCTCAGCTGGTGAAACACCTTAACTGTTAGTAGAGTGTAAACTTAGTCTATGTTTGAGCCTATGTCTAGCTGGTGAAGCCTAACCTTGCAAAGCAGATGGTTTGGTCAGACTCTGTGTCTGCCATCAGGCATGTCTTTCATCTTACAAAGCTCATTAATGCCAGGACTGTAAACAGGTCTAGCCAATCAGTGTCATTTGAGGCCAGTGTGGCAGTAACTACAGGTAGGGTTTAGTTGTAGTGGAAGCCAATAGCAATGGCTGCTAGTTAGCTTCGATGTACCTCACATACGAGTTTGTGATCGTTATGGGTGGGTCTTAATTGTACTGCCGGTGTATACTATGGCTGTAGGTGTAACGATTAGCTTGGATCAGAAATTGACCACATTTCTTTATCAAAACAAGAGAAAACTAGATAAATATATTGATAAAATAGATAAAGTTTTGACACATATAGGTTTTAAATTTTTAAAAAAAATCATGTGTAAAAATGTCTTTATTTTACTCTTCATATGCAGCTCTTCTGCTCTGCTTCAAGTTTTTCTTTGCAAATACCTGATCTTATATCAGTATCAATTAGCTCTACATTTCATGCATAACAAAATCTATAAATTGAAACTTGTCACTCAACATTCGGTTAGGCTGTAACAGCTGGATCTGCGTGAGGAGGGTTGTTGCACATGCATAATGATCCCAAATTTATACAGTGCAGAAAAACATCCACAGCATATATTAATTAGAGGGATGCTTGACTTTCTCACTCTTTCTCTGTCTGATCAGCTGCAGATATGCACTGGTGAGTTGCATAACCGTGATGCATCATGGGAGAGTTGTAAGAGAGATCTCACTAGTTTATCAGTCATGGACAGCTTGCTGCAGATCTAAAAATGTTAAAATTAGTGCTGTCTAACGATTAAAAGAATTAATCAAGTTAATCACATCACTATGCTGTGATTAATCATGATTAATCACAGCATTTCTTTAGTTTTAGAAATTTTAAGATTTTTAAACGTTCTTATTATCGTGTTTATTTTCATTATTTTAACTTTATGTATATCCCTTTGAAAGCACTTTTTACTAAAAACATATTATTATTATTATCCAGATCTGATTTCCAGATTAATCATGCGTGTTAACATGTTTATATTACAGGCCTACTTAAAATATAGAGAGGGGGAAAAAAACATTTAGATGCATGGTGCCTATTGTAAACTCTGGTTAACAGCAGGAATAGGACACAAGCAGGAAAACCCACCTGCAGACAGCAATGTGCACAACATTGCATTTTTTTTTTTTAATGGACTTTAGAATTAAAAAATTACTGTTACTTTTCATGGCTGCAGTCATGCAGAACCTCCATGCTTTCCTTCAGAAATGTGTTGTATCATTAACAGATCTGTCATCACTTTTATGTACATATTTATATATGTATAAATATAAATATATATATTTTGAATACCCTTTGACACTGCTGCCTAACCTTACTTGCATTCAAAGATGATGATCAGATCACTTTTAAATGAATAAATCCCACCACCACCAGTTATTCTACAACTAAACAATGATATCAAGAGTGAATTATGGGATACCTCTGGGGTGAATTACAGAGAGTTATATGCCAAAAATTTATTAGAGAAAGAAACTATGGGAATAGAGCCCTCCGGAGGAGAGAGAAAAGAGAGAGGAGAGAATTGGGGAGTGGGATTAAGCCAAAGGGAACTATCTGGCAGGTCAGGATGTAATTGATTGTCAAAGCAAATCTCAGTGGTGTTTGTCTTATCATATATTGTGTCTTTTTCCATTTTTAACATGCAGAGAGGAAAATGTCTTGCACAAAAGCAGAGGGTGCATGATAGATGTTTGGAAATCGATGTAAACTACTGGTTTGCCTTTAGCTAAAGGAGTATCTGTCCTAATAAGCGTGGAGAATTTCCCAGGAAGCGCCGTGGCATATTGAGTTACTTCTGAAAAAAAAAAATACTTTATGCAAATGCATGCTCGCCTAAGCAATTGTCATTCAGTTGTTTAGTTTGGTGCTTCAATTCGATTTATGAGAAAACAGCAATGCCAAATTGTGTGTCCGATAACATCGCAGCAATGATTGAGTTATGTGTTATTGCATTTGTGTCTCCAGTTTGGCCTGTTGCTCTGCAGATTGAGGCTTTACCTGAGAAGATTTCAACCAGCAAAGAAGTCAGGTCCAAAATCCTTTCATTTCCTCCATAAACCACATGTCATGTTCTATATTAGCTGGATAAAGGACGTATGTGCCTTCATGTCTGTGCACCTTAGATCTGGCTGCAGATTTCACCCTCCCCTTCATCTGTTTTTTCCTCCCCCTTTACTCTGCTTTGTTTACTTTCCTGCTGCCTCATCTTCACATGTCTTGCTTTGTCTCTCTCTCTCTCTCTCTGTCTCTTCTTTTCTCCTCCGTCTCACTCCGTCCTGCTGGAGCTCCGCAGCGTCCATTCTCCGGGTAGCACAGGAAGTGAAACTGTAACACAGAGTTCACTGGTAATTGGCCACGGTCACGCTAACCAAACAGGAAGGAATCTGCAACTGATTAGAATTCTTCCTCCTGCAATAATAGTCCAACTCCCCTCTCCCTGCTCACCCCCCCCTTTTTCCCCCCTGCCCCCACAAAATTAATTACATTCGGGGGTCTATTCCCACTATTGGTTTTCCTGTTTTGAAGCCGCATTATAGAGAGAAAAATCCCAAGACAACACAGTCTAGCTACTTTTTCAATTACAAAGAGACGGGTTAAGTCAGAGAGGGCTGAGGAAGTGCAGACAGGCATCTGTCTATCTGTCTCTTCATCCGGACAGGCTGGTCAGATCAGTCAGTTAGTCACAGACTGCTGGATAATCTCTCTGTGACACACACACAAACATCAACAACAGTGTGCACAAAGCCCACTGTCTTTGCAATGATATAAACAAATTGGATTTTTTACATTCATTTATATGACAACAGTCAGATCTGCCCACAGATTTACCTCGGCCCCTGAAAACCAGAGAAAGGCCCTCACCAGCTGTGATTTATTGATGTATCAGTGCCTGTGTGTTGGATCACTAGCATTGATGCTAGCATGCTGGCAAACAGTTACTTAATGTTGGAGCTGAAAATTGTGTAAAAATATAATTAGGTTCTGATATTGATAGTTTATTTGTGCTATTTTTAACCACTCTTCTGCTCACTTTTGCCACTATTTTTTGCTACTTTTAAACAATTTTGCACACTTTTTGAACATTTTTACAATTTTTGCCTCATTTTAACTGCTTTTCATCATTTTGGCCACCCATTTTTGCAATTTTAAACACATTTTTTGCCATTTTTCAATCCAGTTTCACCGCCATTTCACTTTTTTTGTGACTTTTGACCAACTTTTGCCACTTGCAACCCCTTTCTGCTGGTTTTTACCACTTTAAACCCATTTGTGCCTTTTTTTTAAGTCCACTTTTTTCTTCTTTTAACCCTTTTTCAGCACTTTGTACCCTGTGTATTCCTTTCAACCCATTTCTGCTACTTTTACTGCTTTATTTTTGCCACTATTAAGTCTTTTTCACAACTTTTTACTCCCATTTTTGCCATTTTTAACACCTTTTTCTCCATTATTTCTGTGTGTTTTTAATAATATTTATCAAATTATAGACTTAAATAAAGACTATAGAAAGCAATGGCTAGAAACATATCGTTCTGTCAAAAAAGGACAAGCATCCCAGTATAGCCACAAAAAAAAAGAATGTAAGTTATATGCATGAAAATGCAACAACTGAGGTCATTTTCAGCCTCTTGACAATCAGCTGCATAGTCCAGCAAATTAGCCACACCATTAATTTTGCATCACTTCTTATCTTTATTTCAACCAGAATGGATAACTTGTGAAAGAATCCACCTCTATACAGTGTATGTCAATGAAGACATTAACTTTTTCAACTGGAGACATTTTTTGAACTAGGCTGAAAACACGTTTATTTCTGGTGTAAAGATCTACATTTAAAATGGGTGTGTAAGTGTGTGACTTCCAGACTTCTACAGCCAACCTCTAGTGGACACCCAAACAACTGCAGTTTGCTGCTGCTTTTCTTCTCTACAGAAAAGTTGAAGATCAGTGTAGCCCTCTGATGAATTGCTAGGGTCCAAACGTCATATATATGGTGATAAACTTCATGCAAAAAGCTTCAGAGCAGCTTCTGGTATGCAGACTTGATTTCTGGCATATCGGATGCCAGCAAGAATTGAACATCATGCATCTGCACAACCACTTTATCAACGTATCATTTGCAAACAACATTTTCAAAAAGACGGGTCTTTCATGTAAGCAATGGGAGCCTTTTTTCCCCTCTCTCTTTGCTGTTTTAATTTGACACAATGGGGATAATCTTTCGCCTGCTCCATCACAGGTACAACAGACACTGTATTTACACTTCTTGGTATAAAGTTTTATATTAATGTTATGTACCAGAGGTGGCATCCGGCCCAGTCACTGAGTAGATTTCATCCAGCCTACAAGACACATTGTAACATATTAGACATTTTCAGAGCAATCCATTCATTGATATAAGAAAATTAGCACAATTAGAGTAAAATACATGCACACATATCAATCATTTGTCATATCTGACCCCTTTAATGAAATCAAAACTGTCATATGAGGAGCTGTTTGGATCCAAAAGAGATGGCTCTTCCTTCTGAGCTGAACCAACTAGTCTGGATCACTAAAAAGAGCTGCAATTCCATCACTAGATTCCTTGTTTGGCTCTTCATGTCATCCTTTTGATGTAATAGTTCCCAGCTCAGGATGTGCCTAACCTCTCAACCAATGACATCTGGGTTTAGGTCCGGCCTTCTGCAGTGATAATAGATGGATGGATAAAATCAACTATTTGGGCAGATTCCAGAATAATTAAATTGTAATAATGGTAAAAATAATAACATGTGGCTAAGCTCACCATCAGTGAAAATATAAAGTGGCCATCAGGCAGGAAGGGTTGTCCTAATTTGATTTGTAATGCATTCATAAAGTTTGCAGATTTTGTTTTCCCACATTGCATCAAACTCTAAGCCTGTGCAAACTTAAATAAACATATATACCTCTGCATTATGCCTGTAATGTTAAAGCATGACCATGTAGTGCCAGCTGGCATCAGTATCAGGGGATCCAGGAGTCCAGCACACTGCAGTCTGTCTGCTTGAACACTGCCCACCTCAAATTGTTTTGATGTTACGTTTCTAACAAGTGCATTGCTTGATGTGACATATTCCATTTTCACAAACGAGGTTAAGCACACAAGAGCAGCGGGACGTCGTTCGGCGCACATGAAATGTTGAAATACTGCAGCGTTCAGCACCTTTCACACGAAAATGAAAGTCAAATTGAAGAGATGCATTTTCATCTCATCTTCACAGAGAGACACAGAGAGCCAGGGCTGCCTCAAAAATAAATGAATGCCTAACAATGTTTTTGATGTCCTATATTTAAATTTGTACGCTTACTTACATTACTCCTACTTCCCTGGTCTTGGAACTAATCCGATTGATATGGAAATGGGGTGCTCTGTTTCATGACAGAGTTGGGGAGCGAGAGAGAGAGAGAGAGAGAGTTCCCAGGTCGGCTCCTACTCAAGATGTGCTGAAAACAGATTTTCAGAATCCTCTGCCTTTATGGTATTGGTTCTAGAGGATTACACAAACCACTTAAAGCTCGACAATGAGCCCCTCTCTTTAAACAACAAAAACACCCTTCATGCTGGACACATTCTCCACAGTGGGGGGGTTAATCTGGAGCAAGTTAGAAAAATACTGAGATTATTAAGGGACTCAACATTAACATTTCATATAATGATCCTAAAAAGTCAGATTTATGCTGTTCTAAAACATGGCTAGAGAACTTTTATTTTAAGGTCCTGAAAATAGAAACCTTTGTTTTACCATTTTTTCTAATAGAGTAAGAATGCTTTTACTTAGTGCTACAGGACAGAATGAAGGAAGCAGAAAAATACTAACCAGCTTTACTCACATCTGCACAGGCAAAACAACAACCCACATTATGTTAAACATATTAAAGCAAATAAAGCCAATGGATTAAAAACAATCTTATTAATACAGGTTTTGTAATAAATGAATCACTGTTAATTGCACATAAGGATTTCATTGGAGGTAGATTGAATGATTAATAAAAGGCATGCTTCTGAATGGCTTCAGAGCTGTCTACAAGCTTGTGAAACAGCAACATAAATTTATATTGAATGCAAAAGATTGCACATCAGTTGACGTAAGATGCAAATGTTTGGATGAAGCTCCTCACCTCTCTGTACGGGAGTGATATCACAAGAGGCAGGCAGGAACAGGAGGAGGAGAGGGCAGAGAGTGTTGATATCTGGGATGAAAGAGTTAATTAATAAAGGTTGAAAATGCTTAGGATTTTTTGTTTGTTCTTTTGTCAGAGTTTTTTTAAGAGATTGCATTTTTAAGTTGTGATAAATCTCAGTAATATTGAAGATAATTACAATTAATCACATATATTTCACTGCATTTTTAAATTCCCTTTTTTTGGCCTTCAATATTCAATACAGTTTTTGTGCATTTTGTCTTAAACTAAAAATGACTTCCATTTTGAATACAGGCCTGCTTTAATAGATCAAAGATTATAGCATGAACTTAACCACAGAAAAAAAGGATTTTGTTATGGATTGAAAAGGGAATAAGGCACTTTTAAAAAGGTAAATGTTTGAGAACACATGGTTCAGAAGGTGAAATGAGACATTCAGGAGCAGTGGTGTGTTTATTTGACATCACAGTGGCTGCAGGAAGACGCTGACATGACTTAACCAAAGTGTGTGAAAAGAAATAATACAGCATCTAATTAATTTAAATAAAACAGACATTAGTTGTGGATGGGAGTTCATTGCAATTAATATGATTGATGTTGACAGCCCTCATTTTATTAAAATCCCTTTTTTCTTTTTTTTATTACTTGGTTTTATGATTAATTAATCAAAATTATTTTAAATAATTTGGCAACACTATTTAACTTCATTCAATGTTTCCCTAAAAAGAATTGTTTTATTTTTGCATTCTGTATAGATTTATTATTTAGTAATGGTTCATAAATGAAGGGTTAAATATGTACTAATTCTCTATTTTAGGGTAGTTTTTTAAAACTCTCCTTCTAAAAAACAACAGTGTTCACACCCAGCCTCAAAACTATTTCTGAATAAAAAGGAAAAGTAGTAAACCTCTCGCTACGTTGTTTGTATCACTGTAGGGCCTTTGTTTTATGTGCATTTCTTATTTACTTCTTTTAGTTGTCGTTGCTGTTTTTTTTTTTTTTTTGTATCATTTCTTTATTTGCATCTTTTTTGTCACTACTTTATCATATTATTTCACATACATACAAAGTTATCTTTAAATAATATAAATCACATATTATATATGTTGTGTTATCTATATGATATTGTGTTTTTATATATGTGTTGCCTTATCAGTCAGGGCAGTCCAGATGCAGTACCTTTTTTTGCAGAATAATTTCCACTGCTGTTGGACATCTTTTGTCTAAAACAATTAATTTATCCTCAAACACATCTCACAAACAAGGACCACAAAACACTGTAAAGTGTGGCAAAAAAAAAAAAAAAAAAAAACTTTTGTTTTAAGGGAATAATTTCCTTTTTAAATGTTATTATTTTCAGTGTTATCAAAAGATATTTTAAGTCAAAGTTAAATTGATCATTAGAAAAACAAAAAATCACTGAGTGATTATTACGGTCATCTGTCTAATTGTAGAAAATGTTTATTTAGAATAATGAAAAATGTACAATAAGCCATTAAAAACAGCTTTGTAGGATGAGAATTATCACACAGGCTGACTGCAGAGTGCAAACAGTTCACTTTCCTTTTTTTAAATGTTGATTTTGTGTAAAATACCAACATTTTTAGTCAGATAAGGTATAAAAAATCCTGTCCTAATGTGACTAGGCTTTCACTGAAGCCCAACAGTTTGTCATTTCAGTACCGGACTGATCTACAGCAGTGTTTCCTGAAGCTCAGTGACATAAATCACATTAGAGGAATGCAGCTCCTGCATCGGCACATTCACTCAGCAACTCCAAGCTTCCTCCTCACCGCCCGGGCAAACCCTTATCTGCTGTAAACTCCTCTTTTTATCTTAAACAGCATTTAAAATCATCACTTACCAACTCCCTTCTTTAGCCGAACAGCCATTCAAGCGTGTGTTGTCTGTCATTGGGGTTGAAAATTGGGGAATGGGCTGGAAATTGGAACCACCGAGGATGCCGTCCTGGAAAAAGAGGAAATCAAAGTTAAATGAGATCATGCATGCCAAGAGAATGTTTAACCAAAGGGCAAAAAGGAAGCTGGAGATAACAGAGAAGAGAAAACCGCTTAATGTTGTGTTGCTGCAGCCTGTTTGGAGGCTTGCATGCTTGTGTGTGTATTTGGAGGGCAGAGGGGGTGTAACTTGTCAATGCACATTAAAGTGTCATTTTATACATCTTTAAATATATATTTGTGTAAGTGCATGTGCAAATGTGAGCTTAAGTGAATACATAACAAAGTTCTTGTATTTTGGGCTTTAAAGAATGTGTGCATGCATGTGTTTTTATAGCCACGCAGAAATTTACCATCATTACTTAGCGTTAGTGTGTGGGTGCAGGTGTGTGGATATAGGTGACGAAAGGCCTTGCAAAGGTTCATCCCATAATGCGTTGTCTAAAAGGCGTTTGAAGTGGTGCACCACAAACAATTAATCTTGAGCCTGTGATTGAACTGAGCCTGGGTGATGCAGATTTCCCATGACAGGTTCACTTCAAAAGACTGGAATCCTGCCCCACCCAGAGCGCCTATGGTTACATGATCGACAGGCAAGCGCTTTGTTTTAACATGAGAGGACATGGCAACGCAAGGAGCATGAATAGAGATGGGGGTGGGGGGTTTAGTCTTTAATTTTCAGTTTATGCAATTTTCAGATGTTTGCAAAACACTTTGGGAAGCTATCGAGCTGCCAAAAGAGGATTGAGGGCCAGAAGTCAGGAGGTGTATTTGTACTTTTAAGCTGTAAGTCTCAGCTCAGACCAAGGATTCACGACGCAACAAGACCGTTTTAAGGCTCACTTTTGCTCTACGTCTCAAACACATACAGATCAGATGGAGCCTTCTGTCTGTATTTCTGCATGTCCTCCCCAAGCCTACAGATACAGACCAAAGGTTGCAATAACATCTGTACCTGTGGGGGCAGTGTTGAGCAATGAAGCCAACAGTTTAAGCCAAAGCAGCAAAACACACTGAAGAAGAATTATTCAGAAATGGTGGAACTTCACACAAATTTTCTGACGACTTAATCTGACTATTGTGTGAGTTGGCCGAGATTGCAAATAAACTATGTTTTCCTTAAAATGAGGTTGATAACTTATGAACTTCTGTCTTCTGCAGGAGCATATATCTTGTGTCCTGGTGTAATGGTGAAAGTTTGGACAACAAAACTGCTCCTGGATTAACAATGAAAAATTGACAAAAGATGGGCTATGTCCAGCTCATGGCATCAACATTAGCATAACACTCAAATCCCCCCCTCTCCATGTGTGTAGCATTCAAAATGTGAAGAACACTGCAGCAAATTATTCCCTTCATAGTCACTTATCATAATTTTGCAGCACGTGCCACTATCCATCTCCAGAGTGAGCCAAAAGTGCCAATCTCTCTAAATGAACCCAAAAGAGACAATAGAAAAACTGTCAAGGCTCCGGTTAATTTGCAGTGTCTGGACGTGGAGGGATGAACATCTCTTGCTCTGACTGCAGCTAAGAAGGACTGCTGCGCAAGGACTGGGCTGCGTGTGAGTGCTTTGGGACAGGGAGGGGCCCACAGCAGATACCGCTGCTCACTGAGAGGAGCACGAACAATACATTCTTTCCAAGTCAGTCTCCAACAGTCTACAATAACACCAGAAAAAGTCACTAGATTTGTCACCAGTCGCTTTTTTCAAAGAGTTGCTAAAAGGGTCTGAAAACCTGTTAAATATAGCGACAAAGTCGCTGAGTTGGAAACACTGACAGAGCATTCTGTTAATTTAGAAGTATAGTATAAACATGGACCCCAGATTGTAAATTTTATCCCTGTCAATATTATGTCTAAACTGGTGGCACTAGCTAAAAGTCATTCGTGGGCCAGAGGTAATCCAACACGTTGGATGAAGAGAAGTCGATTTTTTGGTAGAAAACCACAGGATTTTTTCTTAATGCCCTCATCCTTTAATTTCCTAATGTACTCACCCATGGTAACTACTAAAGAATAATGGAGCAGTATCAAAATGAACAGTAAGTCAGATGTTATTCTCATGTTGGATGTTATCTCGTGATCTCACAATTCCCAAGTGAACTGGTAGTTCTCCTGTATTTTGTGATTTCTCATCTTCAGTTGTCCATGGCTCTGCTGCACTTTATAAATTAATCCAGTGGCGAGGGCGTGCGTTGGGTGGGCCATAGTCTGCAGGGAACACTAAGGACACAGACTATAGGGAGTTTAGCACTCTGTGTAGCCTATCAGAGAACCCACAGCTGCTTCCAAAGTCAAAATCATCATGTTTTTTTCATTTCAGCTTTTTTGACAAAAGCAAAATTGCAGCCACAGCAACAAACTCGCTATCAACATTGTCATTCATATTGTATGCTACAAGATGTGAGCAGCTGCATGACAGGCATGAAGTGGAAACTGAAGCATGAAGAGTCTTACAGCCTCTCTCCAGTTGCAGCGGTGTGAACTGACAGGCTTTCAGAGCATTGCAGAGCGACCCATTACAAGCAGCTGCAAGACACAACTCATCTCATTGTGAAAGTTTGGTTTGAGCTAGGCTTCGCTGTCATGAAGGTTACATTCCCCTCCATCAGGAACATAAGCAAATAGGAACAGATGAGACACTTGTGTGAATGTATGCTATACATACTGCTATCTGTCATCAGGCGATAACAGAGGAAGTAATAAAAGAGTTTCAATAGAATCACTGATTATCTGATGTTTGATTAAAATTCTGTATCACGCCAGCGCTGAGTAATCCTTTATCTAACACCGGCCGTTCAGCTCATATCTAATCTTTGCATTTGTTTGTGTGCCTCCTTCACTGATGGGATCAGGGATCCCTGTGTAAGTTCTCTCTGACAGACAGGCTGGAATGGAGCATGTCTGGATTATGTTTATTCAATTTAAGTGAGCAGTTATCCTCCCAGGTATTGCTGCTCCACGTGCGCTCTGTGTGTAAGCCGAGGAAGCGAGGTGATCATGAGAAAGAGGAGAGAGAACGACACAGAGGGATGACAGGAGTGAAGTTTCCAGTTCATAAGCTGAGGTGAGGGAGCACTGAGAGGGAAACGCAGCCAGCCCGCACATGTCAAGGTCAGAAGATGCATTCTTCTAAGTAATAAAGGCAGAGGGAGACGGATAGAGATCTACGTCATCACGTTGATGTGGCTCTGATGGGCTTTAAGACAAAGAGCTTGAAAAACTGAGTCACCAAAGCAACAATTTAGGGCAGGGACTCTGGTTACCAACAGGACCACATTAAGGGCTAAATTGTTGAAAAGTGTAGCACACTGTCAAATATACAACCTTTTAATTAAATAACAAAAAGAAATATTTAGCTTTAGAGTTTTTAATTCCTACATTCAAGCTTTTGAACTTACACCCAGTGTTTTGTTCATTTGGACTTTTGTTGTTCTTGCAGGTCAAATTTGACCCACCCTGGTTTTTAAAGTATGATCAAATAAACCCAACTTTGACACCCTGATTGCTAGGCATCAGCCACAGCCATGACAATCTATGAACAGTTACTTCTTTTTAAATGCCCTTAAAAAGACTTTGTAAGTTGAAACCCATCAGCGTTTAGCCCATTTATTAAAGGCTTCTTAATTTTTGCTAAATTGTGTTCCTTTCGTTTTTCAATTTCTGACTTTTTCTTACTCTCAACAAAAATAAAACTCTGACCTCTCCTCGTTTGGTGTCATGAACTTTTCCTGGAGACTTAGAGCATTTGAGTTTGATACTTACAGATACGTGAAGCAGCTCCCTGAGCCATCTTGGCTCTTTTTTATCATTTCAGTTAGATTTTCAAAAACAGAGAAAAATGGGACAAGTTGTGTGTGTGTGTGTTTGTAAATTGAGTGTGTAAACACCTTCAAATTAAGTAAAACTGTGTGAGCGTGAGGCTTTATCTGCTCTAAGGTTGTCGAAATAAGTCCACATAAATTAACTAATATCTTCATAAAACACATTTTAAAGGTCACATATTATGCAAAATACATTTTTCAGGCTTTTCTAACAAAATAATATGCCCCTAGCCTAACCAAAGTCCCCCCAAGGATCAGAAAAGTCCCCCTCAGCTGACACAAGCTGTTCTCAGACTTTCCCTTCATGATGTCATGAGGGGATTTAGCCCCACCCCCAGGTTCAGTTGGCCCTCCCCGCTTGGAGAAAGTTCTGTCCTCCTCCCCAGATCCTCCTCTCAGCTAAGGATCAGGAGAGCCCATCAACTGTAGAAAGAATTGGACAAACCTTGTGTGACATCAGCCGTCTGCTTACAATAGGCAGACTCAAACAGCTCTAGAAGCCAATCTTGGCCAAACTTTGGATCAACCGAGCAGCCTGACCACTAAGCTTGACTTCCTGTCTGCTAGCTAGCTTTCTGGTTGACAGAAATGTAGTTTCTGCCTGTCGAGCTATCCGTCAATAAAATGAGATGCGCCAATCAGTCCGCAGTGAGGTTTTTCCTCAATATAATCGAAACGATCTTGGTACAAAAAAAAATTCACCCCCTGTACAACGAGAGTACATGAAGACATTAGCTAATGAGACACATTCTTTTTTTTTAACCAAGCTGTAAACCAGTTTATTTCTTGTGTAAAAAAACATCTGTTGAACAGGTGTTCAGACAGGAATTCCGGCCTTCCTGCGGCCAGCTTCAAGTGGACAATTTTCTGAGAGGGGCAGAGTCAGGGGCGGAGTCAGACAGCTCATTCACATTTAAAGCCACAAACACAGAAACATCTCGTTCTGAGCAGGGCTGAAACAGAGGTTTTTTAGACATACAAAAATCCAGTACTGGATTTTTTCAGCAACAAACTTCCCAGGCATGTTTTGGGAACATCTGAGACAATATAAATTTGACCAATTAGAATTTTAAATTTAAAGGGGTAAAATAAATGACTTCTAATAGTTTGAACAAAATTCTTTCGATAAGAAAATCACGTCTAGAGCTTTTTTTAATCTCAGGTTTGTAATGCAGATTTCTAATGTGTTTTATGGTTAACAGACCACTGGATAGCTATTTATTGGATGATTTGTGGGCGTTTCCAGTGGAGGATATTATTTAGCTGTTGCAAACTGCTTATGGGGGCCACTAATGTGTTAATATGCTAACTTATAGCTAATTTTTGCCATTTTGGTCTAGCAAAAAGCTCTGTTTGTATTATTTAGTTATTTAACTTGAGTTATTCTTCTTTACATAGACCTTACAATGTGGGTTAAACTGGACAACTTTCTAAAGTGTTTAATTTCAATCCCAAAGAAGATTTTTCTAAATGAAAAGATTTCACATTTTGGTACAATTTTCTTTTTTTAGGGGTGTGGGGAGAGCGGGGCAGCATGCATTGTATTATTCAGGGGAGGCTCACTCTTCCACATCTAAAACCCCCTGTTTCTCTACATGGTATACTGTAATGGCAGCTAAAGCTTAAATCCTTGATATCAGATTTTATTTTCCTCATCGAATGGGTAAGGGGCTCGCATGTGGTCCCATTGGCCATCCCTAATTCATGCACAAATAAAAGTTAATGTTTGAGTCTCAACCAGAGACTAAACATGTAGAATAATATTGACCTCTGTGTTGCTTTCCCTCATTGTTCTCTTGTAAACAGATAAATCTAAGCCATCTCCTAGTTAGAAAAAAGTTCACCAACATGAAGTTGTCAATTTAACGCAGTGTGATGTCATGTGAACAGAATACCTGTGGGTGTGTGCCGTCTCCTCACTGAATCATTTGGCGCTGCACTTTACTTCTTAATTCCCATCGCCATGAAACACTTCAGAAAGAATATCAACCCAGGAGCTATATTTTTTTTCTGCAAGCAAAAACTAGTTCAAAGACATTTTTTCCCACTCCCCCCCTCAGTCCTCAACTTACTGTCCTGGCATCTCGACAATTTCCAATCTGCGATGACTTTTACAAGATCTCTTTACTGATTTTGCTGCAACACTGAAGCTCCCCCCGGGCCAGTGGGTCATATAATTATAATGTGCAGGAAGTGATAAGCGTGTTTTAAAAGTGAAAATTAGGTTTAATTGTGGTGTATGGTTGCAATGTGAGCATGAAATCACATAAGTCAATCACAGCAGTCTTTGCATTATTTCAACTATTTGGTCTGAGTTTGTTTAGTTTGATTTTCATGCTTCTGCGCTGCAAGATGGTTGAGGTAAAATTTTTATTTAGAATGTTTAAGTAATCATGAGATGTCTAAATTGATTACCAATGACTAAGTCTATGTTATACTGTATATACTTTATTTAAATACTTGCTCAAATATTTTCAACAGTTTTTAAATCCTGAGAAATTCTTGATTTTTAGCAGATGTAATGGGATGTCTGGTAACTGACGTGCAACTAAAAATCAACTGTATGCACACAGAAGTCAGAGGTGAATGTTCCTTCTAAGAGCTGGTCACTATGTGATAGTCACTCTGACTGAGCTCCAGAGATCCTGTGTGGAGATGGGAATAAGTTCCAGGAGGAAATCTATCACAGCAGCCTGCATGGAGTTTGTAAAAAGCACCTGAAGGACTTTAGACTGTGGGAACCAAGATTCTCTGGTCTGATGCAACCAAAATTGAACCATTTGGCCTTGATTTTAAACGTTATGTCTAGAGGAAATCAGGAACCGGTCATCGCCTGCCCAATACCATCCAAATAGTGAAGCATGGTGGCAGCATCATGTTGTGGGGTTGTATATCAGCAGCAGGGACTGGGAGACTGGTCAGCGTTGAAGGAAAGCTGAATGGACCAAAGCACAGCAACACCCTCAATAAAAACCTGTTCTGCAGTACTCAAGGCCACACACTGGGCTGAAGGTTCACCTTCCAACATGAAATGACACAAAGCACATAGCCAAGACAACACAGGAGTGGGGGGACAACTTAGTGAAGGTTCTAGAAGTGCCCAGCCAGAGCTCTGACTCAAACCCTTTTGAAGATCTCTGGAGAGACCTGACAATGGCTGTCCACTAACGGTCCCCGTACAGCCTGACTGAGCTTGAGAGGATAGAAGAATGGCAGAAAATTCCCCAATCCAGGTGTGCAAAGCTTGTTGCATCATATTGAAAAATACTCCAGGCTGTAAGTGCTGCCAAAGATGCTTCAACTAAGTACCAAGTAAAGGATCTGACACTTATGCCAATATGATATTTCAGTTTTGGATCATTATCCTATTGTAGGATGAAATTGGCCCCAAGCAAGTACTGTCCACAGGGCATGGCATGGTATGGCATAGCATTGCAAAATCTTGTGATAGCTTTACTTCCCCAAGGTCCCTTCCACTCTTTACAAATCTCCTTTTCTACCACCTCCAAAGCACCCAGACCATCACGCTGCCTCCACCTCACTTGACTGATGCTTTTAAGCACTGTTCTTGCATCTTTTCATTTGTTCTGCGTCTCACAAATTTTCTTTTGTTAGACCCAAAGACCTCAAACTTGGACTCATCTGTGTACAACACCTTCTTCCGGTCTTCCAGTGTCCAGTCTTTTTGCTCCCTTATTAGTAAAATGGTTTTTAGCTGTGCAACATCATAACTTGGATTAGCGACCTTTTTTTTTCAATGAAGGAGGTCTGAATACTTTCAGAATGCACCTTTGGGTATAAATTGTGGCAGAAGAACTAGTGCACCATATATGTATCTATTTTATTTTTCAAGTTATACCTTGCCTAGAAACACTTAGGCAAATAAATTCTCAACAATCAGCTCTTCTGTTTTTCCTAATATGTTATTTTTAGTGAAATATAATCTTATAAATTGCAAATATTTGACAGAAAAGAACTGATCATGAACTAAGTTCACTAAAAACAGACCTTTACACTTCCTGTGAGAAGTAATGGTAGCCTTTGACCTTGTGGTTTCACCTAACAGCCCTTTAGACTCAGATTTCTATTACATCACCGATTGGAAAACCATACCAGAGAGGGGAAATGGAAACAAAAGTGCTCCATGTCCTACAACTGTGAGCATATTTTTCTCCTTTGTCTCTTTTTCTAGCCTTAAAATCAACTGAAAAGTGAGCAGAGAAACAAACGTGACTAAAACACATTCAGCTCTCCTACCCGGGTGTAAAGCTCACGTCTAGTCTCCTGAGTGAAGTCATTTCCTCTGTAGACGTTTTGCACAAACACAGGCCTAATATTCAAGAAGGGGGGGTTGTGCTTCATGAGGACTTCAGCTGATGCCAAACATTCACCCTCAAATTGAATTTCACCCTGACATCGTTGAGCACAGATAAGAGATTCAGTAGCCACACTTAACAGAGAAAATATTATGATAAATGGACTTTTATTAGTATTTCTCCCCATTATTCATGACAATAACAATACAGTGTTCTCTGCTGGTAATGGTGCATGTGTGTGGATGCATCAGCCAGGAAGGCATGGGTACTTATTATGGAAACAGTGTATGATGAATGTGATAGAGCAACTCAAACTTAATCTAAACTGCATTACATGTTGTTTTGAATATACCTCCCTGATACGCCTTTCTTTAATGTACTATCAAGTGCAGGCAGCAGAATTGCTTTAGTCTCAAAATTCAGAGCGGCAGAGAGAGGGAGAGAGGCTTTAAAATACTGTCTGTGAGAAATGCAAAATTTATGAATACCCCCCTCACATCTCAGCGTGATTTATGTGAAATAATAATACACTATTTAATGCTTAAACATAGCTAGGAGCGATCCCTGGCTATCAAGATGTACAATGGAGTAATGGGGCTGGAAGACAAATCACCTTGTGGACTTGTGATGCTTATTTAAAGGTGCTCAGGCAGATATATTAAACTATATGTAATTGTACACTAACTCTGTGCTGTAGGCAGAGGCGGCAAACACGGGAGGAGGCCAGTCGTGATGCAGATGGAGTGGTGTAATCAATTTGACTCGAGCATGAGCATCCACGGCGAGGGGAGAGGAGAGGAGGGAGCGCAGGGGAGGAGACGAGGGGAGACTTTTTTATCTGCTGTGCTGTCATCTTATTTAGTTTTCAGCCTTCACTGGTGCATCTGTCTTCACTTATGAAGAGCCAAAAGTGAGAAAAAAGGTAAAACAAGGCATTGAAGGTACAATATGTGAAATTTATGCACTGAAACGTAAGAATCAATTAATAAAATAACTAAACATATATCATATGTAGTTTTTGTTGAATCCCAATGAGCTCAAATACTTCCACAAGTTTTCAAAGCCATAGAACTTTGTCATTTTTTTATTTTTTTCTGTATTTAGTATATGACGTAGAACCCTATGCAAAGGCCTATGCAAAGGTGCATGCAGCCAACATGCACCTCCACAAATATGTCAAAACAATGCAGACAGCCCGCCCTGTGATTGGTTCTGCTGTAGTATGGGTGACTGCTGCATCTTATGTGTGTTCTTAAGTGAAAAAAAAAAGCTGCAGATAACATTGAGGGCTGGGTATCTTTTTTTTTTTTTTTTTAACAATACCAGTGCTTAAGCAATACTTTCAAAATGGTACTGTGCCTAAATGGTGCCTAACAAAACATTTAAAAAAAACAAGGGTAATCAGGTTCTGCCACAACCTCATTTGACTTATCATCATACACCTGTCAGATTTTAAATCTGTAATCTTCTCTCTCTCTCTCTCTCTCTCTCTCTCTCTCTCTATGTACTGAGTATTGCAGAGCAATGCAGTCACACCAATGCACAAGTATTTAGTTCTCACAGCAACTTTGGCTTCTACAGTGTAGTTTAACGTGTTTAAACCAGATCTACCTCATAACACCCCCAGACCCTGCTGCTCAGCTCTGAACACCCCCACTGGTAATTGTTTTAATTGAGAGGTCTTTGGATAAAAACGGTACTCCCGAAGGTGTGCATTTACCAAACAGTCGAGCAAAAACAATCTCAGTGGATGAATGAGGGAGAAGGCTGTTAAAAATGGCTTTATCTTCCTGTTTCCTTCTGCAAGTAATCCCAGAATGCATTGGGAAGGCCTACCTCAATGTCAGACCTTTGTTGTTGCTTTGACCAACAGCCACCTGGTGGTGGAATCTACATTCTATTCATTAAAAAGGTAAAAAAAAATTTCTTTGCCTGAAGTTTAAGATGAAAATCCCATGTGTGCATCTCTATTCAGAGGGTTAATTTGCATGCTCAGGATCTACAATATAACTGCATGTGATGCAAGTTTGAGCACAAGGTGTGTTAGATTTGTAAAAGAGGACCATGTTCAAACAACACCAGTGGTCGCACTGACTTGATTTATGATTCCCTGATTGGCTCATTTAATTAAAGTAAATGGCAGAGCCACAGCAAGGCCAAATTGTCCTAATCTGATGAATTGGCCCCCGTTTTACCACCAAAAGCAGGTAGGGTAAATAAACAGGGTAATTACAATGGTAAATGAAGCCTCTGTGAGCGCACCCTGTGGGCTGCGGCCGGCTCACCCAGGAAGGAGTGAACAACAGGCGTTCCCGTAACTTTCTTTTATCATCTTCCCTCTGTATCTCAATGCCGTCCATGCCAAGAAAAACATACTCTCATACACGCAGACACCTACAGGCGCTCGCACTCTCACTCGCATATTCAATGACACACAAACCACAAAGTCTCCTCCCACCCCCATCCCGGTGCGTTCGTGTACAATTATAGCTACGGTGATCCACAGGTGTTGAATTCTTCTGGCAAGCCATAAAACATGATATGCATGATTTGTGCAGTCAGCCAGGTCTGTAATTTCATTCTCCTTTTCTTTCATTTTCCCTTCCTGGGCCACACGATCCATTTTCCTGCTTTATGAGAGTGCAGACACCCAAAGAGACTTTCAGGATGATTACATGCCCCGTGCCATGGGGGGTCTAGGGAGCCAGCGCGCCAGCCTAAGAGCCGTGTCAAACCTGGGTGAAAACATCTATTTGAATAAGATTTTGAATATTTGAACTGCTCGGGATGTGCTTCATTTATCCTCCTGAGTGAAAGTATCATCTCTGAGGACTTTCTGATGCATGTTTTTTGATCCACTTGATATTTGAAATATATATTATTGTGCCCGGCCGCCTGTCACAGCAACAGTTCTGATTTAAGATGAGGATGCATGCCCTCCTGTGAGAGTCTGGCAAAATAAATCAAGCGCACCTCACATGGATCATGTATTTAAGGAGACATTCATATCCACACGGGCAGGCCTGATGTCACAGCACGTGGGTAGGTCTGCTGGCAGAGAACTGCGATGTCCTCAAGGGGAAACAAACTCTGTCTGCCACTTTCACAGCGTTGCCTAAACGTGATCAGGGTGAGAGGTAGGGCTGCAGCTCTGCTGCACTTTTTCTGGGTTATATTCTGCACAATCTACAGTATTAACGCCAAGGGAGGGAGCGGTAAAATTGAGTTTGTACATATTAAAAACGAGTCATTATTCTAATTCGATCACTTATTCAGAAGGGCACATTTCTAATATTACTCTCAGATTTACTGTGGTTGCCGTAAACATGAATTTAATGCTAATATCTATGTAAATAACTGCCTCTCTTTGGTTTAAGATGAGGCCGTGTTAAATGGCTGAGTGAGCACGTGAAAAGCTAAATAGGCCACTGAGAAGATTTTTATTTTCTGCATATTTCACAAATTTCCAAAACAGAAAAGGTCCTCCAGCTTCAATCCATAGAAGTAAATAATATCCAGACGTAAAGCTAAGCATTAATCCTGGTGTGATTGACATTTCATATCTGTGACAATACTCCAAATAATTAAAAACAGAAATCTTGAAAGGTAATAGCTTCTCAAATCCATTAAGTAGTTAAAGGTTATGAGGAAAAAAACACAGGATTATTGCTCACAGCAAAACTCCTAATTAAATGACACCACGTAATTTGTTTCTCAATCCTTTTCTCTTCACAAGCACAGCACAGGTTAAATGAATGGGCAATGAAACATGTGCGTCATTTACCATCACTCTGAGGATACAACAAACATTTTTCTCTCCCCACAGCTTCTGTCTATATGTGTTAGAGCAAAAGCAAGTATGGGAGATTGGATAAGCAGACACACTTCCTGGTAAATTGTTTGTTTAATTACTTTTCTTTCAGTTTCTTGGGAGCATGCTTGCAAAGAGGGATGCTTCCCCCTCCTGGCTGCTTATAAGAAAGCTTAAGAGTCCCCAGTCTTTAAAGGAGCCACCTTTCACTCTGATGCTTGTGATGTGAGTGCAGAGAGGGGAGGAAAGGCAGGACGATTCTAAGGGCCCAGGCTGACAGAGGCCCTTTCTTATATGTCTTATGTCTCATATCGATTTCATTGCAAAAAAAGTCACGTTCAGACAGTATCTCTGCTGCTAATTATTAATGAAATGGCACTTGGAAGAGTGGTGCACTACTGGGGCCACATGCAGCCCTCCTCCTCACTCATAGCAACCAAAGAGTCAATGTCAAAAATCTTTTACATGCACCATTCTATGCATTTGTATAAAAAGGAAGATATGCAATTAAATAAACTACAATGACGAGTAATAGTAAGTTCAATGCATTTTAAAGCAGTTTAAAGTGGCTTATGTTTTGTCTGTTTTGTCTTGAATGAAGTATTTGCATTTAAGTTCAAAAATATAATTGGTGTAATAGATTAACCCCTTTACTCTCATTTTTCTTATTTTGCAGCCTGATGCTACAGTCAAAAAATCATTTTATTCTCTTTAATCTAGACCAGTGTTGATTTTGACAGTTTTTTTTTCATCTTAGTCTCAGTCTTAGTCTTTAGAATAAACGCATTTTAGTTTTAGTCACATTTTCGTCATTTCTACCCTTCATTATCATCATCATCAACACATTTTAGTCTACTTTTAGTCCATAAAAACTCACATTTTAGTCTTAACTTTTAGTCCGAGCATTTATTATCTTGCCTAAATCTAGTACTAATTCATGGTATCGGCCTACCTGGGGACCCCGCTTTCTATAGTTGAGAGACAAAATGGCTACAGATGCATTGTATTTTGACAGATTTACCTTCAGTGGAGAGTTTAAGTCACCAAAGATCTGTTTTTGGCCAGTCAAGTCTTTCTCATGAGAAAAAGGCTGTCAACAAACAGTTTTAGTCATAGATTTGGTTGACGAAATCAACACCAATCTACAGTCTGTATCCCACAACAAGTAAAAACAGAATATTAGAAACTTGTGAATTTATGAAGAATAAAAACTGAAATTTCACATTGACATAAGTCTTCAGACTCTTTGCAACACTGAACAATTTAGGCTAGGTTCTCCCCACGTCTCTTGATCTTTTCTGAGATGTTTCTACACCTTGACTGGAGTCCACCTGTGGTAAATTAAACTGATTGGACATGATTTGGAAAGGCACACACCTCTCTGACAATGCATATGAGAACAAAAACAAAGTCATGATGTCAAAGGAGCTTCCTGCAGAGCTCAGAGACAGAATTGTTGCAAAGCACAGATCTGGGAATGCTACAAAAATTTCTGCTGCACTGAAGGTTCCCAGGGTACAGAGCTTCCATAATTCTTAGATGGAAGAAGATTTGCCTGAGCACAAATCTTTCTAGAGCTGGTCCCCTGGCCAAACTGAGCAATCGGGGGAGAAGGGCATTAGTTATAGAGCAGACCAAGAACCTGATGGTCACTCTGACTGACCTCCAGAGATCCTGTGTGGAGATGGGACAAAGTTCCAGAAGGACAGCCATCACTGCAGCCCTCCGCTGATCTGGGATTACAGCAGAGTAGCTATCATAGAAGTTATCCTTATTGTATAATTAGGCTTGATAACACCACATAATTCACCAAATTCATTCATAAATTTGGAAAGGGATTTGCCTGTTACATATTGTATTTTCTGTTGCACATCTACCACTGTGTTGAGGTTTTAATGCTAGGTTTTGGTTATTATTGGAAAATTAACAATTATCATCATAATTATTAATATAAATGATTAAAATTAATCTATCAAATGCAGCTTTCAGTGAATGCTTATGAAATGCTATCTACAGCTAGTACTGCCCAAATCAAAGCCTCCTACTTGTGCTCACGGTGTGTGAGTCTGATGTCCAACTAGGTCTAGGAGTGAGCAGAGGTTAGTCCATAAATGTTCCTTCCACGGTTCCAGCAAGTTAAAAGTCTTGAGGCATCAAGATTCAAGATTCAGGTTTAGGAGGAGAGCAGGGCATGTATCGCCCTTCTGAGAGGGGAGAAAAGTTTCTGTGTCCTTTTTAAGGTACTGGTGGGCTTTCTGCAGCTCTCCTGTTTCGATGGCATCAGAAGAAAGAAAGAAAACTCTTTGAACTCGACTGGTAACAGACTTTTCTTACGTCATTCTCCTATAAGCTAGGAGAATAGGTCTTCTCTGTAGGTGCAGCAAAGAATCCCAGGATGATGAGTCCCATCTTTTTTATGGTTCTTTGTTTAAAATTTCCCTCGAAAACTACTCCATGCAGGCTCCACCACATGCAGGCCTGAATGTCTTTTTTTTGCTCTGTGGGTCCCCAAAAACTGCCAGCTTACCTGTGTCATCTACATCTGGTGCGTTTACATCAGGCTGCAAGGTTGCATTTGGCTGCATCAGCATCGAAAGTTTTCAGGTGGGTGGGGGTTCATATTTTTGGGGCTTTTTAGCCTTTTTTCAGGTATAGATGAAAAGAGACAGGACATGCACCAAACAGCACTGAAACTGGGAATTGATCTTGTAACTCAGTGCATTGAAGATGATAGCGTCTGTAAATGGGCATCTGCCCTACCAAATGATCTAAACCATAGGCCAGCACCACCCTTTTTCCTTTAATTATACGTCTTTAAAACTTTAAGCTAATAGTACCTGACAAAGAAAGGTACCATTAATAATAATAATAATAATATCTTGAATTTATATAGCGCCTTTCAAGTAACCCAAGGACGCTTTACAGGAACAGCTTAAAACAGTGCAAATCACAGTGTAAAAACAACACAACAGTTAGTTGAAATAAGTCCTCAGATTCATCATTAATCCTAACTTACACAGAGAAAGCAATTAAACATGAAAGGAAAGTGTAATGCTGTGTCGTAGACTGGGAATCACTGGATGTCAGTAAGTCATTTTATACATGCACTCCTGCATGATCTCAAACCACACTGGTGTAGCAGTGCAGCAATCATTTGAAGGGGACAAATTATGCAAAAATGACTACCAGGCTTTTCTAACATAAATATCTGCCCCCAGCCTGTCTACAGTCACCTCAAGAAAAATCCACTCCTTCCCCACTTCTCTTTCTCCACCTTTCAGAAAATGTGTGTTGAAACAGGCCGTCCTCAGATTTTCCCCTCACGGTGTCATGTGGGGAGTTAGCACCGCCCCCAGGTTAGGTTGGCCCTCCCTGCTTGGAAGAAAGTTCTGCCCTCCTCACCTGATCCTCCTCTCAGAGGAGTCAGACAGCTCAGTAACATTTAAATCCACAGACACAGAAACAGCTCGTTCAGAGCAGGGCTGAAACAGAGGGGATTTTTAGACATGCAAAAATCCAACGCTTTTTCAGCAACAAACTTCATAGACATGTTTTGGGGACCTCTGAGACCAATAGAAACCTGTCTTAAAAGGATAATATGTCCCCTTTAAATGATGAATCTAAAAGTCAAAAATATAAAATCCATCTGTTTGACTTCATTTGATTCTCTTATCAACACACTGGTATTATTTCAAATGTCACTATGGACTTAAAAAAAAACTTGATTAAAATGAAAATATTTACATTTTAAACATGTAATTTTTTTGTTTAAAGGGATTTTAAATTGATCATTTGAGAAATAAATGTTAAATTTAACCCACCAAAGAGGCTACAGGGAGTCACTGTGATGAACACCACTGGTGTTTCTGCTACCAGTGAAAACAAAGTCAGTACAAACTGATCATCATGAAGTCAAAGGGACTTTTACGTTTAAAAAAAAAAAAAAACTTAAAACCATGGATTAGAGGGAAAATATTTAAAAATAGACTGTAACTAAAATGTTTTTTTCATCAATGCTTCGTCTGACATTTAATTGATTTATCAGTAGTCTGTTCAGTCTAAGATATATGTCAGATTGATAAACGAACCATGAAAAATGTGATTACTGTTTCTCTAAGGCCAGTGCTTGTGCTATTGAAAGGAAAATACTTTGTTAGATTTTCCAGTTGTTGACAACAGTACAAAAGTAGGAAATATTGCTTAGTAATGGTCAGTTTGTATCAAAAGAGTTCTTATCAAATATTAAGTTTGATAACTGCACTTTGAGGTCTTGATTTAATCGGCCTGTTTACTGACCTCAGCCCTGATATGAGCCCTCCTTTTGAAGCCTCCTCTGATGCTGAAGCATATTAAATGGAGAATCTAAGAGGTCCAACCCACCGTGCACCCCGTGCCCTTCAATGACAGAGAACAGATGAGCTGAATTTCAAACGTCCACAGCCACTGTGAGCCGGTCTGGCCGGTGCGTCTCTGTTCTCTGGTCACTGGCAGAGAGGAAAGAGGGCGGGGGGGTGGAGGAGGAGGTGAGTGGGAGAGGAGGGCGTGAGACGAGGGGGGAAAGAAAAATGTAAGAGCAGCGAGCCTAGCAGATCAAAGAAAATAACATGGGAGAGGATATGAGCGCTTTGAGAAGTAATATAGCCGAGATAGCATCTGTTTTCCGAAGCATGCAGGAGGCTTGAGACAAGCCCAGGAAAAAGACAACGGAGAGCGGCTGCACTTTAGCCCAGGATAGTCCAAACACAAATAGCTTATTAAGAAGCCCTCAATGTAATATTTGGCTGACATTAAAGTGTCTTCTTTTAAAATGATCCACTGCTGGGGATAGAAGTCTTGTGATACTGATGTGGAATAAATAATATGAAGGATTACTAAAAGGGAGTGGGTGTTTAGGTGGATGGGTCTGTGTCTTTTAGGAAAACAGTTTAAGAAGAAAAAGAGTCATCATCATTGTCTTGAGGGGCAGTTTGCTCAACCCCAAAGAGTCCTGTTCTGCAAGTAGAAGCTCTTAAACAAACACTTTGGATGCTTGTTAAAGCGCCTGTGAGGAGTTTTGGTGTTTATGAAAGACAGAAATCAATCCTGGTGTCTTTATCTGAGCTACAAAAGCAAACAAGACCGTCAGAGACAAGACTGATAATCTCCAGATAGATAGATAGATAGATAGATAGATAGATAGACTTCCCTGTTGATTCTGGGTTAAGTCAGGGGTGCGTCTTAGCCCCTATGCTCTTCAGTACCTGTACAGACTGGATAACAGGACAGGTAGCAGGGGCAGCGAACTGGCTAGTGCCATTTGCTGATGATGTTGTGATTATTGCAAAGACTGTAGATGTCCTTGTGGAGGTTCAAAACTTGCTGAGTGGGGGGGCTGAAACAATGGGACTGAGCGTCTCCTAGGCTAAAACAAAGATCCAGGCATTCAGGGACGGCTTGGGTCCTGCCATCAAATCTGTGTCTGTGGATGGTGAGAGCATGGAAGTTGTAGAGCAGTTCACCTACCTTTGCAACGTAATCCATCCACCAGTTAACTGCAAGGTTAAGATCAACCACAGACAGGGAATTGTGCATAGGGGGATAGCTTTGTTGGACATGATGGTGTGGTGCTCTGAAGCACTTCCTGGCTCACTTTCGCAACCCGGTGGGTTGGACCAGATCTCAGGGGCAGCAGTGTGCATTGTGGATAGATACCTGGAGAGATGCGGCATGGGTCTAGTGCAGGCCTGGATGATGGCCTTCAGGAGGCCAGAGCCAAGGTTGCTGGGAGGGAGTGCCTAACTGGCATATGCCCCCATACTTGAACTGACCTGAATTCCTCTAGTGATCATCTTTTTGGTCTTGTTCCAAACTGATTTCACATCTGGCACAAACATTGTAGATTTGAGCTTTGCAGGAAAGATTTTCCTGATGGCAGAAGTAGAGTCTGGCAAATGAATCTACTATGCACAGTTGCAGACTGGCTTTTACTTTGAAAATAAAAAGCAGCTTTGGGTAGATAAAAGATTATGAGAGGAACCTTCCCATGGAAAAGGAACTTGATAAGACAGCAAAAAAAAAAAAAAACAGTTAAAAATAGTGAATGTTTGATAACACAAGGTGGAGATAGTGGTGGGAGTATACATATACTAGTATATAGAGACTTTCAAAGTAATCCTGTGGTATCGATTACTCAAACCAAGTAACGATACGAAATTTACTTTTACCTTTACTGCTTGTCTGGGTCATGTGACTCTGTGGACCAATTAGACATGTCTGCCCTACCGTACCATGTGACTTTGGAGACCAATCAGTCAGTCATGTACCTTTTAAAAGATTGATAGTCCAATATTTTATTCTTTCTTCAAAAGTTTCAGACTGTATTGGTAACATTCCATCAAAAAGTATCAGTATGAAAACAAATTTTAAAAATTTGGTACTGCCTATCCCTACTGGAGATGAATTTTGACTTGTCCACTGACCTGTGTGTGAGTTTTTATATTGAAATGAGATGTTAAGGAGCAGTGCTGGACTTACTTTACATCACTGTGACTGCAGGGAGACATTGCAGGGTCTTAACCAAAGTGTGCAGAAAGGGACGATGAAGCAATAAAATTGAGACGCTCATTATGGACCTTAATGGTCACAACTGATGCATTAATGCTGACAGTCATAGCCTTTCTATTTGTCTTTTAACACAAACTGAGGTTTAAGGTCTATTTTTAGCACAACAAATGTCAAAATGTGATATAAAACTCTGCAAAGAACCCATCCAGTTGTCTATTCTAATTTCTATGGTCTATATAGTATATCAAAACCATTCATAGGTTGCGCTCCCATATGAGCCTCCTGAAGATTGAATAATGTCCTTCCTGATCCACTCTGCAAGAGGCCATATTGGATCCAGATTTCACTGGTTCAAAAGTCATTTCATTCCCCTTCATTTCCCCACCTCCCTCCCTCCCTCTCTCTCTTTCTACTTTATTTCTCTCTGTCGCTCTCAAACCCTCTCTCTGCCTGCTTTATTTATTGCAGGTCCAGTGGTGTGGTACAAAGCCATTACCCGCGCATATGTACCTTTTTGAATAATCAATAAATAATTATTTTATTATTTAATAGGATCGTATGGGGAAAGGAAATGGGTTTTATTACATAAATCCATCATGCGTGATGAATGGGTACACTTGTAAAGTTGGACAGGGGAGCGGGGCGAGTGCTCGGACAAGCCTGCACTCACACCGCTGTGCATTGCAGAGCACTTTCTCCATGCCAGGTTGTAAATATGACATTTTTGTCTCTTTGGGACTGTCAATTGGAGTGCATTGGGAATAAGGGAAAGGGATTGTAAATTCAGGGAGATTAATTAACCTTTTACATTTGCGATTCAGCCCCTGCATCTCTTTCTGCATGTTGTGACCCCTGTGAGCGCAGGGGTGAGAGACCTGGCCGCAGACGTCTCATTCCCAATGAGTTATTAACAGAATTTTTTGAATAGATGGAAAAATTGTAGCCCGGCCATTTAGTGTCATAAAGGCTGGGTTGGCGAGGCAGCAGGGGCCTCCCAGGGACAGGAGGCAATACCATTACAATCAAATCTGAGATGGAAGAGGGATTGAGCTGTCCATTCTGAATTTTTATATTGTCAGAGGGCCGGGGAGGAAATAATGCCATCCTGGAGTGTATTAACCTCTGGCTGGGGAAAGAGGACAAGGAGAGAGAGGGCGAGAGAGAGAGAAGAAAGGCAGGCGGCGGGAGGGATTTGAGATTCGACAGCTGGGGAAAGGGGAAGGCTTGAAGAGGGAGGAGAGGAATGAAGGGGGCAAAAGAGAGTTTCATGCCTTATGCTGTGGAAGCCAAACAGGGAGAGACAGGGATATGAGATGGCCGAGAGACAGAGCCAGAACAGAAGAAGGGAGAGCAGGGAATAATGCAATAAGGATTCAGAGAGAAGGAGGGGTGGGTAAAAGGGGTAAGATATGGACATGACTGTGGGGGGAGGAGGTCCAGGAGGAGTGGATGGGAAAGACAGAAGAGGGAGCTTTGAGGAAATGAGGGAATGACATGAAGTGAGGAGAAGGAGAAGTTGTAGGAGTAGAGTAGATCCACTGAGGTTAAAAAACTAGTTTGATTTGGTGTATGTGGACATCCAATCAGTATTGATGATAGATGTTGTCAGGTCAAGTTAGAAAGTCTGAAATCTAGGTTTTCTAGCTGATTGCATGAGTTATATCAATGCCTACATGTGTCAGGATGAATTGAAAACATTTTCCATCTTCAAGCTTTAAATACAAGCTGAAATTCAGTGCGGGCCTATAGCCAGTCTAGTGGAAGGGAGGTTCTTATTTCTAACTGTAACTGTACCTTTTTCCTGTTTCTTCTCTTATTTTATAAGGATTCAAAAGAGAGGGCCACCTTGGAAGTGCAACCCAAATCTCAAAGGATCAGGCAGTTTTACCAGAGCTGTGGGTGGTCAAAAAGATGACTAGGAGCAACAGCAAGTCAGACACAAAGCAGGAGACCATGCAAAATCACATATCTGGTCAATGACTGCTAAGGTGCATGGTGCGTAAAAGTCGCCTAAGCTCAGCTGAAGAGTTCTGAACTTCCACTGACATTGATGTAAGCCTAAAAGCTGTGCAGCAGGAGCTTCATGGAATGGGTTTCCATGGCTGAGAAGCTGCATGCAAGCCTCACATCACCAAGTCCAATGCGAAGCATTGGATGGAGTGGTGTAGAGCACAACAACGCTGGATAGTGGAGCAGTGGAAACATGTTCTGTAGAGTAGTGAATCATGCTTCTCTGTATGGCAGTCAGACGGGAGAGTCTGGGTTTGTCAGTTGCCAGGAGAACATTTCCTGTCTGCATGGTATGGGGCTGTTTTTCAGGGTTTTGTCTAGGCCCCTTATCTCCAGTGAAGGACAATTTCAATGCTTCAGCAGCCCAAGACATTCTGGACAATGCTATGCTTCCAACTTTGTGGCAACAGTTTGGGGAAGGCCCTGCTCGATTCCAACATGACTGTGCCCCAGTGTACAAAGCAAAGACTTGTGGAAGAACTTGACTGTCCCGCAAAAAGCCCTGACATCAACCCCATCAAGCACCTTTGATATAAACTGGAATGGAGAATGCGAGCCAGGCCTTCTCATCCAACATCAGTTCATGACCTCATAAATGCTCTGCAGAATGAATGGGCACAAATTCCCACAGAAACTCTACCAAGAAATGTGAAGGCTGTTATAGCTGCAAAAGGGGGCCAACTCCATATCAAAGTACATGTATTTAAATGCAATTTCATTACAGTCTCTGTTGGTGCAGTGGTCAGGCGTACAAATACTTTTGTCCAAGTGCACGCTCAAATGAATAAAGTTGAAATACTAAGTAAGGATGGAAACATGCACCAAGTCCGCAGATTTAAGGCTAAAGTGGTGCAATCAATATAACAAGAAATATTTTACCTCCCTATTCCTCTGGCTGCTCTGCACTGCATTTAACATTAGAACTAGTCTAACATACCGTATTTTCTTTGGCAATCGCGGGTGGGAAAAAAATGTTGCTAAACTGGTAGTACCCACCAGTCTGGTACGTCCTGACAGCAAACTCATTCAACATGGACCCTTCATCACAGGTAACAGATAAACTCTCTGCTGTTTTACTGCGTTTACATTGTATCTCAATATTCTTTTCCATTTTTATAATGCATTTCCATATGATTTGACATAATTGAGAATTTTTGTGTGATAGAGATTGAGAAAGTTGTAACACACTCAGTTCTCCCTGTCAGAAACTATGATCGCACTTGGTCTGCACATGCTCAGTAGGATTATCTCTCTGTCAGCTGAAAATGAGCAGGACCACATCCCCATATCAGAAGTTTACAGTAAGAGAAAAAGGTTTGAAATGTCTGATTGAATTGTATTTTTCTTCTACAGACAGAAGTTTACATGCAGGCCCTACTCTCCCTGTCTACAGAACATGCCATGTTTGTTTCTTCCATTCATCAGGCTGGAGTTTGTATGATAAATACTATCATGATGATCATTCAGCTTCTCAAATACACCTGGTTGTCACACCATTAATGCTAAGTTTGTGTATTTGGTCTAAACTGGGCAACACAACTCCAAGTTTTCATTGTCTAATGTAAAAATGTCTGTTGCTCTCATTTCATTAAAGTTTGATCAGGCTGTTTTTAATTTAGAATCTGTATCAATATATTGTCATGATTAGGAAATAAAAACACAAATTATGAGAAAGCATGTTATATTTATGAGAAAAAAATCGAAATTCTGAGAAAGTAACTCATAATTATGAGATAGGCAAAAAATGTAGCTTTTTAAAATCTCTTATAGGCTACAGATATAGCTCATTGTTATGATTCACTATTTCATAATTTCGACTTTTTAACTTATATATTCCACTTTTTATATCATAGTAATAACTTTTTTATCGCAAAATTTGGACGCTTTTACATAATTTTGTGTGTTTGTTAAATTATCTATCTTTTCTATTTTTAATCATTTAGCCTCTCAGTGCACAGAAAAATGCTCCACATCTCACCAAACTCACATCGGTAAGGTGTAGGTACAGATGGTACATATTCACCTGCTGCACCACGCGGCTCTGTCGACCAATAGAATCACAGTTCAGAGGTCGAAGTGGACCGGAAGTTGTTGGCTCTTTCTGTCACTGCAGCTGCAGCGAGCATAGCTTGCTCCTCACAGGCTAACGCGTCTCTCGACGTGTTTTCGTCGTTTGTCATAGAAAGGAGGATTGTGAAAATTCTCGAAATGGACGAAAAAGCAAGCCGACGCGTCCAGGGGAATGGCTGTCAACGGCATAGCCTCTGAAGAGGGAGATAAGCTAACGCTAAGAAACCCGGAAGTGCTGGTGAAGGTAACGGGCTTGCTGCTGTAGCTTGTTTGTTTGGCATAGAAATCAAAGTAAGCGATCACGTTTGTCACGAAAAGAAGTCATGTTGTGAGATGACGTCGAGGATAACTTCTTATCTTTAGGTGTGTAATCTCTGTTAATCTGTGAAAACGGCGTAAATTAACGTCAGGCTTTAGCAACCGGCTGCTCCAGCTACCTTTTAACTTACGTTCCTTTTTTTTTTTATTATTCTTCCCTAAACACATGCTCCACATGTGTCAAATACTAGAATATTACATGTCTATAACATGGTCGATATTAGTAAAAAGTGTCGTTTTTGTGCTATTTAAATAAACATGGTTTCATTCTTCATTATTTTATTCTTATTTCACTCTTAAAGCTGGTAATGCTTGTCAAACACTCTCCTCCAAAACAAACATTGACCGAAGTCAAGAGCAGGCTGCGATACTTCATATGAAAGAGTATCTTACCTAAGATTAAAGATAATAACAGCTTATGTAAGCTGCCTTTCTCTTATCAAACTTAATAGAAATATCTGACTTGTTTTTTTTTTCTAGAACCACTATAATAGAATAACAGAGTAAGCATAATTGAGATTAGGTCCTTTAAAGCTCATTCTGGGCTTCTCCAAAGTTTTTTGCTCATGTGTAGTTAGGGATGTACAATATTACTAGTATCAGTATTGGTAGCTTGACAGGTATTCCTTGGTGTTGCAGTGCAGGGCTTTCCACAGGTGTGAGGGGGTCTAAAAGCATACACCACACTGGTTCACTGAACAACGTGTGGCGAGTAATGAAGGCGTTTGTGGGGTTTCTCCCCCAGAGATTTTTGAGCATCTATTATACAATTTCCTGCAATAGTCCAGGAATATTAAAGCAATTATTCGGGGGGTTCAATTATGTGAAAGGAAAGCATAGTTATTAACTAATTATTAACAAAAAAAAGTTCATGCATTTCTCTTACATTGTTACAAGTTTGATCTACACTACAAACGTGTAGTGTGTCTGTTATTACTGACTGAAGTGTGAGGTTCACTTCTTTTTACAGTCGCCCATTTGTTTATTCAAATAAGGGGGAGGCATGTTCCCTTTGTCTATTTTTAGCAGGATGTCCTCCACCTGTCGCACCTGTCCTTCAACATTGTTGCTATCTTAAGCTTTTATAGTGAAGTTACAAAAGGTCTGAGCTAAGCTTGGCCACACTAGAAGATTTTTGGCCCAAATTTGGGCCCAGTGTGAAGCTTGTTTGATATTTATGATTCCAGATTGGGCATCTTCCTCCAGTGGAGTACCTGTAATAGCCAATGAGAGCAGACTGGGAAGCATCAGAAACCAGATGTTGTGTACTCTCAGATGCACAAATATGGCAGGGAATATAAACTCAGCTGTGCCCAAAGCCAAGCAGATTCATTAAAGTACAAGTAGAGGGCCGATTATTGACCTGGCTGATTATCAGGGCCAATATCAGGGATTTGACTGATTATCTGTATCTACATTTTATTTTACCTATTGCCCATACAGTCATTTATTTGAAAAGCATGGGACTTTGGCTCCAGCTTCAGGTTTTAAAAATGAAAAAAAAAAAAAAACATTTTCTTTGAGTTCTAACTAACCACATCCCTTTTTCCTCCAGCCACCAGCAGCCACAAACACAATGAGTGCCAAATATGGCCTGGTGGGCTACAACAGTTCGCGGAAGCATATTTCCATTTCCATCCCGTCGTCCACGGAGGTGATGTCACCCCACATCAAGTCTGTGGAGGAGTTAAGGGTCCTGGGAATCAACCTGAGCAGCTTTAGTCCCCCAATACAGTTCTTCATCTGTGTGGCTGGAGTCTTCCTCTTTTACCTCATCTATGGATACCTGCAGGTGACACGCAGACTCTCATTAACATACATATACATACATGCATAGCACATACACAACATTTGTTTAGCTGTTGTTCTTAGAACTGAATCTGTGTGCCTCTGTGTATGTTTGGGCAATGAGACACCTTGGTGACAGCACACCTAGACAACCTCAGAGGGCTGTTATTGACTCATTTCTTTGTCCCTCCACCCAGGAGTTGATATTTTCTGTGGAAGGCTTCAAGCCTTTTGGTTGGTACCTCACTCTGGTCCAGTTTGGCTTCTACTCCACGTTTGGACTGGTGGAGCTCCAGCTAACACAGGACAAACGCAGAAGGTAAATAAGTCCTGCACAGTGAGAACAGCGTGTACTTTTCCATTATTTGTTCAGCTTCATTAATGTATTTGCAACGTTTGTTTAAACATCCGTGAAGGCAACCCAACATCAAAGCAGTTCTGTAAGTAAATATTGTATCTCAACTGCTTTATGTCTCCTAGGATACCAGGGAAGACGTATATGATCATTGCATTTTTAACAGTGGGCACCATGGGCCTGTCCAATACCTCGCTGGGATACTTGAACTACCCGACACAGGTCATCTTCAAGTGCTGTAAACTCATCCCAGTCATGATTGGAGGAGTGTTTATACAAGGTGAGCTGAACGTATGCTTGTTTGTTTTTGGATTAATTTTTTTTAACACCAGAACTCAAAGATGGGTCTGGTTATTTAGTTGTGCTGGTCAGTTTAGCTTTTGTCTTTACAATGTTATTAGCTTTACATCAGCTCATTTGAAAATATCACAGTTTTTGTCAGAGAGGATGAAAATGTACCAAAGCAGCATGAGGTCCACAGTTATTCTTCTTTGTAAATGAAATGGCTAAAATGAGCCATTTTTAGGGTCCGCTCTAGTATGAACTCTTCCTGGGGTATAAATCCTTTCCAGTAAAAATTTGCCTTACTTTAGATGGGACATGCCCAAAAACATAATCCATTCAGCCTGACAACAAAACTCAAAGTCTGTGGCTGTGTGTCAAACATTTATGTCTAAACTGCTGCAAAATTCAAGGGGTATCTCAATTAAGAACTCCTAGGGGGTTTATATGACCCAAGTTCAAGTCATTTTACTGTTTATAGAGAGTTGACCAAAAACTTCTTTTGCATGTGAACAAAACTCATAGGGCTACAAATATCAAGCATGCCCTCACTGCAGTGTTATTTGGCAGCCTGTTGTTCTTTAGAACCAGCTGTGATAGCTGATACAGCCTGTGATAGATTTAACATGGGAAAAAAGATGTAGAATAAAAAGCAACACAGAAATGAATAGCTGAATATCTTAGGTGAAATGACGAAGAAAAAAAGACAATGCAAATTAAGAGGCCTACTTGCATTTAAGAGTTACAGTGCCAATTGAAAGTATTCACTTCCTTGGATGTTTAACCTTTTTATTAGTTTTATAAATGAATTACGGTTAATTTATTTGGACTTATTTGACAAAAATAAATCAGTTACAAGAAAACCTGTTAAATGTCAAAGTGAAAACAGATTTCTACAGAGTAATGTCAATCAAACAAAAAATGTGTAATGTAAAATAATGACTGCATAAACATTCACCCCCATCAAGTCAGTAGTAGATGCAGCTTTGGCTGTAATCACAGCACTGAGTCTGTGTGGATAGGTGTCAATTTTGTTGGGTAGGCCACCAAGACCACTCAAGAGGAGTTACAAGCTTCAGCTACTGAGATGGGAGAGACTCTGCATACAACAACTGTTGGCCAGGTTTTTCATCAGTCAAAGCTTTATTGGAGAGTGGCAAAGAGAAAGACACTGATGAAGAAAATGGGTTAAATCTGGACTAGAGTTACCAAAAAACATGTTGGAGACTCCATGGTCAAGTGGAAGAAAGTTCTTGAGTCTGATGGGACCCAAATGGTACTTTCTGGCCATCAGACGAGACACCAAGCACTGCACATCAGCACAAACAGACCATCCCCACTGTGAAATATGGTGGGGGCAGCATCATGCTGTGGGGATGCTTCTCAGCGGCTAGACCTGGTAGGCTTGCAAAGGTAGAGGGTAAAATGATTGCAGCAAAATATAGGAAAATCCTGGATGAAAATGCCCGATCCATGTGCAACCTGTCAGAGCTTGAGCAGTTTTGCAAAGAATGGAGTAAAGTCTCAGTGGTCAGATGTGCAAGCCTGGCTGAGACCTATCCACAGAGACTCAGTGCTGTGATCGCAGCCAAAGGTGACTCTAGTAAATACTGACTTGAGGAGGGTGAAATACTTATGCAGTCACTTTTTAACATTACATATTTTTATTTCATTGACATAACTTTGTAGGAATCAGTTTTCACTTTGACATCAAAGTATGTTTGTCATATAAAAAGCCAAATTCTATTGACCATGATTGATTTATAAAATCAGTTAAGGGGTAAAACATCCAAGGGGGTGAATACTTTTATAGGCATTGTATACATGCCACAGTATCCTGTTTTCTTTGGTAGTTCTGCAAGTCACTAATTTAGGTTTTACAAAATCGGACACGTAAAAGAAACAGTGGGACTACAAAGTCCATGTAAACATATTCAGTGAAAGAAAATAATAGAATAATCATGTCAGTTTCAATCATAGTTATCATGGATCTGATTATCGTTATAATCAAGCAGCCCTTACATTACTAAAAGAAAAAGATTAGAGGTAAAGATTTTACACCTCATTTCAGTGGCTTCACGTTTCCTTTGAAGCGATGGCCACTTTAAACCTCCTTTTATCCGTGTCTGTTGTTTTCACTTGTCAGAGCACAGTCAGGCTCTTGGTTCTCTGTCCTTTCATCCTCACACCAACCACTTTAAAGGTTCTGTGTCCTCAGTGTCAGACAGGTTTTCAGCATTTCGCCTCTCTACATCTCCGTCTGTCTCTCTGGATAGGTAGATGTGAGGACCGCGGTCCCTGAAGGGGTCGTGTGGAAAACAGAGTTTGTTCACTTAGAATGCAAAGAGGAAAGAAAGCGAGAGAGGAGGATGGACAGATGAAGGGAGGGGTGTGGGGTTGCATCTGATTTGAGGCCCTTCAAAGGAAAATCGGGGAATCAAAGCCGACCACGGCCAACCTGATGCTCCGTCCCCTTGTCATCCTCTAGGCATCCATCCGTCAGCCTGTTTTGGAAGACGCCTTTATCGGGTTGTTTTCTTCCCCAACTTTTGTTTTTTACAAAGTATCTTGGTTCATTGTTCTGTGCACAATCTCAGAAAACTTCTCATTCCTGTTGCGAAAACTTAAAGTAAAAATTTAGCTTGAATTAAAATCACCTTTTTCAAGAAGAGGAGGGTAAGCTTTTGAAGATTTCTTTGCAATATTTGCTGATGGGGAGGTACCCTTCCTTTGGTTTCTTTGTGTTTAGGATGTTGCTGAAGGTTTAGGCAGGTTTGAGCAGTTGCACAAATTTCTTCTCAGGTTTTATGCTGTTGTGTCCTTAAAATAGTCTAGAGGTGCACTGATTGTTGAAATCAGGGCCAATGTGGATACAGATGTTTTCTTTATTAGTAAGGCTCCCACAGTGCCAACATTTTCTCTTATTTTTGACCATAAAAACAGTTTAAAGTTTGTACAACAGATCAAATCTGCCTGATAATAAATCTCTTCTCTAAATAAACTGTTATGCGTGCTAAATGTCAGCATTAAATTGATACAACACAATGGAAAAACATCTGCTGCTGACATCAGTTTATCTGCCATTGTTTGTCAACAGGCTGATATTGGCTGATATAGATGTTAAACAGATGCATCTGTGCTAAACTTGTTCATTATTTTTGGGATCTTGAGTGAAATGTGATTTGGGATTTTTTATGACTCTAAATTTGTAACTTCAGAGTTACAGATAGATTTTGAAAATTATTCAGAGCTTTCTCTCTGTTTTCCAGGTAAACGCTATAATCTGGCTGATGTGTCTGCTGCTCTTTGTATGAGTCTGGGACTTATCTGGTTTACGCTAGCTGACAGCAAAGTGGCCCCAAACTTCAACGTCACAGGTAATTTTCATAGCAGACTGTAGCTGTAGAAATTGTCTTATGCATAAAGGGGGTCTTAATAAGTTCTCATGGTTATTTATGCCTTTACTGAAAGGTAAATGATGCTTCATATATGCATATATGTCCTTTATTGTATGTTTTGTGGAATATCAAGATGCACATGCTTTAAATGTTTCATGTTTGTCTGTGCAGGTGTTCTCCTAATCTCCCTGGCGTTGTGCGCAGATGCAGCAATTGGAAATGTGCAGGAGAAAGCCATGAAACTCCATAACGGCTCCAACTCTGAAATGGTACCATAATCTATGTTTATTTGAGGTCATTATAAAGTTTTTTATTTAGGTAAAAGATTTGTTTTGGGGATTTTTTTTTTTCTTCTTGAAATTAACTGACAGCTGCGTCAGTATAACCTGTGTTTGTTTGGATGTACACACGAGGACAAAATTATCAACCCCCATATGAAAACTTCAGTTTTACTCAAGTATTTCCCAAGTGCTGTTAAACAAAGTGGAGAGTTTTTAACACAGCTTTTCCAAACATCATAGTTTTATTTTGGATGCTCACATTTTTTTACTTTGCACACAGAAACAAAACCATTTAACTAAAACCAAAAACTACCAGGGTCAGAATTATTAGCCTCTTTTAGAACTGACCTTTTAGTTGATCCATAGTAAAACCCACTGTTGTTCAATGATGTGCCTTAACTTTGCAATGGTCAAAGCGTGTAAAATCAGGTTAAAACCAAGGGTTATTTTCCAGTTTATTCACAGTATAAAGCCTCAGAAAGGGTTTGAGCTGTCACTTGAGAAGACACCATGCCAAAAACAGAAGACATCAGTTTAGATTTGAGAAGAAGAATTGTTGATGCTCACAAAGCATCTACGAAGTTATCACAGCATTTCCAAGTTTCGGGAACTGGAGTGAGAAGTATAATCAAGAAATTCAATGAGAGCCACACAGTACAGAACAAGCCTGGCAGAGGTAGGAAGAGAAAGATTTCAAAGACCCAGGAAAGAAAACTAGTGAGAGATGTGTCTAAAGACCCCAGAAAAACTGCCAAGACACTAGTGAAGGACTTAGCCAAGTCAGGAACTGTAGTCTCAAAGAAGACCATCACTAGAGCCCTGCACAGTAATGGACTGTGAGGTTACAGACCAAGAAAGTCTCCTTTTGCAGAGGAGACACCTTCAAGCCAGACTGAAATATGTGGGCTAATAATTTTGACGCAGGTAGTTTTTTTTTTTTTTTGTGGAATATTTTCATTTCTGTGTGCAAAGTAAAATAATTTTAGCAACCAAAACAAAACTAGAATTTTTGAAAAAGCTGTGTTAAAAATCCTTTGCTTTGCAGCACTTGAAAAATATGTTTAAATAAATAAAATTTTTATAGGGTGCTAATAATTTTGTCCTCATGTGTATGTTTTGGAGGTGGGATGAGGTCGGGGGCGATCATGTCTTTCACTTTCACATCACAAGTTAGCAGTAAACTCTGGGTAAATCCTACCCAGGAAAAGTTTGCAGATATGCAACATGGGAAGTGTTATTTGCTGTTGTGGATTCCACACCAGAATCCTCGTGGACTTGATAATTTCACAAAAGGACTGCACTAAGCACTCAGGGGATATCTGAAAGTGAGGAGTTTGGGATTCAGCCTGAAGCCTCCATACATGAGGAGTGCGCTAACATCTAGGCAAACTGGCTGTCCCATAATAAGAAATCTAAGTCTATTGACAACTAGTTTGAACAAATTTCAGAGCAGTGCAGAAATATATATGATAACCAGACGTCTTTGCCTCACGTTTGTGTCAGTTTTAATGATGATTCTGTGTTTGATGTCACTGACTGCTTACTTGCTTTTGTGTTCATAGGTGCTGTACTCTTACTCCATTGGATTTGTCTACATACTGACAGGCCTGCTTTGTGTGGGGGGGCTTGGTCCTGCAGTGGCCTTCTGCTCAGAGGTGAGTATGATGTTAAGACTACAGGTGCATCTCAACAAAGTAGAATATCAAGTAAAAGTTCTTTCTTTTTGCTGTGGTTTAATTCAAGAAGTGAAATGTCCATGTATTCTAGGTTAATCATTCATCATATTTCATTTTTTTGTTTAAATCTTGATGATTACGGCTTACAACTCACAAAAATCTAAAGTCCTCTATCTCAGAGTATTAGAATATCACAAAACACCAGTCCAAATATATATATTTTTATTATAGAAATGTTGACCCTCTGGAAAATTCGGCCTATCTATGCACTCAGTAACTGGTTGGAGCTCTTTTTGCAACAATGACGGCATCTGTGTGACGTGGCATGGAGCCAATCAGTCTGTGGCACTGCTGAAGTGTTAGTCTGGTGGCTCTCATCTTCATTTTGACATTTCCCCGGAGATTCTCTACAAGGTTCAGGTCAGACCAGCTGGCTGGCCAATCAAACACAATGACACCATGGTCAGTAAACCTTTTTCTGGTAGTTTTGGCTTCACTCTGGACAGGTGCCAAGTCCTGCTGGAAAAGGAAATCAGAATCTTCATAAATTTCTCAGCAGATGGAAGCATGAAGGGCTCTAAAATGTGGTTCTGTGGTTCAGGAGTGGCTTGACACTAAGAACACAACACTTGTAGTGTTGGATCCGTCTGTGTGGATTTGATCCACTGACTCCAGCCTCAGTCCACTCATTGTGAAGCTCCCCTAAGTTCTTGAATCTGCTTTGTTTGACAATCCTCTGAAGGCTGAGTTCATATTTTCCAGTCAGCTTGCCATAAATATGCATTGATAGTGCCTCTGAGAACAGCCTGCTCTTTTAGCAGTGACCCTCTGTGGCTTACTCTCCGTGTGGAGGGTGTTAATGAATGATAGTCCTCTGAACATGTGCCAAGTCAGCAGTCTTCCCCATGATTTTGGTTGTGTGTGCTGAACCAGTGAGAGAATGAAGGCTCAGAAAACCTTTATAAATTGAACTTTTTCAAAATATTCTAATATTTTGAGATCGTGAATGTAGATTTTTAAAGCTGTAAGCCGCAATAATCAAGATTAAAACCAAAAAAGTATTGAAATATTCCTGATGTGGCATCCTGAGGAACCATTTGACAACTAACTTGTTTTAAGTTTCATGTTTTATCTTCTTCTTTCCTCCCAGCATCCTGTGAAGACATATGGTTATGCGTTCTTCTTCTCTCTTACGGGTTATTTTGGCATCTCCTTCGTGCTGGCCTTGATCAAGCTGTTTGGCGCCCTGGTTGCAGTAACAGGTCAAGTCACACTTTGTTAAATTGTCTTGGACAATTTAAAAAGTAGTAGAATTTTAACTTTAACTTCTTGGTAAAAAATGCTTTCACAATGTATGGTGTATGGTATATTATATAGTATATTTTTTTAAAGCACAACCAAAGTAATAAGGACTTAGAAATATATCACCTGACTGCAGACTAGGATTCTCCTGCTTTTGCAATAAAAAATAACATTTTTTAACTTTTTCGCAGTGACCACTGGGAGAAAGGCCATGACTATCGTACTTTCCTTCATGTTCTTTGCAAAACCTTTCACTTTTCAGTAAGTACCACCACCTTTGACTTCAAACACTTTTCCTCTAGTTTAAAATAACAGCCTGTCTATACTGACCTCTCATTTTAACAAAGAAAACTTGATTTGGCCCTAGTTTTCATGTTTTCAGTACATTTCAAGACCTTGAATTCTCTGCTTCCCTCTTGCTCACTCTCCAATGACTCTGTGCTGTCAGAAAGGTCTCATTTTGTGCTGTACCTCTCCTGCTCTGGTTATGCATCATGACTTTGGACAGTCATACACTTAAACACACACAGACACTCATAACAAACAAAAGAAAAAAAAAACTGTTGGTATTCTCATCTTAGCCAACTTTATTCTCCCTCCAGCTGGCGCCTTCCACTATTGCTGGACTCTCAGTAACTTTCCTGGCTCCTGTTTAAACTTTTCAAACCACAAGCAGAGTATCATCATTTACAAAGAGAGTTCACCAATTCTAAAATCTTTCTGAGTTACTTTTTTACCAGAACAGATGCACAAGGTCAAAAATAACAAGAGAAATTCAAGGGAAACAAACCTAAACATAAAACATCTTGTAGTTGTGTGACCCTAAAATGGGAGGATTTGAACATGATGACCTGAAAAGACATTCCCTTGTTTAGTTTTTGTCGGACACACATGTATCCAAAATCCCTCATCATGATCCACAACCAAAGCGTATAATTTATACCGCTTTTTAATCATCAAACTATTGATTTTTGCAAATAATTCCTAACTCATTTTAGCTTATTTAACCTTTTTCATTGTCTTACTGTTGCCTAAATCAGCCTGTTCTTCCTTGTCATCGCAACAGTCCGTTTATTTTAGAAACAGACTTAAGCCATTGATGCAAAAAAGTCTATGACCAGAATACCTAGAACATTTCCTTTTGAAGGCTGCAGCTGAAATAATTAAGCCTATTGCTTACATTTCTAACCACAGTTTACAGACTAATTCAGTCCCAAAAATATGGAAGACATCTTATATGCTTCCCCTATTAAAGAGCACAGAACCTTCAGAGCTTAATATTTCAAGCTACATTATTGGAATCTCAAGTAAAATCTCAACTGAAACAATTTCTTGCGGATTACGCTATTCTAATAGACCTAGAGTCAGGCTTTAGAGCAGGACACCCCTGTTAGAGCTACTATGCTCTTAAATTATATTGTTATTGCCCTTGATAAAAAGCTACACTGTGCAGCTTTACTTGTTGATCTGTCAAAGGCCTTTGACTCTGTAGATCATGAACTTTTATCAAACAGATTAAGAAACGTCAATAAAAAAAGGTTTTTATTGATGGTGACTTTTTAAGGATTTATGCTGATGACACAGTTGTATATTCAGTGGCCCATTCTCTGAGCCAAGCTGTATATAAGCTTCAGGAAGTATTCAATCAGATTTACCTCTCACTACTTGAACTTATGCTCGTTCAAAATGCTTAGAAACCAAAATCATGACTTTTTCCAGGGCTTGTTCCAATTCCCCAGACAACACAAATCTCTACATCCTGAATAGAAACTCAATAGACACTGTTTTATCATGTAAGTGTTTAGGCATTTGGTCAAAGGAAAAGTTCTCATAAAAAAATTCATAAAAAAACTAAATACTGTTTTAATACATTAGTCAGAAAAAAGCATGTGCAGGCCACTTTTCTAAGTGTGTTGGACTATGATGGTGTGATCTATATGCATGCTTCTGCCACTTCTTAGGTTGCATTCACACCAGAGCTGTTTGGTCCACTTTAATCGAACTCTGGTCCATTTTCCTGGATAGTCTGGTTTGTTTGGAGTGGTGTGAAAGCTTATACCAGCTCTGGCGCGGAGCAAACAAGAAGGACTCTGGTCCGCTTAAAACAGGGTTCTCGGTTCGCTTCCAAAAAAACACAAAAAACATGTTGGTACCTCACTCGGAGCCAGTGTAACCATGGGAACACGTCATAGCCTCTCCGGTACTGATTCCGATGTCTCTTGCACAGAACGACATGCTGGAAAGCTTGCTGCCTCGCTGTCTGCTCCGATGCTCCATGGCAAAGAAGGCGGAAGATAGCATGAATTTAGTGTTGTTACGTTGTTTGTTATAAAAAAAAATTCCGGCTTCACCGCTCTTTGTTTGGAATGATAGCGCTGGCATTATTTATGTGAACCAAACCACAAGAAAGTGCAATAATCAGTGATAGTCCCCCCGGACTATCAGGTGTGAAAACGACCTTTGATTGTGTGTATCACAGTGCTTTAAGATTCATAACAAGCTGGTGCACTTACTGATCATTGTAAATGGTATGAATTAGTTGGATGGCCATCACTAACTCCACACAGAATACTTCATTTGTATATTCCCTCGTATTTATGTTGGAAACCTCCAGAGGTTTCAGAAGTTTTCTGCTTCAGTCTTCCAGGTGGATTCATACCAGGTTCCAACGGTTTGTTCTGAGCTGGGTTAAAGGACCTTTGCTTAATTTGCTTCCTAAACTTGGAATAATTTGCAGAGCACCTTACATCTGAAAAATCTAGTCTCACAAGGTCATTTTAAAACTACAGTTAAAGGCAATTTAACTGTAAATGTGAGTTCTTCATTTAACTGGTTTTATTCTTTCTCTGTCTCTGGCTGTTGATATTGGCACTTACAATGCTTAACAAATTTATTAGACCACCACCCAAAGTAAGGTTTATGCCACAGCTGCCCTAAATTAACAGCACTGGTAATTACCAAAATCATTTTTTATGTTTCTGCAATGGTTAAAGGGATACTTCAACATTTTGGCAAATTCGCCCATTGCCATAATTCCTATAGTCTTAGTAATAGGTTGTGTCCTTTAGTTTTTCGGTGCAAGCTGTTTCTAGATCTGGGGGGATTGTTAAACCAGCTGCACAGCTAACGCTATGTTAGCAGAGGGAATTTTTGCTTTCCCTCATCAAACTCATCAAATACACAATCCAACAACTCCAAAACGCTCTTGTGGACAAGTTGTGACCTGTACATTCACCAGGCTATGAAATAATCATGGAACATTACGAGACGGAGATGTTTTAAAGTTAAATGCAAAGCTGGAACTACACTCCAGACATGGCTGCTGCACTGTGTCACTCCACCCGGTGGTTTACTTAAGAAATAGTTAGAGTATTTGCTTCATGTGTCATAATGTTACATAATTATACGTTATTAATTAATTATTATTAATCTTCCTGGGTTCAAGTCTGACCTGTAGCTGATATGCAGCTACAAATCTAACCCTAAAGCTATTGGTGTCCTGATTCTGCTCTATATCGTCCTATAGTTCATAGTATTACATTAGTATGAAAAGCATCTGTTTTCACCAACTTTCTTCTTCTTCCTGCGCCTTATCTCAACTTTCTGCCTCTCTCTCCTCAGGTACGTCTGGGGCGGCCTTCTGGTGCTCTTCGGCATCTTCTTGAATGTTTACAGTAAAAACAAAGACAAAATGAGGCTTCCCTCCATCAAGGACCTCAGGAGTTTGCTGCTGACAGGAAAGAAAGTCCGATTTCTTTCACAGAACGTCTAGAAGGCACCCACGGGCGTAGCTGAAGACCTGAGCCAGCGGAGCATGCCTCTGTTCAGATGTAGAGTTGGCCTGGTTGCCTTGGGGATACGCTGAAACGTATGCCCGAGCTATGAGCCTCATCAACACTAACACTGATTGAAGGAGGGCTGAATGGGGCTGAAACACCAGTCAGCTTCAGAAACAGCACAGGTAGCAACGGTGCTGGAGTTTCCTGTACACAACTTGTGTACAACTCGACTGAAAAGCACTCAAACTGTCTAAAACAAACTGAAGGAGCAGTAACAATGTTTTACAAGTGGATCAGTGCTTGTAGGCTCTTTTAATGGAAAGCTACAGAGCCCTAAGAAACATTCCCAACATTGACAAAGACACTGAGGACCTTAAAGACTCTCTAAAGGGAAGCCAGCGCCTTAGCTTACCAAATCGCACAGTTTTGCACTGGAAATGACGTGACACTTGAACCTATGAGTGGTTGGAAAAAAACTGAAGGAGAGAGCACAGGGCGACGTGTTAACTATGATTTCTGACATGAATGTTGGTCACCTACCTAAGAGAAAAAAAGACCCAAGGCATATCTGCCCCCTCATGTGCCAGTAAGACAGAACAGAACTTTGTTTCACTTAATCAGTGTCCTGGTAAAGTTTCATAGTTTATCTGTAATTTATGACTAAGCCCTGATTCATGAAAACGTGAGATCTGTGTGATTGTTTGGTGACGTTTTGGGAAAATCGGAGACATTTGCTACCCTGTACATCAAAACATGAAATGGTCAGCTGCCATAATTTGCTAACCATGTATCTGGGTGGAAGGGAACCACTCTTTTTACATTAAAACAAACTGAGAGCTCTCTTTAAGTCCACTGTTGTCTCTGCTGGTGTGCATGTATTGTCAGTGAAACCCTTTTCTCCCCCTTGCACCGCTGAGAGAAGAGTTGAAATGTTGCCAAACTGTGTGTGTGTGTGTGTTTATCCATCCGCTGGCCTTAGGCATGTTTGATTAAGTCCTGAAAAAAGACGGCACTACTAGACAAAAAATAAACAGCACTTCTCTGTGCCCAGCCTGTCCTATTCATTTAGATCCATCCTCTGTCAATGCTGGTATCATTGAATATAGGAGCAACATTCAAGGAGACATTGTTAGAATTATATGAATTTAATTTTCTTTATTGGCTTTATTTTTTGCTCAAAGGTGATAGACTGTAAAAAATATTCACCAGAGCCAGAGTGACGTCAGCCATTGGTCACTGAAAAAGGCTTTTAAGTCCAGTGGCTGCATATTCAAAATACTGTCTCAATCTAACTTCAGATCAGCCAAGGATCAGATAAAGAGGTCAAGGTAAAGCTGACAATCAGCTATTACATGCCAGGTTGCAGTTATCAGCTATGCCCCTAATTCTGCATAAATCAATATCCTTCAACCAAAACAGGTCAGTTATTAAACAAAAGCACCTTCTACCTCCTATTTAGGGTTTGCATTAACTAGGCATGAACTATTCCAACCAAATTATGCTTTTGTTTTAGGGCTGTCAAACAATCAAAAATTAAATGTAATTAATCTCAGATTTTCTTCTGTTAATCACAACAAACCTTTATTTTTGTAGCATTTTGAACAGGCAACTTCCACTAGATCATAGATTATAACATGAAGGTAACCACAGAAACATGAATTTGTTATGGATTGTAAAGGAAATAAGGGCACAGAAAAAAAGATAAATGTTTGGTAACAGAAGGTGCAGCTGGCTTTTGACTTGTCTCCTGAGCTGTCTAATTAGGGAGCAGCATATTTCACATCAGTGTGGCTGCAGGGAGACTCTGCAATGGCTCAATCAAAGAGTGTCAAAAGGGACGATAAAGCATGCAATTAATTGTGATTTTTAAAAAAAACATTCACCTATTATTGACCTTAATAACTTGCAATCAATGCATAAAAGCTAGCAGGCCTAGCTTGTTTGCACCAACAAATCCTGCTACTTAAAAGGAGCTCTGCATGATCAGACACATCTTCCATATTGGATGAATATTTGTATGTAGAGCGAACAAAAAAAAATCACTGAATATCTGCATTTTGAGAAAGTTTTGAATAAAAAAATTAAATCAACACCCCAAAACCCTGCCATCTTTTAGTCCACACTGTGCTCTTGGTTAGCACTAGATGCCCATCAAATCTTTGCACTATGAACATTATGTCACTGTTTGGGAAGAGAACGCCATAAAGACCTCACACTCAGTGAATGTTATAGAGAGTGGAGCTGATATTATGGTGTCTGTAGAAGTGCCTGCTTGCCTGCTGATAGAGAGAGCTCTGAGCAGTCCTTGCTGTTGACATCCTTACAGGTATAAGTACCGCTCTTTACACCTGGTCTGATCCCCATCATATTCTAAAGTCTCAGTGATAACCTCAACACTTTCCTGTGCAAATAGCATAGCTCCATACACCTTCAATAGCCTTTAAAAACAAGAAATAATGTTGAAATACCATGAACACGAGCAGTGCACGCTGTCTATTTGCCTTTATGACAGTATTCACTTTTTTCATTTACACTGAGACTGAGCAGTGAGCAGTGCAATCATGCTCATAATAAAAAGATTTGATGGGCGACATAGCATAGACGTAGACATGAAGCCCCCATGACATTACAGTACCCAGCAGACTAAAATATGGCGGCCTCCTGGTGAGTTCATAATTTCAGATTTTCTCAAAATGCGAATATCTAGTGATATTTTTGTGCATCATACATATAAGAGTTACAAATATCTATCTATTGAGATTAACTTGACTTATCATGCATCTTGTCTCCTTCTTGCACAGTCGCTCAGTTTGTGTGGACGGCCTGATCTAGGCAGATTTACATATGTGCCATATTCCTTCCATTTCTTGATGATGAATTTGACTGAACTTAAGAATAGGATTTTTTTTTGTATCCATCTTCTAACTTATACTTTTCAACAGCCTTTTCTCTGAGATGCCTGGAGTGTTCTTTTGTTTTCATGGTGTAATAGTAGCCATGAATACTGATTAACCGGTGACTGGACCTTCAAGGAACAGGTGTCTTTATACTACAATTACTTGAGACATATTGACTGCACTCAGGTGATCATGATCTTTGACATTAGATTTTTTTGGTTCTTACTGATAAAAAAAAACACAATTATATTGATCGTGACTAATTTATAATATGAATAAAAGGATAAAGTACCCAAGGGAGTCCACATTTTTTATAGGAACAATATCTCAAATAAAATAGACATGTAAAAATATGTTCAAGCACTCAAAACATGAATTTGATCATTTATGGCTGGTGTAATAGTTGTAAAGGTAGTTGTGCAGATTCCTGTTCTCTCTGCAGACTATGCATTCTTTGCTTTTTAGCAGAGGCAGAGCAGACCGTAAGAAGATATCTCTTCTCCCTAGGTAAACTCAGTGTTGTGTTTGATCAATTTATATGCACAGTTTTGAAAAGTGAATTTATTAAATATAATTTTTTTTAGTAGTTTAAACCCTAAACAACCTAATTAAGGAAACTGAGGTAGGCTTGGAATGGCTCGTAAATGTTTGCTAAGTCTTTTGTCCTTGATGATCACATTATGTGTGTATGTGTGAGACTGTCGTAGCATGGTGTGAAATGGCAGCGACTTGCCAGCTCAGCAGGAGGCAGCTGAGTGTGGCTCTCTCTGTGATCCTAATAGAGGCCCAGATATTACAGTCTCACTTCCAGGCGGGAAACCTAACGCTGGGCCAATTAGTAATTTGGTATTTCATAAAATTTGGCAGCTTGTGTGTGATGACAAACTGACAGAGATCCTCTCTCCTCCAGGGAACCTTTGGCAGTACAGCACAGCACACAAACACTGAAAGCTGCTGCAGTTTCCTTCCAAAACAAAGTGGCGAATGTTGGACATATTGGGAGGATATAACTGATTTCAAAACAACTCCGGATGCACGTTTGGCTGCAGATTTACACATCACACAGGCACAAATGATTTCCTCGATAAAGGCGTCTATATTTTGACATACAGCCCCGCGCTAAAGCACTTTGTTTTATATGATTGATGAACAATAAAACAGCCCATTTGAGGTGGAGAGGTCATGTTGCAGCACTGCAACATTAGTTGGCCATTATATACACCTTTGATGTGTAGCGTACAGTACTGCTTCATCGCTATGGGAACGGCTGTTCTCTTCCAGCTCCCTGAAAGGTCATTATGGGATGGGAAAGCCCAGTTGACCCAAGGCAAAGTACATCATTTGTCTTTTCGCACCAGGAGAACACACCTAACAAAGCAGGCTGACCCCTGTTAGAACAGCCAGGATTTGGACCATTTTTCAAAGCCACACAGGAATATACCATCCACTGAAGTCAGCTGTTTTTATTGTTTTAGACAAACATTTCTCTGTTTTATTATTACTGACTTTGGTGTCTTTAGTACATCTAAGGAGGGGGAAATACAAGTACATAAAATTTTTTTTTAAGTTTGAGAAATAAATCAGTGTACAAAGTATCGATAACGCTGGAATGCATGAAATACCGATAATGCTCATGTATTAACAATATCTCATGCATGACTTCATACTGTACATTTGACCCATGATGACTCATGAGTTATTAACTATGTTTATCATGTCTTCATGCACAGAATTTGCAAGAACATATCCCTTTCCTGGTGGTACTAGTAGAAGATACATTTGGCATCATGAGAACTCTGCAAAATATCACATCCGCTCAATGCTGAAGGGAAAAACATGTATTAAAGGTCACATATTTTACCCTTTTCAGACAAGTTTATATAGGTCTCAGAGGTCCATAAAACATGCCTGTGAATTTTATTGCTGAAAAAACACTCCAGTATTGGATTTTTGCATGTCTAAAAGCACCTCTGTTTCAGCCCTGCTCAGAACCAGCTGTTTCTGTGTCTGTAGCTTTAAATGTTACTGAGCTGTCTGATGCCGCCCCTCTCAGGAAATGGATGTGGCTCTCCTGATCCTTCTCTCAGCTGGCAGCTGAGAGGAGGATCAAGAGGGGAGGGCGGAACTTTCTTCCCAGTGAGGAGGGCCAACTGAACCTGGGGGCGTTGCTAACTCCTCACACGACATCATGAGGGGAAATTCTGAGAATGGCTTGTTTCAGCACACATTTTCTGAAAGGTTGAGCAGTGTTGTACTCAAGACCACACTATCTGAGACCAAGACTTCCCCGAGACCAGAGTGCACCGAGACCAAGACAAGACCAAGACTTTTGGGGGTCAAGACGGAGACCGAGACAAACTGAGACCAAGACAAGATTTGCCTCATGCCACACTTCTTCCATTATAAGCTAATGTATTGAGCTGAAGTGGGTGTCGGTTTAGCTTCAGCCTTCAAATTTGCTGTGGAAAAATGACATTGTATTCAAATACATGTTCTCTAATATGGAGTTGGACCCCCTTTTGCAGCCATAACAGCTTCCACTCTTCTTGGAAGACTTTCCACAAGATTTTGGAGTGTTTCTGTAGGAATTCATGACCATTCATTCTGTAGAGCATTTATGAGGTCAGGCACTGATGCTGGACGAGACGGCCTGACTTGCAATCTCCATTCCAGTTCATCACAAAGGTGCTCTAAGGGGTTTAGGTCAGGGCTCTGTGTGGGCCAGTCTAGAGCCTCTTCACTACACTCATCAAACCATGTCTTTAAAGCTCTTGTTTTGTGCACTGGGTCACAGTCATGTTGGAATAGAAAAGAGCTCTCCCTAAAGTGTTGCCACAAAGTTAGAAGCATAGCCTTGTGCAAAATGTCATTGGAAGCATGATTGCATCTCTACATGACTTGAATATGTCTAGAAGGCCCACAGTCTCACAGGGGTTTGGGGGGCAGAATATGCTGCTGATGGCAGAGAATCATTGTGGTCCACTACATGATCAGCAGCATAAAACATGAATGAAATACAGAAACAGAATGGCAGAGTTAAAGGAATAATAATGCTGAAGTAATCATGATAAAACATTATTGAATAATAAAGACTTTCATGAGATGCTATTAATACATGAGTATTACTGTGTTCCATCAGGACCTCATGCATTTTTTCATGCTTTTCAGGCACCCTTTACTAAAGCGTGACCAAAACATCTCTAAGCTCATAATTAGTATGGAGTAAACTTGAATTACAATATCAAATACCTGTAAGTAGTACAGTATTAGACTTTCCTCCCCCCTTTATTTTTCACTTACCTCTTGCCTCTCTCACCATCATCCCTGAACTCCTCATTACACACATACACCACACACACCTTGTAACCTAGGCCATTCAACCTCTGCTCTCACATGGCTGCAGCCCTTCCTAATAAATAATGGGAGGTGTCCAGAGCTCATCATCCCAGCAAATAGGCTGCTATATAATATGCGGTCCACTTCAGATAGGTTGCCATATAATATGTGGTCCGACCTCGGATGGCCACAGCGGGAAGGGCTGGCAGCCCATTCATTATGGGTACAATCGGTTCGGGGGGGGGCGGCGAGGTGAACGATACAGCGGTGCTCTCTGAGACATGTACACACCTGCTCTCTCTGAAACACACCTGCTTTCTCTGTTACACACAATTTTGCTGTCCTTGGGTAGCAGGAAGTACATAAACAATTTCAGTTTATAGTCAATATGACTGTAAATTAACCAAATACTTTTAGGCAGGCAGTTTAGGGTTCACTATTGCTTTTTTCCCCTCATGTGGCAGTCAGTCTTATCAATGAAACAACATTTGACTTCATCCACCTATTCCTTGGAAAACTCTTTCAGATTCTCCTGGAACATTTTTCCCAGTGTTGCGGCCCAAAATGTCTCATTTTGAGGAAGCTCTGAAAAGTTGTGGTAAAAGTTGCCATACTTTGAGGCTTCATGTTTTTCCACAACATCATTGAATTCACAATATTACTTGCAACTGCTTTAAGCTGGGCATACACTAAACATATTTCTTCCAATTCAGATACGGATTGCTTGGAAGTTGTGCCGACTTTCATTCTGATTGTGCGTCATTTGTTGTGCAGTGTATCAGGGGACACGATGGCTGAACAGGATCTGACAATGACCCACCCAGTTGGTTTTGGTTGTACGACAGCACACTCCCATTGTGAGAGACCCACTTGCAGAATCCTCAACTTGATCAAATGATTATGAAAACATCAGGAATGACTTTCTAATACCCCCGCATAATAAAGGAAATAAACAAACAGGAAATATACCTGGGGCCTCCTGACATGGATGGTGATGTGGTCTGTGTGTGATGGCAAGAGAGATAGAAGAGAGAGAGAGTGAGGATATGACTAGGTATGACTTCAGCCTCAGTATGTGAGACCTCTTCAGTGTAAACTCCATAGATTTTTGTCACAGGCCGTCCCAACTTTTTTCGTACAGTGTCAGGTCATGCCCAGGGATTGTGCTCAGGACCCTCCCACTGTATACAGTGAACACATAAATAGTGCACAATGTTCATGCATCGTAAGTGAATCAGTGGCATAGTATGAGCTGACGGTACACCACAACTGTTACAGAGTTGTCTTGAAATTGCGCACCGTACACCTGGCTGTAGCCCTGACAAAAAAGGCTAAATAGCATAAATTAGCACAAATTTCCCATCACCTTCTCTCTCCTCCCTCCATCTCCTTCCTTCTCCTTTCCAGCCTTCCTCTCCTCTCCCTACCCATGCCTTTCTCCTCCTCTTACCTCAGACTCATTACACCCCACCCACCCGAACACCAGCCTCAGCGAGAAGCTCTCCTCGTATAATATGATGGCCATCTGCTAGGCTGAGCCACGCTTTCCAAAAGCCCCGGGGCTAGATGTTTATCTGTCGTCCCCCTCTCAAACTCTTTTAAGAATGCAAAACATATCAGCAATCATCGCCACTACAATTAGCACAGGTGCTGCCGAGCTGTAAAGTGATCGGGAGGAATGGGAGGAAGCATAATTGAAGTGGATTAGAGCGGAGAGGTGGGAGGGAAAAAATGAAATAAAAATTCTGGAGGCTTGGACAGCGGCCCTTGTCTACACTGCTGTTTAAAATTCACTGGGCTGTGATTAAAACTGCTGCAGAGCCGTGGTGGAAGTCCTGGCAAAGAGTTTGAGTTTTTAACAGCTGTCTGGTGTTTCTCTACCGCACTCTTTCTGTGAATTTGGTGCTGTCAGGTTGAAATATGGAGCTAGAGGGTGTTAATATGAGTTGTATAACCATGATCCAGGCTTTTTTTAATGCACTGCATGTATTTTTCAGATTCACCTAAGGAGGTGTATAGCTGCTTGTGTGTGGCCTGAGCTGTCATTTGTGAAGAACCAGATGTGATTGTCTTCGCCGTGTCAGCATCACCAGCAAACATTTGTGCACGTGCATGCAGGCACAGATACAGCACATGTGCACATGCTCACACCATTTTGGCTGCTAGAGCAGGGCCGAAATATTCTGCAGCAGTCACTCATGAAGAGAAATTCTTAATAATAAATATCCAGCCAATAATGAATGTGCTGCTGGCTGCAGTTGTCTTGGGGGCATAATATCTAATTTCCTCCCAATGTTTCATATCCCTACTCCTGCTTGTCGACACAGTCCATCATTACACCCCAATGCAGGTTCCTATCACTTTTATTTATTTTTCAAATCAATATATAAATCAAAGCCCGGACAGATGAGATCCAATAAATTACTGAGTGCCGGACAAATGCAGAATGTTAACTGTGTACCAGGAGAGAAGATTCCCATGGGTGCTGCATGGTCCGTGCCGCGTGCTGGAGGAAAATCTAAATGTCGTATTAAATCACAGCTAACTTGAATATTACTCAGCGCTGTTTTCAATATATGTGGAAAAAACTCATACAAGGTCTGATGTGAATATGTTTAGCAGGATTCATTTTTCTTCCTGAGGTTCTGTGTATCTTAGCTCGTGTCTTCATCAGCGGCATGGTGTAAGGAAGAGAGGCAACACCTCAAATGTGCATGCACTTTTTAAGGGGTACTCTAGCTAGAAATGTAACATAATCAGAAAGTCATACAAATGTTGAGCTACTCCACCAGGTTACACGTATGCAGGGATGGAGAGTAACTAATTACATTTACTCAAATTACTTTAATTGAGTAGTTCTTGTGTACTTACTTTTTTGAGTATATTTTTAACATTTTGAAATAGTTTTAGCCAGAGTAGCTGTACTTTTACTTGAACACAATACTCTTTTACTTTTTCCACCTATGCTGACGACAGAAGAGCACAAAGAATGTTTTTGCATCAGATCCCAAAACAGCTTTTGAACACAGCAAAACTGGAGTCTTGATATCTCAGGATTACACTTTTCAGAGTATAAAAAGTATAACTTTAAGTCCATTCTAAGTTAAAGGGGACATTTTTTTCCCTTTTTAAGACAAGTTTATATTGGTCCCAGAGGTCCCCAAAACATGTCTGTGAAGTCTGAAGCTGGAAAAACAGTATTGGATTTTTGCATGCCTAAAAAACCCTCTGTTTCAGCCCTGCTCGGAACTGAGCTGTTTCTGTGTCTGTGGCTTTAAATGTTCATGACCTCCCTGACTCCGCCCCTGACTCCGCCCTTCTCAGGAAATGGATGTGGCTTAATGAATGTGGCTCTCCTAATCCCTTGGGCTGAGTGTTTAGATGTTTTTTGGTTGTGTGTGTTTAGTTGTGGATGTTGTCTGTTTTATAGCGACCCCTGTTGGGGCTCTTTTCCTCTGCTCATGTTTCCAGGGGGTTGTTGTTGTTTTTTGATGTGAGACTCATTTGCACCATGAGTGACCTTATCCACCAAGTTAGAGTTCCCACCCATGACTTTAGGTGGTCCTAAGGGATGCATAGGGCATTTATTTTTTATCAGCAGTGTTGGATAGCGTTACTTTTGAAACTAACTCATTAGATTACTGCGTTACATACTGAGAAAAGTAATTCCTTACTTTACTGCGTTACCTTCGTCCAACTGGTCTGACCTGAACTCCATGGAGGATCTCTGGGGAAATGTCAAGAGGAAGATTAGAGACTCAACAAGATGAGCTGAAGGCTGCTATCAGAGTGACCTGGTCTTCATAACACCCCAGCAGTGCCATGGACTGATGGCTCCATGCCGTGTCACATAGATGCAGTAATTTATGCAAAAGGGTTCAGCCAAGTGCTGAGTGTGTAAATGAGCATAATTTCCCATAAGCCTGACATTTTGATATGCTATTTTTTTTTTTTTTCTGGAGTTTTGTGCTATTCTAATATTTTGAGATAGTGGATTTTTGATTTTTGTAAGCTGTAAGCCATAATCATCAACATTAAAATTAAAAAGTCTGAAATATTTCCCTATGCATGAGGTATCGAGAATATATGGAAGTTTCACTTCTTCAGTTATATCACAGGGGGAAATTACCTTTTCATGATATTCTAATGATATGAGATGCATCTGTAGTTCCTTTCCACTGTAGTGCCACTAGACAAGCATGTAATATTTAAAAGGGTGGTTACCATATATACAGACAGGAACAACATGAAAGATTGAAAATACAGCTAGGAAAAATCATGCACAAACTCAAATAAAATATTTGACTGAATTGACCTTCCCAGTGTGAAAATTAGAATTTGGTCATGTTGTTAGTTTTCACAAACATTCATAGCCTTGCAAGGCATGCACTGCACTTTGGGATGCAAAATGGTGCGGCAGCTCCCTTGCATGCTTGCCAGAGAGTGTGAGTCACCCCCTTCTATTTCAAGCTCATCCACATGGAAAAGTAGGAGTGTTAGTGTAAGAAGGGGAACAAAGAAGGATAAGAGGGCAGAGAACCAGGTGAAATAGAGCATAGAGAATAGGGAAGCAGGGTCAGCAGCCTCAGAAACCTGCAGCTGCCATGTTGAATCCTCACCGTGGACTTGTGTAGGTGCAGGGGGCTGACCACTCAGCTCAGGCACAAACTCACAAGGTGAAGGGCGGGCTCAGAGGGCACACGCACACAGTGGTATGTACCTGAGTGTGGAAATCATTGCTATCAGCAGGGAATATGCTACCATCAGGCCCCATAACATCAGAGTACACCTTGGCGCTCACACCACATGACATGCATATGTGCAGAGGCAGAGTGAGGCGATGCCGGGCCAGGCGGCAGCGGGGGTTTGAAGGAGATTCCCAGTGACAGTGGTCCGGTGGGGGGAGAAGATCTCCGCTGCTAAGTGAAACAGCAGGCCAGCTCTGGGAGGAACATGAACACACAGTCAGAGTGTACAGAGGTGAACGGAGTAAGAGGAACATGTAGTGAATGTACAGTATGGTGGTAGATAACAATGACCTAACAGGTCATTCAAACATTTTCATGTACTTTATTTTATTGAGTAGTCAATTTTGATTAATTTCTTAAGGTTTTGACTTATTCATCCAGGAATAAGAAGTGAAATTCTGGTGTTTTCTTAAGATTTTGAAAAAAAAATTGTTATTACAAGTAAAGGCCTTCTCTGAGGGCCAAGAAGGTTAGGGTTACCCCCTAACCCTGATGATTCGAGGCTGATGTTGTGGGGCCAAATTGAAAGGACATGTAAAAGTTGTGCCTAAATAAAATATGCTCACTTTATAACAGAATTGTTCAGCAATTTTCCACTGGACCCAGCTGTCCGGGACACTGACCGAGCAAAAACTTCAAAGATGTTACCTTTTCCCAAGCATTGTTATGTAAGAAAAGGTTGCCAAGAGCTAAATCACTGTAGAACTGACATACATGTGGAAAACAGTGATGCGTTTTCAGTCAACAGTTTGCTAAGTTTGGACAGTGATGCCTCTTGACCACCCCCGGTTGCTGGTATTTCATGCAGCCTTTTTCCTCTGTATTCCTTGATTTATCTGATATCAAGAGATTTTATAAAGCTGTGATTTATCAAGTGATATTTTGGAACATTTATATCTGATGAGGGTATTCATAAACCAGACAAAAGCTATTTCTGATCAAACATCACAAGACAGAATACCAAAGACCTCCAACCATGTGACGCTTTGGAATGATTACACACAGCATCCTTTAACCCAACACTGGCAAACAAGATCTCATTTAAAAACAATAGCAAAGCAGAAGGCAGTTGTTCCAATATGGAGAATATAAAGAATAAATAATCCAGTTGTCTGCAGCGCCCAACGCAAAGCAATTTAACGCATCAGTGGCAGCCGCCTATTAATTTCCTGTAGAAGGGGAGAGGGGGGAGGCTGGGAGCGCTGATTGGAGGGACAACACGGCAGCATCCTGTATCACTTCAGCTCCAAACAAGACACACAAACAAACGCATAAACACAAACCCGTACCCACACATGAACACCTCATGGTTGTAATGGTGCTGTTTTTTCCCACCGTGTCAGTGGTAGCATGAGCGAGGCGGCATATTTCAAATGAAAGCCTGCAGATAAAGAGGCCCATATGTGACTCTTGTCCTCAGGGTGTTGCATCAATAATCGTCCCCTCAGGCGGGATGTCGCTGCCTCTATGATGCATTCACTGGAAATCCCAGTCCGCTTTAATTAGGCGCCCAGCTTCCGAACCCTCCCCGCTTTCCCAAATAACTAAAGAGGGCGTGGTAGCACCAATATCACTGGCACTGATCCAAACAACACCACCTCCTCTACCATGGGGGAGGAGAAGAGGGGGACCATGGAGCTATAAATCCAGGGGTATTTGGACAAGAGCCACTACTGGTCCCACATGGCCACTGATGGGGCAATAAGCATGTAGTATACAAATAAAGTGATGGACAAGATACTTAAAAAATCCAGCAAGAAGGAATGCATGACTAGCCAGGAAGTGATGAGAGTGAAACCCCTAGGAAGTTGTCACTAAACTTACTGGTTTACCTAATTCTTGATAGGCAAGATTGTCCCCTCTGATGGATTGTCGGTCATGTCCCAAGTTGAGGTTTGCCACAAAGGATTATTTGTCCAAATAATCCCAAATATCAAATATATTTTTAAACTGAGGTCACACACAATACCACTGAGGGCAAGCAGGCAAGGTAGCATCCCCAGCTGGATGTAACGTAGTTTTACTGCTTACAAAGGACCCAGGAGCAGAGCAGGAGACAAGATAGGGTTAAAGAGATTTATATCACAAGAAAAGTGCAGTGAATGTTGTGGTTGATGGTTGGTAGAAGCACTGGCAGGGAGACAGAGGGACAGCAAAAAGGGAGGACAAAAAGGAAAAAACAAATCACAAGAATCAAAGGTTGGAGAGGAGCTGGGTTACCACACTGGGATCTGTAGTATACTCTGGCATCTGAAGGTTCAACACAAGGTGAATGAAAAGACACCTTGTTTGCCTGGCATAAGCTGCAGCTGCAATGCCGAATGAGCTGTAGCAATGGCTGCCCAGCACTCCTGCCCTCACCAACCAGCCAGTAGAGAGAGGGATAGAGAAACGCTTTTGGAACACAAAAAAACAACAACACAAACAGAGAATCACATAAACAAAATAAAACAGAAGATCAACCACGACAAAAATGCTCTAACAGCTTTCACAGTTGGTCTGTTATCTCTGAGTTAATGTAAACTCCACACTATAGTTTTAACACTTACATTTACATAATAGTCTGAGCTGAACTGACATTTTATTCCAGATTAGATAATTCAAAGTCTTTCTCCTGTGTTGTTTCTTGGCCAACTCTTTCTAATGCGAGAGTCTCTTGAATTGAAACTTAAATGTGGGACTGCAAATGAGGAGGGCCAAAGTGTGTTAGACAAGGCAAAAAAAAAATGTCACTAAATAGAGTGAGATAGATTTTAGCCTTTTAGCTCTGGCTTAATGCAAACTCTCAGCAAGCTCTTTCCGAGTGTGGGAGTGGGACTACAAAAGAGGAAAGCAAAAAGGTGGGAAAAGAATCACTTGCAAAATCACACGATTCAAAGACTGGAGACAAGCCAGGTTACCACACTGGAGGCTGTAGTTTACTCTGGCATCTGAAAGCTTAACTCAAGCTTATTGAAAGGAGATCTTGTTTGCTGTGCATTAGCAGCAGCTGCAAGGCCTAACGAGCTGCAGCCATGTCTGCCCAGTGCTCCTGCCCTCACCAACCAGCCTGCAGCATGAGACAGACCATCTCCAGAACAAAAACAACAATATAATGACAGAAAATCAAATAAAAGAACACAAAAAGGTCAACCATGATAAGGATGCTCTTTCTATTGCGAGTGTTGTGTGAATGGAAACTCAAGAAGTGGGCGTAATTAAAGTATTAATCTAGCAGAATCTCATCAGTAGTGTTGGCTGCTGGTAAAAAATAAAAAATACTTTAAAAAGACTAAATTTTACTATTTTTTAGGAAAATATTTGACACTCTGGAAAATGATTCCCCAGATTTTCCAGTGGTTTTTACTAGCCTGGTTTTCATCTTTCACCACAGAAAATTATGTTTTTTCTTTGCAAGCAACCAATGATCTACTGGTCGGTGCATGGGTGTGATTTCAGTCAACCAAGCTTTCTCTTTGGCTGACTAAGGATGCTTAAAAGAAGAAAAAGCTTCTTCAGCAGAGGTTTTAAATATTTGCCTTCAAACAGATCCTGTTTACCAGTGACAAACGGATCCTTCATGTTTGGTAGAAAACAGCGAGGCTGGACCATCCTCTGCCACTCTGCCAGCTATTCATTTGACCTGTCTCATAGAATCAGTGTTTTGTTTGATGCATGGTTTTTCATTATCACTAGGGCCCATCATTACTTTCCTCTTATTATAGTCTGGGGGACATTCGAGACAGTTCAGAAGAGACTCACACACAGTCATTTCTTTCTTTTGGGGGAGAAAAAAATGTGCCCCACAGACATAATGTCTGTGTTTTCCTGCAATTAATTAATGGGTCCCCAGCTAGTTAGCAGTAGGCAGCACTTGTTTCACCGTGGCGACTGAGTGAGGGCGAAAGGGGTTGGAGCCAGGCTCGCCTCGGTAGCTCCAGGCTTTTAGTTGTGAGCCACTGGATTTGGACTATTTTTAACGAAATCCTTTTATGGATAGATAAATCTGATTTTATGCAAGAAGAGTCTCCTGGGTTTCAATTAACTGGGGGTCACGCTGCAGATCTATCACAAAAAGAAAGAGATGTGGAGAGAAAAAAGAGGAGAGAAAAAGAAGAGAAAGGGAAGAGGAAAGCCTTTAATTAATACAGTCTAATTAAACATTTGTGAAATGCATTATCTGCACTGTTTTTTCTCCATGATGAGCCATGGCTGCTTAATTGTCTGCTCACCCCCCTCCTAAAAGTTGTTTTTCAGTTACATCATGGTTGTTAATAATGCAAAAGATGCTTTGGAGTTCCTTTTAACTGCAGTTTGTCTTTCCACAATTGAGGATTCAAAGAAAACTAGTAATTGGGAATGCTATGTTTGCGGCCCTTCATCCACAGTCCTCTGGGTTCCTCTTGAAAACATTTGACTAACTGCAAAGATTTGGCGCAAAGGGAGGGCGCCGCTCTCTTACAGGAGACTCTGGAAACTAATTTGATTCCTAAAACATGCAAGATGACAGCTTCCCACTGCACGGCGGAGGTAGATCTGACTTTGAGTCATGACACACTGTTTAATCACGGGCCACGAGGCATAGCAAGTCGCTAGACCTGAGGAGAGTCACATAAAGAGTGTCAAGCATGCAGGGCGAGAGATAGAGAGAGACAGAGAGAGGGCGAGAAAATCCATAACAGATTAAACAGTGTTTGGTCAAAACACACAGCATGATATGTGCGTCTATCACCTCGGCGCGCTCTCCGTCTCATTGCGATGCATATTTCTTCCCAGCCGGCTCGCTCCCTCATTGTTAAACTACCCACAGGGCACTTCTTCTTAATGTGAAGTTGATCTCAGGTTGTACTCGCTTACACACACATAGGTTTCAGTCAGCCCCCATCGCTGCCACCACATTTCTCTCCCCATTCAATTCCCAGCGTGTGCAGCAGTCACAAAGCGTATTATGTCCATCCTTTTTTCTCTCTGCATACTGGGGGAATGATTCAGTTCAGCAGAGCATGGAAATATGGGCATATACTTCTAGCTTAAATGCACACACATGCAGGTAATGCTGATCAAGCAGGCAGGGTGAACAGTGAGAGATCCCTCTGTCATTATCCTTTATTATCTTTAGGATACAGAACACACATACGAACACTACCAAGTAGTGTGTGAACATTTCAGCTCAGTATGTACCTCAGTTTTGAAGTTACGGTTCAGTACAATAAGTTATTAAAAGCCAGACGTGTAATTTCTTAAAGTCAAATGGAGAGGACTGGCGACTCAATACAGCCCAAGTAGAAGCAATGTAAAATAGAAATGGGTGCTCATAGAAAACAGGGAAGAAGTAAACATAAAAAGGTTTTGACTTCATCAGGGCTTACAATGAAAAAATAGACCTCAGGGTCAACACATGTTGGTTTTTAGATCATAGCCACCTACCCTTTTTTTCTCCTGTAAGCCCTCCATTGTGCCATTCCAATGATGCTATCCACTCCTTTGTAGATCTCACAAAGCAAGCCTGGAACAAGGTAATAATAGTTAACTAAAACTAACTACTGTAAATAACTAAAATTAAAACTTGACAATCTTTCTAGTCAACTGAAACTAAATAAGCTTTACCAAAAAACGAAAACTAACTAAAACTTAACAGTGCGCTTTCTAAACGAACTATAATGATTGTATGAATAATAAGAGAGACAAAACACCCTTAGTTTTAGTCTTTGAAACAACCATACTGAATGGCATCTACACCCAAGCCCGGGGAGTGTAAAATGGCTTGAATTTGATTGGTTAAGACTTCACACTGTGGTAGTTCTATGTATGGAGTTGTATTCAAACATCATCCTTGAATTAGATAAATTCTTTTTTTTTTCATCTTTTTAAGTCTTTAGCCTCATGTGTCAAAAAATAAATCTAAACTAAACTAACAAAACAGCACTAAAAACTAGTTTATAACTGAACTGAAAGTGAGCACAAAGGGAAAATGAACCAAAATAAAACTAATGAAAAATCCAAAACTATCATAACCTTGGCTTGGAACTTGGGGGACTTTCAGGAGGTCTTTGACAATTAAATCCACAACAGTAACTACGATATTGAATGTCTTTTTATCCTTTTCTCAGCCACCTCTGCTGCTAGCAGCTAATGCTGTCCGTCATTTTTGTATCCAACAATGCATTGTGACAGGCTGTGACAACCAATGGCAGGCTGTTCTGTCATATCATGCTTTGTCAAACTGTCAAAAAATGGAGAAAATGGGGAAAATTGGATGCAAAGTTATCCCAGAAGGATAACCACTAAAATCGCAAGCGATATTTGGGAAAGGGGGGAAAAATACAAAGCTAATCGGTAACAAACCAGAACTAAAAATCTCCCTAACTTAATTAGTACTGAGAAAAGAGAACCAAACAACTGCTGCCTAGCAGCTGACTAGAAACAAAACCCTAAGGGGGACTAGGAAAGGCTTTCTTCAAATTAAACACTACGGTCACCAGACCAGTGTACAATTAAACAAAAAGGCTAGGCAAAAACTTCCAGCACTAATCGACTTCACCTGGTAAATCACAGAAAATGCTCTCTAATAAGGTATCAGGAAGGCTTGTGCAAACTGTCATTCAAACACACAGTAAAACACTAGGAGCTCACTAAATCTGATGGTCAGAGATTAGATTAGATTAGATTAGATTAGATTAGATTAGATTAGATTAGATTAGATTAGATTAGATTCAACTTTATTGTCATTGCGCATGTCACAGGTACAAAGCAAAGAAAAGCAGTTTGCATCCAACCAGAAGTGCATGAGCAGTAATCAATCACATATGATAGAATATATACAGAGGGCTAAAGGTATGAACAATATAAATATGTGTGTACATGAATATCCATTTATGCCAGGTATGAATAGGTTAGGAACAGTTACAGTTAAGACTACAATTTTACAGTACGTACAGTGGTGCAAATAGTGATTAGTATTAAATAGTATGTTCAGTATAATATAGTAGAGTTATATACAGTTATGCAATGGTATGATAAGAGGAAAAGGTGCAGATGTAGTGCAGGAATGTGAAGTGAATTGAGGTAGAGTAATTGGTTCAGTTCAGGGGGGCTTGGTGAGGGGGGCAGAGTTCAGGAGTCTGTTCTAATGTTTCTTGCTCTCCTGAGACAACGCTTCCTGTAAATGTCCCCAACAGCAGGAAGCGGGGCTCCGGCGATGGGCTGGGCAGTTTACACCACTTTCTGCATCGCCTATCAGTCCGCGACAGAGCTGTTCCCATACCAAACTGTAATACAGTTGGTTAGGATGCTCTTGATGGTGCAGCGGTAGAAGCTCACCAGGATGTCTGAAGAGAGGTGGTTCTTCTCCAGGGTTCTTAGGAAAAAGAGGCACTGGTGGGCTTTTTTGACCAGGTTGGAGCAGTTGGTTGTCCAGGTAAGGTCTTGTGAAATGTGGATCCCCAGGAATTTGAAACTGGTCACACAAGCCACCACTGCACCATTGATGTAGATGGGTGGATGTGTGTCAGCATTCCTCCTGAAGTCCACAATGAGCTCTTTGGTCTTTTTGGTGTTGAGCAGCAGGTTGTTGTCCTCACACCACACAGCTAGGCAATCCACCTCCTCCCTGTAGGCCGACTCTTTTTAATGAGGCCAATCACCGTGGTGACATCCACAAACTTGATGATGGTGTTGGTACCATGTTCAGGTCTATAGTCATGGATGAAGAGGGAGTAGAGGAACGAGCTCATCACACAGCCTTGTGGTACACCGGTGTTTAGAGTGAGGGTGGAGGAGCAGTGGTGGTCTAACCGAACCTGTTGTGGCCTGTTGGTCAAAAAGTCCAATAGCCAGTTGCAGATGGAACCTCAGATGCCCACATCTGTGAGTTTGGTGATTAGTTTAGAGGGGGTGACAGTGTTGAATGCTGAACTGAAATCTATTAACAGCATTCTGGTGTATGTTTCTTTATTGTCCAGGTGAGAGAAGACAGAGTGCAGAGCTGTGGAGACTGCATCTTCTGTGCTCCTGTTCTTGCAATAGGCAAACTGGTGTGGGTCCAGGGTGGGAGGAAGACAGGATTTGAGATGTGCTAGAACCAGCTGCTCTAAGCACTCTTATATTGAGTCAGCACTGAATGCTGCTACTCATGAGTATAAAAAACCTCACCACACCTGGCCCCAATCAGCGGCAATCGACCTCCACCAGCCATACACACCTGGCCCTGCAGTGACTGATCCACACTCAGTGAGAGGCAGGTGTGATCACCCTCACAGAAACTATTATGCTTAGATCCTGGAGGAGACAGCCTGAATAGCTCCTAATGGAAAGAAAGACACAGAGAGGCTGTGCTTTCAATAATGGCTCAAATAGAGCCATGCAAAGAAGCACATGGAAGTTTTAAAGTAAATATGTAAGCATGTTAAAGATTTTTCATCAACTGATGATTATTTTTTTGTCACAGAAAAGTTTTGCACAAAAAAGTGTAGTCATTTTTGTTTACTGTATGTCACACATAAAATCTTAGCATTTTACTTTCCATTTACATTGTTTTCTTTTGTCTTTATTGTCCCATAACTTAAAAAATCAGATGACATTGCTGCAGCACATGTATTCTTAAAGCCCAGGTGGTCTTTAAAAAAGTGTGTTTAGAGCTTGACTGTGCAGCACAGGGTTGATGTTTTATAAACTTTTTAAGACAGTAAGTCAGGTGAGAAACAGTGGTCATAAAGAAGCTTGGGACTCAGAGGGTTAATTAGGTGAGCACGATATTTGCCAATACCTTGTATGCCTTAATTTACAAATTAATTTTAGCCGATACCAATATCAGTACTGAAATATAAATGTATTTCATGGTTTGGTCATCGGTCCTGAAATCACAGCAAAAAAGTGAAGAATGAGGATGAACAAAGAAACAAAAGACCTCAGTGGTCAACACGTGTTGGTTTCTTAAAGGTCACATATTTTACCTTTTTAGCACAGGTTTATATTGGTCTCAGAGGTCCCCAAAACATGCCTGTGAAGTTTGTTGCTGAAAATACACTCCAGTACTGGATTTTTGTATGTTTAAAAACCCGTCTGTTTCAGCCCTGCTCAGAACCAGCTGTTTCTGTGTCTGTGTCTTTATATGTTAATGAGCTGTCTGACTCCACCCCTCTCAGGGAATGGATGTCGCTCAATGGATGTCCTGATCCGCCTCTCAGCTGGCAGCTGAGAGGCGGGGCTAACTCCCAACATGACATCATGAGGGGACAATCTGAGAACGGCTTGTTTCAGCACACATTTTCTGAAAGGTGGAGAAAGAGAGGGGGGAAGGAATGGATTTTACGATTTCTTGGGGGAATTGTGAATATACATTTGTAAGGAAAGCCTGAAAAAGTTATTTTTGCATAATATCTCCCCTCTAACACTGCTGTGAGGTAATGTGTCATGTGTACTCTCAGCATCCCCAGGACTTCACTGCAGAACCACTGAAAGTCAGAACAAGCAACTTAATTTAGGAAGTTTTAATTTTAAATACAACCAAAAAATGCAAATCTCTCTAAGTGACTTGGAAATGTGACTCGTCTGCTTACTGAGGCAGGAATCTGTCAGGACAATGTTCTGCTGCTCTTTAATCCCACTTTTGCCATGTTTTCCTTCCCATCTTTCCTCTTTTTTTTCACCCCTAAACCTTGATCTCTCCTGGGAGCCATTACATCTCCACTTTCATACATTAAGCGTGTCGTTTTCTGGTTCTAAGGTGCTCTAAGAGGTGGCGGTGCTAAGGTGCTAGCAGGATCTGCACTGAGCATGCTCACAAAGCCATCCTTACTAATTAGAGATCCAACCTTGGTGAGCGCTCTCTCTCTCTCTCTCTCCATAAGCATGTGTATCTGGGCCCAGAAATTACTTAATGTGATATATTAACATATTTCTGGCAGGAGCGGCAGGAGGAGGGCGCTCGTTGGAGACAAATTATCCAAATTAATTTCTAATTTAAAATCCTATGCCTTTTATTATAAGCTGTGGGCGCCCTCTGTACCAGAGACACAGCGAGGAGGAGTGGAAAAGGCAGAGAGAAAGACAGCAGTGAGAGAAGTCAAGGATGGAAGGGTGGAAGGAGGAATAAGAGGATGCTTTAATAACCTAGGCTGAGTTTTGCCCACAGACCAAACGAATAAACCGAGGAGGATATGAAGACACAGGAAGGATTTAACTGTACATGGCCGGCTGAACTCGGCTCGGCTTAATTCAGCCATGAGAGAACATCCCCAGAGAGGAAGAGGAGGAAAATGAAAATGGGTCCAAAAGTTTGAGGCATACTTGGATCTCCCCTTTGCCCTAATTAGTGGCCTCACATCCTCGCTAAGCCTGAGAGGAAGGGGAGGCCAGCGGCTGCAAACGTGGGTCAATCTTTGAGAAATTGTTATGAATCTGTACACAATAACCCTGGGTGCTAATAGGAAATGTAGGCCTGGGAGCTTGTCCGCAAATGAATGTTACTGGAGGTCTTCAGAAGCTCAAAATGACCAATTAGGCGGCCTGATTTCAGCCAGAGACGATGCAGGAGTCGGTCAACATCTTCAGTTCATAATTTATGCCTATTACTGAGGATTAGCTGCAACTCTTACTTACTGAGGGCTTAGAGGCAAGATTCATTGAATGCAATTGTAATTTCTGCAACTGTTTGGTAAAGATCTTTAGTTAGAAAGAGGCTTAAGAGTGTGAAAATGTGAAAGTAGGTTGTACATTCAGGTCAAAACACACATATTAAACTTTTTTAATAAAACAAAGCTCTTGTGTTAAAATGAAGTTAAAACCGACAGAGACATCAAGCATCAGAAGAATTAGCAGGCAGTGATGTATTTTTTATGTCTACCTCCTTCACTGTCATATAAGTGCCAGCATGCATTTATTTAACAGCATGATCATACCAAATGAAACAGGAAGTAGGCACATCTGATGATGAGATTCTGCCAAAGACATGTTATTCTAGATCAGAATTTTTGCTGTACTTAGGAAGTGTTGGAAACATAATGAGATATGTTAGCACTGAACAAAAGATAAATGTAGCATGCATGTAGTCTATATGGGCTTTGTGGACTTGGCTTACTATTGGCACAAATGTGCTGACTGCCAGTCAGTCACAGAACATATAATTTAGTAGGCATGCACCACCCAGGGAACAAGCTACATACCAGGAGCTCAACAGGCAGCCAGCATTACTGGTAACTATCAGTGGAGCCAGTTGGTAAACCAAACTCTAACTGAAGTTAGAAGGAGAGCAGCAAATAACCTTTCCACTAAGAAAAGCTTTCAGTCTCTTTCTCCCTCTTTTAAGAAAATTTGGAGATTTTTCAAGACTTTTCTTTTAACGCAGCTTACAAAAATTTAAAATCCGCAATCTCAAAATATTGGAACATCACCTAAAAATTAGTCTAACAGAAGGATTTATAATACAGAAATGTTGACATTCTGGAAAACTGTTCTCATTTATGCACTCAGCCAATCAGCCAGTCAGTCTGTGGCACTGCTGGAGTGTTATAAAGCCCAGGTTGCTCTGATAGCAGCCTTCAGCTTGTCTGTATTGTTGAATCTTGTGTCTCTCATCTTCCCCTTGACATTTCCTTGGAGATTCTCTAGGGCAGTGGTTTCCAAAAGTTTTCTCATGGGCGTTCTTTTGGTAGTTAAAGACACCTATTATGCCAAATACACTTTTTCAGGCTTTTCTAGCAAAAATATGTGCCCTGGCATGTCCACAATCCCCCCAAGAATATGAAAAATCCATTATCTCCCCCCCTCTCTTTCTTCTTCTTTCAGAAAATGTGTGCTGAAACAAGCTGTTCCCAGATTTTCCCCTCACGATGTCATGTGGGGAGTTAGCCCCGCCCCCAGGTTCGGTTGGCTCTCCCCATTTGGGAGAAAGTTCCCCCCTCTTCTCCTGCCACATCCATTTTATGATTTTCCTGAGCTGTAAGCTGTAATCATCAACATTAAAACAACAAAGTCTTGTATTAGATTAATCTAGAATGTATGTAAATTTAACTTTCTGCAGACTAGCCCCAGATAAGCCAAAGAAAACTGATGCACGGACATAGCAACATATTATGCTAAAACTGCAAAATGAGGCCTTTTTTTTGCATATTTTGCAAATGCTGAAAGCCAGCAGTAAGCACATTTTCAAATGTTTTCTTTAAGGAGGAAATTACAGGACAACTTTGTTTACTAAATAATAAAAGCAGAGACTTCTATAGAGCTCACATAAGTATGTAAATAGCGAGTGTAGAAGTCATTATATTCCTCATTAGGTTATTATCCACTGATGCACCGTGCAACATGCACAGACTTGTAACTGCATGTTTAATCACCAATCTACCCAGGAGCCTACAGCTTGTTTCCACTAATATCAAATAATAGCACAGCTCACCGTGTAATGAACAAACACCCGCTTCCCTACACAAAGACATGCACACACCGCTGCTCTGCTGCACCCTCCAAACACGGTGCAGCAGCAGCATATAGCGGACACGGACATGCGTCTTCTATTTCGGCTCTCGGGGACGAGGAGGTTTGTGGCGCTTGGGTTTCAGCTGGAACTCTGGGTGCTGTGTTGGCTCGGGGAAAGGCACAGCACGGTAATTAAGGACAGAGGGAGGAGGATGTTCGTTAGATGTAGTGTCCTCATTAGTGTAAGTTCCACCCGGAGGTGCTGCTGAGTACTGAACACCTAATGAGACGCATATTGTAATGAAAGCAGGGGACCAAAAACCGCCAAAATACAGGCATGGGCCTCCAAATTGGGGAGGAAAGGACTTCTGATACTCGCTGCACAATGTATATATGTCTTGTTCTCAAGGGTGTAAATTTTATACAATAAAAAGCCAACTTTTAGGATTTTCCACAGTTTCATAACATTGTGCAAGACTTTGGCTGCATTTTTTGTGTGTATCACTTTATCCAGATCTTGTTATGTGATGAGCTGTCTGCAGTAAGTGAGCACAAGAGACTATTCTGTTCCACTCAGTCACTTTTTTGTTGTTTCTCCACTCCAATCTATTCATTAGGCCTCGGATCATAAATGCAGCGTTTGTATGTCAGGCTACAAATCACTGTTACATACTGTAAGCAGCCAGCCATACAGACACTGTAGGGGCTCACCTGCCCTGTGGCTAAAGACGACTGTAGCTACTGTACCCACACACATCCACACAATAGACACTCACACACAGACAAAATGTCTCTCAGCATGCCTCTCGCCACAAGTCCTGAACAGGTAATCTCACTTAATCATCTCGGAGGTCACCGCAAAGCGAGGTGGGCCCATAATTGCTGTGCTGAGCAGCAAAAAGTGAAGGATGGTCGGGAAAGAGAAGCAGGGGTGGATAGAAGAAAGGGAGAGAGGGAGGATGAGAGGACAGAAAAGAGATGACTGCTGGAGGGCAGATGCAGAGACAAAGCATACTGGTGCTGCAAGGACAATTATCAGCCATGATGCTTATAGACAAGGAATCCTAGAGCCTCAAATAATACAGCTGGGAAGCTAGTCATTGAGGGTTTGTTTTGCAAACATTGTATATGAAGTCATGTGAGGAGTTTTCAAAGGTAAAATATGAGGAATTTTCAAACTGCATCACCCACATTAATTTGAAAATGACCAATCCTATATGATTTATCTTGTTGTTATAACAATAACTGAGTTTTCAGAGCCTCAGAAAATCTTTGTCTTTATATTGTAAGTCGGGGGTGTCTGAACCTTTTCCACAGAAATATATAAGGATGGTGGGGCCACTTTCATAAGGAGGTTAAAACATGCTCAGTGATTGGGCATGCTTAAATGGCTAGGTGATAGCTGACAAGGTAAATAGTCAATCATTTTTAAGGATTTTGGGGAGGCCAGTCAGATTTCAGGGGGGCCTGGTGGTCTCTGGCTACCACTGGCTCATCATTGGTGCTGATATTTGCTGTTGTAATCCATTAGGGCATCTAGCGCACACTTCATTGTCTGTTGAGGGCCATATTTCATTGTATTCGAAGAATTTTTGGTGGGCCACATTTGAACCCTGGGCCATAGTTTGGACACCCCTGTTGTAACTGGACATGTCTATTCAAGGCAGATGCAATTACAGACCCGCCATGACAAAATACAATATGCTTAATTTTTTACAATGGAAAGGCCGGATGTTATTATGAAAAAAATATTATTTTTTTTATAATAACATCATAACATTTATGATAAATATGTTTTTCTTTTGGTGCTTCTCTGTCTAAGCAAACATAAAAATAACAGATATGACATCATTTAAAGCATGTGGTATTAAAAACCTATTAAAGTATCAAAAGTGTTGACAACTTTATTTGAAAAGTTCTTTTGTTAATGGCACATTTGATAAAATTTTCACATCAGTTTTCATAGAAACCAAAGGTGTATAGTTCCCGGCAGCTAATTTGATTAATATGTATATTTTTATTCAAACTTGATAAAATTATTTGAAGGATGAATCTGTGTTTTTTCAGAATTTCAGCAATGATACATAACTTTTGAACTTTTTTTGTAAAATATTTTAAAATGTATCTTTTTCATTAAAAAATTGCATGAAGTCAAATTTATCTGTGATGCATTTTTGTTTTATAAATAGTGTTTCATTAGATTTTTTTCTATTTTTTTCATTTAGTAGAAAAAATTTTAGCACAAATAATTTTGTATTGCAAAAACATTTTTGATTTCTTTGTTTGTTGTGAAATATTTTTTGTTTCATTAAATAAGTTTATGTTTAATTCTGTGTTTTCTGAAATATTGTTGTTTTCTTTCATTCCACTGAACTTTTCTCCATTAAGTAATTTTCTGTTTTGTGAATGATTTTGTTTCACAAAATGTTTTTGTTTTATTAACATTTTGTGTTTATGAGTCTTTTTCTCTTTGTGAAATCCATTTGTTTCATAAAACATTTTTGTGTTCAGTTATTTATAGTTAAGTTTTTGTTTCTTTTTTTTAATCAATTTTATTTTGTTTGGTGAATCTTATGTTTTTTATATTTTTTACATTTACTGATTTTTTTTCTATTGTAATTTTTTATTTAATTTTTTTACACATTTGAGTTCATCAATTTAGTTTCAAGTTTTGTGACATATGGTGCAGTGTCAGATTTTGAGAAAGAAAGAAAGAAAGAAAGAAAGAAAGAAAGAAAGAAAGAAAGAAAGAAAGAAAGAAAGTAGGTGGGGAAAAAGTAGCAAAACATGCTCAAAGAGGAGACAGTCGATGAATAATACTGTCAAAAGCAACAAGAGTGGCACTCCCTCTCCCCCGGGGTCTAACGGGCTGGCCTCCCTCAGCTCTGACAGCCTTCCACACAGGTAGACAGTGAGATGATTTAAGGCGATAATAACATCCTCTTTGGCGGATGGATGATGCCTCTCTTGTGACTGCTGATGCTTAATGAATGAAACATTAGTAAACATTACTAAAAACATGATTAGAGAGCTCTTATTTTGACAGCAGCTGAAGAGGTGAGTATACAAACATGTCTTCACCACCCACATCCACTAATGTACACACCTTCCTCTTATCCTTCTGACTGGATGGTACAGTTTTTATTCATACTCATCACTTTTGAATAAAAGATGAAAAAGAGCCAGGATGACCTCAGGAGGTAAACATGGATCTGTATGTGTTTGTGTTTTCTGTCTTCTGGGTCTGCTGCCACCAAACCAATGATATGTGTACAGAAAGGTGTGACGCCTACAGATATGCACGAGCTGAACAAAGTGTTTTTATACACACAATGAGACAATGATTTCCAGGTGTGAGGAGAAAGATAAGGACTCATTGTTATAGATATGCACCATCACTGCCCAGCCTGTAAAGTTTAGGAGTCATGGAATACAACTAAGGCTGACATTTACACATCTGAATCCCATTTCTCCCAATCTTTGCCGAGACGTTCCTACACCTTGACTGAAGTCCACCCAAACTGATTGGACATGATTTGGAAAGGCACACACCTCCCTGTAGAAGGCCTCACAACTGAAAATGCATATCAGAGCAAAATCCAAGCCATGAGGTCACAGGAGCTGGATTGTCGTTGCAAGGCACAGATCGGGGAAGGTTTCCCAAGAGCACAGTGGCCTCAATAGTTCTTGAATAGAAGAAGTTTGGCACAACCAGGACTCTTCCAAGAGTTGGTTGCCTGGCCAAACTAACCAATCACAGGGGAAGAGCCTTAGTAAGAGAGGTAACCTGATTGCCACGTTGACTGAGCTCCAGAGATCCTGTGTGGAGATGGGACAAACTTCCAAAAGGACAACCATCACATCTGTGGCTAGACAGAAGCCTCTCCTCAGTGCAAAACTTATGAAAGCCCGCTTGGAGTTTGCAAAAAAAGGCCCCTGAGGGCTCTCTGATCTGATGAAACCAAGATTAAACTGTTTGGCCTCAGTTCTAAATGTTACGTTGGGAGGAAACCAGGCACTGCTCATTGATTGCCCAGTACTATCCCAAGATTGAAGCATGGTGGTGGCAGCATCATGCTGTGGGGGTGCTTTTTGGCAGCAGGGGCTGGGATACTGCTCAGGGTTAAAGGAAAGCTGAACCGAGCAAGGAACTGAGATGTCCTAAATGAAAACTTGTTCCACAACACTCAGGCCCTACAACTGGGCCAAAGGTTCACCTTCCAGCATGACAATTAAGGCTTTTCCATCACATGACGTGGTTCTACTTGGTTTGACTTGGCACGGCAGCCCAGCACGGCAGGCGATTTGCTTTACACCACAACCAAGATATCCGTTAAAGCTGATGACGTGGCATTCTGAGCCCTCCTCAAGCTTTCTACACTGTCTGATCTGATTGACTTTCCATCAAATCAAACCTAGACCAACAGCACTGCATGCCCCTCTTTTCACATTCTCTCTTTGTCTGTTAAATAGACTAAAATACTGATTTTAGTTAAGTTTATTTCACTGTCCGGCCCCAACAGTGTCTGTCGAGAAAAACCTGGCCCCAGTGGAGTTGATGACCCCTGCTGTATACCATGGGGCGCTGGGGTTTTTGATACATCTTGAGTCCTCAACTCATCATTGTGTTTATTGAGTAAAGTAAGGGATGGGAAGTAATAAATAACAGTGAGGGAAAAAATCTTCTTGACTATACCAACACTATAACTTTATAACTCTAGGACTGTCAGGCCGTTCATTTCATAAGAGATTAGCATGAATAATGCTTTCTTGGCAGGATATAAGCAGTTTGTTGTACAAAAATCTGCACAGTTATTTTGAGGATTTGCCATAGCATAACATTCTACATCCACATGCACATGTCTGCAGTCTACTCATTGCCTCCTCTACACAGACACAGACAGGCAGGTCCACAGAAGACCAAACTATAAAGTGAAACCTGCTCGGTGTGCAACAAGGTCGGCACAAACAGCAGTTTACTGTCACCAAGGGGAAACGCTGGAGCGCTACTGTTGGCTAACAACTCTAAATAGGACAACAGTGAGTCAGAGGGGACACAACCAGAGGAACTGCTCACTCACCTTTTTCTAATCATGGACGTGTCTTTGGCAGAGACGGAGGGGCACACAAGGACACACAAACAGGCCAGACCTATCTTTGACTCTGGACGGGACAGTTAGAAAGAACAAGGGCGGAGAGGAGAACAACGCTGGGAGCAGTGGATCCATGGAAAACATTTATTCTAGTGCATCTATACATTTACATGTTTGAACAAATGTCAAATTCTAGAGGTATTTTCTCAATTAGAATGAATCCCTAACCCACATTTAACATTAGTAACTAGCTTTAGATGGTAAGTGGTTAAATGAGCAATGGTCAAATGAGAAATTGTTGCTTTTTTCTCATTTTGTGTTTAAACTGCTGTATTCTAAAGGGGGTCATGGCTCATTCACTCCTACAATGGGGCGTTTTTATGAGAATTCGTCATGGCCTGCTTTTCTAACAGTGTATTCAAACAAATACCATGCATAGCCTGCTAACACCTTGCATGCACTTCAACAGAAAGCCAGTTCACCAACAACAACAAAGTTGTGTTTTCTTGGAGCAGCAAGGAGTTCATGCCTTTTCAACTTTTAGGCAGATGAGCATATTTGTCAAAATCAGCTATGGGAGCATATGCCTGTTCAGCACTTTGCTGGGTCAACCTTAGTCTTGTACTGCTCTGGCCTCATCATGGCCATCATCCAGGCCTGTGCTAGGCCCTTATCGTATCTCTCCAGGTTTCTACCTGGGGTATCCTGATCCCAATTGCATGTATCAGATTGGAGCAGATATAAGCATTTTTTAATTGATCAGAGATCAGCAATCTGATCCAATCAACCCAGTTGATCATCTACCTCAGGGGTGTCATAACTTTTTCCACTGAGGACCACATATAGAAATATATAGGCAAGAGCTATTTAGTTAAGGCAGCATAAGTGCAACTGGACAATAGCTTGCTTAGAGCAAATCAGCTGGCTGTCAGCTGGTTGAAGGCCTGCTTTAGCTCAGCTGATCAGGGCAGAGCTTGACTCCACGGCCTGCCTGAACTAACGCTTAATACTTGATTTAATGGCTGACAAGGCAAATAGACAATAATTTCCATGGTTTTGGGATATGAATCAGATATCAGATAGCTGCCACTGGCTCAGCCTCTGAAATATTATCGGTACTGCTATTTGCTGCCAAAACTCATCAGGGAGTTCGAAAACAAGATATTATTATTTGATTTTCAATATTTTTACCATGTACAGAGTTGATTCAGTTTAGTCACAAAAAACATATTAATACTTCTTGTCAAAATGTTTGTTTATGGATTTAGCATGGTAGCCCTGTCTTGTGCTGAAACTATGAAGTACAATACAGTGAAGCACAAGCTCCATGTTTAAATCTGGGCAATATTTCATTTTATTTCTAAAATTGCTGCGGGCCAATCAAAATTGGATCGTGGGCTACATTTGGCCCTGGGCCATAATTTGGACACCCCTGATCTACATCATCTATTATTCACATGTGACAAGTTGTGGCAGGCTGTAAATGTGCTAGTAAGACAACAGAGCATGAGTAGCCACATTAATCCCGTGGCTAAAATGTGGGCAGTACTTTGAGCTTGAGAGCGAAAACAATCCAATGGCCACCCGCAGCATCTTTAACACAATAGTTTGCACATTAAAAACCTGATTGGGATGAGAGGCCAAAATTGCTGATTGGGAAAAACTTGTCCAAAAGATGCAGCCACCCCTGGGGCCTGGTACAACCAATCCTTGGCACCCAGTATGCAGTGAGCCCAACCAAGTGCCTGAAGAAGTGCAACTGCCACTGCCATACCCAGCATCCAGCCCTTTCCATCCTTCAACTCTCCTGAGCACATCAGCATTAGTCACGCAGTCTTGCCAACGATACCCAAAAATGCACCAAGAGAAGTCATCACAAAGGAGTCTAGTTGGTGCCTTTGGCCACCAGTCAGAGTCCAGGCCTCACAAGAGTATAAGACCAGGGGGACCAAGGCCTGAAAGAATCAGCAAATAACCAAGGACCAAGTGAACCCATCACCCCATGTGTGAGACCACATCTCATCCTTGCAGACAGCAGATTGATGGATCTTCCTCTTGTGGTTGCATGCTCTTATCTGCTCTGTATGGAGAACAGGCATCATCAATACTGACTGGAAGAGGGGCATTGTTGTCCCAATGTGGACAGGAATGCTCCGGGAGCAAAACCACACGTATACTCCGACAAGGTAAGAGGAATTGTTGAAAGCCTGAAAAAGAGCATCAGCTTATTGAATATCCAGCCAGATACACATCTTTGCTTTCTGCTCTTGCAGGTCAGTATTAATTTTGATCTGTATTATTACTAGATTAAAACACCACACAGAAGCTTTAAATACGTCAGACCCCCATACAATTAATAACCTTGTACGACTCTGAAATTCTGGACCCCAAACCGTCGTGGGGCCTTTTTGGCACATCCCAGAGATTGATGTGAAAGTCTGAAATTAATCTAATTTAGCATTCGATCCATTAATAACATCAAAGATGAAAGATAAATTTCCCCTGAACATCCTCGGTTACCATAATGTTCACATGTATAACACAGTATGACTTCAGAGTCAAATTAAGTTCACTGGGCTAAATTATGCCAGGCTGAATTCACCCATTTATATGACTCTTTTTATGGCTGATTCAAAGCCGCCTAGCTAATCAACGCTCTATTACAAAGCTTCTCCATGGCGGCACTTTGATTGGCTTCAATTTACATAATGGTAGAACGCTGAGAAAGCGAGGCCTCAAATGCTTTCCATTTCTGCACCGAGCCGATTAGGTAGGTTTATGGATTTGAAACATGTGCGAGGCATTGATTTTATTTATTTCATTATTCATTCATTGGTCTATTGCACCCGGGAACAAGCAAGTAGTCGGCTTGTGACAATCATGAGGGGAGCATTTCTCCCATCCTGGACTACGCTTAGTGCAGGAATCCAATTTGTGTTGGGAATGAGAAAACTGTTTCATCTGCAGATGTAGACCCCTGGAAGTCACAGATACACACATATGCATACACAATACAGAGACTACACACAACATCAGCATTAGCAGCTTGTTACAGCTCTGTTACTTGTACATTTAAATAAACCATCCCGCACTAAGAGAACCAACTAACTGATAATGACAAAATACAATAATGCTAACTACAACTCTGAATATTACTTTGATTCATCTGTATAGATGATGCTATCATCTGCTACTCTGACACGATGCAGGTCAGACGGAGTGAAAACCGGTTTACACCAGACTCAGAATATTAGACAAAGCCTGACACCATGACTGCATAAATGTTTACCCCCTTCAATTCAGTATTTACTAAAGTCACCTTTGGCTGCAATCACCGCACTGAGTCTGTGTGGATAGGTCTCAATCAGGCTTGCACATCTGGACACTTCAATTTTATTCCATTCTTTCTTGCAAAACTGCTCAAGCTCTGTCAGGTTGCACAGGCATCAGGCATGATTATCCCTTTTCAAGTCCAGCCACAAATTCTCTATTGGATTGACGTCTGGGCCTTGACTAAGCCACTCCAGAACATTCTCCTTGTCTTTAAACCCTTTCTGTGTAGCTTCGCTGTATGCTTTGGGTCACTGTGTTGATGGAAAATAAATCTTCTCCCAAGCTGTAGTTCTCTCGCAGAATGACCAAAATTGTCCTCCAGGACTTTCCGAGAAGCATCCCCACAGCATGATGCTGCCACAATTGTGCTTCACAGTGAGGATGGTGTGTTTGTAGTGATGTGCAGTGTTTGGCATCTTGTCTGATGACCATAAAGCATCATTTTGGTCTCATCAGACCAAAGAACTTTCCTTTACTTGACTATGGAGTCTGTCGCGTGACTTTTGGTGAACTGTAGTCCAGATTTAATCTGAGTTTTCTTTAACAGTAGCTTTCTCTTTGCTGCTCTCCCATAAAGCTTTGGTGAAGAACTTGGGCAATGGCTGTTGTATACAGAGTCTCTCGCATCTCAGCTGCTGAAGCTTGTAACTCACTCAGAGTAGTCATATGGGTCTTGGTCTCTTCTCTCACTAGTCTCCTTGCACGCTCACTCAGTTTGTGAGGACGGCCCGATCCAGGCAGATTTACACATGAACCATATTCCTTTGATTTCTTGATGATGGATTTAACCGAACTTTTGGGGATGTTCAGTACCTTGGAATTTTTTGTATCCATCCCCTGACTAAACCAAAAATAAATCTCGAAGTTGCTTGGGGTATTATCTTTTCTTCATGGTGTAATGGTAGCCATGAATACTGATTAACCAGTGGCTGGACCTTCCAGGTGTCACAGAGGTGTCTTTACACTACAATCAGTTGTGACACATTTACTGCACTCAGGTGATCCACATTTCACTGATTGTGAGACTAATAGCACCAATTTGCTAGACCTCTGCTGAAACAGTCAACCGAAGGAAGTGAATATTTATGCAGTCACGTGTTTTATCTTACATATTTTCAATTGCTTTACATTGCTTTGTAGAGATCTGAAAGTAAAAGTGTTGTATTTTCAGGTTGTTTGTACATCTGTGGATACATGTATATCCAGGCCATTCTTGGGAATGTAATACCTCAAGAACCCCTTTCAGTATTTCTTTAACTTTGCACAAATGTCCACTCTGACTCAAGGATGAGCTGATTAGAGTCTAAGGGTCAAAGCTTAAGGCCATTAAGCTTCATGGTCAGGGATGGTTTTAGTGATTGAGCAATTGCACCATAAGGTAATCCTGCAAATGATTTTTTTTAATAGGCTTTGTCATTAGGAACCCATCTTACTAAGGTTTGCTTGAATAGCCATGCTGGGACTTTCTAAAGGGTCTGGACCTTGCTGTTGGGATCAGGGGTCCTTCTCAGAGACTGAGGTAAAATCAAATTTTTTTCCGATACTGATTTGTTCGCTATTCACCACTTATTTACATTAAAAATACACATCATCATAATCAAAGATAATTTTAGATGTATGCCTCATTTTTTGCACATTTATAGTGAATATATCCTGAGGGCCCTTGGAGCATGAGGCCCCAAGTAATTTGCCTGAGGGTAAAACCGCCCACATTAGTGGTCAGCCCTTTCCTTTAACATTTCTACAAACTAAACTACCACAGAAAACACTCCAGCCCCTCTTTGACCCGTCACTGTACTTTCACTGCAGTTAACTTTTCTTTTGAAAGTCTCTCCAAACATCTTTCGCTTACTCATAAATCTATTGACTGATTGCCACAAGGCCTCAAACAGTACAATCAAAGACGGTTTATGTGTAATTCATTGTTTTGACACTGTGTCATGTGTGTAACTTAGGGTTGTCCATGGTCTGCATGTGTCTGTTCTAGGCCCGTATGACCGTCCTCTGTTGCTGCTCTTTGTAAATGGCAGCACGGGCAGCCAAGGAGAAAGGGAAAGTGAAATCACTTGACTGCAGAGATTCCTGCTGGGGTGCCTCTGGCAGCTTGTGAAACACTCACTCACAGACTCTGACTCATACACTTTGTGTTTTATGTTCAGACCACTGTGTTATTGAAATATTATCTCTCTCACCCAGTATCTTTACTGGTCCACTATACTGTATAGTAGCAGGTCATATAGAAACTCTGCTTTTTGGATAAACTGTCAGTCCAGTAGCCTGGTGGTTCTGTCTGTGCACCCCATGTAAACAGGCAAAGAGCTGAGGCAGCCCTTTAGCCTCTTAGTAAAGAGTTACAGCGGACATACCTGTCAGTAAGATCAGCCACACCCCTGATTTTGCATCACTCATAGCCTTCAGCTCCATGAATTATAAGGTTTTCAACATGTTTATTTCTACTGTAAAAATGGGCTTTTATTTGTGGGGGTTGTTGTGGCCAGATTCAAGTGGACACTGGAGGAACTGCAGTTTTTGTTCATGTGCCAGCTTCACTTTCCAGCACCAGAGATTCATTTTTCAGTGAAGGACTTTATTAACTTCCATCACAATCCATTAAATAGCAGATAAATTTGTGGTTGCATGCAGTAGAATTCTCATGGCTTTGGTGTTCTCTTCACTCCTGACCCTTTCAGCTAACCTGACATGCCAGATGAATTTGTTTCGTTGTTTTTAAAAGAAAACAACTCAATGCTGTTCTTTGTTCTTCTTTAAACAAAGAAATGTTGTCAAGTTCTGATAAAACTGGTGTTATAGCAGCATCCACGCTAATCTCCTCTACCATTACTGCACCGGCCTCTTGTTGCTGCTTGCCTATGTCACAACCATAGACTGTAGAAAGAATTGGACAAACCCCATGTGACGTCAGTCATCTGCTTACAATAGGCGGACTCAAACAGCTTTTGAAGCCCATTCGTGGAGGCTTCCATATTGAAATTGTGGTCTCAACGGAACTTTAGATCAACCTAACAGCCCGCACACTAAGCGCGACTTCCTGTCAGCCTGCTAGCTAGCTAGCATTCTGGTTGACAGGGACGGAGCTTCTGCCTGCCGAGCTATCTGCCAATCAAATGAGACGCGCCAATCACCTTGAAGTGAGGTTTATCCCAAATATAATCCAAACGATCGTGGTACAAAAAAAATTCACCCCCTGTACAGTGGGAGCACAATAACACACTAGCTAATGAGACACGTTTGGTGTTTTGAACCAGGCTGTAAACCAGTTTATTTTGTGTGTCAAAACCGGCTGTTTAACACGTGTGCAGACGGAACATCTGGTTTTCCTGCAGCCAGCCTCAAGTGGACACTCGCGGTATAGCAATTTTTTGCACTTCCGCATTGGCTTCATATTTTAGGACCGGAGGTTGCCGCTTGGTCACAACTCTGCCACGCCTGAAAGTACTGCCTCGTCGCTGATTGGTCTTGTCACTTTCTTACAGGGCCCAGTCTGTTCAGATGGGGGCTTTGCAAGATGGATTCGCCAGTGAGGAACATGGAAACAGGCGTATCAACTGCTTTGTAAGGTTACCTTTCAGCAACACCTATCCAAAATCTCTCTTGACCTCTGAAAACACATAAAAATTTCAGTATGTTAACTGGCAATGAAGTGACAGAAAGTTGTGCAAACATCACCTGCAATTTCCACATACAGCATCCGCGTCGCAATCTATCGGCGATTCGTTCTGCGGAGCAAATTGCTCCCTGCCTAGTCTTTCAGAGCAGTTCCACTGCCCAGCACCGGTGCATCCCTGAATCTCTGCTTTGACGGAGATATGCTGCAGGTCTATTTTCAGTGCTGGTCACTGCCAAACTGCATCAATCCCCGTCGATCAGAAAGCTCCAAACAGGAAATCACAAGAGTAGAATTTCTGGTTCTTTCAAAATACAACACAATGCATGGACTCCCTTGTTGTAAATGATCACTATATCAACACTACGTCTCATCCTGCAGTGAGAGCTGCAATGCCACCACTGATGAGGAAAAGTTAACCTCTGAAGATATATAGCCAAAGTATTTTACATAAAACCGCAGATCCTTTAGGTATACATTAATCTTTTAACTTCCCAATGTACTCACCCAATGGCAGAAGCAATAGTATGATTTCTGCCCGCCGATCAGGACTGCGTTCTAAACACACTTCCAATGGGAAAGGTCGCCCACCTTCAGTCTGAGTAAAACCATGGCACTGAGGAGTGCGGTGCAGACATTCTGTGTGGAAGTTGCGGGTCAGGAAACTTGAACTAACTCCTGGCAGTTCCTGGCACTTCGCTGAACCGGCCTCCTGATGGCCATCATCCAGGCCTGTGCAAGGCCCATGCCTCATCTCTCAGGGTGTCTTCCCATCTGACCCCTTCACAAAGTTGTCAACCTACCCTGAGGTCTTGTCCAACCCACCAAGTTCTGGGCAGCCAGTATGCAGTGAGCTGGATCAGGACTGGTAAGGCATGCAAGGTGCCCGTGCAACAGCGTTGCATACTATCGTGACAACAGTGTTACGGCAGTTGCTAACACAGCTAAAAGGGGGTTGGCGTCCCTTGCCTCTGGAGCCTTAGGGTGTGGGGTTTGCAACTCTGCTTTGAACAGATATTTGCTGGTGTTGATAGCCTGTCAAAATTAAATTTCCATTTCCCATTTGTCTGCTTACAACAAACAATAAATAGCTATATGTGAGTTGACAAACTGAATTGTAGTCAACACCGTCAGCTGGCCTGGTTCGAGCTGAGACGGCTCAGTTTACAGTTGTCACCAGCAGCCTCACTGCGTGTGAAGCTTCAGTCCTAGCTGGGCTTAAGACTGGAAGCTGACTGAGTCTCTTTCAAATGAATCTCTGAATATTCAATTCTTTGGGGTCACCCCTAACATACACATGCATGCAACGCCCAGCATCACACTGCACTGCATGGCATCAAAGCTGAGTGTCCCTAAAACAGCACCTCTGCTTTGGTCTCTGGCTGAGTGAGCCTGAGAGTCAAGAGTTTGAGGATATTAAAACGAGTGAAAAAGAGCAAAAAGATCAAAATTACCAGAGTAGCAGCAAAGCTGCAGGCGCAAAGCCTCGCCGTATTTCCCCCTTCCTCCCTCTCACTCTGCCCCTCTCATCTGACGCCACATGAAGCCTGACGCAGGTAACTGCACTTTTTAATGATGCCATTTGCCTAATGCCTTCTTGGGCTTGTCAATCTATCTCACATTATCCCTCATCTCGCCTGTCTAAGTGCATCACCGGCACCCCTTGACTTCGGCACACCAAAGAGCAAAGAGCCTCGCCTGAAACATCGCTGCAGCGGCCCATTAGAAGGAGCATCCTCTAGACTAATTGGAGGGAGACGCCACGTAAAAGACAAGGAGGAAACAACAACAAGCAACAACAAAAACAGGGCAGAAGAGGACGGTGATGGGCACATCTTTTATCCTGACTCTACCCCAATTTCCCCTTTCTGCTGATCCAGGAGGTTCCACTGGGGCACAAATTGGGATGAAAGAGGGAGTCAAAGGGGGGAAACAGTCAAGCCATAAGTTGGCAGCTCATGTTCAACCTCTCTTTGTTGCTCTCTCTTTACAACTTACATCTGTCCTTGTTTAGCCCCTCTGTATCCACAAACCTTTGACCTCTCTTCATTTGTATAATTAACTCTGGACTCTGCACCTCTTTCAAATGCACTTTCTTCACATCCCTCTAGGGTGTAACAGCTTAGAGGGAACCAAAGCTCGCATTGTAAAATAGAGAAAAAAGGGAAGATGCACACTGAAATCTCAGGAGGCTAATGGCACTGCTACGCCCAAGTACCTCATACAACCCAACTTCAGAAAATCCAGAATATCCCTTTAATAGCAGGTGTCTCTGATTTGTCACTCCCAATATTCTATAGTGGCTCAATGAGAGATTCACATTCTGCATTAAATGCATCTTAAAAGGCTGTTTTCACTTCAGTCATGTGAACACATGTCCCCATTCTTTAATATATAATAAAACAAACCCCAATTCCAAAAAAGTTGGAACATTGCGTAAAATGTGAATAAAAACAGAAAAACTAACAAACTAACACTATTTTTTATATACACTCTTTCTTCATTTAAAGCCTGCCACATGTTCCATAAAAGCTGTGACAGGAGTATTTTTACCACTGTATTCTAACACTTTTTCTTCTAACAACATTTTGAAAGTATCTAAGGACTGAGGACACAAATTGCTGAAGAACTGAAAGTGTGATCCCTCCCCACTCTTGCTTGATGTACAATAAATCTTAAGTTGCTCACCAATACAGAATTTTTGTTGTTGTATTTCAATGGGAGACAGGACTGGACTGCATACAAGCCAGTCTAATACCTGCATTTTTACTGTGAAGCCATGCTAATGTAACTTGTTCATAAAGTTTCTTGGCTTTACCTCTCTGAAATAAGAAGAAACATCCCGTCATGATCATGATGATCCTGATTTTTTACTTGGTATTTAAGTGTTTGATGTTTTTCCCTGTTTTAATATCTTTATTGCCTATTAATCCTCTTGTGTTTTTATAGTATTTCTCTAGTTTTAGTTTCGAGTGTTTTATGGTGTTGTTTTATTGTAACTGTAGTCTTGTGAACTTTTCCATGTTTCCTGTTTTTATTTTATAGTTGTCATCCCTTGTGTGTGATTCCCTGGTTTCCCTCCACTTTGCCCTCACCTGAGTTTAATCACTCCTTAGCATCCCAAGTCATTTATATCATCCGTCCTCGGTCTTCGGTTGAACATGAAGTATCTGATCCGCCATCCAAACATTTTATCCAAAGCCTTTAAACTGGTTGGAGGACCAAAGACCAAGGACTGAGATCTGAACACCAATGAGTGAAGACACCTGAGAGCAGGCTTCCTAGAACTCTTTCTAGTGAAAAACACGCCCCCTTATTGAAGTGTTTCCCAACCATTTTTCCTTGGAGGTTGGGAACCAATGCCTTATTGGATATCACTCTCTGATTTGATGCTGCTGCCCTGCTCCAATACATCATGAACAAGAACATGGCAATAAAGGTATGGCAGCCCTGCAGAGCAGTCAGAGGGCCTTCAGTCTGCCTTGTTCAAATGTCTAACAGTTTTGAAGAAGTGCACATCAGGAAAAGCATATAGTCCTCTGCATATTCTCAGGGCAACACAGACCTACAGATGCATTAGTACAAATCAGGACTGAGGTACAGGAATGCAATAACCTGACATGCCAGATGGATGTTTTTCACACATCCATCTGGGAAAGCTTCAATAGAAAACGTTTAGGAAAAGGCAGAGGCTTTGAAAAAAAACTTGGAGTGTGATTGGATGAAGAAATGTCGTCAAGTTTTGATAAAACGGGCGCTTTAGCAGTATCCACGCTAATCTCTTCCTCCATAACTGCACCAGATCTTGCTGCTGCTTGTTTACATCACGACTGTGCTGCGCCTGAAAGTACTGCCCTTCGTTGCTGATTGGTCACTTTCTAACCGGGCCCAAACAGTTCAGATGGGAGCTTAACAAGATGGATTCACCAGTGAAAAACAAGGAAACGGGCGTATTCATCTGCTTTGCAAGGTTAGGAATGCAAGGCAAACAATAACATCTTCTCTTTCTATCATTTTACCAAAATTACACACATGTATTCAAAATGCATGTGTAACATTGGTTGTATGCACTTAAACACACTTTAAAAATAAGTCAACTTGTGCCTCTGGATCATAAACACACACATGCATCTTTGCAAACGTGCAAACACACACACACATCTCCTAACAGAGGCTTTATGACAGGGCCGGGTGACATGAAGTCCGCCGGATGAATAGTTTGATAGCCCCAGGCAGGCGAGGGGAAAGGATAGGCCGTAAATAGGATTGAAGTTTAAATGGAATAATGCACGGCCTGGAAAAGAGCTAAGGCCTGGAGAAGGGGCAAACCCAGAGGTAACATGGAGGTGACGAGTTCGCCTGGAGAGCAATATTTAGACTTTTTTTTTTTTTTTGTGGAGGGAAGTGAGAAGAAGGAGGTGAGAGACAAAGTTGTGACATGATGCATCAGCACTATCAGGAGAGTTTGAGTGACGATGTTGGTTAAGGTCGAGGCAGCGTGTTTATTGAAATCACTCACCATTACCTGAGCCATATCATTAAAAGCTTTCACCTGCATGATTACCCCATCACATCCTCATCCAATGGGCTTTTACTCAATTATTATGAGCTGTATGGAAGAAGCTGCCGTCAATGCTGCTGGGAAAAGGCCAATCATGTTGCATTATTTTGATTGCTAGCAATTCGCCTTTTCTCTGTATTTGGGTACAAAAAGGATTCAGGCATTTCAAAGAGCAGGGTAGGACTCCCAAAGGGGCTGCGAGTCATGACAGGGAGGGCATGGGTGTCCCAAGTAGGAATGTGGCCAGGACACTTTGAAATCTGACTGGCCAGCCCAGATGCCAATTCAAACTCACATTGGCTATATGACTAGTCAGAGGCTGGGCTGATGTTAAACCAATTATTTCGGCTATGTCTCACAATGCTGAGAGTGACTTTCTTTATATGTTAATGCGGCTAATTTACTCTTATTGGCTTCTTTAAAGGGTGACACTGAACTGTTTTCATGTCCACTTTTATTTGATAAAGTCTGGCACACACTAAAAGATAATTGTGCCAGTTTCAGAGCAGATTCCCCCTTCTGACCAAAGTCAGCAATTATTGGATGATTCCAAAGATTATCTGGACATATTTTCATGTAAGTTGAGGTGTGTAAAGCAGGGTAGTCTGGCTGCAGATTGCTGCTCTCAGACACCACCACTGGCAGGATGGAAATAAAAACTTTCAAAATAAATCTGATTACACTTTATTAATGGTTAGGAAAAGGGGTTAGGGTACAATTGGTAAGACACAATGTAAATGACTGTAAAACTTATCATATGATAAACTTTAAGACATTGACACCAAAAGTATTAAGCTTGACCTGCAAAACCAACTAAACCATAGGCTTACAGAAAAAGCTCGTCCTTCATGAAAACACACTAACGCAGCTAATGTAGCTAAAGCTAGCCACCGTTTACCAACTAATACAACAAATACTGGCAAATTACATGACTTTGTAGGTGGTGTCTCTTTGTGGTGGTCTGCAGGAAGGTGTGTCTGAGAGTGGTGGTCTACATCCAGACACCTTGAATGTAAAGTTACAGTGAAGTCATGTGAGCAGACTGTCTTGAAAAGAACAGAATCAGGAAGCAAGCTGACTGAAGGTGGATGCTCAACAAATACAGCCAAGGCAAAGATAGCAAACTTAAAGCATCATTAGACGGACGTCAGAAATGGACGACCAACTAGTATTCACACAACTCTTAGTGATTTAAGCTCTTTTGAGTGATCCGGATCATTTGACTCAGTACAATATGAGTCAGTTTATTTTTAGCTCTCATATAGCTCTTCATCTGGTAGCCTAACATTTTAGCTTTTACCAAAACAAACAAATTTAGCAATGCTTTCACCCATGATTGATTTATGTGTATTTATGGGACTGAAATTATTCATGATGGCAAAACCAAACCACAGACTTTGGCTCCCATGACTCACATAAAAGAGCTAGTTGAAAAACCAACTCGTCTGCAAATGACACCTCATTACAGCCAGCTGGACAGCCACAAATGTGTCCAGCTTATCCCTAGGATAAAAAGCCAGTTGCAAGGTGCATCCCTTTCTTTTTCTTTTTAGAAAACCTGAGTTTAAAAACAGTCTAATCCCAAAAAAATCTTCAAAAATTTCAAACTGCAACTGTTCTTCAAAAAAGCTATCCAAAGGATACAGTACGAATAAAAAAAGTATGAATAAAAATAGCCAATGCGTTGCAACCTGCTCAGGCCAGCAGCAAGCCACATTTAACTTTACTTGAAGGTTTCTTTGGACCAATTTCAAGATTTGGAGTTTTGAGAGTAGAGACTGGTTGTTGTTGATAGAAACTGCTGGTGTGGTGGGTTACATCAGTCATTTAATTGCAATCAGCACTCTAAGAACTAGACTGTTAAATCTGTTCTTAGTTATCATGTGTGTCATCATTCACATTTTCAAAATCAGTCATGATTTGAAAAATCTTTCAGTGTGGACCGCTGTAGATGAAATACATGAGAAGGGAAAGGGACAAAGAAAAATAACTGAAGCATATCTTGAACGTTGGGTTGGTCCTTTGGAACTGATGAGTGGACAGCCTGGTGCTGGAGTATGGGGATGATCCCAGTAGGCCCACATTAAGAACAGAGCACTGCCTTTGTTACGAATCATTAGACAGCCTTAAAGCTGATGGCATGGCCACCAAGAAGATTAATAAGTATCCAACAAGGAGGACATTTGCAGGGTAACAATTGCATGTTTCATTTTATTTATAATTCACCAGGAAATCAAGAGAATGTTGAAATTGCACGTATTGTGATTATTTGTTCCTTAATTATGTACTTTTCACTTTATTATCATCGCAGACATTGCATTTTCACTTTTTTATTCATCAGTATGGACCACTGCATGCAAACTCACCAGTCTAAATCCCCCCCTTTTCCCCTCTACTTTCTCTCCTACTTGCATTGATAAATAGCAAGCGCAGTAACCATTATGAGTCCTCCCTCAACAACTGCAGCCCGGGATAAGCTTCACAGTAAATTAGCTACAATTAGCGCTGCAGCAGACATCGACATGACCATCCCCCGAATGCTATTAAATGCCCACCCAATCATATCTGAGTTAGTACAGTCCACTGGATCATTTCTCAAATCAATGATCTCAGTAAGTGCTGGGTAAAAAGGCCTCCAATGCCTGATCAGCTGGATGCGGACAATTAGATTGGAGTTAGGGGACAGCCTTGATTAGCACGATGCTTCGGGGCATGCAAGTCATTTATTATGCAATGCTGCACCGAGCCACCTTGGTACACCACGACGGAGGAAACTTCAAGGCAGGCAGGTTAATTGTCTTATATCTCAGTGATTAATTTACTAAAGCACTCTCAGAGGAATGTTCTCCCCCTTCGGACCATAATTTAGGATCGATTTATCATCTTGTAGCTGTCCTCTATTATGTCTTCTGTTTAAAATATATTGTTTTGTCTTTCCTCCAATCAACGAGAAAGTATCAGATCAATAGGGGTTTAAAAAGTAAGTTATCAGTATCAATAAAAATTCAAATCTGGTCATGTCTCTGTGGAAAAACAAAAATGATTCAGGTTCATACATACCCCGTACTCGCTCAACTATGCCACCCAGTGCCACCTACTGCCACCAGGTCATAGTCCTGGTGCCCATGCAGCATCAGTCGGCTCTCACCTCCATGAAATTAAGCATAAAACATTAATGGAGTCAGATTAGGCCTTAAAACCAGACTAATGTAGCATGAAATGTTGCAGCCATGCTCTGGTGGTCAGAGACTCTAAAAACAGACCTGTTTTACACTGACTGTATCTGAACTCTATCAGTCCAAGATATATAATACAAAGCCATAGCTCCTTTCTACATACAAACAAATGCACATGCATGCAGAAAAGAAAGGCATGAGCAGAACAGTATTTTTTCTTTCTGCTTTTTTTAGTTTGCAATTCTTTGAGGGTTGCAGAAAAAGGTCTTACCAATGACAGAAAGATTTATAAAACTCTTAACATGTTATATGAGATACACTATCATAAATAATAAAAGAAACAAGGGTGAGAGGGCTCATAATGTTCTTAGATTGTGTTTGTTGCTAAGAACAAATCACAGAAAAAAACATTTTGTTGAATATCAGAATCATTTTGAATACTGCATAAGAGGTTTTCAACCCTCTGGTAGCCCAAATCTACAAAACCCTCTTAATATGATATCAATTATCAAATGTGCATTCAGCCATCTCAAATAGAGCGTTGAACCTCTATCCATTTTTGAAACATTAGTTTTAAAAAACTGTTTAGGTTGAGTTCAGAGCGGATGGGTTCTTTCCAAAGAGTTGGAAAAATTGGTCCATCCAGTTGGTGCTAGTAGTCTCACAATTAGTAAAATGGGGATCACATGAGTGCAGTGGATGTGTCTCAAGTGAATATAGTGTAAAGACACCTGTGTCTGGAAGGTCTAGTTACTTGTTAATCAGTATTCCTGGCTACCATAACACCATGAAGACAAAAGAACACTCCAAGCAACTCAGAGAAAAGGTTACTGAAAAGTACAAGTCAGGGGAGGGATACAAAAAAATTCCAAAGCACTGAACATCCATTGAGCTCAGTTCAATCCAATATCAAGAAATGGAAGGAATCTGGCACATCTGCCTAGATCAGGCCGTCCTCACAAACTGAGTGACCATGCAAGAAGGAGACTAGTGAGAGAGGCCACCAAGATACCTATGAGTACTCTGAGAGTTACAAGATTCAGCAGCTGAGACGGGAGAGACTCTGCATAACTGTTGCCCAGGTTCTTCACCAGTCAGAGCTTTATGGGAGAGTGGCAAACAGAAAGCCGCTGTTGAAGAAAACTCAGATTAAATCTGGACTACAGTTCACCCAAAGGCATGTGGGAGAATCCATGGTCAAGTGGGAGAAAGTTCTTTGGTCTAATGAGACCAAAATGGTGCTTTTTTTTGGCCATCTGACAAGACACCAAATACTGCACATCACCACAAACACACCATCCCCACTGGGAATCACAGTGGTGGCAGCATCATGCTGTGGGGATGCTTCAGTTTTACCCTCTAGCCCTCCAGGCTAGAGGGTAAAATGAATGTTGCAAAATATAGGAAAATATCATGTTACTCCCAGACTAAGCACAAATTTCTTCTACAGAACAACTGGCAAATAAGGCCCATCATCCACTTAATAAATGAATGAATCCATTTCTTGAACAAACTGTCTTTTTCAAATGTAAATAAAACAGTGAAAAGGATCAGGGATGACTCTAGATGTTCTAAATGGGGACAGTCAGACAGAAAAGATCACAGGTTATTGGTAGGGATGTTTTTATTTGTCAGGGATGTTTACCATGTTTCACTTTAGAGAGCGAGGTCTGCACCATGAGGGGAAACTGAACAAAGACAGAAACAGGCAGGGAAGCAGGCAGCAGCACTGTCGGATGTTGCTGTTTATACTCCCCGTCACGCACACACCAAACACACACATGCACAGCAAACACAGCAGCACACACACAAACATGGGATGACACGCACAGACTGTGAGCAGCAGACAGCAGGGCCCTGTCTCAGATCACGGCGGAGCATGGATCTGCAGCGTCGTGAGAGCAAACGATTTGAGGCATATGTCAGGTCCTTGTGGATTCAAAACAAAGCACTGTCAAGAACGCTCTGCCTTGGCCAGGCAGCCTGCTCCCTGCTCTGCTGCGCTCTGCATGCGGCAGGCGATACAATCCTCCAAGTCCAAGACGAAACCCATCATCGTCCTTTCACATCGCTCTGTTCTTTGCCCCTACAGACTGCTGCAGACTCCGTGTGTGCTGCCCCGTCTGAGCGGCTGCCGCAGATTTGCCTGCGAGGCTCAAGAGGGGGCCACGACACCCAGGAGACTGAGTCCATTCACATTACGCGCTGTGGGAGAAGCTGCATGGCGGGCCGGGTAGGAGAGAGAGGGAGGGAGAAGAGGGGGAACAAAAAAAGGCAAAGGGAGCGTTTCTGTGTATCAGTGAGGACTGAAAGTACTCAGGTACTAACACTGTAAAGGCTTCTTTAAAGAGCCTGTGGTTATCAAACAAAATCAAACTTTAATACAGTTTATTATTACTTTATTATTGCATAGCATCTTACCACACATTAATCCACCATCCATTGTTTTGATATGCCTTTAAGTCTATAGGGGTCTATTGGCTTAATATGAAGACATTATGGGGCTTTTGATGGGACTGGACCTCGCTGTTGGGACCAGGGGTCCTCTCCAGGGCCTTTTAGGATAATCAAACTGTATTTTGATGCTAGTTTTTAACTTTTTGCCCCCTTTTTTTATTCAAAATACAGTCTTAATCGCTGTACCTCAGCGATTAAGACTGTATTAACATGTACCTCATACTCAGTGCACACCATCTACAACTGCATCTAAAGGCCTTTGGAGCATGAAACCCTCATTGGTTGCCTACCTTTGTCATATGGTAAAACCGCCTATGACATATTAAAATGTGGCTGTGTATTTTAATATGGGGTTGACCCCCTTTTTGCATCTATAACAGCCTTAACTCTTCTTCGAAGGCTTTCAATAAGATTTTGGAGTGTTTCTGAGGGAATGTGTGCCCATTCATTCTGTAGAGCATTTATGAGGTGTGAGAGAAGGCCTGGCTCACAGTCCTTGTTCCAGTTCATTCCAAAGGTGCTCAGTGGGGTTGAGGTCAGGGCTCTGTGCGGGCCAGTTCTTCCACAACAAGCTTATCAAACCATGTCTTTATATTCCTTGCTCTGTGCAATAGAAAGGTGCTTTCCCCAAACTGATGCCACAAAGTTGGAAGCATAGCATTGTCCAAAATGTCTTGGTATGCTAAAGCATTAAGATTGGCCTTTACTTGAGATAAGGCCTAATCCGGAAAACAGCCCCATACACAGTTGTTAGGCCTTTATGGGGGCTGAAGACACCCTTAAATGTTCCAAAGCCCCTCAAACAATAATTACAGTAAAACAGTTAATAAATTAAGGAATGCACCACACCATTTTTACTTTCTGTTTAATGTATAGACTGTCTCCACGAGTGTTGGAAGTAAAGCGTTACTAAGTTACAGAGTTACAGAGTTACTGTAACGTGTTACTAAGTAATGCATTACAGCTAGATAACAGGTCCTAATAAATGCTCAAAGTCTAATAATAAATCAATTAATTAAACCTTTTAAGGTGAAATTTAAAACATTTTGGCAAGGTCCAGTTACTCGTAACAGCTTGCATGAAGCTGCCCTGCCATGGAAAGTCCATGGAACTCCCGTGCATAGTTTTTGTGCTCTAATTAATGCCACTGGAAGTTCTGAACTCTTGGCGACTTTTACGCACCAATCTCCAATCAAGTCGTTGACCCTGGGATTTTACCTGGTTCCGCTTTCTGGCTTAGTTGCTGTTGTTCCTAAACTCTTCCACTTGCGAATAATGTCACTTACAGCTGACTGTGGCATATCCTGCAGGGATGAAATTTCACAAACCTTCTTATTGCAAAGGTGGCACTGATCACAGTAACACAGTTAAAGTCACTGAGCTCTTCAGAGCGACCCATTTAGAATCACAAATTTTTGCAAATGGAGACTGCATGGCTAGGTGTTCGATTTCATACACCTGTGGCAGCGGGTCTGAATGTGTAAATTCAATAAATTAACAGGTGTGACCTAATACTTTAGTCCATATGAACACTGAAAACCAAAACATTCACATTCAGCATTAGTTAACATGGTCACACATTTCACCATAACACTGCTGGAGTCTTAGTCATGCACTAAGTCTTAAGTTTGTTAACTTCTGTATTTTTGTGATGGGTGTCAAACATTTCTCATCTGCCATACATTTGACCTCCTAACTGCTCCAAGTCAACACATGACTCATTTTCTGTGGTTTTCCAGCAAATTAGCATCTTGAATGCTACGAGTGTATTGCAATATTTACCCACGCAGTGGGAAGGGAAGTCTGTGACGTCATGACGCTAGGATAGTCTTTAGGTGGTGTGCACCCTTAAAGACTCATTGGAAAAACACAGCAATATCTCACTTTTTCATCCAAATCAGAACAGAAACAAACAATCCATATGTGTGAAAGCAACCTGAGAATAAACATAAAAAAGCTGCCAAAATGAGACTGATATATCTTTGTTTCTCTCTGCAGACATTACCAGTGTAATGATGTTTTTTCTCAATAGATTGTGAATAAGCCTTTATATCCTATACAGCTGCACTGCTCCTTTAAAATTTCAATGCATGATTTCATGCATCAGTGTTTTTCGTCACCATTTAATTATACGAATATCTTTTTTATAAGCTAAAGAGACACGTTCATTATTACAATAAAATGATGTGCAAAACAAAAATAATAGGGATGAAAATGCAATTTATAGAGCAATTAGCTGCTACCAAAAATACTATGGATTAAGAGATTCAAGCCCCACTAATGTCATTTTCTCTCTGTTTGGATCATAATGACAGTGTGCTGCTTAAATTAAAGAGCCCTCTGATAAATGGGAATTAAATAATCTCTAATTGCAGTATCATAATAGTCTTAAACGTCTAATTCAATTATCAACACAAGTGGTGTGAAAAAGTGGTGCAGAGAGGAGAGGGAAATCTTATTGAACATGCAGTGCCATGTCAAATGAGTCTCCCCATTATCCACAGTCACAAAGTATTTCCAGCCCGGCCCTGTTAAAAACAAAATGGTTTTAAAAAAAGCCTTTTTGTCCTGTTTGCTCCGGGGCAGTGTTAGACTCCAGTCTGCTTTGTGTGTAGCCAGCTACCCTCAATAATCGGAATCCAGCACAGACAAATACGCAGTTTTTCTATAGGATACTGAAGCTACCGTTAACATCATTCTCCCTATGATTGCATATAAATGTGTGCATTTTTATGATATATGTCAATTTATTTTCATTATGACAATAAAACTGACTTTACTTCAGACATTCATGATGCATCTGGAGATGAGAAAACAAAACAGAAAGTATGAGAGTGTAACTGTCACAAAGACAGAGACAGGCCTTTTATGTCAATTATCAGTGTTTATTAATGATCAGCATGGACGTTTATCTGAAAAATGATCATTTAACCCTTTACCTGGTAAATTCAGTTTTTATAAATGTCATTTTTAGAGCAAGATCATCTAGCACTTTAGAGAGCTAATTGAATGAGCCCTAATGCTCGGGCGCTTTTATTGTAAAATGCTGCCTTACCTATATGAAGTTATGCACTTCTTAAGCTCAGCTGGAGTGAATGAAAAAAGGTTCTACTGGGCACCCAGTGTGTGATGAGCTGGATGACCCGTGGATGTGACCCTTCCCATCTTTGCTCTCATGAGCACGTCAGCATTAGACGGTTTTGCCAATGATACCCTTAAATGCACCAAAGAGAAGTTCTCAGAAAGAAGTCCATCTTGCACCTCTGGCCATCAGTCAACGTCCAGGCCTCACAAGAGTAAGATCAGCAGGACCAAGGACTCTGACTTTCATCTGCATGCTCAGATACCAGGTAGCATTTTCAAGTTTTCGCGTGTGTCTCAGCAATGACATGCTATTTAGTGTGGATACAAGACAATACTTTTATGAGCCTGAGTACAGAGGAACAACTACAGATGGAGACTCAGTGGAAAGAAAGAGAGAGAAGAAAATAGTTAATGGAACCAGGTTAGCAGGGGAGATCCTGACTTACCTGCTTATGTAGCTGGGGAAACTGTAAACCCAAGTCAACTAGAGCTCGTGTTATCACAAGTGGGACTTCACAACGCTTCTTCAGGACATTTCTGACAGACGATAGCGGCTCAGAGATGCCTGCAGCCTGCATCACTCACCGTCCAGAGTTCCTTGTCCTATTTGTTGCAGTTATTCTTGCAGCCAATCAGAATCAAGTTTTCACCAAGACCATGGTATAATGAAGGATAATGGCACTACTATCATTAAATAACGTATACAAACCAACTTCACAAGTACTGAAATATCCTTTTAATGTTCAATATGCATCAGGCCGAACAGACTGTTAGAAGCAGTCAACATACTGTAACTGTCACTACTTTCAAAATAAACAGTTCCCTTGAATTATGCAGCTGGATTTGCTGTTTTCCTGTTGAAATGATACCTCTGTGAATTGTTATCTCCCTAAAGGGAGTAAATACTTGTTATTTATTCATGACGTTATTATAGAGCATCGTCAATTGTATTAATGCATTGGAAGTCCATTGTTAGAAATGAAATAAACATCAAAATGAGACCAAAAACCTTAATAGTAGGACAAATATTCACAGATACTGATACAGCTTTTCCTCCATTCTCCTTTCACCCCCAAAACATGATGAATGGTTTTTCTGTGCACCCCATGGTGAGATGTATAATGGAGTTAAAACTGAGATTGCTGAGTTCCTTATAGTCCTCGTCTCTAGACCCTGGAAAATGACACTCATAATCCTTCACAGCAGGCAGGAAGGATCCACTCAGTGTGGACTTGTCGCTCCTTGAACCAATATGGCGTCCTAGACTTTCTCTGTTTATTTATCAGTCTGCAGTTTCCTACAGACTTATAAATGAGCTTCAAGCACTCCTATTTGTCAGGCGGATGTACGCAGGGCACACACAAACACAGATAGTTTGTCCAACACTCTGACAACTTAAGTCGTAACCCCCTCTCTAAACATGCTGCTAATGGTATTCTTCTTCTTTGGTCTTTAGTATGTAAAACTGATATGATAGATGATCATAGGAGCCACAAAGCAGGCTCACACACAGTGGTGGCTGTAATACGCTACACGCCCGGTTCACAACAGAGTCGACCCAAGGCCTCAGCTAACGACTCCTTGCCAAGTAAATGATGATAAACACCAGCTCTGCTTCCACCAGTGAGTGCACATTACCTAATGATGTTCAATGGCAGTGGTGAGCGGTAAAGACAACAAATATATTATACCAATGCATCTTAAATGGGCATCCCTAAGGAAACCCATCTGAATTGTAAATTCATGCATGGGCCTCATTTTTCATATGCAGCCAGGCTACAATTCCAAACAACTGTGTACTTAATGTGCAATGGGATTTTTTTTTTCATTTTTACATCTTTAGAAGCACTTACTGGGCTGTGTGTGTGTTTATTTATATGAAATGCGCAGCACTTACCCATTGTCAGGAATGGACTAGCTCTAGATGGATGTTTGTATGCAGCAGCACGCCACAGGTCAGACTTCTAACAGTGTGTAAGCCTCAGAAAGGCAGACAAACTAAAAAGTTTGGCTTATTTTACATAGTGATGCACCCATCCAACTTCTTTAAAGGTCCAATACCAAGACCAGAGTCAGGGTTTGAAAGACCCTCCTTAAAGCAAAAGGTCCAGAATTAAGGTAAATTTTTAAAAAAATCAGTAGTCCTCCTTTCAATGTCTGTAGCCAATAATTCTACACTAATCCAAGGAAATGTCATGGCGATGTAGCTGAATGTCATATGATGCTAAAATACACTTTAGAAAATGAGAGGACACTATGTGCACCAAACACTGCAAATCCCCACAAACACACCATCCCCACTGTGAAGCATGGTGGTGGCAGCATCACGCTGTGGAGACGCTTCTCGGTAGCTGGCCCTGGAAGGCTTGTAAAGTTAGAGGGTAAAATGAATGGAGCAAAATATGGAAAATCCTGGAGGACAATCTTATTCAGTCTGCAAGAGAACTACAGCTTGGGAGAATATTTTTTTTTAGGGAAAAACTACACAGAAACGGTTTAAAGACAACAAGGGAAATGTTCTGGAGTGGCCAAGTGAAAGCCCAGACCTTGATCCGGTACAGAATTTGTGGCTGGACTTGATTAGGGCTGTTCATGCCCAATCCTTGTGCAACCTGAGCTTGACCAATTAAGCAAAGAAGAATGGAGACATATTGCAGTATTCAGTTGTGCAAGTCTGACTGAGACCTATCCATGCAGACTCAGTGCTGTGATTGCAGCCAAAAGTGAATCTACTAAATACTGACTTGAAGGGGTAAATATTTATGCAGTCACTTATTTTGCATTACATGGTTGTATTTTGTTGACATAACTTTGTAGAAGATGGTTTTCCATGGAAGAGGATTAGGGCCACTAAAAATCAGAATTCTGACTTTAATCTTAGAATTCTGAATTTTATCTCAGAATTTTGTCTTTTTTCTCACAAGAAAAAAAAAGCGTCTCATTTTTTTTCAGGGGCCTTAATCCTCTTCTATAGTTTTCACTCTGACAGTAAAGAGGTTTTTCTTTCTCAAAAAAGCCAGACTATACTGACCATGACTGATTTATGAATCAATAAAAGGGTAAAAAATCCAAGGGGGTCAATACTTTTATAGGCACAGTAGCCTTAAGGATCAGCAAATTCTAATGAGTCTTTTACTAAGTTCTGATTTCATCCAAGTGCATACCTTACTATGAAGAGGCAACCTTGACTTCATTATTTTCCCACTCTCTCATGTCACCTAAACAACTCGCCCATGCTTTCCAATGTGCTTTCTTAGAGTAGTTAGTTAAGTCAGGATCATTTTCAGAGTATTTTGGGGATTTGCAAGACAAATTGTACACTCAGGTAGCCACAAAGCCCTTTTTATTTACATGGGCTAGGCTATTAGCCGGAACCAGAGACAGCTTCAGTAAGAAAGAATAGCTGGCATCAAGTCCAGAACGTAGAAATCCACCTGCCTATGAGGGACTGAAATTGCAAGAGACGGCAGGCCAGGCAGGGAATGAATGCTGGCCAGACTTAAAATGCTGGTGAGATGGATACCTGGCAGCTGCTCTGGTGCTGAGACATGTAGAGTCTGTTGAATGGAAGGAGTGGAAAGGTAGGAAGACAAAAAAACAAGCATCCCAAAAGTGGAACATGATCTGATAAGCCTGAAAAGACTGGGGACTGGTGACATCTGTGCCAACGGCCTTTCAGCAGTTCCAACTTAAACTGCTTGGACCGCTGGCCCCCTGGGAGAGCTGGAATGGAGTGTGTGCACACACAGAGACCACATATCAACACAGCACACTTTTACAAGAGCAAATATATTTGTTATATGTAAAAAAAAAAAAAAGTGCTGTAAACACAATCTAAATCTAAACTCTTCAAGTGCATTTACATGGACTAGACTATAAGTCTTATCCTGGTCCTGATCTCCCTGACACTATTAAAAGCAAAAATCATATTTCAGATAAGGTGCATCCTCCTCATTTCCAGTGACAGGAAAAGAAATGAACAAATATTAAATGTTTCCTAACTTCTAACTGGTATCAGCCTGCCACTCTGCAGGACAAGAGGGCGATGGGTGAAAATCTGCAGCCATGACTGATGGGACAGGGCTCTTCAATTTAAATGTCTTATTGTATTTACTCTTCATTAAAAAAAAAAAGTTGTAAACAAACAAAAGAAAACTCAGAATACAGTGACATGCAAATCATTGTTAACCTTTTTCCAACTGAATTCATCAGATATTTAATGGTTAACATGCCTTTGCACCTTTATCCTGCCGTAACATTTACTGTGTGAATGTGCAGATTTTTTTCAGTTTGTGAGAGTTATGATGATGTAACACATGGTATAAATACTCCTGTTCCAACTTTTCTGAAGTGTGTTGCAGGCCTCAAATTCAGAATGTTGTGTAGTTTTTATTGAATAAGACTCTATTCAAAAAGCATGTCAATGTCTAGGGAGTGCACCTATAAACAGAAGTAGTGCAGTGGGTGGGCATCAAGGGAAGCTGTTGTGATGTTACTACAAGAAAAATGGGCAAAAAAAAATAAAAATTCTGGGTTAAAATATGATTGTACTGCCATTTCTGAATGGATGTCTTTGACTGGGAGTAGAGGTGGAGATCCTGGCCTCCCAGAACAAGGCTTATTCTGGTTTCTGAAATCAGGAGGATTTTTTATATGCCCAAAGACAAAATTATATACTTAAAAATCAATCAATACAAGAAAACCCAAGTCTATGTAAACACACTCAATGATTGTCCATGATTAGAGCAGACATAAATCAGACTACAGCACCTGAAATAATTTCCCCATGAGCATCGTCTCTGTGAATGTTGAGTCACTGAACTCTGATCGTTCACAGATATTCAGTCACTCGCCTCAGATGGAGGAAAAAAGAAAGAAAAGGAGACAGAGAGAAAAAGGAAAATGTTTGATTCCCTCTGGGCCCTCCTGTACTTGCTGTGTTGTAGGGACTGTGGATAAAAGCATCCAACAAAGGGCACGTTCATCTGCTCCATGAGTCAAATTTGAGAGGGGTTGAACCTATTCTATTTCTGAAATGGTGAACTGTGGGTTGTCTGGGTGGGTGTAGCACTGAGAGCCTCTAATGGGGAGGTTGAAGAGCATCTCTCACACACACATAGTGCCTCGTGGCTTTGCAGTCAAACACTGAAAAATAGCTGAGTAAATAAAGAGAGCTTCCATGGCAGAAGAAGACACAAAAACTTGGAAAAAAATGGAAAAAGAAACTTTTATACACCACTGTCACCATCTATCAAGGGCATTTCTTAGCCTTGTCTAAAATTTAAAGTAAGCAAGAAACAATGGCTGTTAAGACAACTTGAAAGATTCAAAAGGGTACTTATTACCTGGTACTGTAGCAGGGACTATGGGACATCGAGAGACTGGAATGAAATGTATGAGTTTTATTTTCTAAGTAAAAAGAAAAAAACAATATTTAATCAAAAGTGGCTGGAACAGAGAGCAAGATGAGGATGATGGAGGAGAAGAAAGCAGGGACAGAGAGCAAGAAGAGGATAACTGAGAAGAAGAAAGCAGGGACAGAGAGCAAGATAAGGATGACTAAGAAGAAATCAGGGACAGAAAGCAAAACAAGAATGATGGCGGAGAAGAAAGCAGGATGAGGATGTCGAAAGAGAGGAAAGCAGGGAAAACAAAGGTTTGTCTTAGGTTTGTGTTGTAGAGGACAGAGGACGAAGGTGAAGAAAATGAGTGCAATGCAGAGGAATTTCTGTGGACCCCAGATTATGGCCAGAGAAGCTCACTGAAAAAGAAAGACGGTTGTTCACTGGCCTATAAAGATGCAAACGTACCAAAAATGGTACCCAAAGATATGGAAGGCAAGCCATTACCAAATAACCATCCATATTCAAAGTCAGCCGACAGGGGTGAGAAATGAAGAGGTTTATTTATATGAAATGTTGCTTAATAATATAGGAAAAGTATAGTTCAAACTTGTATTAGAATGCATTTTTATTTGCAAAACAATGCAAAACATTTTGCTTGGCTGGCCTGGTAAGCAAGGCCCTGTGTAATTTTCTTTCTGGGGTCTCAAACTCCCTAGCTACATCCCTGTAAACTAAACAAAGTACTTGTTAATTTAAGATCTGGAACTTAAAGCTCTGTTGACCCAAAGAAATCATTAGTAGAGCTCACTTCCCTAAGATTTCCCATCTCAGAACAATAGGTGAACTGCTCCAAGATGACACAAATACATACACACTACAGTCTCTTCTTCTTCCACTCATCTTGAATGCAGTGGCGGCTGGTGCATTGTCTTCAGGGGGGGCTACAATAAAATCCCAATTTGATATGTTATGTATATAAGGTATAACAAAAGATGTTACTACATCCAGAGTTAAGTTATATTAATATGCCTTTTTTACATCTGCATTTGTTTGGTTGGCGAACAAATATTAAAATAAGACGGCTATAATAAGTGTCATCAGCAGCCACAAGTAGCTAACTCTTAACACAGTCAACTTAAATTTTTAACTTATCACACATTATCAACTCAATACATGACAAAATTATGTTAAAGAGCTGATTGAATGTTTTTTTTTTATAGAAAAATTTACAAAGAGCATAAGGTACAAGTAGTCACTACTTTAATAGTGACTGGTTGAGTAAAAAAAAAAATATACCAGACCTGAATGCAGCAAAAATGCCTAAACCCACAAAACTATTATTTATTGATTGATTTACTTGCTTCCTTCCTAATATTAGTCACAGCTTTGTTGCTTCATCCTGATACCTGGCCGGTCAGGTCCAAACTCATTTATTCTAAGTTTCTCCTCCTTTAAAACGCCTTATTCTTAAACACTGGACTAAGTTTTCTTAGTGCATTTTGCTAACTGTCTTCCTAGCATCTCTTGATGAACTAAACAACAAACGCAGGCGCAATTTCAGGCAGAAAGCCAGAGATGTACCACCACGGTGCATGACTTCATCTGTGTGTCTCAAATTACCAAGCGTATCTCTCTGCTGCCACCTGTTGGCGTCTGGCAAGTAGTTAGTGGTAATCCCTTCGGGGGCGCAGTCATGTTGCGCCCACAGAGCTCCTATCTCTTGTATTGAAGGGAAGCAAATGTGCACACGCAGCTTATAACAAAGGTCTATGGAGGAAATGAGTGAACAGGAAGTAAAGGCAAATGCTTAGAACGTTCTTGAGCTACTGATTTATTTCACATTAAATCTCTATACAGTGCATGATAGAGTTTATCTATATTCATATAAATTTTTTGATATTTAAAGCAAATGTTTAAAAAATTATTCAGTGAACTTCAGATCTGTCCTCTCTTCCTGGAGAGTCATGGGGGGGCGGCACCCTAGCGCCCCCTATTGACCAGCCGCCACTGCTTGAATTTGTGTCTCAATGATACCAAGGTCACGTCAACAGTCCACAGTGGATATGTCTGCTTAGATTTAAGTTCTTCTGCAGGACAGCTGAGGCTTGTGCCACCTTGAAAGTGCTGAATATCACCGATCTGACACATGAAATAATGGAGCAGCAATCACACCCATGCACATAAACACCTCTTTACTTTTATGATTCCCACAGTTGAAGGTATGTCAAAGCAGGACCAAGGGGCTAGCTGCTAGCATGTCACCAGGGTGGACACTCGCTGTCATACACACCAACATTAAAACACACGCACACGCTGACAGCTGCCTAGGCTAATGCCCTTTCTGCTTCTGTCTGGAGGCTGTGTGGGAGACAAAGACCTCTACACTGTGGAGCAGGTTTGAGCCACTCTGTCACTGAGATCTTCTGAGCTTGGAGGGAATCTGCTGAGGCACAGAAAGTGTCCTCTGGAGGGGAGAGACACAGACATGAAGGGCAGGTATAGCCCTGGAATATGCAAGATAGAGGGCAGGGAGTGGCTAGCTTGGTTCTTTTACAAATTAATGATAAAATACACGAAGTTACTTTGCTTGTGTCAAGTTTAAGATACAAATGTGTCAATTACCTAAGGTTTTTATGAACAACATGGACAACAGTACCTTTTGTGTGGCAGCAAAGTCCATAGAGATCTGGTTATGAACACCATACGGGGCCTTATCTCATTTATATCTTGCTAAAGAATAAAATAGAGGTTTAACTAAAGGTGCAATTGCCAGTCTGTGATGGTGGGTCAAGAAGAGGGCTGCAGTGGTTTGTGGCTGAATGATTTGCAGAAATGTTATATGCAAGGACTGATGATGACGCCTCAAGTCATTGTCCTGTAAAAACACCTGTGTCTGGAAGGTCCAGTTACTGATTAACCAGTATTCCTGGTGACCATTACACCACGAAGACAAAAGAACACTCCAAGCATCTCATAGAAAAGGTTACTGAAAAGTCTGAGTCAAGGGATGGATACAAAAATATTCCCAAGGCAGTAAACATCCCCTGGAGTTCAGTTAAATCCAGCATCAAAAATGGAGGGAATATCCCACATAAATGTAAATGTGTAAATTTGACTAGATGCTTACATGTCAGGATAGTGGGGGTCCCCAGTCCCCCCCCAAAAAAAAATCTTATCCCATCTTTCCTCCACTTTGTTGGCCATAAAAATCTGATTTAAATGGGGTAAATATTCTGTAGAGGATGTAGAGATGTGTACCTATAACATCGCCATATTGTCTAAAGGAATTCAGCTACTTAGAACATCAGCACGTTGGTGTTAAAAAAGCAGTTGTCACTGACTTTTATTCATATTTTCATGATTTAGAACCACTTTCCAAGAAGCTTTGTTTTCTCCAGGGCATTAGAATATTTTCTTTGTGGTGCAGAAGGTGTGGGCTCCCAATTACAGCACAATGAACAAAAAGAAAAACTTGAACCAACAAGAAAAACTCTTCTGACACCAGAGTCTTTCATTATCAAACACTGGAATATTCATGCCCCCAATATCAATCTACTCTATTCTAATTTTGATTAGCCAGAGGGAATGGAGTGGACCACCTCTTAGGCCCTGCTGGCCACCTCTTAACCCCGACTACGTTGGATGTCAGGCTGCTCCAGGACCCGCCAGGCGCTTCCAAAAGCCCACCGACTAATTAGGCCCTCCGCATGGGTCTGATAAGAAGAGCTCACCAGCGTTGGAGAATCGACACAGTCCTACTGAGCGGCCAAATGAGCCAGGCACAGAGACGGATGAACAGACAGATGGCTGCTGGCTGACTGGTGTGAAGGGGCTATGTGGGGCTGTAGAGGAGGCCCAGGGGCCATGAGGGCTGGGTAAAAGGGGATGGGATAAGGGAGGTACAAACAGGAAGAAGAATGGGAGACACGAATACAGATATAGGAGGAAAGTTATAAAAGATCAACTGAAATATACAGGTTGCAACGTGACATCATCGAGGGATGTCTCTGAGGGCGATGTTGGCATGGAAACAGGGGCCATGGGGGTCTTCTCATTAACCCTTTGTTTTCTTTTCACATGATGTTGTTTACCAGATTTACCTGAGGCATCTCTAAATACAAGGACCTCTGAGCCCGTTATTTCATGTTGCATGTTGTTATGGGTAATTACAATTATTCACAGGAGAATTACACTGTAATAACTTATTATACAAGCATGGAGAGGAGACAGAGATTCAAGCTGCACCATTTTCTGGGCAAGGCCGCCTATAAGGGGGGGAAAGTGCGCCCTGCTCCAAGGGGTCCCATGAAGGACAGCAAAAACATGGTTAAGCTATGATAACCATATTAAATTTAAGCTGAAATAGTCAACACAAAAATGAAACACATTATATCTATGGTTGTTTCAGTAAAATCCAGCCTGTTTGTAAATGTAAATGTAATTTTTCAAGAAATGGTATGAACCATCCATACTCTATTACCTTTCCTAACACTGGCTTAAGAAAAATCCAGGAGAGCACAACAGCCAAGGTTAGAAACAAAATATACTATCTGAAACCATATTTATATTCTCTTTTGTATTTTTAAAAGCATCTTGCAACCCCACTTACAACTGCTATAGATGGACCAGTAGGCCACAGATATCAGAAATTTCTAGATACTAAAGATGTAACAGTATCGTTTATTTCATGGATTCGCTGTAACAGAAGCAATTTTCTCAATACTGGACATGTTTTCAGACAACAGGTCTTCAGGGCAAAAAGTGTGGGGTTTATTTTCAGTGGAACAGAGCAAAGGAAAGAGGGAACCACAGTTCCCATTGGCCTTTGCATAACCAACTTCCTTTCCACTCCCTGGCTTGATCTAGCAGCGCTAAAATGGTGGATCCTAAGAGTGGCAAGGGACAACCAAGTGAGATTTTTGGAGGTTCAAGGCTTTTAAATCTGATGTGTGGAGGTATTTTGGTGTCAAGAGAAAAGGTGATGAACAAACATAAAACGATATGCAGACACTGCCAGACCGCAGTGACACAGTTGAAGTTGATACGAGTAACATGAGGAGCCACTTGGCAAATTATAACTCTGAAAAGATTTGCAAAGATGCAAGGAGCAGAATCTGGCCATACCAGAAGACTCTTACACGCAATTTCCACATTGAACGTCTGTGCGGCGCTCCACAGCACTACGGTTTTGCTCCAACCAAAGGTGAGTGACCTTGCCCACTAGATTCATATCTAGAGCTCTGACAAGAGGGCAGAGATCACGGGAGAACAGTGAGTTCACAAAGGAATCGTATGCCAACAGCAGTTCCTATATAGAGTTTATTCCTCCGTAGCTGCACACACGCATCTCGGTAGCGTCAATGACGTCACGTGTTTTATTGCTCTGATTGGCCCGTAAAGATATGACGGACAGAATGTTCATCCAATCACCCTCCGAGTTTTTTTTTCAAAGGCTCTGCCCTTTCCCAAACGCTGTATATCGAAGGTTTTCTCTAGCGTGTCAGGTTAGACAACGTTACCTATATATATATATATATATATATATATATATATATATATATATATATACACACAGTGCTTAACTTAGACCACCTGTCATATTTGTCTCAAGGACATCAAGCATCATGAAGTGATTTAATGCGGACTCTTTCATTTTCGTTGAGCTCTCCGCGTTTTACCATTTTGAACGGGAATGAGGAATTTCAAACTGAATTCACCAAAATTTGAGCCAGATCACTGGGCTTCTCTGAGAAGTCAGAAATTAATCAAGCATAACATTCAACCACTAAAACTCATTTTTCTGTTCAGGAATGCAAGTAAATAACTATAATTTGACATAATAATCAAGAAATAATAATGTGCTTTACTATTTTTTCAGTTTTTTTGTAAATCAGTAAATTTGAAAATTCATGGATAACAATAATAATTATATTTTAGCATTAAAAGTATCATTTGGGTTAAAGAGCTTCTACATATTGGTGTGTTAACCATTGCAGACACATAAAAAATGATTTTGGTAATTACCATTGCTGTTAATTTAGGGCAGCTGTGGCATAAACCTTACTTTGGTTAGTGTTAGGGTGGACTAATAAATTTGTTAAGCACTGTACATATATATATATATATATTACACAAACTAGAGTTTTTGAACTTATTTGTGGTTTGTAAATCAGAGTGTCTTTATTCACTGAGCCAGAATATTTATTAACTGCAAATGAGCCCAGACAAACACATCAGTTACTAAATACTGTATGCTGTAAAGTCAGATCAGGTGTGCTGTTACCCCGAGGTAGCTGAAGTTGCTGACTGATGTCCAGTGGTCTCTCATCAGTGTTGTAAATGTAGCTCGGGCCAGCTGCTCCACCTTTGTAGCTGTCATACAGTTCATGGATTCTTGTGCAGCACCTGGTCATCAACGATGTTGATGGTTTGCAGTCTCTGGCGACCCATTAGCGATTGCATTAATCAGCCATATTGTCGTTTTGGGGACAAATCTGGGTCTGCTGGACTGCGCCGGTGTAGCTTGGCATTATGGCTTGATCCCGTGTTGTTGTTAGCGTCTTTGCTAACATTAGCAAAGATGTGTTTTTCCTGGAGGTGGTACTTCAGACTCGATCTTCGGCGTAAAGACAGTTTATCACCGCAGTATGTACACACAACTTTTGTTTCATCCATACTTCCATTAGGCAGCTTTTAAAAAAGAATTTTGCTGTGAAGCAGACCTGGATCTGTCTCCTCACTCATCACTGCTGGCTGGGTTTGACCCTCCTTTAACCTTTTCATAAACATCGGCGCAGGAGGACTACGGGAGGAAGTTGTGGTCAAACTTAGTCACATGATTAAATTGCGTTATTATTTTTTGAACGCGTTAAGATTTCCAGATTAATCACGAGCGTTAAGGCATTAATATATATCATGATTGTCTCTGTTGCCTTTGCTTCACTTCAGAGTGAATGGGAAGATGAGTGAGTGAATGAATGAGGGGGTGGGCGGGTGAGGGGGATTTGGAGTAAAGAGTAATATAAGCACATTGTGGTTAACATAAAAGGAGAGTAAGTGGGGGTAGGACTTGAAAAGCTTCTGCTACTCCTTTTCAGACTCATGAAATGCTTTATTTATTGTCGTATGGCATTATGGAATTCTATACCCTTGGAATTGAATTATTTTATTGTTGTTTTATTTTTTTATTTTGTTTGTCCAAAATAAATGAATAAATAAATATTAACAGACCCAATAACTTTCTTTTATTTAATTATTTCCACAATGTATATTTTGGTGAGGGTTATTTTCTAATAAAAAGATTTCTATACGCAATGATTAGAAATACTAAAATGGCCTATTAAAGTGTATTGTCACTAAAATACATTAGTTGTTTTTTATTTTTGCTTGAATTTTCCTCCTACAAATTTTATGTTCTACACTGTGGGAAATTTTGTGTGATTATTACAGTAAAAGCTGCAGATCTGAATCATGTTTTGGTCTGTAGGGCTGATATTACATGAACAGTGTTACCGATGGGGTTCAACAAGAGGTCAGAAGGGCGGAGGAGGAGGAGAATGAAGTCCTTCCTCGAACAATTAGGTCACTTAATTGGAGTGTTAAGTTGGGTTTTGGGGTCACGCTGTGCAGTGGCATCCACATTCATACATCCTCATGTGTTTGTGAAGTATTGCCATAGAGAAGTGGGGGGGGGGGGTATTAAGACTCTCCCCCTTTCCTTCCACTCCCCTCCCTCCCATCAGGTCACATTACAGCGTCAGAAAGAGACAACCCACAAAAAACCAACCACACCTTCACAGCCAATCACAGCCTGCAGCCCCGCATGGCTTTACATACCTTTTTCAAAGAGAATCACCATGTACGTGGTGTTTTTCTCTTATTTTGACAAAGAAGGTGCAGATTTGTATTCATCCATCAGTGCATTTCAGATCCTCTTGGTAAACAGGTTTTGACACAAATCCAACAGTATCATCATTAGCCTTTAACAGTGATCCCTTCTTTGGACAAGATTTTGACAGGCGGTGTCAGCAGACTTGATGGAAAATGATTATAGTGATGAAAAGAATTGGGTTATTTTCTTTATAGCAGAAAGGTGGGTGATTAAAATAAATAAAAGTTGTTGTATGCCGTCAAATTCTTTTGATCTTTAGCATAAAAAGCATGAAAATTTATGACACTGAAGAGAATTTGAGATAGTTTTACGAGAATCTGACAGTTAGTATATAGAGTACTCCTGATGAATGAGTCAACCACATCATTTTATTTGACACAAAACATGTTAGGATAAGACACAGTTTAGAAATAGAGAAATCTGGCATGTACAGATAAAAACAGACATGTTTATTTGTAACTACAAGACTCAACCTGTGACTCCTGAGCTGCATGAAGCTTTTTAATTAATTGCTGTGATTTTTTTAAGACATACTTGAAAAAAGGGAAACATCATCGTACACCCCAAACATTTATCAACCTATCTTTATCAACCAACCAATCACAATCATCCCAGATCTCACGCTTTGTTCAAGAGGGTCTGGCTGCAGACCTCGACAAAACCTCTATGCTTGGGTGTTCAGCTGGAACGCTGGGGCATGTAGTAGCAGACCCCGACCCCTGCGCTATTAAAACCCGATAGGTTTGGTTTAGGCATTAAAACCCGGGTGGTTAGATTTAAGGTAAGCCAGTGGGCAAGCAGATAGAGCAGAAAATTCGTCGTGGGTAATATACGTCATCGCCCCAGCACAGAGGTCCACCCAGTGTGCAGGTCTGCGGCTGAATGCCCCAGCACAGAGGTTTGCTTGAGGTCTGCAGCCAGATGCCTCTCACTTTGTTTGCTGATCCATATTTTTAAGAACCAAAAAGTATCAGTGTTTTTTACGGCATTGAAGCAAAGTCTGTGATATACAGAGCTAACGAAATTTACAATCTTGGATGCTTAACCCTTTTTTACTGTATAAATCAATAATAGTCAATATAATTTAGCTTAAAAAACTCTCTAATGTCAAAGGAAAACCACTTTCGATAAAGTATTTTCAAATAAAAATGTGCAATGTTGGATAAGTGGCATCATAAATATTCTTCCCCTTTGCAGTGATAGGCCAAATTCAAGAGAGGTCCAGCCAATTAATGCTAGTGGTCCCCCAGCTAGTGAAATGGTGATCACATGAATGTAGTGAATGTGTCTCAGAGATTGACGTCCAGATAAATACAAACGCCAAGCATGAAATGACTGTTGAATGTCTTACCTTAAAATCATGTTTACTTGATCCCTGCTCCATCAGCTGAGTCTCTTACTGCTTATGTCCTACTGGGTACCTGTAGCTTAATGACACAAATACAGACAGAAGAAAGTTTGGGACTTTATTTCCTCATTTTCAGTCACTTGACATGTAAATAATATCAAACATCTATCACTAGTTACGCATTTCATAGGCCAGACCTCTTTACTTAAACAGAGCTCATTTGTGATCAAAAAAACGTGTTTTTGCCAACTGAGATAAAATATCAGTGATATTACATGTTGATGCTGAGGAATTTAACACCAGCCGAATTGAGATTGACAGTATTATTTTAATGCCTGAGAAATTAATCAATATAGGAGTCGGGCAACAGCAGCTTTTTAAGTCAAAGTCGACAGTTTTTGAATCACCAACTTCATTTGAACTGACATTTACTTCTAAAATAACGGGCTCCACAGAGTTGTTTCACAGTGAAAACACTTTTTAAAGAGATACAGGGTTCGAATGGTTTCATGTGAGTCGATGCAAGGCTACCTGAAAACATTCCAAAATCAAAGTTTCATTGTGTCTCAAAAAAAACGTACAAAAAACACAAATACATGCGCTCAGGAAAAAATATTCAGATTTAGAGAAGCTTTCTCTTACATCTTTTAGCTCAAGGATAGTCAGATAGTCCGCCAAAATTTAAAGATTTGAAGGTGAACTACTATGGAGCAGCTGTGCACATGTGCAGTTGTCATCATTTCTTCTTCTTTGGCAGTGATGGGTTTCTGTTCAGCACTACTGCCACCAACTGGTTTTAGAAGTATTTCAGCTTTCTTTGAGGTAACTCAACACAAGAATGTAGTTTAAAGGGAACAAGTGAAAAATTTACATTGACATTAATAAAAAATATATTATTATTATTATTATTAAGGTGAACAATTCCTGTAGTTCATTTTTTTAGTGTAAAATGAATTTGGCAAAATACAGGAAAATCCCGATGGACAATCTTGTTCAGTCTGCGAGAGTTACAGCTTGGGAGACGATTTATTTTCCAGCAAGATGATGACCTGAAGCATACAGTGAAAGCTACACAGAAATGGTTTAAAGACAACAAGGTGAACAGTAGTTTAGCAAAGAAGAATGGAGTAAATTTGCAGCATCCAGGTGTGCAAGCCTGACTGAGATCTATCCACACAGACTCAATGCTGACATTGCAGTACTGTCACTAAATACTGACTTGAAGGGGGTGAATATGCAGTCATTTATTTTACCTTGAGTGTTTTTTTTTATTCAATTGACATTACTTTATAGGAATCTGTTTTCACTTTAACTTTAAAGAGATTTTTTGCCAAAAGAGAAAGATTATATTGTCCATAATTGATTAATCAAATCTATAAAGGGGTAAAATATCCAAGAGGGTGAATACTTTTTATAGGCTCTGTTGCAGGGTTGTCCTTAAAGGGACCAATCTTTAAGGAAATTGTGAGAAGCTGAGAATCACAGCAGTGTTTCTGATTGGTGGAGCCATGAGTTTTGGTTGTCTGCTTTTATGAGTTACATTAACCATTGGGGGACGATGGCAGACGGCAGTCACATTTTTAACACAAAATATCAATTTTAGATATTTTTGCGCACAAATGTCAAGATATGGACTGTAAAACAGTTTAGTTTTTCTTTAATAATATTGAAAAGTAAGAAAGCAGTTTAAGTGAATTTATACATTTTTATAAACTGTCCATTTTGATGTGGTTTGAGCTGAGTCTGTCATTCCTGCAGACAGAGCAGACCTTGAGTCCTTCATCCAGCTGAATAGGAGCATCATCTTCATCCTGAGTCTGTTTCTCATACATTAAAAAGCCCCTGAGCACAGACGAACTCTGAAATCCAAACACCCGCTCTCACAGGTAAACAGACTTCCTCCTTGTCTCAGCCGGTCAGAACTGTGTTTGGCTTCCTGTGACAGGGCCCAGGGTGAAATACAACACTGCTGAGGTAAATTAAAGAGATGAACGCTCGCGCTCTAACTCGCTCACCGACTCTCCCATCTCGCTGCCACCATTCATGTGGCTTTAGGTGTGTTTGTTCATGCAACAAGGTCGTCCAATTAGCCCCCCACCCCACCCCCACCTCTCTCTCTCTCTCTCCGTCTCTATCTTTTTTCCATCTCTCTCCCGCTTCCTTTCCCTCTCTTCTCCAAAGGCCCGTGGGCAGGTGATTATCAGAGACCAGCTCTTCCTTCACTTCCACAGATTTGAAAGGAAAGATGACTGTGGCTATCGAGTTATAAGCGATTCCTTCATCTTGAGAACAAGGGGTGTTTGTTTTTGGGGGCTTTCGGTGACTGAATGATGTCATTGAAAATGCTGAGGGGTCAGGGAGCCCATTGGTCTTTCCAGGAGCATTTTTAATGTTTGAGCATGACAGACCAAACAATTCCACTAAATTATTTTTGGTTTGTTGTTATTGTGCTGCAAATTCAGCACATAGATTCACCCAGCTCCAGGCCTTTTTTCTAGACTTTACCCATCCTCTACACTGTCTTTTCTCAAATCTTTTACTTTGCAGTGTGTAAAACTTTGGTTCTTTAGATCTTTTAAGATAAAAGAGTTGCAGCCATAGCCAGCTTTAAAGGGACTCAGTAGATTTTACCTGAGGAATGAAAAGATTTCTCATACCTCAGCTTTGGAAGCTGCAGCTATAAGAAGGACATGCGGGCACCATGCTGGCGAGGTGGGGATTGATTTGAAGGGAAGATCTCCCTTTTAAGCTCTTTTTTTACCACCAATACATGCAAACACGCGTGCACAGGATCTCTCTCTTCACGCACACACTTACAGTAATCATTCAGCAGAGACGTGTGCAGGTGGCTCAGGAGACAAGGCAGAGGAGAGAGTCAAAAGCCTGACATAAATGAGAGAGAATGACCGCTGGCGCTGCTGTGTGGTGTCGGGGTTTGACAGCAGCCTGAACAGAGGCCACTCTGACTAATTGGGCTAATTTGGCAGCAAGGGAAGAAAAGGAGTCTCAAAGGACCAAGTGGCTACTCTTTTCATCATCTCTCTCGCCTCATCTGAACCCGCTTTTACCAACTCTCTGGCTCCTTTGCTCGCTCTCCATTTCACTTTCTCTTTATCTCCCTTTAATAAGCTCCCCTCATCTTCCAATCAAGGCACAGCACAGCCATCTTAAGTTACCTGGCTGTCAAAGCGATCCATCTCATAGATGGATATGGAAACACAACTCCCAGGCGCATTAGAGTGGGTCTGCTGATAGGATAGGCTGCAGGAGGTTTATCACAGGCCATTTTGAACCCTTTACAGCTGAAGCCCCCCAAAATTTATCTCAGCACTAGGATTGGTCAGTATCCATTCTTTAATATCATCAAACCTTTCCCAATTTTTCCCCACAGTATACAGTATTACTGCCAGGTGCTGAAAAACTACATTATACAATACGTGGCTCAGACCAAGCACCTGCTGGCATTCACATGCAAGCTCAGTGAAATGGGTTTACCTCTGCAGGCATTTCATTCCATCCTTTTAGAAACTGCTTTGAGTCTGCATAAAAATCAACGAGGGTGCATGGTGGGAAATAAGCAATGACTACCAGCCAAATGAAGGTACTTTTGATCAGTGCCAGGTGAATTTGCTCAACTTCCAGCCACTGGGGTTAGTTAGCAAGAAAGCCTAACCTTACAGGGTCATATTGTTGCAGTAGATGGCACAAATTTAACCCTTTATTTCTACATGTTCCTTCAAGCTGCCTCTTCCTGCCTCTGCTAGAGCTGGGATGGTTTGACTATACTGCTACCAGTGTGCCTGCTAAAGGTGTTTGAAACAGTGTCTTGCTTGTTGCAAGTCTGAGGTAGTTAAAGCCGGAATTTTGGCATGAGACTGCAGAACTCGCACACAAAATACCAAATAGAAACCTGACACTCATTATGCAGGAATTTTAATTTAGAGTACCCCCTTAATAAGCAAATAAAATGTGAGTATGCCATATAGGCTACAGCACAAATTGGATAGAAAACAAGTTTAAAATGAACTGTTTGGATCATTCATGCACCAACTCTTTCTTATTAAGTAGCCTTTAACTTGAATAAAAAGCATTGATTATTATATTATGCCTTGTTTATTTATGCTTCTTGTTAAAATAGTGGCTGGTAAGAAATGTTTGTGACTGGTAGATTTTTGAATCCATCAGCCACAGTGGCAGAAAGACAGGGAAGATCATTTTAACTCAGTGAGGGTTTATTAAAGGTCAGTGGTTTTTCAGGCTGTTCAATTTCCAGCTGGAAACAAGCCTCAAAAATCCAGAGAAACTCTTGTAATTCCAATTTTTTAAAAGGTGAAAAAAAAACAGGCTGTCCCCATTTTTTCATTTGTTTGTTTCATTTTCTAAGATTTTTCTAAAAGGAAATATGAGCCATATTCTCGTTTTTTTGTTTCAATAAAAAATGATAGAAAAGTAACCTGGCATACCAGTGGAAAACCACTGACAGACAGCGTTTGGGAAAGGGCAGAGCCTTAGGAAGAAAACTCAGAGGGTGATTGGATGAATGTTCTGTCTGTCACATCTTTACGGGCCAGGGCAACAAAACACGTGACGTAGCCGCTACCGAACTGTGCCCCTCCCGAAGGAGTAATCTCCGCAAATCATGGTGACTGTAGAAATGTCTGTACATGACTTTTGTTATTTTTTACTAGAAAAAAAATACAATGCTGTTCTTTGTTCTTCCTTTAATGAAGAAATGTCATCAAGTTCAGATAAACTGGCGCTTTAGCAGCATCCACGCTAATCTCTTCCGCCATATTTGCACCGGCCTTTTGTTGCAGCTTGCTTACTTCACAACTCCACTGCGCCCAAAAGTACTGTCCCTCGACACTGATTGGTCCTGTCACTGTCTATCTGGGCCCAAACAGTTCAGACGGGAGCTTTGCAAGATGGATTCGCCAGTGAGAAACACGGAAACAGGCATATCCATCTGCTTTGCAAGGCTAATGGAAAAGCAAAGTTGAAGAAATGGGTCCACTGTTAGTATTTGTTAATTCTAACTACGAGGAATATTTTTCTATATTTTGTAGTTTCATTTGTAAGATTTGGGAAATTTATTGGCATTTTCATTTGGATATGTTTGGATGTTTGACAGAATTTGCTGTCAAATTTGTAGTTATTTTCAGGGTTTTTTTTTTTTGGAAATTTATCTGTAGTTATTTTTGGAATTTGATCAAGATGTTTTTTTAGAGGGGGTCGATTGGAATATTTGAGGGATTTTGCACTCAAAGTTTTCTTTTTGGGGGGGAAAATCTAAAAAATGCATTCATGAATGTTTGGGTGGGAATTTTTGGGAGGGTTGCTTTGAAATTGTTAAAGATTTTGTGTAAATTTCAGAACAATTTTTTGGATGTTTTGGGGAGGGGTTTTTTTTTGTTGTCATTTTCATGAAATTTTTGGGATGTGTTTAAAATCTTTGGGCAATTTGATGAATTTGATTTGAAATTCTGAAGAATTTGCTTGAGATTTTCAGAAATTTCAGAAATTTTATTGATTTTTTTTTTTTTTTTAATCTTAAGGCTTTTTGATGAAGTTTCACAGCTCAGGTGTCAGCAGGTTAAAGGTGCTGAAAGTGATTTAATGGGAGCATTATTTTCAGACTTCACAGGTAATGGAAGTTTCCTTTTCAAACATAGAGCATTAATGAACCTTTAGATTTTGTTCTTAGTTTAAACAAATCACCAATGAGAAAACTTCGGTGAATCTTCTTAAAAACTGCATAAGAGGGTTCTAAGAACACACTTCTTCTTCAGAATGAATGAGGCCCACAGAAGTTCTGATTCTAAAACGGTCCCTCTGAGTCCGACTCTTCTTCCAGGTCTCTGCTTATTTATCCTCCTCTGTTTTCTTACAGAACAAAGCTGCCAGCGTGCCCTGCAAGCTTGGTGTTGACTGAAAGATTAGCATGGCCGAGCCATCGAGTGAAACATGATACAATACAAAAAGATATAAACACACAGCCTCCTGGAAAGCTGCACCAAGTCAGAGTACATGCCAAGGAAAAGATAATCTGCTTTGTGAAGGTTCCTCAAGGCAGCACGGAGACTATTCTCCTTCAATATCAATAAAACACACAGGCAATACATTACAGAGTGAGCCATGTTTGGTGGAGGTGGTGCTTCTCTGAATTTAATGCATTATGGCTCCTCTTCTGGGTTTTGATAGGGAGGATTCATATTATTTTGCTCTTCACTCTGGAGATGAATGATAGTCTATGTGACATGTTTCCAGAACACTCTCTTCTTCCTGCTGCCTTCCCTCTTCGTCCTCAGCCCTTGGCACTGGCAGACTCACTGGTCATCTGCACCAGTGGGATAAGGGGAAGAAGGGTGAGTCTGAGACACAACATATGTTATTCGCTTTTCCAATAGTGTGATGCCTCGCAGGGAAATTTGTGCTATCGCATTATGACACAGAAAATGAAAGAGGCTCCATTGTGCCCCAAGATGGAGTACGGACAGCCAGAAATAATATCTAGAATGTAGACATTGGGGGCTGGTGACAGCCGGACTGCATGGAGACATCACAAACAATATATCTGACTTCAACTTCAGAAACAATCATAGCAACGATGGAGGAAAAACAACACTTGCAGAAATGCGTCTGTTTAGAGTCAAGGAGGGATGGAGAGAAAATTACAAATTGAGTTCTTTTGTTCTTCTTTGCTCCTCTGCGTCTGTCATTTTGAATTTGTACATGGATAAAAGAAAAAAATACATATCAATATGAGCAGGAGAATAATAGATGATGTAAGGTTTTGAGATAGGGCTCGAAATCGCCTGGAGCATATATTCCCAGCCCCAGCCAGTCACAGTTTCTGGCAGATTGTCACTGTTTGCTATTCTTAGTGGTCGCTTCTCTAAAAGGCTAAGGAAGATTAGCCCACTTAACAAACAGACATGGATCTGCAGGAGAACAAATTACTGCATTTAGAGCAATAATTAAAATCACAGCCCATATACCAAAGAAGCATACAAAAATAAATATAGAGCTAAATGCATCAAGGAAATATTGTCATGTGCTATTCTTTCCTCTTTCATGCCTCAGTCATTAAAACAAGAGAAAGTTCAGAGTTGAACCACATGGCAGTGTGCCCATGCTCTCCAAACTGCAAAGGCCGACTACGGCACACATGTAATCCTTGTTTTTATGCACATATGTAATCACAGATACGACATACGTTTGCTACATGCAAGGATTTTTGAGGATAATCGCTCATAATCACCCTGATTTGCAAAACATGGGGCGTGATATTTATATCACCTAAGAAAATTCACGCTTATGTATCAGAAAGCTCGGCACATGCGTCGCGTATATATGTGTATAATAGGACTGTAACAGCCATGAATTTACAATCACTCAAAACACACAAGGCTGCAGATGTGCGATTTTTGTATGGTGTGCGGGAGCATAAAGGGGGAAGGTCAGGAAGTGTTGACACACAAGTGTGCTCTAAATCATGAAAGAAACATGCTTACATTAGCCTTGAAAAGAAATGCATACAGAACATCATACAGAAGAGAAATGTAGATTATTGTTCTGGGGGGGGGTCTTTTTTTTGGCACACGTTTATTTGGACTATATGGACAAAAGTATTCAGTCCCCTGACCATTACACTAACAAGCACCGTTATGACATCATATTCAAATCAAGCAGCAACCTCCAGTCCTGAAAAATAAAGCCAATGCAGAAGTGCAAAAAATTGCAATACACCGAGTGTCCACTTGAGGCTGGCTGCAGGAACACTGGAAGTCCTGTCTGAACACATGTTAAAAAGCTGGTTTACAGCCTGGTCCAAAAAAAACAAACATTTCTCATTAGCTAATGTCTTCATGACCTCTCACTGTACGGGGGTTGAACTTTTTTGTGCCACAGTCGTTTTGATTATATTTAGGAAAAACCTCACTGCGCACTGATTGGCGCATCTCATTTGATTGACAGATAGCTCGACAGGCAGAAGCTATGTTTCTGTCAACCAGAATGCTAGCTAGCCAGGTGACAGGAAGTCAAGTTAGTGGGCAGGCTGTTAGGTTGATCCAAAGTTCGGTTGAGACAGCGATTTCAATATGGAGGCTGCCTCAGATTGGCTTTAAAAGCAGTTTGAGTCTGCCTATTGTAAGCATACTGCTGATATCACACAGGCTTTGGCCAATTCTTTCTACAGTCTGTGATTCAAATACATGTGTTTAGAGTTGCCCTCCCTAGTGAAGCCAAAACAGCCTCCACATTGTTTTCTTTTTGAGTGAATTTGAGCCCATTCATTCAGGCTCTGATGTTGGACAAGAAGACCTGGCTCACAATTTCTTGATAGAGATCAATAGATGGAATCAGCTGGCCGTCAGTCGCAAAGTATTAGCCAACGTTACACCACAACTGTTACAGAGTTGGCTCACAGAATGTATGCCCGGCTATAGTAAGAGAATGACCAAATGGGCTTGCATGTGTTTTGCACCGAGGAGAGGCTTCTGTCCAGCCATATCAGTGGAGGGCTGCAGTGATGGTTGGCCTTCTGGAACTGTGTCCAGTATCCACACAAGATCTCTGGAGGCCAATCAGAGTCACCATCGGGTGTTTGATCACCTCTCTTGCTTGGACTCTTCTCTCCCGATTCGTTAGTTTTGCCATTTGACCAGTTCATGGAGTCCTGGTTGTGCCAAACTTCTTCAAGTTGAGAATTACAGAGGCCACTGTGCTCTTGGGAACCTTCAGTGCAGCAGAAGCTTTTTTTGTAGCCTTCCTCAGATCTGTGTCTGCCAACAATCCTGTCTCTGAGTTCTGCAGGCAGTTCCTTTGACCTCATATTAGACCTCTTATATGCATTGTCAGCTGTTGTACCACAGGTAGACTCCAATCAAGCTGTATAAACATCTCAGCAAAGATTGAGAGAATCCTGAGTTAGATTCAACTATTTCTGCAAAGGGTCTGAGTACTAATGTCAATGTGATAATTCAGTTTTTTAATTCTTCTTCTTCTAAAAAAAATTGCAAACATTTCCAAAATTCTGTTTTCATTCTGTCATGATGGGGTACTGCGAGTAGATGAATAAGAATGATTTTTTACTGTAGCATCAGGCTGCAATATGACAACATTGGAGAAAAAATTACAGGATCTGAATACTTTCTGTATTCACTGTAATGACATCAGGATACCCCTTCATTGATGTTTGCTTTGACCTTCTTTATAATATTGTAGTATGAACACAAAGTGACCCAAGGGAAAAAGGAAACAGTGCCTAATTTTACAAAGCAAATGAGATGTTAAAGTATTCAGAAGTATTTGCCATGGTTATTCAAAGGTAAAATAGCACATAGAGTGCCTTTATTAGAAATGCTATCCAATAAAATGCTCTTAAAGAAATTCTCTTTTAAAAAGCCTAACTGTGTAGTGCATCTCCTCTGAATGTTGTGTATGCTGCCATTTCTTTTTAAGATTTGGCATATGCACAAGTGCTGTTCTTGTTTCCTTCCATAACTCTCATGCAACCAGGTATCTAGATAGATAAGAGGAAAAAATAGCAAGAAAATGGGAATGGAATGGACCTCAGAGACACTTTCTAACCCACCACTGAAATAACATGTTTGTACACTTGCAGCACTTGAAGCAGAGAAGGTCAGGCAGGACTGAGAGACACGCAGGCACAACAACACACAAGTGGTGCACATAAACACAAAAGCAAAAGAGGCTCAGCAACAACGCAGGTCATCTGCAGCGATCTCAGTGCTGTGCGGCCAGGGTTCTTGCAGCAGGGGACCTAAAGGGGTGATCAGTCCTCCATAACAGCGCTGTGCTGCCAAAAGTCTCGTTTGGTGTCACAGCTCTGAATTTAGCAGAGTCAAAGAGGCAAGAGAGAGTGAGGAGGAGAACCACAGAGAGAACAAACAGAGTGAAAGGAAAAGAGAAGAAGGAGAGATTGGTAATAGTTTCAGTTAACTTGGTGAGAAAAAGTGGACATAAAGTAAATGATTACTTGCATTCAATGTGATCGTCTTTGGCTCACTGATTCCATTTTCTTATGGTACCACTGAACTGCTTTGCTTCCTTTGTTGTCAACAAGCAGTAAAAAGGAACCAAAAGTTCATTTTTGTTTAAAAACTACAAAACCTTTTTTAAAGATGCTTTTCTAAAACCATCAAAGTGTGATCAGCCTCATTTGCATTCCCTTGGGCAGACTGTTCTGTGCTAGAAAGATAAAAAACTGGGAGATCAGGGACCAAAACCTGGCTACAGCTGCTGAAAATGAGGCAGGAAGGTAGGGGGGAGAAAGGGATGTCACCAAGAGAAGTAGGAGAAACCAGAACTACCGCTTGGTGTTATATGCAACCTGTTAGTCCTTCAATTCAGGTGGTTCAATCAGACCTGTTGCATGTGTGTAAAATCAAACTCCTAGCCATGCAGTCTCCATTTACAAACATAGTCAAACTAAATGGGTCGTTCTGAAGAGCTGGACGCCACCTTTGCAATAATTTGGTTGTGAATTTTCATCTCTGCTGGATATTCCACAGTCAACTGTAGATAATTATTACAAAGTGGAAGCATTTAGGAACAACAGCAACTTAGCTAGGAAGTGGAAGACCAAGTAAAATCCCCAAACTGTGCAGCAGGAGCTTCATGGAATGGCTTCCATTGCCAAGCGGCTGCAGGCAAGCCTCACATCACAAAGTCCAATGCCAGGTGTCGGATGGAGTGGTGTAAAGCACACCATTCTATGGAGTGGCAAATCATGCTTTACTAATTAACAGTCAGATGAGCAAGTCTGGGTTTGACGGATGCCAGGAGAACGTTACCTGCCTGAGTGCATTGTGCCAACGGCCAAGTTTGGAGGAGAAGGGATAATGGGACTGTTTTTTAGGGTTTGGGCTAGGCCCCTTATCTCTAGCTAAGACCAACGCTTCGATGGTCAGCAATGGTTAATGCTTCAGCATACCAAGACATTTTGGACAATGCTATGCTTCCAAGCTCATGGCAACAGTTTGGGGAAGACCCTTTTCTATTCCAACATGACTGTGCTCCAGAGGACTATAAAGACATGGTTTGTTGGTTGTGTAGAAGAACTTGACAGGCAACTTGGCTTGACAAAATTAGACTAATAACCTCTCTAAGCGTTCTTGAAATATTGTGCTCACAAGATATAAAGTCACAGTAACTTTGTATCTCCAAATTTCATCACTTTATCCTTGATCAGAGTGGACGTTTCTACAATGTTTGAAGAAAACTTTCCAAGCCCTTGAGTTCACCAGAGTTGCTTTGCACAGACAGACAAACAGAAAACCATAATGTGTTTGGCCCTGGTTGTCAAATTTGTCCAGTCATAATAATGCTGTATGGTTGCACAACACATACACAGAATGCAACTTTCCATCTTAATGATACATCAATATTGTTAGCTTCCTAGCATCATTTCCTAAGTCGTTTTTGGCCATATGTGACTAACTATTCTCTCCTGACACTGCTGATTCATTTCACTTTATTTTTCTGAAAACCTTAAAAATGACAGGCAATTACACTATGAGGCTAAAGATGTGTGATATTGATAACCTCCACGCCAAATAGATTGGTTAATGCAGTGGTTCCCAAAGTGCCCCCCCCCCCCCCCATGGGTATGGGGTCATAACAGGGGGGCAAGGCAAGGCTAAGCAACACCAGCTGATGACTTCAGCCCTGTAGAAGAGGGGAAGTTTATTGAAGTCTCCTCAGATTCAATGATATTATTGCAGTTCAAGTCCAAGATGTTGCTGGCATTTTGGACTGGAGTGGTAGTAGCTGGGCACACTTTGCCACACTTTTTCCTTTTGCATCATCCTACCTGTATAGGATGTTGCAAAAGGCTGTTGCATCTACAATACACCCAAGATGCAAAGAGATTTGAAGCACCAAATAATCCCACAGTTGTCACTGAAATTATTGCAGGACTGGGTGTATAACTCTGAAAGATGTTTACTAAGTTTTCATTATCAGGGAGTTGTTCATCTTTAAAGAGTCAGGTTTTATCCACCAACAAGCATTACCATCTGTTGAGCTCAGGTTACAAATGTAGCATGCCTACTACCTCTTCACTCTGATTGGCCCATAATATATGTGAAAGACAAAATGTTTGTCCAATCAACTCCTAAGAATTTTTTTTAGAAACCCTGCCCTTCTCAAACACTTTTTCCCAGAGGAATGTGAAATATATCCATTCAAAAACCACAGATCATACTCAGATGTAGAAATGCTGAAATGATGACTGCAGCATGCAGGTCCAACTAGAAGTTTCCCATTGATTCTTAACCAATGTTCTTCACTTTCTGCCCCTCTTCTGACATCAACACATCATCAGGATCACTCACTGCAAACATCCATGTAGAAATTGCACAGTGCTTTTGTGAGCCTTGTCCTTGTCTCCACCTCAGCTAACAATCTAATGAGTTGCCACCAACAGACCCTCCTCTCCTACCTTATTTCACTCTAAAATCATTAGATAGAGATAATGACCAGGAGGTGTCAAAGCATCACAAGCCATAACACACTAGAGCATCACACGCAGACACAGAGTACGGCCTGTAGTCGGTCCAACGCATGCAGGTCTGGGTCACCCCCTCGCCTGTCTCCACAGCGGCGGCAGGGACAGATGTGATTGGCCATGACAGATCCTTGACATGTAATTGCTCTAATCACTCGGCGGCTCAAGACCGAATCCCCCCAACCTCACCCCACCTCCCTCTCTTTCCTTATACTCCTCTATCTCCTTGGCCACCGGTGAATGGGCGGACCAAGGCCGACTTGTCTGAGTTGTCTTTCGATTATCAAGGCCTCAGATTTTATACGTATTAACAAACGTCTAAAGGTTATCATTGAGAATCCCGCCTCCCTCTTCTGACCGATCGCTGCCCTGTCACTCTACGTTGATTTTCCGTCTATCTGATCTTTACATCTTCTCTTCTTTCAGTCTCCATGTCTGTTTCTATTTCTCTGAATTTTAATTTCTGGTGTCTCTGTTTCTGTTTGTAAGTTTGCATGTAACTAAGGCTCATTTACACAGCAACTGCACATTTACACAGCATATTTTTCCTCTAGAGAGGCAGCATAAGGTATCAGATTCTCTTCTCAACACTAGAAAGACCAAAGCAGTCATTATGATTGTTTCCACATTCATATTGCATATAAATTTTGTGTAATTGAAAAGTTGGGATTCTGCTGGACCCTGTTATTTTTTTTCTAAAAGTGTTTGTATTTTCATTTGTGAGGTTATTTTACAAATTGCAAGAAAGACATGAAATGTGATAACTTCAAGATCAATGCTGCTCTTTGGTGTTGATCAAAGGCCCATTTAAAGGACAGTTTCAGTGAGACATCAACTCTATCCAGCTGTTTTAGAGAGACAGAAAATAATACCTTGACCGTCATTCAAACCATTCAGCACTGATGTGGTAAACCAAATTAACCTTATAATGTACAAATTAAGGCTCACTATAGTAGCACAAAGCCCAACTAAATACTTGAAGTTAACTGACAAAAAATTATGGTAACACTATAAAACCTACATGTTAAATGTATTATAACACATTATACTTTAAATGCACCTACAATGCTGTATAACCATAGATAAATCAGTAAGTATGCTTCATAATAGTGATCGTAACTTGTTATGATGACTTGTAAGGCTGGTTATATAAACTATATGGGCAAAAGTATTTGGCCTCCTGGCCATTATACCAGCAGGGACTGTAATAACATTGTTTTCAAAAACATGAACTTTGATATGGAGTTGATCAGATATTTCCAACATTTTAAGACACATCCACGTGTATAACCACATCCTAACTGATGTATAATGTAAATGAAGAAATCCTTCTGTTCTCTCAAACAAAGAGTGATGGTAACTTAATAAGAAAGTAACATTAAAGTTAAATGGTTAAAAGTAAACATGTTACCTAAACTTTACTTTACTCTCTCTGTCTGCCACAGTACATGTAGTTTGATGCTGCATTGTTCTACTCCTGATGGTAAAGGTTCTCTCCTCATCTCTCTCCATCCTCGCTGTCTGTCCTCTGCCTCATATCAGACCGCTACGTAGACACGTGTTGTCCTGTTAAGAAACCACAGGAACTACAGTGTCTACGGGAGGAATTATTGAGCTCATTGATACTCGAATGTAACATTAGTTGGACTGTGGGACTTCAAGTCCATCCGACTCGAGTTTGAAGCCTCCGAGGGGTGAGCAGGTCCTCAAGTTGTGACTTCAGCTGTGTGCCTCGCGCACAGACACACCCCTCTCTCTCTGTGACTCTCTGATATGGTGAGGTAATAAAACTCGTAGCACGGATGAGTTTTCTTGTAGGTGCAACATTATGTCGCCCTGTACTGCCCGATGCTGAGCTACATAATGTTTGCCGGTGTTTCGTGCAGCTGCTTTGACATGCTTTGTTTAGGAGGGGGCGGGGTGAGTGTTTGTGAAGTGAGGCACAAGTTGTGCCACGCTTCAGTGTTCCCCCAGAACATATTCCCCAGATATAAGCTCCTCTTTCTAAATAAACCACAGCATTTCAGTCAAATTTATTCAATTTCTACGTAAAATAGCAAATTCTGTTTTATTGACCAATTCCATCTCATCAGGGGGATAAACACTATGGATGGCTTCCTGAACCTTTCTCTCTATCTCCCAGGTAAAATTAGCGACCAAACAGGAACGGGGAAGGATAAGTTCTGGTTCTGTTTTATGCTCTAAATCAGCATGAATTCTAGAGAGAGCATCAGGTTTGACATTCTTATCCCCAGGACGATAAGACAAGGTGAGTTAAAACGATTAAAGAATAAGGCCCTGCTGGCTTGCCTAGCATTAAGTCTTTTGGCGGTCTGTAGATTTTCCAAATTCTTGTGGTCAGTCCATACTAAGAAAGGCTGAGAAGCTCCTTCCAGCCAGTGTCGCCATACCTCTAGCACCACCTTCACTGTCAGCAGCTCACGGTTCCCCACATCGTAGCTGCGTTCAGCAGGGGAAAGCTTGCATGACAGGAAGGTGCAGGGGTGGAGACGATCAGAAAAGGAGACACAAGGTAAGTATACAAAATAAAACAGGAAATGACAAGACTGGAAACATGAGGTAGAGATTCATTCTGTCTTCTGTTTTTTTAGACTGTACTGTAACAATAGTCAGACAGGAGTGTGTTTTGTTTACCTGCTTTACATGTTTCAGCTACTTCCTGAAGCCTTCATCAGAAGCGTCGCGTGATGGTGCTGTGACGTGTCTTGTAGGCTGCCATACATGATTTTGCCAGACAGTAGGGGAAGCTTACGCCCCCTACTGTCTGACGCCTTCACCATGACCGCATCCCATGTGTCAACAAGGTGTAGGCTCCCTTGTCACAATTTATGCTCCTCGAACCTTGTTTGCGGATCTCGATGGCCTCACTGATCCAGCGGTGGTATCTGTTGCTTTCAGCACGGATGACCCTGGCGTTTTTCCAGTCCATGACGGGGTTTGGTCTCTTACAGTGGTCAGATATGGCTGATATCAAGTTTTCTTGCTCTGCTTGTTCTTTTATTGCTCTTGTTTGTCTGTTTGCAGTTTGTTAACTGCAAACAGACAAACAGTTAAGAAGATAATGCCATTATAAGTCAGTAGCTTTTGTGTAATGAAGCTTGACGTCTTTCCTAAAGCAAAATGATTTTTTTTTGCCCAAAATACAGAGCATATAAATTATCATACATCATCCATTTATGATACCTAGACATTTTCTAATAAAATAAATTATTAAAATGAATGTTTTATCGTCAAATCAGACATAAGCAGTTGTTACTTGCTTGACCTAAGTTATAGATAATCAAAAATACAGCTGTTACAGTTTGCTGAATGTGATGGCAAATTATATTGTCAATAGAAATTAGTTCAAATGTACATTTTGGTATTCGACATTTAGAAAAGGTAACCCAACACAATAAATGTATTTCTGTCTGCATTGGGTATGAGTAAAGGAAACAGAGTTTGTAATCTACGTAGTAGTCAAAATGACCTTTCAAGGTTTTGAATTCTGGCCTTTCTAGTGTTAAGAGAAAACAGGGAGGATAAAAACAGAAAAAAGAGAAATGGAGAAGATAACGATGTAAGATGATGCAGAGAAGCAGGCCAGGCAAAGAGGAACCCAAAGAGGGGGTAGGGTGATGGTGATGGGAAAAATGGGGGCGTCTAGATAACCAACCACCCCCCAGTCCAAGAACAGCCACCCCCATGCCTCCACACGCCCACCCAGACCCACCCACCCTGGATTAAGAGACCATCAATTAGGGCCAGTGGGTCTGCGACCATCCCTTAGCCTCCCCACCGCTCCTCTGATCTGCTGCTCAACCGGTGCAGCGGAGATGGAGGAGAAGAAGGAGGCGGAGAGGAGCTATAGGTAGGCCTCTCGCTGTCATCTCCACTCATAGGTAGTGCTGCATTCACGGCCTTTAATTATATGTGGGTTGTCAGCACTGGTAGGAAACCCAGCCAGTGAGTGAGAGCGAGACAGAGAGAGAGAGAGAGAGCGAGAGAGAGAGAGCCTGGGCTGTGGGAGAGAATAGTTAGAGAGATTGGTGAGCGTGGACAAGACAGAGATGACAGGCAGCCTACCCGACGAGTCCTCCATCCACACCCCCCACCCACCCACTTTTCGCAGTTGTCCCTGGTTTGACTAGGACAGTCGACTGGGAAGGTGAGGTGGAAGCTTCCTGCTCGTCTGGCTGGGTAATGATGGAGCTGTCTCTCTCTGTCAGTAACTGCTCCCCTTCAAAACCAAAGCACCCAAAAAAGAAATTGATATAATGCAGCCCCATTTCCTGTTTTCCTTGGATGATTTGTGTGTACTTAGTCACAGCCACTGCACACATAGTCTGGTTGTCTTCAGACCGGTCATTTCAGATATTATGTTGTTTTTTCCAGGCTGTTATTTATTTATTGCCTTTAAATCACTCCCTTTTTTACTTTCTGCCTCACTTACTTCCTGTTCTGTGATTCAGCAGTACACATACACAGTTGGATTTTTAAGTTTAAAGATGGCTGTCCTTACTGAGACAGGCTCTATTTAAAGTTTCTGCCTTGTGTAGGAATATTTTCCCTGTCTAGTGCCTGGTGGATTCTTATTGTTAGAAATGCTCAAGATGTGGTATTATGAAACTTTGGTTTGAATTTTGTCCTACAAGTTTTCTGTAAATGCCATCTCCTAACAGTCAAAAACTCCAGATGGGGGGCAGGGGGTGATTTCTGCATAGAGCCAAAGTTTTGTGCAGTTTATGACTGTGCAAAAAAAATCTTATGCCACCTTTGGCTGTTTTGTCATCACATTATGCTTTACCAAACACTGAATGTCTTAGAAGCATAGGAGACTGGCTGAATAACTCATAACAGAGAGAAATATGCAGAGAGAGCCTGTGATGTGGCCCTCTGTGCCACTGCAGACAGTACCTGCTTTGATTGGCTCAAAATCGGCTGACCTCAAGGCTCTATCTTGGGCCCATTTCTATTTACATTGTATATTAATGACATTAATAAAATATTACAAAAAAGTAAAATACATCTTTATGCTGACAATATAATTTTTTATACTTATGCACCTTCACACTCTCTCTCTCAGTTGCAGCATGATTTTAATTTATTGCCACAAGCTCTGACACTGAGCCCCACAAGAACTAAATAAACTTATCACAAAGAGTAAGGAAACTGGTGCTATCTTATATCAGTGACGGGCAACTGGCAGCCTAGGAGCCACATGCAGCCCTCCCCTTCACTTTTTGTGGCCCTTAAGTTAATTTCAAATATTTAGATGTAATAGAAATGAGGAAAATGATCAAATCTGCTACAGATTGAAAAAAAAAACATTTTAGAATTATCTTTGAACAATGGTGTATGTTAGCAAGATATAATTGGCTTTCATTGTGACTGTAAAAATCTTGTGTATGCATTTCTAAATGAGCTTGTATAAAAAATGTAGATATGTAAGTACAACATACAAAGATACCATTTAATACTTGTGTTTAATACTCTTAAAAAGATTATATTTGCTTAAATTGGAGCTTGTAACAATTTGGCCCTGTGGCAGTGAGAATAAAAATTGTGCCCTCTTAGTAACCAAAGTTGCCCATCCCTGTCTTATACCGTCGGAAAGCCCTTTATTTCCCTTTTAAATGGTGCCACATTTGTAAGGAACATGCATTTGTGGGATGAGCAGCAGAGCTGAGTATGTAGTGCACCCATGAAAATGTGCAAAATCTTCCCTGCCAAAGCCAAACAGCTTATTCTACTGTTGTTTAAACACCCCAAGAAGACACTTTCCTCACCCTGTCAGCATCCAGGAACCGTAGGCTGTCCCCCACAGATTTGCAATCATAGCTTCCAGGATGATATAGCTGATGGCTCTCTGACTGCACGCAGCCAATCTCAGGTCTCACGGGGCCACCAGGAGGACTGCCACGCCTGCCCTTCACCTTCAGACCTTTTTGGTGTCAGCAACAAATGCAGTGGAACCTGAGTATGTGGAGAAACATTATGCTCAGTGATGAGTCCAGATTCTGCCTACAGCAGCATAGGGTCAGAGTGTGGAGAAGACACGGAGAACCCTGCTGATTAGAGTAACATCTTTTGTTGGAGTTAGTGTGATGGCAAGGGCATCACTCTCACTGGAAAAATAAGGCTTGTCATCATTGGCAACCTCTATGCAGAGATATCCAGATGAGATTCTGCCACCAGTGGCTATCCCATATCTCCACAGTCTGGGACTGAACCAAGATGACAATGCTCACCCTCACAGAATGGGATTTATCAGGGACTACCTCCAGAATTTGGGAGTGGAGACAATGGAATGGCCTGCCAGCAGTCCAGTCCTGACCTCAACCTTACTGAACACTTGTGGGATCAGCTTGGGTGTGCTGTTGGTGCCAGAGTGACCAACATAACACACTCACGATAAATGCTGGTTGAAGAATGGGATGCCATCCCACAACGGTGCGTGACCAGGCTGGTGACCAGCATGAGGTGCCAGGCTGTTGTGGCAGAATAAGCTGTTTTGGCATTGGTGGAGAAGATGTGCACAGCTGATACATCAAACCAAGCTGTGGATCCATGGCAGCCATGATGCATCTGCATCTGCATAGTTAGCAGTAGTATCTCCAGCCTAAGGCGCTGTTAATTTCTGTATTTCTGGTTTTAAAACAACCACACCTATGGGTGCTAATGGGAGTGCAAGTTCATTTACTGTAAGGTGAAAACAGGACTCAGATGGAAATAAGGGTGTACTGTAAAATTCAAAAACATTCAGGCCTCCTGTCCAGTTACAACTGTACAGTCTACAGTAAAGCCTCTCAGGGACATGTAATAAAGACAAGCTTATGCTTTATTTGACATCCATTTAATGGCTGACAAAACCAACAATCAGCACATCCTGGTGAAGTGATTCCAGGAAGTGATTTTCTACAAGGGTTGATACACATCTCAGCCCTCTCCTACATAACTGAATAATGCAGATAGGAAATTAACAGAGGTACAGTCCCTAAATGTATGTTTTTGTGTTGTTTTAAGCTTTCTTACTCTGTCTGGAGCCCTCAGGGTTCCACCAAAAATACTCTACAAGTTCACAAAGAAAATGCCGTTGAAAATTAAAGTATTATTAGGCTCATCTTCTCATCTACTGTGACTCACTGCAGGAAGACCAAAAGGCTTATTTCACAAAATGTCTTGTGAGTTTCTGTAAAATAAGAAAGGTTATGACAAGCTTAAATATGTAGTATTATGGGTTTGGAATTCATTTATGTAGCAGTTTTGACACTTAAGGTTGTTTCTGCAAAGAAAATCCTCACAGGAGCTTTCAGGTGACTATTGTCGTCTGCATGATGACCTGGTGTGTAAAAACTTGAAGTCAAACCAAAGTCTATACAAAGAAAAAGTTGAAAACCATGAATGCACAAAACATTAGTGTTTGGATCTGGTTCAGCAAACAGTTTGCCATGTTTCGCCTCAGGTGTGTTTGGTAAACACCAGCAGATCCTATTGAGAGTGACGAGTGTAGTGATTCTACCTCAGAATAAATCTCAGTGCTCAGCCCCGGAGCCCAAACAACAGCCCCCATCATGGCCTTTAGGGGCTTGGTCCCAAAACAAGGAGGTGGGCACCTGGGTCTGCTCTCTGCATCCTGACAGCTTCTAACGTCTACACACAAACCGTTTTAACCAGGGTTAACAATAACACACATGCAGGGAGACTGTGGTGCCGCACTAAGTCATTTTATTTGTCAAAGTGGTTGTTTATCATCATTCTCTAACAGTGGAGGCTGGTGGTTACTGCAGAAAACAGCCATCAGAATGTATCAGAAATAAAACGATGCATGCATGAACTATTAGCACATGCATTAGTGGGAAGAGCTGTCTCACAGGATTCTTAGGGAAATTAACCCTCTAAGGCAGTGAAACGCAACGAGTGGCTTTTGAGCCACATGTGGCTCTTTTGTGATGTTTTATGGCTCTTATGTCTCAATTTGAAATATTATTCCCCCAGAAAACCTTAGAAAAGGGACACTTTGACATCAGAAATTATCCAATGCAAGTCACATTAATTAGTTTGTTTCAGTTGGCTTTAACTGTCAACCTTTAATTTTTGTCTGTATATTTCCATTGCCCTCATTTGCAGTTTTTTTTTTACCATTTTTTGCCACCTTTAACTTATATAAAATGCCACTTTAAGCCATTTTTGCCACTTTTCACCACTTACCATGTGGCTCTTGCAAAGGCATTTCTCAACAATTTGGCTTTTTGGTTGAGGTCCATGTGTATGTTCTTGATTTTTATGTTATTTTTGAATTAACTTTTTTTTAAGGAACTTGCAAATAACACAATACCCAGCTGTTTTATATCAACATTTTCAGGTCAATCTCAGCTTTATGCAGCCCATGTTTGTCCTAGAGCAGTGGTTTTCATCTGGTCCGACCTTTGGACCCTCCAGTCTGTCTTATGACAGATCGCAACCTCAGTTTCCAAGAAATTTTCAACAGCGCATGTTGAGTTAATTGAATATGTTGCAGTTTGGAGCATGGTTGGACCAAAACACCTAATGTAAAAAAGACAAGGGACAAAACTGACCTTTTTCCCCATCATGTGTCAATTTTCCAGAGAACTTGTGAAATCACTTCATTATCGTGGGAAAAGTAGTCATTTATTGCAAGAAGAGGAGATAAATTAGTTGAAATATTGATCAAACATTTAAATTTATCCAATTTCACAGGGTAAAATAAAAGGTATCAATGCATGTCCAATATGGACTTCAAGGATTTTGCCACCATTTTTTTTCCGACACCTAGTCATGACCCACTGAAAACTGCTCCGGGACCCACTTTTTGGTCCCGACCCACCAGTTGAGAACCACTGTCCTGTAAGGAGTAAGGCGGTATTTTGGCCTAAATGTTCAAATTTGAAATCCAGTGTTTGAAAATGTTTGAATCTCTTGTGAAAACACACTTTCACTCGTGTGGATGAATCATTTTAGTGTTTGATAGGTTTATCAAAGTCTTAGCTTCAGGAAAGTACTAGGACTAAGACAAAACTGTGAGAAAAAAGAAAAAAAACACTGCAAATAAATGGACTGTGATGAATGGGAGAAGTGTAAATATAGTAAATACCAACAACTAACATAGAAATTGCAACACTTTCAAAGTGAATCTTTTGTCTTTTTCCTCCTTTCCTTTTAAGTTTCATCCTGACTTAATTTTCTATTTATAATCTGTTGACCTTAAACACCTGTCTGTGTTTCTGTCTGAGGCCAACTGTTCAGAGTACGTGGCTGACATTGACCCTGATAGAGTCAAATGAAAGTTGTTAGTGCCGGGTCATTACACGGATAAACTGGGGTGTCACACAGAGGGCTACTGGAGGGATGACATGGTCGGACATCTCTCTCCTTCTCTCTCTTTCTTGTTCTGTACCCATGAGTGGCTTGTTTGCAATCACGTGATCCAGAATTTCTGATGGAGGCAGGAAGTGGGGGAATGAATGGGAAAAGAGGGAAGTTAGTACTTTACCACTCTAAATGGATCTGCAAGAGGGAAGTTAGTACTTTACCACTCTAAATGGATCTGCAAATATAATAATAAAATTTCTACATACATTTAGTTTGAGCCCTACACTTTACAAAAAGTCTTGTAGACATCCTATTGTGTAGCATCATCTAGGAGATGAAGGTAGACAAGAGTCTTGAGGAGTATTGAGCTAAGAGGCAAGTGGAGCCTCTTTGACAAATAAAGAAATCCTCATTTTGTCAAAAATATGCTTTTAATCTAAACAGCGCTAAACTATCAACTGAATAAACCATTTGGGGTAAGCGACAGAGTAATGATTTGCTGTTTACATATGAGCCTGTTCTACAAAACGGCTCTTTTATGTTAGCCACAGGAGTTTGAGTGCCAGTGGTCACTGTGAACAATTGGTATGGTGGTAAACAGCTAAAAACAGGGTCTTTTGGGTTGCGTTTCTCTAGGGATAATTCACGTCTTCTTAGCAAACATAGCTAAAGCAGATAAGCTAAAATAGCTTTATTTGCTTCAGCAATGTTAGCTATGATAACATAGATTACGTAGTTAACATGTTTTTTATGTTCAGCTACATTAGCTACATTAGCTACATGTTTATGTAACCCGTGCATGAGTGCGTCCTCTGCGTTGTGTTCTGCAATTGCATAGAGACCACACAGGAAACGGCACGTGGGTTCTGGATCTTTACTTTTAGCAGCTCTGTGTTCATAGGAAAGAAAAATACAAAAATCCTCAGTGTGATTTTTGTCTGCAGTACACATCTCCCTCTGATCATGCTGGTAAAAGCTTTTTCACAGCATTCCTTATTCGACAAACATTGAAATAACACTTGAAAAACACATGCATTTATATGCATTTAAACCTACTAAAATTTCTCATTTTAACAGCTTAATTTCATACTAAATCATAGAAAAATGTCTCCATACCTGCGTTCATAGGAAAGAAAAATACAAAAATCCTCAGTGTGATTTTTGTCTGCAGCATACATCTCCCTGATAAAAAAAAAAAAACATGCATTAAAACGGGGGTTTCCCACCCAGCACAAAAGTCACTGCATCCCACCAGCTCCAGCCCCACCCTCAGAACAAAACTCGACATAACTTAAGTTAGCAACCTCACAAAAACCACAAATCGGGCACAGAACAAACCGGATTTCGTACAAAACTCAACGCACCAGTTCTAAGGCATGCAAATGAAAAACAACAACTTTTAAAAACGTTCACTGGCGGAGCGCTGCTGAATATCAACCTACCTCTGATCATGCTGATAAAAGCTTTGATCAGAGCTGGTGCTGCGCGCATGCACCAACGTCACTACGTATACACACGCACACTGAGGCTCCAAAACACAGGCAGAAGAGAAGAAAATGACTTGGAACATAAAATAGGACCAGAAATGAGTGTTTTGGTGAAATTCATAGGTTGCAACTTTATCATCTGCTACATTTACATATAAAAAATAGTTTTGTTATCTTCAGCTACTTAGCTACTTAAACTACATTACCTACTTAGCTTTCATATCGAACATAACTTTGTTAGCTTCAGCTATTTTAGCTATGATACCAACATAGCTTATGTAGTTAACATAGGCTTGTTAGCTTCAGCTTCATTAGCTACAATAGCTACATAGTTTACATATGTACCATAGCTTCATTATTTTTAGCTATGTAAGCTACATCCGCTACATTATCTACTTAACCTATATACCTAACATAGCATTTTTAGCTTCAGCTACATTAGTTACATTGCCTATATAGTTTACAATATAACATAGCTTTGTAAGCTCCAGCAGTGTTAGATATTACCTACAGAGTTGGCTTAACTTGGTTGGCCTCAGCTATGCTAGCTTGATAGCTTATTTAGCTAGATAATGTAGCTACGTTTGTTTCAGCTACTTTAGCTATGTTCCCTGCATAGTTTACAGAGCTTGTGGAGCTATCATACCTTTGTTAGCTTCAGCTACGTTAGCTACATTACCTACATTGCTTACGTGTGTAACATACCTTTATTGCCATCAGCTTTACTAACTACATTATCTACTTTAGCTATATTAGCTACATTAATTACTTTTTCTATGTTGGCTTCCTTATGTACATAGTTTATATAGCTAACATAGCTTTGTTAGCTTAAGCTACATTAGCTACATTACCTACATAGCTAACCTAGCTTGGTTAGCTTTTGCCTTGGCTATGTTAGATTTTTTTCATGGGGGACAAGCTTTTGTCCTGTAAGCATACTGCTTACTTGGCTTTATTAAATGTTTTGAAATTAGGTTTGATAGGTCAGGTTTTTGAGTTTTAACTTTTTGGTGTCCTCACTCTTGCCTTAACTCTGACTATAGATTTGATTTGATTTTGAAAGTTTTTGCTTGTATTTCCACTCTGACACAGTAGTGTCACTGTCTCTCAGAAGTGATCTGTAAGTGGGGGTGTCTGAGATCTGCAGCCTGCAGTTAGACTGACTTGGATTTTTAAGAATACTTCTATTAATAGATCCATTTTTAATCTGTACAACAAATATTAAATTGAAAATATTTATTTATTTCCAATTAAACATCCAAATCAAGCTCTAACTCTACCGTGACTTAACTTTGCATGTTAACCATCATAGCATTTCCCTGTCTGTTATTATATAACAAATAACTCTCCTCGAGGGAAAATCCTCTTTTAAAAAAAATCCCTGAAAACAGAGAGCAACTTTCTACGAAGGATAGATTGCCCTCTCTCCCTTTAAGTTCTCCTCTCTTTATTGCTGTTGTTCGTCTCCTCAGTTTGGTAGCTGTCCCCGTAAAGCCCTCAGCATGTTGTTGCTTCAAAGGCATCCCAGAGTAAATCAAGACCGCTCAAGATTAACGGTGGCAAATTATTCATGAGCCCAAGATCTCCTGGCTGGAAATAGCACAAAGTGGCCTGGGCGACATGTCACAAAGCATCGAGCTTTGAGAAAACATGTACAAAACACAGCACCATCCCTGTGATACTACTGCTACTACCAAGAGCTTCAACTTATTTCAACTTCATACATTTATTTCATTCAGAACAGCCGGAGGTAAGGCCAGAAGGAAGAGCAGACCAGAGGTCAACAGCACTGAATGCAGTTAGACTCACATTTTTACAAGCAATACATCTGCTCACTGATAACTACTCTCTGTTTATGTAATCAATAAACCGACACAGTCTCAAATGGTGAGGGATTTCAGCATTAGATTAGCGCTTGCCCAGCTGGCTGGCTCACACGGATGTGGGAACAGCAGCCCCGATAACGCAGTCAAAGCAGGGGGAGCTCAGGGGGAGTATCCGTTTAGCAGTGACCAGCTTCGGCCTGTGCTGATTCCCCCGTAATAGGCTTTGGGCTCGGCTCCCACCGGAGAGTTTGGTTGACAATCTGACAAAGTTATCTCAAGATAAATGGGTTACAGGTCGGGGGCGGCAGGAGGAGCGAGAGAGGGAGCGACTTGACTTCTCTGTCAGTGATGTTTTGATGGAGGATGTGTATAGCCGCGAGCGTCAGAGCTAGCAGGTCCCCCCAGGTAGATGGGAAGATTGTCTTTGGCTGTATCTGCAAACAGAGCACTGCTGAGTGTATATGTGCTGGTTCTCTGTCTGTTGGGAAATCTGATAGCTTTATTAAGACGGAGATTTGCAAAGACAGAACACAGTGCATGTGAAGCGCCACCAGCCAGCCCAGAAAAACCCGAGGCAAAGGTCACAAGTTCAACGTTTTAGATGGACAATTTGTAGATGGACAACACTGATAGGCCTAAACAAGCGGACGCTCCATATCAGCCGATATCACGAGCCATTTAAGTAATAACTAGGCCTGTCTCTCACTTACACAAACACACAAATACACAAAGTTCACACACGTAAGCACAAAAGTTCCCTCGTCACACGGCACAGGAGAGCACCTTTCACCAAGCCAGGCCTCTTTTTACCCTTTAATTCCCCAGATAAACAGACTTTTCTCTGATCCTGTCAGCCCGCGTTATCTGCAACGCCGCTCAGCCAGTCCACAACTGTGGAACAAATTAGGCCCCTAAATGTCAAAATTGCTACACTTTATTAAGTTAATTGGAGGCTGAGTGAACATGGAGGCTGGGACAGGAGGACAAACAGACAAAATGACAAATAAGAGAGCATAGGCGCTGCAGCGAATACAACATAATGTATAGGAGATAATTATGACTGAATTAGACTCATGCACTATCCATGCACTGATCATCCAGTTGAGATTGGTTACACACATGTTCAGTAATATTTATCAGATTTTTATAATACACACCAACATGCATCTGAACATAGCTTTGAGCTTTGATAATGAATTACCTTTATACATTTCTCTGAAATCAAGTAAGCCTGAACACCTGGACGTCTGTCATTACCCCAAATATGCACGTGAAGTCATGAAAGACTGTAAGCTTAGAAAATGACTGCTCGTTAGCCATATACATAAGACAGCAAGTATGCAAAGACATGCATATATCAGCTCTAAAGTCACTTTAATTGTCAAATCTAAAAACAGAGGGAGGGGGTGTTAAAGTGGGCTTTATTGTCCTTCTTAATATACTCTGGTTAAGCTACTGTAGCGTCTCCCTGCAGCAACAGACATGTGAAATTACATTAAGTGACTGCAACATTGCTCAAGCTCTGTCAAGCTGCGGGACCAGGCATGAAGACCCCTTCTCAAGTCCAGCCACAAATTCACTACTGGATTCAGGTCTGAGCTTTGACTTGGTATACCATTTCTGTGTAGCTTTCTCTGAATGCTTCAGGTTGTTGACTTGCTGGAAAATAAATCCTTTCCCAAGCCATAGTTCTCTTGCAGACTGGTTGTCCTCCAGGATTTTCCTGTATTATGCAATATGCATTTTGCCCTCTACTTTTACAAGCCTCCCAAGGTTGGCTGCCTGGAAGCATCCCCATAGCATGATGCTGCCACCACCATGCTTCACAGTGGGAATGGTGTTTTTGTGGTTATGTGCAGTGTTGCACATAACAAACAAGTGGTGTCTTGTTCGATGGCCAAAAAGACAGCTATTTTTAATCCTAGTCTCAGTCTTAGTCTTTAGATTGAATGTCTTTTAGTTTTAGTCACATTTTAGCCATTTCTACCTTTTATAGTTTGAGTCTAGTTTTAGCCCATAAAAGGGTCCTCACATTTTAGTCTTTACTTTTAGTCCAAGCATTTATTCTCTTGTATGAATCTGGTACCAAATCATGGCACTGTGTTCTATGCACCCTGCCCAACCTGGGGTCCCTGCTTTCTAGAGCTGAAAGGCAGAAAAGATACAGATGCATTTTATTTTGACAGATTGTCCCACAGTGAAGAAATATCATGGATTCTGACTGTCCAACAAAAACTAAATATACTGTCAGTCAGTTTTAGATATGAACAATATATTTTTGGCTAGTCTTAGTCTAGTCTTTCTCATTGAAAAAAATTGGTCCACAAACATTTTTACTTATAGTTTTAGTCTGCATAATTAACACTGCCAAAAAGCCTTTTGGTGAACTCTAGTCCAGATTTTATCTGAGTTTTCTTCAACAGTGGCTTTCTCTTTGCCACTCTCCCAAAAAGCTTTGACTGGTGAAGAACCTGGCCATTAGCTGTTGTATGCAGTCTCTCCCATCTCAGCTGCTGAAGCTTGTAACTCCTTCAGAGTAGTCATAAGTATCTTGGCAGACTCAGTTAGTGAGGACGGCCTGATCTAGGCAGATTTACACATATACCATATTCTTTCCATTTCTTCATGATGGATTTAACTGAACTTCAGGGATGCACAGTGCCTTGGATTTTTTTTGTATCCATCCTCTGACTTATACTTTTCAATAACTTTTTCTCTCAGTTGCTTGGAGTGTTCTTTTTTCTTCAGGGTGTAATAGTAGCCAGGAATACATATTGACAAGTGACTGGGTCTTCCAGACTCAAGTGTCTTTACACTATGATCACTTGAGACACATTCACTTTACTCAGGTGATCCCCATTTCACTAATTGTGAGACTACTAGCACCAATTGGCTGGACTTCTGTTGAATTAGATCAGTTATTTGAAGGGGATAAATATTTATGCTGTTTATAATTGTAAATGACATACTTTGTTTAATTGGCATTATTTTTTTTGGAGTCTGTTTTCACTTTTACATCATATAGGAGGGTTTTTTTGTTCTTTGGTCAAAAAAGCAAGCTTATATTGACCATGACTGATTTATAAAATCAATTAAAGGGTAAAACATCCAAGCCAGTGAATACTTTTATAGACACTGTACATGCAATGAAGGGCTGATCATTTAGGCAGTCATATTGTGATTTTGGATCCCATTGATACCAACTGTATCACTTAAAATGGACAAAGTAATGACTTGTCCATGAAGAGTGTGCTTTTTTGCTGTTAAGGGGGAGCAGGTTTGTCCCAAACATTAGGAAAACTTCTCTAAGGACACTATTGTCCTTGTGCTTGCACTAAGAGGCTGATTTCCTTTACTCGTGTGGGCTGAAAATTCCTTTTCTATTCTTACACTTTTCAGCTTTTCTCAGAACCACAAATGCATATTTTAGTCAGCTACTCTCTAAATTTATTCAATTCTCTATTTTCTCAACCTCTCCTCCATCCTCACACTTGAAAGTGAACCGCTGATCAATGCTTTGCAGACTGTACTAATCGATTAGGAGTGAACAGAGAGAGAAGGACCTAATGGCTGGTCCTGTCTGAACAGGCCTTCTCATATGAGAGCAATTGTTCATTACAGGGCTATTTCATGGTGTTCGTCGCTTTGCAAGCTTCTGTCTTTCATTCAGCGGCGCGTTGGATGGAGGAATGGCCCGGGGATATATTGTCTGCTCAGAGCTTGAATGTTGTCATGCTAGTTCCCAGTGATTTGCCTCGTGCGATTCAAGACTTTGAAAAATGGGAAATGTGTTTCGCAGACTTGGGAGAGGAGGGCTGAATGTGATATCAGTGTTACCCAGTGCAGGATGTTAAGAAAGTCTGAGTTCTGTTTCAGTTCAGTCAGAATGTTCAAGTAATGTTTTAGTACTTATGCTGCCTTTAATGTTTTATTACAATCAGCGTTACATCCTGAATGCTTTTTAATGTTTTTCAGTAGTCAGGGAGAACAATATGCCACTCAGATAGACTTTATATGGCTCACATGTGCTGTGGTATACGTGCTTTGTTACAGAATAGGCATGTTCAAGAGCCGTGTTACTCCAAGGAAGCCAAAAGCAATAAGTCAGGGACAGATTCTTGACTGTTGCTCTCAGCTGAATTATTTACCCTACATTCTGACAATATGTAAAGTATCCAAACCATCTCAATCGAAATCTGCCTGCAACACAGCTCAGTGATTCTCTCCATACTAAACAGAGACCTCTGGGCATGACAGCAGCCATACATTATTTCTACCACACTCACTCGGAGAGACACACTCTACACAGCACACATAGCTCCACATATAACCTCTGATGCATTATTTCTCTCGCCTTCAGTGCGGGAGTCACAGGTGAGTCCTGGGCGCTTTCATCATAGTCTGGCTGTCCAGCTGGCTGGCTGCAGTCTCATCTGTCCCTGGGTTGAAATTGCCAATAAAGAGGGTCTCATATAGATCACCCCCGACGGGGGATGGCGACCTGTCATGCAGACCATGATTCCTAGCTCTCAGAAAGGGGAAGAGGGACAAATAACCCTCTGAATCTCCCTATATCTATCTCTCCAACCCCCCACCCCGTCACAGGCTCTCCATCTTCTCTCCACGCTCACATTCATGTCCCTTCCACGCCGCTCTGGCTGGCCATAAAGCGCCACGCGGAAGGGATATAGTGGACACAGTCATAGGAGAGACAAGTGTCGGCCTGAGCTTTCACTTCCCCGCTCCAGAGGTAGTGAATCAAACTAATGGGTTAAAGACACGAAGACAAATGAGTGGGAGGCACAGGACCAGGGCGGAGGTGTCCCAAATGTGGTCCCATACTTCTCTGATTCTTATACATTTCAAACTTCACGGGAAGGGGTATTGGTGCTAAAAACCAAGCCTAAGTTCACAAACTTGTCCTCTTAAAGAGATCTGTTGGAATCATTTTTAAGCATGATGTTCGTCCCTTATTATGTGAGTATGTAGTCAAAGCTGGAGTCATGTCTGCAGTTTGGCAATATTTGGCATCAGGGACATCAGAATGAAGTCAGAAACAGAATGAAAGAGGAGCTGGGGTGGAGGAGGGTTACAAGATCAGCTTTCAGAGAGAGTGGCAGCCAGGCTAGAGTAGTTTAAATAAGGCAACATGAGAGCGTGCTTAGGGCTTGTGTGAGATCAGCTGATCTTAGTTATGTTGGTTATCGACTCCATGGCCTACCGGAACAAACGCTATACACTTGATTTTTTATTCTGGTGATTAGTAATGGTTGTTATTTCAACCAGTTTGGGATATTTCTTTAGTTTTTTATTTAGTTTTTACTTTTTGTTTTTAAATTTTAGTTTAGTTTCTATTACATTTTACTGCTGGTTTGTTAGTTTAGTTTTCATTTTTGAAAAAAATTATTCATTTTACTTTAGTCTTTATTAGTCTTAGTGTGCTGACCCGAAAACATCAGACAGTTTTTGAATATATATTCATACAGGCTACTTGCCACTTTTAATTTTATATAATCAAATATATTTCAATTAAATTAAAAACAAAATGTTCCATTACATAAAGTCTTCTTCGTTTAAATCAGACCACTTTACATTCTCCAGGTTTGGAGTTCATGTCATGTCAGTCATATTCATTGCACTGCACCTTTTTATTAGATTTCTATCACAGATTTTTTTGTGTTTTTTTTTTTTTTTTTGGCAGCTAGTTTGAATTCGCCCTTATTCTACATCTTTAGATTAAAATGACTTTTAGTTTGTCACAGTTGAAGGCTTCAAAGTCTGAGTCTAGTTTTAGTCGACCAAAAGTCAAGAACATTTCAGTCCAGATCTGGTCAATAAAAGTCTTTATGTTTTAGTCTTCACTATTCTAATCTGAATATTAATTCTCTTTAAACTAATTTAATAAGCACATTTTTTTACATTAACACAAATGTGAAACACTCCTAAGTATTAATGTACTAATGTATTGATGGCACCAGTCCAGCACTAACCCATAACCCATAAGTGAGCGACCTCGCACCTTGGAAATGTGTCTTTAGTGTTTGCTACAAAGAATCATGTGAAAATCTGTGGCTTTTTACCTCAACAGATAACTTTTCAACATCAATGGCACTGCTGTATCTCTGTGACACATTTACCTCCCAATGACCTTTTGCTTGTGCTGCAGGATGAAATGTAATGTTAAAAAAGGGATGATTTACAATTGTGGAGTCATTGTGTTTTATTGTATTTTGAAGTTCACCAGATAATTGGCTGCTTTGACCGATCTGCTCTTTGTGGACTGACGCGGTTTGGCAGTGAAAATAGACCTCCAGCATAACTTCAACAAAGCAGAGTGGAGTGACACTTCTGGGACTCGCTGGATCAACCGAGGGAGCTATGGCTCCAGCGGATTAAGATGCAGCCGTTGTATGTGGAAATTGGAGGTCACGTTTTAATCTCCATGATGAAAACTTAACTTGCTTTTCATCAACGTTTTTATCACCAAAGATCTACTTTTAGCTTGTCTTAGTCTAGTCTGGTTGTGATTTTGATCTGTTTTCATCCATAATTTATTCACAGGTGCTCGTTTAGTTCAATGTGTTCAGTTCAGTTCACTTTAGTTCAGTGCAATGGTCATGGGATAGCTTCCCTGTCTCTTTGCTGTTTGGTGGAGGTCTTTCCCCCACTCTCTCCTCATATTTCCTGTCTCTCTTTGGTTATTCTCTCTAAATAAAGGCTAAAAGGCCCACAATTTTTTTATAACACCCCAATATATTCATCAACGTTAAAAGTATTCATTTGATACATTTTGAATACTACTCCAACATACTCCAAGTGTTTTATGTGATAAGTACCTACATATTCTGAGATAATGTTCGATTGAAACTTGTGTCCATATCCACCTGAATTGGGTATGAATATGTCTTAAAAAAAAACCTCTGTTTCAGCCCTGCTCAGAACAAGCTGTTTCTGTGTCTGTAACTTTAAATGTTAATGAGCTGTCTGACTATGTCCTAGACTCCACCCCTCTCAGGAAAAGGATGTAGCTTAATGTATGTGACTCGCCTGATCCCTCTTCAGCTGAGAGGAGAATCAAGACAGGAGGGTGGAGCTTCCTTCCAAGCAGGGAGGGCCAACCAAACCTGGGGCGGGGCTAACTCCTCCCATGACATCATGAGGGGAAGATCTGAGAACGGCTTTTATCTTGGGGATATTGTGGACAGGCCAGGGGCACATATTTTTGTTAGGAAAGTTGGAAAAAGTGTATTTTGCATAATATGTGACCTTTAAAATCAGGCCTTTAGGGGTACTCAGCTCCATGAAACCCCTTTGAATTCTGAGTGAAATCATTCAAAAACCTAAATTACCTAAAGTAATCTGAATGCTGTGTTTGAACAACAGTATTTGAAGTCCAAGCACAAACAAGGTATTATTAGAAAGGTAACACTCTTCTCAAACGGTCAGACTCACTGTAGCTAAGGTACTGAGTAATAACAACAACAAACAAAATATTTTTTTCCCGTCTGGATTTGTGTTGTGAAACAGAGGCTGTAGATGACTGTAGCTGGGAGGATTAGCTGGAAAACTCAACTGGGCCAAAGCATGAAGCCTTAGTTAGATCAGGTACAAAGCTGACAGAAAATGTGGATTTTACACCTGTTTTTATGAGGAAAAGTCCAGGAGTTTCAAACTGGAGACATTGTTCTAATAATAATAATAATTGTAATTCAATAATTGCTAATAATTGTCTGGAAAAAAGACATTATTACAGCATTATGCACCAGATCTGTATGGATGTAATTCTGTTTTGGGACAAAAAGGTTGCCTGGATTTAGATTGTGTTGACTCTTTCTGATGCAGCTGGACTGTTTCTGATGGAGTATTATCATCAGGAGAGCTTCTAATGTTGAGCTGTGTAACTATTATCTTTTCTTTTTCTTTTTTCTTTTTTTTTTTTTTTTAGCCTTAAGTATATATTAATTGTGTTGGCTGTCATGTTTCTATCCTGGAATGGTTTACATGGTCAGAATCAGAGCTTTCTGGTGGTGTATAACGTGGTATTCTTAGACAGTCAGTTGTTAAATGACCGAATTGTTAAAAAAAATCTGCCAGCCCAATAGTGGGCCTTCATTTCATTCCAACATTCAGTCACTAAGGCCAGCTATGAAGCCCAATTTCCACTAAAGGTTCTGGAGGTCTTGGAGAACTCCCATTAAAATAATCAGAGATACAAAATTGTCAAGAACTTCCAAGACATCACCAAAAGTTTCTGCCAATAATTCCTTCAAAAATACCCCAAAATGTCAGAAATATACAATAAGATACACTGTATTTCCCCTTTGGGAAACTTGTCTTAGACTCCAAGTGCTGCACACATTAGGCCTTTATAAACATGTAAGTGATCAGTTAGAACAATAGATATAATGGCATCGTGTACACAGAGATGCACATATTAATGAAAAATGCAATTACATAACCCACACATAAAGCACAAGACTCTCATAGAAATAGTTTATAAAATGCTAAAAATACATAACCATGAGAAAAAAAATAAAATACAGAAGGTATAAATGGATAAAAGACGATAAAAGTGCTAAAATCAACATCAGCAGGAGTCCAGGTCACAAGACGGGCAGCACCACTGGAAGTGGGGCCCAAAATGTTTCAATCAACTTTTTTGAAACCAAAAAGAACCTAAGGATATACATACATAATATTTTCACCAAAAAAATCAGTGAAAAATCCCTGAAAATTTTCAGGCAAATTCTCCAAAATATTAAATAAACTCCACCAAAATTCCATGGAAAATTTCCCCGAACATCCAAGTAGAGTCCCTAAATATTCCATGATATTCATGAAAATTCCAAAGGAAATTCCCCATCCAATTTTCCTATACAATACACAAACTTAAAAAAACACCAAAAAAAAAAAAGTCAAAGCAGTTTCCAAGAAAACTCCTGAAAATCTCAAAGCAACTACCAAAGAAAATTTCTTCTCAAGATCCCAAAAATTTACTAATAAATTCCACCTAAGTTCCATGTAAAATTTCCCCTAAACATCAAATAAAATCTGTCACTATCCATGAAAATTCAGGGAAACTTCAAAGGAAATTTCCATCCCGATTTTCCAGTCAGAGCCACAAAATCTTAAAAAATAAATTTCCCAAATGCTCATGAAGGTACCAGAAAATTACATTTCAAAGCACCCCTCCAAGAAAATTCCTGAAAATTTCAAAGCAAATTCTACTTTAAATTTTTAAACAAGTTCCCAAAAATGTCCAAATAAATTCTGTTTGAATTTCAAGGAAAATGTCCCTCAAAATTCCCCTAAACAACCAAACAAAGTCCATAAAAATTCAGGAGAATTTTGAAGGAACTTCCCTATCCCCGTGTCTAATCACATGCCTAAAACTTTAAAAATAAACTCCCTGAAAAACATGAAAGTGCCAAGAAAATTCCTGAAAATTTCTAAGTAGATACCAGGCAAATTATTTGAATTTTAATGGGAATTCTGGACAAATATTTCAAAAATTAAAGCAGAATTATTACTATTTTGGAGGAAAATGTAACAGTCTCCTCATATGTGCATGCAGGGTCTCGAGAACATATAAGATTATTCACCTCTCTGCTCTTTTTCATTCAAAGCTGAATATTATATGGTGATTATAAGTTTATTCAGTTGTTGACTAAAATAAATGTGAAAATAAATAGATCCATTATAGAAGTCCTCTTCCCAGCACTTAAAGTAATGTCCTTGCTTTTACTTCTCTGATAATTATTAAGAAAGAGCTGAATTTCTTCTGACATTGAATTATCTCTTAGAATTTAATGTTTGCTTAAAATCAAGATCTTTGCAACTTTTCTTTCAAATCTTAAAAAAGATCTGGAGGGGTACCTGCTCTGATTATGATTCTTTTAGGGGTGCTGAGATGAAATGTAGGGGGCCCCCACGATCCTTAAGGAGTTCTAAAATCACATATGTGTTCAAATATCAGTGATTAACTGAACAAATCAGATTCTACAGAGTCTCTTTTTTACTGTAAGTTTTTTCATGGAAAAAGTTCATTTTTACCAAGCACAGTCCTGCTCTAGCTGCAGCTGCTCTGTGAAAGGAGCTTGACTTTAATATTTTTGAAAGACCCACAGTGCTCCCTGCTGGTGAAACATGGAATAAGACTGGCTGCAGCTTACACACTCTGCCCTTTACATGTGTATAGTTTAACCTCCTATGAGTTGCATTTAATCTATAGTTAATGCTCTGTGTGTATGTGCATTTGTGCAAGGTATAATCTCATGTGTGAGTTCAAATCTCCACCAACATGAGAGTCTCGCCCATTGACCTCCAGGCCACAGCGAGAGCTCCTGATTTCCTCCAAGATTTTTGTCTGAATCATGGACGAGACAGAGCGAGAACGAGACAGAGAGAAGGAGAGATGGAGAGAAACCTGCATGGCCAGTGGGCAACTTCAATAAAAGACAATCTGACTTTTCAGAAGCTATAATAATCAAGATCCTCCCACCGAGGTTGTTTGTCTGAGGGGGACACGGATGGCTACGGGTAAGGAGGAGGAAACTCAGAGCAGTAATTAATAGTCCTAAGTGACTGCTGCTGGATGGGAGGCAGGGACAGGGTTTGTTGTTACTGTGAGCTGGTACTGTGTCCCCCAGCGTGTCCCAGAGCTTTGTGGGTTGGCATGTAAGCAGAGGAGGAGGAAATGGAGAAAGTGCCTTTATTACTTGTTCGCTTGTCTCCGGGGTCTCTCCTGATCATCCAGACTTAACCAACATCCTTCTGCACACTTAGGAACATGCCTTCCAATGCTAATCTCGTGTCACAAATGTTAAGGGAAAGACATGAAATGCCACAAAAATGTCATCACTCCACTCCTGTCACTGGCTCATCCAAGCCTTCCATCCCCCCCGTAAACATATTCAAACACACACTCATTTGCATGTTTGTGTGCATGTTTGTGCGTGAAGGAGTGGGGGACCAGCTTGTTGTTTTTAGCCCATGGGTGCCTGTTTCTGCACGGAGCAGCAGGGTGGTTCCTATAATCCCATCACTGTTGTCGTCATGAAGGCCCAAAGCCCCGCCTAGAGGTGCAGCATTTCTGGCATCCTCTGACTCTCCTTCACTACAAGAGCCAGGCGCTCCGGAGCCAAAAGACACTGTGTGGACTACCACTAGACTTCTACTGCACTGGCTGAGAGTGACTGACTGAACCGTCGGCCTGTCTTAGAAATAACAGATAAAAATGCTCCAGAGAGGAGATCCTGCTGTTTTTACATGTAACTTCTTAAAGGATCAGCTTTAGATCAGCTTAAAACATGAAAAAAAATAGTTATGAAAATAACATCTTAATTTAAGCTTGGGCTGTAAGCATTAATGTGATTAAAGCTACAATATGTAGGATTTTTGCAATAAAATGTCCCTGTTTACCTTAAATATTTCCAACAGTTCCAACAAATCTAAAGAAATTCTAGATTTTTATGCATTGCCTATAAAAAGTATTCATCCCCTCAGATGTTTTACCCACTTTATTGATTTTATAAATCAATCATGGTCAATATAATCTGGCTTTTTGACAGAAAAATACAAAAAAAAATCACCCTCGTTAAAGTGACTGACCTAATTCAACAGAGGTCCAGCCAATTGGTGCTAGTAGTCTCACAATTAGTGAAATGGAGATCACCTGAGTACAGTGAATATGTCTCAAGTGATCGTAGTATAAAGACATCTGTGTCTGGAAGGTCCAGTCACCTGTTAAACAGTATTCCTGGCTACCATTATACCATGAAGACAAAAGAACACTCCAAGCAACTCAGAGAAAAGTATCAAAGTAAAAGTCAGTAGGTATAAGTCAGGGGATGGACACAGAAAAAAATCCAAGGCACTGAAAATCCCTGAGAGTTCAGTTGAATCCATCATGAAGAAATGGAAGGAATATGTGCATCTATCTAGATCAGACCATCCTCACAAACTGAATGTAAGAAAGAGACTAGTGAGAGAGGCCACCAAGACACCTATGACTACTCTGAATGAGTGACAAGCTTCAGCAGCTGAGATGAGAGAGACTCTGAATACAACTGGTTCTTCACCAGTCAAAGCTTTATGGGGGAGGGGCAAAGAGAAAGCCACTGTTGAAGAAAACTCAGATTAAATCTGAACAAGAGTTCACCAAAAGGCATGTGGGAGACTCCATGGTCAAGTCGAAGAAAGTCCTTTGGTCTGAGTCCAAAATGAGGCTTTTTGGCAATCAGACAAGATGCCAAACACCGCACATCACCACAAACACACCATCCCCACTGTAAGCATAATGGTGGCAGCATCATGCTGTGGGGATGCTTCTCAGCAGCCAGTCGTGGAAGGCTCGTAAAGATAGAGGGTAAAAAGAATGCGGTAAAATACAGGAAAATCCTGGAGGACAATCTTATTAAATCTGCAAGAGAACTACAGCTTGGGAGAAGAGTTGTTTTCCAGCAAGAAAATGAGCTGGAGCCCTCAGTGAATTGGTTTAAAGATAACAAGGTGAATGTTCTGGAGTGACAGAGTCAAAGCCCAGACCTCAATCCAATAGAGAATTTGTGGCGTGAAGTAAAATTGCACAGACTCAGAGCTGTGATTACAGCCAAAGGTGACTTTAGTGTATACTAACCTATTTTTTATTTGATTGAAATTAATTTGTAGCAATCTGTTTCCACTTTTACATTAGCAAGATTTTTAAATCTAATTTTTTTGTCAAGAAAGCCAAATTATATGGACCATGATTAATTTACAAAAACAATAAAATGGTAAACTTCCAAGGGGTTGAATATTTTTTATAGGCACTGTTGCTGTAAAGGGGTGTGTCTTGTCACAGTGGTCACAATGACAGAGGCACGGCCACATACAGTGCTGTCGAAATGCTGGTTGTTGCATGAAATGCAGCAGAATAAGGAACGTGAACTGCAATGGAAGCTGCTTTTCTCTTGCTGCATATCATTCATATTTTGTGATATTTACTCGTGAAAGACCACAATTACTCTCTGCCATCGGCTGCGAGTTCAATGGTCTAAGCTTTATCCCATAGCGAGGAACTCCATCCCCCTTAACCCCCGGGAAATTGTGGCCCCAGTAGGCATTTCCAGGTCAAGTAGAAATCAGACGTGCTGCTCAGCTCTGTCCACCTCTGCTGCCATTGTCTTCTTTTGAACTGAGGACTCTGTTCAATAAAAAAGATATGTATTCATCCAAAAGTACAGCAGTCAAACAATTACAATATTTGTTTTGATTAATATTAAAATTTCTGTTGTTTATCACAATTATTTCAACTTTTTGGTTGAATTTTTAAATTCCCATTTTTTGCATTTAAAACAATTTTTGATTCATTTCAATTTTTGTATTGTCTTGCTGTTTGGATACAGACCTGCTTTTATTTTGAAAGAAAAGAGAGAACTTCATATACAATGCCTTAAAAAGTATATTCCCTCCCTTGATGTCTTACCCTTTTATTGATTTAAAACGTACAAAAAAACTCTTTAATGTCAAAGTGAAAACAGAAATATTACAAAGTAATGTCAATTCCAAAAAAACATGTAATGTTAAATAAGTGACAGCATAAATATTCACCCTTTCCTCAAAGTGACTGACCTAATTCAACAGGTCTCAGCTTGTCCACGCACTTTGCTCCATAAATCTGGTGGTATTGAGTCAGATATGACTTTTAAAATATATTTAACATTTAAACAATTCTTTGGCAATTCCTGTGAGCGACATTGTTTTTTAAATGATGATGACAACGGAAGCTTTCAGTTGATTTCATCGTTGTTTGTTATATTTGATGAATGAGTGTTTCTTTATCGATTTTTAAAAAAAATAAAACCGATATGCTCCTTCAGTAAGTAATCTTCTGATGAACCTTGAATGTCTAGGGGTTTTTAATTTAAATGACAATTTAAACTTACCTCCTTAACAAAAACTCTGGGAGTGAGGCCGGCTGAACCTTTAATATCTAAGGATGTGATATTAAAATGACTATTTCCACATAACTTACCTCCTTGTCATAAACTCTGGGGCAAGGTTAAGATGATTGTCATCATCTTAATCTCCTTTTCATAAATTCTAGGGGCGATGCTGCCTGAACTCTAAATGTCTTGGGTTGTGTTATTCAAATGACAATTGTCATATTACTTACATCCTCGTCATAAACTCTGGGGGCGAGGCCGGCTGAACCTTGAAATTCTGACGATTGTTTTCAGCCGCCACTTTACCAATACCTGCTCAGTTGTGTGCTGTTTTTGGTTGGATACGCACATTAAATAAATAAAAAGTGGACCTTATCATTAGGGCACTGGTTTCTACCCAGGTTTGACAAACAAGGTCCACTGACAAGATCATTGTGAGTCATTTGGTACATGCACTCCTGCATATTTTTTTAAAGTTTGCACCTTTTGCAGATCTTTAAAAACTATAAGGTCAGTCACTACAGAGGACCGCAAGAGTTCTGGTGTTGACAAAAAAAGAGAATACAGGTGTCCAAAATGTATATTTTGCAGCCATTAAAAATGTGTCATTCTAAACACACTACTATGTTTTGTTTTGATTTTTTTTTTTTTTACGTCAAAGCCGACTCAGTGCCATGTGCAGGTTTAACTCAGTTGGTAGAGCAGGTGCTTCTACACAGAGGCTGCAGTCTTTGATGAGCTGGTACTATTTGAATGTTTGGTGCCTGTCTTTCCCCATGTGCTCTACCAATTTCTTCCTCTAAAGAAGCAATACCCCAAAATGATTTTAAAAAGCCAACTCACTCTGCAATAGAGTGGTGCAGTCATGACGTTACTTTGTAGGCAAACCCGGAAGTTCGCATCGCATTGGTTCCCTCAGCATTGAGCCTATGGGATTTTTCAATGGGTTTTTGGATTACTGCTGAAAATAGGATCTGTGTCCAATAAAAGTTAATGAAACTTACAAGTTTAGCTCATAAAGATAATCTTCATAAATTGATCATATAAGCATCATATCTGGTTCGTTAATCTAACTGACAAAAGTAAAAAGCTAACGTCATGCTATATTGAACTAAAACATGGTCAACTGAATTTAACGTCATCACGCGCGGATACAAGCGAACAGCAGGCTCAGTTGCCACACTTTGGATGATGACATATAGTCTTCGCAACAAACACTGTAGTCCTTGTTAGCTGTCTTTTAGCAACCGCCTTTATTAAGACGTGAAAAGATACACAACTCAAAGGTGGGGCACATTTCAGATGTATTTTATGATGTAGGATAAAACGTTAAACTCTCTTGAGCTTGTGTTCACCACAGACCTTATTTCAGGCATTTAACTGAAAACTCATTCAAAAATCCCGTAGACTTTCAGACAAGGGAACTGGAAGTGTTAAAATGCTAACTCACTTCCGCATTTTAGGACTCATTCTTGCACCACTCTATACAAATGACTACCCGTTTACCAAAACGTCTGTTCATTATGGTTTCTTTTAAAAAGAGAACCCTGCATCAAGGTTTTTGGTTACAATCAAATCAAAAACAGAACTTGACGGGAGCCGAAGGTACAGGCAGTACTCCCACCCTCGTACATCTGCCTGTCGTCATCTCAGTATTCGCAGTCTTTCCCCAAACTGTCACCCAGCCGCCTGATGCCTATCCCTATGTTCACTCCACGCCTGGGATCCAACCTAGCACCAATATGCAATTTCACCAATCCGTGCTGACAGCGTTCATGTCGACCGCTCACAACCAATCCCTCCCCTCTCCTTCTGAAAACATCTGTGTGGTTAAAACGCGGTGTTCAGTCAGAGAGCTTTCACAGGTCATGAAAGGTAACAGAGGAGACAGGCGGGGCTGGGGCCCTGCATCCCGGCTAGACAAATCAGTGTAACAGCATATTGTAAGGTACAGACTAAGCACAGGGGGATATATCACCAGGACTGAGGCTGTGTTTATGGCTATGCCTGCCTTGGGAAGCCCCACGGCACTATCGGTGACCCCCACTGTAGATATCCTTACTAATGTGACCCCAGATTGCGTATCACAATCGGCATGAGAAAACTCCCACAGGCTACAGTTAGTCCTGGGCACTGGGGATCGCTGTCCTCAGCCCGCCTGAGTACAGACAGGATGTGGCAGCTTGGAGGCATTTAGTTAAAGGAGACGTACTTTAATGCTGCAGGCATGCATTTATGGAAGCCCTACTAGGGTAAAAGTGTATGACGTGCTGCAGCCTATAAACAAACAGCAAAAAAATGCAAGGTTGGAGAGAGAGAAAAAATACAGAGGATTAGCTTTACCTTGTTCCACAGCATCTAATCATTTATGATAGTCTGTGTACTCATTCTTATAATTAATTTGTTTTCTGGGACAGCTTTTTCTCAACAAATTGGGTTTAAAAATATCATCTGTTCTATTATATTAAGCACACACTGTGTGAAGGAAACAAGGAGATTCATGGGTATGTGCAAGGCAGCAAATAGCAATAAAAGCAGCACATTTGAAGCTCAGCTGATGCCTATATGCATAAAGAGTGCCCAGATGCTCAACACTTCATGTAAAGTAAGGCTGGTTGGTGTATTCATAGTAATCTAATAAATTCATCACTTTACAGAAATAGTGCTCTGTGTTAAATGAATAATTAAATGACAATTTACAGTATTTTTGACAGATTTGGCCATGATGATGACAAAAATTGTCAAATTATCAACTGACTTGGCACTTTTAGAACTCTTTAACGGAACATATGTAGCTTCGAACAAAAATGTGCGTGCAATCATTTCATTTAGACATCCAAAGGCATTTGATGCTGCTGATCTTTTAAGCTTTGCTACAAAGATGTTTTTAAAAATCCATGGTAACTGGCCTAGAACCTACATTCATAAAAGAATTCAATATTGTTTTTAATGATAATGAGTCTGAAAGAATTACTTCCCAGTATGCTGTTCCTCAAGGATCCATATAAAACCTTTATTATGCCTCACTCACTTAAACCATATTGCTTCAATATGGCAAATCTATAGCATATCTCCACTGTTACCCACTGTTTTAAATTGAGGACTCTTTTGACAAAAAATGTACTCCGTACCATGCATTTGAAAACCAGTAAACTGATAATTGATTGAAGTGGACTTCCTGGGTCCCGCTGTAAGTTACTAACAATGCATTATGGGATAGCTAACAGCATGATCCAAGGATGGCACTTTTAACAGCTTTTTTTCCCTCATTATGAGAAATTCATAACCTGACACCCTAGAGGGAATTTGTTTCACACTCAGCAGTGTTTCGTTTTCACTTTTCTATGAGTACCTGTTGACTCCTGATACTCATGTGAATGGAAACATGCATAAATTCACCTTTTTTTGTTGTATTTCTAAAAAAAATGTTTTATTGAGACACTAAAGTGAAACAGAACAATTTACAACAGTACAAAATGCAAATAAAATACTGGAATATATATCCTCCAATTAGTGGCCGATAACTCCAATCATATTTTAAGTAATGACCCTAAAGCAGATTTTCCATTTGTCTTTGCTATCACTGTCACTATCACATGCAATGACTTATTTAGTCTCGTTGAACAGTTTATTGATCTCATGTCGAGTCATGAACAGAAACTAAAGCTTCAAGTGTTGCTTGTGACCTGAAGTTTAGTAGTTCTCATTTGTGCTGCTTCATACTTTACCTCTTTAACATTAATTTGACAGTTTTAGGGACTTTAGTCCATATTAAGATTCAAAATAATTTTTAAAAAGCACATTTTTATAATAATACAGTATGACACTGTAGTAAAATACTTGTGGATTTAAAACTGTTATGGCATTAATCTGCCCATTCACACCAGGTCTAAAGACCTTGGACCAGTGGTGCAAAGTTGGAAGAGTAGGCTTTAGTGTGGACTTACTAGCAGCTGTCCCCCTCGTTCTACGTCTCTTGTGCATTTCACTGGAGTCTATAAATAAGGCCAATAAAATATGAATTTGATTTGTATTGCTGAAGACATCACCTCAAGCCTTGTCATCCAGGTGAGCTGTTACAAAGTGGGACCGCTGGGGAAGGAAAACAAAGCTTGTAGTGTGACACCTCGGCCCGGCTGTCACTCTCTATGGTGTCACACAAGCATACGCACTTGGACAGTATACGGTTAATAAGCCTAGTTTTGACTGACAGGTGACATTTCATTATGGAGAAATTGTAGAGGCAAGGGGCAAATTCAAACAGACACAACACACTCAATGTCACAACCAGGACAGACGGGACAGGGAAACTTTGCTGCAGGACCAAAGACTGAAACTCCAAACCTTGCACTGTCTGTTTGATTACATTTTTCAACAACTGCTTAACTCATTGAGTGCCAGCCCTTTTATAAAATGGAAAGTGGCTTCTGCCAGCATTTTTGGCCATTTTGAGTCATCTTTCAGGACCCACAGAATATTTTGTACTATGATTCTGAAAACACCAAATAGCTCAAATGAAAGAAGAAACTCTCTATTTCATCATGGAAAAAAAAAATGTTTGTTTGTAGCTTGTTCCGTTCTTGATTTATCTTAAGTTGAATAGAGGCTAGTTTCACCAAAAAGACCACATTTTTTCTAGAAAGCTGAGAAAAATGCATTTTTGTGAAAGAGAGTCTGTCAAGCAGAATAGTGATTTGAATGTTATAATTTTGCCTTCAATAACATAAAAGACATCTGAAAATTGTATTATGAATGTTATTTTATTGTAAAATAAATGACAATGCTTCCGGTCACTGTCATGCCATTCATACTCTGGAACTGGACGGCCTCCATGGGACCTCCTTATACGCCCACGTCCTCTCCTGCTTGTCGCTGTATGCATCCAGCTGGCGAGAGGCTGCCTTATTTCTCCGACGCATGGGGGAGACCTTGCGGCATTCTTTAGCCTATTAAACGGCCAAGGTAGATCAATAAAAGCGCCGATCCCTGGATTCGCTGTCGTTCAGTTTCGTGTCGGTTTCAGTGAGTAAGTGATTTCTCATGCAAAAGTTAAAGTTTCTTCCAGCGTCTAAGTTAGAACTTTTAGCTTAGATTACCTCCGTAAAGATCGCTCTGCTCTTTGACCCCAGGGTTTTCACCTCTGATGTTTGATCTACTGTCACTTCCGACTGTACTGTTCCGACTATGTATCCCAGAAGCCCCAAAATTACTCAAAGGAAGTGTGAGTGCGCCCCCTTGTGCCAGCCGCCGAAAAATCACTTTGACGTTTATACGTCAATGGCACTCAGTGAGTTGAAAAAGAAAAAAAAAAGTATGTTACAATGAACCTGCAGCATTGCTGGAGTTGAGGAAATTGCAGTTTAACTTAGAATGCAGGGATGTGCTCATATCCAATTGACCTGTCCTGATAGGCCGTCCTCACCATAGGGGGTTTTACCACTGCAGACTGTGCATCAAGAGATGAAAAGGCACAGGGAGTGCACATCAAATGTGAGGTAAACAACTGAAAAATGCTCAAATAATGAAGATGAGTATTTAGACTATAAATAAGATGCCTAAAGTTAATAAAATGGAATTAAAATAGAGTTTTATAAAATATCCATGAGTTAAACCTCGCCTCAAGACACATTAAACAAGGATATGAGAACTTCAAGTTGCCTATATAAAGTTTTCCCCACTGTGGATGCTGTACCCTTTTACTGATTTCATAAATCAATTATGTTCAATAAAATTGTTTTTTTTTTTCACACACAAAAAAACTCATCTTTAATGTCAAATTAAAAATCAATTCCTACAAAGTAATGTCAATTAATTAAAAGTAGGAACGGTTAAATGTGTGACTGTATGAATATTCAAGTCATAATTTAGTAAATGCACCTTTGGCTGCAATCACAGCGCTAAGTCTGCGTGGATAGGTCTAAATCAGGCTTGCATATCTGGACACTGCAATTTTACTCCATTCTTCTTTGCAAAACTGCTCCAGCTCTGTCAGGTTAAACAGGGATCAGGCATAAACAGCCACAAATTCTTTATTGTATTGAGGTCTGGGTTTTGACTCGGCCACTCCAAAACATTCACCTTGTTGTCTTTAAACCATTTCTTTGTAGCTTTCGCAGTATGCTGCAGGTCATTGTCCTGCTGGAAAATAAATGTTGGTTTGTATTGTTTGTTTTTGTTTTTTTTTTTGTTTATTGTTTTATCACAGTAACTTGTGCTGCTGCCTGTCTTGGCCAGGACACTCTTTTAAATGAGATTCTTAGTCTCAAAGAGCTTTTGGTTAAATAATTCTAAAATAAATACATAAATCTTTTTTTTTTTTTTTTTTTTTTTGAGCTGGTTGACTTTATGTATTTTTTTAACTCTTTAATCATGTAGCAAAGACTTGAGATAATAACTTCTAAAAAAAAAGTGCCAAAGAAGACTAGTATCTTATTTTTTAATGGTGCAAGAGAAAAGAAAAAAAATCCAGAGCAATCAATTTAGCCTTAATAATTTCTTTGAGTTTTTAAAAATAGGTAGCATATTGTCTACCTATGTCTATATTTATTGTGTGTAAAAGTACTACTGTGGAATAAATGGATTTCATTTTTTAGCATTTTATATCAAAATGCGTTATTTGTTTTTGTTTTGTTTCATATTTTTATCGTCTTTGAATATCTGTTTTATTTTATTTTGTAATATTTCTCACCCCCTGATGCAATGTCTCAACGCACTAGCATACTGTGATTCTATTGGCCAGCGTTTCTGTCCGTCGGTGAGGTAGGCGGGAGTTCAGAGTTTTACCCAATCAGATCGTACGCACACTGCACTGCCCCTCACTCACTCAGAAACATGGCGCTACGGGAGCTATCGTCGCTGGAGAAATATTTAGGATTAAAAAAGCCAAACAAGTACAGTACACAGGGAGATAAAAAGGTGACATTGCTAGTTTTCTTCTTTGAATTCCATTTCAGGCTTTTTCACCGCCATTTGATTTATGTAAAGCCTTTTAGTGCTAGTATTTAGCACACAGTAGCTAGCTAGATAACGCTAACACGCTAGTCATATGTGTCAAATAATGTTGTCATTCTACATGGTGTTTAAATGTTGTGTTGTCAGGTTAAAGTTTTTATCTTACCCCGCTGTTCGACAGACAACCCGAGAAACGCCGGGCAATAATTAACGGTGGTTATCTCACTGTAACAGCTCAGCAGTTTAGAAATAGCTCCATGCTTCACGCATGCCCGTCTACAGCAATGAAAGGAGGGGAGGAGTGACTGAACTCTAGTTTTTATCAGTGCAGAGGTATGACAGGAAAAGCTTAACTTTAAATGCATGTTTTTTTTAATCTTATGTACACATTTACTTCCCGTTAATCCGTTTAATTTCTGTAGAGTTGGCGGCGTATTGTTGTATGCATCCCTTATTATATAGCTCAATTCCCGAAACTACACATTTTCAACTACATGTAAAAACCAGTCCAAGTACTACACAGAGAAAAAATGTTAAAATGATTAAGGAATCAAGTGGACATTCTCCTTTCTTTAGTAGGATAAAGATGTATTATGTTTGAGGGAGGTGCAAATCTATCACAGATATTCAATGTTCTGTAATATAGTTTAACTTAAGTATGAAAATATGTGATAAATTCTCATGTCTTCTTGCTCTTTCCATCTCTCTGCTATCGTTCTGCCCTCCGTCTCTCACCTCTCCATGCAGGTTCCTGTGTTACAGAACAATAATGGACCTCCACTGGTGGGGCTGGTGACCATCGCCTGTCACCTGGTCAACGAAGCCAAACGCCCAGAGCTGCTGGGTGATTCTGCAGAGAGCCGGGCGGTGGTGCAGCAGTGGCTGGAGCACAGAGTCACAAAGCTAGATGCCTACACAAAGGATGACATCAAAGTCATTTTAAAGGTAGAAAAGATTATTTTAGAGAGAGTTTTAAGTATTTCCAACTAGTTTGTTTCCCACTTGCAGTGGTAGCAAGGGGAAAGGAGGTGATGTTACACACAAAACAGTTCCCTTATATTTAACAGTCTTCCAACACTTGAAATTTAACTCAATTATCTGATTTATTTCCAATTTTTCATACATATATTTCTCTAATCTACCTATTTAATCATATGGGATGAGTAAGATAAGTGACGTAGCATATTGTTTCCTGGGGTCACTAAAACAAACACCAAATCAAAGTTTCTGACTAACTTTAACTTTTGGTATAATCATTCAATTTGGCCTCCACTTATGTTTTCTGTACCATCATAGATTAGACTGCAAAAGTCAGCCTGGTATAGTCTTATATGATATTTTCTTGTCATTGCTGAGTTTTAATGTCTAATGTCTGGTTAACATTGACTGGCATCATTATCGTTAGTATCAATATGAACTATATTGTGTCTGATTGTATTACACATCATTATCAAGTTTCAAGTTTACCTTTGTCAAATTTTTGTCTGCCTTTTCCTATATAAACAACAACATTAAACTCTCGTCTTAGAAATAGGCTTCATCACCATATTTATAATGGCTGAGATTATTTTAAAGCATTACATTATTATTGAGCATTTCTAGTCCAATTTCTTCAGAAACTATATTCTCAGAGTTAATCAATTGTTCCTTGTTCCTAAACATATAAGTAGGTTTGTCTGCTGGCCTTCAGGTCGATTATCCACATACATTTACTCATAGATCTATCTTAGCTTGTAGTGCCTCTCCTCCCTCTGTGTGCTCTCTAACCATTCTCAGTTGAATGTTGACATTGACCTTCTAAAGACACACCCTGGTGAGCATCACTAGTTTATCCAGTGTTTCCCACAAATTGACTCTTCTTGGGTGTGCCACCCAGGTATATTCAAAGCTACTCTCTACCATTCACTTCATAAATAATCACCATTTGCAAGCATGAAAGAGGTATCCACAAGTAGAGACCGCCCGTAAATGCATAGATTGAAGTGCAAAGACTTTTTGCTGCCATTTTAATTTTTTCTGCAGCTCCCTCCTGCCGGTGTAATCTTTCCATCAGTGCTCTAAGATGGTGGTTGTGATTCCCTACCTCATCAACAAAAAGCCTCCACACCAAGGTTATTATAGTTGACCAAAACTAACTAAACAACAAACTAAAATTCAAAAATATTTTAAGTTAACTGAAACTAAATAAAACAAAGCTTTTCAAAAAAAACACACAAACTAACAAACTGTATAGTGTGCTTACAAAACTAACTAAAAAAATAAGAATAGAGACAACCTATCCTTAGTTTTTGTCTTTGACACAACCATACTGACTGTCACCTACACCCCTGTCTGGAGAGACTAAAACGGTCTGATTTGATTGGTTAAGACTTCACACAGTGGTAGTTTTATGTGTGGAGTTGTAATCAAACATCATCTTTGAATAAATTAAATGGTCAGTGTAGAGGAACATGTTTGAATATGTTTTTAAAAATGCATGATGTTCACTCAACCCTGTTATGCATCTGAAAAAAATGAAAACTAACACTGAAACTAATAAAAACTAAACTAAAATGAAGCATTTTTACAAAATGAAAACCAAACTAAACTAACAAACCAGCAGTAAAAACTAATTGAAACTAAACTGAAATTGAACACAGAAATTGAAAACCAAATAAGATTAAAAACTAATGAAAAATCTAAAACTATTATAACCTTGCTCCACACACCAAGATAACCAGCAATGACTATGGAATATTTGCACATGTTAAAAGTAGAGTGATGTTATCTGACCAGTTTTATACAAATTACTGCAGATGAAATCTTTCAAAAGAGCAGAAACATACAGAATAAGAGAAGGCAGGATGTCTATCCCTACCTCCCAAGTACAGTGCCATTATGAGGAAAACAGTCTGTACAATGTAATCGCTGTCAATTCTCCCTATCACTGGAGTAGTACTGTTCATATGATGTGTCCACAGTACATTGTGGATAAGACTTTCATCACTTTTAAAGCATCTTCACAGACGGGCAGTGCTGCTGCTGGAAACAGACCCACATTCTTCAGGGATTTACAATAAACGTGCTCATTACGCAGCGCCATGTTCATGACAGTAATTAAAGCAATATTGGTGCTATTTTTTTAATACCCCAGGATACAGCATTACCAGATTCATGCCCCTTCCTCATCCGAACATCATTTATATATTGGTATTGATATTGGTATTAGCTAAAATAAATTTGTAAATATCGGTGTATCTGACAGAGTTCAGTCTTGAAAAGTCTGGAATTGAACTTTTGAAATTTAAGACCATAAAATGTCTTATTAACAAGTATTATAGTATTATTTCTACTTAGGTCTTAAAATTAAAGGTAATTGGCTAAGTTGTGTCTATATGCAGTCTTCCTTTTCTCACTACATTTATTTGATTTTAATCATACTTTTTAAATGAATACCTGGGTATGTTATGATATGCATCTCTATATGTTATATTGATGGAAAACAGGCATTGAATGTGCCAGAAATTATCAAATTTGGGTGGTGATGAACAAAAACATCTTTGTCCTATACCATTTGAAATCTGATTAACAGTACATAAAACTAGAGAATTAAGCTCTGCGCCAAGCAGTCTTCACATGCCTTTTATTTTTGACCATTTGCACAGAAAATGGTATCAAATATTTCCAGCTCATGCCTTAAAAAGGTTTTAAAAAGTCTTTAATCTGATTCTTAAAAGTGTGTAGGAGCCCTGATCAGACACCAGCAGAACCCAAAGTCTGCTGATTCATGATTGATCAATTCAGCACAGACTATGAATGTACAACATACAGAAAGCAGAAGTATTCACATAGTGAAAATCACATCCCTGTGCACAGTTTCTACACTTAGAGTGTGATAATAGATGATAACACAACAGCATCTCAGTTTTCTTCTCCTTCTTCATCCCTGTCCATCAGCTTGAAAACAGTGTGTGGGTTTTCTTTTGTGTATATGTGTGTGTGTGTTTGTCTTTTTAAGGCAAAAGCGACAGGAATACAGACTGATGTATGGCCCTTCAGTGACATGGCCCCATGCGACAGAGAAAAATGCTTTAATGTGCCTGACGCCAGTCAGCGTGAAATGGATCACCAGCCACTGGTCTGCTGGACGCTAGGTGCCTCTTGGCACTGTCGTGTCAGTGTGAAGTGTTTGTGTATGTGCCTGCGCACACGCACATCTCAGCATGACACAGTGTTGTGGCATGGCTGAGGAATCATGCTGTGCGGCAGCATGTTATCTGGACAGGCCTCTTAAATATTTTAATGGTGCCACTTACAGAAGGAAGTCGCCCTGAGCAGATCAGTGGTGGTGCCCAGTGGCCCCCTGTCCTTTCTCACTGTTTTAGCTCTATCCTTAACACTCGTCTTATGAGCACACTAGTCATGTCCTATTAAGTTATCCAGGGATAAAAACTGTCAACTGCAGGAGTTCTTAAACTTAAGCACCCCTGGGTGCAGATAAGAAATTCATAGTTTTCAAGCTGAGGCTTGTTTCTGAAGTGAACATGGTGTCACTCTTGTACCCTGATGATAAACAAACGAGGCCAATCTGGTCATGAAGTAAGCTGGATGTAGGGATGGGGAAGACTGTTGCTCCTTTTTAAACCAGTTAGACTATGAATGTGTTATTTCCTGCTGCTGTGAATTGATTAATATTATTGATGAGTTATTTATACAGATAATCACATTTGGGTTTGTTCTGACTATGTCTGGAATTGATAGTTAATATTTATAATTATTTATCAGTCGTTTTATCTTTGAATCATGAAGGATCTGTTTAATTAAATGAAGTATCTTTAATCTAGAGTACAGCTATTTATGATTAATGTTGTTGCAGGTTTTTCTTAGTTTTAATGCTTCTTAAACCACCCAGGACCAGAATACAGGGAAAGTAAAATTCCCAGTCCTGCAGCTGTGTGTGGATCAATTATAAGAAGCAGAAAGTAATCCCTTTACCTTTATGATGGTGGCAATAACTGTCAGTAGCAGCTACAGTGCTGTGGAAAAAGTATTTACCCCGCCCTTATTTTATCAGCATTTTGTCATACTTAAATGTTTTAGAACATCTGACAAATTTGTGGTCTTAGACAAAGATAACCTGAGTAAAAAAAAAACACACGCATTTTTTAAATGATGATACATTTTTTAAGAGCAAAAAGCCATCCAGACCTACCTGGTGCTATGTGATGAAGTTAATTCATGAATTAGCTGTGATTATTACCGGGATATTACCTGATTCTACGTCTACTGAGGCTTGAGGTTAAAGATAAACTCGATTCCCTGCAGTTTGCATACAAAGAACACATTGGAGTGGATGATGCCATCCTCTTCATGCTTCATCGTGCCCTGTCTCATCTGGAGGAACCTGGAGTTTATGTGAGAATCATGTTCTTTGATTTTTTTCATATGCATTCAACTCCATCCAACCTATCATACTCAAAGACAAGCTCACGGAGATGGGAGTGGATCCTTCCTGTGTTTCTTCGATCACAGATTACCTAGCAGGAAGGCCACAGTTTGTCAGGCTGGGGAACTGTGTTTCTGGGACATTAATGAGCAGTACAGGGGCTCCACAAGGAACAGTCCTGGCTCCATTCCTGTTCACACTGTATACATCAGACTTCAGATACAGCACTGAGTCCTGCCACATCCAGAAATACTCGGATGACACTGCTATCGTGGCATGTATCAAAAATGGACAAGAAGCCGAATACAGGGATCCGATAAGTGCTTTCATTGACTGGTATCACAAAAACTGCCTCCTACTCAACACCTCAAAGACAAAGGAAATGATCATAGATTTCCGCAGATCCAAACCCCCTCTTCAGCCAGTGGACATCGAGGTGGTGACATCATATAAATATTTAGGTGTACACCTGGATAATAAGTTGGACTGGTCTAAAAACGTAGACTTCATCTACAAAAAGGGGCAGAGCCGCCTCTTTTGCCTGAGAAGACTCTGATGAAGACTCAAATGAAAAACAAAGTTATTGACATCTGTCAGTCTGGAAAAGGTTACCAAGCCACTTCTAAGGCTTTGGGGCACCAGTGAACCACAGTGAGAGCCATTGTCCACCAATGGAGAAAACTTGGAACAACGGTGAACCTTCCCAGGAGTGGCCGGCCTACCAAAATGACTCCCAAGGGGAGAATTCATCCAGGAGGTCACAAAAGAACCCACATCTAAAGAACTGCAGGCCTCACTGGCCTCAGTTAAGGTCAGTGTTCATGATCGAGCAAGAAGAGAGAGGCTGGGCAAAAACGGCATCCCCCAAAGAGTTCCAAGGCCAAAAAGAACACAACGGCTCATCTCACATTTGAATGCAAAGCATCCTGATGATCCCAGCGACTTATGGGAAATATTCTTTGGACTGAGCAGACATGGTGAACATTTTGGAGAGTTTTCGTCCCATTACATCTGGAGTAAAACTAACACAGCATTTCATTAAAAGAACATAAACAGTCAGGCATGGTGGTGGCAGTGTGATGGTCTGGGGCTGATTTTCCATTTCAGGACCTAGACGACTTGGCGTAATTGATGAAGAAATCCTGAAGGAGAATGTCTGGCCATCAAATCGTGACCTCATGCTCATGCTGGGTTATTCAGCAGGACTATGATCTGAAACACACCAGCAAGTCCACCTTTGAATGGCTTAAAAAACAAAATGAAGGTTTTAGAGTGGCCTAGTCAAAGTCCAGACCTAAACCCACTTGAGATGCTGGGGCATGACTTTTAAAAGGCTGTTCATGCTGGAAAACCCTCCATTGTGACTGAATTAAAACAATTCTGCAAGAAGATTGGACCAGAATTCCTCCATAGCAATGAGAAAGACTCATTCCTAGTTACTGCCAAAGCTTGAAAGACCAGAACAACCAGTTATTAGGTTTAGGGGGTAAATTACTTTTTCAAATAGGGCTTTTTTCCCCTCAATAAATAATTAAATCACATAAAAACTGCATGTTGTATCTAATCAGGTTATTCTCTAATGTTACATTTTTTTGATCATCTGAAAATTTAAATGGGACAAATCTGCAAAATAATAAACACCGTAAGTCAAAGTGTATCAATAGGTAAAAAGCATTAGATATGCAGTTTATTGCAGGATTACTATTATGATAGTATTATAAATAAACCTTATGCAGTGTTTTTTAATGATTTGTCATTCAATTTCTGTTCTTTTAGAAGGAACAGCTGATTTTCCAATGTGTCATGACAAGCCCGTAGCCAGGAGGATTCACAGAGTTAATCCAACAAAATAAAACAACCAAACAGAATCTGTACTGAGCATCTCTTTTGTGATGAATGCCATTTTAAGCTCAGAATACATTTTGAAAGTGTGGGGAGAAACTGAAGAAGGTCACAGTTTTAGGGAAAAAAGAACCTCCTACCCCCTAGGCTGACTGGCAGCCTGCATGACCCACCCAAAGGGCAAAAAAATAAGACTTTCAGCAAAAGATCTTGGACAGTTTTTCACATTTATTTGTGTTTTTGACAGAGTTGGCCCCCTAACTTTTCTAAATGTTACTACAAACTTTACCAGCTTTGTTTTATTTAAATGTAGTCATCACAGTGTTCACTCAGGGCAGGGACAGGTAGAACCTGGATCAGAGCTCCATATGCTGGGTGGGGGTGTCTGGAGAGCTGTCCCTCTTCTGATGCTCGACTGGGCTTCAGCTCCATGGCTGTAGGCTAAGAAAAGCAAGGATCTGATTGTGGAAGCAGAGGAAGTCTGCAGTCTTCATGCCTTGTTTGGCATCACCCACTCTTGCCGCACAATAACTTCATTTGCCCCCAAGATGCTCTGTGTGCATGGAGTGTTCCCTTCACACTATGTACAAGTGCTAAAGATGGTCCCTTCCCCTGGGACCAGCACTTCCATGCACGACTTTGCACACACAGACATGGACTGAGAAACACATCACGATGCCCAAGTTTAGGACGGCTTCATTAGATTTGCAGGCTGGAGTTGTATTCATTTGATAGTGGAGTAAACAAATAGCCTGTTTTGTAGAGCATCTGTGCTTAGTCCCCAGTCATGGGGAGAGATGCTGTACCCCCTCAGGTTACATATTATTCCTACCCACGTAACACAGCATGCAGGCACACACGCAAGCAAGGACCCAGACTGATGCACCTCACGCACCCACAAATATATAGGTTAACGAACCTGCTGTTATACTTCCTTTTACGTGTGAAGCATTCATATAATAGTTACATTTTGTGTAAAATATTTAACATAAATGTCTTACTATGCAGAGCTGCATATTTTCCCTACTTTGTCTTCATGTTAGTTTGTTTTTAATGCAAAAGAAGTGATAATAGGACAAACAACAGAGGCCTCATTAGAGATTCAAATGAGCATAGCCTTCTCCCTATTCTTTAATGTATTCATCTCTCATGCGAACACAAGCTTGTTTACATAGAAATGCATACCATACCGCATAAATTAATGACCTTATTTGCATAGCTTTTTATGCTCTGAAAATTATTCTTGCAGGATCTCAACCTCTACCTGGAAGACAAGGTCTTCCTGGCTGGAAACCAGTTCACCTTAGCTGATGTTTTCATCTACTTTGGGATCCATCCTCTCATAGTAAGTCATGACAAATTGTTTTCCTTTCTGCACCTTTAGGGGTCAGACAATTTTGTTTCACATGAGGAGGTTTTAACATTATTGATGCTTTTTAAGTATAATTAATCTTGGGTTTGCTTTAATGCAAAAACTGAAATGTATAGTAGTGGATTTTACTTGTGCATTAAAACTGGATCCATAGCATCACCTACAAGTCTTTTTGGAAAGCCACTGAACAAGGTTGGACTTACCTGCATGGAAGTTGGTACGCATGTGTACCATAGCCAGACGAACAAAAAACTGATTCATATAATTTTTGAAAACTGACAGCAAGTATGTTATCAACAGCTGAAGGCCAAATTTGGGTGTTTCTCAGTTGAATCACTGGAGCCATATTTTAGCTCAAGGATTATTGATTTGGTTTAAAAAGTGACCATTTCTGTGTTAAAGTGCATCTCAAAATATCTGAATATCATGGACAAGTTTATTTTTTGCTGTGATTTAATTCAAGAAGTAAAACCTCCATGTATTCTAGATTCATCATTACAAAGTGAGATATTGAAGACCTTTTGTTTTGTTTTTGATGATTACTGCTTACAGCTGATGGACATAAAAATTCTACTGTCTTAAAATATAAGAAAAATGTGTCCAATTTGCAGAGGTAGGGCCTTATGATTTTAATAGAATCACAGAATTGGCCAATAAAAATGGAATCTACTATTTAATGTGGAAATTGAATGACTTTGACTGAAATGCTGTGTTTTTTTTAGAGAGAGGAACGTATATCTAGGGAATATGTTCCGGGGGAACATTGAAGCGTAGCACAACTTGTGCCTCACTTCACAAACACTCACCCCGCCCCCTCCTAAACAAAACAAAGCATGTCAAAGCAGCTGCACGAAACACCGGCAAACATGACATAGCTCAACATGGGGCAGTACAGGGCGACATTATGTTGCACCTTCAAGAAAAGTCATCTGTGCTTTGATAATTATAATTTTATCATTATTAATTAATTATTATTATATGTTATAATACAGAAGGATGTCTTCATTTACATTATAAACATCAGTAAGGATGTGATTTTACATGTGGATGTGTCTTAAAATGTTGGAAATATGCATCGGACCCAGTGTGTAAGGTCCGAGTGCGTGACGTATTTTTGGATTATGGATCCAAAAATAACAGACCCACTGTGTAAAGACCTTTACACTAGTTAGAATTATTTTATATCAGGGTTATCCAAACAACATCTTCTGGGCCAACTGTGGCCCTTTTTAAATAAATTTAAGGTTATTTCTATTTAAATTTGTAAACATTTTATTCATTTACATAAATAGGACACTCTTTAATGGTAAAATTAGTGGAAAGGTTAAAAAAAATTAAATTCCAAAAAATTAAAATGGAAAAAATGGAATTTGGAAAAAAATAAAACGGAATTTGGCAAAAATTAAAATGAATTTCATAGGGCCCTACAAAGGTTTCCTGAGCCTCCATGCTCTCACTCTGGTTCTGTACACACAACTGCAATCATGGGGAAGACTGCTGACACATTTAAAAGTGCACTTCCTCATTCACGTTGGAAACAGTCCCAGATTACCCATGTGTGTTGGAAGCGACAGTAGAGCACATGCAGATCCAGGGACTGATTCTGCGGCTTACGTATTGGAGCAACTTTTATTCATGATTTTACATTTAAAAGTAAATGCTTTTCAAGTAGTGGTGTTGTACTCTTGTGGGTAAAAAATAACATCGTACACTTTGAAAGATACTCAGAAGCAGCACTCACCTCTGTTATGAGTAAAGTTTAGTGTTAATGGAGCCGATTGTAGCATGCATCAATTTGAATAGAGCAAATCGACCCAGACGGGAAGATGCACTCGGACATGCACAAGCATCCGGTCGATTTAAAAATAAAACGCCAGATGCAGCCTGACAATAGCTTATCCTGTCCCTATATCAACATTACATCAAAACAGGAAGTAAATTAACAGCAAATATACCTCGGGCAAGGTAGCTTGTTATTTGTATCTAATTCCTGAACAAACTTGTGACAGAGCTGCCCTCTGTTGTGCTTTACAAACGGATGCTTTGGGCAAGCGTAATGTAGTGGTGCAGACATAAAGCTGCAGACTCAGACCCTGTAGAAATTACTGGTTAGGTTTGTAACCTTTAGAAGATTTGCTGTCTGATTACAATTTCAATCAATTTCTGTGTCTTTCATAATTTTTGGGAGTTTAGATAAACCAACCAAAATGAACAGACAGGGAAAAGAATATCGTGAGTTTTCCAAAGTTATGTGGGGGATTGCCTATTCTGGGGTAAACGTGATTGATTGGTTTTGCCTCAGTGCATTTACAAAGGACTCTCTCACCCATCCATCCTTCCTTTTCCCTCCCTATCAGTGCTCACTTCAGTCAAACCACAACTTTAATAAGCAATTTGTCACTGTGCATAACACACAATCAGACCAGTCATATGGCCAAAGGCCGTCGAGAGCAAGTTGGCAATAAACACACGGGTTATAAACACATTCTCACTTCTTGTTATAAAGTGATGTGGCACAAAGTGATATCTTTAGCCTCGGACCAGGAACAAGCAAGTTTGTTATGCCTTCCAGGATTAAAAAAAAGTGATTCCCGAAATGGGAAAGATGCAATGAGAGGGAGGGAGGGAGAGATCACATGTTGAGAGATGTCAGTGGTTGTGGCGGAGATGGAAGGTTGCCTCCCGCCACCAGGCAGAGGAGCGTCACTTTGGTTTGCAATCAGTGTGCTTTTTAACCTCGGGGACCAGGGGTCAGCTAGCCCAACCCTTAACCAGCGCCTGTCCTGATGTTCAATTCATGGAAAACAACATTACACAAACATTAAACCTGACTGATGCTAGAATGGTTTTAGGCAGGATTGTTGTCTGTGCTGGGGATTTCCATATTCCACTTAATTAGATGATGAAAAAGGAAACGCCTAATAAGATTTTTGGTCCAAGGACATCCTGGTGCATTCTGGTGCTGTTCTCTTTTTAACTTTGCCACCTGCATTATGCAATAACTGGACAATATGTCTGTTTGGCACCACTTGTCAAGCTAAGGCAGTTCTTCGAATGCAATAATAGGCTTTGCCTTACAGTGATTTTTTTTTTTTTCTTTTTTCATTATACGGGGAACTGCAACTTGATGTGACTTTTTCAGACCCCCACAGACGCCTTTTCTGAGTTGAACTCTCAAAAAAAAGATCCATGAAGGCCTGATAGTTTCATAGTTAAATCAAATTAAGGCCACATAAGCATCTTCTATGTAAGCGTATATTATTATATACAAGTATTCACTGATATTAGAGAATCTGTATCTAAGTTTGAATTTCAAATTTATCACTAAATTAACTTTAATTGATTTAATAATTCAGTCATGGTCAATATAATTTTGCTTTTTTAACAAAAAAAAAATGACTTGCGACCAGTCTAAATTTTCCATTTATTAAAATCAAATAAAAATAAGAATTCATCACTATAACATCATATGCCCCATATTTAACCTTATTTGAATCTCATAACATGAATAAACTACAAAAATGAACTATCTGCCACATTAATAGGCCCCTGTGTAAAGTATGAAGGGCTGATATAGAGCAGAAATGTATGTTGAAGTCCACATGTGTGTAAATAAGTTTAAGAAAAAAAATCTAAAATGGGAATGCAGGCCAAACATTTTGATCATTATTATAAAGGGTTGCGGACTGTTAATTTTGGCAGCTTTTTTAAATTTTATTCTTGGTCTTTAGTTTTTGTCTAAAGACTAAGACTAAAATCAGTAGAAATTACTAAAATGGACTAAAACTTAAAGACATTTTAGTCTAGTTTTAGTCCATAAAAATTCCTCACATTTTAGTCTTTACTTTTAGTCCAAGCATTTATTTTGTTGCCTAAATCTGGTACCAAGTCATGGTAGTGTGTTCTAGGCACTCTGCCAATCCTGGGGTCCCTGCTTTTCACAGCTGAGAGACAGAAGAGATACAGCTGAATTGTTTTTTGACAGATTTACCACCAGTAGTGAAATGACATGGATTTTGAATGTCTAACAAAGACTACATTACATTTTAGTCTAGTTTTAGTCATCTTGACAAAAAATAAACTTACTTTTTGTCAGTTTTAGTCATCACAGATCTATTTTTGTTAGTCTTAGTCTAGTTTTTGTCATGGAAAAAAAGGCTGTTGAAGAATAGTTTGTCATAGTTTTAGTCGATTGAAATTAACACTGCAGAAAAAGTCCATATTGGTGCTTTAGAGTGTTCTGAGGATTTGAGGAAATAAAAACGTTTGGCACTGAAAATGTTTGCTGTTTTAAATCAACATGTTTTAACACAAATGTTCATAGTTGTGTTCCTAATTCAAAGCTAATTTCAGTCTTTGTTGTTTTTATTAAAGAGATATTTTATCAAATACAGAGACCTGTCTATAATTTGATTGCAGAAACGCTTTTTCTCTGTAACTATGTGAAATTTTTACATAAAATCACCTGATATCGATCCTGGGCCCCATATGTCGTGGCAGATTTTGTGATATCAGTAAATAATGTATCGTTGTCCAAAATATCGATATTGCATCATATCGGGAGGAAACTGGTGATTTACACCCCTAGTATTTAGTAGATTCACTTTCAGCTGCAATCACTGCACTGAGTCAATGTGGATAGGTCTCAATCAGGCTTGCACATCTGGACACTGAAATTTTACTCCATCTTTGCAAAACTGCTCAAGCTCTGTCAGGTTGCTGAGGGACCAGGCATAAAACATCCCTTTTCAAGTAGAGCCACAAGTTCTAAATTGGATTGAGGTCTGGGCTTTGGCTTGGCCACTTTAGAACATTCACCTTGTTGTCCTTAAACCATTTCCATGTGACCTTCTCTGTATGTTTCAGCTCATAGTCTCGCTGGAAAACAAATCTTCTTCCAAGCCGTAGTTCTCTTACAGATTGAATAAGGTTGTCCCCCAGGATTTATATGTACTTTCAATGTTCATTTGTAAGTGTCTGTATTGTTTTTCTGCATTGTACTGTTTCTTTGAGTTTTATGAAAAGTGCTTTATAAATAAAATGTATTATTATTGTTATTATTAGAATTTGCCACGTTCATTTTACCTTTTATCTTTATAAGCCTTCCAGGGTTGACTGGAAGCATCCCAACATCATGATGCTGCCAGTGGGGATGGTGTATTTGTAGTAATGTGCAGTGTTTGCTGTCTGCAAAACATAGCATGTTGTCTGGCAGCCAAAAAGCACCATTTTGGTTATATCAGACCGAAGAAGAAGAATTTTCTTCCTCTTGACCATGGAGTCTCCCACAGGCCTTTGAAGAGCTCTAGTCCAGAGTTAACCTGAGTTTTCTTCAACAGTGGTTTTCTCTTTGCCACTCTCCTATAAAGCTCTGACTGGTGAAGAAACCGAGCAACAGTTGTTGTATGCAGAGTCTCTCCCATCTCAGCTGCTGAAGCTGAGATGGGAGAGAAAAGTAGTAGTCACAGGTGTCTTGGTGGCCTCTCTCACTGGTCTCCTTCTTACATTCAGTTTGTGAAGATGGTCCGATATTAACCTTTTCTCTGAGTTGCTTGGAGTGGTCTTTTGTCTTCATGGTGTAATGGTAGCCAGGAATACTGAACAGCCAGTGACTGGACCTTCCAGACACAGGTGTCTTTATGCTACAATCATTTGAGACACATTTACTTCACTCAGGTGATCCCCATTTTACTAATTGTGAGACTACTAAGTGCACCAGTTGGTATCTCTGTTGAATTAGGTCAGTCACTTAAAAGGGAGTGAATATTTATGCCGTCACTTATTTAACATTACATATTTTATAATTTATTTGGCCTTACTTTGTAAAAATCCGTTTTTGTCAACAAAAGCCAAATTGTATTGACCATGATTGATTTATAAGATCAATGAAAGGGTACAACATCCAAGGAGATGAATACTTTTACAGGCACAGTAAATACCATGAAAAATGTTTGTGTGTAGCTACTGTATCATGTTGTTAATATTGTGCAACCCCAGTTTCATCTCATGTAGGGCTGCAGCGATTTTGTAATCGCGTACTCTATCAATTCTTCTGGTGAATAATCAAGTACTCTAACAAGAAATACTGCATTTTTTCAAGAGTAGTAGTACTAGAAAAATGATAAAATAAGCTGGGTCCCTTAAATGAACTACTTCTATATTGAAAATTGGTATTAACAGGTTCTCTAAAGAAAATCTATTTGACAACGTGCAATGAAGTCTGGATGGCAATTTCCTAGGGGTGTGAATCTCGCCTTCTCAAGACGGTTTGTTTCGAATCTTGATTTACAGACTATGATTCTATTCACTGACGATTCATTGAACTACAGAACGATTCGGTCCGATTCGATCCAGTACAATCTGATTATAGAATCAAAATAACAAAAAAGGGAAAAACAAGATAATTTCATAATAATCTTAAGTTTATTTGATCTTATTTATTAAACAGACTAAATGCCAGGCCTCCTGTGCTAACATTCTGAAATTATGTTTAAGAAAGTTTTCATCACACCCAGACACCCAGGCGCCCGGGTGTCTTACTTTGACATTAAATTGGCAGATAAATATTAAAATGAGATTTTACTATTACATTTTTGTCCTTCTGTACTTGTAACTACCTTAGCATTATTAATCCCAATAACAGTGCAAACTAAATATCAAATTTTCCCAAGAAGCACAAATTAAAACAAATTTAAAGTTACAAGGAGATTTGGACAGACAGAGCTCTGTGTGTCTGCTAGTACAGGAGAACAAGGGGTTAAAATAGTATTGAAAACAGTCAAATTAAAACAGCTTTCTACACATTTTTTCCTTTCATAATTCCTTTTAATGTGAGTATTCAGTCTTCATGTAGCAAAAACATCATTATTTCTTTTGTCTGTGTATCTGACCGTTCTTGATTGTTTTCATTCGCGGGTTGCGCTAGATTGTAGACGCTGAGCCAGAGCATGGCGGAACAGGCTATGAAAACAAGCTGCAGAGCCTCATGAACCGACCTCTAATGTTAAACCCGGTCCAAAGACTGGTTCGTCCCACATTTTTACCAGTCCAGGGCTCTGCAGACAAATGACGTCAAGATTGGTTAATCGATCCATATCGGATTATCTTTACACCACTACAATTTACATTTATTATAGTTAAAAGGATAGGAAGTTCTACAAAAAATCCTTCATTCCCTCTGCAATAACCACCCTGAACAATATGAAATGAGTTTGTTTTGGTCAGTTCACACAGTACTTGTTTTTTTATCAGCTGTTGCTTTGAATATCCCCGTAACTATGATTGTTTTTGGTTTTAAATGTGATTTTAATGTGTGTTCTTATGTTGTTTGAGCCTTGTCAAAGAAGAATTTCTACCACTTCTCAGACAGACAATAAAGTTTAACTATCTATATCTTGAGGCAGATAATTTGCCTAAAGGAATTTATTTAATCGAATCACTCGAATAATTCGAGGAATTGTTTCAGCCTTCATCTCAGGTATCCTGTTTTCATGATGATAGGAAACTAAATTGAATATGAAACCTGATTAACTGTCCAGCGGTACTGGAAAGGCACTGTTTAGTTACTATGATCATTAAAATGATGCTCTTCATCTTTCAAATCCAGCAGCCTTTACCTTAAAATGTTGATTATTGATTTGTCAGTGTGAACTAATTTCACCTTCTGTTGTTTTCAGTGTTTTTATTTACATGAACCCCTCCTCTCTCTCTCAGGTGGAAATGACAGTCCAGGAGAAGGAGCAGTATTTGAACGTGACACGATGGTTCGATCATATTCAGCACCATCCCGGTGTCCGACACCACCTCCCTCCTGTAGTTGTTCTGAGGAACAGAATTTACACTGGCAGGCACCACTGAGAGCTGACCCAACCCAGCCGTACCAAGCCTGAATCACCACAAGTTCGACTGTCATCAACATCACTTCGAGGATAGCTCCTAACTCTGTTTTTGTTGTTTTTAAAGATCATGATTCCTGCCTTAATGTTTGGTCCTTTTCCTTAACTCCTCCTCTTTGCTCTTTGGGTTTGAAGAAAGTTCATGTTTCCACTTGGAAAATCAGTAACGTCATGAAAGGTCTTAATCTAATTTAAGTGTTGAAGATACTGAGGCTTCATTGAGGGGAATGGTTGCTAATAAAAGTTGAGTTCAGTTTATGTTCTTTAAAAATGTCAGTGTTTTTAATAATGATAATATCTACAACCAGTGATGGCTGTTGGCTTAAACAAGAGCTGGGAGAGGGACAAAGGAGATATCAAGCCTTAAATCTGCTAACACTATTAATAATGCTAGCTATTTTAACTACAAACCCCAATTACAGAAAAGTTGGAACATTGTGTATAACATGATTTAAATCAACACAGTGATTTTAATTTTTGGAAATGTAAACATGCTTTTTGATTCATGCATTTTCTATAAAAGTTGGAACAGGACTTGATTTTATGCAGAGTTTTGATAAGATAAACACACAAAAGCAAGGAAAGAAGGATTTTTTCAAATTCTAGAAAAGATTTACACTTGAACGTTTGCATGATGTGTAAAGCATTATAAAAATATATTAAACTGTTTTTTTGAAACAGATTTCAGATCAAAGAAATTTAGCAATTCTGCAATTTCTGCTGTAGAAAATATTTCATTTTAATTTAAATTTCAATGAATTACCCGGCCTTGTTACTTACAGAGATTTCTCCAGATATTCTGAATCCTTTGAAGATACTATGGACTATAGATGGTGAAATTTGAGATTCCTGCAAATTGTGTGTCAAGGAGCATTGTTCATAAATTGTCGGTGTAGGGATGTGCTCAGTTATCTGGTTAAATTTGTAGATCAAATTTGCAGGCGCAAGATTTCTCAGTTGGTCAAACTAATTATTACTCATTATTTAAAAAAAAAAAAAAAACAGGCCTAAAATCCCAGTTAGATTCTCTTATAAAGCTGTAATGAAGCCTCCCACCACTATTAACTGCTGTAGCTTCAGTTAATGACTGCTGCCTTCCTGGCAGAGCTTTCCCCCAGCACTTAGCCAGATGTAAAATGAGAAGTTCAGCGATTAGCATGTCAAAAGAACAGAGCAGTGTGACAGTTTTTTGTTTGTTTTTTTTTTGAAGGAAAACATGGAAATGAAGTTGCTCAGCAGGCTGCTGAGGGATATTCTCATGTCAACTAAAGTGACGAGTAACAACATTAAGCTCCTCTGCAAAGAGGAGCTAACTGCTAACTTAAGCCCCACTCTACACGGCATAGCAGACTCACATCATCCACACTGACACAAAGGCTGTGTGATTAATTTGACTGATCTCTGAGCATTTTATGCTCTTTAGGCCAGTTGGTTAAAATGAATATAAATGGGCATTAAGTTGAATAGGGAAATTGATGCCTGAGGACATTCTTAGTTGGGTGTTTCTGCCCAGCAAAAGTGGAGAATCATAGCCGTTTGCACGTTCAACATGTCTCTGCTTTATTCAGTTGATTTAGGTTGGAAAGGATTTGTTTTTATTCATGATACACACAATATCCCAACTTTTTTGGAAATAAGGTTTTTATAACCATGAGGTTAAAATAGGAGACAGTTATATTGGTTTATTCTGTATTTTTTATGTGGTGGTTTTCAAAGGGAAAGACTACTGGTTGTGTTGAAGTAAATTTCTAAGAGTGTTGAAATTGGTGTTTTTTTGTATTTATGAATAATCATTTCTGTTGAATCTGAGCCTTGACTTTTCAACAGCAAGTATTGCAGGTTAAATAAAGACTCAAGACAATGTTACTTGGCAGGCAGTGCATTATGTCCTGAGGAAAGGCAGCCTCCTCCTTGTCATATCAATGCATTTTCAGCAGCAGTTTAAATAAATGTAGTTGCTGGTTCAGTGTAACCCCATAATGACCACAGTGACTGCTCAGTTTATTCCATCATCATGGCCGGGATGACCATAGTCTGGTCTCTATCTCAGCTCACATCCCCATCAGTACTGTGCTGTTTGTTTTTTCCTTTTTGTTTTCAACTCTCAGCCATTTCACCAGACAGTTTAGTTTCTGTGTGTGCGTTCCTGATTACTCTGTCCCACTTCTTCTCCACCAGTCAGTGTGGGCAGCAGTGAGCAGTTGAGCGTCAGCCCCAGAGTCAGAGATCAGAGTGAGGCTCCAATCAGTCCCACTACCACCACTGTTGATGCTGCAGGCCACAGAGAGGGCAGCGGGCTCACCAGCTGCCACACAGATCCAGCCAGCCACGGCCAGAACCCAGGCCCCTGGGCGACAGTCAGCCACTGTGTGTCATTTCAACCCTCACGCTCCCATGGGGGCTACTGGAGAGAGAGGGACGAGGGGAGGGAGGGAGGCCACTGAGAGAGAAAAAGAGCACCCAGAGGCCGAAGGATCTTTTTGTGACATGTGAACAATGATCCGTGCGTCTGAAAGCCTTTCTGCTGCTGGCTGGGTGTTTGCTATTAGCGCCATTAACAAGTCAAGTTGTGGCAGCAGAAACTGCTAATGAATATTATGGAGGTAATGATACATAAACAAAGAGCAGTAGGCAAATAAACCATTTTTTACGTCTTACTGATCAAATAAACACTTCTGTGCACTAAACCGTTTTGACAGTTTTATTCTGATTATGTGTTTTGTGTTTCAGTTAGGCCTGTCAAGATCAATCTCAATCCTGATTTACAAAGGTCACCTATTAATGCTCTGATTTTTTTTTTTTTAATCAGGATTAATCTCTTGCTTTATCATCCATTTCACCACACATTGGTTAAGCCATGTCAGTCTCTACCTGCAGCCAAAGTGATGAAAAAAAGTCCATTTCTGCTCTTTAACGTCTTATTTCACTTTAAAAACTCACAGATAGCCTAGTGGACAAGTCAAAAGTCATCTACATCTTACAACACGTGAAAATTCACCATCTCAAACTATTGAAATAATGTTGAAAAGGCCCATTTTCAAAGGTTTCCCGAGCTTTCATTCTCACTCTGGTTCAATACACAACCACAATCATGGAGAGGACTGCTGACTTGACAAATGTCTTGAGGACAAGTAAGTCACAGAAAGGCACTGCTGGAAGGACAGACTTCTCAGAGGCTGTATCAAAGCTTTTTCATGAAAGTTGATTGGAAGGGAAGGGAAGTGCACAAGCAACAGGGATGAGGTCCGCCTTTAGAGGATTGTCAGACAAAGCAGATTCAAGAACCTAAGGGAGCTTCACAAGGACTGGACTGAGACTGGAGTCAGTGGATCAAGAGCCGCCACATAGATGGGTTCAGGAAATGGGCTACAAGTGTTGTCCTGAACCACAGACGTTAAAAGCGTCTCACCTGGGCTAAGGAGAAAAAGAACTGGACTGCCGCTCAGTGGTCCAAAGTCCTGTTTTCAGATTAAAATGAAATTTGAATTTCATTTGGTAATCAAGGTTCCAGAGTCTGGAGGAAGATCAGTGAGGCACAGAATCCTTCAGTGCTTGAAGTCTAGTGTTTTCAGTTTCCACAGTCAGTGATGGTTTTAGGTGCCATGTCATCTGCTGGTGTTGGTCCACTGTGCTTTATCAAGTCCAGAGTCAAATCTGTCAGCTGTGTACCAGGGGGTTTTAGAGAGCCTCATAATTCAATCTGCTGAGGACCTTTATGGAGATACTTATTTCCCTTCTCCACTAGAATTTTGGTGAAGCCAAATCCACAAGAAACCGGTATGCTGACCATGGTGTGACCATGACTGAGACAGATGAGCTGAAGGCTGCTAATAGAGCAACCTGAGCTCCATAGCACCTCAGCAGTGCCACGGACTGATTGGCTCCATACCAATCACACCACATAGATGCAGTAATTTGTGAAAATGGAGTTCCAACTAATTACTGAGTGCAGAATTTTCAAGAGGGAATCATCAAGATTCAACCAGTAAAAGTGTTAATCGGACATGGATGGACTATACTTACAGCTATTAACATTTTAATCAGGAGAGACTAAATAAGACTTTAACAATAATTTACTTTACTAACCTAAGGAAAGAGAAGTGCAAATTCTTTTGCGATTAGACTCCATTGTGATGACTTCATGTCCCTAATGGGGTAGTGAGGTAAATGACAGGAACAGGATACTCCCTATGGAGTCTAGACACTGCTGGTGGAGTTGATGAGGGATGCAGGATCAGATTAGGAGTTCTGAGAAGCTGGACCAGGAACCAATGAGGTGGCTTGGAGGGGGAGACTGAGGTATGCAGGATGAGATAAGCAGGAAACCTGTGAGGTTCTGGACTAGAAGCTGATGAACTGAATGGAGGTGGCTGGGTGGAGGATAGTTGTAGTATCTATATTTAAACGACAGCAGACTGTAAAGGAGAGGACAGCAGATTCAAGGTGCAGGTGCATGATGGTCCAGCTAATATCGTGCATCCCTATAATCTACTTATAACAGCAGGTCTGAATCCAAACAAGAAGTCAATTATTCTTAGTACAAGACTGTTGAACAATCCAAAATGACATAAAACATTTTAAAGCTAGATTAAAAAGGGTGCATTTATTCATAATTAACAACAGAAATTCAGAGATTAATCAGGATTGGAATGTTAAATGCTTTGACAGCCCTTGTTTCAATAATACTTCTGTTCTTCCTCACTGTCTCCTCTGAAAATGCTCCTGTTTCAGCCACGTGTTTCCCCCCTCCACATATCAGTATCTGACTTATCCCTCCAAGTGCTTCACTATCAGATGTAAGCTCAATGTTTACCCTTTGTCAATAAATCAGAGGGGTACGTAGCTTGTGACCTTTGATTTCTCTGCTGATCTTTCCCTCCTTGCTCCTTTTAGGAATTTGTTCTACGTAAAAACCGTCCAGAAGACAGAGCTATTGTTCATATATCTCCCTGAAATTGATAACTGTATTTGTGGAGAGTGTCATGAAGAAGATGTGAAGGATAAAAACAGCTCGCAGTCATTTGAACGAGCCTTGTGACTTCTCTTTGCACTTTATGATGTGGTTGGCCATTAAAGGAGCCCTTGTTCTCTCGGTTATGTTAATATTTGGATGGAATGCAGCGTGCATAATCGCACAGTGTTGCTTCTTTCTGAGGTGTAAATAATCAAGCTTTGCCTGCAGAAGTTTCTAGTTGATAATTTGCAATAAATTCACCGTGTTTGTGTTGAAGTCATAGTAACAGAACAATCCAGGTTGAATAATAAATTTGATGTTAACTGGAAGTAAGAATTTTATCTTGCAGAAGACTTCCTGTTAAGGAAGAATACACTGTGAGACATTGTATGTAAATCCTAACAGTTGCAAGAATGCAATGGAGATTTAGAATTCTATAGATCTGTGCAAAATATGTTGTCAATTAAAGAAAGCAGGGCGAGGTAAAGAATTCTAATCTGTATGCACCAAAACCACATTTTTTCCATGCCAAGAACACGTAAAGTACTGTAAAATCTGGTGTGTAAGCAATGCTTTCAATACCGCTCTTTTTATGTAGAGTAAATCAGTGATTACATAGCTATTCACCCCCTTTTAAGTGACTGGCCTAATTCAACAGAGGTCCAGCCAACTGGTGCTAGTAGTCTTACATGCAGTGAATGTCTCTCAAGTGATTACTGTATAAAGACACCTGGGACACCTGGTTAATCAGTAGTCCTGGCTACCATTACACCATGAAAACAAAAGAACACTCCAAGCAACTCAAAGAAAAGCTTATTGCAATGTGCAATTCAAGGGATGGATACAAAAAAATTCCAGGGCACTTAACATCCCTGAAAGTTTAGCTAAAACCATCATCAAGAAATGGAAGGAATATGGCACATGTGTAATCTGCCTAGATCAGACCGTCCTCACAAACTGAATGACCATGCAAGAAGGAGACCAGTGAGGCAACCAAGATACCTATGACTACTCTGGAGGAGTTACAAGCTTCAGCAGCTGAGATGGGAGACACTCTGCATACAACAACTGTTGCCCAGGTTCCTCACCAGTCAAAGCTTTACAGGAGAGTGGCCAAGAGAAAGCCACTGTTGAAGGAAACTCAGATCAAATCTGGACTAGAGTCCTCCAGAAGGCCTGTGGGAGAATCCATGGTCAGGTGGGAGAAAGTTCTTTGGTTGGTCGCTGTATTTGGCAGACACCAAACACTGCACATCACCACAAACACTGTACCCACTGTGAAGCACAGTGGTGGTAGCATCATGCTGTGGGGATGCTTCTCAGCAGCCATTCCGGAAGGCTTGTAAAGGTGGAGGGTAAGATGAATGCGGCAGAAAGTAGGAAAATCCTGGAGGACAATCTTAATCAGTCTGCAAGAGAACTACGTTTTTTAAATTTAATTAATATTTCTTGTAGCAATCTGTTTTCACGTTGACTTGAAGAGTTTTGGGATTTTTTCTTTGTCAAAACAGTCAAATTATATTGACCATGATTGATTTACAAAAATCAATAAAAGGGAAAGATATCCCAGTGGGTGAAAACTTTCTATCCACACTTTTTACCTCCACATGTTTATTTCAAAAGCCCAGCATTTCAATGTGAATACTATGTTTTTATTGACATTAAAGGGTATACAGAATAGTACAAATAACAAACATAATTTATTTTAACCAAGCTTCTGCAAAGTCACTGTTTTAAATGTGCAACAGTTTTTAGGGCTGAAGTTTATCAACATCAATCTAAAGGTGAGGAATCACTCAAACAAAGACGAAGGTCCAAGTTAAAGGCTTTTATTTTCAGGCTGTGAAGTGGTGTTTCTGTATTTAACAAAAAAGTAAAAGGTAACATAACTGATTAATTGATGGTCTTCAAATGACAAATAATATTCAATAATGTTCAATAATTTTCATCATGTTTACATTTAACACTGGATTTGTCTGATCAAACAATCAAATTCGATACGATGTATTTCATAAATCAAATACTGTCAAAAAACTTACTTTTGACGCACTTGACAGCAGGGGTAGAAATGGATCTTGTCAGCAGCTGAGCAAACTGAACAATAGGCTCAAGAGTCCTTTATAGACCCCTAATTAAGCCTCAGTGGCTACACCTGTGGCTAATTGCTGCAGGCCGCACACTTGTGCCTGCTGATCGCCAGAGGAGCCACAGCAGACATGAAGGATCTCAACAGTCACCTTTGTCATCTTTTCTAATAAATCTCTTTAAATGTACCATGGAAATCAGAAAACTCTTTGCTAGTAACATTAGAGTCCCTTGCAGGCACTGTTAATTTCTAGTAACAGAGATGAGTGGAGTTGTAGAATTTTTAACAGTTTCATATTTTATTTTTCACCAGACATTAGTTCTGTACACCAGACAAAAAAAAAAAAAAGATAAAATTCTGCATGTAGTTAAATCTACTGGCTGTAATTTGCTAGTTCTAGTTCTTAGTAAAAGTATAAACATATGATAAAGTACTTTTGATCACTTAAAACATGAATTCAATTTTTAAAATTAAGGTAATATTTTTATTTATTGAAACTGACTGCCTGGGGAGCAGTGAACCAAAAAACACTCAACATCACTTACATGTTTTATGGTGTTGAATCCTAGAATAAAGTCTTGTGATTTTTTCCTGTAGATTTTGCCTTCATATATCGTAAGCATGATTTCAGCACTAAAATGTAAAATATGATTTTTTGGAACCAGTTAGACTACACATGCAGATTGTGCTAACTGTAATCTCAGAATGACACATTCATCGGTTTTCTCCTTGATCCAGTCAAAGACAGACGCAGTAACGAGGCCTCAGCAGGTAATCAGCACCGAGGCACCAATTAGAGGTGACCTTTCCCCTGACTTCTGAGGCTGAGGGGAGAGACGCTCCACAGGGTCAGGCTTGGATCGACACACTCCTGACCCACACTAGAATGACTGTGCTCCTCCCTCTGGCAGCCTTATGGGCTTCTGACACTGTCTTACTGCCTGGTGAGGGAGAGGTCAAAGGTCATTATGGTAAGGTTATCATCATTTACTCCATCTCTTACAGTGGAGCTCACTGTAAGCACAGAAGGGCACAGAGAGCTGGAGAAACTTATTTTAAGTATTTGGTGATTTTAGCACCAAACAATATTGAAACTTTAGCTAAACTGAAAAAAGTTTACCTCTTGTCCACAAGGTCCAAATTATTGACTCCTTCACTACAAACTACTACTATAATCATATATTTATATGAATATACTCCTATATTTACCGCTTAATGTAATGGAAAAGCCCCACGTCTCTATTGTCCTTGTTTGTGAAGTGAGGCACAATCATGAATAGAAAAGGCCCTTCCCCAAACTGTTGCCACAAAGTTAGAAGAATTGTGTTGTCCAAAATGTCTTGGTATGCTGAAGCATTAAGACTGGTCTTCACTGGAGATAAGGGGCCCAGCCCAAACCCTGAATAACAGCCCAATACCATTATCCCTCCTCCACCAAACTTACAGTTGGCACAATGCAGTCAGGGAGATAATGTTCTTCCAGCATCCTCCAAACCCAGACTCGCCCATCTGTCAAAGTGTGATTCATCACTATAGTTTCCACTGCTCCACAGTCCAGTGCCAGTGTGCTTTACACAACTCCATCTGATACTCCACAGTTATTATAATCTTGACTTTTCCGTGAAAAAAAAACCTGGAATAAAACTGCATGACATGATATGAATATTAGGGTCAATAAACCTTCAAGATTTCTGAATTGTTCAGAGTGTAGGAGCCTTGTTGAGTGTCACCATTATTTCTCACTTAATAATACCAAATAATAATCCAAAAGAAATGTAAATCATTACACTTTGAAATGTTTATACAAAGCTATTGACCATGTTTTGTTGGATTAACAACAGTATAAAGATAGGTTTCACTCCTTTAACTCAATAATGAAAGAAGAGTCAAGCGTTCATCTTCTACCGATGTCACCTCTTCATCATCTTCTAACACCTTTGTCATGTCGAGTTCACCAGCCATATTAGATCAACGACCCCCACTCCACCCACGCAACAGCAAACAGCCACGCTATCGCCACCACCCTTCATTAAATCTTATTAACAACGTCAGGATGAGAACAAGACATCGGCCGCGACATCTGCTAAGAACAGGACTCTCCGTCTCTGATTCAGTGAAAGAATAAACACGGCATGGTTGGGAGGAGTGTTGGCATGTCATAAGCTCTTTTGACAGGACTTATCAGCTGCACTTTATCATGGCTTTATATATTGTGACAGTTGTACCATGCGCCTATAAAGATGGCATCTGATTGTCCATTGCAATTATATGAGTGTATAAGTAAAAATGCAGCTAAGATGACGTGGGGGAGGGGGGAGGCATGTGTTCACAGCATGGTCTGTAGTAAAGTTATTCCAGGAGACATTAAGGAGAAATGGGCCATAAACATTGAAAATCTTTAAAGATATAGCTAATGACTTACTGCTCCAGTTATTGGTGGTTTTACAGTCTGACATGTAAGTACTGATCTGAACAGTGTCTGAATGCCAATACAACAGTCAATAATGCCACTACTGTATTAAAATTAAGTCTTATCCATTCAGTGCTTCAATGCTACACTTTAGATTTGATGTACAATTTAAAAGGAAGAAATATATGCTAAAACTTTCAAAATAAAATCAGATTAAACTCCTTGTTAGGGTTAAAGTTATGGTTAGGATACCAAGAGTTAAAAGTCAAAAACCTGACCCTCAAAACCAAATTACAAACCATTTAATGAAGCTGAGCAAACATTCAGCTTACCGGAGAAAAGCTTGTCATCCATCTGAAAAACATTCTAACCCAATAACATAGCTACGGCTAAAGCTAATAAAGCTACATTAGCTACATGGATAATGCATAGAAAACCACAGCTAGATTGCTAATGCTGCTAAATTTAAAGCTAATAAAGCTATGTTAGCTGTGCAGATAATGAAACATCGTAGCTAACATAAATCTAAAGTTAATGAAGCCAAGTTAGTGGAGTAGATGGTGTAGCTAAGGCTAAACTATTGTTAGCTATGTAGAATATAGCTACATAGCTTACGTGAATAAATCTATAGCTAATGGAGCTATGTTTGCTATGTAGATAATGTAACTATGTAGCTAACACACAAGCTACATTGGCTACATAGATAATGTCTAACAACCATAGTTACATCAGAAATGCTGCTAAATTTAAAGCAAATGAAGCTATGTTATCTATATAGATAGTGTAGCTATGTAGCTAACAGATACATAAATCCAATGGTAATAAAGATACGTAAGCAACGTAGATCATGTAGGTAAGGCTAAAGCTTTAATAGCACCAAATATAATGTAGCTACATAGCTAATGTTGATAAATTTAGTAAAGTTAAAGTTAATGAAGCTATGTTTGCAACATAGATAATGTAGCTTACATGGCTAAATCTAAAGATAAAGAAGCTCAATAGCTTATATGTTTGTTTAGCTTTAGTTACATAGCTACATTACCTAGATAGCTATGTAAGCTTTAGCCACATTTGCTAAAGCTATTGTAGCTAGAGTTGCTTATGTATCAACATGAGTGTAGCTACATTAGCTATAGCTAAAGCTATCATAGCTAGCTCTGAAACAGGTTTATAATTTAATCCCAGATGAAACCTGAGTGGGCGGGGGGGTCCGAGATCTGCAGTCAGCCAGACCGCTCTAGGATGGGTGGGCAATGTTGAGCCAGTGCAGTAAAATGCATTGCATATAGACAACTATATTTACATTTATGCTAATTACACAGCTAGATGCATACACAAACACAAGGTGAGATGGTAAGTACATCTCCAGACAAAGGGGTCATGTCTACTCCATTACTGGTGCTCAGAGAGTTATCAAACAGTAGAAATGATGGCTAAAGCCTAAACATTGAAGAGCCTCCAGATGTTATTAACAGAACTATCTTATGCTAGAAGGCCTAACAAATGCCTTCTGTGGTCCTATGGGTGGATGTATATAACGATGCTCTCTTTAGTTACCATCTGAAGAACATCACATCATTATTTTTACAACTGAACCAGACATCTGTTTGATTGCAGATTTTAGCTTAGAGGGTTTCTATCACTGTTGTGAATCTGGGTGAACCAGTTTACCATATGTACATTCTAAAAGTGACAGAACTTCACATGCTGTTTCTGACTCTCTCCCTCTTCTAAGACTCAGCCTCACCTTGGATTGCATAAGGATCCCAGGTGTGAAGTGAGAGCAGAGTTTTACGAGATGCAACCGCTCAGATCATAAATCAGAGAGATGGGTGGCTGATTCGGCACGTTGGTGCTAAAGTACATATGTGTAACCCGGGGCAAGGAGATTGCACAAGATTGCACCTTAAGTCCCACACACACAGATAACTGCTGTTGAATTAGCCGCCTCGCTCGCTCCTCACCCCTTCTGCTGAGCTACCTCAGCTGCAGCTTCTTAGCTTTCTTCTGTGTGTATGTGGCCACGCAGCCATTCATGGGGTTATGGTTTTGGCCCCGGGGTAAGAGGTGAATTGGGGGTGAAGAAAAAAAAAAGTAGAGGTGGAGTTGACTCACTCAGCTGAACAAGTTCAAATAATGGGCCTGTAGCTGTACTCTGAGAATGTGAAAAATATTCTCTGAGAATGTAAACTCACATAATTTTTGTTATTTTCAAACTAACTTTTTAAAATGATCTCATGCTAAAACACTCATGGCTTTGGTTCACTGAAGTCAGAGGCAGACTAGGATAATGATTCAAGCTGGGAGTTTGACCCCATCCCGTCCATGTAAACCATTAGTGTAGGTTAAATGTGTTCCTACTTCTACATTTCACATTCAGTTAAAGTGTCATTCAGTGTTCAGTCATTCATCCTCCACAACCTATAATATGGCATACGCATTAGGGATATAATTGTCCAGAAAGTTAAAATCGAAGACTTAGAATTCTAGGTTTCCCTATTTTATTTTTTTTTTACAACTGCCAATAGTTTAGCTTATAGTTTGTTATTTAGAACAACCTGTGATAGTTGATACAGCTTGATAACTAAGAAAAGGTGATATTAAAAAATAAGAAATGTATCAAATTCAGGGGCATAGCTAGGGATTTTTGAGCCCCAGAGAGAAATTTACACAGAACTCCCTCTTAGCTGGCAAAGCAAAAATGCTGTTTTACAAATATCAATGCATTTTGTTGTATTTTCTAATTCAATATTTTCACTATGGTTAACTTAAATTAACTGCACTATTTTCTTCACATTAGTGTATGTGTTTATTTGCCTAATCTTGCTCTCTGTCCCTGCTTTCTTCTCCATCATTCTCATCTTGCTCGCTGTCTGTACCTCTGTTTGCTTTAGCTAAAGCTAATAGCTATGCATGCTATGTCATTAACTGGACTACGTAAGCCAATGTAGCTATGTTAGCTTTAGCAATGTGAGCTTTAGCAAATGTATGTAATGTTTATGTAGCTACATGGCTACATTACGGTGCTATGGTGGCTTTAGCAATGTAGCATGAGCTAGCAGAGCTTCTTTAGCTTTACACGAATAAAATATGGGTTTATGAGATTTGAAAAGCTGTTAAAGCTGTACAGTCTTCAGCTACACTACATTGATAGCTAACATAGCTTTGTTAGCCTTAGCGACTTTAGCTGCGTTAAAATGTTTTCATGGAGGACTAGCTTTTTTCTTTCAAGCAGACTGTTTACTTAGCTTTAATAAGCATTTTGTATTCACGTTTTGCAGGTCAGGTTTTTGACTTTTAACTTTTGGTATCCTAATCTTTGCTTTAACCCTTACACTAACCCAAACTGGGAGTTCAATCCAATTGTGTTTTGAAAGTTTTAGCATGTATTAACGTCCTGACAGAGGTGGTGTCTCATAGTAGTGGTCTGAAAGAGGGGTGTCTGAGTGCTGCAGTCTGTAGTCAGACTAGCTTGCTTATTTTTGCCCATTGTCATGTCTTTAAAAGCACTTCAAGTTAAAATACTGTTTTTTAGTCTGTATTGGTGTGTATGGCATGGTTCTCTATAAATAAAGTATTCTTGCCTTGCCTCACTTCAGAAACGCTGTGCTGACATACTTTGCAGCCCTGTCACAATCCTCATCCCTTTATTTAAATGTTCCACAAATTAGCCATACATTTAACCCCCCTCCTCCTGCTCCAACCAACCCACAGGTCATGCCACTTAACTTCAGCCTGCCCCCCCGCTGTAATAGGTTCTGATAGGAGGCCTCCAGGGAAGTTGACTTCTCACTGAGAAGTGATACTAAAAGTAATTGCAGCTGAAACCCTGTGACGGGTGAGGGGTTGGGGAGGGTGGGTACTTTGAAAAAAATGGGGGAGTGCAGCACAGGGAGGACAGCATTTGAAGTGAGCGTAGAGGATATTTAGAGGGAGCGTGGGGTGAGGCAGGTGAGGAGCTAATAGACAGACTCCTGGGTGGGCAGGGAGCAGAGAGCCCTGCCCTCAGCACTTCACTGTAATTTGACCTCCATGGGAAAACAGCAACAGTCTCCTGATCTGCATATTTCTCCAGCTCATTTGCATACGTCACCAGGATGGGGATTTTACCCCCCTTCTCTTTTTATTAGAACAGGCCGCCTTTAATTTGAGATGACTAATTTATTTAAACCTGGAGTTAAATGCGAGTGCTTTCTCTTCCTAACACGTCTCATTTCCCTAATGATTAAAGAACAGGGCACTGGTGACAATGTTAAAGAACATAAACAAGGTTTAATTTCATTAACTTTAGTATGAGTTGTTGTCTTAATGACCCCACTCACTTTTTATTCTAGAGGAGTTATTTTTAACAGAGACGTGGATGTCCTGCCCAGTGCAGCTGACTGCAGGAGACCTGTAAGAAATGACCATGCAAGAAATTTAAAGATTTAAGATTTTATTCCAAAGACAAAGAAAGAGAAGAGTCCATCTGTAGACAATTTAACAGAGTGCTTCAGTTTCAGTAATGTCAATGTAAACTCTGCTTTAAGAATCACCGGTTTCCCCTGGGCAGGGATTAATCCAACAGCACAGATAAAAACTTATCCCTTTCCTCAGTGTTGTAATGCCGCTCTGTTTTCATTTAAAAGATTTATCTAATCACTGCAGCTAATTCCTTTTCAAACTTTTCACATCCACCTTTTCTTACAACACCACACTGACCATCCCCAACCTGTATGTTCTTGTTGTTTTGACAAATACATTCCCTGGCCACTTTATTAGGTACACCTATTCAATTGCTTGTGAATGCACACAGCAATCAGCCAATCACATGGCAGCAACTCTACATTTAGGTAGACGTGGTCAAGACAATCTGCTGAAGTTCAAACCGAGTATCAAAACAGGGAAGAAAGGGGATTTAAGTGACTTTGAACATGGCGTGGTTGTTGGTGCAAGACGGGCTGGTCTGAGTTTTTCAGAAACTGCTGAGATTTCCTCGCACAATTATCTCTAGGGTGTGTCAGTTGTGTGGACGGAAATGCCTTGTTGATGTCAGAGGTCATAGCAGAATAGGCAGAGTGGTGTGAGATGATAGTATGGCAGTAGTAAGTCAAATAACCTCATTGTTACAACCTAAGTATATCTCTGAAAGCACCGCAGGTTAAACCTCGAAGTAGATAGGCTACAGCAGCAGAAGACCACACCACTCCTGTCAGCTAAAAACAGGAAACTGAGGCTACAATTTACACAGGCTCACTAAAAAGGGTAGTAGAAGATTGGAAAAACGTTCAGGATTTTGTATTTAGACCAGTAAAAAGTTTTTCACCCCTTTCCTGGCTTGGTTTTATTTGGGCGGGGCCAATATGTGGGCTCATGATGTCATGAGCCCACAGTTGGGAATGACCCTGCCCCTCTAACACTACAAAATAAAATCACAGAGCAGTTAATTTCAATACAGTCTATTGTTAGCTGCCTTTATTGAAAGTTAACAGTCAGTTAAATGCTGTTTTTGTGTTCATTGTGTGGTAAATTTGCCAAATCTATCAGCCACAGTGCTCTATGGATCGTTTAAAGTATCATAACGAGATTTGAGCCAGATTCTAGCACAGAGCCAGGCAGCTGTGCTCTGATCATAAGGTAGAGGGACAGGATAATGGTGTGAGAGCTTTCCTCCATTCAGATTCTAGCATTTTTTAAATCTGAGAGGACTGTATTTCTCCTGAGTGGGCATGGCTTCAGCTCATTCAGCAGACATGCCCACACCATCTTGGAGCAGATTTTACTGCCTCATTTTTGAAGCTTAATTTTATAAACTTCGAGATGTTTTATTTGACTGAAATTTAAACTAGGGCTTCATATTCATTCCTGTCATACAACAAACCTAAATACAGATTTATTTTCACTGTACAGTGTCTTTAATGATTTCAGACCTGTTGTCCTAATCTCATTGGTTATGATTTCTTTTTTTTAAAGCTGATTAAGCCAGAGTTAGTGGAGGCTGTGGAGGACATTTTGGATCCTCTACAGTTTGCTAACAAGAGCAAAAAAGAGGTTGATGATTCAGTTTAACTCTTTCCAAATACCTTGAAGGCCCATCTACAAATGCACATTTACTGATTCTAGATTTTATTTCTACTTTAACTCTGGTTACCATGGAAATGTATACCAAGCCCGTGAAGAAGACTGTTGAAAACAGCAATACATGCTGCTGCAGTATGAGTCATTAAATATGCAAAAGACAAAACAATATTTTAATTTCAAATGTTAACACAAAATTAAAGAAGAGAAAAGGGAGAAAATGAGTACATATGTGGTTTGTAAGCTTAAAAAACCAACAACAAATAAAATTAATCACCACAGATTGTGGGATACATAGTTCCTTCCTTCCTTTGCCTTCTCCTCTGTTTTTAAATGCCTTTTTAGTGCCAAATCAAATGTTTTACAGTCATTTTCAAGTAGCTAGATAGCTTAGCTAGATGGCGTAGTGCATGCATTCAAGGTTTTGCAAAAATGTCTGTAGGGGATATGAATGGCGAATTTCACTTGTGTGGTGTCCTAACCCTTACCTTCACCGTATCAGAGACATCAGACGTCCTTTACTCCGCAGCATCAGGCAATGGGAAGTTTAATTTTTATGACAGAATCAGCTGATCATCAATCATCTGTTATGCTTTATCAGTTGATTTTGTCTGCACAAATATGCACCGCTGGACTGTTAGCTGTACTTTGATGCAGACGTCTGTTTCTAGAGACAAATAAATCAGAAGAATAGACAGTGTAGACATTCTACATTGCATAATGGTGTCATGGCTGCAGAAATGCACTAAAACACATACATTTACAAGTAAAATTACCTATCACTGACCCCTCTTTAATATCACCATCATAAAGAGACTCTCATACAACACCCACGTGAATCAAAAACATGTCTTCAGACATTAAGAATGCATGTATAATCTAATGTTTCACATGGCTTTTTGTGACATTTCCCTGTGCAAGCCTCATATCTCAAAATAAATTGGAAACCCAAGAAGCAGTGGCATGTGAGGACTGTTGGGCTTCATAGGAACGAGTCAAAACCAGATTTTCTTTTTTAAGGTTGGTCGACCAAAGGGCTTGAAAAAGGTCTGGTGATGGTTTGTTTCTGCACATTTCCAAATGTCTTCACAAAATGGTATAACAAACAAACTAAGGTGAATTAGAAAGATTAGTCAAGTTAAATACGGTGATCACATGCAGCTTGAGCAGGCATTAAAGGGCTAAGGAAGGATCAGGTTATCATGTTTTAACTCAATTTTCTCAAGGTGGAAAAAACATTACAAATGCTTTAGTCAGCACTTTTGTATTATTTCAACAGCCACTGATAAAGGTTCCTTAATCAGACGATCTTCACTTTATTTAGATCTATCATAAGAGACGATGTTCAGTATATTTAATTCAGAAATACAGAACAAACACAACCATCCACCACATATCTCACTACTATAACTGATAGCATGTCTGTGTGTCTGTGTATATTTGCACACCACGCCGTTGCTCCAGTTGTCTTTGAAACCTCTCAGAAGACTTCTTGGGTATACTGGTTCAAAACTGGAGCCATAAAAAAAAATCATGTTTTGTTCTGTTTTGTCAGCTGTAGTGCTGAGTAAACACATTTGATCATGGGTCTGTCTCCATGCAGCCAGCATTACATGGCAGGTGGGATGTCTGATGCTTTGTTCAAGGTCACATATTATGCAAAATACACTTTTCCAGGCTGTTCTAGCAAAAATATGTGCCCATGGCCAGTCCCACACACACACACACCCCCACACACACACACACACACACCCAAGAATCAGAAAAATCAATACATCTCAGATTTTCTCCTCATTATGTCATGTGGGGAGTTAGCTCCGCCCCCAAGTTTGGCTGGCCTTCCCCACTTGGAAGAAAGTTTTGCCCTCCTCTCAGGAGAGCCATATCCATTTCCTGAAAGGGGTGGAGTCAGGGGCGGAGTCAGACAGCTCATAAACATTTAAAGCCACAGACACAGAAACAGCTCATTCTGAACAGAGCAAAACAGAGGGGTTTTAAGGCCATGCAACAAACTTCACAGGCATGTTTTGGAGACCTCTGAGACCTATACAAACTTGTCTTAATGGGGTAAAATATGTGCTCTTTAAAGCTCCTCAAACAAGTGCATGCACTAAAACTTTGTAAATAAGTCAGAAGGCACAGCCTTAATGCTCCCCCTTGTTGCTGGCCAATCAATGCAAATCTGCACCGGCACACAGAGATGCTGAGCCATTATGCAGTTATGTGAGGATAAACAAACTATCGCTTTCCATGCAAATCGGCCTTATTGCATTAAGCATCTCATGATGAGGATGGTTAAAAAGTAGACATTGACATTGTGATTACTAAGCCATAAGAAGAACTTAAATCAGTCTGAGACCCCTCCCATGCATGACACTGTTACTCAAGTTTTCTTAGGGTTTCCTTCATTCAGAGAGGAAATTCAATCAGGGTGGTTTTTAAGTGAATATATCAGTGTTGCCTTTAAATGCACTGGCTGCTATTCTGAATACTTAACATGGATTGTCAGAATCCATGCAGGATGCAGGCAGTATCTGACACACCTGTTGCACATGCAAGTGGGAGAGGGCAGTAATGGTCAGAAATCCAGGAATGGGAGCGGGATTAAGAAGAGTCCTGTGCATGGCTCTAGTTCATCTAAATTATCAAAAGTAGAAAATGGCCAGAATTATATTTTTGCATTGGGTAATAAGAACTGCATGCTTTAGCACCAATTAATAAACTGCTATGATAAGAAGCTGTCTATCATAGGCTAAATTATTCAAACATCTCTATCATTTAATAAAAAAATGAGCATATTTGTCTATAAGAAGAGTAAACAGTTTAACCTTATGATATTTATAGACCCTGCCAATTATGGGCTCATTCAAAGTTGTACTCTTGTTGCTGCGCTTGGTGTACAGTACACAAACATTTCCTTCACAAAGAGTCCTCCTGTATGAGTGGACATTTTGCACAGATTTTCTGACCACATAGAAGACTGATATTGTCTTCAGAAGAGGATCAAGAATAGCGTCATTATTTTGGCCTCACAGACTGATCAGTAGATGACATCTTATCGTTCATCTCCAGGCGATTTATAAAACCGTCTTGCACATAGCCGTCTTTCAGCAAGCATAATCAAGTAATCATGGAATCATTAGAGACCAGCTGCTTTGGCAAAAAATAGATAACACAAACAATAATAGGCATTTAATATAAAGGCATTTAAATGCAGCTGTTGATTTATCATGCTTATGCAAGAGTAAATTAACAAACCTAACAGCATTTTATCATAAATTAGTATTTGTTTACTGATCGTGGATAGAGAGGGAGAGAGTCAATGGGAAAAGGGCGTCCGACAAAAAATCTATTTCCTATTTTGACTGACATTTTATAAATGGTATTGAGAAACCTGCTTTACATTTTGGACCGTCCGTCTTGTAAAAAGGTATTAATTTTTACCAGGTCAGTTCTTAAAAAGTTTTAAGTTTGTAAGTGTGTAGGAACCCTGTGTCCAGTCTCCTTGATCATCAGTTTTTACTATCTACTTTTTGCTGACCTTGGAGGTCAGCTCTACACTTGGGTTTGTATGTGTCTGACTGAGTGAGTGAGTGACTCTACTTTCAGAGCCGTACATACAGAGTGGCACTATGGGTGGGGTTTAGTTGTACTGAAACCATAGACTATAAAAAGAATTGGACAATGTCTGGATGACATCAGTCGTCTGCTTACAACAGGCAGACAACTTTTGTAGCCAATCTGTGAAGGCTTCCATATTGAAATTGCTCTCTCAACTGAACTTTGGATCAACCTAAGGCCCACCAAGTAACCCAACTTCTTGTCAGCTAGTTAGCTAGCATTCTGGTTGACAGAAAGGTAGCTTCTGCCTGTCAAGTTTTGTCAATCAAATGAGATGTGCCAATCAGTGCGCAGTGAGGTTTTGCCTCAATATAATGGCCACTGCGGTGATTACCTCTGATATAGCTTTATCACTGCATCCATTTCACTAGAACTGGACCTTGTTTCTGTATGAAATAAAGAATCAAAACAACCCTAAAAGCTTTTCATGTTGTGAAAGGTGTTTTCACTCTTCTACCAGCCTGCTTCAGCATGAATATGTGATGGTTACAGAGAAAGGGTTAGATATTGCGAGTGGTTGTATACAATGGCTACTAATGGAGCGATTAGCTCAGGCTTAGCCACAGTGGCAGTTTTGTCAGAACTGGACAACGTCCCTTTATTAAAAACAAGGACAGAGAGCAACACTGAAAACTTTTCATGAAAAAAAGATGTTTCTGCTCTTCTCCCACTCTGTTTCGGCAAAGGTTTGCAATTGTTATGGTTTTCTGGTGTATCCAAGGGCTGCTGTCGCGATAGCTGTTAGCTCAAATGTAGCTGCAGGAAAGTGGCAGTTTAATTGAAACTGGGCTACATTTCTTTTTAAAACAGGTGCAAAAAGTCACACCGAAAGCTTGTCTTGGCACAGAAGTTGTTTTTGCACGTCTCTCAGGCAGCATTTGCATCAATTTTACATGAAGCTCCACCATTCACAATCTAAGGCAGCAGTGGCCTGTATAAGAGTAGCGCATACACACTACACCCTTTGTGCCTCTGATAGCTGTCATGAATGTGACAGAACGTTCCTCCAATTACCTTCTGAAGATTTTCTGAAAAGTTCTGCTCTTCCCAGACACTTTCTATGGCAGCATTCTCAGATGATTGTGAAAAATATTCTGTTGATTTGGCGTGTCAGGTTAGCTGATTACTGCTGGCAGGGCTTTAAACTTCAATTCTCAACCCACAGACATTAAGGACAGCACAGATACACACCCCAAACACCAATCACTCTGCCAGAACACACAATTTAGTCTGGCATTCAACAGGCGATTGCGGTCAGCCATTTTTTAAGCTAGTCTTGGTCTAGGCAGCCCCATCGAAAAAAGGAGTCGACATTTTTAGTCAGATTTTAATGAAGCGTAACCATGTTGTTTGACTTAAAAAATCTGCAGCAATATTAGCAGGATGCTGCTATGAATCGACATTAACATGCTAGAACTTCTCACTCACCTTACTAGACACTCTTTTGTTATTTAACACACCAAAAGTTATTGATTGCAGCTTTAAGGCAGCTCTGCATTCACTCTCCATCTCTTCTCTCCTCCTCTCTCTGCGCTGCTGTTTGTCCCTGGAGGTGCTCTCTTAATGTCTTTGCCTAAACTTCAGCCAGTCTTGGCAGTGACGCCGCCACATAGGAGCGCAGTTGAGAGGGGACCAATATGATTGTAATGGAGGGTTTGCGGGCAGGGTCTTTCACACTGTGTCACCTAGAAAAAGCAAAAAGCAAACTGACGGGGTGCAGAACACTCCTGGCTACACGGATAAGAAAAAAAAAAAGCATAATCTATTCAACTGTTCTGTAAAGACGCCGTAGAGAGCGGGGGGACATTTTCATCTCTGTCTTCTTGTTGTGTCACATTCACCACTGAAGCAGCGCGGCCTGTGGTGTCACATAAGCTGCAAAGGGGGGGGTTTTGTACAATGAAAGCCTTGTGGAAAGGTGACATTATCGTCAATTTTTGGCATGTGCTTGTTTGATAGCATGCAGGGATTATTAACTGAAATGACAGCGACCCTTCTGATGAAAGAGGCGCCTTTATTTGCAGTGACTAAACCGTTGCAGACATAAATAAGTAATCATTTTCACATTAATCTGCATCCATAGAAAGAATTGTGTTGTTAAAATCATAACAGATAAACCAGAAATACTGGACATGTTGTTTTATTAGTGTGAAGATGCTAATCAACTTTATAAATGCGCTAGTAATAGCATTATTGATGAAGTCCTTGATATATTTAGGAGAGCACAGAGGACGTCCTTACTAACAGCATATCATCAGCGTTGCAATGGCAAAACATGGTGTGAAACTGCATTAGGACAAATAACACACCACATTAACACCATGTCAGAGCTTGGCGAGTGTCTAAACTTTTTGCCTGTATCCATTCAGATTATTTATGTGTTAGAGAGGCTTCATCACATGCTCCTGCCCCTGAGGTTAGCGGATGAATGAAGGTTGTAAAGAGGAGCATGACAGCTGTGAAAGTCACAAGGGGAGTCCGCCAGCGCCATAGAGAAGCCAAAGTTTCCCTCCCTCTGGGTATGACCCCATGAGAGTGTGACATCTCCACGTCTGCGGTGCAAGCAAGTCTTAAAGATCGGATATCTGTGTGTGCATTTGTGGTCACACAGCGCTGATTCTGAGGCTAAAAGCCGTACACTGCCGTCTATTGCAAAGACGATCGGCGCTTCATCGGCCCACATCCTCTGTCCCCTCCGCCAACCCTCGGCCGCATCAACAGCATCTTTCAGCGCACACTCGCCCTCCCACCTGCACCCTAAGGCGGACATCGTGCCTGTGACCAAGAGCTCGCATCCCCAGAATTTCCATCTTCAAAGACTCGTGGTTTGAGATCAGTCAGAGTTTTTGAAATGCTGAGGCATTTTTTTAGATGGTTTTGATAGTTCACCATGAGTGTGTTTATGGGCATAGTCTCTGTTCTTTAAAATCAGGAGATACAGAGCTGACTTTGTGTTTTCCTGACTAAATGCCGATTTCACACCGCCCCTCATTTGCGGCCGCTTTTCAAAGAGCCAAGTGATCAGCTGTGTGTCATGTGCTGTTAAATTTAGTCTGTTTTTTGGTCATCCTGCAAGATCAAATGCTATCAGTGCTTGGCTAAAACACACTGCGCTCCAAAACACACCAGTTGAGGAATGCCCCTCAGGGTCAGTGATTTTACACAGAAGCTTTAGTGTTAGTGTTTTGTTGGGTAAAACTTCTCTTTATAAGACAATTGAGCTTAATGGGTTATCAAAATTTATCAGACTTTTGTTAAACTGGCTGGGAGTCTTCTTTTCTCTGGAAACTTACTCTTATATTTTAGAATTTTAGCCCCCTTGCACTTCCATTTGGTAACCCCCCTAGCTGAGACAGTAATTCATTTCATGGGATACATCCAGTGAAAAATAAAAGGGCCTCTTAACAACACACACCCTGCAAACTGGAGAATTACCCCGCCTTTAACCTTTCAGTGATCTGTTTGTTTTCTGCTTTTCCATGCCTGTCACAAACACACATGCCTCCAACACAAATCCCATTATCCTAATTATCTAATAAAAAAGACTAAACCTTCCTATTGGTTTATGCTGCTGTGCATGCATGGTTGTATCTACCCCCTTCCTGATTTCTTATTTTTGCATTTTAGTCACATTTAAATGTTTCAGATCATCAAACAAATATTAATATTAGACAAAAATAACCTGAGTAAATACAAAATGCACTTTTTAAATGACGCTTCCATTTATTAAGTGAAGAATGTCCTGCATGATCAGACAAGTTCATCTTGTTGGATAGATATTTGTATCTCTCATATCTCTCATGTATATTAAACTAAAACACTCACTAGATATCTGCATTTTGAGTACTTTGAGCTTATAACCTCACCAGGAGGCTGCCATGTTTTGGTCTGCACTGGTGTGATGTCGCAGCACTCCTCACCTCTGCAGTAACCACTGTTTCAGACTGGCAGCCAGTGTTAAAGCTGCATCTCAGAGATGCTGCAAGACCCACGCAAGGACAGCCATATATGTATAATATGTACATCCACATATGTTTGTAATCTGTTTCTTGATGAACCAGATGAAGGCCACGAGCTAAAATGCATATGTTTGATAAAGTTGTTAACTAAACTTCTACTATTTAAAAATGTTGCAGGTAAAGATAAATACAGTACTAAAACACTTCCGGTTTATGCTTTTTAAAGTAAAAGCCCATTTTAGCATTTCTTTGGAGAAATTCCCTTCAAAAGTACATATTGCTTTTATTTTGAAAAGCTACCGGCACGCTTCTACACTGAATCCAGTCCCTTGTAGGAGCGTTTATTGAGGTAAAACTTAAGAGGAAACACAGAGCTTTGACGGCAGGGAGACAAAACCAACACGCTGCAAACTCATGCCTGGTATGAAAGCTGTTATGGCCGCAACATCTGCAAGCAGCAAAACTTACTGCAGTCTGAAAAACCGGTTACTGCATAGGAACTACATACAAGGAGCGCTACAGCTAAGTGACATCACATTACCAGTGCTGACCAGAACATGCAGGCCTACTGGTGAGGTTACAAGCTCAGATTTTCTCAAAATGCTGAAATTTGGGGCTTTTTTTTTTTTTGTATATTTGTCAATGTTGTCATCTTTATTATTTTCCCCAATATTTAGAATAATGTCTTAACTTACCCCCCCCCCCCCCCCCCCCCATGTATTTTTATACGTCAGACTTGAAATTAGTCTAATGGTTAAAAAAGTTACCAAAAATAAGTTTAAAGAAAATAATAATTTATCACATTTTTATAGCCTATTATGACATAAGCTTACTAATATTGTACCCATGTTTTTTTTAAACATTTTGAATTGCATGAAGGGTAATGCAATACATGCAAGGTATTTTTCCGTAGTATTTTTGGGAAAGTTGTCATCTTTATTATTTTCCACCAGATGGTGTGATTTCTCCTATGTGGTCTATGGGAAAAAACATACAATTTTTATAATAATGTCTATTGCTATAACAAATATTTCATTTTTCTCTCATCTTAAACACCAGGGATTTCTATGACAGAACCTAGCAAAAAAGCAAATACATTTTTTAAAAATTATACTTTCTTACTTTTGTTATCAGGGTAGAGGTTAGTTAAAAAATTCACCAAGAAGTTTGAAGAAATATTAATTCATAAAATTTTCATAGCCTTATGTATGAAATGAGTCATTTTGGTCCAAAGGGATATGAACGGGTGTCAAATTAAAGGGATGCATGAAGGTTAAGCCACAACACAATAAACAAGAGACAGTGATGACAGCATGTCAAAAGCAAAATGCAAACAGACAAGGATGCTTGAACTGTCAATGATAGAAAGTCTGCACGAGTCCAAATGTGGGTCTTTTGCAGCTGCATGTACTTATAATGCATGTAAAAATAACAGGTATGCACAATAACAAACATTTCCTTGTTACACCCCTATGTTAATTATTGTTCACCACTGGTTACTAGCTATAAAAAAAAATGACTGCCAGAGAAATCAAAGAGTCTGGGCTGGTAAAGCTGAGAGCGTTCAACCCCATGACTGTTATTTTATTCACATTTGTGATGCATTGGTTCTTTGGTGACCCTTTTTGACACTACACTGCCTGCAAACTGAGCAGGACTGACTGCTCATTTCTTCATATAAATAAATAAAACATGGCTGCCAACTTTGTGCCGGGGTCAGCTCCTCCTGGGCACTCGGTGTCCCTGGCACGCTAATAGCCACAGCAGGTTTTGTGTGAGTGAGGTGACACGGACAATAGTGAGGAGGAATAGTCTGCCAACAAGCCCAGTGCTCCCTGGTGTTTGTGACAGCATGTTGACCCCTTTGGAGGGCCTGTCCTACCCTGAGACAGACCGCTGTGTGAGCCTGTTTGTGCGTTAGGGTGTAAGATGGGAGCTGACAGGAGTTTAGCGCTGATGACCACCACAGAGAGAGATGGCAGCACTCCTCCTTCAGGGAGAGACTGTCACTCTTGTATGTTTCTATGAGTGTGGGTGTGTGATTGTTCTTACTTGCTGCGCTCCTCCAGGCTTAAAGAAAGTGTGTGGAAAAATTACACACTTCACTCGAAGATCAAGTTTGTACCAAGTTAACTGCAGAAATAGTTTACTGGAAGAATAATTGGCATCCAGCGTTGCTGTGGAAACTGTTTTTTTTAATAATATAAACTTTGAGAACAAATGAAGGATAGTCTTTCTGGGGATTTTAGTTAAAATATAAAGTAAACTTGAGGGGGTAGTATACTTTTACAAACTGCTATAGTGGTACCCTAGAATTACTTTACTGAATATGGCTTTTTATCATGAAGAGCATCTAGTTATTAAAACTACAACACTGTAAATTCTAACTTTATAGATTAAACAAAGCATAACCAACCCAGAAAAGTTGGGATTGTCTGGATGACAGCATATATTACTCTAAAACCTCTATCTACTTTCCAGCATTGATAGTTCCTTTCAAGATGGGTAAGCTGCCCACGCCATAGGCACTAATGCAACCCTATACCATCAGAGATGGTCCCTCTCCGTCCGCTGTTTCCAAAACAAAGTTCAAACTTTGATTAACCTGACCCAAAACAGAACAGTTTTCCATTTTGCCTCGGCCCATTTTAAAGGAGCCCTGGCCCAGAGAAGATGGCAACACATCTGGATCGTGTTCACCAAAGGCTTCTCCTTTGCATGATACAGCTCTAACTTGCAATTGTGGATGGCATGGTAAACTGTGTTAACAGTGATTTCTGCAGGGATTTCCAGTACAGAATCATGCTTCTTTTTAATGCATTGCTGCCTGAAGGCCCCAAATATCACGAGCAACCAGTATTGACCTTTGGCCTTGTCCCTTAAACAAAGCTATTTCAAATTATCTGAATCTTTTTCATTTTTATGTAAATGATGGGATATTAAATCTTCACAACTGTAAGTTAAGGAATATTTTGCTGGAATTGTTCTATGATTTTTGGACACAGTTTTTGCAGGTTGGTTAACATTTTCCTGCGTTGACTTCTTAGAGACTCTGCCTATCTAAAATGCTCCTTCTATACCCAGTCATGTTACTGGCCTGTTGCCAGTAACCTAAGGGTGCTTTCACATTTGGCCCAGTTGTTTTGAACCACGCAACAGCATGACCCCCCCACCCCACTCACATATGTACTCAGTCTGAAACAGCAGGTGGCGGTGTGCACATAGCTGGTTTACAAACATGGCAAAGGGGAGAAAGAAGAAGAAGCTACCATGGTAGCCACTCGGGTCATGACCTGAGCGGATTGTTTTTGTTGCAAAAAAGCTCAAACTGCAGCCATGAATGATTTTAAATGCCAGCAACATCGGTCTTCATATCTGCATATCTATGTGCAGCTCAGAGGCTTTAATGGGCTCACGCTGCACAGATACAGCACGTTTTGCGGTGACAGGGGACTTTATTGCCTTTGCATGTCATCTCATTGACTCCAACTTCTATTCATCTGTAAGGTGAGTCACAACAGACTGTTATTGATTCTTTTTATTGAGGAAAAATGTTAACAAACTGCCGCGCCATGGAAAGAAGTTTAGTTTTAACAATGACATCATAAAGCTGTTACAGCGCTCTGTCTGTTGCGTTCACATCTCATCTGAACTGTGCCAGAGTCCATTTGAATCACGCCTGAGACCACCTCCCCAAGTGGGCCCTGGACTGGTGCTCAGGCGTGGTTCGTTTGCATTCACACTGACCAAAACGAACTGGACTCCCTGCAGAGAGAGCTTCAAGAAGTGAGACAGGGACTGACGGCTGAGATAGACTGTCTCAAGGACGAGATATGGGTCGTCAAGAAAGAAGCCTCCAGAAAAGACGATGCTACCATCCTGCAGATGGAGGCCTTCAGAAGTCAGCTACAGGGAAAGATCAGCAGCTGTGAGAAGGAGACTATCCGGGCCCTGTAACAGGACATCCAGGATGCAAGAGACCAACCTGCATCCAGGAAGGACCGTCTGCAGACAGAAATGTCGAGAGCTGACACTCTAAAAGGAAGAATTATAGAGAGTCAGGCTTCTATTTTCAGAGACAGAGGACAGGAGCATAATGGTGGAGCAGAATCTGAGAAAGGAGGCTTCCTGCAAGGACTTGCAGCTGAGGAGCCTACTTATTCAGCTCCAAGAGAAGACGGCCTACTGCATCTCCCTACAGAGAGTGGTGGAAGAGCTATAAAGACAGGCAGAGGATAATATCTCTACATGGAGGAGAATAAAAACACTTTCAATCCATCTTGCTTGCACCAGTATAAGCAGCAGAAGAGACAACAGGAGCAGGAACAGCAGAGAGCCGCCCAAATCTTTCTCCTCCAAATTTAAACAGGTCATAGCAAATCTGGGCAGAGCAGTGGATCAGATGAAGTCCTGATAGACAGGAGGTCGTAGCTTTCTGTCTGTCAGGATGTCAAATGGTCCACCGTGTCTGCATGGGGTTTTCTCCAGGTGCTTTCATTCCCCCCACACTAAAATTTGGAAATATTTTGGCCACAATTTTAATAAAATGTTAATCCAAAGAAAATAAATTCTTAGAATAAACTTTTTTCTATGATGTTTGATGAATGGGCTGCAGGGATATGCACGTTTGGTTACTGAGAGGGCCACAGTCATTTCATTCTCACTGACAGGGGGCGACATTTTTATCAACTGCAGGATATTTTCATTGTAACAATTATCATTGCCAATAATGTAATGCTTTCATCAAAATTTATGAATGAAATGCTCTAGTTAGAAGTGATTCTGTGGCTCAGGTCATTATGACGAAGCAAAAACATCTAAAGTTCTTTTACACTGACAGAGTGAGTTAGGAAAAGTCATACATGAGGAATCCATGACATCAAAGGCATATTCAGTTTTACTATGATGCGGCAGTAAACTATGACCCAGGGTCCCATGATCTAAGGGCCCTCAAGAATCAGTCATTTTAAGTGTGCAACAAATATGAGGTATAAAATTACAATCCATGATTAAGATGTGTTTTCTGTAAATTAGCATCCAAGACTGAATTAAAGCATTGAAAGAGAGTTTGATTTTTGCATGTAATGAAGCGCTGACTACAGAGATGTTTGTTTGGGTTTTAGATCCCATGGTCTGAAAAACTTTTCCTTCTGCAGAATGACTTCATACTCAACAACATTTCAGTAAAATAAAATATGAAACTAAAATGTTGATTCAGATCTTAAAGTTAATTTAATGTGCAGAAAGCCACACCACACCCAAGCTCTTTAGCCATGGGGTTTATAGTTTGTTTTACCCCTCAGCATGAAACTGACCTGATTGCTGGCTGCAGACCACCATTCTTAGACAGCTGCCTCTGCAGACTAATGCTGTCAGGCTCTAACACCGTCTGCACGGTAGAAAAAAAAAATTCTGTTGGAAAAGAAATGGATGCAAAAATGTCTTAAATAAATGGAAGTGCAAAGACTTTTTAGATGAATGGAAATAATCACAAAATAATCTCAAATAAATGGAAATGCATGGAAAAACTTTAAATAAATGGAAATAACTGCAAATGCTTACAAAAACTTAAATAAATAAAAATGCATGGAAAAACTATTTAACAAATTGAAATACCTGCAAAACCTTTTAAAATAAATTAAAATGCATGGAAAAACATTTCAGATAAATGGAAATAAGCACTCTTCTTCAATAAAGAAAATACATGTAAAACTTCTTTAAAAAAATACAGAACGATTCAAAAACTTCTTAATAGAAATACATGCAAACATTTCTTAAATGAAAATGCATGCAGAACCTTTGAGATAAATTGTAATAACTGCAAAATCTTCTTAAATAAATAAATAAAAATGCATGCAACATGTTTTAAATAAATGGAGATGCATACAAACAATTTTAATAGATTGAAACGCATGCAAAAACTTTTTAGATAAATGGAAATTAACACATGCAAAAACATCTTTTAAAACTTTCAAGTAAATACATGCAAAAATTTCCTTAATTAATAAAAGTAAAAGCAAAACTGTTTTTAAATAAATGGAAAATACACCAAAATTTTACAATTGAGGGAAATGTACACAAAACTTTTAAAATAAACATAAATGAAAACTTATTTTTTTCTAAAAAGATGGAAATACATGCACAAATAAATGGAAATACACACAATTTTAATAAACAGAAATACCCTAAAATCTTTCAGATTTAAATTGATAAACACTTAAATACTTCTAAATAAATAGAAATACAAAAACACAAAAATGTTCACCTCATGTTTACTTACTCTATTCTACAAAAGAGCAGAAAAAGAGAAATGTCTTCCTTGAAATATTTATTGTGAATGGACTCAAGCTTAAATAAAGATCCTCTAGTCATGTGACTACTCAAAGCTCTTTTACACCACAGGCCACACGTATTTATTCCATATTCAGACACTGATGACAAAGTCAGCAGCAGCAAGCGCCAAAAATAGACCTGCAGCGTATCTCCTCTAGTCAATCTAAGCAGTGGAACTGCTTAAATTGAGGCCAGAGAGGTGGCGATTTGCTCCACTGTGAAATTCTTGCAGTGCAGCCGCAGCATGTGGAAATTCAAGGTTGGCGTACAAGTTGTATAATACACAATCGCTCTGACAGGTACGATTCTAACCAATGGTGCAGCTGGCCTGGGATGGATGCCAAAACAATTCTCAAGCCTGTAAATAAAATACAGTGGTCCACTGTATTTATATGCAGACTGATGTTGCAAGGTACGTTGCTAACCCTTGGGAAAATCATTTTTTTTAAAGACAGGATTATACTCATTGCATGTAGAGCTTATCTAATCATACCTGCAGTGTTCAGGTCCACCCTGAGTTTGAGTTTCCTCAATTTCCATCCATTCTTAACTGCTGTTCTTCACTTCCTGTCCCCTATCTGACGTTTGCATGTCATCAGGATCACATGACTGCTAACAACCTTTATGTATGCATAAAAATGTCTCTGAAAGATTTCCTCCCATAGCCATGAATATATGATCACACATTTTTGCATACGTGTTTAACACGCACAGCTCCTCTCTTTGGTTAAGGTTTCTTCATGAGCTCTGGGCAGGAGTTTTCCAGTATGAACCAGTCAGTTGGTGTTTGTCTATATGAGAGATTTCCTGTCCACAGGCTCACACTAATAAACTCACCTTTACTGAATAATGTTGGAATTTTAACATTTTCCCTTACTGGAGGATGAATTGATACCAATTTTTTAATACCACCCTCCCCTCCCCCTCCCCACTCTTTTTGCTCTTCCACGACGAGGGGCCAAATCTCTTCAGCATTTCCAGCCCTGTGAGCTAATTTGACAGCTCACGGGGGTGACGCTGATTCCACTTCGCAGAGACAGGTACCCTAGGGCTAGCCAGCTGGATCGCAGCGGATGCTTACAGATTTGGCTTTAGCTTCATGCTGGGTGTCATCTGTCTCTTTGGTCTGGCGCGGGATAATTTTTGTGTATGTGTGCATGTGTATGTGTGTCGGCCCTGACATCATGTGCCTGAGCAGTTTGTGCCTGGCAGGCCTTGTCTGTCCAGGTTGGCCATCAAACACAGCCAGCATGGCCCTAATCTGACGAGGCACTGCTCCAAACATGCCACAGCAGCCCGAGAACTCTCTCTATGTGTGTGTGTGTTTGAGCGTGTGTGACCCCAGGGCAGACCCCCTTTTTTTTTCTCCTCCTCCTTGCCTTTCTCCTCTGCTCTGTCCCACGTCGAATATCACCCGGCACACACACTCACAAACACACCAACTGAAGCAAAACTTCAAAAACCATCAAGTTAAGCCCAGTCGACGCTTCGCCTCCACCTCCAAGTCTCAACTCCGCCTCTGCTAAAGTTGTGTGTGCATGCATGCGTGTGTTATTTCACTGCATATGTGTGTTTGAAGCACTGCAGCTGAGAGATTCTGCAAACAGAGCTATCCTTGTTCTGCAGACCCTCCATCTTTACATCTGTCACTTTGATTGTGGGCACTTTGCAGGAATCTCCGCCTCAACAGGTCTGGCCCTCCCTCCCTCCACTCCTGTTGCCCTCAGTGGAGTTTGCTTGGACAGGGATGGAAAGTAACTAAGATAAGATAAGATAAGATTGTATTGATCCCAAGGCCAGAAATTCTGGCATTGCAGCAAACATGAAACAAAAAAGGAGAAAAATACATTAAAACTGAAATCCATAAACAGAAGAAAATAGAAGGTACGTCCAGATGAAAGTCTTTGCTGTGGATGACAAATTAAAGTGACACCTGATGATGTGAAGCAGCTATCTTTAACTGATCTAGGGTCAGGATCCATCACAACCACCTCAATGACAAATTACAACCTTAGTTTCTTAGATTTTTAATAACAACCAAATGTTTTTAAAGGAGGCAGTTTGAAGAGAGAACAGAGATGGAGACATATCCTTCAAAATAAAACCATATCATAGACCTTATGCCACATATTTCCCCTAGGCATACATTCGCGGCACAATGAAAAAGGCGTCATTACACTTTTGGGGCCTGATCCATAGGTTGAGAACTGCTTCTTGGGGTAGTCATGCAGCATGCTTTTCCAGGGAGCATACAGCTAGAAACCCCCATATGGATAGATACATTAATGAAAATAGTTAAAAAACCAACTGATACATAGTAGCATGAATCTCAAAATGAGGGTGTAACAGGCTTTATGCTATAAAGGAGGAGGCTGGGGTGGAGGAGGTTACGCTTTGCCAGCAGCAGCAGGGGGGTGTGTGAGCAATAATGTAAGCAGGGATTAGTGAGCAGCATTAAAAATCTAAATACACCATTGTGTTGAGAGAAAGAGCTGGGATTAGCTGTGGGAGCTGGGAGGCGAAGGGATCAGGTGACCGTCAGCTAATTACAGCTGGGCTGTGACTACTGTGTCCTGCATGCTGAGCTTCACTGAGCACTGGATGGTGCAAGAAAGGATTGTTAGGAAGTTATTGTAATTATATAAAACCATATTACATCACATCACATCATAATATATTACTACATAATATATATTATTTTTGTCAAGATGCAATGCATTAATCATGATTAATCAAAGATCACAATTAGTGTACTCAATTTTTCTGCTGCAATTAATCACTGATGTATTGGTGCTAACCAAAGTAGGGCATGCGATTAACTGAGAATTTAATTATGGATCTTGAAGGGCTGTCAAAAGATTAAAACATTTTAACCGTGATTAATCTTAGAATTAAATCTTAGTTCATCAGAATTAATTGCATCCTTTATATCACATTGTTAAATTCCACTATTTTGCATTTAAAACTGTTTTTGTATCATTTTGGTTTGGTTGAATATGAACTCAACCACTGGGAGGGAAATAAAAAGATAAATATTAGTGAGGGTTTTTTTCAACTAAAATGTGATGAGGAGCAGTGGTGGACTTATTTTACATCATTGTAGCTGCATGGAGATGCTGCAGTGGCTTAACCATGTTTGCTGAAAGTGAAAATAAAGCATGCGATTAATTGCGATTAAAAAAATTAGTGCACTAATTGTGAATCAAGTTGATCAGGATTCATTAATTCATGTTAGATTATTTTATATTACAGTATAAGGACTGTCACGATGAATTGCATTAATTGTGATTAATTAAGTTCCACAATCAGTGCATTCATTCTTATAGCAGTTATTTGCTGATTTATTGTACCTTTTAGGACAGTTTGGTTAAACCACGTCAACATCTGATGATGTGGAATAAGTCCAACACTGCTCCTCAATGTCTCAGATACAGCAGCAAGTTCAGTCTAACTCAGGCTGTCAGCCTGAATGCATTATTCATGATTCTTAAGGTCCAAAGTAAGTGCATCTATTTCTTTTTGATTGCATTACTCTCATGCTCTGTCGTGGTTAGGTCTATGATTAACATCTGAATCACCATTAATTGTATCCTTTTAAATCCCACTTAAAATGCCACTATTTTGCCTTCAAAACGTCCTTTTCAAATTTTCTGCTGTCTTCAACTAATGAAAATTGACTGTTTGGGCTCAGAACTGCTTTGGCAGATAGAAGAGTTTAAATGAGTTAACATGAACTTTACCTCTGGAAAAAAGAACTTGTAATGGATTTTAAAGAAAAAAGTGAACAGCAAAAATGTATCTTTCTGTAATACAAGATGCAGATGACTTTTGACTTGTCTACTGAGCTGTCAGAGTTTTTAAAGTGAAATGAGACTTTAAGGAGGAGGGAAGGACTTATTTTACATCACTGTGGTCATATATGAGTATCTATTGTGATCAATCAAGTCCATTTAAATTGCATTGTAAGATACTACTTGGCATTCAAAACAGTTTTAATGTTGTTTTGGATTTATCTGCTGTCTTAAACTAAGGGTAAATGAGTTCCTGTTTGAATACAAACCTGCTTTTGTGAGAGATGGAAGCTTGTACCATGAATTTAACTATGGAAAAAGTAACTTGTAATGGATTGAAAAGGAAAAAAAAGGGAACAGTAAATATGAAAATGTTTGATAACACTTGGTACAGATGACTTTTGAGTTGTCTGTGAGTTTTCAAAGTAAACTGAGACATTAAGGAGCAGTGGAGGACTTATTTTAAATTGCTATGGCTGCAGGGAGATGCGGCAGTGGCTCAGTCAAAGTTTACTGAATGACAATAAAGCATGCATGACTGAAAATACTTTGCACACTAATTGTGAACCTTGATTAATCCTGATTAATCTTGGCAGCCCTACCTGCCTAACTTTTACCTGAGTAGATTTACAGAAACATAATTCTACTTCTACTTAAGTGAATTGTAATCAAAGTAACTGAACTTTTACTTGAATATAATACTATTTCCACCCTTGCTCTTGGAGAAAAAGACAATCCCCTCCCATGCCACTACAGGAGAGGACAAGGGGACAGCCACCCATGGGAGAAATGACAGCACGGGTCCCAGTAATCTCTCAGACAAGCACCGAAATGTCGACAGGAGCCCTCTTCAAATGCTAATCTTAGCCGACACACTGGTCTCGCCCTACACTTCCAGTCCTCTGTGGATGCCTCAGTGCAGAGGAGCCAGTTCACCATCATGGCAACATGAGCCTGACAAGGTTTCGTTTTGTTTTGCTGTGAAAGAGAAAAAAATGTTTCCTTTCCTTCCCTGAAAAGCGCAGGATGATGAGTACATATGTTGATTTTCAGGCTGTGAGCCATGTACCGCCACTGTGCCGTCCCATCAGGCCTTGGGACAGAGTGACAGCAGGATAGTGTCACGCTACACAGCGACTTCTCGAATGCCACTGCAGAAGGGCCTTAAGTGTGTTTATTTGGGTCCTTACCTTCCTGGTGACACCACTCTTCCTTTTTTACAGTCCACCTTTTATTCTATTTTTTCATTTAGCCCCCCACCTCTTCGTCAGCGTGAAGCATCCCGCCTGCAGCGGTCGGAGGGACAAAAAAGCGAAGGCGCCAGGACCAACAACCTGCTAGCAGCCCAGGGACTGAAAGAGTGAGACGGTAAATGAAATAAGAAACTGGAGCTGGAGCGAGAGAAGGGCAGAGGCGGGTAGGTGGGTTGCTGGGCAGCAGACCCCCCCACCCCCTCCTCCTCCACCTCCCCTCTGGCCCAGAGGCCTTGGCATCCAGTGAGTAACACCCCCCTCCCTTCTCTTCTCTTGCCCCCCTTTCGCATCACCACCCCCCACCTGTTCAGATCCACGGTGCAGTGAGTGGCGATCAGCACGCCGTGAACACAAAGCAGCGGCCCCGCGGCCCTCCGCCTGGACCTCGGTGTCAGGACCCAGCCGAGCTGAGAGAGAGAGAGCATGAGAGAGTGAGGGGATGGATAGCAGCAAAATGCAGAATAATTATACCCAGTGGGGAATGCGAGCACCGTCGTTACAGGGGCGGCGTGGTCAGGAAAAAAAAAGACAAGAGAGGCAGCGGCGTCACCGGGGCGAGCTTGCAGGGCCAGTGGGCATGTTTGGTAAAGCACACTCTCAGACCTCCCACTGCACGGCTGAAGCTCCGTCTGTGGAAGCGCTGCAGGAGATCATCTGGATGCTGGCGAGGAGGAATGCACGGGGGATGAAACTGCTGCTGTGGTCCTGCATTCTGTGAACACATCACATGTAGAAATGTAGCAAAAAGATGAGCAAAAAAGTGGATTTTATATGACAGGAAACAGAAAATGTGTTATTTACTCAGGTATAAAAAAATAAAATGAATGATATAATAATTCCATAATGGATTTGTATAGATATAGAAGTGATACATGCCTTTTTTTATTCATGCAAAAATGGATGTTCACTAAAAATCCGATTTATTCCACTAGATTTAAGGCTATGTAATTATCAATCAAAGTGAATCACATATATTAACGATAAGAATGGTCATACATTTTTGGGGGCTTTCAAACAGTGAAATATATTTTTATTTATATTCATATTATAAAAGCAGATTAAACTTCTAGATGTATGATTAATTTGGAGGCAGAGACAGACGTTACTGTCAGGCAGAAGTGGGCAGTTGCTTGGGGCCGTGGACTACTAGGGGTCCCGTAAAGATATACTGTAATTAGCTTAACCCTTTCTCATGCATCAGCCAGTATCCTGGCTGTTAGGAATTTAAAGGGCTTAACACACCCATTACAGAGCAAAATGTGATGTTAGAAAGAGGAGAATCTCAGGATTGTAATAAAGTCCAGCAGTAACGGCTCACAGATACACAGCAACAGAAAGTAGCCCTTTAGAGTGAAGAATACACAGGAAATAATCAAACTCACAGTGTGGGCTACCTGCCTTCTTGATCATATAGTCAGAAGATCAGGACAAATCTTGTTAATCCCAGTATCCAGTTGAAGGTCAGGGTACAACAATCAAAACTAAAAACTTCATTTAGTGTCAGAAAAACACTGACTTGAAAAATCATTGTAAAAAGATACAACAAAAAAACTTATCTCTGACGTGCCATGTTGTCTGTTTGGTTTTCTGTTTGTCCCGTCTGACAGGGGTGGTGTATTTAAGGAACAAAACAAACGCACCCAAACAGGCCCTATGGCCTGTTTTTGCTGAGTAATGCTGGAAACTTTTAAGAGGTTTTAGTCGGTAAAACACAACCAAAAAGAAGAAAAACAAACCCAAAAGTGAACAGAACAGTTGCCGGATGTCCACTTAGAGTCTCAAAATGGGCATTTTAAAATTTGCCCTTCAGTATAAAAACATAAAAAACATTCTTATTTCTTTTTTATCAAATTTTAACTTGAATTTGATCAGGCCTATGGCAAGGGCTCCATTATGTTTCTAAGGTAAACTATCATAGCCAAGTAAATAATTAACATTTAGCAGAATTAAAAACAAAATATTGAAAGCATTAGAACAGTGGTTCCCAAACTTTTTGGGGTCCACCTGCTAGTATCTAAGAAAAACTTAGCTATCTTTTTAATCTGAGCCTCTGGGTTCATGGAATTATTTATTTAACCACTAGTGAACAACAGAGCTAAAATAGATGTCTGAATGGAGCCGCTCTGTTGTATTCTGTTGTATTATTGCATAAAAATAAAATATATAATCCCAATAAAAATAGTCTGGATGAGTTGGTAGTGTGGTAAAGGTGTAAAGTGAATGTGCTTGAGGATTTATTTTGTGTGTATGTGTGAGTGTTTGTGTCCAAAGTTGCCTCCTTCTCACGGCAACAGAAATGTTACACTTTGATACGTCCACCAGCAAATGTAGAAAACATTTTTTTAAAAATATGAAAAACTGTATAGTTCTGATCAGGGCTGAAGCTAATTAAAATATTAAAACTTTGAAAGTGGAAAAAAATATATTTCCTTTTTAAGCACTTTTTCTGCAGGGAGCCATTTGGGTCCAAAGGGTTCTAAGTGTGAGTTTTTGATATAAACCTGTACTGCTCAAAATATAATAACAACAAAATCAGTGTTGTCATAATTTATTGACATATACAAGGTTTTACTAACTTCACCCCAAGCATTCCACTCTGCAATTCATAATTAGTATTTTGTGGGGGGGTTTGTTAAAATAGGAGGTATTATTCTAACAAAAATGACATGAAAATGTAAGAAATACCCCAAAAATGAATAGAAATGTTACAGTTCTGATTAAAATATTTAAGCTTTAAAGGTGGAAAATATTAACTGATATGATTTTGATAGCCTTTTTTCTGAAAAGACACATTCAGGTCCCAAGGGTCCTATGTGTGAGTTTTTCTGGGGGACCCTGATGTCTGAGGTAACATCGCAAACAGCTCCTCTTCTCCAGTGCACAAGTCATCAGCTGGTGTTGCTTAGCCTTGCGGTGCCACGCCCCCCCATCATCACAGGAGGGCATAATGGGCCTGGGGGGCTTTAGCCAACACAGTTTTCTTTCTTTGCTTTCTTCTGCCTTACCTTTAGTTGTTCAGGACCTCCATTCATCCTCTTATAGCATTGCTGTGTAAAAGTTACATTTCTGGTCTCTCTTGCCCTTCTCACGTCCTCGTCAGATAATGAACATATATTTTTCCATGTGAAATAAAAATACAGAAAAGCCACAGCGTGGCATGGCTTGCTTTACTGCATGACATAAAAAGGTTGTCACAGCTGTCTTTACATGGGTAAGTTTATGCTGACCTCCACAGTTCATCCATGTGACTAAGCCCCAGAAAACTCTCCTATTTTCCCCCCTTACGGGCAGCCTTGGTCTTTCATTTGATAATTTTATGAGCAAATATTAGAGCCATTCTGACAGTCACATTTCTGCAGCACACTGATTGCTTTCATTGGTTGCTTTTGCAGTTTAGTTTTTTCCCAATCAGTAGTTCTAGCAGGTCGGTTTGACCATGTCAACCTGACCTGGCATGAACTAAGAGAGAATCATTTGACTACTGACATCACAAACTAAAACAGTTTGTTAAAAATGAGCACCACAACTGTCCTTCGGAAACGCAATCCAAGCCACACTGCTGCACCTGTGCATTCAAACGTCTTTATTTCACATGTAAAAAATATAATTGTGCTATACATTGGCTATTTCTAAATAGATTTTGCCACGTGAAACAAAGGTATTTTGGTTTTAAACATAAACAGTGCTCCTTGTTTAGCTTTTTTATTAGACTTTTACCTTCACATGGCAGATTGAGCATGCGTGATGTGCACTTCTCCTGTAGTTTAATTTTTGTTCATGTCGTCAAACCACTGGACAAGGGAAAAAGGTGTAAATCCAAGCTGATCTGCAGAGCCTTTATTCTATTACCTACATTCTTCTTGTTATTTCTGACTATTTTCAAGCCTGTATCCACAGTGTTTAGAGGGTTTGAACCCCCAAAGTACCAGAAGTTTAGTCATTTTTAAAATAAATAATGCCCCCCCTTTTAAATATCACAAGCCAGTTATTCCAATCTGACAAAGTGACATCCAAATTACAAAAATATAAACCACAGAGGCCTGTATCTTGTAAAAAGCACCACTTTTGTGACTTTCCCTTCAGTAATAAGCATGTTAAGAGCTTATTTTACAGCGCAGCTGCTCGGCATTTCAAGCACAAAATTGATTTGAAATAATGAGGTGAGAGGCTGTAAAAAGGAGCACTTTATGGAAAAAGAACCTCCTCCCCTTTCCACTATGACTTTATAACATACTGTTTATGTCAAAGGTGTCATTCTATGGTTAAGTTAAAGGTTTTAAGGAAAATTAGAACAATCAGATAAAGTTAAAAGCCTTTAAAAATACAAATAAAATCAGACAATGGCATATTTAGCATGAATAAGTTCCAATTCTCTGTTTTAACTTGGAACACATTTTTCCTTTTCAGTCATTGTTTTGCAGAGTGTCCCAGAACGGCTTTATATTCAGTGCAGGGGTGTCAAATAAAAAGCAGAATTCACTTAATGGACCTGTGGGAGGGAATCACAGAAAAACACATGATGTGCTCGCATGCAACATAAGCTCTGGCATGAAAACTGCAGCTAAACGTCAGGACGCTTGCAGATAATGATGAAAAAGGACAAATATGTCCTCATTATGCTGATGTTGGCTCGACCCTCCAAAATTATTTAATGCTGTGGAAATCTGAACTTTGAAGAAGTTTGAATGTAGTGGAGCTTTTTAATGCTTTGTCTGTATGATGTTTTATTTTCAACTCAAAGGAAAATGTGCAGAATTTTTCTTAAGGATCCCCATTGGCCTTATTCAAAGAGCCCTTTCTAGAAGGATTTCCTAAATTCCTGGTAGGCCATGAAGGCACATATATTAAAGAGTTTATTTTTTTATATTTACTTCATTTCAATCACATTTACTATCACGTTACTCAGTAATTTCACTTTTAAATGTCGTCATCACAAATTAGAAAAAAATAATTAAAACATAATTCATATATTGGAGTGAATATTCTACTGTCATTTTAAATGTGTTGTTAAAATCATTTCATCAACATATTTTAATGACAGCCTTTAAATCAGACAATAATCAGACCCCAAAACACAACCCATGATTATGCACAACACAAATGCACATTTACAACAAGAGAGGAGGGGACAAATGTGTTCATAGGTCTCCAGTTTAGCTCAGTTATAGAGCAGACACCTGTACACAGAGGGGTCCAGTCACTAGTTAATCAGTATTCCTAGCTACCATTACACCATGAAGACAAAAAACACCAAAGCAACTCAGAGAAAAGTATTGAAAGGTATAAGTGAGGGGATGGATACAGAAAAATGCCCAAGGCACTGAACATCCCCCAGAGTTTATCAAAAAATTAAAGGGATAGAGAATGTGTAAATCTGCCTAGATCAGACCGTCCTCACAAATTGAGTGTCTCTGCAAGGAGTCAAGTTTGAGAGGCCACCAAGACACCTATGACTACTCTGAAGGAGTTACAAGCTCCAGCAGCTGAGAGACTCTGCATACAACTTTTTAGCTGGGTTCCTCACCAGTCAGAGCTTTATAGGAGAGTGGCAAAATGAAAACCACTGTTGAAGAAAACTCAGATTAAATCTGGACTACAGTTTGTGCGAGGCATGTGGGAGACTGTAATCGAGTGGGAGAAAGTTCTTTGGTCTGATGAGACCAAAATGGAGCTTTGTGACCATCAGACAAGATGCAATACACTGCACACCACCACAAATACACCATCTACTGTGAAGCACAGTGGTAGCAGCATCATGCTGTGGGGATGCTTCTCAGCAGCCGGCCTAGGGAGGCTTGTCAAGGATTAAAGGCAACAAAGGAAATGTTCTGGGGTGGCAGAGTCAAAGCCCAGACCTTAATCCAATACAGAATTTGTTGCTGGACTTGAAAAGGGCTGTTCATGTCTGATCCCTGTTCAACCTGACAGAGCTTGAGCAGTTTTGCAAAGAAGAAAGGAGTAAATTTGCAGGGTGCAGATGTGCAAGCTGTGATTGCAGCCAAAGATGACTCTACTAAGCACTAATTGAAGAAGGTGAATATTTATGCAGTCACTCATTTTACATTACATGTTTTTATTTAATTGACATTACTTTGTAGGAATCTGTTTTCACTTCGACATTAAAGAGTTTCTTTTTTGTATATCTGAATATTTTTTAAATGCACTGTAAATAAACTCCTTTAACCTCCACCCTTGGTTCATGCTCTGCTGCTGGGTCCTAGTCAAATATTTTGATATTGAGGCTGCAGCAACAAACTGATTAAATCAATAATAGTTGATAAATAAAAGTGTTGGCAACTGCCAAATAGAGCTTTACATCACCAGGCAAACAATAATCTTTATTCTCATTGAGTACTTTGATGATTAACTGGAATTATGGTGAAGATAGGATGTTGACAACCTAATCATCAGCCAATTAGCCAATTATTAAGATAATCTTTAAACTATATATCTACAAAGGTCTATATATTGCCCATTTGAGGCCCAAAGTAATGGCCTGCCTTTGCTTGATGTTAAAGCTGCCAATGAAATAAAGTTTTTTTGGCCCATTTATGTGTGCACTTTGAATTATCATCTCCCAGTTCTCCATGTGGATACATCTCATGCAACCAGCTCATGAACAGAGCTGTCTGAATGTGTGCTGGAGCACTGAAGAGACCTTTGAGGCTCCAGCAAGAGTCAAGCCTTTCAAGAGAGAGGCCAAAGATAAACCCCAGAAAAATGGATAAGAATTCAACCAGAACTGATAAATTACCAGCCTGTCCCAAAATAAAAGAACCCATGAATGTCCCATCATTTTTCTGTGTTGTTCTGCTTTGCTTTAACATGTTAATAAATGCTGCGTTTTCTAGCCTCTCCACCAGTCTCAAGGTTGATCTTAATGTTTTTAATTTCAGCCTGCAGAGTCATGAATAAACAAAACAACAGGATGCACGTTCCTGTCATGGCCGCCTTTGCTGGATCTGACATGTTTTGTTCTAACAGATCCTCTGTTTGCATCTTGTGACAAGGCTGAGCTTGTTTTCCTCCCTCAGGACTTGATCAATCATTTAATCTCTTTAATAGGCCTGAATCAAAACTAATGGTGCATGTAATAAGTATTTAACTAAACAGTGTGGACAGTAGGGGACTTAAGTGGTGCCGTAATGATTTTCTCATAACTGACTATGACAGTTCTAATGAATTTAGGCCTCACAAACAAACTTTTGACAACTAATATGCAATGTTTGCCTCAAACAATGCCTCTTCTCACCACAGCTCAAAATATGCATGTACTTTGCTCTTGCCACAAGTGTTGTGTTTATTAATACATTTATGCCAATATATTTGCATTTCATAAAGTGTATTAAAAGCATTCGCTAATCCAAGATAATTCAGTCACACAGTGGCATTTTGTAAGACTTAATATGAAACTAATGAGCAGGATTTGGTGCCACCTAGTGTTGCTAGTGGGGAACACACTCTGAAGACAAAACAGTCACTATAATGGCTTGTATCCCAGTGTCATATTCTGTCTCAGTTTCAAACTGTGACATGTTGATGGTTGCAGAATTGTGTTTGTGATTAATTTAATAGTCATTTAGTCATTTTCTCTTTGCTGATACTTTCCCTGTGTTATCCCAGCAACTGGAGGGGTGGTTTTGTCTGTAAGAGCCATTATAGGCTGTTTTACAACTATGCATTGGTGCTTAAATGTTTGGCCATGCTCAGGCTGAAACCCAGGGCCTCTACCTTTGGGGTCACCTCAGGTTTGAGAGATGTAACATGTGACTTAAAAAGTATTCACCCCTTGGATGTTCTACCATTTTATGGTTTTATAAGTCAGTCATGGTCAGTGTAATTTATGTAAAGTAAAATGAGTGATTGCACAAGTATTTACCTCCTTCTAGTCAGTATTTAATAGATGCATCTTTGGCTGCAATACCAGCACTGAGTCTGTATGGATAGGTCTCAATCAGGCCTGCACATCTGGACACTGAAGATTTGCTCTGTTCCTCTTTTAAAAGCTGTTCAAGATATTGTGTTTTTAAGGAGAGAAAACTGTTTTATTGTTGGTAATGTAAATACATGGTAACTTATTAACAACAAAGTGTTTCAGCCTCAGGTTTTCTCACTTAGTCTCACCGTAGAGTAACACTGACCTCTGCTGCCATTTACTCAAAGCGTCACTCTGCATTATTGTCGCCTGCACCATTTAACCAACATACGAGCAGACGAGCAGGCCGTTAAACCACCCAGTAAACATCTTGTAATTGAAGTCTACCTTTAAGCTGACATAACTTTTTTGACATGATCCAGAAAATAAATTTAAAAAAAGACTCACATCGTGAGAAGAAGTCTTCCTGAGATGAGCGTGCCCCCCTCTCTTCCAACCGTTTGGTTCAGTCCACGGCCTCTTACCCGGAACTAGTAGTAAATATTTACACAGTCAGCTGACTTCCATCCACCTGATAGTTATTAGCAGAAGAGCAGCATACTTTTCCACATCCTTTTTCTATATACTATCAGTATATGCTTCGTCAATGGCTCCGTACCTCAAATAGCTCAGCAGAAGCTACCTGTTAGCTAAACATATCGGACCACTGAACGGTTAGTTACAGGTTTCTAGCTAGCAAGGCTAGCTGCATCTGCACAGCAGCAACAATTTGGAGACAAATACTGACATAGAACTAGTCTGCGGGGTTTAAAACATGGACAAGATTGTGCAAGGTGAGTAAATCCATTAAATGGGCTTCTGATCATTTTCAAAGTATGCATGTATCGTATTCACCTTCACCGTTCAACTTTTAATGACGGGAAATTTCAATTATTCAAAATCACACTGAAGTCATTTTTAGATCTGTATATTTGTTTCATTTTTAACAGTATTCTTATTTAAGAAACTAGTAGCCATATGAGGTAGAAATTAGATGGAAACTTTAAGTTTTTAAAGTATATTTTACACCATGTAGGCCAGTAGTGCAGTGCAGTGTTGGAAAGTTGGAAAATCTATCAGCCCCCCCTCTTTTTTTGACAGCCATTTTTAATGAGCAGCACAAGGTAATGAGGGATAGGGTCATAGTAAGGCTAAGAGTATTCAAATTATAGGCTTCTAACAAATTGAAATGTTTTTACTATTCTTTCATGCTTTTTTTGTTTGTTTGTTTTGTTTTGTTTTTGTTCATGAACAAAAAAGGAAGTTATTTTGAGGCTGGTTAGAGTTCCCACTGCAGTCAGGTCCTCAAATGCAGATTTAAGTGTGCTGTTGCTTCTGCACATGTCAAATCACTTTGTAAACCCTTTTACAAATAAAGTTACTATGTTAAGTGAGTTACCAAAATCATAAAATTCATTCTGAAAAGTGTGAGTGTTATTTTGTTGTAACATATAATACTCACTATTTCCACGTGTCCCATGTTTAAAGACAGCAGGATGTTTTCAGAACTACTTAGGCATGTACAGGTTAAGATCAAAGAGAATATTTGTACCATTTTCTTCACAGGACTCCCAAGTTTCTTGCAGTGTGTTAACTAAACTTAAGGCTCTTTGGTTAGTGAGTGTGTAGATCTGCTTGGCTCTGCTCATAAAGTCATTAGTCATAAACAGAATGCCAGGATTCAGTTCATGTTTACTGTTGCAAATCACTTTATTAACCCAGTGGCTGGTAGGTTGAGAAAATTCACTTGACACTGCTCCAAAATGCCCAAATTTTGGCTGCTGGCAGGCGCCAATTTCCTACCCTGGTGTTTGCCGATATTGTCATTGAAACTGAACCTCGATTAGCTGCCCAGAATACCCGACTAGGTTGGGATCCTCTGTTTCAAAGCATGGCACCTGACTTCAACACAACAGTGTTTTACATGTTCTTTCCTGTCTTTTTGCAGACGTGGGTGATATTCAGTCAAGACTGTTGGACCACAGACCTGTCATCAATGCAGAAATCCGCTACTTTGTGAGAGAATTTGAGGTACATGACATGAAAATTATGATGCTCTATGACAGGAGAACTGCAGAAATTTCCATGAAATAGAGACACACTTTCAGTTCGGTGTTAAAACAAAAAAGAAATTGTAAACTGTGAAAGTAGAACATATTTTGAAACTATTTTTAAACTTTAGAATTTCTTATAGTAGTGATGATGAAGTAATATGAACAAGTGTTTGACTCAGAACTACAGTAAGAAATATTTTGACTTTCTTTGAACTTTATTGGAGCAACATGTTGAAATAAAAATTTTAAAAATTCCAATACTTCAGTTCTTTTCAATACCATATTTTTAAACCATACAACCTCATAGATCAATAGCAGTAGTGGTAAAATAGAAATAAAAAATAAGAATTAAATAAATAGATCTTGGGTTATATTTTGAGGGAAAGCTGTCTTGTGTAGGGCACCGGTACCATAAAGGTGATGTCTATGCTCTTCATGAACAGGGGATGTTATCCCTGCAGCAGGCAGCCTGGGTTCAAATCCAGACTGTGGTTTCTTTCCTGCATGTCATTCCCAACTTGCTCTTCAGTCTTAATTTAAAAAAAGGCACAAAAAGGCAAAGTTCTATCTCAAACTGCACACATTTATGGACGATACAGTATTTTTTTTTAAGTCTACAGGAGTCTATCAATATTTTGGCAGTTAAAAACAAGAAATTACCAAATATTTGCTGCCCAAGACTTGTATTGTTGTTGCCATGTTATCAGATTGAGTATCACTATCCTTTAATTTCAAGGAAGATGGTATCATAGTTTAAAAATCTGGTATAACAACTCTAGTTAAGACCCACTGCTTGATTTAGCATATGCTTTCTTTAGACAGGGTGGTGTGAGTGTATGACTGCGCTGACATTTTTCTTGTTTGTTTTTTTTGTTTGTTTGTTTTAGGAAAAACGTGGGCACAGGGAGAGCAGACTTCTAGAGAACCTCAATAAAATGGTGTCAGAAACGAATGAACAAATGGTGTCGACAAATCTAGAGGGCATCACCCAGCAGCTGTCTGACATCAGGAAGCGATGTAAGTACTCCTCCTCAGAGTCACACTGAAGGCTTTTGTTGCATTTCTCTCAAGTGGTCCAGTTTGGTTCAGTCCAGTTTAGTACCTCACCTTGCTTGCATCATCACAACCATCATACCCTGAGGCTAGGTCCCATTTCTAAGTTTTTCCCCTCATTTTTGTGCCCCGTTGCCCATCGAAACAGGGTTAAAACAGGGTAGTGTATAAACTTTCCCTACGAAATGGGACAGCCTTTACAGTTCCTGACATTTCTACTACAAACACGTTTTTCAAAATGATCAGATCAAAAGGGCCATCATGCTTTGAACATCACAGTGTTATGATCTTAGAATGTTGTTGTAATTTTCACAAGGTTCACTGAAATTTCCCATAACACTCAGTTTGTAGCGTGCCTCTAGAAAATCTCCATTTGAATGGCCGTGTAGCCCTTGCACTCCACCCTATCCTTCATTCTAACTAGAACCAAGGCACTGTACCCTTAGATACGAGTAGACAAAATGTAGGTGTGGGACTAAGTGGTAGTGGAAAAAATGAAATGGGATTGAGCTCTACTTGGTAACCAAATGTGTAATCCAGATGTTTTCTTTCTTGCATATCACAAAGAGACGACAAGCTTTTGTTTGAGGAAAAGCTGCCAAATAAAAAAGGAGGTTACAGAAATGAATCTAAGGAGCTAGGATGAGAAAGACCATCTCTTAACGACGGAAATGGTGCTGGCTCTGCCCCTTTCTGGTAGAAGTCCATCAAAATGAATGGCAGTAGATGGGAAAGATGGGGTCTTTCGAGATTTAAGAGTTACAAATACAAAATCATACTGTTAAACAGTTATCAGGGCCCTGAATCCAACAGCCAGTGAGGTTGACAATATGAGGTTGGTGAAAATTATGACTTTTAAATACTTTATTTTTCTCCTGTTTTTATGTAAGCAGGATACAAAACAAAAATGATGAAGCAAATAGGGAAAAGAGAGATACAGTTAAATCTACAGTTAAACGCCATATGTATCTACAGTGCATTCAGGGAGTATTCAGACCCCCTTCACTTTTTTTCCTTATAAATCTACTTGGTGGAAGAGTTGTTATTTTAATATTCATTTGTATTCTTCTCCAAATATTTTTATATTCAGAGCATCAAAAAATTTTCACCTTTCTATTTATAGTTCATAGAGTTAATGCAGATTCAGCTATAGTTCATGTAAACCAACAAAAAGACATCTCTACTCTTGCTTTAATTCATACAGTTGCACTACGTCTCCTATTTATATGATAGTAAGATGACAGAAAACAAATCTTCTCTGACAACAAAAATGCAATCTTAGATTTTCTGATATACTTTGAATTTGTTAGAATCAATTTTGAACGTGCATGTCAAGATTTTTTTTTGCTTTTATCCACAGTGGAGGCTGCTAATCACATGGCAGAGAGAGTCCAGCAGAGGGAGCTAGAGGCACAGCAGGTAAAACCACTCAGGCAGTGTATTTGCTCACCCATCAAATGACTACATTAACTTCTCATTCAGGCAAATATCTCATTAGCCAGTCAAATGGTAGCAACCAATTTATTTGGGCATGTAGACATGGTCAAGATGATGTCCTGGGAAAAAAAAGCGGATTTATTGAACGTGCCATGGCTGTTGCTCTGGGTGTTTCACAAACTGTAGATCTACTGGGATTTCCATGCACAACCGATCCAAAGCTGCTTGAGATTTCAAGACAAAACACATCCACCTGGACACTGTTGCTGTTATTAAAAGCTTTATCATGACTAATCAAGACTAAGACTCAAATGAAGATAGATGTGAGAAATTGCTTAAACCATATTTATGTTTTCTATTTCCTTCTTGTCCTCCAGAGCACCCAGATGCAGGTGAACATGGAGCGTTTGAAAGAAGAGTGGGCCGAGTTTCTGAAGGAGCAGCAGAGACTAAAAGAGGAGGTGGATGAGGAGCATGTGAAGGCTGTGGGACAACTCAGCACCCAGTATAATGAAATGAAGAATGAATTAACCAAGTTTCCATCTGTTTAATCAGTTCTTAGTGAGAGCATGAGTAAAAAAGAAAGACCGTTTTTATTATGGGCATGGGTGTTTAATCAAGACACTGGCTTGAGTAAGTTTCATAGACTTCAGTATCCTGGTTTGGTTAGGGTTTTATGATGCTGTTTTGTGTTTGGGTATGCAAACCTGGCTCATGGACCTGGGCCCACCAGTTTGTCTATTTGGCCAACCCTCAAAGTTTTAGACTTTCTTAATAGACTTTCTTTGCTTATACTTTTGTATTATATAACTATTTGATTGCTGTTTAAAAAATTTAACCCCATAATTATGCAGCTCTCAGGTGTGAAGGTAAAACTAACCATATCAGGTTATATTACGCTGCCGATGCTTGTAAAAGTAGCGCAGGTGCGCTCATACGTGCACAGGTTTTGCTGAGCAGCAAATGATCCATGAGACATAGAGAGAGAGAGCTTCACATGAAGGAGAGACTCAAGTCTGACCCGGAAAAGGTCAGAAAACTTCTCCAGGTTTTATCATTAACTTTCCCTCACTGATTTTATCTACAGTGACCAATAGGTTCAGTTACCTAGACCATGATGCTCCACTACTGTCTTATTTTTACTGTCATAGACTAATTTGCCCCATAAACGTTACATTTTCATGAAGCTGACATCTCGTTGACCTGCTCAGCAGTGAACCTGTACGTGTACGTGAGCCGTGCTGCGTGCACAGAGTGTGGCGTGGATGAACGCTCTGCACTGTGTGACTGAGCTTCAGACATTCAAGCTACCAGGAACAAAGCTTTGAAACATGTCAGGTTAGATGTTAAATAAAGCCATGGATTGTAGCATTGAGACTGCGGAAATCATGCAGAAAATATTAATTTCTAGCGGGTCTAAACAGGTTTGAATTGAGCAACAGTTCAGATTATTTGTGCAACAGCTCCCTCTTATTAAATACAGCCTATAACTTGAATAATATAAGCCTTGAGTCTTATACCCCATTAAATAATGCTGCTTGTTCTAATAGAGTGGCTGGTAAAAATGTTTGTGGCTTGTAGAAACTTTAATCAACCAGCCATAGTGGAAGAAGAGGATGAAATTGAATTCCAACCCTGATCAGTACACGTTTTCATAGATAAAGCCTCTAAAGATTGATTTATTTAACTTCAAAATGTACAAACTTTCTCCTGGGGTCAGAACAGCATGTAGCCGGTAGCTGAAGCTTGCATTGCAAAGTAGTGCCAACACAGAGGCTTTCTGGGTGAGAAATAAAACACTTAAAAATGTTAAGATATTCTGTCCAATTGAGCCAACATTGTTTTTGTTTTTGTTTTTTTTTACCATTTTTCCCTTAAAAGTCACTAAATTTCGTGGAGCAACTGTACCCATCTGCTACACTGAATAGCCTAGCTTCTTCAAGAGTGTCCTGTTTGAAGGGGAAACACTGCAGTCAGTGGAGGCAAATGGCACTATTCTTGTCATGTAGCTTATACAACACAACTTGAAATATCCCTTTGACAAATTGAGTTTGTCTGGTTTCCTATCAGGTATGGACACTGCTCTATTCTCCTGTGTTGAAAAAGAGGTGGATATACCCCATGAATAATACAGGCTCTAAATTAGTAGGTGTAAGCTCTTAATAAGCCAAAGTGGTGTTATTTCTGAGTTTCTAAAACTGCAAAGGTTTGTGTTGTAGAACTATAAACAGCGTCGGCGCCTGCACATATACAATGCAGTAATCAGATACCAGGATACTCGTAGTTCTCATGTTTTCAGGGATAAATGCCACATCCTGAATATGATCCAAACCAGGATAAAGCTTATAGCAGAGATATTCTAGTCCATGTAAACCCACTAACTGATATATTTTCTGGTTAGCATAACTGCTGCTTCAAACTGAACATTTTCTAAATCACAAATCTTAAAGTGCGATTAACAGTCCCACAGTTTTCCAGGTCATCAAACTCACAATCCTCTGTCTTTTAGCACGTGAAATTTCATAGCACTTAAAAGGTCTGGAACGTGTCATTTTTTTAAACAAGCAAGCGTTTGATTGTTCCGTAGCTGTGAAGTTTTCAACATTTCAAGATTTTTAATGGACGACTGCCTGGAGGGAGCAGATGATAAATTTGCCTGAAGTTGAAAGGAACCTGGATCATTAAATGTTGGAAAAGTCTTTGTGAGCAGGTGTGTTTAAAGCACAGGTCAAGTGTTGTAGAAACAAGCTGTAACAGAAGTGTTTCCAGAGCAAATCCTCCCGTCTCCAGCTCTCGTGTGTTTGGAACATTTGACCTCTGACAAAAACTCATGTAAACCAACTGTCTATGAAGTCACTTTGATAATAAAATACCTTCACTCTGGCCAAATTTGAAGGATCAGCAGCAGCTGTTTTTAGTTTTACCACCTTTAGTCTGACTTTAATGAGTCATTACCCCAAACTTTTTTATTCCTGTTTAAATGCATAGTATGTAACTTTTCCTCTGAGAGGCTCTCAATCAAAACAATAACAAAAGATGACAAGTAGGGACATGCTGCTTAGCCACACCCACCTCTGTTGGTTACTTCCTGTTTTGAATAAAAAACTGCTCCCTAAGGTGTATTGACCTACAAGAGGATAAGGGTCACTGAGAAAATGATGCATGATGCATTTTTTTTTTTTTTTTTTAAAGAAAAGTCAAATTTCTGGACAAAAAAATTCAGAGGGGGAAAAACAAATTTTTGGAAAGTCTGAATTTTGAGGAAAAGTCAGAATTTTAAGGAAAAAGTAAGATTTTGGAAAAAAGAAAGTCAGAATTTTTTTAAGACAATTCTGAGGATAAAGTTAGAATTCTAAGGAAAAAAGGATTTGAAAAGTTACAGTTCTTTTAAAAAGGCAGAGTTTTGTGAAAAAAGTAAGAACTTTCAAAAAATATGTCAGTTTATTTTACAAAGTCAGAATTCCAAGGAACAGAGAATTCTGTGAAATTCAGAGATTTTTAAAAAATTGGAATTAATTTGTTTTCAATCTTTTGAGGAAAACTTTAGAATTCTGAGAAAAAAGTCTGAATATTTAAAAAAGTTATAATCATGAGGAATGAATCAGAATTTCAAGGAAACAGTCTTTAAGTCAAAATTCTGAGGATAAAAAGTTGGAATTTTAAGAAAATAGTCAGAATACAAAAAAAAAAAACACTTGGAATTCTATGGAAAAAGTGCATTTTTTAAGAAAAAAACTCAAATTTTCAAAATTTGTTATTATTACATTAATTATGTGAAATACACTTTTTCAGGCTTTTCAAGCAAAAATATGTGTCCACGATTCCCGCAAGATTCAGAAAAATCCATTCCCTTCCCCTCTCTCTTTCTCCACCTTTCTCAAAATGTGTGCTGAAACAAGCCATTCTCAGATTTTTCCCTCATGATGTCATGTGGGGAGTTAGCACTGCCCCCAGGTTCAGTTTGCCCTCCTCTTGGAAGACAGTTCCATCCTCCTCTCCTGAGCCTCCTCTCATCCATTTAGCCACATCCATTTCCTGACAGGGGCGGAGTCAAAAAGCTCATTAATATTTAAAGTCACAGACACAGGTTTTTTTAGACGTGCGAAAATCCAATACTGGAGTGTTTATTCCACAACAAACTTCACAGGCATGTTTTGGGGACCTCTGAGACCAAAATAAACCTGTCTTTAAAGGGTCAAATATGTGACCTTTAAAGTCAGAATTCAAATGGAAAAAGTCCTAATTCTCAGAAAAAAAGACAATTTTATTTTAATTCTGAGGAGAAATTCTGAGAAAAAAAAGACTTTTGACTTATTTTTCTCAGAACCCTGAGTTTAAACTCAAAAAATTAGACTGAGGCTGCAGTGGTCCCACATCTGTATCTTTTTTATCCAGATGCTGGACTACTGTGCATCAATTCAGCAAGATCAATACAGGTAGCTGGTTTTTGCAAAAAAAAACAAAACAAAACAAAAAAAAAGACAGGTCAGAGAGACAAGAAGAATCAGTAAAGTTAATGAGGTTACTTCCTCCTGGTAGAAGCACAAAAATCCAAACTTAAGGACAAAGAAGAGACAAATCCAAGCAAATCCACCTTTCTCCAACTCTGCAGTTAAGAACAGAACGTGACTGCAATTACTGCGTGAATTCCTCGGTCTCGCAGGTTTTTATTTTATTTAAATTTATTTAACCAGGATAAAACCTCATTGAGATTAAGAATCTAATTTACAAGAGTGTCCTGGGTTGAGCAGGTAGGTGGGTTTTGACAGATAGTGGGGCACGCAGTCAAACCACAGTGCAGCTGTGATGGACCCAGTTGAAGTCCTGGGTTACTCTGGGTTTTGTCCAACCTAGTGAAGGGGGAGAATTTGTACAAAGGTCAAAAGTCATGACACACAACTGGATGTGCGCTGTGCTGCAAAGCAATGCTATTTTAGATGCTATCATAACAGGTGAGAAGTCTTGGTACAATGGGAAGAGTCCTGTTATGTCAAGGGCTATTGTTTATAAGTGACAGTACTGAGGCAAACTGGCCTACTTAAAGAACTGACTTTAATCATTTACAAACAAAAATGTGCCCTATACTGGGTGTCTAGGATTATCTCAGATTATCTTGTTGTGGTGGTATCAAACAGGTTTATTAAACTTTATATTTATGCTATTGTAACAACCGTTTGCTAAATATAAATTATGTGTTGCCATTTGGCTGAAAAAAAAAATTAAGATTCACAATTTTTGGTCCATATCATCACGCTTTTGTAGCATAGTCCTTTCACTTTTGAGCTGGACTCAGTCCTGGAATTCGTCTCAGAGAAACCGCAGCCTTTTTCATCAGCCTCCCTGCTCTCATGCAGTCCACCCTTCATTCCCCTGCCTGTGTCTGTGCATACATTTACATGTGAGAGAGAGGCTGGCGTCAGAGTAAACACGGTGGCCGGCATGTCATCAGAGATCACAGAGGGCGCAGACATGCGAGCAGATGTGTGCTGTGTTCATGCTTCCCCTCCGCCTCAGTGACTGCAGCTGTCCAACGTGGAGACAGCCCATCACCAGCTAACAAGGAGCGACAATACGGAAACATGGCTCTCCTCTGCCAGCGAGGCACCTTCAAGCTGCAGATGTTTGTTTTTATGGTTTTTGTGGAAAGAAGGAAATACAGAGTATATTAAAGGTCAAGTCTTAAAGGTCTTAGCTGTTCATGAGGAGAGAGCAGTAAGCTTGATAAGTGTGGAAATAATCAAGTAAGACAAACTTTCAGGATTAAGATCTCTAACAGGTGCACATCTGAAGTTTGTGGTTATTTCCTGGCCTGCTCTTTGTCTGTTCAAATCCAAAAAATACCTGCATTATGACCGGGCTGAGGCATTCTAAGGAAGCCCCAAAATCAGAGTGACCTTCCAACGTCTGCTAAGGACCATTTCTGGTGATAATAAAAATGCTCATTTCCAGACTAAATTGACACAGGAAGAATTTAGATTAATGTCCGTTTATTGACAGAGAGGCTTTCAACAACAGATTTCAACATTTCACTAGAAATTTACTGCATCTGGTTAAGTAGTTTTGGAGTCACTGGTATCCATTAATATGGGGCTTCATGCTCCAATATCTTCTTTTAAACAGAATTATCATGATGTTTTGTGAAATTGATGAATGCATTTCTTTGCATGCTAGAAACTTCTGCACGTTTTCCCACAAAATAATTGTGCGCTATATTTATTCTAAACTGACGTGTGAAAGCCGGCATCTTTTGTGTAACATAAGTGTTTAAGCCAAAAAAAACCCACCAACTTTCTGGGTTCAAATTCATAACTTAATATCTTGCAGTTGAGATCAAACATTGCATGGTTAATGTAAAAGTTGACCAGCTTTAAACCATGTTTTCATGCATATAAATTTAAAAACAGAATAGCGCATAAGTTAAAATAAAAAGACTAAAATATAATATTCAATTGTTTTTTGTACCTCTAAATTCCCCATATCTAAGTGCTGTAAAATGCAGCGTTTAAATTCTGACATCATACCAGCTCTCAAATGTGCTTAAAAATGCTCTCAGTGGGCCGTCATCACCAACAGTTCTTAAAACAAATGTTTGTTCTAAAAACCCACGTACACAGTTTTCAAGTCAGTATTTAGTTGATGCACCTTTGGTTGCAATAACAGCCCTGAGTCTTTGTGGATAGGTCTCAATCAGGCTTGCAAAACAGCTGCAGCTCTTTCAGATTGCACAGGGATCAGGGATGAACAGCCCTTTTAAGTCCAACCAAAAACTGGCTGGAGAATAAATCTTCTCCCAAGCCATAGTTGTCTTGCAGACTGAAAAAGATTGCCCTCCAGAATATTCCTGTACTTTGCTACATTTACTTTACCCTCTTCCTTTACAAGCCTCCAAGGGCCCACTGCCAAGCATTCCCACAGCATGATGCTGCCACCATAGTGCTTCAAACTGGGTATGGTGTTTTTGTGGTGATATGCAGTGTCTGGCGTCTTGTCTGATGACCAAATACAGTCATGGATGAAAATATTGGCACCTCTGGAATTTTTCCAGAAAATACATTATTTCTCACAGAAATTGTTGCAATCAACAGATGTTTTTGGTATACATGTGTCTATTGCCTTTATTTGCATTGGAACAACACAAAAAATCTGAAGAAAAAATACTAAATTGACATAATTTTTCCACAAAACTCAAAAAATAGGCCGGACAAAATTATTGGCACCCTCAACTTAATATTTGGTTGCACAACCTCGGAAAAAAATAACTGAAATCAATCGCTTCCTATAACCATCAACAAGCTTCTTACACCTCTCAAATGGAATTTTGGACCACTCTTCTTTTGCAAACTGCTCCAGGTCTCTCAGATTTGAAAGGTGCTTCTTGCAACAGCAGTTTTGAGATCTCTTCATAGGTATTCAATGGGATTTAGATCTGGACTCATTGCTGGCCACTTCAGAACTCTCCAGGGCTTTGTCTCCAACCATTTCTTGGTGCTTTTTGAGGTATGGTTTAGGTCATTGTCCTGCTGGAACACCCATGACCTCTGATGCAGACCCAGCTTTCTGACACTAGGCCCTACACTGCAGCCCAAAATTTTTTGATAGTCTCCAGATTTCATGATTCCTTGCACACAGTCAAGGCACCCAGTGCCAGAGGCAACAAACTAACCCCAAACATCTTTGAACCTCCACCATGTTTGACTGTAGGTACTGTGGTCTTTTCTTTGTAGGCCTCATTCTGTTTTCTGTAAACAGTAGAATGACGTGCTTTTCCAGAAAGCTCTACCTTAGTCTCATCTGTCCACAAAATGTTCTCTCAGAAGAATTGAGGCTTACTCAGGTACATTTTTGCAAACTCCAGTCTGTTTTTTTTATGGCTCTTTGTCAGCAGTGGGGTTCTCCTCGGTCTCCTGCCATAGCGCTTCATCTCATTCAGATTACGACGTATGGTCCCAGCTGACACTTTTGCACCCTGAGTCTGCAGGATAGCCTGAATTTGTGTGGAAGTTGACTGAGGATGTTTATCCACCATTCCAAGTATCCTGCGTTGCATTCTTTTGTCAATTTTTCTCTTCCATCCACATCCAGGGAGATTATCCACAGTGCCATGGGTTATAAACTTCTTGATTATTTTACGCACAGTGGACAAAGGAATTTCAGGATCTCTGGAGATGGTCTTGAAACCTTGAGATTGTTCATATTTTTCCACAATTTTGCTTCTGAAGTTAAGACAATTCTCGCCTCCTCTTTCTCTTCTCCATGCTTGGTGTGATACACACAGGCACACAACACAAAGGTTGAGTCAACTTTTAGACATTCTAACTGGCTTCAGGTGTGATTTCTAGATTGCCAGCACCTGTTACTGCCACAGGTGAGTTTAAATGAGCATCACATGCTTGAAATAAAGTGATTTACCCACAGTTTTAAAAGGGTGCCAACAATTTTGTCCAGCCCATTTTTTGAGTTTTGTGTAAAATTGTGTCAATTTTGTCTTTTTTCTCTGGATTTTTTGTGTTGTTCCAAAGCACATGAAGGAAATAAACGTGTGTAAACCAAAAACACTTGTAATTGCAACAATTTCTTGGAGAAATGATGTATTTTCTGGAAAAATTCCAGGGGTGCCAATATTTTCATCCATGACTGTAGCTCAATTTTGGTCTCATCAGACCAAAGACCTTTCTTCCATGACCATAGAGTCATGCTTTTTGGTGAACTCTAGCCAAGATTTAATCTGTTTTCTTCAAAAATGGTTTTCTTTTTGCTACTTTCTCATAAAGATTTGGCTGGTAAAGGACCATCTTGGTGCCTTCTCTCACTAGTCTCCTTCTTGCGCGCTCACTTAGTTTGTGAGGGTGGCCTGATCTAGGCAGATTTACACATATGCCATATTCCTTCCATTTCTTCATGATGGATTTTTTTATTTCTTAGTGCCTTGGATTTTTTTTGTATCTATACCCTGACTTAAACTTTTCAATTACCTTTTTTTCTGAGTTGCTTGGAGTGTTCTTTTGTATCATGGTGTAATTGTAGCCAGGAGTACTGATTAACCTCTTACTGTAGGGATAGGAAAAGGCTCATCATTTGAGTGCCAGATTGGTTTCATTTGACCTGCTAGATTTAACAATGACACGACATATGATTGATATTTTTGCTTATATTTTGCTACAATTATGCATTTTCTTTTAAACATTCAAGGGGGGTGAATACTTTTTTATTGGCACCATGTTGGATATTCACTACTGGCACTAAATACATAAATAAATATGCCTTTTATGTTTAATTTGAAGGAGCACATCTGCTTCAGAAGTCTCCAAGTATTTCTTATCTTTGATTCCAGTGCATGATCGTTTTTACAGTTTATTTTAATTGGGACATTTCTGACGTCTCACTAAATCTTTCACTCTTATTCCTTCTGTGTTTGCACACAGCCCTGCAGTCTCTTGCCCTTACATGGGCATAATATGGATGTCTCTCTATACTAACTGGGGAAAAATGGGAACGAGCTTCCAGTTTACAAGGACATGCCATTCATCAGTTTAATAATGAAGATAAGAACACTTCAGCAGTTTGAAGATGGAAAAAGCAAATTACAGCTGGGAGAAAGTAGGCTTTAAGAACAAATTCTTCCTAAAAACTGTTGGTAAATGAGGCCTGTTCTTATTAAAGCTAAGTTATGCTCTACATTCACCTGAAATGGTCTGCGTTTTGACTTGCAGTAAGTGACTTGTGCCCTTCTCTTTCCTCCATGGACCAGAACATAAAAGCCTGTAAAGTGGCGTGTCCATGTCGGGTACAATGCTGTCTAAAATTTCTTGTTTTCATCCTCCTCAGTCTGCTGCCTCATTCTTCTGGACCTTTGCTTGTATGTTTTTGATTCTAGTGTGAATCAGAGCAGCACGGTCTTCCTGTTTTGAAGACGGAGCATGGTTCCTAAACCATTGAGCTGCTGTTCCCTGTGCCAATATAAATGGTGAAAATGTAGCAGCTCCAACTGGAGCCCAAATGGGTGAGAGACCAAGATAAGGGGTTTGTTGGTTAAAGCAATCTGATGCTGTGTCTGAAAAAACACAGAAACACAAAAGAGAGATGGAAGGTGCAGATGATTATTATTATTGAATTTTGGACTTACAGCTAGTCCAAAATTCCCCAGTACGTCTTTTAACTGGCACACATCATAGAGCACACAGTACACCTATTTTATCCCTGTTGCATTGGCTCCCCGTTCATTTTAGAGTTGATTTTAAAATTTTATTGTTTGTTTTTAAAGCACTTCATGGACTGGCCCCCACGTACATCTCAGACCTCATTGTTCCCTATACTCCTGCGTGCTCGCTGAAGTCTGAGGGCCAGCTCCAGCTTATTGTCCCAAAAACTAAACTTAAAAGCACACTTTTACTGACTGGCATTTAACCCGGCATGAGAATTGTTTGGTCCTCTGACAGTCTTTTATTGATTTTATGATTTTAAGTGTTTCTATTTGATTGGGTTTTATTTATTTACTTATGTATATTTGTTAGTTGTGATATTGACTTGATATGTATATTTCGTGTGTGCTTTATTCTGTTCTGCTTGTTGCAGTATCCTGCACAGCACTTTGGAGACTTTGTGTTGGTAAAATGTGCTATACAAATAAAGTTGGATTGGATTGGATTAAATTGGATTATTTCACTAGAAACAACAAACACCATCAACAGGGTGTAATCAGACAATTATTAATCAATGATACTGGAAAGATGATTTTGATTAGGTGAGTGTTGCCAGCATCATTTTGGGGACACTTCTTAGGGGGTCTAAAGTAGCTCCCAGGCATGGTGAGCCTTCATCAGGCCCTACGGATTGGAGGAGGGAAAGAAATAGAAAAATAGAGGGGGAGAAGGAAAAGGAGGGGGTAGAATGCAAGAATGAAGGGTGAAGAGATGGTCAGGTTTGAGCTCTTGCTTTGCCGTGATACCAAGTCTTACAACACCAAAAAGCATGCTGGATACAAATTTACTTTAAAGGGAAACCAGAATACTTAACATACTGTAAATCCCAACAACTGTGTGCAGATTCTACATCTATGTAGAATCTGTAAATACAGATCAGTATACATCCAATTTCCAACAGAAATGCCTTTGGAAGATCATATAAAAGCTGGTCCTAAACCTACACATCTATAGCAGGGACCACCAACAGAAACAGCAGTTTTAGGTGTAAGTGTTGGTACATACCTGTCTTGTGAAGTTTATGCAGCCAAAATGAGGAGATTTACTGGCCCTAAGCAGGGGGAATCCAGCAGGAAGTACTGCCAAAAAGTAGGCACTGGGATGGAAACAGGGTAAACTTTCAACGACTGCTGTGATGAGGAATGTGATCCCAGGGGAAAAGGAGACATGCCGTCTCAGAGAAGTGAAGTGGCACTAATCAGGTGTTCTTTCTGAATTCACAGACAGGAGCCCATCATAATAAGCATAAAACCATCACAAAAGAAACTTCCTACTTCTATTGCCAAAGACAGTACACAGTGGCCAATGCACTGCATGCTGCATGCAACAGAAGTATGCAGTATGACTGCCAGTCTGCTGTTTTTGCAGTATGCCAGATCTCTGATAAGTGAAGTAAAAAATGGCCCGGCTAATGGTGATGGCTGCTAACGTGTATCTGCCTCTGGTCTAAAGAAAAAAAAAAAAAGAAAAAGAAAAAAAAGTTGCAGGTGATTTAATTGGATTTTATGATTTTTAAAGACGGTTAGGTGTGTAACACCTTTGTAATGATTCAAAGAAAGTAAATTCCCCAGCATTCCAGTCACATCCTGTGCTGTTCTCCTTTTTTTTGAGGGGGGGGGGGCTGAAAAGATTGAGAACCCTTGGTTTAGAGGACAGCATCTATTTCCTGTGATTTTTCCTATGAACCCACGCAGGATTCTTATCTTTATGGGAAGTATTGCACAATTTTATGAGTTAACGGGTCAGCTGCAGCTTGGTATTAAAATATCTATTCCACATTGTTTACTTGTGCATGCTTTAAAAAACTAATAAAACACCAGAAGCCCTTGACTTTCCTCAGAGAAACAAATAAAACACACATGACCCCAGTGGACTGCTCAGATTTCTACATAGGTGACAGCACACTTGGCATAACAAAACTTTTTTTTGGCTCAGTCACCTTCATTTCAGTCGACTTATGAGAAAAGGCAGACCTTAAAGAAACAATTTCTCTGTTTTGTGTTGGAACAATAGAAAGCGAGGAGGAATTCATTCACGCCCATTTTCCTGACAGCTTATGGGAATTTTCAGCCTCTGCATGCTCACTCGCTTTCTTTTGTGCTGCATGATGGGCCCCTGTTACTCAATTACTAAGGGTTTCAAAATGAAAATGCCAATGAACAAAAGCTCTGTGCTTCCAAGTTAATAATCCAGAATAAAACCACCCCAGGGAGTCAGTGATGGGTCCTGGGCGGACTGAAATGCAGGTGGTAATATGAATTCTTTGGCAATAGCAAAAATTCACCCAGTGGATCACTAAAGAATAGGAGGATTGCTCTCAAACCTGGTATAAAACAAATTAAGAAATTGATATTTCTCAGAGGGAAGGTTGCGAGGCATGCTGGATAGTGTCAAAACCTGACGGCTTAGAAAATGAGCACTGGGTGGCACATAAAAAAGCAATAATTGGAAAGCAAAAGGATGGAAATTAAATGTCCCACCTTTTAAATGGCAGCACTCACTTATTAGCAAGCCGTGAATCATTTAAGTGATTCAGCTTCTTAACCAGATGTCTGTGTTTGAGGGAGACACGTCATCTTTGTAATAGCAACCTAAAGGTCTAATTAGCTGAACCCTACGTGATGTTTCGCATCTGTTCAGTTTCATCAGACGGCCTCACTAATACAACAGCTCAGCGCTCCTGTCAGGTCCAAGAAATACAGATAAGAGTCCAGCAACAACAGTCACCTTCCTCAGTCAATCACAGGAAGAACAATAGCCAGAGAGGACTCGGAGAGCGGTCTGTCAACGGCCACCGGCAGAAACAAAGCTTGTTGTCGTCTGGATTCCTGAGCTCTGCAGGAATGTCTGGCTGCAGTTCCATCCACATACCTTCTCCATGGGTTTTCCCTGTTTGCTGTACCAGGCAGGTATTTTCCTGATGTTATCACTGTTTGACTGTTGTGGTTTCAGTGATGCCAACTGTGAATCTGAAGAACTTTGAATCCAAAGTTCATGCTTCAAGTGGCAAGAGTATTTGTTAAGTTAGAGGGGCATGAGCAAAAGCTATTTTATCACCCCTCTTTCTAAATTATTAGCATTCAATCATCCATCATTTTAATTTGAATAAAAACAAGATAATTGTGCTCTGATGTAAGGATAAGTACTCTGTGAAGAGATCCCTAATCCTAGAATTATGTCCCTATCTGCTACTGATAAATTCTCTAATGTTCCACATAAGATGAAGATGAAAATTCTAGCCCCCTAAGATTTTTTTTTTTAATTTCCCAAGAGCAAGGAATTTTTAACAGTTTTTCCAAACATCCTGATTTTATTTTAGATGCTTACATTATTTTATTTGCACACAGAAACCAAAGTAATTTCACAAAAAAACTGCCAGGGTCTAATTTATAAGCCCTTCAGATGCTAATAGTCAGTAGTGGCTCCTTTTTGGAGAACAGCCTGCAGACTTTTCTCCTGAAGGATCCCAGCCCATTCTTCTTTGGACAATCTCTCAAGCTCCTCCAGATTTGACAGTTGTCTGACATGGAGTTTGGTCTTCCGTTCACCCCACAGATTTTCAATGGGATTCAAGTCAGAACTTTGTGCAGACCAGTCAATAATGTTCACTTAGGTCCTCTGGGGGTAGTTGTTCACCAGGTGCCACGTATGTTTTGGGTCGTTGTCGTGTTGGAAGACAAAGCGACAACCCAGACCCAGTTTTGCTGCTGGCTCCTTGAGGTTTACTTTCAACTCTTTACAAATCCTTCTTTCAGCCCTGCGATTGACTGGCGACCAGTCCAGGGTGTACCCCACCTCTCACCCAATGACAGCTGGGATAGGCTCCAGCCCCCCCCACAACCCCCAATGGGATAAGCGGTATAGGCTGTAGAAAGAATTGGACAAAGCCTGTGTGATGTCAGCCGTCTGCTTACAATAGTCGGACTCAAACAGCTTTTCAAGCCAACCCATGGCGGGCTCCATACTGAATTAGCCGTCTCAACTGAACTTTGGATCAACCTAATGGCAGGCAAGAGCCCGCCCCCTGAGCTGACTTCCTGTCAGCTCAGCTAGCACTAAAGCGGTCCTTCTGAAGGTAGCTTCTGCCTGTCAAGCTCTCTGTCAGTCAAATTAGACACGCAAGTCAGTGCACAATGTGGTTTTTCCTAAATATAATCGAAACAATTGTGGTACAAAAAATTCACCACCCCGTACAGTGAGAGCACATGAAGACATTAGTTAATGAGACACGTTTATTTCTAGTGTAGAAAAACAGCTTTTTAACATGAGTTCAGATGGGACTATTGGTGTTCCTGCAGCTGGCATCAAGTGGACACTCAACATATTGCGATTGTTTGCACTTCCGCATTGGCTTCATTTTTCAGGACCGGAGTGCCGCTTGGTTTCACTGTGGGGACGGTGTTCTTTGGGCTATATCCCTCTCCCTTCTTTCTCCAAACATAAGCAACATCTCTATGGCCAAAGAGCTCTACTTTGGTTTCATATGCTTCTTGTATGCAGAATCGTTATCCAGCATTGCCCATAGCATACTTCAGTCCGGCTTGAAAGTGTCTCTTCTGCAGAAGCTTTTCTTGATCTGTGGCCTCACAGTCAATTCCTGTGCATTGCTCTAGTGATGGTCTTTGAGACTACAATTCCCAACTTGGCTAAGTCCTTTTCTAGTGTCTTGGCAGTTCTTCTGGGGTCTTTAGACACAGCTCTCACTAGTTTTCTCTCCAGAGTCTTTGAAATCTTTCTCTTCCTACCTCTGCCAGGCTTGTTCTGTGCTGTGGGGCTCTCTTTGTATTTCTTGATGTTACTTCTCACTCCAGTTCTTGGCACTGGATTGTTGCTACTTGGCTTTCACATTGAGTGTTTTGCAAGCTCCAAGAGGGCTTTCATGTATTCTGTACTGAGGAGAGGCTTCAGTCTAGCCACTCTGCTATAAAGCCTAGATCAATGGAGGGCTGCAGTGATGGTTGTCCTTCTGGAGCTTTGTCCCATCTCCACTTAGGATCTCTGGAGCTCCGTCAGAGTGACCATTGGGTTCTTGGTCTCCTCTCTTACCAAGGCCCTTCTCCCCTTAATATTTAGTTTGGTTGGACGACCAGCTCTTGGCAGATTCCTGGTTGTGTTAAACTTCTTCCATTTGATAATCAGGGAGGTTGCTGTGCTCTGGGAATTGTCAGTTCAGCAGAATTGTTTGCAGCCTTTCTCAGATCTGCATGCTCCAAGGTAAGAGAAACATTTTCATACTGGCAATATGTGACGTTCTGGTTATTCTAAGTTGCTATAATGTTACCCGCTAGCACAATTACTAACATCAGGTCACTCCTAATGTTACACTTTTATGTTAGTGTTAGCATCAACTCATAATTTATCATCGATGATGGTCTTAAAAGGCAGATTTGAGTGTAAGACTTATCACTTATCTATTTTGCTAATAAAGCACTTTGTTGCTGGGAGAGGAAAGCTAGCATTAGTCTGGCATTAGATATTGGTTTTATTTTAATTGATTTTATAAAGTTATTAGGGATTTCTATTATCCACATACACTCTACTGTGTCTTTGTCTTTATTCTTTTACTGCTGACAAGTTTATAAAAGAATCTAATCAATTAAATAAAAGTTTGTCAAATTGCAGGGAAGTTTAAACTGTTTCAAATGGGAAGACGCCTGGAGAGATTTAGTCTGACAGAGTAAGATTAACTAAGAAAGTCAGGGCTTGGAGCGCAGGTGGCCAAGTGGCTAAGGCACGCCCCATGTACGTGGACGGCCTGGGTTCGAATCCGGCCTGAAGCCCTTCACCGCATGTCTCTCCCCCGCTCTCATACCTGTTTCCGACTCTATCCACTATCCTCCTTTATCAAATAAAGGCATGAAAATGCCTAAAATAAACCTTTAAAACAAAAGAAAAAAAAAAGAAAGAAAGTCAGGGCTTGACAAAGAGTCATTATGCATGAAATCATTAAATGTTTCACTGATTTAAAGATCATATAAACCAGACATGAAGTATGGATTGACAGCAACGTCTTAATGATCCCTTATTGCAGCCCATTATAAATAATAGGTGTTGTAAAACAGCGTTAGTCCTGAGCACATTTTGGAGCCAAACCAAAATGCAATGGATGAAAAGTCATGTTCACTCATAGTAAACATTTCCAAGAGCTATAAAAACTACCAAACCCTTTAAAAGTGCTCGTTCCATTAATTTGGCTGTGAGTAGAGGAATTTCTCCCCTGTTGTTCTCAGAGTGAGCCCTTTGCTCTCACTGATGGGTCTCATGATGAGAGTTTCAAGGAACATCTAATATCCCACCAACCTCAGCCCCTGAAAGCCAATAAATCAATCAGTTGTTTTTTACAAGCCCGTGAGTGTTACCCATTCAGGAAATAGAGAACCCCTGCTGTGGATAACAGCTAAGAACCGTCCTGACTGACAGAACAATGAAGCAGACAAGGTGCATGCATGAATGTGGGACTGCATACTTCTCCGGCTCCAGCCTGTTACACCCCCCCCCCGAATGTGAGTCAGCCTCTCATCCTGGCTTTCTCCAAGGAGGCCTGGACTCTTGGCAAAGGAATGCATGGGAGTGGGTTCCTTCAATAAAGGCAGCTCTCCTCAGGGTCCCAGGACCGCCCTGGGCTTTACTTTTCATCGTTTCCCTCCGCTGTCTCTCTCTGAACCCAGGTGGGTTGCTGCTTTTGCTACTGCTGCTGCTCCTTTTTAGGCATAATGGCTTTACCTTGAGGCTGAGAGAAAGAGACTTGGAGGAAAGGAGGAGCCCAGACCTAGAATTATGACTCACCTACAGCATGCTCGAGTTAAAGGCAAAGTCTGGACTTTTTGAAGTGAGGTTGTGTGAGGTACTTATCAATAGAAAGTGAATTTTGTACAGGAGATAACATCCAGCATTAACCCTGTTAAGTAGAGCCAGTCAGATACTGACACAGAGGCTACAGCTGTACACTCAGTACGTTCACATGCACAGTTAAGGGGAGCTGTGGCTATAGCTCTACTGGGTCATTTGAATTGACTACTGTCCTTGTCAGAGCATACAAGAGCAGACAATCCTTTTATTGGTGAAAGTATGTCCCACTTTATACCGTACTATAGGTGGCAGTATGCCCCCTTTCAGCCAGTAACTGATGGAACTTTTTCCAGCTGAACTAATGGGTCACATAGAGTCATGTTCAAAGGTATGAAGGGTTTGCATGTACAGTGCTTGACAAATTTATTAGGCCACCTGTCATAAAAACGAGAAAACATAAATATTTTAGAAATCTTTCAAAAACTTGTTTAAAACTAAAAATGTCATTGTTATTTATTTGGCAAATAACAAACTGAAATCACTAAACAGTCCTTTTTCACACATAATAACCAAAACACTTCATATTTTGTATGGCCTCCTTTGGCCTTAAAAAACCTCTTGCATTCTTGCTGCCATTGTTTTTATGTACTTTTCCACAGTCTCTTTTGTTATTGAGTTCCAAATAGTTTCTAGCTGTTCCCACAGACTTGCTTTAGATGAAACTTTGGTTTAAATCTTTGAATCTACTGCCTGTTCTCCAGCTTTTCTGCGGACATAAACACGATGATGCTGACCGAAGAGTTCAAACTTGGACTCGTCCGTCCAGAGTACCTTCTTCCAGTCATCAACAGTCCAGTGTTCGTGCTCCCTGGCAAATCTGAGGCATTTCTGGATGTTTGCAGGCCTCAATAATGGCTTCTTAGCAGCTATTTTTCCCTTTAAGCCTAAAGTTCTGCACAGAACTTTGAACTGTGGGCTTTGGGCTGCCATATCTAAACTTCTTTAGCCTGGCTATGCTTTACTGCTCCTTCTGCAAGCTGCTCCTGCAACCCTCCTCATAATGACTTAATGTCATTCTGTTGTTGTTGGTGCTTGCCCTGCTCAGGGATTTTGCTGCTTCCCTCCCTGCCTCAGGCTTTCTTTATCGGCATTAGAAGAGAAAGGGCAGGGGGATCCCAGAAAAACCACACCACCAAATATATAATGGCAATAAGTGCAAATCATGTGGCTTTCTTGACAAAGTGGTCCTGACTGAAAGGGGTTTAAAGGAAAACTATGTTGTTTTGTACTCTCTTGAACTGATAGTAATTCATGGCTCCCGATTGATTTAATTGCACTGTGTAATAGAAGTCAACACCACAGTATTAACTGTTTGCATTACAAAGCAAAATGTCCCTGACAGCCTTTAAGGAGCTATTGCTAATGAGCTTCTAAATCTGTAAATTTAAACTTGCTCTCATTGCTCTACACTCAGTAGTGTCCTTCAGTCTTACAGATTTATGGCTGGATTACAAGAAAAAAGGCGTTTGTAGGGAAAAACTGAAAAGGAAAATTAAGGATGAAAATGTCAAGGTGAATGGAAGGAAATTAATTAACTTTGCAACTAAAACAGAGAGATGGAAAAATAAAATGCAAGCAATGACAGTAGAAAGAGGAGGAACACATATAAGGAAGGAGATGGACAAAGGTTGGATAGGAGGAAGAGACAGAGTGATGGAAGAGTGCTCGCTGGCCTCTACTTCAAAGCAGACGGTGAGCAGCAGCTCCAGGACGGTCCTCCCAGCACCTGCTGCAGCCCCACAGCCAAGTCAAACACATTATTCCAACAGACGCACGGCTTAATGGCTTCTGTGGAGAGACGTTTACCGGACGTGACTGCCTCTGCAGACGCTCAGGGGTGTTGCACTGAGACAAGCAGGCACAGAGACACTTAAAGAGCTCCCTAACTTTGGCCTTACTCACTGCTTACTCACACATGTACTTGAGAGCAGACATAACGAGACAACTATTAGAATCATGAACTCACCTAAAGTGTGCATTGAGGGATGAAGCATTATATAACAAGATAGAAACCCCTGGTTCAAGCATTGTGCCTTTGTCGATCTAGCTCAACACAGCACACTTAGGCTGTCTGCACACTGGATCTGAACAGATTTTTAACATTATAATCATCTGATTCAGCCAGACTGTGAGGCCACACACCTGCCACATACAAGATCTCACAGAAACTCAAATATGACTTCAGAAGTAAAACAAACATGGAGGGCTATCATGTCCTGGCTTTGTTATAGTTGCTGCAAAAGTCAAAAGCAGCAGGCCTGGTTTATACTCCACCTGAAAAAGCACTATATAGACAAAAGTATTTGGCCACACCTGTTTATTATTGTATGCAGGTGTTTCAATCAGACCCATTGCTACAGGTGTATAAAATCAAGCACCTAGCCATGCAGTCTCCAGTTGAAAACACTGATACAATGGGGGTTACTTCTGAAGAACTAACTGACTTTCAGTGTGGTACTGTGATGGATGCCACCTTTGCAATAAGACAGTAAGTGGAATTTCCTCCCTGCTGAATAGTCCACAGTCAACTGTCAGTGATATTATTAGAAATTGGAAGCATTTAGGAGTAACAGCCACAATGTGGAAGACCATGTTAAATCACAGAGCAGGGTCAATGCATGGTGCGTAAAAGTCACCAACACTCTGCTGATTCCATAGCAGAAGAGCTCTGAACTTCTACTGGCATTAATGTATGCACAAAAACTGTGTGGCGTGAGCTTCATGGAATGGCCTTCTATGGCTGAGCAGCTGCATGCAAGCCTCACATCACCAAGTCCAGTGCCAAGCGTCAGAGTGGTGTAAAGCACACCGACACTGGACTGTGGAGCAGTGGAAATGTGCTCTGTGGAGTGGTGAATCACGCTTCTCTGTTTGGCAGTCGGATGGGTGAGTCTGGGTGAAGTGAATGTTCAGCATAACAGGACATTTTGGACAATGCTATACTTCCAACTTTGTGGCAACAGGGAAGGCCCTTTTCTATTCCAACATGACTGTGCCCCAGTGCACAAAGTAAGGACTATAAAGACATGGTTTGATGAGTTTGGTGTGGAGGAACTTGCTTGGCCTGCACAGAACCCTGAGCTCAACCCTGTTAAGCACCTTTGGGATGAACTGCAACAGAGATTGTTAGCCAGGCCTTTTTGTCCTGGAGGCTGTTACAGATGCAAAAGGGTGCCAACTCCATATTGAAGTACATGTATTTGAATACAATATCATTAAAGTCCCTGTAGGTTTGATGGTCAGAAGATGTATGTGTATGATATCTTTAGACCAAATTTTGGGCTTGATTTGCCCCCTTAACAGCCAGGTAGGCTTCACATGCTCTAAGGTTAGTTGCAACTGATCTTTTGTTCTAATAGAGCTCAACAGTGTGGTTACGAAAGAAAAAATCCCTTGAATTTTCTTTAAAGTGGATTTGATTATTTGTTGTATTCTCCTAGGTATCCAAGTGAGACTTACCACAAGCTACTTAAGTGGTATGATCCTGTAGAAGACAAAAGTTCACATGATATCAACCCTACAATCTCTTCCAAAAATACTGCAGTACCCACAATCCTACAGTGCCATTGTCTCGGACATCCCCGAGAATCTCCACTATGAAGCTGTTGCTACAACAGCAGGTGTGTGGTCTCACGGTCTGGTTGAATCATCTAGTTTGTGCATTTAGAGGATTATAATGTTAAAAATCCATAGCCAGCAGTAGAGAGATCTGTGTTGTGTTCAGACTCAGGTCAATATGAAGCAGAAACCAAATCATCCTTAGAAAAACAGTAAACATCTGTTTTGTGACTTGGCCACCTCTGGCTGGCAGTGTCAGCGTGACTTCAACAAGGCTGGGCCCCTTTTATATTTTCCATGAGAGCAAGCGGGAGTACCAGTAAGTGGGTGACAGCATCTGTAATTGCTTTTTTTTCTAAAGAGCGTGGAAAAATAAAAACAAACCTTGACGCAATGAAAGCAGGTACTGGGGCGCTTTTAATGCGACTTGCAGTTTGTCCAAGAAGAATAAAACCATGGCCATTCTTTATATACAGCTTCTGCTCAGTCAAAGTGAAGCCTCATTGGTTATTATTGACATTTATGGCTCGCCTCATGTGAAATACTGTCTGCTGAAGTATCAGTTTAAAGCCTGACTATGCCTGTTGCTTCGAGCCTTCACGGCAGCTTCTTGATTTGTGTTTTATGGAATTTCTGATTCCTATTTCAGAGGTTGGACCTGGCTACAAAGCAGCGCCCATGGAGCTGATGGTAACATATTAATGCCTTGCTCAAGGACACCTTGGCAGAGTGGATGTTTTCCAATGTGTGGGCTTCAAGGAAATCTCGCTTCTTATTTATGCCACGATATTTATTTGTGTCTTGTACCATTTGATGCTGCTAAGGGGAGAGATTAATAGTTCACTAAACCTTTTTTTCCACTGGGATTTTAAAACTTAAAACATCTCAGATCCCATCCATGTGTAATTCTATTAAAGATGGTTGATTAGAACATTAAAAATATTAAAAATATAACATTTAATATACATTTAAACTCTTTCTGATTTGTTTGAAACTTTCCCACTAAGGCTTTTCTAGGATGTCCAAAGTCCTGGACCTCTTTTTCTCTCATAATCCTTGTTCTCTACCTCCGCTCTCTCTTTCTCTCTCTCTGCCCCCCTCCCAACCTGGCCAGTAGATTCTGATCACTTTACCAGCAGGAAGTGGGGCCTTTAAAGAGAAGGCTCTGGACCAAGAAGCGCCTGTGAAAGGCAGAGTTGAAGTCGAGGAGGGTCCTGTCATCACCTGTAATGTCTCACCTCAGCCGACATGTTTTGCAGTAGTTTGCAGCTTCTTTTATGTTGCAAACATTTTCTGACTTATAAAAGAGAAGGTGATTGCTTAGTCTTATGATGGGGATGCTAATGGCTTCATAATGATCAGTTAAGGTGGTTTATATCTTTAGTTCTCTACTGGTTTAGCGTCACGGCTCACCACCACATCTTTATCCAAACTGTGTAATTTTATCAACCATAACCAAGTGTTTCTAATGAAGGATTGGGCTGTTTGGACTAGAAATTTAAAAAAAAAAAAAAACATTATAAAAACATTATAAATAACATTGTAAATGGAACATAAGTAGTTAAGGGTGTAATGGTTCGCAGAGCTCACAGTTCGGTTCCTACCGGTTTTGGGGTCACAGTTCGGCATGGGTTTCGTTCATTGATAGAAACGAAAAAATTCCCAGATTTATAATTCTGGATGTCCCTCACTTACTGTTGTTTTCTTTTATTAACCTTAGTGCAGCTTATACTTAAAAAAATATGTTTGAAATATGCATTTGATTCAATCAATCAATCAATACTTTTCAGAGTAATGAATCATATTTGTCATTTAGAAAGACTGCTGTAACACAGCTTTCGATTAAAAGCCGGTGCAGGGAATACTCACACAAAATCCTGACTCATCTTCATCTGAGAGTCAAAGCAGAGCGCTTAAAACACACAGTGATGTCAGTGTTTTTTTTTTTTTTTTTTTTTTTTTACTTCCACCAGTTTGTGCGTAGTCTTTAAAATGTTTTAGTAGCTGTTATACCTTCGACACTATGCTTTCACACCCAGACGCTTTTTAAAAATCAGCGCAGAGATGCGGAATGGACGAAAAGTTCAGCAGGTCTCGCTGCTCTGCCTCTCTTGCAGCAAGAGTAGGGAGCCCACTTTTTTTCTTCGTGTGTTTTTCTGGCTACTTCCTCTTCTTCGATGATGGTTTGATGGCGGTTAGCAAACACTTAGCAACATTGCTGCCACTAAGTTTGGCAGGTAAATACTGTCACATTTCTTTTCTTTTTCTTAATGGTTCGGACGTATTTCTTGTGTGACAACATGCACCCAACCATGACAATTACAAAAACTGTTATACCCCTTGAAGTAGTACAAAGTACTAAATTTTTTATTGCAAAACTGCTCAATCTCTGACAGGTTGCACAGGGATCAGGCATGAACAGCCCTTTAAAGTCCAGCCACAAATTCTCTATTGGGTTGTTGTCTTTGAACCATTTCTGTGTGGCCTCCTCTGTATGCTTCAGGTCACTGTCTGGCTAGAAAATAAATCTTTCCCAAGCTGTAGTTCTCTTGCGGACCAACAGGATTGTCCTCCAGGATTTTCCTATACTCTGCCATATTTATTTTACCCTCTACCTTTATGAGCCTTCCAGGGCCGACTGCTGAGAAGCATCCCCACAGCATGATGCTGCCACCATAATGCTTAACAGTGGTGATGTGCAGTGTGGTGTCCTATCTTGTCTGATGGCCTAAAAGCACCCACTTCCACTTGACCATGGAGTCTCCAACATGCCTTTTGGTGAACTCTAGTCCAGATGTAATCTGAGTGTTTCCTTCTCTTTGCCACTCTTCCATAAAGCTTTGACTGGTGAAGAACCCAGACAACAGTTGTTGTGGCAGAGCCTCTCCCATCTCAGCTGCTGGAGCTTGTAACTTCTTCAGAGTAGTCATAGGTGTCTTGGTGGCCTCTCTCACTAGTCTCCTTACACAGTCACTCAGTTTGTGAGGATGGCCTTTTTATTCTATCTATTTCTTGATGATGGATTTAACTGAACTCTGGGGGATGTTCAGTGCCTGGGATTTTTTTTGTATCCATCCCTTGACTTGTACTTTTCAGTAACATTTTCTCTGAATTCTTGAAGTGTTCTTTGGTCTTTCTGCTGTAATGGTAGCCAGGAATGCTGATTGACCTCATGCACCTTCCAGACACAGGTGTCTTTATACTACAATCACTTGAGACATATTAATTGCACTCAGGTGATCCACATTTCACTAATTGTGAGACTAGTTGCACCAATTGGCTGGACTTCTGCTGAATTAGGTCAGTCACTTTAAAGGGGGTGAATATTTATGCTGTCACGTATTATACATTGCATGTTTTTACACAGATTTTACATATAAACATAAGGGATGACCATGAGTATCAATTACCTTGACCGCTGACCTTTGATCTGAAAAACCAAATTCGTTCATCTAGTTCAGAGCGGGCATTTGTGCAAATTAAAGAAATTGCCTCAAAGCGCTTTTGAGGTATTGTGTCCACCAGAAAAGCCCGTAGGGGTGAACAGACAGCCAAACATTTAACCTCCAGTCCTTGACTATGACTGGTAAAAAGGCATAACAAAGGTCATTTCTAATTTTTTTTTTTTATTTTCAGTTGCACCTGTCACTATCTGACCTGTTTACAGCTCATGCCTGGAGTTTCCAGCAGCAGGAAAAGCAGCTGGCCCTGCGAGTACACAGGCCTAGTGGAAAAAGATGGTAATCCCAGTACTGTAGGTGCCTCAGGAGACTTAGCATGGCTTAAGTCATCGGCCAGGATCCAGTTAGGTGCAGTAAAACATAAAAACAATCGGGATACAGTGGGGTTGTCATGGTAATCTACAACCATCATAATCCTTTCTCATACCTTCCCGCCTTCAATTGCTCTCATGTAACCACCATCTTTCCTTTCTTCAGTATTCATTACGATTGAACAGTTTCCATTCTCCCTCCTTTCACATTTTGTTTCCCTTATTCTCCGTCTTTTCCCTCTGTCACACTCCCTTACTTCCTCTTTTAAACTACCAAGATGAAAAGACAAGGTGCTTTAAGATTTCCATCCCTCGACGTTTGTTCCTGAAGTGGCTTCAATCATGCTGAAGAGCCCTTTCCCATCTGTCTTTTCCCAGCACAGGTGCCTGCCACAGCGGCTCTAGAAAGCTGCCTGCAAATGACATTGGTTCCCCTCTGTTGGTCACATCCTGTGTCCCGGATATGATACTGCCATGAGTCTCTGTGTTCCTAATGGAAACATGGCCGGCTTTGGATTGCATTATGTTCAGTTGTGGGAAGATGGTGTTAAAAGCATTTCTTCAGAAAGACTGAGTGTCCTACGAGTAATTCCCATATGTTTACGTGATAGAATTAGATTTAGTCAGGAGTGTTTTCCTTGGCAGATTTGAGAGGCAGACACTAATTTGAAAAAGATACTGTTTGTGAGAGGTAGTCAACAGCTATAACAGACGAGAGATGGTATTGTTTTTGCAGTTTATATGAAATTTATGATGATCAAGTATAAATTACTTCATACGCTTTTATGCTCTTTTTTTGAATGTACTGAAAGGGCATATAAATCTGTCAGAGCAACCTTTTTGAGAAATTTATATCCTTCCTCATTCTGAGAGTTAGGTAAGAAGATTTAGTATTTTAGTATCCTTGTATTGAAATAACTCTACAGACATTTGATATCCATATTAATATTCACCTTACTCCCAGGGCTCTGCTGTAAATGTAATTATGGATTAAACTTTGGTGATATAGAGGAAGTAGACTTCATAGTCATTTTGGCTAATGGATATTTATTTCAATAGCCAGGGCTAGAGGCTTATGTTTTGGGCTGTATTACCATCCACCCAAACATACATTACGTACGTAAAACTGCCCAAAACTTTCTCCTGGTCGCCCTTAATGTTTTCTCTGCAGTGGATTTAAGAACGTCTTGTGTATGCTGTTCTCTGTGGTGGTGAAGGAGCATCAGATTTTGCTGTAAAAGTCATAATAAGCTCAGTAGCTTCTGCAGCACAAACACAACCTTGTAACCGCCATTGTTGTTTTGGTTTGACACACGCATGCAGCTTAAGTGGGCTATGCTATGACGTAATCGGTTCAAGAAAGATGCGGTTGGTTATCCACACGGAGACGAAGCTGTTCACGCTGGGATTCGGTTTCAAAAAGTAGCGTATACAGCCTCCCAAAACACTGTTGAAACACTGATATGACAAAAAACTTTTGCGTATACTCCTGAATTCGTCTCAGTGTGGACAGGGCCTAAGAGTGTCTTCACACAAACCTGCCGTACTGAGCATCTTTCTCATGAGGCTCATTCCTTTGGCAGCAGAATGGACGACATGGGGCTGCAGATTTCTAACCACTGCTTGGACAACTGTGTTTGCTGCTATGGAGGAGCCCGCCGAATGAAATTTTGTTGTGTATTTTCTATGCAATTACAATAAACTATCTATCTATCTATCTATCTATCTATCTATCTATCTATCTATCTATCTATCTATCTATCTATCTGTCTGTCTGTCTGTCTATCTCATGAATGCTTTGAGGAATTTTATTCAAACTTTTCACAAATGTCTACTCTTAAGGCCGTCTTGTTGTACTCAAGTCCAGGACTCGGACTCAAGTCGAGTCCTGATTTGGAGGACTCGAGACTCGAAATGGACTCAAGCACTGATGACTGGGACTCGAGGATGAAAAGAGGGACTTGAAACTTTTTTTGCCGAAGACTATTTTATTCTGTAATGTTTGTTGTTTTTGTGTGAAAAAACCCCTCATAACTGATCAGTGTTCACGCACGTGTGTTCACCTGCACGCACGTTCACATGAGTCTAACCTGCTGTCTGTGAAAACAACCAGAGCAGAGAGAGCAGGAGGAGCGGGGGAGCCTGGGTGACAGAGTAAGGAGCTGATAGGTTGATCGGAAGCTTAAACCTGTGGCTCTTCTCTGTATTCCCACGGTAACCTTCAAGAATGTAACGACCCTGGGTCGTACATTTTGTAGTGTTTGTTTGTAAATGCAGCTTTGCCTCCTCTCCTGCAGAGTGTGAGTAGTGGCTGTGGCTGTCAATGAGTGTGGCTGTCTCAGTGAGTGTGTCTGTGGCAGATTGGAGTGTGTGGCCCAATCCCAATGTCCACACTCACACACTCACTGACTTTGAGGCACGCTCACGGGCTTAGCAGTTCTTTCATTGTAAGAGTGAGGAAAATAATGACGTCCTTTCTCCAGAATCCTATCACAGCACTATATGGCACTGAACAATGTAGATATAGGCCTATTTAAGTAATATTAGGATGCATAACTAAAAACGTAGATGATATGGCTAGGCGGTAACATTGTGACCTTTGAAGCAGGCATATAGGGGTTCTACTCTCACAAAGTACAGAGAGTGTTTGCAGTAATTTTCTTTTTTTTTTTTTCTTTTTGGGGGGGGCTGGTGACTTTTATGCACTTCTCAGCAATTTAATCAGTGAAACAAACCAGGAAACATGTATGACTTTAAAATTTGCTTTATTCTGTGATCAAAAAGTACTGACCTAAGAAAATATTAATTTCATTAATTTCAGTTTGTCCTATTTTAATCAATTGATTATTGGCTCTGGCATTAAAACACGTCAGCCGTCCTAAAATAGAAACACGCTCTGCAGTCCATGAGTAAAAGAATCCCAACATAAAAAAATGTGTCAATCTCTAAATTTCTGCTGTAGGCTACCAGAGAAACACGCTAAAATAGATACCTCAGAGTCACCTGGCTCTGCCCAATGCGCTGATCCTTTACCTGGAGCACAAATGCTGCCAGGGTGATGCCTCTGTCTCAGAGGTGTCAAAAGTATTCGCATTCATTACTCAAGTAGAAGTATAGATACTAGGGTTTAAAAAGACTTCTGTAGAGGTTAAAGTTTCAACTCAAGCTTTTTACCCAAGTAAAAGTGTAAAAGTACTGGTTTCAAAATTACTTAAAGTATAAAAGTAAAAGTAATGTAAGGGGGAAAAAATGCCATTAAGGACAAAAGGAAGGTATGATGACTAGTTCTACCAACCTCCTCGTTGGTGCTTGGTTTGGACATTTCGCTCGAGTCCTCTTGAGTCTCTGCCATGGACATCTTCGTACTAGGCTAGATACATCTGCTATTTCCTTGCTGGAGTGTGACGTGATATGTGTCATGTGCGCAGGTGCAATGGACTGCGTACAGACCAATAGGGGGTTGGAATGGTATTATGTTTATACTTCTCATCCAACCACAATCAAATTCACTCTATCCAGATGGTGTGGTTTATTTGGATAGGCTTTAGGTCTGTTTTGTGTGTTTTTTTGAACAATGACAAGCCGGAATGAAAACAAGCTGAAATGAAATAGGAGTAACCAGGCTATTTTTAAAATATGAGGAGTAGAAAGTACAGATAATTGCATGAAAATGTAAAAAGTAGAAGTAAAAAGTCGGCTGAAAAATGATTACTCCAGTAAAGTTTAGATACCCAAAATTTCTACTTAAGTAAGGTAAAGAAGTATTTGTACTTCGTTACTTGACACCTCTGCTCTGTCTCCAGTGTACAACAGGGAGGGATCCACTATTAAAGAATAAACTAAGCCAGATCTATTCACTTGGTTAAATACTATTTCATATTAAGTCAAGCATCGGAGTTCAAGATTTGACGCGTCCATCACTAGCCTACCTCTCCTTACTGCTGATAAATTAAATGAAGAGTCCCTTTACCATGTCACCTGTCACACTCCTGATGCTGATTCACTGAAAGCATGCAGGATTACAAACAGCGCCTCCACTTAATTCCCACACGTTCAAAATAACATTGCCCACGTTTAAGAAAAAACCCTTTCCCCAGAATTGAAGCAAGCAATGGGTGCTGTGGGAAATGAGAAGCACTAACACCTGAGTAGTGGACGGGGATTTGTTTGGGCTGTCCCCAGCGTCACAGGGATTCCTTTTCAGGGCAGATGCCAGACTGCCCACCTTCGAATTTCCTGCAGCACCAACTGATTGCTCCAATTTTGGGCAGGATGGACTCCATTGTTCGCACAAAATATTAACAAATAAAGTGATTGTTATAGTCTCTTTTTTCCTTCTAACTGCACACATAATGCCACCTATTGTATCGGACTGTGTACTTTTCTGAGTGTGAACCACATTATTGATGTGAAAGCAGACCAGATGGGGGGGGGGAGGGGGGGGGGGGGGCAATCGCACTTGGGTATGGTATGAAACAATCATGTCAATAATGTAAACGCTCTTTTAGTACAAAAAATCTCAGAAAAGCATTGATTTTTTTAAACCAATCATAATGCTCCTCTCTTTTTCAGCTCTCTGTCTTTCAGCCCATTTGCCACCTGTCGACTCTTGCACTCACAGCCACTAACTTCAGGCAACTGAGAAAATAAACAAAATGTCCTCAAGTCCCCGGGGTCCATTAATCTTTCTTTTTCCTATTACACCATGCTGGAGTTGGCTTGGCAAGGTGCCTGGCCATCAACAATGGGTATCCAGTAGACACCCACAACTATGCAGCCCCCACTTCACTGTGCCAGATGTAAAATGTGTCAGCAGTAATTTGGTCATATTCACCACAGCTATTATGACATGTAGGGATTAAATAGTGATGTGTGGTTATTGGCCTGCCATGGTAACAATAGAGCCCCTTTGGGAAAGTTGGGTATGCGTGTAGATGTTATTTAAAGTGTTCAAAAGTCAAGGAAAATAATCTCATATATCATTTTTCACCTCAAATAACTATGAAGACTTTTTTTCACTGAGTGAGCTGTGGTGAGAATGTGGGAGTCTAGAGAGAGCTGTGGGTCATGAGTGGATGTCAAGGCCATATTTTGATATAATGGCTCAAATAAACTTTAGTGGGTGGTAGTTCTCTTACTGCTGACATCTTCACGTTAGCACAGTGGTCTGTATCAGAGCAGGAATATGATCGAGCAGTCATAACAGGACAAAAATACCTTTGATGTGAAACAGAATCAGCTCAGAAAGGTAACTCAGTATGCTCTTTCATCATGGTATTTAACTTTTTTCATAGAAAATAAATGATGGTTGCGTTACGGTGTAGTGGTTGGTGTTGCTGCTTTACAGCAAGAAGAGTCCTTGTTCATATCCTGATTGGACAGGGTCTTTCTGAGTGGCTTTTCCTGTTCTCCCTTTCTATGTGTGGATTATCTTTGGGTGCACCGGCTTATGCTCTCTGGGATCTTTTTTCCTAAGGGCCCCCCTACTCATATCTAAGAAAACCCAAGCCCCCCAGGGGCCACTTGGAAAAAAATAAATATAGATTTTAATTGTTTTTATTGACGGAATCCCAGCATAATAGGCCTACATACACTAGCGCTTGACAATAATTACATTTTTGTCAAGCGCTACATACACTAGCGCTTGACAAAAATGTAATTATAAACTATCTGTTATCAGTTAGGGCCACTGTAGAAAAAAAACAATAAAGAGGAGCTGCTTATTTTCAAGAAAAATACTTTTACTAAAAAGTCATTCATTTGCACGGGGTGAGGGTTCTCTTTAAATGTCGTGAACCAATGCTTAGATTTTTTCTTTAATTAAAAGCTGAAAGTCCAACCACTGTTTTCAGTTTGGTTTTGGTAAATTTTTGACATTGATTTGATTGTAAAATGATTTTAAAACCTTAAAACTTTGAGTTTCTAATGTCAAAAGTTAAGACCTTTTAAGCTTGGAAATTTCTAGTTTACTTGACAAATTCCAAGTTTTTGAACTCTGAAATGCTGAGTTTGCTTTCTTGTAAATGTACAACTTTATAATCTCAAAGATTTCATTGTCTTAAAATTGACTTTTATCTGCTCATAAATTAACAGATTTTCTCTTTATATATATATATACATATATATATATATATACATATATCCATCCTATATTTTGTCACATTCACTGAACCCTCTACCTGACGATGTGCAGGTGATGTGCAGTGCATGATGTCTCCTACACATAGCGTCTTGTCTGTTGGGCCACACAGAAAGAATACATAACTTATCTTATTTCTATTTTATTGATTTGATCTGAGTCTGAAGTATGTTTAACTTTGAAAAATGACTGGATTGTCTTCTGTTATGTCATCTATATGTGCGTTCTGTACACAAGATAAAAGTTGTGGCAAAAAGTCTGATTTGCGGACGCTTTAACATACATCCATTTTATCTTTGTCTAGTCTGTTCTAACATGATAGGGAGTAAATTTAGGTTGTTTTTCCTCGAATCTTGGGTTATTTACCTTAATATCTTTGGATAACAAAGTTGACTTTCCTATTGACATATGTTGATTTGTCAAAATCTTTAGAAAACAACCAAAATTTGCATGTTATCGGAGGAAACACCTCTGTTTCTTTTCTACTTAAGACACCAGTGATGAATGCAGGATCATTTCACCTTCTTAGCTTGTAGATATAAAAAAAGCAGCATTTTTTATTTAAGGATGGCAGCAGCATGCTGAGCTGGGCCTCTCTATTCAGCCAGTTTCCATACTCTAACCTCTTGCTTCTCTCTTTCCACTCTTCCTGTTGTCCAGATGAAGGAAAAATCAGGATGATTTAAAAGAGGTACAGCAACCAAGTCCGTCTCTTTCTGGTTTCATAAAATCATGACTTTATTAAAAGTGATGAAAAGAGTGGGAGACAGCCCTTGCCAAAAAGCAGTGAGTTCGGGCTGCCAGCAGGTACTTGTGAATCTGGAAACACACTCTTTCTGACACGCTCCATCTTGGGAATCGGCTCGTGATTTATATCCACTGTCAGCTGTTACACCAAGCTAAAGCCCCCATGGGAGGTGCTATTTACCTAGTGTAATAAACCAGATTAATTATATTTGTCCAAAATGTTCTCACTCTTAAGAATTATTTCCGTCATTGAGGGGGCAACTCTGACTCATATTTGACCATGAGTGTAGAAAACCACTGATCCATCTGCTGTCTGAATCAGCATTGATGTAACTACTGAGCTCTGGCAATCAAATAATGAAATATTAAACAAAGTTGAACATTTTGTTGTCATAAAACAGAGAGCACTTTAATGCCTTCATAACAGTGACAGCTGAGGCCAAAGGCATTGTGTTTTGAGGTTGTCCGCCATGCAGGCCATTCTTGTGGACACAATACCTCAGAAACAGTTTGAGGGATTTTCTTCAAACTTTGCAGAAATGTCCACTCTGACTCAGCCATGAAGTGATACGATTTTGAAGGCCATATGCCAAGGTCAAGGTCATTGGTCTTTGAATTAATCACTTGCTTGTGAATGCAATATCCAGCAACTGTTTAGAGGTCTTTTCTGCAGACCTTAAATAAATCTCCACTCTGATTCAAGGAAGAACTCATTAGTTTCAGGGTCAAAGGTCAAATGCACTGGGCCTCGTGTTATGAAGCCCAGGTTGCTCTGATAGCAGCATTCAGCTCATCTGTATTGCTGAGTCTGGTGTCTCTCATCTTCCTCTTGACATTTCCCTAGAAACTTTCTATGGGGTTCGGTCAGACCAGTTGGCTGGCCAATCAAACACAGTAATACCACAGTCTGAAAACCAGTTTCTGGTAGTTTTGGCTTCACTGTGGGCAGGAGCCAAGTCCTGCTGGAAAAGGAAATCAGTATCTCCAGCTTCTCTGCAGATAAAAGTGTGAAGGTATCTAAAATCTGGTAGACAGTTGACAGCGTTGACTCTGGACTTGATGAAGCACAGTGGACCAAAAGCAACGTATGACAAGGCACCCCAAATCATTATTGACTGTGGAGACTCACACCAGATTCCAAGCACCTTGGATTCTGTGCCTCCACGGTCCTCCTCCAGACTCTGGGACCTTGAGTTTCTAATGAAATTCAAAATTTACTTTCATCTAAAAACAGGACTTTGGAACACCGAGGAACAGTCCAGTTCTTTTCTCCTTAGCCCAGGTGAAATGCTTTTGGCGCCTTGCAGATCCAGTTGGGACCATCTCCACTGGTGGTAATAGGTGTTTATAGACCCCCATCTGCTGATTTGGAGTCCATTGACTCACTAGCAAATCTTATTTCAATGTGTAAGGATTTTTAAATGCTTGTTATGGGTGATTTTAATTTGAACTGGCTAAACAACACATCAGATAAATTAAAGGAATATTGCTTTAACTTGAATTTAACTCAGCTCATAACTGAGCCCACTAGACCCAATCTAAAAGACAGTTCAAAATCTACTTTGTTTGACCTTGTTTTTTCAAAGAGAGTTGACAAAATTGTGGACAGTGGCGTTTTTGAGCTGGGAATAAGTGATTACTGCCCTACAGCATGTGTGTGAAAATCAGATTGAAAAAAAAAATTCACAAACAGTTTTAAAGAGAAATTTCAGGCTTTTGAATGAGCAACTTTTTTGGACAATGTATTACATGACTTTATTAACTTCACAGCAGAGATCTCTGATGTTCAGGTGGCCCTGCAATTATTTATAGATATTTTTATCTCATGTATTGATAAACATGCCCCTTTTAAGAGGCTCAGAATTAAGGGCAGAGCCGTACCCTGGTTCTCGAATGAACTGTCAGCTTTGTTCAATGATAGAAACAAGGCCTGGAGTCGTGCTAGACGTTCAGGAGACCCTCAACTGTGGCTCTCCTTCAAACAACTTAGGAATTAATGTGCTTCGGCTATAAGAAAAGCAAAATCTGAATATTACTTATCTTTAATCACTAGCTCCTTCTCAAACCCAGCTATATTCTGGACAGCAGTAAGCACTTTGAAGATGTTGCATATTCATTTGAAAAAGATTATCCTGGGCTCCTGTCAGTTGATGTTGGTTGTTTGAATGCTGGGAAGCCACATTTCTTGTTTTTCCTTTCAACCCTTCTCTTATGCCGATGTACTGAATGCACTGCAAGCCTTAGACCCCAGGAGTTCCACTGGGGAAGACCAACTGGATTCCTTCTTTCTAAAATTGCCTGCTACAATTATTGCTGAGCCATTAAGGCATATATTTGATTTGTCCCTCACAACAGGAAGATTTCTTACTTTATGGAAATCTGTGCATGTAATTCCCCTGCATAAAGGAGGCTCAAGAGATGACATGAACAATTATCGCCCCATCTCTAAATTACCCTGTTTAGCAAAAGTGATGGAATCCTTGATAAACAATCAACTAAGATAATTTCTTTCAGCCTACTCTATACTTAGCTCACACCAGTCTGGTTTCAGAAGAAATCATAGCACAATTTCAGCCATCACATTAGTCACAAATCACATCATATCAGCACTGTTCAAGAAGCAACACTGTGCAGCAGTTTTTGTAGATTGGTCCAAAGCCTTTGATACAGTTGATCACAACATACTGTTAAGTAAACTGCTCAGTATAGGACTGGGTGAAAGTGCATGTGCCTGGTTTCATGACTACTTATCTGAGAGGCGTCAGTGTATTAAATCAGGTGACACCAAATCAGATTTCTTGTTTATTAATAGGGGTGTGTCACAAGGTTCCATTTTGGGCCCTGTACTCTTTTCCATTCATATTGATGACATTGTGTTTTCTTTAAGTGGTTGCCATGCCCATTTGTATGCGGATGACACCATTGTTTATTATATCGCTAGCCACTGTGTTCCACGTTAAACTGCGTTACCTGATTTCAATTCATCTACCTTTATCACTGATGGTGTTGTTGTAAAGAGTGATTGTTTCTATATACTGTACTTTGTTTTATTGGACTGTGGTTTTGAATGTGCCTGTAATCTCCACGGCATTGGAAATGAGGAAAATCTCAATGTCTTTTCGAGAATACATAAAGGTTTGAATTGAATAGAACTGAATTGAACTGTATATGGCTGCCACCATTATGCAAAGGCAACTCTCAGCAAGGATAGGATGTGAATACGTGCTCAGGAAAAATAAAGACACAAAACAATCCATGTCAGTGCTCCTGGAGATAACATCAACAAAAATTTGCATTTCAATCAAATTTCCATCTTCTAGTTATTTTTTCATTGAATTAGAAAATTTAAATCAAACCACTCTTAAACTTTTGCTCATCCCCTGTGACCACAATAAAGAGAAAATATCTGTATTTCAATTTTGACTTTCTATTTAAAAACTTAAAACTATAAACCACTGGTTTGTCAATGTTTGATATGAGTTTTAGGAACATGTATCCCAGAACCAGGAATTTTCACGGGACAAATAGACGAATCCCTCTAAGAATGACACTTGTTTGAACCTGTCAGGTCGAATAGAGTTGTAAAGCGCTTGTGGGCTGCCGTAGATTTCCATATCATCCGTCTTGCAAAACCACATCCGTCAACATCCGTCCCCATTTGCATACACCCCATCCGCACTGTTTCACGATCTAGACGGAGTCCGTCAGAGGGGCGTGCACATCGGGAGTCGGTCTTTCTACACTAGCAGGGAGACTGTTCACCCACTGAGAGAGCTCCACCATGGCTTCAGCACTGAATTGCACACCATTTTTGTTGTGTTTTATTTATTTTTCGTTACTGCTTGCCACCGTGTTTTGCGAAGAAGAAGAGGATGAGCATGCCAAGCACACTTATACGGTGGAGATGTTCAACGAGGCGGTGCCCACTGCACCCCACTTTGTCATGTTTTTTGCCCCATGGTAAGTTGTTAAGTCGATTCCCAGTGTACGCTCGATACATTACTTTGCATTGACTTTTTGTCACCTTGAAAACGTATCAATACATCTGTGTTAACTTCAATTAGAGCTTAAGAGCTAACCGGCAAGTTAGCAAGCCTGCTAGCTAGCAGGCAAGCTACGAGGCTTGCTAGCCGCTTTCTTCTGGAGGGGTTAGCTTAGCGGGTAGCTAACGTAGTCAAACAGCACAGCAGTAAGAGGACAGAATCCTCGAAGTATCGCAGTTTGATAACTGTCGGAGCTTAGGTGGGCACTTTTCGGGAGAATGCAGAATGAATCCCAAACTATCAAAACAGTCGACCACATCAACAGTATTCTTAGTTTTTACAGTAAAGCTGAATCAAACTTGGAGATTCAGGTGGCGTGCTTACGTGGCACGCACTGATTAACTGACGTTATGTCAGCGGTTATAAAAGTTTGGGTCATGGATCCCAAAACTTCACTTAAAGGGCTCTCACATATCAATAAAGAAGGGTAGTTATCAGGCAAGAACTGCTGATAATAATGAGTTTAACGGAGATACTAACAAAAATCCTCTAAGTGTAGGAGGTTTTAACTTTTTATTTAATGTGTCAGACATTGATGCAGGGATTGTTTTAGTATTTTCAATACCCCAGACAAAGAGGTTATTCTGTATTGTGCTTGAAACAGGCATAACTAGTGAGTAAAATCCACCCCTTGATGCTTTACCTTTTATTGGCTTTTTAAAATCAATCATGCTCAATATAATTTTGTTTTTTGACTTAAAACGGCAAAAAAAAACCTCTTTAATAATGTCAAAATGAAACAGATTTCTACAAAGTAATGTCAGTTCAACAAATACAAGCAATGCAGAATAAGTGATTGCATGTGTCTAGAAGGTCCAGTTACTGGCGAATTAGTATTCTTGGCTACCATTACACCATAAAGATAAAGTGGTACTCCAAGAGGTAATTGAAAAGTATAGGTCAGGGGATGGATACAGAAAATTTCCAGCACACTGAACATCCCGCCAGAATCCATCATCAAGAAATGAAAGGAATATGACACATGTGCAAATCTGCCTTGGTAAGGCCATCCTCACAAACTTAGCGAGCTTGCAAGAAGGAGATTAGTGAAGGCCACCAAGATACCTATGACTACTCTGAAGGAGGTACAAGCTTCAAGAGCTGAGATGGGAGAGAGACTGCATATGACAACTGTTGGCCGGGTTCTTCACTAGTCAAAGCTGTTGAATAAATTTAAGTCCAGATTTAATATGTCTGGGCTAGAGTACATAGAGTACAAAATACTGACTTGAAAGGGGTGCCTATTTATGCAGTCACTCATTTTGCATTACTTATATCTGTTGAATTGACATTACTTTGTAGAAATCTGTTTTCACGTTGACATTAAAGAGTTTTTATGCCACATGATATTGACCATGATTGATTTATAAAGTCAGTAAAATGATAAAACATCCAAGGGGATGAATACTTTTCTAAGGCTCTGTACTTGCAAATCACCTCTTGTATGTGAAACAACAATCCAAGTCTTCACATCTAAACAGTTCTAGAAGTCTTTAATTCAGGTGTAAGTTATGAAAATGTTAGAACATATTATATAGGAGAAATTCAGTGTTTAACTTCCTAACCACTGTAGTTTTCGTGATATTTCTAACAATGCAAATGCCTCAGAGGGAGCATATAGATGTGAAAACCTTGGTATGATTTTTACTACAGGAGCCATAGAGCATGCAGTTCCTCATAACCTCCATAAAGCCCGTCAGCTGAGAGAAGTTGATTCAAAAAGAGCTTTTAACCAAAGCTAAAGAGAATGTTTTTGGAGTAAATGCACCATTGTTTTGTCCAGGTGCGGCCATTGCCAGAGGTTACAGCCTGCATGGAATGAACTCGCAGACAAGTACAACAGCATGGATGACCCACCAGCTTATGTGGTAAAAGTAGACTGCGTCCAGGATACAAAGTTCTGCTCCAATGTCCACGGGGTCAGGGGCTACCCAACGTAAGTCTTTTTTTAGTTCAGCCATTCTTTTGAATTTATAGCCGTGTTTAGATTAAGCCTTGGCATCAAAATAATGCTTTGACTGCAGCAAGAAGGTAAGAAAAGAATTTACAACATCATCATTGTTATTACTGATTGACAGAGAAGTGACACATTGACCTGCATTAAAGCTGAAATACTCTGACAGTGTCTTGATGACATCCTCTTAAATCTTAGCTGTTGTTCACTGCATTTTGGACCTGCAAGGGCAGCAGTTGTTAGTAAATGAATGATAGAATTTTCATAGTTAAAGTTTACTATACCTTGTAATGATGATTGAATAGATTTGAAAGGAGTTTACAAGTCACTCACTTGGAGTCGACTTTATTGATAAAGTCAAGATTTAAATCAGGAGTCAGATTCCTTCTTTTTTTATGATTATTTTTTTGACTTTCATCTTTATTCAGTAGGCTAGCTGGAGAGACAGTAGATATGGCAAGAGTGAGGGGAGACGTGCACCAAATAGGGATTCAAACCTGCGACCAGTGTGCTAAGGATTAGCCTCTGTATATGGGTACCTGCTTTACCAACTGAGCTAAACCCATCAGCACCCATCAGATTTCTTCTTGTCTGAACATTTTATGTGTTGTGTTTAGGCTGAAATTGTTCAAGCCAGACCAGGAGGCAGTGAAGTACCAGGGACCCAGAGATTTACAGTCTCTGGAGACGTGGATGTTACAGACACTGCAGGAGGAGCCTTCGGTGAGTTGTTTGTGTTTAAACCCAAGATTTTAAACCAGTACCAGGGTCTGTCATTGTTGAAATATTAATCCTAATTAGATTAGGGCCTGAAATGTACGCATTAATGTCCTGTGTCCTTTTTTTTTTTTTTTTTTTTTTTTTTTTTGTAGTGACTTCTGCTTTCCTTGATAGTATCCATAACATTGTTTTCAGTGGCTCTGTACACCTAATATTTTTCTTTATTCAAGGAAAAATAACTTTAAAAACACAATGTAAAGAAATAGTTCCTTGGCAGTTGCAGCAGCAGGCCTTGAAAAGACAAATCAGGGTAGTTTTTCCTCTTTCATTGTGGTTATCAGTAAGACTAGCCCCTCTAGATTTTGATTGGCAAGTGAGGGAGAAGTGGCAAGCATGGCAGAGCTGACAGAGTGGGTGTTTTTGCTCTCAGAACTCAGAGAAGAGGAAACACCTGACTATAGAAATGAGTGCTGCTAGTGCCAAAACAGTGCCTGGGGACACAGGACCTAAATCTTTAATATCCATTAATCAAATGCTATTTTGTCATTTTAGGCACAGTGTAGTTGGCTACTGTGATGTAAAATAAGCTTGCTGAAGCTCCTTTGAATTTCAGTTTAAAACCCCAAGGTAGCACATTGGACCAGTCAGAAGTAATCTGCACCATATCACATCAGACATTTCACTTTTTACAGATCCCTTTAGATATTTTCATTGATTTTTCATTCCATAGAAAGTAATTTTTCATTGCTAGTTGTTACTAACCAAAAAAATTGTTGTTAGTTTCGTACAGGAAGTAAAGTACTCTCAGCTTAGCTGAGCACAAATGACAAAATAGAAGTATGACAAAGAATATTGCTTTGTTTAATTGTTGACATCTGGGTAGCTTGCATAGAAAAATCAACTATACGTGAATTCTTGTATACCAGTGTCATTTTGTACATGCACCCCTACATATTTCTTAACGTATAACAGTGTTAAACCCTGTGTTTGATAGAGTATGCACTTTGAAACCGTCTCTTTCCTCTACGTCAGTGCAGTGCGAATCTAAATTATATATCTTAAACTCAAAGATCATAAAAGAAAATTTGAACATGCAGTTAATACCCCGATTAGTCAGGATTAACTATTTATGAAATCAGTGATTAATTGATTAATTGTGATAACAAAGTGTCATTTTTTGACAGCTCTTCTTGTAGCCCATTCCATACAGAATCAGTGGTATTTATAGTTGTGCTCTTGTTTGTCCTTCAGGCACCTGAGAGCGAACTGGAGCCTCCTAAAGCCCCAGAGCCCAAACAGGGCATGTACGAGCTCACTGCTCTCAACTTTAAGACCCATATAGCCAAAGGTAAGGGTCCAGGTCAACAACTACTGTACTGAAACTGATAGTCATGAGCACATATAAAGCTAACCTTGCCTCCTTTATTGATGCAGCTGCATCCTGTTTGGTGTTTCACTTTCTAAATATACTTCCAGTTTCCAGCCATACTAAGTGGTGTTTCTAGACCTCTTGTTGGAAAATGGAAACACTTCGTTGCCTCAATTTTCGACACGTTTACCTGAGCCACAATCCACATCCTCGACACCCCATACCAACTGTAGAACAGTTGTCTCCAGTCACTTCACGCCTCTGGATTTTAAGACAACAACTGCAAAAATAAACCGTGCCGGGGATAATTGTCTCTGTTAAATAGTCGCTGTTAGACTGAGCTACATTTGAGTGTTTAAGTTTTGAAAAAATAAATGATTTCTTGTTTGGACATGAAAATTAAGGATATGACATAAGCTTTTTAAAAACACTTTTACAAGTCCCACCTTTACATCCTAGCATCATAGCTGCAGAAAATGTGCAATTAAATACAACCTCTGTGTAAGAGTTGCGTGTTGTCTTTATTGGATAACATGCAGAGTTGCACTGGCAGATTTTTTTATTTTTACTTAAATCCTCATTTAAAAAGCACAGAGTCACTGAGGCTCTAAATATTGCATTCTGAGTGCATCCACGTAGAAATTCATACACTTTACAAGGTTTTGGGTTTGACTTTTTTCATGCTTCTTTTATTTTGACATTTTCATTCTTTCCTGTTTGTAGATAATTGTATTTTGAAGGTGATTTGCAGTTTCCTGTTCTATTATTGCTTTTCTGTTCTTGTTTCAGGGGCTCATTTTGTGAAGTTTTTTGCCCCATGGTGCGGTCACTGCAAAGCCATGGCCCCAACCTGGGAGCAGCTGGCCACCGCCTTTGAGCACTCTGATGACATCAAGATAGGAAAGGTGGGTTCAGTCATGTCTGCACTTTAAATTTTTATAGAAAATCAGTTAGATATTAAAAGTAAATGACAGTTCAACCTGTTATGAGTAGTAATAGCTAGTGGTGGGCAGTAACAAAGTAAATTTACTTGAGTACTGTGCTTAGTACATTTTTGGGGAAGCCTATAACTTTTAAACCCTCTACATTTCTATGAATGCTCTTGTTCCCCTATACGAGGGGCCGGGTCAGACAACACCCAAAAGCAGACTAAACAGAATCATTTAGTGCTCTGTATTTGTTAGTCTATTCAAATGTTATGATGATGATGCATAGCTTGATGCAAATGCTTACAGCAGTTCTTCTCCAGGATGCTGATGTGTGTTTGTCTTTATGATATATCGGTAGAACATTATAAGGGCAAAGATATTGTTGTCAGAGTAAGACAAACTTTTCCTCGGTCTCATAGTTACGTCTCGTAACATCGTCTTTCGCATCATTATTTTGGTTGTTTACATTTGTGACTTTTGCATGTGCAGCGCTCTTGATGCTCTTGTTGGACTTTGCTGTTAGACTCATAGATTTTTCCTCTTCGCGCCTTATCTCCAGCTCATCCAGTAGCACAAAAGGAATATGAAACCATAATTCCCATCCTAACCTCCATTCATGGGCTTCTAGTGAAATTTAGGATTGCTTTAGAAATTGCCTGTATTGAAGGGTTAGCACCAGTAAATCTTGTTGCACTCCTGCACAGACACAGCCATGCTCAACCACTCAGGTCAGCTAAAAAGATGCTCCTGGAAGTCTTCGGATCAAATTTTATAAACACGAGGGGATCAAGCCTTCAAAGTGAAGGCTTATAACTTATGGTACAGTCTTCCCATCCATATAAGATCTACCCTGTCCCAGATCATTTTTGAAGTAATTGCTAAACACCTCTTTTCATTGGCCTTCAACCCGGATTAACTCCATCCCCTTCCACTATTTATTATTTATTTATGTGATTTTTATTTTGACAAGATAGTCTTTTATCATATTTTATGGTTTTATCTTTGCTCTTAATACCTCTTAAATTGTATTAGAATTTTGATTATTTTTGTGTTTTTGTGCATATTGGTCCACGATTGTTGTTTTCAATGTTCTTTATAAATAAATTGACTAGACTTGACTTTTACAGCATCTTAGGCTTGACATTTTGACTTTTTGACTTTGTTCTGCTATTTACTGTGTTTTTACTGCTCATTTGATATTTAAAAGCTTTTTAAGCCTGTAAGCACTTTTGTCAACTGATGTGGTTCTAAATGAGCAGTATACGTTGTCTGGCTTGGCTTGACAAGTGGACAATGTCTGGGACTTGATAAAGCAAAACATATAAGGCAGAAAGAAATATTAAATATGCTAGATTGTTAGACATTTTTTATCTTAAGCTAGTGAGTTAAAAAAAAATGAATGCTTAACAGAATGTAGACCCATGTTTTCTTGACTGCACACATGCATTCCTAAAATTCAGATTGGATTTTCAGATTTTTGAGGATACTGAAGTATTTTAAAAGCAGTTACTACAAAACTTGAATTAATACTTAAACTGAGTAACTTTCACTTGTAGCAGAGTAATATTTGATTAGGAGGATCTCTAGTTTGACTCAAGTAAAGAAGCTGTGCACTCTGTCCACCATTGTGAACAATAAAAGTGAAATGGTATCTGTTCTAAGGTGTGCCTTTTGTGCTTGATTGTCAAATACTGTGGCACATGTTTAATGGAACTTGTGTAGTGTTGAAGCACTGCTGGGTTAGTTCTCTTAATTTTGCTACTTTATACTGCGTAGATCATCCTGTTAGCTGAACAGGAACAGGATGCCTGTCATTTAAGTATCTAGCTTCTTGTTTGCATACGGGGTCATAAAGTGAACTCCTTGAGCAAATTTTCATGGTCTGTTTTGCATTGAAGTTTCATTTGACTTTATTAACAAGGTAATTTATCTATAATATAGGTGGATTGTACTCAGCACTATGAGGTGTGCTCTGAAAACGGTGTACGTGGATATCCCACACTGCTCTTCTTCTACAATGGCGAGAAGGTAGGGGTTTCTCCTGCAAAGTTGCATAATAAAAATAACTTGGTTTCCTTCAAAGTAATGGCTGTAGTAGCAGGCTTTTATTGTGTTAATTTTGTTCTGTAGACGGAGCAGTACAAAGGGAAAAGGGACCTGGACTCTTTTAAAGACTTTGTGGACAACCAGCTCAAGGCTGCAGTCACGGAGGAGCAGGTGGAGGAACCAGCAGAGGAACAAAATGCAAACGAGGTCCCCACTGGAGAGCCAGCCAAAGAAGAGGTACTCTCTTGATTTTAAAGCTTCCTATTGAGATCTGGTAGTCCAAGTGAAAAGGAACAGTATTTAGTTATGTGGACTGCAGAGACCCATAAGAATGATTAAAATGCTTTTGGAAGGTGGAGACATATTTGTACAAGTACAGCTGTCCAAATGTGTTGGAAGTTATGCTGCTTGCAGCTAAGTGACTTTAGAGGATTTATAGCCCTTGAATATCTGATGGTTTCTAATTGAAATCCGCTTCCCATGAGTAGTAATGAATTTAAAGTGGAAAATCACCCTATGAGCACAACCACTGATATTTCATTAGGTCTCACAACAAACAGTGCTCATCTTTAACTGCATAAAATGTAATTATCCCTAAGATTAGAACCCACTCAACCATGACCTCTTTGCTATCAATAATGGCTTTTCCAGCTTGACTTTTTAAGGGGCATGTTTAACCTCCTATTTCCACATACAGCTGCTACACCGCAATCCACTGGCAAAACATACTGCAGAGCATATCACTTCGTCTCTAGCCAATCAGAGCAGTTCCACTGCCCTCGCTCTGGTCCCACTCTGGCATGTCCAAGAAGTACCACTGCATAGGGGATGTGCTGCAGGTCTTTTTTGTTGCTGTTTGCTACCAAACTGCATCATTCTGCATTGTGCAAATTGATCTAAACATCCGAAAAAATGTGCCAAGTATCCGGTCAAATTCAAAGTACAACTCAATGCACATACCTTTGTTCGTAAATCATCACTATATTAACATTACGAGCAAAAGGTCATCAGGAGGTCAGTGGGTCACAGACCTACAGCAGTGCCATTGACAAAGAAAAGTGAACTTTTGAGGAGAAAAAGCACAAAATTTTAGGTGAAAGCACACATCCTTTGTAGCAAAACCATGGCGCTAATGAGCATGGTCGGTCAGTGTATGTGGAAATTATGGGCAAGACAGGCAAATCATCTTTGACCGTATAAACGATGAAGCAAAAGTCAAAGGCCTTGAACCTGCTGCCCTGCTCTAACATTATAAAATGTTTAAGAGAGATAAAATGGATTGAAGAAGGACCAAAAAGATGTCAGTGCTTCCCTACATATTATATGAAAAGTATTTTTATTTTTCAGGTAATACTAAGGATCCTTCAGCACAGTTTAATTTGAGTTTTTCTCTCTACAGTCTGGCGTATTGAATCTGACAGAAGAAAACTTTGATGAAACTGTGGCCAAAGGCTTCACCTTCATCAAATTCTACGCCCCTTGGTAAGATTTAAGTCATTTTGTAAACAAGTCATCTTTATGTCACACGTTTATTACAAAACAATTTACCAGTCAGCCCATAAATGTACTGTGTATACATGTGATGGTCAAACAGTGATGCTAGTTTTCCAGTAATTTCCCCGCCAGTCTAAGTGATGTAACTTATGTGTTTCTGCTGTAAACTCCAGGTGTGGTCACTGTAAGCACCTCGCTCCAACATGGGAGGACCTCTCTAAGAAGGACTTCCCCGGCCTCACTGATGTTAAAATCGCCAAAGTTGACTGTACTGTTGAGCGCACGCTCTGCAACAAGTACTCTGTAAGTATTGGGTCCATTCAGAGTTTTACTGTGATAGAACTGAAACATGTAGCAGCATGTTTGTCTCACACCCTTCTGTCAGCTAGTTTATTTATTCACTGTTGTGCAGGATGCAATAAAACAAACTGTGTGGTTTAATCTGAAAACTGTGCAACAATACAACTGCTACATGCTTGAATTAGATGTTACAGACAGTAAACCCACAGCAGATTATCAAGGGGTCAATTAGATGTGAGCACACATACACAGCTTGGATGTGATGTTTAGATGGACTGATTTGGAGAGGAGCCCAGGCCATTATAGCTGCATTCACACCCAGTGGTCTGGCCCAGTCTGCTTGGGTACAGTATGCTATTATTTTTGTACCAACTGATAAGCACCATCCGCCTTTTTGGCATCCTTCTGTTGGGGTACTAAGTGTGCCTATCTGACCATAAAGAGTAGAGCCAGACTTACTTTACTCCTTTGATTTTCTGCTCATGGATACATACTCTTAATTCCAACATAACAGATAAAACCACACATTAGAAGTATTAGGCTTCTAGACTTGGATTAAGAATGTATCTATGATAAGGCTTGAGCCATCCCCTTTGGCACTCGTTAAATCTACATCATAGTGGCCTTATAATGATGTGACACATGCCCATTTATAATACCGAAGGGTCAACTCTTATTCACCTTCATGAGCCAATAGGTTACATACCTGTTCAAAGTGGTCAGCAATGTTGTTTTGGCCAGTTTTAGATCCAGTTTTGGCTCACTCCAAACATAAATCTCCCACAAAGCTGGGTTATTGAGGAGATTGTGGAATCTTTGCTGTACTGCAGAGGAAAGCTCTGCTTGTTTTCAGCTAGACTGACGTTCCCATGTTAGTTCAAGAAGGTCACTGGCTGCAGCTGCAATCATCCTATTTCTTCAGGAGAGACACAGACTAAAGCCTGGATGCAAGCATCGCCTGCTGCAAGGATTGTTGGCCAGAACATGAAGATGTTTATGAATATATATCAAACTATACAGTCCCTCAAATTTTATTTTAAAACCATATGTTTCCTTGGATTAGGATCTAGTGCAAGTAAAGTCCATGGTTGTGTGCTGCTTTATGTGATGCTACTGGGAGGAAGAAAGATTGAAGGTATCCCAAAAAATATTTGATGATTCTGCAAGTCCTAATTTTCATCCAGTGCACAAAATGTTCTATTTTTCTGGTTGATTGAGGATCACAGTCCATCCATCAACCATTGCACATTTAAGGGGGTGTGAATCACCGGTTTAACCACAATGTGAGACGATACAGTATTGATATTGAGTGTTTGGACAGCGATACTGTATTTTCCAAAATCTACCACGATAAGATTTGATACAATTCATTGTAGGAGCCTACTTGATACAAGACCAATTTATGCACAAATTTCTCACAGGTACAGTAGAAAGGGGTTTCAGCAATTTAATTTCTGAAAGGTTTCTGTATTTATAAAAAAGGACAAAGACTTGGGTTTCACTACAGTAACATTTATGTAATGTTCCTTCCTGTCCTTCAGGTTCGAGGCTACCCAACCTTATACATCTTTCGGGCGGGCGTTCAGGGCGAAGAGCACAACGGAGGACGGGACCTGGAAAGTCTGCACAGCTTTGTGATGAGGCAGGCGAGAGACGAGCTGTAGGAAGGGTCAGAAAACACTCCAGTGTCCACCACTCTGCTCACACACACTGCATATCGGGCCAGTAGGACACTACTCTCTCTCCTACAGTAGCCAAACCTTTACTTCTCTCTCCACTTGGGTTCTCTCTCCACTAAGGAGCCGGCGACTGACTGCTGCAGTCTTTTTTCCTCTGGTGTTCATGGACAGAATGATTCAGTCAAGTGTTTTTTGATGGGAATGTATTTCTTACTGCAGTCGCCCAACCCCAGGGTTTGGTTGGATCGCAAATGAAGTCTGACAACCACTTATCAAGCACTGCTAAGCCAATCAGATGCAGAATTCCTCACACTGATGATGTTTATTGAAGGGGTGACACTGTACGACAGTCATCCCAGTTTCAGTGATTTGTTTCTGATGAACTGTAGCCACTTGACTCCTTTTTAGATGCTAAATTTTTATACACAGGATCTGTTGTGAAATCATAAGCCATTAATGTTACTGTACTGTCAGTATGAAGATTGTAAAGATGGTGTCACCCTAATGTGAGTGTTAAGTTGAGGGTACTTTTTATCCATGTCAGCGACAGTCTGTCTGACTTAACTCTCAGGGACATGCCCTCATTAAAAAGTTCCCAGATCATCATTGTCACAGGAGTCTGACAGTGGCATAAAGACGGGACTATTTTCTCTTGATGAAGATTTTCAGCTTTTTCCAATAAAAAACTAAAACCTCTCAGATCTGTGTCTTATCCATTTTCTGACTCCTGGGCTCACAATCAACCATCCATCACAGGGCTGAGCAATCCAGCTTAAGATATATCAACACATTTTCAAACAAGTTATATTGTGTGACATTATCATTTATATTGATATAGATTATGCCAGTCATTCACACTCTTTTCCATATTTTCTGGATTCATCTTGAACAGTGAAATTTCAAACCATTTTTTGTTTTAATCTTTATGATTACAGATTACAACTCACAATAATACAAAAATCCACAGTCTCAAACTATTAGAATATCAAAACACCAGTCCAAAAAATGATTTATAATACAGGAATGTTGACCTTCTAGAAAATTCTGCTCATTTATGCACTTAGTACTTGGTAAGAGCTCCTTTTGCATAAATTACTGTATCTATGCAATGTGTCATGGAGGCAATCAGTCTGTGGCACTGCTGGGGTGTTGTGAAGCCCAGGTTGCTCTGATGGCAGCCTTCAGATCATCTTTATTGTTTAGTCTGGTGCGTCTCATCTTCTCATTTCCCCAGAGATTCTCTATGGGGTTCAGGTTAGACCAGTTGGCTGGCCAATCAAACAGAGTAATACCATGGTCAGAAAACCAGTTTCTGGTAGTTTTGGCTTTACTTTGGGCAGGTGCCCAGACCATTATCTCCGTAAAACAGATGTAGACATGAAGTGCTCTAAAAATCTCCTGGAAGATGGCTGACAGCATTGACTCTGGACTTGATAAAGCAGTGGACCAACAGCTGCTGATGACATGGCACTTAAAACCATCACTGACTGTGAAAACTGAAAACACTGGACTTCAGGCACCTTGGATTGTGTGCCTCTCACATCTTCCTCCAGACTCTGGGACCTTGATTTCCAAATGAAATGCAACATTACTTTCATCTAAAAACAGGAATTTGGACCACTGAGCAACAGTCCAGTTCTTTTTCTCCTTAGCCCTGGTGAGAAGGGTTTCTGTGGTTTAGGAGTGGCTCAACACTAGGAACGCAACACTTAGCCCATTTCCTTGGCCCACCTGCGTGTGGTGGCTCTTGTGTAGTCCACTACTTGGGAACTCCCCTTGAAGTTCTTGAATTTTATTTGTTCAACAGTCCTCTTAAGGCTAAGCTCAACCCTGTTGCTTGTGCACCTTTTCGTACCACACTTTTCCCCTTTAGTCAACTTCCCATTATCATGCTTTGATATAGCCTCCGAGAATAGTCTGCCCTTTCAGCAGTGACCTTCTGTGGCTTACCCGCCATGTGTAGGGTGCCAATGATTGTCTTCTGGACAGTTATTAAGTCCTCAGTCTTTCCAATGATTGTGGTTGTGTTTACAAAAGCAGAGTGAGAGAATGAAAGCTCAGGAAAATTGGACTTTTCCACAAGATCCTTATATAGATAGTGGATTTTTTATTCTTATGAGCTGTAAGCCATAATCATCGAGATTAAAACAAAAAGTCTTGCTTTGTTTCACTTTGTATGAGATAAATTTAGAGTCTTACCACAGTTACATGAAACCTTGTTGCTGCATTATGCAAGGCACCCTTTATTGTCACACCCAGGAAGTCAAACAGAGACGCAGCACTGTTGTCAGTTAAAGTTTTTATGAATAGCACATGGTCTATGGAACTCCAGTGACAGAAGTATCATTTCCTTGTTAGACATGGGCTGTGCACTACCCATGCATTTTGTACAAAAGAGTGAATAATGGCAAGTTGTAACATGAGATTTCATGATAAAAATTTTCAAAAATAAGTTTAATCTTGTTCTTGCATCTGTCTTTGTTTATACGGTATGTGATTTTTACTTTTTAATAAAAGGTGCAATAAATAAGCTGAGAATGTACAAGTATTTACAAAAACAGTCTTAACATGATCACAAATGTAAACAGCAGCTTACCAGAGGTATATTTTGTAATTTATGACTGGTTAGGCACATAAGGTATTTGATTCTTGTTGGTATTAGTTTGTCATTAGAATATAGTCTCTAAAACACTCATTCAAAGCTCACAGTAACATGTTCAACTGGACACAACATCATTTTACCCTCAGGGTTGAAAAAGCAGAGCTAATTTCAGAGAACTGGCACACAAACTGCTCTGCCGGCTGTTTTTGACTCGCTGAATGTTTTTCCAAAATCTCTTGATGGGTTGTCAGGGGTGGAAGCGTTTGTTAACTTTGCGAGCGCAGCAACATGGAAATGGCCATTAGCGGTATGTCAGAGGGATAAGGCTGTATTCTTCGCTGCTTTGGAGAAAAACATCAGTGTAGCCACAACATGCATCACGCTGAACCATCCTGGTAAATCGCAGCTCAGCGTGAGCCCAGCAAATATTGACACGGAGGTGATATTTGGAGCGCTACTAAAATTACCTGTGGTCACTTTGGTTCATTCCAGATTATATTTTCGGAGGGCAAATATGGCTTGAGAAGAAAATACACCAGGAAAAAGAAATGAAATATCAATCTACTGACTCAAATGAATCCATCATTCGCTGTTAGATTGAGATTTCCTTGTCTTTTGACAGCATTTTGGACATTTTCTGTCATCAAATCAGGTTTGTTTTACGACTACTGTTGGCTTCAGTGATGTGATAACACTGAGTTAACCTCCCAGGGTTAAGAATCGCAGAGTAGTGTCTCTTTAGAGACTCTTTTTATGTCCAAGAGGAGAAAGGAGAGAAAGCAGCACTGTGATTGGTCCCACAACAGTTCAGTTTTGCCCTCTCTGTAAAGAGGAGGGTGCAGTTCATACACGCTTCCATAGACTCATAATATACAAACTTCATCCTCCACACTCACAGTCATTCACTCAGTTGCAGACCTATGAAATAAACTCCACAACCACTCAAGCTAGTAGAGAACCAGGTGGCTCCACAACTGCTAAACACACATTAGGTGTCACTTTTGCAAAGGCCCTGTTTGTTTCATGTATTCTCATGTTGGATATAAAATTCCAGAATCTTTGGACAGATCATGATGATCTCTCAGGACTGATATTCCTTGCAGGTTGAGGTTTTGGGCAGGAAGTTTGTGTCTAGTGGAGTCAACATCTCCCATGAGTCACTGGTGCAGTTGAGGCCCTTTGCCAGCCGATCCATCAGTCAAGCATGATCAGCCCTCGACGTCCGTGTCAGTGGCAGCCGCAGGCCCGTACCACCATGTTCTTGTATTTCTTCAGGATGACGTTGGAGTTGTCGTCGAAGTAGAGCACTGAGATGGCGTGGAGCTTGGTGGGGGCGCAGCAAGGCTTCGGTACATTCTCAGGGTTCATCAGGTGCACCTGAAAATTAACGGAAATATTTCAGTTATGGATGCAACTCTATCTTCAACGCCTTGCACAGTCCAGATTAAAAGTAAACTACAGTGCATTCAGTAAGTACTCAGACCTGCTTCATTTCTTTCTAATCAATCTACACTCGGTACCCCATAATGACAAAGTGAAAAAGGGAATTTTTGCTAATTATTGAACAAATAGGAAACTGAAATATCACATTGGCAAAAGTCCTCAGAACCTTTGCAACAGAACTTAAAACTTCTCAGGTCATATTCCCCCCATTTCTCTGAATCTTTCCTGAGATGTTTCTACGCCTTGATCGGAGTCCACCTGGGGTACACTCCTCTCTACAAAAGGCCTTGAAATGCATGTCAACGCATATCAGAGCAAAAACCAAGCCATGAGGTCAAAGGAACTGTCTGCATGGCTCAAAGACAGGATTGTTGACAGGCACAGATCTGGGAAAGGCTACTAAAATGTCTGCTGCACTGAAGGTTCCCAAGAGAACAGTGGCCTCCAGAATTCTCACATGGAAGAAGTCTGGCACAACCAGGACTCTTCCAAGAGCTGGTCACCCAGCTAAACTAAGCAATCAGGGGAGAAGGGCCTTAGTAAGAGAGGGGACCAAGAACCTGATGGTCACTCTGACTGAGCATTAGAGATCCTGTGTAGAGATGGGACAAAGTTCCAGAAGGACAAACATCATTGCATCCTTCTACTGATCTGGGCTTTATGGCAGAGTGGCTGGACACATGCTTCTCCTCAGGGAAAAAATGCATGAAAGCCTGCTTGGAGTTTGCAAAAAAGCTCCTGAAGGACTCTTGGACTGTGTGAAACAAGATTCTCTGGTCTTTTGAAACAAAGATTGAACTATTTGGCCTCAATTATAATCGCTATGTCTGAAAAAGCAGGGACCGTCATCTGCCCAACACCATCCTGACATTGAAGCATGGTGGTGGCAGCATCATACTGTGGGGATATTTTTAAGCAGTGGGAACTGGCATGTGACTTTTCTTAGAATGTAAACATGAAACAAGTTACTTTTATTTATAGCAATAATCTTGCAGCAGAAGTGACCTTTAAAAGTAGCACTACCTAACACTGGTGATCAGTTCTAAAGTGTGTTTTCAATACAATATGTCAGCCCTGGTTAAAGGTCACATATTATGCAAAATACACTTCTTCAGGCTTTTCTAACAAAAATGTGACCATGGCCTGTCCACAAGAATCAGAAAAATCCATTCCCTCCCTTCCCTCTCTATCTCCAAATTTCAGAAAATTTGTGCTGAAACAAGTCGTTCTCAGATTTTTCCATCATGATTTCATGTATAGAGTTAGCCCCGCCCCCAGGTTTGGTTGGCCCTCCCCGCTTGGAAGAAAGTTCTGCCCTCCTCTCCTGATAAGAACAGGAGAGCCCCATCATTAAGCCACATCCATTTTCTGAGTGGGGCAGAGTAAGACAACTCATTAACATTTAAAAACACGGACACAGAAACAGCTCGTTCTGAGCAGAGCTGAAACAGAGGGTTTTTTAGACATACAAAACTCCAATACTGGTATATTTTCAGCAACAAACTTCACAGGCATGTTTTGGGGACCTCTGAGACCAATATAAATTATTCTTAAAGGGGTAAAATATGTGACCTTTAAAATCTAAGTTTTAGCTAACTCATTACATTTAGGACATTTTTAAAGACTTAGCTGAGTTCACTGTGAAGTTAGTGTAGTGAAGAGCTACTGTTTGGTCTTACCAGTGTCTGTACGATGGCGTGGTTGGTAGCGTTCATGTGGGCATTCAAAGGGAAGGAGCACTCCCCATCACAGTAGTTGGCTGCATAGCCTTCAGGAGCAATGATCCAGTCCTTAGAAATACACAAAAAATAATATATTAAAGCTGCACACAACACATGACATTTAAAATTCTAAATGAACAAACATCATCAATATCTTGTTTATCAAAAAGTTTAAAATGAGCTTCTCAGGTTTGGAAGAGTCCAAAAGGCAGATATGCTTCCTGCCACTGTTGGTAAACGAAAGATAGGACATGACTATCAAATGTCCAAACAGTCATTCATTTATTTTAAAAAATGAAGTGTTTTACCTGATTTATCCTAAAATTTAAATTTTACATGACTTTCAACAGGGCCTGGTGGTAATACTGCCCTACAACCAGAGGGTGGCTGTAGTGCCTCTACATGCTGTTTACTAGACACTATAACAGAAGAAAAAGAAAGCAGCTAGGATGCAGCTCATGAACAGATTTAATTGTATGAATGCGTTCATTTTTGATTTAGGTGTCTAGTTATTCAAATGTTCATAAAAAACACAGTATGCACATTTTGGCACCAGGAGGCTCTCAGTTAAAACAGGTGACATGTAGATGCTTCACTGCTTATTTCATGTTTCAATTTGAAGAATCTGTTAAAAACTTCTCTCCCTTAGGTACATTTTCGAAAGAATAAACCAGTGTTTTGGTTTCATGGATGACATTCTCACAATGAGGGAGAAAAGCTGTTAAAAGTGGCCTTCTTGTTTAAAGGGATATTTCAGTATTTTTGAAGTTGGGTTATATGAGGTACTTGGCTATAGTAGTGGCATTAGCCTCCAGTGATTTCTGTGAAATTTGCTTCTGAAAGAGAGAGCAGAGAAACTTCATTTGAAAGTTTGGAGCTGCTGACTCTCCATCTGTAGAAGTTCTTCTTCAATGTACTCCGGTTCAAATAAATATCCTCTCGTATCCACAGTAATCGAGTCAAAATCGTTCATATTATCTTTGTTTTAGCAAAGTGTAGTGTTATTATCCCTGTAGAAGTCCACAGACCCACACAGCTGATCAGAACAGTGGGCGTAAGGAGACAAAATGTCAAAAGCTGCATCGTAAATTAGTACCTGACACAGAGGGTTTTTAAAATTTTTTTAGAAATGAAGTGCTTTGTACGTTTTGGACACAGCAGGTGAGCCAACATAATTTCTTAGCCTATTTTTATGTAAAAGTCATTAAACTACTTGGATAAAACATTCCCATCTACAGCCATTGTGCCTCGGATCTCTCTGAGCTCGTAATAACCACAGGAGCAAATTTCACAGAAATCACTGGAGGCTAATGCCACTACTATAGCCAAGTACCTCATATGATCCAATTTCAAAAATCCCAAAATATCCCTTCAATGCTAAAGAGCATTGGGATTACTTACTGCACTTTTAAAAGTTTTTGCCCCTCATTATTTGAAATACATCCATGAAACCAAAACAGTGGTGTATTGTTGGACAGTTTATTAAAACCAGTGTTCCCCCTTTTTCAGACCTAAAAATGTGGCCCTGTCTAGTTAGTGGTAAACTAATTGTCTGCTCTGACTTTGACAAAACTGGATCTGCAAATATTTTTTGCTTTGTATTTTTTCCATTGTAATCTCTACTTTGTAAAATATTAGTCTTCTTCTCTCTGTGCTGCAGTCTCTTATCATTATTTGGTGTTTTATAAAGCTTAATGTAGGTGAATGGGGGGGTGTTAACAGACTTTAGTCACTGATTTCCACTGAGTTTTGATTCGTAACTTTGCTTTAAAGACCATCCCCAGCGTTAACCTTGTCTCTGAGGACAAATCTCTGCTCCATACTCCTGCCTGTAGAATCGCTCAGGGAAGCAATACTCCACTCCTCCTTCCTTCCTTCCGCTCAGTGTCACTGTTTTTTATCAGCGCATGTTTTACCTCTTTCTAACTTGTTTTTGTGTTTTTATCTAGTGCACCTTCCTGTCTGTGTCAATAATATCTCTGCCTGTCTTTCTCTCTTCTTCTTTTCTGTCCAGCTCCTGTGTTTGAGTTTGTCTGTTTGCCTGTACACAGACAGAGAGGTGGCACTCTCCCTCTAGATGTCAGTGCTGTGTTAACAGCTCCCACAGCTTGTTTGGGAGGATGTACGTAACTCTGCCCTATTTCTATTTCTGCCTCAGTCTCTCTTCATAAACACACAAAGTACACTAAAGCTCATATTCATAGTTTTCAGAGAAGCATGAAAGCCTGAATGGATGAAAAGAGCTAAAGCCTGGCAAAGATCTTTAAAACATTAACTGATTTTTAATTGTGAGACAGCCTACAGATGAAAGCAAGTAATCACAGATTTTGTTTTTTATAGATTCATTCACCAACAATCAGAGCCTACACTGTTAAAACTAAAAATCTTGTAACTGTCCTTGTCAGTTGGATTTTGTCATGTTTTACAGTACAAACACTCATTCAACTTGCATTGCTTTATTCACTTTTATACAGTGCATTCAGTAGGTTTTCAGATTCCCTTCACTTTTTTCAGTTTTCTTATATTGCAGCCTGATGTTCCAAGGTACAGGTCATGGGAAGGCTACAAAAAATCTGCTGCACTGAAGGTTCCCAAGAGCACAGTGGCCACCATAATCCTCAAATGGAAGAAGTTTGGCCCGACAGGACTCTTCCAAGAGCTGGTTGCCCAGTCAAACTGAGCAATCAGGGGAGAAGGGTCTTATTAAGAGAGGAGCCAAGAACCCGATGGTCACTCTGGCGGAGCCCCAGAGATCCTGTGTGAAGACGGGACAAACCATCGGGTTATCCTTCCACTGATGTGGGCTTTATGGCAGAGTGGCTGGCCAGAAGTTTCTCCTAATTTCAAAACAAATGAAAGCCCATTTGGCTTTCATTTGGAGTATTTTGCAAATTCCAAGTGGGCTTTTGGAACAGGTTTTCATTGAGGATATCTCTGTTCAGCTTTCCCTAAACCCTGAAAACTCTCCTAGTCCTTGCTTTGGAAAAGCACCCCCACAGCATGATGCTGCTACTACCATGCTTCACTGTTGGGATGGTATTGGGAAGGTGATGAGCACTGCCTGTTTTTCTCCATACATAATGTTTGGAACTGAGGTGAAGAGAATCTTGTTTCACAGTCCTTCAGGTGCTTTTTTGCTAACTCAAACGTGGGCTTTTATTAATTTTGCACTGAGAGGCTTCCGTCTCGCCACTCTGCCATAAAGCCCTGATCGGTGGAGGGCTGCAGTGATGGTTGTCCTTCTGTAACTATGTCCCATCTCCACACAGAATCTCTGGAGTTCAGTCAGAGTGGCCATCAAGTTCTTGGTCACCTCTCTTACTAAGGCCCTTCTCCTCTGATTGCTCAGTTTAACTGGGTGGCCAGCTCAAACTTTTTCCATTTGAGGATTATGGAGGCCACTGTGCTCATGGATAACTTCAGTGCAGCAGACATTTTTGTAGCCTTCTCCAGATCTGTGCCTGGTAACAATCCTGTCTCTGAGCTCTGCAGGCAGTTCTTTTGACCTCATGGCTTGGGTTTTGCTCTGATAAGCATTTTCAGTTGTAAGTTTTTTTATAGAGAGGTGTGTGCCTTTCCAAATCATGTCCAATCAGATTAATTTACCACAGGAGGACTCCAATCAAGATATAGAACCATCTCAGCAATGATCAACAGAGATGTGAGGAATTGGGCTAAATTTATAGTGTTTTTGCAAAGACTCATACTATGTTAACAGTATAACTGCAATTAGTTGCAGAGCCCAAAACTCTATGGTGAACTAAAATTCCATATCTAGCTCATTTTTATGAACTGTAGTATTCTTTTACAGTGTCTAGCTTTAAACATAAACATTCATAAGAATATCAAACACTCCCTATTGCTCGGAGTGTATTCTTTTTTCTTTTTTTGAAAATTGAATAAGAGATTGTGCTCTACCTGCCACCCCAGCTCTCTGAAGCTGACGTAGAGCTCATGTCTTCGGCATGCCGTCTTCTGATCACTGCTGTTGTAATCTGCAACAAAAAACAGGATGCTCTCATTAAAGATAGGTCAGATACAAGCATGATTCTGTGCAGTAACATCTACATAATGCTGTTAAAGACATAATACACACTCAGAAAAAACCTACTTGGTTTGGTTATTTTTTCAATATTCCAATTAAAGCTTTTATAAGTGACGCATTATGTTTAGAATCTGAGAGCAGAAGAAAAACACCATACGCCTGCTGTAATGCACAGGGTGGAGACACATGGGAGGGCGTAGACCAGAGCACAGGCACAGATGCTCATTACAGCGGTCACTTTGCTGAATGTGCTTCATGTTCATCTGCTGTCCAACGGTTTTGAACGCGTGCCTAATTGAATTCATCAGCATCCAAATATTGCCTGGCTCCAGCGCAAGTGGTGACACAGTGACGACTGTGTTTACGGACTCTCCTGTCCCGCAGTTTGAGCCTAATTATCTCTGTTCCACTGAGCAGCAGCAGGGTGGACAGTCTGAGGACAGTCCCAGGACAGTCCCAGGTAGAGATTTGGGTTTTTCACAGGAGAGGAGGTCATTGCTGGCATCGGTGGCTGAGCTGAAGTCAAGACAGTGACACTGACTTTCCACTGACATTTAAGGGCTCTCTCGCTTACCCACTTTCTCTGTCTTTTCTCACAGTTGCTGCAGATTTGTCGGCTGCACATCTATGATGCGACTCTCCCGCTCCACCACATCCCAAGGGTGCCCTACTGGATTGAGATCTGGTGACTGTGGAGGCCATTGGAATACAGGTACTCACTGTCATGTTCAAGCTTTGTGGCATGGTGCTGGACCACATCTGCATGCCTAAATGCATTGACTTGCTGTCATGTGATTGGCTGATCAGCTATTAATGTTAACAAGCAATTTAACAGGCGTACCTAATTAAGTGGCTGGTGAGTGTATATTCATGCTATGCAAAAATATAATGTGTTGGTTTTAATGTGCCTGTACAGACTGAGAAAACAAACTTCTCCTTGAGATAATAAAGGAGAGCTCTCTATATATTTAGAGGAAAGAGAAAGTGTAGTTTTCATAATTCTGTAACTTCAAAAAACATCCACCAGTTCAGCCATTATGCTGCAACAGCTGTCTCTTAACACTAGAAAGCCCAGATTTCCAAACCTACTAGAAAGAACTAGAATTAATTTATATTTGATTCTTGGAGAGTGTTTTGCCAGTTGCATCGCGTTTCCTCTTTTGAAGTTCGTTTTGACTTGTGATTTCGTCTCTAAAATTGAAGCGTCTCTCTTATTGGAGCTGTTTTGTTTCATTTAGAGTGCGTCTGACTTTTGCCAATCATTTGCCCTTACCAGCCACCGTACAAAAGAGACTCCTTAAATCAAACTATGGTTGCATGTTTTATTTTTCTTATTATTTCTAGCTTGCTTTACAAAGCAATGATGAAATGTTTTGATGACAGCTTAAACAGTATTATCCAGTGAGTCTCCCGAAAACAGCTGGACGGAGGTGATATCTTAGAATAATCATTCAAACCAGCCCTTGATCAGCACCACAGAGTGACACATTAATCCTGACTAATAACAGCCTAAAACCTCCTCAGCCTGGTTTAATTCAACTACTCAACATCTAAAATTTGTCCAAATGAGAGTTTACTCCGTGAGAAACAACTAATTTTGCTAAGCAACGTCAAATTAATGTAGGTGTAGCAAAAGCTGTGCAGTCAAAATGACTGCCTCTTGTCTTTATAGGTAGAAGTGATCATATTTTCTTTTCCTTTAGAGCCATGTGTAACAATATCTCAAATTAAAATGCAGACAGTTTTAGGAAAAGCCAGGGACCAGCAGCATTCTTACTTTTAATTCAGCAAAGTTAATACGTAAAATAAATGCAAATACAGTCGAAATGACTGCTATGGTGTTTTAAGTGTTTACACACAAACTCATTGACAACTAACCCGTGATTTCCACATGTGACAACTGCGCCATGCACCAAAGCGGGAGAACTATGAGTTCACGCAGGAATAGTATGTCAACAGTAGGGGTGGGAGAAAAATTAATACAGCATAGTATCGCAATATTTTGTCTGGTGATATATTGTATCGTCCCTTGAACCGAGTATTGATGTTTTTTCCAAATTAATTGCTAATATGAATTGAAGTCTATGATAATGAAAAAATAAAATCAATTGTTTGGGCAATTGTTTGGCGGCAGGTTGGCAGGGGGCCACAGAGCAGGAAAAAAGTTAGTACAAAAACATGGCAGAACCAGGGGAAGGACATTAGGAATGCAAGCAGGGCACGAATGAGATGGACATGACACATGAGGTTTGCAAGAAATGCTACATGAAATAAAATACTGCAGAAATACGACAAATATGAGGGCAAGACTAATGCTAAATCAGCTAAACAGTTGAAAAAATGGTATAGATCGCAATATATCGTGAAATATCGTATTGCAATACTCACTGTACTGCAAAATGTTTAAAATTACAATAATATCGAATCATGACTCAAGTGTCGTGATAATATCGTATCGTGGGGCCACTTGTGATTCCCACCCCTAGTCGACAGCAGACTGTTTTACCTTTTGGGGTAAATTTATCCTTTCCAGTATAAGTCCATGATATTATCGCTTCCACCATTGGGTGAGTGCATTAGGAAGTTAAAAGGTTAATGTTTGCTTAAAGGATCTGTGGTTTTATGTAAAATTATTTGGGTAAATTTTCTCAAAAGTTAACTTTCCTCGTCATTGGTGCCATTGTAGCTCTGTGACCCACTGACCTCTCAGTGACCCTTTGCTCTCACTGCAGGATGAGATTAAATGTTGATATAGTGATGATTTACAATCAGGAGTCCGTGCGTTGTGTTGTATTTTGAAAGTCCTGGATATTCTACGCCTGTGAATTGGAGCCTGTTTGGAGCTTTCTGTAGACAGGAATTGACGTGATTTGGCAGCGGCCAGTGCTGAAAATAGACCTGCAGCATATCTCGTATGAGAGGAGTGGAATGGCGCTCCAGGAACACGCTGCTGCCGGACTGGAGCGCAGTCAGAGTAACTGCTCTGATAGACTAGAGAGGGGGCGATTTGCTCCGCAGTACGATTCCCCAGCAGATAGCGTTGTGGTCACTGTATGTGGAAATTGGAGTTAAGAATGCTTCCACATCTAACCTGTTTGCAAACCGAAGTCTGTGCCGTTTGACAGACTTCAGACTCCTCCCAAGCCAGTCAACATGGAGACCTGGGTGCCACTGACACAGTGAGCATATGGCATCACTTCCTGTTTTCCTGCTGCTACTGTGTAGCTCCATGCAGTTTCTCATGTCAACAGAGGTAGAGCTAAATGACATTTTCCTTTTTTTATCCTGCAGTTTTAATTTTGCCACAATAATAACCAGATTCTGTTTGTCATAATAAATACATATCAATTCCAAATATCAGTTATCGATCTTATGAACTACCATTGGTATCAGTATTGGCACTGAAAAACCAATACAGGTCAACCTCTACAATGGATTTATAGTCCTCCACTTCTGTAAACCCTCCAGCATTCAGCCAATCAGATTATGTAAGCAGATGCAGGATCCTAAGCAGGTCTGGTGCCTACACTGGAGATAACACCGTAACATATCTTTATCTCTTTTAAATAAAACCTCTGTTTATGAAATAAAGATATGGAGGTTAATACTGTGAGATTCATGTCATGGTCATATGACCGTTTTGGTCCACTCTGGAAGATTTTCATGTTTCAAACTGGGCTGCAGCATTTTAAGTTTGGGAAATGCAGCTTTAAGCAAAACTTCAAACCTAAACCCACAAGTGAATTTAATTGTAGGTGTTTGTTGGTCTGCACATTCTCACACTGCAAAGTTAATTATAAAACTGTTAACCAACTGTTTTGGCAGAAGATCTCCTCGTGGTTTGCTATTTTTGTTGAACTTTAGTCACACTTGTTATTAGGGTTTCGTTACTGGTTTTCGACTCCATGTTTAGCAGGTTTGAGTTAGTGCTGAGACTATTTAGGCTATAACAACTTCACACACTAAAGAAACAACACTTCACAGCTTTGAGTCTGTATGTAACTGGCTGTACTTTTTCAGATTTTCTCTCTGCATTGTCAGCCTTTATTGTGGAGCCGCTTTTCTTGTCAGGCCATGCGAACATGGCTGTTCGTCTTTCCTAGGTAGTAAACATACCACACGTGTCTTGAAACAGGTGGAACACTGCAATAGCAACATTTACAAGAAAAATATCCAGTATTGGACATAGACTAGCAAATTAGTCATGTACAGTATCGTTTCCATTAATATAAATCCCAACATCAGATTTCTCTCTAATAGGACTATACATTTTTGTCAGGGAGAGTGAGTCATTCAGTCACAGCCACCACCCAGACATTCTCCACACAAACTGCCAACAACAACGGCCTTGATTGGTTGGCTCGAGGCAGAGATGTACTAACACACACTCTAGCAAAAACACACTCCTGTACTACTAGAGACACAAGAACAGTCTAATTACGCCAGGCTCATTGATGTTGGCACCTTACAGCTCAACATCTATCATTTATTTCCACTGGCACTTAAATTATATATACAAACACCAGCTCATATACACAGATGACCTGATGAAAAATCCACATTGTCATTTTTTAAATGGAAATTTGCAATTTCGAAAAAGTAATGGTTAATATAATTTGGCTTTTTTAACCAAAAAAATACACAATTAGTGAAATGGGGATCACCTGAGTGCAGTGAATGTTTCTCAAGTGACTGTAGTGTAAAGACACCAGCGTCTGAAAGGTCAAGTCACTGGTTATTTAGTAATCCTGGCTACCATTACACCATAAGGACAAAAGAACACTCCAGAAAACTCAGAGAAAAGGATACTGAAAAGAACAAATCGGGATGAGTACAAAACAAATTTCAAGCTACTGAGCATTCCCCAGAGTTTAGTTAAACCCATCATGAAGAAACTGAAGGAATATGGTTCATGTGTAAATCTGCCTGGATCAGACAGTCCTCACAAACTGAGTTAGCGTGCAAGAAGGAGACTAGTGAGGGTCCACCAAGACACCTATGACTACTCTGAAGGAGGTACAAGAGGTCCATGATCAAGTGGAAGAAAGTTCTTTGATCTGATGAGACCAAAATGTTGCTTTTTAGATGTTATGTTTGGCACGTCACCACAAACACACCATCCTCAATGTGAAGCTCAGTGGTGGAAGCATCATGCTGTGGGGATGCTTCTCGGAAGCCAGCCCAGGAAGGCTGATTACTTTGGAGAAACCTGTTTTCACTTTGATATCAAAGAGGATTTTTGCCTTTTTTTGTCAGAGAAGCCTAATTATATTGACCATGATTGATCTATGAAATCAATACAAGGGTAAAACATGCAAGGGGTGAATACTTTTTACAGGAACTGTAATATAATACAGTACAATAAGAAAGGTACACTGCACTATGATACAATCTGATACCATACAGTATGACACCAGCTTTAAATTATTAAGCTGTTTCTAAAGATACATACAAACTGCTATCACTATCCATCTTACAATCTGTGTACCACTTAAATATCATCACGTTTCACACGTTTTTATAGAGACCAGGATGCAGCTGATAGTGACAGCATGAAGGGTTGAGTGGGCATGTCTTATCCCTCACCCTCCTCGGCCTGTCCATGATGATCTAAAAGTATTTTTATAGTTCCAGTGTTGACGCTCCTCAGCTGAAACTCTGGGGTTTAGTTACTCTTGAAATCCATCACTGCTGGTTGCATTAAGATTTCATCATCACATCTCATTTCATTTTGAACACAAACACTGACAGAACTGCCAAGACCTGTGTTTTTAAGCTGGATTCTTGTCTTCTAAATGATGGAGAAACAGATAGAAATAAGGAGGGGGAGTTGGATTTGTCACTTAGATTCATCACAGATTGAAGCAGACTAGGAGAGACAGAAAGAAAAAGCTGACAGAAAGAAAAGGAGAGGGAGCTAGGAGAAGCATGGTCCAAAGTCTGCCTCATCCTGGCCTCAGTTTTAACCACCTGTACAGAAATGTGGGTTTTGGGTTTCCATTAGCTTTAAGTTGTCCAATATTTCATGCAAAATTCTGTTAAAAATACATTCAAACTAACTTTACTTCTTCAAACTGCCTTAGAACTCTTAGAAATAAAGTGGATTGAGATGAAGAGTTTCCTGGACAAGACCAACAATAGAGTTTCTTTGCAGCAGAGCAGGAATAAGTCATCTGATTGGTCCAGTTAATTTAGAAAAGACAGGAAAGGAGAGGCGAGACTGGTCACGAGAGGCGCAGTGGCAGAGGTTAAATGGTCACCCGAAACCATCAAATAGAATCAGGTGTTTCCCCAGTTTAGGGTTCCTTCCTTTCCAATAGGAAGGGCAGTCCACTGTGTCTGCCAACATGGAAATACAATGTTAAAATGTGTCTGTGCTGTTTTTAAGGGTGCGCATGTGATTTCAGGCATGCATGTTTGGCTTTATGTATTCTGTGATATCCACACCGGTAGAAACGGATCAACCTGCCTCTCTGCAGACTGTAGAGGGTATTTGGACTGTATAGAGGCCTTTTCCTAGATAAACCTTTGTCTGATTCAGGATGTGTTCTTAAACTGCTGAATTATTTGTGCCCATTTTCTTAAACTACTGAATGCCATGTCCCTGTAGACCTGACGCTTAACATTTTTACTAATTAGCATAGAAAAAAGCATTTTTGATGTCCATATCAGGGCATGAGACTGCAGGGCCATATGCAAACACAGAAATCACACAGGATCGAAAAGCTTAATGCAAGTTCAAGCAGGAAGAATGTTTCATTTCCACTCATCCTTTCATTCATTAATAATCACTCACTCACTCGTCCCCTATTCCTGCTCTGGTAATCAGCTCTTAAATTCTGAGCCAATCCCTTTCAGCCACAACCTCTCTTTATCCAATCATCCTGCAGCTGTCATATTTTAAAAAGTGTTTTCTCTCTTCCACAGTTTCAGTGTGACCGCTGAAATCCTCCTCCAACCCAGCCACCTCCAATACATCTAACTGGTGTCTAAGTTCATCTCCTTCATGCCATCCTACATCCCTTCATCGCCACCTTGAACAAAAAGTCACTGATGAATCTCCTTAATCATGCATCATTTTTTTTGTGTTTGGACACTGCCCTGCAATCTCACATCCTTTTATGGGCATAAAAGGGGCATTTCTTTACACTAATTAAGAAAAACATGCAAAAGCTTCCAGCTGATGAGACATGACATTAATCAATTTTAAGAGCAAAGGTTTAAGATCACATTATGGAAAAGAAAATTCTAGGATATTTGTAAATAAAGTCCAGTGTTCTTACATACTTAGCTACGAATAAATCACAGATAATTGAACTCTGGTGAATGTCAGAATGTCCTTTAAAACTGTGTAAGTATGTTCTAAGAACAGATATCTTCTCTTTAGTTGTTGATTGAGGCCCTGTGTTTTCCCTAACATCATAAAGGCACATTAGCATTCAGTGTTTAAATACAGGGGAGAAAAAAACAAGGACAGAGGAAAAGTGCTTTTGAAAGAACAGAGATGATTGGCTGAAACTCTTTGCTGACCTGATGTGAACCTGAGGTCAGGTTTAAAGAAACAGGAAGTCACATGTAACAGGATAAAGGGGCTTTAAAACTGTTAATGTACAGAGATTTATGAGAGCAGATTTCATAATGGACTACAGGGACTTAGAGTAACTGTAAGCTTGTTCTTTGTCAGCATTTCTCTCTGAATAACATACAGTTGTCACTGCCTGCAATCACTGACATGCATACACCCATACTACACACACAACAAACTCTGACGCCCCCATCCTGGTCTGGTTTATGAGGCGTAACATTCAGCTGTGGGTCAAAACCTGACCAGGGTGGAGGGTGGCTAGAGCTGCAGCACCGTCCACTCACTAGTCAAACATCTACACCAGTTCACATTCATATTGTTTCTTGTTAGGCACAGGTAGGGCTGCTCACCTCTCCTGGAAAGCATTAAGATGTAAGATTTGGTCCATAAGACCCAGCCCTAGTTGCAGGTATGATGGCAAAGTTGCATCATCTAATCTGAATGATGCTGGAACAGAAAACTCCCTGCATCATTGTTATTTTTTCAAAGAACTAATCAAATGAGAAACTAAAATATGTATACTTCATCAGGTTATATTATCCTGCAAAGCCTTCTTCAAGTCATTTTCTTGAATTATGCACAAATTATATAAGGTTTGATAACTAGATACATACATAAATACTGTACACATATACTAGTCGTTCTCTTTGCACCTCTTGTCCTTTAAAGCCATCAGCCCTTACAGTCTGTGGGGCTCTTTAAGAGGAATAAAGCCGATATTTACTGTGGGCTTTCATTGAGTGTAAAGGTCCAGATTTGTGGTGCCCATAAACCACATCTCTCCTTCCTGCCTGTAAAATTTAATGCCACACAGCTACCGCTGAGCTCCGGCTCCCATGAGGCTTCTATTCATTTCTTTTTCCTCTCCTTGACACACAGTAGAGGTGGGAACAGGAGTGTGAGAAAAGGTCCTCTACATTACACAACACTCATTTCTAGACTTCACCACCAGACTCAATAAAGCTTGGACGCTGTGTAAAGTGTAAATACAAACACAATGTTGACCATTTCAACCCCATATTTGACTGTAAATAGCAAAAAGACATCAAATGTTAAATCTAGGTTCAATAATTCTTTTAAAACTACATGCAAATTTTGATTTTGATGCCAGCAAGACATTTTAAAGGGTTGTAATTAGCACTTTCATGTATATTTTTTCTTTTCATTACACATTATGTTCATTCCTGACTTTTTGAGTAGAAATGCACCTAAACAGACGAAAAGATTTGACACAGCAGCTAACATCTGCAAACGCTCTGCCATAGACAGAATGACTTAGATTAAGACGTTCAAATTTAGAAAGGCTCAAAATGAAAAAGTGCATGTTTGTCTCTATGTGGTCTGATAACAAATTCATCCTAGTCCATCTCCAGCATCCATCAGTTTCTAGCTGATTAATGGGGCTGAAATAAATCAAGTATGATTGATGGAATCAATCATCTTTCTTGCCCAAGAGATCAAGGCAAAATCTCAAGGCACACCATATTCAAATCCTGTATCTATAGTGTTGTACAGTTGTAGTAATAAGGCATTGTACAAAGCCCCACGGCATACCTAGACGTGCCATGAGGCACGCCACTTGGGAACAGGCCTGTGCTCTAAAAATCGCTATGGCAATATATCGTCACACACACTGCTGATACACATATCAATACAGATTTTACTGAATCAATATGACCATATACAGTGCTTAACAAATTTATTAGACCACCCTAACCCTAACCAAAGTAATGCCACAGCTGCCCTAATGTAATTACCAAGTTCATTTTTTATGTTTCTGCAATGGTTAATGTACCAATATGTAGAAGCTCTTTAACCCTAAGGATATTTTAATGCTAAAATATAATTATTATTGTTTTCCATGAATTTTCAAATTTACTGATTTACAAAGAAACTGAAAAAATAGTAAAGCACATGATTTTTTCTTGATTAATATGTCAAATTATAGTTATTTACTTGCATTCCTGAACAGAAAATTGAGTTATAGTGGTTTAGTGGTATGCTTGATTAATTTCTGACTTCTCAGAGAAGCCCAGTGAGCTGGCTCAAATTTGGGTGAATTCAGTTTGAAATCCCTCATTCCAGTTCAAAATGGTAAAACGTGGAGAGCTCACTGAAAATGAAAGAGTCCGCATTAAAGCACTTCATGATGCATGGTCTTTGAGACAAATATGACAGGTGGTCTAATAAATTTGTTAAGCACTGTATGCTGTGACGGTAGCTTTATAACATGTATCCCCATGGTGCAGTTAACATACATGTTAACAGTTTTGATTAAATCCAAACAAAATATCCTAAAATAAATTTTCTCCCCCAAAGACCTCTGTATGAACTGTTCATAAGTGTTTAAGCATGATTTGATAGCATGTGCAAATATAATTTTACAACCTCAAAGCTGACAGAGCCTCCTCTACAATCTCTGGGGTCCCAGGTTGGGAAACAAGGTATAACACCATCTGAGGAATAACGATAGCTTGACTTAACTGTGCATGTACACCTGCTGATTGTTTCACCTGGAAATGCTTCACTGCAGGTACAATCATATTTTTGACCATCCAGCCCACAAACATGAATAAGGAGTGGCAGTGGTGGCCAGCTTCTCACCTTGTCTATTCAGGAGTGGAAACACTGCACCTTAGTGAGCTCTGTAGCTCTTTAACACTCAGACTCTCCATGCAGTGAGCTCTATGAGGCTCATATTAACTTGTTGCTACACTACCTGCTATTCATGAAGGCCCTGACAGACTTAAGTGCCTACGGCAGGAGGAAACGCCAATAAATCATATTTATCACACGCTGTTCCGAAAATATAATAATTAAATGGTGGCAATTCAGATGTTACAGGCTGGGTGAGACAGTTGACATTACATAGTCACTTCCACCAATCTCTAAAACTACAGCAATTTCTCAAATCAGGCACAGGAAAAAATTGCAGCTTTTACAGTAGTAATTAAATCGACTTCCACAGAGGTGGTGGGGACAGAAAGCTCAAAGTTTAAAATAAAGACTGGGGCCTTAAAGGAGAGAGTCTCACTGCAGTGAAGGCATGAAAGAAGAATGTCACTGCTGTCCCTGACGTTTCTCCTCTCCTCTGCTCCCCCTCCCACCAGCCACAACTACTGAAGTTTATCTTTCTTCCTGTCTTTCATCACAGAGGTTATTAAACCCTGCGAGGGAGCTCCACCATGTCTAATTACTCCAACAGTAAACAAAAGGAGGTCGGGTGGGGAGGGAGCAAGGAGAACGAGGAGGAGAAGAGAGACAGATGAAAAAACACTGCAGGCCGAGCGCCGTGTTATTATAATTCTTTAAGCGATACTGTTAGCGTGGTCAGTCTTTTAGCTGTGCAGCTAATGACTGGCTAGGCCTAATTACAGGCTGCATTTGCTGCGCCGGGATGTGATATTCCTTCCCCGGATGGTTGTTAACTTCCCCCGCAGCCAACTCCCATTACCTCCCGGCCTTCTACGCCCACAAAACCCCAAATTACCTTTAAAGGTGTTGCATTGTTCTTTTGGCGAGGTGCATGGCTTTTTCCTCTGTGCTCAGTCACACCCAGAGGGGGCGGAATCATCAAACTCATAAAACTATTCATGCTCTAGAATCATAACTCCAAATACGAGGGGGGAAAATGCTCACCAAAACCACCGATCTGCCAAACAAATAGGAAAACATCACATGAGACTGCTTTGTAAAAAAACAGAGATGATTAATTACTCATATAATCACATCGTCATCTCAGACTAATGCTGCAGAAATGTTTTTGGCTGAATGCGTCCTCTTCTGTCATCTGGAAGACATTTAATATCACATGTCCTTTTAAATCCAGCTTGCTAAAAATGTGAAAATGAGAAAATAACAAGCCCCCAGGCCTCACAGGGAATAAAAAGAGGGAAGTAAAGTTTCATAGTTAAAAGGCTGTTTTATGTCCCGAGCAGTCATGTCGATAAATTATGACACAGCTGAGCAGAACAAGGTATTTTATGAAATCTAAATGAAAAATGACAGTAGAAATAGTTCATGAAGTTTGGATTCTACTTCCTCCCCCAAACTGTTCCGCGCTGTTTTAAAAAAAATATCTAGAAACGAGAGCAGTGGGGGCTGAGGACATTACCGATGCTAATATGTTTAACGGCTATGCACAGTTATGTAAAAGTAGAGCGCTGGCTACTTCTGTGTATTTTAGTGCTCTGCTCAGGCTCTGTTACAACAGCTCATTCCTGTGTTTACATGAACTAGTAATGGGTCCATTACTGACATGCACAAGTCATGGTTTTGAATGAGAAGCCACTGCAGACATAGGCTGATTATCAGCTGGCCTCACCTCACCCAAAACTCTATCTCATTGGTTAATTAGACATGAGTAACTCCTAGAGTTGTAACAGTATTGTTAATATAGCTTTGACAGAAGCGTCTCAATATCGATAGGTCCTCAGGGCTTAAAGAGTAGTTTTTTGACAGTTACCATCAGCCCTCGCCTACCCATCATCCCTTGCGCTCAACTCGCTGGCTTGATCTAACAGCATGAGGGAGAACTGAGTGATGTTTTAGAGATTGTGGAGGCTCCAGCGAAATCTAAATCTGATGTGTGGAATTTTGATTTCCCGGTGTCAAGTAATGAGAAAGATGAAAAAAGTGCTGGACAAACAAAAACATAAACAATAAGCAGACAATGGCAGACCTCAGTGACAAACTTGACAGGGAATATGAGTAATATAAGGAGCCACTTGACAAATCATCATCCTGAAAAGATTCGTGAAGATGCGAGGAGCAGAATTCAGCTCAACAAAGGGGATTTTTTTGTACCACAGTCATTTCTGTTATATTAAGGAAAAACCTCAATGTGCACTGATTGCCGCATCTCATTTGACTGACATATAGTTTGACAGGCAGACACTACCTGTCAACCAGAAGGCTAACTTTAGTGATACCTTGGCTGACAGGAAGTCAAGCTCAGTGGGCGGGCTCTTGATTTAAATATGGAAGCCGCCCTGGATTGGCTTCAAAAGCTGCTTGAGTCCACCTATTGTAATTAAATGGCTGACGTCACACAGGCTTTGTCCAATTCCCTTACAGTCTATGCTGCTGTCACAGCCCTGCCATTCTTCATAAGTTTTACCTCAATAAACTCCTCCACAAGTGACTGGATTCAGTGAATAGTGGAACTATGCAAAATAAAGGCATTCTGTACAAAGGGAATTTCTCCAAAGAAATTCTTAAGCGTGCTTTTACTTCGAAAAGCACAGTCATTTCTACCTTTTATAGTTTTAGTCTAGTTTCAGTCGACGAAAACTAAAAACCATTCTAGTCCAGTTATAGTAAAAGAATGTCCTTACATTTGAGACCTTACTTTTAGTCTACTATGTATTCTCTTGACAAATCATATCTCCATGTTCTCTTCACCTAGATCAAACCTAGATCCCTGCTTTCTAGAGCTGAGAGGCAGAGGAGCTACAGATACGATGCTTCTTGATGGATTTTCACAGTGGAAGTTTTTGTCATCAAATATCTATTTTTAGTAAGTCTTAGTCCGGTCTTTCTCATGGGAAAAAGGTAGTCAACAAATATTTTAAGTCCTGAAACCTTTTTAGACCTCATCATATGTGCATTTCTCTAAAATGCATGCATTTTATTCTGAGTAATTTACATTTAAATTGACAAATTTTTCTTTCATCATTTCAACTCTGGAGATAATAGGCTTTTCATTTCTGTATCACTTTCCTTTTTTTTTTTCTCTCCTCTTTTTTGTCCATTTTTTTAACACCACAGGTTGTATCAACTATTTCAGGTCTTTCTTGATAACTCCAGATGGAACAAACTGTAATCTGCACTACCGTCAGTTGAAAGTATGAGGAAGAATTATAAATCTTTGTTGCTTTATTCCCCAATACTGAACCCAAACCCAGCTGTGACCCCAAAACTGAGGTACCAACCAAAACATGGCTTCTGTGGACTGTAGATTTTTCAACACAGTAAAGAGCAAAAGCACAAATATCAACAAAGTTTGTGATACTTTACAGGTGGTTTCACGCTAAATAGGGGTGTAACGATTCATTGATGTATGTAAACACCTCAGTTGGTTGATTTATTTTCCAATCTGATCGTTAGAGAAGTCAAAACATCACTCTACATCAAACTACACTTTTATTTTGAAATTCCTCCCCCATACTTTTTGACAGTTTCTGCCCTGCAGCATGTCCTCAACAAACTAGCAGTTGCAGCAGCTAACAATCAGTAGCTGAGACAAAGAGGATATCCAATCTTCTTTTAGCTCTGTGGACATATTTCAGATGGAAACTACTGCAGAGCCTCTTGACTAATTTTGCAGACTAGATCTGCATTGTTTATCACATAAAACCACCTCATAAGAGCATTTACAGATAAATACCACTGTTCTCTCGTAATGGCTTTACCGAGGCCTATAAAGTAAGTGTTCAGAGGTATTTCTGACTTTAAATAAATGGACTGATGTCTGAGTTTTTGCAGGTGTAGCTATTTGTTGTTTTAGAAAGTGCTTCTCCCTATTATCACATTAATGACATCGAAGAATAGCAGATCAGTGCTGGTCACAACTGGCCTTGATGGAAAATCCCAAGAACAAGACATTCAAGATGTGGTCTTGAGACCAGTCTCAAGACCAAGACCAATCTCGAGTACTACAACACTTGTGGTGTCTGATACAGGCTCTACGGGTAAACAGAGAAATGCTGCTTCGTGCCTCCGGATTATAGGTCTGCCATCTCACATTAAATTTATAATGACAGTACAAGCTGCCTGAACTAGATGGGGCTGAAGCAGGACAACCATTTTCTTTATATTATCCACCATCATTGTCTTGTTATGAAGCTGCTCAGAGCAACAGAGAGCATCCGTTAAAATAAAACTCTGTCCTAAGTTTGCAGTAGAGGAAAGGAAATAAAAATATTTGGTACCAAAAATCTTTGCTGTTCTATAATCAGTATGTTTAAAAAGAAATCTCTGTACTGTGTTCCTAATTTAAATGTAATCAGAATTTACTACTACAATCAGCAGCGTGTCTGTGTGTCTGTCTGTAAACAGAATTCTAACACAACACATGGTTTAACACAAACTGATTCCAAAGTGATAAAAAGATGAAGTAGGATCAGCTCAGTGGTTAACCACACAGGTCAGGAGGTTGGATGTGTGCAGAGGGGGGGACGCTATTAATAGAAAACACGCAGAGTATTGTAGCTCATGAATGTTTTCTTTTCTAAAGCTAAAAAGCCTCTATGTGGAAGCTTGTGCACACTAGAGCAATTAAAAACAAACACATTGCTGCCTTCCGGCCTTAGATCTCGTGTTATTACGGAAAAAGTATCAGGGTGAATTATGGTGAAATGTTCCTTTAAGCAGCCGCCTGAACTGATGCACTGTAGTTCTGTGCCAGACACAAACTAGGGGACAGTGTCCACATTTTGTTTCTCCCCATGAGCGCTCCACAAGACGGATGCGCTCCCCATCCGTTCTGTCCTCCTCCCTGTCTCTGGAGTGAGTGATGCGGTATTGAAACCATATGCCCTCCTGAATTCCTCGCGGATCCTCCCATCAAGTCAAATCCCAGCAGTCCTCTGCTGGCCGCGGACACTCTGCTGTCGCGAGGGGGGCCTCCCCGCTTCCTGTGTAGGATCTAAATATTTACACTCCCCGTCGTCCCGAGTGGCGAGGCGGAGAGGTCTTGATGTTTTGGGTTATGTAAAGTCCAATCCTCCAGGACGCATATTTAACAGATTGTCCTTGTTAGAGCAGATTTGTGAGCAGATTTACCTCAGAGAAAGTTTTCTCATCCTCCTGATAAAAACACATGACAGCCAGTTTACCTTTCTGCCATTGAAGAAACAGTATAGAAGCATTCATATTAAGGTTTTGTTCATATTTGGCAAAGTATTCCTTAAAATACTGACAGAAAGAAGGGACAACTCTCATTACGGTCATATTGTGAGCACATGTTGTGCACCTCAGCCCTCTGATTCATCAGTGTACCCCAAATCTCACCGCCTTTCAAGACATCTTAAGTCTTTAGACATCTTAGGACATCTCAAGCCAAAGACAGCTGGCTTGAAGAGAGTCTGGAGCCAAAAGTGAACATGTGGTACACTCCAACTCTCCTGCAGCATAACAAATGATGAGTCTTTGTTCTCTGTTATGTCAGCCAAAGCTTTCATCTCGGGCAATTACTGAGAAAAAAAGCCCCGCAGGAATTCAACTTACAACCTCTTGTGGTAACAGCAGCACACTGTTACCTACTGAGAAAGTGAGGGAGATACACTGAACAAACAGGAAATAGAGCAAAGCGAGAGTAGAAGCGACTTGTCCCAAAAATACTTCTGTGTACCACGCAGATGGTGGAGCCATTAAATGAGGTGGAGGGAGAAGAGAAGCAGAGGTAAATCGCTTCCCAGGTAGCTGGCCAAGTCAGGCCGTCTGCAGCTGTGTGTCAGTGCACTAAGCTGGATTCTGGCATGCACTGAACCAGGTTTTTCGGGTAAAGACTTCGTCCATTTTGGGCTTAGAATCAGCTCAGGTTAGCAGAGCCGGGGCTAGATTAATGCCAGTCTAATCCCTGAATTCAGCAAAAGCATACTTACAATGATTCTCGCAAGTCGTTCATCACAATTCTGACGTGAGTCTAGAGAGCAGGTGTGCTCTGCTGAGGCTGTTGTTGGGCCAAACATGTTTGGCTGCAGGAGCTCCGAGCACCGAGAGACATATATGAAAGTTAAACTCAGCAGTACTGCCATAAATGCTGAAGTCTGAATGTGGGGCCTCCATGGTGCAGACTTGGCTGTCCAGCAAATCCCACAGATGCTCGAGTAGATTAAGTTTATAGGGCTGTCAATTTTAATCACATTAAGTCCTATTAAAACCCCAATTCCAAAAAAGTTTGGGCGTTTTGATAAATGTAAATAAAAAAAAGACTACAACGATTTGCAAATGTCATAAACCCAAATTTTATTCACAATAGAACATAAATAACATATCAGATGTTGAACCTGAGACATTTGACCATTTCAGGTAAATTATTAGCTCATTTTGAATTTCATGGCAGCAGCACATCTAGAAAGAAAAATACGGATGGGGCAAAGTAAGTGGTACTTACTAAAACAGCTGGAGGAGCATTTTGCAACTAATCAGGTTAATTGGCAACAGGTCAGTAACATGACTGAGTATAAAAGGAGTATTTTAGAGAGGCAGAGGCTCACCAAAGATGGGCAGAGATTCACCAATCTGCCAAAATCTGTGTCTAAAAATTGTAGGATATTTCAGAAAATATTCCATAAAGTGAAATTGCAAAGACTTTACATATCCCACCATCTACAGTCCATAATATCATCAAAAGATTCAGAGAATCAGGAGGAGAAGGCCAAAGCTCAACACTGGATGCTTTTGATCCTTGGGACCTCATGTAGCACTGCATTAAAAACAGGCCTAATTCTGTACTGTAAATCACTGCATGGGTTCAGGAACACTTCCATGAATCGTTGTCTGTCAACACAGATCAGCGTGTCATCCACAAATGCAAGTTAAAGCTGCATCATGCTAAGAAGAAGCCAAATATGAACACAATCCAGAGATGCTGCAGCCGTCTCTGGGCCAAGCTCATTTAAAATGAACTGAGGCAAAGTGAAAAACTGTTCTATGGTCAGATGAATCGAAATGTAAAATTCTCTTAGGAAACCACAGATGCCGTATCCTGCAGGCTAAAGAGGAGAGAGGCCATGTTTGCCTTGTTATCATCCACAGTCCAAAAGCCTGCATCTCTGATGGTATGGGGTTGCATTACTGCCTATGGTGTGGGCAGCTCACACATCAGGAAAGGCATCAATGCTGAAAAGTAGATAAAGATTTTAGAGGAACATATGCTTCCATTCAGATAACATCTCCTTCAGGGAAGGCCTTGCATATTAGCAAGACAATACTAAACCACATACTACATCCCTCACCACAGCATGGCTTTACGGGAGAACAGTCTGGGTGCTGAACTGGCCTGCCTACAGTCCAGACCTTTCACCAACAGAAAACATCAGAATACAAATAAAACAGCAAAGAAGACCAGGATTATTGAGCAGCTAGAATCCTACATCAGACAAGAATGGAACGACATTCCTTTCCCAAAAATCTAGCACTTCTAAGACATTTACAGATTGTTGTTTAAGAAGAGATGATGCTACACAATGGTAAACATGGCCCTGTACTTACTTTCTTAAGAATGGTTGCTGCCATTAAATTTAAAATGAGCTAATATTTTTCATTCAATGGTAAAATGTCTCAGTTTCAATATCTTGTGAATAAAATTTGGGGTTATAAAATTTGTAAATCATTGCATTCTGTTTTATTTCCATTTCAAACAGCGCCCCAACTTTCTTGGATTCAGGGCTATATACTGTATATACCTCGAGTTCATTTGCTTTTTAAACAACATGAGTGCACAGCATAAAAAAGACAACTGCGTCGGGTGGAAAATAAGAGAGACACCTGCACTGCAAGCCAAAACACTGCGGCCCAAGCATGCAGTATAGAACCTAATCAGTGCATTTACATGGACTTAAGAATCCCTGTTTTGGTTGGGTACACTATTATGTTTGTGGCCATGTAAATATCATAACTTGATTTCAGAAAGTGGGATATCCCCCTACTCTGGTTTTAAGAAACCCAATTTGTCACCTGGACAATTACAAAGGAAAACACAACACCTTTAACCATGTGCTCAATACCTGTACAGATAAAACCTCAACCATATGATGTTGCAAAACAAATTCGCTGCCGGCAACTTATAGCTTTCGTGACCAGTGCAAAAGCCTGGAAGAAAACAAAGCTTAGGACAGTGGCAGCTACCAGTGAAGACGACATAGTGATGTGGCACTAAGCACTTTTTCTCCATCTCTTTACCCCATTGACCACTGTTGAAAAGCAGTCAGTGTGTGGGATAAATAACATTATGACTGCCTGGCAACAGTTGTTTCTGGTTGATAAAAAAAAAAAAAACATGTCAAATAACAATTTAAGTATCCATGCAAGAAACAGCACTTTATTTGTGTAGCAAAGTGGAAAGTTATTGTCTAAGAGCAATCTTTTGTTTAACATTGATGTCCACACAAAGCAACATAATATGTGTTTTATGCTTGGTGTACATCCAAAGCCATTATAAACCACCAGGCCAAATTGCAGTAAGAAAAAAATGTCTCAGTAATAAAAAATTAAGTTAGAAAATCATGAAAATGTGAGCAGTTATCACTGCTCTGGAATGCTGTGGGTGCATCCACCGCATGGGCCAAAATCACACCCACTCACGGGAAAGACGCTCCTCTCTCAACTGTCAAAAACCACATTGACCTAAAAATGGAGAGTTCATCTGGCTGCTCTGTACTGGACCTGTTCAGCCCTACATGTCTGAGCCACCAGAGACAGAATCAGATTCAGAACCTGAGGACACGGATCTTCCCGAGGGTCTACCTATTTCCTCCCACTCTGCCAACAATTGGACATAAATTTGCTGTTAAACCTTGTGTATTGATACAGCTCTATTTAAGTGTTGTGGTAAATATATGTGCCTGTACACCCCATTCCAAATAATGATGTAAATTATATTTTTCTCTTATTTTCCTAAATAGTCGATGCAAATGACAGTCAGTATAATTTTTAAGTCATCAACAGTTAGAGCATAATTCCAATTTGATTCAAAATACCTCCCAATGATAACTATTTTTTTTAAAAATACAAGAACTCAAAATGCACTTTCCAAATTATTATGCACAACAGAGTTTCATACATTTCATAGGTTCTAAAGAACTGAAAATTTGCAGCATTAGGAGGTCATATTTACCAAAATCAAACGGTATTTCAATCAAAAACATCTTAACAGGCCAAGTTGCATGTTAACATAGGTCCACTTCTTTGATATCACCTTCACAGTTCTTGCACCCATTGAACTTGTGAGTTTTTGGAGAGTTTCTGCTTGAGTTTCTTTGTAAAATGACAGAATAGTCTCCCAGAGCTGCTGTTTTGATGTGAACTGCCTCCCAAGTCTTTTGCTTGGGTTGAGATCAAGGGAGGATGGGGGTCACACCATGAGTTTCTCTCCTTTTTTGCCTATAGCAGCCAATGACACAGAGGTATTCTTTGCAGCATGAGATGGTGCATTGTCATGCATGAAAATAATTTCGCTACGGAAGGCACGGTTCTCCTTTTTGTACCATGGAAGACAGTGGTCAGTCAGAAACTTTATATACTTTGCCGAGGTCATCTTCACACCATGAGTTTGATTGAAAAACAAAAAACTGAATGTTTATGACACTAAAATCCAATTTGAATAATTTGGAACACGGTGTATGTGATGCATGCTCCAGGAGGATGATACCAGAAGGAGCTCAAGAGAGTGCAGGTCTTATACAACTACTTCATGTGTGGGATGTAAACTACAAACATGGTAAGGCCGACATGTTAACAGTGTTAATTCTGAGGCTAGAACCAATGTAATAAACATCAACAATCAACAGTACAATGACTAAAGAACAATGTTGGGCATCTCCATGAACAACCTTGGAGGTGCAGACCTTCCTGGCGACTGTCAGTGACAAGGAGGTGCACAGGGAATTGGATGACGCTGTGAGGCAAGAAGGAGTGTTCCAGCTGGTGGTGTAGCCCTGCCATCAGGCCTACAAAAGCTTACCAAGTGAGGAAATGGGTGTCTGTGGAAATGCAAACTATTTAGGGGTTTCCCATACCAAACCATGCTCAATCAACCGCACCACCTGGTGGAAACACAGCAACACTAACAATAATACTAATGTAACTGCCCACTCATTGATTTTGGTTTCTGGCTTTATCCCCTATCCATTGTCTCTTATAAAGGCAAAAAACCCTCAAATAAATCAAAAAAAAATCCCCAACACTGCAAACATCCACGTGGCTGCTTACTGCCACAGCCCCCTCCTCTTCAGCAGAATGAAAGCTCTGAGCCATGAAGCCTTATATTAGCCTTCATATTAGCGTGATTCTTTTACTGTCAAATCAGCTGAGGATCAGAGCTTTATTAACAACAGGCTCTCTGAGTGCCAGCTTTATGGACCCTTCAAGTCACACAATGAAGCCTCACAGGAGAAGCTTAGCTTCAAGCTCTGTCCAGAATGACACAGCAGGTGAAAGGTGGGCGGATTAGGGTTTTATTTAATTTAAAAATCCTACAGGGCTCATAACTTCAGGCTTTAACCTGTTCATTACATCAGCTGCCAAGAAGGGAAGGAACCAAGGCAGACTTGATGAGGAGTTTCAGAGGATGAGGTCACCTGTCAGGATGAAACCACTGACTGTGTATTTAATCAGGGAATATGCACTGGACTTTGTCTCTGCCATTTTATTTTTTTCTTATCAGAGTTCACCTCCTTTGAATATTTAAGAACACTCTTCAGATCAACTCAGTAAAATAGAGAAAAGATTCTGGATACCATCCCAGGGCTGGGATTCATCTAGGGCTGATTAAATTGATTCTGATCTATTCAGGTCCAATTCATCAAGAGAAATACTTCAATCAGACCCATCCACTGATCTCAGCAGGGTTAGTCTGAGGTAAGATTTGTGTCCCATTGACTGTATTTACATGGGCTTGAGTTTCCTGGGTATAAACCTTATCCCTGTTGTGATCAAATTAAGGACTTGGTGTTTGCATGCTCACAGAGAAAGCTGGTTATTCACATCTCTGTATACATGAATAATAAAAAGGACTCCACTTAGGACTGAGCAATACTGGAAAAAAAATTGGCACTGACAAGTGATACTTTCATTCATTTTAGATTCATCATTACAAAGTGGAATATTTGAAGACGTTTTTTGTTTTTATCTTAATGATTACAGCTTACTGCTTACAAAAATAAAAAATACACTATCTCAAAATATCAGAATACCAAAAAAGAAAAAAGATTTATAATACAGAAATATTGACCAAGAAAATTCTTCTCAGTTATGCACTCAATAATTGGTTGGAGCTTCTTTTACACAAATTACTGCATCTATGCAATGTGGCATGGAGCCAATCAGTCTGTGGCACAGCTGGGGTAAGAATCCCAGGTTGCTCTGATAGCAGCCTTCAGCTCATCTGGATTGTTGAGTCTGGTGTCTCTCATCATATTTCCAGAGATTCTCTACGGGGCTCAGGTCAGACCAGTTGGCTGGCCAATCGAACACATAAATACCATGATCAGCAAACCAGTTTCTGGTAGTCCTGGCTTCACTTTGGGCAGGTGCTTAGTCCTTCAGACAAGGAAATCCAAATATCCATGAAGCTTCTCAGCAGATGGAAGCAGGAAGTTTGTCTCCGTGGTAGGTGGCTGACAGCGTTGACTCTGGACTTGATAAAAGATATTCGGACCAACAGCAGCAAATGACATGGCATCTCAAACCATCACTGGCTGTGGAAACTGAAAACCCTGGACTTTCAGCACCTTCGATTATGTGCCTCTCTGATCTTCCTCCAGACTTTGGCACCTTGATTTCCAAACAAAATCAAAATTTTGTCCTGAAAACAGGACTTTGGACCACTGAGCAACGGTCCAGTTCTTTTTCTCCTAAGCTCAGGTGAGAAGTTTAAAATGTTTGTGGTTCAAGATTGGTTCAACATTGGAATGTTTGTCGCCTAATTCCTTGACTCGTCTGTGTGGTGGCTCTTGATATACTGACTCCAGCCTCAGTCCAGTCCTTGTGAAGCACCCCTAAGTTCTTGAATCTGCTTCTTTTGGCAATCCTCTGAAGGCTGAGCTCATCCCTGTTGCTTGTGCACCTTTTCTTACCACACTTTTCTCTTCTGGTCAACTTCTAATGAAATGCTTTGATACAACCTCTGAGAACAGTCAGCTCTTTCAGCACTGACCTTCTGTGGCTTACCATCCTTGTGGAGGGTGTCAATGATTGTTGGATTTTTTATTTTTATGAGCTGTAAGCCGTAATCATCAAGATTAAAACACAAAAAGTCTTTGATTATTTTACTTCTTAAGAGATGAACTTAGAATAAATGTTTTACACAGCTTTTCATGACATTGTAATTATTTAAAATTCTCCTGTATTCCCTAAATGACCATGTACCACATGAGGTAGACAATGCTCCATCAGAATAGGCTTCACTGTGTTTGATGTTGTATTGCAGCTACAGCTGTGTAGCATCAGACTAACCTGCTGGACCTGGGCCTCGAGATCCCTCTTGTGGTTGTGTGGATCGGTTACGGTTCTGCTGCCGACGTTTCCCACCAGTAGAGCGGGCAGTGCGGATGTGCACCTCACTGACTTTGAAAAACGCCACCATGAAAGGCTGCCTTTCTAGCGCCCCATCACGTCCCACAAGCCCCGCCTCCTTGGAGCCGATGCTCTGTCCTGTTGCAGAAGACACACTGCTTTAATATATTTTCATCAACAGCTAAAAACGTTACAACTATGGATTTATTAAGAGATAGTTCTGATCCTAAATGTGAAGTAACCTCTTACCACTGCTGGTCTCCACGCTGACCTGCAGGCCCAGGTTGTGTACTGGACTCATCACCCACAGGTTGCTGGTAGCAGTGATGTCAAACTCCAGCCAGCCCTCCTCAGCTGCCCACAGCCTACGAGACTCCAGCAGGAACAGATCTGCTTCTCTGGGAGATAAAAGAGAAGAAAGAGCTAGAGTAAAACTCAATACATGTTGACACACATACGTGTTTGTAGTGGATATAAAACAATCACTCAGCTAAAGAGTCTAACTCCAATGTAAAAAGCATTTAAAAGTGGTATTTTAAGTTTAAAAGGGCTTGAAACCAATTTGAAAGGGGTTGAAATAACAGTATGTGTTTGAAATGGTCGTGTAAAAATGTTTTTGTATTTTGTTTAACTTATTTTAAGTACAAATCTGCTATCGATTAGTTTTGTCTTAAAATTTGTTTGTTTTGGTGTACGTCCGGATTTGACTGCTAGGGGGAGTAGGTTGACTGCACCTCATTCATTACACTGTTGAATGAGAGCCAGCAACGACGTGTCTGTCTTTCTTCCGCACCTCTCCCCTTTACAGGTAAGAATGCATGGTTAAAAATAAATGAAACTATTTGTAAAAGGTTACTCTAGTTCTAAGGTAAATGTTAACAGTAAAATAAGTCGATGTTATATTGTTTAAGTACTTTTATTTAGTGTTGGAGACATAAAAGCGGCATCCGAGCAGAACATGTTTGCTAGCTTGACTCTACCCAGAGCATGGCAGATTCAGCACAGCCTAGCAAGAGTGTGTGTGTATTTTCTGTTTAGTATTACTTTGTTTGCTAAAAAATAGTACTGCTAAGTGTACATTATAAAATGCAGGGAGGTTTAAATTATAATTCTTTTGTTTTGTACTGACAGTATGAATGTGAATTTTTATTTGTTTACAAGGAATATATATATATATATATATATATATATATACTTTTTGTATTTTTGGTCATAAGGAAAAATGCATGTTCTGTCAAGTAGAGTTTTGGAACTTTGTGAACATGTACTGTACATTTATTAATGTGAAATCCATTACACTGTTGAATGAGAGCCAGCAATGTGTCTGTCTTTCCTCTGCATCTTTCCCCTTTACAGGGGTGTAACATGTTCAATCAGCAGCCAAGGTCAGGCTTAATGACTTTTCTTTTGTCAGGGCTTTTCACCCCTGGGGAAAGGTCCAGACACTGCCGGCAATTTTTGGGCTCTGGGAACATCAACAGCACGACCAGGGACTGGTGGCAACTGTACTACCTGCCTGGATGATACCCTCCACCGTGCTTACTCCCTACATCCATCCCTTACCCACCCTCAAGGTGTGGACTTTATTTTTTCAACAGATGATTTTCCCATGATGTTCAATATGCAATGACATCCAGAGCACATCCTGGGTTGTGTTAATTCTCCTTTCTGGCGCCCTCAGGTGGACTTACTCACCATTACAGGGAGGTTTTGGCCCAAACATACCAAAAAGTTCTGCACAATACTGAATATTTTTGATTTAATGAGAGAATAAAGTGGTTACAAAGTGTCACTGTCAGTCTGCTCCAACACATGATGATAAAATGCATATTAACAAGAAAGAGGAGGCCCATAATTTTGTCCATAGGTGGAGGGACATGTTCACATCAGCTCAATTTATCTTCTCTAGCAATGTAACGTAGTAGTAAGGGGTTATTTCTTGGGGGGATTGTGGACAGGCCGCGGGCACATTTTTTTGCTAAAAAAGCCTGAAAAAGTGTGTTTTGCAAAATATGTGACCCTTTCGATACACTTTTGTGAACTCAAGCAATTCTATGGTTTATAAGTTCGTCTATATCTCCACGATTTAAGATCATTCCATCATGCATCTCTAGCTTGAGCTACATTATGTTTTTGACCAAAGCATGGCACTGATGTTTCATTTAGGCCATGGGAGACTGTGTCAAAATGCAGAAAAGGGTCATAATAAGTCACCTTTGAGGAAAATAGCAAAGTCAACAAATAGCAGGGGCGTTTGAGAAAACGAAGAGCTGGCACACATGAAAAAATTGCAAAAACTTGGAGGGAAAAAAGAGGACACTGAGCATTACTAAGGTCTAGTCTATTTGACTTCAGGTATTATACTCTTTTAATTTATTGGTTCAACTGCAGACGGTGTTTCAACAACCAAAAAACTGTCGTGCCTCTTTAGACAACCAAGAGAACCACAGGAGCTGTTGGTTAGTATCAGGGTAACATTATCATCACAGTATGACAGAAAGATGGATGGCTGCACTTAGGAGTAAATCTCTGGAAACACTGAACAGAACTCCGCCGTAGGTTTGGCCATACGCTCTACGTCTCTGAGGGACAGCAAAAAGGAAGGAATTAAACCTCTGGTTTCAGGATACAAGCATGTTATTATCATTTAAACGTCATCAGGCTTCAAACTTAAAGAATGTGTCAAAGAGGAAAAGAGACCTGAGAAAAAGCAGCTAATTAATGAAGAGAGCAGAGAAGTGTAAAGAAAAGACAGCGTGTGAGCGATAAGAGGTCTTGTCCTCCCACCGGCCCATTACACTCGTAATAACACAGCGTCGGGTCAGTCAGACCCTCCTCCAGAGCTGACATCAAAGCCTCACAATCATCCAGGTGTTCAGAGAATGCCCCTGCAGTCATGCATCAGTAGCCCCTCTTTATTGGTCATTAATGAGAGCGTTTGGAGCAGCCTCTGTACCAGCCTTGTTTCCCTCACACCACCCCACTGCTGAGTTCACACGTTAGTCACAGCGTGGGCTGGTGTACCCACGTTTCCGCCTCAAAGTCACAGCCGTCGTTCGGCCGACGAATGTCAGCAGGGGGTCCTTCAGAGAGTTGCCTGCAGGGCCTACTGTACAACTTGTTATTGACTTACTGCTTAAATGAACTAGAATAATAAGGTCAAAGGGGACAGTTGTGTTTTTTGCCACAATAAATCTCCTTTATAAGGCTTGTCAGTGAGTGTTGTTAAAATGTAACACAAGGTGGAGAGTGGAGCTCACAGCTGGCAATGTTATTTTCTACTTCTTTCATCTTCAAACTGCTGAAAAGGCACATTTGTACATTTTTACAGGCAAAATATTAGTGAGAAGGAAAAGATACACGGATGAGGATATCAGAAGTGTGATGATTAAAAATGGCTCAAGAACTACCTCAGAGAGAGATGACGGCTGGTCATATTTAGTGTGAGCTTCAAAAGGTGTCCACAGCGGTCAGACACCTCTCTTCTACATGGATGGTTGAATACATATATTTTTATCGAAAAAGAAGAAAACATGTTTGTGGCTATAAATATACTTGAGTGGCCCACCCAAGTACCATCTATTTGTGGGCTGTTGATTAGCCAAAACGCCCTGAGCATGAACACCCAGTTAGGCCAGCAACACACTAGACAATTTTTAAATCGGAAGTGATTTAAAAAATGTGGGAGACCACAGACATCAGGACAATTTCAAAAAATTTTCATCTCTAACCTTCTGAGTGCACACACTAGACAACTCAGCCAGACCGTCAGATCACTGGAGACCATACAGTGATCCTGCAGCGACCTTGGGTGATCATGTGACTTCATAAAAAAAAACAAACACAGACGTGTGTTGATACCCTCTTACTGTCCCTCCACAACAGGCTGTCCTGGCATGCGTCACAGGTGCAGCAAACTTCATAAAACACGGGAAAGACGGTGGACGAAATCCTGGCTGGAATGAAGCTACAGTTGTGTTTATGGTTGTTAGCAATGAAAGTACGCTCTCATTGGTTGTTGAGGGTATTCTGTCAGAGGCACTACGACCTAGAATCATAAATATCAAATGAGCTTGATATTTGCGATTTGGGGTCTGGGAGGTTACGACAATACTTGGAGCAGTAAAACAGATGTGTTGACACCACACATGAGGATTATTCAGACAAATTAGCGTTAGGGCTCCACTCAGGATACACCCCCATGATTGCTGGGGGAGGCAAATCTTGCCTCAAATCAGGCTCAAAATCCTGTAGTGTGTGGCCAGCCTTACAGGGGAAGTAAGATGGGGCTCTCGCCATCAGCTTTAACGTTCCCACCTCTTCTGCACCGCATGATTCTGTTCCACTCAACGAAGCCCACTACTACTTTGCTCAGCGCTGGCCCGTCAATGTCTCGGCAGCTGCATCAGTCATGTCCCCTTTGTTCCAACTTTTTATTACCTACAGCGATGACTTACTCAAAATCCTTCCATACCATTGATTTTATTTAATCAGGAAACCTCAATGAGATGAAAAATCTGTTTTTCAAGTGTCTTGGCCAAAATTTTCTTACAGTTTGCAGTAGCTCTAAAGTCCCCCAGTGATAGGCTTTGTTTGACATCATCCGTTTTGATCTCATGAATACTCACACCTAATTAGTTAATAATCTACTCAGTGACACAATGTATAATATCACTATTCACTTATCTGGTGGTTACTATCTTTATATGATGGATTACTGCCTATGAAACCAGCCAAAGACCAGCCAATGCTGGCTAATGGAAACTCAGCTAGGTGATGCCCCAATCAGGTCCCTTGCAGTCAATTACCAATTATCTATGAGTGAAGCTGACCAACAGATCATATGATACTAACTGGTTTTTGTTTACATTAATCAGCTGATCATCAGTCATGACACCACCTAAAGAAGCCAGCATAACTAGATAAAAGGAGTGCAGAAGTAGGGCTGAACGATTTGGGAAAATAATCTTATTGCGATTTGATATGCAATTATTTCTCAAATTTCTTATATTAATTATTTTTTTGAACAAACACAGGCAATACATCATTCTATATTATAACAACACAATATTAGATAAAACTAGAGTTGAACAATGTTGAGAAATGTCTAATTGTAATGTTTTTGACTCGTATTGCAAATTTGATAGGAATAGAGTTATAATTTTTATGTCATTCTCATAGTTATTAAGAAAAATGTACAGAAGAGTAGGATTTTTTGACTATTCTAAAAAATTGCCTGTGGATGATTGCATGATCTGTAATGCATAACAACTTAACTGCTATTTGACACAAATTTCAGGTTAAAGGAATATTGCACCTACTGCGATTTGAAAATTGCAGCAGGCCACGTTGCGATTTAATCTAATTTTCAGTTAATTGCCCAGCCCTACACAGAAGTCATCCTGTTCAATTCAGCTGTCCCTCAACCCCAACCACTCTCCCAGTCCCTGCTGCTGAAAAACACCTCCACAGCATGATGCTGCCACCACCATGCTTCACTATTAGAATGGTATTGGGCAGGTGATGAGCAGTCCCTGGTTTCGTGCAGACATGACATTTAGAGTTGAGGCCAAACAGCTCAGTCTTGGTTTCGTCACACCAGAGAATCTTGTTTCTCACAGTCTAGGAGTCCTTCAAGTGCTTTTTTGCAAACTCCAAGCAGGCTTTCATATCTTGCACTGAGGAGAGGCTTCCACCTAGAGTTGAGGGCTGCAGTGATGGTTGTCCTTTGTCCACAAAGGATCTGACCATCAGGTTCTTGGTCACCTCTCTTACTAAGGCCCTTCTCCCTTGATCGCTCAGTTTGCTGGGCGACCTGCCTTTTGGAAGAGTCTTTGTCATGCCAAACTTCTTCCATTTGAGAATTATGGAGGCCAGTGTGCTGAAATGTTTTTGTAGCTTGGTTTTTGCTCTGACATTCGTTGACAGCTGGGAGGCCTTCTATAGGGAGGTGTGTGCCTTTCCAAACTCACATCCAATACCTGACTGGATTCCAATCAAGGTGTAGAAACATCTCAGCAACGATCAAGAGAAATGGGAGGAACCTGAGCTAAATTTACAGGGTTGTTTCAAAGGTCAAGATACTTCTTTTATTTCTCATAAATTTGCAAAAATTCCTAAAATGATAAAAGAAGGCAACATAAATCTTTACATGACTTTTGTGTAGAAATAAAGTAAAAATCACTGGTTAAGGTAACAGTTATCACCACCTTCATTTGTGCACAAATAGAGGAATAACAACCACTGTTTTAGGAAGAGTCTAACAACCTTTACAGTGACCTGTCTGATTTCGTTGCCACATTTTTGGCATTGTAATCTCACACATTCCTCTCCTGCTGTTAGTGAAACCGCCCCTATCAAATGAAAAGTGCAAAGGGTGTCAGGCTAATTAAGCGCTCTATCATTACAGCTTAGAGTCAAAACAGGAGTCAACTTTTTACGGGAAGGAGGGGCACGAGAAAGTTAATAGGCTCCCCGCTGATTGGCCGATTACAAAGGGACACTTCTGCAAAAGGCAGAAAATGAGGGGAAACAATAACCAAAGACTTCACAGCTTTGGCTGAGCCTCAGAAGTTCCTCTTAGCATTAAGAGAAGAGAGATAGGAATTTGAGAGCCAATAGGCTCATTTTAATGGTGATTTTATCAGGAGAAGCACCTTGAATGCACTCCTACGAAGCACAAACGGCGGAGCAGCATGTTCTCCTTCTGGAGGTACACTGTAATTTTCTTTAAGGTAAAAAAGCTGTCCTACAACAACAGAGAAATAGGAGATATATGGGCCCTTTAATCTCCAAATATCTCCAAAAATAAAAGGCTTTACCACCAGGCTGGAGAGCACAAACCACCTATTGTAGGGATAAAGGAATGCAGCAAATAAGTAGCTCTTGATACCTTAAGAAACCTCTGACAGACAGAAAAATATACTCTGCCAACATCTATAGCTAAAGGTCTTATATGTTTTCAATCCACGGACCTCAAAGAGGATAAGCTTTATCGTAGTCTGAGAACATCTGGTGGTGGAGGGCCCACCTTAAGGTGCTTTGTTACTTGATATTCAGCACAATAAAGTGATGAGCATTATTTGATATGTATATACAGATAAACAAAATATACTATGCAACATAAGAGCATCAGACATTCTCTTCATGTGTGAGTTTGTCCTCAGAGGGTGGGCTTTTTTAAACACAAATAACATTCAGAAATCTTTCTGCATGTTGATCTGGCCCTGTAGACGAAATGTAAATGTTTGGCATGTATTAGCTGTGCTCATTTCAGGGGATGGGGGGATTTTGAAGCTGCGCTATTTCTGTAGGACGTGGTTTTGCCAATTTTACAATATAAACAAGGCGAGAGCATGGAGTCGGTGTAACACATAGGTAGAATGATCATGAGATAACAGCACACACCTTCTCAAATCAGAATCCTTACTCCGCTGTTTATGGAAAGAATCAAACCAGCACGCTTGCACTTTTGGTAAAACCTCTCATAACTGATGTACTGATTTTGTTGTAAGCCATTGCGACCTTTGTGCAACAGTTCAGCACTTGCAATCATGCATAGTTTATGTCTGTATCACGGTAAAGCTGGAAGCTGCAATTCATCACGTCTCGTCAAAATGTATCTAAACTTAGTAAGGAAATTTGTGTTTGGTAGATTATTTCTTTGTTGTAACAATTCTTCTTGGCATAAATCCGATACCGTTGTAAAGCCTGTTTTTTTCCCTTTTGAATGGAGCCACATTTGTAAGGAACATGCATTTGTGGGATGAGCAGCAGAGCTGAGTTTGTGGGTTGCACCCATGAAAAATAAGCCAAATCTTCTCTGCCAAACAGCTTATTCTGCTCCTGCTATTGGCTCTGGTACCCCCAGGTGCTGACATCAGGTGCCTGACTGTCATCATCAGAGGCAATCTCAATGGAGAATTATCTGAAGGGACACCAGAGGGTTAAAAAAGTTCATCTGTGTTAATGTGCATACCTGTCGGGGTGCTCTTTGACCACCTGGTAGACTTTAAGTAAGAAGGTGTCGTTGCGAAAGGCTCGGCTCACGCACTCCTTATAGAGGCGAAACTCTGCGGCAGTGATGGCCTCGCCCTCTGGGATCTGGGAGAGGTTGAACTTAAACTCCTTGTGGTGACGTCGATGCGGAGAGAGCTCTCTGTCGTACTCCACTGTGGAAGGAAACACACAAAGAACCACAACTTTAAACCCAAAGAAAAGGAGAGCCACATAGAGACACTGTAAGTCTTATACTAGCATTCATTAGGAGAAATATCACTCAGTAGAGAGCTTCACAACAGGGGCTTTAAAACAGATTAAAAGTTAAATTTACACTCAGGTTTTCATGTAAATTACAATAGTAAGTGATTAGTAAAAATCCTTGTCACAGACACTTTACTGAGGCCTGTCATTGAAGCCCTCTTAGACGCTCACATGTGACTTGTGCTTTAGGTCTAATAGGTTCTGTGGCTTCCAGTTTCCCTAAATAAATCCCTGTTATCATCAGTCCAGAGCTGAAGCCCATGATTTTTCCAGTGGTAGCCAGCTTAGAGACATTCAGTGACCACTTCTGACAGCGTGAAATGACAAAAACCAACAAATGTGCTCCCTCCTATGCTTTTATGTACAATATGGGCCGTAATGATAATGTACTCTCTGGGGACTCGGTTCCTGTCTCAGCTGGAGGATTTTTCTCCCACAGCTAGGAGGCTGCAGTTTGTCCACGGACACACGGAGTGAGAAGATGGAAATGAGTACAGGAGAGCTGGAGTAGCACAATTAGAAGGCTGGTTTCAGAAATACTCTTGCAGATAAAAGTTAACCCTAGAGTATGTGCTCATTACTGGAGAATACATGGAAATAGAAGCACGCCTGCTTCTAAAACACACGGAACAAGCTCTTACTGTTCCTATTCTTCAGTCTGACATTTGTATGCATCAACGTTAGTGGAGTTATCAGAGTTTAAGAGGCTGGAGTGTCGCAGCAATCACATTAAGGTTCAGCTTCACAGAAAACAACACCTGGTCGTGTATTATTGCCTCTGCTTCTGACTGAAGTTTGACCAAATATACAAGCAATTAAAAAAAAAAAGGTCAGACTACAGGTCATAAGCATGATTATTGAGGCCACATCAGGGATGCCTCCCATTATAAAGTCATCTTTAATAAGAGATGTCAGTTAAATTAAAAATATGTAATGCAAAATGAGAGACTGCATAAATATTCACCCCCTTGAAGGTGACTGACCTAATTCAACAGAGGTCCAGCCAGTTGGTGCTAGTAGTCTCACAATTAGTGAAATGTGGATCACCTGAGTGCAGTGAATGTCTCAAGTGATGTAGTATAAAGACACCTGTGTCTGGAAGGTCCAGTCACTGGTTAATCAGTATTCCTGGCTACCATTACACCATGAAGACAAAAGAACACCCCAAGCAGCTCTGAGAAATGGTTATTGAAAAGTATAAGTCAAGGGAATAATGCAAAAAGTCCAGGGCACTGGACATCCCCCAGACTTTAGTTAAATCCGTCATCAAGAAACTGAAGGACTATGGCACACATGTAAATCCGCCTAGATCAGACCGTCCTCTCAAACTGAGTGACTGTACAAGAAGTTTGGTGAGAGAGTTTCAGCAGCTGAGATGAGAGAGACTCTGTTTTCTCTGTCTTTACTAGTCAAAGCTTTATGGGAGAATGGCAAAGAGAAAGCCACTGATGAATAAAACTGGACTAGAGTTTGTCAAAAAGCATGTGGGAGACTCCATGGTCAAGTGGAAGAAAGTTCTTTGGTCCAATGAGACCAAAATGGTGCTCTTTTTTTGACCATCCCCACTGTGAAGCATGATAGTGGCAGCATCATGCTGTGGGGATGCCTCTCGGCAGCCAGCCCTAGAAGCCTTGTATAGCTTGAAAAATACAGAAAAAATAGAAAAATCCTGGAGAACTACCTGTCTGCAAGAGAACTACAGCTTAGGAGAAAATCTATTTATCTAGGAAGACAATTACCAGAATCATACAGCTAAGCTACACAGACATGGTTTAAAGACAACAAGGTGAATGTTCTGAAGTCCAATCCAGTAGAGGAGTTGTGGCTGGACTTGAAAAAGGCTGTTCATGCTGAATCCCCATGCAACCTGACAGAGCTTGAGCAGTTTATTTAAAAAGAATGGAGTAAAATTGCAGATGTGCAGGCCTGACTGAGACCTATCCACATAGACTCAGGGCTGTGATTGCAGCAAAAGATACATTTAAACACTGACTTGGAGGGGTTGAATATTTTTCCAGTCACTTGTTTTACATTATATATATCTATTTAATCAACATTACCTTGTAGAACTCTGTTTTCACTTTGACATTAGAGTTTGTTTGGTCAACAAAGCTAAATTATATTGACCATGATAGATGTATAAATCAATTAAAGGGTGACATATCCAAGGGGAGAAAGACACTGTATACCAGCATTAAACTGGCCGATAGCCAAAGTTTGCTAATAGGGCTGATATCAGCTGATCAGTAAATGTTAAACTAATGTGTACCTATTTGGGGCTTCCTGTATTTTTTGTAGTATATATATATTACAGAGAGAAAGATATATCACTTTTATAAAGTTTATTCAGCCCTCATGATAAGATCTGAGTTTGTAGCCGAGCCAGGCTGGTTTAAACTTTCTGTTAATTTCAGGATGTTGAGATCCACCCAAATGACATATTTTCCCCCCCTAGTCATGACTAAAGAGAAAACTGTTGATGTGAGAATACTAGAGCCAATCAGACTCTCCCAAATGGACAGCTCCACCTCATTACTACAGAGATTCCTGTCATTCCTGCACATTTTAAAGTTGCATTGATGATGAACTTAAGCATCAAACTGAGCTGAAAAGACAGAGAAGGCGTGCCTTTTCAGCTTCATTACATTTCTGAGGAAAATCTGAAATGATTTTCACTTTCCACTCATGCAAAGGGAACCACCTATAGAGGCAGAAATGTTATGAACTGAAGCACCACTGTGACTTTCATCAGATGTGACAGTGACCGTTTCACCATCGCACTCCACCGGCTGCCCACACACACAGATGTTTCAGTGTGATAACAGGTCTGGACTTCACTTCAGGGGTAGATAGATCCGTTAAAGTCGTGTGTGGAGGACTTAAGCCGAGGTCATGGTACTCTAAACGACTTTACAACGCTCCCCTCCAGGCTCAAAGAGCAACAGCTTGAAATTTCATATTCCCATTTTAAGAATCAACAGACTTTTTGGCATAAAAGTTCTTTGATAAACTGCCTGTAGGTGGTGTGAAGGTCAGCAACAGTTTCATATGTATCAAATATTTTAACATCTGCTGCAACGCGCTCTAATAAATGCACTAATATAAGGCACCTGACTGGACAGAGAGGCTGAAACGTATTTGGCAGATTTTACTGGCAATGGAAGCATCGCACTGAACCAAAGTAAATCTTTAACTGATTTTACACTGAGTGGGTTTACTGGAAAGAGTGTTTTCAACCGTATTTTTAAAAACTGTGACATGAATGGAGGAACGGCAAAACCACCTTCCAACAGCGGCTCATGTCCAGAATACTGGACGAAGCCTGAGTGACATCCATGAAGACAGGTGAGCAGATCCAAGGTTTTGATTAGAGGAAATGTAAATAACAAGCAGCATTAAGATTGTGATGAAAAACAGAAACAACTCAATGCAGTGTTCAAATCCTGAGATATTATTTTATATCTATTTCTCTAAGGTAAAGCAAACAAGCTGTTTTAAGGAGATAGAAAAAATGCCCCATGCTGAAGCTCCACATAGTTGTTAATGGCAGCTGCTACTGTCTCAGGCTCTTTTTGCCTTCTAGGCTTCCACTTGACTGAAACCTGAAGGCAGCACTACCTTTACTGGAGAATGTCCTGTGGGAAATACTGAGATAGTTGCAGAAAGAAGGCCAGCAAGAAGCTGAAACACAAAAACTTGAAGGTTTAGGTTTGATTCATAGTCTGATGCTGAAAGCCCTGGACATTGTAGGGCTGTCTGGGACCACACTAGTGGAATGGCAGGCCGGGGTGAAAGTTCCCATTTTTAAAAAGAGACCTCACAGCTAATTTTTTCATCATCATGTCTCATCTGGACTTCTTGTCTTGAAAAACTTGTAAAACATCAACCCCTGTGGTGCACAGTCAAGCTCTAAACATGTAATTTTTTTTTCAGGACAACCTGGGCTTTAAGATTAGATTAATATAATAATGTTATTTGAATTTTAAAAAGTTAGAGGACTCTAAAAGAAGAGACAAAGACAAAAGAAAAAAAAAAGAAATTTGAAACCCGAAGATTTTTACTGATAACACACAGTAAACAATAGTGAATAAGCCTTTTCTTTGCACAGACTTGTTCTTCCATCTCCTGGGGACAAAACAGTGAAAAAATAAACATTTTGTGACTAACGGTTTTCAAAATATCTACATGTATACAAATAAAAGTCCATGCGCTTCTTGCGGTCAGATTCATTTGTATCATTCCTTTAAGCAGTAGAGACACAACATCTTGCTTTTGGTCGACAGTCCATCCCACAGTGCATGGCATATCAACAAATATGGTGCTGCCCACCAAAGAAAGCCAAAGTACATGATTGAAAATGGATTAAAAATTGATAAAAAGACACTTAATATCAGATCTATTGTTGGGATTTAATCATGAAAGACCCCAAAAAGTCACCAAAGTTCTGGACCCACTACAACGATGTCTTTTAGGGCTACGGAGACATCAATGGTAGCAAACAAATGGCAAAATGGTCAGCTTTCGCAGGAAAAAAGAGTGTCTATGACTTATGGTTCAAAAGTTATCAATATTTATATAAACTGTGTCACTTATTGTTGTATACGACAATGCCGTCCTCAGAGACCCTGGAAAGTCAGCCAAATTCCAGGCTCACTAGAAAATGACTGTAAGAGCTACAAATGCATGGAGGACATAATTAGAAAGGCACCATGTGGAGTTTTCAAAGGAAAAAAGAAGTTAGTGCCTACGGACACATGAGCTCTAAGAGTTAAATATCAGGGTACCACTATTCAGCATCTCTGAGAAATACGGATTCCGCCCTGGTTGTGGGACAGTGGACCAGCTCTTTACTTTCACAAGGCTCTTTGGGGGAGCATGGGAGATTGCTCATCCAGTCAACAAGTGTCTTGTGGACTTGGAGAAGGCTTACAAATGTGCCCGTTGGGGGGTCATGAGGGTGGTACTTCAGGAATATGGGGTCCAGGGGCAGCTGCAGCGAGCCATCAGGTCCCTGCATAACCAAAGTGAGGGTTGTATTCGCATCCTTGGTACAAAGTCGGACACATTCCTGGTGCTTGTTTTCCTCCCTCAGGGCTGCCCCTTGTTTCTGATTCTGTTTGGGACTTTAAGGGACAGGATCTTGAGGTGCAGTCAGGGAGGAGGGTTTTCAGTTGGGTGATCTCAGATTATCATCTCTGCTTTTTGCAGATGAAGTGGTTCTGTTGGCTTCAGCATGCACTTGGGTGGTTTGTAGCTCAGTGTGATGTGGTCAGGATGAGGGTCAGCACCTCCAGGTCCGAGGCCATGGTTCTCTGCCAGAAAAGTTGGTGGATTGCTTCCTCCAGATGGGGAGTGAGTCTTCGCCCCAAGTGAAGGAGTTTGAATATCCTGGGGTCTTGTTCACGAGTGAGGGTAGAATGGACCATGAGACTGACAGGCAGATTGGTGCCGTATCTGCACTATTGCAGATGTTGTACTGGACCGCTGTGGTCTGAAGAGGGAGCTGAGCCAGAGGGGAAAGCTCTCAATTTACTGGTCGATCCTCATTCCAACCCTTACCTATGGTCATGAACTCTGAGGGTGGATGGATGGATGGATGGATGGATGGGCGGATGGGCGGATGGATGGCAGTCTTTTTCTACAAGTGTGTTACTTCAGTGAGGCAGAAAGGTTGATTTTAGCCTGGTCCCATAATTCAACTGTTAATATTTTTTATAGTTTTTATGCTGAAACAAACAGACAAGAGAGGTAAAGCTGACTCTAACTATGGATGGAATGCTTATCTCTAGGTTAAAATGATTCAGGTTATTTCCTATGCCTCACATTACAGTCTTAGAGAATTTCTTCTACATTTTTTTTCTTCACTCATAAATTGTCAACACACCTGGACTCACTAAACAACTCACCAGTCTGCTCTAGTTCAAATCAATCACATTACTCATTGTGGAGAGGGGAATTGCTTCAAACAACTTCCAGACAAACAATTAAACCTTTGAAATATGAAGTGACTCACTGCCTCATATCTCATATTATCAAATCTTTTATCATTTCAGTTCTCTGTGTTTGTGGCCTTGGAGCCACGAGGTTAGCAGCTAAGTAGCATTCCAGCTGCTCCTCCACTTTCTCCTCGACCGGACTCCTCTGAGGTTTAGCACTGAAATCAAAGGAAAGCCTTCACACGACGTGTACGGGGAGCCTAAACTCTGTGCTAATCTACCATGACGTGAGCTGTGAGACTGAAGCACAGGAGGGAAAAGGGACTTGGATGATTCAGAGAGGAATTCATTGTAAAGATGGGAGACATGGATATATTAGTGTTTCTGGAACAAACAGTTCTCCACAGAAACTGAAAGAAGAATTATCAGATGTTTGTGATAAAGTCTTTTAATGGATTTATGATGATTATTTTCTTACCACATCCTTATCACTGATCAGCGAGTCATAACTAACAAAGAAGTGCGAAAACAACAGAGATAAGTAATAAAACAGAATATTTTCTCTTAAATTCTCTCTGAGCACAAACACAGGCAGGCAGGCTTAACAAACTCAACCACAGGGAATTTCTCAGATGATTCACCTAAACACTGCGGGGGATTTCATCTGATCCAAGAAAGACAAAGAAACGAAAAACAGAAAGTAGTTTACATGGACTTCACTGTTCTGGTTTGGACCAGGGTTTTTAAATATACCGTTTCATGTTTGGGTGTGTAAACATCATACACTGACTTTAGAAACCAGGATACCCAGAAAAGATTTTTCTGTTCTAAACATGCTCTGGAAATGTTAACATGATTTTTCTCATAAACAGGAAGTTTTCTGGAAGGAACAGTTCAGACCAAAGACTTCCCATGACACAGTTCAAACTTACAACAGGGTGCTCTGCAACGTACTGAAGGTATATCACCTCAGACTGCTGCAGCTGGAGGAGATAGTGTTGAGTTTTCACAACAATGACTCTCACAGTCCTGAGCTTTTTATTTGAAGCCATTCCCCACTTATTCGGGATAAGCAGGACCAGACATGTTTAAAAACTCCTTGTCTTTGAACAGAATTTAGATTTTACCCCAATTTAAGTCCACAAATGTCCACAGATGGACCACAAGAACTTGTTAAGCCCAAGCATGGACAAAATTTCTGCTATAAGTTCCTCCCTTCTGAGACATTTTCCTTTCAAGAATCCATATAAATTCCCTAAAATTTCAAAGAAATTACCAATAATTTCTGTGAAAATTCTTAACCATATATATTTTTAAGAATCCAATAAAAAGTACCCCAACATTTCCTCAATTATTTGGCAAATGTTTCCGTGATTTTTTTTTCATAAAGCCTAAACATTCCAATAAAAAACTCCCCCTTCATCTCAGCTCAGTGAGACGTTGATACAATGTCGGAGTTACCAGCTTTCAGTGGAAAAGAGGAGCAAAATCACTCCACGAGAGCTTTGCCACCGTTAGTATTCGATTCAGCGGACGTGCACATTCATGAGGAGGTATGTGAGAAGAGGGGCAGAGCTACAGAGCCCAAACACGGAGAAGAACAGGAAGGGAGGGGGAGTAGAGTTGATTCTACAAGGTTCTCATTGAAAGTTACAACTTAAGTTTTAAACTGATACTGAGATAAAGGAAAGATTTTCTCTCTCTCCCTCTTTGTTACTGACAAATTGATTGTGGCGATAATTTCGGTTAGCCTAGTTTCTCTGTGGTTGACTACAGGCCTAAACACTAGGCTGTATTCCTGTATAAGGGTGACTCATCACTGATTCCCTTTGATAAAGATGCTGATTGCATGTTTCTTGTCATCACCATCCTAGCGTGGCAGGGCAATTTTGCAACTATTTTTTGTATTTTTTAACACAAAAAAGGTTTTTTCCCCTGTGCATTCTTATAGACAGACAAGTAGCCCACTTATGTTGGGAATTTTCCTGTCTTCACTGTGTAACACCATTCGTGTTTTAATCACCTTTCTGTGACTCCATTTCCTGTAGATTGCTGTCAAAATACTCCTGTGACTTGGTCATCAAACTTAGGTGCTTTGTAGGGCACCAGAGTATACACTGACTCATGCTGTCATTAGTGAGTACTTCTTTAGAAATTACATAAAGTAGGCATGAAACATAATCAGGAGTCATCCCAGAAAATCCAACCTTAGTCATGGTTGTACTTTGTGTATTTTTGCTGCTCACTCTAGTAGTAACTCCCGCCATATTAACTAAAAATCTCTCCATTAGGTGCTACTTATTTCTTGAAGTTAGCAAAGTAAACTTAAAACAAAAAGTAAGGAAATTTGTGTTTGGTACATTATTTCTTTGTTGTAACAATGTTTCTTGGTAATAAATCTTATACCGTTGGAAAGCCTGTTTATTACTCTTTTAAATGATGCCACATTTGTAAGGATCATGCATTTGTGGGATGAGCAGCAGAGCTGAGTATGTGGGTTGCACCCATGAAAAATGTGCCAAACCTTCTCTGCCAATGGTAAACAGCTTATTTTGCTGTTGCTATTGACTCTTGTTTTGAGCTTCTGGTACCCCCAGGTGCTGCCAATCAGGTCCCTGATTGGCAGCACCTGTGAGCATGGGCCCTGCTACAGTGGTCAGTAGATGTCTTCTTCAAGAATCGGCATGCCACGTTTAACTGATCTGGATAAGGCCCATCGATTGGGCAACTTCAAGCTGGTGTTCCGCAAAAAAGTTGCGGCATTGTTTGGAGTGAACCCTAGTACCATCTCCAAACTGAAGGCCAAGTTCCATATAACGGGGAATGTCAGAGACAGGCCATGAAGTGGGCGTCCCAAGAAGACAACACCCCAAAAATACTTTTTTCTCACACTATCAGCAAGAACTCTATCCTCCAAGATGACAACACTTGCCCCTACAACTTTATGTACAGCCCTTTGAAAGCACTTTTTACTTAAAAAATGTATTATTGTCATTATAATTATTATTAGTATCTATGAATTAACATTTAAAATACTACCATTTACTTTTATTTTTGGTAGAGATAAATTAGTACAAGTATGGTGTTTAAATGAAGAAATATTAAACAAACTAGTTTTTAAACTTATTTGTGGTTTGTAAAGTAGTGTCTTAATTCACTGAACTATAATATTTATAAACTGCAAACGAGCCCAGAAGACAAACACATCAGGTAATAAATACCGTATGCTGTAGAGGAAATGATCAGGTGTGCTGTTACCCTGAGGTAGCTGAAGTTGCTGACTGATGTCCAGTGGTTTCTTGTCAGTGTTATAAATGTAGCTCTGGCCAGCTGCTCCACTTTAGTTGCCTTTTTAGCTGTCAGACAGTTCAGGGATTCTTGTGGCTATAGTTCTCATAGGTGTTCTGTGGTACGGGTCATCTGAGGCGACCCGGATGATGTCTTGAAGCCCCTTATTGTCAGGAAAGTCAATGGTCTGCAGTTTCTGGCAACCCAATAGCGATCACTGTTAGCTTAGATGTTGTTGTTTGGGGACAAAACCAGGTCTGCTGGACTGCGCCAGTGTAGCTTGGCATTGTGGCTTGATCCTGTGTTGTTGTTAGCGTCTTTGCTAACATTAGCAACAGTAGCTATCATAGGTTGATCCTGTGTTGTTGTTAGCGTCTTTGCTAACATTAGCAACAGTAGCTATCATAGGTTGATCCTGTGTTGTTGTTAGCGTCTTTGCTAACATTAGCAAAGATGCGTTTTGCCCGTTGGTGGTACTTTAGACTCGTTGTGCTTTGGAGTAAAGACAGTTCATCACTGCAGTATGTAAACACAACTTTCGTTTCATCCAGACTTCCATTAGACAGCTTTATAAATCAAAATTTGCTGTGAAGCAGACCAGGGTCTGTCTCCTCACTCATCACTGCTGGCTGCATTTGACCTGCCTTTAACCTTTTCACCCCAGGGACTCAAACATCCACACAGGAGGACTACTACTACTAATTTCCAGATTAATCACGAGCGTTAACACGTTGATATTAACAGGCCTAGCTTTAACTGCTAGTCTTCCTCAGAAAATCCCCATGCTGTGACATGTATAATCAGCTGATCTTATGCTGGTTTAACCACGCACCCTGCTGCCTGGCAGCTTCCAGAGGACAGGATCCCAGGAGTGGGACAACATGTACGCCTCCGCGTCCCAGATCATAGTACTATGGGCCTGTTTCCGAATTTCAGTAGCCTCCCCAATGCATTGGTAGTACTCCCTGCTCTCTAATGACCTTGGTTTTTTCCAAGTCCATGATGTGGTTTTCCCTTTTGGAGGACTGATTTTAATTTTTCCTGTTTGGCTCTGTCTTGATTGACAGAACAACCAAACCTGCATAAGATCATCTGAGACGACTCGCAGCAACATCAAAACTCTTCTGAGGAAGACTGCTCGAAGTCACTAGTCGAAACATGTCCAACTATAAGCGCTACTTATCGGTCATAAGAACACATGAAACAGATGCTATTGTGTGAAGATACTTTGCTAAATCAAAGGGAGAGAGAGACTGACAGTGAATAATAGTTCTGAGAACCGGGATGGATTGAAACATAAAAACAAATGGAAGAAAGAACTTTGTACAAATAATTTGAGATTTAGGGAAATGAGGACAGATAGAGAGGGAAATGGGTTAAAGCAGAGAGAAAAGTTTTGGGGAAAAATAATTTGTTTGCCAATAAAGATATTACATCCATTAAAATAACAGAGTAGAGCAAAATGAATGTGGGAGGACTGGATCAGATGACGATCCAGACGAAGAGAGATAAAGTCAGTTGTCACTGAGAGGAGGAAAGAGGGCCTGAGGGATGAAAACGGGGGAGAGAGGGATTCCAGGATGTGCCGGGACAGACGGAGTTGGTGACAGGAAGAGAGTGAGGTAGACAATGTGCAGATGCACTTGGCCCCTTTGATAGCAGCCATTCTCTCGTTTCCACCTGCGCAACATCTGCTGCTGCTGTCCTGTCCCTGCTGCTGTAGGTATTATAAAATCCCACACAGATAGTTGACCCAAAAATCCTTTCTTTGCTCATTCATTCATTCATTCAGAGTCTTTACAATCAGAGACAGCAAACCATCACTGGTTAGCAAAATAGCTCTACTTCACCATAGTATGAAACAAAGACATGACGGTGTTTTTTTAAACTCCTCTTTTTAAAGTAACAGACATGGTCACCCTGACTGAGCTCCAGAGATCCTGTGTGAAGACAGGACAAAGTTCCTGAAGGACAACATCACTGCAGCCATCCACTGATCTGGGCTTTATGGCAGAGTGGCTTGACGGAGGTCTCTCCTCTGTGCAAAACACGTGAAAGTAAACTTGGATTTTGCAAAAAAAAAAAAAAAAAAAAATCCCCAAAGACAACGCAGCTCTTAATGAGCTGAAAAACACTGGAAGTAGAACGTGAGTATGAAAGCTTTGCTTTTTTGAAAGGACAAAGGGAAAAGGTGTTGAAAGAAAGACAATTGAGGGAGTGTTTCAGTTGAAGGCTGTCTGTGCAGGGGAGGCCAGGGGCTGAGCAGACAAACAGGAGAAAAGAGAAAAACGAGTCTGAAAACCACAATGGGAATCATGATGCAATCACCAAATTGTTAGCCATGACGGAAAAGTACCAGAAAAAGATGAGAGACGGATGGAACCTAAAAGTAGAAGAAGGAAGACAGACAAACAGGGAAAAAATATGTTGAGAAGAGGAGAATAGACGTGTTTCCAAATGTAAAGCAGAAAAAGACTGTAATGGCTACGAGGCGACTTGTCTGTGGTCAGCGGTCAGCGCTTGTGCTCCCTCTCCTTAACCCGTCCAGCAAATCCTTCACAAAGACAGCAGGCCAACAGCAGCCTGCATCAAATCCCTGCTGCTTTCTCTCACACGTCCCAAAACCACAGAGCAAAACAACCAACAACCAGCGACCTCTGCCAAAATGCTATTTTGCCCTTCAACAACATTCAATCGGTAAAATTAACTAAAGGGACAGTTAGGGATGCTTCTCTGAAAGGTTTTTATGTAAGCTGTCAGATATCTGTCCATTTGAAAGGAAAACTACTGAAAGCTTTCAGCCTTTATGATAGAAGAGTGATTAAAGAATAACTGATACTTCAGACCACTTTATATTTATGTGTGTTTAGTAGTGCTGTTGAACAGTTTGGGTCCAAATCACATTTCAGTAAAAGTATTTAAAGTCTATTTTTTGTGTCAGAATTATACAGAACAACTGCCCTCTACAGACTGAAACCCTGCCACTGCAACTGAATTTTTCTATTCATAGCTTTTAGTCATGTTACCAGTGCTGAGGCCAGGAGGGTAAAGTGTTTGGCAGCCACCATTGACCACTACACAGAGCTGCAGCACCAGGCATTTTATTCTCCATCTTTCCCAACAACCCATCTCTGCAACACCTTAAATTGAAGAAAAACAGAGATACTAAATTGTATGTTTTTGTCACTTTTGACCCTTTTTCAAATTAAATTAAATCAGAAACCTAAATCAGAAAACTTCCCAGTGGAACTAAACTTTGGTGATGTTTATATACCAGTATATCTACAGCAGAGGAGAATTCTTCCTCTTATACAGCTGCCTTCCTTAGGGGTGCCAAGCTTACCTATGAGATCCAAAAAATCGAAGGTACACACACAAGAGGGTTTGCACTGGCATCCCTTTCAGCGTGGACTCAACAGCTGAACACAGCTGTCTGCTCTACGAGGAGTGGGTGAATAAGAGAGAAAAACAAGCTAATATTCACTTAAATTAAGGACATTTGGACTCAACAGAGATCTATACTGTTTCTTGGACTGCTGACACTGATATATGGCCACAAATTAAGTTTCATGACATTTATGTAAAACCTAATTTCAAGTATGCGAATCAGCCTAGTTCATCACTTATGGATGTGAAATTGAATTGATACTGAAAAATGTTGTAATTACAAAGCTTTAGATCAGTTCCCCCTCCATATTTCAGTGATTCATTTACTTATTTGTGCAACAAGATGGCCCTGTGGTTGTTAAATCTGTCTTACATAATCTTGTATGATTTCAGCACTTGTTAAACCTTTATTATATTTCTTTTGAGACAAATTCACATGGTATAACCTCAACTTTAATATTATGTGGTATAAACTGTTTAAAAGGCCTTAAGGAAAATAACTTCGGTACTTAACCAAACAGAAATCAGGTTTATTTATAAAAGTTATTTTGATCTGTGATAAAAACCAGTCAGTTGAATATTATTTGGTCCTTATTCTATAAAACCAGCTGTATTAATCAGACAGTGTTGGGCTGTACAGCTATAAAACATAACTCATTGTCCATAGATGCCTTGTCATCTAGATATTACCCAACCATATGGCTGATCTGCTGAAATTTAAAGTTTTCTTTTAATTTAAGAGGAAGAAGGATTGAGTGGGGTTTAGCTTATACTCATCACTAACCGAAAGATTGTGGTGCTGTAATAGCCCAGCTTCATCTTGTGTCTTTATCATACCATTGCAGCTCCAAACATTTCTATAAACATATGTCATTAGCTGGAGGACTGACCACAGTTTACATCATTAAGATGTAGATATTAAAAAGACAGCACTTTTTGTCTGAAATAAAGCTGTTTCCTGCTTACTCCCTACTCATTCCTATCAGCAGTTAGCGCACTCTGCCACTCAGAAGCATATCCCATCATTTCACAGTCGGGTAGATCGTTCTTACCTTTGATGGGTGTGACATTATGACTCATTAAAAATCTGTAAAAGCAGCATAGACTGAATACTGTTTTGGCTTATGGTAATGACAACGGAGAGGGGCATGTTTTATTCTTCCCCCTGTCTCGGCCCTGTCCAGCATGTTCTAAAGGCATTTTTCAGCTAAATCTGGGGTTTATTTACTCTTTAACTTCCCCCTTGTGGTGTCCAGGATTTTGCAATAAAATGCCAAACATGATTTTTTAAGAACTAAATCCCACATTAAAACTGAAAGCATCCAAATGATAAATGGTTTCACCGCTGTTTTACCAGCGTTCCAAATGTAACGTCTCCTGCTCTGTGGAGCCCTGTGACCTGGATTAAAGTCTTAAGGCAGCTCTTATTAGCTCTGTCAGAGAGACTTTACCAAGCACCAGTTTGATGACAGACAGAGATCTGCTTCAGATGGCCTTTTTTTCCTCCTCCTACAGCTGTAGTTATGTTAAACACACAAATGTAAATCCTTCCACCACCGCAGACAGCAGCTCGCTGGGCCGGTTCTATGCCGTCTTACACCACAGGACTTTCAGACAAGACTATTAAACTATTTCTGTACAGCAGCCACTGTAGCCTCGAGTGACTTTTACAAGACAGCAGTACGTTAAATTTCACTTTATTTCCCAACATTCCCCTGAGCTGGGTCCTTTGAAGGAATTATTCGTGGGCTGTACTTAGACAGAGGGAGATTTTGGGACTGACATCCTGTCCAAGAATATGAGGAGAAATCTGATTTGGGACCTTGTAAGAGTGGGAAAAAATCAATTTACTTAAGCCGTGGGAGAGATGGTGGGTGATATATCCAACCACATGTTGGATATAGCAACATTTCTATCTTGCTCAGATCTTACATTGTGAAGCACAGGTAGATTATACCTGCCAAACAAGTGAGGATTAGTTATATTAGACGAGGCTAGCAGCTAGCCAGCTAGTAAGCAGTACTGAACTACAAGTGATGTAGAATATGCATACAAGCAGGCAACGAATAACGTCTGTTTTCAGTATTTGGAAAAGGCTGGTGCATCTACAGCTGGACGGGCGATGCAAGGTGGAGCAGGCCCTACAAGAGCGAGGCAAGCAGGAACTAGATCGTGAAGCAGGGGGAAAAGCGACCAAGGCTGCAGGGTGACATAACCTCTTGGCCAGGTCACCCTTGTAAAAGATATCGCAATCTCAGTGAGTTTTTATTTGGTAAAATAAATGTTTTTTAAAAAGAGCCGAGCAAAGTCTGGATGTAAGCGTCAAGCCAAAGCAGCGACCAGGGTCCCCATCGACTGACAGATGAAAAAGAAGATGGCACATCTACAAGCTCAAATAATGACAGACTTGTATGTATTCTGTATGCATAAATTCACTTTGAAAAAAATAATGCAATTTACCCTTCTTGCATAGATTTGTAAATAGGCTGTGCTCTTCCAGCAGTGCATGGATGGAAATCCAAGTCTCGTTTTTGTTTTATCCATGTCAGCTCCAACTTCATCGTACAACTTTGTTATTAATACACCAGTTTTTCTGAGTGCAATACATAAACTTCTTGCTTTTTTTACATTTTTGTTCTGAAATTTGCTTTATACTTGAATTTCACTTACTGAGTACTGAGTTTAGTCTTTAAGATCACTGCCTGTTTAAGAAGAAACACCTTTGTTCCCAGAGGTATATAAAGTGTTTATTAGACGATGATTGCTGATGGGTTCTGAGACTGGAAAAATACACAAATTGGAAATTTAAAAACACCACCTCAACATCCGCTCTTTTATTTTCTTAAAAACAGACTGATTTGTGCATTGGATGAAAATTATACCTTGCAGAATCATCAGATACTTTTGGGATATCTTCAGTCTTTCTTTCTCCAGGCAGCATCACACAACCATGCGGTTTACTGCCTCTAGATCTTAATCCAAGGAAGCATTTGGTTTTAACATATAGTTTGATATACATTCAAGAACATCCTCATGTTCTGGCCAACAGTCCTCATAGCATCCAGGCTTCAGTCTATCATTAAGAAATAGGATGACTGCAGCTGGAGCCAGTAACCTTCTTGAACTAGCATGGGAACAAGAAGTCGGTGTGGCTGAAAACAAGCAGAGCTTTCCTCTGCAGTACAGCAAAGATTCCACTATCTCCTCAATAAGCCAGCTTTGTGGGAGATTTATGTTTGGAGTAAGCCAAAACTGGATCCCGAAGACCCTCGTAAAAATCTGTGCTTTCTAATTAAATCTATAATTTACTATTTCCTCTGACCCAGCATGCTGACAGAGAGCCTTTGTGAGGGAAACAAAAAATGAAAGTGATTGAGAGGAGGGGGGCATTCAGAAGAAGTCATTTACACTCCTCAATTATCTTAATTTTGCACACCAAGAACCTGTCAACATTGTTAAAGAGTTTGCGGATGGCTAAACCAATAGAATGTTCTGGATGTCTGAGGCATGAGAAGAATCCATCTGTGTTTATGCGATTACAGCCCATAATCTGTCTGGTTTTACTCTCAGCCCTAATGGTTTCTGAGGATGGATCACAAATGTCCAAGCTTGCCATTCATTGATTATTTCATCAAAGTCCGGTCTAATTACAGGTTTTGGTTGGCAGATTGACTTTCACAGGAGAGTTTCAGGTCAGTATAAAAATACATAGTCCCGCCCATAACACTACAGGAAATCCTATGTCAACAGTGGATTATTGTACCTTTTTGGGGTTGATTTATTACCCATCCCAGCATGAGTCCATGATATTATTCCTTATGCCATGGGTGAGGAAGTTAAAAGGTTCATATTTGCTTAAAGGATGTGTGGTTTTATGTGAAATTATTTGGCTAATTTTCCTCAAAAGTTATCTTTTCATCATCAATTATGCCGTTGTAGCCCTGTGTAGCCGGGTGACCCTTTGCTCTCGTTGCAGGATGAGACGTAATGTTGACATAGTGATTTACAATCAGGGGTCTGTGCATTTTGTATTATTCTGAAAGTGCCAGATACACTACTCTTTTGACCTCCTGTTTGGAGCTTTCTGATCAATTGGCACGGTCTGGCAGCGGGCAGCACTGAAAATAGACCGGCAGTGTATCCCTAAGGAAGCACAACAGAGTGGTGATTCAGGGACACCCCAGTGCTGGACTGTAGTGGAACTGCTCTAATTGACTAGAGAGGCAGATATTTGATCTGCAGTTTGATTTGCCGGCGGAGCGCGGTGAAGCCACTGTATGTGGAAATTGCAGGTGTGAAACATCAGGATCCTCCACATGGAAGTTCTGAAAGTAACACAGTTCTGGACGAAGTTTCTACAGCATCAAGCCTGTCCAGAAAAATAAACAGACGTGAACTTTGCTTTGCTTTGTTTTGGTGCTAACCTTAGCAACTAGTGTGCATAAACGGGGTTTTAAACAATGTATTGAGCCACAGCTCAAGCTCATTAAAGTTTAACTGGTGCCACTTATCTAAGCTTCGATACAGCCATTATGACATTACTCTTCCGTTTCTAATATTGGTTTCATGAGCAACTATAAATAGGTTGACCCCGAATCAAGACATTCTGCAAATCTATAATCAAAAGACTGTCTCCGTCATATGCTAGTTGTCTGAAAAATCATCAGGATTTGAGACAAGCTTTGACTTTTGAGGGGTTGTATTGCTAGAAACCCCCATATGTTTAGATACATGTAGGACAATGCAGATTAAATAATATGAGTTCAGAAGCAATTAATCCATAGTAGTATGAACCTGAATATGAAGATGCAACAAGCTTTATGCTATAAAGGAGGAGGCTGGGATGGAGGAGGTGAAGCTTCACCACTAGCAGCAGTGTGGTGCATCAGCTTTGATGCAAGGAGGGAAGCATCACTACTGACCACACATAGGCTGAAAGAAAAGAAATACACAAACATGATTCAATGGTTATGCACTGATGACACATGTTGGAGTGAGTAAGTGCTTCCAGAGCTGGAGGGGTTTGGAAGTGAGGTACGAAAGGGGACCTCAGCAGTACTCAGGAAGTGAACTTGAACCTCTTCGGCTACAACACCTATTTCTAGACTTGGTCTTTGAACCGGCAACCCTTTGGTTCCCAACCCAAGTCTTTTTAGGCCGAGCTGATGCCGCCACCATCATCACTAATTTATTCAAATAGTAAGCACGAGTCTTTGTAACCAGACTCTGAAGCATTGAAGTCTTTCATGTGTGGGTGCTGTGTGGAGAGATAAAACTGAGAAAATGTGGATTTTTCTAAACTAGGTCACTAGCTCAGCTAACACAAACACAAGCACAAAATCCCAGCAGTGGTGTGAGCAGCCTGAGGTGTTGTCGCCATACTTCACTGCCACCACAACTTGTTTCCGCCTTCTGCTGTGAGTTTTGGCTCTTTGTAGTCAGGCAGCTGGCGGGGCAGCCCCTGTGGTCAAGGTACGGACGGAGGGGCTCGGGGTCTGCTGGGAGTCGTCATTAACTTTGAGCCAGGGTTGGAGGATCATCCTGCGCTCTGATCTTCTCCCCTGACCCAGCTTCAAAGCCGACACACGGAGCGCCACAGGAGCAGCTAAGGGCCATTGGCAAGAGTGAGCAGGGTTTATGTTCGATGTATGTAGGCACAAAAACACGAGCACACACCTCTAGACTCTCAGAAGAGGGCTAACACGCTCATGCAGGGTAATAACACGCATTCAGGCAGTCACAAATGCAAAGGAACAGATGTAGGAGTCAAAGGATAGAAAACACTGTTGCATAACTGGACCCACACACATAGAGAGGAGGGGATGGAGGGGCTTAGACTAACTGTCCTACACTCTCTATGATCCTCACACAGTGCTAGAGGTCAGTGTCGGGAGAGTTTAGGGCTGGGAAGGAGAATCAGTGCGTGTCAGCGAGTCAGAGAGAGCAGCCCTAAAGAAGGCAATCCACCTTCATTAACAAACAGAACAGAAACAGACAACTGTACTAGAAAACTCTACAATAAAACGATTTAAGTACCTCAGTGATGATGTTTAGTTGTCAGAAAGACAGCTGAGAATAGTCAAGAAAGGTTTTTGATGCTAAACAAGGCAGGCAGATGTAGATGTGGTAGGATTTCAAGCTTTAAAGTAGGCCTGAGTTTAAAAACCGAGCCTCTAAATAAGATTCTCATTGTCTAATTAAAATATAGATTCACATAACCCAGAGATCAGGCCTACAGTACAGGCCTCTTCCTGTTCCTAGTAACCCCTTTAACATTTCTTTTGACCGATCATTATATTTTGGATTAAAACAAACTGAATGACCCAATCGAAGCCAATCAGAAATAACTGCATCCAATCAAATTGAATTGGGACCTTGTGAATCTGAATCAAATTGATCAGTGGTGATACCAATTGTAAAATAATTTGCACATTTACCTGTAATTTACACATACGCTGGCCGCAGCTCCATGGTTTTGCTCTGACCAAAGGTGAGCAGGGGTTCTCAACCCTTTCAGCCTGGGACCCCAAAAATAAAGGCAGAAGAGACTGGGGACCCCCCACATTAACTGCAGCAATGCACAGCCAAGAAAGTCAAGTGCAGACTTAATTTTTTAAAGATTTTTGAAACATTACCTATTAACACATTACTGTGTTTTTGTATTACATTTAATTCATTTCATGCATATAATTCTATTAAAAATCAGTAAAATATACAATTTGAAATCATTTTGAAATATTATTTATTTTCATGTTTTCTGGCAATCCCCTCTCAGTGTCTCTCGACCCCCAGAGGGGGTTTAGAACCACTGGTCTGTAGTGCAGCACAGCCCTGATCAGCTTAAGACAAGAGGGCAGAGATCACAGGGGAAATGCGCATTCATGCAGAAATAGTTTGCCATTAATTTTGACATGATTCCATGATTTTATTGCTTCCCATATGGGTGACTGCAGTATCAAGTTAAACAGTGAATTTTTGCTACAACAAAATTGTGGTTTCATGTAAAATTCTGTGGCTTTTACCTCAAAAGTGAACTTTTTCCTTGTCAATGGTGCTGCAGGATGAGACGTAATGTTGATATAGTGATGATTTGTGGACAGCAGTATGTGCATTGTGTTGGATTTTGATGCTGACCGAATACTTTGCACATTTTTCAATCTGTGCTGCAATGGATCGATCTGCGCAATGTGGATTAACGTGGCTTGGCAGTGGCCTGCATCAAAAATGAACTTGCAATGAATTAGAGTGAAGTGCTGCTTCAGGGACATGCTGGAGTTGGACCAGAGTGCGGGTGATTGACTAGATAGGGAGTGATTTGCTCAGCAGTAATATTATCCACACACAGCCGTGACACAGCTGTTGTATGTGGACATTGGAGGTTATGGATGTGTAATGTAGACATCAGATATGGTTTTCTGTGAAAACAATGATTATATCCAAAGCCAGCACATTCATACTTATAGAGTTAACTGCTCAAAACTGCCCCAAAATACATTCATCAGAGATGCAGGAAAAAATTCACACCAGAATCTCTAAAATATACACACATTATGGATTTGTTAACTGCAACATGTTTCAAAAAAGTTAGGACAGGGACAAGAAAAGACTTGAAAAGTTACAGAATAATCAAAAATCCCATAGAACACTCTACATGTAGGTAGTTATGTGGTAACAGGTGCTCTTGAAAGGCTCAGTTGTTCACATTCGACAATGGGCAAATAGTTCAACAGTTCATGAACATCGTTCCACAATGTGCAACTGCAAAGATTTTAGAGATTCTACCATGTGCAGTCTAAAATATCATCAAAGAAAAACAACACAATGCTCGTAACCTGGATATTAAACTATGGGTCCAGTCAGCTGAGTCCTCCATGTTAAAGAGGAAAAGGAGCACCGTGACTGTTATCAGTGCAAAGGTCAAAAGCCTGCATCTGTGATGGTGTGCAGGTGTTTTAGTGCCCATGGCCTGGATGACTTGCACATCTGTGAAGGTACCATCAATACTGAGAGATACAAACAAGTTATGGAGCGGCATATGGGCCAATACGGATGCCGTCTTTTTCAGGGACATCCCTTCTTGTTTCTCACGACTTTGAAACATCTTAAGATGTAAAACAAGGAAGAAATGAAAAGAATTCGACTTTCAATATTTGGTTGTTGTTAGAAGAAAAATTGATGTAACGCAGTCATTAACAAGCTCCTATCCCAGCTTTTTTTGTAACATGTTGCAGGCATCAAAATCATATTTTTTGTGTATTTCCACAAACAATAGAGTTTATCAGTTTTAACGTTTAATATGTCTCATATTCAATTGAATGTAGGCAGAAAAAGATGTGCAAATTATTGTTTTGTTTATGTCACATTCTACACAATGTCCCAGCTTTTTTTGGAATTCCAGTTTTTACACATGTGTTGGTGGATGATCACACAGAGAAGCTAAAAAAGAGTTTACACCCCAGTAAGAGTAAGATTTTAAGTGTTTAGAGCTTTTGTAAATGCATACATCTCTTAAATTCTCTTTACAATTATTTTATTTATTCCGTTCTAAGCAAGGACAGAAAAGTTTTCACAAACTAGAAAAAACAGGACTAAAATTCCTGATTCATATTTAACATGCATTGTCAGCAGCTCAAACAGATGTGACAAACTGACAGAGCTCTCCCTCACAGCGTAGTGGCGTTTCTCCTCTCTCTATGACCTGAATATTCAGCCTGCTCTTCTTCCATTACCTCCCACAGGTTACACTCATCATGACCTCACTGGACAGACATCTCCAGGAACAAAAGCCCCATTTGAACCATATAATCACATTTTTCTACAGCCATCATCCTCCGTATAATCCTTGAAAAACCATTTGGATTTTTCTTTAGACCCATCCAAAACCATGACACACGATGTTCTACGTACTGTTCCACTGCACAGAGGAGCACTATCTGATTTTGTTCCCACCACCCTGAGCTCCATCACCACTGTGCTGCATTCCAAACAAGATGATAAAATGAGGCCTGGACACACATCTATCTTTTGCTGTTTTCACATTTCTGCTTGTGTGCAGTGCGTGTGGGTTTGTGTCCAAACCAGAGTAGGTGGATAATTTGCTGTAATTGCTCCTCTGCTGCGGCTTTGCTAACAGATAGATATCCGAGGTATGGCTGTTGGACTGTGAAGTATCAGTAATTTTCATCAGTGGACTGACAGCTGAGTGGTAGCAGTCATCAGCTCTCTGCTGAGCTGGCCTCCAGGTAGATTGATGTGTCATACCTGTGTGTCAATGAGAGATTTTATTCCATCCATTACTACGGATTGAGATGTGGGCTTTAGAGCCCAGCTGAAGAGGCCACTGAAACCAGGAGGAGAAACTAATTTTCTGTCTCTTTTCCATCACAGTATATCATACAACAAGGCCACACAAGTTTATTTTAAAGCTAAAGCTTTGGTGGCGAAGCACACAAGGCAGTCTTCCAACTGGGCAGCACAGGCTCAAATCTGATCTGTCCCACATGTCATTCCCTGATCTTTCCTCTTCAAATAAATCTTAAAAAACTCCCCCCAAAAAGTTAACTAGGACTGTTGGACAATTAAAACCTTTAATAACAATTAGGTGCATTTCTATAGTTAGTGGTGATTAATGTGAATTACAATTCACATTGATTATACATTTCTTAACAAAGCTTGCACGTCCACCTTGACTTGAGTGTAAATTTGGGAATCAAATAAAGTCAAAAACATGTATTTTATGAAGTTTCATTTAAAGATTATTTTTGGGGGCTTTCTGCCTTTATTTTGAAAGGGCAGCTAAGGACAGACAGGGAAAATTAGGAGAAAGAGTGGGGGACATGCACCAGCCAGGATCAGAATTAAATCCTGCAACCAGTGCATTGAGGATGGTAGCCTCTGTGAATGAGCGCCTGCTCTACCAACTTAGCTACCCGGTATGTTGGTAAAGCAAATTTACCATTTAAATCAATGAGGTAGGAGACAGCTTCAAAATGCTGATTATGTCAAATACACTGTTTAATACTGATAAACATTAAGATAATATCCAGGAGTGCATGTACAAAATGACTCACTGACATCCAGTAATCTCTGGTTTATGTGGCAGTATTTACACTTTTCAGGAGCCTGTGTTTAGTTTCCTCCTCTGTGTGAGCAATCCAGTTAAGGTGAGCTACTAAGATGAGGGATTTTCTAAAAATAAATGTTCTTTAGTGCTTTTTGTCTGTCTTATTATCTTATCTGTCTACTTTCTTATGATAAGGTACATTAACACTGCAACACCAGTGGACTAGTCAGATTCCTTGTCTGTCATCAGGCAGATCCATCTTTCAAAGCTCCAATTTGAAACACTTCTTTCCAGTTAGAGAATGATCAATCACAGTAATTTGGGGAGAATGAGGCAGGAACTACAGGTGTGGTTTAGCAGCAGTCTTAATTTTGACAGCTATTTTTGATTTTAGTTTCAGTCTTAGTCTTTAGATTAAATGCATTTTAGTTACACTTACATCTGAAAAAGTTCTACCTTTATAGCACTTATTCTCTTGCCTAAATCTTGTACCAAATAATGTTACTGTGTTCTACCCACCCTGCCAAGCTTGGGGTCCCTGCTTTCTACAGCTAAGGGTAGAATAAATACAGACATATCACATTTGGACAGATTTACCCACAGTAGAGAAATATTGGGTATTTAGAACGTCTGACAAAAACTAAATCACATTATTGTCTAGTTTTAGTCATCTTCACAAAAACTACACTTACTTTTGGACAGTTTAAGTCATCAAAGATCTATTTTTGGCTAGTCTTAGTCTGGTCTTTTTCATGGAAAAACGTCTTTCGAAGAACATTTTTACATAACATTTTATAGTTTTACTGGATGAAATTAACACTGTTTAGCTGTACTGCAAAGCAGCTGCTGGTGTAGCGGTTAGCTCTGATGTAGCTATAGCGGCAGTTTAATTAGAACCGGATAATATTTTCAAAACTTCCAAAACACAGACTATGGGCTGTTGCCCAGATGGATATGAAATGAATCCAGTTTATCTGTCTTGTCAGGTTAACTTAACATCAAGTTTGGAAAAAACATGCTTTTATTTTGAAAGAAAATAATTAATCAATTGGAGATAACGACACTCACTTGACCACAGAAAAAGGCATCTGTAGATGGACAAGTGAGTAGAAATCGCTAAATGAAAGTATGAAAAAAGGAAAATGTTTGATGTCACAAAGTGCAGATGACTTTTAACTTGTCTGAGAGTTTATAAACCAAATGAAAAATTCAAAGGAACAGAAGTGTCTTTATTTTACATCACCGAAAGAGCAGGGTGATGCTGAGGTAAGTAGAATCTAGCTGCAGCCATGCTATAGCAGCTAAACTATGATGCATAAATATCATATGGTTTATGCAATTCAAAAATGCAATATGTGGCTGCACAGCAGTGCAGGGGTTAGTGCTGTTGCCTCACAGCAAGAAGGTTCCTGGTTCACCTCCCGGTCAGAGCCTTTCTGTGCGGAGTTTGCATTTTCTCTGTGTGCATGCATGGGTTCTCTCCATTCATGCATGGCTTTCACCCACCACCAAAAAACATGCTGTTAACAATTAACCTAACAGGTTAATTGGCAACAGCATGTTTTTTTGGAGTTACCAATTAACCTAACCAAATTGGCCGTAGGTGTGAGTGTGAGCATGCCTGGTTGTCTGTCTCTATACATCAGCCCTGTGATGGACTGGCAACCAGTCCAGGGTGTATCCTGCCTCTCACCCAATGACAGCTGGGATTGGCTCCAGCTACCCCCCCGACCCTCAATGGGATGGAAAAATTCAATGCATATATTTGAACCTTGATCTCCTCACAATGGATGCATTAATGCTGACAGCTGTTACAGCAACATGTTATAGAGTAGGGTGACCATAACTTACAACCTCCAAACAGGGGTACAAACAGGCATGTGTGAGCTTATGGATTTTTCATCAGTGCACCTCTCAACACCTCAGAAAAAGACTCAGCAGCTGCATTCAATTAATAAAATACTAGTAAACTTCTTCAGCAGCTTCAGCATGCAGATTGCAAGTTTAACGAGATTAAAGAAAAGTTTGAGAGACTTCAGTGTGAAGAAGATAAATGTGTTTATTAGAGAGGAGCCTTATGAGCGCATGTTCAAATGTGACCTTTACACCCATCTCTATAATCAATCTTCACACAGAGTCTGTGTCTGTTTGAACACTTACAGCTCTAAACGACCACAGAAAAACACTCATTGACATTAATGGCCAGTTGTGATTTCCCCAGAAGCCCCTGTAAAAACAAGTGGTCTTTCATTGGACATCAATTCCAGCCAATGAGCTGTCAGCAAAAGGCGATGTAACATCTTTTTAAGGAAATTCCATGAAATCAGGAAAGAAATTAACTGGAAAGTAAACAACACAGAGGATCCCTTTTCCACTTTATGGTAAGTTAATAAAAATGTAATTCTACAGAATAGCAGCTGTCACAACAGCCTCTGGTTAGACTAATGGTGGCCTATGCTTCAGCTTAAATCAGCCATCTTCACACACAACGGGGTCTAGGACACGACAGCCAGATGGCTGCTCAAATCCTCAGTTGTACAAAAAGCGCGATATAAGATGGCACAAACCCAGTCTCAGTAAAGAGCCACTTAATTTATGTATGGGAAGTATTTACCCTAAGTCCAAAAAAGCTGGGACATTATATAAAATGTGAATGAAAACAGTGATGCTATCTCAAAAATGGATTATAGAGTGGATAAAAAGACGTCAAATATTGGACTTGCAGGTGAGGATTTACTCTTTAAAGACCCTGGAAAGTCACCAAAGATCCAAGCTCACTAGAAAATGTTCTGTAAGAGCTGCAAAGGTGTGGATAGCATCATTAGAATGGCACGATGGAGGGCTTTCAGAGGAAAAACATGTAAGTGGCTACAATTTATGGTTTTAAAGTTATTAAACTTTGAATAACATGTCTATTCTTGTTGTATATGACAACATCTGGCTCAGGAGGTTAAAAAAAAGCATCTGTAATGACACGTGGTTGTATTACTGTTTGTGAAATGGATAACTTGCATGTCTATGATGGCGCCGTTAATACTGAAAGGTACATACAGGTGTTGGAGCAACATAAAATTCCATGCAGATGTCTTTTTCAGTGGCAACCATGCTTATTCTTGCAAGGCAATGCCAAGGCTTCACAGTGAATGACTGTGGGTTCTAGACTAGCCTGTGGCAATCTAGACCTGCCTCCCATTGAAAATACATGGTGCAATATAAAGTGCAATATACAGCAAAGAGAAATCCTGCTATGTTGAGAAACTTAAGATGTTCATTAAACAAGAATGGAGAAGAATTCCACTTTCAGTGCTTCAACAATGAGTGTCTTCAGTCCCAGACACTTAAAGTGATGTTAAAAGAAAGAGTGATGGATCACAGTGGTAAACATGCATCTGTCCCATTTTTTTAGTCAGGCCATCTTTTTTTTTGCACTGTGTTCAGTAAAAAATAGGTCCAAAAGGATTTTAAAATCCCTGTTTTTTGTTTTTGTTCACATGTTATGCAATGTCCCAACTTTTATGGAGTTCGGTTTGTACACGTAATAATTCGTCTCTATTCTACAATATGCCACAGTAGGGAGTAAACCAGAACCTGTCCACTTTGATCAGAAAATGACAGGTGCTCCTAAATTTTAGAAATTAGATGATCAAATGGACTCGTGCTGTTCACAGGGATCTTTAAGTCCAGATTTTTCCTGGAGTTTGGTTATGAGACCACTTTGTTTCCTCTCCAACAGCATGTTGCATTTGGAGGCTGAGTTGGCAGAGAAACGGCGAGCTGCTTTGATTTACGCATGAACAAGAAATAAACGCAACCAAACACTGTGGTAATAAACAGAGCAGGCGATACCAAACACTTGACTGTGTAACGTATGTGACTAACAACAACAATCATCGCCACAATCATTAATCTTAGAAAACGCCGCCTGCTCAAAGATGCATTGTTTGGAGTGAGTCAGATTCGCTGTCTCTTGGTTGCCATAGACTACGGAGTAAAAACATTTGGGTGGTCAGCGGAGGAGGGTTCATCTGGATCTACGATTCCCAGCAATAAAGCAGAGGCTGCTGCAAATCCATCAGTGATTTTTGACAATAAAGCATTTTTTGAGTCTTTCTTGTTCCCAAAATGAGATCCCCAAATGTAGGTGACAGGTGGAGCCATTTAGAAGATGTTTCTAAGATGCCATTAACGTCAGTATTTACTGGAGAAATCAATGACCATGGCATGAGGGGTGTACTTGGAAAAAACGGAACCTCTGATCTTGTTCCTGCTTCCTTGAAGTTTTGATGTCCTTGATGTTCAGCTCCATTTCCTCCAAGATTTATCTGACAGACAATGACGTCTTAATAATTTCCTCTTGGGTTACAGCAAACCCTCAAACATGGCTCCTACCAGTGCTTTTAATAGGAGGCTACTAAAGCTGGGCTATTTATCAAATTTTAGATTAAATCTCAACAATTTTCATTTTAATGTTCACGTATTTTATCAACCTGAATTGTGTCAAAATACCAGTTTTAATCCATTTTTTGCTGGAGAGATGTTTACTCTACGCTTCATGCAAACATGCGATTGTATTTTTTTTTTTTAATGGTTTGCAAAAATATGATAACAAGATTTACAACCACAATTCCAAAATAGTTGGGACACCATGCAAAATGTAAATAAATGCAAAGATCAGAAAATCTCATAAACCCATATTTTATTCACAAACAGCAAACCAGATATTATAATTGAAGACATTTTATCATCTCGTGAAAAATACAAGCTTAATATGAATTTCATGGTTACAACACATCCCAAAAAAGTAGGGATAGGGCTGTCTTTAGCATTGTGTAGCATCCACTCTTCTTTTAACAACAGTCTAGGAGGTGAGGAGACCAGTTGTTCTTGGAAGAGGAATGTTGTCCCATTCTTGTCTGATGTAGGGTTCTAGCTGCTCAATCGTTTTGGGTCTTCCTTGCTGGATTTTTTGTTTCATGTTGCTCCAAATGTTTCCTATTGGTGAAAGGTCCGCAGGCAGGCAGGATCACTGTTGTGATGGATGTTGTTTATTATTGTCTTGCTGAAATAGTCAAGGACTTCCCTGAAAGAGACGTCTAGATGGGAGCATGTGTTCCTCTAAAACCTCTGTCTACCTTTCAGCATTGATAGTGTTTTTCAGACGTGTAAGCTGACCATGCCATAGGCACTAATGCAACCCCATACCATCAGAGGTACAGGCTTTAGAACTGAGCCAGGATAACAAACAGAGTGGTCCCTCTCCTCTTTAGTCCAAAGGACACGGCATTTGTGTTTCCAAAAAGAATTCAAATTTGGATACATCTGACCATGAAACAGTTTTCCATTTTGCCTCAGTCCATTTTAAATGAGCTTTGGACCAGAGAAGACTGCAGCGTCTCTGGATCGCATTCACATATGGCTTCTTCTTTGCATGATACATCTTTGAATTGCATCTGTGGATGGCACAGTGAACTGTTTTCTGGAAGTGTTCCTCAGGTATTACTGAATCATGCCTGTGTTTAATACAGGATTGCCTGAGGGCCCCCACGATCACAAACATCCAATATTGACCTTTGGCCTTTTCCCTAGTAGAGATTTTTCCAAATTCTATGAATGTTTTTGATGATATTATGGACTGTACATGGTGGGATCTTCAAAGCCTTTGCAAGTTTACATAAAGGGAAATCTGTCTGAAACTGTTCCACAGTTTTTTAGATGCAGTTTTTTGCAGATGGGTAAATCTCTTCCCATCTTGACCTTTGAAAGACCCTGCCTCTCTAAAATGCTTCTTTTACACCCAGCCATGTTTCTGACCTGTTTGCTTTTAACCTAATTAGATGCAATAATTCTCCTCCAGCTGTTTTTCATTGGTACAATTTACTTTTCCAGCCTTGTGTTGCCCCATCCCAAATTTTGTGAGATGTGTTGCTGCTATCAAATTCAGGTTGAGCTAAGATTTTCATGCAATGATAAAACGTCTCAGTTTCATCATCTGATATGTTGTTGTTGCTCCATTATGAATTAAATATGGGCTTATGAGATTTGAAAATGATTCCATTCTGTTTTGATTACATTTTACAAAGCACCCCAACTTTTTTGGAATTGGGGTGGTGAATTGATTTGCAAAATTGAAAAAACAATCAGAATTAGATGATTTTCCCCAGTCCTTCAGCCCTAGATTGTATGTTGGCTGTTTTTCCACGTTGCCTTCCCTCATCTGGGTGAATGTATTTCTGTATTTTTTATGAGTCCATGTACCTCCAATACTGTGCAGCAGTACAGGCAGTAAAGAGGCCTGCTTTAGCCATCTGTGGCCGTCTGCTCTCGGGCAGCAGGTGTGTGCATGTGTCTGTGCTTGTGTGCATGTGTGTCTGAGCTCGGCTGGTCTGGTCCCAGATTTAGAGGAGGAAGCCGGTGTCAGGGCCAGGAGATGGATCTCTCCTGAGGGATCCGATAAATAAGGAAAAAATATCTTTGAAAAAGGGAAACACAGCTGTTTCCAAAGGAGAAGTCAAAATATTGGTGGCTTTACATTCCATAGAGAAAAGGTAAAAGGCCAGCACTCTGTGATACTGTTCACTCCTTATTTCCTCTCCTGTAACCTCCTTTTGTTTAATTTTTCTTCTCTGCTTGTCTCTACTTCTTTTCTGCTTTTCTTTTCCTCTCCACTCTCTCCGACATGCCGACAGTTGAGTCTCAGTGTGATTCCCTTTGGAAAGTCTGCGGTGACCACAATGCATTTCAGCGGCTTAGAGGCCGAGCATACGATCCACTGATAAATCAGTGGGCCAGGTTCAATCTCCCCCCTGGGCTGCCTTACATGTAAGACCTAATGCTTGTTTTACAAACAGGCACAGCTCCAAAAACAGCGACGGTAACCAGATACCTGGATATTCAAAAAGCAGGTGGGCCTCGAGGAAAATCTGGAGAAAAACAAACAATGTTCCTAATAATACATCTGTCCACAATGTCAACACAGTATTGGTGAGATGAAAGTACAGAGAACGGGGCTTTTCATGTTATTTGAGTTCTGAGATTAATGGTAGCTAATGCAAGGTGGTTTTGAAGTAGAAAAGCATTTTTCAAACTGATGGGAAAAGTTGTAGTTGCAATAAGAATATGGCATTCATTAAAGGTTAATTGCAGAGCTGTAAAATATCCTTTAATCCCTGTATTGCTAATTATTTGTGTTGCTTTTTAAATGATTGCAAAGTAAAAGTTAATCACTGTTGTGCCTGAGTGTGCTGAGTGAACATTCTCATTGATCATGCACATATTTTGGTGATCAATGGTCTGATAAGTTCATTTTTTTTAAATCAGGCAGAGCGGTATGAGCTCTGGGTAATGACTGAAAGAATGAGGTGGTTTGTGGGCTCAGCCTTAGAGATGGGTGCAGACATCCAGAGGTAACTAGGAGAAGAGCCACTGTCAGTAAAGATGGTTCAAGCATCTGATCAGCCTCCTGGATGCCTCCCTTTGGAAGTCTTCTGGAGGTCTGGTTATGCCCAGCTGGGGTTAGACTTTGTTACAATCAAGACCAATTCCAAAAAAGTTGGGGCGCTGAGTAAAATAAATAAAACGTAATGCAATGATCTGCAACTCTCATAAACTCATATTTTATTCACATTAGAACATTGTGAATCATCTTGAAAAAAGTAGGGACAGGGCAACAAAAGGCTGGAAAAGTAAGTGGTACTAATGAAAAACAGCTGGAGGAGCATTTTGCAACTAACTAATAGGGCTAACTGGAAACAGGTTAGCAACTTTGCTGAGCATAAAAGGAGCATTTTAGAGAGGCAGAGTCTCTCATAAGTAAAGACAAAGACAGACCAAGCTTCACCAATCTGTGAAAAACAAAAACTGTGGAACAATTCCAGAAAAATGTTCCTCAATGTAATACAGTACAGTCCATAATATTATCAAAAGATTCAGTGAATGTGGAGAAATCTCTGCACAAGGGACAAGGCAGAAGATCAATATTGAATTCTCGTGTTCTCAGGGCCCACGGGGGCACTGCTTTAAAAGCAGGCATGGTTCTGTACAGGATATCATTGCATGGGCTCACGAACACTTCCAGAAATTGTCTGTCAACACAGTTGGCTGTACCATCCACAATGCAAGTTAAAGCTGTTTAATGTAATCAAGAAGCCATGTGTGAACGTGATCCAGAAATGCTGCCATCTTCCCTGGGTCAAAGCTGATTTAAAACAAACTGAGGCAGATTAGAAAACTGTTCTGTGGTCAGATCAATCAAAATTTGAATTTATTTCTGAAAACCATGGATGCCATGTCCTGTGGACTAAAGAGGAGGGACCACAGTTCAAAGCCTGCATCACTGATGGTATGGTCTTACATCAGTGTCTTTGGAGTGCACATATTACACACCTGGAAAGGCACCAAGACAATGCTAAACCACATCCATCACAACAGCATGGCTTCACAGTAGAAGAGTCAAGGTTTTAAACCGGCCTGCCTGCAGCCCTTTCACCAAAAGAAAACATTTGGCACCACATAAAAGGAAAAATTATTTGGAAAAGGAGATCCAGCTGGAATCCTACATGAGACAAGAATGGGACAACATTCCTCTGCCAAAACTGCAGCAACTGGCCTCTTTAATTCCCAGACAATTACAGACTCAGAAAAGAAAAGAAGATGCTACAGAATGATAAATATGACCCCATCCCTAGTTTTTTAGATGTGTTGCTGCAATCAAATTCAAAATGAGCTAATATTTTTCCTGAAATGGTAAAATGTCACAATTTCAACAAATAACATGTTTTATGTTCTATTTTGAATAAAATATGGGTTTATGAGATTTGAAAATAATTGCATTCCATTTTTATTTGCATTTTAAACAGTTCCCCAACTTTTTTGGAATTTGACTAGCTGAAATGCTCTTTGAGCCAACAGTTTACCCTGTGACACTGATTAAATTAATGTTAAACACGTTGTTTCTAGTAAGTTAATCCTGAGAAAAGCGATTCTTTTGTTTGTGTGCTTTTATTCTGAAAGGCCACATCAGGAAATCTGGTGTTTTCATTCATTAAATCTAAAACCACAGATGTTACAAACTATAAAAATTGAACACAGAAAATAACAATCTCTCTGTGATCTTTTGTCCAGACATGAGTTGAAGGCCAAACTCCCTGATAAACATTTTAATCTGTTATACCTTTAAATTTTGTAACACTGCAATATAATACCCTCCTATAAATGTTAGGTTGTATCCCCCCGCTCAACCAGAGAGCATATTTACATTCCATAGAATAGAAGACTTTCATTGGTACAGGAACTGTACTTGACTTTTAAACTCTATCAGATTTGTTATCCATGAGACGTGCTGCTTGGAGGTGTGGAAAGTGTCCGTGCAAGAGGAAGGACTGGGCAGAGTTTCCCCTGCACATCCTTACTGATAAGATCCTTTTTATCCAGAGAGCCTCGCAGTGCTGGGAGTGGATACATTTTTCATACATGTGACCTCATTGGAAGCTAAACCTCTCACCCATAGTGGTGTTACTGTTACACCACATAAAAACATCCTTCCTTCCTCTTGCTTGCTCGTGCTCTATTTTCTTCTGCACTTAAATAAAGCTATATTGAATAAGATAGACGATTTACCGAGGCCAGCATGTAAACTGATCAAAGCTGCATTTTTAATAAACTGTGTGGCATTTTCGTGATTAAACTGATAAACCAGTGGACAGAAATGTCTTGCCTCTCCTCTTTCTCTACAGCCTTTTTCTCATCTCCGTCTTCATTCCTGCCTCCCTCCATCCCTCCTGTCTTCGACTGTTTTCCTGTCAGTATCATGTTTGGAAAGTCAGCCCGTGGGTCAGCCTAGGGCTCGTAAATTTGTCAGCAGCAGCGCGGTTGAAAGGGAGGCTACTAGCTCAGGAGGGTCAGGAGAATCCACGCTCACATGGGGCCTTTTTCTCACTGCGGACCCTCGGTTGTTGTTTCAGGCACGTCCTCTTTAGAGAGCCGACCAGCCTGGGAACATGTTAGGGGGATGAAGGTTTCTACGTGACGCCCATATTTGATGAAGCCTTCTTGTAAGTAAACGGAGAGTTCTTGTTGTCTAAGAGGCGTGTTCAAATGCGCTCAAATTATCAGTGCAGACACTCATGAGTCAAGTCCCATCTGTTGGTATCTGCATACTTGTAAGAGCTTTTTGTGAGTGAGTGACTATGTCCATGCCCTGACCTTTAACCCTGCCCTTTAAGGAGCTTTAACCTAACATAGTTTAAACTGTCAGCACGCAGCTAACGTCAACTGCCTCAAATGCACTCTTACCGCCAGGGGGCTCTCAGTTAAAACAATAACAAAAACGACAAGTAGAGACGAGATGCCAAGTCCCACTCACCACTGTTGTGACTTCTCATGGCTACCATGACACCATAAAGACAAAAGAACACTCCAAGCAATGAAAAAAAATTCAAGGCACAAAATATCCCCTGAAGTTGAGTTAAATCCATCATCAAGAAATGAAAGGAATATGGCACATGTGAATCTGCCTATGTAAGCGTGCGAGAAGGAGACTAGTGAGAGAGGGCCCCAAAAAACACCTATGACAACTCTGAAGGAGTGACAAGCTTCAGCAGCTGAGATGGAAGAGACTCTGCAGACAACAACTGCTGCCAGGGTTTGTCACCAGTCAAAGCTTTATGGAAGAGTGGCAAACAGAAAGCCACTGTTGAAGAAAAAAAAAAAAGATTAAATCTGGACAAGAGTTCACCAAAAGGTATGTCAGAGACTCCATGGCTAAGTGGCAGAAATTTTTTTGGTTTGATAAGACCAAAATGGTGCTTTTTGGCCATCAGATACCACCATCCCCACTGTGAAGAGTGGTGGCAGCATCATGCTGTGGGATGCTTCTTGGCAGCTGGCCCCAGAAAGCTTGTAAAGCTTGGGAGTATAATGAATGTGGAAAAATATAGGAAAATCCTGGAGGATAATCTTAGACAGTCTGCAAGAGAACTACGGCCTGGGAAAAGCCATAATCCTATAGCAAGTAAATGACCTGAAGCATACAGCAAAAGCTACACAGAAATGGTTTAAGGACAACAAGGTCAATGTTCTGAGTGGCCCAAAGCCCAGACCTCAATCCAAAAGAAAATCGTGGCTGGACTTGAAAAGGGCTGTTCATACCTGATCCCTGTGCAACCTGACAGAGCTTGAGCAGTTTTGCAAAGAAGAATAGAGAAAAATTTCAGTATGAAGATGTGAAAGCCTGATAGAGACCTATCCACACAGACTCAGTGCTGTGATTGCAGCCAAAGGTGACCCTACTAAATACTGACTTAAAGGGGGTGAATATTTATGCAATAACTTTTTTATGTTTTAGCAGAAGTTCTGTTGATTTTGGTCATGACCTAAGGAGTGGGAAAACAGGAAGTGATGTATTGTATCAGTCTGGCACCTGTGCCATTAGTTATGAGAAAACAGGCCAATAAGGTAGTTTTGTGGGCTGGACATCTGGAGAGACTTTTGAGAGTAAAAACAGAGCCAGCGACTAAAACATTTTTTTATTAAGTATCTTTATTGGCAACTGGTAAAATAAAACACTAATGCAAATAACTGGCCAGCTATCAGCTCTGATAATCAGCTGATCCAATCATCAGTCAGCCCCTAGTTTAAATATCAAGCTGGTGATGACACCTGATACTAGACAAAAAGTTATGGGATCACCAAGGTTGTAATAATTCACCCTGAAGGGAACATTAAAGTCTGTGCTAAATTTCAAATCGATCCATCAAACGGTCAAGACTTTTAATTAAAACCTGAATAAGTCAACTTCATGGCAAGGCGGTTTATCAACAAAGTCAGCAGGATTTATCATCTGGGAACGCAGAGGTCTGTTTGAAATTTCATGTGAATTCATGCAAAAAGTGTTCTGACTTCAGTCAAAACATTCAGCTAACATTAAAAGAGTTTTCTTCATATTACTATAACTTATTATGACAATAAAATATCCCTGAGATAAACTCATATAAACAAAATGAGTTTGTTTACATGCAAATGCATGTATGCAGCTCTGAGAACAAACAGGCACTAACACCCTCCTTCCTCTGCTCCTTCAAGGTCACCACAGGCTTTAAATCAGCCCTCAAGGATCCTCCAGGTGAGCCTCTCTCTTCCTCTCTTCACTTACTTTGCTTTTATTGACTCAAGATGAATCCCTGCCGGTTTCCTGATGGCTTCACAGAAGAATGTGACGACAAGAATGTTTACTGTGACATTTGCGCCATTCCTGTTGGCTGCAGTCATCTCCATTAGGAGGATGAGCCTCTGAGACAGAGCAAACGACGGGATCATTATGATAATGGATGGAGTTTACTGGGCACACAAGGACATGCTGATTTGGAGTTCAGCGGTTCACAGGTTCATAACCTGCAGATTCCCGACACATACCGACCATTGTTACATGCAAAATGCCACTGAACTGCCACGTATGGTGATACCAAAAGTAGAGTCAGAAAGTCAAGAGAACACACTTAAAGCAAGTACATAGAGCAAAGGAAAACAAGAATATATGAAAAAGCAGAAACATTTTTATCATACCAGCTCCCATCTGATCTTTTTTAATGAGTAAGTGTATTCTAAGATTCAAAAACACTGAGTATGAAGTACTCATAAAGGTAAAATGTGTCATTTGGTATTGGTGAAGCAAACATGATAGCATTTAGTTTCACAAACAAGTTGACTGCAGGTCAAATCTTTAAAAGCACTCCCTACAGCTAAAAAAGTACAGTTCCTTGCTCTTACAGCTTAATCAGTTAAAAGTAGCATCCTCCTTAGTCCCTGCATGTACATGCAAGGAAATTTTTTGTCATTTTCAGGGAAATTTGGGGGATATGTTTGTATATTTTGGAGGGTTTTATTGGAAGTTTGGGGGAAATTTGCTTTGAATTTTGTGGCATTTTCATTGGAACCGGGAAATTTGTTTGGATGATTAACATCAACATCAGTAGTCAGACCCTTTGCAAAAACACTTGAAATTTGGCTCAGATTCCTCCCATATCTCTTGATCATTGCTGAGATGTTTCTACACCTTGATTGGAGTTCACCTGTGATAAATTAAACTGATTGGGCGTGATTTGAAAAGGCACACACCTCTCTGTAGAAGGCCTCACAGCTAGTCAAAAGCCAAGCCATGAGGTCGAAGAAACTGTCTGCAGATACGATACAATACGATATGATACGATACAATACGATACGATACGATACGATACAAAACAAAACATTATTGTTCCCTTTGAGAAATTTGTCTTGGACTCCAAGAGCTGCACAGATGAAGCTGCCAATTAATAACACATAAGTAATAGACTAGAACAGAAAGATCCAACCACATTGTACAAGGCTCTCATAGAAATACTTAAAAAGAAAAATGCTGGCAATAAATAACAATGACAAAGAATAAAACAGAAAGATAAAATGTAAGGTAAAAAGATAACACTATGACATTATTGCACATTTCGGCTACATCTTCAGGAATCATTATACAAAACCTTTTACACTGAAAAACAGTGTAAAGACAAACTGTCCTGGCATCTGCAACAGATAAAGATCTGAAACTTTACTCTTGTTGAAGTTGTTTGAAGTTCCGCCCCTTCTTGATTTTGATTGGCCAGTCAGGGAGAACTGACACTGGTGAGTGCTGCACTGCTCTGAAAGTTGAATATTTTTTTAGCAGAGAGCACGACAGCAAAGAAAGAGCTGACACTGAGGGCATTTATGCACTTTGACTGCTGAAAACGCTGGAATACATGTTTTTTTTATTGAGCGTGTATACAGCTATCGACACAGGCCCTAAACTTTACAGTTATTACAGTTATTCCCTATTTGTAAAGGGTTTTAAAGCATTAGATCCATGTTTGTTGTTGCAGATTTTAGGCAACATCACAAACGTTTTTTCTCAAAATAAAAGTAAGATACTGACGCAGTTTGGCAACTACAAATTCCTCTGTTTTGATGTATCCTCAGTTATTTTCAACATTCCTGTAAAGCTTTTTCAAATCCAACTAAAAGCTGCAGAAGAATTGGGTTCAACCATAAACAAAACTAATTTTGTGGTTGAGTTATTGCTAGGAGTAGGAAACCAAGTTCATCATAGAACATGCAGAAGGCAAAAGCATTTGTTTGCATATTTCCTTCTCCGTTTCCTCCTTTGTTTCTCTTTGACAAGCATACAAACTTCAACACAAACACAGCTTTGCACAAGCGCAAAAAAGCAGTTATTCCAGGTAAATGAAATCCTCTGCTTGGCATCCTCATAGTTCTTTAAAGTCAAGACAAAGGCTGACAGCTTTACAGGGCTTTAAGCAGGAAGAGTAAAGTGGAAATAAGCACACATTCTTTGAGATCGTCCTGTTTTAAGCACAAACTCACTAAACATCCAAGATTAGAGAAGACCATCAGAAGATGGACACACTGGTCATACTGGGATGGATACAGGTAAGCTGGTGTTTACACAATGCACAGTTGGTACGGAGGGGCCAAAAGTGTCCCAAGAAAACAACCTCCACACAGACAGAGCAAGATAAAATAAAAACAGCGTCATTGTGATGTTAAGTGAGACCAAGGAGAGAAAATATGTGCAAGGACAGAGAAAACAACAGATGTGTGATAGGTCTAAAGCTCTGCCCCATCCTCCTTAAAGCACAGCAGTAAAAACATCAAATTCCTTTATGCCTGCACCCAAAGGTGATAAATGGGAGCAGCGGGCCCTAATCAGTTGTTCCGCCAGGGTTATCTGCTCCGTCCTACAGATCGTTACCAGCCGTGAGTGTGCCTCACTTCACCTCCTTATCTGGTCACACTCCTCCATCCCTCAGCACATCACGCTGTAGTGGAATGTCCAATGAAGACAGGGACAGGACGGAGGAGAGGAAATGAAGATGCAGAGCAAAGACAAGGCAGATGTGTTATCTCTGAGCTTAGCCGGCATCTCAACTGCCATCTAGTCAAGTCGTAGAGTTATGGCGTGAGAGGGGGAGATATCATCAAAGTGGGTGGGCGAGAGTGGAGGAGTGATGTTTATGTGTGCATGGTGGGGTGTTAGGAGCAGATTGTGTGACAGCGATGACATCAAGTGTAAATGGAACGATCTTATGAATGGTTATCTGCTGACCTTGAGGTCAAAACTGTGTTGTCTACATCTATGTGCAAATTCTAAGATCTGATAGGTCAGTGGTTATGCGTTTGCTGATTGTTAGCCTGCTAACATTAGCCCAACAGGTTTGCATGCTATATACATACATCCACTTAACTTCTTGCAGAGCTATTCCCAATGAAGAGACAGTGTAGTGGGCAGTATGTGGGTAGAGAGGAACTGTGGTACAAATGTTATAAGAAAAGGCTGATTATGAGGGGAACTGACCTCCAAAATCTTCTCGGTTCATCCCTGAGTGAGACTGAACATGAGTGCAAAGTTTGAAAAATATCCCTTAAAGGGTTCTTGAGATATCTTGTTCACAGCAAGACTGTTGAGCTCCAAAATCCTCAAGTCAGGAGTAACATTTGTGCAAATTTAGAGGCAATCCAAAAGGGTTCCTGAGATAAAGTGATTACAAGAACAGCACAGGTAAGACAACCAAAAAATTTACAGCACTGTCTTTGATTGTTAAGGCTTGAGGCTTCATGTTTGCCCAAGTTAGGGCTGTCCAAACTGTTTTTCACTAAGGGCCACTTACCAAAAAATATAGCGATGACTGCACGATAAATTATACCTATATTCACCTTAAAATGAAGTGAATTTAGCCAAATCAATCTACTGTAGATTCAGATTTGCTTAATAACAGAAAATTCTTGAAGTTCTTGAAAATTAAAATCCAAATTTGTCTCTTAACACACTAGATACACTTTATTGCTAAAAGTATCCGCTCACCTGCCTTGACTCACATATGAACTTAAGTGACATCCCATTCTTTATCCATAGGGTTTAATATGGCGTCGGTCCACCCTTTGCTGCTATAACAGCTTCAACTCATCTTGGAAGCCTTTCCACAAGGTTTAGGAGTGTGTCTATGGGAATCTTTTACCATTCTTCCAGAAGCGCATTTGTGAGGTCACAAACTAATAGTGGACAAGAAGGCCTGGCTCTCAGTCTCTGCTCTAATTTATCCCAAAGGTGTTCTATCGGGTTGAGGTCAGGACTCTGTGCAGGCCAGTCGAGTTCATCCACACCAAACTCTCTCATCCATGTCTTTATGAACCTTGCTTTGTGCACTGGTGCACAGTCATGTTATACAGGAAGGGACCATCCCCAAACTGTTCCCACAAAGTTGGGAGCATGGAACTGTCCAAAATCTCTTGGTATGCTGAAGCATTCAGAGTTCCTTTCACTGGAACTAAGGGGGCAAGCCCAGCTCCTGAAAAACAACCCCACACCATAATCCCCCCTCCACCAAACTTCACACTTGGCACAATGCAGTCAGACAAGTACCATTCTCCTGGGAACCGCCAAACCCAGACTCGTCCATCAGATTGCCAGATGGAGAAGCGCCATTCGTCACTCCAGAGAATGCATCTCCACTGCTCTAGAGTCCAGTGGCAGCATGCTTTACACCACTGCATTCGATGCTTTGCATTGCACTTGGTGATGTATGGCTCAGCTGGATGCAGCTGCTCAGCCATGGAAACCCATTCCATGAAGCCCTCCTGCAACTATGCGCATTATGCGCCTCAGCATCCGCTGACCCCACTCCGTCATTTTATGTGGCCTACCACTTTGTGGCTGAGTTGCTGTCATTCCCAATCACCTCCACTTTGTTTTAATACCACTGACAGTTGACTGTGGAATATTTAGGAGCGAGGAAATTTCATGACTGGACTTGTTGCACAGGTGGCATCCTATCATAATGGAATTCACTGAGCTCTCAAGAGCTTCACTGAGCTCCTGAGAGCAACCCATTCTTTCACTAATGTTTGTAGAAACAGTCTGCACGCCTAGGTGCTTCATTTTATACACCTGTGGCCATGAAAGCGATTGGAACACCTGGTTTCAATTATTTGGATGGGTGAGTAAATACTTTTGGCAATATAGTGTATATTGGAGTAGGGTTGCTGTAAACATGTGAAAATGTAATAGGGATTTGGCTGCAGATCACAGCTCTCAGACGCCACCTCTTGCAGCCCACTACTGTGAGTCACCACCTCTGTCAGGACCAAAATGATGTAATTTGCTGGTAAAACGTATTTACAGACTAAGCAACAGTTCATGCATAAAACAGGAAAAAAGGTCGAAGATGTAATCCGGGGAATAAATTATGTATAGTTTTAGAAGTAGGTGCAAATTGTAACTCGCTTTATCTCTGATAGCTTTAGCTAGAGCTAAAGAAGCTATGCTAACTACACCATTAATGTTACGTTAAGTTTTGACATGTAAGTCCTTCCTGACAGAGGCAGCGTCTCACAGTAGTAGTTTGCAAGAGGGGGCATCCAAGGGCAGCAGTCTGCAGCCAGACTGTGTGCTTAGATGACAGTGTGACCATTAGCAAGGTTTTTACCACTTTAGTAGCTAGATTTATATTGGGCTGGAAAAATGTAGCGCCCATGATGCCAGCCCCATTAAAACTTTAAAGATATAAAATCACTATACTGTTTGCCTAAATACAGGCTGTTGTTAACCGATGTCTATGCCTTTGTTGAAGATAAGCAGCCAACTAAACGCTGTGATTTTGTTCAGTGTGGGATGAATTTACTCAACCCACCAACTGTGGTGGCCTACAGGTCAATAAAATTATCACAAGAGGGGGATTTGAGACAGAAAACAGTGAATTTAATCTCAGATTTCTTGCTTTCCCACTCTGACACAAAGCCACACAGCTGCAATCTAGCCACAGTGCACCATAATATAAGGGGACAGGCTAATTGCTGGAGTGCTTGTCTATTTTTCACCTATAGCAGTGACAGCAGGAGCAAATATCTTACCTGCTGAAGATGTGTTTTAACCGTTATTTTACTTGTCTCTACTCCTTGATGATTAAAAGCGGGCTGTGGCTTTGTCTCTGTCAAAGCAGCAGTGTTACTCCCTGCTCTATGCTAGCATCGCAATGCCAAACTTCAGTGAAATATTTGATGATAGACACAAGTTCAGAAAAAGAGATACTAGGAATACCTGAAGTGTTTGGATGCAGGATGAGCAAATGAAACTACTTGTTTTCTTAAGGAAGAGGAAAAATGGTGTCTAAAACACTGTAGTTTTCAGCTTTTTCTATGAAAATAAAGCATTACAGAAGTCTGAAATCAATGATGTATTTCTGCTTTGCTGTGATGCCCTCAGACTCTCAGTGGCCCCAACTAGCCACCCTTACAAAAATGTTTTTTGGGGCTTTCCTGCACCTGCAGAGGACGTGATTGCACAATGTGAGGTCTGCAGCAGAACTGGACAATAGAGACATTTTGTAACACCTCATCTTCTAAGACGGACAAAGCTGAGCTGGAAAAGACATAATCTGGTTTAGCGGACATGTTTCCCTCATCAAATCTGTTTGTTTCTTGAGGAAGTTGTGTATTTTGCCAGAGTTTGACAACCAATACAATCCAAACATGAGAAAAGGGAAGCACATTCAAACACTGTAACTCAATAAGTGGAATTATTTGTGTATCTTGGGCCGTTCTTGAACATCAGTGCAAGTTCGAGTGAACTTGTAGCGGCAGTGAAATATCTGATACTGTAAACAGATGAAAACAAACACAGAGGTTTGTAGTTTGTTAATACAATTTTTCTCACCAGCGCTACAAGGCTTTGACTGCCAAGTTTACGTCTCAGTAAATATCCTTTTATTCAGCTGAAGCATATCTTGAATTCTTCGTTCAACGTCTTGCTAATACTGTTTAGGGTCCGCTGGAAGCTAAAGAGAAGTGACGGGTGGTCTCTGTTTTGTTCTGCTCTCTGAGGATTTGCAGGAAGTGTTTCAAGAAGGGTTAGTGAAAATTTTCCAAAGCTGCCTTCTGCATCAAACAATTGACTCTTTGATCGAAGCCAGCTAATTATTTGATCATGCTGGGGCTTTGGGACACATTTTGCTGCAAAGGAAGTGGCTTACCTGGGCTTAGGCACTGAGAAATGCAGCCAGGCATCATAAGACGGGGAAAACAGCCATTTAATAAGTGCACTTGGTTTCAGAGTACGCCAAGGGCCGTCTGGAGTGAGCTAATCTTCTGAAAACCCACTTCTTAAATCTTCTGGTTTGTTTGCCTTTAATGTGTGGGAGGTAGGCTGGGAGAAAGCTCTGCTGTTGACTTAGTAGAGAGGTGTAGTGACAGCTCAGCTATGGCCATGCAATGAGGTGTGCAGAGGAGGAAGAAGAGGAGGGTAGCCATGATGACAGGCAGGAGCATGACACAACAGGAGGCATGTAGACTTTATCTGTGGCACAAACAGCTCTTAAAGGAGAAGAAACAAACACTTTCTCTTTCTTTTTTAAAACAAGCACAGATCGGAACTTTCGGATGTCATAATAAATGGTGATACTTAATAGATTTGAGCTGTTTTGCCCTTTTCTAGTCATCTGACTAGTAAAAGCCCTTTATACACACATTATACTCACCGATCCACTTCACATGCCACTGATGCAACCTTGTTAATACTCTAGAGTCTGCAGCTGAGAGAAGCGGTGTGTGTCATTTTAAAGGCTAACTGAATTGTCACCCAATAAGTATGCTAACTGAAAGGTAGCATCATTGACTGCTTAAAAGTAAGGGTGCAAGGTACTATTTGTATCTGTATATCGGCAGCAAAAATCACATTTAGGTCTCGAATATCAGTAAAATGTACAAAAATACCACCAGGTACAGGTGGTTCCACAGGGCACCACCCAATCATGAAGGCCCATCATAAGGGCTGAAAATTAAAAAAATAAAATTAAAAAATGCCCCAAACATACAACTAGAGTGTCTTGTTCTTCGCTTCTCTCTCAACTTCACTTGACTCAGCATCTCGTTGCACATAAGACACTTTACAACTAGAAAAGCACTCTGAGAGTGCAGACCTCTACCATTAGCCCTATCTCCCAATAGTACAGAATCCTTTAAAAAATTCCTGGGTCCAGATCCAGATGGTCCAGATCACTCCCAAAATCTAATCAGTTCTTCCTAATGCCATTTCTGACATTTCCTGAAAATTTCATCAAAATCCGTCCACAACTTTTTGAGTTATGTCGCTAACAAACAAACAAACTAACAAACCCACCTGATCACATAACCTCCTTGGCGGAGGTAATGAAGAAAAGGTGTGTAGACACTGAGATCAGTATCTGTATCAGCTAAATGAGCTGGGAAATATCGGTTTATCAGATACCGTTTAAAACCCAATATCATCCATCCTTAAACAAAATATCAATTAGGCATGTAAAAGGGCAAATCTAAGGACAGCAATACTCAGCAGTCACAGAGTTCCTCTAATGACTCAACAGTTAGAATTTCTCTGATGACCATTTAACAGTTACTACTGTAGCTTTGACCTTTGTTTCACTGATACAAGCTTACATTTTTTTATTCAGTCCAGATCATTTACCTGTGTTTATTTTTTATTGATATGTTTAGATTCTTTTTGGCATTTATATTTTGTTTTATTTCTATCCAACCACTTTGTTAACTCAGTATTGAACCATTTCACATACTTTGTTTATGTATTAGTTTCCAGTTGAAATCTTTGTCTCTTTGCACCACAACTTCCAATTTTTTTAAGTAATTGTACAGCTTGGTTCGTATATTTAAAGGGGATATATTATGCAAAAATCACTTTTTCAGGCTTTTCTAACAAAAACATGTGCCCCTGGCCTGTCCACAATCCCCTCAAATACCAAAACACCCCCACCCTCTCTTTTTCTCCACCTTTCAGAAAATGTGAAATTCTGAAACGAGCAATTCTCAGATTTTCCAAGAGTACCTGGATGCATCCGATGACCTCCACGTCACACCAGACGTCGGAAAATCGCCACCATATCTCATCTTTTAATCCCAGAAGTCACTTGAACTGAACGTCTCCTTCGTTGTTTTCTCCATGTGTTGTCGCCATGTTAATAGAGGCAAGTCCGCCAAGTAAGGAAATACAAGTTGACAAAAAATTTTGAGTTTTCGGGTTAACAAGCCAAGCGACAATGTTACATGTATTTGAATGAATCGATTTATGATCCGAATTCAACGAAATGTGCACAGGCATATTATGTCTGTGCTTAGTGATACTTGAAATCAGATCATAAATCGACTTATTAAAATTAATGTTATGGAATCGCTGTGCTTCTTGGTCTGAAAGTCACATATTTTTCGTCTACTTGTATTTCCTTATGTGGCGGACCTGCCTTTTTTTATATGACGGGGATGCACAAAGAAAAAAAATGAAGAAGACATTCAGTTCAAGTGACTTCCGGTTTTAGAAGACAAGATATGGTGGCAATAGTCTGACTTATGGAATGGGGTGGAGGTCCTTGGCTGCATCCAGGTCCCTCTCAGATTTTCCCCTCATGGTGTCATGTGGGGAGTGAGCCTCGCCCCCAGGTTTGGTTGGCCCTCCCCTCTTGGACGAAAGTTCCGCCCTCCTTTCCTGATCCTCCTCTCAGAGGTTAAGGAGAGCCGCATCCATTAAGCCACATTCATTTCCTGAGAGGGGTGTAGTCAGGGGCGGAGTTAGACAGCTTAGTAACATTTAAAGCCACAGACACAGAAACTGCTTGTTCTGAGCAGGGCTGTAACAGAGGGGGTTTTAGACATACAAAAATCCAATACTGGACTGTTCCTTCAGCAACAAACTTCACAGGCATGTTTGGGGGGGACCTCTGAGACCCATATAAACTTGTCTTAAAAGGGTAAAATATGTTCCCTTCAAATGCTGTACCTGTCAATATCTAAGACATTTAAAATTGGCTGTTTATAGTGTCCAATTTTTTATACAGATGTATATATCATTTAAAACTTATCTTTTCTGTATAAATTGTTTATATTTGCAATTGTGATATTTTTGTTAGACTTCTGCTCTTTGCTTTTTCAAATGCTGCTGCTCTAAGAGAGTTGAATTATCCTCCATGGGGACATATGTTTGAACTATGAATTCATAATTATCTATGAAATTGAATCAAATAGTCCAGGGTCAAGCTCATCTGTAAATCATGAGTGGGCAAACTTCAGGGAAATACAACAAGACTGACTTTAAACCAAGAATGGATTTTCCCGAATGAGACCCTCCCTCTGGTACGACTCAGCAAACAGTGAAGGATGGGAGAGCAAACAGACGATGGGAGCTTTGGCTGCATCTCGAGCCAAGCTAAGCTTAAACAGACCTACACACCTGTCTGTTTAGCTGGCAGGGGGAGCAACGGCAGAGCAAAGCCATCACAGTTAAATACAGATGACATGGAAACAACATTGGGAGTTCCTGTTCTGTGACCCATGAAACCAAAGCCATTTCTGTGCATCCTTGAGTCAGCAGAACCACAGCTCAACCACAAACACCAGACCTGATAGGAATAGTACATTTTCCTCTTATAGCAGTGGTGTCTGAGTATCCATTCAGTTGTAAAACAAACCAAGATTAATTAGTTAATGAAGCAGTGATGGCCTTTTGTGTTTATCACCAGATGCACCTTTATGGTCAGTGTCTTCGGTTATGATTATAATGGGTTATGATTAGTCCACAAGCCCTGTTACTGGTCCTTTGGTTAGCACAGGTGACTGCCAGTCCTTCAGTCATGGCTATATGCAGGTTAAATGGCTGCACACAATGATACAACTAGTCAAATCTACTTGCTGATTCAGTGGCTGTACTTTCCATCTCCTCTGATGTCTCCTCTGTGCCTATGTGCAATACCTGCAGTATAATGTTGGTATGCACTGACTGTAAGAAGTCATGGTTCGACCATGAAAACAGTTCAGAGTTAGGTGTGCTAAATCCTAGCATTAAAATAATATGACACAACGGATAAACATCTGCTACTGACACTCATTCATGTCACATTATTTGCCTAGAGCTGATGCCGGTCAAAAGGGCTGATGTTGGCTGATACTGGTGTTACACTGATTCATCTGTGCATTCCTAGTAATCAGCTGTAGCTCAGTATTTATCAGCTCCAACTCCAACATAATATTATAGGTTTCAGATGCCATTGGGAAAAGAAAATGACACAAAATCATACTGCTGAGTAGAGATCGGGCAAAGTACTCCAGGAAGCACAAGTATGTAGTGCTCCTAACGGCGTAGCCATTGTGTAGATTCCATGCAGAAGGATAACGCCTTGTTTGGTTATGGAAGCAACTCAACTGGAAGTCGATTCATTCCTATAATGTGTACAAGCACTAAACCAATCATTAATAAAAGACTGATAACCGTCAGTGAATCAGACTATTGTTTTTTTTAGATTTTTACAGTCTAACACACATCTCAAATGCATATCCCTCATTGACAACAACCTACAAACTTTTTTGTTTTAAGCATCCATTTCCCCATAAGGCTAAACACCAAGTTAAATACCGTTTAACCAACTAGTCTAAAGAGAAGAAAATATAGTCAAATTTATCACTGGGTCAATGTGTTAGTGGGTGTGATGTAAGCCTCATATACTTTGTAGAGGGTAGCTACTACTGGAAGCTAGCGCCACCAGCCTTCATTATTCTTTGCAGATTAATATCGTGCTTTGATATGTGGCCTCTTTTCATGTCTGTTGAGTAGTAACACAGAAGCTCAACCCTTTAAAGCCAACATACCACTTTATTTTCATTTATTATTTAAAAGCTGTCATACCACATTGTTCCTACTACACGCTAACTGCTAAGCTTGTCATATTTACATCTGGTGAAGCACCGGGGGAAAACTCAGATAGGAAGGCAGCGGACATTAACTGAAGCTACAGCGGCTTCTAGAGGCGGGAGGTTCATCACAGTTAAAAAGAGCATTACACACCAGGATTTCAAGCCTGTGATTATAAAAACAATACAGCTAATCAAAGTAGCCGCCTCATAAATCTAATGCCGGCTAATTTGATAAATGAATTTAGCCATGCACATTGGTCACACCCCTAAAAAAGGGGCGAAATAATCAGGAGACTGATTCTGTGCTGTTTCCTCATCAAGAGTGTTTACAGCGTTTACAGCTGCGTCTCTGCATACATCTCTGTCTCATTTAACGCCACAGCTGGCTTCTGGGACTGAACGTGGACTTAAAATGCGAGTCAGGAGTTTAAACACATTTGATGGATGTAGTGGTCTTGTCACTTCCATAGTGAGACACCCTTTCGCCACTCGGCTGCATATCTTTGATTGAGATGTTGACACGTTTGCCGTGCTGCTTCCTTTAGTTGCCCCAGCTTTGAAACAAATATTGCAGCGTGCTGTGGTGTGTTCATGATCCGGAGCTGCAAACCTTAAACAGTTACAAACAGCTGACAAAAATATACAGTTCTTATGGGACGAAACTCAGGATTTGTGCCGGTAGCCATGCTGTTGTGTGTGCGTTAATGTGGTGACGGAAGGAGAGGGTGTAAACTACGGGTGCCCCAGGTGGAGAGAAAGAGGAGCGTGGAGGAATTTCAGAAAATCTCAATTTTTACTTTTTTAATTTGTCCCAAATAAAAAAATTGGATTAATTAAAAAAACAACAACAACAACAACAAAAAAAAAAACGGTACATCGCACAGGCCTACTCAGAAGTCTTTTTGTGTACCGGTTTGAAACTGGTGCCATAAAAAAATCATCAATAAGTACAGATTATATATAACATCCAAAACTGTTGCACCTTTCACTTCAGTTTGCCCCCCTCCCCCATTACTTGCTAATATGTCACTTCCCCCATATAACAAGTACACTCAATCAACCACAATAATGAAGAGGAGACGGCCTTCGCTCTCAAACACAAGCTGAAAGATTGGAGTTTTTATGGTGCACAAATTTTCCAGAGATCAGAAAACAATTCCACCTAAATTATGATAAATGATGTGTGCATAGTCAGTAAATATTACTTTGACATTATTAAGTCATAACCAGGAGTTAAATCAGTCTGAAAATGTTTGCAGTTTGACCTTACTTAGAAAAAAATCATGACTGATCAAAGAGATGGGGTAAAGCGATGTTTAAAAAGTGTATCAGTACAGAAGCCCAGAAGGGACATGTATGCACACATTTTATATTACTCCTTTGATAACATGTAAATTCTTGTTTTCTAGAGAGTTTGAGATATGTAAACATAATTGTGGAATTTAGCTTTGTTATGCCAAGATAACCTGATAAAAACCTCTAAATCTTGACAGAATTTACTCAGGGTTGTGGTAAATCAGAGTAAAATAAAATCATAAATGGCCTTGTGACTGCTTACCCACTGAAACAGACCCTGTTTTAGAAACCAAGCGTCCCACTTTTTCAGAGCTCTGTTTACAAATGTTCACTGCCACTTTTCTGAGTTCATTCTAACTTGTGTGAAGGACACAAATAAACCAGGGATCCACTCACATCAAAGCAGCTCCACAGCCAAACTACAGGTGTAAAACAACACAAGGACGCATTTGGACATGTTTTGAGCTGCAGTGTGTCACACAGCATGAGTCATTCAGCACACAGTGTCACTTCACAGGACCTCAGTGGAAAGCAGGACGTCCGCAAGGCAAACAGTGATGAACGTGCTATTCTAGGAATGAAGATGAAAAAGAGGCTGGAAAATGTGCTCCTGGTCACTCATTTTGGAGTTTTCCACCACTCGGTCTGCTTCTTTTTTTTTTTTTTTTTCAGAGGGTCATTCTGAACCAGTGATGAAAGCTGGGGAGAATGGATGGCTGAACAAGAGGTCTGACATGAATCATGAAGAGGGGAGGGCATCTGGTTTGCAGAGAGTGCACCTGAGACTGGATGTAACACAGAGGCTCTTAAATCTACCCCTATCCCAAGAGGAAACCCTCTGAAAAAGAGCTCTCTATCTGTGCTACTGCTGCAGCTGGCTGTGAAACACATTAGCTGAAATCACTGTCGTAAGTTATGTTTACAAGGACACAAAAATCAGAGTATAAGCCTGAAATGGATAAAAACATGTAAACGTAAATAAGGCAATAAGTAGATTCTGATATGAAACAACCATTCAGGATGGACATTGATCGGTGGGGTTAAATTGCTCTTACTGAACGCCTCTCTTCAATTGAGCATGTCTGAAGCTCATCCTGCTGATCTCTGTGTTTATGGCTGCAGAAGGAGTTTGTACCTCTAAGCTTTATGTTTAATTTGGGGAACAATAAATGAAGGATTGCTTGCAGTTAATGCTGTAGGTTAATTATGAAGTAAAGAAAAAAATACAGACATTAAAAGCCAGAGGAGGAGATGTAATCTCTTTCACACTGCAGGAGGCAAGTGGAAGAGGTCCTGTATTAGTATCAGCTAAAATGCATTTTTGCATAATGGATATCTGCAAAAATCCAATATCGTGCATCCCCCCTAAGTACTGTTTAGCTTAATCTACATATCCCATAAAACATGGGTTATAAGCCATTTATTTACCTCTTAGTTTTGTTTTACAGGTGCATCTCAAAAAATTTGATTTATGTCAGAAATTCTAGATTCATATGAAACAAAGCGAAACATTTCATTACATTTTTTTTGTTTCAGTCTTTATGATTGTAACAGAGCTCACAAAAGTCCCATTTGCAAAGGTTTCCTGAGCCCTCTTTCTCTCACTCTGGATCAGACAACCACAATCATGGGGAAGACTGCTGACTTGACTGTTGTACGGAGGACAATCATCAACACCTCCACAAAGAGGGTAAGCCACAGAAGGTCACTGCTGAAAGAGCAGGCTGTTCTAAGAGGCTGTATCAAAGTAGATTCATGGAAAAAGCTGACTAGAAGACAAAAGTGCACAAGCAACAGGGATGAGCTCAGCCTTCAGAGGATTGTCAAACAAACACTTAAAGATGCTTCGCAAGGAGTGGACCGAGACTGGAGTCAGCGGATCAAGAGCCACCACATAGATGGTTCCAGGAAAAGGACTACAAGTGTCATGTTCTCAATGTCAAGCCAGTCCTGTACCACAGATGTCATTAGCTCACCTGGGCTCAGGAGAAAAGGAACTGGGCCATTGCTCAGTGGTCCAAAGTCCTGTTTTTAGATTAAACTAAATTTTGAATTTCATTTGGAAAGCAGGGTCCCAGCGTCTGGAGGAAGGTCAGGGAGGCACAGAATACAAGGTGTTCGAGTCCAGTGTTTACAGTTACCACAGTCAGTGATGGTTTGAGGTGCCATGTCATCTGCTGCTGTTGGTTCACTGGTCTTTATCCAGAATCCGTGCTGTCAGACATCGACCAGGAGATTTTAGAGACCTTCATGCATCTGCGGAGAAGTTTAATGGAGATTCTGATTTGCTTTTCCAGCAGGACTTGGCACCTGTCCACAGTGAAACCAAAACTACCAGAAACTTTTTCTCTGATCACGGTCTTACTGTGTTTGATTGGCTAGCCAACTGGTCTGACCTGAATCTCATAGAGAATCTCTGGGGAAATGTGAAGAGGAAGATGAGAGACACCAGACTTGACAATACAGGCGAGCTAAGGGCTATCAGAGCAACCTGGACTTTGTAACATCCCAGCAGGACCAACAGACTGATTGCCTCCATGGCATCTTGCATAGATGCAGTAATTTGTGCAAAAGGAGCTTAAAACAATCACTCTGTGCATAAATAAGCAGAATTTTCCAGAGGGTCAACATTTCTAATTGCAGCAGTGTGAACTGACAGGTTATCAGAATGCTGGTAGCAAATTTCCACTCTCCTTCATGCAAATTGGTCTGAACTACAACAGAGGCACCATGTTCCTCTATGCTGAGGTGATCAAGAAGGAGACTTTCTATTCATACATCTGCTTGATTTTCTGCCTGTTAATCCTGCACCATATTTTTCAGCTGGTTTCAGACAGATGTTTGCTCCTCTCTTCTACTTCCCTTCATTTATCTTGATCTCAATTTGTAGTTTTACTTTAGCCACACATGATATCCAGATTTTTAGACAAGTTTCAACACAAGTAAGACCACCCAGAAGAGTCTTTCAGACCTGTTCTTCAACACTTTTCTAAGTCGGTCAACACAAACCGCTCCAATCGACCAAGAGACACATTAAAAACTAATCGGACGGCGATGACACACGGTAGTCGTGCACGGTCTTATTTGCAAAGCAGATGGAAAGCCTTGGCCTGTCTAACATTAATTACAATCACATTCAGAGAGGAAGCCGTCCCTCCTCCAGGGCGGTTAGGACTTTGTGTACGGCTGGAGGAGATGGCAACCTAATCCCCTGGCCACCGCAGAAATCTGAGGGAATCGTCAAAGATGCACAGGACACAATTAATCAAAGTAAAGCGCCAGATGTGCAACAACACTGGAGAATAAACCCAAACTGACACAGCACAGGGATACCAAAACCACAGACCACGCTGCCACCATCGCACTCCTACACAGGAGCCAACAGAGGGGCTTCGATATTCAAGACCAAAAAAAGACAGCCTCGTTCTGTCTGAATATCTGGTTTTCATCACTATATGTTGCAACACTGATCCTCAGAAGACCAATAAGTAGAGAAACATTTGCTTTTTTTAAACTCCTGTCCCATTTCTCCTCTTCATGTGTGGCACTAACTGTTAAAATGTTTGCATAAGATTGAGTATGCCATAATTTATAGGCTTCTTTTTCAAAAGATGACAACATTCCTGCAGCGATACTTTGACACTGTCATAGCCGATGGTTTTCAAAGGAGAAGGAGACATCAATCTGGGTTTCAGCCTTCGTGTCCAGCAGCGTTTGACTCTGGCAGCACCTCTGTTTATCTTCAGCCGCTCTGTTTAGAGTCTCTCAGTAAACACTGGGGCTGCTAATGGAGGGAAGGACTTGGTGCTTTTAAGTCTCAAACTCGTTATGATTAAAGTGTTCCTCTTTATCGTCACTGGAGCTAATTAAAGGCAAACCTCCTCGGGAACACAAACAATGCGACACAATTTACACACAGAAACCGCAACCCTCTGCGCTGGAGGTCAATGGCAAGAATAGCCTTTTATATACAAATACCAGCGGTGGTGGTTGATGGCTTGCTTGAGATGCTAGCTCTGTTTTCTCCACGAAGACATAAATCACAGAGGAGAATGCACGAGACAGACCGCAGAATCTCGGCCCTAGAAATGAGCCGAGCAGGAGAGAAGATGTGACGATAAATTACAGCGAAACAATAAGAACCTCAGCAGATTTTCTCGCCTGAGGAGGAAAAGGGAGTTTCTGCCAGCTGTGATTTTTACATAATAAACAATTAAAACACACACGCTACAGTAAATCTGATGTTTTGAGTCAACTTTGACCTACTCTGAGCCACATCCACGAAAAGTATTTTTGCCACAAGTCCAAAAAATGTATAACTTCCTGAAGAAGACTTTTCATTTATTATTGTTACCGTTTATTAAGGAATGAGAAGCATGATGTTTAGTGTAATTAGGGATGGAGATTGTCAATTTTACTAATAAGGAATGAGGCAACTATACTGTATTACCATTAACCATGGATTAAAATATCATAGTTAGGGGTTGTGCTGCGCCCCATGTATGTAGGCGGCCTAGGCTCAGGTCCAACCTGTGGCTCCTTCACCAAATTTCAATCACCCCTCTCTCTCTCACTCCGGTTTTCAACTCTATCCTGTCCCATCTTTACAAAAAAGGCAAAAAAGCTCAAAAATAAGTCTTAAAAAATGCCAAAATCAATCCTAAAGTGCATTACCACATGTTCTTATTCACAATTAAGTGTATGGGACGTTATTTTAGTGAAACCTGCACAGAACCAAAACGACGCAACACCAGCTGTGAAGCTTTAGAATACCAGCAGCCTCTTAGGCTATGCTAAATTCACACTAACCCCTTATTTCCACATACAGATGTGAGTCTAGTCCACTCATTCCTATGGGAATCTTTGCAATAATTGAGCTGAAAGCATGTTGAAAAAACGTAACTTTAGCTGTGGATTTTCAAGGGACTGTATGACCGTGTGCTAACTTCTTGCAAGCTCTTATTTTTACCACAAGGGTTGGTCACCCCGCTACACATCGGTTCAGGAATGGGCAAGGGCATTGCAGTGTTGGCTGGAGCAAAACAGCTGCACAAGTGCTGCACAATTATCTAATCATAACTGCATTCACAATATCAGGCTGTGCAATTGCATAATCACATAAAAAGCTGCAATTAGCACTAAGAAGTACTAGAAAGGTTTACAAAAATGCCTGCAGAAAGGCCTTTAAACTTCACAATAGTGTCACTGTTGCACTTTGTAGAAGAACCTTTATTTTCAAAGGACAAACTTTTATTTTTGGAAAATATTATTTTGTAAAAACTTTAATTTTTGTATTTTTAATACTACTTAATATTTGTATGTTTTGAGACTTCAAAACTATAATTTTTTCTTTATTTTTCTGTGTTCGCCAAACAAGTTGACTCATGATACCATTTACGTACTATATCATACCCGTAATCTCAGTATTTTCCAGTATAATAACTCCTCTTGCAGGGCAAGAAGTGATTTCTGCATAGAGAACCACTATTAAAAGGCCATGTTTTGTGTTATTAACAACTATGCCAAAAATTCAAAATGGGAAAATAAAAACATTCCTAATCCTTAAGCTACTTTTGTGTCTCACAAACGGTGAAATATTCAAGAAAAACTATAAAACAAAGTTTTAAAAAACTCACAGAGAAACGGCAGCAGGCAGGAATCAAAAAAAGACACCATCTAAAGCCTGGACAAGTGGTGTCACAACACTCGTGTATGGTCCGTTTCTGGTCCGGTTTGGTTCAGTACAGTTTTGCCATGGTTTGGTCTGTCTCACAAACCTCCAGTCTCTTTTGGTGTGACGGGAAATAAGTCTCTGTTTAGAGATCTTGATCATTCAGCTCAGCTCAGAAGAGCTAGATACTTTACTCCAAACAGCTTTACACTTGGTCACAGTTTGGCTTTTTAAATGTGGATTAGATAATGACAAAGGAGGGAGGAAAGGGAACTGGTGCTCAAACATAAGTTAGCTACAGTGGCTCGCATTAAAGAGCCGTTTCACAGAACAGACTCGTTTGTGAACAGCACAGCTTTATCCCATCGCTCAACCCACAAGCTTTACTTGGTTTATAGTACAGAACTGTTTCAATTGGAAGCATTTCTGTGACAAAATGAGAATTTATATGTTTAAGAGGCTCAACTAGCCTCTTACCTCAGTTACAAGCCTCCTCTAGACTCTCCCCCTTCATCTGGCTGGATAACGCTGGACACTAGAAGGCCTGCGGTACTAATTTGTGATCTTAATCGCCTCCACGCCAGGTAAATCTATTAAACAGTGGAAAAAATCACTTTTTTAGAAAAGTGGAAGGATTGTTCTCAATGTATATAGGTCCATTTAGAGCTGTTAAGTACTATATTTCCCCATTCCCATTCGCTCCTTACGCCACTTCCTCACCCCTGACAGGATCATGTGATTGCAGCCTGTAGCACAGCAGTGATTTGTTTTAAATAAACAGATAAATACAATGATACAGCTACTGGTTGGTGCTTGATAGAATAAAGTTGTTTGTAATTAATCATTTCTGCAGAGGTTTATATTTCTTTTTATATATATTTTCTTTTGGATTTTTGTACGACTTCAAAGACCCACAACCTGTCACAAAAGAGCCATAGGAGGATTGGGAGCCACAGGTTGAGTATCACAATTCTAAGTAGTGATAAAGCAGTTAAAGTCTAGATAAACGATAACAAATCAGTGTCAAAGAATCCTGAAAGTTACAGAGGAATACAGCATGAATCCCAGCGGCTCTCTTTTTCCCCCTCCATGTGCCAAACACCTGTTCATCCTCATTTCAATGTGGCACTGATTTAAACAACCTGACCATGTCAAAAACATCTCACAGAAGCAAAAACAGAAATAAACTGAGATAATGAGAGACTTACCCAGGTTTACGAAGCTCATAACCATATCCGCATCATTTAGAAAGGCTGTTTCTTGAAACGTGGCTAGCGGAGGACTCTGAGTCGTACGCATCGACTCGTATCGATCCAGCATGCCTTCCACTTGGCTTTTCTCCTCCGTAGAAATGGTGTTGTACAAGTCCAACATAAAAAGAGGAGCTGAATTGTACTTTCCATGTGACAGATGCGGTCTCGGTCTGTGAGGCAGTCCGAGGATGGACAGGATCTCCTTCTGCATCTCCCTCTTCTCGTGCGTCCGCAGCCGCCGGTGGATGAAGCCCGGGTGCACTTCGTTGTTTCCATCCAGTGAATAATTGCTCCCCGCGACCTGGAACATGCAGTAATAAGCGCTCCACCACAATCCGAAGAAGGCAAGCCAGCAGCTGGTCATGGTGTTGTCCCGCTATGCTCTCCGGAGTCCCGAGTGTCTCTGTCTTTGCTTATCCAAATATCAAACGTGCGTAAAAGTAGCCTAAGTCCGTCAAAGCGCGCTGATATCTGTAGCAGCCGCGGATCGAATCAAGAAAGGACTTGAGATTCAAGCCATTTGGAATACTTTAAAAAGAGAAATGCGCAGAAAAGTCCCGGCTCTGCTTTCATTTCTGATCTCCGTAGCGCGCTGTGCTGCCTCGGGATAAAGTGCACCATGAGAAACTTTATTCTGGGCGCTCAGATAAGTCGGTCAAAAGACGCAGTTTGAGTCGAAGTTGATCAATAAACGTATTAAAAGTGCCCTGAAACAAGCCATTCCCCTTAATCCGAGATGTTTGCTCTTCAGAATGAGATTTCGGATCGTTGCGCACAGTCTAAAGCTGCCCTTAAGTGGTGGAAGTGGCCTCAGTGACGGTGCCCTGCTCCTACAGGCTGTGTCTGAGTCTAACAGCTATCAGCAGGTTGTAGTCCATAATGTCAATGCGCGTCTGTACGCGCGTGAGTGTCCTCTAAAAAACCGCCCACTCCACGCGCACTCATCCAGAGGTGGAGCTCCTCTGGCTAGGACAGCTCCAACATCACATTTCCATATTTCATTCACTTCAGAATAATAGCCTGTCTTTACTAATAGACACAGCAGGTTATCTTTGCTTTTATTATGCTTTTAATGTTTCTTCTCTAACCTCGAATAAACTTTTTTTTTTTAAATCTGATAAAAACTTTATCATAAGTAGCTCAAATAAATAGTCTTGCCGGAGCTTCAAGCTTAAGCTCTCTCAAAGGTTTTTGTAATTGTTAATAGTGTATAAAAACTACATTTTCATAACTTATTTGACAAAACTGAAAAGAGAAAAAGTCCGTTTGTTCTACAGTAATGAAGATTAAGTAAGGTGTGTACATGTGTAGAATCAAGGTGTGCGCGTGTTTCAGAGGAAATGAGACCAGCTGATCCACGACCCCTAACGACGGAGAGAGAAACAGCAAGCAGTGAGCACATAGGGGAGACCGGGGTCAACTGTAACACTTTTACCCAGTCTTTAGCCTACATCTTTGCATATGAAAAACACACATATGTAGACAAATCATTAAAGATATTTCTATCACGTAAAGTAAGGACATGCCAAGAAGCACTGTTACAACTAAGATATAATCTACCAAACACAAAATACAGTTCTTTTGTGCTAAGTTTATTTAATATTATTTAAATCATTTCAATAAAACAAATTAAGTGTTTCCATGGGCAGCATTGGCAGCAGTTCTAATAGTAATCAAACATTTTTTATTGCAATTAAGATCTGAATTTCTCACATAAATTACAATGGCTTGCAGTTTAAATCACATGGTTGAAGAGTAACTAAACCCTCAGACCACTTTTCTAGCGATGAACAATATTACAGGTACATGATCGGTATCAGTAGATATTCACTTAAAAAGTGAATTATATATTATATATATTATATTGGCAGATAGGAAAATTTCTGCCATTGTTTACAAAAATATTTTGGCTATAAAAACCTGCCTTTATCAGCTGTAAATAGTGGCCGTACAAACAATAAAGTTAGTGGTGTTTGAGGGTGGATAAACATATCTGCATCAGCTGAAGTCTTTTTTTGATTGATCATAATTCATTACTTTTTTAAAATGTGTTTAAAGGACTGAAATTGTCAATTTGTTCATCCTTGAACTCTAAATTGCATTTTAAGAACTGAGGTTTTAAGTTTGAACTACATTTTAATATCTATATTGATACTGGTACAGACTAAAATTATTTTTTAAATATCAGCATATTGGCAAAAATCTAATATTGTACATCCCGACTTTGTTCAGATAAAACACAAATATAAATAAAAATAAATTTCACAAAACAAAAATAAATTTCATAAAACACAAATACATTTCACAGAGCATGAAATATATTTCAGGAAACCCGGAAGGGTAGGACCCTGGAACTTGTCTCTGATTGGACAAACCCAAGTCATGTCTTGTTTCCAGTGGATACCAGAATAGCTGATCTAGCGTGAAATTTAAAGTGTGTACCAGGATGGAAGAGGACATTCAGCTGATAAAAGGCTTTCACAAGGGACATTTATATCGTGTGATTCTTGAAATGCTCTCTGCGTATCATGAAATACACATATCAATTGGAGCTGAAAATGACAAAAGAGCTCATGTTAATGATGTGGGGCTAATTTAGCAACTGAGAACACCCTGATATATACCAGTGCATATATCCTTGCGCGTCATGGCACAGAACGGCTGGCAACTGGCCAAACTGTTAATACTGTTAAATACGCACCAGTGGCTGTAATTGGATCCATGAGTGAGTTTAAAAACATGTTTATTCTTCTGTCTGCATGTAGATTGATGATGAGGAATGATTAAGTTCATTAATAATCTTGCGACCTGCAGCAATGTCAGAAACAATTAGAACCTTCCGGTGTTTTAAAAATGTTTGAAATTATCTTCATCACTCTTTTAGTGAAATAGATAACATTGGTGGTGCTTGGTTGTTATTTTTAGGCGCTGAAACCGTGGCTGGACGGAGATCTCCGCACAACGCAGAAATAAATAAAGGCCTATCTTTAGGCTATCTGTCTAAAAGCACAAGGAAAAAAACTCACATTCCCAAATTCTTTATGATAATGGTTATCATTTCTCATATTAAACCAGGGACAAGGGAAGGGAAGAGGATTGAAAAGAGCACAATATGTGCAAAAAACAGAGAGGAACAGAGTGAACGTAGTTTATTTTTCTTAAGTTAGATATTGTAAAGAACAATTCAACTACAAATCACTCTAGCAGTTCTGCAACCCTTGCCTTACACACATTTTTTTTTAGACTCGAAGTGTTTTGATGAATGATGTCATGAAACGCCGGGGTAGGCACGCTCCGCTTGCTGTGCTTGCATCCACCCTACAAGTGTATAGTTTGATTATAATGTAAACACTTGGCGGTAACACTGTATACCCCGGTAAAATTCAAAGAGAGGATGATAGTATGAAAGAAGGAATTTCACCCAATCCAAATTGGAACCCTTAAAGCTCACGTAAAGGACCTTAGACTGGGAGAAATAGCGGATATTCTTCATTAAGTATCATTAAGAGGGGAATATTATCAGAGCTGCTGGGACGACATACCGAAAATGACATTCAAGAGTGACACAATCTTGTGTATGTCATGTCCCTTGTTAAAGCCTTTTATCAGCTGAATGTCCTCTTCCATCCTGGTAAACACTTTAAATTTTGCGCTAGATCGGCTATTCTGGTATCCACTGGAAACAAGACATGACTTGGTTTTGTCCAATCAGAAACAAGTACCAGGGTCCTATCCTTTCGGGTTTCCTGAAATATATTTCGTGCTCCGTGAAATTTATTTCGTGCACCATGAAATGTATCTGTGTTTTGTAAAATTTATTTTTGTTCTGTAAAATCTATTTGCGCTCTGTGAAATGTATTTGTGTTTTGTGAAATGTATTTGTGTTCTGTGAAATTTATTTTTGTTTTGTGAAATGTATTTGTATTTTGTGAAAAATATTTTTCGCTTTTAAAATATTTATCCCTTCAGGGCCACCGTAAAATCTTTACATTTAAGCACAAAGTATTTAAATTCTACATCTTGTGTTTAACATGCACACAGCTACTGCCTTCTACAGGTTGAAACCATCAGCTGCAACTGAATTCTGTGTTAAAGGTCACATATTTTACCCCTTTAAGACAAGTCTATATTGGTCTCAGAGTTCCCCACAACATGCCTGTGAAGTTTGTTGCTGAAAAAAACACTCTAGTGTCAGACTTTTGTATGTCTACAACCCCTCTGTTTCAGCCCTTCTCAGAACAAGCTGTTTCTGTGTTTGTGGCTTTAAATGTTAATGAGCTGTCTGACTCCGCCCCTCTCAGGAAATGGATGTGGTTTAAAGGATGTGGCTCTCCTGATCCTCCTCTCAGCTGCCAGCTATTTCTGATTGTTGGGGAGATTGTGGACAGACCAGGGGCACATATTTTTGTTAGAAAAGCCTGAAAAGTGTATTTTGCATAATATGTGACCTTTAAATTTCTACTGGCTGATCTGATGTATGCAGTGCCATCTGTCACCACAAAGCTCGAAAGTAACTTCCCACCTTTTTTCCTGATCTAAAACTTCATTGCTATATAAATTCAAGATATTATTATTATCATTACTATTATTATTATTATTGAAGCAGCCCACAGTCAGAATTCACAGCTCCATTAATCAGCGACATTGCTGTGCCACTCAAGGATTGTGGGTAATCTCTTGCTGTTGCCTGAGATTGCGGATAAACTGTCTGAAAATATGCTTGCTTGTGTCTTATATCTTTCTCATTTTAACTGTCTTCTTCTTAAAAACAGCCATTACATTCACTCCAGTCAGGAACACTCTCGTCATACTTTTAACTATTGTAAAATGGATAAGCAGTTTTACTTGGCGGAGAAGGCTCTGCTCAAAAGATGCTCCCTGGGTTATGCTTTCCAGGGAGCGCATGGCTAGAAACCCCCATATGGATAGATACATTTATGAAAATATGTATTTAATACATAAAATTAGTTCAAAAGCAATTAACCCATAGTAGCATGAATCTCAATATGAGGGTGCAACAAGCTTGTGCTATAAAGGAGGAGGCTGGGGTGGAGGAGGTTAAGCTTTGCCAGCAGCAACAGTGGTGCATCAGCATTAATGTAAGCAGAGATTAGTGAGAAGTACGTCATATTCAAATGCATCGCTGTGTTGAGAGAAAGAGCTGTGATTGGCTGTGGGAGCTGGGAGGTGATCATTGGAATTCGTTGGTAGTCAGCTGATCACAGCTGGGCGTATGACTTCTGTCTGTCTGGCACGTCTGTCTGTCTGCCCCAAAACTGCTGGATCTGGCTATAATTGTGGTTAAACATGTAGTCTGACCCTGAAATAAATGTTATAACTCGAGCTTGTTTCTTGTAGGAAGATCGGGTTCAAATTGCTCCCAGTCTCTCCTAAAGAGAAGTTCGCTGGTGTCTTTATAACCTTCTAAAACGTCAGAGTTTCGAATTTTAATCAGCTGCATGATGGTCACCTCTTTTGTCACAAGTAAATAAATGACCCCAGTTAGTGGAATACCTGCTGTAAAGAGTGCAGAGACCAGCTGAAGCTTCACATGGACAGATAAGGAATTCTTTAAAATCCTCATTTCCCTCTCTCCCTCCTCTCCCCCCATCATTCCTTTCACCCATACCTGTGTTATGTCTTCATGGTCCCGTCAGACTGCGATGGTCCTGGTGATAAGAGCCAAAGGTGTCCATATCTCTAAGTCTCTGCTACTGCTGCTACTGCTGAGCCTATCTTATCTGCACGTGAAGAGTGAGGAGCAGCATCAAAGCAGTGCATACCACCACCGAACACAAGGAGATACTTTTGTTTTAGACTCAGTCCAACACCATCTCAGCAACCACTGGGAGAAATGGGAGCTAAATTTCAAGTGTCGTTGTAAAGCGTCTGAATTAATGACAGATAAATGAAGTACTCCACAAAAAGCATAGTCCTTCATTCAAGGTCTGTCACTACATGTTTATCTTTAATCTTTTTTTTTTTTTTTTTAAACGGCATGAATAAAATTACTTATAAAGATTGGCTATTTAAGTTGTTTTAAGACTGAAGCATTTTGATAGTAAGTTCTGGGCAGACATTTTAAGTTTTGTTGACTACATCTAGACTAAAATCTCACTGGGTTAAGATGATTTCTATAAACTCAAACTAAACCTAGAGGAGCTGCTAGAATTAACGCTGGTTTGTGTGAATCAGAGGAAGAGCAGGTGAACTGTGAGTGAGTGTATGCCGGGTGAATTGGGAGCAGTAGGAGGAGGAAACATTAAACAGAGGCTCTGCGTCCTGTCATCACACTGTCTAGACAGGACACCTCCTAACCCTAATGAGCTCTTTGTATCTCTCTTTAACTCACACCATCATAGATCTTGGTTTTACTTCTCCTCTCTCTGGCATTTTTATTAAAGAGCACTTTAAAGGTCATGAAAGCATTCAGACAAATTCAAACACAAGAGAAAAATGTTTGTGTTGTGTGCTCCACCATGAAAGAGACATATACATCTCTCCACAACACAAAATTAAGGGGAACCAGCTCCAAAACCGTAGGAATGCTTACACCTGGCTCGGATCTGACACCAAGTGCTGAATCGTCTGCAGTAATTACAGCAGACTGCAATGGTAACGGTGTCACAGACACGTGAAGATGCACACAAACAGACATTAAATCACAGCAATTAACTGTTTAAACTCTTACTCAATGACAACGGCGAGACACTGCACCTTTGGTGCTTATGACACCAAACCTGCATTTGTAATTGACACACTGCACCTTCAACAAAGACATTTTTAAGGTGGAGTTTGTAAAAGCTGGAATACTAGCGACATCTAAATGTCAGATTCTAGACTGCATACAGACTTCTAGTGGCAAGTTAATTACAATAAAATAATTGTATATTCATGCAGTGAAATTCTGATTTAGACAGGCCTACTAATGAATATTGTGTTTTATTTTTACTAAGTTTGCTCCGCTAAAGGCTAAATAGTACACACTGTGCCTTAAAATGTTTTGCCTTCCATTTGCATTGAAAACTGTTAAATTTAAAGTGAAGAATCATTTTATCAATCACGAATATTTGGTTCAGCCAGATTGGTTTAACCTCATTTTGCTTAAAGATAGTAATTTAATGAACCAGTAAAAGCTAATCTATCCTTGATGAGGCATCCCATCCTCTGCCAATCATCAGAGTCCAAACCGCCCTTGTTTAAAAACAGCTCTGACCTCAGCAGTGCCTGAAATATGGCGCTAGGAGAGGACTGACAGCAACCATATAAAAAAATACTCTTATGGGGTATAGGGGTGTAGAGGTGCACATATTTATCCAACCTGTTCCAGTACACTAGAGCTGCACCAGTTGTGTGTTACTTCAAATGTAGCCTAGTTTGAACACAAGTTCTTATTTATGATGGTGTTTAAGTCCTACTGACATTTAAGATCTTGTGCCAGCTTAAATAGATTCAATGTAGGCTTCAGTCGGAATTTAAATATTACACCTACCTCCTAATGGGTCTAAAGGAGGTAGGTGTAACTGCTGCTTAACATCACTATTTTTCTGTGGTTGTCAGGTGATGCAGATATTTTGAAAACATGGAGAATAAAATGCATGCTGCCCCAGCACCACATGGTGTTCAGTGGTAGCTGCCACTGTCCAACATTTTTGTCTCCTAAAGACCTCTGCATGGTCATGTGACTGAAAGCTACAAATAAAGTAAGTGTCTCATTATCATCATGATGTGTTTAAGTGAAAAATTCTGCAAAGTAGAATTCCATTTTTGGTGAGAATCTCCACTAAAAGATGTTTGGAGGTGATTTTTTTGTCCAAAATATAAAATAGATCTAACAGACTGAATTGCATACTTTCTAATGATGCACTGATAATAAGTAAAGCCTCAGTAGTCTTACTCATAGAAGTAGCAGATGTTGAACTCATTCTCATTTTACAGCCTGATGTTAGCCTCTCAATGTTTGAGTAGGCAGGAAAAGTTGGAGCCACGTCTGCAGTTTGATGATATTTTATAATTATTTAGGATGCCAAAAGTGGACCACACTGCAAACTATGCATTGCATACCAAACCATGAGTTCAAATAGAAAACGTTACCAAACCAGAGTTTTTGTGCACCGTTACACCAAAAGCATGACAATAATTGGATGTAGCAAGATGTGTGTGATCACCTAAAAATCAAAAGTCTGCTGCAAAGAAAATATTATGAGAATTTTCCTCCTCTTCCTGCTCCTGCGGTGAATCTCGCTGCTCCAGCAACAGACTCTGCTGAGATGACGGGAAATCCGTGATCCATTTCGTACTGCATGGCCTACACACGGACAAAAGATAGTATCAATTACAAATGCAGGCTCCCTTTGATATCCTACAGCATAACTGTGTAGTAATCCTTTACCAGGTGTACCTTTAAAAAGGATGGGGCACCGTAGCTGCTGTATAAGGCTGAGGAGCGATCAGCTCGCAGGCACTGCTGAGGGAAGGAGCTAATCTCCTCTGCTAACTGAAGGGCTACTGCCAAAGCTGTAGTTGTAGCATAAAAACAGACCAATTAATAAAAAATATTTTTTTTGGTTACATATGAGAGAAGATTCTGCTCAAGATTTACAGATGTCTGAACATAGTGGAAGTAAATTTACCTAAGACTCTGGTCAGACATTAAACGTCTAATCTGAGTACTAAACATTTATCAATACTTGAATACCTTGGCCATCAGGGACAACTCTATTAGCCAGTCCGTAGGAAAGAGCCTCCTGTGCACCGATGGGTCGTCCAGTCAGGATCAAGTCGAGGGCTCGAGAAAGGCCGATGAGATGAGGGAGCCGTACAGTGCCCCCATCAATCAAGGGAACTCCTGAAAGGGGAAGAGATGTAATGTTGATGTTTGGAATCTTCTGTCTAGTAGACAAGATAGCAGGGCTCCTACTGCATCTGCAATTAATTTCTCTTTATAATACATTTTTAAAACTCCAGTCTTCTGCATTAAAATGGTTTCATTCTGAATTTTTGTATAGTTTTTTGTACAGTCTAAAAATGAAGAGTAACTAGAAAAGCACTCGGAGAGCGCAGACCTCTGCCATCAGCCCTATCTCCCAATAGTGAAGAATCCTTTAAAAACATTCCTGTATCCAGATGGTGATCCGGATGAGTCCCAAAATCTAATTCGCCAATAACTCCCTCCCCAGTGGGGTGGAGACATGGTGAGGCAAAGCATTGGCATTGCTACGTGTCGACTGCCATGGCGGAAGCACCCATGGTCTCACCAGACGACTGAAAGTCATGACAGAGGAAGAATATTCTACTATTCCTCCCAGCATTCTGAGTGTTCTCGCTACAATTTGCTGTCTTTCTCTCTGTTATGCTCCGACTCGTCTCCTCAACCGGATGTGTCTTTCAAACTCTATAAACTCCAAAACTTTGCATAAGTTACTCATGTCCGCCGTCTCCTGGTGTAAAGTGGTACCAGCGCAGACTTCTGCCATTAGCCCTATCTCCCAATAGTACAGAATCCTTTAAAAAATTCCTGGATCCGGACGGTGATCCAGATCACTCCCAAAATCTAATTAGTTCTTCCTTATGCCATTTCTGACATTTCCTGAAAATGTCATGAAAATCCGTCCATGACTTTTTGAGTTATGTTGCTAACAAACAAACGAACAAGCAGACGAACAAACAAACAAACAAACAAACAAACCCACCTGATCACATAACCTCCTTGGCGGAGGTAAGTAACTTCATGTGTGAACACAGACTTGCTTTTATTTTGAAAGAAAATAAGAAACTTTTGGTAGATAGATGATTTGATTTGTACTTAACCTGGTAGTTTAGTGTACAGGGGTCAGACCAATGCATAAAATAATAAAAACTAAGGTTTGGCCATCTTCTAAGAAGTTAAAATATGTGAGGTCATAGTGATGTTTGAGCCCCAAAATCTTATCCGTTCAACCTCAAGTCCAAGCTTTGGTTTGTGCCAATTTTGACAAAGATCTCACATTGAATTCTTAAAATAATGTGCTCATGAGATATGATGTCCAAAGACCTTGACCTTTTCCCTTTATTCATATCAACATTTATGCCAAGTTTAAGAAAAAACCTTCTCAGAGTTCTTCAGATATGACATTCATAAGAACGGCCCTAACAGATTGACGGATGGGCAGGAAACCTAAAAGCATGATGTCCCTGACCCGGCTTTCACAGAGGCATAAAAAACCTCAGGCCATGAAAAAGATAAAGAGCAGAGAGAGGAGGAAGAATTTTTCATTATGCTCTTTAAAAAGAGTAAATAGAAAATAGAAACATAAGGTATGAAATGTTCAGAAAAGTCAAGAAAAAGGACAAATGATGAGAAAAGTTTTCTTTTGACCTATTTTCTCAAAAGTCTGATTTTATATCTCAACTTTTTTCCTCAACATTTTTCTGAATATTCTGTCTGGGAAGAGCTGGATGATGTGGCCCGGGAGAGGGAAGTCTGGGTCTCCCTGTTTAGGCTGCTGCCCCCGCGACCAGATCTCAGATAAGTGGAAGAAAATGGATGGATGGATGGATTTTCTAAATTTTCTAAAAACATATTTACCTTAAATTTCTACCTGTTTTTCTTGACTTTGTGACATCTTTCTAAATATCTGAACTCCAAGATATTACTGTTTTCCTAAACATTCTGACGTTTTTTCTTAACATTTTGACATCATTTCCTCAGCGATTTCCAATTTTTTTCCCCTTAATCTTTTTAGTTTTTTCTGGACATTTCGAAATTTTCCTGATCATTTGCATTTTTTTCCTCAATATTTTTACTTTTTTCCTCAACATGTTGACTTCTTTCATTATCATTTTGGCTTTTTCCTCAATTTCCCTTCTTTCTCTCGACACTTTGGCTTTTTCCCCTCAACAATATGATTTTTTTTCTCAACATTTTGACTACTTAATATATATTTTGACTTTCTCTCATTATTTGGGTTCTTCTTTGGGTTTTCTTCTCAACATTTCAGCTTTTCCACCTATAAAATTCTTTCCTCATCATTTCAACTTTTTCCTTTTTTTCCTCACCTTTTTTACTTTTCTTACTTTTACTTCTTCTGGACATCTCAACTTTGATCATTTGAATTTAATTTCTCTTCTCAATATTCTGACTTCTTTCTTTATCATTTTGATTTTTCCTCATTTTTTTCCCTAGACATTTCACCTTTTTTTTCCCTCAACATTTTAACTTAAGACCTATTTTCTAGTCATTTTGTCTTCTTTTCCCTCAAGATTATTTATTTACACTTTTTTTCTTTAAAGTGCATTATGAAAATGTCTTCCTCCTCTTATGTTTTCCTTTCTCACTCCTGACTCTGGGCATCTCTGATAACCTCAAGATCAAATTTTGGCTAACTGATTAACCAAAGGTAGTATAAATATTGGCTGACGTACTACTACTCATGTGACTTAAGCCGTGTGAAACCAAACCAAGACAAATTTAGAAAATTCAGAAATACTGCTGGTTTAATCTAGATTTGCTGTCAGGGGAGCAAAGATTTGAAACAATTTGACTGCTTTAGCGTAACTCTATTTTCTTAGCCTCAGTACATAAAAAACTCAGACTCTTTTTTGCTCCCAGTCTCACTGGACACATTTACATTATTACTGGATGTAGAAGAGCCAGTGAAAGAGAAGGAGGAGGGGAGAGAGAGCAACAAGAGGATAGGGAGTGCATTATGAATGTACGAGGTATAGTAAGCTTCTGGCATCTGTCCTAATTTCTAAAGAGCACCAGCTGGATCTGGCATACTTTCTACTGTTTAACTCTCCCAAGTTCCACACCACAATCCCGACTCCCTAATTCCTCCAAGTCTCTGATTCTATTTGACCGCCCCTTATTGAGAGCACATGTGTCGGACATGTTTTCATAACCCCGAATCATCATGCAAGCTTCAGGTTTTTTTTTTGACCTACCCCCTCATTCTGTGGAAAAATGTGATTCTATTCATACTCTGCAAATGACTTTCTCTCTCTCTCGCCCCCTCTTACTTTACATCAAATAAATCACATTGGAATACATGGAATACCAGTGTTAACGTACATGTGACCAATCCAGGAGCCCCATTTAGGTTACAGCACATATGGTGCTCTGCCAGACAGAAGACTGTGATTAGAAAGAGAAAGAGGGTGTTACACCATCTGTAAACACTCGACTTCACTCAATTTCTTAGTCATCCTCAATAAAGGGAGGTAGGGCTGCATAGAGTTCACGCAGAAGGGATGTAGGAGGCTCCATGGTCAAGTGAAAGAAAGTTCTTTGGTATGATTAGACCAAAATGGGGCTTTTTTGCAACCAGACAAGGCGGACACCAAATACCGCACGTCACCATAAACATACCATCCCCACTGTAAAGCACAGTGGTGGCAGCATCATGCTGTGGGGATGCTTCTCAGCAGCCGGCCCTGGAGGCCTTTTAAAGGTAGAGGGGAAAATGAATGCAGCAAAATATAGGAAAATCCTGGAGGAAAATCTTATTCAGTTTGCAAGAGAACTATGGCTTGGGAGAGCATTTATATTCCAACAGGACAATGGCCCGAAGCATACACAGCTACACAGGAATGGTTGAGGTGAATGTTCTGTCACTGAGTGAAAGCCCAGACTTTTAAATCAAAAAAAGAAATTGAATTGCGCTGAATAAAGGACTTGCAAACCACAGCTCTGTATTTAATTCACATTTTACACAATATTCCAACTTTTTTGCAATTGGGTTTTATACATGTTCTTGAGGGTTGATGGTATTTTTTGCACTATCACTCATGATTAGAGCCAAAGACAAAACGAGGAAGCAGAAAAAGTGACAGAGAGATAATGGAGGGAAACAGAGAGAAGCACACAGAAGAAGCATGAAGCCAAGGAAGACAGAGGCTGACTTTAAGAAGAGTAGATAAAGAGTAAGCTTGACCTCCAGTCTGTCTGTCTTTGGTGCTGCTGTTGGCACCGCTACTATCAGGGACCGGAAGGATCTCCTGTCTTATCCACAGCACTCGTCTCCAGCACCTCCAGCCCTCACCCTCTCTGTCTCTGATGTGTCCTGTTTGGAGGAATTCACCCAGACCTGGGCTTTGTCCCACATGAATGAGCGCTGAGAGGTGTCGAGAATCTCCTTGAAGTAGTTTTAACTCAAAAAGCATGTTTGGCTTGAGAGGAGACAGTCAGGGAGGAGTTTGGCGGCTTCTGATCCTCCATTCCAAGTTTCATTGAAGGAAATATTTGGCAGTGATCCTGATACATTATTATCAGTCAGCTTCAACAGAACAAGATTGGATTTGGATGGATTTGTCAGTGATGGTCTTGGAAAATTTTCAGAGGAGTCCCTGCCTTCTTTAAGGCACATAAGCCCACTGTCAAGACTGTAAGGTTAACATGAGTCAGCGAAGCAAAGAAGCAGCTCTCTTGGTGCATTAAAAGAATCAATGTAAGCTGGTTACAATAGACCAGTGTTAATTTTGTTGATTAAAACTATGACTAAAAGTCAGCCTTTTTCCCTTGACAAAAACTACATGAAGACTAACAAAAATAGATCTGTGATGACTAAAACTGACAAAAACTAAGTTTAGTTATTGTCAAGATGACTAAATCTAGACTAAAATGTTATGTAGTTTTTGTCAGACATTCAAAATCCGTTATATTTCTCCACTGTGGGTAAATCTGTCAAAAAACAATGCAGCTGTATCTCTGCTACTTCTCAGCTGTAGAAATCAGGGACCCAAGGTTTAGCAGAGTGCATAGAACACACTACCAAAATTTGGTACCAGAGTTTGGCAAGAAAATATATGCTTGGACTAAAAGTAAAGACTAAAATGTGAGGATATTTTATGGACTAAAAATAGACTGAAATATTTTTGAGTTTTCGTCGACTAAAACTAGACTAAAACTAGTAAGACTAGGTTAAAACCTAGTATATGGCTGACCGCAACTATCTGGGATGCTTGTTGAAATGCCTGACTGGCAGAGTGATTTTGTCATTATTGTTATTTTCTGTGAGCCAAATTTATTGTGGCAACTTAAATGTATAGCTACGTGCTGTCCTCTCTTTCTCTGTCTCTCTCATAAATTCCACAGACCGGGGATTTCACAGAAACTTGCGTGGAAAAAACGTGACTAGAAGAACAAATATGGAGGACAATCAGCATTGCCAGCTAGCTGTCCCGGTGTGCAGTCTGTTTTGCAAAGGGAAACAAAAACAAGGGAAAAAATGGGCGATTAGTTCTGCTTACGTTCACTGCCATTTGGGGTGTAAAGAAACTTAGGGGAAGTATTGTCTATTCTTGCATTTTAGCTTGTGGCCTTCATCTGGTTCATCAAGAAACAGATTTCAATCATATTCTATCGATGTGAACGTACATAATTGCTACAACAAGGTAGATATGGCTCTGTTTTTATAATTTCCCTGTTTAGTTTCACTAATAACCGCTTTGAGAAAATAGAGGAGACTTCAAATCTCAAAACTCTCAGTGCGTGAGGTGCAGCATCTCTACAGTGTGTGAGGTTTGTGCATATCATTTAATAATATAAAAGTGCTTAGATGATAAAATGCAGATGAATATAAAATGATATGCTCTTGTGACTTTCTGAATATTTGAGTGCTTATAGGTGCAAAATTATAATTTTACTTTGTTATATTTGCATCCAAATGTGTGTACTAATGCTAAAAACAAATCTCAGTTGAAAAAACTTTGTGTCAGAATCTTATAAAACCTGCACAGGTGGGTTTAAAGAACAAATTTTCTCTACAGAACAGTTTGTGCACTTAGGCAACAAAAGCAGACATATCACCAGTTTTTGTTCCTGGTCCTGGTACCAGATCTGAATGATGAGACCACATATAATGGGATATCAGTACTGATATCTACAACAGCTCAAAACTTGACAACAGAGTTTTACACACAACACTCTGAGGTGTTCTGCTTTGCTACTGGTGCTGCTAATGTCCTCACCGCATCAAAGTAAAACCCACTACAATGGCCTCCTATGAGGATAATGCGATTTAGTTTGATGTGGATTAATGATTTCCAGAAGACTCCAGACTTAATGGACAGAGGAAAAGGGAAGAGCTTCAATCAGAATCTCACTTTAATGGTGAAGGAAATGAGCTCCCACTGGGCTGGCCGCAAAGATGAGCGTCATGGACTTCATTTTAAGTTTTCAGCCCGCTGACTTAACACCATGTGACTAGATTTTGTAGTTTGCTGCACTATAATTTAAGGCCACCAAGGTTTAAATGAGGCATTCAACCATGAAAATGACAGAGTGTAAATTCTACTAGGTCAAGCGCTTTGTTCTGATGTCAATCAAAACAATAACAAAAGATGATGAGTAGAGATGTACTGCTGAGCTCCACCTACCTCTTTTGGGCTCTGTTAAAAAACTGCACTCTTAGATGTTTATTAACCAAACAGTTAACCACCAGATCCATTCACTTTATTTGAAAAGATCCCCTTAGTTTCAGAAGGAGCGCTGTTTTGAGTTGAAATGATGTAATCACTGGACTATGTCACTCAGTTTCAAACTCGCCGAGCGGCTGTTTGAATTGGCCGATGTTATGTCAGCTTTGGACCGAGGTTTTACTTTTTGATTCAACATGTGGCGTCTTCTTCTTTCTCTCCATCTGTCCCTTGTCCAGGTATGAGGGGGACTTAAACCCGAAGAGAAGAGAAAAAGCAGACACCAACATGACTTATTGGTGTGTTTAAAGAGTCTCCATTTAGCGGTGTCTATTTCAAAGAGGACTTCAGTGGTGTTCCTGAACAACCTGCCGGTGCAGATTAACCTCAGTGTTTAAAGAAATATCCTTTGGTGAAATATTACTGAACTATTTTGAGTTTCCTTGTCTTGAGCCAACTTCTTTGAGATACTCTCCAAAATAACATCAGGGATTTGGTTTAACTCTTTTTTTTTAATTCAGGTCTTTCTGTATTCAATGAGCATTAGACACTAATACCAGACTCCTGTGACGCAACCCTCTCCTCCTTCTCATTTCCTCCTCAACGAGGCAGAGGGGCCCCAGACAGGAAGCCACAGGTTCAGTAGCCAATCACGTGCCAGAAAGCTGTCAGATCCTTATGGTTGCCATTGGCCCACATCAGAACAGCGCAGAGAGACTCTGAGGGCCTTTTTGACTCCAAAACCACCAGGGATTCCCTCCGGCTGCTGCCATCTGTGCCCAACCCCAAAACGGTTACAGAAATGAGCCATTCAAAGGAAATAATCTGTAAGAATCACAGGATCTTTAAATAAACCCAGCATCCCACAGAGCAGCCCTACTTTTGATGTATATGAGGAAGGAAGTTTGGTTTTCAATTGTTTAATGTTAGGAAATAAAGTTTTACTGCATGCTGCTCCGTCTTTTCCACTGTAGAGTCTGTTTTTCTAAAGGTCTCATTTAGGAGGAACACCTATTAAATCTTTCTAACGTTTCCACACTAAAACCAAATTTAAACCCACAGAGCTATGAAGTTGAAAATGTGAGGATGCTGGTTATGCATCATAAAGCTTGTATGAAAAGAATTTTTTAAAAAACAGTGGTCACAAAGCTGACTCACAGTGCTGCTTCAAGGTGTGATATTTACAGTGTTGTGAAAAAGTATTTGCCCCCTTTCTGATTCCTGATTTTTTTTTTTTTTTTTGCATATTTATCACACTTAAATGTTTCAGATCATCAAACCAATTTTAATTTCTCTCAAAGACAACCCCAGTTAATACAAAATGCAGTTTCTAAATGATAATTTTATTTCTTAAGGAAATAAAATCCAAACCTATCTGGCCCTATGTGATAAAGTAATTGCCCCCCCCCCCCCTTATTAAATCATGAGTTAACTGTGATTAACCACAGTTCTTGGAAAGCTGAGTTTAATTTCACTGGCCACACCCAGGCCTGATTAACCCCAGATTTGTTGAATCAAGAAAATCACTTAAATAGAACATTTCAGACAAAGTGAAGTAGGCTACAAGATCTTAAAAAGAAATGCATTAAACCACAATCCAAAGAAATTCAAGAACAAATGAGAAACAAAGTGGTTGAAATCTATCAGTCTGGAAAAGGTTACAAAGCCATTTCCAAGGCTTTGGGACTCCAACGAACCACGGTCAGAGCCATTATCCACAAATGGAGAAAACTGGGAACAGTGGTGAACCTTCCCAGGAGTGGTCGGCCAACCAAAATTACTCCAAGAGTGCAACAACGACTCATCCAGGAGGTCACAAAAGAACCCAGAACGACATCCAAAGAACTGCAGGCCTCACTGGCCTCAGTTAAGGTCAGAGTTCATGACTCAACAATAAGAAAGACACTGGGCAAAAATGGCATCATGGGAGAGTTCCAAGGCCAAAACCACTGCTGACAAAAAAAAAAAACCCAAAGGCTCATCTCACATTTGCCAAGCAGCAGAATTTTTTGTAGCCTTCCTCAGATCTGTGACTTGCAACAATCCTGTCTCTTAGCTCTCAGACAGTTCCTTTGACCTCATTGCTTGTTTTTTGTTCTGATACGCATTGTTGGCTTTTTAAATTTGGATTAAATACCAACAAAGGATGGAGGAAAGGAACCTGGCAATCAAACGGGAGCAAGCTACTGTGGTTTACACCAAAGAGCCATTTCGTAGAACAGGCTCGTTCATGAATGGCACATTTTTACTCAATCGGTTACCCCCACAAGGGTTATTTGGTCGATAGTACATCACTGTTTCAAGTAAAAGCACATTTGGGGCAAAATGAGAAATCTTTTCTATGTTTAAGTCTTGGCCACCCTCTTAGCTCTTTACAAGACTCCAAACTCTTGTCTCCCTTCATTTGACTAGACAACAATCGTTGCTAGAAGGTCTGGGGAATTTGTTATACTGATCGCCTCCATGCCAGGTAAGGTGATTACACTGTGGAAAAAAAAAACATGTTTTTGTAAAGCTTAGGGATCATAGCCAATATCTGTAGATATTTTCTGATGATAACTGCAGCATACAGGTCTATTTAGAGCTGTAAAGTACTTAATATCCTCCGTCCCTATCATCCCTTATGGTTGTCCCCCACTTTCTGACCCTTCTCAGTGATTTCAAACAACCTATAGATGAATGCAAAACCCAAATATTTAATAATCAATCTACTCTAGGCAAAATCTGACCCTACTCTACATCTGGCTGAAAAACCACAGCATTCAATCAGACTGAGGGAAAGTGCTCTAATGTGTTGACAAACAAGGCTTAAAGAAATGTGGCAATAAAGAGGCTTAGAGTTAACTACTGGAGGGAAATGTGATGAAACCACAGTAATGCTTATTTCTTCCTTCCAGTCATAGTTTTGGGCTTATTGAAGAGGTTTGGGTACAGGCCTTGGACTCATTTCAACGCTGATGGTTCGAGCAGAGTTCAGATTGAGTTTTTTAGATCTGTGGCTGTTTTTTCCCAGTTTATGTAAAGCTGTGCCCAGATATCCATGGTCTTACCCATCATTTCTGTAGTTATCTTAGGTAAGATAGTGTGATAATATTTGTTTATCTCACCAAGAATACCTAGCCTATCACTAACTTTCTAGATTTTCAACCTCTACAGCTGGAGCTTTTTTCAGAGGAGAATAATTCCCTGATCTTGACCTGAAACAGTCGCATATAATTTTGTTTTTTGCTCCTTTTTCACTCTAATTAAGTGTTGATGGAATCACCTGAAGCTTACTTCTGCAGCTTACTAAATGCTTACTTTCAAAATGATTGTATAATGTATGATGCAGTATATAGCCTTAATGGTAGACTATGCATCTTAGTCACATTTGTGCTCCTTCTCATCAACATAATTAGTTTATTAAGTTTACTTGTGTCAGGGATAATGTGCAAAACTACATTAATCTCAAAAAGAGAGACCAATTCCTAAAAGGAAAGAGCTGTATGCTGAAATGTACAAGTTTGAGTGAGACCTGCAGAGGTCCACAATCTGGAATGAGCTTGAAACTTCAATAAACGTCTCACCATCTTTGAGCTGCTACTAAAATATGTTCAACCCTAAACGCTTTGTAGCTCTGGATCTCTGATGAACTGAAATAGCATCCCACATGGAAGCTATCCTCCACTTATTTAAATGCCTTTTTTTAAATGCCATTGTCTACATGTACTGTATTAATGTCACGATAGGTTCAGCATCTCTAGAACAAATTTTAGGGTATTTTAGACTCTTGAGTTAATGCAAAGAATGCTGGTTAATGTATATATAAATGTGTAATTATGATGAATTGTATTTGTACTTTTATTGATTTCGCGAATAAACTGATTGATAGAGAACACATCAAAAATTTAAATATCATTTATCATTACAACATATAACAAAATAGAAGTTCTTTAAAATATTTGCATTTGAGAAATACTGTGATTATTTCAGAACCTTGAGGTGCTCCATTCACATTGAATAGGAATAACGGCAGACCAATAGATGTATTCAGTATTTGAATGTGCTTCGGCCTGACTCTGAATAAGTATGTCTGTGTTTGCGTCTGCTCAGCAGAGGCACACAGGCGGTGAGCTGAGTGAAGGCTGGCACTGAAGACATGCCAGCAGACGGTCCAAACAGAGAGACAAGGGCACGGCCAGGATGCTCTCCTGTTAAATTATAGGGCTGTGACGATAAGCCCTGCATGTTTACACTCTAAATCTAGTTCTGCCAGTAAATTATAGTACAACAGTTGTATTTATAAACACCATGGTTGTATTTTTAAACCCTCTAGCAGCATGTCTGCAGAAATGACAGCCACAGGAGAGATGCTGCAACAGACCAACACAAGCCTCTTTACATGTAAAGCCAACCAAGACTCACTGGAGGAGCTAAAAACATGTTCAGCAGAGGATCCAAAGTACCACTTGTTTTTTTAAACTACAGCAGAGTCAGAGAGAAAATCATGCCAACAAGCTGCGAGACGCCTAACAAGGAAAATGTTGTTTATGAGGAAACTGTATGACATAAATAATATGTAAGCCCTGTTTGGTTGTGCAGTGGAAACCTGGCAGTCAGTCGTTTCCTTTCCTACTTATCACGACTGCCCAGCAGACTCTGGCTGTGATGCCAAAAGGTCACAGTCACTGCTGTTATCACACCGTGACGACGTCCTCGAGCACAAACAAGAGGAGGCAGCGGTGATAACAGAGGACGGAGTAACACAGTTGAAAAATAGAAACACCGTTGACTTCCTGGCATCAGGACACGGATGATGAATGCTTGAATTCAAGGCAAAACAAAAGGATACTTTCATGGACAGACACGAGGAGCAGCACAACACAAACTCAAGGAAAGAGAGGCTGTAAGACAAGGCCACTGGCTCTTCTCCAGCACCAGTTGTAACAGCAAAGAAATGTATACTGCAGCATTAGAGATGGGATTGTAATCGTAATATTTAATGTTGTAGGATTAAATGAGTAACAGCAGCAGGAACTCTGACAGGAGATGAGTCAAGTGGAAGCTATGACCTCAGCAGAGGCTGAAATTATACTGACACAGCTACATGTGATAGAAACAGGGGAGATGGACATCAAAAGACAGCAGACGTTTGTGTAATAGTCCCTGTTTTAAAGCAGCGGGGGTGTTAATTGCCATAACAGCTATACTGAGTTTGTTTCCATGGGCTTCAGTATCCCAGTCATGAGCTTTATCCCAGTTTTGAACATATTCAGGATATGACGCTTGCATGCTTACAGAGAAAGCTGGTTCTTCTTCTGGCTGATTTGCATGGAGAGAATACTGATGGCTCACTGAAATACATACAAACACTAAAACACAGAGATGCTGACTGCTTTAAAGTGCATATAGGGGAGCATTTTAGCAGCTGTTTGTGTTTTCATGAGTTTTAAATTGTTCTTAAGACTCATTTGCACAGCTTTAGGGGTGTCTATGATCAGGCTCGTGAGGCCCGTTACAGGTAAAATTGTCACATATGATGCAAAATACACTTTCTCAGGCTTTTCTAGCAAAAATATGTGCCCCTGGCCTGTCCACAATTCCCCGGAGAGTTTCTGTGGCATCATGCTCAAGGTGGAAACACACACATTGTTATCATATTTTTTTCCTCAGGTATGCATTGAGATTCTGACTGCTGTTTTTACTTTCTGCCTCCAAACTGAAAGTAATAACAAAAACAATGGGAGCTGAAAATCCGGGGGGGGGGGGGGCATTTCATGTAAAAATATAGTATAATAATTATTTAGACTTCCCATGGGCTACCATCAGATCTAACACATAAGTAGTTTGAATATTGTTTTATCAGCACAGCATAATGCTCAAGTAACTATGATACCAGCAAAGCAGCTGCGGTATAAAAGAAAGACTTACCGAACCTGCGACAAAACACCCCCATAACTGCGCTCTCCTCCACCACTCTTAGATCAGCCAGCAGAGCCAGCTCCAGCCCCCCAGCCACAGCAAAACCACTGACTGCTGCTATCAGCGGCTTTGAGAGCTCCAGACGGGACGGACCCTGTAGGAAACAACATTAGTACATTTAAAACATACAAAGGCACAGTTACTCATATAGAAAACATGGAAAGTTGTAGTACTTAAGTAATTAGACAAAGTAATTTTATCCCTTAAGTTACGCAGGAAGGAACACAGCTTCCTATAGTTTACAGTGATTATTAAAATGATCAACTTGGGTGTTTTATCCTTTTATTGATGTTATATATCAATCATGGTCAACATAATTTAGCTTTTTTGACACAGCAATAACAAAAAACACTCTGTAATGCCATAGTGAAAACAGATTTCTACAAAGTAATGGCAACTAAATAAAAAAAATCGAATGTAAAATAAGTGACTGCATATATATTCATCCCTTTCGAGTCAGTTTTAGTAGATACACTGTTGGCTGCAATCACAGCAATGAGTCTGTGTGGATTGGTCTCAATCCTCCACATCTGGACACCTCAACTTTACTCCTTTCTTCTTTGATAAACTGCTCAAGCTCTGTCAGGTCACACAGGGATCAGGCATGAACAGCCCTTTTGAAGTCCAGCCACAACTTCTCTATTGGATTGAGGTCTGGGCTTTAACTCGGTCGCTCCAGAACAGTCTTTAAACCATTTCTGTGTAGCTTGCGCCATATGCTTTGGGTCATTGTCCTGTTCCCAAGCCGGCAGACTGAATAAGATTGTCTAACAAGGTTTTTCCATATTCTGTCGCTTTCACTTTCACTTCTACCTTTACAAGCCTTCCAGGGCCGGCTTCCGAGAAGCATCCCCACAGCATGGAGCTACCACAACCATAGTTCACAGTGGGGATGGTGTGTTTTCGGTAATGCCTTTTGGCCATCAGACATAGCATCTTGTCAGATGGCCAAAAGTACCAATCTGGTCTCATTAGACCAAAGAACTGTCTTCCACTTGACTGTAGAGTCTCCCACATTCCTTTTGGTGAACTCTGGTGCAGATTTAATCTGAGTTTTTCTTCAACAGTGGCTTTCTCTTTGCCACTCTTACATAAAACTTTGACTGGTGAAGAACCTGGGCAACATTTGTTGTTGGCAGAGTCTCTCCCATCTCAGCTGCTGAAGCTTGGAACTCCTTCAGAGTAGTCGTAAGTGTCTTGGTAGCCTCTCTCACTAGTCTCCTTCTTGCACGCTCTCTCAGTTTGTGAGGACTGTCTGATCTAGGCAGATGTACACATTAACCACATTCCTTCAATTTCTTCATGATGGATTTAATTGAACTCAGGGGATGTTCAGTGTCTTTGACATGTTTCTGTATCAATCCCCTGACTTATTCTTTTCAATAATTTTCTTCTCTGAGTTTCTTGGAGTGTTCTTTTATATTCATGGTGTAATGGTAGCCAGGAATACTGAATAACCAGTGACTGGACCTTCAAAACGCAGGTGTCTTTACACTACAATCGATTGAGACACATTCACAGCACTCAGGTGATCCCCATCTCACTAATAGTGAGACTGCTAGCACTAATTGGCTGGACCTCTGCTGAATTAGGTCAGTCACTTTAAAGGAGGGGAAAATGTATGCAGTTTTCTTCCTTCACATGTTTTTATTTATTTTACACTTATTTGAAGAAATCTGTTTTTACTTTGACATCAAAGGTTTATTGTTTTTTTTTTGTCAAAATCAAAATTATATTGACCATGATTGAGTTATAAAACCATGAAAAGGATAAAACATCCAAGGGAGTGAATACTTTTTATAGGTACAGTACCTGTGGAATGCTCCAGTTCTAGTCCTAATGTTGGTAGAGAAGGATGTGCAAAATACTGTATTCACATTTTACACCATGTCACAACTTTTATGGAATTCAGGTTTATAAAATGACCAGCCATAGTTGTCCAGGAGGTATTATTGTCTGGCTGTGGTATCCAAACAGGTATCAAACCTGCTTGGTTTTTACTTGGATCATATCAAATTTTAAATTCTGGTATTTTGACTTCTCTACTGAGCCGAAATTAAATGTTCAAAACCACTTCTGATTACAATTTCTAGAATAGTATTTCATTGTTTACTAAAGCCATCTCTTGAGATCATTTTTGTAGAAGTAAGCACACATACAAACATGTCAGAAAAGGCACTCACCAACGGACCAGGACCCTTGGTGACATCTTGCTCCAATTTGAGGGAGGCGGTGTGATTGGCCAGCTCTTTGAGATCATAACCAGCACAGAAATTCCCTCCTGAAGGAGACCACAAAATTACAAACTATGGCAGCTGGCGAGTCAGAAAGGAAGGGAAAATGATGAGGATAAAATTTTTTTTTAAAAACTAGTCGCGTTGGAGTCCAAAGTCTGCAATTTGGAGAGCAGCCTCCTTTGGCCTGGCTGGCACACAAACACTTCCCTTCCCTAAAGACCCGATTCCAATCCATGGTCACAGCTCACAAACATATATATGCACATACACAATATCCTTATTAATGGAGGACTTGCATGCTCCAACCACAGCCCCTTCCGCTGGATTCATGTGGTAATTACAACATTACCCAAGAGGCCAACAAACACTGTGTCACAGGCTCATGCAGGGACTCATAAAATCCTCCTCTCTACTTAATGTAGCCGTAATGAAAATGATTAGAACCAACACATGTGCTAGTAACACCCATCAGCTCAGAGCTTTGATTACAGCTGTGGGTCAGCGCAGAGCAATTATAGAAAGACTGCGTCATGCTGTTTATTGCAGCAGCGATGTGACAGAACTCCCTAAAGCCTCCTGTCCTTGTAAGAGTGGGAAGAAGCTGTGAAAAGAGGGGAAATTCATGGAGGATTACAGAGCATCAACTCCATTAATGTACTGAGAGGTCAGATAATTACAGACAATGTAAAGTCAGATATCAACTCTTTCACAGCCACTGAGTTTTTTCAGAAAATTTGTGACAAAATATTACAGACAAAGCACAAAATGTGGTGGTTCAATAAGACTTTTATAAGGTTTTAAAAATGGAGCCACACAAAAAATATAACTGTATTACTAGAGCAAGAGGTGAGACACAAATGCAGACCACATACAGTCAGTATTTTCACATGCAGTAAATCAAATTAATAAGTAATTCTGACAAAAACTGGGCTTTTAAAATGCATATAAACAGGGTCCGAATTGCTGAGGGGATGGGGGGTATGTGACTGAAACATTGATGACACTCAAATTTGGTATTTATGTGCTCATGCTGCAGTTCAATTTCCACGCACAGCCCGAGTTCTCACACTGACGAGCAGGGCCAACGTGTCTATATAGGCGAATCAGGCAGCTGCCTAGCGCACTCTAGCAGGGGCGGCAAAAATAAGCATCAGAAAATATGCAGAGTAACCAACCAACTGCAAGTTGCCTGCTCCATATAGTAAACACCCAAGAGCACAATGAATAGCTAAATCAAGTGTCACTCAATCCGCACCCATCAATTAATCATTCATCCTACCCCCTCACCTCCCATCCCTAACCCTTACTAGCCAACGATAGGTCAGTGTACAGTAACAAACTTAGTTTGTTTTAAGTGCATTGTGGTTGCTAACATGTCAAAAAGACTGCGACTATCCAGATGTGAGTATTAAAAAGAAAAATACTTAGGGAACAAGGGCTACAGAAACAATGACATGCGTTATTAAGATTGTTGATCCAGGAAACTTGAATTAGGATGGCTCAACCCCTGAAGCTGCCAAAGTGGCGGTAGCTGCAAGTGTCACTAGCATCACCGGAGAAGATGCTACTTCTCCTCCGCATTAACCACCAAGTCCATCATTATGTTTACAGTCTGATAAACCCTCAGCCATTTCTTTAAGTCTATGAGAAGAAAGCAGCTTCACCGTATCAGAAGTTTGCCAGTCATCACAACCTCAGTCAAGTGTCGTAGCAATGAAAGCTTGCCGTGTAAACTTCTGAAGGGCAGGCTCATTTTTTACTGCGTGCCTGTATGTGTGTGTCTGTGCCCGTGCATGTGTGTGCTTTACGTTGGAGAGATTTGCTCTGGAACTGCTGCTTGCTTGTAAACTGAAATGAGTTTGTTTGGATCACAGTTTGGATCACAGTTGTTATTTGTGCCCCTGCTCCTGTTGCACATTAATTTGAATCAGATTATTAGTTATTATATGTTATATACTCTGCACAGCTGCAAAAGGCCCTCTCGTTGACTTCAAGCGGCAACCTCCTGTCCTGAAAAATGAAGCCAATGCGGAAGTGCAAAAAATTGCAATACAACAACTGTCCACTTGAGGCTGGCTGCAGGAACACCGGAAGTCCCGCCTGGACACATGTTAAAAAAGCCATTTTTTACACTAGAAATAAACTGGTTTACAGCCTGGTTCAAAAAACAAAACGTGTCTCATTAGCTAAAGTCTTCTTGTGCTCTCGCTGTGAGGGGGGGTGAATTTTTTTGTACCGCAATCATTTAGATTATATTTAGGAAAAACATCACTGCGAACTGATAGGCGCGTCACATTTGATTGACAGATATCTCGACAGGCAGAAGCTACGTTTCTGTCAACCAGAATGCTAGCTAGCTAGCTGACAGGAAGTCACGCTCAGTGTGCAGGCCGTTAGGTTGATCCAAAGTTTGGTTGAGACAGTGATTTCAATATGGAAGCCACCACGGATTGGCTTCAAGAGCTGTTTGAGTCCATCTATTGTAAGCAGATGGCTGACATCACACAGGCTTTGTCCAATTCTTTCTGTAGTCTATGATTGACTCAGACTGACTATAACATCGTTGACAATTTAAGCAGACTTGCTTTGCAAAAGCCTGTTTGCGTTCTGTCTTGCACATGGTGTTGTTGAGTTGTTTCTTGTATAGCTGCAATGGGACTGACAAAATCTATTCATTAAACCACGTGATGTACAAGTGAGCATTTGTGTTGTTGATGTTTTGACTCAAGAATGAGCCTGTGTAGATGAGTCTCTGTCCATGGTGCTTAATTTGACAGCTGCCACTCAGAGACAGTGAGGAAAACAAGAAACAGCTGATTTCACATGCTTCTCCAGCTGGTTTCAGGCGGTCCAGAAAGTGTAAAAGCACTATTTGTGCTCGAGGCACTGTACATTTTAATGCATTTTGTGACTTTTTGTCTTTCTTCCTGGTCGTCTGTCATCAATTAGCACTCCTAAAGCACACAGTTCTTATTGCCCAATCCAAAAAATATGATTGCCGTAATTTTCTGCCATCAGTCATCAGAAGACTGATCTTTGACTTCAATGCAGGAAAATGATCTCTTTTTGGCAATAAGCATGAATCATTATTGCATATCAATCATGGAGAGAGAGAGAGGGAGAGAGAGAGAGGGGGAAAAGAGCGGCATGCTGCGCTGAGTCTGAGTTTAGATCAGTTTGATTTTTGCTTTAGACAACATAAAAACAATCAGACCAGCCAGGAACATTCAGCGTTAACTCTTGTCTTTCCTTCTTGCCAGTTTTTGTTATGTCATAAAGAAACGTTTATCCAGTAGAGAAATCACATGAATCTCAGCAGGTGCAGCATCAGTACCTGTGGATGAGATCAATGAGGAAAAGTAGTTGATAAAACTTTGATAAGTTTTCAGACTTTTATCTGTTGATGCTTGAGTTTCTCCTCATGTAGCTTTCTCTGTCCCTCATGGATCATCTGATGATCAGCTCAGAGAAGTCTTAACAGGAAAACTGCTCTGACGTTTTGGAATCTGCTTGTGGCTCTGCAAGTGTTTAAGTCAGAAATTCATCCACGTCATGAGAAGCTAATTAAGTCGAGATTGGTCGTTGTGTCCTCACAAACTACGCACTGCAAACTCAAAAATCATCAGGTGAGAATAGGCTCGAAGGCTCACAGTGTATGACCAGCTATACATTAAAGGCCAGTTGCAAGATAGGTTTTTTTCTTTTTTAGAAAATGTCCCTTCTTCTGGATTTTCAACAATTCACACTCTGCATATAAACGTATTAGTCCAAATAAAATCATACTAATCGAATCGACACATCTTGATAATACAGATGGAGTACGGTGACTATTCACTGAAGGTGGGAATCTTTAGGCACCTCACAATTCAAGTATAATTCATGGGCTACAATTAAATTCTGAATCGATTATTGATGCATTTTGATGCACTTGTTTTTTCTACATTTCTGTTGTTCTCACTGTGTCAAACATAATAAAAACATTACATTTGTGCTTAGAAAAAAAGAGATAAATAAAATTTCAACTATCCTCTAATGGAAGATGTGTGTAAATTGGAAAGTTACAATTGCACTGAACCAAAGGTAGCAGCATCCTTTCCTTGTAAAATTTCTGAAATTACACACATAAAAATGCCCTTTTTCACAGATGAACAACTGTGTGTGTGTCAGAGTTCCACCTTTTTGTTCCTGACATTCCACAGTATTAAATATTTAAATTATCATCAATTATCGATTATTGGACATTTATAAATTGATTCAGAATCATCCACCTCCACATCTCGAAGCATCTAAGAATTGATTTTTCTCTCCCACCTCTACAATTCACAGCTTTCATGTGTCACAGACTCAGCCTGTAGAGCTCTAGTTTAGGGGTGTGTGGTATATGAGGTAGACGGTATAAATGATATAAATTTGGCCTACGGTAGAGATTTGGACTCTACTGACCAATTGCGGTAATGCTTGTTGATGACATCATCATATCTGCCTCAATGTGACAATGGCTTCAAGCACAGAGACCACGGAGCAGGAGGAGCTAGTTAAGAAAAACGGTGCTACATAGAGGTGGGCGGTCAAACAGTATTAATATGGTCTCACAGCTGGTGGAGAGAGTGAGTTCTGACACACAGCAGGGTGAGTCCAGTCAATAGCACGTTTAGCTCTAGCATTGTGTGTAGCCGGGTAACTAACCGAATGTCAAGGACACTTGCCGCTGTAACTAGGCACAGTTAGCAGGCAAAAACATGTGTTTTTTCCTCTCGAAGTCTGACGGCTGTACCGCAATAAAGTCAGTGTGCTGTCTTCTGTCAGCCTGCCAGGGGCTGTAACACAAGCTGAGTGCTGCTTTGGCTGGTTTCAGAGCCCAGCACTGCAGCTCTTCTTCTTACAACGGCTTAAACAACCATTTAAAAGTCTCTAACTTTCTTTTCTAAGTCCACAGTGAGTCAAAGATACAGGCTGCAATGTTAAATGAGGAAAGAAAGGCTGCTGTAAACTAGCCTTAATCTCCAGTACGGCAGCCAAAGCTAAGCTAACTCAATGCTTAACACAATACCTCCGTCAAGCTCTTCAAAATAAAAGTCCGTGGCTGTTATTTTTCTGAAGTAAACCTAAGTAAACCTAGAGAGACTTATAAAAAATAAAACATGTTTTCTGTGTTCCTTTACTTAGAGTTAAATTGAGTTTGCCATCAAAGGCTTGTTTTAAGGGGAGAATGGGGTTAATAACACTTGAATTTGAATTAAAAAGCATTATCTCTTTTTAATTTTGTAATACTGTGATATAATACCATTATCGTCAAAGGCAAGAAAAATACCATGATATGATTTTTGGGCCATATCGCTCAGGCCTACTCTGGTTAGTACCAGAGCTGTGCATGCCTGCTTCCTCATTTTGTTTTGTCCCTCCGATTGGCTTCTTCTCATTCAGCTCAACATGTGCTCACATTCACAGCGTGGGTTGACATGCAGGTTGTACTCAGCCACAGAGACCACAGAAACCCGAACCCCAAACACTCCAAATATGTGCAGTTACACTCAAACCTGCAGAAAGCAATTACTTTAAATTTTTGAAGTAAAAATAAAACTTTGACACTGAAAAATGAGAGCTGAGTGAAAGATAGTGCTGACGCTACTTTGAACAAAATGGATTCCTCATGTTTTAGAAACACAACTTCCAAACTCGAACACCCCCGCTTGTCTGACTGATGATCGTCACTGACGGACCGTCTTTTTTTATCCAAGCACAAACGCAAGACAACCTGCTGACAGGAGTGTATGCCGGTGTGATTAAAAAGACATTACAGACATCGTGGGAATCGCAGGCGAGGCACTTATGTTGGAACGAGCTACTGTACTGCTCAATGCTAATCCATTTAAAACAGAGGCTCCTTAATGCTCACTTTTCTTCTCACAGAAGAGACTGGCAGTGCTCAGAGGCTGTCATCTAAACAGAGTCCAACCTTTAAAGCGAAAACAAAGTATGTGCTTGTGTCACGAGGCCGCAGCGCACTTTCTACAGCAGACAGGTTGATCCAGGTTGAAGACATTATTTCCACTGAGGAAAGAGTTCATTCAGCGTGTGTGATGATTATTTTTAGAGCTATTAAGAGCCACGGCATGACTCTGGCTTTGGGCGACTGACACAGTGCAGGCCTCACAGGTGTGCGAGTATTTTTTTCTCTGAATGGTCACCTCAACCTTCTCAGCTGGACAAGAACTCAAATAACAAGGTTGTTTTAATGTATCAAAGACAGTGATGGAGAGAAGATGGATTAAATGTAGAGGACAGAGAGAACAAATTCTCAAGTCGAGAGGTTAAGAGTTTTTTTTTTACTGAGGAAAACCAAAAAGAGAAAAAGAATGGCTGTAACAATTAAAACAACAGGATTGGATCTGCCTCTGCTGACTGCTGAGGGGTGTTTAATCGCTTCTCTCATGTTTGACTCTCGGAAGACAGTTTAGGATTCTGCCTCCTGAGATTCTCAAGTTTGCAGACTTTTTACAGATTGTGCAAATTTCATTTTTTTGAATTCTGATTGTTTGGAAAAACATGCAGCTGTTCCACAGAGGACAGTTAGAGTTTTAAGGACAAAATCATATGTTTCTTTTCCTAATCAGTCATGAATCCCTGCTGTATGCAGGGTTTAAGAAATGCCAAGGTCCATGCAGCCCTGGAAAATTAGTTTATATTTTCCTGATCTATTAAATACATCCAAGACTTTTTTTTTTCATTGAAACACACAAGATTTCATTGTCCATTAACATCATGCTATAAACCTCAGACCTGAGGTTAAAGCAGGGAATCTGATGTGTATTTTCTGCTTCAATGCACGTAAGATTTACTTAAGCAATGTGTGATGGAATGAAAATTTTGAGCTTCAAAAGACTTATTTCCTGTATCGCAGGGCTTAATGGCAGAGGGGGAGGACAGAAGCCTCTCCTCAGTGCAAAAAACATGCAAGTCTGCTTGGAGTTTACATTAAAATGTGTCCTCCTGGAACTTTGTCCCATCTCCACACAGAATGACTCCGAGTGACCATCAGGTTCTCTAAGCCACTCCTGTGTTGTCTTTGCTGTGTGCTAAGGGTCATTGTCATAGTGGACCTTTGGCTCAGTCTGAGGTCCTGAGCACTGCAAAACAGGTTTTCATTAAGGATATTTCTGTTCTTTGCGATATTCAGCTTTTCCTCAACCCTGACCAGACTCCCATTGCCTGCTGCTGTAAAGCACCTCCACAGCATGATGCTGCCACCGCCATGCTTCACTGTTAGGATGGTAACGGACAGGTGATGAGCAGTGCCTGGTTTTCTCCAGACATAACATTGAGAATTGAGGCCAAACAGTTCAATCTTGGTTTCATCAGACCAGAGAATCTTGTTTCTCACAGTATGCGAGTCCTTCAGGTGCTTTTTTGCAAAGTGGGCTTTCATGTGTTTGGACTGAGGAGCGGCTTTCATTCAGTCACTCTGCCATAAAGCCCAGATGAGTGTAGGGCTGCAGTGATGGTTGCCCTTCTGGAAGTCTGTCTCACCTCCACACAGGGTCTCTGGAGCTCAGTCAGAGTGACTATCATGTTCTTGGTCACCTCTCTTACTAAGACACTTCCCCCTGATTGCTCAGATTGGCCGGGCAACCAGCTCTAGGAAGGTTGTCCCACGCTTCTTCCATTTTAAAATTATGGAGGCCACTATGGTCTGGGGAACCTTCAGAGCAGCGGAATATTTTTTGTAGCCTTCCTCAGATCTGCGTCTGTCAACAATCCTGTCTCTGACCTCTGCAGGCAGTTCTTTGGCCTCATGGCTTGGTTTTTGCTCTGATATGGATTGTCAGCTGTAAGTCATGTTATAGAGAGGTGTGTGCCTTTCCAAATCATGTCCAATCAATTCAATTTACCACAGGTGGACACAGGTGTAGAATGACTCAGCAACGATCAAGAGAAATGTGAGGAAACTGAGATAAATTTCAAGCGTTTTTGCAAAGGGTATGAATACTTGCGTTAACGTGACATTTCATTTTTTCTTTTTCATAAATTTGCAAAAAAACATAAAATTCTGTTTTTATTTTGTCATTATAGAGTACTTAGTTTAGATTAATGAGGAAAAAAATGAATGTAAATGACTGTAGCATCAGGCAGCAATATAACAAAACCGAAGAAAAGTGAAGGGGGTCTGAATATCTACTTTATATCCATGTTTAAAATGTGCTCTGACTTCTGGACACTGAGGTTAAACTAAGCAGCTCACAGGTTTGTCAGGTTTTGTCAGGTGTCAAAGGTTTGTTAATACAAAGTACCACACTTACATTCTGCACATTCAAGATCATAGTACTAGATTTTACATTTTAAAAAAAGAAAAATAGAAAGTTTATAGAACAGGGTGTAAATATTTTCCAAATGCAGAGTGGATAGCAAGCATGCAATGCTGTGAGATGCAACACAACAGCTGACACTTGCAAGCCGTCATGGCACGGTGTGACTGAGAAAAAACTCTACGTCACTAAGATAGTGCATGTAGAAACAAATTTTAAACAAAATTTAAATCTCATTCTATCTCCCACCCTCCTCTTACCTGTTCCATGCAGGACAGCCACATTTAAGTCGGTATCACAGTCGAAGGCCTCCAACTCTTCAAGCAGACGCCTTGCCGTCTCCTGGTTAACCGCATTGCGCATCTCTGGGCGGTTTATCCCCACAGTAACAACGCACCCCCTGCGCTCTGTGACCACAGTCTGTCCTGCAGCTAATGACAGAGAATGATAAAGATGCACTGAGAGAAACCAGCATGGACCACAACACTAAGACAGAGGCCAACTCAGAGACATTAAGGTTCAACTCCACAGCAGGAGGAATGTTAATTGTTTCATGCGGATTGACTTGACAACAGAATCAGTGAAGGGACAGAAAAGGCTGAGGTGAGAGCTCTGGCTCAGACTTTGTTTTAGGGACTGTTTCAAAGTGTGGGAGTTACTGTGGTCTGAGGTTGCAGAAAGCAGCTGACCTGACATTGTTTGGGTCATCCTGGAGAATCCAGCTGTCAACCACAGCCTGAGGCAGCGGCATCCCAGAGAGCAAAGCAAGGAAAACAAAGCTACTGGATGCTTTTGCCTCACACTCACAAGCTATTTTAAGGAAAATAGAGTGCTAAACAAAGCCAAGTGAAGTGAGGCATGGCAGGATGAAAAAGGGCAATTTGTTTCAAGCAGCCCTTTCTACACGGCTACACCTCAGACAAATTATCACGCTGCACAGCGAGCTTAAGAGAGCGTAACCTCGCTTTAACAACCACTTGGCTTTTAAGACTGCTCATTTTTACACATCAGGGCAGGAAATTTACAGTGGGGGCTTAAACATTTACACTGGCAGCATATTTACAAATCCCAATTCCAAAAAAGTTGGGACATGGAGTAAAATGAGACTAAAAAATTGTTTTTTTTACAAGTTATTTTCCAAATCCTTTCCACCTAGAGCCAATTTACAACAATACAAGAAAAGACATTTAGAGTCCAAAATGTTACTTTGTTTTTGTTTATTTTCATTCTGAATTGAATGTCTGCAACATGTTTCCAAAAAAGTTGGAGCTCAAAAGACTGGGAAAGTTGAAGCATGCTCAAAAAACTTCTGGAACATTCCACAGGTAAGTAGGTTAATATGTGACAGGTGAAAAAACCACTAACTATAAAAAGAGCACTCTTGAAATGCTCAGTCATTCATAAAAAAAACTATGATGAGAGGGGCAACTGCAAGGAATTTAGAGATTCCCCATCCACAGTCTCTAATATCATGAAACAAAATCTGGAGAAATCTCTGCACACAACAGGTAATGCTGATAACACTGAATGACCTTCGACCTCTCAGGTGGAACTGCGGCAAAAACCATCATCATTCTGTGACGGATATCACAACGTGGGCTCAGGATCACATCAGAAAACCATCAGTTAACATAGTGCGTTACTGCATAAATAAAATCTAAGTTAAAACTCTTTCATGTCAAGCAGAAGTGGATAAGAGTGCTGTCGTCTGATGTGTCACATTTCAAAAGAATCAGGTTTGGTGTGAAAAATTCAGACATTTTATTGCTAGGCCATATCTCCTAGGCCTAGGTAGACCATGTAATTCATGATGTAAAGAGGGTGACAGATGCACCAATTCTCTTAAATTAATTCATTCAAACACTGCACATCACCACAAACACACCATCCCCGCTGTGAAGCACGGTGGTGGCAGCATCATGCTGTGGGGATGCTTCTCAGCAGCCAGCCATGGAAGATTTGTAAAGGTAGAGGGTGAAATGAATGCGGCAAAATATAGGAAAATCCTGGAGGATAATTTTATTGAGTCTGCAAGAGAACTATGGCTTGGAAAAAAAAGAGGGGAGTCAAAGCCCAGAAATCAATCCAACAGAGGACTTGTGGTTGGACTTGAAAAGAGCTGTTTACGCCTGATCCGTGTGCAACCTGACAGAGCTTAAGCAGTTTTGCAAAGAAGAATGGAGTAAAAATGCAGTGTCTCAATGTGCAAGCCTGAGACCTATCCACACAGACTCTGTTATTTTGCAGCCTAAGGTGCATCTACTAAATACTGACTTGAAGGGGGTGAACATTTATGTAGTCACCTTTTGTTTTACCTTAGATATTTTTATCTAATTGACATTACCGAGGTTTTGTCAAAAAAAAAGCCAAATTATACTGACCAGGATTGATTTATTACATCATTAAAAAAGGTGAAACTTCCAACAGGATGAATACTTTACCCTAACTTACCCTATTCATACTCAGCCAGCAGTTTTGGTATACTTTTACTTAAGTAGATTTATAGACAAGTAATTTTACTTCGGCTTAAGTTATATAAAGTTAAAGTAATTGTATTTTTAGTTGAGTCCAATATTCCTTTACTACCACCCAGGGGAACCTAAATAACATCCCATACATCGATAATGGATGTACTTCTTAGCTGACGTTATGGCGCCCTCTGCTGCTTCCTACAGTCTTTATGAGGAAACTGTATGTGATTTTGAAACATATCTTACCTGTTCCTGTGTTTTCACCTCCTGCTGCAGTACTGTAGAAAGGCACCTGTGATAAACAGGCATTTAACGACCGTCCATTAATTTGACCTCTGCAGGTTCGCGCTAAAACTGGTGCAAGTTTACGAAAATATCTTAGCGCCATTGTTTTCTCCTTTGGTGTCACGGTTAACTCGTCAAGTCAGACACAAACTAAGCCCTACTGCCGTCAAATACTAAAGTAAAAAGTCTTAAGGCATTCAATAAGTGTTAAAACTTGTAATGACTTAGCATTCAAGCTAATTTCGACAACTGATTTGCTAGCGTAACACTCAAATGATACCCCAAGGAAACTTGAACAACGCAGGCGGTTCTGGTAGGTTTTATGGTGCATTGCGGTGGTAGAAGCAATCCCCGTCCAGCAGAGGGCGACATTGAGCCACCATGCACTCACTGCTTTAATCGTTCCCCTGCAATGCAACGTGGCTCTATGGCAAGTGTGTCCAAATTACAGCCTGCGGGACAACTGCGCCCCGTGGTTCATTTTTGATAGCCCACAGTAACTCAGAAAGAAATGTATCCCTCTTTACAACATGAAGCTTGTGCATGACTGTGTTTAGTTTTATACTTAACCTCTAAACACAATGTGAAAGTGCTGTGTTAGCCTACTTTTACATTTCTCCATGTTAATTTTACCTTTTATCATGGAGAAATCATAGTTGTGCGATTTCATTACTAATTTGAGACAGCAAAGTAAATGGGAAACACTGACAGCAAACATAATAGGAGTATCTTGATTAATAATACCCTGAATAATAAAAACACAACATTATACTGTATTAACAAATAGCAACACATATCACACTTCTCTACCTGCTCTGACTTAAGGATTGATTAATCAAGCATACTTGAACATCCTCAAGCATTAACATTATAAGGTTTGGCTGCTTTACGCTTGTTTCGTGTCTGAATGTGGAGATAAACTATCAGCACCTCTCCCTGAACTCCTTTACAATGCTGTGCTATTTGTCTAATGAGCCAATAACATAAATCTATGATTCAGATCAAATATTAAATATTCTCTACATGACAAAAGTATTTTGCCACACCTGTTAATTATTGAATTCATGTGTTCCAATCAGACCTGGTGCCACATGTGTATAAAATCCAACACCTAGCCATGCTGTCTCCATTTGCAAACATCTGTGATATAAAATGTAAGAGCTCAGTGACTTCCAGTGTGATGGATGACACCTTTGCAAAAAGACTTTTCATTAAATTTTATTCCTACTGGGTATTCCAGAGCCAGCTGTAAGTGGCATCATTAGAAAATCGAAGCGTTTAGGAACAACAGCAACTCAGCCACGTAGACCACGTAATATCACAGAGCGGGGTCAACATCTGCTAAGGTGCATGGCACGTACAAGTCACCAACATAGTCTAAGAGGTCTGAACTTCTGTTGGCATTCATGTAAACACAAAATCTGTGTGGCAGGTGCAAATGTATAGGCGCAAATTCCCACAGAAACAGTCCAAATTCTTGTAGAAAGCCTTCCAAGAAGGGTGGAGGCTGTTGAAGCTGCAAAGGGGGGCCATCTCCATATTAAAGTACATGCATTTGAATACAATGTCATTATAGTCAGCCTGCTGTGCCAACTGTGAAAAATGTATATTAGGGATTAAGTAACATTCAAATATGAAACTATGAAAGTACAAACAAGGAAAGTCTATCAGCTTCCAGCCATTTGGGTTGGCCAGCTGCACAAACGGGTGTGTCCCGGCCCATATGGCCCACCAACACCACGTCCTGCATGTGGCCCGCAGTGAAAAGAACATGTATGAACATATAAATAATGAAAACAAATTTCACATTGGATTTACAGTTTTTTAATAAAAGATTTTTCCTTCTTTGTGTTGTTTTTACACATTTTAAGGCATCATGCACAAAAAATAAGCCATACTAAAGGCATTATGTTTACCCTCTACCAAAAATTATATGTCCTAACATTGGAAGATTTTCTTTTTAAAAATAAGTTCATACAAATATGGCATGTAAGCTGGCATGTCAGTGAATCTCGAAGCAGAAATGTACCTGCTTTCACTGTTTTGTAAACATGGCTTTGAGCAAAATAGGGCTGAGGATAAGACAAGAGAGAGAGGGAAAGCATGCTTCAACGTGGGGCTTAATTTCCCTGAAAAGCATGCAAAGCATCTTAAATCATATTTACAATGCATCATTTTACTCTCATCAGAGATTTTTTCAACTGTATCAATTAAAGTTAAGACATTAAAAAGTTTCTTGACAATAACAGACAGACAAAAAGACAGATTGTGTCCATATTATTCCCAATCCACACGTACAGACTTAGCTCAGTTTGGTCATCCAAAACAAAACAAAAAAAAACACTACAAGATTTTTTTAAAACACATAGCAAGCATAATTGTTGTATTAATGACAAAAACTGTCATTGAGAGGGTATTAAAGCCTCAAACCTTGAGGTTCCTTTCAGTTTTCTTTTATTATTCTTTATAAATTTGTGTGAAACAGCCCGACTGGGGCTACAAATGGGGTTAAAAAAATCTTGTAGTGTCCTCCATGGCAGACATCCAGGAGGTGCCTGTAGCTTTGGCACAGTTGTGTCCAGTTGTGCTCTTCTGTGGTGATTTGTGTGCGTTATACTATATTGAAGACCATGGAAAGATACTGTTCATATGAAACCTGGATCCAACCATCTTGGTCCGTGTCATATCGCCTAAACACATCAGTCAACCTCTGTGGAAAAGAAAAGGGAACAGAGCAAAAACAACAAAAATGGTTATCAATAGAATACCAGACAACTCAGGTATGAGTTGTAGGATTCCACAGACAGGTAACATTCACTTGGCGACACTTCCTGGTTTGTTTGCAGGTATTTCGTCAAACATGTTTGATATTTAAGATTCTAGATCAGAGCTGACTCAGTCAGGAAAAATAAATTGCTCATACTGGAACAACACACTTATTTGAACAATCGGTTTCAACAAGCTATGCTACCCTGATCTTTGAGGGGCAAGAGTGCAGCAGGAGAAAAACGGCACAGTAAGTAGTTTTTACTTCTGATGCATGACTGAACATAATGTATTTAAATATTTAAATCAAAAGGAATGTGTTGCTTTCCTGGTAATTATCTAATATAACCCCTGTATTACTTCTGCATGCATTGCACTTCTGCATTGTTGTTTTACATTTGCTCTTTACTCTGTCAGAAATATTCAAGAAATTAAGTGTTTCTTAATGTTGTTATTTTAGTCTTCGAGTGCCGTTACAATCAGTGAATTCTATCAGTTGTTTTTTTCACTCCACACTGATGTAAAAACATGAGCAAAGTGATTAAAAAATATCATATTTAAAAATTAAGTCAGGTTTTAGGGTAAAAATAATCGCCCTGATATCTGGTTAGAAAATTGATCTTGAAGGAAATCTAAAAGGAAGGTTATATGTAAAAGTTAAAGATATTAGTTTTATATATACATATATATATATATATATATATATATATATATATATATATATATATATATATATATATATATATATATATATATATACGCTATATATAGGCTACATATATCATTTATTGAATACATTTATTTCTAAGATTATTTTTACATATATGTCTAGCGGTTGTGATAAAGAGATGATGCATAGTTAAAAGATTATGACTGTTAAATTTATTTCTACACTGAGAAAAATGAATCTGGGAAAAAGTAAATTTAACTTAATTTAATCTTTCATATTAACAATAAAACTCCAAGTTTCTCGCTTGACATAAGTAAATCTAGTTTTGTTGTGAGTTTAGTTTCTCAAAAATACAAGACACTGAATTTTTTTCCTTAACAAGAATAATTTAGGTAATGTAAGCCAATCTTCCAAAGTTTATCCACATAACTAAGCCTGACTTTGTTACCTTCACTCAGTTTCAATCTGTGTTCCAAAACTACAAAAACTACATTATCTATGAATAAATGTGCCCTGTGATGCACTGTGGGTATTTCAAATTGGTGGCTTTTCTAACAATCAGGAATAGATGAACTGAAGACATGGCAGTGATGATAAATCAGATTGGTGGGAAACAATTTTGGGGATATGTAAGCAGAATTTTCCCATGATGCCCTGGGGCAGAGTGTTTATATGTGTTTAGATATGTTTAAATGTTATCAGGTGAGTTTAGATGTTGAATGTTGTACAGAGACCACTGCTGGGATTCCTTTGTTCATCTTTCTGGTGGATTATTGTTGTTTATGATGGTCAAAACTGTTACACCATGAGTGAAAAGAGTACTTCCTGAAAATGGGTTTGACTGCATGACCTACATTTGTAGTCAAATATTTAACCAATTTCTGTAAATTTCATTGATGAGGGAAAATCAAGAAGGTGTGGAAATAAATGCAGATACTTCCTTTGCAAGCACTGTAACAAGTGTTACTAATAAATACCACTACAACTACTACCGCTAGTAGTGGGAGGCAATCAGTATATTTTTATCAGTGTATATGCTTTTTGTTTCTATTCTTTCAGGAAAGGAAAAGGCACCTTGGAGGATTTTTCTTTCCGTGGGCGCCCAAACCCTTACTTGCCTTAGATGTCTACTGAGCTGTCCACACGTTCAGTGTTCTGCATACATGTCATGCATATTTGTGTTAAAGAAATGAATATGTTTATATATATATATATATATATATATATATATATATATACATAAGTGACAAGCTTTTGAAATTTCTTTGCAAAATTTGTAGCCATATTAATTACATAAAAACCCCTGTGTATTCACCCCAAAGTAATCTATAGAGCAGTCGACCAATCGAGGGAATAATTGATAGATTAATCAATAGTAAAATAATCGATAGGTGCAGCCCTACTATTACTCTCACTGTACATAATCATCAGTTTCGCTAATGTAGCTGGCTTCATCTACAACAGACTTGTGTGAAATTACTGGGGCAGAACATATCGGCTCAAGTGGCTCTTTCACATGAGATAGATATTCTAAAAGTAGTCAGTGATGCGTTTCTTAAACATGCATTATTAAAAACCCCTTTGAATCTTATGAATTCATGAGTAGCCTTGTTGTGATCACCCATGATATATCCCTTATTCATAAGCAGCTACCGTACCAGAGAGTCCAAACATATGAAGAACACAGCTGGGTAACTCTTGTACAGTATGTTCGAATCTCTTACCTGTAGTACAATACAACACTGGATGAAGTCATCAAAGGCGACCTGTCCCTTCCTCTGGCGATCAAACTTCTCTATCAGCGTGCCGTAGAACTGATCTGATAGACGATACCCTGCAAAGAAATACAAGATATTTCAATATATCTATCTACACTTTTTGGGTTGTCTTCACTTGAGACACCTCTACAGATTAGTGAAATTAATCCTGACCTTGAAATAGTCCCAAAGACTTCTGGATCTTCAATGCTTTGATATATCAGAAACTAACAATGTGGATGCCTGACAAATATCTTTACAGAACAGTGAAGAAGATCTTTTCAGCCAATAAAGTGAGCAGTTAAGATGTGTGACACTAATTCAGTATCTGTCCAAAGAGAAATAATCTGTCCACTTCTGTCCCTGAGTTTTAGACTGGAATAGCATCCAAAGAGTTATTTTAAAGGAACATATAATCCCGAACAATTTGAATTTTAAACGTTTTGATAATATAAAGCCATCATTTCATCACTAATAAAATAAAAGATTTGAGTGAATCATAAAGAGTAAAAACACACTAAAGAGAGAATTTGACACACAAACCTTCTACTTTTCCATTTAATTTACAGTTTCTGCAGAGTAATCAGCAGACGACAAACACAAATCAAGCGCTTTCTCGCACTTTTAACATTTCAAATTCAAATTCAAATGCAAAAAATTTCATTTGTCATTAGGGGGGAAATTCAAAGTTTCCAAAGTACTACTGAGAAACAGATGAGATCCGTGGAGAATTTTGATAATTTGCTGTTACATTGTCATCAAGTCATGTCAGTTTTGTCAAAATACTCAAATTTATCTTTATGATCACAGTATTAGGTACACATGTTCAGTCATTAATTCACATACAGTGCATTCAGAAAGTATTTAAACATCCTTCACTTTTCTGAATATGTGATGTGGCAGCCTGATGCTACAGTCCATTATATATAAATCTTTTTTTATTAATCTACACTCAGTACCCTATAAAGACAAAGTAAAATCAGAATTTTGGGGCCTTAGTAAGATAGGAGACTAAGATCCTGATAGTCACTCTGACTGAGCTCCAGAGATCCTGTGTGGAGATGAGACAAAGTTCTTCTCAGGCTTTCTTGACTTTCATTTGAAGTTTTTCTCCAATTCCAAACAGGCTTTCATGTGTTTTGCATCAAGGAGAGGCTTCTGTCTAGCCACTCTGCCATAAAACCCAGAGGGCTGCAGTGATGGTAGTCCTTCTGGAACTTTCTCCCATCCACCCATCTTCTTCCCATATCTGGGGTCCGGTCGCGGAGGCAGCAGGCAAAGCAAGTCAACCCAGACCTCCCTCTCCCCCCACAAGACTTTCCATTTCCTTGTGAGGGATTCCAAGGTGCTCCCAGGCCAGATGGGGTATATAATCCCTCCAGCAAGTTCTGGGTCTGCCTCGGGGTCTCCCTCCCAGTAGGACATTGGTGAAGACCTCCACAGGAAGGTAACCAGGAGGCATCCTGATCAGATGCCCAAACCACCTCAACGGGCTCCTTTCAACCCTAACCCTAGGAGCAGCGGTTCTACTTCGCGATCCTCCCAGATGTCCTAACTCCTCACTCTATCTCTAAGGCTGAGCCCGGCCACCCTCCTAAGGAATCTCCAAGAAATCAGATTTTAGGGCCTTAGTAAGAGAGGAGACCAAGAACCTGATGGTTGCTCCAGAGATCCTGTGTGGAGATGGAACAAAGTTCTAGAAGGACAACCATCATTGCAGCCCTCTAGGTTTAATGGCAGAGTTGTTAGATGGAAGCCTCTCCTCAGTGCAAAACACATGAAAGTCCACTTGGAGTTGGAGAAAAACTCCACATGAAAGCAAAGAAACCCTGAGGAGAACTTTGTCCAATCTCTGCACAGGATCTCAGGAGCTTAGTCAGAGTGACCATCAGGTTCTTGGTCTCCTCCCTTACTAAGGCCATTGTTCCCAATTGCTCAGTTTGGCCGGGGTACCAGCTCTTGGAAGAGTCCTGCTTGTGCCAAACTTCTTCTATTGGAGAATTATGGAGGTCAATTTGATCTTGGGAACCTTCAGTGCAGCAGAAATTGGATTTTCAGAAGAGGACAATTTCAGTCCTGCTTTAGCAATATTTTTTTCTCAATTTCTCTCTTTTGACCTCTCTGTTTTATCTTTTGTGGGTTGTTTTAATAACTTTCTAACATTTCTGGTGTGTTCCTGTTAGTGTTTTGATGTATTGTTTTGTTGCTGAAATGTGCCATAAAAAAGCTTGCCTTGCCTCTTCTACCAATGAAATGTTGCAGCAGAAAGTTAGACTCACCAGACCAGCCAACATTTAGACTCAGTTTCCCATCCTTAGCTTACAGGAGTGGCACTCAGTGTGATTTTTATTTTCAATGTTCAACATGTTTTGCATTCAGAGATGCTCTTCTGCATACCTTGGTTGTGACTATTTGAGGTGCTGTTACCTTTCTATCAGCTTTAACCAGGTTGATCATTAGTCTAAGATATTTTGGTCCAGAGAACTGATGTGCTTTTTCTCACCATTATCTGTAAACCCTAGAGATTATTTTTCATGAAAATCCCCTTCCTTTCTCATTCTGATGCTCAGTTTGAAATTCAGCACATCATCTCATTTCCACATGCATAGAAGCATTGGTTGCTGCCATGTGACTAGCTGATTTGATATCTGTGTTAATGAGCAGTCGAACAGGTGTACTTAAAGTGATCATCGAGTGTGCAAGCATAGGTTTCAGTCAAACTGAAATGGATACAATATTTAGAGATAGAGAGATAGTAATGAGAAAAAAATCTGACCTTGTGACACAGAGACAGCACAGTCTTCAACCCTCCACCACATTCAACAAATGTACTGTAGATATACAAGCATACTTTGCGGCTCACCGAATCCTGTCAGTGCCTGTCTGAGCTCGTTCTTGTCGATGAAGCCAGAGTTGTCCCTGTCGTAGGTTCTGAAGATGTTCTGCCAGTCTGTGATGTACTTCCACACTCCGGCGAATTCGTTGAAGTTAACCCCGCCTTTATTTTCCCTGTCAAACATGGCTGAAGACGAAAGAAAGGGTGTAACATATAATCGCCGTGTCACACATACATACAGTAGACATCACAGAGAGACGTCAGCATGAAATTGAGCAAAGCCAGTGACATAAAGGCAAAAATGCTAGCACACATAGTCTGACACGGCTGTCAGGGAGCAGAGAAGTAGAAATTGTGTCTCTCACACTTGACTTCCTTGTGTTTGTAAGACTGCATAAAGAAAACTGGCTGATCCCACACCAAAACTCCACTAACACCCCCATGTGCTACAATCCAATTACCTCCCAACAAAGGGAGTGTTATCACAGGATATGCTTCTTACTGGGGGACTGTTAAACAGTGGATTTACAGAGTAGGAGGAAAGGCGATGGAATTAAAGGGATTTAATCTGTACACAGAGCAACAACAAGGAAACACAGCAAATGTGGAACCTGGGGAGAGAGATTTATCAGATTTTTGTATGAACTCTGGAGGCAACAACAGACTCTTAAACCAAATACATCAGATATTTTGTCAAAAAAGGTGGGATAAATGCAACTATAGCAGTCAAAAATTTAGATTACTTTGGATTAATTAAGTAGAGGCAAATGACATGATTTTTAACATGTATAAAGATAAATCACACTCTGAGTCATCACACAATCGTCCACATTAGCTTTGTTGTTTTAGTGAAAATGCCCCAAAAAAATCACTATAGAGTTCACAGAGTTTCAACTCCTTTGCTGTGGTTGTTGCTTTGTTCCTCCTAACGGGAGAACTTAACGCTACAGGAACACTTTGTACCTGCAGCTATTGCACTTTTAAACAAAACTAGCACAAGATGATGTACTTTAACTTCAATAGAATATGTATTATTTTAATGAGCCTTCAAAAGCACTTTAGCACTTTTAGTGTTATTTTAGAATGGATGACATCTGGAGCACTTTATCATGACTTGGGGCAATTGGCAGGAAGACTCAATTTTTGTTTGTAATGCAGAGTTTAAACATGGTGTCTTGTTTACCAGAGCACTGGTTAGACATTTGTTTAAAGTATTTCTTGGTATTGTCAACAGATGATGTTATTTTGCTGTAGTGAGCTGCTAACTAATGGTAGCAGCTAATGTACTAACGGGCTGCCTTAGATCTAACGCTGCTAATGTGAAGCTAAGTGCTGCTGTTTTTTATTTGTTAAACATGGGCGTGTGTAAGGAAAAGCTCACAATTTTCATCATGTTTGTTTTAACAATTTACACAAAGATAAATAAAAGAATGTCTTTCCTCAGTCATTTCCAAGGTCCAGTCATGAGTAACGTGTAAACAAATTGGCTGTAATAGCAGGGTAATGAATACTCTGGTGTACCGTCAGCTTGGCTTCTACTGTGTCAGTCTTTGGTTTGGCTCAAAGAGAAAAACGTGCCTCCATCCTGTTTTAGCATAGACATGTAGCTGTATCACAGTGTTTCTGTCTTCATACATTTTTTTGATGTTAAATGCAGGTTATTGGTCACACATGGCTGTCTAAAGCATGTGTCCTGTAGTTATTCTAAATGGCCGGAAATCTTGAGGAACGCCAGTCGTTTTGGCCAAAAAAAAGTCTATCGGAAACTCTGATTCCTACTGAGGCGCAGTTTGACCTGCAGTCAAAGAACTGCTATTCATAATCTCAACTGCATTTCAGAGTTTAAAGTTTTTAACCTCTACTTGTTCTTACAGCTGAGAGGGTAAACAGATCAATATTTAGAGTCTAGAGCAATTGGCAGCTGCCCTTTGAGAACAGCTTTACCATTTCAATCAGATGCTCTTTCTCTCTCCTCCTGCTGTTATTGATGGCTGCATGTTTTTTCACTCAAGAATCAGTTATTGAACCCCAAGATGAGTTTAAATTTGTCCTCTGACTGCTCAAAATGTAATTAATTTACTCTGTCGTCAAGGAGAGGAGAGTAAATAAACAACATGCTTGGTATGAAAACAACAGGGGCTTGTGTGTGAAGGAATAGGGCACATCAGTGTCAGCAGATACTTACATATGATGGAGCGTACCGTCACTGGGTTGAAAGGAGTCCATGTGCCTGTGAGACAGAAGAAAACACGTTAACACATACCAGACCAATGAGACAAGAGGGATGGATGCACTGGAAGAGGAACGCACTTAAATTTTTGCCCTAATCTTAGTATCATTAAAACATCAACATCCAAGAAAACCTGTTGCACAGTTATGAGACCTATTGTTTCTTTATTGCATAAAATTTTAACTTGGATAAGGCGGTACCCAAAATAGTGCAGTATTCAATGACTCATTCAACAGAGCTTCATTCAACTGCCAATCTCAGAGTCAGGCACCATCTATTTAAACAAGGATTATTCCATTCCAGCTACATGGGGGTGTTAAATCTCTATTTTTCAGAGATCTGCCTCTTTTCTCCAAATAAAACATGACTCATTGCTTATCTTGGTATAAATATCAACCTATCAGTATTTTTAATGTAATTTGGAAAATTTCTCATGTCCAAAGAAGTTCATACTGTCTGCACAATAACTTTTTATTTCATTTTCTTATCAACAGACAAGTTTTTATCCCCTTGACATGTTTTGACCTGTGGTATCCTATCAGCTGATCTTACACAGGTTAGGTCGTCCCATCTGGTTTGACAGGATGACATCCCTTCCTGCTATCCAGTAGCCTTACAGGCACCTGGGATGCTGATTTCAGGAAGCAACAAGACAGCAACATCAAACCAGGCCAAACCTGTACAAGATCAACTGATAAGAAATGCCACCGCAACATCATGTGACTCTTCTAAGGGAGACTGCGGGAAAAACACAGCTGGTAATAAAAATGTACTTTTCTGTCAATAAGAAAACATAAGGAAAAAATCTAAAGTGAGCACTGTTGCATATACACTGTTTTCCTCAGAAGTTGTTTAAGAAAATAAAAAAAATATATATCATTAACAGAAAGGATTTGCTGATGTGCAGTGATTAGGACTGTCAGCATTAATGTATTAAACCCAATTAATTAAGGTCCATAATTAGTGCATTAATTTTCCAAATGGCGATTAATTGTATGATTTATTGGTCCTTTTGGTACACTTTGCTCAAGCTCAAGCCACGTCAGTTTCTCCCTGCAGTCACAGCGATGTAGAATAAGCTCACCGATACTCCTTAATGTCTCATTGCACTTAAAAAAAAAGAAACTCACAAAGAAGCTCAGTCAACAAGTCAAAATTAATCAGCACCTTGAGATATCAAACATTTACATTTTTGCTGTCCCCTTATTCCCTTTTCAATCCATTACAAGTTCCTTTTTCTACTGTTAACTTCATGCTATCATCCTCAATCCACCTATAAAAGCAGGTCAATACCCAGGGTTATGAGATTTGCAGATCATTGCATTCTAAATTTCATTTGCATTTTACACAGTGCACAAAGTATTTTTGGAACTGGGGTATTGCAAATATGCACTATTTCAGAACAGACTTTTTCATGATAGTAATTAATAATAAAGGGATACTGCGGCTATTTTTACCGACCTCAGGATATAGTATTACCATAATACCAACCGTAATACATTAATACTATTAACAGGATGAGTTTCATTCAGTCCCTTCACTTTGAAGGTCCTGGTATAAAACCTAAATCTCAGCAGATGACCTCAGATTTAATATCAGAGAGCAGAACCACTTAAAATATTCAAATCAATACCATTTCCACTTCCTCCTATTGGGTTGATTCACAATGTGATACCCACAAGAGACCTTTTTGAGAGACAAACAACAGACAGGGGTCAGAACTAAAACATAATTAAGTAATTCAGAAAAGGGTGAAAGCAGGCGGGCTGAGCACATAACTTTTATTTCCATCAATGGGACAAGCCCTTCAAACATAAAGGAAAATAACTGTCAGTTATATGGTCAGGGAAAGACTGACTGGGCTTCAGTTCAGCAGTGTTTTACTTTACAGCCTTCTTCACGCTCTCAATTCTCAAGACATCTAGATTTATCAGGGCATCTAAATCCTCGCTGACTCACCATCTTACTTTATTACACAGCAGCTCGACAGTTCAAGACCCGATATAAAGACAAGTGAGCGTAGGGTGTGGTGGTGCAAGGAGGAGGCAAGAGGAGAGACAACAAGACAGGACATAAAACAAAAGAAAGAGAAGATTAAACATAATCAGACAAAAGGTAACAAAAAGAAGTGACAAAATGTCAAGAGGAAGAGAATAAAACATTCAAAGTTTAGTTTTTGTTGCAGTAGCCAGAACTCTTTCCTACTTCTGCTGACCTCAGATCTCCCTGCAACTCTATCTGCAGTCCCGAAAACAGCATCTGCAGAATTTTAACGTCCATTGGACAAAGCAGGGAACCTTTTTCACACTGTGCTGTTCCTAAGCATATTTGCATTGAGAGCCAAAAAAGCTTAGATAAGCTGCTCTTTGGTATAGAGCAACTCATCTAAATAAATCCTCAGAGCAAAAAAAAAAAATTGAGTTGATTTATTTGACTCAAATTTTGCCTTTAAAACTGTCTGGAAACGTCCAAATAGATGAGTCTTTAATCGATGCCGTTCTGAGGCTATAGGTTACTGATGGGGCTGCTGTTTGGGACAGAATCAAATTTCTAAAATATTTACAAACCTCAGTTCCAAAAAAGTTGGGATGCTGTGTAAAATGGGAAAATAAACATAATTCAGTGATTTGCAAATCCTCTACAGCCTATGTTCAACTGAAAACAGCACAAAGATAAGATATTTAGTGCATTAATTATTAACCCTCTTGAAATGAACACACATTCGGGAGTTAAAGCCTTCATCATGTTCCAAAAAAGTTGGGACAGAGACAAGAAAATACTGGGAAAGCTGTGGAATGCTCACAAAACACCTGGGACATTCAATACAGGTATGTAGACAACAGGTGATACAATACTATAACTGTAATATGATAGGGTAGAACAATGATTGCCAAAGTGGGACGTGGGCTCTCCCAGGGGGGCGCGGCAAAGTAAGGCTACGCAACCCCAGCTGATGGCTTCAACACTGGAGAAGAGGAACAGTTGATTGATGTCAACTCTGATTCAATGATGCTGTTGCAGTTCAAGTCCAAGACATTGTCAGCATTTTGGATTGGAGAGGAAAATGAGTGCCCACTGCTAGGCTGGAGAGCCTTGGCCACACTCTTTCTTTCTGCAGCATCCTACCAGTGTGAGATAGGGCTTTTCTGCTGTTGCCTCAATTAAGTCAAGAAACAAATCAAAGCTGGACATTGGAAATGAACAGGGGTTGGCAATCTCACAGCTGCACCCAGGACTCAGGATCTGTAGCACCAAATAAGAATAGAATAGAATAGAATAGAATAGAATAGAATAGAATAGAAAACCCTTTATTGTCACTGCACAATGTACAACAAAATTTGCTATGCTACTCTTTAAAACAAGGAGGATATACAGTACAAGAGAGAGTAATAAATAGAGCTACAAGCAGATAAGTAGAGCTTACTTACTAAGTAGCTCCTTGTGCATTCAATGCAATCTACAGTGCCAAAACACAGTTATTAATAATAAAAATATAAATAAATTAATTAAAAGTCACATGGTTATTAATGATCATATTGCATCTTGTCCCGTAATGATTCCTTTAGAGTTCAGTTCAGTAATGGCTGTGGGATAAAAGCTATTTCTAAACCTTGATGTGTGAGTTTTTAGAGTTCTTAGACATCGACCAGATGGCAGCGGTGTGAAGACGTGGTTGAATGGATGGTTGACGTCCTTAAGCCCACAGTGTAGTACTACTACCAGACGTATAAATTTTCATTAAGTTTTAATTTTCAGAAAATGGTTCCTCTTCTGGGACTTAGATTTTTAAAACTCAAAATTTTCAGGGTTTACACTGTAATAGATTCTAAAGAAAAAGGAATTTGCAAAAATTGTGAATGACTGTGTGTTAGTTGTACATTTACTTGTTTTTACATTTTCACCTGCCAAAGAGGGACCAAACAGAAAAAGTTTGGGAACCCCTGGGGAGAAAATGAACACTCTTGAAAGGCTCCAGTCATTCAGACTGCTCAGTCACAAAGACTGCATGGGCAAATAGTCCAGCAGATTTTGAACAACACTCCTTAACAAGCAATATCAGGGAATTCATAGTTTTTACCACCCACAGTCCAAACTAGAATGGCCGTCTGAGGCGGCAGACCCACGCCTAAGCAGCGCCACCGAGGAACTTACGCTCCCATTGATTACTATGGTGTTTAAAATTTTGAAGTCCGAGAAAAACCTAACGGGTGCACGGATCATCACCAAAATCTAATCGATTCTTCCCTGTCACTATCCCAATATTCCCTGAAAGTTTGGTGAAGATCCGACTTTCCATTCTTGAGTTATCTTGTACATATTCAAACAAACAAACAAACAAACAAAGATACGGAACCCTTACACAACCCTGCCGATTTCATCGGCGTGGGTAAAAATCATCTAAAGATTCAGAGAATCTGGAGAAATCCCAGTATGTATGGGTAAGGCTGAATACCAATACTAAATACCCATAACCTTCAACACCTTAGGCAGCGTTCCATTAAAAACCTGGATCATTCTGTGATGATATTACAACGCGGGCCCAGGAATATATCAGAAAACAACTGTCAGTTAACACAGTAAGACGCTGCAATTACAAACGTAACCAACTATAGCTTTTATTTAATAGAATGGTTAATTAATGTTTGGATTTAAGTTCTAATAAATGTATTGAATTATTTTAAATTTCTTCTTTTTAGCATTATTATTGTTGTTAATAATTTGTTATTGTAAGTAATATAATCACCTCCACAACAGGTAAATCAGTTAACCAGTGGGAAAAGTCACTTTTATGTAAAGTGCAGACCAGGGATCATGCTTTATGTATGTAGAATCATTTCCTATCATGCTTATCCATACTTAAGTGTAGATGTCTTTTTTGTCCTATTCTTAAAAATGTAATTTTATGTTTGTCCGTTTTTTATGTGTGGTTTAGATTTTATTTTTATTTCTCACATGTAAGAACTCAAAGGTAGAGGCTCCAAGCTACAGCCTGTGCATTAAGACACCACTGAGTACATAAATATTATGATATTATTTTAATATCCTAAAATCAAACCATTACCTTTGGCAAACAGCTTTTAGCATCTGTATGTTGGTTTAGTCAACTGAGACTACTTTTAAGGTGTCAAAACAGTAAATTTGTGAGTAAAACTTTTCGTTCACGTGTGCTTACATACATCAAGTTCATATACAAGAGTCTCACTGAGCTCCATCACAGCCGGTTTATGTGTCCGTATGCGCTGCGGTTAGCTCAACCTGTTTTTCCACTGGCCTGCCTCTCTCATATAATCCTCACGTCCTCACTCTCTCTCTTCACCTCACCCTGGCAGTTGGACTCCCTATTGAGAGAGCCCAGTGTGCGGACTCAACAGAGGGTGTATTGTACCAGCAGGCAATTGGACACAAACATCTCTGCCATACTGACCGCCTCACACTAAGGCAGCCGCAGTCTGTCTGGCATTCATCAGTGACCTCACAGCTAGCTACTGGTGTGAGGAGAGAGAGTGTGTCAGTGTAGCTGCAAAGGTCACAGCTTGTTCGCCATTGGTCATTTCATAGAGAGCTGAGACATTTGAAAGGATTTTTGGTTCTTTGGTTGTCTCAGATGTTTATCTCGCTGGTACAACTGTCAAACATTCAGTTACAAGCGGGATAGATCAGTATTTTATATAACTAGGAGACAGTAGACCAAGGAAGTTGATTTCTCTTTCATTTAAAAGCGGAAGTGTTCAGCATGGTTCAGTTAATTTGAACCATATCAGACACACATTAATGGGGCTGACTTTACTGCATCTCTACAATGTGATATGAGTCATTTAGATGACATGTAAAACATGGACATGGACAACATGGACAAACAGCCACTCTTGCATTACCATCCGTCTACTACTGGAGGATTTTTCCAGTTCACATTTCAGTTACGATTTTCTCTTCCAATGATCATGAAAATAAAGGCTTAATCAATCACTTTATTCATTCAACAGAATACACCTGTTTTCTTTAAGCTTAGAATCATGAGCTAATGAGGAAGAAAAGCTGATAGAATTTGGACTGGTATTGTTATATGTACATGAAGTGAAGTGATGGGGATAGTGTGATGGCGTGGTGTGAAATCAAGCACCGAAAACTGTCTTGTAATTTGGTACAATAGGGATTAGGGCTGGGCAATTTATCACAAATTAGATTAAATCACACAATGGCCTGCTGCAATTTTCAAATCACAGACAGTGTAATATTTCTTTAACCTACATTTAAAAAAAAAAGTACCAGTATAATGCAATTTTGTTTTGCAGCAGCAGTAGATTTTATGTTCTACACATCATGCAAACATTCATGAGTCTTTTTTAGAATTTTTACAGAAGTCCTTTTCTTGTTTATGTATATTTTTCTTAATCAAAACAAGAATAAAGTAAAAATCCCCTTCAATATGGCAATTGATATCAAATTTAAAATTAGAGCAAAAATCACAATAAGTTTGGTTTTTTCAAAATTGTTTATGCCCATTTTTTAATCCAGTATAGTGCAGGTTATAATACAGAATTAATTTTTGCTTGTGTTAAATGAGCACATAAGATGAGGAACCTAAAAATAACTGCATATTAAATCACAATATTGGGGAAAAAAATCGCAAATAGATCATTTTGGCAAATCGTTCAGCCCTAATAGGGATCAGATTTGTTGGTACCAGTACTATGATGGTACTGGATTTTGATACTCCCTGCTTTTAATTATCAGTGGGATCTGCTAAAAGTTTGTTTTTAAAAATACCGGAGAACTTCTGAAATTGTGGAGAAAGTTTCTGCAATAAGGCTGCTTGATTGTGGCAAAAAAAAAAATCCCAATCACACAGGATGTAGCAGGTGTACAGCTCAGTTGTTTTCTGCATCTTCCAGACCATTCCTGCACATACTTACTTCTCATTTGAAGAAAAACATAATCACTGGCGCCCACAGGAGAGTGAGTTCATTTGCTATTTAAACAAAATAAACACAAGACATAAAACAGACAACTGCACAAGGTGGAAATAGCAAGGACCCCGGCACCTGCATGCCAAGATACTTTGCACCAGACATATGTTTGGGCTCACAGTGTTTTACAGTCAGTGAATACATGAATTATCCCAATCACAGCTAAGATGTAGGGCAAAAACTGCAGCAGGGCTGAACACTGCAGGGAAAGGATGTTAAAATGCTCAACATGCACTTTGAAATCCAGCACAAACTGCTTTGTAGCACAACATGAGCGAGAAAGAGTTTTAACAAATGTAACAGCTCTACCGGTGTCAGGGTAAGAGATGTTGAGCGAGCTGTTTGAGTCCTGCCATTTAGCCGACTCTGCAATCCGCACAGCGAGCCTGTGCTCTCCCAATCGAATCAGCAATTTTAGTGCCTATTACTGCTCCTACACACTTAAATAAATAACTCAAGACGGAGTATAAATCTGTGTGTGGGGGTGGGGGGGGGCGTGTTGGTTAGATGTCTATTCACTGCAGAGTGAAAGGGGGACCAAAAAATCCAGTATTTATAGCAAATGGAGCAGCTAAAAGGCACATACACAGCACAGGCATGGACATTGAATTCAGCGGCTCAAAGCTAATCAGTGTCTCATCAGGGAGGTTTTATTGTCACAGCCAGGACTGATTTATAGACGGAAACAAGGAGAGATGCAGCAGCAGAAGTGGTGATAAGTGAGGGAGCATGGGCGTGAGACAAAGAGAGGACAAACAGACAGAGGACACAGCAGGCTCTGAGTCTGTGCCATATCCTCCTGAGGAATGTGGGCAGAGGAAATAAGAGAGGAGAGGAGATAGAAGAGGGGAAGATTTAGAAGAGTGAAGAGGAGAGGAAGAGCAACAGAAGAGAGGAGAAATGGGGAAAAGTGAGGAAGTATGAGGGTAGAGGAGGAGAAAAAACAAGAGGATAGGAGAGGAGAAGAATTAGTAGGAGAGACGAGAGGAAAGTGAAGCTGCAAAACAGCCAATCATGGAAAGTCATTCTGTCTCATGCAGTCATATAATTGAATTATTTTTTATATAACACAAGCCAAACAATCATCTGCCAGCAGGAAGATTTTATGTCACATAATGCTGTTAGCAGTAAGGCTGATACCCTCACAATTGGTTTGTCAGTGAACTCTTACACATGCGAAATCTCAACGGTCAGACAATAGCACTGTAAGGAAAAAACATCTTGTGTTCATTGCAAAAGCTTCTGAATGCTTATGTTTATTTCTAAGTTAATTAAGACAGTGAGGGTACGTTGACTTCACTGCCACTGCTTTGGTTAATGTACAGATAATATGCACTGCTGGTCTGTTTGGATGCAAAGGTATAATTTCATAACTTTGCAAAGCAGATGGATACGCCCGTTTCCGTGTTCCTCACTGGTGAGTCCATCTTGCCCTTTCCCAAATGCTGTCTATAAGTGGTGTGCAAGGTTAGTAATTTCAGTCAACCAAGTTCTTCTTGGGTTTCCCTAACGTGCAGCTCAACAAATGTGCCTTCAGTTCACACTCAGGATGTTTACACGCATGAGGCATGTGAAGCTTTATGGAGGTAATAATTTCTTTTTCCAGCAGAATTTGGCTCATGCTCACAATGAAACCAAAATTACCAGGCACTCGTTTGCTGACCATGGAACTACCGTGTTTGATTGGCCAGCCAACTGGGTTGACCTGAACTCCATAGAGAATCTCTTGGAAAATGTCAAGAGGAAGATGACTGATTGGCTCCATGTCACATGGCATAGGGGCAGACAATTCTGTAAAAGGAGCTCCAACGAATCACTGAGTGCATAAATGAGCATAATTTTCCAGAAGGTCAACATTTCTGTGTAATAAATGTTTTTTTTTGACAGACGTTTTAAGGCATTCTAGTATTTTTAGTATTTTTATACAGACAAAAGGAAGTTTTACTTATTGAATTAAATCACGGGAAAAAAAAATTACCTTTCATGATATTCTAATTTTTGGAGATGCACCTGCAGTTAGTGAAAATTTAATTCATGCAATCAGTTAGTAACATTTATTATGTGGATTTCTTCATACTTTATTTTAGTTTTTTTAAATAATGTACGATATTTCTCAATTAGTAGTTAAAACTTGGCTTTGAAATTATAAAAGTATACTTTAATGTCAACAACACTTTCTGTTGAAAGTAGAGTTGGGTATCATTTAGTTTTTTTTTCTGATACTGATGCCAAAGTGATACTTTTTAAGGGTACTGGAGCCTAAACAGTACCTGAATCAAATCTTTTAAGGGAAAAGGGTGTTTCAAAAGTCAGGAGCTGAATTAAAGTCTCAATATTAAAAATGTTTTAAAAACAAGAATCCAATAGAAAATATAAGTAAAGGAAATGGGTATAACTTCCTCACATGGCAGATTTTGTGCCTTTCCAGCATCTGTCTTGGAATTTGGTACTGGTGCTATGTTGGTACTGAATTTTGATACTCATCATTACTTAAATATACTGATTTAGCACCAGTATAGTTAAAAAAAAAACAATACCCAAACCTGGTTGTAAGTTATGGACAAAAAAAAGGATTACTGCACTGTAAATTTCTTGCATGCTTCACTTCAAGTGCAAATACACACTAGTCCTCTAGCTTATGCTGATATCTGAAGGATGATGGCAACACGGCTTCTGTTATGCTTTGCTTTTATGCTCTTTTACTTCCTGGTCTAAGCCTTGCATGGAGGCTGTGAAGCATGCGCAAACCCCCTTTTCAATTAAGGTGCGTATATGCAAGAGTAAATTGATCTTCAACTGTATTATCTAGGTGTATCAGGCCAACCTTCAGAGAGTTTACTGACTAGGAATTCAGTCAGACTAGCATGTTTCAGGTGTTTTAAAAGTCTTGTTTTCGTCTAACACAATGATAATTTAATTTTTCTATCTGCATGTAAGTGCCCTGACTGAGCATAAAGTGTGCCATCATGTAAAAAAGGCATAGTTGCACAATATTCTGTTCTGTTGGCAAGTTTTAGCTTTGGAAAAAAGAAACAAAAAAGCAGCAGCTGACACATTTCAGAACTATTAAAAGGCGAGCGCTGAGGACTGAGGAGAGATAAGAAGAAGAAAGAGTTTGTGGTGCAGAAACATCAGAGGATGGAGGAGCGTAAAAGCCCCAGCCTCTCTCTCAAGCCCCCAGAGCTGTGATGCTCTGCATTCTGCTGCCCTACGGGTAGAGAAAAGTGAAAGAGAGGAGAAGAGAAAACAAGAGGTAGATGATGAAGATAGAGGTCAAGGGGGCCAATGAAAGCATGGCTGACGAAGCTTGGCTGATGGCGTGAAACTAAATAAAAGCAGTGTCCATGGGATCAGTAGAGCTGAAACAGACACATGGAGCAGTGGTTGGTGGCTTTTGGAAACAGACAGGATGTGCTGCAGTATGTGATGAGCCTCACTGGCTCTGTTTCATATCACAGTGAGCCTGATGAGCTGGCCGAGACTGGACCGGGGAAACCTGCTGTTCAGGACAAGCACAAACACAGCAAGGTGCAAATCAACAGAACACCGACGAAAGCATACACAGAAGGTATAAATCTACAGTAACAAATCGACGTCTAACTGACCTGTGGAATCAATGCAGACAAAATGAGCAACGGTAACACGCACTGTGGATAAACACAAATTTTAACGCATGCATGCACAAACACACACTCTCACAGACTAATCAGTATGCAGAGCCAGAGCCACTGCGCAGCCTGATAACAGCTTCTTTCATTGCTGCTGGCTTCAACGCTTCGTTTTTTTTCCTCCCTTCTGAAGTGCCCAGAAAAATGGGTTTCTGAGAGTAATCTGTTCCAAAGTCTTTGAAAAGCTGCATGAGCAATTCAGCCATAAACTCAACTGGGAACACATTATATTTTAATGAGAAGACAAACATCAACCTGCTCTACAGTTTCTGGGCAAACTGTTCTCTGAAGTACGTGTCACATTAATCATTACAGGATTTCAACCTTCCTGTCTCTCTGTGAGCAAGGTCAAGAGGGATGCTGCTGCAGCGCTTTGCATTGGCACCAAAACAGAGATCTGAACAACCTCCACGGGGCAATATGGACCAGGAATCATGTCTCAATAACTGAGTGGAGATACTCAAAACATATCTTGCTGTTTCTCTTTTTAACAAATAGTTGCAACAATATCAGAATTACAAACTTTGATAAGATTATAGTAAAAGAAAAACCACATCAACAAAAATTGGTAGGGATGCATGATATTACCAATATGATGTCAGTATCAGCAGATAAGAAATTTTCTATCAGTATTTAACTGACATTTTGGCTTTAAAAATCTGTGTATATCAGCTGTGTTTTCTTGTAATGTGGAAAAAAGACAGACACGAGCAACAAGACAAGGCATTACAAGAAAATGCAAAATCAGCCATCACAGACCACTGCAAAAGGGAAAATCACATTATGGACTGGGATAACGCCAAAGTCATCTGCACTGAAAGCAACAGACACCAACACTGGATTATGGACGCAATATAAATCAGGAAGCGGGCCCACAGGACAACGAACCGAGATGAGGTGGCATACATGCTGTCACACACCTGGAGCGCCGTCCTGGAGGAGCGACCAGACAGCAGGAGGCGTGATCGTCCAGTCAAATCTGACAAGATGATCACGCCTCCGTAAGATCAGCTGATAAGGACACGTCACACTTCCATCAGATGACACTTCTGACGAAGACGGAAGCTTTCCTTTGAAACATGTAAAGGTATGAACTAAAAATTTTTGTCTGTGATAGAGGAAAGTATAAGCATAAAGTAGCCCACAGTTAAAGCCAGAGGCACAGAATAGAATCATTTGAAAAATAGTAGAACTTACTAAAACATTCTGAGGAAATATTGCCCAATAATGTAAGAGTTGTTGGAAACTACCAACAAATATGAGATGTTAGCTACAGAGCCACACTGTGAAAGTGTTTCTCGGAAGAAAATATGTTTTCACTCTCCTCCTGACTGACTGAGGCATAATTTTGATTCGCCAACTGGCTCCACTGGTAGTGAACAGTGACAACAGCTGCTTGTCGAGCTTATGTTATGAAGACATAAGTTTTGTTGCTCTGATTTGCTCATAATAAATGTAACAGATAGTCCAAACACCGTCCAAGTGTTTTTGGAAAGGTTCTGCTCGTCCCAAAAACCGTCTGTGGGCAGCCAAGATGGATGTGAAATATATCCAATTCATGGATTTGCAAAAAAAAAAAAAAACTGTCTTCCTGGAGCAGCAGGTTAACAAACTCCTAGAACCTGCGCAGCTACAGAGGAAACTAGTGACCAGCAGCTGCATTAAAATCCAGATTTAGACTGAGATTGTGGCTCTAAACAGGTAGGAATTATCAATGATTTGTAAACCAGCTCAAAACTGAGCACTAGGCATTACATTAACATTGAAATATCCAAAAATAAGCAATATTATCTTACCTTTAATATCATTTAAATTATAACAATATGTATTAAAAACTGGATATTATTGTCCAGCCCCACTTCCTGTTACACTCTTCTCAGCCCATGTGAGTGTATAACAGACTTTACTTGCAAGGATTTGAGCAGAGGAGATGACCTGTATCATTTATTCAACAGCACTCCTCGTGCTGCTGTGCAGAATCACAAGTACACTTCTTTTTTGTTCAGGAGACCTGATGGGAACTGAGCCTTAATCCAGTCTGAATCTCCTCTCTCCTCCTGAGCTACACAGAATTTAAAGCAATAATACTTCCTTTACTGGCAGCTCTGATGCTCATGTTCTCTGTCTGGTTGCTTTTCATGCTAACTTTCAGTTCTATCCTCTTATTTTTCAGCCTCTCTCAGATGAACTCCCGCTCTGCTGCACCTTGCTAAAGTTTTATTTCACCATTTTCTGTCTCCTTCTTAAGAGTTGCTACAGCTGCCATTCCTCAAATCGCTAATCTGGTGTTTAGGGCTGTGCAAATTATTGCATTTTTAAGATATGTTTACATGATCATGGGTAAGACAATATTGTTGGTACTGTTAAAGCTGTTATGTGTTTTGTCTTTCTATTGACTTCATATGGCCATTGATGGATGCAGTGTGGAATTAATTGTTTTAAAAAAATGCTCAGTGTAAAGATGTTTACAGTAGGAACCACTAACAGAAAAATGGTTATCAACCACTAGGTAAGCTATTTCAAATTCTAGGGTGAATTTAGTTTAGGTGCAACTACATTATAAGTAAAACTCAAATGTTACTAATACCCGTTCTATCCCACAGCGACAAAAATAGAAGTTCTAGACACCCAATATTAAGTAACTTATTAAATTTAGTGGTCAGAAAATGCAGACAAACTCCTGCAGACTGTCTAGACTGCATAAATTCATTAGCAAGATTTGGAAAATGAGGAAAGAGGCCTTCCTTGCAATTTAGAAAGTGCTTTTTCTCTTCTGTGCAATTTAGAAAGTGTGTAGGAGTCTGTCTGCTGTTTTTGATGATTAAAAACAAATTCCAGAAAGAATAAAACACATAACTTGCAGAAAAAAAGTCATTTATTTGTAATGTTTCTGCACTCGGCCTTAGGGATCCAAGTCCGACCTGCAACTCCTTACCCCACGTGTCCAACCCCCACTCTCTCGCCCCCTATTTCCAACTCCCTCCACTGTCCTCCACTCTCATGACTAAAAATAAAAAAACTTCCCAATATCAGGTTTTTAGGACTTCTATTTATTCTGCAATGGTATCAAACAGGTTTTAGTATAATATGAATACAATTCATATCAAAGTTCATAATTCTGTTATTGTAACTACTATTTGTCAGTTCTACTCTATATCCTTTACTGCCATTCAACTTAACAGTATAGAGATATTCTAATGGATCCTTATCACCCAGCTTTAATGCTGATAGGGACACAAGCAAAACAACAAAACTAAGCTTTTCTGTGTCTTTTTCAAGTAGTATTTAAAGGGTAAATCTTGAGTTTATTTGATTTAAAGTTTGTTGCTCCTCACTTGAACTGAGGGCTATTTTGAAATTCTTTCATCCTTATGATCTCCTCCTTAGCTTTTATGTCTTCTACACCAAAATAGCATCAAGGAGCTAGGAGGAGGGATCTGAGGAACCATCAGCAGGATACACAGAACTCACCTTCTCAGAACTCTTTCTCTGACACGCTCTTATTTGATTGCTGTCATTGATTAGATGCTGCAGCTGATCAGACTGATCTGATGCTCTACAACATCACAAGAGTTTCATAACCAAGACAGTATGACAACTAGAGATGAAACAGTTACTGGTTATCATTAATAACCATGATAAAATTTCTCTACGTTATTTCATACCAAAAAGAATCATGCCCTGTCATGGTAAATGGTGTCCTGACAGCATGCAAGATAGATTTGCTTACTGAAGTGAATGGAAAAAATGTCGAACTGATAAGGACTCAGATTAAAAAGAAGCACCGAGTTAAAAATATCACGTTTATATCTTTTTTTTTCTTTGGTAACGGTGGAAAATTTATGTTCTATAAAATGTAACAATAACACAATACTTTCTCTTTCTCTCTGATTGTCCTACCAATTACAGTTTTGCTATGAGGAGAGCTCTTTGACCAACTTATGGACCAACTGACTGAAGGGTGTCAGCCCTCCACTGTGTCCATGTAGACTGATGTCATAAGTCCTGAAAGCAGCAGTTTTATGCTGTTTGACTTCCGGGTAGGGATGCGAGGAATCAAAACAAAATTCTGTGACAAAATCTGTCAGCGACAGGGGGAGCAGGTGGCCTAGTGGTTAAAGGCGCTCCTCATGTACGCGGGCGGCCAGGGTTCGAATCTGGCCTGAGGCCCCTTACCGCATGTCTCTCCCCCACTCTTGACCCTGTTTCCGACTCTATGCACTGTCCTCCCCTATCTAATAAAGGCACAAAAATGCCCAAAAATGAATGTTAAAAAAAAAAAAATCTGTCAGTGACAGGTTAAATGCAGATGCATGTTTTTATGCAGAACATGCACATTGCATTGTCCTCCAGCACAGATACGGATGTGGAATGAGCCTTCTCACACCTTTACAATCTTTGCTCAAAGTCGCATGCAAATCAAGCACTGTGGCACAGAAACAAAGCATAGCATAATGGTGGGGGCTAATGCAACATTGATGTGTCCAAAAAAAATCTCATGGGAATTTAGACATTTATGCTGCAGCACCAAAGCTAACTTCAGGGTTAACCTTGCCATTTTAACTTTTGAGCAACGAGCAGACATGGGAGCCAGCTTGAGTCTTGCGGAGTTGGAGGAGGGCATTTACTGTTGCACTCACAGTTTAAAAGCAACATTTATCCTGCTCATCCTTTCAGTTATTAACTCCTCTCTCTTTCTACAGCACGACAGCACAGTGTGAGTATTTGAAGACTGTGAAGTCTAGTCTCACTTCTATTTCTCTCTCCTTTTTATTTTTTCTTCTACTCTTACACTTAACATTTTTTTTCATGGCATATTACCTCAATAGCAGCAATCACGTAATTGTGTGAACATCTACCAAATTAATCATGTTGGGAAACCAGCAGGTGGCTAGTTGATGATGAAAATAGTCCTTGGTTGCATCCCTACTTCAAGGTCAAAGTCTGGTGCAGAGCCTGAGCATGCTCAGAAGGTCTAGCCCAGACAAGTTAAATTAAGGTGCTTACATGCAAAAGACCACTGATCTCAGATCATAAGGTGGGTTATTACAACTTTGAGAAATATGATTTAGTACAATCTCAGTCAGACAAACATGTTTAAAGGCATGTTAACATCTAGTTTTAGTTGACCTAAACAATTAAATAACTTTGTCTAACGGCATGTAAATGTACTTACTGTACTGCAGAAAACTATGACACAATTTCAAACGCATACACCTTCAACCATCAGCTGTACCAATGATGCGTGGGCTGTCACCACAGGGACGCTGAGGCATTTTGAAGTCTTCTCTTTGAAGCAACACTGATCAACTTTTCACCTGCCTCTCTGCTGTCCTGGGACAACAATAATTCATCTTTACTCAGTTCACCTGCCACTCTGGGATAAAAATAAAAGCACAATCTGTTTTCTCGCTCGGGCTTGGCAGTTGTTTAAATCAAAGAGTGGCTGAGAGCAATGGTGTGTAACGACTGGATGGGACGGAGAAGGAGGAACAGAAAAAAAGGGAGTAATAAAAATGTGAAAAATAACAGGAGCAGAGAGGAGGAGAAGGGAGGAAAATGGTCAGAAATAAGGAAATATGAGATGAAAGGAAGAAAAAGGGAGTGGCAGAGCAGTCAGACTCTGATACATACCATTTGATAAGGCCTGCTGAAGCTCTGAGTCTGATATCACTCCACTTCGGTCCTTGTCGACCCTGGGGAAAGAAAGCACAGATTAGATACCGCTTGCATTCACAGCTTCACACACCCACACAATAGGAGCGGACATCACCAGTCGCCAGCTGAAACTTTATCGTCCTGAGCGCGTGTCAGTATTTCAACAGTTTACTGGGCATGAATAGAGGCTTGTGATCAGGACACAAGAAAGTTTGTGTGCTAGATCCCCTGAGACTGGCCAGACCAGCTCTGAGTGTGGATTTTGTGTCTGTGTGAGTTTGTGTGAAGACAGCAAAGTGAAAGTGAATGTTGGCAACCGTACTAATCGCTTGTAACGCCGCCGGCACATTGTTAGCTTGCAAGTATTTCAGACATTTTTGCATATTTTTAGAGTAAGAAGTAAAAGCAAAACCCAAATTAAATTAATAGACCATACATAAGCGTAGTCCAACGACTTAGTGGTCATGTTGTAACAACCTATCATTCTAAGCATCATTCCTTGTAATGATAATGAATAAGACAAAAACATAACCCTTAATTATCTTAAAAAAAAACTAGGAATGCACAGTGTTAGATTTTTGCCACCATCCCATATGCTGATATTTCCAAACTCATTTTGGCTGAAACAGATAGCCCTTTTATTGCAAAGAACAATAAGTCACCAGAGTCTAGCTGTGGGCCTGTGTCCATAAACTAGGGACGTGAATAAAAAGTAGTTTCAGTATTCAGGCCTGGATGTTGAATGATGGCCAGAGGAACCGGCTGGACTCCTTTGTGACAGCTTCTCTTCTGTGCATTTTAGGGTATCATTGGTAAGACTGTGTGTCTGATGCTGACATGCTCTGGGGAGCAGGGATGGGAAGATCTCACTAGGAGAGTCCCAGCATTGTAAAATGTGAAAACCAAAAACTATCATAAAGCTTAAAGGTCACATATTGTGCAAAATAAACTTTTTCAAGTTTTTCTAACAGAAAGTGCCCCTGGCCCGTCCACAATCCCCCCAAGATCCAGAAAAATCAAAGTTAGGGCATATTTTCTACATTTTCAGTTTACAGGGATACAAACAGAAAAAGACTGAGCACAGACACACTGGAGAGCCTAGAACAAGGAAAGGTTTGCTGTTTGCACTCACAAAAAAAATCATTAAACCCTACCTAATAATAACTGCAGTGCCCCTCGGGTTATTGATGTGATAATCACTTGGCTGCTCCTTCAAGTAAGAGGTTTATTTTAATGACGTGTCAGTATGTAAATGCTGATCTGAAAAGGCTTTAGTGGACATCTTGCTGCTGGTGAGGTGCTGGCCTGCATAACAGAAAGGACCACACAGTAAGGCTGGAAAACATCAATGTTTTAAGAGATTTGAAAAGATGCACTGATTGTAACAATTAGGGCTGATATGATTTCTATGCTTCAAAGAGCTTTCTCCCCACTACAATACAATGGTTTTTATTACTTCTAAAGGTGTAAAGCCCAGACTATTCCAACATAGCTGTCTAATATCTGTGTTTTCAGTGGGCCGGGCATCGGCGGACTGCTCAACTAGTGATTGCATCAAATTTTCCGTCTTTCAGATTGTTACGTTTGTTAATCAACTTCAATTTTGCCAAATTCCACCACGGATTTCCACACTGCATTAATATTTTTAACAAACAGGGCTTGCTACAAAGTTTTAGAGCACTTTTTAGAGGTTATCAGAGCAACTGAAGAAGAAAACTGTCCCATAGCAGCTGAAATAGTGGTATGATTGCATGTTACTCCCAGCGCAGGCAGATATTATTGCATGCGACTCACAGACGGAGTCTTCTTTCCTTAAGTCGACAGTTGAGGGTACCACATTCTGGTTTAATGTAATGCACAATACCAATGTGCTTTTAGTTAATGTTCCTCTTGAAACAACTGATGCATTTTTTACGCCTTACACCTTAAAATGACGTTACATCACAGAGCCTGTGAGACTTGATAGCAGTATCGATAAGATAAAACTTTATTGATTTTTGGGTATTTGAAAAACACAGAACTGGGTCTGTACAGACCCAGGTTTCAATCCCCATCCCTATGCCCAGCCCACGAGACTGATGAGTTCATGCGGGAATTACAGAATCATGAAAGAAGATACTACTGAAGTGCTATATAAAATGGACAAGACACATATCTGTTGGAATTTAGGGGTTACTTTTTCTTTGAATCAGCCAGACAGTGCAGCGCTCTGGTGCAGACAAGAGAGCAGAGGGGAGAAGACAGTGATGCCTCCTCCTCCTCCTTAAAAGTTCTCTTTACATCTCCAGTTGACCTGTGGACAATTTTACCATTAACTTGAGTAAACAAACCTGCGTAGCATTTAAACTGTTTTTGTGAAAAAGTGAACTGAACTGTTCTACCACATAGCAACACCTAAGTGAGTATGGGTGGGAAAATGTGAGCTCCCAAGTCATCAAGGAAAAGCACGGAGCAACACACAAGCTCTGTGTGTATCTTGCCTGTGTAGTAAAAGGTTTAATACTGGCCATTCAGCTTGTGTTTATAAGTGTGGTGAGATGTTTTTAAAAACCTGTAGGAGTTGTGTTTTCTTCATGTGTTTGGTCAAGAAAAAGTTGGGCCTCAGCTTAGAAATTCTTCCAGGATAATTCATCAGCATCGAACCAGCATCAGGCTGTCTTACGTCATGGAAAAAAAAAAAACCATACAAGCATGTGGGGAAAACCCTGCCTGTAATAACAAGCAATAATGATGAAAAAACTTAGAGCTGCTGGAGTGTTCGGCTGTTAAACTTTTTTTAAAACATATAAAATAGGCATAAACTCAGCCATAATATAGCTAAGAGTCTTCTGCAGACATGTGGAGACATAAGAGCATCAACAGGCTGGACTGTGACTCAAATACTGAGTTCACAGTCTGAGAAAACAGCTCTGTCAAACATCCAGTGACTCAGTTGTTCCTTAGCAACCTTCCTGACCCAACCTGCCAATACAGATCACACTCAGCAAACACAGTCTGAATACCAGCAGAGAAGAAGGCAGAGGGGAGGGGACGGGGAACCCCCCTCTAGAGAAAATACACACAGAGCCGGCCCAGTGCCGACTTTATGGAGCTGGGTTTCCACTCCCAGGAGTGACGTTTTCAAATCTTCATGTGGCTAAGCTGCTTTAAGTCTGTGTTCTCCTCACTTTCCCTTCCCCCAAAGAAAAACTAAACATATGAAGACTTGCTCGGCCTCCTTGGTAAGAAAAACAGCTCCCAGCATGCCTTCAATAAATGAGAGCTTTGTCGCAGTGAAGCTGAGGAGGTGTTTAGTTGCTGCGAGCCGTTAAGGACCCTACCTTTACCAAACACAGATTATTTAACTCTTAAAGGTATGTGTGTGAAATAAGCTCCCTCATTCCCCCCACACCTAGTCTAGTCTCGCTGTCCATTAACTGACTCACTCACTCGGCCTCAGGTGAAGTTACCTCGCCGGACTCTTACGTAAAAGGAAGCAGCTGAATACGTTAAACATCAGTAAAACCACTTCTTGCCTGCAGCACGTACAGTTAAGCATCTGGCCTTTCCATCTTCATGATGTCAAATGTGAAGCTTGTGTGTAAAAAAAAGCTGGACAACATAAAACACCATGGCTCATGCAGTTATTCTGCTCAGTTTTCCCATGTTTCAGCGTTTCCTATTAAGCAATAAGGTTGGAATATAGCCTGCGGAACAAAGGACGCCCTACTTTTCCACAGACATGTTCAAAAAGTAAAGCAGGGTTAACTCTGGATTCTGAGCAGACAACTGAAACAAGTTAAGACTGCTTTAACAAAACCTTGCAAGGATATCCTGATGTCCATTATAGCTGCTTGATCACAATTACAAATATTTGTATTGATCAAAATTATTATGTGTGAAATTACAGGTAGTTTTTGTGTTAACCAACACCTGCCTTTCTGTCTTCTTTGGCTCTCTCTTATGACATTCTCTGCTCCTTACTAAACAAGAAGTCTTCCTCAGAATCTGGGCTCAATTAATCTGGTTTCTCAGTGATATTGATCAGTTTCACATATTAAACGAAACTGGAGGTCATTTTTGTAAAAGCTTTTACGTTAAATGATAATGTACTCTATCTGTGTTTTTTTTATTCTGTAAATAGTCACTGTTAATCTTATTGTACCTTTTTTTATTGTGTGGCTCTTTCTTAATTATCTAAAACTTCATTTTACATTTATTTTCAAAAGCAATTTATTTTTTCAAATAATTCAATGTTATTAAATGGCTGCCTGTTGGTATCTGTGTGTAAAATCCATATGTTGACAGCTTTCAACACTAATTTTCCCTATTTCTTTACCTTATTTTTGAATTTCACATTGTCATTGTATTATCTGTACAGATATAATTTCTTAAAGAGTTTTTCACCTTACAACACCAGTATCATAAATACGTCTAATTCTGCTGAAAATGCGGGTATTGGTGTTGGCAAGTACACATATTTATGCATAATCTAATATAGTTTTGTCATTTGTTGCCATGTACAACATGAAGTGACTTAGGTTATTAAAAGTTAAACCACTTTCAAACCATATCATCTTGAAGCTAGCTTCTGCACCATTCCAATGATTCTATCTAAGCCTTGACAGACTTATGGAAGCATTTCTAGCAAGCCTGGAACTTGGATGATTTCCAGGGACCTTTAAAATTGAATCCACATCAGTAGATCCAGTATTGAATGTCCATTTTTTAAAATCAATTTTCAATCATTTATTCTAGCTTAAATGCTAATGGCCATATCATTTTCTCAGAATGCTTTGTGAGGGTGTGAGGGGCTGTCAACCAATGGCAGGCTGTTTTGTCATCACTCCATGCTGCATGCTTAAAAACACAGATCATTATGGAGAGCACTTTGAGTGTGAACTTTTTTGCAGTTTCTGAATTATTGTTTGTTTTACCTTATTGTTGTAGCCTGTCTCTTGAATATGTATTATTTATTATGACATGTGCTGCTGACCTTTTGGCCGGGTCATCATTGTGAAAGAGATCTCAAGTTCATCAGGTCTTTATCTGGGTAAATAAAGGTTTTTGTTTTGTTTTTTTTAAATGGAGGAAAAATAGTTTTGGAAAACCCCTATTTTTTTCCTCATACACATCTTAAACTGAATTAACATGTTTAAAAAAAAAAAGACATGTCAGATCAGTTGCTCTTCTGCCACTGCTGTTGACAAAGCTGGTGTGATAAGCTCCAAACCTTCTTGCCCCAAGTGGACACCTGAGGAACTGCATTTTTTTGTTTTGTTTTATATCACTCACACTATGCCATCCATATCGTGCCTTGGCCCGTTCCAGCCTAAAGTCCGGTACACTGTTAGTGCAATCGTTCCATGCTTCAGTGCAGCACGCTTCGCGGCCCCGGCACGGTAGGACGAGGTGGGCCTAGGCATGGCACAGATGCAAATAAAGGGGCACAAGCACAGAATGGGATGTAGCGTGTAGTAACAACAAGAGGAAATCGCTGTAGAGCGCAGAGAGCAGCAGGATACCAGTACAGTCTACATTTCTACCCAGTTTCTGGCAAAGTCAGGCTTTAATGAGTGTGAGAGGTTTTATAGTTTGTGAAATAAAGCTTCTTCCCTTGATTGAGTCACAAACAGCAGCTCACAGGATAACACACATCTTTCATCCTCCGTGCGTAAAGGAGAATGCCAAATACGCAGACAGGTGTGTGCTGGGGTTAATCTCACGGCTGATTTAACCTCTCTTATTATAAAATTATAATGCCAAACTATCATCCACTGAATTAACTTACCTCTAATTCTATATCATGTCACCAAGAAGTGAAATTGTGATCTTGATCGCTGAGGTTTGAATGGAACATCGCTTAATCCTTAGGTGTTTTCACCTCTAGCTCTCATTAGAGGGTTAAATTGCTCTCGTAACGGTGGAAAAAAAACTTTTAACTGAACATTTTAATCCTGCTCTGGACACAGGCTGTCCTGTGACATGACAGCTTGTTTAGGGCAGCAGGCATCCAGAATTACGCACAGAAATAGTACAGTTCATGATGCATAAAGGAATGCAAGGGGGGTTCATACGAGTTAAAAAGTCGGGGTTTTATTCAGCAGAAGTGCCTGGAACTCTGATCAGGCTCCAGATTATATGATGTGAGCGATAATTCTCTCTCTCTCTCTCTCTCCCAGGTCAGCTGAGATAACTCCAGTGTCAGATCAGATATCGTATAAATCCGTTGCTATTTTACAGTCTAAAAAACAATACTTATGTGTACTGAGTCATCAATATGTACAAAGTTAGCACAGCTGTATTTTAGCACAGTTACAATACGGCACTGTACGGATGGCCTAGTGTGAGTGCACCCTTATGTTCAGCATTGGCCTCATTCCTCAACAACAGAGGTTGCTAGTTGACAAGCCATATGGACAAAACAAGCAGCTTCAACACGCATGCAGCACAGCATTGTTGAATCTTGATCATCCTGTTCTTATGATTGTGGAAAGCCAATGTCACAGCTGAAATAACAATCAGATAACTTGCCTGCAGCTCAGTTGTTTTTAATTGCTTCTCTTTTTGTCTATTTCTAGTATGCAGATATTCTACAAATTTATAGTCAATAGAATTGATGCTTATTCTTGTTTCCTTATTCCAAATTAACCAAATTGTACTCACAAAAGTCATGATTTGTCTTCTTGCAAGTCTGAATGTGTTGTCTCTCTGACATATGCAGTGTTTATTCACTAGTAGCAGATGGTCTGAAATCATGTTTTTCCACATTTCTAGCCACAAATCTGCATTGTTGATCCAAATCCACATCAAAGACATATTTATATGCAAAAGCCTTTGTCACAAACGTCATTCTCTACAGAAAGCAGGCACAAGCAGATTTAGACTGAAATGATTGAATATGTATTAGAAAACACTTCATTTGGAGGTAGATTAAAGCATGACTCTACTTTTTTTATTCATTAGACCAAACACAGATGATGAAAACACCTCCCTTCCCTGATTAGATCAGTTAAAAATGTGACTCAGAATGAAAGGATTACCAAAGACTGTGTGACAGTGAGTCATGTTGAAAAAGTGCGTGTATGTCACAGAGATTAAGAGGCCTCCCGCATCATGAATGCTCTATTGACTCTGGTCACATGACTGAGGGAATTCCAGCGCCGCTCTGACAGATTTTCACCGACAGGCTGCAGAGGTTGCAGCGTAATGCTCATGTGAGAGACGATGGGTCTTTTGTATGCATGACCTAATGTGAGGATCACGACATATGAACATGACTGTCATAAGAAACAGGGCTGCCTGCTACAACCTGCTACAAGGAGTTTTTAAGATGGATTAGTACAGGCAGGGCTTTTCCTGCATTCAAAAGTTAACGCCTCCTAATTTTGCACCACCAGGAGCCCCCATCAGAGTCAGACGTGTGTTTTCATGAAAAATATAATCTTCCAAGGGCAGCACTGAATGAATTTGACTTTTCTAACTGAAATACGCCATATGTAAGGGCAGCACGTTTGTCTTTTTACAGTTACAGCTTTCCTAAAGCTGCTTTTAAACCTGTTTGGTTGAGCCAGTATGCACACAACATAAGTACACAGTAAGAAAGGGACCACCATGGTGCCATTTTAAGCCAGGAAAAACCCTGTGATATTATGGAAGCACTCACATTGGGATTTTTCTTCTGTTTTTTTTTTTTATGTTATTATCTGTTTTTCTTGGGCGGGCTTCCTCTGTTTTTCTGAGTTGTTTTTCTTCCCCAAGTTAATCAACTTAAAATCGCTGCAGAGGAGGCAAGGCAGGTTGTTCAAGGCTTCAAAAATAGCGGGTCTGTTTCTTTGATCCAGTTTTATTTCTGTTAAGGTTTGAAAGAATGATAGAAACTTGTAAAAAAAAAAAAAAGCCAAAAAAAAAGGCCATTGGAGGGTGAGCCTGAGTAGCAGCAGCAATGCATGCAGATGAATGCTTCAGTGGCAGCAGGGAATTTTGGGTTGAATATGGTATGAAAAAAATTAACTCTGAAAAACAGAAGAAAATAAACATATTTTCACAAAAACATATGTTTTAATTCTGAGATAGTGATGTCTGTCGACATCTGTCGAATTTTAATTTATATGAATGCAATTCTCTTCAGTAGGATATAGGATAAGAGTTTCCGACCTGCAAGGACCATCCCAAAGCTCCTAAACTGCTCCGACGACAGAGGATAGAGGACTGAGGAATGAGGACCAAGGAGCAGTGAAACACAACAGTAGGCTTCCTGGAAATCTATTAAGTGAAGAGATCACTCACTGATCAGACGCTACAGCGCAGCTAACTTCAATGAAACTTCAAAACAATGGTAAATCTTAAAATAGAGATGATCAAAACAGACACAGACTATGAACATCACCAGTTTAGGAACAGTCGACATAAGGGTAGATTTAAAAGCGTGTTTGAAATGAGTATTTACAATAAAATATTGAGCAGAAATTTTACTAAATCAATATAATCAAGTCTTTCACTATGGAGTTTAATACTTGATTTGTTTTCTGATTTGCCATCAAACCAAAAACGTGTTTTAAGACTTAAAATCAAAAGAATCGAAAATATTTCCTTTAATGGTCAGTTGTTGTCTGTGTTTAATAGATTAACAAGAGTATTAAAGTCTGACAGAATGGGAGTCTGTCTGTGAGAAATAGGCTACGTTTCACATCCATTGCGGGGTCAATAATGTTCATATCAGACTGATTGTTAATGAGTGTCATGTTTGATCATTATGATTTCAATAGTCTCCTAAAGTAAACAAAGAATTTCCACAACAATTGATGAGGTTTTTTTAATAACTGCAGTTTGCTTGTTCAGATGTTTAAAGACAAACAGCTGATTGACAATTAGCTGTGCGGCTGCCTACTGTCACCACTCATGATGCTACAGAGGAGAGAACATCTCAGGTCCCTTAAAACAAACTTCCTCTGTCCTCTTCTAACCTTCTCCTTGAGTCTTTCCATGTGTCCCCGGAAGATGGAACTAAAACTTAAGGAAAATTTAAGAAAGAGATTCATGGACACAACTGAGGAGACTTGAGATGCAACTTCAGCAATTTAAATATCAGCAGAAATGTTCATATCAGCAATTAACTTATAAAGCTGAAACCTGTCAATACAGATACCATGCCAATAAAAGCATGCCCAATGTTACATCCTATCATATTTTGAACATCTTATATTGAAACAACTGAAACTTATTAATGGCTCGGTTTTGCTGTAAATATATCAGTTTAAAATATTCATTATCAGTCTAATGAACAACTAGCTAATTGGTATCAGTGACTGCCCTGAAACATCAATATCAGTGGACATCTTAGCCAGATTTCGTTCTTGGCAGACATTAGCTAAAAAAGTTAAATATTGTTATCAGCAGATATGAAAATTTTGCTGATATTTATAGCTGATATATATCAGTCGTACGTATCAGCAGTATAAAACATAAGGTAAGATAATTAAAAATGTCTCTGTCTTTGAAAATTTCAGGAAATATTTGAGATACTGTAAGACCTCAGTTTAAAATTCTATATTAATAACATAGCAATGGTCATTTTTTTAATTAATCTATATATTTCAGTGCAGAAATTCTACATATTTTATCTTTAACTTTGCTTGGCTCAGCCTCTCTTTGCACAGGAGATGCCTGATCAGTACTGGTTTGTAACAGTACTGGCCGAAATATGTCTAGAATTATCAGCATACTGGCAAATTGCATCCCTAAAATACTCATCTCTGCTTTTATTTTGAAATGCTGCTTGCTGTGCAGGACCTTACAACTCCCCAGTGCAACACTACAGATCACTGCTGAGGGATTAAGCACACTGGCTGATTTCAAGGAGTCTCTTCTAAAGTCATTCAGTCATTTGGATTTGGCTTAACTGACTTTGTTTTTGTTATTTATTTACAGACAATAAAATGATATTTATCATGTTGTTATTTAGTATCAAGGTATGAGTTTTGGTCCACGTGGCCCAGCCCAAGTAAGAAGCAATGTTGCTCTTGACTGTGAATTAAAGGTAGTGAGATAAAGAGAAACAACAAAAAGCAAAAGACATGGATGTGTACTTCCAGCTGCATTTCTGAGGGGTTTTGCACCACATAAATAATTCGTTAAGAGTGTTTCAAGCCTTGCTATGCGTGCAGCATCTCAACGTTGTGAGAAAGCAAAGAAGCAGGAAAGAATTCTCTGCAGTGTTACATAACTCTATAGCTTACTACGACCAGGGGCCAGAGCATATTAACGGTTTCCCCCTCTGTGACCTTCTTAGCTGCTGACACACTTTTGACTCAGGCTATGCTGAAATTGATGACTATCACTGGTTGAACGCAGCCACTGATACTTTAACACTGGCTCAGGGGCGAAAAATACACATGTCATTGTTATTATGCTGGACAGAGCTTTCCAATGTATTCATGTTAGAGCTCCACAAATAGACACACGCTGCGTCATATAGGCTCATAACTGTCAGGGTAAATCAGGAAAGCTTATCTTTTCACAGCTGACTTGGTCCTCGCACAGACAGATGCAAGATTCATTCATAAAAATCTCACAAATCTGTCTTTATTATGAAAATATTCAGTGGAAGTGCCCCTCTTTCACTAGGAGAACCTGGATCCAAAGCCCTCAAGGACTCCTGGAGGTCTTTGGACTACAGTTAGGAACTCTTCAAACTGAAGAAGTGTTTCCTGGTTGAGCCATCTGCTTGCTTTTGACCTAAATACCAAATGGTAACTGGACTTGAGCTTGTAAAGTGGTTTTATAGTCATCTAACCACTCAAAGCACCTTTTGCCCCAAAAATCCTACTTACAATGGTGACTATGTTAAGTGTGCCATACATACGCATTTACGCACCATTGATGGAGCAGTGAGAGCAATTTGGGGTTAAGTGTCTTACCCAAGGACACCAGGCATGTGGCTGCTGGAGCTAGGGATCGAACCCCCGACCTTCCGGGTGAGGGGCGACCCACTCTACCGGCACTACAGCCACCAGAGGCATAAAAGGTCTGAAATAATGCTCTGTGAAAATACTAGGATAGGACTAGGAGAGCAATATGACCTCCTTATTTACCTATAAGAACTGTTGTATACATTTGTGTCTCAACGCTCTGCAGTTCTACATCCAGGAAGCGCCACAGCTGAGAGGTAACCTTAGAACCCAGAGATCACTTTCTTCACTGCAGAGCACTGCTTTTTGTCAAAAATACTTAAAACTACCCCAAAATTAAGACGAGCTGTCAATAAAACAGTGTCACCACTGCCTCCGTCTTCTTCTCCGACCTACCGTCGACCGCAGTTTTCACTGCGGAGCGGAACAAGTCAAGAGGCGGGCAGACAGCTACGACCCAAACCGCCGTTTCAACACTCACCTCTGGAAGATATTCCACAGGAAGCCCTGGTCCGGGGGAGCGTTGATATGCGGTGGAGCTTTGTACGGACTGTGATACGCCATTTTAAAGGGAATTTTCTGTCAAAACACCGACAGACTGCTCTCCTCCTGCTGTAGTTTCTTCTCCTGGCAGCTTCAGTCAGACTCCACCACCCAACGTTCACGTTACTGACTGCTGCCTCCTCGCGTACAGAGGAGTGGCCAATCATTCACCACTTCCCATAAGCACGCTGACGTCACGTCTTCCTCACATTTTCCTTTACTTGACTGTAAAAATAGAAACTTAAATATTAAGTCGACTGAAACTCGACTTGCCAAAATACTCAAGAAAATAGAAACATGTCAAAATTATTCAGGATAAATTTAAAGGATGTATTTTCAACCAATTCGTGCCTAAATTTTTTTAATGTTAACTGGGTCCCATATCCTCTGCGGGTATGTTCGTCATTTTGCGCTCTCCTCTCTGGAAATTCATATTTGAATAAGTGGAAACTATTGGGACCTATGGGCACATGGCTTGTTTCTACTACTACAATGGTAAAACGTGAATTACAGTACAAAAGTATCATGGTATTGAATGGTTTTTTTCCAAAAGAGCTTTCCAAGCAATTTCATAACACAGCAAATGCGAGAATACGTCATTTTGTCATCAAAGATATGACAGCATTTTAAAATTGTGAAATCTAAATTGTTTGAAAGGGATTTTAAAAATTGCTTTCAGTACATAAACAGTACCTAAAAAGAAAAAAATCCACTGTAAGTGACATGGATATGCAAGAAAGTTAATACCACTGAAAACCAATTCCTCTTGAAATGGAACAAAATCCCAAGCAACCAGACCAAGCATGACTCATACAGCTGCAAAAGAGCAACAGCCACAGAAGACCACCTTAGCACTGAACAGTAGTCAGCATGAGCCTGTATACAAAGTGTGGCTTTACTGCAGGAAGTTGTACTGATTGGGGTTTGGTATAACTCATTCATTTTCAATTCCAGCTGTCATGGGTGGGTGGGGGCTGGACTGGTCACCTACCAGTCATTAAACCAAGCTTACTCAAATTCACACCTACAAACAATTTTGAGCCACCAATTAGAGAACATGTCTTTTGGACTGTGGGAGGAAGCAAGAATTTGAACCAGGACATATATTTATGATTCAGCAGTGCTGACCACTGCCCCACCATGCAGTCTTTATTGTTCATTCATCATAATCAATATAATACACGGCACTGAATGTGATAATTGACAAGTTATGTTATTGTTGATTATAAAAGCCTGTTTACAATAAAGAAATGGAATGAATGGTTTCAAGACACTTGTATGCTTCTGTATCCTAAGAGAAGTTTGTGTGCTAGTGTCACACCTAGGAAAATTTCAACAGTTGACTTTAAATAGCAATAGACATTTAATTTATAGAGCACACTTTAGTACAAGTAAGCTCAATGGGCTTTGCAATATGAATAAAGAAGAGAAATAATTGAAACAATAATTATCTTTACAATGATGAACAAAATATATAAAAAATAACACAATAAACGCAACATAAAAAGTAGTCTCTTTTTTACTACATTACCTGAAAGCATCATGACTGTTCACCAAAAGGCGAAACGGGAAACCTGATTGGTCAAGCGTCTTTGGAAGCGGGAAAATCACGGCTGATATTTTTATGATTCAAGAGAAAATTGCAAATCTTTGCTGTTTTTCCTCAAAGTACAGCTAGAAAATAATTCGGTAAACATGTTTTATTACCCAAACGTCCTCCAGCGTCATTCTGGGTGTTTTTCAACAATTTGGTAAGTTTTTAAATAAGCTGACTGAAGTCCATGATGTTAAAACAAAGGTAGCTAACTATATGTACCCATTTATATCCATTATCTGGACGGCCAATGTTCTGATTTATTCAAGCTTTATTTAAAAATGGTTTGTTTGATTATTTAGGCTAGCAGCTACAAGAGGTATCAAGGTGACTAGAAGAGAGCTTCTCAAAGTCAATGTCAGGCGAACATGGTAAGTACAGATATGCCCATAGTGACAAGTAGAAGGCTAATGTTAGCTAGTGGATGTCCGTCATGTTTAGTGCTAGCAAGGTACAACGATAAAATTATTCAGCATTTCTCAGGGCTTATATTTTTTATCAGTAAATATCTCGCCTTGTACCTACATTCATGTACATCCCAAAAAACTGAATATAATGTAAAAATGCATATTTATTACATATGAAGCAAAGCAGTTTAATACCTGTTTATTTTAAACTTGATGATTATGACTCACTGATAATTTATTTTATTTTATTTTATTTAGGATCATTTATATCACACTTAAAAATCAGATGTTTGATTCCAGTTTGATAATGCAGGAACAAACTTGATGTCTCAGACAACTAGATTTAGTTTATTTATTTTATTAGGTATCAAAAGTTGCAGGCAAAATCCTGCACAATGTCTGAATTACTCAATTCATACATAGGCAGTTGCACAGCTGGTAACATTGGAGCTGTATCACCTAATTTTCCCAATGTCGCCACTGTATTTGGGCAATTCCAGTATTTCCCATCAATTACCTAACCTGACGCGCCAGATGGATTTGTTTCACACAGAAACAGGCATATCCATCTGCTTTGCGAGGTTATCAACTACCTGGACCAGGGGTTTTCAAAGTGTGGGAGAGTGAGCCTCCCCTAAGAGAAAATTATTCATTCAGTGGACCCCCACCCCCATAAAGATTCAGACTGAAAAACAATTAAACAACCATATGATCAAACATTTATGTCTAAACTTTAACAATTTTTAACAATATATTTTTGATTTTTTGGTCTGAAAATGTTCTTAAACATCTGTCTTTCCCAGGCAATCAGTTATTTGGCTTCAGTAATAAATCTATTGTCAATACTACCTGATTATTATACTCCACGCTCTTATTTAGTGGGAACTTAACAAGTTTTCATCTGTACGGTTGATGCAGGATTGCATTCAGCAGACCATCCTCCACCTTCAGCCTTTCTTGGTACTTGCTTTTGATCAGTGCAGGTGCACTGATCAGTGACTGAAATTCCTTTCACTTCCTGTTAAAAATTCCCCTAGTTTGGTCACTAGACTTTTTGCTCAGTCTCAAGAAGACCCCAAGGTTTATACAACCTTATGCTGTCATTTGCTTGTACATCTTTGCAAATTAAACGCTGTGACTTGAGCATCATCAGGATCAGAGCAGTAAAATCCTAACTGGAATAGTTGAATCTATAGCATAGTCCCTATAGTAACTATAAGTCTAAGTCTCCATGCACAGCAGAAGTTAGATCACCTTTTTCTGTTTCTGGTTTTGCACCTCCCCTGAGGTTCTGTGACGCCCCCCAGGGGAGGCCCGCCTCACACTTTGAGAACCGCTGACCTATATCATGGCACCTCACCATAGTCTTATCTTTACCATCATAATCTAATTTGCCCCACAAATGTTACATTTTCATAAAGCTGGCTTCCCATTAATCTGCTTGGCAGTGAAACACATCTGAGCTGGCTTCCCGCACAGCAAACAGTGTGTAAGCCTCTTAATTGTGCTCTCAAAGTAAACGAGATTGATACATTTAACTTCAAAATGTCCCTAAAAAAATCTCAGGGGAGCATGCCCCTGGAACCCCCTAGAGACTTTGGGGTCCCTCTACCACAGTCTCCTGAAATCCTGCAGGAAAGACTGAATTCAGACAGTGCTCTCTCTTATAGTTAAAATATGACTGTAGATCATTAAGCTTCTCTTCTGTTTGATAGACTGATCATTAAAACAATAGGGATTTTATTAATTCAAATATCTTTGATTATTTCTCATATCGTAGCAAAGAATATCGAGATGTGTCATTTATCGTCATTCAACTGAAAAATATCAGGATATGTTTTTTAACCCGTATCTCTCATATTTCCTCAGAAATTTCAAACATCTTTGATTTTTTGTTGAAAATGAAATGTAGTTTCAGTTTAGTAAGACTGGTGTATAATTTTACATTCTTTCAGTGGGGACATTTTGGACTATGTGACCGCTCAGGTGCCCGCACCACAACCCAACATGCCAAGGCCTCGGTTCTCTCTCTACCTGTCATCTCAGCTGCAGTATGGAGTTGTTGTTGTGTACCACAGGCAGTGTGGCTTCCTGCTCGGTAAGGGGAAATGACTATCTTTAACAAGAAAGAGAAGAAAGCCTTGAAGTCAAACCCTCTTCCAGACTTCATTGTTGGAACATAATATAGTGTAACCTGCTGGTGGATGAGCAAGAAGAAAAGAGGAGGTGAAATAAGGAGAGAGGATCACATGAAACTCTTACTTTTATAAGCAGTATAAAACCCAAATACAGTCCATTTTGTCACAGTGGTAGTAGACTTATAAATGTTCATCTACCAGAAATCAGGTATAAGTATGACAAAAGAAGATCTTGGCCTCATATTTAATTAAGGAAAAGCAGAAAATGTGGTCAGTAAGACAGATGAATTTCGGCTAAAAAAAATAACCATTACTTTCTGCAAAATAGACTATGGCGAGAATGCTATTTGTCCAAATTATTCTAAACACAGCAGACAGGTTGTCCCTGCAAAATGCATAAGCCTCAGAAACAATGTTTCATTGTCAAGCCAAAACAGTGCATCTCTACATAATGCATGTTTCTCAATTCACCCTGGCAAAGCTGATTTAAAAACCTAAATAGAGATGATGAATGCAGTACTAGCAATCAGAGCTCAACACTATTCATCCTGGCATAAATTGCACCCTGAAACTAATAATGAATCTGACAGCTGCACAAGCATGCTGTTGTCATGGCTGATCAAAACTGTCAAAGAGAACTGTAGGCTGTTAAGGATGAGGAGAGGCTTAAAAGAGAAACCACTGAGTGTTAACTACAGATGTAAAAGTTACTGGTTTTAATGATAACTGCTGCAAAACTCCCCCATGGTCAATAATACTATTCAAATGTAATTATCATTTAAACCGTTTTTAAATACTATACTTTAATATCACAGACATCATGTAGTCTTGGTTTGTTTACCTAAACATAGATGTTTAGGTGAACAACACCCTACTAGGGATGGATGTTGCAAATTAGCATTCGCTATAAACACTGATACTTGCATGGGATGGCTGTTCACAGTTGTCTATGTATACGGTATCGTTCCCTAAAAAATACACTCTAAATAAATAAAAGAAATGAAAATAAGTCAACAGGTTGTAATGTGAAGAAGAATTTATAGGGACCAGGAGACATCCTTGTCCCTTTGGTCTCCAATCAAACAGGGCTTCTTTCTCTGCAGACATGTGAAAGACATTTGATCTGATTGTGACCTGTCCACTTCTGTATTTGAGAAAACACCTAAGAGTTGTGTGTGTGAAATGTTCTACTCCTTCTGTGTTTCCAGAGGAGGTTCAGCAGACCATGGACCGCCTGCTGCGCTCTAAAAGATGCATACATATCGACATGGATGAGTCTGACAGGTTTACACACAAGGACATGTACACCCATTTATTCTTGCACAGTGCATGAGTGTTTTTTTTTCAATCCTGGAGTGCTTTTGATTCGAAGTAGAGCCCTGCAGAGGTTTTATGTGTTTGGGGGAAGTCTAGACTCAAAGCATCTGGTGGAATATTTATGAGGGAGATTATTTTTGGTAATAAAGACTGTGAAAGGAGACAGTAGTGTTTTATTGGTTGAATGATGGACAAATTGAGCTACTCTCAATTTGAATGGCATCATAAATGTTAATAGGCTGTGTAATGGAACAGCAGTGGTATATGCACATTGGTTTCTGCTTTAGAGTACATTTTATCACATTGTGCACCCTACAGATAGTGTATACTTTACTTTTTTAGTAATGTTGTATATTTTCTTAGAAGCTTTAAAACTAACATAAGATAAAAGTATTTTTAGCAGAGCATTAGCCACTACAGTGCTGAACATGTGTGTGATGTTTTAATATATTAATGGCATTATTGGTGTGTTTACATGTAGGCTGGCCTTGGATGTACCTGACAACCTCTACATCATGGAGGAGGCAGAGGGGGCTCAGGACCCTTTCTTTGGGCTTATGGAGTTAAACCAACTGCCCAGCCCCTACAACATACACCAGGTATGATAGCTGTATACGGCAGGAGTTATCCAGGATAACTATACCGGCAGTGCAACCCAACCTCTCCCTTTGCAGTGTAGCATTACTCTGGATGTATTTGAAACTGCCTATGGTACCAGCATTATGTACTGATTTTGCCAAAACTGTGTATGCAAACAAATAAGAGGTGTGCATTATGCCATGACTTGAAGACAGCCAGGGCACCAACATAGCATCCCTGCTGGAGTCAGGGTAATTAAAGAGCAGCTTAACCCCAGAGTTTTAGCTTAGGTGCATCTACCCTTAGATTAAAAAAATGTCTTTAGAAAACCATAGATAGGGCTAGGAGGCAGGACAGGACGTGTCCACTCCCTCTTTCCTACTGTTACCACCTGAGAGTGAAACAATTTTATATGGTCATGGAGACACAAGTTTGTTATCTTCCTAATTTCAAGACAAACGTGGTTTATTCATGATATTGGGGGAATTAAACCACGCTACCCACTATCCCACAGTGACGCTTTTGATTGTTTGAGCCTGCCTTTACTTGTAACTCTTCCACATTCTGCTGCTAATAGTTATTTTAACAGTCATTGTGGACCTAAAGAATATTTAAATTGGGGAATGATTATATAGGGTCATGTTAACGACAAAAGCTTGTGTCATCTGACTCGTTTTAAGAGAAAAAAAAAGACACAGTTTATCAGCAATATTGCTTACAAGCACTACACTACCCACATTCCCAGAGTAATGGAGCAACATTCTGATCCCTATACAGGTTATATGGAAGGAAAGTGCGACAGGGTGACTGAGGCAGTACACAAGAGATTCCCTAAGGGTGCTTTCATACTAAGGGCCTGGTCCCGGATTGGAGTACACTTGAGCTCAAAGTCCTGTTTGTTTGGTCAGTGTGAATGCAAACGAACCGTTCTTGGTCACTGGGTCCAGGCTCGCTTGTGAAGGTGGTCTCAGTTGTGATTCAAGTAGACTCTGGCACAGTTCAAATGAGATGTGAATTCAACCACGCCTGAATACGTTTGTTAACATTTTGTCCTAAATAAACAGTTGAAATAATCAGAATCAAGTCAACAAATGATCTGTTATTACTCACCTTACAAATGACCATACGTTGTAGTCAGTGAGATGAGTTACAAAGGGAATAAAGGCCCATTTAATCCTCTGAGCTGCACATAGCACATAGATTTGTTAATACAAAAAGAAATGTTTCTGGCTTTTTAAAAACATCTGCCTGGACTACTTTATAGGCTTCAAACATATACAAATCTTCATGGCGCGGTTCGTAATAAGGCCTAATGTGAAAGCACCTATGAAACAAATCAAAACAGCTTCATCCTTTTCATGATACTTCTTTTAGAGGCAAATGAAGAATAGCATACACAGTTTTGGCCTTGCCTCATACCAAACACATTTTGATCATGTGAGGTACCAGTATTTTCAGAGGGCTTCATTACACTCATGTACTGTTCTGGAAAAGAAGTAAATATCTTTCAGTATTTTCTTGTTATCTAATATATTTTCATGTCTGCTTTTAGCCAGTGTTGGTGATTGAAGAGGCAGGTCCACAGCATTCCCCGATGCCCAGTCTTCATACCACACCAGACAAAAGTGGTGAGACTTTTATGTGTCTTATATTATATATTCTTATATTTGCTGTCTCCATTGGCATGGACAAAAAAGTAACCAGATTCAAAACTATCAAATGCTATTTAATACAAAGCACCACACTTACATTTCTCTGCAGTTAAAATTAAAGTTCTAAATATCAAATTTTAGGAGGAGAGAACAGAAAATTACAGGGCAGAAAATTAAACATTGAGAAATGCAGTGTGATAAGTGAGTGTGGTGCTGTGCAATATCTGATGATTGCGATCAGGATAATCAATCTTTTGTTTGGTTTATAAATGAATCTGTTTATGTTAATTCTATAAGTAATTTCTTTTTCTGCAGAACCAAACTTTTGGTTAATATTTCCTTGTAATGAAAATTGTGATGAAATGCTCAATCATCAGTTAATTTAGTATTATTCTATCTGGAATCTGTTACAAATGTGCCTATCTTCCTATCCCCCATCTGTGTCAAACCAGGTTTCAGGGCACCTCCAGCTGCCATCACCCTGACAGAGAAGGAGCAGTTGCCCATTCCCACTGCTGAGGTAACCTCTCTGCCACTGTGCAGGTACAGAAAACATCTTTGTCATCAGTTTCAGGCACAGCAGCCAGTCTAGTGATTCATTGGACAGCAACGTGGAACGTGCACCCACAGCAGCTTCACTTAAAGTCTTTGTCACAAATTGGCCACTCAGTCAGAATCAGATACACTTTATTAATCCCCAGAGCAAGTTAAAGCTGCTGTTTTTCACAGTGTAACTAAAGGAATTCTGATGCTTAGTATGAACTTGTGTGTCCACATGCATTGACCTAAGTGCATTGGTTGCTGCTACGTGATTGGCTGATTAGATATTTTTTGTAATGAGCAGCTCAACAGGTATACCTAATGAAGTCATCAATTAGCATATACAATAAATAGAGATATGACGAGCAGAAATAAGTACCAAAGCTCAGAGTAGCAGAAGAAATAATAAAGCTCTGTTCGAAAGAATGTGGAATCAAAGCTTTGAATGACATTTTCAGATTTAAACACCTAAAGATGATCTTTGTGAGTCTTTACAGCATGTCAGAAAGCTAACATTTGAAGATAAATCAATATATTGTTAATGGTGTGTGTAATACTGTGGAGTTTATGACGTAGGAAAGGGTGGACATAAAGTACCTGATGCCTTAAAGACTGTCCTGAATTCACCCCTCACAGCTAAATTATGTTACAGTCATAAAACGCAGCTGTGCCTCTGAGTCCCACAGACCTCTACACGCTTTTAGCCTCTTCTTAATGTCACTTAGGGACTGATAATACTCCTCCTAAAGCATCGTGGGCCGATGATGTCCATTTTGGTTTAATAGGATGTGACTTTAACAACATCAGCATGTGCTCTGTTTGTTTACAGAGATATGTGGCTGACTTATATCTGTCCTTCACCCCTGCTTGTTCAACCCTTGTGGTGTTTTCTGCTTTGTCTGCAAGAATTTTGCAATTTCTGTAGACAGAATTCTTCACTTTCTGAAATCAGTGTCATGCATCTGTCCCCTTATCTCTTCACTATTTCCTTTTTTTGCTCTTCTGACCCTTTTCTTGTTCTCCCTCTGTTGCACTATTCCTTTTTTCTGCAGTATTTTGTAGGAGATGACTTTCCAGAAGTCACAGCCAGAGAGATCGACTTGTTGATGGATCAACCGGAACATTTCAGAGAAGGTGGGTGCCTCTCCAGCCTGGTTTATCTTTCTTCGACTCAGCTGTGGTAGGGTAGGTAAGATAGATAGATGGTGGGCGGTGCCCATCGGTTGTCATGATTAGGGCTGCAACAACAAATCAATAAAATCGATAAAAATCAATAATGTAAGAAGGTGGCAACGAATTTATGTGTCGATTCGTTGTGTCACTTGGCGTGACGCGGAGCTGTTTACGTCACACGCAGACGGCTGATAAACTTTACTTTGGCTTGGTTTAGTACTTCTCTGATTATAATCCAGTGATTAGCGGAAAAATTAAGTAGATATATTCACCATCAACTGTGTCTCATGACGGAGATGAGATGCTAGTGATCTAAAAACAGCTTGTTGTCGTAAAAACTCCAGTGGAACTTAAGTATCGTTTCTGTTATGATGTGAGACTGGATAAAAACAATTGTGCTGGACTGTCAGGCGTTCATGTAATCCATGATATTTGCCTCACTTTGTGTTCTAAATGTTCGCTAAAACAGGAGAGAGAAGGCAAAGCTTGAGCTGCAGTCACATGGCTGTTGGGTGTGTGTGTGTATGTGTATGTGTGACATAGAGAGTGTGTGTGGCCGTCCATGAGTGCGGGTCGGTCTGACAACAAGCATGGACAAACTAACGTTAGCTTGTTGAATACGTGAGTGATAAATGTTTATAAGTTTATGAGGCTGACCTGTGGCTTATCTGGGATAAAATAATTGCAAGAGGATGTAATAAAAGCAGAATCCAACTATTGGAGTCTGTCATTCAAATCATACCCTCAGGCTGTTGTCATTAGTATGATCTTAAAGTGTTTATGTATGTTTGTAAGGAGGGAGACAAAGTTATAACATAGAAAATATCATTTTAATTTTTAGAACTCAAAAAATGTTTTGTTTTAGTTTTTAGAATAAAGGCATTTAAACTCTAACATTATTTTGACAGGTTTGGAATATCCATGTTAAATTTGTAAATAAGGGACCCTGCCCCCAGGAAACATCCGGGCCATCGATTAATCGTGAAAATAATCATCCGATTCATCGATGATTGAATAATCGTTTTCTGCGGCCTTAGTCATGATTGACTTGTGGAGGAAAATATTAAGGATTTAACTGGGTTTTGTGATTTATTGCTGAGCAATTAGCCTCTCTGTAGAGCACAAGTGCTTTGTCTTTGCTTCAGATCTCTAGTTTGACTTCCTTTCTCACATTAGAGTTGTCTGTCAGCATTTTTTTTAAACCAAATATGATATAGCACACACATTAATTCACCAATAAAAACACCCTAATGCTTAGTGCAGTGTATAAAATAAATCAAAGAAGTTCTGCATTACTACAAAATTAAAATCCTGCTGTGTTCTTAAAATGAGTCTTAGTTGTAAAAATACCATAGAATAACAGAAATGCAATAGGCAATGTAGTTCATTATTTTTAATTTGTAGACATTATGGTGATCCATGATGTATTTTTGGAAGTTTGCAATCATGCCATATGAAATGATTGTGCCTGATGTGAAAATGCCCTAAATCAGGCTTCAAATATGAGGAATAAGCAGTATAAAGTGTCTGTATATGAAAGTTTTGTAGCCTGGTATCACACTTGGAGTTTGTACAAGATTTGATGTTTCTGTGAAGTGCCCACTTTATCTGTCCAACTGTGTGTCCTTCTTTGTAAAGTGTCTGCTCCAGTGAACAAGGTCAGATTCTTTGTGCAGCCACTATAATTGAAAAAAAGCAATTTAGACTTTGAGAGTACCTTCTCTTCAGGAGAGGAAAACCTTTATTTTCAGGAGACACTTTCATTACAGGGTTAAATAAAGCAGATACACCTCTTAGCTTTAGGAAAGTACTATTTATTGTTTTTAAAAGTGGCTAAACTTCAGCTTGCATTCAGAAATGCCTCCAATTAACCACATAGGATTACAACACACCCCTTTAAAAATCATGTGACTCTTTCTGCCCATTTTGCCTCTATTAACACATTTTTTGCCACTCTTGCCTCCTTTTGCCTTTACAAACAAATATTGTGCTTCTATCAAGCCCTTTTCACCACTTTTTACACAAATTTTTTCCCAAATTCAACTGAATTTCACTCTGTTATGCTAATTTTTGTCACTCGTAACCCCTTTTCACCACTTTTTGGCCGTTTTTACAATTTTTTGGCCATTTTTGCAACTTTCCACCTTTTCCTGTAGAAGTGGAGGGGCAGCATCCTGAGGAAAGGATCAGGGATCATGAAGGAGCCATGTCCACGATTGATCAGTAAGTCTTGTAGAGAAAGTAAAAGCAGACAGTTCAGGCCTATCTGATAACTACACACTGTAGAGGCACCTTCAGGGCAACATTAATGTCATAGTTACAATTCCAGTCTGCTTTGTTTGTTTGTTTGTTTTTTTTAGGATGCTAACAAATTAGAAACACTGGCGTGGGAACTAACCCTTTAACAACCATCCAATTACTGTTACTACATTGGAAAAACATATTTTAATGATTTGATTCTTTTCTGAAATTGGCATTGTTTGAAATGTTACCAATGTCAGATGTTAATGATCAGAGTAAATCGGCTGATTGGTGGAACAGCGGACCAATCAAAGAGCCGACAAAGGGTGACTTGTCATGAATGGAAGATTTCATTAACATCTACAGTATAATTCCAAAAAGCTGCATAAATGCATGCACCTGTGAAAACAAACCATGTCTGTGTCATTGTTCCTAGGCTTAAGGAGACCGTGCTGAGACCAGAGCAGGACAGCTTGTGGCTGCTGGAGGAAGAGACAGGTCGGCGTGTGGAGGCTTCTCTGGTAGCTGCTGCCCTAGAGATGACTCCAGTGAAGGTTCCTATGTCAACTCCACCCTCTGGGGCATCTGGAAACAAGAGCAACAGATCAGCAGAAAGTCTGCATGAAGAGGTGAGACGGGTTATGCACTCTGTTCACTCATTCATACCTGTTATTAACCTGTTGTTTGGATTATGTCATGTAGGAAACATCAGACAGTGACAAAGCATTTTCACAGAGACGCTCGTCATTAACCTCAATCTGGATTCCACAAAGTGACTCATGAGCAGCTTGTTTCGTTTTGGAAACCAGTAATGAAAAGCAGATGTGGGTGTGTTGCTGCTGATGAATACTTTCCACTTTGTGAGGAACTTTAGAGTGACCTCCTATAATAGAGCCAAACATTTAAGTAAGGAGGAAACAGTTCCTAGATTCAAGGTTGTTTTTCACAGTAAGTTATATCATTCAATGTTGATTATCCTTACATCCATTTGTGATCACCTGGCTTCAAAGATAAAACTTCTTGAAATTTTGCCCTTATATATCTATATTAATTTAAAAAGTGGCCATTCCTGTTATATGTCATATTTTTATTGAGGTCTTACAGTATACAATTGGTGTTTTATGTCCTGTGCTGCTTATTAGATTTTTTTAAGTAATCAAACTTGGAAAAATTATTTCACACAGGGGTTTCAGTGCTTTTTGAACATTTTCAGCACATTTTACAAAACCATGATGACTGTAATAATTTTAGTCACTATAATTCTGACATGAAAATGTCGTTACATCTATAAATTGAAACTGTTTTTCTCTCCGTGATCAGGTTGTTCCTCCTCTGAGAAAGCAAGGGAAAGGTCGGAGGCGCCAGCTGATCTTTGCTGACTCTCAGGTCCAGATCTCAGACCGAGCAATGAAGGAACAGATTAGAGACCCTCTGACTGAAACACAGAACCTGGTACTGAATTCCACTATGACTCTTCCACTTAGCCATGTTCCAATATCATATTTACATTATGAAAATCAGGGGCGTCCCTATACTGATCGCGTGTCACTGATCAGAGCCGACACATCATGTCTTGAACATACATACAAGCTTCACCACAGGCTTTTTAGACAGCAATAATGCACAGTAAAGCTGAGCTACAGTTAGAGCTTGCTTAGTCAGTTCAGCTGTATAGCATGTATAAACCGCCTTCCTTCACCTAAAAAACAGCTCGCATCCGTCCACTTTCTCCTTCCCTGCAGCTGAAACGCTCATCCATGCTTTCATCACATCCTGAAATGATTACTGCAATAGCATCCTTTATGGCACATCCTCAACAGTCCTCAATAAACTTCAATACATCCAGAACTCTGCAGCTCATCTCCTGTCCCACACCCGCTCCCATGACCACATCAGCCTGTCCTCCAAAACCTCCACTGGCTCTTTGTCCGCTACCGCATCCAATTCAAAATCCTCCTTCTCACCCATAAAGCCCTAAACCAACCTTACTGCATAGGTAATATGCAAAGGCAAACCATGCAGGGCTACGCTAAGCATTTATGCCATTTAACTTTCAGGTCAAAGCCTGGCAGACAGGCTGTGGAGCATGCACAGAACACCTGGTCTAGTGCAGTCTAATTGAGGTGTATAGATTTAAGGAAGACTGTGTCTCTTACCACATTATCTATGAGTTAGCCTGACTTAGAACAACCTTACATATATTTAAAATGTCTATTTTTGTCAGACTAGAGCAAACTTTTTATAACTGTATGTAAACAAACTCAGTATTATGACTCCCATGCCTCCTGGACAACAGTTGACCAATTCTCCAATCATTGACAACACATGGACATGAGGGAAAGCAAAAGGTCATCAGAAATTTTGTCTTTTCCTGGATATTTAAAAAAATGTCCTTATTTCATATCAGAGATTCCTATAAGAGATTGCATTTTTATGAAGGAGGGCTAAATTATGTTAAGGATCCCTGACAAAACTAAAGTTTGAGCACACTTTGATGTTTAAGAAATAGATTGTTTTCAGTCATTTCCTTTGAGACATTTTCATCCACTCTCCTCCTCTCTCCCTCCACCATGAACTCCTGATTATTTTTAAAACTCTACCATCACACTCTGTTTTTCCATCCTGACAGACTGATGTGCTGCTCAGCTTGCACTCCTTGGCCAAGCTTGCTGCTCCAGCCCAGCTCTTCACCGCCCCCTGTGGATGTAAGTACAAAATGCAGCACTAAATGATCATTTCTTTAAATAATTTAACAAATTACCATATTCAGAAAAACTACTAAACATAATAAAGACTAACAAAGAGGTTTTTTCAAGCCAGAATCTCATTAAAATGTAACATTTTGACAGTAGGCTTACAAACCTTTAGAAAAGAACAAAATAAATCATGAATAGAAGTCCTTGAGAATAAATAACTTATGTTTTTAAAGGTTAAATGACTTAAAATAGACGGTTAGCACCTGTTAGCACATTTGAGCTAACAGACTAGCCCTTTACTTCTCTGAGAAAACTAGTGAAGAGCATGCACCTCATGCACAAAATTTACCTAAAACAGCTTGTACTCAAATCATGGATTTGTAGACCTTTAAATATTCCAGCCTGACTTCCTGATGAAGGCACCTATGAGCTTTTATTTGTTAATTATTTGAGTGCATGAATCCTACACAGAAGAACACCACACATTTTCTCTGAGTGCATACATCAATATGTTTTTAGTTTGTTTTTTTTTTAACCTCTAGTACTGGATGAGAGCCAGTGCAGTAAATAGACTTGAGCTCTGTCCCAGTATCCAAACTTCCACTCTTAGGTCTTCCATAAAGTGCACGCTAGATGAGAGTGCAGTTAGAGGTGTAAGTATGCAGGACTGATGCAGCAACTAAACAGCAATAACTTCTCAGAAACATTTCATCAGTATTGATAACACTTTGCAGCTGTATTTTGAAAAGTCTTCAATTTTAGATTCAATGAGAGAAAAACAAAACTGTGACCAAATCCTCCTCTGTGACCCCTTCACAGCCCTCCTCCATAATGACCTCCAGTCTCTATGGAAACAGTGCGCAACACTCTCCAGCCTTCCCACATTCAGGGAAAACATGAGAGGGGGAGAGGAGGAAGCAGAAGAAGAAGAAGAAGAGGAGGCGAGAGTGGAGTCAGAGCAGGACAGAGAAATACTGCGGATGGAGAGGAAGAGGAGGCAGTCAAGCCTGAGAGAGGTGGATCTGTTTTCTGTGTTGTGACCCCGGTGGATTAAGACTTAGAACTGACTGGTGGGGCTTTTATGGCTGTCCAAGAGGGACAGGACAGTGGATAGAGTGGGAAATGCAGGAGAAAGGAGCCGCAGATTTGAACCCAAGTTAACCACTTAAAGGACAACAGCCTCTGTTTATGAGATGAGTGAACTAACCAGTAGGGCAACATAGGGGTGAAGAAATAGAATGTACTGGGGGATCTGCTAAAGCCGAGCATTAAGGAGAGCCACATTCTAGTTGCACACATCTATGTCCACTTATCCCCTCCCCTTCTTCTTCAGCAGAGTGGGAATTCATGGCTAAAAATAAGTTGAGACTTAAGATTTAGTCCATAAAAATGAACTCTAACTTGCCCACATGGAACTGTTCCGAGGTTTTCTAAACCATCAGGGTGTAAGGAACGGTTACTTGGAAAATCTGCAAACAATTTTTCAAAACTTTTCTGATGATCTTACTGCATGACCATGTACTGAGATAGTGGCCGAGTAGATCTAGTTGTGTTGCTACAGCCTTTGAAGCTAAGTTAAATCAGGGATAAACACACTATATCTGACAAGTTCCTCACAACAAAAGTCCATAGTTCTTTTGTTAGAGTACTTTTATTGTGCCCACATGAGGAGATGTGGAGTTGTCAGCTTAACACGCCTCAGCAGAAGGTAAGTGAAACTTGAAAGTACAGGTGCAGCTACAAAGAAGTGACCACGGAGAGACATTATTTTTATGTGGTCTTATCCTCTGACATGTGTTAAGTATGCCATCACAGGTTTATTTCAAGGGAAGAAGGGGGGTTGTAGCACCTAAATAGGAATTTAAATGCATTATCCCCTTTTATTTTGCAATATGGCGACGTAGTACATGTACCGTAAAGAGGAGAAAACACTGTTATAAATTTTTGGCCATACCGCTCAGCTCTAATATATGTACAGTTCATTCTAACCAATCTGTAGTAAAGTGCCTTGCCAAGCTGAACTCCAGTGGGTTATTTGTGAAACTGTGGGTTGAATAATAAAGGTTATCCATTAGGCAGCTGGCCTGCAGTCGTATTCCGCCAACTGTGTTCAGTTCAGTGGTGAGACAAATTAGATTATAAACCTTGTTCCTGTTTCATGAAACTCTGCCCCTCTCTCTCTTTCTCTCTCAGATATCCAGTGAGTCAGGACTGCAGCCCGCTGAGGGCTCATGTAAGAATTCTTCCTTTTTTCTCACATTATTTTTTTAGTTTTGGTATCATAACAAACACTTAAGTGAAAACTATTCACCGTGTGGCTATATTTTTTATTAACAGCTGCATTAGATGTGATTCTGGACATAACAAAAGAGGACAAATCATTGAACGACATGATCACTCCTGTCAGCAGATGGTGAGTCTCAGATGGGCTGACAGACACAACAGAAGGATAAAGAAATAGATCACTGGTTTTTATGTGAGTGTTTGTATGTGTGAAGGTCTCCACAGGAGGAGCCCCAGCTTCAGATGGAGCCTATAGTGGAGGAAAACATCGAGATGCCTGAGGCTCAGAATGATGCAGACAGCAGGGACATGCTGAGGTATTTTTTGTCAGTAAAAACAGCACAGACACTCAGAACACAGGAAGGCTTAAAACGCATCAACATCTGCTCTGTCACTGAAATAGACAGCAGTCAGTCACCTTAGGGATCAACCTGAGGGACCCATATTTATCTGTAAAACTTCTCTGCTCAGTTACCATCAAAACTGGTGCCATAAAAGTAAAAGTAATAAATTTTTTAAGCTACTTATTGTCTTTTAGTTAGACATGAAGCAGTTTGCGAGTGTTTAACTTGTCCCATAATCATTCGTACATTGGTGTATAGAGCTCAACGGTGAGGCAGTAAAAAGCCACTTGATTTTCTCCATAGTGGATCTGAATATTAGCCATTGTGGGTATCATGTGATTCCATGGAAATGTTTCCCACTCCCACAAACATTGGCTGCTGAAGACAACTACAGGTGCTTCTCAAAATATTTTAATAACTTGTAAAAGTTTTTTTTCCTGTGATTTACTTCAGAGAGTTAAATTTCTATATACACAATATTCATCTCATACAAAGTGAAACATTCCAAACTTTTTAGTTTTAATCTTGATTATTATGACTTACAGCTCACCAAAATGTTAAAGGCCACTATCTTTAAATAATAGAATATGGTGTAAAAGTCCAATTTGCAAAGGTTTACTGAGCCTGCGTCTCTCACTCTGGTTCAGTACACACAACCACAATCATGGGGAAGACTGCTGACTTGACAAATGTCCAGAGGACAATCATTGACACCCTCCACAGCCACAGAGGGTCTCTGCTAAAAGGTCAGGCTTTTCTCAGAGGCTGTATCAAAGCAGATTCATGGAAAGTTGACTGAAGAGAAATGTGTGGTAAGAAAAGGAGCACAAGCAACAGGGATGAGCTCAGCCTTCAGAGGATTGTCAAACAAAGCAGATTCATGAACTCTGGGGAGCTTCATAAGGAGTGGACTGAGGCTGGAGTCCATCGATCAAGAGCCTCCACACACAGATAGGTCCAGGAAATGGACTACAAGTGTTGTGTTCTTAGTGTCAAGACAGTCTTGAACCACATACAACTTCATTGAGAAGTTGTTAAAAAACTATTATCTACAGTATGAACCTTTTATTATCAAAATAAAAATTGGTTACTAAATTTGATATATGTCTGTATCAGTCTTTGATATAGGATTGTGAAAATTATTGCTTACCCTCATTGTTTTTGTCCAGTTGGATCTCTAGCAGTCTGCAGAAGTTTGGGGAGGTTACCTTTGACTCTCTGGTGCCCCCACAGGCAGACCGCAGTACTGCAGCACACTCCTTCTACAAACTGCTGGGTGAGTGAAAGGATGGAAATGTTAATCATTATCCAGCAACCAGTCTGACTCTATTTTAAAAAAGAAATAGATTATTTGGTTCTGCACATTTGTGCCATTTTGGATAAAATACAAAAGAACATAAGCAGCAGCGTGACGCTCACGAGGTCACCTTAATATTGTACACCCAGCCGTTGCTACTGGCTTTCAGTACAACTAAACCCAGTGTGTAGCTAACGGCTCATTCTGTCTGTCAGGAGGTGACAGACGTGGAATCTGGCTAATCCATCTGCTTTGCAAGGTTACATGTTTTCATCGTTAGCCACATATCTGATTAGCTTCTTGTTATGTCATCAGCAAGGTTAAAGGTCACATGTTATGCAAAATACACTTTTTTAAGCTTTTCAAACTGAAATATGTGCCCCTGTCCATAACCCCCCCAAGAATCAGAAAAATCCATTCCTTCCCCCCTCTCTTTCTCCTCCTCACCTTTCTGCAAATGTGTGCTGAAACAAGCTGTTCTAAGGTTTTCCTCTCATGATGTCATGGGGGGAGTTAGCACCGCCCCAAGGTTCCATTGGACCTCCCTGCTTAGAGGAAAGTTGCGCCCTCCATCCATTAGGCCACATCCATTTCCTGAGAGGGGCGGAGTCAGGGGCAGGGTCAGACAGCTCATTGACTTTTGAAGCCACAGACACAGAAAGCAGGGCTAAAAAAGAGGGCTTTTTAGACATGCAAAAATCCACTACTGGAGTGTTTTTCAGCCTGATGTGTATTATTGATGAGCGCTGTCTGGCAGTAGCTATAATGCAGGGTGGGGTTAACTTGCCCAGTGAGCTGGCTCAGTTATATTTTTCCTTCCTTTATTATTTCCATCTGATATAATTCATACTCCAGTCCTTATTTTCTGTCAGGATCTGCAGAGGTCATTTAGTAAAACGGTGCTTTTCTCTTCTATAGAGCTGCTGTCAGCGGGACATGTGACTGTACGACAGACTGAAGCCTACGGTGTCATCAGCATAAACTGTGACGCTCTCAGTATGACCGCCTGAACATTCACATCTGTAAACTATAGTTCTGCAGAGCTTCAGTTAGCAGTTTTTACAGGTTAATACGGTAGTTGTACCCAAAGACACTTGTTGTTCAGCCAGCCTGAGCTCTAACAGTCATCAGATCTCACCTTCATTTTAAATTTACTGTTAAAATACTGAGGGGAATGAAATATTGATCTAATGTTGTTAGCTTTTTCATTGTTCTTGAAGAAAATGTACAAGATTTTAAGATTTTAATCTAGTTTTAACTGGTTTTAAATATTTATTCTTATTCAGTGTTTTTAAATGTTTTAAATGGACAAAATGTAACTAGAGATATAAATGTAATGATTTTAAACTAATCTATTTATGCAGTTCATGTTCTCAGCCTGAGATTTTTTATGTTATTCAAACTCAAACCTTTCATAAATGTTTCTTGATCAGCTGAACTGTGTACAATGGGAAAGTATTTTACCATTTAACATCTTTTGGCTCAAGAATCTTGAGGCGTTTCAACAGTAAAAATCGATGCTTACAGCCACATGGTACTGCTCTCCTGTCACTTTTTCAGTGTCAGTGCCGCTCCCTAAACACTTATTTAGACTCATTTCAAAATTGTGTAATAACTAAAAAATGTTTTATTTTTGTCTTGTTGATGTGATCAATCATAAGCATGCCACATTAAAATACTAAGTTTGATCCCAGTGTGAGGAACAGGTGGCAGCTGGTATTGTTATGACACGCTTTGAGAAGCTAGGCTATACAGCGTAGCAGACAGGAACAGTATCTCCATGTAATTTATCGAGTTTCAGGTAAAAAAATGCCAAAAATCAGTGTTGGCTAAAATGTTCGGCTGAAAGCCTCTGTTTGGTACAATTTTGCAACACGAGCTTCGGCTACCAACCTCTGTGTATCTGAACAGCTGTTTGGGTCTGCAGGCTTCGCCAGAGGAATCACTTCGCTTAGCTTAACACTAAAATGAGCGATTTTGACTTGAATGATGATGACGTGCCCTTTACTGGGAATACGAGGGGATACTTTTATGAAAGAAGACAGAGGAGAGAAACTTTGGTGGAGACTGGTTAGCAGGAAAGATCCTGACTTATCTGCTGGTGTAGGTGTGTTAACTGTGAGCCCATGTCCACTAGAGCTTGTGTTGTCACAAGTGGGTCTTCACAATGCTTTACAATTCTGACTGAGAAAAGCAGCTCACAGACATCTGCAGCCTGCATCTTGTTCAACTTTCTGAAGATAAAGTGAAGAAATCGACTAATCGTAAGAGCTTAATGGAAAATTGTCATCAAGGAAAGTTTATGACTTTATTCTTCTTATGACTCATTATTAGAAAAGTTACAGTTGGTAGATTTATTTACATTTTATAAACAATATGTCACCTGTTGAAGTGTAAAACTGAGCTGAATGCTCAGTTCTACTCAAATTATGTTGATTCTCTGACCAGGAACAAGCTTATCAGCTTTAACAAACATGTGATCAGGTCATCCATCGGCCTTGCAACACTAGTGGGACAGACTAAGGTTGTTTCATGGTTGCTTCCTCTTCTTTCATGCATGTTGCCACCTACTGTATCAGAACATGTTTTCATGGGTACAGAGCTATGCTATTAAGTACAGACAGGCAGGGAAGAGGGAAAGGGGAGCAGTCATGCTCAGGTTATGTACAAAACATGCCTAAGGTGACAATACTCTGAAAATATTGGGATATGATTTCAGGTCCTTGTTGCCCAGTCTTATGTCTGCATGTTTTTTTCTACTCACAGAAAGTTTAGAGTTAATATTCGGCTAATAACCTGAACATAAAGCCTGGTGGTTGTACTACAATATTAAAGACAAATTTAAAAAATGTATTTGTCTAAAATAACTTCAGGTTTTTTCTAATTCACAGTTTTTAGCTCATGGGGCAGATAAAGTACTCTGACTGCGTTGTGCCTCGCTGGCAGAAAACTCCAGTCTGATTTCATGCCTCAATAACTCCACACAATTAAAGTGTTTGCTCGTTAAACTCACTGGAGACCGCTGTGTGTTTGTGTACATAAGACCACATTCATGTGGCACCTCTTTGTGATGGAGAGGCCGTCGCTGAGGTCAGAGTTGCAGTCACCACACAGAAATCCTCATTTACATCAACGTAGCAGAATGGCTATTTTGTTGACACTACTTGTGATAGATTCAGGAGACGGTGCCATGCCAGGAAATGTCTTTTCCACTGCTGCATCATGTTTTCCTCCAAAAATTACAACAATTTAAAATTGAACGACTACTTATGTTTCCCTGGCTGGATCCCTTTCAAACGTAAAGATTTACAACATTTAATGTCCTCTATAAAAGCAGCAGGGGTCCTGTTTAGTCATTACTTACTCTACTGCTGCCTCCATGGCTCTGTGGGATAAAACGACTTCACTTTGTTTACTGTCACACTATGACACTGCTGGGAAAGCTTGACCAACAAAGCATGACCCCAGCTTTGGCTCATCATCCCTCTATACGGCTGTTATGGAAACTTGTTAGCAGACAGTCACATCTCTACACATCCAGAGGACATGAAGCTACAATAACATGTTCATGTGATCACACAGCTCTAGTTTCTGGTGGAAATATCCAGACTATTTAGCTGCTCAATGCTAACGTTCAATAGTTATTGTAGCTGGCTTTTCCTTTCTGCTACTTAGTGCAGGGTGGAGTGTACAGCATGTATTTGGGCCTGAAGAAATGGGAGTGATGGAGGGGAAACAAGGCAATAGTTAATCCTGAAAATCAAAACAATTAGTACCATTGGTATGTCGTACTAATGAAAAACAGCTGGAGCAGAATTGGGTATAAAAGGAGCATTTTAGAGAGGCAGAGTCTCAGAAGTCAATACAGGTAGAGGTTCACCAATCTTGAAAACAATGCATCTAAAATTGTGAAACAACTTCAGAAAAAAGTTCCTCAACGTAAAAATGCAGACTTAGAAAATCTCTGAGATTTTTACAAGTACATTCATTTTCTTTAAATCGTGTTAATTGCATGCTTTCTTCTCCCTTTGGTTTAACCACAGTGATGTAAACTAAGTCCAACACTGCTCCTTAATGTTTAATTTCACTCTAAAAAGAACCTCTGTGACAGCTCAGTGGACAAGTCTGAAGTCAAACTTTACCTTTTTACTGTTCCCTTATTTCCTTTAAGATTCAAAAGTTCTTTTTCCTGTGGAGAACTTCATGTTATGTTTGATCTACCCCATTTCCTTATAATTTAATTGAATTTTGAGAATAAGCATGCACTAATGATGGACCTTAATTAATTGCACTTAATGCGTTAATGCTGACAATACATCCCCTGACTGTGGATCTCTGTGGACCCCTCCAGAGCTGAAGTTAAGCTGCAGTTTTTCTTGATCAGATTTGTTGTGGCTGCTCGTGATATGTGACACGCAGAGTTCTCGTTTGGAAAGCTCCCTGCTGTAAAGGTCAATACACACACAAACGTTCACTCCTCAGCATGCAGAGACACGTGGTCTGTGTTTGTGTCCTCCTGTAAATCTGAATATGTGACGCTGAGCTGTGAATGGCCCATATATCGAGCTCCTGAAATGAGATGGAGGGCAAAGATGGGAGAAGAATGACGAGGGAGGTGAGGGTACGGTGATTTGGATCATGTCATCACACAGTCATAAATCTGTTATGCACACTGAAGTGAAGTGGTACATAAATTCCTGTTCTTATAGTGTTTTTCATTTATGGTGTATGTGGCCAGTATTGTGTATGGATTGTGGGTGGGCAGGTTAGAGGGTTGGGTGGAGTGGGTTTGGGTCGTAATTCCTTTAATTTACGGTATCTGTTTGTGAAGCATTTTGTGCTACATTGTCTTGTATGAAAAGTGCTATATAAATAAAGTTTGATTGATTGTAACGCATTGTAATGTTTTGAAACGTATCAGATTGTATTTTATTATATGGTGACGTCATAATGTATCATAACATATCAAAACTTATTGTAACATATCAAAACGTATTGTACTTAAATGTATCATAACGTATTGAAACTTACTGTAACGTATTGTATTGTTCTTGATTGTATCCTAGTGTATCCCAACGTGACAAACAGCTACAACATTGCATGTAATCAGATCACCCATGTCCCTAATTATCAATAAGGACCTGTGCCAACAGCTGCTAGTCTTTTTTTCATTTAAAACCAAAGTAGTCCAGCGTTTTCAGAGCTCAGCATCCTAAATACAAAAATGCCATCTTGGTCAAACTTGTATGCTTCTTTAAACCAAAACTTTTTTTAAAAAAGGTGCCCTTAAAGACAGGAACTGTTCAGGCTGGATGTAAACATGTTTATTTCTACTTTTAAATTAGCATTTTAACATGGGGTATATGTATGTGACAGCCACTGGCTTCATTTTTCTGCACTGGAGGTTGCCACTTGGTTACGAGTTCCTTATTATTTACTTACAGAAATGATGTTGGGTCACAATCTTCCTCATTTCACAGCCAAAACATGTCAAACTGAACCCTGGTCTGACAAACACAGCCATCTGTCCATCAGCCCTGTGACAGTCTAATAAACCTAACACCTGAGCGACACATTACTCACATTAGTGCAGGCTGCTTATATGAGCCAGGAGGGCAGAGCTCCAGTCTGCATGCAGTCACACTTTCCAGAGACCTTTCTCTTCAGAAGACGCAGAGGTCTGAATCATCCTCCCTGAGGAGGAGAGAGCGGACCTGCCAGCATCTGCAACAACAGCCCTGCTGGAGACGGAGGGAGCAGATAGAGAGCATCAGTCACGGAGATAAAGCAAGGAAAAGTGAGGGGTACATCCCATGCGTTTTGAAGTTACTGATCAGAGAGTCAAGCTGGCAGCAGACGACACAAAAAGCTTGAAGGAGGAAAGGGAGGCTGATGCAGAGCGGGCCAATGGAGGGCCCGATGCACCATCAGAAAGGGAGTCCCCTGGGCCAATAGTGAGAGTTGAATTGGAGTGGGAGATTCCGATGTCAGTGACATTGCCCATAGAGGTGCAGCTTGACCCAGCACACCAGCCATTCCCCTTCTTGGACACGACACTGGCCGACCTGGGCATCCAAGAGTGAGTCTGCTTTCACTGTTACAGATCTTTAAAAGGAGTTTCATGATATTTACTCAGCTCTGTGCGTCTGTGTCTCCAGGTCAGAGGTGAAGGAAAGAGTAGTGTGGGTCGACAACAAGAAGACCAAGGTCAAGAACAAAGCAGGGAAGCTGAAGGAGAAAGAGATCACCATCCTCGAGGTATGACTGGAGGTTTGAGAATAAAACCTCAGCATGCAGATGTTTTTGTTTTGATCAACACTGAAGCAAAAACTTGGTGTCTGAGTCTGGGGACTGCAGTGATAAATTCTGTTTCCTCTTGCAGGTTAGAGTGAAAGCACAGAAGCCCGGAGACAAACAGCTCCAGGAGGTTCTGTACAGCACTGAGGCACACACAGACCGCTCCTTCTGCCGCACAGGGATGGACATCCTGCCCTGGAAAACCACATCTACAGGTCTGAAGGCAGTTTGAATCTCTGTTCACTTTATTAGGTCCACGTGTTCAACTGCTTATTAACATAAATATATTATCAGCCAATCACATGGTAGCAACCAACGTATTCAGATATGGTCAAGACAGTGAGCTACCAAGCATCAGAATAAGGAGGAGAGATGATTTGAGTCACTGTGAATGTGCCATGTGCCAGCCTTCCAGGGCTCGCTGCTGAGAAACATCCCCACAGCATGATGCTGCCACCACCGCACACAGTGAGGATGGTGTGTTTGTGGTGATGTGCAGTGTTTGGCATCTTGTCTGATGGCCAAAAAGCTCCATTTTGGTCTCATCAGACCAAAGAACTTTCTTCCACTTGACCATGGAGTCCCCCACATGCCTTCTGGTGAACTCTAGTTAAGATTTAATCTGAGTTTTCTTCAACAGTGTCTTTCTCTTTGCCACTTCACTCCTCCTTTGGAACTCCTTCTGAGTAGCCAGATGTTTCTGGGTGGCCTTTTCACTGGTCTCCTTGTGTGGTCAGTGAGTCGGTGAGGACAGCCTGATCTAGGCAAATTTACACGTGCAATATTCCTTCCATTCCTTGATAATGGATTCACCTGAACTGGAGTGTTCTTTTGTTTCATTGTGTAATGGTAGCCAGGAATACTGATTAACCAGTGACCTTCCAGACACAGGTGTCTTTATACTACAGTCATTTTAGACACATTCACTGCACTCAGGTGATCCCTATTTCACTAATTGTGAGACTACTAGCACCAGTGACTGGACCTCTGTTGAATTAGGTCAGTCCTTTGGAAGATGAAAATTTATGTGGTCGTTTACATGTTTTTAATCCACATTACTATAGAAATCTGTTCTCAATTTTACACCGAGCAGTTTTTTTGTATGTTTTTTGTCATAAAAGCCTAATTATATAGACCATTGATAGATTTATATAATCCTTAAAAATATGAAACCTACAAGAGGTTGAAAACTATAGGCACCGTCCTTGCTTGCCAACTTCTTGTTGCAATTTAGACAGAAGTCTCTCTTTTTTGGTCAAAAATATGACCATAGATCATTAAGTTTCTTTACTTTTTCATACCCCTTACCATACTTAAACTTATTTCAAAGCACATAGAAAATCATGTTTTGAAATACAGCAATTTTGCCAATATTTTTTGACAATTAAGACAGCATTGGAGTTTGTCTTCAATTTTTGATTTTCAAAAACGAAATACTGCCAAATATTTTTGGTCTACTACTTGCATTTTTGTTGCTGTATCAAACAGATATCAGCAACTAAGACTTTTGCCAGAGTCTTGCTATAGGCCCCTCTCCAGTACCAAATGAAGCGATCAGTTAACAGTTAAAACCAGTTGTAACTGCTCCACTCTCTAAAGGCTTTCTAGATTCAGATGCGTTGTTTTATCAGTGTAGCTGTGAGCACACATCCTGGAATCTCTCTGCCTCTCAGCAATATGAATTGAGTGCTCCATAACAGCAGAAATGTTTAGATCACAGTGACACGCTGGAGCCTGGGGCACTGAAATGAGATCATTGTAAATATTACATCAGTGTCCAGTTATAACATTTGACATCAACATTATCAGGATTATGTGAAATCCAGTTTGACTTGTTTCCATCCGAGCCTTTATGAGCCAAGCTGTCGCTATGCCACGAGCCATGATGGGCTACAGCAGTAGTTCCCAACCTTTTTCCTTGGAGCCTCCTCTGCTTGTATCCAAGAAAAGCCGAATCCCCCCAAGACCAACACACTTTGAAAAGCAATTGATTGTTGTAAACAATTAACATCACTTTTTACTGTTTTGTGGGGGGGAAAAAAAACAAAGAAAATAGCAGTACATATGTTTATCCTGTAAAAAAAAAAGATGTTTGTAGAAACTCAAGTTTGCCATGATCTTAGTTAATACATGCCAGTCTTATTTTCACATCCTCAGAGCAGACAAATGCTGCGTTCCATTTGTCATCAGAACTTGTATTATGAATTTGTTTTCAAACTTAAGACCCAATGTTGCTAAAAAACAATGACTGGCTAACATAAGAACGGCATCCATCGTTTCTCCAACTCGTCCTGGTTGTGACAAATGGAATGCAAACAACTGGGAAATCCGTTTATATTCAGGCGAATTTGATGTCCGACCACCAACTTCCGAGATAAATGGAATGCAGCAAAAGCCTCCCTGTGATCTCTGGCACCCTCTAAGGGGTCACTGGTCCTAGGCTGGAAAACAATGGGCTAAAGTATGCAAGTCCTATTTTAATAAATAGATAAATGTGTTCCCTTAAAATTACTGGCAGCCAATAATTCAAACTAATCCAACAAAACAATCTAAACCAGATGCCTTAATGCTCTTAAAAACTCCACTTTTGTGACTCTCCTCTATTAATGATGCTAAGAACATGAAACACAATGTACAGCACAGCTACATGTCGTAAACTGTACAGCCTCACCATGCACATGACTGTTATGTTAGTAGACAGGGAGATGGAGCATGTGTTTTGTTTCATCCCAAACAAACCCTATGTGATCTCTGAATATCAGGATTTGTATTCAAAAGGATTCCTAAATCTCAGCCCTAAAGAGAAATCAAAAAGTGACAACTTCCTCTACTCTCTATAACAGCAAATAAAGTGTTGCCTCTATTATAGCACATTACAAAAGTGTTTTGTTTTGTAGTGCATGCTTAAAAGGCCCCTCTGCGTCTTTTTCAGGAGAGGATGGACTGACGCCTGTACAGATGACTATGGCGTTGGAAAACCAGCAGCCAGACGATACTGATGTTCAGGGGCAACGGGAGATTTGAGGAGCGACAAGGAGTCATACCACCCTTATATTTCTGCTACAAAGCACACTTTCTAACTCCATTTTGATTCCATGATGCATCTTTGCATTCATTCATAGGATTCGAAGTGTTGTGTAGTTCTTTTTCTAGGCGAGGCTTGAGGGCTTGACGTTAAGAGCATGGTGAAACATGCCGACATTGTAGCATCACGCTAAATTTTGTAGTGTTTGTAAAAAGTCTCTTGCACTTGTAAAATTGTGCTGTATGGTACTGTTAAATAGTTAAAAAGGAGAATCCCAGGCTGTTTGCTCGGAGCACTAACACGAAGTACTGAGGGTAAAATGTGTGCTGTTTTTTGAGGGTTCAGTTAGTCAGAGAGCTCTGGGGGTTTCACTGCAGTATTTCTGCCAGAGTTCACACAACACACAGCTGCCGCGTCAGCCCATTAGAGAACCTCTTTGAAGCCGCAGATACAGCTCTGTTAGACCACGCTGTTATGGTTGTATCCAAAATCACACTCATTCTCTTCTCCTTACCCCCCACACAAGGAGCGGTGGGTAGTGGACTGTGTGGTGAAGACATTGGCAAAATATGAAATGTTATTGGATACTACTACAGCCACCAACAACCATGCTATTGCCACAGACACAGCAGTAATTTTGTAGGATCTGTGGAGTATACCCATTCATAATCCCCTCTGATGAGACTTCATTCAGTTGCAGTTTCCTTGGATGGCAACAGCATGACCTGCCTTACTCTGCCTCCCACTGGCCAGTACTTGTTATTACCCTCATTATTTGGTTGGGTAAGAATATCAGGGTAAGCCAACCAAAGGCAGGGAAGGGTGGATCTATACCAGATGTCAAACTTATGTCCTGCAGGCCAAATCTGACCCATCAGCAGGCCTCAGCGTTCTCATGTTACACTTTGGAGAAAAAGGGAAAATTTCTGAGGGCTTAATTTGCAATATTTACCTAATAAAATACAACAGCAACTCCAAAAAAGGAGCACTGTGTAAAATCTAAATAAAAACAAATTGCAATGGTTTGAAAATCTCACAAACCCATATTTTATTCAAAATAGAACTTAAACAACATATCAAATGTTAAAACTGAGACATTTTACCATTTTGTAAAAAATATCAGCTCATTTTGGAGTTAATGGCAGAAACACATCTCAAAAAAGTAGGTACAGGGCCATGTTTACCACACTGTACCATCCCCTCTTTTAACAACAGTCTGTAAATGTCTGGGAAGGGAGGAGTCAGGGCAACAAAAGGCTGGAAAAGTAAGTTTACTAATCAAAAACAGCTGGAGGATCACTTTGCAACTAATTAGGATAATTGCAACAGGTGGGTAAGAGGACTGGGTATGAAAGGATCATTTTAGAGAGGTAGTCTCTCGGTAGTAAATATGGGTAGAGGTTCAACAATCTGTGAAAAAATGCATCTAAAAATTGCATAGACTTTGAACATCCCACCATCTACAGTACATTACATCAAAAGATTCAGAGAATCTGGGAAAAACACTTTATGCTGGGGACAAGACTGAAGGGCAATATTGGATGTTCGTGATCTCCGGGCCCTTAAGCAGTACTGTATTAAAAACAAGCATGACTCTGTTCTGGAAATCACTGCATGGGCTCAGGAACACTTCCAGAAATCACTGTCTGCCAACACAACTGGCTGTACCATCCACAAATGACAGTTAAAGCTGCATAAGGCAAAGAAGAAGCCATGTGCGAACATGATCCAGAAATTCAGCTGTCTTCTCTGGGCCAAAGCTCATTTAAAACGGAATGAGACAATATGAAAAACTATTCTGTGGTCAGATCAATCAAAATTTAAATTTCTTATTGGAAAACATGGACACCATGTCCTGTGGACTAAAAAGGAGAAAGACCACCCAGCTTGTTATCAGTGCAGTTCAAAAGCCTGCATCTCTGATGGTATGGGCAGCTTACAAAGAGAAAGGATCTATCAAAACTGAATAGTGACAGCAACTGGTCTTCTCAATTCCAAAAGGTTAACAGACTGTTGTTAGGAGGAAATGCGACAAAATGATAAACATGGCCCTGTCCCTACTTTTTTGAGAGATGTGTTGCTGCCATCAAATTCAAATTGAGCTATTATTTTTCATGCAATGGTAAATGTCTCAGTTTTAACATTTAATGTGTTGTTTATATTCTATTATGAATAAAATGTGGGTGTATGAGATTTGGTCATCATTGCATTTTATTTGTATACATTTCAAATAGTGGGCCAACTTTTTTGGAATTGGGGTTATAGAAAATATTTTATTTGATGTTGTTGTTTCATTGGTGCAAATCTAGCCCCTGACCCAAAATGAGTTTGAAACCCCTGATCTATACTGTTCTATATTAGTAGTACAGATATAAAGATGTGTAACACGGCTCACTGAGAATTCAGAGCACCGCCAAATGGCATATTGACTCTACAGAGTCCCGTAGTGAATAGAGTAATTTTGGACACAGCCTCAGAGGTCACACAGTGATGTTGATGAACACTGGATGGAGAGAATGAAAATGACTTTTATCTGGAATAAACTGTATCACTTCACACTCGTACAGCAAAGCCATTGGTCTGTACAAACAGTGGCAAAAAGGGGACAGTAGTAATTTATATTAGCACATAACAGAATAACAGAAACAAAATACAACATTATCAACACAGGATGGTTAACTGAAACTCTTAAAATAATAAAACTTCAACGTTGCATGCATATAAGCAAATAAATTAAAAAAATGAATCCTCAAAAGCTTGACTTTCTAATGTGATAGTAACTATACTAGAATGGCTGAAGTGCTATGTTTAGATCAATCTGGGCAAATGTCTCCAAAAAACTGTCCCATTTTCCACCAACGGTATAAAATCTGCATTTTTCTTTTATTTTCCTGGCTTTTAGAAGAGAGTGGAAGGATGTGTGAGGACTATGAGGCAGAGATGGCCGCACTTATTTTAGCCTGCTGCTCTCCAGGAAGTGAAGTCAAAGCTACTTGGAATTCTGCAGAGTGTTGCTGAGCAAATTCATTTAGCAGCCTTGCCACGGACTTCTGGGTGTCTGCGGAGACAAGACAAGTGTAAAAATTAGAGAGAAAACGCTGAAGATAAAAAAAAACAATAAAAGTAACAAAAGAAGACTGATGAGTGTTATGTGGATACTGATTTAAGATGTTTAATAAAGGAAAATATTTAACAACCATAAAATCTGGATTATAAGTCACACTGGTGTAAGTTTCAGCCTGTTTTTTGGGGTCTTTCAGAAAAAAAGAAAGGTTTAAATGGTCTTCCTATGTGACACTTTTGGTTAACTTCATCAAAATCTACTACCCATCATTTCTGTGCAGCTCTTTTCTTATCATCTGTTGCTGTCAGAGTTGACTTCTTAATCTACACTGACTGTTGTGAGGTACTACCTTGCTGTGCCCACTTCCTCTTGTTTCTTGTTACCTCCGCCAAGGAGGTTATGTGATCGACAGGGTTTGTTTGTTAGTTTGTTTGTTAGCAACATAACTCAAAAAGTTAAAAACAGAATTTGATGAAATTTTCAGGATATGTCAGAAATGGCATAAGGAAGAACTGATTAAATTTTGGGAGTGATCCAGATCACCCTCTGGATCCAGGAATTTTTTAAAGGATTCTGTACTATTGGGAGATAGGGCTAATGGTGGAGGTCTGCGCTCTCCGAGTGCTTTTCTAGTCTTTAACTGTGGAATCTTCTCAATCAAACCAGCACTTCACGAGGTGTATTCACTAAACAGTACACCATTATTCTTTTCAGGCAGGAGTCTGATCTAACTTGGAAGAAATGCTGTTAAAAAGTGGCTCCAACCCCCCATGTCTGGTCTGTGTCACTATACTGTATATTCTAATGTGCTGTGAGGCGTGAAGCATCTTCTAGCAATAAACAATGACTAGGTGTGAATTTTCGATAACATTAGGTCTTGTGTGTTGGTGGCTGCACTAACTGTAAAAACAGCACGGGTCTGGACTTTATCCTGGTATATCGGTTGCACCAGTTGCCAAAATTTTCGGTAGAAAGACAAAGGTATTAAAAGTGTCTAATACATCAGATGTTATGGTAACAGAACAACAAGTTTGATTATTCAGTTCAGTTTGATTACCAAAAGAAATCCTCACCTTCATCAACCTTCTTGTTGCCAAGGACATGAGTGGAAGCAGCAACTACAGGCTTCATGACCTTTACAATCTGGAAGTGGAAACATGTAAGTTATACAGTTAATATGTTTAAATTCAGCATAATGGAGCAAATAAACATTTGCAGAAATGCTGATTTCTAGATCTTCATTGAAGCATTTAATCAAAACAATTATTCTAAATCTAACATTTAAGTTTGTGTCTTATATTATCATCTCTCTTGTTCACTTCTCAAAATTATTTTAATTGCTTGATATAAACAAATTATTTAATGCCTGCTTGATGTGTTGAAGTGATACTGTATAAATTAAATTCGTTAACTATACAAAAATTAATGATCTGTCTGTTATCCAAACAGAGAACATGCTAGGATTCAAACATTTACAAAGCTGATTCAGCTTTTAGGAAAAGTTATTTCTGATTTTTCTAGGAAGAAAAAAGGGATTCCCACTTTCAGAACTGAGAGGAAATGGAGTAGATTATTGTTTTACTGCTTATACATCTTGTCAATAAATCAACAACCTTCTGGAAAGTTAAATTTTCTGGTTCTTAGAGTTTTTCTCCATCTTGGTATTGTTTTTATTTATTTATTTATTTATTTAGACTAACTTGGAAGTAAATAGAGGTAGAATCTCAACACACCTATACCTTTATATAGAGATTGTGTAATAGGTGTTTGAACTGTACCAGATCAGGGCTGCGTGAGTAGAGCATAGCCAGGCAGTTGAACACTGTCTTGTTCTCCTCCATGTCCTCTTTAAGGGGAAGATGACCCACCAGAGCAGGCATAACCTAGGATTAAACATATCAGAAAATGAGTTAATAATTAATTTAATGGATGTGAAAAAGTGTTACAAGACAAATGCACAGAAATTACCGATTCCTGGTTTGTACTATATGTATGTTTGATGAATAAGGAGCCGTTTGAGGGCATGACTGAGCTATGTGGATTATAAACAACTCATTTGTACAGTAGAGATGGCAACTTGAGTTTGAGAATCAGGCCTGAATTGCGCTCAAGTTGCACCCTGATTTGACTCAATACCTGACTTTGACTTGTTCCTCAAAGACTTCAGATTAAAGTCAGAAAATGTGCAATTCCAGTACCATTATTCGGCTGTATGGGAAGCCAAAGGGTTTTACAGTACATTACACATTAGCTTTGACCTCGAGAAATTATACACTACAGATGTACTCAAACTCCTACAGTTAGTACTGAATGTCTATTCATAGTTATTCATAGTTATATTTTCCTCCCTGAGTGGCATTAGTTCATAACTATTTTGACCATTTATATTATTTCTTTAATCAAACCATGACATACCTGACGTGGACTTGCATTAAGTGATTTGTGCTCATTTCTGTTGTACAGTGCAAGCTGACATTCCACCATGACATTCATACAATCTCAGCATGTTTGTCCTCAAGGGAGCAGGATGTAAATATACCTGTTCAAGAGGAACGGCTTCCACATTGCTCATGATCATCCTACAGAGGGCAGCACACAGGTTGTCAATCACCCTGAGGTCCGACTCTTTGGCCAAGAGGTTAGAAAACACAGAGAGCATCATGGGATAGTCTCTGGTGAATGTATTAAAGAACAACTCCATGTGATTTATTAACTCACAACAGACCAGCACTATCAGAAATAAACAACTCAGAAGGATACGATACAACGATGGGTCCAGCTGCCTGAGCCAGACATCCCAGTCCAAACACGCTGTTGTTCCGGACTTCAGGATCACTGTCCTTTGCTCCAGCCACAAGCACAGGAAGTAAACGATTGGACAGTCTGCCTGCCAATCCCTGGCCTCCAGATACACTCACCAGGGCCTGCAGGATTTCTCCGATTGTTCCCAAAGAGAAGGACCGATCTGCAACTGTGCATGTGGATTTCTATAAAAGGGAAACAGACTCTTTAGCAGTGTTTATGCACTTCTTATAAAACCTTGACTCATTTCAAAGGTTTATAACCAATACAATGTTGATCCTGTAGATGTCATCTGTTTAAGATTTCAGATGTACTGTAATTCTACTGTAATACCTTGATAGAAACATGAATTAACAGCAACATCAGATCAGTTCAGACTGTTGACTGGTGCTCAAAATACATGGTTGGCACCATCTGCATGTCAACATGGGACTTTCTACCAAATCTTATCACAGCAACTGTTGAAATCAGAAAAGATCCCTGCAAATACCTGTTAATTTTTTCATGAATATTTCAAAATGTTTTTGTCAGGAATAATTTAATGAAAAAGTTAAACAAATGGAAACACAGACACGCACATGCAGGGTTAAAATTCACCAGTTTATAGGGTCACTCATTGACCCGAAATCCTGTCCTTTTTTCAATTTTGTTTATAAGTTTCTACATCGATCTCTAAATTAGAACTAATTTGTCCTGGCTAGTCTCATGGACATGTTTGTGACAGTACAGTAACAATTACACAACATGCAGATGTGGATAATTTAAGATTTGATTCATCAGTTATTTCCTTTATGCATCTCTTGTATGCACATGTGCACAGCTGACACATCAAACCCACACAGTTGACATGTATCAGCCAACATGCATATGTGTACACCTAGTTAACAGAAGGTATATCTTTGACCTTAGAAGGCCCAGACTCACGGCTTTGCTCATGATGAGAGGAAGCAGGTCGTTAAGGAATGGGGAAAAGCTGTTTGCAGGTACAGAAGCAGCCAACAGGGGTATTCCCTCCCCTGCGAACTCTTGGAGCATGGCATCGTACTCTGCCTGAACAAGAGAACACAGAGTAAATGGATAGTAGGATTTTAAAAGGCTGTGGTGACACTTAGGAATTGCCACTTGAATTTTGTTGATGTTCTTAAAGGTTTATTAATGTGAATATGATATGGAACTGTACCTGCTGGTCATCGTCTTCGGCTTCATCACTACCACTGCCCTGACAAAACGTCTGGAGAGAGAAAAAATTGACTTGATTCACAGCAATCATCAGGAAAAACTTCATACAACCCACTTATGCAGTTATATAGAAGACTCAAAAATTCACTGGTATATTCTTATCTGGATTTTTTTTCCTTGCTAAGACAAAAATGCAAAAACTCCTAAGAGCATATTCACAAGCATCTGAGTGCTGACAACAGTTCATAATTCTAGTTTGTGTTTTTCTTATTTTTGCACTCTTAATAAAAAAACAGAATTTAGGAAAACATGGTTTAAATACACTATATATAGATTTTTCCACTGAATTTTCCACATTTGTAGGAAGAAATACTAAAACTATTTTACACATAAATTTTTATTCAAGTACTTCCATTACCTCAAGTATTTATAAGTTTTAAAACCAGAGAAATCCTTTATTTTCAAAGTTGTAACAGGATTTTTCTTGTTGAGGCAGATGCCAAGATAGACTTTATAAAATAATCTTCATATTAAAAATGTGTGCTTAATTTACATACAGCTGCAAAAAACAACTGCAAGAGGGAGGTCTCAGAGAATATATGATGTCTGTAACCTGACCTTTTAGATCAACAAAATAGCGTGAACTAACCCTACATGATTTAATACTTTTTTGGTCAAGTAAATGAAGCAGGATCCCCAAAAACAGAGCTATGCAACTTTGCAAGGCACTCGTTCAAAAAAGCAATGTTTGGAAATAAAAGTAGACTCATTAAAAAAAAGAATGCAGACCAGGCTTTGGAAGTTTCAGAAGTGTTGCTGTACGTTCTGGTCCAAAACATTTGAACAAAAAGGATGCATATTGGGAGTAAATTTGCCTCAGCACAGAGTAGTTTCTAACTCTGTACCTCATGTTAACAGTTGGTCGGGGAATGCGGCCAAATGATAGAAGCAAATGTCTAAAAAGTGATCTCATGTCACACAAAGAAAGCTGACTTCTCATCCTGAGTTTCCTCCTTACCTTTTTCTTAAGAACATCACTGATGACATGGCTGATCTCTTTAAGGCGCATAGGGTTTTTGAAAACCTCCTCCTTACAGGTTTTGATGACATTGTTCATGGTTTCCAGGATGCCCATTACAACCTGGCGCTCTGGCTCTGTTTTTACATTTTCCAGGAAGCATGGAATCACCACATCCAGCAACTTCAGAAGGGCTAGGAGGAGAATTAAGGATGCACAGAAAAGAGGAATGAAAACACAAAGTAAAGATAACAGAACTGATGCATGTTCCACACAAACTTCCTGAATTAGAATGGTGCATGATCCTACAGTATTTACTTCTAAGAGATATATCCCACTCTAGCAGAAAGCAAAATCCCATTTCTGTATTTCCTAAAAAATTACATCACTGAGGACAGAGGCCTTACCCTGGTGGTTGGCATCAGTGGGATTTTCCTTCCAAACTTGGTACTGAGCTTGACAAAACTGGCCCATGGCTCCAAATGCTGCCCTGCGAACGTCCTCGTGGGGAAACTGAAGAAGGAGAAAATTAACAAGAAAAACACAATGCATCAATTTACAACACAATACACAAGGAATTTCATTCTTTAGTAAAATATGCAAACCCTATTTATAGAGACAATGGTGAAATGAGATGGAGCAACTGTCATTCTTGCATCATTTTTCTACAGGGCACCTCCCTGGGGCAAACTCAAGCTCTGAGGCAGCCTCCTAACACTGGTCAGACATTACGGCAGGAATATTCATCAAGCAAGCATTTCCTCTGAGAAATGAGTGAACTCTAGAGGTTGTTAAAATCAGAACCTGAAAGATGAGACTGCTGAACCACAAATCAGCCACTCCAAATCAAACACAGAGCTGGACCAACCAAAAATATGTTTGGACAGTTGTTAACTCAGTCCCTGCTGTTTCACAAACATACAGTTTAACAGACTGTACTGTAAGTGGTACCAGAAGAGCTTATATTAACAAACCATTCAAAAAAAAAATGTCAGTGGAGTTCTCACTTATCCAATGAGACACTAAACTTGAGCTATGAGCTTCTGGGGAGAATTGATTTATTGACAAAAGCATATCCTCCTCTGCTACAGTAGGTGGAAATATGCCCCATTTCAGCTAATTATCTATTGACCTTATTCTGGTTGGGTTCTGTTACGCTTGTCATTTATACTCTGAACACTCAGGGTCAAAGCCCAGCACAAGAAAATGTAGAGCATGTGGAGAGCACCAAGTCCAGTCTGGACTGATAAAGGTGCATTCAGTAAAGGAGTAGATTGATCTCTAGCTGCATTATCTGTGTTTGAGTCTGACTTTAAGAATTTTGATTTAGCATTATTTCAGTTGGACTCTATAGTTTACATGCATTTTAAAAGTCCAGATTTTTGTTGGACCATCACAATAATTGGACGTAATCCAACTTCATGTAACTGTGCTTACATCAGGGTGAACATCTATTTCAGGGCCTGTGTCCACAGTTGGTCCTTTTTATGTTGGCAGCACCAAAACCAATTCAATTCAAGTTCAATTTAAAACCAAAGAAGTCCAGCATTCCCAGCACCCTAGGTGGAAAAAGTGCCCTCAGCATCAGCTGTTTTTGTCGCCACACTCTCAATTGAAAACCTTTCAACTTTTGGAACCCCCACTGCACTCATCAATGCCACTTCTCCATCACTTGCCAATCAGAATCAAGACAGTGATAATGGCAAATGAGATAAAGATAGGTTTACAGGTCTACATCTGCTTTTCATGTCAGGACAGGATTCCTTTACATCATCTTCATGTTTTCTGTGTGATATGACCTTGAAATATAGAAATATGACACACACAGCTTTTTAACACAATATTACGGATTCTACTGAGGACAGTGGGAGTCATTTTTCTGTAACAGAGCAACAATAAGTGATGGTGAAAAGTGCTCTGAAAATGAAGTTGTAGGTGCCAAAAAAAGAAGCCAAAGGCCCTTTAAGTACTACTAAAAACATTAAACATAATATGTTGGTATGTTTTGCTGACATAAACCTGGAGAGGCCAGATGTATGCACAAACACAGGGCCCAGATGCCCTTTACAGATCATTAGGCAGAGAAGGACGACTGGGCTGAGCAGCCCGGCAAAATTACTCACATCTCTCATCTCGTAAACCTGCTGGAAGCTGGACTCCAGGAAGGGCTGGAAGGCAACACTTTGAGGGGGGGAAACAGCAAAAACAGTGAAAAATCATACAAACACTCAAAACATAGTTCACACAGTTATTATCTTTACCTACTTATAGGTGTATCAAAAAGAAATTATTGCAGAAAAGTTTGGGGTTTTTTATTTACTCTTGATTTAATGTAAAAAGCAAGACTTCCATGAATTAAGTACACACAAAGTTAATTTTTTTGCCTTTTTTTAACCTTTATGAATACAGCTTATACCTAATGAAACTCAAAAATCCAAAGCCCCCAATTTCCCCATCATATTTCATTTTCTGAGATGCACCTATAGAACTACTCATTTCCATTAAATTTATATTATAGTTGCAAACGCCAACACACATGGAAGAACTGAAGGTTGTAATGTAGTTTAAAAGTCAGTGTTACCCAGTGCTGAAGGCAATCTCTCCTAGTGCCTCACAGGCGTCTTCCTTCTCATCAATGTAGGCATTTTCTACACTGAACCTGAGAGACCCAACAGTATCAGACAAAGTAAGTACAGAAATAGCTGAGTTTTTAATTATACATTCATGATGTATATGTGAGTGAATATGGATGACCCCCTACCCTGCAACATCATGAACATCTGTCTCCGTTTCCTCTTCCAAAATGTGATCATCATCTTTTGCTTCATGGTCATCATCATCATCTTCGTCCAGTAGGACAAATGTCTTGTCTTCCTCGAGGTGTGCCTATAAAAGGGGTTGGAGAGGATGTTCAAGGTAAAACACTATACGCATTTATACTTTGGACAGGTGACATGTCGTTTTTATGCTTAATATAAGAAGTGAGTATTACCGTAATCCCCTCATTGGACTTGAGTGCAAGTAGCATAACTGTTGTAATGGCAGTGAGATGAGGAGTCAGGCACTCTGGACTAACAGTGGATACGGCAGAGTAAAGGCTGTACCTGATAAAGGGATGTGCAGAGAGGGGGAGAGAAAGGGTTAAAGAAAATAAATGTATTTGAAATAATGCAATCATCAATTATCATTTTTTGTTTTCAAACAATAGTAACAAAAAGTTAGTTCATTCATGTCTATGAAATGTATATGCTTGTGTGGAATTTGTTGTTCAGAAGTTTCTGCTGTTAACCGAGGTTGGCTAAAAAGTAGACCATTTCAGGCCAATTTTTTGCACTTAAAATCATTTTGATTTTGTTCTTCTCTGCAAAACAGAACATACACCTGACAGCATTAACTCATGTATATATATTTGTTTATCCTCCCATTGAGCCTTATTCACTAACCTTTTCTTCTTTAGTCACATTTGATTACTTAATTTCATATTTGATCTCATCTCTGAGAAATGAAAATAGGTTAAGACTTGAAAAATCATCTAGTGTGCAGCCAGTCTTATAGACTGTTGACTGTTGTGGATACAGAAATAAAAAGAAATGAAAATGACTGTACATAGAAAGCAACCTACGTGCAACGCCTCAAGTCAGGATCATCAATGGTGTCTGTGAGGTTGAGGCCCAGTTGAACACACTCTGCAGCAAGAGGACTGAATACATTTTTACCAATGGTGCGAGCGAGCACCGACAGAGTATCTGAGGATGAAAACAGAGGATAATCAGCATCTTTCATCATTCATGCTTTTAGCAAGATTAACTTATTGATTTGTTGCCCTGACAGAGTAAAACTGAATCTATCTGGTGGATGATTCCAGTGCATATTTATTTGCTGAAAATTAAGACATCATAATATTTTCCTCTGGGGTTAAACCTACCCAAGGACTGAGTCTGGAGCGATCTCATCTCCTCTGTTGTAGCTGTCAGGAATCCTTTCAGGCTTTCAATAACTGGAGGGAAGTAGGGAACCAGCAACTCTTTGGCAGCATTGGCTATTGAGATAAAGATTCATAATGTGTCCATTCATTTTGATCCATGTGGACGCTTTTTTCAGCAAGCTTTACTGTACTGATTCATGATGTATTCTCAGCAGCAGGATTGTTTGCACCCATGTTTTTGATTAATTTTGTTTCCAGTCCCCTAAGCCCCCAACTGTGTTGTACATCATATCTAATGACAGAGCTGTCTGAGCACATGATATAATGGATGTATCTTTTTTTGGTGTATATTTAATATCCCTACAGGATCCACTAGATATAATACCAATAAATGAGCCTATTCGTTTTTTGTTTTGAGCAGCACAACCACTAATTAACTACCTGAGAGTTTTTATCTCAGTATCCACTGCATAATCACTTAGAACATTTCAATTTGGCTATTTTTTCTGATGCCTTTCCTTCTCATTTTGATCCTGCTTAACTTGTGTGCCATGTAAACACAGCCCTGCAGTTTCATGCCCTTACATGGGCATAGAAGGGAGCTAATAATACAAATAAGGAAAAACATGCACATGCTTTCAGCTTACAAAGACATAAAATTACAAGTGAGAACAATTTTTCTGTTCAAGAACACTTCATGAATCCGACAGTTTAGTCTAAAGTCTAAGAAAAATCTTAAGATATAAATGAGGACTACTGAACCTTGCTTCTTATGTTAGATAACCTATGGAGTTTCAAACTGATGCTCAAAGTTCTGCAACTGTGCTGAATTTGACATTATTTTCATCTGTAAGGGAAACTGACCACTTCAAAAAGTGTGATAACATCTTATCCTAAACTTCAGATTTTAAATAGAATCCAGAATATCCTGTTTTTCTTTTGCAAGCCTTTTGTCAAATCTTCGTAAGCTTCTTACCAATGGCACCTATGGCAGACACTGCAAGCTCCTTTATTTTGAGGTTGTCGGTGTTGTTGAGGGCAGAAAGCATAGTTTCCATCAGAGTGGGCAGGTAAGGCTCAATATCTGCTCCTGTTTCACAAAAATAGAAAGAGGAGATTAGGCATGTCCATCATGTTCTGTTAGCTTTTGACATAACAATGAAAATTACTGACATTGTATGATGCAACCTTCAAAAATTTTAAGTCAGTAAAAACAGTCATACAAGAAACAAAATATCCACAGAAGAATCTTTTTGGCCTTACCCAGGTTCTCCATGAAGTTCTCTAAGGCATAAAAGGCCTTAGTAACATGGTTCAGATTGGCCTGGTTCAAGGACGACAGGTAGCCCAGCAGCAAAGGCATCAACTCTGCACAGTACTTGCTAACCTCAGGCTAGAAGGAAAAGATGAAAAACCAAATAGACAACCAATTTATTTTATTGGTTTATGTTTACCAAAATACAGGGAAAAAATTCCATTCTGCTAAAGTACATAGTTAAAGAACATCGAACTTGTAACGACACAAATTAATGGTAAACTCTATCAAAGTGAGTGAATACAAAAGGTCAAATAGTTAAGAGTATTATTATAATGTACACAATCATCATCTAAAAATTAAAATAAAATAAAGCAACTGATAGAAGGTGATATGTTAGGGCATTAGTAGTTTAGTGGCTGTAGGGGGCGACCAGGTACAGAGGCTGTTATTGGCCGGGTTTGAACCTGTCTTGTAGTTATTTTTTCCACATGCCATTCTCCATTCCCTTTGTGCCCAGTTTCTGACTCTATCCACTGTCCCATCTACATTAAAGGCACAGAAGCCCCTAAAAACTAACCTGTAAATGTTCAGAGAACTGCCCGAGGGCAAAAAGGCCAGCACTGCGCACCACCTGATCACTATCAGAGAGACTCTGGCACACTGTCTGCAGGACCGATGACAGCATCCTAAAACAGATGATGACAGAAAGATGACCGTATTCAGTTTCTGGTGCCTTCACAGAAAGAAGAGAAGCAGGTGAATGTATACAAACTTGGTGCGTATGTAGTCAGCACATCCTTCAGCTAGCACAGCAAGACACAGCAGACCGCCCTTCTTCTGATAGGGGTTTTTACTAGCGAGGCAAGCTTGAGTGAGGGGCATCTAAAGCACAAGAAACATTGAATCACTTTGACAAGTAACCCCCAAGTTACAACCTCCAAAATGTTAAATGTGGTTTCAGGTATTAGCAATTGCCCAGAAAAATATCTTAAAGGAAGTGTTCATTAACAAGAGATCAAGCCGTTCGCTAAGGCCTACAGATGACTTACCAGCTGTTGGAACAGTTTTTCAGGTGGCATATGGAGTGCCATGGTGTCTATTATCTGGAAATAATAGAGCAAGACTTCATCAAGTTCATCATTCATCAAGCTTTCTTCCCTCACTGAACTTATTAAGGTTGTTGGGAAGGATCAATTAAAAAATGCTAAACACTATGCATACTAACAAATAACATTTCCCACCTGAGCAGCACAGTGTTTGGGATTGTCATTGTCTGTGCCATCTCCACTGTCATCCTCCTCATCATCTGGGTCCTGCTCACCAGGTGGGGGGTCTGCAACCAGCACGGGGAAAATGGTCTGCAGGATGGGGTTCAGCAATTTCTGCTTCAGCACTACCTACAAAGGAGAAAAAAGATAAAGAGCTTTTCTTTTGTTCTTAAACAACATGCCTCAGCCTTGCCCAAAGTGCATGGCCGCTTGAGGTTCTTGCCTGTTAAAGGGAAGGTTTTCCTCACCACTGTAATGAGGCCAACTACTGCTAGTGCTGAGCTCATAGTGATTAGAGCTGGTCTTTATAATAATATATCAAACAGTATCAAAGACCTTTCCTCTTTGTTAAGTGTCTTCAGATAACTTTGGTTATGAATTTGTGCGATACAGACAGAAAAACAACTGTTTGATGTAGGTAGGCTGATACTCCAAAGTTTATGCTCTCAACTATTTTGCCTGTAATTAGTCATAAAGTATGATATTTTACAAGACCTGAACATTTTTAATGCATCTTTGTATAGTTATCATTTCATTTCATTTCAACTATGAAAACTGTTTTATAGACCGTTATGATCAGAAGAAAAAGATTTCTTATGTTACTGCCTGTATACAAATAATAAACACTGAATCGCATACTATTTATGGATTTTCAGAAGATGGGGAAAGAAACTGATTCTGAAGTAGCCGACGGTGGACTTTACCTTGCTCTTCAGCTTGATCAGAAAGATGATACAAGAGAGTGCTTTCACCCGCAAGGAGTCATTCAGAGATGTGTCACCACCAATCTAAATAAAACATGGATATTAAACATGTGTATGTTTTTTTCCAAGTATGATACTATGAGAATCAGCATTTATGTTTTACATTTTCAGGTACAAATTTGTTAAGTTCCTACCTCCAAGCAGAAGCTGACCATATCAGAAATATGAGGGACAATAATGGACACCTCACTCTCCATGAGCTCATTAAACACCTCCATGGCCTCAGTAGCTTTGTCCTGTACAAAACAAACAAACAAAACAATGTAACAGGCTTTTCATATTCATCATCTTTAATTAAATCATTTACAACAGAGAAAGAAAGAAATATTTAAACATAAATCAATTTACCTGATCTGCCTTGATGAGATGTTTCAGGGCAACAATCAGAGTTGGAATGATGGAACGCATCTGGTGCTGTAGGACACCAAAATGTGAGTTTAGTTTGTATAATGTAACAATGTATTAACATCAGCGACAGTTCAATCTTATTAATTAATAAACCAATGTTAAAATCCTGCCTTAAAACCTAAAGCCAATAAATAATGATTTAAGGAATGACAAATACATGTCACAGCTCTGATGGTTTTAAGACTTCAATTTGTCAAACGTCAACGCATCATTAAACATAACTGTGTCTAAAAGTAAATGTCTACATATTTAAGTTTCTGACACTTTCTCACCATCTCTTCTGTGCCAGTGTATGCGGTGATTGCCGTAAGGGAGAGGATGCAGTAGTACATGGCCGTCGGGTTGTTGTGATCCTGTAGTGTGGCGCTGAACAGCTGGAGCAGCTGGCAGTAGTGAGGCTTGAACGGCTCAGGGTTCGACTCAATCACCTTATTCAGCAGCAGAAGGCCAATCTGTAAGGACAGAAGAGCGTTCATTTTCAAACATGTCTTTTTTTATTCATTTATTATTATTTAGAAAAATGCAATTCTTCTGTTATGGAATGAAAAATGAAAAAAAATTTAATTGTTCCATGGGGAGACTTTTATACCAGTATAAAGTGCTAAGACATGCCATGCCATTACTGCAAATGCAGCTGCCACTGTCATGCATTGCACAAGACCTACCGAGCTTGAAAATTCATCCCCATTCATTGTGTGGTGCAAGCAGCTGCTTTGGCTTCACTGCTCAGAACATGCTAGAATATTTTATGAACCAAACCAGACCAGTTGTATTAGGTGCAACTTTTTAACTGCTATCCCCCCTTCATTAGCCCAGGAAAGTTAGTTTAAATAAAATGGGGAGTATACCGATAAGTAAATAAACCTTGCAGAGTGCTGGTTTGGCTGAGTGAGGGGGGCACAAGGGCTGTGAGTCTGCAAGGTTATTATAGTTAACTAAAACTAACTAAAGAACCAAAACTAACAAGTAAAAATCATTTTAGTTCACTGAAACTAAATAAAACTAAGCTTTACAAATAAAACGAAAACGAACTAAAACCGTATTGTGTGCTTACAAAACTAACTAAAACAAAATAGGCGCAAAATCTCCTTAGTTTTAGTCTTTGACACTAGCTAGTGACTGACATTATTACCCAAGCCTGGAGACAGTAAAATCGCCTGATTTGATTAAAGAAAACTCCACACAATGGTAATTTTAGATCTTGATTGGTATACGAACATTTAAGTTGAATAATTACAATGAAAAGTGAAGAACCTTTTTAGGTTTTTTTTTCCTTGACAGGTATCCCATTTTGCCGAAAAAAATAAAACTAACAATTAAACTAATAAAAACTGAACTAAAACGAAGCATTTTTGCAAAATAAAAACTAAACTAAACTACACCAGCAGTAAGAACTATTTAAAACTATCTGAAATTTAAAGCAAAAGGTAAAAACTACATACAAATTAAAACTAATTAGAAATCCAAAACTATCAGAACTTTGTGAGTCTGTTCACAACAATCACTGGAGGCTGAGAGCACAACCATTGTATCATAGCCAGTGCATAAACTCCTTACAGCAAAATCAGATGGTCATAAAAGAGCAGCACATGAACTGCAAGTTGTGGATTTTGCCAAACAAAATGGAAAATCATCACTCAAGAGAACATCTAACCTTTATGCCCTTTGGAAGACTTCATAAACAGACCACTATTTATATACTAGGATGCAGATCCAGATTTTATGGTAAACAACTCAGAAAAAGCTATCCTGTATCTCATATTCAATGTTAATTTAACATGCTTTAGTTCATGTTGATCAGAAAATTGACATTTTGTTCTAGATGTGTCTAAAGGTGATCTACCAGTTATGTGAAAGTCCTGCTACAAAAATCCCCAGTTGTTGGATGAATCTCATACCTGTCTGTCTTGGGGGTTGCTGCTCTTGGTGGATTGAGTAAGGAGCTGAAGTAAAGCAGGCCAGCTCTCCGGTGTCTCATGTTTAACCATCACAGCACACAGCTGGGAGAGCGCATGCTGAACCGTGTGCCTAGAGGGAAAAAATAATTCTTGACATATGCATGACAAGTATGACTTGTCCTTTTAAATGGTTTTGTATGAACAACAAACATGAGGTAAATTTGATAATTTCAGACAAAATTTCTTGTCAATGTAGAGACAAAACCACTTACTCTGTTTCCTGCATGAAGGCCTGCAACACCACTGCCTTGAGGCTTTGTGAAAAAAGGCAAATATTGCTATTAGAATTCATTTTTATCTATATCAGTGTTCACAAAATACTATGTATTGTCACTATTATGTAAAATGATTCAGTGAAAACTAGAAAAGTAAAGGGCAAACCTCTCTCTATCATTTGGGCTGATCTTCTTCCAGTGTTTTTTGACTCTTAACCTCAGCATCACCGTAGCTGACTGACGAATCTGAGAGGAAAAAAACAGAACAAGAATTAAGGTAGTTTACAACAATTAAAGTATACAGGGGGCAAGAGGTGACAGTTATATGTGCTGTTCTCTCTCTGTTCAATTCAGTTACATTTCTTATTAACATGACCTTTTGGTGAAACATTTTGCCAAAACACATCACAAATTATAAGCAAAGCTGGGACTAGCTCTAGCCCCAAGGCGGAATAAGCAGTAGAGATGAGTAGAATGATGGACATCTTAGAAAATATAACATCACGCACAGTATAATCAGAAAATATTTGGTAAAGAAAAAATAACATGAGAGAAAATGAAATTAAAGAATATCTTCTTTAGTTTCACACAGAATACCTGAGGGTTTTGTGAGCTACTCATGACAGAGCACAGGGCTGGTATGATGCCTGGGTCTTTGAATGCCTGTTTCAGCTGGGCTGTGGCCTAAAAAGGGATAAAACAGATGTCACCAAGTTGGCTTGCCACCACAAACACTTAATTGTACTATTCACATTGGAAAAAATGAATACATGTCACAAAATGTCAAATTTTCTCAAAAACCCCAAAAAATGTACTTCACTTATGTAGCTATATAATGTAACACATTTCACAAACGTACACCAAAATTCTAACAGTTAGTCGGCCGTAAAGTACGTTAAGTTTGCTGGGTTAGCTTGATTGGTTTTGTTAAAAACTGCTAGGTTTTTAGGCTGTCAACTGTTTAAGGCGGTAAGTTTAAGTTTGTGGCGTTACCTGCTGAATAACTGCATTGTCAGGCAGTGTCAGCTGTGAAAGAAGATGCTCTAATTCCTCTGTCATCTCGGCTGCTCCCGTTTTGCCTCCAGTTAAACTGCTGTACCTGTGAACGTCAACTTTATGTTTTCGATACACTAAGCTAGGCGAAGGAGTTGCCCTTTCCCGGCGTGATATCCAACAATGTTCCAAGTTTGCTACACCTGTCAAAAAATGTAAACAACGCCTACGTGGACGGATTTTCACACCGAAAGTCGAGTCTGTCGAGCAAATAACGGAGATAACCGTACGATAAATGCGACGTTTTCACGCCAAAACCGTTACAGTGACAGATTCGGAAGGTCCGTTAGTGCTTCTACTGTCAGCACGCGGAGCAGAACCGGCCCGGAGTTCCATGTGAACTCAGTTAAAGGGATCGCATCTTTTAGTGTGATAAATCTACATAACAGCGCCATCAAGCGGAGAGGAGGACATGAGGGACAACATTTGAATCCATGGAAAGGCGCTAGAACATCACTTTATGGAAAATAAATGTAGTTATAAAATATATGACATACTCATTTTAATTAGTATTTTTTATTGCTGTTTACAATGTCTAATTAATTCTAACCAGTGACTTTTCAGTAAACATTCTTCTATAATTTCTGTTATCACAAAAATCAACAGTAATATTATTAATTACCCCATTTGCTGCTTTAATTCCTGCATTTCATTAAAAAAAAATATTTTTTTAGTAATAAACACTCACTGTAAATTCTTAGCAGTTAACTTAGTTATTGAGGGTTAGGTATAGTAGTAAAGTATACACAGGTGACCAGTATATACCCACTTATTTTTCTGGCTTCATATAGTTTTCCCACTTCTAAATTCTCTCCAGTCATATGCACATCATTAGGTAGTATGCTACGTTTTTGCCTAGGATGTAGGGTTAGGCAATACATAGATTTTAAAATATCTATTTATGTATTTCCAAATGAGATTGTTATTGTTGTGGCTGACTTGAAATATTTCAGGCCTAATGCTCAGTAAAAGACTGTTTACAGTAAGAACCACTGCTTACTGACCAAAAGATATTCCATCTGATTTTTTAGTCAACAATGGAAACTATCATTTATTTTATTTAATAAATGACAATTTATATTATTAGTAGATCTCTCAGTATTAGTGCTTCATCACAATTAATCAGTGCATTCAATTTTCTTTATTATGATAAGTCACATGCTTTATTGTCTCTCAGCACAGTTTGGTTGAGCCACTGCAGCATCTCCCTGCAGCCACAATAATGTCCACCACTGCTCCTTCATGTCTCATTTTATTTTGAAAAACTCTTTCGACGGTTCCTTATTTCCTTTTCAATCCATACCAAGTCCTTTTTCTGGTTAAATTCATGTCACAATCCTCCAAAAAATCCTTGTTTCCTTTAGAAAATCTAATCAGGTCTGTATCCAAACAGGAATTCAATAAGTCGCTTAGTTTAAGACAGTAAAAAGTCCTAAAATCTAGTAAAACCAGTTTAGGGTGCAAACCAGTGGAACTGAAAAATGCGACAAGAAGGAAAGATTAATGAGGATTTAAAAATGTGATCGTTTGACAGTCCGCATCATTAGGAAATATCATGAGATACTGATGCTTGTTTGGCACCACAGAGCCACAAACACTAGTCCTAGACATCCAATGATGTGCAATAACTTGTTTTAATTTACAAAAAATTGCACAGAAACTCCTTAAGACTCTGAATTGCACAAATACGTTTGCAACATGGCACGGATGACCTGGCAGTTAGGTCCCACCCCAAGTCCCATCTGTGACTTCTTACCAGCATGTCTCTCCCCCACTCTCTCATCCCTGCTTCTGTCTCTATCCACTGTTCTCCACTCTTGATAAAGCCATAAAAAGCCCCAAAATGTATCTTTAAAAATTAAATATATTTGCCAGATTGGCAAAGTGGGCATAACTGGCAAAGAGCAAAGGTTTCCACCCACGACTCCCAAAAAGTGTTCTCTTTCATTTGGTTAAAAATATGCCCAAAGATCATAACATTTCCGTACTTTCTAAAACCACCGGTCTTTCAAATGGATGATGGATGGATATTTTATCATTTAGAAACAAATGGTTTTCAAAAGTGTAGAATATTTTGACAACCACAACATACAGACATGCTGCATTTTTATATTCAGACATGATCTGAACCATCTCACATTGGTTAATGGCCACAATATTTGAATCTAAAGGTTTAAATCCATTACCTTTAGCCATAGCTGCTTGAAAGTTGAAACATGTTTCTCTTAAATCCAAATAATCCAAAAAGGTTTTTTTTCATCGCTAAATTGGCACGAGTTATTTTGAGGTAGCCAGCATGAGCTTCATAAGTCTGCACATAATCAGAGCAAGGCTGTGAAGCTCAGGCGTTCATTTAAAAGAAAGAAAATATCCATATGTGGAGTGGAAAATCATAGCTTGTTTCCAGCGACTATTTCTTATTATTACATGCAATAAATGGAGACTTTAGTGACCTTTTTACTTGAACCCTTAGATGGCATTTACATAAAATTGTGATTTATCATGTGGCCCTGACCCCCACATTACATGATTCTGTGCCTTACCATCAAAGGTTCAGCCAGTACCCTAACCACATACTAATGCTAATGACCTGCTCACCTCCTACACACCCGCTATACACACCTACACCATCAACCCCTCTTTAGGATGTTAGGATGCTCATTCGGGATCAGACAGACACACCCTATCTGAGCAGAGATTAGTGGAAATGCTAATGTGCCCATTAGGCTCACTCTTTTCACAGTGTTACATCACTAACTGAGTCATTACCAAGTCAATACATCTGAGTATGGGGAACACAAACAGCCAGCTGGATGGTAACGTGCAGGCTATTCTAGCTCATCTTTGTGAAAGGGATTGCAAATAAAGGTTCAAGCAACTAGCATCAACATGTCCACCTGAGATAGAGAAATGTTAGGATGTGTAGTCTCTGTTTCGTAACTCTTACATTCAGAAAGACCCTTTTCTGCTACATGGCATCTGAGTTGTCAAATCAGGGATTCTGATTTTCTTCACACACAAAGGAAGCAACCTTCAGTATAATGACCAGAATGTGAACTCAAAATACTCCTACACAACACCTAAAAAGCGCCAGGATTTATGAGCCCATAATGATGGAGTTCATTTACACTTTTTAAAGATGCCATCTTCCTTTGGCCCCTCTAATAACACCTATGTCTGGTGTGCTGAGCTGATTTTAGGAGAGCTCACAGAGAATGGACTGTATTACAACTCAGCACACTCAAACTTACTCAAAGTGCTTGTTGCATAATACATTCAAAAACAAGTCAATAGGAAAAGGTAGGCAATTGCCTGGGTCTTGTTTTTCCAAAGAACCTCAAGATATAGTCATTACAAATATGCATTAAATAGGAGCTGTCTGAAAGTACTTTCAGTGACGAAGAATGTATTCTATTGTTTGTGATTGCCATTTAATGAGTGATTAACTTATAGTTCATCATATGTGTTATTTAACAGACACAAGCAAAATCATTTTGTATTATATCCAACACAATAATGATTATATTAAACAAAGTATGAACAAATCTAAAAACACCTGGTTGAGATTAATTTGACTTATACTGCAAATTTGATATAATTGCTGTGTTGAAGGGGATGGCTTTTTTTTTTTACATCATTCTTGTTTTAATTAAGAAAAACATAGAAAAAAAAAAAAACAAGAGAAGCAGAATTTGTGCTCTAAAACGACACTTAAATGTTTGCATAATCTGTACAGAACAAACCCTGCTGCCAAAAAACGTGTCAAGCTGGTATTTTGACTCATACTGCAATTGTGATGTGAGCAGATGAGGGAGGGAAATTAATTATGCCATTCTCATTTTGATTAAGAAAAACCTCAACAAAAATAAGGAAATGTTTTTTGTAAACTATTCTAAAATTTGACAGGAATGTTTGCATGATGTGTAGGGCATTACATCTCTGTTGCAAAAGAGTGTTTCAAACTGGTATTTCAACACACATTTCAGGTAAAAGAAATATTGAACAAATATTGATTTGAAAATTGCAGCATTCCATATTGTGATTTTAATAGGTAAACGTACAACAAATACAATGTTGTTGCTAACAAATTACATGGGATTTTTTTTCAACCACAACATAGAAACTTAATTTTTATTTTTAGAAATAACAACTATTGCCTTAAACAGATGTTTTTTTTAAATATGACTCTCTGAAGAGAGAGCTTGTTGGGTCCTTGGTGCAGCTGTAAAACTGCCACTCAGTTCATTTTCAGTGTCTAGTTTTGATATGGATTGTTTTGATTGTGGCAACAGCAAAAAACCTATTTCACACAAGTGAAAATCTGGATGCTGAAAAAGGGCAGAGTGTGGCCCTCTCCTGCCAAACAGCAGGAACTCCTTTGCTACTCTGACTCAAATCCATGGCTTGGACTTTAAACAAATTGTTGAATCGGAGGTGACATCAATAAAATGTTCCTCTTCTGCAGTGCTGAAGTCCTCAGTTGGTGTTGCATAGCACTGCATTAGTGCATCGCCCGTTATGAGATTACGCCAACTGGGGGCCCACGGCTCTCCGTGGGGGAACCACTGCCCTAATTAGCTCCTTGACTTCTCCTTAATTATTTGTCAATGGCTTTAAACAGTCCAAAACAGAGGCTGAATAGTTCAGTTCAACTGGTAAAATAAGTTCAGTATATAAAAAACTCATAGCATTTTAAGATAACAAGGTTTGTATTTTTAAACAGGCTAAACATATTGACATTTAATAGTTTTTGTGTCACTTCAATATATAATGGTGGGTGCTTGGGTCAAAATTTGATTCTAATTGCTTGAATTAGGGATGGACCTCAGCTCCAGAAAGTTTTCCCCTCTTTTCCCAACCTCATGGGCAGCCTGGATCAAGCTTAATGATTGCTATCATCTAAACATTGAAAGGTCTTTGCCTGGCACCTCCAAATATCCCCCCTGAATATGTTAATACTGACTCATTTGTTCAGTTTACCCCTGACAGCTTTATAACATGTCAGCAGATGTAAAACTGTTTGAGATGATTCATATCAACAGTTATCTTATATTGGACACAATTGGACTGTACAAGCCTAAGTTTTTAGACTTTTACTCCTCAAACTAAACCACGTCAGTCTCAATTTTATCTACAGCCAGCTGCACAGAGAATAATAACGTATTGTTACCTAGTGCCTATTTGTATAAGATGATCATAACAAATACAGCTTCGGCCAACTTCAGCATGATTTGTGTTTGGCGATAGAAGCCTTTTCCTCTAAATTCGAAATAGGATTCAAGCACCAAGGCCATTGAGAAGCCCTGATTACCGCCCACTGATAGTTTACTATGCAGACTGGTTCAATCCTAACGCCCACCTTCCTACCTGTCCACACCCACACGCCTCTTTATAAACCACCTCCTTGACGCAGCGCGCCATTGAGGGTTGATTGGTACTGGGCTGGCAATCCATCAGAGGTTTGCCGGGGTTTTGCGGCTTCCAGCATATCTTTTTTTTGTGTTCATCACACTTCCTATTGTCTCAGCCGCCTCTTCTTTTCTACTAGCGGAAAAGTGACTCAAGAAAATGGCGGACTGGAAGCCTCAAATCAGCTACAACTACAACCCTTCCTACCACGCATATGCCTACAGCCTCTTATACCAACCCGAGCAAAACCACGGAAACCTCGCGACCTGGGGTGAGGCTGGAGATCTGGGGAGCTACAATACCGGGGTAACACAGGCCTACTATGGCACGACCGCCAGGTCTCCAGAGGAGAGTCCTCCAAGCCCGGAGGACCGCGTTGCGAACGCCCATTGTCACTACCAGGGCTCGGGGGTTGTCTATCTCGGGGACACCCAGGCCAGCCGCCTGCTTCTGGGCGGACCACATCGAGCTGTCTACGAGGACCAGGAACTCGAGGCCAGGCGAGTCGGCTGTGATTCAACAAGTGATTCCGAGGCCCACACCTCACCAGGTGTGTTACACTAGCCAGGATAACATGCTAACATCACATACCACCAGGTTAACTAGCAATACAGTTTCACAGGCGTCCTCACCGCGAGACAGCACAGAAAGCCCGGTGACACTGCATTATTAAAAAAAAAGTGCTTACTTGTAGCCGGCCGTCGAAAAACAGGATATCTTCAGCCAAATTTAAGGATAAAAACTGGTTCGGTTCCATTTTGAGACTTTTGTGACTCCCGCCAGTTAGCTACCTAATCCACAGGAAAGTCAACCGGCGACATCTCGCGGTAGATTACGGGAATCTTTGTATGCACACAAAATTTAAGGGAGGCGAGTGAAAGAAGTGATGGTGTAATAGAAGTTATAAAAAGTGGATATTTACTTCTGGATAACAATGACCTGACATGACTAATAGGGAGGTTCAAAAAGTAACACATGGCCAAAATTAAATTGTCTTTTGTTTTCTTGTGATAACAGTGCTAAATCGCAATGGTGCTCTAAACCATGCCTCCTTAGAAGAGAAAGATAGTGTGCTAAATGTTGGTGTTTTATTAAAAGCTGTATCAGTATTGAAAATCATTTAGGGGATTTAATTTAAAAACTTTTAATTCGACGTTTTAAATTTAATACCTTAAAGTTAAGAGATGCTGCGAACTTAACGTTATCCCCTTATTTTGGTCAAATCTTTAAATTATACAATTTGATTATTGTGTAGGTGTTAAAGCAGTAAACAGACCTCATGTGGTTTGTGTCTAATCTGAAATGACTCGGTTGTAAAATGTTATAAATCACAAATTTACAAGCTTCATAAAAGGACATAGGGTTCTTTTTTGAATAATCTTTTAGAAAATTTCCTGGTTAATAAATATTCTCCAGAGTTAAGGGCGAATTCATTCATTCTATTCTATTTTACATGCTGTGTTCAAATAAACTATACTGTTGTTGGCCTGTACTGCCAAGTCACCCACTTGACAGCTCATCCTCATTTTGCCATTTCTTTAATGGCAGAAATCAGTGCATTGGGCATTTCACCCCCCCCCCCCCCCCACCACACACACACACAAAAATAAATCTTTGTCCTTAACAATTGGACATTTCCTTAAAAAGCCCAGGTCCATTGTAAAAAGAATTTTTACACCTTGAGAGGTCCTTGAAAAACATTTAGGGACATGGTAAGAGAAAGTGTTTGAATGGCTGCCTTTTAGGCATGTTGTTTTTTTTTTGTGCAGGTTTATTTAGTCACGCTTTGTTCCAATTGCTACATTCATCATCATAAATTATATATCTTGAATCATTTGGGTTGCAATTTCTCACTATGGAGGTGGTGCCGAGCTTAAGGCCAGACTATTTTAGAGCCAGTGTATAAAATTCTTGAAAATATCCTGAGTGACCTGGGTACGGTGCTCTAGTTTTTTTCCTACATAAACATGTTCTGTGGAAATTTTTAAGGGGAGGCTACACTAAAATGTTTGATTTATGAAAAGGCCAATAGTTTTTAAATTGAATGCAGGGACTCGTATTGTATTTAACGAGTAAATAAATCCCCTGCTCACAGCTAACTCTGCCAACTTCAGACACAAAAATTCACAAAAAATGAGCAGTTTGGTTCTGAGAGGGGGGAGGGGGAAAGGACAGGGTTTTCAACAATGAGGCAGGAGTGACAGTGATGTCCTCTTGCCAGAAAGTTACAGAGTCCTGCAGCACTGCTGTATCAGATAGTTCTTTGAGGTGGAGGCTTGTAGTGTGGTGGTGGACCATGGTGGCCCCGAGCACTACCTGTTCGGGGCGCTGACTCCAGCATCAGCGTTAAAGCCGGAGCTCTCAGAGCCGAGGCAGAGCAGGTGCAGGAGGGGATGAGAGTAGTCTCTGAATGATAGGATTCTACGTCACATAAGCCACACTTTTCAGAAAAGATTTTTCAAAGCAGATCCGCTTAAGCTAATCGAAAGCCATAAAATGCAGATTCTTTAATCAGTTTCTGTCAAATGTCAGAAATGACACCAGCATTGATGTGTTTTATCATTGTTCAGATACTACAGTGTACAGCTGAAAAAAATGTTAGTATTCACTATCTCTTTAATGATGGTGTTGACTCAAAAAATGTTCCTTTGGACTAACATCAATCACCATGTTTCTTTCTCACAGATTCATGGCGTTCTGGCAGCAGCAGAGAAGGAAGCCTCCCCCAGGCAGACCCCGTGTCGTGGGCCAAGAAAGATCTCGACGATGAGACGAGCAGCAGAAGCCCCGATGCCAGTGAGGATGTCTCCAGTTCTCTCATAGAAGAACAAGGGACCTATGTAACTGCAGGGAATGACTGCACCAACATACCTTCCTCTTTACATGCACCCCACGCTGCCCCAAAGAAGCCAAGCACTAACGCAGTCAATAACCCTCGAGGAAAAGTGCGGGCAGCTTTCTCTGAGAGTCAGATGAATACTCTTGTTCAGCGCTTCAGTGTGCAGAGGTACCTCACCCCTGCTGAGATGAAGAACGTGGCTGAAATGACAGGTCTCACATACAAACAGGTGAGAGGTTACTGTCAGATTACTGCTTAACAAGACTGACTTGAGTTGATTGGGTGTTTATTGGATCATTGGATGTATACTAACTTTATAAATCTTTGTGCTGTTCAGGTAAAAACATGGTTTCAGAATCGAAGAATGAAGCTAAGAAGGCACCAGAAGGATAACGGCTGGGTTGCAGAGCGCTATGCCAACAAGGAAAGTCCAGTACGGGGACGTGGACCGATGTTCCACAACATGCCTCCACATATCCCACCTGTAAGAAATCTGTTATATTACCCTGAGTCTTAACTGTGTTTAGTTATCTAAGCATCATATCAAATCTTTTAACCCGTCAAACCTCTTGCCAATCAGAGAGAATTGCAGGCAGGGATTTAGGGAAGACTTGTGGAGAGTGTAAACAGTGAAGCTAAAGTCGTGCAATTTTTAGTCACATTTGCCATAAAATATGATGCACTTCATTTATTCTTGTGTCTAAGACAGGAATGCACAAGGCCAGACTGTGATATCTCTTCTATTTTTGCCCTGGTACTCTGAGAATCTAGAGGTGTTAATATTCTAGATTTTTTTAAAGATTTCTCATCTTATTAGCCAAATGTCAGATATCTGCTCACATAATTAGCTGCACGCCCAAGGTTTACCCCTAATGTAAAGAGAGAAGAGTGTATAAGATTACTTAGAAGAGGCATCTGACCATTGTGCTGCGAAGATTTCCTGTTAAAACTATAACAGTGAAACAATGGCATACACATAGATCAACACGTCCACATTGGAGGCCTTATCATAGTCTGATTCTGGCCTTAAAGGCACGACGAAACACAACTAACTAATGTAATACAAGTCAAAATTGACCTTCAACCTAACCTGGATTCTAACCTGTGACTGTTTATCTTCTAGTACCAGGGAGAAACTCATCCACAGATAAAGGAGCATTGCAACCAGCACATGATGGAGGCAGCCTTCAAGAAAACAGCTCCTCAGAACTTGGCCTTTTATTTAGCTGCTATGAGCTCGACAGCTGGATCTGCTGGCTTCCCATCCTGGTCCTCAGGCTCAACCCAGACTGGAATGCCTCCCAGGCCTCAGCCAAATGGCTGGTCCATGCCACCTAATGTCAGTCATATTGAATACAACCACAGCGCATTCACTTCTGCAAGTAACACTGGAAATGACACTGGCTTTGAAGTTAAAGATGGGGATTCTGTCAGCATCCGCAGCTCGATGATGCCAGTCATAGTAAAGAATGTCAGCCAGTAGGCCATGGTTGATTTGACAAGAATGAGGCATTCCTTTGTATGCTGTGTTTATACTCTTATCTTCTTTTTTCCTGACTGCTGAGATGTCTTTTGTCTGACTGGTTGTACATAGGACTTGTTCATACTTCCTGTTGACTTTTTACCCCAAAGTTTCTATTTTTATATTCAACTATTTAACGATGGTGTGCTCTTTGCGCTTGGTGACACCATGTGTTCAAACTGGATGCATTTAAGTGTTGCAATGTTTTATTTTTTTATACAATTTTAAGCCAAAGTACTGATACACATCTAATGTGGACACACTTTCATCATTTTTTTGTAAAAATATTCTGGCTCACAACAACAACTGGATGTACTGTGAATCTAGTATGAGATATGGTCACATTTATGAAGGCATGAACTTATTCCAAGCTGTTTTAGAATTAATTGCATGTGACAACAGTGGAAAAACACCAATGGTGACATCACTGTAAGAAAATCTTCATTCAAGCATTTAAATATTTGTGCAGGTTGTCAAATTTGCAATAAACAAGGAAAAAAGTACTTCAAATGTTTTCAGTGATTATAATTTAATTTGGATGATTTACTGCCTTCTGGCAAATATATTCACACATGCACACATATTTTACACATCATTTAAGAGCTCCTGTGAACTGAGTCAAAGCGAGTTTGGGAAAAGACCATCTGGTAGTCTTTTGGCACTAGGGTCTCATTCAGTATGTTCAAGGCTCAATATCAATATGGGCCACATTGTGTTAATGTGTAGTTCCCCAGGTCAGGGGTCCAAATCCGAACCATGGTACAGTAATATTTGGGCCTGCAAAAATACGTTTTTTATTATAACTGTCCCAGTGGTATGAGGTTTGTAGATTTCCCCCTGTATAAAACTGTAAACTTAACCCTGATGAGTTGATCTATCCTTGTTAAATCATAAAAATATGAAAAAGTAAAGAGTATAAATAATTATAAAGTCGGGAACATGGAAAAGAAATTTATTTTTTGTTTTCGTTTCATCTTTAATTTTGCAACTCACAATTATGGCTCAAACTTGTAATTTTGACTTTAATTTCATATCTTAACCTTTCAATTTATACTTTTGAATGTATCTTTTATTTTGACCTTATGGATCAATTATAAATTAAGTCATATTCTGACCTTTTTTTTTTTTTATCTTTATTTTATCTGGTGCCTTCCAACTCCTATCTTTGAATTTTTTACCCCATATCTTTACCTTTCAGACTCAAAATTTAGACCATGAACTCACATTTTTACCATTAAAGATTATGATTTAAAGGTGCAGTGTGTAAAACTGAATATCAACATTTAGAAGTGGGTTCTAGATTGCATTCCTCTGCTGGAAACTGTGGCAACCAGTTGAATTTAATGTGTATCTGTAATGTCAATACAATACAATACAATAACTTTATTTATCCGTTTTTCCGCTATGTTACCATGGAAATATATAAAAATCCAAGATGGCAGCATCCATGGAGGGGACCCTCCCTATGTATGAATCAAAGGTTTATTCTGAGTTGTTATTTTCAAAATATCTATTTTTGAATTTAGATGACTAAACACTTATTTAGATAGACCGTGTTAAAAATGTTTTGCTTTATTTTACAAAGTTTGTTCAGCTAAATGCTACTAGGCTAAATATTACACACTGCACCATTAATATTTAATCTCTTTTTTTGACCTTTTAAAGTTATAATATTGAATCTTATCTCATGTTTCAATCTGTAAAACTCGTGATTTCAACTTTCTACTTAATATATGCCTTCAAAAATTATTTTGACATATAATTTTGTTTTGACATTTATAACTAATAAATTTGACTTTTCATCTCAGATTTTTAGCTTGCAATTAATCATTTCGACATTTTTAATCTCAAAAGTTTTTATCCCCATAATTCATTATAGGGGAAAATGAGGTTTCCTGTTAATGGTTAAATGTTGACCCTGCTGTGATTGATTATCAACTCTGCCCTTTGTCATTCCCCATATCAGGTGCTACACTTGTATATTTTACAGCTATCAAGGTAGAGATAAACCATTTATATGTGAACACTGAAGTCTATAAGCTATACGTATTATACAGTAAACCAGTGTTTCATTTTCATGGACACATTACACATATTGAGAGAAAAACGATGTTTAATGTGCCAGCATATTTCTTCATCAGGTCCCCAAAATGCTTTGTTTGAAATGTTTGAATGTAATTAAAAATAGAATAACTATTGTAACAGAATTTAAAATTAGAATTAAAGGAGTCATTACAATTTAGCTCTGGAAAAAAATCTGAATTGATAACTAGATGAAAGCAGAACCAAATAGCTGCCACTCACTCATTATGGGTTCTCAATGAAGTGAGACAGCGGCTGTGCCAACAGTTTACCTGTTATAGTAGCTCTTGAAATTAATGAAAAACAGGAACAAGGAGTTCAGCTGAAAGTTTGAGAGAGTCCATCACTGAGTGACTGCAGACTCAGACATTCCCTCTTGCAAACCGTTACTGTGAGACGCTGTCTGTCCAAACAGAAGAGCTGCAATTTGCTGATACAGTGCATTTGAAGTGATAATTTGCCACCTTCCCCCGCCCCCAATGACATTATAGTTGGATGAAGCTCATCGACCAACCAGTCAACCCCAACTGACTAAAAAGGTGTCAGTCCTAATATGAAGAAAGGCAAAGGTGACGGAATTACTATTAAAAAGCTTTAATCGAAAAGACTATTTACATCAGAAACCAAAAATCACAGTCATGGTGACCATAGAATGCAATGACAACATTGTGCCCATCACCAGCATTTTCAACAGCTATTCAATCAACAAGGCATCTTTACGCTTCTTAACTGCAGGGCCATGAGGTGCTTGTCAAGGCCAGTGCAAAAATGTTTATAACATCTGAATAGGCTGCCACAATTCAATGTATTTGGGAATATATCTGCAAGTTATACTTTTGAGCTTCGGCTTTATAAATTAAAACTACTCAGTCAATCTTCTTGAAGTTAAGGGAGTGTAATATAGGACGTGTAGATCCTGCCAAGTCCTGGTAGACCACAGAGTAGGGAGTCTTGCAGGTAATCGCAGACTGAACTACAATGAATTCTCAGCCTTCAAAAGCAACATACAATTGACCCATTCACTCAAGATGGGACACAGTAATCCCTTTGTAGTGAAACATCCCATTTTATCCTTAAAATACACATTCCACCCCACTTCCCAGATAACTCAAATATATCTTCATATAGCCATTTATCCCTTCTTTCAAAAATGACAGCCCTACCTCAATCAGCTACTGTCAAATTGAGTCAAAGGCTCTGATTCCTGCTCCCATTTCCCATGAGAAGGTGTGATTGTTGTGTTTTGTATGACTGGAGCAAGAGGAAGATATGCAGATTGTCCATGTGTAACATAAAGATATGTTTGTTTATAGCCGTCTGCACATTTCATGACTAGTCCATCTTGAGGCTCCGGTAGATATAGCGAATAAATGCCAGTGAGGCCCAGAACGACACACTGCCCAGCATGAGTGAGAAGACCATAGCTGTGAGCAGAGAGTAGCCAAAGAACTCCGTGCTCTGCACCAAGCCACTCATGGAGGACCGGTTTCGATAGTAGAAAACCGAGTAGACGAAGATGAAGATGCCAGTGGAGCCGGTGCTTAGCACGCTCCGCCACCACCACCTGTAGTCCTCACCCGACAGGAGGAAGTAGGTGAGCGCAACAGAGATGCAGGCGCCGACGGAGAGGAGGATGGCGAAGACACACAGCAGGATGCCGTAGAGGGTGTAGTGCTCTCTGCCCCAAACGGTGGCAAAGATGTAGTACAGCTCCACTGAGATGGCACTGAGGAGAAAAAATGAAAAGAAGAGTGAGCTTCCTGTGTTCTCTCCTCTGCTTTATATGTAAGAGGACAAAGGTGTTAATGCAACTGAATCTCCTGCCCTTTTTTCACTCTCAACAGAAGCTCACCTGAACGGCAGAAAGCCGCCGATTGCCATGTGCACAGCCGTGTGCTTGTACCAAGGCTGTGTGGGGATCTGTCGGGCAATGTTGCGAGTTCGGCACGGCGCCTGGAAGCTGCCAGCTCGATTTTTTCCCACAATACCCCCGATGACGGTGAGCGGGAAACCAACGAGCACCCAGGCACCCAGCAGGAGGAACACGGTGGTGGCTGGTAGAGCCTGGGTGGAGCCGCTCCACCAGTGGACGGAGTTCACTACGCTCCATGTCAGGAACAGAGGAGCTGAGGAAAAGAAGGCATTCATACACTCACTGGCCACTTCATTAGGTACACCTGTTCAAATGCTTTGATTATGTGAAGCTCAAAGTGAGAACCAGCATGGAGAAGAAAGATGATCCAGGTGGTCTGATCCGGAACTCTTCTAATGAAACTCACCAGAGAAGAGCGTTGATGTGAGGATGATGTTCCACACCCAGCGCTGGCCGTTGATCTGTGTGTAGAAGCTGCATGACACATAGCCTGACACACAGCTGGTCAGAGCGTACAGGACGATAGCTGCAGAGTTGATGGCACCGTGTCTGTGCACGTTGAACATCCCAAGCAATGCCATGATGATGATTCCTGCAGGAAAACACAAAAAGAATAAGACTCCTGCACATACAGTATGTGCATTTTACCTCCATGTACAAGCTGTTATGATCTTTCAAGTTTTTCAGTCCAGAGTTGGCAGCTTTTTTAGATTCAGCCTTAGTATTTGGCCAAAAAATGCTTTTCAGTTATGGTCATGGTTTAGTCCTTTTAACCCTTTAAAATTTCAGCCTTGATTTAAGAACTCAATTTTCCTTTTTAAGCCAGCTTAATGTCCTTTCATTTGAGCCTTCAAAGGTGTGTTTGCATTTGACACAACTGTTTTGTACAGCACTCAAGCATGACTGCTAACCACTTTCATCTTCCGACTGGTCTGCTTTTACATTAGTATTATCCAAATCTGAGCATGCCTACATCCACAGTCCCAAACAGCAGGTGGTGCTTTGTGCAAGTGGTTTGCAAATGTGCCCAGAAGGGGTCAGAAGAAGAGGCAACTAGTACAACCACTTGAGTCAGGTTGGTATTTCTTTAGGGACACATGAACAGGGAGAACATAAAAATGAAAGGCCCTATCCAAAAACCTTCTTGCACTGATGAAACAGTGCTAACCGCAGCCCTTTTCTAGTAAATGTGTTGAGCGATTAATTTTTTTGTAGACAATAAATCGCTGAAGTTTTGTAGTTAATTGCCATCAGTCTCCCCATTTTGAAATGGCCTTTTTTATATAAAACTGTTTTTGTTTCATTTTGGATTTTTATATTGCATTCAGCTACTGTTAGTTGACTTCTTGTTTGACCAAAAACCTGCTTGTATTTTGAAAGTAAATAAGAAATTTTGGGTAGACCAAAGATTATAACGAACTAAACCACAGAAAAAGGAACCTGAAGCAGACTGTTGCAAAACACAATAAACATGGGGAAACTATCAACAGCATGAGGTCTGGAGAAGGAGATTATAATGTTGGCTGCAGTTTCAGTCATGACAGTGCATGTTTCAGCATTCTATTGTATTGATCACAGCTGTCAAATAGCAGCTATTCTCAGCTGATGGGTTAGGACCCAAAAGTGGGTTGCAGAGCTGTTATCCAGGGGTCACTGGAAAAATAATTGTGGAAAAATGTCTGTGATGTATGGAAGCCCAAAATGAACATAAAAGTATGCTATTTTTGGCAGTTTTGCAATGAAAGTGTGTATAAATGTGTTGTTTTGTTAAGACCTAATTTTATTCCTCTTCTTATCATTAACAAGTCCATTTGTTGGATTTATATCACAAGTTGTCTTTCTAACTGCATGTAAGCATACTAACTGGAATTTAACAAGACTGTCTGTCAGCATAGAACTTTGAGTTACTGGTTTCCAGTGTAGTGTCCAGTGTTAAGAGTAAACGTTCACCTGTGGCGAGGGTAAGAAACTGAGCCCCCACTCCCAGCACGGCGCACAGCAGGCTTTTGTAAGGAGGAAACCTGAAGACGTCGGTGTGTATGATCTTCCAGCCGTTGTCGCCCTGGTCGAGATCATCACAGCCTCCGTCCTCCTCCACATTGTACCTAAGGGTGAGAGACAAATGCTTTAAACAGGATATCATGACATACCTGAGCAGAAAAATGCTTTAGTCGAGATGAAAGTTGATCTGAATTTAAGTTTCACCTCCAGAAAAAAGAGAACAAAGAAACAGCACCAATCTAAAACATCTCAAATTTTAATTATGTCTCAAACAAAAGGAGTATCTAATCTTACATTTCATTACCTAACACTGTCTGTGGGACAAGGTGATGCTGGTTTTAACTGAGCTTGTTATCAGCCTTTCAATTCAGTATGCTTATTTATATGGAAGGCAACTTAAGGTTTCTCCTCCAGCAGCCCACATACATATCAACCTCCTGTCTCTTTTACTGACTTACCTGGCAAAGTCATTCTTAAGAACACGCATGAGGATGATGATGACGAAGCCCAGCAGCAGCACCACCAGTACCAGTGAGTTAATGATGGACAGCCAGTGGATCTCCAGTGTTTTGGGAAAGAACGAGTGGTCTCGGAGGCGTTCAGCTCTTCTGGCGTAAGTAAGAGGGGACTCGAACCAGCGCACACTGTAAGTGTGGGTAACTGTAAGGCCGCCTCCACCCACTCCAACCCCACCAACTGCTGCCCCTGCCCCCTCCTCCAGTGGAACCGGTTTGACATCTTTCACTGAGACGTTGGCAAAAATCACAGAGTCGCCGTTGTACTCTATGTTGAAGTCGAGGTGAGTCCATAAACCCACCTATTATGGATGAGAGAAGAGAGGGACAGGGAGTGAGGAAAAGGACATCAAAAAAGTAAAACCCAAAGGAGAAAGAAATAGAAATAAGTTTTAGGTGTGAGTTCCTGATTTTCTAGGATCCCACATAACGAGTACCAAATTCTGTGTGCATTTTATTACTTTGCATGTTTGGTTGGTGCTTGTTTTGCAGGACTCAGCTAAGAATGATGACTTTTTGAGAAATGTCAGACTTTGGAGGCTATAGTATTTATATTAGGGATACGTGTGGTTAACAGGTTTATGTCTTGGACAGTTTGGATGAAAAGCAACCCCAAGCTAAGAGTGCAGGATATTGGATTTTTAACGACATCCAATATGCCAATATTGACAAATTCACTTTTCTGGTACTTCAAGCTGAAAAATTGAAACTTCCATATATTCTAGAGTCATCAGACATAAAGTGAAATATTTCAACTTTTTTTTTTTTTAAGCTTGATGATTATGACTTACAACTCACAAAAATATAAAACCACAAATATATTTGCAAAATATTTGAAAATTGTTGAAAAGTCCAATTGGCAAAGGTTTCCTGAGCCTTCATTCTCTCACTCTGGTCTATTACACACAACCACAATCATGGGGAAGACTGCTGACTTGACAAATGTCCAGAAGACAACAATCAACACCCACCACAAGGAGAGTAAGCCACAGAATGTCACTCCTGAAAGAGCAGGGTGTTCTCAGAGGCCGTATCAAAGCAGACTCATGGAAACTTGACTGGAAGAGAAAAGTGTGGTAAGAAAAGGAGCACAGTCAACAGGGATGTGCTCAGCCTTCAGAGGAGTGTCAAACAAAGCAGATTCAAGAACCTAAGGGAGCTTCACAAGGAGCAGACTGAGACTGGAGTCAGTGGATCAGTAGCCACCACATGGACATGTTCAGGAAATGTACTACAAGTGTTGTGCTCTTAGTGGTTGAGCCACTGCTGAACCACAGATGTCATCAGCGTCTGACCTGGGCTAAGGAGAAAAAGAACCGGACTGTTGCTAAGTGGTCCAAAGTCCTGTTTTCAGATGAAAATAAATTTTGAATTTCGTTTCTAAATCAAGGTCCCAGAGTCTGGAGGAGGATCACAGAGGCAAAGAATCCTTTAGTGCTTTAAGTCCAGTGTTTTCAGTTTCCACTGTCAGTGATGGTTTAGGGTGCCATGTCATCTGCTGAGGTGTCAGCTGTCTACTGGGAGATTTGAGACCTTCATGCTTCCATAGCTGTGAAGCTTTATGGAGATTCTGATTTTCTTTTCCAGCAGGACTTGGCACCACAGTGAAGCCAAAACTACCAGAAACTGGTTTGCAGACCATGGTGTTACTGTGTTTGATTGGACAGCAAACTGGTCTGATCAGAACCCCATAGAGAATCTCTGGAGTATTATCAAGAGGAAGATGAGAGACACCAGACTCAACAATCCAGATGAGCTGAAGGCTGCTATCAGAGCAACCTGGGCTTCATAACACCCCAGCAGGACCACAGACTGATTCACATAGATGCAGTAATTCATGCAGAGGGAGTTCAAATCAATACTGAGTGAATATAAGGGCATAATTTTACACAAGGTCAAATTTTGTTTTAGAAATCATTTTTTGAGTGCGTTTTTGTGATATTCTAAGACTTCGAGATGGAGGACTTTCGATTTTTGTGAGCTGTAAGCCATAATTATCAAGATTAAAACAACAAAACCTTTGAAATATTTCATTTTGTGTATGATGACTACAGAATATAAGGAAGTTTAGCTTCTTGAACTTAATTACCAGAAAAAAATAAACTTTTCATAATATTCTAATTTTTTGAGATGCACTAGTAAATACAGTTCAGATGTAAAATTTCAGGCTTTACAAGACAAGCCCCACACAGTACAATAAAAAGCACAGCAAGAATTTGGATTATACAAAAAGATCTATGTGAACCCACTTATAAAATAGAAAAAACTGCAGGGAGACATTATGAGTTTAATAATTTAGTTTTACTGTGTGGTTTATCTCTTATGCTGCAAAGCGGCTTGAATAAAAGTAAATAAGTCCTAAAAAGTTTATTCTTGTACTAGGACAGGCTGAGTCATGATTTATGTGGCAAATACAGGCAAATCTATGTGAAATTAGACATTTAACCCTAACCCCCACAAAGTTAGAATGGAAAAACCCTTGTTCTAAAAGCAGGTGTTTGATTATGGCATTGGCAGTTAAATGAGACCATTTCAAATTAATTTTAGCATTTGATTCTTTGCAAAGCTGATGGATTGTTCTGTCATCAGGTGGATCAATCCTGCAAAGCTTTAAGCTGATAATCTTTTACCTGGTCAGAGAATGACCTGACCAGTCAGCATCATTTGAGGAGAAAGAGGCATGATTTAGTTGTAGTGCAAAAAACGGCGGCCAGTGAAGAGATGAGAGAGAAGGATGTTGTTATAGCAGCAGGAGTAGTTTTTTTTAAGGGTTGGGCATATAACTGCACTGACCCGGGATGAGTTTTGTTTACCAACTGGCTCCAGTGATAGTAAACTACAATAACAGCTGCTTGTTCTTGTTATGAAGTCGTGGCAGATAAAGGTTAGTCCAGAGCCCTGCTTAGGGGACACAAATTGTTTACCTTGTGGCTGTGAGGTAGGAAGCCGCTCTCCTCTATGTATCCCACAAACCCCAAAATCGGGATGTCATCCAGGACGAATTCAAAGTAAAACAGCTCCTCAATGGCTTCGCGAAGCTGGTCGACCTGAAGCACAAAATACAGCCCTGATCATTCATTTTGATGACTGCAGTTTGTAGTATGGCCTGTGTTTGACAGATTTCTTCAAAGAAAATAGTTGGAGATGAACCTAAGAAGATTTTAATTATCACTAAGCCTGCTGATGGTGATCTAGTATCTGTGATAAGAAGCCAAACCACACAGAACTTTTTAATATGCTCAGCTGTGCCAAGACACACCAACTGCAAACAGATCAAGATCCTGGTTCACGCCTTCAAACGTCATGAAGGATGTAAATGCAACCACTACTCATTTATGACATAAAGACATTTCAATCCAGTTATCAATCAGACTATTAATTCTAGGCATCTAAAGTCAAACATTAGGTAAGACAATAAAAGTTAAAACAAAAAAGTGTGTCGGTATACAAATAGACCAATGTACCTCTTTCTCTGAGAGAGTGAGCTGGCAAACAGTTCTTCTCTCCATGTTTTCTCTAAATTTGATGAAATATAATGATTCTGCCATCCTGTCACCATCCAGCACCTCTCCCAGACTCAGGGACTTGTGATGCACCTGAAGAAAAATAGACACAATATGAGTGACAGTGTAAAAAACATTTTTGGTGGTGTTGCCATTGATCCTCATTTACATTATTTACTATATTTTCCTGTTTTAAGCCGTCAGCCATCTAGCTTCTTATCAAGTGGTTTGACAAAAGTAGGAACACATGATATTGGATATTTGCTGGTGTTCAATATACCAGTGTTTCTAAACTCCTCTTTCCATATACTGACATCAATACAAATATATACATAACTCTTTTATCGTAAAATAATACCAAAACTTTCTTGTATGAGAACAAACCTCTATTATTAAGAATCTTAAACAAAAATTATGACATAAGTCAAAAATATGAGATAAAAAACATTTTATTATTAGATACAAATATGAGATTGTGAGATAACAAAATCAGAATTATGCAATAAAAAGTCAAAATTATGAGATGACAGGTCTAAAAAATAAGATACAAATACAATATTATGAGATAAAAACATGATATGAGATAAAAATGCCAAATGATGAGATACAAAGATTATATTATACAAAGATACAAAGATGAAATGATGTGATACTAATATGGTATTTTGAGCTATAAATTCAGTGATTAAAAGTCACATTTATGAGATTCAATGATGATATTATGAGATAAAAGGATGACATGACATTAAATAGGAAATTGGAATACGAAGAAGTTATGAGATTGGAATTCAAAATCATGAGCTATGAGGATTAAATCATGTGAAATGAGAAAACATATATGAGATAAAAAATCTCATAATCTCTTCTGGTTTTCTCATAATAACGGCACTTTGCACATATGGCATTATTTTGACTTCTTTCTCTTAATTCTGACTTGTTTATCCTGATCCGTCCTTTTCTCTCAGAATTTTTTATTTAATATCTCATAATTCTGCCATTTTATCTCTTTATGTCTTTATCCTAAAACAGAAGGACATTCTAAAGGAACAATACATAGAAATTTTGCACTGAAATATCTAAATTGAATTTTCAACAATCACTAAACCTATGTTATATATTTTGTAGTTGAGAACTTATATTACATGAAATATTTAAAACTGCTTTTTAAAGCTGGGGAAATGGCCACCTGGCAGACTTTTAAACAGTGATCTTATTTACATTAAAAACATGTCCTTAACTGACATACAGCTGTAAAAACAACTAAGATAGAGGCAGAGTAGAGAACAACAGGGAGAGCTCAAATGAATAAAAACTATCTATAATCTGATAATTAAAGGCATCAAAATATCGTGTACAAATGACTATGTGATTTATTTATGTGTGTTCTTTTCACTGTAAAGACATTTTTTAGCAGAGAACCCAAGAAAGTAGCTTTGCAAGTGACTTAAGTTGCTATGTAACTGCCTTGAAAACAAATTCTGAGCAAAAGCATTGTGTGTAGTCTCATCATTGAGAACAAAAGGGGCTTTTACTTTGAAAAACATACCAAAAAAATTACCGTACTTTACGTTTGGGCCTGGGATGTACTGACAGGCAGGACTCAACTCTGTACCTCTTGGAGCATGCACTGTTGTTCTGTGCTGCATTCTCCTTCATGACTTCAGAATTACACAGTTTTTCTCAACATTCACCAGGAATATGAGCAAGTTCAAGCACAGAACTTCCCATAATTCCCCCCTAGCCTCAATATCATCTTTGTTCTTGTTTTGAATTAGAGCCCTCTGGCAGCAGAATTTACACATTGTGGGTTAAAGATGGACTTCCAAATTTTAAAAAATTCAAAAGCAATGTTACTACTTTGGTGTGATCGTCACAGAATCTAACATAACAACTGAAAATCCAGGTCCACTGAGAATTACAGCATTAACACACAGTGAAAGTGAACAAAGACTGACCTTCTCTGGCCTGCAGACAGGCAGCGTGTAGTAGTGATACGTCTCCTGAGGGTTATGATAAGGGCCCACTTTGTTGACATAGAGAGTCACGTTGTCCCCCTGCTTGTAACACATTGCACAGCCCGAGAACAAGCACAGCAACAAGACGCAGTGCAGGCCCATCGTCCTCTGGCGACCACCTGGCAGGTGTCCTGTTCCACTCTGCATAACCCCTGAAACAAAAAAGGATAGTCCATCAGAACATGAGCGATAGGAGGGATTTAAACAAGGCTGTCTGGCCCGACACTTCAAGAATGCCTCGAATTTCAAGTCCACAAATGAGATCGAGCCCATGCCATCCTGCCTGGCATGCAATGATTCATATGTCAGATGTATAAATTAGAAAATGTTATGCAGTGTCACTCAGTCTTTGTTTCAGACACTTGGGCAGAATTTGGAGACACTGCTTTCACCACCATTTACAGCATTTGTCACTTTATAGACCCTGTAAAGTGAAAATGAATATAATTAGGTTTGTTGTATGACAGGTCACTGTGTTATGAACCTCTACATCAAATTTCAGTCAAATAAAACATCTCAGAGTTTACAAAATTAAGTTTCAAAATCATGAAAAATGAGGCTGTAAAATCTATTCCAGGATGGTGTGGGCGTGTCTTTTGAATGGGCTGAAGCCACGCCCACTCAGGAGAAATATGATTCTCTCAAATTTAAAAAATGTTACAATCTGAATGTTGACCTTACCATAAACTGCTCAATAAAAGTGATAAGTAACAACATTAAGCACAACAGTAATTTGCAAATAGGAATGAAGGCTGGTGGGGCTAGCGGCTAACTTTAGCCAGATTCTAATCCTCATATAAGCCTTGCATCATATGTTCATTGATAATAATGGCCGTGTAATGACTTTGGCTGTTTTCTGAGCATTTTCTCCCTATTAGGAGAAAATTTGAAATTTGTGCAATTAAATGCACATTTAGTCTAATAGAAAACTAACTGCCTGGAAACATATTTTGTTGATGCCAGATTTCAATACTCTTCCTTGATGTTTGAAGATGTGCCATTTTTTGCACTTCCACTATGACTTCATTTTTCAATCAGGAAGCTTCCCCATTTCAAACTGTTCTGCGTCATACAATTTTTCACTGAGCATGCTACTTGAATGGAGTGCATCCAGTACGATTACTTCCAATTATCTTTAAAGAAAGGCTGAAACAGCTGCAAATAGACAGGGTTCACTAGTTTCCATTAATGGTATGCATTTAAATGCCAAAATACAGTAAAACAACAGATGTAGAAAAACTCAGCAAATTCAGCAAAGCAAATTTCTAAGTTATCTAAGTTCTAAGTTTAATAAAATTTTCAGCTTTGATACAAGAATGCCAGCTTAAAATCTGTGACATAAGTCACAATTATTACCATTATAATGGGTGTGGTAGCCTGCAGCTGACTCCACCTTCTACAACTATCCTTAACTGCCTTGCATTTATTATCATTTTTGTATTAAAGTGACTCTCAGAGCAGTGCGACTTCAACTGCTTCAACTAATATCTTCCCAAAAAGTCTGTGTCTCCTATTTAAACAGCGAGTTTGCTTCTGGTGCTCAGTTGCAGGGGGGTGGTCATGGAGATTGGCAAAAACATGGCCTGTTGGAAAGTTAAGCTGTGATAACCCTACTTTGTTTTTAACCTTATTTCTGACTCATCTAATCAATGTAAAAAAATAACAAATTGTACTTATTGTTGACAGTAAAATGTAGCCTCTTTTCAAAATACAAACCCTATTTTTCTTAATATGGTATGCGCCTATTTTTTGTTTGTTTTGGAAGTGTTGACTACAAGGACGTTCCTACTTCATAGTTATCCCACGACCTGCATAAAAACAGGACAAACTAAGGCAACTTTCTTGAAAACGTATGAACCCTTAAATAACTACTAAGATACTTCTCTGCAAAGAGAAGAAGGTGTCAAACTTAAGCCTGGAAGTTAGCATCAATGCATTTGATCCAACACAGATGTGTAGGTCTTTATACATCACATCTGGGGAGGGCCTGCTCACTGGACTGTTTAGGGGACCAGACATTTCTGTGGGCAGGCCTGGTCCTTAGACTCACTTCAAAGTTTAGGGAATGGGAAGGGAAAAAGAAGAAACATACATTCTGCCAATATACTTTCTGTACATGTCAGTAGAAATATTAGTGTCTGCCAAAACCGATAATTAACTTTTAAGCTATTACTGACATCATGCCAAAAGCATCATGCATCCCCAATTGTTAATATCAAAATGAGTACAATCACTCCACTATCACAAATATAAGTACTGTAAATACTGCACACACTGTTCCTATTATTGTGGCAATAAAAAAAAAGATTAGGAAAAATTTATGACCAGGGCAGCTTAAATTCATATTGTTCCTTGCTGTAGCTCTGTTTATTAGTATCTACCTGTCTCCCTCTTTCTGTATCACCCTCTTTCCCATCACATCCCTTACTAAGCTTGAGCAGATGGCGGTAAAACACGAGTCTGGTTCTGATCAAGGTTTCCATCTGGTTAAAGGGAAGGTTTTTTCTATCCACCGTAACATTGCTAAATGTTGCTTGATGCTGGGCTCATGCTGGATTTGTGTTGGATCTTTACAATAATATAATAAAGAGTAGTATAGTCTATAGGGCTGGGTATTTCCCATAGGCTCACGCTAAACATATCCTACACAAAATTCACTACAGCAGCTGCTCTTTATTATAGAAGATAACTGCAAAGGTAAGGCATCCTGTACTTTATTCCAGATCATCAGCAATCTGAGAAGATGAAATATCCGATTAATGATCACTGAGCTATAAATAAATGTATATACAATAATGTTAAAATTGAAATGTTGTCTCTGTTGTATCTCTTGCTGTTGTTTTTCATACTTTTCATATCAGAATATTCAGGTTTCACTTTACTATAAGCCCACTTGTATTTGCAAGAATACTTTTGTTTAAATATGCATCTACATAACACGAAGGCCCCGCATTTTCTATAATGAATCAGTGTTTGAGAGCACACTGAACAAATAAGGTTTTGACAGAGGATTTCGTTTACAAACATCCCAGCTAGCATTAAAAGTTGGGGCAAGGTCAAGTATCTAAGAGCCAAAAATGAAAGCTTATTGTTTGCTTTGCATTTTCTGCGGAAGGATAGATGACCATTATCCTGAAGGGTTCACAACTGACTTATGAAACAAGCAACTTAATCTATCTCAACGTTACTATAGATCTAAATAGCAATTTAATTAAAAAGCGGCAAAAAAGTGAAATAAAAGATTAAATGCAATGTTGAGTTACGGATAAAGAATCGGAAGATGTACTCTACCAGACGTAGTTGTGTCACTACCGTCCCGATGCTGCAGATCTCACCAAACCTGTCTGGCCGCCGGATTCTTCGGACTCCCAGGCCCCCGACAGTCCTCTCCGTGCCCCGGTATGAAGCTCAGTGTGTCGGTAAAGACTTACAGCTAAACATCATGTGGATCTCACGCAGTGTTTCAACGTTTTATGCATGAAATGCGTCCATATTCCGGTACAGAGTGTACTTTTATTGACACATGAGACACTGAAGCAGTAAGACCCGACTCCACGTCACCTTAAAAAATAAAAATAATGACGATGGGGTTGACTTTTCCGGAGGGGGCGGGGAAACAAAAAAGACTCCCACAGACCTTACCGGTAATTCTTAGAGGAAATGACGCCGCCCTTACGTGCTATTTGAAATGGAATAGTTGTATTTTCCGTAATCTAAAACCCAACATTGACACCGCTGCAACCTGACCTGAGAAACTCATATTTTTCTATATGACCGGATTTCCTTCCCCCGCAATGAACCAATCAAATGCCTTCGCAGCATTTCCTCGTTCGAAGCCAGACATTTCTAATCGTACCCGCGCCATCGATGGCCCATTCTTTATGGCTGTCATACGTGATTTGTTCGATGGATTGATAGATAATGCCTGATATTCGATTTCCCGCGAATGAGCGGCAAATCCTCGCGCTCGAGACGCTGGGACAAGTGTACACACAGTTGCTATAAAATCCGTTTGGTAAGTACATCATAAACAATAAAACCTTTGACCTGATTTAACATGTTAAATATGAGGGTGATAGTTAATGCCGCTCGTTTGTTGAATGAACTCGGTGAATAAATGTGGACTTATTGATGCTCGAGCCCTTTAAGTAGTCACACGTCTGCAGCTTAGCTCTGCGACACTGTTAGCTTTTGCCTGGACATGTTCACCCAACAGTCCATTATTACCTTTCTTTCCAGATCTTTGAACAGAACCAACATTTGAACTAACTGCCACCCCCTCACTCCTCCACAAACTTAGCCGTATGAATATCTGTAATAACTGAGAATCTGTTGCTTTATTGTTTAGACTTTGCTGTTTGGAGCCGAAGCGCAGCATCATGGGAATACACGGACTTGCTAAGTTGATTGCAGACCAGGCCCCCGGAGCCATTAAAGAGCAGGACATTAAGAACTATTTTGGTAAGTTTAACAAGGTTTACAACCCCAGTTATAAAAATACAAGTTGGGAAGCTGTGTAAAATGTACATTTAAAAGAGAATGCTATGATTTGCAACTCTCATAAACCCGTATTTTAGTCACAGAACATAACCAACATGTCAGATGTTGAAACTGAGACATTTTACCATTTCATGATAAACATTAGCTCATTTAAAGTTTAATGGCTGCAACACATCTAAATAAAGTAGGGAAAGGGCCATTTTACCATTGTGTAACATTCCTCTTCTTTTGACAACAGAAAAGATGTAAACATCTGGGAAGCAAGGAGACAAGTTGCTAGAGTTTTGGGAGAGCTAATGTTAATGCTTAATGTTAATATTTGCATCTTTATGAGGCACTGAGGAGATTCAATAGAATGTATTTTCCACAAGGACATCTCCCCCCTAAAGTCATGTTTTTATTGGGAACATTTATTAAGGTACACAACCATAGACAAAAAAAAAAAGATTAGTTTCTCACTAGTGACGAAAAATCTTTTTAATATCTTGATCAATTCTCTCTTCCTTAGGGATTGGATAGGATATGGAGAAATACATCAGAAGAAATTAGAGTCCACACTAACTTCTGCTGACTTGAAACTTAAAGGCCTTCCTGCAGACATTTTTGTTCACCATTCAAGTACTAATGAAAACAAAATAACTGCAGCCTTTAATGCAATTATGTAATTGCACAGTCTGACATCTGATTGCGATTGCACTCAGGTTAAGTGGTGACTCTAAATTAGGGTTGCACAGTTAACTAAAGAAACGTGGCACCCAAAGAACAATACTACAGCCCAACCATAAAGTACTAAAACATATTTAACCAAAAAATCATAAGAACCCAGGTAACACAGGCACATAAGTGAGACCTAGCAGAGTCCAAACATTTAAATTATGATTGTCTGATTCAAATGATTAAAGCTCATATTTAAGCTTACATAAATGTTGTACATTTTTTTGGAATAACTTGTCGCACTTCTTGGTATTGCAAGACAAAAAGGTACAGCAATGCAAGTTCTTTCCAGTATTCAGCCAGACTCTCTATGCAGCTTTTTTTGACTGTAAAATCTCCTGTACAGTGCCTCTGTTGAATAATGCTGTCTAGAGTTATGAGTAAATTGAGTTTCTTTGGCTTTACTTGGAATTTTATAATGAAAATTTTTATAGACAGGTTTTAAGTTTCACTAAATGCTCCTGTTCTTATAATGATGGCAGATGATTCCTATTTACTACTGGTGCTTTTTGAATCAATGCAGGCAGGAAGATTGCCATAGATGCCTCCATGTGTATCTACCAGTTCCTGATCGCTGTGCGACAGGACGGGAATGTTCTGCAGAATGAGGATGGAGAAACAACAAGGTACAACCTTTCTGAAATGACTGAAAACACAGTAGATGCACATTATTTCTGAAATACTCTCTAAAATATATTTTTTGCTGACTTCTTGTTTTTTTCCTCAGTCACCTGATGGGGATGTTCTACCGGACTATTCGTATGCTGGAACACGGCATTAAGCCTGTGTATGTGTTTGATGGGAAGCCCCCACAGCTCAAGTCAGCAGAGGTAAGTCTGGATTTCTCTGGTGTTTTTCACCCTATCTTCTGTTGTTGTGGGAGAGAGATCAAGACATTAACAAGAGTTTCTGTCGCTATAGAACAACAGTTTTTAGGTCCAAGAGATCATTGTTGTTGCTGTAGTATCAAAACATATATCAACATTGTTTATTTTTACTAGTTTTGTTTGTTTTTGATAACTCTATTGCCATTACAAATTGAAATGTGCCTGAAAAAATGGCCAGACATTTAAAATAATGACAGAATAACTAAAACTATACTCAAAGTCTTTCCACAGAACGTAAATGAATCGAAACTTCTGCAAATTTTTAGCAAAACGATGCATATTTTTGGACATATCTCATTTATTCACACAGATGAAGCTGTCATGTCTGTATTTTTAAGAAAATGGTGGTTATACACTGAGAATTATTTGCACTTTTGAAATAGATTGTAGTGCAGTTAAATAATAATTTTCTTTGTTCTATATTCATGCTGGTTGTGCTTCTCTTGTCTCTCTGTCGTGTCTGAGAACAGTCAAACATTTTCTACTTGTGAAAGCTTAAAACCACCATGGATGGTGGTAATTACTGCTGGGCTAGTGACCATTGCTTGTTTACTTCTTTATACAATGCATTGTGGGATACAATGAGTGCACTATACATTGTATAACAATGCTCATTCAGGATCTGGTCATGACTACAAAATGGTGTATTCACTATACAGTGAATGGGGTAGGATTTCGGACACAGCCTACATCATTAACTGTCTCTAATGATCACTACTACTCTGCTGCTTAAACCCACAGCTGGAAAAGAGAGGAGAGAGAAGGGCCGAGGCTGAGAAACTGCTTGCTCAAGCACAAGAAATGGGTGAGGTTTATGCTTATTAACAAAAGTAATGGTTGATGCTGCAACCAGTCAGAGGAGTATTTTGACAGCTCTGATTCAAACACTTTTTTTTCTCTATTGAAATGTCTATTAAAAACTATGTTCTGTCTCCATCCAGGAGAACAAGAGAACATTGACAAGTTCACCAAACGTTTGGTAAAAGTCACAAAGCAGCACAACGATGAATGCAAGAAGCTGCTGACCCTGATGGGAGTGCCTTACATTGAGGTCAGAACAACTCATGTTAGGGACTTTTCTAATAACATTTTAGATTCTAGCTAATGACTGATGCTTTTTTTGGTTGGTTCCTTTTCACAGCACTGCCATCTAATGAATAAATCAAGAGAAAACACTCAGACACAAACACCATAAGGCCTAAAAATCAGAAAATGTAATGTTCACAAATGAAATGTTTAAAAAAAAGACATAAAAATCAGAAATAGACAATAAGAGGATGGATCTGGGTTTTTAATTATGTAGATTATAATGATATGTGTTGTATATTGTAGGCTCCATGTGAGGCAGAGGCCAGCTGTGCAGCTCTGGTTAAAGCAGGGAAGGTTTTTGCCACCGCCACGGAGGATATGGATGGACTGACCTTTGGGACCAACGTACTCCTCAGACACCTTACCGCCAGTGAAGCAAAGTAATGTCAAACGTACTGAATGCCATTAGAGCATCACTTTTCATAGTTGCTGCTCTTTCTTCAAATTTTTGAATAACTTAGAAAATACTGTTTCATATCCTTTCTTTCTTTTTTATTGTGAAAATGAAAATAATAAGGCTTGCCCTTGTGCTTAATGTCACACAAGAGAACACTACCATTAAGATATTGTGTCTTACTGCTTGTACTTGATAATACATGAAGAAATGTATCTGTTCTAGGAAACTTCCTATCCAAGAGTTTCACTTCAGTCGTATCCTGCAGGACATCGGCCTGACCAATGAACAGGTAAACATTTACTGCTCCTTCTTCTTTACAATGCCAATTAACCAGTGTCTGCATTCCTTTAAAATATTCAAGACAGCTGTGATCATTCTCCTAATTGTTAGTACCTAATGTGCTTTGGTTTTGTAAAAAGCTGGCTCACTTTCCATCATTTCGACAGACTGGGTTTCTTACCTAAGTGATCATTAACTGGAGGCCCCAGGGCCATTTCAGGCCCCGAAAAGCTCCATATCAGGACCCCCAAAGATTATTATTTTTTGAAAATGTAAGTAGAGAAAAAACAGCCATAAAATCAACACTGGACTGTTTAATCAGGGATGACATAATGTTTAATCTATTTTTTACTTAGGTCCACTTGACAGCAATTATTAGTAAATATGCTGCATGATATAAACATACTTATCAGTCTAGTCCTGCTTAAATCTGCTCTTTTCTGTGGCAACTTTCCATTTCGGGCTGTCTGAGAATCAAAACAAGACATCTGCTTCCTGCATGTGTTTTTACCCATTCAGGATATTCAGGATTTCCCCAGAAATATGCAACTAAAATCTTTTAATTGCTTCCGTGTAGCTGGCTGCAGTTTAAATAATAGAGACAGATCTCAATGGTAATGCCCAAAAAAATACTTTGAAGGAAAATACACATTCTAATACAAGACAATTTTTTATTAGACCAAAATATCTATTTTATTTTAGCTTACAGGTGCATATCAAAAAATTAGAAAATAATGAAAAAGTTCAATATTTTTGTCACTTATTTCAGAGATTGAAACCAATATAACACCCAGGTGACTTTTTTTGAATGATTTAGCTTCCATGATACGATGTGCACAAAACAGAAAATATCTGCATTGTTGGTTGTGTGGCACACAGGCGCCCCATCAGTAATCCAGTCAGTCGAAATGATGGACAGCCTTCAAAATCTCTGCCATTTTCCAATAACTTCAGTGAAAGACAGAAGTGTAGCCTCTTATTTAAAGGGAAAATTGTATAAGTGACATTTCAGTCTTTCCATCAACCCTCTTCTGTGTTCCCTCCTAGTTTATTGACCTCTGCATCCTGCTGGGCTGTGACTACTGCGCCACCATCAAGGGAATTGGCCCAAAGAGAGCCATCGACCTGATCAAACAGCATGGCAGCATCGAGGAGATCCTAGAAAACATTGACCCTAATGTAAGCTAATGTCAGCTACCATCAAGAAGATAAGGCAGTTAATGAGATTAGATTTAGTCTTGACTCTTCTGTGTTTTGTTCTCCTCATGCAGAAGCATCCCGCCCCCGAGGACTGGCTGTTCAAAGAGGCCAGGGGCCTGTTTTTGAAGCCAGAAGTGGTCGACTGTTCCACCGTGGAGTTAAAGTGGATTGACCCAGATGAGGAGGGACTAATTCAGTTCATGTGTAATGAGAAACAGTTCAGGTAAGTGGTCAGCAGTCTCTGGTCAGTATGTGTGTTTCAGTTTAGTTCAGTCAATTACATTATCCCTTCATGTGAATTCATTTTGTGCAGCTTTCACATAAAAGGCATGAATAATAACAGTCATATTAGAGAATATTAATTAGAGTGTAAAGAAATTAAATATGAGGTAAAACACTTATTTTATGAAATCTGATATTAGAAAGACTAAAAACACTTGTTTTCAGGCTTTTGACCCACCCAACTGGGCAGTACGTACCATACCCAGTCATCTTTGATTCTCAAAGTTCAGTCTGACTAGTGTGAGTCTGCTGTACTTAACTCAAGCACAGTACACTTCTTCGGCCCAGGAACAGTTGGTATGGTCTGCACAGCACAGTTGCTCATGCTTGTGTACAAGCACATGTGATCTATGCCCTTGGGACCCCCTACGGGGCACCTGAGATTTGAGGGGGGGCAAGTGGCTCTGTGCTCTGAGGATGAAAATTACACAGTATATGAAATGGAAATAAAAAGATTCCCTTTAAGGATCATGTTCAGAAGACGATAAAATTCTCACTATTCTCTGAAAAGTCTGCTGGTTTGTCCAGTCTCTGCTTTAAAACGACCCCAAGGTGACCAGGTCAGGTCTTAGCTGTCAAATGGATCTAGATTTGTCTTGCTTGCATGATGATGCCCAGGATTCCCTGACTGGGCTGCTTGTTGTACCACATGTGACCACAAGGCTGTACTGTTGGCCATGGAGCCAAGTTGGTGGCTGCAGCATGAATGCAGTGCAGAGGTACAAAAAAAAAAATGTTTATTTTGGAAAACTAACTCCTTGAGGGCAAAGAGTACAGTAATAGCCCTTTATGTCTGTATATAGCAAGGATATAACCATAAAAATGCATTTGAAGACTTTTCAGATTTTTTTTTTAGCTTCTTTGTCATTTTGACATAATTAGGACTTGTGGTTTTACATCAAAATTTTAAGCTAGATAGATAAATGTTCAAATGTGATTAAGAGTGAGACCACGCTGTTTATATCAGTATATTTCATGTTGTTATCAGGCCTAATGCTATTTGGTCTGAATGTAGAATGTTAATTTTATTTCTTTTTTTTCAATTAAGGAGCATTAATACTCCCTAAAAAGATAGAAAGTCCTAGACACCCATTATCGGATGAATTATTGTTTTTAATGACTAAAAACTGCTGACGAGAGGTGCTGGTTGGCTTGTGGTTTGAGGCGCATCCCATGTGTGTTTGAGTCCCTGAGGCCTGTATTCAGGTCCAGCCTGCGGCACTTTTCTGTGTGTCTCTCCTCGGCTCTCTCACCACCTGTTTCTGATTCTGTCCACTTTCCTCCACTATCAATAAAGGCATAAAATACCCAAAATAAATCTTTAAAAAACTGCTGACAATCTGTTTACACTGACTGTAATGCACTGATATGTCAGCAGCAATTTGGAAAGTTGAGAAAACGACAAAGAATGAGGGTTTCCTAGCAGTTTAGACAGTGTACACTTTCTTTTGGTTAAAATATGGCTTAAGTTCAGCAAGTTTCTTATTTAAAGTTTTTTAAATTGTTCCCAGTTCAGCAGGAGATCATTTTAAGCAGCCAATCACTGAATTTGTTGTTTACATTTAAAAAAATGATTTTGTTATTTGTTTCTGCAGTGAAGACAGGATTCGTAATGGCTGTAAGAAGATTGTAAAGAGCCGTCAGGGCAGCACACAAGGACGACTGGACTCTTTCTTCACTGTCACAGGATCGCTGTCCTCCAAGCGAAAGGTACATAAAGACACAAAACCACAGCTGTAGGTTTCCTAAATGATCTGTAATTCATCAAACTTTCTTCAGCCTGGTTATGTATGATACTACATGTCCTTTTTGGTCCTTGTTAGCTGTAAAGAGGAAGAAATTGGTATTAAGTAGAGAAGCATGACATGGAAGTTTCATAACCCTGCAAAGCAGATGGATACGCCCGTTTCCTTGTTTCTCACTGTCGAATCCGTCTTACAAAGCTACCGTCTGAACCGTTTGGGCCCAGTTAGAAAGTGACAGGACCAATCAGCGACAAGGGGCAGTACTCTTAGGCGCCGCGGAGTTGTGACGTAAGCAAGCGGCAACAAGAGGCTAGTGCTAAAGCGCCAGTTTTATCAGCACTTGACAACATTTCTTTGTTAAAAGAAGAACAAAGAACAGCATTGAGTTTTTTTCTTTTAAACAACGCCAAAAGTCATGTACTGACATGTCTACAGTCACCATCATTTGCGTAATGCAGATCTCTATGGAGTTTATTCCCCGGTAGAGGTGACGACATCACGTTTTTTTGCTCTGATTGGCCTGTAAAGATGTGACAGACAGAACATTCATCCAATCACCCTCCGAGTTTTTTTCAAAGGCTTTCCCAAATGCTGTATATCAAAGGTTTTACAGATAGATGTTTGAAACACATTCATGGCGTGTCAGGTTAGAAGTTTCACACAATCATTGTGACTGAAGTTATCAGTAGGTTATCAGTAGGAATGGGTGGTAGTATGGTAATACCATGTCGCAGGGTGTTATTAGATAGACATTGTCTTGAAGATGGTGCTTTGTAATGAATTCACTTTTATAATAAATGCCTGAAGAGTATGTGTATGTTTCCACCTACAGCATCGCTGCCTGTGTATGAAGATGTCTCAAAAGTGATAAAAGAACTCCTCTAAATAATGTAGGGCTAATTTTGCCACTGATGAACATGCACATAAGTTCTGGTGCACATATCCTTGCGCACCATGGCCCAATATGATACCACAATATGGTCTTTAGTCAAATTCTTAACGTGCACCAGCGGCTTTAATGTGTATGAAGATAACATGAGTTTAAAAACACTTACATTCTTCTTTCTGAGCATAAATCAGTGAGGAGAAATGATAAAGGTTATTAATAATCCTATTTGCTGTGTCCTGCAAGCTAAGAAAGACTGCAATCTCTCCTGGTCCCTAAAGGTTTTTTTTTTAACCTTTTGACCTATGCACTTGCTTGACATCCGTATCCTGCACAGCATTCTGCACCTTCATCTAGGAGGCTGGCAGGTCTTTAGTTTAAGCTTCACAGTGTTTACTATGATATTTTTAAAATGGCAGTAATCAAACATGTGATTTGATGACCAATACTGCTTGAATGTTGCTACTAACCAGGGGTGAATTTTACTGTAGTCATTAAAACAGGGAACAATTTTATCCCTAGAGTTCAGTAGGATATAAGTGTTGGTTGTGAATTTATCCAAGTAGTTTTTAAATGTTTAGTCATCCTCAATTGATCAATTTGTCTTCCCTTACAGGAACCTGAAATTAAAGGATCAGCAAAGAAGAAGCAGAAGACTGGTGCCACGCCAGGCAAATTTAAGAAGGGGAAATAATTAGATTTTTCAAAGGGCTACCGCTGTTTCCCTGGTCTCTAAAAAACCTCCTACTAGAAGAGAAGTAAAAACTAGAACATAGAGCTCCTGCTGTGGGAGGAAGCTGCTCCACAGTTACACAATGTTAAAAATGTGTTCAAACAATTACTCAAGCTTAAAAACTCTATTTACAAGACTGCAGATGATGTTTCAAAAAGCAAGGACTGTTTTAATGAGTGGTTTAACTGATGGGTTATTTCTATAATTAAATAAAAATGGAGATTTTTTTTGTAAAATTTGTTTGTTGCCTTTTGATTTAAAATCTGAGGTCTTCATTTTTACCACAGAAAGTATTTGTGTGCAGGGCAAGCCTGCACATGCATCTCAGTGCCAACAGTTCACAATAAAACTTGGTTAGCACAATTTAAGATTTTCAGTACTTCTCTGATCAGGGATAAAGCCAAATGTTCTTGCAGCTTGAATACAAAACCTTACAACAAACTCTCAAGTCTGTGTTTAAAAGGGGATCACCAATTAATGGGCCTCACGAAGTTGGCCACTTTTCTGTTCCCTGAATGTGTATCTCTGACTAGAAAAGTCAGAGCAGCCCCCAGTACTCCCAGTTACAAGCTGGTAGCAAATGGAACACATTCAAATCAGGGGCAGGCTTATTGGTGTGGCCCTGGATTATTTGGCCAAAAGGCAGCATACTAATGGAAAAAATATGTCCTGAAACCAGCACCATAGGTTTTACCGGATTAAAAAGAGAAAAGTGACTTATTTTGCAAAGCTCACAACTGTCATGGTTTCTTCAGGTTTTAAAGTCAAGGCTTCATAGCAGATGCTAGAGGGAAATATTTAATAAATAAAAAATATAACTGAGTGGAACTTCCAGGGTGCCATGTTGCTCATGGTCGGAAGAAAACTTGCTGCCAAAAAATTATTTCACAAATAATGTTAATAGTTTAACAGGCCTTGTGTTTTACTGCAATAAAGTCCCAAAGTTAAAACATTGGTGATTGAAAGGATCATGCAGCTGGGAACAAGCTGACCGTTATTGTTACCAAATTGTGAAGATAAATTGGCCTAAGTATATACATATTGAAATTTTTGAATATTGTTTAAAATGCCCCGCTGCTTCTCTTTTTTCACATGTTAAATTTATATTGTGAACACCGTACATGCTCCTTAAAAGCAATGTTATGTGTAAATGTATTTTTAAATAATTACTCGGCGATAAAAGGGGTTGTTTCTGATAGAATCAAAATTTTGAAATAAAGAGAAGATATTGTTGATTTGTTGGTCAAGCAAATATTTTGAAAAGTAAATTTAGATGACATCGGAATTAAGAAAAACTCATTGTTTCACTGACGGTCCTTAATAATGTGACACAGCGGAAGTCGACAACGGGCGAGCGACTTTTTAAAGGTAGCTGCAGTGCCATGAAGGACCTTTCTGTTGTCGTAGCTTAGTTTTATGTTACTTTTAAATGAATTAAACCGCAAAAGGGACGATGCGTTCACCTGAGAGTTTGAGAGAGTTTATCGCCGAGCGATTAACGGCTGCTGCCGAAGACATTTTTGTAGTTTTTAAAAGAACTATCGTCGAGTATGAGGAGGAGATCGACCGTCAGTGCAGACTGCTGGATATGGCATGGAAACCTCACATCTACCTTCAGAGAACAGGTGAGACACAAAGGCTGGTCTGACTGTCGGTCCTTGGATTTATGGCTCACAAGCCGACTAAACAACGACAGGCAGGATGTGTTTATGTATCAGTGCGGATCCTGAATGAAAACGTTCTTATTCGATTTGCTTTGGCCTACAGAAAAATCTAGTAAGGTGCTTTTCCCTTTTGTGGTTAGATACAGCTGAACGAAAGTTAAAAAATGTTTCCCTTTTTATAGAAAAAAATGAGAGGACAGGGGCATTAAAATCGTGTGTCTTCAAAACAAGCCTCTGACAATTGTTCAAACCAGTGGTTCTCAAAGTGGGGGTCGTGTTATAGTAGTGGGTCCGTTGATGTTTACAAAAAGTACGAAAAATATTTAAATGAAAATTAAAATGTCATGTTTAGAATATGCCATTTGAAATCATTTTAGATTTACTATTTAAATCCTGTAAAAATACAGTTACTCTGGTTAAAATTCATTCAAGTTAACATAAAAGTACTGGTCTAAAAATCTGCTCAAGTAAAGTAAAAAGTATTTCATTTAGAGTTTCCCTTAAGTACCAGCTACTGAGGAGTTATTCAGTAAAATACGGTCTTTCCTTACTGGTAGAAACAAGATATTAGATCTCAAACCAGGTCGTACAGGTAAAGTTACACCTCTGTAATAAAGTGAAATACACAGTAAGTAATACAGAGTCAAACTTTAAAAGTGTCTACGTAAATATTTTACAATATGGCAGAGCTGAAGTAGGCTAACTCCAGAAAATCTCTTAAAGCATAATGAGGAAGAATATTTAGGAACACCTAAAGTCACAGGTGGAAACTCCTGTGGATAACTGCACTCATGGTGCAAATGTGTGTCTCTCATCAAAAACAACAGTAATCCACCAGAAACATGAGCAAAAGAACAATCACTGCACAACATCTAAACACAACTAAGCACATTAAAACTATCTAAAAACTCTGCCCGAGGGCAGGACAGAGAACAGCAGCTGTTTTGGGATGTGATGTGGAGTCATTCTTTCACTATATGATATTGAGTTGTCAACAGAGGTGGCAGAAGTACAATAGTATTGTACTCAAGTAAAAGTGTAAAATAAAAAAAAAAAAGTTACGGTGGTGTTATGCCCTGTCTAGGGTTGGCCAGGACACAACATGAAAAACACCCATTTCACCAGACTAAGTTTCAAAGTTTTTAACAATAGCACGATTCATTCACACAGTTTAAAATAACATTAACAGAACCTTATATACCTCCGGGTGAATTTGATATAACAAGAAAAGGGAGAGGCGATCAAACAAAATCTACGACTCACTAAATAAAGTAATCTCCCCAGTTAACAGCTAACAGCTGCTTGACAATGTAGCATTTAGATTCCAACCCTGCATTACCACAATTAACAATTAAACACACTGCAGGCACAGCCAGTTTGGAACAAACACAAGTTACAACATACAATAAAACACATTATGACCACAGTCGTAACATTAGTTAAAACTTACTTAAATAGAATTAAAAGCTCTGATTTTAAAGTGTACTCAAAAAAGTACAAATACCCCAAAAAAAAAACAGCTCAAATTACAGTAATTTGAATAAATGTAGTTAGTTACTTTTCCCCTCTGCATAGGTTTTCCTTTGTTGTGAAAATATAAAGATAATATTAAACAAATTTAATGAGCAGGGCTCCTGAAGATCTTTGAAAAAGTCTTAATTTTTCCTTTAAGAGGTCTTGAATTTTAAAAGGAGCCTTGGCTGAGATGTATCATTAAATTATCTGTTTTCTAGCCAACTTGATAGGCTGCTTGCAATCATATGATCCTAATGCCTGAAGGAGGGCAAGAACTGGCAGCAGCCATTTAGAATGAATGGGAACAGAAGAAAGAGCAATTTATAGCTCTAAATGGAC